>NC_087345.1:76094187-81094187 GCF_030014295.1 Loxodonta africana | reverse complement strand
CCTTTCTCTCACCACTCTTACATATTTACTACATTCCACTCACTGGCATTCTTTAGTTCCTGGTGTACAGTATTTGGCCTTATCTGCCCTAAAGTTATCTTCTCCACTTTGCACTCCTGCTCATTTCAATCTCCTAAGGAAGCTTCCATAACCATTCTTCTCATAACACCTTCAAATTCTCCTGCTCTGCTAATTTAAGCTTTCATGAATTCAGAACAAAACCCCACCTCCACTTGACACTTCCAAATCACCACGTTGTTGTCTACTTTCTTACCTTTTCAAATAAAATATGCTGTGCCTCCAGCTCCATGCAACCTTAATACCCTGTCATCTGGTTTCTGCCTCCTGAAAATTTTTAGACATTAATAGAAACCATCAACCAAATCCAATAGTCTTCTCGATCTTTTCCTGTGTTTGAAATAATTTCTTTTAAAAATCTCTCATTAGGCCTCAAAGACATTTTATTTTCTCCTCAGGACACTGCTTCTCTGCCTCATTTATTTTCTCCCTCTTGTGAAGTCTGCCAAAGCTCCATTCTTCTCCCTTCTCCTAATATCTCAAGCCACCTTTCCAGGCATGACCTCTCAGCTAAACCATGATCCTGTATCTCCTGTTGCCTGTGTGTCTGCAGAGCTGGCCTACTGTCACCTAAAATGAAAGCAAAACTTCTCTTTCTCTCCCAGAATCACATTTTCAACTTTTCCATTTCTATTGAACCCTTTCTTCTCTCAGTTTCTTCTAGTGTTTAACCTTAAGAATTATCTGACATTTTCTTTTCTCCTGTGCCTATCACTCACCAATTATTGTTTCATCTTAATTCATGTCTTTGTTACAATGACCTTTAAGGTGCCCCAGTTTCATCACTTAAATCCACCCTATACTAACTGGTGCGATTGCTCTAAAACACTGGTTTCGTCATATTATTCCCCTGCCCAGGAACTTCAGCTCCCCATCTGATCAAACACAAATTCCTTTCACCAACATACCCTGCCTAACCAAAGTTACCCATTTCCCCTCACCTAATTTCTTAATTCTTCCCAGTCAGATACCTGCATAATCAGGCTGGTCATT
The DNA here is from genome assembly GCF_030014295.1 of Loxodonta africana. Taxonomy (NCBI): domain Eukaryota; kingdom Metazoa; phylum Chordata; class Mammalia; order Proboscidea; family Elephantidae; genus Loxodonta; species Loxodonta africana. Next base: position 81,093,116 of record NC_087345.1, on the reverse strand, counting down.
TCCATATGATGGCCTAATTCCTGCCTTCTTTCTCCTCACCTTTATAAGCAACTAGCTAATGCCACCCCATAATGATCTTTTCAGCTTCTACGTGACTAGTATAAAAAAAGCTGACATGACGGGAATCTAACAAGAATTTAATATTATCCCCTTCCAGGTTGTTGACTTGTTCCAAATTTTAAGAGGCTTGGATTTCTGCAGTTTATCCTGTAAAGCAAATCATTAGAGGACTTGTGACTGAAATGTTCTCCACCTACACTTGTTCCAGGGAGTGATGTCATTACACAAAACGTTTCTGGAACTCCTTCATAGCTAGTTTATGAGCCACATGTCAATGATTCATTACTTCAAAATTACTTGAAACAACATTAGCTAACTTTATCATACATCTACTTTCTAGGTTTTGTTCGAGATTACTTCTGGAAATCCAAGGTCCTAACCTTAGCCTTCTCCTCTAGTGTTCGTGTTTACTCCTAAAGTTTCTTGATCACGTCTGGGCAGACAGCTCCCATGTCCACATTGTTAGTCTGAACTTCTTGGTCTTAAGCTCCAGACTGTTCTCCATTTCTGGCTAAACACTTCCAACTCAGTGTTCCCCAAATGAGCTCATTACTTCACCCCCAAAACCTGCTCCTCCTCTTCTCCCTGTCAGGTTAATGACACCATCTTCTCATCCACACAGACCAGAAACACCGGTCTTCACCTGTGATTCATCACTGGTTGTGTGCCCATTGTCATGTGCAGTGATTACAAGCTAAGACTCAGCAATGGCCTTCTGGGTTTCCCAGTTCTGATTATTAACTATATGACTTTTGTCCCCACATAGAAAATGGGGATAATAGTACCTCTTTATAAAAAGTTGTTGGGATGTCTAAGTTAATGTTTAATACTTAGGATAGTGCCTGACTCACAATAAATGTTCAGTTGGCATTACCTCCTTTACTGCCAATGTCCAATGCTGTTCAGAACTCAGCTCCACTGATTTTTCTAAGAAGCCTTCCCTCCTGCATCTCACCAGGTGGTTAACCACTTTCCTCCTCATTGTCCCATTACACTTGGTCCATATCTATTAGCAACAAATTATTCTATATTTCTCATTATTTATTAAAGTGTATGTCACCTACTATGTCTTACTCTGCAAGTTTCTTACTTGGAAGAATGCCTAGCACCATGCCCAGCACATGACAGCTGTGCTATAATTGTTGGCTGACTCAATTTAATGAGTAAGACCTACCAATTTTTCCCCCCATCTCGTCCTTTCCTGCTCTATTTCAGTTCAAGCCCTCTCTTGCATGAATTACTGCAAAGCTTACTGATAGAATTCCCACCAGTTTCTTCCTCTCTTCACAATGCCATCAGAATTACAAGTTATAAGTCCTTTCTCTTCCTAAAAACCCGCAAGATAAAAGTCCAAATTCTCTACCACACATTCAAGGCCTTCCAAGAACTGGCCCCAAATTATCCCTGGTCTTATCTTCCACTACTTCAACAAACTGGGTTCCCGATTACACTATTATCTTCCCTCTTCAACATTATCCTCCACTTCACTCATTTTTGTTCATGCTATGATCTCAGTCTACACAGAGGTTGCAAACTGGTGGGCCCCAGATTTTTTTTTTTTACCCAAAAGCATTTTTTTCTTACAAATTTGAGCCAACATTAAAAAATTGCAAGATTTAGCATAAACATTAGCATTTCCAGAGTTTCTTGAAAACTAGTAAGAATAGTCACAAACAAAACTTGGGGTTCACCAATTTGCAACCTGTGTTTTAGGCTGAGATCATAGCATGAAAAAAAAACAAGTGAAGGTGAAGGGAACACTGAAGGAGAAAGACACGACAGCCCCCTCCTTTTGGGGCACATACTCACCGCCTAGCTAGCCAGGTTTCTCCATACAACTGTACAATGAAGACATCACACTAATGGTGGGACAACTGCACATATTTTCTAATGTCACACAACATAAGAACACCTCTCCTGTGATGTGTTCCATCCCCAAACCAAAACCAAACCCACTGCCATCCAGTCGATTCCAAGCTACAGCGCCCCCACAGGGTCTCCAAGGCTGTAAATCTTTAAGGAAGCAGAGTGCTCATCTTTCTCCAAGCCACTGATAATTTCGAACTGCGGACCTTTTGGTTAGCAGTCGAGCGCTTTAATCACTGCACCACCAGGGCTCATTCAATCCCCAGAACTGTTTAATTTGAATTCTCCAGACTTTAATTTTGTTTATAGTAAAAATAGACGCTAGAGGAACAAGCTAAAGGACACTGAAGAATCCATCAGTCTAATCTCTTCAAGTTAGTGTTACACAAAATTAAGGTGATTCCAGGAATCCAGACAGAGAGAGTGAAAGAGTTAAGAGACATAACCTGATGTAATGCATGGCTCTCCAGGTATGAACAAAAACTAGCTATAAATGACTTTTCTTGGGATGACTGGGGAAATATGAATATGGGTTCTATATTATTAAGGATGTAGTATTAATTTTAAGCCTTTGTTATTTTGGCAATGTAGGAAAATGTGATTTCCCAAATACATATACTGAAGTAAAAAAAGAGCCAACCCTCCCCACCCTACGTCCTCAATTCTCTTGACCTTTTTTGTCTAGAATGGGTTGGCAGACTCTTTCCGTAAAGGGCCAAGTAATATTTGAGGCTTTTTGAACTGTCGTTCTGTTATTGTAACACAAAAGCAACCACAGACGATACAGAAACAAATGAGCCTGGCTCTGTTCCAATACAACTTTTTTACAAAAGCAGGCAGCTGTTGGCAGCTGTAGTTTGCTGACCTCTGATCTGCAACACTGCTTCTGATGCCCACCAGGATCAGCGGCTTCCTCTTCCCTCTGGCCACATACTACTTGTAAACCCACGGAGCACATTTATTATGCCTTATTGTACTCTTTCCACTTGGGAGTAAGTTCTTTGAAGGCAGGTGCCAGGATGAGCCCCTCAGCTCCAACCTAATGAGTTACCTTGAGAGTAGACATTCAGTGTTTCCAAAACCCAAATTTACCCTAAAAGGAAGATTTGCACCACTCATGACTTAAAAAGAATGAGCAGCAGGTTCTGAAGGTGATTTTGAAGGAGTTTCAGAAAGAAAAAATTAAGCGCTACTGGTATCACTAGCGTCTACACTCTTAGGCTCTACAGTGTGATATGTTCATCATCATTTTATAATCATTCTGTGGGTCTGAGAGTGTAGCAGACTCATGCCTTTTTTTTTTTTTTTTAAACTTCCTAGAGTATCTGTGGTACTATTAGATTTACATTACATGCATGATAAATAAAAAGCCCTGGTGGCGCAGCGGTTAAGCGCTTGGCTGCTAATGAGAGGTTGGTGATTTAAACCCACTAGCTGCTGCGCAGGAGAAAGATGTGGCAGACTTGGAAACCCTACGGGGCGGTTCTACTCTGTCCTGTAGGGTCACTCTGAGTTGGAATCAACTCGACGGCAATGGGTTTGGTTTTTGCATGATAAATGCTCAAATTTAAAATATACTTCTGGAGGAAAAAAGAATTTCCTATCTCATAACACGGAGAAGGTGATGACAAATGCCCATGAAAAGGGTTTATCCAGGTCTGACAATCACAGTGGGAACAGATGTTTCAGGTTCCCTCCCTCACATCTGTGTTCTTGGTTAGGAGACAGTTGGGAGAAGGGGGTAGAAGCTTTCCTGACTGTGATAGGATCCTACAGTCAGAAGCAAAGGTGCCTGTGGGGGACATGGGATCTGGGGCAAAGGTAGGCCCCCTAAAGAACACAATTCAGATCACGGCAGAGAGCTTTGGCTGCCACAGGAGACAGGAAGGATGCAGGAGGGTACACAGAGCAATGCCGATGTGGGGTGCACACTACTCCCAGACAGACATCCTCCTATAACAGGGGTTTGTTCTAAGGCAAGGGTAGGTTACAAGGCAAGGAAGGAGTAAGGGGAATTAAGGTGAGAAAGGCCAAAGCAGAGAAAACTTCACAAGAAGAGCAGGAATGTTGAATTAAGAATTTAGAGCTGAGTAAAAGGTTTATTATTAGTGCAGTCAACACCATGGAACAGCACATACAACACAACCAGCAACCTGCAGAGACACTAGTGCAACGGGCAGGGAAGACTTCACTGAGCGTCCTGGCTCCAGGTGACAGAGAGACAAGGGAACAAAGGCCTGGGTAAGGCAGGCAGGGGCAGAGAAGGGTGGAAGAGATGCAGTCCAGGCCAAGTGTAGCAGCGTTTTCGAATTCCTGAGCACAATGTCCTGGGGCTGGAGCACATGACTGTTCCCTAATCCCCTCAAGCTGTATCCCATCACCCTAATCCCAATGGAGGCATGACCCAATTACTCGGACCTACAGCAAGCTGGCCTGCAATAAAGCTCCAAAGAGAGAAGAATCTGTTATGGTATGGTGGGGAGGAACCTTTCCATCTCCCCAACCCCAGTCCCACCTGCATATTAAAATAATCACACCCAGTATCCTTCCCTTTCCCTAAGTCTACCAGTCACCCTAGGGATCAAGGAATGCCCCAGGTAGCCAGAAATGGAGCTAAAGTCCTCAGGAGGTGTGGGTGAGGCAGAATACAGCCTCTACTCAGAGGTGACCAGAGACATAATTTCTACCCCATCTTGCCTGGTGAAGCTTAGAAGCCAGCTATGTATCTGCAAGGAAAAGGGAGGGACTGCCTTTAAAATTAATACTCTAAACCCAGAGTCTTAGGATGAGACTCTGGGCGGACTGGGCGCAAAGTTCTCCAAGGGCACAGGCATTGACGCTGGGCTGGCACGTCCATCACTGCCATGTAGGAAGCTCTTCATCTCAGATGGGGTTACTGTGGTTTGGGGCCAACGTCAATTGTTCACCCAAGGACTCCCTTGGCTCTTCCTATGTTAAAAGCAAAGGCTGTGCTGAAAAGGAAAAGTATAAAACAGACCCCATTCCTGTCCCACCCTACCCAGAATCCCCACAATAGGAACAGCAAAAGAAAAGTTTCAAGTTTTGTTGATTTTTTTTTCCTTTTTCCTTTCGTTAAAAAAAAAAAAAAGTAAATAAATTAAATTACCAACAACGTGGCCAGGCTGGAAAGGAGGGTAGCTATAACCAGGTCATTCTTAAAAAATGTGTGTGTGGGGGTGGGGGAAGTGAAATATAAACAATGGCCAAAGGAAATTATCAAAAGAACTAACTACAATCATAGGGCTGGAGAGGGGTGTGTGGGGCAATTACTGACTGTGCTGCCAGAGGCAGTGCCACCTTACTTCAGCCAAAGCCAGAGAGCAGCTCCTTGCTGAGATATCAACCCTAGTAGACTCACCCCTACCCCCAACCCTGTCATTCTCAAATCATCAAAGTATAGCGGTGAAGAGCTCATCTGGGCCTGCACACCAGCAGGAGCCTGCACCTTTATGGTGGAGTGAACGGGGATCCTGATTGGCACAGGGAGATCAGTGGTGGCCAACTACTACCTGGCCCTACTATTGCTGGGGTTTTGGTTCCACCCTTACCATTTATTCAGGATGTCCACTCCTCAGAGATGCTCCCTAAGTGGTACTTAGAGTCAACAGGCCTGCCTGCTCTGATTCCCTGTTTTGAAGGAGGGGGCCAATTACAGGTCCCTCACTCCACCCTGACCCTCTAGGGGAGATAGATCTCTTTGTGCTTTCTGAAAAATATCTGGAACCAGACGCTAGGCAGGAAAACACAGAGGTGGGGACCCTCCCAACCAGATGAGCATTTACAGACATTTTAGGGGAAGAAATATGGCCAAAGGAGTGAATCTTCCACCTGAAAGGCTGAGCTAAGTGCCCCAGGACCTTCAGTGCCAGATGAGCAGGGAGATGTGTGGCCCACAGGCCGTGGTGTTTGGAGTGGGGGTGAGGGGACACAGGGCCCAGATGGTGGAATGACAGGATTTTCTGGTTTTCATCTTGTCCCGATAGCCCCGTTGCAACCTCCTATATCTCCTCCACGCCATGCGCAAATATCATGACAAGCCCTGGCTCCTGCACCATGTCATCACCCATATGTTGGTTCTCACAGGCCATCACAACAACAGCCTGCTTGCCAGGGATGCGCTTGGCCACGTAGTTCTCATAGTAGCGCCGGTTCATCTGTCTTGTCTCTAGTGTAGCCAGACCCTGGGGCCAGCTCCGCTCATGGGCATTTTCGATCAGCTCATTGACAATAGAGGCAGGACAGCCACTCTCCACCAGGGAGCGCTTGATTACAGCCTGGAGCACAGCATCCGGGGTTGAGATCATCCCTCCCCAGCGGGTCACTCTTGCGGGCTGCAGGGAATTCACCCACCTGTGGAACGGTTGGAGGTGGTTATTCCAGTGCATACTCTTTCTCTCCATTGGCTTCCTCCTCTAACAGGAATAACCACCCACTTTGCGCTCAGCTTAACCCTTCCTTCTGTCAGGGGCTCCGAAACTCCAGATCTTTCCCTAGTTGGTCCCATCAGAGTCACCAAACATTACTCACCAGATTAATTTCCTAGAGTGTAGGGCCCCTGTTATTTTTCTTTGAAATCCCAATACTTAGCGCACATAGTGCCTGGCACGTAGTAAGTGCTCAACAAATGTTTATTAAATGAAGCAATTATTCCTCTATACTGTTTCCCGCTCAGCACTATTCGCCCTATATATGTAGTTTCACACTTACAGTTTAGTCTATGAACTGTATAGGACTCCAGAACTGAAAGGGATCTTAGACTTCACTTGTTTACTTCGCTTGTTTTTTGCTGCATTTTAGATCACTTTCCTGGATTTGCACTCTGTCTCTTCTTCTTTGGACTGTAAGCTACCTGAAGACAGGGACAATACCTTCTATTTCTTTTTTGCCCTCCTAGCACTCCACAGCCTTTAACATAGGGCTTTGGACATGACGGGTACTCACCTAATTCTGGATAAATTGCATCGTTGGGTCGGCTTTCCCTTCCATCCACCCAAACGAATAAGAGATCCTGTATCGGGGCTGAGAGTTACCCTCTTCTCTGCCCCTGTCCTTCATCCCAACATCTGAGAAGCAGTGGCCCAGCCCAGCTCTCTTATTGCCCTCCTTCTGCCACTCCCCTGCTCTTCCTCCTTTCAGGCCTCTATGCCAGGATGTGGAGCGAGTGGCTCCACGTCCTGAGTGACACTCACTCTAGAATCTCGTTGTATTCAATTGTCTCCTCCAGGTTCTGAAGGTTGGGGTTGACACTGCGGATTGCTCGCATGTATGCCTTGAGCAGCTGGATGTCTCGCTTCTGTTGCAGGGAAGGAGAACCAAGGAGGATGGTTAAGGCAGATGGCATATCATAGACAAAAGCCTATCTGAGAATGGAGGCAACTAAGAGATCTAGGGAACAACCAGACTGTAAACTTTCAGAGGTTGGGGATATGACTGTTGTCATTCACAGCTGTATCCCCAGTGCTTAGCAAAGTGCCTTCACAGAGAAAGCATTTGATAACTGTGAGGGGAATTAATGGGATGAAGGCCAAGAGAAGAGAATTCCAATCTAATTCCCTACTAAGCCACAGGCAGAGTGTCCACTTACACAGGCTCACAGGCACAGGTCTGTGTGCTCACAACTGGAGTTTATCACCCACAGGCACACAGTTATCTGCCCATTAAGGACATGTTCTCCCCCAGGTTCTCTGGACCATACCTGCTCTGCCAGCTGGTGTTTGTGTTCAGCTGATGTCTTCTCCAGCTCTGCAATGCGTGTCTGTTGCTGCTGTACCACTGATCGCAGGTGCTTAATGCAGTTGTGGTTTGGCAGCTCATCTTTGGGCATCTCCAGGCTGCAGCCCAGGGTGGGAAAAGAGCAGGACAGGAGCATTCAATGTGACGTGTGGGCAAATGGCCTATTATGTGGCAGAAAACTGCTGAGTGGGCTTTCTCCTCACCAAAATGTCTAACCTTCATTACAAGCTTCCCTCTTGCTTATTCCCTTTACTTTTTCTCCAAGCTCCCTCTTTGCCTCTTTGCTACTGACTTTCTCTGGGCTTCTTTCTCCCCAGGCCATAGTGTTTTACCTACCGCATGGCTCTCCTTCCCACCTACAAATTCTGCTTATGTACTTGTTCCTTCTGAGAAGCCCTAGATTCACAGCCCCAGCTATCAGCATTTAATCAACTATTTCACAGCCCACAGAAAGAAAAAAATAGGGCAAAAGGAAATATGAGAAGGCTAGAAATTAGAGTAGTCAGTCTGACAAACAGAAAGGTGTACTGGACTAAAAGGGAAAGATAAAGGAAATCAATCTTTAGCACGATCACGGATGAATTGCAGTGCCCCTTTTTTTATTAAAGCAAGAATAAAAAGATCATAGCTGGAAAAGAAGCAAGAAGGTGAGGTCTCGGAGTAAGGGACCAGGGAGACCAGGGACTTCCCTTGTCCACATGCACAGCAGAACTCAGCTAGTGAGCAGGGGTCCAGAGACAGAGGTACAAATGGGGAAGCCCTCATCTGTGTGAGGCAGAAGGGAGGAATCTCACCCACAGCCCTGTTCACAGGTCACAGGCCTCTTCGGGTTGTGCTCACAGTCACTGAGATGAGACATGAGGTTGTCAAGCCGGACAATAGCACTGCAGCCAAACACAGCGTTGTCACAGGCAATCTGCAGCTTGGACAACATGTTCCGCATGATCCGAGGTACTGGGCGCAGGTGGGCGACCGTCACGACGCTGCGGTCCACCGGACACGTCTGCTGCTGAGAGAACCACTGGGTGATGCAGGCATTGCAGAAAGCATGCTCACAATGAGGTGCCTAAAAGGGAGAACAGGGCAAAAGGGGCACAAGGGGATTAGCAGGAGCTAAGAGCCTTCATATGATAACTCCACAAAGCCAATCAAGCCTTTGAGCAGCTTCCAGAACCAGAAGTCCCTGGGGTCATTCCAAAGTAGATCTACCATGGGCAAGGCATTGTGGGGGCCAGACTTAAGACATGTTTCCTGTGCTCAAGATTACACATGGGCTGTGAGACAAGACAAATAAGTAAAAAGTTATATAACAATAAGAGATATAAATAACACTTCAGGACAATAGGAGAGATGACATAAGGCCATCAATTATTAACTGCCAGCTGGACTGCATACACAATAATTGCCATAGAAATGCAGAGGAGGGCGAGATCTTTTCACACTAGGTCAATCAGGGCAGGTATTTGTGGTGAGGACAGAACTTAATGTAAGTCTTGAACGATGATTCAGGCTACAAATGTAGAAAGGAAGAGTGCAGAGATTTGCTGGCAAAAGTTTCATGTAAGAAAGCAAAAAGTACTTTTTTAGAAGCCGAGGATTCCTACTGAGAAGTTAAGAATTCTCTCTGTGAGGGTCCAGGTTCTGATTTTATGAGGGCTGACCTGAGATGCTGCCTGAGTCCCAATGGCCAGACCCAGCCTCCAAAACAGGGCAGGGGTTTTTCCTACAGTCACATTCCTTTTAGTTTCAAAAAGATTATATTTCACCCACTTCCCTGATAACTCAGGTAACTTCTAAAGTTAATCTTTCCAAATGAGGGCTTCCCTGGCCTCTGTGGAGATACCATCTGACATCCGGCATGAGACACCGTAGGCACTGAGGGGATGTTGACGGATAAATGCCTGGCATGTCTACTATGTCCCAAATACTTTGTTAGGTGCTTGAGATAAAAAAAAGATAAGACAGTTTCTGTCCTCAAGATGCTGACAGACACCAAAGGCTGAAACCTAGGAAAACTAAGGAAAGAAGTGATTGTCAATATCACTAATCCAAGTGTCAGCAGATTTTTATTTTTTATTCAAAAACATATTTGATTCTTTTCAAAGTTCTATAGGCCCTATCTCCAAAAAATCCTAAATCTGTCCACTTTTGTCCATCTCTACTGCCACTAACCCAGTTCAAGCTGTCATCATCTCTCACCTGGATTATTAAATATGTCCCCTAACTGGTCTCCCTACTTCTGCTAAGCCCTTTTCAATCCATTCTACATTCAGCAGCCAGAGGGATTATTTAAAAATATAAACCAGATCATATCACTCCTGTTTAAAACTTTACAATAGTTTCCCAGTATACTTATAATAATACAGACTCCTACTCAGGACCTATAAAATTCTGCCTGGTCTGGCCCCTGTGCCTCTGACCTCTCCTCGCTTCGTACCATGCTCCCCAGCATGGTGTGTCAGCCACTTTGGCTTTCTTTCTGTTCCTCCACTACAACCAGCTCATCCCTGCCTTAGGACCTTTGCTTTTGCTGTTCCCATTTCCTGAAATGTTTTGCCACTAGATCGTAACCCGAATGGTCCCTTATCACCCAGGTCTCAGCTCAACTGTCACCTCTTTTGTAACCACCTATCTATACCTACTACCCCACGCAGAAGTATACAGAGTATGCTACCTTTTGTATAAAAAGATGGGCAAATATGAATGGATGTGTGTGTGTGTGTGTGTGTATATATATATATGTATCCATTCATATTTGCTTATATCTGCCTAAATACACACAGGAAGGATATCCCACAGACTAATAAAAATAGTAACTTATGGGAGGATTAGGTGGGCAGGGACAAGGATAAACAAAAAAAACCAAACCCAGTGCTGTCGAGTCGATTCTGACTCATAAGCGACCCATAGGACAGAGTAGAACTGCCCCACAGAGTTTCCAAGGAGCGCCTGGCAGATCTGAACTGCTAACCCTTTGGTCAGCAGCCATAGCACTTAACCACTACGCCACCAGCATTTCCTGGGACAAGGAAAGGAGTGAGAATTCTCATTGTATGCCTTTTTATACTGTTGTGATTTCTGAACCATGTGAATGCATTACCCTTTAAAAAAAATAAATATGCCGGTGTTAACTGGCATCCTTAGCAGGGGCCTTCTACCCTTGGAAATGTGTCTGGCAACCTAGCATTACACGGTTTGCTTGCCCTGCTCCTCAGAAGGTAAACTCTGGAGGGTGGGTGGGTACAGGCTCCTGACTTAAGACAGTCACCAACTGCCATTGACCTCTCCACACATGACTCACGTCAAATAATAGTGCCAGAAAATATACAAGGCCCTGCCAGGGTGGAGAGGGGACCTGATACACCCTGTGAACTCCTGACACTGCCAGAACAACCTCCTCCGCAAACAGCACATCTGCTTTTTACGGTAGCAAGCTGCAGAGGCCTAAACAGGAAATATGTCCAGGACTGGTTCCCACTGGAATGCAGTCTGATTTTTATTCAAACTCAGGCATCTGTGCTCCTTTGGGCGACTAGAAACTGGGAGAAGATCAAGGGGAACCCTTGGGAGTTATATAAGCAGTGAATGAGGAAAGGGCCATAAGGCCTCACTAACTGATGTCCTGGTTTGAAAAATGGGATTATCTCTAGCTAGCCAGGAATGGCAGAGGATTAATTGGTATTTACAGAGTGAGGACAATGAAGACCATGCAGGATGATGTCCCATGATTACAACTGTTAAAGATTCATCTCACTCATTATACTTGCCAGGTAATCATGAGTTTCTCCTCATAATTGCCCCAGGAAGATATAACTGACTGTGGTCTGCGAAGGCTGGTAATGACCTATTATAGGTGGCAGCTTTCATATCAAAATGCAATTTTGATTAGTCTATTAGATATCCTTCCAGTGGCTGCATCAAATCTGGTCTTTTTAACAAACCCCAGGAAGAAAATAGGTCAGTACACAGTCCCCCACTTCCCATCTGTTAGACAGCAGGCAGGCAGAAGAGGCCTGTAGGGAGACTGGCTGATTACCTAAAGCACTACACATCATTAAAATGCACAGGAAACTTCTTAGGGGAGTCCAGAAGTTCAACCAAGGGCAGGAAGACAGAACCTAGTCAGAGTCCCTGAAGTGGAGAGGAAGCTACCAAGCTTAGAAGACAGTAACACATGGCTGACCGTTTTACAGCATACAAATCTCAATATAACCTCAGAATAAAAGCTCAGTCACTGGATTTCTGCGGCATCCACCTCTAGACAGACTCTGGAAGGCCCTATTCTCCTGGCAGCCGGTGCTCCTTTGCACCAAACCTTTATTGAGATGGAGGGGATACGGGTAAGATGGGGAGCCAGAACACACTGGCTTTCCCACACGTCCCATTCTCTGGGCCACAGTTTGCCCAATTTCTACTAGCTCCACTGCCGTCTGTTACCCCACCAAACAGGACAATAGACCAACTCACCTGTACTGGCTCCTCCAAGACTCCACTGCAAATAGGGCAGATAAGGTCTTCGTCAACATCCCCCTGGAAGCGGGTTACATCATACCCCATGTCTCATCACTGAAACCCCGGTCCTGGAGGAGAGAAGAGAGGAAAGAGAGGCCAGTTCAGGAAAAGCCTACAAATATGTGGCCAGTATAACCTCACTGCTAAGATGCATTCACTTGTTCAACAAATATTTATTGAGGCCCTACTATGTGCCAGTCATTTGGGGGAAAAAAGCTGACTCAGGAAACTTGACTCTAATGGGGAAAGACATTAAATAAGCATACATTTAAAATAACAAGAGATGTGGATACCTAACCCAGGCTGAGAGGAGAGGGTGGTTTTGAGACGTTTTCCAGACTAGGCATTACCAGAGATGAGTCCTGCAGAAGAAGCAAGAGTAGCTAGGTGTTTGGGGTGGGAAGCACATCTGGGTTTTAGGCACATGGAACAGCACTTTCAAGGCCCAGAAGTAAGAGGGCATACAATGGGTTTGGGCTTAGAAAAAGGCTGACCTGGAGGATGCGAGGGCTGGAGTATCAAGATGTAAGACTGGAGAGGCAAGCAAGGCCAGGCCATGAAAAGTCTTATGTAAGGATTTGGACTGTATCTTGAAAGCTATGGGAAGCCACTGAAAGACTTAAAAAAGAGTGATGTGATAAAAGGTCGCTTTTAAAATCACCCTGTCAACACGGGAGAGATAGGTGACAGGAAGAACACCCAGGTAAGAGAGAGGTGAGAGTCTGCACTTAGGTAGTAGCCATGGGGATAAAGAAGAAATATTCAGGACAGCGAAGACTCAAGAAACAGCGATGCTGCCATGCCCCTTCTTTGGTCTCCCAAGGGTCAAACACAAAGAAGGTGGGTGAACAATGATGGAAACCCTGTGTGCATCCAACCAGTGGGCTAACTGGATCAAAGATGAGCACCTGATACAAGGACAATCCACAGACCAGCCATCAACCTGTGATGTCCTAGAAAAGATGAACTAAGTCAATCAGACAGTTCTCAGGAATTTAGAAACAAGCTGTCCAGTTAGGAGACAAAAATTTAAAAGGGTGAGGGTTTGGGGTTCAGAGAGGCCTTTATAGGTCACATGCAAGCTAAAGTACAGTGCTAGATTAGGAGGCAAAACCAAGTGGGTTGACATCCCCAGTTCTACTGCTCATTAGCTACGTGACCTTGGGCAGGCTACGTAACCTTCTAAGCCTAAGGTTTTTTTTTTTTTTTTTAATAGATAAAAAATGAGGATAATAATAGACTGCTACTCAGAGTAGCCCTCAAAGAGATAATGTATGTAAAACATTTAGCAAAGTGCCTGCTGGCACACAGTAGGCACTCAATACATGGTCATTACCATTATTTATATATATATCTAACTTCCACTACTAGATGAACAATTCTTTAAGCGAAGGAACTTATGTTCATATCTACATCCAACACAGCATCAAGCAGAGTTCCTTACATATACACAACAAATAAAAATACGTGGTATGCTTAAATGTTGCTTCCCCAACAGCTAGGGAATAGTGGACATCTACAATTTGGTCCACCTAGCATTCCATTTTCTGTAAATGGCACCACAATTTTCCTTTGGGAATCATACCCTGGTTCCACAGTGTAAATGTGATCCAACCCAGGACAATGAAAGTGATACCTGGGACTTTTACTGGAGCTCTGAAGGGGAGCTCTTTCCCTGGGGATTGCATAGCTGGTACAAAGTATACCAAGGGTGACTGGCGACTGTGTTAACCATTAATGAGGGATGCATGCTAATAGAATGAAGCCAATAAAGAAGAAAACAGAGCTGAGCTATCAAGTTCAGATGAAATCATTTGAGGTCCTGGATTCAGTCACGCCTGTAGTCACAATCACTTTTGAATGTCTTAGTTACCTGAGTTAGTAAATTTCCTATTGTACTTATGTGGGCTTGAACTGGATTTTTGTCACTTTTAACTAATAAAAATACTCACTGAAAAATGTTGAGATGGCAAATATTATGTTATATATTTACCACAATGGAAACCCTGGTGGTGTAGTGGTTAAGTGCCATGGCTGCTAATCAAAAGGTCGGCAATTCGAATCCACCAGGCGCTCCCTGGAAACTCTGTGGGGCAGTTCTACTCTGTCCTATAAGGTCACTATGAGGCAGAACTGACTCGATGGCAACGGGTTTGGTTTTTATTTACCACAATAAAAAAAAAAAGGGAAAAAAACTCTGATCAATACACAAGGCTAATGGACACAAGAAATCACAAGGCTCCCTTTGAAACAATTAATCTTTCTTTACCCATTTATGTAGGACCAATGACACCCCTTGTGACACTGATACAATTACACTGACCTCCATCACCACCATTTCTCCATGTACTTGTTTCTCCATCTCTAGGACCTAAAGTTCAGGGCCTTGGGACTTATTAACAATCCCTCTGAAATTGTCACCGTAAACCACCTTGACCTGGCTGCTGCCTATAAAATGGAGCAGGGACAGGACCATCTACTGCGTATTTGTCTCCCCTCAGATCCTTGACCTTCTGTTGGTAGGCCAACAGAGTAGAACAAAATGGACGCAAAGGATACAATTCCCTTGAATAATCTATAAACACTGAAGGGTGAACATATAAAAAATTATATTAAAGACATAATGAAGTGAAATATAAACCCAGAATCAAGGTTCCTTGTGATTCTCCTGAATCCTTGTGATTCGCTGAACTAAAAAGTGAGGCTGGTGGTAAAGAAGCAAGTACAGCCCGTGGTGTCTTTGTCCTTACGTGTACCTAGATTAGACCAGTAGCAGCACCCATGGCATTTTCTACCTGGCAGCCACACTCTAGGAATTACATACCCTTTCTCTCTCTAGTCACGGGCCCCAGTGGAACAATCATCGTTAGCACTATGAAATCTTACCCGAAGCTACCCTAGCTGATTAGACCAAGAATGAGCAAGTGACCCAAGCTGGACCACTGAATCCCATCCCTGAGAGTGAGACTGGCACCAGGAAAGCTGAGCTGGTCTTTCTTTGGCTGTCATGTGGACTGAGAGACAGAGAAATGAGGTCTACAGCGGGAAAGAAAAGACTGAAGCAGACACAGTGAAAGGGACACAGATGAGAGCTGGAAAGAGTCCTGAGGCTTTAGAGTCCCTTGCTTGTTCCCAAGGCCCAGCTGCCCTCCTGTTTTTGAGTTTTGTAAGACACCCCAGTATCCTCTTTTTGTTTAAGCTACCTTAAGTTGGATTTCAGTTTCTTATGACCAAGAGTCCTGGCTCACACAAGAGCAAAGAAACTGCATCCTAGCATCACCTCAGAAAGCCTGGAGGGGGAAGGATAAAGTAAGAATAATGTTTCTTTTCTTTAATCCTAAACCTAGTTTTAAAATGTTTAGCCAAAAACCTTAGGCTATAATACGATCTATATATATTCATTCAACAAACACTTACTGAGTACCAGCTACACATCAATAAGCCTAATACAACCTTGACCCTGTGAGCTAAGTGATGGGAGGTATGCACAAGGTGACAGGAAAGAACACAGAGGAGAGGGTTCTCAATCAGATGCGGGTGGTCAGAGGAATTCCAGAATGGCTTTCAAGATATGTTTACAACAGCGTACTATGAACATTTTGGACCAGAAAATTCTTTGTTATGGGAGCACTATCCTGTGCACTGCAGGATGCTTAGCAGCATCCCTGGCCTCTACCTACCAGATACTCCGCACTGTGACAACCAAAAAAGTCTCCAGACATTAGCAAATGTCCTCTGGGGGCCAAAACTGCCCCTGGTTGAGAACCGCTGGTTTAGAAGGATGAGGAGTTAGCATCATGGACCAGGGTACAGGCCTTCTAGAGTAGGTAAGACACTATGAATCAAAGAAACAAGCCAACGAAGAGTTTGTATAGGGATGTGCTACAAGCAGAGGAGAGAGCAGAGGGCAGGAGCCAAGCACTGAAGGCCTTAGTACACTACACAATGGAGTCAGAGCTAACCAGAAAGTTGTAGGGAGCATCTGAGGGAATTTTTTTGTTGACATAAATTTATACTTTTTTAACTCTTTCACAATTTCAAACTTACAGAAAAATGATAAGAAAAGTATGAAGAATTCCCATATACCTTTCATCCAGACT
Source organism: Loxodonta africana (assembly GCF_030014295.1). Taxonomy (NCBI): domain Eukaryota; kingdom Metazoa; phylum Chordata; class Mammalia; order Proboscidea; family Elephantidae; genus Loxodonta; species Loxodonta africana. The sequence continues at coordinate 81,076,824 of NC_087345.1, read as the reverse complement.
CCCCAAATGTTAACATTTTGCCCTATTTGTTTTATAATTCTCTATATATTTGTATATAATTTTTTTCCTGAACTTCCTGAGAGTAAGTTGTAGACATAATGCCCTTTATCTCTAAGTACGTTACTATGTATCTCCTTAAAAGAACATTCTCTGACAAAACCATAGTGAAATTATCAAAATCAGGAAATGAACACTGATGTACTACTATTATCTCATCTATAAATCTTATTTAACTTTTGCCAATTGTGACAACAATATCCTTTAGCAAAAGAACATCTAAGATTACATGTGGCACTGAGCGGACAGACTCTTTATAGACTCCTTTAATCTGGAAAAGTTGTTAAGTCTTTTTCATTTTTTATGACCTTGACATTTCTGAAGAATACAGGCCAGTTAAATTACAGTGTCTGTCACTTTGGGTTTGTCTGACTTTCCTCATGATTAAATTCAGGTTTTCATTTTGGACAAAAATACCATAGAAGTGGTATCATCAATGCAACACATCAGGAACACATGAGACTGATTTGTGCTGTTACTGGTGATATTAACTTTGTTGTTGTTGTTGAGACTATACACAGCAGAACATAAACCAATTCAACAGCTGCTACATGAACAATTCAGTGACAATGATTACATTCTTTGAGTTGTACAACCATTCTCACCCTCCTTTTCTGAACTGTTCCTCCCCTATTAACATAAACTCCTGCTCCCTAAGGTCCCTATCTAATCTTTCAAGTTGCTGTTGTCAATTCGATCCCATGTAGATAGTTCTTAAAAGTGCAAATGCTTGGGGCAGACATTCTTTACTAATCAAGCTGAACCACAGTTTGGTTTAAAGAAGACTTCAGGGGAAATTTTTGGTTTAAGGTTTAAAGATTATTTCAGGGCAATAACTGTAATATGACTTTGATCCTTACTGGTGATACTAACTTTGATGGCTTGGTTAAGGTGGTGTCTACCAGGTTTCTTTACTATTACTTTTTATTAATTACTATTTTGTAATTAGCAAGAATCTTGTGGGGAGATATTCTGAAGGTATGTACACCTGAAGAATTTTAAGCAAGAAACTGACATGATCAATTTTCTATTTTAGACAGATGGTTCTGGCAGCTGTGTAGAAAAGGTAGGGGATAGGAAAGATTAAAGAGAGGCCATTTCTATTTTAAGAATTCATATAAAAAAAATACTAAGGCTTGAACCAACATATTTAAGAGATAGAATCTATATTGGTATGTTGCTGTGTGCCACTGAGTCAATTTCAAATCACAGCAACCCTATAGGACAGAGTAGAGCTGCCACATAGAGTTTCCTAGGTTGAAATCTTTACAGAAGCAGATCGCCAGTTCTCCCATGGAGCAGCTGGTGTGTTCAAACCATTGACTTTTCTGTTAGCAGTCGAGAACTAACCATTGCACCACCAGGGCCCCTTTACACTGGTTTAGGAAGTAATAAAAGGATGATTCCTATGTTTCTCCCTGAGATAATCGGTGGTACAATCAGGCAACAGAAGAATTTCAGGAAAAGGACCAGGACTGGGAGGAAAGATAATGATTCTCATTTTGGTCATGCAGCATTTGAGATTGTAAGCAGAAATCCTGAAGGCGGTAGCGGAAACCATGGGTTTTGAGAAGCTACTCCAGGGAAGTACACAGAATGACAACAGAAAGTGAGGGTGGGTCTGAAGAATATAGAATCCTGGGGAGCACTAATTCTTTTATTTTTTATATTCTTTCTTTTTCAAAAGAAGTATAGGAATATATTCTCATTTTAAAACGTTCAAACGATGTAACTATTAGTCCTTCTTCCCACTTTCTTCTCCCTATCCCATTGCCTAGTGTACATTCATTCCTTCGATTACCCTTCTTGGCTATACACAGATTCAAGTATATGGACATAAGCAAGACAGGCGAGATCCCTGCTCTCAGGGAATTTATATTCCAGTGGTAAGAGTTTTCAATATACCAGTCTAAACCTTAATTATATTTTACCATTCTCCTTATGACTAGAAGTCTGCTTTGTTGTCAATTTTTCCCCTGAAATAAATGATGTTGCAATCAACACTCTTGTAACCATTTCTTTGAGCACATGAGCAAACTTGTCTCCTAGGCGAGACACCTACGGGCTGGATTGATGGGTGTGCCTACAATTTATTTTGCTACATTCTGACATAATGCCCTGCGGAAAGGCCTTTTTAATTTACACTACCACCAACAGTGCATGAGAATACTTTAACAATGATATTTAAGAGAAAGGAAAAGGAGCTTGCAAAAGAGACTGAGAAAGATGGGCCAAAGGTAGGAGAAAATCCTGGAGAGAAGAGGCTCACAAATCCAGTGAGTGGAGCTCCTGGAGGAGGGAAAAGAAGTATTAACAGGTACAGATGGATAAATCACATAAGGAGCGCAAAGAATCCCCAGGATGTGAGACTCTGGATAAGGACAACTCTGTCTAGAAGCTTGATTTATAAGGGAGGGTAAGAGGAATTAGCTAGAGGGAGCTGAGGATGTGGGTTGTGTGTGGATGTTCTTCCTTATGATGAGAAAGACTTAGCAAAACCAAAAACCATACTCACTGCCACTGAGATGATTTCGACTCAGAGCGACCCTGTAGGATAAAGTAGAACTGGCCCATAGGGTTTCCAAGGCCATAAATCTTTACAGAAGCAGACTGCATCCTTCTCCTGCAGAGTGGCTGGTGGGTTTGGACCGCTGGCCTTTCAGTTAGCAGCTGAGTCCTTAACCACTGCACCACCAGGGCTACTTGAGAAAGGCTTAAGCATGTTTCTATACTGAGAGGAAGGAACTAGTGAAGAGGAAAAGATAAACATAGGAGAGAATCTGGTCACTGAGATAGCAGTGCGGAGATCTGAAATAATCTTAAACAGGAAGAGGGACATTTCTTTTCTAAAGCATGAAGGAAGAAAGGATTGGTACAAATAGAGGTACATAGGTTTTCAAAAATCATTCAAGTAAACTTTTAAAATAAAATAATCACATATTAATTTACATGAACAGTAACAGTAAAGTGATTACAATAACATAAGCCCATTTGATGGAATAATATATCTATTTTAAATGTTTACAAATATATATATATATAATCCACACATACAAGAGACTAGAGGAAAATATCAAAACGTTAACAGTGGTTTTATTTGGTTATAGGGCTAGGGATAATGCTTTTCTTCTATTTTTAATTCTGAAAAACTTTAATGAGCATACATTAGCTTTATTAAAGACAATTTAACTTTAAACAGTCTTCCATATATATGGAAAAAAGTCCTTCCTCTGGATTAATTTTAAAAATTTAGAAATTATTTGAAAATAAAAAATATATATAAGAATGCTTTACTTTTGAAGTATAGGAATAAAAGATAACTGAATTTGATCATACTCAGGCATTTTCCCTATTGGTCTGGGTAAGACAGACTTATTTTTGCCTTTTAGAGTTAGAATAGACCATAACAGACCATCCAGTTTAACCTCCTTCCAGGGTGGGAGGCCTCTCAACAGCACCTGACAGTCAGTCACACTGTGTTTAGACCCCTAGGAAAGGCCAAGACAGGGTGCAGTAAGCACAGATGAGAAATACCTAGCCCAGACTCACTTCTCTCATAGCATTCTAGAATGCCACTGTCCCTGTAAAATAGGGCACCTAGAACCACTTCACAGAATTAGTTTTCTTGGTTTGAAGGCTTAGCATCATGTCTCATGGGACAACTTGGTCAATTGGCATAATATAGTTCATAAAATTTATGTTCTACATTCTAGTTTGGTGAGTAGCATGGGGGGTCTTAAAAGCTTGCAAGCAGTCATCTAAGATACAACTAGTGGTCTCTACTCATCCGGCATAAAAGAGAAAGAAAAAAACCCAAGATTCAGAGAACTAGTCTACAGGATTGTCTGTATGAACCATGGCATTCTCTACCCTGTGACCAGAAGAAGAACTACACGGTGCCCGGCTACCACTACCAATCATTTTGATCAGGGCCACAATAGATGGACCCTGACAGAAAAGGATGAAAATGTGAAACAGAACTTCAAATTCTTAAAAAATCCAGACTTACTAGACCAGTTGAGATTGGAGGAATCCCTGAGGCTTGTTGCCCTGAGATACTTTTTAAACCTTGAACTAAAACTATCCCTTGAAGTCATCTTTTAGCTAAATAGCAGGTTAGCTCATAAAATAAAGAATATCACCCGCAAGTATTGTGCTCCTTTAAAAAATCATCTATATGAGACCAAGTGGTCAACAATTACTCTAAAGCAACGATGAGAAGGTAGGGGGGCAGGAAGACTAGGTTACTGGAAACAAAACAACTGGAACCAGAATGGAGATAATGAGAATGTTGACATAATGTGAAGAATGTAACCAATGTAACCGAACAATATGTGTAGAAACTGCTGAATGGAAACTTATTTTGCTATGCACGTTTTCACCAAAAATTCAATAAAATATTATAAAATAAAATAGGGTACCCAGAGCTCCATATGTGACTGACTGACAGGGACACCATGGGGCTATTACCTCCTTTTCTCTACTTCAGCTATCGCAACCAAAGACTGATTAGGAATCCACTCAAAGGCAACCAACAACAACAAAGACTGATTAGTGCTGCTCTGGATGACAAGCTACTGCCATTTTTACAGTCCAGACAAACACAAAGGCCTGGGGGAAAGGGACAAGAAAAAAGATCAAGAGGAGGAGCTGAGATAGCTACTACATGATAGCAAAAATATGCCCAAATATCCATAATTCATCTATCGAACTCCTGACTTGGCAATATCTACCTCAATTAAATAAACAAATTGCAATCTGGTTTCTCTACAATAGCTATCAAATTAATCAGAAAAAAAATAAAATCATTGCTGCCTTTAAAATGCACCAGGTATGAAAAAATTCTCAAGCTATATTGTTAAGAGAAAAAAAAACTAAAATATAGAATAGTATATGTAAAGTATGTAACCGTGGGTACAAAAAACAACTTGTACATGTATATGCTGACATGTACACAGAAATCTCCGGAAGGATACACAGGAAATTGCCAACAGAAGCTGCTGCTAAGAAGGGGAAGTAAGGAACAGAGGTAGGGCAGAAATTTTAATTTCCCTAGTTATGGCTCTGCAATTTTCTTCCATGCGTGTGCTCTCACATGTGTATGTGTGGGGAAGTGGAGGGGGTGTGTGTGCATCACCTATTCAAATAAATAAATGAAGCAATCTATAATTATCCTCAATTGTGAAAGGCATTAAAGTTAAAACAAAAAACATGTCCAAAATATTCACTTAATGCCAAGTACATACATCATTAACATATACACACATACAATGTGTCATACCGTATAGCAAGATCTGAAATGAATGTACTCTTTCAAGAAAAAGTTGATCAAACTGAATCACAACAAAAAAGTAGTAAATGTCCTGTAAGTCTCCCTTTTACCTAGCAGTCTACTTCTAGGAATTTATCTTAAGTAAATAATTGGACAAGAGTGCAGAAAAGAACATACTAGGTTGTTTACTAAGCACTGTTCATAAGAGGAAAAATGAGAAGTATCATAAGCATTCAGTGGAATAAATTCCTTAATCCATGAAACAGAATACTATGTAGCATTAATACGATGACTTAAGCGTTATCTTTACTACTATGAGAGGAAGTTTGAGATAGATATAAATATACAAATAAACACACACACACGCTTTAAATTACAAAGCAAATACATGTGTGTGTGCTATAGTGTATTGTTTTGTTAAAAATACATTTATATTTATGTATGTACACATTTATACTGGAGTACATATAGATAGACATATAATGTAGAAGCTGTCTCCAAGTATAGACTTTTTAGTGCTTTTAATTTCATTAACAGTTTTGATTGGTTTTTCCTACTTATTCTACAAAGACCATATTTTGCTTATATAATTAGATAATAATGAAGCCAACATTTATTATTACTATATGCTAGGCACTATTCTAAGCATTTTTTGCATATTAACTCACCTAGTCCCTACAACTACTCTATGAAGTCAGAGCCATCATTATCCACATTTTACAGGTGAGTAACAGAGGCACACCGGCTAAAAAGCTTGTCCAAAATCATACAACTAACAAGTGGTGAAGCCAGATTCAAATCCAGGCTGGCTGGCTCCAGAGCCCAAGCTTTTAACTACTGTGCGGAATACTGCCTCCCAGACTGAAAAGACCAAGTTGTAAAAACAAAATGTACAGTATGGTCCCACTTTTATAAAAACAATTTGAAAAGGAAAAAGTAATTTAAAAATCTATATGCTAGGATTACAGTTTCGATCTAGGTTATATATTTTTGCAACATTTAGTTTTTTTTTTTTTAAATCCATTATCCACAGGGCAAGGAACAGAAGTTTAAAACCATTACTCTTCTCCCCTGTTGCTGTGGCGCAATGGAGAAAACAGGCCTAGAGTTTGTACCATGCTTTTCGGCACTTTCATCTTCAATCAATGCCAATATTGTCTTAAGGAGGAACAGCAGATTCTGAATGCTTATCTCAGTGGTGTCTCAGGAGATCCCACAACCGCCAAAGAAACAGCTGAGACTTTGTCTCAATTGATGCAGAAATAGCCAGAGGGTATGGGAAGTTACCAGCCTGGGTTAGGAGGTGTAAGGCTCCCACCGTAAAGTCAGGGTTTACAAAATTCTGCAGAGATGCTGGGCATTGCTCTTTTTAATCTAAACCTCCCTTTATCTGTTCGAGATTCTCCTGCTTTATCTACCCTTCTACAACTGTATCTTTTCAGGGGTAACGCCTCAAAAATCAATGAGAAACTTAGATTTCTAGCCTGGCTAGGGTATTCTCCATAAGTCTCTCTGATGTGGTTGTATACAACCTTGGAAGCCAGCTCTCAGTTAGGCTGCCTTGCCCTGCCCCTAGGCAGACAGTCTACAGCTTCACTATTCTTTCTAATTTCTGAACTCCCAGCACTGCTATGGGGCTGTCACAGGGGCAGCGTATCGTTCCAAAGGGGATGCCTCACAAGAACTCGGGAGCTCACCGCCCTGGGGCAGAAGCCTTAATAAATCTGAAATGGCAGAGACCTCAAGAGTTACTGGCAGTGACCACAGCCACTGGAAGCACCTCGAGATGCGGGATAGGAAAAGGCTTTGAAGGCTTCACTCAAATTGGGGAGTTGAACTGAAGTAGCACTTTAGGCTTATTCCCTGATCTGAACATCCTTAATCCAAACTGAAAAGGCCTTTCCCAGCCTCTTACTCTGCTGGCCAGAAACAAACCACGTAAATTATATTATTACACTTCCTTCACTGGGGTCTCTTCTTTGTTCCAATAAACATTATTATAAAAGAATCCAAGACCTTTATCAGAATCCTTCCTGTACCCTTTCAACTAAATTTACTGTTGCAGTTGGCTTCTCTGGCCTACCCCTACAGAGGTAGAAATTAAAAAAAGATGGTTTCCAAAGAAACATGAACATTTATCCTTACTTATTCAGAGCTTGTCGAACCCATGCACAGATGTGTAAACCACACACATTCGCTCTCTCGCGCGCGTACACCCACACATATACACATGCATACAGAGGAAGAGTAGAGAAGCCACCCCAGCCCACAGTTTTTATTTTATAGTAACTGGGCACGCTTTCAGCAATTCTTGGCAAAAGCTCAAGGACAAAAGCCAGGTACATGTGATGTAGTCTCCAAGCAATTCTCTCTCCTCCAGGCCCTGACTACTACACAGGGGCAGAGGGCTGAGAAGTTTCTAGCCCCAATTACTACAAACAACCAGATTCATGAGAAAAGGGCCCCATCATCTGCCTCAGTCTGAGGAAAAAGGTGACTCCTATCAATCTCAGCCTAGTGACAATACTAGTGGTAAAAGATTTCACAGGTGTTCCTAAAAGATTTCATCCTATCTCTTGGTTTCCCAATGAAGGAATAAAAAACCCATTGCTAACCTTTTGGTTAACAGCTGAGCCATCAAGGCTCAAACAAAGGAATAGGTCTAGGGAAAAAGCATAAGTGCCTTATTTTAAGAAAACTAAATCAAGACTACAGAAACCTGAGTCCTTGTTCTTGCTCTATCAGTGACCAAATGTGTGACCTTGGACAAGTTACTCAACCTCTCTGGGGCTCAGTTCCTATATGAAATGAAACATACTGCGCTGTGTAAGTTCTAATGTGTTCTGTAAGTTCTAGGATTCTAAGACTCAGCATATAAAATAAAAATAGGAAGAGTTATCATAGGTGAAGCGAAGGATGACATATAGTACAGGGGAAGTCGGCACAACTGGACTAAACCAAAAGCTAAGAAGTTTCTTGAACACAAGCAAACACTTTGAGAACAGAGTAGCAGGGGCGGGGGTCTGGGGACCATGGTTTCAGGAGACATTTAGTCAACTGACATAACAAAGTGTATTAAGAAAATGTTCTACATCCCCCTTTGGTGAGTGGCTTATGGGGTCTTAAAAGCTAGAGAGAGGCCATCTAAGATGCATTAATTGGTCCCAACCCACCTGGAGCAAAAAAGAATGAAGAACTCCAAAGACAAGGAAAATATTAGCCCATGAGGCAAGAAGGGCTACGTAAGACACAGATTCCATCAGCCTGTGACGCGAAGAACTAGATGGTGCCTGGCAACCGCCAATGACCACCCTGACAGGGAACAAAACAGAGAGTTCCTGACAGACCAGGAGAAAAATGGGGTGCAGAACTCAAATTCATGTAAAAAGTCAGACTTTATGATCTGACTGAGACTAGAGGAACCTCAGAAGACATGGTTCCCAGACTCTCTGTTAACTCAGAACTAAAACCATTCCCGAAGCCAACTCTTCAGACAAAGATTAGACTAGACTATAAAAACAATATCCATGAAGAGTGTGCTTCTTAGTTCAAGCAGATACATGAGACCAACGGGCAGCTCCTGTCCAGAGGTGAGATGAGAAGGTAGGAAGGGAGAGCAGCTGGTTGAATGGACATGGGAAATCCTGGGTGGAAAGTGGGAGTATGCTGTCACTTTACAGGGATAGTTAACTAGGATCACACAACAATATGTGTATAAATTTTGATATGAGAAACTAACTTGACATGTAAGCTCACCTAAAGCACAATTTAAAAAAAAGGGAGTAAATTAGGAGGTGATTATGTTACAAAAGGTGCCCTGGATTTACTACTAATGACCTTGCTCTCTTTAGGCAAGTCACTTGACTTTTTAAGTAAAAGGAAGTGGCCTTTTTTATTTAAGCAGCAGAATTCTTAGACTGAAATTACCTTCCCTCTTAGGAACTCAATTTCCTCACTTATGAGATGAGGTAGTAGGCTACATGGCCTCCAAGGTCCCGTTTAATTCCAGGATTCTGTCATCCATACCAGATTTACCACACAGAATTTTGAAGGTAGGCTTCTTTAGTGTATTTTAATTGATTCAATTTATAAAGGAATCCAGAAGGCGTACAATTCTTCAAGAACCATCTAATGCTTAAAGGGTGGCCCATCAGGCCTCAACAGCCAGTGAGGATCTCTCACTCGGTCACCACCACCAAGCACTTACGTGTGGCTACCTCAAACCTCATCTTCATCCTACAGACATATTCTCCTTGCCAGTGGAGACATGTGAAAGAACCAGAAAACACAAGCTTTGTCCTCAAACGATTAACACAAGGTGTACGTTTGAGCCCGGCTGAGTATACAGGATGAAGGAAAAAAAAGGAAGACATAAAACTTACTAAGTAACTTACCAACAAGTATAAGTTAATAGTTAATGCAAGACATAAATATGCAAAAAATAGGCTGGTGTGGGTTAGTCACGAAGAGTTTTCTGCAGAAAGGAGTTTTAAGAATCAGGCTTTCAAGGGTAGAAGGAACCCTGACCAGCAGAGAAGGCTGAAGCCTGGAATGGGATCTTGAATCAAGGCTCTTTACCTTCCAAGTGTTGGGGGCAGGTTCCCTGTTCACAAGGCTCCAACCCCCTGATGCCTCCGCACAGTGCCACTCAGGAGACGTTCCCAGTAGCCCATCTTGTTGGCTATTTTCCAAAAGAGTCTTCCTTCCTGGTGACAAGCTTCATCGCCAAGGGGGCAGACGTAATGTCACAATTAGGAGCACTCTATTAATAGGAACAAGGAAGAAAAAGGTGAGTCAGGGGAACTACCTCCACTTGGCAGGGAGACTGGACAGACTTGGGTCTGGCAGCTGATAGGGAAGGATAAGACAACTGCATTAAGGACTATAGGTTTCAGTGCATAGCCTACCCTCTAAGGAGGGAAATCATGGGCAAAGGCCCAATTGATTCAAACAAAGCTGGGTGGGGGAGAGACAGGACAAGAACAAAGGTAGAGAGCAGGAGCTGCTTGAGACAGAAAAAACTATTTTATTCAGCACACGTGACTTACAAGTAATGCCATTGATTCCAAATCTGTGGCTATACAAATGCACAGACCCATCATAGTATCTTACATGTGGAGGATGACTTTAATACTTTCAAAGTGCTTTCACATCAATTATTTCATGTAAAAAGAACTCTGGTCCTAACCTGCAAGTAGAAAATACTATTCTCATAGGGAGAAAATACTTAAGAATGTTGTTACATGTGCAACAAGGAAATGTTCCTGAAGGGATCAAACGCAGCCCAGGCTTTAAAAAAAAAAAAGAAAGTGAAGAGGCAGTGAGTGAGGAAATTATTCCAGGATGGACAACTTGGAAGACTGCAGATACTACTATGATTACACAGCCTCTCATCACTAAGATGGAACCATGCAGAGGAAGATAAGGCTTCAGATGAAGGATGCTGAGAAATCTGTTCAGATATGTGCAGGAGGATGGCAACTACTCAAACTCCTTTCCTCACCATAACCTGTTTATCAGTAGTTTAAGGACAGTGTAGGAACAATAGGATAATAATTATTATACATGAAACAGAGAATTTCATTTTCTGAGTCTGGTAAATATGCTAATTAGTTTCCTATGTTCATCAGCAACAACCTGTTTAGAGTGGTATTTTTAAACTAATCAGAGATGAAGGGGCCACACACACTTTCTCTTCCCTGTGGTTGGAGGGGTTGATACAATGCTTCTCCCCATTGCTCCTTCCTTTCCCACCCATAATACAGAGAGTATAATGTGTCTTTCATTCTGATAAACTTCATTTCCCAACATCCTGGCATATGCACTTGTACCTCAGGATATGCTTCCAGGATGAGTGCTGTTGTCTATGCTTCTTAGTCTCCTCCTAGTGACAAATTCCGAACTCAGTAAGCAAATAGTTGCCCATGCTGGGAAAAACAATCCCACTTTGTACTACCCCTTTGATGCCCCCTTGGCCAGGACAAAACAAAAATTTAACTGAGAGGAAGACCAGGAGTCAGGAGACTTGGGTTCTGGTCCTGGCTCTGCCACCAACCAACCGTATAAATTTAAATAAGCCATGTGCCCCTTCAGTGGTTCAATTCTTTCAATTGTCAAGTAGGGAAAATGATGCCTGCCTTATCTACCTTACATGTTGTCCTGAAAAAACAGATGAGATAACAAATGTGAAAGCATCCTCAATACAGCTATCCCCACTTAAGGTCTTGTTTACAGCAATACAAAGCAAAATAATTTTAGAGTAGTGAGGGGCAAGGAGGAAATGCTTGAAAAATCTTGTTCCTTCTCAGGCCCAGCACCAGGTCAGCTAGACACACAGGGTAGTAACATTATCACATCACTTCATTCTCTAACATTCTCTATAGGGTCGCTATGAGTTGGAATTGACTTGAAGACAACGGGTATTCTCTACCACTCGTCCACCTCCATTCCTATCTGGAAAGAAACTATTAGCCTCTTGCCCTATTATCCGTCTGTCAAACCACTGCACAAGGTGGCCTCATTAACAGCCACAAGTTTTGGATGGGGAAGGTATCTGTCAATCCCTCAGGCAAAACGCCCCCACCCTCTTGGCCTTCTGCTCCTTGGGGCAAGGGGCTCCTCCCCAATTTCTCCTATGTGCAGGATTGGAGAAGGCTTTCCGGTGTCTGAAGGCTGCTAAGAGGGCTGGGCTGCAAACTAAGGGCAGGGAAGTAAGGAATGTGAGATTCCTTCACGGAGGGGTGGGAGGCGGGGAGTAGTGGAGAAGGAATGAAGGAGGAGAACCAGGCTGAAAGCTGCCAAAGACAAGGCATGGGAGAGGAGCCAAGCTACGGCGCTTAGAGGGCGGGGGTTCAGGTTCCACCGCCCCTGCCCAGGCTGGCCCCCCCGCCACGAACGTTCCCCTCCCGTCCCGTCAATCATAGCCTATTTAAACACTACATTCCCAGGCTCCCCCCGCCCCCGTTCCCCAGCTAGCCCCAGCCCCCTCCCGCACTTCTCAAGGCTCCCCTACACAAACCGACCCTCCCCAACGACCCATCCTCCAAAGCCCCTTCTCACCTCCCAACTCTCCCCAGTGCTGGCCCCTTCCTCCATTTTTCATCTTTACTTCCATCCCTTCCTCTGACCCCCTAATATCTCGAAACCCCCCTCCCCAGCTCCCACCCCAGGACATCCCTTCCCTCCCCTCCCACACCCTTTTTTAGGTGGGAGCCCACGCAGGCGCAGTACGCACCGCCCTGGAAGCGGTCTAGACTCTCCGTACCCCGACCCTGCTGGAGCTGAGGCCGCAGCAGCCACGGGACAGCCCCAGCCTCTCCCGGGAGGGGAAGGGGAAAGGGAAGGAGGGGGAAAAAGGTTCTGACCACTTGTCGCCGTCCGAGACAGACCCCTTGCCCCGCCCACTACTGCTGCGCAACCCGGCGGAAGCTCGTCACCAAACTCCGCCTCTTTGTTGAACTCAGACTCTGACTGGAAGCCATGACCGACCAACGAGGAGGGACGAAGGCTAGCCAGGCCTCCGCTCTAGACCGGAAGTCTTTATGGTCCCAACGAACCGCTTGGGAGGAAGAATTCTGTGTTCTTCCCAGCGTGAACGTCAGGGGCCGAACGGGAGAAGGGAGGGGAAGGAAAGGGAGTGGAGGGAACAGACGCCTCTGGAAGGCGAGACTCCGCTTTGGACGGGCGTACGTGTCCCGTACCCTAGGGCCGATGCGTCGTGGTGAGAGATGGTCGTGGGATGGCTGGCCTGCGGCGTGACCTGCCGTGCGCTCTGTCCCTCTCCCGTTTCCAGAACCGTGGTCAGCATCCCGGAGCCTCCCTACCCTATGACTCAGAGTCATGGGAGTGGATACTGCAGTCAACACGGCAGTCGCGGGGTGGGGAATGGGGGAGTGTCTGACGACAAGGCTTTGACCTGGGGTGCCCAACGAATTGCCCACCTCTCTCCCAGGCGCACTCCTGCCGTATCCACGATGGCTCCTCGAACGCTCAAGGAGTTCCCTGAAACCCCTAAGGGAGGGGATGGCAGGGAGAGAAAATGTCCCCCTTCCTGGAACCAACGACCCGTCCTCCAGCGCCCCTTTCCGCCTCCCAACCCCCTGTGCTACTCCCACCATTTTTCGTTTTTACTCCCATCCCTTCTTCTGACCTCCCAATATCTCGAACCCCCACCCCAGTGGTCTGATTTCTTTATGATCCAACTCTGTGGTTTGGGGGTATGGGCCTGGAGAGAACCAGTCTCCTACTGGGCTCTGAAGAAAGTCAAGGTGGAGCCTAATCACCTCCTGGGCCCCTTTAATACCTTAAATCAGCCCCTTCGCGGCGCGTGAGACTCCGATCCCGATTGGCTGGCCTAGGGGGGACGGCGGGACGAGGAGTTCGCCCGAGCGGTGCTGATTGGCCGGAGGAGGCGTGCCTGGAGAAACTTCCGGGAATGTCCGCACTCCCGCGTTCTACCCGACCGCATCCGGCGGCAGCCCGGCCTGTGGCTCCCCCTGCGGGCGACTCAGCGGCGTGCATAGTCGGGCCGGCTGGCAGGGTGGGTGGTGGGTCGTGGGTGGGGGAGGGGATGAACCGAGTCCCGGGTTGTCTGGATGAGGGATCGGGAATGTTTGGCGAGTAAGATTCCAGTCCCTGGCTCTGCAGCGGGTCCCCTACCCCCATCTACGTCGGTCCCCAACTTCGGGGCTTGGACTGAAAGAACATCCCGGGAAGAGGCCTATCCAAATACTCCCAAATTCTGATCTTGAAGTCGGAGGCACCCGGGGAAATTCGTTCCTATCCTTTGGGTTGGAGGCTGCCTGACCCCAACCCAGTGTGGTAGGCCTTGGGAAATGTTGCATGGAGGCGAAGGCGCTAGGCGTTGAGCCTCCCTTCGCCTTTCCACCTTCCAGTGGGGTGCCGAGGCTTGGGCAGCATGACGACGGAAACCTTCGTGAAGGATATCAAGCCAGGGCTCAAGAATCTGAACCTCATCTTCATTGTGCTGGAGACAGGTAGCTGTGCTAGGGCGGTGGGCCCACGGCACAGGGTCGCGGGGTGGGCGGGCGGAACCAGGAGAACACCATCTCTGTCCTTAGCTTGCATCCGGATGGTAGGGCCCGCCCCAAGACACGGCTTTCGCCTGATCGTTCTCTAAGTTGTGGTTAGGTACAAGACAAAACTCTCGCCAGTGTTGCCACGCGGGCCTCTTTCCACTCAGGGCCCTCTCCATGGTGCTGGCCCGTCCACAATCCCCTTCCTCCACTCCCACTCCATCCCCGCCCAGGGATTTGGGCTTTGGACTGTTTGTACATTTTTTCCTTCACTTTCACAACATCTAGATCTCATCCTTAAGACCACCTCCACCTATTCATCTGACCATTTCCCCCACCCCCATTAATCTGTTCCGTCCAGGCCGAGTGACCAAGACAAAGGACGGGCACGAGGTTCGGACCTGCAAAGTGGCAGACAAAACTGGCAGCATCAACATCTCGGTTTGGGACGACGTGGGCAACCTAATCCAGCCTGGGGACATTATCCGGCTCACCAAAGGGTAAGCCAGCCAGGGTCACCTGGCTATCAAAGGGCAGCAGCAGTCGGGGGGCGGGGTTAGCAGTCCCGGTAACTTTTGCGAGGACTCTGAATCTTGCTTTTGCCCCCACAGGTATGCTTCAGTGTTCAAAGGTTGTTTGACACTATATACTGGCCGTGGGGGTGATCTACAGAAAATTGGAGAGTAAGTTCTGTGAACTGGGATAAAGTACCAGGCCAAGGGGGAAATGCGAAGGTTTGCAGGGAAGGAGCCTAAGGGTTTGCAGCCCATCTTGTATCAGAGCCTTTCTGAGGTCTCCAGTACTGACCCCAGAGAATGGGTCCAAGGCTTTGGCTGTTGTCTCCCCTTGCAGATTCTGTATGGTTTATTCTGAAGTTCCCAACTTCAGTGAGCCGAATCCAGAGTACAGCGCCCAGCAGGCTCCCAACAAGGTGGTGAGTCCCACAGCCATGATGGTAGGGAAGGAGGGCAGGTCAGACCAAGAAACGGTAGGAAGCAGGGACTGACTATATAGTTTGTGCCTTCAGGTGCAGAACGACAGCAGCCCTTCGGCCCTCCAGCCTACCACTGGACCCCCTGCTGCTTCTCCAGGTAAACCTGTTCCCTTCCCTCCACTGGTCCCCCTAGCTCCCTCTTTCTCCTCAGTCTGTTGTGTTGCTGTTAGCTGCCATTGGGTTAATTCTGACTCATGGCAACCCTATGGGTGTCAGAGTAGAACCGCTCCGTAGGGTTTTCAAGGCTGTGGCTTTTCAGAAACAAGTTACCAGGGCTGTCTTCTGAGGCACCTCAGAGTGGGTTTGGACTGACAACCTTTTGGCTAGTAGTTGAGTGTTTAACCATTTGTGCCTCCAGGGACTCCTTCCCTCAGTCTGGATAGGTGTATTTCCCTCATCCCTTTTCTCACAGTATATCCCTCTCCACCTGATTCTTCTCCAAATTCCCTCACTTTTGATACTCTTTGCCTTCACCTCTGTGGCGAAGGGATTTGGGGATCTGTTTCTACCACTGATAGAGCTCAGGCACCTATTTGCCTCTACCATTCAAAGGCAAAAAGGAAGATAACTTCACAAAGATTGCACTCCTTCATTCTCTAGCTTCTTACTGCTCCTTCTCCGGCAAAACCTTGCTATTTTCCTATCTTGCCCATTATGATTCATCACAGGGTTCTGATACACTGTTAATTACGTAACTCAACATGGAGTCCACCACTGCACAACTTGAGAACACTAAATAGTTTCCTTTTGGGGTCTCCACCCTTCTTAAAATAATGTCTAGGCCATGATTCTTCCATCTCATGTATCTCACCCCCACTTTTTGGTCTCTTGAGAAATTGGGACCTTACTGCAGATCACCAGCTTTTGATGAGAACCACTCACTGATGCACCTCCTTCACCAGTGCATCTGGTGTCCCCTGGCTTCTCAGGAACCTGGCATTTACTGCTTTTTTCTCCCCCCTGGCTTTTGACTCTAGCACATCTCCCAGCTGACCCTACTCCCTGGGTGTTTGGTTCTCTCTTGCCTCTGATCAGTCTCTTAGGTTTCTCTTCTTTACCTCCTCCCAGTTTCTCCCAGTGACATTAGGTTTCAGGCTGCCTCTGCCCCTCTTCAGTTTATGTCTTCATCCCTGGTTACCATGGTTTTCAGAATCGCTTGCATATCAGAGCCACTGAGGGGCATGGCATTTTTTTGAACACCATAAAATAACGACATTTAATTCTACCACAAAAATTAGCATACATGTTTCTAACAGAAAGTACTTCTATTACATGTTTTCAGGTGACTGTGACTCAGTAATTTATGAAAATATTTTTAATAAGCTACATTTAAGCCTGTTTGCCCTGATATTCATTTGCCACATGTTCATGTTGTCATCTGCTAACATGTACAAAAGGTTTAACAACAACCACCAAAAAAAAAAAAAGGCATAAAAACTTTAATATTGACTTCTATAGATTCACTTAACTTTTTCTGTGAATTGGACAAATGGCGGCATCGTTCTTCAGTTTTGGCAGTAAATATCTTAGTTCCATGGAGCAGCAGCGTTCAGTAGGGATATATTTTGAGAACCATTAGCCTATGACTTCTACCCCGTGTCGGGTTTGTAGCGTCCTGTGTATGTGAGAGGCAGGCCTCTGTCTTCATTTGACAAATTTATAGAGCGCCTGCTATGCACCAAGGAATAAAACACAACACCAGCCTTTAGGAGTTTGTACTCTATGAAGGAGACAGACACACAGAAAATACACTGTGAGTGAGTGCAATGATAGTGATATGCAGAGAATTATGGGACGTCTCACATACCTGGCTCCAATCAAATATTTAAAATACATACAAAAATGTTACTTGTCATTACCTTTAGGAGTGAGATGATGTGTAATAATTTCTTTGCTTATACTTACCTCTACTTTTAAAAATGAACATGTATCATTGTGACATACGCACAAATAGACATACATATATGTACATATACCGTCTTTTCCCTTCCTTTTTAAGATCCTCCTTACATTTTAACACAGAAATGTCAGGCCCTTCCCATGTTTCCCGAGTTTTACAGTCACTTTGGTAAAGGGACATGTAGGCCCTTGAGCCTGCAACTAAACAGCTGATTCTAGGTCTGACTTGAAATGATACAGAGATGATTAGGAGAGAAAAAATATCATACTAGGGTTCATGTGGCGACTTCCAAAATGATTGTTGAATGTTCTTGAGTGCTCCAGTCATACTCACAATCTGCATTCTTTTGCACTTGGTCCAGTCAGCATTAAGGTGCAGCTATGCTTGGTGAAGGGGGTGCCCTAGGGTCACACTGCCTTTTCTGGGGCATGGAGGAAGGCCCTTCCCCCACTTTAGCACTCTAATTCCTGTTTCTTCCCCTTTTTCCACAATTAGCCTCTGAGAGCCAGAATGGGAATGGGCTGAGCGCCCCGCCAGGTCCTGGTGGTGGCCCGCACCCTCCTCACACGCCTTCCCACCCACCCAGCACCCGAATCACCCGCAGCCAGCCCAACCATACATCTGCTGGCCCTCCTGGCCCCACCAGCAACCCTGTCAGTAACGGCAAAGAAACCCGAAGGAGCAGCAAGAGATAGCAAAACACTCCTCATTCCTTCCTGCCACCAACTGCAACCCAGGTGTCTCTGCTGGAGAACAAGACAGCCTTCTTACTGGGCTGCTAGTTTGTGGGGAGGGGTAGCGGTATCTTAGCCACTAAACTTCATTGGTGGGGCAGTGAGCAGTGGCCTTATCTTCCCTAAGCCTGTGTTTGCCCCTCGTCCAGCTGAAGCTGCCTGTCCCTTGGGACTCATAGCACTCTGCCCTCCTTCCTCTTTAGAAGCGACAGTTACAGTCTATTTCTTGTGTGTGATGTGGGAGCCTAACTGAAATTCCACTTTCCTAATAAATGTTATCATTCTGCACTAGACTCCTGTGCTTTTTGTGGGAAAAGGAATAGGTCAGCAGCTGGGCATTTGGAAAGGTGGGGTGTTCCTGTGAGATAGGAAGGATACAGAAAAGGAGGTCTAAGCAAAGCAGGCCTGCCGCTTTAAGGTGGTGTCCCTCCCCTATCCGCTCCCTGCAGGTGACCCTTGTCCGCCTGCCTACTTACCCCCCACAAGCTGGAACCAAGAAGGCTGTGTCCCCCTTCCTCTGGGCGTCCTTCCCTGTCTCCTGCCGTCAGGTAATGCCAACCTTGACCCCCCCCCAACCAATTGCCCCAATCAACCTTTGCTCCCCTGATCTTAAGCCAGATCAGACATCGGAGGGGAGCCCAGATACTTCTTTCTTCTACCCACAAGGGCTTCCCCTTCTAATCACCGATCCCCAGAGCTCTGGCTCCCTCTTCCTGGGGCAAGGAATTGCTAAGAGCAGTTTCCTTCCGAAGCATCTGAGATTTTCACTGATCTGCCTCTTCACCCTCCTCCCCAGCGTAGGAACACCTGGGTCCAACTTTCCCAGGACATGTGGGGGTGGGGATTGGAGGTGAAGCCCAGTGCCAGATGTAAGGTAGGTGAGATAGGAGTATATGCAGGGAAAAGTTAAAATGGTACCAGCTGGGTTAGGGATAGGGTGAATTATTTAGAGAAGAAAACAGCTGGGCTTCTCCTTAGCCATGTGGCTCTTCCAGGGGCAGAGGGTGGCCCCTCCCTACTCAGGGGCCCAGCTAAGACTCACCTTTGACCCCCACCCCAGAGACCAGTGAACCATTAACTCCTCTCTGATGTGAGCCTTCCCACTCTGGCCCCACCTCTGGCCCCGCCCCAAGGTGGGGGGGCTAGAAAGCGGGGGCTTGTTGTCAGTCTCAGCCTTCTACCTGACGTGGCCTCCGTTCCACCTGGGCACCTGGTGGCTGAGACCAGGCTCCCCACCTCAACCCTCACCCAGGAAAATCTTCACCTCCACTGCAAGGCCTGACGGGTACCCGAGGTGAAGGCTCTCATGCTGCCAGTGGGGTGAGGCCTTGGAGATTGAGGGGGCAGAAAGATGGGTCAAAGTGGTAGAGGGGTGGGATGTGAAGAACAGGGGAGGGCCAGCTAGCTCTGGATCTGGTGTGGGAAAGAGAGCTCTGGGTCAGGGCAAAGAAGAGGCTGCTCCAGGAGATGGCAGTGGAGGGAGGGAGGGGGCTAGACTGGGAGCTCCTGCTGGATTCAAATTGGGAGAGCAAGTACATGGAGTAAGGGTCCTCCTCTGGAGAAGAGAGCAGTAGCTCTGACCACCCCCTCCGCCTTACTCTTCCAGGGCAGTCCTCAGGATGTTCTGGGAGAAATAGCAGCCCGAACCAGAGCCTCTGATCCCTGTTTCCCCAATGATGGGGTCCCCAACGAGTCACCTGCTGGCTGGCCTGTGTGTGTTGGTGATCTTTGGATGGGTAGGGGGCTCATCCGCCAACCTGGGCCCTGCTGAGCAGGAGCAGAACCACTACCTGGCCCAGCTGTTTGGCCTGTACGGGGAGAACGGGACGCTGACTGCAGGGGGGCTTGCGCGGCTTCTCCACAGCCTGGGGCTCGGCCGGGTTCAGGGGCTTCGCTTGGGACACCATGGGCCTCCACCTAGTCGGGCTGCACCCCCAGCTGGAGACAATTTCACACACAGGTACTAACCCCTTCTCATACCCCAAATGCCACATCCTCCAGCTCCTCTCAGTGCTTAACATCAGTCTCTACTTGCCTAGTTCTGGCTTCTGAAAATTAGACTCCTAAAATTACAGATTCTTCAGGACCCAACTCCTCACATTCTTCCAAGCCCCTCTTGCCTCTATTGCCTTCTAATTCTCTCCTCCAGGTCCCTAGGCCCTTAGATTCCCAGCCCTTGGTCCCAATGCTGAATGTCTCCAGGCTGACTTGGCTCCTAATTTGTAGCATTTTTGGCTGTCTTCCCTCTTACTTCTAGCCTTTACTCCTAGGCTCACCTATAAATTGACAATTCCCTTATATTCTCTGGACTGATGCTACGTGGTTTCTGGGTCCCAGGAATCCGAGCCAGTGGCTGGTCCTCCCTTTTCCCCCACCTTTGTGGGAGCCTCTCAAAGGGGGCCAAGAGAACATGAGCGAGAATCTGACTTGCTATCCCATCCATTCCAGGCTGCAGGACCCTGCGCTGAGTGTGGATGTCTGGGCAGGGCTGCCTCTGGGTCCCTCGGGATGGGGTGACCTGGAGGAGCCAAATGCCCCCCACACTCCCCGTGGGCCAGCCCCCTCGGGCTTGGACCTCTTTCACAGGCTTCTGTTGCTGGACCATTCACTGGCTGACCATCTTAATGAGGATGTGAGTTTGATGATCTCTAGAGATTGGGAAAGAGCCAATGGGATTTAGATGGCCTGAAATGTTTAGTCAGTAATTTAATAGTTACCAGAAAAAAAAAAATCCCAATCTAATCTTAGGGTATGTTGTTCCAGTAGAGCAAGTGAGCTCACACCCAGAGCTCCAAGACCCAGTTTAGGGGCCATACTTGGCAAAATAGAGAAATCAGAGAAGCAGCCCAGGATCTGGGGATGGATACCTGGAGAGGAGATCTGCAGGGAGCAGATGGCTGTCTTCATCTAGAAAGACAGTGACCCTGTTCCACATACACCACAGGGCAGCCAAAGCTGCCTGACCACACACAGCAGGCCCAGTGACCTTCCCATCACATGGAGCATCCAGCCAAGACTGGGCAACCATGTGACATGGGAGGTGGGGCAGCATTTCAGGTTCTTTTGTCTCCTAAGATTCTGGATTGGAGGGCAGCTCCGTCACCAAACCCAAAACCACCAAGGCTTTGGAGGGAGGGAGATGATGGCAATGTTCATCAGCACCCAATTTGCATGTGGATTGGATACTCACTAATATGTAACACACATTGATTGTACATACCTGTCTCTGAGGCACCTGGCTGTGTGAGCAAAGGGGACCCTGGGAGAGAACTGGGGGGTCCCTGCTATGAAAGGACAGACCTGAAAGATCTGAGTCATAGTTCTGGGTGATTCCCCGATATATAACCCCACCTCAACTCCCCTAGTGTCTGAATGGCTCCCAGCTGCTGGTCAATTTTGGCCTGAGCCCTGCTGCTCCTCTGACCCCACGTCAGTTTGCTCTGCTGTGCCCAGCCCTGCTTTATCAGATTGACAGCCGCGTCTGCATCCAGTCCCCCAGCCCAGCGCCCCCACGGGATCTACTATCTGGTCAGTGGGTGAGAGTAGGCGGGGGAGTGGGCACCATGCCAGGGAAAGAGGTTCCCTGGGGTCCTGCCTCTCCTTGCAGCGTCCCTCTGTACTGTCTCCTCTCTGGGCCCCTCTCGTCCAGCTCTGGCTGACTCCAGCCCCTGGTCCTCCCAGCCCTGGTTCATAGTGCCCTGGCAGTCCTGTTGCTCAGCCTCCCTGCTCCCCTCTCCCTGCTGCTGCTGAGGCTCCTGGGACCTCGTCTCTTGCGGCCCCTGCTGGGCTTCCTGGGGGCCCTGGCCGTGGGCACTCTTTGCGGGGATGCGCTGCTACACTTGTTGCCACACGTACGTGAGGTCCAAAGCCTTCTTTGTCACCCTGCCCCCAGTGGCGGCCTACCTCCATGTATCCAAGGTGCTCCCAGCCACAGGACATCCCCTCCTCCTTCCTGCCAGCTCCTGTATCCCAGTCCCTCCTAAAGGGTGGTAAAGGTGTGCTACCTCCTCCAGGGGAAGGGGGTGCTGCTGGATGTAAGGGCTTCCGGGGTCTTCCCTGACTGCCTCTCTATCAGGCACAAGGAGGGCAACATACAGGGCCTAGTGGGCGACTGGAGGAGGACCTGGGTCCGGGGCTGTCAGTGCTCGGAGGCCTCTTCCTGCTCTTCGTGCTGGAGAACATCCTAGGGCTTTTGCGGCACCAAGGACTGAGTCCAGTAAGTGACACACACCTTTTCCTCCTCCTTCTACTGAGACCAGAATTCCAGGCCAGAGCTAGCCAAACACACCAGGAGGTGAGGCAGTGTGCTCCTGGGTCTCTGGTGTTCGCCTGATTGCGCAAAGCTAACAGGGAGTGGGTAGAGGCTCCTCGGCGTAGACCTAGGACTTTGGGCCAAATGGGCTCCTTCCCTGAGTCTAAGTCAACAAGAAATAGAGGGAGGTGCTGGCCTAGGAAGAAGGTAGAGAGGCCAAAGAACATCTCCAGGTGTAGAGGTGGAACCAGGTGTTCATTTTCCCAGTTGGTGGCCTGGCCACCCCTTAGTCCCCAGCACTGCTGCCTCCTCCACCAGGAGGGATGACCTCCTATTTCAGAGTTGCTGCAGGTGGAAAAGACAGGATCTCCAAAGACCAAATGTGGACCCAGAGGATGGCCATGGGACAGCCCTTCAGCCCCTGCAGGCACCTCCAGGTGACTAGAGAAAACAGTTAATAGGTTCCCAGCTCAAGTCCTCACTTGCAACTGACACTGTTCTTATCCGTCTCCCTGCAGAGCCAGGGGCTCAGGGCCGGAGGGAGCAGGATAGCCAGCCAGCCCCTCCTGGGCACCCAGGCCACAGTCACGGGCACCAAGGTGGTGGTGGTACCAACATCACGTGGATGGTCCTCCTGGGAGACGGTCTGCACAACTTCACTGATGGGCTGGCCATAGGTGCGGGGGACAGAATGGAAGCCAGCTGGCCAGAGGGGAGGCCAGGGCTCCTGGTTATCAGCTGGGGCTGGGTGAGGGTCCCGGGAAGGTGGGGAGACCATGTGCAGACTACAAAGGGGATACAGGACCCTGCGCCTTCACACAGCATCCTCCTGGACCGACCACCTCCAATCCTGCCCACCCCAGGTGCTGCCTTCTCAGACGGCTTCTCCAGTGGCCTCAGCACCACCCTAGCAGTCTTCTGCCATGAGCTGCCGCACGAACTGGGTAGGACTGGCAGGAGCGGGGTGGGGTGGACTCCAGAAAGGAGGGACCTCCAAGCGGCAGAACTTGAAGGCTGCGGATGACATGGGAGAGGGCAGCCCCGGCTTATTCTCTCCTACTCTATCTTGTTTCCCCAACAGGTGACTTTGCAATGCTGCTCCAGGCAGGGCTGCCCTTTCAGCGGCTGCTACTGCTGAGCCTGGTGTCTGGAGCCCTGGGACTGGGTGGTGCAGCCTTGGGAGTGGGGCTCAGTGTGGGCCCTGTCCCCCTCACCCCCTGGGTATTTGGGGTCACTGCCGGGGTCTTCCTCTATGTGGCCCTAGTGGACATGGTAAGAGATGTGGGGTAGAGCAGAAAAACCAAGGGAAGTGGGGAGGTGGGTGAGGAGGAGAGGGGGGGCATCAGTCCCTCCACCTCCATCTACCTGAGACCGGACTGAGAGCTGGGGCAAGGGTTTTAGACAACAGGCCTACAGGAGTCTGAGAAACCAGGGACTGGAAGAGTCTGGGTGGGGGCTGCTGATACTTTGACACACTCCCTCCCGTTAAGGGGTGAGAGGCCAGGCCAGGATTCCGACTTTCTTCTTTCCTTTCAGCTACCGGCCCTGCTACGTCCTCCTGAGCCCCTCCCTATGCTCGATGTGCTACTACAGGGGCTGGGGCTGCTGCTGGGGGGCAGCCTCATGCTCACCATTGCCCTGCTGGAGGAGCAGCTGTTGCCCCTGGCCTCTGAGGGCTAACAGGGGCCAGTGGAAAGGGGTGCAGGCTGCCCTTCCTTCCCCCTGACCACAGGAATGGAGGCGGGACACAGGGCCAGTAGGAGCAATAGGATTTTAATAAACAGAACCCATCCCAAAGCCATGACTACGACAGTTGTACTTGCACCGAAACAGCATAGAAAACCAGGGTGGGGTGGGGGGAGGGCTCAGAGCAGGCTAGGGGAGGACATGTGTAGGGCCCAGAGGGTGGAAGGGATGGGGCATCAATCTGCAGGGAGAGCATTGTGCTTTGGCCCAGGGAGGTGGGGAGGGAGGGGCGGGGCAAATGCACAGGTCCCCACTTTTTCCTGCTGTCCTCAGCACCCAGGGGATACAGGCATCTGGGCAGATCTGCCCTTTATTGCTGCCCACCAGCATTAAACACCCCGACCCCAACACTAGCACCACAGGTAGATGTGGGGCAGGGAGAAGGACAGGAATGGGAAAATTGCTTAGAGAAAGATTCAACTAGAATCCAGTGAATTGTGCTCAGTTCTCTTTACTTCCTATAACCGAGTACATGGGTCACAGGGTGGAGGGTGCAACAGGACATGGAACATGCCCTCTGTGCCCCCCAACACACACCTGCACACAGGATGGTGGTGTCTGCAGCATCACAGGTCATGCAGGGTATGGGGAAGGGGAAGTTCACACATACATAGACGCCCATAGCGGGTACCAGACAGAGACCACCCCTGAATATACACAGCTGTACATGGGGAACCCCCAGGTCCCCACCCCAACCCTCTCCCCGTCTTGCCATCCCCCAGGCAGGGAGAACTGTATTGCTTTGAGAGAGCCACCCTGGGGGCTGCTCTGCCAGGCACCCTCCCCTCCCACCCACCCCCATTTTGGCACATCTGCAAGACACACACGGCAGCAAGAGTAGACACCCTCCCTCCCAGGCTTCCGTGGCTTGGGGTTGGAGAAGGGAGGAGGGGACTTCATCCTCCATCTTTCCCCTAGCCCTTCCCAAACCCCTGCCAAACCCATTCCAGCCAGAACCCACCCCCGCCCCCCCAACACACACATACAAAGCTGAGCTATCCAGGAATACAGGGGAACAAGGAGATTGTCTGGGAGGGGAGCAGAGGCAGTAGGGGGAAAGGGCTGGAAGCAGAGACCCCACCCTGGTATGGGGGTAAGACTGGCACAACAACTACTTTAGTGCAATTGGAGAGGGTGCCCGGAGTGAGGGATGGAGATGGGAGGGGAAGGCTCTCCCCAATCTCCCTGGGGGCAAAGTCAGGCTTCTGGACTCCCCAGGGAAAGGGCCCAGCAGGAGTAAGCGAGGGCCAAGGGTGGATCCTCTCGTCACCCGCCACCCTCTGCCCTCCCAAATGCAGTGACAGTGTCCCCCTCACACCTAAGTGGGCAACAGCAGCCTCGGAGTCAGTACCTTCAAGTAATTCAAAGAGCAGACCCTCCCCACCCCAGCTTCCTCCCATCTCTGGAATTTGGTCGCTTCTCTAGGGGTTGGGTCAGGAGGAAGGAGTCCCCAAGTCAAACCCTTCCCTCTCTACCTCCCTGTCCCAGACCACTGGGCTTGGTCCTCAAAGATTCCTTACCTCCACCCTTGCCTAACCTGGGTCAAGGCAGTGGAGGGCTGGAGCCACCACAATTAGAGGGGAAGGGGCCGTTTTGCTCCTTTTCCCTCCTTCTGAAAACGTAGGGTTCAAACTAGATAGAATGGGGGCCCCATACTGGTTTGCCCCAGGAGCAGGGTTTCTGGGTTAGGGTCTGTAAGGCTATTTTCCTTTGCGGTGGGAGGAAGGGATAGGGGATGAACACTGGGTGTCAGGGGAGGAGGAGAAATGGCTGAGTGGGGAGGAGGAGAAATGGCTGAGTGGGGAGGAGGAAGGGGCCCCTCCTGCTGGAGCATGAAGTCCTTGGGGTCATTTGAACAAAGAAACACTCACATGCATAATATACTGAGTGTGCCTATCCCCAGCTCCTCCAGCCTGACCCCAGCCCCACCTCTCAGGGCCCCTTCTAAGACCCCAGAGGAGGTTTTGGGGATACAGCTGTAGAACCCTTCACTCTGGCCCTACCCACCCCACCCTCAGCCTCTTCTCCCCTTCTAGGCCCAGGGAGTAAGAAGGTGCTCGGGTGGGCAGACAGCGGTGGAAACAGTATTGAGTTTTCCTTTGGTTACATATTGAAGGCAAAGGTGAGCTGGACTTACAGTCAAAACGGATAGGGGTGAGGAAGGAAGAGGGCCATGGCTGGGGATAGAGAGGGAGGTAGCCCTCCTCAGCCCCTCCACCCCAAGGAACACATGTCTAAGTGGGGTGGCAGTCCCTCCCATCTCATCTCTCCCACCCCCCAGAGCACCAAACAAAAGGAGAAGCCCCCTCCCCCAGGGGCTGCTCCCCACCCCAACCTGGGCTGTACATTCAGTGGTTTTCAGCAGTCCTATGGCTCAGGGGGCCACGGGTGGGGGAGGTGGCCCATCAGTCTCGGCTGGACAGTGGCAGTGACCTGGGTCTGTTGGTCCATCCTGGGACCCACAGTTTGTGCCATTTGTTTGTCTGAAGGATAGTACACAATCCTACCAAAGCCACCGCCCAATCAGAAACATCCCCCCAAATATCAGAAACTAAAAACTGGCTCTTTCATCTCGTCCTCTGATTCATATGTCTGTTTCCCTGTCTCCTATGTAGCCCTCACTCTGTCTCCTTTGCTGGGACCAGGGGTTGCTCCCAGGGTCCTCACTTAAAATAGGCCTTTTCACAAAAGTGCTTATTACTTGAAGCAAGTGCTTTAGAGCTGCGGTGGGGAGAGAGGGAGGGGGAGGAGGTGAAGGGCAGGAGATGTTTCCTCCCCACCCTACCCCCTTAAGATTGGGGGTATTCTGCCTGTTTTACTTCTCCACACCCGTTTAAGTCAAAGAGGTTTTAAAAAAAAATCTTAACATTAAAATAAATATGCAGTGGCCATGAGAACGATCAAAATGCTTCAAAAAAACCCTAGAGGCTGGGGCACCTGGGATGGGGTATAGGATTTCCTTTGGCATAAGGAGAGGAGGCTGCTTGTCCTCCAGACCTCCTCATAGTCACATGAGGAGGGACAGAGGACTCCCCACAACCTTCCCCAGCACGGCTGACGGTGTGCTGAAGGGGCCACAGGGATGGGCAGCCACCAGCAATCTCATCTAGCAAAACAATGGGGCTCCTGACAAATACTCAAGAGTCTTCCTGTCATCATCAAATGTTGATAAAGGAGAACACGACTGATACCCCCAGAGTCTCCTCTGGAGAAGCCATCTCCCTGCCCCCCTGCCCCCTACCACCTAATTCCCAGCACCAAAATAAGAGGGGAGGGGGGCGGAATGGGAAGATTTCAGGAGAGAGAGTTGACGTTAGGGGGCAAGCTTTGCAGAACCAGCAGGGGTGGGGTGGGGGGGCTGCAGCCCTTAAGAGAGGTCACATTGATTGTCGTAGAGGGGAGGACAGGATGTGAAGGGAGGTGGGGAAGAGGGGCGTCGCAAGGCCCTTTGGCTTTGAAAACAAAAACTAAAAGCTGCACAACCCTTCTCAGCAATAACGGTCATTTGGAAGCTTTGAAATGGTGCAGGAACTGAGGGTTGAGGGAAGCAAGACAGAGACATAAGGGGTAAAAAGGGACCGCGGGCGGCACGGGGTAGAGTAAGGACTTGGCCAAACACCCCAGGCTTCAGGGAACTGGAATGAGGTATGGTCAAGGGTATCGATCTGCTGGGGAAGGAGGGATCCCTGGGATGCCCCTCTCTCCTCAGCCCACCCTTGGCAAGCATTGCAAGACTTTCAGGGAACAAATTGAAAAGTGGCTAATAGTGTATAAAGCAAGCTGGGGTGAGGGGAGGAGGCCAGGGAATCCCCCATGGGGAGAGCCCCTGTACTGTGTAAACGAAGCCTGTCCAGTTCTCAAGGGACAATACTGACAACAGCCAAACTGGGCAAGGATGCGCTGTGGGGGTGGAGGGGGCTGACCTCTATTCAAGTTCTGTGTCTTGGCCCCTGGCTGAGGTATTGAGTGTGAGGAAGGGAACACTGGGCTGAGGGAGTGGGTCCAGCTGTCCAGGAGGCTTAGCTAGGAGATGGATGGACAGGGCATTTGAAAGGACCAGGGCCAAATTCAATGCTACATTTAGAGAGAAAACTGCCCCCTCCTCACTCCAGCCCAGTTTGGCTTTTGGGTGCAACTTCTAGGAATCTTATCAGCACAGCCCCAGCTCAATCCCATCTCTCCTTAGTGCTGGGAGGCAGGGCCAGGCTGCAGTAACCATTCATCACTCCCTAGGCCAGAGCTTCACCCTCACACTGGAGGGGAGCCTGGGTCCCGAAACCAAGGTCCCCAGTCTGCCCTGCCCCTCCCACCATCTTTGGCTTCAGATCAGGAGTGACTGGGGGGAGTGGGTACTCTGGACGTAACAAAAGGGTGAGGCAGACAGGGGGCACGGAGGAACTATGGGATTGGAGGGCACAGGAGGAAGAACACAGTCCCTCCCTCCACATACATGCAATTACATGCCTAAAACACATAGGACATACTAGGGCTGTGGTTTTGAAATGGGCAGGAAATTAATTTGATTTTTCCCCTAAAGGATAAAATGCTCACTTAAAAATTCATGACAAGCCTCAAACTTAAGGGAGGGAATGGCCACAGGCTCTGCCCTCCCAAAAGAAGTTAAAAGAAAGAAGCAAGGTTAAAGTGCGTGGTCAGGGGGCCAGGCCAGGAGTGGGGGAGGGAAGAAGGGAGGGGCAGGCTGTGGGGGCAGAACCAGCCCTTGATTTGCATATGAGGAGCCAGGGGAGAGTGCAGGATTGGGGCCCAGGTACAGTAGTTGCTGCTTCAAGTGTTTTGCGTTTGAACTTAAGGGGTGATGGGTAGGGAAGTGAGGAAAAAGCTCCAGGCCCCAGTGCTAAATACCCTCCCCCCTCGTCCTCTAGCTGCCCCAGAAGGGGGAGGGGGCACCCCCAGAGTGCTCACACAGTACCAGAAATTAAGGCTTCTCACTGCTGCAGGGATGGAGGGGCCAGACGAGCAGGGAGGCAGTGATGGGTATGGAAGAAGAGGGGGGTATCAGCCTGGCAGGAGGGACAGGGGGAAGGGGGACACAGAGGAGAGCCAGAAGGAAGAGTGAGAAAGCTGGCAGCAGAAAGGGGGAACTGAGAGATGGGGTCGAAGAGAGGGAGAGCCAGGCATTTAGCAATCATTTTGGGACACTTGGCAGAAGGGGTTGCCCTGGGGGTACTAAGGGCCTGGGGTGCTCCCTGTCGGTCCCAGAGCCCTGCCAGGCCAGGATGGTGTGGCAAAGGGGTGAGCAGCTGCTCCCCAGTGCTTCTTTCCCCCCTCCACCTCCCTACCCAGTCGTGTTCTCCTTTAAAGTGCCCTAAATGTATAGACTTTTTCTAAATAAATAGAATAAGATATCAAGCCACCGGCAGGGGGAGGGAAACTGGAGGGGGGCTACTCCGAGTAGCAGCCATCTAACCCAATGGCGCCGTGCCGCTCCTGGCTGTAGGGGCAGGAGGCCCCATGGGGCAGGGCACCGCAGCCACCCACCGTCTTGGCTGCTGCGATGCCGCAGTTCTTGAGCAGGCTGAAGCTGAAAGGACTGACGGCGTCCTTGGGTGGGAAAGGCTTCATGGTGGAAAGGATCAAGGCCAGGCAATCTGCCACGTCTTTGTTGGGGGCGCAGGCCAGTGCTGGGGTGTGACCTGCAGGGCAAAGTTCAGGGAACTGAGGCATAGAGCCCTACATCCTGGGTCCCCATCCATCCTCACCCAGGCCCTGAACTCCCTTCTTGTGGAGGTGAGCGAAGCAGGCAAGCACTCTGTGTGGTCAGAATTCAAGGGCTATGAGGATACAGGGACACTGACAGGCAGATTCTCAAAGTGTTGAGGCGGGGAGGCAGAGCATGGGGGACAGGAGGCTGGGTATGTGGATGGGGACAAGAGGCTGGGTGTGTGGGTGGGGACAGGAGGCTGGGTGTGTGGGTCTTCCTGAGGGCCCTGCTGGCTTTACCCAGTTCTGTCAGACTCCCCTCAGAGACCCAGGCGTAGTGGTGTTGGGTCCCTGCTCTGAAGAGTCCCTTTGGGAAGAAAATCTAAATTTTATAGCACAGTTAAGAAGTCACCTCCTGAAGAATGTCCCTGACCCCAAACCCAGGAAAAGCTGGGGGCTCTAGACCCCACCCACCTTCTTCATCCACAGCTAGCACTGTGGCCCCTCGACTCAGCAGGGCCTGAACCACAGAGGCTAGACCATTCCGGGCAGCAATGTGGAGAGGCCTTGGAAGGAAGGAAAACGAGGGAGACTGACATTAGTGTGCTCCACTGCGAACACTGCGAGCTCCAGAGGGTTCATGGAATTTGAACTACTCTCTCTTCACCCACCTGCCTCCCCAGCCAGGAGCCCCCTTCCCCAGGCACTCACATCTGCAGCGCACTGTTGGTAGCATTGATAAGGCCAAGGTCTTGGGTTTCTGCCAGGATCATGAGGGCACACTTCTCATGGCCCTGAGGGAAAAGGAGCAAAGAATGGAGACTTGTGAAGTAGAAACATGACAGGCAGAGGAGCAGGAGCTGGGAAGGGTGGCAGGGGGACAAGAGCTATCCCACCAATTAGACAGGCTAGCTTCTGTTCTAGTCTTCTCTTCCATTAAGCCAGACCTAGCCCCCATCATGAAGCCCTACTCCTTGTATCAGACAGCCCACCACCACTCCAGGCCGTACCTTGCTACAAGCCAAATGGAGGGCAGTATTCTTGTTCTCATCCAGCACAGTAAGGTCTGCCTTCCCTCGATACAGCAGAAATTCTACAGGAGAAAGGTGACAGAGAGGGCTGACCCTTCCCTCCAGAGCAGCAACAGTCCTGGCTCTCTACCCTCTATCTGCATAGACTCTGGATCTGGTCCACAGAGGGCCAAACATCCAAAGGCATCCCTCCTGCTTTCTGAGCCTCGGCCCATTCAAGCACCCACACACAGGGCTGGCCCATCTTGCAAAAACCCAAGGGGAGCTCCTCCCTTCCACACACGGCCCCAACACACCCACAGCAGCAGTCTGCCCGTTCTCAGCTGCCGTCATGAGCGCAGTGCGGCCAGTGTGGTCAGTGGCGTTCACCTCGGCTTGATGCTGCAGCAGCATCCGGAGCCCAGAGACATTGTCCGCGAAGGCAGCGGCGTGAAGGGGGGTCCTGTGGGGTGGGGGTCAGGGTAGAGTGAAGTAGTATGGAAGGATCTTCAGCCTGAGCCAAAAGAGGAAGACAGAGGCTCCCCAGGTTTCTCCCTAGGCTTCCATCACTCACCGTCCTTTGGCATCTCGGCTGTTCACAATCTTGGCACCCAGAGCTCCCAACAGCATCTCTGTGGTGCTGTCCTGGTTATTAATTCTGGGGGAAGAGGGAGGAGGGGTCACCAGGAACGGGCAAGGGAAATGGACCACCTGTCATAAACCCAGGCCACTGACCCTTGAGAGGAGTATGGGGCATAGGAAGGGCCTTACACTGCACAGTGCAAAGGAGTGAAGGGGTTTCCTTCCAGGTATGAAAATGGGCTGTGTTCAAGTAACAACTCCAGACAATCTTCACGTCCTAGGTACGAGGAAGAAAAAGCGGTGATCAGAGAAAGGACATGTTCCTTCTATCTGTTCTACCTCATCTC
The DNA here is from genome assembly GCF_030014295.1 of Loxodonta africana. Lineage (NCBI taxonomy): Eukaryota > Metazoa > Chordata > Mammalia > Proboscidea > Elephantidae > Loxodonta > Loxodonta africana. The sequence goes on along the minus strand of NC_087345.1, from coordinate 81,045,234 downwards.
TTGACACTCCATTCCACTCTCAGGTTTCGATCAACTCAGTTCTCCCCCACAACCCACTTGTCCTTGGTCTTAGCTCTTGTCTGCCCTCTCCTACACCCAACCCACACATTCCTGCATCTGCTGAGGGCCCCAGACCCTTACCAGTGTAGGAGGCCCAATGCATGGGCGAGTATCCACTATAATCCACCCCAGCATCCAGGGGGTCTGTGGAAAGGGCAGCCTGCAACAGGGTCCGCAGTATTGCAGTGTGGCCGCAGGCCGAGGCCAGGTGAATAGGGGTGCGGCCCTTGAAGTCTCGGCACAGCACAAACGCATCATGGTCCAGCAGGGCAGCCAGGCAGTCCTCACAGCCAGTCACTGCCTACGGGTGATATGAGGGGTCAGCAAGAGGGAGGAACCACTCCCTATTCACTGGCCAGCGCTGAGGGCTGGCCCAGGAGTAAGAGCAGGACTCCAATCTTTGTCTTCAAAACAATGACTTTTAAGTGTCAGGGATCAGCATCTCCTTCCTTGTCTCTCTCTATGCCAACAGACAATCAGGATGGCAAGAGTTAATCTTGGAGCTCTGAGTAGGAGACCAAAGGAGGAGAAAGAAGACTAAGGGATCAAAGAATGGAGGCAGGTGATGGTAGAGAAGATAGGGGTAGTGGCCTCACTATCCAATGGGACAGGGCCAGTAAGTGATCTCAGGGAGGAGTCTTGGTAGTGAGCACATGGTTGAATATGATTACAGAGAAGGTAATTACAGAGCTAAGTAAGGCCCACTAAGACCCTGGGTACAAAATTCTGTCAGCCCACCTGCTAGATAGTCTGATACCCTACTGCTGGTGGGTCCTGTGCTCCCACATTGCAGGCCTATCTAAGAGGGACCCCACCCAGGGCTACAGGAGCTCACTCACCCCGCGGTGGAGGGCGGTGCGGCCCCGGAGGTCAGCAGCATCAGCTGTGGATCCTTTCTCTAGCAGCAGGTGTACACAGTCCACATGGCCATTCATGATGGCCAGCATCAGTGGGGTTCTGCAGAGGGGGCAGGAGAAAGGGTGAGGGTCTGGCAGGGATGAGAAAACCTGTGCCCCACCCTGTGCCACACTCACTGTCCATAGGCATCCATGACATCTGTGATGTCAGCTCGTTCCCCACTGTCGATCAGCAAGTGCAGGGAATCAGTGTGACCAGAGGCAGCTAGGAGAAAAGGAAGCCAACATCAGGGAAGGGCCAGGGTTGGGGAGGGAGGCCAGGTCCAATCTAAAGGTCTCTGTTACTTTGTTAATTGTCCTTGAGTCGATTCTGACTCATGGTGACCCCATGTGTGCAGAGTAGAACTGCTCCATAGAGTTTTCAAGGCTATGACTTTTTGGAAGCAGATCACCACTCCTGTCTCCCAAGGTACCTCTGGGTGGGTTCGAACTACCATCCTTTTGGCTAGTAGTCAAGCACTTAACCATTTGTACCACCAAGCTGCCTAAAGGACTCTAGGGTGGAGATTACAGAAAGGCCTGAGGTAGGGAGAGGTCTTTGGGGATAGTAAGCTTCCAAGCAGGACTTAAAATCTCCATCCTTCTCGCCCTACCCCACTTTCAACTCAAGCCCATCCAGTAGGAATTTGGGGACCAGTTTTCAAGGCCTGGTGTGGAAAGGAGTGCTAACCAGCAGCATGCAGGGGTGTCCACTTGCGCTTGCGTTCCTTGATGAGGGCAGAGGCGCCATGGGCTGTAAGCACCTCCACACACTCAGTAGAGCCTCGCTCAGTGGCCAGGAAGAGCGCGGTCCGGCCCTTGTGGTCCCTTACATCCAGATTCACCAGCGTCTCGGCCAGCGTCTTCAGGGCTTCACAGTGACCGTTGTAGGCCTGGATCCATGCAGGCAACCAATGGACACAGCTCAGAACACGCCTTTACCCCCTCCCTGCCACACCCTGCTCTTGGGGTCCTGGGAAGGCTCATCAGGCCTCCTGCCCCTCCTCTCTCCATATCACTGCTTGTTCCATCACAAGAAGGCAGAAGTAGGATGGATTCAGAAGTGCCAGGACCTTCGCATGGCTCTGAGCACAGGCAAGGACAAGGAAGGGAAGAGGAAGACACTTGGAACTCACAGCTAAGTGCAAAGGACTGACTGGAATGGTGCTCTCCACATCTTCGAGGCAGTTAAAGGACATTTCTAAGAGCTGCAATGGACAGGACAGTAAGTGCTGGGGTGCTGGAACTCCCAGGATACTGCCCCCATCCCTCAACCACAGCAATCCTTAAACCCTTTATTTATACACCACATTTAAGTCCTAGTCTCAACCACCCCTTGGTTTCGGAACCCATAAACCCAAAGGCAGGCAGTGTGCCCGGCCCCTTCTGCTCCTCCCAGCCCAGATCGGGTCAGACACATACCAGTTCGAGGTTCTGTCTGTTGCCATAGGCGGCTGCATAGTGCACAGCTGTGTAGCCCTGCCTGTCCCGCAGGGAGGGGTCTGCACCGTTATCCAGTAAGAACTCCAGACAGCTGGGGAGCCGAGGGTAGACTGTGAGGCAGGAACAGACCCAGCCCTAGGAGGGGCAAGTTCTGGGAGGGGCAGAGGAGAGGGGCGAGGGAGCCCCTCCAGGCCTACTCAGCCAACACCCATCATCTGCTCTAGGTGGTTTCTCTAAATCCTGCGAATTCTTCAGCCCCAGCTCCTCCTCAAGGTCTGCCCTGAACTGCCTTCCTTTATCCTTCGAACTCTCTCCTAGAGAACCTAGAACACAATTATCTGCTACCAACCTTCTGCTGGTTAACTCCGGTTTCCAGGTATGCTTTCCCCTGACTAGAATGCCTTCTCCTCCTAGGTCATCTGAAGAAGTCCTAGTCATCTCAAACACAGTCCCAGTACCTTCTCCACTGTGAGGCCTTCCCCAACCTTCCCATTTAGGTGTTCCTCCTCTGTACTCCCTTGACACCCTTCTCATAGCTTAGTAGTTATCATAGTAGCAGCAGCAGTAATAAAGTATTTAGCACTTAGTATGTGTCAAGCACTGTTCTAAGCACTTCATGTGTATTAAATCATTTAATCCTCATAATGACCCTATCCAAAATCAAACCCATTGCCTTCAAGTGGATTTCAATCTCATAGCGACCCTATAGAACACAGCAGAACAGTTCAAGGAGCTGTTGGTGGATTTGAACTGTCAACCTTTTGGTTAGCAGCTGAGAGCTTAACCACTATGCCATGAGGGCTCCAATGACCCTATCAGGTAGATGCTATTTTTATCCCTACTTACACGATTGAGGAGGAGCCCTGGTGGCGCAGTGGTTAAGAGCTTGGCTGTTAACCAAAAGGTCAGCACTTCAAATCCATCAGCCACTCCTTGGAAACCCCTTGGGGCAGTTCTACTCTGTCCTACAGGGTCACTATTAGTCAGAATTGACTTGACAGCAATGGGTTTGGTTCGGGGTATATGGCTGAGGAAACCGAGACACAGGGAGGTTAAATAATTTGCCAAAGGTCACACAGATGAGCTTCTTGGATTTTAGATGTCTTTAAAAAAAAAAAAAAAATTTATTTTAGAATAGTTTTTGATTTACAGAAAAATTATGAAGACAGTACAGAGCGTTCTCGTACACCCCTTGTCTAGCTTCCCCTATTATAAACATCTTACATTAGTATGTGTGAGTGTCCTTTTATCTATTTTCCCTGCCAGATTATAAACTCCCAAAGGGAAGGCATTTGGAATAATTCACCTTTATTTTTAGCACCTAGCACAGTACTTGGTAACAGTAAATTAATGCTTGTGGGATAACAAATGATTTTGTTATGTGTATGTATTTCTGATCTTTTCAAGACTACCCATTCCTTGACGGAGGGAACTGTGTCACATACTTGTCTTGCCCACACTGCTTAGTACATGGCTAAACCCAGAATGCTTGAGAAACACTGCTGGCCACCTGCGGGAGAGCAGCAGGGGAGTGGCAGTGGAGTCAGAGTGGGTGGGAGGACAGTATGATCAGAGTCAGCGTTTTGGGAAAGTTGAGGCAAGTGCATTCCAGGAGCCTTCCCAGCTACTCACAAGAAGGCCTCCTTCCTACGGGACTCCTTCAGTGGCTCATCCTCTTCAGCGTCGTGACTGGAAGCTGAGTGGGGTTCCGCTCTGGGGGAAAGAAAGTGATGAAGTCGGGGAAGGCTCAGAGAGGTGAGCAGGGTTGAGAACCGCCAAAGTGGGAGTCTACCTCCTGTAAGTGTCAGAGGCGGCAGCATAGTGGAGGGGAGAGCAGCCTTTACAGTCGGCCTCATTGACGCCGGCCCCAGCAGTCACCAGTGTGACCGCGCACTGGTAGCTGCCGTTCGCGGCTGCATAGTGCAGTGGGGTCCTGAGGGAGAAGCGAAGGAGGAGGGTAAGTGAAAGAATCAGGGACAGATCAAAATGCAACCAGATGTGTAGCCAAAAACTGGCTTGTAATATCCTCCTCACTTAGTCTCCCACCCCACCTTCCCCTCCAGTTGTCTCTCTAATCAGACATTCCTGTGTATATCCCCCCACACTAACACACCTTCCAAATTTGTCTCTCCTCCTCAAGTCAGCTCCACTGCTCAACAGCAAATTAAGACATTCAACATTCCTGAAAGGAAGGAAGATGCGGGATGAGAGTAAGAGCCTCAAGGAGAAGCCACAGACCCAGGGAGGGGCTGAGGAAGGATGGAACAACAGCCCCTTATGCTGTTACTATTTCATTATGAGAGAGGGAATAGATCTGGATAGGAATGAACCAGGGGCCCAGACCCCTGCCCGGCTCTCTTTTCAAGGCTTGGAAGAAAGGCAGGAGAATTCACCCTCCAGAAGCAGCAGCATGAAGACAGGTGCGGCCAAGGTTGTCAGGAGTATTGATGTCAAACCCAGCCGAAAGCACATGCTCATTGCTGAGTGAAGATACAATGCTGTACAGCTGACCTGGAAGGGTAGAACATCACAAATCATAACAGATGGCACAGAGCAGGGAGGGAAGGCCTCTGTTTTCCTACACACCTACCCAGCCCTCCGGCCCATCAGCACATACCTGAGGAAAGAAGCTTGCGACAACAGTCAGAGAATCCAAAGAGAACAGCTAAGTGCAGGGGGAACATGTCGTGGATGCCGCGCCTGGGGAGAAGTTGAAGACTCAGTCCTGGGGTCCAGAAGGTGCAGTTATAAATCTCTTTTCTGTGGCCCGCCCCCACCAGCTGAAGAGTCAGAGTAAGAGACGGCAAGCTTCTTTATGCCTCCATGTTTGATGTAAGAGGTCTGTGTAGATCTGAGGTGACCCAGAAGTTGGGGCCAGGGGCCCTGACTCACCGGGCGGTATCCGCGCCATTGGTCATGAGGGTGCTGATGAGCAGCTCGTGTCCGTAGCGAGCAGCCACGTGCAGTGGCGTGTTCCCAAATTTGTCAGCACAATCAATCTCACTGCCTAAGAGGAGGATACATGCTCACAAACTCAGGCAAACCTCAGGCTTAAGGCCATTTACACTAGTTAGCTACCACTTATTGAATGCTTATTATGTGCCAGGTGGTGGGCACTTTGTATGTATTATCTTATTTATAACCCTAAAAAAGGCAGAGCAGGGCCCATTTCCATAGGTACCTTGCTCAGGGATCCAGGTACCCATCTTTATTGGAAGATGGAGTGGGAGGTGGCATAAGGAAGGAAGGGGGTTTCTAGGCATGAGGTCCCTGGGGGGAGGAGGAGGAGGAGAGAAAGCAGTTTCCAGAGTCCATACCATTCTGGATAAGGATCTGGGAGCGGGTGAAACGGCCGTGGATAGCAGCCATGTGCAGAGGACTCTTCCCTTCTTTGCTCTGTGGAAACACGGTATTTTTTAGTACAAAGCACAGAGGATACTCTGTTCCCCCTTCCAAAGGACACATCGACACATCTCTGTGGACAGAGTGGTCATATGGGCATCTTCTCGGGCCACATGCTGTTGAGTCTCTGGCAAAGTCTGTTCACCTCAGGAGGGACAATTCCCCAAGAGAATTATCCAGAAGGGATGATACAGGCAATACACCCAGAGCTAGGTTCCTCTTCCCACTGATCTTAGCCTTGCCCCTTCAGGCACCTGGTAGTTGACATCGGCCCCGTTATTGACCAACAGCTCCAAGCAGAGTGCTCCATTGGTGGAGACTGCAGCTACATGCAGTGGTGTGAAGCCTTTGTCATTCGGCTGGTTGACATTGGCTCCTGCATTCACCAGCTCAATAGCCACAGCATCCTGGCCCAGGTAGCAGGCGATGTGCAAAGCTGTGTTTCCAAAAGCATTGGGCTCATCGATCTGGATTTCCAGGGGTGAGGGTAAGGGGTAGGGTATCAGTTTAAACAAAGTAGAAGCTGGCACGTATAGCCTAGAGAATACCAGAACTCCAACGACTATCTCAGTCCCCTTAGGTTTCTGACCCAGAAGACCGAGGACACTATTACTTAAGGTAAGAGTGATTCAGATGCTCTCACAAATCCCCCCAACTTCCCAAAACCACACCAACAATCTCAGCACTTTCATTTCTCCGTAACAGACTCTGCCCTCTAACTCCCTGCCCTTAGTCCCCAGCCGCTGCCCTGACCTCAGCTCCCATCCGGAGCAGGTACTTCACCACTTCAATTTGGCCACTGGCAGCAGCTGTATGGAGCAGCCCATAGCCCTTGCGGTCCTTGCAGCCAAGGTCTGCTCCCCGTGCCACCAGCAGTTTCAAGACCTCCAAATGCCCTGGTAAAAGAGAGAATGCTCTCAAGGAGGTAGAGGGTAAACTCTAAGGCCCTGAGTTCCTCTCCCCCAAAGGCCACAAAACCCCATACTCCTGCAGAGAAGTCCTATATGTAAAACTCCTGCTTTTCCCATGAATTCTTTCTCACCTAAAAAAGCCGCCCAGTGCAGAGGCTGCCGCTCCTTTTTGTCGCAGACATTGAGGCTGGCTCCCTTGTTGAGGAGCAGATTCACCGTCTGTAGCAGGATATGGAAGACACCTATTCAGAGCCAGGCACATGCCCTCAACCTACCTAAAAGCAGAGGCCCCATTTCCTGAAAAAGCTGAGGCAGCCCAATGCCTTTGTCCTTGACCAGAACAGTGTGAAGAGCTGGAAGGGACAGAGGAAGCAGGTACTAAGAAGGATATACCACACTGACGTGGAGGTTCAAAGGAAACTCAAGGGAGTCTCCCTAGGCAATGGGGTAGTTCTTAAACTCTTCTGAGTCTTTGAACATGTGTTGGAAGACATGGATTCTCTCCTCAGAAAAAGGTATGTACACAAACATTTTGCATGCAACTTCCAAGGGTGCATCAACCCCCTGATGTCCAAGTCAACTAGTTCAACCATTCATTTGGGGCTTTAGCCCAAGTGTTTATATAACTATCTGGGCTTCTCCCCCACCAGACCTGATGGCCCAGAATCAGGGAGACATGCGTCGAAAGGGATGGAAAGGGAAGGGACTAGGTTGGGCCTGGATTGGAGCAGTCCTCACCTCAAGATGCCCACTATGCACTGCATGGTGTAGGGCACTGCGCCCGCTCCTGTCAGCCACGTTGAGGCTGCTCAACAGGGGTGCCAGAGCCTCAGCACACTTGGTGGCCCGGTTGGCAGCAGCCACATGCAGTGGTGTCTGCCACAGCTTGTCTCGGGCATTCACATCTGCCGAATGTGCCAGCAGCAGCCCCAGCACCTTCTGTTGAGAAGCAGGAGACAAGAAAGAAGATAGAGAGGCAGTGGGAGGTAAAACAATGGGACATGGAAGGAGGAATAGGTCAGCATTGCACATACACCCCCATTGCGCCCAGCATGGAGTCTCCACTCAATTTTCCAACATACCTAGCCTCTCAATACCTACTTCCCATTTTCTGGATCTTCTTAGAGCATCTTACCTTGCTGGGGATGACATGAATCCCTTATTCTTCCTCAGACCACCTGGTATCACTCCCCAACCCAGACTCTGCATATATTCACTCGCACATACATCCACTCCCAAGCAAACCCACACATGTAGGGGATTCCAACCCCCTAGTACTTCTAGGAAATATAAACTCTTCTGCTACATTAATGCCCTGAACACCCTCCTTCAGTCCTTCCATGGGTACCAAGACCATTTTCATTACCTCTATAAACAAACAGATATTGGTCTCTCACCAAAACAGAGGTTAAAATGCCTCTCCTAACCATCGCCCACTTCACTCCCACTGGCTTCAGACCCTCCCCTTGGTGCTGGAACCAGGGAAGTGGCTGTCTCATCAACAGAGAGGTCTCCTTTCTTCCTCTCCAGAGTTGATGGGATGAGGTCTGTTTGGCCCCTGTGCTGTCAGTTTTCCTGCTGCTTGAGGGGCAGTGATGCAACACATCGCTATCCCCATGGTCCCATTGGAAGGAAAGAAATCTCAGTGCCCAAAGGGGGATCAGACTCTAAGGTGGCCCCCTGGGGAGGGATGAGTCACTCAGGCCTGGCAGCAGGGCCCCCTGCAGTCTGCCAGCCTGGTGTTAAGCTCTCCCTGACATCATATCAGCTGGCAGCACTCAGCCCCCCTTCCCCGCAAGTTCCAGGGGTAGGAGGGAGGGGCCAAGGTCTGATCATCTCCCTACTTGGGGGTAGAACAATTTATAGGGCAGAGGATTGAGGTACTCCAACCTCAACCTTCACCTTTAATCAACTCTCTCTTGGAAGGGTGAAAGGAGGCAAAGGCCCATACCTCATTTCGGGAGGCAGCGGCACGGTGAAGAGGGGTCAGCCACAGTGTGTCCTTAGCGTTGACATTAGCACCTGTGAGAACATAATTCCCTTTTTTTGATGAGAGGTGGGGAAGAAAGCCAGTAATCAGGCCAGAGAATCTGGATGCCGCTGGAGCCTCCCCTGGACCAACTTCCCAAGAACAACCCTTGGATATAATGAGTGGAAGAAAAGACTCCTCCCTTCTCCTCCTCCCGGAGGTGCCACACCTTCCAGCTCCCCACTTTCACCTGACATCAGTAGCAACTGGAGGATGGGGACATCGCCTACGTAGGCAGCAGCATGCAATGGGGTTCGCCTCTCTTGGTCCTGGGAGGGCAGAAAAGAGTAAGGGCTGAGGAGAGAACTATCCTGGCTGGAGGACCACAGGCCAAGTCTTAATGCTCCAGGCTCTTCGCATGGGCCCTGCAGCCTCCTAAATCCCGATGCTGAGAGTCTAAGACAAGCACTTGAGGGTGGAGTCTGGGCCATGGCCCGGGAAGCTGCTCCTTCTTCCAGGAGGGGAGGGGGCGCTGCAGACCCTGATGGTTGAGAAGACAACACCTTTTCTGGGCATCCCCAGACCCTCTGGTGTGTACTCCGAGCCTGATCAGCTCTCCATCCCCAAATGCAAAGCAGATACCCACCCCAGGGTGGAAAGATCTGCGGCCTCAGAGCCCAGGAGGCACGGAGCCGCCCCACTGACGGGGAGGGGTCCAGAACACCGGACCCCGGACTCCGGGTTCGCCATCCTCCCGCTCCCAACTCACCAGCACATTGATGTTCTCCTTCTGCGAGAGGAGGGAACGCACTTCCTCCACATCTCGGCTAAAGATGGCCTGGACCAGGGGCGGCTGCGGGGAAAACCGGCGGTCAGGGAGCGGGCCGGAGCAGCAGCAGGACCCGAGGGGGGGCATCCAGGCTTGCGAGGGAGGCGTCGCTGGAGGGGCTCCGCTCTGGGGGTCCTGCCTGCCGTGGGTCCCCCTGGCGCCTCCGCCAGTCGTCAGGCCCCCAAGGACACCGGCTCGGATGAGAGGAGCGCGGCGTGGGGCGGGGCGGGAGCCGCAGGAGCCCCGGGCTCTGGCCCAGCCTAGGCCGCACATCCTCGGGCTCGCGTGGCGGCGGCGCCGGGCCCTGGAAGGAGGAAGCGGAAAAAGGCAAAAGAGCTGACCTGGTCCGTGATGCTGAGGATCCCCATGGCCCGGCCCGGGCTCCGTCCGCATCGAGCTCCCGGCGGCGGCGGCGGCGGCTCCACCGGGGACACGGGGCGGCCCAGGCGGCGGCTGCGGCGGCGGCTGCGGGGAGAGCGCGGCCCCGCCTACCGGAGGGCGGGCGAGCGGGAGCCCGCAGCGCTCCCTGGCGGCCATCCGGGGCCCGGCCGCAGGGCGCTAGCGGCGCAGGAGGCCCGGGCCACTGCGGCCCCAGCCCCACCCTGGCGGCCAGAGCTGCTCCGGCGCCCGGTAACTCGCGCACTGGCTCCCCGGTTCCCTCGGCCGTCCCCGCAGTGCTCTCTACTTCAGTCTGGCAGCCCCGGGGTGCCCCACAAGACCCTAGCGACAACTGGGCCCGGGCCCGCGGTGCCTCCCAACCTGAGGACCAAACTGCTGGCCAGATCCCATTCAGGCATAGTTCCCCAACCTGACCTTCTCCTCCCGTCAGCGATTCCACATCCCAAAATCTCCCACAGACTAGGAGAAACTGGAGGTAAGGATCTGGGAATTTTATGCGGTCATAGCCCCAGAGGGAGGGATGGCGTGTATTTCCACTGGAGGTGACATAAGCAAGGGTACTTGAACTGCAGAGAGAAAACCCAAGAAGGACCCTCCTGCTGCAGAAAAAACGCCACAGAGGCTAAAGCACCTGGCAGCTGAAGATGGCCTCCAAGGGGCCCTTTTCTACAACCTAATTAGTCCACTGTCAGGTGAAGGGGATAGGATGACTACACTTGAAAAGACTCAATGTTTTCTCCCGAGAAAAGGATGGGAGTGCCTCAGCTCCCCTCTCATTGGAGAGGCCAGAGAGCAGCCACTCAGGGAACTGAACAGAGGTCCCAGGCCAGAAACAGAAGAAGGAAGAAGAAAGGTAGATATTGAAAAACTGGTAAAATTTATAACAGGTGATTCAGGGGTCCTGTTCAGAACTCAGCCACTCAGTATGTGTGTTCTAAAAAGGGAACACATTTAGGAAGAAACGTAGCCTGTTGGCCCCCTGTCAAGGCATGGATTTAGAGCCTTCTCTTGGTCTCCAACAATCTATGTCCCTCACTGCCTTCAATATCTTGATTCCCTTTGGAAAGATACCTAAGACATTGGTAACAGTGCTTTTCTCTGGAGAGGAACAAAGATAAGAAATGAGAGAGAAATTTACCTATCACACATACCCTTTTTTGGGGCCCTGGTAGCGCAGTGGTTAAGAGCTCAGGCTGCTTACCAAAGAGTCCACCAGCTGCTTACTGGAAACCCTGTGGAGCAGTTCTACTGTGTCCTATAGTGTCGCTGTGAGTCAGAATCCACTCGACAGCAACGGGATATATCTTTTAAGGAGCCCTGGTGCTGCAATGGTTAAGCACTTGGCTGCTGCCTGGAAAGTTGGCAGTTTGGAGTCACCCAGCATTTCCTCAAGAAAAAGACCTGGTGATCTGCTCCCTTAAAGATTGTTGTCATTGTGTGCCATTGAGTCAATTCTGACTCATGGTGACCCTATAGGACAGAGCAGAACTGCCGTTTAGGATTTCCTAGGCTACAGGAACAGGTTGCCAGGTCTTTTCTCCCCCCAGAAAACTCTATAGAGCAGTTCTACTGTGTCATACATGGTCATTATGAGTGGAAAACGACTTGGCGGCACCTACCAACATATACCTTTTAAAATCTTTTGAATTTTTACCATATTAAAAGTATTGCTTATTAGGAACATTATGGGGCAGTGAGTTTATATTAATGAGGGAGGAACAACTCAGAAAAGGAGGGTGAGAGTGGTTGTACAATTTGAAGAATGTAATCAATGTCACTGAATTGTACATGTAGAAACTTGAATTGGTGTATTTTTTGCTGTGTATATTCACAAAATCAAAAACAACAAAAAATTTTAAAAATAAATAAATAAAATGAAAACAAAACTATATATGTAGTTCAAATGCGTATGGGTGTTGGGACATGCTGACTTGGCTATTGGGTATGATGTACCTTTCAGGAAGGGCTGAGCTACAATATGGCCCGGAGGATGGGGAGGAGGGGAATACATGGTCTCTATTGCCCAAAATAGTTCTTGGTAACCTGAGGAATTGGAGTCAGGGGTTTAGCTGGGGTCACATGCTTGAGTCTGGCACAGCAGTGGAGGTGAACAGGGAGGTTGCCAGCTAGGTTTTCTGAGCAGCTGGAAAGAGGAGGAAGGGTTACAAGAGTTATTTTTAATATTATTCAGAGCACAGAAAGAGTATTTTCTAGCAGGGAAAAGGAGATATGTTGTAGGTAATACTGCTACTTCAGGGCTCAGGGAGATGCACAAGGGGTAGGGGTCAGGGAAGGCAGACAGTAATGGCAAAGCCCTCTTATTGCGGACAGGCCTCTTGGATTAAACTACTGAATTCATTTCACATTTGGATAATTCTAGGCAGATGCTTGACTGTCTTAAGCCACAGTTTTCATTTATTTAACAAATGTTGATTGAAGACTAACCATCACATAGAGCACTGCCTAATGATTTGGAGATGAAAACTTAAAAGTTAATGATTCTGTGGTGGCACAACAGTTAAGTGCTAGGTTGGCAGTTAGAACCCACCCAGCAACTCTGTGAGAGAAAGACCTGGCGATCTGCTCTCATAAAGATACAGCCTAGAAAACTCTATGGGGCAGTTCTACCCTGTCACTTGGGGTTGCTATGAGTCAAAATAACTTGGCGGCACTTAACATCTTTGTGGAGCTTGTACTTTAGTAGAAACAGCTAGAAAATATAGGATGCATGCCAGTTACGTAGCATTATGTGTTCAGAGTAAAGTTGAGGGGTGGCTTTAGTCAAGGGGGTCTTCCTGGAGGAGGTGTGTTTTGAATTAGTACTTGGAAGATGTTATAGATGTAGAATGACAGGAAAGTGGTTGTTTCAAGCACAAGGAGTGACTAGGAAAGGTTTAAATGGCAGTAATTAGCTAATCTAATTAATAGGGGGACAGCAAGCAAATTGGCTCGGCAGGCCTATTGTACCTTGGGGATTCTGCTGCTGTTAACTCCGTTAAGGCAGAGTATTAATGAGGTCACAGTTCAGTCATGTATCCCAGTTAATTTCTGTCTTTTACCCAGCCAGGTCCTTAACTCCTCACTCTAAGCGGCTGTCTCATATGTGTAAGCCCTTAATCAGAAGGGAGTGGGGCTATACAAAAGAATAGGGTTGGAAAGAGTAAATCTGTCCTTCAAGGTCACATGCCCATCTGAAGGTGGCTCTAGATTATCATCTTTGAACTGGGAGGAGATACTGTATCCTGGTGGTGGTAGCGGTGGTGGTGGTGGGAGGGAACAGATCTAACAGGCCCTCCCTGCGGTGCTGAGGGGAAAAGAAGAAATATTAAGGAAGCAAAAGAAGTGAGATCATTCCCTAACTTGGGGTTTCATTGCTCCCTAATAGGTGGAAGAAAAGTGAATGAAAAGGAAAGGTGACAAAACATGCTCATTTGGTCAAGTAGTACTAAATGGGAGCCCTGGTGGCACAGTGGTTAAGAGCTATAGCTGCAGCGGCTAACCAAAAGGTCTGCAGTTCCAATACACCAGCCTCTCCTTGGAAACCCTATGGGGCAGTTCTACTCTGTCCTGTAGGGTCATTGTAAGTTGGCAACAGGTTAGGTTTTTTTTTTTTTTTTTTTAGTTCTAAATGTTATGGAGGCAGAATAATTTTTAAAAAATGGGTTTGGTGATCACCTAGACCTGGGTTCTGTTTCACCCCTTAACTGGGTGAAGTTTTTGCATATATAAAATAAGGATAAAAATGCTTTCCTTACAAAATGTTAAATGTAAGCCAGAGTTTAAAGGAGGGCTCCTGTTCTTTGAAATCTTGATCAGATGGGCTCAAACTTTAAATCAATTTAAATCCGTAAAAGTCCCAAAGTTAAGGCTCAAGGAGTGGGGGGAGTTGGAGGACTTGTATCAGCTTCGAGGCCCCTGTTTCTGAGCAAAACAAGTCTCTCTTAGACAGCAATTAGACCCACATTGTTTTGTTGTTGATAGGTGCCGTTGAGTCGGCTCCGACTCATAGTGACCCTGTGCACAACAGAAGGAAACACCACCGGTCCTCGCCATCCTTACAATCCTTGTTGTGCTTGAGCCCATTGTTGCAGCCACTGTGTCAATCCACCTCGTTGAGGGTCTTCCTCTTTTCCACTGACCCTGTACTTTGCCACGCATGATGTCGTTCTCCAGAGACTGATCCCTCCTGATAACATGTCCAAAGTATGTAATACGCAGTCTGGCCACCCTTTATTTTACATTCCTCCCACCCCCAACACACATACACCACTCCGGCAAAGCATTCCTGAGAATAGAGTTTACTAAAGCTTTAGAAAGCAAGCAGAGGAGGGGCTTGCATTGTAGTGGTATAAACATCTTTAAACATAACAGTAGGCACTACCATTTAAAAAAATCCTTCCTCCATTCCTCCATGGGAGAATTTCAACAGCTTTTGCATCCACCCAGATGCAGTCTAAGAGCCCTGATGGTGCAAATGATTAGGCTGCTAAAGGAAAGGTTGGTGGTTAGATCCCACCCAGTGGCTGTGGAGAGCCCTGGTGGCTCAGTACTTAAGAGCTCAGCTGCTAACCAAAAGGTCGGCAGTTCGAGCTGCTCCTTGGAAACCCTATGGGGCAGTTCCACTCGAGTTGGAACCCACTCGTGGGGCAGTTCTACTAGAGTTGGAACCTCCTCGACGGCAACTTTTTTTTTTTTTTTAATTAAAAAGAAATTTTTTTTAGCGGCTCTGGGGAGAAAGACCTGGCAAAAAGGACTCCATGCCACCCAACAAAGGTGATTCCTCTCTCCCCTCTTTTTTTTTTTTTTACTTTTGTCCTCCCTACTTTTATCAAGTGCAGTATTTTTTTCTCCTTGCATCACGGAAAGCAGTAAGTGATATTTCATTGCCTAGGTTCCTGCCCATGGGGTCACCCTTCTTCCGGAGCACACTTTTCCAGACAAAGATGGTTCTCTCTCCTAAAAGTAATTCTCGTTCCTCCCACCCCGAATTCTTTCCATAAATATTAAGATAGAAAACTATGCGAAGTCTTAGCCCAGAGCCTGGAATATTAATTTCCTTTCCGAAGGATGTAAAGCACAGCGCTAGGCACTACGGGATCTACAAAGATGAAGAGAGGTTTTAACTATAAACAAGGCAGAATATGATAATAAAGCCTCTACGAGACGTTCAGAGGACCGACTGTTAACAGCACACGAAGTCGCCCCTGTGCCTATGCATCAGGTCCCGCGACCATAGACCTCGCTAAGTAGTTTGCCTGGCGACGTCGCATCGTTGGCCATCTCTGCAGCTTCTCAAACACACACCCCAGCACCTTTTCTTCCCAGAGGTGTGAAACTACATCTCCCGACAGGCCGCGTTGCCCCTTCCCTTCCTCCCCTCCCCGTCCTGAGCCATGGCAACGGCGTGACGTGGGGATACCGGGAGCAGCGGTCGCGGCTTCAGTTCTAGCCGAGCCGGCCGCCCGGGCGGGTGCAGGGCGAGAGGAGCTGTAGCCCTGCGCCGCCCCTGCCCTCGGGGACCCTGAGCCCGCCCGGCGGCCGCGTCCTGCTGCTCGTCCTCTGGGGTGAGGAGGGCGCAGCGGGGCTCAGAGCCGACAAGGCAAGGCAGAAGCGCGCGCATGGCTTCGGCGAGCGCGCGGCGACTCTCGGCTGGGGCGAGCGCGGCGGCTCAGCGCTGCTGCGGCCTCCGGCTCCACCCGACCCCGCCCCCGGGCCCCCCGGGCCCCCCGCGACCAATGAGGTGAGAAGGAGGCACGGGCCTTCGCGCCGGAGGGAACGGGGTCGTCCAGGGCCCCACGGTTCCGCGGTGGAGGATTGCAACCCTGGGATCCAGGCGCGGCGGAGGGCGACAGCAGTTATGCCCTGGGGTCTAATGTAGAGACTTGGAGAAGGATTTTGGCAAGTTGTAGGCGAGGCGAAGGCCCCGGGGTCGGCGCCCAGAAAGTGACAAGCTCGGCGGGGCCCTGGGATGGTGATGCTTCCTTAGAGTCCTAGCTTTCAGGAGTAGCACAGCCCCCAGTCAAAGGCTATATTAGCTCTTCACTCACTGGAGCCCCGCTCTTCCCCATCCCTTCCCCCGGCCCTGTCCTCAGCTGCCCTCGACCTTTCGCACTCGTGACTGCGTGAGGGCTGCAGCAGGTGCTCGGGGTGAAGCTTGTCTGGACGACCTTCCTGTGGGATGCTCTTTCACCTGGGAGTGGTTGAAGAGAACAAGAATTGTGATGTTGCCTCTCTTTTTGGCCTTAGGTTTCTGACCTCTTGCAGCCTACTCTTGCCCCGGTCTGCACAGATCTTGGCGTCTGAGACAGGCTTACCTCCCAGCCGTTCCTTCATGGGCTTCACAGCCCCCTTCACCAACAAGCGAAAGGCTTACTCGGAGCGTAGGATCATGGGGTGAGCATCTTCCTCTGCCCTGCATCGCTCCCCCACAACCAACCATGCCCAGGTTAAAATGTAAGGGTAGTATTGGTGGGCAGGATTCATCCCCAGCCACCCCCTCTCCAGCTATATCTTCCCAGCCTTCCAACCTTAATTTCTCTGTGCACCTGTATTAAGTGAAACGTGGCTAGAGCTGGACTAAACTAAAAACCAAACCTGTGGCCATCAAGCTGATTCTGACTCGTAGGCACCCTATAGGACATAGTAGAACTGCCCCATGGGGTTCTCAAGGCTGTAAATGTTGATGGAAGCTGACTGCCACATCTTTCTCAGAGCAGCTGGTGGGTTAGAACCACTGACCTTTCAGGTAGCGGCCAAGGCTTAACCACTGCACGCCAGGGCTCGTTAGTCGGACCACAGGGTATTATTTCTCTGGTGACCCAACTTTATGTACCCCGAGTACAATAGTTAACAATTACTGAGCACCTGCTATGTGCTAGCAGCTAGGCTGTTAGGTGTTTTATGTGGATTTTTTCATTTAATCATCCCAAAAACCCGATCAGGTACTATTACCTCCAATTTATAGGTGAGAAAATGGAGGCACAGGTAATTTGCCTAGGGCCACATTGTTATAAAGTTGTAGAGCTGGGATGTGAGCCCTTGTGTGATCACAGCCTTTTCTCCCTAGACGGTCCCTCTTAAGATCAAAATAGGTAATACAAAAACATTCTGTAAACTGCAAAACATAAGGTATCATTAATACCATGGGAATTTACACATTTGTTTTCAGCAAGTCATTTCATCCAGGCTTGTTTGGGATCTCTAATTCCTGCGGGTGCATGGTTAGCTGGGCAGAGGAAGCTGACCCAGTTGGCAGTTCCTTGGCCTCTGTGAATCCCCTTCCTCTAGGTACTCAATGCAGGAGATGTTCGAGGTGGTGTCCAATGTCCAGGAGTATCGTGAGTTTGTTCCCTGGTGTAAGAAGTCTTTGGTGGTATCCAGCCGTAAGGGGCACCTGAAGGCCCAACTGGAGGTTGGCTTCCCACCTGTCGTGGAACGTTACACCTCAGCAGTTTCTATGGTCAAACCTCACATGGTCAAGGTAAGACCTGTCTGGGAGGGACTGACCAAGAAGTTTTTTGCATTCTCTAGCATTTTCATATTTAAGGGCTATTTTGATCTATGAGTCAGAGTTGACTCGACAGCAATGGGTTTTTATAAATTTATCTGTTTATCAAGTACCTCCCTAATATTAGAAAGCAGGAAAATTGCTTTTGGTTCTTTTTGCTTCCTGTATTTAGTATGGAGTTCTGGTGGCTCAGTGGTTAAAAGCACGGCTGCTGACCAAAAGGTTGGCAGTTCAAATCTACCAGCCGCTCCTTCGAAAGCCTACGGAGCAGTTCTGCTGTCCTGTAGGGTCGCTATGAGTCGGAATCGATTCGACTGCAATGGGTTTGATTTCGATTATGCTTAGTATAAGGTCCCTGGGTGGCACAAATGGTTTGTGTTCATCTGCTAACCTAAAGTTTGGCAGTTCGAACTTACCTGGCAGCACCATGGAAGAAAGGCCTGACAATCTGCTTTCGTAAAGATTACAGCCAAGAAAACCCTATGGAGCAGTCTACTCTGTAATATATGAGGTCACCATGAGTCGGAACTCACAAGGGTTTGGTTTTTTAAAGATATACTTAGTATACATTTTATTCCATCGTAATATTATTTAACTACTTGGCTGCTGTCCTGTTATTCTAGGCTGTTTGCACTGATGGCAAGCTCTTTAACCACCTAGAGACCATTTGGCGATTCAGCCCTGGAATTCCTGCCTACCCCCGAACTTGCACTGTGGACTTTTCGGTGAGTTAGGAGGCTGTGTGGCAAAAGGTTTGGATTGGGTGTGGGGGCAGAGTTGAAGTACAGTGACAGTGTTATTCTTTAAGAATAACTAGCGCATAGCATTTCTCAAGCCAATGGCAGCAAGTTTCCACAGCTCTGAGTTTTTATCAAACTTTCACTCCGTGCTCAGTCTTAAATTGGGGCCTTAGAGGGTATCTAAGGAACTGGAGGGGGAAAGTATGGAAAGGCACTGAGCAACAGTATTCTTGCCATTTGGCCAGGGACTGTCCAACACTGTCTTGAAGAGTTTCTGACTATCTCTTCCCATTCCCAGATTTCCTTTGAATTTCGATCTCTGCTGCACTCCCAGCTGGCCACCATGTTTTTTGATGAGGTTGTTAAACAGAATGTTGCTGCCTTCGAGCGCCGGGCAGCCACCAAGTTTGGTCCAGAGACAGCCGTCCCCCGTGAAATGATGTTGCATGAGGTGCACCAGACTTGAGGCAAAAGATTGTTCCCTGGTCTCTCCTCAATGCCTCCCCTTCCCCCCCACCGAATTCTCTTATTTATATGGTTTGGCTCCTGCTGCAGCCTGAGAGAGGAGTCTGTTCATAATACTGTTCTCCTCTCTCAATTACCCAGAAGTTGGGCTCTAAACTGGCTGGCAGTGCTGGGGGGAAGGGAAGGAAAAGGCAGAAGGTATGGAAAGGAGACATACCTAGGAGAGGCTCAGGCTCATCCTGAGAGCCCCATACGCCCACAACCTTCTCACACAGAATTAGAATTAGGACTCTGTGGTTGTCCCTGGGCCCCAACATGGTGTCTTAGTGTCTCACCAGGGGGAGACACCAACTTTTCAAGGGAATGAATAAGCAGAGCTTTTTCCTTCTCCTTTGGCACAGGGGTTTCGAGTGGTATATAACTTTTGCCCTGCCCAAGGTTTACGGAAAAGGCAACCTGCCCCCACAGGTTGAAATCCATACAACCTCACTTTAAGACTATTTCCATGCTATCTGGCTAGTGGAGAGCAAGGGGCTTACCATCAGTGCCAAAGGGCCAAGGAGGAAAAAAAGTACTGAACAGAGTTGTCTTTGTACACTTGGGTTGTACCTTATTCTTCCACTTAGCCCGAGTTTTTATAAAATTTTAATAAATTATGACAGTGTGAATTTGGCTTTCTTGCATCGTTTCTTAGGGGAATAATGTAGATAGAGCAGAACAGAAGTCATGGCTTCCTTCCCCCCGGGGGGATGAAGGTACAGCAGGAAGGCCTTGGACATAGTGTCCCAGCTAACTATAGTAGCACATTCTACAAGCCTGGGCCTATGACCCACCCCCTTGCCTATTTATAGACTTTTCAGAAGGTCAGTTACAGCAGGAGCCTCAGGACAGAAGCATTTGGTCTCAGACCTCCCATGTATCTGTTGCCCTCAGGACCACCTCTTGATATTTTGGGGGCCTCCTTAAGGGAGGATGTAAAAAAGAGTGGACACTCCACGAAGTACTGGAGCCCTCTAGTGGCTCAGGTCCTGAGCTAGCAGCCCTATCCCATTTTGTCCTTGGCAGAGTTTGTTCCTTTCACCCAGTGGGCTGGACCAGTTTCCTTGGATTAGTCAGATAAGCAGTTGTGAGGTCTCAGCTATAAACCTTGAGTGTTCTGCCTTATGACAAAATTAGGAAGGATCGGGGCTAAAAGTCAACGACTTACTAACCTTGAGGAACAACAAAAATCTCCTTTGGAAATCTTCCAGGGAGCCTGGCCTCTCTAATTAGAATGAATGCCAAACCTGCTTAAAGATATACACAGGATAACTTATAACCCACTTAGTGCAGGTTCTTACTAGCCAGATTCCTTACCTCATAATTGTCTTTCAAGTCTTATTTAATAGCAGGTTCAAGAATTGTTAATAAAAACATTTATTTTGCATTTTATACAGAACAACCTGAAGTCTGCAACAAGACTTAACAGTTACCCAGAGGTTTACAGACAGTGTATCCATCTCAACAGTGTGTTTCTGGGAATTGGGGATCCACACAAACACAGGCAGGAGTTGGGAGGGAGAAAGGGGGGACAGCAGGAGTGTATTTCAGTCCTTTCTCAAAGAAACGGCGGTAGAGCATTCTGAGTCACTGAAAACCTGTATAAACGGGGCTTCTAAAACAAATACTGTACTTGGAGCTCTTGGGGAAGAGTCAAGAAAAGGACCTTGATAAATAAGAGGATATTTTCTTGTGACAGGGGATGAGGAGGAAGGCTTACTATTTTTAATTCCCTCAGACTCAGGACCTGATATTCAAAGGGGACCATGTCCAATCTTGAATAATTTTCCTGCTCACAAAGAGGTGATGGTACCCCAGTGGCCAGATCATGAAGGTATCATGCTGATCGTTCCCAAGTCCCTGTTCTCTGCCCCATGGTAGATTAAAAAAGAAAAAAAAAGGCCAGAGGGTAGTGACTTCTGTTCCATGGAAGTAAAAAACTAAGATCACAGTAAGCACTGATAAAGTCAAATGACTGGGAAAGACCACACATCAGACAGTGATATGTACAACCTGCTGTGAAAGGCGTTTCTAGTAGGGACCAAGAGGGGAAGGTCCAGACCATTTTTAGCCTGAGGCATAGCAGGTACAGAGAGTCTGAACGGAGGCGAATACTAAAGTAGTGGGAAAGAGAACACCCCCAGACCTTAACTTTGATGGGACCGTTTAAAAAAGGGAAATAAAATCAAACATTGGGTGTCAATCACAACAAATGTTGGTGGCCTCTATGCTCATCTGGTAGCATAAAAAGCTGCCAAAGTATATCCAGCTAACAAACAGATCTTGCTGGTGGTGTTTGTGGGCATGGGAGAGGGCAATGGGCTTTAGTACAGCTGACAATCCAACATGATTCCTATGGAAACAGGGCAGAGTCCTGGTTTGTCAGCATACTGAGGGCTGGGCAGAGTCGAACCAAAAGCTCCAAAGTGACTGCAGTCTTTGTAACTAGCTCTGATCTGGGGGAGAGGGGCCAGATTCCCACTCTAGAGATGGCAGGAAGCCAAACCTGAACCATATCACATGCATTAGTCCTGGTCATCCTATACCTGATGGGTAACTCATACTGGGCAAGGTAAGGGATCTGGTTAGGGAGAAGGGGTCACTTTTAAGGTCTTAATTTATATTTTAACTTTAAACTTATTATCAGTGCCTCAGATACAATTTAATCTTAAATTTTTAAAGGCCCCCTCAAATAAAAGTATACTTTTTAAAGTTTTCTCACTTTCTGATAGTCAGTTTCCCCCCAGGCTCCACTTTTACCCTGACTTAGAGTCCACAAACTTTATCAGACCATCCGTGCTCATGGACTTGGGCCTCTCTAGAGGGAAGCCTAGCGCTCGGCTCCAGATGAGCTGTGCCAGCACTCCCAGTGCCCGTGACACCCCAAACAGCACCGTGTAGTAATTCATCTCCGTCATGCCATAGTACTGTAAGGTAAAAAAAAAAAATGCTTTGTTAAAGTCCCAGAGGTAGGCACATAAAAGTCCAGAGCGACAGAAAACCTTAGTGATTCCATTTTCCCCTTTTCTCCAAAGATTTAGCCTAGTCAGCCTTAAATAGAAATGACAGTGGGTGAAGTATAGCAATTGGGATTCTGAAAAGAGAACACATCCCCACAGGCAACTTTATCCAAAGGGTAAGGGAGGAGGTGTAAGAGTCCATGCTCTGACTAGGGAGTTCATTGCGTGCGTGGCAGAGAACAGTAGGATCTGGTACAAACTGGAAGGGAAGTAGGAAAGGGAGGACTCACCTGTAGCAGCACCCCGCTGTGGGCATCTACATTAGGCCAGGGATTCTTGGCCTTGCCCTGCTCTAAGAGGACACTGGGCACAATCTTATACAGCTGAGCAACCAACTTAAACATGGGATCATTAGGCAGGTGTTTCAAAGCAAACTCTCGCTGACAGGTATATCGTGGATCAGTCTTTCTTAGTACTGCATGGCCATAGCCTGGGACAACCTGCAAAGAGGGTGGGAAAAAAGTTGGTATTCAGCGATTTCTACATGTACGATTCAGTGACATTGATTACATTCTTCAAGTTGTGCAAGCATTCTCACTCTCCTTTTCCAAACTGTTCCTCCTCCATTAACATAAACTTACTGTCCCCTAAGCTTCTTATCTAATCGAGTAGAAATTCTTGTCCTACTATCTTTCCTAAATTCTTCAGAGTGGACACACAGGAAAAAAAAAAATCTCCTTCTACAGCATGGGGACCTCTCATTCTTTTCTCTTAATTCTTCCAAACTGCAGAACCTGGGTTCTTTCCTAGTTGTTAAGCACCTCTGCTTACCCGTCCTGAGTTTAGTGTGTTCCAGATGTAGTCTCGTAACTTCTCATCTGACACATCTTTGCCAATTTCCTTCTGTAGTTGTGTAAGCCAGACAAGTACTTCCTATGGATGAGGTTTGGAGAATAAGGGAGCATCAATACATATGCTGGGACAGAATGCCAAGATCAAAAACAAGGCATGGGAATAAGAAAAACATAAAGCCGGAAAAGAAAAAGAATAGTCTCACCTGATTTGCCAGTCCATGTAGGGGGCCCGCCAGCCCATTCATGGCAGCTGCAAAGGACAGATAGGGGTCTGAAAGGGCACTGCCCACCAAATGGCTGGTATGGGCACTTACATTGCCACCCTCATGGTCACTGTGGGGAAGTGAAAAAGGAGAGTCAAGGCCAAGGGAAGGAAGAGAAAGTAAGGCCAGATTATGGAAACACAAACCTTGCTGTTCTCTTGTCACATACTAGCCTAGTTCTGGGCTGACAGGAGCCTATAGCCAATCAGACATACACAAGCTATTTTAAGAGATGGACCAATGCCATTACCAGCTTTTGCTTATTAATCCACAGAGCCAGAGAAGTTACTGGCTGTTAATGCCTGTATGCCAAGCTACCCGACTCCCACCTTAGTTTTAACAGCAATGGCCAGAAGAGGGAGCTCCTGGAAAGCTCTAGGACCCTCATGTGAGCAGCTAGTACCTTTTCCTAGCTAGAGATATGATCTAGTTCTTAGCATGGTTACAGTAATTTCCCTAGACCTTTTGACCTTCCTTACTAAACTCCCTTCTTGCCTTGTATCATCCCTTATGCCATGTTTCCATCTCCTTGTTGCCTATCACTTATTGCCAGAAGATGGGAATGTTACAGAGCTTTCCTTAAAATGTCCCACCAACCCAGGCATCTGATAGCTACGGTTACTGGGTCTAGCTCACCTGTGGATGGTGAGGTATAAGCGCATGAGCTCAGTGAACTGAGCATCAGTATAGCCTAACATGTTGCTGAAATTGTGGGACCAGTCCAGCTTAGGGTCAATAGCCCCAATACTGCTGCCCTCCCGGTAGAGGTTCCGGTAGATCTTTGCTGCAACACAAGGTAGCTTTGCAATCAGATCCATAGAGTCTTCGTAAATCAACTGATGGGAGAAAAGGAAGACAGAGAAAAAAGAGGAATTATTAGCAATGAAGAACTTGGGCAAGGGATGCTTGCCCTCCATGAATGGGGCCATTCGGGTTGACAGTTATATGCTGAATGGTATATACAGAGTATGTTTTCGAAGTACAGAATAACAACAATAACCATTTAACTAAATAACTGTGACACAGGCATAGCACTAATTAATTCGCACATACTATCTTGCATATATTAAAACAGTGACCCAATTCTTACCGCCCTACAAAGTATAGAATGACCTCTGTTTTATAGATGAGAGAACTAAGACCCAGAGCATTCAGTTATATGCTGAATTCAGGTTCTGAACCCTAATACATTTAACCACATTTCCCACTACATCATGAAAGGACGAATAAGTCCTCTGCACTCAATGTGCTAAGATACTAGGTTTTAATAATTTATTCTGTGTTCTATCTTCCAAAGAAAATTCATCACATATACCAAAAGTGAAACAGTGGCATTTTACTATTACTGCAAAGATTTCCATTTTTTAAGCCCTTACTATATATCAGGTTCTGTGCTAGATATATTATTTGCATTTTTTTTTTTTTTTCTTAAAATAATCCTGTATATCCCTATCCTTCATTTTATAGATGAGGAAACTGGGGCTTGGCCAGATTAAGTAACTTGTACAAGGTCAGCCCTTTTGCTAATAGGCGTCACCTAACTGAAACAATTATTAACTCACAGCCACTCTTGTTTCATCTATACCCTTATACTCACTTCCCAATTTAAGCAAATTCCAGACATCATATATTTCAACATGTAAATAAGCATGTATCTCTAGAAGATAAAGATTTTTCATAAATGAAATCACGAAAGCATTATCTAAGAAAATTTTAACAAATTCTCTATATCATTATATATCTAGCCAATATTAAAATTTGCCTGATTGAAGCTTAAGCCCCCACACCACTGGTTCAATTGTTTGAATCAGGACTAAAATACAGTTTACGTATTGCAATTGTCTTAAATGTCTTTGAAGTCTCTTTTAATCAGTTTAAGTGCTCCCCTTTTTTTATCTGTGCAATGACTCTGTGGAAATCTGGATAATTTGTTCTGCAGAGTTTCCTACAGTTTAGGTTTTGCTGGTTATATAGCTGTGATGTCATTTAATAGGTTCCTCTTGTCTACTGATAGATCTAGAGGCTTGAGCAGGGTCAAGTTCAAGTAAGACTACTTCATAAGTATGTAGTGTTGTGTTCATTTAGCAGGAGGCTTATAATGTCTGGTGTGTTTCTTTTTGTGATGTTAATAGCTTGCTTCAACTTTTATGTCTCAGTTTTATCTTCTCAAAAGGATTTTAAGTTCTTTTGGGGAAGGGAAAATTCTTTATTGTTGTTATTAAACAATCTAAAAAATTTGCTTTCATCCACAGTTTCAGGTACATAACATAGAATAAATACATAGTGCTATTCCAACAAGTGGAATAACTGGCTAAGTGCTCCTGCAAGCAGTCATGACATTTCAGTAGGTCTGTTGGAACAAAGAGCAAAATCTGTAATAACTAGCCTATTACTCAGGTACTCTCTGAATTTTATCAATGCCGCCAGGATTCAATGAGAATAAAGCCAAAAATTAAAAAGCAAGAAATACTTAGCTTACACTTGCAAGTTCTCCGGAGATTACTTACATAATAATTATACTATTAACTTCATTTCCTTACAGGTTTACATTTCCTAAGGAAGTACGTTACTTCCAGAAGTCTGCACCAAGATATGCAGTTTTAAGGAACCTGCAATCATTAGCAGAATGTCAAGAAGAGGATCCTGGGCTAGGCCAACTGGAATCTGTGGAGTATATACTCATTTTCAAAATTATTTGGAAGATAAATGGCCACATCATAAAGGGACTACAAAAAGAAGATTATTTCAACTTCCATCATTGAAGATGAGTTTTTTTAAAAAGAAAAGAACGTGACAGAGAATTCCTGCTTATTTCTTTAATAAACTTAGACCAAGGTGCTATTTACATACTTGTACCAACTTATTCTTCATCAATAAAGCCTTGGAAGAAAGATGTTAAAACATGACACCATCATAACTGTCCTGATAAAGGTAACAAAGACTTTTATAATCATCATCATGAAGCACCATTTCTATTGCCAGGAAAAATCTGGTCAAGGTTATTTCATTTAGCTATCAATTGTTATTAAGAAGACACAAAAAGAAGAGGCAGTATTAATGGTGAAGAGACCCTAGAGTCAAGTAAACCCAGGTGCGAATCTAGTCTCTACCACTTACTAGCTGTGTGACCTTGGGCAAGTTACTTCTCTAATCTTCAGTTTCCGTATTCAGTAAAATGGGAATAATAAATAACACCTACCTCACGGGGTTGTTCTGAGGATTAAATCAGATAATGAATATAAAGCCTTTAAGCACGATACTTTGCATGTTTTCAAGAGTTGTTAGCTGTTAGGGATGATGATGATTTTATTATAAACAGCTTCAAAACCTACATATACCATTCATAAGCCCTACAAAACTTCATCCATCAGCTACTTAGCAAATATTACTAAATTCGACAACATCTTAAGGCTACTAGTTCACAATAGCTGGTTGCATCACAGCAATCTTCCATCATGAACGAAGTTAGTCAGTCAGAAAGAGACCTAAAAGCTGATTAAACTCTTTCAATTCAAGAGATTATACCAGTCATCTAATGTTATGGAAACTGTTATGGAGGAAGTGCTGTAGGTAGATCATCCTCTTGTGGTACATGTAAAAAACAGTGTGAGCTGATGATTATGGGAGAGACTTCGACAACATGTAAATGCCTTACCACAAATTTTTAATTAGAAATAACCAGCTGAATGCTATCATGTAATTCTACTTGGACAGCCTATGGTTAAATTAACCAGACAGAGAACTAAAGTGAAATAGCTTAACTGAGCTGGGACAAGGAGAGGGGAGAGGGAGATGGCAGCAAAAGCGCATCAGGCCCCACTGAACTAGAACAGTTCCTTTGTACAGTGCAAACTTACTAGACACACAACCTAAGATGGACAAATGTGTAAGTATTGCTTACAAATACTGTCCAGAAGATCAGCAAAGTCCTGAAATACAACCTGTCTACCTGAAATCAGTTACCCTTGGATCACATCTCACAAAGAGATGATGACAGAATAGTCAAGCAATGGCTGCACACTGAAATGGAGGTAATATAACAGCAAGCAGAGAAGAACAAGATTCATTTTAGTGATTCAGTAAAGGACAGTGTCAAGCAATGCAGCATTAGATGCCTGGGAAATATAAAACAAAACCAAACCCATTGCCATCAAGTTGATTCCGACTCACAGGGACCCTATAGGACAGAGTAGAACTATCCAAATTGATCCTGATGCCAAGTTGTAGCCTGATACTTCCCTAATAAACCACATAATCATGAGTATGGTCTGTGAGTTGTATGTGGCCACTGCAATGAATTATCAAACCCAACAGAGTATCAAACCCAGCAGAGAAGGTACAGAGTGCTATGGAAGGAGGGGGGGATGCCTGGGTTCAGAAATGGTGAAAAAGTTGCCAAGCGGAGGTATGTCTGACCTACACTCATAGCATTCAGCTTTGTGTTTTCTTGATTCTCATCCCTCCTCTTGAACGTAGATGAGCTCTAATGCTAGCGGACTGCAGTGACCCATACAGAGAACAATTACTTGAATAACATTTAAAAAAGAAAACTAAAAGCAATACATGCAGATCATAGGACCTTCTATACCTGCTGATGTGTGGCTTTATAAATGCTTTAAGTGGTTGTGAATGTGTATATATTGTGCCATTCCTACTGTCATGGACTGAATTGCATCCTCCAAAAATGTTGTCATCTTGGCCATGATTCCCAGTCTTATGTGACTGTCCCCCATTTTGACATCTGATGTGATTTTCCTATATATTGTAAATCCTACCTCTATAATGTTAAAGAGGTGGGATTAGTGGCAGTTATGTTACTGAGGCAGGACTCAAATCTACAAGATTAGGTTGTGTCTCAAAACAGAGAAGCGAGCAAAGACACAAGGACCTCATATCACTAAGAAAGCAGTGCCAGGAGTAGAGTGCATCCTTTAGACCTGGGGTCCCTGGCCTGAGAGGCTCCTAGACCAGGGGAAGATTGATGACAAGGACCTTCCTCTAGAGCCAACAGAGAAAAAGCCCGGCACCCTGAATTTGGACTTCTAGCCTACTAGACTGTGAGAGAATAAACGTGTTTGTTAAAGCCATTCACTTGTGGTATTTCTGTTATAGCAGCACTAGGTAACTAAGACACCTATACCTTCTTCCCCAGTTCCAACCAGATTAAACATCAATATCAACCCCTCCCTCTCTCCCACAAGAGCAAACACAATTCTCTATACAGAGTTGGCACTGAATACTGACCAACCAAGTCAAGCAGGATTTACCAAGACCCAAGGGGGTTTCATCAGACCAGTGTATCATGTTATTCTGTGCCTTGCACCACAGTGAACTCTTCGGGGCCTTTCTGGTGTTTCGCACTTCGTGGTCAAAAATCATTTAGTGTACAAAATGGAGCTCTGGTGACACAATGGTTAAGTACTCAGCTGCTAATCAAAAGGTTGGCAGTTCGAATTCACCCAGAAGCTTTGTGGGAAAACGACCTGGCGATCTGCTACCTTGAAGATTACGGCCTAGAAAACCCTGTAAGACAGTTTAACTCTGTCACATGAAGTCGCTATGAGTCGGAATCGACTTGACAGCATCCAACAACAACTTTGCAAAAAGGAACTTTTCTATTCCTGTACTACCTGTCCCCGAATAAGAAATAAAAGCACAGGAGATATCCTACATAGCCAGATAACTTGTACTTTATCCAGTGTTTGTTTATGGAGCAATGGAAAGAAGACGGAAGGAATTATGTGCGATGTATCTGGAAAAGGCAGAAGAGCTTTACTATACCCGAACAACAGAGTTCAAACTATTAAGCTTATATTTCATTGTCAGAAAATAAAGCTCATTTGTTACTAACCATCTTCCCACCTAACAGGTATCTTGGGTGGGCTAGCACAAAACTATGGCTGACTGGTATTAATTACTCTAGACTCTAGAGTTGCCTTAGTTGCTATTCACCCAACTTCAAAGTTTTCTCAAGGTTCTCCTTATTTAAAGAAGAGGGAAAAGGGAATGAGTGACCCTCTGGGGCTAAGGTGAGACTGCTATGCAAAACCTTTCTCAGAGACCTTCAGAGATCCTGCAGTTAAGCTGAGAACTCTTCGATGCTCCAACAGTCCTGTGTACATACCTCTAACTACAGCAAGATAACCTCAGTGATAGACACCATTCTCTAGTCATCTTTATAATCCCCATAACTGATACAAAGTAAGCTACAATAAAAATCTGTTAAATGAGTTTCCTGCACAGTAATTTTCCTAAGATTCTATATTCTCCTCTTCTCCCTTCACACTCAAGCGCTTTGAATCTCTATCACACATTAATTACCCCACCCAAATTTCTTACCTCCCAGTACTTGGTTCGGGTGATGCCCTCTGCATATGCTCGGGCAAAGTTACTTTCGCTGTTGAGGGCCGTAATGGCTGCACTGAGCTGAGACATGGGGTGTAGATTGTTGGGAAAGTTGTCCAACATGGTGACCACATGGGAAGGCAGAGCCGCCCTCTTTGCCCACTCTTTCGAGAGCCAAGATACCTGTGAGACAGAAATACAGCTCAGAATACTAGCAAAAGACAGGAGAAAAGGACAGTGACAGCTGAGCACAGAAAACCGAGAATTCAACCCAGTCTATTCACATAGCAGATTCTGCTCTGATTTCTTCCCCTCACTGCATATCTGTAACTACCACCTGTAGCCAAATCAGGATGAAGTGTTTGAGATTAGAGAAAGGCAAAGGAGGAGGATGGGAAGGGCTGATGTCCTTTTCCTTTACCTGTTCTTCTGTTGGGATCTGTCCAGTTGCCAGCAGCCAAAATAACCCCTCCGGGAGGGGTTCTTCCCCACCCTTAGCCTTGGGTAGCAGTTTCTGGCATTCAGGGATACTATAGCCTCGGAAACGGATGCCCTTGAGGGAGAAGAGTGAGAATTACAACTCCTAAATTTACTGTCCTGGAAGTCATATAATTGACTGATCCTACTTAAAGCAGACCTTTCAACAAGTTAGAAAAGAACCTGTAAAGCTTAAATTGTCACATAACTTACTTCTATTTTTGTACTTTTATATTAAAATGGTAACCATCCTTCAGTTATTTCATTTATACCTATTCTCCACCTTCCAAATATGAAGGTAGGTGTTTTGCTTTGTTCTCCTTACTCTCACTGGCCTAATCCATGCTGTGTGCAGTAGTAAGTGCGATGATTATAGTTACTGACATGAAGGTGTCTCACCTCATCAGGATCAAGAACTGATGTTTCATATATTAATCCCTTCATGCCTCTCATGCCACCATACATCTAAAGAAAAGAAGAGGATATGACCAATAGTCAGTATTATTCAGGCTAGAGCTTGTCAAAGCTTCATGGGATCTGGGAAAGGAAATTTATTCTGACTTGCAAGACTTCATTTGGAGGAAGAAGATCTCTGAGGAGCTAACTTACTATAAAACAGAACTTTGGAAATGAAAATATTAAATTGAGAAGTCAGTTTTTCTTCAACGTTTCTGCCGCTATTTGCTTCCTTTCTTCTTGTATTTTATTTTTTCTGATCTTTACCCTTACCCTCCCCTCTCATTCCCACCAACGAAAGTAAACAGAATGAGCTCCATTACAGGGGAAGGAAATGGAGACCAATGGCTGAACATTGCTGTGGAACTACCATCTGAGCTGCTCAGAGTCTCAGAGCCAGGGAAAAAGTCTGTTCTGAAGAGCTATGGTGATGCAGTGGTTAAGTATCCGGCTGCTAACTGAAAAGCTGGCAGTTTGAACTCATCAGCCACTCAGCTGGAGAAAGATGTGGCAGTCTGCTTCCGTAAAAATTAAAGATTACAGCCTAGGAAACCCTACGGGCCAGTTCTGCTATGTTCTATAGTGTTGCTAAGGGTCAGAACTGATTCAATGGCAATGTTTTTTTTTTTTTTTTTTTTTAAATATGTTCTACAGGGCCTGCTAGGGCTGTGGTTTAACTGGATGGTGGATATAGCATCAACTCAAAGACAGAGTCCTGGCCCCAAAAGATAAGGGGTTGGGAACAGGAATGGAAACTTCACTCATTCCTCCCTTGGTGAATTAGGTTAGGCTCAACTAGTAAGTTTGTAAGGAAAAAAGTAATCTCTAATGAATACCATAACCTCGACATTTCCTTGTATGAGGTAGAACACTTTTGAATAGCTCGTGAAAAGAATGGTATTTCTGTTGAGGCACGTTAGAGCTATTTCTCCCAGCCAAGACCGACCCCCAGAGCCCTTACCATGTCCACAGTGATTTGGCCCACTACTGTCTTTCCATGTTGCTGCCTGAAGGTCTTAACTCTGGCCTGCTCCTTAGGTATCAGGTCAGCCAGTACGTCTTTCAAATTCTAAAAAGAGAAAAAGAAGGGCTAAGTGATGGTCAGAAAGCTGATTAGATTTTCTACAAAGTAGAGGTGTAGTCATGGATTGAATTGTGTCCCCCAAAAATATCTGTCAACTGAGCTGGGCCATGATTCTCAGTATTGTGTGATTGTCCACCATTTTATGTGATTTTTCTATATGTTATAAATCCTATCACTATGATGTAATAAGATGGATTAGCAACAGTTATATTGATGAGGTCTACAAGATTAGGTAGTGTCTTAAGCCAATCTCTTTTGAGACAGAAAGAGAGAAGCAAGCAGAGAGACAACAGGGACCTCATACCACCAATAAAGCAGGGCCAGGAGCAGAGCGCGTCCTTTGGACCTGAGGTTCCCGCACTGAGATGCTCCCAGACCAAGGGACGACTGATGTATCACAAGGACCTTCCTCCAGAGCTGACAGAGAGAGAAAGCCTTCTCCTGGAGCCGGCACCCTGAATTCGGACTTCTAGCCTACTGGACTGTGAGAAAATAAACTTCTCTTTGTTAAAGCCATCCATATGTGGTATTTCTGTTATAACAACACTAGAGAACTCAGCCTAAGACACCAGGATAATGACTAGAGGCCAGGTGATAGCCTAATCCCTCCCTCATCCTAGGGTCAGGCTGCCCCACTGATTCTTAGTTCTCTTTTCCAAACCTTACCGTGGAGGAAACACTGGCATGCCGGGCAGCAAGAACAACACAGGAGGCATTCTGCAAAGAAAACATAAAAGCATTATGTAATAGCTACTCCTTCCTACTGTGTATTAACAGGAAGGCATTTCAGTGACTCAACCTCTTTTCATCTTAGCTTCTTAGGACACTTAGACATAAAACCAAAAAACCAAACCTACTGCAGTCAAATCAGTTCTGACTCATAGTGATCCTACAGGACAGAGTAGAACTGCTCCATTGAGTTTCCAAGGACTGCCTGGTGAATTCGAACTGCCAACCTTTTGGTTAGCAGCCGTAGCACTTAACCACTATGCTACCAGGGTTTCCAGTTTGACATAGAAAGCTCTAAAAGGCCCTGAATAGCTTGAGAGGAATCACAAGCCTGGAAGCAGCAGCAGGTTTAACTCAGCTTCTAATATTCATAGCTTCCTTTGCATTCTCTGAAGAGAGTCTCTTTCCCATTATCTTGGTTCCAGGGCAAGGCTTTGTTAGGCACAGAGAAAAGGTCAGAGAGCCAATTGCTGGGGTTCTCAAATTTAGATGTCAATATTCTAAGTGGCCCCAAGGAAAGCAAATGTGTAACCTGGGCAATTACTACTTAACCCTGCTGGTAAGGTCCCTCCTGTACCTAGTTTTTTTTGGCAGTACTTCAACCTGAACTAGAATTTTTTTTTTTTTAGTGTTTTTAATATTGAAGTAGAGAAAATATGTTTTTATCGGTGTTTTTAGTATTAGAATAGAGAAAATATATTTTTAGTGTTTTAGTATATTTGTATAAACTGTGATTAATTTCTAGTTTTCAAACATAATTACTTGCTCTAAAATCCGTCTCATGATTGTTTCTATGAAGAATAAGGTAATCAATTTTTAGTTGTTGTTTAAATTATGTTCCTTTCCCGAAGAAGAAAAACACACACAAAACCAAGGTAGCTGAACAAAGCTTAAATCCATCTTGTGACAAGAACC
The DNA here is from genome assembly GCF_030014295.1 of Loxodonta africana. Taxonomy (NCBI): domain Eukaryota; kingdom Metazoa; phylum Chordata; class Mammalia; order Proboscidea; family Elephantidae; genus Loxodonta; species Loxodonta africana. The sequence goes on along the minus strand of NC_087345.1, from coordinate 81,012,491 downwards.
AGGACAGCATGAATGGACTTACAGGACTCCAGGATGACATGAAGAGACTTACAGAACTTCAGTAATAGATCACTTCATCATCATGTCTACCTCAAAGAAAAACCAACGTTCCTGAAAACCTTTTAAACCCTGATCTTCCCCCTATAAAAACCCTCCAATTAGTCCTCTAGTTTAGACAGAATTTGAAAGCAATTTAACCTCTCTGTCTCTTGAATACCGGTATTCAATAAAATACTCTTACCTCCTCCTGTCTCAGTATCGGCTTTGCGGCAAGCAGCACGAATCCGCAATTTGCGGTAACCAACCTCTCCAGCCTAGGAGAACCCATAGGCAGAGGGCAGCCTTTCCTAATACTAACAATACTTCTAATGCTCTTAGAAAAAGCAGAGAAGGTAGAAAACTACTCAATAGCAACAACAGAAACTAAAGAACTGGAAAAGAGAATGACATGACACTTAAAGAGGGTGAAATAAAGACATATCAGGTAAACGAAAACTAAGGGTATATCACCTACACACCTGTATTAAAGGAATTTTAAATATTAAAGATATACTTTTAGGAAGTGAAAGATCCCTGGGTGGCACAAATGGCTTGTGTTCAACCACTAACCTAAAGGTTGGCAGTCTGAACTCATTCAGTGGCTCCATGGAAGAAAGGCCTGGTGACCTGCTTTCATAAAGATTAGAGCCAAGAAAACCCTACGGAGTAGTTCTACTCTGTGATATGAGGGGTCATCATGAGTCTAAAATGACTGAATGACAATGGGTTCTTTTTTTTTTTAAAGCAGGAAAATCATCCAGAAAGATAGGTCTGAGACTCAAGAAGGCTATTCCTTACTACAGAAATAGTGTAGCCAGTCATGCCTATGTTAAGAGAAAGGTGCTTTCCCCAAAGTAAAACTATTTTCTATGAAAAGATTGCTGAGTTGCCAAACAAAGTTCAACTTTGAAATAAGACCAATGATACTAACTAGCTGTAAGGCCTTACACAAGCAGATTAACTTTTCTGCAAAAGATTACTTTGAAGATCCAATGAGACAGTCAAAGTAAGCCTCAGTTTCCTCATCTATAAAATGATGCTGATAAACCACACACTTCACAGGGCAGTCCTATGACAAATGACCACGGATGTGCATGCCATTCTGCAAACTAAATTCCAAACAGCTATATGCCCTAGCGGGAGAGTTTTGTGGGACCCAAGGCTTTTTAGAATTTAGCATTTTCTGTTGCGGCAGGGATGGGGAATGCGGTGTGGGGGCGGGTTGCAAAGTGAAGATTCTTCAGAAAAGGTTTTGTTTAAATACTTTTTGTGTTTTAGGTGAAAGTTTACACAGCAAATTAGGTTCCCATTTAACAATTTTTATACAAATTGCTCTGTGACATTGGTTATAATTTCTACAATGTGTCAATATTTTCATTATGTTTCTTCTGTTTCCACTGATCTGATCTTCTCATCTTTGTTTTTGGGTAAATGTTGACTGTTTGGTCTCATATAGTTGATTGTTTAAGTGTGCACATTACTCACTGGTAATAATGTTTATTTTAGTAAGCCAAACTATTATTTGGCTAAAAGGTAATCTGCTAAAGTAGCTTCAATTCCAAGTTCAAAGGGTATCTTAGGGCGATAGTTTCTTGGAGTTCCTCTAGTCCCTACTGGTCCAGCAGGTCTTGGCCTTTTTTAGGAACTTGAGTTTTGTTCTACATTTTTCTCCCATCCTATTCAGGACCTGCTATTGTGTCCCTGGTTAGAACAGTAGGTAGTGGTAGCCAGGCACCAGCTAGTTCTGGTCTCAGGTTAGAAGAGGCCGTGGTTTGTGTGGGCGATTAATCCTGTGGACTAGTTTCTTTTTTGAATCTTGGTTTCCCTCATTCTCTTTTGCTCTAGACGACTAGAGACCAATAGTTGTCTCTTAGATGGTCACCTGCAATCTTTTAAGACCCCAGATGCTACTCACCAAACTAAGGTGTAGAACATTACCTTTATGAACTATGTTATGCCAACTGACTACTAAATTGCCTTTTAAGCCAGTAAACCAATCCTGGAAGTGGTTTGGATACTTTTAGGAAGTCTCCATAAGTGTGGCCCCACGTGTTTCATTACATAAACGGACACTGGATATATCTGCAGCACATATCAACCCGTATACACAGACGCCTACAGATACACCTACACATGCCAGTGCACTCACTTGCATATGCCTTCCTATACACATATATGCATACATATCTATGTAACCACACACACATTTTTTGGTTATTATTGTTGCTGCATAACTGTATAATATTTACTAAAGTTGTCCCTTTTTCTTGTGTACTTCTTAGTGTCTTCATTTACCTTATTCGAGTTGTGCAGACTTCACCCATACTGTATTCGGTATTGCCTTTCCCATCAGCAAAAATAACAAGTGTCCACGATCTAGAACGTAATTCCCCCTCCCTCCTCCCACCATTCCTGGTAACCATCAAGGAACGCTGCTTTCTGTGTGTATACCTACTCTTTAAGTTTTTGTAATAGTGGGGCCATGAAGTATTTGTCCCTTTGTGATTGACTTATTTCACTCAACATAACGTCCTCTAGATTCATCCAGAAAAGGTTATCTTTAAAAGAATCAATCCAACCAAAGCCAAATTCAAAGAACATGAGGCAAGCTAATATGTCCCAAAGCAAAGTGGGAATACCTCAACTTGCTGTTAACCAGGGCTGTCTTTAACTCCTTTCTAGAGTTTCCTCCAGCTGACTGAGGTATATCTCAGCAAGAAGAAGGCAGCACAAACAGCCTTTTAACTCCTTCACCCTACAGTGGGGCAAACAGGAAGCTGAACTCAGCATTCAAGAAATAACTTTGCCTTTTCTTATTAAAAAATTAGTCACCAAAAAAGGAACATGTGAATAAATTCAAATTATTGTTCTACAGACCTAATCTTGTTCAAGCCAGTCTATGTTCCAAGGCTCTACAGATCCACTCCCATCTCTGAGATACCACATCAGCCTTGCAGATCTTTTAACTGTGGTTGATTGTTGTGGGGTTTTTGTTTTTAAAGGGGCTATAGTACACAGATCATCTGAGAGATGCTGAAAGTTCTCCATAATGATAATTTTTCCACTTCTAAACCATCTTTAAGTTTCTACAATGGTTCGCAGGGAGGAAAGATTGTAAGGAGAACATTTTAAGGTTAAAGAGTCTAACCAAGATCAACAGATAGAATAACAACCCAAATCTTAAGATGAAGATGGAAATTCCCTCATGTTGGAGAGGTTTTTCTTCCACTGGTATGACCATTAAAATTTCCCCCCCTGTGAGAAAGAACTGCTAGAACCAATGAGATGCCTTCTTCTTTTACTTCATTAGGCATTAAAAAAAAAAAAAGGTGGAGAACCAGAAAGAAAAAGGTGAAAGGCCACCCAATAAGGCTGTGAGAATACAACATAATTTAAAAGGAATCAAATGGGTCACGACTGCTGCTTAGTTACAGCCATCTTTTAGATCCGTTTGTATGAGTGCTACTTTAAGAGAACCGTTAGGGAAGGGGAGCTTAGAACTATCTCCCCACTTCACCCTCAAAATTCTAATTTTTTTTACCATTTAATGAAGAGCCTCAGGAGCAATCTAATGACAGCTGACCTCAACTGTCCCTAATCTCCATCAGCAACATTTCTTAGCCAGATCTCCAATTTGTAAAGCAACGCCAGCTGTAGACAGCTTTGCTACGTATATACAGAATAAACTAGTATGTTGTTTCTACTAAACTCCTCTGCCACTTCCTGGCTGTGTGACTCCTGCCAAGTCAATCAGCCTTTGTGCCTCAGTTTTCCTTATCTGTAAAATGGAAAAATAACAGTACCGACCTCAAAGGATTGTTATGAGGATGATATAATATTTACAAAGCATTTAAACCAGTGTTTGGCACACAGCAAATGCTTTGTATTTGCTATATAACAAATAAATAAAATAGTATAGGCCCTTTCTAGTATCCTTCAGTGTCAGGTTCATTCATGTTTTTACCTAACCCTGAAGCTTAGGGAAAAAAAAAAAAAAGAAATCAGAGCTGTTTAAAATATAGCAATTCATTGATAAGGAGCCCTGGAGGCACAGTGGTTCAGCTCTTGGCTGTGAACCAAAAGGTCAGTGGTGTGAACCCACCAACCACTATGCACAAGAAAGATGTGACAGTCTGCTTCTGTAAAGATTACAGCCTTGGAAACCCTAAAGGGCAGTTCTCTGTCCTAAAAGGTTGCTATGAGTCAGAATCGACTGGATGGCAATGTTTTTTTTTTTTTATTTCATTGATATGATCGCTCAAAACGCTATGTGACCCCAATACCGCCTAGCATGTTTTCTCCTTTTTTCAAAATGGGCGACTGAGAGCTTGCCATAACTAACCCCATGATGAACCTATGTTTTCCCCCTTCCTCTGCCTACCTCCTCCTTCACATAATGACTTTGTTTTGACCTAATGTTAATGAGTTTATTCTTTGTTTGATCTGATGCAAACAACTTCGTTTTGTTCTGTCCGACCACCTGTGATTTACAACCACCCCCCCCACAAGAAAATGAAAATCTGAGCCCAAGGGTCTGATATTTATCTCTTTAGTCTGATAAATAGTCTTTTGCCACTATCTTGTAATGAATAAATCCTCTGGCAGGCCATCTGGACTACAAAGACACTTCTAACCCTTGTAAGATTCTATATAAGCTCTAATGTAAACGTGCTCTTTGGGACGCCATAGAGACAGCCTGTGTTGCTGCTGGGTCCCTGGTGATGTATACATCTCCTTAAACTTTCTCACTCTAACTTGGAGTACATTTTATTGGCTCGACTGCTTCCAGGGCACGGACCCTAATCGGGTAACAGCTAGTGTAGGAAAGACTCAAGTTAGGACAACTTTACCTCTAATGATGTAGTGGACAGAGCATTGATTCAGAGTTAGTGTAAAACTGCCGTGGGGGCAGTATCTTACCTCCTCCAACTTCACAAGGGGAAAGGAGAATCAAGATCAACAGTCCAGGGCTGATTCCTATGAGGCCAAAAGTCAGACATGCCTTCCCTCTCTGCCGTCTTTACCAATTCTGACACCAACTGTCCTCCCACAGCACTCTCCACTTCTCCGCTGGATTTGATAATTCATTGCAATGGCCACATAAAACCCACAGACAATACTCATGATTATGGGGTTTATTAGGGCAGTAACAGGTTACAATTCAGGCTCAGGAACACTCAGGATACAGTTCTTCCATCAGGACCTCTTTTCAGCTGTGCTCGCAGATACAACTCTCTCTGGCCCTAGGCCTCTACTCTGTTCAGGCAAGTATTACAAAGCTCTTTTAGCCCCTGCCAGTAAGTCCCCAGAGGCACCCCACACACTCAGCTTCCTCACTCCATGGGCCAAGAAGCCCAATGGGTAGACTCCTGCCAGTCTCATCGTCTTATGGGTTACAGCTCACTCGCTCGCTCTCTCTTGGTTTCCTGACTCCGGGAGCTTCTCAGTGCAGGCTTCCTGGGTCCAAAAGGTCCACTCTCTGCTCCTGGTTCTTCTTCCTTGGTGGTAGCAGGATCCTCTCTCTCCTACCTCTGGAGTGGCTCATTTCAAGCCTAGCAGGATGGCAAAACTGACCAATCCCCTTGGTGGGCTACAGTTACTCTATATGCACAGTCCCACCCAATCACTTGGGTGGAAATTACAAGACCATGGCAAAAAATGCTACACAAAAGTGATCTATCACACCACCACACAAAAGTGATCTGCCACACAAAAGTGACCTATCATGCCAAAGTTAGGGAAAGGAAACCTGGGTTCTAGTCCACAGCAAAACAACTAACTGGTGTTTCCCTTTCTATCTCTGTATTTAGGATAACATTCAAGCTAGTTAGTGCTCAGAATCCATTTGTAAGGATCCAACAACAACATATGTAAAGATACTCAAAAGCCCTGCTACTTCAAATGCGATCTCCTAGCCGACAGTATCAACATCACTTGGAGCTTGTTAGAAATGCAGAATATTGGGCCCCACATCAGACCTACTGAATCAAAACGTGCAGTTTAATAGACTCATCAGGAGAGTCATATGAATAATAAAACTTGAGATACACCCAGGGTCTAAGTGTTGGACAAAGAAAGTAGCAGGGAAGAAACAGCCTGGGGTGTGGAGTTAGCAAGGAGAGAGCCGTAAATCCTGGTTCCGCTGGGTTTCTAGCTGGGTTATCCTGACTATGTAACCTAACTTCTAAATCTCAATTTTTACATTTCTAAAATAGTAACAATGTCTATTTCAGAGTAGACAAGGAGTCGTTGTTAGGTGCCATCAAGTCGGTTCAGATTCATAGTGACCCTATGTACAATACGTACAACAGAATGAAACACTGCCCGGTCATGCACCATCCTCACAATCAAGGGACTAAATGAAATAACTTACACGAAAGCGTCTAGAACTGTGCCTTGTGCATAGCTTAGTTCAATAAATACTTGTTTCTTAGAAATGTGTTGGCCTATTGCCTACCATATCAATCTTCAGAACTAATGTTGCTCTTTCCCAGGAGTTAGATCCCAGGAAAGAGGCAGTCAAGTGGGGGTGAGGGGTCGGGGGGAGAGGAGAGGAAGGTGGGGAAAGGAGTGAATCAGTAATTCCTTCCAGCTGTGGAACAGAAAACAAAAAAAAGCCCCAGTTTCTCTTTTAAGGTCGTCTTGGCTAAGAGGGGAGGAGTCTCAGGGAGAGAAAAGAAATTTCACTAACCCTAAATCACAAGTACAACATAAATGTCTCTAGACAAGAGGTGCTAAAGGACTGTTATGTCCAAGGCCTCACAACTCAATTTCATTTACCCGCTGGCTGCCAAAGAAAGCTGCCTGAATGGCTGTGTACAGTACATTCAGGTTATACTCACTGATGGGGCAGGGCAGATTACGTCTGAGTCATACCAGAACTTCCACCTCCCAGCCCCCCCAACTCTGGAGGTGTGGCCACTGGGCTCTGACCCTAGGCCCTGGCTTCTGGATGCATGTCACGTGTAGCCACCCCAGTGGAACAGCAGCTGTCAGGTGAATCAGCCAGTCACCTCATTCAATAGGCCAGTTCCCTTATGGGGAAAGAATGGAAAGAGCTGTTTTCAAAGACAAGGGCCTGGCTCACAAAGTCTGACACCTGAGCTTCTCTACTGGGTAAGGGGTGTCATAATCACTAAGAGGCTTTTTCAGACCTCATATGCTGACATCCCTTGCAAGAACTCCTCTAGTGAATTTGTTGTTATTATTGATAAGAGTGGGCTGTGACTCTCAAATGTGCTAGGATGAAAAAAAAGTAAAATTATTAAAAAGAACCTCTTCCTACAGGGCCAAAGAAGGAAAAGGACTAAAAGTACATACAGGAAAGTCTACCAAAGACTTGCCCATAATACTTAGGGCATTCTTGGAATAGGGTATCGCCTAAGTTACTTACTAAGAATCGGGTGAAACTACACTCCCCTCTCCCAAATTCTGGAAATGACAGAATTCTATTTGGAAAAGCACTTATTCAATAATGTGGTGCGATGGATCACTTTTATATGGCCCTCCTAACTATGGTCTTGTAACTCCCACCAAACGACTGAGTGGAACTATGCAAATGAGGTACTTGCGGCCCACCAAGGGACTGGACAACTTGCTTTTAATGCAAATAAGCTGCATGGTATCCTTACGGGGTGGAACCATGCAAATAAGATGTATGGAAGCCTAACCCTGGGTCAGTTTTACCATCCTGCTAGGTTTAAAATGAGCCGTCCCAGAGGTGGTCGGGGTGCCTCACTACCACCATGAAAGAAGAGCCAGGAGTGACAGGAAGACCCAAAGCTATCTATAGATAAAATGCAATCTCGATCCAAATTCTGATGGCATTTTTTAACGAGATGGAGAAACAAATCACCAACTTCATATGGAAAGGGAAGAGGCCCTGGATAAATTGAACATTACTGAAAAAGAAGAACAAAGTGGGAGGCTTCATACTACCTGATTTTAGAACCTATTATATTGCCATGGTAGTCAAAACAGCCTGGTACTGGTACAACAACAGATACATAGACCAGTAGAACGGAACTGAGAACCCACTTATGAGCAGCTGATATTCGACAAAGGCCCAAGGTCCGTTAAATGAAGAAAAGACAGTCTCTTTAAAAAATGGTGCCCTAATACATGGCATAAACAGTATATGAAATATTACTAACAATGCACAGACACCAAAAGAGAAACTAGATAACTGGGAGCTCCTAAAATCAAACATTTATGCTTTTATCCAAAGACTTCCCCAAAAGAGTAAAAAGACAACTTGCAGACTGGGAAAAATTTTTTGGCTACGAAGAATTTGATCAGCGCCTAATCTCTTAAAATCCATAAGATGCTGCAAAACTGCAACAGCAAAAAGACAAAGAAGAGCCAGGAGTGGAGTGCATCCTTTGGACCCCAGGTCTCTATGCTGAGGACCTCCTAGACCCAAAACCAAACTCATTGCCATTGAATCGATTCCAACTCATAGCAACCCTATAGGACAGAGTAGAACTGCCCCAAAGAGCTTCCGAGGAGTGCCTGGTGGATTCGAACTGCTGTCCTCTTGGTTAGCAACCACAGCTCTTAACTACTATACCATCAGGGTTTCCCTCTTAGACCCAGGAGACAGTAAACTGTAATGTGAGAGAAGCAGCGGCAGAGAAAGGGCAGCAGCAGAACTAAGAGACCAGTGCAAGACGGCACAGTGGGTTTCCTTGCTCATGGAGCAAGGTGGCTACAGTAGATGTGCCAATCCACACAGTGAGAGAACTGAGTGCCTTTGGGCAGGAGGTTTACTGGTGGACTAGGGTGCCTCCGGGGACTAAATGGTGGAGCTAAAAAGCTTTGTAACACTTGTCCAAGCAGGGCGGAGGTGAGGCCAAGGGCCAGAGAGAGGCCTGCCTGTGGGCACAGCTGAGAAGCAGCTGTCCTGATTGAAGAACTGTATCCTGAGTCATTCCTGTTGCTGAACTGTAACCTGTCACTTCCCTGATAAATACCATAATTGTGAGTATTGTCTGAATTGTGTGGCCACTGCAATGAATTGCTGAACTCAGCAGAAAAGCAGAGTGTCTTGGGAGGGAGGGCTGATATCAGAACTGGTCAAATGACTGGAGGGTGGAGGTATGCCTGACCTGATCCCTAGATCAGCCTTGGACTGATGCTGATGATGCCTGTCTCTCCTTCCCAGGTGAAGTTAGAGGAGGTCAGACAACACTGTCACCATGCCACTTTTACAGTTGGTGTCAGGAGCGGCATTTATTGCAATGGCTCCAGACACATGGAAGCATGGGACTTGTAAGAAAAATACGAAGGCGTATGAAAAGTGAAACTTTTGATTCGCAGATGTTAGGTGATTACTTTGGTTATTGTTACCTCTAATGGCTGAAAGGAACGTAAGAGATGTTAGGCTGCAGCTAAGGGGAAAAAAAATCTTATCTGGATTGGCTTCAGGCAAAAGCCAGGCAGGTTAAACAAGATGATCAATGGAGGGTCAGTGTCTTCTGGTTCCACCCAGCCAGAGGCCCAAGGCCATATGCATATGACTGGGAAGATAGTCAAGGTGTGAAAACTGATATGTTTTAAAAAGGGTTATGTGTTTATCCGGGTATATTAAGGATACTGACTGTTTCTCGTACCTAGTATTGTAAAACAGGCCTAAATGTATGCTTGAAATGAATATTGGATGTTATAGATTACAGAGAAGGTATAACTCCACCTTCAGGCAATAGTTGATCAGATATGCTAAAAAGAGAATTAATTAGAGTTTGCCTGAAAGAAACACAGACTATTGGTTTGAACATAGTAGCCCCGCGTATAGAGCACAGTCATGTGTCACTTAACACCCACAATACATTCTGTGAAACAGGACGTTGTGCAAACGTGTCTAAGTTCTCGAGCAATAGCATTCACTAATTTTCCACCTCCATGTTGTTTAATAGCCTTTGGTTTCACTTCCAAATCGATACTTCTCCTTTGCCTCTTGCTGCTATCACTAGCACTGGTTTTGCTGCATTTGGGAGCCATGACGCACTTTACAGTAATATTTTTGAAAGAGACGAGACAGAGAGATAACGCCACATCACTTAAGAGCGTGATACCCAAGACTGGATGCTGCTGCCTATGAGTCAAAATGTACAGTGCTATATGGTAAACTTTTTATTTGAAAGTAGGGAAAGTTCGCGTTAAAATAATGATAGAAAGTACAGTACACACATAAGCCAGTAACACAGGTGTTTATTATGACTATCGAGACATACGTATTATGGATTATGTATGTACCATACCTTTACACATCTAGCAGGGCAACTGCTTTGTATATAAGAGATACTCGTATTGCATGTGGGAAGCTGTTGCATTAGCTACAGACAGTTAAACTCGCTAAATCCCATTCTCTGATCGGGATTTCTGAACCCTATTATAACCTTTTGGAACCAGACGTACTGTACTGTATTTTTACACAAATAACGTGCACATTCTGCATTTGTTTGCCGGCCACACCTTCCCCCCGTGAGGCACCCTCACAAGGGCCCCTATGCCAATTCTCTTCCACATGTTGCTGTTAAAAACAAAAATCAGCATAGTGCACTTATGAAAATACCTCTTGGGGGTGGGAGGGCATGGCTGGCAAACAAACACAGGAGGTATGCATTACCTGGGTAAAAATATAGGATATGTGAATGGGTGTTAGTTAAGCAGCAGATGACTGTATTGGGTCAAATCCTTGAGCCACGCTCAGAACTTTCAGAGTCAGGAAATTTGCATTTAAAAAGACATGCAGACCCACCCCTATGGCTGGTACCAATTAAGGGAGCCCACAGGGGCTAGGGATAAGCTGACCAGAACCCCCAGGAAAGCACGAAATTTGCGTTTGAAGGAAGGACCTACAGAGAAAAATACGACTTTTGTTTTTTGAACTGGGACAAGCAGTTTGCCTTAGGATGCACTGAGGCAGGAAAAGCCAGTGCCCATAAGAAGTACCTCTTTCTGGGACTGGAAGTTAAAGGGAGTTGGCAAGTAGACAGCATGTGTGCTGTGATGGACTGCTTTTCTGTGGCCCTTCTCTCCATGGTCTTGTAACTCCCACCCAAGTAACTGTGTGGGACTGCGCAAATAGGGCAATTGTGGCCCACCAAGGGGATTGGTCAGTTTTGCCATCCTGCTGGGCTTGAAATGAGCCACCCCAGAGATGGGAAGGAGAGGATCACACAACCACTACAGAAGAACAGCCAAGAGTGGAGCACAGGATCCCTGTACTGAGAAGCTCCTGGAAGCAGGAGACCAAGGGAGAAACAGCGAGCTGTAGCACTGCAGATGACAAGAAGTGGTGGCAGAGAAACGGTGGCAGGACAGACTGGCAGGAGACAGTGCAGCGGGCATACTGGCCCACAGAGCAAGAAATCTGAATGCTTTTAGGCCGAGCCTTACTGGCGGAGTGGGGTGCCTCTGGATACTTACTGGCAGAGCTGAAAGAGCTTTGTAACACTTGCCCAAGCAGGGCAGAGGCCAAGGGGCTAAAAGGGCTTTGTAACACTTGCCTGAACAGGGCAGAGGCCAAGGGACTAGAGAGAGGCGTGCCTGTGGCACGGCCGGGAAGAGGCTGTCCTGATGGAAAGAACTGTATCCTGAGTGTTCTTGAGCCTGAATTGTACCCTGTTACTTCCCTAATAAACCCCATAAACTTGAGTGTTGTCTGTGAGTTGTGTCTGGCCATTGCAATGAATTAGCAAACCCGGCAGAGAAGTAGAGTGCCGTGGGAGGGACAGCTGGTGTAAGAATTGGTAAAGATGGCGGAAAGAGGGGGCATGTCTGACCTCTACCTTGTAGGAATCAGCCTTGGGCTGCTGATCTTGATTCTTCTTCCCCATTGTGAAGTTAGGTCAGACACCGCCTCCATGCCATTTTTACAGCCTGGTATGCTCACTTGAAGTGACCACCTGGGGCCAAAAGATGAGTGGAAGTGGGGGAGGTGCAGCAATGAAGAGATGGGCTGGGGAAAAAAAAGACATGGGCAAAGTCTGGACGTGTTCCATTGGCACCCACTGACCTAGCCCACAGGGGCTAGGGATGAGCTTACCAAAACCCAACCAAATGAGGAGAGATGTTTGACACTGTGAGCTCGTGTACAGACTGCAGCAAGTTGATGGCTTGCTCTGGACTGTACTTCGCTTATGGATGCAGATGAAGATTCTTCAGATCAAGGAACACGCTTGTCCCCTCTGGGTACTGGTTTGATAGGGACAGACAATTTAGAAACTGACCGTATCAAACAGGGTGAGATAAAGACATGAAGTGGCTGGCTTACACACTTTTCTAGGTGTGCTCATACTTAAGGGGAACAAGCAAGGATCCCCATTGAATAGATTCCTCTTTTCCTGACGGGCCTGGGGAAGAGATGGGTAAAGATACTGATTGCATTATACGACTCGGTTGTGAGTGTTGACTGTTAATAGGGTTACCTGTGATTGTAAAAACTGTAATTGTAGAAAAAATAAGGGTGAAAGAGTGGACTAAGGGAGATGCACTACTGGTCTAGGGTACAGGGTCTGGACCTAAAGTTCCTTAAAGGTTTTGCTATGCTGATACCTTGTGAGGCTCCGAGAAAGGGAATAATCTCCTCTCAGGTAAATTTTATCAAACATCAGAGAGGATGAAGTGGAGACAACTTCTGGAGAACCCGACCAGATCAGATGGACACCTGCAGCAGACCTGAAGGGCTGGTATCTCAGTAACCTTACCTTGAGGCCTCTTTGCCCTACTGAAGGACAAATTGTTAACAACTGTTTTGGACGGATAAAATGATTGGGACAAGGAAATTATCCTCCAAGTATGAAGGAACCATGGCCAGAAAAGCCAGAGAGTGGCCTGTGGTGCAATGGATTGCTTTTATATGGCCTTTCTAGCCATGGTCTTATAACACCCACCAAATGACTGGGTGAGGCTATGCAAATGAGGTGCTTGTGGCCCCCCGCAAAGGGAATTGATAGCTTACTAATAATGCAAATAAAGTGGTGGTGGGACCATGCAAACAAGGTGTATGTCACCCTAATAAGGGGATTGGTTAGTTTTGTCATCCTGCTAGGCTTAAAATCAGGGCTTCGAACCAGGTTCAATCTGGTTTGAACCTCTACTAAGAATCTGCATTCCTAACAAGTTCCCAGGGGATCACCTGGGGATCTTGCTAAAATGTAGATTCTGATTCAGCATCTCTCAGGTAGAAATGCAAATTCTCAGCATGGAACTTGTTAGAACCGGTCTGAAGCCCTGCTTAAAATGAATCATCCCAGAGGCAGACAGAGAGGACCTCACTATCACCAAAAATAAGAGCCAGGAATGGAACATGTCCTTTTGACCTGGGGTCCCTGCGCTGAGAACCTCCTAGACCCAGGAGACAGCTGTAACATGAGATGGTAAGAATCAGGAGACCAGCATGGTGGGCTTCCAGACCCATGGATCAAGGATACAGTGGGTGGGCCAACCCACAGCGCAAGAGGGCCGGGTGCCTTAAGGCAGGAGGCTTACTGTCCCAGCAAGGCAGAGGTGAGATCAAGGGCCAGAGAAAGGCCTGCCTGCGGGCACGCCTGAAAAGCTGTCCTGTTAGAAGAACTATATCCTGAGTCATTCCTGATCCTGAATCGTAGGTAACCTGTTATATCCCTAGTAATAAACTCCATAATCGCTGAGTATTATCTGTGAGTTCTGTGTGGCCATTGCAATGAATTATCAAACCAATCAGAGAAGCAGAGAGTGCTATGGGAGGGGCAGCTGGTGTCAAATTGGTAAAAAAGACTAGAGGATGGAGGTATGTTTGACCTCCACCTCACAGGGATCAGCCTTGGGCTGATGTTGATGGTGATTCTCCTCCCCCTTGTGATCTAAGTGCTTCCATCATGTCATTTTTACAGGTTATTTCCCCATTATCCCTCTTAGCCTATTGTCGTTACTGGTCCACATCCAGGACCCTTACTCTAGGGGAGAAACTAATCAATTTTCTTTTACCCTCCACCCTAGGCACATTCAGACCATGTGCTGCCACATACCCAAGAGTTCCAACATTAAAAGCTTGAGAGAGATGCTCCTGGTTTTAATAGAGCCCTTGTCCTTCATCGACAAAAGATCAGAGCTTTCCAAGCCAGCAGAACTGGCTTAGCTGCTAAAGCAAACGTAATGCACTAATAACAGGTAGGAAAACCTTATGCTACAGAGGCTCCCAATGCAGAAGGAACAACTTGCATTAAGGGAAAATGAACACACATAGGACAGTGTAGGACAAAGCCTCCCCTTTCCTCAGAACCAGGTCAGAGACCTAAAGCCATTTAACATTTGTGTTTGACAGTGGTGATATTGGAAGTTGGGCTGTACCTCTTGGTCAGGCCACTGAAAAAGCTCAAGCAATCTTCAGATTTCATACTTTGACGACCCCCCCTTCATACTCACAGGAGTTTCCTTCATATTTCTACCCAAGTTTCATTTCCCAAAAGTCTCTTCCAAAAGGTTCACTGACCACTCTGAGAAAGGCAGCAAAAGATACCATTTTAGCTTCAGAAAAGAATCAATCTTAATTTTCCTTTTTGTAGAAACCTTTACTGCTCTTTTATTCAACAAATACATACATATTCCACCCCCCCCCCAGTTTTTTTTTTTAATTACACATATTGTTATGTGACCCTAGTTGCTACCCCTATAAAGCGACTGCACATTCCTCTTTTCCATCCTGGATTTCCCACACCCATTCAACCAGCTCCTACCCTTTTCTGCTTTTTCATCTCGCCTCCAGACAGGAGTTGCCCATTTAGTCTTGTGTATCTACTTGAACTAAGAAGCACACTCTTCACAAGTATCATTTTATGTCTTATATAGTCCAGTCTATTCTTTGTCTGAAGAGTTGGCTTTGGGAATCAAGAAATATTTATTGAACACCTACTTATGTGTATATTAAGTGTGCAGTAGTGAAAAAGGTATATAGGATCTGTCACCCTCCTACATTCTCAGGAACTAGAAATTCTTCCCTCATTCCTACTATGAGTTCTTGTAAGTTTTAACTCCTTACTCTTTGCTCCAGAGGCTTACAAGAAACTTTTCCTAAGGCATGGGGGTGGCGGGGAGGGGGAGGAGGGGGAGGAAGAGCATGGGGAGCCAAGAGAAAACAGCCTGAAGCCTACTGCTTAGAAGTCACTTCTGAAGCTGATCTTTAAAATAATCACAAATCCAAAGAAGAACCAAATGTTCATAAGTTTTGTATAATATATCCAGTAAAGTTGCAAACAAAAGGACAGCATATGGCTCCACTGGCCCAACAGTGATCCTAGGACCACTAATAAAGTAAAGTGCTTGAAAATATACAAGTTTCCAGATCCCATCCCACCTCTGCTGAATTAGAGGAATCTGCAATGTGAACAAGCATCTCAGGTGATTAAAAACCCACCAAAGTCTGAGTTCACAGATCTTTTAAAATAGCAACATGTTAAAAGAAATAGAGACCTAAGGAATTTGGGTAGTTGAGGGGAAGAATTGAAATCTACTCAGATCCTACGAAAGATCTAGTGCTAAAGTTGCCTCATTACAATTTAAAACAAATTCACATCCTACTCAATCAACTCTATCGCATAAAGCATTACAAGAACCAGGGCTTTGAACTGGTTCGTTCTAACATGTTCCCAGGTGATGCTAATGGGGCTGGATAAGGACCAATTCTGAGAACCACTAAGTAGAGCAGTGGTTCTCAAAACTTATTATACACAAGAATCACCTGTGGGATCTTGTTAAAATGTAGATTCTGGTTCAGTGTATGGGGGGGTGGAAATGAAAATTCTCAGCAGGGGTTCCAACTGGAATGAATCGGTTTGAAGCCCTGTGAGACCTCCTCTGGCCTTTTCTCTCAATGACTACTTCACTGCTGCCCAATGTCCTATCCATGCTGCTTGCCCACATTCGTCCTTTCACCTGCTGCCAATCTAAAGGCCTCTATGAAGAACAAAAGCAATCATCTCCCACTAACACATAATGTTTTACCACCCATTTTTCTTTGGTCCATCTAGGAAGCGTCAAGGAACTGCCATTACTTTGGACAGGCTGATAACCAAAGGGAGGGCACAGTAACCCAGAGGTGAATCGTGCCCTTGCCTTTAAAAGTTTTGGGCTTTAAGCCTAGCATTTCACAGGACAAAACTGATTTGATTTTGTTGAACCCAATTTTAGACTAGGATTAGTCTGACTACCCCAATTTCAGTGGGGTAGGTCTGCAGTAAAAGAACCTTTGGTATTAAGTGTCTTGTTTTGAAAAAGTCCAGAAATAATCCACAAACACCTCTGGACTGACTTACTCAAAGTTTATCAAATATCCTAACTTGGGAGGATGGGGCAATTTTAACAGAAGAAATAATCCCCTTTAGCTAGGGCTGGCTAAGTCACATTGACTTCAGGAGTCCAGAAGTGAAGTACTGGCCCTATTCCAGTTCTCAGCCCAAATCCAAACCAAAATCATCCATGAAAAGGCAGTTTTTACATCATAAGACTAATAGTAATGTATTATTAATATTACAGGCAATACTAAGGCCATTGCTCAGTATTAATCTGTTTGAATAAACAAGAAGTCAAATGATCTCAAGGCTCTGATCAGTCTATTCCTCCAACTCAGACGTTCATTTAAAAAATCTGCCAGTGGGTTTCAACAATACAACAATGTGTAGCATTTCTGTTTCCCAGAAAGGTTTAAAACAAAACAAAACAAAAAACTCTTCCCAGGAAAGTGCAATTAGACCTGTCCCTGAAAGTCAAAGTGGTAGGGGTCAGTTCTCCCATGTCGGAAACCTATTTAGCCTTAACAGCAAAAGTAAAGTCGACTAACAATGAAGCAGCAGGCTAATCTGGAAAGCTCAGGCAGGTGTTAGCAATGCTGACAAATTGAAAGGCTTCTTGGTATCCTGGGCAGGATGTTCTGTTCTCAGAAAATTTCCACTCTTGAGCCGGGCTTTACTAGTTTTAAGGCCCAAACACCTTCTAACGGCTTCCAATTTATAGGTTTCTGGGATCCATAGGTCCATCTCTAACAAGAAGTAAAAAAACCAATGATAGCAAGATTGTGTATCCCTGTCATCCCAAATGCTTTCTGAGCTTCCCCAGAGACTTAAAAGATGAAACAAATTCAAAAGGTAAAGTCTAAGACCTTTTTCAAATTTATTGTAGGCTTAGACTATCTGGTCTGGGTTAGCAACTCAGGAATGAGCTAATTATAGTATCCCCTATTCTGCCAAAACACTATCTAGAACTTGCTTCACTTCCCAAGAGGCTTCCTTTCCCAGAGAAGCAACAGCCAAGTAAGATAATTATCTCCCAAATGACCAGCCTCTATCTTACTGCTGGGTGCCTGGAAGAACCCCAAGGTAAATTCTACAGGTTTACCTTATCTCAGCCAACCATGCAAGATAACACACAGCAAGGCAAAAACATTTTAAAACTTTCCTTTGTTTCAGGTGTTGGCAGCTTTAATCTATCGGCAGAAGTATAAATTCTTTGCATAAGTCAAGGTCATCCCTGCTTGGATTAGAGGGCTAGTTCCCTCAGCACAGCAGTTTCTGTTTAAAGGACCAAGTTATCCACAACCAACCAAAGTCACTGCCATCCAGTGATTCCGACTCATAGCGACCCCATAGGGCTTCCAAGGCCGTGGATCTCTATGGAAGCACACTGCCACTGGTGGTTTCGAACCACCGATCTTTCAGTTAGCAGTAGATTGCTTTAACCACTGCACCACCAGGGCTCCTTACCCAGAGCCAACAGTACAGGCAATTTGAATACAAGCAATAAATATCTGGAACAATATTCTTATGATCCAAAAGGCAACAAATGTCAATTAAAGAGTCCCAAAGAATAACAGAAATTTCTACCGGGTAAACTTAATAGCAGCAAAACCTGAGCAAGTAGTAGGGCTGGTCATGTGACCTTGGCTATACTATCTCCTCCTGAGTATCTTCACTTATTACCTCTACTGTGGGGAGAACATTCTTTGCGATTCCTTCTCCAGTCACATGTGATAATCATGCAGGAGGTTTTATAGAAGCATTCCACCCCACCCAAACTATTCCTATATAAAAAGTAAGTCCAAGAGTCCCAAGGACAAACAGGACCTGAAAGTCCCACCTCTCTAGCAGGAACTGCTTCGGCTGGGTCACTAAAGGTTTAAATAACAGGGCTGGAGGAGAAGAAACAGGGAGTTCAGGAACTGACAAGGCTCTCCCTACAAGGCAGAAGGCGAAATTAGCCACTGCTCCAACTCTGCCCAAAGAACAGAATGAGCACTTCTGTTCATCCCCGCCCACCCGTTACCCCGACCTCTCCTCTCTGGAGCAAACTCCTGTGGACACACCACCTCTTTACTGGCGACTCTGATCGTGGCTCCTCCTTTTTCCTAGGCCATTCATCACCCTCTTCCACCCTATACACCTGAGAGGACAGGAGGGCCCGCCCTCCCCACCTGCATGGGGTCGCATACCAGAGGTGAGCAGCCCACTGCACACCCAGGAGCTGGAAGGCCAACGCAGCACGTGGTCTCGAGAGCTCCACGCAGGGCTGGCTGCCAGCCAAGCGTTCAGTCCCTTTAAAATGCGCAGGGGTGCGTAGGGATGGGAGAGGGAGACCCCGGCGCGCGAGGGCCTGGCAGTCGCCTCAGCCCCACCCTGAGACGGCGCGCTCCCTCCCTTAGTCGCTCACCTTGGCCCCGAAGAGCCGGGCGGCCGCAGTGAGTAAAGCCATGGCGGGCGCGCTCGGGGATCTGGTGGGTAGGGAGGGAGGGGAGAGAGCTGCGGCAGGAACGGAAGCCGCCGCCGCCGCTGCACCAGAGGCCGCACCGACCGGTAGACAAGGTTGAAAGGAGGCGGCTGAGGGAAAGGGTAGACGAACCGGCGGCGGGGCCCAGTCCGGGGTCCTCAGTGAGGCCCCGCCTACTGCCCCGAGCCGGATCCCGTCCCTCTCAGGGGACCAGCCTGGGGTAAGGCCATTGGTCCGGTGTGGATATGGGGCGGGGCCTGGGCCGTTGTCGGCGGTTGTGGCCGAGAGGATTGGACCAGCCGGATTAGGATAACGAAGGGTAAGGGTGGAGGCGGGGGATCTTGTAGGTGGCTAAGTATGTGCCTGAGAACTCAGTTAACTTCCTTCTTCGGCTTTTTCCCTTCCCTTTACACATTTGAGGTTAATTCTAAGGTATTAGAGAAAAAGCCCCAGGACCTCGATATTTGAAGGTTCTCGGGAGTCAATCCCTTAACCTATTATTGCCCGTTCCTCCTACCCCCTTGGCATGTTCTCCTGAAGAATGGCTTTGGTTAAAGACATAAGGCTATGGAGGTGATATCATGGGGACGTGGGCTGTGATTGCCAGAGTTAGCCGCTTGGTAGAGCTCATTTGAGGTCAGCACAGACCATGGTATTATAGATGCTAACAGACCGGAATGTGTGGAGAATGGGAGCAAAGGCAGGCGCCTGAATATCCAGTGCTCTTTGTGGGCTGTCAGTTCTGCTCTAGTGCCAGAAAATCCAAGTCTTAAAAACACCCCCTTAATATGAAGGCTTCCCAGCACTGGCCAGAGCCTCTAGGTCCTGGGCATTAGTCACTGCCACCCCAGTCACACACCCTATACAGCCAGACCACTCTACATCTAACCACAAGATCAGGAGCTGCAGATCAACCCCTATCCAAGATCAGGCATTAGACATCCTCTTTGTCACATCACTTCCATAGGATCTTTGGGTACCATAGGTCATTCAGTGGTGTCTGGAGAGCACAGGATAAGTGAGTACTTGGCTATACCATGTACTCACTTATCCTGTGCTCTCCAGACACCACTGAATGACCTATGGTACTAAAGTGATTTTCCACGCCACTCTCTTACCTCTTTGGATGGACAAGACCTTAGGACATTTCCACCTCCCTAAACCTGTCATTGTCATTGACCCAGGGGCAAAGGGGAATTTATAGGACCAGGGTACCTTATCTACAAACCCCAAGCCTCAAGTGAACAGTCCCTTTATCTTCTTACATAACATTAATGAGGTTCAGAGATCACAGTACCCATCTAAGTCAGGTTTTGATAGGCCTAGTTTATACACAACACAGTTTATAGCTTTTGGAGAAAAAAAAGAAAGCTTCCTTTTTTATCTTCCCAAGTTTCCTCATATCCAGTCTCATACCTACTAACGAATGCTCCTCTGGCTTGGGGATCAGATAGGTGGGTACTAGGAAAGAACGTCATAAAGAGAAGCCAAGCAATGCCCAGAGGAAGCACTGACCTCAGCTACCTCCTCAGGACTTCAAAGCTCTATTGATCAATATTTGCTCCCCATTTAGCTTCTCACAGATGATTTCCTCATAACCCTAGAATAATCTGACCTGACTCTCTTCCCTCTGGTTAATTATCCACAGAGACTAGCCAGCAGACCAGAGGACTGAACTTCAGTAACCCAAGAGATAGGTGGCATCATCAGGGTGAGGCTACCAAAGGGACAATTATTGGATGGCCTATTGGAATGTTGGCAGGAGGGATCGGTCCCTGGAGGACATCATGCTTGGTAAAGTACAGAGTCAGCAGAAAAGAGACCCTCAACGAGACGGATTGACACAGTGGCTGCAACAATGGGCTCAAGCCTAACAACGATTGCGAGCATGGTGCAGGACTGGGCAGTGTTTCATTCTGTGGTACATAAGGTCGCTATGAGTTGGAACCAACTCAACGGCACTTAACAACAACATAAGGATAACCTATTTTGGACCTCTAAGTCACTGGAGGGAGGGTGGGCAACAGCAGTGCTCTAAACCCCTTGACACAGGGCCCTGGAGCCTAGTGTCATGAACACTTTATGGACTTTTTGAAAGTTGTCGAATCCTGATACCCACTGCTTTAAGGCCAGTGGGAAAGCCCAGGCACCAAAGGGGCTAAAGGAGATCTCCCAGGAGCTGGCTTAGAATCTCTTTCTAAATATGGATGAGACCTGGAGAGGTGGGGAGAGAATGGGGAAAGATTGGAATGAATAAAGCATCCAAGTGAGCTCTAGGTCCAAATACAACTAAGTGTCTCGGAACTGGAAGCGGCAAGAGACAGAAGGCTGAGTATTGAGGTTATCATGACCTTGGGAGGACCTTTTTAAAATGGACAGGGACAATGGTGCCCCCTTGTGGCCAAGAACAAATAGGAGACTGTAGCTAACTTTAAACTCAAACTCCACCAGGAGCCCTGGTGGCTTAGTGGTTAAGAGCTCAGCTGCTAACCAAAAGGTTGGCAGTTGGGATCCACCAGCCACTCCTTGGGAACCATATACAGCAGTTCTACTCAGTTCTATAGGGTTGCCGTGAGAATCAGCTTGACGGCAGTGGGTTTTGTTAAAACTGTCCACATAGAAGCCCATGTTGCGCACTGAAGGGCTCAGTTGCCAACTAAAAGGTCAGTGGTTTGAGCCCACCAGCCGCTCCACTGGCGAAAAATGTGGCAGTCTGCTTCTATAAAGATTACAGCCTTGGAAACCCTATGGGGCAGTTCTGTTGCATCCTATAGGGTCGCTATGAGTCAGAGTCAACTTGACAGCAGTGGTTTTGGTTTTTTGGTTTGGTAAACTGTCCATACCAGTAACCTAAACACCTGCATTTAATAGCTAAAATTTATTGAGTACTTACTGTTACCAAATACTACCTAAATGTGGCATATGCATGTCTTCATTAGTCCTCACAGCAATTCTAAGGGATATAGGTGATAATAGTATCTTTAAAAAGGAGGATACCAAGGCTTAGATAAAGTATCCTGCCTAGGGTCACATAGCTCATAATTGGCATTACTAGAATTCAGACTGAGGTCTGCCTCACTTCAGAGCCTGTATCTTAACTGCTAAGCTGTACTTTTTATACGAGAGACTGTGACTTAAAAGCTGCAACTCAGAAAGGGGATTTTGAGTCATTGTCTCCTAGGGACATCAGCTTTATATGTTCCTATATTTAAAGATATTTTAAAAGATAAGGAACTATAGTCTTGTTGCGAGGTGCTGTTGAGTTGATTCCAACTCATAGCGGCCCTATATACAAAACAAAACACTGCCTGGTCCTGCGCCATCCTCACGATCATTGCTATGTTTAAGCCCGTTGTTGCAGTTACAGTGTCAATCCATCTTGTTGAGGGTCTTCCTCTTTTTTGCTGACCCTGTACTTTACCAAGCACGATGTCCTTCTCCAGGGACTGGTCTCTCCTGATAGTATGTCCAAAGTACGTAAGAGGAAGTCCTGCCATCCTCCTTTCTAAGGAGCATTCTGGCTGTACTTCTTCCAAAACTATAGGCTTAATCATCTGTAAAACCTTTATACCTGAAATACATGATAAATGGTGATCCCTAGAATGCATAATGAAGAGGACTTTTTTCATGATTAGCACCTAAAATGACCAGAGAGATAGAATGGGCTTCTTACAAGAACAACCAGTTTGGAAACACGGTTGAAGAGGATATAATTTTTCACTACAGAATACTAGAATTAGAGGGCATGCCTTCAAACTTGGAGATGGTTTTCAAAGAAAAGTACTACTTTACACAGCCACTGGAGATCACACGGAGACTCCACTACATGAAGTGAGATGTAGCAGAAAGACCACTGACCTAGGATTAAGATGATCACTGGGGCTGAAGCTTTAGCTCCCTGCTGACTAGCAAGAAACTTGACCTCTCTGAGCTTAGTTTCTTCACCTGTAAAATAGGAATGTTGTTGTTAGTTGCCGTAGAGTTGATGCCAACTTATGGCAACCCCACGTGTATAGGGTAAAACCACTCCATAAGGTTTTCAAGGCTGTGATCTTTTAGAAGCAGATAGCAAGGCCTGTCTTCCGAGGCCTCTTGGTAGGTTCAAACCAGGAGCAGATTATCCAATAGGCAAGGTGAGCACGGTGTTTACCTTGCTTACTAGATCATCTGTAGTGAACCACTTCATATGAGTTTCACCACATCAAAGATGTGAAGTTGTTCACTACAGATTAGTAAGTAAGCACAAGTAAGCCCATGCTTACCTTGTTTACTGGGTCATTCACCCATTAGTGAGGATTTGAAAAGAGGCTTTGATTCTGCGGGAAGGTGCTGTGGGGTTGGGAGAGAGACAGATGCTACACATACCTAGAAGCAGAATCTTTGATGATGTGAAAAAATGTGAAATTGTCCACTACAGATGATCTGGTAAGCAATGTAAGCACCATGCTTACCTTACCTATTGGATAATCCACCCCTGGTTCTTACCGCCAACGTTTTGGCTAGTAGACAAGTACGTAACCATTTTTGCCACCCCAAAAAACCCCACCACTGCCAACAAGTTGATCTGACTCATAGCAACCCTATAGGACAGAGTAGAATTGCTCCATAGGGTTTCTAAGGCTGTAAATCTTTTTTTTTTTTTTATAATTTTTATTGTGCTTTAAGTGAAAGTTTACAAATCAAGTCAGTCTGTCACATATAATTACACCTTACTACATACTCCCATTTACTCTCCCCCTAATGAGTCAGCCCGCTCCCTTCTTCCAGTCTCTCCTTTCGTGGCCGTTTTGCTAGTTTCTAACACTCTCTACCCTCCCATCTCCCCTCTAGACAGGAGATGCCAACACAGTCTCAAGTGTCGACCTGATACAAGTAGCTCACTCTTCATCAGCATCTCTCTCCTACCCATTGTCCAGTCCCTTCCATGTCTGATGAGTAGTCTTTGGGAATGGTTCCTGTCCTGGGCCAACAGAAGGTTTGGGGACCATGACTGCCGGGATTCTTCTGGTCTCAGTCAAACCATTAAGTCTGGTCTTTTTATGAGAATTTGGGGTCTCTAAGGCTGTAAATCTTTATGAAAGCAGACTGCCACATCTTTTGCCCACAGAACAGCTAGCGGGTTTGAACTGTCAACCTTTCAGTTAGCCTAGCGCTTTAACCACTGCGCTACCAGGGCTCCACCCAGAGACCTACAATAGAAATAACATCTATCTATTAGAACAGTAAAGATTAAATGAGAATGTGAATGTGCTTGTTATACAGGTATTCAACGTATATTAGTTGCCTTGCTATTTGTCGCCGTCTTGTATTAAAAGGAATTTTGCCCCTACTGTGAATCCTTTCTGAACAGCAAAAGTCCTCTAAACTTTATTTTTAAAGGACTATATTAACACATAATGCTGTCCTTGGGAATGTTTATTCCAAGGCCTAACGTTTTACTGATATATTGATTTAGAAGACACCTAAAGTTTAAGGTGTAACCAAATTCGCAAGGTTAAGAGTATATGCTTTACCAAATACTGAGTTAGAATGATTTATGTTATAGTGAGCTTCCAGAAGAGTTCAAATAACTCACGGAAAATTCCTTATGGTAACCTGTGATAGGAATTAAGAAGTGTTCAAAGTGTATCCTCCTAACCTTTTGATGCTTAGGTCCTAGAGGATAATGTCCACCCTTTCTTATGTAGGACACACTCCTATATTATCAATGACAAAGAATCTCACCCTGGAGAGTTCTTAATAGCTGTACCCTGACAAACTAGTGAGGTACATCACAAGTGATTTGTTACCAATTAACATTCATTTTATTAAAATTGGTGAATAATTTGCATTTTTATAAATTAAACAGCTTCAAGTTGCCTAGAAGAGTGCACTTACAGTTCTGATAAGCTTTTGATGGAAGAGAAAGGAGTGTTCAGATGCCAGGCTGGCGATGGACAGATCCCTGGGTATACTCAAGCGGTAGGAAGCATGTGAACATTACTCAAGGGCATCATAAAAGGAAAAAAAGAGTTAGTAACAGCTGGTCTAGAAACCGGATTTGACCTGATACAGCATTTCTTATGGTTGATGAGAGAAGATCCACCAGGCCCTGAGTTTAGTAGTCAGCTAGCTTCAGTATGCATGCTCTTAGCTAGGTAATATGCTAGTTTTCATAGGGATTTGTGGTACAGGACAGCTTTGTTGAATACATCCATTCTGTGTGCCATGCTTAGGGCAAAGTATTATTAAGAGAAAAAAGTAGAAGCTATCTATGGCTATAATAGATAAAGACTGGCACTTGGGAAAGTTAGCTTATAAACCCAGTTTTGCCACTAAATATAGAACTTTAGGACCTGTGGCTTCTTTGAGCCTGTTTCTTCATCTGTAAAATGGACAGAGGTGAACTAGATGACCTTCATGGTCCCTTTAGAGTCTAAAATTCAGTAATTAAAAAAAGTCTTTAAAATGTCTATCCAGGCGTTCTCTCCCAGAGGCATTCCTGGGATAGACATTCTATTGCAAACCCTGGGACAGCCATACCTCAGCACCAGGGTTTTTAAGCAGCTCTCAGAAGAAGGTATCATTTAGGTTTTTATTCCTATGTCCCAGTACACATTCTCTACACACAGAAAGTAGAACAGACTTAAATAGTTCAGATTGACAGTGGGCTACTGATAGAGATGAGAAAGACATACTTTATTGTTGCCATTGGCATCAAATTGAAAAGCTTAGGCCAGTAAGCAAGGCCTTTCATTAAATAACATTTCTTACCTCATCTCTCCCTATCCGATAAAACCCTTACTTTCCAGCTGAGTTGGTCACATCCATTTTCCCCTTCCTGTCTCTGCTCTTGCTGTTCCCTACATCTGGAAGGGCGGGAAGGGAAGAGTAATTTATGTCCATTATTTCCTTCAAGATCAAGCCCTATCTTTACGTTTCATCAGCATGAATATAGGGAATTTCTAGAATCCTCTATCACCATATACATGTATTCCCTTGGTTATTCACAGACATTCCTCTTCTTTCCACAATTAGACACTAAACATAAGGTATTAAGTAGGCACTGAATAAATGCCTATCTAGTTTATGAATGGAGTAGGAATCTGGGAAGATGTAAGAATTAAAGGTTCAGGCTCCTCCCACTTTTGTTCTATACCAACCTGAAAGTTCTTCCTTCCCCTCCCTTTTCTCTCCTGTCTAGAATCCCCTATCTTTTAAGTCTAATAAAGTAAGGGTCAATTCAGGCATGAAAAGACAAGACAGTTTATACTTTTGGTTTCATGTTTTTCCAGTTCATTTCAGTAAAAACATAATATAAAAGATATTGCCACGCTCTTCCCCTCCTGGGGGTGATCCATCAAGCCTGTCCATCTGAGTCGCTCCAGTGGTTCATAGCTCATCATGAGATATGTGCAGGGCATGGTCGCATAGATCTAAAACAGGCACACAACAATTTGAAGGAAAATGCCACTCTCATACTGAAGTATGGATACTATCAAGAAAATACCCAAAACCATCCAGCATACCAACCACCATTCCTCAGACATATGCTTGTATGTGACATAACATCCCCACCACCCCCCTCACTTATATGTTAGGTCAGGGAGCCACAAATTCTGAAAGCTGACAGGAAGAGAAAAGAGGGATAACCCAAGTCCTTAAGCCAAGGGAAATGGAAGCCAGCCCTTGGGCCAATATCATAGAGTTTCTGAGGGGCTAGGGAGTGTGCCAGGTTCTATAGGATTGTCAGTACAAGGGGTGAAGTGGGGGTAGCTCACCTGTTCGCTTACTACAAAGTTTGTCTTTAACATTGTCAGCCTCTCGGGAAAAGAATTCAATAAGCTCATCCTCATATTCCTCCACGATGCTCTCACACTGCCAATCCAAGGGAGAAATGGGTGAGACAGGACAGCAGGAAAAGGCCTATTGCCTCAGTCTCCAGAAAGGAGAACAGGGACATTAACCCAGCTTTCTTGGGCCCTCTGACAAACCCCTTAACTGCAAAAACCAGCTACCCACTCCCCATAGCTCACCGCAAACTTGAGGGTGCCACTGATGTCTGAATCAATTCGGATGCCCTGTAGGTCCAGCTCACTGGATTCTCCACTCCGGCCCACTACACGTACGTAGTTCTTGCGGTGGGTGGAAGGGTCAATCTGTTCCCCGTATTCCTTCATTCGGTCACACACCTCTTCTAGCAGCTCTGTGAGGTGGGCCTCTGAGCGGGCATAAGGCACCTAGAAATATCCTCAGCCTTGGGTCACTATCTTCTTCCTTTATACTTTAGTAATTTATACCCTTACTTTCCTTCCAAATCTAGCTCAACCAACCTATTCTAAAAAGCCTTCCCTAATTAAAAACAGTATAGTTTATTTATATAGTTGCAAAGTACTTTCAGGTATATGGTCTTAAAAAAAAAGATAGGTATCATTAGCTCCAAATTATAGATCAAAAGAGATCTCTTTGATTAACTCTAGTCAACTATGTGCTCTGTTAGGTAATACTATTTCTTTATATTAAAATGAGATTAATATCTGTCCTCAATGAAACAGCATTAGAGGTAGTGTATAGTGTTAAGTGCTACGGCTGCTAACCAAAGGATTGGCAGTTCGAATCCGCCAGGCGCTCCTTGGAAACTCTATGGGGCAGTTCTGCTCCGTCCTATAGGGTCGCTATGAGTCGGAATCGACTCGAGGGCACTGGGTTTTATAGTGTCGCTATCAGTCTGAATCAACTCAACAGCGATGGGTTTGGTTTTTTTTTTTAGAGGTAGTGTAAGCTCTGAGGTTAATAACTATTCAAGCATTTCACAACCTTTCTTTATATATTGTTCACTAACTACAACTTTGTGTATGTGTGTGTTGTATTTCAAACTAAATTTCCTAATTACAAAGATAGGCCTATTTCTTTTTTGAATGACTGTATGATACTGCTAGAGCAAGAACATGATGACTCATATAGATTAAGTACATGGAGAAGGGGATTGGTCAGGGTTCCCCATCTACTGACAACCTTTAAAACAGAAACAAAAGTATTAAGGTTTGGAGCTGGGAAACAAGTGCATGAGGAATAGGCCTCGAGCCTCTTCCAAATGGGACAGAGCCTGATCTTTTAGACAGCTCCCTGGATCAATAGTTTCTTCATTTCTATTAAATCAAGGTCTTTTCTAACTAGTCGAATTCTCATTCAAAACCAGGGTGAGCTACTTTATTTGGGAGAGCAGTTACCTCCACCACTGACTGGCTGCCATCTGGATTGATCCGGAAAGACCCCATCTGAATGGTCTTCTTGGGATCCACCTGAGCAATTTCCCACTCCAGTTCATCCACCAGAGCCCTGCAAGCTGGTGCAAAAGAGAATGGGGACAGGGTAAAGAGAGGGATGGGGGCTGGGATCAACTCTGGGATTCTGATCCAGCCTTCTCCCATTGCTTGGATCTCATGTCCTCTCAAGGCTCTATCTTCCTCACCATCCTTCCTCCCACTTCTTGTTGTGCCTTTACCTCCACAGTGTAGATCCTGGCTCCTCCGAGCCCATGCAGTTCCCAGCAGGGACCCCAGAAGAAGGGCCAGCCAAACCCAGCCTTTCATCTTCAGAGTCACTGGGTCGCTCCACCTGGGTTTGGGTGGGATGGGAACAACGCATAGATGGTGTGAGGAGCAACTCCATTTCCTTCCCGTCTCCATCCCGACCCAATCTCAAGATATTCAAAGGTCTCGGTGTGACCCCAGCTCTACTTTCCAGGAAATGACCCGAACACAAAGCGTCTCCATCCCCCGCCCCCAGCGGTGAGTGGGGACAGGGCTCAGCCCCAGAAACTATGTTTTTGTCGACAGGTGAGGCCCTAGATGTTGTACTTTAACATCGGATGTCTAGGGCTCACAGGGCTATGCGGCAGCTACAGGATGGAGGCTGACAATTAAGCGAGGACGCCAAGCACAAAGGAGCTGCAAGCGAGGAACCTTCAGTCACACCAAGACCGGTGAGGCAGCGAGGCAGCTGGCCGGCGAGGAGAGCACTCAGCAACTAGGGCCCCTTTGGACCCGGCACTGAAGAACACTGAATCGCTCTCCTGCAGCCTAGAAGTTATCTCCCGTGTGGACCAGCCCCCTTCCTAAGGACTCTGCCATGGCCTTCGCTCCAGTCCATCCCGAAGCCCCAGCGCCAGCACCTCCACCACCGCATTGGTCCCACCTCTGCTCCCAGGGCCGCCGCCGTGGCCCAGGTGCTGGAAGACCGCCGGACTCCCACCGTAGCCTCGCCGGCTTCGACTCTAGCACCTGGCTGCGGGGGGAGAGGAGCTGTCCCGGCTTCTCCAGAGTGCTAAAGCGCTTTCCAGGCACGCGGTGCCGCGGCGGCTGCCTGACCCAGCTCCCCGCACACTAACTGCGCGCCTAAGCAGGGCTCCGGTGTGCTGCCGGGCGAGCCATACACCAGACCGAACCCAAACCAGGCCCTCCAAGTTTTCGCGCGAACAGGCACCGTAGGAGCAGCTCGAGAGAGCGAGGACCCCGGCCGCTTTCAGAAGGACCCAGACTTGCGTGGCGAGCAGCTCCACGTGACCACGAAGGGTCGGCCGGAGAGTAGGAGTGGCCAGAAGCAAAGGCAGAGTCTGGACGTGGTGTATGGGGACGCTCAGGCGGAAGTGTGTGTCAAGTCTAGGTGGGGTAAGACGTTCAACAGGAAAGGTGCACGGCTAACTGGTGAGAAACCTGGGTTTTAAGACACGAAGAACTCCATCTCCCAGGAAGCACCGCGGCACCAAACAGATCTTTTGTCAGTAGCTACAGGTCTTAAGATATCCTGGGACCTGTAGTTTGTCAGCTTCCCGACTGCCCTTTAACAACGGGGAAACCGTACTGCGTGTCTTAAAAGAATCCAACCACAGGCAGCTACAGCAAAGACCTAACATTGTCCAGGAAAGAGAGAGTTATTTCCTTCCATATCCATAATTTTGTACTCCAGAGCTTTACCTTCATTTTAAGGTGAGAATTTGAACACAACCTTCGTTCTTCCAGTCCTAATAGGAAGGCAACACAAAGAAAACAGGAGAGGAAGGCTGGTCAGAGAACCACACACTAGCAGCTCTCTACTGGAATAAATGATAGACAATAATATTTTTGTTTTTATTTTATAAAACATGCAGTTTAAAACAAAATTTTAAAATTTTAAGAAAACAAAACTTGGGACAGGAGAGTGGATGGAAGACAGATGCTTCTTAGCTGTCAGCAGGAAGCCAGCAGCCAAGCTTTGTCCAAGACCCAAATGCCTTTTTGGTAATGGTGCTGTTGGCAACACTGGTCTGCCTGAGCCATTAAGACTGTACATGCTGGCTCCTTCAGGTATCCCTCAAACAGGCTTGGGCAAAGTCCCGCTCAAAGCTTGAGCTACTGCTGTATCCTCTGTCACTGTTCAGGACTTCAGTCCCCAGCCAGCTGGGAACCTACAGTTTTGGTTTCAGGATCTTCTTAATTTGGGTATTAATTACACAGGATACTAAGATACCAATTACTTTCCATCTGGGTCAGTTCTCGACTGTTTCTGGTCCACTATTTTACAAAGGATGAAGAAGGCTTCTAAACCCTTCACAACAATTCTGCTGCATTCCAGTTCTTTTTATAGCACCAACTGTAAACCCTGTGAATCGGGTCCATGTCTGGAAGCAGACAGGGTATAGCCAACTTGGGAAACCATCTCCCAGTTCTGGGGCCACAGAGCACTGCAGGGAGAGGGATTGGTTTGTTGAGAGATGGTGGGTCAGAGCGCTAGCACTGAGGAGAAGACAGCTGCATCTGTTGGAGACAAAACCAAAAGCATGACCCTTAAGGTCTATGAAGAAAAAGCACCTGGGATGTTTCTTATGAGGCAAAATGCAAAGAGAAAAGAGAGTATGGACCTGTCCCAAATATTTCAGAATTGGGTAAGAGGAGGTTGTAAGACCTATGGAGAGTTTCAATAATAAAGTCTATTTCACTGATCGTTGAGAGAATTAAGTATTTTGTAAACTGTTAAATGCTTTACAGATATAAGGTAGAGATGGTATCATCATCATCCTCATTATTGTGGGCATAATCCCCACATATGAAATCAAACCTACCCAGTCCAATTTCCCCTGTCCCATCCCAGGGCTTACTCTTGGGACTTGTCTGGCCCTCAGGCTCGGGCACTTTCCAGTCCATCTTTCGGCCCTTCTCGTAAAGACCCTTGAGCACTTTGTGGAAGGACTCAGGCTCAGTGCCATTCTTGCTCAGCTCCAGATACTTTCGGTACAGCTGAAGGGCTGTGCGGGCATCCTCAATACTGTCATGGGTCTCCCCTTGAATCTTCAGGTCTAGCAGAAGTAGAAGTGAAAGAGTTTGGGACCTAGCAAAGGGAGGTAGGAACCTGTTCCTCCATCCCTACTCCTGACTCCCAGAAAACAACAGTAAAAAACCTGACTGCCCTTAAGGGAAAGCATCAAACACCTCTGCACGGTAACTCTCACCATTAACTCAGGCTATCCCCTGCTCCACCTTGGCCCCCCAACATGTTTTCCTGTTCTTTATGAGCATCACAGGGGCCTCACAAGGTAGAACTCACCCAGAAAGTACCAAGCAAGAAATCTCAGGGAAATCATTCGTTTTCGGGGCATATGGAACAGGTAAACGGTGTCAAGGACTTGGTCCTTGGGCACCTGGCAAAAATAAAAGAGGGGAGGCTGAGGGCAGGGGATCCATAATTTCTCATTCTCCAAAAGCTCAATTCTATACCCTGAGGGGCCACCCTCAAAGACTCTTAAAAGAACTCCGCACGAACCATGAGGTTGATGACCCGGAAGTCCTTTTGTAGACCATGACCCACAAATTTGACTCCAATGTCTATCAGAAAACGGAGCTTTAAGTAGGTAGACTTGAGAGTTGTGAGGTGCTTGGAAGAAATCTTGGCATCAAGGTCTCCTGGCTTTATCCCTGAGTATTGAGTCAAGTAATCCACCACCTAGGGACAGAGAAACGGACAAGTCACCCAGAAAGTGAGGTGCAGAATCTCCCCCTATCAGTCTCCCCCTGGGTTCTAAACCACTTTACAAAAGCATAACGTCTGCCACACTTATACCCCATATCCTAATACCTGCTCCTGTGTAGATATGTAGTCATCAATGAAGGGGATACCCTCATTGGGTCCCTGGCCCCGAACACAGGTAATCCTCGCTACTGACATCTGGCTTGGTTTAATGGTAGACTTGGTGCCATCACTGCGCAACTCTGCTTCCTCCTACATGAGAAGAGTTAATAAGGAAATCAAAGAAATGCCTGCAATTCTTAACATCCTCTGAGTTCTGCTCCAACGCCCCATCCTTCTCATCTTGGTTACCTCGTTAAGGGTGACAAACTCAGCATCCAGGCCCACCAGGTCCCCAACCTGTGGCATCTCATTCAGCATCAGCGGAATGAAGGTAGTATGTGTCTTCCGCTGTTTCCGTGCCAATGAGGCTTCAGCCAACAGAACATTCGGCTCAATAGGGTTCTTGACTAAAAGAGGAAAGGCAGAGGACAGTTGCCTGGGCACAGGGAAGTAACCAGGGAAGGGAAGCCCAGGTTGACTGGTCAGAGACTTTGGGTCTATACTGTGATCCCTCAATAATCAAAGCACATAGGTAAATAAGATGATGTCTAATGAATGGAGCAGGTAGATAAGTCAAATCAGAAAATTATCAAGAAATCAGCTAAGAGGAAAGAGTAAAATTTTCACTGTGGGCCTTAGCTTAGAAAATCCAGAAAAATAAGTTTACACAGAAACTTTATACTTTGAAGGCACCAAAAAGGCACTTAATAACAAGTTCATCTCCAAAGAAAGAAGAAATCTTCACTTGGTGATAAGAAAGCTTGGAATGGTTAGACTCGAAGTCATAAACTTAGCCATTTTGACCACACTTCAATGAGTTGTTCCATCCCCTTATATCCCCCATGCCCCCTTTCCCATGTTGCCCTCAGGATCTCTAGCTTCTAAAGTTAAAGCCTGTTAAGGTGGAATCTACTTAGTTTAGCTTTTTTAGAATCTCTTTATTCTGTAATATCCCTGCAGATATTAACACTAGTTACCAATCCTAATCCTAACAAGCTGTTTCTAAGATATCTTCCCAAAGATCCATCTAAACTGCCCATACCCTTGGGCTATTCTGCACCACTTACTGTTCAGGTTGTATCTGGAATTAAGATTCCTCTTGACATAATAAAGGATAGCAGGGACTTTCCAATTCATGTCAAACTGCACAGCTTCATGCTAGAGAAGAGAAAAAACCCTTGTGGCTTATGTATATACTCCTTTGTTCCCAAATCAGACAGAGGATAAGACTCTGCTAATGGTTTATTCCTGGGGACACATCCCTCCCCCTGATTCTGCCTGGTATTCCCTAGGGCCCTGAGGGTGAGGATGCTAGAAAAATTGAAGATGGAAGGACCGGATGAATAGAACGTGTCGTAACTAACCTTATCAATGGGTTCGATAAGGAAGTCATTGAAGAGATACCACTGCTGGTGAGTAACGCCCTGTGGAGGTACAGAGAAGGACTGGTTCCAAAGTGATGGCTGGACTGCTCTGGTTCAGGCTTAAGACTGGGACAGACCTGGGACTCCACTGCGGCCATCACCAGAAGGGTCCCCACCCTGTACCACCTCACTTACCTCCTTGCGCTGGTGGTAGGTCTCTCCAACTTTGATGTGAGCCACCAGGCTGCCCCCTGTGCGTGAGTCCAGGATGTGTACCACAGTAGCCATCAGGTCATACACATAGACACCATGCTCCTCCTCTGCCCTGGCTGGGCCCCACTGTGAGGGGGGTACCCAGGCTGCTAAGCTAAGTTTAAGGATGAGGAAGGAAGGGGAATGGGGAAAGAGGACAGGGAATTCGGGGTATAGGGGCTGAGGGACTAAGGTGGGTTATCTCCATCCTAGCTCATCTATGACTTCAAACATTGACCTGAGTCACTCTGGAAAACCCCACAACTGTAAGTATTAGGCCTTACTCCCTCCCCTTTCCCTCTATAAAGTCCCCTGGCCTGCTTCAACTTCTGCCCCCACCTTCTCTTCCTTACTCCCCCTTTTCTTCCCAGTTTTTCAACAACCTGCACCTCATCCCCATCAGTCCAATTGCAAACATCCAGCCCTTTGTTCTTGGTCATCTTCATGCGAATAGAGAAAGGAAGCCAGACATTCTTCAACTCCTCAATGGAGGGACATATCAGTATGCCGTCTGGACTCCCTAGTTCCTTCCTATAGGACAGAGGAATGAGAAATTGGTTGTGAAGAGATCTAGCCAGTGACAACTGAAGCCACTGGCCAGTTCAATCCGTTGACAACTCCCAAGGCAGTACCTACCAATCTGCCAAAGCAAATTCCTTGTTCTTGGAGATTTCGCCACCATGCTTCTTTATTGCCATCTTGAAGGCAAACTGAACACAAAGGAGAAAACATCTGATTCCTCAAGAAACATAATCATATATGGAGATCAGAGGGGAGAAAAAAACTAAAAGCTATTCCTAAAAGCCCTGTTTCCAGCCCCAGTTCTCACCTCAGCCTGCATCCTCCAGAAATCAGCCTCTTTTGAGCTGTTCACCTCACAATTGATAACAAGAATATCTGGCAGATGGCGGATATTGCGGGTCTGAATCTGAGCAGACAAAATAAACAAGGAATGGCAGGGAGCCCGGAGGGAAAGAAACCTGAACAGGAACAGTAAAATATGGGTCTGCATCCTCAAACCAGGGTTCCTCCCACTCCCCATAGATCCCTGGATGGCAGTGCTGACACAGGCAGCCCCAGATGAGACCGTGGCTGAGTCCCCAACCCTGGCAAGGCTCTTGTTCAGTGCAAGAGTCAACTCACCGTGGGCTGATACTTTTCACAATTGTCACACCAGGCCTGTGTATTCTGCTCCAGGCAGATGCTTCGCTTTAGTACCTGAGCAAAGTCATAGTTCTTTCCGGTTTTATCTGAGAGGAAACCGGATATTTCACTCTAGGTTCTCCCCTCTGCCCACAGTTAGTCCCCCAATGCCCCCTCCCTGATGTTACAGGAGGGTTCCCAACCCAGGTGCAGGGTATACCACCATTGCTACCCTCAGGGTAGGACAGCGTGAAGAGCAGGGTGGAGGAGGCTCGCACGGTCTCACTGCCACAGCGGCAGAGGCTGCAGTTCTCCATCTCACAGCTGAACAGCTGGCCAATGACAGAGTCCCCCGATGAACAAAAGCTGCTAAGGGTGGGGAGAGCGATATATGCACACTGAGGGAGTCAGGAGACCGGTTCAGTCACGGAGGGGCTTGTCCTGGTAACTCTAACTACTACTGTCCCAATTCCATACCTGCCTCCAGCACCCCGATAAGCCTGGGGAACTTCCAGCTCCTGCATATCCTGATGCAGTTGAGTGAGAATGAAACGATTCCACCTCTGGATGAGCCTGGCCAGACTGCCCTTGCCTGAAGCCTCATCCGAGTCCGCCAGGATCAGACCAAGGGCTGAGGCCTCAGGAATGGTGCGGAATGCCCGAAGAAAATTACTGCCCTGGAACCCAGGAAGTATGTTGGTGGGAAGGAGTTATTTTCTCTCTTGTAGCCCTTTGCACAGCGATATCCCTGCCAACTGTCTACCTTCCCTTCCCTTCCATTTAAAATATCCCTGGTCTCCAGGCACTGACCTGGCAAGGGTCACCACGAGAGAGATCCAACATATGGAAGAGGAAGCCCAGCTCACATGCCAGGCAGAACTCCTTTTGGCAAAGGTGGTTCTGGATTAGACAGCGAACAGGCTCTAGGAAATAGAGTACCTGGAAGGAAGAGCAGGAGAGCTGATTCAGGAAACTGGGATGGAAAGGAGGAGAGATGGGAGGTTAAGAAAGCTGATGTCCACTGAAGCAGGAGTCCACTGAAGAAGTGGAGCTCACATAAGAGACATGAGGTTGTGGGGAAGGAAGAATGGTACTGGTGGCCATGGTAAAGCGGGCTTGGTTGAGAAGACCTAGAAAAAGGGTAGATGTTGTGGGGCCACAGGGAAGATGAAAGGCAGTACACATGTTCAAGTCTTAGGAATACCCCACCCTTACTTACCTGGATCATGCAATTACAGTAGGCATTAGGGATGTGGGGCTCTAATCCAGCGAACAGGGTCTTATTGTAGTGTTTGAAGTCAAAATCTTCCAGCCCTAGCTTGGAGTATTTGATAGTCACCTGAAGTAGAAGCAGTCCGAGCAGGAGTGAAGATACCCTCAAAGTTCCCCCCAAATCTTCCCAGTAGCCATAACCTTCCACAGAACCTCCCTCCTGGATCCAGGGTAGTGTTTGGGAGCCTCTCGACCGAGTCCTTCAACCTTTCTCATACGATCCCCTTCCCCAGGCACCTTTTCCCACATCCCACAGGGCCCCCATCCTGGTGTCCCCCAGCACCTTGCGGTATTTCTTAGAGACCATGTGGAGATGTGGCTCCTCTTCCCGCCCTATCGGTGACTCAGTGACCTGGCTGAAACTGTCAAATTCACTGTCCAACTCCTTAAGTCGGTAAGGAATCTAGGGTTTTTTAAAAAAGGTAACCTTATTGGATGTCTTAATCATCTCTGGCTTTCCCCTACTTTTATCCCAACATTAAAAGAGTCACCAAGTCCTGAACCTTCTATTTCCATAGTGTTTTCAGCATCCACTGCTTCCTTTTTATTCCCACTGCCATCACTCTACTTCATCACATCTCACAGCTGGACAACTGTGATGACCTCTACACTGGACCCCCCTACATTCACTGTGTCCAGCACACCACTACCAAACTAATCTTCCCAGAATACTACTTTCAGTGCATCACTTCTTCCACTATACACTGTGGTCCTCAAGGCTTCACAATCTAGACCTTTCTAACCTTAATCTCTCAAAACCTCCCAATACTAACAGCTATTCTACTCAGGCTAGTATACTTATACTCCCCCTCAGAAATGCCTTTTGCATCTGTGCCTCTTGAGACCTTTACTAACACTGTTCTATCACCTTGAGTATTCTCCCATTACTGTCTATTACCCATATCCAGCCTCTTTAGTTCAATATCCACCTCTTTCATTATGCCTTCCCTGATCATTCCAGCCCAGAAAATCACTTTTCCTCCATACACCTCTGGCACTGAATGCCTATAACACTGCTTTCAGCATTTAGTGATAGAATGTAATCAATATTTTATGATACGGATGTCTTATCTTCACCATCCATACAGTAAACTTCTCAAGAGTAAGGGTTCTATCTTCCATGTCTCTGAATCTTCTCTAGGACCTAACATAATACCTTCAATTCAGCAGGACTTCAAAAGCCTTTACTAACTGACTGAAAACAAAAGGAAAAAGATAAGAGAAACCCCAGTGGGCTGGGGTAGGGGTTGACCTGTCCCCTCTGAACATACCTGATTGCGAAGCCTGGTGCGGGGGTTGGGCGCATAGCCAATGAAGCCCACCTTCTTCATGGTGCGCAGAATCTCTGCGTCCACAGGTGGTGCTCGCCTATAATGCAGCATAATTCTAAGACTTGAAGGGTTGCGGTATCCACCCATCCAATCCCCAATCCCGAAAGGTCCAGAAAAAAAATACTGAAGGTAGACAAAAATCAGAAAAGAAGGAGAGTAACAATCGGACTAGCAGAGAATCCTAGTATCTCGGCCCTTTCCCCTTCCCT
Organism: Loxodonta africana; assembly: GCF_030014295.1. Taxonomy (NCBI): domain Eukaryota; kingdom Metazoa; phylum Chordata; class Mammalia; order Proboscidea; family Elephantidae; genus Loxodonta; species Loxodonta africana. Next base: position 80,975,060 of record NC_087345.1, on the reverse strand, counting down.
CTTTTTGGCCTAGATGTGAGGTACAACCTGGGAGCTGGAGCAGAGTTGGCAGCAGGCCAGTCAGACAGCAGTGTGTCAGTGGTGAGTGGGACAGGGATGAGGGAAAGAGGCAGCAGGTCCTGGCTCCAGTCCAGAGGAGGCAGTGAGTCCACGAGACAGGGCAAAGCAAATTCGGTCTCACGGGAGTAGGGGTTGAAGGAAGGCTCAGGGGAATCAGTCCAGAGGTGCACACAGCCCTCTGAATCCCCAAAGGCCAGGGCCTGCTTGCTGGCTGACACATCAAACGTCATCAGCAGAGGTCCCACAGGATTCACATGGAAAATGTCTGCTGGGTTGGCCAGGCCTGTGGGCTCACAGAACTGGCACTGCCCTAGGAGAGAGGAGGAAGCCCACTGAGCCCTGGAAGGTAAAAGACAGCCATCCTTTTATGCCCTTCCTGCACTCCTCCTCTGCAAGATAGGCCCCAAATTCATGCCTCGTGATAGAAAGAATACCATCTGATGCCTTCCCATAAACCACAGGGAGGTCTGCTACCCAGCAAGGGGAAAATCTAGAGTTGTTTTGCCTACCCCAAGGAGAAAATAATATTCTAATCTCTGACCAAACCTAAATGAGGCCCTGGGACCCCACTGACAGGTTACTTTCCCCCCAGCACTTCTGGCACTGTCTAGTTTCCCACTGCTCATCAGCCCCTCCTACCTCATCCTACATCCCCTTCATACCCGACTGGGAGATGATAGCAAGACGAGAAGTATAGGTAGGGATGAAGCGCAAGAAGGCAGGATCCACATGTACTTGAAGTGGTGTGATGGCACGCATCATACGAAGATCATACACCTTGAGGAAACGGTCACAGGCCAGGCCAGTGAGGCGGCTGGAGAAGCCACAGGAGGCCAAAAGGTTGCCATGCACATCAAAATCTGACAGACTCCCTGTGAAGGCATCGAATTCATGCTCCACTTTAAAAGTACGGAGGTCTCGCAGGGAAACCTGAAGAAAAGATAACTGTTATTGCCAACTCTGTTATCAAGTAGAGTAGCTGCCACCTACCTAATCCTATGAGATCCCTACCAAGGAAACTCAGGCTCCAGGATATGGGCAATTATAGCACAGAAAAAGCAAAAAGAGAAGCCAAAAGCTGGAAGGGATCCCAAAAAGAACTCCTGTTCACCTTTCTGCCTCTAATGTACCTAGTTAAGATAGAAAACATCAGGCCGCAAGGTAATCTCCTAGTTTAACATGACTGAGTAGGAAGTGAATTCAATCCTCCCAACCCTCATCTCCAATCCAACTATAATCTCGAAGTTAAGGGAAAGGCAAAGCTCAGTCAGATTTCTGATGAAACAGAGTCCTGTAATGGGAGGAAAAATGGAACTTGGTCACCTTGCCAGATGTATGGCCACAGAAGAAGAAACGATTTGTCTGTCTCATGATGGTCACTCCAGGTGTCTCAACTGCATACTGGGGAGGGAAGCATGAGAAACCAGTGTGAGAAAAATGACTCTTCCCATAGACCAAAGGTACAGAGGTCATACTCACATCTCAGGCACCTTCTCAACTCAGGTATACCCCATCTCCCCAATAACCCCAAGCCCTGCATGATCATCTCCTATCCCTGCCTTATACCTTCTGGGTCTCCTGGACAGTGTTAAGATCAATCTCTAATATGTGGTTCTGCAGCCCACCAACGAGCAGAGTGCTACTGTCAGTCAGCAGGAGGCTGTGCATATCCTCGCTCTCATCCAGTCTGTGGGGGAAAGAAAAGGCTAAGGCTCAGGGTCTCAAGAGCTGTCGACCCTTAGCTTCACTCTATGAGGGACCCTCTTTCCCAGTCCAGGGCTGATTAGCCACTTACAAGTAATCAAATATAATGAGGCCCCCACGGGCCATATACTTGAGGTTGTTCTTGGTGAGAAAAAGGATACCATTCTCCATGCTCTGGATCTGCCGGATGTCATCACCGCCATTGACCTGAAAGGATGAGTAGCGCTCCAAGGCTGGGCCGAAAAACGAAGTGGCGTGGCCCTGCTTGGGACAAAAAGATGACAAGGACACTCCCTAAGTAGAGAGGTAGGGCCACTGCAGATACAGATCAGGGACTGCTACTGCTCAGCCTTTTTTCCATTGTCTGGCCTTTCTAGCTAGCTAAAACTGAGGCATAAAGCTAACAAGTCAGTCTCAGTGATAAAGACATTGATAGTAAATACTATCTTACTTTTGTTTAAAGCTTTACAAAGTACTTTTGTAAACTCTACCTCATTTTATCGTCACAATGACTTTGTTGGTTAGCTAATGGCTCAGTTGGTTAGAACAATACTCAAAAGGTCAGGGATATGGGTCCACTCCTCCACTGGCCAGCTGGCCTTCTTTTGTTTCACAGTCTTTTTTTTTTTTTTTCACAGTCAAGTCTTAATCTCTACCAGCTCTTTGGGAAGTGTATACTGTGGGTCACAGGCTGGAATACAGAAAATGTGAAACTCGTTCCTCCCTTGGCTTTATGACATCATCTCTTCCTATTGCTTAGACCATACTTTCTCCTTATGTGCTCCCCTCCTTCTGACCAGTCCTCAAACATGGCTGTTTCCAACCCACTCTCTTCTTACTGTATTTGTCTTCCTAGGTAATCTCATCCACTCTCGTGGTTTTAACATCATCTTTTTTTTTTAATAATTTATTTTTTGTTATTGAGAATATACACAGCAAAAACATACAATTCATGTTTCTACATGTACATTTCAGTGCCACTGATCACATTCTTCACATTGTACAATGATTCTCACCCTCCTTTTCTGAATCCTCCCCCATTAACATACACTCACTGGCCCCTAAGGATCCTATCTGATCTTTTGAGTTGCTGTTGTAAATTTGATCCCATATAGATAGATGTTAAAAGAGCATAATGCTCAAAGAAGACATTCTTTATTAGTTAAGCTAAACTATTGTTCGGTTTTAAGAAGACTTCAGAAGATATTTTGGTTTAAGTTTAAAAATTATCTCAGGGCAATAGTTTCCAGGGTTCATCAAGCCTCCATGGCTCCAGAAAGTCTGGACTCCATAAGAATCTGAAATTCTGTTTTGCATTTTCCACCATTTGATCAGGATTTTTCTATAGAATCTTTGATCAAAATGCTCAGTAATGGCAGCCAGGCACCATCCAGTTCTTCTGGTCTCATGGCAAAGGAGGCAGTTGTTCATGGATAACATCCACCTTAGAGCTGATGATTCCTAATATTCTCCCCTAGCCCAGGCCACTGCCTAAGCTTCATTTATGCATCCAAATACCTGCTAAACATCTCTCCTTAGATATCCCCTAAGAACCTCAAACTCATTACATCCTAAATTCACCATCTTCCCCATTTCAATTCTTCTTACTATATTCCTTACGGTAGCATGGTTACCCAGTTGACTAAGCCGTAAGTCAACTTAAGTCCTTCTCTTGATATTTCCCAAATTTTTTCTTGTGTATCCACCTCTCATCTCTACTGGGCTTCATTCAGGCCTTCATCATATTTTATGTCAACTACTGTAACAGCCTACACAAACTGATCTCACTCCATCTAGCCTTGCCCCCTCCCCCTTAAATCAAACTCTATACTGCTACCTCAGCACTCCACCTAGGACACAAACCAGACCTTGTCATTCCAGATAAAAACCCTTCAACAGCCTAAAGGATCAAGTCCAAGCTCCTAACATAGCATATGAGGTTCTCCAGAATGTTCTTCCCCCAGATATATGCATGACTCCAGCCCTCCCTTCTAATGGGCCTAAAATGGACATCCTAGCCCGCATCCAGGTCTCTACTCAAATGTAACTTTATCAGAGAGAATTTCCCTAATGAACTATCTAAAATAACATTTCCCACCCTCAACTCGTTTACATATTTTTGTTGTCTTTTTTTACTGCTTATTTCAAACTCAGACCCTAGGACAAGGTCTGGCACCTAGTAAATGCTCATACAACACTGGCTGAATGAATAAACGTCTACCTCTTTAGCTTCAGCTTCCTGTCCAGCAAAACCTAATTGCTTTTAGTTTCTGCACTTTGTACTCACCATGCTGTGTAATACCTTGGAATCTTTCTTATCCTGTTGCTGTTGCCAAGACAGTCTTTCCACCTCTTCTTCACCTGACTCCTGCTCATCTTTCAAGACTCAGTTCAGTGCCACTTCCTCTTGGAAGCTGTCTCTGACCCTTTTCTATGCTCTCTATTATCCAGCACATATTTTCACAATGTCACTTAGTACCATGAAATTATCTACTTATGTCTTTTTTTCCTCTCACGGTCCTGTAAACTCCTTGAGGGAATGGAGTATGTTTAATCCAGCTCTATTCCCTGTGCCTAGCATTGCAATAGGCACTGCCTACTGAACTGAATCAATCACACACACACAAAAAAAATGCATCCCTTCTATTGGAAAAACAATTCACATCCCAAGGAAGGCGAATTAGTGAACAACAGACAACATGTTATTTCTTACAAAACCTTTGGGCTCCATAGCATATTGGCAATACAGATACATAGTTAAAAAAAGACGACATTGATAACTGCTCTGAGAGAGATTACACTCAGCCAGAGAAGACAAAATAGCCCATATAAGACATGCAGAAACATGCATTAAACATTCTATCATTATAAAAACAGGAAACAGAGGCAGGGCATTAGAGATTGGATTTGGATGGCTACAGAACTGACTGATGGGTACAGTTATCAAGATTAATCAAAGCATGGGATGGGCAAATTGTGGTAAAAGTGGGATGCCTTCTGACAAAGAACAGCTATGCAACTCATCCCTGTGTCCTATGGCTCCCGCTTGCTCCCCACATACTGCTCCTCTTGGCTTAAGAGACCCAGCTAATTCTCATCACCTCAGCTCACTTCTGACTCCTTGCAAAGCTGCTGTTCTTGGGCTAAACCCAGACAAAAGACCTTCATCATCTCCTTTCACCTCTCACAAGGGGGTACAGTTCTTACCCCATGGCTCCCCACCCACAGCATCTCCTCGTGCAAGTCAAAGTGGGAGACGGAGACAGGCACGCCCACTTCAGCAACCACACTGTGCAATTCAGAGTAGACGCCTTCCATTATGTGCACTGATTCCTGGACGGGAAGAGCCTCCAAGGCCACTCCCTCTGGGTCCAGTTCCACATTCTGCAGCAGACTTGGGTTCAGGTGGGCATCCAGAACAGGGTCCAGGGCAGAATGCATGGCCGGAGCATACTCTGCCAGTCCAGGGTCCAGACCCTCGAAGTTCATGATGATGATGGCAGCAGTTAGGCCTGGGTCACACCGTTCTCTGCCACAGCCCCTTTAGATGCCAGACCCAACCTGCAGCAGGGCAGCACAGCACCAGTGGGTATAGAATGGACATCATGGGCTACAAGGGGAAAGAGGTAGCTGAGTTAGGGTAGGTCTAGCTATTGGGATTTAGTGTCTTCTAGGTTGTGTGGGAAGGAGGGAGATGAGGCAGGTAGAAGAGGTGAAGCTGCCAGGTAGGGGATAAACAGGCAGGAGAGGGATGAGCAATGGGTGGAGGTGGGGGTGCCATTGTCCCTCTTCCTCCTCCTCTAGACCCTCTGTACCCCCACCACCCCATTATCTAACCTAATCCTTTACTTCCTTTTCACCTCCCTTCAGGTTTCATTTGTTTGATTCAGTCCTAAACCATGGGGTGAAGGGAGCAGAAACTTCGGTGGCGGGGGGTGCCAGGTAAAGGGGGGTAAAGTGTTTCCCCGAATTGGGGGTGGAGAGTTGGGAGGTAAGGAGAACAAGAGAAGTCAGTTTCCCAGAATCCTCTGCAATACAGCTACTCAGTATTCTTTGGGGGAAAAAACAAGAATGGCCAGTTACCCACTATTGGGGCGGGGGTAGGGGAGGTGATGGAAATGGCTAGTTACCCAGAATCCTCTGGGGGAACCAGAGAAATCAGTTACCCAGAATTCTCCCCCGGAGGCAAGGAGGGGAGGGATTAGGGCACAGGTCAGATGTGTTCCTCGGATGTTTACGGGGAATGGGTCATTACCAAGATTTCTCCATGGCGGATATTTTGGAGCGCGTGGAATTAAAACGAGTAGGGGGAAAGCAAGCGCCGTCAGTTCCGCGGGAAATTCCAGTTTCCCCAATTCTCGCCCGCGTTTCAGGTTCAACCTAACTTACGAAAGGAAGAACGTCCGACTCCCAGTCGATGCTTCCAATCAGGAAGGATTCGGGGCGCGCCTAAGCCAATCAGAAGGAGCCAGGTACAGGCGGCTCCCGGAGAGGAGGCGTGACGTAGGAGCTAGGAGAAACAAGAGTGACGGGGCGCTTATGGGGACAAAAAGAGTGAGACTCTGGAACTGTTTGGTATTGTAAAAAGAAACCTCTTCTGTTTTAAGCTTTTTTTGAATAAAATAAGAGCTCAAAACTTGGACACTGAACTTTTAGGCCTCTTATAACGCTAGGGAAGCCCTGGTGGCGCAGTGGTTAAGAGCTTGGCTGCCAGCTTTTAGTTCGAATCCACCAGCCGCTCCTTGGAAACCCTGTGGGGCAGTTTTGGTCTGTCCGGTAGGGTCGTTATGAGTGGGAATCGACTCAACGGCACCGGGTTTTTTCTTGTTTGTTTTTTTCATAACTCTAGAAACTAGAATAAAGGGGCGCCCACGGGCAAAGCATGGGGACTAGACTGCTGGGTATTCCCAGCATGGTCTATTCCACCCCCTCTTTCCTCAGTGCTCTTGTGAGCCATCCGCCACCTCTGACCCTGTTGCCCCCGAAACTCTCTGGCATTTCCTATCGTTTCCAGATATGGAGAGAAAAAGGAAGCGGGAGCCAGGCTCTTGACACGGCCCAAGTGGCTGCATCTTCTAGGATTCTTACGAAGGCATCCATCTGAAACTTGCGCTGTGATTGTACTCGCCCCGAGGCCCCGAGAACATTCCCAGGTACAGGCTCCTCAAGCTGGCAAATTCCCCGGGCTCGTCGAGCTGGACGTTATCCACCAGAAGAAGATAAACATGGCAAATTGAAACATTTGCCTTCCCAAAACTCATACGGATTCTTGGGGTCTAGCTGAGACCTTGAACTGCTTTGGAAGGGATCCAGGGTGTGAGATGCCTCCGCGGCATTTTAGCTCAGCTATTTCTAAAGACCACATAGAGGGAATCTGGTGGGAGAATTCTTTCCTAGTAGACGATGCAGTTTTAAAGCTTTTCTCTCGCTCAGTAAAGAAAAAAGGACCCCAGAATTTAGACTTCCAGGACTTGGGGCTCCTAGACTGAGTCAGAGGTCCTAGACTGAGAAAAACACCTTAACGTAGAAGATTCCTCGAACTAATCTGACTTTACAGGTCCCTTGATTTAAAACTTCACGAGGTGGATGTTGAGAGATCTAGATGGTTCCAATACTTTGAGAAATTTACATGTAGCAGTCTTAAATTAAGAAAGACTGCACAACCTGTGAGAGTTACAGAACCTGAGGCACCCTGAGAAACCTGTACTAAATGAGGTACTTTCTAAATCACAGATCCTTTTTTTTTTAATTGTGCTTTAGATGAAAGTTTACAGCTCAAGTTAAATTTCTCATACGAAAATTTATATACATATTGTTTTATGACTAGTTGCAATGCCCACAATTGGACAGCACACTCCCTTTTTCCACCCCAGGTTCCCTGTGTCCATTCAACCCGTTCCTGTCCCTCCCTGCCTTCTTACTCTGCCTCCAGACAGGAGAGCTGTGCATTTGGTCTTGTATATCCGATTGAACTAAGGAGCACGCTCCTCACATGTTTTTTTTTTTTTTTTTTTTTTGCTTTATAGTCCTGTCTAATCTTTGTCTGAAGAGTGGGCTTCAGGAATGGTTTCCTTCTGGGTTAACAGAGCATCCTGGGTCCATAGTTTCAGGGGGTTCCACTAGTCTCTGTCAGACCATTAAGTCTGGTCTTTTTACTTGAATTTGAGTTCTGTTTGACACTTTTCTCCCAGTCCATCAGGAACTCTGTTTTGTTCCCTGTAAGGGTGGTCATTGGTGGTAGCCCGGCACCATCTAGTTCTTCTCGTCTCAGACTGATGAAGTCTCTGGTTTATGTGGACCTTTAATCTCTTCGGCTGATATTTTCCCTGTATCTTTGGTTTTCTTTATTCTCCTTTGCTCCAAGTGGAATGGGTCCAATTGATGCATCTTAGACGGCCGCTCAGAAGTTTTTAAGACCCTAGACACCACTCACCAAAGTGAGATGCAGAACGTTTTCTTAATAAACTGTGTTATGCCAGTAGACCTAGATGTCCCCCAAAACTATGGTCCTCAGGCCCCAGCCCCAGCTACTCTGTCCCTCAAGGTGTTTGGATGTGTTCAGGAAATTTCTTAGCTTTTGCCTTGGTCCAGTTGTGCTGGCCCTGTATTGTGTGTTGTCCTTCCTTCACTAAACTTGATCCCTATCTACTATCTAACTAATGAATTCCCCTCACTTTCTCTCCCCACCCTCGTAACCATCAAAGAATGCTTTTTTTAGACCAGACTTAATGGTCTGACTGAGACTGGAAGGACCCCGGTGATCATGGCCCTCAGACCTTCTGTTGGGCCCACTACAGGAACCATCCCCGAAGCCAGCTCATCAGACATGGATTGGACTGGACGATGGGTTGGAGAGGGATGCTGATGAGGCGTGAGCTACTTGGTTAGGGTAGACACTTGAGACAATGTTGGCATCTCCTGCCTGGAAGGGAGATGCGAGGGTAGAGGGGCTTAGAAGCTGGCAAAATGGTCATAAAAAGAGAGAATGGAAGGAGGGAGCGGGCTGTCTCATTGGGGGGAAAGTAATTGGGAGTATGTAGCAACTTGTGTATGGGTTTTTGTGTGAGAGACTGACTTGTGAACTTTGACTTAAAGCACAATAAAAATTATTTTTAAAAAATTTTTCTGAGTTCTTATGATAGTGGTCTCGTACAATATTTGTCCTTTTGTGTCTAATTTCACTCAGCATAATGCCTTCCAGATTCATCCATGTTGTGAGATGTTTCCTGGATTCATCATTGTTTATTGTTGCATAGTATTCCATTGTGTGTATGTAACATAATTTGTTTATCCATTTGTCTCTTGATAGACACCTAGGTTGGTTTCCATCTTTTTGCTGTTGTGAACAATGCTGCAACAAACATGGGTGTGCATATGGCTTTTATTTCTCTAGGATGTATTCCTAGGAGTGGGATTGCTGGATTACATGGTACTTCTATTTCTAGCTTTTTAAGGAAGCACCAAATCATTTTCCAGAGTGCTTTTACCATTTGACATTCCCACCAGCAGTGCATGAGTGTTGCAGTCTCTCCACAACCTCTCCAACATTTATTATTTTGTGTTTTTTGGATTAGTGGCAGCCTTGTTAAGGTGAGATTGTATGTCATTGTAGTTTTGATTTGCATTTCTCTGATGGCTAATAAGTCATAGATACTCTTGCCTCTCCTCACGGTACCCGATATAATGCAGTGACTGAGAATGCAAGCTCTGAAGCTAGATTGTCTGCACTAAGATTCTGGCCACTCAGTAGCTGTGTGATTTTGGGCAAATTATTTACCTCTGTACCTCAGTTTCTTTACCTGTAATATGGGCATAATAATAGTATCTTATAGGGTGGTTGTAAGAATTAAATGGATTGTAACTGTAAAGTGCTTAAACCAAGTAGTTGGCATAAAGTGAGAGTTGGGTATATATTGTTCTGGTTAAGTACTGTCGAGTCATAGCCACTTTTATGCACAACAGAAGGAAACACTGCCCAATCCTAGCCATCCTTAACAATCGTTGTTATGCTTGAGCCCGTTGTTGCAACCACTATGTCAATCCATCTCATTGAGGGTCTTCCTATATATTTTATGTATATATATATTACCCATTGTTATTAACTGTCTGGGGAAACTTCACCTGGATTTGGCGTCTGGACATGTAACTGGAAAAGGTCTGCTTAGGAGTGTCTTGAAAATGTGATTTGCATAACGGTTGGGGCCCAGATGACGTCAAGGGCTCCTTGTAGCACCAGGTCAGATGCAGCCCTGGAAGTAGTCCCTGCAACACAACAGTCCCACAATTGCCCCACCAATCCTGCTTCCTATCCAACACCCTCAGCACCAGGAAGTGAAACAAAGCGGCAGAGCCCCATGCCTCCAACTCACCCTTGTCCTTCTCACCCCAGGGTTCTACTTCCTCCTCCTCCTTCTCCTCTTCTTCCTTTTTACCTTTCATAGCCTATCCTTTAGGGCTCTCAGAATAGGGACCAGAGGCAGGAAGAGCATAAGAGACATTATATACAAGTGATGTGAGCTCCCCTACCCTACTCCTTCTAATTTCCTTATTTCATTTGTGTCTGTGCTGTGGAGGTGGGTGGCAAACCATTTCTTAACCAAACTTAGATAACCTCTCTGAAACTGGAAATATGTTTCATCCAAAGGGTAGGTTTACCACAGAGTCATAATATTTGAACCAAAAGTTTTGTTGAGCAGTTCTGAATGGTTTTAAGGGAAGGGAGACCCCCTTCAAAGACAGGTTTCTCAGAGGAAAAGGGTCAACCCCTTGGGGAGGCTTTGGGGGCCAGCTGTGTGGTCACCCATGGCCTCATACTGACGTCCAAATTGTCCTGGGACCCTCCACTGGGGTCGGGGCAGTCCCAGCTTTGGACCACCCTCCACTCCCACACCCAACCTCACGCTCTCAGCTGTCTCACTGGATGTTGCATCAGGGAGGGTGATGAAATCAGTGTCAGTGGATTTTACCCACGGCTGCAACAGGCTGAAGGACCAGGCTGGGTCATTGGCACTGTGCACCTTCATCTACCCAGAACTCGTATTCTTCCTAGGCATAGGGTAGGGGCTGGGTGCTGGAATGTCTGAGTTGGACTTCTAGCCCCTGCTTATACTGGAGCCCCCCCCAGGAATCAGGAACCTTGGGCCACTAGAGTTGAAGAATCGGCTAGTTCTTAGCAACAACCCTCTCTCTGCAAAATTGCTTCCAACCTCCTCAGTGAGGCCTGAAATGGGGGAGCAATAATACCTTATGCAGCATTTACATGCCTTCCCAGTTCACAAACTGTGTACACATCCATTCTGTCCTATGAAACCAGAGCCACCCAGTGAAAATAACACTGTTCCCAACAGAGAAAAATAAACCCCTTATTCTGAGATCAGACCCCTGGGTGGTGCGAACAGTTTGTGCTGACAACTAACCTAAAGGTTGGCAGTTTGACCCCACCATGGTGCCACAGAAGAAAGTCCTGTCAATCTACTTCTGTAAAGATTACAGCCAAAAAAAACCCTATGGAGCAATTCTACTCTGTAACAGATGGGACTGCCATGAGTCAGAATGGACTCAATGTCGACAAGGTTTGGGTTTTTTTGTTTGTTTGTTTGTTTTTTTATTCTGAGATAGGGGGCATCAGGTAGGAATCAAACATCTTCATTATGAACTGAGCTTGTCATCCTATTGGGATGAATGCTTCTCTTTGTTTTTCCTCAGGGGGGAGGTGAGAGAGTAAGGGCTCAAGTGGGGTACAGCTTTGAGAGGCAAAAACCGTTGCCATCAAGTCAATTTTGACTCATAGCGACCCTGTAAGATCAGGGAAAGGAACTTGGGACCAGATTAATTTAAATATTCAACACTCCCACCCCTCACCCCTTCTACACACATTCTGATTCCTGGAGAGCATTACACATACATCCCATCCCAGGCCTCCAGCCACAGCAACCAAACCACTCATTTCCCCTGGAACTGAAGCTGCATACCTGGGCTCCCCACGAAGTGGGATGATGCAGGGAGGGGAATCCCACCTGCTGTGAGTCACCTGCTAGTATAAAGGGCGGGCCATACAATGCAGGGACCTTAAAAAGAGACTCAGAGATAAAAGGAGAAAAGCAACAGGAAGCAGCTCAAATAACAGCAGTAAGCAAACCAGAGACGCACAGAACAGAGAATCAGGCTCAGACAGGAGGAAGTGGACAGATTCCACGAGGACTGGTGTCAGGCACAGAGCCAGCCAGATTTGGGAAGCAGGCCCCGAGATGCTGCTGGGTAGTAAAGCTGTGATGCTGCTGTTGCTGCTGCTTTGGACCCCTCAGGGCTGGGCCGTGCCTGGGAGCAGCAGCCCTGCCTGGGCTCAGGGCCAGCAGCTCTCTCAGAAGCTGTGCATGCTGGCCTGGAGTGCACATCCATCAATAGCACATGTGGTGAGTGGCAGCCTTGGGGACCTAATAGGAGCCTCTCCAAGTCCTCCAAGGCTGTGATGGGAGACTCTGAGGCCTTGGGTAGAAGCTGGAGGGTTTAAGACCATCAAAGAGTGAGAGGGGGTAAGATTGCGGGGTTCCTGAAAGAGTCATGGACCCGAGGTTCCAGCTGGGATTTGAAAGTACTCATTTTTTCACTCTTTCCACCCCCTCCTCCATTCCAGGATGTCCCAAGAGAAGAGGGAGATGACGAGACTACAAGTGAAGTTCCCCGTATCCAGTGTTGGGATGGCTGTGATCCCCAGGGACTCAGAGACAATAGTCAGGTACTACTAAGATGGGGCTGGGTCACGAGGAAGAGGTGACCAGGGACATGGCTGGTCACCATGATGAACTAGCAGTTGTGTCTGAGAAGGGTAAAAGACAACTGGGTGGGTCTTCAGCAAATGGAGTAGGAAGAGGATATTCACCTTCTTTTACTGCTTTCTTCTCTCCCTAGTTCTGCTTGCAGAGAATCCACCAGGGCCTGATTTTTTATGAGAAGCTACTAGGCTCAGACATTTTCAGAGGGGAGCCTTCTCTACTCCCTGATGGCCCTGTGGGCCAGCTTCATGCCTCCCTACTGGGCCTCAGCCAACTCCTGCAGGTATGATCTGGGGGCCTGGAGGATGGGGGCTTACAGGTGTCAGAGACAGGAGCTGGGAATGCTAAGGCTCTAGAGTTCTCTTTGACTGTGTCCTGTGTCCTTTCAGCCAGAGGGTCACCACAGTGAGACTCAGCCGACTCCAACCCCCAGTCCCAGCCTGCCGTGGCAGCGCCTCCTTCTGCGCCTCAAGATCCTTCGTAGCCTCCAGGCCTTTGTGGCTGTAGCTGCCCGGGTCTTTGCCCATGGAGCAGCAACCCTGAGCCCCTAAAGCTAACAGCTTAAGAATGGCACCCAGGTCCCCACGGCTCAGCAATGGCAAGATCAATCTATCACCCCAGCAACCTTCGAGCCAACAATTAGCCCATTTATTCTAATGGGACTTGCATATGTTGAATGATTATCAATACTGACTGATTTACGATGCTGACCTATGACAAAGTTAAGTATTTATTAGATGGGAAGGGAACATTTGAGTTTATTTATCCTCCTGGGAGGAGTATTATTTATTGTATTTATACTTAATTATATACTTTTTTCAATAAAGATTTATTTATGTGGATGTCTGGGTCTAATTTCTAGGCTTGGTTGAGAGAAACAGAATGGAAAAGTGGGGTCATGGGACGACTACAGTATGTATCCCTTTCTCCTACTCTGAAGGGTACGGGTGGAGAGTATTTTCTCATGACCTCTTTGTGTACAGCATGATACCTGGGATCTTTCTGGTATTAACCCCTTAACGGCTAAGCAAGCAGAGTGGGATTGCAGGAGGTTGAGATTAGGCCATGGGGCCCCTGGATGTGGCCCCTCATTTGATCGTCAATTCAGTGCCTCCTTTACATTCTGGGCCAAGAGTATATATAGCCAAAAACAGGAGCTTTAATCACTGCAGGACCAAAAGTCAGAGCTCTGTTTTGAGCAAGAAGGGCATTCCAGGAAGATGTAAGTAAATCCCCCAAACCAACAGGATTCTCCCTTAAAGAAGGACATCTGCGGGCCCTTTCATAAGGGAATTTGGCTACCCAAGATGCTAACTAAACTGCTTTTGAAAGGAAGAGGAGAGGAAGGGACTAGTGATTATTTCCCTTCCTCTTCTCCATAGTCACAGCATGGAAAGGACATGGGCTTTGGAGTCAGGTAGAACCAGGCTTGTATCCTGGCTTTGTCACCAACCAGCTGAGTGACACTTGGCTAGTTATACAAATACTCATGCTCCCCACAACACATGTATAGCTCAAAGCCTCTCCTAGGAGAGTCTAAGGGATAGGAAGGGCTGCCCTGAAGAGAGGAGGGAAGAAAAAACATGACCAGAGGGGCATACTGGGGTGGGTGGAAGAGAGGCTATAAAATTTGCTGACCTTGTCCCTATACAGCCTGCTGGTATACCAAAGGACATGAGTCTCCATGAGCAGAGAAGTAAAGGAATTCAAAGGTGAAGTGCTACAGTGTTTATTACTCACTTCTGCTCAGAAGGGCCCCTTTCTGAACAGGACTGTTCCTCTGACATGCCAGACAGGACATAGCCACATGCACAGGGCCTCACTTTCATTGATAGCTCAAGTTACACCAAGCAGCACATCTTGGACAATCGTGGTTGTCTCCTGGGATTCCCCGGCACGGCTGAGGTGTGAGGTTGTCTAGAGTCCCATAATAAACATTTAAAGTTATTAAGTGCTAGGAACTTGGTCTTTGTCCAGGACCACACCCAAGGAGTAGATACCCTCCTTTCAGGCAAACACTACATTGTACAAAAGCAAATAGATGATACCTTAATAGACAAATAGCTAGGACTTCTTTTCCTCTGTATAAATACCAAACTCTATCTAATACTACAAAAAGCAATTCCTAAATTCCCGGTAACCTACCATCTCTGGCCTGCCAGAGTGATCTGTCTCTTAAGCACAGGGGAAGTGAAGACCAGGCAGTCTAAGTTAGTGTGCAAAGCTTCACAAGCATGTTTGGTTGGCAGCATGTTTATAGGGGAGGGATGGGTGCAGTTAGCTTGGAGGGGGGCATGGGAGCGATGGAAGAGACTGGCAAGAAGAGGGTCTACCTCCTATCCCCTTCTTCAGGGTGGAGCATTACATGGTGGGAAGAGGCAGAAAGCTCTCGGCCGCTGTGGGTCAAGAAGAAATTTAGGACTTGAGTCAGGAGGAGTGAGGGGAAAAAGAAAGGACAAGGCTATCCTAGACATGAAGGAGCCACAAGAGAGAAAAGGAGTCCTATCATGTGTCTCCCTCTCCACTGAGGGGATGCAATGCCAATGTGCACCAATTTTGCTTTAAACCAAACCAAACCCATTGCCACCGAGTCAATTCCAACTCATAGTGACCCTATAGGACAGAGTAGAATTGCCCCATAGGGTTTCCAAGGCTGTAATCTTTATTGGAGCAGACTGCCATATCTTTCTCCCAAGGAGCAGCTGGTGGATTGACACCACTGACCTTTTGATTAGCAGCAAGGTACTTACCAACTGTGCCAACAGTGCTCCCAATTTTGCTTTACCAGCTACTAAAATGTTGAAATTCTTCTGTACTGGAAAAGAGTCACTTCCCTAAGCCCTCCAAGTACCCCCAGCTATCCTGGCTCACCCCTGGCCTCCCCTCACACCTCCCCAGCACAGCAGGCAGTGTCCAGGATCCTGTTGAGAGCTACGACCAGCATTCTGACTGGTTGGTGCCCTTCTATACCCTTTCATCTCTCACCCAAAATCCCAGGGTTTTCCCAGTTTAGAAGGGGCACATGTCTGATTTCCCAGCATTGGAGAGGAACATGGAAATGTGGGCGGCACAAGGGGCAAGAAATAGGGAAAAGAACAGAGGAAACGTAGTTCCTAGAAGTCACAAGGACTCCAGCGTCCATCCGTGTGGAAATGGCTGGGGCAGGAGACGTAGACATCATCCATGGTGCTCGGGGCAGGCAATGGTGGGTCACCATTTGGCAGGATTTCTTCAAGCTTCATAGAAGAGTTTCTGAAGACTAGGTGGTCCAGAGAGGGAAATTAGGACCTGATCTCAGGCAAGGAGTTACTAACCCAGCAGGGAAAGTGAAGGCAGATGGCCTGAGAGCCCTGGACAGGGCCCAAGGGGGCATACAAGGAGTAGAGGGACAATGGGGCATGGAGGGAGGAAGTTTGTGCACTTCCTTGTAAAAAGAATCACCAGAAAAATGAGCCTCTCTCCGATGGGGAGCTTGGAGTACAGCCCTTTTTTAAATGGGAGGGGAGCTGGGAAAGGGATGGGTCCCCTCTTCCCTAGCCCCATTCCATCACTTACTTTCCATTTCCTCAATGTTCAAGTGTCTCAGATCATGGGGCAAATCTGGCTCTGGCACTGGCTCTGATATGGGCTCTAGAATGGACTCCAGCTCTGGCTCCAGCTTTGACTCTGGCACTGTTTGTGGTATCATGGGTGGTGTGGGCTCCAGCACAGGCTCCAGCACTGGCCCCAGATCCAGTCCTGCGTCCAGCAGTGACCCCAACTCCAGGCTTAGCTCGGGCTCGGGCTCTGGCTCTGGCTCTAGTAACAGCCCCAGGTCTAATGACTCCTGCCCTGGCTCCAGCTTAGGTTCCAGCGGTTGTTGCAGCTCATCCACCTGTCTGGATACCCCAAGATAGATAAAAGGGCAGGGCTTAGTGGTTCAGATGAAGTGGGGAATGGTAGAGCAAGCAGAGGCTGTCTCTAGTAAAGTCAGCAGAGCAGAGGGCTTAAGAGCATGAGTTTTGGGGTCAGATTTGCAAGAATTTGAATTCTATTATCTACTAGCTGGGTGACCTCAGGCAAGTTATCTAATTTCTCTGAGCCTCAGATTTATCATGTGTAAAATGAGAACAACAATAGGTAATAATACTTGCAAGGCGGTATAAGACGGTGAAAAGCAGGGCTTTGAAGTCTGATGGGTCTGGATCATTTAGTAGCCATGTACCTTCAGTACACCACTTCACCACTCTAAACCTCAGTTTCCTCAGCAGAAAACAACAATAATAATGTCTACTTCACAGGACTATTGTGAAGATTTGATATTGAGCATATGAACATAAAGCATTTAGTCCAGTGTGCCTGGGACATAATAAACTTTCAGTAAGTGTGGTTGTTCTTCTTCTTATTGTTATTATCATCATTACCTATTCTGATGAGCTGTCACAGGATTAACTGAAAAAATGTTTTTTACAAACCTAGTACCATGCTTGGCATGAAATAGGTGTCCATTAACGTCAGTGGAGACACCCTAAGGATGGCAGTAGGAAAATACGAGAAAGGAGAGAGGCTAGAAGACCAGGAGAATGTAGGTAAGCAGAACAAAGGACTGGAGAGCCTGGAATTGGCAGGTTAGAGCCACTATATAAGTCAAAAAGGGTTAGGAAAGATGGGTGGGGAGTTTGTATCTCACCTGTTAGAAACCACAATGAGCCTGTGTTTCAAGTATTTCCTCCGTTCCTGGAGATTGACTGTGGGAGACATAAACAGAAGGCTGAGGCAATCAGTGGGTTAGACACATAGCCCCAAGTCTAGGAGACTAGTGCAGATGGTCCCAGAAGTCTTACCTCTCTTTTAGCTAACACAACCCCATGGACAAATCCCTTAACTTCTCTGCACACTGATTTGCCCATCTTTGCAGGAGGTAGATTTGTGGACACCTCAGGATCCTGAAATCTAGCAGGGAAGTGTGTCAATGATTCCCACCTTTCTCCTGGTAGTAGCGCCCGAAAGCCTCATCCCGGGGGGTTCGGGGGTAAAGGAAGCGCAGTGGGTTCTCAGGTATGTTCTCCTCAGTGAGCAGCTGGTAGTGGTGGATGATTTCAGTCAGCGGGACTGACTGCAGCACCTCCTTGGTGTAGGGCTGCACAGAGTAGATCAGCACCTTATCTGCAAAGCATGTGCAAAGACATGGAGGCTGCAGGGGTGCGGCTGGGCCTGGGAGCTCCCCACCCTGGCTGCCCCACCCCAAAGCTGCTGAGGGAATCACGACAGGGCTAGGGAAGCTAAAAGGAGGCAGATGGACAAGGGGTGAGCCAGGCAGAAGGAAGGGGCTGTGGGAACAGCAGGACAGGGCAGCTGTGATTCCGACCATCATCCTGGTGCTCCACCCAGGAGCAGGTAATGCCTCCTTCTGATGTTTCACTGAATCGCAGTAGGAAAGTGCCAGAGGTGGTCCTCTTCAGCAGCCGGCGCTCCTGGCTCCGGCTCACAAAGCCCATGATGCAGCTGGGGCACAGAAAGCAGCTGTGAGGCCTTCCTGCTTCCCTGTCCCCTGCTCTCCTTGCAGAGGGAGACAGCGCTAGGTTTTGGCCCCGGTTTTGTCACTTGTAAACTGTTCCATCTTGGCCAAGCCATGTCACTTTTCAGACAATAGTCACCTCCCAAGTTTTAAAGAAGTGTGAGGATTCGGTGAGGTCATGTAGATGAAAAGCATCTTATATAATTCTATATATATTCTAATTCTATACAGATCTCCAGGCAGTGTGGTGGAAACAGCTCAGGCCGGGAGTCAGAGAGGCCTGGGTTCAAGTCCCAACTCTGCCCCTTGGGTAAGTTCTTTAACTTCTCTCAGTCTTGGTTGCCTCACCTGGAAATGAGGGTGGCTGTAGGGATTAAATGAGAGAATTCATGGAGAGCACCCAGCAAGCTCTGGAACCCAGCAGGGGACTGACAAATGCTGGTTACACCTACTGACTATGATTATTACAAATGTGAGGGGGTGTGACCTTGCATCCGTTTTCTCTCTCCTTGTTCGCCACATGAGGGCGCATGGCATCCATCCCCACCCAAGGGAGGCAGCTAGCCTAGCCAGGGAGGGCTGACCAAGGCCTTACTCATCATTCCAGAGATCCTTCAGATGGTCATGTACCAAGTCCAGAATTTTGTCCAGCCATGTCCAAAATGGTAGCTTGCCAGGAGGGCTTTCTCGCTGAAGGAGGAAGGGCAAGACAGGAAGAGATGTGGAATTGCCCCTGGTGTAGGGAAGCAGTGCCGGGGCAAGGATCAGTATCCGGGCTGAAGGCTGAATCTAGCTGCAGGGAGTTACCTTAGTGAAGTCAGCCCAGGACAATGCACTCTCCGGGGTAGAGTTCTGCCCTAAGGGACAGATAACCACAGATGGTTCAGAAGATAGGAGGCAAGGCCAGGGGTCCTGGGATGGATAGCAGTCAGAAGGCCAAGCAGACTAGGGCTGGGGAAGAGGCTGAGCTAAAAAGAAGTCCATACCAAATAATTTGTCCCTCAGCATGCTCAGTTGCTCTGGTTTGAGGCCTCGGCCAATGTACGAAGAGAACTGCCAACTAAGAGCAGGGCCCAGCAAGCTCCAGGGGGCCATGGGGGGGCTTGAGAAGAACTGCTGGTTCTGCAGGGGTGTAAGGGGGCAGGATGGCTCAGAAGCAGCCCCCTCACACCAAGCTTTCACACCCCTCCTCCCCCACCTTCCCCTGGTGGCAGTCTTTTCCCCACCTCCTACCTGGGGGTTTTTGCTGAGCAGATTGAACCAGAGAACGGAGGCCCAGGCAATAGAGAGTTGGTTCATGTTAGAAATAACCACCACAGGGAGGGTGTCCGTCTAGGGAGAACACAGGAGTCACAGGGAAAAGGATCTGATGTTTCTAGCTGCAGACATTTTAGTGCGGGGCAAGCGTTGATGTCCCACCCTGACTGATGTTTCTATTTATCCCCTTCTTGTGCCTTCTCCCAAATCGGCTTCATCTCTCCCTGCCCTCCATTCTCACTCACTTTCAGCTCCTGCTTCAGACCCTGGTAGGTGTATTTGAGCGTGAAGCTGATGATATGCAGTTCCTCTGTCACACTCAGCAGCCCCTGGGACAGCCAAGGACATAGTGATCAAAGGACCCTTTGGCAAATCCCTTCTGGCCCCCAATCCTCTGTCCAGACCTCACCTTATTGCTGCCCTTTCCTGAACCACCTGAACGTTGTTCCACCAGAGTCTGTGAATTGAGAGGGAGGAGACACAATGCCAAAGTGAGGACTCCAGGGTCCCTGGAAACCCTGTTTTGCCCTTAAGACCTCCCAAGGCCTGGGAACCTCCTCCAGTCCCTGCTCCCTTGGACTGGAAGTCTAAGCTACCAACCCTTCTTACCAAGAATCCGAAGTCCCAAATTAAGCCCTGCCTCTGCCCCTTCTCAGGAGTCAAAGTTTTCTGGTTTGAAGTCAGAAGGTTAAACTTCCGGAAGCTGCTCCAGGAGGAAGCAGACACATGGAGGACAGAAACAGAGTTATACTGAAGACCCAGCAGGAGAACAATCAGAATTCCAATTCATTCCAGACCCCGCCTTTCTCCCTCAGTCCACACCCCATCTGACCCGCCCTCCTCCACGTTTCTGCTCCCTCCGGGGCTGCGACGTGTGCTCACGCAGGACACAAGTGTTTACAGCATCCTTGTCAGATACCTACCCTTGTATTTGAGGGGAATTCCTGAAAAGAAATTAAAAAAATCTTTGGGAAACAAAACCAACTAGAGGTTAGGAATTTAGTCTTTGGGATCAGACAGACCTGGGTTCAAACCCAACTCTAAAGCTCACTAGCTATCTGGCCTTGCGCAAGTGACATAACGTCTCTGAGTTCACTTCCTGATTTGCATGGTGCACTGATAATACCTAACGCATGGGGTTGCCTGACTATTAAATGAGTACTTGACATGCTACATCTCACATAGTAAGTGTCCAACAAAAGGGATGAGTTATTTCTATGAGGTAGGAATGAAAGGGGAAACAAGAAGGCCCGACGACACTGCTGTGAAGACTGGGTACTTCCTCCACCCAACTAGCCCATGTCCAGACCATCCCTTGGTCCCACCCTTCACCTGCCCTGACTTACCTATCAATGGAGACTTCCACAGTCAGTGACTCATTACCTTCCTGGAGTCTCACCAGCAGCCTGGGGAGGGGAGGGGGTGGATGGGGGAGACAGTGATCAAACTCAATCTCCTAGACAGGTCAGATATTTGAAAAAGATAAGAGAAGAAGGGATTTGAAGAGGTAAGTGAATGGAGGAGAAAAGAGAGAAGGCCAAGAGTAGGAAAATCTGCGAAGGCAGAAAAAGCACAGAGCCCAAGGTTAGAAGAGGGAAGCAGGAATGAATTCTGGGATGCCAACCTTGCTTGGATGCTGAACTTATTCCCAGTCTTGATGATGAGGGGTCGATGAGGAGTTTGGGGCATGCAGGGCTGGGTTTCTACCACAAAGGCACTGGAGAGAGAGGTGTGAAGAGAATACATAGGTCAGTATCTACAAGAATGGTTCCCCTCATCCCTTTCCTCTGTCCCTCCCCAGTAGTCCCTTCCTGGCTCGAGACCTTTGAAGCAGACGCTGTAGCAACTCTGTGACCTGGGCTTCCCGCAAGTCTACCCCTTTGGTCAGAGGGTCCTTGGAATAGCTAACCATGCGACTCAATCCCTTCAGCTCCTTCAATTGCTGCCGCAAATGAAACAACAACTTTGCTCCATCTGTAAACCTGGGTGATAGAGTCCAAAGAAGAGAGAATCGATGAGTGTCCTGGAGCCCTGATCCAGGCCCCAGGGGCTCTCCTTTAACCATGTGGAGAGCTGGAAATGGGGGCAAAAAAAGAATTCAGGAAGCACATGAAAGATTGTTCAATATGAATCATAATCTAAGAAATAAACATGAAATCCATTTTAATATATAAAACTGATAAAAGATTAACATAATAGCTAATTTTTATGTTTGTCGTTATTAGTTGCCATCGAGTCGGTTCCAACTCATAGCGACCGTACGTGCAACAGAATGAAACACTGCCCAGCCCTGCACCATCCACACAATTGTTATTATGTTTGAGACCATTGCTGCAGCCACTGTGTCAATCCATCTCATTAAGGGGCTTCCTCCTTTCCACTGACCCTCTACTGTGCCATGCATGAAGTCCTTCTCGAGGGACTGGTCCCTCCTGAAAACAGGTCCAAAGTACATGAGACGAAGTCTCGCCATCCTCATTTCTAAGGAGCCTTCTGGCTGTACTGCTTGTGGTTAGTTTTTGCTTTCTTCTTTTGTCTTTTAAGTTGACAATGGATATACATTATATTTATAATCAAAAAAGCAATAATGCTCTTTCCATAAAAAAAAAATGAAACAAAGGATCAATACAATAACCATGTCGCCACCAGCAAGAAAAAGTGCATATACTTTAACTCAGGAATATTACTTCTGGGGATTTATATTAAGAAAATAATTAAGGATGTAAATATAGATGCAGCTGTGAGGATGTGTACTGCAGCACTGTTGAAAGCAAGCAATCACTTGCCAGTCCTTGTACCAGATGCTGGATGTATTTGCACCTGCAATTTAAATGTTGATCCTAAGTCCTATACACCTGTTCTTTTAACTTACCTGAAGAGCTGTAGTATTTTTTGAAAGTTTCAATAACAATGAACTTTCTCACAAGAAAATATTTTAAAGAGAAGATATTTTTCAAGTGTGCTGAAGGATATATTTTTCCAAATCACAATAAAATTAACATAAAATCACTTATTGGAAAAAAACATAGCAAGAAATTAAGGTGCCTAAATGTCCAAAAATACAAGTTCATTAATTAAATTATATTACTTCCATATAACCCACTGCCACTGAATGGAACCTGACTCATAGTGACCCTGTAAGAGAGTAGAACTGCCCCATAGGGTTTTCAATGCTGTATATATGGAAGCAGACTGCCACTTCTTTCTCCCATGGGGTGGCTGGTGGGTTTGAATTGCCAATCTTTCGATCAGCAGCCGAGCGCTCACTTAACCACTGTACAGCCAGGGCTCCTAAGCACTGAATTGTTGTTGTTGTTGTGTGCTGTCGAGTTGATTCTGACTCATAGCGACCCTGTAGGACAGGGTAGAACTGCCCCATAGTGTTTCCAAGGAGTGGCCGGTGGATACAAACTGCTGACCTTTTGGTTAGCAGCCTGTGCTCTTAGCCACTTCACCATCAGAGTTCCAAACACTGAATATGGTCTATAAAACCAAAAAAATCAAACCTGTTGCCATGGAGTCAATTCCGATTCATGATGACCCCTTGTGTTACAGAGCAGAACTACCCCATAGGGTTCGCTAGGCTGTAATTTTTATGGAAGCAGATTGCCAGGCCTTTCTTCCATACTTCCACATAGGGGACTATTATATAGCCATTATCAGTGACATAGGAAAACATTACAATGTATTTCTAAGTTTAAAAAAAAGCCCATAGATTTCAAAGCAGTATAAACAGTATGATTCAATTTTTGTTAATAATACTACAGTAGCTATATCTGATATTATTATTTTTAGCTGTATCTGAGTAATAAGATACTAGGTAATTTTTTTTTGTATTATATTCATTGCAGTAAAAAACGTAGAAAATATTTCTCAGGTGATTGAAAAGAAAGGAGAAACCAGGCTGAGAGCTAATCTATCGCTTTCACAAAGTGGCTCTGGGTTTCCTGTGTGGTGAGAACGATGCTGTAGAGTGTAGTTGCAGTTAAGACAGTAGAGCTGGGGTTGGTCTGGGAAGCAGAGGCTGATGGGGGCAGTATCTCTTGATGTATACAGTGCATCGCAACTTACAAAGCCTAGGGGATGGCCAGGGTAGGGTGAGCCTGGGGGTGGGAGGTGTCTCTTACCACTTCTCCAGCTGTTTCAACTCATGGTCCAGAGGGGCCCCAATGCAGGCTTTTTGCTGTCGGACTTTCCACTCCTCCAACTGTGGCAGCAGTAGCTCGATTAGGGTAGTTAATCGGCCCAGCAGGGCTTTGGAGGCATCAAGCACCTCCTAGGAAAGAGATGATGTGAGCACTGAGCACTTCTCACCATCTCCCTCTTCCACCCAACTGGGGATGAAGAGACAGGTGCCAAGGCTAAAAGGCCAGGACTCCCAGGTCCCTCGTTTTCCCAGTATCCTGCTGCCCACGCCCTCTGTTCCCGGACTCCTACCTTCCTCCTTTTGTCCAGTTCATTGATAGTTTCCTGCAGAAGCTGCTGCTGTCTGGCCTGATGGGGGTCCAAAGAGGGTGTCCTCACTGGATGGCAGGAAGCAGGAGTCAGACCAGTACTCAAACCCAGGGCTTGGGTCCCTCTCCTTCCTGACTGGGGTCTTATCCAGCTCAGCCAGAGTCAGAAGTGGGGAATTTTGGGGGGAGAAGGGGAAATCATGCAAAGCATAGGCATCTCTAGGCTTGCACCGGAAGCCCACTCAATCCACTAAGGCAGTCTGCACACATCTCCTTCAACACTCACAAACGGTCCCTGGCCCCTATCACATATGCTGGCACTTTGAGTTTTGCATGGCAGCTGGACTGTAGCCAGTAAGCTCAAAGGAGTTCTTCCCTTCTGTGCTTTGCCACCCTTGGCCTCCCAGCAGGCACCCATCTTTCTCCCATCCCTCAGTGTGCTTCCTACCTGGGGTCTGGGTTTTATATCGGAAGCAAAAGACATCCTGCTGGTCTTTCAGTTGGCTGATGGACCTCACCAGCTTCTGTACAGGGGAAGGAACCCAAATGAGGCTGCTTCTGTGGGAAGAAGTGGGGCTGAGCCCTGCCCACCCCAACTCTTGTCCTATCTACCAACCTCCATCATAGCCCTTAATTCCAGGATCCGGGATTCAATTTCATGCTGCTGGCTCTCCACAGGTGCATTGAGGGCTGGCTCACTTTGGTCCTGAAATAAGGGGCTCTGAGCACATTTTGGAGTGCCTGGGTGGCACAAAACAGTAAGCG
This sequence comes from Loxodonta africana, assembly GCF_030014295.1. Taxonomy (NCBI): domain Eukaryota; kingdom Metazoa; phylum Chordata; class Mammalia; order Proboscidea; family Elephantidae; genus Loxodonta; species Loxodonta africana. The sequence continues at coordinate 80,950,551 of NC_087345.1, read as the reverse complement.
CTCTATTACCAACCTAAAGTTTGCCAGTCCAAATCTACCCAGAGGTGCCTCAGAAGACAGGTCTGGCAATCTGCTTCCAAAATATCACAGCTTTGAAAATTCCACAGAGTGCAGTTCTACTCCACATACATGGGGTCACCCTGAGTCGGAACTGACTTGTCAGCAACTTTTTTTGTAGCACATTTCACCTCTGATCTTTCATCCCTAAAATTACACTACAGGATGTGGGAAGACCCTGTTCTGAGACAAATTCCCTCAGACCTTTCCATGGAACCTTTCTACTCCAGGATCTCCCAACATTACCACTGACTGAGCCCTCTGAGCCTGGATCAGAATTCTTTCTTCTTCCAGAAGGAGATTAAAGATCATCTCGGCCAACTGGGTAGGACCCTTGGGAAATGCCTAAAGCAGGATAAGGGAAAGGATTGATCCAATTCAACTACCCTTCAAGACCTACAACCCCAGACTCTCCCCACCAGTATCCAAAGTACTTCTCACCAGTAACCCCAGGACCCTCCCTCAGAGTCCCCAAACCTTTCTTCTCTTTCACCACTAGCCCCCCTAAAACCTTGGCCCCCTCGCAATGGACTCTTCCCCTCTCTCTGCCAGTGATCTCCCAAGTTCAGACTCCACCCCCCTCTTCCAGATCTGTCCCCCTCCCTTTGCACCTCCAGGTTCTGTTCCATACCCCAACCCTTACTCCTCTATACTAAGATCCCATTCCTGCCCAGTTATTCTCAGCTCTTCCAAGTACCTGGATGTCCCGAGCGAATTTTCGCATATTGTGCTGTAGCAACAAGCACTCAGGGTCCTCATTGTAGGGGCTACATTTATCGTCCAGTTGGCCCAAGAAGTGGTGGAAGAGCACGTTAGCCTTGGAATCATCATTGCCCAGTGCAGCCTCCCGCCTGGGGACCAGGAAAGACAAAGATGAGTGTCCCTGCAAAGTTTCTACTGTCCTGAGGCCTCCCAATCCCTTCCTGCCCTCGGTGTCTCCCGGGTCCTGGGGACTCAAAAGAAAGAAATCACCTTTCCCACCCAACTCCCCAACTTCCTGAAGGCCTCACCAGTTCTGATCTTCAATCCAGACGGCCAGGTACTGTCGAACATCCACCGGCAGGGGGCTATCTGAGTAGAGCTGGTGTAGCTGCTCCTGAAATGGGCTATCGAGATTCTGCAGCATCTCCCACTGCGCCATTTGGAGTCTGAGTCTGAAGGATGCACGTTTCCAACTAGAAAATTTGATGGATTAAATCATCCACAGTCTCATGATTGTTTATTAGTAATTAAAAAACTGTTACTTGTAATGAGATACAACCTAACCCCATTAGAATGGCAACAATCAAGAAAAAAAGGGAAAACAATAGGTGTTAGCGAGGTTGTGGAGAAACTGGAACCCTTGTCCATTGCTGATGGAAATGTAAAATGATACAGCCACTGTGGAAAAGTTTTGCATCTTCCAGGTCATCAAACAGTTCATCAAAAAGTTGAGCATAGAACTACCATATGACTCAGCAAACCCAATCCTAGGTATATACCCAGAAGAAGTGAAGGCTGGAATGCAAACAAAAATCTGTACACACAATGGAATACTACTCAGCCCTAAGGAGAAATGAAATCCTCGTGCATGACACAACATAGATGAACCTTGAACACATCATGCTGAGGGAAATAAGTCATTCGCAAAAGACAAATGCTGTATGATCTCACTTACACAAAATAAGCAAACATATAGAAACCTAAGATTAGTGGTTACGAGGGATGGGGGTGAGGGAAGAGGGTGTTTTTGCTTAGAGGGCATTGAGTTTATGTTAATGGTGGTGGGGTGATTTGGAAAAGGATAGCAGCCAGACTGTAATCAATGTCACTGAATTATACATGTAGAAATTGTTAAGCTGGTGTGTGTTTTGTTATGTATATTTTAATCACAATAAAAAACAATTAAAAATGTTACTTTTACAAGTAATACATGAATATACTCTCCTTGTCAAAAAAAAAAAAAGAAGAAAAAAAATTGAGGTCCATGTTGACCCCACCCCCAATCTTGGTTCCTCCCTTCTCTCCAGAAGCAATCACTGTTATAATTTTGGTATGTATTCTTCCAGAGAGCACCATTTAATAGCTCCAATATGTGAGGTTTTTTTTTTGTTAGTTTGTTTTAACTGTAATTTGCAAACACACACCAAAGTAGAGTGAATAGTACAATGATTACCCATATATCCATCACCCAGTTTCAACACCTGTTAATGACATATCCACCTTTCTTATTTCATTTATCACCACCCTATTTATTTTACATTTTTGCGTGTATTTTTTTTTCTTTTGTGCTGCAGTATTTAAAGTTCAGCGTTGGTCTTAAGTATTTATTACAGCATGATCCCTCTTGGCCCCAAAGCTTTTTTTTTTTTTTTTTTTAACTTTTATTGAGCTTCAAGTGAACGTTTACAAATCAAGTCAAACTGTCACATATAAGTTTATACACCTTACTCCGTACTCCCACTTGCTCTCCCCCTAATGAGTCAGCCCTTCCAGTCTCTCCTTTCGTGACAATTTTGCCAGCTTCCAACTCCCTCTATCTTCCCATCCCCCGTCCAGACAGGAGATGCCAACATAGTCTCAAGTGTCCACCTGATACAAATAGCTCACTCTTCATCAGCATCTCTCTCCTACCCACTGTCCAGTCCCTTCCATGTCTGATGAGTTGTCTTCCGGAATGGTTCCTGTCCTGGGCCAACAGAAGGTTTGGGGACCATGACCGCCGGGATTCCTCTAGTCTCAGTCAGACCATTAAGTATGGTCTTTTTGTGAGAATTTGGGGTCTGCATCCCACTGATCTCCTGCCCCCTCAGGGCTTCTCTGTTGTGCTCCCTGTCAGGGCAGTCATCGATTGTGGCCAGGCACCATCTAGTTCTTCTGGTCTCAGGATGATGTAGGTCTCTGGTTCATGTGGCCCTTTCTGTCTCTTCGGCTCTTAGTTATCGTGTGACCTTGGTGTTCTTCATTCTCCTTTGATCCGGGTGGGTTGAGACCAATTGATGCATCTTAGATGGCCGCTTGTTAGCATTTAAGACCCCAGATGCCACATTTCAAAGTGGGATGCAGAATGTTTTCATAATAGAATTATTTTGCCAATTGACTTAGAAGTCCCCTTAAACCATGGTCCCCAAACCCCCGCCCTTGCTCCGCTGACCTTTGAAGCATTCTGTTTATCCCAGAAACTTCTTTGCTTTTGGTCCAGTCCAGTTGAGCTGACCTTCCATGTATTGAGTATTGTCCTTCCCTTCACCTAAAGCAGTTCTTAGCTACTAATTAATCAGTAAGAAAACCTCTCCCACCCTACCTCCCTCCCCGCCTCGTAACCACAGAAGTATGTGTTCTTCTCAGTTTACACTATTTCTCAAGATCTTATAATAGTGGTCTTATACAATATTTGTCCTTTTGCCTCTGACTAATTTCTCTCAGCATAATGCCTTCCAGGTTCCTCCATGTTATGAAATGTTGCACAGATTTGTCACTGTTCTTTATCGATGCGTAGTATTCTATATACCACAAATTATTTAACCGTTCATCCATTGATGGACACCTTGGTTGCTTCCAGCCTTTTGCTATTGTAAACAGAGCTGCGATAAACATGGGTGTGCATATATCTGTTTGTGTGAAGGCTCTTATTTCTCTAGGGTATATTCTGAGGAGTGGGATTTCTGGGTTGTATGGTAGTTCTATTTCTAACTGTTTAAGGTAACGCCAGATAGATTTCCAAAGTGGTTGTACCATTTTACATTCCCACCAGCAATGTATGAGAGTTCCAATCGCTCCGCAGCCTCTCCAACATTTATTATTTTGTGTTTTTTGGATTAATGAGTGAGATGGAATCTCATCGTAGTTTTAATTTGCATTTCTCTAATGGCTAATGATCGAGAGCAATTTCTCATGTATCTGTTAGCTGCCTGAATATCTTCTTTAGTGAAGTGCGTGTTCATATCCTTTGCCCACTTTTTTTTTTAATTAACTTTTATTAAGCTTCAAGTGAACATTTACAATTCCAATCAGTCTGTCACATGTAAGTTTACATACATCTTACTCCCTTCTCCCACTTGCTCTCCCCCTATTGAGTCAGCCCTTTCAGTCTCTCATTTCGTGCCAATTTTGCCGTCTTCCCTCTCTCTCTATCTTCCCATCCCCCCTCCAGTCAAGAGTTGCCAACACACTCTCCAGTGTCCACCTGATTTAATTAGCTCACTCTTCATCAGCATCTCTCTCCCCCCGCTGACCAGTCCCTTTCATGTCTGATGAGTTGTCTTCGGGAATGGTTCCTGTCCTGTGCCAACAGAAGGTCTGGGGGCCATTGCCGCTGGGATTCCTCTAGTCGCAGTCAGACCATTAAGTATGGTCTTTTTATGAGAATTTGGGGTCTGCATCCCACTGATCTCCTGCTCCCTCAGGAGTTCTCTGTTGTGCTCCCTGACAGGGCAGTCATCGATTGTGGCCAGGCACCAACTAGTTCTTCTGGTCTCAGGATGATGTAGGTCTCTGGTTCATGTGGCCCTTTCTGTCTCTTGGGTTCTTAGTTGTTGTGTGACCTTGGTGTTCTTCATTTGCCTTTGCTCCAGGTGGGTTGAGACCAATTGATGTATCTTAGGTGGCCGCTTGTTAGCATTTAGGACCCCAGATGCCACATTTCAAAGTGGGATGCAGAATGTTTTCATAATAGAATTATTTTGCCAGTCGACTTAGAAGTACCCTCAAACCATGTTCCCCAGACTCCAGCCCCTGCTCCGCTGAGCTTTGAAGCATTCATTTTATCCCGGAAACCTCTTTGCTTTTAGTCCAGTCCAATTGGGCTTACCTTCCTTGTATTGAGTGTTGTCTTTCCCTTCACCCAAAGCAGTTCTTATCTACTGATTGATCAATAAAAAACCCTCTCCCTCCCTCCCTCCCCCCTTCGTAACCACAAAAGTATGTGTTCTTCTCAGTTTTTTCTATTTCTCAGGATCTTATAATAGTGGTCTTATACAATATTTGTCCTTTTGCCTCTGACTCATTTCGCTCAGCATAATGCCTTCCAGATTCCTCCATGTTATGAAATGTTTCAGAGATTCGTCACTGTTCTTTATCGATGCGTAGTATTCCACTGTGTGAATATACCACAATTTATTTACCCATTCATCCGTTGACGGACACCTTGGTTGCTTCCAGCTTTTTGCTATTGTAAACAGAGCCGCAATAAACATGGGTGTGCATATATCTGTTTGTGTGAAGGCTCTTGTATCTCTAGGGTATATTCCGAGGAGTGGGATTTCTGGGTTGTATGTAGTTCTATTTCTAACTGTTTAAGATAACGCCAGATGGATTTCCAAAGTGGTTGTACCATTTTACATTCCCACCAGCAGTGTATGAGAGTTCCAATCTCTCTGCAGCCTCTCCAACATTTATTATTTTGTGTTTTTTGGATTACTGCCAGTCTAGTTGGTGTGAGATGGAATCTCAGCGTAGTTTTAATTTGCATTTCTCTAATGGCTAATGATCGGGAGCATTTTCTCATGTATCTGTTGGCTGCCTGAATATCTTCTTTAGTGAAATGTGTGTTCATATCCTTTGCCCACTTCTTGATTGGGTTGTTTGTCTTTTTGTGGTTGAGTTTTGACAGAATCATATAGATTTTAGAGATCAGGCGCTGGTCTGAGATGTCATAGCTGAAAATTCTTTCCCAGTCTGTAGGTGGTCTTTTTACTCTTTTGGTGAAGTCTTTAGATGAGCATAGGTGTTTGATTTTTAGGAGCTCCCAGTTATCTGGTTTCTCTTCATCATTTTTGGTAATGTTTTATATTCTGTTTATGCCCTGTATTAGGGCTCCTAGGGTTGTCCCTATTTTTTCTTCCATGATCTTTATCCTTTTAGTCTCTATGTTTAGGTCTTTGATCCACTTGGAGTTGGTTTTTGTGCATGGTGTGAGGTATGGGTCCTGTTTCATTTTTTTGCAAATGGATATCCAGTTATGCCAGCACCATTTGTTAAAAAGACTATCTTTTCCCCAATTAACTGGCACTGGGCCTCTGTCAAATATCAGCTGCTCATATGTGGATGGATTTATATCTGGGTTCTCAATTCTGTTCCATTGGTCTACGTGTCTGTTGTTGTACCAGTACCAGGCTGTTTTGACTACTGTGGCTGTATGATAGGTTCTGAAATCAGGTAGAGTGAGGCCTCCCACTTTCTTCTTCTTTTTCAGTAATGCTTTACTTATCCGAGGCTTCTTTCCCTTCCATATGAAGTTGGTGATTTGTTTCTCCATCACATTAAAAAATGACATTGGAATCTGGATCGGAAGTGCATCGTATGTATAAAAGGCTTTTGGTAGAATAGACATTTTTACTATGTTAAGTCTTCCTATCCATGAGCAAGGTATGTTTTTCCACTTAAGTAGGTCCTTTTTAGTTTCTTGTAGTAGTACTTTGTAGTTTTCTTTGTATAGGTCTTTTACATCTTTGGTAAGATTTATTCCTAAGTATTTTATCTTCTTGGGGGCTACTGTGAATGGTATTGATTTGGTTATTTCCTCTTCGATGTTCTTTTTGTTGATGTAGAGGAATCCAAGTGATTTTTGTATGCTTATCTTATAACCTGAGACTCTGCCAAACTCTTCTATTAGTTTCAGTAGTTTTCTGGAGGATTCCTTAGGGTTTTCTGTGTATAAGATCATGTCATCTGCAAATAGAGATAATTTTATTTCCCCCTTGCCAATCTGGATGCCCTTTATTTCTTTGTCTAGCCTAATTGCTCTGGCTAGGACCTCTAGCACAACGTTGAATAAGAGCGGTGATAAAGGCATCCTTGTCTGGTTCCCGTTCTCAAGGGAAATGCTTTCAGGCTCTCTCCATTTAGAGTGATGTTGGCTGTTCGCTTTGTATAGATGCCCTTTATTATGTTGAGGAATCTTCCTTCAATTCCTATTTTGGTGAGAGTTTTTATCATAAATGGGTGTTGGACTTTGTCAAATGCCTTTTCTGCATCAATTGATAAGATCATGTGGTTTTTGTCTTTTGTTTTATTTATATGGTGGATTACATTAATGGTTTTTCTAATATTAAACCAGCCTTGCATACCTGGTATAAATCCCACTTGGTCATGGTGGATTAATTTTTTGATATGTTGTTGAATTCTATTGGCTAGAATTTTGTTCAGGATTTTTGCATCTATGTTCATGAGGGATATAGGTCTGTAATTTTCTTTTTTTGTGATGTCGTTACCTGGTTTTGGTATCAGGGAAATGGTGGCTTCATAGAATGAGTTAGGTAGTATTCCGTCATTTTTGATGCTTTGAAATACCTTTAGTAGTAGTGGTGTTAACTCTTCTCTGAAAGTTTGGTAGAACTCTGCAGTAAAGCCATCCAGGCCAGGGTTTTTTTTTTTTGTTGGGAGTTTTTTGATTACCGTTTCAATCTCTTTTTTTGTTATGGGTCTATTTAGTTGTTCTACTTCTGATTGTGTTAGTTTAGGTAGGTAGTGTTTTTCCAGGAATTCATCCATTTCTTCTACGTTTGCAAATTTGCTAGAGTACAATTTTTCATAATAATCTGATATGATTCTTTTAATTTCAGTTGGGTCTGTTGTGATGTGGCCCATCTCGTTTCTTATTCAGGTTATTTGTTTCCTTTCCTGTATTTCTTTAGTCAGTCTGGCCAATGGTTTATCAATTTTATTAATTTTTTCAAAGAACCAGCTTTTGGCTTTGTTAATTCTTTCAATTGTTTTTCTGTTCTCTAATTCATTTAGTTCAGCTCAAATTTTTATTATTTGTTTTCTTCTGGTGCCTGATGGATTCTTTTGTTGCTCACTTTCTATTTGTTCAAGTTGTAGGGACAGTTCTCTGATTTTGGCTCTTTCTTCTTTTTGTATGTGTGCATTTATCGATATAAATTGGCCTCTGAGCACTGCTTTTGCTGTGTCCCAGAGGTTTTGATAGGAAGTATTTTCATTCTTGTTGCATTCTATGAATTTCCTTAATGCCTCCTTAATGTCTTCTATAACCCAGTCTTTTTTCAGGAGGGTATTGTTCAGTTTCCAAGTATTTGATTTCTTTTCCCTAATTTTTCTGTTATTGATTTCCACTTTTATGGCCTTGTGGTCTGAGAAGATGCTTTGTAATATTTCGATGTTTTAGATTCTGCAAAGGTTTGTTTTATGACCTAATATGTGGTCTATTCTAGAGAATGTTCCATGTGCGCTAGAAAAAAAGTATACTTTGCAGCAGTTGGGTGGAGAGTTCTGTATAAGTCAATGAGGTCAAGTTGGTTGATTGTTGTAATTAGGTCTTCCGTGTCTCTATTGAGCTTCTTACTGGATGTCCTGTCCTTCTCCGAAAGTGGTGTGTTGAAGTCTCCTACTATAATTGTGGAGGTGTCTATCTCACTTTTCAGTTCTGTTAAAATTTGATTTATGTATCTTACAGCCCTGTCATTGGGTGCATAAATACTTAATATGGTTATATCTTCCTGGGCAATTGTCCCTTTTATCATTATGTAGCGTCCTTCTTTATCCTTTGTGGTGGATTTAAGTTTAAAGTCTATTTTGTCAGAAATTAATATTGCTACTCCTCTTCTTTTTTGCTTATTGTTTGCTTGATATATTTTTTTCCATCCTTTGAGTTTTAGTTTGTTTGTGTCTCTAAGTCTAAGGTGTGTCTCTTGTAGGCAGCGTATAGACGGATCGTGTTTCTTTATCCAGTCTGAGACTCTCTGTCTCTTTATTGGTGCATTTAGTCCATTTACATTCAGCGTAATTATAGATAAGTATGTGTTTTTTTTTTTTTTTATGTGTTTAGTGTTGTCATTTTGATGCTTTTTATGTGTGTGGTTGACAATTTCATTTTTCCACTTACTTTTTTGTGCTGAGATGTTTTTCTTTGTAAATTGTGTGTTCCTCATTTTCATAGTATTTGACTTTATGTTTTTCTTGGTTTTTATTTTGAGTTATGGAGTTGTTATACCTCTTTGTGGTTACCTTATTATTTACCCCTATTTTTCTAAGTAAAAACCTAACTTGTATTGTCCTATATCGCCTTGCATCCCTCTCCATATGACAGTTCTATGCCACCTGTATTTAGTCCCTCTTTTTGATTATTGTGATCTTTTACATGTTGACTTCAACGATTCCCTGTTTTGAGCATTTTTTTTTTAATTAATCTTAATTTGTTTTTGTGATTTCCCTATTTGAGTTGATATCAGGATGTTCTGTTCTGTGATCTTGTGTTGTGCTGGTATCTGATATTATTGGTTTTCTGACCAAACAATTTCCTTTAGTATTTCTTGTAGCTTTGGTTTGGTTTTTGCAAATCCTCTAAACTTGTGTTTATCTGTAAATATCTTAATTTCGCCTTCATATTTCAGAGAGAGTTTTGCTGGATATATGATCCTTGGCTGGCAGTTTTTCTCCTTCAATGCTCTGTATATGTCATCCCATTGCCTTTTTGCCTGCATGGTTTCTGCTGAGTAGTCTGAACTTATTCTTATTGATTCTCCCTTGTAGGAAACCTTTCTTTTATCCCTGGCTGCTTTTAAAATTTTCTCTTTATCTTTGGTTTTGGCAAGTTTGATGATAATATGTCTTGGTGTTTTTCTTTTTGGATCAATCTTAAATGGGGTTCGATGGGCATCTTGGATAGATATCCTTTTGTCTTTCATGATGTCAGGGAAGTTTTCTGTCAGCAGATCTTCAACTATTCTGTGTTTTCTGTCCTCCCTCCCTGTTCTGGGACTCCAGTCACATGCAAGTTATCCTTCTTGATAGAGTCCCACATGATTCTTAGGGTTTCTTCATTTTTTTTAATTCTTTTATCTGATTTTTTTTCAGCTATGTTGGTGTTAATTCCCTGGTCCTCCAGATTTCCCACTCTGCATTCTAATTGCTCGAGTCTGCTCCTCTGACTTCCTATTGCATTGTCTAATTCTGTAATTTTATTGTTAACCTTTTGGATTTCTGAATGCTGTCTCTCTATGGATTCTTGCAACTTATTAATTTTTCCACTATGTTCTTGAATAATCTTTTTGAGTTCTTCAACTGTTTTATCAGTGTGTTCCTTGGCTTTTTCTGCAGATTGCCTTATTTCATTTCTGAGGTCATCCCTGATGTCTTGAAGCATTCTGTAAATTAGTTTTTTATATTCTGTATCTGATAATTCCAGGATTGTATCTTCATTTGGGAAAGATTTTGATTCTTTTGTTTGGGGGGTTGTAGAAGCAGTCATGGTCTGTTTCTTTATGTGGTTTGATATCGACACTGACTCCGAGCCATCACTAAGATATTGTAGTAATTTATTCTATATTTGCTCACTGAGTCTTATCTTGTTTTGTTTTCTTTCAGTATACATGGATGGGCTACTAGATTGTGCTGTCTTAATTGTTGTAGCCCTTGACTTACTTATGACCTATTACCAGCTGGTTTGGGCTGTTACCAGATATATATGCCTGAGTCCATTCACTATTCTTGAGTAGAATCTGATTTTGGGTCATCAAGTGTGTGATGCACCCTGTCGCCTATCCACCTTGAGAAGTAGTGGTGATAGTTGTGTGCACCAGATTCTAGTAGCAGCTGGGGTTCACACTCCAGGGGGGGCAGGATGCTGACAGGCTTCCCCCAAGTGTCAGTGAGGTAGGTGTGTCTCTATTCCTAAAGCACCTTGGTGGGTGGGCTCTGCAGCTGTACCTTAGGCCCCCAGGGCAAGTACCTCTACAGATTGGTAGGTGTCACCCTCCTTAGACCCCTAAGGCAGGAGGCTAGGTGGTCTGGGGGGAGCTTCAGCCCTCAGTTCCCTGTTGTGGGTCAGTGAGGGCTCTGTTGAATACGCACAGATATCAGACCTGGGAAACTTGTCTTTCCAGTAAATCCACTTAAAAAAAATGCAGTCAGATCCCTACCAGAAATGCCTTTGCATTATAATAGCCACCTTGTTCCCTTTAGGGATGAAAGCCCGAGACTGTGGATCACTTATGCTTGGCTGGAGCTGGTTCTGTGTTTTTAGTCCAATTAGGGAAGGATTTTTGGTCCCTGGGTTTTTTGTGGTTGCTTCTCTCAGGCCAGAAGAATGGGTTAGGAAAAGACCAAAAAAAAAAGAAAAGGAAAAGCGCGGAGCAGTTCTCCCTCTGGCTCAGGAAATTCCAATGTTAATGAAGCCGCCTAGGAAGTGGGGGGCGGGTTCAGAAAAACAGGAGAGAGTAGCACCCCGGAATATAGACATAGTTACTTATCTTGCTTGGGATGATTGTTTTATCTGAGATTCCGGAGGGGCGCGTTGCCTGTGTGCGCTGGTTGGGTAGAGATTGCCCCCGAGGGTCAGGCCCCTGTCCCGTGCTTGAGCTGTCTCAGAAGCCGCAATCAGTTCCTCTGCTGCCGGTCCAAAGCCCCACGCCAAGGTTCCCCGGCTGGGACGCTGCACTCCCGGCTCCAAAAACAGTCGCTGCCTCCCGGCGACTTCTCCTCCCGCCAGCCGCGTCGCCCCGCCGCCCGCGCTGACTGGCTGGGCCCCCTCCCGAGGTCAGTTCAGGGGGGTAGGGTTGCGCCCCGTGTTTGTGCCGTCACAGGATGTTGTGCTCAGCTCCCCTGCGCCCAGTCCAAAGCCCGGCGCCAAGGTTACCTGACTGGGACGCTGACTCCAGGCTCCGAAAACAGTCACTGCTTCCCCGTAGTTGTTCGTTCACGGTCTCTGTCACTCAGGTCAACTCTTTAAATCTGTGTTTGTTGGTCAGGGTTCGTAGATTGTCATGTATGTGATCGATTCACTTGTTTTTCCAAGTGTTTGTTGCAAGAGGGATCCGAGGTAGCGTCTACCTAGTCAGCCATCTTGGCCCCCCCCCAAAGCTTTTTTAGGCACTAAAATTTCCTTGGAGATAAGGAAAGTCTGCCCTATAAACTGCCCTCTGTGTAGAAAGGGAGAGTTTCATTCTAGAAGATGTCTGTCTACCATACAAGAGGTCACTCAGTCCCTAAGGCTGTGCCTGACTCTATTTTAACGCATCTTCATGGCCCTCCTCCCTGCCCTGACCACAGCATCAGTCTCACTCAAACCACTTGCAATTTCTAAAAATACTTTTTTTAATTGTGGGAAAATATATATGTAACACATTTGCCAACTCGACATTTTTTACATGTACGATTCAGTGACCATCATCCATACCTGTTACCAAAATTTCCATCACCATTAACAGATACTCAATGCTGCCTAAACAATGATTCCCCCTTTCCCTCTCCCTCCTGCCCTGGGAGGAGCCCTGGTAGCATAGTGGTTAAAGTGCTTGGCTGCTAACCAAGAAGTCAGTGATTCCAACCTACCAGCCACGCCATAAAAAGAAAGATGTGGTAATTGGCTTCTGTGAAGATTTACAACCTTGGAGACCCTACGGGGCAGTCTACTCTGTTTTACAGGGTCACTATGAGTGGGATTCGACTCAATGGCAGTGGGTTTGGTTTTCTTACACCTGGTAACCACTAATAACCTTTGGTCTCTATGCTGTTGTTGTTGTTAGGTGCCGTCGAGTCAGTTCTGACTCACAGTGACCCTATGTACAACAGAACAAAACACTACCCAGTCCTGCACCATATTCACAATCATTGTTATGCTTGAGCCCACTGTTGCAGCCACTCTGTCAAACCATCTCATTGAGGGTCTTCCTCTTTTTCCCTGACCTTCTACTTTACCAAGCATGAAGTCCTTCTCCAGGGACTGATCCCTCCCGATAACACGTCCAAAGTATGTGAGATGAAGTCTCGCCATCCTTGCGTCTAAGGAGCATTCTGGCTGTACTTCTTCCACAACAGATTTGTTCCTTCTTTTGGCACTCCGTGGTATATTCAATATTCTTCACCAACACCATAAATCAAAGGTATCAATTCTCCTTTATCTTTCTTATTTATTGTCCAGCTTTCACATGCATATGAGGCAAATGAAAACATCATGGCTTGGATCACCCGCGCGCCTGAGTCCTCAAAGTGACATATTTGCGTTTTAACACTTTAAAGAGGTCTTTTACAGCTGATTTGCCCAGTGTAATGTGTCATTTGATTTCTTGACTGCTGCTTCCATGAGTGTTGATTGTGGATTCAAGTAAAATGAAATCCTTGACATCAATCTTTTCCCCATTTATCATGATGTTGCTTACTGGTCCAGTTGTGAGGATTTTTGTTTTCTTTATGTTGAGGTGTAATCCATACTGAAGGGTGTAGTCTTTGATCTTCATCAGTAAATGCTTCAAGTCCTTTTCAGTTTCAGCAAGCAAGGTTGTGTTATCTGCATAATGCAGGTTATTAATGAGTCTTCTTCCAATCCTAATGCCATGTTCTTCATTACACAGTCCAGTTTCTCATATTATTTGCTCAGCATACAGATTGAATAAGTATGGTAAAATGATACAACCCTGACGTACACCTTTCCTGACTTTAAACCACAAGTATCCCCTTGTTCTGTCCAAACGACTGCCTCTTGATCTATGTACAGGTTCCACATGTACATAATTAAGTGTTCTGGAATTCCCATTCTTCACAGTGTTATCCATAATTTGTTATGATCCACATAGTCAAATGCCTCTGCAGAGTCAATAAAATGCAGGTAAACATATTTTTGGTCTTCTCTGCTTTCAGCCATGATCCATCTGATATCAGCAATGATATCCCTCATTCCACGCCCTCTTCTGAATCCAACTTGACTTTCTGGCAGTTCCCTGTCGATATACTGCTGCAGCCACTTTTGAATGATCTTCAGCAAATCTTTACTTGTGTGTGATATTAATGATATCGTTTGATAATTTCCTCATTCCATTGGATCACTTTTCTTTGGAATAGGCATAAACAGGGATCTCTTCCAGTTAGTTGGCCAGGGAGCTGTCTTCCAAATTTCTTGGCATAGATGAGTGAGCACTTCCAGCCCTGCATCCATTTGTTGAAACATCTCAATTGGTATTTTGTCAATTCCTGAAGATTTGTTTTTCGCTAATACCTTCAGTACAGCTGGGACCTCTTCCTTCAGTACCATCAATTCCTGATCATATGCTACCTCCTGAAATGGCTGAATGTCAACCAATTCTTTTTGGTATAGTGACTCTGTGTATTCTTTCCAACTTCTTTTGATGCTTCCTGCATTATTTAATATTTTCCCCATAGACTCTTTCAATATTGCAACTCAAGGCTTGAATTGTTTCTTCAGTTATTTCAACTTGAGAAACGCCGAGCATGTTCTTCCCTTTTAGTTTTCTAACTTCGGGTCTTTGCGCATGTCATTATAATACTTTGTCTTCTCGAGATGCCCTTTGAAATCTCCTGTTCAGCTCCTCATCACTTCTTCTGTTTGTTTTAGCTACTGGACACTCAGGAGCCAATTTCAGCATCTCTTCTGACATCCTTTTTGGTCTTTTCTTTCTTTCCTGTCTTTTTAATGACCTCTTGGTTTCTTCATGTATGATGTCCTTGATGTCATTCCACAAATTGTCTGGTCTTTGATCATTAGTGTTCAACATGTCAAATCTATCCTTAGAAAGGTCACTAAATTTAGGTGGGATATACTCAAGGTCATACTTTGGCTCTTATGGACTTGTTCTAATTTTCTTCAGCTTCAACTTGAACTTGCATAGGAGCAATTGATGGTCTGTTACGCAGTCAACCCTGGCCTTGTTCTAACTGAGGATATTGAGCTTTTCCATCGTCTCATTCCACAGATGTACTCAATTTGATCCCTGTGTATTCCACCCAGCAAGGTCCACATGTATAGTCGCCGTTTATGTTGGTGAAAGAAGGTATTTGCAATGAAGAAGTCATTGGTCTTGCAAAATTCTATCATGCAATCTCCAGTGTGTTGTTTCTACCACCAAGGCCCTATTTTCCAACTACCAATCCTTCTTCTTTGTTTCCAACTTTTGCTTTTCAATCACCAGTAATTATCAACGCATCCTGATTGCATGTTCGATCAATTTCAGACTGCAGAAGATGGTAAAAATCTTCAATTTCTTCATCTTTGGCCTTGGTGGCTGGTGCATAAATTTGAATATTAGTCGTGTTAACTGATCTTCCTTGTAGGTATATGGATATTATCATTGATAGTGCTGTACTTCAGCATAGGTCTTGAAATGTTCTTTTTGACTATGAATGCAACACCATTCCTCTTAAAGTCGCCATTCACAGCATAGTAGACTATATGATTGTCCAACTCAAAACGGGCATGCCAGTCCATTTCAGCTCACTAATGCCTAGGATATCAATGTTTATACATTCCATTCCATTTTTGACAATTTCCAACTTTCCCAGATTCATACTTTGTACATTCCACGTTCTGATTATTAACGAATGTTTGCAGCTGTTTCTTCTCATTTTGAGTCAGCAAATGAAGGTCCAGAAAGCTTGACTCCATTCATGTCATTAAGGATGACTCTAGTTTGAGGAGGCGGCTCTTTTCCAGTCGTCTTTTGATTGTTTTCCAACCCTGGGGGCTCATCTTTCAGCACTGTATCAGACAATGTTCTGCTGCTATTTATAAGGTTTTCACTCGCTAACTCTTTTCAGAAGTAGACAACCAGTCCTTCTTCCTAGTCTGTCTTAAGCCTGGAAGCTCAGCTGAAACCTGTATGCTATGGGCAACCCTGATGGTATTTGAATACCAGTGGCATAGCTTCCAGCATTACAACAACACACAAGCCCCTACAGTACAACAACAAACTGACAGATGCTTTGTCTCTGTACATTAGCCTATTCTAGCTATTTCAAATAAGTGGGATAAGTATTTGTCCTTTTCTGACTGATTTACTTCACTCAGCATAATGTTTTCAATCTAAAAACCTTCTACGACCTCTGTTAATCTCCGATTCTCAACGTGAATTATCAACTTTGTGAATAACCCAGAAATTTCACTAAAAACTGGCTTTTTCTGTCACCAAGCAGGCTGGGTCGTACATCTTTCTTCCCACCTTTTCCTGTCCACTGCATCTGATGTCTTTTTGGTGAACTACAACTTATTCTTGTTGCAGCCTAAGCCTAACAAAATAGAATAAAGCAAGCCCATCTGTGATCTAAAAAGTCATATGATTTTATTACAAGGCAAGGAAAAATGTTTGAGATGGGAGAGATTCTCCTCCACCAGCATGAATCAGCTGCCATTCTACCTTGTAAATAGGTACAGGGAAGGGGAGGGACTGAGCAGGGGCTCCTATTTTTCATTTTAACCCTTTTAGCAGTGCTTGACTTTTTTTTTTTTATTAATTTGACTGTGGTAAAATATACATAACAAAAAAATTGCCATTTTAACAACTTTTTGTGTACAATTCGGTGACATCAGTTATGTTCACCAAGTGCTTGGCTTTTTAAACTATGTACCTGCATTACTTTTAAGAAAGAAAATATGAAGAGGTTTCAGTTCTCAAGGAAGTAATCAGCTGAAATTAAAAGAGCAAGGCAGCCAGTAAACTCTAATTATGAAAGAAAACCTGGTCTCCCCATATGGACCGCAAACATTGTGAGGTGAAGGGCTGTTAACATTTTACTTTTCCTCCAATATCTCTCACTCTCTTAGGCACATATTTATGCTCAATAAGTTTTTCTAAAAGGAACGGAATTTTCTGTGTGGCCTTAGGCAAATCGTTTCGCCTTTCTGTGCCTTATACTTTTTACGTAACAAATAAGGATAAACCGTATGCACTTTTGTACTTTTTTTTTTTGTGAGAATCAAAAATGATGCACACAAAAAATAATAATGCAGATCAGAAGGTAAAAGCGTTGGCTGAGACAGTGAACTTATGCAATAATGCCAGGTTCTGGGTCTCGGAGGCTGCAGGAGAATTGCAGGAGGGGGGCACTAGGGTTTGGGAGCTAGGCTGGACAAGAGCGGGAAATACAGGGCAGAGCAAGTGACGGCTCCTATTTCAACCTCGGGACAGAAGCTGCCCCCTCCAGTGTGTAACCCCCATGGCTTCTCTTCCTTCGCAGGGAGGAATCCGTGCCCCCATCCCCTCCCGCCCTCTCAGAGCCGGTACCTGATTGGGGTCGCAGTCCCCGCTCCCACCGGTGGCTGTTGTCGAGGCCCCCCGTCCCCAGAGCGAGCTCTGCACCAGGACCTCCCGCCCGCCCAGTCGTCAGCTTCGGTCCAACCCTGCTTAGCGGGCTTCGGTGGGCGGCTGAACCCGGAACTCGCGATTCCCAGCCGGGCACCAGGACCCTAGCTGCCACTCAACCAAGCCCATCCTTGGCTCCCCTAGGCTGCGAGCTCATTGGTGCCGCCACAACTCCGCCCCCTCTGTTGGAACCGAAACCACACCTTCAGCTCCCGCGATTGGGGGGAAAGCTCGAGTAAGCCCCGCCCCGTACCCGCGGAGGGAAGGAATCCAATTAATGGAATAGCCCGAAACAGCTGATTTCCGAGAATCTGAGTCCCGGCCGCGGAAGCGAGACTGGCCCAGGACCCTGGGGGCTTTAAGGGCTGGGTACAAAGAGGTGGGACCGGAATTTCGGTGTTTAGAGGTTGGAGTCCTGGTGGCACAGTGGTTAAGAGTTCAGGCTGCCAGCCAAAAGGTCGGCAGTTTGAATCCATCGCCACTCTTTGCAAACCCTCTGTTCTCTAGAGTCACGAGCAGACAGCCCGAATCGACTTGATGGCAACGGGTTACCCTTTTACTGAGGGTGCCTTGCTAAGCACTTTAGATTCATTGTACCACTTCTCACTTCCACGGCAACCAATCGAGGTGAGAATCATTATCTCCATTTTAGAGATTGAAAAACTGAGCTTCGAAAAAGACGTCGCTTGTCAGTGATGACAGAAGCACAAACATGTGGAATCTGGATTCAAAGCCAAATCCTTAGACTCCAAATTCCAAACTTTTTGATTCCTACATTTTACAGCACTGCCTTCCTCCTGAATAATGAACCCGATATTTAGAA
Organism: Loxodonta africana; assembly: GCF_030014295.1. Lineage (NCBI taxonomy): Eukaryota > Metazoa > Chordata > Mammalia > Proboscidea > Elephantidae > Loxodonta > Loxodonta africana. The sequence continues at coordinate 80,932,647 of NC_087345.1, read as the reverse complement.
TTTGATCACACACATAGAAATTGTCAGAATATTAGATTTATTCCTTCTGTTTGTTGTTGTGTGCCTTCCAGTTGATTCTTGACTCACAGTGACCCCCATGTGATAGAGTAGAACTGCCCCAGAGGGTTTTCTTGGCTGTAATCTTTAGGAAAGCAGATCCCACGAGCCACTGGGTGAGTTACAACCGCCAACCTTTTAGTTATCATTGCCCCACCAGGGCCCCTTTCTTCTGTGTCTACAACCTTCTTATAGCCCAAGACTCCCAGCCTCAGCGTCTAAGTAATGGATCTTGAGTGGGCCCCACCTCCCATGGGAAACTGAACTTAACTACCTCTGACACCTCTGAGGCCATAGTTGTTGTCCACCCACCAGACCACTCATATCTGTGATGCCCACTAAACTTTTCTCTAGTCTCTGGTTGGGGGGTGTTTGTCTCTTTCTCATAGTAATACTGGATCAACCTCTCAACCCCAACCTTCACTGCAGGCTTAAGTGCAGAGCTGATCAACAGTCCTGCTGGGCCCCCTGATAGCCCTGCCATGGTCACCAGAAGGTCATAACCCAGGTCTATGGCTCCATCTTGGCCTCGTTCCTTGGCCTTTTCCAAGCAGTTCTGAGCAGCATAGTACAAAGCTGAACCCAGGTTGTAGTAGGTTCCCACCATTGGCAACCAGCGGAGTACACTTTGCACACTCTGCTCCTGCTCCTGCTCACAGTCCTCAGTGGAGAGGAAGCGCCGGGCTCTGTCTGGGCCTGGCTGCTCCCTGGCCAGTAGCTGCAGAGCAGAGATTAGGGCCTCCACTGATGCCTCACCCTGTATGCTTCCGCCTTTCTGGAGCCCTTGGAGATGGCGGTTGAGGAGCTGTGTGGCTTTCACACCTCCCAGGCGGTAGAGCTGACGCTCCACAGTCCAGGCATAAGTCTGGCAGCCAGCCTCCTCGAGGGCATTCCTCAGTGCCAGGCCTATCAGGAACCTGGGCAGAGGGGCCATGTGGGTGAAGCCAGGCAGGGACTTCGGGAGCAGTAGCTGGCAGAACAAGAAGTCTGAGGAGGGTGGCTGGGATCCCAAGGAGGTAAGGCGCATCGAGGCCTTTGTCTGGGTTCCATATGAAATGGCATCTACCACATGCAGCGGGAGGTAGCAAAGAAGCAGTGCAACTGGCATCATGACGAGCCTGAGGCCACCCATGCCTGGAACAGAGCACGCTGGAGTGAGAAGAAGCCCAAAACACCGAAAACATTTCCCTAACTGCTGTGATCTGAAAGGAACCTAGGACTTGGGGGACCTCTCACCTATCACCTCCAAGCTTCTCTTCCTTTTAGATAAAGACCTAGGAAATGGGAAATGGGACCCAATTGTTCCCATCTGGCCTCCCCCATTTTCAGGTCACCAGGGGCTTCCTCTGCTTTACTTTCACCCACTTGTAAACCCAAAGTCAAACCCCTTGCCATCTAGTCAATTCCGACTCATGGCGACTCCATGTGTTACACAGTAGAACTCTGCTCCATAGAGTTTTCTTTTTTTTTTTTTTTTATAATTTTTATTGAGCTTTAAGTGAACGTTTACAAATCAAGTCAGTCTGTCACATAAAAGCTTACATACACCTTACTCCATACTCCCACTTACTCTCCCACAATGAGTCAGCCCTTCCAGTCTCTCCTTTCGTGACAATTTTGCCAGTTTCTAACCCTCTCTACCCTCCTATCTTCCCTCCAGACAGGAGATGCCAACACAGTCTCAAGTGTCCACCTGATTCCATAGAGTTTTCTTGACTGTAATCTTTATGGAAACAGATTGCCAGGCCTTTCTTTCACAGTGCCACTGGATGGGTTTGAACCACCAAACTTTAGGGTAGTAGCCAAGTGCTAATCATTTGCATCACCCGGGGACCTCCACCCACTTATAGGGGCCCCAGAGTACCACACGGTCCAGTCATTGAGAAGTGACACTGCCCTGGTAGGTTTGGTTTGGTTGCTTCTCGGTCCTGTTCTGCCCAGTTGTGTATCCTGTGAGAAGGGGAGATATTTGCTTTCCCCTATGACCAGTTAAGGATGTAATCTCTACAAATATTTGCCCATTTGTACTGGTTGCACAAACCTTGTCCCCTTGTCACATACTCATCTTCAATACTGAAAACCCTGTCCTGTGGCATTTCCTACATATCCCTGCCACATGCCCACTTTAGTTCATAACAGAAGCCAGGGAGACCCAGAGTCAGGAGAGATTAGATGTCTATGATTCTCTTTTCAGCTTAAAAATTAAATAAGCTACAGCATTTAGCTGGGGGGATTTAGACAGTGCAGAGTAGATGAATGAGAAAAAGTTAAAATATTTCTCATGCCTAAAAAGCAATTACTGTTGAGTCAACTCTGACTAGTGGAAACCCCATGTGTGCCAGAAAAGAACTGTGCCCCATAGGGTTTTCAATGGCTGGTTTTTTGGAAGTAGATCGCCAGGCCCTTCTTCAGAGGTGCCTCTGGGTGGACTTCCACCTCCAAACTTTCGGTTAGTAGCCTAGCTCCTTAATGTTCGTACCACCCAGAGTCTCTGCCTGTCATGCCTAGAACTTATCAAATACACAATATTTGATGACTGAAAGCAAGAAAAAGAAAGAGAAGATGGGATAAGAAATAGGGGCTGGGACCTACTAGGAGGAGACACCAGTTACATGTGTCTTTTAGCACTGGAATGAAATGAAGAGGTATATCTGTCCTACTTTGTCTCTATCATTTCTAACTATCTGCTGTGTCCCCTTCCTGAACACAACCCTGAGGAAGGAGACTCATTACCTAGGTGGCATTGCGTATCTGAGGTATACCTGAACAAACTCCTGACTCTATACTCCTATAAAGGCCTTCAGTATAGCTGTGGAATGTTTTTACAAAAAAAATAAACATTTTGTATCTAATCATCCATAGACAATGACAATAAGAGGTTCTTAATTTGGGGGCTTCTTCAGCCTTTTGCCTAATTCTTCGAAATTCTCCCAATACTCATACTTTAAGTTCTTGGTGGTGTTGACAGAGGGAGATTTGAACTATGGCACCAGCAACATGAGAGATAGCTCTTCAGCAAACTCAATTACCATCTGAAGTAAATGAGAGACCAACTACCCCAGTAGGTGTACTCTCCACTGTGAAATACTCCGCAGAGTGGATAGCTGAGTGCTGGGTTTACCCAGGCTCCCCTGGGAGTTCCCCCAAATCTGTCAGAACGAGCTCAGCATTGTCAATCTTTTCTTCCTCATTGAGCTTTTGAATCTCACAGATGAGGGTTACAGTGGTGTCCTTTCCTCCCATCTGAAATTGCTAAAACTGCAGAAGGTGGGCCTCAGCTGGGCAGCCAATCTCCTCCAGAGCCACCCTTAGAGCTACACTGGACAGGTACTCAGGCAAAGGGGCTGGAAGGGAGGAGAGAGGGCTTTGAGGAAGAGATTCCAGCAACTGATCTGTGAGAAGGACCTGGCCTGAGAGCATGTTTGGCAGAGGCCCCAGCTCTGTGTAAGATGGCTGGAAAATCAGGTCCCCATTCTGGACATTTTTTGGACAGGCAGCCACTGGAGACAGCAAGACACAGCAAAGGAGTGGCAAAGCTTGCACCATAGTGGAACAGCGGGAATAGCCTGCTGGAAAGAAGCAGTGCTCAGGTTGGAAGGTGGGGAAAGCCCTAGGGTGCTTTCTCTGAGAATAATGCAAGGGCTAAAAAACACCAGATGAGTAACAGTGAAGAAGTATCTCAGCCCTTGGAAACTCTGATTACCTTAAACACACCTCACCCTAGCACTTAGAGGCTGTGGGAGATCTTCATTGTTCTGAGGAAAACACAAGCCAGAGGAACAAGACAATCCAAATATCTTTTTTGCTTTAGTTTCTTTATACCTGTGTTTCGGATCCCACCAATTAAAGAAATATTACATTTAAGCAATTTACAACTATATTAATCACATATTATTCCATGATTAAAATTGATAATAAACATTACTAAGGATTCTGAATGGTCTGATACAGGAGGAGGTCCATGGTAGGGGATGACACCATGACTTACCACACTGGGTGACACCAACCCTAGTGATGTAACTGTCTAAATCTACACCAAAACTCTAGGAATTGAGCTTTATCTGTTTTTTTTTTAAGGGTAACTCCAGTGCAAAATTTAGGGGAAGAAGGATCTGGTGGCTTCTAAATACAAATTCCCACATATTATTGTGTCATAAAGTTTCCTCTGGTGCTGTGATCTGCCTCTGTCAGACAACCAAAGGGAACAACAGGCCAATGAAAGAGGTCCAGGATCCCTCCATTTCATTCACGTCTCAGGAGGGGCTCCTAACAACTAAGAGCAAAAGAAGAAGGAAGAAGAAGAGTAGGTCTCTAGGGGCACAGGGCCAAAACTGAAAGAAGCAAAAACTAGGTGCAAAGGAGTCCAGCACTACCTGAAATTAACCAGCTGCCATTGAGTTGACTCTAACTCATGGTGACCTCATGTGTGTCAGAGCAGGACTGTGCTCCATAGGGTTTTCAACGGTGGATTTTTTTTGGAAGCAGATCACCAGGACTTTCTTCCAAGGTGCCTCTGGGTAGACTTGAACCTCCAGTCTTTCAGTTAGCAATCAAGTGTGGTAACCATTTTCACCACCTAGGAACTCCCATTATTAACCATATACTTTATTAGGATTTCACTGGTTTTTCCACTAATGTCATTTTCCTGTTCCAGGATTCAATGCAGGATACCATATTGCATTCAAACTTTGTTTTCATTATGGCATTTTTCAAGTACACACAAAAATAAGGAGTCTAGGTTTTTTTTTTTTAATACAATGACACCTCATATACCCTTTACCCAGCTTCAAAATCAAACTTTCTGTTGTTTATTTTTCAACCACCCCCTCATTTACTTATTTTAATTTAAGTAATTTATTTACTCATTTGTTTTTGCTGAGGGTATTTCAAGAAAAGTGTTGGCTTAAGTATTTATAACATCATAACCCCTACTGTCCCTAGATCTCTTCCAAGGACGGAAATCTGCTTGGGGATAAAGTAAGTGCTCTTAATATAGGGAGGAGGAACTCTGCTCTAAAAGAAGTCTAGATCTGTGCTGTCCAATATGGTAGTCATTAGCCACATGTGGCTATTTATTATATTAATTAAAATTAAATAACATAAAAACTCAGTTATTCTGTTCTATATTCTGATTATAGGGATGGTTACATGGGTCTATACATGTTTTAAGTTCATAGACCCGTAGACCAAAAAAAGTCATTTACAATATATAACACTGAAAATAAAATTAAAAAAGAAAGCAAAGAAAAAAAACCAAGTCCTCAGTCACACTATCCACATTTCAAGTCCTCAGTAGACACATGGGGCTAGTGTCTACCATATTGAACAGCACAAATATATAACATTTCCATCATCCCTAAAAGTTCTGTTGGACAGCAGTGGTCTAGAAATTGTACAAGAGGTCAAATAGCCCCTAAGACTCTAACTGATTCTATTTAAATGCACCACCAAGCTTTATCCTCCCCACCCTGATCAGAGGATCATCGCATTCCAGCCACCTGGAATTTCTACAAAGGACTATTAAAACTTATGTCACATTAAGACCAGACTTACTGGCCTAACAGAGACTGGAGAAACCCGAGAGTATAGCCCACTTTTAGCTCAGTAATGAAGTCACTCCCGAGGTTCACCCTTCAGCCAAAGATTAGACAAGCCCATAAAAGAAAATGAGACAACAGCCCAGGGGCAAGGACTAGAAAGCAGGAGAGGACAGAAAAACTGGTAATAGGGAACCCAAGGTTGAGAAGGGAGAGTGTTGACATGTCGCGGGGTTGTTTACTAATGTCATTAAACAATATGTGTACTAACTGTTTAATGAGAAACTAGTTTGTTCTGTAAACCTTCAACTAAAAGTACAATTAAAAAGAAAAACCTTACATCACATTTGATTGTCAATGTGTGGATTATTATATTTGCGAAAGACCTGCTGGACTGTGTGGCATTTTCCCATCTCTCCCCTTTCCCCCTCCCATGACCATCAAATCTTTGGGGAATTTAAACTTATTGTAGCATTCGGGGCCCAACAGAATAAAGCAAGTATAGGTATGATTTAAGGAGTCATGTGGTTTTTATTAAGAAGAGAAATTTTTCTTTTTTTTTTTTTTAAGGTGAGAGGAATTCTCTTCACCTGCATGGATAATCACAGGCTGGCATAATCATAGTTAAGTATTCCATTCTAAATGTGGGGAGTAGGACAAGGGAGTTGGTGATACTTTTTAATTATTCAATTTTTAAGTACTGCCTGTCTTATCGATATCAGACCTGACATTTAGTTGGATTTTGAATACCACATCTATAGCTTGTCAAGAATTAGTATATATTTCTTCTGGGCCTAGCCTCTTTTTATAAAGTGCAAGACTCCCAGAAAAAGTATCTAAGTCATGGCTCTTGAATGTTGTTGTTGTTGTTGTTAGGCGTCGTCGAGTCAGTTCTGACTCCTGGCAACCCTATGTACAACAGAAGGAAACACTCCCCAGTCCTGCACCATGCCCACAATTGTTATGCTTGAGCCCATTGTTGCAGCCACTGTATCAATCCATGTCATTGAGGGTCTTCCTCTTTTTCATTGATCCTGTACTTTACCAAGAATGATGTCCTCCTCCAGGTACTGATCTCTCCTGACAACGTGTCCGAAGTGCATAAGACGCAGTCTCGCCATCTTTGCTTCTAAGCAGCATTCTGGTTGTACTTTTTTTCAAGACAGATTTGTCCGTTCTTTTGGCAGTCCATGGTATATTCAATATTCTTCGCCAACACCACAATTCAAAGGCATCAATTTTTCTTCCGTCTTCCTTATTCATTGTCCAGCTTTCGCATGCATATGACGTGATTGACAGTACCATGGTTTGGGGTCAAGTGCACCTTAGTCTTCAAGGTGACATCTTTGCTTTTCAATATTTTAAAGAGATCTTTCACAGCAGATTTGCCCAATGCAATGTCTTTTTATTTCCTGACTGTTGCTTCCTTGGGTGCTGATTGTAGATCCAAGTAAAATGAAATCCTTGACAGCTTCAATCTTTTCTCTGTTTATCATGATGTTGCTTATTGGTCCAGTTGTGAGAGTTTTTGTTTCCTTTAACAGATTGAATAGGTATGGTGAAAGGATACAAACCTGACCCACACCTTTCCTGACTTTAAACCACACAGGATTCCCTTGTTCTGTCAGAGCAACTGACTCTTGATCTATGTACAGGTTCCTCATAAGCACAATTAAATGTTCTGGAATTCCCATTGAATAAGGCCCACAATAAGGAGGGAAATGAGTTCACTTCTTCTGAAGTCTTGCGCTCTGAGGCCATGGATGTTGTTTGTCACTCCTGGGTGGCTCACATCTGTAGTGTCCCAAGCCCTCCCTCACTGGTCTCTAGCAGAGCCATGTTTGCCTCTTCTCATAGTAATATTGAATCAGCTGCTGAACCCCCGCCTTTACTTCGGGTTTAATTTAAGCACAGAGTTTACCAGTAGCCCACGGGTCCCCAAACAGACTTGGCATGGCCATCAGAAGGTAGTAGCCCAGATCTATGGTCCAACATCAGCCTCATTCCTTGGGTTTGCCAGAGCAGTTCTAAGCAGCATAATACAAAGCTGTGACTTCATTTGCAGTAGATCCTACTCCTGGAAATAGCTGGACCATGTTGTACACATGATGCTTCTGTTTGTATTCACAGTCTACCCTGGAGAGGGCATGTCTTACTCTCTCTGAACCTGGCTGAACTCTGCCAGAGGGGAGATCAGGACATCCCCTGGGAAGCCCCTCCCTGAGTTGCTGTCTTTGCAGTGCCGTGCATCTGGTCAAAGAAAACCTACATGGCTTTCGTATGCCTCAGCCTATAGAGCCAAAGGTGCAGGCTCCAGGCACTGTCAGTCAGCCTACTCCAGGGTATTCATCAGGATTCGGGTAGAGGGGCCATGTGGGTGAAGCGAGGCAGGGACTGTGGGAGCAGGTTCTGGGAAAACCAGCAGTCTGCAGAGGGTGGCTGGGACCCCAGAGACAAGGGAAGGGGCATGATGGTCTTTACTGGATACTACATGAAATGGCAGCGAAAGGCTGCAGCAGAAGGCAGTAAAGGAGCAGGTCACGATGGGTCTCAGGTAATGCCTAGCTGCTTCAGACTATGCTAGAACGGAAGACAACACTCAAAGTGTTTTCCGAGGGCTGCGGTCTGAAAGGAGCCCATGGCTCAGTTAGAGGACATGTTGCCCATCAAATCCCAGCTCCTGTTGGTTTAAGGTTACCAAACCAACCAGTTGCGATCAAGTTAACTCTGACTCATGGTGACCTCGTGTGTGTCAGAATAGAAGTCCATAGCATTTTCCATTGCTGATATTTTGGAAGTAGATCACCAGACTTTTCTTCCAAAGTGCCTCTGGGTGAACTCAAACCTCCAAACTTTTGGTCAGCAGCCAAGCATGTTAACTGTTTGTACCACTTAAGGATGCTTCTAGGGTAGGGCCCAGGAAATGGGAATGGGACTCCACTGCTCTTTTTGTCTTCTGCCCTTCCAGATCACCAGGGACTTACTCTGCTTCACTTTGTCCATGCAGTTATGGTGATCCAAATCACCACACAGTCCAGGTGGTGCGGAGTGAGACTGTTCGGGTAGGTCTAGAGCCACTCTGTCCCATTCTCATCCCAGGAGCACAAGAGATGGTTGCTTTCCTCTATGATCAGAGTCATGGATTGAATTATGTTCCCCAAAAATGTGTGCCAACTTAGTTAGACCATGATCCCAGTATTGTGTGGGTGTCCTCCATTTTGTGACTTTCCTGTGTGTTATAAATCATAACTCTGCCTGTGGTTAAAGAGGATTAGGGTGGGATGTAACACCCTTGCTCGGGTCACATCCCGGATCCAATGTAAAGGGAGTTTCCCTGGGATGTGACCTGCACCACCTTTTATCTTACAAGAGATAAAAGGAAAGGGAAGCAAGCAGAGAGTTGGGGACCTCATATCACCAAGAAAGAAGCACTGGGAGCAGAGTGCATCCTTTGGACCCAGGGTTCCTGTGCAGAGAAGCTCCTAGTCCAGGGAAGGTTGACAAGAAGGACATTCCTCCAGAGCTGACAGAGAGAGAAAGCCTTCTCCTAGAGCTGATGCCCTAAATTTGGACTTCCAGCCTACTAGTTCAGCTGCTAACCAAAAGGTTGGCAGTTCAAACCCATCAGGTGCTCCTTGGAAACTCTATGGGGCAGTTCTACTCTGTCCTATAGGGTTGCCATGAGTTGGAATCAGCTGCACGGAAATGAGTATGTATATGTATGGATGGCCTACTAGACTGTGAGAAAATAAATTTCTCTTTGTTAAAGTTCATTCATTTGTGGTATTTCTGTTATAGCAGCACTAGATGTCTAAGATAATCAGTAATCAATATGACTTCTGCAAATATTTGCCCAGTTGTTCTGGCTGCTCAAAATTTGTCCCCTTGTCACACACATAGACATTGGCATTTCCTATGTGTCCCTGACACTTTCCTTTTCTTAGTTCACAACAGGAACCTAGGAGACTCAGAATCAAGAGAGACCACAGATACTGTGATTCAGATTTAACCCTTTCAAGACTCAATTATTTTCTGCTTTCAACTTTTTGCCGATACCATGTGTTTTCAGTAGTGGAATGCATGCTAAGTCACTGAGTGTGTGTTTAAATTTTTGGTTGGTGATATAGATTTTGAGAAATATTATGCGAAAATACATGATTTGTGGGAGCCCGTCTGGCCCACCGATTTTGGGTAGCAGGCTTTATTGTGGGGTGCCTTTCACTTGGGTACATGCGGTACCTCTGGTTTTGCTAATATCCAGCTATTTTGCTTCAATGAACATTTCCTTCACCTTTCAGTGCTGCACAAGTCCATACTAACCAAAACCCATTGCCGTCAAGTCGATTCTGACTCATACCGACCCTATAGGACAGAGTAGAACTGCCCCATAGAGTTTCCAAGGAGCGCCTGGCGGATTTGAACTGCTGACCTTTTTGTTAGCCACAGCACTACACCACCAGGGTTTCCTAAGTCCCTACTGGAGGGAAGCAAATACTTTCAGCAGGAAAAGGATACTCCCAAAGAACTCCAGAGGCATAAAAAGTGGGTGGGATACCATATGTTCCACCAGTCAAAAAGGGTTTTATGAAGCATCTTTTTATTTCTCTGTTTAGTTTAAAAATTAATGTGAGCAAGCTGCAGCATCTGGTTGAGAAATCAGGAAGTACAAGCAGATGAATGGGGAAATTTACAACATCCTTCACACCTAGTACATCATAAATGCACACTATTTGATGACTTTTGAAAGGAAGAATGAGAAATTGAGAGAAGTAGGGGCTAAGACCTACTAAGAGAGGGGCAAGGCTGACTGGAGTCACATGCGTCTTATCATTGGGATCAAATGAAGAGTGTACATCTATCCTAAGCTGTCCCTGACATTTCTAAGTACCTACTGTGCCCAGTTCTGTGCATAGTCCCATAAGAGACATCTGAGAAAAGAAATTTGATGCCTAGGAGGCCTTCCCTATGCAGAGTAAGCATGGAAAAAATTCTGTATCAAGTCCGCCAAAGGGCACTTCAGAAGGGCTATACAACAAATGACGAAGCATATTTGGTCTTCTATAGGCATCGATAAGTTCTTAATTTCGGGGCTTTGCATCAGTCATTTGCTTACTGCTTCCACATGCTCCCAAGCCTCGTCTGTGCAGGTCTGGGTGGCACTGATGGCAGAAGTCTTGAACTCTGCTATCAGCTCAGTAGCAGGGAGTTTCTCAGCAAATTCAACCATCGGCACTGTTGTATCGTGGAGCAGCCTCCCGTATCCATGGGTACATGCCTCAGTAAGGTTAGCTGAGCGCCAGGCCCACTCAAACTCCCCTGGAAAGCCCCCAGATGCCTCAGAATGAGCTTAGCATTGTCAGTCCCTTCCTCTTCATTGAGCTTTTGAATCTCATGGATGAGGGTTTCAGTGATGTCCTCTCCTTCCATCCTAAATTGCTGAAGCTGCAGAATGTGGGCCTCAGTTGTGCAGCCAACCTCCTCCAGGGCCACCCTCAGAGCTAAGTTGGACAAGAACTCAGGCAAAGGGGCTAGAGAAGGGGCTTTGCACAAGAGATTCTGGCAAGACCAGGGATCTGGGAGAGGGACCGGGCTGGAGAGCACGTTTGGTGGCGGTCCAGGCTCTGGGAAAGATGGCTGGGAGCTCAGGGCCCCATTCTGGACGTTTCTTGGAAAGGTAGCCACTGGCGACAGCAAGACACAGCAGAGCACCACAGCGTGGATCATGGTGGAACAGCAGGAATAATCTACTGGAAAGAAGTAGTGCAGGTTAGAAAGTGGAGAAAGGCTCAGGACAAAGAGACACTAAGACTGGGCAGAGCAAGGAAGTGCCTTAGCCTTTGAAAACTTCAGTTACCCTGGACATACCTTAACCTCCACCCTTAAGGGCTGTGGAAGATCCTCACTTGTTCAGAAAAGAAACAAGCCAAAGCAGTGAGATGGTCCAAACACGTTCTTTGCCTGGATGCTTCTCTGCTCTGAATGGCTGTACTCTGGATCCCACCTTCTTTTCACCCTAGTCAAAAAAGTTGGCACCCAGTTGCAAAAGGACAAATATCATATAAGGTCTCTATTATAATAACTGGAGAAATCATTTAAACAGAGAAGAAAATTTTCTTTGACGGTTAGGCAAGAAGGAAGGGAGGGAGGGAGGGAGAAAGGTCTTCACTTAAAAAAAAATTAGATGGAAGATAAGAATTATTTTAGGTGAAGGGAAAGACAACAAACTATACAGGAGAGATCCACACAACTGGACTAAACCAAAAGCAAAGAAGTTTCCTGAATAAACTGAACACGTCGAAGGCCAGCATAGTAGGGGCAGGGGTTTGGGGACTATGGTTTCAGGGGACATCTAAGTCAGTTGGCATAATAAAATCTATTAAGAAAACATTCTGCATCCCTCTTTCAAGAGTAGCATCTGGGGTCTTAAATGCCAGCAAGCGGCCATCTAAGATGCATCAATGGGTCTCAACCCACCTGGAGCAAAGGAGAATGAAAAACACCAAAGACACAAGGTGACTATGACCCCAAGAGACAGAAAGGACCACATAAACAAGAGACTACATCACCCTGAGACCAGAAGAACTAGATGGTACCTGGCTACAACCGATGACTGCCCTGACAGGGGACACAACAGAGAACCCCTGAGGGAGCAGGAGAGCAGTGGGATGCAGACCTCAAATTCTTGTAAAAAGACCAGACTTAATGGTCTGACTGAGACTAGAGGAATCCCAGAGGTCATGGTCCCCAGACCTTCTGTTAGCCCAAGACAGGAACCATTCCCAAAGCCAACCCTTCAGACAGGGATTGGACTGGACTATGGTATAGAAAATGATACTGGTGAAGAATGGGCTTCTTGGATCAAGTAGAAACATGAGACTATGTTGGCATCTCCCGTGTGGAGGGGAAATGAGAGAGCAGAGGGCATCAGAAGCTGGCTGAATGGACATGAAAATAGAGTGGAGGGAAGCAGTGTTGTCTCATTAGGGGGAGAGCAATTATGAGTATATAGCAAGGTGTATATAAGTTTTTGTATGAGAGACTGACTTGTAAACTTTCACTTCAAGCATAATAAAAATTAAAAAAAAAAAAGTTGGATGCCTTCTGAGAACAGTGAATGACATAACATTCACAAATATTTATCCTCCTCTTTCTGACCCGGACTTTGTCCTTGTCATCTTTCCTCCATGCTGACAAACAGGCCTTCTCCCTTTATGACTCCTACTTTTCTTAGCCCGTATCCCTGTCACCCTAAGGATTTACCCCAGGCCCAAACTTAGACCAGGAAAAGTTCTTCTGTATCTTCTGGGAAAGGGGTTAGTGGGAAGGCTGGTTCAAAAACAAAAAAAATCCAAAGCTGTTGCCATTGTGTCCAGTCCAACTCATGGCAACCCCATGCATTACAGAGTAGAACTGTTCCATAGGGTTTTCTTGGTTGTAATTTTTACAGAAGCAGATTGCCACGCCTTTTTTTCTGTGGTGCCACTGGGTGGGTTTGAACCAGTAACTCTAGGTTAGTAGCTGAGTACAAACTGCTTGTACCACCCAGGGACCTCAATTTCTGTTTTCCATAAAAGCTTATTACTGTCATGTTGATTCCGACTCATAGCAACCCTATAGGACAGAGCAGAACTGCCCCATAGGGTTTCCGAGAAGCAGCTGGTGGATTCAAACTGCCAACTTTTTGGTTAGCAGGCAAACTCTTAATCACTGTGCCACCAGTGATCCAAAATTTCTGGGTAGGAAACCCCCAAATAGCTCTTATTCACTGGACATTTGAGGTGGAGGACTGGGAGACTAGAGCCGATCAGCAAGTCAGATCAAATCAGAGCAGATTTTCTGTTTTTACCTTTTTAATTCCAATGTAATACCTAAATAAACCCCCATGTGTCTGTCAGTTTGTCGTACTGTGGGGGCTTGGGTCTTGCTGTGATGCTCGAAGCTGTGCCACCGGTATTCGGATACCAGCCGGGTCACCCATGGAGGACAGGTTTCAGCTGAGCTACCAGACTAAGACAGACTAGGAAGAAGGACCCGGCAGTCTACTTCTGAAAAGTATTAGCCAGTGAATACCTTATGAATAGCCGCGGAATATTGTCTGATATAGTGCTGGGAGATGAGCCCCCCAGGTTAGAAGGCACTCAAAAGATGACTGGGAAAGAGCTGCCTCCTCAAAGTAGAGTCGACCTTAATGACATGGATGAAGTAAAGCTTTCGGGACCTTCGTTTGCTAATGTGGCATGACTCAAAATGGAAGAAACAGCTGCAAATATCCATTAATAATCGGAACCTGGAATGTATGAAGTCTGGAGCTAGGAAAATTGGAAATCGTCAAAAGTGAAATGGAAAGCACAAACATCGATATCCTAGGCATTAGTGAGCTGAAATGGACTGGTATTGGCCATTTTGAATCAGACAATCATATAATCTACTATGCTGGGAATGGCAACTTGAAGAGGAATGGTGTTGCATTCATCATCAAAAAGAATGTTTCAAGATGAATCCTGAAGTACAACGCTGTCAATGATAGGATAATATACATACGCCTACAAGGAAGACCAGTCAATACGACTATTATTCAAATTTACTGCACCAACCACTAGGGCCAAAGATGGAAAAATAGAAGATTTTTATTGGCTGCTGCAGTCTGAAATTGATCGAACATGCAATCAAGATGCATTGATAATTACTGGCGATTGGAATGAGAAAGTTGGAAACAAAGAAGGATCACTAGTTGGAAAATACAGCCTTAGTGATAGAAACCATGCGGAGATCGAATGATAGAATTTTGCAAGACCAACGACTTCTTCATTGCAAATACCTTCTTTCACCAACATAAACGGCGACTATACACATGGACCTCACCAGATGGAGTGCACAGAAATCAAATTGACTACATCTGTGGAATGAGATGACGGAAAAGCTCAATATCATCAGTCAGAACAAGGCCAGGGGCCGACTGTGGAACAGACCATCAATTGCTCACATGCAAGTTCTAGCTGAAGCTGAAGAAAATCAGAGCAAGTCTGTGAGAGCCAAAATATGACCTTGAGTATATCCCACCTGAATTTAGAGACCATCTGAAGAATAGATTTGATGCATGGAACACTAGTGACCGAAGACCAGACAAGTTTGTGGAATGACATCTAGGACATCATCCATGAAGAAAGCAAGAGGTCATTGAAAAGAAAGAAAAGACCAAGATGGATGTCAGAGGAGACTCTGAAACTTGCTCTTGAACGTCAAGCAGCTAAAGCAAAAAGAAGAATTGATGAAGTAAAAGAACCGAATGGAAGATTTCAAAGGACATCTCGAGAAGACAAAGTATTATAATGACGTGCAAAAAGCTGGAGATAGAAAACCAAAAGGGAAGAACACACTCGGCTTTCCTCAAGCTGAAAGAACTGAAGAAAAAATTCAAGACTCGAGTTGTAATAGTGAAGGATTCCATGGGGGAAAATATTAAATGACGCAGGAAGTATCAAAAGAAGATGGAAGGAATACACAGTGTCATTATACCAAAAAGAATTAGTCGACGTTCAGCCATTTCAAGCAGTGGCATATGATCAGGAACTGATGGTACTGAAGGAAGAAGTCCAAGCTGCTCTGAAGGCATTGGCAAAAAACAAGGCTCCAGGAATTGATGGAATATCAATTGAGATGTTTCAATAAACGGATGCAGTGTTGGAGGTGCTCACTTGTCTATGCCAAGAAATATGGAAGACAGGTTCCTGGCCAACTGACTGGAAGAAATCCATATTGATGCCTATTCCCAAGAAAGGTGATCCAACCGAATGTGGAAATTATAGAACAATATTAATATCACGCGCAAGCAAAATTTTGCTGAAGATCATTCAAAAAAGGCTGTAGCAGTATATCGACAGGGAACTGCCAGAAATTCAGGCTGGTTTCAGAAGAGGACGTGGAACCAGAGATATTGCTGATGTCAGATGGATCCTGGCTGAAAGCAGAGAATACCAGAAGGATGTTTACCTGTGTTTTATTGACTATGCAAAGGCATTCGACTGTGTGGATGATAACAAACTATGGATAACATTGTGAGGAATGGGAATTCCGGAACACTTAATTTTTTTTTTTTTTAATTGTGCTCATGAGGAACCTTTACATAGATCAAGAGGCGGTTGTTCAGAGAGAGCAAGGGGATACTGATTGGTGTAAGGTCAGGAAAGGTGTGCGTCAGGGTTGTGTTCTTTCACCATACCTATTCAATCTGTATGCTGAGCAAATAATACGAGAAGCTGGACTATATGAAGAAGTACGGGGCATCAGGATTGGAGCAAGATTCATTAACACCCTGCGTTATGCAGATGACACAACCTTGCTTGGTGAAATTGAAGAGGACTTGAAGCACTTACTAATGAATATCAAAGACCACAGCCTTCAGTATGGCTTACACCTCAACATAAAGAAAACAAAAATCCTCACAACTGGACCAATGAGCAACATCATGATAAACAGAGAAAAGATTGAAGTTGTCAAGGATTTCATTTCACTTGGATCCACAATCAACAGCCATGGAAGCAGGAGTCAAGAAATCAAAAGATGCATTGCCTTGGGTAAATCTGCTGCAAAGGACCTCTTTAAAGTGTTGAAGAGCAAAGGTGTCACCTTGAAGACTAAGGTGCGCCTGACCCAAGCCATGGTATTTTCAATCACATCATATGGATGTGAAAGCTGGACAATGAATAAGGAAGGCCGAAGAAGAATTGACGCCTTTGAATTGTGGTGTTGGTGAACAATATTGACTATACCATGGAATGCCAAAAGAAAGAACACATCTGCCTTAGGAGAAGTAAAGCCAGAATGCTCCTTAGAGGCAAGGATGGCGAAACTGTGTCTTACATGCTTTGGACATGTCAGGAGGGATCAGTCCCTTGAGAAGGATGTCATTCTTGGCAGAGTACAGGGTCAGCAGAGAAGAGGAAGACCCTCATCGGGGTGGATTGACACAGTGGCTGCAACAATGAGCTCAAGCATAACAACGATTGTAAGGATGGCTCAGGACTGGGCAGTGTTTCGTTCCATTGTGCATAGGGTCGCTACGAGTCAGAACCGACTCGATGGCACCTGACAACAACAACCTAAATAAAGCACATTCATTACCATGACAGTACCTCTTTCTATACCTACATCAATACTATAGGAACTTGTCTTCATTTCTCATCTGAGCGTAACTGCAGCCTAAAAAATAGGGAAAGATAGCAACTGGTGCCTTCTAAAACTGGTACAAATGCCCACACGGCATTGTGTCCTAATGTTTCCTCTCTAATGCTATGATCAAAGGGAACAGGCCAATGAGAGGGGTCCAGGGCTCTTCTTCCTATATCACTTACTCCTCCCAGTTCCTAGCAGGGGCCCTTAACAACGAAGAAGAAACCAGAAAACACAGTTCCTAGAACAAGAGAAATAAGTCTTCAGGGAGGTACTGGGACACACTCCTAAAATGGGAGAGAGAAGAACTGGATGTAGAGGGGCCCAACACTGTTGCCTGAAATTCCCAGGCCCTAAGGAATTCAAGGCTCTACTACTTCTGTGTAGCTAAGGGGAGTTTTTGTTTCCATCTGTCTAATTCCTGACTTAAGTTCACCATCCATAACTGGGCCTATCTCCACCCCCAGGGTCTGGTTCTTCAGTCAGTGTTATTGTCATCTTCAATACGAAATTGCCATTTCTTTGAAATTCCTTGGGTTCTCAATTCTGGTACTATGGAAATGAGCAAAAAAAAAAACCAAACCCAGACCCATCGAGTTGATTCCGACTCATAGCGACCCTATGGGACAGAGTAGGACTGCTCCATAGAGTTTCCAAGGAGCACCTGGTGGATTCGAACCCCCGACCCCTTGGTTAGCAGCCGTAGCACTTAACCACGATGCCACCAGGATTTCCTTGGAAATGACAGGAGAGAGAAATTGAATGTGTAAATATGGTAAGAGGGAGAAAAATGGTAGTGAGTTTGTCTCCAGGACTGAGGAGAAGAAAGATAGAGAGATGAAGACAAAGACAGGTCCTCCATTCAGTCTTTTCCTGCCTTCATCTTCCTCCCGTTCCTCATCAATGCCCAGCAGGTGTCGCTTCTTGGGTATTGTTTTTAGCTGCCCTTACCTGTCAGCTTGATCTTCCAATGATGTTAAGAGTCATCAGAGTAACTCCATTAGCTCCCTAGACCAACATGGCTGACAGTGTTGCTGCTGTTACCCTCTGGCGACACCAGGCCCGCTCTCCTTTTGCGGGCTAACAGGACAGCCTTCATGGCTTCTGCTTGATGCCCTTCATCAGGCCCTTGTTCTTCAGGGATTTCTCATTCTAGCCCTGGTTGCAGCTTCTCCTCCTCCTCTGACTCAGAGAAGCATCTAACGTTCTTGGGGTTCAGCTTTAGACTTTACATAAAGTTCTTCTACAAGGGCAAAGAACTTGAAAATGGCCGCAAAGGGAAAGGACCAGCCTCTAGATCACCAGATTGTTAGTATAAACTTCTCCTTTGTGCTTAATCTTCATTGGTGAAGATCTACAAATGCTGGGACCTTTATTTATTATTGCTGTAGTTACCTGTGTGTACCTAGTCTCTGGATAATCATTCTTCCAATTTATACCCAATGCCCAGGATGGCGATTGGTATATAAGAAGCACTGGGATCTAAAGGTGAATAAGCCATGATGTTTGCTTTCAATGAGTTGTCTAGTAAGATGTGTGACACTACATGATTTGTGTTATATGAGGGGAATAAACAAATCCCAGCTATCAAAATATCACTTGTGCTTTGGGGTTCAGAGTGACAGGGACTACTTCGCAGAAATCATGAGTTAATTTTTCAAGGATGGGGTGAGAGTTGGACGCAGCCTCTGGTAAAGGGACCAGTACAACCAACAGCTCAGTGGCATGAAAAGGTCTGCTCTGTTTGGGTGATGAAGTAGTTCGGGGCGGCAGCAATCTAAAAAAAAGGTCAAGTATGGTAGTGAGACTGTAAAGACTGGCTAAGATCAGTCATGTTACTCTCTGGCTCCGGATTTTGTCCTGAAAGAAATGCGGAACCATCAAATTCTCTTGAGCAGGCCAATGACATGATCAGAACTGTTTTAGAAAGTAATTGTGTAGGCAGCATGGAAAATGGACTAAAGAGAGGATATTACAGGGAGGGATCCTGGAGGGACAGCTATTGTTGTGTCTAGGTCAGAAATGAGGAGGAGGGGATGCATTTTGGAGGTAGAATCAATATTCCTTAGTCTGTGACTCATTCTCTTCATCAGCTTCAGCAGCAGCTGCAGTTAAAACAACTTTATTTGACCTAGGAACCTGGGTGGTGGAATTCAAGGGAGACAGGATCAATGTTTCCTGGAGCCTGGACCTTGGCCCTTGGCCCCAAGAGCCAGGTTTCCCTAGACCATCGGGAGAGCCAGTAGCTGGAAAGACCAAAAAAGAGAATCCAGGAACATCATTCTAATCTAAGAAGTCAAATTCAAAGTCACTTTCATATATAAAATAAAGATTAATAATAAATAAAATCACTAGCCCTTATATAATACATAGTATGTGCCAAGTCTGTCCTAAGCGCTGTACATATAATTCATTCAACTCCATGACTAGGTACCATTATTAGCTAAAGTAGGGTTTAGAAGGAAACTTATACCTTTAAATGCTTATATTAAGAAGGATTAAAATTAATCTTCCAAGCCAGGTGTTGGTAAACCATGGCCCACATGTCAACTATAGCTTACTGGCTGTCCTTGTACAGCCCTCAAGCTGAGAGTGGTTTTTACATTTTTAATTGGCTGGGAGAAAATTCAAAAGAATACTTTGTGACATGTAAAATTCAAATTTCAGTGGGTCCATAAATATAATTTGATGGAAACATAGCCATGCTCATTTGCTTTGGGCATTGGGTACAAATTGGGAGAGTGATTATCCAAAGACAAGATACACATAGGTGAGTGGAGCAATAATAAATAGAGGTACCTGCACTTGCAGATCTTCACCAGTCCAGGATTAATACCTTGTTGTTAAGTGCCGTCAAACTGATTTTTGACTCATAGTGACAGAGACCATAGGTGGCAGTGTCATCACTTTGCATACTTTTAAGGCACGGTGGAGCATGGATTGTTTTGTTATAAAATTAAATGGCAAAGTATTGTGTTTACTATGCAATGCCACTATAGCTGTGTGTCTTAGTTATCTAGTGCTGCTATAACAGAAAGACCACAAGTGGATGGCTTTAACAAAGGGAAGTTTATTCTGTCCCAGTCTAGTAGGCTAGAAGTCTAAATTCAGGGCGCCAGTTCTAGGGAAAGGCTTCTTCTATTAGCTCTGCAGGAAGGTCCTTGTCATCAATCTTCCTTGATCTATGAGGTTCTCCATGCAGGCACCCTGGCTCCAAAGGACATGCTCTGCTCCCAGTGCTGCTTTCTTGGTGGTATGAGATCCCCAACTCTCTGCTCACTTCCCTTTCCTTTTATCTCTTGTAAGATAAAAGGTGGTGCAGGTCACATCCCAGGGAAACTCCCTTTACATTGGATCAGGTATGTGACCTGAGTAAGGGTGTTATAACCCCACCCTAACCCTCTTAACATAATCTAATCTTGCCTCATTAACCACAGGCAGAGATTAGGATTTACAAAACACAGAAAAACCAGATCAGATGACAAAATGGTGGACAATCACATAATATTGGGAATAATGACCTAGCCAAATTGATACACATACTTTTGGGGGATACAATTCAATACATGACACTGCGCTAAAAGTATGCATTATGCTGTCATTTCCAGACTAGGCACTCCTCATAATATTCTCAACTCACAAGAAAGCAGCCAACAGTGCAATAATAAATTTAAAAAATGAGTATCTCATTATAGCAGAATTTCTTCACAAAAGTAAACTATGAAATGAGGCTGCACATGAAGAAAAGTTTCCAAGTGGCTCATTTGTTAACCAAGCAAGGAAAACTGTTTACCAATAATGAGTTAATTAGATTGTATTTGATTGTAGTATTCAAAGCAATGTGTCCAGAGAAAATGACCTTGTTTAAAATTATTAGCCTTTTGGTGAGAAGAGCTGTCCGAAAAGTTGATTACAAGCAACATCAGTAGTCAATTAAAAAACAAGCCAAATAATTTTGAATGACTTGTCTCTTGATGAGTGGACACATGCTATCAGCACTGCTCAGTTGTTTATTCAAGGAGTCAATGGCAAGTATGAAGTGACTGAAGACTTAGCCCTCTACGAACAGTTTGGGTGGAACAACTACAGGTGAGAATATTTTCACAGAAGTTGAATAAACACTAATTCAGTACAACATGAAGTAGAATATATTAACACGTATTACAACAGATGATGGGAAATCTATGTATGGAGCAGAATACAGGTTAGTTGGACAAATTTACTAAGTTTGTGGAAGCTATTTAAAGCCTATGGTTATTCATTATTATTTTTATTTATTTTTTATGGCAATATACACAACTAAACATACATCCATTCACAATTTCTACATGTATAGTTCAATGACATTGGTTACACACATTGCGTCCTCATTCTACCTGTATCCATTCATTGTATTATTCACAAGCAGATACTTCGCAAAAAATGTTTGAAGCTATCAGGTGTTATTAAACCAGTAGTGTTAGCAGTGAATTTCATTTGCCCTCATGGACTTATCCACTGTCAGTTCCATGAATTTTGTCAAAAATAAAAGCTGGACTGCCCAGATAGGGAACATAACAGAGAACCCCTGAAGGAACAGGAGAGCAGTGGGATGCAGACCTCAACGTCTCATAAAAAGACCACACTTAATGGTCTGACTGAGACTAGAAGGACCCCGGAGGTCATGGTCCCCAGACCTTCTGTTAGCCCAAGACAGGAACCATTCCCAAAGCCAACTCTTCAGACAGGGATTGGACTGGACTACGGTATTTTTTTTTTTTTTTTTTATAGAAAATGATACTGGTGAAGAATGGGCTTCTTGGATCAAGTAGACACATGAGACTATATGGGCAGCTCCTGTCTGGATGGGAGATGAGAGGGCAGAAGGTGTCAGAAGCTGGCCAAATGAACACGAAAATAGAGAGTAGAAAGAAGGACTGTGCCGTCTCATTAGGTGGAGAGCAACTAGGAGTATATAAGCAAGGTGTATATAAATTTTTGTATGAGAGACTGACTTGATTTGTAAACTTTCACTTAAAGCACAGTAAAAATTAAAAAAAAAAAGCTAACCATAGAGTTACCACATGGCCCAGAAATTCCACTCCTAGTTGGAAGAGAAATGAAAACATATGTCCACACAAAAACTTGTACACGAATGTTTATAGCAGCCTTATTCATGAACCCATGTCCGTCAACTGATAAACGGATAAGCAATTGTAATATACCCATATAGTGGAATATTACTCAGCAATAAAAACAGTAAAATACCGATACATGCACAACATAGATGAACCTTGAAAACGTTATGCTAAGTGAAAGACGCTAGTCACAAAAGCCACATATTGTATAAAACCCAAAACCACCCATTGCCGTTGTGTCGATTCCGACTCATAGTGACCCTACAGGACAGAGTAGAACTGCCCCATATGGTTTCCAAGGAGCTCTTGGTGGACTTCAGCTGCCGACCTTTTAATTGGCAGCTGTAGCTCTTAACCACTAGGCCACCAGGGTTACCATGTATTGTACATGGTACACAAATCCACAGAGACAGAAAGTAGATTAGTGATTATCTCCGGCTGCAGGAGTTGGGGGAGGGTGGAATGGAGATTGACTAATAGGTATGGGCGTTCTTTGGGGTGATGAAAATGTTCTAAAATTGATGAGGGTGATGGTTGTACGACTATGTGAATATAATAAAAACTACTTTAAATGTGTGAATTGTATGGTATGTAAATTTTATCTTAATAAAGTTGTTACTTAAAAAAGCAAAAAAATAAAAGCTGGATATTCTGACTTGCACTACCACAGCAGTCCAATGACTTAGCATTGATAAAGTTTGATTGCAGTTTTTTGAGCTCGAGGTCAAGAGTGAATTTTTTTTTTTAAAAGAACTGCCCTCAACCATCATTACTGAACACTGCTTGGCTTTGTAAATTAGCTTCTGCTGCAGACTTGATGAAGTTTCTTCATGAATTCAACCTAAAAATTACAAGGCAAAACACGGCTTATATCGAAAGCTTACACTGTGTAAGTCATTTCAAAAAGTAATTTTGTTTGAATCACAAGTAATTTTAAGCTATTTTAAACACTTCCTGTGCTGTCAGAAGTTAAAACAAGAAGCAAGATCTCCATTCCCATACAAATTTGCAGTGGAGCTGGACTATATGAAGAATGGGGCATTAGGATTGGAGGAAGACTCATTAACAGCCTGCATCATACAGATGACATAACATTGCTTGCTGAAAGTGACAAGGACTTGAAGCACTTACTGATGAAGATCAAAGACCACAGCCGTCAGTATGGATTACACTTGAACATAAAGAAAACAAAAATCCTCACAACTGGACCGATAAGAAACATCATGATAAACGGAGAAAAGATTGAAGTTGTCAAGGATTTCATTTTACTTGGATCCACAATCAACACCCATGGAAGCAGCAGTCAAGAAATCAAAAGACGCATTGCTATGAACAAATCGGCTGCAAAAGGCCTCTTTAAAGTGTTGAAAAGCAAAGACGTCACCTTGAGCATAAAGGTGCACCTGACCCAAGCCATGGTATTCTCAATCGCCTCATATGCATGTGAAAGCTGGACAATGAATAAAGAAGACTGAAGAACTGACTCCTTTGAATTGTGGTGTTGGCAAAGAATACTGACTGTACCACGGACTGCCAAAAGAATGAACAAATCTGTCTTGGAGGAAGTACAGCCAGAATGCTCCTTAGAAGCAAGGATGGTGAGACTATGTCTCACATACTCTGGACATGTTATCAGGAGGGATCAGTCCCTGGAGAAGGACATCATTCTTGGTAGAGGGTCAGCAAAAAAGAGGAAGACCTTCAACGAGACGGATTGACACAGTGGCTGCAACAATAGGTACAAGCACAGCAACAATTGTGAGGATGGCGCAGGACCAGGCAGTGTTTCGTTCCGTTGTGCACAGGCTCGCTACGAGTCGGGATCCACTTGACAGCACTTAACAGCAACATCAACATGTTTCTGAGCTCAGATTACAGTTCTATGAACATTTTTTAGACCTCGATGCAAGTGCAAAGGAAATTTCCCTATTTCAAAATCTAATTGAGGCTTCCCTATCTTCAGATGGAAGTGATCAATCTGTAACGTATTGATTGACATGTCAAAGTATTAAGACAAGATCCTAATAGTATTTTACAAATGCCTTCCAAGTGATGACTGTGCTCAATTAAAATCATACATAAGTGGACTGGTATTGGGATTTGGCAGATAACTATCTGTATGAAAAGATATTCTCAAAGATGAAATTATAAAATCTCCTTACAGATCAGCATTAACAGGTATTTGCTATAAACTTCATTGATAGGGAATACTAACTTCATACCCTAGAGGAAAAGAATTCCACTCTCTCACATTAGTAGACATGCATTACAAAAAATTGTATGCAATTATTGTTATATTTTGATATCTAATAATAAATCTGTGGAAACTTATTTTCTCGGTATGTAAGTACCTACCTACAGGGGCCTATCTACATAAAGTAGCACCTGGGGCAACTAGTGTTAAATTGCTGAATGATCTCTCACAACTGGTGATGGAAACTGTGATGGTCGGTAGAAATTGTTCATTGGTGCCTCACCTCAAGCAGCACACAGGGCACCCACTCCCCGCCCAGATAGGCCTCTGCCTACATAATATCCTCAATTTTTCCTCTTGGGCTGCATCATGAATTCAATTTAAAAAAAAAAAAAAATTTTTTTTTTCCTGTCCCCGCAAAAGTGTGTGTTATCAATTTGGCTGGGCCATGATTTCCAGTATTGTGTGGTTGTCCTCCATTTTGTGACTGTAATTTTATCTCAAAGAGGGTTAGGGTGGGACTCTAATACCCTTACTAAGGTCACATCCCTGATCCAACGTAAAGGGAGTTTTCCTAGGGTGGACCTGCACCACCTCTTACGTTACAAGAGGTAAAAGGGAAGGGAAGCAAGCAGAGAGTTGGGGACTTCATACCACCAAGAAAGCAGTGCTGGGAGCAGGGCGCATCCTTCGGACCTGGGATCCCTGCATGAAGAAGCTCCTAGTCTGGGGGAAGGCTGATGAGAAGGCCAACAGAGAGAGAAAGCCTTCCCCTGGAGTTAATGCCCTGAAATTGGACTTATAGACTGCTTTACTGTGAGGAAGTAAACTTCTCTTTTTAAGCCATCCACTTGTGGTATTTCTGTTATAGCAGCACTACATGACTAAGACAGGCCACAAAACCTAAAATATTTATTATCTAGCCCTTTACATAAAAAGCTTGCCAACCCTGACATAAGCTTTCAGATTTAGAAGCAAAACAAAAAAGGAAAAGAACAAATTAAACCTGAAGTCGCAGAAAGCAGTAAAAGAGGTAAGATAAAAGTAAAAATCAAAACAGATTATCAGTGAACATGACAGAGTAGGGAACGTCAAAGTCCATCCCGCCACAAAAGTAATTGATAAACTGGCAAAAAAGTCTACATCAGCTTTTTGAATCTCAGAATCTAATCAAAAGCTTATAGAAACCAGGGGAACACTTAATCAAGAAAGAGATAAATCTTGGTAAGAGTTTTGTAATTACCCTGGTACCATTCTCTCTGCTTCCCAGCCTGGTGGTGGCCCTGAAGACAGCAGCCTGTTATGCATGGTTTGTATCTAGTAGTGGAGGGGGCAGATAGACTCTATTATGAAAGAATTGAGGTTGGCTGTTTTGAACTGTCTGGTGGTTCCCTGAAGGACCGGCTAAAAGGACTTGCCTTTATTTTGCCTAAGCAGCTGGGGTAGGGAGCATTTACTGAAAACATTTAAAGGCAAATGTATTAGTGACCTGGGGCAAGGGATGACAATTGGGGCAAAAAATAATTAACCAAAAAGTCTAGAAGAAAAGGTTGGGGAACAAGATGCTTTGAGGAATAAAGGATTTGAAAAGCTCCCACATATTCCTGGGAATCTAGGTCACATGCGTGCCAGGGCTGAGCTCAGGCTCAGAAAATAACTGAGGAGGCCCTAGCTCTCACCTCTTGCTGATCTTCAGGCTCTGTGCAAGCAGGAAGTGAAGGCTAAGGTAGAATTGTAAACTGCCTGACTGAGTGTCGAAGGTGTGCCTCAACATATACACAAACTTATCTGCAAAGACTGGGAGTTTCTGTTTTGTTTTTGGTTCCAGGTGTTCAAGGAAATCTCTGATCCAGCTATATGTTGTCTATAAGAGAGTCACTTTAGATTCAAAGACACAAATAGGTTAAAAGTGAAAGGATGAAAAAAGATAGTCTATGCAAACAGTAAGCAAAAGAGAGCTGGAGTGCCTATATTAGTATCAGGCAAAACAGACTTTAAGACAAAAAAGGTTACAGGAGACAAAGAAGGACATTATATAATGATAAAAGGGCCAATCCATCAAAATATAACAATTATAAACATACATACACCTTCCAACAGAGCACCAAAATATATGAAGCAAAAACTGACAGAATGGAATGGAGAAATAGTTGAAGACTTCAATATCCCACTTTGAGTAATGGACAGAACAACTAGACAGAAAATCAACAGGGAAATAGAAGACTCCAAGAACACTATAAAGCAACAAGACCTAACAGACATATACAGAACACTCCATTCAACAATAGAAGAATACATATTCTTCTCAAATACACATGGAACCTTCCACCTTAAGGAACTAGAAAAAGAAGAGCAAACTAAACCCAAATCAAGTAGAAAGAAGAGAACAATAAATATTAAAGACAGGGAATAGAAAAACAATTAAGAGAATCAATGAAACTAGAAATTGGTTCTTTGAAAAGATCAACAAAATTGACAAACCTTTAACTAGAAAAAAAGAGAAGGCTCAAATTACTAAAATCGACCTTACAGAAATACAAAGGATTATAAGAGAATAAATAATTGTACTGCAACAAATCAGGTAATCTAGATGAGATGGAGAAATTTCTAGAAAGATACATATTGTCCAAACTGACTCAAAAAGAAACATGAAATATGAATAGAACTGCAACAAATAAAAAGACTGAATCAAATAGTCGAAAATTTCCAACCAAGAAAAGCACAGGAAAAAATGGCTTCACTGATGAATTCTAGCAGATATTTAAAGAAGAATAACACCATTCCTTTTCAAACTCTTTCAAAAAAAAAAAAAAAAGAGGGAACACTTTCTAACTCACTCTATGAAACCAGCATTACACCGATTCCAAAACTGAAGATGCCAAAGAAAAGTACAGATCAATATCCCCTCTGAAAATAGACACAAAAATCCCCAATACAGTAAGAGCCGAAGGAATCCAGGAGCATATTAAAAGGACTGTACACCATGACCAAGTGGATTTATCCCAGGAACGCAAGGTGGTTCAACAAATGAAAATCAACCAATGTAATACGTCATGTTAACAAACAAACTACACGATCATCTCAATCAATACAAAAAAAGCATCTGACAAAATCCAACACCCTTTCACGATAAAAACAAAACAAAACCAGGAATAGAGCTTCCTCAACATAATAAATGGCATCTATGAAAAACCCACAGCTAACATCATATACCAAATAACAAGTGCTGGTGAGGATGTGGAGAAAATGGAACCCTCATATACTGCTGGTGGGATGTAAAATTGCACAGCTGCTATGGAAAAACAGTTGGGTGGTTCCTCAGAAAGTTAACCACTGGTGGTACGGTGGTTAAGCACTCAGCTGCTAACTGAAAGCATGGAGATTTATGTGAACTCACCAGCCGCTCCATAGCGGAAAGATGTGGCAGTCTGCTTCCATAAAGATTATAGCCTTGGAAACCCCGTGGGGTAGTTCTACTCTGGCATATAGGGTCGCTCATGAGTTGGAATCAACTCAGTGGCAGTGGGCTTGGTTTGGGCTTATGTCAGGAAAATTCAACTAAGGAAGTTAACATACAAAAGTGTCATAAGAAACATTTTACATAGGAAAGAAAAAAAAAGTTAAGCATAGAATTTGGTAATTCCACTTCTAGGTATATATCAAAAAAACTAGGAAGCTGGGACTCAAACAGATACTTGTACCTCAGTGTTCACTGTAGCATTATTCATAATAGCCAAAAGGTGAAAACAACCCAAGTGTCCCTCAAGAGATGAATGAACAAAATGTGGTATATACATAAAATGGATTATTATTCAGCCATAAAGAGAAATGAAGTTCTGATATATGCTATGACATGGATGAAGCTTGAAAACATTATGCTGAATGAAATAAGCCAGACACACAAAGGACAAATATTATTACAATCCCACTTATATGAAATACCCAGAATAGGCCAACGCATACAGACAGAGGTTTATTAGTGGTTACCAGTGGATTCTTCCTGTTGCATACTATGGTTACTCTAAAGATTTATCCTAGACAAAGGATCCTAAGGTGAGTTTTTGTGTATTCTATAAGGCGGAAAAAGAAAGCAGAAAAAAGGAAGGGCAGATGATTTCTTTTAACTCTAAGTACAGTTCTTCTTCCAAGAGCACAGCAGGTGGAGGGCTGGGGGACTTGGACAGATTGCCAAGACAGACCAAGGTTAGCTATTTTTAATTTTACTTGTTTAATTCAATGCCAACCACAAACAACACATTCATCAGCTGGAGATTAGCACATTCCAACCCTACATCAACTTTCGGGGCTGGCCTAAATCAGGGGTCTATGGTGTGATCACAAGAAAGAAAATCAGCGTGCGGGCATCTGGTCTCTTAAAAATGATGTAAAATCCTCACCTATCATGATGTCATAAAGTTCCCATCCGGTGCTGTGACCCACCTCCAGCAGAAACCCAAAAGGCACACACCAATAAGGCAGTCCAGAGTGCCCTCTATATTCATTCGCTCACTCATTAGATAAGGGGCTCTAGTAATTACTGGCATAGAGATAAAAGGAGTAAGTCTCCAGGGCATACTGATAAAACTGAAAGAAATAAAAAATGGGTGCAGAGAAATCCAACACTGTTGCATGAAATTCCTGGGCCCTAAATCTATTGCTTTGGTCCAATAAGAGAGTTCTTGGCTCCTGTATGACCCTCCCAACTCTGACTTAAATTCATCATCTGTAAACGAGCCTGTCTCCACCCCTAGGCTCTCGCTCTTCAGTCAGTTTCATCTTCATCCTCAATGTGAAACCGTTTCTTCTTTTGGATTCCTGGAGCTCCCACCTCTGGTGCTGTGGGAATGACAGAGGAGAGAGAAAGAATATCTAATATGTTAAGGGGGAAAGAGGGTGGTGGAGTTTATCTCCAGGACTGAATAGAAGAGTGATAAAGGAAAGACAAAAGTAGGCCCCAGCCAGAATGCCTACCTTTGCTCCTGCCCTCATCTTCCTCCTGTTCCTCATCACTGTCCAGCAGTTGTCGCTTCTTGGGTGCTGCCTTCAGCTGCTCTTTCCCATCAGTAGCCCCTTCCTCTGGAATGGCCATAAGAGGTATAAAATTAGGGAACTGGGGACTCATTTCCTGAAAATACCCTATCAGCCCTCTAGACCAACACAGTCGGCACATAGTAAGTACTTAATAGAGAAGCAGTCCTGCTGTTACCCTCTGGGGACGCCAGGCCTGCTTTCTTTTTCCGGGCTAACAGGAGGGCCCTCAGGGCTTGTGCTCGGTGTTCCTCACCAGGCCCTTGTTCTCCATGGATTTCAAGTTCTAGCTCTGGTTGCAGCTTTTCCTCTTCCTTTCGTTGACTCAAAGAAGCTGCTAGTCTCCGGAGATGAGTGGGACTTAGCTTGGCTGGAATTCGCCAGAAGGTTTCCTACAGGGGCAAAGAAGGTGAAAATCACAGCAAAGGGATCAGTGTCTAGTTCACCAGGTTTTTATAGTATTCACTGAATAAATATGACCCTACATTGGTGGTGAAGAACTACAAGGGTTGTGAATTTCACTTATTGCTTATTTATCTAATATATACCCAATGCCTAGCACAATGTCTGCTATATTAAGAGGCTCCCAGTAAATATAGTTGTTAATTAAAAAACAAATGAATGGATCCTGGGGACTGAAAGGTGAATAGGACATGATTCTTGCTTTCAAGGAAACCACAATCTAATAGAAGATACAACTGGGGATATATCAAGGGAATGAACAAGTCTCAGCTGCCAAGGTGATTACTTTTGCTTCAGGGGTTAAAGGGTGAAAGGGACTGCTACTCAGAAGAAGTGACAATTGAGCTGAGTCCTAAAGTTTGGGTTCATCAGAAAGTCAGGTGTATGTATGTGTGTATACAGAGCCTTCCAGTGGAACAACTAGCATTATTAACCACTTGGAGGCATGAAAAGGCCTGCTTTTGGACGATCAGAAGTAATATGGGATGGCTATGGTGTAAAGTAGGTATGTGGGTCACATGGTGGTAAGGTTACCAAGGCCCACAGGCCAAGGCTGGGAATACCACTCTGGACTCTGTCCTACAAACAGTGGGGAACCATCAAGTGCTCTAGGAAGGGGAGTGACACAATCAGAGCTATATTTTAGAAACATAACTCTGGGGCAGTATGGAATATGGACAGAAGGAAAGAGAAGACTGGAGGGAAGAAGACTGGCTGCTGCAAGAGTCTTCGTCAGAAATGACGAAGCACTCCCAAGGTTCACCCTTCAGCCAACGATTAGACAGGCCCACAAAACAAAATAAGACTAAAGGGCCACACTTGCCCAGGGTCAAGGACTATAAAGTAGGAGGGGACAGGAAAGCTGGTAATAGGGAGCCCAAGGTCAACAACTGAGAGTGGTGACATGTCATGGGGCTGGTAATCAATGTCACAAAACAATACGTGTACTAATTGTTCAATGAGAAGCTAGTTTGTTCTGTAAACCTTCATCTAAAGTACAATATAAAAAAAAAAATAATGTAAAAGGCCTGCAACATAGAAGACATCCCATAAAGGCAGTCATTTTTTTTTTACATTCTTTTTTTTTTTTTTAATTTTTATTGTGCTTTAAGTGAAAGTTTACAAATCAAGTCAGTCTCTCATATAATATAAAGGCAGTCATTTAAAAAAAAAAAAAATAGAAATGATAAGGCAATTGCAATGAGGAGGAAGAAATGTATTTTGGAGGTAGAACCAACACGCCTTAATGACTACCTGCTTGGCAATGTAAGCGGTGTGTTTACCTGCCCAGAGGCAGGGGGCTGAACCCCTAGCTTGCTTAACAGCTGCTGAAATTGTTCATTTTCCATTGCTTCCTCATTTTCTTCTGTCAATGGCACCAATGGAACTGACTGGGAGCAGCCTAGGACAGGGTCAGTAGTCATATAGTTAAGATGTACAGAAGAAAGAACTAGTCCTCCATCCCAAGACCAGGTTGCCAACAGCCTCCAGTGCTCCAGCCCTCCTAAAACCATCATTGTGTTCACTTACCATCCTCTTCCCGATCGTCTGCTACTCGAATCAGGCAGTTCTGGAGCCATAGGAGGGGAGCAGAAAAGCCTAAGGGAAGGAGGAAAACTTATATTTGGCCCCTTCTCCCAATGCCTCCGTCTGAGACATCTCTCACAACCCAAGCACTCACCTTCCTGATGCAGGTTTTGCCCAAGGTCTTCAGTTGGGAGGACTGAGCTACCCTGGGCTTGATCTGCTCCCAGGTCCTCTTCTTCCTCTTCTTCACTCTTTTCCTCTGACAGGTTATCTTCTTCAGTATCTTCCTTGCAAAAATTTTTCAGAGACTCCTCTCCATTGGGCTAAAATTCATTGAAGTGTGAAATGAAAAAAGGAGGCAAGATGAGGAACTGTGCAGTCCTCTGGTTTCTGTCCACCCCACTGGGGGAACCTAACCACTGGGCCAGGCTATCAGAACAACCTGAGACAGGAGAATCTGCATGGGCTATTTCTAGGGAGGACTCCAGGGGCAGTGGCCCATGTAGGCAGAGCAAGGATGAGATTGTTACCGAGCTGGAGGGTGCCAACTTCTTCCGGCGTTTCTTGTACAGCTCCCGCCGCTCAGTCACCAGCCCCAGGGCCATCAGCTTATCCACTATTCGGGCCCGGGAGCGTTTGGCTGTGATGTTCTTCATGATATGACCCAGGACATCTATAGAGAAGAAATGTGTGACTTCCCAACAGCGATAGGGGAAAGGGATTAGTAATGAAAATCGGAGGTTTTTGGGAAGAATCTAGCTCAATTCACTCAAAAATGACATCTCATATATAGTAAATGGACAGAAAAAATGGGATAAGCCTTCCTTGAGAACAGGAGGCAAGGGGCAAAAAATTAGATAGCTTGGTTCTCAACTCACAGGTTCCCTGAACTTCCACCTCACTTACCATCTGAGTCCTGGAACTCCTCAAAAAGCCGTTGCAGCTCCAGCTCCTGATCTTCTGTCCATAATACAATATGAGTTCCTTTCCTGTTCAGGAAAGTGAATAGTGGAAGAGGTTGCCCAGGGTGAACAGAGGATTTCCCATTCCAATTTCCTCCAGAGCATATCCTCTACCTTTGGAAGTCCTTGACACTGTCAGCCAGTCCCAGCCGTACCAGTTGATGGATGATCTGCTTGCGTGTTCGAGGAGCAGTAGGCAGGTGTGCCAGGATGGCGTCTACCACATCTTGACCTCGGGGTAGAGAAGAAGTGAGGAAGTAAAGAGGGGCCCTGGAGCTCAGGCTGCCCTCCTCATAAGCTCTTCAGATCTCCAGATCTCCTACCTTCCACATCCTTATGGGCGAGGTATAGTTCCCGAAGCTGGGCCTCCTCCTCTGGGCTCCACATAGGGGGCCTGCGACTAGAAGACCTTAAGGACAGAAGGGACAAGGGGAAACATGTAGGTTTTTGGCCCAAAAGGCGGAAACCAAAGGCTCTCTCTGCTCAGTTCTGAATGGAACAAATCACCAAGACTAGAGGAATAACATGTAGGGCGAAGCAGGTAACTCCAAGGAATGAGTTAGCAGAGGCTGATGGCGTGCTTCCTTCCCCTCACTCTCCTCCCACTTAACCCAAGAGTCAAACTAAGAGATTTTCCAGGCTGGGCCTAATGGGGTCTGATACTGCAGGGACTGAGGACATTATGGGGAAAAGAAAGATGTATGAAAGGAGAAGAGCTGAGATTCTATGAGAAAGAGATAAATATTTCTATGAATGCTTACGGTTTCCCAGCATGTTTTGGGATAAAGCATGTACAGACTCTCTCTGGGGGCCACCCCACTCCCAACAGTGACCACTTCATGAAGGTGGCTGGCAGAATAAACCCTTCACTGGTGATGCTAGTGAAGGAGGAGGAAACTAGCTAGAAGACTTAGGCTCCAGCCCTTATTCTTGAGTGGCCTGAAGTAAAGCATTTCACCTTCTGGGCCCGTTTCCTCACCTATGAGAGGGAAGGGAAGGTTGAATCAGATGATCTGCAAGCTCTTCCAGCTTTGATACCTTGTGACACGTCCACCCTTACTGCCCATCTTTTCCTAGCCTCAAGCTTACCCGCCATCCAGGGACCCATAGCCCTCAGTCATCTCTCGAACCACAGCTGTGTTCTTCCAGAACAGCAGCTCAACGAAGGCTTTTTGGTTGACTGCAGTCAATGCAAAGAACTTGGCCAAAATGTACCTGGCAAACGTCACTAGCTCCTGTAGGAGAGGAAGGCTGTTTTGAGGCCTCTGGACCAAATGTGTACATGAATCTGGTCCTTTAGATATTCTCTCTACACCTGTTCCCAGCTTCCCCTCCTCACTCACTCTCTCTTACATCCTTCCCCATGCAGTTCGCTCACAGCTCTCTCATCTCCCAGCCCTTGACACTTCTCGGCATCCCTTATCTCCTGAAGACTATCCTTTTACTGCCCCAGGACTCCCATACTCCTTCAGACCCCCATTTTGTGGTATTCCCTCACTTTGTAGGCCCCAGCGGCAGGGTCACTAAGCAGACGATTGAAGAGGCAGAAGAGTGACAGCTGGAAAAGCAGGGCTTCCATTTTGAGGTCATGGGCCAGCCGATGCAGCATCTTGACAACACAATGGTTAGTGTGGGCACTATTCTGCTTGTAGCTCCGCATCAGCAGCACGTAGGCTCGGACTACGGTTGAGCACGCAAAGCTGCGCCAAGACAGGGAGGGAGAGGATGTCAGCACAAGAAAGACACAGCTCGTCTTCATGGCTTCAGCCACCACCCTGGAACCAACTCAGTCCTCTCAGTACGCACCGTCTCAGATAGTCCAGAAAATTAAATTCTTTTTCTGACACCTGGACTACTTGCAACTCCTCCTCTTCCTCTTCTTCTTCATCTTCCTCCTCTGCCCCTTGTTCCTCTGGTCCCTGCTGCCCTATAGAAAAAGTGGGGATGACTGGATCTCTGTTATGCTAGAAAAGAGCTGGAAGGGAATAGGTGTGAAGGGAATGGAAACTCACGGGGAAGTGGAGCAGAGAGGATCTGTTTCAGCAGCTGGATCTCTTCCTCTGGGGAAATATCTTGACAGCCAAATACATCCCCTTCTGGCCACACCTCTCTGGGACACAGAAAGAAAAAAGGTTTTAGTCAGTGGGAACCTGAGGTATAATTTGACCTGAGAGAAGTAATTTAGATTTATTTCGTTTGTCCGACAGAAAGAGAATGCAAATTGTTACCTCAAAGATGAAACAAAAGCTCTACAAAAAATTTTCCTCATAAGCCACATGGCAATGAAAATCACAGAAGAACAAAATGCAAACAATCTAAATGCTTGAAACTTGATTAAGCAAATGTACGTATTCACACAATGGTATTTTACAGCCACTAACAATTATAAAAACACAGCTGATGAGAAATGGTGCTCACAATATATTGAGAAGTGAAAAAAAAAATTACAAATCAGCATGTGCAATATTCCATTTTTGTAAAAAGAAGGTGTATATATCTATATACTACACAAAGGGGGAAAAATACTTTGGAAGGTTACTCATCAAAATGTTAGTAATGGTTATCTTTGACTAGTAAAACTATCTTAATTTTTTCCTAATTAACTGTGCTTTCTGGTCGTTCTCAAAAACAACAACCAACAAACCAATCAAAACTCTCCCCAGGACCCACTGCTCAATATTGACCCCCAAGATTCCGATGGAATGTCTCTCTTTTGAAGACTGAGAACCCCTGTACTACAGTGAGAGGTTCTCCCAACCCCAAAAGCCCAGGAACTGGGTCCAGGAGGGGGTGGCAGGGTTCTTACCGGGCAGACCTGAGAAGGCTCAGGGCCTGTGGGGCCTGGCCAGCCAGGAGACAGTCTTGAATCCGCACCATGGCTTCTGCCCGCTGCTCTTCCACTGGCACCTCTGAGGCCGCATCAAAGGGAACCACGGAGTCCAAACTGAGCTGAGGAGCCTAGAGAAGGGTAACACTAAGGGAGCAGAGAGGAGGGAAACCCAGACAGCCTACCCAGAGCACCACCCTCAAGGAAGATAGTGCTTCTGC
The DNA here is from genome assembly GCF_030014295.1 of Loxodonta africana. Classification (NCBI taxonomy): domain Eukaryota; kingdom Metazoa; phylum Chordata; class Mammalia; order Proboscidea; family Elephantidae; genus Loxodonta; species Loxodonta africana. Next base: position 80,897,546 of record NC_087345.1, on the reverse strand, counting down.
AACCACCTACCTGGCCATAGCACAGCAGCTGCTCAGCCAAGGCTGGCCACGTGGCCTCCAGTTCCTCTAGGCTACATGGGATATTATTAGAAGCAGAAGGCTGGTCTAGGGCCTTCTTCTTCTTCTTTCTCTTCTTTCGTTTATTCTACAGGGAAAGAACTGTGTAAGCATGGCAGGAGGGCAAAGAGGCCTTTCTCTCATCACTTCCTTCCCTATAACAAAATTAATTAGCTAGACAGATCAATAAACAGGTAATGACATTACAGTGTGGTAAGAGCTATAACATGGATGAGCTTAAGATGCCATATCAAAACACAGGAACAGCAAGTAACCCATTTCTTGGGGTTAGAAACGGCTCCTAAAAGCAGTGATATCTTGAACAGAAGCCTGCAGAGTAACATATTGGCTATAAGGATCAAATATAAGAAATTCTAAATGAAATGAATGAAAAAGCTTTCAAAATTCTGAAGCACTATGTAAATATAAGCTATTATTTTTTCTCTTAAGAAGCAAGAGAAAAGAGGCCCCGGATAAATAAGGCATTACTTACTGAAAAAGAAGAACAAAGTGGGAGGCCTTACTTTACCTGTTTTGTACACCACCACAGTAGTCAAAACAGCCTGATACCGGTACAAAAACAGATACACAGACCAAAGGAACAGAATTGAGAATCCAGACATAAATCCATCCACATATGAGCAGCTCATATTTGACAAAGGCTCCAAAACAGTTAAATGGGGAAAAGACAGTCTTTTTAACAAATGGTGCTGGCATAACTGGATATCCATTTGCAAAAAATGAAACAAGATCCATACCTCATTCCATGCACAAAAACTAACTCAAAATGGATCAAAGACCTAAATATAAAATCTAAAATGATACAGATCATGGAAAAAAAAATAGGGACAACATTAGGAGCCCTAATACATGGCATAAACAGTACACAAAACATTTTAAAGAATGTAGAAGAAAAACTAGATAACTGGGAGCCCCTAAAAATCAAACACTTATGCTCATACAAAGACTTCACCAAAAGAGTGAAAAGACTACCTACAGACTGGGAAAAAGTTTTTAGCTACGACATTTCTGATCAGCACCTGATTTCTAAAATTTACATGATACTGCAAAAACTCAACTGCAAAAAGACAAATAACCCAATTAAAAAACGGGCAAAAGATATGAATAGACACTTACTAAAGAAGACATTCAGGTAGCTAACAGATACATGAGGAAATGTTCACGATCATTAGCCATTAGAGAAATGCAGATCAAAACTACAAGGAGATTTCATCTCACTCCAACAAGGCTGGCATTAATCCAAAAAACACAAAATAGTAAATGTTGGAGAGGTTGTGGAGAGATTGGAACACTTCTACACTGCTGGTGGGAACGTCAAATGGTACAACCACTTTGGAAATTGATCTGGTGCTTCCTTAGAAAGCTAGAAATAGAACTACCATATGATCCAGCAATCCCACTCCTCAGCATACATTCTACAGAAATAGAGCCTTTACACGAACAGATATATGCACACCCATGTTTACTGCAGCACTGTTTACAATAGCAAAAAATGGAAGCAACCAAAGTGCTCATCAATGCATGAATGGGTAAATAAATTATAGCATATTCACACAATGGAATAATATGCATCGATAAAGAACAATGAGGAATCTGTGAAACATTTCATAACATGGAGGAACCTGGAAGGCATTATGCTGACCGAAATTAGTCAGTTGCAAAAGGACAAATATTGTATAAAACCACTGTTATAAGAACTTGAGAAATAGTTTAAACTGAGAAGAAAACGTTCTTTTATGGTTACGAGAGGGGGGAGGGAGGGAGGGTGGGAGAGGGGCATTCACTAATTAGATAGTACATAAGAACTACTTTAGGTGAAGGGGAAGACAGCACACAATACAGGGGAGGTCAGCACAACTGGACTAAACCAAAAGCAAAGAAGTTTCCTGAATAAACTGAATGCTTCGAAGGCCAGCGTAGCAGGGGCAGGGGTCTGGGGACCATGGTTTCAGGGGACATCTAAGTCAATTGGCATAATAAAATCTATTAAGAAAACATTCTGCATCCCACTTTGAAGAGAGGGGTCTGAGGTCTTAAACGCTACCAAGCAGCCATCTAAGATGCATCAATGGGTCTCAACTCACCTGGATCAAAGGAAAATGAAGAACACCAAGGACACTAGGCGATTACGAGCCCAAGAGACAGAAAGGGCCACAAAAACCAGAGACTACATCAGCCTGAGACCAGAACTAGATGGTGCCTGGCTACAACCGATGACTGCCCTGACAGGGAACACAACAGAGAACCCCTGAGGGAGCAGGAGAACAGTGGGATGCAGACCTCAAATTCTCATAAGACCAGGCTTAATGGTCTGACTGAGACTAGAAGGACCCCAGTGGTCATGGCCCCCAGACGTTCTGTTGGCCCAGGACAGGAACCATTCCTGAAGCCAACTCTTCAGACATGGATTAGACTGGACAATGGGTGGGAGAGGGATGCTGGTGAGGAGTGAGCTTCTTGGATCAGGTGGACACTTGAGAGTATGTTGGCATCTCCTGCCTGGAGGGGAGATGAGAGGGTGGAGGCGGTTAGAATCTGGCAAAATGGACACGAAAAGAGAGAGTGGAGGGAGAGAGCGGGCTGTCTCATTGAGGAGGGAGTAATTGGGAGTGTGTGGCAAGGTGTATATGGGTTTCTATGTGAGAGACTGACTTGATTTGTAAACTTTCACTTAAAGCACAATAAAAATTAGTAAAAAAAAAAAGCAAGAGAGTGAGAGGCAATGCCCAAATCCTGCCTCCCCCCAAGTCACAGCTGTGAACCAGTCTTTGATGTGGATCCTCAAAATGCTCATAAGATGGACTGGGAGGCCCTTGAGGTTCACAGTAAAAGAAAACGTATGCTCTCTTCAAGAAACTTATAGTCAAACACACCAGAGGTTAAGAGCATAAGCTTTGGAATCCAAGCAGATCTGGATCTGAAGTCTGACTCTAACCACTTACTAGAAAGACCTTGGAGAAGTTACTTAACCTCTCTGTGTAAATCTCCTAGGGCCGCTGCAAGAATTACATGAAAACCTTAGCACAGGATCTGACATATAGTAAACATTCAATAAATGATAGCCAAAACCAAACCCAGTGCTGCTGAGTTGATTCCAACTCATAGCAACCCTGTAGGACAGAGTAGAACTGCCCCATAGGGTTTCTAAGGAGCGCCTGGTGGATTCGAACTGCCGAAATTTTGCTTAGCAGCCGAACTCTTAACCACTACACCCTAAGGTTTCCCAATAAATGACAGCACCTATTATGATTGATAAGGAGCCCTGGTGGCACAGAGGTTAAGCACTCGTTTGTTAACTGGAAAGGTTGCCAGTTCGAACCCACCAGCCCCTCTGTGGGGGAAGGATGCGGCAGTTTGGTTCCGTAAAGATTATAGCCTTGGAAACCCTATGGGACAGTTCTACTCTGCCCTATAAGACTGCTGCGAGTCGGAATTGACTTGACAACAACGTTTTTTTTTTTTTAATTAATAATACAAGAGAGCCTTTAGTATAAATATATACCTTTTAGCAAAGACCACTAGTATTAGTGATATCATTAGTACCACTGCCTCTTTCAGGTCCAATTCTGACAGGATTTTTAAGCTGTAGAAACTACAATTATAGGAAGGCTCTGGTGCAAAACCCTTTTTTTTGTTTTTACAAAGCAAAGTCCCTGTGTCTCCAGGATATAAATTCCTTGATGTTTTCATTTTGTTCCATACTTTTCATCTATTATTTCACATTAGGCTCATGGTACATCCTTTAATAGAAAAGAGATTATAATTCCAATTTTAGGGATCTGGAGACCGACGTGAGCAGTACCTAATAATGCAGGACTAGATTCCAGACCTCCTGACCTTACGGCTCTTTCCATCTCACTACAATGCTGCTGACGTGTAAGTAGGGAATATTACAGAATAAGTATTAAACTCTAAAATTATGAATCTCCAGGGTCTACATGCTTGGCACATAGTAGGTATTCAATTAATATTTGTTGAATGAATTAAGATACTTATGGTTACCAGGGATTAAGTTAATATGAGTAGGAAACTATGGTAGACCCGCATCGGCAACACAAACCAACCTTTTTATCCTCTTGGTTCACAGTAGTTCCCACAGATGAGCTTAAGCTGCAGAAAAGGTGAGGAGAAAGAGTTGCCTGTCCTTCATCTTCCCCTACAGCTCTTCCCACATCCTGGGGCTGCCCATTTACCTGCACCACCAAGTTCCCGCGGCTCCGACAAAATCGCTCCAACATCTTGAGGAAGAGGTGGGTTGTTTCCACCAGGTCACGAAGGAAGGAGCGGGGCTGGCATCTCTCATCAAACTTTCGGAAGAGTGCCAGGAATAGTTCTCGGTATTCCATCACATAGAAAATGTTGTCTAGGAAAGGGGAAGAGAGAGAAATGAAAGGACTGGTCTGGAAAGTTTGGGAGGAGGAGAGATGGACGAAGTTGGGAAGAGAGAGATTCTGGTCAAGAGATGGGGAAGGCTGGGGCCAGGGACCAAGCCAGGGCCTCACTCTTGATGATGCGGCTGCTCTCCCTCACAGCCTCATCCGAGGACGTATCCATCTCATTCACTGTGGCTAGCAACTCCTGGTAGGCCTTCAGAGCCAGGTGCATCCTGCGAGGTGAGGGATAGGGGTGAAATGGAAGATAACTTCGGGCACTGGCTCATGGAAATTGCACTCCCCTAAAAAACTATTCCACAAAAAACAGAATGACCCACCTAGTCCCGCCTCCCCAGCTTAACCACTTCAAACCTGAAACAGGGAAGACATATCACCCAGAATTCAGGCACTCAGAGTGTGGCCAAGATCCCCACTCTGACCCTAATACCCATCCCACTCACCGGCGTGCCCAGGAGACGGCTTCCTTGCGGTCAGTCAGCATCATTTCATAGTAGTTGGTGAGGTTCTGCTCAACAAAGTGGAAGGTCCGGACACTAAGGGTCTCAGAAACCAGGCCTGGCCGGAAGGTGGCAGCTCGGTTGAAGGCCATGAAGAAAGCCAAGGCCCACATGTAGTAGGTCTCATCATGCTGCTGAGCTTTCTCTCGAAGCAGGTGATCCTAAAATCCAGAGAAAAAAGGCCATCTCATGACCTCTGGGCTTTTAACTTCCTCCTGTCCTGTGATGGCAGGGTAGACCCTGGACACCACGGTAATGCTCTAGGATCCACAATTTCCAACTCTCTTGAGTTTCCTCAGGTCTCTCCATTATTTCCTTCCCCTTACCCTGGGGCAGTTTCTCCAAAGCCTTTTTTGTCATGCCAGTAACACACTCCCTCCTGACATCTTCACCATTTCTCAGGGGTCCTTAAACCCTTCCCACTTACTAGTCCACATGCTGCCCTTCTTATCCATCACTGATCCCATTACCTCCCTGTTCACCTCTCCATATACCCCTTATCTGTTCAAGTCTCTGACCTTCACGGAGCCCATGAGCCGGTTATAACAGTTCTCTAGGAATTCTGAGCAGAAGTCTCTGAGGAAGAGTCGCACATTGAGGGCAGAGCGGCGTTGAGTGGACAGCTCCTGGGCAGCTTGGCGACGTTTAGGCACCCTTCGCCGCTGTTTTCCCATATCTGAACTGTAATTTTGGAGCTGGGGGTAAGGAATGGAGAATCAGAATTACTCACAGCCACCACTCTCCCTTGCAGCTCTCTCCAGATTTCTGGTGCTACAATTTTCTCAGAAGAAACTCTTAGAAGCTTCTCTCCCTTTGGTACTAAGCTTTGGTACATGGCTAATGCCAAAGGCATTATTTTTCTTACTGTCTCCAACTTTCCACACCCAAGTACATAGAAGCTTTAACTTCAGAGAAGCTTATTCTTCTTAGGCCCTTTAACTCCACAATGCTCCCACCCTAGACGTGAGCACACTCACATTGTGAAGACCCTTGTGAAAGATGACGTCCCTCTCCCCAATGGATTTCAGCCCCTGGACAATGTAGGAGCCCCCAAATCGAGAATGCCTGTAGAAAAAAATTCAGGGTGATTCCTCAATTCTCTGGAAGATTTATCCCCATTCTCTTTTATCAGCACATCAGAGCATGTTATAACTGTAAAATGTTACCAGTCACGGAGCCCTGGTGGCACAGTGGTTAAAAGTTTGGCTGCTAATAAAAAGGTGGGAAGTTGGAAAAACTCAACTACAAAAAGACAAATACCCCAATTAAAAAATGGGCAAAAGATATGAATAGACACTTCACTAAAGAAGACTTTCAGGCAGTTAACAGATACATGAGGAAAAGCTCACGATTATCAGCCATTAGAGAAATGCAAATCGAAACTATAACGAGATTCCATCTCACTCCAACAAGGCTGGCATTAATCCAAAAAACACAAAATAATAAATGTTGGAGAGGTTGTGGAGAGATTGGAACACTTATACACTGCTGGTGGGAATGTAAAATTCTACAACCACTTTGGAAATCAATTTGGCGCTTCCTTAAAAAGCTAGAAATAGAACTACCATACGATCCAGCAATCCCACTCCTCGGAATATATCCTAGAGAAATAAAAGCCTTTACACGAAGAGATATATGCACACCCATGTTCACTGCAGCACTGTTTACAACAGCAAAAAGACGGAAGCAACCAAGGTGCCCATCAATGGATGAACAGATAAATAAATTATGGTATATTCACACAATGGAATACTACGCATCAATAAAGAACAGTGATAAATCTGTGAAACATTTCATGACATGGAGCAATCTGGAAGGCATTACGCTGAGTGAAATTAGTCAGTTGCAAAAGGACAAATAGTGTATAAGACCACTATTATAAGAACTCGAGAAATAGTTCAAACAGAGAAGAAAATGTTCTTTGATGGTTACAAGAGTGGGCAGGGAAGGAGGGAGAGGGGTATTCACTAATTAGATAGTAGATAAGAACTACTTTAGGTGAAGGGAAAGACAACACACAATACAGGAGAGGTCAGCACAGCTGGACTAACCCAAAAGCAAAGAAGTTTCCTGAATAAACTAAATGCTTCGAAGGCCAGCGTAGCAGGGGCAGGGGTCTGGGGACCATGGTTTCAGGGGACATCTAAGTCAACTGGCATAATAAAATCTATTAAGAAAACATTCTGCATCCCACTTTGAAGAGTGGTGTCTGGGGTCTTAAATGCTAGCAAGCAGCCATCTAAGATGCATCAATTGGTCTCAACCCACCTGGATCAAAGGAAAATGAAGAACACCAAGGACACAAGGTAATTACGAGCCCAAGAGACAGAAAGGGCCACATAAATAAGAGACTACATCAGCCTGAGACCAGAAGAACTAGATGGTACCTGGCTACAACCGATGACTGCCCTGACAGGGAACACAACAGAGAACCCCTGAGGTAGCAGGAAAGCAGTGGGAGGCAGATCCTAAATTCTCAGAAAAAGACCAAACTTAATGGTCTGACTGAGACTAAAAGGACCTCAGTGGTCATGGTCCCCAGACCTTCTATTAGCCCAGGGCAGGAACCATTCTCGAAGCCAACTCTTCAGACAGGGATTGGACTGGACAATGGGATAGAAAAAGATGCTGGTGAAGAATGAGCTTCTTAGATCAGGCAGACACTTGAGACTATGCTAGCATCTCCTATCTGGAGCGGAGATAAGAGGGCGGAGGGGGTTGGAAGCTGACGGAATGGACACGAAAATAGAGAGTGGAAGGAAGGAGCAGGCTGTCTCACTGGGGGGAGAGCAATTAGGAGTATACAGCAAGGTGTATATAAATTTTTATCTGAAAGACTGACTTGATTTGTAAACTTCCACCTAAAGCATAATAAAAATCAAAAAAAAAAAAAAAAAAAAAAGGTGCGCAGTTGGAGCATACCAGCTGCTCCTTGGAAACCCTATGGGGGAGTTCTACTCTGTCCTATAGGGTCACTATGAGTCAGAATGGACTCAACAGCAACGGGTTTTTCTTGTTTTTATCCAGTCACACTGTCTTAGTGAATTTGGCCCAGGGGCCTCAGTATACCACAGAGCAGGAATGGGAGCCTGGGTAGAGCAGCTCTCTGCCACTCACCTGTTGCCTCGCTGAAGGGCTCGAGTCTTCTTTTCTGCCATCTCTCGCTGCCGCAACACCTCCAGTTCTGCCACATCTGTGCTCCGCTCCTGAGCTAAGTGTCCCTGCCCTACTCCTGCCAGCTGCTCAGGGTTCTAGATTTGCAAAAAGAAGGGAAGAGTCAAAAGGACGATCATTCGTTATCCTCACTTCACTTCTACTGCAGATGGAAAGAGTGAACAAAACAGGACCACCGATGGCAACCCATACTCATGACATGGCTACTATACCTGCAGACACTCGAGATAATTCAGCTGTTGTCATAAGAACAATTCTGGCCACATAGCAGGAAAGTACATGGGCAGAGAAGACTCGGGCAACAGGCCAGGGTCTCACCTGGTCACGGAACATAAGGGAGATGATCTCTAGTACATGCAGGCTCCATTGCTGCTCAGCAGACGAGCTGGCCAGGAAGAGGAGCAGGTCGTCCAGGCCACTGAGGTGAATTGCCCAGAGAAGTTGGTCATGAACACTGGCATCATCATCGATACTCTGAGCAGTGAGTGGTGAAGGGAAGAAAGGAAGGTCATTCAGTTCTACTGCCCTGCCTTGAAGTTCTCCAGCTCATTCATTCCATGACCAAGGTTCTTCCCCCAGCTTTGTCAGAAGACAGAAAAGCCTAAAAAGGGTACCTAAACCCAACCAGAACAGAATTCAGACTACCCAAGGTGCTCACCTTCTCCTGATCAGGGTCAGCTGGGACATGGAGAATGTTTCTAACCAGCAGCAAGATCCGCTCAATCAGCAAGTTGTCTTCTTCCTGCCGTTCCTCCCAGCCCTGGTCAGAAGAAGGGAAGTTAAGAGGAAAAGACTCCCTGTGGGAGGCAGGCAGCATCTACCCTGGCTGGAGGATGAGGGCATAGAGGAGGATCAGCATTAAGAAGGAAGACGGGGAAGAGTTCAAGCAGTCCTGAGGCAGACAGAGGCTATAGACTGGTTTTTTTTTATCCCAAAGACTAGATTCACATCTCCAAACTCAGCACCTCCTTACAATGCCACGTCTGGAGCTCTGCCCACAGGAGGTACAAGGTGCCAACTGACCTGTGGGATTTTCTAAGGTGGAGACTTACCAGCTGAAGCAGTTCATACAAGGTTTCACTGAGGACCCCAAAAGCCTTCTCACTGGCAAAGGTCTACAAGATAGAGGCATGGGCCTTAAGTAGTGCCTACTCACTCCTCTCCTACTTCCCTGAAACTTTGCCCCAGGGACTCTGAAGGAAAGCCTCACCTCTTTGTAGGCCTGCAGATAAGTTAGCACCTGCAGAAAATGGTGCCGGAAGCTGGGCTCCTTGGGTACACTGCCGAAACAGAGCAAGGCTGGCTGTGTCAAGTTCACCATCAGCCTGCAGAAACAATGAAGGCGGGAAAAGCTGTATAGTTTCCTCACCAAGCACAAACACCAAAACCTACCAGCTTGAACACTAAAGGCTGGCACATGGTAAAACTTAAAAGGCTGGGTAATCAACCTGATAACAGCATCAAAGAGAGGCTTGTCCTGGCGGTGTTGGGTAAGGATGGGTAGGAGGTCACTCTGCAGGATCTGGGCTGCCCCCAGCTGCTGCCGCACATCTCGCGTCTCATCCTCATGCCTCAAGTAGCGAATTAAATCCTTCACGCTCTCTTCAGGGACAGAATTAGACAATTACATGGAATTCTGCAAGAAGCTCCACCCAGGCATGTGCTTTTCATACCCATGGCTTGAGAAATCAACAGACCACGTCAACTGAGGCAAGTTTTTTTTACCTGTTTCCTCAACAAGGTACTTACCCAAGCAATCTGGTTCCTTGTGGTAAGTGTCTCCCTCCAAGTACCCAAGGGCACCACATGTAGCTAGAAGTTCACAATTCATCATGTACAAGTCCACACAACAGTGGGCCAGCCAATAGAGAGGTAAGGTAGATGAAGACAGGGGAGACAGAGGTCTGCAGAGACAAGGAAAGATAACAAATGTAGGGTCCTGTCCATGACAGGAACAGGGGGAAAGGACACAGTCCCACACTCCAGGGTATTCTGAACATCATGCCTCACTTTGGTTAGAATCAAATGTCCCAGGGAAAGCTTTACTTTTTATTTTTTATTGTGGTAAACACGTAGGTAGTAAAACATTTGCCATTTCTACAATCTTCACACATACAGTTCAGTGACATTAATTATGTTCATCGTAATTGTTCAACCATCGCCCTTAACAAAATTCTGTTCAGTGTCCCCTAAGCATTGTGTCTTCCTTTCCCTCTCCAAGGCAAAGCTTGAAGTCAAGGCTCCTACATGATCAAAACCAGAGACTCCAAGCTAAGAATTAAAGTTAAGCACCTGCCCTGTACTCTAATCTGAGTCTGATAAACTGTAGAAAGTCTATTTCAGACCAAAGGTAACCTAGTAGAAAGAAAGTTTGGTTAGAGAAATGCATCAACTCAGAAATTTTCACCCTCAGAGTTGGCCTTATGGAGGTGTGGGATGGACTTCTCTCTCACTCAATATTGCCAGACCCAGTCCCTCCACCTTCCCTAGCCCTTTCACACACAGCTCTATATAACAAGGGAATTTGGAAAACCCAGCTCTGACTATACTGTGATTCTACTTTGGGTCTGATATATCCTGGGAGCCCTGAGGTGTCTGCAGCACTGGGGATGTACAGAGAAAATGCCTTCACTCTTCTCCCCAAAGTCACCCTTAAACTTTGGTAATCTTGGTAAAAAAAATCTTAGTAGAAGCCAGTATCTAACAGAATGGGTGAGGAAAAGGGGTAAAAAGGAGCTACTGTTCCTCTCCTCAGAACCATCACCTTTTTCTGAAGTATGCCCCTTTTTATTAAGGTCCCTAAACCCTAATAAAAGTAGGCACAGGTCCAGAATCCTGGCACTAACAACAGAGACATACACAAATACATGACGGTGGCTACCCTGCTCCTGTGGAAGACCAGGACCATCCATTTGTCCTTCCGCCTACACCCCCAGCGGCACTGCTCTCAGCCCAGGGCAGCATCCTCTAAAGACCTTTCCCTGCCTGCACACCATGTCTAGCCCGATTCCACCCCTGCTCCCACAAAGGAAGTGGGTAGTGCCCAAGAAAAAAAATAAGGTTTAATGCCTGATGTTATCTGCCTGCATTTATGTAACTGATCCACGTCTCCAGCCTGCCTGCTATCCCTCCACCCACACCCACGCCACCCAATGCTCACCTACTTTCTGACTCCGCTCAGCCCAGTAGTACAGTCAGTAAAACACTCACTGAAAGACTGAAGGGAGACTCCCTTTGCCCAGCCCTTTCTCATGGAACCTCCAGACTGAGACCTCTGTGTGAGATTCCGACTCTCCTCAAAGATACATCCAGTTTTTTCAGACAGACACATTGATGTGTGCACATATGCACACACACAACACACACAGATTGAAAGGCTTCCCTGTCTGTTCTCTCCTCCAAGCGACAGCCTAGGAAGCTAACAAAAATGGACAACAGAGCAGTCTGTAAAGGTGCTGAGTCAGCACATCCCCCTCAGAATGACACAGCATCACACTCTGACATGAAAAGGTATGAAAGGATAAAGTCTTCTCACAGCAGAGACAACGCCATGAAGGTTTGCAGGGAGACAACCTCATACAGTCCTCCCAGTGGCCCTCCCCCACCATCTGGCTTCTCCAAATCTAAGTAAGGATTCAGTATTCGTAAGAACCCAAAACCCCAGTGCCATCAATTCGATTCCGACTCATAGCGACCCTGTAGGACAGAGTAGAACTGCCCCACAGAGTTTCCAAGGAGCGCCTGGCGGATTCAAATAACAGTCCCAGCAAATCAAACCTCTGCTCTCAACACATCCCTTTACCTGAAATGCTAAAATAACCGGGGTGGTTAACAGCCATCATTCTGGCTACCAAAATGAGAGGGAGACGGGTAAGAAAACAGAAAAGGAGCAGTCCTGGTGGAGGTAAGAAGGGAAGAGGTTCTTCAGGTTTTAATCCCCTGCAGTTTTGACAAAAACCAGGCTGCGGTGCAACAGGCAAAGCAGAGGAAGAAATGGGTCAGACAACCTATTGTAAAGCTCCCGGGCCGGGAAGATGAAGCAAGCGGGCAGCCTGGGACCCATTCACTGGAACTGGAACAAAAGAGCTCTCGACAGGAGTTTCAGCCCTCCCTGGTGAAAACACATTCTTACAAAATCAGCCAGGGACAGAAAACTTACAGTTCGTCTTCTGTTCATTCAGTTAACTGGAAGCTACTCACCCAGTCTCTCTGGGCTCATCTCCCTCCCCCTGATTACCTGTATCACACCTACACGATGTGATACCCATCAATCCACCAGTTCTCAGATCTGTGGCATGGCTGCCTCCTCTGGCTATCATTCCCTTCCTCCCAGAAACATAAGCATATATGTCCCAAGACACAGAGCCTCCTCCTGGCCTCCAAACTTTTGCTAGGTTTATTCCCTCCACCTGGAAGGTCCACCCTCTCTTATCTCCAAAAGTTCTAAGCCTATCCGACTTCAAGATCAGCTCCATTGCCTCTCCTCCAAGAAGCTTTCCCTGACGCCCTACAGGAGCCCCACCACTATGCATGTACTTCCTCCTTCAGCACTCAACTACTGTCTTACCATTTACAAGATGGGTCTTTTCTGTCCTACTAGATGTTTTTAGATGTCTTATTCATTTCTCAGCGCATTTAATTCAAGAAATCTCATATGGAAGGCATTCAGTAAAAAACCGTTGAGTGTAGCTTGGGGTAACAGAAAAGGGTAGTTCAACGGTAGGAAGATGGGGTTGAATTCTGGCTTTACTGCCTACCTGTCTATCTTAACCAAGTCAGTCTCAGTTTCCTAATCTGAAAAATAAGGGAATGGATACTGTGGTAGCCCCCAGAGAGCTGAGAAGATGGGCTTTGGATTGAGCTGAGCCAACTGGACTCTCCTTTTCCTATGGACCTTTGGGGACTGTCTGGGTGAGTACCTCTTGGATACTTCATTTATTGCATCTGAAGGCCTCTGAGTTTTGTTACTGGTATGCTTTCATTCTTATTAATTTGTTTTCATTATTATTAGCTCACTTTCATTCTTAATTTGCCCTAGATTTGTTTTCCCTTTTCTCCCTATTCTGGTTCTGACAAATAAGTCTATTCCTTGAGTTTTGGTCTGCTTGCCCGGCTGGGTCTAGGTTCTCCGCTCACAAGTTTGAGTACCTTGATCCTAAGATAAATGTCAAGAGTAGTTCTCTGCCTTCTACTGGGATACTGTTAGAGGAAATTAATTGTCCACCTGCAGGTTCAGGGTCAATGTTTCCGCTTGCAGGTTTGGGCACTTTAGCAAAAATTGTTGTCCACTTGTGGGTTTGGGTTAAGCGTTTCTAAGTCCAGACATTTTGATTCTGACTTTTATGTGCACTTTTAGTTAACAAGGGAAATGGGAAATAACAAATCCAAAAGTGAAGAATACCTCTCGGGAACTCACACCCAATCCATGGGCAAATGTTATAATCCTGCTATTTGAAGGACAACCGGGGGTTGGACATTTGCCCTTCTGTACTCTTTGAGTGGGTCTTCTAGTCTTTAATCTCTGAAACAGGCTAAAATTTGCATGCATATCTACTCTACCTTAAGAGAAAAAAACAGAGTAAAAGACAAATGCCTCATATGGAGAACTTTTGAAATGTCTAAATTTTTCCTGTACAGTAAATTAGAAAATAAAAATCACCTTTCTGATTAGTACCTGGAGGCATCCAAAACAGTAAAATTGCTTTTCCAAAATATACAATATTGAGGTTTAATAAAATAGCAAAAATTACTTTCCCATACACCTGTCACTGCTCCTTCTGTCTCTTCTGTTTTGGTGCATTAGCTATACAACCTGCTGCGTTTCAAGCAGCTGAATTTTCAGCAGCCAAGCCTTCAAGATTAATATTTGAGATTTTCAAGGCTAGGATTTAAAATAATCAGAGCTCTAGAGCTAGGGTCTAAATCTTCCAAACTAGAGTCTGTGTGAACGGAGTTAATGCATGGCCGCCATTTTTAAACTGCACAAATTTTTTTTTTTTTTTTTTTTTTAACTTCTGTTTCTCTAGCTGAAACTGGCTGGAAAGTTAATTTTCTAAGTGCGTGAAGATTTTTTTTTGCACACGTTTCATAAATAAGCCTGGATCTTCCCCCTTACCGGGATGCTGGTTTGGGGTTCATATTCAAACACTATACCAAAAAACAAACCCGTTGCCGTCGAGTCGATTCCGACTCATAGAGACCGTAGAGGACGGAGTAAAACTGTCCCATAGAGTCTCCAAGGAGCGCCTGGCGGACTTGAACACTCGTCCTTTAGGTTAGCAGCCGTAGCACTTAACCACTACGCCACCAGGGTTTCCTCAAACACTATAAGCTAAGTATATTTAAAGGAATTTAGAATCTCAGTAATCACTTTAAAGTAACTGGGTTCCCCATATGCCTGTCTTGTGTGGAGTTAAATATAAGCAAGTTTATGTAGTTTCTTCTATTTCTCTTTTTCAAGTTTCCTCTCGTTTTGCTGATCTTATCTTCGACACAGTTAAAATGTTAACTGTTTTAAAGAAAAAGGAAACTGGCTCTTCTTGAATTAAAACTTTTAAATAATGTATTCCGCATGCTTATAAAGATTAAGAAAAATTAGAAACCAGTATTTGTTTCCAGGATTTTTCACAAAAAGTATCAGAGAAAAATGGTAATACCCAAATGTTTCAGTTTCTTCTGTAGTTTGTAGCACTGCCCAAAGGTTTTCTCTTTATGTGTATTTTAGGTGAAAGTTCACAGAACAAATTAGTTTCTCATCCGAAAATTCATACATAAATTGTATTGTGGAACTGGTTGCAATCCTCCCAAAAAATTCAGAGTACTACTGATCCACAACTATACGAAGCCAAATTAACTACATAGGATTTGGGTCAAAGAACCATTCGATAGTCAAAAGCCAAATATACCTAAAATTACCTTCTACTTAGTCTGGAAACTATGCTTATTGAAAAAGAATAAATCTTTTTGGACTTAACAGCTGAACAAAAGACTAATTAAAATTCAAGCATCTGACTGACCCTCCCGCCAACTAAGAGACTTGGACTGAAATTCAAACCTCTCTCTCCCGGACAAGAACTGCTTACATTTCCCAAGATTTCCGGACCAGGCCTGTATACTCTTCTTATGAAAACAGCTGAAATCTTTGAACTGTATTTTCTCATTTTCATTGTTGTATTTCTTATCAATATTCTATATCACATCATTTATATCATGTGTAACTTTAAAACTAGTTACTCTTTGTTTAATCCTTATTGTCTTTGAGGTAATCTGGTTCTACTGACAATCTCATAGAATGGTAGGGAATTTAAAAACAAATACCTGGAGTCAGTTTTTTAGTTATTCTAGTCATACTTTTTATTATAACGGACTCCAATTTTAGACTATCATTCCCTATTTTAATACAAGGTTCCTTCCCTGCAAACTCATACCCTTGCCTTTAATGCTACTCATGTATTACTCTCATAAGAACTATATTGCCCTTTACATACCTCAGTGATTATTCCATTTTTAGTAACTATATTATGTTATAATATTATCCCTTGCTTTACCATCTTGTTATTAAGGCGAGCTACTGAAGTTATTACTCTCTGCTTAATACTCATTACATTTGAAATAGCCTTTTATCGTATTTTGGTTCATTAGAGTTCATTATTTAGAAGCTTAAGTAATACAAATCACTGAAGTTGTTATTACACTCTGTTTAATATTCATCACATTTGAGATAGTTTTAACTTTATCAACTTAAAATCATTCCTTTGTAACTCCCAAGCCTTTTAGTTTTACTCCTTTAGATGAAAGTTACTTATATTGATATTACTGACTTTCTTTTCAATATCAGTTATTTGACTACCTATCGTACAATTTTATTTTTATAGTAATAATTCTTTTTGCTTTAAGATCACTGTATTTAATCAATTAGGACTAGAAAGAATTACAGTTGACATTTTTGCAATTTATACTTACGACCATTCTCTCATTGATTATTACATCTTTTTCTTTTAGGATTTCATTTTGTTTTGACATTTTCTATTTAAAATAACTTTATATATCTAATAGGATTTAATTAAGTTTTATTTTTTTATAAGTTATTAATATTTTACTTAATACTTACCATGTTAAAAATAGTATTGTTTTTCAATTAGAATTTATTCCTTAGTAAGGCTTTCCTTTCATATAAGTAGATATGGTTTGCTTTTACTATAACATTTATTATACTCTTAGTTTATATTTTAAGAGTTCCATTTCATACTCTCAGGAAACCCTGGTGGCGTAGCGGTTAAGTGCTACGGCTGCTAACCAAAAGGTTGGCAGTTCAAATCCACCAGGCGCTCCTTGGGAACTCTATGAGGCAGTTCTATTCTGCCCTATAGGGTCACTATGAGTCAGAAACGACTCAACAGCAATGGGTTTAGATTTTTGGTTATTTCATACTCTCAATACCAAACCCACTGCTGTCAAGTCGATTCCGACTCATAGCGACCCTATGTAGAACAGAATGAAACACTGCCCAGTCCTGCACCATCCTCACAATTGTTGCTATGCTTGAGCCCACTGTTGGCAGCCAGTGTCAGTCCATCTCTTTGAGGGTCTTCCTCTTTTTCACTGACCCTCTACTTTAGCAAGCATGATGTCCTCCAGGAACTGACCCCTCCTCATAACACGTCCAAAGTAAGTAAGACATAGTCTTGCCATCCTTACTTC
Source organism: Loxodonta africana (assembly GCF_030014295.1). Classification (NCBI taxonomy): domain Eukaryota; kingdom Metazoa; phylum Chordata; class Mammalia; order Proboscidea; family Elephantidae; genus Loxodonta; species Loxodonta africana. The sequence continues at coordinate 80,880,703 of NC_087345.1, read as the reverse complement.
TAAGGAGCATTCTGGTTGTACTTCTTCCAAGACAGATTTGTTTTTCCTTTTGGCAGTCCATGGTATAGTCAATATTCTTCACCAACACCACAATTCAAAGGTGTTGGTCTTCCTTATTCATTGTTCAGCTTGCACACGCATGTGAAGCGAATGAAAATACCATGGCTTGGATCAGGTGCACCTTAATCCTCAAGGTGACATCTTTGCTTTTCAACACTTTAAAGAGGTCTTTTGCAGCTGATTTGCCCAATGCAATGCATCTTTTGATTTCTTGACTGCTGCTTCCATGGGTGTTGATTGTAGATCAAAATAAAGTGGAATCCTTGACAACCTCAATCTTTTCTCTGTTTATCATGGTGTTGCTTATTGGTTCAGTTGTGAGGACTTTTGTTTTATGTTGAGATGTAATCCATACTGAAGGCTGGGGTCTTTGATTTTCATTGGTAAGAGCTTCAGGTCCTCTTCACTTTCACCAAGCAAGGTTGTGTCATCTGCATAACGCAGGTTGTTAAAAAGTCTTCCTCCAATCCTGATGCCTCGTTCTTCTTCATATAGTCCAACTTCTAGAATTATCTGCTCAGTGTACAGATTGAATAGGTATGATGAAAGAATACAGCCCCGATGCACACCTTTCCTGACCTTAAACTATGTGGTTTCCCGTTGTTCTGTGCAAACGACTGCTCTTCATCCACGTACAGATTCTTCATAAGCACAATTAAGTGTTCCGGGATTCCCATTCTCCGCAATGTTACCCATAATTTCCTATGATTCAGTACTATTGGTCCCTCATCATATGCTACTTCCTGATAAAGCTGAATGTTGACCAATTCTTCTCGGTATAGTGATTCTGTGTTCCTTCCACCTTCTTTTGATGCTTCCTGCGTCATTTAATATTTTCCCTGAAGAACCCTCCAGTATTGCAACTCAAGATTAAAATATTTTTTCAGTTCTTTCAGCTTGAAAAATGCTGAGCATGTTCTTCCCTTTTGGTTTTCTAAGGTCTTTGCACATGTCATCATAATAACTTTACTTTGTCTTCTTGAGTTGCCCTTTGAAATCTTCTGTGCAGCTCTTTTACTTCATCAATTTTTTACTTTTGCTTTAGCTACTCGACGTTCAAGAGCAAGTTTGAGAGTCTCGTCTCACGTCCATTTAGGTCATTTCTTTCTCTCCATTTTTTTTTTTTAATTGTGCTTTAAGTGAAAGTTTACAAAGCAAGTCAGTGTCTCATACAAAAATTTATATACACTTTGCTATATACTCCTACTTGCTCTGCCCCTGATGAAACAGCACACTCCCCTCCACTCTCTATTTTCAGGTAAATAAGGCCAGCTTCTGACCCCCTCTACCTTCTCATCTCCCCTCCAGACAGGAGCTGCCCACATAGTCTCACGTGTCTACTTGATCCAAGAAGCTCACTCCTCATCAGTGTCATTTTCTATCTCATAGTCCAGTCCAATCCCTGTCAGAAGAGTTGGTTTTGGGAATGGTTCCTGTCTTGGGCTAATAAAGGGTCTGGGGACTATGACCTCCGGGGTCCTTCTAGTCTCAGTCAGACGATTAAGTCTGGTCTTTTTACAAGAATTTGAGGTTGGCATCCCACTGTTCTCCTGCCTCCTTAGGGGTTCTCTGTTGTGTTCCCTGTCAGGGCAGTCATTGGTTGTAGCCAGGCACCATCTAGTTCTTCTGGTCTCAGGCTGATATAGTCTCTGGTTTATGTGGCCCTTTCTGGCTCTTGGGCTCATAATTCCTTTGCGTCTTTGGTGTTCTTCATTCTCCTTTGCTCCAGGTGGGTTGAGACCCATTGATGTATCTTAGATGGCCGCTTGCTAGCGTTTAAGACCCCAGGCGCCACTCTCCAAAGTGGGATGCAGAATGTTTTCTTAATAGATTTTATGCCAGTTGACTTAGATGTCCCCTGAAACTATGGGCCCCAAACCCCTGCCCCTGCTACACTGGCCTTTGAAGTACTGAGTTTATTCAGGAAACTTCTTTGCTTTTGGTTTAGTCCAGTTGTGCTGACCTCTCCTGTATTGTGTGTTGTCTTTCCCTTCACCTAAAATAGTTGTCATCTAATTAGTTGACACCCCTCTCCCTCCCTCCCCACTCTCAGAACCATCAAAGAATCTTTTCTTTTCTGTTTAAACTATTTCTTGAGTTCTTATAATAGTGGTATCATACAATATTTGTCCTTTTGCAACTGACTAATTTCACTCAGCATAATGCCTTCCAGATTCCTCCATGTTATGAAATGTTTCATGGATTCATCATTGCCCTTTATCAATGCATAGTATTGCATTGTGTGAATATGCCATAATTTATTTATCCATTCATCTGCTGATGGGCACCTTGGTTGCTTCCATTTTTTGCTATTGTAAACAGTGCTGCAGTGAACATGGGTGTGCATATATCTGTTCATGTAAAGGCTCTTTTTTCTCTAGGATATATTCCAAGGAGTGGGATTGCTGGATCGTATGGTAGTTCTATTTCTAGGTTCTTAAGGAAGTGCCAAATCCATTTCCAAAGTGGCTGTATCATTTTCCATTCCCACCAGCAGTGTGTAAGCGTTCCAGTCTCTCCACAACCTCTCCAACATTTATTTTGTGTTTTTTGGATTAATGCCAGCCTTGTTGGAGTGAGATGGAATCTCACTGTAGTTTTGATTTGCATTTCTCTAATGGCTAATGATTGTGAGCATTTCCTCATGAATGTCTTTTTTAGTGAAGTGCCTGTTCATATCCTTTGCCCATTTTTTAATTGGGTTACTTTTCTTTTTGTAGTTGAGTTTTTACAGTATCATGTAGATTTTAGAATCAGACACTGATCGGAAATGTAATAGCTAAAAACTCCTTCCCAGTCTGTAGGTAATCTTTTCACTTTTTTTGGTGAAGTCTTTGAATGGCATAGGTTTTTGATTTTTAGGAGCTCCCAGTTATCTAGTTTCTCTCCTGCATTGTTAGTAATGTTTTGTATATTCCTTATGCCATGTATAAGGGCTCCTAGCGCTGTCCCTATTTTTTCTTCCATGATCTATATCATTTTAGATTTTATATTTAGGTCTTTGGTCCATTTTGAGTTAGTTTTTGTGCATGGTGTGAGGTATGGGTCTTGTTTCATTTTTTTGTATATGGATATCCAGTTATGCCAGCACCATTTGTTAAAGAGACTGTGTTACCCTATTTAACTGACTTTGGTCTTTTGTCAAATATCAGCTGCTCATGTGTGGATGAATTTATGTCTGGATTCTCAATTCTGTTCCATTGGTCTATGTATCTGTTGTTGTACCACTACCAGGCTGTTTTGACTACTGTGGTGGTACAATAGGTTCTAAAAGCAGGTACAGTGAGGCCTCCCACTTTGTTCTTCTTTTTCAGTAATGCTTTACTTAGCCAGAGCCTCTTTCCCTTCCACATGCAGTTGGTGATTTGTGTCTCCACCTTATTAAAAAATGCCATTGGAATTTGGATCGGAATTGCATTGTATCTATAGATGGCTTTGGGTAAAATAGACATTTTTACAATGTTGAATCTTCCTATCCATGAGCAGGGTATGTTTTTCCACTTATGTAGGTCTCTTTTAGTTTCTTGCAGTAGTGTCTCGCATTCTTTCTATAGGTCTCTTACGTATCTGGTAAGATTTATTCCTAAGTATTTTATCTTCTTGGGGGCTACTGTAAATGGTATTGATTCGGTGATTTCCTTTTCGATGTTTTTTGTTTGTATAGAGGAATTCAACTGATTTTTGTATGTTTATCTTGTATCCTGATAGTCTGCTAAACTCTTCTATTAGTTTCAGTAGTTTTCTTGAGGATTCTTTAGGGTTTTCTGTGTATAAGATCATGTCATCTACAACAGAGATACTGTTACTTCTTCCTTACCAATCTGGATGCCTTTTCTTTCTTTGTCTAGTCTAACTGCTCTGGCTAGGACCTCCAGCACAATGCTGAATAAGAGTGGTGATAAAGGACATCCTTGTCTGGTACCGATCTCAAGGGGAATGCTTTCAGACTCTATTTAGGATGATATTGGCTGTTGGCGTTGTATAAATGCCCTTTATTATGTTGAGGAATTCTTCTATTCATATTTTGCCGAGAGTTTTTATCATGAATGGGTGCTGTACTTTGTCAAATGCCTTTTCTGCATCAATTGATAAGATCATGTGGTTCTCATCTTTCGTTTTATTTATATGATGGATTACATTAATTGTTTTTCTAATGTTGAACCATCCCTGCATACCTGGTACGAATCCCACTTGGTCATGGTGAATTATTTTTTTGATATGTTGTTGAATTCTACTGGCTAGAATTTTGTTGAGGATTTTTGCATCTAAGTTCATGAGGGATATAGGTCTGTAATATTCTTTTTTTGGGAGTCTTTACCTGGTTTTGGTATCAGGGATATGCTAGCTTCATGGAATGAGTTTGGGAGTATTCCATCCTTTTCTATGTTCTGAAATACCTTTAGTAGCAGTGGTGTTAACTTACCTCTTCTCTGAAAGTTTGGTAGAACTCTGCAGTGAAGCCGTCCAGGCCAGAGATTTTTTTTTTCTTGGGAGTTTTTTAATTACTTTTTCAACCTCTTCTTTTTTTATGGGTTTATTTAGTTGTTCTACCTCTGTTTGTGTTAGTTTAGGTAGGTAGTGTCTTTCTAGAAATTCATCCATTTCTTCTAGGTTTTCAAAATTGTTTTGAGTACAATTCTTCATAGTAATCCAATATGATTTTTTTAATTTCAGTTGGGTCTGTTGTAATATTGCCCATTTCATTTCTTATCCAGGTTATTTGCTTCCTCTCCTATTTTTCTTTTGTCGGTTTGGCCAATGGTTTTATCGATTATGTTAATTTTTTCAAAGAACCAGCTTTTGGTCTTGTTAACTCTTTCAATTGTTTTTCTGTTCTCTATTTCATTTAATTCCGCTCTAATTTTTATTATTTGCTTTCTTCCGGTGCCTGAGGGTTTCTTTTGTTGCTGTCTTTCTATTTGTTCAAGTTGTAGGGATAATTCTTTGATTTTGGCCCTTTCTTCTTTTTGGATGTGTGCATTTATTGATATAAATTGACCTCTGAGCACTGCTTTTGCTGTGACCCAAAGGTTCTCATAGGAAGTGTTTTCATTCTCACTGGACTCTATGAATTTCTTTATTCCTTCCTTAACGTCTTCTATAACCCAGTCGTTTTTGAGCAGGGTATTGTTCAGTTTCCAAGTGTTTGATTTCTTTTCCCTGCTTTTTCTGTTATTGACTTCTACTTTTATGGTCTCGTGGTCAGAGAAGATGCTTTGTAATATTTCGATGTTTTGGATTCTGCTAAAGCTTGCTTTATGAACTAATATGTGGTCTATTCTAGAGAGTGTTCCATGTGCACTAGAAAAGAACAGCACTTGGGTTGCTGTTGGGTGCAGTGTTCTGTATATGTCTATGAGGTCAAGTTGGTTGATTGTGGCATTTAGATCTTCCATGTCTTTATTGAGTTTCTTTCTAGATTTTCTGTCCTTCATCGAAAGTGGTGTGTTGAAGTCTCCTACTATAATTGTGGAGCAGTTTATCTCACTTTTCAATGCTGTTAGTTTGTTTTATGTATCTCGCAGCCCTGTCACTGGGTACATAAATATTTAATATGGTTATATCCTCCTGGTGTATTGTCCCTTTAATCATTATATAGTGTCCTTCCTTATCCTTTGTGGTGGATTTAACTTTAAAGTCTATTTTGTCAGAAATTAATATCGCCACTCCTGCTCTTTTTTGATTGTTGTTTGCTTGATATATTTTTTTCCATCCTTTGAGCTTTAGTTTGTGTCTGTAAGTCTAAGGTCTGTCTCTTGTAGGCAGCATATAGACAGATCATTTTTTTTAATCCATTCTGCCTCTCTGTCTCTTTATTGCTGCATTTAGTCCATTTACATTCAGCGTAATTATGGATATGTATGAGTTTAGTGCTGTCATTTTGATGTCTTTTTTGTGTGTTGTTGACGGTTTCCTTTTCCCACTTAATTTTCTGTGCTAAGTACTTTATCTTTATGTATTGTCTTTTCCTCTTATTTGTTGCTGTTGATTCTGTTTCTGCTGAGTTTTTTTTTTTTCCTTGTATTTTATTTTCATGAGGAGGATTGTTAGTCTCCTTTGTGGTTACCTTAATATTTACCCCTATTTTTCTAAGTTTAAACTTAACTTTTATTTCCTTATATCTCTCCTTTTTTTTAATGACCTCTTGCTTTCTTCATGTATGATGTCCTTGATGTCATTCCACAACTCGTCTGGTCTTTGATCATTAGTGTTGAATACATCAAATCTATTCCTAGAAAGGTCTCTAAATTCAGGTGGGATATACTCAAGGTCATACTTTGGCTCTTGTGAACTTGTTCCAATTTTCTTCACTTTCAGCCTGAACTTGCATATGAGTAATTGATGGTCTGATCCACAGTCGGCCCCTGGCCTTGTTCTGACTGACGATATTTAGCATTTCCATCATTTCTTTCCACAGATGTAGTCAGTTTGATTCCTGTGTATTCCATCTGTCAAGGTCCACGTGAATAGTTTCCGTTTATCTTGGTGAAAAAAGGTATTTGCAATGAAGAAGTCTTTGTTCTTGTAAAATTCAATCACACAATCTCCAGCATCGTTTCTCTCACCAAGGCCATATTTTCCAACTAGTGACCCTTCCTCTGTTTCCAACTTTCACATTCCAATCACCAGTAATTATTAGTGCATCCTGACTACATATTCAATCACCTTTAGACTGCAGAAGTTGGTAAAAAATCTTCTATTTCTTCATCTTTGGCCTTAGTGGTTGGTGCATAATTTTGAATAATATAGTCATATTAACTGTTCTTCCTTCTAGGCATATGGATATTATCCTATCAGTGACAGAGCAGTACTTCAAGATAGATCCTGAAATGTTCTTTTTAACTATGAATGAATGTCAATCCCCTTCAAGCTGTCATTCCCGGCATAGTAGACCATACGATTGTCTGATTCAAAATGACCAATACCAGTCCATTTCAGCTCACTAACGCCTAAGATATCGGTCTTTATGCATTCCATTTCATTTCTGACAATTTCCAATTTTCCTAGATTCATACTTCATACATTCCAGGTTCTGATTATTAATGGATGTTTGCAGCTGCTTGTTCTTATTTTGAGTCATGCCATATCAGCAAATGAAGGTCGTAAATGCTTGACTCCATCCACGTCATTAAGGTTAACTCTACTTTGAGGAGGCAGCTGTTTCCCATATTTTGAGTGCCTTCCAACCTGAGGGGTTCATCATCTAGCACTATATCAGACAGTGTTCCACTGCTAGTCATAAGGTTTTCACTGGCTAATTCTTTTCAGAAGTAGACAGCCAGATCCTTCTTCCTAGTCTGTCTTAGTCTGGAAGCTCAGCTGAAACCTGTCCACCACAGGTGAACCTGCTGGTATTTGAATACTGGTGGCATATAGCTTCCAGCATCACACAAGCCCCAATAGTACAACAAACTGACAGACATGTGGGGGAAATATCCTACTAATAGAATATAATCATTTATTTTTTTTAATCATACCTGTCTACCAACACGAGTTGACATAAAAGCCAATATCATTGCTAACTATAGTTTCAATAATAACACTTTTAATTACATAGAAAGACAATACTTTTCTAAAGATAACCCAATCAGTAGCTGATGGCACCAATGCAACTCAATGTTAAATCTGCCATCCCTCTCCAACCACAGTAAATAACTTTTAGACCCATTAACTTCTCCATACAAAACACGCTAACTCTTCCAGTAATTATTTTAAGCAGTATCCAAAAGGTATTAACTTGTAACTACACTCTATAACTCTAATTAAAAGCCAGTTAGCTTTATTGCTTATTGTTATTATAAAACATTTAATCAAAAGATATTGACCGCACACCTTGGTTGAGTCTTCAGTTAGTCAAGTTGTTCTTTTCAATTCAGCCTTGTTCTAGTCACATCCCCATAATAACAAGATCACTGAAGCAGAGTATTTAAACAATAGCATGGTGAAGAAACATATTGAGACAATGCCCAGCCACCCTTTGCCTAGAGTCTCAAGAACTTATTACTGATTCAATGACTGATACAAGTGTCTAGTGGTAGTGCCAGCGATTTGTCTGATGATGTCCAAACCTTGTCGTTCGTCTGATAACGTCCAAGGTCTTAAATGGCTTACAAGGTAGGCAGCCACTCACTAAGCCTTGTAAAACCATTGCAGAAGATGGGTTACTCCTTTGTGGGTGACATAAGACCAGCTCATCCTGAAGATGAGGCCCTACAAATAGTAAGGCAACAATCCCAATCCAAGGACAAAGCCCATGCAGAAGAAGGGTATTTGTAAGTGTTATCATCAAATCCTCAGAGGAATTCTTGATCAAAAGGGGGGAGTGAGAAAGAGCCTTTCTAAAGCTGAGGCTTCTTGGCACAACTGGAATTTCTAACTAAGGTCTGAGCCCAATCTTTTCTTGTCCTAAGCGGCTCCATCTTGGAGTTCTCCTTTGTCATATAATGCAGCTTGTCATTTTTGCCAAGATTTCCATTATATCCTTTAACTTAGAAAATAAGCAGCTCTACAGGGAAAATGGTGATTAAAACAAATGCTAAAGGAAGAAAAGCTTCGCTTTCTACAGGTGTTAGACATGTGACTTTAAGCAACTAAGCCGATTCTAAGAAAATATTCCCCCTTAACCACACTTGTAATTTTCCAAACCTTTGTTCTAACTAACATAGCTTTTCTGTATCAAAAACCTTTTTCCCTCCGTAAGTATTAGAATACTTAGCATTTTCACTTATAATCACCCTAGGGCTTTTTGTTTTATACTTCTACAGAATTCTTCATCATAATGCTAATGTAACTCAACTTAACATAGACTACAGATATCTAGATGCTAGAAAACATGTGATTTTAGTGGCCAGCCAGAATCCTCTCTCCTGGAGCCATCCTTGCAAAAGATGTCAATACCTGCCAGGATGGTCAACCAACCAATCAAAATTGTTTTAGCTCTAACCTGCTATTTGCAGTTTTTTCTTCATAAGTCTTTGTATTACTGTAGCTGCCCCCCAAGAACACATTGTTGGATTTCTTCCAGCACTGTGTCTCCGTTTTACAGAATGCTTTCTTTGCCATAACAAAACTCTTTGTTTTTAAACCTAAACAGATGTGTGGTGTTTACACTACAACAGTATATACCTGAAAGAAATGAAAACATATTTTCACACAAAAGCTTGTACACAGATAGTCATAGCAGCATTATTTATAACAGCCAAAACATGGAAAAAAACCTAAAAGTCCATCAACAAATGAATAAACAAAATGTGGTTTGGCCATATGACAGAATATTATTTGACAACAAAAAGGAAAGAAGTTCTGGGTTCAATTCCTGACCAATGAACAGCCATCATTTGTCTCTCAGTGGCAGTGTTTGTGTTGTTATGATGGTAAACAGGTTTGAGCAGAGTTTCCAGACTAAGATGGAAAAGAAAGAAAGGCCTGGTAATTTACATCTGAAAACATCCAATGAAAACCCTGTGGATCACAACAGTATGACCCATAACTGATCATGGAGATGGTGCAAGACCAGGCAGCATTCCTCTGTGCATGTGGTCACCATGAGTAGGGGGTGGACTCGATGGCAGCTAACAACTGATACATGCTACAAAATGGATGAAATTTGAAAACATTAAGTTCAGTGAAAAAAATCTAGATGCAAAAGGTCATACAAGATGTCCAGAATAGGTAAATCCATAGAGATAGAAAGTAGATTTGTAGTTGGGCAGGGAGAGCGGGAAGAGGAGAATGGGGAGTGGCTGCTAATGCAAGAGGTTTCTTTGGTGATGATGAAAATGTTCTGAAATTAGATAGTAGTGATGGTTGCACAACTCTGTGAATATACTGAAAACCAATGCAATAGGTTGTTATTTTAAAAAAACCCACACAGACAGATACATATACAATAACAACAACAACAAAAAAGAATAGCTGCTGAGCCTCCTTAGGTACAACCAAAAAGCTAATGGGGTTTGGTTCTTGGTTTGGGGGTTTAGGGTCATGGTTTCATGGGACATCCCAGTTAATTGACCTAATAACTTATTTGGTACTTATGTTCTATTTTCTAGTTCCTTGCATAGTGCTGGGTTCTTAAAAGCTTGCAAACACCCACCCAAAGCACAATAATTGGTCTCTACTTACCTGGGGCAACAAAGGAAGAAGGAAAGCCAGGAATAGGAGGATTTGGAATGTGTGGCTAATTGCCTACCTGAACAACTGCGTCCTTTGCCATGAGACCAGAAGACTGGATAATGCCCGGCTACCATTACTGAACATTTTGATCAAAGATTCTATAAAAGAATCCTGATTAAAAGGGGGAATATGCAAAACAGAACTTCAAATTCTTATGGACTCCAGAGTTTCTGAAGCCAAGGAGGCTGGATGAATCCCCGAAATTATTGCCCTGAAATAATCTTCAAACCTTAAACCAAAAATATCCCCTGAAGTCTTCTTAAAACCAAATAATAGTTTACCTTAAGTAATAAAAAAATCTGCCTTGAGCATTATGCTCTTTTAAGAACTGCCTATGTGCGATCAATGACAACAGCAACTCGAAAGATTAGATAGGAACCTTAGGGGACAGTGAGTTTATGTTAATGGAGTAAGAACAACTCTGCAAAGGAGGGTGAGAATGGAATCAGTGTCACTGAATTGTACATGTAGAAACAGTTAAACTGGTGTATGTTTTGCCGTGTATATCCCAATGACAACAACGAAATTAAATTAAAAGAAAAGAAAAAAAAACCACAATTACTATACATGCTGTTTTCACCATTTCAACACCAAAAAACTAAGAAGGATATAATCTCAGGATAAGAAACAGTCTTTTAAATTTAAGAAATTTGACTTTATGAAAAAACTCATAATATTTTATTTTCCACATGTCATCATAAACAGATGAAAAATTTGTCAAACAACTTAGAGCCAGTAGATCTGGACGTTTAAAAGAGCTGTTAGTTACTTCTCACACTCAACTAAGCACCAAGCAGTTCAAATGAAGCAATATTCCCGTGAAATTAATACTTATAGGTCCTAAAATGCAAGAACCAAAAGAAAACAAAGGATACAATATTAAATATTTTTGCAATTCAAAATAGAAAATCAGCTCACTTCTTGAAAACAAAACCTCTGCTCCAAGCCAACCCTCTTCCAAGGACCAGCTCTAAGACCCACTAGTATTATGGGAAGGAGCCTGGTGCCACAGTGGTTAAGCACTGAGCTGCTAATCAAAAGATTAGCAGCTCCAACCCAACAGCCGCTCCATGGGAGAAAGATTTGGCAATCTGCTTCTGTGAAGATTACAGCCTTGGAATGTCTATGGGGCAGTTCTACTTTGACTTATAGAGTCACTATGAGTCGGAATCAACCCAATGGCGACAGGTTTGGTTTGGTTTTTGGTTTGAATATTATGGGAGGAGTTCCTGGGTGATACAAACTGTTAATGCACTAGGCTGCCAAGTGAAAGGTCCACCCAGAGGTACCTGGGAAGAAAGGCCTGGCAATCTACTTCTGAAAAATACAGCCATTAAAAATCCTGTGGAGCACAGTTCTGCTCTGACACACTTGGGGTCATCATGAGTTGGAGTCAACTCAACGGCAACTGGATTGATACTGTATCATGGAATGGCACTTGAATTCCAGTTCTGCCCTGTACTAAGCTGGTGATCTCGAGCATGTCACCTAACCTAAACCTCAGTTTCCTTATCAGTGTACTAAAAAGATAATAATAGCACCCACCCTCACACGGTAGTGGGCAAGTTTAAATAAGAGCATATAAAGCAGTGCTACTCGAAGTGTCGTCTGCAGACCATTACCTGTCCACAAACTGTTAGCAGTCTGCATCAAGGTAAGTACAGGAACAAAGAATAAGCATTTAGAACATCTTACAGCAATTTGACAGTTTATGCTTGCTGAATCTAATAATTTTTTAAGAAGTAATACAAAATTGTATGTTTTTTTTAATTTCATTTATCTAGTAATTATATTTTACAAAAGTGTTTTTAGAAGGGTATTGACCTGTAATGACTTGGGGCCAAAAACCCACCTGGTCCTTCACCAAGACAGAGAAGCACTGAAGTCAAGTACTCTACCCAGTTCTGAACACAAAGTAAGAATCCCCAAAATACTAAATTCCTGTCCAGCTATTAGACTCTACAGTTAATCACTAAATGCTTACTAGGAGCCTTCTAGGCAAAAGACAGGAGTTGCTGGCTAGCGCAAACGGTTAAGCGCTTGACTACCTGCCAAAAGGTTGGCGGTCCGAACCCACCCAGCGGTACCTCAGGAAACAGGCCTGGCGATCTGCTTCAGAAAGGTCACAGCCTTAAAAACCCTACGAAGCAGTTCTACTCTGCGCTCATGGGATCACTGTGGGTAGGAATCAACAGCAACTAACAAGAAGCAGCAAATGATAAGGTTGGGATGCTAAAGAAACTGAAGAAATTTATAAAACCCACATAATACGACACAATAATATGGAAGGAATAATTTAAAGGACAAGCTCTAAGTAAGTGATACTGTAAAAAAAGTTCTAGAGAACTAGGGCTCCCTTCAAGTTAAAACGGCCAAGGAGGTCCTGTGAACTGAGGCACTGAAGGTTACATAGCATCACTCAGCTGGGAAGAGGAGGGGCATTTAGGCAGAGAAGTGCCCTGGCAAAAGCAAGGGAACCACTACGAATAAATGAGCCTAACTAACAGGAAAGCTAATAGAAAGAGAGATTGGAACTGGCTAGGAAAAATTTAAGGAGCTTTAGAAAATGAAGCTGAGAGGGTCAGGGAGGGTCAGGCCCAGACTGTAAACGGCCCTATACACCCACTTAAGGATTTAAGCTTGACCGTGGGTAGCCGAAGGGTTTTATTTTTTACCTAAAATGACACAAATTAAGGTAACTAGCGGGAGCTCCAAGTAAAGAATTGAGAGACTCAAGGGAAGGAGCTGGCTGAGGGTCCAGGTAACAAACCCTGGCAGAGGCTCTGTTCTCACCCGATGGAGGGGAGGAACAGGAACAAGGAAATTATTTTGTAGAAATCCAAGATAAATTAAGTGACCTGTGAATTCCGACTCCTGCTGACCACCAAGCCACACACCTGTTTTTTCGGGTCTGAACTGGGTGGGGAGTTTCGAAGTGGAAACCCCCGGGAATCTTCTGTTCTACTTTAGGGGCTCCAAGCGCCCTTCCCATCACAGCCCCATCCCCGAGGGAGGACCTGTGCAGCGTAACGTAGGGAGAGAGGGGGAAGGAAGGTGACGACTAGGTCATGTCTTAGGGAATAAAGGAGCGTCCACCCCGAATTCGCAACCTGCACCACCTAACCAAGTACGCAGGGCGGAGGTTTGCGCGTGCGCGCCTAAAGCGCGCGCCTTGCCCCCTGCCTTTAAACCTGGCGGCGGGACGGGGGGACTCGGCACCTCACGAGAGTGCCTGTGCAGCCTGGACGGGACGCCGACTCGTCTCCGCGTAGAGCCCTCCTGCCCACACACTCACTCACCCGCTCCCCGCGGGTCCGCAGGATCCCGGCGGAGCCAGCAGGCCTCAGGAGACCGGCGCAGCCTTTCCCGCCACCGACTCGTTGGTGCCAGTCCCCGCCTGCCTAGGGGCGGAGCGGACCTAGCTGGGCTGGTCCACGTGAGCCCATGTGGGCAGGGGCGTTGGCGATGAAGAAAAGGGAAGCGAGTACAAGTACAGTTTGTTTTATCGGAGTGAATCCGCTACAATGAGCTACAAAACAAAGTGCTATGAATTTTCTGATGTCTTGAGATAATAAGAATCAAAGTCTTTTAGAGGCGAATTATAAACGTTCTTCCCCTTCTAGTCAAGTGGACTGTTCCAAGGCATAAATTGTTAGAAAACCCGAAACCAAACGCGTTGCTGTAGAGTCCATTCTGACTCGTTAAAAACCCTGTAGGACAGAGTAGAGCTGTCTCACAGGGCTTCCAAGGAGCCGCTGGTGCACTCGAACTGCCGACCTTTAGGTTAGCAGCCAACCTCTCAACTACTGCGCCACCTGGGCTCCAAATGGTTAGAAAAGTTAGGCTTTATTGGGAGGACGTGGAGATTTGGAGTAAGGGGAGGAATAGTCTTTTTGTGTGTGGGGGGAGGGGGTCCGTCATACTCTAGAAGCACTTGTGGCACAGTGGTTAAGAGCTACGCTATTAACCAAAAGGTCAGCAGTTTGAATCCACCAATGGGGCAGTTCTACTCTGTCCTATAGGGTTGCTAAGAGTCAGAATCCACTGGTTGGCACCGGCTTTGAGTTTGGTTTCGTCATACTGTAGTCCCTGCTGTTGCTGTTAGTCCCTGTAGATTCCGACTCATGGCCACCCCATGTGTGCAGAGTAGAATTGCTTCATAGGGTTTGGTGGTGCAAACAATTAATGTGCTAGGCTGGTAACCGAAAGATTGAAGGTTCAAGTCCACCCAGAGGCACCTCAGAAGAAAGGCCTGGTAATCTGTTTCAAAAAAATCATCCATTGAAAACCCTGTGGAGCACATGGGGTAGCTATGACTCAGAATCTACTCGGTAGCAACTGGTTTGGTTTGGTTTCGTTTGGTTTGTTATCCTTTAGGCATAGGCTTAAAGCTAGAGAAGTATGCATGAGATTCATTAAAGGAAGAGATCAACAATATTCATCAATCAGTTGAGGGTCTCCTCCAGCCTCTGCTCAAATAAGTGTATTTGCCAACAACAAAAGAGGATAATAGCTCAAAGGGATAATTATCTCCTGAATTATTAAGCATTTGAATAAAAGGAATAGATTTCTGGAGTATGAAGGAGAGTTAGAAAAGACTTGCTTCAAGATGAAAAGACAGATGAGAGAAAAGTGAAATGACACACACGAAAAAGGAAGATAAAGGGGACTGTAGAACTAGTGATAAAAGCAGAAAGATGCCATTTGAAGAGTGTTTCTATTTGCTCTGAGTTAATTAAAACCCTGAGAGAGTCATCAGCCTCTCTCCTTCCTAAGTGCAACCACCCCCCCCCCCAATTTACTCCAGGCATCAGGTTTCCTGTTCCTGTTGTGGCCTCGGAGAACTCTTCTAGGGTTTAAGTATCAGCTACCAGGAGGCTAATCTGGGGGATATCAGGCAGAATTGTTAAATTGCTTACTTTTTCTAGATTCTAGGCTCATCCGCCCCTTATTTAAGGTTGGGAGCTTGCTGGCCCAGGGCCTCTGAAGAGATCCATCATGCCAGAATGAACACACAACCCAGCCAGTGGTTGTAGACAGGTTTATAGGGCTTTAAAGAATAGCTCAAACCCCAGTGTTCACTTTTCTCAGAGCTACTTCCCCACCCAAGCCCCTGGGGCAAGCATCCCTGAGGTAAATAGGCTATACTCTTCCATTAACTTCTGCAAAATTTTTTGTCCAATTGCATCCTGACTTGGGGCTCATACCCCTATTCCCCACCACCACCACCACCTCTCCCCTCACTCCCACCTCCATGAGCATCTCAGCCTCAGTCCAGAGAAATACTGAGCCCCTTCTTCCAACTCTTGAAATGCCTTGTCTCCTCCACTCCTCTTCATCTGCCGCCTGTGAGGAGTAACTTCCAGCTTCCCTGCTCCCTCAGAAATCAAGAGCCACACGCTGACTGGTAGCAGGGTAAAGGCCAGAAACTCAAGGTCTTAGTTCCCTGTGCTCACCACACTGGGTTAGGGGAGGGAGGCATAGGATGATGCCTTTTTCTCCTTCCCTAGCGCTTGTGCCCCAAAACTCAGACAGCCACACTCACCCACATTCATACGTACAAATCATGTACACATGGCGATGGGAGGCGGGGTGGGGAGGAAGGGAAGTTTGCACCAACCAGCTCATGAATGCAACTTGAAAGATTTCACACAGCAAAAGGAAAAAAACACACACACACATAAATTAAAAAAATAAAGAAGTACATGCCCCTCCCCACATTCTCTTTCTTCATCCAGAGGCTGGCTCAGCCCCTCCACGTAAACCCAGAAGCTTCCTTCTGTCCAGGTGAAGCTTTTACAGGGCCTGCGTCTTCAGTTCAACAGGTTCCCCTGTGCCCTCTGGTTGTCCACTGGGGTCACTGGGCCTGACTCCCTTGAGGATAGACAGTCTCTCAGAAACACTCTTGAGCCGAGGGAAGAGAAGAAAGTCATAGAGGAGGCTGCCCAGGCCCCCTCCGATGATTGGGCCCACCCAGTATACCTGTAGGAAGAGGAACAGAATACTCAGGAATGGGGAGGGGACCAAGAGCAAGGCTGCTCTCTTTCCTACCTCTTCAATGGAAAATAGACATCCTGGACTTGGCACATAAAATTGGGCATTACCTAACTAGAAATCAGTGTTTGTTTGTTTTTTAAACCCTAGGTTCTCACTGCCTGCACCTCAAAACCCACCGTTTCTTTTCTGATTCATCAAATCATTCCTGTATCTCACACATTTTTAGCACATGTATATTCTATTTGTTACTACCAATGTGCACTAGCTTACAAATATCTTTGAAAATTTTTGGAATTATTTTCAAATGTTTGGTTTGCATTTGGTCAACAACATAAACACAGCCAATATCTATTGAGGCTTAGTTCACACATACGACTTCCACATTTACTTCTCATAATACCCCCATTTTATACTCAAAGAAGCTAAGGCTCAGAATGGTTGAGTTACTCGCCCAAGATCACACACAAGGCTAGTAAAGCGCTAGGACTGGAACGGGGCCCAGGCCCATCTGTGTGCTCAACACATTCTGATCTCTGAGATGAGAAGTTTTTATCTTTGTGTTCACTTATCTGACCTCATGGTCCTAGTTTCACACCCAGTGGGTACTTAGCAAAAATGCGTTGGCTAACCAGAGAAGGAACAACATGAGCAAGAGCTTCTCCTTCTAGCAAAATAGTGAGTCCTGTTCACAGAGGCATGCCAAGCCCTCTTACAGCCACCTTGGCTGAGGCACTGGCAGAGCAGCCAACACACCCAGATGGAAAGCAGAACCAAACCTGGAAACTGCAGCCCACACCCATCTAGCAGGGCTTCAGGATGTCCTTCTCTCCCCACTCACCCAGTGGTTGGTGAAGTTTCGAGTGAGAATGGCAGGAGCAAAGGAGCGGGCAGGGTTCATGCCTGCACCAGTATAATACATCTGCAAAAGACACAGTTGTAACTGAGACACCCTCCCATTCTACCCCAACTCCTCTCCCCACAACCCACATTGCTCCTGAGAATTGGTACCTTGCCTTCGGCCAGCAGCAAGTGGGGAAGAACAACCTGCGTGACTCTCCAAGGGTGCCTACAGTGGGGTGAAGGCACTGATGCCCCATCTGGGGGCACTATGGACCCAAAGGCAAAGCCCTCATCTACTGATGACTTCCACCTTGGAGTCAAGAAGGACTACATATAGTATCACAGGGAGAAGAATAAGGCAGGGTTGATTGCCCTACGGTGACTGATACAGAGTGCGGTGGATAACGTTCATGTTTGACAGTGGGTTAGGCAGGAAACACTCTGAAAACTCAGAAAAGGTTTTGGGGCCCTAGAATGCTTGAACAAGAAGTTGCTCCCATCTTCTGCTTACCCCAAAGAGGTGCCCCAGGGTGAGGGAGAAGCCAACAGCCAGGGCCACAGAGCCCAGACGGCCATTTCGCCTCTCATCATATGTAGCAAAGATGCAGAGCACGAACTGGAGTGTCAGGAAGATCTCCACCATGGTGGCCTGGCCCACACTCACCCCAGGATGCAACTGAGCAAAGGAAGAAGAAGGGAGGTAGCTCATTAGGGCTGCCACAGCATTACCTCCTCAAGGCTTCCCAGGCAGGGCTACCCTTACGGCATCCATTCCCTGAAGGACCGTATAACCCCCTTCATAGTAGTTGTATTTGTATCTTAATTTCTTCTAATAGTACTCCTTTCAGGTGGATGTAATTGCACGAACTTACACAGATGGGGAAACTGAGGCTCCCCTAAGTTAAAATAAGTTTTTCATCAAGACCCTGCAAGGAATTTGAAGGAAAGCTGGGACCTGAGTTCAGGTTTTTTGATTCCCAATCTAGGACTCTATGCCTTCCTTACCCCCTACATACCACCTCTTGATCCTCCCACTCTGAAACACACACACACACACACACACACACACACACACACACACACACACACAGAGCCCAGTTCCCTGGGGGAACTGATCCACCCACCCCAGGCAGGATGTCACGGCACCAGGCTCCCCCAGCCCCTCTCAGGCGACCATTACCGTGTTAAGTGCTAGGTTTCCTCGGACGGCAGGCGGGGTAACACTGTATAGCATGGCAGCCCCAGCCACAGCTCCCAGGAGCTGGGCTGTCATGTAGCAGAAGGCACGGAGCAGGGACATCTGGGAGCCCACAAGGAAGGCAAAAGTGACTGCAGGATTGACATGGGCTCCACTGATATGGCCAACGGCCTGCACCAGCGTAGCCAGGGCCAGGCCAAAGGCCAGAGCCACCTGCAAGACATGCAGTGGGCCAGGGGACCAACGCAGCGAGGCCCCCAGACCAAAGAAGACATAGAAGAGGGTGGCAAAGAGCTCAGCGAATATGGCCCTCCAGAAGGAGGCTGACCGAAGTTCCCACATGGCAGGGGGGATGGGCACAATGTCTGGGTTCCTGGTACCCCCTTGACGTGGTCGGAGTGGATAGTCCCCTTTATAGAGGACTCTTAATCCCTGGGAGGGGCAGACTCAGGTGGCTGGCCCAGCCTCTTAACCCCTTCACAGCTGTGGAGAGCTGGACCCACTCCCATACCTCTGATAAAGCTATTGGATTTTTCCCTCCCTCCTCAACTGGGAGAAAAACAGAGCCACTGGGAGTGGGGTGGGAACAGGGTGTTAGTCAGAGCTGTTGAGGCTCTGAGAGAGAAGGACCAATTCAGGCAGATGGGAAGAGTCTGCTCTTTATGTCAAAGTTGAGGTCATACTTCTGATTGACATCTGTGTTAGAACATTCAAAACTCTGCTTGGCACGTCTCAAGCTGAATTCACTACATGGGGCACGGGGCTGTGCTCCCGGGGGTCTCCAGGCTCCACTGAGTGCCAGGGGTAAGGGGGGGTGGGGGTCAGGAGTGGGGTCCAGCAGGGAAGCTGAATAACTGAAGAGTGTTCTTTAGTTCCCCGGGCTTAGAGGGCCTTCTCCCATTGGCTGGTTTGGGCTGGAATCTGTGGATCCTGCAGCTCTGGAACAGAATAGTTCTGCTGTGTCTGGCTTTCTCTGAGCCCAAAGTTCCCCACCCCCAGCCCCTGCCAGTACCTCCCTTTCCAAGCCCTCAGCCTTGACTTTTAAATCACAGAGAGACAGGGTAAAGAAGCTATTTTCCATGTATGCACTGAGGGTGGGGCAGGGTTACTGGGGAAAGGAAAAGGGGTCAGTTGCTAAACCTCAGAGTCAGCTTGTATTTCATCTTTCCTAACTCGCAAGGCCATAGCAGGATGTAGTGAAAGGAAGGAACCTTAGTTGTGGCTATGAAGCAATGAAATGGGAGGGTCTAATGCCCCCTAGAAGCCTTGGTGGCACAGGGGTTAAGAGCTTGGCTGCTAACCAAAAGTCAGCAGCTGGAAACCACCGGTCGCTCCTTGGAAACGCTATGGAGCAGTTCTACTTGGTCCTGTAGGGTCACTATAAGTAGGAATTGACTGAACACCAATGGGTTTTGGTTTTGTTTTAATGCCCCCTAATACTGCTGTGGAAACCCTGGTGGCGTAGTGGTTAAGTGCTACAGCTGCTAACCAAGAGGTTGAAAGTTCGAATCCTCTAGGTGCTCCTTGGAAACTCTATGGGGCAGTTCTGTTCTGTCCTATAGTGTCACTATGAGTCGGAATCGACTCAATGGCACTGGGTTTGGTTTTTTGGTTGGTAATACTGCTGTGACCAAGACACAAGTCTTAAACCCCAGGTCTTGTCCCAGGCTGTGAGGACAGCACGCCTGACCCCCAGGGAAAGGTCTGGGGGTGGTCTGGGGAAGCAGGCTGGTCAAGGAAATTAAAAAAGGACAAAATGGGGAAGGAAAGCTTGGGCAAAGGGGGTTCAGTTGTGCTTAGGCCTGATGAGGTACTTCCCACAGTCTTCCACCCCTCTCCTCCTTAGCCTCACTCTGCTTCCCTCTCCCTTTAAGAAACTCTTCAGCCAGACCTCAGCCTCATAATTCTGAACCTCCTCACCCCCAGGTACCCAATCTGGGAGGAAGGAAGAAGGACCGAAGGAGAGAATTAGGGAGTGACCAGAGAAAAAGCCACCACCTGGTTGGACTGGGGGTTAGCAGCAGAGAAGAGGAAGAGTATGGGATTTCAACAGTAGAAGTATGGAGACTAGAGAAAAAGATAGCAGTTCCTCCTCTCCCCAGGAATCTTACCTCTCAGATCACCATTTTGCTGGCCTGGTCCAGAGTCTGTTGGGTATCCTGCTCCAGTCTGGAGACTGCTATTCTAGGCCTCGGTAAGTGAAGTTGGGAGGCAAGGAGCCAAGTGTTTCAGGTGCCTTCACTGGAGAAAGAGGCCAGCAGAGCTATGACAGCTCCAGTCCTCTGACCAAGGAACAACTCTTGTCTCTTTCTTTCAGCCAACAGAGACCAGCCTCATCCCCTCATCTCCCACTCCCACTCCCAATCAGTGCTCTCCACAAGGGCATCTTAGATACTTGTACTTATACCATTTTCACCCCTAGGTATTCATTCTCCCTAGCCTTGGCTCCCTTTCCTCTCCTACCACGCTCTTTCTTTAGCTCTTCTACTCCAGATTCACTGGGCACAGGAGCTGATAATGGCTTCTGTCAACCAGAGATGCTGACGTGGAAGGCAGAGATTCATCCCTCTACTCCCTAATCATCTTTATGAACTTTGGTTTCAGAAGCCAAAGAGGAAAACTAAAGTGAAGATCTGGAAGACAACGAGAAGAATCCCAGGGAAGGCAAGATAAGCATATCTCCGTGCCTCACCAGAAACACAGAAATCAGGCAAAAGATACCAGTGCTGGGTTGGCAACTGGATCATTCGATCTGAAAAGGAAGGTACCTTTGGGGAATTGCCTGGGAGTGAAGGGGATTCCTGAGTTCTAACACTCCTGGAATTACCCAGGATACACCCCAAAGCAGCTTTGTCTTTTTTCTTTTTAGTTTGTCTCCCCTCCTTTATTTTTATTTTTTGTTATTACTGTGTTTCATTCTTATATTTGGAGTTCTTTTCAGAGGTTGCAAAAAAATTTACCCGTATATTCTCCACCTTTCTCTCCTGCTGGCCTTAAGACTCCATACAAAAACATTTTTGAAGTTTTTTCAACTAGGAACTATAGAAGTGGAAAAGAATTTGTGAAATAATAAATATAGGGATAGTTACAAAGTCATTGTTTAAGTCTTAATGGCTTGTAGCTATAATCATCCTGGAGTTTCATCTATCTCTACACTTGACTGAGTTATCTCTTTTTTTAAAAAAGTGTAGAATTCAATGAAATTAATTGCATTCACCATATTATATTACCACAACTACTATCCATTTCCAAAAGTTTTACATCACCCCAAACAGAAGCTCATCACCCCTTCAGCAAGAACTCCCATTTCCTCGTCCCTACCGCCCTTGGTAACCAATAAACTTTTGTCTGTATGCATTTGCCTATTCTAGATATTTCATAAAAGTGGAATTATACAGTATTTGTCCTTTTATGTCTGACTTGTTTCACTCAGGGTAATATTTTCAAGGTTCATCCATGTCATAGCATGTATCATAAGTTCATTTCTCTTTATGGCTGAATAATATGCCATTGTGTGTATATACCACAGTCTGTTTATCTATTCATCTTTGATGTACGCTTGGGCTGTTCCCACTTTTTGGTTCTTGTGAATAATGCTGCAATGAACATTGGTGTACACATATCTGTTTGAGTCCCTGCTTTTAAGTCTCTTGGGTACCTAGGAGTGGAATTGCTGGATCATATGCTAAGTCTATGTTTATTTTTTAAATAATTTTGTTGCTGTTGTCGTCATTGTTGAAAATATAGAGCAGAACATATACCAATTCAACAAATTTCTACAGGTACAGTTCAGTGACATTGATTACATTCTTCAAGTTGCGCAGCCATTCTCACCCTCCTTTTCTAAATTGTTCCTCCCCCATTAACGTAAACTTATTGCCCCCTACGCTTGATAATAATGATAAGGTTAACCCACACTACTCAGGAGCAAATCAGACTACAAAGCTCAGGGAATCTCCAGGCAGAGATATTTGTCTTTTTTCATTCTTCCACAGTGAGTCCCATGAGATTACCATAGCTTTTTTACCTCTGGGGTTGTCCAGAACTGGCTTACCACCTTCCTGAAGCTGGTTCTTAGCCAGTCCATATCACCAGGACCTAAGAGATAACCCAGGTTTGAGTTCCATAAAAATACCTACTCTGCTGATCCTATAGGTTCTATGAGGATCAAAAAAGATAAGTCCAAGCAAAACAAGCATTAAGTTACTCAAAACAAACCCACTGCCATTGATTCTGACTCATAGCGACCTCATAGGACAGAGGAGAACTGCCCCGTGGGGCTTCCAAGGCTGTAAAACTCTACAGAAGGAGGAGCCAACTACCACATCTTTCTCCCGTGGAGCAGCTGGTAGGTTTGAACCATTGACCTTTCTATTAGTAGCTGAGATCTTTAACCACTGCACCACCCAGGGTTACCATTAAGTTAGCTGTCTTAAAGTATAAATGAATTGATTTATGAGTTTGTCAGATAGGAACATAATTTATTATTATCAAATATTGAACATCCTCTCCAGCAATTTCATTGTGGGTGAATAGAGACATGGTCCTGAGAGGCTGGACAGTCATTCATCTCTGCTTCCACCCTCTGGCATCTCTCCTCTAGCCCCATACTCAGAATGCAAGGTCAGCATGGAACCCAGCTCCATTGTGTGGACAGTTTCAGCAGGACAAAGGCCCCAACATAACATAAGCCAGCCCAGCAGCCCCTTTGGCTGGTTCCTGAGGCCCACCCCCCCTTCTCTCCCTTTCTCTGGTTATGCTTTGCTGACTCCTGGCAAAGTCCAGAATAATCACCAAGCTCTGAGTGCATCATCCATCTCCCATCCATAGTTAAGGGCTCCAATTAGCTCTTGGATCAGGCCAGGGCCCCAACACATTAGAAATGGAGTAATCCAAGAAATAAAAGTAATAAAAGAACTGTCCCATCCTGTTCTTGCTTTCTCCCCTTCCTTTCCTAGGGTATCAGAAACAACCCCAAGCTGGGCAAACGCATGCTCATTATGGGTCAGATCCTAAGCATTTCATATGTCATGTCATGTATTGGTATTCCCTAGGGTTGTACCTTCAGTTGATTCCACACTTTCTTTAGTCGACCTCCTCTCCTTGAACAACCTCATTTTTGTCCTTCTCTCCCTTGAACTTTATGTTCATATTCACCTGGGTATAATGCCCTCATTAAGTCAGAACCTAAAAACCAGCTTCAGCTCTTTCTCCCATCCTCTTACTCCCATCTAATCAGTCACCAAACTCCACCAGTTCTAGCCCTTATACAGCTGAACCCCCACCATTTCTGAGCTGAGAACTCTGTGGCTTCTTACCCTGTTTGTCTCTGTTTCTAGTCTCATCCCCTCCAATTCATTCTCTATGTTGCTGCCAACTTTATAGAAGTATCTGGAATTGGTTATGTCCCTGTTTTAAATGCTTCAACACCTCCTGAATGCCTGAAAGACAAAGCCTAAACTCTCTAGCATGGCATACACATCTCAAGTCTTATCTCCTTATCTCCCCAACACGAGACTAAGTAATATTGTACTCCTTGTGGTTCCTCAAATACCCCATTCTATTTCATAACCTGGTTCTTTGCCCTAAGCTGTTCCCTCTGCCTAGAATGTCTTTTCCCCTCTTGCCTGTCAAGTAAAAGCCTATCAATCATTATGCATGGAAACGTTCAGAATTAATTACTTGTTTTTTAGCAACAAGGCAGGTAAATCATCTAAATGAAGGTGAGTTTATGAGATGGACAGACAGCCTGTAAGAGTGAAAATAGTGCAAGAGATGTCAGGCAAGTCATTTAAGTGACAAGAGATCCCAGGTAAGCCATCCAAGTGACAGTGTGAGGGATGTATAGTGATTCCTTCAACCCCCATGGGCCAGGATGGAATGGAGTAATCCTCCAGAAACACAATTCTGGAACTTTCTCATTACTACCAAAATGTGAAGTACAGTAAGACTTTTCTAAAGGAAATCTCTCCTTCAGCACTTTTCTCCTAGATTTAAAAGGATTAAACAAACAAACAAAAAAATCAAACCCACTGCCATGAGTCAATTCCGACTCATAGCGACGCTATAGGACAGAGTAGAACTGCCCCATAGGGTTTCCAAGGAGCGGCTAGCTGATGGATTTGAACTTCTGACTTTTGGTTAGCAGCTAGGCTCTTAATCACTGCTCCACCAGGGATCCAAAATGTGAAGTATTGACAGCAAATTTTTTTCTAAAGGAAATTTCTCCACCCAAGCACTTTGCTCCTAGATTTAAAAGGATTAGAAACCAAAAATTTTAAACTAAAGCTAAAAATTTAGGATTAAAAAACCAAAACTAAACCTGTTGCCCTCAAGTTGTTTCCGACACATAGCGACCCTATTGGCCAGAACAGAACTGCCCCATAGGGTTTCCAAGGAGCAGCTGGTGGATTCCAACTGCTGATCTTTTGATTAGCTGCCAAGCTCTTAACCACTGCGCCACCAGGGCTCCTTCTGGGTGTTAAAAAAAAATTCTGGGTGTTAGGCGGGATAAAAAGACTCGGCCAGGCTGACCCCTGGTGGAGAGAATGTACCACTGCACTGCAAGAATGTGGGCACAAACCCCTTCATACTCTTTCATTTATTGATTCAAAACAACAAGCACATGCTCTATGGCAAGAGGAAAACTTGGGCCCTGGGGTACAGAGAACAAAGGACTTAATTCCTATTATTAACAATTCACAATTTAATGGGTGAGATAGGTAGCCGTTTGTGCTGCTTTTTTAAATGTTCCCTCAGTAGAACTGGGGAGAATGCAAGACCGTTTAGAAGACCGATGTGGCAGTCCAGGGGAGAAATAACATGTAGGGATTAAATTTTAATCAGATATGAGAGATGAGGGAGACAAAGGTCAAGGATTCTCAGGTTTCTGGCTTGGACAACTGGCTGGATATGGGTTGCAGTTTGGTGAGTCAGGGAATCGAGGAGGAGGGGGAAGTCTGTGTAGGAAGATGAGGCTAGCTTTGGGCATGTTGAGTTTAAGGTGACTGGGTGGGACATGTAAGTAGAAATGTCTAATAAGCTGTTGGTTATATAAATCCAGAACTCAGGAGAGAAACATGAGATTAGTGAATTTGAGAGTTCTTCTCCAATAGGTGATAGTGGACTCCACCAGAGAAGATGAGATACTCAGGGTATCTATCCATCCGTTCATCCATCCATTCGTCAAGAGACGACGTTAGCTAAGGTCTTGAGCTGGTGAAGTAGAGAAAATACGTTTTCTCCAGTGTTATAATATTAAAGTAGAGAGAATATATTTTCTGATTTGTTTTAGTGTAGCTGTATGAACTGTGATTAATCTCTAGTTTAGAAAATGGCACAGGTTCTGTTCAAGATACGGCTGAGCAGTCTGTTCCACCCTTAACAAACACCCTAATACCTTACAACACTTTTTCTCCTATTCACGATGGGTAATTGAGAACTTGACATAACTAACGCCATAATGATGCTTTAAGAAATCTCTAAAAACATTTTTTTATTGCGCCAGCTGCACCTGTCTCTTCCAAAGGGGTGAGGAGCTCTCTCAGCTCCCGTGGCCTTGGTCTCTCTTCTCTTCTTTGTTCTCTTGAGAAATGGCCTTCAGCCTATAAGATGGCAGCTAGAAAAGATGCGTGACATTTTTAATCTACAACTTTCTTTCTTGCTCCCTATCTCAGCCAGAGTGGACTTGGTAGAACAGTTCACCACTAGCCGAGAGATTCTTTGTGAGTTTTTTCAGTCTATTACAAATATACTGATTAGAGTCCAGATGTCTGACATGTATATCTTTAGTTTGATAGTTTCTTGTAATTGTTTTGTGATGTATAAGACCATCTGTGGACTGCGCGATCAAAACATTAGGTAACCCTGACCTTCCCCCTATAAAACTCTCCCACTAGCTCTTTAGAATTAGACAGAATTTGGGAGAAATTTAGCCCCCTCTGTCTCTTGAGTACCAGTATTCAATAAAGCCCACTCACTGCTTACCTCCTCGTGGGTCATGCGGCTCGAACCCGCAATTTGCAGTAACACTGGCTGGGGAGGAAAACGGGGTATTCAGAATACTATTTTTCAGACAGAGTTAAGAAAGGGCTTGGCCTCACAGATAATTAGAAGTTAGGATGCAAAGTTAGGGAAGAAGGAGATAAGGGCTTGTCTTCTCTCATCCGCAGGTCTTAGTACACAGAGTTCCCTCAAATGCCTAACCACTTCTGCTTTTAAGCCATAGGTATGACTTCTGGGAAGTCTCTCCTCAATACTTCCCCATATGCGAAATCAGAGGCTTCTCCTTTGCTTCCTGAGCATCCTGTAATCACTCCATTCACGGCACTTAGTGCCTCCTATTGCAACTGCCAATATTCTCGTCCATCTCACTGGCTAGACCATAAGCCCTTGAAAGCAGGAAGTGTTTTGTGAGAAAGAATAAGGTTGGGAGCAGGCATATCACGTAAAGCCTTATGGCCATGTAAAAGAATTTGGCCTTCATCCTGGAAGAAATGCAGGCGCATTAAAGAGTTTAAGCAAGGGAGTGTCATAATCAGATTTTTTATTTAGAAATATCACTCTGACTGTAGTGTGGACATTGGATTAGAAACAGACAGACCAAAGTTGGGAGACCAGTTTAGAAGCTACTCTGTTGGCACATTACAAGAAAAACCCAAACAGGGCCACGTCCACAGGAATGGTAGCTAGAACTCTGTTAGCGGTAAAGTTTTTTTGATTCATTTTTTAAGCTCTTAAGGGCTGTTAAAATCAAACAACTCCCCAGAGGCCTGGACAAGACTCCAAGGCTTCTGAGTGTCTTATCATTAAATTGTTATCCTTAGGTGCCATCTAGTCAGTTCTGACTCATAGCAACCCTACAGGACAGAGTAGAACTGCCCCATAGGGTTTCCAAGGAGTGGCTGGTGGATTTGAACTGCTGACCTTTTGGTTAGCATTCAAGCTCTTAATCACTGTACCACCAGAGCTCCTATCATTTAATATACCTCTGCAAACCAACCCCATTAATCCTTCAAGAATGCCTCTTCTCCCTGAGGGATCAAATTACGGGGCTGAGGGCTGGGGACCGTGGTCTTGGTGGACATCCAGCTCAAGTGGCATAATACAGTTTATAAAGAAAATGTTCTACATCCTACTTTGCTGAGTAGCTTCTGGGGTCTTAAAGCTTGTGAGCGGCCATCTAAAGTACCCCACTGGTCCCACCCCATCTGGAGCAAGGGAGAATGAAGAAAACCAAAGACACAAGGTGTCATGGATTGAATTGTGTCCCCCCAAATGCTAACTTGGCTAGGTCATGATTCCCTGTATTATGAGACTCTCTACCATTTTGTCATCTGATGTGATTTTCCTATGTTTTGTAAATCCTATCTCTATGATGTTAATGAGATGAGATAAGTGGTAGTTATGTAGACTCAATCTATAAGATTAATCTATAATTTAAGCCAATCTCTTTTGAGATATAAAAAAAGAAGTGGGCAGAGGGACAGAGAAACCTCGTACCACCAAGAAAGCAGAACCAGGAGCAGAGCATGTCCTTTCAATCTGGAGTTTCTGTGTGGACAATCTCCTAGACCAAGCAAAGACTGATGACAAGGACCTTCCCCTAGAGCCGGCACAGAGAGAAAGGCTTCCCCTGGAGCTGGCACCCTGAATTTAGTCTTTTAGCCTACTAGACTGTGAGAGAATAAATTTCCCTTTGTTAAAGCATCCACTTGTGTTATTCCTGTTAGAGCAGCTCTAGATAACTAAGATACAAGGGAAAGATTAATGGACTTCAAAGGACTAGTGGACAGCTACCACAGCCTCCACCAGACTGAGTCTAGTACAACTAGAATGGTGCCCAGCTATCAACACTGACTGCTCTGACAGGGATCACCATAGAGGGTCCCAGACATAGCTGGAGAAAAATGTAAAAACAAAATTCTTACTAGTCTGACAGAGGCTGGAGAAACCCCGAGAGTATGTCCCCTAGACACCTTTTTAACTCAGTACTGAAGTCACTCTTGAGGGTCACCCTTCAGCCAAAGATTAGACAGACCCATAAAAAATAATAATATACACATAGCTAAACCATGTATATGAGACTAAAGGGGCTCACCAGCCCAGGGGCAAGGATGAGAAGGCAGGAGCTGACAGGAAAGCAAATAAAAAAAAAAAAAGAATGTTCCTTCTTTTTCTCAAGGACCTTACATTACCGATAGTAGGTGTTTAGCTTAAAATTAATTTCTCTAAAGACCTGTATCTCTTAAATTTTGTATATTGCATGTGACTTGTTCTTCTGTACAAAAAAACCTGTATAACCTTCAAAAAACCAGTTAAATATTCTTTTTTTTTTTAAGGGTTTTCTTTTTAATAATATTTTATTGTGTTTTCGGTGAAGGTTTACACAGCAGTTCAGGTTTCCATTCAACAATTTCTACACAAATGGTTCAGTGACACTGGTTACATTCTTCACAATGAGTAAACATTCTCATTTCTGTTCTGGTTGTTCCATTTCCATTAATCTAGTTTCCTTGCCCCCTTACATTCTCATCTGTTTTAACGCAATTGTTAACCATTTGTCATGGATTGAATTGTGTCTGCCAAAAAATGTGTCAACTTGGTGAGGTCATGTGTGGTTGTCCTCCATTTTGTGATTTTCCTATGTATTATAAATTAGAATCTCTGCCTATAGTTAAAAAGGATCAGGGCAGGATGTAATACCCTCGTTCAGGCCACATTCCTGATCCAGTGTAAAAGGATCTTCCCTGGGGTGTGGCCTGCACCATCTTTTATGTCTCAAGAGATAAAAGTAAAGGGAAGCAAGCATAGAGTTGGGGAGCTCATACCACCAAGAAAGCAGCACCTGGAGTGAGGTGTGTCCTTTGGACCTGGGGTCCCTGCACCTGAGAAGCTCCTCAACCATGGGAAGATTGAGGACAAGGACCTTCTTCCAGAACAGACAGAGAGGAAGGCTTCCCCTGGCGCTGATGTCTTGAATTTGGACTTGTAACCTAGACTGTGAGAAAATAAACTTCTCTGTTAAAGCCATCCACTTGTGATACTTCTTTTACGGCAGCACTAAATGACTAAGACACGGCTTTTTTAACACGAGATTGTAAATGACATACAAGCAGAAAACCGCTTTTAGGTAGCACAGCAGTTTCTCTAGAACTGCCTACTTGCAAATGTCTTTCTCACTTTTAATAGTTGATTTTTTGTCAAAGTATTACCGTTTTTCAAAGGGCGTAAAACAGTTTTTTTGCGGGGGGGGAGCGTGGGGATGGAAATGCGCATGTGGGATGTTGATATTGGGCTTACCAGCAGAATCTTAAGGAGACGGACTGGAAGATTTAGAAAGCAGGGATATAGGCCACCACAAATATTAAAACGTTTGATGTAGGGGCCCTCCATAATAATCTACTCCATGCCTGTCCCACTCCGACCCAAAATGTTGGTATTTTTGGTTGATCTGGGAAAACCAAGTATTGAGTTAAACCCTTCAATCCCAGCCCGGAAAATACAAAATCAACATTTACAGTATCTATACACTGATTTTAAACCGCCGCTTAACCCGTGGTTTCTCAAGCTGTATTCTAGATAACGCTCATTTAATCTTTACTATAAGGGCTGGATATTATTTCTGTTTTACAAGTTAAAAAACTCAGAGAAGGTAAGTGATTCGTCTGAAGTCACACAGCTGAGCCGGGTTCTAATTCAATTATTTCATTCTACAATTTATACTTTTAATCGTAGTGCTACACCATCTCTCTAAAGGCCTTATTTAGTTCAAATGCTAGCATAATTAACAGCATTGACCGGGCATTGTTTCGTTCTGCCGTACACAGGATCGCTATGAGTAGGGACCCAGCCCACCGCACCCAACAACAACAATAACCACCGCCGAGTAAAACCGCCTGGCCAGAGATCAGTAAAATGGAGGCTCCTTTCTGGGCGGGGGCTACCTTACGTCATCACACTGCGCGGTCCCCTCCCGCTGACCACGTGCGTGGGGAGGGTCGGGCTGATGGCGGGCTGTCCATCTGGGGGGCGTGCCCTGTTCATCCGTAGAGCAAGATGGCGCTGCCCTTTGCACGTTCGTTGAGCCTGTGCCGCTGGGGAGCCAAACGTTTGGGAATTGCTGCCGCGGAAGCCCGGAGAGGTAGGGTTATCTGTTTTTACCCTCTTTTGCCTTTAGAACGGAAAAGTTTCCGACTGTTGTTCCCAGAGCCTACTCGGAGAAGCAATTTAAGTCGTCCCAGCCCACTGTCCTCCTTATCTGCGTTGGTTTCGATATTCCAAACCTGGGACACCATCTAATTCCATTAAATCGTGGAGCTTCCCCAATGTGAGCTTTTCAGCACGTGAGGCTGGCCATAGTAAAGCGACCCCTCACTCTGTTGCCCGCCTGACATTCTTACTCTTGTCTGTTTACACGTTATCTCACGACTGCCTGCTTCAATCACATCGTTGTATACCCCGGTCCTAGAGTTCTGGTCCCCGTCATCATCTAGTCTCTTTGCTCTGCCCGCAGGCATCAGTTTCAAACTGGAAGAAAAAACCGCCCACAGCAGCCTGGCACTCTTCAAAGGTGACACAGGTGTCAAATATGGCATGGTGGGATTGGAGCCCACCAAGGTGGCCCTGAATGTGGAGCGCTTCCGGGAGTGGGCAGTGGTGCTGGCAGACACAGCGGTCACCAGCGGCAGGCACTACTGGGAAGTGACAGTTAAACGCTCCCAGCAATTCCGAATAGGAGTGGCAGATGTGGATATATCCCGGGATAGCTGCATCGGTGTTGATGATCGTTCTTGGGTATTCACCTATGCCCAGCGCAAATGGCACACCATGTTGGTCAAGGAGAAAACCCCAATAGAGGGCATCGGGCAGCCAGAGAAGGTGGGGCTGCTGCTGGATTATGAGGCCCAGAAGCTGAGCCTTGTGGATGTGAGCCGGGTCGCTGTGGTCCACACGCTACAGACAGATTTCCGGGGTCCAGTAGTACCTGCATTTGCCCTTTGGGATGGAGAGTTGCTGACGCACTCAGGGCTTGAAGTGCCTGAGGGTCTCTAGTATGCCCATCACTGGAGCCCCTAATCATGTTCTTGGCTAGTCTGCTGAAAGTGTCTGAAGCCTTTTGACTTTGCCCCAAGCAGCCTGTAGCTCCCAATTCAGTGTTGGGTCCTCTGTGCAATATCTTAGCCATCTTCCTCTCCACTACCCAATGAAAACTAGGCATACAGCCACAACCACCCCCCGACCCCAAACTATGCCAGTTTCCTAGGTTACCATGGGTGTGCTTTCCCTGACTTGCTTCCTTCAGCCCATCTGCTTCACTGTGCCTAGACCTTCTGATTGTATTCAGTTCTGGGAGTGTCTTTGAGCTTTGAATTTATTCATAACTGATACCTCTCCCTCCCTTTCCTACATGTAACTTGTTTGTTCTTGGAGCTCTACCAAATCTCTTCAGAGTAAACCCTTTCTGCCTCTGGCTGGAGGAGTGGTAATTCGGTTATTAGCCTCTTTCTCTACAGCACATGAAGAATCTGGGCTCTGGCTCCCTCAGTAAGTGCTTTATTGACTCAGTATGTTGGAGTGAGCCGTCTCCCATACCTCAATACCACAGACCCTTAGCCCCACACAACTGCAGCTATCCCCTGAGTCCATCCGCCTTAATCTGCACACCTCTGACACTCAGCCAATCCATTACAATCATTGTGCCAGTTACAATCATGACCAAAGAGTAAGAGACACTTCAGAGATATCTAGGGGGTTAGTGTTAGCGTTGATTCTTGAGAAGTCCTATATTCATTTCTGCCACAGTTGGAACTTCCAGAGAGAGGCCTGAGGTTTTGCACAATCCATTTTTTGTGCCTGCTCAGATCCAAGCCCCCCTCCCTCTTGGCAGCAGATTGCACTTAACCTAAAGCAGTATTTGGGGTCAGGGAAAACCAAGTGAGTTGAACGAGTATGTATGTGAAATATGTACTGTTTGGGCCTCTCTGACCCTGTGGTTCCATCTTTTCTACCTTCTATAATGGTGATGCAGCTGAATACTCCTAGGGGAGAAAGACAAGGGCTGGGTTTAACAAAAATAATGATTTGTGTAATTAAAGTTTATATGAGCACAAAATACTTTCTCTGTCTATAAAATTACTGTTAGCAGTAGCAGCATGTCCTGGCTAATGGGGGGCAGATCTCTCCAGGTGAATAGGCCCTCCTCTCCCTTCTTCTGGGACATATACATGTATGTGGTAGCAGGAACCCCTCCACCAGAGTGTCTCTCAGTTATAGTTTCTTCAGGAAGAAGAAGAGGGGACCTGGGTGAAAACTTGGCATGGTTTTGAGTGGGCTAAGCCATTAGACTATACTTCAAAGAAGCCCACAGTCTCTGTGAGTAGCTCTCTGCAAGTGTCCACTGAGATCCTTCTCTGCACTTTGTCTGCCAAGGGAATGGGGTGTTTGGACTCTCACAGAAAGCACTGGCCTAAGTCACCAAATGACTTTCTTGGTCCTCACTGAAGCAGTGTAGCTCTCCATAACATTTTCGGTGGTTATGGGTTAAGTGTGTGGCCAGGTCGTGCCTTTTCTTGAGCAGGGTCTGTGTCCATGCCCTGGTTCACACCATGCTCTCTAAGTTCTCTTTGGACAGGGCCTCAGCCACTGCCTCAGCCTGAGTATCAGATGGTATATAGGAGTCTTGGTAATCTTGAAGCAGCTTGACCACCTCCAGGTGGTTGAATTGCACAGCATCATCCAGGGGAATATTGCCCCACCTGAGAGGAACAAAGACCATCATGAGACAGAAGACATTAAGAGTGCAGTGGTGGCTGGAGGGCAGTGGTGGGCATGCTGCCGTGCTCCCCAGCTTAAGCCTACTCACCTGTCCTTAACAAAAGGATTCACTTTGCAGGCCTCAGTCAGGAACTTAACAACTTCTGTGTGTCCTGGAAATAGAGACGGAAGGAGAATGAGAGGGCACAGGTCCTGAACCCTTTGGTGTTAACATTGGTGCAGACCCTTGGCAGCTGGGATCTGTACCAAGAGGGGAGAGAAATGGGAGTTCTCTCGGTAGAAAAGAAAGGCTAAGCCAGCTAAGGGTATAGGGGATATGTAGGGCCTTACAGGGAGCTCTGGTGGCGCAGTGGTTAAGAGCTCAGCTGCAAACTGAAAGGTTTGAACCCACAACTACTCCATGGGAGAAAGATGTGGCAGCCTGCTTCTGTAAAGATTACAGCCTTGGAAACCCTATGGGGCAGTTCTATTCTATACTATAGGGTCACTATGAGTCAAAATCAACTGGACAGCAATGGGTTAAAGTCTTACAATATAATCTATTTTTCTGCTTATTTAACCCTTCAGATACCTTCAGCTGCAGCAATATGCAGGGCTGTGCGGGAGTCGTAGTCTTTCTGTTCCATGTCCATGGCTGACAAGGCAAACCTGAAGGGAGGAGAAAGCAGCTGGTGTGACCCAAATCAGCCTGGAGTCACTAGTGTCTTTTCTGAAGGGTCAGTCTGGGCGGGTTCCAGAAAAAGTAAAACAGCTCATGCCAAGATCTGTAGTTCTGCACAATCCTTGTTCTGTATCAAGTTGAGACCGTTACTCCCCTATCAGAAAGATGGGAGTGTGATAATTCCAGAAACATCACTGTCTACCCATGATAGGGGTCCAGTATGTATCTGTTGATGTTGGTAGTCCGTTTCAGGCAAGGTCCCTACCTCCTAGGACTCAGTTCTTATCACCCAGATTAATAATGACAGTGGCTGCTATTAAGTTCTTACCACACAGCAGACACTTTACTTTTTAAAAATCTCATCTAAATGCTGTCAAAGTCCATTCTGTCCTGTCTGACTTCAAAGCTGACACACTTAACTATTTTGCTTTGTTTTGGTATTTGCCCCCTAATGAAATCTTTGACCAGGAATGTTTTATTGTGTATGTTTGATCACAGTGGAAGTACCTTCGAAGAGCTGAGACATCTCCACTATAGGCAGCAAATAACAGGTTCACCACAGTCTTGTTCTGGAAGACAGATCATACTTACCTGAGATTAATTGTGACTTTAAACCCAGCTCTGCTCTGTGACCTTCCTCCCTGGATGCTTAGCCAAGGGTATTGCTGAATTGTCATGGAATGTTCTATTCTGAAATTTTCTTACAAGCCACCTGGGGTTTTCCTTACCCGAACTTCTCTCCCTTCACGCCGTGGGTCTAACTTCCGAGTGCAGTGTCTCAGGTTGTCATAGTTGTGGAAATTGAAAACAGACACCAACTTCTAGAATTGTAAGCCAAAGATAATGTTTACTTCTTGCACTTTGTAGGTGCTCAAGATTGCTTTATTCATTCAAAAATATTAAACACCTACGATATGCAAAGCAACTGACCTGGCAGAAGCTGATGCCTCTGTGGCTGTTCCCCAGCTTGTCCAGTGGTGGTGACAGGCACATCATTCCCATGACATTGGGTACCACCAGCAGGATGGCTCCTGACACAGCTGACTTAGCTGGCAGGCCCACCTGGGGGACAGAGTGGAGCCTAAGGATGAGCTGGGGGTGCCCAAAATCTGGGTTAATAAACAAGTTAGGGTTCCCAAATAATTACATGGATGAGACTACCAACCACCTCGACCTTTTGGCTGATCATCAGCTGCTTCTCTTACTCTTAAACCTGTCCCTAAACCCCTTAAATTCATCGACTCAAGAAATACCTATTGAGTATTCCGGGCTGGAAGCAGTACTAGAACTAGGACCAAGGCCCTCATTTAACTTATATTCTGGTAGTGGGAGATAGACAATAACCAGGTAAACAAGTAAATAGACAGAAATAATTATAGCTTATGATAGACACCGAGAAGAAAAGAAGTAGGGTGCTATGATGCAGAATCGGGGTGGAAGGGGCCTCACTTTAAATGGGGTGATCAGAAAAGCCTCTCTGAGGAAGTGACATCTAAGCTGCGACCTGAAGGAGGGCAGCAGAAGAGTGGTTCCCAAGCTGAAACACCATGTGTTTATGTGTTTGACAAACTCCCCTAAGGATGCTCAGTCTAATTGCCTGACTAGAAGTTGGTGAGAGAGAGGCGAGAAAAAGCTTCAGAGACAGTGTCCTCTCTCCTGGGCATTGGGCTCATGGGAAACAGGTGGCAGGACCAGAAACACTCACATGGAAGGCAAACTGGCCAGAGAAATCATACATGCCGCAGGAATGCATGAGGCTGAGGGTGTTGCGCACTGCTTCAGCGCTCAACACACTCTCCCCTGTGATGGGGCAGATCCCGCCGTTGGCAAGGGTGGCTGCCATGACACTGCCAGATTCACAGGTGACCTCCACAGAACACAGCTGTGGAGACAAGGGAGAGGTGAGGGTGCGGCGTGACCTGAACACCATGTTCTTGGGTGTAGAGCAGTGTTCTTTGCATGTAATCTTTTAACAAGTTCCCCCTGGTGTTTCTGAAGAATACCAGAGCCACTGGAGAGGTTGGAGCAAGGAGGGCAGTCTGTCCTGTTCCCTCAGCCCAGCTGAATGGCAATGTCTGCTTACCTGGAAGTAGAGATCAAGGGCAGCCATCATGTCCACCCCCTTAGGAAAGCACTGCAAGGAGAAAGAGAGAGCATTTCCCTTCAGGCCATTAGCAGCCCCTTTCACACTGCCAGGATCTCAGCCAGAGTCCCCTCCTTTTGCCCTTCCATCAGCCACAAAATTCACAGAGACTTTCTCTGCCAGCTTCTCTCAGTTACCTTCTTTTCCTTGAGATAATAGCCGATGGCATGATTCCGATCCCCTGTTTCCTTCTCTGACTGGAATCTGAAGCAAGCACCTGATTTAGTACTTGAAATTTGAGGGGTGGGTATGGGGAGAAGGGGAAAAAACATCTTCCATGAGAGAGACAGGACTATATCATAGGTGTCAAACTAATCATCACTTTTATAAAAGGAAACTTATGAATCTGAGCAAACACGGCATGGCTTTATTATAAAGTATAAAAAACAAAAAACAAAAAAATCCAAAACTGTCTAGGAAAACTGGTGAGGTTTTTGGCTTGAAGAGTCTTGGCAAGGAAGGGCTTAGGCACAAACCATCACACTGCCTCTCTCATTGCCTACTAAATAGAAATGGAACAAATTATTTCACAAAGTAAACAGTAATGAAACAGCTCAGAGGAACCTGGGAGGCCGAAGTTCCCCTGGGATTTCTTATAAGATTCTCTCTTTCTCTCACCCCCTTCTCCCCACCCTCCAAAAGACCACACACACAATGCATTCAAGTCAATGCTCTTACGTAGCATTGCTGAAACCCAGGTATTCATATCCAGCCATTTTGTTCAGATACTGCAATACCTGGAAAAGAAGAGGCATGGGAAGTCCCACATGACTGAGGACCCTACTACACACATACCAGGCTGACTGCCTTTCTGAACTCCTCAGTCCTTATCCCAGCCTTGTCTGAGAGGGCAGCGGCTTGAGGAGGCTTCCCTCTCTGAGGCCAGCAGATTCCTACACCCTAGAATAGGCTTC
Organism: Loxodonta africana; assembly: GCF_030014295.1. Lineage (NCBI taxonomy): Eukaryota > Metazoa > Chordata > Mammalia > Proboscidea > Elephantidae > Loxodonta > Loxodonta africana. The sequence goes on along the minus strand of NC_087345.1, from coordinate 80,843,939 downwards.
TAGTATGGACTGCTATATAGTGGGGTTAGCGTCAGGCACTGAGGCAGGTGGAGAGGACAGCATACCAGGGAGAAAAGCAGCCCAGGGCTGAGGATAGCAAGGGAACTTACGAAATCAAACTTCTCTGCTTTATTACAGTCCATCTGCAGAGAGAGAGAAAGACGTCAGTATTCTAGCCTGAGAGGATGGCCAGAGGGGAGGGTCAGAAGGACCTAGTGCAGTTGGACTGGTTAGACTGGTTTGCTACTGGGAATATGTTACATTTTACAATGACTTTTTTTTTTTTTTTTTTGCTGCAGATACCTTTGTGTATCCCATATGTATCTGGTCACCTTATAGTCCAAACCACTTAGATTTATTATGAAGTAATAAGTGTGCAGAGAGGAGCCTCCCAGGCTCCTCTGAGCCCATTCATTAACATCTGTTTACTTTGTGAAATAATTTGTTCCATTTCTATTTATTAGGCAATGAGAGAAGCAGTGTGATGGTTTGTGCCTAGGCCCTTCCTTGCCAAGACTCTCAAAGCCAAAAACCATCTATGAGCCTCATCTTCACTTTCATTCTCAGTCCAACCCTCATCCCTGACCCCCTTTCATTTTCCTGACCTCCAATCCCATCCCCATGTCTCACCCTTATCCTTGAGCCTCACCATGCCTGACTTCCATCCCCATTCCTTACACTCCATTGCTAGAGCCTTACTCTAGCCCATTCTTGACTCCCACACTCATCTCCAAGACTAGAGTAGGTAACAGGAATGGGATGAAGGTGCCTATTGCATATATTATAATATTCAATTATACTGATAATTGAAAAAAGCTAAAGAGTCAAGTCCAATAGGGCCAGCTTAGATGGGTAAGGGGATAAGGCAGGTCCCAGATACAGGAATGAAGATAGAACCATCAGAGAGCAAGGAGGAAGTCTCAACCTGATCTCCTCCCCCAGCCTCATTTCTTCTTGCATTTGTCAGCTACAGAGTCAACACCACAGGGACTCCACATAACAGGACACCTGGGCCTCTGGGGGGAGGGTTCCTGACGCCACCTTCCCTGGGAGGGGCTGTGATTGGCTCCAGAGTGTTGCTGCCCACACAGCTCCCAGGTTGTTGCTCAAGCCCTGGGAGACCTACAGCTGATGGGCCAGCCTGACACCCTTGCTCAAGGCCAACTCACAGTTCCAAGTGACGTGAATAGCTGCCCCTGCCTGGCTATTCACCCTTCCTTCCGTGTGTCCCTCACCTAGAAGTGGCCAATCAGCGCCTAACAGTGCTGTCCTCCCCCTATCTCTGGCATTTGTCCCTTAGTCCTAGGCAGGGGTCAGGACCTGCTTCTCTAAGGCCAGGAAGCCCTGGGCTCCAGACTCATGGGTGGGGGCAGGGAAGTGGGTGTGTGTCTGGGTGTTGGGGGTAGTGGTGGAGGGGATGTTGTTCCTTTTACTAACATTCTCACCATAACGTGGGTCCCTGCTATGCTCTCACATGGTTCTGGGACCCTCAAAGGATTCAGGGCTCACAACAGCCTTCCTGGAGAGCTAGGCAGATATGAGATACAGGAACAAGGGAGCTTAGAAAACAGAGCCTTCCAGAAGGCTAGGGTAGCACTGACCTTGATCAGGGAGCTCACGACAATGGCACCAGCATTGACCATGGGATTATGGGGGATTCCTGTGGAAATACAAACCACCCAGTGACTTATCAGCACTGAGCAAAGTCTCCTTTCCAACCTGCCCACTCTGCAGGTTAGACAAGAAAGATTTCTTTGCTGGTGAGGAAAGCATGACTGGGCTAATCAGGAAGGCCAGAAAAACCCAAAAAAGCAGGTTAGGATGGGGGGCAAGGGTGGGGATGAGAAGGGGGCAGCCACAAGTTTGGTCTGAGCCCTGTTGGTGCTCACCTTCCTCATTGAGGGAGAGCTTGTTGTAGCGCAGGCCACTGGGCTCCTTGCCCACGAATTTGTGCACGTAGTCAGTGCCTAGGGTGCTTATGGAGATGGCGTAGGTGAGGGGCTTCACACAGGACTGCAGGCAGAAGGGGATCTTGGTATGGCCCACAGAGTGCCTGGAGGCAGACATGTGCACAGAAGGGGTCAGCCTTTGTTCTGCTCCTGTACCTGCCTCCCCTCCTTTCTCCCCGGATCTTACCGCTGACCGTCCACAGTGCACAGGGATGTGCCCCACAGGTCTGGGTTTGACTTGGCCAGCTGAGGGATGTAAGCTGCCACCTGGGCATGAGTGGGAGAGAGTAGAGACAGAATGGAGATACGAATGTGGAGAGGGAGAACAAAGCTGAGGTTCAGGGTCAGGAGAGTCTTTCAGAAAAAAAGTTAAAATTCTGGCTCCTGTAGGGCAGAGGGGCACCCTCCAGCCTGTAGGTCACAGATACATCTAAGCCTTAAGTGGTAGAGGGCCTTATCCTTTTGTGGCCCCAATCCTGTAGGGATGGCAATAAAGCCCATGGAAGGTAAAAGAGGAGAGTTTTGGGGTCAGCTTCCCTCTTTTGGCTCTTAGGCTTAATTACCTAATAGGCGTCTCTTAAGCCTCTACTGACTCCCTATGCCAGTTGTCCCCATAAAAGCCTCAGAGTCCCCCACTTGCTCTAGGAATGACATGTACGGGGCCCAGAAACACAAAAAGCCCTTGTCCCTACTTTCAGGGGTTCTGCTTCTCCTCTGTCATCCTTTGGAATTCCAGCCCCAGTGAGAAGCAAGGCAAGCCTGGCCAGCCCTCGCCCCTCCCTTAGTCCCCTGGCCCTCACTTTGCCTCCAGTGAGCTCTTTGGTATCCTCAAAGATGCGATCCACATGGTCTGTGAACTCCTCAAAATCAGGAATAACAAACTTCTTTCGGAATGCCTGGGTCAGGAGCACAATGTTGCTGCTCACACACCTGGATCCCAGACACCACTGTGTTAGGGGGGGCTGGAAGATGCAGCCGTGACTCACTCTGGAGCCAGGGAAGTTGGGAATCAAGAAGGTTGTGAGAGGTCATCAGGTTTGGGATCAATAGCTCTGTGACCTTGAGCAAGTCACTTTATCTCTCTTAGTTTCCTCATCTCTGTAATGTGGGATTGTAATGACATGAAAAGATAACCCAAGATAGAGCATTAAGAGAAAAACATACCAGAATAATACTTATAGTATGTCACCTTTATATTTTACAAATCCTGTATCACATATGTATGTTTACATATATTCATGTTTGTAAAGACATAGGACATTATCTAGAACATACCCACTAATCTGTTTTTTACTTCTGGGGAAGGGGACTGGGATTAGGGAGGGAGAGAAAAGAGGACATGCGTTTCTACACTGTTCGACCTTTAATAACGAATTTATGCACATTCCTATGTTACTGATGTAGTAAGTAATAAAATGAGGGGTTAAACTATATGACCCTCAGGATCTCTCCCTGCCCTTATATTCTGTGATTCCACAGAACAGTGTTGAGAGTGTTGCCCCATTTCTGGGGCCCTCACTTTCGGAAGAGGTCGCGGTCCAAGAGGCCACCACTGCCGGACTCTCGAACCATGCGGCGCATCTGGCTCACGCAGTCCCGGAGCCGGGGATCTGACGTCTGCAGACCAGTGGCCTTCAATGCCTTTAGGGGAAGGAAGAGGCCTGGTAAGGTCAGCTACAAGGACAGTAATCATTTCCTAATCATCTTGCCCAGTGAATGAATGCCCAATTTGCTCAACTCCAACTACTACAGGAGTGGAACAAATGGGTTTAGAGACTAAGTAAAAGAGGGAATGGAACAGCCTTGAAAGCTAACAAGGATTTCCTGCCCTTTCTCATAATGGCAGCTGGCTTCTGAACCCCTTGGGCCAAAGTTCCAAATCAAGAAGATGGGTTGAGTCAGAAGGATCAATATTCCCACCCTGGGACAGAGATGGGACTGTCTCATCAGCCTAGGCATCTGCTATCGTCTGTTTTTCTCCATCCTCATGTAGCGACCGATTAGATGTCCTTCATGTGTCCTACCCTCCTTATCCCACTTTCTAGAAATCCCTAGGGACCAGGGTTCTGAGTGGTAAAGGGCAACTTACAGTAGTGAACTTATGGATAGGGATTCGTTCCTGTCCCTCGGCAATAGTATAGAAGAGCAGATCAGCCAGGCGGGACAGCATGCCACTCTCTGACGAATCACTATTTGGGGGGAGAGATAGGAGAGGAAGGCAAAAGGGGTAGGAGGGATAATTTTTATATGTATCCTTTTATATATTTTGAATTTTAAACCTATATGAATATATTACCTATTGAAGCAATACGAAAAATTAAAAAGAATCTCTAGAGCCTTGCCATAGACTAGGCATGTGTGTGTATCGGGCCAGGAGGAACACCAGGAGAGGGAAGAGTCTTCTGGTTTCTGGGTAAATCCAATGGTCACAATGAGGCTTATTGCCTGTAGGGAAGAGTGGAGCCATGTGTGACAGGAGGGGAGGGAAAAATCTATCTAATTCTGAAGGATAACTGGAAAAGGAACATACATAGGAACGCTTCGAGGACAGGTCTTTGTGCCTGGAAACTGAAGCAAGAGAGGAAATAATGCTACACCACTGAATATATCATAAGCCTTAAAAAATCACATAACCTTTGACCCACATATGGATTGATTTATAATATAATGTTAAAGGGAAAAAGCAAGGTACAGAACAATGTGTATAGTCTGATAAAAGCTGTTGCCATCGAGTCGATTCCGACTCATAGTGACCCTATAGGATGGAGTAGAACTGCCCCACAGGGTTTCCAAGGAGTGGCTGATGGATTTGAACTGCCGAGCTTTGGTTTGGCAGCTGTAGCTCTTAACAACTATGCCACCAGGGCTCTGTATAGTAGGATACCACTTGTATATATAAAAAAAGGGACAATAATATCAATATGTATTTGCTGATAGACGCATGAAGTATCTCTAGAAGGTTATATAAAACATCAATGACATCAGATGTCTCTGGGGAGAAAAATTTCCTAGGAATTTATCCTAAGAAATAATTAAATAAGTACACAAAAGAGTGTGTAGTAATCAAAGTTTACACTAGTTAATTAAGTAACTTATGCCGTGTCGTACAATGGACTCTTTTAAAATGGTAAAATGACAACCATCTAAAAATGACAGTGTCATTTTATACATATACATATATTCACATATTGCTGTTCTTGTGTGCCATCAAGTGGATTCCAACTCACAGCGACCCTACAGAACAGAGTAGAACTGCCCCATAGTTTCCTAGGTGGTAATCTTTATGGGAGCAGATTGCCAGGTCTTTTCTCCCACAGAACTGCTGGTGGGTTCGAACTGCCTACCTTTTGGTTAGCAGCTGAGCACTTTAACTACCATGCCACTAGGGCTCCTTATATCCACATATATATATAGATATGTACACACATATATGTTCAATGATATTAAAACCTGCTCATAAATGGAAAAGATAGTCTACTGAAGCATGTGAATACTATGATCTCATTTTTGTTAGATTATACACACACACACACACACATCTATCACAGTATTAACTGGTTATCTCTAATATTGGGATCTTTATTTTCTTTATACTCTTCTGTATTTATCTTGGTTTTTCTTTTATGACCAGAAACCAGTAGAGTTAAAATATTAAAAATAATAATAATAATAACCTGAATAACAGGGCATTCTCTCTTTGCTACCCTCATTTGCTCCCAAACACAGGAACCCCTTCCCCTCTGTGTCACACTTCCAGAGCCCATTCCGCTCCAGTGCTCTCAGCCCCACCCAGGGAGCACTAGTCTAAGGTAGCTACCAAGAGGTTCCTGGAGCCCAGGCTGGCATAGGCAGGAGATGGAGCAAGTTTCCCTAAAAACACCACTACCACTTGACTCCACTGGATAAGGAGGGGTTCTGCATGGGAGGGTAACCAGAGATACCTCTAGCGCCCCATCCCACAGTAGTGGCTGAGAGACATTAAACCTTTGCTTTATCCCACCACTGTTTTTCTCTCCTATGGTCATTATTTGGGAGAAATTTGGGGTGGAGAGTAGACCAGGAGGAAAAGAGTTTAAATGTTGCGAGACTACTTAAGGAAAGACTGATGGAAAAGTACAGCATATTGTTAATAGTAAATAATACCTTATTGGTCTGTTCCTGTCAGAACAGGGACTGCAGTGGTGGTGAGGTAGTGCTTGTGACTATCCGGCTACTTTAATTATGATGTGCATGTCTTTCTGCGTGTCATCAGGTAGGTGTCAATAACGGGGAGACGGTTCATTTCCTGTTCCTACTATACAGGGGAAGGGGCTACTTGGGCACTGACTGTATTGGCGTTCTGTTGAGGACAAGATTTCCCGCTCAGCGCCGTGTGTGTCTGGGTGAAAAGACGCTCTGTCACCAAGTGGGGTGAGAGAGAATCCGCCTGTCAGGGGCAAAAAGCGCCCGAGGGAAAAGAGCCGTTTAAATTAGAGTGAGCTGCACAAATAACGGTTCTGGCTGTTTCCAGTTTGGGAAATTTGCGTCTTAGGATCTTTTCCCCCACTGCAAATATTCTCCCCATCCAACAACCAGTGGGAAAACTCTATTCTACAGATTAGGGAGCCCTGACTGCGCACACACCCAACACATACGCAAATGACACACGCACGTACCTGCGCACCAATAATACACGCGCATCACACATTACACGCCGAGGACACGCAGAAACACACACCACACAGACAGACCCAAAGTACACCTGGACTGGAGGCAAGAAGCTTTCCAAACTCTCGCATTCCCTATGAGGGAGGAGAGGTAGAGTGGGGACCAGGGAGGAGAGCGAGACTGACAATGGGCGGACACGGCCCTGCACTTAGACACGTGCACCAAGCAATATTCCGCGTCCCCTGCGTCTCCTGTTAAGTACGCACCTTGGATAGGCACCATCCCGAGGATGGGCCTGTCCAAACGCCTTCCCGGGCGGACGGCACGTTGCCGCCCGCGCGCGGCGGACCCAAAGCCCCAAATCTAAAGGAAAAGGCATTGCAGGCTAGTGAGCGAGGAGAGGTGCGCTCCTGGGGGAGGGGAACTCAAGAGCCAGCGAAAGCAGCGGGAGCTAGGGCGAGCCTGGCCCCAGCCCCAGTCTCCCAAGCCTTACAGATCCTGGTGCAGCGGCTGACGGCTGTGCGGCGTCTCCCTGCTTTGCGCTGCAGCCTTACTGAGGTGGTGCCGGACGCCCCAGCCAAGGAGGGGACTCCGGCTTAGGTGACCCCAGCTTCCGCCCCGGCAGTGACTGCCGGCCTGGCTCAGGGCATTCTGCAGAGCCCTCATGGAGCGCATTCTCCCGACGCACCGCCGGCTCTGCCTGAGAGCCTAAGGAGTCTGAGCGGTGGTTGGGGGGCAGAGGAGGCGGGGACAAGACCAAGGTAGGGGGAGCTTTGTGATGGAAAGCTGAGCCTGGGAGATGGAGAGGAGGGGCCCTGTGGTGGGTTGGGGCAGAAGGAGGGGCTGGTGCCTTTAAAGCTTCGGCCACAGCTAGGTGCACCCATTCCCCCTAGAACAGGGGGCAGAGGATGGGTGCAAGGGATAGAAGAGGACAGGCGGGGCTAGAGGATGGAGGGGGGCGATGTCTGGCTTGGGATGGACAATGCCAACGTCCAATCAATGAGGAAGCAAAAAACTTGGGGGCGGGGAAAAGGGGAGTCTACCCAATGAGAACAAGGCGGCGGGCCGCCGAGGAAAGCTTTTGGATACGTCGGGGCTCTGGTCCCCAGCCGCGGGCGGTGCTTGCAGACGCTGCGGGCGGGAAAACCGAGGCTGAGCTGCTGCGAAAGGAGGCGGGAGCTAGGAACGGTGGCATTCTCAGAGAGGAGAACGACACCTTGAGAGCGAAGAATAAGAATGAGCCCTATTCAGGAGGCCACTTATTTGCCTTCGACATCGGAAGGCCAGAACGGGCCCTCAGTAACCCACCGCGCGAGGCACGGTGAAGGCAAAACGCATGCCCAAGTCACTGACAGGCAGTAGTTGTGAGTGAGGAGTCGGGCAGGGAGGGTGGGGGGGCCAGCAGGAAGTGCCCGGACTAGAGACAGCCCCCCGCGCACTTTAGTGCGGCCATGGAGTGGTGAGAAGGCCACCAGGGTGGTTGTTAGAATGCCTGGGTTCTAGTTTTATCTCTTACCATTTATTTGGTGGCTGTGTGGCTTGGAGCCTTAACGCCGAACCCCTGTTTTCTTACCTGTAAAATGCAGACAGTAAAATAAGACAGTGCACACGAAAATGTTAAGCGCACCCACAATTTTGGATTCCATTTTAATTTCTTGCCCTGTATTCCTCACAGGCAGAAAAGAGATGATGTACAAAAAGAATTTTGAAACCGAAGCACCTAAAGAATTTTTACCATTTGCCGCTAGGAGACCATTTCGTCTCGTATCTCCACATCGTTGAACAGCATCTGTGTTTAGTAGGGATTCATTATATAAATCAGAGCTATTATTGAGTGCCTACCCTGTACCTGGAAACCCTGGTGGCGTAGTGATTAAGAACTACAGCTGCTAACCAAAGAGTCAGCAGTTCGAATCCGCCAGGCGCTCCTTGGAATCTCTATGGGGCAGTTCCACTCTGTCCTATAGGGTCGCCATGAGTCGGAATCGACTCGACGGCACTGGGTTTGGTTTTGGTTTTGTTTTACCGTGTACCTATAGGATCGCTATAAGTCGAATTCGACTCGACGGCAACAGGTTTGGATTTGGGTTTTATAGTGTACCAACCACTTGTATGGTTTCTCTCTCCCTCTTACCATAGTCCTACAAAGTGCTTATTATTACTCCTATTTCAAAGACGAGAAAACTAAGACTGAGGAATTAGGACATCTTGAAGAAGACAACTAACCAGCTAATAAGTACCAGAGGCAGGAATCAGACCCAAGTCTCTTTGGCTACAAGGCTCTCTTCCCTCATGCAGCCCATCCCAAAATTTAGCCATTGAATTAAATTATCCGAGGAAATTACCCCTAAAGAAGGCATTTTATGTAACAGCATTAGGATACAGTACTTAGAGCTGTCTCTTGAGGCAGTTTTGGCCCTATCACAAAATATCACTTTATTTCCTTTTTAGATTAAAATGAGCATTAAGGGTAACTGTGGGAAAATAAATATCAAAACCATACTCTGATGTGTTCTGTAGAAAGGCAATTCTCGTTTGTCTTGGTCGGGGTTGGAGGGTTTATTTGGCTTGAAACCAGATGGAGTGACCTTGCTTTTGTTTTTGTTTGTTTGTTTTTCCTTTCTGTAGCCATTCCTGATCTGCCCCATTTGTTCTCATATCAGTGGGACTCTCTAATTCCAGGACTGCAGCTTGCCCTGGTCTGCCTTATCCTTGGCTTTCCTCAGACTTCTATAAAGTCCTGGATTTTAATATTTAGTATAAACTCAATTCACTTTAGGTTTTCCATATGTAACAGGCTAAACTTATCCTTGTTTCATAGGAATGTTATCATTTCTCTGAAGGTCTTCGAGCTGTTTATGAGAAAGATACCAATATGTTAGGGAATTTCTAAATATTTTTTTTTTTTTACCCTGTAGGTAGACTCCCTCCCTGGTGGTGCAAAAGGTTAAGGCACTCAGCTGCTAAGTGAAAGGTACCCAGAGGTATCTTGGAAGAAAGGCCTGGTTATCTCCTTCTGAAAAGTCAGCCATTGAAAACCTTACAGGGCACAGTTCTACTCTGACACACAGGAGATTGCCATGAATCAGAGTGAACTCCACGGCAACTTTTTTTTTTTTTTTTAACCCATAAGTTATTTGCTTCCTTTATTTCTTACCCCTGTCCCTTGAACTAGCTTTAATTACAATCAACAATGACTTCCTCTCTCTTTCTCCCTGTACACATCTGCTAACAGGAACTAATTGGGCAGTAAAGAAAATCTACCTGTAAATCTGAAGTTCTTTGCATAGAGAACTAGCCCCAACTGCACTTTGACCTTTGAACTGATTCTGCCTCTACTACAAGATTGCTGCTCTTGCCTGATGATGGAGAATGAACCAGTGACTTGGGATCCCCGCAGCATAGTAAAAAGTATAGAATATCCAAGAAGGGCAAGTTGCCATCCTAGGTGGTTAAAGCTTGGCAAGATCAGGTCCTGTTTTTGTTTCTGATTTTAAAAAAGACCCACCTAGTTAAATCAGTGCTAAAGTATTGCCAATTGTGGTATGACCAGCCAGAAATGAGGTTTTTCATAAGTGAAAGAAAACTCTGCCATGTATCTCGAACAGTGAGTTTTTAGGTTAGTCTCTGGCTGTGTTAGAGGTTTGTGGTTTACTTGGGCCGGAGCGGGGCGGAGCAGGGGGAGTCGGTCTTAATGATTTTGGAGAGATAAATTACATAAGAAGAGATAAATCCCCTGTGGTACAAAATTGGAAACTTGATGTTTGTGTTTGGAGAATGCTTAGATGTTAAGATTTAGAGATTCAAGGTGTATATCAATTTTTGTATGAGAGACTGACTTGATTTGTAAACTTTCACTTAAAGCACAATAAAAATAATAATAAAAAAGATTTAGAGACTCTCATTGGTTCTCTTTAATTAATAGCTGGAATGTTGATTAGTCTAAGTGAGAAATTATTTTTTATAACCAGTTATTTTTTTTCCCCACTAATCTTTGTTCTGCTAATGTTATTATTGGTACAAATGTTACTATTCCTGCTTGAGTTTCTCCATTTGTAAATGGTAATCTTGTATTTACTGGGTAAAATGTCAGTTCATAAGCAGCCTACAGTGTGCCAGGCCCAGTGCACTTACCACTTCTATATCCTCACTTCTTATTCTTTGCTCCATAGTGGTGAAATGAAGCTGATGGTGCCATTGTGATGCTTTGGGTTCAGGGGTTTTATGGGACTCATTGGAGTTGAAAGTTTAAATAATATTAATCAAGGCCACCGAATAGATAGATATATTTAAAAATCGCTAAGACATCATTAGTAAGCATATGCATAGTAAGAATCTAAATAGAGTTTAGTAAAAGAACAAGCAGGGGCAATGCTGTCAGCCCTAGCCTTCAACAATGTATTATCTAATAAAATAACAAAAGCACAAACAGAAAAAGTCAAAATAAGTAAACAAAACCTCATAAAAATTAAAAACTTTTATTCATCAGAAGACTTTACCATAAAAGCGAAAAGACAAGCTACTGACTGGGAGACTGTCTTCAGAAACCATATATTCAACAAGAATCTAATGACCAAAATGTATGTAAAACTTCAACAATTTAACAACAAAAAGACAAACCAATCATAACATGGGCAAAGGACTTGAATAGACATTTCACCAAAGAGGACATTTGAAATAGCCACCAAACACATGAGAAGATGCTCAGCTTCATTAGCCGTCGGAGAGATGCAAATCAAAACCACAATGAGATGCCATTTCACTTCCACTAGGATAAAAAGTGAAAAAATATAGCTAAGTAAAAAACAAACAAACAAACATAAAAATGTTGGCAGGGATGTAGGGAAATTGGAACCCTTATCCACTGGTGATAGGAATGCAATATGGTACAGCTGTTGCAGAAAACAGTGTGGTGTTTCCTTGAAAAACTAAAAATAGAACTGCCCTATGACCAGAAATTTCACTTCTAGCTGTATATCCAAAAGACTTGAAAGCAGAGGCCCAAAAGAGACGGGCATGCCAATGTTCATTGCAGCACTATTTACAAAAGCTAAAAGGTGGAAACAACATAAATGCCCATCAACAGATAAACGGGTAGATAAAATGTGGTACATACATGCAAACAGAACAAAAACCAAATTCGTTGCGTTGAGTCGATTCCGACTCATAGCAACACTATAGGGCAGAATAGAACTGCCCCATAGAGTTTCCAAGGAGTACCTGGTGGATTCAAACTGCCTAACTTTTGGGTACCAGCTGTAGCTCTTAACCACTACACAGCCACCAGGGTTTCCACGTTCATGCAGTGGAATACTATTCAACCAGTGGGAGAAATGAAGTCTTTATACACGCTATGGTATGGATGGAGCTTGTGAAGACATTACACTGAGTGAAATAAGCCAGTCACAAAAGGACAAATATTATATGACCTCACTTCTGTTTTTTATATAAAAAGATAAACGTAGAGAGAACAAAGTTTATTAGTGGTTATAAGGGTATGGGGTGGAGGGAGAGGGTTTGGAAAAGGGAGGTTAACGGTGACGGATAAAATCACATTTGATTAAGGGTAGTGTTGCACAGCTGATTATTGTAATTGCTGTCAATAACTCGTACACCTGTAAAAAATTGAATCGGCCAAAGTTCTGTGATGGATATATTTACAACAATGACAAAAAAAAAAACAAGTAGCTGCTGAGGCTGCTTATGTACAATCAAACACCTCATGGGATTTAGTTCTTGGTTTGGAGGTTTAGGGTTGTGGTTTTATGGGACATCCCAGTTAATTGGCCTAATAATGTGTTTAGTGCGCCTCTTCTACCTCCTAGTTCGTTGTATAGTGCTTGGGGTCTTATAAGCCTGCAAGCGGCCATCCAAGGCACAACAATCGGTCCCTACCTGGAGCAACAGAGGAAGAAGGAGAGTCAGGAACAGGAGGAGGGTATGGAATGTGTGGCTGATTGCCTCCCGGAACAACTGCCTCCTGTGCCATGAGACCAGAACTGGATGGTGCCCAGTTACCATTACTGAACTTTTGATCAAGATTTCATAGCAGAATCCTCATCAAAAGGGGGAAAAATGCAGAATAGAATTTCAAATTCTCATGGTCTCTTGACTTTCTGGAGCCATGGAGGGTGGATGAACCCCTGAAACTATTGCCCTGAGGTAGTCTTTAAACCTTAAACCAAGATTATCCCCTGAAGTCATCTTAAAACCAAACAATAGTTTAGCTTAAGTAGTAAAAAATATTTGCCTTGAGCATTATGCTCTTTTAAGAACGGTCTACATGGGATCAGATTGACAACAGCAACACGAAAGATTTGATAGGAAAACCTTAGGGGAGTTTATGTCAATGAGGAAGAAAAACTCAAAAAAGGAGGGTGAGAATGGTGGTACAACTCCAAGAATGTAATCAATGTCACTAAATTGTACATGTGGAAACTGTTGAATTGGTGTATGTTTTGCTGTGTATATTCTCAACAACAATAACAAAATAAAATTTAGGAGGAAAGAAAAAAATTCATATGACAGCCAAAACAGAATTAGCAAGAATGTTGACACACTGTGAAAAATGTAATCAATGTCAGTGAATAATTTGCGTAGAAATTGTTAAATGGGAACCTAATTTGCTGTGTAAATTCTCACCAAAAACACAATAAAATATTACTTAAAAATGCATAAAAATAAATAGAATTTAGATTCTAACTTGATGCTAGACCTTCATGGAGTAAATGAAATGTCATTTAAGTTCAAATATGTCTATGATCTGTTCCAATTTGTTCTCCTAATTAATTCATCTTTGGTTTAGCGATTACCAAACCAAATTATACATTTAAAAAAAACCCAAATCCCTTGCCATCTAGTTCATTCTGACTCATAGCAACCCTAAAGGACAGAATAGAACTGCTCCACAGGGTTTCCAAGGCCGTAATCTTTACGGAAGCATCTTTCCCCCAAGCAGCAGCTGGTAGATTTGAACCTACGACCTTCCGGTTAGCAGCCAAGTGCTTAACTATTGTGCCACCAGGGTTCTTCCCAAACTATATAGGACTAAAAAAATATATAAACATAAGCATGTAAAAAAATCACAATATATCACACTGGTCATATTTATGATGCCTAATACTTTCTCTACTTTTCCAAATAATGTCTCCTGTAATCTGGTTTTCCTGATGGCCATTAAAAAAAAAACAAAAAACAGATTATACAGCAAAACCTCTCGGAGCTGGAACTTGAGGGGACTATGTTCTTTTTCCAGGCCTCAAAAGTTTTTTTCCCTTTGACAGTGTGCAGCTTACCACTTTTCTATTGCTATTAGTGGAAAATATTTGAGTTTTCCTTCTCTCACAGATTTCTGCCTTACACAGGTTTTACTATACAGTAAGTCCAAATCATACTATGCTAAAGGAAAGTACATTTTGCCAGAGTCCTTAAAAAGAATTTTTTTTAAATCTTTGTAAGCTAAAGTGAATTTAAACGATAATTTGAAAGCCTTTGCTGATGTACTAGAAGATAAAACCTCTGAGTTGTGGCTGATAATGTTTTGATATATATGTGTGTGTATATATATATATTTGTGTGTATGTGTTTTAGGTGAAACTTTTCAGCTCAAGTTAATTTCTCATACAAAAATTTATACATATATTGTTACGTGACACTAGTTGCAATCCCTATAATGCAACAGCACACTCCCCCTTCCCACTTTGGCTTTCCTGTGTCCATCCAACCAGCTCTGGTCCCTTCCTGCTCCTGGACAGGAGTCGCCCATTTGGTTTTGCGTAACTGCTTGAACTAAGAAGTACACTCTTCACAAGTATTTTTTTATGTTTTATAAAAAAAAAATTTTTTTTTTTTTTAGTACAGTCTAATCTTTGTCTGAAGAGTGGACTTCAGGAATGGTTTTAGTTCTAGGTTAATAGAGTGTCTGGGGGCCATGGCATTGGGGGTTCCTCCACTTGCAGTCAGACCATTAAGTCAGATCTTTTTATATGAATTTGAGTTCGCTCCACGCTTTTCTCCCACTCTGTCAGGGACTGTCTATTGTGTTTCCTATCAGGGTGGTCGTTGGTGGTAACTGGGCACCGTCTAGTTTTTGTGGTCTCAGGCTGGTGGAGTCTCTGGTTCATATGGTTCTTTAATATCTTGGGGTAATATTTTTATTGTGTCTTTGGTTTTCTTCATTCTCCTTTGCTGCAGGTAGGTTGGGACCAATTGATGCATCTTAGATGGCTGCTTCCAAGCTTTTAAGACCCTATATGCCACTCACCAAAGTGGGATGCTGAACATTTTCTTAATAAACTTTGTAATGCCAACTGACCTTGATGTCCCCCGAAACTCTGGTCCCCAGGCCCCAGCCCCCGCTACTCTGTTCCTCAAAGTGTTTGGATGTGTTCAGGAAACTTCTTAGCTTTTCATTTAGTCCAGTTGTGCTGACTTCCCCTGTATTGTGTGTTATTCTTCCCTTCACCATAGTTGATCCATGTCTACTATCTAGTTTGTTAATTCCCGACCCCATCCCTCCCCATTCTCATAACCATCAAAGAATGCTTTTTTCTGTGTTTAAACCTTTTCCTGAGTTCTTATAATAGTGGTCTCATACAATATTTGTCCTTTTGTGACTAATTTCACCCATCATAATGCCCTCCAGATTCATCCACATTGTGAGATGTTTCATGGATTCATCATTGTTCTTTATCGTTGCGTAGTATTCCATTTTCTGTATGTACCATAACTTGTTTATCCATTTGTCTGTTGATGGGCACCTAGGTTATTTCCATCTTTTTACAATTGTGAATAATGCTGCAATGAACATGGATGTGCATACGTCTATTTATGTGACGGTTCTTATTTGTCTAGGATATATTCCTAGGAGTGGGATTGCTGGATTGTATGGTAGTTCTATTTCTAGCTTTTTAAGGAAGTGCCAAATCATTTTCCAGAGCGGTTGTACCATTTTACATTCCCACCAGCAGTGTATAAATGTTCCAATCTCTCCACAACCTTTCCAACATTTATTATTTTGTGTTTTTTGGATTGGTGCCAGGCTTGTTGTGGTGAGATGGTGTCTCAAGGTAGTTTTGATTTGCATTTCTCTAACAGGCAATGATCGTGAGCGTTTCCTCATGTTCCTGTTAGCTACCTGAATGTCTTCTTTGGTGAAGTGTCTGTTCTCATCCTTCGCACAGTTTTTAATTGGATTATTTGTCTTTTTGTTGTTAAAGTGTTGCAGTATCTTGTAGATTTTAGAAGTTTGACCCTTATTGGATATGTCATAGCTAAAATTTTTTTCCCAGTCTATAGGTTCTCTTTTCACTCTTTTGGTGAATGATATTTGTTTTTCTTAACCTAAAGAATATTGAAGATGTTAGAATCTTGTATTACCATATATTAAAAAAAAATTCTCTTAAAGGCTAAATAAAACTAATTTTTAGTCCCACTTACCTAATTGAAACACCCCATCAGCCATAATTTCTCAAGATTTTATGTAATTTGAAATATTTTTACATCATGTCCTTTGTTAAAAGCTGTTGTTAGAGTACTCTGATCTTTGAGAAATTCTTAGACAAAACAATTTTAGATCATTAGGTAATTCATACTGGAAACCCTGGTGGCGTAGTGGTTAAGAGCTACAGCTGCTAACCAAGAGGTCAGCAGTTCGAATCCAGCAGGCAGTCCTTGGAAACCCTATGAGGCAGTTCTATGCTGTCCTATAGGGTCACTATGAGTCAGAATAGACTCGATAGCAATGGGTTTGGTTTTTTGGTTTTACTTAGATAACAGATTTTTAGGGCTAAATACAATTACTCACTTGTTTACATTTCTTTTTCCAATCCAGTTCATTTAATTAGATGGAAAATCACAGTAAAAAGTATAAGGATAACAAATAGATTTGTGATCTATGAGAATTATTACTAACGTAATTGTTTTGTGAAAATTATTAAACACAGAAATTGGGAAAAAGTAATACATACTACATGTACATTTTCTGTGAGAGCTACTAAGAATGCTGCTACTTGATCTTAAGTTTCTCTGAAGTGCCCTGTCGTGGGTTGAATTCTGTCCCCCCAAAACATGTGTCAGCTTGGCTATGCCATGATTCCCAGTATTGTGTGATTGTCCACCATTTTGTCATCTGTTGTGATTTTCCTATGTCTTGTAAATCCTACCTCTATGTTAATGAGGCAGGACTCAATCTACAAGATTTAGTTGTGGTTTCAATCAATCTCTTTTGAGATATAAAAAAAAGGAGAGAGCAGAGAGACAGGAGGACCTCATACCAACAATGAAACAGTGCCAGGAACAGAACGAGTCCTTTGGACCTGGGGTTCCTACTTGAAGAAACTCCTAGACCAGGGAAGATTGATGACAAAGACCTTCCTCCAGAGCCGACAGAGAGCGAAAGCCTTCCCCTGGAGCTGATGCCCTGAATTCGGACTTCAAGCCTACTAGACAGTGAGAGAATAAACTTCTGTTTGTTGAAGTGATCAACTTGTGGTATTTCTGCTATAACAGCACTAGATAACCAAGGGAGCCCTGGTGTCATAGTGGTTAAGAGCTTGGCTGCTATCCAAGAGGTCAGCAGTTTGAATTCACCGGGTGCTCCTTGGAAACTTTATGGGGGCAGTTCTATTCTGTCCTATAGGGTCACTATCAGTCAGAATCACTTGAAAGGAATGGGTAAATAACTAAGATATACCCTTAGTTTTGTTTTGTTTTGAACGATTTCCATTCTTGTATAAGTAGCAGAATTAAAATGATTTTAAAACTATTTAAGGAACTCTGTAGGATCATAATGTTTAACAAAATTGTTATTATTCAGTATAGAAACTCAAGTAGTGGAAAAAATAGGTCATAAAGACTGTCAGTTAGCCAGCTTATCGCTAAGACGATTTTCTTATACAATTTTACTTATTTTCAAAATTCAGAAGGTAGGAAAGAGCATATAGTGATGTTACTTTTCTGCCCCTTTCTCCCAGCTACCCAGTTGCCCCTCCCCAGAGGCAAACAGTGTTATTGGTTTTCTGTACATCTTTCTAAATATATTTATCTAAGCAATTACATCTTTTCCCTCTTTTACACGAACAGTAGCATACTATCAGCACTGTTTTGTATTTTGCCTTTTCTTTTTTTTATTAATTTATGATACATCTTGGATAATCTTCCAAATTAGTACATAAAGTGTTTCCTTCTTACGGGTACATAGTATTCCATTGTCTGAATGTATCATTATTATTTAAAGAGTAAACATTTATGTCGTTTTCCATCTTTTGTTATTACTAGAGTGACCACATTTCCGGGTTTGTCTGGGACAGTCTCAGTTGATGGCAGTTGTCCCAGATTAAATATTGATAGTGCCCTCTTCCTTTTGCAAAGGTGTCCCAATTTGGATGATATATTTTATGGTAACCTTAGCTATTATGGAGCCCTGGTGGCACAGTGGCTAAGAGCTATGGCTGCTAACCAAAATGTCGGCAGTTAGAATCCATCAGCCACTCCTTAGAAACCCTATGGGGCAGATCTACTCTGTCCTATAGGGTCACTATGAGTTAGAATCAATGCAGTGGTTTTGGTTTGATTTTTTTTATGTTACAGACCATACTGCAGTGAATAAGCTTGTATATATTGTCATTTTGCATGTTTGCAAATATGACTTTAGAATAAATTCCTAAAAGTAGAATTGCTGGGTCTAAGGGTATATGCATTTGTAATTTTGATTAAAAAAAAAAAAAAAATTTTTTTTGATAGATACTGGCAAATTGCCCTCTATAGTAGTCATATCATTTTATAGTCTCACCAGCAATGTAGGAGAGTACCTGTTTTTTCATCCTCACCTCAATTGGTAGCCTATGTTTGCCATTCCTGTAGGTGTAAAATAGTGTTGTTTTTATTTTACTTTTTTAAGATTATGAATGAGGTTGAGCATCTTTTCATATGTTTCAGTATCGTTTATGTTTCCTTTTTTAATGAAATATTTATATGCATTTTGCTCATTTTACTGCCAGGTATTAGACTTTTGATACTGGTTTGTAGGAACTCTTCATATATTTTGAAAATTAACTCTTTGTGGAATAAGTTGCATACATTTCCCCCATTCCCAGTTTCTCATTTGACTTTTGATTTTTCTTTATGTAGTTTTTGCCATGTAGAAATTTTTATATTAATGTAATAAAATTTCTTAATTTGTGTTTCCTATTTCAGTAAATGGCATTAAAATCCATTGCTCATCTTAAAACCCACATATAACCTTTGATTTCTCCTGCTCCCTCGTCCTTCACATTGTAGGTTGTTGCTGCTTGCCGCTGAGTTCGTTCCAAATCCTGGAGACGCCATGTGATAGGGTAGAACTGTCCCGTAGGGTTTTCTTGGCTGGACTCTTTATGGGAGCAGATCTCCAGGTCTTTTCTCCCGTGGAGCAACTGGGTGGGTTTGAACCGGCAACCTTTTGGTTGTGCCACCAGGGCTCCTTCCACAAACGAAAACCACCAGGGCTCCTTAATAGATCTCAAATCTGCCCACTGCTCCCCATTCCCATTGCTACTATCCTAGTTAAGCTTCTAATTTAGATCTCCCTCCCATCAATTTCATCCACTTCCAATCTTTTCTTTATACTGTAACCACAAGTGATTTTTCAGAAATGCAGGTCTGATCATGTTGGTTTTTTATATAAACCCACTAGTGACTTCCCAACTCTGATATAACTTAAAATACAGTAAAAAATAATGGGAAAAAAATGAATGAGCAGCGAGGACATACAGTCAACATATGTAGATTTTTCTTGACTACGAGGAAAATTAGAAGTAGTGAAGAACCTAGTGTTCAGGGAAGGCAACTTTGTTTTGCATATATGTGCGTTTTTGTTTTGTCTTTTGCGAAAAATTATCATATAAATATGCTGAGGAGGAAAGCCATTAGAGATTAAAAGGATAGCAGATGAATATTACACGTTAACATTGTAGGGGGAAATAGTGAGGTAAAAAGCTCTGCTTCCTGGTTTTCACACCCTTGTGTAATTCCCACCTCTTGAGTGTGAGCAGGACTTGTGACTTACTTCTAACAAATAGAGTATGACAAAGCTGACTCCTCCTTGCTGGCTTTGAAAACGCAAGCTGCCATGTTGTGAGCTGCCCTAAGGAAAGAACCATGTGGCAAGGAACTGAGGGCGGCTCCCAGCTAAAAGCCAGAAACTGAGCACTCGGCTCAGCAGCCTGCAAGAAACCAAATCCCGCCAAAAATCAAGTGAGCCACAATTAAAATAAAATAAAAAAATTAAATAATCAAATGAGCTTGAGGTGGATCCCTCTTTAGTTGAGCCTCAGATGAGAACTCAGCTCTGGCCAGCAACTTAACTGCAGTCTTGCAGAAGACCAGCTAAGCTGTGCCCAGACTCTTGATCCATATAAACTGTGAGATAATAAGTGTGTGTTTGTCTTGGGCTGGGTTCTCTGGAGAAGCAAAACCAGTGAGCCCAAAAACCCAGTGCCGTCGAGTCGATTCTGACACAAAGCAAGTAAATATATAGAGAGATGTATATCAAGGAAATGGCTCATGCAGTTGTAGAGACTGTAAAGTCCCAACTGTGTGGTTCAGGCTGGAGGCTTCTCCTGACTCACGTAACTTCAGGAGCTGGTGAACCCAACATACGCAGGTCAGACAGCAGGCCTCTGGCTCACAGGCTGCAAAGGTTGACTAATGCCAGTCGGTGGGTAAGCTGCTAGCTGAAGTCCCAAGAACTGGAGGTCAGATGAACAGGTGGCAGCTGCCGGTTCCAGAGCAAGCAAAAGACAACGAGCTTTGCCAGAAAGTCCACCTATATTGGATACAGGACACACCCCCAAGCAAACTCGCTTTCAACTGATTGGCTGCTCAAACAGATCTCATCATGGAGGTGATTATGTTATATCAGATCTCATTATGGAGGTGATTACATCATTACATAGCTACCAAACTACATCATAACTGCCAAACCAGCAAGAATCATGGCCCAGCCAAGTTGATGCAGAACCTTAACTATCACAGAGTTGTTTTACACCATTAAGTTTGTAATAATATTGTTTTGTAGCAATAGATAACTAATACACCCTGTTCAATGGAGGGGAAAACTCAGTATGAAAAAGATTAAAGCTCTTCCCAAAGTAACGTATAAATTTAACACAGTTTCAATCAAAATCTCAACATAATTTGACAAATTCTAAAATTTTTGTGGAAGACTGAAAAGCCAGGAGAAGCCAAGATAATTTTGAAAAAGAATAATGAAGGGGCTAGACTTACCCTTGTTGCTCTCAAGTCAATTCTGACTCATAGAGACCCAATGTGACACAATATGACCACCCCCATAGGGTTCCTAGGCTGTCGTCTTTATGGGAGCAGATAGCCAAGTTTTTCTTCCTCGGAGCCACTGAGTGGGTTCGAAAGGCCAACTTTTTGGTTAGCAGCTGAGTGCTTTAACCTTTGCACTACCAGGGCTCCTTTGACCTATACCTACTGAATATAAAAAAATTCTTTTATAAATCTGTATGATAGAATTTGCAAGACCAATGACCTATTAATGGGAAATACTGTACCTACTAAATATAAAAAAATTCTTTTATAAATCTGTATGATAGAATTTGGAAGACCAATGACCTATTAATGGGAAATACCCTTTTTCAACAACATAAACAACAACTATACACATGGACCTCACCAAATGGAATATGTAGGAATCAAATCCACTACAACTGTGGAAAGAGACAACAGAAAAGCTCAAAATCATCGGTCAGAACCTGGCCAGGGGCCGACTGTGGAACAGACCATCAATTGCTCACATGCAAGTTCAGGTTGAAGCTGAAGAAAATTAAAGCAAGTCCACGAGAGCCAAAGCACAACCTTGAGTATATCCCACCTGAATTTGGAGACCATCTCAAGAACAGATTTGATGCATTGAACACTAGTGATCAAAGAACAGATGGGTTGTTGTATGACATCAAGGACATCATACGTGAAGAAAGCAAAACGTCATTAAAAAGGCAGGAAAGAAAGAAAAGACCAAATGGATGTCAGGAGAGACTCTGAAACTTGCTCTTGAACACTGAGTAACTAGAGCAAATGAAAGAAATGATGAAGTAAAAGCTGAACAGAAGATTTCAAAGGGCGGCTGGTGAAGATAAAGTTCGTAAAGTATTTATGATGAGACATGCAAAGACCTGGAGTTAGAAAACCAAAATGGAAGAACGTACTCTGCATTTCTCAAGCTGAAAGAACTGAAGAAAAAATTCAAGGCTTGAGTGGCAATATAAGATTCTGTGGGCAAAATATTGAACGACGCAGGAAGCATCAAAAGAAGATGGAAGGAATACACAGGGTCACTGTACCAAAAAGAATTGGTTGATGTTCAAACATTTCAGGAGGTAGCATATGATCAAGAACCAATGGTATTGACGGAAGAAGTCCAAGCTGCACTGAAGGCATTGGCGAAAACCAAGGCTCCAGGAATTGACGGAATACCAATTGAGATGTTTCCACAAACAGATACAAGGCTGGAAGTGCTCATCCACCTATGCCAAGAAATTTGGAAGACAGCTACCTGGCCAACCACTGGAAGAGGACCATATTTGTCCCCATTCCACAGAACCGTGATTCAACAGAATGTGGAAACTATCCAACAATACCATTAAGAATAACACACGCAAGTAAAATTTTGCTGAAGTTAATTAAAAAACAGTTACAACAGCACATCAACAGGGAACTGCCAGAAATTCAAGCCGGATTCAGAAGAGGATGAGGAATGAGGGATATCATTGTTGATGTCAGATGGATCTTGGCTGAAAGCAGGGAATACCGGAAAGATGTTTACCTGTGTTTCATTGCCTGTACAAAGGCATTTGACTGTGTGGATCATAACAAATTATGGACAACATTGTACAGAATGGGAATTCCAGAACACTTATTCGTGCTCATGAGGAACCTGTACATAGATCAAGGGGCAATTGTTCAGACTGAACAAGGGGATACTGCATGTTTTAAAGTCAGGAGAGGTGTGCGTCAGGGTTGTATCCTTTCCCCATACCTATTCAATCTGTATGCTAAGCAAATCATCTGAGAGGCTGGACTATATGAAGAAGAACAGGCGATCAGGATTGGAGGAAGACTTATTAACAACAGATGACACAACCTTGTTTGCTGAAGTGAAGAGAACTTGAAGAACTTACTGATGAAGATCAAAGACTACAGCCTTCAGTATGGATTACAGCTCAGCATAAAGAAAAAAAAAAATTCTTACAACTGGACCAATAAGCAACATCATGATAAATGGAAAAAATACTGAAGTTTTCAAGGATTTTATTTTACTGGGATCCACAATCAATACCCATGGAAACAGCAGTCAAGAAAGAAATCAAAGGATGCATTGCATTGGGCAAATCTGCTCCAAAAGACCTCTCTAAAGTGTTAAAAAGCAAAGATGTCACTTTGAGGGCTAAGGTGCGGGTGACCTAAGCCATGGTATTTTCAATCGCCTTATGTCCAGGGAAAGCTGGACAAAGACCAAAGAAGAATTGATGAATTTGAATTACGATGTCGGCAAAGAATATTCAATACACCACGAGTTGCCAGAACAAACAAATCTGTCTTGGAAGGAGTACAGCTGAATGCTCCTTAGAAGCAGGGATGGCAAGACTTCTTCTCACACCCTTTGGACACATTCCCTGGAGAAGAAGTTCATGCCTGGTGAAGTAGAGGGTCCTCGAAAAAAGAGGAAGACCTTCAATGAGATGGATTGACACAGTGGCTACAACAATGGCTCAAACATAGCAGCAGTTGTGAGGATGGCACAGGACCAGGCAGTGTTTTGTTCTGTTGTACATAGGTTCACCGTGAGTCAGAACTGACTCCATGGCACCTAACAACAACAACATAATAGTAAAGATATGATTAACTTTTTAAGAAACTGCCAACCTGTTTTTCAAAGAAAATGGCTATACCATTTACTTTTCCACTAGCAACGTATGAGGGTTGCAGTTTTTCTCTGCATCCTCACCAATACTTGTTGTAATGCGTCTTTTGTATTGTAGCCATTCTGGTGGCTTGTAGTAGTGTCTCACTGTGGTGTTAATTTGCATCTCCCTTTAATGCCTAATTGTGTTTATTCATGTGTTTATTAGTCATTAGGATGTCTGGTGAAATGTCTATTCAAGTCTTTTGCCCCTTTTTTTTCATTGGGTTGTTTGTCTTGCTATTGAGTTGTAAAAGTTCTTTATAGATTCTGGATACAAGCCTTATATCAGATGTGTGATTTGCAAATATTTTCTTCCAACCTGTGGCTTGTCTTTTCATTTTTTTAATAGTGGCTTTTGAAGCTTAAGAGTTTAAAATTTTAATAAAGTCCAATTTATTAAAAAAAATTTTTTTATGACTTGTGCTTTTGATGTTGTGTCTAAGAACTCTGCGAACCCAAAGTCATGAAGATTTTCTCGTTTACTTTCTTCTAGGAGATTTATAGTTTTAGCATTTACATTTTAGTTCTATGATCCATTTTGAATTAATTTTTGTGTATGGTATGACGAAAGTATCTAAAGCTTATTTTTTTCATGTGGATGTCTAATTATCCCAGCACCATTTGTGGAAAAAAATTTTTATTCTTTCTTTTTGGCACTTTTGTCAAAAATCTGTTGACTTTAAATGTAAGGGTTTGTTTCTGGACTCTCAATTCTGTTCCGCTGATCTAGATTCCTGTCTTTACGTGAATACCACACTCTCTTGATTGCTATAGCTTTATAGTAAGTTTTGAAATTTATTGGTGTGAGTCCTTCAACTTTGTTCTTTTTCAAAATTGTTTTGGCTATTCTAGATCCTTTGCATTTCAATTTTTGGATTAGCTTGTCGTCTTCTATAAAGAAGCCTGCTAAGATTTTGATAGGCATTGCATTGAAACTATAGATCAGCTTGTGAAGAATTGCCCTTAACAATTACTCACAATTACTTCTTTAATTTTTCTAAGCAATATTTTATAGTTTTCAATGTATAAATCTTACCTTTGTTTTGTTAAATTTATTCTTAAATATTGAATTCTTTTTGATGCTATTACGAGTGGAATTGTTTTCTTAATTTGACTTCAGACTGTTTATTGGTAGTGTATAGAAATACAATAGATTTTTATGTATTGATCTTGTGCCCCGTGACCTTGCTAGTTCTTATTAGTTACCCCGTGACCTTATTAGTTCTGTTAGTTTTATTGTAGATTCCTTAGGATTTTCTAAATTGACAATCACGTTGTTTGTAAATCAACACAGTTCTTCCCTTCCGATCTGAATGCTTTGAAGCTCTTTGGTTCTCTTTTTCTCTTTTTGGTGCTATGTTGGTTAGAAGTGGTGAGAGCAGACACCCTTGCCTTGTACTTGATCTTGGAGAGAAAGCATTCAGTGTTTTACCATTAAGTATGATGTTAGCTGTAGATTTTTCGTAGATGCTCTTTACCAAATTGAGGAAATTCTTTTCTATTGTTAAGTAGTCGACCCACTTTTGTCATGAATGGGTGTTGGATTTTGTCAAATGCTTATTTTGCATCTATTAAGATAATTACATGGGTTTCATCCCTAATTCTATTAATATTGCATATTATGTCACCTGATTTTTCATCACTTGCATTCCTGGAATAAATCTCATGTGGTCATAGTATATACACTTTTATATATTCCTGAATTCATTTTGCTAATGTTTTGTTAAGGATTTTATGTCTATATTCATGAGGGATATTAGTATATAGTTTTCTTGTGATTCTCAAGCAGCTTTTGATTTTCATTGCCTAAATCAACAATTTCATTAGGGAGTGCAAAGTAGTACTATTCTATCATTATTTATTCTGAATTCTTCTTTAAAGAAGAACTTTACTTCATCAAGTCTTTGGTTATTCTGAGATACATTCCATACAGAAAAGGTAGGCTAGAAATTCAATTTGTTTCCCTTTATTTGGTAGTTTTCAGAATAATAAGTTGGCTCGCTAATATTCTCTAAAGGTGATCAATTAGGGTTTTTAAAAATTATTATGAACTTACGGATTTTAATAAATTTGATGTGTTTACATTCTTTACAATTATTATTCTTTTTGATGCTCAGAGCATCCTTTTTTGGACAGTGTTATGTCCCCGTAAGCTGACTCTTGAACCCTTTTTTTTTTTAATTAACTTTTATTGAGCTTCAAGTGAACGTTTACAAATCGAGTCAAACTGTCACATATAAGTTTATATACACCTTACTCCGTACTCCCACTTGCTCTCCCCCTAATGAGTCAGCCCTTCCAGTCTCTCCTTTCGTGACAATTTTGCCAGCTTCCAACTCTCTCTATCCTCCCATCCCCCCTCCAGACAGGAGGTGCCAACACAGTCTCAAGTGTCCACCTGATACGAATAGCTCACTATTCATCAGAATCTCTCTCCTACCCACTGTCCAGTCCCTTCCATGTCTGATGAGTTGTCTTCAGGAATGGTTCCTATCCTGGGCCAACAGAAGGTTTGGGGACCATGACTGCCAGGATTCCTCTAGTCTCAGTCAGACCATTTAGTCTGGTCTTTTTATGAGAATTTGGGGTCTGCATCCCACTGATCTCCTGCTCCCTCAGGGGTTCTCTGTTGTGTTCCCTGTCAGGACAGTCATCGGTTGTGGCCGGGCACCAACTAGTTCTTCTGGTCTCAGGATGCTGTAGGTCTCTGGTTGAATGCTTTTTTTAAAAAAATAACTTATTTTGTTGTTGTTGTTGAAAATATACACAGCAAAAAAAAAAAAAGCATACACCAATTCAACAGTTTCTACATGTACAATTCAGTGACATTGATCACATAGATTACATTTTTCAAGTTGTACAACACTCTCATTCTCTTTTTCTATATTGTTTCTCCCCCATTAACATAAACTCACTGCCCCCGAAGCTTCCTATCTAACCCTTCTAGTAGCTATTGTCAGTTTCATCCCATATACATAATTCTTTAAAAGAGCACAATGCTCAGACTATTGAATTCTTTTAACATTACCCCATTAGTCTTTGACAGCTTCTTTATATGTCTCGAACAAGTTTTCTTTTCTTATTTTTGTTAGTGTATCTCTGGGAGATATATAGATATATGTATAAAAAAATGATATATATAAAAAAGAAAAATTCCTTATAATGTATTTTTTTTCATATGTATATTATTTCATATATATATATATTCCTAGAAATGGGACTGTTAGGTTAAGAGTAAATGTATATGAAACTTTGCTAGATAGTGCAGATGGACTTATGCCATTTTGCATTTCCACAAGCAACATATGAAAGTGCCTTTTTATCTATAGTCTCCCCAAGTGTTTGTTATCAAGCTTTTGGACTTTTGCTAGTCTTATAGGTGAGAAATGGTAACTCCATGTAGTTTTAATTTGAGCATATTTTTATGTTCAACAACACATTTTAGTAAGTTGAAGATGACAGGCCTGCATTAACATATAATGAAACTTGCCACCCTGTCAGGAGCGAGGGAGAATGAAAAAAACTAAAGACACACACAAGGGAAAGATTTGTCCAAAGGACTAATGGACCACAACTACCACAGCCTCCACCAGACTGGGTCTAGCACAACTAGATGGTGCCTGGCTACCACCACTGACTGCTCTAACAGGGATCACAATAGAGGGTCTCAGACAGAGCTGGAGAAAAATGAAGAACAGAATCCTAACTCACAAAAAAAGACCAGATTCACTGGCCTGACAGAGACTGGAGGAACCCTGAGAGTATGGACCCCGACACACCCTTTTGGCTCAGTAATGAATTCACTTCTAAGGTTCACCCTTCAGCCAAAGATTAGACAGGCCCATAAAACAAAACGAGACTAAAGGGGCACACCAGCTCGGGGGCAAGGAGTAAAGGCAGGAGGGGGTAGGAAAGCTGGTAATGGGGAACCCAAGTTTGAGAAGGGAGAGTGTTGACATGTCGTGGGGTTGGTAACCAATGTCACAAGACAATATGTATACTACTTGTTTAATGAGAAGCTAGTTTGTTCTGTAAACTTTCACCTAAAGTACAATTTAAAAAACCCAGTGGCAACGAAAACAACAGCGTGTGCTTGTAGCACATGTGACCAAATTATGTAATTTGAAGCGTCATTGTAATTGAGCAATAATAACAGCTCTGACTCCAGAACACTAGAAGGTTCAAAAAGCAAATTAGCATAGCTTTTGCCTTGTAGGTATATTTAGAAGCTGGGCTTAAACAAAAAAAAAAAATTTTTTTAACTATAGGGATATTTTTATAAAAAATAATAAGTTTTTGCTGAAACACTGCACAAAAATTTTATAGACAGTCATTTTGGTGTCACTCTCTCTGACATTGTCACCCAGTGTGGTCCATACCCTCTGCAGCCCAGTAGTGATGCAACAGGTGAGCAGCAAAAATGACTTGACAGAAAGCCACAGACTGTGGATGTGACACCGACTGTTTGCTCATCCTTCTTTGATTTTCTTTGTCCATTCACTCAGTCAACCAAGAGTGCTTAAGAGCCTAGCCTTAGAGTCAAACAGCTTGGCTTCGTATCCTGGATCCATTTACTTAAGTATATGACCTCAGACAAGTGACAACTTCTCTTTTCTTATCTTAAAATAAGGATAATAATTGTACCAGCTCATACGTTGATATATGTAAGCCTTTTATGTGCCTAGAACATAATAAGCACTCAACAAATCTACCTACTATTATTATTATTATCCAAATGGTCCCTTAATGTTACCTGACAATTGTACTATATCTGCCTAGTCCATTCATTCACCCACTCTGCTAGACAATTGCCTCATACTTTCTTCTCTCTTTGAATCTCCAGCACTTCCTCCTTATTCTCACATTCAGTTGAAGGTCTTGTGGTTTCAATGAAATAAATAAAAGCATCTGGAAATGAACTTCAACAGATGCCTACCAGCAAATATACCTACCTCCCATCATCTGTACCCACAAGTTCTACTTTCCCCCCAATTATAGTAGATGAACTCTGCATGCTCCAGTGGATACTAAATCCCATCTCTTCTTTTTTACCCAAGGACATGGCTCCAACAATTCTCTCCTGTCTTTCTTACATCATCAATTTTCTCCTCTCCACTGAATCATTCTCAGTAGCAAATAAATACCCAGTTATTTCTTCCATCTTAAACACCATCGACATCCCTTCTGGCTCCAGCTAATCACTCCCTTCTTTGCTCTCCCTTATAGCAAACTCAAAAGGATTGCCTGTACTTTCTGTTTCCAAGGCCTCTTCTCCCATTCTTTCTTAAACTTACTCCATTCAGGCTTTTTCATTCCCACCCTTTAGCCAAAAATTAGACAGGCCCATACAACAAAATGAGACTAAATCAGTACATCAGTCCAGGGGCAAGGACGAGAAGGCAGGAAGGGACAGGAAAGCTGGTAATGGGGAACCCAAGGTCAAAAAGGGGAGAGTGCTGACATGTGGTGGGGTTGGCGACCAATGTCAAAACAATATGTGTATTAATTGTTTAATGAGAAACTAGTTTGCTCTGTAAACCTTCGTCTAAAGTACAATTTACAAAAGTAAAAAAAAAAAAATTGCCATTAAACAAACAAAAAAACAAAACCTGTTTGCTGTAGAGTCAAATTCCAACTCATGGTGACCCTATAGGAAAGAGTAGAACTGCCCCATAGGGTTTCCAAAGCTGTAAATCTTTACAGAAGCTGACTGCCACATCTTTCTTCTTTGGAGCAACTGGTGGATTTGAGCCACCAACCTCTCAGTGGAGTGCTTAACCACTGTACCACTAGGGCTTTGACATTATAGCTGCAGTTTTCTTTATCTAGGTTTACAGTTAGATATAAGATAGATATGTTATATTCAGATGATGTAGTAAATATCATCTATAGAAACAGACAGAACAGACACTATGCCCATTCCAGTAGAAGAGGAAACTGATGTTTTAAAAGAATGAGATTTCCCAGAACAACGAGATGGTGCCCAGCTACTACCACTGACTGCTCTGACAGGGATCACAATAGAGGGTCCCGGGCAGAGCTGGAGAAAAATGTAGAACAAAATTCTAACTCAGAAAGAAAGACCGGACTTGCTGGCCTGACAGAGACTGGAGGAACCCTGAGAGCATGGCCCCGAGATACCCTTTCAGCTCAGTAATGAAGTCAATCCTGAGGTTCACACATCAGCCAAAGATTGAACAGGCCCATGGAACAGAACAAGACTAAAGGGGCACACCAGCCCTGGGGCAGAGACTGGAAGGCAGGAGGGAACAGGAAAGCTGGTAATAGGGAGCCCGGGGTTGAGAAAGGAGAATGTTGACATGTCATGGGGTTTTTAACCAATGTCATAAACAATGTGTGTACTGTTTGATGAAAAACTAGTTTGTTCTATAAACCTTTATCTAAAGTACAATTAAAAAAAAAAAAAGGGAGATAAACGTAACTAAACTGCAGTCCATAACAGTTTAGAGGAAAAACAGTTACTTAAAGGTAAATCTGAAAACACCCGTAATCAAGAACCTATAGGAGGCAAGGCTTTGGGAGAAAAGTAGTCGTGGCCATCGAATTCTTTAGTGAAAATAATGAATATAATGAGGTGCGTTGCTTGCCTCTTAGTGTACCTGAGAAACTGGGGAAAGAAAATGATGGCTTCAGGGCTCTAAATTCCTGACTTAAGGTTCACGTAAATGACCAGAAAGCTTTTATGAGCACCTTAAAAGAAATCCTTATCCTCTGTAGCCACAGGCTGAGATTTCTGAGAACCAAACCCAAAGTCTGATTCCAGGAGCCGCTGGGTTTTAAACCATACTGAGTTTCTTACTTTGCAGAGTCTTCCGTATTAACGTTAGGCATCGACTGGGAAGAAGTGGAACTCTGATAGTTGAAATGAAGACATATAGGGAGGTTCTGATAAGATGAGGGACCTCGGACCTCCAAATTCAGTCACACAGCTTTCCCAGAAGAAGCAGCCACGCCCTCATCTAAGGACACCCAGCTCCCCATGCCTAAAGAACTGGGATGGCCTCCCCGGAGGTAGGGGCCTTGCAGGGTCTGTGTTCCTGCTCAGCACCCCTGCCCCACATCTCCTCTCTTCTAGACCCATGACCAGACACAGGTCCCAATAGAGGATGGCACTGAAAGGGGCCCCTGAAAAGACACAGCGCACACCTGAAGGATGTTGTGATTTTGCCAATGCATATGGAGGGAAATCTGAGGAACACGTGTGGGAGAGAACCCTAAGGGTGTGGAGTGAGTGGGAAAATATGATGTTGCTTGAGCTTAATTCAGTGGTGAGTGCACCGTAGTAGACTCTGGACTCAGCATGTTAGTGCTACCTGTTTGCTTGATTGGCTGCTGACTAGACTTAGAAGCAGTGTATGCCAGATAAACATAGAATATTGGAACTTCCTTAGCATACTGAGGAAAGTATCCAAAGACTTTGGGAGATTGGAATGCTAGAGTGTATTTACCACATAAGATCTGCTCTCCCGCCTCAAAATACATCCTCTAAGGGGTCCAGAGGACACTCCCTCACCAAGGCTGTGAAAGGTACACCCTTGAGCCTCCTTTGTGGTGGCTGTTCACTGAGGGCCAGCAGGATGGTGGTGACTGCTGACACCACAGATGCCCTGAACTCAGTGGGTCTGTTGTAATCCTGGGTGTCAGGACCATCTAGTCAACAGGCTCCATGTCACTTTAATAAAAATGTGTTATTGAAAAAGCAACAGTCTTTAAGTATTATACTTTAAAAAAATTATCTATGTGAGGCCAAAGGGACAACAGTACCTCTAAAGCATAGATGAGAAGATTTGGGGGGTAGCATGTCTAAATTAATGGAGGTGAAACAACTAGAGCAGAAATGACAAAAATGATGACACAATGTGAAGAATGTAACCAATGTCACTGAACAATATGTGTAAAAAAAGAACAATATGTGTAGAAATTGTTAAATGGAAGCATGTTCAGATGTGCGTATTCTCACGCACACACAAAAATCAAGTAACAGGCCAAATTCTAGATGGTGTGGTTTATAAAAATCTCCCTGCAGGGTAATGCTATTCAGCTATATGCATCCCTCCTAACTGAGTCAGCTTTGCTCTTCCCTGAAGCATGCTGGGGGTGAACTCAGGATGGACTTGGGCTAAGGTACAAGGCCGGGAGTGGTGTGACTGGGTCAGTGGCCAAGGCTGAGGAACGCCTTAGCAACACGAAGAAAAACATCTGGGCCTGGACGTGAAGTCCCTCGGAACACTGGCTGCCCAAGGACTTGGGAGCAAAAACAAGCTTTAGCCCCAGCTGGAAAAGTATATAAGTTTGTGTCCCCTGCTAGGCAGTTGTTAAGTGCTAAACTGGTCCAGCCGCCACCCTGGGCTGTCCTATAAGTAAGCTCCCATAATAAACCATATGTCATGATAAAAAAAATAAAAGAATGAGATTTTCCCAATTTAACACAGCAATTAAGTGATAGTACTGGGTTTAGATTTTAAGCTTCTGATCTCCTTATGTACAAAATTCTATGCTGTTTTCCCCGGTATTCACTAAGGGGGCAAGACCTATTTTATCCAGGAGGTGGCAGTGTTTCCCTTAATAGTCATTGAGAATTCACTTTCCCGTTGGATATAATTAAAACAAGGTGAAAATTTTATTCTTTCAGCAAATGTTCTCGGCATAAATTACATTATGTGTTAAAGTCAAAAAGCTGACTAAGGTTGGTGCCTGCTTCCTAGGACTCACAATCTGGAAGCAAGAAATGGGGATGTCAAGCAGAGTTAGATTCATTGATAACCGTTTATGAAGACTAAAGATAAAAAGCCTGCAAAAATTATGACTGAAATGCTATGGGGATACAAATTTGTGATGGACTTTTTGAGGTGGTTTCTTTTCGATGTGATAATAGGAGTGTAGCTTTATCTAGCACAGAGGTGAGAGTGGGCTTACTCTACTGTTAGGAGACACCGGCAAATTCAAGTTCTCTGGCTTCTTTATGCACAAAAACAAAGATAAAAATAATAGGTATTTTAAATATAAAGGGAACAACTCCTAAGCATCCTGGTGTACATTCATCACCATCAACACTACTTTCAGTGTTTTTTAATAAGTACTATCTTTTCAGATGTAAATTTAGTGTTGGAGATATTCATTTAACAAGTATTCTAAAACTTTAAATTAGCCAGATAGTGCTAAATTCTGGGGATATAATTGTGGGTAAAATGGTCATAGTCCCTTGTCCTCATCAAGCTTATGCTTCTGCTAAAGCCCACTAGTGACTACTGGCCTTACAATGTATACTGATATTTTAGAAATTATTTCTTATATTCAAAACTTATTTTTGGTCTGAGAGTTTCAGGACATGGTACAAATTACCCCCAGAAGGGGAGCAGAATTCAAGCAAATTATCTTCTAAATATATAGTAAATCAAAACCCAGGTAGAATCTCGAACATCTAATGAGCAACACTTCTCAGCAACTGTAGTTTTCTACATATCCCTTTGCTGCTTGCATTCTAAGTTTATCCCTAGAAATATCGGCCAATGTGCAATTAAACAATTGGCAAAATATTGGGGATTCCTGCTACTTAAGATAAAGGGTGGTTTTGAGGAAAACAGTTAAACTTTCGCCTCTGGAATTCTTGGATTATTCTTTTATTACTTCTGATGCAAAAATACATATTTGCAGGAACTTTTAATTTGATCGATATGTGGAAAGGATGTCGAATTAGGAGTCAAAAAATCTGGATTCTGACATCAGGTATGCCACTATTTGACCCCTGTGACCTTGTGCAAGTGCATTTACCTCTCTGGGTTTTGCTATTTTTCTCTGTGAGAGAGGGTAAAGGAAAGAAGCCATCCAATTAATAAGTATTTTGCTTCATTACTACCCCGCAGACTCACATTTTTGCAATATGTTAGATTGAACCATACGAAATTGCCAATATTCGACCATGTGACAATATTAATTTAACCTATAGAAACAGCGATTTCATCTGGGTCGACCTAATAGTTGAATTCAGTTGTGGGCCCTATTGGGACTATCTGAGTTAATTTATTCTGGGTGTAGCTGAGGCCAAGCAAAATTAGTGTTTCAGGTATCAAGGAAACCTACATTCAGTGAATATAATGAATTTTACTATGTAATCAATGTAGTCCACTCTGGGTATGCACAGAATCCAATCTAGCCTTTTCTTTCCACATTGTGCCAATTTACTGACCCAGTGATTATAGACGATTTGGTTCTTGTATTCCTTTGGTGCCTGGCAAAGGAAAGGCCCAGAAACTTATGTTTGGATATTCCTCGTAGTCATTCTTGGCCAGAAGTGCCTGCTGCTACAGGAGAGAACAGCACATACTATCAGGGTGTGAGATGAATCATTCTCCAGAGTTGTCTGTCTTTTCTTTCCCCATTTTCCGTTGAGGTAAGTCAAGGAATTGAGAGGTCTTACACCGGTTTTGTCATTCCATCACATATCAGAAGGGGGCAGGGTTAAGCCTTGCTCTGTTATTTGATGTAGCTCCTTAAGTTTTCCTGCCTCAAGGAAGCTGATCTGTTAAACTTTTTTTCACTTCTTCCTCATCTCTTTACCAGCAAATAAATGCAACTTTTTGGATAATTTCCATTACCTAGCCTTTGGTAACCCTGGCGGCGTAGTGGTTAAGTGCTACGGCTCCTAACCAAGGGGTCTGCAGTTCAAATCCTCCAGGCACTCCTTGGAAACTGTGGGGCAGTTCCACTCTGTCCTATAGGGTCGCTATAAGTCGGAATCGACTCGATGGCGGTGGGTTTTTTGGAGCCTTTGGGGTACAAAAGTTAATCAGTAGGAGGAAAGATAATCCACGGGGAGTATTTATAGACAGAAAAAAAGCATCATTGGCCCTTATATACCTTGTTCGGGTCTTAGTACCACATTCAGAGCTTCACTGGCAAGCTGGTCCGTCTCACTGCTTTCAGCCACACATGCCACAGTAGCCTGGCTCCTGCCGAATGTCTGGCTGGGGTTCAGCACATCTGCAGGTAATACATTCTTGGGAGTTCTCCACCCTGATAAGGAGGGGCCAATGGTGGCATCTTTCAGCGTTCACATCAGTGTTATCCAGCCCCCAATTCCTTCACCTAAGACACTTGTTTAAAAGCATTTTTTTTTCCTTGAGAAATCACTGTCTATATTGAATCAGAGGCACAAATGTTTCTTTTCCCAAGAGAAGTTCCAAATAACTCTAATTTTACTTTTTCCCTTCCAAACAAGTCTTGACTGCTGTGCCTATGAGAAGTACTTGAGGAGCATTGACTAAATCTAAGACAAATGTGGGCAGGCTAATGAGCAAAACAGAGGGACAAAGTAAACACACTGGAGGAAATAGGATTCTTCCTTCTCCCATACACCTCCTTCATCTAACCTCGAACTCCATTAGCTTCCCTATCTCTTCCATAAAATCCCATAACCCTTTTAAAAATACACTGACCAGGATGAAGGATATGATTTCTAGTCTTGCTAATATTCTCTTACATAATTTATCTTTGGCAAGTCAGTTTGCAAATCTAGGTCATTTGACTTCTATGGCCCTAAACTTATCAGGCAGACTGTTTTATAAAACCTAGTTTTTTATATTCGTGCATATAAAATAGTTTATTTACAATTAAATAATCCTTCTTTATCTTCCTTCTATCTGGTACAATCTACTACTGTTAGAGTAGGGAAATGGGGTTAAATCTTAAGATAGATACAAGTCCTACTTTTCTTCTAGATCTGTTTCTATTTCTTAGAGTAGTGAGACTTGAAGAGAAGTGGGAGCTGGGATGTCTTGTATCTAGTGCTCTGTAATTCTGCACTATTTTGTTTCCTTTTTTTCTTGAGATAAGAGATGTTCCACCAATTTCTAAGTTTTGGGAATTATGGAAAGAATTTCTAAATAATCAGGCTGTTTGCTTATGGCCGAGAGAGAGAAAAAAATTAGTTCGGGGGATCCCTAAAATTTCTTATCTAGTATTTTCCAGTTATGTAGTTTAGCCTGCCTAGTCCTGGCAAAATTTTTTGACTGTAACTAAGATACCAGACTTCGGAAATGTTCACTATAGATCATCAGATCTGGGCTATGTGATACACAGAGGGATACAGGCTGGAGACAGTAGAATAATCATAACGGAGCTAACATCTATTAAGTGTTTATCAAGTGCTGGAACCTTTCCTAAGGACTCTACCTGCATTGCCTTATTTCACTTTGGTACGATTTTAGGAAGTAAATAGTATTATTTCCTCCATTTTACAGATGAGTAAAGTAAGGTTCAGACACACAAGGTAATTTTCCCAGTGTTACTCAGCTTGTGAGTAACAGAACTGGGAACAGAACTGAGGCCTGATTCCAAAGGCTAATGAAGTAGGTTTTATCTCCTTTTGCAAATGAGTAAATTAGAGATGTAAATAACTGTAACTTGACCTAAAGTCACATAAACAGTAACTAACAGTGGTGTCAGGATTTGAACTCATGTCTGTCTCACTCTAAAGTCCATGTTTTTAACTTTTAAATCTTTAAGATATCATTGAGCATTAAGGAATGCAGCAGGAGAACACAACACATTAAAAATATTAGAATTAAAAAAAATTAAATTAGATTGCCCTTATGATTCAGGCCTTGGAGAGTAAGATTTCTGTACCACATTGTTAGACTGAGGGAGAAGACATTGTCCAAGCACCCAAACAGTAACGATCCTAGCTTGGCATATAATGAATAACAATCTCTGAGGCCAGAAAAGGTACTTTTTCTTAGATATGGTATTACTGAGAGATATCTATCTTCTCCTTTTTTTTTTTTTAGCCAGCATTTGGCTGCTGTGTTTCCAATCTCAGTTGCAATTCCCACAGTGAGGCTGCTCCCACCCTTCCTGTGTCCCTTGAGCTGAGCAGGCACTTCCTGTCCTATTGGAAATGAAAGTTGGAGATTAGGGGTGGGGTATGTGTATGCATTTGCTCTGCAGAATATTAGTACTGTCTGTTCCATCATCATGGCAAAAAGGTGCCAGGAAATCTAGAATCGAGACTGGAAATTCGTTTTATAGAGACTCTTGGCTTAATATTTTATGTGAGAAAGCAGACAGGGTTAATTTGTCTCAAGAGAATAGCTGCACTGGCAGCAAGATGGCCTTATGAAGGGATTTGAAGGCTTCTGTTCTACAGCCCCGTTACACTTGGATTGGTAGGGGTTACTGAGTATCAATCTTACATTCTTGGTTTCCTACAAGTTCCTTTTCTTGTTGCTGTTTCTACAAGGACGTGCCTTTGAAACTATTAGAGGTGAGTGTTGTTGCTATCCTGTTGGGTTCTTGACTCTTCAGTTTATTTTCTTCTTTTCTAAGAATGTTATATTTTTCTTCCCTGTGAATCATATGCTTTTAAAATGGTGATTTTTCTCTACAACTCAGACAACTTGAAGCAAACATCCTAATTTTGTGAACTTCGGTTTGGGCATAAATTCCAGGTTTGGTGAGTTTCTTGTTTCAGCTTCGTGGACCTTGAAGGCTAGAAAATAGTGGAATAAAAAGTCAAGATCGCTTCACAGTGTTTAAAAAACAACAACAGAAAACCCACTAGGCACCAAGTTTCATGATAGAGCCCAATGTGATAATATCTCCTTAACCATGTAGTCATACCTGGGAGAATCTGAAATAGGAGTGAGTAGAATTGGACTGTCTAAGGATCTGAAACTAGCTATTCCCACACTCTGTTTTGCTTGTATCTGCTCTTTCGTGTGCTCCTCTGTCTGCTCTTTCTTCGTGTATTAAGACGACTGTAAATGTGATGTGGGGGCCGGGAGCGGGGTGCTGAGCGATTCCTACACGCTATCTCAGTATGGTTTTCTGCGAGTCCTGGCGGCCCCTTTTAACATCAAACTTGAAATTCTCTTTTAATAGCTAAGACCTAAGGAAAAACATTCACCTTCTCCCCCCCTTTTTTTTTTTTGTATTTTATTGTGCTTTCGGTGAAAGTTTACAGAGCAAATTAGTTTCTCCTTCAAAAATTCATACACAAATTGTTTTGTGACATTGGTTGCAATCCCCGCGATGTGTCAGCACTCTCCCACTTTCCACCCTGGGTTCCCCGTTTCCGTTTCCATTCCTCCAGTTTTCTTGTCCCTTCCTGCCTTCTCATCTTTGCTTTTGGGCAGGTGTTGCCCATTAGGTCTTGTATACTTGATTGATCTAAGGAGCACGTTCCTCACGTGTGTTATTGTTTGTTTTATACGCCTGTCTAATCTTTGGCTGAAAGGTGGACTTGGGGAGTGGCTTCAGATCTGAGTTAGCAGGCTGTCTGGGGGCCCCTGTCTCGGGGCTTCCTCCAGCGCTCACATTTCTCTTTTCATGAAAATCATAACTTGTTCGTAGAGGAAAAGGCATAGGTTTGAAAAGCCAGGTTTTGGTTCAACCCAAGACTTTTAATCGTCTTTCTAGCATTAACTACTAAGCCAATGAAAAACAAAACAAAAAGACATGTTGGGCATTAGGACCCAGTGGAAATGGCTCATTCAGGCTCTGGGCGAACTTCTCTCGGTGACGTCAACTAGCGGCCCGAGCTCTTTCTCTACCCGCCCCCCAGCTCTCTCCCTCCTGCTCCTTTTCTCCCCCTTTCTCCTCCCCCTCCCTTCTCCCTCTCCCCTCTCCCTCTCTTTCTCTTCCCCCTCCCTTTCCCTCTCTCTGCTCTCTCTCAGCTCCCTAACATTAAAGAGAAAATGCTGCTATCAGTGACTTCCAGGCCTGGGATTCCGACTTTTGGCTATAACAAGAACAACAAGAAGGTAGGGAAAAGCGCTTTTTCGGAATCCAGCTACTTCCTTTTCTGGGGATCTGGGAGTGCCCTTGGCTTTAACATTCTCGTTTAGGAGGGGAGCGGGATTCCTGTCTCCTCTCTGCGCCTCTCCCTCCCCCCCCCCCCCGCTTCTTTCGGCATCTTTTCTCACCTGGTTCTGGAGTTCCAGGAATTTACAGTCCTTGTACGTGAGAGGCCTGAGAAGGCAGGGGAATTAAAAACAAATCCAGCCTGCAAGTTTGTATCTTTGTGGAAGTTAGTTTGACTTCCTGCTAATGTACCCAGTCTCCACAGGGATAATATGTCATCTCAGACTCTGGCCCCCTGCAATCCCCCACCGCCAAGGTTATTTTATTCTTTTGATTAACTGTTCCCATTCTCCCCCACCCCCACCCTTCTCCCTCCTCATACCAACAGCGTTATCGGGTGGCTGAAATATAGTCCGTGAAATCACAACAGCTTCATTAAGAACTGAACATACTCTTCCAGACCAGATAGAGACCTTACCCCACCCAGCCTGTAGGGAGTCTTGGGAGGACCTACCTTGGGGTTAAGGCTGAAAGCTCTGCGATTCTTTCGGTCTTGCTGAGAGCTCTGCAGATAGCCAGGCTCGGTCGGGATCCTTGCAGCCTTTATGATTAACCCACAGCTGCCAGAGAGTTGTGCTCTGCTTGGGCACATGGGCATTCCGGGGAGAGGTGGACAATCATGCCCACATGTGCCAAGGAATATCCTTGGCGGTTTCTTGGCATTTCAGGGCTCACAGTGCTGATTAGGAGGAACGTTATGTTGTAGCAGGAAGACCTTTTACCCTTTCTGGACATTGTTCTTTGAAGAAAATAGGTGCTGTAGACACTGAGGAATATTTTTCGCTCATCTAATGGAGTGTTGGGGGTGGGGAACGATTCCTGCTGCTTTCTCAGATAACTGAAGAAACCATTACAGGTAGGTTTAAACACTAGAGTATGGGTCAAGGCAGTGGGTAAGTGTTTAGACCTGGATTGTTTAGTATTAGTTTACGGTTGTTAGTTTACATGGTATTCATTCTGCTGATACTTAAGAAATATGGGTCCATACATAGTGTTGGTTATCAGTATCAATATTGATATGTACACACACATTGTGTGTATGTATGTGTGTGCATATATACACACATACACATTTAAAAATTTTTTAAGTTATGGGTATTTCATCTGTGTTTATTCTTTTCAAATCCTATATAGTACTATATGAAAGTTTCTTTCTTGACTGTCTCCCCTCAAGTCTCTCAGGGTACCCAGAACCCATTAAAATAAAGTAAAATGAATTCTAAAAATTAATTTTTTTCTCATTAGGGATTTCATGTATTTCAAGCTATCTAAAATCTCCTCTTTTCTCAGTTCTTCACCCACCTTGGCGTATAGGAAACATTGAACCAGCTTCTAAATTTAGGATTGTATAAGGGACAAGAGGAATGGTTGTAGATTTGAATTCAAATCTGTCTGCTTCCAATAATTTGTAAAGTTTGAGAAGCAATTTAGGAAACATTCAGACCAATGGAGGAGGAAGTAGATACGTAATTACTAATGAATTTGTCAAGAATTCTTTGGGTTCTTACAGGTTAACGTTATGATGACATGTGAGGATGCTGTATACATACGTGTGGCTACTATGTGCCTGCATGTCCGTGTTGGTATATGAAAACTAAAGCAGTCCTGCACTGCTCTTTGGCATTATGCAGATGTTCACACCTAGGGCTTAATGTGCTTGTTTCTCTGATTTGGGAAGAGTGTTTTGGATGCATTTGCTCATGTAATCTGCATTTTTATACCCAAGGTTACATTAAAAAAATAACTTTATTAGTGTTTAATAATAAATGTAAGACATGCTCATTTTCTAAAAAATTAAGCATGAAGAAGTACATAAAATAAAAAGCCAGATCTTCCTTTCATGTCCCGTAGCTCCTCATCTATGTCCCACTCCTCAAGGAAAATTACTGCCAGCAGTTCAGCAGGTGTGTCCTTCCAGATTTTTTTCTATGCCAAGGCAAAGTTTTAATTTTGACAGTGGCTTATTTGTCATTTCTATTAAAAACTGTTTCTCAAGTGAAAGAAAACCAAAAAAATCCACTGCCGTCGAGTCGATTCCGACTTATAGTGACCCTATAAGGACAGAGTAGAACTGCACCATCCGGTTTCCAAGGAGCACCAGGTGGATTCAAACTGCCAGCCTTTTGGTTAGCAGCCATAGCTCTTAACCACTACGCCACCAGAGTTTCCTAAGTGGAAGAAGTCTGTGTAATGAAGTTCCTGAACCTGTCTAAAACATTTTAAAAATGGAAATGAAGTACAGTTAAGTTCTAAATTTCTGCAAAAGTACAAATTATAAATACCTGTTGTTTTAAATAAGATGAATTTTTATATCATAACATTGTTAGCTATAACCATCACCTATAGTTTGTCAACCATCACCTATAGTTTGTATAACCATCACCTATAGTTTGTCAAATAATTGTCAGTGACCTCTGTTTGAAAAGCTATTTGTATACCATTAGAGTTTGTGACTTGCTTATTTGAAAGCATATTTATTGTATTTATTTGACCTTAAAAAAGTAGGATTATTTTATTTTGAGAAATATTTGTAAGCCTCACTTTTCAGGGAAGGTGTTTCAGGGGACCCATGACAGTCAGAGTTTCTTTATTCTTTTTTGGCTGGTGGTGAATATAGGTATGCAGTCCACAAACGTATAATGCCTAATAAAGGCAGATTCTTTCTCAAGACGTAGTATTGAATTTCCATTCCTTTCTTTGGAATTAAAATAGTCACAGAAAGGGGAAAATGTGGGTTTCAGAGAGGGGTTCTGCAAAATAATTCAATGATACATTTTTTAAACACATGTTTTAATGGCCTTCAATTACTCTCATTTATTTTTAGTGGGGGGGAAAAGGCTGAAATAAAAAGATCAGAGTTTTAGGGTCTGAACACCCTTTCTTCAATGTTTCAAGGAGTTGCTCAGAAGAGAGATTGGAATATAGGTGACATTGGGAGGAAATGTTTGGGACTGAAGGAATTTCAGACTTTGTAAGGGACCTAACCACGCCCTCACTGACATCATCTCCCTGGCATGTGTTATTATAATTTAACTCATAGTATCAACAACTATTTCCTTTGGAAAAAAAGGAAAAAGGACTGAATTTAATTGGGCTAATTTGCTTTCCCCTGCATATTTTACATTAATTTCTATTTCCTCATGATGTTAGCATATTAAGGACTAGTGAGGGGAGAGAGGCCACTGAGAGAGTAATACTGACTGGTGAACATTGCCAGATCCTCGTTCTCTGAGAAGCTTGAGTTACCTGAGATTTTCAAAAGTGTTTACTTTTTGAGAGAGGAAAGTGGGAAGCATTACTATAATTGTTTATACTTCTAACAAAAGAGAATTTTATCTGTGTCTGTTTACTGCATTTCCATCTAGTTTCCATTAAATCAAATTTAATAGAACTAATAAAAAAAATAAATAAAAATATCGCTTGACTAGTGTCAGCTATTAGTTCTGTTATCAGTAATAACATTAACTTAGTTGGTTAAAGTTTAGTGGTAATCACTTTCCAGTTCATCCTTTTAATTTTTACCATCACTACCCTAATTTAAGGACCCCTGTGGAGCGAGCCCTGGTAGCAAAGTGGTTAAAGTGCTTGGCTGCTAACAAAAAGGTTGGTGGTTCAAATCCACCAATTGTTCTGTGGGAGAAAGATGTGGCAGTCTACTTCCAAGATTTACAGCCTTGGGAGCTCTATGGGGCAGTTCTGCTCCGTCCTATAGAGTCACTATGAGTGGGAATCGACTCGATGGCAGTGGCACAATGGTTAAGCATTTGCTGCTAACCGAAGTTTGGTGGTTTGAACCTACTCAGCTGCTACACAGGAGAAGGACCTGGCGAACTGCTTGTATAAAGATTATAGCCAGGACAACCCTATGGGACAGTTCCACTCTGTCCACATGAGGTCACTGTGAGTAGAAAATCAACTCTACGGCACCTAACAACAACACTCTAATTTACTGACTGCCTCATTACTACCTTTACCACTATAATAAACTTCCCATATTACCTCCTTGCCTCCTGTTTCTCTGTCTCCTACCCCTTGCCCCTAAGTAATTTTATACCTGCTGCCAGAACAATCCAGCAGCCTAGCGTTGAGCACCTCCTGTGTAAAACTTTTAATGGCGCCATATTACCTCCTGAACAAAGTCCAAATCCCTAGCCCAACATCCATGCTATATCCAGTCTTTCTATGTCTTCCTTACCTCAACCCTTCCCTCCCCATGACTCCCTCACATTCACTCTACTATAGTCCAGTTGTGTTACCTACAGTTTCCTAGTTACACCCTTTGATTGTTTACATTTCTCATTCTGTAGGAAAATATGCAGTAATATAGAAAAATACAGAAAAACCAGGACAAGGAAAAATATGGATTAGAATAAGAGGTTAGTAGGAATTAAGCAGATGTGCAAACCATAGTTGTATGATGTAAGATAAAGACTGAAGAATAGCCGTTGATTTTGGCAGTATAGAGGTGGTTGGTGACTATGAAGAGCAATGTCAGAGTGCGGAGACAAAGCAAGGTTGGAATGGTTTGAAGAGTGAAAAGGAGAGGGGAAGGTGAATAGAAGATAGGGAAGTATAGATACGATATATAGACTGATCTTTTCAGAAATTTGATTAAGATGGGGAGCAGAACCCAATTAAAAAATGGACAGAACATCTGATATTTCTCCAAAGAAGATACAGAAATACCAATGAAAAGATGCTCAACATCATTAGCTATTAAGGAAATACAAACCGAAACCACACTGAGATACCGCTTTCATCCACTGGGATGGCTAGAATCAAAAAGACTCTTAATAGAGTAACTGGAATCCTCGTACTCTGTTGATAGGAATGTAAAATGGTACAATTACTTTGGAAAAATGTTTGGCAGTTTCTCAAAAGATTAGAAATGGAGTTGCCACACATACGATCCAGGAATTCTATAGGTATGTACCCAAGAGAAGTAAAAACATATGTCCACACCAAAACTTGTACACGAATGTACATAGCTTCATTATTCATAATAACCAAAGATTAGAAACAACCCAAATGTCCTTCAACTGATAAATGGATAAATAAGATGTGGTATACCCATATAAGGAGGCTGGCGGTGCGGTGGTTGGCTTGGCTGCTAAACCAAAGGTTGGCAGTATGAATCCACCAGCTGCCTCTTGGAAACCCTGTGAGGCAGTTCTGCTTTGTCCTATAGGGCCACTATGAGTCAGAGTCAACTTAACGGTTGTATACCCATACAATTGAATATTTGGCAGTAAAAAGGAATGAAGTAATGATACATGCTACAAAATGGATAAGCCTTGAAAGCAGTATGCTGAGTGAAAGAAGCAAGTCACAAAGGACCACATATTGTGTGATTCCATTTGTATTAAATGTCTAGAAAAGGCAGATCTATAGAGACAGAAAGTAGATTAGTAGTTGCTTAGGATAGGGGTGGGGGGGTTGGGGGAATGGCAGGTATTGAGATGAAAAGGGGAGTAACTGATAAGGAGTACAAGGTATCTAAATTTATTGTGGTGATGGTTGCTCATCTGTGAATATTTTAGAACTCATATAAATAGGTGAATTGCATGGTATGTGAATTGTATCTCAACAACGGTGATAAAAAAGATGGGGAGCGTAGAAATAAACACTGGATGAGAATGAAGGTGGTGTCAAGAGAGAATTTCTTAAAGATGGCAGTATAGGAGCCAAAGTGTAAGGAGAAGCATGACCAGTTACTTAATACTTATTCTAATTTACGTGTATGCGTTTGTTTGTGTAGATATAACCAAAAAAAACCCCAAAAAACCAGTTACTGGGAAGTCCCTTCCAACTCTTGGAGACCCCATGTGTTTCAGCATAGAACTCTGCTTCACAGAGTGACTGTGTTCTTTCAGAAGGAGATCGCCAGGACTTTGTTCCGCGGAGCTTCTGGGTGAATTTCAACCGCCAACCTTTTGGTTACCCATTCATTTAATCATTTGCACCACCCAGGAATTCATATTCCTCCCACTTTCTGATCCTTTTTGTTGTTGTGCCTCATATATTCCGCCTCTGATCCT
Source organism: Loxodonta africana (assembly GCF_030014295.1). NCBI lineage: Eukaryota > Metazoa > Chordata > Mammalia > Proboscidea > Elephantidae > Loxodonta > Loxodonta africana. The sequence continues at coordinate 80,799,456 of NC_087345.1, read as the reverse complement.
TTTTGTTGTTGCTTTCTTCCGGAATGGCCTCCACCCATGTTCATTTAACAGCTCGTCATACTAGGCCCTGGGGCTTCGGCATGATTGTGGCCCTTGAGGAGCGCATTCTAAACTTTGTTTTTCAAAACCCTACCCATCCCTTCAAATTCAGCTGAAGTGTTACCCCTTCTATAAAACTTCTTTTAATTTCTCTAGCTTCCAGCCCCAAAGGGGACTTTCTTTTTTTCTGAACTTCCATAGTATTTCATACAGGTCATCCCCAAGTAATGATAGGCTTCCGTTCCAATGACTCTAACGTAAGTCAAATACCTGATTTTTTTTTTTTTTAGTTTTTATTCTTTTATTATCAGTATCTTTATAAATCCAATCTTTATTTTTGGGGGTTGGAAACATTACCTGTAAAATTACTGGTATATTTTAATACATACACGTAAAAAATACACAAATCATAAAAATTTACTCTGTTGGTGAAGAAGAGTTAGACAACATTGGTATTTTGTCAGTTGCGGTAATAACTCCACTTGGGGAAGGTTCTGGAACATCTGGATTATCCTTGGGAATGGAGATGGCATTTCTAGTCAGAAAATTAGCAAGAGTTGTCTGTATGATCCTTTTTTTTTTTTCTTCATATTTATGGTAACATTTCGCTGCTTCCCAAATCTGCCTATCAACTTCAACAAAGCAATCAGCATTCGGGTCCATGTTTTCAAGTGACTGAAAACCAAAAACCAAACCAAACCCAGTGCCATCCAGTCGATTCCGACTCATAGTGACCCTATAGGACAGAGTAGAACTGCCCCATAGGGTTTCCAAGGAGCACCTGGTGGATTTGAACTGCTGACCCTTTGGTTTGCAGCCGTAGCACTTAACCACTATGCCACCAGGGTTTCCAATTCAAGTGACTGAAGCCCCTGATTTAGTTCAGAAAAAACTTAAGCTAATTCTTTAACTGTAAAATTTTTTTGACAACTTCTCTCCTTCCTCTTCCTCATTATTTCTTCTTCAAAATCCACTAAGTCCTAATCTGTCAATTCCCCTTCTTCGTGATCTGTGAGCTGTTCCGCGTCGGCAATACCGAGTTCTGAATTCAGCGTTCTTGCCATATGGGTAATTTTTCCACCTATCTGTTCAATCATATTACCCTGATCAAATGCTTGAAGCATGTTTATGTGACTCAGCAGTTTTTTCCGTATCCCCTGCATGCATTTTCCCATAACTTCCTCCCAGGAAGATGCAACGTTCGGGATACACTGAGGAATATTATAATTCTTCCTGAAGTCATGTAGTGTTACCATACCTCCATCTGTTGCAGCTATTGCCTGAGCAAATGTAGTCTATAGGTAGCATGCCTTCAAGGTGGCGACTGCACCTTGATCCATAGGCTGAATCACAGCTGCTGTGTGGGAGGTAGATACACCACTTTCATATTTTGATTTACATGAAGAGGATGTCCTGGGACATTATCAAGTAGCAGCAGACTCTTGAAAGGAATGCTGTTTTCAAGGCAGTAGGCCTGCACTTCTGGGATAAAACAGTTTAAAAACCAGTCTTCACATAACACAATCATCCAGGCCTTGGATTTACTTCTGTAGTAAACTGGTAACTTATTTTTGTCAATGTTTTTGAGTGCTCAGGCATTTTCAGAATGGTAAACAAGAAAAGGTTTTAATTTAAATCCAGCAGCATTTCCTCCAAGCAGCAGTCTTATTCTGTCTTTCAATGCCTTGAAACCAGGGATCGACTTTGCCTCTTTGTGGAAACAGATGGCCGTACGTGAAGTTTGTCATAACTCCGATGTGTCGTAAATTGGGGACTACTTGTACTGCATATATGGCTTTACATAATTTTCATTGTATTGGAATCATTGAAGTAATTTTCTTATCTTTGTTACTGGAGTGTAAGCTCTGTAAATTTATTCAGTTTTAGTTTCCTCCAAAACACCTAGTTACAACATCTTAAGCCTATCTAGGAGATAACTAAAAAAACATATCTGAATAACTGTGTGATTAAGCTAATGTTAGACACTAAATTAAGCTTATGCAAAGGCAGGCAGCACTGTGTTGTGTACAAACCCTGAAATACAGGGTTAGACAAATATGAATTTAAGTATGGCTTTTGTCACTTACTGTGTGACCTAGTGCCATGTTTTGTAGGCTCTCTGACCTTGAGTTATTCATCTTAAAGTAGTGATGTATTTATTGGATTATTTTGAAGAGCAGTCATGTTTATCATTATATATCAGCATATACACAGGCTATTATTTTATTTAAAAAAAAAAAAACTTTCTTGATGCCCCTTCTTCCTCCAACTGCTTCCTTTTGCGGTAAAATAGCTCGAAATAGTTGTATATACTTGCTGTCCTCCAATTTCTTTTCCTCCCATTCTCCTTTCCTTTTATTATCTTTAACATATTATTTGATAATTCAAAAGATCACATGTAGTTATGAAGCTAATAATAAGAGCAACAACTGTGAACATACCTTCCAACTCAAGAACTAGAATTATTATCTATAACTTAGATATTCATACAAGTTCCTGCCCATCCCATCCCCCACCTTCACCCTAGAGGTAAACATTATCCTAAGTTTTGTGTTTTTAGTTTTTAAAAACCTTATTTTAAAATCATAAATGTATGTGTCATGGATTGAATTATGTCCTCCCCAAAATGTGTGTGTCAGTGTGGCTGGGCCATGATTCCCAGTATTGTGTGATTTTCCTGTATGTTGTAAACCCTGCCTCTATGATGTTAATGAGGGAAGATGGGTGGCAGTTCTGTTAGTGAGTCAGGACTCAATCTACAAGATTGGATTGTGTTTTGAGGCAGTCTCTTGAAATATAAAAGAGAGAAGCTAGCAGAGAGACGGGAGGATCTCATACCACCAAGAAAGCAGTGTTGGGAGCAGGGCTTGTCCTTTGGACCTGGGGTCCCTGCGTCAGAGAAGCTCCTAGTTTGGGGTAAGATTGATGAGAAGGCCAATAGAGAGAGAAAGGCTTCCCCTGGAGTTGATGCTCTGAATTTGAACTTTTAGCCTACTTTACTGTGAAGAAATAAATTTCTCTTTGTTAAAGCCACCCACTTGTGGCATTTCTGTTATTGCCGCACTAGATGACTAAGACAGCGTGTATGCTTAAAAAATATATTGTTTAATTTGCCTGTTTGCATTGTTCTAAGTACATTATATACATTACCTCGTTTAATCCTTACAACTTTGTTATTTTTATCCCCATTTTACAGATGAGGAAAATGAGGTACAGAGAGTTTAATAAGTCGCTCAAGATCACAGTGCTAGTGAATGGTCCAGCTGGGATTTGAACCCCGTAGCCTGGCTCCAAATCTGTGCCCTTTACCTGATTTAGGAAATAATATTGGAGTTATTATTCTCTGTCCTTGAGCATAGAGAATGTGACCCAGCTGGACTCACAAGGACACAGCAACTGGGCCCTGAGGTATAAAGACGATAGATAGAATAATCTTGGAAAATATCTTTTAGGAAAACTTTTACATAAGCCAGAACACAAAAGACTTTCCATTCTTATCTTTTTCTGTTAACATTTAGTGAATAGAAATTTGTTGGACCAGTGAAGACCCTCCTGACTGTCGTTACCGAAACCTGTACCAATGATTGTTAAGAAAGACAATTCAAAATGTAAGATGACAGTTTCTAGCCAATCTGTGAAAAGGTGAAGCTTTCAATGGTTTTGCCCATTTGTAATGTTAATATATACCGATGACTCTGTAACCTTCCTTGGACTCCGGTGGACATACATGGCTGTGGCAGCTTGCTTGTCTGTTTTCCCACTTCTGTCTAGTCTGTAATTTCCTCGGGCTCGGGCAGGCATGGCTGTGGTAGCATGCTTGTCCGTTTTCCCATTCTTGCTTACTCTGTAATATTTCCCTGGACTCAGGCAGACATAGCTCTGGCAATATGTTTGTCCGCTTCTCAACTTTTGTCCATTTGAATATATGCTGAATAAAACTTTTTTTGCTTTACTAAACTTTGAGATGTTTTTTCCCCTAGAACAACCACTACCATGTTTGTTACCTTATTGTGGTACACTGTCTTCTGGGATTTTTTTTTTTTTTCCATTCTGTATTACATTTCACAATTCTTTCATGTTGCACGTAGCTGTGGCTTATTCATTTTTTTTTTAATTTATTTATTATGCTTTAAGTCAAAGTTTACAAATCAATTCAGTCTCTCATACAAAAAGTTAATCACACCTAGCTATGTACTCCTAGCTGCTCTCCTCCTGAGACAGCACATTCCTTCTCCCCATCCTGTATTCATTCATTTTTTTAATGCTGTATAATAAATATTTCATTGCATGAATCTATTTTACCATAATTTATTTATCCATTCTCCTGCCATTGGAATTTTGGATCGTTCTCAGTTTTTTTTTTTCTATTCTTAACAACGCTGCTCTGAACATGCCTACATATGTGGTGTATATGTGGTGCCTTTGTGCAAGAGCTTCTCTTGGGTTTACACCTAGGAATGGGATTGCCAGGTCCTAAGGTATGTGAATGTTCAGCTTTAAGAGGTAATGCTAAATCGCTTTCCAAAGTTTTATGCCAAATTCGTTCTCGTCAACACCGTATAAAATTTCCTGTAGCTTCACATCCTGTCCAATTATTCATAATGCCAGATTTCTCTCATGCTCTCTTTCTTTAATTTTACTGTGGCAAAATATATATAACAAAAAATTTGCCATGTTAACCATTTTTAAGTGTACAGTTCAGTGATATTAATTACATTCACCATCTTGTGCAACCACCACATTTATTTCCAAAAGGTTTTTATCACCCAAACAGAAACTTAGTACTCTTTAAGCAATAATTCCCCTTTCCCCAGTCCCTCCAGCCCTTAAAAAATCCCATTGCCATCCAGCAGATTCTGACTCATAGCCACCCTATAGAACAGAGTAGAGCTGCCCCGTAAGGTTTCCAAGGAGCAGCTGGTGGATTTGAACTGCCAACCGTTTGGTTAGCAGCCAAGCTCTTAACCACTTGGATTTGACTATTCTAGATATTTCATGTAAGTAGAATCATACAATGCTTGCCCTTTTGTGTCTGAGTTATCTCATTCTACATAATGTTTTCAAGGTTTATGCATGTTGCAGCCTACATCAGAACTTCATTTCTCCTTATGGTGAAATAATAATCAATTGTTTGGAGCCCTGGTGGAGCAGTGGTTAAGAGCAGTGGTTGCTAACCAGAAGGTTGGCAATTCAAATCCACCATCTGCTCCTTGGAAATCCTATAGGGCAGTTCTACCCTGTCTTGTAGGGTCGCTATGAGTCAGAATTGACTTGAGGGCAACGGGCTTGGTTTAGAATGGGTATACTACATTTTATATATCCATTTGCTTATGTTGTTTCCATCTTTTGACTGTTATGAATAATGCTGCAGTGAACACTGGTATACAAGTATCTGTTCGAGTTCCTGCTTTCAAGTCTTTTGGGTAAATACCCAGGAGTGGAATTGTTGGGTCGTATGGTATTTCTATGTTTAACTTTTTGCGTAACCACCAAAATGTTTCCCACAGTCGCTGCACCATTTTACATTCCCACCAGCAATGCAGGAGATTTCTAGTTTCTCCATATCCTTCCCAACAGTTGTTATTTTCCATTTTTCTGGTAATAGCCATCCTAGTGGATATGAAGGGTATTTCATTGTGGTTTTGACTTGCATTTCCCTAATGACTAATGATACTGAGCATCTGTTCATGTGCTTGTATTCCATTTGTATATTTTCTTTGTCCATTTTTAAATTGGGCTGTCTTTTTGTTGTTGAGTTGTAGGAGTTCTTTATATATGCTGGATATTAAACTCTAATCAGACATATGGTTACCAAATGTTTTCCTTATTCTGTAGGGTGTCTCTTCATTTTCTTGATGAAGTCTTTTGATACAGGAAAGTTTTTAATTTTGATGAAGCCTAATTTATCTGTTTTTTCTTTTGTTGCTCATGCTTTTGGTGTTATATCTAAGAATCCATTGTCAAAAACAAGGTTTAAAACTTTACTCCTTCATTTTCTTCTAAAAATATTATATTTAGATCATTGATCCATTTGAGTTAATTTTTTTATACGGCATGAGATGTGGGTCCAACTTCATTCTTTTATTTGTAGAGATCCAGTTGTCCTAGGACGATTTATTGAAGAGACTATTGTTTCCCTATTGAATGGGCTTGGCACCCTTGTTGAAAAACAGTTGGCCATAGATGTATGGGTTTATTTCTGGACTCTAAATTCTATTCCAGGTCTATGTGTCTATCCTTATGCCAATACCACACTCTTTTGATTACTGTAGCTTTATAGTATGTTTTGAAATTGGAAAGTGTGGGTCCTCCTACTTTGTTCTTTTTCAAGATTACTTTGCTATGTAGGGTCTCTTGCAACTTCATATGAATTTGAGGATTGGCTTTTTTGTCCCTGCAGAAAAGGCTGTTAGAACTTTGATAGGGATTACGTTGAAATCTGTAGATCACTTCGTGTAGTATTGACATCTTAACAATATTAAGTCTTCCAATTCATGAACATGGAGTGTCTTTCTATTTATTTAGGTCTTTAATTTTTTCCAGCAACGTTTTATAATTTTCAGCCTCCCTGGTTAAATTTATTCTTAGATATTTTATTCTTATAGATGCTGTTGTAAATGGAATTGTTTTCTTTATTTCCTTTTCAGATTGTTCGTTGCCGTAATGTAGAAACACAACTGTGTGTTGATCTTGTACCCTGCAACTTTGCTGAATTCATTTATTAGCTCCAGTAGCTTTCATTTAGTTCTTTGGTATTTTTTATATGCAGTATATGGGATCATGTCATCTGTAAGTAGAGATAGTTTTACCTTCCCCTTTCCAACTTGGATGCCTTTTATTTCTTTTTCTTACCTAATTGCTGTGGCTAAAGCTTCCAGTACCATATTGAATAGCAGTAGCGAAAGTGGGCATCCTTGCCTTGTTCCTAATCTTAAGGAGAAAGCTTTCAGTCTTTCCCCGTTGTATGTAATGTGAACTGTGGGTTTTTCATAAATGTCCTTTATTAAGTTAAGGAATTTCCTTTCTATTCCTAGTTTGCCATCTTTATCATGAAAGGGTGTTAGATTTAGTTTTATTCTCTCTTACACCCAATCTAATTACGTTTTTATTCCTAGCACTCCACCAAAACTGCTCTTATCAAGGTCTGCAATGACCTTCATGTTATTAAATGGTCAGTTCTTAGCCTTCATCTCACTTACCCTATTTGTAACGCTTAACACAATTGATCACTCTATTCCTTGAAAAACTTTCTTCACTTGGCTTTCAGAACATCACACTCCCCTGGTTTTCCTCTTATATCTATGGCCTCTCCTTTTCAGTCTCCCTTGCTGGTTCCTCCTAATTTTCCTGATCCCTAAACCTTGGAGTACCCCAGGGCTCAGTCTTTGAGCCTCTTTTCTGTTTACACTTTGCCCTTGTAATTTTATCCAGTCTCATAGCTTTAAATTTCATCCATATGATGGCAGCTTTCAAATTAGATTTCCAACTTGGACTCCCCTACTGTATTTTAGACTCATATACTTAACATCACACTTGATATCTCCATTTAGATGTTAACTAGGATTGACTCAACGGCACTGGGTTTTTTTTTTTTTTTTAGACATTTCAAACTTAGCATGTTTAAGACAGAGTTCCTGCTCTCTGCTTCCTCACCAAACTGCCCTTCTCATGATCTTCGCCAGCTCAGTAAATGGCAACTTCATTCTTCTAGGTGCTCAGGCTAAAAATCTTGATGGTGTCCTTGATGCTTCTCTTTCTCTCACAGTCCATATCTAATGGCGTTAATACTAGTAGCTACCTTGTTGTACCATTAGTAATTAATGCCTGACACATTAAGGTTAAACAACAAACAAAAACCATTGCCATCCAGTTGATTCCGACTCATGGCGACCTCATATGTTACAGAATAGAATGGCCCATAGGGTTTTCTTGACTGTAATCTTTATGGAAGCAGATAGCACTAGGCTTTTCTTCAGTGACACTGCTGGGTGGGTTTGAACCACCAAAATTCAGGTTCGCAGTGGGTCACAAACCACTCGCGCCACCCAGGAACCTACATTAAGCTTGTTGTGGTGTGCCATCGAGTTGATTCTGACTCATAGTGACTGTCTTAGCTATCTAGTGCTGCTATAACAGAAACACCACAAGTGGGTGGCTTTAGCAAAGAGAAAGTTATTCTCTTACAGTCTAGTAGGCTAGAAGTCCAAATTCAGGGCGCCAGTTCCAGGGGAAGGGTTCTCCCTCTGTCGCCTCTGGAGGCAGGTCCTTATCATGAATCTTCCCTTGGACTAGGAGCTTTTCAGCTTAGGGACCTCGGGTCCAAAGGATGCACACTCCTGGCTTTACTTCCTTGGTGGTATGAGGTCCCTGTGTCTCTCTGCTCACTTCTCTCTTATATATCAATAGAGATTGGCTCAAGATACAACCCAATCTTTTAGATTGAGTCCTGCCTCATTAACTGCCGCTAATCATCAACATCATTGAGCTAGGAGTTACAACACATAGGGAAATCGCATCAGATGACGAAATGGTAGTCAATCACACCATTGACTGGGAATCATCGCCTAACTAAACTGATACATATATTTTTGGGGGACACAATTCAATCCATGACAGCGACCCTATATGACAAAGTCAAACTGCCCCCTGGGGTTTCCTATGCTGTAATCTTTTCAGGAACAGATAGACAGGTCTTTTCTTCTGGAGGGCATCGGGTGAGTTTGATTTCAAACTGCTGACCTTTCCAATAACCAGTCAAGCACTTAACCATCATACCACCAGGGCTCCTTACTTTAAGGTTAGCAAGTATAAATAAGCATACCTGTGGAAAATATGATTCCATCCTCCATATTCCTATCTGCACATAAACTTGTAGTTTCTCCCATCTTAACAACCACAAAAAAAAAAACAGCCCTGCTGTGATTCTTTGTCTCTGTTCAGTTACTGCCCCATTTCTCTTATCCCTTTTGTAATCACACTTCTTTAAAGAGTAGTTCATATAGAGTCTTTACTTCCTTACCTCTCAGTCTTTTTCTTACTACCGTATTTCATTTTTTAATTTGATGCTTATTTCTGTCAAGTAAGGTGTATACCCAGTTTCAAAAGTCAAACAGTTTTAACAAGGTTTATAGCAAAAGGAGTCCCCTGGGCCCACCCCCTCCTATTTTCTGTTCCCACTGTCCAGAAGCAGCCACTTTCAGTTTTTTAGATTTTTTTTTTTTGATGGTATTTACCTATGTATTTCTTTGTTTTAATTGTGCTTTGGCTGAAAGTTTACAGAGCAAATTGGTTTCGCATTCAAGAATTTATACACAGAGTGTTCCATGACATCGGTTGCAATCCCTGCACTGTGTCAGCACTTCTCCCTGTTTCTACCCTGAGTTCCCTGCTTCCATTTGTCTGGTCTTCCTGCCTTCTCATCTTTGCTTTTGGGCAAATGTTGCCCTTTTGGTCTCCTATGGTTGATTGTTCTAAGGAGCACTTTCTTAATAGGTGTTATTGTTTATTTTATAGGCCTGCCTGTTATTGGGCTGAAAGGTGGTCTGTGGGAGTGGCTTCAGATCCAAGTTAGAAAGGTGACTAAGGGCGAAAATCTTGGGGGTTCCTCTTGTCTCTATCAGACCAGTAAGTCTGGTCTTTTTCATGAATTTGGATTTTGTTCTACATTTTTCTCCTGCTCTGTCTGGGACCCTGTATTGTGAACCTGGTCAGTGCGTCAGGTCAGTAGTGGTAGCAGAGTACCATCTAGTGTTTCTGGTCTCAGGCTAATGGAGGCTATGGTTTGTGTGGGCTGTTAATCCCTTGGACTAATTGCTGCCTTGAGTGTTTGGTTTTCTTTACTCTCCGTTTCTCTGGATGGGAAGAGACCAATAGTTGTATCTTAGGTGGCCATTTGCAAGCTTTTAAGACTCCAGACACTACTCACCAAAGGAGAATGTAGAACTTTGACTTTCTGAGCTATGTTATGCCAATTGACCTAGATTTTCCCCAAGACTGTGATCCCCAGCCCTCAGCACCAGTAACTCAGTCTCTTACCTATGTAGTTCCAACTAACGTGGTTATATTGTCATTTCTTAGTTTTTCAATTTTAGGAGTATATTGACTTCTGCCATGAAAGATACAGATTTATTTTTCTTATATCCTGTGTCCTTACGCTTCCCCCTTACTTCCCAATTTCCTTTCTCTTCCCATCTGCCCAGTATAAGGTGTGTCACTATTTTTGCTTAAATCAGTACTCGTATTTACCTTATTATGACTTTGTAAATATTGCCCTAGCTAAGGTGTGTAGTATGCTATAATTATAACTACTTTATTGTTCAAGGAGCCCTGGTAGTGTAGTGCTTAAGTGCTATGGGTGCTAACCAAAAGGTCAGCAGTTCAAATCCACCAGCCGTTCTACTCTGTCCTATAGGGTCGCTATGAGTTAGAATCAACTTGATGGCAACGGGTTTGGTTTGGTTTTGGTTTTCTTGTTCAAATTGTTTTTTTGTTTGTTTTCCCTGGAGTTAATAATTTTGTTTTTTTAGTTTTATTTAATGAACACATAGCATTTACACGTTCCAGGCACTGTTCTAAGCCCTTTACAAAGTTTAACTTGCTTAAGCCTCCTAACAGCCCTGTGACGTAAGTATAATTATTAGCCCTGTTGAGGCAAGAGGTAAGCAGCGCAGACAGTGTCCCAGAGCAGCCAGCCTGACTCCAGAGTTGCTCTCCTAATCACTACGTTATGTTGCCTTTATTGTACATCTCACTCTCTTCAAACTTTGGGATAAGTATAAATCTTCAAGCACATTTAAACAGATGAGGAAATCTATTAATTTTTTTAATTGGAGTCTTCTATCGTGGAGCTCCCTGACCTCCTGTTATGTATATATATATATAATTTTTTTCTTAATATTTTATTGTGGTTTAGGTGAAAGTTTACACAGCAAATTAGTTTCCCAAGCAACAGTTTATACACAGCTTGTTTTGTTCTGTTGGTTGCAAACCCCTGAATGTGTCAGCACTCTCTCCCCTTCCTCCTTGGGTTCCCTGTGTTCATTCACCCAGCTTTCTTGCCCTGTCATGGATTGAATAGTGCCCCCCCACCACCCCCCACCAAAAAAAAATATATGTCAACTGGGCTAGGCCCTGATTTTCAGTATTATATGGTTGTCTTCCATTTTGTGATCAGATGTAATTTTCCTGTGTGTTGTAAATCCTAACCTCTGTGATGTTAATGAGGCAAAATTAGGTATGTTAAAGAGGATTAGGGTGGGATACAACACCCCTACTCAGGTCACTGCCCTGATCAGATGTAAGGGGAGTTTCCCTGGGATGTGGCCTGCATCACCTTTTATCTTACAAGTGAGAGAAGCCAGCAGAGAGATAGGTACCTCATTACCACCAAGCAAGAAGAGCCAGAAGTGGAACAAGTTCTTTGGACCTGGGGACCCTGTGCTGAGAAGCTCTTTAGCCGGGGAGGATTGATGACAAGGACCTTCCCCCAGAGCTGACAGAGAGAAAGCTTTCCCCTGAAGCTGGCACCCTAAATTCGGATTTCATTTTTTTTTTACACCTTGAACAAATTAATTTCTGTTTGTTAAAACCATCAACTTGTGGTATTTCTGTTACAGCAGCACCAGATAACTAAGACATGCCCCTACCTTCCTTCTGAACTTTGTTTTTGGGCAAATGCTGCCCTTTAGATCTTGCATAAATTGATTATCCTGAGATGTGCGTTCCTCACTGGTGTTATTGTTCATTTTATAGGCCTGTCTATTGTATGGCTATAATGTGACCTCTGGGAGTAATTTCATTTCCATGTTTGAAGGGTCCAAGGGCCATAGTCTTCCTGCTATAATTTGGACTAGTTGTTCTCTAGGTCTACTGCACAAATGTAGGTTAGGATCTTCCTTTACCCACGACCTGGAGGTTTATATCTTTTTAATAGATTTATGATTATTTTAGTGGGATTTGGGATGCTGAATAGATAATTGTTGTTGTTACTGTTCAGGCAGTCCCTGATTCATGGCAGCCTCATGTACAATGGAATTGGACTATTGTGATCCTTAGGGTTTTCGTTTGCTGATTTTTCAGAAGTAGATTTGACAGGACTTTCTTCCTAGTTTTAGTCCGGAAGCTCTGCTGAATCTTGTTCAGCTAGCCTCAACTGACTGACAAGCAATGGCTGCATTTGAGGTGCATCGGCCAGGATCGAAACTAGGTCTTCCACATGGAAGGCAAGAATTCTACCGCTGAACCACCAGTGCTACCGTAGAGATCATTACACACTGTATATGAAATTCAAGATCTCCTACTCATTCTTCAGTCCCCTCCTGTTGGGCCTCTGCCCCCACCGTTCCACTGAAACAGGTCATCATAGTCATCAGGTACTTCTAAGTTGCCAAACCAACCAACTTTTTTTTTTGTTTTCATCTTATGCAACCTCCTAGCGACATTTGCTAGAGTTCACTGTTCCCGGTTTCTTAAAATGCTTTCTTTCCTTGGCTTAGGTAACACCACCCTGTTTGGGACCTGCCCTTTTGGCCCTTCTCTTTTGGTCTCTTTTTTGGCTACTCTACTTAATCTCTGAATGTTTAGATTTCTTTAGGCCTTCTTGCCTTCTCTCTAAATATACTTTCTTCCTAGATTTCACTTAGATTTATGGATTATAATTACTAGACTAGATCTCTCATCTGTATACCCAACTGCTTACTTGATATTTGCTCCTGGAAATATCACAGGTTATTTAAATTTATTTAACATATCAGAAATGCAATACTTGCTTTCCAGTCCTTAGACTGACTGGCCCCCTCTCTCTACAATATTAGTGAATGAAATCACCATCCATCCATTTACTCAAGCCAGGCATCATCCTTTCCTACATCCAATCTATAAGCAAGTTCCTGTTAATTCTACCCACAGACTAAATATCAAATCTCTTTTCTCCATCTTCACCACCATTTCTCCAGTTCTAAACTGTCAGCGTCTCTTGTTTGGATTATTACAGTAGCCTCCTAGTTGATCTGCCCGTTTCAACTCCTGCTTCACGCTTTAATTTACTCTTCCCATAATAACCAGAGTAATATTTTCAAAACATAGATCAGATCTTATAACTTATCTCCTACTTAAAGCTATTCACTGATCATCTCTTAAGAATAGAGGTCAAGTATCCTACCACAGCCTAGAAGGTCTTGCCTACTACCTCTCCATCCTTCACTACATCCTAGCTTCACTGGCCTTTTATTCCTTTCAGTTTCAGTTAAAGGTCTCACCTTATGTCCTTTGCCCATGTTATTCCTTATTTCTGAAATGAAGGTTTCTCTCATTCTCATTCAAAGCTGAATGTGTACTTCCTGCAGGCAGCTGGATCTCAAAGAGGAAGAGAGAAGGAGCTGGGTCTTCTGTGCTGCTTCTTCCAGAATCACCAGTTAGTGCTAAGGGTGGTGGCTGCTAACCAAAAGGTCAGCACTTGGAATCCACCAGCCACTCCTTGGAAACGCTGTGGAGCAACTCTACCCTGCCCTTTAGCTTCGCTATGAGTCGGAATTGACTCGACAGTAATGGGTTTGGTTTTTTTTTGGTATATATGTTTATATGCTTTACTGGTTTTGCTTCCCTAGAGAACCCAGCCTAAGACAAAGATAATAACAAGATTCTCTTGATTTGGTTCCATTTTCACATATCAGACCAAGGCTAAAATCTAGTAGATTTTTCAGTGATTGAGGTAAAATGATAAACTAAATTTTTTTACCTGTTTTATGGTGTCATTTTAGATTACTGATTTGAATGCATTTTAAAATTGGATTTTTTTTTTTTTTGTTTAAATAATTGGAGCTAGTTTTTAACCTTGCTTATAGTTAATGAAAGTCCACTGCTGTTCCTTGTGTTTAGAGAAATTGCAATGGAAAGGATGTGGGCTTTGGAGCCAGATGAACCTGAGTCAAAAATAAGACTGCTATTTCCTAATTATGTAAACCTGGAAATTAACTTACTCCTTGGAATTGCAGTCTATAAAAACCAAAATGCAAACAATACCTATCTCATTATCATCTTGTAGGGATTATGGTAGATAACAAAATCCTCCAGGGCCTGGAATATGGTAGATACTCAGTAAATGTTGGTTTCCCATCCCTTTGCCTGAGAAAAAGATAATAAAATAATAAATCAATTGCCACTTTCTTTTACTGACTTTTCCAGTTTTGCTTTCTGGAGATTAACAGCAGTAGTCACTTATGGAAACCCTGGTGGCATAGTGGTTAAGTGCTACGGCTGCTAACCAAAGGGTCGGCAGTTTGAATCTGCCAGGTGCTCCTTGGAAACTCTATGGGAACAGTTCTACTCTGTCTTATAGGGTCACTATTAGTCGGAATCGACTAGACGGCACTGGGTTTTGGGGTTTAGTCACTTTTGAGAGATGAGGCTGGGGCACTTTTATGTTGTTACTATGAAGTTTTGCTTTTTGGTATGTTTTTGTATCACTGTTCTTTTTTTTGCATTACATTTTGTGTCTTTTGAAGGCCCAACCTTTTCTCTCTTTTTACAGTTCTTCACAGCAATTCTACCTGCTGCACACAAGGTACAACCTTGTTATAATTGTTTTGTTATAGATGCTTTATTGTAGGCACTTAAGAAATGTTTGTTGAGTGGGTTAATATTTATACTGCTACAAGGCAATCGACCTAATTTCTTCAACAAATAAATTGCAAGGGAAAAAAAAGAGATGGGTTAGAAACCTGTTGATTAAAAGAGATGTCAGACATAGCAACCAATCAACGTGTAGACCTTATTTAGATCCTGTTTCAAAGAAATAAACTGTAACCCAAAATAAACAAAAAATTATAGCAGTTATGAGACAATTGAAAATTTTCATTTTAACTAGATATTTTATGGAATGAAGGAATTGCTAATTTTTAACTGTTTTATTAAAATTGTAGTTTATGTTTTAAAAAAATTATTTTCTTTCAGAGTTGCATATTGAAATATTTTAGAATGAAATGATATGATATCTGGGATTTGCTTTGAAATAATACGAGAGTTAGGGAAATGGGACCAGATACAAATGAAATAAATTTGTCCGTGGATAATGTTGAAAGTGAGTGATAGGTACATAGGATTTCATTTTACTCTCCAACTTATTTTTGTGTATGTTTTCCATAAAAATTTTGGAGTAATAATAAAATAATTATTCTTATTTAACTTTGCTTTTCCCATTCTCTGAAGCACCATTGTCTTTTTTTTTTTTTTTTTAGATAAGGTATCTGCAACCTAATTAGGCTAGTTACTACCACCGAATGCAAGGATTCCTGGTCAGGGAATCAAACCCGCCAGCAGCTCTGTGAAGAAATGAGCTGGCAATATACTCCTGTAAAGATTACAGTCTAGGAAACCTGATGGGGCAGTTTTCCTCTGTCATATGGGTCCCTAGGAGTAGGAATCGATGGCAAACAACAAAACAACCATGTAATGCAACTGTCAAGAGTAAGCCTAAGCAAAGGTAGAGAAGGGCAAAAATGAAGGAAGACAGAAAGGACTAGGAGTAAGGGACAGAAAGGAGATGAGAGAAAAAGAAAGAGATAAGGGATAGTAGGGGGCCGCTTCTAGCCAAAGCTCTTACTCCTGTTCTAAATTTTCTTCCAGTTTCACCTCCAGAGGATACCTTTATAAGGTATAGGAACCTGAGATTCTACTATAAGTCTTGTCAAAGTTATTTTGTAATAAGAAAAAAGAAAAACAATAAAACCTGCGAAAGCCAGAACCTGTGTAAGGTGGAAACCTGTCAGAGAATGAAAACACAAATATCTTCCACTAATAGTGATAGAAAAGTGGTAAGCTGCACCCTGTCAAAGGTGGAAAATTTTGGAAACTTGGTAAAGAAGGCAGTCCCGTTGAGTTTCGGCTCTCACAGGTTTCAGTGTATTTTGCCGTAATATATTAGCCTAAGAGAATAAGGATTTCCCCTTTTTCTGTATTCTTTATTTTGTCGTTGTTCGTTGCCGTCAAGTCGGCCTCCGACTCCTGGAGAGCCATACTGTTCCACAGGGTTTTCATTGGTTGATTTTCAGAAGTAGGTCGCCAGGCCTTTCTTCCTAGTCAGCCTTAGCCTAGAAGCTCTGTTGAAACCTTTTCAGCATCATAGCAACAGGCAAGACTCCAGTGATAGACAGGTGGTGGCTGTGCGTGAAATGCGTTGGCCAGAAATTGAATCTGGGTCTCCCACGTGGAGGGTAAGAATTCTACCACTGACCCACTAGTGCCCCCATATTCTTTATAGTTTTAGCATATCATAGCTCTTCGATAAACAGTGTATCTTTATGTGATGGTAGACACTTTGATCCTGTGAGAATTCTTACATAATTTTCCACATCGTTATCCAGGAACTGGATGGAACTTTCCCCTCCCTTTTTGAAGGACTTCACCCTCTGATTTTAATTGTCTTTTGGTATTCAGCTCTCACTTTGACAACCAGGCCTCACCTCAACCCCTTCCCCCTAACCTCTGCCTCACTTCCAACTTAATTTAAGATAATAAATTCGATAAACTAGGCTAACACTTTCCCACGGACTAGTTCTGTTCAGGTCATTGTCTTTTTGAGATTCAAGGTATCTTAGGAGTTAGAAGAGCAGGGGTCCAGGAGTTAGAGCTGTGTAGGCTCAAGTGTTTTAATTTTCTATCCTAATTTTTAAAAAATGATGTATCAGACTTTGAAAGAATTTATTTGTTTTAAGTAGATAATAGATGTATATACTCTGGACAAAATGTAAAAGGTTGAAACAGGTGTAAGTGAAACACTTCTGTCCTCCATATTCCTAGTTCCCCTTTCTGGTGACCACGACTGTTAGCTGTTTCTTTTGTATCTTCCCAGAGATATGTCTATGCAAATCAGACTTTTAAAAATTATATATTTGAAGTTCTTTGTGACTTTTAAAAAGCAGGCTAGAACAAGGATTAAACTTTATATATCTGATGTATGTCTGGGTAGTTGCATATATACATCTTACTTTGATTTGGAAGTAGACCGAGCACACACACACCCTTTGTATCTGTGGGTTAGGCTACTTCTTTCAAGTGCATAGTATGGCCGATATTTATTGTTTGCTGAATCAAAACATTGCCATAGTGACCAGAGGAGTAGAGTCTTTTCATAACTTTGAGACTTGGGACCTTGATAACACCAGATCCCTAATCTCCCAATCGGGGTGTTCTTTGAATGGGTACCTTGAGGAAGAGGGATACCAGTGTCTCCTGACTTCCTGTGGGTTTGAGATCTATTTCTGACCAAAGTGAAATGGTGTCAAATGATAAAAATAGAGTAAATGACAAGGTAGGGTAAAATTAACTGTAGGCAGACATTATCTTTTTGTCTGTCTTTTCTGTATATGAAGCTACTGTGTTGTGGAAGAGAGGCAAACGTATTTCTCATAGTCAGCACCTCGGTAAGCCAGGAAGCTCTAATGGTGTTGCCATTCCATTTCACTTTGCAGCTCCTTCCCAGGCCATATGTCTTCCTGAATACAGCTGATCCACTATCCAGGCTGAATAGTGGAGGGCTTTGATAATTCAGAGTAACACTCTAGTTGTGTCCCACCTACATTCTCTCCATCCAGCTGGCTGTCATGTTCAGACTTCAGCTGGTTGACCTTCAGAGATCAGAGATCCTTTTTCTGTCCTATGAAGTTAATTAAACTTTTTGCTGAATATGTATGTTCCCTGGTACATAGGAGGTGTTGCCACACTGCCATTTACCCACAAACTAGAAGCGTAGTTGATTATTCCTTGGGCTTGGTTGCAGGCATGGACTTGGGCTGCCAAAAACCACTATGCCTAAAACGGCTATGCCCACCTTAGAGTTGCCATATACCATGGATGAGGGCTTTTGCTTGCTCTAGTCAGTCTCTTTAAGCATCAGTCTTATGTAAGAGATTTTCTTCTGACTTCTTGTTTGATTCATAGTTCAGATGCTTTTGTTCCTTAAATGTTCTACTCTGACTAGACCTATTTCCAGGAACTTAGAGCTGTTCTTTTTCTAGGGGAAGATAACAAAGGATATAATGTCATGAAGAGGACCACCTTATGTGTTTACTCAGCAGTTGGTCCTAGTTTGGATGCTCTCAGAATTTAGGGTTCCTCTTACTTGGTTCTGCTTAGCAACGGGCAGAGTGATGTGACAGGGAATGTTGAAATAAGTCTGAGCCTCAGTTTCCAAGTTTTAAAAGGGGATAACATATCCCCTACTCCACGTAATAGGAGCCTCTGAGTGGTGCAAATGGTTAACACTCTCAGCTGCCAGCTGAAAGGTTGGAGGTCCATGTCCACCCAGATGTACCTTGAAAGAAAGGCCTGGCGATTTAACTTTAGAAAAATCAGCCATTGAAAACCCTATGGAACACAATTCTCTGACACACATCATGTTGTCATTGAGTTGGAATCAACTTGATGGCAACTGAGTTTTTTTACTCCACTTCGCAGAGTTGTTAGGAAGATCAAATGAGATCATATATATGATAGGACTGAAGGCAGCATTAAAGGGTTAGATGAATACATATAGAACAGAATTCTGCATTCAGCTGTGCCTTGAGGATTTTTGCACAGTTAAGAGGTTCTCCATCCAACCTTTAAGAACGAAGAATTTCACCAAGAACTTCTGGCACAAATCCTCTTCTACTTGAGTCTGTAGTGAATAGCAGGTAGTTCATCAGTCAGGGTTTCTGACTGAGTCAGAGTCCCTGACTAAACTGAGTAATTTGAGATAAATTTAATAGAGAGATTATTTACAAAGGGATTTAAGGGAACCAGCAAGAGATAGCGTACCCTAAGGACAGCAACTGCAGTATCTACTTCTAGATCTTAAAGGGCAAGGAGGTTGAGAGAGATGTGAGAATCTGAGAGTAGCTATATGAAAGGGCTGTGGGCTTCAGTAGAGGTATGCAGCCAAACCATGGTATTCTGGCAGAGGAAAGAGCTGGAGAAGTGAATACTCTGTTCTCATTCTTCTTCTGCCCTTTAATCTCCTACTGGTATTCATCTGGTTGGCCAAACCCAACTACTGGAAGCCAGAGGGCAAGGGGGCCTGTTCCTACACTCCATATGGTCAGCTTCCTGGGGCACAGAGCAGAGTGGACAAAGACGGCAGGTGGATCTGGAAGGGCAAATGGAAGATATCCAACACGAGAGAATTCCCAGACAACGTGTTGTGGCTATATGCTTAACCAAGGATTCTGTAGCTGTTTTGATTTAAACCAAAAACCAAACCCACTGCCATGGAGCCAATTCCGACTCACAGGGACCCTGTAAGGACAGAGCAGAACCGCCCTGTAGGGTTTCCAAGACTGTAAATCCTTACAAAAGCAGACTGCCATAAGTCTCTCCCACAGAGCGGCTGATGAGTTCAAACTGCCGACCTTTCAGTTAGTAGCGGAATGCTTTAACCACTTTGCCACCAGGCCTCTTTCTATTTTTTTCGTTTAGGATTTTAAAATGTCGGTTTTATACTGGAGACCTAGTTTGAGGACCATGTGGTAGGAACACCAGTAGCTCCCTGGAGGCCACATGGTTGGTCCACCTTAATGTTGTTGTTAGTTGCTGTTGATTCGATTCTATCTCATGGCATAAACCATATGTGCAAAGTAGAACTGCTCCATAGGGTTTTCAATGCTGTGACCTTTTGGAAGCAGATCACCAGGCTTGTGTTCCGAGGTACCTCTGGGTAGATTCCAAACGCCAACCTTTTGGCTGGTAGCCGAGTGCTTTACTGTTTGTAGCACCCAGGGACTCCGTTACATGGGAATAGTCAGGAAGGAGGAGAGAGGAGTTAAGGAGCTAGAGATGGTATCAGGTTTACTTGTGCTAAGAGGGAATAGAAACTGCTGAGAATCCGCTTTTAAGGCCACCCAATTATAGCCAAGAAAACCCTGCGGGGCAGTTCTGTTCTGTCACATGGGGTTGCTATGAGTCGGAGTCAACTTGAAGGCACCCAGTAATAACATAGTGGGCAAATGCGTTGTATGGGTCTGTACTTCAGGTTCTGCATATTCCAGAGGTATTTTTATTTATTTATTTTTAAAATAGTTGTTTTTGTGATTATGGGGGGTCTTAAAGGAAATACCCCTTTCTTGCTATTATATGACTTAATGGCTGTCTTAGCTAGTGCTGCATAACAGAAGTACAAGTGGCTGACTTTTACAAACAGAAATTTATTTTCTCACAGCTTAGGAGGCTAGAAGCCCAAATTCAGGGTACTGGCTCTAGGGAAAGGCTCTCTCTCTCTGTAAGCTCTGGCGGAGGAAGGAGCTGGGGAAATAAATACTCTTTCTCAGTTCCTTGGTGATGTTCATGTGGCATGCTATCTATCTTCTCTCATCTGTGCTTCCTTGCTTCTGTGCCTAAATGGTCTCTCCCTTTGTATCTCAAAAGTGATTGGTTTAAGACATACTCTACACTTACACTGCCTTATTGACATAACAAAGAACATCCTATTCCCAGATGGGATTACATCCACAGGTATGAAGTTAGGGTTTACAACATATATTTTGGGGGTATTCAGTTCAATCCACAATCTCTAATTCGTGTTTCTATTGACATTTCAATTAAATCTGTTAATCTTGTGGCTTTTCTACCTGGAAATGAAGTAGGGTAATGTCAGCCTAGGATCAATCCTGTGCTAGTTCATGCCAACCTGGGGTAGCCTAACATCTTAAAATCATTTAAAAAAATTAGGATGTCTTCTCCACCCCACCCTCATTAAAATTTTTAACATCTTTCTTGAGATACAATTGACATAACCATACAGTTCACCCATTTAAAGTGTTCAATTCAGTAATTAGTATATTCACTGAACTGTACATCCATTACCTCAGTAAACTTTAGAACATTTTCATTACCACAAAAAGAAACCCTGTTCTCTTAAGGGTGATGAAAAAGTTTGAAAACTGATGGTGGTGATTGTTGTACAACTTGGTGAATGTCATTAATGTCACTGATTGTACACATAAAAAATGGTTGAAATGGCAAATGTTTTGCTGTATATATTTCACTGTAATGAAAAAGACTTACAGCACAAAACTCAAAAAAGAAAAAAGAAACCTTACCCGCTTAGCTGTCAGCCCCAAATCTTCTCGTCTGATCCCCCCCCACCACTCCAGCCCTAGGCAACCACTACTCTATTTTCCATCTGTATAGATTTGCCTATTCTGGACATTTAATATAAATGGGATGATACATATTATAGCATGTATCAGTACTTCTTTCCTTTTTATGGCTGGATAATAGTCTATTTTATGAATATACCACGTTTTATTTCTTCAGTTCATCAATTGATAGATATGTGTGTTGTTTCCACTTTGTGGCCATGTGGACATGTTTTCATTTCTTTTGAGTATAGACCTAGGAATAGAATTGCTGGATTATATGGTAACTCTCTGCTTAACTGTCTAACTGTTTAGGGAACTACCAGACTGTTTTCCAAAGTGGCTGTACCATTTACATTTCCACCGGCATTGTATGAAGGTTCCAGTTTCTCTACACCCTCATCAACACTTGCTATTATCTTTTGTTTAATCCAGTCTAGTGGATGTGAAGTTCTATCTTATTGTGATTTTGATTTACATCATTAAAATTTTACTATCCTACTTATTCTTCGAGGTACAACCCAAATATCTTCTTCAAGAAACTTTTCCCCTCGGGAATTAATTGTTCCTTCTTTCATACTCTTAAACCATTTTGCTTGGATCCCTGTTAGCACACATACTTCATTCTGTCAGGTTTCTAGATTGTGAACTGTAGGTTATAAATTCCTCCATGGCTCCTTACAGGTATTTAAATTTATTATAAAATATTTCACTCATCCACTTATTCATGTTTGATCCCCATAGCATAAAGCTGTGCTTGCACATAGATGGTATCCAAATAGTTACTGAACAACTCTAATAGAGCAAAGGGTCTCATTAGTGATTATTAGGAGGTCTGCTACTTCTTAGGGAAAGTAAACTTTCTCTTATTAGGAGTTAGTATGACTTAGGACCCAGGAGATAATGTATTTTAGATAGAAATATTCAGATATGTTCTATGTCCTAGACATCACTGGTCCCTGGAACATGTGTTGTGGATCATTCCTGTCCAGTCACAGTAGGAATTTTAATGTCAAGCCACTGGATTATGTATCTGTGAGACTTCTTTAGGGGTTTACTAAGATGATACGTAATTAGAAAATTCTCTTTTTGTTTCACTCATTTTAACATATATCCATGCCTAAGTGCTGAGAACTTAACTAGGCATCAAAGGGTCCATGACTTTGATGGCAAATGAATAGATACAAAATTCACATATATAAAATTTTATATATATGTAAAATAGATACAGGATTTGTGAATTTTATTAAGCCAGGTAAAATGAACACTTGACCATAGAACCCAATATTTAGTGTTTTATTTACACTAGATTTTATTAACAAGAAGCTCATCTGACGGTATCATTCTCTTAAAGATCTCATGAGCTTAGTGATTGGGAAGTAGGCATTGCACCACCCCTACCATTATGATGTCTTGAAAGAGCAAAGAGAGGGGCACTCTCTTGTCTCCTAGTTTCCTGTAACCCAGCAAGTTAGGAAACATAAGTTCCTGCTATAGGAAGAGTAGAGTTGGATTTTTCTTTTTCTGGGTGAAAGATGAAGGAGTGATATACTTCTAGATCCTCATCCAACCAGCCCTCCTCCAAATTAATAGATACCCCAGGGGAGAGAAGAATAGGACTGTATTGTCTTTCTTGGCTCTTACTGGTCTGAAATGGTTTTCCGGGGCCAGAGGCCCTCTGTCAGGGCTTAAGCTAGAAACTGAAGAGCAAAATGCTTTCCTTAATCCTGCTGCTTTAGGGTAGGTTTCATAAACCACAGCAGATTCTAAATCTTTAAGCTAATTTGATATTCATCGCTATGTTCTAAAAAAATGTCATTTTCACGTGAGGATCAAATTCAGGGCTATTCCCCCCGCCCCCTAAAAAACACCAAACCCATTGCCATCAAGTCAGTTCTGACTCAAAGCAACCCTGTAGGGCTATTAAAAAACCAAACCCTTTGCCATCAAGTCCATTCCGACTCATAGTGACCCTGTAGGGCAGAGTAGAACTGCCCCACTGGATTTCCAAGGAATGCCAGTGGATTCAAACTACTGACATTTTGGTTAGCAACTAAACTCTTAACCACTGTGCCACTAGGGCTTCGTAACCCAGTAAACCCAGTGCCGTTGAGTTGATTCGGCTCCATAGGGCTATTAAAAAAAAAAAAAAAAACCATTTCTGTGGAGTCGATTCCGAACAGGACAGACTAGAACTACCCCACAGGGTTTCCAAGGAACGCCTGGTAGATTCGAACTGCCGGTATTTTTTTGGTTAGTAGTCAAACTCTTAACCACTACGCCACCAGAGTTTATTAAAGGAACTGAATTGTCAGTTCTGCACATCTCTCTTAAGGAAGGAATAGACCTCGGCTGTAGCTTTCTTCACCCCTTTGAAAGGCATGCAGTTTTGTTTGGCTCCTGGAAGAAAAGGAAGCTTCATAGATTTTTACATATAACATTGGTTTGTACTCATGTAGGTGGAGCTCCTGAAGTCATTTGCATTAGCGGCCGCTTAGAAGAGGACACAGAACTGTACTACGCCCCTTATGATTCCAAGATTTGAACTCTCTAAAACGAGGACCCTCGAAAAATGCCAATAGACACTACCAAGTATTTCCTTCCTAGAACTGGTTTTCAAAATCTTTAGCTATCTTTTTTGCTACCTACTGTACTTTCTGGGCAACAGTATACACATACGAGGTGATTTAGTGGAGAAAACTTTGAAAAAACATTTTAAAACCACTTTAGATACTACCTGACATAGTAAGATAATATACATTATTTAATTTTTCTTTACAACAGACTTGGCAGCTAAGCAGAAGTTATCCTTTTTGTTTGTTAATGTTTTATAATGGAAAAATTCAGACACACACAAAAATAATCGAGTTCTTGCCATCCACTTGTAATGGTTATCAACATTTGTCAATAGATACCCTTGTTTTATATAATCAGAAAATTGTGGCATTATGGTGAGTAGCAGCCAGTTAGTGGTGCTGAGTATTCAAATTAAAGTTGTCAGTTTTGGCAAAATTGTCATAAAAGGAGAGACTGGAAGGGCTGACTCATTAGGGGGAGAGTAAGTGGGAGTATGGAGTAAGGTGTATATAAGCTTATATGTGACAGACTGACTTGATTTGTAAACGTTCACTTAAAGCTCAATAAAAATTATTAAAAATAAATAAATAAAGTTGTCAGTTAAATAAATAAATAAATAAATAAACAAAAAAACAAGAACCCTCACATTTGGCTAGAGTCCCAGCCACCTGAGATTGTATTAGCTTTGCTTTTAGAAGTAAGAAATGGTAGTATATTACCATGCAGGAAAGGAATATGCAAAGTTATCTAGTACAAGAGTGTAGTTAAGAGTCTTCTTATGAAGGAGACTTAATTCTGCAAGTGATTGGGAGCCATTAATGGACTTATAAACAGAGAAATGACATTATCACATATATTCGGGAAAGATAATCCTAACTGGATGGTTTGGAGGGGTAGGAGACTGGTGGCACCAAAACTAGGTCAGATGTTAGACAGGAAGAGAGTTCAGGAAAAGGCATAGAAGTCAACTCCTGACTTGCAGAGTTTGAAGTTAACTGCTTAATGGATATATGTTGAATACTTTCAGAATAAATACTGGTTAATTTATTCATTTAGTAAACATTTAAGAACCTTAAAAAGAAAAAAAAGACTGCATGAAAGCAAGATTGCAGGTGAAGAGCCTTGAAGTTTAATTTATTGACTGAAAGCTAATACAACTCCTTAGAAATGTAGGCTTGTAAAGGAGATATTAATGATTTTAGAAAGTCCTAGTATTTCGTTTTTTTTTTTTTAGTATTTCATGAATTCTTTGGGAAGTGACTGAATTTTGGTTGTGGGAAGTAATCTCAAGGCTAGGGCTTTTGGCTTTGGATCTGCCAGTGAAACCCAGATAGATGCCTGTGGTCAATTGGTTACCAAGGCAGGATCAGAAATACTGATTGATCCTTCTAAGCAGGTGCTAGGGGACAGCAGATTTAGAGTCGGTTGGAGGACTTTGTTGTTGTTGTTATTAGGTTCCTTCAAGTCGTTTTCATCTCATAGTAACCCCATGTGACAGTGACAGTAGAACTGCCCCTATTGGTTGTAATCTTTTTGGGAGCAGATCACCACCAGATCCTTCTCCCGAGGAGCTCCTGGGTAGGTTTGAACTGCCAGTCTTTCAGTTAGCAGCCAAGTGCTTAACGATTTGCACCACCAGGGCTCCTTGGTTGGAGGACAAGAATCTAGAATATAAGGACGTGAGAGGACACTAGAGTGGGGAGGACTTTGGTGTTGCCCAGAAGAGCCACTCCCCTTAAAGTGAACAGCCACATGTAAAAGTAGGAGGAAGACCAAGAGAAATTGGGTAAATGAGATAATGACTATGAAGTACTTGGCATGGTGTTTGGCATGCAGCAAGTGCCAAATATCAGTTCCTTTGCACTTAGGAGTCCTGCTTAGAGTGAGAAGCCCTGGTGGCACAGGGGTTAAGAGCTTGGGTGCTAACCAAAAGGTCAGCAGTTCCAATCCAGCAGCTCAGAGTGAAGGGCAAAATTCTCCTTCCTTTGCAGAATATGGAGAATTCACCCATATTGAGCGTGTCTTGTCATGTGTCTGCAGAAGCTTGATGTTCCCCTTCACAGCTCTTAAGGATCCAGGAGAACTTTGGAGAGAAGCCTTTTATGGAAAACACATGAAGGATTTGAGACTGTGAGGCAGGCAGCAAAGTACCTAGATATTTACTAAGCTGGCCTTACACATCTTTGGGGCTGTGATCTTTCTGACCCCCTCAGAAAATTACTTATGTCTAGATTATATAGCCATTCCTTCTGTTTTGCTCTTCTTTTATTGTCCAAGACTGAGACCTTCAAGAGAGAACGTTAAAGAGACTTAAATTCCCCTAAAGGTTAGTGGGCTGGTGTTTAAAGGTGGACAGAGAATTCTGCTCTGACACCGCGTAAGAATCTCTGGGGATGATCAGATGTAAGCCATTTAATGCAGAAACGCATCAGCGAAGTCCCCGCTCACACGAAACACTACTTTGTCTTCCAGCTTTGCGACAGTACTGAATATTGATACTAACGCTTGACGGGATCAGGCTTAAGGTTAACTTTAAGTGTCACTGCTAGGCATCCTGGCCCTTGTGAACTTCTAAGGCCAAAAATAAAGTAAAGGCAGGACAGAGGTGAAACTGCTCCCTGGGTATTTGACATTGTCAGTGAATGAACAGAGCTGAGTAGGCAGTGGCTATTGATTCATCAGTGAGTATTTATTGAATACCTGCCGTGGGCTAGTCGCTGTGGGTACAGATGAGCAAGTCAGACAATTTTCTGCCTTCATGGGACTTACAGTCAAAAACACCCCGGGGCTGATCCCTTCTGATCAGAGAGGTAAATCCTTTAGGCCTTTTCTCTGTGGTCGGTCACAGCCTACTCGATTTGGATATAAATTCACCCCTCCCTCAGTTTCAATATAAATATGTTCTATGGTGCTGTCTTGTTAACTTCGATGGTGGAGTAAGCATAAAGAGGTAATGCAAATGTAGGGCATTGGAGAGACCAGGACTTTTTCTTTTTTTTTAATTCTTTCCTCCGCCGGTAAGAATATCTCAGTCCTTTGGGCCCTCATACACACTACCGTTTTCTTTCATAGGTACGTAGGTAAACAGGGATTATCAGTTTATAGGGTCTCTTTCCAAACAGCTTCTTTTGGGAAGCCGGACAAGCTTTTCTTACAGGCCTTCTTAACTATTTTTTTTTTAACCTTGGATTCTCTTACTCCTCAAATTGAATATTTTCCTACCATTTGTCTTTGGTGCCAAACCAATGCAGCAACTTAAGAAAGTGCTTGGGAATAGCAAGAGATATAAGTTTATTTTCTGAGCCACATCTTTTTTTTTTCCAGCAAGTTTGTTATTTATTAAATCACATTTTTAGACTATAGCTCAGACCTTAGTACTAAAACCAAGGTTATAATCATGGTAACAAACCAGTAACTTCTTTTCAAATTACTTTCTTCCTTAGTAACCCTTATATTCTTGTTTGGACAGTCCTGGCATCATTAATTTGCATTTAGAAATATTCTCTCACACTGGGAAAGGAGATGGATAAACTCAACCAAGGGAGGTGGTCCCCTCAACTGCTAGTACTTAGCCCGTGGTAAGCCATTACTAGAGTTGCTTTTATTATCATTTTGCTGTGGGCATCATCATTACCATCATCACCAACCCCAGGCCTGGAATCTCATATTTAGAAGCAGCTTGGTTTTCTCAGCTAAGGATTTATAATAGCAACTGCTTACAGCTGAGAAAGCCCAATCCAAGCCCATTGCTATCTAGTTGATTCTGACTCATAGCGACCCCATAGGACAGAGTAGAACTGCCCCATAGGGTTTCCAAGGAGCGGCTGGTAGATATGAACTGCTGACCTTTTGGTTAACAGCCCAGCTCTTAACCACTGCGCCACCAGAGTTGAGAAAGGGCACATCATATTGAATGGTCTCGGGCAGTGATCTCCTTATTCTGAACTCAAGAACCATGATTAGATTATAGGTCACAATCTCCTTGACTCTTTAAAATCAGATAGTGCAATTATGATAGTAGTGACAGTGGAGGGGGCCTAGACTAGTGTTTATTATTCAACCAATAGATAATAATTCAAGGTATAATATTTTGATACAGTATTTACTATTTATATATAATAATTCCATGGAAATTTCAACATCGTTATTTACTGCCATTTCTAGTACTAGCAGTATGGCCTTAGATTGATTTGCCTTATTGTTGTCCTCTGAAAGTTGCTCAAAAAGATACTCATGTCCCATGAACTACAGTGCCCTTGTTGATTACATCATGTGACTATCACCAGCTTCACAGTGGAATAATAAATACTCCGAGGACACGAAGTGTTCTATTTGGGAAAGCCTAGTGTAGGTACTGGCCAAAGAGGGGAGACAGGGACAGGAAATAGGGTGTTATAAGAATGGCATGGGAGGCCGGGGGTCTGACCTCCTCTAACTTCACAAGGGAGAAGAATCATTATCAACATCATCAGCCCAAAGCTGATTCTTATGAGATGGAGATCAGACATACCTCCTCTCTCTGACCTTTTTACCAATTCTGACACCAGCTGTCCCTCCCACAGCACTCTCTGCTTCTCTGCTGGGTTTGGTAATTCATTGCAATGGCCACACAGAACTCACAGACAGTACTCAAGATTATGGGGTTTATTAGGGAAGTAACAGGTTACAATTCAGGACCAGGGATGAACTCAGGATACAGTTCTTCAATCAGGACAGCCTCTTCTCAGCCGAGCCCACAGGTTGGCCCTTGGCCCCTCGGCCCAGCCTCTACCCTGTTTGGGCAAGTGTTAAAAGCTCTTTAGCTCTGCTGACAAGTGCCCAAAGGCACCCCACTCTGCCAGCAAGCCTATTGCCCGAAGGCACTCAGCTTTCTTACTCCGTGGGCCTGGAAGCCCACTGTGCTATCTCCTGATGGTCTCCTGGCCCAGCTGCCTCTGCTGCTACCATTTCTCTGCCACTGCTTCTCGCTGTCTTGCCGTCTCCAGTGTTACAGTACTCTGTCTCCTGGGTCTGGGAGGGTATCAGTACAGGAATCCCAGGTCCGAAGGACACGTTCCGCTCCCATCTCTTTTTCCTGGTGGTAGTCAATCCCCCCTTGCTCTGGGATTGGCTTTCTTAAACCTAGCGGGCTAGCAAAATTGACCTATCCCCTCATTAGGGTTCCATACACCTTATTTGCATGGTCCTACCCACACAAGGTTTCATGCACCTTATTTGCATTATTACCAAGCTGTCCAGTTCCCTTGGTGGGCCACAAGTACCTCATTTGCGTTGTCCCACCCGGTCACTTGGTGGGAGTTAATAAAGACTCTGGCTAGAAGGGCTGTCTTAAGTAATTCATTGCACAGCCTGTTAAGCATTACACTAGGATCAAGAGCCTTTGGGCCATCTCAGAATGTGGTATTGAGTTTCTTCCCTGCTTCAGAGTAAACTGTGTGTATGCAAATGGATGCACATTTGTGATTCTATATTCAATGGCACTGGGTTCTGGGTATAGTGGTAAAGATAGGGAGATACCTGTTGCCACGTATTTTAGCCTGAGAAAAGGCACAAAATCTAAAAGGCATATTTGTATCAGTTAAGATTCTTTTGCGGGAAGATTTCCCCTCTTTGATATTCATGTTTCTGTTTTTCTCCTTACTCTGTTACTACCCCAGTGCTTTGTTACCACCGCCAAGGATAGAAAGGAAAAAACAAAAAAAACTGGAGATGAAGCTAGCATTTTAGAGGCAAGTAATACCTAACAGGTCTGCACTACAAAATGCTTTAAGCTAAGGAGAGAACTGGAATCTGAGTGTGATGTAGTAAAGTGGACCATGTTATAGGGAATTATGCAAATTTAGGTACATATTTTGAACCAAATATAAATGTAACCACTTAAAGCCTGATTAGAGCATAAGGATGTAAAATATGCCATGAAGGCATGGACACATGTTCTGGCCAGTCTGGTATTTTGTCTCTAACAGAAGTACCTAGAAAATGTTATTGAAGAATCTGGTTGCCTGTCTTGGTATCTAGTTGCAAAAGATTAAAAGATGTTTTGCCCCAAATCTTGGATTTCCTTGAGGATAATATATCAATTATTCATTCATTTAAATTTTCTAAAACTTACAACTTTTGACTAAGCCCCTATTAAGATGGTAGAACATTTCATTTTTACTACCTGACATGATAATATTTCCTTTGATTTGTCCAAGTTTATAGTAATTTTCAAGCTCTTGCAGGTATTTTGCAGTTCTTATAGTCTATAGTTTTGTGAGTAATCTATGTTCAGCTTATTTGTGCTCTTCATGATTTGATAAATTTTTATTATCTCCTCCTCATCATTCTAGAATGGAGCCTAGATTTTATTAGTCTCGTCTTATTACAAAGTTTATGTAAGAGACAGGCATTAATCTTGTTCTGCGGCATTTATATGATAAAATACATTTCATTATAATTTGTACCTTTTTCAAAACCTTGGACAAGCGTTTTTGGTCTCTCATTATTCCTGAAAGATACGTAGGACAGTTTTATATGTTCTCATTCTATGGCAGAGGGATTCCTTTAGGTTTTTTTTTTTTTTTTTTCCCTCCTGGTGAGTTCGTTGCTGTTCAAGTTTGAAATCATTCTTTCCAGAAGCCAGGATCTTTCTGACTCTCCAACATCTGCATGTATATAACCCTCTGATCTTCATGTCTCCCTGCAGCCATATGTGTCATTGGCTCAGCAGATGGCACCACCTAGTCCAAGCAACAGTAACCCTAGCAGCAGCAGTGGGAGCAATGGAAATGACCAGCTGAGCAAAACCAACCTGTACATCCGGGGATTGCAACCAGGCACTACTGACCAGGACCTCGTTAAGCTATGTCAGCCGTAAGTTAGAGTACATGTGGGGAGGCTTCCAGGCACAGTACAGATTTGGTGATACTTGCTTCTTGCCCGGGTACTCTTAACCTGAAATGCAGTGGTATTTTGCTTCTACCTAATAGCCAAAGCAGTCCCTCTTGAAGAAACCTTACCTACTACGAATATTTAAAACCTTTCTGTATTCCTCTGAGGAAAGCCAGGATGGGGCTGACTTTTGAAGCCTAGTGTCTAAGTTTCTTTTCAGCATTTCCCCTGAACTGATGATTTTAGTGGAAAGATCTCTTTCCTTAACCTTGAATAGAAATGCTCAATATTGCTAACAGGTGTTTCTTAGAAGGCAATGAGAACTGGCAAGTGGAATAGATGAAAGTTGGACTAGGCAATTGACTTACACTCTCTGGGGAGTTTCTGTTGCTGGAGATATTCCTAGTGAATCAGAGGAGCCCTCAAATTAGTAGATAAAGAAAAAGGGGAAAATAAAGGGAATAAAAAGAAGAAGAAAGAGGCTATCTTCTGAAACTATCCCCTGAAGACCCTGGGGTTCTTTAGGGCAGGTGTGAGTCATGAGTTGGATGGTAAAATTAGCCTGGTTAGGAATGCGGAAAAAATTGCAGGAGTATAGAGATGCCCTGCTCAATTTCATTTAGCAAGAAAAAAAAAAAAGCATGTGTTTCAATTCACATATTTTGGGCAATGATTAGAGAAAGGAGCCTGGGGGTGGGATGGGGAGATAATGGCAGGGGGGGTGAAGAATTGAATTTGGGTGAGTGAATGGTAGAAAGAGCTAGAAATAAGAACCTTAGACTGTACATTTTCCATCTTTTTAAACTTTTTATTGAGGTATAATGTAACAGTCGTACAGGAAAGTACACAAATCTTACACCCTTATAACCAGTCATGTGAACACACACCCTGGTAACCATACACCTTCTAAGTAGAGCATTACTGACTCTTCAGAAGCCCACCTCTCAGTTAATCTCCCTCACAAAGGTATCCATTGTTTGACTTCTAAATAACAGATTAGTGTGGCTTGAACTTCATATAAATATAATCATACAGTACATACCTTTTGTATCTGGCTCTCTCGCTCAATGTTGTTTGTGGGATTTAGCCACGGTTTTGCACGTAGCAGAAGTTTGTTCATTCTTATTGCTTTATAGAATTCCGCCATAGGGACATACCTCAGTTTGTCCATTCTACTGTTGCTGGACATTTGGGTTGTTTCTGGCTTGTGACTGTTGTGAATAAACAGTGCTGCTATGAACTTAGTCTTGTCTTTTCATGCATGTGTGTACACATTTCTGTTGGGTGTATATCTAGGAGTAAAATTGCTGGGTCAAAGGATTTATATCTGTTCAGCTTTTGTAGATACTCCTAAACAATTTTCTGAAGTGGTTTACTTTCCCATGGCAGTATATCTAAATTACAGTTGCTCCAAACCCTGGAAAGGCAGAAAATTTTACTCTCAAGATGTAGTAAGACATAGAGGTACTCTGTAAATCTCTTACTCTTCTGAGGTATTGATTTGGTCCGTGCATATTATATGGGCACTTGCTAACACCAGACCACACAAATTCAACTTCTGAAGGCTGTTGTTAGGTGCCATCAAGTTGGTTCCGACTCATAGTGACCCTGTAAACAACAGAACTAAACACTGCCCAGTCCTGTGCCATCATCACAATCATCGCTATGTTTGAGCCCATTGTTGCACCCACTGTGTCAACCCATCTCGTTGATGGTCTTCCTCCTTTTTGCTGACCCTCTATTGGTACCTATCATGGTACCCTTCTGCAGGGAACTGGTCCCTCCTGATAACATGTCCAAAGTACGTGAGATGAAGTCTTGCTATCCTCACTTCTAAGAAGCATTCTGGCTGTACTTCTTCCAAGAGAGATTTGTTCGTTCTTCTGGCAGTCCATGGTATATTCAATATTCTTCACCAACGCCGTAATTCAAAGGCATCAGTTCTTCTTTGGTCTTCCTTATTCATCGTCCAGCTTTAGCATGCATATGAGGTGATTGAAAATACCATGGCTTGGGTCTGGTGCACCTTAGTCCTCAAAGTGACCTCTTTGCTTTTGACCACTTTAAAGAGGTCTTTTGCAGCAGATTTGCCCAGTGCAATACGTAGTTTGATTTCTTGACTGCTGCTTCCATGGGTGTTGATTGTGGATCCAGGTAAAAGCTGGGTGTATATATAGAGTTGGTCCTTCCTTTACCTCCCAAATTCAACCTCTAAAGGTTGCTAGAAGGGCATTTAAGTGAAACTTAAGGGACTTAGTCTAGGACTAGTAATTTTCTGAGGGGACGAGAATAGGCAGAAATGTTGGTTTATGAGGAAAAAGGGTATCGTATCTGTTTAGGTTCTTGATTCTTGCACCCTGTGTTTTTTGTATCAGATACAGTGTGCTGCAAAAATTGTCTCATACCACAAGGACAGAGGAGAAACTCAGTTGTCCTGCACAATGCTTTTAGACCTTCATTTTGCCCTTCCCAGCAGTTGTCCTATATTTTGCTGTGTCTAAAGGGGTGAGAATAATCAGAGCCAGCACCTAGGATGGAAATCAGGAGCCCGGAGGGGACTATGGGGAAGTCCAAGTGAGGTAGGGAGGGAGGGGATAGGTGCTACATGAGCAATGACCACAAGGAGGCTGAGCCGAGCAGATGGGTAGAGTCTCATGGATGCTGCAAGCAGGGAGTTAAGCCTTTCTAGGAAGGGTGTTGCCCATGTGTAGAAGGACTTCCTGCCTTTGTCCCAGCTGTCTCTCCCTGGGTTGCAGGGGAAGTAAATGTTGCTGGATCCTAAACCCTGATGGGCGGGAAGGAGAGGCATGGAGTCTGGAACTAGAACTCTGGGTTCTCTTGGAGGGGCTCCTTCCCAGGAAGAAATAGCAGTGACCCAGCTATTGCCAACTGCAGTGGAAATTCTGAGCTCAAAGCCTCAGGCTGCTCAGACCACAGCAAGCTCCACCCTGGGGCCTTGATGGGGATAGCAGCATGTGTGTCTTCTGGCCTGCAGTCTGACTGCTCAAGTGAGGCCCTCCCCTTGCCTGTGTTTGGGAGAGAATCATAAGTGTGTAGCCCTGAAGGACTATGATGGCCACATCCATCCCCACCCCCGATTTAACGTGTTCTTTCCCCAGCCTCCAGGGCATTGCTTGGCTTATTCTGTCTAACCCACTGGCTTACAGAAGCCTCACTGAAAAAAAAATCCAGGAGAGGCCGCCAAGAAGTGAAACAGATCAATCATCATGTACTCTTTGGAGATGGGAAGAGAGGTGGAAAAAATGCTCGTGTGTGTGGGGTGTTGGTCTCAGACTCGGTCCCTGCCGCCTGCCCTCAGGGGGGCCTGCTGTACTAGTGGTTTTGTTAGTGACTTCTGCTCTGTCTCTTTAATATTTTCACCCTCTCGGAGTGGAATGTCAGGACTTTTTTCTAGTGGAACACCTCTAATAAAATCCCTGACCTGTAATACGCCACTGCCCAAGCTTTGGGAGCTTCCACATGACTCTGCTGACAAAGTATAATTTACAAAAAGTTGAAAGACATGACCCTCATACTAATATAGAATGACCAAACGTCAAAGAGTTACTGAACGCATTAATGAGGAAACCAACAGGATGGTAACATGGGTTCAGAGAGAATTCGACAGGCACTTAGGAAAAAAAAAATGTTGGAATAAGATGGCCAGGTTAGATACAAAACTGTTTCATGTTTTCAAAAAAAAAAAAGAGTAGATAGGCTTTCCAAGGAGTGGCTGGTAGATTTGAAATGCAGAACCTTTGGTTAGCAGCCATAGCTCTTAACCACTGTGCCACCAGGGCTCCTTTCACATCCTATAGGACAGTAAAACTAATAACCTTTAGGATTATTTTTTTGCTAGACAAATAATTTGCATTTCTCTGCAAATTAGGTTTTTATTTTCATAAAGAAGATACCTATATTTTTACAAAGTCTAGACCCTAATGAATAATAAATAATAAGTTAAACAAAGAAACGTCCCCCAGATAATGAAAAACTCCTTGGATTGGCCTTTTAGACAATGTTCCAGAACGACATTGAAGTGATATGCGGTCTTCCTTTTGCCCTATTACCAAGGTTTAGATAATTTTTCGTAACACTGCTGTTGCCCCTGGTCTTGTGCCCACTTCGCTCCCAAACGCTGAAATCTTGACAATGAAAAGCAGAAATCTTAGAATATGGTGAGGTGGGAGAAATCCATTTGTAGTAGATTAAAGTTGATGTACCTGGAAAGTAATAACAATAATAATAGCAGTTAAGACTTTTCAAGTGCTTACCATGTAGATGGTATTAGTGTTCTTTATATTCATTAACTCATTTCGTGTTTCAACATCCTATCCTCATTTTACAGATGAGGAGACTGAGGCACAGAGAGGCTAAATGATTTGCCCAAGATCACACATAGCTCGAAGTGGCAGAACCAGGATTTGAACCAAAGCATTTTGGCTCAAGCTGACTTTCAACAAGAGGGTCAGGAGAGGTTCGGGGGAGGGAGAGGAATGAAGTGTCAGAGAAATGTCTTATCTCTTTCTATTTAAAAAAAAATTTTTTTTTGGTGAAAGTATACACAAAGATACACCATTTCAACAATTCCTGCATGTACAGTTCAGAGACATTGATTACATTCTTCAAATTGTGCTACTGTTCTTGATACTTTTTTCTAAGTTATTCTACCACCATTATCTTCAACTCACTGGTCTATAGGTTTTTTTTTTTTTTTTTTTTTTTAACTTTTATTGAGCTTCAAGTGAACGTTTACAAATCAGGTCAGTCTGTCACATATAAGTTTACATACATCTTACTCCGTACTCCCACTTGCTCTCCCCCTAATGAGTCAGCCCTTCCAGTCTCTCCTTTCGTGACAATTTTGCCAGCTTCCCACTCTCTCTATGGCCTATGGGTTTTTCATAGGAGGGATAATGTTTGTCCAAAAGAAGATAAGTAATATCAAGGATGATGTTTAGTCCTCAGGGACTTCCAGCCAGAGCTCTGCCCTCAGCACTGCGTGTGTGGACACCATCAGGCTTCTTTCCTGAGACAGCAGTAGTCTCTTTCCAACTAGTGTCCGAGTTGTAGTTAGGAAGAAGAGAGAAATGTGTTCGTGTTCTAAGGACTATGGTTATCTTATTTCTTATAGGCACTTTTGGGGAATAGGTTTATATGATAAAGGTCACATCTTTAATTCATTTCTTCTTTGTTTTTATTAAGATTTGTGTAGGAACAGTTGTCCTAGTGGGAGAGGAGAAAGAACATGGATTTGTCCAGATGTCTCAGTCTCTGTCCTAGTCTTAGTCCCTGCCTCCAGATTATCACTTTGCTTTTTTCTTTCCCTTAGATATGGCAAGATTGTCTCCACGAAGGCCATACTGGACAAGACCACAAACAAGTGCAAAGGTGAGTGAACAGCCATCCTTGGGATGGAGACTAGCAGTGAGTGTGGCTGTCCTGCCTCTGCCCTTTATTGCTGAGAGTCCTGAGAACCTAGTGCCAGGGAGGAGTCTCTGAGGTTTTCAGGCTTAAAACACTAGGAGATATTTAGATTCCTTCATGAACAGATAGTTAGAGCTGAAAATGGTGTTTTGGGGACCCAAGGCCAGAAGATTGCACAGAGCACCTGTGAGTCTCTTGGGTGTATTTTGGACCTCATGTTTCCCCAGATTGAGTGGTGGAGATGGGTGAGATTGTTTCTACTTAGCAAAGCAGTGTAAATGCCTTCTGAGAGAGGGCAGTGACTTGGTAGGTGTTATTTTCTGAGAATGAATAGTTTTATCAGGGTTTTGGGCAATTCTAGATGGGCCTGGAAGGGTAGAAGGAGGGGAAGGGTCTGTAGGCTGGGGTGGGGAGGGGCTTCTTCCAGCAGGTGGTTGGTTATCTGCTCTGGAGAGGTTGCTTTCCCTACATACTTAGCATTTCTGAGGTGTGGCTGGGAAAGAGGAGGGGGTTCTTTTAGAAGTATGGAGGGAGGCCTGTGGGTTATTAAAAGAGGCTAGTTCCTGAAGCTTTAGAGGTCTAAAGGGGACGGAGGTTGAGGTGAGAGCTAGAAAGGCAGAGTCACCACAAGCACCTCATTGCCTTTGGCATTTTTAGCCATAAAATTGACCAAATCTCACAGGGTTGAGGAGCACATGGATAAACACCTCAAACCTCTTAATTTCTCTTCCTCCTTACCACAGCTATTATATGGATCATAACTTTTCTCTGTCTCCTGAAAGGCCTGGCCTCTTACCTTTCTTACACCTCCCCCATCCCTGGCCACCTCCCAGTGATGTTCTTTCCCTGTTCCAGGGTATGGTTTTGTGGACTTTGACAGTCCATCAGCAGCCCAGAAAGCTGTAACAGCGCTGAAAGCTAGCGGCGTGCAGGCACAGATGGCAAAGGTAAGGATACTACTCACATCTGTTCCTCTGAGGGTTGTGGTTAGCCCCAGAGTTCTAGTTCCAAGGTTTCTAGAGAGCTTAAGAACCATGAAGTTGATGGGCAAGGGCTATCTGCAGTGCTTTTTGACTATGTCTGGCCAAAGGGAGGCTGGGCCAGGGTCTCAGTGAACACCTCTCGGCTGCTAGAGGAAGACGATACTCAAAGCCTGTGCAGGTAGTTCTGCCAACTCTGTTTCTCTCATTATGTTATTGTAAGCAGGCAAGAAGGTCAAGAGGCTTCTTCCCTTCCTCCTGCAGCTTCTGCATCTCCACCCTGGCCCCACTTCCCTACCAGACAGCTTGTGGTGGTTTTGCAATGTTCTCTGAAGAAGGCAGTTGTGCAACTCAGGGCCGTGCTCTGCACCTCCCAACGCTGTCCCTGTAGGGGTGGGGTTTGGCTTGGGGAGAGAAGCCTTAGCTGGGAAGGAAGCTTCAGATCTGCCTGGAGCTACCCTTCCCATTTAGACTACTAGAAAAGATTTTTCTCTCCCTTCTGTTCTTAAGTGGGGATTGCCCCTTTGCCTTTCTGAAGCCGTTAAACATACTCTATATAGAGCTGCTGAGGCAGGCCTGCCAGCTACCCTTCTCTGTAATAGTTTAAGAAAAAGGAAGCCCTGAAGAGAAAGGCAGAAGAGGGAGGGGTTAAGGTTGCTGGTGACCCAATGTCTAGGGCAGAATGACTGCTTAAATTCCTAAAAATACAACTGTAGAAAGACATCGGCCCTTCCCATCCTCTACTCTCTGGGAAGGCTCTCCCTTCTTCACACACACTGTTTAGGAGCCTTCAGGGTTCCTAGGAGACCAGAGCCTTCAGGGCTTCCTGGTGACCCAGTGAGCTGTGCCTCTGGCCCTGTGCTGCCCCAGCACATTGCCCTTCCCTTCCCTCCTCTCCCTTTTTACTCCTCCTTTCCCTCCATTAGGGAGTGAACACACATTCCTACTTGGAGGATTCTGCTGTGGCCGGAAGAGGGGGAGGGGGAGCCACTCAAAACAATCCAGCCAAGGAGCAAAGCAGTCCAAGGGAATCCAGCCTCTGGGACAGGCTGTTGGAGGAGGAAGGGGTGTTGCTCTGCCTAATTCTTAAAGAGACAGTCAGAACACCACTGGCGATGTATTATGGACTTGTACAGTTCTGGGAATATTAAATCTGCCTTTTTTTTCCCCTGGACTCAACATAGAACCCAGGGTAATGAGATTGGGTGCTGCAGTAGTTGTTAAGATTTCCTTTGTTTATACAAGGCCCTTTCTGCTGCCTCTATTCTGAGATGTCATTTTGTGGATGAGGGCTGAGGGTGGGGCATGGGTAAGAGACTGGAGCTTCATTTTCTTACTTTTATTCCCATAGCAACAGGAGCAGGACCCCACAAATTTATACATCTCCAACCTCCCCCTGTCAATGGATGAGCAAGAATTGGAGGGGATGCTGAAGCCCTTTGGCCAGGTTATCTCCACCCGAATCCTTCGAGACACCAGTGGGACCAGCAGAGGGGTTGGCTTTGCAAGGTGAGGGGTGCCAAGAGTGGGAAATGATGAGGTTAGTAAAGAATGTCACTTGGGAGGTTGCCAAAAAAATCTGTGCCCTCTCCCAAGGGACCAAACTATTGGCCAAGAGTTCTTGGGAGTAAATCAAAAGTTCATTTTATTATAGGTCAAAATACTCAAAAATCCGTTAACACCCAAATCTTTATTCTTTCCCCAGTACTTTCTGTTACTTTGATCCAGACCCAACCAATGTAATTCCATATATTCTTACAGTTCACTGAGTACTTTCTCATTCTGTGATCTTGTTAATCTTTACGACAACCTTGAGGTAAATTAAATATTAATTCTCCATTTTACAGATGAGGAAACTGAAGTCCCCTAGGAAGTGATTTTCCCAAGGTCTCACAGGAGTAGGTGGTAGAGCAGAGCCCCAGTCCTTCTGGCTTCAAGATCAGTAGGATAAGATGGGAAGTTTGGTCTGTCTTTTCAGATCTGTGAGGTGACCTAGATTCTGGAACCAACTCTGCCACTAAATGGCTATGTGATCTCATACCTTTATGAGCCTCGGTTTACTCTGTGAAAGAGGTTGATATACATGAGTGATTTTCATAAGGTGTTCCCTGGAACTAGAGTTCTCTGGGGTGCCCTCTGTCAGGTGTCAGGTGTGATTGTTGTAGAGCTTCAACTCTCCAAGCTCACTTTAGAAGTGATTCTGCTTTTACTTATTTTAAGATTTTGTTTGAAAGGGGATTCTGTTGCTCTTTAAAACAGTTTGGAAACTACTAGACTAAGCGATCTGTAGGTCCTTTCTATTTTATAATGCCTGGTTTGGTCCTTGAACAGTCCTTACTCTGGAGTGTTTCGGACCTTGAGGACTGAGCAGGGTCTCTTCTCTAGTCAACTCAATCATGGTAGCACCACCTGCTGGCAATTCCTGGTATAACTAAAGGGAAGTTCTAGGCTT
Organism: Loxodonta africana; assembly: GCF_030014295.1. Classification (NCBI taxonomy): domain Eukaryota; kingdom Metazoa; phylum Chordata; class Mammalia; order Proboscidea; family Elephantidae; genus Loxodonta; species Loxodonta africana. The sequence continues at coordinate 80,760,001 of NC_087345.1, read as the reverse complement.
GTGGTCATCAAACTTTTTTTGCTGCCGTACCTCTTAAGGCAGAGGTTCCCAAACTTTCTCAGTTCACAGTGCGCCAAGTTGTCTCAATAATTTTCTTTGCACCCTAGAGCAAAAGAAACACCTAACAGTTCAATGCTAAGCAATGAAATGGTCTCAGCAACTTAATAAATACCTATCTCTTCACTTTATAGCTGTTTGAATAAATAGTACACATACATTACAAGAGAAAATACTTTTATTTCAGTCTTAAATAACCGTACTTACAAATGTGGTCTGCATGCTGTTGAGTACTGCACAATGCCTCAAACCTTGGAATCAGATTGGACACGTCCACACTCATTTCTTATTACACATTGATTTTCTTGTGGTCCTTATGTCATAGCAACCCCTGAGGACCCAGCTTTGCAAAGGTACGATGTTATCAAAAGCAGTGTAGGGTAATCTAATGTTGAAACAGCAAACTACTTTGAGTTAGTGGTTCGCGTAGTGTCCAGTAGATGTTGTATTTTCTTCAAAAAGTTAAATTGTCCCTCACTGTGCCTCTGTGAGTTCACCACAGTGGCTCAGAGTGCCTTGGAGCATAGTTTGAGAACCAAGGCTCTAGGGACTTTGCAAAACTATGGAACCTCTTGCGTTTTTCTACTGTAACATCGGAAAATTTTTTTCACGTATTTATTTTCTTGCAAGAGGTTTAATTTCCAATGAATTATAACTATTGACATTTTAAAGTAAGACCTGTTACATCATTTTTAAATGTATCCAAATGAGATCTAAATATCATAGCAATTTAGTACACAAAATTATCAGTTCAAAAAATACATGGGCCATTTCTTTTTTAAGAGCCATAAATCTTACATCATTCTTACAACATTTTTTTGCTTCTTAATCTTGTATTTCCATTCCATTTCCTTACAGAATTGTTTTTTAGTATAAAATATTTTTATAGTTGAAAGTCTTTTATGGATCATCCTGTCATACTTCTCTGTAACAAAAATACATACATAAATTAAAAAAAAAATTTTCCCTGTGGCCATAAGATTCTAAATATTGCCTTAATTCATAAAAAATGTATCTTTACAATTATTAGTCCTCAGTTGCTCAAAACAACATAAATATATTAAAATGTTGATACAAAATTATTTTACACAAAATACATTTTATTGGAAATGACTTTCCCGTGACATGGATCAGTTTTATTTTGTTTAGATTTTTCTAATTAGGTCAAGTGGCCATCAGTGAAGATTGCTTATTGCCAGAAGAAGATAGGATTTAATAGCAGTTGTTCCTTTTTTTGTTTTCATGCTGAGATATCTTGTTCATATAAATAAGTAGATGGGAATGGAAGGAGTTTTGTTAAAGTGGAAATTCTTTGAATTCCTTCCGAATTATATGCCAAGAGCCAAGGTGATCTGTCATCAAAATTGATTTTTAGTGTGTCAGTTGGCAACTGGCTGAAGTCTCCCAACTTTGTTGGAACCAAAGAATTGAAAGGATTTGTAACTCAGTCATCAGTGCCTTATGTTGAGATTTGGGATGGGTGAGAAGTAACTGAGAGGGGACTTCAGCCTTGGTCACTAGCAATCATGAGCTCTCCCTCAGGCAGATCAGTTTTAGGAAAGATTTTAAGAGGAAGTTGAGGCTCTGAAAGAATCCCTTAAAACTCTTCAGGCCTGCTCTCTCATTGGAAAGACAGTAAGGGGGAGGGTAATTCAATGGAAGACCACTGCTCTAGGATATCATGTGGTTTTCCCTAAAAGGTTCCAGTTGAGGCCTTTTTTCAGTTGTCTCCTTCATAGGAGTGGCTTATATTTTTAGTGGTTGTTGGTATAGAAAGTATCCCCAGACTTACTCTTAATATGGAAAGAGAGGAAGATACTATGCATTGTATTATAATAGGTCCTTATAATTTTCAGAACACGTTGATGTGCATTACCTCATTTGATATATACAACTCTGTGTGGTGGAATAGAAGGATATTCTCTCCAAAGAATAAATGAGAAATGAGTCCAAAAGCTTTTTGTGAGTGTCTCAGCTCACAGAGCTCTTGGGTGAACTGGCATTGGAATTTCCATTTTCTGATTCCTTACCCAGTGCTCTTTCCCTTAACAAGGTACTTTTAACTCAATAGGTCTTAACTTTTTTCTGTCACCAAGGACCACGAGCTCTTTGTTATTACTTCTTCCCTCTACAGACTCATGAAATCTCAATGATGTTATCAGTAGCCAATCAGACCTTGATAATTATAACCAGAAGCAAAAAATAAATATTGGCACATTCTTAGCTTGTGCCATTTTATGAGAGTAAGGGAACAATTTACATTAAGAATTTTTTATTAAAAAATATGACAACAGCCACTATTTATTGTATTCTTTCTAAGTACCAGATACAGCGCTAGACCCATCTGTCAGAATCTTCTTTGGAATACTCATGGCTTAGAGACCTCCATCATACCTTTGAGGACCCCTACAGGATCCAGTTGAGAACCTGCATTAGAGATTGGGGTTGCCTCTTCAAGATACCTTGACTTCATGTAGAAGAAACTCTGTGTTTCTGTAGTCACACTTTTGGAGCATTTATGGGGCTGGGAACTTAGAGCTTTCTCTTTGAATGTAGGGAGAGCACAGATCCTGGAGAAGCTAGAGCCTAACCCCTCTTGTGCTCCTTAGGATGGAGTCCACAGAGAAGTGTGAAGCCATCATCACCCACTTTAATGGAAAATATATTAAGACACCCCCTGGAGTACCAGGTGAGGCATCTGGGAATCAGGCTGAGAGGGCCACAGGTTCTTACTTCCAGTGAAGATTCTGGAGGAATCTTGTATGACTGTGAGTAGGCTAAGTGAGGTGGGACTCAGCTGCCTGTCTTCTTTCTCTTGGCAGCCCCATCTGATCCCTTGCTTTGCAAATTTGCTGATGGTGGGCCAAAGAAACGACAGAACCAAGGAAAATTTGTGCAAAATGGACGAGCCTGGCCAAGGAATGGAGACATGGTAAGAAGAGCTCCGAGGAGACAGGAGCATGAAGGACATTAAAGTGGAACAGAAATTACCATGGCCTGACTTCTATGAGCTCAGCTGGCAAGCCCGAGAGTCAGAGGTTGTAACTCAGCGATGCTGGCTGGGTCTTGAGTGAGGTTTTCCAGCCTGTACGATGAGAAAAACTCTGAAGCAGCTGCAGTAAGACTTGCCAGGCCTCACCCCAGCCTTGGCATTCTGTACTTGCTTCTGTTGTTGCTCAAGGACCCACAATGAACACTGTATTCTTTCTTTATAGGGTGGCATGGCCTTGACCTATGACCCCAACACAGCTCTTCAGAATGGGTAAGTGTGTTTTATATAATCATGTTACCTGAAAATGACAACAGCCTATGTCCAGGCACTTGAATGTTTCTTTTTTTTTTTTTTAGTTTTATATTCGATGAAAATATACCCAGCAAAACCCGCCCCATTCCAGTTTCTAGACATGATGATCAGTGACATTGGTTACATTCTTCACATTGTGTGAACGTTCTTGTTATTTCTGTTCTAGTTGTTTTATTTCCATTTCCTTAATCTCCTTGCCCCCAGTCTTCTCACCTATGCTTTAAAATAGCTGTTGACCCTTTGGTTTTATATTAAAAAAATTTTTTTAATACAGTACTCAAGTGTAACAGTCTACTCTTTGAGATAAAACTGTTACTTAGTTTAAAAGTGACTTCAGGGAGTAGTTTCAATTCAAGATTTGAAGAGCAACTCAGGGCCATAGTCTTGGGGACTCCTCTGACTCAGTAGGTCCAGTAAGTCTGGATTCTTTAAGAATTTGGAGTTCTGTTCTACATTTCTCTCCCTTTTTATCAGGATTCGTCTTTTGTGTCCCTGATCAGAATGTTCAGTACTGGTAGCTGGACACCATCTAGTTCTTCTGTCTCAAGGTAGAGGAGGCAGTGGTTCACGGAAACAAGTAGTCCTGTGGTCCAGTTCCTTCTCTGATTCTTGAGTTTCCTTCTTTCTCTTTTGTTCCAGACAAATGAAGATCAATAGTTGTATCTTAGATGGCTGCTCATAAGCTTGTAGGACCCCAGACACTACTCACCATACTGGGAGGTAGAACGTAAACTTTAAGAACTATATTAACGCCAGTTGACTAGATTGTCCCACAGACCACGGCCCTAAGCCCCCAGATCAAGAGAACTAATCCCATGAGGTGACTTGGTTATGTCTAATTACTATCAACATCTGTAGTTCCCCCCCGCCCCCTTTTTTTGCATAGTTGTCATTGTTGCAAAATGGGTGTTTCATCTTGATTTTTAAATGGCAGTTGGTGGAAAGTGGCTGTGCCTGTCAGTGGGGGCCCTTACCTGTGGTTTCTTGTGACTTCTTACTGATTGAGATTCCCTCCTACAGGTTCTACCCAGCCCCTTACAACATCACTCCCAACAGGATGCTTGCTCAGTCCACACTGTCTCCGTATCTTCCATCTCCTGTGTCTTCGTATCAGGTACATTCACGCAAAAAAAAAAAACAAAAAACGGTGTGGTGGTTTTCCCTGTCATTGTGTTTTAGGTGAAGGAATATAAAACTGGAAACTGCTGATTGCTTTTTTGGGTTTTCCATTATACATATTATACCCAAATAACTTTACATAAAAGCATAAAATGTGATTACATTATATGTGTAGAAAAATACAGCGTTTTAGTGGCACCTTTTTTTTCTTTCCTTTTTCTTAGCCATCCTCTTCTTTTCCCCCCAATACTCCCTCAGGTAAACCCACGTTAATTACCTAGTATGTAGCATCTTCCATGTTTTTCTTCATGTGTATAAGGTTTTGAGAGTCACTGTTTGTTTTACAAAAATGGGACCACATTAAATATATTTCTTAATTTCTCACTTAACAGTACCTTAGACCAGTGGTTCTCAAAGTGTGGTCCCTGGACTGGCAATATTAGCATCTCCTAGGAACTTAGGAGTGAGAGGCAAGAATTTGCATTTCTAACAATGCTGAGGCTGATGCTGCTGGTCCAGGGACCACACTTTGAGAACTGAGTTTTACCCTACAAAAGGTGTAGATTTGTATGTAGTTAAACATCTCTGCTTTTTCTTTTGTAGCTTTTGCGTTTTCTGTCTTAATTTAAAAGGTCTTTCCTTTAGTTCCTGGAGTGTATATATATGGCCTCTAAGATTTTACTTCATTGTTTTATACTTGCGTAATCATTGGGAATTTATGTTTGTATATGGCATAAGGTAGAAAAAAAGTCCTATTGTATTTTCTTTAAATATTCACCAGTTGTCCTAGAACCAGATTACGAAATAATCCATTCTTTCCCCACCAAATTGAAGTGCCACTATATTTGTTTCCTAGGGCTGCCACAACAAATTACCACAAACTTGGCAACTTAAAATGGAAATTTATTCTCTCACAGTTCTGGAGGCTAGAAGCCGCGCATCAAGGTGCCATCAGGGCCATGCTCCTTCTGAAGGCACTGGGGGAGGATCTGTTCCGCGCCTCCTAGCCTCTGGTGGTTGTAGCAGTCCTTGGTTTTCTTGGCTTGTAAAAACGTTATTCCAGTTGCCACCTCTGTCTGTGTCTCTGTCTTCTTAGGACATCAGTCATTGGATTAGGGCCCACCCTAAGCCAGTGTGACCTCATCTTGACTGATTACATCTACAAAGACCCTATTTATTATTTTTTTAATATGTGTAATTTTGTTGTTGTCGAGAATATACACAGCAGACCGTACACCAACCAATTCAGCAATTTCTACAGGTACAGTTCAGCGACACTGATGATGTTCTTCAAGGTGTGCAGCCATTCTCACCCTCCTTCTCTGAGTTGCTCATCCCCCACTAACGTAAACTCATTGCACCTTAAAGTTCTTATCTAATCTTTCCAGTTGCTGTTGTCAATTTGATCCCATGTAGATAGATCTTAAAAAAGCACAGCGCTCAAGGCAGACATTCTTTACTAGTTAAGCCAAGCTATTACTTGGTTTTAAGAAGACTTCGGGGGATATTTTTGGTTTAAGGTGTAAAGATTATCTTAGGACAATAGTTTCAGGGGTTGATCTAGTCTCCATGGCTCAGAAATTCTGGATTCCATGAGAAATTGAAATTCTGTTCTGCACTTCCCCCTTTTGATCAGAATTCTTCTGTAGAATCTTAGATCAAAATGTTCAGTAGTAGTAGCTGGACACCATCCAGTTCTTCTGGCAGAGACCTCATTTCTAAATACAGTCACATTCTGAGATTTCAGGTGAACATGAATCTTCAGGCAATATTATTGGGCCCAGTACAGCCACCTTTATCATATAATAAATACTAGCATTTACTTCTTTTAAAAATCTGTGAAGATTTTAATTGGAATTACATTATATATATTAGTTTAAGAGAATTGACTTAAAAAAATGCTAAGTCCTTATGTTGGCATCTCCTGCCTGGAAGGGAGATGAGAGGGTGGAGGGGGTTAGAAGCTGGCAAAAGGGACACGAAAAGAGAGAGTGGAGGGAGAGAGCGGGCTGTCTCATTAGGGGGAGAGTAATTGGGAGTGTGTAGCAACGTGTATGTGGGTTTTTGTGTAAGAGACTGACTTGATTTGTAAACTTTCACTTAAACCACAATAAAAATTATTAAAAAAAAAAAGCTAAGTCTTTATTCAAGATATAGTATTTCTTTTCATGTTTTCAAATTTTATGTTCTTCAATAAGATTTTAGTTTTCTTTATGTAGTTCTTATTCTTTTCTTGTTAGATATATTCCTAAGTGTTTTATAATTTTTATAAGCATCTCTAGTTGCTTATTGATAGACTGAAAGAAAGCTATTGATAGATGTTCATCTATCTTGTATGCAGCGAACTTACTAAATCCTCTTATTACTACTAGTATTTTCTTATTTGAGTCTTTTAGCTTTTCTAGGCATATAGTTATTTTTTTATGGCTGAAGAATATTCCATTGTAAGGATATACCACATTTTATTTATCCATCATCAGCAAAAGAAATGTTTTATGTCTTTTTCTCCAGTTTTATACCAGTTACGTTACCTTATTGTATTTATTTGACCTTACAATAAGATATTTTAATTATGATTACAATGGTCTTAATATTTCTCTGTTTAGGTTAATGTCAGTGTCTAGTTTTTAGTAATAGCCTTTAATATTTTAAGTAGTTTCTCTCTAGTCCCTATTTTGAGATTTTTTTAAACAAATGGTTGTTGAATTTTATCAGTGTCTTTCAGCATCTAATATTACACTTTGTTTTTTTTCTCCTTCAATTTTGACTTTTGTTTATAGAGTTTCTGATCTTAAACAATCCTTACATTTTTGGACTGAACTGTACTTGGTCTTTTTGATGCATTTCTAGCTTCTCATTGCATATGTGTGTGTATATATGTATATTTTCACATATAAAATTCACCCTCTTAAAACGTACAATTCAGTGGGTTTTTTTCTTTTTTTAATATTTACAACCATTATCCCTATCTAATTCCAGAACATTTCACCATTTCCAAAAGAAACCCTGTACCTATTAGCAGTCGTTCCCCATCTCCAGCTCCAGCTCCGCCAGCCCCAGGCATCCACTAATCTTTTTTCTGTCTCTCTATTCTGGGCATGTCATATAAATGGAATCACATACCATGTGGTCTTTTGTGACTGGCTTCCTTTACTTGGCATGTTTTCAAAGTTCATCCATGCTATAACATATATGAGTATTTCATTCCTTTTTATGGCCCAGTAGTATTTCATTGTATGGATTTATGCATACAGTTTATTTATCCATTCGTTAGTTTATGGACTTCTGGGTTGTTTCACCTTTTGCCTATCATGACTAATGCTGCTGTGAACTCATGTATAGGTTTTTGTGTGGACATATGTTTTCATTTCCCCTGTGCACGTACCTGGGAGTAGAATTAATTGCTGGCTCACAAAGTAACTCAGTTTAACTTTCTAAGGAACTGCCAAACAGTTTTTCAAAGTGACTGCATCCATTTTAAAGTGCCACTAGTGGTGTGTGAGGGTGTCAGTGTCAGTTTCTCCACGTCCTTGCCCACATTTGTTATTGTCCATCCTTTTGATTCCGGCCATCCAGAATGGTGTGAAGTGGTATCTGATTTTGGTTTTGATTTGCATTTCCCTAGTGACTAACAATGTTGAGCTTCTTTACATGTGCTTATTGGCCATTTGCATATATTTAGAGAAATGTCCATCAAATCCTCTGCTCGTTTTCTAACTATTTGTTGAGTCGTAGAGTTGCTGATATATTTTTAAGCAGTTTATTCCTTTTTTTTGTTATAAATAAACCATTCTTAATGTTTCTTTTCTGAGCGGGCAGTCATACTTTCTGGGGGCTTTGCTGAACATTATCAGACCATTGGGCTGAACAGTAGTTTCTAGGCAATTAACATTTCTGTTTGTTTTTGCTTGCATTAGAGAGTGACTCAGACATCTCCTCTACAAGTACCTAATGCATCTTGGATGCACCACCAGTCATACCTCATGCAGCCTTCAGTGAGTGTTCAGAAGTGGGCAAAAGCCAAAGAGGCAATTTGATATAAAGAAAAACAATGGGATTTGATGACAGGAAACGTGGGTGTGAGTTCTGGTTCAGTCCCTTGTGCAGCCCAGCTGCATGACCTTAAATCCTGTGAGTTTCCGATTCTTAGACCAGGGTCCCTCCAGACTGGTGGGCAGAGTGCCTAGTCTGTGCATAGCTGGGTTGCCACTCACCTGTCATTTCCCAGGATTTTAAAATGTCTATCTTCCGTGGTCCCGGTAACCCTCAGTCCCTGCTTTAGGCAGCCTCACAAGATGCTGCCAACTAACCCTATCCTTTGTTTCTGCCTCAAGGGTTCAGTTCTGACACCAGGGATGGATCACCCCCTTTCTCTCCAGCCTGCCTCCATGATGGGACCTCTTACCCAGCAACTGGGCCACCTCTCCCTCGGCAGCCCGGGCACGGTAAAGCAGGACATTTTTTAGATGATAAATCCTGCAGATCAAGGACTACCTATGTAATACTCTTCAGAACAAGGACTAAATACTTATGTATGGTGTTGGGAATCACATCAGTGCAGTTGAGAGCACCCTCAGGAGATAAACTAAAAAGCTAACAATCCACAAGCCAGGAATACAACCGTTGGGCTCCTCTACTCCCCCACTTTTAACTGATTCCTGTTCATGAAATGGAACGAATAATTTTTCTGTCTACATACTAGTTTATCTAGGAGTTCATACACGTTTCCTAGAAATCCTTATCAGAATAGTAATGGAAAGAATAGATGGAGTGCATTAAGTTTTTTAGGCCTCTGCATTTTGATTTGCACGGGGCTTAGGGGCAGAGATGACTGTGTGTTGAGTTTTGAAAAGCATATGACAGTCGGGAGAGAGCAGAGATGACTGTGTGTTGAGTTTTGAAAAGCATATGACAGTCGGGAGAGAGGAGGAAAGTCAGTCATGCAGGTAGAAGTCTTGGAAACCAGTGTATTTTGGAACCACCTGGAGTGCATTTAAAAAGCTAATGCCCAGACCAATTAAATCAGAATCTCTGGGGGTGGAAGACAGGCACCAGGATTTTTTAAAGCTCCCTAGGTGCTTTAAATGTAGTCAGGACTCACTGCTCTAAGCCTGTTGATGTTTTCCATTCTAGTATGTGCCAACAGCTGCAACTATGCAAGGAGCTTACATCTCCCAGTACACCCCTGTGCCTTCTTCCAGTGTTTCAGTTGAGGTAAGAGCTTTCTCATCTCGTTGGATTGAGGGTAGGGAAATGAGCAGATTTGCCCCTGATAAAGCTCTTCCTCTCACAAAGAGCTGATTTCTGTGTTCACAAGTAGCTGGAGGTATGTGCAGAGTACAGGAAGGAAAGACTAGTCTGTGTGTCTGAATGAGGCCCTTCCTCGTGTGTGCCAGCCAGCCAGTTGTTAATACCAGAATCCAGGGTTGTATTGACCAGTTTGTCTTGGGAAGATGAGAGGCTGCTACAGGTGTTGGGGCAGTGGTGGTGGGATGGGGTGCACTCAATTTTGGATGAGTGTTAACTAGGCTGCTTTAGTGGGAGGTAAGGAAAGCACAGGGTGACTGTCCTGCCTTGGCTGTGTACAGGAGGGCAGCGGCCAGCAGACTCAAGTGGCAGTGGATACTCCCTCAGACCATGGGATCTATTCTTTCCAGTTCAACAAGTAACAGTGGGTAAGAATTACATGCTGGTGGGTGGGTACGTACTGAGCTGGGAGACTCAGCCCCTGCCTGAGGTCAGACAGGTTCTGCTGTTTGTCACTCCGCCTCCCTCCCGACTCCTTTGGCTTATGCCTCCTTTAGGATTCCCTTCCCTCTTTGCTGAATAGAAACGAATTCTTGGAGATGCTGATGCTCCCGGAGTCCAGAGGGTTAACCAGGAACACAGACCATTGTGGGCCCTGCTAAGGACAAATGCTTGGCTGTTGTTTTCTTCAAAGACAGGCCTGGGCCTGGAAGAGAACATCTCTGTGCTCCTCCCTCTGCTACATTCAAGGAAATCAAAACTTTTTTTTTCTTTCTTTTGCAAAGAAAGATTTTTGTTTTGTTCTTTTTTATCTTGTTTTAAACTGCAATATACTCTTTCCCTACCCCTAAGAAGCTTGGTGGCTGGAACCTTTTCTCATCTGTATGAAAAACATTTTTGGATTTATTGGAAATATTTTAGGGGCTTTTAAAACAATTTATTATTTCTTCTTTAGACAGAAAACAAAGATGTGGTGCTAGAACACTGAAGGAGTCCTTCTAATGAGTTTAGTTATGGACTTTTTTTGGGGGGGTTGTGTGTGTGTAAGAAAATATGCAAACTCTTAAGATTTTGTTTTGTAAAGCTCTCTGCTCACATACCTGGTTGCTTCATCACACATTTTATGCCTTCTTTCTCTCATTCAGATTGTTCTTTTTCTCTTCCATACAGCAGAGCCTGCCTACTTTGCCTTTATACAATTTTTAATTTTGTGGATTTCTTTTTTGAATTAAATTTCGTGTGGCATATTTTGGGGGCTGGGCCAGGAACAAAGTGGAACACTAAACAGGCAATGGGCGTGGCTTTTCCTCCTCCTGCCCTGCCACCTCCTGGGAAAAAAGACTAGACTTTGGCCTCAGGATGCAGAGACGTGATCTAGACTGATGAGAGAGACAATCCCATGGCCTCTGGAAGCCAGCCACCCTTGAGCCAAATTTGGATGAAGAGTAGGTCTTCCCTGGCAAGTTCCAGAAGAAAGGACTTAGTGACTTCTGACTAACTCTGCTCACTGCTGGGGCCAGCACACCTGAGGAAGTGTCTTTTGCCGCTGCAGCTCTTCAGGAATACCTGCTTTCCCGCCTCCTAGAGGAGCTTCTTTTCTGCCCTGAGCCCGGTGGCCACTCTCCTTTCCCAGTTACACATCGCTGCTCCCAGCCCAGAGCCTGTACAGCTGTGACTTTGCTGAAGCCACTTAGGCTCCTTTCCTACTATGGGTGGTCAGCTCTTCACCTAGAGACTAGTGGTTTTCAGCCAGAGGTGATGTTGTCCCTCAGGGGACATTTGGCAATATCTGGAGACATTTTTTATTGTTATGCCTGGGGTATGCTACTAGCATCTAGTGAGTAGAGACCAGGGATGCTGCTCAACATCCTACAGTGCACAAAACAGGCCCCCACAACAAAGAATTATCTGGCCCGCAATGTTAGTTGTGCCTAGATTGAGAAACCCTGATACAGATGGTCCCTGCCTCCTGCACAGTAGGACTTGGTAAATTCCCCACTCCCCACCCTGGACACACAGTGCCTTTTGACACACATGCAGTTAATTGGGAGAGACAGAACTGGGGTCCTTGAGCTCTCCCCAGGCTTTGACCTTTGGAACCTCTGCAGCTAACAAGACCTGTCCTTGAAAGGCTTGTGGCTATGTGTGTCTGTGCCATGTGTGCACACATATGCAGTGGGATGGAGGACAGGGCTGTTGTGTGTATACTATGCAGGGGTCAGAAAGGACAAAGCTCCCCATAACTGTCCAGAGCAACCTGCCCTGACATGTTTGGGCCCCTTTCCCAGGGAACCCAGGTCGTCAGAAATAATTCTCCTTCTTGTGGAAGGACAACAGAGAGCTAGGCTAGAAGAGGGCAATAAATCCCATCTCAAGGTCAGGAGTCCTAAAAGAAAAGCCTGCATCTTGCTCTTCAACTCAGTCTCCTTCCATAAGACCTGACTCCATGCATGTGGAGACAAATGGGTAGACAGCCTTTGCCTGTCTTTTAGGAAACAAGCTCCTGCACCTGTCTTCTCCTGGGCATGGGCACTCCCTTACCCACTAAAAGGAGAATTCTGCTCTCCTTCACTTCAAGGCCAGCTGCCTCTCCACCAGACAATCAGGACAGAAAGCCAAATGATGGAGAATGGAGAAACAGGTGTTAGGAATGGAGAAATAGGCTGCAGGGAGATGGCAGAGGGAAAAGGAGCTAAAGTATGGGTCGTTGCGAATAGAGCTTGAGCCCAGCTATCCCTCTCCCACCGCAGAACTGAGAGTCCCAAGGCTCCCTACCCTGACTGTCCCCTTGTACATCCTGGGAGTAAGGAAGTAGGGGCAGTGGGTAGGATATAAAGTATAAAAGACAAAATGCCACTATTAAGTTTCTCATGGGTGCTTCCAACCTCAGGAAGGGCTTATCCAATGTAAAATAGCTGCAAGCCCAGTAACCTAGAATGGTTCAGTTGGGTAGATAGCTCTTGCTCTCATGTCTCTAGCCCTCAGTCAAGGAAAGTACACCATAGCTGCTTTCTTGTCAGTGGCCCTTGAGAGAGAAAACAAATCCCGAATCCTGTTCATTTGACTGATAGTAAGTAGATTGTGGGTGTCTTGCTACGATAGGTTTAGTGCAATGGGGGCCTTTTCATGTCCAGAAACTGCTGTTGTCACTGCTGCCTCCCCTCCCCCCACCACCTAGAACTCCTGATTCTACCTGCCTTCTCTATATTTAAAAAACGCTTAAATGGCCATGATTTTGTTTTAAATTCTTAGGTTCCCATTTGTGTGTCTTCCTCGTGTAAATCTACTTGTTGGATTCTAGATATTTCTGGCTTGGGCAGGTTTGGGCATATGAAGTGATAGGGAGCCTGAAGTCATTTTTGTAGCGAGTGAGTGGCGAATGGCACTGAGGAATTTCTTTTTGGTGCTTTCGGGTTACACTCATGTTATTTTTTCTCCTAGTTGTTAGTTCATTTCTAAGATTGGAGAAAGGAGAGAGAAGGAATGGGAGGTAGTTTTTCTCCCATGAAACAGCCGTTGGTGGGGGCAGTGGCAGGGGCTCAGATCTCCAGGAGAATTGTAAGAAGCCTTCCAGCTCTAGAGCCCTGGGCTGGCTCTTTAAACACTACCTTTTTTTTTTTATTATTAGGGTTGGAGGAGTCTGTCGTTGTAGCGTCTTTTGCCTCATGTTTTCTGAATCCTGCCTCTGCAGAGTTGAGATCTTAGCTCACTCTGCACTTCACATCTCTCCCTCGCTCGTTTTGGATGCTCATAGCATTCTTCAAATATTTTAGTACTTTGTTTTTCTGTTTTCAGACAAATAGAATATACCAGAGTCCCTTTCTCAGATGGTATAACCCTCTCCTCTACAATGCTCAGACACTGCCCATCTCATCTCATGCTAGTGTTGTTACTGCGCCCCTCAGCTTCTGGGATGATACTCAGACACTGAGCTGGTTGGACTTTTTGGAGAGGAATAGAGCCTAGGGAGGATGTGTGGACAATTATGGGGAGGGAATTATTTTTTAAACATTTTTAACCAAAGAATTTGAAGAGCTTCCCAGACTAGGAAGCCTAGTGGCTCTGGAGAGGTCACAGCTCTTTTCAGTGATAGATAGGCGTGGTGGGGAGACTATTCCTTGCACTGAGGGTGAAGACGTGACTTTACTGCTCTACACACCATTCCCGGGTTGGGCCACTTCAGTTCCATTTCTCTTCCTTTCCTAACTGCTCATCAGTGAACTCAATGCACTTTCCTTGGTGCCTCCAGTGCTCACTTCCTGCTACTCCAGTGTCAACCCATTGAGGACTGGAGCCTACATGGAGGCCCTAACTTTGCACCATAAAGGTGCTATGAGAAGCCTTGCTGAAATGTTACAGGGATCCCAGACTACAGTTTTCTAGAAAAGGAACTATTGCTGCTCTTTTGTCCACGTGCCCCACCTTCTGGAGAGTGGCAGCATTGCACTCATGAGGGGCTATCTTGCAGCCTTAATCTAGGGCAATAAACTTGGGAGGATGGTTAAGTCCAAATCTGCCCCCAGGCTCTGCTAGACCTGATTCAGCAGGCTTCAGAGAAGGGGAGGGGGTGTTAGGAAAGTCAGCCGGTGAAGGGTAGATCTTACATTTTGCCCCTTAATTCCCTAATGCTTCCTGATTCCCTCTTCCAAAAACCAACTACTCCATTTCTGTGCTACCTGCATTTTAGGTTCTTCCAGGCATTAGCAGATCTCTGAAGTTCACTAGCAACTTCTACCCCTTCCTTCCCTAGTCTTCCTTCAGCAGCTGAGACCTGCCAGTGAGCTCATCACCCTTCTGAGCTTTGCTGCCCCTCCCTAGGGCTGGTCCCAGGACTGCAGTGATGAAAAGGCTGGGCACCCTCCTCCCTGTTACCACTGCTCTTTCACCCTGGCTTGTTCACATCCGTTTTGAATAAACCTTCATTCTCCAAGCACATCCCAAAACTTCTTGTCCTTGTTACACATCTACCTCACAATCTCACAGTTGAACAAGGGCACGAGCACCTGGTTTATGGCTTTCCTTTATACTGTTCCTTCCCTTCATGAGGACTGGGTTGGAAGCCGGGGGCTAGAAAGTTCATGATCAAATGCAAAAACTCTTTTGGTTATGTCTATTTCTGGAATGTCTTCTCTGGGATTCTGTAGCTCACTATCTCCTTAGTGAAGTGTGAACTCTCCAGTTAGGTCCTGCTGTGGTGTAGGCCAGGGGTACAGATTATGCATATTAACATATACCCCCTAGGATATTAACTGATGCTTGGGAGATGCCCCCAGAACATGAACATTGGAGCAGAGCTTAGAATTTAAGAGGATAAAAGAGAGTTGGCTAGCCATATAGCTGAGAAGGAAACCACCTTATGGAAGGTGGGAGCTAGAAGCAGATGGATCCAGTTACCTCTCCACCTTAACATCCAGTTAGACTGTTCACCGAGACGAAGCTTCCAGCCTGGTGGATAATGAGACTTTCCAGCCTGAGTAAAGTCCCCACCCCATTACTGGTGTCTCCAAGTTCCAACACACCTTTTTGGCCTTGTGGGGCAGGTGAGTGCTCTCCTGCATGTACTTACCACCTTGGACAGGAAATAAGTTTAATTTATACTCAAATACATTTTGTACATTTTTTTCTTTATTCAGAGGTTTCTAGTTTTATACTCTTCCCATGTCTATGCTAATGCCACCCTTCCAGCTTATTCTTTTCTGACTGTCGGTCTTCCTACGTCCCATTCCTACAATTTGGTAGTTACATTTTGTCTTATTTCAACTTTTGTTTTGAAATAAAACAGAAAAGTCGATTTCCTGGTGTCTTATCCTTGGGTGGGAGATGAGATGTTGGTGATGGGCCCGTACGTGCCACTACTGGAGCACCAGGGGCAGCTTAGGAAGCCAAACCATGTCTCATGAGAAGATGAAAGTAGGCACAGCAAAAACCACTTTGCTGTAGCACTTTGGCCAGATTTCCAGGCGGCAGCACAAAGAACCTATTCCACCATGTATGCCCAGGTGTGAAGCAGGGATCCTTCTGGATGCATCTTCCACAGGAAAGGCCAAGTGTGGAGGTTTATGAGCATATTGCTCCCTTGCCCACTATCTCACAGTCAGAACCACCCAAACATCCATCTGCCCCCGAGGCATGTGTGAGAACCTGTGATGAAGGGAAGATAAATACGAAAGAGTCTTTTGAATCTCTATCAAATGTGGTTTTTATTCAACTGACAAGCACTTTTCTACAGCTGCACTTGTGGAACATCACATGGCAAAACAGGAGTTTTTTCTCTAGACTTTTTTTTTTTTCCTTTTTTAACCTTATTAAAAATGAGATTGGTCCTAAAAATATAGAAAGAAATAAATTTAAATTCACAAAAAACTGTACATTATCAAAAAGTCACTAAAACACCACATTTGGTTATATAAAAAGTCAGTCCCTTTTGTTGTAAAAGGAACATGGAAACTTGTTGGTGGTGACGGTGTGGTTTCTTCCTGTTACCAGACTGACTGACAGGGGGAGGCGGTGGGTTTTTTTTTTGTTTTTTTTTTTTTTAAAAACCTGCCTTCCCTACCAAAATACTCTTTATTTGTCAAGAAGAGAAAATCCACCTAGCTGAAGGGGCAGTGAAGATGAGGAAAGAAAAGTGAGAAATGGCCCCTTGGATCAAGCGCTACTCCTATCCCACCCCCCTTCAGCCTCTACCTCTTGAAGCTGAGGCTAGGACCCCCACCCCACATTAAGAATGCCTGGTCCCTAGGGAAAGAGATGGAGCTGGGAGAGGAACACAAAGCAGGAACAACTGAGATTTCTCACTCCCCCATCCACCTCACCTCCAATAATAAAATTAATCTAGTACATTTTATACTAGGGGAAAACTGCCATGGGGAAAAAGAGGAGCCCCCAACTCTTAACAGTTCCAAATATTTAACTAACACAAAGTTCATTACAGCGCAGTTATTTAGATAAAATATAAATATTTATGCATAATATAAAGTCAATTCAAATATTCTTCAATCCACCTCTTATTTAAAAGCAAAAAAAAAAAAATCTCAAATAAAATTAAAAGTTTTGAGGTTTATCTGACAGAAAAGGCGACTTTAGAAATAGGCTATGGGCGAGAAGGGACACAAAGGAATAAGGGGCTGCCCCGGGAACTACACTGCCCCCCACCCCCTTCAGTGCTGCCATAAGTAGAAGGATGCTCCACCTCACCAGGCACCCCATCCCCCACCAAGGGAACCCCTCTTGGATGCCTCAGCTCTCCGCTTGGGCCAGCCAGCAGCCACCTCCCCAGTGCAAGTACCCGTAATCTCTGATGGGAGGGGCTCTGCTGAGCAGGAAAGTAGGGGGCCAGGAGCCCATGGCTCTAGCTGGGAGTTAGCAGCTTTCCTCTCACATGTTGGGAGCTTAACTTGGGCATAATCACATGTAGGGCAGTGGTGGACCCAGAACCCCTCCTCCCTACTCTCCTGTGCTCCGGGGTTTCTGCTGCTGGGGAAGGAGTCCTGGGCATGAAGTAGGGAAGGAACAAAACTAAACCCACAGAAGCTCATGGGATTAGGAAAAGATCCAGTTCTACCCCTCTCCCTGCAAAAGCTTAAGACTCAAAGCTACTGAAAGGAGAGAAGTTCCTGCTGAGAGATTGCACAGTTTGAAGAGGCTGGAAGAGAAGAGACTGGGAGAGAGGAGAGACGTGTGGCCTTGTCCCTAGAGAAACTCTTCTTTGTGGTTTCCTGAAGACCAAAAGTTGATGGTTTGAAACAACGGGAAAAGTGGGAATAAAAACAGATACTTGGGGAAATTGAATGGATCTCACCAAACAATACAGGGGCACAATCACAGCGTTCTCTCACATACACACACATACGCACGCACGCGCACACACACACCTCTCTCTCCGAGGCCAGTCATTGCTACCTGGCCTCCATCTTGGGGGTGCGCCCAAGCTCAGCAGTAGTTGTCCCTGAGGAGTTCCCAAGAGGGAGGTTTGGGTAAGAGGTGGGGAGGGAGGCTGGAAGGCTTAGGATGCCTCCCTGCCCTCTCCCCAGCTACTGAGTTTCAGGAAAGGCTGGAAACTCAGCATGTGAGGAGCATCCAACATTGTAGAGGGGATAGCTATTGGCAGAAGATGGGAACAGAGAGAAAGACAGGGACCACTGAACTTTTTTTTTCCTTTGAAGGGAGAAAAAAAAAAAAAGATTTGGAGGAAGAGAAAAGGAGGGAAGAACCCGTACATGACAGTTTTACCTTATAGGACAAGGAAAAATCTGAAAAACGGGGCGGGGGGCAAGAAGCAGGAGAGGGACTGAACATGGAAGCAGCATGTCCAGGGCCCGGTGTCCGGCTCGACACACTTGGGAGTTAAGTCCACTTTACTGGCCGTGACTGCGGGTCCACACACAGTACAGAGTGTTTCTCGGTTTCACACATTCACTAGAACTATTGCTATTGTTAAATAGCCCCAGAATGCTGGGGCACATACAGGGAAGGAGAGAGGAAGCTGGGAGGAGGAAGCAGGGATGTTGTTTTTCCCCCTCCCTATGTTTAATTAGGAAATAAAACAGAAAGGAAAAATTATTTTTTTCTTTCTTTTTTTTTTTTTGGCTTTCAGTCCAGAAGGACCTCATCTCTGCCCCCCTTATTTGAGGAGCAAGAGGAGGAAAAGGAGAAAGGGGTGTGGGGATAACAGGATGTGGGGCGTGCCAAGGGTCAGGTCAAAAATCACAGCATATCTGACTCTTGAGTCTGGACCCAGGGCAACATCAGCAGGTGAGAATGGCAGGTTTTCTTTTTTTTTTTTTTTTGAGGGGTGGGGAGAGGATGCCACAGGGTGACTCCCCACCTCCTTTGCCTCACAGATTGGCCTGTTTTCCCTGATAAAACTCCTCCCAGCGGCTCTCAAAGAAGCGGCGCATGATGTGCCCAGCCTTGCCCACTTCAGAGTCATCCTCGTTGAAGGTCTGGCAGTTGTCAAATACCAGGAGGGCATCAGCTGCAAACTCCTCGGAGCTGGTATACCTGGGCGGAGTGGAGGCTGAGCTAAGTTGGGTAGGAGTTATTGGAGTAACAGAAGAGCCAAGGGAGTTGGCCTATGTCTACTTACCCTCCCCGGAGTAGCCGTTCCCGCATGGTGGAAAAATCCATGGGATTTTTGATGATACGCCGGTACCCGCTCACCAACCGTGGGTTCACAGGCTCCAGGAAAGGCCACGCTGCATCATGGGACTCCATCTCCATTAGGATAATCCTATGTTACAAGGACAGCGATGGCTGGACTTTAGGGAGCAAATGCACTGACCCCTCCCCCAGCCCTTTCCTCTGGCAAAGGTGGAGACAGCTGTCTCACAATCAACTCACTCGCAAAACGTGAGGTCGCTGTGGTGGTTGCGCATGGAGAGCCGCCGCCGCTTGGACGGGGACAGCCCTTCTTCAGAACACCGAGGCACTACTAGGCCTTCTCGGCCCCTGGACGGTACCCGGCGTCGACGGCCATCGCCCTCTGGGAAGTTCAGCACATAGCCACTTTTCCGTTTCTGGGCTCGCTTTGGGAAACCAGGCTGCTGGGTGAATTCTCCCTCTGCCTGCTGAGGATAGGAAAAAGGCAAGATTAGCAACAGCAGGACCTGTGCTCTGCTGCCCTCCAATTTAGTATAATCTCTACCTGTCTAGGTATGATTAAGATCACAGCTAGATAGGCTTCAAAACACTTTCATACTTACTCACATAACCCAATAAGGTAGTTTTTATAAAAGGGAAAGTATAATTACTCCCATTTTATGGAGGAAGCAATTAAGACTACAGCATTTATGTAACTTATCCAAAGAAGGACCAGAACCCAGGTCTCCTAATGCCCAGTCTGGAGCTCGTTCCAAGGAGACAGGTCATGAAGAGGAGGGTTATTGGCAGGATTAGTGGTAAGTGGAATGAGAAGAAAGGCCTGATTTCTGCCTGGGAGAGGGACTGGGAGGGCAGAAGCCTTACCTGGGCCAGACAGACAGCACAGAACCAGTCTCCTTCTGGGACAGCCTCCATCTTGGGCCGATGGCAGTAAATGTGGCAGCCACGGTCACATCCATCACAAAGCAGAAGAAACTCGTCGTTGTCACCCTTCCGGCAGACTAGACAGGTCTGGACCAAGGTTGCGAGGGGACAGGGTAAGCCCTCAAGCCTCTGCCTGCCAGTGACCCCACCCACCCCAGCTGGCTGGCTCCTCAGCCTTCCCAGGCTCTCTCGGCCTCTTACCACTTTGTTGACAGACTTCTCCCAGGCAATGGACCTCTCCAGCTGGCCCAGGCACAAGCACACCTGGGCCGCACTCCGGCACCGCTCAAGAGTCTGGCGCCAAGCCCGAATGCGAGGGGTGATCTCATACGATCTGGAGGGTAAAAATGGTGATCTTTGGACGAGGAGCAGGATCCATTAAAGACGCAACTGATCCCTTCTCCCCAAGACCAAGAGCGTGTGTGGGGGGATCACTCACATCTCTGTGGTGGTGCACTGGGGGGCACCATTGGGTGTACTGAGCAGGGCCTTCTCCAGCACAACCTCGTGGGCTGACCAGAGGGGCTCCCGCAGGTACCGCCGCTCTACATTCTGCTCCAGTGCAGCCAGCCGTGTCACAGCCAGGTCCAGAGGGTTGGTGGTCTTACGCTGGGGTGCCAATCCTTCCCTGCCCCGCCCCCGCCACGTGATGTCCTCCGGGGAGTCAGGTAGATGCTCACAGTAGGCCAAGTCTTCACGGGTAGAGTCTGGGCTAGGACATGTCCAGCCCTGTAGGTAGGAAGGTGGAATAAAATCCCTCATTGTACAGGAGGAAAATTAGGAACCCAAAGAAATGTGACCTATTCAGGGCCATGGTAGGTCACTTGTGAAATGGGGACCCAGAGTTTTACCTAACAAGTACAGGGATTAATAATGCCCCCAACAGACAAGCCCCTAGTCCTGGGCCTCACCAGCATACCCGAATCTGCAGATCAGAAAGGATAACTCGCTGTTCCAGCTCCTCAACCCACTGAAGCACAGCCAGGTCTGTCTCATATGTCTTCTCTTTGGGGGACCAGCTCATAAGACCTTCTTGAAAGGTAGGTAGCTGACTGGGCTCAAAGATGGAGTCTGGGAAAATAGAGGGCAAAAGAAAAGGCCCATCAGGCCACTGGCCATAGCAGCAACTCAAGATTTATCTTGGGCTCTTAGCTCAGGCTGGGTCAAGGTATCTATCCTACCAGTTGAGGGTCGCAGGCAGACTTCTTGCAAGAAGTCCCTGTGCTTGCTAAGGTGTTTGTGAAGTGCTTTCTCCCGGATGCCGCGGGGGTGCAGGGCCTTGAGCGTGGCATCCAATGTCTCAGGATCTCGGATCCACCACCAGCCAGAGTGCATCTCTGTGAGCAGAGTATACGTGTGGGGTGTTCAGTGAGGGACTGGAACCAGCTATGATTCACACTGCCCACAATGGATGCCACTCTTACCTACTTCTTACCCTATCCCTCCCCAAGATCACTCACCAGGGGGCACAGGCTGGGCTGTCAGCTGGGTTAGGTAACGCTGCTCCATCTGTTTGAAGAACTTGCTGGGCGGTCTGCCTCTTCGTTTTGGCTGTCCCAGCCCTGTGGGACTCTGTGGCATTTCTGCTCGCCTCTTGGAGGTTACCATAGGTAAGGGGGTGGAACAGAGTTGCACTGGAGAACAGGAATTGGCAACACTGGGTCTAATCAACTGTGAATGAGATGACACATAAGGGGATAATGGCATTTTCATAATGGCCCCATCCCTTCCCCCAACTTCAGGCAAGAGCCCTCAGCCGGGCGATGGGGTCTGTGGCAAGATGAAGCTCAAGTGCATATGACTAATTCTGGCTACTTACTGGCTTGGAAGAGGCAGGAAGCTGAGGGGAGGGAGTGGACTGGTCCTCGGAAACTGCAGGGGGTGGTGTAGGGGCAGCATTGCAGGGCATCTGGGCTGAGAAGTTAAGCCAGGGAGCCTGAGGATCAGGGCTGAATTCTGCCTCATCAGGCTCTGGCTCCTCCAGGGGCTGTGATGGGGCTGAGTCCAGTTTTCCTGGGCTGCTGTCAGGTGTGAGGACTGAGCTGCTCAACAGGGAGCTGTGGCTCTGAGTCTGGCTCAGCCAAGACAGGAAGGCTGACTGGCTGAGGTCATGCTGGCTCTGACTCAGAGACAAAGGGGAGCCTTCTGGCTCCAAGAACCCACTATGGGACTGGGACTGGGACTGGGACTGGGACTGGGACTGGGACTGGGGCTGGGGCTGGGGCTGGGGCTGGGGCTGGGGCTGGGCCTGAGGCTGTTCTGAATCCTGACTCTTGACAGAAGACTTAAGGTGCCTAGGTCGCACAGACCCAGGCTTAGTTTTTCGAGGTCGGCCTCGAGCCCGGGCAGGAGAACCAGCAGAGGTACCGGAGTCAGCTAACTCCTTTACAAAGAGGGCTGTGTTAGGTGCTGGATGGGCTGCCACCTTTAATGAGTCAGCTTCCTGCTTTACATCCATAGGAACTATAAAGAGAAGTAAAGAGCTTAAGACATACACTGACATACAAGGGGAAAGAAAGGGTGTGTATAAACACAGGATATATACTTTCTTTTTACCCTTAGTCCCTGATTCCACTAGTAACACCTTACAAGCCAGTGAGCACAGAATCTGAGGAAGAAACACTATTCCCTCAAGCAGTCATCATAACCATAAGCTAACACTTACTAAGAGCCAACTCTATGTTAAGCACTATTTTAAGAGCATTAACTCATTTTCATTCTCTCAACTACCCTATGAAGTACATATAGTATTATTATCTGTCTTTTACAAATGAAAACACTGGAATATCCAGCTGGTAAATGGCAGAACAGGTAGTCTCTTACCACAGAGCATGCATTCTTAAATACTATGCTACACTATATCTTATATAACGAAAGAAACCTAAGACTGCTGGTTCAAGAAAAGTTGTTTAATTTTTGTCAACCAGGACTCACAATTCAGGCTCCCACAGACACACCTACCTACCTAAACTCCCCTCTGTTCCTTCCACAAAGATACCAGCCAAATATGGCAGCACCCAGTAGCGGCGTCTGTAGCGGTCTTGCCCCAAGGAGACAGCCCGAAGCATTTGGGATGAGTGAAGTAGCTTTTTGCGACAGAAGAGCTGGCGCTGGGCGGGAAATAGAAAAGGAAGATGAATAAAAAACACTTTTCCAGGTGTCAGTGGTGAATTTATCCAGTATATGGGAGAAAGGCAATGGCTTTCAGTTTCCCTATAAAATTGATGCTATCTGGGCCCAACTCAGAATGTGATCACCTCTTGCCCAGCCCAGATCTCCAGCTTCTGAGAGTAATAAAGTACATTACCTTGCTGAGTTTTTCTATCTGGCGCTCTAGCTCTGGGATGCTGGATGCTGGGACATCAACCTAGAGACAAGTGGACAGCGAGAGAAAAGGAGTTAGCAGAGTCAAGAAAAGAGAAATCAATTTCCCAACTTCCACTTTCCTCAGTGCTAGGCCAGTACCTCTCCGTCTCTTCGACCCCTACGGCCACGGACAGCTGCTATAGCCTCTTCCTCTTCCTCCTCCTCCATGCCACTGGTCTCCTCCATGATCCGAGAACTGCGCCTCCGCCCCAGGCCTTCCTCTGGCCCCTGCATCTCTACTTCAGGCCGCCCAGTGCGCTTGGCCAGAGCAGTTTTCAGCCTTGAAACAGATACAGAGAGATTAAGGGAAACGATGGTGAGGAACCTGATACTGCCACAAAAGGAATACCTGGAATCTAAACCATCCTGAGCCCTGGTAAGGTCCCAACCCCAGGGAAGGGGCTAATTCGAGGCAAAAGTCCTGGCTATGCTTCACCCTTTCCCCCTTCTCTTCTCTCTCTGAGCTCTACCCTCTGACCCATCCCTACCTCCGGAGCCGGCCTTCCACAATCCACTTGTTTTTCCTGTAGCTGGACATACTCTCCAGGGTCTTGTCAATTTCACTAAAATGGAACAGAGAAAGGGAATGAGATTTTGAAGGAGAAGGGGCAGCACGAAGCAAACGAAGGGAGGCTTAGGGGTGATGGGGCTGTAGCTGAACAGGAACTCTAGCCTAGAACCTAGACTGGATGAATGACAGAGAAATGTCTTAGGTTCTCCCAAGCAGGGCACTGAGATTCAATCCCAAAGTACTCCAGGATCTCCAGAGCATGGCACTGAACACACATCATCCCGGGACTTCTGGATGGCTAGATTTCTCCCCCATCCCATTCAGACTGGTTTTGAGACAGGTATGAGAGACATACATCCATCCCTGCCCACAGCCCCTCACTTGATGATGAGGGTGGAACCGTTGAGCTCATGCACAAGGAAGGCCAGGACAGCAGCCTTCTGTTGGGGTGGCTGGGCCTGAAAAGGCTGGGTGCGCAGGCTGTCACAGAGGGCTGGCTCCACTCCATATGCCATGAGGAAGCAGCGCAGGATCTCAGACACATTGTCTCTTGTCAGTGGAATCTCAGACACCTTCTCCCCCAAGATCTTCAGGGACTGTTTGAAGGAGACCATAATGGGAATGAGGGGAGAAAGCGGAACAACTCAAGTCAGATGAACCTGATAGAGGAAAATACAGTAAGATAGAACTAGGGAGTTAAGATACAACAAGAAGAAAAGAATGAAAGTTAATAGGACAAGATGAGAGAAGAGGAAACAATGATGCAAAAGAAAATGAATAAAATAGAGAAATGAACAAAGTAAGCAGAGGGGAGTCAGGAAGAAAGAAGAACAGAAGGAATAACAAAAGGAAAACAGAGATGTGAAAAAGCGCCATCTCCCTTCATTTGTCCCAAACACTTCAGGGAGGGCCTTTTAAGCACCCTTAAAGAAAAAACGTGACAGAGGCAAGCACCAGATCCCAGGCCCTCCACACCTCCCTAGGAAAGGGCCTCACCTGGCAGTAGGAGGGCAAGCCAGGATCATAGAGTGCAGCCTTGAGGAGACGCACCAGCAGATCCTGCACCTCGCCCAAGCTGTCGCCTTGACACAGGAGCCCCTCCTGCAGGACCCCCAGGCTAGGCACATCTTCGGCAGGATTGAAGCCCAGCACCTTGCCGAAGCTGTGCAGGAACTCCACGATGGTCAAGCAGTCTGAGAAGGCCCCACTGGGCAGTATCAGACCAGGGATACGTGAGAAGTCAGGCAGAGGCTGTAGGGATAAAAGTGGTAGGAGGTCCTGTCAAATATACTAGAAGTTAACAGTTTGGATATCTATGAGGATCTCGCTTTAATGGGAATGTCTTCACAACTGCCCACCTCCCCATGACCCAGGACCTGCTACTGCCCCTTCACTACCTGGTGGTCAGCCAGACACATATCCTCTGTGGGCTTCTTCATCTCCTCCAAGATCATCTGCTGCCTCTGCCGTTCCTCCAAGCGCCTCTGTGTGGCCAGGGTCTTGTCTGCTTTACAAGCTGGCTTGGCTTTGGTCATCTCCTCCTTTTCCTTCATTTTTACCTTCTCCTTCTTTTCCCTCTTGACTTTTTCCTTCAGTTTTTCTTGCTTTGTTTTTACCTTCTCCTTCTCAGCCTATCCACCCAGGGGAAAGAAGAACCGAGAGTTCCCTAAATATTAGTCACAGCCTTTCCTTAGTCCCAGGCCCTCTGAACCTCAGAGCCCATAAATGTAACTATAAAAGAAGATCATCTTTAAACCTTAAACCAAAAATATCCCCTGAAGTCTTCCTTAAACAAAACAATCGTTTAGCTTAAGTAGTAAAGAATGTCTACACTGAGCATTGTGCTCTTTTAAAGAACTATTTATATGGGATCAAACTGACAATACATCAACTCAAAAGGTTGGCTAGGAGGCTTAGGGGGCAGTGAGCTTATGTTAATCATAGGGGGAATAATTCGAAAAAGGCAGGTGAGAACGGTTGCACAACTTGAAGAACGTGATCAGCGTCACTGAAATGTACATGTACAAATTGGTGTATGGTCTTGCTGTGCATATCTTCAACAATAATAGCAGTTTGGTGATTTCAAGTTTATACTTGGTGAGTGTGTACATGCACCTACCTTGGATTTCTTCTTAGCTTCCTTCTGCTTTGAGCTCTTGGTCTCTTGTTTCCTCTTGTTTCTGGCCTGTAAACCATAAGGGAAATCATTTCTCCTCAAACTTTGAAAGTCCCTCTGCTGAGGCTAGGATTCAAAAACAGACAGAGAGTGCTGGGGAGGAGACGTGAGAGCTGGGATGAGGAGCTGGCAATGGATCAGTTCTTTCACCCTGGAAATGCCCATATTATTCTCAAACAAGTCCAATTCTCTCAATCAAGCCCAAGAGGCTTCAAGGTATTAAATGTGTGCTAATACATACAGAATGGCAGATGTGGGAAGTGGAAGAAAAGACGAAGCAGGTTATAGGGACAATCAGCCACTGTGTAATCTCTCTGATGCTGCTCACCTGCCCTTGGATAGTAGTCTGACATTCTCCCCGCTGTACCTTCCGCCTTATCTTCTTCTTAATTTTACTCATCTTTGCTTTATCCTCCTCATTCAGTGTTTCTGTAAGGCCAGAAAAAAAAAAAGGAAAATAGTGAAGCAGATGACTGAACTTGGCATTCACAGTGGCACACGCCTGTTATGAAGCTGGCCTCTCAAACAGCTCACCGAAAAATCTATTTTTTTTTTTTTTTTAAACAGCATATATAATAAAACATGGCGGGAAACGCAGGGGAGGTACTTGCTATGGGGATGGCACAAAGAACTCAAATGCCTTTTACTGCCCAGAAGCACCAGCCCCTGGAACTGATCAGAATACTCTAGAAGACCTGCTGATGGAAAAGAGGCTATAATGGCAGTCTTGTAACCTACCTCTCCCCCAGGCTACCTGACAAAGGCATTAACCCAGACTGATTTTAAGAGCATGGAGCAGAGAAAGAAACAGCCAAACTGCCAGGGAAACAGGATGGTCTCCAGAATTGGAAGCACTGATTAAGCAACATGACTGATATAACTGGTGTCAATGAATTGTACATGTGAAAAACGGTTGAACTGGCAAACGCTGTGGTACATGTATTTTTACAAGGAAAAAGAGAGAGAGTGTGTGTGCGCGCCAGAAAGAAAGGGCCCAGATGATGGATACTTCAGCAGGGTCTAAGCCACAATGACATAGCTTGTGCTTATACTCAGTTCCCATGTCTTGCCCCACTAAAAGATCTGAGTTTCTTTCTTTCTGGAAGACTGAATATTAAAGTACTATCCTGCAAATGACAGAGTATTTTAGAATTGACTTCTTCCTATGACACTACCTATTCTTTTGTTTCTGGTATAGAAACACTATCACACCACATCTGTATGGCAACTCTGTGACTTAGACATTTTCTGCAGATGAACCACTTAAGGCTTCTATTAAAATCTAAGTAATTGTTCCAGGCCATACAGTCAGTAAATGGCAGAGCTGGGACTCTGAAATGGAGTCAGAAGACTCCGAATTTTTTCCCATTTTTCATACTCCATCAGAGTTATTGTAATATTTACTGAAAAATTAGACATTGCCTAACCATCGATCCCACTAAAACAGTGCCAAACATCTTCTGAATTCAGATGTGAGTTCTGAATCTCCATGATGGTGATAATAAGTAAGAATTGTACAACTGAATCCAGTGTGCTATGCAAGCGCATGGAAGACCTCTCCTCTGGGCTACATAACCAAATCTGGGGACAGCCTAGGGCTCCAAAAGTAAGAACAATTCAAGGAAGAAATTAGCCAAAAAAGAACTACTCCAAAAGCGCTTGGAGCCCAGTGCTATATTCCAGGGAGAAGTTGATTCAGACTCATTCTGTCCTGATAATGTCAATCACACCCCTGGGAAACCCAGGTATTGGCAATTCACCGGCATCTCAGAAACTTCATGAAGGGAACAGAACACCAAAGTGAGAAACACCACTGTACCTTGGGCCTCCAGTTTCTTTAGAAGTCGGTTGTCTGTCTTATTCAATAGCTCTGTGATTTTGACCTTGGGCGGCCGACCTCGGCCCCGTTTCACCTTGGGGACCTCCTTGATCTTGGCCTTCTCAGTGTTCCGAGGTCGACCCCGTTTGCCAGTAATTGCCTGAATCCTGGATGGGATTTCCTCTGCTGAGAGCTGTACCCACTGCACGCCCTAAGATAATGAAGAAGGCTGTTACAATGGAAGGGAGTCAGTGTAGGCTACCAGGCCGAGGAACCATTCAATGCCTCCAAACCCCACCAACCCTTTCTTTGAGACAAACGCATAATTAACCCTTGGGTCTGCACCTCTGGTGTGTCTCTCTCTTCAAAGAAATCTCCAACAGGCATGCGAGGACTGAAGCTGAAGTGTTCACGGCGGACGTTGTGTACTACGTTGCGGCTCAGGTACTAAGAAGAGGAGGTAAAGTGGCATTAATGAAGATGGTGCCCCACCATGCCTCTGGCCAACAACAGCACAAGCAGAACAGACCCTAGAACAAACAATGACAGCCTCCTGCCACTGGGCCTATGAAAGGAGTCTGTGCTTCCCTAAGAAATCCCACAAGAGCTACATTACCTTGATCACTTCTGGGAACTGCTTCATCCTCTTTCCACAGGGGCCATAATACCAAGTCTCCCCCTGCCATCGGTGGCTGCCCTTCTTGATGCGCACCTCTCTCCGCCACCTGCCAGAGAAAGCACATGGGCCCTGCCGCCAGGTCACACCCCTACCCACTCCCATGCTACCCAGAAGCCACGTCTACTGAGCAGATGACCCTCCCCACAGCTGTCTCACTAGAACTACATGTGGTACAGAAGCAGCATGAAACACAAGCTTGGCTAGAAAGTAGGTTCAAGCTCCAGCAAATCCTTCAGGCCCTCAGGAGGAAAGCAATACACCAAAGGGCACAAGCCCAGAAACCCCTCCCTGATCCCATTCAGAGAAATTACTCGTCCAGTTAAGAGCACGAAGACTTAAGGGAATAAAGGCAAAAAAGACAGAGGGTAGGGAGGCAAGGAGAAGAGTAAACTTCCTGCTGATTCCATGAAACGATTCAGTAGGCCAAGGTTTAGTTAGGAACTCTGTGTTCTGAGCAACAGATTAAGACTAAGCTTTATCTTTCCCTCAAAACATTAAGCAGTACTCAGACTTGGCGACCACGGCTGTCTAGAGCGGCGGGGATGGGGAAGATTCAGGAAGGCAGTTAGTCCTACTAGGTCTTGGGTGTCAGCTGGCTTGCTCATTCTGGTCGTGTACTATTCCTTCCCTTGCTCCTCCAAAGAGTATAACATTAAAAAAAAAAACAAAAAAACCTCACTGGTACTATGCCTTTCTTCATTCATTGCTATCCCTTCTTCATACAAATAGGACAAGCCATCTAGTTTGAAAACCTGGGTCCTAGGGTCACCAGCTGGGTTTGGAAGAGGTAATAGCTACAGCTGCTTGAGCAAAACTAAATCATTGCAAGATGAAGAAAGAACTGGTGAAGGGAGCCAGATCCTGAGAGAGGAAGAAGAAAAGCCTGGGAATCCCATAGCAAGAAACATCATTACAGATAACTGTCCTTTTATCCATTCTTGTCTAGTCTATTCCTCCCCCGCTTGGACAAGGAGAGGAACTCCCTTCTTCCTAGAGTCATGCATTAAACTTGTCAAGGTCAATGCATGTAGCAAACTGGAGCATTTACCCATGCTGGAGGGGAAAACGAACTTCTTCTGGCGTAGCGATACGTCTCCTTAGAACATCACCTTGGGAGGAAGACAACCACACCCGAGTTAAGAGTTCAAGCAAAATAATGAAACAACAGGCCAGAAGTAGAACAGAATCTGGACACTCACCACTACCAGCAGTGTTTCCTTCTCCAGCGATCTCTTCCAGGTCAGCAGTGGTTTCAGGGAAGCTGCTGATATCCTTATTTGTCGTGGGGGCTGTTGGGAAGGCAGCTGCTGAGGAAGTTGCAGGGGAGGCTTTTGGGGAGGCCACTGGGGAGGCCGTCAGGGAAACTTCTGAGGAGACTGCTGCGGGGGCTGCTAAGGAAGTTGGAGAGACTGTCGGGGAGGCTGCTGGGGAGATTTCTGTGGAGGCTGCTGGAGAGACCGCTGGGGAGACTTCTGGAGAGATTTCCGAGGAGGCTGCTGGAGAAACTGCCAAGGAGAGTTCCGGAGACACTGTTGGTGATACTGCTGGTGAGGCTGCTGGGTGTAGGTGAATAGGGGATGGGTGGTCAGGGGCTGGAAAGTCAGAAGCCTGAGTCTCCATTTCTTCCTGTTCTGTATCACTACCATTATTCAGATCAAAGCTGTTATCTGGAATCCAAAGGGAAAGGACGGGTAAAGGAAAAATGGTGTCACTCAAAACAAGAAACTCTATATAGTCAAACATGGACTAAGCTAAACAGGGTTACTTCAAGGGCTTTTCTCTAGGGTTGGAAAAAGAGAAGTAACTCCTGCTTTCCTCACCAGCCATTCATGAAGGTTAAAGGGTAAAGCTGCTGCTGCTACTGTCACTATGTGAAGAAATGCCTTTTACCTGGAAGAAATAGGGCCTCTGGCCTCCTTTTTCCTGTCAACTCCCAAGTCTCACAAGCTCTTCTGGGCACTGGGCAGAGGTCAGAGTATACTGAACTGTGCCTTCTTTAGTTCCACCACACACTATCTCATATCCCCCTCAGTTCCCAGCAAGGTGCTCTCACAGATTTCCTACCCCTGAGGCCCTAAATATGGGACCTATCCTCTCATCTTTTCCTAGGTCAAGTGCTACTTTCTTTGTCCCACATCTCCTTGCTTACCTTGCAGGACAGACTCCCCTAAGACAGGTGGAGAGGTCGGGCTGGCAAAGATAGAGGCTGAAGTTTGACTATCATCTGCCAGGAGACTGAAGGCAGTGGTGTTATTGAGTGAAGTGCAATCAAGGGCAGAGATCACAGGGCTGTCCCCCAGAGGCAGCTTGTCCTCTCCACCCATCAACTCTGTATCATCTATACCATAGAGTCCTCCACTCACTGGCTCTGTACATGGTGGTAGAAAAAAATCAGAAAGCAGTATATTAAGGAAAAATCAGAAAGAAAGACTCCTTTAAGGAATATTGGTCTGAAAATATCCAATTCTAATTCCCCTAGTGTGAATTTTCTTATATTAAATTAGGGAAAATTTACAGCCCTCTATCTGAAAGCATAAAGCCACCGGACTATACGGATTGTTAGAGCTTGAGGTGGAAATGAAGCGACAGGCACTGGTCCTGTATGAACTCACAGACCAATGCAAAATTCTAGTATCATAAAACATTTTTATGCTTTAGTGGGATAAAGGGAATTGTTCACTGGTAAATGTTTTTTTTTTTTTTACTAGCTAGTGAGAACCCAAATAGCCCAACTATGTGGTAATAAGTCCCTATCCAATGAATTATTACAGCCCAGGGCTCTCAGCCAAAAGGAACACTGGGAGAGAAGCTGGGAGAGGAACCAATTCAGCTCACAGTGCAGTTGGCCAAGACAGGCCAGTGGCATGTAACTGGGATCTGTCACAGAATATCTGCAGACCCCAAAGCCCCAGATTCCCTAGTGCTTTCCCTGGGTCACTATCTCTTCCAGGTAGTAGACAGCTGGCTACCCTCTGCATGGGTAAGTTGGAAGAATCCAGCCTGTAAGCCCACCTGGTGCCAGAGAGTTGAAGGGCTCCAGAGAATCTTCACTGAGGATTGGAGTGTCTTCCAGTTGGTCAGGAAGGTGTGAAGGATCATCTAAGCAGCTCACTGAAGGGTCAGGGACCAGGACTGAGACGTCTTGGTGCAATGATTCCACAGAGGGGACGGAGCCATTATAGCCACACATCTTCAGTTCTGGGAAATCCCAGAAGAGGGCAAAAGTCAAAATCAGTGCCTTCAACTGGTTCATTTAGCTATAGGAGGTAGTCAATCTTTGCTAGAGGGATGTTCATTCATTCAACATTTATTGCTGCCAGAGTGCCAGTTCTATGCTGGGTACAGATCATACCAAGATACTCAAAGTGAGCAGAGATGTGCTGGTAAAATCCTACAGCAGGCAAAGAAAGGGGAAAGGAGAGTGGGATCTGAGACAAGAGCCCCATCATGTTCTCAGATAACTCCCCCATCCAGTGGGAATAGATGATAACAGAGATAACAAGGTGGTCACCCTTGTACTTGGAATCAATCGCAAGCGAAACTTTTACATATTTTGAGGGAAAAGATGAGAGGGACTGTCACATATACCAATGCCAACAACAACAACAAAAAGAAAGGAAACTGTGACTAGACAAGCAACGGTGTGCTCGGCCTGCTTCCTTCCCTCCTTCACATGCCAATCACTATAGGGCTCAGCCCAGTTTAGCAGCCAGTCTGACCCTGCCATAATCTCTTAAAACTGCCTCAGTGCTCACTGCTAATGCTCCAACCCCCGTCTATATTTTGGAAGAAGCCCTTCTTGATGCAGGGTGTCTGTTGGGGCTGTTTTGGGCTCGCCCACCTGCCCTCTCCAGGCCAGCAGCTCTGCATGAGCTTGAAATAATTTGCACTCCCACTCGCGAGCTGGTGCTGCTGCCACAAAAACACCAGCCACTTGGCTCTGCTAATCACCAACATGCAAATCAGCCTCCACTGCAGAGAGCTGGAAAGACAAGTTTTCCTCACCTCAAAAAGCCACTGTCCCCCACAGCCCCATTTTCCCTTTCCCCACCCAGCTCGCAAACCCAGTTATACCTGGCTGCTCTTCTTCCAGCTCCAGGCTGCCTACCAAGCCAGTGCCATTCTCTGCCACCACTGAAGTCAGCTCCTTTTCTCCCGTCTCATCAGGATGGATACCACTGCCTACCTCCTGAGACGGTGCAAAGGTCTGGATGCTGGATCCCAACATAGGAGAAGGCTGTGGAGAGGTGAAAAAACTAGGGGGTCCATTGGGCATCACATCAAAATTCTGGTCAGGAAAGGAATCATACAGTTCCTGTGAGTCGAAGTTAAGCCCCATGGGACTCTGGGTACCGTTGGCCCAGAACTCTTGGCTCCCAGCCCGAAGGTTAGTGTTGTGACTTGGGGATGAAGGTTGCCGGCTGCCCCCAATGATGCCGTTGAGTGGGTACTGTCCCCCAGAGAACTGGGAGAGAAGGGATGGGTCCTTGAGGTTGCTGCCAGGATTGGCGGATGGGTATTGTGAGTAGTTCCAGAGACAGTCGTAGGCCACGCTGGGGTGATGGAGGTGTGAGGTGCTGGAGGAGTGGGGAGCAGAGTTCAAAATCCCTGAAGTAGTAGTGTGAGATACAGTAGATAAGCCATTAACATTCACATCCCCATTCAAACCTGGCAGAGGAGGGAAAAGAGTCGGTTACAGATATGTATGCAAGTAATTCTACCAAGAGAACCCCAAAGTAACAGCACTGACTAGAAAAAGGGAAGGTGAAAGGGAGGAGGATTCCCTGGCTGCTATATTTGGCTTTCCAGTCTCCAGGGAACACCAAACCCAGATGCTCCTGGATGTAAGCTTAGCAACTGCTGCTGAGGCTGCAGAGTAGGGGGCTGGGAGCTATCCTGGCCTACCATGGGAGCCACCAGCAAAGAGCTGGCTGTTGCTTATGCTCAGGGCTTTTTTTTTTTTTTTTTTTAAATAAAGCTATTTGCAGACTCTGTAGAGTGACTTGCATTCTTCCCCACCCTTATTCCCTAGGGGAATTCTTCCCATGGGAGGGCACATGACTGAATTCTCCAGGCCCTCCTTTTCCCTAGTGTCTGGGTGGCGCACATGACTGAATTCTCCAGGCCCTCCTTTTCCCTAGTGTCTGTGTGGCCCTGCAGTGGCACCAGAAGGGACAGCCTCCACCTCACTGGCACATGCAGATCCAGCATTTGTGCTGGGCTAAGAATAGAATTTGTAGTCACCACAGTGACAAGATCCCAGCTCAGGACGCTGGGCTTGGCCCCACCCCAAAGGCATTGGAGGGTAATTTGCTTGGGGAGGGGGGAAATCTGTACAAGACCAGTGCTGCAGACTTCAGCTCTCAACAGCAATGACAACCTCTGGGTTGGAGGACAATCAAATAAAGGGAATCAGGATACTAAGGAAGCTGGGGGAAAAAAACTCCAACAAAATAAAACAGCTTCTATCTCTCTGCAACTCCCTTGTAGGAGACAGGAGGGGGAAGTGGTAAGTATTAGCCTCTGGCAGTATTTTTCTGCTGCAAGGAAGGTGGGACGCATGTGGGCTTCTCTCTACTTCCAAGCATAAACTGTGGGAAAACCAGGCAAGATTAGAGAGGAACTTGGCATAACCAGGGTACAGAGCAACTGATAAGCCAAATCCAGGAAAAGACCTGATCCTGGCAGCAACACTTTCATGTAGAATTATAAATATTTCTCTCTGGGGAACTAGGTAAGCACTAAAACCCTCCCTTGGCCCTACCTTCTATCCTCAAGGACAGGAGGTGGCACAGGTACTTCCAGCATCTGCCCTCTTCTCTGTCGCACAAACAAATTAAAAGGCAAACGCACCCCAACCTTCACCCAAACCAATCCCCACCCCCAGTTCTTGCCCAGTGAGGCTTCTCCAACCTCTAAAAACAGCTTCTTGGAGGGCTGGCCTTTATGTCTCTTTCATGGGTCCAACCTGGTTATCAGCAGCAGTATCCGTAAAATCACTCTCTGGCAGTAGCCAGGGAACAGGGCTGACAGAAGAGCAGGCTAAGATGAAAAACTAGTATGTTTTTCTAACCCCTAAATCTTAAGTCAAGGCTAAAAGTGTTGCTTCCAAAAACCCCTAGAATTTTTTCTTAGAAGTTTGATTTCTTCCCAGCAGCTGGAGTTCTATGGATTTACTTCCTCCCTCTTCTCCTGGCAAGAGAGAGAGTTGTTGTGGGGTTAACTAATCCATCCCAAAAAACCAAACCCATTGCCGTTGAGTCGATTCTGACTCATAGCGACCCTAAGGACAAGGTGGAACTGCCCCATTGAGTTTCCAAGGAGCATCTGGCGGATTTGAACTGCCAACCTTTTGGTTAGCAGCCGTAGCACTTAACCACTACGCCACC
Source organism: Loxodonta africana (assembly GCF_030014295.1). Lineage (NCBI taxonomy): Eukaryota > Metazoa > Chordata > Mammalia > Proboscidea > Elephantidae > Loxodonta > Loxodonta africana. The sequence goes on along the minus strand of NC_087345.1, from coordinate 80,725,308 downwards.
AGGGTTTCCCAACAAGCCCATAGGGGAGCCAAATCTCCTCCCATCAATCTGCTCTACAGGAATGATGCCCATTCCCTCCCCAGGCCATGGCCCTCACACTCACTTTTCCCTTGCTGGGGGAAGTTCATGGGAGACCCGTTAGTGTAGAGGCCCTCCCCTGAAGAAGGAGAGGGTTTCAGTCCTGAGGCAGCAGGTGCAGGGGGAAGGCCAGTAAAGTTAAAATGGTCGTTTGCCTCCATTTCTGTAGGAGGGGAGAGAGGAAAAAAAAAAAATACTGGCGGTTAAATAAAGCCATGACACCTAGAATCTTCTAGAGGGAATGCCCCCATTCCTCTATCCACTTACCCTTCTCTACTTACGTACAGTGGGGGAAGAGGCAGTTGAGAAAAGAGGAGGAGGAAATAGAACCCCAACCAAGCAACAGCCCTACAGAAATAAGTCTTTTAAAGCCAGCCTGGCCCTTGTAGAGACAAAAAAAGTTAAGTGACAAAAACCACAGAGGAGTCCTCCCTCTGTGTAAGCTTCCCCTCAGCCAAGCCCTTGAGTCCCAGCCCAGGTTACCCCTCTATGTCAGGTACTGGCACTCTAATATTTAATATTCTCCATCCTTTCATTTTTTTCTCAAATGAGAAATAACTCCTAGGGGCCAAATAAGATTCTCAAAGCATCTTTTTGACAGGAGGCCATGGAGATGTGGGTGTTGGCAGGAAAGTATATCTGATATTCACCAGGCTTTGTTTTGTCACTATATATCTTGAGCTAAACGGCTAATCCATGGCCCTAGACATCTGAAGAACTGAGTATAACTGCATTAATAAAGGGATTTGAAAATAACACATTTCAGAAAAAGTGACCAAAATGGCAAAACCCAAATCATCCAGCAAAACTTCTACTTATTCATGGGAAATAACATGCTCTCCAAGAACACAGCTCAGAAAAATAGCAGAGGTGGAAAATCATTAAATAAGAGGATGTCCCAAAACATATTATTCTGTTATGTCCATTATAGTGCTTCCTAATATCTTAGTTTTGTGGTTTAGATGTAAAGTCTCACGGACTGAATAGCACTACAAAGAAGTGCAGCGGCTTACTGAGGGGTGGTATGGTTGAAAAGCTTTTGCCCTCTTCAAATATAAGGTGACATACTACTAGGAATAATGAGAAGTCAGGCCCTTGATCAGGATAAATTTAACTTTAATAGAGCCGAGAGAAGAGGGAATAAAGATAAGCAGCAGAAGCTAGAATTACCGGTAAAGTCCAACTTATCAATCAGGTACTTATGATGTACTAGTGCATACTAACCTGATATATAACAGATATGATCTTGATACAGGAAAAGCAACTCCTTGGATTAACTATGTTTTAAAAAAAAAAAGGGGGGGGCAGAAGAACTCAGACAAAAGGTTTCTTTGTCAAGCTCCTAAAACGAGGCAATAAGCTTACTTAAGCGATATATTACTGAGCTCTGGTGGTGCAGTGGTTAAGAGCTACGGCTACTAACCTAAAGGTACGCAGTTAGAATCCACCAGCCGCTCCTTGGAAACCCTATGGGGCAGTTCTACCCTGTCCTATAGGATCGCTATGAGCTGGAATCAACCTGACGGCACGTGGGTTTGTTGGTTGGTAGGTGATATTTTAAATAATTAATTAAAAGAAAAGAAAAAAAGTAGTTTATATTTTGTTGCTTTAAGGGAAAAAAGCTTTTAGGACTGACTTATCTCCCACATAGGATTTTCATTTCACTCTAAAATAAGGAGCAGACCTAAACTTGTTATGCATCAATAAAGAAACCAAGTCTCTACAGAAAAGATCTCAGGGTCTTCCAGGATTCCCGTCTTTTATTTAAGGCCACTCCTCAGTGGTAAGGAGTCTCATAAGCGTAAGATGAGTGATCTTTCTGAAATGAAAGAGATCTCAAGGAGAAAAGTTGGTTCCCTAATCTTTACCGTAGGGTCCTTCTAAAGCTTACATCACAGAGCAAAGAGGACATTCAGTAGTTCATTTCAGAAGCCCTGGAAAGCAAGTCTCATATGATCCTCCCACCTCCATCGAGTTTTATGCACAATCACACCTCCTGGGCTTACTCACTCACACCAGCTTCCTGCCTGTGCACTCAACTATATCCTTCCACTCAGTGATAGGCAGTTCATTTTTCCATTCTCTATTTGAATCCATGAGGAAATGGGCGACCTTCTCGTCTCTGCTGTTCTGGGAAAGAACAGCATTTCCTGTTTCATACATACTAATAAGATGGCTCACAGAAATTAGATAAGTAAAAGGAATGGGAAGTTATCTGGTGCCTGAAGTCTGTTGATCTGTTTCCCCACCAGCTGCTACTAAAGGGTCATTAGAGCCATAATCACTTCTTTTACAAGATGCTTCCTAGACACCTAAAATACTCTTTGTGCTGTGCAGTGAGGTCAGTACAATATAGTGAGCTCCAGGTTCGAATCCTAGCTCTGGTACTTACTAGTTGTGTGCCTCTGCACAAATTACTCAACCTTGAACCACAGTTTCACAATTTATAAAAATTTTAGTACCCACTTCCTGGGTTTATGAGGATTAAATGAGATAATTTATATAAAGAACAGAGCAGTGACGGTCACCCAGCAAGCACTCAATAAATGTAAAGACTACTTTTTTTTTTTTAGTTTTACAAAATATCCAAAAGGTTTACATATAATTTAAATACACTACTAGTATGGGAGATACCACAAAACTAGGGATGGTCTCCCCTAAGCCAGACTTCTTTATATGCAACTTGACTCCTGATTTCAGATGTCACACAAATATGGGATCTTAGTAGGGGAATGCAAGGAAAATGTGAAGTCCTCCTCTCAACAATAAACGTAGGGTTATTTCATTTTAATCTTCCTACCGAAGATGCTTTTCACAATACAGTCTGCAGGTAAATTTTGCCCTCCCATCCAGAGCCAACAAGGAGAACAGTAAAGCAAAGGAGGGTATCTTCCTTTGAACAAATAGGATTTGGGCCAAAAAGAAAAAAGACATCAGTCAGTTCCCAACCCCCAAAATAGCAGACAGCTCTCATGACCAGGAAGTATAATCAGGCAAGCACCCAGCCCAGTCTCAGTTGTATGAAAATGGATCTCTTAAGAGCCCTATGTTTCATTTATAAGAGTTAAGGGGCACTGCCCCTTAAGCTTGAAGTAGCAAAGCCCTGCCACATGGACAAATAGGCTGCTTCTCTCTCAGTCACAAAGAGTTACTACTCCGTGAGCCTGTGACATGGTTTTAACAGAAAAAGGCTGACAATGCGCAAAGTGTTGAAATAAATATTACAGATTTCAACACTGTTGCAGGTGCTCTGACCAATCCTAATCCTCTGGCCTGTGAGGCTACTCCAGGAAACACAAGACACATAAAATCCTCCAGCTGGACACTTTGGTAGTCCCCGTAGCACTTTGGCTCATTCTTCTCACACAGTACACCAACATTCCACTAATAGAGAGGTTTCTAATTTTTCCTTAATGGATGGGGAGAGATTTATAAATGTTTATATTCATTAAATAGCAAAGTCAACTTTTACTGTATACCAAATAAACCATACTACTATATTTTAGCTTCATAATTATGAATGTTATGGAGGATATTTCTCAACTCTACACAACTCTGTCTTCACTCACCATGCTCCAATACAGTGGTCTCAACCGGGATGATTTTGCCCTCCAGGGGACATTTGGAAACATCCAAAGGTATGGCACCTAGTGAGCAGAGGCTAGAGATGCTGCTAAAAATCCTACAATGCACAGGACAGCCACCCTCTCCCCACCACAACAAAGACTTATCCCACCCAAAATGTCAATAGAGCCAAGGTAGAGAAACCCTGCTCTAATACAAAAACTGCCCTACACTCTAGGGAAGTTCCAAAAGTCTTCCCTACTCCCAGTTGTGATGCTGCAAGGAAAGATGCTTTGTTTGACTTTATGTTTAAAAACTCCTTCCCTGGCTAAGCTGTCTCCCTACACCAAATACAGAGTTCCAAGGGCCATGCCAAAAATTGAGATGCCCTCTTCTCTGGTCAGGATAACGCATTCTGACAGCTTCAGTACAAGCTTCCTATGGAATTCTGACTCAGACAAACTATTGCATGCACTAATTGAGGCTCATTCTCTCTCAAAGTGTCTTTTCCATAACCCTCTTCCCTAGTCAGGAGGAAGGTTATAAAAGAAGAAAAATTATACTAAGGGAGCTACTCAAAGACTTGCAACGCCCAGGCTGCTCAGGAGAATACAAAGATGATTCTCGTATCTTTATTTCTTCTAAACTATGTCAATTCTACAGCATCAACAGGATATTAAGCTCCACCATCATATATCCAGAGCAAACAGGTACACGTTCTACTACTAGCCAAACGGTTGGCAATTCGAACCAGCCCAGAGGCGCCTTGGAAGGCAGCCCTGATGATCTGCTTCTGAGAGGTCACAGCTCTGAAAACCCTATGAAACAGTTCTACTCTGTACACATGGGGTCACCATGAGTTGAAATCAACTCCATAGCAACTAACGACAATGAAAACATTTCATATCCAGCACCTCATTTACTGCTAAGTACATATAAAAATCAAAAGAAATATCTGTTGAATCTATGAAGTGAACAAATGAATAAATCTATCTTTTCTGCGCCACTAGCTTACTCATCCCATAAAGGTTGTTGTTGCTCCTACTACGCTCAGACAATCAGAAAATTCTTCATAGAGATAAAAATTCCCCGAGGGAAGAGAGGCCCCAAATCTTGATGTATTCTAAATAACTGTCCCTTGCAGAAAATAAGGGCTAGAAACAAAGAAGTGCTGAGAATAGAACTGGCAATAAATTTAAGCTCTTAACTAGTAAAATGTTCAGCTTGATTTAAATGAACATTGAAGGTGCATAGTGGGTTTTTAAATATTTGTTGACTGAATAAAGGAATCACATAACAACCTAATTCTGGGCTAGGTTTTCTGCCACAGCTCTGCCTGTGTCACTGTCAAGGGCTGGGAGCATCTCTGAAATTGCAGAACACTAAAAGCCATACTCCAAAGGTTATTTCCCTCTTTTAGCTCTGATTGTTTCTCAGAATTTCAGCTCTAACAGTTAAGGATTCCACCCTTTTTCTAAGAAGATATCTGACCATCTCCAATCCCACCAACTGAGTTGAGTGGGAAGGTTAAGGACCCCGTTGCTGAGGCAGATTATTAAGACTCAAATCCCAGAAGACTAAAAGTGATCAGACCACTTCACCTGTTTCTTAAGAACCTCATGTTTTAGTTTTTTTGATGAATTCTTGGTAAGGACACATGATCTTTTTAGACTGTAAAATCCTTTCTTAATAATTATTCCCTAAAGCTAGAGGAAGGACAAAACACAAAGACAACACTTTGAGACCACCTCATCTGTCTCTTAAGAACCTCATGTTTTAGTTCTTTTTATGAATTCTTGGTAAGGAAACATTATCTTTTCAATCTGTAAAATCCTCTCTTAATAATTATTCCCTAAAACTAGGGGAGGGACAAAATACAAATACTTTCACTGTCAGTGACCCAACCCAAGAACAATTTCCATAGCTCTTCAAAGGAGACAGGTTTTTTCTTTTGCAGAATTTTATAAATTTCAAATTTATGCAGATCAACAAGCTGTTGTAATATGGTCCTTCTGACCCACGTGCAGTAACGCTGAGAAAGTATTAATCTTGGGCTGTGAGGCACCTTAGGACGCCCATATCCCAAGAAACAAATCAAGATTATTGCCCCAGGAAATACCTCAAGAATTTTATAGTTTATGTCCTAGGACATTAAAAACTTGGGCATTATTGCTTCATTTTATACATCTCACACAAATTCACTCCAGTTATGGACTGACAAGAAAGTTCAACAGCAGCAAGACATAGTAATCCTAAGGAGGTTTGCTTCTCTCTTGGCAACACCTGATTCCAGAACCACAAGACTACAAAATGACCCTCTCAGAGTACTCTAGATTTCTGGCTTCTGAGGTCAGTCCACATAGTTCTCCTTGCACCTCAAATTTTTTCCACTTGGGAGAAGCTTAAAAAAAAAAAAAAAGTCAGAATGAGAAATCCATTTCTGATAGAGAATGCAGCCATTTTTTAAGAAGACCATGAAGTCTGCTTCATTCAACTTTCAGATTAATTATGCATCAAATGAAATCAATATCTACTTTCTCAAAATCAGCTTCTACTTCTTTTAGAAAGGGTGGTCTTTTTTCCTTGCTTCACTCTTTTAATCCCCAATAGGGAAAAACAACTTACTGTTCTGTCAGGTTTCAATTTAGGTAAGTAAAGGTTGAGGAAGAAAAGGGTAATTCATAATCAATATCAAAACAATCCTCTATCAGAAAGCAACTAAAGGAATCAACCAGTCAAACAGAGGGACAAAAAAAGGGCACTGACATCAATCAGAGAGACTTATGCTCTCTTAACAGTGATGATGCTGCTGTCACACAATCATGTCTGTCTGTTCCTATCCTGGATGTACATTCATTCAGGTGGCTGGTTTGTGATTGGAAAATACTTAAAAGATGATTTAAATGCTAGGTTTAAGCAATTTTCAGAGTAGTCCAAATGATCTCAATACCTCACCTCTCAAAATTTAAAATCCCGTGGCCAACTCTTATCCCTAACCAAACCTGGTGTCTACCAAAATGCCTTGGAACAGAGTACATACCCCATCACTGTATTTTATAATAGAAATCTCCTGGAGCTATCAAGTAGGAGACAGAAAATATGGACACAGGACTGCATGGAACAGAGGAAAAGTTTACCGCTCTCCAAGAAGAGTACTAAGAGGGAAGATGACTTTTAAGGACTGAAGACAGCAAACCCACCTATTCTAATTCGTTGGTCCTACACAAGGTAGAACTCTAGCACCCCAAATCAAATAACAGGCTTCCCACAGGGCCTGTCCTTAAGCTAGAATCACCAAGGAGGAACAATCCCACCATCCTCAGGTTTTGTAAATCAGTCCCAAATCCCAACACACAAATCCCATTCATTCTGAAATCTTCCCCCATTCCCTCTTCTTCCTCCATCTCTCAGAACCTAACCTTCATGTCACAAGCTCACTTCCTCAATGCTCTGCAAAACAGAAACTGCCATTCTAATCAGGATCCCAAGCTACCCTGATGCCCCAAAACACTGCAAGCCTTCTTGGCAGCTCTGTATGTTGAGAGAATTTGCATCATTTGTATTGAGAGTGTAGCCCCGCTGGTGAGTAACTGGGTTTGCTTTTCTATGACCTCTAGCTCAAGGAAAAAAAAATCCAGATAGGGAGACAGAGAAATGGGGATGGGGATCAATGAGTCAACTGCTGAGACTACTTCCCGTGGACAAATTAAGTTTACAAAGAAAAAAAAAAAGTCCAACGAAAGGACTCTCAGACCACTTGGTGGGCAGGATCCGAGCTTGCCCAGAAAGCCTCAGAAAATGAAACCAAATCTGATTAAAATGGACATTTCAAAACAAGAGGCGCAGCAACAAACGCACAGCTGCCATTTCCCGGCCACTTCCTGCGGGAGGTTGGGGGAGGGGCTGTTTGTGTACAGATTGAGGTGGAAGCTATCCCCCCTATCACCCCCTGAAGGATGCAAATCCCTCACTCCAATAAACCCTACAAAGGAATGACTGCTACCGACATTACCTTCCCCTGAAAAATCGGGAACACCAAGAAAGGGATGGAGCGAGGTCATCCTGTCTGCCACGGAAATGGGGATCCCCTTGGAAAGGAATCCCTCTTTATTCTTCCCTTACCCCAGCTCCAAATTTGGACGCCTTAGCATCAGCCCTTACGACCCTCATATCCTATCCCTGGAGTGGAGGATTCTCCCGGGACGCGCGGGCCCCCTTGTCAAGCGCAGCACCACCCCAGCAAGGCCCTCTCCAGCTAGCCACGCTCAAGAGAACGTGCGCGCGCCTGCCGGGGAAACACCCTCAGACCCCTAGAAACGCCCTCTACCCTCCACTCACCGCAGCCACAACGCCCCACTCCCCACAGACGGAGTGTTTAACCTTCCCAGGGAACCCCTTCACCCCTTCACACTCGGGCAATCCCCATCCCCACCCCAGGAGGTGGAGCCCCTCCCGGGGATTCCATCTCGAGTCCCCCACAGGAGTCATCTCCACCAGCCAGGCGGCTTCTCCACCTCCTCGTTGTCGCCGCCGCTGCCGCCGGGAGCCCCCACAGCTCCTCCCGCCCCCGCCGCCCCGTCACGGGTCCGTCAGCAGACCTGCCAGCCCCCACTGCCTCCTAGCCCTTAGGGCAGGGAGACCCCAGCCTGGGGGGTGGGTCCTAGGTCCTAGCTAGAAATAAATCCGACAGCTTCCCGCTCCAGGTGGGGTTCAAATCAAGACACAAGCCGCCTTCAGAGCCTCTGTACCCTGAGGGAAGCCGCGGAAGAAAGCGGGACTCCCTTCCCTCAGGCCCCCGGCCACCGACCCCCACAGACCTGAGGCGGCGGCTCGGGGATCTTCTCTCCCCGGGGAACAGGCGGTTCACATGGCCGCGCTCCGGGCGCCAGGAGGGGAGGGGACACGGCGGGGGAGGGGGTTCAGGGTCTGGGAAGGGGGAGGGGGACGCGGCTCAACCGCGGGGCCCGAGCTGAGCCAACATGGCCGGCAAGGGAGGAGGGAGCCGGAGCCGGAGGGGGCGGGGAAGCTGCTGCCGCGAGAGAGCCGCCCTCCGCGGCCTCCGCCGCTGTCGGGTCCTAGTGCCCGCAGTTCTGACTTCCCGACCCGGATCTGGGTCCTAGCGCCGCTACGTATCCTGCGCCCCGGCCCTCTTTCCCACCTACCAGCTCCCTCCGCACCCGCCTCTCATTGAGGGCGGTAGTCTCGCTTCATACAGGTTAAACGGAAAGTCGTCCATGGTTCTAAGGTTAACCTGGGCCATATTTCTAGGACCAAAGTCATGTGCCACTCTCCTAACGCGAGGTGAGGGGTGGGGTGGGGTCTGGGAGATAATTTCGGGCAGTTATATCCCAGTCTAGGAAGTGGAAAAGTTCAAATGTGGAAGCAGAAAGGTTAGGGCGCGATTGAGTCCTGGTAAAGGGGAGGAGGAGCCACCCACTCACCTGTCCCGTGGGGGCAGCCTGGTCCTGCCTGGATCACCGCGACATCTGCAGGGCCCTGGACGTTGGGAAGATTCCTGTGCATGGGAAAAGGAGACTTGGCTCTGGGGCCTGGCAGGGAAGACCAGAGTCTGGCCTAAGCACGGTCAGAGGGTCAGGGAATGGGAAAAATGACCAGCAAATAAGATGCCCCAAATGTCCACCTCTTATGGAGGCTGTAGTTCCATTACTTTTTCTGATAGGGTTATATAACTGTATGAAACCTGAGAACAAGAGGAAAATCTAGTAGAGAACTTGAGCTTGTCACCTAAAATGTCTATTGCAGGAACAGTATCATAAGATGTTAGAGCTTAGAGAACTTCTAGTTCAACCTTGTTTGTCAGATGAAGAAACTAAGGCCCAGAGAGGTTAACCAACTTCTTCAAGGTCAAAACAGTGGATGAAATGAGACTAAAAAATCAGGTTTCCTTTGCCTGAAACTCACCAGACTTTGCAGGCTTCAAGATAATTCCCATTCAATTTAATGCAGTGCACTTCTATTGCACTGAATATTCTGGAAGAACAAAGACAGAGCTACGATCAGAAATTCTGCTAGGTTGTGGGGCGGGGGGAGATCAATAGATATCCTTTCCTCTGGGGGTCTGGGAGAAAAAGAGATCCGAAAACTGGGTGAGGACAGGGTGAGGCGAGGCCAAAGTCATCAGTCTAGATTGGATTTCACTACTCCACCTCCCCACTACAAACGGTTCAGGGAGGGTATGAAGGAAGCTATCTTCAGTAAAGCTCCACAAACTGAGTGGGCCAGAGGGCGGGAAGAATAAGAAGGGAAAGAAAATTTTGCTTTCCCTCTTCTGAGATAAGTAGATTAAGGGGTAAAAGAAAAAAAAAAAAAAAAAAAACAGGTAGAAACCCTTCTCTCCTTTCAGTTAGAACAGATTTCATAGGTCATCGTGGACAAAAAATAAAGACAACAGTCTGCTAACTAACCTCAAGTCCCCGACTGAGCAGGTGCCACTCAGGAAACCTCTGCTTAAAGAATTTCCCCTTCCAGGCTCAAAATAAAGGCAGGTGGAGAAGAGAGCTCAGGGTATGAAACTGGTTCTTGAAGGGCAGAAAGAGAGAACTGGTATCCTTTTTTTTTTTTTTTCCCTTTTTCCAGGGCAGATGAAGGAGAATCTTCCTACCTCCGGTAGGGCTGGCCACTCGGAGGCCGGGAAGGCAAAGGAGGAGTCTGTGCCAGTCAGACGGGTGTAGCCACGCCCCTCCCCCGCCCCCACCACACACCCACACACACCCACCCGCTGGCTCCACTCTGCGCAGGAAGAGCCGGTTACTCTTGTGCCCCACAGACTGCCCCCACCACTTCCGAGCCCTGGGCCTTGTCTCCAGGGCAACGTATGTTGGCTAGGAGGGGGTCACCTGGGATTAGTAAAGAAAATGGAGCAAGAGCCATTCTACAATCACCTTCATCCCTGAATAAGGCCTCTCCTTTTCATCCCATCTAAATAGGGTTCTTTGCTGTTTGAGGAAAACATGAGGGTGGGATACCAATATGCCTAACAGCTGGGTGTTTACTTCTTGCCAGGAGCCACCCCAGGCAGCAGCTGTGCTTCTCCCCTGATACAGACAACAGAGGGCAGACTGACCCCATATGTCCCCAAACATTCCACAATCCCATCAGATATGGCTGCTCACCCATCCTGCCTCGCTTTAAGAAGCTAGTAGAAAGGGGAAGGGGCAAATGGTCATTTTTCAGCAACTTGTGAGACGAGTGTCTAGGGAATAGACTGAACCTCTCCAAGCCAGGCCAGTGGGCGGGTAATGAGGAGAATGGGGTGGGAGAAATTAGCACCTGCTCCCCTTTTCTCACCCTCCCTGTTCTTGTTGCACCACCCTTACTCAGGGGTCAGCTGCCAGTGCCTGGCTCCACTGTGAAGCCAGATGGCTCGGGCTGGGAGGGGGAAGAGAGAGAAAGGGAGAGAAAAAGGGGATTCGTTTGCATCCCTCTTCCTCCCCTCTCCCCCTCTAGATACTCCTGGCATCCAACCTCAGACACCACTGCTGATCACCTTCCCTCAGCTCTCCCCCAGGACCATTAAACAAGATGCAGAAGAGTCTGAAGCAAACCCTGACACTCCGTCCACCAATTCTGGTGTGGCAAGCGAGAGCACAAGGGAGAGAAGGAGCAGAGCTAGGGGCACAGCTGGACTTGGGGAGAGGGGCTCCCCAGTGGAGATGCCTCAGGGGAGGGTAATTATTAAATATCTCCTCCTTTCCTTTCTCCCCCCCTTCTCCACCCTCACTCACTCTTTAAATGGATCATACAGTTAATAGGGTGTAGCAGGGAGACTGCCCTCACCTTCTGTAACCATTCCAACTGCCCCCCCCCCCAGGTTAATACAAAACAGTCTCCTCTACTTCTGTTTTGGGGAGGCTAGACTCCTCCATACCGCATCAGAAGTATCATAACCCCTCCTCTTCTTCCCTCCAAGGAGATGTATGCTCTCTCAGACTCAAAGCCCAGTCTGTTTCTGAACTTCCCTAATGGGCTTATCCAAGGTGGTCCTAGGAAGGGACATCTAATTTCCTTGGGGGTGGGTGCTCCCTTTGCATCTGAATAGAGGTTAGGTTTGCCCCTCTCCCCCTTCCCCCGACAGCCCCTTAAACCCAGAATCATAACATTCTGCAGCCGCCCCTCCCCACCTCCCTGATTCTGGGGGAGGAGCATTCCTAGACTGGACCAGCCCACCCCACCGAGTGTAGAGCGGGTCCCAGCAGGGCTCGGTTGGTGGGTGCTGAGGTCGGACCCCCAAACTTAGGGAGAGGTGGGGCGGAGTAAGGGCTACGGAAAAGCTTTAGATAGGACTTAGTTGAACTTGAAGGACTGAGAGGAGCGGGGCCCGGTAGTGACAGTAGTTTACGCAGGCCCTGCCCCCCTTACTGTGGGGAAGGAGGGGAGTTGGGGTGGCGGTTATTCCCCCTCCCATTGGAGGTTAGGATGGCGTGGGAAAGTGCTGGTTCCAGAGGGGAGGAGGCGAAACCCGGACCGCGGGAGATTTTTCTGGCGAGGAAGGCGCGGGGGAGGGGGAGATCCTGCGCTCAGAACAGGATGGGTACCCGGGAGAGGATGGCGGAGAGGCTTGAGAAGCCTCCGGATTCCGGTAGCAGAGGACCGGGGAGAAATGGGCGAGTAGATAGTGCAAGGGAGAGAGGAAGGGCAGCTACCGCGGGTCGAGGGGGTGGGTGGGTGGGAGGAGGGTCAGATCCTGAATCCCGGGGTAGGGGATCGCGGGGAAGGCCCGCCCGGGGACTCCGGGGCGGGAGGTTGCAGCCGGGCCTCACCTGGAGCAGGGCCCCGCCGCGGGCGGCAACGGCGGCGGAGGCGCAGGTGGCCGAGCCCGGCGGCGGCGGCGGCGCCTCCTACCACAGCCCCGGGCCGGTGGCGGCGGCGGTGGAGGGGGGAGGTGGCGCTTAAAGGGGCAGGAGCTGCTGGGGTGAGGACAGGCGCTCTAGGAGGACTGTCGCGAAGGATCCGTTGGGGGAGGGGGAAGCGGGTGGCGTCTCCTAGGGGCCAGAACCAGGAAGGATCCCAGATGGAGGAAGAGAACAGATCCCAGGAAGAGACAGAAACTTCTGCGGTGGGGTGGGGCTGAGGGAGGTGGTGGGTCCGACCTGGACGGCACTAGAGAGCTCTGCCTGCGCTCCCAGGGCACCGACAAAGACCTCTTCACAAAGGAAGGCCGGGAAGGCAGGGAGAGCAACAAGGACGCCACGAAAGCTTGGAGAGGACGGAGAAGAAACGCAAGGCCAAGCCTGCTGGGGGTTACGCACAGCGTCCTACTAGGTGAACAGGTTCCCCATGTTTCAGCTCCTCAGGGCCCCATTCCTTACAGCTGTGGAAAGACACAGCCTCCTTCCCCCAACACAGCCCAAGTTTAAAACCCTCTGGAATCAGGAACCCATGATGGCAAAGACCTCCTAGTCTTCTCAACCTCAATCCCGCCTCTCAGTGACCTCAGAGATTGATGTGTGGGGGGCCGCCAATAGCAGCCCTAATGAGTGAGGCTGATGGGGAACCGTGAGAATTGGCTTTATTTTAATTCAGTTTTCCCCCAGCCACCACCACCCTTTGCAGCAACCTCTGGGGCAACAGGAAGCAGCTGCTCAGTGCACCCCCACCTGGTGGTGGGTTGGGTGGGGGAGGAGGGAAGACAGGGACTTAGGCCCAGGGAGAAAACTAGGGGAGAGGAAGCACCCTAAAGACCATGGAACACAACCAAAAGTGAGCTTTACTGCCGGGGGCGGAGAAGGGAGCTAGTAGTGAGTATTGTAGAATATTACATTGACTGTCAGCAGCTTAGAAAGGGACAATCGAGGGGCAATACTCCACGGGCAAGGGGAGACTGCTGACCTAAGGTGCAGAGTCTCAAGCTCTTTCTTAGTGCTCAAGCTTGCCAGTACTTAAGATCCCAGGGTCAGCAGCCTTTCCGGCTGAGTCCTGTGCCCCCTATGGCCCCGTTTCCCCTCCTTTACTCCCCAAAAGAGCAAAGGTTAGGCCACACCCCTGCTGAGTCAGCCGAGGAGGGAGCTAGGCATCCCTTAGACCTTCCCTGGGGCTGGTCCCTATACTCACCCATGTCAGGCTTGCCAGGCTCCAGGGCTGGGACCACCCAGCTCCTCACTGTCCTTGGGTCCCCCTTCACGTGAAGGCTGGCGTTAGATCCTCCCAAATTGTGAGCTGGGAACTAGCAACAATCAAAAAGCCAATGTGTGCTTCCTGCGAACCACAGCCTGAACTGCTGTTGGGTGATGTCCCCGTGTGACAGACTAGGGTGGAGGGCGGGAGGAGGGAAAGGCGGGGCTTTCTCTGGGTGGAGATAGGGAGGAGGCTAGGACAGGGCAAACCAGGAGAAACATGGAGGAAGGTTACATCTGTTGACACTCCAGTGGCATGGGGGAAGGAAATAATTGCAGCTGGTGAGAGGGTGAAGGTTCTCGATAAGTACTGAGGGATTTAAATGTGTGCGGCAAGGGGGCAGGAGGATGCAAACAACCTTTTGGATCACAGTTCCCAGGTCTGCATCTGGGTGATGAGGCAAAGCAAATCAGAAAGTGCTGACCCATTCCCTGGGACTTTCTCCACCAGCTTCTCATCCACATCAGTCAGGACCAAGAGGAAGTGCCCCCACCCTTTTAACTCAGCATTTCCCCAAATCCATGATCTTCTGTGAGCAAACTACCTAGCACAGACAGCTTAGGGGCTCCACCTTCCGTCCAGATCATGACACGGGAGAGCCTGCTGCCAAGGACGTCATAGGCAGACAGGAAGAAGCTTAGAGGCCCCTACTCCACCCCCCAGTGCCTCTCCCAAGGCCCCTCCCCAACCTTCAGCCCCCAGGGGCCTCGGAATGGGGAGTTCAGTTTGTCTCCGCCCTGCTTCTAAGCAGGCAAAGCTTGAATGCCTTAGGAGGTGGAGCATATAGTTGCAGACTCCTCAGGACAAAAGCCCTGGCTGATTTGTAAACAGTCATTAGCTGAGAACCATATCCCAGCAAATGGCCTTCACGGATTTCAAAATGGTGAGATTAGAGCTCTTGCGACTGCCTCGAGTCCTCCCACCAGAGGGCAGTAAAATGAGTCTGAACCCCAAAAAACCAAGCCAATTCTCACAGTGACCCAATAGGACAGAGCAGAACTGTGCCATAGGCTTTCCAAGGCTGTTATCTTTATGGAAGCCAACTGCCACATCTTTCTCCCATGGAGCATCTGGTGGGTTCAAACTGCTGACCTTTTTGATAGGAGCCAAGTGCTTTAACCCCAATGCCACCAGGGCTCCTTAAAGAACACTTGTTTGTCATTAGGTGCCGTAGAGTCACTTCCAACTCATAGCGACCCTATAGAACAGAGAACTGCCCCATACAGTTTCAAAGGGGCAGCTGGTCAATTTGAACTGCCAGCCTTTTGGTTAGCAGCCTCTTAACCACTACTGTCACCAGGGCTCCCTTAGAGGCACCAAATGGCAATCTTGTACCATAGTACACACTTGTTTTGAACTGAAATGGTGGTTATTTTTATGAATGCTTCTAACCCTGCACCTCTTAGCAGGCTAAAAGGGAAAAGGATCTAATTCCATTTAGTTCAGATGCCCAAACCCAGCTAACCTGAAAATTGTTAATCCCCTGTATCTTTCCTAAACTTTTATAAAGGTTAGCAGAGCTCAGGCTAGGCCATGGCCTGGTGTAGCCTGAAGAAATTATATGCACTGATTAGCCCTGACTTGTCATGGAATAAGTTAGTCTTAAATCCCACCTATTTCTTCCCAACATGCCCTTCTCAGAAATCCCATCAACCTTTGCTTATTAACCAGGAAGTAGAAATATTTAAGAGACAAGAAAATCAATTTACTTTTAAGGGGGTCAAACCTTAGCCCTACTATTAAGATATTACCCACAGAAAAGCCTCACAAAACCTACAGTTGTCTTTTAGTCCAAGAGAATGATTTTTTTGATGACCAAATTCATGGTCTACTTTGTGCTAAAAACTGTTTCTTGTGGCCCCTCTAAAAATTTCACTGTCAAAAACTTCAGTGTTGGCTGTGTTGTCAATAAAGGAAAAGGAAATATTTAAGCATTTAGTGTATCTCCCCAGAAAAGCAGACAGATCTGAGGGATGTACATTTTATTGGAAACCTTAAATACTCTTTAGACAGAACACAACGTCTTCAAACAAGGCTCTCATGTGGCCTACACAGAAAACTGAAGCTTTTTGGATTTGGGGCAAGGAGATGAAGGGCATGGTGGACAGTATGCCCAAGGGACCCCCTCAGGAATGCTCTTCAGCCAGCTTATCAGCTTTTGCCACAGCTTCTTCAATGGGTCCCACCATATAGAAGGCCTGCTCTGGGAGATGATCATATTCACCTAGATGGGGGGGGGGGGCGGAAAAAAAACTAATGAGAAGTGGAGGGATGTCAGTTTTCTGCAGTATATACACACATATATCTCATCCATTAAGGCTAAGGGTCGGAATGAGATGAATTCACATCATCTAATAAATCTCAATGCCCCCCCTCCCCAAAATCAAATTTACCCGGACACATGACACGGTATGAATTAAGAATAGTCTGGAGCCAGGCAATCTAGGTTACAAATTCTTGCACTCTACTTCGGTTGTGTGGCATCAGGATGGTTATGCAAACTTCTCTGTCCTCATTTGCAAAGTAAGACAATAGTGCTTATAAGGTTGTTTTAATTCATTTTGAACACGCAGAAAACATTCAAGATTTAAATTTCGGCTTCTCTGCCATTCTACGTTCACCTTTGTACTCAAACTCTCACCTGCTAAAATCTGCTGAAATCCTTTGATGGTCTCCTTCAGGGGTACCAGCTTCCCCAGGTGACCTGTGAAGACCTCAGCAACCTGGAATGGCTGAGACAAGAAACGCTGTATTTTCCTAGCACGGGACACAGTCAACTTGTCTTCCTCAGAGAGTTCATCCATGCCCAGGATAGCAATGATGTCCTGAAGAGATTTGTAGTCCTTTGAGAAAAAAGAGGCCTGAGTAAATATTCACATTCCTTTAATTTGGACAAAAAAACTAATGGTTAATATCACTTTACATTCACACTGAGCTTTGTACAAAGCATGTTAGCACCTTAATTCTCAAGTGAGACAAGCTAGTTAAGAGGGGAAATTACATACTCAAGAATCTTAAGGGCTCTCAGCCAATATCAGCAATTTGTTTCTTAGCCCGGTACTATTAGAAAAAACCTGGTTCCAAAGGTTAAGCACCTGGAAACCCAAGAGACCTCGTTAGTACTCACTGGAAACCGTGGGTCTCACCTTTCCTTTTCCCCAAGCAAATCACTGGGAAATACCTAGTACTAATAGCCCCCGGAGTCCTGGTGGTACAGTGGTTACGATCTTGGGCTGCTAACCAAAAGGTCGGCAGTTGGAATTCACCAGCCACTCCCTGAAAGCCCTATGGGGCAGTTCCACCCTATCCTATAGGGTCGCTATGAGTTGGAATGCCCCCAAATCCCCTCTTTATGATTTTATGGCCACTGATCTCACAAAGCAATACTCACCTGTAGTATCTTTTGCACCCCACGAGCAACATCATAATGCTCGCTGCCAACAATGTTGGGATCCATGATGCGAGAGGTGGAATCTAGAGGATCCACAGCTGGGTAGATGCCCAGCTCAGCGATAGCACGGGACAGCACAGTGGTAGCATCCAAATGAGCAAAGGTAGTGGCTGGAGCAGGGTCAGTCAAGTCATCAGCAGGCACATAGATAGCCTAAAGTGAACCAAGAATCCATGAAGAGCACCAGGAAGCAAAGTCATTCTACTCAAGCCATCCCCTTTTCTGACTACCTCTCCTCCATCATCTCTATCTTCTTAGCATTCAAAAGTCCACCTCTAAACAGTCCTTTTCACTCCTAGCACCTGCTAAGTGAGTTTATACATTATCTGGCCCCTCTCCAGGCTGTGATGGAAGAATTCTCATTGTCATTCCTTTTCACCATCCTACATTTCGGTCTCTTGTAATGGTACCCACTTTTAGAATTAAAACAAAACAAACTCCCCACACCCCACTAATAGCTATGGAAACGAATTATGGAAAGTTACTCTAATTTAGCCTCTTTTTTATATATACATAGACACACACACTATACATATTTGAAAATTTGTAGTATATTAACATAGTACATAAAGCTCACTTTCCATGGAGCTCCAGACTTCAGTTTTATGATCTAAATTTACATCCATATCCTCAATTATTTTTAATGAGTATAATTTAACCTTGTAGGGTCTTTGGCATGCCCATACTGAATTGTACACATTATTCTGGGGGAGTTCATGAACCTTAGGTTAAGATTCCATTTGAGACGTAAGTAACTAGGTTTTATGTCTCGCTCTACATGCTTTTATACAAATTAGACCTTCATCCATTTAATTTTTCTTACCTGTACAGAGGTGATAGATCCCTTCTTGGTGGTGGTGATTCTTTCCTGCATGGTACCCATGTCAGTAGCCAGGGTAGGCTGATAGCCCACAGCAGATGGGATTCTGCCCAATAAGGCAGACACCTTAACAACAAAAAAAGGAAGAACCAAGATCTTTGTATCTTTACCCTAATCTGCATTATTCCATAGAATGGTTAAATGAATCCTCTCAAGCCTTCTTCTTACCTCTGAGCCAGCCTGGGTGAAGCGGAAGATGTTATCAATAAACAGCAGTACATCTTGACCTTCTTGGTCTCTGAAGTATTCAGCCACAGTCAATCCAGTCAAAGCTACTCGTGCACGTGCACCAGGTGGTTCATTCATTTGACCATATACCAGTGCTACCTGTGGTAGTCGTATACCATCAGAAAACCTGGTAGAGGAGTATGGCAGCCAAATTCCCAAGGTCCCCAAATCAGTGAGAATACCTTTCTCAGAAGGTATCAACTGTTTTTGCTCCCAAGTTTCTTTTCCCTATTTGAAATGTGGTTCAAAACAACACACAAATAATATCTTATGTTACTGAGGCAAAATTCCTGTATAGGAAGGAAATAATACTTCTAAGTAAGTGAAAAGCACAAATATGGTTATCCAAGATAGGCATATGAACCACCTCCGAATCTCTGCCCAAAATTAGCTTTCAACTGATGGGACTATCTACCAAAAAGAAAGTCTGGAAACATAATCTAATATCAAAAAAAAAAAAAAAAAAAGTGCACTAGTATATTAGAAGTTGGGGAGAAACAATGACAAGCATTTCCACCGTAGGTCCTGGTAGGTTGTAGGTTCTAAAATAAGAACATAAAACATGGCTTCAGCTGGCAATATAGTCAACTGCAAGGGTTTCCTGGCACAACCAGCAACTACTATGTGGACACTGGCTCACCTTGGAAGTAGCATCTTTTAAGTTGATAACACCAGACTCAATCATTTCATGGTATAAGTCATTGCCCTCACGGGTCCTCTCACCAACACCAGCAAACACAGAGTAACCACCATGGGCTTTGGCGACATTGTTGATTAATTCCATGATCAGTACTGTCTTACCAACTCCAGCACCACCAAAAAGCCCTGGGAGAGATTGAGAAGAAAGAACAGTTAAGTTTTGCATTCCCAAATAAGCAAACTTCAAAGAAAATTTGATTCTATCTTTTCCCTTCTCAGGAATGGCATCTGGCTTCAGCAAACTCAGAAGAACGAAAGTCAGAAGCTACTCATCAGCAAGGGATAGACCCCAATACCCACATAATTTTTCCTTAACGTTAGGCTTGGAAAATATGTACCCACCACTAACATACCAATTTTGCCACCCTTGGCATAGGGAGCCAGCAAATCCACAACCTTGATACCAGTAACCAGAATTTCCTGCTCAACACTCATCTCCACAAACTCAGGAGCCTCAGCATGAATAGCAGCAAATCTGTTAAGGTAGGAGGAAAAAATCAGTGTATTTCCTTTGTTGAAAGTGACTGCTGACTAGTCTTAAAAGTTCCTCTCAAGTCCAACCCTTTACTCACTTTCTCACACTCCGCAACTCCCACATTCAACATTCTACATAAGTTGTCATCTCATCGGTATCTAGCCTGACTGTCCGCAACAAACAGAACTTCATTATCAGGAAGCAGTAATCTCACTGACAACTTTAACTGACAAAAATTTTTTTTACTGAGTCCTTACTTAACAGCATTTCTTCACACACCAAAAGGAAGCAGACCTGCAAGTTTCAGAAACTCCACAACTTAAGCCACTGATACTAAAACACTGTTAAATTAGAACTTCCAGCATCCTTAATTTCTTCAGAAGAAATTTCATTATGAGATTTTAATAACTGAACGAATCAGTGTTGTCAGTATTCTCTGCAGGGAAATTCTGCTCTACCAGGTGTCACCTTCATGTATAAAACTGTAAGAAAAAGCAGTCCCTTTGTGTAGAGATACGACAAGAGAAATACTCACTGTTTGGTTTTGATGGGACCTCTCTCATCAATAGGTTCTCCAATGACGTTCATGATTCTGCCTAAGGTCTCAGGACCAACAGGAATTTTGATTGGTGCACCAGAATCCAGGACTTTCTGGCCTCTAACCAAGCCTTCAGTGCCATCCATAGCAATGGTCCTTACTGTACTTTCACCTGTTAGATGAAGGTACTGAAGTTATACATAAAAACAAGTTGGTTTCATTTTATTTAATGAACTGTTTTTTTTTTTTTTTTTTTTGTAGCTGACATGAAAGACTACATCAACCAAGACTCCTTCTCAGAACCTAAATGTGGCTTCAACAAATTCAGAAGAACGAAAGTCATTTTGGTTAAATCATCATAGAAGGGACACAGCTTGGTTTTTGGGATATCTGGGTTAAAAATCACTTTACTGTTCTTAACAAACTCTACTTACCCAAATGCTGAGCCACCTCCAAAACCAGCCTGGTCTCCCTGCCTTGCACTTCCAGGGCATTTAGGATGGGGGGCAGTCCCTCATCAAACTGGACGTCCACCACAGCACCGATGACCGCAACGATGCGCCCGGTGGCGACGCCTGCCTTTGGTGAAGGAGATGTTTGCGCCGCATAGTCTCTGCCTAAGGGACAAAGAGACAGCGGAAGGAGTTGGGGTGAGGACGGCTAAAGGAAATCGGGAGGCCCGACTTTATGCCATGAGGAGACGTGGATTCGCCCCAGGCCTGGCCTTCCGCTTGCACGGAAGGCGTGTCCAAAGGGACACCCAAGCAGCAGCCCAGGAAGTGCCTGCAAGGCCTTCCCATTCTCATACACCAACCCCCATTATTCGAGAGCTCGGTGCCTATTTCTTGGGAAGGTTTACGCACTTGCCCTCACTTTTTCGTCACACAGCGCCCTTCCCCCAATATGGGGTAATGAGGTCGAAGAACGGTCCCAAGGGCGACCTGTTCTTGTTCCCCCTCCATTAGAGGGCAGGGCGCTGCCCTTGGCATCCTTCTAGCACCAAGGATTCCTTAGGCCTGAGCGACAATCGGACCCTGGCTCAAGGTCATGGCGCGAAATTAGTCCAGGTCCTAGAGGGAGGCACTTACCAGGCTGGAGCGCTGCCGGGGCTGACCGCAGCAAGAGCTGGGCTTGGGGCAGCGACGCTGACGGGCTGAGTCCCCGCAAGGCCCCAGAGACCGAAGCAGCGGCAACACGACCCACAAGCCCCAACATGGCGGCGACTGGGTGGTGACTGAGCCCCACAGCTGCCTCCGCCGCCAACTCCCCGGCAGTTAGGGCGAGGTCTAGTCTACTGTAGGCATGTCTATTGGAGGAATTTGCTGCTCATCATTGTCAACGCTGCTTCTATAGGTTAGTAAATTATCATACTCTCATCCGTTGGTTAGAAAGAGTGCTAATCTGCGATTCCTTTTTTTCATTGGATAATGTCAAGCTAGGGGCAACCCTCTGAGCCTCCAAACATAATTGGACCATAGAGATGTCAGTTGGAGAGAGTGCTTGACGGAACTGCATTTAGTAAAGAGGCCGAGTTCCTGTTGGGAAGCACGTGGGCTGTCTTTGGCTGTCCTTGGGCTTTTTGCTTAGATTAGGACCTTGAGCTGGTTTAACTATTACGGAGGGGAGGGGAGGGGCGGACGCGGGTGAGGGAGGTGGTAGCGTCATGAAGCATCACCGAGGGTGACCTTGACGGAGCCTGGAGCCTTCTCTAGAGTCAAACCACGGTGTTTGTTTTGTAGTGAAATTGGAAACTTCCGGGCGGTTTAGCAAGTTAGGGACCCCAGCAGAATCTTTATTACTTCATTACTATATAATGTAACCAGTCATTTAGCAAATGTGTGATAGGCATTGAGGAAACAGATAAATAAGACTCAAGGCCTTTTAATGAGAGACAGGTGAGCAAAGAATGCAACTAAGTGTGATGGGCCTTACTTCCCACCCCCCTCAAAAAAAAAAAAAACAACACCCCGTTGACGTGGAGTGGAATCGATTCCAACTCATAGCGACCATATAGGACAGATGGTTTCGACAGTTATATTCTGTCCTATCGACTCGACGGCACTGGGTGGGTTTTGATAGGGTTTCGATGGCGCCGGGTTTTTTGCGGGGGGGGCTGGGTACAGGATTTCCAGGGAGCAGCTGGTAGATTCCAACTGCCGACATTTTGGTTAGCAGCCTAGCGCTTAAACCCTGCACGCCTCCAGGGCTGTGGGCCCCTAGTTAGTGTAGAATAAAATGGGGGCACGAGGGAGGTGGTAATTGAAGCAATACTGATTGACCTGTTAGAAATGTGAATAGAAATTCCCAGGGTAAAGAAAGAACAAAGAGCGTTTATTTCAAGCACACGTTTTGCATGAAACTTCATGTTCCTTTTGTGGAACTGCGGGTTGGTTAGAGGTAAGGAAGGTAAGAATGAGGGTAGTAAAGAAATGAGACTAGAATAAGAGGCAGGAGCCAAATCTTAAAGGACTTTAGGTGGGAGTGGGGGCCAGGCAGGGGTAGGTGTGTGGAAGTGTTCCTTTCACATAAAAAAAAAAAAAATCACATAGGAGTATGGAAAATCACAATAAACAGGACATCTTTTTCTATAGTACTGATTTTATTCCAAGATGTTTGGGAGCAGGGGGAAATCCTTAATCTTCCTATTAGGAGAAACGTGAATATATAAAATAGTACCTAAGGAGTCTGTATCTCCAGACTTTCTCCAACTAGGCCCCATTAACTAATTTTTCTGCATGATAGTGTTTGGCAGTGGGGAGCTATAGGGAAGATAATGTTAAATTTGAAGTGCCTATGGTAATCCTGCATAATAAGAGGGAAGGAATCCAAGAAAACAGCAACGTGTAAGGAGCAGGTAGAAAAAAAGGAACCAAAAAAGAACTGAGCAGAGAAGTGAGAATATAGCATTTAGAATCAAGGAAGGAAAATGTCAAGGAGAACGTGGTCAACAATAACAATCACGTAAAGATCCTGTAAAATGAGGGCTGGAAAGAATTGGGTTTGGCAAGTAGGAATTTATTCAGTGGTGGAATAGGGTCAAAGGTAATTTCAGTGGGCTGAATCAAAACATGGGGTATCCATTTTTTATTCATGGCCTGTGTCCTTACCATTACACAGGGCAGCATCTGAGTTAACAAACAAAAAACAAACCTGTTGCTTTGCCATTGAGTCAGTTCTGACTCATGGAGACCCGTTATGTATCAGTGTAGAACTGTGCTCCATAGGGCTTTCTTGGCTATAATCTTTTACGGAAGCAGATCACCAGGCCTTTCTTTTGCAGCATCACTGGGTGGGTTCAAAGGCCAACCTTGAGGCTAGTAACCCATTGAGGTCAAGTCAATTCCAACTCCCAGTGACCTTATAGAAGCGGCTGGTGGATTCAAACTGCTGACTTTTTCTTAGTTAACAAATAGATACCCATATATTTCACATGCCTTCTGGGTCCTCACTATTAGAGCTGAAGTTTCTCTAAATAGACTAGAGTACTTAAGAGTACTGCCACTGGAGCCAGACTGGTTAAATTTTGTCTTTACCACTTACTACCTGTGTATTGGGCAAATTATTTAGTCTTCCCGTACAGCAGTTTCCTCGTCTATAAAATGAGGATGATCTCACAGGATTGTTTTGAGGATGAGTAGATTATATGAAAGAAGCACTTAGAAGTGTCTGGCACTTAGCACTAGATATGCTTTTAGCTATTATTTTTACTTACTCTTGAATTACTATTAAGATCTCGTTCAATCCATTCATCAGTTTGTGCATCTCAAGCATTGAATGAGCAGAGTCAGAGCTATTGTGCCCTCAAAAACATAATAAAGAACAAATACTGTTTGGGATTATTTTTACTCTACAAAGAATCAGCTGCTTTAAAAAAGGAATCTTAGAAAAAGAATCCTTTGTGTTTCAATGTAAACTAGTCATTTGTGAGCGTTTATTCCTTATCCATGGCCTTAACCGTTTCTGACGTAAAAAAAGGATAATTTTATATTGAAGCCAAGGAGATCCAAGTGTTTCTCCCCTTTTGCTTCATCAAGACTTAATCTTGAGAACTTTGGTATTGTACCACCACTTTTGGCCTTGGCCAAATTGGAGTGTTATTAACCATAAAACATATTTACACTGACACTTGACTTAACCTGGATTTCAAAGGAAATACTTTCACATGAATTTCCAGGTAACTGAAGCTCATCACTTTTCAAAATGTTATCACATGTATCTTTGCCCTGTTAGTGGACTAGCAAGTAATTTAACTTCTTGAACATTTGAGTTATTCATTAAGCAAATGTTTGTATCACATTGCAATGCTAGATGCTTTCAGTGTCACCGAAGTGGGTGTACAGAGCTATTTCTCCATAATGAGACCATTATGCTAGAGTTTGTGAGCTTTTAATTTTTCCTACTCCTTCGTTGACAATGATTGACCTCAGCAACTTCTCCTCCCCCTCTTCTGAAACCATAGCCTGTTAAAAGTTTATTAAGAAAACGTTCTACATCCCACTTTGGTGAGTGATGAGTGGGGTCTCAAAAGCTAGCAAGGGGCCATCTAATCTACATCAGTTGGTCCCGACCCACTTGGAGCAAAGTAAAATGAAGAACACCAAAGACACAAGGAAAAAATTAGCCCAAAGAACAAAAAGGGCCACATAAACCAGATACTCCATCAACCCAAGACCAAAAGGACTAGATGGTGCCCAGCTACCACCAATGACTGCCCTGATTGGGAACACAACAGACAGTCCCTGATAGAGCATGAAAAAAGTGAGATGGAGAACTCCAATTCCAGTGAAAAGACCAGACTTAATGGTCTGACTGAGACTGGAGGAACCCCAGAAGACTTGGCCCCTAGACTGTCTGTTAACCCAGGACTAAAACTTTCCCGAAGCCAACTCTTCAGACAAAGATTAGACTGGACTATAAGACATAAAACGATACTTGTGAAGAGTGTGCTTCTTAGTTCAAGTAGATACAAGAGACTAAATGTGCAGCTTCTGCCCGGAGGCAAGGTGAGAAGGCTGAAAAGGACCAGAGCTGGTTGAATAGACATGGGAAATCCATGGCGGAAAGAGAGGAGTGTACTGACAATTATAGGGGTAGCAACTAGGGTTGCATAACAATGTGTATATAAATTTTTGTATGAGAAACTAACTTGAGCTGTAAACTTTCATTTAAAGCACAATTAAAAAAAAAAAAAAAACTTTCCAAACTACCACATAGTGATAACAATTGTCATTTTAGGAGTTGCATAATATTCTAGCCAAGTATTTAATTGTGCCATAATTCAGCAAATCATTCCCTTTCTATTGGATGTTTAAGCAGTTTCTGTATTTTTAGTTGCTTAAGAACTTGGTATATTAAAAAAAAAAAAGGATAACCTGTTAAATTTATAAGTAATGCTGTCTAAAATAAGTTGATTAGTTTAGATTAAGATAGGTCTTAAGTCATTCTGAACAAATAATGTCATTTTAGAGTCCTACTTCATATTTCTTGATTGAAACCCAGTTTAATTCTCAGGTGGTAGTTTAGATGTCACCTTGAAGACTAAGGTGCACCTGAGCCAAGCTATGGTATTTTCAATCACATCATATGCATGTGAAAGTTGAACAATGAATAAGGAAGACCGAAGAATTGACGCCTTTGAATTGTGTTGGCGAAGAATACTGAATATACCATGGAGTGCTGAAGGAACGAATAAATCTGTCTTGGAAGAAGTACAGCCAGAATGCTCCTTAGAAGCGAGGATGGCGAGACTGCATCCTACATACTTTGGACATGTTGTCAGGAGGGATCAGTCCCTGGAGAAGGACATCATGCTTGGCAGAGTACAGGGTCAGCAGAAAAGTGGAAGACCCTCAATGAGGTGCATTGACACAGTGGCTGCAACAATGAGCTCAAGCGTAACAATTGTGAGGATGGCTCAGGACGAGGCAGTGTTTCGTTCTGTTGTGCCTAGGGTCGCTATGACTCGGAACTGACTCAATGGTACCTAACAACAAACAACAATTTTATCTAAAATGTAAGTTATTTTTCATGGGACAAAGAAACCATGTAGACCTTTTTTTTTTTAAGGAGATATTAATTCCAAATGGCTACACCCTGTAAGTTATGACTGAAAACCTCACCAATTTTGTCTTAAGAGGGTATTGCATTTTCCACCAACTATACCTCTTTATTGGGAACCCTGGTGGTATAGTGGTTAAGAGTTACATCTGCTAACCAAAAGGTTACCTCTTTATTACCACCATCCACACTGGTCTTTTCTCAGGTCCTTCCAGTACTCTGGTAATTTGGTAGAATGTCCTGTCTCTACCACATTTCTTCTTTTTCGTGTTTTTGGTGAAAGTTTATACAGCAAGTTAGGTTCCCATTTGACATTTTCCACACAAATTGTTCAGTGACATCTGTTACATTTTTCACAATGTGTCAACATTCACTTTGTGTTCTGGTTGTTCCATTTCCGGTACTTCCTTATCTTCTCATCTTTGCTTGAGAGTAAAGCCCTTTTGGTCTCATACAGATTTTTTTTTTTGTAACGCACCATTTTTATGGGTAATATCCTTTGTTTTGCGTGCTGCTCAGCTATTTCAATAAAGAGGTGATCTCGGGATAGTTTCCATTCAAGGTTTAAAGAATATCGCAGGGCGAAAGTCTTAGGGAGTCCTCTGGTCTCAACTGGTCCAGTTAGTCTGGACTTTTTTAAGAATTTTTTTGTGTTGTACATTTTTCTCCCATTCTATCCAGGACCATCTATCGTGACCCTGGACAGAGCGGTCACTGGGGTCCACCACCTTTTTTTTTTAATTGTGCTTTAGGTGAAAGTTTACAGCTCAATTTCTCATACAAAAATTTATACACATATTGTGACATTAGTTGCAATCCCCACAACGTGACAGCATACTCCCTTTCCACTGTGGGCTCCCTGTGTCCTTTCAACCAGTTCCATTCCCTTCCAGCCTTCTCATCCGGTCTCTGGACAGGAGACGCCCATTCGGTCTCATGTATCTGATTGAACTGGTTAGTGGGTATCTGATTGAACTGGGAAGCACACTCCTTCCGTGTACTATTTTTGGATTTACAATCCTAGCGAATCCTTGTCTGAAGAGTGGGCTTCGGGAATGGTTTCAGTACCAGGTTAACAGAGCATCCGGAGGCCAGTTTCAGGGGTTCCTCAATCAAGACCATCAAATCTGGTCTTTTTACTAGAATTGGAGTTCTGCTCCACCCAGGACTCTCCGTTGTCTTCCCTGTCAGGACTGTCATTGGTGGTAGCTGGGTTCCATCTAGTTCTGATTTTAGGCTGACTGAGCCTCTGGCTAATATTTTCCTTGTGTTTTTGGTTTTCTTCATTCTCTTTTGCTCCAGCTGGGCTGGGACCAATTGATGCATTTCAGGCTGCTTGCAAGTTTCTAAGACCCCAGATGCCACTCCCCAAACTGGCATGCAAGACATTTTCTTAATCAACTTTGTTATGCCAATTGACCTAGACGTTCCCGGAACCTATGGCCCCCAGGACCCAGCCCCAGCTACACTGTCCTTCAAAGTGTTTGGATATGTTCAGGAAACAAGTTTTGCTTTGGTCCAGTTGTGCAGACCTCCCCTGTATTGTGTTCTTCCTCCTCCCTCTGCAACCTCATAACCATCAGAGTGCTTTCTTCTGCATTTAAAACTTTGAGTTCTTATAATGGTAGTCTCATACAGTAGTTTGTCCTTTTGTGACTAATATCACTCAGCATAATGCCCTCCAGATTCATCCAAGTTGAGATATTTCGAGGGATTCATCATTGTTCCTTATCACTGTGTAGTATTTCATTGTGTATATATACCATTTTTTTGTTTTACCTATTTGTCTGTTGATGGGCACCTAGGTTGTTTCCATCTTTTTGCTATTGTGAACGATGCTGCAACGAACATGGCTGTGCATTATGTCTATACGTATGATGGCTCTTAATCTACCACATCTTGACAATCACCCTGTGTGATTTCAAATTCCATGAAAATATTCTATTCCATACTGTAGCTTCAGAGCTCTCTAACCTCAACTCCAATCACTTTCACATTTCATTCTCAGCAACCTATTTCCAACTTAATCATCCTCAAGTGTCCTACCTCAAAAACCCATTATTCTCTGACAATTTTGGAGTGCTTTTGTCTTTTTGGAAACCCTGGTGGCGTAGCGGTTAAGTGCTACAGCTCTTAACTTAGAGGTCGGCAGTTCGAATCCACCAGGAGCTCCTTGGAAACTACGGACGGGGCAGTTCTACTGTGTCCTATAGGGTCGCTATGAGTCGGAATCGACTCGAAGGCAGTTTTTTTTTTTTTTTTGTCTTTTTAAAAATTACACAATACATTCTAGGAGTAAGATTCTAAGTTGTTTCACCATTACTTCCAAAATCCCACTGCCCTTCCCAAAATAATCACTGAAATGTTTTGCATATACCCCCCTTGCTTTCCATATACACATTTCATATACACATTATGTACACATTCCCATTTTTAAAAAACCTAGAGAAATTAAGTTTCCTGATATTGTTTTGGGGAACTTTCTGTATCAGCACATTTACATTCACTGTATTATGACTACATATTATTATGCCATAGCAAGAATGTGTAGTAACTTATTTTAACTATTCACCTATTGTCATTTAGGTTGTTTCAAACTGCTATTACATGCAATGCTGAATGGGGAAAACAAAACCCGGGAAACCTGTATGCCACATCCCTGTGTATACCGTCTAGATAACAGATTCCTGCAACTACTATATGCAGTTAAATGAGATTCTACCAAATTGACTTCGCCATCTTCTTCATTTACCAGGTTCCCAGCATCCTTAACAAAACTTTAATGACATTTTATTTACTTTTCTCTAATTGCTGCTAAGATGCAGTAATTTTCATGCTTATTGGCCATTTGTATTTTTTTTTCAGTTAACTTTCACCCATTAAAAAAAAAAATTGGCTTGTCATGACTAAGTGTCCTCCAGATGTTTTTTCTTGTTACTTTAACTTATGTGAACTTGTAATTTTTAATAAGCTCAATTTTTTTCTTTGTAGCTTCTAGATTTTGTACCATCTTTAGGATACCCCACGTCACCTTAGGCTAGTAATGATTTTTTTCAGTGAGTGGGCCAGAAACCACCTGCCTCAGAATCGTCTAAATCTGCACTATCCAATATGGTAGTCGCTAGCCATACAAGGCTATTTCATAAAATTTCAGTTCCTCTGTTCCATTAATCACATTTCAGCAACTCAATAGCTCTATGTGGTTAGCAGCTACTCTCAGTATACACACTACTTCATCACAAAATGTCCCGTTGGACAGGGCCGATATCTCAGCAGGACTAGCTGAATCAGAATCTACATTTTAGATACAAAGCAGTGGTTGTCACACTTCAGCATACATCTAAATCACCTGGAGGGCAACTGGATTCCACTCTCCCAAGTTTCTGATTTAGGTTTGGGGGCCCAGAGTTATTATTTTTAAGTTCCTAAGTGAAGTTGATGTCGCCAGTCCAAGGACCACACTTTGAGAAACAGTTCTCAACTGTCAGTTAAACTGCAAATCCTTGTGTTCCATCTAGACCAAGCTGCATCTCAAAGGTTGGGTCCTAGGTATTCACATTATCACAAACTGCCCCATGATTCTGGTAGTTCAGGAACACCTGGATTCAACATAAGCCACAGGGGTATACGAATATGGAAGGAACTAGAGGTAGGAAGCTGATCAGTTTTAAGAACAAAGTAATGATTGAGAGTTGATGCCATGAAGCTGTTTACTGTTAGCAGCTTTACGTTTCTCTTGGCTCCTTATGATTACAAGACATAGCTATGGAATGGGTTGCTGGAGTATGCAAGTAAAGGTGATTGAAGTTGAGATTAAGAAATTTAGAGTTCTCAGTAAGTTCTTCACATGAACAATGAAATTATCCAGGCTGACAGTACAACCTGTAAGCAAGGACATGATCTGGTTATTTTTGTCACAAAAGCCCTCTTGGACCACCTACATATCTGTCTCTCCAGATACCCCTGCTAGTGAGTACCCTTTGTCTTTTACCATTTGACGGATTACACTATCTTGTTTCCTCACCTCCAGACTCACAAACATTCCCCACTGTATGACTGGTATTTCTGAAGAGCATTCATTCAACAAGTATTTACTGTCTTCACCACATCAGGTACTGTGCTAAGTATTAGAGCTGTAGTGACAGGTAATGCCTTATACTCTTTCTGGCAGAACACTGAACCTGAGATCTGCTAGACCTCTCTAATAGAGTTAAAGAGATCAGATACCACGCACAAGGCTTGGTACCTGAGTGAGCAATAAGGGATGAAGAAATCATGTTTACACGTTCAAACACAAAACACAGGTTTTAAAAATTACGAAAACCTTACAAGACAGGATGGAATGAGAAATCCACCAAGCTGTACTTTGTTAATGTCACAAACTTAATAGCTGGTAGTTGGCTACTGAGTCCATAACAAATCTTTAACTTCCAGAACTGATATACAAAAGTAGTTTTTCAAGAGCATGTAAGGGTTTTTGAACATTTTCCTCCCAAAGCTAAGAACTACGCTACACATCAGTCATGCTGATTTCTTTTGGCATGGTTCAGAAAAGTCTTAAAAAAAAAAAAAAAAGTTCAAGTATGCATCCGAATGTTGAAAAATCTAGGGCTTTGATGAAATTGGACCAGAACAGGACCTTAAGAGGACCAGAACTCAAGCTATACTTCTATAACAAAACAACGTTGCATGTCAAGTGTTGCTATGCCCTCAGCCTCTGAAAGTAGGAAGGTTTTCTAGCTGTAGCATTTAAGAAAATGGTTTTAAATACCATTCTTAACAGCCATACAGCAAACAAGGGAAGGGGAGAAGATGGCATTTTCCTCCTCTAAATCCCCATAACACCCCATACATACCTATTACTGCACTTTTCTCATCTATCAAGTTTGTTTTTTAGTGTTTGTCCCCTAGCCTATCTTGTGAGCTCTGAGCACAGCAATCACCTGAAGGATGAATCTTGGTATCCCAGAACTTAAGACTGCCTGGAACATAGGTCCTTAATAAATATCTGATATGAACAAGCGCTGAAATGTGAGGCATTTCTATGTTATGACAAATACAAAAGCTGAAAGGAATAAAAACTGCCAAAATGTAGAAGGCTCAAAGATTTAGAGGAGGACAAAACATTTAATTTTATTTCAATCAAATCACAACACTTTCTTTCCAACACCTGCAAAGTGCATCTACAATTTCCCATTACAGATCCACTTTAAAAAGGTTTCCTGTGAATATTACAGCAAAGCCTTTTTTTTTTTCCAAACAGAGGAATACTGACAAATTCTTCCTCAAAAATATAAACTCCATCCCAGCAAATGGCAATAATACATGAAATTACAGTAAACCAGACACTTAAAAGGACAACCAAGAAGTCTTCCAACAGTTTATTAGAAAGAATGTAGATATTAAAAAAAATCCCCACTGTCATGAACACAAATTGAGGTTTTCAGCTCTGGTATAAGCTGAATAAAAAAAAAAAAAAAAAAGAAATAATAATAATAATAAAAAAATCCAATAGTGTATTAACATTTTTTCACTCATTTGCCATACTGACAATGAAAATACAAATTTGGTCTAAATGTACAGACTCTCAAGCAACAATGTACAGCCTTTCTTCGTCCTCCATGCTAAGAGATGTAAAAGCTTAAGGGTCAAACAATACCAAATGTACAGGCTTCAAAAACCATCTAAATTAGGGCATTCACTAGTTTTAGCTAAGATACATTTGGAACACTGATGAGTGATCACTTAACGTACAATAATGTGAAGTAAATTTCTTGAAAAATAAAACTTTAGTGGAACAAATCTGAAGATACACCAGAGGAAGAGCAGGTTACCAGTTTAAGGTGTCTGCCAGTTTGTTTCAGCCACTTTGAGCCCAAGTTCTAAAATCTAAAATTTGGTTATCTTTCCTTAAGCTGAGAGCTTCCTATCAAGTCAGTATCTATGTTACGAAGTAAAGGAGACTTAGGTGAAATGTTTTATTTATTACAACTGCTTTATCAATTGCCTAAGACCTCAACAGTTTCATGAAGTCTGGGAAATGTTCATGCATAAGGTTATTGCCTTAGCTGACTTAAAATTGCCCCCATACAATGGTACATTATCAACCCTTAGTGAAGCCTTTTAAAAAACAAACAAGTTGAAAAATGGGTTAAAGAAGGCAAATAGCATCTGCCTTTAGAGCTATCAACTCAGGAATTCTTCCAATTATGAAATCTTGTAGAGAAGTTATTTTTCTTTCTCAAAATCCCGGTGATGACAATATTCCTTACTCCAGGTCCGGCATTTCTGAAAGAATTTTAAAAAGTATTAAGTACAAAAATATGATCTACCAACTTTTAAAAAGTCTTATTGGAAAAGCAGCCAACAATAGAGTTATCTTCCTAACGAATTAACTGGTTGTCTTACTATCTTCAAATCATTCAAATTCCTGCTTTAAAGACTATAAAGAAATAATCACTTTTATTTTAAAAACTGTCAACTTCTCTATCCTGACACTTTGGTCTCTGATGTGAAACACTGCTATATAAGTATACTTTGTACAAAGGCACTTACTTTCATCATCACTGTCTTGTGAGTCCTGCAGAAGGGGGGAAAAAAAAGTTACCAAGTTGATCAAAAATTCCTCTGCTAACTGAACAGTTTACTTTAAAGCTGAAACACTATACTTTTTGATTAAAGTAGCAAAGGCATGTGGTTATAACAAGCCTGGAAATTTAATCACTGGACTTGAGCTACCTTCCTGTAAAAGTTGGTGTGTGCCTTTTGGTGAAAATTTAGCCCTCTCTAAATTCCATCCTATCAGTCAGACTAAATCCTGGTACAAAATGGGTCCCTCTATTCTCTCTGCATTCAATGGAAGAGGAAAAATGGTTCAATATGAAGATACTGGAATGACAGAAGACACTGAACTCTAATCTTGGCTATTGGATTAGTCTAAGTAAACATCTTCCAAACTCGAACAACTTTCTACAAGATGTTAACAGAATGGTGAAGGAAAAATGTCAAGAAAGTGGTCTAGTATTCCTCCTCTTACAAATTCACAATGTCCACCTGTTTATTATAGTCTCTGATTAGTCCTGCTGTAAAACCTGTTTATAGTTTTTATTCTTAGTCTAAATGACAAAGCCAAAATAATCACTAAACCAGCTCTTAAGTGAATAGGGTATATGATGCCTTTATGCAATGATTCTTTGGAAATCTGGTCCTTTAAAAATGGTCCATGGACCCCAAGTTCCCTATTAGGTACCCATTCCTCAGAAATTTCCCTATTAAATTTTTTTGGAAAACCACACACACACAAAAAAAAAACCTTAAGTCTATAAAACAACCTATAAATACATTGTTTCTTACTATTAAAGTAAACAGAGAAAAGAATTTAGACTTACATCATCTGCTCCATCTACTTCTGGTAAATCTACATCCTCATCACCACCCATGTTGTTCATCATCTATTTGAAGTGTAAAAATTAGTTTAAAAATTATGTTAAATTAAACCCTAATTATTAGGTTGCATCCCAGAGTAAACCTTAAGTCTATCATAAATTTCCACCAATGAAAAACACAAAATAAACATAAGCATCTTCCTTTCTGGAAAAAGGTAGATTATAGGTAATTATGATAAAATCCTGAAAGCTGCAGAAGTTAACTAAGTTCTCAATGAAGAAAGTGAAGATTTACAAAAAGCCATTCATTAAAATATCTATGTATGAAGAAATTAAATACCAAATTCTAAACTGTGGTCACCTCTAACCACTAAGAAAAGAATGGGATTCATTTGTAAGTGAAGGTTTGTATTTTAAGCTAGGTGGCATGTATTTTATATGCTATTCTCATTATGGTTTTAAATACTGTGAAGAACCAATAAATAAAGATGTTAGGAATGATTAGTTTATATAAAAGTTCTGAATACTGAAGACTGAACATCAATAACTACAAGTCAAGAACAGCAAGTAAACATTCTTGAAAGAGGTACACACTGGAAAATCCCCTTGTATACTAAAAAAAAAAAAAACTACTCATAATAAACTGGGACTAACAAACTTGGAGCACACTTACATAAAGCAGTAATTCCCCACCTTTAGTTGTTTCTCATCATAAAGCAAGCAGTATATTATTTGAAGAGATACGGATAACCAAAGACTAAACAACTATATCAGAAGGAGGAGGAACTTACCTTATACAAAGTTAAAAATTTTTGCCTTTATATTTCAGGAAAAAAAATTACATAACCATGTGCATAACTTTGCTAACAAAATCCAAAGTCTTTAGAAAAATGCTTACCCAGATTTTAGAATTTAAAGGAAGTCTGAAAAGATACCTAGTAAAATCTCTCAGTAAAAATTCTGTGCATAAACACTGTCCTCTTTTAAAGAACTATCTATATGGGATCGAAGTGACAATAGCAGATTGAAAAGTTAGACAGGAAGTTTATGGGGCAGTGAATTTATGTCAACGGGAAGAACAATTCAGAAGAGGGTGAGAACGGGTGCACAACAACTTGAATGTAATCAACACCACTGAACTGTACATGTAGAAATTGTTGAATTGGTTTATGTTCTGCTGTGTGTATTTTCAACAAAAAGAAAATATTAAATTGAAAAAAAAATTCTGTGCAATAATATGAGTAACTAATAGAGTTTCCCTACCTCCAACGGCAGTGGTGAATATTCTTAAATTTCTTTGAGCTAGAAAAATGTGCTCAAAGTATGTCAAGCATCATGCTAGATGCTGAGGATACAATGGCAGTAGCGCTAGAGAGAACGAAACATATTCAAGAGCTCTTTAGTAGGTAAAAGAACAACGGCAACAACAAAAAGATAGTTAATGTTATACTGGGTATGGGAGGCAATGAAGGAGAACAATGTTAAGTTCTGACTTGCACAGCTGGATAAATGGTGGCACTAATCACTGAAGGTAAGGAATAACACAATTGAGAACAATCACAAGAATACAATATTCCCTTACCCACCCCCCACCCCCAACTGAAATCAAGGTGCCTGAAACCATGTGAGATGTTAAATAAGCAGTTCCATACACACAGCTGGAAACTTAGCTCCTTTTAAGTGTCCAAATAAAGTCCAGTTAATTGATTTCAAATTGCAATGAGAAATGTATTTCATGAGTCTATTTCCAACTCACAAACTAATGTTCTACATTCTAATCAGCTTTACTCTAGTACATTTGATAAGGTCTATTCTACCTAAAGAGAGATCCTTAATTTTTTTTTTAATGTTGCAATATGTATTTGGGTGACATCTTGGAAGACAGGCTTACGCCTATCTTCTCTAGTATTTGCAAACTAAAAATATCCCTGTATACCTCTCAGTGTGTCTCACTGTATTGAGTATGATTCTCATGTTTAAAGATTTATATTCATATTACATGGTCCCAAAATGCAAGCCAATTACTGCATTTATGCTCCAAAAAAGCAACCTGTTCCAATGCTGAAATAAAATCCAGTTGTGCTGGATTGACTGTATGGTTATTTTTCACCTTTATACATCAACTTTAGAATCTAACTCAATCTAAAAAAAGGAAAGAAAATCATGAAAGAATATTAAACTTCAGAATTAAATGAGCATTAAGATTCTTCTTTGCTGTTACTGCAGAATGGTCCTACAATAATGCATTTCTTAGAGAAAAAAAAAAAAATTTTTTTTTTTTTTTTAAAAGACCAGTAGGTACTGAAAACCATATTAAATGGACTCTATTATGGAGAAGGAAGAAGAATGCATTTAAAAGAACTTACCTCAGAGAAACGGTCAAAATTAGACATGTCTTCATCTGAATCATCTTCCCAGTCTTTCCAATTATTGAAGTCCACACTAAGCCAATTAAGCTATTGACCAACACAAACATCACCTTATGATTAGGTTAAATTCAACTCACTAGTAAGCACCTTGGAAAGACTGTATTTTTCAAACTGTGGGTTCATACGCAGCAGTAGGGCATGAAATCAGCACAAAAAAAGACTAGACTACAACAGAAAAATCAGTGATATCAAACGTAATAATGGTGAATACAGTTTTATGAAACATCTCCCACAATTGTTATGTATCTATTTGTGTGTTGTTGTTAGGCGCTGCTGAGTTGGTTCCAACTTACAGCGACCCCTACATACAACAGAACAAAACGCTACCTGGTTCAGCACCATCCTCACAGTCAAGGGGGCTCATCTTCTGGCACTGTATCAGACAATGTTCCACTGCTATTCATAAGGTCTTCACTGGCCAATTTTTTCGTAAGTAGATAGCCAGGGTCCTTTATCCTAGTCTGTCTTAGTCTGGAAGCTCTGCTGAAACCTGCCCACCATGGGTGACCCAGCTGGTATCTGAAATACTGGTGGCAAAGCAACACGCAAGCCACTGCAGTAGGACGAACTGACAGATGAGTGATTGTACTATACTGCAATGCAATGTTTTTTTTTTTTTTTTTACCATGGGTAACTGTCAATGTTTGAAAACCATACATTAGTAACTATATCTACAAATTACGTATCACAAAAATTGGTAAACTTTATGTAGTTCCTTGATAAAAGGTATTTTAAATAAACTTCACCAACAAACCCACCCTTTTAACCAATAAAAAAAAATTTTTTTCCCACGGATAGGATCCAGTCTCAGAGACTGTTGTGACTTATTTTTTCAGTGGCATCGATTACATTTCCACATGATACATGAGTAATTTATAAAGGCTTCTAAGTGTTTATGCAAGAGATTCTGCATCAACTAGTAATTGATCTTATTCTGATCATACTTGGTGTTAAGTTAAAACTAATAAATCTCAAAGTAGAGAAAAAGGCTTTAACAGTATTTAGCTATGTAACAAAAACACCATGTTCCTTATGACAGAAACGTATGGTTTATTTTTCACTTTCATTACTTAAACAAACTTACCTTTGCTCTTTCTTTTGTTAACCTTGGCCATGACTGGCCAGATTCTCCTTTTCGTAAACAACATAAGATTGATCTGTCCGTTCTTTTATGCTTGGAATCCTAAAAACAAAAACAAAACCACCATTACACCATTTCTCTCTCCAATGTCACTAAAGGACAGAAAGTAGCTCATCATTCGCCACCTCTCTTTTCTAATTTCTTTCTCTGGACTGAAAAGAACATCCCCAAGACTAAATATTTCACCAACTAACGAATTGCAAAGACAGACCCCAAAGACATCCCTGCACATGATGAATACAATAAAACCTGAAAGAAGTAATAATTAAATACGGTACAACCATGGACCGCTTTAAAGGTTATTCTTAGATACGCATTAGAATCAACTTGATGCCAATGGGTTTGGTTTTTTGTATTCTTAGATGAGCCTTAAGAGCACAATCCTAGGTCTACACAGGGTGAAAGGAGTATGCAGAAATAGTTTGAAAAAAGGGGAAAAGATATTGCAAAACAGAAATATATATCTAGTTACTGTCTCGACTGCTTAAAAAAAATTACTTTTTACTACTAAAAAAAGTACTTGAAGTATGTCCATTTCCTCATGATTTAAATCAGGATTAAGGCATCGAGACTACTTACGTTTGGATCAATACAGTTAAAAAGGTCAATTTCATTTAAATGTTTAAAATTATCACTTCCTCCAAGACAACTGTAAAAAAAAAAAAAAAAGATAAGCCTCTTCAAACAGGTGAAGATTAGTAGTAACTTCTATGAAAATAACAAAACAGCAAGACAGAATTGTTTAGACGGCTGAAATAAGCTTTTTACCCAATGATATAAAACAGTAATTTACCTGAATGTAAGTTTGGATTTCTCAAAATTTACATTAACATCTCTACTGTCTTCAACACAAAATTCAATAAAGACATAGTCCCTTCGATCGTACCACTTTGCAGAAGCAGGCTGCCTACAAAGAGATAAAATTAGACAAAGTCAGCTGGAAGGCATTAACTGAATATTTACATAATCTCTGAAGTTTAGCATGTAGTAATATACTCCCCTACTCCATTACAGCATTGATTATTTTGAGGCAGTTTATTACATTTTCAAACTGAAACCATATTCTTACCCTAACCGCTTTATTCCAAGTTACAACACAGGGCTCTAACAAGGTACAAATCTAAAATGGTAGTAATTTAATGATAGGAGGGATCAGATTAATCATTTACCTAGCACATAAGCAGGTTTATGGGCTATTCCTTTAGAGCTCCTAAAATTAAAACTTACAAAATTAATAAATAAGGGAACTAAATCACTGACAAGCAAAATATATTATCCAACATCTCTGCTTAGAATGCTAGGAACTGTGGGGGGGAATAAAAAAATATGGGAAATCAGTCTCCGTCTTCAAAAAAATGTTCTCATCTGCGTCTTATTTCTGACTACATGAAGCAACTTTTTTTTTTGGGGGGGGGAGGCAAACAAGAGCCCTGTTGCTGTTAGGTGCCATCCAGTCAATTGACTCATAGTGACCCCATGTAGCAGAGTAGCATACCCTCCCATAGGATTTTCTAGGCTGTAATCTTCACAAGCCCTGGTGGCACAACGGTTAAATGAGCTGGGCTGCTATCCAGAGGGTTGGCAGTTCAAACCCACCAGCCACTCTAGGGAACCCTATGAGGAAGTTCTACTCTCTCATGTGAGGTCACTACGAATTGGAATCGATTAGACAGTACACAACAATCTTTACAGGAGCAAACTGCCAGGTCTTTTCGCCCCCAGAGCCTCTGAGTGGGTTTGAACTGCCAACCTTTCTTGGTTAGCAACTGAGTGCTTAAATATTTTGCCATTAGGGCTCCTATTAGAGCCCTACCCATGTATAAAACAAACTACCCACAATTCTTCGTCACCAGAAGGTGCTAGAGCACCAAATTCTTTAAAATTGGCAATTAAAGAAGAATTAGGCATTCTTCCTTCCCTTTGTGAACCTCTATTCATGATAAACAGTGCCCGTTCATGAGGGAAACTTTTGATTAATTAATTTCATTTCAATGGATAAAACCATTAATGATTAGATGAAGGTGATGAGAACTTATGATCAATCTTAAAGCATCACAAAAATGGGACAACCATACACACATTGGATTTTGATACGCTATGAAGTAGTCCACGGTACCACGTATGATATATTCTTGTTTTAACTTCAACCTAACCAAACCTTTAAAGCTCACTTCAGTCTACAGGGAATAGGAAAAGGAACAAGTTACATGATACTGCAGGCAGTAACAAATCCAGAACATGGCTTTTTTAAACCAGTCAGTGGCATGAAGGAAAAAAGAGAAACTACGTTAAAAGAGACCAAAGAGATGTTGCCAACAAGTAAAATTTGTGAATGTGGTTTTGTATCGTAATTCAAATAAATTAAATATTGAGAGATTACTGAAACAACTCTGGAGATCTGGATGTAGACAGGGTACATATATAGGAATGGTTAGTTTTGTTGGGTGTGGAAGGTATTGTTTTTAGGAAAATATGTCCGTTCAAGATGAAAACTAAAGCCTGTTAGGTATGCTTGAAATAACTTCAGGAGAGGAAAAAGGCATGAAGTATAATATGGCAAAAGCCTGCTGAGTTTTGAATTTGGATTATTGATATATGCACAGAAACTTACTATATTGACTTTTATGGATATCTGAAAACACTCATAATACCCCTTTTTAATGACATTAAATTACTCTGACATGGTACTCATTTTTCCTTTACAGCAACTCAGACTAATTACGGAATCCCATTAATTTAAGAAATAAAAAAGCAAGAAAATCTTTTCCATTCATTTAGAACACAGAAAAATGGTAAATTAATGTCCAATTAATATTTACTCTAAAATTTCAGAAATCTGTTTTGTTGAACAGCACCTGCTAGTTGCCATTGGTATCTAGATTGCAAATGTTTCTTATTTTTTTAAGAATTATGTCCGAGATTTAATTTAGAATAATCCAGTGGGGTGAGAGGAAGGAAGATAGAGGAAATACAACTGACCCTGTATTGGTAATGGTTAAAACTAAGTAGTGGGTACATGAGGATTCATCGTATCTTTTTTATACATACTTATATGTTGTGGAAACCCTGGTGGTGTAGTGCTTAAGTGCTACGGTTGCTAAAGAAAAGGTCGGCAGTTCAAATCCACCAGGCACTCCTTGCAAACTCTATGGGGCAGTTCTACTCTATCCTATAGGGTCACTACGAGTCAGACTGGACTAGACAGCAACGGCTATATACATTATCTTTTATGTTTGAAAAAAATTCCATAATAAAATTAACATAGTTAATGAGAGTACTCTTTTCCCAACGTTTCACAAATAGGTATCTCATTAACCAAAAAAAAACAAAACAAAACCCATTGCTATCAAGTCCATCCTGACTCATAGTGACTCTATAGGACAGAGTAGGAAAATTCTGGTAAATAAAATACTTTTGTAGCCACATTAAACAACATAATCTGAAGATACTTAACAGTACTATTTACTTTGTAAAAGTTGTATATTAAGAACATATGCATTAACAACTTTCTGTACATAAAGCTTCCTAATTAACTTGTGATTTCAGTTAAATCAATACTATACGTTGCACATGGAGTCCTGTCAGCAGTTCAAATCCACCAGCTGCTCCTTGGAAACCCTATGGAGCAGTTCTACTCTGTCCCATAAGGTCACAATGAGTTGGAGAATTGGCTCGACGGCAACAGGTTTATATGTTGCACGTAGTAGCAGAAGGCAAGCATGCTGATAATGACCTGGTCATTACAATGGCTATATTAAAAAATACTAGGAGTCCCCCGGGTAGCACAAATGGTTAGGTGCTCAACTACTAGCCGAAAGGTTGGCAGTGCTTTGAAATGGTTCTGCCTGGTTCAGTCACGGATAATGAAGCAAATTTACAATTTAAAAATGTGGGTGAACCAGGATGATAACTGAACAGGAAAAATTATGGGTTCAAGCCCTGCTAGAAACTTAGTCTTCCTCTTAGAAAATACGAGCAACATGTGCGTTGCGTAACAGCCAAATCTCTTGACCCGCAAAGCTGGAAACAGCAGTGCCTTACTCAAATACGGAGGCTGACGATGCCACTTTGAATGTGTGTCCCTCTCAGGGAAGGATTACCCAATAAGCAAGGTAAGTACATGCTTACAGCAACAACAAAACGGGGCACCAGTTGTCCGAAGCCAAGATCTACAGATGCCAAGCAAACAAGTAAAATCAAGTGTCGTAGTATAAGAGAGCCGGCAGGGTACTAACTGAAACTGACACCAGCTCCAGTGCTTGGGAACATGCCAGTAGGAAACGAAGTTCACCCGAGGTCATGAGGGCTTTAAGTTATGAGGCCCCAACCACCTCAACACCTTCATTGACATCTCTCTCCTACTGTGTAACTGGAACTCCTTACCTTGGTGGGTCTCTTGGGGGTATACTATTTCTTTCTAATAAACAAGAGGTGAGGATGGGCTGTCAGGTCTAACTCTTGCTACATTCACCCAATACACAACTGGTTTCATTATGAGCTGTCACTGGGCAAGGACGGGTTATTATTAATAGGTAACAGATCTCTGATCCATTCTGAGAGAACCATCCTGTATATCCATGTCTGCTGATCCAGCAACTCCAATGAGGAGACCCAGTAATGCTCTTTGCCATGATACAAAGACAAGCGTATGCTCTTGCGCACGCCCTAGTAAACAACCAATGGGAGCTCCAATCCTAGATGACGCGCAAAATCGAGGGAACTCAAGTCGACCACTACAATGAATTCCATCAAATTACTTTTCAACCATACAGCATTTACAGAGTTATGTCCTAAGTTTTGTAAATAATACTTGTAACTTTAACATGTTTGGCATACATAAAGATGCAATCTAGCATGCATTTAATAGTAACATGGGTAAATAACTAATATAAACATACCAAATGTCCAATATTGGAAATATTAATATTTATCTAACAAAAAGTTCTATGTATCAAGTGAGTTTTGTTTTTTTACTGTCTGTTGCATGGGACACAAGTCTTGATATTTATATATGCTAATAAGGTTATGAGGCACATTGAGAGGACAAAAAATTCAGTGTTTATCGTGCAAAATGTTTGTTTTGAGATGAGTGTTTCTGAATTCATCTTCCAAAAACACAACAAAGAGCACTTATCACAATATTATATTAAGATTTTATGTATTTCTGTGTAAGGAAAATGAACAATTCCTTGAGGAAAGAAATTAAATGAACATTTACACCATTAAAATCATATTAACGTATTTTTTATTTTCCATTTCCCTTCAGACTGACCTTCTTTTAAGAAATTGATACTGTTACGACTCTCAGAACAAACTTGCTTGTCGAAAAGTGGAGCTATTGTTTCATCAATTATGTACATATTTCCAACTATGGAAGCTGAACAATTCCACGAAGAAATAAAATATACATTTTGCAAATTTTGTATACAACAATTATATTTTTAAAATTTCGTACCAATTGGGTATACCACACATTTAGTTCTCTCTTGTTGACCACATAAGAATGTGCCAGCAGAACTACAATCACATGATTTTTGACATATCTGGCCCTGTCCCACACACAAAGCAAACCAAAACGTTTCTTCAGATTGAACATACCCTTTTATCTGTGTACCACGCTCTTTGGGATTGCTCTCGCCCCTACAGTGTATCCGCAGTAGTCTAATGAACGACAAAGACACAGCATCGATGGATGGTAAGTGTGCGCGCAAGTTTCAAGTATTTCAAGATGAAAAACATTCGTGGAGACGTGCAAAGGGCCCACCATTAACATCAAACGACGAATGAAATTATTTCCAAATGCCCTGCGCTATTTCTTTTGATCTCAGACGTGAAGAACAAAATTACTTGTTCCAAATCAATTTTTTCTATTTACAAATTTTCAAATATAAATTTGTGTTAATGTCCACATTCAAAGTAAGTTTTATCTATCTTCAGTTACTAAATTTATTTGCTACAATAGAACCAAATCTAAAAAGTGACAATTTTACATCCAGGTAAAACGAAATGGCAACAACTAAGGGGAGTACAAAAATGAAATCTTGCAGAAGATAAAAAAGGCTTCCTTCAATGCTCAAGTTTAATGCATGCAAATCATTGTACTAGTAAGGCTAGTGCTGAAATTACTAATAGCGATATAAACAATTTGTTCCAAATTCCGAATCCATTCCTTGCTGTCGTAAATACATTTCTAGGGTGCAAAGCTAATGTAAAAATCCTAAGAGGGAGTGGCTACTCTGGCCTCCATCTGTTGGCTGTGTATATTGTTTTATTTCCAAACTAGTCAGTCCTATACCATTTAATTCTAAATTCACTACCGCTGGATTCAGCAATTGGCACAAGCCAAATGATTGAAAAACATGAAACAGTTTGGTACTATACATGGTCTCAGGCACCCATGGTAGGTCTTAGAACGTATCGCCTGTGGATAAGGGAATTACTATACTAGGAAGTGGTTTTGAAACACATTGTTGCTATCATTGTAACAATAGCTGAATGTGGACTATCTTTTTGAGGAAGAAAGAAGTGTCTGGGTTCCCGCAAAATGGAAGTTTTTGAGGTTTACT
Source organism: Loxodonta africana (assembly GCF_030014295.1). NCBI lineage: Eukaryota > Metazoa > Chordata > Mammalia > Proboscidea > Elephantidae > Loxodonta > Loxodonta africana. The sequence continues at coordinate 80,681,683 of NC_087345.1, read as the reverse complement.
TGAACTGGTTGCTCAGCCTGATCCATTTTTAGCAGGTCACATCTCAGAAATATGATTAACACAGGAAAGGGCAACCCATCCTCTGTGTCTAAAACAACGTGAAAAATTAATAAACTCAATATGTGATAAAGTTTGATCAGTTACCTTCAGTGAAATAAGTATACCTCAATAGTTCAGTTTGTCTGCAGATTCCACTCCTGGACTCTCTTATACAGATCAGCTAAGTATTGTTTTAAGATACGTATCTCCAAAAGATGGGAAACCTGTCAAGGCATTTATCACATTTACTAGCTTAAAAAGTCACTCTGGTGAACAAACTGCAAAATTGGTATTTAAGTGCAGAAGCCAGTCCTATGACAATGCTGCCAATGTCAAGGTGTTATAAAAGCATACAACAGAAAATTTTAGAATGTTATAAAACTGCTGTATTCATACCACATGCCACTTATTCACTTAGTCTTACAGGATGTAGCACAGTAGATTATCGTCCACAAGCAGGTGATTTTTTTTCCTACTGTTCAGTTAGAATACACACTGGAAAGCACATGCTGTAGCAACGAGTGCGATCCTGGAATCATATACTCAGATTCTAGATGCTTTAGAAAATATTGCTGAAGACCAGGCACAAAGAGTAGATACCAAAAGAGAAGCTTTTGTCAAGAAAACGCAAACACTAGAGTATGTATTTTTATGTTGGTCATGTGGAATAATATATTGCAGCATTTTCATGGGCTGAGTCAAGCTCTCCAAGATTCAGATTTTAAAGACATGCATAGATCTCTACCAGTCATTACCAGTTATTTACGTAGTTTAAAAGAAGAATTTGAGAAATTCAGTAACAAAACAAATACGTATTATCAAGCAGTTCACTGTTGCAAGTAGTGATACTCCAGAAGTATCACCGAGTGTCAGGGATCAGTTCTGAGTAACCACGAACTCCATCATCGATACACTTGAATCTTGCATGACGAGCCCTTTCAAATAGTTTTTCCTCCTTAAACAATACGGGTATACTGGCTGAAGAATGAACGAAGGCATTCCCAAAATTAGTGCAGCCTTCTTAAATAAAAAACCTTTACAGAGAAGTTCAACAATTTCATTCTTATGTAAAAACCAACTTAGCATATTCACTGAAGACAAATTTTACTCATGTAGGCATACACGATTCGATAATAGAAGACACAATGCATATTTCACAAAGTTGAAATTGCTTAACACATATTCCTGACTTTCATGATCAAACTCCACAACAGAATGCTCATTTTTATCCCTAAAGAGACTAAAACTCCTCAGCGTACAACAGTGACTCAAGAAAAACTTGATTATCCTTATTATGTATTGAAGTAGATTATGGTTCAGCAGTTTGTGACGAGAACGCCGAAGAATTTATAAGAGCAAAGAACAGAAAAAAATGTTTTTAATTATAACATGTTTTAGATAAAAAATCTAAAAATAAGTCATTTGTTGTAGTATGTTTCCTCATTAAATTTTCTTTGACATCTTATCATTTGTTCATGTATAATTATATCAGCTGTTACAATAAAAGAATCAAAATTGAAGTACAAGCCAGTTTAAAGCAAAATTGGTGAAAGTCAATTTTTCATTGTGGGAGATCAACAGAATTTTACACTGATGTTTAAACAACTAAATTCACTGGCACATTTTGTTTGCTGTAGATGATCTAGAATATTCTTTTGCAGAAAAAGTGGCATACAGTAAAAATCTGAGTACCCCACACATCCACTAAAAATTTTATAATCCAGTTCATCTCATGCCGCTCCCATGGCATATCCCACTTGTGTATTCAATTGCTAGTATTAATATTACAGACACATTTAAAAAGAAGTTACATCATGGATAGCTAAAGACACACAGACACAGACACACACACGTTGTTGTTAGGTGCTGTCAAGTCAGTTCTAACTCACAGCACCTGTACGAACAGGACAAATCACTGCTCAGTCCTGCGCCATCCTCACAATCGTCGCCATGTTTGAGCCCCTTGTTGCAGCCACTTTGTCACTCTATCTCACAGAGGGCCTTCCTCTTTTGCACTGACCCTCTACTTTACCAAGCATGATGTATGTCCTTCCCTAGGGGCTGGTTTCTCCTGATAACATGTCCAAAGTACATGGGACAAAGTCCCACCAACCTCACTTTTCAGGAGCATTCTGGTTCTTCTAAGACAGATTTGTTCATTCTTCTGGCAGTCTACAGTAGATTCAATGTTCTTCACCAACCATAATTCAAATGCATCAACAATTCTTTGGTCTTCCTTATTAATCCCACCTCTCACATGCGTATGAGGCAACTGAAAATACATGACTTGGGTCAGGTGCACCTAGTCCTCGAAGTTGACATCGTTTGTTTTTAACACTTTAAAGAGGTCCCTTTGCAGCAGATCTGCCTAATGCAATAAGTCATTTGATTTCCTAACTATTGCTTCCATGGGCGTTGACTATGGATTCAAGTAAAATGAAATTCTTGACAACTTCAATATTTTCTGTTAATCAAGATGCTGCTTATTGGTACAGTTATGAGAATTTTTGTTTCCTTTACGTTACGGTGTAATCCATATTGAAGGCTGTAGTGTTTAATCTTCATCAATAAGCGCTTCAAGTCCTCTTTCAGCAAGCAATGCTGTGCCATCTGTAATCACAGGTTAATAAGTCTTCCTCTAAACCGGATGGGGTGTTCTTCTTCATATGGCCCAGCTTTTCAGATTACCTGCTCATCGTACACGTACACACACACACACACACACACACATATACATATATATATGGTAAAATGATAAAACCCTGACATACACCTTTCCTGATTTTAAACTACCCAGTATCCACTTCTGTTTCATCTGCCTCTTGGTTTATACATACGTTGCTCACTGGCACAACTGTTCTGGAATTCTCATTCTTCGCAATGTTATCCATAATTTGTTATGATCCATCCACACAGTCGAGTGCCTCTGCATAGGCAATAAAACACAGGTAAAGACCTTTCTGATATTCTCTGCTTTCAGCCCAGATCCATCCGACATCAGCATGATATTCTTCTTTCCACATACTCTTCTGAATCAAGCTTAAATTTCTGGCAGTTCCATCGATGTACTGCTGCAACCATTTTTTAACGATCTTCAGCAAAATTTTACTTGTGTGTGATTACTGATACCGTTCCATGATTTCCGCACTCTGTCAGATCACCTTCTTGGGAATGGGCAAATTATGGATCTCTTCCAGTCAGTTGGCAAGATAGCTAGCTGTCTTCCAAATTTCTTGGCATAAACAAGTGAGTCCCTCCAGCACTCCTGGAGCCTTGTTTTTCCACAATGCCTTCAATGCAGTCTGGACTTCTTCCTTCAATGCCATCGGTTCTTGATCGCATGCTACCTCCTGAAAAAGTTGAAAACCGACCAATTCTTTTTGGTATAGTGACTCTGTGTATTACATTTTGTTCTGATGCTTCCTATGTCATTCATTATTTTCCCTGTCGAATCCTGCAATATTGGCACTCAAGTCTTTAATTTTTTCTTCAGTTTTTTTCAGCCTGAGAAATGGCGAGCATGTTCTTCCTTTTTGGTTTTCTAACTCCCTGCACATTTCATTATTATAATATTTTGTCTCCTTAGAGCCACCCTTTGAAATCTTCTGTTCAGCTCTTCTACTTCATCATTCCTTTCATTCGCTCTAGCTACTCTACATTCAAGAGGAAGTTTCAGTGTCTCTTCTCACATCCATTTTGATCCATTCTTTCCTTCCTTTTTAATGACCTTTTGCTTTTTCATGTATAAAATCCTTGATGTCATCCCACAACCTGCTTCGTATTTAGTCATTAGTGTTCAATGCATCAAATCTATTCTTGAGATGCTAATTTCAGGTGGGATACACTCAAGGTCACACTTTGACTCTTGTGGACTTGCTAATTTTCTCCAGCCTCAACTTAAACTTGCACATGAGCAGTTGATTGTTCCACAGTCGGCCCCTGGCCTTGTTTTGATTGATGATTTGGAGCTTCTCCATTGTCTCTTTCCTCAGATGTAGTCAATTTGGTTCCCGTGTATTCCACCTGGCAGGTCCACATGTATAGCTGCCATTTACTTGTGTTATTGAAAAAAAGATATCTGCAATGAGTAAGTCATTGGTCTTGCAAAATTCTATCATGTGATCTCCAGAGTCATTTCTATCTCCAAGGCCGCATTTCCCAACTACTTATCCTTCTTTGTTTCCAACTTTTGCATTCCAATCACCAGTAATTTTCAATGCATCCTGACTGCACATTTGATCAATTTTAGACTGCAGAAGATGGTAAAAATCTTCAACTTCTTCATCTTTGACATTAATGGTTGGTGCATAAATCTGAGTAACAGTTGTATTAACAGGTCTTCCTTGTACATGTGTGGACATTAACCTTTCACTGACAGCATTATACTTCAAGACAGATCTTGAGAAAAAAAAAAAATTTTTTTTTGGACAATGAATGTGATGTCATTACTCTTCAATGTGTCATTCCCAGTATAGTAGACCATATGACTATCCGATTCAAAGTGGTCAAAACCAGTCTCTTTCAACTTACTAAAGCCTAGTGATCTTCATGCTTTTCATTTCATTTTTACAACTTCTAGTTTTCCTTGATTCACACTTCATACAATCCACGTTCCAATTACTAATGGATGTCTGCCGCTGTTTTATCATTTTAAGTCCTGTCACATCAGGCAAAGAAAGCTTTATTAAGGTCCACTCTACTTTGAGGGGGCAGCTCTTCCTGAGTTGTATTTTGAGTGCCTTCCAACCTGAGGGGCTCGTCTTCCAGCACGGCATGAGACAATGTTCCTGCTGTTATCCATAAGGTTTTCACTGGCCAATCTTTCCAGAAGTAGACCGCCAGGTCCTTCTTACTAGTCTGCCCTAGTCTGGAAGCTCTGCTGAAACCTGTCCACCATGGGTGACCCTGCTGGATTTGAAATACCAGTGACACAGCTTCCTGCATCACAGCAACACACAAGCCACCACAGTATGACAAACTGAAAGACAAACATGTATGTATGCATATATATGTATGCATATGTAAAACCCACTCCCGTCGATTTGATCTGACTCACAGTGACCCTACAGGACATAGTAGTACTAGCCCACAGGGTTTCTGAAGAGCAGCTGGTAGATTTGAACCGCCAACCTTTTGGTTAGCAGCCGAGCTCTTAACCACCGAACCCCCAAGGCTCTGAGTGTGTGTATATATATATGCGTGTGTGTGTGTGTGTGTATATATATATATATACATCTCACACACCCTGTTCCAATGAATGAGTAAGCAGAGGCAGGGGCACCACAGATTACCAAGTTTTAGGGCCCTCACATGCCTTAATTCAGCCCTGGTTGCTCTCCACAGTCCTGGCAATAGTCTAATCTCCCACTTCTAAAATCTCAGGTTTCTGAAAGGGCTCACTGCTCTTCCAAGCCTCCCATTTCAGGGCTTTGACCCGTAATTTTCCCTGTTCAGTTATAATTCTGCTAAACCAAATTAAAAATAATTTGGGTCTGTTCAGTATTCGCTTCGTTGGCCACAACTGAACCAGTCTGAACCCGTTCAAAACCCTGATTCAACCCACACAGAGGCCTGATGACCTGCTTCTGAAAGGCCACAACCTTGAAAACAGTATGTAACAGTTCTTCCCTGCACACACTGGGTAGCCCTGAGTTAGAATTGACTTGACAGCAACTAACAACATATTTAAAAACTGAACACAGTGTAGAGGTGTTCAGTCATATTTAAGAATGTTGGCACCAGATAGAATCTTTTTTTTCTTTCCTCAAATTCACATCCAACAATCTAGGCTTATATAATTTTCCAGATAATAAAACAGATCTAATTGATCTAAAGGAGGGGTCACCTCAAGAGCTAAGAATAGTCTTCATATTTTTAAAGAGTTATAAAATATGAATGTGGGACTGAGACATCTGTGACCTGCAAAGCCTAATCTTTACTAGCTGACCCTTTATAGAAATTTGCTAACCCTGATCTAAACCGTCAAAAATACAATTCTGAGGGAGGGGGAAAAAAAAAGGCCTATTTAATCCAAGCCAGTAAACAGCACATATTCAAAAGTAGAACTGAATGTTTATGACTCCCTTTTGCCATCTATGAGGTTCACAATACTTTTTTTTCTCATTAACCCACAAAGAGGCGCTAGTTTAACTCTAGTTCCTAGACTAATTACATTGGATTCATGTCCATCTTCTATACTATCACTGGCAAAATTTCTAACAATTGTGTAAGTCTGATAATTCATTTTATTAGTAACATACCCACAATATGCAAACACTTTTCCACCTCTGCATACAATATATAAATAATCCACTACTTTAAAAAGGGTGGAAAGAAACACACAGTAAGACATTCCATGCTCTTCTGACAAGCTCTTCAAAGCTCAATATTAAGAGCTGTATGCCAATTCAAGCAATTAAATTTTGTATAACCTAAAATTCTCTTCTATAGTTGAGTTTCAGTCAGTCTTGCAAGGACAGAGTGGAAACCGTATTTGTTCCCAAATACTACAGGTTTTAATACGCTAGAAACTAATGGGTTTTGATTCTAATTTGTAGAAACGACAAGCACCACTCTATTAAAAAAAAAAGCACCAGCAAAGCCAAATAGGAAAAAATTGCAAAGGAAAATTTCCCCATTATTGCAATTCTTTTGATAGTTTACTATGTGCAAGTCATACTGAATTATAAAAAATAATTAAAACACCTGAAATTATTTTTTTTTTTAGGGAAAAAATAATTGCAACAGTAGAGGCACGCTGACAAATAAAATTAATAGAAAAATCCAAGAAACACTGGATATGCACCCACTCCTTGTCAACTACCTCATTATCTGACATTATGCGTTTAGAATAGTAAAAAAGCTACTATTCAACTATTTTGCACATTAATAATGTATGTCTGGCAGTAATGAATGTTGAGGTGCAAGGCAGAGTAACCCCGAGAGTGATAGCTAAGGTTATGTGTCAACTTTGGCCCTGATTCTCAGTGGTCTGGCAGTTGTGTAATGATGTAGTTATCCTCCATTTTGTGATCAGATGCAGTCAACCTCCATTTTCAAATAATGCCGATTTTCACATAACGACCTGGTCTTTGGAACCTAAACATGTTGATAAGTGAGCAGCGGGTGTAACAGAATTTTACAGCATATGACACTTCTCTAACATTCAACACTTTGGGCAAAGCTCCAACATCTTTATTTCCCTTTTCTCTCGAATTTCCAATCTCCCGTAGTTTTTATAAGCAGTTACTCTGGACCATCACATAGCAAACCTGATAAATCTGAGATCTATATATCAGAGGAAACCCTGGTGGTGTAGTGGTTAAGTGCTACGGCTGCTAACCAAAGGGTTGGCAGTTCAAATCCATCAGGTACTCCTTGGAAACTCTATGGGGCAGTTCTACTCTGTCCTATAGGGTCGCTATGAGTTGGAATCAACTCAACGGCACTGGGGTTTTATATATCAGAATTTAGTAAAACAAAACAAAATTTTCAGAATGCAATGTAAAGCCTACAAATCTTAGTTAATACCATATTAATTCAAATTTGGAAAGGGAGATGGGAGTACACACAAACACACTCTTCATTTCCCATACAATTACACAGAATTCCACATCATTCTGCTTTATTTCCCCTAGCAATCTAACCTTTAATACCTTTGTCTAACGGCAGTCCCCAATCAGATTTTTTTTTAAATAGTTTCTACCATATGCAAGTATAACGACTCATTGTTAATATTTGAATTATTATTGTAAATCACTGGAAAAAAATTTAGATACTATCATCTGATCATATACCCATACAGAGAAACAAATGTACTAGAGAAAAAGATGCCATTTAATAAAAATGCTCCACTTTTGTACGAGTATTCCAAGGACTGCAAAATGTGATACAGACATATACTAATTAACAAGAATCTTAATAGATATAAAAATATTTTCCCGTTTAATCATTAAGTTTTTCGGAGTCTCTGCATGGTGTAGACAGTTAATGCACCCGGATACCAAAAAAAAGTTTGAAAGTTCAAGTCCACCCAGAGGCAGCTCAGAAGAAATGCTTGGCTATCTACTTCTAAAATATCAGTCGCTGAAAATCCCATGCAGCACAGCTTTACTCTGACACCCATGGGGTCACCATGAGTCAGTTGACTCAACAGCAATTGGTTTTATAAATTTTTATCTTCTATTAATGGTCTCATACAGAAATCAACCACAAACACAGAAAAAAGTAAAAGTTTAACTGGATTAATTTTGACTGAAAAGCTTTCTTCAGATTAAGAGAAAAAAAAAAAAAGGAAGGGAAGGTTAAAGAGTAGAATCAGTTAAAGGGGTATCTATGGTGCGGATCCAAGGTTGAGACAGATTGATCTGACCAAAACGTAACCAATAAACTAAACATTCCCAAAATAATCTCCTCACAAACAAGTCAAATACATTTTGAGAGTATATACTGACTTTGTGTTACCTCTTTTCCAGGCTTCCCAAAACATAGCAAAAAGCCTTAGTATAAAACCGAGGATTTGACTTATAGATGACTCTTAAAAACTCTTTCAATCCCCAACTGCCAATCTACTTTCCAACCAGTATAATCCAGAACAGTTAATTTGACTTTAGGTGTTATACACTAGATGACAGGACCAACAGTAGGAGACCCCAATTAGTCCCACCTCTCACAGGCAAGCACCTCATGTAGCAGTCATACAGCTAAATGTATTCTGAGCTCAGATCATGCATGGAAAGTCTAAACATTCTCTGTTAAACATTTACTGGACGTGGTGCCAGCCAACTGTTCTAAAATTCTAGATATGGAAGTCAACAAAACAAAGACAAAATTCCCTGCCCTTAAACTTACATTCAAATTCGATGAAATTTTAATCAAAAGCCTTCTCCTAAGAAATAATAGGGGAGATGAGAGGAATCAGATTCATTACTAAAAATGGTTTATCCTTCTTGAGGCATAAATAGGTGGTGCATCACAGGGTAGCTTTCCTTAGTAATATATTCTCCAATAGTACAAAACCTCACATACTTTATTCAAAATAATAATCCTCTTGAGTGTTTTCTTCATGGAGCATGTTTGTCTGAATTAAAGATCACTATGAAATTTGGAAACAGGAATCAGAAGACTAGCTCTTTACTGTTGTTCATTGCCGTGTAGTCAATTCCAACTCAAGGCCACCCCCATGTATGCACAGTAGAACTGCTCCACAGTTTTTAAGGCTGTGACCTTTCAGAAGCAGATCACCAAGCCTGTCTTTCAAAGTACCTCTGGGTGAGCCTGAACTGCCAACCTTTCAGCTAGTAGTCTAGCGCTTAACTGTTTGTACCACCCAGGTACTCCTAGATACATATCTTCAAATATCATACAAGAAAAACAAAACTCATTAAAACAAAATCAGCAGCAAAAAATAAAGGATGTTAGAAAGATGAGATTTACTTTTTTTTTTAAAAGTTTGTGAACTGGTATATCATTTGCAAAAGAGACTTAAGACACCGGTAAATTTATTTGTTTGTGGTAAGTAAAGAGACATGAACACAATGCTACAGAAAAGGAAAACATAGTCTTAGGTTCATAGACTGAGTAGTTTTTCCTTAAGTAGTTATCCAAAGCCCTGCCTACATGTGTCAGAAACCGAACTCTCGCTCATACACATATTCTTTGCTCAGAGAAACTCCAAGATATGCCTCATGTATTTGCAGATCTGCTATACATCAGCTGTACTATAATAAAAAACTTCCTGGAAAGGAGATCTGCATGAACATGCTGTCCTGCAATTCCCAAGGCGCATGGAGGCACTGTAAACAAACTTCCAGGGTCGTGGGAGAGTATTTTAAAGGAGAGGGTTGCGGTGCAGCTAATATAATATGGCCCTTTTAGCCACAAAGTATTTGTGACTCCTACAAAACGATTGTGTGGGACTACACAAATAAGGTGCTTATAGCCCACTAAGGGGATGGGACAACTTGATGCTAATACAAATAAGGTGCATGGAACCGTAATGAGGGGATTGGTCAGTTTTGCCATCCTGCTAGACTTAAAAGGGAAAGATAGAGCTAAAAAGCTGAACACCTTCATAGGCAAGAGGTTTGCTGGCAGAGTGGGGTGTCCCTGGGCACTTATTGGCAGATTTTTGGTGGCTGCTGAAAGAAAAAGACAAGTGCCTACATAAACCAATAGGGAACAGAGAGTGAGATGGAAATACCTAATCTGATTCATGGTTTCAGAAGTTATACAGTGACCAAAAGGCATACGTAGCCTATCAGTAAGTAGTTACGTAAGAAAAAAAATGTTTTCTTTAAACTTACACTATTTTTTCAAACAGCTACTAGGTTGTTCAGGACACTGGTGGTTCAGTGATAGAATTTACACCTTCCATGCAGGAAACTGGAGTTCGATTCCAAGCCAACGTACGTTATGTACAACCACCACCCATCTGTCAGTGGAGGCTGCATACTGCTATGATAATAAACAGATTTCAGAGGAGCTTCGATTCTAAGATGGACTAAGAAGAAGGGTCTGGCAATACACTTCAGAAAAATCAGTCAATGAGAACCCCAGGGACCACAATAGCCCCATGCGGTTGTGCACAGGGTTGCTATTGAATTGTGGGCCTACTTGATGAAAGCTAACAATACTACTAAATTGTTAGGACAAAATATTATACTGCTTGGACCCAATTAGCTAATAAATAGAACTACCTAGCACTATAGTGAAAAAATTACCAAGATATCAAGGGCAACACAATCCAAAAATGTTTGTGAACCTCTATGCTAGCTCTTTTGTTAAAATAAAAACAGAGATTAAAGTTGTTCACAAAGCCTCCCCGCCCCCGCCGCCCCCCCCCAAGTTAGTATGTTTCTTCCAGGGCTTCAAACAGGTTCTGCCCGACTCAGCCACAACTGAGGAATCATTCACTGTAACAGATTCAAATTTTAAAGTTATGGTGAACCAGGAACATAGCCAGAACAGGAAAAACTATGGGTCAAAGCCCTGGCAGAAAGTTAAACTCCCTTTTAGAGAACAAGAACAGCGTATGTGTTGCATAGCAACCAAATCTCTTGCCATCAATTCTGAGCAGTCTGCAACAGCGCTGCCCCACTGAAAGACGGCAGCTGACTGCGCTGCTTCACGTATGTGTAGCTCTTCTACAGTCCTGCCAATAACCCAATCTCATTTATCAGACTCCTGAAAGGGCTCACTATGCCACTTTCTAATCTCCTATTCCAGGGTTTCAACTCGGAATTTTTCCCATTTAGGGTACTGTGGGAAACTCTGGTGATGCAGCGGTTAAATGCCACAGCTGCTAACCAAAAGGACAGCAGTTCGAATCCACCAAGTGCTCCTTGGAAACTCTATGAGGCAGTTCTACTCTGTCCTTGACTTGAAGGCAGTGGGTTTGGTTTGGTGTACTGTGCCACATCTGCCAAACTGTAAAACTTCAGGTCCTGTTTCGCTTCAATGGCCATGAACGAAACGGTTTGAACCAGTTCAAAACCCTGGTTTCTTCCAAACAACTCTATGACCTTGAATTCTCATTTTTGTACATTCTTCCCTTTAACATCCCCCAAGCAGGTAAAATAATTTTTCTTCACATGAATGACTCAAACAAGGTCAACTGTCTATCTTTTATTATCTCCATTACAGAAAAATTTTAAGGCCTCAGTGCTCTATTACTGCATGTTAGGAAGTGGCACAGATTTTAACCTAAGTAGTAGTTTATATGATGAATAAAAATGAACTCCAGGACAACCTGGGAAATTGCTATTCCCCTTCTTGTGATGTGGAAAAAACATACTTTCTGTAAGGAATTCCAACAGCATTGGAACCAACTCCTTAGGATACTAATTAGCACTGCGTCAATTGCTATTTTAAGAGCTAGATATTGAATCTAAAAAAAAAAAAACTTAATAAACTGTGGTTTGTATCATCTCAGTACACAAAGATAATTAAATATGCTCTAAAAAGACCCTGACGTAAACACTATCAATAAAGCATGTCTACATAAGAAGAGCAACTATGGCACAGAAAATCCATAAAAGCGCATTTTATTTGACTTTGGAATACATGGCTGCAGAAGGGCATACTGCTCAAGGAAAGGTTGAAAGTAATCAGCATTTTTCTGGAAAATGGTTAAGTTCAAAGGTGTCCTGGGGAAGTGGGTCTCAATTTAAAATCTATTATTGCCAATTCATATAGTAAATAATAAAAAGTCTAGTATTCACTTTGTATTTCCTGAGAAATACGTCAGACACAATTTTCCCTTGAAAAACTGAGATAAAATATGATTTAAGTTTTTCTGTTTGTTTAGGTTTATTCTAAAAAGTTGCCATTACACTTATTTTTTTTTTCTTAATATGGGGCTATCACTAATCACATAAGACCCTAAAATGATAACAGCTTCTAGAGGGGTTTGAAACGAGAAAACACAATTTTCCAGGAGAATCTTAGTTTAGCATGTAATACTGGCTTGCGAAGCAATCTGTCATGTCCAGTTTCTACTGCCTTCTAGTTAAAGTCTAACTAAGTATAAAAACAAAAGAAAAAAGAAAATCCAGTTACCAGGTTACAGTGTTAGGAAATCAACGCTGAACAAAGGCCATCATCAGTTACTCTTCCCATATCTATCAATTGCGCATTTTAAATAGTAATTAACTATATACCACATGCTCACTATAACAATTTGTTTTGGAAGCTGAAGACTGATCAATTCCATGAAAGCTATGTAATGGCAAAGTTAAGATTTTAACCAACGTTCAAAACAGTCACTGTTATTTCTAGACAACCTACCCACACCCTGCAAGATTAGCTTTGGGTAAGTATTAAAGGGGGGAGAACCAAACCAAACCCACCGCCAGAGTTGGTTCTGACTCACAGAGACACTTTAGGACAAAGCAGAACTGTTCCATAGGGTTCCCAAGGAGTGCCTGGTGGATTCGAACTGCTGCCCTTTTGGTTAGCAGCCAAACTTGTAACCATTATGCCACCAGGGTTTCCCAAATGCAGGTGGGAAGTGCTAAATTCCCACTCTCCTTTAAGTAGGATAGATCCAGCGCTCCTTTCTAAGTCACTTGACAAAACTTTTATAACGTGATTAAGGCTTAAAGAATCTTAACTGGGAAATCACTAATAAAAAGCTTTCAAATACAGGAAAAACACCCAAAATCCTTAAGACATCCAGCATAAACGTCTCTCCACATTAAAAAATAGTTTATTACAGGCATCGACGAAATGAATCCTTATCAGCCAGACTGTTCCTAGGACTAGATGACCCAATCAAAGGTCTCTTCCAACTCAAATAGCTCACTTAAGTTCAACAAGATCTCCAGAAGAACTTACAAGATGGCACATATTGAACAAACAATTTAAAGAGGATGAAATTTACCTGGTTCCCTCAAAGGAACCAAAGAAAGGTAGCAGTCTTGTAAGTATAGCCTATCCACTGCTTTTTTCCAAGTTTGCTACACTTTTCATCTGAGTTTTTACATATCTACATAGCCTTAAGTTTCATTACTTATTAAACCACATTATGCGATCTCCAAAAAGTGTTTTATTTTAAACACGTTATTTCTTCATGAAAAGATTTTTACTTGGCTACATTGTTAAAAAAAAAAAATTGGTACTTTTATCTGACAATTTTCTCCTCTACTAAGAATTCCCAAAGTATACAAGCCTTAACCTCTTCAGTAACAACTACTGACTAGGGGAACCTTAAGGGGAGTAATGGGAAGATTTCAACAAAAAATATAAAGCTTACAGTTCTCGATTTATAAACAAACATTTTGGGAAGTTTAATACATACTTCCCTGAATTCAATTAGGATGGACAAGAACTCCACATCAAATTTAGTATTAATCCTACTCTATCTTCCAGACTGACACATTATTTAGAACGAAGATTTCAAAGGGAAAAGTAAAACCTGTTTTATATAGATTCAAATCTTCCATTAGATGCCACTTCTGTGGGAGAAAAAAAATTCTCCAAAATTCTAATATATTCTCACAATAAAATACATGCTTTATTATTGAGGCTTGTTCTCAGTCATCAATTGGCTATAGCATATCCCTCATTTACACATTTAGATTTCTGGCCCAATATACTCACCATCAAGATCACTGTGTTACTGAGTAAAACTTAAAAATTCAACGTTATTTTGTGTTCAATATGTACCCTTATTTTAAAAAATAATCTATAAATTAAAAAAAAAATTTTGGGCCACAAAGTGTCATTTTTTCATAGGAATAAAAATGGTTCCAGTTTTTTGTTCTCCATATATCACTTTTTGGGTCAGTTAGTAACAAAAACTCTACAAAATCGGCAGTTCTTACATCTGAAAAGGTACACTTTTTCCTAACAATGTATGGTCTAGAAGTGGCAGTACCAAGAATTCTTACTTGGTTAAAATCACCAAGCTTTTGTTATAAGAAAACTAAGATACATAAAAAATCTGTAGTCACCTGCATATAAACAAAAATTTAAACAAGAAAGCAATTACATACCTATTTAATCTTTACTTAAATTGTGGTACCATAATGATACTTCTTCTGAAGTTTTAATGTGAAACATGGAAAATGCCCACAAATATCTTTCGGTTCGACACGTGCAAAACTACCTGCTTAATAGTTTAACTCCTCGCTGCCAGGGACACGGCTGAGTTTTGGCAACTTTCATTCCTTTCAAGAGACTGGAGTTAGGAGAAGGCCCGAAGGACCCATACTCAACAAATCAAGACGCCCGAGAGGGAAGTAAGTCGTGGTGACGGCGTGGTCTCTAGTTGCCTAGCAGTACCAGTCGCTCACGGCGGAGGGCCGCATGGTGCTCCACCAGCGAGCACCATCAGTGTTCTGGTCGCACCCACCACAGGTGCATTTGGCCCAGGGCCTGGTCCTGGCATCACGGAGCAGTAGAACCAGACTGCCCAAGAAGCAAAGTGGCAACCCACGATAGTCCACGCCTCCAGAGCGTCCGCATGGCCAAAAGCTCACAGGTTAAGGCCTAAAGCTAAATTACGCAGAGTTACGGGTAACCCAGAGCGCGAAAGGGAGGGAAACTGAAATTTTCCAGCACCGGGACGCTGAGGGAGGTTTAGAGGGGAGGAAAGCGGCCATGTGGAGGAAAAATATCCTCCACCCGCCAACAGTAACCGGAACAAGGACACTAGACCTCCCATCCCCAGGCAGGAACGACTGCCACCACAGAGGGAAGCATGCAAGCAGAGGAGCGAAGGGGGGGGGGGAGTAGGGGCCAGCTTCCCGGCAGCCACCGGCGTGGCCTCGGCCTCCCTCTGAGCCGACCTTCGCTTGGCGGGGTGTCGCACTCACATTGTGAACGGGGCAGGGGACAGGTGGGCGGGCCTCTCTGGCGGCAGCTGCTGGGGAATTGACTCCTCTAGGGTGGCGACTCCGGGATTTTCTCCCCGGTCGTGGCCTCCTTTCGCTTCCTTCAGACGACGGCGGCGGCGGTCGCAGCGGGCTCGGCCTGGGTCCCCAGAATGCAACGCGCGGAGAGAGCGGCTCCTCCGGTCGGAGAGAGGAGGAAAGTGTAGGAAAAGGGGCGCGAGGACAGAGAATGAACGTGCGTGCGTGCAAGCGAGGGGTGGTGAGGCCGGGCGGCGGCTGGTGACGCAGCAAAATACCCGGGCCCTGCCGCCGCGCGTGCGCAGTCCTTGTTTTCGGGCTCCGGCGCGGCTTTCTAGAGATATCTACGGAAAAGGCGGAGCCTCCCAGCTCCTTCACGTTCCTTCCCGGCGCCAGCCCCGCCTTTCATCCTGTACCCCGGTGGCAGTCGTTCCCGCCTCTCCTCCCGCGCGCTCACCTCACCGTAAAAAACCGTTGGTGGACTAACCGCCTGGCCACGCGCCTTTGGCGATTTCCCTGAGAAACGGCTTCAGTGGCCTTGGGAGGAAGGCTGAGGTGGAGGGACGCAAAGAGTCGGGAGGCGTGAGAAGTGAAATGGGGAATTGGTCACTCTTGAGGAAATAACCAGCGCACTGAGGAAATATTCCACGGCAAAGAAAGATATGAAAAGCCTGTGCTGCTGGTGGTGGTGGTACTTGCCGAAAAGGGCTAACTTAAGAATTGAGGGCCTGAGTTCACCTCGCCATTTTTTGAAGGGAGGAGGCCATGTCCGGGGGCAAGGGAAATTCGAGGTCTTTGGGTGAGGGAGACTGCTTGCCATTTGGGGCCGGATTTACCCCTACTTTGAGGAGCCCTGGTGTCGCAGTGCTTAAGAGATTGGCTGCTAACCAAAAGGTCGTTGGTTGGGATCCACCAGCGGCTCTTTCGAAAACTGGGGGGCAGTTCTACTTTGTCCTATAGGGTCACTATCAGTTGGAATCGATTGGATGACAAGTTTTTTTTTGAGATAGGAGTGCTGCAGGTGAAACAGGATGGATATTTGAGGGGAGAGTCTAAGTTTCTGGGACTGGAGAGACGGACAGTTTCGGTGTTTCCAGGTATATAAATTGGGGGGGGGGGCAGGGAACGAACCTCCATCAGTGTTTCAGTCGGCATTTCTTGAGCCGCCGCTTTCCAAAAGACAATGGGTCAGGCTCTAAAGGAGGATAAAACTATTAAAACAGTACATGCTCAGAGGTCACTTAACAGTGGAGTAAGGTTAGAACACAAGGGAAGTTTAAGGAAAGTGCCATACAACGCTTGGAAAGTGTTTAGGGGCTTCATATCTATGAATAAGGTATAAAGTCTCTACATTGTGCAAAGCAGGTATTGGAACTATGGAAATTGGACCCTATCCTCAAATCTCATTTAAAAAGTTAAATCCCAGATCTTAAATAATGATTCTAAGTCGTTCTAATGGTTGTTGGGGAAGACAAAATGCACAAATCAAGATTATTAAGTACTATTATGGAAATGGAGTACTTGGATGGTGGAAAGGATTAAGGCTCTTGACTGCTAACTGGAAAGGTTGTTGGTTGGAGTCCACTCAGGCTCCTGGGAAGAAAGACCTGGTGATGAACTTCTGAAAAATCAGCCATTGAAAACAGTTCTCTGACTACCGTGAGGTCACCATGAGTCAAATAGGACACAAGGGTAACTATTACGTGCCATGGGGTCTATTCCAACTCATAGTGACCCTATGAGAGAGAGTAGAACTACCCCATAAGGTTTCCAAGGCTGTAAATCTTTCTCCCGGGCTGGTGGGCTCAAACCACTAACCTTTAGGTTCGCAGCCAAATGTTTAACCACTGTGCCACCAGGGCTCCTTAAGGGCAACCGATATATAATGGAAGTACAAAAAGTAATGGAAACAAAACAAGGAGAGGTTGACTTTGGCTGAAAGGATTAGGACAGACATTGTTAAGAAAAATTTGCTCAAAATTTGGAAATAAGGCAAAGGGTGGAGGGATGGCCTCTTAGTTCATACCAGGACATTATTTAACCTGCCTGCCCAAAGAGTATGTAATAATCTAGGTGAAGGTACTTGTGTTTGACTTTGCTGTTGTACGATTCAAGCTCAGACATTGTGAAGTTACTTGTAGATTTCTAATAGAAAACGTAACCCTGAAGTTAGGTTTTATTGCTCTGTAGGACACTCGCCAGCCTTGTTTAACCTAGCCCCTTGATCTAGCTCCGTTTCTTTTTATACCTATAAGTCCCTAGTTCTTTAAATGCTCCTGGAACAAACTTAATCATCTTACTGGGTCTGTCAATGAGTTAAATATTTGGCTCATGTTAATTTATATTTGGGGAAGAGTTATGTTTTTTAATTTTTTTGAAATTCTACTTAGACAGTCTCATGGAGGTGACAGCAGGAATGGGTGACTTTATACGTTCCAGGGAGTCCCTGGCTGTTGCAAACGGTTAAACAGTCAACTACTAGCAGAAAGGTTGGCGGTTTGAACCCACCAGGAGGCACCTTGGAAGATAGGCCTGGCTATCTGCTTCCAAAAGGTTACAGCCTTGAGACTTCTATGGAGCAGCTCTACTCTGCACACGTGGGATTGCCATGAGTCACAATTGACTAGATGGCAACAACAACAACAACAGCACATTTCAGGCAGGAATCTTGATAGGTTAAGAGGTAGAAACAGAAGTATGTCTAGGTCAGGGGCCAGCAAATTTTTCTGTAATGGGCCAAATAATTCCATACTATCTCTGCCACAAGGTCTCATCTCTGCTATTGTAATACAAAATTAACCATAGACAGTATGTAAACAAATGAGTGTGACTGTGTTCCAATAAAATGAAGGATGCTAAAATGTAAATTATAATTTTCACGTTACAAGATATTCTTTTCATTTATTTCAACCATTTAAAAATTTAAAAACCACTCTTAGCTCATAGACCATACAGAAACTGACAACGGCCTGGATTTGATCTGCAGGCTATATATAGTCTGCCAACCCCTGGTTTAGGTAGTCCAGAGTGTAGGGGAATAATTCAAGATAGGGTTAAGAAGGTAGGTCACAACCAGGTAATGGTGTCACTGAATATCAGGCTAATTGTTTTCAATTTATTTCTCTGACAATGGAAACCTGTTGTTTTTTTTGAGTAGATGAGTACTCTTGTGTTCTAGAAAGATTAATTTGGTAACAAAGTATGAGAGGAACTGAATATGAAGGAACTGAATTGAAGCTAGCAGAAGACACCAACCCCAAATTACTGGCAAGTTCCTTTATCAAAAGAAATGCTAGTTTGAAAACAGTGATGATAGTTGTACAACATGATGAACATAATGTCACTGAACTATACAAGTAAAAAAATGTTGAAATGCCAGATGTTTGGTTACATATATTTTTACCACACACACACAGAAAAGTACTGTGGGCAAAACTGCCTTTCACATAACAAATTTTTGAAAATGCAGACCTAACACATCCTAATTCATAGTATATTTTCTTTCCCCCCCTCTAATTTGTTCCCCTGTGTCATTCATTGCTAAATATATTTTAAGGAATTTCTGTTATCCTAACCAGTTAACCACTGGGAACCTAAATTGTATCAGGTTTCTTTTCCAAATTCACTAACAAGTTCTTTTCTAGTAGGCAGCAAATTCTAGGTTCAAACTTGGCATTATTACAGTGTCAGGACTTTAGGGAGAGAAATCTGCAGCCTAGATTGGTAGAAACTAGAAAATACTTGGCAAGTATTAGATTCTACTTCACAAATTTAGTCCTAACAGGCTAAGAGAAAAATTTTCAGACCAGTTTAAAAAAATTGTGAAATGAATTTAGAAACATTTTGTCAATTATAATTGCAGCATCCGAGTTCTCCCTGAGGATAGAATTTAAATATGTGTCCAGAGTCACTAATAGCTAAAGAGAATTTTGTGGATTGACATGAGAAATTTAAAAAATGGTGAGAATAGCTTTATGAAGAGGTTTTCTAATAAGACCAGACCTTGGGGACTGTTAACTTTGTAAACCAAAGAGGGAGGAAACAAAGTGGTAAGACTGTCTTCTGGGTATAGGGAATAAGAAGTTGGCCATACAGCTTAAAGGGGATATCATGGCTTAGCTAAATGGAAACAGCACGGATAGCCCCTTAAATTATATCCTCTGGTGCCACCATTATCTGCCCACAATTTAAAACATACCCTATCAAGCTGTTTTGGTAGTAATGAAAAGGGCTACTGTGTCTTGTGTTGAGATTTATCATGTTCTGAGCTTTGATTTGATGCTACCAGGGTCTCTAATTGTGGGGTGGCATCAGCATGAACAGCTCTAGGGGAAGGAAAAGACTTTAAAAAGCAAATTTAGATTTAAAAAAATACACTGAAACCTACAAAAAATGGTCTTTGGCCCCAAACATCACCTTATGGTCTCTGTGTGTGTGTACACTAGAAAATAAGACTGTAAAAGAGTGATAAATGTTTATAACTAGAGCCTCTGAAATCAGAAGATATCAGGTAATGCAGTTTTAATTTTATGGAAGAGAATATGTTGCAGTTTTGGATAACTGTTTGCCATAAATACCTCATTGTGTCCGTTCAGGGTTAGGAAGTGATCAGAAGAAAGCTACGTATACATTCAGATATCAGATTTGGGAGGAATATTAGCAATACCGTTTGGTTCACCTTGCAGGATAACTGAGTGTATAATGGAATAAGGAAGACATAGGACTAGTTTCGAAGTTAAGGGTGCTTTTTTTTTCCTCCCCTGATATTTAGCTATTGAAATAATTTTTCAGTGTCCCCGTCCTAGGAAATAAGCGCCATGTAATGCCATTTGGAGGGAGATAAGAGAAAATGCTAGAGATATATTAAATATTTCTAAATTAGAGCCTACTCTGTGCCTGGTAGGTCCCTGGGTGGTGCAAATGGTTTGTGCTTGGCTGACCATTTAAAGATTAGTGGTTTGAACCCACCCAGCAGCTCCATGGAAGAAAGGCCTGGCAACCTGTTACCAGAAGGATTGTTGCTAGTTGCCGTCAAGTCATTTCTGACTCATGGCAACACCATGTTATATAGGGTAAAACTGCTCCATAGGGTTTTCTTGGCTGTAACCTTAACCGAAGCAGATCGCCAGGCCTTTTCTTCCACGGTACTACTGGATGGGTTCCAACCACCAACTTTTCTGTTAGGAATTCAGCACAAACTGTTTGCACCACCTAGGAACTTTCCCTAAACATTACAGCCAAGAAAACCCTATGGAGCTCAGTTCTACTCTGTAACACACGCGGTTACCGTGAGTTGGAATTGACAGCAGTGAATTTGGGTTTTTTTATGTGTCTGATACCTCCAGAAATTAAGTCTGGTAGAGAAGGTAAGTAAATAGATAAATTAAAATGCATTGTGATGGGTACTACATTAAAGCTATAAACAAAGTACCGTGAGAACAACCTGAAGAACTAGGAGAGTCTGGGATAGCATCAAAGAGGGACTGATATTTGAGCTGAGTTTCAAAGGCTGAATAAAATTTCCACAGGCCAGTGGTAAGAAGCAGAAGAGGGTATTCCAGACAGAGGATATAACATACGTAAAGCAGATTCTATGGTATTTTCAGGGATCCGTGTGAAGTTGTTCGCTGTGATTGGTGTTTAGACTATAAGGAGAGTGGTGGGAAATAAGGCTGGAGAGGTGGTGCAGGCCAGATGGTGAAGGGCCT
Source organism: Loxodonta africana (assembly GCF_030014295.1). NCBI lineage: Eukaryota > Metazoa > Chordata > Mammalia > Proboscidea > Elephantidae > Loxodonta > Loxodonta africana. The sequence goes on along the minus strand of NC_087345.1, from coordinate 80,660,583 downwards.
TGTATGCCTACCTAAGAGATTTATGAAACTTAATTCTATAGGCAACATAAAGAGCCAGAAAATTTTTTCTAATTTTTATCGTGCTCTAAGTGAAAATTCACAAATCAAGTTAGTCTCTCACACAAAAACATACATACACCTTGCTACATACTCCCAATTGCTCTCTCCCTCCACTCTCTCTTTTCATGTCCATTTCGCCAGTTTCTAACCCCCTCTACCCTCTCATCTCCCCTCTATTTTGGCAGGAGATGCCAACATAGTCTCAAGTGTCCCCCTGATCCAAGAAGTCAGTCCTCACCAGCATCCCTCTCCAACCCATTGTCCAGTCCAATCCATGTCTGAAGAGTTGGCTTCGGGAATGGTTCCTGTCCTGGGCCAATAGAGGGTCTTCTGGGGGCCATGACCACCGGGGTCCTTCTAGTCTCAGACCATTAAGTCTGGTCTTTTTATGAGAATTTGGGGTCTACATCCCACTGGTCTCCTGCTCCCTCAGGGGTTCTCTGTTGTGTTCCCTGTCAGGGCAGTCATCGGCTGTAGCCGGGCACCATCTAGTTCTTCTGGTCTCAGGCTGATGTAGTCTCTGGTTCATGCGGCCCTTTCTGTCTCTTGGGCTCATAATTGCCTTACGTCGTTGGCGTTCTTCATTCTCTTTTGATCCAGGTGGGTTGAGACCAATTGATGCATCTTAGATGGCTGCTTGCTAGCGTTTAAGAGCCCAGATGCCACTCTTCAAAGTGGGATGCAGAATGTTTTCTTAATAAATTTTATTATGCCAGTTGACTTAAATGTCCCCTGAAACCATGGTCCCCAATCCCCTGCCCCTGCTATACTGGCCTTCTCGAAGCATTCAGTTTTTTCAGGAAACTTCTTTGCTTTTGGTTTAGTCCAGTTATGCTGACCTCCCCTGTATTGTGTGTTGTCTTTCCCTTCACCTAAAGTAGATCTTATCCATCTAATTAGTGAGTCCCCCTCTCCCACCTTCCCTCCCTCCCTCCCTCCCCCCTCTCGTAACCATAAAAGAATGTTTTCTTCTCAGTTTAAACTATTCCTCAAGATCTTATAATAGTGGTCTTATACAATATTTGTCCTTTTGCAACTGACTAATTTTCACTCAGCATAATGCCTTCCAGGTTCCTCCATGTTATGAAATGTTTCACAGATTCCTTACTGTTCTTTATCGATGCATAATATTCTACTGTGTGAATATACCTTTATTTATCCATTCATCTGTTGATGGGCACCTTGGTTGCTTCCATCTTTTTGCTATTGTAAGCAGTGCTGCAATAAACATGGGTGTGCATGTATCTGTTCATGTAAAGGAAGAGCCAGAAATTTTTAACAGGACTGATGCCAGACTTTTGTAAGGAAGATAGTTTTTGCTATAGCATGAGTGGACAAGTTCCCTGAGTATAGGGACTAGTGTTATATTTGAATTTGTATTCATGGTGCCAAGCACATAGTAGGTGCTCAGAAACGTTTGTTAAATTTGATTTGTCATCTGGAGTAGAGAGAGGCTGCAGACACAAACCATTTATGGTAGTTTTGGCAAAAGATTAGGCCCAGAAGTAAAGCAGTGGCTGTAGGAGTAGAAAGAAAAGCTCACCCACAATTTTGATATATTTCTGACCTTAAAGACTAGCTGGAAAAGGGAAGAGATAAGAAGGTTTCTAGTTCGGGAGATTGCGTGAAATGTGATACCTTTAGATGAGACTGAAAGGAACACATAGGGAAGTGGAAAAGATTATAAATTTAATATTGTATATATTTGGTAGTCAAACCAAAAAAACCAAACCAAACCCAGTGCTGTCGAGTCGATTCCGACTCATAGCGACCCTATAGGGCAGAGTAGAACTCCCCCATGGAGTTTCCAAGGAGCGCCTGGCGGATTCAAACTGCCGACCCTTTGGTTAGCAGCTGTAGCACTTAACCACTACGCCACCAGGGTTTCCTTGGTAGTCAAAGGAAGGGTTTTTATTTTTGTGGCTTGTTTAAGAATAAACCAAAAAAACCCACTGCTGTCGAGTCGATACCGACTCATAGCAACTCTATAGCACAGAGTAGAACTGCCCCATTTGACTTGACGGCACTGGGTTTTTTTTTTGTTTTGTTTTTTGGGTGTTTAAGAATGGGGAGGTTTTACCTTGTTTGAAGAGTGAAAGGAAGCCTGTGGAAAGGAAGAAATTGAAGAAGATGGGGTAATTAAGGCTTAGGAAGAAGGAAGACGATGAAGGTAACTCTGAAGGCTTTTAAACTAGTGTATGAACAGTTTCCAAAATCCTTCACACAAAAAACTCAGAGATGTGGTTTGGTTTGTAGGAGAATCTCCAGTGTATATACTATTTTGGTACTCTAATTCTGTAATGTTTTAATTTTGGGTTTGCCAAAGATGATCAAAGCGATGGTTTGATATAGACCCAGTCACCTGAGTTCTGACACAGACTCAAAAATACTTAATCGAAATAGTAAAGTTTTGCCATTTGAATGTTTTCATTTTAACTATAAAATTTTAGGTTTCATGAAGTCAGGGGTTTTGTTTTGTTTTTGCTGCTGTATTCCCTGGGTCTGGAATGTAATGAGTGTTCCATTCATTCATTCCACGAATATTTATTGAGCACTTACTGAGGCCTAGGTATTGTTCTAAGTACTGAGGATATAACATTGAATAAAACAAAAATTCTTGCCTTTGTAGAGCTTACATTTTGGTGAGGAAGATAGGAAGAAGCAAGAAATATGCTGAGATGTATTTTACAGAAGATGTAAGATGTTATAATTACCTCCAAATTATTTCATATGTATAAAAATTACGTGTTTTCAAATAGGTGGCCAAAGAAGGTTGCTTGAAAATGAAATTGTAGATTTTCGGTTATTGGTAATGACAAGTTCAAAGGTATGACCATGAGAGTGAGTGATTCAGATATGCTAGAGGACAATATCACTGGAGGAGGAGAGGTCAAGGAACTTCAAAGGCCAAGGTATTGAAGGGATATTGAAATCACCAAGAATCACCAGGAATGAGTAGAAATAATTTGGGGGAGGGGGCAATAAATTACAACAACGAGGACTAGTGTGTAGTATAATTCTGATGACATGATTTAAAGATGACACCTACCCTACCTATGGTACCAAAGTATGTAGGAGAAATAACTATATTCGAGAGGGCTGCGGGAGAAGCTTGCAATCAAAGGTGAGCTGGGTTCCAGTTACAGCAAGAAGGTAAAGGGAATGTTCACAGAACAGATTGAAGATACAAAGGATTTTGTGAATAGATGGTCTTGAATTCAATTGTGAAAGGGTTTCAGAAGATGGGGAGGGCTACAACATGGAGTTAGAAATAGTGATATGGAGATTGTAAGAAAGTTAGAGTTCGGAATATATGAGACATGGCTGCGGAATTCTGGATTCTAGTAACTGACTTGAACAAGGATAAAGGACATGATAATCTCAAGGAGGATCGTAGAGAGTCTGAATGTTGAGAGGTAAGGGAGTAGTGGAGTGTCGTGCCAGGACGTGCAGAGCTCTAGGGTTCCTACTTGATCCCAAATCAGTAGGAAGATTTGCAGAGGGATTGTTCTTATGAGAGTACTGACTCCATCTTTTTTTTTTTTCTTTTTGTAAGATTTTGTATTGAATTAAAACATACATTGAAGTGCACAGATCTGACTTTTTGTGCATTAGATGAAGGTTTATAGAGCTACTTAGTTTCTTATTAAACAATACACATACTGTTTGTGACATTGGTTGCCAACCCCTCAATGTGTCAACACACCACGCTTCTTGACCTTGGGTTCCCCATTTCCATTTATCCACCTTTCCTGTCCCCTCCTGCTTTCTCGTTCTTGCCCCTGGGCTGGTGTGCCCATTTAGTCTCATATGCATGGTTGACCTATGTGTATTACTTTTTGTTTAATGGACCTGTCTTATCTTTGGCTGAAGGGTGTCCTCTTATAATTCTTAATTCCGAGCCCATGGGCTACTCTCTTAACCTCTGAAGATACAAATAGTGGTCCTCAGTGGACCGATTTTACTTCTAGTAAGAAGGATGAGCTCCCTTGATTTATGCGTGTTCAATAAATATTTGTTGAATGAATGAATCAGGTGTCAGATCCATGAGGGAAATATATTTTACCTCAGAGGACCTCAGATCACTTGAGTTCTCGGTTTCTAGATTTGTTAGGTACAGCAACATGGAAATAAAACTAATATCTAACTCCCACTGGAAATGTTACACGCTTATTTATAGGTACCTTTAAGGGCTTTGAAATCTCAGAAAAATGCCAAAGAAGCCCTATGTTTTTAGAGTCTCTGTTCAGTATATGTAGTTTATGCTTGATGCTCATAGATAGAAAACTGATTATATACTAACAGGGACAGTTCTTTACAGTTTTCATCAATGTGAGATAAGAGCAGGGATAAATGCGATAATGAGTAAATTATTTCTATAGCTAGATTTATTTTCTATCATAACTTTGTACCAGCTACATTCTCATCTAAGCATCAGAGAAATGATCCTGAAGCAATATTTAACTCCATCTCTTTCAGTTTTTAAATATCATATTGTAAAATGAGCATATTATTATTACACTGAGTTTTTTTGTTTTGTTTTTTATACTTCCAGGGCAACCCAAAGTTTAGAAAATCTGAGGCTCAGAATGAAATGTTTGAGTGCAGGAATGGTGCTGGGCATTAGAGAAACCTTTTTCACTGAAATTGAGATCATCCCTAAGTGCCATTTGAAAACAGAGATGTCTACTTTGGCTTCCATCTCTAAAGAATTGACTTCAAGCCCAGGATGACCCTTGTGTGTTCTTAACCTCATCGTCTTCTGCCTTTTCCAGAGCCATGCGTTTTCTGTTTGTTAATCTTTTCATTCTTCCTGCAAATATAATTAGGCCCTCCACCTAAAACAAGACAAAAACAAAACAAACCTTCCCTCAGGCCTCCCTTTCATGCTGTGGTCTGCTGAACTTTTTCCACATTTCTAAGAATAGTCCACACTATTCTTACTAAAGATACTTCTTTACTATCCATTTACTCGTTTCCGTTCTCCACAAGCTACCAAAACAGGTATCTTGGAGGTCATTCAGTTGGAAAATTCAAATGCCTTTTTTTTTTGTCCTCGTTCTTGACCATTTTGAAGCATTTTACATAGCTGACCAACCATTCCTTGTTCTTGAAGTGGCTGTCTTCTTATTTTTAACTCTGTCCTTTACTGACTGTAAATATATACGGTGCCCTCTAAATGTAGGTGGTCCCCTGTAAAAATAGTGTGGCAGCGGCATCTGACCTCCTCTAACTTTACAAGGAGGAAGGAGACTCAAGATCAATAGCCCAAGGATGATTCCTATGAGGCAAAGGTCAGACATGACTCCTCCTTACCCTGTATTTACCAATTCTGATACCAATCGTTCCTTCCATGCATTCTCTGCACTGCTGGGTTCAACGGTCACACACAACTCACAGACAATACTTATGATTGTGGGATTTATTAGAGCAGTAACAGCTTACAATTCAGGTTCAAGAACATTCAGGATACAATTCTTTCATTAGGACAGTCTCTTCTCAGCCTTGCCTGCAGGCACACCTCTGGCCCTAGGCAACTTGGCCTGGCCTCTGGCCTGCTTAGACCAGTTTAACAAAGCTTTTTTAGCTTTGCTGATAAGTGCCTGAAGGCATCCCACTCTGTCAGTAAGCCTAGGCCCAAAGGCTCTCAACTTTAGCTCTTGAGTGTTGGCAAACCTACCTCCACTGAGCGCCCAGAGGCACCCTACTCCACCAGCAAGCCCACTGCCTGAAGGCAGCTTTCTTGCTTCATGGGCTGGGCCATCTGCCGGCCTCCAGTCTGTGCTCCCACTGCTTCTTACCATCTTCAGTGTTACATCTCTCTCTCTCTCTGTCTCCTGGTTCCAGGAGCTTCTCAGTGCACGGATCTTGGGTCCAAAAGACCCGTTCTACTCCTGGCTCTTCTTTTTTGGTGGCGGTGAGATCCTCTCCTCCCACCTCTGGGATGGCTCATTTTAAGCCTAATGGGATGACAAAATTGACCAATCCCTTCATTAGGGCTCCGTAAGCCTTATTTGCATAATCCCACTCATTGTGTGTGAGTCACAAAAACCATGGCTAGAAAGCCCATATTAAGTAATTAATTGCATCACATCCCCCAAGTTCTTTTCCTAGAGCTCTCCTATTGCTAGTGATTAGTAAACGTTCTTGATCTTATTGGTTTAAAAAATATCTATATGTGTACATATATACTAAAAAAACCAAGCCTGATGTTGATTCCGATTCATAGCAACCCTATAGGACAGAGTAGAACTTCCCCATAGGAGCGGCTGGTAGATTCGAACTGCTGACGATTTGGTTAGCAGCAGAGCTCTTAACCACTGTGCCACCAGGGCTCTCTATATATATAAAACAAAAACTCTTTGTCATTGAGTCGATTCTGACTCATAGCAACCTTATAGGACAGGATAGAACTAAGCTATAGGATTTCCAAGGAGTGGTTGGTGGATTCAAACTGCCAACATTTTGGTTACAACCAAGCTGTTAACCACTACGTCACCAGGGCTCCAGATATACATATCTGCTGCTATTTCACAGGCTATGGAGGCCAGTGAATCCCAAGATTGGCAGGTAAGATGGCAAGCTGCTGGCTCAAGTCCCAAGAACTTGAAGTCAAATGATGATGAGCCAGGTGAAGGATCCAGAGTGGGCAAAACCAGGGAGATTTGCCAGAATGTCCATATACATTGGATGCAGGCCATACCCCCGAGGAAGCTCTATTTACAACTGATTGATCACATCAGACAACATTATGGAGGTGATTATATCACAAAATGGAAGTTAACTACATCATTACATAACTGCCAAATCATTGAGAATCATGGCCAGCCAAGTTGATACACAGCCTTAACCATCACAGGCAGAAACCTGTCAGAGAAGGAAAACTCTAATATTTTCCATTAATAACAATGGAAAAGTGATAAGTTTGCATCCGGTCAAAGGTAGAAAACTTTTGAGACCCAGAAAAACAAGGCAGTCCTGTTGAGTTCTGGCTCTCACAGTTTTCACTATATCCATCCATCTATCTATAAAACCCACCCTAAGACACTGTCTTACACAGGTTCCAGCTATTGAAGCTTTTACTGTATATATATATATAAATTTTTTTTACATATACCTATATGCCATCAACTCAATTACAACTCATAGCAACCCTATAGGACAGAGTAGAACTGCCCCGTAGGGTTTCCAAGGAGCAGCTGGTGGATTCAAAATGCCAACCTTTTGGTTAGCAGCCGAGTTCTTAACCACCGCACCTCCAGGGCTTCTTGAATAGGATAGCCAAAAACCAGAACCAAACCCAGTGCCGTCGAGTCAAATCCGACTCATAGCGACCCTATAGGAAAGAGTAGAACTGCCCCATAGAGTTTCCAAGGAGCGCCTGGCAGATTCGAACTGTTGACCCTTTGGTTAGCAGCCATAGCACTTAACCACTACACCACCAGGGTTTCCAAATAGAGTAGAAGGGTTAAAAATTATGTCTAGTCTTAGCATCTGGCTAGGGTATCTCCTGGGTAGAAAAAACAAGAGTTGTGCCCAATTAAAGTAATCCCCAATTAATGGATTTGATCATTTCCCAGCATTGTGGTTTCTTCCTGTGGTTGTGGTTACAGTGGAGGCTTTCCTGCAGTGTTTGAGCAATATAGGAATTACCAGAAATGAACACAGGGGGGTCAAGATTTCATATCATTAGTTCCCAAGTGATACTTAAGGGTTTGTTTCATTGCTGGAGACACAAGCTGTTGTGAACTGCTAACCAGTCCCTTAATCTTTGTTTTAAATAGCAAAAAATGAAATTCCCTGACAGCTCCTTCACTCCCTGACAGCTCTCTGCATCAATTGACCCCTTTCATCCTTAGTTTGTGTCCTCTGGGAGCTGCTCCTTTCCCAACTGAAGTCACTGACTGGGTCTAGGCAATAGCTATCTCTTTAACTCAATTATAGCAAAATGGAAAGGTGGAGAAAGATCTGACTCATGATTTCTAAGAACTGAATTAGTAAACCTGTCGGACTGCAGAAGCAACTCTTTGGATATAGATCAGGAATCTTTGTGCTTAATTCAGAAATCAACCAGTGGAGATAATCTTTAAAATTTAAACCAAAAAAATCCCCTGAAATCTTCTTAAAACCAAATAATAAAAAAAAAATAGTTTAGCTTAATTAGTAAAAAATGTCTGTCTTGAGCATTACGGTCTTTTAAGTACTATCTCTATGGGACCAAATTGAAAACAGCAACTCACAAGATTAGTTAGGAACCTTAGGGGGCAGTGAGTTTATGTTGACAGAGTAGGGGAACAACTCAGAAGAAGGGTGAGAATGGTTGCACAACTTGAAGAATATAATCAATGTCACTATTGTACACGTAGAAACTCTTGAATTGGTGTATGTTTTGCTGTGTATATTCCCCAAAACAACAAAATAAATTACAAAAAAAAACCTGGGTCATAATCCTCTTGCTTTATAGGTTACTAGTTTTTAAAAAAGACATATTTGGTACCATTGGTGAAATTTGAACATTGATTTGGTATTTAATGATAATATTGAATTATTGTTCATTTTGCTAGGTGTGATAATGGTATGGTTTTCTAGCAGAATGTCAAAAAATTTTTTTTGAGATGTGTGCTGATAAAGATCTGAAGTGCTCAGACATCTGTAATTTTCTTTAAAATTTTTCAGCAAATATGGCAAAATATTAGTTGTTGAATCAGAAGGGATTAAAGCTGTCCATTGTACTTTCTACTTTTCTGTACGTGTGAAATTTTTCATATTTAGAAGCAATATGTACGTATATACATGATTTCACTTTGTATAAGAATATGTGTGTATTTTATATATATTCTTACACTAAGGGAGATCAAGAAAGTAATCTCACCCACTTTCCAACACCTTGAGTCCTAGGCCTAAAATTGTCAGGTTTATTTTGACTACATTCTCATGGTTAAATCAAGTAACAAGGCCAGTCCAGATTCAAGGGGTAGGGAAATAGATGCCACCTCTTGACAACAGGAGTGGCATGCATATACAGAAATTGGAGGAACTACTGAGAGCCATCTTTGCAGACAATCTAACACACATGGGGAAGCAAAGTTAAAAAGAGGGGCAAGAACCTGAAGCTCAGAAAAGAGGAGAAACATGGATGAGACAGGGAAAAAGCAATATAGATGCACTCCCACATGCTTTTGTGAGTTATTATCTTTGAATTTCCCCAGGAAAACTCACTGAAGGTTTATGTGTGTGTATTTGTTTTAATGAAAGAAGGAGACACCATGCATTTTGTCTTCTTATTTGTCCCTATGTCCAGGTTGTAAGAGCAAATTCATATAGGCCTTACTGTTGTGTTTATAATGTATGCTCCCAGGAGCAACTACTTGAGGCAGAATCCTCGTACCTCCACTTGGGCAGTCACCTCATTTCTGTAAAAAGAAATTAAATGCAATGCCTACTTCATTAGGTTATTGTGGTGATTAAATAAGATAATATGCTTTGCACATTGCCTGGCAGATAGTAAATACTGGATAAATGTTATTATCAAATCAATTAAGTCTGTTCTCATTTCATAGAGAATCTTCCACTGGAATAGTGAGGTGAGGATTAGAACTCTGGTACTGGTCTAAGGTAATTATTTTGGTCCTTTGGATTAAGGACTTCATCACTTATTCATTTTACCTTTTTTATTGTCTTTGTTGAAACTATAATATTTAGAATAGGAATAGACATTATTTCCGTATAGTGGAAAAATCCTCAAAAGATCCCAATAGAAATTAGCCTGTAGTTGAGGTATTATTATCCAATAATAATGCTTAATATTTGTAGATTATTTTAGAGCTTATAAACCCTTTTAATATCCATTGTCTCATTTCTCACAGCTATGAGGTATCATCCACATTTTACATTAAGGAAATCGAGTCTCAATGGAATCAAATTACTCGTATTCAATATCACATACGTATTAAGTGGCAGAATTGGTATTTGAATTTGCATTTGGTTTAAAACATTTCAGTACAGAGAGTGTGATATGAGTATGTTAAGTTAAAATTATACCCTAGGTGGAACTAGCATTCTAATCAGGAATTCACACCCTAGAGGGATTACCAGAAGCACTTCAGCAGTCTTTAACTCTAATCAGCACTAGATATTTTGCTTATTAAACTAATGAATGTCAGAAATGGAGGGTGTCTTAGGGTGGGTTCTCTAGAGAAGCAAAACCAGGAAAGGATATAAATATATATATAGAGAGAGATTTATATCAAGGAAATGGCTCACACGGTTGTATAGGCTGGAATGTCCCAAGTCAATGGATCAGGATAGAGGCTTCTCCTGATTTGTGTAGCCACAGGGGCTGGTGAACCCAAGATTGGCAGGTCAGAGAGCAGGGCTCTTGTTCACAGGCTGTGAAGATCAACGAATCCCGAGACTGGCAGGCAAGACTGCAGGTAAGCTGCTAGCTCGAGTGCCAAGAATTGGAAATCAGGTGAACAAGAACCAGCTGTGGGATCCAGAACGAACAAAAGCCCACAAGGTTTGCCAGAATATTCACTAATATTCCACGCAGGCCACAGGCCCAAGGAAACTCCCTTTCAATTGACTGGCTACTCACAGCAGATCTCATCATGGAGGTGATGTCATAATATCAAATCTCATCGTGGGAGTGATCACGACATCATAAGGACTATCAAACCACCGAGAATCATGGCCCAGCCAATTTGACAGACAACCTTAGCCATCACAGTCCGCTCCTTGTCAGCTTGGTACCTGTACATATCTCTTCAAACCATACATAATCTCTGAATAAAGACAACTATAAAGTCATATGTGTGCCTAATACGATACAATGAACACGCATACAAAGCAGAAATACTCATAACAATTATAGCCCTTACTTCTGCAACTGGTCATGGTGCCATAACTGGTATTTAGAGCTACCTTCTTCCACCACCCATTCCGTATTCGCTTTGCCCTCAGCAAACACCTCTTTGGTTGATGGGGTCACTCAAGCCTTCATTCCTGAAGGGTCTGGGCCATTAGTAGTCATGTCAGAATTGGGCTGCTGCAGTTTTCCATTGACTGTAATAACATGGCATGGTAGTACTAAAGACGCCCTAAGGGATCGCCTGCATTCCAGACATAATCTTCTTTATCTCCATCGTGTAATATCAATCCGATTTCCTCTTGGTAATCAGGATCAATCACACAGGCAGTATGGCAACTCCCTTCTTTGCCTGTTGATCCAGAGGCATAAGAAGCCCAAAGTGGCCAGGTGGCATTCTTAGCTTCCAATTCAATGGAATCAGTGATGTGTCTCCAGGTGGGAGCATTCTTCCCTTTGGAAATAAGACATCTAGACCCACAGAGCATAAGGTTGTGGGGACAGGAAGCAAACATTTTGTGAGTGGTGTCACTCCCATTTCTACCCTTGATTTCTGGGCTCACGAATCCTGGCTATGAGAGAAACAGCAGAATATATTGGACCCTGGTTTAGAGCGCATACAGCCTCCTGGAGAACGTTGCCCCAACCTTGCAAGGTATTGCCACCTAGCTGGCACTGTAATTCTGTCTTTAGAAGGCCATTCCATCATTCTATCAAGCCAGCTGCTTCAGGATGATGGGGAACGTGGTAAGACCAGTGAAATCCATGAGCACGAGCCCATTGCCTCACTTCACTTGCTGTGAAGTAAGTCCCTTGATCAGAGGCAATGCTGTGTGGGGTACCTTTACGGTGGATAGGGCATTCTGTAAGTCCATGGATGGTAGTTTTGGCAGAACCATTGCATGCAGGGAAGGCAAATCCATATCCACAGTAAGTATCTATTTCAGTAAGAACAAAACTCTGCCCTTTCCATGAGGGAAGTGGTTCAATGTAATCAACTCTCCATCAGGTTGCTGGTTGGTCACCTTGGGGGATAGTGCCATATCAGGGACTCAGTGTTGGTTTCTGCTGCTGGCAGATTGGGCACTTGGCAGTGGCTGTAGTCAAGTTGGCCTTCATGAGTGGAAGTCCATGTTGCTGAGTCCATGCATAACCTCCATCCCTGCCACTATGGCCACTTTGTTCATGAGCCCATTGAGTGATGATGGGAGTAGCTGGGGAGAGAGAATGACTGGCTTCCACAGAAGGTGTCATCCTATCCACTTGTTAAAATCCTCCTTTGCTGAGGTCACTCTTTGGTGAGCATTCACATGAGACACAAATATCTTCGCTTCTTTGGCCCATTCAGAGAGGTCTATCCACATAATACCTCTTCCCCATACCTCCTTGTCTCCAATTTTCCAATCATGTTCCATCCAAGCCCCTGACCATCCAGCCAAACCATTGGTCACAATCCATGAGTCAGTACACAATCACATCCTGGCCATTTATCGTCCCAAGCAAAGTGAACAACGAGGTGCACTGCTAAATTCAGCGCATTCAGAGGGTTTCCTTTCACCACAGTCCTTCAGGGAGGTTCCACAAGAGGCTGTAGTGCTGCTGCTGTTCTCATTCAAGTGGTGCCTACATATTGCACAGAACCATCTGTAGTCCAGGCATGAGTTTTCTCTTCTTCAGTCAACTGATAATAAGGAACTCCTCATAAGGCCACAGGTGCACACTGGGAGATGGAAGGTAATGTGACACGAGCAGAAACCATGGATGGGCATTTGGGCCATGTAACTTATTGTGCCTTCAGGTCCTGCTCAGGCCCAATTTTGTATATGCCACTTCCATTTAATGATGGGGTACTGCTGTTCATGTCCAAATTTATGACTCTGTGGGTCAGACAACATCCAGTTCATGGTAGGCAGCTCAGACCACATAGTGACTTGGTGTCTCATGGTTAAGTGTTCAGTCTCTACTAAGGCCCAGTGACAATTTAAAAGCTGTTTCTCAAAAGGAGAATAGTCATCTGCAGAGTATAGGAGGTCTTTGCTCCAAAATCCTGAGTCTGCACTGTGATTCACTAATAGGGCCTGGCAAAGACTCCAAACAGCATCTCTATCTGCCATTAACACTTCAAGCACCATTGAGTCACTGGATCATACGGCCCAAGGGGTAGAACAGCTTGCACAGCAATCTGAGCCTGTTGCAGAGCCTTCTCTTGTTCTGGGCCCCCGTCAAAGCTAGCAGCTTTTCGAGTCATTTGATAAATAAGCCAGAGTAGCACACCCAAATGAGGAATATGTTGTTTCCAAAATCCAAAGAGGCTCACTAGGCCTTGTGCCTCCTTTTTACTTGTGGGAGCAGTCAGATGCAATAACTTATCCTTCACTTTAGAAGGAAAATCTCGACAAACCCCACACCACTGGACCCCTAGAAATTTCACTGACCTGCAAGGCACCTGAACTTTTGTGGGATTAATTTCCCACCCTCTAGCGGGGAGCATGCAAATGATTTGCCAATAAGTCCAGATGCATTGACACTTCTTCCTTACTAGGTCCAATCAGTGTAATGCCATCAATGTAATGGACCAGTGTGACATCCTGTGGAAGAGAAAGTCAATCAAGTTTCTGTAGACTAAATTATGACATAGGGCTGGAGAGCTGATGTACCCCTGAGGCAACTGAGATGTATTGCTGGGTTTGCCAGTGGAAGGCAAACTGCTTCTGATGGTCCTTCAAAACGGGTATGGAGAAAAAGGCATTAGCCAGAGCAATAGTTGCATACCAGGTACCAGGAGATGTATTAATTTGCTCAAGCAATGAAACTACACCTGGAACAAAAGCTGCAATTAGAGTCACCACCTGGTTAAGTTTTCAATAATCCACTGTCATTCTCTAAGGTTCATCTATTTTTTGCACAGGCCAAATAGGCGAGTTGAATGGGGATGTGGTGGGAATCCTGCGTCCTTCAAGTCCTTAATGGTGGCAGTAATCTCTGCAATCCCTCCAGGAATGTGGTATTGCTTTTGGTTTACTGTTTTCCTAGGTAAGAGTAGTTCTAATGGCTTCCACTTGGCTTTTCCTACCATAATAGCCCTTATTCCATTTGTCAGTGATCCAATGCAGGGGTTCTCCCAGTTGCCGAGTGTATCTATCCCAATTATGCATTCCTGGACTGGGGAAATCACTACAGGATGGGTTCAGGGACCCACTGAACCTACTGTGAGATGTACCTGAGCTAAGACTGCATGAATAACCTGACCTTCACATGCCCCAACTCTGACCGGTGGGCCACAGTGATATTTTGGGATCTCCTGGAATTGGTGTCAGTTCAGAGCCAGTATCTCTAGTAATCCTTGAAATGTCTGATTGTTTCCTTTTCCCCAATGAGCAATCACTCTCATAAAAGGCCTTAGATTTCTTCGGAAAAGGCTGGGAGAAAGAGTAAAAGTTTTTGGCAGTGTATTGGAGTCCTTCCTCAAGGGGACCTGGCCTCCCCTTCAATCAAGGATCTGTGGGTCTTTAAACTCGCTCAAGTCTGGGAATTGATTGAGGGGCGGTGACTCTCTATTCTGGCAATTCGAGTTAGGCTGCTGTTCACTTGACCTAGAATTCATCCAGTTGTATAGATCAAGTAAATATTTAGTAGGTTTTACATCTAATTCACTCCTACAGACACCACGACTAAGTAGTCAAAAGTCCATAGGAGTCAGACTATTCTGACTACTGCTTTGATTCTGCTGTCCATTGCGGTAACCATGGCCACCCTGTCTTTGTTGACTGAATGCTGCTACTTGACCTCTACCGCCACAGGATCCAATCAGTCCCATTGTAGTTATTGTAATTAGGTGTCTTAATTCAGTTAACTATGTCAAATCTGACCCACATAAAACAGCAATCACAGCAGTCTTCAAGGATGTTAGGGATTCCCTCACAAGTTTGTTCCTCACTGTTGTGGTAAAACGTGTGTCCTCTGGGCAATCCACTTGTGGGTCTGCGGGTCTAACCTGATAAATCCACTCTTGTATGGTCATTTCTTTAAGCCTTTAGGTACCTTCTTCTACATTATACCAAAGCAGGTCTGGTACTTCAACTTGATTCAGTGTAGGCCACCATGGAATCCATGCTTTAGCAACCCAACCAAATAAACTATTAGATCCTAACTTCTCAAACTGAAACACTGAATGAAGAATCTGTGCTTAGTGGGCCCATATCAATAAACTCAGGCTGATCCATCTTTATGTTCCTTGCACCATTATCCCACACCCTTAATAGCCATTCCCACACATATTCCCCAGGTTTCTATTTGTACACATTAGAAAAGTAAAGCAATTCTTTTGGAGTTGTAGCACACTACCTCCTCGGTCATGCTTTGTATCTCACCTTTTGGGGCTCACTGGAACTTAAGTCTAGTTCTAGGTCTAGAAGTCAAAATTGATGGGGAAATGTTTTGAGAACATTCAGCATTGTTTTGTAAAGCATCTGCCTCAGGCGATGCCCCAGGCAATGACTCAGACAAAGGTTAGATGCAGCTGGGTTAATCTCATTAGATGGGAATAGATGGGTAATGGTTTTACTGGGTTGGGTAGTTTAGCTGACAAACATGGAGTAATCTCTTCAGATGGGAGTGAGAGGGCTGATTTTGTTGGTAGGAGCGATTCAACAGAATTTAGGGGCTTAGTGTCTCCAGCTTCCTGATTATCCACTCACATGTCCCCATCCCAAGTTTCAGGATCCCATTTCTTTCCAATCAGTGCTCTCACTTTAACGTCAAATGCCTCTCAAGGTTGGCAGTTGAGGTGGCATTGTAGTTCAGACATTTTTACAATAAGACTCTTGGTTTGGTTTTCAGCAATATCAGCTCTGTTACTACATGAAATAGGGTTTTTTTTTCAAGGCACAAGTGAAAACTTTGAGGTCATTTATACAGCACTTGAGCTTTGACTCTGAAGCCCTGAGCACATCTCTTTTACCAGTTTGTCTAGCGTTTAAGTAGGACCAACAAACCAGCTTCCTTATACGTCTCATTCTGACAAAATTGCAGGAAGGTATCACACATGCAATCACCCAGATCCTCACCTTTCACCAATACCTGGTCTGTTGGGGTGATATTTTGTGTATTTGAATTGTCACCTCATGCCATGCATTAGTATTGTCCTCTTTACTACTGGAGGCAGAGTCATCAACATCTTTAAGGCTGACCTGACTTAGAAAACTCATTCTTATAGTTTTGCTTCTCTGGAACCACTCTCGGTACCAAATGTCTTAGGCTGGGTTTGCTAGAGAAGCAAAACCAGTAAAGCATATAAATATATATGTATCTACATGAGAGATTTATATCAATGAAATGGCTCATGCAGTTGTAGAGGCCAGAATGTCCAAGTCCGTGAGTCAGGATAGAGGCTTCTCCTGATTCACGTAGCCACGGGGCCTGATGAACCCAAGACTGGCAGGTCAGAGAGTAGTGCTCTTGCTTATAGGCTGTGAAGATCAACAAATCCCAAGATTGGCAGGTAAAACTGCAGGTAAGCTGCTAGGAGGTCAGATGAACAGAAGCCAGCTGTGGAATCCAGAATGAGCAAAAGCCCACAAGCCTTGCAAGAATATGCGCTTACAGTCAATGCAGGCCACATGCCCAATGAACCTCCCTTCCAACTTCTTGGCTACTCACAGCAGATCTCATCATGGAGGTGATCATATAATATCAAATCTCATCATGGATGTGATCACAACATCAGATGACTATCAAACCACTGAGAATCATGGCCCGGCCAAGTTGACATACAACCTTAAACATCACAAAGGGATTCATGAATTGTTAACTGGAATAATGGATGTTAGAAATGGGCTCTGATTGTTGAGAACAGTGGTGTTATGGATTAGCTAAAATATTTGACATGCTCCCTGTACTTACATGAATTGTGTCTATGAATCTCGCTATAGCCTATATCCTTAGGGATGGTACTAGAGACGTGAAATCTTTAAAGATCCAGTGTCTTGCCATTGGAATGGAGGATTTCTGATTGCCTGATGCCAACTCGATGGGTAATAACAGCCTGTTTCTGTAACATTATTTCATCTATCCTTACTGAAGCTTCCTGCAAATGTGGTAGGATCATAGAATATAGTGCTTATGGAATAAATTGTTTCATTCTGGAGGGCTAATAAGGATTTGTTTAATAATAAATGCTATCTTCTGACTTATAAACTTAAGTTCTTTTCATTATATCACAACTATTCCAGGCTCTCCACTACAGCCTGCTATAGTTTTTATTCCCTTTTATAAGAAAATTATAGACCAAAATCACTTATAGCTGCAAAATTTCTAAACAAAATATTAATAGAGAATCCAGCAATGCGTTAAAATAATAAAATTCTATGATTTTGTAAAGTTTATTTTGGGATGCAAGGGTAGTTTAATACTAGGGAAATCAATAACTATAATTTATTATGATCATGGTAATAGATTATGATATTAATAAATGCTGAAAAACTTTTGATAGATGTCAACATCTATGCATAATATACGTAATTATAATAACAACTAAGTAAGAAATTAAGGAAACTACTTAAATATAATGAAGGCTATATATCTAAACAAACAGCAAATATATTACTAAAGAGTAAAGTACTAAAGCATTTAAATAAAAATCAGAAACTATATACCAAACCAAACCACACCCAGTGCCGTAGAGTTGATTCCAACTCATAGCGACACTATAGGACAGAGTAGAACTGCCCCATAGAGTTTCCAAGGAGCGCCTGGCAGATTCAAACTGCCAACCCTTCGGTTAGCAGCCGTAGCACTTAACCACTACACCACCAGGGTTTCCAGAAACTATATGGGATGCCCCAATTACCGTTGTTTTATATTTAATTAAAAACTATTTATCAAAATTGCACGTGCACATAATTTAAAGAGTAAGCTAATTCTATAAAATTTGTTAAGAAAAAATAGCATGCCCCAGCCTCCCTACTCTCCATTAGCTTTTCTCAGAGACAACATTTTATAAAGGAAAACATACAAAAATCAATAGCTTTTCTCTATTTTAACATCCAGAAAACCAAATAAAAATATTACATTCCCAATAGTGCCAAACATAAAAAAATACTTGGAAGTTAACAGGAAAGTTTACAGAAACCAAATAAAATTATGAAATCTTATTGAAGGACATAAAATAAGTTGTGAAGAAATGGAGAAACATAGCATGTTCTCACACTGAGAAGACTTAATACCATAAAAACGTCAATTTTCCTTCTAAAGAATACATGCATAAATTTAATAAATTCTGATTAACATTCCAACAGTATTTCTTGAGGGAATAGAATTGGATAAAATTACTTGAAACTGTATGGAATAGAAAAGAAAATATGAAAAAGAACAATGAATTTGCTTACAAACATAAAAGGATAATATCAAATCTCTATAATTAAATCAGTATAGAATTAACTCAGGAATAGACAAGTTAGTCAGTGGAACAGAAGAGAGATTTTGAAAACAAATCTAAGTATATATAAGAATTTAAGACAAAAGTGGTAATTCAACTGAGAACAGATGTTTATTAGTTAAGAAGAAGTGTTGGTATACTAGTTATTTATCTGGAATAAAATAAAATTGCACCCATTTCATATACTAAGCACAAAAATAAATATCAACTCAATATCATTAGTCATTAAGGGAAATGCAAATCAAAACCACAATGAGATGCCATATCACACACAGTTGGATGGCTAAAGTAAAAAAGGGAGACAATAACAAATGTTGGGGAGGATGTGGAGGAATGAGAACCCTCATACATTGATGGTGGGACTGTAAAATGGAACAGATGCTTTGGAAAACTTTGCCAGTTCCTGAAAATGTTAAACATAGAGTTATCATATAACCCAGCAGCTGTACTCCTAGGTATATATCCAAGAGAAATGAAAATATATGTTCATGATAAAAATCTGTATACAAATGTTCATAATAATATTATTCATGGTAGACAAAAAAGTGGAAACAACCCAAATGTCCACTGAATGATCAATGGATAAACAATATGTGATGTATGCATATAAGGGAATAATATTTGGCCATAAAAAGGAATGAAGTACTGATACATGTTACAACATGGATGAAACTTGAAAACATTATAAGTGAAAAATTCAGACACAAAAGACCACAAATTATGACTACATTTATATGAAATGTCCAGCATAGGCAAATCTATATAGACAGAGAGTATATTAGTGGTTGCCTAAGGTTGGGGAGAAATGGGACGTGACTGCTGTGAGTATGGGGTTTCTTTTTGGGCTGCTGATGAAAATATTCTAAAATTAATTGTGGCAATGGTTGCACAACTCTTACTAAAAACCATTGAGTGATACTTAAATGGGTGGCTTGTATGGAACGTGGATTATATCTCAATAAGACTGTTTAAAAAAGGACGTAAATCCATACATGTAATAAAGTTGCATAGAACACTACACACACACACACACACAATACACAACTGAATGCACGCACGTAAAAACTGGTAAAACCTAAATAGTATGTAGATTGTTCCTTTTTTTTTTTTTTGATCAATGTAAGATATCAAAAGACACATTGCATTGGGCAAATCTGCTGCAAAAAACCTCTTTAAAGTGTTGAAAAGCAAAGATGTCACCTTGAAGACTCAGGTGCACCTGACCCAAGCCATGGTATTGTCAATCGTGTCATATGCATGCGAAAGCTGGACAATGAATAAGGAAGACAGAAGAACTGACACCTTTGAATCGTGGTGTTGGTGAAGAATACTGAATATACCACAGGCTGCCAAAAGAACGAACAAATCTGTCTTGGAAGAAGTACAGCCAGAATGCTCCTTAGAGGTGAGGATGGCCAGACTGCATCTTACATACTTTGGGCATGTTGTCAGGAGAGATCAGTCCCCAGAGAAGGACATCATGCTTGGTAAAGTACAGGGTCAATGAATGAGAGGGAGACCCTCAATGAGATGGATTGATACAGTGGTTGTAACAATGGGCTCAAGCATAACAATTGTAGCCATGGCACAGGCCTGGGCAATGTTTCTTTCTGTTGTATATGGGTCACTATGAGTTGGAACCAACTCGCCAGCACCTAACCACAGCAATGTAAGATGTTACCATTGAGGAAAGCTAAAGTGTATATGTGACTTCTCTGTACTATTTTTGCAATTTTATGTGAGTTTGTTCAGAATAAAAAGTTTAAAAAAAAGTAAATGGTTGGAAAAAAAGATACACAATGGTAACACTATTGTTGATGTTGAGTCAATTTCAGCTCATAGTGATCCTATAGGTTAGCTCATAGTTCTACCCTATGCGGCAGGGTAGAACGGCCCCATAGAGCTTCCAAGAAGCAGCTGGTGGATTCAAATTGCTGACCTTCTGGTTAGAAGCTGTAGCTCTTAACCACTCAATCCATCTCATTTTCCTCTTTTCTGTTGACCCTGCACTTTACCATGCATGTTGCCCTTCTCCAGGGACTGATCCCTCCTGACAACATGTCCAAAGTATGTAAGACGTAGTCTCGGCATCCTGGCTTCTAAGGATTCTGGTTATACTTCTTCTAAGGCAGATTTATTTGTTCTTTTGGCAGTCCATGATATATTCAATATTCTTCGCCAACACCACAATTCAAAGGCATCAATTCTGTCTTCCTTATTCATTGTCCAGCTTTTGCATGCATATGACGTGACTGAAAATACCATGGCTTGGGTCAGGCACACCTTAGTCTTCAAGGTGATGTCTTTGCTTTTCAACACTTTAAAGAGGTTTTTTGCAGCAGATTTGCCCAATGCAATGAGTCTTTTGATTTCTTGACTGTCGCTTCCATGGGTGTTGATTGTGGATCCAAGTGAAATGAAATCCTTGACAACTTCAATCTTTTCTGTTTATCATGATGTCGCTTATTGGTCCAGTTGTGAGGATTTTTGTTTTGTAAAATCTTCATCAGCAAGTGCTTCAAGTTCTCTTCACTTTCAGCAAGCAAGGTTGTGTCACCTGCATAAAGACGGTTGCTAATGAGTTTTCCTCCAATCCTGATGCCCCATTCTTCTTCATATAGTCCAGCTTCTCAGATTATTTGCTCAGCATACAGACTGAATAGGCATGGTGACAGCATACAACCCTGACACACACGTTTCCTGACCAGCAACAATATCCCTGGTTTCATGTCCTCTTCTAAACCTGGGTTGAATTTCTGGCAGTTCCCTGTCGATATACTGCTGCAGCTGCTTTAGAATGATCTTCAGCAAAATTTTGCTTGTGTGTGATATTAATGATATTGTTCAATAATTTCTTCATTCAGTTGGATAACCTTTCTTGGGAATAGGCATAAATATGGATCTGTCAGTTGGCCAGGTAGCTGTCTTCCAAATTTCTCGGCATAGATGAGTGAGCACTTCTAGCACTGCATGTTTGTTCAAGCATCTCAATTGCTATTCTGTCATCCCCTGGAGCCTTGTTTCTGACCAATGCATTCAGTGCAACTTGGACTTCTTCCTTTAGTATCACTGGTTCCTGATCACATGCTACCTCTTGAAATGGTTGAACATTGACCAATTCTTTTTGCTATGATGACTCTGTGTTCCTTCCATTTTCTTTTGATGCTTCCTGTGTCGTCTAATATTTTCTCCATAGAATCCTCACTATTGCAGCTCGAGGATTGAATTTTTTCTTTAGTTCTTTCAGCTTGAGAAATGCAGAGCACGTTCTTCCCTTTTGGTTTTCTATCTCCAGCTCTTTGCACATGTCATTATAGTATTTTTCTTTGTCTCCTCAGGCCACCCTTTGAGATATTCTGTTCAGTTTTACTTCACTTCCTCCTTTTGCTTTAGCTGCTCGACATTCAAGAAGTTTGAGTCTCTTCTAACATTCATCTTGGTCTTTTCTTTCCTTCCTGTCTTTTTAATGACCTCTTGGTTTCTTCATGTATGATGTCCTTGATGTCATTCCACATCTCATCTGGTCTTCAGTCATTAGTGTTCAATGTGTCAAATCCGTTCCTGAGATGGTCTCTAAATTCAGGTGGGATATACTCAAGGTTATACTTTGGCTCTTGTGGACTTATTCTAATTTACTTCAGTTTCAACTTGGACTTGCAAATGAGCAATTGACAGCCTGTTCCACAGCCAGCTCCTGGCCTTGTTCTGACTGATGATATTGAGCTTTTCCATTGCCTCTTTCCACAATTTAATTCCTGTGTATTCTATCTGGCAAGATCCTTGTGTATAATCAGTATACGTTGGTGAAAAAAGGTATTTGCAATGGAAAAGTCACTGATCTTACAAATTCTATCATGTGGTCTCCGGCATTGTTTCTATCACCAAGGCCATATTTTCCAACTACCGATCCTTCTTCATTTCCAACTTTTGGGTTTCAATCACCAGTAACTGTCCACGCATCCTGATTGTATGTTCAATCAGTTTCAGACTGTAGAACCAAAAACCAAACCAAACCTGTTGCCGTTGAGTCGATTCTGACTCATAGCAACCCTACAGGACAGAGTAGAATCTGCCCAAGTTTCCAAGGTGTGCCTGGTGGATTTGAACTGCTGACCTCCTCATTAGCAGCCATAGCACTTAACCACTACTCCACCAGGGTTTCCATCAGACTGTAGAAGCTGGTAAAAATCTTCGATTTCTTCATCTTTGGTCTTAGTGGTTGGTGTGTAAATTCGAACAGTAGTCATATTAACTGGTCTTCCTTGTAGGCATATGGATATTATCCTATCACTGACATCGTTGTACTACAGGATAGATCTTGAAATGTTCTTTTTGGTGATGAATACACCACTCCTCTTCAAGCTGTCATTCCTGGCATAGACCACATGATTGTCCGATTCAAAGTGACCAATACCAATACCAGCACGAATCTAAGAAAATTA
This sequence comes from Loxodonta africana, assembly GCF_030014295.1. Lineage (NCBI taxonomy): Eukaryota > Metazoa > Chordata > Mammalia > Proboscidea > Elephantidae > Loxodonta > Loxodonta africana. The sequence continues at coordinate 80,637,779 of NC_087345.1, read as the reverse complement.
GAAATCGTCACAAATGAAATAGAATGCATAAACATTGATATCCTAGGCACTAGTGAGCTGAAGTGGACTAGTATTGGCCGTAAGTGAGATGCGAAGTCATATTGAAATCTTAAGGCTGAGCATTTGTTTCTCCCATCACCCCACCAGTTCCTAGGTGTGGAAAGAATAGGAAAAAAAAAAGGCCCTGATTTTTGGGGTCTTCCTTGGGAAAGTCGTTTAACTTCTTAGGTCCTCAGTTCCACTTATGCCTTCTAAAATAATGACTACTCTATCATAGGACTGGGAATTCAATGATAAAACTCTGAACTCAGCTTAGTTCTCAAGCCTTCCACATTATGCCATTTTACCCCTTTTACATCCTTTCTTTCTTGAAAAACACTCTTTGACAACTCAAATTCTGAAACTTTACTCTTCTTGTAGATTAAAAAGCAAAACAAACGTGTTGAGGGCAAGGATCATTTATTTCACAGTCTTTACTATGCTTGCCAGATAGTCATCATTCAACAAGTTTTTCCTGACTAGGATCATTTCCCGATGGTTTCATACTCTGCAGTGTCTGCACAGTGCATGGTCAAGAGCAGGGCATCTGCACTGCATACTGGAGTTAAAATTCTCTCCTTCCGAAAGTAGCTCTTCATCTCCTATAAAGTGCAGTCTTTGCCTACACATCCACTCTATAGCCGACAACACTGTACCAAGTCCTCATGTGTCAAGATGCGATCAATGTGAACTGCTTCTCAGACAACAGATGAGCCCCAATATGAATCCAGAAAGGATGTAGAGGGGCTGATTATTAGATAAAAAGGAATCAGGTTTTGCTAAGGGTTAACATTTGGGGCAGAAAGTGTAAATCAGTAACTTTACAGTAAAGTTGTAGTCTCTGAAGACAATTCCCTAACAGACTGCTTAGAACAATAACTTCTTAAAAGAGATGAAAAGGCTGAGGTTTTAAGGAGGATCTGGGCAATAAAGCTTTTCGATGGAAGCTGAGGTCTTAAGGGTAACAAATGTGTGTTCTCATCTCTAGAGCCTTCATGTTCTTTGGGGGGAAGAGACCAAGCACCCACTGAGTTCATCCAACAAGAAGCCATAACTTTATTAATGATAGAAACAGTACAAATTTCAAACCAAACTGCAGTTACTCTTTTGAAACACCAAAAAAAATCCTTGTTTTCAGATGGTTACATTGTTAATTCCTGTAAGAGAAAAAAGATAATCAGAGGCAAATTGAGAGATTTCAGGTCATCAAAACCTGAGGCAACTTAGAATAGGTTTCAGAATAAACCTGTTGCTGCCATCGAGTCAATTCTGACTCGTTGCTACCCTACAGGACAGAGCAGAACTGCCCCCACAGGGTTCCAAGGAGTGACTGGTGGATTCAGACTGCTGACCCTTTTGGGTAGTAGCCAAGTTCTTAACCACTATACCACAGGCTTTAGAACGAGACTTTGTAATTGGCTGATGCTAAGCAGAAAAAATAAAGGGTCTAGTATCCTTTTATCTCAAAGACATTACTCATGTTTAAGATGCTACCATAAGGGCTAATCAGGATTCAATTCAACAATGTATCAGAGTCTTAAAAGCCACTGAGAATTGGTCAGGGCAGAGGGAATCAAGGACTAAAAGCCTAGATGCTTACCATAATAGCATTTACAATATCATTACTGTTGTTCTTCAGGGCTCGGACTGCCTTTGCTCTTGACACATTTGCTTGTGACATGACCAATTCTATATCCTTAACTTCCACACCTGTTTCATCAACCTAAGAAAGGAGGGGGGGGGGGGGAAAAAAACCTCAGCAAACTAAGTGGCAAGAATAACCTCAGTAGTTCTTTGGCGTCAGGAGCCTCTTGAATCTTGTTCTCACTATAACTCAAAACCACTTAAATCAGTGGGGTTTGAGAACCTAAAACAATACATGAATCCTTCCATGTTGCTATATGGAAAGAATTAAAAGTATAAAACATTTCCTGATATACCTCTTCCTCTTCACTCTCCTCTTGTACAGTTGGAGTTTGTGTGTTTTCTTGAATGTTTGAGACAGCTTCACCTTGAACTTTGAATTTCTCTGCAGCTGCTAGCTGTGCTTGTTGAGACAAGTCTTCAATCTACGGGACACAGAATACAGATTCACATGAAACAAGTCTGTGGTAAATGAAAACAAACCATATACATCTTTTCCAAAGTCTCACTCTCAACTCACTTCAAGGAACCTACTGTACAGTTAGAAATGCTTGTCCCCACTCATTATACATCACGTAGAAAGGTAAGTAACTTAGGTCTGCAGCAATTCTCTACTGGGGTGAAAAACTATTGGCGCAGAATGTCAGTAGTGCCAAAGTTGAGAAACTTTGGTCTAGAAGAACTCCCAAGAAAACCTTACTTACCTTGGCTTCCCCAAAAACTATGTAGGTATCTGATGCTGGGCTCTTATAGACGTCTGGCTTTGTGATGACAAAGAGGATATTCTTAGATTTCCGGATAGTGACTCTAGTAACCCCTGTGACTTGTCGGAGACCCAGTTTGGACATAGCCTGAAGAGAGAAAATAGCAGGTTTTCAACTTCTTTAGTAGCAGCTTCAGGAAGCAACGAACATAGTACCACCAAATCCAAAGCAGCGTCTTTTCCTGGGCTAAGAACAGTTTATATAAGAATAGAGAACTGGTTTTCCAGGACCCTTGGGATCTCCACGATAGTAACTTCTGTTACTGTAATCACAACTCTACCAGTACCGGGAATTCCACTGCAGGTGTTTCACTCTCTTAAAAATTGCTTCTCCAAAGCCTTTAATCCTTCTTTAGAACTTAAAATCTTACCTTCCGTGCCTTCTTTTCACTCCGACTCTGTTTTGCTTTACTGACTGGTTCTTCATCGATTTCAGCTGCTGCTGCCAGCTGAGGAGATAAAGCAGCTGTGAGTAACAGGAAACTAAGACCTGGATACCACAATCCCCATGTGGTTTTCTCTTTATTAAGGTTCACAGTTCCAAATACACAACTTGGCTTCTCTGATCAACGCTGGTTCTTCAATGATTCCTCGACTGCAGTGCTTAACCAATTAGTAAGAGAACACCCACCTGGGCTTGCTGTGTGGTTGCCTGTGTGGAATCCTGTTCCTCGAGCTCTGGTACTGATTCATCACTATCAGATTCTGTTCCAGACCCTAAGACGACAAACATCTTTCACCATTTAATAGTAGAAACTGCAGGGGGAGGCACCTTACTATGCCTGGACTAGAGGTCACTGACTTATTCTAGACCTCACAAAATTTAATGTAAACCAACTCACTTGTGTGAAGCCAGTTCAAGAGCCACCAACTTAGCCAACCGAGTTGGAAAGGAGTGTGTACACATCCATTAAAGACCCAGCCCCGAAATGAGTGGTAATCACTAGATACAACTAAGCAGTTTATATATGACAACTGCTTCCTTTCCCTCAGGGTCTTCACTTCTTGACACAAGCGAACAACAATGATCCACGTAACTCCAGATTTTACCCAATAGCCCAACCATCCCAGAAGAACTCTGATAAGTAAGGTATTTCCAAGATACATCTGTGAGAAAAATACACTGTGGAGGCAAGTCAGAAACAGTTGTGTACACACATTCAGCCTTATTTTCATTCACCCTGGCAATCTGATCTAATCAATACAGCCTGGAGATTCTTAATGATGTCAATCTACAGCTCTAATTGTCACCCATATCCGCTAGATATTGTCCTGTAACCTCCCCCATTTCTCCCAGACAAAATTCAGATATTTTAAGTTTCCCTCAATTGAAAGACCAAACATCAACAAAGACTACTGGGGAGGGGCGGGGGTCGGGGAAGCATACTCCTGCACCATTCTCAGGCTAGGAAAAACACGTCTGTACGTTTTTAAGAAAAGGGAGTCCCTGGGCAACTGTTCATTACTAAGTCTAGAAATGAAAGAAATTCAAGCAGGTTCAGATTCCCCAATAATTTAGCAAATCCCAGGCCCAGGGACAAGGTTAGTGATGTGGTAGAAATTAGAGTAAATTAAAAGTCTAGTGGGTCTTGGTTTTCAAAACCAGAGATTATTTAGGTAAAAAAGGTGCAGGCTCAGGATTTTGTCTGGTGACAATGATACACAACAGACTATCTGAGGTTATGAAAACCAAGATTTTGTTTCATATTCCTAAAGCTTTCGCATTTAAAACTATCATTCTATGTTCTATGTATATACACTGGAGAAAGCAGCGCACCCTAGGGTTAGTATTGGTGGGTAGCCCCTGAGAGGGGTGTGGGCAACACACCATGCACACAGCAAACCAAGGCCAATACCCTTGTTGTTCTTCAGAATGGGCTGCTTGGCAGAGGGGGTTGGGGCAGAGATCCCGGCAGATTTGGGGATGGGCATGTTGACGAGGACCGGCTGGAAAGGCACTCCCCCCGAGATTGGTTCCGGGGGAATCAGAGGCGGCAGCTCATCCTCATCAGCAGGGGCTGGGGGCTTACAGGGTGACTCCAGCACCAGCCCAGGTGAGGACGGCAGAAATTGCTGTTTAGGAAGTAGAGGCGGAACTGGGGAGGGAGCAACAGGCAGAGAGACTGATGGGGTGGGTGCTGTAGAGAGAGATGCTGGTCCAGTTTTAGGAAGGACCTTCTCAGAGGCAGCTGTTCCTAGAGTGGCAGATGTCTTAGACTCAGGAGGAGGGGCCAAGGGAATCTTTGAGGCATGAACAGAATCTTTGCCCTTCGCTGGAGAAATAGGGAGGGTTTTGGAAATCTTTGGAGAAGAGCCTTTCTGAGTGGAAACTGTCAGTAGTGGGGCTGGAGCCACTGTATGAAGCGGTCCTTCAGTACCATGTTTAGCTGAGGGATCCGGGCATACCAAAGGTGAAGGAGCAGAAGCCTTCTTGGCTGATGGACCTTTCTGAGTGGGAGCCATGATAACTGATGCACTCTCCGGAGATGGGGCAACATGTACTTCTTTGAGAACTGTAGGGCCTTTCTTTGTTGGGAGTCCTTTAGATGCCTGAGGGGTAGTGGCCTCTGAGGGACAGATGACTAAAGCTGGGGAAGTAGGGGAACTTTTGGGGGATGCCGTTGCTGGGGTTTCTTTGGAAGGAGGAGTCATAGCTGGGGAAGTGGGGATATCTTTGGTGGACTGTGTTTCTGGGGCCCCTCTGGAAGGAGGAGGAGTCACAGGTAGGGCAGTGGGGGTCCCTTTGGTGGACGGTCCTGCTGGGGCCTCTTTGGAAGAGGGAGGAATCACAGGTGGGGGAGCAGGGACTCCCTTGGTGGATGGTGTTGTTGGAGCCCCATTGATGGATGGTGCTGCTGCTGGGGGCCCTTTGCGAGGAGTAGTCATAGGTGGGGGAGGGTTGGCCCCTTTGGAAGGAATCACAGGTGAGGGAGTGGGGACTCCCTTGGCGGATGGTGCTGCTGGGACCCCTCTGGAAGAGGGAGGAGTCACAGGCAAGGGAGTGGGCGTCCCTTTGGTGGATGGTGCTGCTGGGACCCCTTTGGAAGAGGGAGGAGTCACAGGTGAGGGATTGGGGGCCTCTTTGGAAGGATGAGTCACAGGTAGGGGGGTGAGGGCATCCTTGGGGGACGGGGTTGCTGGGCCCCCTTTGGAAGGAGTCGTCGTCACAGGTGGGGGAATTGGGGCACCTATGGTAGATGGTGCTGCCGGAGCTCCTTTGGAAGGAGTCATTATAGATAAGGTAGCAGGGTCCCCTTTGGAGGATGGTGCTACTGGGGCCCTTTTGGAAGAGGGAAGAGTCACAGGTGGGGGGATGGGGGCCTCTTTGGGAGAGGGAGGAGTCACAGGTGAGAAAGTGGGGCTCTTTTTGGGGGATGGGGTTCCTGGGGACCCTTTGGCAGAGGGAGGAGTCATACCTGGGGAATTGTGGGCATCTTTGGGGGAAGGGATAGCAGGAGCCTCTCTGGAGGAAGGAGGAGTGACAGGTGGGGAAGTGGAAGTCCCTTTAGTGGATGGAGTAGGAGAATGCTTCCTGGGTGGTGAGCCATTAGGGCCTTGAAAAGAAAGACTGGCATCTGGAGGAAGGGAAGCTTCAAGTGGAGAACCAGGGGATGAAAGATTTCCAACTGGAGAACCAGGAATAACAATTTCATTTTTAGGAACAGAAGGAGCAAGAGTCAAGGTAGCAGGGGAAGTAGCTGAACCCTTCTTGGATGGAGGTCTTTTAGTCTGAGGAGACACACTCGTGCTTAAAAGAGATGGTGAATCAGTTAAGTAAGTCAGGGTTCCCTTTGAAGATGTAGTAACAGAAACACCAGAATCTTTCTCATTTGGGGACACTTCAGGAGAGAAAACTGCTGGTGCCAATGCTGGGGTATGAGAAATACCATCAACTTCCTTTGCATCTGGAGGAGTCCCAGCTGGGGGAAGAGAGGGAAAAGGCACAGACTTGGTAACATCAGGGGCCAGTGCCAAGGTAGCTGGAAAAGCAGAAACATTCTGAGGGGATGAAGTCAGAGCTGGAGTCACAGGGCAACTTTCAGAGGCTGAAGGAACCAAAGGTAAAGTAGTAACAGTAGAAGTACCATTCTTAGCCAGGTGGCCTTTAGGAACTACAGAGACAGCTCCTTCTAGAAAAGGGCAAGCTGTAGTTGTAGGAATAGAGGTACCTTTGACAGTTACAAGAGCCACACCAGCAGGGGTCGCAGGATTCTTTTTGTTTGAGATGCCTGTGGGAGCTACTGTTGGGACAGTGGGAGAACTTTTGAGGAGCAGACTAGTAGGGTCTGGGCTTCCACAGGGATTTGTCTTGATTACAGAGGTTGGGGAGTGAAGAACACCCAGAGGAGAGGCAGCAGCACTGTCTGGCTTAACTACAGGAAGAGGCTCTACAAGGCTTTTCTTTGCTAAGGTGGCTTCAGAAGAAAGAGACATCTCCAGAGAAGATGATGTACTTTGGGGAGGAGAATCTGTAGAGACTGACAATGCCAATGGAGTAGAATCTTTCTTGGTAGGAACTCCTGCGTGGGCTGGAGAAATTGGAGCTTCTATAGGCGAGGTAAGTACAGTTTGGAAATCTTTTTGGGTTGGAAGCTTTTCCAATGCTGAAGGAGGGAGATTTTTGGGGTCTTCAGGGGCTGGCAGAGGAAAAGAATGAGAAACTGGTATCCCCAGAGCGGTTTTTACTTGAGAAGTAGGAAGCTCTTCGGGAGTTACGGGTCCCATAACCGATGCAGTATAGGAAACTGGGTCCTTACTGCTCATGGAACCTGACGAAATTGGAGGAGACATACAAGTAGTTACCTCAAAAGCAGTAGATACTACAGAAATTGTAGAAGGGTTAGTCATCACAAGTGGGGTGACACCAACAGAAGAAACAGGAGCCTCTTTTAAGCCTGGACTCCCTGGAGAAGCAACAGGAAACTGGGCCACCAAAGGCTGATGATAAGCAGCATCGGGAGAACCTTGGAGAATGCGAGAGGCTGTAGGAGATAATAGGGAGCCAGAAAGGCCTTTGTCAACACTCAGAGGCAGAGGGGAAGTTGGAGTCCCAGCAGCAGGAACCACCTCATTCATGGAATGAAGGGGAGGCATTACAGATCTTTCAGAAGGATAAGACACCCCCATAGAAGAGCAACCTACAGGAATGCTATCCAGAATAGTAGGATTTGACAGAGTATTTTGGTCTGTTTGACCTGAAAGTTGGACAGAAGAACCAAAAGAACTCTGATGTAAAGGTGCAAGAGGAGAGCCCAGAGAAGTGAGGAAAACTGGGTCACTGGGAGCCACAGCCTTCTGAGAAGTTGCCACAGGAACAGACTGGGTTGAAAGAGATAAGGCAGCAGGAGGACCAATGGACTCCTTTAGGGTTACCAAGTTTTGTGGAGAAGTCAGAGCTGAGGGAATAGGGATGCCTTTGACCGGAGGGGAAGTGATGGCTAGGGGAGTGATGGGTGGCATCTCAGGACAGGAAGCTAATCCAGATTGATGAGAGGCCACGGGACTTACAAGGTGCGATGAACTGGCATTGACTATACCTGGAGGGCTGGAGGTACTTTTTGGGTTAGGGACTACCTGGGAGGGAACACGAACAGAAGCAGTCTTTGGGCTTGAGGGAGCAATGGGAGTTGATAGAGATGTCACTGACACTGACTCAACTACAGCAACTGGGGGTGAAATCAGAGGGTTAGGTGGGAGAGGAGAGCTCTTCTGAACTGCAGGGGGAGCCAAGGCCACAAGAGCCAAGGGAGCTGAGGAGGAATGGGCACCTTTCAGAGCTGGAGCTATCATTGGAGAGGCCAGAGCTAAGGCAGCTGGGGATATGGGAGGCCCTATTAAGTCTGGTAGGAAAGCTGGGGTACCAGAGGGGAAAGGGGAAGCTCCCAAAGGCACAGCTATCCCAGAGGATGACTGAGGAAAAGGAGCTTCAATAGGGGTTGAGGCAACATTAGAGGGAGAAGGGAACAGGGAAGGCTGGTTAGTGGTTGCTAGAGGGAACTGGTGGGGGGCCAGAGAGTCAGGAGGGGGAAGGGTAGGTCTAGGCTGCTCCAAGGCAGCAGTGACACTCAAGGATGAAGACACAGGATGCACAGCTGGAGGAGAAAAGCAAAAAGGGATAAAGAAGGAAAGGGAATGAAAAAACAAAGGTGAGTTATGCAGCCCCAATACGGTACAACATGCCTCACAGGAGACACTAAAGTTTTAAATCTAAGTATGAAAGTAACCACACAGGATTAGACAATCTTCCCCAGACTACTTCAAGGGTCAAGCGAGGGTATATCCCTCTCCTCATCTCCCTCACTTCCCAAGTTCTACCAAAATAAGCCAACTATTTCAGGGTGGGGAGAATAGTCTAAAAGGAGCCCGTTAGCCTCTAAATGAAAGCGCAGGCCCAGGAGTGGGGTGGGAATAACGTGTTTCTACCCTTTCTCAGCTCTGCCTTCTCCTTTGCTCCTCAATAAACCTCATTCATTAAATCTTTCTCACAGGCAATAAAATTACCACTAAAAGAACAGCTGTGCTATCCTGTCCACCCAAAGATCATGAACTAACTGAAACAGATACTGAAAACGGAAACAAAAAGGGTAGTGAGTGGTGATAATGATGGGAAATCAGAGCTGAATGAGAAAAAAACAGGTCTTTATACTCTTAGGCTTCCACTAGGTCAGTTTTTCCGGAAGTTGAAACTCTTTAGAATTTAGTACCAAGCATTAAATATTTTAGTCACTCAGCCTCCCTATGCCTCAGTTTGCTCACCAAAACCCACAAATGGGTTAGACTCCATAATTCCTACGGACCTTTCTCGGTAATGTTAGCTCTTGGCACATCAACCCAATATGAATTAGACCTCCAGAGAGAGAGCTTAGTCACAAAGGTAAGGACTGTACTGTGAAACTGCAACCCAACTTGTCAAACTGGACTATGGTTCTATTTTGGAAGTGAATCAGTGAGATCCTCACCCCTTAATATGCATAAATATTTCATTATGCCAAAATAGACTAATACCTAATACTACAGTAAAGTTAAATAAAAGGTTTTCTGAAAGATGGAAAAAACAGCCTGCCTGTCATTCAGGAGATAACACAGGATTAGACCAATCCCTAGGACAGTGTCAAATCACAAAAAAACAAAAACAAACAAAATCCAAAAACCCTTATAGCATCCAAATCCATAACTTACTCAGCCAGTAACCCTGAAGTTCTTACAGTATCCTACTATAAAAAAGATATGTGGCTCAACCAGTTTTTCCTGGAGAGTTTGTACGGTCAATGTCTTATGATTACAGTGAAAACCTTTTATACAGGTTAATCAGAATTGAAGACACAGAATGTATTTTCTTCTGATTGGACCTCGAGTTGGGATAAAACTCAAACTGCTTGCTTTGACATCATAAACAATTCCCTGAGCTAGTTTTCTCATTCATTCTGATAGACTAATTGTATTTATAGACAAAATCCTGACTAGTTTACTACCACTGCTCCCTTTAATGTTATAAACCCACTTATTCAGGAGTAAGTTTAACAACACTAAGAATTGCTGCAGGAATAAATAGCATTTGTCTTGAAGCTTGGAACCGAGTTATTCTAAATTCCATCCTCCCTCTTTAAAAAATTAAATTGTTCAATGACACAGATCTCTAAGGTTTTGTTTAGCATTGAAATTATGGGATATTTAGAGATCAGTCCTTATTTTATCCCTTTAGTCCCTTGTCATTCAGGGACTACATATAGTTCAGTCCCCAGCTTAGGGCCTCCTTCTTTTTAACAGCTGCATTAATCCTTTCAGCTGCTAAAATCAGACAGGTGGGGAGGGAGGACCTTAATGCTTTCAACTACAAACAACTCTATTTTAGCTCCAAAAAAGGGACAGAATGTGAAAGGTTAAAAAACAAACAAACAAAAAACCAAACTTATCATTGAAAAGATAAGAGAATAGAGGTTAGGTGGTTAGATTCCCTTAGTTTACCTCTGCACAACTAGCTCAGCAAGGAGACCATCCCTTAAATTTTTTTTCACTACCTGCTCTGAAGTTTTCTATAAAGATGTTTTCACCAGAATTCAACACTTGCCTTCACACTTATACAGTACACCCATTAATTTCAAGGTTGAAAAGCAGCCAAACCAAACCAAAAAACCAAACCCAGTCCCGGTTGAGTCGATTCCGACTCATAGCGACCCTACAGAACAGAGCAGAACTGCCCCATAGTTTCCAAGGAACACCTGGTGGATTCGAACTGCCGACCCTTTGGTTAGCAGCCATAGCACTTATAACCACTATGCCGCCAGCATTTCCAAAGCAGCCAAAGGAAGGCTTTACTTCGATCCTGGGTTCCAGACAAGCTGTTGGGGCAAGCACTATTCCAACACACTAGAAATCTCTCAGTACCAACCCATAGAATAAGTTAACTGACCTAAGAGGCCCAGTAGAACACATTTACCAATAGTACTCAACTCAGCCAGGCATCTGATGAAGGCACAATGCCAAGCTCTGCTATCTAAAACCTTGATGCAACTTGCTGGCTGGAACTTCACAAAAGCTCAGGTCTCCTTGGCCTGTTTGTCATCTAGTTCCAGTTGGTAAGAATCACTGAGACCCTTCCCTGCTCAGTTTTTCTATGTGAGGTGTATGTGTGTGGCGGGGGTGGGTGTCTCACAGCACAGCTCCTTTTGAGACAGTTGGTATAAACCACAGAGCAGGCTGGGTCGCTTTTAATACCCTCAAACCCAAAAGATACTATTTTCAGTTCATTCCTCCAGGATAGCAGTTAATTTCATGGTCTCCCCTTCCTGGTAAAGCTACAAACCCCATCGTTAACTTTCCGAAGAGAGAACTATATTCCTTCTTTGTCACTTTACCCATCAAACAGTCTTAAGGTCAATACGTAAGAGGGCTAGGGAAACCTACCTGTCTCAGCCTGAGGTTGTGGCAACTCCTGCTCTGTAGCAGGGACGGTTTCTGTGGCTTCGCCGGGCATTTCTGAAGGAAGGGAATAAAAAGAAGGCCTGAATTGACTGGTATCCATTCGCCTGCCCAATTTACAGTCAAGAATTCTTAAAAACCCTAAAGAGGACTGTTAAGAAAAACATCACGAGGGTGTGCTTGGGGACAATCTTCCCCCCAAACAGTAGGGAATGGGTGGGAAATGACGTGACCCTCAGTTCTCTGATCAAACGAATCACCTTCTCACCGCGCCTCTTCCCAGTGCCCGTGGATGGTTTTATTCCACTCTCTAAATCCCACAAGGCCAGCAATCATCACTGCGTTCTCAACACGAGAGTGAGAACCTCGGTCTGGTCCCAACCATAGGAGACTTCAGACGCTACCTCGAACACCGTCCCCTCCTTCCATTGACGCTGCCTGGGCTGGGACCTCCAGGACTCCCGTTTACCAACTTTCGCGGGCGAGAAAGGGAAAAAGGGTGTCTTTAGTCCCAACACTCGTTTGTCACAATAAGAACGGGGTGGGAGTTCCAATGCCACGTTCCCTTAACCTCCTCTGGATTCTTGTGAAGCCGTTCCCAACAGCAGAAGCACTACACTTCCGCCTCCAACATCGCAACGGTTCCCACCTTCCCAACCCTGGACTCCGGGCCCGGTTCGCCCTTCTGCTCTGCTTTTGCCAGGACACCAACTGCAGCCCCCATTTTGTCCGGAGGCCTCAAGGCCACACTTCCTACGGCCGAGTAGGGATCCTGCAGCCCCATAACGCTTCCAAGTCTCCTTAACTCAGTCCCCGTAGCGCCTTAGCCTGCAAAAAAGGCGGATGGCTGTGGATAGAGAATAGCGGCGCAGACAGCACTTACTGTGTGGGGAACGCGGAACCAAGATGGCGGCAGAAAGAGAGCGAGCGGGAGCGTGACCCACGCCTGTTGCAGAAGGAAGCCTGGCGCGGAGGAGGCGGGACCAGGATCCGATTCCGGGTCAGGAGCTGCCGGCAGCGACTTCCTTTAACGAGTGACCCGTCCGGCTTGTTCCCGGAGCGGGCGTGGTGACGAGGTCTAAATATGGGTAAGAATTCACTGAACCAGATGCGGTGGCCGCGCAGTCCCTCCCGCCGCACCCCCCCGTCGGGGAATTTCTAAGAGCTGGAGGTAAACCTAATGAGATCCAAACTCCGCCCTCTGGTGGACAAAGTTAACCCCCAATTATATTTTTGAAATACACGGTTTAGGCTAATATTAACATTACGCATTCGCTTGGAGGTCTCAAATTACCGCGGGAGCCCTGGAATGGGAGACTTAAAAGAGGTGTGAAAAAAGAGGTGTAGTGAGCCCTTTTTGCTGCGTGATGCGTGAGACTGGCGTATTGCCAGGACTGAGGAGAGCGAGAATCAAAGCCCCCGGTTGGTCACTATATTTGAGTGGCGTACCTTTTTAGACTCTGCCCGAAATCGGAATGGCAAGAGATTTGGTTGCTATTTAACACATACGCTGCCCTTGATTTCTAAGAGGGAGATTAAGTTTCTAGCCAGGCTTCGACCTGTGACTTTTTTGTTCCAGTTATGGTGCTTATTCACCCAAATTAAAAAAATTCAGGTCTGTTCCAATGTTGCTTCCTTGGCCATGATTGAACCAGGAACTGGTTTGAAGCCCAGAGTGAAACCGGCCTATTCACAGTTTGTCACCTTCTACAGTTTGGTACACTGAGGTTTATACAGGCATCTCTAACCAGTAATTCTTCAACTGATAAAAAAAATAAGATTTCCCTCCCCCAGAAAAAAGAACAGGGGCACAGACATGGTGGCTGCCTTTTAATGGAAGCAGTGAAAATTTGAAATGCTCTGAAAGCTACTTTAAAATTTCTAAGGATTTTACCATAGTGTAGTGAGGATTACAATTAATGAATTAGGATCAAGTGAGATAATGGAGTTTACCAGAAATGGGAAATTCTAACATTTTCTTCAGATGTTAGGTGTTTTCGAGTTGATTTCAACTCATAGTGACCCCATGTGATTGAGTAGAACTGCCCCAGAGGGTTTTCTTGGCTCTAATCTTTATGGAAGCAGATCACCAGGTCTTTCGCCTGTGGAGCCCCTGGGTGCTTAACCGCTTTTGCCACCAGAGCTCCTTTTTCTGTAGACAGGAGAGGCAATATTGTGGGGTGATTAAGAACATGGGCTCTGAAGCCAGATCCCTATCTGAATCTCAGCTGTCACTTAACAGTGTCTTTAGGCAATTTAATTAGCCCATTTATGACTGTTACCTCATCTGTAAAGTGGGGATAATAGTAGCTATGTAGTAGAATTTTTTAGGAAGATTAAATAGGCACCATGAGTACAACAACTGAAAAGTGCTTATTGTTACTATTAAAACTATTGTTGTTAGGTGCCGTCAAGTTGGTTCCAAGTCATAGCAACCCTATGTGCAACAGAATGAAACACTGCCAAGTCCTGTACCATCCTCACAATTGTTGCTGTTTGAGCCCAATTGTTGCAGCCACCGTGTCCATCCATCTCATTGAGGGTCTTCCTCTTTTTCACTTTACTAAGCATGATGTCCTTCTCCAGGGACTGGTCTCTCCGGATAACATGGCCAAAGTACGCGAGGTTCATCCTCGCTTCTAAGGAGTATTCTGGCTATGCTTCTTCAAGGTTTGTTCATTCTTCTGGCAGTCTATGGCATTTTCAATATTCTTCACCAACATCATGATTCAGAGGCATCGATTCTTCTTTGGTCTTCCTTATTCATTGTCCAGCTTTCGCATGCATATGAGGCCATTGAAATACCATGGCTTGTGTCCTCAAAATGACATCTTTGCTTTTCAACACTTTAAAGAGGTCTTTTGCAGCAGATTTGCCCAGTGCAATATGTCATTTGATTTTTGGACTGCTGTATCCATAGACCCTGACGGTGGATCCAAGTAAAATTAAATCCTTGACAACTTCAATCTTTTCTGTTTATCATGATGTTCGTTGTCGGCCCAATTGTGAGGATTTCTGTTTTCTTTATGTTGAGGTGCAATCCATACTGAAGACTGTAGTCTTTGATCTTCACCATTAAGTGCTTCAAGTCCTCTTAGCTTTCAGCAAGCAAGGCTGTGTCATCTGCATATCTCACGCAGGCTGTTAACGAGTCTTCCTCCAGTCCTGACGCTGTGTTCTTCATATAGTCCAGCTTCTTGGATTATCTGCTCAGCATACAGATTGAATGAGTATAGTGAAAGGATGCAATTCTGATGCATACCTTTCCTGATTTTAAACCACGCAGTATCCCCTTGTTCTGTTCGAACAACTGCCTCTTGTTCTATGTACAGGTTCCACACGAGCACAATTAGCGTTCCGGAATTCCCATTCATTAAAATCGTAGATAGAATTAATTTCTAAACAGGTAAATAAGTGATTTGGAAGATTTCCAACAGTCCATTTACATTCAGAAGAAGGGCCAGAAATAGCCAGTCATCCCCTTAGACAAATAAAACTATATTTTACCATTCCCTTTTCTTCCCTGTGAAGCTCATTGACTTTTTCTAACTCTATTGTAATGTCTAACGAAGGAAGGATGTATTTACTTTTTCTTAGAGTTTTTTTATTGGGCAAATTTGGAGATGGAAACCATTTCTGTGCCCTTTTGTTTCTACATTTGTACTGTATTGGTGAATTGGCAAATCAAAAAGGAAGTCAGGAGTCTTTGAGCATGTTTCTGCTCTCCTCAGGAACAAACATTTACTCTTCCATGAGCGCAGTTATGTTGTGTAAATTTTATGGGCTAGTACACCAGCTCTTAACCAAGGGTTTTAATATTAAAGCATTAAAATACTTTCATGATAGACATAGTTACAAAACAGTAATGGAAGCTTACAGCGTCTTTTGTTGAAAGCATAACACCAGTCTTTCCAGCCCATTCTGAGTTCTTAAGGTGGACTAAGAAGTCTTTAGTAATTACGTGCATTCAGGAGTTTTAATTGACTCCCTGTTTTTAGAACCTGAAGCCTGAACAATACAGAGTAAATAGCATCTCAAATACTGAGGAATTTTGCACAATAGCCTTTAATATTTTTTTCTTAAAAAATTATGAGACAAAAGTGCAAGCCATTTCAGTGTATTGACTGTTTAATACAGTCTGTTTAATGGAGCCTGCTTTATATAAGGCAAAAGATAAAAGAAAAAAAAAAAAGACTGACTATAGAGAAAACAAGCTTAAAGGAAATGCAGAGGAAAGAACATTTTCACAAGTCAGAGGAAAGCACTGGCTGATGGCTTGCTTTTCTTTCTTCGAAGGTAGAATATAAATCAGAATGACTGCTTTATTTAGGTTGGTTGTAAAACCAGGCAAGAGAAACCTGACACTTTAGACTCTCATCACATAAAACCAGACATGGAAGAAATTCAATTTTAAAAATTTAAGCATTCTATTTAGATATTGACAAATACAACTGGTTCTACATTGGTGAAGTTGGTTATTTTTTCTAAGCTGCTTCTTTACAGTAGACCAGTCCAGCTGCTTTGTGAGGGAAGAAGTTAGGAACTACAATTGCAAGAGTTGTAAAAAAAAATAACATACTGGGCCCTAATATTGTTAATCTAGTAACCGATATCTTTTGAATTGAAGTTTTGGTAGGCTTAGATGCCCTGTTGAAAATGATTTTTAAGAGATGGACCAGGGGGTATGGCCTGACTGATAAAAATATCAGTTAGCAAAATTAGGAAATGACTGCCAGGTATAATTTACTCAAAATTAGGAAATGCATGCCAGGTATAATTTACTCAAGTGTCTGGGACTTAAGGACAGAGCCCTCACTTGCCCAGAAATCTGGAGGCTGTATCTAGTGAGCTGAGATTAAAGTCTTGGGCATGTTATTGCTCGCTTACTGCTCTACATGGCAACTGGCAGAACTGAGTATTTATATCAGAAATCTTAGAATTATCTTTGTATTACGTAATATTAAAGTTTACAAATCTCATCTGAAATCCAACCAGCACTTATTCTTCCTTTCATTGCTTCTTCCAGGAACTCTGACACTCTTTTCAATACAATTATTTCTCAAAAAAAGGAAATTTTACTTTGAGCATTAAGATGCATACATGGTTCTGCCATATTTGTTGACTGTTGAAGTATTTGATCCTTGGTTGAAGAAAGAAGATATCTGTATTGGTTTGAGGGGAGTTGTTACCTTCAGAAATCTTTCTGTAAATCTAAAATAGAGTAGATTTTTATCAAAGGACAGTAAAGGAAAAATTTTCACATTCTGATTTGCTTAATACTTTCATTAAATTCATGTCATGCATAAAGAATTGCTTTCACATTTACTGAAGCACACTTCATAGGCTGAGCTAGTACAGAACAATGAGAATACAAAAGACTTAATACCATGGGTTGGAATGATAGCTTCAAAGAGGCTTTCTAAGTTCAGAGTCATCACTATTCATTCAGTAAGCACATACCAGTTGCCACTGAGTTGACTCTGACTCATGGCAACCCCATGTGTTGCAGAGTAGAATTGTGCTCCATAGGGTTTTTATGGCTCTGACCTTTCGGAAGCAGATTGCTAGGCCTTTCTCCCGAGATGCCTCTTGGTGGATATGAACTGATAACCTTTCAGTTCGGAGCTGAGCACTTAACTGTTTGTGCCACTCAGGGACACACTCAATAAACGCATATTTGAGTGTTAATACAAGCAAAGTATTACCTTAGGCACTACTCCTTAAACCATCACACATTTAATTAAAAAATGAAATAGAGAGGGTATTTGTATTTCTATAACATTGCCATAGTTTCCTATGGCATCCATCAACCTCTTGAATTTTTTCCTTTTTGGCTTACACATATGCTCAGGTCTCTCATATTCAAAGAACTCTTCCTTCGACCCTACTATCCTCCTTGCTCCTTCTCCTAGTTACTGTATACAACAGGATTTTATCAGTTCACTACTGCATTTGACACTTGATAATCTCTTTGAAACCCTCCTTTCCCTGGCTTCTGTGACACTTTCCCTCCCTTTTTTCATCACTTCACTTACAAATCATTACCAACTCTCAGGATAGTTCCAGCATTTGTACCTTTTGGAGATCTCCAGTGCTACTATCCTAATGTTAACAGCCCAACGGGCCAAGGGGCTCTTTTCTAGCCCCTACCCAGATCTACTAATGCCAGATTTATCTTTCTAATAGAGTAAAGTTACACTCATGGTACTCCTTTCCTCAAAAACTCTTAATGGTTTCTCTGTTCCTACTGAATTAAGTACAAGCTCCTCAGTCTGGTATTCAAGGCCACCTACACTCTGGCTTCAGCTTGCTTCTTCAGATTTATATCCCGTCACCTCCTGACCCATATTTTTCCAGTCTAGCTGTACTATTTGACGGCCTCCAGAGCGACCCGATACTTTTCTGCCTCTATGCCTTTGTTCCTGCTGTTCCTTCTAGAATGAACAATCTCCCTTTTTCCATCCTTGAACCTTTATTCCATTAAATTTCTGCTTGTAGAAATCCTACTCATACCTCAAGGCATGGTATTTGGCATGGGGAAGTAGAGTTGTTACAGCTGTTCACTGAAAGAAGTTCAAATATCACTCGTTTCATATGAAGTCTTTCAGATTCCCTCTATCAGATGCCATGTCTTTCTTAGCATTTTGCACTTCTTTGTTTTGTACCAAGTTAGTAAGATTATTAACTTCTTAAGCATAGTGTGGAATTAATCCTTTTATAATTCATTTTTGTTTCTTTCCCTTATATTACCTGATACATAAAAGGTATTTAATAAATATGTGTTGAACTGAGTTAAGAGACCTCAGTTTTCAAAAACATTATGGATGTCCAGTCCCTGGAGAAGGACATCATGTTTCGTAAATAGAGGGTCAGTGAAAGAGGAAGACCCTCAATGAGATGGATTGACATAATGACTGCAACAATGTGCTCAAACATAACAGTGATTTTAAGGACAGTGCAGGACCAGCAAGTATTCTGTTCTGTTGTACACAGGGTAGCTATGCGTTAGAACTGACTCGAGAGCACCTAACAATGAGGATAATGACACAAATCAGTAAATTTTGGGGGGCGGGGAAACAAAGACTAGAGCTCCAAAATTGCTCCCTTGCTGGATCCTTTAAACTACCCATGCGAAGATCCAAATAGATAAAAGGGAAAGGCCACAGAGTCTTACCACTCTTCTTGAGAAGTTGTCCTTTTCTGGATTCATCTAGTTTTTCAAGAAACTCCTCAAAAACTTTCACATAAGGAGCGAGACCGGTCTTCTTATAATCTAAATTATGAAGAACATGCATTATAGTTAACATTTTGGCAGCAAGAATAACATGCAAATATAACTTTAAGTTTCTTATAAGAATTCTCTAGAACAGTGTGCCCAATAGAAATATAATGTGAGAAATGTATGCAATTTAAAATATTCTTAATAGGCATATTAAAAAAAAGTAAAAACAAGCAGGTAAAATTAACTTTAATAATATATTTTATTTGACCCAGACTATCTAAAATATTACGATTTCAACATGTTAAAAAAAAAAGGTATTTTACGTTATTTTTCATACAAGTCTTTGGACTCCCTGTGCATTTGGTACTTAAAGCTTCTCTCAATTCAGGTGCTAAATTATTAGAAACATTTGATCTACATTAAGATTTAAATTATAAAATGTACAGTTGAAAAAGTAGGTTCACGTACCTAAGTTGTTCCAAACATACTTAAAAAATTTCCAGTAATTGAATTTAATTAAAATTAAATAAAATAAAAATTTCAGTTTTAATATCTTATCATTCTCTGAGGATATTATAGTATTTTTTTAAAAAGGGCTTTGTTCCTTGCATTATCTGTTTTTCTCTGCGTTCCTTTTTCTATTTTATTCTAATCTGTCTTTGATGCTGGAGAATTTTTTCAGATTTCTAAAACAATAGTCATTTCACAAACATTAATAGTGAAATGTACTACATTTAGGTATTGTTAGAGCTGGCATAGATAAAGATTTAACCTTAGATTCTGAAAGGACAGTAATATTTGACCATAAAAGATCAATCAGAGACCACAAGTCTATACTGTCCAATACAGAAGCCACTAGCCAGATGTGGCTATTTAAATTAAAATGAAATGACATTAAAAGTGCAGTTTCTGAGTCATGCTAGGCACATTTCAAGTGCTCAAAGCCTCATGTGGCTATTGAGTACCATACTGGACAGTATAGATGTATAGTATTTCCATCATCGAAGAAAGTCCTTTGGACTCTATTGCTGTAGAGTATCTCTTAGGTGTTAGTATAAGAAGATTTGACTTGTACTAGCAGGAAGATTTTTAAAATTTGTAGCTCCTTCAAATTCTAGAACATAGAATTCAATCACAGGTTAAACCTATGTACCATAAAACCTATCTGTATACATCAAAAACAAAGTAAAGAATAAAAGCACTGCAAACAAAAAAAAAAACCAGTGCAAACATATTAATTATTAAATAAACAGTTGTTTATTTAAAAGACTGTGAAATTCAAACAACATCACCAATTGACAATTTTATCTTACAATTATAGATCCCAGCATTTAGAAATTGCTCAGTAGGTATTTGTAGCATCACTTGGGCAAGTAATAAAGGACAGAAACACTGCTATAACATTGTTACTAAGCTAGTTTCAGGATAGTCATTGAACCATTTTGGCTGAGTCCGAGGGGATTTAATTATTAGAGTGACAGAAGGATGTCATATAAAAAATGGACTTCAATGTATTAACCTACCTCTGGTTCTACGTTTGACATCAGATTCAGCTTCATTTTCCTCTTCATTCGTGGAAATGATATCCAATTCATGGCAGATGGAGCTGTAACAGAATAAGAGAAATTTAAAGTTAGCTCTTTATCGACATTACTTAGTGTATGAGAGCACATGAATACCACAAGATTTTCTGCAGAAAAATTATGGTCAAATAAATTTGGGATATTCTAAAAACTGTAATCTCTCCTTAGAGTTTTTCATGCATATTAGCATATTGAAGATGGAGAAATCTTGCAGTAGTGAACCTTTTGAGTCAGCAGTTCCTAAACTTATTTGACCTGAAAGCCTTTTTCTTGCTTAAAAAAACCAAACCAAATCCGTTGTTGTTGAGTTGATTCCGATGCATACCGACCCTATAGGACAGAGGAGAACTGCCCCATAGGGTTTCCAAGGAGCAGCTGGTGAATTCGAACTGCTAGCCGAGCTTTTAACCACTGTGCCACCAGGGCTCCTTAGAACAGCTGAAAAAAGTGTTTTGTGGAACTCACAAGGAAAAGTTATTTTACTAGGGTCCTTATCAAGTAACCTCAGAGCAAGGTGGTAATCAAATATATTGTTTCCATACAGCTACCTCTCTGGAAGGAATCTAATCCAATCTACTTCAAAATGAGAACAACAATTACAAACAAACTCACATAGGGTGTGATAATTGATTTGAAACATACCTTATAGTTGGAACGGCAAATGGATCAAACTGATCCACTTTTTGTAAATCAATAGGGACAGAAATGCGACCTGTAAAAACCAAAAGTTATAAACTGATAACCATGGAATACAAATCAGTATAGTCTGTCTCTACAAGTTATTTTTAGTTAAGACTTTTATCTAAGGCTTAGAAAAGGGTTCATATTTATATTTCTAAATATTAAGAGCAGTATTTAGAAATATAAATTAAAGTACTTCCACATTAGCTGTGCCTTTTTCTTACAAAAAGCAAAACAAAACAAACAACAACAAAAAACAGGTGTGAAAGACTGTTGAACCATTCCCCAGTGACTCTTTCATTTCTGTTTTTCTCTTCCTAATATTCTCCCATATTTAAGTTCAGGATGATTTCAAATTTAGTGAGTCCTGAACATGGAACAAAATAGATGGGAATAGTTCATTACATTAGCTTGGTTTATTTGCTGAGATCAAAACACACTCTTCACGTTGGGCATCTTGAGGAAGCATTTTGGAAATAAAACAGACATTATCCTGCCCTTTTACAATATCCTCACCTGGTCCACTACATAAAATTCATCATGTCTTAAAAATGATATGATTCTAAAAGACTGCCAGGTAACAAGTAAAATAATTAAGGGAATCGGGAGTTGCTGTTTAAAGTCAGAGAAAAAAAGACTACGTTACTTAATATGAAGGGACAGGTATATAATCAAAGTATATATACTATGAGTGACAATTATTTACCTACACCTTGTCTGAGAATGAGGGGCTGCCCAATGAAGCCTTATAATTAAGCAAGAAATATTAAGCTTATTACCAAAGAAGCTAAAAACACATAGTTGACAGGTTTCAAGAGGGGCTACATAAACATAGACACTGCAGGGTCGTAATAGTTTATTAAACGAAACTATGCAGTTTCAGAGAATCGAATGTGTGCCAGCTACTTTTCTAAGCTTTTACATTTGATCTTCAGAGTAATCTGTTGAGGTTGGTATTATTATGACCTTCATTTTACAGATGACAAAACTGAGGCACAGAGAGCTTAAATAATTTGCCTAAGGTACCACAGTGAGCAAGCCACAAAGTTGGATTGTTTACACTGAAGAGGACAACGATACACTTCTCTATTATGTCCCCTGACTGGATGGAGTTATGTTTTATGACAATAATAGCCACGTTCATACTTATTTTAGTCAATTTCAGTCCACCAAATCTAAGAGAAATGTAAAAGGGTAAAGCTAAAACTCTTGCAAAAGAACTGAGAGAGATAATATAGTGGAAAAAAGCACAGGACTTTGAGTTATGAGAACTCTGTTCCTAGCTCTCACATAATTTGTTTTATGACTCTGGACAAGTCATTTTAAGTCCTTTGTCCACTGTTTTCTCATCTGTACACTGAGAGCTGTTATACTGATTTCTAAGGCTCTCTCCAACTCTCATTCATCACATAGCCTTAGGAACTCAGCTGGAAAATATTTAATAGTGACAACTGATGTGGTAGCTATTTAACTGACCATGTAAAACATAATTTAGGTATTAGCTGATAGAGCAATTCTTCAGAGATATCTGAATATCTCAGAGATTATATGTATTTACACCCAGTGACATGCTTGCTAAAACAAAAAATAACTTTCATTTTCTGTTTTCCTTACTTTCTTTACATAGTACCTGTTTTAGGATGAACACTAAAAGGGCTCTTCAGCAAATGATTGATTCCTTTGCTAACATTGATATCCAGCCGTGGAAAACAGTACTGGAGCATGATCTCCCATTCTAACCAGGGTCCATATCTGTCATTTTTGACGTTACTCTAAAAACAGGCGTAAGTCCAGCATGAGGATCAGTAGGAACTTTTGAGGATTTCTTTTAAAAAGGTTAAAAATGATCTTAAAGCATCTTTAACTTACTAAGCAAAAAAATCAATTCAATTAATAATTGCATTGTTATATTTTAATACAAATTTCAGGAGTATACCTGATATCTACCAGCTACTTTCTTGAAATATTCCCAACGCTGAAGCGAACTGTGATACTTCTGGAAGCCTTGTTGAAGGTCATCATGCATTGGTGATGGGTCATTAAGGAACACGCTCATTTAGAGCACATCAGTGAACAACTCAGTTTTCAGTATGTATTACCACAAGGATATCTAAAGCTTATAAATATTTGGAAAGTAATTATTAATGTTTTTTGAAACACAAATGTTAAACGCTTATATCCATAAAAAATTTTCTTGTAAAAATACAGTGGTGATATGACAGAAAGAATACAAAAATAACTATAAAGTTTAGTGTATAATCTTTCCTCAGTCTGCATATATTTTGACTAAATTGATTCAGCATTCCTTAAGCAGCCATTAATTCAAGAGGATCAACTTCCAAAAAGAGGAAACTGATTTGTGAAATGGCTTCATTTTTTATTTTATTCTATACTAGAGATAGAAAAACGCAGAAATATAGGAGGTGTCATGTGTAAAAAAGATTGTGTTTAGAAAGTAGTATATAAGGATATGCAGGCAGGACACATTTATAATAGCACAGATTGATGCAACTAGCTCACATATAAACGGTCTTGGGAAAGGATATTTTCAGGAAC
The DNA here is from genome assembly GCF_030014295.1 of Loxodonta africana. Taxonomy (NCBI): domain Eukaryota; kingdom Metazoa; phylum Chordata; class Mammalia; order Proboscidea; family Elephantidae; genus Loxodonta; species Loxodonta africana. The sequence goes on along the minus strand of NC_087345.1, from coordinate 80,614,372 downwards.
AAGGGCTAAAATCTTATCCCAGCTTTCTTTATTTTCAAGAATATCTTGACCAACCAAGGCATATTCTTCAAAGTATCTTATTATTATATTTATAGATCTTCTGTAGGAACAACAAGAACAACAAAGCCCCAACACTATTAGCAACATAGACACCAGGTAAATATTGTGGCCATTTGCTGGGAAGCTAGGGGTTATTCCAGTTTTTACTGAATTTCAAGGACTTAACTGGGTAAAATGGGAGTGCTACCCCTTTATAGCGTTATGAGAGTTAAATGAGATGCTCTACGGGAACAGAACCTAGCATAGTACCTGGCTCAGAATACTCAAGAAATGTTAACTTCTTAATTGAACTCCACAACTCAGGTTAATCATGATCATAAATATGTAACCAGGGCAGAAAGCAACCAAGCCAAGATAACACAATACATCAGTAGTACAATGTGGGATACAGTTCTAAAGTTTCTAGTCTGAATTGTTGCTTTAACACCTTAACAATTATAAAGCATTTTGCAAGTATTCTTCACATCTATTGTTTCATTTAATCTTTGCCACAACTCATGAGACAGACAGAGAAGCTATTCTCCCCATCATACAGAGAAGGGAATGGAGGCTCTAGAACTTTATGAAGGTCATAATAAGTGACAGAACGGAGGTTCTTACTCCTAATCCAAGGCTCTTTCTAATATCCTAGAGAAGTAATGAATTCAATGGGAATAGCATTTGGATTCAGGCAGACCAGGACTGAATCCTGAATTTAACAACTTACTTGTTGTGTGATGCCAAGCAAGTTATACAATCTCTCTGAAACCTCACTTCCCTCATCTGTAAATGGAGATATTGTCATGTTCCCTATAAGGCTGCTGTGAAGACCAATGAGAACATTTGTATAGCGCCTATCATAGATAATACAGCACAATATAGGCAGTCAATTAACTGCAGCTACTATTACTGTAAAATTCTAGCCCAGCAGTGAAAATTAATAGCAAGAGAATTCTAAAAGCACATGCTGGTAAATCAGACACAACTTAAATTGGCTCTTTTCCAACAGACCTGACGAAAGGGTGGATTTTTTCGCTGAGGTGAACTTTCTTTTTAATGTCTGGACCACCCTGAAAAATAAACCATCAAACAGACAAACAAACAAAAAATTTGTGTGTATCACATAACAAATAACTTTAAAGTATTCTTTTACATTTAAAATTATATAAATGCAAAGATATTGATTAAATTCTGTCAAAGTATAGAAGCTTGGATGTTATTTTATACAGTCTCAATACCTGTAGCTTTCTGTCTGTGTTTACTTGACATAATTGATCCAGAAAAGTAAATTAATCTTTCTTTTGCCACAAAGGAGTATACTTATAACAAAATATGAAATATCTAAAAATGTAGCTACTACAATATTAATTGATCTATTAATAAGATTACCTACTCTGAAATGTGGATGCTATAAAAATTTAATTTTCTTTGTTAGTAAACGTTCCAGGTTTAATAACACCTGGCAAACAAAGAAATGTAAACTATCATTAAGAGGCGCTTACCTTTACGAGACTCAAATACTCAACTATTCCAGAACGCACTGCAGAGGACAGTTTTCTAACTGATTCATCACAGACCCAACAGTGAACGCCTCTCCTTCCGGAATATACCCAGAGACGATGCTTAAATCCAAAGTCCTCTGAGGAGGAGAGAAATAATAGGTTTTAAAACCAATCTACAAATTTCTGGTTCTTGCTTACTTCCTTAGATTAATTTTTTTTTTTTTACCTCTTTTCAACATGTATTTTTCCTTTAACCACACTAAATTATCTGTAGTTTCCTGTGCCCCTCACATGCCTGTCTTTCTGTCTTTACCCATCCTGGTCTTTCTGCCAAGAATTTCTTCATGCTTGCTACTTCCATTTCTCCCCCTGACCAATTGCCGTGTATCTTTAAAGACTTAGTCTAGGGATATTAAAAGAGCTAATATATTTAAAATGTTTAGAATAGTGCCTGGCACATGGTAAACCCCTATATGAGTTAGCTATCATCATCATCACCATCACCACCACCACCACCACCACCACCTCTTCAGGGAAGCCTTTTCTGACCTGATCTCTTCCCATTCCTGTGTGCACTCCTGCCGCTTTATATCCGCATAACACCCTATGCATACTACTTAACACAACTCTAACCCTCAATTTTTTAAATCTGTCTCCTCCTTAGACTGTGTGATTTCCCTCTTCTAGAACAGTACCTAGCAATATTGAGTACTTAGCTCAATAAATGATTGAATTAGAAAAAACACTTGTTTGTTCAACAACTTTATCTTTTATCTCCCTATCGTGTTTCATGTAAAATGTTTCAAGGAAACATATTAGAAATTTATGAGATTAGGTAGTAAACTGGTACAGAGGAAAACAGATTCTTGTACCTAACCCCACTCAGATACCGCTGATACTTGCCCTTCAATGCTCTGTCGATGATGCGCATGGCCATTGTCATAAGGGTCCAACATTTAGAACATATGTCTGCAGAACTGGAGCAGAGTTATCATTACTCACTGGCATCAATATCAGCCACCCCAACAGCATGGTACATTGTACTTACCTACAACATCTCCTCACATCGTCATAGTCTGTCATATCAATGTCAAACACCAGCTCTTTTTCCTGAGCCTGGAAAGCGCCCAGCTTCACTGTACTGTGTTGACTGGGCTACAAATACAAAATATTTATGTTTCCAGAATAGCTGCCATACTGTTAAATCTGCTTATTTTCTACCTATACAGAAAATGTGGCCAAAGAGAAGCAAACCAAAAAAAAACCCACTGCCGTCGAGTTGGTTCCGACTCATAGTGACCCTACAGGACAGAGTAGAACTGCCTGTCAGAGTTTCCAAGGAGCGCCTGGCGGATTTGAACTGCTGACCTCTTGCTTAGCAGCTGTAGCACTTAACCACTATGCCACCAGGGTTTCCAAGAGAAGCAAAGAAACCATATAATGTAAAGTCTGTGTCAAAGTTCGTTAATTTAGATCCCATATACCCAGAACTGATGACAGTTTAACTTTTATATGCTTAGAACAGAGTCTGATAAATACATAGCCACCATAAATATTTGTTGATTGATAGAAATTATAATAAAACTGTTTTTGGGTCTCTCATAAGGAAAAGTACATACAAATAATCAATACCCTACCGCAAAGTGTTTTAGAGACCTTGTTACTGTATATACAAGTAATAAAAATTCATTTATTTTAAAATGTGCAGTAATTCAAAAGGATTCCCCCCATTAGCTTGAGCTGAGCCTTTATTATAAAGAGGTTATGGTCTAACAGGTGAAGAAGGTGAACTGAATACAGATGGTTACTTTTGTTCCCTCCAAACCCCACAAAAACGATAAAGGTTTTTGAAAAAGGTATAAAAAAGAACCAGAGAGGAGACAACACCACAACTTTCCTGGAAATCAGTGGGGAGAGGTAACTGAGTGAGACCCTTGAAAGCTGAATCTTAAGGTGTCAGTAAGAAAAGCTAAAAAGCAACTCAATTTACACCTCAGAACATCATCTCCCCAAAGGCTTAGGAATAGGTGACACCAGGTATCTCTGGAGTATGTGTGTGTGTGTTTAGGGGTGGGGTGGTGGTGAGGCTGAAATTAAAAACAGGAGGATTGGTTCAAAGTCTCTTTAAGAAGCAGTTAGCTCCAGATTCCTGCACTTACTCTGTACAGCTAGGTGACTGCTCTTCCTTTTTCCTGGCAGAAGAAACCTGAATTATTATCTGGGCAGAGTAAGAGTCTCTGGTAACAGGCACAGGTGCAAAAGAGGGTATTAATGGAGCACTGATGTACGGAATACCAAGATCCAGCCACCCTTCCCCATTTCTATGCTCTTCCATGGCCACCCCAGGCAGGAGACTGAAGATTCCTGTCTGGAGCATCTGACCAGATGTTCTAGGCTCTAGGAACAGATCAGTGACTAAACAAAGATCCCTAGGCAAGTGGGATTTTCATTCTAGCAAAGATCTAGAGAAACTGACCTCAGAGATTCCCCAATAAAATGGCCCAGCCAGATTACTCTGCAGTAAAGAAATCTCAGCAGTGTGTACAGAACTTCCAGTAAGTTTAGTACTCTATTCTTAAATATAAGTAACAAATAAAAAATTACCAGACATACGAGGAAAGCCTCTAATATGAAAAGCTCCAGAAAAAGCAACTTAGAGAAAACAAGCTCTGCATTAGAAGAAAACTCAAGAACTACCATCAGTATCCTCATAGAATACTGATGATGTATCAATGAAAAAAGTACAGGATGCTCTAAAAAAAAGAGCTCTTGGAGATTAAAGAAAAGGAAAATAAGAAGAAAAGAAAATAGACACAGAGGACCAGTCCAAGGGGTCTAACATCTGACTTTAGGATTTTTAGAGAGAGCAGAGAAAACAGGAAAAATTATATCAAAAAAGGAAAATTTCCCAGAATTGAAGGACACAACCTCATGATCAAAAGGGCTCACCAAATATCTAGCACAATAAGTATCAAAAGATGCACATCGAGATACATCGTGAAATTTTAGAACATTGGGGATAAAGAGAAAATCTTAAGAGTGTCCAGGTCCAACACACGGGAACAAGAATCAGAATAGCATCAGTCTTCTTAAGAACAATATTGGAAAGTAGAAGAGAATGGAGAAGTGCCTTCAAAATTCTTAGGGAGAATGGTTTCCAAACTCAACCATCAATCAATATAAAGGTAGAATGAAGACATTTTTCAGACATATAAGGTGTCAAAAATTTTGTCTTCCATGCACCTTTTCTCAGGAAGCTCCTGGAAGATGTGCTCCATCAAAAGAGAGCCAAGAAAGGAGAGGACATAGCATCTGTGCAACAGGAGATCCAACACAGGAGAGAGATGAAAGGAATCCAAAGTGATGACGAAAGGAGATTATAAGACCATATTTATTCATCAGGCCTAAACAGTAATCAGTCCAGACTGGAGAGGTCAGAAATCTCCAGGAGAAATGTTTTCAAGATGAAACTGAAAGACTACCTGATGGATCTGAATATATTGGGAGATGAAGACAACTGGCAAAGAGTCTGGGGTTGAATTTATAATCTAAATTTTAAAGTAATAAAATTTACATTAGGAGCATAATAAATTAGGCATGGGAAGGTTTTGTGTGTGGTGAGGGTAGAGGGTGAGGTGAAAGAAAGCTAAATCCTCATCTGCCAGGATGGACAGTCAATATATAATGCTTAAAATGGAAAAATGAAAGAAATATAAGCAATGTTATTTAGAGACATGAGGCAAATAAGAATCAGCTAAAATAAAGTGGTTGCCTCTGGGGAGCAGAAGCTGATGGTAAAGGTGGGAGACTTTTTCAAAATGCCTATAGAACTACTTGATTCTATAAACTATTGGCATATATAACTGATAAAAATCACAAAACACATACCAAAGACCAAACCAAACCCATTGCCATCAAGTCAATTCCGACTATTAGCAACTCTGTAGGACAAAGTAGAACTTCCCCATAGGGTTGCCAAGGCTGTAAATCTTCACTGAAGCAGACTGTCACATCTTGTGGAATGGCTGGTGTGTTTGAACCGCTGACCTTTTGGTTAGCAGCTGAGCACGTAACCACAGTGCCACAAGGGCTCCTTACAAAACACATACACAAAGGTCTATAAATGCCTCTCTCGGCACAATAAGAAAATGATACTTTTTTTTCCTCCTTCAGTGGGACAAGGAAGCAGAATGGCATCCTGGCCCTTCTTTTGAGACTTCAGTTTTATTCTTCAGTAAACTGTTCTGAAGCATTTTTGCTGCCTGCCTTTCCTTATCTCTTCTTTTCCCCTTACTCTGCAGGTGGGAGACAAACCTGGGATTTAGAGTCAGAAAATTAGGCTTCAAGTCCCAGCTCTATCTTTTAGAAACTGTGGGACCTTGGGCAAACTAAGTTCCCTGGGCCCATTTTCTCCTCTGCAAAAAGATTAAGATTGATATGAGGAACAAGTTAAGCAGCATACGAAAAAGCTCCATACAAAAGTTATCGTCCCATGTGTGTATTTTTAAAGAAGGGAAGAGCAATTCTGATTTATTCATGTATTCGACAAATATTTATGGGGTACCCACTATTCTAGGCAATTCTAGGATAGGTCAGTGGCAGGGGGTGGGAGGAGTGGCAGGTTGCAGCAGATCTCATTGAAAATGTGCTCTTTGAGCAAAGACTTGAAGGTGAGGAAATGAGCCAAGCAGATATCTAGAGAAATGTGTTCTGGGCAGTGGAGACAGCTTGAGCAAGAGCCAGTGTAGCTGTAGTGGAGTAAGAGGGAGAGAACGGCTTTTCACTCAGTGAAATAGGGAGCCACTGGAGAATGGTTTTGAGCAGAAGGATCACAGAATCTGACTTGTTTTAAGAGGATCACTCTGGCTGCTGTGTTGAGAGTAGATTTTAGGGTCTGGAGAGGCAAACTGTTAGGTTTTATAGTAATACAGGTGAGACAGAATGATGGTAGCAGTAGTTGGGTTATAGATATATATTATGGTAGGGCCAAAGGGATTTCCTAAGGCAAAGAATGTGGGAGTGTGAGAGAAAGAGAGGAGTCAAGAATAACACCAATGCTGGAAGAGAATATAATACTTTTTACTCTCTCCCTTAAACCACGTTGACGTCCTCATTTAGTCTTTTAGCCAGATACTAAATTTTTTTTGTCCTAGTGGGAATGTAACCAATTCGCTCCCAAACGATTTCCAGTCAGTAATGTAGAATGTCAAAAAACAAAGAAGATTACCAGTCTACCTGCAAAAGCAGTTAAGTAAACATTATGGGTCCTCAACTTGAATAAACTCTAAAAATTTATATCAAAGGCTGGGGCACCAACCCATCCTTGGTTTGAAAATAAAACAATACATAAAAATGATTTCTTACTCTGTGGGAATATACTGCACCTATATCAATCTTGTATGGATTCATTTTCTGCATCTCTTTTTCCAGCTCACTCTGGTTGTTGAAGGATTGGTAGCGAATGTAAATATCATCTTTCAATGTGAATGAAAATTCACGGTGTTGAAAGTAATTCTTTATCACTGCAAGAGAAATTTACATTTTAAAGCTAATTTGGTACCTGACTCAGTTCAGGGCATTATGGCATTTGAGAAATGAGAATACAGTTAGTGAGCCCTGTGCCCAACACTATACTAGATGTAAAAAAGAAAGGGGAAAAAAAAAAAAGGGACAAGAGAGTACCTCATTTGAAGGGATGTATCCTTCCGCAACTGTTAGGGAAAAGTAAAGTGAGCAGAAAAAATGCAGAAATGTTAAAAATCTAACGCCCCGGTAGGCATTAATAAATTAAATCAGCTGCCAAGAGGATAGTACCTCTCCTCCTCCCAGAGACGCTCTTCTGTCTCTGATACAGATCACGACTCTGTACCTTCATGCTACAACCCAGTAACCCCCTTGCTTAGGCACCGCGGCAGGTCAACTGGACACCTAAAGTGAGCCTGACCGCGTAGGAGGAGGAGCAGCGGCTATGCCTTTCACTGTGTGTCCGTAGGCTGGTCAGTGTAGCCTCTCTCGGCCCCCTTCCGCCTCAGAGGAGGTGAGGAGGGCTCAAGATAATGCACCAAGGCGCCCGGCACAATGCCTAGCTCGCAGGAGGTACTTCATATTGTCATTCCGAGAACATCCCGCCAAGAACCTTCTTACACTGCCCTCCCAACCCACTACCCACCCGCTCGCCGCAGCATCACCTCCGCCATAGTTGAGCCAGCGGTAGTATTGGGCATAGGGAAAGAGCCTCCGGTAATAAATCTTAAGCAGTTCGGGCAGATCGGCAGGGTCAAACACCTCCATGGAGCACGGAATTATGCCAGAGCAGGACTACCCCAAGAATTGGCGGGAACTGTAAAAAAAAGTACAGCCGAAGCTTCCGTCACTGCGCAGGCGCGCTGGGCCCTGCTGTCTGACTGGACCGCCGGAATTTGTAGTTTCTACTTCGGGAATGGGCCAGTCGAGGGGCTCGGCGCAGGCGCGCAGACACTACAGCACCGTTCACGTGGGCGGAAACAGTGTCCGTTCCCGGAAGAACGTCTCTGAAACGTGAGACTTTTGGTTTATCGACTTAGGTTATTAAAGTGGAGTAATAAAGATATTCCGTTCTAACTTTATGAATGTTTCAGAAAAAACGAACGATGCAGACATTTTTTAAAGAGAGTTTGGAAGTTAGTTCTTTTAATATTTCAAAGAATTGCTGAATTCAGTAGAACACCCAGGAACGCTAAAATATGAATTAGAGAAGCCTGCAGAATCATGGTGAGCTTTACGGGTATGAAAAGAGTCGGTTTGCTACTGATGTGGCAGTTACGCCAATCAGCCCTACTGAATAAAAGATACATCTCATTGCAAATGTGGGTTGCGGTGGGCAGCCTGATAATCTAGTTGAGTATCTTGTCACTTGAAAACCATTATTATTAATATTATTTTCACAGTAATAGTAGGAAAGTCAGGAGAGAATAGAGTCTTTCGTAAATGGATTTATTAGCCTAATCTTGAAAATGATCATCACCCCCCAGCTTCTGTGGGCAAGTTAGTCTGCAGTGGGCTCTGGGCAGATCATATTTTTTAATGTTGCCAGAAATCTGGCTTCCTGCACAAATCTTGATTGTTAATTTTCACAGCCCCTATGCATCCTGTTTTGGGTAGGGTCAATTTCAGAGCCTTTAGGGTCTTCACTTTTCCAGTAGTAATAGGAATGCTTTGCAGAGTGATCTTTCTGGAACCACATCCGCCTTGGACTGTTTTTATTCTTTAATTGTGAAACCTGTGAGAACCCGAACTCAATGGGATTGCCTTGTTTTTCCGGGTCTTGCAACTTTTCCGTCTCTGACAGGGTGCAGTCTTACCACTTTTCTCTCTCTCATTTTAGTGGAAAGTATTTGAGTTTTCCTTTGCTGACAGGTTTTCACCTTATACAAGTTCTGGCTTTCGTAGATTTTACTGTATAACAGAACATTTATCAATTCAAAATTTTTTACATGTACAGTTTGGTGATACTGATTACATTCTATCATGTGCAACCAGCACCATGATCCATTTCCAGATTATTCCACCACGATTAACAGAAACTCAGTGCCCCATAAGCCAAGACTTCCCCTCTCTCCTGCCTCCTACCCTTGGTAACCACCAAAAAAAACCTGTTGCCGTCAAGTCAGATTCCAACTCACAGCGACCCTATAGGACAGAGTAGAACTGCCCCATTGGGTTTCCAAGGAGCACCTGCCTAGTGGATTTGAACTGCCGACCTTTTGGTTAGCAGCTGAACTCTTAATCACTATGCCACCAGGGTTTCAATCTCTCTAAAAATGGCATGGGGGTGGCGTCTAACCTCTGATTTCACAAGGAGGAAGGAGAATCATGATCAACAGCCCAGGGCTGATTCCTATGAGGTGGAGGTCACACATGCCTCCACCCTCCACCCTCTTCATCAATTCTCACACCAACTGTCCCTCCCATGGCACTCCCTACTTCTTTGCTGAGTTCTATAATTCATTGACAATGCTCAGGATTATGGGTTTATTAGGGAAGTGACAGGTTACAATTCAGGTTCAGGAATGCTTAGGATACAGTTCTTCCATCAGGACAGCCTCTTCCCAGCCATGCCTGCCTCTCTCTGGCCCCTTGCCCACTGCCCTGCTTGGGCAAGCATTATAAAGTTCTTTTGGCCCCTTAGGCTCTACCCTGCTTGGGCAAGTGTTACAAAACTTTTAGCTCTGCTGATAAGTGCCCCGAGGCACTCCACTCTGCCAGTAAGCCCCTGCTGGAAGGCTCACCTCTAGCTCCGTGGGTCACAAAGGAAGCACCCAACTTTGCCAGCAAGACTCCTGCTCAAAGGCACTAAGCTTTCTTGCTCCGTAGGCCTGGAAAGCCTACTGTGCCAACTCCTGCCTTTGTTGCCGCTGTTTCTCTGCTGCCACTTCTCGCCATCTTCATGTTACAGCTTTCTCTTTCTCTTTTTCTTGGTCTGATTCCAGGAGCTTCTTAGCATAGGGATCCCAGTTCCACAGGATGTGCTCCACTCCTGGCTCTTCTTAGCAGTGGTGAGATCCTCTCCTCCTGCCTCTGGGATGGCTCATCTTAAGGCTAGTGGGATGGCAAAACTGACCAGTCCTTTTGTTAGTTTTCCATAGACCTCATTTGCATGGTCCCACCTGCACAGGGGTGCCATGAACTTTATTTGCGTTATTAGCAAGCTATCCAATCCTCTTGGTGGGCCACAATTACCTTATTTGTATACTCTCACCCAGTTACTTGGGTGGGAGATACAAGACCATGGTGAGAAAGGCCATATGAAAGTGATCCATTGCGCTGCAGTCTCTGTGCGTTTGCCTGTGTCATGTAAGTGGACTCAAACAATATTTGTCCTTTTGTCATGGACTTATTTAATTCAGCATAATGTTCTTAGGGTTCATCCATGTTGTAGCATGTATAAGGACTTCATTTCTCTTTGTGGCAGAATAATATTCCATTGTATGTGTGGATCACATTTTGTTTATCCATTCATCTCTTGATGGATATTTAGGTTATTTCCATCTTTTGACAATTGTGAACAGTGCTGCGATGCGCACTGGACTTTTAAATGGAGATTTCTCAGCTTCCCATCAAATGGAAATTTCTCATCTTCCTTGTTGCTACCTTTAGGAACTGACTTCTTTAGGCTCTTCAGGAGTCCCCTATTTAAATTCCAGGGTTGCTAAGGAGGACAATATCTTAAGTAAGGAGCTAAGACATAAGGGGAGAAGGGAAAGGAAGTTATATTTATTGAGTTCCTGCTATATGCTTGGTTTGTTTAACATTAGTTTTCTCATCAGGAAAAAGGGAATAATAATAGCTAATATTTATATATATATTTAATATTTATATAGCACTTACTATGCCATCAGGTACCATTTTAAGAATTTATTCCTTATAAGAATCTATGTGGTAGGTGTTAGTATTATTTCTATTTTACAGATGAGGAAATAAGCATAGAAAACTTAATTTGTCCAAGGTCACGGCTAGTAAGTGGGGAGCCAGACAGCCTGGCTCCAGAGCCTGTGCGTTTAACCCCTAAGCTACATGCTGAGTCTGCATGGGGTTGTTATGAGAGTTAAAGGAGTGTCTGGCACAGTCCATGACTCAGAGCCACTCAATGTGAGAAGGCTATTTATTCCTTAAAGGTGTTCTGTCATGATTTTTTGCTGTTGTGTTGATTTTGACTCATAGCGGCCCTGTAGGACAGAGTAGAACTGCCCCATAGGGCTTCCCAGGTAGTAATATTTATGCAAGCAGACTGCCACATCTTTCTCCCATGGAGCAGCTGGTGGGTTTGAACTGCTGATCTTTCAGTTAGCAGCTGAGTGCTTACCAAGGTTCCTTGTGTTCCGGCATAGAGGCGTTTATCCCAGATGCCACCAGGAGGCAGTATTGGCATTCAGTTTGTTTCCCATTGGGATTTCTAGGCCACCTAGGTGCAAAAGTCCTTTCTCCTTCAAGCCTTGTACTATCTGGCTTTACCATCCTCTTTAGCGTTTTTGGAATATCTATCAGTCCCAGGTCTCTCTCTCCAAGTTCTTTGCAGATTTGGACACCTACCTAATGGACTTCCCTTCCAGTTCAGCTCCACCTGTTATTCTGGGTGTTTTTAGCATCTAGAAGGATGATCTCTTCAATAAAAGTATGGCTCATTGAGCCACTCTTTAAGTCATCTATTTACTGCACAAATAGTTTATAAACATATGTGGGCACTTTGCCAGGCTCTTGGGAGAAAAATTTAATGATGAGATGCTTTCTGCTCCCAAGAACGTTATAGTCTAGTCAGAGCAATAGACACAAATCAAAAAGTGCAGTGAAGTGTTATGGATGCATTTGTAACCCAAATGTCTGTTGGCATCAACATGTTCCTTATGCCTTGGATAAGATTGGCCCAGACTCCCAGTCCACAATTTGGAACATGTCCGGTGTCATCTCCTCGATTTCTGCAAACTGGTAAGCTTACTTTCTCATGGCCACCTCTGGCTCAGAGCTCCTGCCAGAACAGAGTTATTTCAGTTAAGAAATCACTTGTCATCCTGCACAGGTTATCCTTTTACTGGAATAAACGGACCCAGATATTGAGTGCACCTGTTCCCATGATTTCCACACCAAAAACCAAAAATAACCCAGAACCATTGTGAGTGAACCATATTAAATTGAAGGTTTGGGAAATTTGGAGAAGCATTTACATGAATAATCTAACATTGAGTATGAGGCAATCCTGTTCTTCAAAGTCCTGCTTTGTTATCTTAACCTCTCTCATCCCTTCCCCACCGCCAACTAGCCTCCTACCCCTAGATTCCTATTGATTTCTGTTATGGAACAGCTTGGATCTCTTTTGTGCCCTTGAGGTCTCACCTTCTACTCTAAAGAGAAATAGTTATTTTCCCAAACAAAATTTCCTCCCTGAGAGGGGCTAGATCTTAGGAGAGAGATCTGGACTGAAGTTAGGGATTTACAAGTCATTACTCCTCAGGTCAGGTTTGAAGCCAGGATGATGACTGGGATCACCAAATAAGGAGGATGTGTATGGCAAGAAGAGAAGGACTGGGGTAGAATACTTAAGGGGATTAACTTTATATGTTGAAGAGAACCCAGCAAAGGACAATGAGAAAGAATAGTAATAGAAGCAGGAGAGCTAGGAGAGAATGATTTCAAAGGAGCCAAGGGAGGAGAAAGCTGTGAAAGGGTGAGCATAGTCATTTAAGATGAAGACTGAAGAGAGTGCTCAGATCTGGCAGCTAGAAGTCATGGATGATCGTTTTATGAAACAGTCAAGACAGAAAGCAAATTGCAGTGGTCTGGGGAATCAATAGGTTCTTCCTCTTTTTCTGATCTTGTTTTACAGGCATCACCACCATCAACTCAATTATCGAAGGGAGGAACCTGGGAGTCAGTCTGAGACTCTTTCCTTTGCCTCACTTCCACATCTAAGCACCAGGCAGCCCTGTCCATTCTAGTTCTAAATGTCTGGAATATGTCCTCTTCTCTCTGTCCCCATTACCATTGTCTGAATTCAGATTCTTATTATCTCTGACTTAGATTGCTGCAGTAGACTCCTAGTTGGTCTCCCCACTTCCAGTCTTGCTCCACCTTTTTCACTGTTTCAGGGAAATCTCTAAGATATTGCTTAGGATTTATCAGTGACTCCCCAAACTCATTTCAAGGAGTCCCTGCCACTTTTTAACTTCATCTTCTGTTCTCTTACTTGCAGATTGTCCTTTAGTTATATGAAAATAGTCTTTGAATTGTCACGAAAGGAGAGACTGGAAGGGCTGACTCATTAGGGGGAGAGCAAGTGGAAGTACGGAGTAAGGTGTATGTAAACTTATATGTGACAGTCTGACTTGATTTGTAAACGTTCACTTGAAGCTCAATAAAAGTTAAAAAAAAAAAAATAGTCTTTGAATGCCTGATGTTCTTCCATGTCTCCATGTCTTTGTATATGCTGACTACGATGGCTGGAATACCATTTTATGCTAGAGAGTGCCTTCTGATTCATCTCCCTCTTTTGTGAAGGCTTCCTATCCCAGACAAAGTTAAGTCTTCCTATATCTCCTTTTCTTTATTATGAACTATTTCAAATATACTGAAAAATACAGAGAATAAAATAATATCCTTGTACTCATTGCCTAGATTTGACACATCTTTACATTTTTTTTCAGATACAATTAAATTAAAAGCCCTTAGAAATCCTTCCCTCTCTTTCTAAAAGTAATCACTTTCCTGAATTTAGCATTTATGATTCACAGCCATGTTTGTTTACTTTTATACATATGTGTCTCTGTAAACAATGTTGTTGGTGTTGTTAGGTGCCCTTGAGTGGGTTCTGATTTACAGCAACCGTATGTACCATAGAATGAAACATTGTCCGGCCCTGTGCCATTCTCACAGTTGTTGCTATGTTTGAGCCCATTGTTGCAGGCACTGTGTCAGCCCATTTCCTTGAGGGTCTTCTTGTCTTTCGCTGACCCTCTACTTTACCAAGCATGATGTCGTTGTCCAGGGACTGATCCCTCCTGATAACATGTCCAGAGTATGAGAGACGAAGTCTCACTGTCCTCACTTCTAAGGAGCATTCTGGCTATATTTCCTCTAAGACAGACCTGTTCATTCTTCCAGCAGTTCATGGTATATTCAGTATTCTTTGCCAACAACATAATTCAAAGGCATCAATTCTTTTTCGGTCTTCCTTATTCGTAAATAATGTATGGCCTATTTTGCATGCTTTAAAAATGTATATAAATGGAATCGTACTGTATCAATTACTTGCTACTTTTACATTATAGCACTTTTTTTTTTTAATAGGACTTGTTTATAGGACTTAGTACATTAAAAAAAAATTTTATTCTGCTGTAAGTGAAAGTTTACAAATCTAGCCAGCCTCTCATACAAAAATTTATATACACCTTGCTATGTATTCCTAATTACTCTCCCTCTAATGAGACAGCACACTCCTTCCCTGCACTCTCTATTTTCGTGTCCATTCAGCCAGCTTCTGTCCCCCTCTGCCCTCTCATCTCCCCTCCAGACAGGATCTGCCCACATAGCCTCATGTGTCTACTTGATCCAAGAAGCTCACTCTTTACCAGTATCATTTTCTATCCCATAAAAAAAAAAAATTTTTTTTTTTTTTAATCCCATAGTCCAGTCCAATCCCTGTCTGAAGAGTTGGCTTTGGGAATGGTTCCTGTCTTGGGCGAACAGAAGGTCTGGGGACCATGACCTCTGGGGTCCTTCTAGTCTCAGTCAGACCATTAAGTCTGTTTTTTTTAATGAGAACTTGAGGTCTGCATCCCACTGCTCTCCTGCTCCATCAGGACTTAGTACATTTTATTGTGTTAGTTTCCTTAGGACAGGGTTTTTTATTTTCTTTGTATTAGCTTTAGCATACTTCCTCACACATAGTAGGTATTCAGAATGGTAACAAACAGATGAGATTATGGGTACCTTTTTTTTTTTAAGTAATTTTTATTGTGCTTTAAGTGAAAGTTTACAAATCAAGTCAGTCTCTCACACAAAAACCCATATACACCTTGCTACACACTCCCAATTACTCTCCCCCTAATGAGACAGCCTGCTCTCTCCCTCCACTCTCTCTTTTCATGTCCTTTTCGCCAGCTTCTAACCCCCTCCACCCTCTCATCTCCCCTCCAGGCAGGGGATGCCAACCTAGTTTCAAGTGTCCACCTGATCCAAGAAGGTCACTCCTCACCAGCATCCCTCTCTAACCCATTGTCCAGTCCAATCCATGTCTGAAGAGTTGGCTTTGGGAATGATTCCTGTCCTGGGACAACAGAAGGTCTGGGGGCCATGACCACCGGAGTCCTTCCAGTCTCAGTCAGACCGTTAAGTCTGGTCTTAGGAGAATTTGAGGTCTGCATCCCACTGCTCTCCTGCTCCCTCAGGGGTTCTCTGTTGTATTCCCTGTCAGGGCAGTCATCAGTTGTAGCCGGGCACCATCTAGTTCTTCTGGTCTCAGGCTGATGTAGTCGCTGGTTCATGCGGCCCTTTATGTCTCTTGGGCTCGTAATCACCTTGTGTCCTTGGTGTTCTTCATTCTCCTTTGATCCAGGTGGGTTGAGACCAATTGATGCATCTTAGATGGCTGCTTGCTAGCGTTTAAGACCCCAGACCCCTCTCTTCAAAGTGGGATGCAGAATGTTTTCTTAATAGATTTTATTATGCCAATTGACTTAGATGTCCCCTGAAACCATGGTCCCCAGACCCCTGCCCCTGCTACGCTGGCCTTCAAAGCATTCAATTTATTCAGGAAACTGCTTTTGGTTTAGTCCAGTTGTGCTGACCTCCCCTGTATTGTGTGCTGTCTTTCCCTTCACCTAAAGTAGTTCTTATTTACTATCTAATTAGTGAATGCCCCTCTCCCACCCTCCCTCCCTCCCCCGTCTCGTAACCATAAAAGAATGTTTTATTCTCAGTTTAAACTATTTCTCAAGTTCTTATCATAGTGGTCTTATACAATACTTGTCCTTTTGCAACTGACTAGTTTCACTCAGCATAATGCCTTCCAGGTTCCTCCATGTTATGAAATGTTTCACAGATTCCTCACTGTTCTTTATTGATGAGTAGTGTTCCATTGTGTGAATAAACCATAATTTATTTATCCATTCATCCATTGATGGGCACCTTGGTTGCTTCCATGTTTTTACTATTGTAAACAGTGCTGCAATAAACATGGGTGTGCCTATATAAAAAAATATGGGTACTTTTTTATATTCTGTGACCTTTTCTATATTTTCCAAGTTTCTACAACAATTATTTTTGAAATGAGAAAAAAAAAATCCAATAATTTTCCTTGCAAATATTTTCTAAGCTGCAGGGCCAGGAGCCCAGCTGTTACTGGAAGGAATGGCTGGTGTCTAGCGGCGCTTCCTCTCTAAATCTGGTTTTGTGTAGTTTGAATAATCTCTCACGGCATGAACACCTTTCTCATGCTTTGTAATACAGGTTGATAGTTTTTCTTTCCTACAGGGTCTTACTGTGATTCCCCTCATCCAATATCCAGTTCCAGTTGCTATCAAGTTGATTCCAACTCGTCGCGATGACCCCTTGTGTCAGAGTAGAATTGATACGTGTGGCTGATTTTTTTGGAAGTAGATCACCAGACCTTTCTTCTACAGTGCCTCTGGGTGGACTAGAACCTCCAGTCTTTCAGTTAGCAGCTACCCAGGGACTGTTGTTGTTGTTAGGTGCCGTCAGTTTGATTCTGACTCACAGCAACCCTGTGTACAACAGAATGAAGCGCTGCCTGGTCCTGTGCCATCTTCACAATCGTTGTTTTGACTGAGCCGGTTGTAGCCGCTGTGTCTACCCATCTCACTGAAGGTGTTCCTCTTTTTTGCTGACCAAACATGATGTCCTCCAGGGATTGATCCCTCCAAATAACACGTCCAAAGTATGTAACATGAAGTCTTGCCATCCTTGCTTCTAATGAACATTCTGGCTGTGCTTCTTCCGAGACAGCTTTGTTGGTTCTTCTGGCAGTCGATAGTATATTTGATATTATTTGTGAAAACCTTAATTCAAAGGCATCAGTTCTTTTTCGGTCATCCAGCTTTCACATGCGTATGAGGTGATTGAGAACACCATGGGTTGAGTCAGGAGAACCTTAGTCTTCAAGGCAACGTCTTTGGTTTTTAACACTTTAAAGAGGTCTTTTGCAGCACATTTGCCCAATGCGATGCATTGATTTCTTGACTGCTGCTTCCATAGGTGTTGAATGTGGATCCAAGTAAAATGAAATCCTTGACAACTTCAGTCTTTTCTCCATTTATCATGATGTTGCTTATTGGTCCAGTTGTAAGGATTTTGTTTTCTTTATGTTGAGGTATAATCCATACTGAAGGCTGTAGCCTTTGATCTTCATCAGTAAGTGCTTCAAGTCCTCATCACTTCAGCAAGCAAGGTGTCATCTGCATATTGCCCGTTGTTAATGAATCTTCCCCCAATCCTGACGCTAGATTCTTCTTCATATAGTCCAGCTTCTCGGATTGTTTGCTCAGCATAGAGATTGAGTAAGTATGGTGAAAAGATACAAGCCTGACACACACCTTTTCTGACTCCAAACCATGTGGTGTCCCCTTGTTCTGTTCGAACAACTGCCTCTTGATCCATGTACAGGTTCCTTGTGAGCACAATGAAGTGTTCTGGAATTTCCATTCTTTGCAATGTTATCCATAGTTTGTTATGATTCACACAGTTGAATGCCTTTGTGTAGTCAGTAAAACACAGGTAAACATCTTTCTGGTATTCTCTGCTTTCAGCCAAGATCCATCTGACTTCAGCAACGATGTCCCTGGTTCCACATCATCTTCTGAATCTGGCTTGAATTTCTGGCAGTTCCTTGTTCATGTACTGCTGTAACCATTTTTGAATGATCTTCAGGAAAATTTTACTTACGTGTGATATTAATGGTATCGTTCAGTAATTTCCTCATTCTGTTGGATCACTGGTCTTTGGAATCAGCACAGATATGAATCTCTTCCAGTCGATTGGCCAGGTAGCTGTTTTCCATATTTCTTGGCACAGACGAATGAGCACCTCCAGTGCTACATCCATAGGTTGAAACATCTCAGTTGGTATTCCATCAATTCCTGGAGCCTTGTTTTTTACTAGTGCCTTCAGAGCAGCTTGGACTTCTTCCTTCAGTATCATTGGCTCTTGATCATATGCTATCTCCTGAAATGGTTGAATGGGCACCAGTTCTTTTTGGTACAGTGCCTCTGTGTATTCCTTTCATCTTCTTTTGATGCTTCCTGCCTCGTTTAATATTTTACCTGTAGAATCCTTCAATACAGTGACTTGAGGCTTAAAATTTTTCTTCAGTTCTTTCAGCTTGAGAAGCGCTGAGCGTGTTCTTCCCTTTTGGTTTTCTAACTCCAGGTCTTTGCATGTTTCAGGACAAAACTTTGTATTTTCGAGCTATCCTTTGAAATCTTCTGTTCAGCTCTTTTACTTCATTATTTCTACCTTTTGCTTTGGCTACTTGTCATGGATTGAATTATGTCCCCCCAAAAATGTGTGTATTAACCTGGTTAGTCCATGATTCCCAGTATTCTGTGGTTCTCCTCCATTTTGTAATTGTAATTTTATGTTGAGAGGATTAGGGTGGGATTGTAATACTACCCTTACTCAGGTCACCTCCCTGATCCAATGTAAAGAGAGTTTTCCTGGGGTGTGGCCTGCACCACCTTTTATCTCTCAAGAGATAAAAGGACAGGGAAACAAGCAGAGAGTTGGGGACTTCATACCACCAAGGAAGCAGCACCAGCCGTAGAGCACATCCTTTGGACCTGAAGTTCCTGTGCTGAGATGCTCCCGGACCAAGGGAAGGTGGATGACAAAGACCTTCTTCCAGAGCCAACAGAGAGAGAAGGTCTTCCCCTGGAGCTGGCACCCTGAATTCAGACTTTTAGCTACTTTACTGTGAAGAAATAGATTTCTGTTTGTTAAAACCATCCACTTGTGGTATTTCTGTTGTAGCAGCACTAGATGGGTAAGACACTACTCTGCGTTCAAGAGCAAGTTTTAGAGTCTCTTCTGACATTCATTTTGGCCTTCTCTTTCTTTTTAATAACCATTTGCTTTCTTCATGTATTATGCCCTTGATGTCATCCCAGAACTTACCTCGCCTTTGGTCATTGGTGTTCAATGCTCATCTTGAGATGGTCTCTGAATTCAGGTGAGATATACTCAGGATTGTACTTTGGCTCTTGTGGACTTGTTCTAATTTTCTTCAGCTTCCACTTGAACTTGCATATGAGCAACTGATGGACTGTTCCATGGTTGGCCCCTGGTCTTGTTCTTACTAATGATATTGAGCTTCTCCATTGTCTCTTTCCACAAATGTAGTCGATTTGATCTTGTGTATTCCATCTGGCTGTTTATGTTGTTGAAAAAAGATATTTGCAATGAAGAAGTCATTGGTCTTGGAAAAATCTATCACGTGATCTCCAGCATCATTTCTTTCACCAAGGCCATAGTTTCCAACTACTGATCCTTCTTCGTTTCCAACTTTGGCATTCCAATCACCAGTAGTTATCAATGCATCTTGATTGCATGTTAGATCAATTTCAGACTGCAGAAGTTGGTAAAAATCTTCAATTTCTTCATCTTTGGCATTAGCGATTGGTGCATAAATTTGAATAATAGTTGTATTAACTGGTCTTCAGTTTGTTGCATCTGTCAGTATGTTGTACTGTGGTGGCTTACATGTTGCTGTGATGGTGGAAGCCATGCCACAGGTATTTCAAATACCAGCAGGGTCACCTATGGTGGACAGGTTTCAGCTGAGCTTCCAGACTAAGACAGACTAGGAAGAAGGATCTGGGAGTCTATTTCTGAAAAAATTAGCCAGTGAAAACTTTATAACTAGCAGTGGAACATTGCCTGACCTAGTGCTAGAAAATGAGCCCCTCTGGTTGGAAGGTACTCAGAATATAATTGGAGAGAGCTGCTTCCTCAAAGTAGAGTTGATCTTAATGACATGGATGAAGTAAAGCTTTTGGGATCTTCATTTGCTGATGTGGCAAGACTCAAAATCAGAAGAAACAGCTGTGAAGATTTATTAATAATTGAAATGTGGAACGTACAAAGTATGAATCTAGGAAAACTGGAAATCATCAGAAATGAAATGGAATGCATAAACATCGATATGCTAGGCATTTAGCTGAAATGAACTGGTACTAGCCATTTTGAATCTGATAATCATATGGCCTGCTATGCCTGGAATAACAAATTGAAGAGGAATGGCATTGTGTTCATCATCAGAAAGAACTGTAAAAAGGGCTTGGGGGAGGTGCCTGACCTCCTCCAACCCCACAAGGGGGAAGGCAAACCAAGATCAATAGTGCAAGGCTGACTCCCATGAGGTGGAGGCCAGACAAGCCTCCTCTCTCTGCCATCTTTACTAATTCTGACACCAACCTTCTTTCCCACAGCACTCTCTGTTGGGTTCTATAATTCATTGCAATGGCCACCTATAACTCACAAACCATACTCACAACTACAGGGTTTATTCGGGGAGTAACAGTTACAATTCAGGCTCAAAAACACTCAGGGTACAGTTCTTCTAGCAGGATAGCCTCTCCTCACCTGTGCTCACAGGCACACCTCTCCCTGCCCCTCAGTCTCTGCCCAAGGCATTCAGCTTTCTCTCTCTGTGAGCTGGGAAGCCCACTGCGCTGTCTCCTGCTGCTGGGCGTCTCCTTCCTTGGTGGTGCCAGTGGGCTTGTCCTCTCTGCTCTGGGATTTTTTTTTTTTAAGACTAAACTGACCAATCCCCTTGGTAGGCCACAATTACCCTATCACACAATCACCTGGGTGGGAGTTACAATACTGTGGCTAGAAAGACCACACACAAAAGTAATTAACCCGCTGCAAGAACATTTCAAGATCTACCCTGAAGTACAATGCTTTCAATGATAGCCTAGAAGGAAGACCGGTTAATACGACCCAGAGACTACTACATCCAATATAACCCTGGCTAAATCATATATCTGATAAGGGACTTGTAGTCAGAATACATAAAGAACTCTTGTAACTCAGCAGTAAAAACACAAATAACCCAATTAAAAAATGGGCAAAGGGGGGTGGAGGCTGGAGGGAGGGCAGAATGGGGAGTAACTGGTTAATGGGTAGGGAATTTTCTTTTGAGATAATGAAAATGTTTTGCAACTACATAGAGATAGTGTTTGCACAACCTTGTGAATACAGGTAGTCCCCAACTTAAAATGCATTTGGGTTACTGCAAGTTTCACTTAGACTTTTTTTGTACATCTTATCATTAGTGATGTGTACTACGTACAGTGTTGCAGCACTTAATTGGCTGATGCTATTCTCGGATGCTCAGTCGCAGATGTTCAATGTTATGATTTATAAAGATACTGATAATAAAAGGCAATAATAATGAAAACCAAAAAAAATGAGGTGTTTAACATGTCAAAACTGACTTAAGACGGAGTCGTTGGAACCCCATCACGAGTCAGGACCTACCTGTGTATTAAGTACTACTGAGTTATTCACTTTAAAATTGTTATTTTTATGTTATGCGAATTTCACCTCAACAAAAAGAAAATGGGCAAAGAACTTGAATATTTCTCCAAAGAACACAAATGGGCAATAAGCACATGAAAAGATGATTAACATAATTAGTCACTAAACAGCAACAACACAAAAACCCAAACCAGTTGCCTTCAAATCAATTCTGACTCATGGTGACTGCACGTGTTGCAGATTAGAACTGTGCCCCATTGGGTTTTCAAGGCTGTGACCTTTTGGAAGCAGATCGCCAGGCCTTTCTTTCAAGGTGCCTCCATGTGCATTCAAACTGCCACCTTTGGATAAGTAGTGAAGTGCTTGACCATTTGTGCCATCCAAATCCAAAACCAAATACTATGAGGCCATTAAAATAATGATGTATATATAAATGCACTGACATGGAATGGTCTCTACAATACGTTTAAAAATGAAAAAAGCAGGATAACAATTGGCATATATCATATGATTCCATTTTTTACAAAACAATACATGTGTTTATAGAAATAGGAAAAACTCTAAGATTATACGCCTATACATCAAAATGTTAGCAGCATCTGTCTCTAATGGTGGAATTGAGGATGATTTTTCCTTTTATTTTTTCTTTGTTTTTTCCATAAATGTTTTGCATAGCATAGGTATTATGATTGATAAAAGGAGAAGGGAGAAAAGAAAAAAAAAACCCAAAACCATTGCCATTAAGTCGATTCCAACTCCTAGAGACTTACGTTCCTAATTAGTCATTGTTGTGGGTAACAACCCAGCGGCACCTGAACCCGTCAGTGGCATCTCCAAGAGATCGAAGAAAGACTCCGGAACCAGCGATTATGACACGTGTGTGGTTTATTCGGGAGGCTTACTTACAGGACTGTGGCCCAGGGTGGCAGCTGGACCAGTTTAGTGCTCTGCAGCCACCTAGCAAGGGACACAAGCCTATATACCATTCCAGCTGGGACCAAGGCTCATTGTTTTTCTCCCATATCTTTGGGCGGTCTGTCCCCAGGGACTTCACATCCAGGCCCAGATGTTTTCCTTCCTGTTGCTAAGGCATTCTTCGGCCTTGGCCACTGGCCCAGTCATGCCACTTCCAGCCTTGTACCTTAGCCTGAGTCCATCCCGAATTCATCCCCAGCATGCTTCAGGGAAGAGCAAAGCTGATTCCATTAGGAGGGAATGCATATAGCTGAATACCATTACCCTGTAATCCACCCCTGCATGCCCTCCTAATGTCCTTACAATCTTACCGCCCCCTCTTCAGCGATAACCCTCGGACTTGTTATGCAGAGGAGCACTGCAAAACCAGACCATATACTCAGTATAACCAGCAACACAGGAAAAGACATAGTAATAAGAGTCCCAATGTCACCCAGAAGCCTGTCCACCAGGCGGACGGGAGGGATTGCAGCCAGCTGAAGACAGGATGAGCGGTGTCATGTTTGATAGAAGTGTGGTGTTGCTGCCAGTCCTGCAGAGCCAAAAACACGTTTTTAGAGGCATCAGGGCTAAATATGCAACTTTCAGTTTTTACTATGGCACAGGTGCCACCCTGGGTGCCAGTCAGGATGTCAAGGGCCATCCTACTCTAGATGGCTTTCTGTATTTGTCGAGTCCCCACATTCAGAATGGTGTTAGCCCACCTGGTGGTGTTAAGTGCAGCTGTGGTGTGTCTGGCTAGCCCCTTTACCTGCCACTCCACATCTATAGTGGTGGCCTGGGGCGAGAACAGGGGCAAGGGGCAAAACCACCATGATGTGTGCTGGTATCTGCGCCGGGCTGTTACAGTTTCCCAATTGCTGGGAACACTGGGGAGGGTGGTGTAAATATGAGCAGCTGTGTACAGCCGCCCCCAGGTTCAGGGCCCCACCCAGTTGTAGGGCAGTTACAGCCACCCATGCAAGC
Source organism: Loxodonta africana (assembly GCF_030014295.1). Lineage (NCBI taxonomy): Eukaryota > Metazoa > Chordata > Mammalia > Proboscidea > Elephantidae > Loxodonta > Loxodonta africana. Next base: position 80,590,868 of record NC_087345.1, on the reverse strand, counting down.
CATGTGTCCAAAGCCACCCCTTGGGCAATGGGTATGCCCCTGCCCATAGGCTTTGCTTTTGCTTCCCTAACCAACTATTGGCAACTAGCAGGGTTCTAGCACGCTGTTGTCAGGTGTCCAGCTCATCACCCTGAGGGGGTGAGAGTTATTAGTCCCATTCCAATGCTCCCAGTAAAGGGGAACTTGGTCCTTTATAAGAACTTGCTCCCACTGCACATGACTGTTTTTCTCCAACATGCTGTACCTCTCTTGCGCTTCTCACCACAACTGGGACCAAAATCCTGGTGGCACTTTCTTGTTGCTTTGCTGTTGCCACAGGCCCTACCCGTACCTGTTGGGGTAACAGGCTACGGTCCAATTCTCATGGCTGACCTTGTATTAACACTCCTAAAGCCTGTATTTGTTTTACAGTGAGTGACCTTAGCCTGCTGGAAGGCCTCCTCTTCCTTTGTCTCTCAATCACAAACTGCTCCTTTCTTCACATTCTCTGTGTCTCTGTCTCTTGTCTCTTACGGGCTCAGTCGTCTTCTCACACCCTCACTTTCTAGAACACTCCACAGTTACACCTGTCTCTCTCTTTCTCGCTCATTCTCTTCCTCTCTAGCCCCCTGTATCACTTTCTCATCCAATCTTTTTGTTTCTCTCCCCTCAGTCTCACTTCTTTTTTCACTAACCTATATAGGGCCCATAGGGTTTGGGCTACATGGGGTATGAAGGGGTGTTAGTACCCCAGGAGCCCAACAATTGCCTGTAGTTGATTCACAGCTTCTGGGCATGGGTAGGCTTGGACTTTATCACCGCTTCAGGCATCACTTGAGTTTTACCCGGCCAGGTAACACCCAAGTACTTGATCGACAAACCAGGCCCCAGTGTTTTTCCCTCATTCACCGCCTATCCCCGTGACTGGAGGTGTGTGACTGCCTCACCAGCTGCAGTCTGCAAAGAAGCAAAGAAGTCAGAGGTCAGCATGACATCATCAATATAGTGGAATACGGCCACCTCAGCAGGGGGAATCCACTGCTTGAGGTCAGTGGCAACCATGCCATGGCATATGGTGGGGCTACGCAGGTACCCTTGTGAGAGCACGGTGAAAGTCTACTTCCTCACCTCCCAACTGAAGGCAAACTGATTCTGGCTGGCTGAGTGTAGAGGGATGCTAAAGAAAGCATCAGCCAAGTGGTAAGTGCCCAATGCCTCCCCCATTTGCCCCATCATCTGTGCAATGTTGGGTACAGCTGCAAACAAAGGAGAGTCACCTTATTCAATTCCCAGTAGTCTACCATCATTCTCCAGGAGCCGTTTGGCTGGTGCATTGGCCAGACAGGACTATTGAAGGGGCTCTTGGGTGGTCTCAGAATTTCTACTGGGTGTAGCTCCTGCACAGCCTCAGTGATTTCTTGGTGCCTGCCAGGGAGGCGGTACTGCATTAGGGCCATGACCCGAGCTAGGAAGTGCAACTGCACAGGGGACCATTTAGCATTACCTTGTACTACAGTTTCTATGGCTTTGACTTGCAGGTGGAACTCACTGGAGGTCTGCAGGTCCAGCCCCAACAAGATATCTCTGCCCAGAATGTATTCCAAAATCGGGGCTATGTCTACTTGGTAGGCCTTTGGGGGGTAGTCTTCCAATCTGCAGCACTAGTTTGATTTGGCGCACCCTGATGGCCCCACTCTCATAACCATCAATAGCTGTTAGTGGCCCTTTAAATCTATTTGGGTTATCATACATCAGGGTGCATTCTGTTCAGGTGTCCACCAATGCCAAAACACGTTTGTTAGTGGGGGTCCAGTGTATGATCATTTCAATGTGTGGCCTCCAGTCCCCTGTCACCCAGCGGAGGGCTTCCTGCACCTGTGGAGCACCTTGGCCACACCTCTAGTCGAGGGGTGAGGGAGACTCTCACCCCTCAGCGGGGGGAGCCTTAGGCTTGGCCTCCTCTCATGGTCTCTGGTCAGTGCCTTTGTGGAACCCAGATCTTTTGTCAGGAACAATTTGTACACCAAAGAAACACATTTATAGAATAGACAGTTTGATCAAACTGGCACAAATAAGAAATGCCCTTGCAGGGAACTGCTGCATTGAGACCCCAGACTTGCTTGTCTGAGATGCATGGTTCAGGCTGGGGTTGTCTTGTCCCCTCCCATCAGCCATTTAAACCTGTCCATTGAAGCGCTCAATTGCACCTATGTCTTGGGGTGATAAAGAGTGTGAAGAGTTCATTCAAGATCCAGTGGAAGCCTCTGTATAGGATAAAAAGGCCCGATACAGTTTACTTGCTGAGAACACCGTGTCCTGTTGGCTCAGGAATCTGTCGCTGCACAGGTTTTAGCCTTGGCCAGGGTCTCGTAGGCAGGTCGGCTTTCCTGTGCTATCCAGCATTTTCTGATGACAGTGGCAGTCCATGCATGTAGGCCCAACCTAGGATGGTGTGTGAATCTCCATGGACAGTCCTCTCTTAAATCCACAAGGTGGTTGATTGCACATCTCTTTGCTCTGGAGCAGACAATGCTTCAGCCTGTGTAGTCAGCTGGTTAAGACTGGCCTGCTCATTGGCTATTTTCCCCTCTCAGCCTAGGGACTCTTCTGATGACTATCCACACAAGTAACAAAAGCTTATCAGGAGAGAACTGATTTTATTATTATTATTTTGTCCAGATGTCTCATTTCTATAGGGGATTGCCTTATCTGTCAGTCTGAGGGTTGTCAGTGGCCAGATTGAATGGCCAGGCTGTTAACTATGGCCCATGCCACAGTTTCTGTTTGCCCCTCTAAAAACGGCCCTAACTTGCAGGCAAAAGTTTACAAAGGCGTGCATTAATACATCAACATCATCAGTACATACAGTAAGGATTTGTAGGGGCCCAAGGGTCTTATCCATAGTCAGACTGGGGCAAGTGTCTCAATGATAGTGACCTGAGACTGAAAGTATATCTTAAAACCTTGCTGGACTTTAATTGTAACACAAGGCCTATGGTCCTTGCTGGTGACAGAGAAATTAGACTTAATCCTCAATCTTAATTATTTCTGAAAGATCTGGGAATAGTTGGCAGAGCCCTCACTCATTTGTGGGGCCACACCTCCACCACACTGAGTACAAGCATGCGTCCAGCCCAGTTGCCTGGTAACCTGGAGGTGGGTCCCCCTCTTTTGGTTTTCCCCTTACCATTGAAGCTGCAGCTAGGTTGCTGTTCAGTTATCTTGGCCGGGGCAGCTATCAGAGAATTCTGAGGTCTCTTCAAGGTCGCTCAACACAAGCTATCTTGAAGGGGTTTTTACTCCTTTTTTTTTCCCTGATGTTTTAACTCTTGCTTTGCAGTGGGTGTTACAGGGTGTTCTCAGTGCCAGGACCTGTTTAGCCACTCCAGCTAGCTCCAGTCCTATGCTCTACTGATTGAGCTAGATGGGCTTCGCTGGCCAACTTGGGATTTCTCCCACAGAAAAGCGTATGGGCCAGACCTCCGCACATAAAGGTTGGTGGCTACCCTGTGATTTCCCCCAAAGATGCCTCTTGCTTCTGCAAACGGGACACTAACGTTTCAGTGGAGGACGAATATGCTGCAGGCAAATCCTCCAGTTGCAGCTCTGCTTCCAGCTGTCTGATTAGGGCCCTAGCGGCTGGCTCCACATTGGACGCTCCTGTCAATGTTGCCAGTAGAAGCTACCGCACACTAGCTGCCTCAGCATGGCAATCTGGCTTTCGCTTTGGGGCCTCCAGCTGACACAACGTATTTTCAATGCCCTTAGGTGCTTTCGGGGCATCCCTGTACTCATAAGGTGGGCTCTTGCTATCTAAGATAGCTGCGACCCTCCCGCCACCCATGGAGGACAGGGGACATCCCGGGATTCACCCCGGCAAGGTTCCTCTCCCCGCCATATGTCCGGTGCTCCTGGAGGTTTCATCTGTCTCCTGGATGGCTCGCCAATTGTTGGGTAACAATCCAGTGGCACCTGAACCCAAGGTCAGTGGCATCTCCAAGGGACTGAAGAAGGACTCTGGAACCAGCTATCATGACACGTGTGTGGTTTATTCGGGAAGCTTACTTATAGGACCATGGCCCAGGGCGTTGGCTGGACCAGTTTAGTGCTCTGCAACCATCTAGCAAGAGACACAAGCTTATATACCATTCCAGCTGGGACCAAGGCTCATTGTTTTTCTCCCACATCTTTGGGCAGTTGGTGTCCCCGGGGATTTCACGTCCAGGCCCAGATGTTTTCCTTCCTGTTGCCAAGGCATTCGTTGGCCTTGGCTGCTGGCCCAGTCATACCACTCCTGGCCTTGTACCTTAGCCCAAATCCAGGTCCATCCCAAATTCATCCCCACCATGCTTCAGGGAAGAGCAAAGCTGATTCCATTAGGAGAGGATGCATATAGCTGAATAGCCTTACCCTACAGGTGTCATCAAGTTGATTCTGACTGGTATCGATACCAAGTCACAGAGTAGAATTGCCTCCTAGAATTTTCTTGGCTATAATCTTTATAGAAGCAGATCACCAGGTCTTTCTCCTGTAGAGCTGCTTGGTGGGTTCCACCACCAACCTCTCCATCAGCAGCCATGTGCTTATCCATTGCAGCACCAGGACTCTTTTACTAGTCATTAGGGAAATGCAAATAAAAAACCACAATGAGATATCAGTTCACCACCACTAGAATGGCTAAAACAAAAGACAGTAATAAGTGTTGACGAAGATGTGGAGAAATTGGAACTCAGATTGTAAAATTGATTGTAAAACGGATTTCAAATGGATTGTAAAGTGGTGTAGCCACTTTGGAAAACTGCCTGGCAGTTCCTCAAAATGTTAGAGTTAGCATATTGACCCAGCAGCTGCATTCCTAGATATGTACCCAAGAGAATTGAAAACATAGGTGTTCACAAAAAACTGTACCTAAATATTCATGGCAACATTATTCATAATAACCAGAAAGTGTGAATATCCCACATGTCCTCCAGCTGATGAATGAGTAAACAAAATGTTGTATCCATACAATGGGATATCATTCAGCCATAAAAAGGAATGAAATGCTGATACATGCTACAACCTGAATGAACCTTAAAAGCACGCTAAGTATAAGAAGCCAGACACAAAAGGCCACATATATGATTTCATTTATATGAAATGTCCAGAATCCATAGAGACAGAAAGTAGATTAGTGGTTGCCAGGGGCTAAGAGGAGGGAGAATGGGGAGTAACTGCTAATAGATACAGGGCTTATTGGGGAAGGGCTGATAAAAATGTTCGGAAACCAGATAGTGGTGATCATTGCACAACTGTGAATATACTAAAAACCACTAATTACGCACTATAAAGGGTTGAATGTTATGGTATGTGAATTATATTCCAGTAAGGTGGAAAGAATTAATGTACTCAGCTGCTAACCAAAATTTAGGGGTTCTAGTCTACCCAGATGTGCCTCAGAAGAAGGGCCTGGTGATCTACTCCTGACAAATCAGCCATCGAAAACTCCACTCTGACGCACATGAGATCTCCACGAATCAGAAATGATTCCATGGCAACTGGTTTGGGTTTCTGTATTATAAAATCATCCCGACTGCAGGCCCCAAGATAGGAAGCCACTGCAGCTGTTTTGGGAGGAAGGCCCATAGCACCAGGTCTGAGAGCCCCTGTTTACATCAGCCTATTTCATCTTGAAGGAGCCCTGGTGGTGCAATGGTTAAAAGGCTCGGCTGCTAACCAAAAGGTCAAGGCAGTTTGTATAAGAGCCGGTGACTCCGACTTAGAAAAGACCTGATGATTCGTCCCTGCGAAAATTTAGCCTGGGAAACCCTATGGGGCAGTTCTATTCTGTTCTGTAGGGTCACTATGAGTCTGGAATTGGACAGACACAACAACAGTGTCTCACCTTGGCAGCCGTAGAAGTGGGCTCAGCTGAGATCAGCTTGCCCTTTCCCCAGGGGCTTTGGATTTTAGTATCCCAACTTAAATTCAGCGGATGGGGCTGAAGGGCCCAGGAAACTCTGACTGACCAGGGCAGCTTTTTTCTTTCTGCTTTGCTGTTTGGCAACAATAGACCTGATTTTCAGGCTGAGCAAATTAATATTTTATACTAAGGACACTGGTGAGAACTGGCAGCCTGGACTCTTGCCACAAGAGGGGGGTGTTGTAAAAGCAGTGCAGAGAGGGAGTTACCCAGTAGGGATGCCACAAAGTCCTCTCACATCTCCAGGACTGGACCCTATCTGAGCAAATGAGGCGTGTGTGTGTGTGTGTGTGTTGGAGGGAAGAGGTGAGGTATGTTTGGAGAGAGGTCTTGAGTACAGTTTTTATTTTTTTTAAAGATCCCTCAACTTTGCCAAGTGATCCTGGTTTATAATAAAAGTCTGAGAGAAATTTTGTCACCATTGTTGCATCACTGTGTTTTTTTTCTGGCCTATTATCTTCACCCCCTTGGAGTTTAGGAAAACTATTGGTTAGAAAAGGAGCACTGGTGGCACGGTGGTTAAACACTTGGCTGCTAACCAACTGAAAGTCCTACAGTTGGAACCCACCAGGAGAAAGATGTGGCAGTCTGCTTCCATAAAGATTACAGCCTTGGAAACCCTGTGGGGCAGTTCTACTCTGTTCTCTAGGGTTGTTATGAGTTGGAATTGACTCGACTGCAATGGCTTTTTTTATTAGTTAGAAATTGGGTGTGATTTTACGCTTAGAAATAGAACTCCGTGGGTATGTTCGTCAAATTGTGAATTCCTGACAAGGGGAAAGACCAGCTCTTTCAAGGTTAATACTGATAGCTTGTGTAAGCAAAAGGGGCCTTTTTTTTTTTTTTTTTTTTTTAATTGTACTTTAGATGAAGGTTTACAGAACAAACTAGTTTCTCATTAAACAGTGAGTACACATATCGTTTTATGACATTGGCTAACAATCCCACGACATGTCAGTGCTCTCTCTTCTCGACCTTGGGTTCCCTAGTACCAGCTTTCCTGCCCCCTCCTGCCTTCTAGTCCTTGCCCCTGGGTTGTTGTGCAAAAGGGACCTTCTTTAATTAGGCCATGAGAATTGTGTTGCTGAAGCTCTGTTGTCTAGCCTGGGTCATTGCCCCATTCCCGTCTCTCACTGTGAGCCAGCTCTTTGCAGTGGGACTGGTTAATTTTTTATTTTTTTTAACCCCATGTCCAATAAAAAGGATTTTAGTGGTCCATATATTCCTTCCCGCTTGTTACATTACTGATCTGTGGAGGACGGAAGCAAAATTCCAGAGGAATTTGAAATCCAACGTAGGAAAACCATTTTCCAAAACAAGGCTTTGTCAGGTAATATTTTTCTTTCTTTTCGTGGAGTCTCACATACTGGCCTGAAATGAGCAGCGATTGAAAACAATGCAAGCACTAGGCATCAGCTGCCCTAGTATTTGCTAACTTTTTTCCAGTTGGCAGAGGGTGGCAGCTTTAGAAATAAGGCTGAGATTGGAGAATCTGTCAACCAAGTTTTATTCATGGACACATGTTGTTGCTGTTGTTAGGTGCCATCGAGTTGGTTCCGACTCATAGCAACCCTGTGTACAACAGAAGGAAACACTGCCTGTTTCTGTGCAATTCTCGCAATCATTTTCTACCTTCTTGGATTATTTGCTTAACACACAGATTGTGTAAGTGTGGTGAAAGGATACAACCCTGCTGCACACCTTTCCTGACTCCAAACCATGCAGAATCCTCTTGCTCTGTTTGACTATCTGCCTCTTGATCTATGTACAGGTTCCTCATGAGCACAATTAATTGTTCTGGAATTCACATTCTTCACAATGTTATCCATAATTTTTTATGATCCACACAGTCGAATGGCTTTGCATAGTCAACAAAACACAGGTAAACATCGTTCTGTTATTCTCAGGATCCATCTGACATCAGCAATGATATCCCTGGTTCCACATCCTCTTCTGAATCCGGCCTGAATTTCTGGCAGTTCCCCGTCCATATACTGCTGCAGACACTTTTGAATGACCTGCAGCAAAATTTTACTTGGGTGTGATATTAATGATATTGTTTCATAGTTTCCACATTTGGTTGTATTACTTTTCTTTGGGTTAGGCATAAATACAGATCTCTTCCAGTCAGTTGGCCAGGTAGCTGTCTTCCTAATGTCTTGGCATAGATGAGTGGCACTTACAGTGCCTTGTTTTTCACCAATGCCTTCAGTGCAGCTTGGATCTCTTCCTTCAGTACCATTGATTCCTGAGCATATGTTACCTCCTGAAATGGTTGAATGTCGACCAGTTCTTTTCGGTATAGTGATTCTGTATATTCCTTTTGCCTTCTTTTGATGCTTCCTGCACTGTTTAATATTTTCCTTGTAGGATCCTTCAGTATTGCAACTCAAGACTTGAATTTTTTTTCAGTTCTTTCACCTTGAGAAATCCTGAGCATGTTCTTCTCTTCTGGTTTTCTAATTCCAAGTCTTTACACATGTCATTATGACGCTTTGTCTTCTCAAGCTGTCCTTTGAAATCTTCTGTTCATCTCTTTTACTTCATCATTTCTTCTGTTTGCTTTAGCTGCTCAGTATTCAAGAGCAAGTTTTAGAGTCTCTTCGGACAACCGTTTTGGTCTTTTCTTTCTTTCCTGTCTTTTTATCGACCTCTTGCTTTCTTCATGTATGATGTTCTTGTCATTCCTTAACTCGTCTTGTCTTCAGTTGTTAATGCTCAACACATCAAATATATCCTTGAGGTGGTCTCTAAATTTAGGTGGTATATACTCAAAGTTGTGTTTTGGCTCTCGTGGGCTTGTTCTAATTTTCTTCAGCCTCAGCTTGAACTTGCATATGAGCAATTGATGGTCTGTTCCCAGTCAGCCCCTGGCCTTGTTCTGACTAATGATATTGAGCTTTTCCATCATCTCTTTCCACAGATGTAGTTGTTTTGATTCCTGTGTATTCCACCTGGCGAGGTCCACGTGTATAGTTGCCGCTTATGTTGTTGAAAAAAGGCATTTGCAATGGAGAAGTTGGTGGTCTTGCAAAAATCTATCATGTGATCTCTGGCATTGTTTCTATCACCAAGGCCATATTTTCCAACTACCGATCCTTCTTCTTTGTTTCCAACTTTCATATTCCAGTCACCAGTAATTATCAATGCCTCTTGATTGCATGTTTGATCAATTTCAGACTGCAGAAGTTGGTAAAAATCTTCAATTTCTTCATCTTTAGCCTTAGTGGTTGGTGCATAAATCTGAACAATAGTCATATTAACTGGCCTTCCTTATAAGTGTATGAATATTATCTTATCACTGACAGTGTTGTACTTCAGGATAGATTTTGAAAAAATGGACACATGTAGCTTCTTTAAAAAAAGTTTGAGGCCATCTAAAGTAAAAGACACATTACAATAAGGTTTTTAAAATGCAAATAGAAATACAAAAAGAAATAGAAAATCAAAACAATGAAAAGGAAGAGAGAAGAAAAAATGCTGTTCGTAAGGGTTGATAGAAGTACTGATTGTTAAATTTTGCCTTGAACATCTAAGACAATATGAAAAAGTAGATAATTTAAAAATAATGAAGAGTCCTTAGGTGGCGCAAATGGTTAAGCACTTGACTACTAGCCAAAAGGTTGGTGGTTCGAACCCACCCAGAGGTGCCTCAGAAGTGCCTGGCGATCTGCTTCCAAAAGGCAGTGTTGAAAACCCAATATGAAGCAGTTCTACTGTGAACCCATGGGGTTGCCATGAGTGGAAACTGACTGGACAGCAACTAACAACAACAGCAAATACTATTTACTTAGAAAAGACAAAATCTTTCCTGGTACTAAGTACCTGACAGGATTTATCGTGTGAGATCTTAGACGTTGTACAGCTACACAGTGTTCTTAGGAAGTTTTATAGCAAATGCAGAAGTAAATTTCCTCTTTTTCTTTTATCAATTTGTCTTAAAGACTTAGGATAAAACCTTCAAGTCTAATTCAGTGGAAGAGATTCTGCCTGTGTGAGGGAAGGGCACGGGGTTGGTGGGTGTGTCAGTGTGGCTTTTGGAGATTTCCCCATCAGAATGGACATCCCTCAGAAAGTGGAAGGTCAGCAGAGCCTTCTTACCCACTTGGTATAGCTTCTGCAGTGCTCTAAGACTCTTGCCTGGGAAGGAGAATTATTTCAGGGGGTGAAGGAATAGGTTTCCATCGCTTCTGGGTTTTTGCTTGGTGCCTTTTTTGTCACGCATTTCAAGGACGGCCATGTCTATAGTCAGCACAGACAGGAGTGTTTGCCCTCATGCAGTTTCCAGTCTCAGAAGTAGCCTGGCACACCGGGGACAGCATGGACTTGGGAGACAAACAGCCCTGGACTGCAAATCTCAGCTCTGCTATCTAGTTGCTTAATGACCTTGGGAATTTACCTAACCTCTAAATGACTCATAATACCGTCTCAACTTTTTAGGATTGTTATAAAGATTGAATGAAGTAAAATGACAGCAACATACCCATTGCTGTCGAGTTAGTTCCGACTCACAGTGACTCTATAGGATAGAGTAGAACCGCCCCACAGGGTTGCCAAGGAGCAGCTAGTGGATTCGAACTGCAGACCTTTTGGTTAGCAACAGAATGCTTAACTACTGTGCCAGCAGGGGGCACTTAATAAATGGTAGCTATTTTATTATTATTATTATTTTAGTAGTAGTAGTGACATAGGGCCGCTATGAGTTAGAATCCACTGATGCATTTTTGTCTCCTAGCATGTTCCTCTTTCTATACAAATCTTTCCTAAATTACTCCAGCTCTTGCTTTCTATCCAAGCTGCCCAAGTCTGCTCCAAGACCTTATTTCCTTGATTGCCACTGCAAGCTACCACCACCCAGCTTTAACCTCCCCTTTTCTATTGGTTTCTTCACTTAGTCTAACACCAGATACAATTTACCACATAAAAACAAAAAACAAGCCTTGTCTGGATTTTATTAACACTTCAAATTATGGTCCCGCTTTTTTTTTTCACTTGATGGCAATGGGTTTGGTTTTTGGTTTATTATTATTAGTAGTAGCAATAATAGTAATAGGGGATATGAGAAAGGTGCACAATCAAATATAATGCATGGCAGTATATGAAAGTAGTCCCTGGGTAATGCAGATGGTTAAGTACTTGGCTACTAACAAAAAGATTGGAGGTTCAAATCCACCCAGAGGCACCTTGGATGAAAGACTTGGTGATCTACTTCTGAAAGATCACAGCCATTGAAAACACTATGGAGCACAGTTCTATTCTGAAACATGTGGGGTCACCATGAGTTGGAAATCGACCCAATGACAACTGGCTTAATTTTTTTTTCTTGTCCAGTAAGGGGTACGTGGTTCCACAATCACTGTTTCTGTGAAGCGGTCCCTAACTTTGCCAGTCAGTGTGTCATCCTTCTTTGCTGCCTGCCTCATTAGTCTGTGTGTGTACTTCTGTTATGGCACCTGTCACACTGCAATGCATTTGTTTGGTTACCTGCTTGACTCTCCTTTCTACACTGTGGCTTCGTGAGGATAGGAGCAAGTATTAGGTCAATACAGAGTCTCCAGGATTTAATGCAATACCTGGCACATAGTAAATAATAGATATTGGTTGAAGAAAAAAGGAAGGGTTAAAGTGAAAACTGTTCTCTTTCTATCAAAGGGAAAGGAGGGACCCTCACCATGTGGCTCTACCTGGTGGGCCTCGTGAGCCTGTACTACCTTCTGCGCTGGTACCGGGAGCGGCAGGTGGTAAGCCACCTCCGAGACAAATATGTTTTTATCACGGGCTGTGACTCAGGCTTCGGGAATCTGCTGGCCAGGCAGCTGGACCTGCGAGGCTTGAGGGTGCTGGCTGCGTGTCTGACCGAGCAGGGGGCCACGCAGCTGAGGAGCCAGACCTCAGACAGGCTGGAGACGGTGATCCTGGATGTCACCCAGACAGAGAGCATTACTGCAGCCACCCAGTGGGTGAAGGAGCGTGTGGGGGACAGAGGTATGAAGAAGTATTTTTTCCTTGTCATTTACTTAGGCGTGAAGATGCTAAGGTTTTTATGTATGTCTTTTTATGTGTATATATATGTAAGGGGTCCTGACGGTACAGTGGTTAAGCATTCAGCTGCTATCCGAAAGACTAGTAGTTTCAACCCCACCAGACGCACCACAGGAGAAAGATCTGGCAGTCTGCTTCTGTAATTATTACGGCCTTGGAAACCCTATGGGGAAGTTTGACCCTGTCTTACAGGGTTGCTGTGAGTCAGAATCAACTCAACAGTACAGAACAACAAAAACACCCCCCCCCCAACCCATTGCTGTTGAGTTGATTCTGACTCATAGTAACCCTATAGGACAGGGCAGAACTGCCCCATAGGATTTCCAAGGAGTGGCTGGTGGATTTGAACTGCTGACCTTTAGGTTAGCAGCCAAACTCTTAACCACTGCATCATCAGGGCTCCATATATCTATATATAGATGTATATGTGTATATATATATGTATTTACATACACACATGTATGTTAAAAGCAGGGCTTAAAAGACTGGTTTTGTCATTTGAAGGATAGTCATGATTCTTTATCATGTTTCATTTGCTTAATATTTACATTGAAAAATGAACCATATATATATATATAAAATTATGCTTTAAGTGAAAGTTTACAAATCAAGTCAGTCTCTCATATAAAAATTTATATACACCTTGTTATATACTCCTAGTCGCTCTCCCCCTAATGACACAGCACACTCCTTCTCTCCACCCTGTATTTCCGTGTTTATTCAGCCAGCTTCTGTCCCCCTCTGGCTTCTCATTTCTCCTCCAGACAGGAGCTGCCCACATAGTTTCATGTGTCTATTTAATCCAAGAAGCTCACTCCTCACCAGAATCATTTTCTATTTTATAGTCCAGCCCAATCCCTGTCTGAAGAGTTGGCTTTGGGAATGGTTCCAGTCTTGGGTTAACACAAGGTCTGGGGACCATGACCTCTGGGGTCCTTCTAGTCTCAGTCAGACCATTAAGTCTGGTCTTTTTATGAGAATTTGAGGTCTGCATCCCACTGCTCTCCTGCTCCATCAGGGGTTCTCTGTTGTGTTCCCTGTCAGGGCAGTCATTGGTTGTAGCGGGGCACCATCTAGTTCTTCTGATCTCAGGCTGATGTAGTCTCTGATTTATGTGGCCCTTTCTGTCTCTTGGGCTCGTAATTACCTTGTGTCTTTGGTGTTCTTCATTCTCCTTTGCTCCAGGTCGAACCCAATATATCTGAGGCTATTATTGTACCTTGCAAGTGGAGTATTTACTAACGCAAATTTATGTTTGAAGAGTTTTCAAGGTGTTCTTAAGAACCGATTCTTATTCCTCTGTTTGCACTTAAAATATAGGCATTCCTCCAAGTCCGCCTTTGGTCATCTTCTCTTGTTAAGTTCCATTTTCTCTAGATAATCAAGTCATCTTTCTTTTCCCTACTCCTTCATTTTATAATTCAATAGGTCCTGTTATTTGAACCTCCTAAGTATTTCTCCACCCCAGGAATTGCAAACTAGTAATAAAATTGTTTTGCTTGGGTTACAGAATATTAAGAAATATATATTTTAAATTAGCTGCTGACATTTAAAAATCACAATATTTCACATAAAATCACAAGATTTGGCCTCCCTGGGCCCACATTCCTACATGATAGTCTTTAGATGGAGCTGAGCAGTGGCTTCCCCTTTTTAGGGGACCTAGGCTCTCCAGTTCTTCACAGTCCCCACCATTCCCTATTGTCTTATACAAAGCCTGGCTCTCTACTTTGTGTTATCTGTGGGTATTTGAGTTTATAGTTCCCGATCTATTTTGTCCCACACTATCCCTACTGCCACTCTTCAGTCCAGGCCTTTGTTATTTTTTCATACAAACCATTACAGCAGTCTCATATTTGGTTTCCTTAACTCTATTTTTTTCTTTCTCCTTTTAGATTTTCTGTTTAAAAACTTCCAGGGGTTCCCTGTTGCCGTGCTTCACTGTCTGGTCTCCAGTGTGTCATTCCAGCCTTGGCACCCATGAACAGCACCCTGTACTTTGGTCACACGGAATTACCTGCTGTCCCAAGCATGCAACGAGTTCCCTTTGACACTTTTGCTTTGGCTCCTGCTTTTGCGCTTGGGCTTCCTTTGCCCAGAGTGCTCTTCTTGTCTCTGCCTGGAGGCTTCCTCCTTGTCCTTCAAAATCCTGGTTATTTCCTTCAAGAAATATTACCCACTATGGCTTCTTGAATCTGTGGTTTAGTATCCTTCATTAGTTCTGGAAAATTCTCAGCCATTATTACTTCAAATATTACCTTTATTCTAATTCCTTTCTCCTTTTTTTCTGGGTTTGATCAGTCATATGATAGGTATTTTTACTTTGTTCTTGCATCTCTTATCTTTTCTTTGATTTTTTCCATCTCTTTTTTCTCTGTGCCTCATTCTGCATAATTTTTTATCTTCCAGTTTACTACTTACTATTTTCTGCTATGTCTATCTACCATTAAGCCTGTCCACCAAATTAAAAAATTTCGGTTATAGATTTTATTTCTAGGAGTTCTATTTGGTTTTTTTCCAAATCTACTTTGATCATTGGTATCATATCTCTATTAAAATTTTCAATTTCTTCTTTTATTTAAGAATATATTTAGAATACTTCTTTTTATATTATGTAACTATATCTCTAGTATATAAAGTCTTTGGGAATCTTTTTCTGCTGTGTATTGTTTCTGCTGGCTCTCACATATGGTGCTTTGTATCCTTTTGTGTTTAGTGATTTTTGACAGTGAGTTGCTGTTTTTCTTACTAACTCTCTCTGGTGATTTTTTGATGTGTGCAATAAAGATACCTCCAGAGAAGATCTACATTTGCTTCTGTCAGGTGCCTAGGGGCACTCAGAGCCCTACCTTAGACTTAACTCTCGGCATAAGGTGTTTTATGTCACCCAAGTAGTATGAATTTGGGTTGTAAGCCCTCATGAAAGATAGCTTGTGGTTATGAACCCTCAGGGGTGATTCTTCCCCACCCAATACCAAAGTTCAAGACAGACAATTCTACTTTCAGGCCTTTTGAAGGAGACATTATGTCTAGTTTACCCTTAGACTGATAGTGTAGCTATTTGGGAATCCAGTTTAATGAGAAGAGTGTCTGCTTTGTGAGGCTATGAATACTGAAGTTCAAGTTCACACTGTTTGGCAGATTTCCTTGAATCTCATGCCCTCTCTGTCTCCTGCTTCCGCTTAGTTTTTGGCCTTAGCATTTTTTTTTTTTAACTTTCTTGTTATCTTATAGATGCATTTAATAAGATTAAAAAATATATTTTGTCTAGCATTTTTAGTTGTTTTCAGAAGGAGGATTAATTAAATAAATAGTTCGCCATTTTGTCTGAAGTTAAACTCTTGATTTGATTTTTATTCTTTTAGGACTCTGGGGCCTGGTCAACAATGCTGGCATTATTAGCCCATTTGGCCACAGTGAGTGGCTGAAGATTGAGACCTACGTGAATATCCTCAAAGTGAACCTGATGGGTTTGATTGAGGTGACCTTGAGCATGCTTCCCTTGGTGAAGAGAGCGCGGGGGAGGATTGTCAATGTCTCTAGCATCCTGGGAAGAATTGCGTTCTTTGCAGGAATCTACTGTAGCTCCAAGTATGGAGTGGAAGCCTTTTCAGATGCTCTGAGGTAACTCTGTTAAGTTAAAACAAAAACAAGTATTGAGCACTTAAATGTTTCAGGCATCGTGCCAGTTGCTTTTGCCTACATTATCTTAGTTCATCACTCCCAAAATCTTGACACGCGGATTACTAATCTGTTTTACAAAGAAAACTGAGACACAGATTTTTAAGATTTTTTCCCAAAGCTTACCCACCATAGCCAGGATGTGACAGAACTGTGTTTTGTCTCCTGTCACCACATCACACTTTAATTTCCAAGATTTATCCTTGATGAAATTTCATTTCTGAAGAGAGGATGACTACTTTCTTTTCTGCTTAACGTGAATTCTTTTTCTCTTTGGTTGTTCATCTGCTTCCAACTAACCTTTTCTTTCCCTTTACTCTGTATATCTTTGCTTTCTTATGACTTCAATTTGCTGTGACCCCTAATATCACCGCCTCTACCTCTTGGCTTCATGCATCATTTGAACATCATGTCCCTCTACCAGCTACTTCCTTCTGTTTATATTTCGTAGAACTCCTAGTTTGGAGTCCTGAGAGAGAAACATATTGGTTGAGTTAATTTCTCATGTAGGTCAGGTGACACACTATGGTGTCCTTTTTGTGCACTTAGTATGTGTTGAGGACTCTTCCAAGTAATTTCCATAACAACCCGATGATGAAGGTATTATTTTTTTGCTCATTGTACGTGTTGATGGCACCGAGGCACTGAGGTTTAGGAATTTGCCCATGGTCATGTAGTCAATAAGGGGAAGAGCCACTCTCCAGCCCTCAGATGGGCTCTCCTTCCATCAAGAACCCTCCTGGTCTAGTCACTAGCCAAAGATTAGACAGGCCTAAAAGACAAACAATAACCACACGTGAGGAACGTGCTTCTTAGATTAATCAAGTCTATGAGATCAGATGGGCAACACGTGCCCAGGAACAAAACTGAGAAGGCAGAAGGGGGCAGGAAAACTGGACAAATGGACACGGTGGACCTGGGATGGAAAGGGAAAGGGGGAGAATGCTGACACGTTGCAGAATAGCAGCGATGCCATGAAACAACTTATGCACAAATTTTTGAATGAGAAACTAATGTGCTCTGTAAACTTTCACCTAAATCACAATAAAAGAAAATAGTTAATAAGTTAAGGAATTGAGCAGGGTGGGTCCTAATTCAATCTCATTGCTACCCTTATAAAAGAGAACGGTAGACATAGAGAGACAGATAGAGGAAGGACAGCCATGTGAAGATGCATCTATACACTAAGGATGCCTGGGACTACCAAAAGCTGGGAGAGACTAGAAGGGGTCTTCTCCTAGAGACTTCAGAGAGAGTATGGCCCAACTGACATGTGGATCTGGACTTCTAACCTCCAGCACTGTGAGATAGTACATTTCTGTTTTTATAAGCAACCCAGTTTACAGTATTTTGTTATAATGGCCTTAGAAAAAGACTGTGGATATTTAGTACATTCACAGTGTTGTGCAATTATTGCCATTATCTAGACTATGGAAAAAAAAAAAAAAAGAACCCTCTTGTTCTAATCAGCTGTAGATATGAGGGTGTAGTCACAAGTTACAAAATATAACTGCAAGAACTCCTCTTCAGCAGGGGCTTACGAGGGGCAATTTCACTTGGAAATGAGCTGTCAATATTGAAGGCACCATGACTGGTATACCAAAACCAGACCCAGTGCCGTCGAGTCAATTCTGACTTATAGCGACCCTATAGGACAGAGTAGAACTGCCCCATAGAGTTTCCAAGGAGCGCCTGGTAGATTTGAACTGGTGACCCTTTGGTTAGCAGCTGTAGCACTTAACCACTATGCCACCAAGGTTTCCATGAGTGGTATATGTCTATTATAATAGACACATTATATTTTCTGCCAAAGAAGGGAAAGGGAAATAAGCAAGAGAATCACCATGAGTTCTTATCATGTGGCAGGCACTTCCCCTAGCTTCCTGCCCACCCAGCGTCTTGTCTACTCCATGTGACTGCTGCCAGCTGATTTACCACCACCCACCACCACCCTGGTGACTGTTCTGTTGGAGTCCTTGACTCATTCTCAGGCCAAGAGCAAAGACTTTTCCTTCTGATATTCAAATCACTGTTTAGCTCCTTTAGAAAACTCCAGTTTGCCTTAGTTGTGCTAAGGATAAACAGGGAAAGGAAGTTTTGCCCCACATTTGGGTTGGGGTCTTAAAGGGGAATGGAGGTTGTGGTGTGATAGGAATCGGAGTGAGAAAACTCCAAAGGGAAGTGGAAATCCTGGGAGCAGGGTCACTACTGGCTTGTATAGCCCTTCCCTCTTCCCCCAGTGTACACAGACATCTGGAGAATCTTTTTCTGAAGCTCAAGTCCTGAAGGTTTTAGGTTTCGGTTTGGTGAGGGAGGCTTTTCCTTAGAACAGTGGTTCTTAAACTTTAGCATGCCTCAGAATCACTTGGAGGGCTTGTTAAAACGGGTTGCTGTGTCTCACCCCCAGAGTTTCTGATTTGTAAGTTTGGACTGGGGCCTGATAATTTGCATTTTTAACAAGCTCACAGATGCTAATGATGCTACTGATCTGGGTCCATGCTTTGAGAACCACTGCTTTAGAGGGTTATGGCGCTTTGTATTCTGCTTTCTTACTGACCATAATTTCAAATCTGTTTCTCTTTGACCTCAGCTTGGGCTTCATCTCCAGCAAAGCTGTGTGAACCCTCAGGTTAGGGTGCACCCTTCATCACTGTGCCAGAGCACCCAAAGTGTATACCTCTACCATGGTGTGCAATGTCATTTTACTTGTTTGTCTCCACACGAACTCTAAGCTCCTTGAGGGAAGGACCATATCTTACTTCACTTGGTGTAGATAGCACTTAGCATAGTGCCTGGCACACAGAAAGCCCCTGATAAGTATTGGTGGAACTGATTGTTGAACTACCTGAATATTCTGGAATGACCAATGACTTGTATAATTTTAATGCCCACAGCATATTCCATTAATGGCCTCTTACAGTCTTTGAGCACACTGTAGTCTTTCACAGGCCTTTGTGTGCGTGGTTCCTGCTGCCTGTGTTGCTGTCCTTCCCTGTCTTCACTTGGAAATTTACTCCTTGTCCTTCAAGTTTCAATTCAGTGTTCACTGAAGCCTTCCCTGTCTCCCTCAGAAAATCTGACTGCATCTTCCTCTCCAATTCCATAGTCCCTTGAATACCTCTCCTTTATTATTCTTTTGAGTTGTGTTGCAGTTATTTGCTTACTTGTCAAACTCATCCATTTTGAGGTGGGGAACTAAGTCTTAATCTTTTGAGATTGTGTGTACAAAACACTTAGGACGGTGCCTGTTCTAGTAAATGCTAATTATTTTTATTCTTTGCATTCCTCATACCTCCAGTTAATAACTGTTAAAGGAATGAATGCAAGGTTGAATGGTTATGTTAGTTTGTTGGACCTAGGAATGTTTAAAGTTTTTCTTGTCTCCTCTGTATTTCTTTAAAATATCCAGTAAAGGTGTTTTTATAACCTCTTTTTCTCCCCCCCTCCCCCCCCATGACAGCATTGAAATTGTGGTGTCTTTCAATCAAAGGGGTTAATTGGAGGTTTTTGTTTCAGACGTGAGCTTCAACATTTTGGGGTGAAAATCAGCATAGTTGAACCCGGCTACTTCAGAACAGGAATGACAGACATGCAGCAATCCTTAGAGGCTGTGAAGCGAGCCTGGGAAGAGGCCCCTACGGATATCAAGGAGACCTACGGACAGCATTTTTTTGATGCCTGTGAGCTCTTTTTCTTTTGATAAGGATAATGGGCACCCTTGCGCCTTGCATGAGAAGGCAAAAGTGGGTTGGTGGAGAATGATTGGGAGAGTCTCTGAGAACAAAGCCTTCTCAGGACAGGGGGGAGTTGATGGACATTTAGGTTGTTTTCAGTGCCCTCACAGTTGGCTTTGTGATGGCTATCACAGCTGAGGAAGGGGCATATAGGCAGACTGGGGCTCCACCTACCCTGCCTTGTCACCTGTGGGCCTGGTCACCTGAGCACTAAGGAGGAATTACGTGGGTAGGAGCATGGAACCACTGGGTCTTGAGAAGGAGTGCCTCTGGGTGATTTGGTTGGGCTGGTGCGAGATGCCTGCTTGACTAAAGTGCCATCTCCAAAATTGTCTCCTTATTGTGACAGGAGGGAGGGTGTAAGGTAGGAGAGGTAAGTGGGTGAGGGCCAGGTTTGCGTGGCCTTGTGGATGATTCCAGCAGCCCTGGTAGCGCAGTGGTTAAGTGCTCGGCTGCTAACCGAAAGGTAGGTGGTTTGAACCCACCAGCTTCTCTGTGGGAAACAGATGTGGCGATCTGTTTCTGTAAAGATTATAGCCTTGGAAACCCTGCGGGGCAGTTCTACTCTGTCTTACAGAGTTGCTATGAATCGGCCATTCCAAGAGACTGGACCTCATGTCCAGGTCACAGGAGCCCTGTGGAAGTGAGAAAGATCATTTTGATGATCTTCAGGAGGAGACAGCTTGAAAGGGGAGATAAGGCAGTCGTAAGCTGTGCACCCTGGCATGGGGCTGAGCCATCCTGGGGGAGGAGATGTTTTTTCTTTACAAAAGGTGTCAGCAGCTTACCAGGGCCAAAGGGAGCAGCCCTCTTTTCCATTTCACATAAAGGCCTTGTGGTGGATAGCAGCAGCCTTGTCACTAGATTCGGATGATACCATAGTCCAGAGAAAAGAAGGAGACTGTGTAGACAGAAGATTCTGATGTAGAGCCCTGTCTTCTGAGTGCATCAGGCCTAAAAGGGTAACCATCAATAGAGGGGAGAGATGGGAATCAAGGAAAGGCTGACAGGAAACAGTGCTTGAGCCACTCAGAACTCATAACCTGCTAGGTAACTGTAGTTCACAACATGCCAGAGGGCTGGCCATTGTTCTAAGCTCTCCCCCACCTAAATTTTTATACTACTAGGAAATATTTCCCTTCCTTGTGGGTACATATCTACAGTTTGATGATAGAAATCTGTATGAAAATAGAATTGACTAAGAAGTGACTATATATAAAAACAGAGATATATGTTATTTTACGATTTAAAAGGAGTTGAAATTGTTCATTTATTTGTGCATGGAGCAGAATAATCTAGATCAGTGCTGCCCAGTAGAAATATAATGGCATTTGTAATCATAAATTTTCTAGTAGCCACACTAAAAAAGGAAAGAGAAAGAGGTGAAATTAATTTTTATAATATATTTTATTTAATCCAGTATATCCAAAATGCTATCATTTCAACATGTTCATATCAATATAAAATTATTAATAATATATTTTATATTCTTTTTCCATATTAGTGTTTGAAAATTGGTGTGTATTTTATACTTCGGGTGCTGAATTATGAGTGGAAATACATGATCTGTATTTAGATTTGATAAAACTTACAGTTGCTAGCAGCATTATTCATAATAGCCTAGTGGAAACAACGTAAGTGTCCATCGCCTGATTAATGGATAAACAAAATGTGATGTAGCCATACAATGGAATATTACTCGACAATAAAAAGAAATGAAGTATTTTATATGCTACAGCATGGTTGAACCTTGAAAACATTATGTTCAGTAAAAGAAGCCAGTCATGAAGAACCACATATTCTGATTCCGTTGATAGGAAACATCCAGAAAAGGCAAACCATAGAGACAGAAGGTAGATTAGTGGTTGCCTAGGGCTGATGTGAGCTGGGAAGAAATGGAGAGTGACTGCTAATGAGTTATGGGGTTTCTTTTTGGGATGATAAAAATGTTCTAAATTCAGATTATGGTGATGGTTGTGTAACTTCTAATATATGCAAACTATTGATTAGTACACTTTGTTTTATTTTATTTTTTTAGCTTTTATTGTGCATTAAGTGAAAGTTTACGAATCTAGTCAGGTTCTCTTACAAAAATTTATATACACCTTGCTATGTACTCCTAATTGCTCTCCCCCTAATGAGACAGCACACTCCTTCCCTCCACTCTCCCTTTTCGTGTCCATTCTGCTAGCTTCTGACCTCCTCTGCCCTCTCATCTTCCCTCCAGATAGGAAATGCCAACATAGTCTCATGTGTCTACTTGATCCATGAAGCTCATTCTTCACCAGTATCATTTTCTATCCCATTGTTCAGTCCAATCCCTGTCCGAAGAGTTGGCTTTGGGAATGGTTCCTGCCTTGGGCTAACAGAAGGTCTGGGGACCATGACCACTGGGGTCCTTCTAGTCTCAGTCAGACCATTAAGTCTGGTCTTTTTGCAAGAATTTGGGGTCTGCATCCTACTGCTCTCCTGCTCCCTTAGGGGTTCTCTGTTATGTTTCCTGTCAGGGCAGTCATCGATTGTAGCAGGGCAGCATCTAGTTCTTCTGGTCTCAGGCAGATGTAGTCTCTGGGCTGGGCTCATAATTACCTTGTGTCTTTGGTGTTCTTCATTCTTCTTTGCTCCAGATGGGTTGAGACCGATTGATGCATCTTAGATGGCCGCTTGCTAGTGTTTAAGACCCCAGATGCCACTCTCCAATGTGGGATGCAGAATGTTTTCTTAATAGGTTTTATTATGCCAATTGACTTAGATGTCCCCTGAAACCATGGTCCCCAAACCCCTGCCTCTGCTACGCTGGCCTTAGAAGCATTCCGCTTATTCAGGAAACTTCTTTGCTTTTGGTTTAGTCCAGTAGTGCTGACCTCTCCTGTATTGTGTGTTGTCTTTCCCTTCACCTAAAGTAGTTCTTATCTACTATCTAATTTTTTTTTTTAGTGAACACCCCTCTCCCTCACTCCCTCCCTCCCCCCTCTCTTAACCATCAAAGAATATTTTCTACTCTGTTTAAACTATTTCTTGAGTTCTCATAGTAGTGGTCTTATTCAATATTTGTCTTTTTGCAGCTGACTAATTTTCACTCAGCATAATGCCTTCCAGATTCCTCCATATTATGAAATATTTCACAGATTCATCATTGTTCTTTATCGATGAGTAGTATTCTGTTATGTGAATATACCATAATTTATTTATCCATTCAATCCTTTGATGGGCACCCTAGTCGCTTCCATCTTTTTGCTATTGTAAACAGGGCTGCAGTGAACATGGGTGTGCATATATCTGTTCTTGTAAAGGCTCTTATTTCTCTAGGATATATTCCAAGGAGTGGGATTGCTGGATCATATGGTAGTTCTATTTCGAGCTTTTTAAGAATGTGCCAAATCACTTTCCAAAGTGGTCGTACCATTTTATATTCCCACCTGCAGTGTATAAGTGTTCCAGTCTCTCCACAACCTCTCCAACATTTATTATTTTGTGTTTTTTGAATTAATGCCAGCCATGTTGGAGATGGAATTGCATTGTAGTTTTGATTTGCATTTCTTTAATGGCTAATGCTCATGAGCATTTCCTCATGTATCTGTTAGCTACCTGAATGTCTTCTTTAGTGAAGTGGATTAGGACACTTTAAATGGCAGAATTTCATGATATGTGAATTTTATCTTGATAAAGATGTAAAAGCATTTACAATTGAAAAAGTAGATTCACATATCAATGTTTTTTCAAATATACTTAAAAGATTTCCAATAGCTGAATTGAGTTTTTACATTAACATTAAAATAAAATAAAATTAAAAGTTTAGTTTTTAGTCACAGTAGTCACATTTTAAGTGCAGCTGCTATGTTGGAAAGTTCAGGTCTTGATTGGGCTAGTCCTTGTAGAAATTAAACTTGGTTAGATTTTTGTGATTGGATCCTTAGGTGGTGCAAACAGTTCAGCACGTGACTACTGGACAAAAGGTTGGTAGTTCAAACCCATCCAGAGGTTCTTCAGAAGACAGGCCTGGAGATCTTCCAAAAGACCACAGCCTTGAAAACCCTATGGAGCAGTTCTACCCTGCACACATAGGGTTTTCATGAGCCGGAATCTACGTAACTGCAATTAACAACAACAACAGATTTTTTGTGACTGCGTACAGCAGGATCTTAAAATAAAAATATGAGGAGTAAGATTGCTGACTACCATTTCTCTTTTTGTGGACAGATTGTGACTTGATGAAACAAGTGTTGTCGAAGTGTAACACCAACCTGAACTGGGTCACCGACTGTATGGAACATGCTCTGACATCCATGCATCCCCGCACTCGATATTCAGCTGGTTGGGATGCTCGATTTTTCTACATCCCTCTATCTTATTTACCTACATCACTGGCAGACTACATATTGACTAGACCTTGGCCAAAACCAGCCCAGGCATTTTAAAGAAAGCTGGTTCGACGGCTCTTGGAACAGAAATGACAATTAAAAGTCCGAAATTGGTTGTTATCTCAGTAATCCTTATTTAGAACCTAGACTTTTTGTACCAATATTTCTTGCCTAAACTCATTTATGTGTGCAGTGTAATTATTACTTTTATGTGTGGCCTTTCTAGCCATGGTCTTGGAACTCCCACCCAGGTGATTGGGCAGGACTGTGTGATAGGTAATTGTGGCCCACTGAGGGGATGGGTCAGTTTTGCCTTCAAAGAGAGCTAATTTCAAAGCAGAGAGGAGGAGCCCACCACCACTAAGTAAGGACAGACCAGCAGAAGAGACCCAGCAGCACAGACCTGGCAGCAGGAGACGGTGAGGTGGGCCTCCCAGCCCATGCAGAGAGAAAGCTGAGTGCCTTTGCATAGAGGCCGAGGGCCACAGAGAGGCATGCCTGTGAGCACAGCTGGGGAGAGGCTGACCTAATAGAAGAACAGTATCTGAATGTTCCTGAGCCTAAATTGTAAATGTTACTTCCCTAATAAATGCTATAATCGTGAGTATGGTCTGTGAGTTCTGTGTGGCCATTGCAATGAATTATCGATCCCAGCAGAGAAGTAGAGAGTGCTGTGCAATGGACAGTTGGTGTCAGAATTAGTAAAGATGGTGGAGAGAGAAGGCTTGTCTGGGCTTTACCTCGTGGGAGTCAGCCTTGCGCTATTGATCTTTGTTCGCCTTCCCCCTTGTGAGGTTGGAGGAGGTCAGACAGTGACCCCACAACATTTTTTTTTTTTTTGAAGTATTCTTTTTTTTAAAAAAATATTTTTATTGTTCTTTAAGTGAAAGTTTACAAATCAAGCCAGTCTCTCATACAAAAACTTATATACACTGTGCTGTATAATCCTAGTTGCTCTGCTACTAATGAGACAGCACACTCCTTCCCTCTACTCTCTATTTTCATGTCCATTTGGCCAGCTCTCACCCCCTCTGCCCTCTCATTTCTTTTCCAGGCAGGAGCTGCCCACATAGTGTCATGTGTCTACTTGATCCAAGAAGCTCACTCTTCACCAGTATCATTTTCTATCCCATAGTCCAGTCCAATCCCTGTCTGAAGAGTTGGCTTTGGGAATGGTTCCTGTCTTGGGCTAACAGAAGATCTGGGGACCATGACCACTGGGGTCCTTCTAGTCTCAGTCAGACCATTAAGTCTGGTCTTTTTACAAAAATATGAGGTCTGCATCCCACTGCTCTCCTGCTCCCTCAGGGGTTCTCTGTTGTGTTCCCTGTCAGGGCAGTCATCGGTTATAGTGGGGCACCATGTAGTTCTGGCCTCAGGCTGATGTAGTCTCTGGTTTATGTGGCCCTTTCTGTGTCTTGGGCTCATAATTACCTTGTGTCTTTGGTGTTCTTCATTCTCCTTTGTTTGAGGTTGATTGAAATCAATTGATGCATCTTAGATGGCCGATTGCTAGTGTTTAAGACCCCAGATGCCACTCTCCAAAGCCCCACACTGTTTTTACAGTGCGGCATTGACAAAGAACTAACATGTTTATGTTCCAGATATCCAAAGCTTACTCCTTTAGGTGATGAACCTTTACTATTTAAATCATATTTTGATGAGAATATTTCCAAAATGCATTAGACTTCCTTGGCCTGTTAAACAGAGTAAAGTGAAAACAATGTTGTGGTGTTATTTCTTTATGTACATGAATAGCTCTTCTGTGGTGTGATAAGGTATTGCTCAGGACTACTGAGGAATATGTGAGTCTGTCCTTACTCAAAATGGGTCTATACTATAGTACTTTTAGTAAAAATATGATTTTGTTTTCTCCTCCCATTTTGCCAGTTGCCGTTTTTTCAATAGATTTCTTCCTTATTTGAAATGATTTTTAATTTTTTAAGTGAAAATACACTTAATAGAAAACACACACACATAGTTAAACATTTAATACTTGAGCTTAAAATGAAAAACAGCAATCCCATACCCTCTCCCCATCCTTTACTGCTGTTCCCCCAAGGCAAATGCCATCAACATTTAGCTATTTCTTCTGGTATTTACCTCCATATTTCTAATAATATACTACTATTTCTTCATTTATTAATTTTGGACATTCTAGATTGACTTTTTAAAATATATAGTTTTATTTATTTTGTTGCTGTTGAGAATATACACAGCAAAACATTTGTGGCATTCATTGTTTCTCTTAAGAACCCCAATGACATTTTGATTTTTGTTCCTGTATGTGAGCTGTTTTTGTCCCCCCTCTATGGAAGCTTTTAGAATCATTTTATCTCAGGTGTTTTAAAATATTAGAATAATGAACTTGGGGGGGGGGTCGATCTTTTTATCAGTCATTATGCTGGGTTCTCAGAACAATTCATGCTGTAGGAGAGAGAGAGGAGAGTTGCTAAAATGACAGTGAATAGGAGAGAGAGGATGGGAACTGGTATACAAGTAGAAGACTTGGCTTCAGCTAGTAGCATGACTTAGGCAAGTAGGGGTTTGTTTTTCTTAAATAATAATAAATTTGGAGGTCGGCAGTCTCTGGCATTGGTTCAGTAGCTTATTTACTTAAGGGTCAAAGTCTATGCACATCTTTTGATCTTTTTGTTCGTCTTGTCTCCTCAAGGTTGTAAGATAGTTGCTGCAAATCCAGACATTACAATACCAAGAGTAGAAGAGGTGGTTTAATGGGAAAACTTACACACTTCTGGTGGTAGTGTAAAACTGTATAATTACTTTGGTGTGCAATTTGGGAAATATCTGATAAAGTTAAAGTGCATTTGACCTATTATGCAACAGCTCCACTCCTGGGTACAGATTATAAATATTATACATGTACACAAGAAAACTTGTACAGAAATCTTCATTGCTTTATTGTTTGAATAGTGATAAACTGAAAACAACTTTTACATCTATTGACAGGAGAATGTATAAATTTTAGTATGTTTATAAATATATGTATATATAGGAAGAGAGCGAGTGAGCCCTGGTGGCAGGTTAACTGCTTGGCTGCTAACCAAAAGGTTGATGATTTGTACCCACCCGGTCTGCAGGAGAAAGATGTGGTAGCCTGCTTCTGTAAAGATTTACAGCCTTGGAAACCCTATGGAGCAGTTCTACTCTGCCCTACAGGGTGCTATGAGTCTAAATCGATGGCAATAGGTATTTATTTATATATATAAATTAATATATATATGAATATATATAAATGGGTTGCTATGAGTTGGAAGAAGTCCTGGAGGTGCAGTGGTTAAGAGCTCAGCTGCTAATCAAAAGATCTGCAGTTTGGGGGAGGCGGGGCCAAATGGCGGAGTTGTTGGAAGCTTCTGGTGATCCCTCTTACAACAAAGTGAAATGATTATTTTTATGACAAGTTAGGAGCCCTGAAGATCAAAGGCAAACTTAGAAAATGGGCTGAGTGGCAGGGGGAGGGAAAGATGGTTCAGAAGTGGAGAGGAGTTGCCAGACCTCAATTGCCGGGAACCCTCAGGCACCAATCCTGGGAGTGACTGCGGGGGACTGGTGGTAGCGATCCACTGCAGTTTCCTCAGGGAGAAACGGCCAGCCGCACAGCCTACTCGTACTTCTGGAACCAGAGAAGAATGGCAAAAGCTAAGTATTTTTGCATATATTTTACCGCACCCCCGCCCCCAAGCTGGCTTCAGTGGCTGTCGATTTCCCTGGGCCTGAGATAGGTTCTGCTGAGTGCCCTGAGACATTCTCCTGGCCTTGGAGAAGGAATAAATTCACAACTGGGAGAAAAGATAATCAGCCAGCTCCACTAACCTGGGGAGCTCAGGATGGAAGTGTCTCCTGTCCAGGCATAAACAGTCTGGGGACTTTGAATACCTTCCCCCCTGCATGGACCTGTGTGGGCCTATTTCAGGAGAATAGGTCCTTGTCGGCAGCCTGCTTTGGTGGAGAGGTGGGTGTTTGATGTTTGACACCACTTTGCCTATTAAACAGGGTCCTCACCTACCCACATCAGGGGCATAAGAACTGGTGGCTCCACTCAGATCACCCAGCCACCCACGACAGGGGTCCAAGGATAACTGGCACCTCCCAGTCCTTACAACCAAGAGCATTGGGTGCCCGTGGTCCATCTGCAGAACCCACCCACCTGTGCACTGTAGGGAACAGGGACACGCTTTCCTCACAGACACTCAGGGATGGTTGTCAGCCCCCTGCCTTGTTGAGAGCATGGCCTCCTGCTGCACGTGGATACCTGCACCTACACCAATCACCCTTGCTCCTCTAAGACTGTAGGGCAGAGCCTGTACCACACACTTGATGACCAACTACCTGGACACCTGAGCTGAATCCATCCAAGAAAAGTGAATAGACTACTAGGCTCATATACCTGATAACAGCTCTAGCCATCTGGTGACAGGGCATTAGAGCTTCAAAAGTGAAAATAATCAAGCTAGCTCACTCAAGCAACTTATTTGGGCATATCAAAACAAAACAAAGCAAGAAGCTAGGATACAGTAAGCAAACATAAACTAATACAAAAACTTATAGATGGCTCAGAGACAACAGTCAATATCAAATCCCATAAAGAAGCAGACCATGATCACTTCAACAAGCTCTCAAAACAAAGAATCGAAGGATCTTCTGGATGAAGGTACCTTCCTGGAATTACCAGATGCAGAATACAAAAGATTAATATGCAGAACCCTTTAAGACATCAGGAAAGAGATCAGGAAGGAGATAAGGCAATAAGCAGAACAAGCCAAGGAACACATGGATAAAGCAGTTGAAGAAATTAAAAAGGTTATTCAAGAACATAATGAAAAATTTAATAAGCTGCAAGAATCCATAGAGAGAGAGGAATCAGAAATTCAGATTAGTCTCAACCCACCTGAAGCAAAGGAGGATGAAGAACACCAAAGACACAGGGTAATTATGAGCCCAAGAGACAGAAAGGGCCACGTAAACCAGAGGCTACATTAGCCTGAGACCAGATGAACTAGATGGTGCCCAGCTACAACTGATGACCACCCTGACAGGGAACACAATAAGGAACCCCTGAGGGAGCAGGAGAGCAGTGGGATGCAGATCCCAAATTCTTGTAAAAATACCAAACTTAATGGTTTGAGACTAGAATAACCCCAGAGGTCATGGTTCCCAGACCTTCTGTTAGCCCAAGACAGGAACCATTCCTAAAGCTAACTCTTCAGACAGGGATTGGACTAGACTATGGGATACTGCTGAAGAATGAGCTTCTTGGATCAAGTAGACACATGAGACTATCTTGGCATCTCCTGTCTGAAGGGGAGATGAGAGGGCAGAGAGGGTCAGAAGCTGGCTGAGTGGACACGTAAAGAAATAGAGGAGGGAAGGAGTGTGCTGTCTAATCAGGGGAGAACAATTAGGAGTATATAGCAAGGTGCTTATAAATTTCTGTATGAGAGTCCAACTTGATTTGTAAACTTTCACTTAAAGCACAATAAAATTAAAAAAAAAGTTAAGCATAGAAATACCAGGTATGTAATAATAAAAAAAAAAAAAAAGAATTGAAAGCAGCAGGAGCACAAACAGAAAGCTTTACACCAATGTTCACTGTAGCACTCTTCATGATACCCAAAAGGTGGAAACAGCCTAAATGTTCATCAACAGATGAATGGATAACAAAATGTGGCAAATACTTATAATGGAATATTACTCAGTCATGAAGAAAAATGAAGTTCTGGTACAAGTGAAATGTCAGATACAAAACAAATACTATGTGATTCCACTTATATGAAATAGGCAAGTGCATAGAGACCAAAGTTTATTAGTGCTTACCAGTGTTGGGAGGGAAAGGGACACTGAGTTTCTGTTAACGGTGGTGGAATAATTTGCAAACAGAATGATGATGGTTATGCAATGAACTGTACATGTAAAAATTGTTGAAATGGCAAAAATTTTGTTATGCATATATTTTTATCACAATAAAAAAATTTAAAAACCAAAATAAAAAAATTCAGAAGATTAACAATAAAGTTACAGAATTGGACAACTCAATAGAAATTCAGGGGAGCAGAATTGAGGAAGTGGAAGGCAGAATTAGTGAGACTGAAGATAAAAACTTGGCACCAATATATTTGAAGAAAAATCAGATAAAAGAATTAAAAAAAAAAAAAAAAAAGAAGAAACCCTAAGAATCATGTGGGACTCTACCAAGAGAAATAACCTACG
This sequence comes from Loxodonta africana, assembly GCF_030014295.1. Classification (NCBI taxonomy): domain Eukaryota; kingdom Metazoa; phylum Chordata; class Mammalia; order Proboscidea; family Elephantidae; genus Loxodonta; species Loxodonta africana. The sequence goes on along the minus strand of NC_087345.1, from coordinate 80,560,881 downwards.
AGTGATTGGAGTACCAGAACGGGGAGGGATAACAGAAAATAGAGAGAATTGTTGAAGATTTGTTGGCAGAAAACTCCCCTGATATTGTGAAAGATGAGAAGATATCTATGCAAGATGCTCATCGAGCCCCACATAAGGAAAATCTCAAAAGAAAGTCACCAAGATGTATTATAAGCAAGCTTGCCAAAACCAAAGATAAAGAGAAAATTTTAAGAGCGACTAGGGATAAACAAAAAGTCACCTAACAAAGGAGGTAGAATAAGCTTAGACTACTTGGCAAAACCATGCAGGCAAGAAGGCAATGGGATGACTTATACAAGTATTGAAGGAAAAAAATTGCCAGCCAAGAATCATATATCCAGCAAAACTGTCTCTCAAATATGAAGGTAAAATTAGGACATTTCCAGACAAACAAAAATTTAGGGAATTCATAAAAACCAAACCAAAACTACAAGAAATACTAAAGGGAGTTCTCTGGTTAGAAAATCAATAATATCAGATATCAACCCAAGACTAATATACTGGACAGAGCAATCAGATGTCAACCTAGATAGGGAAATCACAAAAATAAATCAAGATTTTTAAAAAAATGCTCAAAACAAGGAAACAGCGATGTCGTTATGTAAAAGAAGACAACACTGAAGCAATAAAGAGGGACTGAGAAATGTAGTCATAGATCTTTCATATGGAGAGGAAGACAAGGTGATATAAAGAAACAAAAGTTATGTTCAAATATTGAAAAATCAGGGTAAATATTAAGGTAACCACAAAGGAGACTAACAACCCTACTCATTAAAATAAAATACAAGAAAAAAATAAAGACTCAGCAGAAACAAAATCAGCAAAAAAGAATAAGAGGAAAAGGCAATATATAAAGATAAACCACTCAGCACAAAAAATTAAGTGGGAAAAAGAAACTGTCAACAACACACAAAAAAAGACATCAAAATGACAGCACTAAACTCATTAAAAAAATCCATAAATACACTGAATGCAAATGGACTAAATGCACCAATAGAGAGACAGACAGTGGCAGAACGGATAAAAAAAATAGTCCATCTATATGCTGCTGACAAGAGACACACCTTAGATTTAGAGACACAAACAAACTAAAACTCAAAGGATAGAAAAAATATATCAAGCAAACAACAATTAAAAAAGAGCAGGAGTGGCAATATTAATTTCTGACAAAATAGACTTTAAAGTTAAATCCACCACAAAGGATAAGGAAGTACACCATATAATAATCAAAGGGACAATTTACCAGGAGGATATAACCATATTAAATATTTATGCACCCAATGACAGGGCTGCAAGATACATAAAACGTACTCTAACAGCACTGAAATTGAGATAGACAGCTCCACAATTATACTAGGAGACTTCAACACTCCACTTGCGGTGAAGGACAGGACATCCAGAAAGAAGCTGAAAAAAGACATGGAAGATCTAAATGCCACAATCAACCAGCTTGACCTCATAGACATATACAGAACACTCTGCTCAACAGCAGCCAACTATACTTTCTTTTCTAGTGCACATGGAACATTCTCTAGAATAGACCACACATTAAGTCATAAAGCAAGCCTTAGCAGAATCCAAAACATCGAAATATTACAAGGCATCTTCTCTGACCATAAGGCCATAAAAGTACAAATCAATAACAGAAAAAAGCAGGGAAAAGAAATCGAACTCTTGGAAACTGAACAATACCCTGCTCAAAAATGACTGGGTTACATGAGACATTAAGGATGGAATAAAGAAATTCATAGAATTCAATAAGAATGAAAACACTTCCTATCAGAACCTTTGGGACACGGTGAAAGCAGTGCTTGGAGGTCCATTTATAGCAATAAATGCACACATACAAAAAGGAGGGACAGAATCAAAGAATTATCCCTACAATTTCAACAAATAGAAAGAGAGAACAAAAGAAATCCTCAGGCACCAGAAGAAAGCAAATAATAAAAATTAGAGCAGAATTAAATGAAATAGAGAACAGAAAAACAATTGAAAGATTTAACAAGACCAAAAGCTGGTTCTTCAAAGAAATTAAGAAAATTGATAAACCATTGGCCAAACTGACAAAAGAAAAACAGATGAGGAAGCAAATACTCCAAATAAGCAATGAGATGGGTGATATTAAAACAGACCCAAGTGAAATTAAAAGAATCATATCAGATTACTATGAAAGATTGTACTCTAACAAATTGGAAAACCTAGAAGAAATGGATGAATTCCTAGAAATACACTACCTACCTAAACGAACACAAACAGAGGTAGAACAACTAAACAGACCCATAACAAGAGAAGAAATTGAAAAGGTAGTCAAAAAACTCCCAACAGAAAAAAAGCCCTGCCCTGGATGCTTCACTGCAGAGTTCTACCAAACTTTCAGAAAAGAGTTAACACAACTACTACTAAAGGTATTTCAGAGCATAGAAAAGGACAGAATACTCCCAAACTCATTCTATGAAGCCAGGATATCCCTGATACCAAAACCAGGTAAAGACACCACAAAAAAAGAAAATTACAGACCGATATCCCTCATGAACTTAGATGCAAAAATCCTCAACAAAATTCTAGCCAATAGAATTCAACAACGTATCAAAAAAATAATTCACCATGACCAAATGGGATTCATGCCAGGTATGCAGGGATGGTTCAACATTAGAAAAACAATTAATGTACAAAAGATGAGAACCACATGATCTTATCAACTGATGCAGAAAAGGCATTTGACAAAGTACAACACCCATTCATGATAAAAACTCTCAGCAACATAGGAATAGAAGGAAAATTCCTTAACATAATAGAGGGTATTTATACAAAGCCAATAGCCAACATCATCCTAAATGGAGAGAGTCTGAAAGCATTCCCCTTGAGATCGGCAACCAGACAAGGATGCCCTTTATCACCATTCTTATTCAACATTGTGCTGGAGGTCCTAGGCAGAGCAATTAGGCTAGATAAAGAAATAAAGTGCATCCAGATTGGCAAGGAAGAAGTAAAATATCTGTATTTGCAGATGACATGATCTTATACACAGAAAACCCTAAAGAACCCTCAAGAAAACTACTGAAACTAATAGAAGAGTTCAGCAGACTATCAGGATACAAGGTAAACATACAAAAATCAGTTGAATTCTTCTACACCAACACAAGGAACATGGAAGAGGAAATCACCAAATCAATACCATTTACAGTAGCCCCCAAGAAAATAAAATACTTAGGAATAAATCTTACCAGAGACGTAAAAGGCCTATACAAAGAAAACTACAAGACAGTACTGCAAGAAACCAAAAGGGACCTACATAAGCGGAGAAACATACCTTGCTCATGGAGAGGAAGACTTAACATTGTAAAAATGTCTATTCTTCCAAAAACGGTCTATAGATACAATGCAATTCCAATCCAAATTCCAAAGACATTTTTTAATGAGATGGAGAAACAAACTACCAACTTCATATGGAATGGAAAGAGGCCCCAGATAAGTAAACCATTACTGAAAAAAAAGAACAAAGTGGGAGGCCTCATTACCTGATTTTAGAACCTATTATACCTCCACGGTAGTCAAAACAGCCTGGTCCTGGTACAACAACAGATACGTATACCAATGGAACAGAATTGAGAATCCAAACATAAACCCATCCACATAAGAGCAGCTGATATTTGACAAAGGCCCAAAGTCAGTTAAAAGCGGAAAAGACTATTTAACAAATGATGCTGGCATAACTGGATATCTATCTGCAAAAATATGAAACAAGACCCATACCTCAACCATGCACAAAAGCTAACTCAAATGGATCAAAGACCTAAACATAAAATCTAAAATGATAAAGATCATGGAAGAAAATATAGGGACAATGCTAGGAGCCCTAATACATGGCATAAACAGTATACGAATCATTACTAACAATTTACAAACACCAGAAGAGAAAGTAGATGACTGGGAGCTCCTGAAATTCAAACACCTGTGCTCATCCAAAGACTTCACCAAAAGAGTAAAAAGACCACCTACAGACTGGGAAAAAATTTTTAGCTATGACATTTCTGATCAGCATCTGACCTCTAAAATCTACATGGTACTGCAAAAACTCAACCACAAAAAGACAAATAACCCAATTAAAAAATGGGCAAAGATATGAAGACACTTCGCTAAAGAAGACATTCAGGTAGCTAACAGATACAGGAGGAAATGCTCACGATCATTAGCCATTAGAGAAATGCGAATCAAAACTACAATGTGATTCCGTCTCACTCCAACAAGACTGGCATTAATTCAAAAAACACAAAATAATAAATTTTGGAGAGGTTGTAGAGAGAACGGAACACTTATACACTGCTGGTGGGAGTGTAAAATGGTACAACCACTTTGGAAATTGATTTGGTGCTTTCTTAAAAAGCTAGAAATAGAACTACCATACGATCCAGCAATCCCACTCCTTGGAATATATCCTAGAGACATAAGAACCTTTACATGAACAGATATATGCAAACCCATGTTCCTTGCAGCCCTGTTTACAATAGCAAAAAGATGGAAGCAACCAAGATGCCCATCAACAGATGAATGGATAAATAAATTATGGTATATTCACACAATGGAATACTACTCATTGATAGAGAACAATGATGAATCTGTGAAACATTTCATAACATGGAAGAATCTGGAAGGCATTAAGCTGAGTGAAATTAGTCAGTTGCAAAAGGACAAATATTGTATGAGACCACAATTATAAGAACTTGAGGAATAGTTTAAACAGAGAAGAAAATATTATTTGATGTTTATGAGGGGGGGAAAGGGGGAGGGGGGGAGGGGGTATTCACTAATTAGATAGTAGACAAGAACTATTTTAGGCAAAGGGAAAGACAGCACACAATACAGGAGAGGTCAGCACAACTGGACTAAACCAAAAGCAAAGAAGTTTCCTGAATAACTGAATGCTTCTAAGGCCAGAGTAGCAGAGGCAGGGGTTTGGGGACCATGGTTTCAGGGGACATCTAAATCAATTGGCATAATAAAATCTATTAAGAAAACATTCCGCATCTCACATTGGAGAGTGGCATCTGGGGTCTTAAACGCTGGCCAGCGCCCGTCTAAGATGCATCAGTTGGTCCCAACCCACCTGGAGCAAAGGAGAATGAAGAACTCCAAAGATACATGGTAATTATGAGCCCGAGAGACAAAAAGGGCCACATAAACCAGAGGCTGCATCAGCTTGAGGCCAGAAGAACTAGATGGTGCCCCGCTACAACCGATGACTGCCCTGACAGGGAACACAACAGAGAACCCCTGAGGGAACAGGAGAGCAATGGGATGCAGACCTCATATTTTCGTAAAAAGACCAGACTTAATTTTTTAATGGTCTGACTGAGACTAGAAGGACCCCAGTGGTCATGGTCCCCAGATCTTCTGTTAGCCCAAGACAGGAACCATTCCCAAAGCCAACTCTTCAGACAGGGATTGGACTGGACTACGGGGTAGAAAATGATACTGGTGAAGAGTGAGCTTCTTGGATCAAGTAGACACATGAGACTGTGTGGGCAGCTCCTGTCTGGAGAAGAGATCAGAGGGCAGAGGGGGTGAGAAGCTGGCCGAATGGACACGAAAATAGAGAGTAGAGGGAAGGAGTGTGCTGTCTCATTAGAGGAAGAGCAACTAGGAGTATATAGCAAGGTGTATATAAATTTTTGTATGAGAGATTAACTTGATTTGTAAACTTTCACTTAAAGCACAATAAAAAAAATTAAGCAGTTCGAATCCACCAGCTCCTCCTTGGAAACCCTATAGAGCAGTTCTACTCTGCCCTGTAGGGTTGCTATGAGTCAGAATTAATTCGAAGGCAATGGGTGATGAGTTGGAATTGACAGAACGGCAATGGGTTTGGTTTCTGATATACATATATATTTAGAATGAATAAGGTTGAGCTACATGAATGTGCATAAATTTCAAGAACATAATGTTGAGTGAAAAAGTTACAGAAAACATGAATAGTGGTATGATACCTGTTGTCTTAAAATGTTAAAACTTACAGAAAGTGCTATATATTGTATAGGGGTGTATATGTATATAATTAGAGTACTAAAATATATATTTGAATGATAAACACCAAATTCCTGATAGTAGTTACCTCTGGCTATTGAGGAGGGGGTATATTGAAGTGTCAATTGAAGTAATATATTTCTTAAGCTGTGTATTAGATATATAAAAAATATAGGTGTTAATTAATATTCTCTATGCTGTCTTGTATGCCTCAAATATTTAATAATAAAAATAAAAAAGCCATGATCTAAGTAATCTCAAACTTTGGGAATTACTTCTTTAAACACCTGTTGCTATGCCTTGTTACAGTAAACAGTCAAAAAGCATTTATTGGATGTAAAATTAAGCCTTTTTTTCAATAGAGAATAATAATTTGAGTTTGCTTTTCTGTTCCCATTTTAGTGGATATTGTTGGAAAACTTCCTGTGGCCAAAAATACTTGTTTTAGAGAATTTGCTCAAATAGATCACTAACAGGAAGACCTGTTTATGCTGTTAACTGACCTAAATTAACCGCACAATGTTCTCAGGGCACCAGCATTTCAAAATAGCTTAGTCCTGGGGAAAAATAAGTAAATATGTCAATAAATCTTTAATGTCAATGACCTTGCCTCTTGTTACCAGAAACCATTGCGTCAACTCTGATTCATGGTGACCCCGTGTATACCAGAGTAGAACTGTGCGTGGTAGGGTTTTCAATGACTGAATTAATCATTCAGAAGTAGATTGTTAGACTTTTCTCCTGAGGAGCCTCTCCGTGGACTTGAATCTCCAACCTCTCGGTTAGCAGCTGAGCACGTTAATTGTTTGTACCACCAGGGTTTGCCCTCATACCCACTCAATGAATATTTTGCCGATGAAGCAAATGCAGGAAATATAAAATTACATGAAGTATAAAGGCTGTTTTTCTGATGCTTTGCGGGTGGTGGTATTCTTGATATATTAGCAACCACAGGAAAAAGAATGAGAATTTAAACTGTTGACTGGGGTAAGGTAATCTCTATGCATGTGTCTTAGTTATCTAGTGCTGCTACAACAGAAATACCACAAGTGGATGCCTTTAACAAACAGAAATTTATTCTCTCACAGCCTAGGAGGCTAGAAGTCCAAATTTAGGGTGCCAGCTCCAGGGGATGGCTTTCTCTCTCTGTTGGCTCTGGGGAAAGGTCCTTGTCCTCAATCTTCTTCCCCCTGGTCAAGAAGCTTCTCAGCACAGGGACCCCGGGTCTAAAGGTGCTGTGCTCCTGGCGCTTCTTTCTGGTGGTATGAGCTTCCTTAGTCTCTCTGCTCAGTTTCTCTCTTTTATATCTCAAAAGAGATTGACTCAAAATACAACCTAATCCTGGAGATTGAGTCCTACCTCGTTAATATAACTGCCTTTAATCCTACTTCATTAGACTTACAACACATAGGCTAATCACGGAGCTGTGGTGGCACAGTGGTTAAGAGCTACAGCTGCTAACCAAAAGCTTGGCAATTCAAATCTACCAGCTGCTTTTTTTAAAACTCTGTGGGCCAGTTCTAGTCTGTTCTATAGGGTCGCTATCAGCTGGAACCTAACAACAACAGGATAATCACATCAGATCACAAAATGGTGAACAACCACACAATACTGGTAATCATGGCCTAGCCAAGTTGACACACATTTCTGGGAGACACAATTCAATCCATAACAGCATGTTTACGAGTTTTTCTCGAGGACTACACTGTTTTGTAAGGGTGGGAGACTTGAAACATTCTTTTAATTTAGATCTGTTGGCAGGGATAAGCAAAACATTGACCTTCGTGTTTATGAATTACATTAGCAAAATCTTTTAAATTATCAACTTCTTATCTACATGGAAAGCTGTGTCTAAGATATGCTGTTAAGTGAAAAATGTAGCATGGCATAGATGTTATCAAAACTTTTCTGGAAAAATAAATATGCACACACACACATGCATGGGGTATGTGTGTGTGTGTACATGTGAGAAATAATCCCCAATTGTTGGTGTTGTTTATCTCAGAAGTCGGATGGGGATTGGATTTATACTTTCCATATTATACATTTTTGTGATGTTTGAATTTTCTATAACTGTGTATTATGTTTACGATAGGGGGTATTTACATTTAATACATTTCTGGCATACAGGCCTGAAAACCATCCTCCTAATCAGGGTCAAAGGAGCCTTGGTGGCTGTTAACTAAAAGGTGGGTAGTTTGAACGCACCAGCTGCTCTGCAGAATCCATAAAGGTTTGCAGCAACTACTACCCTCCAAGAGGGGGCAGCAAGTCCATAAGGAAACCGGATGTCTAGGCTCAGGGCATGATTTGTGGAAGAGTAGATTGGTTCAACCCTTTGGGGCATCAGTTTGAGTACATACAGTTAGAAGTCTTAATGTTATGAATACTCTTACACCCAGCAGTTTAACTACTAGCACTTTATTCAGTGGAAATAAATTATGGACAAAGCAAAGACTTAACTACAAGGAATATTCATTAGTGTGCCTTTAAAAATAAAGAACAAATGAGAAATGAACTTGATTTCCAAAAACAGGGGAAATGGTAAATAGAAAACTAAGTAGCAATGTTGCAGAAGAATATTTATATACTCATAATATATTTAGAAATATTTAATATTTTACACAAATATTTAAGAATATTAGATGTATTTAAATATATTTATTATCAAGTAAATAATTTATAAATACGTTGCATAAAATTATTAAAACTATATTTAATATAATATTTTAATAAATATATTCTCAATATTCTTAAAAAGTGAAAAAATACTAGTAAATAGTATGATCCCAGTTGGATTTTTTAAAAGGATACATTTATATGCATAATTCACTCCTCCCCCCCAGTGGCAGAAAGGCCTGGTGACCTGCTTCCGTAAAAGTTACCAAAATCAAAACCCATTGCCGTCAAGTCAGTTCTGACTCACAGAGACCCTGTAAGACAGAGTAGAACTACCCCACAGGGTTTCCAAGACTGTAAATCTTTTTTTTTTTTTATTCCTTTTTAATTGTGCTTTAGATGAAGGTTTACAGAGCAAATTAGTTTCTCGTTAAAGAATTAATATATTGTTTTGTGACATTGGATGCCAGCCCTGCAACGTGTCAATATTCTCCCCTTCTTGACCTGGGCTCCCATTTCCATTCATCCGACTTTCCTGTCCCCTCCTGCCCTCTAGTCCTTGTCCCTGAGCTGGTATGCCCATTTAGTCTCGTATACATGGTTGAGCTATGTGTATTATTGTTTGTTTTATGGGCCTGTTTAACCTTTGGCTGAAGGGTGAACATCAGAAGTGACTTCAGTACTAAGTTAAAAGCATGCCCAGGGGCCATACTCTCAGGGTTTTTCCAGTTCCGTCAGACCAGCAAGTCTGGTCTTTTTTTGTGAGTTAAAATTTTGTTCTACGTTTTTCTCCAGCTCTGCCTGGGACCCTCTATTGTGATATTGTCAGAGCAGTCAGTGGTGGTAGCCGGGCACCATCTAGTTGTTCTGGACTCAGTTTGGTGGAGGCCGTGGTAGTTGTGGTCCATTAGTCCTTTGGACTAATCTTTCCCCCATGTCTTTGGTTTTGTTCATTCTCCCTTGCTCTAGAAAGGGTGGGACCAGTGGAGTATCTCAGATGGCTCCTCACAAGCTTTTAAGTCCCCAGGTGCTGTTCACCAAAGTAGGATGTAGAAAATTTTCTTTATAAACCACGTTATGCCAATTGAGCTAGATGTCCCCTGAAATTATGGTCCTCGGCCCTCAAGCGAGTAATTCGGTACCTCAGGGAGTTTGGATGTGTCTGTGAAGCTCCTATGACAAGGCTGTAAATCTTTACAGAAGCAGACTGCAACAGGTTTCTCCCATGGAGCAGCTGGTGGGTTTGAACTACTGACCTTTTAATGAGCAGCTGAGGGCTTAACCACTGTGCCATTAGGGCCAAGAATACCCTTGGAGCAGTTCTACTCTGTAACAGGTGGGGTTGCTATAAGTTGGAAATAATTCAGTGGCAGTGGGTTTGGTTTTTCCCAGCACCAGGTAACCACTAATAAACTTTTGTCTTTATTCATTTGCCTGTTCTAGATATTTCATGTAAGTGGGGTTGTACAATATTTGTCCTTTTATATCTGACTTATTTTACTCAGCATAATATTTTCAAAGCTTATTTCTGTTGTAGGATGTATCAGGACTTCATTTCTCTTTATGACTGGATAATATTCTGTTGTATGTATATATCACATTTTGTTTATTCATTTATCTGTTGATGGACACTTGAGTGGGTTCCACCTTTTAGCTATTGTGAATAATGCTGCAATGAACATTGGTGTATCTGTCTGAGTCTCTGCTTTCAAGTCTGTGATTGTATACCTAGGAGTATTGCTGGGTCATATGATAATTCTATGTTTAACTTTTTGAGGAACAACAAATCAGCTTTTAATTTATTATTATACATATATAATAGTTCTGTTCAAATCTTTTTTCAAAAATAAAAATTCTTTCTAAAAATACAAACATGTCTGTGTATATTAAAGCAAATACCTTACTTTATATTGATTATCTAAACATTAAAGTAGCCTAAGCAGAATTCTTTTTTTCCTTTTTTATATAAAAAAATTATTTTGTTGTTGTTGAGGATATACACAGCAAAACATACACCAATCCAACAGTTTCTGAATTTACCATTTAGCAAAATTGATTACATTCTTTGAGTGGTGCAAGTATTCTCACCCTCCATTTCTGAGTTGTTTCTCCCTCCTTAACATAAACTCACTGCTCTCTAAGGTTCCTATCTAATCTTTTGATTTGCTGTTGTCGATTTGATCCCATACAGATAGTTCTTAAAAGAGCATAATGCTCAAGGCAGACATTTTTAATTAAACTACTGTTTGGTTTTAAGAAGACTTCAGAGGATATTTTTGGTTTAAGGTTTAAAGATTATCTCAGGGCAATAGTTTCAGGAGTTCAACCAACCTTCATAGCTTCAGGAGAATTTGAAATTCTGTTCTGCGTTTTCCCCCTTCTGATCAGGATCCTTCTACAGAATCTTTGATCAAAATGTTTACTAATGGTAGCTGTGCACCATCCAGTTCTTCTGGTCTCATGACAAAGGACGCAGTAAGCAGAATTCTTATTTTTGGTACTTATCCATATTCTTTAATCAATATCTTACCTGTATCTGTCTCTAATACTGGAAAAAAAATTTTTTTTTTTTTTTACTGAGTCATCATTAATTCTTTCTGAAGAATACATTTTCAATATGGTCTTTTTATTTTTTCATAAAATTGCATATAATTGATTAATAAATTTGAAATTATTGACACCATCAACTGACTCTTCTTTGTAATCCATAAATTTTTAATTGAGAAAATACTTTCTCTACAGGGGCTTAGTGCTTAGTAACTTCAGAGTAAATTCTGCTAAATGGAGGATATTTTCAATTTTTTTTGTATTGAAGAGTGTACGTATGTCACTCAAAAATTTTCTTAAGTTGCTTTCTTTTTGGCTTTTCTGAAAGTAACTTTCTTCAACAAATATTTTTGACAAAAACTTGTCTCTGTGGTTTCACCAAACCTAGATGCTGCAAAAGCACAGACCTAATTTTTTTTCATTCTAGTGTAGGATATGCATTTATCCATTAAAAACAGGACTTCCATCAAAAGGTTCTTCCTAGAAGTCCATATATTCCAAAATGCAATTAAAGAGTTTCAATATTAAACCTTGTACACTATTCGAGTTCTTGTCGTTAATTTTTTCTGTTCCTCTCTTGCTTTGTAGGGATGAATTTAAATGTCTCGCTGTTTACAAGTTTTGTTTTCAATAATTGCAGTTTGCTAAAATATTCAACAATGGTGTTCTATTTGTTGAATATTGAACAAAGATTTCCAACTGATTTTAAGCAAAATGTAATAAAAATCTAGCAGGCTCATAAAAAAAGTAGAGCACTGATTGATTTACTAAGGTTTCTAAAATCTAATTAATAACAGACAGGAAAGAGAGGAAGAAATACTTTGCCATGCCAAAGTGTATTGAGAGATAGTTCACATACTGTAAAATTCACCCCATCAAGTGTACAACTCAGTAGTGTTTAGTATATTAACAGAGTTGTGTAAGCATCACCACTATCTAATTTCAGAACGTTTTTGTCACCCTTAAAAGAAACCCCATCCCAAGAATATGGCCCCTGGACACCCTTTTAACTCAGCACTGAAGTCACTCCTGAGGTTTACCCATCGGCAAAGATTAGACCGAAAACCGAACCAAACCTGTTGCCGTCAAGTTGATTCCGACTCATAGCCACCCTATAGGACAGGGTAGAACTGCCCCATAAAGTTTCCAAGAAGCACCTGGTGGATTCGAACAGCTGGCCTTTTGGTTAGCAGCCACAGCACTTAATCACTGCACCACCAGGGTTTCCAAAGACTAGACAGGCCAGTAAAACAAACAGTAATACAGGTAGCTCAACCATGTGTATGAGACTAAATGGGCATACCAGCACAGGGGCAAGGATGAGAAGGCAGGAGGGGACAGAAAAGTGGGACGAATGGAAATGCGAAACCCAAGGTGGAGAAGGGGAGAGGGTTGACACATTGTGGGGTTGGTAATCAATGTCACAAAACAGTATGTGTATTAATTGTTTAATTAAATACTAATTTGCTCTGTAAACCTTCATGTAAAGCACAATTAAAAAAATATATTAAAAAAAGAGAAAGAAACCTCATACTCATTTAGAGTATTAAATGGTACTTTGCTGCAACATCAGCTTCGCCACAATGTTGTAGTCCAGTTAACCAAACCAAATCTGTTGCCTTCGAGTCGATTCCGACTCATAGCCACCCTAAAGGACCGAGTAGAACTGCCCCATAGCATTTCCTAGGTTGAAATCTTTATGGGAGCAGATTGCCCTGTCTTTTCTCCTACAGAGTGGCTGGTGGGTTTGAACCACTGACCTTTCAGTTAGCAGCCGAGTACTTAACCATTGCACTACCAGAGCTCCTTAATTTTCATTAAGTATGTTTTAAAGCTCATTGGAAAATACAAAAACACCCATAAACCCAAACCATTGCTGTCAAGTCGATTCCGACTCATTAGTGACCCTATAGGACAGAGTAGAACTGCCCCCATAGAGTTTCCAAGGAGTGCCTGGTGGATTTGAACTACCAGCCTTTTCGTTAGCAGTGGTAGCACTTAAGCACTACACACCAGGGTTGCCAAAAAAAAAAAGGGTTAAATAATGAATAGCTGTAGCTTTATATTATAACAAAACCACTGTAAACAAGAACATTCATTCAGATCATGGCAGTACTACTCAGCCTGCTTCTCATACATATCTCATGTACACTTATAATTTCTCATTGCCCCCACTGACTTTTAGCTCAAGGCTTTGTGCATCTCACAGGTCACACCACAGACTGTGGTGCAACTGACTGGTTTGTTTGCCAAGTAACCAGTAGGGGCAGCAGTATGGAATGCTTTTTCCACAACCGTCTGAGACCAGAAGAGTCCCTGGGTGGTGCAAATTGTTATGGTGTCAACTGTTTAGGCTGCTTAAGGTTACCAGTAGCAACAACTTCCTTTGTCAGGCTTGTCGGGCACCACCGCTGAAATAAATGTTTCCCAACCATCCTTTTTCTGCACCTGGATTGCTCAAAAGGTCACTAGGTGGCGCAAACGGTTCGCGCTTGACTTCTTGCCTAAAGGCTGGCGGTTCAAATCACCCAGCTGTAGAAGAAAGACCTGGCAATCTGCTTCTGTTAAGATTACAGCCAAGAAAACCCTATGGGGCAGTTCTACTCTATAATACATGAGGTTGCCATGAGTCAGAATCGACTCGATGGCAATGGGTTTGCTTTGATTTTTTTAGTACTGCTCAAAGTACTGAGGGAGAGGAGTTCTGCTGGCCTGTGGTACTGTGCCCATCCTTTGGCTAGGGGAGAGCAGGGTGCTGGGATTTACATACCCGCCTAACCTGCAGACATAAGAGAGAGGTAATTTCCCAAAAGAAATCAGAGTGCTCTATTAAAAGATGAAGAAATGGAAGCCGGGCAGTCAAAAACAAATGTCTATCACACCAATGATGTGCCTTCACCTGGCTTATGACCTTCTCTGTCACAGTTCTGCCATCATTCTGGATGTCCTCAGCGCTCATGAAGATGATACAATATTCTAGCCTTACACTTTCTTCATCTCCCTAACTTTAAATTTAGTGACCTTCATTTCCATTTCAGTCAACTACAGGTCATAACCTCAACCTAGACTTTTAGCAGCCAGAGCCACTCTTTCTGATCACATTGTCCTATCTTTCCAGGTCCTCACTTCTGTCCTCCTAAATTCCAAACAGCAACCTCTTCGACCATTTCCTCCAGTCCATCAACCTGCCTTCACTTTCTTCCCAGGAGAGAAACGTGATCCATTGTTTCAGTCATTCTTGCTAATATACTACTGAGCTTACATTCTAATGCTGCATTTAGTGCAGCAGCCTGTACGACCCTAACCAGCTGTCTCCCATTTTTCCCCAGGAGCTGTTTTAGATACTCACCATTGTGCTCAACCTCCTGACCCCACAACCTACTTGTCACACTGCGAAAATTGAAGGTACCAAATGAGAAATTGTTCTATTTCCTGTCTTCCCTACTGACCAACATCATTTCCTCCAGTGCAGTTTCATGGAAGAAGATTCCTGCTATGTAAGACTAATCCCTTTCCCTGTGCTCTGAATCCAACCCTCTACCACGTCCTTAGTCCAATAATTATTCCTTTCTTAGCCTACGTCTTCAGTCTCTCCCTGTCCACCGGCTCTTCCTCTAAGCCTATATAAAAAAAACATGCTTACATTTCTCAAACCATCTCGAAAAAACTCCCTTCATGCTCTAGTACCCCCTCCATTGGGCAAATCTGCTGCAAAAGGACCTCTTTAAAGTGTTAAAAAACCAATGACCTCACTTTGAGGAATAAAGTACGCCTGACCCAAGCCATGGTATTTTCAATCACCTCGTATGCATTTGAAAGCTGAACAATGAATAAGGAGGACCAAAGAATTGATGCATTTCAATTACGGTGTTGGTGAAGAATATTGAATAGACCAGGGACATAGGGTCGTTATGAGTTGAAATCGGTTTGACGGCAATGGGTTTTTTTTTAATGGGTTTGTCAGGAGAATAAACAAATCTGTTTTGGAAAAGTACAGCCAGTATGCTCCTTAGAAGCAAGGATGGCAAGACTTTGTCTCACATACTTTTTTCTTTTAATCGTACTTTAGACGAAGGTTTACAGAGAAAATTAGTTTCTCATTAAACAATTAATACACGTATTGTTTTGTGACATTGGTTGCCAACCCCACGACATGGCAACACTCTCCCCTTTTTGAACTTGGATTCCCCATTACCAGCTTTCCTGTCCCCTCCTGCCTTCTTGTCTTTGCCCCTGGGCTGGTATGCCCATTTAGTCTCATTTTGTTTTGTCTAATCTTTTGCTGAAGGGTGAACCTCAGGAGTGACGTCAGTACTGAGTTAAAAGGGTGTCCAGGGGCCATACTCTCAGGGTTTCTCCATTCTCTCTCTGACCAGTAAATCTGGTCTTTTTTGGGGTCTCACATACTTCGGAGATGTTATCAGGAAGGACCAGTCCTTGGAGAAGGACATCGTGCTTGGTAAGGTAGAGGGTGAGTCAAAAACAGGAAGACCCTCGACAAGCTGGATTGTCAAGTGGCTGCAACAATAGGCTTAAGCATAGCAACGATTGTGAGGATGGTGCAGGACCTGGGAGTGTTTTGGTCTGTTGTACATCGGATGGCTGAGTCGGAACTGACTTGACTACACGACCACTACCGCCAACACTCCCTTCTAGATACTGCCCTGTTTTTCTCTTCCCTTTGAGGTCAAATTTGTCAAAAGAATCTTCCACTTTCTCATCTTCATGCCCTGCTCAATCCAATGCAATTTATTTCTTTTCTTTGTCGGCACTGAAACTTCTCTTGTAGCTTTGGAGTTGCAAGTTAATGAATGCTGGTCAGCCAGTTCCCGAGTGGTGCAAATTGTTAATGTGCTTGTCTGCTAACCGAGAGGTTGGAGGCTTGAGTTCACCCAGAGATGCCTTGGAAA
The DNA here is from genome assembly GCF_030014295.1 of Loxodonta africana. Classification (NCBI taxonomy): domain Eukaryota; kingdom Metazoa; phylum Chordata; class Mammalia; order Proboscidea; family Elephantidae; genus Loxodonta; species Loxodonta africana. The sequence goes on along the minus strand of NC_087345.1, from coordinate 80,544,763 downwards.
TAAGGCCTGGTGATCTACTGAAAAATCAGCCGTTGAAAACCCTGTGGAGCACATATGGATCACCATGAGTTGGAGTTGACTCAATGGCAATGGGTTTTTAGTCAGCTTTTTTTTTTAAAGGCTGACTAAACAGAGGGGGCCCCACCCCCCAAATATGCAAACAAAGCAACAGGAAATGGGCCAGGGCCCAGAAACAAAGCCACTCCCCAGAACAATGGGGCAGGGTATCAAAAAAATAGCCCACAAACTTCTTTAAAGTTGTCTTTCAGAAGCAGCTGGAGAAAACCAGCCCCAGGGACATGCCCAGAACATCCACCTGTGACTGCTGTGTGACCTTCTATCAGGGGCAGTGAGGGGCTGCAGCAGCAGCTGGGAGACTGCACAGGCGCAACACCCCATAAAAAGTCCTGCTACGTACGAATCCCGGAGGCCTCTGGGACAGGAAGCATCTTGGAAAGCTGCTGTGTGCTGTGCACTGTAGTTAACATATCCCCCCCTGTGCCTATGAATAAATGTGAATCTGTTCCCATCCAAGAACTTTTAAAAACCCAGGCTAGTCTTTTGTTCTGTGAGATGGGGGTATAGCGTGGCTTAGGCCCTCCTCATCTCCACTTGCAAGCCTCTTCAATAAAGCTTTGCTTGTGTGGAAAATTCTGTGTGCCTTACCTGTTCATTCTTGACCAGTGAGAGGCAAGGACCTTATTCCGGTAACAACTTTACCTCAATTGAACTTGCCATAGTATCTGCCTCTTGACCAGTCCCTCTTTCCTAAGACTCTTCTTCCTCCATGGCACCATAACTTCATAAACCAAAAAAAATCAAATCAGTTGCCATCTAGTCAATTCTGGCTCATGGGGAAGCCAATCACCAGTTCTTTCTTCCGCAGCATCTTTGTGTGTGTTATGAAGAACCAATCTTTTGGTTAGTAGCTGAGTGGTTAACCGTGTGAACCACCCAGGGACTCCTTCTTAACTTGGTAAGTCTGCTTTAAGGAGAACAGCTTCCTCTGCCCGTCCCCAGGCTCCCCCCAACTTTCTCCAGCCCTCTTCTCTACATGAAACCAAATTTGTAAACTTCCTTATCCAGTTAGAAACTGAACTTCTATTTCTATGCAGTTTAGTTTTATGAAGAAGCGAGGTGGCATTTTTTTTTTTTTTACAGCAGACAAGGCCTTCAGATCTGTTGGTTTGAGGACACAATTTACTTTTCATTTATTGTAGTCATTTCTCACCAGGTATGGGAGCTGAAATTAGAACACAACTAAGTTTTCCTAAACTTTAGTAGCTTTACTTTTGAAAGCTGTTTCTAGACAGTTTGTACCATGCTGACTGCCTAAGTTATAAAAATTTAAAAGGCTGAGATGCAGGAGGGTACAGGATGTGGTCATTTTGAAAGCACGACTTTCAGAAGTAAAGCTGGCTGCACTCTTGTCATTATTCCGTGGCTGAGTGTACATTTATAATAGTGCCTTATTTATCTCTTGCAGTGGGTCTCAAGGGGACGCCGGGGACGTCAAAAGAAATCGTTCCTTGTGCATAACAGTTGCTTAATAAATATTCATCGAATGAGAAAGCAGAACCAGGCACTTCAGAGCTTTGCAGATATGAAGAGCCATTCATCGAGCTGGGCTGTAGTGTTTTTGGTGTGGGCGGAAGTGGTAATAAGATGATGGTTTTATGTGGAACACGCAGGGCACAGAGGCAATAGGATGGAAAATTGTGCCATGAAGAACTTCTGAAGTGATTATGTAACAAAGTTACCCAAGCTGAAGTCTTTTTGATCTAGATCCAGGGAAATTCGACCTCCCCTAAACTTTCTTATGTTTCTTTTGCTTTTGTTTCAAATTGGTGTTTATTAACACAACTAAACTGCTCCTGTAATGAGCCAGACCCTGAGCCAGGCACTGGGGCCGCAGAGGCTAGGAGACAGGGACTCCTGCCTTTGGAGAGCACAGCAAACAACTAGCACCCTGTGCAGGGGTCACAGCAGCTTGTACTGGGACTGAGAAAGAAGCCATTTCTCAGAGGGCTGGGGAGGAAAGGCATCTGGGAGGAGTTTTCCCAGAGACTGTAACCTTGAGCTAAGCTATAAACCAAAAACAAACAAACAAACCAAACCCATTGCTGTATAGTCAATTCTGACTCACAGCGACCCTATAGGAGAGAGTAAAACTGCCCCATAGTGTTTCCACGGAACGGCTGGTGGATTCTAACTGCCAGCCTTTTGGTTAGCCACCAAATACTTAACCATTATGCCACCAGGTCTTCTAGGCCGTAAAAGTGAAGCAGAAATTTGCTGCCAAAGAAATTGTGTGTGTGTGTGTGTGTTTTAAAGAGAAAAACCTTGTAAGCAGCAGCTGATAAGACATGAAGTAAATGGTGAAACAAATGTGAATATGTGAAAGATAATTTTCAAAGATTTGCAATCATGTTAAAGCTATGCTGAGTCACCTTTCCTGGGCCCCCGTGTTCTTCAGGCTGGTCTTTTTCTGAGGGGGTTGGGAGAAGGCAAGTGGTAAACAAGCCCCCAGGTAGAGAGGTGGGTGGGGGAGGGAAATTTCTACTCCTATTTGGAAGAATACAGAATGATGAATACTAGGTGACAGAGAGAAGGGAAGGAAGTCAATGGCCCCATCATTCTCTTTCAGGTTGGCTTCTTGAGCCTAGCCCCAACCGCAGCCTCTCTGAAGCTCCCTTCTTCCTCCAGGGGGCTCTTCCTGACCACCTGGGCTCTCCTCTAAGTTTCTGCCGTGCTTATCCCTGCCTTCTCTCCTGTGACATTTCTCTCATTGCCTCTATACATTTTATTGTGTGTATTTTCTTTGCTGCCAGGACCTTTTCGCATTTCTCTGTTTCCTCTGCCTCACACTTCTTTCCAGAATACTTTTTCTTGACAGCCTCAATTTTCTTGCTCAAAAAAACTTCAGGCATCCATTGTCCATGATGGAATAAAAAATAGCCATTAAATCAAGTTGTAGAAGGATGATGCTTAACGAATGGGGAAATATTCATGATATATTAAATAAAATGTAGATTATGTTCAGTATGATTCCAATGTTGTTTAGGGATATGTATAATATATATGGAAACCCTGGTGGCACAGTGGTTAAGAGCCAAAGGGCCAGCAGTTCGAATCCACCAGGTGCTCCTTGAAAACCCTATGTGTTATTTCCTTTGTCTTATAGGGTCACTATGAGTTGGAATTGACTCAAAGGCAATGGGTTTTGGGGTAACATATGTGGTCCACACCTGTCTATCAGTTTGTCATACTGTAGTGGCTTATGTGTTACTATGATGCTGGAAGCTATACCACAAGTATTTCAAATACCAGCAGGGTCATCCATGTAGATAGGTTTCAGTGGAGCTTCAAAACTAAGACAAACTAGGAAGAAAGGCCTGGCACTCTAATTTAAATAACTAGCTAGTGAAAACTCTATGGAACATGTCTTGGTTATCTCGTGCTGCTATAATAGAAATACCACAGTTGGGTGGCTTCAACAAGAAAAGTTTATTCTCTCATAGTCCAGTAGGCAGAGAGACAGTAAGAAAGTCAGCAGAACACATTACATTAGCCCGCAAAGCTTTGCAAATAATCCTCTGTTCTCTGAGAGAATTTACACAATGGCCTTGCCCTCCAAACTCTAGGTATTAGCCACACCCTCCAGATTTTGAGTGTAGACCTCTCAGCCCTGGGCTTTAGCTCTGCCTTTCAGGCTCACTGGGACAGCAACTCTGCTCCTTCAGCTTTAGGCACTCCACTCCTCTAGTCCATATGAGTGGCAACTCCACCCTTAGAAACAGAGGCCATGATTTCATGCTTTGAAACCTCAGAGGTCTTGCCCATACCTTTTGAGATTGAGGCAGTTTGGCTTCCTGCGTTCCTTGCCTCTTCAGCTTCTGCTTCCTGGTTTCTTGTCCTCTCGGCTCCTTGGGCCTCATGCCTGCAACTGCCCTGCTGGGGCAAGTATTCCAAAGCTCTGTAGCTCACTGATAAGTGCCTGGAGGCACCCCACTCCACCAGTAAACTTTGGCCAGAAGGCACTCTTGCTCCATGGGTTGGCAAGCCTAGCTCCACTGATAAGTGCCCAGAGGCACCATACTCCTTCAGGAAGTCTCCTGTGCAAAGGCACTCAGCTCTCTCACTCCTTGGGTAAGCTCTAGCTCCGTGTCACGCTGGTCTCTTTGGTCTGCTGCTGCCGGTTCTGTGCTGCTGCCGGTTTTCTGCTGCAGTTTCTTAGTATCTGTGCCTTCTCTGGTGTTAACAGTTCCCCTCACTTCCTTCTGAGTCTTCTATCCACTCAGAGTTTAAAAACCACTTCCACATTTTAGGTATCTGTTAGAGCAGCACCCCACTCTTGGTATCAAATTCTGTCTTAGTCATCTAGCACTGCTGTAACAGAAATACCACAAGTGGGTGGCTTTAACAAAGAGAAGTTTATTCTCTCATAGTGCAGTAGGGTAGAAAGCCCGAATTCAGGAAGTCAGCTCTAGAAGTCTTTCTTTCTCTGTCGGCTCTGGAGGAAGGTCTTTGTCATCAGTCTTTTCTTGGTCTGGGAGCATCTCAGTGCAGGAACCCCAGGCCCGAAGAATGCGCTCTGCTCTCAGAGCTGCTTTCCTCGTGGTATGAGGTCCCCATGTCTCTCTGCTTGCTTCTCTGTTTTATATCTCAAAAGAGATTGGCTTAAGATACTATCTAATCTTGTAGATCTCATCAATATAACTGCCACTAACCCATCGCATTACATCATAATGATAGGATTTACAACACATAGAGAAATCATATCAGATGACAAAATGGTAGACAATCATACAATACTGGGAATCATGACCTAGCCAAGTTGACAGTTATTTTGGGGGGACACAATTCAATCCATGACAGAACACAACAGAATATTGTCTGATATAGTGCTGGAAGATGAGCCCCTAGGTTGGAAGGCACTCAAAATACACTGGCTGAATCAATGAACTTGAGCATACCAAGGATCATGAAGATGGCACAGGACCAGGCAACATTTTGTTGTGTTGTTCATGGGGTCATGGTGATTCAGAGGTGACTCGATGGCAATTTACAATAACGACATATATGTGGTAAATCTATAAAGAAAAACATAAATGGGGGGAAAGAAGCTTATGATGGCTGTTACCTTTAGGGGAGGTAAGACTTTGGGCTGGGGAAGGACACACAGAGCCCATTGATAATACAGTAATATTGTAGTTCTCAGGTTGACAGATGTGCTCTGGCTGTTTAGTTATCTTGCTTCATCATTTCCATATATCTACACATATTCTTTTGTATATGCAAATAATTAATAATTTAAAAATGGGGAATAATTGCTTGAAGGATTTTGTCTTGCTGCTTCTTGTTGTCAGAGGTTTTCCTTCTTAGCTACTATAGCAGAACCAATAATGGTCACGGTGAGAGTGAGAGTTAAGAGTGCCAAAACCCAAGCTGGAGAGCACAGAACAGGCTCTAGAATAACATGAAAACAGAGTCAGAGCCTCAAGGGGAATCACCAGGGCTCCAGAATACCCAGGAGCAGAGTTGCTGAGTTCTGGCCAAGAAGGTCCTGTGGTTTTTTGGAAACGCGCTTTATCAAGAGTGTGTCTGCCTTCTCCTACCCTGCTGAGTCCACACTGCTCACTTCCCCACAGGAGGCTGACACCCTTATCCAGCTTTCCTCACATGGCTCCCGCTCTTCAGTACGTGGGTTTCTGATGAGACTTGCTTCTCCTGTAAAAGTCAGCTCATCCTTACCTTTGATCTTTGCTCATGCTCTTTCCTCTGGAGTGTCTTTCTCTTCCTTTTCATTCATGGTCCTCTCTAAAATCTTTTCTGACTCTTCTGACCCAAATTCCTTCCTTCCTAGTTTGCTTCCTGTGAGACTCATAACCTATACCATATACTTTGGCCTTATACTAAGATTGAAGCTTGTTTAAAGACTAATGAATATGAATATAAAGTCCCTAGCATGGTGTCTTGAAAGCAGAGAATACCAGAAGGATGTTTACCTGTGTCTTATTGACTATGCAAAGGTATTCGACTGTGTGAATCATAACAAACTATGGATAACACTGCGAAGAATGGGAATAACAGAACACTTAATTGTGCTCATGAGGAACCTTTACATAGATCAAGAGGCAGTTTTTCAGACAGAACAAGGGGATACTGATTGGTTTAAAGTCAGGAAAGGTGTGCATCAGGGTTGTATTCTTTCACCATGCCTATTTAATCTGTATGCTGAACAAATAATCCGAGAAGCTGGACTACATGAAGAACAACAGGGCATCAGGATTGGAGGAAGATTCATTAACAAACTGTGTTATGCAGCTGACACAACCTTGCTTGCTGAAATTGAAGAGGACTTGAAGCACTTACTAATGAAGATCTAAGACCACAGCCTTCAGTATGGATTGCACCTCAACATAAAGAAAACAAAAATCCTCACAACTAGACCAATGAGCAACATCATGATAAATGGAGAAAGGACTGAAGTTGTCAAGGATTTCATTTTACTTGGATCCACAATCAACAGCCTTGGAAGCTGCAGTCAAGAAATCAAAAGATGCATTGCATTGGGTGAATCTGCTGCAAAGGACCTCTTCAAAGTGTTGAAGAGCAAAGATGTCACCCTGAAGACTAAGGTGCAGCTGATCCAAGCCACGGTATTTTCAATCGCATCATATGCATGTGAAAGCTGGACAATGAATAAGGAAGACTGAAGAAGAGTTGACGCCTTTGAATTGTGGCGAAGAACATTGAATACACCATGGACTGCCAAAAGAACGAACAAATCTGTCTTAGAAGAAGTGTGGCCAGAATGCTCCTTAGAGGCAAGGATGGTGAGACTGCATCTTACATACTTTGGACATGTTGTCAGGACGGATCAGTCCCTGGAGAAGGACATCATGCTTGGCAGAGTACAGGGTCAGCGGAAAAGAGGAAGACCCTCAACAAGGTGGATTGACACAGTGGCTGCAACAATGAGCTCAAGCATAACAACGATTGTAAGGATGGCTCAGGACCGGGCAGTGTTTTGTTCTGTTGTGCATAGGGTTGCTATGACTTGGAACTGACTCGACGGCACCTAACAACAACAACAACAACAACAACAGCATAGTGTCTACTATAGTGTAACTGTCCCTGGGTGGTGCAGACTGCTAATGTACTTGGCCGCTAACTGAAAGGTTGGAAGTTTGAATCCAGGCCTGGAAGAAAGGCCTGATGATCTGCTTCTAAAAAGTCAGCTGTCGTACAGGCTATGGAGCACAGCTGTACTCTGGTGCACATGAGGTCACCATGAGTCATATATATTTATATCATAGGTACTTGTTAAATTGGACCACATGAGTCAAAGTATATAGCAACCCTGTGTGTGTTGGAGGGGGGAAAGGAAAGAACCTTCTCTAAGGAGCACATCTATGCCTGGGAGCACTGATGGGAGAAGAAGTTCAATGGAAAAGGTAGGGCCTGTAAAGGGCAGGACTGCATAAAGACTAAATGAGATCATGTATGTGGGTGTCTTTGTGTGTGTTTTGTGAAGTGAGGGCATGTTTTTACCAATGTCATGATTCGTACCTTACTGATATGAACCCTACATTTTTGCAAATTGCTTAGTGTGCATACATGAAAACCCAATTTCTTTGCTCCTATTTCTTAAAAGATAAAGTATTTTGAGATTAGGCTGGAATGTAAACTATCTGGCAAAATTCAATAAATCCAGCCAGTTAAACATCTAGCTCAACTTATATAACACATAACACTAATGCCTTTTATGGACATGAGGTATTGATGAATGTATGAAATAGGTGGTTTTGACAGTGTTGGGCTTTACTGTTATTAATGGATCACATTTGCTCTGGATAAAGATAGCACAAGGTGCCCCTTGGATTAAAGAGACTTCTTTGAAATCTTTGATATCAGGATATTTTATCATGTTAAATTCATCTGCTGGTTTTTCTAAACTTGCCTTGGCAGAGATGGAGCCTCTTATGCTTGGGTTCTTTCTCTCCACCTCTCCCTTCTTGGCGAGGCCAAACTCCTGTCTTGAATGTTCAGCTGTTTCTGCCGCGCGTTTCTCAAGTCAAGTGCAAGTCCTTTCTGCCTTTAATCCATGTGATTCTGAATCTATGTGGAGGTTGACTTATTTTGCTTGGTTAAACCTTGTTGTTAGGCGCTGTGGAGTTGGTTCCAACTCACAGCAACTCTATGTACAGCAGAATGTAATGGTGCCTGGTCCTGTACTATCCTCACAATTGTTGTTGTGCTTGAACCCATTGTTGCTACCACTGTGTTAACCCATCTCATTGAGGGCCTTTCTTTTTTTCTCTTACTGTCTACTTTACCAAGCATGTTGTCCTTTTCCAGGGACTGCTGTCTCCTGATAACATGTCCAAAGTGTGTGAGACAAACTCTCACCGTCCATGCTTCTAAAGAACATTCTGGCTGTACTTCCAAGACGATTTGTTTGTTCTTCTGGCAGTCCGTGGTATATTCAATATTCTTCGCCAATACTATAATTCAAAGGCACTGATTCTTTGGTCTTCTTTATTCATTGTCCAGTTTTTGCATGCATATGAGGCAATTGAAAGCATCGTGGTTTGGGTCAGATGTACCTTAGTCCTTAAACTGACATTTTTGCTTTTTAACACTTTAAAGAGTTCTTTTTTTTTATCTGCAGATTTGCCTAACACAATGCATCATTTGATTTTTTGACTGCTGCTTCCATGAGTATTGACTATGGATCCAAGTAAAATAAAATCTTTGACAACTCCAATATTTTCTCTGTTTATCATGATGTTGGTTATTGGTCCAGTTCTGAGGATTTTTGTTTTCTTTATGTTGAGGTGTAATCCATTCTTAAGGCTGTGGTCTTTGATCTTCATCAGTAAGTGCTTCAAGTTCTCTCGCTTTCAGCAAGCAAGGTTGTGTCATCTGCATATTGCAGGTTGTTAGTGAGTCTTCCTCCAATCCTGATGCCCTGTTCTTCTTCATATAGTCCAGCTTTTTGGATTGTTTGCTCAATATACAGATTGAATAAGTACAGTGAAAGGGTCCAATCCTGACAAACACTCTTCTTGATTTTAAACCATGCAATATCCCCTTGTTCTGTTCAAACAACTGCCTCTTGATCTATGTACAGGTTCCTCATGAGCACAATTAAGTGTTCTAAAGTTCCCATTCTTTGAAATGTTATCCATAATTTGTTATGATCCACACAGCAGAATGCCTTTGAATAGTCGAGAAGACACAGGTAAACATCTTTCTGATATTCTCTTTCAGTCAAGATCCATCTGATATCAGCAATGACATCCCTCATTCCACATCCTCTTCTGAATCTGGCATGAATTTCTGGCAGTTCCCTGTTGATACTGCTGCAGCCGCTTTTGAATGATCTTCAGCAAAATTTTACTTGTGTCATATTAATGATATTGTTCGATAACTTCTGCAATTTGTTGGATCACCTTTCTTTGGAATGGGCACAAATATGGATCTCTTCCAGTCAGTTGGCCAGGTTGCTGTCTTCCAAATTTCTTGGCATAGTCGAGTGAGCACTTGTAGTGCTGCCTCAGTTTGTTGAAACATCTCAATTGGTATTCTGTCAGTTCCTGGAGCCTTGTTTTTTACTAGTGCCTTCAGTGCAGCTTGGGCTTTTTACTTCAGTACCATCAGTTCTTTATCATATACTATCTCCTGAAATGGTTGAATGTTGACCAATTCTTTTTTGGTACAGTGACTCTGTGTATTCCTTCCATCATCTTTTGATGTTTCCTGCGTCGTTTGATATTTTCCCTGTAGAATCCTTCACTATCGCAACTTGAGGCTTGCATTTTCTCTTCAGTTCTTTCAGCTTGAGAACTGCTGAGAGTATTCTTCCTTCTGGTTTTCTAACTCCAGCTTTTTGCACATTTCATAATAATACTTTTTTTTTATCTGCTCGAGGCTCCCTTGAAACCTTCTGTTCAGCTCTTTTACTTCATCATTTCTTCCTTTCACTTTAGCTATTCTACGTTATTTCTCAAGCTGAAAGAACTGAGGAAAAAATTCAAGACTGGAGTTGCAATTTTGAAGGATTCTATGGGCAAAATATTGAACGATGCAGAAGCATTAAAAGAAGATGGAAGGAATACACAGAGTCACTGTAGCAAAAAGAATTGGTCAACATTCAACCATTTTAGGAGGTGGCATATGATCAAGAAGGAGTGATATTCTAAGGTTGCTTTATTATGATGCAAATGACCCAAAGGGTTTCCCTGCAAGTGAGGGAGAAATGTTGAGGAATGTGCTCATGCAATCTGTGGGTGATCGGCTGCACAGTTACTTTTCTTTGGAGGAGCAGGTATGCGTTTGTGATGGACACAGCAGCTGCCAACCTGACCCTGTTAGCAGAGGATACACTAAACTTCCAAACCCTTTGTTTTGGCAGCAAAATATACAATCAAAAAGCCAGGAGTGGAGGTCAGATCATTAAACATGGGACTCACATAGGTTGATTGGTTACTTTTTAAATATGCGCCAGAAAAAAACGTCACCTCTAATTTATGTACCTTTTAAAGAAAGCCTTCTTCAGCTGTGCACGAGGCCAGGGACTCTTGCAATATGGAAAACAATGTATTTTTTCTTTAAAAATTAGACAGTATGTGTTTCAGTGGAGGGAAGATCCAAATTATAATTAACCTACCTTCCAGCTCAAACATGTAACAAACTCTCACAAAATGTATCCTTCACAGAGGGGTTAGACATACATTTCAGAGTTAGTTAAGGTCATGAAATGCAAGGAAAGACAGAGGAACTCTTTCAAACTGAAACCCAAAACACGTTGCCGTCGAGTCGATACCGACTCATAGCAACCCTATAGGACAGAGTAGAACTGCCCTGTAGAGTTTCTAAGGAGCTCCTGGTGGATTCGAACTGCTGACCTTCTGGTTAGCAGCCATAGTTCTTAACCACTACACAACCAGGGTTTCCCTTCCAAACTGAACTGAAGGAGACTTAAAAGATACAAATATTAAATGCAATATACAAACGATGCTAAATGCATTTAATATCATTTGTATGTATTCTGGATTTGATCCTGAACTCTGGACTTGATTCTTGACTTAATCCTTTTGCTATAAAGGATGCTATTGACACAGTTGGTGAAACTTGGATGAGGTCTGATGTTTAGAACGATTAATTAGTATTTTGTGGCAGGTTGGCACCTCTTCATATATGTGCTATTAGCAGTTTTTCATTTGTGAACTGTTCATTTATATCCTTTTTCCCAACATCATTTATTGAAAAATTCATTCTATCCTCATTGGTTTGAAATTCTCTCTCTTTTTTTTTTGTATTGTGTTTTAGGTGAAACTTTATTATACAAATTAGTTTCTCACTCAAATTTAGGTACAAATTATTTTGTGACATTGGTTGCAATTCCCCCAATGTGTCAGCACTCTCTTCCTTTTCATTCTGGGTTTCCTGTGTCCATTCATTCAGTTCTTCTGTCCTTTCCTGCTTTCTCATCTTTGCTTTTGGGCAGGTATTGCCCATTTGGTCTCATATACTAGATTGAACTAAGAAGGACGTTCCTCAAGAGTGTTATTGTTTCTTTTATAGGCCTGTCTAATGGTTTGGCTGAAAGGTGGACTTTGGGAGTGGCTTCAGTTCTGGGTTAGCAGGGTGTCTGGGGGCCATAGTCAAGAGGGACTCTCCAGTTTCTGTCAGACCAGTAAGTCTGTCTTTTTTTCATGAATTTGAATTTAAGTCTTCATTTTTCTCCCACTCTGTTCGGAACCCTCTATTGTGATCCCTGTCAGAGTGGTCAGTGTGGTAGCCGGGTACCATCTAGTTCTTCTGGGTATAGGCTGGTGTAGGCTGTGGTTCATGTGGTCCATTAGTCCTTTGGACTGATATTTTCCCTGTGTCTTTGATTTTCTTTATTCCCCTTTGCTCCCAATGTGATGGGACCAATAGATACATCTTAGGTGGCCTCTTGCACACTTTTGAGAACCCAGACGCTGCTCACCAAAGTAGGATGAGAACATTTTCTTTAAGAACTATGTTATGTCAGTTGACTTAGATCTCCCCACCCCTCAGCTCCAGCAACTCAGCCCCTCAAGGTGTTTGGATTTGTCTAGGAAGCTTCTACAACTTTGGCTATATTGTGTGTTGTCTTTCCCTTCACCAAAGTTAACACTTGTCTACTATTTAGTTAGTGATTTCCCTTCGCCACCCCTTCCCTCCCTCATAACCATCAAAGATTTTTTTTCCTGTGTGTAAACCTTTTCTTGGGTGTCACAATAGCGGTCTCATAAAATATTTGTCCTTTTGTGATTGACTTATTTCACTCAGCATAATGCCCTCCAGATTCATCCATGTCGTGAGATGTTTTGCAAATTCCTCATTGTTCTTTATAGTTGTGTAGTATTCCGTTGTGTGTATGTACTATAATTTATTTATCCATTCATCTGTTGATGGGTATTTATGTTGTTTTCATCTATTTGCTATTGTGAATAATGCTGCAATGAACATGGGTGTGCCTATGTCCTGTGACGGCTCTTATTTCCCTCAGATAGGTTTCCAAGAGTGGGGTTGCTGAATTGTATGGTATTTCTATTTCTAGCTTTTTAAGGAAGTACTATATTGTTTTCCATAGTTGTACTATTTTGCATTCCCACCAAAATTTCATACGAGTTCCAATCTCCCTCCAACATCTCCAAAATTTGTTATTTTCTGTTTTTTTTTTTTTTGTAATTCATGCTAGTAATGTTGGGGTGAGATGGTATCTCATTGTAGTTTTGATTTGCATTTCTCTAATGGTTACTGATTGAGAGCATTTCCTCAAGTGCCTATTAGCTGCCTGAATGTCTTCTTTGGTGAAGTGGCTGTTATGTCCTTTGATCATTTTTTTAGTTGGATTATTTGTCTTTTTGTTATTGAGATGTTGAAGTATTCTATAGCTCTTGGACATTAAACTCTTGTTGGATATGTTGGTATCTTTGTTCAGAGTGACATAGCTGGAGGTGGAAGAGCTGGGGTTTGAAGCCAAGCTGTCTTACTCTGAGGCTAGGCTCTCTTTACTAAACCTTCTTTTTTCCCAATGCTGAGGGAAGGAAGTGGGCAGGGCTGAGAGGAAGTGGGATGAGGAGAGGAGAGTGAGGTTGGGCAAGAATAGGGTTGGTGTGAAGGCCAGACAAACAAGGTAGGGGTTTGGAGAAGAATTTTATAGAAATTATCGTACACATAGTCATTGTAAAAGGATATGGGATGTTAAATTCAAGTATTTTAAGAGTTTAGAGGAAAGGGAAAAAAGAAAAATATTGGCTTATTTAAATGTATACAAAACAAATTAAAAAAATATTTGGTCAGAGAAATCTTTATTTTCAAAATGGAACATCAGGACTATTAAATACTTTCCTGGTTAATAGCCACGACATTGCCCTTGAATACTCCCTCACACTAGTTTACTCAGAAATCCCAGGATCCTTTGAATTTCGTGATTACTAATTCTGAGGAAGCATCAGTTTTGTGATACTTGGTGAGATATTGCAAAAAAGGCAGCTTCACCAGGGCACAGGCCTTTATTTTGTTCCCTAAAGTCTAGAGGGAGTCCCTGGGTGGTACAAATGTTTAAGTGCTCGACTACTAACTGAAAGGTTGGTGGTTCAAACCCACCCAGAGTCCTGGCCATCTGCTTGCAAAAAGTCACAGCCTTGAAAACCCTGTGGAATGCAGTTTTATTCTGCAACACATGGGGTCACCACAAATTGAAATCGACTTGACAGCAATGGGTTTGGTATCAGGTTTGGTAATGTCTAGAGGTGTTCCTGGCACATGAAAGATACTCATTAGAATATGCTGAATGAATAAAATCAATTGATTGAATAAATCATGAAGTGAGTAAATGGAAAGATGCTAGAGTCTGTGCTATCTTGTTAAAGTGGAAAGCGAATTTGTTCCTCAAAAATAACTCTGTTAAAACCCCACTCAATATACACTCATCAAGAATCCATGGATCAGTTGGTGGCCCAGAAGCAGGTCTGATTGATCTAATATTGCTAATGGTAAAGTCTACCAGGGATGTTGATAAATAAAAAGAGGAACATAGAAGAGTTTGGACTCCCGGTCAGCAGTGAAATGAGTGTGAGGGTGGACAACCGTCAGGGCATACTACATGCAGTTGGTGGCTGGGGTCAGATTTATCCTCGATTTGGCCATGGTCTCTTTACAATTTTGGCAATCTGTTACAGAAATAAAATGTTGGGAGAAATGTATTAGATTTGAAAATGAAAGCAAGCAAGAGAAAAAATCAAGAAATAATTTTTATTTTTTTTCTTGGAGTGCAGGGAGGGCAAAAGGTTGCGCTGATTGCTGGGTGGTGGCTGCTAAAGGGCTGTGCAGAGAGGAACCACGGTGTGTGGTGAGGAGCCGGGACCCCAGAGCTGTACTGGCCAATAGAAATATAATGTGAACCACATATGTATTTTTATATTTTCTAATGGCCACATTTCAAAAAAGTGAAAAGAAACAAGTGAAATTAATTTCAATTATATATTTCACTTAGTTCAATATATCAAAAATAGTGTCCTCTCACGTGTAATCAATATATAAAAATTAATGCAATATTTACATTTTTTGGTACTGTCTTTGTAATCTGGTGGGTGTGTTACACTTCCTGCACACGTCAGTTTGGATTAGCTGCATTTCAGGTGCTCAATAGCCCATGTGGCCAGTGGCTACCATACTGGAGAGCACAGCTCTATAGTGAAACTGCCAGGGATTGGTCCTTGGCTTTGCCACTGATGAGCTGGGTAACCTTAGCCAAGTAATTCAACTTTTTTTTTTAACGGTAGAAGGAGATGATAACATTCCCCACTTCACAGATGTGAAGATTAACTGATTTAATTTTTATAAAGGTCTTAGAATAGTGCTTGGCACTGAGCTTATGTATACTGAGTACATGCTGAGGTTCAGGGGAAAGGAGGCCTGAGCAAGGCAGGAGGGAGCAGCAGCAAGGGAGCCTGGAACTGTGCCTGGCACAGAGGAGGTACTTAAGGAGTACAGACTGAATTTATGAATTTGTCATCCCTGGTCTGTGGGTGGAGTCCCTGAGTAGTGCAAATGGTTAACACGCTAGGCTACTAACTGAAAAATTGGAGGTTCAAGGCCACCCAGAGGCACCTTGGAAGAAAGGCGTGGCAATCTACTTCCGAAAAATCAGCCACTGAAAACCCCATGGAGCACAGTTCTACTCTGACACATGTGGGGTTGCCATGAGCTGAAGTTGAGTTAACGCAACTCCACTAGAGAGCAACTGGTTTTTTTTTTTGGTTGATCTGTGGGTATTGAAGAGGGAACTTACAGTTTTCAAAGTACTAGTCTTTGTAGCTCTCCTTCGTCTCTAGGGACGCTTGGCTCCAGATTTCCTTAAGCACATCCTGTATGTTGTCAGGGGTTAGGAGACCTGTTTCGAAGTTGCCTGGTTCTATGATAGCCATCAAAAGGTTGTAGCCCCCTTCTGAAACACAAGACAGGAGAGTATGAACCAGGAACAGTATGTGCCCGTGAACAACGCTTCCTCCTCCTAAAGACGCCCAAGGCAAAGTACTTTGGGAAGACGTGAAAGAGTAAACCCAAGGGAATCCCTGGGTGGTGTCAACAGTTATGTGCTGGACTGCTAGCCAAAAGGCTGACTGTTCCAACCCACCCATAGGCAACTTGGAAGACAAGCCTGGCAATTTGCTTCCTAAAGGTCACAACCCTGAAAACCCTGTGCAGCAGTTCTACTCTGCACGCATAGGGTTGCCATGAGTTGGAATTGACTTGACAGCTGCTAACAACAGCAACAACAAACTCTAGGGCAGCCGAATCAGGTGTCCAGTGTACAACTCAAAAACACAAGATACAAGTGAGTTTCCTTACCAGATGTGAAGATGGTCAGGCAGAGGAAGTCAAGAGTGCTTCCTCTTTCTAGCCCAGTCTCATGGTATTCTGAGAGACCAATTCTTCGCTGCAGCCATGCTGAGTGGCTCTCGGTTCCCTGGACACTTGAGTCCTTTTAAACCCACTGTGTCTTTCTGCAGGCTGTTCTCTCTGCCCAGAATACCCATCCTCTCCTTATCTATCTACTTTTTAGTTTCCAGCTCAACTCCTTTTTGAGTCCTTCCTTGACTCACTGTACCAAGGGAGATTAAGTAACTTCTTTACTGATCCTCTAGAGACCATACATTCTGTATTTCTTCAACAAGTATTTGTTGTACACCTATATGCCCGACCTTGGGCCAGCTTCTAGGGAATAGAGAAAAGTCACAGACCCTGCCCACAGTGAGATAGATGCCACACAGTACAGTTTCCTTCTGAGCCACAGGTCTGGTTTTCCAAGCCCAAGGGCCTAAGAGGATCCATATAGTGAGGGCTTCCTGCATAGTGATTAACCACTGACCCATCTGTCTCCTCTGCCAGCCATGAACCCCTCGATCACATGGTTGTGATTCATTTTCCAAATGTCCACCAGACACCAGCCATTATGGAGCAGCCTTGGGCCTAGTGTCAACAGAGTTAGTTGAAAAGAGTTTCTGATGACTGGAGCTCTTGTTCAGTGGAAAACTGCTTTTCCCAAGATGGACTGTGGCGGGGGGGCGGGGGGGAGAACTAAGGTTTAGACTGAAGATGAAATGGTGGAATCCAAACTGCTGTGTGTGAAATTTCTCAATGGAAGGAGGTGCAAAGCGTGTGTGTGTTTTCAGTGTATGGCACATACATATGCAATTACTTTTTTTTTCCCATCCATCGGCTCTCGATCATCTGGTGGGCTTCATGGGCCTTTACTACCTTCTGCACTGGTACTGGGAGAGGCAGGTGGTGAGCCACCTCCGAGACAAGTATGTCTTTATCACGGGCTGTGACTCAGGCTTCAGTAACCTGCTGCCCAGGCAGCTGGACCTATGAGGCTTGAGGGTGCTGGCTGCGTGTCTGACAGAGCAAGGGGTGGAGCAGCTGAGGAGCCAGATGTCAGACAGGAGACAGTGACCCTGGATACGTGTGAGTGTGACACAGAGCACTGCTGCAGCCACCCAGCGGGTAAAGGAGTGTGTGGGGGCAGAGGAATGGTTATGGGTGGGGGTCTGTTCTTCAGATAGGCTGCTTTTCCTCAATGTCTTAGAATTACCAGAAAATGTGCCACGTGCAAAGTTTAAGAATTGAAGTGGAGCATGTATTGGGGGAAGTGTTTTCATTGCACCAGGACTGACAAATACAAAGGTATTTAGGAGGACACAGAGGTCTAGCCTGCTGTAAAAAAATCCCGGTTGTATGTAATTCATGTGTATGTAACTGGCTGCAAGGTGGAATAAAGGACTGGTAGGCAAAGGCAGTGAGGAAGAGAAATGGTGCAGAAATCAAACTCTGCAGGGACCTTGCCCAGGGAAAATCCAGGGTACAGATATGCTGACTTAGCCAAAAAGATAAGTTCAGAAGCACCTTTTCTTACTCCTTTCAGGAAGAATCTTGTTTACTAATACATCCTCTAAAATAGGATGCAACTATGCTGCCCACATCTCATTTTATATGCACTTCTTGAGGGCAGTCTAAACTAGTCCTTCCCAAACTTTCATGATCATAAGAACTTAGGGGCCTGGGAAATGTTACTGTTCAACCAGTGACCCAGGTGAGTCTTGTGATCAGGCATATTTGGGAAACACCAGTGAGATGAGAGCAAGTCATCCCTGGGGCATAAGCAGTGTATTTCTGCGAATGGTTTGCAGCCCAGCAGCCATGGAAACACTGTGAGGTGAGCCAGGCAACTAGCCCTCTGACACTTTTGAGCCTATCTAGGGAGAAGCCAAAGTTGTGGTTTCCTGGAAGAAACTCTAAAGCAGGCCATTTGGAGGTGTAAAGTAGGGAGCCACTACCAGGTCCAGCTGCAGTTGAGCTCCAAGATGGGATTTTTATACATCCATCCCCTGGATTTGTCACTGTAGGTCTTTAGTCTTCTTTAGCCTTGCACCAACCTGGCACAGGCCTCAGTGCTGGCTGGCACCCTAGGTAAATGCTCTGAAGGGTGAGGACAGAAATCTCCAGGGAGAGGCTTCACCTAATGGGCCAGAGAAGGACACAGAAGAGTAGTTTGTACAATACATTATATGATCACCCTAGTTAAAGCTAGAATTCCTTGGGTGGAATTAACAGTTAACGCGCTTCGATCACTAGTCGTTAGAGAAATGCAAATAAAAAACAAAGGTGAGATACCATTTCACCCCAGCATTACTGGCACGAATCCAAAAAAGAAATTAAAAATGTCGGAGAGGTTGTGGGGAGATCAGAACTCTTATGCATTGCTGGTGGGAATGCAAAATGATACAACCATTTTGGAAGACGGTATGACGCTTCCTTAGAAAGCTAGAAATAGAAATACCACATGATCCTGCAATCCCATTCCTAGAAATATATCCTAGAGAAACAAGAGCTGTCACACTAATAGACATATGCACACCCATGTTCATTGCAGCATTGTTCACAATAGCAAAAAGATGGAAACTACCTAGATGCCCATCAGCAGATGAATGGGTAAACAAACTGTGGTACATACACACAATGGAGTATTATACAACGATAAAGAACAATGATGAATCTGTGAAGCATCTCACAACATGGGTGAATCTGGAGAGCATTATGCTGAGTGAAATAAGCCAATCACAAAAGGACAAATATTGTATGAGACCACTACTATAAAACTCATATAAAAGTTTACACACAAAAAGAAACAATCTTTGATGGTTACGAGGGTGGGGAGAGGTGGGGATGGAAAAACACTAAATAGACAATAGATAAGTGGTAACTTTGGTGAAGGATAAGACAGTACACAATACTGGGGAAGCCAGCATAACTTGTACAGGGCAAGGTCATGGAAGCTCCATAGATACTTCCAAATTCCCTAAGGGACCAAACTGCTGAGCTGAGGGCTGTGGGAACGGTAGTCTCAGGGAACATCTAGCTCAACTGGTATAACACAATTTACAAAGAAAATATTCTACGTTCTATTTTGGTGAATAGTGTCTGGGGTCTTAAAAGCCTGTGAGCAGCCGATACTCCACTGGTCTCACCCCTTCAGAAGCAAGGAAGTATGAAGAAAACTAAAGATACAAGGGAAAGATTAGTCCAAAGGACTAATGGACCACATCTACCATGACCTCCACCAGACTGAGTCCGGTACAACTAGACGGTGCCTGGCTACCACCACTGACTGCTCCAACAGGGATCACAATAGATGGTCCTGAAAAGAGCTACAGAAAAATGTAGAACAAAATTCTAACTCAAAAAAGGAAAGACCAGACTTGCTGGCCTGACAGAGACTGGAGAAACCCTGAGAGTAGGGCCTCTGGCTACCCTTTCAGCTCAGTAATGAAGTCACTCCTGAGGTTCCCCACGTAGCCAAAGATTAGACAGGCCCATAAAACAAAATGAGGCTAGGGGGGCACACCAGCCCTGGGGCAAGGACTAGAAGGCAGGAGGGGACAGGAAAGCTGGTAATAGGAAACCTAAGGTTGAGAGCGGAGAGTGTTGACATGTCGTGGTGTGGTTAACTAATGTCATAAAACAATATGGGTACTGTTTAATGAGAAGCTAGTTCGCTCTGTAAACCTTCATCTAAAGTACAATAATAATAATAAAAAAACACTTAAAGCACTTGCTTACTGCTAATCGAGTCTGCACAGAGGCATTTTGGAAGAAAGGCCTGGATACCCACTTCCAAACAATTGTAGCCATTGAAAGCCCTATGGGATGCAGTTCTACTCTGACACACATGGGATGACCAAGAGTTGGAGTTGACTTGATGGCAACTGTTTTCTTTTTTTTGTTGTTGTTAACACAGCAGAACTCTGATACACATGGATGTGCAGTATAATCACCATCTGTCAGGTATTAGACAGCAGGAAAAGTTAAGATCTGAGGCACTTGAACATGCAACTTCAGGAACATTATTCCCAAAACTTCATTGTGAAAAATTTTACAAACATTTCTCTGGTTGTGTAGTTAGGGTTACTCCCAACTGATTGTTTTTCTAGGCAGGTTATGAGGCAACTTTAGTCTAAACCAGTATGCCTTTTGGGGATTGAGGTGAAAGCATGTTACCTCACGGCCTGGGAAGTGGACAGGCAGGCCAGGAGACCAGACCAGGAGAAAAAGTGCTATAGGAGTCATTGCAGTGATCTCTATATAGACGGGGACTGTTGAGAACCTTGCAAAGCCCTGGCTCTCGGCTGTGTAACAAATATCCACTGAATCCATGAGGAGTTTACTAAGTGCAAGAGAAACATAAATAAGGGGTGACTAGTTCTACTTTGAGGCACAGGGTCAAGGAAGGCAAGTAAGGAGGGGAAGGGAGATCTGGGCAGAGAGAACAGCCTGTGCAAAGGCACAGATGGGTATGAAAGGACTCAAGTTTCCAGGGAACTAAGTGTTGCTCAGCATGGCTTCCAAGTAGCTGGATCAGTGAGAGGGACATGAAGCTGGACTGGAAAGAGAGGCAGCAGTAATGCCTCCCTCTGCCTGAAGCATCTTGAGATGTACTCAAGGAACTGAGTCTCTTGGTTTGAATCGTATGAAATTGTCCGTATGCAACTGTTTGTGACTTACCAAAATGGCAACGTCACACGTTGTTAGTTGCTGTCAAGTTGATTCCGACTCAGAGCAACCCTATAGGACAGAGTAGAGCTGCCCTGTAGGTTTCCCAAGGAGCAGCTGGTGGATTTGAACTGCTGGCCTTTTGGTTAGCAGCAGAGTCCTTAACCACTGCACCACTAAGGCTTCATTGTGCCACCCAGGGACTCCTTAATTTCATATGACTCAAAATAATAACTTGCTCATTTGTGCTGACCTTGGACCTCTTCTCCAGCTGCCGTGGGGTTTATACTTTCATTCTTCCCTGACTTAATGCTGCTTTGCCTTTGATAGGATGGGATAGGATTTTCATACAGACACACACTGTTTCCTTGCTTAATAGTTTCCTGTCTTGTGTTTCAGAAGGGAGCTTGTCCTTTGGGTGTTCATGTTGCTACCACAGAGCAAGAAAACACCAAAACTCCCATCCTTTGCCCTGAATATACAAATGTTCCCAGAGGTGAAGAAGAGCTATGGAGACAAAGAATTTGAAGGCTGTAAATTTGTCCTCAATACTGTCAGAGCAGAGAAGGCACATTCATTAGTTTAACAAAACCTTCTTGAGCATCTACTGTGTGTCAGGCAGGATCCAGGCTCGCTTCCTGCTCCTCCTTGCTCCCTTGCTCATGGCAGACCTTCTTTTCCCTTGAATCTGATTAGCTCTGTATGAAGCATTCAGTTTATTTGTACAATATCCCAATGAGAGATGGATTATTATTATGACCTTTTTATAGATGAGGATACTGAGGTGAGAGAGATTGAGAACTCATCCAAACAGGCACTGGAAAAGGCAGGATTACAAACCAGTCATCTTGCACAAGAGCCCGTGCTCAGTTCTGCATGGTGCTCCCTCTCACACAATCCTCAGTGGCTACCACCAGCAATCAGGACTGGTGCCTGAGGGAAAATCATGACCCTCCCAATGTTAAGAGAAAAAAAATTACTGTTTCATGGTGTTCTCTATTGCTTGCTTCCATAGTCGTGTGCTAATACATTTTCTCGCAATGTTTTCCCACAGATTGCCAAGGTATAAACAAGCTTTTAACTCAAGGAGAGAAGAATTTGACCCGTGCATGCCCTGACTGCTGTCCACCACCACACTCACTGCTTGGTTGGTTGGAATGCCAAACTTCTTTCTCTATATACCAATATCCCTGCAGATGTTAGGTTTTGCAAGTTTATGAGTAAGGTCAGACCTGCTGGTACTGTGTAGTATGAAAATCCCACCCAACTCCTGGATTCTGAACGAGGGTTTAACAAACTGGGTTTTGACTAAGTTCTTTTTGGGACAGGTAAAACTAGTTGCCATCGAGTTGATTCTAACTCATGGCAACCCCACGTGTATCAGAATAGAATTGTGCTCCATAGGGTTTTCAATGGCTGATTTTTCGGAAGTAGATTGCCAAACCTTTCTTCTGAGAGGCCTCTGGGTGGACTTGAACCTCCAGTCTTTCCGTTAGCAGCTGAGTGCATTAACTTTTGCATCACCTAGGGAGAGGTGAAACTATTTATGTTAATAAGATCAGAGAGATGTTCCATCTTTTATTGTACAAATTCTGAGAATTGCTCAGTCAACTGATATACATAAGGTCATTATTATTGAAAGTTAATATTTCACAGGAGTCATGGTAACTAAAATGGGTATATTAAAGAAGGAGCTGATTACAGTCAAAACAATTTAACCTCTAGCTGTGTGAATCTAGAAGACTTTTTCTTTTTTCTCATGCGGCTCTACCTGGTGGGCCTCATGGGCCTGTGCTACCTGTTGCACTGGTACCAGGAGAGGCAGGTGGTGAGCCGAGAGAAGTATGTCTTTATCACGGGCTGTGACTCGGGCTTCGGGAGACTGCTGGCCAGGCAGCTGGACCTGCAGAGCTTGAGGGTGCTGGCTGCGTGTCTGACGGAGCATGCATGGGGCTGAGCACCTGAGGGGCCAGACATGAGACAGGCTGGAGACTGTGATCCTGTCTGTCACCCAG
This sequence comes from Loxodonta africana, assembly GCF_030014295.1. NCBI lineage: Eukaryota > Metazoa > Chordata > Mammalia > Proboscidea > Elephantidae > Loxodonta > Loxodonta africana. The sequence goes on along the minus strand of NC_087345.1, from coordinate 80,522,147 downwards.
ACAAAGAGCATCGCTGTAGCCACCTAGAAAGTGAAGGAGCTCGTAGGGGACAGAGATATGGCCAAGGGATCCTGTCCTTCAGATTGCTGTCTTGCCTTCAGTGTTTTAGAATGTCCAGAGAATTTGCCAGGTGCAAAGTCTTAGGGGTCAGATTGTTGAATATATTGGGGTGGTGTTTTCATTACATGAGAACTGACAAATCCAGTAGTATTCATGGGGTAAGTGAATAAATGTTTATAATTGGGACTGTCCTGAAAAATTTAGGTTTTGTGGGATATGTTTGTACCTGGGTGAAAGGTAGAAGTAGGTATAGTGACAGTAGGGAAATAGGTTTAACAGGTAAAGTGTATGTACCTGGGTGAAAGATAGAATGAAGGCTAAGAAGGCAAAGAGAATGGAAACAGATGACTATGGTGTAGAACACCTCTAATTCTCCAGGTGCAGTGGCCTCTGAAAATTCAGAGTGAAAAAAAGCTGGTTCCATTAATACAGGATGTCATTACATTGACTACGTTTCATTTTATATATGTCTTTTCCTGGGACCAGTATAAACCTGTCTTTCCCAAACTTGCCAAATGATGGCAACCAGAAAGATCAACTGCATCTAGGGAGGGGCCTAGGAATATCTTTATTGTGCAGTTAAGTACCCACAGGTGAAGTTTATGATCAAGCACCTTTTAGAAACACAAGTGAGATCAAGTTATACCCAAACTCTGATCACAAAGACCTGAGCGGTGTTTTTCTGGGTGTTGTTTCCTCTTATAGGTCCTGGTCAAGAGTTTCTGAGGAAGCCAGGGAAGTAGCAGAGAGGACTCCCTGAATCCTAGCAAGGGAGCAGACAGATTTCCAAGTTTTCTAGAAGAAGCTCCAGAGCAGACCATTTGGAGACTATAACGGGGTGGGGGGCACCCATCAGGGTCAGCTGCAGTTGAGTACCCTGTAGACTAGTAATTGTAGGTGTTTATTCTCTTGCTTACTTGCACCAATCTGGCTGAGGCCTGAATGCACTCTGGGCAAGAGCTCAGAAGTAAGGAGAGGAAATAGCCAAGAGAGAGGCTACAGTAAAGGCCAGAGCAGGACACAAGGAAAGGCCTGCCGCCTACCCAACCCTGTGTGCTGCGCCATCCACTGAAGGAACTGCTACTTTCTTTGTAATTCACTTTCTAGTTATCTTGCATTTTCCTTCCTAGAATATCCCTCCCACTCCCAGTTCTGAAAAGGAAATGGAGAATTAATTTTCTCTGCCCAACTCTGTAATCCTCCCTTTTCCGATGTCTCCAGTCCCTGCGCTACTGGAGGAGGACAACACTTCATCATAATTTTTGTAGAAGGCATTTTTTCTTTTTGTTTTGAGAAAGTTAAATGTCTTCCTTTCAGGGCTTTTGCAAACAGTGCTTTTTTTCCAGTTGCTGAGAGCAGCACCATTTTCTAATTTAAGTTCATGACAAGAAAACTGGTTAAAATTTTTGTTTTGCGTTTCATAGTTACTTTAGAAATTACTGAGGCCTGAACTACCCTGCAGGCTTAGTGTGGAGGCCTAGTACCACCTGTCAGATTAAAAAAAAATAAAATAAAGTTTTAGTTAAATATAAAGTTAAAAATTAAACCAACTTTCAGAGCTACCCATAATTCATTTTAATTTGTGATTGGCTATGACACCGCAGGAGTCATTACGAATATTCAGGAATTCGTTTTGACATGAAAAATTTTAACCCCCAAGTTGGTCACAGAAAAATGAACAATGAATGAAGTTGACATATATTTTATAATCTTATTTCAACAACTGTTTTATTTTGCCACTTTGTTTTCATACTCTGTGGTGAATACAGGCTTTTTCATGCCTCAAGCATTTCTGTAGATACCTGAAAATCCTTTAGGCCCCAGGCACTGTGCTTCCTGCAAAATGTCGATGTTGGACCACATGATTTCATTTTTCCTTCCCTCTCCTGTAAGAAAGGAACTAAAATGAAAAAATGGCTTGGATCTTATTGATACAAATACACGTTTTAAGAAAAGATTGAAGAGCCTCCACCTCTCCATCGTTTCAGAAAGAAATCTTACACTCCAGGAGCTAAATCCTGATGTGTTTGAAGTTGGCTGATGTCAGCTGTTTCCCATGATCACCATTTCTGTCCTTTCTCCTCTCTGAATCTGAGCCTTTCCTTTAAAAGCCAACCCTTCCACGAAGCCTTCCGTGACAACTATGGGTACACATTCTTTTGTAACTCCTTTTGTTTGTAATTTCGGTTCTAATAATTAGCACTTTATTCCCCCCTCCCGCCCCCATACCATTTATTCCTGTGCTTCAGAAGAAAGGACTCTTGAACTGTTTCCATTAATACTACAGCCAAGAAAACCCCACGAAGCAGTTCTACTCTGTAACACGTGGAGGTGCCATGTGTCAGAATCAACAAAATGGCAGCAGGCTTTTTTGTCTTTGCTTTTACTTCCTACAGCATCAAGTTAAAAGACACACACACACACACACACACACATATATATATATATATATACACACACATACACATACTGGCATGACATTGAGCACTTTTATGGATTGAATTGTGTCCCCCCAAAATGTGTGTAAACTTGGCTAGGCCATGATTCTCAGTGGTTTGGCAGTTATATTGTAGTTTGGCAGTTGTATGATGATGTGATTACGTCCATGATGAGATTTGATATGTGATCACCTCCATGATAGAATCTGCTGTGAGTAGCCAATCGGTTGAAAGGCAGTTTCCTTGGGGGTGTGGCCCGCTTCGAATATAAGTGGACTTTATGGCAAGGCTCACACGCAGGCTTTTGCTTGCTCTGGATCCTGCAGTTGGCTCCTGTCTGTCTGACCTCCAGGTCCTGGAACTTTGAGGTAGCAGCTTACCTGCCATCTTGTCTGCCAATCTTGGGACTCATCAATCTTCACAGCCTGTGAGCAAGAGCCCTGCTGTCTGACCTGTAGATTTTGGGTTCACCAGCCTCTGTGGTTACACAAATCAGGAGAGGCCTCTATCCTGACCATGGACTTGGAATTTTCCAGCTTCTACAATTCCATGAGCCATTGCCTGGATATAAATGTCTCTTTATCTACATATATTTATACACTTTACTGATTTTGCCTCTCTAGACAACCCAGCCTAAGACAGAATTTGGTACCAGGAGTAGGGTGCTTCTCTGGCAGATACCCAAAATGTGAAAGCTGTTTTGAAACTGTGAATGGATAGAGGCTGGAAGAGTTTTAAAGTGCCTAATAGTAAAAGCCTGGATTGCCTTGAACAGACTGTTGGTGGAATTATGGATATCAAAGACAATTCTGGTGAGGACTGAGAAGGAAATGAGGAGAGCTATTATACTTTTTTTTTTTTTTTTTATACTGGAGACAGCACAGAAGCAGCAGCAGAACAAGGAGACCAGTGTGAGACAGCACTCGAGCTGACTCATAAAGCAAGAGAGCTGAGAGCCTTTTGTGCTAGAGGCTTCCTGGTGGAATGGGGTGTCTCTGAGCAGTTATCAGTGGAGCTAGGCTTTCTGATCCATGCAGCAAGAGAGCTAAGTGCCTTCTCGTTGAAGCTGACTGGCAAAGTGTGGTGCCTTCAGGCACTTATTGGTGGAGCTAAAGAGCTATGGAACACTTGCCCCAGCAGGGAAGACACAGGCAGTGAGGCCCAAAGGGCTGAGAGGCCAAGGAACCAGGAAACAGAAGCTAAAGAGATAAGGAACACAGGAAACAGAGCTGCCTCAGTCTTGAAGGGTAGGGCAATGACCTCTGGGGTCTCAAAGGGTGGAGTTATCACTCAGATGGACTAGGAGAAGGTGGCCGTCCAAATTTGAGGGATCAATGATGCTAGTCCAGTGGGATTAGAAAGTGGAGCTGAAGCTCAGGGCTGAGGGACCTCCAGGCGGTATCCAGAGACTGTGGCCAACACCCAGAGTCTGGAGGGCAGTGCCATTGCCTAAATGGTCTGAGAGAACAGAGAATTATTTTCAAGCCTTGAGAACTAATTTAATGTGTTCTGCTGAATTGCTTGGTGTCTGTTATCCCTTCCTTCCCTCCAATTTCTCCCATTTGTAATGGAAATGTCTAGCTTGTGCCTGTTCTATCATTGTACTTTAGAAGCAGATAACTTATATTCTTGATTTCACAGATGAAGAGGAATTTTTGGATTTTGAACTTGGTGTTGACTTAAGACATTTGCTAAGATACGATGGGGTAAACGTATTTTATGTGTGGCAAAGACATGAATTTTTTTTGGCCAAAGTGTGGAATGTTATGGATTGAACTGTGTCCCCCCAAAATGCGTGTCAATTTAGCTAGGCCATGATTCCCAGTATTGTGTGATTGTCCACCATTTTGTCACCTGATGTGATTTTCCTATATGTTGTAAATCCTATCTCTATGATGTTAATGAGGCAGGTTTAGAGGCAGTTATGTTAATGAGGCAGGACTAAATTTACAAGATTAGGTTGTGTATTAAGTCAATCTCTTTTGAGATATAAAAGAGAGAAGTGAGCAGAGAGACATGGGGACTTCACACCACCAAGAATGCAACACCAGGAACAGACTACGTCTTTTGGACCCAGGGTCTTTACCCTGAGATACTCCTAGATCAGGGGAAGATTGATGACAAGGCCCTCCCCCCAAAACTGACAGAGTGGGAAAGCCTTCCCCTAGAGCTGGCACCCTGAATTTGAACTTTTAGCTTCCTAAAATGTGAGAGAACAAATTTCTCTTCGTTAAAGCCATTCACTTGTGGTATCCCTGTTATAACAGCACTAGATGACTAAGATAGGCATTTAAGAGCCAGTGAACATCTCCTGTATGGGTTTTGGCTGGCACAGCCACAACTCCAGATCTTGCTCTTTTCTTTTTGAGAATAAACATTTCTGTAAGGGGAATGGCTTCAGTTGGACTATTGATTCAGGGCATAAATTATACCGGATGCTACCTTCTTGTCCTATGTACTCCCCTCAAAGTTCTAAAAAATGAAAGTGGGCAATGTAGGTCTGATCTGCAACTGCTTGTGGGGATGGCACAGGACTGGGCAGCAGTTAGTATCATGGGGTCACCATGAGTTGGGGGTGGCTCCAGAGCTCAACTCATGGACATCATGTGTATTGTCGCTTGTATCTCTAGCCCATCCCTCTCTCCTAAACTCCAGGTTGAAATTTCGAATATCCTCCTCAACATTTGCACTTGAATATCTGGGAGTTGTCTCAAATTTAGCCTTATGGCATTGAACACGTGATCTTTGCCTGTCTCCAAACCGTTCCCATCTCAGTTAATGGTACCGCCATTCTGTTATTCATTTCAACGAAGTCATTCTTAACTACCCCTTTTCTCTCCCTCACCTTGTTCAATACACCAAGAAACCGTACTGACTACTTTTACCATTTATACAGAATTGAGTACTTCTTACCACCTCTGCTGCAGGGGCTCTTGCTTCTACCCTTGTCTACCTTCAGCCTATTCTCAACATAACACACAGAGAGCACCTTTTATAAAATAAGTCAGATTATGTCACTAAAAAAAAAAAACTACACTACCTAAAACCTTCAATGGTTTACCATTTCACCTGAAATAAAACTAAACTCAGTAAAATGGCCTATAAGGTGTTGTGTGATCTGGTACTCATCCACTCCCTGACCAATTCTCCTACTAGTCCCTAACTCAAGCATTCTACCTGAGATGTACTGTCTTTCTTGCTGCTCCCCTAGCACGATAGGCATGTTTCTGCCTTAGGGTATAGCCTACAGGAATTTTTTTTCACTTAGAACTATCCTCTCCAGATATTCCTTTGACCAACTCCTCCTTCTTAGCCTTTGCTTGATTCTCAACTTCTCCATAAAGCTTACCCTGACCCTCACTCAACATGGTGTCCAACACCCCAACCCTGCTCACCCTACATTTTTTTTCTATTGCTGTATGTCACCTTCTAACTTACTGTATAATTTACCTATTTATTAGGTTTATTGATTATTATTTATCTCACTCACTAAAATGCAGTTTCCACACTGAAATGATTATAAAATTATCTTCCCATTTCTAATTAATATTCTTTGTTTCTACCAGGCCTCTGGGGTTTGGCGAACGATGTTACCATCTGTGTGCCTTGTGTCCCCAATGATTGGCTGACCAAAGATGATTTCTTAATGATCCTGAATGCAGACTTGGTTGGGCTCATTGAGGTGACACTGAGCTTACCTCTCCTGATCACAAAGGCCAGTGGAAGAGTACACAATGTTTCTAGTCCAGCTGGGAGAATATCCATGTTTGGTGGTGGCTACTGCATTTCTAAGTATGGTATAGAAGCTTTTTCTGACAGCCTGAGGAAAGCATTTTCCTACTGAGGAGGACTTTACCATGGCTAGATGTGTTTCTGAATGATGGGCCTGGGTTCCAGCCTTAATGGTGCCATCTTAACTAAGAGGATTTGCAATTGGAGTGTCCTTATCTTGCAAATATATAAGATAATCCATTAGGGAATCGGAAGATTTTAGAACTTATATTTGTTTTTATCATCATCCCTATCAAATGTTACTGTAAGATATATATCCCCTATAGGGCTGCTATGAGTCAGAATTGGCTCAGTGCAATGGGTTTGGTTTTTTTTTTGTGTGTGTGTGGGATATATATATATATATATATGTATAAAGCATATCCCATATGAGAGTGATAAAAACAAACCTGTTGCCATTGAGTCAATTCTGACTTTTTTTTTTGTTTTATAGTGTATATATATATATAAGCATATCCCAAATGAGAATGATTAAAAAAAAAACCAAACTCGTCGTCGAGTTGATCTCGACTCATAGAGATCCTATAGGACAGAGTAGAACTGCCCCATAGGGTTTCCAAGGAGCAACTGGTGGGTTCAAACTGCTGACCATTTGTTTAGCAGCCCGAGTTATTAACCACTACGCCACTAGGGCTCCTATAAGAGTGATAGGGGTCTATTATTAAAGAATATGGAGAAGACGTCTTAAGTCACTAAACCTGACCGATGTTTCTTACAAGTGAAGAGTGAACATTAAAAGGTTTATTAAAGGAAAAGTTCTGTGCCAAGCACTATGCTTACTCCTCACAGAAACCCTGTGAGTTAGATGAGATTCTGCATGATCAAGTGTGAAGTCAAGCCAGAATCTGAACCCAGTTTTGTGGGGGGAAAATCTATAATGGCTATAGAATAAATACAGAAAACATAAGTTGAATAAGTACAGGTAAGTATAAACCAGGTTCTCCAAGGCATCAATGAGGGCCTGACTTACCTTCCCTTGGAGCAGGGGACAAGGAAGTCTTCACAAAAGAATTGAGCTGTAACCTGAGCAGATAGGTAAAGAGGGAAAGACATCTGTGTGGAAGCAAGAGAAAGAGATAGGGAAGGGCTCAGGCATTCAGGGCACTGAAAGTCAATAAGCATAGTTGTGGCAGAGGGTAAATCAGCTGAAGTGGTATAAGACTGGGTAGCAAAGAGAAGCAGCCGTAATGTCACCTTCTGCCTGAAGTGTCTTCAGATCTGGTAAGGAACCTGCTTGCCGGTTTTGTCTCTTTGAATTGCTAGTTGGACATCTTCTTCAGCGCCTAGAGTTCGTTCTTTCATAGTCTTTCTTTTTTTGTCATTGTTGTACATATATCGCTCACACAGCTTTTGCCAATTCAACTCTTTACAAGTGTGTAATTTATTGATATCAATTACATTAATTGACTGTGTGATCATGCCCTTAATCAATGAGATTTTTTCCATCATTATAATCAAAACTCAGTACTCCAAAAGCAATAAGCCCCTTTTCCCCCTCCCTCCTGCCCCTGATAACCACTAATAAACTTTGGTCCCTGTACATTTGCCTGTTCTTATCTTTTTATATAAGTGAGGTCATACAATATTTGTCTTTTTGTGATTGACTTATTTCACTCAGCATAATGTCTTCAAGCTCCATCCCTATAGTAGCATGTGTCAAGACTTTGTTTCTCTTACTGGCTGAGTAGTAGACTTTGTTTCTCTTACTGGCTGAGTAGTATTCCATTGTGTGTATGTACCACATTTTGTTTACCTATTCACCCATTAAGGGGCATTTAGGTTAGTTGTTTCCATCTTCTGGCTATTGTGAATAGTGCTGCAATGAACACTGATGTACAAGCATCTGCTTGAGTCTCTGCTTTCAAGTCTTCTGGGTATATACCTGGAGCCCTGGTGGTGCAGTTGTTAGGTGTTTGCCTGCTAACCAAAACGTCAGCAGTTAGAATATACCAGCTGCTCCTTAGAAACCCTATGGGGCAGTTCTACTGTGTCCCATAGGGTCACTGTGAATTGGAATGGACTTGACGGCAACAAATTTGGTTTGGGCATATACCTCTGAGTGGAATTGCTGGGTCATATGGTAGCTCTATTTTTAGATTTTTGCGGAACTGCCACACTGTTTTCCACAACGACTGTTTTCCAGCAATGGATAAATGTTCCAATTTTTCCACGTCCCTGCCAATATATGTTATTATTATTTTGTCTTAGCCATCCTAGTGGGAGTGAAATGGCATCTCATTATAGTTTTAATTTGCATCTATCTGATGGTTAATGAGGAAACCCTGGTGGCTTAGTGGTTAAAAGGTACGGCTGCTAACCAAAAGCTTGGCAGTTCAAATCTACCAGGGGCTCCTTGGAAACTCTATCGGGCAGTTCTACTCTGTCCTATAGGGTCGCTGTGGCTGTGATGGTTAAGGTTGTGTGTCACCTTGACTCAGCTGTGATTCTCGGTGATTTAGCAGTTAAGATGTAGTTTGGCAGTTACGTAATTACATAACCACCTCCATGGTGAGATATGATCTGATACAATGTAATCTCCTCCATGATGAGATCCTCTATGAGCAGCCAATCAGTTGAAAGGGTGTTTCCTTGAGAGTATGGCCTGCATCCGATATATATGGACTTTCTGGCAAAGCTCGCTGGCTTTTGCTCTGCTTTGGATCCTACATTCAGCTTGTCATCTGAACTCTGGTTCTTGGAACTTGAGTCAGCAGTCTGCCATCTTACTTGCCAATCTTGAATTCATCAGCCCCCACAGCCCATGAACAAACAGCCTGCCATCTGACCTGCGGTCTGACCTGCCAATATTAGGTATGTCTGCCCCTGCAGCTACGTGAGATATGAGAAGCCTCCAGCCTGATACCTGACTCCCGGACTTGGGACTTCCCAACCTCTGCAACCATGTGAGCCATTTCCTTGATATAAATTTCTTTCTCTCTCTTTCTCTCTCTATATATACATACATACATGCTTCACTGCTTTTGCTCCTCTAAAGAAGCCAGCCTAAGACAGTGGCCATTTGAATATCTTCTTTGGGTGACATATCTATTCAAGTCCTTGGCCCACTTTATGATTGGGTTATTTGTCTTTTTGTTGTTAAGTTGTCAAAGTTTTATGTATATGGTGTCTTGTCATCTAGCACTGCTATAACAGAAATATCACAAGTGTAAGGCTTTAACAACGAGAAATTTATTCTCTCACAGTCTAGTAGACTACAAGTCCAAATTCAAGGCATCAGCTCCAGGGGAAGGCTTTCTCTCTCTGTCAGCTCTGGAGGAAGATCCTTGTCATCAATCTTCCCCTGGTTGAGAAGCTTCTCAGGCACAGGGACCCTGGGTCCAAAGGATGCGCTGTGCTCCCGGTGCTGCTTTCTTGGTGGTGTGAGGTCCCCATGTCTCTCTGCTTGCTCCTCTCTTTTATATCTCAAAAGAGATTGGCTTAAATTATAGATTAATTTTGTAGATTGAGTTTACATAACTGCCACTAATCCCATCTCTTCCATATCACAGAGGTAGGATTTATAACACATAGGGAAATCACATCAGATGACAAAATGGTAGATAATCATACAATACTGGGAATCATGACCTAGCCAAGTTGACAGATATTTTGGGGGGATACAATTGAATCTGTGACATACGGTTTCTGAAGATACATTATCCCAGCCAGCAGCTTGTCTTCTCACTTTTTTGGTAAAGTCTTTTAGTGAACAAAAGTTTTAAATTTTTGTGAGGTCCCATTTATTTATTTTGTCTTTTGCTCTTTGTCCTTCTGTTATTATATTAGATAATCCATCGTAAAAATCTAGACCCGACAGCATTGACCCTGCATTTTCTTCTAAGAACTTCATGGTTTTAGTTTTTACATTTAGATCTTTAATCCATTTTGAATGTGTTTTTGTGTATGGTGTGAAGCATGGACCCTGTTTCATTTTTCTGCATCTGGAAATCCAATTTTTCCAATACCATTTATTGGAGAGGCTCTTCTTTCTCCAACCAAAACCCTTAGTACCCTTGTCAAAAATCAGTTGACACTAGATGTGTGAATTTCTGGACTCTCAATTCTATTCCATTGGTCCGTGCATCTATTTTTATACCAGTACCAGGGTGTTTTGGTTACTGTAGCTGTATAACAAATTTTTAAATCACGAAGTATGAGCCCTCCTACTTTGTTCTTCTCTTCCAACATTGCTTTTTCTATTTGTGGCCTCTTGCCATTCCATATAAAGTTGAGGATTGGTTTTTATATTTCTGTAAAAAAGGCTGTTAAAAGTTTGATCGTGATGCATTGAACCTATAGATTGCTTTAGGTAGTATTGACCTCTTAACAATATTAAGTCTTCCAATCCATGAACGCAGAACATCTTTCCATTCATTTAAGTCTTCTTTAATTTCTTTCAGCAGTCTTTTATAACATTCATTGCATAAGTTTTTCACATCTCTGGTTAAATTTATTCCTAGGTATTTTATTTTCTTAGATGCTATTGTACATGGATTTATTTCCGTAATTTCCCTTTCAGATTTCTCATTGCTGCTGCGTAGAAACTCAACTGATTTTATTTGTTGATCTTGTACCTGCAACTTTGCTAAATTCCTCTATTACCTCTAGAAGCTTTCTTGTGGATTCTCTGGGATTTTCTGTATATATAGGATCATGTCATCTGCAAGTAAAGATAATTTTAATTCCTCTTTTCCAGTCAGGATACCTTTTATTTCTTTTTCTTGTCTTATGTTCTGGCTAGAACTTCCAATATAATATTGAATAGAAGTGGTTAGAGAGGGCACTCTTGTCTTGTTCCCGATTTCAAGGGGAACACTTTAAATCTGTCTCCATTAAGTATAATGTTGGCTGTTGGATTTTCATATATGTCCTGAATCATATTGAGGAACTTCCCTTCTATTCCAATCTTCTTGAGGGTTTTCATCAAGAAACGGTGTTGTATTTTATCAAATGCTTTCTCTGCATCCATAGAGGTGATCATGCAGTTCTTTTCCTTTATCCTGTTGATGTGGTGTATTATGTTGATTGATCTTCTAATGTTGAACAATCCTTGCATTCCTGGAATAAATCCCAGTTGGTTATGGCGTATGAGTCTTTTAATATGTTGTTAGATTCTGTTTGCTAGTATTTTTTTGAAGATTTTTGCATCTATATTCATAAGGGATATTGTCCTGTAGTTTTCTTGTGGTGTCTTTGTCTTGTTTTGGTATCAGGGTTCTGTTGGCTTCATAGAATGAATTAGGGAGTATTCCTTCCTTCTCTATCTTTTGGAAGAGTTTAAACAGAATTGGTGTGAATTCTTCTCTAAATGTTTGGTAGAATTCCCCGGCGAAGCCATCTGGTCCTGGATGTTTCCTTGTTGTTGGGAGGTTTTTGATGGATGATTCAATCTCTTCACTTTTTATGGATCTGTTGAGATTTTCTATTTTCTCTTGAGTCAGTTTGGTTGTGTGCTTCTAAGAATTTTTCCATTTCATCTAGGTCATCCAGTTTTTAGCCATACAGTTGTTTATAATATTCTGTCATTATTCTTTTTATTTCTATTGGGTCATTTGTAATACCTCCTCTTTTATTTCTTATTTTGGTTATTTGCAACCTTTCTCTTTTTTTTTCTTTGTCAGTCTAGCTAAAGGTTTGTCAATTTTATTGATCTTTTCAAAGAACCAATTTCTGGTTTTGTTGATTCTTTCTATTGTTTTTCTGTTTTCAATTTCATTTATTTCTACTCTGATCTTTGTTATCTCCTTTCTTCTGGTAGGTTTAGGCTTAGTTTGCTCTCCTCTTTGTAGTTACTCAAGTTGTAGAGTAAGGCTGTTTGAGCTTATAGAGACTTTTTTTAGAAGATTCTAACAGGGAGGGTTGGCAAAGGAGAAATGTGGTTTTTAGAGTCCCATGTGTGGCAGCATAAAAAAGAGCAAAGAAAGCTGGATTTCAAGTTTAGAGAATATGGCTTTATATCCAGCACAGTCAATCCCTTTGGCTACTCACCATCCATTAAAATCTTTCTACATATATTGAAGTTCTATACAAGAACAAAACAATTTATGCCTTTGAGGACAAGATGCAACTCTCTTTTGTGTAGTTGAAGTCATTCTCATTTTCTCCTCATTACGAGAAGACACAAAGTCCTAACACTCACTGTATCCATATATAGGTGATAATCACAGTATCCATCTCTAGGAGATGGATGTATAGTTGGTCAAAAAATAAACCCCATCCCATGCATCATTACACTGAGGACCCAACTTATTGTCCATTTCTCAAAGAAAGGAAAGGATTCCAATTTGAATAAGCTTGTATCTATAAAAAAAATAGCTTCATTAAGCTTCAAGGTCTAGTTCACGGTTATTATTCCACTCATATAATGCTTTGTCTACCAAACTTCCTGTTTATTCAATTTAGAGACCCTACCTAAGAAAGCATTCCCTCCTCCACTAGAATTTGTCGTTTGAAATCCCCACCAGCTAACCATCTGACCCCTGTAGCTCTTTGAAGCAACTACTCCATGGTATATAGGAATTAAAGGAGATCATTCTTGATCTTTGCTCTATTCCATTCTCCTTGGCCTGCCCCTCTCACTTGATCCAACACTTCTGACATTCTTGAATTCTGCCTTCTGCTAATCTTTGCTTCATCTACTCAGTTGCATTCTTGTATCACAATTCGGACTCAACACTTGGCATCTAGCCTTAGCATTCTTCTACAAATGACATGGTTCTTTTGCTGTTTATGTAACTTCTGCCCACTCAAGTAGCAGATTATCTTGCTGGGCCCAGCCCAGGACTTGTCCAGTTGATCCTGCAGGATTGGGTACTGATGATGTTCCTATTGATGATATAAATGACACTCTTGTTCATATACTCTCCCTGCTTGGGTTTTCCAGGCTGACTCTAGACAAATGTTTAACTCCACTCGATTGCAGCCATGGTTTGCAGTAACTCAGTTGAGCCAGTTGACTCTCTTATGAGTTCTGCCCCTGTGGAGTCAACTTGTTTTAGGAACATGACAGGCTCTGTTGTCCCAGATCATTGACTGATCTTACTATACTTTGGCCCACTGGAGCTAGGCTTATTCATTTAAAGCCAGTACAATCAATTGTCAATCTTAAATGACATAAAGCTGGTCCCTGAATCCTTCCAGTTCTAGGAAATTTCCCAGGATATACTCCCTTTCACCCCTTGCCCTGAATGACCAAACCCCAATCTGGAGTTTATTATCTTTTATCTGGAGAACACCTGGAACAGAGGGGATAGATGGCCTTATTTTCAAGGCAGCAGGTGCTTCTCTCTAATTCTTAGAAAGCAAAAGGTTGGTAAAGGTAAGGGTGAATTAACTGCCTTAATCGACTTGACAGCAGTGGGTTTGGTTTCGGTTTTTGAATCTCTGTTAATGTCATAGCAATAGTCACTTATTTACCAAGCTCTTAAAATAAGAACAAATTCTTTAAAAAAAAAAATTTGTTTTCCAATAGGATGACTTGATATACATCACTGCTTATACTTTTTCCACTAAAGTAAATTGTGTATATATCTGGCATTTTTTTGAGTCACTGAACAGTAATTATGTTCACAGCTTGAAGCTCCAGGACCTGTTCTGGTATTACCACCATTCAACTTGTGTGACTAACCATTGTTTCCCTGTAGGTCATATCCCTAAGAACAGCTGTATGAATTTAAGTTGGAAGAAATGGCCGGTTGATTTCCAAACATAATTAATACTGTTGAATGGAATATTCAGGTCAAAACTGCCTCTCCTTCAGAAGCTATCATTTGGACCAGTGCTTCTCAGTATTTCATTTGGGTGTGAATTACCGGGGGATGATGTTAAAATGTGAATTCTGATTCAGTAAGTCTGGCATGGGGTGTGAGATTCTGAATTTTTAATAAGTTCCTAGGTGATGCCAGTAATGCTGGTCTAAGGAACATATTTTGAGTTGCAGGTTCTAGACTGTGTGATAAGTCGCTTCTTCCTGCTTCCCAGCATGTTCAGGGCAAGTGTCATAAACACTTTCAAAAACAGGTTCCCAGAATCTGTACATGCATACATCGTAACCTTTGAGATTGGGGGTTAAGAAAAGCATTAAATAATTGCAGATTTAGAACATAATTTATGCATGCTTCCTTCTGAAAATCCACTAAAATGGTAGTAAATATCTTTTTTTTCCTAAATTTAAACCAATCTTTTATTTCTTTATATTGCCTTGACTTTCTCTCCATATGAAAGATCTATAACTACATTTTTTAGTCCCTCTCTTTTGTTTTAATGTTGTCATCTTTTACATAATGACATCTCTGTTTCCTGTGTTTTAGCTTTGGTTTATTTTTGTGATTTCTCTGTCTGAGTTGATATCTGGTTGCTCTGTCCTATGTTGTAGTATTGGATTGCTGTTTGGTGTTATTGATCTTTTAACTGGAAGAATCCCTTTAGTATTTCTTTTAATTTTGGTTTGGTTTTTGCAAATTCCGTAAACTTCTGTTTATCTGGAAATGTCTTAATTTTGCCATCATATTTGAGAGACAGTTTTGCTGTATATATAATTGTTGGTTGGCAATTTTTTTTCTTAAAGGCTTATATATGTTATCCCATTGCCTTCTTGTCTGCATGGTTTCTGCTGAGTTGTCCGAGCTTAGTCTTATTGACTCTCCTTTGTAGGTGACTTTTTGTTTATCCCTAGCTACTCTTAAAATTTTCTCTTTATCTTTGGTTTTGGCAAGTTTGATTATAATATGTCTTGGCGACTTTTTTTTTTCTAAATGCTACCGTTTGTGTTTTTTTTTTTTTTTAGTTGTTCTTTAGATGAAGGTTTACAGAGCAAATTAATTTCTCATTAAACAATTAATACACATTTGTTTTGTGATATTGATTGCCAACCCCATGACATGTCAACATTCACCCTCTCCTTCTTGACCTGGTATTTTTTGACCCGCGCGGTAGATTAGACACTTCTTATCTTTTGCCGACTGAGTGCTGCTTTTCACTGATTCTGGAGGCGTAAGTAGCCTTTCCAGTGCTTGGTCTCTCCTGATATGAAAAACGTGTTCGGAACAACACTGTTTGCTTTGCTGCTGGCACCAGCTGATCCCAGCCTGCAGGGTGCCAGTTCCCACTGGCTCAGGTCTGGCGACTCCTCACTGCTTCTGAACAGTCTCTCCCTCCCCCTGCCGCTCAGTCCAATTCCTCAACTTTGTCTTTGATGTTCAGGGCTCCTAGGCTGTCATGTATAATTGATTCCCTTATTTTTTTTCCGGTCTTTGTTGTAAGAGGGACCACAGGAAGCATCTGACTACTCCACCATCTTGGCTTCACCTTGTAAATATCTTTTTAAAAAAGACGTAAATCCACAGGGGAAAAAAGGACTCAATGCAACAAAATTTCAGAAGATAGGAAACAAATGGACAAGTGGCAAATGATTTGATAGAGTTAAAAATATTGAAAAACAAGGCAATCGTGGGGAGACCGCAAAAACAACTCAGTTTAGTTGACAAAAAACAAAAACAAACCCATTGCTGTTGAATTGATTCTGACTCATAGGAACCCCACAGGACAGAGTGGAACTGCCCCACAGGGTTTCTAAGGAATGGCTGGTGGATTTGAACTGCCGGCATTTTGATTAGCAGCTGAACACTTAGCCACTGTGTCACCATGGCTCCAGTTTAATTGAGGAACCCCCCAAAGGCTCAAGAATTGGGGCATTAGATATCTCTGGAAAAGGAGGCTAGAAGGGACTAAAAAAAAAAGGAGGATTGCTTGAAAACTTGGTTAAACAACAGCCCTTGAGATCTCTTCCCAAATACATACAGTACAGCAACTGGCTCTCTCACACCTGGGAAGAAAATTTGAGGTTCTTGTTGTAGAAGGAATAAAACAAAGAGTATCTAGGTGGGAGGAGAAGTATCTGGCACAGATGAGGGCAGGGATACTGTACTGAAAACATGATAAAGTGAAAATTTACATAATGAGTACTGAAACCCTGGCCCAGCCTTCTGTTTTTGGCAACCAGACTGCTCACAGCCAGATATACACCTCCAGACTGGAGGCTGAAAAAGCTTCTCTGCGGAATCTGACAAATCCGAGAGAGAGAGAGAGAAAAAAGAAGACTTAAGACACTGATGACAGGTATCCACTGAAATAGCCCAGTCAGAGCACAATAGTGAAGATCATAATTGAAGAGCCTTGCCAATTTACCAAGAGCTTCTGATCACTTTCATAGTTCCCTACTCAATGCAAAAGGAAGGCTGAAAAAGAATTGATGCACTCAAATTATGGTTTTGGGAGAAGAATATTGAACATACCATGGATGGCCAGAAGAACCAACAAATCTGTCTTGGCAGAAGTACAGCCAGAATGCTCCTTAGAAGCAAGGATGATGAGACTTCATCTTGCTTACTTTGGATACATTGTCAGGAGGGACTAATCGCTGGAGAAAGATATCATGCTTGGTAAAGTAGAGGGTCAGCAAAAAAGAGAGAGACCCTCAATGAGATGTATTGACACAGTGGCTGCAAAAATGAGCTTAAACACAGGATGGTACAGGACCGGACAGTATTGTATTCTGTTATACGTAGGGTCGCTATGACGGCAAGATGGAGCTGATTTGATGGACCTAGCAACAACAACTCTTAAATGTGAACAGATATCCAAGGATCCACAGACGTTAGTATGAAAGACAGAGACTAAAATGAGTCTATAAAATAAAGCCTGCAGTAAACAAAAAAATGCAAGGGAAAAACATTTCCAAAAAACTCTCATTAATATCTTTGAGAAAATACATAAAACAAGAAGAGGATGCCATTTTTAAAAAGTAATATTTAGAGAACAAAAAAGAGCTCTTGGAATTTAAAACAGCACACACAGAAACTGGAATATTAAGTGGAAGGAAATCTTCCTTCCAAACAAAAAGGCAAAGACATGGGAAGGAGGAGAGAAAAATCTAAGAAGTCCAACAATTGAAATAATAGGGGTTCTAGAAAGAGAACACAAAGATAGTGGAGGGGATAAAATTATCAAGAAAAAGTTCAATAAGATTTTCCAGAAATGAAGAACATGAATTTCCAGATTGACAGGGCCCACAGAGTACCAAGTGCAATGGGTGAAAGCAGACCCATCATTGTGGCATAAATGCATATCGGAGTGAAGGTACAGAACAGTGAGGGCAGAGAGAAGATCCTACAGACTTCCAGAAGGGAAACATAGTTCTTTCAAAGGGTCAAGAGTCAGAATAGCATCAGATTCTTCAACAGTAATACTGGTAGGTAGAAGAGAGTAGAGCTATGCCTTAAAATTTCAGAAGGAAAGGGATTTCCATTGTGGAATTCCACACCCAGCAAATATCAATTAAATATAAGCATAACATAAATAAAAACATTTTCAAAACTGGAAATTCTAAAAAAAATTTACCTCCTGTGGACTGTTTCTTAGAAAGCTACAAAATGAATGAATTAACTAAAAAAGAGAAAGATGTGAGATCGGCAGAGCAGAGGCTCCAACCTAAGAGAAAGGCAAAGGGAATCCCTGTGGTAACAGTGAACCAAAATCCCAAGATGATAGCTATGCAACAGTCCTAGAACAATCAGTCCAGACTGGAGCAAATCCAGAAGCTCCAGGAAAATCATTCTTCCGGGGGGTAAAATGATAGACTATCTAACATATTTGAAAGGAACCCTGGTGACTCAATCGTTAAGCACTCATCTGTTAACAGAAAGGCTGGTGGTTTGAACCCATCAGCCACTCATGGAAAAAAAGACCTGACGATCTACTCTCATAAAGTTTACAGCCTAGGAAACCCTATGGGGCAGTTCTAGTCTGTCATATAGAGTCACCATGAGTCACAATTGACTCAACGGCACACAACAACAAGAACAACAATAATGTATTTGAACATATTGAGAGGTAATTTATAAACGAGTGGGGGAGGTCAATTTAGTAGTAAGGACATAAAAAACTAAACAAACAGGGTAAAAAGGCAATTATTAATTCCAGAGAAAATGAAATGTGCAGGGAATCAAAAGCAGTTATTTATAAAGCCATCATAATGTAAACAATGAATATCAATCTCGCAGAATTTCAGCATAACTAAACGGAAGGGATGAGGGTGAGTGGGAAATGTACCCGTGGGGTGGGGTGGGAGTGGTGGGGAAACAAGTTAAAGTCTCATCCTCTATAGTGAAAATCAATAGAAAATATTCAAACACAAAAAAAAGTGGTATAAACATGATATTTAGACATGTGGAAGTAAATACCAAAAGGATCAGCTCAAAGAATTGAAAAGTGGTGTCTTCTGCAGAGTGGGAAATGGAGAAGAGAGAGGAAGGGGTCCTGTTGGTTTTCATAGCAACCCTCATAGAACTATTTGACTTTGTGTGCCCGTATAATATTCGTAAAAATAAAACCACAATTAAAACAAGCATGAGACAAAGAAAAGCATAGCAGACCATATGATTGATACAAAATGGCCAATACCAGTTCCATTTTAGCTCACTAATGCCTAGGATATGGATCTTTATGTGTTCCATTTCATTTTTGATGACTTCCGATTTTCCTAGATTCATACTTCATACATTCCATGTTCTGATGATTAATGGATATTTGCAGCTGTTTCTTCTCATTTTGAGTCATGACACCTCAGCAAATGAAGGTCCCAAAAACTTGACTCCATCCACGTCATTAAGGTGATGGAGTGTTTAAAAGCTCGGCTGCTAACCAAAAGGTCAACAGTTCAAATCCACCAGCCACTCCTTAAAACCCTATGGGGCAGTTCTATTCTGGGCCACTATAAGTCGGGATTCCCTCAATGGCAAGGAGTTTGGGTTTTCTACTTTGAGGGGCCATCTCTTTCCCAGGCGTATTTTGAGTGCCTTCCAACCTGAGGTGTTCATTTTCTGGCACTATACCAGACAATGTTCTGCTGCTATTCATAAGGTTTTCACTGGCCAATTTTTTTTAGAAGTAGATTGCCATGTCATTCTTCCTAGTCTGTCTCATTCTGCCAGCTCCACTGAAACCCATCCACCATGGATAACCCTGCTGGTATTTGAAATACTGGTGGCATGGCTTCCAGCATCACAACAACATGTAAGCCACCATAGTATGACAAATGACAGATGAGTAGTGGACCTCTCAATTAGAACCCCAAAATTCTCAGACTGGTCGTAGAGTGTTAAGTACATATATTACATTCTGGGCCTACTTTCTTGAGAACCTATCTTGTCCCTGATGAAATTCAGGAGTTTTCCATGTCACTTCCGCATGACACTTACAAACCATTTCTTGGGTGAGGTTAAGTTTAAGGTGACTCACCTTACATTCAGAGAGTGACATTATTTCTAACCTTATTTCCAGATTCTGAAGTCATCCCTCTACTTAGAGCCAACAGCTTCCTTATGTATCAACTAAGGAATTCAAAATTTTACATGAAGTGATAATATGTGATGTGATGATGTGTAGAAGAGGAGAGAAAGGAAGGAGGAAGGGAGGGAGGTCCCTATGATTGGGTTAAACCTAAAAGTGCCACTGATCATTTACTTGAGTGACTTTAAAGCTTTGTGCTTCTTTTTTTTTTTTTCAGTTGCTGTCCAGTTGACTCTGACTCATGGTGACCCCATGTAGGTCAGAGGAGAGCTGTGCTCCATAGGGTTTTCAAAGGCTGATTTTTCAGACGTAGATTGTCAGGCCTTTCTTCCAAGGCACCTATGGATGGCCTCAAACTGTCAACATTTTGGTTAGCAGCTGAGTGAATTAACGGTTTGCACCAGCTAAAGACTCCAATGTCTGCTTATCTTGTTTTATTTACGTTGGCTGAAAAAAAGTGTAATCTGTTGTCACTAGAATGAACTTAGAATTGCGACTCTTGAATCAGATACAGATGTGGCAGAACCCAATCAGATATTACTTAAATATATACAAGAATAGTGGCACTACAAATAAGAAAGAATATAAAAAGAATTAAGCTTAGAATAAAATTGGAAATAGATCATTTGGATCCAATCAGATCCAATCAGTTGGCCAAACAACATGGATGGGTGTTGCAGGCTTAAATGAGATATAATTAAGGGTCTTGTAACTCAAATGTAGAAGATGTGGGTTGTGTTAGACTCCACCCACTCCCAATTTGGAGAGCTGGGCTTAATCCCTATAGGCATAGGGACATTAAAAGAGGTTTCTAGTAATACTTGCCCTCCATCATTGTAAGAAAAGTTATCCTAGATGTCTAGAGCTGTAAATATTCTTATCCCAACCAAAATCTTAGGTCTATATGCAACTTCAGCACCCTAATGGGCATGTCAAATTACTTGAGATGAAATAATTTCCTCCTTCATGAGTAAATGTATGAGAAGGCTTAGAATTAAATATAGTGATGGTCAAGTAAATAAGACCCTGAATTATTATTATTTTAAATTAAATTTGGGAATAATCTATAATTGTTTTGTATTTTAAGTACTTCAACATGTAAGACAATTTGACATATTAAAAAAGAACAATTTATGACAAAAAAAAACTCAATCAAAAAATGGGCAAAGTACTTGAACAGATACTTCACCAACGAGGATATCCAAATGGCCAACAAACACATAAGAAAATGCTCAGTGTCATTAGCCATTATCCACCAAAACCAAACTCACTGTCCACGAGTTGATTCTGACTCATAGTGACCCTGCAGGACAGAGTAGAACTGCCTCATAGGGTTTCCAAGGCTGTAAATCTTTACAGAAGCAAACTGCCACATCTTTCTCCCATGGAGTGGCTGATGAGTTAGAACCTCTGACTTTTTGGTTAACAGCTGAATGCTTAAGCACTGAGCCACCAGGGCTACTTCGTTAGCCATTAAAAAGAAAAAAAAGAAAATCAAACCACAATGAGATATCACCTTACATCCATTAGAATGGCATTGATAAAAAGTAAATAAATAAAAACAGAAAAAGAAAAGTGTTGGTTGTGGAGAAACTGGAATCCACATCCATTGCTGGTGGGAATGTAAAATGGTATAGCCTCTGTGAAAACAGTTTGGTGGATCCTCAAAAAGGTGAACATAGAACTACCATGTGATTCAGCAACCCAGTCCTAAGTTTATACTCTAAAGTGAAAGCAGGAATGCAAACAAAAACCTGTACATCAGTGTTCATTGCAGCACTTTTCACAATAGCCAAAAGGTGGAAATATCCAAAATGTCTATCAACAGATGAATGGATAAACAAAGTATGTACACACAATGGAATACCACTCAGCTATAAAAAGAAATAAAGTCCTGATGCATGCCACAATGTGGATGAACCCTGGAAACATCACGCTGAGTAAAATAAGTCAGTCACAAAAGGGCAAATACTGTATGAACTCACTTATATGAAATAAGCAAATATATAGAAACTAAAGATTATTGGTAGTTACCAGGGGTGGGAGGGAGAGGGAAAGGGGGAGTTTATGTTCAGGACGCATTAAGTTTATGTTAATGGTTGTGGAACTATTTGACAAAAGATAGTGAAAATGGGTATGCAACTTGAAGAATGTAATCAATGTCATTGAATTGTTTTGTTTTGGATGTTTTGTTATGGATGTTTTCACCATGATGGAAAAAAAATTAGCATAATAGACTATCCAACAGATTAGCTTTATAATTCCAATTTTAAAAAAGCATAATGAGTATTTGATTAGATTTGATTTTTGATTTTTAAGTAAATTGTGCTAAATTTATAAACATTATAAAGTTTAAGATATGTCCTATTATTTCATTTATAAGGTTTATTTAAAGTTTATCAGCCACATGATTGATGTACTTTCTATATAGAAGAAAATGTAATATGTTAAATTTATAAACACAGTTTAAATTTCTCAGAAAGTTTAATGTTCAGAACCAAATCTTGATCAAAGTCCCCCTTAAAAATAATTGATAAAATTTTCTACATTTTACAATAATGAGATTCATAAAATAAACAAATACTTTTAAACATTAATTTTAGTAATCAACATAAAAAAATATAGTCCCAGAAAAATCATTTCTACTCCTAAATGCCTTGTCCAAAGATGTGCACAGACGAATACACACACGACCTCATTTTAATATCATTGCAAAATGGCCTTTGATATGGAGGGATCCTGGATACTGTGTAACTCCTGAGCAAAACAAGGCATTCAAATTACCCAATAGAAAAATAAGCAAAGGATATGAATACTCACTTAAAAAAAGAAAATCTCCCATAAACATGAAAAGAAATTTAACTTTCCCAGTGCTTAAAGAAGAACAAGTTTGCAATGACCAAGTGTCTTGTTTGCTTTGTTTTGTTTTTAATGCTAACATCCAGAGTTGGCAGGAACTCAAGGACCTAGGTACTCATACACTGACAGTAGAGGCTGAGAGCAATTTGGTAGCTTATAAAAAATTAAAAACCTGAGTAATATATGCAAACTCATTACACCAGCATTTTTCTTCCCAAACATTTATCCTAAGGGAATAATAAAGTTTAACAGATAACCACTTTGCAGTGTTGTGGATAATTGCTAACAAACTGGAAGCAATCCAGTCAGCTGACAGTAAATAAGATGTGGCACACTCATACAATAAAAACTATGCGATCTAAATATGGTATAAATTTTTATACTTAATATTTAAATATATATTAAGAAAAAAGTATCATATGAATACTATGACCCATTTTTAAAGCATGTATAGAAGAATTCTCATGTATGGTCACAAAGGAGCATATGATCAAGAATCGATGGTATTGAAGGAAGAAATCCAAACTGCACTGAAGGCATCAGTGAAGAACAAGGCTGCAGGAATACCAGTTGAGATGTTCCAACAAACGAAGGCAACACTGGAGGTGCTCACTTGTCTATGCCAAGAAATTTGGAAGATAGCTACCTGGCCAACCAACTGGAAGAGAAACAAATTTATGCCTATTCCAAAGAAAGGTGATCCAATAGAACGTGGGAATTATTGAACAATATCATTAATATCACATACGAGTAAAATTTTGCTGAAGATCATTCAAAAGCGGTTGCAGCAGTACATCTACGATGTCTTAGGCTGGGTTATCTAGAGAAGCAAAACCAATAAAGTGTATAAATATAGACAGATAGATAGATTGTTGTTGTTGTTGTTGTTAGGTGCGGTCGAGTCAGTTCCGACTCATAGCGACCCCATGCACAACAGAACAAAACACTGCCCGGTCCTGTGCCATCCTTACAATCATTGTTATGCTTGATCTCATTGTTGCAGCCACTGTGTCAATCCACCTTGTTGAGGGTCTTCCTCTTTTCCGCTGACCCTGTACTCTGCCAAGCATGATGTCCTTCTCCAGGGACTGATCCCTCCTGACAACATGTCCAAAGTATGTAAGACAGAGTCTTGCCATCCTTGCTTCTAAGGAGCATTCTGGTTGTACTTCTTCTAAGACAGATTTGTTCGTTCTTTTGGCAGTCCATGGTATTTTCAATATTCTTCGCCAACACCACAATTCAAGGGCGTCAACTCTTCTTCGGTCTTCCTTATTCATTGTCCAGCTCTCACATGCATATGATGCAATTGAAAATACCATGGCTTGGGTCAGGCACACCTTAGTCTTCAGGGTGACATCTTTGCTCTTCAACACTTTGGAGAAGTCCTTTGCAGCAGATTTGCCCAATGCAATGTGTCTTTTGATTTCTCGACTGCTGCTTCCATGGCTGTTGATTGTGGACCCAAGTAAAATGAAATCCTTTGACAACTTCAATCTTTTCTCCGTTTATTACGATGTTGCTCATTGGTCCAGTTGTGAGGATTTTTGTTTTCTTTATGTTGAGGTGCAGTCCATACTGAAGGCTGTGGTCTTTGATCTTCATTAGTAAGTGCTTCAAGTCCTCTTCACTTTCAGCAAGCAAGGTTGTGTCATCTGCATAACGCAGGTTGTTAATGAGTCTCCCTCCAATGTTGATGCCCCGTTCTTCTTCATATAGTCCAGCTTCTCGTATTATTTGTTCAGCATACAGATTAAATAGGTATGGTGAAAGGATACAACCCTGACGCACACCTTTCCTGACTTTAAACCAATCAGTATCCCCTTGTTCTGTCCGAACAACTGCCTCTTGATCTATGTAAAGGTTCCTCATGAGCACAATTAAGTGTTCTGGAATTCCCATTCCTCGCAGTGTTATCCATAGTTTGTTATGATCCACGCAGTCAAATGCCTTTGCATAATCAATAAAACACAGGTAAACATCCTTCTGGTATTCTCTGCTTTCAGCCAGGATCCATCTGACATCAGCAATGATATCTCTGGTTCCACGTCCTCTTCTGAAACCAGCCTGAATTTCTGGCAGTTCCCTGTTGATATACTGCTGCAGCCGTTTTTGAATGACCTTCAGCAGAATTTTGCTTGCGTGTGATATTAATGATATTGTTCTATAGTTTCCACATTCGGTTGGATCACCTTTCTTGGGAATAGGCATAAATACGGATGTCTTCCAATCAGTTGGCCAGGAAGCTGTCTTCCATATTTCTTGGCATAGACGAGTGAGCACCTCCAGCGCTGCATCTGTTTGTTGAAACATCTCAATTGATATTGCATCAGTTCCTGGAGCCTTGTTTTTTGCCAATGCTTTCAGAGCAGCTTGGACTTCTTCCTTCAGTACCATCAGTTCCTGATCATATGCCACCTCTTGAAATGGTTGAATATTGACTAATTCTTTTTGGTATAAGGACTCTGTGTATTCCTTCCATCTTCTTTTGATGTTTCCTGCATCATTTAATATTTTTCCCATGGAATCCTTCACTATTGCAACTCGAGGCTTGAACTTTTTCTTCAGTTCTTTCAGCTTGAGAAACGCCGAGCGTGTTCTTCCGCTTTGGTTTTCCATCTCCAGCTCTTTGCACATGTCATTATAATACTTTATTTTGTCTTCTCGAGAGGCCCTTTGAAATCTTCTGTTCAGTTCTTTTACTTCATGAATTCTTCCTTTTGCTTTAGTTGCTCGACGCTCAAGAGCAAGTTTCAGAGTCTCCTGTGACATCCACCTTGGTCTTTTCTTTCTTTCCTGTCTTTTCAGTGACCTCTTGCTTTCTTCATGGATGACGTTCTTGATGTCATTCCACAACTCGTCTGGTCTTCAGTCACTAGTGTTCAATGCATCAAATCTATTCTTGAGATGGTCTCTAAATTCAAGTGGGATATACTTAAGGTCATATTTTATACTCAAGGTCATATTTTGGCTCTCATGGACTTGCTATGATTTTCTTCAGTTTCAGCTTGAACTTGCATATGAGCAATTGATGGTCTCTTCCACAGTTGGCCCCTGGCCTTGTTCTGACTGATGATATTGAGCTTTTCCATCGTCTCCTTCCACAGATGTAGTCAATTTGATTTCTGTGTGTTCTATCTGGCGAGGTCCAAGTATATAGTCGCCGTTTATGTTGGTGAAAGAAGGTATTTGCAATGAAGAAGTCATTGGTCTTGCAAAATTCTATCATTCAGTCTCTGGCATTGTTTCTATCACCAAGGCCATATTTTCCAACTACTGATCCTTCTTCTTTGTTTTCAACTTTCTCATTCCAATTGCCAGTAATTATCAATGCATCTTGATTGCATGTTCGATCAATTTCAGACTGTGGCAGCTGATAAAAATTTTCTATTTCTTCATCTTTGGCCCTAGTGGTTGGTGCGTAAATTTGAGTAATAGTCATATTAACTGGTCTTCCCTGTAGGCGTATGGATATTATCCTATCACTGACAGCATACTTCACGATAGATCTTGAAACGTTCTTTTTGACAATGAATGCAACACCATTCCTCTTTGAGTTGTCATTCCCAGCATAGTAGACTATATGATTGTCTGATTCAAAATGGCCAATACCAGTCCATTTCAGCTCACTAATGCCTAGGATATTGATGTTTATGTGTTCCATTTCATTTTTGATGATTTCCAATTTTCCTAGATTCATACTTCGTACCTTCCATGTTCCGATTATTAATGGATGTTTGCAGCTGTTTCTTCTCGTTTTGAGTGATGCCACACGAGCAAATGAAGGTCCCAAAAGCTTTACTCCATCCACATCATTAAGGTCGACTCTACTTTGCGGAGGCAACTCTTCCCCAGTCATCTTTTGAGTGTCTTTCAACCTGGGGGGCTCATCTTCCAGCACTATATCAGACAATGTTCTGCTGCTATTCATAAGGTTTTGACTGGCTAATGCTTTTCAGAAGTAGCCTGCCGGGTCCTTCTTCCTAGTCTGTCTTAGCCTGGGAAGCTCAGCTGAAACCTGTCCTCCATGGGTGACCCTGCTGGTATCTGAATACTGGTGGCATAGCTTCCAGCATCACAGCAACACACAAGCCCGCGCAGTATGACAAACTGACAGACATGTGGGGGAGATAGATAGATTTATATTAAAGAAACAGCTCATGCGATTGTAGAGGTTGAAATGTCCCAAGTCTGTGAATCAGGATAGAGGCTTCTCCTGATTCATGTAGCCACAGGGGCTGGTGAACCCAAAATAGGCAGGTTGGAGAGCAGAGCTCTTTCTCACAGGCTGTGAAGATCAACGAATCCCAAGATCAGCAGGTAAGCTGATAGCTCAAGTTCCAAGAACAGGAGGTCGGGTGAACAGGAGGCAGCTGCAGGATCAAGAGAGGGCAAAAGACAGAATGTCCACTTATATTTTGTGCAGGCTACACACCCAAGGAAAACCCCTTTCAACTGATTGGTTACTCACAGTGGATCCCATCATGGGGGTGATCACGTATAAACACTGAGAATCGTGGCCTAGCCAAGTTGACACACAATCTTAACCATCACATACAGGGAACTGCCAGAAATCCAATCCAGATTCAGAAGAGGACATGAAATGAGGAAATCATTGCTGATATCGATAGTTCTTGGCTGAAAGCAGAGAATACCAGAAAGATGTTTACCTGTTTTTTATTGACTATGCAAAAGCACTCAACTGTGTGGATCACAACAAATTATGGATAGCATTGCGAAGAATGGGAATTCCAGAACACCTAATTGTGCTCATGAGGAACCTGTACATAGACCAAGAGGCTGTCGTTCACACAGAACAAGGGGATACTGTTTGGTTTAAAATCAGGAAAGGTGTACAGCAGGGGTATCCTTTTACTATACTCATTCAATCTGTATGCTGAACAAATAATCTGAGAAGCTGGACTATATGAAGAAGAACATGGCATCAAGATTGGTGGAAGATTCATTAACGACCTGTGATATGCAGATGACACAACCTTGCTTGCTGAAAGAAAAGAGGATATGAAGCACTTACTTTTTATCTCTTGAGGGAAACTCCCTTTAGATTGGATTAGGCATGTGATCTGGGTAATGTGTTACAATCCCACCCTAACTCTCTTTATCATAAAATTACAGCTGCAAAATGGAAGACAACCACACAATCACTGGGAATCATGACTTAACCAAGTCGACACATATTTTGGGGGGACACAGTTCGATTCATGACAAGTACCATATATTGCATGCTGGTTTAGAGCATATACAGCCCTAGGACAACATTGTCCCAATGCTGCAAGGTATTCCCACCTAGCTGGTGCCATAATTGTGTCTTTGGGAGGCTATTCCATCATTCTATCAAGCCAGTTGCTTCAGGGTGATGGGGAACATGGAAAGACCAGTGAATTCAATGAGCATGGCCCCATTGCTGAACTTCATTTGCTGTGAAGTGAGTCCCTTGATCTCAGGCGATGCTCTGTGGGATACCATGAGGGTGGGTAAGGCATTCTGTGAATGCACAGATGGCAGTTTTGGTAGAAGCAATGTGTGCAGGGAAGGCAAATCCATACTCAGAGTAAGTGTCTATTTCAGTAAGAATAAAATGCTACCCTTTCCAGGATGGAAGCAGCTTGATGTAGTCTACCTGCACCAGGTTGTTGGCTGATTGCCTTGAGGAATAGTGCCATATTGGTTAATCAGTGTTGGCCTGTGCTGCTGGCAGATTGGGCACTCAGTAGTGGCTGTAGCCAGGTCAGCCTTGGTGAGTGGAAGTCCATGTTGCTGAGCCCATGCGTAACCTCCATCCCTGCCACCATGGTAACTTTTTTTCGTGAGCTCATTGGCAGTGATGGAAGTGGCTGGGTAAACAGGATGACTGGTTTCCACAGAACACGTCATCTTATCCATTTGACTGTTAAAATCCTCCTCTACCGAGGTCACCATTTGGTGAGCATTTACATAAGACACAGATATCTTCACTTCTTTG
This sequence comes from Loxodonta africana, assembly GCF_030014295.1. Classification (NCBI taxonomy): domain Eukaryota; kingdom Metazoa; phylum Chordata; class Mammalia; order Proboscidea; family Elephantidae; genus Loxodonta; species Loxodonta africana. The sequence goes on along the minus strand of NC_087345.1, from coordinate 80,493,668 downwards.
GCCCATTCAGAGAGGTCTATCCACATCCCTCTTACCATACCTCCTAGTCTCCAATTTTCCAATCATGTTCCTTCTAAGTCCCTGACCATCCAGCCAAATCATTGGCCACAGCCCATGAATCAGTATACAGTTGCACATCTAGCCCTTTCTCCTTTCAAGCAAAATGAATATCCAGGTGTGCTGCTCATAGTTCTGCCCATTGGGAGGAATTCCTTTCACCACTGTCCTTCAGGAAGGTCCCGGAAAGGGGTTGTAGTGCTGCCACTCTCTGCTTTCAAGTGGTGCCTATATATCAGGCAGAACTATTTGTAAACCAGGCACAAGTTTTCTCTTCCTTAGTCAACTGATAATAAGGAACTCCCCATGAGGCCATAGGTGCAGACTGGGAGAGGGCAGGTAATGTGACAGGAGTGGAGACCATTGACATTTGGCCACTTCCTCATGCAACTTACTTGTGCCTTCAGGTTTTGCTCGGGCCTGATCTCAGATATACCACTTCCATTTAACGTTGGAGTGCCTCTGTGCATGTCTGACTTTATGGCTGTGTGGGTCAGACAACACCCAGTTCATGATGGGAAACTTAGGCCACATGGTGATTGGTGGCCCATGGTTAAGTGTCCAGCCTCTATTAAGGCCCAGTAAAAAGCCAAAAGCTGTTTTTCGAAAGGAAAGTGGTTATCTGCAGAGGATGGCAGGGCTTTTCTCCAAAATCCTAATGATCTGCCCTATGATTCACCAACAGAGGCCTGCCAAAGTCTCCAAACAGCATCTCTATCTGTCATTGACACTTCAAGTACCATTGGATCAACCAGATCATATGGCCCAAGTGGCAGAGCTGCTTGTGCAGCAGCCTGAACCTGTCGCAGAGCCTTCTCTTGTTCTGAGCCTCACTCAAAACTAGCACCTTTTCGAGTCACTTGATAAATAGGCTGGAGTAGCACACCTAAATAAGGGATATGTTGCCTCCAAAATCCACAGAGGCCCACCAGACATTGTGCTTCCTTTTAGTAGTAAAAAAAAAAAAAAAGTAGGAGGGGTCAAATGCAATAACTTATTCTTCACTTTAGAAGGAATATCAACATGTCCCACACCACTGCAGCCCCAGAAATTTCACTGAAATGGAAGGTGCCTGAATTTTTGTCGGGTTCATTTACCACTCTCTAGCATGCAACTATCTTACCAATAAGTGTAGAGTCATTGATACTTTCTTGCTTACCAGTCCAGTCACCATAATATCATCAGTGTAATGGATCAATGTGAAGTCTGTGGAAGGGAAAGGTGATCAAGGTCACCTCAGACTAAATTAAGATACAGGGCTGGAGCGTTCACATACCATGAGGTAGGACAGTGAGGTGTATTGCTGGCCTTGCCAGCTGAACGCAAACTGGCTGTGGTGATCCTTCAAAATCAGAATCAAGAAAAAGATTGGCCAGATCAAAAGCTGTATACTAGGTTCCAGGATATTTATTAATTTGCTTAAGTAATGAAACCACAACTGGAACAGCAGCTGCAATTGGAGTCCCCACCTGGTTAAGTTTATGATAATCCATTCTCATTCTCCAAGACCCATCTGTTTTTTGTACAGGCCAAATAGGCGAAGCCATGGTATTTTCAATTGTCTCATATGCACGTGAAGGCTGAACAATGAATAAGGAAACCAAAGAAGAATTGATGCCTTTGAATAATGGCGCTGGCAAAGAATATTAAATATACTATGGACTGCCAGAAGAATGAACAAATCTGTCTTGGAAGAAGTACAGCCAGAATGCTCCTAAGAAAAGTGTATGGTGAGACTTTGTCTCACATACTTTGGACATGTTATCAGGAGGATCAGTTCCTGGAGAAGGATATTATGCTTGGTAAAGTAGAGGGCCCGTGAAAGACAAGAAGACCCTCAATAAGATGGACTGACACAGTGGCTACAACGATGGGCTCAAGCATAGCAATGATTTTGAGGATGACACATGACTGGGCAGTGTTTTGTTCTGCTGTACATAGAATTGATATGAGTCAGAACTGACTTGACAACACCTGACAACAACAACACAGTCTCAAAGTATTAATAGTGGTTATCTCTAAGTGGTAGAATAATGCTCATTCTTATTTCCTCTGTTTTGATTATTCGTGTTATCTAGTATCTTACATTGACATATATTGCTGATATAATAAGGAAGAACAATAAAAGGCCATGTGTAGGTGTTTTCTTGTTTGTTCATTTAAAATAAATGGCAACATGGGAAAAACAGATGAGAACACAGGGATCTGTAACACAGGTGTTGTTGCTATTGTTGTTAGTTCCAACTCATAGTTGCCCTATGCACAACAGAAGGAAATGCTGCTTGGTCCTGCACCATCCTCACAATTGTTGCTATGTTTGAGCCCAGTGTTGCAGCCACTTGTGAATCTATCTTGTCGAGGATCTTCCGCTTTTTATCTGACCCTCTACCAAACATGATGTCCTTCTCCAAGGTCCCTCCTGATAACATTTCCAAAGTATGTGAGATGAAGTCTTGCCATTCTCACTTCTGAGGAACATTCTGGCTATACTTCTTCCAAGACAGATTTGTTTGTTCTTCTGGCAATCCATTATATATTCAGTATTCTTTGCTAACATCATAATTCAAATGCATCAATTCTTCTTCAGTCTTCCTTATTCGTTGTCAAGCTTTCGCATGCATATGAGTCAATTGAAAATACCATGGCTTGAGTCAGGCACACCTTAGTCCTCAAAGTGGTATCTTTGCTTTTGAGCACTTTGCAGCAGATTTGCCCAATGCAATATGTCAGTTGATTTCTTGACTTCTGCATCCATGAGCATTTATTGTGGATCTAAGTAAAATAAAATTATTAACAACTTATCCTAGGGTTTGGTGCATAGAAATGGCTCAATAAATATTGCCTGTTAGTTTTATTTTATTTTTTCTCCTATTTTATTGGAGGTTTTCATACTTAGAATAATTGGAAATTCCCACTTTGCGAGATCTAGCGACGTAATACTTTGTAGCCCTGGTGGCACAGTGGTTAAGAGCTGTGGCTGCTAACCTCAAGGTGGCCAGATCAAATCCACCAACTGCTCCTTGGAAGCCCTATGGGGCAGTTATACTCTGTCTTATAGGGTCACTGTGAGTCAGGATCAACTCGACAGCAATGGGTTTATTAGTTTTTGGTTTTAATACTTACTTTAAGGTATCTTTCTCTTCTACTGGAGAGTCAAAAATGTCCCACCATTGGCAGGTTAGAATTAGTCTGTGATGAACATTGCTCCTGCACATGTGTTAGTTACGGACAATGCCAGCATGCACATTTATTTTCCCCCCAAAAAACAAAAAAATTTTTTTTTTTTTTTTTTTAATGAAATGAAAAGCAACCTGACACTTTCTGGCACCCTTAACACTCTCTCTCTCTCTCTCCCCCCCGCCTCAGCAGGACTTCTCACATCCTTGCCCGCCCCCATCCTTGTTCCCTGGATCACACAAGAACCCCAGGCTTACAGTTAATGAAAGTGTTGTTCACCAGCTACTACTCCAGCAGGAGTATCAAAAGGGAAGCAATTTATTCCAAAACTGGAAATTTGGAAACCGGAAACTTTGAGCAGATCAGAAAGTGCACCTTGACTCCTCAAGAATTCACAAGATTTTTGCATTTGTCCACGACTTCTGAGTTATACTTGTGGAATTTTTCAGAACAGGACTTGGCATTTTTTGGCCATCAATGCATTTGGCTTCAGCTTCCACACAGAATCAGGACATCAGTAGTGGGCCCTAGAGTGGGTCTACTTCACTGCAGGTTTTTGCCTAGTCCAAGTTAGAAACAAGGTTTCTTCCAGAAAAGCTAGTTACTAAAAGAGGAATATAAAATAACTTGGCAGAGTGGGGAGTTTGGGGATATGAAACAGTCACCGTGCGCCCATGCTGTCTGCCCCTGGAGACAGATCTGATTTGCTTTGCTGAATAAAAATCTGTAGGGACACAATGGAGCATTCTTCAACCACCTGTAGGAAGGGAGAGCTGCTGAAGTAGATTACAAGCCCTCTAACTCTGCTTATAAACTCTACCCTGGCATTGTAGGTAGCATCTTTCTCATTTTATTGGGACCTCAGCTTGCTTTCTACAGCACTACCCTTTCAAGAATCATTCCTATTTAGCTTTGCAAACACACAAACAAAACTTAACCTCAATTCACTTAATATTGAGGTGGAAGGTGACTGGAAAGTGACTTACTCCTCTCATTTTACTAATAAAAAACAGAGCCTAGGGAGGTTAAGAGACTTGCCCATGGTCACACAGTTATTCAATGGCAGATCCAGGATTAAAACTTCAGGGTTATCTAGTCTAACCCCATCTCATGAATCTTTTGCAGGGAAGTTCTGTGAACTGGTCTTACCTGCCATGCTCAGAAGCTGCCAGAAAATTTGGGGTTTTGTTTCTCAATCATCAGGTTAAGGATTGTTTTTATTGCTGCATACTTATCTTTCTAATCTATCTAACTCTATCAAAGATTACAATGAGCTGGCATTCCCAGAGGATCATATACCAAATGACATAGACAGGGTGAAGCAAGAAGGCAAAGCAGGGGAGGTGACCTAGAAGTAAAGTAAGTGGGTGGAAGGTTGAGTTAAACTTGCCTAGGTTTGAACATTTGTAAATATTATACAGCATAAACCAGTTGCCTGCCTAACTCCGACTCATTCCTTAGTCTCGATTTAGATATCACTTCTTCCAAGAAGCCTTTTCTGACCCCCCAAGTCTAGACTAGGTGTCCCTATCATGAGTTCCTATAACCGTCTGTACCTCTCCTGCCATTATGCTTACCATGCTTTCTTGTACGTGCTTGTTTACTTGTTTCTGTTCTTTGATACTGAAAGTTCCTCTAGGGTGGGAACTGTGGATATTCAGTATCATATCCCCAGATCCTACACATTGCTGAGCTCATAGTAGATGCTTCAACAAAAATCAGTAAAGTGAATGAATAAAGTATGACCCCTAATTTTTGGTACTTGGAGCAGAATGTCTTCAGCAGCCTCATTCAGGGCCATCTTTAAATATACGTTACTGGTCTCACTGAGGCTGTAGTAAATTGCTCTAGAAAGCAAATTGCCAGTGTGTGTATGCGCACACATAGGTCTTTGTGTGTTTGTGTACATGCATATGTATGTTCTCAGTGAAGATGAGGGGAAGAGAGAAGAGTGAGGAAGGCTAACATACAGTGAAATCTGTGAGAGTCGGAACTCAACAGGGCTGCCTTGTTTTTCTGGGTCTTGCAAGTTTTCTGCCTTTGACAGGGTGCAGTCTTACCACTTTTCTATCACCTCTTCTGGTGAAAAGGTTTCTGCCTTACACAGGTTCTGGCTTTAGCATGTTGTATGGTACTGTACTAGGGAGAAGCAAATATCTCAGTGTAAGACCTTAGGAAGCTAGCTGTCTGGGGATCAACCCAGATAGCTTTGAGGAGCCTGTCCACCATGCATCAGAGTCCTATTTAAGACTCAATCAATTGTCTTGAACTAAAGATCTAAAGCACTTGCTTGAATGACCCCTGGACACCCTTTTAGGTCAGTAATGAATTCACTCCTGAGGTTCACCCTTCCACCAAAGATTAGATAGGCCCATAAAACAAATGAAACTAAAGGGGCACACCAGCCCAGGGGTAAGGTCTAGAAGGCAGGAGAGAACAGGAGAGCTGATAATAGGGAATCCAAGGTTGAGAAGGGAAGAGTATTGACATGTCGTGGGGTTGTTAATCAATGTCATAGAACAATATGTGTACTAACTGTTTAATGAGAAACTGTTTAATGAGCAGCTAGTTTGTTCCGTAAACCTTCATCTAAAGTACATCAAAAAAAAGTTAGAATTAAAACTTAAAAAAAAAGTACTTCCTTGATTTCTGTTACACTTACAGTTTCCAAAGAACTTCTATCTTTTTTTTTTTTTTCCTAGAGAAACATGGTTCTAGACTTTCTCTAGGATGCTTTCAGGAGTGGAATAGCTGTCCTGAAGCTGCTGGGTTTTATGATGCAAATCTTAACTCAAAAGTAATAGGGGATTTTTAGCTATGGTAGAGTGAAGAGGTCAGCAAATCCTTGAGCAGAGCTTCCCAACCTCATCATTATTGACATTTTGGGCCAGGTAATTATTTGTGTGGAGGACTTCCCTGTGCACTGGTGGACATTTATCAGCATCCCTGGCCCCTGCCCACTAGAGCCAGCAGCACCAAAGAAATGAAAACTTATGTTCACACAAAAACCTGTATACAAATATTTATAGCACTTATTCATAATAGCCCCAAACTGGAAACAATCGAAATGTCCATTACTATTGAATGGATAAACAAAATGTGTTATATCCTTACTATGAAATATAATCAGCAACAAACAGGAAATGAACTTTTGCTATATGCAACAACATAGGTAAACCACCCAACCTCCAAATCATTCTAAGCGAAAGAAGCCAAACACAAAAGAGTATACAGTGTATGATTCATCAACCTCAAATAAAAACAAACCAGTTGCTATCCATTCAACTTGGACTCATGGTGACCCCATGTGTTTCAGAGAACTGTGCTCCATAGGGTTTTCAATGGCTGTGATCTTTTGGAAGTAGATCATCAGGCCTTTTGTCTGAGGCATTGCAGGGTGGATTCAAATTGCCAACATTTTTGGTAGTAGGCAGGCGCTTAACTGCACCAAACAGGAACTCCATCCAACCTCAAATGGGCCCTGAAAAAAACTGCTCCATCATTATCCTGCTCTCTCAGATGATCATTTCAAACTCCAACTCCTCCCTCCCACATTTTCTCTCTCAGTTGAAGACCTTGCTTCCTGTTTTACTGGGAAAAGAAGATCAGTCAAAGAGAACTTTATGTGATTTCACTTACATGAACTATTTAGCATACGCAAATGCACAGAGACAGAAAGTAGGTTAGAAATTACCAGAGGCTGGGGAAGGGAAGAAGGAAAAGTTATTGCTTAATGGGCACAGAGTTCCTGCTTGAGGTGATGAAAAAGTTTTCAAATAGACGGTGGTGATGGTTGCACAACATTGTGATGTAATCAATGCCACCAAACTGTACACTTAAAAATGGTTAAAATGGCAAACTTTGTGATATATATATTTTATCAAAAATTCTTTGATAAAAATTTTGATTTAAAAAAGGAGAACTTTTACAAGTCCCCACTATTTTATCTACTCACCTATCAGTATCTGTGCTCAGATTCTATCCTCTGCTTTCCCTTCTGTTTCAATGAATAAACCGCATAAACTCCTAAAGGCCAACTCCTTCACTCTTACACTAGTTTCTAGAACATTTCCTACTCAAAGACACCAACCCAGCAATTCTTTTCTTTCTCCTGTCTTGTCAACTTTTTTCTTTTAATTGTGGTAAATGTATATATAACAAATTGTTTGCCTTTTCAACATTATTCACATGTACAATTCAGTGACATTTGTTGTTTATCATGTTGTTCAATCATCACCATTATTTGTTTCCAAATTTCCCTGTCATCCCTAACAGAAGCTCAGTGTCCCCTGAGCAATGAGTCTCCCTTCTCCCCTCCCTCCCACCTGTCCCTGTGTAACCACTAATGAACTATGGTTTCTATACACTGGCCTATACACAGACCTGCACATGGACCAAGAGGCAGTCGTTTGAAAAGAACAAGTGAATACTGCATGGTTTAAAGTCAGGAAAGGTGTGCGTCAGGGTTGTACCCATTTCTCTGTATTTATTCAATCCATATGCTGAGCAAATAATTTGAGATGCTGGACTATATAAAGAAAAACGCAGTATCAGGATTGGAGAAAGACTCATTAACAACCTGTGATATGCAGATGACACAACCTTGCTTGCAGAAAATAAAGAGGACTTGAAGCACTTACTGGTGAAGATCAAAGAACACAGCCTTCATCATGGATTACTCCTCAACATAAAGGAAACAAAAATCTTCACGGCTGAACCAATAAGCAACAACAGGATAAACAGAGAAAAAGTTGAAGTTGTCAAGCATTTGATTTTACTTGGACCCACAGTTAATGCCCATGCAAGCAGCAGTCAAGAAGTCAAACAACATATTGCATTGGGTAAATCTGCTCAAAAGATCCCTTTAAAGTGTTCAAAAGAAAGATGTCACTTTAAGGACTAAAGTTTGCCTGACCTAAGCCATGGTATTTTCAATTGCCTCCTATGCATGCAAAAGCTGGGCAATGAATAAGGAACACCAAAGAATTGGTGCTTTTGAATTATGGTGTTGGTGAAGAGTACTGAATATACCATGGACTGCCAGAAGAATGAACAAGCCTGTCTTGGAAGAAGTACAGCCAGAGTGCTCCTTGGAAGCAAGGATGGCAAGACTTTGTCTCACCTACTTTGAATGTGTTATCAGGAGGGACCAGTTCCTGGGGAAGGACATCATACTTGGTAAGATAGCGAGCTAAAAAGAGGAAGACCCTTGATGAGATGGATTGACACAGTGGCTGCAACAATGAACTCAAACATAGCAATGATTGTGAGAATGACGCAGGACCAAGCAGTGTTTTGTTTTGTTTTATATAGGATCACTATGAGTTGGAACTGACTTGATGGCACCTAACAACAACAAACAAAAATGTATAGTCCACACTTTTGGGTTGTTTCTACCTTTGGCTGTTGTAAACAACGCTGCAATGAATATTGGTGTACAAGACTCTATTTTAGTTCTTGCTTTCAATTCTCCTGAGCATATACCTAAGAGTGGAAGTGCTGGGTCATATGGTAGTTCTATTTACTTTCTGGGGAACCATCAAACTGTTTTCCGGAGTGGCTATACCATTTCACATTCCCACCAGAAATGGTCTAGAGTTCTAATTTCCCCACATCCTGTACACTTGTTATTATAATCATTATTTTTTATAATAGCCATCCTATTGGGTATGAAATGTATCCAGATCTATGATTTTTAACCAGTATTTGAAAGAAAAAACTGCCTTCTATGCAAAAGCAGCTCCAAGACAAGTGTCTAGCTACCCCAGTCCAACCTAATTGCTTCTCATTGGGTCCCTCCCATGGAGAAAGTCTGGAGCCACCACCACTGGTATGTCCGTAACCAAGCAGCCATCACAGAAAAACTATCTTCTTGGAATCTACAAGTGGGTTATATAAGCCGATGCCAAGTTGTTTCTTTTTATTTAAAATTGTTTTCTACATTATGTCCTTTGGAAACTTATCTCCTCCCCTTGCTTTCCTGGGTACCTACTCCTGTAGCGGGCTTAGATCTGTTGGGCTACTTGCCGACAGTTTCCTTCTTCTTATAGTTGTTGACTAGAATCTGCCTGATGCTGTCAGTAGGCAGAAGTTCAATGTCCTGGAAACTAGGTAAATTCAGGATGGACAAAAGAAATTAGGGAGAAATCAGGAAAACAGCTCCCTCTGTACGTAAACTCCCATAGCTCTCCATTCACAGAAGACAGAATACTGATTCTCTACCTTGGTTCTGGGACTCCCTGCTCCATCTCTCCTTTATGAAGTTTTTTTTTAATATAATTACCTCGTGTATGCTTTACCATAATCCCTTTGGGGAGGCATTATTATTCCTACTTTAAGAAGAAGAAACTGAATCACTGAGGGGTTAGATGACTTGCCCAAGGTCACGCAGGGTGCAGCCAGGATTTTATCACAGGCATCCAGACTCCAATTCCCGTGTGCGCACGGGAGCTATAGGCAAAGACTTTGAATGTGGACTAGGAAGACTCATTCAAAAACATTCAAATTATCTGGGGCAAAACGAAACTTCTTTAAACAGGACATGGGGTAATATATATAAAAAATAACAGTTAAATTTTAAAGTGCTATGCAAAGATTACCATACCATATTCATTGCCGTCGAGTTGATTCTGACTCATAGCAACCCAACCCTATAGGATAGAGTAGAACTGCCCCACAGGGTTTCCGAGCAGCCCCTGGTGGATTCAAACTGGTTAGTAGCCATACTCTTAACCACTATGCCACAAAGGTTTCCAATACAAAGATTACTTTTTATTAAATAGTTTGTATTTGTATAAAGCATGTTTATACACCATACCATACCATCTACATACCACAGAGTATGACTAAGTAGAATTAGCTGCTATCTTGGATCCAGATTACTGTTCCTTTCTGCCGAAATGTGTAATTAAGTGCAAATTCAGTAACTTAATAGAGTTTTTCTCTTGTTTGGAAGGCTATCATCTACTTGCGGGGCCAGAATGTGGAGTAAGACAAGATCCAGACTAACAGTATTATATCTAAGTCATTCCTCTGTCCCCCATGCACTCCTTCACCCATCACCCTTTGTCTGAGTGATGTCCAGAATCACCTTCTCCAGCCAGTCTGACATCTGGCCTCTTGGAACATCTTGGACAGTCTCATCAGGCAATGTACAATGATCAGCCATGATACTCTGGGTTGCTCCTCTCCTCCCATCTCCTTTCACGTTTTGACTGAGGTTTTTTGGAGATCAGGGAACTTGCTGAGGGCCAGGGAAGAGGCAGACAGGCCCCACAGGAGAGGAGGAGGTCCACAAAGGGTAGAGGCCCCTCTTTGTTCACAGAGAAGTGCTGGAGAAAGGCCTGAGCAAGGCTGGTGAGGAGAGGTTTCAGAAGGTTCATGGAAACAGAGGAAAGCCACATCACAGCTGTTGACCAGAAAAAAAACCTCCTGCAAACGCACACGCACATGTGCGTGCATGTGTGTGTGCGTGTGTGTACAGGGATGCCCCCCAGGGTGAACTAAACCACTGAATAGGTTTTTAGAACTAGAAGGACCTGTTCTGTCAGTTGCTTATAAGGCATGTAATTACCCTCTCTGGGCTGCAGTCCTCTATCTCTATTGTTACTTGAATAATAACAGCTACCTTTCAGGGTTGTTGTGCGGACCGAAGTTTGTAGACCAGTGCATGACATGTAGTGACCTCTATGTCAGTGTTTGCTAGTATAGTGTGTGGCGAAATGCAGGGGCTAGAATCCTGACTATGCTACTTACTAGCTGTGTAATTCTGTGCAAATCAATTCACTTCTCTGAGCCTTAGTTTCCTCCTCTATAAAAAAGGGATAGCCTTACAGGGCTTGTTGCAGAAATAAAATAAAATTGGATGGATAACATATGGAAAACATTAAGCACAGTGCTTGGGACTGGGTAAATGTCTAATAAAGGCTAATTTACCATTTCTGTTATTTTGTTATACATTTCTTCCATCATTTCTAATCTTGCTCCTCTTGTATCTCCATAATCCATTTCATTCCAATTCATTCCCCAACTGTGGCAAAAGAGATCTTTAAAAGTAAATAGCCTCCAAATGAACCTATAGTGACAGCCAGTAGATCAGTGTTGTCTGGAGCCAGGGGAGAGGGGAGAGAGGATTAACTGCAAAGGGGCAAGAGGAAACTTTCTGGGATGAGAGAAACATTCTATATCTTGGCTGGTGATGTTTGCACAGGTGTATTCATATGTCAAAACTCATTAAAACAAGTGTTATATTCTATGTAAATTTTATCTAAATAAAATTGATGTTTTAAAAAAGTAACCAGCCTCCCCAGCCATCTATCACATTACTAAATTTTTTCTTCACCATGGCATTTATCAATACTAAAATTATTTTACTCATTTCTTTACACACCTATTGCCACACCACCGCTGTTAAAATATAAACTCTTTGAGGGCAAGTATTCTGTCTTGTCCATCACTATAACTCTAGCATCCAGAACTGGACCTGGCACCTAGTAGGTGCATAATAAATTCTTCTTAACAGACTGACTAACTGATTAAAATCTTTTAGTGGCTCTACCTTTAAGTCACCTACTGACTTCATTCTCATCATCCCCACTACCACCACTTACACCTCTTTCTTGCCTGGTCTCTTGCCTAGATTACAATGATGGCCTCCATATGGGTCTCCTTTTCCCTCATTTAAGTCTCCACAGAGCACCCACAGTGATATTTTTAAAATGTAATTCAGATCACATTAGTCTCCTTCTTTAAAAAAAAAAAAAGTGGAGGTAATACGACTAAGAGGCTGAATAAGTGAACGAGAAAAGAAAAGGCTATTTGAAACTCCAGGAAAGTATAAAAACTGTGTATTAAGTTTAACTGTGACCCCCAAAATATATGTCCACCCAGAACCTCAGAATATGACTTTATTTGAAATAAGGGTCTTTGCAGGTATAATTAAGTTAAGGATCTCAAGATATGATCATCCTGGATTAGAGTTGGTCCTAGATCCAACAATAAGTCCTTAGAAGAGAGGAGAAGGGGAAACAGACACAAAGCCACAGAGGGAAAGATCACTTGAAGACAGAGGCAGAGATTGGAGTTTTGCTGCCATAGGCCAAGCCACAAGTCATGAGACACCAGAAGCAGGAATAGACAAGGAATGGTTCTCCCCTAGAGACTTCTGAGTGAGCATGGCCCAGCTGACACCTTGATTTTTTACTTCTGGCCTCCAGAACTATGAAAAAATAATCCCTGTTGTTTTAAGCCACCAAGTTTATGGTAATTTGTTGCATGAGCCCTAGGAAGCTAATACACTATACAAGAAAAGTCATGATCTTACTATGAAAAAAACTAAAATGTAACACTGGACCCGGTATGAATTTCAGCCCACAAATTCAAAAAATACCTCTATTAGATGAAGTGGGGGCCCTCAGAGCATTAGGTCTTCTATCTTCAAAAAGTTACCATGTAAATGTTGGCTGTCCCAGGTCACGTGCCTTTCATACCTTGTTACTCTCTACTGCTATCCTGTCATGGTGAGACCCAGGAGTCTCTTGTGAGGCCCCCCAGGGTCTCATCTGCCTAAACATACAATGCAGCTGACTCTCAAGTCTTGCTACGTTCCCAAAGTACTTCTAGAAAGGGAACTCTGGTCACTCCTGCTCTAGAAGCCTCAAACCTCATCCTCTTTGCTCATCAGCCAGAGTGAATCTTCTTGTTGTAGGGGAAAAGCCCTACTCTTCCCTCTGCTTCTCTGAGACACTGTGTGCACCCACAAGTCACATTCCGTTTTGCTTCTTCGTCCAAACCCTCTAATTCCGCTTAACATCCTAGAATTTGGAAAAACTAAAGTTGGAAAAAGTACAGAAAATTTACTTATTCTATTCTATAAAAAAAAAAAATTTTTTTTTATTCTATCAACCACCTTACCTCAGGTAAAACAAACAAACAGCAAACAAACAAACACCCCAAACCTGTTGCTGTCAAGTTGATTCTGACTCATAGTGACCCTATAGGACGGAATAGAACTGTCCCATAGGGTTTCCAAGGAGCGCCTGGTAGATTTGAACTGCCAACCTTTTAGTTAGCAGCCAAAAGCTTAACCACCGTGCCACCAGGGCTCAGGTAAAGAAGAACCAAATTGGCCACCTACTTGAATGGGGAAAGGGAAATTAGGAAAACAAGGAGCAACAAAAAATTTCAATTAATATCTCAAAATATTACTAGCCATAGCCTCTTCCTAATACATTTTTGTGTCTTCAACAAGGAAAATTTACCTTTGACTTAGGTTCACCCTTTCAATAGCATAGGAGCCCCGGTGGCACAGTAGTTAAGCACTCAGCTAGTTACCGAAAGGTCAGTAATTTGAACCCACCAGCCGCTCCTAGGGAGAAAGATGTGGTCTGCTTCTGCAGGATTACAGCCTTGGAAACCATATGGGGTAGTTCTACCCCGTCCTACAGCGTCTCTAAGAGTAGGGATCGACTCCATGGCAATGGGTCTCAATGACGCAGAGGTCTGAATTTTCATTTTTCCAGGGCACTGGTCATTGTGATTGACTCCCTAACACCCCCTTTCTGTCCCATTATTAATCTAAGCAATTCATGGCAACCTATCCTCTTGCCAATGGCTGACTCAAGGATGGAAAAGCCTAAGCCAAGTTGGGTCAATGAGAATCAAGCAGAGTCTTGGTGAGGGCTCCTGAAAAGAAGTTTCCTTAATCTTGAACGCCATGGAACACCAAGCTCTTCTCCCATAAATTGTGAATGAGGAAGCATAGGGTTCCCATTGCACTAGCAGCCATCCACAACAATAAAGGTAATTGACCTTAGAATAAAGCCAAAGGTCTGGATAGCAGAGTGAAGAAGTGGGAAAAACCTGCATTCTTGACATAGTCATTCAGTTACTGGGGCTTGCCCTAACTCTTTCCTTACTGTTTAAGGTAATGTGAGTTGGCTTTTCTGTTGCTTGATACTCAAAGAATCCTACCTGATACAGACTTTGTTTCTACAAATGAAGTGCTACAAATAACAGATTATACTGGGTTGAATGGTGGCCCCCCAAAAGGTACATCCACACCCTAATTCCTGAAACTGTGATTGTTACCTTATTTGGAAAAGGGATCTTTTAGGTGTAATTAAGTTAATGATCTTGAGATGAGGAGATTACCCTCAGTTATCCAGGTGGGCTCTAAATCCGGTAAGTGCCCTTATGAGAGAAAAGCAGACAGAGATTTGACACAAAGAGGAGGCAATATGATTACAGAGGCAGAGATTGGAATGATGTCACCACAAGACAAGGAATGCTGAAAGCCACCAGAAGCTGGAAGAGGCAAGGAACAGATCCTCCTTTAGAGTCCCCCTGGAGGGAGCATGGACCTGCCAGATTTCAGATTTCTAGCCTCCAGAACTGTGAGAGAATAAATTTCTATTGTTTAAGCCATCAAGCTTGTAGTAATTTATTAGGGCAGCCACAGAAATTTAATACATAGGCGTAAATGTGGAAGTGGTTGAGTGAGGAGCAAACTGGTAGGCTGTCAAGACTCCACAATTCACATCTGGGAAGTTGGTAATCTCAGTTATTTGTAGACAGATAACACAGTTATTTTTAGTCAAACAGCTGGTTAAACTATAACCTATGATGGCACTGTTTTTTTTTTTTTTGTTGTAAGTAAGGACTCAACTAAGCATCTACTGAGACAACAGTAACACTAAGGGATGTGATAGGAGAAATTGAAGATGATGTAATGTGTTGTCTATCTCTTGTGGTCTTACCAAAATTAGGTTCCACAACAAAGAAATGAGCTAAGGCTGAAGGTAACCTGTTTGAAAGTAAAACGGAAAGAATGTGGTTTCCCATGAGACACTGCGTCAGCCTTTGTCCTGCAATAGCTGAAAGTCGAAAGTCTCTTTCTCAAGCCAAAAGTAATGCTAGCAGAGGCAGAGATAAAAATGAGACAAGGGGGAGGCTGGCTCCCCATCCCAGGATCCTACAGTATGGCCTTCTGTGCCTTGTAGTGATGGTGGTCGTGCATAAGTGTGAAGATGTTGCTAGAGTGTAGCCTGGGGTCAAGGAGTGGATAACTGATGCCTCCTTACCAGAGGAGGAGTCCCTGGGTGGCACAAATGGTTGAGGTTTGAGTCCACCCAGCGGCACCTCAGAAAAAAGGCCTGGCAATCTACTTCTGAAAAATTAGCTATTGAAAATCCTGTGCAGCACAGTTCTACTCTGACACACATGGTGTCGCCATGAGTTAGAATCAACTCAACGGCAACTGGTTTTACCAGAGAAAATTGGTTTTAACTGCATTTAGGATGAGGCCTTTGAATAAAAGGGTGGGGAGTGGTAAGGGTAGAGACCTGATGCAGAGACAGAAATTCCCAGCCTGTAAGCTCTCTGGTTTTGTTTAGTAAACTGCAGGATTGACCACAAGAAAATCACCTGGAAGCCTACCACCATTTTTAAGGGGTCTGCATCACCAAAGAAAACCTACACCTATTAGACAAGAGCTAGTGACCCTAAGGCAACCCCTGGCCCTCAAAGTTGCCCCAACAAGAAGTGAGATTTAAAGAGGTGCAACTTCCAGAAAGGGAAACCTCAGTAATGCCCATCCCCCACTGTTTCTGGGAGGACAACTGGCCAGGAAGGTCCTCATATGAAGATAGAATCAGAAGATGGCAGACTGACAGACAAAGCACCTCATTGCCAAGTCAGGGGGTCCTTGCTAATTCCACCCAGCAATATTTGATATACATGATTCCCATTTTCCAAATAAGACATTTTGTTGTATTTATCTAGATAACAGCGTATTGGTTGCACCAAAGGCAAACGGCTTATCTTTTAGCCTTAGGATTTTGGATCACAAGAGCTACGTCTAGACCATGGCCCTTGAGGCAAAAACATTAATTCTTCAGTCCTTTACAGGAAAAGCTTGCCAACTCTCAGTCTAAACCAATCATAGCAATCCCATTCCATCTTGACAGGTTATGGTTCCAGGGAGGGAAAGTGATTTTGAGCTAATAAGGCTCAAAATGGTGCTTACTAGGGGCTTCTCAAAAAGCAGTTTTCTAGTTCTCTCTCCTTCTGGATACGACTGAGGAGGCACACAACCCAGGTCACCACAGACAACCCTTCTACACCAGCCTTAGAATGAAGCCAAAATGGATACAAACAGAGAGACATAACAAACCCAGGTTCTTTTTTGTGTGTGTATATGTGTGCTTTAAGTGAAAGTTTACAATTCAAGTCAGTTTCTCATACAAAAACTTATACACATATTGTTATATGACCCTAGTTGCTCTCCCTGCAATGTGACAGTACAATCCTTCTCTCCACCCTGTATTTCCCATGTCCATTCATCCAGCTCCTGTCCTCCTCTGCCTTCTCATCTCGCCTCCAGACAGGAGCTGCCCACATAGTCTCATGTGTCAACTTGAGCTAAGAAGCACACTCCTCACCAGTATCATTTTATGTCTTATAGTCCAGTCTAATCTTTGTCTGAAGAGTTGGCTTCAGGAATGGTTTTACTTTCGGGCTAACAGAGAGTCTGGGGGCCATGTCCTCTGGGGTCCCTCCAGTGTCAGTCAGACCATTAAGTCTGGTCTTTTTACTAGAATTTGAGTTCTGCATCCTACTTTTCTCCTGGTCCATCAGGGATTCTCTGTCAGGGTGGTCATTGGTGGTAGCTAGGCACCATCTAGTTCTTCTGGTCTCAAGCCAATGGAGTCTCTGGTTTATGTGGCCCTTTTTTTCTCTTGGGCTCATATTTTCCTTGTGTCTTTGGTGTTCTTCACTTTCCTTTGCTCCAGTTGGATTAAGACAAATTGATCCATCTTAGATGGAAGCTTGCTAGCTTTGAAGACCCTAGATGCCACTCATCAAAGTGACAAACCCAGGTTCTTTATGACATTGGGGCTTTGGGCACACTCAGATGCTTGACCTAGATTTGGTTGTCCTCCAATGTAAACTAATAAATGTTCTTATTGATTAAGCTCTTGCGAATTGGGTTTTCTGTTACCTGCATCCTCCCCAGGGTCAGAATGGCAAGTGGTCTACTGTCCAACCTGCATCTTCAGTCAGGCCCTCCATCTAGTTATCTTGTGCTACTGTAACAGAAATATCACAAGTGGATGGCTTTAACAAACAGAAGTTTATTCTCTTACAGTCTAGTAGGCTAGAAGTCCAAATTCGGGGTGTCAACTCCAGTGAAAGGCTTTCTCTGTCAGCTCTGGAGGAAGGTCCTTGTCATCAATCTTCCCCTGGACTAGGAGCTTCTTTGCGCAGGAACCCTGGGTCCAAAGGATGTGCTCTGCTCCTGGTGCTGATTTCTTGATGGTATGAGGTCCCCCTGTCTCTCTGCTCCCTTCTCTCTTTTATATCTCAAAAGAGATTGGCTCAAGACACAATCCAATTTGTAGATTGAGCCCTGCCTCACTAACTGTGGCCTATCCTACCTCATTAACATCATAGAGGTATGATTTACAACACATAGGAAAATCACATCAGGTGATAAAATGGTGGACAATCACACAATACTGGGAATCATGGGCTAGCCAAATTGATACGCATATTTTTGGGGGACACAATTCAATCCATGACACCCTCTTTCCCTTCAGAAGTTTTGTCCTCCTTCATGTCTCAGAATCTGACAGGTTGGTAGGAATCTCCTTTCTCTTGTTTGCCCAGTTTAAGAGGCAAGACAAGAAGGTAACTTCCATTTGAGTGACCAGCCTCCTTTCATCCACATTCTTCGCCAGGTAGGATTCATCCTCTTTTGTCCTCCTCTAGGGTTTTACTGATTAGAAAATAATTGTGCCTTTGGATCAGAGTTGCTCTACCCTCTGGTTCGTTTCTTTTCCCTGGGAACCCCAAGCATGTCTTGACTCCCACATTACCAGCTGTCAGTTTTTAATAGATACCATGAGTCAGAGCCAATTCGATGGCAACTAACAACAGCTAACAATGAAATATCCATCTTCCTTCTAAACAGTACTTCTCTAAACTGGTAGAGGCTGTCTTAAAAATGTGCTCCCCCCAAGTAACTGTGCCCTCTCTAACCTTGCCCTGTAGTTTGGCTAACTCATCCTCCAAGGTGCATTCTATATGTGTCCCACATCACTACATTGTTAGTAGATAGAAGATTCCTCTGCTGTGGCACCCATCTTTGAGGGAACCTATGGATAAGCTCTCCCACTTGAGTCCTAAAAGGCAGCAGAGTGTCCAACAGGGCTTTTTGTTTACAGTAAAAATTCTTCATCTGCCTTAGCTGGCCAGCCCTGAGCTGCTGCTACAATAATTGCTCAATCTATGCCTGGCTTCCCTCACTCATGGAGGTGAGCAGGCAACTCCACTTTCTTCTCTTCCAGTACCTTTTACAGAAGTCCAGAGGTGGGGGCGTACTTCATCAGGCTAAGCTCAAAGACTGGCATTTAGTTTTGCACCTGCCGAAACCTGTTTTTGACAGGTCAGGTCCATGCTTTTCCAGTTCAATGTCCTTAGGAACATTGTCCTTCCTTTTTAAGGAGCAGGTTCCATATTTTAGATATCCTGAAGCCAGGATAAAGGGCATGAAGTTAATTATTCACCTTCTTCTCTTTCTCAATATTCTTCTGGGAATGGGTCAAATTACCCTTATCAGCAAACGCTGACAATACTTCTTTTGACCCTCTCTTCCTTCTGCTTGTTTCTGCTATGGATTTTAAAGCATTCTGCAGTCCTTTTTCAAACTCATTCTGATAACAGTCCGCCAATAATTCTTAAACCAGTAGGGGCTTCTGAGGGTCCTTGCTGATGTTCATATACTGCTTCTCCAGCAGGATGGGCACTGATGCAAAAGAAATTTGTCCCAGCACAGGGGCTGCATTGGGCCCCTTGTGTAGCCACAAACTGGACAAGAATCCCTTGTAATAAGAGATAAGCCCTCGTACACAGTAGGTATGGATTTCAGTCCACCAACATAGCTGTGCAGTTCTGGTAGTCCAGATCACTGGAAGAAGCTAGTCACAAAGGATCGTATATCATGGTTTTGTTTATACAAAATGTCCAAAATAGGCAAATCTATAGACATGAAAAGTAGATTAGTGGTTGGGATGGGATGAGGAGGAGGGGAAAATTAGGAGGTTATAGCTAAGGGCTGCAGGATTTCTTTTAGGGGTAATAGTAAAAATTTTCTAAAATTGATTGTGGTGATGGATGCACAACTCTGTGAATATGCTAAAAACCACTGAATCGTGCATTTTAGGTGGTAAATTGTATGGTATGTGAATTATATCTCAAGAAAGCTGTTAAAAAAGAGAGATCTTCTATCACCTCAAATTATTACCCAGCTACAATGATTTTAAGCAACTTATAAAGTGTAAGAAATGACTTTGAATTGATTCCTAGAGTGGTCCAAGGAGTATTGTCTTTGGACTCCCAGAGAAGAATGTAATTACAGCATTCTACATGGTCAAGCGAGAACGATGTTAATACAGTCTCTACGCCATTTATTGGTTATCAGCTTACAGACACAAATATTCCTCTTAGGCAGGAGTCAAGATAATGACAAAAGTTGATGGAAAAACAAAAGGAAGTATGTTATAGTTTAAAGTTAAAAAGAGAAACAGTAGAAAAAAATAATAATGTTCACATTTGGACAGGTGGGAGGGAGAGGAGACAGGGATTAGGGGCTCTGATTACCTAAATCCTATTCTTCCCAGGCAGGGATCAAAAAATATTGTTTAAAATGGATAAATCAAGAAAATGGAGGTATAAGAATATTATTTAGAGTAATAGAGAAAATCATCAGGAAAATTAAAACCAAAAGAAGTTACAAGTGTCAGGGAGGTGGGAGTAAATGTGGGAGATGGAATTAAAGGTAGAACTGTTTCTTTTCATCATGAACCCTGCTTGCTATTAGGGTTTTTTGTTTTTTTTTTTTACCTTGAGCATGACTTACTTTAATAAAATTTTAAAATTTCAAGTTAAAGGAAATTTTAAATGAAAATACACAGGAATCTCAGTCTTACTTGCGGATATCACAGTTTATTAAATGATCCGCATGCTTGGGGAGAAGGCTGGGTCTGTCAGAGATCCTCCACACCACCTGCTCTCTACTCTTGCTTTAGGCTTGGAGGGATCTATTCTTCCCTGGGTGCAGTTGCTGCTGGATTTAAATTCAGCTATACTCAGAGGGTTTTGGGTTTTTTTTTGTAATACTCAGAGGGTCAGACTGATATCAGCTGCTGCTGGTGGTAGCCCAAGGGTTTGTCTTTCCCAGTTGACTTCGTTTCAGCTTCCCTCTGGGAGAGTGGGGCTGCCCCCTCTCAGACAATCTACACATCGGTAGGTGTGCAAAGTGACTTTAGTGATAGATGAAAGCATTTGTCTTTATATAGCTTTTCTAAGGAATTTATTACGGCAGTGGTGCTGACATTGCAGTGCGTGTAAGTCAACACCCACCGCTATCCACAGTGGTGGTTGCAGATGTTGGGATGGGGGAAATGCTTATGCTCCACTCCTCATTATTCTGTAAAACCAGTTGTTGTTGCCGAGTCGATTCCAACTCATGGCGACTTCATGTGCGCCAGAGTAGAACTGTGCTCTGTAGGGTTTTCAATGGTTGATTTTTTGGAAGTAGATCGCCAGGCCTTTCTTCTGAGGTGCATCTGGGTGGACTCAAACCTCCAAACCTTTGGTTAGCAGCTAAGCACATTAACTCTTTGCATAGCCCAGGGGCTCCCACTCTTCCATAAGGGAAATGTTATTTTCACTCCATTTCCTAGGAAGTGGGAGGAGCGGTGGTCCGTTTGGTGAGACAGGGAGAAAAGAACTGGGTGGGCATGTGTGGCTCAGTCTCTTCCTCTCTTCTGGATCTACCTTTCTGCGGACACTCTTCTCTCTGCTCTTCCATGTGGTAAGTGCACCTGGGAAGGGTCCAAACTCAGGGCCTGTCTTCTAGGGACAGGTCTGCTGGCCTTTCTTTTTCAGTCCCCACTCTCAGGGCCCAGTGGATGTGCGGTAGTGATTCTGAGTGTGTCTGCTTTGCAGATGGACACTCCCTTGGGTAGGTCATCCTAAGGTCTAGCCTTGGGATTCAAACCCCAGTCCAATGATTTCAGCACTAAACTGATGCTTTTGCCTCCACCTGTCTGTCTCTTACTTATTTTCTCAGAACTCAGAAAGGGAAGAAGTTTGACTAATTATCACCAGAAAAGTGGGAATAAGCTCTAACCTGTATCTTGAATCTATGCTGAGATAATCAACATAATTTAGTCAAATTTTAATATGAAATAGTGGGGTGAAAGTGGGAGGGTAGAAAGTCCATCTTGCTAAGGGAAAAGTCTGAATTAAGAAATATATTTTTTTTAATGTCACTTTTTAATTCTTCAGTTCAGCCAGATATTGAAGAGACAGAAGTTAAAGACTTTTTAATAAAAAATAATTTACATTTGATCTTTATTAATTGATCATTCTCAAGATCAAAAAAGTCTCTTCAGTAGAGCTTCTTGTGGTCCAGAAGTTTAAACTTATTTTCTAAAAATATAGTTCCATGACTTATTTGACAAAGTCACTAATTTCTGAAGCTGATTCTCCTATGACTGAGAAAGAACTCTGACTTGGAAGGCTGAACGCCTGAGTTCTGTCTGTATCTTGGCCATTAACCTGAGGGGCTTTGGGGAGTTCATTTTCCCCTCTGAGCATTAGTTACTTCCTCTATGGAACTATTAGTGGCTCCCAAGTGCCCAACTGCATCAGAATCATGTAGGTACTTGTTACAAATACAGATTTCTGGGCCCCATTCCACCCTGCTGAATCTGACTTTCTGACATTGAGGCCCAGAAATCTGTACTTTTGATTATCCCGGTGATTATGATATAAAGCTAAGTTTGGGAGTTACTGGATTAGATGGTCTCTAGGGTCCCTCAAAGGGGCAGTGGTGGTTCAGTGGTAGAATTCTTGCCTTCCATGCTGGAGATCTGGGTTCCATTTCTGGCCAGTGCACCTCATGCATAGCCTCCACTCTGTCAGTGGAGGCTCGTGTATTGCTATGACACTGATCAGGTTTTAGTGGAACTTTGAGACTAAAATGAAATAGGAAGAAAGGCCTGGCAATCTACTTCTGAAAATCAGCCAATGAAAACCCTGCGAATCACAGCAGTCCAATCCCCACGAATCATGGGGATGGCATAGGATGAGGCAGTGTTTCGTCCCATTGTTCATGAGTCGGGTGATGACAGTAGCTAACAACAGCATCCCTCACGGCAATAAAAATCTGGTTTCTTATTTCTATTCTATCTATAACTGTTTGCTCTCTCTCTGATACTAGACATTGTGCTCAAAAAACAAACAAGGAATAAAAAACCAAGACTGCGATTTAATCATCTTTATATCCTTCAGCACCTATGTAGTGCCTGGTATATAATAGGCACACAATAAATATTTGAAGAATTAATCAATGGTGAGTAAATAAAAAAATGTTATTTAATGTAAATCCCAATCACCTATGAATAGAAAAATCTAAAGAGAGAGAAAATTTAAACCTTTGCTTAATATAATCTTGCTGTCCTTGCCTGCTCTATTACATATTTCAAATTAATGGGTTATATGAATGAGGTTAAGGAGCCCTGAAGGTATAGTGGTTAAGAGCTTGGCTACTAACCAAAAGGTCAGCAGTTCAAATCTACCAGTTGCTCCTTGGAAACCCTGTGGGGCAGTTCTACTCTGTCCCATAGGGCCGCTATGAGTTGGAATGGACTTGTTGGCAATGGGTTAGGTTTCGGGTTTCTACAATGAGGTTAATGTATGTCTAAAGATTCAGTAGGAAGATGGTTGAGATTCTCCAGTGGACTAGATAATCCCACAGTATTTCCCAATGGGGGGGATAATTGACAGGGGCTCAGGATTCAGGAGCAGCTGGTTGTTCTCTCCTCGACTTTTCCAGCCCAGCAAATGCCTTATCCTTACTGGGCGATGTTCTTGGGGCCATACCCTAGGCCTCTGAACCTTCAAAGGCCACCCCAGGTTTCCACCAGCAGCACTGGTCTTCTATTAAAAAAAAAAAAAAGTTACCCGTAAATTCCCCAGCAGTGACTGGCAACCAAGCAAAGCGTCTTTTGCAGCCAGGACCCCCAGGACATCTGATGCCCACAGTTCCTTTTCCCACCCACTCCTCTACACTCCACTGACTACCCTGGAGCCTTGCTGGCTCAGACACTGTCCGCTGGCCTTGGAAGGTACCGGCTCAGAATAAAATCTGTCACTGGGGTGGGCAACTTAGCCAGGGGGAGATAGAGGAGTTTGGCATCCAGGCCAGGGTTGTATCGAATGCGGGGGCTCCGGGACACAATGGCGTGCTCCATGCTATTGGTGACATCGATGATCTTTGGCTCGGCCAACTGCAACGTGTTTTTTAACTTTTCAGTATCTGTTTGCGGCACAAGGGGGAAAAAAAAAAAACTCTGTTATTCTCCATAAAAGGTAGTTTCACCTGAGTAACACCCAATCTCTAATCAGACCTGCCATGCCCTCCAGGATGACTTTATACACACACACACACACACACCGTAAATAATCTTATCTCTCTCTGCATTCAACAATTGTGCCTTGAATTCCTGCTATTGCATTAGATGAGTAATAAGAAGATCTGTGCCCGGTTCTGCCACTTATTAGT
Organism: Loxodonta africana; assembly: GCF_030014295.1. Taxonomy (NCBI): domain Eukaryota; kingdom Metazoa; phylum Chordata; class Mammalia; order Proboscidea; family Elephantidae; genus Loxodonta; species Loxodonta africana. The sequence continues at coordinate 80,469,802 of NC_087345.1, read as the reverse complement.
TGTATGACCTTCAGCTTGAACTTTCAGCTTTGGTAAAATGGGGACAATAATACCTTCCTTGGAGAATAATGACGATAATTAATAGCAAGGTAGATGGCAGGGGAGGACAGGATAGAACATGTGTGCTTATAAGCACATAGAAAAATTGGAAGAAAATAAAAACATTTGGCTGGTGGGATTCCTAGATACTGGAGCCTTTTTTTTTTTTTTTTCTTTTCTATGTACAGTCAGCCAACTGTACCTGGATGTTCCAAATCTGTGAATTCAAACACCTGCAGATTGAAAATATTCAGGGAAAAAAAAAAGCCTTTTTTTTTCTTGTCATTATTCCCTAAACAATACAGTATGACAACTATTTTTATAGCATTTACATTATATTAGATATTATAAGCAATCTAGAGACAATTTCTGCCGTGTGTCTGTCAGTTTGTCATAATGTGGTGGCTTGGGTGTTGCTGTGATACTGGAAGCTTTGCCACTGGTAGACCAGGTTTCAGTGGACCTTCCAGACTAAGGCTGAGTAGTAAGAAGGACTGGTGAGACTAGGTCTCACATACTTTGGACATGTCCCTGGAGAAGGACATCTTGCTTTATAAAGTAGAGGGTCAGCAAAAAAGAGAAAGATCCTCAATGAGTTGGATTGACACAGTGTCTGCCACAATGGGCTCAAGTAAAACAACGATTGTAAGGATGATGCAGGACCGGGCAGTGTTTTGTTCTGTTGTACGTAGGGTCGCTATGAGCTGGAACCAACTCGATGGCACCTAGCAACAGAAATGATTTAAAGTATATGAGAGGATGTGCATAGGTTATATGCAAATACTACGCCATTTTATATCAGGGACTTGAGCATCCTTAGATTTTGGTGACCGAGTAGGTCCTGGAACTGATCCCTCTTGGATACCGAGAGTCAGCTGTAACTCCTAGAGGCCCCAAATGTTCTACAAAAGTATGCAGGGAAAAAATGTTATCAAAGAATAATAATACTTTCCCTGCCTTGGTCATAAGACCATTGTATGACTCCAAGGATCTAAGGCACAGACAGGCCCCTGTTAAGGCACTAACAACTGTGAAAGGTTATTTTGTTTGCATTGTGCACGTGGGGGTGGAGTTGGGTGCAGGGCACTCAAGTGGTCCAATTTGGTGGAAGCTCACAACCTAAATAGGAGACAGGCCACACTGTACATTGTAAAGGGGCCAACATGCACCCTCGCCCTAGGGATTTGGGACAGGGGCAGGTCGTTGGGACTCATACTTCAATGAAAGTCCAAGGACTCCTGGATTAAATAGTGACTGAGGGTCAGGCTTCCAGAATACGGAATTAAGACTTAAAAACAAAAGGGGAACCAAAGCTGCCCCAACTTTGTGGGGTATCCTAGGAAGGCAGGGAATTCACCTACATGGTATAGAACATCTATAGATGCCATAGGGGTGAGGACACTGGTGAGTGGTTGCAGGAAGGGGATACTTTTAAGTGAGGCATGGGATGAAACATCAAGTACCCTTCCCCCCAAACTCTGAGGAACTCCTTCTCTGTTTCCTGATGAGGAAACAGCTGTGGTGAAAATGCCAAACTGCATTTTGGGGTCCCCAAAAGAGCCGTGTTAACTTAAAAGCCAAACCGTCCCAAGATAGACTTAGCCAACGTTGGGCGTCCAGCCTTGTGCCTGACACAGACCACCACCAGCGGGTCCGAGGCAGGAGGCTGAGTGTCAAAGGGATCATTCAAGATGATCAGGGCTATGTGTGCTCTCTCAGAGCCAGGGAGACTCTGTGGGCTGACAAGGTCCAGGTAAGCTGACCTGAATAGATGGCTTTGGAACTGGGCTCTGACAAGGGGGAGGAACTGCTTAGGCAGTGGGGTGGAAGAAGGTACGCAGATGGGGGAAGCTGTATGAGGCACATTCTTTCAGTTTCGCTCAGCTCTTTATCCAGCTCCTATTTTGTTCTGGGCATCCTGCTAGTCACTGTGTGTGAAGGGACACAGAGGTGCCAAGCCAGCCCCCGCCACTCTCCTAGACAGTGAGGAAGATAGTGAGCTTCGGATTCAGTCACCTAGGAAAGTGTTCTTTTTTATTGTGGGGTGTAAGCAAGGTAAAGTTTATGAAGTACCAGGGACTAGGCTTTGACACTTTGTATGGACCCAATAGCTGAGTTTCCATCCTCCCCTCCTTTCCCAGGAATAGGTCCTGGACTTCTGATCTAGTCCCTCCCCAGGAAGAGCTAAACCAAAACCGAACCAGTTGCCACGGAGTCAACTCCATCTCACGGGAACCACATGTGTGGCAGAGAAGAGCTGTGTGCCATAGAGCTTTCAAGGGATGATTTTTCAGAAATAGATTGCCAGGCCTTCCTTCTTTCTGAGGATGAACTCAAACCTCCAACCTTTCATTTACCAGCTGAGCTTGTTAACTGTTTGTACTACTCAGGGACACCCTAGCTTCTTCAAAGTCCCCAGGGCTTTCCAGCAATTGTCCTCTCTCCAGAGAAAACTTCCCTCCCCTCCCCCCTTTCTGATTCCCAGCCGCCTAATATTTATTCTTACTCAAAGTCAACTCAGAAAAGCCCTCCGTATGTTCTGCTCTAAACTGGGGGGCTGACGCCCAGCCCTTCTCTTTTTATAATCCGGTGCTTCTCCTCCATGGCACTTATCCACATTGGCCATTGAGCCTTTCCCTACCTGCAGTCACCAACCTCAGCTGTTCTGTTCACTCTGACTCCCCGCCCCTGCCCAGTGCCTGGCATGTGGCAGGCGCACAGCAAAATAGGTATTAAATGAATCTGGCTTTTTACTCCATTGAAGTATGATGTCCAGGGGAGCACACCACTAAAATTAACCCTTCCGGGCAGTTAAATAGTCCCTGGGTGCTATACTTGACTACTAAACAAAAGGTTGGCATTTTGAACCTACCCACAGGCATGCATTGAAAGAAAGTCCTGGCCATCTGCTTCCAAAAGGTCACAGCCTTGAAAGCCCTGTGGAACACAGTTCCACTCTGCAACACACAGCATTGCCACGAGCCAGAATCACCTGCACTGCAACCGCAGGGCAGTCCGATGCTTGCCATCAGTTTGATTGATTTATTAGCTCATCCAGAGTTTCTGGGTTTACTTTAACACTTCATCACTTTGAATTTTGCAAAATAAGTATCTAAGGATCTTTTTGCAATACAAGAACTTACAGCTTATAGGTATCAGTGTAATGGATAAAAGGAGGCCAGCCTGTCAGGCTACAGGAGGATAAAGATACCAGCAACCTTATCAAATCATTCTTTCCATGGACCAGGGGCTATCCTAAGCATCTTAAACATATTAACTCATTTAATTCTCACAACCCATTACAAATAGAAAACTGAGAGGTTAAGTAATTTGCCCAAGGCCACCTGGGTGGCACAGACAGTAAGGGTTTGACTATTAGCTGAAAGGTTGGCTATTTGAACCACCCAGAGGTGCCTCAGAAGACAGGCCTGGTGATCTGCTTCTGAAAAGGTCACAGCCTTGCAAACCCTATGGAGCAGTTCTACTCTGCTGGCCTGGAGTTACCAGGAGTCAGAAATGGCTCCACAGCAACTAATAGCAACAAGCAATCTGCCCAAGGCAAACAAGCCGGTTGAAATTTGCACTCAGGCAGTCTAGTCCCAGAGCTGCTTAACCAGGCAGCAAATTTCCCCTCAGAGGTTTCACAGAAGCCAAAGCAAAGAGAAAAACACAGTCTGCATTAGGGAAATTTGTAACTAGGCCATGAAGGTCCAGAGGGGGCAGAGATGGGTGAAGGCTCTTTGCTCTGGCCAATGGGACCCTTCTGAGCCAGCAGACTGCCAGCCCCAGCTTCTTGGCTAGTAGTGGGGCTTGCAAAGAAGAAGTGAGATAGCTGCTAAGTAGGTGCCAGCTGATCCTGCCAGGGCCAGTTTCTATGGCCAGGTCAGAGATCACCCCACACAAGGGCAGCTACAGAGGAGGCTCTGAGGGGCAGCTCTCTCTCCTAGGCACTGGGAGAGAGCTAGCCAGTTTTGTGAATCAGCTCCTTCTGAAACCCACCAGCACAGCTTCAAGATTACATGTTTCTGAGTGATTATGGGAGAACTGGTGGCACAGTAGTTAAAGTACTCGACTGCTAACTTAAAGGTAAGTGGTATGAACCTACCAGTCGCTCCCTGGGAGAAAGGTGTGGCAATCTGCTTCTACAAAGATTTACAGCCTTGGAATCCCTATGGGGCAGTTCTGCTTTGTCCTTTAGGGAGCTATGAGTTGGAATTGACTTGAAGGCAGTGCGTTTGGCTTGAATTTTCAGTGAATATGGGGTCTTCTCTCCCCTACCAGGAGGTGCTCCAAAAGACATTTTGGTCAATTCCTCCTCCACTGTAGCTTCAGGCCACCCCCTCCTCATATTCCCCAAGGCTCAGGGCTCTCTCTGTCCCCCAGACTGAGAGTTTTTAGTTTTTAGGGGGATAGTAAACAGCTGTGATGCCCCTCTTCCACCCTCAAAAGCACCTGAGACACACAGGAGATCCTAAGCTCAGGGAGAGATGGGAGCTGCTGGGAGACCCTTTCTTTTAAATGCCTGGGAGCTCTTTTCCTTTTTGTTTAACAAGTTTTGGTGTATGCAGGAGCTCCTGGGTGGTGCAAACGATGCATTCAGCTGCTAAACAAAAGTTGGAGGTTTAAGTCCACCCAGAGGTTCCTTGGAAGAAAGGTCTGGTGCTCTACTTCCCCAGTGAGCACAGTTCTACTCTGACAGATTCTGAGTCAGAATCCACATGACAGCAACCAATTTTAGCGTGCGCAAGGCACTTCACAGATATTAGTCCTTTTAGTAACCCTGTGAGTAGGCACTATCATTAGCTCCATTTTATAGATGAGAAAACTGAGGCACAGGGAGACTAGAAAACATCCCCAAAGTCTCCTAGTTGGTAAATGGCAATACTAGGAGGATTTAAACCCAGGCAGTCTAGCTCTGGAGCCCTGGTGGCACAGTGATTAAGAGTTCAGGCTTCTAACCAAAACATCGGCAAACCCTGTGGTGTAGTTCTACTCTCTCCTATAGGATGGCTACAAGTCAGAATCGATTCGATGGCAATGGGTATAGTCTGGCTCCAGTGGCCATGTTTTTGATCGGTTCTTTATACTTATCTCAATGCATTCTCACCTGCTTCATCTGCAAAATTAAGGTTGGAGGGGACAGGGTGCCTGGACTGGGCAGCATCTCTATAACTCCCCAACTCCCCACCCCCACCACCAGCGGCCATGGTCCTGCCACTCCCAGCAGTTGCTCACCTGTTCTCTTATTCTCAAACCCCAGCTCTGCCACTAGACCTGTAACCCCTCAGACTCTGCCTCATCATCTGTAAGGCCAAAGCAAGCCCTTAACCCTCAGAGTGTCCCCATCCCTCCCAGGACCCCTCTCGTGCCTGGGGGACTTACAGATGCAGAAGTACTCTTCTCCATAGCTATCCCGGGTCTCCTGAGGCAGCCGCTCCCACAGCTTGCGCATGCGAGACACTATGTTCTCCTTGCCCAGAATGGACGTCCGGTAGTTTCCAGGCTCAATGATGCTGACCTTGACCCCAAAATAGTGGAGCTCACGCCTGGGAAAGAAGAGCTGGACTCAGTGTGGGGCCCCAAGATGATAGAGGGCCATCAAGAAGAGGCACCTCTGACATCTTTGGAGGAGCCTGTCTCCCCAGGAACCTGAAAGGTGTACCTTCAACCCCTGTACCAGGCCAGGCATTACCTACATGAAATAAGGCCTTCCTTAGGGCCTTGGCCCTTTCCCAAGCCTGGTCCACAGTGGCTGGGTAATTTGCATTAGGCAAATCTAGTGGGGAGGAAGTCAACTAGAGAATCTAGGCCAAGACCTTCCTGCTGCCAGGTTCCTCCCACTCCCAGCCCCACACCCAACATCCATGAAGGGAATGGGGCTCTATGCAAGGCCTATATCCTCCTATGAGTGTCTCCCCATAGGCAACCCCGGGGCCCTCTCTGTCTGTTTGGGGGGCTCTCCCTTCTACTCTCACAGGCCCAAATAGGGTTTCACTCATTCTAGGGCAGGCAGACTGACCACCTCCATCTCCTCTGGCTCTTTTCTTTGTTCCTTCTTCTCTTGGCCCTTAATGAAGGCCCCCTGAGGTTTAGCTTTCCTTCTGCTATTGTTTCAGCGTCCTCCCTCCAGAATCCCCCTACCCACATACTATCACTTCAGCTCTCTCTTCCTGAGGTGAACTTCCCAGCATTCCCACCCAGAGTGGTCTGGCACCAGGGCCCAGTCACCTTATACTGTCAGAGAAGGCCTCAACACCAAACTTGGACACACAGTAGCCACCACCGATGACAGCTACGCGACCACCAGAGCTGGACACGTTGATGACTCTGCCACGGGCTTTCTTGACCATGGGCAACATGTGGAGGGTCACATCAATCAGTCCTACCAGGTTCACATTGATCACCTTCACGTAGTCCTCCTTGGTCAGCCATTCACTGGGACCACTGGGCAGGCCTATTCCAGCATTGTTCACCAGGGCCCAGAGGCCTGGGGGTGAGAGGAGGGAGACAGAACCAGGGCAGAAATCAGCAGTGTCTATTAATGTTTGAGTTCCTTCCTGCCTCCCAAACTTGCCCCTCTCTATTCACGTAAGTACAAGAAACCAACTCCATTTCACATTTTACCAAAATCCATCCATCCGTCCGTCCGTCCGTCCATCCATTCATACATTGACATATTCATTCATCCTTGCATCTACTCTGTGCCAATTACAGGGGAAGGTGCTAGAGCCATAAAATAAATAAGAGAGAGTCTTATCCCTTAAACAGCTCACAAACCAGAGAGGAGATAAATGATATTTACAAATAAATACATAAAATATTTACACAAAACAATTATGGAAAAGTGTGATAAGAGCTCTCTGAGATATTTAAATTACTAGTACCAGCTGCCGTTGAGTCGATTCCAACTCATGGAGACCCCATGTGTGTCAGAGTAGAACTGTGCTCCATAGGGTTTTCAGTGGTGAATTTTTCAGAAGTAGATTGCCAGACTTTTCTTCCCAGGCACCTCCGGGAGGACTCAAACTGCCAGCTTTTGAGTTAGCAGCAGAGACGTTAACTATTTGCACCACCCAGGAAATCCCTATTTAAATTGGGTTGGTATAAATGGAGGGAAATAATGCTAAGTATTGTCATTCATTTTTTCGTTTTTGTTTTTTTAATTGTCATTCAACCCTGCAGAGGCCCAGGGTTGAAGAGCCCCAAATTCTAGTCCTGGTTCTACCTACAGCCATGCACATGCCACTTCCTCTGCGTGGGCCTCAGAGTCTTCATCAGATTGGACTACAACAATTTTTTTCAGTCTGTGTTTTACAAGCCTGAGGACTTTCCAGGCTGAGTCCCAGAACCTGCTAGGAGAGGGAGAAGCTCTACCCTCAATTGTTTTACGTATTGAGCTTCCAAATAAAATTCCACTTGGAGGGGGAGAGGAACTTTGTTGTAAAAACCTCTAGATGATCTCCAAGGGCCTCCTAGCTCTTTCATTCAAGGACCCCACATGCCCCACAGCCCTAGCTCCTGCCCTTTCCCCACTTTGGCCTCTGTTGACAAGAGCACTTTCCACTCTCTCCTGCAGCAGGTGGATAGAGACATTAGTTACAGTTCATCCCTTCCTCTAGGTCTGGGATCCCTACATAAGCCATGCCTTCACCCTATCTTCCTGTCTTCCTACAATTAGAGACCACAGGAGACCAATTGGCTGGCAGGACTCAGAACTTTCCTAGCTGGAAGGGACTCTCATTTAACAGAGGAGAAAATGAAGTTCCTCAAGACCCAAAGACTATACAACTCACGTTTTCTCTGTCTGTGGAGAGAGGATTCACACTCCTCACCACCTCTGATCATTACTGGTAACCTGCTCTAGGAGAGGATTACCACCTGCTGTGGAACGAGGGTAATCTTAATTTCTTCTGCAAAGAGCAACTAAAAAATTGTCAGAGCAGTCTGGGGTTGTGCCAGCCTGTCACATCCAGGGACTCTCAGAGGTAACAAGAAAGCATGCAAGAACACCCCCCCCAATCCGGTCCCCAGTGTGGTAGGCAGAAAAATGTCCCCCAAGGGTGACCACGTCCTAGTTCCTGGATATATGGGAAAGGGGAATAAAGGTTGCTAATCAAAATAGGGAGATTATCCTAGATTAGCCTGGTGGGCCCAATGTAATCACAAGGGTCCATCTAAATGGAAGAGGAAGGCAGAGAGGAAGAGCCAGAGAGATGGCAGCGTGAGAAAGACTTGGCCTGACTTTGCTGGCTTTGACTGGAAGAATGGAGCCATGAACCAAGGGGTATAGGAGGCCTCTAAAACCAAACCACACCTGTTGCCGTCGAGTCGATTCTGACTCATGGCAACACCACGTGTTACAGAGTAGAACCGAGCTCCATAGGATTTCCTTGGCTATAACATTTACAGAAGCAGATCACTAGTTTTCTTCTGCAGCACCAATGGATGGGTCCAAACCACCAACATTTTGGTTAGTAGTCAAGCATAAACAATTTGCACCCCACAGACCTGGGAGACTGTTAGAAGCTAGAAAAGATAAGGAAAGGGATTCTCCCCTAGAGCCTCCAGAATCTAATGCAGCCCTGCCGATACCTTGATTTTAACCCAGTGACACTCGAAGAACTGTAAGATAATAAATTTGTGCTGTTTCAAGCCACTTTGTTGTTGTTGTTAGCTGCTGTCAACTCAGCCCCTGACTCATGACGACCCCATGCACAATGGGACAAAATGCTGCCCGGTTCTACACCATCCCTATGATTGGTTGGTTATTGAACTATTGTGATCCATAGGGTTTGCACTGGCTGATTTTCAGATGTAGATCACCAGGCCTTTCTTCCAGGTTCATTTTCAATTGGAAGCTCCGCTAAAACCTGCTCAGCATCATAGCAACACACAAGCTTCCACTGACAGGCGGGTGGTGGCTGCACATGAGGTACACTGGCCGAAAACTGAACCTTGGTCTTCCACATGGAAGGTGAGAATTCTACCACTGAACCACCACTGTTCCCATTCAGCTACTCAGAGCCCAAATTTCCTCTTACTTTCTAGTTTTTTTTTTTTTTCTAGTTGGAAACTTATACATTGAATGATAATTGAAAATGTTATGTCAGCAGGAAAATGTTCTTATTATTACCAAGTTTTAAACATAAAATGATTTTCCATTGCTCATTGACCTGTTACACAACTTAAAGGGAACAGTAATTTTGGTTTTTAACTTTGAGTCTACTTAATTTTAATACCCCAAGAAATCACTTCATTGTACATATATGTCAATGCACTTGTGGTACTTTCGGAAAGCGAACTCGTGTTTATTTTCACCTTGCCATCTGAAACAGTTGTCAAACATTCCCTCTAAAGATTTCTTTACAGTGTCAGCTTAAGCCACTAAGTTGGTGGCAATTTGTTACAACAGCAATAGGAAACTAACACGCCCAATGAATCATTAACACAAATGGCTCCAAGCTTGCTGAGATGCTCATTCAACATTTATTCAACAAATATTTACTGAGCACCTACTAGGTGTCAGACACTGCTCTGGGTACGAAGGACACAGCAGTAAATAAATGAGACTAAAAGTGCTGCCCCAGGAAGCTTTATCCTACTAACGGAAACAGGCAATAAATAAATAAAATATATTGTATGTTGAATAGTGATAAGAACAAAGATGAAAAATGAAGCAGGGAGTTGCCATCTGGCTTCTCCTGGACCCCAGGGCTCTACCCTCCCACCTGTGTGGACAGACCCCCAGATTAGTTCTTTAGGACTCTGCCCAAGCTGCAGCTTCTGCGACAGACCCATCCTCCTCCTCCCATTCCTCCACCCACTCCCTGAGTACAGGAAGTTGCCAGGGCTGGTTTTCACACAGTCCTGGTCCACCCCCAATCTGCAGCCTCCTTTCCCAACAGGAGCAACCACTCTGACTTAACACTTGTCCTGAGGTCAAACCAACATCCACCGTGAAAGGAAGCGAAGAGATGTCCCTTTCCTCTGCCGTCTAGCCTTGATGCCCCACTTAAGGAATCCAACCTCATGTCCCTGTCCCCCGCAGCCTGATCCCACCAGGAAATGTGTTCATGTTTCTATAGAAGCTGATGGTTAGGACTGCTGAAGTTCCAGATAGGCACCTCCATCTTTAGAGGTTTGGGAGGACAGAACGCATCTTCCCTTCCCCCTCTCCTGTTGTAGTCCCTTCTCTACCTCTCTGAGTTTGGGGAAAAGAAAACCTCCTTGGAAACAACCCTTTGGAATGAACAGACCAAACCACAGGATGGTTTCCAATCAGACTCAGCCAGAGACCCAACCCCTTTCCCTACATCACCTCCCCCACCTCATCTCAACAATAGGGTCCTGAATGCTCTCAGAAGCCTGTGGAAGAGAAAGAAGGAAGGATAAACAGAGAAGGCCAAGGAATGCAATTCACCCCACCTTGCTCGCCCACTTGGTCCCTCACCCACTGGGCTGCTGCCTGGATGTTCTCAGACTTGGTGACATCCAGTAGAGTGGTCTGCAGACGGTAGGAGGTATCCTGCTGAAGCTTCTGGGCCCCCTCCTCAGTGAGACAAGCAGCCAGCACCCGCATACCCCGATCAACCAGCTGCCGGGCCAGCAGGTTCCCAAAGCCCGAGTCACAGCCGGTGATGAAGACATACTTCTCTGAGAGGTTTCGCACCAAGTTGCAGTTCTTGAACCAGCGGTACATAAAGGAGAGGTCCATATTAGCCTCCGTAGGGCAGGGGTGAAATGACAGCCAAGAAGGATCAGGCCAGGAGACAACAGAGCGGCTAGTTCTCCAGGCCCCAGCTGGTGGTCAGCTGCAACCCGCTGGGAAGAAGAGCTCTCCTCCCTTCCACTCCTTGCAACAGATGCAGGGCACCTGGGTGAGCCTCTCTAATTTTTATAGGTGGATGCATCAGCACATCAATTAGCCTAGATGCAAGAAATTCAAGTCCAACCTGAAGCTTTGTTACCTCTGACAGCGCTGGTGGCTGCCTCCCTCTCTCCCTCAGCCACGAAGGCTGATGGTGCCAAGGGTGGGAAAGCCTCCAATAGCGATGTAGGTGGTAAGAGATGGCTAATCTGGTTGGTCAGCCCAGGGGCGAAAGAGAAAGGAGGAGTCAGCTAAAATAGGGCCCTCCTGTAAAACCTCTGCACCACCCCATCCCTGGGCCAGGGATCAGAATCATTTGTCATGAGTGTAACCATGTAAATAAATTTAATTTTTATTTTCAGGAAAAAAATAAAACAAACTCATTAATGTAAAGCAAATAAAAATTGTTTCTGTGCCCTTCAAACCCCAAGAGAAGTAAGTTCTGAGTTTGGGGGAAAGATACAAAGGTCATCAGCTCTTTGTATTCTCTGCCCCTAGGTGAGTCTGAATTATGAGAGATGGTGAAAAGTAAAGAGTTTCCCCAGGGTGGATGTGCTCCCATAGTTCTGTAGGTAAGAGAAGAAATGGGAAAGACAGAGTGTGAGGTTACTGAGGGGCCACACCCAGGATTGCATAGGTTGCAGGGACAAAAGGATGCTGGGACCAAGGGTGGTTCCAGGAATCAACCTTCAGAGATTACAACACCCTATACCTTTCCTGTCTAGAGGGTCTGACACAAAATTGGGGCCACGAGTTCCCCAGAAGGGAGAGACCCAGGATGCATCTCTATACTCCGTAATCTATGAAATGATGGGAAGCACAAGAATCAAATGAGGGAGGTGTCACCATGGAAGAGTCTAGCAGGGCTTGGGCATTCTGTACCAAGGGTAACAGAAAGGGGGGTTCAGGTCAAGGACCCAGCCCTGAAAACAGACCTAAAGCTGGTGGAGGATTGAGGTGAGGAGTAACAGAATGCAAACCTCCCCTACTTCACACCTACCGAGGTCCCGGCAACTCTAGAACTGAATTGGGAGTCATCTCCCAGCATGCCTGCCTCCAGGGTGAGTGAATGGGGCAGGCTTGGTAGAGAGAAGGCAGATGATGCCATTCGAGAGTTGTGCAGGTATTCCCAGTGGCAGGGGGTCTTCCAGTTCAGGAGGAGACAGGTGAAGCCCAGGGGTTGGCTGGGCTGGAGAAGAATGGGTCAGTGCTGCCCTACCCAGACCGGGGCCAGACCAGCCTCTCCAGGACCTCTCTAATGGTAGATGAGCAAGCAGTGACCCCCTTGGGCCCAAACATCCAACATCAGAAAATGCAGTGTACATACTTGTAGGGGAGAAGTGGGGGGGCTTCAGGATCCCGGTAGAGGGCTCCTCCCCCAAGGCTAGGACAGCCCCCCACTCTCAGGCAACAGGCCCCCCTGATCCGTTGGGACCCGAGGCCAGATGGCGACAAGCAGATAGTTACCCTTCCCACTCCCACCCCTTGCCCACAGGTATCTTCAGAGGAGGGATGCCTCCCCATCCTCCAGGCCATTTCTACTCTGTGAAGTGGTGTAAACAGGCCACCAGCCATTGCAGAACCTGAGGAGATGGACAGGAGGCAGAGCAGATGGGGCTGGGCCTCCTCTCCTCTGCTCATACCCTCCTCAAAAGTGTGGATTCCTCAGTGTGGCAGGAGTGGCTATGAGGCTCAGATATTTCAGTGGCCACCCAAGACAACAGGGCACCAATGGGTGCTATCGGGTTCCCATTCCTAAGGTACAATTCTTTCCTCCTAATAGTACAAGAGTGCTGAGTAAGGTCCCAGAAAAAGTCTGGGGCATGGGTCAGTCAGAAGGGAGTGAACAGTGTCCCTGGAGACTTCAAATCTCCCCGTTTCCATGCTATTCCCCTCCCCCAAGGCTCCTCCTCACACATCACCGCAATCCATACCACCGTGTACCCCGGTCCTGCCTTCACAGGACCTTGGCAGGCCTTGGGGAGCTTGAAGTAGGCCATGGCACCCACCAGGATGGTGGGCATGTAGCTCACGGGGAGGTAGAGGAACTTGGCATCCCAACCAGCCAAGTTCTGGGTAGGGGGATGGCAGGCAGTCAGTACAGTTCATCACCAAGGACAATTAGGTGAGCAAAATGCCTTCAATCGTTTTGAGATCTATTCAGGGTGAGAAAGGATCTAGATGTACTTGCACATCCCACTCTTCTCACTCAAGGCTCTAGGTAGAGAGTTTCTAAGTATATCTGGGGACCCCAAGCCATGCTCCAAATCTACTCCAACCTCCCTGGGTATGTCCCAGGCTTTCCCAGAAGCGGTTGTTCCACACTAATCAGTCTGGCTCTCAGCCTGAAAATACATGGACGGTATGAATGAAGGTCTCTGCTAACACTGCTAAGTGTGTGAAAACCAGCTGTCTCTAACAGCAGCTTACTATGAGTCCATGGGAGCTTCCCTCTCGTCTTCAGTTTCTTCCTTAAAATAAAGAGGGCATTTAGACGGGACGTCCTGTGCAGGATACTTGTGGCTGCAAAGTCTGCACCAGGGAATCTCCTCTGCTAGCTGTCTCGTTTTTTGGACTCCATAGCTTCCAGGTGAGTTCTCCCAGGTTCCTCTCCTCCTTTCCTTCTTCTCGTAGGGACCAAGCAGCTCTCTCTGGAACATCCTGGACTTGTTACAGACTCTGGAAGGGACCCTGAAGGCCCTGGCACCCCAGCAAGGGGTCACAAACAAGAACGAAACAGCAAGGGTGAAGTGGGGGCCCTTAGATATTCTTGGGTTGAAAAAAATTGTGGTCACTGAGAAAAAAAAGAATCCAGTTAGTTCCAAGTAAACATGACCCTTCCCTTAGCAGGATATGGATCTCAGATTATGATTTGCAGTTCCCCTTGGCCTGCTCAGAGTTTCTAGAGCTCCTTCCTTCCTCCTCTGCCTTTTTCCTCCCCCATCCCTCTCTGAAGCCGTGGTAGGAGGGTCCTACCAGGCATTTCAGGAAGTAGGGAAAGGCTGATTGCTGCTGGCCACCCTTTGCCACACTGCTGCAACATTCCACCTTGAGGACACACTCTCCCAGAACCAGCAGTCAGCTCCCTGCAGATGACGTTTCCACCTTAAGGCAGAGCCTGGAAACCAGCACTGTCAGTCTGTTCTGCCTGCAGTTGAGCCTCTGGTTCCACGGGAAACCTCTTCTTCCCCCTCCCAGTGCATCTCCTCTTCTTCCTTTACTTCTGGGCCAGAGCTTCGATAAATCAGCACAGTGGGGAGATGCCCAGGGCAAAGAAACCTTGTCTTCTCCTGTCCCTGCCCCACTCTCCTATCTCTGCCCTTCCTTGCCCCACCTTCTGTCCTGACATGGTAGTAATTATCTTACCCTGAAACTCCCTCAGTCAACAGTTTTCATGAGATGCAGCCTCTGGTCCTTTCTTTAGCCTTCTGAGGGGCAGCTCCCTCCTCCTTTCCATCAGCATCCTGAGCCCAACTGATCAGATCCTTTTCAATTATTAGGTTTGACAGCCCTCCTAGCTTGAGAGAGTACAGGGCACACTGTCCCTGCTGTCCTTGTTGAACTGAGTCCTGGTGGCATCACTTAGAAAATAAAGCTGGGTGATGATTTCTGCTTTGAGAGTCTCAGTACTGAGTGGGCCAGATTCTGCACTTGTGGCTGGGCAGGTGGGGCAGAGGGCTCCCAGGGGTGGGAAAGAGCAGTTTTAGGAGGTGAAAGGGTAATAGTCCGACACCTACTGTGATGGTTAAGATTGTGTGTTAACTTGGCTAGGCCATGATTCTCAGTGTTTGGGCAGCTGTATGTTGTGATCATTTCTCTGTTGAGATTTGATACGTGATTACCTCCACGATGGGATCTGCTATGGTACCAGCAGGGGCGGGGCCTCTGGCAGATCACCGCCCTCTCTCAGCCTTCATCTCTCTGCCCTCAGCAGCCTAGCTTTTCCTGCACCTGGCTCCTGTACATCTGACCTCTGGTTCTGGGAACTTGAACTAGTACCTTACCTGTGGTCTGGCCTGCCAATATTGAGATTCCTCAGCCTTCACAGCCTGCAATAGCCCTGCTCTCTGGCCTGCCAATCTTGGGTTTGCCAGCCCCTGTGGCTAGGTGAGTCAAGAGAATCCTCTTTCCTACCTCAAGGACCTGGAACATTACAGCCTCTAAAAAGCATGTGAGCCATTTCCTTGATATAAATCTTTATATATTATAGAACAATATCATCAATATCACATGGAAGCAAAATTTTGCTGAAGATCATTCAAAAACGGCTGCAGCAGTATACTGACAGGAAACTGCCAGAAATTCAGGCTGGTTTCAGAAGAGGACATGGAACCAGGGATATCATTGCTGATGTCAGGTGGATCCTGGCTAAAAGCAGAGAATACCAGAAGGATGTTTACCTGTGTTTTATTGACTACGCAAAGACATTTGACTGTGTGGGTCATAACAAATTACGGGTAACATTGAGAAGAATGGGAATTCCAGAACACTTAATTGTGCTCATGAGGAATCTTTACATAGATCAAGAGGCAGTTGTTCAGACAGAACCAGGGGATACTGATTGGTTTAAAGTCCCAGGAAAGGTGTGTGTCAGGGTCATATTCTTTCACCACACCTATTTAATCTGTATGCTGAGCAAATAATCCGAGAAGCTGGACTATATGAAGAACAGGGCATCAGGATTGGAGGAAGACTCATTATCAACCTGCGTTATGCAGATGACACAACCTTGCTTGCTGAAAGTGAAGAGGACTTGAAGCACTTACTAATGAAGATCAAAGACCACAGCCTTCAGTATGGATTGCACCTCAATATAAAGAAAACAAAAACCCTCACAACTGGACCAATGAGCAACATCATGATAAACAGAGAAAAGATTGAAGTTGTCAAGGATTTCATTTCACTTGGATCCACAATCAACAGCCATGGAAGCAGCAGTCGAGAAATCAAAAGACGCATTGCATTGGGTGAATCTGCTGCAAAGGACCTCTTCAAAGTGTTGAAGATCAAAGATGTCACCCTGAAGGCTAAGGTGTGCCTGACCCAAGCCATGGTATTTTCAATCACATCATATGCATGTGAAAGCTGGACAATGAATAAGGAAGACCGAAGAAGAGTTGACGCCTTTGAATTGCGGTGTTGGCGAAGAATATTGAAAATACCATGGACTGCCAAAAGAACGAACAACTCTGTCCTAGAAGAAGTGCGGCCAGAATGCTCCTTAGAGGCAAGGATGGTGAGACTGCATCTTACATACTTTGGACATGTTGTCGGGAGGGATCAGTCCCTGGAGAAGGACATGGTGCTTGGCAGAGTACAGGGTCAGCAGAAAGGGGGAGACCCTTAACGAGGTGGATTGACACAGTGGCTGCAACTATAAGTTCAAGCATAACAACGATTGTAAGGATGGTGCAGGACCAGGCAGTGTTTCATTCTGTTGTACGTAAGGTCACTATGAGTCGGAACCGACTTGACGGCACCTAACAACAACTATATACATATATATGTAAAGTTTTTTACGTATATATATATATACACGCTTTACTGTTTTTGCTTCTCTAGAGGACCCAGCCTAAGACACTTACCTTGCAGAAGTTGTTCTCTCAACCTTCCTTACCGAGTGCTCTAGCACCATTCCCTTTCTTCTCCCTTTTCCTTGCCTCTGTGGTGAGACAGCCCCTTTGTGATCCCCTACACCTTCCTGCCCTAGGATCTACTGTATAAGGAGAATGCTTATTCCTTTACACTCTTTTGCCTTCTCTTCCTAATCCCAGGGAAAGAGATAGTGACTTAATTTTCGAAGGAGTGAAATTCTGTGTGCTAAACTGGATGAAGAAACCCAGGCTCAGAGGGATGTAACAACTTGCCCAAGGTCACACAGCTAATTGGTACCAGAACTGGGTTTTGAATCCTGTAAAAACCTCTGTATGATCACCAAGACCAGAGTCCAGGACTTGAGCAGGAAACAAAAGTAAGTACACACAGTGCT
This sequence comes from Loxodonta africana, assembly GCF_030014295.1. NCBI lineage: Eukaryota > Metazoa > Chordata > Mammalia > Proboscidea > Elephantidae > Loxodonta > Loxodonta africana. The sequence goes on along the minus strand of NC_087345.1, from coordinate 80,452,907 downwards.
GTATCACTAGCATGTGTGTGTGTGTGTGTGTGTGTGTGTGTGTGTGCGTGCATGTGCATGCATATAGATAGGGAGCAGGGAGGAGTGGATGTACCGAGAAAGAGTGGCTGGGAAAAGGTAACCTTGGATGGATAAGTGGCTGGGAAGGTGGTCCTTGGGGAATCCAACGATATTAGAACTGGGATCAATACAGCAGAATCCACAAGTTAGGGACAGAGCCAATAATGCTTAGGAAAGGAATTAAACAGGAAGAAACTTGAGGACTCCATATCATAGAGCCTGGAGGCCAGCCTACCTGCACAGCCTTTGTGATTACTGAGGCCAGGACTCTTTTCTGATTCTAGCCTCTCTAACCAATTCCCTGAAAGCCAATCCTGAGCCTGTACTACCTTCTGCGCTGGTACCGGGAAAGGCAGGTGGTGAGCCACCTCTGAGAGAAGTGTGTCTTTATCACGGGCTGTGACTCAGACTTTGGGAACCTGCTGGCCAGGCAGCTGGACCTGCAAGGTTTGAGGGTGCTGGCTGCATGTCTGACAGAGCAGGGGGCAGAGCAACTGAGGGGCAGACATCAGACAGGCTGGAGATGGTGACTATGGATGTCACCCAGACTGAGAGCATCAATGCAGCCACCCAGTGGGTGAAGGATTCCCGTTTGTGTCTGTTTGCTTCTCTCTGCGTGAATGGGAGACCTTGCTTCTGTTACCTGGGTAGATACCTAAGGTGTGTTTCAGGTTGAATTAATACTTCTTCACCTCACCCACCATGCAAGCCTGAACCCCTTCTGTTTTCCACTCTGTCTTCCTCCCACCCCATCTCCATTTGGGAGCTCTGTAATTTTGGTGAGTTTGCACTGATGAGAATTTGGTCTTTCAGAATTTGTATTTATCCTCTCCTCTCCCCGAAAGCCAAAGTTCTTGATTTACTTGAGGCTGATCCCTAGGGTTAGAGATCAAAGTCGACTTTATGACTTAAGGGTAGAGACTGGAGCACCTCCCAGAAGATTTGAGTGGGAGGTTGGCAGGCAGTGCTGGAGCTGGCCTCATGTTCTCAGCACTTCACCATGTTCTTCCTGGTGACCCACACTCACCTATAGAGAGAATTAAGATAAGCCCCATTTTCAGATGAGGACACTGAACTTTCAGAGTGTGCTTTCCAAAAAACCAAATCCATTGCCCTTGAATTGATTCCAACTCATGACGACTCTATAGGACAGTGTAGAACTGCCCCATAGAGTTTCCATGTCTTTAATCTTTAAGGAAGAAGACTGCCACATTCTTTCTCATGCCAAGCTGCTCGTGGATTTGAACTGCTGACCTTGTGGTTAGCAACTGAGCGCTTAACTACTGCACCACCAGGGCTCCTTAGAACTTGCTTTAGGACTGTCAAATAACCAGTAAGTGGCCACTTTTTTTTCTACTACAGTACTCTACCTGTCTTATTTTGGGAGGAAAAGAAGGCCATTGACTTCTTTCATCTGATTATCAATGTAATGGTTGGTCGTTGTGGAAAACATAGAAAAGTATAAAGTTAAAAAAAAAAAAGGTCCCATAATTTCACCACCCAGAGGTAACTACTGTTAATGTTGTGACATATATGGGATTATATTTTTGCACACAGTTTGTATCCTTTTCACTGAAAAAATGATGCTCAGTTTTACAACAAAATCAAATTTTCTTCAGAAATTTAATGCTTAATGATTTACAATATTCTATTGCTAGGAGTTGGAATCAACTTGACAACACACAAAAGCATCATTTTACTTTACTGCCATACTCATTGCCAGCCAGTTGATTCCGACTCATGATAACCCATGTGTTGCAGAGTAGATCTGCTTCATAGGGTTTTCTTGGCTGCCGTCTTTTACTACAGCATTACTTATTTAGACATTACCTAATGGTTTGATATTGAAATTATTTCCTACATTTTATTGTCATGAATCTGTTTTTAACTAAATCTCTATAAACTTGTGTATTGATTAGATTCTTAAAAACAAAATATCTGGGCCAAAGTATTTGCATTTCTATAAGGGCAGGGCATGTTTCTGAGCAGGAGAGCAACTCATTTCTTTGGACCAATACTTCCAGAGTCAGCAGCCACCACCCCTGCCCTAACTCAGCCTAAGCCCACTCTTACTGCTCTGAGGTTGGTGGGTTGGTAACTCTGTTTACTCAAAGTCCTTGGAGTTGAGTCTTTTCTCCCCAGTGCATTTTCCAGAGAGGTTGCCTGAAACCTGAGTGGGCTGGGAGCTGAGGGAGATGGGGCAAGGATGGCCATCTGGGTGGGAGGGAGAAGAGGATGACATTTTCTGGGGTAGAAAGGGGAGTCTGGGCCCTTGGGTGAGGGGTGAGTGCACCTGGACTCCTCCCCAAAGCCTACCCTTGGACTTCCCAGCTTGGAGGGCAAACTTTGCATCCTGCATGGACGCTACTCAATATTGATACAAGTGGCTTCAAGGCCAGTCCTCTAATGTGAAATACAGGACTGTTCTCCACCTTCCCCTCAAACTGGCATTTCGGGTCTGTCTTTTCCAACCAAGCTGTGCACAGATATTAGCTTTGTCTTGTTTTTTTTCTCTTATTGTCTGTCTTCATCATTCTTGCTGTCTTCCTGCTTCTCTCATTTCTTCAATAGATAGTTGTTGAGCACATGCTATATAAGGTGTCCATTAAAATGTGAAAATGTAGGTGACTATATACGTCATTAATGTGTAAGAAGCCAAAACATTATTCTCTAAGTTTCTAGACTAAAGGACAAATTGTATTTCATTAAAACCAGCTCCTGCATTCATCAAATATAGGGGATTACCCACTATCTACCAGGCTCTGCTGGGCCATGAAGAATGAAAGGAAGAGGAAGACATAGTTACTGTCCTCCAGCAGCTTACAGGATCTGCAAACCCCACACCCTGCAGATACCATGGGGTTAGTTATTCTAACCTCTTTCCCCCTATCCAATGTCTATTGCAGTCTTTTCACTCAACTGGAGTGGGAATTTGGACCATAACTGTGTGTACACTGGACATGCTCACGTTCTCTTCTCTAATTTCCCACTAACTCCAGGTCTATGGGGCCTGGTGAATAATGCTGGCATCTCTGTGCCCTTGGCACCCAACGAGTGGCTGACCAAACAGGACATTGTGGAAGTACTGGACGTGAACCTACTGGGGGTGAGTTGAGGTGACCCTGGGCATGCTTCCCCTAGTGAGGAAGGCAAGGGGCCGCATAGTCAGTGTCTCCAGTGTCATGGGCTCAGGGTCCCTTTGTGGCGGGGCCTACTACATCTCCAAGTACGCCCTAGAGGCCTTTTCAGACTCCCTCAGGTATGGGACTGGAACAGTGGAGTCTCCCTAGCTCTCCTGCTTCTGTTCTTCTTCAGGAGCCTTTTCTGGGGGTTCATTTATTCACAGCCTTAGACCCCTCCTTGGAAACCTCTTTCTTGTTCCGTTGTCTTTCTGCCTCCCTGAATTTGGTGGCCATTCATTGCGAACCACCTTTCAATGTTCTGAGTGGAAGGAGGGGCCCAGGCTCATAGAGTTTCATGAGATATACCCCTGCCATAGAGTAGACTTCACTGCAGGGAATTGTCTGAGGCAGAGTAAGACTAGGGATACCTTGGCTCCTGAGTGCATGTACATATCCACTGTGATATTCTCTGTCAGGGATCGATGGAAGTGGGGCACTCATTTGATTCCATTCAGCAAATATTTACTGGGCAGTTGTATAAGTGCTCAGTGAGTCCTAAGACAAGATCTGGGTCCTGACCTACAGACTCTCACAGCTGAGAGCAGGACAAGAGATTGTAAAACACTATTGTCTTCTCTTGTAATGCTTGGGACCAAGTTAGCCCTGGAAGCCCCCAATTGAGGAGAGGGCCCTGAGCTGGGGTCTGAGCTAAGGACTGAAGGACAAGGAGTTGGCCTGACAACTGGGCATAGAAGGGTTTCCAGAAAAGGCTTCCTGGCTGAGGGCCTCACATCAGCAGAGGCCCAGGCTGAGGGCGAGCATGCTGCCTGTACTGCAAAAACTCCAGGGAGGAAGGACAAGGCTGGGCCTGGGCAAGTCGCTGGGGAGGTAGGCACAGGTGGTCTTGGGGAGGGCCTTTGGGCCCTGGAGAGCCACTGGCACTTCATGCTCTTGGCAGTGGAAGCCCATGGAAGGGATAATAGCCACCTAATCAGGGTAGCTACTTGGTTGAATCAGCCTCAGGAGACTGCTCTAGCTGCTGTGGTAAGGATGGCTCTGAGTGTGGGGAGATAAATCTGAAAGCAGAGAGACACTCCTTAGAAGACATGTGCAGGAGCTCAGCTGAGAGACAACCAGGGGTTTACTAGGGCAGGAAAAGGCAAGAAAGGGACAGGAAAGTGTATGCAGGATGTAAGACTGGCAAGGCTTAGTGATGATTGGAAGTGGGGAAAATAGGAGGAGATAGCATTTCAGTGGGGCCTTACTGCGGGATAGGTAGGTTTAGAGCTCATGAGCTCATTATGTAAAATTATTTTAAAAATTATTTAAACTCTATACATAGGCAATGCAATGGTCATTATTATCGTCCCATTGGCTGCTGCCCTTTGCAAGTCCCCAGGCTTCCAGCCTATTCCACCCCAGTCCTGGATTGTTGTTTGTTTGTGCGTTTTTTTTCTCCCAAGGCCTCTAAAGTCCTTTTCCCTGTGTCTGTCTGCTTTGCAGGAGAGAGATCTCCTTCTTTGGAGTGAAGGTGGCTGTTATTGAGCCTGGTTCCTTCAAAACTGGAGCTAGCAAAAAAGAGACATTTTTACAGAATTTCCAACAGTTGTGGGACCGAGCCAGCTAGTGTGTCAAGGAGCCCTACAGCAAGAAGTTCCTGGATTCCTGTGAGTGGGCTTTGGACAGTGTGGAGAGATGCAAACCCTTGTCTGGAAGGCCTGGGCCCATCACTAGCTGCTCTATTAGTGTCAGGTTCATCTTCCTGGCTTTGCCTCCCCCAGAATATGGAGATGTTCAGCCTGATTCCCATGATCCTCTCTGGTCAACTGGTAATCCACACAAATGACCCAGGCTTATTAGATCTAGGACCACTTTTCTGAACCCCCTCATTATTCTGAGGAGGAAACTGAAGCCAGAGAGGGAACACACCCTTGGACTCATAGCAAACTGATGTTGGAAACAGCTGGTTCTCAGACCCTTAGATTCCTATTGTTAGCAAAGATATTTGTTCATGCTGTCCAGGTATTCTCAGGCTGAGATCCAGACTGGTTAGTGTGGATCAACCTACTCTAGGGGAAGGGCTAGGCCAGGGCAACCTGACTGAAGTAAGTTGGGGTGACAGCTTTGGGGAAGTAGGAATTTTTAGGAACTTTTCTCCCAAAGCTGGTCCCAGGGTGGGTGGGTTGAGAGGTGGGAGTATTATCTGGGTTCTTTCTCATTCTGGACAGACATGAAAATGGCCAAAAATGTAGAAAAAAACTCCTTACCTAATCTGTTCTCGGTGATGGACTGCATGGAGCACGTGCTGACTGCCTGCCACCCCCACACCCGGTACTCACCTGGCTGGGATGCCAAGCTCGTCTACCTCCCCATGAGCTACATGCCCACTGCCCTGGTGGATACCATGATCTACTTGAAATCCCCAAGGCCTGCCAAGGCCATGTGAAGACAGGACTTGGGCGTCTGGTGTAGTGAATTGGGGCATGGTGCGAGGAGGAGAGATGGGTTTGGGGATGAAAATAGGACAGAGGGAGGGAGTTTCCAATTCGGCTAGGGCACCCACTTACCCCCACTGACCCCTGCCCCATTTTTCAGGACTTTAGGATATTAGGAGGAAAGAACCAAGATTTGCAGCGTAGGAACAGGGACCCAACAACACTTATTGGTGCCCTGTTTTCCTGGGTGGCCACTGAAATATTTGAGCCTCATGGCCTCTCCTGCCATCCTGAGGAATCCACACTTTGGGGAGTGTGTGAACAGAGGGGAGGAGGCCCAGCCCCCATCTGCTCTGCTTCCTGTCTGTCTTCTCAAGGTCTGCAATGTCAGGTGCCCTGTCTACACCATCCCACAAGATGGAAATGGCCTGGAGGAGGTGAAATCACCCCTACTCTGAAGATACTTGTGGGCAAGTGGGATAGGAAGAGTGACCACATGCCTGTCCCCTTCAGGTCCCACCTGAGCAGGGAAGCCTGTCGCCTGAGAGTGGGAGGCTCTCCCATCCTTGGGAGTAGGAGCCTCCCTCTGGAATTCTGCAACTCCCCGCCATCTCCTGTAAGTATGTACACTGCATTTTCTGATGCTGGATGTTTGGGCCCAGGGGAGCACAGCTTGGCCAGCCATCAGCACAGCAGTCCTGGAGGTGCAGGTTGGGCCCAGGCCAGGGTAGGGTCAGTACTGAGCCATCCTTCTCCAGCTCAGCCAACCCCCGGGCCTCACCTGTGTCCTTCAGTACTGAAGAGCCTCTGCCACTGGGAATACCTACCTGCTCAACCTTTGAGGGACAGTCTCTGCCCTGTCTATCAAGCCCACCCCATTCATTCACCCTGGAGGTAGATATGCTGGGAGATGCCTCCTAAATGAGCTCTGGAGGTGCTGGGCTGGGGACAGGTATGAAGTAGGGGAGGTTTGCCTTCCCTCACTTCTTGCCTCCATCCCCTAGCCCCTAGCAGGTTCAGGCCTGTTCTTCAGGGCTGGGTCCTTGATCTGAACCCCCTTTTCTGTCACCCTTGGTTCAGAATGCCCAAACCCTGCTAAGCTTTTCCAGTGTGACACTTTCTTCATTTGATTTTGGGACTGGCTTATCTTTGTGACAGTGGTGTGCAGGGACACATCTAAGAGGTCTCTCGCTACAGCATCTTTGGGGCCCTGACTCAATGTCTGATCTCTAGTCAGGGAGATGTCAGTAACTGGAATTCTGGAATCTGTGAGGTGATCTGGCAACCAGGTTTACACTGTGTTTCCTAAGGATGATGCTGAAATTTGTTCCAAGTAACCACCCTGGGCCCAGCATCATTCTCTCTCTGCACACTATGGAATCCTGGCATAGCACCTCACTACTATACCCCTCTGCCTCATTTTCTTTCCTTTTCTGGATGACCTCTTATCTCTGACAGTTTCTTTCCTCTTTCTCCTGGCCTGTCTCCTAATACTGAGCATTCCTAAAGTTCTTGCCTCAGCCCTCTGTTCCTCTCACATCTCATACCGTCCGAGAGCCTAGGGCTCTGCCCTACCTCCTGCCTCCAGCCACTCATGGAACTTGAGGCCTGTATGTGCCATATGAATGGACCTCAGGCTCACTAAGGATCATGTCGAAATACTCTGGGCCCCTGCTTCCCCGCCTTGTACCCAGAGTGCTTTTTCTCCCAACTTCTCTCATCATGGCTTCTACTTCTCCTTGCTATTGGCCCCGTACTTTACCCATCCATGCCAATTTTTAGATATTTTCAAGGTTATCAGATTTTATTAAATGAATGAGACCCACATCTTCAGCCTACTTAATTTTCCTTAGCCATAGACTAATTATTTCATCTCCCTGTTTGGAGTGAGGGGAAATCAATAAGCAAGAGAAAATAAAGAGCTGTTCCTGAAGATGCATTATTGTATTGTCCCAAATGTGTAAGAGATCTCTTTCTCTGAAAGAAATGACCAAAGTCCTCTATTCCACTTTCATTTGAATATAATATTTGGGTTCTTTGCCCAGAAGCACTGATATTTAATCTAAAATTATAATAGATTGTGGGGTTGGTAACAAATGTCACAAAACAATATGTGTACTAATTGTTTAATGAGAGGCTAGTTTGTTTTGTAAACCTTCATCTAAAGTATGATAATAAAATTAATAAAATTATAATAGAAAAAGCAACAAACCTATATTTGACATTTTAATATCTCTTAATATAAAGACTCACAGCCTCCAGTCCTCAATATTTATTGAGCATTTGCAGTGTACTAGGCACAATAGAACACACAGAAATCATTGTCCCTATTCTTGAGGCATTTATATGCTAAAAGAAAAAAAATAAACTTTTCCTAATTTGATAGTTTGGTGTTTATTGTAAGGTACTGAGGAAACATTCTGAAGGGTGATCTGTTTTTATAATTTAGCCGTGGTAGAAGTTAGAGAGCAGTGGAAGAGAGAGATTTTCAAGGCAGACATTGAAAGATCATTCAGGATAGGTAGGTGAGGTAGGCAGAATGGTGGCCCCACCAAAGGTATCCATATCCTAGTCCCTGGAGCTCATGAATATATTATCTTACATGGCAAAGGGGAATTATGATGGTGGATGGAGTTAAGATTGCTCTCCATTTCACCTTAGGATGGGGAGCTTATCCTGAATTACCCACCCATGTGAGCTCAATGTAATCACAGGGGCCCCTACAAGTGAAAGGGCTAGAAAACTGGGGTCAGAGTGATGTGGAATGAGAAGGTTCAACCCTCTGTTATTACTTTGAAAGTGGAGAAAGGGGCCATGAGCCAAAGAAGGAGTGTAGCCTCTAGAAGCTGGAAAAGTCATGAAAATGGATTCTCCCTAGGAACTCCAGAACAGAAAGCAGTCCTGCCAACACCTTGATTTTAGCCTAGTGAGACCTGTGTCAGATATCTACAGAAGTCTAAGATAACAAATTTCTGTTTTTTTTTTTTAATTTCATTGTGCTTTAGATGAAAATTTATAGCACAAATTAGTTTCTCATCCAAAATTTATACACAAATTGTTTTGTGACATTGGATGAATTCCCCATAATTTGTCACCACTCCCCCCTCCCCACCCCACCTCCCCGAGTCCATTTGTCCAGTTTTTCTGTCTCTTCCTGTTTTTTCATCTTTGTTTTTGGGTGGGTGCTGCCCATTTGGCCTTGTGTACTTGACTGAACAAAGGACATTCCGCTCATGTGTTATTGTCTTATCTTTGGCTGAAAGGTAGACTTTAGGAGTGGCTTCAGTTTTGAGTTAGCAGTCTATCCAGGGATCATAGTCTTGGGGCTTCCTCCATCTCTGTCAGACCAATAAGTGTGGTGAATCTGAATTTTGTTTTACATTTTTCTCCTTCTCTGTCAAGGACTCTGTATTGTGCCCCCTGTTGGAGTGGTCAGTGGTGGTAGCCGGGCACCAATTCCTGTTGTTTTATGCCACTTACGTGTGTGACAATTTGTTACAGCAACCATAGAAGATGAATACGGTAGATTTACAGGAAGATAAATTCAATCTCATCAACTAAGGAAGGACTTGTTGCTGTAAATAGGATGAGGAAATAGTTTGTGGGAGGCAAGCAAAGGACGCCAGTGTCAGACATTGAGTGAAATTAGCAAGATTGTGTGCCCATTTTCCAAGTACGGGGCCACAAAAGTAGGAGTGGCTGGTGACCAAACAGAAGAAGAGAGAAGGCTGAAAAAGGAAGGTAATATTGTACTCCTGTGAACCAGAAGGAACAAAGATTTAAAATCCAAGAGAAGGTATAAGATAGCAAGAAATTCTTTAAAAACTTGCAATTAATGCTACCCAATGTTCAATGGGTCAAGAACACTGGGGCTTCCTTAAGTTAAAAAATGGATATACCAAGGGTTTATATGGAACACATTACTTTATGCAGGTGGGTCCTCCCTTCCAAATAAAAACTGATTTTTTTGTGCGTGGAATAGTGGGGAATTGGACATAGTTGGAAAAATAATAGTTATATTAGTAGTATTTTTGTTGTTATAATAAACTTTATATTTAAACTTGGTCAATGCACATTCCCTCCCAAGAGAAGAACAAATTTCCAAAAATGTACAATTTTCTTTAGAGACGTTTTTTATTCCAAAGACTAATTTACATGAAAAGGTATACAGAAAGTAGTTGAAAACTCCATTCACAAAATTTATTCCATTTACATCAACTTAATACACATGTTCTTAACAATTGTGCTTGTATTGTTCATGAAAATTTCACAAGACATTAAACAAAGTTAGGTATCATCTCAAGTTGTATCCCTTTTAACTATTTTTACAGCACATGCATGTTAGGCCAGTATTTTAAAAAATTACAAGAGCAAAACGACCTAAAAATTTTTAATTATTTGGCTTTTTGTTTGCTACGTTTGATATATATGAAGTAATTGACTGGCAAAGTATGATGCCATACATGTATAACTTGTATAAAAATTTCACATTCCCCACTGATCATGTCAAGATGAAAACAGATAACTCCCCAATGTTAACTAGCTCTACTCTCTGAATATTAATCATAAAATCTACATGGGAAATATCAACATTCAAATAGAAGTAACATAAATTTGCCATAAATTATAAACAAAAACATATTTGTGAGACAGCATGGATGGCAAAGTGTCTACTGTGTAAATTTTGGAGTGAGGCAGTATGTAGTAAAGAATTAACCTTACCCAAATGGAATTTTGGCCTTTGCCCTTGGCCACAGGGAGGTGACTCTAGGTCCCTGGAATGTCCTGTGTGATTGGAGTGTCTTCTTGTACATGGGGGCTTTGGCCACTGGACAGTTAACAAATGATTGATTTAACAACACAGGGGCTTTGGGCCACATAGCATCAGTTTTTCTTCCAGAGGGAATTGGAGACTGAAAGTATTAGCCTCACCTCTAGGAGGGACTGGAGAAAAGGTCAGTCATATGTGAATGAACCCCAATAAAAACTCTGGACACCAAAGACTTGAGTGAGCTTCCCTGGTTGGCAATACTCCATGCATATTGTCATATACCCTTATGCGGAGATTAACACATAGGGACTCTACCAGAAGAAGACAATGGGAGCTACACCTTTGGTATTTCTCCTGGACTGTCCTTTGTGCTTCTTCCCTTTACTGATTTTAAGCTGTATCATTTCCCTGTAATAAACTGTTACCAGGGGCAGATTATCCAACAGGTAAGGTAAGCACACTGCTTACCTTGCTAACCAGATCGTCTGTAGTGAATAATTTCACATTTTGTTTACCACATAGAAGATTCTGCTTCTAGGTCTGGCTAGCATCTGTCTCTCTCCCAACCCCACAGCACCTTCCTACAGAATCAAAACCTCTTTTCAAATTTACAATCTGTAACAAGGATGGATTACCCAGAAAGCAAGGTAAGCAAGGGCTTACTTGTGCTTACCTTGCTTACTGGGTAATCTAACCCTGTGTCCACTACTGTAAAAATGACATCTGACCACAACGGGGGAGGAGAATCAAGATCAACAGCCCAGAGCTGATTCCAAGGAGGCAGAAATCAAATATACCTCCTCTCTCCAAACTCTTTGCCAATTCTGACACCAGCCATCCTTCCCAGGGCACTACTTCTCTGCTGGGTACAGTAATTTGTTGCAATAGCCACACTGAACTCACAGACCATACTCATAGTTATGGACTTTATTAGGGAAGTAACAGTTTACAATTCAGGTTTAGGAACGCTCAGGATACAGTTCATCAATCAGGACAGCCTCTTCTCAGCCATGCTGCAGGCAGCTCTCTGTCTGGTCCTCAGCCCCTTGGCCCCTTGGCCCCTTGGGCCTCTTGGGTCCGCCTGGCTTCTGCCCTGTTCAGGCAAGTGTTACAAAGCTCTTTTAGCTCTGCTGATAGCTGCCCAGAGGCACCCCACTCTACCAGGTGGCCTGCTTCATGGAGGCACTCAGCTCTCTAGCTCCATGGGTCTTCGAGTCTAGCTCCGCCAAGTGCCCAGGGGCACCCCACTCCGCCAGCAAGCCTCTTGGCCAGAGGTGCTCAGTTTTCTTACTCCATGGGCCAGAAGCTAACTGCGTCATCTCCTGACAGTCTCCTGGTTCTGCTGCCTCTGCTTCTGCCATTTCTCTGCCCCTGCTTCTCACTGTCCTTGTGTTACAGCTCTCTCTCTGTCTCCTGGTCCTAGAAGGTTCTGAGCATATGGATCCTGGGTCCAAAGGATGCACTCTGCTCCCATCTCTTCTTCTTGGTGATAGTCAGGTCCCCCTCTGCTCTGGGATTGGCTCTCTTTTAAGACTAACAGGATGGCAAAATTGACCAATCCCCTCATAAGGGTTCTACACACCTTATTTGCATTGCCCCACCCTGCAGGGTTCCATGGACCTTATTGGCCTCATTAGCAAGCTGTCTAATCCCTTTGGTGGCCTCAAGCACCTTATTTGCATAGTGCCACCCAATTATTGTGTGGGAGTCACAAAGTCTGTGGCTAGAAGGGCCGTATTAAGTAATTCACTGCATCACAGTTACCATGAGTATAACAGACTTCAGTGAGTTCTTTTGGTCTTTCTAGCAAATTATTGAACCTAAAGGCATTTGGGGAACCTCCTCAAACTTGTAACTAATGTAAAAAGTGAGAGAAGTGTTGCTGGGTACTGTTCCCTCTAACTTTGCAGCTGGCCCTAAATTCTATGCCGACAGACAAGAGTTGGAAGCCTGGTTAATGTGGTCCATCTTCTCCTTGTCACAGCTGGAGGTCATCTGACTCCAGAGCAGCTGTTTTCAGCTTCGTCTACTTGGGTAAAGATGTCCACAAACAATTCCCTCAGTAATTGTATTATTAGCATGCTGTCTTGGATCACTCTTATGTATCGAGTTCAGAAATGGCTTCATCAAAAGCTATCTTTGTAAGAGAGCAGGATTTCTCAGGGCAGTTTGGAATCTCCTAATAGAACACACAGACATTAAGGGTCAGATCCAATCTGACACGAGGTATTTTTTTTTTTTTTTTTTTTGCTGATTTCTAAATCTTCCTGGTATTATCTGTTGTGACTGACCTACAATCCCATTCTTGGCATCACCAGCAACAACCTCATCCAAGTAACTAGTAGTCTCCTTTCATTTTCAAGTAGAAGACTTTGCTTTCTGCTTGCAAAAGAACTCTTTCAAAACAGTTGGTACATCATTGTAGATATCTCTTAGTAGCATTTTCTCTTATTATTCTTGAGCCATTTGATGTTTTCTTCTTGGTACCTTCAATTTTGTGGTCGATATTTGAGGCAATCCTCCACAATAATCTGCAAGCTTCTACAGCATTTTTATAAGCAACTGGGAGAAGATTTCACTCCTTATTGGGTAATTCAGCTCCTTGCTCAGTTACAGACTTCATGCACACTGCCACGTCATCATATCATTCAGTCAGCTTCCCTAGTATAGCCTTTGCACCAGCTCATTTTTATCCATGACTGCATGTTCGATGTCTGCAGTAGGTGGCAGTGGATGGACAGAGTTTTTGTGGGGTGGCAATGAAGAGGCCGAGACTCTGTCACTGAGAGTCACTCAGGAGTTACTTTTGATGCCTTGCCTCCCTTCTCTTGCTCAGCCAATTACCCACCGTGTCAGCTAGCTCCATGGTACTTTTCTCCTGTTGTCACTACCCCATTTAGTCCTCAGCTGATTACATCACCTACCCATGCCTGGTCCTTGTGGTTGAGGGAAAATATCATCAAAGACTTATGCCTGGGGAAGCTGGTGGGTTCTCAGTCCTTGGCTCCCTCCATTTGCATGATCATAGCAGGAGCTGGCCTACAGGGGTGCAGTGGGGGCTCCCCACTGATACTCTGAGTATCACCCCCTAGGAGCTGGGCCTGGGGCTCCTTGGGTCTATCTACTCTCTGGAAGTGGAGCCTCAAACCACCAGCCTCCCCACAGAAGGGCTCTGCTGCCTCCTACTTTGGGACAATGGGAGCACACCACCCTGGAGAAACCCTTTGCTTCTCACCACCTCTCCTGATGGAGACTCACCTGGGGCAGAAAAAAATTCCAAAGAGCTGTTAACCTGTAACCTGGAACTCACCGCTCCTGGGGTTTGGAGGACATAACCAATTTTTGCTTTGTTTTGAAACCAAAAAACCTTGATTTTTTAAACTTATTTTCATTGTGGCAAAATATACATACATAATATTTGCCATTATAATCATTTTAAATGTATAATTCAGAGGTATTCATTACACTCACAATATTGTGCAACCATCACCACTATTTTCAAATTTTTTTATCACCCCAAGCAGAAACTCTGTACTCATTAAGTAATAATATCTCCCCATTCCACCAGTCCCTGGTAACCTTTAATTCACTTTCTCTATGACTAGAACATGCCTATTGTAGATACTTCATAAGTGGAATCATACAATATTTGTCTTTTTTTGGTCTGGTTTATATCACTTGTTGTTAGACGCAGTTGAGTCTGTTCCAACTCATAGCGACCCGGTGTACAACAGAAGGAAACATCTTGTCAAGGGTCTTTCTGTTTCTCCCTGACCCTCCACTTTACAAGGCATGATGTCCTTCTCCAGGGACTGGTCTCTTCTAATAACATGTCTAAAGTATGTGATATGAAGTCTCACCATCCTCGCTTCTAAGGAGCATTCTCGCTATACTTCTTTTATATCACTTAGCATGTTTTCAAGCTTCATCCATATTGTAGCATGTATCAGAACTTTATTCCTTTTTATGGCTGAAGAATATCTTATTGTATGTATATGCCTTTTTTTTTTTTAATCCTTTCATCTGTATAAGGACACTTATATCACTCTTTTGGCTATTGGAAATAATTCTGCTAAAAACATGGATTTTATAGCATCTGTTTGCAAGTATCTGTTTGAGTCCCTGTTTTCAGTTTGTTTGGGTATATACTTAGAAGGAATTACTGGTCCATATTATTATTCTATATATAAGTTTTGGGGAACCACCAAACTTTTTCAAAGCAGCTAGACCTTTTTACAATCCCACCAACAATAGATGAGGGTTCCAGTTTCTCAACATACTAGCCAATATGAGTTATTTTCCTTTTCCTTTTTTTTTTTTTTGCATTATAACCATCCTAGTAGTTGTGAACTCATATCTTATTGTGGTTTTGATTTGCATTTCCATAATGACTAATGCCTGTGTATTCCATCTGGTGAGGTTCAAGTGTATAGTCGCCATTTATGTTGTTGAAAAAAAGCATTTACAGTGAAGAAGTCGTTGCTCTTGCAAAATTCACCAGGGCCGTATTTTCCAACTACCAGTCCTTCTTCTTTGTTTCCAACTTTCCCATTTCAATCACCAGTAATTATTAATGCATCTTGATTGCATGTTTGATCAGTTTCAAACTACAGAAGTTGGTAAAAGTCTTCAATTTTTTCAATTAGTGGTAGGTGTGTAAATCTGAATTATAGTGATATTAGCTGGTCTTCCTTGTAGGTGTGTGATATTACCCTATCACTGACAGTGTTGTACTTCAGGATAGGTCTTGAAATGTCCTTTTTTGATGATAAATGCAATGCCATGCCTCTTCAATTTTACCCAGAATTAGGAAACCAAAAGGGAAGAACATGCTCGGCATTTCTCGAGCTGAAAGAATTGAAGAAAATATTCAAGCTTCGCGGGACAGTATTGAAGGATTCTACAGGGAAAATATTAAACAACACAGGAAGCGTCAAAAGAAGATGGAAGGAATACAGAGTCACTGTACCAAAAAGAATCAGTTGCTGTTCAACCATTTCAGGAATATGACCAAGAACTGATGGTACTGAAGGAAGAAGTCTAAGCTGCACCAAAAGCATTGGTGAAATACAAGGCCCCAGGAGTTGCAGGAATACCAATTGAGATGTTTCAACAAACCAGATGCAGTACTGGAGGTGTTCACTCACCTATGTCAAGAAATTTGGAAGACAGCTACCTTATCAATAGACTGGAAGAGATCCATATTTGAACTCGTTCCAAAGAAAGGCAGTCCGACAGAATGCGGAAATTATTGAACAATATCATTAATATCATAGGCAAGTAAAATTTTGCTGAAGATCATTCAAAAGTGGTTGCAGCAGTACATCAACAGTGAACTGCCAGAAATTCAAGCTGAATTCAGAAGCAGACGTGGAATAAGAGATATCATTGCTGATGTCAGATGAGCCTTGGCTGAGAGCAGAGAATACCAGAAAAATGTTTACCTGTATTTTATTGACTATGCCAAGGCATTCGACTGTGTGGATCATAACAAATTATGGATAACATTGTGAAGAATGGAATTTCAGAACACTTAATTGTGCTAATGAGGAACCTGTACATAGATCAAGAGGCAGTCGTTTGAACAGAACAAGCAGATACTGCGTGGTTTAAAGTCAAGAAAGATGAGTGTCAGGTTGTATCTTTTCACCATTCTCAATCTGTATGCCGAGCAAATAATCTGAGAAGCAGGACTATATGAAGAAGAACGTGGTATCAGGATTGGAGGAAGACTCATTAACAACCTGCAACGTGGAGATGACACAACTCTCCTTGCAGAAAGCGAAGAGGACTTGAAGAACTTACTGATGAAGATCAAAGACTATAGCTTTCAGTAGGGATTACACCTCAACACAAAGAAAACGAAGATGCTCACAACTGGACAAATAAGCAACATCATGATAACTGGAGAAAATATTGAAGTTAAGATTTTCATCTTACATGAATCTGCAATCAGCGCCCATGGAAGCAGCAATCAAGAAATCAAAGATGCACTGCATTGAGAAAATCTGCTGCAAAAGATCTCTTTAAAGTGTTAGAAAGCAAAGATGTCACTTTAAAGACTACAGTGTGCCTGACTCAAGCCATTGTGTTTTTAATTGCCTCGTATGCATGTGAGAGCTGGACAAAGAATTGATGCATTTGGATTGTGATGTTGGAGAATAATGTTCTGCCAGAAGAACGAACAAGTTTGCCTTGGAAGAAGTACAAACAGAATGCTCCTTAGAAGCAAGGATGGTGAGGCTTCATCTCACATACTTTGGACACATTGTCAGAAGGGACCAGTCCTTGGAGATGGGCATTATGCTTGGTAAAGTAGACGGTTGTTGAAAAAGGAAGACCCTGGATGGGATGGATTGACGCAACGGCTGGAACGATGAGCTCAAACACAGCAACGATTATGAGGATGGTGCAGGACTGGGAAGTGTTTGGTTCTGTTTGTTTCTGTCGAATCGACTTGGCAGCACCCAGCAACAACAACCATGTTATTGACTAATGTTATTGAACATCTTTTCATGTGATTATTGGCCATTTGTGTATCTTCTTTGGAGAAATGTCTGTTCAAGTCCTTTGCTCATTTTTTAATTGGGTTGTTTGTCTTCTTGTTCAGTTGTATGAGTTCTTTACATATTTTGGATATTAAACCCTTATCAGATATATGATTTGGAAATACTTTCTCCCATTTTATGTGTTGTATTTTCACCTTCTTCATAGTAATACAGAGGTCCCCAGGCTGCAGAAAATTCCACTGCAGCTTGCTTGGATAGCTCCGAAATCTGCAGCAGAATTGCAATTCCTTTGCTGGCCTGCCCTGTGAAAATGCTGGCATCTGCGTGGTATGTTTAAGAATGTTGCTAACGTAACTTGTATGAACTCCCTCCTTGTAAACCGCTTAAAAGTACTTTTTTTTTCCCTCACCCTCTAGAAGCAATCTTAGCAGCAACAGCCCCAATTGCTTCCTTAAAGGCCCCTTTACACTCTCCCAGCTTGGTCTCTTATTTATTGGCTGATTTACAAGTCACAGAGCAAAACCGTGGGTTTCCACCCGGTAACAATAGCGTCATTTGACGCACAAAAGTTCTTAATTTTAATTCTTCTGTTTTTCTTTTGTTGCCTGTGCTTTTGGTGTCATTTTAAACAAACCTTTGCCAAATCCAAGATTATGCAGATTTACCTCTATATTTTCTTCTAAGGTTTTGTGGTTTTAGCTCATAAATTTGATCCAGTTTGAATTAATTTTTTATATGGTATAAGGTAAGTGTTCGAACTTCATTCTTTTGCATGTAGATATTGTTTTCTTTTCTGGCACCATTTGTTGAAGAGACTATTCTTTTCCTATTGAGTGGTTGGCACTATTGTCAAAAATCAATTAACCATATATGTGAAGTTTTACCCTAGTGGCATACTGGTTAAAAGTTTGGCTGCTAAACAAAAGGTTGGCAGTTCGAATCCACTAGGCACTCCTTGGAAACCCTATAGGGTAGTTCTATTCTGTCCTACAAGGCCGCTATTGAAACAGGTTGCTCAGCCATATCTTGAACAGAACCTGTGCCATTTTTCCTTTCCCTAGCTTGTCTCCAACTATGATTTTGCTGTTAACTCCCCTAAAAGTTAAATGTTAACTAATGTTTCCCCTAGGACCTTGAAAAACGAGTGATATCAATCCAAGCCTGTCAAACAGGACAAAGGATGGCGCCAGCCACCCCCTGGGATGATGGGATAACGGCAAGAAAAAAATCAACATGTTTGAAATATGACAACCGAAACCAGAGTATGGACGTTCCACAAGTTCCTAAAACCCATGTTCCCCTTTCTCTATAAAACCCCAGCTGGACTGCAGTTCCTCCAGACAGACAGCTTTAAGAGAAGATCATTACCCTCTGTCTCCATATACCGGTATATATAATAAAGCTCTTGCTACCCACCTCACCCTTCTCAAGAATTGGCTGTTTGCAGCAGGCAGCTCTAACTCGCAAAACTGTGATAAGACTATGAGTTGGAATTGACTTGGTGGCAATGGGTTTGTTTGTTTGTTTGTTTTTAGGTTTTACTTCTGGGCTTTTCATTCTGTTCCACTGGTCTGCATGTCTATCCTTATCCAGTACCAAACTCTTTTGATTTCTGTATATTTTAACTAAGTTTTGAAATTAGAAGTGTGAGTTCTCCAGCTTTGTTTTTCTTTTTCAGGATTATATTGGTTATTCTGGATCCCTTGAAATTCCATATGAGTTTTACAATGCGTTTTCCTATTTCCACAAAAAATAGGAACTTTTTGTTGTTGGAACTTGATAGGGATTACACTGGATGTGTTTATTGCTTTGGGTAGTGTGATGGTTAATTTTGTGTCGATTTGGCTAGGCTAAAGTTCCTGTGATTTGGTCAAATGCTAGACTAGTTGCTGCTCCATAATGTAATCTAATGCAATGTAGTTTAATCAACTTCCATAATCTAATACAGTCCCATCCGGTCAATCCATCAATCAGTTGAAAAAGGGAGTTTCCTTAGGGGGTATTCTGCATGCAGACTATAAATAGATATTTTGGCAGAACTCACTCTCTCTCTACACTCTGTGCTTTTTCCATCACCTGACCTACAGATCTTGTTATGCAAGCCTGCAAGAGCCTCCCGCCTGCCACTTGACCTATGGATTTTGGATTTGCCACCCCTTCCCCCTAATCCTGTGAGCCAGCAGGAGTCTCCATTTTTACCTGAACTATATGAGTCAGAATCGACTTGGTGGCAAAAGTTTTGGTTTTTGGATGGGATTTTGGACTTGCCAATCCCCACAATCGTGTGAGCCAAACCCTTGAAGCAAATCCCTCTCTGTGTGTGTATGTATATGCTGACTAGACAGGTAGTATTAAGTCTTCCAATCCACGAACATGGGATGGCTTTCCATTTATCTAGGTCTACTTTGATTTCTTTCAGCAACATTTTATACTTTTCACTGTACAAATCTGGTGCTGCCTTGGTTAAATTTATCACTAAGTATTTGATTATTTTGGTGCTGTTGTGAATGGAGGAAACCATGGTGGTGAAGTGGTTAAGTGCTATAGCTGCTAATGAAAAAGTTGGCAGTTTGAACCCACCAGGTGCTCCTTGGAAACTCTATGGGGCAGTTCTACTCTGTCCTATAGGGTTGCTATGAGTCAGAATTGACTCGATGACAACGGGTTTGGTTTTTATTGTGGATGGAGATGTTTTCTTAATTTCCTCTTTGGATCTTTCATTGCTGTTGTTGTTAAGTGCCATCAAGTCTGTTCCTACTTATAGTAATCCTATGTGCAACAGAACGAAACACTGACCAATATGTGCCATCTTCACAATCATTGCTATGTTTGAGCCCATTGTTGTAGCCACTATGTCAATCCATCTCATCAAGGGTCTTCCTCTTTTTCGCTGACCTTCTACCTTACCAAGCATGATGTCCTTCTCCAGGGACTGGTCCTTCCTGATAACATGCCCAAAGTACTTGAGGTAAAGTCTCTCCATCCTCACTCCAAGCAGCACTCTGGCTGTATTTCTTCCAAGACAGACTTATTCGTTCTTACAGTCCATGGTATATTCAGTATTCTTCGCCAGCACCATAGTTCAAATGCATCAATTCTTCTTTGGTCTTTCTTATCCATTGTCTAGCTTTCGCATGCATAAGAGGCATTTGAAATATCACGGCTTGGGTCAGGCGCACTTTAGTCTTCAAAGCAACAGCTTTGCTTTTTAATCTTTTAAAGAGGTCTTCTGCAGCAGATTTGCCCATCATTTGACTTCTTGGCTGCTGCTTCCATGGTCATTGATTGTGAATCCAAGTAAAACGAAATCCTTGACAACTTCAATCTTATCATGATATTGCTTATTGGTCCACTTGTGAGGATTTCTGTTTTCTTTATGTTGAGATGTAATCCATACTGAAGGCTGTGGTCTTTGATCTTTATCAATAAGTGCTTCAAGTCCTCTTTGCTCTCAGCAAGTAAGATTGTGTCATCTGCATATAGCAGGTTATTAGTAAGTTTTCCACCAATACTGATGCCACAGTCTTCCTCATATGGTGCAGCTTCTCAGGTTATCTGCTCAGCATACAATTTGAATAAGTATGGTGAAATGAATACAACCCGATGCACACCTTTCCTGATTTTAAACCACACAGTATTCCCTTGTTCTGTTCAAATGACTGCCTCTTGTTCTAAGCACAGGTTCCTCATAAGCACAATTAAGTGTTTTGACCATTCTTCCCAGTGTTATCCATAATTTGTTATGATCCACACTGTTGAATGTCTTTTCATAGTCAATAAAACACAGGTAAACATCTTTCTGGTACTCTCTGCTTTCAGCCAGGAACAAAGTGGGAACAGCATTCGCTCTACTCCCCCTGCCAGAGTTAATTACTCTCTACATTATGGATCCTCTGATCAGCATTTTCATCATCAAATTCTTTCTTGAACACAATATTTAATGTCTTATATACTCCAGCATGACGAAGGGCATAGTTTATTTAAGTAATCCTACATTGTTGGATGCTGAAAGTGTTTCCTAATTTTATTGGTATAAATAACATCTTGGTAAAGATTTCTATAAATAGTTCCTGTTCTCAGCGATGTTATGTAAGTAAAATAAAAGAATTGGATTAAAGACTGCATTTGTTTAAGGCAAGGTAAGATTTTTGAGGAGGAGAGGGACTCGTGTTGCAGGCCTTATTCTCTTCCCAGTATTTAAGGGGTCAAATTCTGATTCCTTCAGGAACACTCCCAACCCAAACTCACCCGAAATCCTGCCTCTGCTGACCTAAGCTTTGTCATCTATTTCAAATCCTGCATGTAGTGTCCTTTCTCCTGTATTTTCCAGGGAAGCCTCTTGAAAGCTGGGTGTACTGGGGATCAAGGGGGATGGGGTGAGAGTGGGAGAAGAGGCTGACCTTTTGGAGCAGAGTGTGGAGTCTGCCCACTGACATGTTGTATGAGGCAGCCTCACCTCCTCCCCCAGTCCTGCCCTGGGCATTCACCCCTGGGTGAGGGTTGGAGTTCTCCAGGTCAGAGGGTCAACTTTGCCCCTGAGCAGATGTTGCCTGAGAATTGATGCAGGGGTTTTTAAGATCTGTCCCTGATATCAAATATAGGCCCATTCTGTAAATTCGTAAGTGCTTCTTTAGTAACCGGGGTATGGAAAGTAAAGATTTGTATTTTTACTTTTTCTCATTTCTTTCCTCCTCCATTTCCTCTCTTTTTTTGTCTTCTTTTTCTTCCTTTCTTTCTCTCATCCCACTATTCTCTTCCTGTCTTTGTCTCTCCCTCTTCCCCCAAGAGATATTTCCTAAGGACTCACCACATTTTCTCAGACTGTCTATGCATTTAGCAAACACAGTTGATGGCCTGTGGTGTGCCAGGCACTAGGAGTAGAAAGGTGAGGAGGGACCATCCCTGCCCTCCAAATCTCGACCTATGTGTAAACCCTGACAGCCTGCAGCCACCAGGTCCTTATTTCTTCTCCACCCCTTTCCCTTTTAGCCCACAGGATGTGGTTGTTGACTCAATCAGTAAACATAATTTGAATGTAAATTCACTATACATGGGTCTAACCTGAAATCCATCTCAGGGCCTCTCTCTAATTTCCCACTATTCCCAGGTCTCTGGGGCCTGGTGAGTAACACTGGCGTCTCCATGCCCTCAGCACCCATTGTGTGGCTGACCAAACAGGACTTTGTGAAAATACCAGACATAAACCTGCCTGGGGTGTTCAAGGTGACCCTGAGCCTGTTGCCTCTAGTGAGGAAGGTGAGGGGCCCCATGGTCAAAGTCTCCAGCGTCCCTGGCAGCATGTCATCGTGGTGGAGGCTACTGTATCTCCAAGTATGGCATAGAGGCTTTCTCAGACTACCTCAAGTAACCATGAATATAACAATATTCTGTGAGTTCTGTACATCCTTCCAGTGAATTATCAAACCTGAGGGTGGTGTTGGGAAACCAGAATTCTTGCAATTGATGTCAGGAGTGAGGACAGTCTTGGTAAAAATGTTCCCTCTAACTTCACAGTTGTCCTAAAACTATACACAGGCTGACAAAAGTTTTTAACTTTGACGAAGTCCAATATATTTCTTTTTTGTTCTGTTGCCTGTGTTTTGTTTTTTTTTCCATATTTAAGAAACCATTGCCAAATCCAAGGTTATGCATAAGCCCCTGTTTTCTTCCATGAGTTCTCTAGCTCTTAAATGTAGATCTTTCAACCATTGTGAGGTGTTTTTTTTTATATATGGTGTAAGGTAAGGGTCCAATTTAATATTTTAGTACGTGATTGAAAAGGCTGTTATTTCCCCCCATTGACTGGTCTAGGTTGCTTACCAAAAATCAATTGACCATATTTGTGAGACTTTATCTCTGGGTTTTTCACGCACAACCTCAATTTTGGAAATTGTTGTTGTTTTTGGTTGCTGTCGAGTTGGCTTCAAGTCGTGGCAACCTTATGTTATCTGATTTCTTGAATGTTGCCGCCATCGGCATTGATTGTTGATCCAAGTAGATCGAAATCCTTGACAACTTCAATTTCTTTACCATTTATTATGATGTTTTTTATTGGTTCAGTGTGAGGATTTTTGTTTTCTTTATGTTCAGATGTAATCCATAATTAAAGACTATAGTCTTTGACCTTCATCAGTGCTCAAGTTGTCTTTATTTTCAACAAGCAAAATTGTGTCATCTGTGTATGACGGGTTAATGATTTTTCCTCCAGTTTTGATCTTGCATTCTTCTTCATATAGTCTGGTTTGTCAGATTATTTGTTCAACATATAGTTTGAATAAGTAAGGTGAAAGGATACAACCCTACCACACACCTTTTCGAATCCTGAACATGCAGTATTCTCTTGTTCTGTTTGAGTGACTTCCTCTTGATCCATGTACAGATTCTGTATGAGCACAATTAAGTGTTCTGGAATTCCCACTGCTTGTAATGTTATCCATAATTTATGATGATCTACACAGTTGAATGTCTTTGCGTAATCAATCAAACACAGATTAACATCTTTCTGTCATTCTCTGCTTTTGGCTGAGATCCATCTAACGTCAGCCATGATATCCCTCATTCCATGTTCTCTTCTGATTTTGGCTAAAACTGACAGTTTCTATTGACATACAACTGCAGTCATCTTTTAATTATCTTCAGCATAATTTTGCTAGCATGTGATATTAGTAATATTGTTTGATAATGTCTGCATTCCCTTCAATCACCTTTCTTTGGAGTGGGCACAAATATGGATCTCTTCTAGTTAGTTGACCAGGTAGCTATCTTCCAAATTTCTTGCCATAGACCAATGAGCACTTCCAGCATTGCATCCATTTTTTGAAATTTCTTCATTGGTGTTCTGTTACTTCCTGGAGTCTTGTTTTTCACCAATGCCTTCAGGCAGCTTGGACTTCTTCCTTTAACACCAGCGGCTCTTGATCATATGCTGCCTCCTTAAAGAGTTGAATGTTGACCAATTCTTTTTGGTACAGTGACTCTGTGTATTCTTCCACCTTCTTTTGATGCTTCCTGCATCACTCATTTTTTTGCCCATAGAATCCTTCAGTATTGGAACACAAGGCTGGAATTTTTTCTTCAGCTCTTTCAGATTGAGAAATGCCAAGAATGTTCTTCCCTTTTGGTTTTCTAACTCCAGGTCTTTGCACATTTTATTATAATGCTTTTCCTTGTCTTCTCAAGCTGCCCTTTGAAATCCTCAGTTCTTTTACATCATTATTTCTTCAATTCACTTTAGCCACACTGAGTTTAAGAGGAAGTTTCAAGGTCTCTTCTGACATCCATTTTGGTGTTTTCCTTCTTTCCTGTCTTTTTTAATGACCTCTCACTTTCTTCATGTGTGATGTCTTTGACATCTTCCCACAACCCTTCTGGTCTTTGGTTATTAGTGTTCAGTGCATCAAGTATAGTCGCTAAATTCAGGTGGGATTTATTCAAAGCCTTGGTTATCATGGACTTGCTTTGATTTTCTTCAGCTTCGATTTAAACTTGCACATGAGTAATTAATGGTCTGTTTCACAGTCAGCCCTGGCATTGTCTTGACTGATGATATTGAGCTTCTCCATCCCTCTTTTCCACAGATGTAGTAGATTTGATTCCCATGTGATCCATTTGGTGAGGTCCACATATATAGTTGTTGAAAAAAAGTATTTCCGATGTATAAGTCCAACAGCATCACTAGGGGGGTGACATCGTCAGGGTGGATAATACCAAAATGACTGTCTATAAAATTTTTGTGCAGTGCTTTAGCAGAAATTTACTATTTTTAAAAAATTATTCCTGTAATTAGTTAAAACAACAATAACATTTTTGTAAGCCCAGTTTATATGTATCGATATACCTACAAGGCTAAAACTCTATAATAATTTACTTTTTGAACCTTTTAATGCACTCTGGACAGAGTTGTCATTATTACCCAACTACCATGATGCTTCAAATCACGTGGTTTTTTTCCGTATGTACTACAAGCACGTGCTGTTGTTTCCATTGCTGCAAGTGTTTTTATAGTCTGGTGTTTTAGCTACAGTATTGTGATAAGTAGTATTTGTGAACCTATATCAATAATTTTTTTAAGAATGAAGTAGTAATTAAACATTAATTACTAAAAACATTACTAAAGATTCTATATGGTCTAGTACGAGAAGGGGTCCATGAGAGGGGTGACACTATGAGTTACCACACTGGGTGATATCTGTCCTAGTGTTGCTACTGGCTCAGATAAGTGGTCAAAAGTCTGATAATCCTGGACCCTTTGTGTGGGTTACCAGTTGGCCACATGGGACTGTGGGAATGGGGCTAAACGTCCCCACTCTGTCCGGGAGGCAGAGCCTGGAGGATGAGCCCTGAGACAGGCAGAGCAACTAGTGATTGGCCCAAGACTCCCAGACAGGAGTTTGCAGCTCTCTGTCCTGTCCCCTGTCCACTCACAGGGAGCAGGGAACTCCTTAGCATAGGCCTCCTTGACTTTTGGGCTGACCTAGTTCCACACCTCCATAATGCTCAGAGAAAGCCTCTCAGTGTTGATGATTGCAGTCCTGAAACAACCAGGCTTGATCACAGCCGCCTTTACCCCAAAGGAGGAGAGCTCTCTTCTGCAAGGCAGACAGATACAGGGGAAAGGACTTCAGAGGACTTGGGAGGCAAAGAACAAACAACCAACAACCTAGGACTGTGGTAGGATAAGGGGAACTTTCCAGGGAGTCTTGAACTAGAGTAGCCAGTGGAATGATAATAATGATGATGCTATTTCTTCTGTATTGGACTTGAATAATTGTTCAAATAATTATTCTACCTAATCTGCAGCAAGGCGCCATTGAAATGGTATGTTCTGCTACTTCCCCCACATTCATTCATCACTAAACCTTGCTGGTTTTATGTCCTGCATATCTCTCTATACCCTCCCTGCCCTCTCCTGCCCTACTAAACTCCTTAGTCGTCTCTCAGTTGAGCTCCTCCACCTGTCTTCTAAAAAGTGTCTCTCTGCCTTCAGACTTACCTCCCCACACTCAGAGTCATTCTCACCACAGCAACCAGAGGGATGTCCAGAGGCTGAGTTGACCAAGTAGTTACCCCAATTAAATCCCTTTCATGGGCTTCCAATGTCAATAGCATGAAGTGCCAGTTTCTCTCTGGGCCCATAGGCCCTCCCTAAGACCACCTGTGCCCACCTACCCAGCTACTTGGCCAGGCCCAAGGCCAGGCCTTCCTCCTTGGAAGCCCCACGGTACAGGCAGCATGTTCATCCTCAGCCTGGGCCTCTGCTGATCTGAGGCCCTCAGTCATGAAGTCTTTTCTGGAAGCCCTTCTTTGCCCAGCTGCCAGGCCGACTCCTCCTTCAATCCTTAGCCCAGATCCCAGCTCAGGAGCCTCCCCTCAACCAAGTGCTTCCAGGGCTATCTTGGTCCCAAGCATTGCAAGAGGAGACGACATCTTGGGATTTCTTGTCCTGCTTTCAGCTATGAAAGTTTGTAGGTCAGGACCCAAATCTTGTTGTCCTAGGACTCAATGGCACTCATACAAGT
This sequence comes from Loxodonta africana, assembly GCF_030014295.1. Lineage (NCBI taxonomy): Eukaryota > Metazoa > Chordata > Mammalia > Proboscidea > Elephantidae > Loxodonta > Loxodonta africana. The sequence continues at coordinate 80,426,492 of NC_087345.1, read as the reverse complement.
GCCCTGTAAATATCTGCTGAATGGAGTCGACTCTCAGGGAAAAGTTCCCTCAAAAGTACAGAAGCAGGAGAAATGGGAGGAGTTTCAATTCCAGTCCCCTACCTGAGGGAGTCCAAGAAGGCCTCTAAGCTGTGCTTTGATGATGCAGTAGCCTCCACCACCTAGGCACACCCAACCCAATGACGCTGCAGGTGTTGACCACATGGCCCCTCGCTTCCTCACTGGGGGCAATAGGTTCAGGGTCACCTCAGTCACCCCCAAGAGGTTCGCGTCCAGTATTTTCATGAAGTCCTGTTTGGTCAGCCCCTCACTGAGTGCTGTGGGCTCAGAGATGCCAGTGTTATTCACCAGGCTCCAAAGACCTGAGAGAGACTGAGATGGGTTTCAGGTTAGATGTAGTTTAGTATTTTATTTTTTTAAGGGCTATTATAAGTGGTATTGTTTTTCTGATTTCCTTTTCATCGTTCTCTTTATTGGTGTATGAGAATCCAACAGATTTTTGTATGTTTATCTTGTATCCTGTGACACTGCTGAATCTTCCTACTAGTTCCAGTAGTTGTCTCACGGAGTCTTTTGGGTTTTCTAGGTATAGTATTATGTCATCTGCAAATAGGGACAGTTTAACTTCTTCATTACCAATTTGGTTGCCCTTTATTTCTTTTTTTGTCTTATTGCTCTAGCTCAGACTTCCAGCACAGTGTTAAATAGGAGTGGTGATAAAAGGCATCCTTGTCTTGTTCCTGTTCTCAAGGGGAATGTTTTCAGTCTCTCTCCATCAAGAATGATGATGTTGGCCATTGGTTTTGCATAGACACTCTTTAGTGTGTTGAGAAATTTCCCTTCTATACCTATTTTATTGAGAGTTTTTATCAGGGATGGTTGTTGGGCTTTGTCAGATGCCTTTTTTGTGTCAATCAAGATGATCATGTGATTCTTTTCTTTCTTTTTATTTATGTGGTGGATTACATTGATTGATTTTCTAATGTTGAGCCATCCTTGCATACCTGGTATGAATCCTACTTGGTCGTGGTGAATTTTTTTTAATATGATGCTGAATTCCATTGGCTATAATTTTGTCGAGAATTTTTGCATCTGTGTTCATGAGAGATGTTGGTCTATAATTTTCTCTTTTTTTATGGTGTCTTTGACCGGTTTTGGTGTCAGGGTTATGCTGGCTTCATAGAATGGATTCAGAAGTATTGCTTCCTTTTCTGTATTCTGAAATAGTTTGAGTAGCACTGATGTAAGCTCTCCTCTGAATGTTTGGTAGAATTCTCCAGTGACTCCATCTGGGCCAGGGCATTTTTTTGTCAGGAGGTTTTTTATTACCTTTTCAGTTTCTTCTCTTGTTATGGGTCTGTTCAGATTTTCAACATCATTTTGTGTTAGTTTGAGTAAGTAGTGTGTTTCTAGAAATTTGTACATTTCCTCTAGGTTTTCCAGTTTGTTGGAGTATAGTTTTTCATAATACTCTGTTATGATCCTTTTTATTTCTGTTGGCTCTGTTGTAATGTCCCCCATTTCATTTCTTATTTGGGTTATTTGCATCCTCTCCTGTTTTTTTGTTTTTTTTTTTTGTCTGTTTGGCCAGTGGCTTGTCAATTCTGTTGATCCTTTCAAATAAACAACTTCTGGTTTTGTTGATTCTTTCTATTGTTTTTTTATTCTTTGTTTCATTTATTTCTGCTCTGATCTTTATTATTTCCTTTCTTCTGATGGCTGTGGGTTTGTTTTTTTTTTTTTTGCTGTTCTCTTTCTATTTGTTCGAGTTGTGTAGTTAATGTTTTGATTTTGTCCCTTTCTTCTTTTTCGATGTGTATATCTATTGCTATAAAATGACCTCTGAGGATTGCCTTTGCTATGACTCAAAGGTTTTGGTATGATATGTTTTCATTCTCATTTGATTCTAAGAATTTTTTGATTCCACCTCTGATTTTTACCCAGTGGTTTTTAAGCAGGGTGTTATTCAGTTTCCATGTAATTTTTTTTTTTTTTCCTGTTCCTCCTATTGTTGATTTCTACCTTGGTGGCATTGTGGTCAGAGAAGACACTTTGTATTATCTCAATGTTTTGGATTTTGTTGAGGGTTGCTCTGTGGCCTAAGATGTGGTCTATTCTAGAGAACATTCCATGTGCATTGGAAAAGAACGTGTACTTTGCAACTGTTGGGTGGCATGTTCTATGTATGTCTATGAGGTCAAGTTGGCTGATTGTGCCTTTAGCACTTCTGTATCTTTGTTGAGTTTCTTGCTAGATGTTCTGTCCTTTACTAAGAGTGGTGTGTTGAACCCAACCAAAAAACCCCACTGGGCTACTATTATTGTGGAACTGTCAATTTCTCTTTTCAGTGCTGTTAGAGTTTGTTTTATGTATTTTGGAGCCCTGTCATTGGGTGTATAGATGTTTATTATGGTTATGTCTTCATGATGGATCATCCCTTTAATCATTATGTAGTGCTTTTCTTTGTCTTTTATGGTGAATTTTGTTTTAAAGTCTATTTTATCTGAGATTAGTATTGCCACTCCTGCTCTTTTTTGGTAGCTGTTTGCTTGATACATTTTTTCCATCCTTTGATTTTTAATAAATTTATGTCTTTGTTTCTAAGGCATGTCTCCTGTAGACACCATATTGATGGATCCTGATTCTGTCACTCTCTGTCTCTTTATGGGTGCATTTAGGCCATTTACATTCAGTGTAGTTATTCATAGGTGTGACTTTATTGCTGTCATTTTGTAGTAATTTTTTTTTTGTAGTGCTGATGTTTTCTTTGTTCCTTTTACTCTCCTGTGCTTTCTTTTGTTTGTGATTTTTTTTCATTTATTTTGTTTTCATAGATTTTGTTTTTACTGAGACTTTTTAATGTTTTTCTTCTTTATTTTGATGAGTAGGCTTGTTAACCTTCTTTGTGGTTACCTTGAAATTTACCCATAAATTCTGTCTTAGTCATCTAGTGCTGCTATAGCAGAAATACCACAACTGGATGGCTTTAACAAAGAGAAATTTACTTTCTTACAGTCTAGTAGGCTAGAAGTACAAATTCAGGGTATCAGCTCCAGGGGAAGGCTTTCTTTGTCTGTCGGCTTTGGAGGAAGGTTTTTCTCTTCAATCTTCCCCTGGACTAGGAGCTTGTCTGCACAGGAACCCCAGGTCTAAAGGACGTGCTCTGCTCCTAGTGCTTCTTTCTCGGTGGTATGAGTTCCCCCTCTCTGCTTGCTTCCCTTTCCTTTTTATATCTTGACAGATAAAATGTGGTGCAGGCCACACCCCAGGGAAATTCTCTTTACCTTGGATCAGGGATGTGACCTGGGTAAAGGTAGTGTTACAATTCCACCCTAATCCTCTTTAACATAAAATTACAATCACAAAATGGAGGACAACCACACAATACCAGAAATCATGGCCTAACCAAGTTGGGGGGACACAATTCAATCCATGACATCTTCCTAGGTTTGAACCAGTCTATTACTACTTGGTATTTCCTTGCCTTCCTCTCCTTTAGAAAGTTCTATACCTACACCATTTATTCCCTCTTTAATTGTTCTGACATTGTTGTCATTTACAGATTAACCTCTCTGGTTTCCTGTTGTAATTCTTTTGGTTTTGGGTAGTCCTTGAGAGTACATTTCTTAGGTTGGTATCTGGGTGGTACAATCTTGTGTCCTAGATTTGGGCTGTGGTCTGATGTTATTTGTTCTCAAATCAAAGGAGTCCCCTTAATAGTTCTTGTAAGTTTGGTTTGGTTTTTACATATTCTCTTAATTTCTGTTTATCTGGGAATGTCCTAATTTCACCATCATATTTGAATGAGCTACTCTGTCCTGTAGGGTCGCTATGAGTTGGAATTGACTCAACAGCAGTGGGTTTGGTTTGATTATTTGAATGAGAGTTTTGCAGGATATGTTATTCTTGGATGGCAATTTTTTTCTTTCAAGGTTTTACACATGCTATCCCATCGCCTTCTTGCCTGCATCGTTTCTGCTGAATAATCAGAGTTCGGTCTTATTGTTTCTCCTCTGTATGTGACTCTTAGTTTTTCTCAAGCTGCTCTCAGGATTTTTTCTTTGTCTTTGGTTTTAGCAAGTGTGATTATGATATCCCTTGGTGATTTTCTTTTGGGGGTCTATCTTATATGGGGTTCTTTGAGCTTCTTGGATGGTCAGGTTTTTATCTTTCATGACATTCGGGAAGTTTTCTGTCAGTAATTCTTCAATGATCCTCTATGTATTTTCCATTTTCTCCCCCTGTTCTGGAACTCCAATCACTCAAAGATTTTTCCTTTTGATTGTATCCCACAGAATTATCAAGATTTCTTCATTTTTCTTTGTTCTTTTTTCTGATTTTCCTCAGAGTTGTAGTCAAGTGTTTGTCTTCAATTTTGCTGATCATGTCTTCCATCAGTTCAAACCTGCTCCTCACCCCTTCTATGACACTGTCCATTTCTGAAATCTTGTTGTTTATCTTTTGGATTTCTAGTTGTTGTTTTTGTATGATTTCTAGTTGTGAATTTATTTTGGCATTTTGTTCCTTATTATTTTCCTGAATTCTTCCATTTTTTTGTCTGTATTTTCCATGAATTTGTCTGCCTTTCCCATGAGTTTGTCTATTGTTTCCTCATTTTTGTCTCTTTTTGCTTCATCCCTTGGATAGCTCTGAATATTAGAGATTTGAATTCTCTGTCAGGAAGTTCTAGTGCCTTTACTGGAAACTCATCTAGTTTTTTGTTGTTGTTGTTTGATTTTTGGATGCCTACTGGAACAATCCTATCCTTTTTTTTTTTTAATATGTTTTGATATTGTCTGCTGTCTTTGGGACATGCAGTAGTTATTTTCTTTATTGATTGTAGATCTGCTTGTTTCATCCTGCTTTTTTGTTTTATTTGGTTACATCTGAGCAGGTGGTCTGTGCGTTCTTTGTTGCTTACTTGTCTATGGTCACCATATTTTCACCTCCTTGTCCAACAGGCAGGGCCAGTTGCTCAGGTATAGTGAAGCAGGGCAGGTCCAGCTGAAGGGGGGTGCTGGGATGGGTTGGTTGTGGCATGTACTAGGGCCAACAGGGTGGGCCAGGAATCAGTGCTGCGCACGTTCCGGTAGGCCATGCATGAGTTGCTCAGGGGTGTGATGTTCAGCACACAGTGCTGGTAGGCAGGAAGGAGGGAGGAGATTGTGATATGCGAAGCTAAGATGGGTATAGGAAAGAGGAGAGGGAAGCAGGAGCCAAAAACAAACAAAAAAAGTGTTAACGGAGCTTGCCATTGGAGTGAAGAGATGAGAAACTGAGAAATGGAGAAAAAACAAAAACGGGGGGAAGGAAGAAAGAAAAAGGGAAAGGGGAAAAATAAACAAATAAAAATTAGAAGAAAAATAAAGCCCCTAGGGATTCCCACCAGTGCAGCTGCAAAGACCTGGAAAGTAGGTCCCAGACCACGCAGTACAGCCTGGCTAGAAGGGGTAGTGATGTGACACACCACCAGGTATTCAGGAGACAGGAAAAAAGGTAAGTATACACAGATGAGAAACCAAGAAATGAAGAGAGCCAAAAAAGAAAAAATAATAAAAAATGCCCTCGGTGGTTCCACTGACTCAGCTGTGCACACCGGGGAAGTGCCTCCCAAGTCACACAGTATAGCCCAGCTAGAAGGGGCTCCCAAGCCTCTAAAAGAAAAACAAACGAACAAACCAAAGCAAAAAAAAAAAAAAAATGCCCCAGGGACCCCACCAATGTGTTGATGCGGGCCAGGGAAACAGTTCCCCAGTCAAGTGGCACTTCACAGCCTTTCAAGAAGAAACAAAGATGGCACACAGAACCAGGTGTTTGAGAGAAATGAAGGGGAGGTGGTGAGAGGCACGGAAGAAACCAAAAGAAGCAGAAAAAAGCAACAAACAAATGGCACTCCAGGAGCCAGCCAGTGTGGGCAGGTCAAATCCAAGATGCAAGGGGTTAGAAGCCAGTGCCACCCAACCAAAAAAGTGTAGCCAGCAGGAAGCAGAGGAGGCTGAGCAGCAGGGGAAGAAGGATGAGGGGTGGGAAAGCATATATCGCTGGCCACCAGGTGCTCCATCTCCTGCTGTGAGCTACTTGAAACTGCTTTCTTGTACTCCCTGTCCATCGGTCTTCAATGTGAGCAGGGCGAATCCAAGAGTTACGGACCCTGTACTTCCTGGCCAGCTGAGTGACCACAGCTAGCTACGAAGCGGGGTAGGTCAAGCAGGAGAAAGAAGGATGGAGGGGTGGGAAAACGTATATTGCTGGGTGTTCCATCACCTGCTGGGAGCTCTCTGAAGCTGCTTCCCCTTACTCCCTGTCTGCCGATCTCTGGCAGGAGTCCAAGATGGCAAATACGTGCTGTGTTAGCTGATAGTGGACCTCCACATGTATCTCTCCTCACTCTGTTCTTTGTTAGTTTCTTATTCCATTTGGTGCTTGGCTGAGTTCTTTCCTCTTCATTTGATGTTTACGGTTCCAGGATTGATGTTTGTCTCTGTTCTACTTAGTTTTTCAGGTCTTTGCTGTGGAGGGACGTCTTGGTGCTTCTGTCTATAGTGCCATGTTGGCCAGGAGTCTCAGGATTTAAAATGTCGATCGCAGCATACGTAATATAGAAAATAATTAACTCAAAGTGCTGAAAGTAGAGAGAATGTTATTCTTCCTTTGTCCTCTTCTTTCTTTTCTACAATGTCCATGTTTTACATTCATAATCTGATAAAAGAAATTAATGATCTACTTTTTCACAAAAAGAACAGGGTAATTGTAGGGTCCTTACTTGTTATTTGACCTAAATTTCCAACCACTCTCCATGCCTTAGAGTCTCCTTATCAAGTGTGAAACACAAATAAGAAAATGTGCACTTGATGAGACATGAACAGGATGCAGCCTGGCTCAGGCCCCCAGTGCCCCAGACCAACCCTCCAGGCTGAGTTCCAGGCCTCACCCCTCCTGCAGAAAATCTGCCCTCAACATAGGCTAGTCTCATCTAACCCTGGTGGTCAGTGTCAACCACTGCAGAAGTTCTGCTTGGAAACTCCAGAGCTTCTACCTTGGAAACTCCAAACTGCAAGCCCTGTGATAATCAGAACATCTTGGGAATCTTCTTAGGTAGCAGAATAAGGGTTTCCCCTTTACACAGAGAGAAGAAACAAACACACAAACAGCAATCTGAGTGGTGCCTCTGTCTCCCACATGCTTTTTCACCCCCTGGGTGGCTGCAGTGATGTCTTGGTGACATCCCAGATCATCGTCTCTAGCCTGTCTGATGACTGGCCCTTCAGCTGTTCAGCCACTTGCTCTGACCTACACACAGCCAGGACCCTCAGGACTCACAGGTCCAGCTGCCTGGACAGCAGATTCCCGAAGACCAAGCCATAGTCCTTGATGAAGACATACCTATCTCAGAGGTGGCTCACCAACTGCCTCTCCCAGCACAGAAGGTAGTACATGCCCATGAGGCCCACCAAATAGAGCCACATGTCTTTGCCAGAACCGAGCCTGAAGGCTACTGTTGGGCTAGAATTCTAGCCTCTCCGTTGTCTGCAGGACTATGTGCTACCCTCTAGGATCTCTGTGGTGGAGTCTGAGTACTTTTTCTGTTTATATCTGTTCTTCATTACTTTTTATTTCAGCCCAATCCCATTGCTTTTTGGCCTGTCTTTGATCACTGTGATAGATGTTGTTGACTTCCCAAGTCCCACTTATTCCCAGCCACTTCCCAGGTTCTCCTCCCCTTCCCTGTGCACAGTCCTGTCCACACTGGAGCCCTCTAGTCTAGATATTATAGTCCAGTGCTAATCTTGTCTTTCAGTCTGTAAATATTAAACAACAATTGGATAAATCAATAATTTATAAGGTATATAATATTCCGGTATATTGTTCAAAAGCTTAAAATTCCCCGAAGACCCAATATCCTCTTTTGATAAGGTGGAATTTGAATTAAGATTACTAGGATGCACTTCCCATCTCCAATTGGCGCATAACGCTGGAATCTATACGATTTTCTGTCAATGCATTCTCTGTTGAGTCCATACTTAAAGGAAGACAAAATAGTGACGTCACAGAGAGACATGGTCTAAGGAAGCACTGGGTAATTCAAGGGAATTCCTGTCCAGCACATAATAGGTGCTCAACAAGTTTAGCAGAATATGAAAGACTGGGGATCCAGACACAACTCTTAGTCCATTACTGGTGGTGTGTGGAGAGAGGATCTGGGCTTGGAAGCTGAGGGAGGCCAGAGGGTGGAAGTGCAGTGACTCTCATCAAGTAGACAGTTGTGAGGGCTTCAGGGAGGTTGCTGATGAAGGGATAAAGCTTGAAATCCCTCAGCAAGGGAATCTCGGGCCCTGTCAGTCTCTAATGGACCTCTTTTTGTTTTCCCATCCTGTGTCTCGTCCTGTAACCACAAGCTACTGGAGAAATCATAGACAAGAAACAATTGCCCCTCACTTGTGTGCAAGGAAGCACAGGAAGGAGAGCAAGGGTAATCCAATTTCCCGCTACAACTCTCTCCACAGGTCAACTCACTCACTTCTTCATTTGGAAGCACCTAATGCTTCTCCCCTTGGACTCCACCCTATGTCTCTCTGAGGCTATTGGTCAACTCACTGCTCGTTATAAACTTTTCAACTTTTTTTTAGTTAAAGTTTTAATAGCTGTTTTTTTAAGATGATACAAAATGTGTACATATGTATGTATATATATATTTAATTTTATTATTTTTTACTTTAGATGAAGGTTTACAGAACAAACTAGCTTCTTATTAAATAGTACACATATTGTTTTGTGACATTGGTTGACAACCTCACGATATGGCAACACTCTCTCTTCTAGACCTTGGGTTCCCTATTACCAGCTTTCCTATCCCTGCCTGCCTTTTAGTCCTTGCCTCTGAGCTGGTGTGTCCTTTTAGTCTCATTTTGTTTTATGGGCCTGTCTAATCTTTGACTGAATGGTGAACCTCAGGAGTGACTTCATTACTGAGCTAAAATTGTCCCGGGGGCCATACTCTCAGGATTTCTTCAGTTTCTGTCAGGCCAGTAAGTCTGGTCTTTTTCTGAGTTAGAATTTTGTTCTACACTTTTCTGCAGCTGTGTCCAGGACCCTCTATTGTGATGCCTGTCAGAGCACCATTTAGTTGTACCGGACTCAGTCTGGTGGAGGCTGTGGTAGATGTGGTCCATTAGTCCTTTGGACTAATCTTTCCCTTGTGCCTTTAGTTTTCTTCATTCTTCCTTGTCCCTGACATGGTGAGACCAATAGAGTATTGTCTTAGTCATCTAGTACTGCTGTAACAGAAATACCACAAGTGGATGGCTTTAACAAAGAGATATTTATTTCTTCACTGTAAAGTAGGCTAAAAGTCAAAATTCAGGGCATCAGCTCCATGGCAACGCTTCTCTCTTCCAGCCATCTCATCAATGTTCCCCCGGACTAGGAGCTTCTTCATACAGGGACCTCAGGTCCAAAGGAAGCACTCTGCTCTCGGCACCGCTTTCTTGGTGATATGAGGTCCCCTATTTTTCTGCTCACCTCTCTCTTTTAGATCTTAAGAGATTGCCTTAAGACACAATCCAGTCTTGTAGATTGAGTCTTGCTTCACTAACACAACTGCCGCCCGTCCTCCCTCATTTACATCATAGGGGCAGGATTTACAACATATAGGAAAATCACACTATACTGGGGATCATGGCCCAGCCCAATTGATACACGCATTTTTGGGGGGACATAATTCAATCCATGACAACTATCTTAGATGACTGCTCCCAAGCTTTTAAGACCCCAGATGCTACTCACCAAAATAGAATGTAGAACATTTTCCTTATAAACTATGTTATGCCAATTGAGCTAGACGTTCCCCGAGACCATGGTCCCCACAGCTCTCAGCCCAGTAATTCAGTCCTTCAAGGAGTTTGGATGTTATCTATGGAGTTTCCATGACCTTGCCTTGTACAAGTTGTGCTAGCTATCCCAGCACTGTGTACTCTCTTACCTGTCATCAAAGTTACCACTTATCTATTGTCTATTCAGTGTTTTTTCCTCCCACTTCTCCTCTCCTTTGTAGCCATCAAAGATTGTTTCTTTTTGTGTTCAAATCTTTTCATGAGTTTTTATAGTAGTGGTCTCATACAATATTTGTCCTTTTGTGATTGACTTATTTCACTCAGCAGAAGGCTGTCCAGATTCATCCACCTTGTGAGATGTTTCGTGGACTCATCATTGTTCTTTATCATTGTGTAGTACTCCATTACGTCTATGTACCATAGTTTGTTTATCCATTCATCTGTCGATGAGCATCTAGGTGGTTTCCACCTTTTTGCTATTGTGAGCAATACTGCAATGAATATGGGTGTGCATATGTCTATTCATGTGATGGCTCTTATTTCTCTAGAATATGTTGAATCATATGGTATTTCCATTTCTAGCTTTCTAAGGAAGTGCCATATCATTTTCTAAAATGGTTGTACCATTTGGCTTGGTTAAATTTTGTATTGTCGTAAGAGACAACCCACAGAGTGGGAGAAAATGTTGGGGAACCATGTATCTGATAAGAGTTTAATATCCAGAATATATAAAGAATTCATACAACTTAACAAGAAGAAGACAACCAAATTTAAAAAAAAAAAGTGCAAAGGATCCAAATAGACATTTCACCAAAGAGGATACACAAATGGCCAAAAAGCACATAAAAAGATGCTCAAGCTCATTAGCTATTGCTGTTGTTATGTGCCATCAAGTTGGTTCCAACTCAGAGCAATGCTACAGGGCACAGTAGAACTGCCTTATAGGGTTACCTAGGCTATAAATCTCTACAGGAGCACATCACCAGGTATTTTCTTCCAAGGAGTGGCTGATGGGTTCGAATCACCAACTTTTTAGTTAGCAGCTGAGCACTGGAAGATGCAAATGTAAACCACAATGAGATATTGCTTCATCCCCATTAGAATGGCTAAAATTAAAGAATCAGAATATAACAAATGTTGGCAAGGATGTAGAGGATTTGGAACCCTCATCCATTGCTGGTGAAATAAAAAATTGTACAGCTTCTGTGCAAAATAGTTTGGTGGTTCTTCAAAAAGTTAAACTAGAATTACCACATGACCCAGCAATTCCACTTTTAGGTATGTACCCAGCAGTGATGTAAAAAGACACACCAATGTTCTTTGTATCAGTACTGACAATAGCCAAAAGGCGGAAACAACCTGTCTTAGTTATCTAGTGCTACTGTAATGGAAATACCACAAGTGGATGTCTTTAACAAATAGAAATTTCTTTCACAGTTTAGGAGGCTAGAAGTCCAAATTTAGGGCTCCAGCTCCAGCTGAAGGCTTACTCTCTGTCAGCTCTGGGAGAAGGTCCTTGAAATCAATCCTTCCCAGTTAAGGAGCTTCTCAGTGCAGGGACCCTAGGTCTAAAGAATGTGCTTATTCTCCTGGCTCTTGTTTCATGGTGGTATGACGTCGCCCTGTCTCTCTGCTTGCTTCTCTCTTTTATAGCTCAAAAGAGATTGAATTAAGACATAACTTAATCTTGTAGATTGAGTCCTTACTCATCAATATAACTGCCTCTAATCCCACCTCATTAACATCGTAGAGGTAGGATTTATAACACATAGGAAAATCACATCCCATGACAAAATGGTAGACAATCCCACAATACTGGGAATCATGGACTAGCCAAGTTGACACATATTTTTGGGGAACACAATTCAATCCATGACATAACCCAATACCCATCAACAGATAAATGGGGTATATACATACAATGGAATATTATTCTGTCATAAAGAAAATGAAATCCTGATATGTGCTGCAACATGGATGAGCCTTGAAAACATTATGCAAAGTGAAATAAGTCAATCGCAAAAGGACAAATATTGTATGATCTCACTAATATGAAGTACTTAGGATGTTGTTGTTGTTGTTAGGTGCTGTGAAGTCAGTTCTGACTCATAGCAACCCTATGTACAACAGAACGAAACACTGCCCGGTACTGTGCCATCCTCACAATCATTGTCACGCTTGAATGCTTTGTTGCAGCCACTGTGTCAATCCATCTCCTTGAGGGTCTTCCTCTTTTTTGCTGACCCTCTACTTTACCAAGCATGATGTCCTTCTCCAGGGACTGATGCCTCCTGATAACATGTCCAATGTATGTGAGATGTGTAGTCTTGCCATCCTTGCTTCTATGGAGCATTCTGGTTGTACTTCTTCCAAGACAGATTTGTTCTTTCTTTTGGCAGTCCATGGTATATTCAATATTCTTTGCCAATACAATTCAAAGGCATCAGCTCTTTGGTCTTCGCTATTGTTCAGCTTTCACATGTATATGAGGCAATTGAAAATACCATGGCTTGGGCCAGGCTTGGGTCTTCAAGGTGACATCTTTGCTTTTTAACACTTTGAAGAGTTCTTTTGCATCAGATCTTGCCCAGTGCAATGCGTCATTTCATTTCATGACTCTTGCTTGCATGGGTGTTGATTCTGGATACAAGTAAAGTGAAATCCTTGACAACTTCAATCTTTTCTCCATTTATCAAGATGCTGCTTATTGGTACAGTTGTGATAATTTTTGTTTTCTTTATGTTAAGGTGTAATCCATACTGAAGGCTGTGGTCTTTGATCATCATCAGTAAGTGCTTCAAGTTCTCTTTACTTTCAGCAAGCAAGGTTGTGTCATCTGCATAACGCAGGTTGTTAATGAGTCTTCCTCCAATCCTGATGCCCTGTTCTTCTTCATATAGTCCAGCTTTTTGGATTATTTGCTCAACATACAGATTGAATAAGTATAGTGAAAGGATACAACCCTGATGCACACATTTCCTGACTTTAAACCACTCAGTATCCCCTCATTCTGTTCGAATGACTGCCTCTTGGTCTAAGTACGGGTTCCTCATAAACACAATTAAGTGTTAGGGAATTTCCATTCTTCCCAGTGCTATTAATAATTTGTTATGATCCACACAGTCGAATGCCTTCATTTAGTCAATAAACATCTTTCTGGTATTCTCTGCTTTTAGCCAAGATCTGTCTGACATCAGCAATGATATCCCTGCTTCCATGTCCTCTTCTGAATCCAGCTTGAATTTCTGGGAGTTCCTGTGGATGTACTGTTGCAGCCACTTTTGGATGATCTTCAGCAAAATTTTACTCGTGTGTGATATTAATACGGCACTGAGGTTTGAGGAGGTTTAGGTGATATTAATGATATTATTGGATAATTTCTGCATTTGATTGGATCACCTTTCTTGGGAATCAGCATAAATATGGATCTCTTCCAGTCGGTTGACCAGGTAGCTTGCAGCGCTTAAAAGCTATGATGAGCTATGGCTGTTAACCATAAAGGCAGGCAGTTCGAATCCACCATAGGTTTCCTTGGAAACCTATGGGGCAGTTCTACTCTGCCTATAAAATTGCTGTGAGTCGGAATCAACTCAACAGCAATGGGTTTGGTTTTATTTATTTATTTTAGACCTATAACTAGACTTAAGTCCCAGCGAGCCCCAAAAGGTGAAATACAAAGTGTGACCCAGGAGGAGGTACATAGAATAGGTAAATATATTAAGATCAGAGTTTAATAGTGGTTACCAGGAGTGACCCCCACGTGTCTATCAGTTTGTTGTATTGTGGGTGCTTGCATGTTGCTGTGATGCTGGAAGGTATGCCACCGGTATTCAGATACCAGCAGGGTCACCCATGGAGGACAGGTTTCAGCTGAGCTTCCAGACTAAGACGGACTAGGAAGAAGGACCCAGCAGTCTACTTCTGAAAAGCATTAGCCAGTCAAAACCTTATGAATAGCAGTGAAACATTGTCTGGTATAGTGCTGGAAGATGAGCTCCCCAGGTTGGAAGGCACTCAAAAGATGACTGGGAAAGAGCTGCCTCCTCAAAGTAGAGTCGACCTTAATGACGTGGATGGAATAAAACTTTTGGGACCTTCATTTGCTGATGTGGCACAACTCAAAATGAGAAGAAACAGCTACAAACATCCATTAATAACTGGAACCTGGAATGTATGAAGTATGAATCTAGGAAAATGATAAATTGTCAAAAATGAACTGGAATGCAAAAACATCAATACCCTAGGCATTAGTGAGCTGAAATGGACTGGTATTGGCCATTTTGAATTGGACAATCATGTAGTCCACTATGCTGGGAAGGACAACTTGAAGAGGAATGGTGTTGCATTCATCATCAAAAAGAATGTTTCTGAAGGGAAGGACAACACTCAATACATGGAAGGTCAGCTCAATTGGACTGGACCAAAAGCAAAGAAGTTTCCAGAATAAAATGAATGCTTCAAAGGTCAGCGGAGCAAGGGCAGAGGTTTGGGAACCATGGTTTAAGAGAACTTCTAAGTCAATTGGCAAAATAATTCTATTATGAAAACATTCTGCATCCCACTTTGAAAGGTGGCATCTGGGGTCTTAAATGCTAACAAGCGGCCATCTAAGATGCATCAACTGGTCTCAACCCACCTGGAGCAAAGGAGAATGAAGAACACCAAGGTCACACGATAACTAAGAGCCCAAGAGACAGAAAGGGCCACATGAACCAGAGACCTACATCATCCTGAGACCAGAAAAACTAGTTGGTGCCCAGCCACAATCGATGACTGCCCTGACAGGGAGCACAACAGAGAACCCCACCCCAGAGGGAGCAGGAGATCAGTGGGATGCAGACCCCAAATTCTCATAAAAAGACCAGACTTAATGGTCTGACTGAGACTAGAGGAATCCCGGCGGTCATGGTCCCCAAACCTTCTGTTGGCACAGGACAGGAACCATCCCCGAAGACAACTCATCAGACATGAAAGGGACTGGACAGTGGGTAGGAGAGAGATGCTGATGAAGAGCGAGCTAATTATATCAGGCGGACACTTGAGACTGTGTTGGCATCTCCTGTCTGGAGGGGGGATGGGAGGATAGAGAGAGTTGGAAGCTGGCAAAAATGTCACGAAAGGAGATACTGGAAGGGCTGACTGATTAGGGGGAGAGCAAGTGGGTGTACGGAGTAAGACGTATATAAACTTATATATGACAGTCTGACTTGATTTGTAAATGTTCACTTGAAGCTCAATAAAAGTTAATTAAAAAAAAAAAAAAGAATGTTTCAAGATCTATCCTGAAGTACAATGCTGTCAGTGATAGGATAATATCCATACGCCTACAAGGAAGACCAGTTAATATGACTATTATTCAAATTTACGCACCAACCACTAGGGCCAAAGATGAAGAAATACAAGATTTTTATCAGCTGCTACAGCCTGAAATTGATCAAACATGCAGTCAAGATGCATTGGTAATTACTGGCGATTGGAACGCAAAAGTTGGAAACAAAGGAGAAGGATCAGTAGTTGGAAAATATGGCCTTAGTGATAGAAACAATGCCAGAGATCAAATGACAGAATTTTGCAAGACCAACGACTTCTTCATTGCAAATACCTTCTTTCACCAACATAAATGGCAACTGTACACATGGACCTCGCCAGATGGAACTCACAGAAATCAAATTGACTACATCTGTGGAAAGAGACAATGGAAAAGCTCAATATCATCAGTCAGAACAAGGCCAGGGGCCAACTGTGGAAGAGACCATCAGTTGCTCATATGCAAGTTCAAGCCGAAACTGAAGAAAATCAGAGCAACTCCACGAAAGCCAAAATATGACCTTGAGTATATCCCACCTGAATTTAGAGACCATCTGAAGAGCAGATTTGATGCATTGAACACTAGGGACTGAAGACCAAATGAGTTGTGGAATGACATCAAGGACATCATCCATGAAGAAAGCAAGAGGTCATTGAAAAGACAGGAAAGAAAGAAAAGACTAAGATGGATGTCAGAGGAGACTCTGAAACTTGCTCCCGAACGTCGAGCAGCTAAAGCAAAAGGAAGAATTGATGAAGTAAAAGAACTGAACAGAAGATTTCAAAGGGTGTCTCGAGAAGACAAAGTAAAGTATTATAAAGACATGTGCAAAGAACTAGAGATAGAAAACCAAAAGGGAAGAACACGCTCGGTGTTTCTCAAGCAGAAAGAACTGAAGAAAAAATATAAGCCTCGAGTTGCAATAGTGAAGGATTCTATGGGGAAAATATTAAACGACACAGGAAGCATCAAAAGAAGATGGAAGGAATAGAGTCATTATACCAATAAGAATTAGTTGATGTTCAACCATTTCAAGAGATGACATATGATGAGGAACTGATGGTACTGAAGGAAGAAGTCCAGGCTGCTCTGAAGGCATTGGCAAAAAACAAGGCTCCAGGAATTGATGGAATATCAATTCAGATGTTTCAACAAACAGATGCAGTGCTGGAGGTGCTCACTCGGCTATGCAAAGAAATATGGAAGACCATATTTGGCCAACTGACTGGAAGAGATCCATATTTATGCCTCTTCCCAAGAAAGGCTATCCAACTGAATGTGGAAATTATAGAACAATATCATTAATATCACATGCAAGGAAAATTTTGCTGAAGATCATTCAAAAATGGCTGCAGCAGTATATTGACAGGGAACTGCCAGAAATTCAGGCTGGTTTCAGAAGAGGATGTGGGGCCAGGGATATCATTGCTGATGTCAGATGGATCCTGGCTGAAAGCAGAGAATACCAGAAGGATGTTTACCTGTGTTTTATTGACTATGCAAAGGCATTTGACTGTGTGGATCATAACAATTATGGATAACATTGCGAAGAATGGGAATTCCAGATCACTTAATTGTGCTCATAAGGAACCTTTACATAGATCAAGAGGCGGTTGTTCAGACAGAACAAGGGGGTACTGACTGGTTTAAAGTCAGGAAAGATGTGCGTCAGGGTTGTATTCTTTCACCTTACCTATTCAATCTGTATGCCGAGCAAATATTACGAGAAGCTGGACTATATGTAGAAGAACAGGGCATCAGGATTGAAGGAAGACTCATTAACAATCTGCGTTATGCAGATGACACAACCTTGCTTCCTGAAAGTGAAGAGGACTTGAAGCACTTACTAATGAAGATCAGAGACCACAGCCTTCAGTATGGATTGCACCTCAATATAAAGAAAACAAATATCCTCACAACTGGACCAAAGAACAACATTATGATAAATGGAGCAAAGATTGAAGTTGTCAAGGATTTCATCTTACTTGGATCCACAATCAACAGCCATGGAAGCAGCAGTCAAGAAATCAAAAGACGTAGCGCACTGGATAAATATGCTGCAAAGGACCTCTTCAAAGTGTTGAAGAGCAAAGATGTCACCTTGAAGACCAAGGTGTGCCTGACCCAAGCCATGGTATTTTCAATCGCATCATATGCATGTGAAAGCTGGACAATGAATAAGGAAGACCGAAGAATTGACATCTTTGAATTGTGGCTTTGGCAAAGAATATTCAATATACCATGGATTGCCAAAAGAACGAACAAATCTATCTTAGAAGAAGTACAACCAGAATGCTCCTTAGAGGCAAGGTTGGCGAGACTGCGTCTTACATACTTTGGACATGTTGTCAGGAGGAATCAGTCCCTGGAGAAGGACATCATGCTTGGCAGAGTACAGTGTCAGCAGAAAAGAGGAAGGCCCTCAACGAGGTGGACTGACACAGTGGCTGCAACAATGAGCTCAAGCATAACAACGATTGTAAGGATGGCTCAGGACAGGGCAGTGTTTCGTTCTGTTGTACATAGGGTCGCTATGAGTTGGAACCGACTGAACGGCACCTAACAACAGCAACAACAACCAGGAGTGAGATGAAGGGGTGATGGAAGAATTATTGTTTAAGGAGCATTGAGTTTTTGTTTATAAAAAAAAAAAAAATTTGGCAAAGGACATTGGTGATGATTGCACAGCTGACCGATGAAATTGATCTCACTGAATCATATATGTGAAAAATGTTGAATTGGAAAATGTGGTGTTATTAATATTTTTACAATTGAACATATACATAATTTTAATTGTTATAATTAAATTATGATATATACATAAGAAAAATGCCATTTTAACATTTTAAGTGTACAGTCCAGTGACACTAATTACAGTCAGCATGTTGTACTACCATCACCACTATACATTTCTAAATGTATTTTATCACCCCAAACAGAAACCCTGTACCCAATCAGGTATAACTTGCATTCCTCCCTTCCCCAGTCACTTGTAACCACTAGTAAACTTTAGTCACTATGCATTTGCCTATTCTAAATATTTCATATAACTGGGATCATCCAATATTTGTCCTTTGCATCTGACTTACTTCTCTCAGCATAATGTTCTCAAGATTCATCCATGTCATAACATTTGTCAGAACTTCATTCCATTTTAAGGGTGAATAGTGTTTCATTCTATGGATATAACGCATTTTGTTTATCCATTCACCTTTTGAGGAACATTCAAGTTTCCACCTTTTGGCTGTGTCGAATAATACCGCAATAAACATTGGTGTCAGCTCAGAGCCAGTATCCAGTAATCAGGATAGTCTGACTTGAATGGATTTATGACATTGGCTACTTAGCTGTGGTGTCCCTAGGAGTGAAGTAGATAGGAAACCTACTATTGATCTCTACAATCAGATAATTCTAAGTCAAGTGAACAGCAGCCTAACTCAAATTGTCAGAATAATCACAGCCCCTCAATCAATTCCCAGACTTGAGCAAGTTTAAAGACCCACAACCCCTTGAATGAAAGGGAGACCAGGCCCCCTTGAGGAAGGACTTCAATATACTGCCAAAAATTTATACTGTTAATCTCTCTCCCAGCCTTCCCCAAAGGAATCTACAGCCTTTTACAAGAGTGACTGTTCATTGGTGGAAAAAAAGTAATCAGACTTTTCAGAGGTTACTGGATACTGGCTCTGACCGACACTAATTCCAGGAGACCCAAAACATCACCAGTTAGAGTGGGAGCATATAGAGGTCAGGTTATTAATGGAGTCTTAGCTCATATCCATCTCACAGTCGGGCCAGGTGGTCCCCGAATCCATCCTGTAGTGATTTCTCCAGTTCCAGAATGTATAATTGGAATAGATATACTCAGCAACTGGCAGAACCCCCACATTTGATCTCTGACAAATGGAGTAAGGACTATTATGGTAGGAAAAGTCAAGTGGAAGCCGTCAGAACTGCCCTTATGTAGGAAAATAGTAAACCAAAAGCAATACTGCATTCCTGAAGGGATTGTGGAGATTACTGCCATCACCACCACATCCCCATTCAACTCACCTATTTGGCATGTGCAAAAAAACAGGTGGATCTTGGAGAATGACAGTGGATTATCGAAAACTTAACCAGGTGGTGACTCCAATTGCAACTAGTTCTAGATTTGGTTACATTGCTTGAGCAAATGAATACATCTCCTGGTACCTGGTATGCAGCTAATGATCTGTTCAAAGCCTTTTTTTCAATTCCAGTTTTGAAGGAACTCCAGAAGTAGTTTGCCTTCAGCTGGCAAGGCCAGCAATACACCTTCACTCTCCTACCTCAGAGGTATATCAACTCTCCAGCCCTATGTCATAATGTAGTCTGCAGAAAACTTGATTGCCTTTCCCTTCCTAAACACATCACACTGTTACACTATATTGGTGACATTATGCTGATTGGACCTAGTAAGAAGACGTTTCAATGACTCTGGGCTTATTGGTAAAACGTTTGTTAGAGGGTGAGAAATTAATCTGACAAAAATTCAGGCATCTTCTACTTCAGTGAAATTCCTAGGGGTCCAGTGATATGGGGCATGTCAAGGTATTCCTCGCAAAGTGAAGGAAAAGTTGCTGCATCTGACCCCACCCAAAACCAAAAAGGAGGCACAATGCCTGGTGGGCATGTATGGATTTTGGAGGCAACATATCCCTCATTTAGGTGTGTTATTCCAGCATATTTATTAAATGCCTCAAAAAGCTGCTAGTTTTGAGTAGGCCTCAGAACAAGACAAGGCTATTCAACAAGTTCAGGCTGTCGTGCAAGCTGCTCTGCCACTTGGGCCATATGATCTTGATGATCCAATGGTGCCTGAAGTACCAATGGCAGATAGAGATATTGTTTGGAGTCTTTGGCAGGCCTCTATTGATGAATCACAGTGCAGATCCTTAGAATTTTGGAGCAAAGCACTGCTATTCTCTGCAGATAACTACTCTCCTTTTGAGAAACAGCTTTTTGCTTGTTACTGGACTTTAGTAGAGACTGAATACTTAACCATGGGCCACCAAGTCACCAAGTAGCCTGAGCTTCCCATCATGAACTGAGTGTTGTGTGACCCACAGAGCCATCAAGTCAGATGTGCACAGCAACAGTTCATCATTAAATGAAAATGGTATATATGAGATCCTGCCTGAGCAAGACCTTAAGGCACTAGTAAGTTGCCCATCATCTCCACTCCTGTCACATTACCTGCCCTTCCCCAGTATACACCTATGGCCTCATGGGAAGTTCCTTCTGACTGGTTGACTGAGAAAGAGAAAACTCTTGTCTGGTTTACAGATGGTGTTGTGAAATATGCAGGCACCACTAGAAAGTGGACAGCAGCAGCACTACAGCCACTCTCTGGAACCTCCTTGAAGGGCGGTGGTGAAGGGAAATACTCCTAATGGGCAGACCTTTGAGCAATGCACCTGGTTGTTCACTTTGCTTGGAAGGAGAAATGGCCAGAGGTGCGATTGTGTACTGATTCATGGCCTATGGCCAATGATTTGGCTAGATAGTCAGGGACTTCGAAGGAACATGATTGGAAAATTGGAGACAAGGAGTTATGGGGAAGAGGTATGTGGCTATACCTCCCTGAATGGGCTGAAGAAGTGTAAGACACTTTTGTCTCACTTGAATGCTCACCAAAGGGTGACCTCGGTAGAGGAGGATTTTAGCAATCAAGTGGACATGATGACGTGTTCTGTGGAAAACGGTCATCCTGTTTTCACAGCCGCTCCTGAAATTGCCCAATAGGCTTGTGAACAAAGTGGCCTTGGTGGCAGGAATAGAGGTTGTGCATGGGCTCAGCAACATAGACTTCCACTCAACAAGGCTGATTTGACTACAGCCTCTGCTGAGTGTCCGATCTGCCAGCAACAGAGACCAACACTGAGTCCCCAATATGGCACCATTCCTTGAGGTGATCAGCCAGCAACTTAGTAGCAAGTTAATTACATTGGACTGCTTCCATCATGGAAAAGGCAGCAATTTGTTCTTACTGGAATAAGCATTTACTCTGGATATGGATTTGCCTTCCCTGCACGCAGTGCTTATGCCAAAACTACCATCTGTTATCCACTATAATTATCTTAGTTATCTAGTGCTGCTGTAACAGAAATACCACAAGTGGATGGCTTTAACAAAGAGAAATTTATTGTGTCACTGTCTAGTAGGCTACAAGTCCAAATTCAGTGCATTAGCTCCAGGGGAAGGCTTTCTTTCTCTGTTGGCTCTGGAAGAAGGTCCTTGTCATCAGTCTTCCCTTGGTCTGGGAGAATCTCAGTGCAGGAACCTTAGGTCCAAAGGACATACTCTGCTCCCGATACTGCTTTCTTGGTAGTATGAGGTCCCCATGTCTCTCTGCCCATTTCTCTCTTTTATGTCTCAAAAGAGATTGGCTTAACACACTACCTAATCTTGTAGACTTCATCAATATAACTGCTGCTAATCCATCTTATTACATCACAGCGATAGGATTTACAACATATAGGAACATTACACAAAGTGGTGGACAATCACACAATACTGAGAATCATGGCCCAGCTAAGTTGACAGATACTTTGGGGGGACACAATTCAATGCATGACAATCATGGTATCCCACACAGCATCGTCTCAGATCAAGGGACTCAATTCACAGCAAATGAAGTGTGGCAATAGGCTCATGATCATGGAATTCACTGGTCTTACCATGTTCCCCATCATCCCGAAGCAGTTGGCTTGACAGAATGATGGAATGGTCTTCTAAAGACACAATTACAGTGCCAACTAGGTGGCAATACCTTGCAGGGTTGGGACAATGTCTAAACTAGTGTCCAGTATATGGTGCTATTTCTCAGATAGCCAGGATTCGTGGGTCCAGGAATCAAGGGGTGGTACCACTCACCACCCTATTGACCCACTCATAAAATTTTTGTTTCCTGTTCCCACGACCCTGTGCTCTACGGGTCTAGAGGTCTTAGTTCCAAAGGGAAGGATACTCCTACCAGGAGACAAAACACTGGTTCTAATAAAATAGAAGTTAAGAATGCCACCCATCCACTTTGGAGTCCTCATGCCTCTGGATCAATAGGCAAATAAGGGAGTTACTATATTGGCTGGTGTGCTTGATCCTGATTACCAATGAGAAATTGGTTTCATATTACATAATGGAGGTAAAGAAGAGTGTGTCTGGAATACAGGATATTCCTTAGGATACCTCTTAATACTACCGTGCCCTATGATTAAAGTCAATGGAAAACTACAGCAACCCAATTCCAACATGACTACTAATGGGATGAAGGGATGAAGTTTTGGGTAAACTCCTCCCGCCCAGGCAAAGAATCACAACTAGCTGAGGTACTTGTTGAGGGCAAAAGGAATATACAGAATGGGTGGTGGAAGAAGGTAATTCTAAATATCAGTTACAACCATGTCACCAGTTGTAAAAATGAGGACTGTAATTGTTATGAGTATTCCTTCCTTGTATGTGTGCATCAAATATTTTTGTTTTCCTCACATGTAAAATATAAGTTGTAAATGGGACTAGTACACTTTCAGTTGTACAAATGTTAGTTGTATCAGGTTAGGCACAAGTATGGCTTTGCAATTGTCTTTATTTAGAGATTGTGTATGATTTAAGCAGATGTGTACAGGTGCCAAGTTGACAAGGGTTGGACTGTAATGGTTAAGGTTGTGTGTTAACTTGGCTGAGCTGAGATTCTCAGTGGATTGGCAGTTATGTAATGATGTAGCTTGGCAGTTATGTAATGATGTAGTTTAGCAATTATGTAATCATGTAATTTGGCAGTTATGTGTCACTGGGTTCTGGGTAATGATGTAGTTATCCTCCATTTTGTGATATAATCACTTTCATGATTTGATCTGATGTGATCACTCAATCAGTTGTAAGGGGAGTTTCCTTAGGGGTGTGGCCTGCATCCAATATACATGGACTTCCAAGGCATTTGCTCACTCTGGATCCTACATTCAGCTCATCATACCTCCAGTTCTTGGGACTTAAGCCAGCAGCCTGCCATATTGCCTGTCAATCTTGGATTCATCAGCCCCTGAAGCTACATGAGTCAGGAGAAGCCTGCAGCCTGATGCCTGACCCATGAACTTGGGACTTGCCAGTCTCTACAACCACATGAGCCATTTCATCTCCCCCTCTCTCTTTATATATATATATATATGTGTATGTATGTGCATGTGTGTGTACATACTAGTTTTATTTCTCTAGAGAAACCAGCCTAAGACAAGCATACAGTAGGCTCTCAACAACGTTAGCAGAATATGTAGTTCTGGGGATCCAGACATGACTCTCACTTCATTACTGGGAGTGGGTGTGGAGAGAATCTTGGTTTGAAACATGAGGGAGGATAGAGTTTGGAGGTGAGGTGGATCTCATGGATGGGATGTACATGAGGGCTGCAAGGAGGTTTCTGGTGAAGGGAAGAAGTTTGAATTCCTTCAGCAAGGAAACCTGGGACCATACCAGTTCCCTATGGACATGTCTTTTTTTTTTTCCTCCTTGTGTCTAATCCTTTGACCCTAGGCTACTTGAGAAATCCTGAAAAGGAAACAATTGCCCTTCAGCCTATGGGTAGAGGGGCTGGAGGATAATCCAACTTTCCCCTTCAACTCTCTCCACAGGTCATCCAACTCAGACCTTGACCTGAAGCCACCTAATTCTTCCTCCCTTGGAGCACCGACCACATGCATCCCTGAGGTAAGGCTTATTCACTGGACACGGTAAACTTTGTAATATTTATTTAAAGGCAAAGAAATAATCCATGTAGAGTCATGTCAGAAAACTGGCAGAATGGACAGCACCAAACTTTCATTCCTCCAATGAAACATAGAAAGAACAACCAGAAACTCTCAGATCCAACTTAGTGGGAACTCTGAAATTAGTCAAAAGTTTATAACAACCAAGCAAATGATAAATCAAGAAAAAGTGACTTCAAAAAGGTAGAAAAGCATTGTGGCTTTTACCTTGCCCTTGCCCCAACCCTCCCTGGCTTGGCAGCAGGCGGGAAGAGGGCAGCCCATATGCCCCATGTGGGACCCTGGACTCTTGTTCCAGAAAAGAAGGGCATACCTTATCCGCAAATTGCTGTATATGTCTCTTCCATCCTGTCCAGGGACTGCCTGAAGGACTGAGGCGAGGCACTCCTCTCTGTTTCCTCTACCTCAGAGCCTACTCAGGGCAGAAAATATGAGGGTATTTTTGGAAATCATTGTAAGGTGACCCAGTGGCATCACTAGGAGGATGTGGGGGATGCAGAACACACCGGGTGACACAGTCACAGGGGGTGACACCAAATGACTGTCTATAAAATTTTTGTGCGTGTTTCAGCAGAAATTTATTACTTTATATAAAAATATCCTTGAAGTTATAACAATGAAAACATTTTTCCTAAGCCCAGCTTACATGTATCAATATACCTGCAAGGCTAAAACTCTGTGCTAATTTACTTTTTGAATCTTCTAATGCACTCTGGTCAGAGCTGTCATTATTACCCAATTGCAAAGACACTTCGAATCATGTGGTTTCATCTGCATGCGCTACAAGCATGCACTATTGTTTTCATTGCTGCCAGTGTTTTTATATTCAATGATCTTGTCAAATTTTTCTGAGGTATTAGCAACAATATTGTGGTAATTAGCATTTGTGAACCTATATCAATAACTTTTTAAAAATTTTATTGGGCTTTAAGTGAAAGCTTACAAATTAAGTCAGTCTCTCATACAAAACCTTATACACACCTTGCTATATACTTCTAGTTGCTCACCCCCTAATGAGACAGCACACTCCTTCTCTCCGCCCTGTATTTCTGTGTCCATTCTGCCAGCTCCTGTCCCCCTCGGTCTTCACATCTCCCCTCCTGACAGGAGCTGCAAACATAGTCTCATGCGTCTGCTTGATCCAAGAAGCTCACTCCTCACCAGTATCATTTTCTGTCTTATACTCCAGTCCAATCCCTCTTTGAAGAGTTGGCTTTGGGAATGGTTCCTGTCTTGGGCTAACAAAAAGTCTGGGGACCATGACCTCTGGGGTCCTTCTAGTCTAAGTGAGCCCATTAAGTCTGCTCTTTTTATGAGAATTTGAGGTCTGCATCTCACTCCTCTCCTGCTCCTCCAGGGATTCTCTGTTGTGTTCCCTGTCATGACAGTCATCAGCTATAGCCAGGCACCATCTAGTTCTTCTGGTCTCAGTTTGATGTAGTCTCTGATTTATGTGACCCATTCTTACTCTTGATCTCATACTTACCTGTGTCTTTGGTGTTCTTCATTCTCCTTTGGTCCAGGTGGGTTGAGATCAATTGATGCATCTTAGATGGCCACTTGCCAGCGTTTAAGACCCCAGTTGGATGCAGAATGTTTTCTTAATAGATTTTGTTATGCCAATTGACCTAGATGTCCCCTTAAACCATGGTCCTCAAACCCCTGGCCCTGCTATGCTGGCCTTTGAAGCATTCAGTTTATTCAGGAAACTTCTTTGCTTTTGGTTTAGTCCAGTTGTGCTGACCTCTCCTGTACTGCGTGTTGTCCTTCCCTTCACCTAAATTAGTTCTCGTCTACTACCTAACTAGTGAATGCGCCCTCCCTCCCTCCTGATGCACACCTTTCCTGACTTTAAATCACTCAGTATCCCCTTGTTCTGTCCAAACAACTGCCTCTTGATCTATGTACAGGTTCCTCATGAGCACAGTTAAGTGTTCTGGAATTCCCATTCTTCACAATGTTGCCCATAATTTGTTATGATCCACACAGTCGAATGCGTTTGCATAGTCAATAAAACACAGGTAAACATCCTTCTGATATTCTCTGCTTTCAGCCAGGATCCATCTGACATCAGCAATGATATCCCTGGTCCCACATCCTCTTCTGGATCCAGCCTGAATTTCTGGCATTTCCCTGTCGATATGCTGCTGCAGCCACTTTTGAATGATCCTCAGCAAAATTTTCCTTGCATGTGATATTAATGATATTGTTCTATAATTTCCACATTTGGGTGGAGCACCTTTCTTGGGAATAGGCATAAATACGGATTTCTTAAAGTCAGTTGGCCAGGAAGCTGTCTTCCATATTTCTTTGCATAGACGAGTGAGCACCTCCAGCGCTGCATCTGTTTGTTGCTACATCTCAACTGATACTCCGTCAATTCCCGGAGCCTTGTTTTTTTGCCAATGCCTTCAGAGCAGCTTGGACTTCTTCCTTCAGTACCATCAGTTCCTGAGCATATGCTACCTCTTGAAATGGTTGAACGTAGACTAATTCTTTTTGGTATAATGACTCTGGGTGTTCCTTCCATCTTCTTTTGATGCTTCCTGCATCGTTTAATATTTTCCCCATGGAATCCTTCACTATTGCAACTCAAGGCTTGAATTTTTTCTTCAGTTCTTTCAGCTTCAGAAACGCCGAGCGTGTTCTTCCCTTTTGGTTTTCTATCTCTAGTTCTTTGCACATGTCATTATAATACTTTACTTTGTCTTCTCGAGCCGCCTTTTGAAATCTTCTGTTCAGTTCTTTTACTTCATCATTTCTTCCTTTTGCTTTAGGTGTTTGATGTTTGAGAGCAAGTTTCAGAGTCTCTTCTGACATCCATCTTGGCCTTTTCTTTCTTTTCTGTCTTTTCAATGACCTCTTGCTTTCTTCATGTATGAGGTCCTTGATGTCATTCCACAACTAGTCTGGTCTTCGGTCATTAGTCTTCAACGTGTGAAATCTATTCTTGAGATGGTCTCCAAGTTCAGGTGGGATATACTCAAGGTTGTATTTTGGCTCTCATTGACTTGCTCTGACTTTTTTCAGTTTCGGCTTGAACTTGCGTATGAGCAATTGATGGTCTATTCCACAGTCGGCCACTGGCCTTGTTCTGACTGATGATATTGAACTTTTCCATCATCTGTTTCCACAGATGTAGTCAATTTGATTCCCAAGAATACACCACATTAATAGAATGAAAGGGAATAAAATGGTCATTTCAATGGATATAGAAAAAGCATTTGACAAAATTCAACACCCTTTCCTGATAAAAACACTCAATAAATCAAGAATAGAAGAAAGCTTCCTCAATATAATAAAGATCATATATGAAATAAAAATCAATGATGAAAGAATAAGGAGCCCTGGTGGTGCAGTGGTTGAGCGCTCAGCCACTAACCCAAAGGTAAGCAGTTCAAACCCACCAGCTACTCCATGGGAGAAAGATGTGGCAGTCTGCTTCCATAAAGATTGCAGCCTTGGAAATCCTGTGGGGCAGTTCTACTCTGTCCTATAGGGTCACTATGATTCAGAATCAACTCAGCACAGGTGGGTTTTGGGTGACAGAATGAAAGCTTTCCCAGATCAGGAATAAGAAATGGATACCCACTTTTGCCACTTCTATTCAACTAGTACTGAAAATTCTAATTAGAGAATCAGGCAAGAAAAATAAATAAAATGCATCCAAATTGAAATAAAAGAAGTAAAACTATTACTGTTCACAAATAACAAAATCTTAGATCTAGAAAAACCTCAAGAAACCACACACACACAAAATTAGAACTAACAAATGAATTTAGCAAAGATGCATGATACAAAACCAATGCAAAAATCACTTGTATTTCTATACAGTAGCAATGGAAAATCCAAAGAGGAAACTAAGAAAACATTCCCATTTACAACAGCATCAAAAGAATAAAATACTTAGTAATAAATTTAACCCAGGAGGTACCATATTTGTACACTGAAAAGTACAAAACATTATTGAAAGAAATTGAAGTAGACCTAGGTAAATGGAAAGCCATCCCATGATCAGAGATTGGAAAATTTAGTGTAGCTAAAATGCTAATACTATTTGTCTTAGTTCTCTAGAGAAATAGAATCAGTGAGGTATACATACAAGTAGAGAAAGAGAGATACAGACATACAGAAAGAGAGACAGAGATTTGCTTCAAGGGATTGGCTCACACGATTGTGGGGACTGGCAAGTCCAAAATCCATAGATCAAGTGGCAGGCTGAAGCCTTCTGCAAGCTTGTATCCCAAGACCTGTAGGAGAGGTGTTGGAAAAAGAGCAGAGTGGAGAGACACAGTATGTTCTGCCAAAATATCTATATACAGTCTGCAGGTGCAGGGCCAATAATAAGGAGAAATAGGAAGCCTTGATGGAAGAAGTAGAAGAGAAGACAATCTGGGGACAAGAATGGGAAGCAGGGACCGAGAGCATTTTGACATGATCCTTAGTGAGCCTGAGGTCCATTCATATGACACATACAGGCCTCGAGTTCCATGAGCAGCTGGAGGCAGGAGGTAGGGCAGAGTCTTAGGCTCTCAGACGGTATGAGATGTGACAGGAACAGAGGGCTGAGACAAGAACTCTAGGAAACACTATCAGGAGACAGGCCAGGGAAAAGAAGAAAGAAACTGTCAGAGATAAGAGGTCATCCAGAAAAGGAAAGAAAATGAGGCAGAGGGGTATAGTAGTGAGGTGCTATGCCAGGATTCCATAGTGTGCAGAGAGAGAATGATGCTGGGCCCAGGGTGGTTACTTGGAACAAATTTCAGCATCATCCTTAGGAAACACAGTGTAAACCTGGTTGCCAGATCACCTCACAGATTCCAGAATTCCAATCACCAACATCTCCCTGACTAGAGATCAGACAGAGTCAGGGCCCCAAAGATGCTGTAGTGAACGACCTCTCAGATGTGTATCTGCATACCACTGTCACAAAGACAGGCCAGTCCCAAAATCAAATGAAGGAGGTGTCACCTTGGAGGAGAACAGCAGGGCTTGGCATTCTGGACCAAGGGTGACGGGAAGGGGGTTCGGATCAAGGACCCAGCCCTGAAGAACAGACCTGAGGCCAGTAGGGGATGGAGGTGAGAGGCGATGGAAGGAGAACTTCCCCTTCTTCACACCTGTCCCTGGCCCAACACCTCTAGAGCTAGATTGGGAGGTATCTCCCAGCACGTCTGCCTCCAGGGTGAGTCAATGGAGTGGGCTTGGTAGACAGAAGGCAGAGGATGCCACTCAAAGTTTGAGCAGGTGGGTATTCCCAGTGGCAGAGGCTCTTCCAGTTCCAGAGGAGACGGGTAAGGCCCAGGGTTTGGCTGGGCTGGAGAAGGATGGCTCAGTGCTGCCTGCCCCTACCCAGACCTGGGCATGACCAGCACCTCTAGGACCGCTGTGCTGATGGCTGACCAAGCAGTGTTCCCCTGGGCCCAAACACCAGAAAATGCAGTGTACATACTTGCAGGGGAGGAGAGAGCTTCTGGATTCCAACAGAGAGCTCCTCCTCCCAGAGCTAGGATAGCCTCCTACTCTCAGGTGATAGGCTTCCCTACTCAGGTGTGACCTGAGGGAGACAGGCTGGTGGTCACCCTGCCCACCCCTCTTTCCCATAAGTGTCTTCAGGGTAGGGGTGATTTCACCTCCTCCAGGCCATTTCAATTTGTGGGATAGTATAGACAGGGCACCTGATATTGCAGACCTTGAGAAGATGGACAGAAGGCAGGGCAGATGGGGGCCAGGCCTCCTCCCCTCTGTTCACACCCACTTCAGAGTGTGGATTCCTCAGGATGGCAGGAGAGGCCACGAGGCTCAAATATTTCAGTGGCCACCCAGGACAACAGGGCACCAATAAGTGTTGTTGGGTCCCTGTTCCTATGCTGCAAATCTTGGTTCTTTCCTCCTAATATCCTAAAGTCCTGAGAAATGGGGCAGAGGTCAGTGGGGGTAAGTGGGTGCCCTAGCTGAATTGGAAACTCCCTCCCTCTATCCTATTTTCATCCCCAAACCCATCTCTCCTCCTCACACCATGCCCCAATTCACTACACCAGGCACCCAAGTCCTGTCTTCACATGGCCTTGGCAGGCCTTGGGGATTTCAAGTAGATCATGGCGTCCACCAGGGCAGTGGGCATGTAGCTCATGGGGAGGTAGAAGAGCTTGGCATCCCAGCCAGGTGAGTACCGGGTGTGGGGGTGGCAGGCAGTCAGCGCATGCTCCATGCAGTCTGTCACCAAGGACAGACGAG
This sequence comes from Loxodonta africana, assembly GCF_030014295.1. Classification (NCBI taxonomy): domain Eukaryota; kingdom Metazoa; phylum Chordata; class Mammalia; order Proboscidea; family Elephantidae; genus Loxodonta; species Loxodonta africana. The sequence goes on along the minus strand of NC_087345.1, from coordinate 80,396,337 downwards.
GTGAGGAGTTTTTTCCCTTGGTTTCAATTGCTTTCATGTCTGTCCAGAATGAGAAAGGACCCAGGTTATACTCCCACCTCTCAACCTACCCACCCTGGGACCAGCTTTGGGAGAAAAGTTCCTAAAAATTGCTACTTTCCCAAAGCCGTCACCCCAACTTATTGCAATCAGGTTGCCCTGGCCTAGCCCTTCCCCTAGAGCAGGTTGTTCCACACTAACCAGTCTGGATCTCAGCCTGAGAATAACTGCATGGCATGAATGAAGGTCTCTGCTAACAATAGGCATCTAAGGGTATGAACACCAGCTGTTTCTAACATCAGCTTACTATGAGTCCAAGGGTGTCTTCCCTCTCTGGCTTCAGTTTCCACCTCAAAATAATAACGAAGTTCACAGAAGTGGTCCCAGGTCTAGTAAGCCTGGGTCCTTAGTGTGGGTTACCAGCTGATCATAGAGGACCATGGAAATGGGGCTGAATGTCCCCACTCTGTGAAGGAGGCAGAGCCAGAAAGATGTACCCTGACACTAATGGTGCAACTAGTGATGGGCCCAGGCATTCCAGAAAAGGGTTTGCATCTCTCCACACTGTCCACAGCCCACTCACAGGAATCCAGGAACTTCTTGCCGTAGGCATCCTTAACATCTGGGCTGGCCTGGTCCCACAGCTCCTGGTACTTCGTTAAAAACGTCTCTGTGTTGATGATTTCAGTCTTGAAAAAACCAGGCTCAATAATAGCCACCTTGACCCCAAATGAGGAGATCTCTCTCCTGCAAAGCAAACAGACACAGGGGAAAGGATTTCAGGGGCCCCTGGAGAAAAAACACACGGACAACAACCGCGCGCCGGGTGGAATAGGCTGGAAATTGAGGACTTGCAAAGGGCAGCGGCCAGTGGGAGAATAATAACCATGGCATTGCCTCTGTATAGAGTCAAATAATTTTCTAGGTAATTTTATATTATAAGCTCATTAGCTCTAAATCTTACCTATCCTGGAGCAAGGCACCACTGACATGCTTGTTTTTAGTTGCCATTGAGTCAGTTCCGACTCATAGCAACAATCCTTTGTACAACAGAACGAAACACTGCCTGGTCCTGTACCGTCCCCATGATCACTGTTATGCTTGAGCCTACTGTTGCAGCAACTATGTCAGTCCATCTCATTGAGGGTCTTCTCTTTTTTGCTGACCCTCTACTTTACCAAGCACGATGTCCTTCTGCAGGGACTAGTCCCTCCTGAAACCATGTCCAAAGACAAAGTCTCACCATCCTCACTTCCAAGGAGCACTCTGGCTGTATTTCATGCAAGACAGACTTGTTTGTTCTTCTGGCAACCTCATAATTCAAAGGCATCATATCTTCTTCAGTGCTCTTATTCATTGCCAAGCTTTCACATGCATATGAGGCGATTGAAAACACCATGGCTTAGGTCAGGCGCACCTTAGTCTTTAAAGTGACGTCCTTGTTTTTTAACACTTTAAAGAGGTCTTTTGCAGCAGATTTGCCCAATGCAATACATCGTCTGATTTCCTGAGTGTTGCTTCCATTGGTGTTCATTGTGGATCTAAGCAAAATGAAATCCTTGTAACTTTAACCTCTTCTCCATTTATCATGATGCTACTTGTTGGTCAAGTTGTGAGGATTTTTGTTTTCTTTATGTTGAGGTGTAATCCATACCAAAGGCTGTGGTCTTTGATCTCCATCAGTAAGTGCTTCAAGTCCTCTTCACTTTCAGCAAGCAAGGTTGTGTCATCTGCATAAAGCAGGTTGTTAATGAGTCTTCCTCCAATCCTGATGCTGCATTCGTCTTCGTATAGTCCAGCTTCTTGGATTATTTGCTCAGCATACAAATTGAATAAGTATGGTAAAACGATATAACCCTGGTGCACACCTATCTTGACTTTAAACCATGCAGTATCCCTTTGCTCTGTTCAAACAACTCCCTCTTGGTCTATGTGTACTTTCCGCGTGAGCACATTTTAGTGTTCTGGAATTCCCATTCCTCTCAATGTTGTCCATAATTTGTCATGATCCAAAGCCAAATGCCTTTGCATAGTCAATAAAACACAGGTAAAAATCTTTCTGGTGTTCTCTGCTTTCAGCTAGGGTCCATCTGATATCAACAATGATATCCCGTTGTCATAGACTGAATTGTGTCCCCCCAAAATATCTGTCAACTTGCATAGGTCACGATTCCTTTGTATGATTGTATGATTGTCTACCATTTTACCATCTGATGCGATTTCCCTGTGTGTTGTAAATCCCATCACTATGATGTAATAAGATGGATTAAAAAAAAAAAAAAGATGGATTAGCAGCAGTTATATTGATGAGGTCTACAAGATTAGGTAGTGTCTTAAGGCAATCTCTTTTGAGACATAAAAGAGAAAAATTAGCAGAGAGACATGGGGACCTCATACCACCAAGAAAGCAGCACCACCAGGAGCAGAGCATGTCCTTTGGACCTGAGGTTCCTGCACTGAGATGCTCCCAGACCAAGGGAAGACTGATGAGAAGGACCTTCCTTCATAGCTGACAGATAGAGAAAGCCTTCCTCTGGAGCCAGTGCCCTGAATTCGGACCTCTAGCCCACTAGACTATGAAAGAATAAATTTCACTTTGTTAAAGCCATCCACTTGTGATATTTCTGTTATAGCAGCACTAGATGACTAAGACACCCTTGTTCCACGTTCTTTTGTGAATCCAGCTTAAATTTCTGAAAGTTCCCTGTCCATGTACTGCTGCAACTTCTTTTGAATGATCTTCAGCGAAATTTTACTTGCATGTGATATTTAATAATATTGTTTGATAACTTCTGCATTCTGTTGGATCACCTTTCTTTGGAATGGGCACAAATATGGATCTCTTTTCCAGCTGGTTGGCCAGGTAGCTGTCTTCCAAAAATTTTGGCATAGAAGAGTGCGCACCTCCAGCGCGGCACCCGTTTGTTGAAACATCTCAATCGGTATTCTGTCAATTCCTGGAGCCTTATTTTTCACCAATCTCCAGTGCAGCTTGGACTTCTTCCTTCAATACCATCAGTTCTTGATTAAATGCCACCTCTAAAAATTGTTGAATGTCCACCAATTCTTTTTGGTACAGTGACTCCGTGTATTTCTTCCATCTTCTTTTGATGCTTCTCGTGTTGTTCAATGTTTTGCCAGTAGAATCTTTCAAAATTGCCACTCGAGGCTTGAGAATTTTTCTTCAGTTCTTTTGGCTTGAGAAATGTCAAGCATGTTCTTCCCTTTTGGTTTTCTAACTCCAGCGCTTTGCACATTTCATTGTAACAGTTTGTCTTCTCGACTCACCCTTTGAAATCTTCTGTTTAGCCCTTTCACGTCATCATTTCTTTCATTAGCTTTAGCTAGTCTAGGTTCAAGAGCAAGTTTCAGAGTCTCTTCTAACATTTATTTTGGTCTTTTTTTTTTTTTTATTGTGCTTTAAGTGAAATTTTATAAATCAAATCAGTCTCTCACACAAAAATTTATATACACCTTGCTGTATACTCCTAGTTGCTCTCCCCCAATAAGACAGCACACTCCTTCCCTCCACTCTTCATTTTCGTGTCCATTCAGCCAGCTTCCAACACCTTCTGCCCTCTCGTCTCCCCTCCAGACAGGAGTTGCCCACATAGTCTCATGTGTCTGCTTGATCCAAGAAGCTCACTCCTCACCAGTGTTATTTTCTATCCCACAGTCCAGTCCAAACCCCGTCTGAAAAGTTGGCTTTGGGAATGGTTCCTGTCTTGGGCTAACAAAAGGTCTGGGGACCATGACCTCTGGGGTTCCTCTAGTCTCAGTCAGACCATTAAGTCTGGTCTTTTTATGAGAATTTGAAGTTTGCATCCCACTGCTCTCCAGCTCCCTATCAGAGTAGTCAACGGTTGTAGCCCAGCACCATCTAGTTCTTCTGATCTCAGGCTGATGTAGTCTCTGGTTTATGTGGTCCTTTCTGTCTCTTGGACTCATAATTGCCTTGTGTCTTTGGTGTTCTTCATTCTCCTTTGGTCCAGGTGGGTTGAGATCAATTGATGCATCTTAGATGGCGGCTTGCTAACGTTTAAGACCCCAGCCGCCACACTCCAAAGTGGAAAGCAGAATGTTTTTTTAATGCATTTTATTATGCCAATTGACTTAGATGTCCCCTGAAATCATGGTTCCCAAACCCCCGCCCCTGCTACGCTGGCCTTTGAACCATTCAGTTTATTCAGGAAACTTCTTTGCTTTTGGTTTTGTCCAGTTGTGCTGATCTGTCCTGTATTGTGTGTTGTCCTTCCTTTCACCTAAAATAGTTCTTGTCTACTGTCTAATTAGTGAATACCCCTCTCCTTCCCTCCCTCCCTAGTCTCCTAACCATCAAAGAATGTTTTCTTCTCTGTTTAAACTATTTTTCAAATTCTTATAATAGTGGTCTCATACGATATTTGTCCTTTTGCAACTAATTTCATTCAGCATAATGCCTTCCAGATTCCTCCATGTTATGAAATGTTTCACGGATTCATCATTGTTCTTTATCGATGTGTAGTATTCCATTGTGTGAATATACCATAATTTATTTATCCATTCATCCATTGATGGACACCTTGGTTGCTTCCATCTTTTTGCTATTGTAAACAGTGCTGCAATGAACATGGGTGTGCATATATCTGTTCGTATAAAGGTTCTAATTTCTCTAGCATATATTCCAAGAAGTGGGATTGCTGGATCGTATGGTATTTCTATTTCTAAGTTTTTTAAGGAAGCGCCAAATCGATTTCCAAAGTGGTGGTACCATTTTACATTCCCACCAGCAGTGTATAAGTGTTTCAGTCTCTCCACAACCTCTCCAACATTTATTATACTTTGTGTTATTTGGATTAATGCCAGCCTTGTTGGAGTGAGATGGAATCTCATTGTAGTTTTGATTTGCATTTCTCTAATGGCTAATGATCTTGAGCATTTCCTCATGTATCTGTTAGCTACCTGAATGTCTTCTTTAGTGAAGTGCCTGTTCATATCTTTGCCCATTTTTTAATTGGGTTATTTATCTTTTTGTTGTTGAGTTTTTGCAATATGATGTAGATTTTAGAGATCAGATACTGATCGGACACGTCATAGCTAAAAACTTTTTCCCACTCTGTAGGCAATCTTTTTACTCTTTTGGTGAAGTCTTTGGATGAGCATAGGTGTTTGATTTTCAGGAGCTCCCAGTTATCTAGTTTCTCTTCTGGTGTTTGTGCATTGTTAGTAAAGTTTTGTATACTGTTTATGCCATGTATTAGGGCTCCTAGCATTGTCACTATTTTTTCTCCCGTGATATTTATCGTTTTAGATTTTATATTTAGGTCTTTGATCCATTTGAGTTAGTTTTTGTGTATGGTGTGAGGTATGGGTCTTGTTTCATTTTCTTGCAGATGGATATCCAGTTATGCCAGCACCATTTGTTACAGAGACTGTCTTTTCCCCATTTACCTGACCTTTGTCAAATATCAGCTGCTCATATGTGGATGGATTTATGTCTGGATCCTCAATTCTGTTCCATTGGTCCATGTATCTGTTGTTGTACCAGTACCAGGCTGTTTTGACTACTGTGGCGTTATAATAGGTTCTAAAATCAGGTAAAGTAAGGCCTCCTACTTTGTTCTTCTTTTTCAGTACTGCCTTATTTATCCAGGGCCTCTTTCCCTTCCATATGAAGCTGATGATTTGTTTCTCCATCTCATTAAAAAATGTCATTAGAATTTGGATCAGAACTGCATTGTATCCATAGATTGCTTTTGGTAGAATAGACATTTTGACAACGTTAAGTCCTTCTATCCATGAACAAGGAATGTTTTTCCACTTATGTAGGTCTCTTTTGGTTTCTTGCAGTAGTGTCTTGTAGTTTTCTTTATATAGGTCTTTTACGTATCTGGTAAGATTTATTCCTAAATATTTTGTCTCCTTGGGGGCTGCTGTAAATGGTATTGATTTGGTGATTTCCTCTTCCATGTTCTTTTTGTTGGTGTAGAGAAATCCAACTGATTTTTGTATGTTTACCTTGTATCCTGATAGTCTGCTGAACTCTCCTATTAGTTTCAGTAGTTTTCTTGAGGATTCTTTAGGGTTTTCTATATATAAGATCATGTCATCTGCAAACAGAGATACTTTTACTTCTTCCTTACCAATCTGGATGCCCTTTATTTCTTTATCTAGTCTAACTACTCTGGCTAGCAGTGCCAGCATAATGTTGAATAAGAGTGGTGATAAAGGGCATTCTTGTCTGGTTCCCAATCTCAAGTGGAATGCTTTCAGGCTCTTTCCGTTTAGGATAATGTTGGCTGTTGGCTTTGTATAAACACCCTTTATTATGTTGAGGAATTTTCCTTCTATTCCTAATTTGCAGAGAGTATTTATCATGAATGGATGTTGAAATTTGTCAAATGCCTTTTTTGCATCAATTGATAAGATCATATGGTTCTTGTCCTTTACTTATATGATGGATTACATTAATTGTTTTTCTAATGTTGAACCATCTCTGCATACCTGGTATGAATCTCTGCATACTTGGTCATGGTGAATAATTTTTTTGATACGTTGTTGGATTCTATTGGCTAGAATTTTGTTGAGGATTTTTGCATTTAAGTTCATGAGGGATATCGATCTGTAATTTTCTCTTTTTGTGGTGTCTTTACTGGTTTTGGTATCAGAGATATGCTGGCTTCATACAATGAGTTTGGGAGTATTCTGTCCTTTTCTATGCTCTGAAATACCTTTAGTAGTAATGGTGTTAACTCTTCTCTGAAAGTTTGGTAGAGCTTCCAGTAAAGCCATCTGGACCAGGGTTTTTTTGTGTTGTTGTTGGGAGTTTTCAAATTATCTTTTCAATCTCTTCTTTTTTTATGGGTTTATTTAGTTGTTCTACCTCTGTTTGTGTTAGTTTAGGTAGGTAGTGTGTTTCTAGAAATTCATCCATTTCTTCTAGGTTTTCAAATTTGTTAGAGTACAGGTTTGCATAGTAATCTGATGCAATTCTTTTAATTTCAGTTGGGTCTCTTGTAATATTGCCCATCTCATTTCTCATTCTGGTTATTTGCCTCCTCTCCTGTTTTTCTTTAATCAGTTTGGCCAATGATTTATTAATTTTCTTAATTTTTTCAAAGAACCAGCTTTTGGTCTTGTTAACCCTTTCAACTGTTTTTCTGTGCTCTATTTCATTTAATTCTGCTCTAATTTTTATTATTTCCTTTCTTCTGGTACCTGCGAGTTTCTTTTGTTGCTCTCTATTTGTTCTAGTTGTAGGGATAATTCTTTGATTTTGGCCCTTTCTTCTTTTTTGGATGTGTGCATTTATTGATATAAATTGACCTCTGAGCATTGTTTTTGCTGTGTCCGAAAGGTTCTGATAGGAAGTGTTTTCATTCTCATTGGATTCTCTGAATTTCTTTATTCCTTCCTTAATGTCTTCTATAACCCAGTCTTTTTTGAGCAGAGTATTGTTCAGTTTCCAAGTGTTTGATTTCTTTTCCCTGCTTTTTCTGTTACTGATTTCTACCTTTATGGCCTTATGGTCAGAGAAGATGCTTTGTAATATTTCAATGCTTTGGATTTTGCTAAGGCTTGCTTTATGACCTGATATGTGGTCTATTCTAGAGAATGTTCCATGTGCACTAGAAAAGAAAGTAGACTTGACTGCTGTTGGATGGAGTGTTCTGTATATGTCTATGAGGTCAAGTTGGTTGATTGTGGCATTTAGATCTTCCATGTCTTTATTGACCTTCTTTATGGATGTTCTGTCCTTCACTGAAAGTGGTCTGTTGGAGTCTCCTACTATAGTTGTGGAGCTATCTCACTTTTCAATGCTGTTAGAGTTCATGTATCTTGCAGTCCTGTCAGTGGGTGCATAAATATTTAATATGATTATACACGCCTGGTATATTGTTCCTTTAATCATTATATAGTGTCCTTCGTTATTCTTTGTGATAAATTTAACTTAAACTCTATTTTGTCAGAAACTCATATTGCCACTCCTTTTTTTTGATTCTTGCTTGCTTGATATATTTTTTTCCATCCTTTGTGTTTTAGTTTGTTTGTGTCTCTAAGTCTAAACTGTGTCTCTTGTCGGCAGCGTATAGACAGATTGTGTGTGTGTTTTTTTTTTAATCCATTCTGCCACTGTCTGTCTCTCTATTGGTACATTTACTCCATTTACATTCAGCGTAATTATGGATAGGTATGAGTTTAGTGCTATTGTTTTGATGTCTTTTTTTGTGTGTTGTTAGCAGTTTCTTTTTCCCACTTAATTTTTTGTGCTGAGTAGTTTATCTTTATATATTGACTTTTCCTCTTATTCGTTGTCATTGATTTTGTTTCTGCTGAGTCTCTATTTTTTTTTCTTGTATTTTATTTTGATGAGTAGGTTTGTTAATCTCCTTTGTGGTTACCTTAATGTTTACCCCTATTTTTCTAAGTTTAAACCTAACTTTTATTTCTTTATATCACCTTGTCTACCTCTCCATATGAAAGATCTATGACTACATTTCTTAGTCCCTCTTTACTGTTTTAATGTTTTCTTCTTTTACATAATGACATCACTGTTTCCCATTTTGAGCATTTTTTTATCTTGATTTATTTTTGTGATTTCTCTATCTGGGCTGACATCTGATTGCTCTGTCTTGTGTTCTAGTCTTGGACTGATATCTGATATTATTGATTTTCTAACCAGAGAACTCTCTTTAGTATTTCTTGTAGTTTTGGATTGGTTTTTACAAATTCCCTAAACTTCTGTTTTATCTGGAAATGTCCTAACTTCACCTTCATATTTGAGAGACAGTTTGCTGGATATATGATTCTTGGCTGGCAATTTTTTTTCCTTCAATGCTTTATATAAGTCATTCAATTGCCATCTTGCCTGCATGGTTTCTGCTGAGTAGTCCAAGCTTATTCTTATTGACTTTCTTTTGTAGGTGACTTTTCATTTATCCCTAGCCACTCTTAAAATTCTCTTTATCTTTGCTTTTGGCAAGTTTGATTATAATGTGTCTTGGTGACTTTCTTTTGAGATTTACCTTATGTGGAGTTCAATGAGCATCTTAGATAGATATCTTCTCATCCTTCATAATATCAGGGAAGTTTTCTGCCAACAAATCTGCAACAATTCTGTCTGTATTTTCTGTATCCCTCCCTGTTCTGGTACTCCAACCACTCGGAGGTTATTTCTCTTGATAGAGTCCCATGTGATTCTTAGGGTTTCTTCATTTTTTTTTTTTTAATTCTTTTATCTGATTTTTCTTCAACTGTATTGGTGCCAAGTGTTTTATCTTTAATCTCACTAATTCTGCCTCCCACTTCCTCAATTCTGCTCCTGTTACTTTCTATTGAGTTGTCCAATTCTGTAATTTTATTGTTAATCTTCTGAATTTCTGATTGCTGTCTCTCTATGGATTCTTGCAGTTTATTAAAATTTTCTTTATGTTCTTGGATAAGCTTTTTAATTTCTTCAACTGCTTTATCTGTGTGTTCCTTGGCTTCTTCTGCTTATTGCCTGATCTCATTCCTGATGTCTTGAAGTGGTCTGTATATTAATCTTTTGTATTCTGCATCTGATAATTCCAGGAAGGCACCTTCATCCAGAAGATCCCTTGATTCTTTGTTTTAAGAGCTTGTTGAAGCGATCAGGGTCTACTTCTTTATGTGATTTGATTTTGACTCTTGTCTCTGAGCCATTTATAAGTTACTGTATTAGTTTATTTTATGTTTGCTTACTGTATCCTAGCTTCTTGCTTTGTTTTGTTTTGATATGCCCAAATAGGTTGCTTGAGTAAGCTAGCTTATTTTCGCCTTTGAAGTGCTAACGTCCTCTCACCAGATGGCTAGAGCTGTTATCAGGTATATGAGCCTAGTAGTCCATTCATTTTTCTTGTATGGATTCAGCTCAGGTGTCCAGGTAGTTGGCCATCAAGTGTGTGGTACAGGTTCTGTCCTACAGTCTCAGAGGAGCAGAGGTGATTGGTGTACACACAGGTATCTGGTTGCAGCAGGAGGCCATGCTTTCAACAAGGCAGGGGGCTGACAACCATCCCCGACCATCTGTGAGGAAAGTATGTCCCTGTTCCCTAGAGCGCACAGGTGGATGAGCTCTGCAGACTGACCACGGGCACCCAATGCTTTTGGTTGTAAGGACTGGGAGGTACCAGTTATCCTTGGACCCTTGTCGCAGGTGGTTGGGTGATGTGGGTGGAGCCACCAGTCCTTAGGCCCCTGATGTGGGTAGGTGAGGACCCTGTTTAATAGGCAAAGTGTTGTCAAACATCAAACACCCACCTCTCCACCACACAGCAAAACAGTTGCTGTCTGCAACAAGGGCCTATTCTCCTGAAATAGGCCCACACAGGGCCATGCAGAGGGGAAAGGTATTCATAGTCCAAGGACTGATTATGCCTGGACAGGAGACACTTCCGTCCTGAGCTCCCCAGATTAGTGGAGCTGGCAGATTATCTTTTCCCCCAGTTGTGAATTTATTCCTTCTCCAAGGCTGCGAGAATGGCTCAGAGTGCTCAACAGGACCTATCTCAGGCCAAGGGAAATCAACAGCCACTGAAGCTGGCTTGGGAGCTGGGGGCACAGTAAAATATATGCAGGTACTTAGCTTTTGAGGAGAGCACTGTTCTTCTTCTCTGGTTCCAAAGGTATGAGTAGGCTGTGTGGCTGGCTGTCTCTCCCTGAGGAAATTGTGGCCAGAACGCTACTGCCAACCTGCCACAGTCACTCCAGGGAATGGTGCCTGAGGGTTCCTGCAGATTCAGGTGCGGCAACTTCTCTCTGCTTCTGAACCATCTCTCCCTCCCCCTGCCACTCAGTCTGTTTTCTAACTTTGCCTTTGATGTTCAGGGCTCCTAGCTTGTCATAAACATAATTGTTTCACTTGGCTTTTCAGGTTTTTGCTGTTAGAGGGATCAGCAGAAGCATCTGACTACTCCGCCATCTTGGCCCCACTTCCACTTTGGTCTTTTTAATGGCCTTTTGACTTTCTTCATGTATGATGTCCTTGATGTCTTCCCACAACTCATCTGGTCTTCAGTCATTAGTGTTCAATACAGCAAATCTATTCTTGAGATGTTCTCTGTCTTAGTCATCTAGTTCTGCTATAACAGAAATAACTCAAGTGGAGGACTTTAACTAAGAAAAATTTATTCACAGTTTAGGAGGCTAGAAGTCCGAATTCAGGGTGCCAGCTCCAGGGGAAGGCTTTCTCTCTCTGTCAGCTCTCGGGAGGAGGGCTTTGTCATCAATATGCCCTGGTAGAGGAGCTTCTCAGCACAGGGACCCCAGGTCCAAAGGACATGCTATTCTCCTGACTCTTGTTTCTTGGTGGTTTGAGGTCACCATGTCTCTCTGCTGGCTTCTCTCTTTTGTATCTCAAAAGAGAGTGGCTTAAGACACAATCTAATCTTGTAGATTGAATTCTGCCTCATTAACATAACTGCCACTAATCCCATCTCAGTAACATCATAGAGATAGGATTTACAACACATAGGAAAATCACATCAGATGACAAAATGGTGGACAATCACACAATATTGGGAATCATGGCCTAGCCAAATTGATATACATATTTTTGGGGGACACAGTTCAATCCATGACAGTCTCCAAGTTCAGGTGGAATATAGTTGAAGTTTTTTTTTTTTTTATGGACCTGTTTTAATTCTCTTCACCTTCAACTTGACTTGCATATGAACAATTGATGGTCTGTTCCACAGTTGGCCCCTGTCCTTGTTCTGACAGATAATATTGAGCTGATATGTTATCACCTATTTTCCCCACCTCCAATCATCACTAAGCCTTGCCGGTTTTAGGTCCTGCATAGTCTCCTGTGCCTTGCCTGTCTTCCCTGCCCAGTAAACCACTGGTCATCTCTCAGCTCAGCTCGTGCACATGTCTTCTAAGGAGTGTCTCTCTGCCTTCAGACTTACCTCCCCACCCTCAGAGCCATCCCTACCACAGCAGTTGGAGCAGTCTCCTGAGGTTGATTTGACCAAGTAGCTGCCCTGATTAACTCCCTTCCATGGGCTTCCACTGCCAACAGCATGAAGTGCCAGTGCCTCTCCAGGGCCCGAAGGCCCTCCCCAAGACCACCTGTGCCCACCTCCCCAGCGACTTGCCCGGGCCCAGCCTTGTCCTCCCTCCCTGGAGTTTCCATAGTACAGGCAGTGTGCTCACCCTCAGCCTGGGCCTCTGCTGATGTGAAGCCCTCAGCCAAGGGGCTTCTTTCCAAAAGCCCTTCTATGCCTGGTTGTCAGGCTGACTCCTTATCTTTCAATCCTCAGCTCAGACCTCCCATCAACCAGAGGCTTCCAGGGATATATTGGTCCAAGCATTACAAGAGAAGACAGCAATGTTTTGAGATCTCTTGTCCTCTCAGCTGTGAGAATTTGTAGGTCAGGACCCAGATCTTGTTGTCCTAGGACTCACTGAGCACTCATACAAAAAAAAATATTTTTTTTTTTTCATACAAGTGCCCAGTAAATACCTGCTGAATGGAGTCAAATGAGCGGAGGCCAACATTCAAACGATGGAGGTCATCATTCCCTGACAGAGAATATCACAATGGATATGCACATGCACTCAGGAGCAAAGGTGTCCCTGTTCCAATTCTGCCTCAGACAATTCCCAGCAGTGAGCCCTACTCCAGGGCAGGGGTATGTTTCACTAAACTCTATGGCCCCTCCTTCTACTCAGAACATTGAAAGGTGGTTTCCAATGAATGGTCATCCAATTAAGTGAGGGAGGAAGACCACAAAGTAAAAGAGAGGTTTCCAAGAAGGGGTCTAAGGCCTCCTTGAATAAATGAATCCCCAGGAAAAGGCTCCTGAAGAACAGAAGCAGGAGAGCTGGGGAGGTGCCTCTGTCCCAGTTCTATACCTGAGGGAGTCTGAAAAGGCCTCTACACCATACTTGGAGATGCTGTAGCCCCCACCACAAAAGGATATCCGGCCCATGACACTGCAGACATTGACCACGCGGCCCCTCGCCTTCCTCACTAGCGGCAGCATGCTCAGGGTAACCTCGATCACCCCCAGCAGGTTCACGTCCAGTACTTTCACAAAGTCCTGTTTGGTCAGCCATTCATTGGGTGCCGAGGGTACAGAGATGCCAGCATTATTCACCAGGCCCCAGAGACCTGGAGATAGTGGAAAATTAGAGAAGAGACAATGTGAGCATGTCCAGTGTGTACACAGTTATGGTCCAAATTCACATTCCTATTGAGTGAATAGACTGCAATAGACATTGGATAGGGGGAGTAGGTTAGAATAAATAATCCCATGGTATCTGCAGGGTGTGGAGTTTGCAGATCCTGTAAGCTGCTGGAGGTCAGTAACTATGTCTTCCTCCTCCTTTCATTCTTCATGGCCCAGAAGGGTCTGGTAGATAGTGGGTAATTCCCCATAATTGATGAATGCAGGAACTGATATTAAAGAAATACAGTTTCTCCTCTAGTCTAGAAACTCAGAGAAGAATGTTTTGGCTTTTTACACATTAATGACATTATATATGGTCACCTACATTTTCACATTTTAATGGACACCTTATATAGTGAGTGCTCAACAACTACCTAATGAAGAAATGAGGAAAGCAGGAAGACAGCAACAATAAGGAAGACAGACCATAAAAGAAAAATAGAAAAAGAAAAAAAAGACAAAGCTGATATCCACGCACAGCTTGGTTGGAACAGACAGACCTGAAATGCCAGTTTGGGGGGAAGGTGGAGAAGAGTCCTGCATTTCACGTCAGAGGACTATCCTTGAAGCCACTTGCATCAATACTGAGCAGCATCCAGGCAGGAAGCAAAGTTTGCCCTCCATGCTGGGAAGTCCAAGAGTAGGCTTTGGGGAAGAGTCCCAGCTGTGATCACCCCACACCCCAGTGCCCAGACTCCACCCTCTGCCCCAGAAAATATCACCCTCTCCTCCCTCTCTCTTGCTTAGATGGCCACCCTTGCCCCATCTCCCTCAGTGCCAAGCCCACCCAGCTTTCAGGGAACCTCTCTGGAAAACCCCAAGGACTTTGAATAACCAGAGTTACCAACCCACCAACCTCAGCACAGCAGGGGGCGGGGAGGGAGTTAAGCTGATTTAGAGCAGGGGTGGTGGCTTCTGACTCTGGAAGTGTTGGTCCAGAGAAACAAGTCCCTCCCCTGCTCAGAAACCTTCCCTGCTTTTAAAGAAATGCAAATGCTTTGGCCTAGATATTTTATTTCTAAGAACCCAATCAAGATACCTGTTTATAGAAATTAGAGATTGAGTTAAAAAGAGATTTATGACAATAAAATATAGGAACAATTTCAATATCAATAAGGTACTGTTTAAATACGTGATGATATAGTAAAAGATGACAGCGAAGAAAACCCTGTGGAGCAGTTCTACTCTGTAACACAAGGGGTTGTCATGAGTCAGAACCGACCGGTTGGCAACAAGTATGGGGGTAGAGTAAAAGGATGTCATCGTTGTTGGCAGTAGTCCAGTCAATTCTGACTCATAGCAATAGGATATTCTAAATTACTAAGCAGTAAGTTTTTGAAGAAAATTTCATTTTGTTGTAAAACTGCTCATCATTTTTTCAGTGAAAAGAATACAACTATGTGCAAAATATAATCCCATGTATGTCACAACATTAACAGTGGTTATCTGTGGATGGTGAAATTATGGGCCTTTGTTTTATCTTTATATTTTTCTGTGTTTTCCACAATGACTATGTTTTCCATTTATAATCAGATGAAAGAAGTTAGTGGTCTTTTTTCCTCCCAAAATAAGACAGAATACTGGCCCCTTACTAGTTATTTGACAGTCCTAAAGCAAGTTATAAGAGGCTCTGGTGGTGCGGTGGTTAAGCACTTGGCTGGCAACCAGGGTTCAAACCCACAGGCGGCTCTGCAGGAGAAAGATGCGGCAGTCTGCTTCCTTAAAGATTTACAGCTGTGGAAATCCTATGGGGCAGTGCTACACTGGGCTTTAGTGTTGTTATGAGTTGGAATCAATTCAAGGGCACATTGGGTTTGGTTTTTTGGACAGCAAGCTCTGAAAGTTCAGTGTCCTCATCCGAAAACGGGGCTTATCTTAATTCTCTCCATAGGTGACAATGGGTCACCAGGAAGAACATAGTGAAATGCTGAGAACTTGAGGCCGGCTCCAGCACTGCCTGCCAACCTCCCACTCAAGCCTTCTGGGAGGTGCTCCAGTCTCCACCCTTCAGTCAGAAACTTGACTTTGATCTCTAACCTTGGGACTCAGCCTCAAGTAAATCAAGAACTTTGGCTTTAGGGGGAGGGGAGATGATAGATAGATATGCATTCTGAAAGACCAAATTCTCATCAGTGCAAACTCACCAAAACTACAGAGCTCCCAAATGGAGACGGGGTGGGAGGAAGACAGAGTGGAAAAGAGAAGGGGTTCAGGCTGGCATGGTGGGTGAGGTGAAGAAGTATTAATCCAACCTGAAACACACCTTCGGAATCCACCCAAGTAGCAGAAGCAAGATCTCCCATTCACACAGAGAGAGACAAACAGACACAAATGGGAATCTGGGTGGTACCTCTGTCCCCCACGCGCTCCTTCACCCACTGGGTGGCTGCAGCAATGCTCTCTGTCTGGGTGACATCCATAGTCACCGTCTCCAGCCTGTCTGACGTCTGGCCCCTCAGTTGCTCTGCCCCCTGCTCCGTCAGACATGCAGCCAGCACTCGCAAGCCTCGCAGGTCCAGCTGCCTGGCCAACATGTTTCCAAAGCCCGAGTCACAGCCCGTGATAAAGACATACTTGTCTCGGAGGTGGCTCACCACCTGCCTCTCCCGGTACCAGCGCAGAAGGTAGTACAGGCTCAGGACACCAACCAGGTAGAGCCACATGTCTTCCAGGGAACAGTGTTAGAGAGGCTAGAATCAGAAAAGAGTCCTGGCCTCAGTAATCACAAAGGCTGTGCAGGTAGGCTGGCCTCCAGGCTCTGTGGCATGGAGTCCTCAAGTTTCTTCCTGTTTAATTCTTTTCCTAAGCATTACTGACTCTGGCCCCAACTTGTGGATTCTGCTGTATTGATCCCAGTTCTAATACCGTTGGATTCCCCAAGGACCGCCTTCCCAGCCACTTATCCATCCAAGTGTACCTCTTCCCAGCCACTCTCTCTCAGTAGGTCCACTCCTCCCTGTTGTCTCAGGAAGTTCCAGCTCTGCTTGGTCCTAGGAGAAGCAGGAAAGGAGGAGAGGAACCTGGGGAGAGACTCACTCACTTGGAAGCCGCAGAGGGCAGATAAACGAAAAAGGTTGCAGACGAGATTCCCGAGTGAAGACTTCACAGCTACCAATCTCCTGCACAGGGCGTCCCAACACAAACAACCCCACCGGCGTCCTGGGGAGCGCCAGCTGTTCACGCATAAAACTGCGCACCAGAGTCCCGTGCTCGCTCCACCTGAGACTATCGTCCCCTGGTGGTGCGATGGGCGCTGCAGTCTCGGCGGGGACGTCTGCGGGGATGTCGCCTAGAGAAGCCTCAGCTCAGCCACGTAGTGACCACTCTCTCAACGTCAGAACTCTCCTCACCCATTCCCCCTTCTCTCTCCAGTATGGGCCCTGTAAAGGCGCAGAGGCGTGGGAAACGACAATGGGAACTAGAAAGAGCTGAAAATGAAGGTTAATTGCACAAACCCGTTTCCAGCACTACCCTGCATACAGCCCCTACAAAGTCTGAGGGAACAGCTGCGGGGGCGGGGGGGAGGAATCTAGAAAGGAAGAAGCCACACGCCTTCCCCGCAAGAACGGAAAATCTGGGCGGTGGGAGGGGATGAAGAGTTGCCGAAGGGGAGTCACCAACTCTACGCTGCCTAGAAAGGGCCAGGACAGCAAAGGGAAGGGTGAAAGACAGCCTCCCCTGACCTTACACCTCCTGTGGACTCTGTTGGACTGGGCTCCAGCGCCGGCTCAGATCCACCACACCGGACCTGGCTCCCTCCCCAGGAAAGAAGCTTGGAAGGAGGGGAAGGCAGACTCTGCTGAAAGTCTTGGTTGCGACTCTGGCTGGTTTACATCGGGCTGCTTTTTCACCGCAGTTCTTGTTCCCTCCTAGCAAAGTCAGCACCCTTGAGTGGCAGCCCTTGCTCTGGACCATAAGTCCAGCCTCCGTGCTGGGGGGGCGAGGGGGAGGGGGTGGGGGAGGGGGAGGGGTTGGGGAGGGAGGTAGGAGGAGTCCAGCACCAAGGGCCAGAGATTCCTAACCCTCAGGAGGTGGCAGTAGGAAGCAGAGATCCAGCCAACCCACAGTTCTCTGACACCTTCTGGAGAAGACACCTGAAGGTGAATCCACATCTCCAGCACTTACCCCCAGGAGACTATAAAAATAAATCAGCAATCATTTTTTTTGTTTGTTGTTTGGTGTCTGTGTGTATGTGTATGAAAAGAATATAATAAGAATGGGAAAGTTTCTGAATGAATGACACAGTGACCTCTGACCTCACTTTCTGTTTAAGCCCAGGATTCTGTCATTTGCAACAACATAACATTTCCTAAAGCCTCCATTTCCTAATCTTTGCAATGAGGGAGAAGTCCCAAAATGACTGGGGAGGTATCTTTTAATGACGTTTAGCCCTGGAGTCTACATGATTTTCTGCCAGTGCATTCTCTGTTGAGTCCATACTTAGAGGACAAAGACAGAGAACCATGATCCCAGGAAGAACTGGGTAAATCAAAGGAATTTCTGTCCAGCATACAATAGGTGCTCAACAAAGGTTAGCAGAATATGGAAGACTGGGGATCCAGACATGACTCTCACTCCATTACTGGGGTTTTTTTTCTGTGCAGACAGGTTCTGAGCTTGGAACTTGAGAGATGGCAGAGGATGGAGGTAGGGTGGCTCTCACAGAAGGGACAGTGACTGAAGGCCAGAAGGAGGCTGCCGCAGAGCAGGAGGGCTTGAATTTCCCCCAGGGAAGGGATCTGGGCCCTGCCGGTCCCTTATGAACCTCTTTTGTTTTCCCATCTTTGTGTCCAATCCTGTGACTGCAGACTACTGGAGAAATTCTGGAAAAGAAACAGTTGCCCCACTCTTCTTTGCAGGGATGGACAGGAGAGAGGTCAACAATAATTCAACTTCCCCCTTCAACTCTCTCCACGGGTCAACTCACTCATCCCTTGACCTCCATGAAGGCACCTGACTCTTCTTCTAGACTCATACCCCAACCCTCCCTACGCCATAGTTCAAATCACTAGGAATAAGTGAACTTTAAACTTTCATTTTATGGCAAAAATAATCAGAAGAAATCAAATAATCAGAAGCAAAATTTCTTTCTGTGTCCCCTACCAGGATCCCTTTTGAGGTCCCCTCCCAGACAATCCCTATTGAGTTGGCACTGAGGCCTGATTGGCCCCGAATGGAGGTTCTCCCCCAACTCCCACCCTCATAGGTATTTTCAAAAGAGGTCAATTTGTTTCTGTGTCCTCTGCCAGGATCTCTCTTGAGGTTCCCTCCCAGCCAATCTCTGTTCAGTTGGTACTGAGGCCTGATGGGCCAATGGAGGTTCTCCCCCAACTCCTATCCTCATAGGTATTTTCAGAAGAGGTCACCTGATTCACAAGTTTTCTTTACCAGGCCATTTCAATCCATGGGAGTGTGTAGTCAGGCCAGGGCCAACATACACCCTGAGGAGGGGCCTCTTCTCTTCTGCTCACACTGTCTCCAAAAGTGCAGATTCCTCATGGAGGCAGGAAGGGCCATGAGGTTCAGAGACTTCAGGGTCCACCCTAGGCAACAAAGCACCAATCGACGGGTGCAATTGAGTCCCCATTTCTAAGCAGCAAAACTTGTTTTTTTCCTCCAAATACAGCAAGAATTCTGAGAAATGTCTCAGAAGAAGCTTGGGACAGGAGTCAGGAGAGAGTAAGCAGGTGCCCCTGGTGGCTTGAGAGCTGTCTCCCTTCACCCTATTTCCCTTCCCTGATGCATCCCTCCTCACACAGCATACCAATCCGCCCCACCATTCATCCCAGTCCTGTCTTCACAGGGCCTTGGCAACCACTGGGGAGCCCCAGGAGATCACAGGATCCACCAGGACGATGAGTGTGTAGCTCAGAGGGAGGTAAAAGAGCAAGTGCCGGATACAGGGGTGGCAGGTAGTCCACACATGTTCCATGCAATTCATCACTAAGGACAGAGACAACATGTACCTGTCCTCCATGATTTTAATCCACTCAAGGTCTGTCCAGGTTGGAAATGTACCCAGATTTACTTTCTCAGCACACCCTTCCTGTCCTGAGCTCTAAATTGAAAGGAATGTTTTTAAGCATTTCTCAGGTTCCCAAGACATGCCCCCACATATCCTTGTTCAGATTGCCCAAGAAGATTCTCAAAAACCTACACCTTCCCGTCCCTTCCCAGAAACAACTGTGACCCATAGTTCACAATAAGCCAGCCCCATCCCAGGAACACCTTACACTACATAGCTTGAAGGGCTCTTTCAACATTCAAAATCTAAGTAAGCTGCCTCCTTCAACACCTCACTATGTGTGTCTAGATTAGAGTGTCACCAATCTCTGGGTTTCAGCTCCCTCCTCAAAACAAAGTGGAGATTCAGGTAAGTCACTCTCCAGGTCTGATCAGCCTGGACTCTTTTTTAGCTTCCCCACTTCCTTTACTCCTTCCAGACCACATAAGACCATAGGCATGAAACTAAATTTCCCCATGTTTTAGTGCAGGAAGAGTCTGGAGGATGGACCCCAGGACTGCTGGAGTAGTTCATTCTGGCCCTGAACCTTCCGAGACTATGGTTTCCTTCTCTCGCTATTGTCCACAGTTGACTTACAGGCTTCTTTGAGCTCCTTGCCATAGGTCTCCTTGACTTCAAGACTGGCTCAGTCTTAAACCTCCTGGAGACACCACGATAATGTCTCTTTCTCAGCCATCCTGGTCTTGAAGTACCTGGGCTCAGACATATCACCTTCACCCCAAAGTAAGAGAGCTCCCTCCTGCAAGGCAGACCAGCAAAAGAGGGTAAAGGCCAGGTTGCCAGTTGAGGTCTGAAAAAGGCTATGCCCTAAGAGGAAGGGCAACTCAGAAAAGAACAGTTCTAACAAAGAATAAGTTTTCCTCTACTAGCTTAAAGTGATCTACCAGTGCTATCACCGTGCCAGAAGGACACTAAATACCCCTTGAAGAACAATAACACCAGCAGGAACCTCTAGTTTTTCATACACGATACCAGGAATTCAAGCAAAAATTACTCAGTATGCCAAAAACAGTTTTAAAGGACTTCATATAAGAAAGAAAAAAAGAAAAAGGGCATTTAAAAAAAGTAGAGATAGTTGGAGCAGATTTCCAGGTGAAGCCAGTATCGCAGTTATCAGAACAGAGAAGAGTTGGAGAACTTCACCAGAGAATTAGAATATTTTTAAGGGTTAAATGAAAGGTGAAACTAAATAACACATCTATGGTCAACTGATTTTCAACAAGAGTGCCAAGACCATTCAATGGAGAAAGAACAGTCTCATCAACAAATGGTACTGGGAAAACTAGATATTCACATGCAAAAGAATAAAGTTGGGCCCTTACCTTACACCATATACAAAAATTAATTCAAAATGGATTAAAGACCTATGTTTAAGAGCTAAAACCATAAAACTTTTAGTAGAAAAATAGGGGGAAATCTTCATGGCCTTGTATTTGACAATGTTTTCTTAAAAATGATACCAACAGCACAGGCAACAAAGGAAAAAATAGATAAAATGGACTTCATCCAAATTAAAAATTTTGTACATCAAAGGACATTATCAAGAAAGTGAAAAGACACCCTACAGAATGGGAGAAAATATTTGCAAATCATATGTCTGATAAGTGTTTAATATCCAGAATATACAAAGAACTACAATTCAGCAAAAAGACAAACAATCCAATTAAAAAATGGGCAAAGGACTTGAATAGACATTTCCCCAAAGAAGGTATATGAATGGCCAACAAGTACCTGAAAAGATACTCAATGTCTTTAGGGGAATGCAAATCAAAATCACAATGAGATACCACTTCACCCTTACTAAACCAGTTGTCCTTGAGTGAACTCTAAGTCATGGGAACGCAATGTATGCCAGTAGAATTCTTCTCCACAGGGCTTTCAATGGCTGATTTTTCAGATGTAGTTCACCAGGCTTATCTTCCAAGATGCTCCTTGGTGGACTCAAAACCTCCAACCCTTTGGTTAGCAACTGAGCACGTTAACCATTTGCACTACCCAAGGACTCCTCCCTCACTAGAATTGCTCTTGTTGTTAGGTGCCGCAGTGTTGGTTTCAACTCATAGTGACCCTATGTACAACAGAACAAAAGACTGCCTGGTCCTGACCCATCCTCACAATCCTTGATATGCTTGAGTCCATTGTTGCAGCCACTTTGTCAATTCATCACATTGAGGGTCCTTAACAACCCTCTACTTTACCAAGCGTGATGTCCTTCTCCAGGGACTGGTCACTCCTGATAACATGTCCAAAACATGTGAGACAAAGTCTCGCAATCCTTGCTTCTAAGGAGTATTCTGGCTGTACTTCTTCCAAGGCAGATTTGTTCCTTCTTCTGGCAGTCCATGGCATATTCAATATTCTTTGCAAACACCATAATTCAAAGGTGTCAATTCTTCTTCAGTATTCCTTATTCATTGTTCAGCTTTCGCGTGCATATGAGGCAATTGAAAATACCATGGCTTGGGTCAGGCACACCTTAGTCCTCAAAATGATATCTTTGCTTTTAATATTTCCTATAGTATGAGGTTTTCACTGGCTAATGCTTTTCAGAAGTAGACTGCCGGGTCTTTCTTCCTAGTCTGTCTTAGTCTGGAAGCTCAGCTGAAACCTGTCCTCCATGGGTGACCCTGCTGGTATCTGAATACCAGTGGAATAGCTTCCAGCATCATAGCAACATGCAAGCCCCCACAGTACAACAAACTGACAGAATGAATAAAGAAGACCAAAGAAGAATTGATGCCTTTGAATTGTGGTGTTGGCAAAGAATATTAAATATACCATGGACTGCCAAAAGAACAAACAAATCTGTCTTAGAAGAAGTACAACCAGAATGATCCTTAAAAGCAAGGATGGCTAGACTGCATCTTACATACTTTGGACATGTTGTCAGGAGGGATCAGTCCCTGGAGAAGGACATCATGCTTGGCAAAGTACAGGGTCAGCAGAAAAGAGGAAGACCCTCAAGGAGGTGGATTGACACAGTGGCTGCAGTAATGAGCTCAAGCATAACAGTGATTGTGAGGATGGCACAGGACCAGACAGTGTTTCACTCTGTTGTACATTGGGTCAGTGTGAATCAGAACCGATTCGATGGCATCTAACAATAACATAGAATCAGTGAAAACTAGATCACTAGGATAGCTATTTAAAAAAAAAAATCAGAAAATAGCAAATGTTGATGAGGCTGCAGAGAAATGGAAACTCTCATGCATTGCTGGTGAGAATATAAAATTGTACAACAGCTATGGAAAAGAGTTAAACATAGAATGACCATATAGCCCAGCAATTCCACTCCTAGGTATATACCCAAAAGAATTGAAAGTAGGAACTCAAACAGATACTTGTACACCAATATTCACAGCAGCATTATTCACAGTAGCCAAAAAAATAGAAGTTAGATTAAGAAAAAAAATTCAGGTGGTAAATTTAAACAAAAGCATATCACTTATTACATCAAATTTAAATGGATTAAATTTTTCAAGTGAAAGACAAAAAACTTAAGTATATGTATACTATATACTGCTTATAAAAAACACACACTAAATATGAGAACAAGAATGTTTAAAATATTAAAATAATAGAAAATTATATACCAGACAAACACTATATTACGTAATATCAGACAAAGTAGACCTTGAGGCAAGAAGTATTACTAAAGATAAAGAGGGGCATTTTCTAATGATAAAGAGTCAATTTAACAAGAATACATAACAATCACAAATATTTATAAGCTAACAACATAGCCAGATGACATAACTTCAAAACATATAAATCAAAAACCCACAGAACCAAAAGGGAAACTATACAAATCCACAATCACAGTTTGGACATTTTAAAACATTTCTCTCAGTAATGGATAGAACAAGAAAAAAATAATAACAACGATAATAATAAGTAGGAATTTAGAACATGTAAACAACATGGTTTATAAGTTTGACCTAATTGACATATATGAAGAACACTATACACATTCTTTTAAATTTAGTATAGAATATTTGCAGAAACCAATCATATGCTGCCCCTTAAAACAGTGCTCAAAAAAATTTCAAAGGGTGAGTTCCATTAAAACAGTGAAATTAAGCCAAAAGTCAACAACAGGAAAATAACTAGAAATCCACCCAAATATTTTTAAATCAAGCAAAACACGTCTAAATAATCTATGGTCAAAAAGAAATCAAATTATAAATGAAAAACTATTTTGTCATGAATAATAATGAAACTACAACATACCAAAACAGGTAAAATACATCTAAAGCTGTGCTTAGACAGAAATGTATAAACAACAATCTAAATTTGCTCCTCAAGGATAGATGCAAAAAAAATCCTGAATGAAATATTAAGTAAGTCGAAGCCAGCAATTTATGAAAGTAGGGCATCATCAAAAAAGAGGAAGACCCTCAGTGAGATGGATTGATACAGTGGTTGCAACAATGGGATCAAACATGGCAACAATTGAGAGGATGGTGCAGGACTAGGCAGTGTTTTTCGTTCTGTTGTACATAGGGTCACTATGAGTTGGAGCTGACTCAATGGTACCTAACAATAACAATTTATGAAAGATTAAGACAACATTACCAAGTAGTATTTTGTTTTAAAAATGCAAGGTTGGTATGATCTTTCAAAAATGCAATCCATGTAAATCGCCAAATGAACAGAACAGAAGAGAAAAACAATATAATTATCTCAAAAGGAAAAAGACATTTGATAAAATGTAAAATATGTGCATGATTTAGAATAAAACAGTAGGTTAAGAATAGAAGCAATCTTTTAAATTTGATCTCAGAAATTTATAAACTATTGAAAATATTTTGAGGGCAGGGATGGTCTTTCCTCATCTGTCTACTCCCAGTGCCTGGCACCCAGCAAGTCATCAACCCCAGTCTGTTTAATGCATGGACAGAATTTGAGAAAATACAGTAAATTCAAGAAATATATTGAAGGGGAAACAGGCTTTGCAAGGCTAAACATGAGCTCTGCTAGTTCAGTACCATTTGCTGAGTCATTCTTATGTAAGTCCCTGGCTTGTAGCCACTATTCTCACCATCACTATAAAACCTCTGCCCTCCCACTGCAGGACGTGGAGATCTGGTCTGGTCCTGTGGCCGCCCAGGACTCCCTTGTCTGTAAGTCTCCCCAGTAACCTTATTTGCCACCACACTGGAGTTGCCCAACTCTTTCTTCGGTCTCTCGGCACCCTCCATTTTTGGAGGCAAGTTTCACATTACTGGTCTATGCCTGGACATATATGTGAGGAAGAGAGAGAGACTTGATAGAGAGAGAGAAAAGGAGGAAGAGGAGGAGAGACAAAAAAGAAAAGAGGAAAGCAAACGGCAAAAATCAGTAGAATGGAAAGGGGAAGAAAATAATAAAACGCAATAGTTACTGGCAAAAAGAATATCACCCGTGAGTAATGAGCTCCTTTAAAAAATGATCTTTATGGTCTGACAGAGACTGGAGGGACCCCAGGAGACATGGCTCCTGGACTTTCTGTTAGCCCAAAACTAAAACCATTCCTGAAGCCAACTCTTCAGACAAAGATTAGACTGGACTATAAGACATAAAACAATACTGGTGAGGAGTGTGCTTCTTAGCTCAAGTAGACACATGAGAGTATGTGGGCAGCTCCTGTTCAGAGGCAAGATGAGAAGGCGGAAGGGGCAGGAGCTAGTTGAATGGACACATGAAATACAGGGTGGAGAGGAGGAGTGTGCTGTCACATTATAAGGAGAACAACTAGGGTCACATAACAATGTGTGTATAAGTTTTTGTATAAGAAACTTCTTCAATTGTAAACTTTCACTTAAAGCACAAGAAAAAAAAATTATCTTTATGAGACCAAAACTCGTTGCCATCGAATCAATTTATGCTCATAGAGACCCTAAAAAACAGAGTAGAACTGCCCCACAGGGTTTTCTAGGCTGTCATCTTTACGGAAGCAGACTGCCACATCTTTGTCCTGCTTTCTGAGACCAAATAGTCAAAAATTGCTTTAAAGCAAAGATGAGAAGTTAAGGAGGCAGGGAAACTAGAGTACTGGAAATAGTACAACTAGAACAGAATGAATGAGATTGATGACACATTGTGAAAAATGTCACCAATATCACTGAGTAATTTGTGTATAACTTGTTAAATTGGAGCCTAATTTGCTGTGCAAACTTCCACCTTAAACACAATAAAATACTATTTCAAAAAGGAAATAGTCACTATTGAGGCTCTGGTTGAGAAAGACAAACTTAAAAATCCCAGAGTTTGAGGAAACTTAGAAATAAGGCCTACATTTGGGTGCACAAGAATTCACCTTCAAACAACCTGAACAATTCTGAGGCAATATCCACCAATTTCATCCTCTGTGCTGGAGAATTCTGGGGTGGATATTTAAGGCAGGTTTTGGGGAGGAGGTGAGGTGGCCTCAACCCAGGGCCCAGACCCCACTTTCTGCCCCAAAGATGACACTCTGTCCTCCCACTCTCCAAGATGGCTGTGTTCGCCCCATCCTCCTCAGTCCCCAGCCCACCCGGATTTCAGAAAGCTCCCTGAAAGACACGAGAGAAATAACCACAATCCCAACAACTTGAAGTAGTCAGAGTTCCAATCATGGACCTCAAGTCAGCAAGAGATGGGTTAGGCTGAGTTAGTGTGATGAGGGGAGGGGTCTTGACCTTGGGAGTATCGGGCGTTTCCAAAGCCCAAGTCACAACGCATGATGAAGAAAGAAAAGACTGGTTTAAACTTAGATGTTCAATAGCAAGTTTCAGAGTCTCATCTGACATCAATTTCAGTCTGTTTTTTCTTTCTGGTCTTTTTAATGACCTTTTGCTCTCTTCATGGATGATGTCTTTCATGTCATTCCACAATATATCTGGTCTTCGGTTATCAGTGTTCAATGTGTCAAAAATTCTCACACCTGGACCAATAAGCAACATCATGATAAATGGAGAAAAGATTGAAATTGTGAAGGATTTCATTTTACTTGGATCCACAATCAACACAACACCCATGGAAGCAGCAGGCAAGAAATCAAGAGACACATCGCGTTGGGCAACTCTATTGTGAAAGACCTCTTTAAAGTGTTGAAAAGCAAAGATGTCACCTTGAAGACCAAGGTGCACCTGACCCAAGCCATGGTATTTTCAATAGCATCTTATACACGTGAAAGCTGGACAATGAATAAGGAAGACTGAAGAAGAATTGATGCCTTTGAATTGTGATGCCTTCAAATTGTGGTGTTGGGGAAGAATATTAAATATACCATGGACTGCCAAAAGAACGAACAAATCTGCCTTGGAAGAAGTACAGCCAGAATGCTTCTTAGAAGCAAGGATGGTGAGACTGCATCTTACATACTTCGGACATGTTATTAGGAAGGATCAGTCCCTGGAGAAGGTCATTATGCTTGGTAGAGTACAGGGTCAGCGAAAAAGAGGAAGACTCTCAATGAGATGGATTGACACAGTGGCTGCAAGAATGGGCTTAAATATAACAATGATTTTGAGCATTGCGAAGGACCACACAGTGTTTCGTTCTGTGGTGTATAGGGTTGCTCAATGGCATCTAACAACAACAACAACATATCTGACAAGGGTCTAATCTCTAAAATTTACAAAACACTGCCACACCTCAACAACAAAAATACGAATAATCCAATTAAAAAATGGGAAAAAGAGATGAACAGACACTTCAGCAAAGAAGACATTCAGGTGGCTTACAGGCACATGAGGAAATGCTGGAGATCATTAGCCATTAGAGAAATACAAATCAAAACTACCTTGAGATACCATCTCATCCTGGCAATACTGGCACTAATCCAAAAAACACAAAATGACAAATGTTGGAGAGATTGTGGGGAGATTGGAACTCTTATGTACACTGTTCGTGGAAATGTAAAATGGTACAACCACTTTAGAAAACGATATGACGCTTCCTTAAAAAGCTAGAAATCGAAATACCATAGGATCCAGCAATCCCACTCCTAGGAATAGACCATAGAGAAATGAGTTGTCACACAAATAAACATATGCACAACCATGTTCATAGCAGCACTATTCACAATAGTAAAAAAGACGGAAATAACCTAAATGCCCATGAACAGATGAGTAGATAAATAAGTTATGATACATACACACAATGAAATACTGTGCAACAATAAAGAACAATGATGAATCTGCATAACATCTCACAACATGGATGAATCTGGAGGGCACTATAGTGAGTAAAATAAGTCAGTCACAAAAGGACAAACATTGTATGAAACCACTATTATAAGCACTCAAGAAAAGGTTTACACACAGAAAAAAGCATTCTCTGATGGCTATGAGGGTGGGAAGGGAGGAGGAGAGGAAATTACCAACTAGATAGACAAGTGTCAACTTTGGTGAAAGGAAAGACAACGCACAATATAGGGGAATTCAGCACAATTGGACCAAGGCAGAAGCATGGGGGCTTCCTGGATACACCAGGACACTGTGAGGGACTGAGTGGCTGGAGCCAGGGCCTGGGGACCATAGTCTTGGGGGATGTCTGAGTCAATTGGCATAGCACAGTTCATAAGGAGAGCGTTCTGCACCCTTCTTTGGTGAGTGGCATCTGGGATCTTCGAAGCTTGCAAGCAGCCATCTAGGATGCATCTATTGATCCCATTCTGTCTGGAGCAGGGGGGAGTGGGGAGGACCAGGGACAAGAGGAAAATGTTGGACCAGGAGACAAGAGGACAGCAGGGGCCAGAGACTCCACCAGCTTGAAACCAGGGGAACTGGATGGTGCCCAGGTACCACCAACAACCTCTCTGGCAGGGGTCGCAACAAAGATCACACAGGAGACAGGTGTAGAACAGAACTCAAATGCACAAAAAAAGACCAGACTTACTGGTCTAACAGAAACTGGAGAAACCTCCGAAACTCTGGCCCCTGGACACTCTACTAACCCAGAACTGAAAGCATTCCCGCAGCCCAATTTCTCAGACAAAGATTAGACGGGCCAATAAAACAAAAAATAATACACATGAGAAATGTGCTTCTTGGTTCAATCAGATAAACAAGACCAAATAGGCAACTCCTGTCCAAAAGCAAGAGAAGGCAGGAAAGCACCGGAACTGGTCTAATGGACACAGGGAACCCGGGATGGAAAGAGGGAGCATGCTGTCATATTGTGAGGATTGAAACCAATGTAACAAAACAATATGTGTATAAATTTTTTGAAAGAGAAATTAACTTGAGCTGTAAACCTTCAACTAAAAACACAATTAAAAAAAGAAAGAAACCGGAGCTGGGAGAAGCTGCGCGCCCCCTGGTGGTGATTATGCACCATTGCAGAGTCTCGGCGTGGACATCAGCCACCACTATGGGGAGCCTCAACCCATTTCCATACGGCCCCTCTCTCCAGCATCAGGATGCTCCCCATTGCTCACTCCATAGGACCAGAAGGGAAGAGAGAGCAAGACTGGTGGCTGGGAAGGGACCGGATTTATTGCACAAATCTATTCCTGGTCCTACGTGGCATGCAGCACACTGCTAAGCCTAAGGCAGAAACCCAGAACTTTTAAAAAAGATACACTCCAAGATCTCGGCAACAGAAGGGGAACTAGAGGTTGAAAAACACTGATCCTCTGCAACTTTGAAAAGGTCAGGGTATCAAAGGAAAGGATTGAGGGCAGCTTCCTCGTGGCATCATCATGGGCACTGATGGGATTGAGCTCCGGCACCTGCTCAGCTTCACCACACAGGACCCGGCTCCCTTCCCAAGGAAAGAGGCCGGGAAGGAGGGAAGGGTGGGCATGTTGTGGGGCTGAAGGGTGAAGGAGGGAACATTGGACTTCTTTGTCAGTCAGTTCTCCTTCCATCTTGGCAGGGAGTCGCTGGGCAGTACAAATGGTTAAGTGCTCAGCTACTAACTGAAAGGCTGGAGGTTCAGACTCACTCAGAGGCAGCTCAAAAGAAAGGCCTCGTAATCTGCTTCTGAAAAGTCACAGGCTTGAAAATCCTATAGAGCATAGTTCTACTCTGCTACACAAGGGGTTGCCATGAGTCAGAATCAACTTGATTGCAACAGGTTTGGGTTTTTTTCGTTTTTTGTTTTTCCATCATAACAAGGTAGCACCCTTGAGTTGCAGCCCCAGGTGGAGCTCTGCAGCAAACATCAATGGTTTGTGTCCACTGGGAGGTAGTAGCAAAAATCAGAGACCTAAGCAGTCCACGTGCTCCGACACTGTGGAGAGGACTAATGGAGGTGGACCCAAACCTCTTGGATTCCTTTCTCTAAGAGGCTACACAAAGGCTCGATAGTCATTCTCTCTTATGGGAAGAAAAGTGATAGTAGTCCAGAAGCTCCAGCTTAAGCCTGAAGCAATCATTTCATTTTCGTGGGGCAGCATAGATAGAATTACCTGAACACAAGAGCATTGATGGACTCGGAGCCCCTCGAGGGCAGGGACTGGGTCTTTCGTTTCCGTATTTTCAGCACCTAGCAGCACCTTATATCTCACAGAGATTCAGCCAACATTTATAGAATGAGCGAGTGAATGAATATAATGAGGAAGACGGCACTGCAACACTTCTTACACTGTCCAACAATACGAGATTCCCTAAGCCTCCATTTCCTAATCTTGGTGTCCCTGAGCGACACAAATTGTTAAGCACGTGGCTACTTAGCTGAAAGATTGGCAGTTCAAACCCACCCAGAGGGACCTCAGAAGAAAGGCCTGGCAATCTGTTTCCAAAGGGTCACAACCTTGAAAATCCTATGGAACGGTTCTACTCCGCACATGTGGGGTCATCATGACTCAGAATTGACGCCACGATAACTGGTTTTGTTTGTTTGTTTGTTTTAATAATGAAGGAAGAGAACTGAGTCATCCCAACACCAAATTTCAGGGAGTTCGGCTGCTAACCAAAAGGTCCGCAGTTCGAATCCACCAGGCACTTCTTGGAAACACTATGTGGCAGTCATACTTCGTCCTATAGGGTCACTATGAGTGGGAATCGACTCGATGGAATGGGTTTGTTTTGGTTTGGTTAGGAACCCGTATATCTTTATCAAAATGGTGAAAACTTAGCAAAACTCAGGGCCTCAAGAAGCACTGGAGAATTCAGGGGAAATTTCTGCCCAGCACACATTGTGTGCTCAACAAAGGTTAGCAGAAACTGAATAAATTTGGATCCAGCTAGAGACTATCACCACATCTCCAGACAGGTGAAGGGGAGGTGGTGGGGATCAGGAGACGGGGGAATCTGAAGCAGGAACAGAAGCCAGGGGAGGGGCGGGAAACTAAGGAGAAGGGGAGGAGCAGAGGCCTGCTGCGAGATTGCTGGGTGCTGTCAGTTTCCCCAGGAGGAATGACATGTGGGGCCCTGCCAGTCTCTTATCAGCCTTTCCAAGCTTCCTCTTGTTTAGACTCATGCTGCAACACCATCTCCGCCATCTCCACCACCCTGCCTTGGGGAGTCATAAAGAGGAAACAATTATCCTTCATTTTGAGAAAGGATGCGGGGGCAGGTAAAGAAAATTCACCTTGCCCTTCTCAAACCCTGTGCCAGAGCACCCCTCTTATCCTTCCACTTCCACCAAATGGACTCCTTCCTCACTCAAGAAATTTCCCACTGAGACACCTCTACCGAAGAAGACCCCCCACCCCTTCTTTATCCTAGCCCCTGTGCATGAGAAGTTTTCAAGGCAGTCATTTTTAACCTTTTAGACATCATGGAGCCTTTAGAGAATCCAAGGAAGGCTCTAAGCCCCCATAAAAACACACATTACACAACAGACAAAATTTTGCATCTACTTTAAAGGAGTTCACAGAAAACCTGAAGCTATTATGGGCAAAGAATCCAGGTTAAAAATCCCTGTGATATGTGTTTGGCGAACTTCTAGCAGTGTGATTTGGGCAAGTTAGTAAACTCTCTGTGCCTCAGTTTCCTTGTCTTTAATAGTAGCTACCTCGTAGAAGGAAACCCTGATGGTATAGTAGTTAAGAGCTATGACTGCTAACCAAAAGATCTGTGGTTTGAAACCACCAGGAAACCCTTGGAAACCCTATGGGGCAGTTCTACTCTGTCCTATGGGGTCACTATAAGTCAGAATCAACTTGATGGCAATGGTTTTGGTTTTGGGGTTTTTTTTCCACTTTGTTAAAGGAGTCCTTGAGTGGTGCAAATGGTTAATGTGCTCAGCTGCTAACCAGAAGGTTGGAGGCTCAAATCCACCCAGAGGAACTTTGGAAGAAAGGCCTGGGGATCTACTTTGGAAAAATCAGTAACTGAAAACCCCATGGCGCACAGTTCTACTCTGACACACATGGCGTTGCTGTAAGTCAAAACTGACTCGACAGCAACTGGTACCTTGTTAAGCTGTTATGAGAATTCAGTGAGGTAACACATGTAAAGCATCCTACAACCTGTCTGGCAAACGGTGTGTATTCAATAAATGTTACTATTCAATAAACATTTCTTCTATGGCAATTCATAGTGGAATTGGAGGATGTTCTTGCTCTTCTATGTAAGAAACACAACCCAAGACAACTAAATAAAAGAGGAAGCTCATGTTGATCCAGTTTTGTAGAAATAATGGCCAGTGGTGGTGGGAATAGAGAAAAGTATCTGAAGGCCAGTTCCACAAGAGCTGCTCTCTTCTTCCTCATCCCCAAGAAGCGGAAGAAAAGTAGGTTTGTTCCAAGCACCTTACATATATTATCTCACGTATCTCATACTCTACTCTGAAACATATGAGGTAGCCATAAGTGGGAGTCAACTCAGCTGAAGGTGGTGGATCCCTTATAATAACCTGTCTTTATATATAAAGAAACTGAGGGTCAGAAAGGTGAAGTCACTTGCCCAAGATCACACAGCTATTAAGTGGTGGAACAAGACATCAAAGCCAGGTCTGATCCCCAAACTGGTGTTGTCTGCACTGTGTCTCAATGAAGAGTGAGGGAGCAGAGAAGAGCTGAGCGCAGAGAGCCAAGGACAGGGGATTGGGACCACACCCCTCTTTGGGGGGCCTGGGGAGATCCTCATCTGGGGCTGCAGGCAGGCAACGCTGCCTGTCCAGTACGAGGAAGCCTGGAGCACAAAGTGGTCTCTGCAGCTGGACCTGGCTTCTGCACTCGCATGACCTTCTGAAAACTCAGGCTGGGATGGAAGTGCTGTCACTGCCACATTCCCCAGCCTAGACCTCTCCACCACCCACTGGCCTGCTGTATCAGGGCACACAGCAGGCAAGTGGGGGAATTCCTGGGACAACCTGCCTCACCCCTTCCTCCAGGGTCCAGGTTCAAGCCCTTTGCCCCCATTTGACCCTGGGAAGTGCCTGCCTTTATCTGTGTCTCTCAATACCTCCTCCCTGGTACCTTCCTTCCTTTCTGATTGTTGATCACAATGTCTTGTCTACATTTTTTTGAAAAAGAGGTTGGGGGGAGGTGGGGAGAAAGAGTAAATTTCCAGGAATTGTTTCCCTGCTGCTGCCCCTGTTGCTTAGGGTGAAGCTGTCTGCCCCTTCCCCCTACCCAGGCTGGCAAGGAGCCAGGCCTCCTGCCCCTCTCTCTTTTCCTTCTCTCAGTCTCACTCTTCCCAGCTACCCAAAAACGCCCTCCCCCCCCAAAAAAAAACCCACAGGAAAACTGCAGAGCTGTCACTTGCTTCTTCCTGAGACAGCTGCTTTCCCTCTGTGCCTCTGCCGGGAGGAGCACCATCACTTCCTCCTGCTGCAAGTACACATTGGGTGATATGAGGAGCGGGGGCTTGGGGAGCAGGTGGAGCTGAGGCTGCAGGGGGAGAGGACTCCATATGGGAGGGAAAAGTCCTGGGGTGGAAGGAACAGGGGCCAAGGAGACATAAGCCACTAAAATGCAGCCTTAAGAAGAATGGAAATGGCATGGGTCAGAAGGTGTGACCATGTAGAGGGGACAGAGTCCAGAGGTAGGGGCTTCCTTGGAGGGTGCTTGGTCTAGGAGAGGCTCCTGTTTACATGAGTCAGAGGCATGCACAGGGCAGCAGAAATTCTCAAAAGGCTCCTTACGGAAAAAATAGCTATCTATGGGATGGAAACTGAGATCCTAAAGACAGAGAGAGAGAGAACTGCCTGAAACATCAAAGTAAACCACATCTCACGTCATTGCAGTTCATTATGACAGATGTCTTTAGGCAGGAGTGGTCTAAAGTACATGCGGAGGATTTAAGAAAACTGAAAAAGTCAAAATATCCTCTCCAGCCAACACACCCTTGACCCTGCATCCCACGAACCATGAGCCCAGCTCCAGGTGCGCTGCCAAAAGTGTGGCTAGTGTGAGAAAGGCAACCTCTCTGAGCCTCAGGGGGTAAGGAGCCCATCCTTCTTCCCGCAAGGGATCTCAAGGATCAGACGAGAGTAACTGAGGTGAAAGTACTCTGTAAGCATGAGGCTCTCAAATGTTCACTGTGGTGCAATGAATTATGGCCCTTCTAGCCGTGGTATTTGTGACTCACACACAAGGATTGAGTGGAACTATGCAAATAAGGTATATGGAACCTTTGATGGCTGGGATTATGTGTCAACTTGGCTATGCCATGAGTCCCAATATTGTATGGTTGTCCTCCATTTTATGTGATGAGGATCCTGACCTCTACGTGTCGATGAGACAGGATTGTATGGGGTGTATCTTGAGTTGCCTTGCTGAAGGGTGTGACTCAAGTACCACTCTTACTCGAGGTACACCCTTGCCTGGAGTGTAGCCTGCATCTAAGATATAGTGTGTGTCCTGGTGGGCTCTCTCTCGGCATCTGGATTCTGCATCTGGTTCAAGGTCAATTGACCTCCAGTTCTTGGAACTTAAGCCAGAGGCCTGTCGTCATCTGAATAGCAAATTCTAGGATTTGCTGGCCTCCACAGCCCTGTGGGCCAGTGGTCTATCATCTGATCTGATTCACTAGCTTTGTGAGCCAGCAACCTGTGGGTCTGAACTGCCAGTTTGGGTTCATTAGCCCTTGAAGCCACATGGGTCGGGAGAAGCCTACACCTAGCCCACGGATTTGGAACTTGCCAGTCTTCACAACTGCATGAGCCGTTTCCTTTGTATGGTTCATGAGTTGTGTGAGATGATGCAGTGAATTAGGGAACCCAAAGACAAGAGTACTGAGAGGAGAGGGAGTAGTTGATGTTAGAGATGATGAAGAGGTACAGCAGTTTGTAAAAACTGGACTTTTGGGACATCTTTAACCTCCACCCCATAGGAACCAGTTTTATGCTGATCCTTATAAAATAAATTATTCATTTATTCCCCAACACCACAAGTTGATGAGCTCAGAGTCCCTCCTCTCATCGCTGGGAGAGGGAGAAGCCAAAGTAACATTCTCTCGCTCATTTGCTTGGTGCCACACCAGGAGAAGTATGGAGTGGTATAGAGAAAGGATGCCATTCTCTATCTCCCCTTTCCCAATCCAGGAGTCTCCCTGAAGACACAGCTGCTCCTTCACCCCACATTCCTTTTTTTTTTTTTTTTTTCCTCTCTCTCTCCCTATATTTTCACCTCAGATCACAAAATGAAGGCAGGGAGCTGAAAGCCTTTGCGAGGGGCCAGGGAGAATGGGGGGTGGGGGCTTGAGCCAGCCAGGGAAGGGTCAGAGCCATCAGGGTTATTAAAAGCCAGTTGATTTTCAGATTTATTTTAGACCTCCCACTCCCATCCAGTTCTGCTTTAATATGAATCAAGACAGAGGAGGGTAGGATTCCAAGGTGACTTAAAACAAAAACCAGTTGCTTTTTCGACTCTATGTGTGTCAGAGTAGAATAGTGCCCCATAAGGTTTTCAGTGGCTGATTTTTCAGAAGCAGATCACCAGGCTTTCCTCCTGAGGTGCCTCTGGGTCTATTTGAACCTCCTACATTTTGGTCAGCCGAGGAGCAATGTTTATACCACCCAGGGTGACTTAAAGCTGACTTAAAACCAAAACCAGACTTAGGGAGAAGAAAATACACATACATGCAGAGCATTTACTACAGGCCCATCCTGGGCTAAGAGCTTCACCTCCGTGGTTCATTTAGTTCTTACAACACCCCCGTTAGTAGATACTATTGTCCCCTTTTTGTGGAGAGAACTGAGGCTTAAGCGTGTAAAGTCACAGAGCTAATGAGTGAAGAGTCTGGGTTTTCATGCTTGTTGTAGCCTGACTCCTCTCCCCTACCCCCCACTGGCACACAGGGTCTTTTGCTGTGACTTCCCCTGTTTTTTCCCCTGTTACTGGATTGGGGGAGTGCAGGAAAAACCTCAGCCCCGCAGAGTCTGAGCCAGTGATAGCTACTTCCCGGATAAGAAGGCGGCTCTGAAGCTGACAGCAAATCCAGCCCCACAGCCACAATCCTCCAGCCTCCTTGCAGCTCCCCAAAAGCCCCGACCTGCTGGCCCTCGAGGACTGGAGGCCCAGGTGCTCCTAAAGGAAATTCAGGTGAGTGTTGCCATCTCTCAGGGAAGAAGGGACTCAAGGCTTTAAGACACGTAGCTTTTCTGCATGATCCACAGATTTTCCAGGGATGAATTAGAAGGTATGTGTGTGCGTCCCACACCCACAGCCCAACTGGTAAGACAGAGTAAAAGCCCCTAATGAAGATCTGCTCAAAAGGGACAAAGCCAGAAGGAAGTAGAGGTTGGAGTCCACCTGGGCCTGGAGGTGGGGCAGGACTGGTTGGGGGTGGGAAGAAAACTTGTCTGGCACAAACAGTTCTGGTCTCTCCCAGCTCAGAAACCCCTTCATAAAGCATCTCTACTGTTGGGTCAAATCTGGAAAGTGAGTTGTATGTTACTTATTCACAGTTTGAATGCTAAACTTCGTTTTCTTACCTCTTCCAAACCAGGTCTTTCCCTCAAACCCTCCAGCCCCTCTGTCCTTCCTTTGGGGACAAAAGATGGCTTTCCAGGTCTCCTTTCTTTTCCAATCCTGCCTTCTTCCCAATAGGTGTCTGCTGGTCCTCATGTCGGTCGGACCTAGCTCCGGGCCCAGCTCCTCCGGGGCACTCACCGTGCCTGCTGGCGACTTTTCAGAGATTCACAATTGGAGCGATCTGCTCTACTTCTTCAACCACACTTTGCCCGAGTGCCACATGGAGTTCAGCGAGAGCACCAAGCGCGTGGTCCTCTTTGTCCTCTACCTGGCCATATTTGTGGTTGGGCTGGTAGAGAACCTCCTGGTGATATACGTCAACTGGCGTTACTCGGGCCGGGCAGGGCTGCTGAATTTCTACCTCCTCAACACAGCCGTAGCAGACCTGGGCATCGTCCTGTCCCTGCCTGTGTGGATGCTGGAGGTCACATTGGACTACACCTGGCTCTGGGGCAGCTTCTCCTGCCGTTTCACTCACTACTTCTACTTCGCAAACATGTACAGCAGTATCTTCTTCCTGGTGTGTCTCAGCATTGACCGCTACATCACCGTCACCAATGCCTCACCCTCCTGGCAGCGCCGCCAGCACCAAGGACGGCGGTTCCTGTGTGCAGGCATCTGGGTCCTCTCGGCCATCATCCCACTGCCTGAGGTGGTTCACATCCAGCTGGTGGAGGGCTCTGAGCCTATGTGCCTATTCATGGCACCATTTGAAAGCTACAGCTCGTGGGCCCTGGCAGTGGCCCTGTCAACCACTATCCTGGGCTTCCTGCTGCCCCTCCTTCTGATCGCCGTCTTCAATGTGCTGACAGCCTGTCAGCTCAGGCGGGCAGGACAGCCGGAGGGCCGGCGCCACTGCCTGCTGGTGTGTGCCTACATAGCCGTCTTCATCATCTGTTGGCTGCCCTACCATGTGACTCTGCTGCTGCTCACACTGCATGGGACCCACATCTCCCTCCACTGCTACCTGGCCCACCTGCTCTACTTCTTCTACGACATAATCGACTGCCTCTCCATGCTTCACTGCGTCGTCAACCCCATCCTTTACAACTTTCTCAGCCCAGGCTTCCGGGGCCGGCTACTGAGTGCTGTGGTCCATTACCTTCCCAAGGACCAGGCCAGGATGGGTAGACGGGCTTCCTCCTCTTCCTCCTCCACTCAGCATTCCATCGTCATCACCAAGGAGGGCGTGCAGCCTGATACGGGCCCCCATGCCACGCCCTCCCAAGCCTGAACTTTCAAGCAGCCTCTTTGTCTCCAAATACTTCGCCCATCTCCACACCTCAATCTCTTCTGTCCAGCTGAGGTAGATTCCCATTTCCACCAGTGAAGTGGAAAAGCTGGAGGTGAGGGGAGAGATTTGGAAGGGGGCAGGAGAGCAGGTCAGAGCACTCATGGCTAATTTTGAGTGTATCTTAAAATATCTAAAGGTAGGGGAGAGGGAGAAGGGACAGGGCGGGGTAGAAAGCAGGCCCTGGGTGGTTGTACTATTTTCATGGTCCTTGTGTCTAAGGGGGCCATGCAGGAAAAAAAAAGATGAAATAAATAGAGACAGCCGCAACTCTGGATCTCTGAAAAATCTGTGCTTCCAGCTGGGGTTGGGAAGGGAGCTAAGGCTAAAGAGATGCTCCGCAGAGGAAACTGGACACCCTCATTTCATAAATCAGCCTGGCCGGAAAGAGCGAGCTCTGCAGGAACCTCGCAAAACCTTCCTTCGGTGTTTGTGTGCTTGTTGATCTCCCGGCACACCATGCTCGTTGAGGGGACAAGAGGCCAGAGGCCAAGGAACCAGGAGGCCTCAGCAGGGCGTTCCCAGGCTATGCATGCTCAGGGCTGTGATAAGTGAAGAGGGTGGGGGCCGCGGGGGTAGGGCTAGCTGAGGTTGGAGGCAGGCGCCCTGCAGCTGGGCTGGCAGGATCGTCTCTCCACCACCACCCCCATCCAGGAAACAGGGCTCCATTTCCTTGCCATACCCTTCCCTTCTTCCATCCTGCTCCCCTCCCCCAGAAGCGAAGGAGCTGTTCCCAAGTATTCAAATCAATACCCCTCAGACCTAACCTCCTCCCAGCTTTGGATCTAGGACACTTCCAGCTTCTTCCAGGGAGAGATGTTATCAAAAATCATCCCATCTCTCCCTTTCCCTCCAGATCACAGGAAAACATCAATGGACATCCCTTCTGGGATCAGGCCCTGGGACAGCCAGCAGCATGCACTGACAGATGCTCTGTCCCTCAGCCTTTGTCCCCTGCATAGGGGGGCCGGGGAGAAGTAAAGCGGATATTTTCCAATCCCGCCACAAGGCAGAGTTCTGGCATTCTTTTAAGTCAGTTCTCACCCTTACACTTCTTCCTCTCTGGCCAAGTCTTCCTCATTTTCCTATCCAGCAGCTTACCTCTATTAACACTTGTCCTATAGATAGGAAGAGAAGCCCTCCTGTTAACAAGCAGGTCTTCTAGAAAAGGCTCATTTATCAGTTTGGGAAACTATGACCACGCCCATGAAGAACTCTGACTTACACATAAGCTTAAGAACGGGTCCTAGTTTCTGCCTTCCAACCCAAGTGCTTGGCCTCTTAATCCTGTTTGTGAGGGTGAAGGGATTGTGGATGTAATCACTGATATCCTCTTTAGTGTCTCCTCGGTCCTGCTCAAGTGCTTAGCTTGGCCGGAATGTTTAACTTGTAGTAACTACTCACTTACCTGGAGAACTGTCTCCTCTGCTCTTAGAATCTGTAACCGTATTCACCAGCTGCATCAAACATGTGCTCCAACGGTGTATGCACCCGGCTTTGCCAGGAACATGGACGGAAGCCTGTATCTATAATCCCTCTGCTCACTGGGCCCTCATTTGAAAGGGTCTTAAGCTACAAACAGCTGTGCAGTGGCACAGAGCTGAATGCTTTTTGAACCAGGAGAGTCTGGGTTGCAGCTTGGGGTTGTAAGAAGGGCTTAACATCACAATGCAGAAAATGCATTAAAAAAAATTCTTCCCTTGTCCCCACATAAAAACCAAGCTAAGATCCAATGCCGGTATTACTGCCTCCTCTGACTTGGGCTCCAGAGGTCTTCCGAAGGAAACCCAATTTTACATCTGCCACATCCCGGGTCAACTTAGAGGCCTCTTCCCCAAGATCTCACTCTTCCTCTCATTGATTTCAATCCAGCAACCAGCTACCACGCTGGCAGGATAACTTCCTTGGGGCCTTTCCTTCCGTGGAAGGAGAGTAGGAGCTGGCTATGCCGACCGCAGCAGGCTGTTGTGCTCAGCTCGTGTTTATAAGCACTGAGGGTACGCGGGACCAGGCCTTGTGTTGAGACCAGATGGATGAATCACTCCCCCATTTCTAGGGGTCTCATCTCCTCCTCTGTGGGAAGAGATCTGTA
The DNA here is from genome assembly GCF_030014295.1 of Loxodonta africana. Classification (NCBI taxonomy): domain Eukaryota; kingdom Metazoa; phylum Chordata; class Mammalia; order Proboscidea; family Elephantidae; genus Loxodonta; species Loxodonta africana. The sequence continues at coordinate 80,356,899 of NC_087345.1, read as the reverse complement.
TCAACCTGATGAAATTATGCCAAATCTCTGCCTCCTCCCAGTTTTAATCTTCCTACCTCCTCTTACTCTCCATCAGCCCCTCCCCACTCAGACATCTCGTGCCAGAGTGAAATAAATAGTATCAGCAAGAGAATTTGTGGCCAAATCTGTTACTTAATAATGTCCAGTTAAACTGCCCGTGGCTCTCTCTGGGCTGAAAGAAAATGTCCCCATGAAAAGGTTGGATCATTGACTTAATTTCCTAATAAAAACAGACGAAGGAGCTAATAGTGGGGAATTCCAGCCACAGGAAAAGAAAAATGTGCTAGTTGAAAGAATTCTGGCATCTGCTGCACAGAACACTGCTACTGAAAGGGTGATGAGCCCAGATATTCTGAACTCAAGGTACGAGCATGTTCACAGCCAAGAGGAAAAGAACTCACATTTCCATTTTCCTTTTTTTATTCTAAATAAAAACCACACTTTGTGCTGAACAATGGAATATAAAAGAATCAGATGTACAACGATTTTAGACATCTACTATTTGGGGGAAAACGTTTACAAAATATACAAAACTTTACAGCAATAGATAGTAAACACTTAAATATTAGGAGGTCAGTACTTTTTATTAATTTAATGGAAGAAGTTAGACGTCAACACTCTTCTCTGCGTCATAAAAGAGACTTTTGCTCTTGGAGGTGGAGGGGAGGATGGGCTGGACAGGGAAGGGGTGTTGGAACCTCAACATCAAAACGATTTCATTTTCATTCTGATGTGAAGTTTACGGTGAGTAGTCACATTGAAACTAATGCTGTGTCCCCTGCTTCCTGCCATTCAGAGGAGGATTCAGTGAAAACGCCGTGTGGGGACTCCCAGATGGGTACAGACCTCTCCACACACCCCACTCCATGCCAACAAATTCAGTGTGTCCATCTATAAAGAGATTTTAATTCACTTCCAAAGTTGAGGAGCCCTGAAGAAACAGGGCACAGCAGGCCAGAGAGATGGCTGGGAAGAAAAGTTACCAGTAGCAAAAACCTGACTGGGGAGAAGGTATTTTAAGCCCAAAAGCCTGTCCTGGAGACAAAGGGGTGCTGACAGATCAGAAGTAAAGCCAGAAAGAACTTTTACTCATTGCCTGGTTCTTAGGGGTCACTTGGGCCTGATCCCTTTCTCTTTTCTTCCCAGCTAGCCATGAGCTACAGAGACTCCATGGGGTCTTAAAAGTTAGGACCACATACTAGGGTACAGCAGAGCTACCCAGCTGGTGCTTTGGCAACAGTGAGCTGTGACTGGGTCACAGGAATCTGGGACGTGATCCCCTCCTCTGGCCACAAGCGGCCTCCACTATTCATCTCAGTGTGCCATACAAACAGTGCCATTTTACCTCAGGAAACAAGTTGGGAAGGTCCACGCTTGGTCTCATGATCTACTGTCACCATCTTGAAGTTCTTAATAATATTTGCACGAGGGGATCTGCCAATTACGTAGCCAGTCCTGAGTATAGAGCAAGAAAGACAAAAAGGGAAAGAGTAGACAATCAAGGGTCAAACAGAACCTCAGCGCAAACAGCAGGGACAATGCTAAACTGGGCTTCAGGGGGAAAGGCAACAAATTCAAATGGACAGATGGCTGGAAAAATAAAGACTCAAAATGAAGCAAATACCTTCCCCCAGGTATCCCTGGTGGTACAGTGATTGAGAGCTGGGCTGCTAACCAAAAGGTTGGCAGTTCAAATCCACCAGCCACTCCCTGGAAACCCTATGGGGCAGTTCTACTCTGTCCTCTAGGGTTGCTTTGAGTTGGAATCAACTCAACAGCAGATAGCACAGGTAGGTATCCTAGAGCACCCTCTGCTACCAAGTGTTTCAAGTAACATAGTTCAGAAAAGGGGGTGCTAGAGGCAGAGGAAGCAAACGTGACTTCAAAGAGAGGGAGAGGTCAGGTCTGACTACGGGGACACGCAGGACAGGGTTTGGTCAATGAGCCTCAAGAGCTCCTAATCTTGCTACATGTCTGACTGGGAACAACTAGGCCACCCTGATCAACCACTTAGCCTATAGGGAACAGTAGGCCCAGTCTTTTATTTAGTGTTTCAAGGGCAAAGTTTCATGGATTTGCTTTTTGGTTTACTGGCAAAAAGGGAAAACTTCACAGTTTCAGTATAGTATACAGATCACCCAGCATCCAAGGTGCCCTCTGTTAAAGAAAAGGGTTTCTCCAGCATATTTCTCCAATCAGCTACCTGACTGGGTTCCAGCATCACCTCTCTCAAATACAGCTATTCAAAAATCTGTCCTCCCCAACCGTCTGGGAGGGATCACCCAGGCTTGAAACGCTGAGCAGATACATAACTACAGCCTTTTACACACCATCCTTCTTAAGATTTCTAATGGACAGTGGAAGAAGCCAGTTAGTGATGAAATGTCCCAGTACTGCTTTCCTGACAAGAGTGTCTCAGGGGACATCCAACAAGCTGGGTTTAGATGGTGAAAGGTGGGCCTTTCACCTAGCCACTGTACAAGTCCCTTTATCTACTGTCACCCCACCAGAGAGCCAGGCACTCCAACACTGAGGCTTCTCCAATTCACAGCTGGGGAGACAGGCAGCAGGTCCATCAGGGAGGGAGACAAGGACAGGAGACTTTCCAGATTTAGGAAGGCTAAGATATACAAATAGGTCCTTCATGAGACGTGATCCCCTAGACTCAGTCCTGGTCTACTCCATTACAGGATGGAATGGGGGTGAAAGATCTGGGAATTTAACTGGACCCCATTATTGAACAGTCCTTGGTCCCAACTTTCTACAACATGTGTCCATTGCCTAAAGTGTTCTCTGGGTTTACTCTGGTAAAGACTACCTGGAGAGAAAGAATTTGCTTTTTGAAAAGGCTTGACATGTTCTCCCCTGCCTCCAAATCTCTGGCCTGGACTGTTGCCTGGACTATGGCTACCTGCTAAGGAGAAACTCATTTTCCTCAAATCTCTTATCTGAAAGAGATGCTGGGTAATATGTATACAAAAACAAAAAATAAGTATTAGTATTCAAAAAGGCTTTGTGAGTTAATTGAAACCACTTGCTTGTGAAACAGCCCAGTGCTGCTGAGTCCCAACAGGGGTAGTGTCGGGGTGGAGGCCAAGGACTCCCAGAGCTCACTTGAGCAGGGTGAGGTAGTATGAGTTACGGAGGTGCCACTTTGTGAGTATGCAAGATCCGAGGGCCCTCTCCCTCCAGCCTTCTTTGGGCAAGACCCCTTCAAAAATCAACTAAGTACTGAGTCAGCCAGCCCTGTGGACTGGACAGATACCCCAGCCACCTGAACCAGCCGTCATCCAACAGCGCCCCCTGGAGGTGATGCAATGACAGATCAGGATAAATTCCAGCAGGTCAAACACGAGCTGCCAAAGCTCTGGCCCTTATAGCACAAAGTAAACAACAGTGGTATCCGATTCGGACAGTCAAAACGCACACTCTGCTACACACCGCCAGTTTCTCAGGTCCCTTTAATCCTGAAGAGCTCACAGAGTCCACCATTCCACCACCTCATGGGGTCTCCTCATCTACACTATAGGCCAAACACACTTCTGGGTGGGAGACTGGATGGAAATTAAGGCAAGGCTCCTGCCGCCAGATACATCCTCACTTGCCCACCAGGAAACTCAAGGTTGACAGAGGTGGCCAGAATGACAGATGACTGTATCAAAGTGGCTCCCTATTCTCTTTGCCCCACAGGGAAGGCCTGACGTCCTGGGTCATCACTCCGTAAAACCATTCTTCTTTGGAAATGAGGAGAAGAGGGAAACCTTCCTTCCTGTCCACCCCTGCTGCCACTTCTGGCGGCACTGCAGGACAACCCCTTCTGGCTGGCAAAGATTCATTCAAAAGCTTTCTGAACGACCCCTTCCTCTAAATAGAAAGCTTTGTCTCAGTTTGGATCTAGCTGCCAAAGATTTTTCACTGTCCAATCAGCAGATTAGGGCCATGAAACAAGCAGGCACCTTCATCTCTGACACCTTTTCCCTGCTGAGGGCTAGGACTCAAACCTGAGGTAAGCCACCCTGCTGATAGCCTTCTGGATAGCCACAGTTCCAAAATCTTTCTTGTAACTGGTTGTTCCAGTAATTCCTACTGAGAAAACCTCTCTCCACCTCCTCTATTCGGTGAGGCTGTTGGTTGGATTCTTAGCAGCATAAAACCTATCAGTAAACTAAAACTAGACAGGCTAGAGAAGGGGATCTAGTTGACACCAACTGTCTGATTAGATCCCAAAACTAGCCTCAAAAGAATCAAACTCACAGCCCTTCATGGGCAAGAACAGGTATGGAGGTAAACGCGATAGGGCCATTGCTTCTCAAAAACAGTAACTTAGCTTATGTGCTATTTCTTCATTTTTCTTCTTTAAACACAACACAGAACAGAATTCCTAGCAAGGCAAAATTGTAACTTCAGCTGAGGAGGGACCAACAGCCATTAGAAAATCTGTGTCCTGGCTGCCCCCTGAGAGCTGCCCTGGCTCTGCCGGGACCCAGTCAGCTGTCCGAGTTCTTCTCTGCCTCTTTGGAATGGATAATGTACATGAAGGTCTGTTCAATGGTGAAGTCGGGCGGGAGGCTGCCTTTGTGCACACCGACGTGCTTGCTCATGAGGTTAAGGGTGGAACTATAGTGGCCACAGACAGTGCAGCGGTACATCAGGGCCCCCGAGTGTGTCTTCAGGTGGCACTTAATGGTCGAGCGGCCTCGGAAGAACTTGTGGCACACCTTACACTGGTATGGCTTCTCGCCCGTGTGGATCCGCCGGTGGTAGTTGAACTCGCTGGTGTGGGCGAACCTTTTGCCGCAGACCTTGCAGCTATACTTGCTGTTCCCAGGTTGGCCCTGCAGAGCCAGCTCCTCACTCAGGAACTCCTCTGCAGGTAGCTTCCGCTTCTGGAGAGCTGGGTGCTGTAGCCCAAAACCAGGCCGCATGTCCAGAGCACTGTTACATTTGTGCTGGCTGACATGGTAGCGATAGGCAGCCTCCGACTTGAAGCTCTGGCTGCACAAGTGACAGCGGAAGAGGGCGTCTTCCAGGCTTTGGTGCACGGCCATGTGCTTCTCTAGGAGGTGCCAGTCCACAAAACTGTTGGCACAGACAGAGCAGGAGAAGACTGAAATGCCGAGATGGGAGAGTGTGTGCCACATAAGGCTGCAGAGGTTGAGGTGGCGCTGGTCACAAACACTGCAAACCTGGCCCTTCAGGTTTAGGTGGTCAAGGATGTGGCCCCGGACCACGTGGAAATCTTTGGCCAATGCCTTCCCACAGGCAGCACATTTCAACTCAGGGGAGGCTGCCCCTGAAAACAGGCCCAGCTTGCTAGGCAGAGGATCATTGGGGTGGACAATGATGTTGTTCTCAGATATGCCATCCTGTCGGTGGAGGGTCAGCTGCCACTGGGTAAAGAACTTGGTTTCACACATGTCACAGGAGAAGAGGAAAATACCAATGTGGGACAGGACGTGGGTCACCCGGGAGTTTCTGTCCTGGAAGTGGGTCTCACACACCTTGCAGTTGCCTGTCAGCAGGTCCACATGGTCCCGAGCATGCTGCCGGATCAGCTGAATGTTGGGCTCCAGAACTTTCTTGCACACTTGGCAAGGCATGGCCTTATTCTCCCGGGTGTCATTCTCTCCAAAAGTCAGTTCGTCCTCACTGTCGTCACTCAGCTCAATCACCTCCTCGGTTGTGCCTAACTCTTCGGTGGGGTCTTCAAACTGCAAATCATCATCCCCCAGGTCCTCCAGCTGCAGCTCATCCATCTGCCCAAAGCTTGGATCTTTGGAATGCTCACTATTGCTCAGACAGGAGTTGCTCCCAGTAGTAATGTCTATTGCATTGTCAGGAGCGAAGAAGCTGTTTTTACTGAAGTCTCCGTTGCTTTGAACTTTGTACGGCTGGCAGGAGCCCATGCTGGTCTGGACACGCATGCTGACAGTGCCTAGGCCCGACTGGGTCACTGTACTGGGAATGGACGTGAAGGGAGCAGGGGCATCATGGTCTTCTGTCTTTGGTGGCAGCTGTGGAAGAGGCAAGCTATGGTTAGTGTCACTGGTGACATTTCTCTCTTCCTCTTTATAGCCTCCTCCAGCATCACTGGGCAACACATAGTTTCTATCAGGACCAAAGTGCTCCCCGCCACCTCGGAGCTCTCCAAGGGGATGGGCAGGTTCTGCTGAGGTACAACTCAGGGTACCAGAATGGCTCTCACTGGTGGTGGTCAAGGATTTGGCCACAGCAGTGCTCTCCAGGTCAGGGAAGGTGGAGTGACAGGCCCGAAGGAGGTCCTCCATGCCCAGACGCTCGGCCACTTCATAGATGACCCCAACATTGATCAGGTCTGTAAAGAGCTCTGACGTGTAGACAAAGCTCAGAATCTTCTCGAAGTTGGCAGGGGTGATGAAGTCCACCACATAAGTCCTGGCAGCATCAAGTCCCGTATTCAGGAAGAGGTTTTGGAAGTAGCCAGCTGCACAGGCCAGCACGGCCTTATGGGCCGGGAAGGAGCGGCTCCCCACCACGATGGTGACATCACACATGGTCTCCGAGAGCCGGCACTTGTTGAGTTCCTTCAGCAGGTTGTTGGGGTGGTTGGTGCTTTGCAGTTTGATCCTCATGCCCATCTTAGCAGTTCCTATGACGTTGCCTCCGGATCAGCACGGTTAATCTGTGGACAGCAAAAGGAAAAGATGGATGTCAAGTATGTCCCTCCAAGTGAGGGGCCCTACAGGAGAAAATGACACCAGTCTTGGGGGTTTCCAAACCCTGGGTGGCGAACGGGAGTGAATGAACAGGTGAGAGCTGCTCCATTCTACTGGGGACAAGGACAGCAAAAATGATGGGACAATGGCCTCTCCCCCCTCTAAATACTAAGTATACAGAATCACCATGGCAAAATCCAAAATAATGACAAAAAATCTGATAGTCTGATCTTTAAAAGTCAGTACAAGAGGTTGTAGGCTTGGTTAGAGAGAAGGTAGTCCTCTGTGCTGGTACCTGAGAGACAGCCAGTGACATCCCTTGGACACAGCCTTGCACTTCATTACCAGAGCAACTGGCTCAAATTTTCCTCATACTGATTTCCTCCTAAATACAACCTTTCTGACCTCACAAAGGAATGTGTTGTTTTCTTTCATGATACCAAATACCATACATATATTTGAACACAATTACCAAAGCTTCATTAACTACTGGAGAAAACGATGCTCCATCTTCTAGTTTTCCTGCATTGCTGTGTCCTTTCAGCCCCTAAGTACATCACGTGCTCTTTCTTGAATTCACATATGTTCCTAACTGTGCCACATGGCTACTCTGGTCTTTTTAAAACCCAGAGCCATCCCAAACATCACATTCTCTATATCCTGCGGGAAAGTTGAAACATTCAGAACCCAAAGAAGTAAAGCAAAGCAGGAAACAACTATGGTATTTAATACTACTTACATATGTTTTATTCCTTTTTACCACCCTTTTCAGGGTTTATGCTTATTTGATGCCTTAAAATAGACATTTATTTAACTATACAGGCCAGACTCCTAAGGGCGCGTTCAATACCATTTTTTTCCCCTTTCCAGTCCTGCATAGCCTAAGGAAGATAAGCTAGTTGCATTCTTGTTCAATCTCACAACAGGCCCTGGGCAACATAGCCCATTCCTCCATCTCACCAGATTCTACCAAACACAACTCCCAACTTTTCCTGGGCCCAGGAAGCTTCTGAGCATTGTTGGGCACCAGGCAAGCATCTCCTGGCCCTTTGGTGGCCACACAAGAATGGGCCGGCAGGTCGGGGCACTGGGAAGCCAGGGCGGGGGCGGGGCCGGCCGGCGCCCGAACTTCCGGGAAGGGCACCCCAACAAGTCGGGGGCGCCGCAGTCTCGCCTCTGGAGATTCGATTCCGAGACGGCAGGGCGTTGGATCCGGCTGGGCACTCCATCTGGCGGGCGCACCGAGCACCTCGTTCCCTCCACCAAATGGGGGGGAGTCTCACCCAGGCGACTCCGAGGGGACGGCGGGGTCGCGGCAGGGCGCGGGGCCGAATAGGGGGCGAAGGGAGCGGCGGCGGGGCCGTCTGGGGTCGGCGCACCGGCGAGGAGGATGGGCCGGCCAAGGGATGCCGGCAGGAGGGGGCCCAGAGAGAGCGAGAGAAAGGCCGGGACGGGGGTCGGCCCTCGGCCCGGGGCGGCCCTCGGCCCCGCCACGCTTACCCGGCTCCGCTGGGCCCCGAGCACCATCGCCGCAGCCGCCTCACACAAAGGCCCCGGCCCGCCGTGCCCGGCCGGACGAGGAGGCGGCGCCGCCGGCCGCGGCCAGACTCTCCATCCGCCGCGCCGCTCGCCGCGCCGGCCCGGGCCGCCCCACCGCCCGGCCCGCAGCGCCCCCCGCCGTCCCGGAGGAGGCAGCGCCCCCCGCAGCACGGCCGCAGCGCCCCCAGCCGCCCGGGAGGCGGCAGCGCCGTCCTATCCCCACCCGCGCCACAGCGGGGCCGGGTGCAAAGCCGGGCACGGCAGAAGCCATCAAGCCACGGTGCGCCAACCCGCCGTCCGTCCGTCCGTCCGTCCGTCCGTCCGTCCGGGCTCCGCGCGACCCCGGGGCCCCAGCTCCGGCCACTGCGCCACCCGGGGACCCTCGCTCTGATCCCGCTCGGCTCGGGCCCCCATTCCAGCCCCCGACCCCCATTCCGGCCCCCGCGCGACCTGGGAACCCCAGAGATGTAACATTTATTGCGATGCACAAGCAGCTGCAGCACGTTTCCAAGCCCCAAGAACCTTTCTTCCCCAAATTGGGCTTTTGCCGAAGCGCTGATCCACTGTATGGAGGACCACGCCCTTCTCGCCCAGGTGCCTGGAGAAGCGAAAAAAAAACCTCTCCAAGTTACGCTCTCGTCGCCTCCCCTGTTCTAAGTCTCATAGTTCCAGAAGCTTCTCCTCGGAACTTCCACAATTGTAACTTTACAACAACAACAAAAGTAGGAATATTTGATTATGTCTCCTCCACTAGACTGTAAGGAGCCCTGGTGGCACAGTGGTTAAGCGCTCGTCAGCTAACCGAAACGTCTGCGGTTCCGACCCACCAGCCGCTCTGCGCGGGAAAGATGTGGCAGTCGGCTTCCATAAAGATTAAAAACCTTGGAAACCCTGTGGGGTAGTTCTACTCTGTCTTATAGGATCACTATGAGTCGGAATCGATTCTGATAGAATGGGTTTGTTTTTTGGTTGGTTTTGGTTTTGGTTCCACTAGGCTGTGAGCTTTCTGAAGGCAGGGATCTGTGTGGTTTTGTGTACTACAGCATCCCAGCTCTATGTACTCTTTCTGGTACCAATGATATTATTAGCTGCCGTGGCGTCGCGGCACGCAAGCCTTCATTAACAGATGGGTGGTGGCTGCGCATGAGGGGCATTGGCCGGAATCGAACTGGGCCCCCGCATGCAAGGGCAAGAAGTCTACCATTGAACCACCAATGCTCCCCCCAACCCTGCCCCCATGGAATATATGATAGGTGCTTAATAAAGCTTGTTTGAATGAATGAGCTCTTGAGGGCTGGACCGTTTGTGTTCTCCTTGAAAATCCACTGCTGCCCTCTTTCCACGTAGATAACCAGAAGAAAAATTCACAGGATCACACTGCATGGTGGCAGCTCAGACCTGTTTCCTACAGGCTGCCCTTCCCAGCACTTTTGACAGTTCCGTCACTCTGTCTCCCTCCACCCTTCTCTGACATAGGTTACTCCAAATTCTCACCTCAAGTATTCCTGCCTGAGAAATGCCATCAAACCAAGTCTACCTGCCCTGCCCGTCCCACCCCCCATCACCAAAGACAAAAGAAGTCATGCTCACCCCGCGCTCTCTCTCCTTAATCCAGAGGAACCCCTCAGGCTCTAGGACCCTTCAGTTTTGTTCCCCCTTCCATCTCACCCACCACAACAGCCAAGAACAAACCCCCCAGGGCAAGTACATGGTTAACAAAAAACAAACCCATTGCCGTCAAGTCGATTCTGAGTCACAGTGACCCCATGTGTTACAGAGTAGAACTGCTCCGTAGGGTTTTCTTTGCTGTAATCTTTACAGCAGCAGGCCTTTCTTCCATGGCACCACGTGGTGGATTCCAACCGCCAACCTTTAGATTAGCAGCTGATGGCCACTCAGGAAACTTGGTAGCCTTCAGTAATTCCTTATGGGGAGGAGGGGCACAAGTGATGTTGCCAACTGATCTGAGCCAGTTTGGCTGTGAATTTAGGGGATCGCATGTCGCCTTTCCCATGACCTTACTAACTGGTGGTAGATTATACTGAAAGCAAGCATTATACCAAATGCCAGCCCCATTTGGCTGTGTGAGATAACAGAGTCCCCCTGAAATGGAACATCTCAAACCACCCAGACCCAGACCTCTGGCATGACTCTGGAGATATTTGGCTGCTGGGCTTGCAAGGGCCTGGGGCCTGGTCAATCTTTCTAACCAGCTGCCTTATGATCTCTAGGGTGTTGACCCCGGACAAATGCACTTGACATGTGAACTAACTACCCAACGGGTATAGATTATACTGTTTATTGTTGTTCGTTGTCAATTCCAACTCATGGCAACCCCACATGTGCAGTGTAGAACTGCACGCTACAGAATTTTCAAGGCCGTGACCTTTCCAAAGCAGATCACCAGGCCTTACTTCCAAGGTGCCTCTGGGTGTGTTTGAACTACCAACCCTTCAGTTAGTAGTCCAGGTGCTTAAGTATTTGCATCACCCTATACTATTTATACTGAAGTCATTGTAAAAGTAAATCACCACACAGTACAATCACACATGTAGACAAAGCTAAATGGAGAAGAAAGAGCCAGAATCCAGGCAAGGTCTTTTGTCCACGTCTCCGTAGGCATCAACCTGTTTACAACAAAAAGGAGAAGACCAGAATCCCTTCATACAGTGTCCTAGTACTGAAACAGGAATCTAATCTAAAATTTGCCTGCATTGTTTTTGGAATCCCAGGACTGCAGTTTTTGTCAGTCCCACCAGAGAGCAACCTTTCTGCATTTATGCGTCTACTTGGCAAAGCTCTCTTTGCCTCTCAGCGCTCATCTTCAATTCCCACCATGTTTGGGCAGAACCAGTTCTCGAAGCTTTGTGATCCAGTGAGATTCCCCAGACTCTGTGGAAGCTTCCCCATTTTAAGACCCTATAGACAGATAATTTTGAAGCATCAGCAAGACGACTTATTCTGGGAGAAAGACTTGGGGACCTGGGATAGGAACATTCTTTGACCTCTAGCAATAAACCTGACACCAGAGGTGCTGAGTAAGCCCCTTCTTCCTTCCCCACTCCCCGCCTGTACAGCACCCCAGTCATGTTCTGGGAAGAGAACTTTCACTGGGGTGAAGGAACTGCAGGAAGTGGCCTCTGGCTCCAGAGCCTCGTTCTTTCACTGCCTCGGCATAGCTGAGAGTAGACTTTGTACTGGGGTGATTCAGGGACATGAATAAGCACCACCCCCCTCCATGCTAGGCTAAGGTAGGGAGCCTGAGGATTTCCCAGACAGTTACATTAGGGTACAGAACCCCCTCCTTGGGACCAACAGGCTGTGATAGTTGGCACATAAGATTAATAAAAGACACCCAGACCCACACACAGCACACTGAAATGCTTTACACATACGGGGGGCTTCTAGACCAATGCTGCAGCGACTGTTAACAGGTACATTATCAAGGAGTCTGAAGTAAGTGTTTGCCTTTATAATAACCAAGGGAGCCAGTTAACGCCCTACTTTGCTCTGAAGCTATTTGTTCCCCTTTCTCAGCCCCAGCAGTAACTTCCCTGTCTACCCCACCCCCCATCCTAGTTGGATCAAGTTCTGTTTGCTTGTCTGCAGCCTTGTTCAACTTAAACTCTGTGTGTGGGTAACCATCTTATGCCCAGGACCTGTCACAGGATCCATGCTCAACCTTTGGGGACAGAGAAATGGTACAGTGCTACAGATGCGTCCTCTTCTTTGGCTGGGTCTTTGCGGCCTTGATCTCCACCTCCCATTCTAAGTAGGGTACCGGGATTGATGTCTCCCAGGCCCATCCTGGAAACCCTGGTGGCTTAGTGGCTAAGAGCTATGGCTGCTAACCAAAAGGTTGGCAGTTCAGATCCACCAGGCGCTCCTTGGAAACTCTATGGGGCAGTTCTACTCTGTCCTATAGGGTCGCTATAAGTTGGAATCGACTCAACGACAGTGGGTTTAGGCCCATCCTAGAAATACAAACAAGCCATTCAGAATATCTGGGGTTGTTTTGTTTTTGTCTGAAGCTGGTCCATGAACGCCTTTGAGTGCTAGAAACCTTCTTCCAAATTCATTCATTCTTTTAATCACTAAATAAATCTGAATTTTATTTGTGAAACACTGTGTAAGGTACTGTTGGAGAAATCAGTAAGTGTGCAAAACAAAGATTAAAAAAATAGTTGCCATTAAGTTGATCCAAATCACGAAGACCCCATGTGTGTCAGAGTAGAACTGCGCTCCATAGGGTTTTCAAGGATGTGACCTTTTGGAAGCAGATTGCCAGGTCTTTCCTCTGAGGCATATCTGGGTGGGTATGAATCACCAACCTTGCAGTCAGAAGCCCAGCGCTTAACCGTTTATGCCACCCAGAGACTCCTAAAATAAAGATACTTCCATTTAAATATTTTCTAGCTGGAAGAGTCAAGGAAAAGAAAAACCCACCAAACAAACACATCACTGTAGGTCATATGTAAAAATTCTTTATTATTAAGGAGTAGAGGGAGCATTGTATCTTTAATGTAGACACTGCAGAAACTCCAGGGGAATCTATAGCCCATGCCTGTTGGGATTGGGGATATTCACTATGCAGTTTCTACACCAGGGTGAGGCAGAAAGAATGGGGAGGGAGTCAAAGCATGAGAATCTTACAATGATGGGGAAAGAATGGAAATGGGAGAGAGGGCACCAAGGGATCAGGAGAGGGCGGCGGTATTTTCATGATGCAGCCCAGGGATCCAGAAGCAGAGTGCTGAGGACCAAAAAACAAAGTCACACATTATGGCCTGTAAAATTCCTGCCAACTCACTGAGGCGGCAGGAGCATCTGTAAGGGAGAAGGAGAGAGAACTGAAGTCTTAACCCTCAGCTCTCCCTGTCGTTGGGTACTGTCCAGTCGATTCTGACTCATAGCGCCCCCATGTGACAGAGTACAACTGCTCCGTAATGTTTCCTAGGCTGTAATCTTTATGGAAGCAGATCTCCAGGTCTTTCTCCTGCAGAGCCACTTGGTGGGTTTGAACTGCCAACCTTTCAGTTAGCAGCCGAGTGGCTTAGCCATTGTGCCGCCAGGGCTCCTTTAGCTCTCCTTAGAGCTTCTGAAATAGAGGACTGAACCCTCTTGACAGCAGGTGCTCGAACCTTCCCAGCTGCCGGATTTATCATGCTACTTCGAAGCACCTGTGTACATTGTCTGTGGGCACCCATGCAGAAGATGTAGTGACAAAGTGCATAGCACTCTAGCATCCTCGTGAGACAAGTATACACACAGACTCACCCAATATGCCCAGGTACCAACGCTCTCCCAGCCTCCCACAGTCCCTCTTCCTCTCCCCAGAAACTTTTCAGAGGAAGGACAGGCCCGGGATCACTTCCTTTTGCAGCAGCTTTACATGAATGAAACGAGATGACAGCTTGCCCCGGACTACCCCCACAGAAACACAATGATCTGTGTCGATCCGTCTCACCTAATCTCCTTGAAGTGCCAGCCCCAAGATCTTATGTCCTGCTCTGCCTGGCACCTAACAGATTGTAAATGTGCCGTTGGTGGTGATGGTGAGATGATAAAGTCTGCAATTATGGGTCTGATCCCTCTGAAAGAGTCTGGATTCACCAGAAAGCATTAAAAGTAGGTTTCTACAATGAACTTGTTTCTACCATTTGTATAAAATACTATGGCAAAATTGCACTGTAATTATCTTTATGGCCGGTGCATAACGCTGGGGGAGAATATGTCATCCAGATATAGCTGCCCGTATAATTATCTGGCCGTCGGCAGGACTGAAATAACCATCTAATGAGAGCAAAATGATACGGTAAGTACCATGTAATCAGCGAGTTACGGTTATTACGGTTCTTTGTGCCCTCTCACCCAGCACTGAATGGGGGGCTAGACCCAGCCTCTGGTCCCAGGGAGTCATCACAGACAGTATCATTGAAAGCCAGATCTGTGGGCTTCCAACTGGTCACCTTGAGACCAATGAGTGTGGGAAGCAGGGACACGGAGAGGAACAGGGCTCTCTCTAGGATAATTGAGGCTTCCCAGTCCCTCTCCTTCATTCCCGCTCCCCACTCTCCTTTCTTTGAAAGCTCTTGAAAAGAAAGCCGTCAGTGGATCTGCTTTGCTGTGTGTGGGAAGATGGTGTCGGGGCGGAAGTTTCCATGTTTTGACTAGACACTTCCCTAGGGGATTCTCACTCGCATACCAAGTGAGAGATCTGTCTGCCCACTCAGGCCTGGGGTCCAGCCCAGACAGCTCTAGGCAGGCAGACCAGAGCCAGTCAGGGGAAATACTGGGACATCCCCCATACCTCCCAGGTGGGAACATCATGATAAAGCTCACGCTTACACAGTGCTATGTGCCAGCACTGTTCTGAGCACTTCGCCTATGCTAAATCTTCCAAACCACAGCCCTGCGAGTGGTATTGCTACCCTCACTTTTCAGAGAAAGAAACTGAGGCACAGAGGGGTTATGTAACTTGGCGAGGTCACACAGCTAGTGGAATGGTACATCAAGGATTCAAACTCAAGCCATGCTCTCATCCATTACACTACGCAGAGGTTTCCAGCTACTCTCCATCAAATTTCAGAGTTCTTTCCATTTGTTCCTAATCACCTGGTGTAGGACTACACAGAGGCACTGGACCAGGTAGCCCAGGATTCTGAATGATTTGAAAGGCTCAACCTGCCTGGGAAGCAAAACACTTCGCTTGTGAATCGGACGTGGTACGTATAACTATCAGATCATGATCTCTCCATCTTTTGCATAGATTATAAAAGAACCGAGTCCAAAAAACCAACGTTGCCCATCAGAGAAGCTCCAGAGGAAGCCTCTCTCTCCCACCACTTACTTCTGCTCAGTCGTCAGCCAGGGCCCATGACACAGGAGAAATTCGACATGAAAAAGAGGTTTGTATGTGTGCCTGCACGCATCTCTTAGAGTGCATTTGAGCAAAGGTGTGCTGGGCACTGGTGTTTTATTTTAGGGCAAATTTATGAGCATCGATTACCTGCAGTATCAGAGGAAATACACAGCTGGTAGTCTCCTCCTCCCCCTCCCATATGCCTCTCAGCTCCCCTTCCAGCCCTCCTTACCTCATTCTGCATTGGGGGGATACTGGAGGTTGCCAAAGCTGGGGATGTTCTCTTGATTCACATCAATAGGAGTGTCTGGGATGAAGTAAACAGAGTGGTTAGGAAGAGCTTTTCTGAAGGACCTTCACTCTGACCTGACAGAGTGAGGGACTGGCTGTAAGGGAGAGCGTTAGACAACAGAGTTGGGAAGAAGAGGCACGCTCAAATGGGCAGGAAACAGCCTCCCTGCTCTCCGCCACCCAGCTGCAGCTTACAAGGGTCTCCCTAATCGGCTCCCAGGAGGTAGGGGCGGCTGGACTGTGGGTCCAAGAAGATAGGGTAGAAGAGGCCCAGGAACACTCGCTGTAGCTAAGAAAAGTTCTGTCTTCCTCTCTGGTGATAAATATGAAGCACTTGGCGTCTGCCATATCCTCTCCAGTACCCCGAGCCCTTCCACTGTATCTCCACACACTCTTACCTGGCTGGATGTTCCTCTTGCCCATCAGTCCCACAAAGAAGTCATGCATGTCACCTGCAGAAAAATGGTTGGCATTGTCAACAGTGATGAATATTCACAGACCTGTGTCAAGACTTTGGAGATTGGGCTTCCGGTCTCTGTTTCTTTATTGTGCCACATTCAGCAGGCGTGTTTCCTGAGCCCGTGCATTCTGCCCATCTATTCCTCTTCCACATTTCAAGAATTCTCTGCCCCAGCAGGTGCCTGATTTAATCTTGACAGACACCAAACACTGTCTGCTGAGACCCGCATGGTTCCCCATGACCAGCCAGCGGAGGAAGGGCCCTCATGCCTCTAGCATCTGCTTCCTCCTAGTTCCCAGTGCCTCTCGATTCAGGAAGGGCTGGCTGAGCAGGTGCAGCTGGCACATTGTTTGTGCCAATGGAGATGGGCACTGGGCCCCATGCCCACAGAGGGAGCTCTGGGCAAGTGGACAGCAGAATAGGGAGGCAGAGGGCGCTACTCACGTTTCTGGGGAAGTGATGATTCCTTAGGACCTGGGGAACCAAGAACAAGTGTGTAAATTGGGGGTTTGAATCTGGAAAGTGACTGGTTAGAAGGGGCTCAGACCACAGCCTTCAACTATTCACTAAGCCATCTCCATTTTCCCTCTGCCTGAAAGGGTTCCCCAGGCCAGTGCATCCTCTGAATCCTGCCCCTCGCACCCCTCTGTCCTCGGGGCTGCTGCTTACCCAGGCTGGCCTTGCTCAGCATTTTGAGCAACCCATCCAGATAGACTGAGCGGCTGTCCAAGAGTCTCCGGAGCAACGACGGGGGCAGCTGGTAGAGATCCAAGTCCTTCTGGAGGGAGGGGAAAGAAGTAAAGAGGGCTGAAGAAGAGGCTCACACCCCAATGCTTAAGAAGCAGCCTCGCCCTGAGTTCATCGCAGCTGGACCCAGCATCATCTTGATTTCAGGATTTCCTCTGGTTTGCTCTGGAAGAGAAGTGGGCTCTCAAAGTGTGGTCTGTGGGGAGCCTGTTAGACATACATTATCTCAGCCTCACCCAGACCAACTGAGACAGAATCTGCACATTTAACAAGATGCCCAGGTGATTGACGTGCATGTTCAGGTTTGAAAAACACTAGTGGACAGGGCTCAAGCCCCTGGAGTTCTACCCATCTCCACCCCAGGCCAGAATGTTTGTGTCCAGGGACAAAGAAGAAGATGACCTGATGCACACATCTGCAGCGTGTGTCACACACCCCAGCCTCTGACCTAGAGTATGGTAGGTGGGGGTGGGAGACTTTCAGTCTGGGTTCGGCTCTATCAGAGCTGTAGGGTGGGTGGGCCCAGGGTGCCCCTGGGAGGCTGCCCAACTATTCTGTTGCCCAGTACTGAGGGGCTTCCTGGAAATGTAAAATTTTCAGTGTTAAAGCCAGGCAAGTCCCAGACAAACCAAACGGTTGGTCACCCCATCTCCCCAGCTCCAAAGGGGACCATTCCCTGGGGCCCTCTCCTGGCTCTTGCCCCTTCTCAAACACTGAGTGAGAAGGACACGGGCTCTTTTTCTCCCTGGCACATCAAGAATCGGTTTACTCAGGGATGTGGCTCCCCCCATTTGGTGAGTGAGCCTCGAAATTCCCCGCTCCCAAGAAAGGCCCATCAGACAGAGCGCGTGTCCCCTAGTCTGTGTTCCATGACTGAGTCAAAGACAGGACTCGGTCTTGGGGACGGGTAGGGTGGGCGGCCAGGTCACACTTGCAACCCTGATCTTCCCCTACACTGCGCTCAAGCCCATGGATGTTTCTCTCCCTGTTTTCCCACTGCCTCTCACTCTCTTCCTCTCGTGGGTCTCTGCCCTGGTTCCCTTTCTCCCCTTTTCAGTCCTGGATCTAGAATTTCAGGAAGGGGGGATGCTCAGAATGGCCTCTCCTCTTCTCCTCCACCCCCACAACTGAACCCCAGATCTGGGAGTTGCTGGCAAGCAGAGGCTTTTAATTGTCCTCTTGATTTTTTTTAGCAGCTTGGGGCACAGCAGGATGGTGGGCACACATTAGACGCCCAGATACTTGCAGCTGCAGAAAGACAAGGTGAATGATCACATCTGGAGATTCTCACCTTGAATCTCACAGTGTCTCTGTCTTCATGTCCCCATGTCCTAGGGCTGCTGTGCACACACAGAAGCACATTTCTACAGGATGCAGCCACACCCACACCAGTCAGTTGGGTAGACATACATACAGTACATATCCATCCTACCGGCCTTCCAACCCAGTTCCCTTCTTCCTCAAAGACCCATGGGGAAGAAGAATAGGACGGCAGTCCCTCTCCCTCATTACCAAGAGGGGCAGAGAGGACATCTCCTTGTCCAAAGACTCGAAGCAAATTTGTCTTGGAAGAACCCAGATACTCTGACTATCCCAGGTTGGCACTTCGCAGTTCGGCATACAGTGCCCAGCTCATATTTGGCACTACCTGTGTGTTTTTTGAACTGGTTCTGGTCTTTTGGTTGGGGGTCAAGTGCTACCTGCCAGGCCGCCAGCCTATTGTGTCCTGGGACACTTCCCCAGCTGGATGAAGACTGGTGATCACTCTCTTTGTCTTGCATACGGCTTCTCAGACAGCCACTTTCCCCAGATTGTTCAAATACTCTGCCCACCTCCTGTTATGAGATGCTAAACAGATCTGAGCAGGAGAGGCAGTTAGACTTCACACACTGAATTTATGATAAGTCCCACCTGTAAGCATCTTAAAAGCCTTTGTACCAATGTAATGGCTATCATTTCAAAACCTTGAAAAGACTTTCTCCTGGTTCTTCCCATACACCTGCCTGACAATTCCTACTCTTTTCTTAGAGGAACTCCGGAAATTAGGGCCCAACCTACTTTTTCCCCCTTTCCTAAGCAGAGACTGGAGATGGGCAAGAGACAGGAGAGAAGAAGAGAAGCGGCTAGGCTCTTAGGAGCACCTGAGGTTACTGGGGGCAGATGAGCAGAGGATATGGGAATTTATTTGCATTTTGAAAATAAAACAATACATATAACTGATCAGTAAAACAGCATACAGATAACCAATTGGGAGAGAAAGCCCGACTGTGTTTCTTATCCAGGGCTGTGGCACCTTGCAAAGGGACAGAGCCTAAGCTGGACCATGAAGAACCTTGGACCACCCTATTCACTCCTGGCAGCACCACCCTATCACCAAGCAAGCAGTCAGTCAACCAGACAAACTACATATTTGTATAGCACCTTCACATACAATTGACGGCACTGGGTTTTTTTGCTGTTGTTGTTGTTTTTTGTTTTTTTCACATACAAGGCGTCAAAGACACACAGAGAGACAAAGCTATTTACAAATATACCTGGAGACAGTGAGAACATGAGACCATCAAGGAGGCTGAGCAATTCAAAAGAAGGCAAAATACCCTTTGATGGACAGCCTCCCCCCCCAACTCCCCACCTCACCATCTTCCCCATCAGCTCTCTCCAAGTTCCCATAATGTCTCCCAGTTGTCTGCCAGGGTAGGGACAGCTGGGGGGTGCCTTACCTTGCTGTGCCCCCTGCCAGGCACCACCTGCTCCTGTGACTCCTCACAGGCAGCCCTGCAGCTCTGGATCAGGCTGACGGCCAGGATGGCTGCAAACAGCAGGGTGCTCCTCATGGTGCCTGGGAGGGCAAAGGGCCAGACTGGCAAAGGGAGGGAAGAAGGAGGATGCAGGCAGGGTTCTCAGCCCTGGTGCAAACGCAGGAGACATTCATGAGGAGAAGCTTGACTTGACCCTGTGCCCCCAGCCCCCAACTCTCCCTCCCAAGCCCCTGGTGTTGGGAACCAGTGAAGAGTATCTCTGAGCAGGGAATACATCCCTTGGGCTCAGTTTCCCATCAGACATCTCCCTAGGACATGTACCTGGCAATGAGCAATAAGGCAATGGTGCTGGAGGACTCTAGGCACCCAAGGATAGACTTACAGGACGTGCACAATAGGGCAGGCACTATTTCCTTAGTTGGCTTGAGGAGGGACCCTGGATGCTATTTTCCGACATTAGGTAACCCCGAGACTTAGGCAAAAACTTTCTGGTGTAGAAGAATCAGTCTGCATCCACAGGCTCCAAACATTAACCACTGGTGCTTTCTGCTCAACTTCCCAGTACTCTGTTCCCTGTCAGAGGTAGTCACCTCCTTCACTCCCTCCTGACTCTGGCCCCTGCCCCTAGGCACCAGCTCCCAGTCCATCCAACATTTTCCCACTCCCTCGCTCAATCATGCCTACCTGTGGGGCAGCTTTGAGCCTGGGCCAAACAGTCTGGCAGGATCAGGGAGCTGGCTGGAAGCTGGGAGCTCAGCCCACTCCCCACACTCGCTGATGCCGCTGGAGGAGTCACCTGAAGAGAGAAGGGGCGTGGAAGGGATCTGGGAATGTGGCAGGAACTCCGTCCCAGCTCCCTGATAAAGGCTCTGGGAGGGTCTGGGGGAGCTGAGGGGAGGGGCTGAGAGTCACCAATCCCAGGGTGGCTGGAGGGGAGGGGGGAGCGTGGGAGTGGGGGTAGGATGGAGACTGTAGCGCGCGCGCACACACACACACACACACGCAAGCCACAAACCCAGCAGCAAGCTCAAGTTGTCCAACAGCCCACTTTCCAACTGCATTTGAGCTGCACACTCCAAAAGAATGTTGCATGTGGTTTTCACAGATTTTCTATGCCAGGTCTAGCTCAATAGGTATGGACCCCTGGGTCTCTTTCCCCTCCTTGTTCATCCACCAGGTCCTTGCCCTTTAAAGCCTCAAGCTTGACTGCCAGGCCAGAATAATTTTAGCTAGGGATCTCTCTGCACTTCCCACCACCTGGGCGACCAGGCTGAGACCCTGAGGTTTGGGAGGCGACTCTAGCATCCCCTCTAGTCCTCCCTTCTCCCTCTGTCCCCCATCCCATGGCAACTGCCCCAAGTGGGATGCTGGAGCTACCCCATCACACTGTTCTTCATACCAAGTGAGGGTCAGTACTTCTCCCCTGTTACTGAACCCAGAAGCCTCCAGTGTCTGCCTCCCTCCACTGCTCCTCCGTGCTAAGGACTCTCCTCTCGGCACCCCCATCCACTCCTTGACCCTGAATCAGCCTGACTTAGTTCCATTCTTCCAGAATTCTAACTTCTATCCCTTCTGCTGTAATCCCAGAGGAGAGGAACAGAACGTGATAGCTGAACTGTTCCCCTACCCCCGCTCCCTGCCCCTGCATTGATCTCTTAATTGCTCCTTTCCTTTCTACTCAGTTACACGTTTTCGGGTCTAATCTGTCTCCCTGCAGCCCAAGACTCTTCTTGCCTGACCTTTCAAGCCTGTTGTTCACCCCTCACTGTTGAGGGGGCTTATTCTGCTCATTTCACACCCAAGATAGAGAGGCCCAGGGGGAGAGTCAGAATCAGGATCAGAGACAAAACCCAGAGAGAGACAAGGGACTGAAAGACTAGGGGAGATGTAAAGTGAAAGATGTATTAGAATGATTAGTCATTCCCAGCGTAGAAGGGTGCAGGGCTTGAACACTGCAAAGTGCTTCAGCATAGAGCAATCCATTTGATTTTCATCACCACCACCATGTTGTTGTTAGGTGCCTTTGAGTCAGTTCCAACTCAAACAACAGAATGAAACGCCACCCGGTCCTGCACCATTCCCATAATCATTGTTATGCTTGAGACCATCGTTGCAGTCACTGTATCAGTCCATCCTGCTGAGGCTCTTCCACTTTTTCTCTGACCCTCTACTGTGCCAAATATGATGTCCTTTTCCAGGGACTGGTCCCTCCTGATAACATGCCCAAAGTACGTGAGACAAAGTCTCACCATCCTTGCTTCTAAGGAACATTATGGCTGTAGTTCTTCCAAGACAGATTTGTTTGTTCTTCTGGCAGTCCACAGTATATTCAATATTCTTCCCCAACACCATAATTCAAAGGTATCAATTCTTCTTTGGTCTTTCTTATTAATTGTCCTAGTTTTCATATGCGTATGAGGCAATTGAGAACACCATGGCTTGGGTCAGGCACAAATTAGCCCTTAAAGTGACATCTTTGTTTTTCAACACGTTAAAGAGGCCTTTTGCAGCAGATTTCCCCAATGCAATACATCGCTGATTTCTTGACTGCCGCTTCCATGGGCATTGACTGTGGATCCAAGTAAAATGAAATCCTTGACAACTTCAATCTTTTCTCCATTTATCGTAATGTTGCTTATTGGTCCAGTTATGAGGATTTTTGTTTTCTTTATGTTGAGGAGTAAGCCATACTGAAGGCTGTGGTCTTTGATCTTCATTGTAAGTGCTTCAAGTCCTCTTCGCTTTCAGCAAGCAAGGTTGTGTCATCTGCATATCGCAGGTTGTTAATGAGTCTTCCTCCAATCCTGGTGCCACATTCTTCTTCATATAGTCCAGTTTCTCAGGTTTATTTCTCAGCATATAGATTGAATAAGTATGGTGAAAGCATACAAGCCATGTAGGTAGGAAATATTTCTATTTTCAGATGAGGAAACTGAGGCTCAGAAGGTGAAGTCACTTGCTCCAGGACACATAGCTACTCATGAGTGGAGAATAGCCTCGAATTCAAGTTTTTCTCACTCCAAATCTCCAGTTCTTTTTACTGCAGTGGTGTGGATTTTGACATATAAAGAGAATAGTTAACTTCCAGAGGAAGTGTGTGACCCATCTCTCCAAGAGACTTGGAGATTTAAGACCTTGTACTCTTCTACAACTTGGGATTGGGAAGAAAGTCTTATCTCTGTTGTGTGTTTACTACAAAGACTTCTGTTCACTGAGGCCTTCCCTAATCACACTATTTAAAATTAAAATCACTCCAGTACTCCATATCTCTATCTTGCTTTTTGTTCTTCATAGCATGTATTATGTAACATGCTAACTATTTTACTTATTTATTGTCTTTATTCCCCCACTATAATGTAAACATCATGAGGGCAAGGGTTTTAGTCTGGTCTCTTTTTTTTTTGCTATTGTATCCCTACCCCTATAGTGTTTGGCATTAACAGGTGCTCAATAAATATTTACACCCACTCCTCACTTATCAACATGGTTAGGTTCCAAAGAGTAGGTTGTTATGTGAAAATCAGTGTTATGCAAAAATGGAAGATGACCACATTGAATCACAAAATGGAGGATGACTACGTTGTTACATAACTGCCAGATTACACCATTACGTAACTGCCAAACCATTGAGTATCGTGGCCCAGCCAAACTGACACATAACCTTAACCATTACAGCCAATGTTACTCTTGCCTCGCACTTTGGCATTCATTCCTGCCAGACATATATTGTTAATACACAAAATAGCTAGTTAGTAGATTTTTTACTGTTGTTGTAAATGTGAAATGTTGGATAATGATATAGTTGATAAGTAAGGAGTAGGTAGATGTATTTATAAAGCAAAAAAGGAAGGCAGAGCCAAGCTTTTTGTATCTCACCCCAAAACAGGATCCTTTATAGAGCCTTTGAAGCACTTGTAGGTCCTGAAGTGTTTGTCTCCCCACCCTCACTCTCAGGGACGTAGACCATACAGAGAGAAGTCCCCTCAGAGTAAAACCAGCAGCTGGGTCTCAAGACCTCTTTAACATGTGAGAAGCTAATGGGGACTCATTAAAAGCTTCCCATTACCCAGCTAATTACAGGGTTGTGTGACCAGGGAGCAGTTAGTGGAATGAGGGACAGAAGTGGGGAGGTAGTTTAGATTTACATTCAAATGGAATGGCTAGTTCAGTCCTTTGAGAAGCTTAGGTGCTGTTCCTAACTGGACCTAGCCATCTCCCCTCCCCAGCGTCCATCCAGAGAAGGAAGCCCAAGAAGGCAGGCTGGAGAAAAGAGGGAGGGAGGGGAGGTGCTGGAGGAGGAACAAGTTAGATCAAGAGCTGAGGACCAAAGCCTCCAGGGTCCCATCTCTTCATCAACATCCCCCCACCCCCCCGCACCCCATCCATCCCTGCTCCCAAGCCCAGGCACCAGGGAAGCAGAGCTTCAGCAAAGGTCCACCATGAATAATGTCCTTTGATGATGCAGCATTTCAGAGGATGGCAGGAGCCAAGGAAGTGGGGAGCAAGAGGATGGCAGGGAGAACTGATCACCCCTTGATCTCTAGGATTAGCAAAGACTTGAAAGAGCTGATGCTAAACTAAATTAGAGAAGCAGTGAGCAGGCCCAGCTTCATTTTGCCATAAATTATATGCAAATGGCATGTCAAGTAGGTTTTGCCTCTACAGAGCACTTTTTTTTAACATCTATTCCATTTGAGCCAATCTCAGACACTAAAATTGTCCCTGACCTAGAGGAGCTGGGTACTTGTATTCCAAGGTCCCTAGCAGGTAGTCCCCTGCAGTCCCCCCCTTTGTCACTGGCACGAGTTGAGATGAGGCCAGGGAAAGTTGTGCAGTGTGCTGAGAGGAGCCTGGATAGCCAGCATTCCCTAGGTGGCAGATGTGGAGGCAGATCTAGCACATGCCTGTGCACACGAAATGACCTGCACGTGTCAACCAAGGTGCACTCATGTGGACTTCCTCAACATACTGGAGGGGTGCTAGGCAGGGGCGCAGGATGGAGGGACCAGGCCCATATTTGACTCTGGGTGGAGATACCAGTGAAGAACAGAAGGATTACAGCTTCTGTGTCCTGCCAAGTCCTGCAGCCAGGAGACAGCTGAGAGACAACCCACAGAGCAAGGAATTAGAAGAGCCCTTCAGAGACTGGGTAAGAAATGTGCCAAGACTGGAGGCTTGAGCTAGAGCTGGTTGGAGCTGTGAGATGCTGACATGGCCCAAAACGGTGGTTAGGAGAGTCCAGGATAGCTTATGCCCCTCAGGGGCTGAAGCAGCCTAGACCTTGAGGATGCTGGACTAGCTGAGGAGGGGGAGAGTTGGAGGGGCAGCTGGCAGCAGAGCTCAAGCTTCTCCCAAAGGTGATGGAGGCCCCCTCAAGCCCTGTAACAGAGGTGGGGAGATTGAGTCCCTGAAGGCTGCAGGGGATAAAAAGAGATGCTCCTGCACCCCAGAAGAGGAGAAGAGAGGCAAAGACAGGAAAGAGGACATGACAGGAGAGGCGGGGAGAGTCAAGGAGAGGGAGAGGGGCCTCTTCCTTCCTTGAACTAACTTCAGTTGGCATGACCAGTGCCTTCTACCCACCCACCCAAGCCCAGAGAACTGACAGTGCCTTTAGCCCTGGGAAAGGAAAGCAGGGTAGGGAGCAGCAGCTGCATATTCTTCTGAAATTGCTTCTGAAAATGACCAGACACTTCACTGGGAAAGTGACGACAATTTGGGCCCTGGGAGCAGGAAATGAGGCAGAGAGCGGGGGCGGTCAGGCTCAGGGTCACCTGCCCCTCTTACCGCCCCCCCGCCAGACAGGATCTTCTCGGCCTGGTTCTGAGAAGTCAAGGATGGGGGGCTGTCAAGAATGGGGGAAGTCTGGACACGTACACACCGCCCCCCCCACCAAGACATGCTGAAGCCCCTCAGCCACCTGCGAAGAGCTGGCTCCCTGGGTCCTGTCTCAGCTCAGAGCAGGGTGTGCCAGAGGCTTGGAGCTTGTGTGCTGAGAGCAAGATTAATCTGCAGGCAAGCAGAGAAGTTAATCAAGGCTCCTCCGCCAGCATGATTACCTGGGGCCGTGAGCTGCCTACTGATGGGGGCTGAGATGCAGGGAGAGACCCCAGCCTCAAGGCACTGTGTGCTCAGCAGAGGAGACAGGGACAAGGCAGAGAAGGAAGAGGTTGGGAAGGGAGGAAGACATTTGGAGACAGAAATGAAGGCAGCCATTTGTAACCTCTCACAGAGCACAGATCTAAATACTGCAAATCCATGAGCTGCTTATTCCCCAAAGGTAGAGACTGGGAAGGTGAAAGGCTGGGATAAGACAGAGTGTGTGAGAAAACAGATATGAAGGACGGTAGAAAAATATTTAAAGCATTATACAAAATATTACGAATTGATATTAGAGCCCACAGAAGCAGGAACAATGAGATGGTATGAGACAGCTGGAGACAGAGAAAAAGATAATGACGATGACACAGGGAAAATTTACAAAAGGCAACAGGGAAAAGTTGGAGTCATAGAGATGGGAGAGTCCAGGTGGGGATGCCTCCCCCTGTCCAAGTACCACCAGTTTCAGGCCCCAGCTGTCAGACAGTGATTACCAAATAGCTATTGGCAAAGTGGGGAAATGCAGAACAGAATTTCAAATTCTCACAGACTCCAGACTTCCCGGAGCCATGGAGGCTGGATGAACCCCTGAAACAATTGCCCTGAGATAATCTTTAAACCTTAAACCAAAAATATCCCTTGAAGTCTTCTTAAAACCAAACAATAATTTAGCTTAACTAGTAAGAAATGTCTGCCTTGAACATTGTGGCTTAGTACTATCTATATGGGATCAAATTGACAACCATAACTCAAAAGATTAGATAGGAACCTTAGGGGCAGTGAGCTAATGTTAGTGGGGGGAGGGGGAGAACAACTCAGATAAGGAAGGTGAGAATGGTTGCACGACTTGAAGAATGTAATGAATACCACGAAATTGTACCCATAGAAACTGTTGAATTGGTGCATGTTTGCTGTGTATATTCCCAACAACAACAAAATTAAATTAAAAAATTTTTTTAAAAAGCTGTTGGCAGCAGCCAGCATCTTGGGTGTCTGGCAAGGTGGGGGTGCCAAGCTTGGGGATGAGAGGTGATGGTGCTCCTGGGTGCAGGGGACCCTGCCTTCCCCAGCTCACTTAAGCTTATGTGAGCTTTTCGGCCCTGGGCCTCTTTTCAGGCAAAATTTCCAAAGACAGCTTCCACCAAGACAGGGATCCTCACTTCTTCCCTCCAGGGACACACTTAATGAATCAGCCCAGTGGCCACCTGCGACCTGAGCCCCATCCCCAGCTCCCCCCTCTGCCCTCCCCACCAGCTTCTCCAAACCTTAACTGAGCTCAGCCGGTCAAGAAGCCCAGAGATAATTTCCCTTCTTTTCCATTCTTATTATCTGCATTAGCTGGCTCCAAGGAGCATGGGGAGGGGAAAGGGAATGGGGGTATGTGGGTAGTGCAGGTGGGTGAGAAGATGAGGGAACATGGGACCTTCCCCAACTGACCAAACCTTTCAGAAGTCACATGTTTTATTTGTGGGCAAAAAGGTGAGGGTCAGGGGACACTAAGTTTGGAGGATAGGACAGGGACGTTTTGGGCGAAGAAAGGGCTCCCTCTTCAAGGGTTCTTCAATCTCCAAGCCCAGCCCCAAGATCAGAGGAGTTAGACATGAGACCCTCCCAAAAAGGTGGATGGAGGGACAGTGAGTGCTCATCCAGGAGGAAGATGCTGCGGTCTCTGCATTAGGCCCCCACCTCAATTGACGGTCACCTCCAGGCCATGACTCCCCTTCTTCTTGCAACTTAGCTTGCTGTCCCTACCACCCCCAGGGCCCTGGGTGACCTTGACAGCCACACTTCTCTCCTTGAACCTCACTGAGAACCTGGAGAGGGGAACAGACAGAAAGATAAAGTTAATCCCCATCCTCTGTAAGGTACTTATTCTTCCCTCCAAGAAATTTTGTGATGGCTACTTCTCCCCTCCCTGAGGCAAGTCCAAGTACCGTGACATCCCCCAGAGATCTTGGTGGGGGATTAAGAAACACTTTCCAGCCCTGCCCTAACATGGTATGCCCCACTTTCTGACTGCATCAATTCTCCCGGTCACAATGACCAACAGCTTGGTCATCTGCCCCAGGCCCTCCCCTCGCCCCCAGCTTGTGGCCTTACTCCTCAGTCACAGTGACTGGCAGCTGCCTCTGTGTGGCATCCAGCACAGCCCGGTACATCTTGGTCAGCAGTTCAACCACATGGTCACTTATCAGCAGGAAGTCTCCCTTGGAGCCCACCGATGACATCTTAGGAAGAGGGAAAAATACCAGGGGGGGGATTCACTTTCCTCAAAGGGAAGGAACATCAGATGTTGAAGGAACAGGACCAGCGTGAGGGACCTGGTCCCTGTCACTTCCGGCCCAGGATGCTACCACCTTCTCCAGTCCCAGGCCCTGCCCCAGCCTGGCCTTGTTACCTCGGTCAGATGCAAACAAAAGAGTCCATCCCTGAGGCTGGTGACTGATACCCCAGCCACACTGTCCAGCCCAATGACAGTCTTGGCCTGGGACTTCTTGGCGTCTGTGAGAATCACATGGCCCTTGGTCAGGAGGAGAATCCGAGAGGACATCTAGGGAGGAACAGAAAAGGGTACGGAAAGGCAAGGATTAACCCCCTTCCACTGCACTCAGAGCCAGAGGCTTTAGCAAAACGAAAACCCAAAGCACACACACAGCCCTCTCGGTCTGGTTCCCAGCTGCCGCCCCCACCACTGGGGATCAGCCTGTGGGAGGACATGAGAAATCAGGCCTTCACCTTGCCATTGCCACGATTGACCTTCTTCACAATCTCGGCCATCAGAACAGGCCCTTCTTCCCCGCCCTTCAGCTTCTGCAGTTTGGGGTTCCCTTGGAGCCCAATGTAGTCACCACGGAATTGTACGGGGACACTGAGGACACACAGTAGGATGTACAGTGGAGACAAGGTCCTCACCACTGACCCCCAAGGCCCTGTGCTTTTCCCCCAGAGTTCCCCTCTTAGTCCCCTTACACCCCTCTCCATCCTCCACTGATCCTCTGTCTCAGTGGTTTTCCAAGTGTGGCCCCTGACCAGTAATATCAGCATCACCTGTGAACTTAGTAGAAAAGCAATTTCTTTTAAACTAAACAACTATTTAGCTAAATTAGTAAAGAAAGTTTACCATGAGCATTTCGCTCTTTTAATTGTCAACAGTAACTCTAAAGCACTGATGAAAAGTTTAGGGAGTAGTGAGTCTAAGTCAATGGTGGTGAAACAATATGGGTAGAGATATCAAGAATGGTGGCACAATGTGAACAACATAACCAATGTTATTGAATTGTACATGTAGGAATTGATGAATGGGTGTATGTTCTGCTGTGTATATTTTCACTAAAATTAAAATAGAAGAAAAAAACAAAAAAAGAAAGGCAATTCTTAGGCTCCACACCCTACCTGCTGAATCAGAAACTCTAAAGAGGGGGCACAGCAACCCGGGTG
Organism: Loxodonta africana; assembly: GCF_030014295.1. Lineage (NCBI taxonomy): Eukaryota > Metazoa > Chordata > Mammalia > Proboscidea > Elephantidae > Loxodonta > Loxodonta africana. The sequence continues at coordinate 80,327,991 of NC_087345.1, read as the reverse complement.
ATAACAAGACCTCCAGGTGATTCTGAAGCACACTAAAGTTTGAGGACCATTGCTTTATCTGATGGGGGTGGGAGGGCCCCACCTAGGGAATCTTCTCTTTGCCCTTGTAGAAACTGGCTGTGCAGGGTCTGGGAGACCCTCACCTCTGGGGGTATGATGCCTTCTTGCCCTTGAACAATTCACTGGCAAAGAGCTTCTCCCTCAGGACCTCGAACTGCTCCGGGGACAACTGGTCCAGGAATTTCTTGCACTGGTTGTGGGGGAAGGGCGGGAGCTAAGGTTGTAGGTGGAGATGGAGATAGGCAGGGCTGGGGGATGGGGTTGGGGAGGACACTGTCAGGAAGGAGTAGGAGCTGAGAGATATGGAAGGAGAAGGACAGGGATGAGAGGACAGACACTAGGGGAGATACATCAGAAAAAAGACATAGAAAAGGATGGGCACTAGTCACTTCATGGAGAGGGCAGGAGCTGGAGGAACACTGAGGAGAAGGGCAGGAACTGAGGGGATGCTGGGGGAGTCCAGTGGAATCAACTGGTTAGAAGCATCACAAGGGCTGCATGCCCAGCACACAGCTCAGGGCCTAGTCTCAGACAGGTTCTCAGTAAGTATTTCCTGAATAAAAGAACAAACGAGAGGAGAAGTGTCTGGCCACCAGGAGATGCTGCCCCAGGTGCCCCTCACCTTCCATTGGTGGAAGAGTTGTCGCAGCTCCTGGTTAGCTGTGTTGAAATACTTGTAAGGAGCAGTTGGCCACTTGTTGTCCAAGACCTTGGTGGATGGCAGACTATTCCTCAGCCCCAACAGGAATTTCTGTGCCTGGGTGGGAGCAGGGGGTGTGGGGGTGGAATGAGGAGAAGAGACACTTATTATAGTCAGAAACACTGGGGGAATCCATGCCCAGAGACCTCCTGTATGCTTCTTTGGGGGTGTGATTTATTGCAATATTGGTCTAAACCCAGCAGCTTCTCAGTTGACATTCAGCAGCTGCCCAATAATACAGAGGTGAAAGGAAAGGTAGAAGGGGGCCAGTCAGGAGACAAGAGCAAAATCAGATTACAGGTCTCAGGTATGTAGCCAGACAGCACGTACTCCATGGAAGCAGACACTCTGGAGCCAGGATGAGAAGAGGCCAGGCAACCTAAAAGGCCCGGCAGATGCAACTCCCCTGAGAAGGAGGGGAGAAGGACACAGGAAAGGCTCTGTGTGGCAGGGAAGTGACCCAGCATTTCAGAACTCTGCCGAGGGATCCAGCCTCTCCAATAACAAAGAGAGTCTCCAAACAAATGTGTCTCGTATCTGAACGAGCACAGTTAATCAGAGCCCCAGCTACTGTTCAAATCCAGCCCTCTGCCCAAGATCTCCTGCTCTTCGTCCTCCTCTCTGGCCTTTTCCGAGGTGCCAATGAAGTGCTGCTCTCTCCCTTGTCTGGATTCCTTCTGACACTCCTCAGATGCACTGCCACTATCTGGTGAATGTCTCCAGAAACCACCCTTCTCTGTCTCTATTTCCTCCCACTGGAAACTGCTTATAGTTCAAATGTCTCTAGGCCTGGCCCTGGCTTCTTCCTGCCCACTCTGATCCACATCTTACAGAATTAAGATAGGCCCTTCCTGAGATTTACCTTCTGACTCTCCTACTACCGTTTCAGAGGGCATAGAGGGAAGGTATGATTCCTCCACCCTTGTTGTTAGTAGGAATCCCTGCTATTGTAGTGGTTAAGTGCTATGGCTGCTAACCAAAAGGTCGGCAGTTCAAATCCACCAAGCACTCCCTGAAAGCTCTACAGGGCAGCTCTACTCTGTTCTATAGGGTCACTATGAGTCAGAATCAATTCGATGACAATGGGTTTTTTTTTTGTTTTGCTTGTTGTTAGTCAGCCCCTGACTCGTGGCAACCCACAGTGGAATGAAACTCTGCCCAGTCCTGCACCATTCCCATGATCAGTTGCAGATAAGATTGCTGTGATTCATATGGTTTTCATTAATTGATTTTTGGAAGTAGATCATCAGGGCCTTTCTTCCTAGTCCTTCTCAGTCTGGAAGCCCTGCTGAAACCTGTTCAGTATCAGAGGAACACACAAGCCTCCACTGACAGACAGGTGGTAGCTGTGCTTGAGGTACACTGGCCAGGAATCAAGCCCAGTTCTCCCACATGGAAGACGAGAATTCAACCACAGAACCTCCACTGCCTCATTTTTCCACTCTCACCCCAACCCTAAAATGTACCTCTTAGTGTTGGGCTAGTTAACCCTACATATGTCCTTGCTGTGCTTATCTATGAGGCTCAGCCCCTTCAACTGTTAAGCACCCAGCCCCAGCCTCTTCTTGGGCCTATTCACCCATGGACCAGATGCTGGGTGTGCTGGGACACCTTCTTGCCCCAAGGTTGTCTGGAATGTCCACTCAAGCCAAAATGCTCTCTGATTCTGCCCCTGGGCCCCAAAGCACTGAGGCTGCTCTCTGAAGGCTGCTACTCCACCCCTTTTCTCTAGGATTTAACTACATGCAGATCAAGGAAGAACTTGGGGGAAGGCTTTGAGCAGCCTCAAAGCCACATCTTCCTCTTCCAAACCTGTCCCTCTCCTCTTCCCCAGCTCCCACCCTCAGTCCCCACCACTTACTATGCTCTTGTAGATGAAAGCTGCCAATGTGAGGGCTGCCCCTGACCGGAAATATTTTCGATAATTCTTGCGGGCCTGGCAGGGGCATAGAGGAAAGGAGCCAATGTGAAGATAGACGGAATCTAGAAGAAGAGATTCTACTCTCTTTCAGTCACACAAAGAGGGGAGTAAGAGAAAGGGCTGAGACTGTAGCTGGAGGTGGACAGCATAAGGTCAAACACCCCAGCAGTGAGGAGGACGCTGAACGCAGAAGGCAGAGCCCGCATCCCACCAGACATATATACGAATCCCCCAACACACAGCCACACCGCCAGACACACAGACGTGCCATCGCACAGGGCTAAGCCCTGGATACAGCCAGGACTTGCTCCTCAGCAGCTGGCACAGTCCAGGAGAAGCCCTGTGGGGTAAGGAACCACGTGGGGAGGAGGCCCCTTCCCCATTACCTTCCACCCTCTCACAAACGCCTGGATCAGCAGTACTGACGCCTTTATCTTCCCATAGCGCTTCTTTTGCTGCAGAAAACATTGGGCCTGTTAGAAAGCTCCCTTGTGGACCTGCCCACCTAACCCCTGCTTCCTGAACCACCTCTCCCGCTGCCCACTGTCCCCATTAAAGTGAAGGGGACAGGGCTTTGGGGGTGGCTGATACCATGTTGCCCCGAAACCAGGAGGAGATGAGGATCTGACTCTTGCGCATCAGCTGGTAGTTGGTGCGGCAGCGCCAGCCTCGGTATATCTTCTGGATGAGCGTGGCCAGCTGCTGGAGTCTAAGGCGCCGCTGCTCTTCCAGGTAGAAAAGCTGGGAAGAGGGAGAGATGGGGCAGAGAGGCTGGGGAGCAGCACTCTCTCCCCACAGCCCACAATACCAGAGGCTTCCAGTCTGCATTTTATTGGATTATTCTATCACCTTGTTAATTCCTTCCTTCCTTTGTTCATTCATTCATTTAACAAGCATCTGCTGAACTCTAACTCTATGCCAGGCACTGTGCTAGGTGTTGGGAAATCAGGCATGAGTGCAACACCACCCCTGCCCTCAAGGAGTTCTACTTCAGGTAGAGGCACTCAGGAGCCAAGCAAGCACCAAGCTCAGGCAGGGGTGGGAAGCCAAGGATTCAGGTCTCAGGGATAAAGCCCCTGCAGTGAGAAGACTTCTTCATCCGCGGTCCATTCCAGGTTATAGATGCTTCCTTCCCCTCCAGCCTCACACTCCTCCACCTTCCCATCCCACCAAACACAAGTATTCTCTCCAACTCACAGTCTTGGGGCTCCTAATGAAGATCTTTGTCTTCCCAAAGGCCGCCTCTTCTGAGGCCACACTCAGCTCCTCTATGATCTTCTCAACCCCCTTCCTACAGGGAGCAGATGGGGGAAAGCTGCAGAGGGATCTCCTAGGAGAGGGTCCTTCTCCATCTTCCCCCAGCCCTTTTCACCCTGGGGGGAGGGTTTGGGACTCAAACAGACCTCAGAGCTTCCAAAAAGTGATGATTTAATTCATTTCCCCAAGTATCCATTCACCAAGCTTCAGCAGATGTGTACCGTATCATTCCCTCCTGGTCTCTTCCCAAGAGATGTTCCTTCACTGCCTTCCCTGACCCCCAGTCTCCCCACTGGGCCTTACCGGTCTCCCTCCTTCCAGTGAGGCCAGGTGCTCCGGCTCAGCATTCGGTATCTTTCCAGGAAGGGCCCATACCCCTGGCGGTAGGCATAGCCTGCTCGTCGCACCCGCACGTTCTCCAGCAGCCCCAGGTACAGAGCCTGGCTAGACACCAGCTCTGAGGAGAACTGACCACGCTGCTGATGCTCGTTGGGCTTAATGCACCTGGGTGGGTGGTTAGGGTGAGGCATGGGCTTCAGGAGCTGAGACCTTTGCTGCCAGTGTCACCCATCCTGGTCTCTGCATCCCTATTCTGCATGCATTTCCCTAATTTGGCAAATTTCAGAGGAAGGGGATATGCTGGCCCTCCAATTTCATTCACTGCTGTTGCTACCAAAGTCTGATAGTCTCACTCCTACAGGAGTTTCAGCACCTTGTCTGGCTCTGTCTTCCATGAGGAAAGGACCTCTGATCCCCTTGTTCCAGAGACATCCCTCACCCCCCGGCCCCTTGGACACGTTCTATAGTGCATGGACTCTGAATGTGCCATCATGTATGTAACACATCCACCTGTGTGCCCAGCATGTCACCTGATGTAGTTGGGGTTCTTGGAATACAAGTTCTTCATGAGTATGGCCACAGAATTCTTGAACTGGGACCCAGCAGTTGGGGGACGTTTCAGAGACACCTGCTTGGGATCACCCTCAGGGAACAAGGACTGAAGGAGGGGTTGCTGGGCCTTCCACATGGCCTGGGACAGGTCCCGGTAGAGTAAGTCATTATTTTTGTCAATGAAGCCGGTCACATTGTACATCACCTGTAGAGGAGTAGCTATCGGTTTGGAGGCCCCATGGTCTTGTCCAGCACTTGGCCCTCTCCAGTCCCATGGTGAAATATTCCCAGCTCTCACCTCCCTCAACTCCTCCCCATTGCCTTCAGTCTGTGCCCCGGACCTAGACTTTTCCCCCCAGGCTGCCACATCACCTTGCCCGCATAGTGGCAGATGCGGAAGCAGCTGAGGCCCATGGTGTGGTCATACTGGCGCTGGGCGTTCTGGGTGACTTTGCTCTCATAGTGGCCATGCTTGGAGAAGAGCTGGTTCAGCTTCGCTAGGAAGGTGGAGTCACTGACCACCCCAGGCCGCAGGCACTCCTCATCCAGCATGGCCAGGATGCCTCGCTGATTCTGGGCCAGGGGAACAAGATCAGCCCAACCCAGACCTGGTCCCCAAGATGGCCATGCTCTCACTGCTGTCTCCCATAACCTTCTCAATCTTTGCCTTCTTTACCAAGGGGCGGAACAGGGCAGGATGTTCAGGCTGTCTAGAAGGGGCGGTCTCAGAGGTAATGAAGGATAACTCACATGCTCAATGAGGTTACAGATGATACTATTATCAAAGTAGTCCACCTTTGTCCATGGTATGCCCTGGTGAGGAAGATGTTAACAAATTACAGGGAGTGGGTCCAAGACAAGTCTTCATGGCCTCACCAGGACCAGTCGCCTCTTTCAACCACCCCAAAAGAGAACATCAGAAAGCACCATAGTTTGGAGGAGTACTTTGGTGTAGTTTCTATTTACATTCCCATCCCTCCAAGAGTGGTAGAGAATTTGTGGGATGGGTGGACAGACATATGGGAGGACCCAGAGCACCTCTAAGGGAGGGTAAAACAATGCGGGGAGCCCTGTAGGTTGGGCAGGGTGGAAAGGGGCGTGTAATATGTTGGGTGAGGACTAGGGTAGGCATTGTCCCACTGTGGGAGTGGAGAAGGATCCATGTGTACGTGGAAAAGCAAATGGTCAGGCTACTGTGGCAACGAACTATAAAATGAGCCCATGAGGAAGAATTTATCATCAAACAACAAAGCTGATTTGACATAAGTTCAAAGATCACTATAAGTGCTTCCCAAACTTGAGTCTGCATCACCATCACCTTGGAGGGCTTGTTAAAACACAGATTGCTGGGCCTCCTCCCCAGAGTTTCTGATTCAGCAGGTCAGGGTGGAGCCTGGGAATCTACAGTTCATTCCCAGGTGATGCTGATGCTGCTGGTCCAGGACCACGCTTTGAGAACCACTGATCTACATAATACCTTTGAGATTGTATAATAAAAAATAAACTTAAAAAGCAGTCGTGGTATAGAAGAGAAGACCCAAAGAAAATTGTTCCCTACTTTAGTGACTTGCTGAGCATTAGCCCTGAAGACAGGATAGCTTCTGACCCCACATCAGTCCCAAGAGCCAGACCCCTTAGGGAAAGGCTATCTCCAGGTGTGTCTGGGGAGCACAAGCCTTTTTTCCCTCCTCCCTCACAGGGTTGAATTAAGTCAAGTTGCCCTCCCACTTCATTCCGTAAATAACTTCCGCAAATTGCTAAATGAAATATGGTATCCTTACAATCCTATGTAGCTGAAAACAAAAGATCTTTATATACTGATATGGAGAGATCTCTTGTTAAGTGATGAAAATAATGTGGAGAACAGTGTATTTACTGCCATTTGTATAAATTTTGTAGAAAAATGTATATTTACAGATGTGCCTGTATATACACAAAACACCTCTGGAAGGGGGCACTTTGGTTGCCTTGGTTGCGGAGGGGAGCTAGGACACCAGGGGGCAGGGGTATAGGAAGGAGATGTCTCACTATGTATCTTTTTAAGCTTTTTGAATTTTGAAGCACGGGCATGTGTTATCTATTCGGTCATTTAAATTTTTTAAATTAAAACACGCAAGACAACTGAAAACACTATCCTACATATTGTGACTACGTTGTCCAAAATTCTGCCGGAAGAGGCTCCTGAGAACGGGCAGAGCCTGGGAGGGTTTTCATGAGCGAGGCTCTCTGCCATTCATGCTTTGGGGTGGATTAGTTTAACCAGAGAGTTTTTCTAACAGCTCGCTTTAGAAAACAGGGTTTTCACTGAATCTGGGAAGAAGTGTGGAAATTTTAAGCCATGGGGTACTTCTGGTGAGGAAATTGGGAATCAGGGTGCTGCAAAAGACGATGGCCACAGCTGCCAGGGCCCCAGAGTAGACAAAGGATTTTGAGATGTCAGAAAAGGGCAAAGGAAGAGATGTGGTAGGGTGCCAAGCCTAGGAGAAATGTCCCTTCCAAATTGGGTTCACAGTCTGCCATAGGCCAAGCACAGCTGTCACTTCCCCCTTGTCAGGACTCTTCACACACACGCGCGCGCACACACACACGCACACACGCGCGCACACACATCAGTCTGGCCCTTCTGGAGTGGGAGGCTGGAGTCGGGAAAGGGGTGGGCGAGAGCAGAGAATTAGGGCTATGTGGCAATGCTAAAACGTTCAGCTCTACAACGGGAACTTTTTGTCCTTTGTGTTCCCATCTGGGGACAACTTAGGGGAAATTGCAATCAGGAGAAAGATCTGGCATATATCTTAGAAGTCATTTAAGAAGGAGGAAACAGGGAGAAGATGTCGTTTACCTCTCTCTTATATTCCTCCTGTTCCTCTTTCAGGGTCATTTCTATGAACACCTGCTGTAGCTTCTCATTGCAGTAGTTAATCACAAACTGCTCAAAGCTATTATCCTGAGGAAGGGTACACAGGTTAAAGACAGAGCAGCTCACCCCAAGACCCTTCCTCCCCTCTCTCACATCGCCCCCTTTGAGCCTATTCACCTCTGTTGTTGTGTGCCCTTGAGTCATTCCGACTCGTGACGACCCTAGACAGAGTAGAACTGCTCCATAGAGTTTCCTAGGCTATAATCTTTACTGGAGCAGATTGTCAGGCCTCTTTTCCTGCAGAGCCACTGGAGGTTTCAAACCACCAACCTTTCAGTTAGCAGTTGAGCACATAACCATTGTGCCAGCGGGCTCCTTTGTCTATCTCTAAACCTAGGGAAGTAGGGTACTGAGGTTGAACGAAGCTCCCTTACCTGTAGTATTTCAAAGCCGTAGATATCCAGCACCCCCATTACCTTCTTCTTCTCCCCAGTGCTCACCTGAAGAGGAAGGAAACAACAAGCTGAGGACAGGCCCTCTGGGGTGCATGTGGCTGGAGCAGGAGGTGAACAGAACTAGGGTGACCTTGACCAAGCTCAAAAGAAGCTGTTGTGATTTTATTCTCCTTCCTCCTCCATTTGCTGGAGGACAAGCAAGGAGGGAGAAAAGGGGGGAAAGGAAGATGCAAACAGATTTCATAATTGTGCTCCCTTGGTACAAGGTATGAGGGTCCCTGGGTGGCACAGTTAATGCTCAGCTGCTAGCCACAAGATCGGTGATTCGAGTCCACCCAGAGGCACCTCAGAAGAAAGGCTTGACAATCAACTCTCAAAAACTCTGCCACTGAAAACCCTATGGAGCACAGTTTTATTCTGACATACATGGGGTCACCATGAGTCAGAATCAATTCAGCAGCAACTTGTTTGGTTTTTTGGTTTGGTTTTTTTTTTTTTTCTTTATGAGGTAGAAAGACACTAAAATCTTCTTGAGATATTAGCCATCCCTTATATTTGTAGAGCATTTTACAAAAAAATTCATATCCGTATTTCATTAAGCCTTATCATAACCCTATGTTGTTGTTGTTGTTGTGTTGTTACGTGCCATCAAGTCGGTTCCAACTCATAGCAACCCTATGCACAACAGAACGAAACACTGCCCTGTCCTGAGCCATCCTTACAATCGTTGTTATGCTTGAGCTCATTGTTGCAGCCACTGTGTCAATCCACCTCGTTGAGGGCCTTCCTCTTTTCCACTGACCCTGTACTCTGCCAAGCATGATGCCCTTCTCCAGGGACTGATCCCTCCTGACAACATGTCCAAAGTGTGTAAGACGCAGTCTCGCCGTCCTTGCCTCTAAGGAGCATTCTGGCCACACTTCTTCCAAGACAGATTTGTTTGCTCTTTTGGCAGTCCATGGTATTTTCGATATTCTTCGCCAACTCCACAATTCAAAAGCGTCAATTCTTCTTCGGTCTTCCTTATTCATTGTCCAGCTTTCACATGCATATGATGCGATTGGAAATACCATGGCTTGGGTCAGGCACACCTTAGTCTTCAGGGTGACATCTTTGCTCTTCAACACTTTGGAGAAGTCCTTTGCAGCAGATTTGCCCAATGCAATGTGTCTTATGATTTCTTGATTGCTGCTTCCATGGCTGTTGATTGTGGATCCAAGTAAAATGAAATCCTTGACAACTTCAATCTTTTCTCCGTTTATCACGATGTTGCTCATTGGTCCATTTGTGAGGATTTTTGTTTTCTTTATGTTGAGGTGCAGTCCATACTGAAGGCTGTAGTCTTTGATCTTTATTAGTAAGTGCTTCAAGTCCTCTTCACTTTCAGCAAGCAAGGTTCTGTCATCGGCATAACGCAGGTTGTTAATGAGTCTTCCTCCAATGTTGATGCCCCGTTCTTCTTCATACAGTCCAGCTTCTTGGATTATTTGTTCAGCATACAGATTAAACAGGTATGGTGAAAGAATACAACCCTGTGCCACACCTTTCCTGACCTTAAACCCATCAGTATCCCCTTGTTCTGTCCGAACAACTGCCTCTTGATCTATGTAAAGGTTCCTCATGAGCACAATTAAGTGTTCTGGAATTTCCATTCTTCGCAATGTTATCCATAGTTTGTTATGACCCACACAGTCGAATGCCTTTGCATAGTCAATAAAACACAGGTAAACATCCTTCTGGTATTCTCTGCTTTCAGCCAGGATCCATCTGACATCAGCGATGATATCCCTGGTTCCACATCCTCTTCTGAAACGGGCCTGAATTTCTGGCAGTTCCCTGTTGATATACTGCTGCAGCAGTTTTTGAATGATCTTTGGCAAAATTTTGCTTGCATGTGATATTAATGATATTGTTCTATAATTTCCACACTCAGTTGGATCACCTTTCTTGGGAATAGGCATAAATATGGATCTCTTCCAGGCAGTTATATATATCATAACCCTATACGGTATGATTATTCCCATTTTACAGATGAAGAAAATTGAATCTCAGAAGGTTAAGCATTTACCCAAGCCTGGATTCAAATCCCACCTACCCTGCTGCCTTTAACAATGAGTTCTAAATAGATGGCACTTTCATGTACATAATTTATTGAGATGTAATTCACATATCATAAAATTCACCCTTTGAAAGTAGACAATACAGTGGGTTTTAGTATATTCATGAAGTTGTGCAACGATCACCACTACCTAATACTAGAACATTTTCAAAAGAAATCCCGTACCCACTAGCAGTCATCCCCCATTCTCTCTTTCCTAGCCCCTGACAACCGTTAATCTGTTTTCTGTCTCTCTGCATTTGCCTATTCTGGGCATTTCATACAAATGGAATCATATAATACGTGGCCTTTTGTATCTGGCTACTTTCATTCAGCATATTTTCAAGGTTCATCTGTGTTATAGCATATATCAGTGCTTCAATCCTTTTTTATGGCTGAATAATATTCCATTGTATGGATATATTATCCATTCATCTGCTAATGGACATTTGGGTTATTTCCACTTTTGGGCTATTATGAATAATGCCACTATGAGCATTCGTGTACAAGTTTTTATGTGGTTATGTGTTTTCAATTGTCTTAGGTATATATACTTAAGAGTGGAATTGTTGGGTCATATGGTGTTATGGATTGAATTGTGTCCCTCAAAAATCTGTGTCAACTTGGCTAGGCCATAATTCCCAGTGTTGTGTGATTGTCCACCATTTTGTGATATGATATTGAATTGTGTCCCTCAAAAATCTGTGTCAACTTGGCTAGGCCATAATTCCCAGTGTTGTGTGATTGTCCACCATTTTGTGATATGATATGATTATCCTATGTGTTGTAAATTCTAACATCTATGATGTTAATGAGGTAAGATTAAAAATAGTTATGTTAATGAGGCAGGACTCAATCTACAGGATTAGGTTGTATCTTGAGTCAATCTCTTTTGAGATATAAAAGAGAAAATCGAGCAGAGAGGGGACATCATGACACCAAGAAAGAAGTGCCAGAAGTGGAGTGCGTCCTTTAGACCCAGGGTTCCTTCACTGAGAAGCTCCTAGACCAGGGGAAGATTGATGACAAGGACCTTCCCTTAGAACCGACAGAGAGAGAAAGCATTCCCCAGGAGCTAGTGCCCTCTAGACTCCTACAATGTGAGAGAATAAATTTTGTCTTATGAAAGCCATCCACTTGTGGTATTTCTGTTATAGCAACACTAGGTAACTAAGACATTTGGTCACCATGCATATAATTGTATCTGATCCTCACCAAACCCTATGAAGCAGATGGGCATTAGTGCCCCACACTCCAAATCAGGAAACAGAAAACTCAAAATCTTTGTGGAATTGAAAGTCCACACAGCTGGTCAGTAGGGGGTCCAGACTGTCTAATTCAGAAGCCAATTATGTTTCCACAACAACATACTATTGAAAGGAAGTGTACCCCACCCTTCACCCTCCTTTCTGTTAATCTCAGTACTCAAGGTATGGGGCTAGAGAGCAGGGCAGGAAATGGATGGTAAGTAGGAGAGTGTTAAAGGAGAAGGACTCTTCACCTTGATACTCTCGTTGATGCGGTACACTATCCAGTTGAAGAGGCGGCTGTAGATGTTCTTGGCCAGAGCGTCGCGAGCGTACTGAGCCTGCAGGGCCGGGCCAAGCTGGTCAGCAAGGGCAGCCATCAAACAGGCTCAAAATAAGCCCCCTCTCATAGGGCCCCTTACCTGGGTGATATTCAATGCAGTGACCACTTTTTCTTTGGCCGTTTCCACGGTTCTTGAACACAAAGCTTTCTCTAGTTCCTCTGAACTTAAACCCACCAGCTCCCCAATCTCTTGAACACCTGGAGTGATGAGAAAATGCAACATGGCCTGAGAGGAGGCTTCCTGCCACCCTACCCCCTGACCTTGGGAGGGAAGTGGCCTGATAAATGAAACTGAGTCAGAGATTGGTGTCCCTGAGTCTCACTGGGGAAAGTCATTGCAGCCAATTATGGCTCTGGAGGAATCTCTGTGTGGGTGAAGAGAAGGGAGATCTGGGCACTTTGCTGGCATTATCTACTTTAATATGAGAATCTCCTGAAATAGGTGTAAATATTCTCATTTTTCAGAAAAATCAACTGAGACTCAGAGGGGTCCCAGAGCCTAGGTCTATCAAGCTTCAAAACCTCTTTCCGATATGCCTCCCTGGGAGTTCTCAATGAGCCTGTTTGGGGGAGAACTCAGGAGTGGGCTGAGTGGAATTGAATTAGGGTGAACTCAAGTAAACTGGAGATGCTGGAAGAGTCGGAACTGCAGTAGGAGATTCATTGCCTGGGTAGGGGCTCCAGCAGGGTGGTCCTGACCTTGCCTATCACGGATGCCACTTGCTGGTATCCCATTGGCCTGGAACTCATCCGACAGCTCCACATTCCCCAGCTTCAGCACTAGGGCTGTCACCTCTAGCACCTGTCGAATCTCCTCATCCGAGAACCCAATCACAGTCATCGCACTCTTAGGGGAAAAGCAGAATCAGAAGCTGGACTGGTGGTGCCAGTCCAAAGCCTCCTTTCTCAAAGCTGGGTTCAAGGGGTGGCCTGAGGGCCCAAGCCTACTCCTCCCTGGGCACCCACCTGCACAGCCCTGAAGTTAGAGGCGTCGTCCATGCCATCCACTCTGGACATCTCCCGGTTCAGATAGGCATAAAGGCTTGTTTCCTGTTCAAGCTTCAGGGCTTCTGGGAGGGCCAACATGAAGGGAAGAGGTTAGTGAACAAACTCTCTAGAACCTTCCAGCCTCAATATTGCACAGCCCTTGCCCTAGGCTGGTTCATTCATTTATTCAAAGGAGCCATTTTTGTTTTAGGTTCTTCCCCTATGCCTTTTGTTTTGAGATCATTATTTCCTATATTAATAGACTAAATTTTTAAGTGGTATGTAGGGTTTGAGTGCTCATATTGGGTTTTTTTTGTTTAACTCTTGTGAAAGAAAAGCCTCATTCTCTCCTTCTCCCAGTACTCAGGGCTCTAAACAATAAAAACAAATACAAATCCTCCATCCTCCTCAGGACTCAGTGCTCCTGGGAGAACAAAAGTGATGGGAGAAGGGTAAGCACGTATCTCCCATCCACAGCTAGCCTCAATGCCTCACCCTTGGCCTGGGTTCGTTCATTCACTATTTTTTAACTGAGCAACAACAAAGTGGCAGGTACAGTGCTTCCCCAACTCTGACACCTGTTCTGGAAGGTTCTCTCTGGCACTGCGAAGCTGAGACAAATGGCTCTCTTATGTTCCCCCATGGTGAATCTCTATGCCAGCCCATGTCACATGGGTTAGGTTTTGTTTGTGTCTGTCTCTCCCACAAATGAGACACTTGTGTGTTGGGACTATGTCTCTCATCTCCGTATTTCAGGCACCTGGCTGGCATCCAGGAACTTTTTGGGTTTTTTTTGATAAATAAATCAAAGGAATAGCCAAAGCTGTTCATCTGACATAGGAAGGATTAGGTTGATTCTGGAACTTGAAGGATGTCAATTATGTTATACAAATGACCTCAGAATCAAGAAGTGCCCTCGAACTAGAGCTTCCCTGTGATACAAATGTTGAGATAGGAGCCTAGTAGGGAAGGGGTATCTGGAGGGAGAATGAGTCAGAGAGGCCCTGAGATGATGACACCAGGGAGACTCAGCCCAGACTCAGCTGAAATCAGTAAGTGAAAAGGCCTTCTCTGACAGTCAGCCAGAACAAGATCCTAGTGCCTATGATTCAGACAAATTGAACACAACCAAGACTATTACGCCAGGAGGGAGGTGAGAGCTGTGGGAGTTCTTGAACCAAAGAGATCTCTAGGAGGGAAAAAAGAGATGAGCACAAGTCCGGCACAGAAACCCAAGAGACAGATCCTTGGAGGCCTGACACCCAAGGTGTTAACAGTTAGAGGGGGATTGGGAGGCAAATTCTGATAGGATCTGAAGTCCCACTCGGCCTTGCAGTGATTCCCACCCAGAGCCACGTTGGGCCAGTCCAGGATTCAGGCCAGGCGGGCTGGGATGGATTCACCCATGGGACAATGCAAGGTGCTCCATGCCTCCTGCTCCTATAGCCACTTGCACAGGTCCATGGGCACCAATCACACTGTACTGCAATGTGACTATTCATATATCTGCCATCCCTAGAAGACTGTAAGTTCCTCAATGACAGGGTCCATGTCTTACTCATCTCCTTTAATGTCCGATCATAGTAGATATTCAAGAAATTGAATAAATTAATGAATTAATGGAACTTCCATAGAGCTATCTAAGAAGAAGAAATCAGTGGCAGGATCCTGGGTGAGGCAGATGTAGACCCAGAACAACCTCAACTAGAGCTCATTGAGAGTTTTTTAACACTTGTAGCATCCTCCCTTTTTCCTGCTGAATTACTGATAAAGTCCCTTAAGACTGAAGGTAGGAAAGGATGGCAGATGGAAATGGCTGTTCCATTTTTGAAGCCAGCTTGGAGAAAGAGGAACCCAGAAGGAATAGAGGAGTAAGAGCAGCAACAAGGCAAGCAAGTTTGTCCTTGGCAATAAAACCCCCAGAAACAGGCAAAAGAGCTCAGGGGTCAGGAGATTTGTTTCTAACGATGGGTGAATAAGGTTCAGGGTGGAGAATACAGGCAAAGCCAAGTCTGGGGGACTCAAGGAAAGAGGACTGTGAGGGCCTAATGGGACCAGAAGTTTTGGGGATCAAGTGGAGGTTGGGGATGCTCTGCCATGTGTCTGGAGCAGGCACTTACTTAGCAGCTGGGCATCTGCCCCAGCCAGCAGCTGATAGAAGATGTGGAAGTTCCTTTCTCCTTTAAGCTGCTTCACCACTCGGGACTTCTCAAGTAGATCTGTCAGAGAATCAGAAAATAATGTCCCGAGGGCCTGAGAGAGACTACAGCTTTTCCCTAATTCTGCCTTCATCCCTGATCTTCCTAGTGGTTGAGAATCTCCTGGTAGTCTAGTATTCCTTCTCCCTATAGCAGCAGTTTATTAGAAAGGGACACCACAGGGCAAGTGAAGAGAGAGGTGGTGAATGGGCAGGGGAGACACGTACAGTTTGTGATGACGCCACCAAGGGGGGATCCCTTGAAGTCAAACTCAATGTCCATGTATTTTCCCTTCAGAGAGAGACCAGACAGAGGCTTTGTTTCCTCCTTTTTGCTCAGCCCTAGCCTCCAGAAGGGGTCTGTGCTGCATTTCACCCTTTCAACTCCCCACAGTCTCCTTCCCAGGGCGGGGATGGGGGTGGGGGTGGGGGGAGATGGTCACTCACAAATCGAGAAGAGTTGTTGTTGCGTATGGTCTTGGCATTGCCAAAAGCTGCAGAGATGAGAAGGGGGGATGTGAGGTGGGACTGAGGGGAGAGATGGGGCTCTAGAGAAGGGAGAGGAAGAAGGTCTCCTAGTCATCACACCAATCTCAGATTTTTCATGCTAAACAGAAACAGTGGTTGTAGGGACATAGGAGGAGAGGGTCTAAGGCTAACCCTCTGGGGATGTGGGGAGGGCAGGGCAGAGACCAGAAATCTCACCTTCCAGCACTGGATTTGACTGAAGTAGTTGCTCCTTCACAGAATTCACCTGCTCCCCTTTCCCACAGACAGCTGCCACATAAGACATCACCAGCTTACTTGCCTCTGTCCAAAAGAAATCCTCACGTGGATCCCCTCCAGAGCTGACTATTCCCCCAGCACCCTCCTTAACTACCCCTCATTTCAGCACCTCGCACCCCTCAGATTCAGAAAAGCTGGGAAGGAATTTCGGTGGAGGATAGGACAGGACTAGGCCTGGCTTGGAGAGACAAAGGGAGACTTCCAGAAGGGACTCCATGGGCTTCCCCAGTAGGTAGGGTGCCTCACCAGTCTTGCCAGCTCCACTCTCGCCCGTGATGAGGATACACTGGTCTCGGTCCCGGTCCTTCAGTGACTGGTACGCCACATTGGCCAATGCATAGCTTCAGGGGTGGAGGTGGGCAATGACTGAGATGTGGGTAGTCTAGAAAACCATCTTTCATTCAAACCCCAGTGCCAAGCTCATACACCTTCCTCACTTGGACCAGTTTGAGGCAAGAAGCAATAAGCCTAAAAAGGGGCCTCCAGAGGGCCAAGGAAGGAACAGTTGGAGAACCTCCCTCAGGGCAAGGAGAGGAAATTAATATGTCTCATAGTCAGGAAGCTGCAGGAAGCTGCGCCCTACCAGCCTTCCCTTGGCCCTCTACTCACATGTGGGGCTTCAGCTCATAGAAGGTATAGTCCCGGTATTTGGCAATGAACTCCGGGCCATAGATGGGCAGCTGTTGGTAGGGATTCAATGAAATCACCACGTTCCCAATATAGGTCTGGAGCCAGGGAAGAAGGTAAAGGGAATGAGCCAGGAAGCTGGGAGAGGAGGTATGAGGCTGAGAGTTGGGGAGGGAGAGGAAGCGAGTGCTCTGGCCACACACCCAAAGCCAGCAGCACCCATACAGCACTTACATAAATCTCCTTCTTTTCATAGCGAATCTGGAGGTTCTTGAGCAGAGACTCCTGCACCAGGGGTTCCAAGAGGACAAGGTCCTCCACCCCCACGGAATCTTCCAGGAGAGGCATGTCCAGAGGGGCTACTGATCCTGGGAGTAAGGGGGGGGGTGGGAATCTGCTGCTGTCTGTTCAGCTTTAGGTGCCAGTAACTGATGGGAAAAAGGCAGAAGGACCTAAAAGAGACTTCTCTCTCCCAGCCCTGACTCTAGAGAGAGCCTCCAACCTAGACGAGGTCTCTGGACAAGCTCAAGGCTGCAACTTTTGCAGCGGCAATGAGCCCTGCTCCTTGCGTTAGGGTCAGTGGAGGCAAAGCAAAGGAGGGATAGAACTATCTGCCTGCAACCATCAGGGTAAGGAAAACACCCCGAACATGGTGCCTAAGGGAGCACAGTTGTGCTTGAAGGAGAAAAGGCTGGGGAGAACAGGCTAAACAAGCTTTGTGCTGCAACCATCTACAGAAAACTCTCCCTCATGCCCTGAGGTCCCTGGCCAGGATCCAGACCACCTATTTGCCCCCAGTTCTCCTTCTCAGGCCCTACCTCTCACAGCTCCCATTTCAGTCACCCAGCCCACCCGTACCCATTGAAAGAGTTCTTCCAAAGGTCTCTTTTCTCCTCTCATTGCTACAGCGAGGTTTGTTTTTGAAGCAGGGACTGGAGGAGGGGTGAGTTAGATGACAGGGGCAAGGGTTGCTCCATAAGATTGGAACACCTTAAAAAAGATGAATACCAACAAGGAAGTAGCTGTCAGGATCTCCAATGTGCCACCACATCTATCCCTATTTTTCGATCTCTAGCTTTTACATCCTATAACCTTCTGGCTCAGACTTTGCCCCAGGGACACACCCAACTCCCAGCTTTTTAGTAGCTGGAGGGAATGGGCAAGGGGGAGCAGAATGAAGGAAGTACTGTGGGACTCTGCTCCACTAGGCACATGGCAGATGTTCCCTAAGGAGGAAGCCCAGCCCTCCTGTGTCTGTCCTGTGGGATGGTGTAGGTGGGGTGGTTGGGTGAAGAACAGAATTATTAGTACAATGGTCACTGCCACTCCCACACAGGAATAAAGAGACACATCCTCCTACTCTGCAGGTATCTCTGAACCTGGGAGGGGGAGGAAGCAGGAATGGAAGGTAGGGCCAGAACGGGGCATAGGCTTCCTTTTCCCTTCACTCTGCTTTCTCCGAGTCCCAGGAAGGGAGGGCACTTGTCACTTCCTGTAAGGACACAACTGAGAAAGCCACAATAATACTGGTAATAGCCATCCTAAGTGCAATCATGCAGCACTTACCATGGCCAGGTGCTGTTCTCACCACTTTACACATACTTTCAGATTCATTTTATGCTTACGATACCCCCAAGAGGTAGGTAGTATTATTTTCCACCATTTTCCAGATGAAAAAAAAATTAAGTCTTTTAAGTAACTTGGCAGAGAAGGGTGAGAGCAGAAGGGGGAATGGGAGAAGAGATCTCCTTTGGATTTGGGTTTGAATCTGAGGGGAATGAGAATGTGAGTAGTTGTGGGTAGGGGGGGCGCGTAGAGGAGGCAGATTCCACACAGGATGTGGAAAGAGGAGCAGCGACAGGTCAACGCAAGACTCACCCAGCACTGGAACTATAGTGTAACTTCAGTGTCCCTTGGAGAATGGCGATGAAATTCCAATTTGACAGGAATGGACATAGCAGTCCCAGGCCCCAAGGGTGGAGAGGAGCCTTAGTTAATGGGAGCTGTCCATGGTGTCGCAGAAGCCAGGAAAGAGGCTGACCTCCTCTTGCCAGTGTCCACTCTTCGACCTTTCTTTGTGCTGCCTCCTCCAGCCTGGGATCCCTATGCCAGTTAAGCCAGGAGAGGCCAGAGGCGGCTGCTCAGCACAAAGTCCGAGGCTGTTCCTGCTGAGGGTGCGGCTTACTTAACCCTTTGCTTGCCTGATGCCCCAAAGGGAGAAGCTCAGTGACTTCCGATAGCCCCTCTAGGTAGGAAGGAGCGGCTGGCTGGCTTTAGCTGAGAGGCTCAATTAGAGGATTCTTGCTCCATTGCCCCCAAAATTTGGAAATGAGAGCAGAAAAAGAGTTTATAACCAAGGAACTTTTCCAAAGAGAAGTCAGATGTTGTCAAGAAAGCTAGAGTGTCTTCCTAGCAAAGAAAGAAATGGTCCTTCCCTCAAACCTACCCTTCCTATTTTATTGGGGGTCAGAGAGTGTTAATGAGATTAGTTGGGGAGCTAAGCTGACAAGATCCTCAATTCCTCCCCACTTCCCTTCCCCTGTGACCCAGACCCTATCAAAGAGACCTGGTAATAACACCTTGCTTTTGTAAAGCACGTCAGTTTCATTGAACTTCCACCTGTATTGTCTCACTGAATCCCACCACCCCAAGAGGCAGGAAGTGCAGATACTCCATTGTAAGGGAAAATTAGAGGCAAAGGCCAAGGTTTAGAGAGGTTATATCATGTGTCCCCATGGTTCCACCGCTAGTACATGGCAGAACCAGGGACAGAACACAAGCCTTCTAACCCCAAGCCTGTCGTGGGGTGCAGCCCAAGTTCGGTGTTAGGACAATAAATAAGACCCTGAGATGTCATTCCCTAGTCACTGTCCCAGCTGGAAATATCTGCCTCAGATAGATAAGAAGCTTATAAAATCCTACTAAGGTACCCCCTCTTCCACCCAGGAAAATTCCTAAATAGCAGGCTCCCTCTGCCCACCATCCTCTCTCCCAGGCATGCAAACTAGGTAACTAGCAAAACAGGCACTTAGCTGAAGGTGGAGACTTGCCTCTCCAACTCCCAGTCATGTCTGCTTGGTTCAAGGTTCAAACTCTATAGCTCTCGCAGGAGCACTCTGTATAAGCCTGGCCCATCAACATTTCCATTATCAATCTGTCCTTACATAATTTATTGATCTACTCTATATATGTGAAGAGAGGAAAGGCAAGGAAAAGAGAAAGTGACATAAGAACCGAACCCCATGTACATGTGGAGCAGTATCACAGTGTCAGAGGCAGAAGCGACCAGAGATCCCCTATTTTGTAGAGGAATCAGACCTAAAGTGAGAAAACAATCATGAACCTGACAGAGCTGGGACCAGAACCCGAGTTACCTGTTCCCCAGGCTGTTTACAACTTCAGGTTTATCTGTGTGTCGACCCATTCACCTGCTTACTGAGTGCCTACTACACGCTCGCATGAGGGGTGTGACCCTAAAAATTAGATGGCAACCTCAGGCTTAGAAAACAGTGGTATAAACATCACAATTTGGGTCGCCAACTGCCCTGGCTTGTCTGGGGCTAGGGTGGGTGAAACCAGAAAAAGTCCTAGTAAATTTTCATCACCCTAAGCTTGTTAACAAGGAACAAAATACACATCCAAGTCAGCCAGGACCTCAAGATCTGTCAAAGCGTTCCAGGGATGAGGAGGAAGCGGGGAGGGGGGAGAGTGTGAGACGCTTCCTAGGCAAAACTGGAGCAACTGGAGCTTACTGGTCTTCCTCCTTTGCATCTGACTCCTAAATCCCCTGCCTTTTTCCTCCCATCAAAATCCCTAGCCCATGTAATGGACATGAGAAAACTTCTGAGGGTGATGGAACTATTCTGCCTCATGCTTGTGGTGCTGGTTACACAGCTATACCCATTTGCCAAAACTCAGTAAAACTGTGCACTTAAAACTCATGAGTTTTATTTTAGAAATTCTACTTCAATAAAGCTGACAAAAAAAAAAAATCCTTTAGTATTGATTTCTGACTGTGGTTTGTTATTGGCTGCTGCTGAGCCAGGACCCGACTCATGGCGACCCCACACACAATGGAACAAAACATTACCCAGTCCTGTGCCATCCACATGATCAGTTGCAGATCAGACCACTGTGCGATACGCAGGGTTTTCATTGGCTAATTTTTGGAAGCAGATCACCAGGCCATTATTCCTAGTCCATTTTAATCTGGAAGCTCTGACGAAACCTGTTCAGCATCACAGCAACATGCACTGACAGACTGCCTCCACTAGCCGATGGGTTGGTGGCTGCTCATGAGGTGCACCGGCTAGGAATGGAAGCCAGGTTGGGAGGGCAGTAATCTGATTAAACTAATTCAAACTCATTAACTCTCCCAGGGGTATTCACTTCTTAAAAGATGGTAACACAATAAAAAACACAAGTTTTCAGATATGATGGGGAAGATATCTGGTAGTAAAGGGTCTTCTTAGCTTTCATAAATTATCAACTAATAACAGTTATCTGGCAGTATGTGTCATGGAAACCCTGGTGGCATGGTGGCTAAGAGTTCGGCTGCTAAACGGTTGGCAGTTAGAATCCACCAGGCACTCCTTGGAAACCTCATGGGGCAGTTCTACCCTATTCTATAGGGTAGCTAGGAGTTGGAATCGACTTGATGGCAACTTTTGGTGGGGGGGGGGGGGGAGTTAAAAAAAATTTTTTTTTCTTTGTCATGCACCAAGTTAAGGGCCTTTAAAAAAAAAAAAAAAAAACACAACCCTGCTATTCAAAGTGAGGTCAACAGACCAGCAGATCCAAATCACCTTGGAGCTTACCAAAAATGCCTTGGGCCCCACCCCAGATTTACCAAGTAAGAATCTGCATTTTAGCAAGATCACCAGGTGATCCCTATGCTTGTTTAGAGATTTTTACATGCCTTATCTTTTTAAATTCTCACTAGAACTCTATGAGGTAGCTTTTTTATTCATTCAACCATTAATGATCACCTATGTCTCTCATATACCTAGTGATAGTGATAGCTATAGAAAGGAGAAAAGATGTCATTAGCATACATTAATCTACATAAATTTACATATGGCCTACATTCTGTTTTCTTCCTCTGACATTGGCTCTAAAAAATGGACAATGGATTTCCATGTAGTCTAAGTGAGGAAAACAGGTACATAAATAATGCAAATGCTATCAAGGATTCCCAAAGCAAATACTCAATGTATAAAAGAAAATGGAAGGTGCCAGACTCCTACCGCAGAAGCTAGGCCTAGACATAACTTGACGTTTTTATTGCATGGCCCCTAGTGCTCACTGCAGCCCTGCTTCCTCTTCCACCCTACACAAAGCTCTTGGCAGGCATTCCGCAACTGGCTCCACAGACCTCACCCAGAATTGGTCAAGGCCTATGGAGACACAAAAAAGGTGTTGTTAGTTGATATGGAGTCGATTTTGACTCATGGCGATTCGATGGTGTACAGAGAACAAGGATGACCTTTCAGAAGCAGATCGATAGGCCTGGCTTCTGAGGAGCCTCTGGGTGGGTTGCAACTGCCAACCTTTTGGCTAGTAGTTGAGCGTTTAATCATTTGTGCCACCTGCGGATTCTTTATACCAAAAATAAACAAACTGAAGTACAATCATAGTAGCTCCCTGGAATAAGCTATACTTTGTATGTTTTTCTGAGACAGCGTGGGGGTACAACTGTAACTCGCGGAAGAACACTCCTTAGAGATCTGACATCCTGGGAAATCACCCAGTCCAACGATGGAAGTTGACCAGTACAGACCTGTGATGGTAGAGGGAGTGTTAAGAAAAATGGGTGGCATGTAAACCCTCTTATTAGAAAGATGAAAGTGAGGAGCTATTGCTGATTACCTGAGAACAAGAGATGCAAACAAGAAAAGTACATGGTCATCAAGAGAGACCACTATATGGTCTATAAAATTTTATTAAAATTGGGATTACTTACAAACTATACAATAAAAATGAAAAAATATATAATAAGACATCATCTTTTTTTTTTCTTACAGAAAAGTAGGTGAAAATGAGACCCATGGCAAAGAGCCATCCCTGATAATTTTGTTCCTTTCAAATATTCATGAATACTTATTTTAAATATAAATGACAACGACCAAAATCTTTTTTTTTTTTATTTTAATAACACTAAGGCATTACCATAGGCTAAAACGTACCAAGTAATTCCTTACCTCTGCTATTTCACCATGAATTCCAGACTCACGGAAAACTGAGGCAACTGCAGGCTCTAACAGGTCCAATATTCACATTTTGAGCTTTTTTTTTTTTTTTTTTTTTTTTGAGCTATTAGTTAACATGGCATAAGACTGTTCCTCATGCTGTAGGGAAGTTCAGAGAAGGTGATTTCACCATTTTCAAGTTATCCAGAGTGTGAAGAGGAAGACAAAACACATGGGCAGGGGCTGTGAGAGTCCAAAGCCCCACATTTTGGGAGGCTGTGTAACCATTCCTGTCCCCTGCTAAAGCTGTGTGTTGACACTGGTGTGAGCCTCCGTTGTTTATTCCCAGCAGGCTCTGGCTCCCATCACCTAAGGCACCAAACACCCCTTTGCAAGGTAGTAACCATCTAGAAATCAGTTCAATAGTAACCTGAATCCATAAGCTAAGTTACCAAAGACACCACTGGGTCACCACAATTGCATAGGTTTCCAAAAAATTAGAATCAATTTCTGCTACACTGAAACAGAAGCAAGAGGTTTGGAAGTACATGGCTATTTTACATGTTTATTACTTGGGTTCAGAGCCTATAGAACATGGGCGTACAATAAATCTGTCAGACTCTCCTCTCCTTGGTTCAGATAACATTCTTGGCATTTCAATACAGGCTATTATCTCATATGTCAGACTTAAGTCCAAAGGAATACGAGAAGGACATTTCATTTCCTTTCCTCCTACTTCAACTTTTGCTACTCAGCTCAGAGAAAAGCTATGAGCACATAGCTAGGAACCATTTTTATGCAGGCATCCATCTGAGCCCATCTTTCTTCTGGAACAAGATTAAGGGCAATTGCGTAATCCATTCCCAAGGCTTTTATGGATATCAGAGCCAGGGAGGACTATTTGGCCTATCTGGGTCCTCGCATTCATCAAACGTCTATCATATATGCCAATTGGGGACTGGGGTAAGGGGAACACAATCAATGAAGAGAGGGCTGGGTCCTAGAATGGGATATATTAGCACAAAACAGAACATTGGGACGAAGGAGCTATCATCAGCAAATCCCCTTCTTAACAGACATAAAGATCATGAATTTGGGAGAAGAAATAAAATTGTGGTGGGATGCAACAGCTGACACGAATTTATTAGAATATATCAAAGTTGACAAATTTTCTTTGTTTTTGATCATTGTGTTCCTTTGGTCTCATGAAAGCAATCTGAGTAGGAAACTGAAGGGGAAATGTTTTAGGCCATTTGCCTCTTCTATTCCCATTAGTGGGAGTCACGCTCTATACAACTTGGTCAGACCATTACAGGGGATAGATTTCCAATGCTGATGAGACCCTGAGCCCTAGGGCCAATTACAGCTTGATATTTGCTGAGCAAGACGCTGACACGGCAGCCGACGTGGCTCCAACAGCCAGCTCACCCCAGAGTTATCCCTTCAATCCTTCTTGATGAAATTGGTCTGGGAGGGGACGAGACTATGCTGAAATTGTAAGAGCTATAACTGCCAGAGAAAATTAAATGGGGTCTTCAAGTAGTGACTGAGCCAGCAGACTAAGTGGCCAAGAGGGAGACAAGAGCAGCTCCTAAAGAGGGTTGATGGACTCAGGCAATCTCCGGGCACACAGAGCTCTGAAGCACCTGGGGCAGAGCCACATGGGCAGGCAAGGCAAGGACACGCAGCACACCAAAGTGACACTGTCCTTCACTTTCTGAGAGCGGCCCTCATGCTGCGGGACCAATTGTCATCTCTACTGCCCACAGCTCAGGTCTCCAACCACCAGACAGGGAGTAATAAACTGAGTTTGCTTTGACTCACCCAAAATTCAAATACAGTGAAAAATTTGGTCTTGAGACGGAAACTGTGTTTCACAAGTTTAGTGAACAGAAAAAGAGGAGAATCTTCCCTATTCCACAATCTTTTATCACTAAAATAAAGATATAAGGCAGGAAAAGTCACCCTGGAAGCAAGCTACCACCCTAAGTGGCTATTTTGGGAAGGCACCAAAGTCACCAGGGAGTCCTGAGACCACTTGTATAGCTGAATTATTTTTTCAAAACAACTTTTGCTCAAACATGCTAGGTCTAAATTTCTATAAATAAGGCAAAAATACTATATCTCAGAGATCTAAGAGTACTTCATAGAGGGATAAATTTTACAATGTACACAATTTATAAAGGCACCAAGGTTTCCCAATATAAAGCTCCTTTTACCCTATAACTTTACCCCATAGCATCTGCCCAAATACTGCTTATTTTTCACTTTCTACTGTGTGTCTATCTGCTGCCAACTGAGGTAGTTGTCACTTCAGGATAGTTTAAAGCTGTGGGAAACACTGGTGGAAATCGTCAACTGGCTGCCTGGAGAGGAGTCTCAGAGTTGACATTTTGGAAATCAGCAATGGAACCCAGGACCTTTCAAAATAATCTGCAAAACGGCTGGTCTAAAGGAGTCATTACAGCTTTTTTTTTAAAAAAAAACTGCCTTCCCCATGATCATGGTAAACCAGTAAGTCTGATGATGTGCTCTTTTCTTGAGTGTCTATCTTATTGCCTAAAGTAATTACAGCTTTTCCCAAGGTACAAGGATGAAGACCACAGAGACAACAAAGCAAATAACCGATACTTGGGAATTTGCCCCCTCATAAAAGACACTGCTGGTTTATAAGGGTACTACTCTCCAATGGCAAAGGAACCTGAAATTAATGTTACTGTAATGAAAGGTAGCATGAATCACTGGGTAGAAATAAAACTGCAAATAAGGATAATAAGATCATGGAAAATGTGTCCAATCCTGGGTCCTGATGACTGAATGAGCATCCAGAGGCATGAAGACTACCTGAAGGTCTTTTTCCTTCCTGGCAATGCAAACTGTGGCAGCCACAAAGCTACAGCTTGTGTATCAAGAAACTTTCCAGATAGTTGCAGGACTTACAAATTAGCCAGATTTTTTTGGGGCGGGGGGGGTGGGTTGGGGAGGGAGTACGAGTGTTGGGGAAAGGCTGAAAGGAATGGGTAGAATGAGTAGACAAAGGAAGGGAAAGGAAAAGGAGATTGTTTCTTGATTCCATACTAACCAAAAGATAAACAACCCACTGACAGGAAAAGTGAAGAACCTGTAAAAAGTATTTAAATCCCCAAAATAAGATCACGTCTCCCAGCTGGCATGCATAATGCCATAAACCAAGAGAGAATGGGCATAAGAAATGAAACAAACACTTAACTGTACACACTTCACAGGTCCTCACCTGACAGACACTTCACAAAGGGAAGCAGGAAGCAAGGCAGCTGAAGAGGCAGGGTAAGGGAGCAGTGCAAATGCATTTTTAAGATGGAATTAAAAGTTGGATATAATAAAAAGCCCAACAGACCCTACCTTGCATAGGGAAGAACCTATAGACACAATCCCCCCTAAAGGCAAGCAGAAAGCCAGAATAGTGTATGTTTGAGAACTAATTCAAAGCTCAACCAACCACAACAGCTCCTGGGGCTTTAATGGAAAATCCATTGTTAATAAATATGTAGGGGCCTGTGGGTTTTATTGGAGTCCTGGTGGCACAGTGGTTAAGAGCTCAGCTGCTAACCAAAAGGTCAGCAGTCGAAACCACCAGCCACTCCTTGGAAACCCTATGGGCAGTTCCATGTCCTATAGTATACGGTCGCTGTGAGTCGGAATTGACTAAATGGCAATAGGTTTTACGGGTTGGTGGGCTTTGTTACTGTAGAGTGCTAGCTAGTTCTGGAACACGAGCTTGCGATATTTTTAAAAATACACTTGCTTAAAAAACAAGACAGAAAAAAATTAATCTTCCTCTAAAAAGTGTTAAATCAAGGATTATCCTAAAGTCACCGAAATAAAAGAAGTGAAAAAGGCTCAGATTTGTGGATTTCTCTACGGAAGACGCAGCCTATGGTCTGAAAGCATTACCGCACTTGTAACTACTCTTACTCCTGAGGGCCAGCCACAGTCAAAGATGCCACAAATGTTTAAATTACCCTATTGGGAAAATACAGGCAGAAATGCCAAAACTGAATCAACTTTCAAAGAGGCACCAGAATGCCATGCTAGCTAGGCATGGCATTCTAGGCATCAGTTTCTTTGAGAACATAATGGTGAACTGATAGCTCAACCAAAGGGAAACAAATTGTTGGCAGCATTCATTCCTCTACCCATCCTCCTTCCCCAGGGATCCCACAGACACCACCTAGACCAGTCCCAGAGGGAGACCTATGCAAGCCTCTAATTTCAGTGGGAGAATTTCTGCACTCTCGCCCTATGTTAAAGAGCTAAAAAGCAATTGCACAACACACGCAACATGGACCACTCAGATACCAAGTCAGTCCATGTAAAAATAACTGAGCACCACCTAAGACAGGAAGCTGTTCTGTGTGATAGAGGGGTGGCAAGGATCTGAGTTCTCCTCCTCAGAGGATGTGTCCTCATAGAGTTCATTCTGGGTAAGGATGCTCCCTAATCCATACTCCTGCTCATGGACAGAAACTTCATTTGGTGTAAGGTGGTAGGAGCCTTCCACAAAGTCAGCAAATCTGGAAAAAAGAGAAAAATAACACTCATTAGGAACCTGCCCTCTATTCTCTCTTTCAAAATAAGAACAAATTGATGCCCTTGATATGCTCACAGCTCAAATTATATCTAGCCAACATTACTGTCCTTGCTCAAGGACTAAAGTAAGAAAAATGGAGAAAAGTAAAGCTGGGATCATAGGCCACTATCCCTTACAACTCCATCCTGTTTAATAGGCACTAGATTAACCTTTTTAGTCATGGAAGTGCTAAGGTACTATTGGTCATCTGTAATACTGATAAGAGAAAATTAAAGGATATTATACATTTATAGCCCTATAAAGTTTATGCTATCAGGATTCAAAACCGCACCTTCACACACTCACTGTACAGCTGCTCCCAAATAAAAAGGCAAAAAACAAACAAAAACACTCAGGGTAATGAAAACTATCAGAAGAGAAACTTAACATGGTATGGGAATCTTCCCATCTCAACATTATAATCAAAGCTGGAGTCAACGGTTCCTTAAGACTTGAGGAAACTGGCTATAGCTAAACATATAACGATACACTTACCTTTCTCTTGGCTATTACCAGGTTAACAGGAAAACAAAAGCCACAAATACAAAGTGATTATCTAGAAGTATGATCTCTGTTAGATCTTTAAGTCATTTACAGAGATAAATGCTTGGCGTATTTGGCCAAGAGTTTACCTTTTTGGAGATTGGATTCGAGAAACAGTCTTCCAAGCAGAGCAGTCTGGGCTCCTACAATAGCTTCGTAGTTCCTGTAAAGCCTTTTGGGTCTCCACCTCTCCTTGTATCCGATACTCTTCTTCTGTCAGAAGGCGAGGGGGGACAGGCTTTTCTGTTGCCTTACACATCTTTCTGTGCTCATCAAAATAACATCATGAATCATTAATCAGTAATCTATACTCATCCTTACCTCTAGCTCCCTTCAGTGAGCAACAATACAGCAGACAGCTGAACATTAAGAGTCATTACACCCTGACCTTTCTTCCAAAGACATCTTTAGTTATAATGGACTCTTGATAAGTTAGGCTATGAGTGACATGTCATGACAATCAATATTATTCATTAATGTGAATAAATTATTTTCCAAAAAATGATAAAATATTTATTTATTTTCCAATAAATGGAAAAACAACAAGAAAATGATGGTGTAAGACTGTGGTCCTTTAACTTGGTTCCCCAAACAGAAGGGATCACCTTGACTGTCTCCCGTAGAAGAACCATCAACAGCCTCATAATGTATGACCATTACATTTTCACTATGCAAGATGGTAATATGCTATGAGTGACATCTTAAAATAAGACTCGGACTCCCAGACAACCTGAACATCAACGTGGAACAATCTGAAACCAGGTGACCTATGGTATGTGGTATAGTGTTATAATTTGCACCACCTAGTGGTAACAGGAACACATAACATTTTACTGGATGATTTTATTTCATGTAAAATGACTAGAAAATGTCTAGAGAGAGCGCTAAAACATTAGACTCAAAAACAAAAACAGAAGAACAATACAATAACTTTGCATGAACAAAGAGGCTGCCAGGTTTACACCTTGGTATCCTTTTGCTGCAACTGCATCCCATATTGCACATGTCAGTACAAAGTTACACCGCCTTTCAGTCACCTGTAGGTGATGTACAGCCACTGAATAGGATACTCCAGGTTCTTGGTGCACAGTGCAGCGATGATAATGGCAAAGGCAATGTGCGGTATCTGGATGCCAGAATACATGAGACATAGGCCCATCAGCTGCAAGGCCCAGGTCAGCAGGTTGATACTTCGTTCGTTTTCCAAGGGCCCATACTTGTAACACACTGCAAAACTCATGAATCCAACTGTGAAGGTGTAGCCTATGAAAAGAGGCATCAAAAGACATTCCTTTTCCTCTATACCTGGTAAAAGTAATTGTATGTCAGGGGCGGGGGGTAGCAGTAAATTAACTGTAGAGCATCTATTGAATCAGGAAATAAAGCAAGATCTTTAGTCAAACTACTGCCGTTGAAACCACTGTCATTACTAGGATATATTTATATCTGTAAATTTCTATCCTTTCTGCCGTTCCAAATTTATTTGGTTCAGATGGAACATAAGGACACATCTGAACAACTCTGGAACAGTCTATTTAAAACACCAATATATGAAAATCCAGATTAACCACCTCTCAAAGGATATTATCAAGGGTTACTATCTATATGACCAAACGATTCTCATTCTGTAGATACACTGAGTCCTTTACTTCTTAAGATTCCCAAGTGTATTTAAAATACGACTACATTAATAAAATCAATTTATAGCTTTCCAGAAAGAAATCTATTATGTAAAGAGAGGTGCACTTATAAATACCGACAAATTAAAGTCTTCTCCCTAGCAGCATCATTTTAAGAAGTGAAAATTAAACAGGTTAGAAACACATGAAAACTTTCGTTTTTAGAAGTCAATAAAATAACATGATTATTAACTCGCAGAAGCAGACAACAGTCTTATCATGACCAAATTAACTAAAACAGCCTGTAAACACACGAAAAGTAACAGCAAGACTGACGACACTTACTTAAAAGATACTGCCAGTAACACCTCCAGATCTCTTGTAAATTTCTAAACACTAGTTGAATGAGGTACAGAGAAAAGGACCAGCCTCCCACCAGGATGACGTAAATGGGACTTTTCTAGGACAGAGGGTAGAAGTGAAAGCAAAAAGTTACAACAGGCTTTCCACACATTAGAGAAGCAAAATGGAACAATCACTTAAAAAAAATTTCAGCCCACTCAAAGTGCACAAAAAACACACCTCTTAAAAAAGGTGGCCTTTATATTTAAAATGATACTGTCTGCAAGGAACACTGGGAAGATAGATGCTAAAAAACTTAAAAGCCTGGCTATGTACTTAACAAACAGGAAGGAGACTTGAATCCCCACTGAGCACAGGACTTCATACAAAAAAGGAGAGTTTATATGTAATCAGGCTCCAAGTTACATGGTAGAAAGTACCCTTCTGAATCAAGGAAAGAGTAGGACATTGACTTGACAGTCATTATGCAAATTTTCAGTGTTCTAACAACATCCAGACAAATAGTCCTTCAGCTATCCAAGCTCACCATAACTGCATATAAGGATTCTGCTACTTACCTTGGGCATAAACTTGAACAGTATAAAAATGATGATTAGTAGAGAGGCCATAATTCCCACACTCATGCCAGTAGAATAGTAGAAAATCTGACTTCTGCAAAGAAAATTTACTTCATGACTATACGTGTATACATCACATATGCCATTGTTCAAACTAGGTTAACTACTCCAGTCAAAGAGTAGAAAAAGGTACAAAATTAGAGCAGATATTTGCCAAAATCTTGAGGATAGAGAAGTGTAGATATTGGTACAATGTAGCTGCTACCAGATTAATATCAACAAGAACACTCAAATAAATATATCCCAATAATAAACCAATAACAATAAACCTCGGCTTAGCCTCCCAACCCCCTCACCCAGCATGCCTCCAACCCAATTTTTCGTAAGAATCTTCTTCTGAGGAGCTGCACAACTTCTCTGGGGAAAAAGAAGGGGCAAGAACATTGCCCAGGCGGAGAGTGGAAAGTGGAACTGAGCTGCTTAGTCAGAAGGGTTAACCAAACACACAGCCTAAAACAGATAGCGCCTACAACCATTCCAGGCTTTCTACTAGATATGCCTCCTTCACTATGAGTTTCTCTCAGGATCCCCAAAATAAGGAACAACTTCCACCAATCCACTAGAGCCCAACTTCAAACTTCGATTGTTAATCTCTCATTTACTACTTCACAAATACAAAGAACAAGGGGATACCATGTGGTCTAAAGTCAGGAAAGGTGTATATCATGGTTGTATCCTTTCACCATACCCATTCAATTTGTATGCTGAGCAAATAATCAGAGAAGCTGGACTATATGAAGAAGAACAGGGCATCAGGATGGAAGGAAGACTCACTAACAACCTGCATTATGCAGGTGACACAACCTTGCCTTCAGAAAGCGAAGAGGACTTGAAGCACTCACTGATGAAGATCAAAGACCTTAGCCTTTAGTATGGATTACATCTCAACATAAAGAAAACAAAAATCCTCACAAATGGACCAATGAGCAACATCATGATAAATGGAGAAAAGATCGAATTTGTCAAGGGTTTCATTTTACGTGAATCCACCATCAACACCCATGGAAGCAGCAGTCAAAAAATCAAAAGATGCATTGCACTGGGCAAATCTGCTGCAAAAGACCTCTTTAAAGTG
Source organism: Loxodonta africana (assembly GCF_030014295.1). Classification (NCBI taxonomy): domain Eukaryota; kingdom Metazoa; phylum Chordata; class Mammalia; order Proboscidea; family Elephantidae; genus Loxodonta; species Loxodonta africana. The sequence goes on along the minus strand of NC_087345.1, from coordinate 80,296,551 downwards.
TTGAAAACCAAAGTCGTCACCTTGAGCACTAAGGTGCGCCTGACCCAAGCCAAGGTGTTTTCAATCACCTCAGATACGTGTGAAAGCGGACGATGAATAAGGAAGACTGAAGAAGAACTGACACCTTTGAATTGTGGTGCTGGTGAAGAATACTGAATATACATGGACTGCTAAAAGAACAAACAAATCTGTCTTGGAAGAAGTACAAACAGAATGCTCCTTAGAAGCAAGGGTGGCGAGACTATGTCTCACATACTTTGGACACGTTATCAGGAGGGATCAGGCCCTGGAGAAGGACATCAAGCTTGGTAAAGTAGACGTTCAGAGAAAAAGAGGAAGACCCTCAACAAGACAGACTGACACAGTTGCTGCAACAGTAGGCTCAAGCATAAAAACAATTTTGAGAATTGCACAGGATTGGGCAGTGTTTCATTCTGTTGTACATAGGTCTGCTAAGGGTCAGAACCGACTAGGGGGCATCTAACAACAATAACAACAGCAAATACTCTTTTTATTTGTGTACACAGTTAATGTTAGTTCTATCTTTGTTTAATGTTTGTTTAGTTATCTATATGTTTTCTTTATATTTTGCACGTTAGTTTCATCTATTTTTACCTAGTAGGTTCCTAAAAGCAGGAAATGAGTAAGTGGAAGATATGAAAAATAACAGCAAAACTCACAACACTTACTTAAAAGTGTCTCTTCACCTCTGAACGGCATGAAACTCATCGACACCTGGACTTACGTAAATTAGGGCTTACCACTATTTCCAGTGGTGGAAAGGGTAGTTAGTGGCTTAGTTATCTAGTGCTGCTATAACAGAAATACTACAAGTGGATGGCTTCAACAGACAGAAATTTACTCTCTCTGTATAGGAGGCTAGATGTTCAAATTCAGGGTGCCAGCTCTTTCTGTTGGTTCTGGGGGAAGGTCTTCATCATCAATCTCCTGGGTCTAAGAGTTTCTCAGTGCAGGGATCCCAGGTCTACAGCATGTGTTCCACTCCCAGAGCTCTTCATTCTTGGCAGTAGGAGGTCTCCATCTCTCTGCTTCCTTCTCTCTCCTTTTATCTCTTTTAAGATAAATGGTGATGCAGGCCACATCCTAAGGAAACTCCCCTTATGTTGGATCAGGGCCGTGACCTGAGTAAGAGTGCAGCATCCTACTCTAATCTTCTTTAACATAACCTAATCTTGCCTCATTAACCGCAGGCAGAGATTAAGATTTACAACACATAGGAAAATTAGATCACAAAATGGAGGACAACTACATAATACTGGGAATCATGGCCTAGCCAAGCTGACACACATTTTGGGGGACACAATTCAATCCATAACATTCCACCCTTTGGTCCCCCAAAATTCATATCCGTGCCACATGTAAAACATTTTCGCCCCATCATATCATCCCATAAGTCTTAAATCAACTCCAAATTTCAAAAATCCTCTTCATTTACGAAATCTAGAATACAAATTATCTGCTTCCAAAGTACAATGGTGGAACCGACACAAGGTAGACATGGAGAAACTGGAGGGAAAGAACAGATAACAGACACCAAGCAAGTCAGCAGAACACATTACATTTGCTCCCAAGCCTTGAAAATAATCCTCTGTGTTGGCCACTCTCTCCGGATTCTGGGTGGAGGCCCCTCGGCCCTGGGCTTTAGCTCCGCCTTCCAGGCCCACTGGAACAGCAACTCTGTTTCCTCCCATTTGGGTGGCCCCATTCTCCTAGTCTGCCTGAGTGGCAGCATCACCCATTCAGCCCAGCAGGCCCTGTTCTTCTGCCCCTTAAGCATGGCAGCCCCACCCCCTCAGCTTTGGACAGATCTGGCCCCATCACACTGGCACTCATGAAAGGCAGCCCCACACTCTGGAACCGAGTAGGTGAGGATCAGACTCTTTGAAACCTAGGAGGCTGTGGCCCTACCCTTTGAAGCCCCGTAAGCCATGACCACATCCTTTGAGACCCTGGAGGTCATGGACCTACCCTTTGAGGCTGAGGCAGCTGTGCTTCTTGTGTTGTCTCTTCAGCTTCTGCTTCCTAGTTCCTTGGCCTCTCGGCCCCTTGGGCCCTTAGGCCAGCCCAGTGTCTGCTCGAGAAAGCATTCCAAAGCTCTGTAGCTCCACTGGTAAGTGCCTGGAGGCACCCCACTCAGCCAGTAAACCTCCACAGGAAGGAATTCAGCTCTCTTGCTCCATAGGTCAGCAAGCCTAGCTCCACGGGTAAGTGTCCAGAGGCACTCCACTCTGCCAGAAAGCCTCCTGTGCGAAGGCATTTAGCTCTCTCGTTTCGTGGGTTGGCTCCCATGCTGTCTTATACTGGTCTCCTGGTTCTGCTGCTGCTTCTTACCATCTGCACCATCTCTGGTGTTAAAGCTCTCCTCACTTCCTTCTGAGTCCTCACCAGAATTGTCTTTGATGTCCATAATTCCACCAAGAGTTTCTTCAAGGCAATCTAGGCTTTTACTATTAGGCGCCTTAAAACTCTTCCAGCCTCTACCCATTAGTCAATTCAAATCCACTTCTACGTTTTAGGTTATCTGTTGAAGTAGCACCCCACTTTCAGTGCTAACTCCCCTCTTAGTTATCTAGCGCTGCTGTAACAGAAATACCACAAGTGGATGGCTTCAACAAACAGAATTTATTCTCTCACAGTCTAGGAGGCTAGAAGTCCAAATGCAAGGTGCCAGCTCCAGAGGAAGGCTTTCTCTCTCTGCCAGTTCCGTGGGAAGGTCTTTGTCATCAATCTTCCCCTGGGTCTAGGAGTTTCTAAGTGATGAGACTTCAGGTCCAAAGTATGTGCTCTGCTCCCAGCTCTTCACTCTTGGTGGTAGGAGATCCCCCTCTCTCTGCTTGCTTTTCTCTCCTTTTATCTCTTTTAAGACAAAAGGTGGTGCAGGCCATATCCTAGGGAAACTCCTCTTATATCGGATCAAGGCCGTGGCCTGCGTAAGTGTGTTGAGTCCCACTCTAATCCTCTTTAACATAACTTCATCTTGTCTCATTAACCACAGGCAGAGATCAAGATTTACAACACACAAGAAAATTGTATCAGGTCACAAAATGGAGGACAACCACATTAATGCTGGGAATCATGGCTAGCCAAGTTGACACATATTTCTGGGGGACACAAGTCAATCCGAAACAGGTGGTAATCTTCAACTTCATAATATTGGCTAAATCCCATCACATGATGGGTTCCTCTAACAAGGAAATTTCATTATTGCCAATCTTATTAATAACAAGAAAAACAAAAATCATAGCACATACTAAAGTGGTAAAAAAAAAAATCTCCAAGCAGATAATGGCCTAGCCATAAAGATCCTGGACTTGGAAATGCCAGCACTTAGCATTTTTATGACCAATGTCAAGAGGGTGGGCCTGAGCCTCATCATACCGTACACTAGCCTAGGAACCTACCTGCTCAGCAAGTCTCCACAAAAAAATAGCATAAGTCCCAGGAGGAAAACAAGGAAGAGTTTGGGGTCAAATCCTGAAATAAATAAAGACTTCTGTTTAATACAAGAACCAAACAGTTTAAGGCACTAAAGAATAAAAGGCAATGTTGGTGTTATTGGTCAGCTACAATTAGATAAATGCAAAAAGCACACCTAAACACCAATGTAAATGCCACACAAAGCCTGGGCACCCCTCCAAAGAGAAAGTGTAATTAGGTCTCTGTCTAAACTGTACTTTCCTGAAGATCTTATTTTAGTTTTGGCTACCTATGCTAAGGCTAAAAGAAACTAAGCCTCACTGGATGAAGTGAGGCATGGTGCCATCAGCACTTCATGCAATCATCCACAAGGGGTCTCCACCACTCAGGCTTTCAAGCCTTTAGTCACTCAGAGGCACAGAATTCAGCCGCTTTGGCTAGAACTTTGGGTCAGGGCCCTCTGTTGTTCACTAACTGGCTGCCTTCCTTGTCCAACACCTCCTACTTCCCTTTGCTATTACAAGCCCTGTGCTGGAAAGGCCTGCACTCATACACATCTCAGTACCAGGGGGCCCAAGTAGAGGCCCCTCAGGGGCATACCAGACACTCCCACAGTTTTCACTTTCAAGAGCTCTGGAGTCCAGGGGAGGCCCACAAACAGAACAGGAGCAAGAGAGATCAGTAAATGTAGAAAGAACACCAAAAAATACGCCATTTCTTTACAACCAAAGAACTTTGGAATCCTAGGACAATTGGAAGGGCACAAACCTATTTCATAGCAAAACCTAGAATCGTTCCCACTACTCACAACATCCCAGGACCCTGGGTAGTAATCCGGGAGAAGCCAAAAGTTAGAATTCAACACGACAATAAGCCGGCTCCTCTGTGAAAGTTTCTCAGACACGTTCAGAGAAGGGAAAACTTCTCCCAGTCCCACTGAATAAACCTAAGCTGCAGTGGTCTTCCTCTTTATTTACAGGTCCAAAAGTATCCTTTTTATTTGTGAAGTATTAATATTCAATCTTACCTTTCTTCAGTTTTTATTGTTTAACCATTCATGTCTTCAAATATATAGGCCTGTACATTTTGTGACATCTACCTTTGTCTGGAAATGCCCAGAAGGCAGGAACACATTTGTCTGATTTACTCTCAAAACCATGAGGCACACTGGCAGTACTAGGAATGTAAGTCTGCGCAATTCTAGGTAAGGAAGTACTTGGAATGACCTGAGGGGGAAGTCTCAATTCAAGACCCAGAGTCTTACATGGGATGAAGTCTCCCTGAACTGTCTGGAGTAGCGGTATACTCAGGGTTATAATCAGAACCAAAATGGAGCTGTCTTGGCCTGACTTCTCTCTCACTAATTATACCCTCCAAAGCTCAGTCCCTTCTCACTACAGGATCCATCAGCAAAATAGAGGTGAAACTTACTCCGAGTCACAACAACACTGTAGTTGGTATCGTTCTCCATAATCTCAACTTTGAGGCAGGTTTTTGTGCTGTATAGACCCACATTAACATAGGTGTCATTCAGTTTCTCTTTCAAAAAGGAGGAAAAAAAGTTCCAGATGCTAAACTGCTCCAGCTCCTTCAGCTTCTCCTCATTCTCCACCTGGGTGACTCGTATCAATTTGGAACTATTTATCCAGATCTGTAAGACAAGTAACATTGGGATGAGAACAAAGGAAGCAGGAATTTTAAATTTCCACAAAATACAATCTTAAAAAAACCCTTAAATAGCTAAATCAGTGTTAGTGCCAGTCTTCCACAAGGCTGAAAAGAAATACAGAGATGCAGCAGCTAAAACATAATTAGGCAAATAACACTGCACGTGGCACAGAGAGGCGGGTGTTAGAATGTCTTGTTAACATGAGCTGAATCTACTATTTGGCCAGAGCATGGGGGGGGGCGGGGAGGGAGTCTTCCCAGATGAAAGAATTATCAATTCATTTTCTATGAGAAGTCATACAAAGTCAGGGTCTAGAATATTAAGAAAATTGCCAGGCATAAACAGTCCCAGAAAACTGAAAATGTTTCCTTAATGACAGGCTGAGAAGTTCAACCCATTGTCACAAATTACTGATTATGGTTATAATGTACCCCAGAGGGAGTATCATTTTTGTATCAGACAATTAAAAAAAAAAAAAAAACCTACAAACCCACCCATCTGTTCTTGACATGAACAATAAATGCCCTTATCAGCAGCTGTGCTTATAGCACAGCAACAGTTCCAAACTGACTCATTTTGTTCAATCACTATCAGAGCCAGACATATGCTGTTCAGGTGACTTAATAGTGCTATAAAATACATGAGACCAAAATCATTCTATCAAGGGTTAGCTTCAGCTCAGGTGGTTTATGAAACATCTTGTGTAGGATCAAAATAGAATAGGAACAGCAAGTTGGAGCAGTTTACATCCTGATAGGCACGCAACAGTTTCCAGCCCAAAGAAGGTATAAGGCCTTGAAAGAGAAGAGAGAGGGTGTGTTGTGCTGGAAAAAGTCAACGGGGGTGGGAGGGAAGAGAGACATTTCCTAGGGAAAAGGTGGAAAGAAGTTTACCACAGGGTCTGCTTAGGAATTCAGAGTATTTTAAGTAGCTCAGGTAGCAGAGAGAGCAACACTAAGTAGGAATAAAGCGCTTACTGATAAAAATACAAAAAAAAAAAAAACCATTGCTGTCAAGTCAACCCAGGATAATCTCAACTGTAACAAGGTTGTTAGTGATACATTTTTTATTGTGTGTGAGAGAAAAAAATGTGTCCACATATTCAGTAATCACAGACAGTCACATTTACAGAAGCTGCTCCTGACAAGCCTTCCAGGTTCTTACCTGTATCCGTGTCCATATATCATACCACTGTGGGACAAGCACATTTTTGTAACAGAACTGTTGGCTGATATTGTTATAATAAACTTTGGATTCCTGAAGCATGACGACATGTACACCAGTTTCAGCTTTATGCAAAGAAAGGAAATGACAATTAAGTATAACACAGCACAGCAAGCTAATAACTATAATTCATTTCATAAAAAGAAATAAAGCAATACTTTTTCAAAGGCTGTACTTCAACTTGGGGCTAAAACGTTAACCGGACTGAGAAACAAGAAGGAAACTGAGATGAGAAAAGGAATAAGGCAGAGTCTTATTTCTGTCAAATTTAGTTAACCAAATATTACAAATAGTCATTAACCCAAAATAATTAATAATAAAAGCCATCACTAAGTGTTTATTATGGCACACAGTATGCTAAGTACTTTGCATTTGATCTCTCATTTAACTCTCCCAACAACCCAGTGAGGTAGAGACACTCTCATAATCCCTATTTTACAAATGAGGAAACCAATACTTAGGAAGATTAAGTAATTTGCCCAAAATCACACAGGTAGTAAGTAATTTAACCGAGATTAAGACCCAAGTCTGACTGTGGTTTTAACCACTACATACCTTGCCTCCCTTTTAAGGCAGAGCTAAGAGTAAGCCCATTTGTTGATTTTCTCCATCCCTCTCTTAAGTGGGATAGGCAGAGTTGACAAAGTTTTGGTATATACAGTACTTCAAGAGAATATGAAAAGATTGCAAAGTGGCTTTTTTCCAGCTATTTTGTTTCATCTCAAGTCTTAAGACCAACCAATGGTTATATACATTCTCTTTGTTATTAACAAAACAGAATATTCTCCCCCCAGGAGTTTGTATTCCATCTCAGCTAATTCAAGGTTACAAGTGACTACTCCTCTGTACCTTCCCACCCAAGTTTGCCCAAGCTACCTTCCTTATCACAAAACATTTAAATAACTCCTTCCTTCAGTTCTACATTGTGCTCAGCTACTCATCAAGTGCTACTATATCGGGAAATTTAGTTATCATTCTGGTTCTGAGTTTCAAGTGGGTTGATTCAAATAAACTAAATAAAAAACAAACAAAAAAACCTTCAATCAAATTTCAGAAAGCCAAAATTACGGAGTGGCATTGATGCCCACCAGTCCAAAATGGTTTTAGGGTGAAGCCAAGACTAATATTGAAGTCAAATCCAATCTTGAACCTAAATCTAAGAGCTAAAACTATAAAACTCTTAAAAAGAAAAAAATCATAGGCGTGGTGTTTCCTAGTTGGTGAAAGACATCGTGCACATGGACGGATAGTGCGTCCTTTTTGGTACATGAAGCGCCTACCGGGAACCATCCCAGTCCCAGACTTCACCCTATATGTCTCTTTACCTGAAGCCCAAAATAACACACAGAGAGAGCACATGGAGAGGTCCATGTGGAAAGGAAATGAGACCCCAAGCCAACCCATAACCCTATTGCCATTGAGTCGATTCTGACTCAGAGATACCCTATAGCACAGAGTAGAACTGTCCCATAGAGTTTCCAAGGAGCGTCTGGCGGATGTGAACTACTAACCCGTTGGTTAGCAGCCATAGCACTTAACCACTATACCAACAGCATTTCCCCCAAGCCAACAGCCAGCATCAAATGTCAGACCATGTCAGTAAGCCTTCAGATGATTCCAGCTCCTAGGCTTTGAACCACCCCTGATGACCCTGCATAGAGCAGATACAAACTAGTCCCTCTGTGCCCTGCCCAAAACGCAGTTTCATGAATACAACAAATGTTGTCATTGTTTCAAAAAAAAAATCATAGCTGTAAATCTTCATAGCCTCATATTTTGCAATGGTTTCTTAAATATGACAACAAAAACACAAGCAACCAAAGAAAAAAACAAGTTGGACATCATGAAATTTAAAAAATGTTCATGCTTCAAAGGGTACTGTCAAGAAACTGAAAATATTTGCAATTTATGTATCTGATAAGGGTCTACTATCCAGAATATATAAAGAACTCTTAAAACTCAACAATAAAGACAACACAACTAAAACATGGGCAAATGATTTGGATACATCTCCAAAAATATACAAATAGACAATACCAAACCAAAACAAACCCAGTGCCATCGAGTCGATTCTGACTCAGCGACCCTACAGGACAGAGCAGAACTGCCCCATAAGGTTTCCAAGGAGCGCCAGTGCATTTGAACTGTGGACCTTTTGGTTAGCAGCCATAATTCTACACCACCAGGGTTTCCAAAACATTCCTGTTGAGCCGATTCCAACTCATAGCAACCCTACAGGGCAGAGTAGAATTGCCCCATGGTGTTTCCAAGGCACGGCTGGTAGATTCAAACTGCTGACCTTTTGGTAAGCAGCGAGTTCTTAACTGTTGTGCCACCAGGGCTCCTACTAGTCACTAAAAAAAACAAAAACCAAACCTGTTGCCATCGAATCAATTCTGATTCATAGCGACCCTACAGGACAGAGTAGAACTGCCCCATAGAGTTTCCAAGGAGTACCTGGTAGATTCGAACTGCCGACATTTTGATTAGCAGCCTAGTTCTTAACCACTACGCCACCAGGGTTTCCACTAGTCACTAGGGAGATGCAAATGAAAACCACAAGACAGCACTTAACACCTACTAGGATGGCTATAATCAAAAAGACTAAAATAACAAGTGTTGGTGAGGCTGTGGAAAAACTGCAACCCTCATCCACTGTTGAAGGGATAACGAACGAAATGGTGCAGCAGCCTTGGAAAAGTTTGACAGTTCCTTAAAAAGTTAAACGCAGTTACCAAATGGTCCAGCAATTCCACTTTGTGGTGCAATGAATTATTTTTGTGTGTGGCCTTTCTAACCATGGTCTTCTGACTTCCATCCAGGTGACTGAGTGGGGCTGTGCAAATAATTGTGGCCCACTGAGGGGATTGGTCAGTTTTGCCTTAAAAGCCAATTCCAGAACACAGAGGAGAGCCCACCTCCACCAAAGAAGGAAAGATCCACAGCAGAGACCTGCAGGAGACCGTGCAGAGGGCTTCCTGACCCATGGAGTGAGAAAGCTGAGTGCCTCTGGGCAGAGACTGAGGGCCAGGAAGAAGTCTACACCCACGAATTTGGGACTTGACAGTCTCCACAACCACGTGAGCCATTTCCTTTATATGGTTCGTGAGTTCTGTGAGACATTGCAGTGAATTGGGGAACCCAAAGACAGGAGGGACAGTACTGAAGCAAGAGGGAGTAGTTGATGTTAGAGATGATGGAGTGGTACAGCAGCTTAGAAAAGTTAAGACGTTTGGGACATCTTTAACCTCCGCCTCACAGGAACCAGCTTTGTGCTGATCCTTATAAAGGAAATTATTCATTTACACTTCTAGGGAATTTGGCCAAAGAGAACTGAAAACATGCCCACATAAAAACCTGCAGCAGCACTATTCATAACACTCAAAAAGTAGAAAAAACTCAAATGTCTATCAACAGATGAATGGATAAATATAATGTGGTATATACCTACAAAGGGATATTATTCAGCCATAAAAAAGAATGATATACACTACAACATGGAGGAACCTTGAAAATATTATGCTCAGTGAAAGAAACCAGACACAAATGGCCACATTCTGTGATTCCATTTATATAAAACAGAATCGATGCTGGAGATCGCATGATAGAATTTGCAAGACCGATGACCTATTCGCTGGAAATATTTTTAACAACATAAACAGTAACTATACACATGGACCTCACCAGATGGAATACACAGGAATCAAACTGACTACATCTGTGGAAAGAAATGGTGGAGAAGCTCAATATCATCAATCAGAACAAGGCCAGGGGCCAACTGCGGAACAGACCATCAATTGCTCCTATGCAATCTCAAGTTGCAGCTGAAGAAAATCAAAACAAGTCCACAAGAGCCAAAGTATGACTCGGAGTATATCCCACCTGAATTTAGAGACCATCTCAAGAATAGATTTGACCCAATGAACTCTAATGACCGAAAACCAGACAAGTCACGGAATGACAAGGACATCATACATGAAGAAAGCAAAAGGTCATTAAAAAGAAAGAAAATGGATGTCAGAAGAGGCTCTGAAACTTGCTCTTCAATATAGAATAGCTAAAGCGAATGGAAGATGTGATGAAGTAAAAGAGCTGAAGAGAAGATTTCAAAGGACAGCTCAAGAAGAGGAAGTATTCTAATGAAATGTGTGAAGACCTGCAGTTAGAAAAACAAAAGGGAAGAACACGCTCAGTATTTCTCAAGCTGAAGGAACTGAAGAAAAAATTCAAGCCTCAAGCATGTGATCCTAATACTCCCCAGCATGTTTTCTCCTTTTCAAAATCGGCCACAGAGAGCTTGACATAACTAATGCCTGATGAACCTGTGAGTTTTTCTCCTTTCTCTGCCTAGCTCCTCCTTCACATACCTTTGTTAATGACTGTTCTTTGTTTTAATCCGCTGCAAATAACTGTTTTGCTCTGTCCAACCACCTCTGACTTACGACCCCCCCCCACAGGAAAATCAGAACACAAGTGTCTGATATGTATATTTTCAGCCTGATAAAGAGATAACTTTATGTATCTTTTTAGTCTGATAAAGAGTCTTTTGTTACTATCTTGTAATGAATAACTCCTCCAGCCATGCCATCTGCAGGCTACAAAGACACTTCTCACCCCTGTAAAATTCTATATACACTCTGATGTAAAATTGCTCTTTGGGACTCCATTGAGACAGCCTGTGTTGCTGTTGGGTCCCCAGTGATGTATACATCTCCTGAATAAGCTTTCTCACTCTTTCTGACTTGGAGTACATTTCATTGGCTCGACTGCTCCAGGGCACGGACCCTAATCGGGCAACAAGTAGCAATACTGAAGGATTCTAAGGGCAAAATATTGAACAACGCAGGAAGCATCAAAAGCAGATGCTTTTGTACAATCACTGTACAAAAAGAATTGTTGGACATTCAACCATTTCACTGAGGCAGCATACGATCAAGAACAAATGGTATTGAAGGAAAAAGTCCAAACTGCACTGAAGGCACTGGTGAAAAACAAGGCTCTAGGAGCTGACTGAATACCAACTGAGATATTTCAACAAATGGATGCAATACTGGAAGCGGTCACTCGCCCATGCCAAGAAATTTGGAAGAGAGCTACCTAGCCAACCGACTGGAAGAGATCCATATTTGTGCCCATTCCAAAGAAAGGTGATCCAACAGAACGTAGAAATTATAGAACAATATCGTTAATATCATACAAGTAAAATTTTGTTGAAGATCATTCAAAAATGGTTGCAGCAGAACACTGATAGGGAACTGCCAGAAATGATGTCAGATGGATCTTGGCTGAAAGCAAAGAACACCAGAAAGATTTCCACCTGTGTTTTATCGACTATGCAAAGGCTTTTGACTCTGTGGGTCATAACAAATTATGGAAAACACTGTGAAGAATGAGAATTCCAGAACATTTAACCGTGCTCAGACCAAGTGGCAGTTGTTCGAACAGAACAACAGGATACTGCATGATTTAAAATCAGGAAAGGTGTGCCTTAAGGTTGTATCCTTTCACCAAACTTATTCAATCTGTATGCTGAGCAAATAATAAGAGAACCAGACTATATGAAGAAAAGGGCATCAAGATTGAGGAAGACTCATTAAAATGACAAGCAGATGATACAGCCATGCTTGTTGAAAGTGAAGAGGACTTAAAGCACTTACTGATGAAGATCAAAGGCTATACAGCCTTTAATATGGATTACATTTCAATTAAAAAAAAAAAAAACAACTTGACCAATAAGCAACATCATGACCAAATATTTAATTTGTTAAGAATCTCATTTTACATGGATCCACAATCAACGCCCATGGAAGCAGCAGCTGAGAAATCAAACAAAGTACTGCACTGGGCAAATCTGCTGCAAAAGACCTCTTTAAAGTGTTTAAAAACCAAAGATGTCACTTTGAGGACGAAGGTACATCTGACCCAAGCCATGGTATTTTCTCTCACCTTACATGCTTGTGAAAGCTGGACCGTGAACAAGGAAGACTGAAGAAGAACTGCATTTGAATTATGGCGTTGGAGAAGAATACTGGCTATACCATGGACTGCCAAAAGAACAAACTTGTCTTGGGACAAGTACAGCCAGCATGCTCCTTAGAAGCGAGGATGGTGAGACTTCGTCTTACATACTTTGGACATGTTGTCAGGAGGGACCAGTCCCTGGAGAAGGATATCATGCTTGGTAAAATAGAGGGTTAGCGAAAAAGAGGAAGACCCTCAACAAGATGGATTGATACAGTGGCTGCAACAATGGGCTCAAACACAGCAACAATTGCGAGGGTGGCGCAGGACCAGGCAGTGTTTCGTTCTGTTGCACATAGGGTCACTATGAGCCAGAACTGACTCTATAGTACCTAACAACAACAATTTACATGAAATATCCAGAATAGGCAACTCACAGATACAGATACAAAGTGGATTAGTTGTTGCCAGAGGCTGGAAGGAGGCGGGAATATGAAGTGACTGCTAATGGGTACAGGGTTTCTTTCTGAGGTGATAAAAATGTGCTGGAATTAGACAGTGGTGATGGGTGCACAATCTCGTGACTACAATAAAAACTACTGATCTGTACGCTTTTACAGGGTAAATCTTATGGTATATGAATTATATCTCAATTTTTTAAAATACAGTCTGGATACACTATCAATTTCTCACTAGGGTTTAACCTAATAGTAATTTGGATTTTCTCCAATCCTATCTTTCCTAAAATGAAACCATTCCAAAACCCTGTTGACCATATGTCTCACTAAAAAGTCCACAAATCTACCGAAAAGACTACTAAAAACACCAAACCAGTTGCCGTGGAGTCAGTTCTGATTCATTGTAGACCCTATGTGTTTCCGAGTAGAACTGTGCTCCACAGGAATTTTAATGGCTGATTTATCAGAACTAGATCACGAGGCCTTTCATCTGAGGCATCTCTGGGAGGACTTGAACCACAAACCTCTGAGTTAACGGCAAGTACGTTAACTGTTTGGACCACGAAGGGGCTCCACTGAAAAGAATACCTACTCACATATATCAATTAAGAGTGTATTTTCTTCTGGAAAGTGAATAGTAAGGTTACATGAAATTTAAAAATACCGTACTTAAAAATTCATTGAGGCCTGCAAAAACACTGGGAAGCATTACCAAAACTAGATGTTGAACAAGAACCTATAGCTTCCTTAAAAAATACTCAGTCTAAAAGTCCAACCCCCATTCATGATAGAAACTCTCAATAAAATAGGTACAGAAGGGAAATTCCTCAACATAATGAAGGGGATCTATACAAAACCAACAGCCACCATCATTCTTAATGGAGAGAAGCTGAAAACATTCCCCTTGACAACAGGAACAAGACAAGGATGCCCATTATCACCACTCCTATTTAACATTGTGCTGGAAGTCCTAGTTAGAGCAATAAGGCAAAAAAAAGAATTAAAGGGCATCCAAATTGGTAAAGAAAAAGTAAAACTGTCCCTATTTGTGGATGATATGATACTACACATAGAAAACCCAGAAGATTTCATGAGAAAACTACTGGGGCTAATAGATTCAGCAGAGTAGCAGGATACAAGATAAATAATACAAAAATCTATTGGATACCTATACACCAATAAGGAGAACGATGAAGAGGAAATAGGAAAACAATACCATTTATAATGGCCTCTAAAAGAAAATACTTAGGAGTAAACCTAACCGGGGATATAAAAGACCTATCGAAGAAAACTACAAAATACTAACTGCAAGAAACCAAAAGAGATCTACATAAATAGAAAAACATACCATGCTCATAGATAAGTAGATTCAACATTGTGAAAATGACAATTCTACCCAAAGCATTTACAAATACAATGCAATCCGGATCTAAATACCAACAACATTCTTTAAAGAGATGGAAAAAGTAATCATTTACTTTATATGGAAATGGAAGAAGCCCCGGATAAGTAAAGCACTGCTGAAGAAGAATAAAGTAGGAGGACTCGCACCACCTGACCTCAGAACCTACTATCCAGCTACAATAGTCAAAACAGCCTGGAACTGGTATGATGACAAGTACATTGACCAATGGAAGAGGATTGAGAACCCAGATGTAAATCTACCCACCCACAGTCACCTGATCTTCGACAAGGGCCCAAAGTCCACCAAATGGGAAAAGACAGTCTCTTCTAACAAACGGCAAAACTGCACGTCCATCTGCAAAAAAAATGGAACAGGACCCATACTTCCCACCACACACAAAAACGAATTCAAAATGGATCAAGACCCAAATATAAAGCCAGAAACTATAAAGATCATAGAAGAAAAAACAGGATCAACTCTAGGGGCCCTAACACAGGGCATTAACAGGATACAAACCATAACTAACAACACACAAACTCCAGAAGATAGGCTAAATAACTGGGATCTTCTAAAAAGTAAACATTTGTGCTCACCAAAAGAGTAAAAAGAGAACCTACTGCCTGGGGAAAGAATTTTGGCTATTACAAATCTGACAAAGGTCTAATCTCCAAAATCTACAGGAGAATCCAACATCTCTTCAACAAAAAGACAAATAAACCAATTAAAAATAGGCAAAGGAAATGAACAGACACTTCACCAAAGAAGACATTCAAAGGGCTAACAAATACATGAGGAAATGCTTGCAATCACTAGCCATTAGAGAAATGCAAATCAAAACCACAATGAGATACCATCTCACTCCAGCATTACCGGCATGAATTAAAAAAAACATAAAATAAAAAATGTTGGAGAGGCTACGGGGAGACTGGAACTCTTATGCACTGCTGGTGGGAATGCAAAATGATATAACCATTTTGGAAAATGATATGACGCTTCCTTAGAAAGCTAGAAATAGAAATACCTTATGATCCAGCAATCCTACTTCTAGAAATATATCCTAGAGAAATAAGAGTCACCACACAAATAGAAATACGCACAACCATGTTCATTGCAGCATTGTTCACAATAGCAAAAAGATGGAAACAACCTAAATGCTATCAACAGAGGAATGGGTAAACAAACTATAGTTCTTTATCACCTGGAGTACTACGCAATGATAAAGAACAATCTCACAACATGGATGAATCTGGAGGGCATCGTGCTGAGTGAAATCAGTCAATCACAGAAGGACAAATATTATATGTGACCACAACTATAAAGTCAGGAAAGGTATGCATCAGGGTTGTATCCTTTCACCATACCTATTCAATCTGTATGCTGAGCAAATAATCCAAGAAGCTTGACTATATGAAGAAGAACGGGGCATCAACATTGGAGGAAGACTCATTAACAACCTGCATTATGCAGATGACACTACCTTGCTTGCTGAAAGTGAAGAGGACTTGAAGCACTTACTGATAAAGATCAAAAACCACAGCCTTCAGTATGGATTACACCTCAACATAAAGAAAACAAAAATCCTCACAACTGGACCAACAAGCAACATCATGATAAATGGAGAAAAGATTGGAAGTTGTCAAGGATTTCATTTTTACTTGGATCCACAATCAACACCCATGGAAGCAGCAGTCAAGAAATCAAGACACATTGCATTGGGAAACTTCTTATGTACAACAAAACACCTCCCAGGATAAAGGCACTAGACTTTAAGGCTAAGGGTCATAAAAAACTCGGGGGACACCTATATCACCTAGCATAATGTAGCGCATAAAAACATGTTAGTGAGCACTGTCTGGGGTCTTAAAAGCTTGCCAGTGGCCATCTAAGATACAGCTAGTGGTCTCTTCCCGTCATGAGTAAAGGAGAGTGAAAACACCCAAAGACAGAAGGGAGCGATCAGTCCCAAGGATTAACAGGCCACATGCACCACATCCTACACAACCCCAGACCAGAACCAGATGGTGCCTGGCTAGCACTACCACCACTCTGACTGGGATTGCAATAGAGGGTCCCAGACAGAGTCAGAGAAAAATGTAGAACAAAAAATCAAATTCATAAAAAAAGGACCAAACTTACTGGTCTGATAGAGACTAAAGGAATCTCTAAGACTATGGCTCCAAGCACCCCTCCAACCTCAACTGAAGCCATTCTCAGAAACCACCTTCCAGCCAAGCAATAGACAGGCCTATAGAATAAACAATAACACCTGAAAAGAACCTGCTCCGTAAAACAAACAGTTACAAGAGAACAAAACGGCTACATTTTCTAAAAGTAAAGAGGAGAAGGCAGGAAGGGATAGGAAAACCAGACGAAACAAAATAGGAAACCCAGAGGGGAAATGAGGAGAATGCTGATACAGTGTGGGGATTGCAACCAACGTCATGGAACACTTTGTGTACAATTTGTTGAATGGGAAACTAATCCGCTTTGTAAACTTGCACCTAAAACACAATAGGATACCAACAACAAAAAAATGTTAGAATTAACAGCTTCTTAAATTTAGCTCTTTCCTTTCCAGAATTCCACACCATTCAATGGAAAAAATAAACCCGTTGCCCGCTGAGTCGATACCAACTCATAGCAACCCTACAGGACAGAGTAGAACTGCCCCACAGGGTTTCCAAGGAGTAGCTGGTGGACTGAACTGCTGACCTGGTTAGCAGCCAAACACTTAAACCACTGCACCACCAGGGCTCCAGTTCAAGGGAAAGATGGAAACAATGTCAAAAAAAAAAAAAAATCTTTTAACCTAAACCTTCAGTGAAAATCAGCACCTTGGCCACCACATCTTTGGAAATTCACTGAGGGGGGATGAATTCAACCTGAGAGGGATGATCTGTGGAAACAACCACGACTCAGCTGTAGCTTAAATTTTTAGAGACAGAATTAAAGTAAATGGCCTTAAATATACACAACTTGTCAAAACGCTCACGATAGTACCTTGTGCTTCCCATGGCAAAACGACACATTACATCGCCTTTTTTCCTCTCCCCAAACCGGGTTAGCCATCGTGTTAAAAAGCAGAATAAATTAAACATTCAGGAAGGTACCCTTCTAAGCCTAAAAATCTAGCTCTTCTGAAAAAATGCCTTCTTGGAATTTAGTGAATCACAACTTGCTTACTGTATTTACCTATACGGCAGTTATCGAGTTCATATTCTCTTGGCTAATCACTATCAGGAAACCCTGGTGGTGTAGCCACGTGCTACGGCTGCTAATTAAAGGGTCAGCAGTTCGAATCCACCAGGCGCTCCTTGGAAACTCTATGGAGCAGTTCCACTCTGTCCTATAGGGTCGCTATGAGTCAGAATTGACTCCACGGCACCAGCTTTGGTTTTGTTTGGTTTAATCACTTTCATATTCACTTGTAATCATTACAAACTTACTTTTCAGCCTACAAACACTAATCATTTAACATCTGCTGATAGAAAGTAATGAAAATGATTCACAGCATGTAGGTGCTAGAAGGGACCCTAAAAAGTCATGAAAAACAAACTCTTCTAATTCTTAAATAACCTCTACTCGTTTCTGTTAAGTGGTAATCAGTTTACACTTAAAAGCCTCCTTAAAAACTAGCATCTTAAATCAATAAGCTTAGCAAAAGATACTCAATGGGATGCTGGGACCACTGGCTGGTTATCTGGGAAACAGTATCTGTCTAGAATTTCATACCAAATGCCAACATGAATTTTTACAGACAGATTAAAGACTAAAAAGAAAAAAATTAAATCATACACATAGGGAAATAGTTCTGCTAGAAAAACAAAACCAGTATCAGTTCAATTTTGAAGGACTATTTCAGCATAAAAGCAATGGAAGAAATCTAAAAAACACAATCAAGTGAACACATTAAAAAGACAAAATTAAGGAATAGTTCTACAATAAATGATTATTTATTAAGGATATATACATATATACGGAAGCCCTGGTGGCTCAGTGGTTAAGAGCTACGGCCACTAACCAAAAGGTTAGCAGTTCAAACCCACCAGGCGCTCCTTCAAAACACTATGGGGCAGTTCTACTCTGTCCTATACAATCACTATGAGTCAGAGTTGACTCGACAGCAATGGGTATGGGTATACATATATATCCTTAATATATAAAAAAAGCTCATACTAATTGATATTTAAAATAGACCAAAATTCCAATAAATAATCATAATAAATAGGCACAGAACAAAGGACACACACACACATCTAAAATTTCAAGTCTATAAACATGGTTATTAACAACTGAAAAATACTATCTCACAAATCTTAAAAGAAATGCAAAGTAAAATAAGATGTAAAACAGATCTGCCACCTATCAAATCTATTTAATTAGTAAAAATATTACAGAGTATGGGCCACAAGCAAACATTGCTGACCGTGGTGTAAACTGGCACACCTTTTCAGGAAAGCATTTTAGCAAGAGGCTTCAAGCAGGGCTTCCAATCGGTTCCAACCCATTCAGTCATGGCCAGAACAGAGCCAAATTTTTAAAATTTGGTTAAAGAGAAATGAGAACCAGAATGAGAAAAATTACGGGTCAAAGCCCTGGAATGGGAGGCCCAGAGGAGGGATAGCAAGCCCCTTCTGGAGACTGCTGATGCAGGAGGCTGGATTATTGCCAGGACTGTGGAGAATGACACACATTCAAAGCAGGATAGTCTGCTGCCATCTTTGAGTGGGGTGCTGCTGTTTCTGACTCTGCCCATCAAAAAA
Source organism: Loxodonta africana (assembly GCF_030014295.1). NCBI lineage: Eukaryota > Metazoa > Chordata > Mammalia > Proboscidea > Elephantidae > Loxodonta > Loxodonta africana. The sequence goes on along the minus strand of NC_087345.1, from coordinate 80,277,633 downwards.
TTTGGTTGCTATGCAACATACAGGCTGCCCTTGTTTTCTACGAGGGAGATCAAATTTCTAGCAGGGCTTTTCCCCCTTCCACTTAAAGTCCCAGTTTTAAAATTCTGGGTTCATTTGGGTGTCACTTCATCTGCCATGACCAAACCAGGTAGAACCAGTTCGAAGCCTTTGTTTCAAGGATCTTAAATATATTTTACCTTTTGATATAGTAATTTCTGATTCTTATTTCTGAAAATCTACCTTTAAAAAAAATCCAAATGCAATATTCATACACAAAAAGTTTAAAAAGTGTTATCTACAACAGTGAAAAACTAGAAACACCACAAATATTCCACCAACAATAGGGAGAACATAAAGTAAATAATGGCCTGTCCATACAATGGATTGCAGTACAAGTAAAAATAATATTTACAAAGAATTTTAAATGGCATAGGGAAATTCTTGTGACAGAACATCAAGTGAGAAAACTATCCCTAGTAACAACTCGCAGACTCCAAGGAAGGGAAGTGGATTACCCACAGGCATACAAGTGTATTACCAATTCAAAACAAATTTTTTTCAATAAAAACATGTGAGAAAGACAACAAAATGTGCTAAAATGGATTGCCTCTGAATCTAATATGCTGGGTTTTCCTAATTCTTTATACTTACCTGTAGTTTCCAAATAATCTAAAATAAACATACTTTATTCTTACGATCAAGCTTTTAAACTTTCAGTGAGAAGGCACCTGTTATCTTTTGAGCTATTAGTCATCATCTTTGGGTACATCTGACTATTAGAAGGTTCTTCTCTGCTACATGATGGCTTCTTTGTAGCTGCCACCCATATGATCTATCAGGTCACACAGAACAAATTATCTCCTGAGTTTACCCTTCTCCAAGCCAAGAAGTCTCTTTTTAAAGAAACTTAAAAGAGAAAGGGAACACTGATTGTGCAGTTAATATGTGCCAGCATTTTTGCACGTACTTTCTCATTTCATCCCTATGACCCTCAAGGTAGGTATTGCTGGCCTCGTTTTGGAAGCTAACCATCTAGCCCAGTTCATCGTGATAACAAACAGCCCTTCAAGTGTTACTCTGAGCCCTGTCTCTGGAAAGTGCCTTCCTGGATACCTCTTCCCCTCTATATGTTAAAATAAATAAATAAATAAATAATTTTTTTTTTTTTTAGAAGGATGCTTATACTTTGGAACTAGATTTGGGGATGTTGAGACCACCTTAAAGCTGCAGCTAAGGATAATACAAGTGACAGCATGAGATACGCAGCAACCCAAGTGAGAGGTGAAAGCACACAGCATGTGTTTCCAAGATAAGATTTCTTTATACCTGAGTTTCAACTCCCTCCAGCGGAAGCTTGGAAACCTCACTTATTTTGCTCTTGTAACTTTACAAAGGGGTAGAAGGAGGCTTTTAAAAGTACAATCTAGGTTTCCTGGATTTTAAGAGCAGAAAAGGAAAACACTTTCATTCTCAGTCCAAAGCCAATCTACAGCAACAGGTACCAAATAATTTTGCCTGAAGAAACATACCCTATGCTGAACGGCCTTGGTCTCTCTTTTGAAATAGGGGGATTTAATGACTTCAGGTCTGTTCTACAGGGCAAGTAGGCGCCAGCGTCTTCCAACGGCAGAAAATATATACAAATCATTGCATTTCTGTCAACTAGAATGATCTGTTCTGCCATCCGTGCTCTCGGCCTGACCAAGTTTACGCTCAGAAAGTGTTTGCTAACTTGCTGAATGAATGGGATGCTCCCTTTTCAGTGGCACTACCGCTGGCCCAGAATGGTCTCGGGTCTCTTTCATTTTAACCAGGAGGCCTCTGCAGCGCTACACAGCCCCCAGGACCACCTCACACCCAGCCCAGGCCTCCCTCTCTGCCCCCGTCCCAAGGATCCAGGCGTCTCCCCCAAGACGCCCCAAGACCCTGACCCTCAGTCCCAACGCCCCTTCGCCAACAACAGAGCTCCTTCCTCTGCACTCCGCCAGCGCCCCTCGACAGAATAATGGAGCACGCCCGCTAAACAATCACCGTTTCTCTAAAAATAACCTCCTCAGCACCCGCCCACTTGGCTGCTGCTGCCCTGGCGGTACCTGCGCCGCAGACCAAGCAGCCGGAGAGGACCAAGAGCAGCCGCACTGCCCCACCGTCCCCGGACCCCCATCCCCTGAGCCCGGGACCAACTGCCGGCGAGACCGCCACTTTCATTCCTCCCGCCATGGTCGCTCAAGCCGCTTCCTCCTCACGTGCCTGTCCCCAGCAACTAACCCTGAACAGGCAGGGCCAGCAGCCTATCAACTAAAAGGCCCGCCCCCTAACGACCAATCGGATGAGCAGAGCATCATCACTCAGTCTTTTAAGGACCCTATGGCTACCCCGCCTTAGCAACTGACGGGAGAGGGCGGGAAAGCACTTTTCAGCCTATTAGAAAATTAGCCATGGCAAGAGGAAGATCCCACCCCTTAACAACACGCTTCCGTCTCCAGTTTATTTACAACCAAGGCAATTGACGGTAAGCCTAACCAATAGAAGATCAGAATGGGCGACGCCTCCTTAACCAAACTTGATATTGCGGTGGAAGCTGTCTTGAGTTCCATCAGGCTTCTTTCCGGTTCATCACCATTTTTTGCTACGGCAAGCCTGTAATTGAGATATCTATAAGGTCTTCCTGACGGGAAATTTTTTTTAAAGTAAGACGGGTAACAAAAGTGTGGACCTCCAAAGTCCTAAATGATTTAAAACGGCAGTCACAAAAAATTGTGTTGTCAATGTTTTGCAGGCATAAACATTAGCGTTTAAAAATATAGTTATAATCACTTCACTAAAGAAGACATTAAGGTAGCTAACAGATATATGAGGAAATGTTCACGATCATTAGCCATTAGAGAAATGCAGATCAAAACTACAATGAGATTTCATCTCACTCCAACAACAAAAAAAATCATCTCACTCCAACAAGGCTGGCATGAATCCAAAAAACACAAAATAATAAATGTTGGAGAGGCTGTGGAGAGATTGGAACATTTCTACACTGCTGCTGGGAATGTCAAATGGTACAACCACTTTGGAAATCGATTTGGCACTTCTTTAAAAAGCTAGAAATAGAACTACCATACGATCCAGCAATCCCACTCCTTGGAATATATCCTAGAGAAATAAGAGCCTTTACAAGAACAGATATATGCGCACCCATGTTTATTGCAGCACTGTTTACAATAGCAAAAAGATGGAAGCAACCAAGGTGCCCATCAACAGATGAATGGATAAATAAATTATGGTATATTCACACAACGGAATACTATGCATCAATAAAGAACAGTGAAGAACCTGTGAAACATTTCATAACATGGAGGAACCTGGAAGGCATTATGCTGAATGAAATTAGTCGGTTGCAAAAGGAGAAATATTGTATAAGACCACTATTACAAGTACTTGAGAAACAGTTTAAACTGAGAAGAAAGCATTCTTTTGTGGTTATGAGATGGGGGAGGGAGGGAGGGAGGGTGGGAGAGGGGCATTCACTAATTAGATAGTAGATGAGAACTACTTTAGGTGAAGGGAAAGATAGCACACAATACAGGGGAGGTCAGCACAATTGGACTAAACCAAAAGCAGTTTCCTGAATAAACTGAATGCTTCAAAGGCCAGCGTAGCAGGGGCAGGAGTCTGAGGACCGTGGTTTCAGGGGACATCCAAGTCAATTGGCATAATAAAATCTATTAAGAATACATTCTGCATCCCACTTTGAAGAGTGGCATCTGGGGTCTTAAACGCCACCAAGCAGCCATCTAAGATGCATCAATTGGTCTCAACCCACCTGGATCAAAGGAGAATGAAGAACACCAAGGACACAAGGCGATTACGAGCCCAAGAGACAGAAAGGGCCACATGAACCAGAGACTACATCATCCTGAAACCAGAAGAACTAGATGGTGCCTGGCTACAACCGGTGACTGCCCTGACAGGGGACACAACAGAGAACCCCTGAGGGAACAGGAGAGCAGTGGGATGCAGACCCCAAATTCTCACAGGACCGGACTTAATGGTCTGACTGAGACTGGAGGGCCCCCAGTGGTCATGGCCACCAGACCTTCTGTTGGCCCAGGACAGGAACCATTCCCGAAGCCAACTCTTCAGACGTGGATTGGACTGGACAATGGGTTGGAGAGGGATGCTGGTGAGGAGTGAGCTATTTGCATCCAGTGGACACTTGAGACTGTGTTGGCATCTCCTGCCTGGAGGGGAGATGAGAGGGTGGAGGGGGTTAGAAGCTGGCGAAATGGACACGAAAAGAGAGAGTGGAGGGAGACAGCAGGCTGTCTCATTAGGGGGAGAGTAATTGGGAGTGTGTAGCAAGGTGTATATGGGTTTTTGTGTGAGAGACTGACTTGATTTGTAAACTTTCACTTAAAGCACAAAAAAAAATATTTAAAAAATGTAGTCATAAGACTTCATTGGTTCTCGTGCTCCTTGGGTTACTTACTGGTTTACTAGGAAGCTAGCCACGGAAAGCTATTAATAACAGTTTCATGCTTAGACCAAAAAATTAAATCTGATTCTAAATATCTGGTATTTTGACAATACTTCTACTGATAAGGGATTATTGGAAGTCAGTAACAGAATTTGAAAATAAACTCGAACCTCCTTAGCAGTTTTATGCTTTTCATAGAGGCCAAGGACCCATTGCAAAACACGAAAGTATGACTGGTTATATTTGATCCAGGAACAATACATTTTAAAGTGGTTTAGATTGGTAGCTAATTTTAAAGCAAAGGAAAGACAACTGAGCAAAAGTTTACTGTCTTTAGAACAATTTGTGAAAATACGGTCTAAAGGTGGTTTTATTTTCCTGTTAAATATTATTGTACAGAGCTATTTTTAATAATTCATTTTATTGTTGAAAATATACACAACATACACCAATTTAACAATTCCTGTATGTACAATTCAGTGACCTTGAATACATTCTTCAAGTTGTACAACCATTCTCACTCTCCTTTTAGGAACTGTTCCTCTCCCATTGACATAAACTCACTGCCCCCTAAGTTTCCTACCTAATCTTCTGAATTGCTGTTGTCAAGTTGATCCCATATAGGTAGATCTTAAAAGAGCACCACGCTCAAGGAAGACATTATTTACTAGTTAAGCTAAGCTACTGCTTGGTCTTAAGGAGACTTCAGAGGATATTTTTGGTTTAAGATTTAAAGATTATCTCGGGGCAATAGTTTCAGGGGTTCATCCAGTCTCCATGGCTCCAGAAGTCCTGGATTCCATGAGAGTCTGAAATTCTGTTCTACATTTTCTCCCTTTGATCAGGATTCTTTACAGAATCTTTGATCAAAATGTTTAGTAATAAATAGCAGTCAACAATTACTTAAAAACAAAGATAAGAATATAAGGGGACAGGGAAACTAGATGAATGGAAATGGAGCAACCAGAATGTAAACAATAGGAATGTTCATGCATTGTGAAGAATGTAACCAATGTCACTGAACAACTTGTGTACAAACTGTTGAATGGGAATGTAAACTGCTGTGTAAACCTTCACTGAAAACATAATAAAAAAAAATTTTTTTTTTAAGTTCAGTAGTGGTAGCCAGGCACCATCCAGTTCTTCTGGTCTCATGGCAAAGGAGGCAGTTGTTCACGGAGGCAATTAGCCACACATTCCATTTCTTCCTCCTATTCCTGACTCTCCTTCCTCTGCTATTGATCCAGGCAAATAAAGACCAATTGTTGTACCATGGATGGCAGCTTGCAAGCTTTTAAGACACCAGGCACTATGCAACAAACTAGGAGAGAGAACAGAAGCACTAAGCATGATATTAGGCCAATTAACTGGGCTGTCCCATGAAACCAAGACCCTAAACCTCCAAAGCAAGGAACCAAATCCCATGAGGTGTTTGGTTGTACATAAGCAGTCTCAGCAGCTACTCTTTGTTGTTGTTGTAAATGTATCTATCACACAACTTTTGCCAATTCAACTTTTTATAGATGTACAATTTATAGACACAATAACATTAATCTGCTGTGCAATCCTACCCTTAATCTATGCAGTTTTTCCATCACCATAAACCAAAACTCAGTGCTCCATAAGCAATAACTCCCCTTTTCCCCTTCTCTCCCACCATGGTAAACACTAATAAACTTTGGTCTCTATGTATTTGTCTGTTCTTGTCTTTTTATATAACTGAGGTCATATAATATTTGTCCTTTTGTGATTGATTTACTTCACTCAGTATAATGTCTTCAAGCTCCATCCATGTTATAGCATGTATCAGGACTTCATTTTTCTTACTGGCTGTGTGATATTCCATTTATGTATGTACCACATTTCGTTTATCTATTCATCCATTGATAAGCATTCAGGTTGTTTCCACCTTTTGGCTAAGAAATGCTGCAATAAACATTGGTGTACATGTACAGAGCTATTATTAATGCCGTTTTTGTTGTTGCTGTTGTTGTTGCCCCTATAGACCTGTCTAATCTTTGGCTGAAGGGTGAACCTCAGAAATGACTTCAGTACTGAGTTAAAAGGGTGCCTGGGGGCCATGCTCTTGGGGTTTCTGCAATCCCTGTCAGACCAGCAATCCTGGTCTTATGGGTGTGCGTGTGTGAATTTGAATTTTGTTCTACATTTTTCTCCCACTCTGTCTGGGACCCTCTATTGTGATCCCTGCCAGAACAGTCAGTGGTGGTAACCCGGCACTATCTAGTTGTTTTGGGCTCAGTCTGGTGGAGGTTGTACTACTTGTGCCCTATTAGTCCTTTGGACTGATCTTTCCCTTGTGTCTTTGGTCTCCTTCACTCCTGCCAGGATGGGACCAGTAGATGCTATCTTAGATGGCCTCTCACCACAGTCGGATGTAGAGCATTTTCTTTATAGACTATGTTATGCCAGTCGAGCTAGATGTCCCCCGAGACCATGGTTCCCAGCCCTCAGCCCAGTCGTTTGGCCTTTCAGGGCACTTGGACATGTCTGTGAAGCTTCTGTGACTTTGTCCTGGCCAAGTTGTGCTGACTTCCCCAGTGTTGTGTACTGTCTTACCCTTCACCAAAGTTACCGCTTATTTACCATCGTTTGTTTTTCACTTCCCTTCCCTCCCTTCCCTCATAACCATCAAAGATTTTTCCCTTCTGTGTGGAAATGTTTCCATGTGTTTTTATAATACTGGTCTCATATAGTATTTGTCTTTTTGTGATTGATTTATCTCACTCAGCATAATGCCCTCCAGATTCATCATTGTTTTTTATTACTGCATAGTATTCCATTGTGTGTGTGTACCATAGTTTACCCATTCTTCTGTTGATGGGCATCTAGGTTGTTTCCATCTTTTTGCTATTGTGAATAATGCTGCAGTGAACACGGGTGTGCATATGTCTATTCGTGTGATGACTCATTTCTCTAGGATATACTCCTAGGAGTGGGATTGATGGGTAGTATGGTATTTCTACTTCTAACTTTTTAAAGAAGCACCATATTGTTTTCCAGGATGGTTGTACCATTTTGCATTCCTACCAGCACTGCATAAGAGTTCCAATTTTCCCGCTATCTTTCCAACATTTGTTATTTTCTGTTTTGTTTTGTTTTGTTTTTAACCAGTGCCAGTCATTTCAGGGTGAGATGGTATTTCATTGTAGTTCGAGAGCATTTCCTCATGTGTCTGTTAGCCACCTGAATGTCATCTTTGGTGAAGTGTCTGTTCATACTCTTTGCCCGTTTTTTAATTGGATTATTTGTCTTTTTGTTGTAGAGGTGTTGGATTTTCCTGTAGATTTTAGAGATTAGACCTTTGTTGTATTTGTCACAGGCAAAAATTTTTTCCCAGTCTGTAGGTTCTCTTTTTATTCTTTTGGTGAAGTCTTTTGATGAGCATAGTGTTTAATTTTTAGAAAATCCCAGTTATCTAGCTTATCTTCTAGTGTTCGTGTATTGTTAGTTACGGCTTATATCCTATTTATACCATGTATTAGGCCCCTCAAGCGTTGATTCTATTTTTCTTCCATGATCTTTATAGTTTTTGGTTTTATATTTAGGTCTTTGATCCATTTTGAATTAGTTTTTGTGTACGGTATCAGGTATGGGTCCTGTTTCATTTTTTTTATAGATGGACATGCAGTTTTGCCAGCACCATTTGTTAAAAATACTGTCTTTTCCCCATTTAATGGACTTTGGCCCTTTGTCAAAGATCAAGTGGCTTTAAGTAGATGGATTTACATCTGGGTTCTCAATTCTGCTCCATTGGTCAATGTGTCTGTCATTGTACCAGTACCAGGCTGTTCTGACTACTATGGCTGTATAATAGGTTCTGAGGTAATATTAATGCTATTTTTGAAAACCCTAAAAATTGCCCCAAATATTAAGTGCATCAAACTGTCTTCAGCATATTAGACTTTTGCTTTGTGCATCTGTAATTTTTTAAAATATAAAATGTTGCCTGTAATGAAATTAAACACTTAAATGCTAATATTTTGTATATACACAAAAGAATATGCTTTGTTGAAGAAAGAAAATTCTTTGTTGGAATTTTAGGAGTTAATGTGTTTGTAGTCAACCTTTTTCAATTCTTTTTCAGTTCAGTTTGTTTTGTTTTTAAATAGGATGCAACTTAAAAATCCCTTTGCACCAGGTGTATGCAAAACACTGATACAGTGGATCACAAAATGAAAGTTTGTATTTAATGAGGAGGTGTTTTACACTGTACTTTTTGGTGTATTTTAGAAAAGTTACACTTAGATCTGTTCTGAAGCTATCATTTAAAAAAAATAAGATGTTACAAGCTTCACATAAAAAATGCAGTCAAGGGGAATTTTTTGTTTCGGAAGCAAAATGAATGTGAGGATTAAGAGGAGGTTTTTTTATTCCTCACATCTTGTGAGACAAGTAAAATCATCTCCATTTAAAAAAACATGAAGGCTAAGACAGACTAAGGACCCTAAACTGAGGCCTCATATTTAATTGGGCTGGGCAGTGGTTCCAACCAGGGCTTCAAACTGGTTCATTTTGGTTTGGGCCCTCGCTGAGAATTTGCCTTTCCACCCCAGACGTACTGAATCATAATCTACATTTTAACAAGATCCCCAGGTGATTCTTAATACATTTTGAGAACCACTGCTCTACTAGTGGAACCTTGGTGGCACAGTGGTTAAGCATTTGGTTGCTAATTAAAAGGCTGGCAGTCTGAATCCACCAGCTGTTCTCTGAAAACCCTATGGGGCAGTTCTATTCTGTCCTACAGGGTTGCCATGAGTTGGAATCGACCCAATGGCAACGTGTTTTGGGGTCTACCACTGGTTCTCAGAATTGGTGACTAACCAGCATCATTAGCATCACCAGCAAACTTGTTAGAAATGCAAATTCTCAGCAGGGGTTCGAACGAAAATGAGCCAGTTCAAAGCCCTGGTTCCGAACCAAGTCTTACAGACCCCAAAAGTTGAGTTTATTCTATGCATTAGACTGCTTCTCGTGAGGGCCTATCGGAACACACAGCACATAATAAAAAAAAAATTGTTCAATAAATGGGCTCAAACATGGCAACAATTGGGAGGATAGTGCGGGACGAGGCAATGTTTCATTCAGTTGTACATAGGGTCACTATGAATCCTTCCTCGATGGTACCTAACAATAACAAACATTGACAGAAACTGTTAAAAGCTTTTAGCACCTTTATTTAGAGGATCTGGTGTTGGGTAGTGTGTGGGACAGAGAACTTGGTTTGGCCTTCTCTCTGGTTTCTGGAAAATAGCCCTTGGAATTCTGGAACAATCAAGTTGACTTTAGTTTTCTAAAATAACCAGGTCAAAGTTTATTAAGGAAATGTTCTGCATCCCACTTTGGTGAGTGGCATCTGGGGTCTTAAAAGCTAGCAAGCAGCCATCTAAGATGCCTCAATTGGTCACAGCCCACCTGGAGCAAAGGAGAATGAAGAACACCAAAGACACAAGGAAAATATTAGCCCAAGAGACAGCAAGGGCCCCATAAACCAGAGACTCCATCAGCCTGAGACCAGAAGAACTAGATGGTACCCAACTACTGCCAATGACCACCCTGACAGGGAACACAACAGAGAACCCGAGGGAGCAGGAGAGCAGAGGGAGCAGGAGAAAAGTGGAATGCAGAACTCAAATTCTAGTAAAAGGACCAGACTTAATGGTCTGAGACTGGGGGGACCCCAGAGGACATGGCTCCGGACTCTCTGTTAGCCCAAAACTAAAACCATTCCTGAAGCCAACTCTTCAAAGATTAGACTGTACCAGAAGACATTAAATGATACTTGGGAGGAGTGTGCTTCTTAGCTCAAGTAGATTCATAAGATTAAATGGGCAGCTCCTGTCCAGAGGCAAGATAAGAAGGCAGAAAAGGACAAGAGCTGGTTGAATGGAAACGGGAAATAAGGAGTGAAAAAGAAAAGCGTGTTGTTACATTATACGGAGAGCAACTAGGGTCACATAACAATGTGTGTATAAACTTTTGTATGAGAAACTAACGAACTGTAAACCTTCACCTACAGCACAAAAATAAAAATTAAAATATAGCCAGGCAACACTTCTTGTTCTTATGCGCTGTTGAATTGATTCCAACTCATAGCGACCCTATAGGACAGAATAGGACTGCCCCATAGAGTTTTCTAGGCTTTAATCTTTATCGAAGCAGTTCGCCAGAGTCTTTTTTCCTGTGGAGTAGCTGGTGCGTTTGAACCACTAACCGTTCTTTCAGTTAGCAGCTGAGCTCTTAACCATTGCACCACCACCAAGACTTCTCGGAGACACTTAAATATGTGCAAATGAGTAGGGGCTTCACAAGCCTCACCCTGGCAGCAAACCTCAGAAAGGGAGGTGGGTGAGAGGGAATCAATCATGCACATTCATTGAGACATCCGTATACACTGAAGTCCCAATGACTTAAAGATCCTGGACCTTGGAGCTCTCTTTGGGATCCTGGAGTGGCAAGAACACCCATGCAAGAGAGAGTATGCCATGTCCCGGAGGACAACAGAAGTCTCATGCCACGAACTCTCCTACACCTTGTCTGACACATCTCCTCACCTGTATCCTTCCTGGTTATAAAAAATGGATAACTGCAAGTGTAGATAATCGTCTCTGTGAATTTTGTGAGCTGTTATAGAGAACTAACAACCCCACAAAGGGGCAATGAGACTTGGACTTAACTTGGGATGGCTAATTCACAAGGAAGCTGCACAGGCAGTCATGACAGAGTCCTAACGCATGAGGAGCCAGCTTTGGGTGAAGGGTGGACAGAAAAGGACTATGCAGGCAGTCAATCTGTGAAGACCCAGCTCTGGGTGACTGTCTTAGTCACATAGTGCTGCTATAACAGAAATAACCCAAGTGGATGGCTTCAACAAACACAAATTTATTTTCTCACAGTTTAGGAGTCTAGAAGTCTGAATTCAGGAAGGGGGTAACTGCTAGGGAAGGTTCAAGCTTTCAAAATAATGTGATTTTTGAATAGCCAAAGTTGGGGGGGGAGTGCTGGACTACAGAAGAAATTTCATCCCCCTGAAAGAAAAGTCTAGGCCACCCCTGTTACAATGGTCATCCTATATCTCACACACACAATCCCTCAGCTGACCTGGAGAGGTCAATACCAACAGTGATAAATCATATTAATACTACGTATCCTTTATACACTGTATGAAAATGCCACTCTACCTCTGTGGTTTTTCTTCCCAAAACTCACAACCCCAGTCTAATCATAAAACGCTACACAAATTACAAGAGAGGGGCATCCTTCAAAGTCGTCCTCAAAAGCAAGGAAAGGCTGAGAGGCCGTCACAGTCAAGAGGAGCTTAAGGAGACTTGAAAACTAAATGTAATGTGGCATCATGGATGAGATCCTGCAACAGAAAAAGGCATTAGGGGAAAACTAAGGACATCTAAATAAACTATGGACTTAAAATATATCAAAACAGGCTCATTCATCATGACAAATGTACCACACTCATGTAGGATATTAATAATCAAAGAAACTGGATGTGGGGTATATGGTGTGGGAACTCTCTATGCCATCTTAACTTTTCTGTAAATCTAAAACTGTTCTAAAAAGTAAAACTATTTTTAAAAATTTCAGTTTCTACCAGTCCCCAAATTCTTACCATTCAGAGCTCCATCTTTGGTTTGAACTAAAAGCCACAGCACAGGGGTGTGAAATATTGGGAACTAGTTCCAACAGATCATTGACTATTAAAATGTGTCAACAACGTATATGGTAACGAGACCAACTGTCCATAAACACATCACAATTTATCGTCCAAACGAGTGGTGTAACTTGAAGGTAGTCACTCCAGAAGCTTTTAGCCTTGTTTTAGCAATACAATCACTGCTCAAAACATTTTCAGACTAATTCCTAAGCCTATATAGCACACACTGCAATGAATATTCATTATCTGCAGGTGGGTCTGATTTATGCAAATAGCCAATAGTAACTCGGGCCAAGACTGATGAGTAAATGGGGTGGTCAATCTGGATAGTAAATGTGTTTCAGAATTCAGAATTTTTTTGATATGTACCATATTAAATTTCAGAAGACCAAAAAAGAATTGATGCATTTGAATTATCGTCTTGGCAAAGAATATTGAATATACCATGGACTGCCAGAACGAACAAGTCTGTCTTGGAAGAAGTACAGCTAGAATGCTTCTTGGAAGTGAGAATGGTGAGACTTTGTCTCATTAATTTTGTACACGTTATCAGCAAGGACCAATCCCTGGAGGAGAACCTCATGCTTGGTAAAGTAGAGGGTGATGGAAAAAGAGAGAGACCCTGGATGAGATAGACTGACACTGGTGCTCCAACAATAAGCTCAAACATACCTACTATTGTGAGGATGGCACAGGACTGGACAATGTGTTGTTCTGTTATACGTGGGGTCACTATGAGTCAGAACACACTCAATGGCACCTGAAAACAATGAAACAAAACAATATACACTAAGGCAACAATCCCAGTGGGGTCTGGGATTAACAAAACTCATTGTTGTCAAATCAATTCTGACTCATGGCAATCCACCTGTTACAGAGTAGAACTGCTCCATAGGGTTTTTTTGGCTGTAATCTTTACGGAATCACCAGGTTTTTCTTCTGTGAACTGCCAGCCTTTCAGTTAGCAGCCAAGTGCACACCATTTGTGCCACCCAATAATCAAATACATTATTTCTGCAGTGACATGCATGAATATTCGCAATAAGTGGGATAAACAAAAACTATAAATAACCTAACACAGATTTAGGTAAGGTTCTACCACAAAATACATTCAGGTCAGATTAGGTTTTGTTGCCTAATGAGTTATGAAAAAAAAACTTTCGATTTGGAAAAATCTGAAGTTTTTTTTTTTTTTTTTTGTCATAACTCTTTGAATTTAGGAACTGTGGATAAAATTTAGGACTGTGGACTGTGAATAGCTGATGAGCACAATTCCAAAGTTTTGAGAAGGAACACACCATTCCATTTACTCAGTCACCCAACCTAGAAAGTTTCCCTAAATCCTCCTTCTCTCAGACTACTCTTTATCAATCATCAAGTCCTACTGATTTTACCATCTGGTATCTTTTGCATCTGTCCTTTCCTTTTCATGCCCCCTGCCAGTGACTCAGTCCAACACCTTGCCACCTCTCCCTTGGATCACTTCAGTCCCTCCAAGCTAGCCCCCCTGCTGGTTTTGCAGCCATATAATCTTTCCTTTACATTGCTCCCAAATGCAGACCTGACCGTATCACTCCCATGTTAGAAACTCTTCATGGCTGCACATTATATACACAAGATGAAGTCCAGGGTCCTTAATATGACCTGAAACACAGGTGTAAAGAAACAAGTAACAATGCCATCCAAACTTTGTTGCCATGCGGCAATTGAACAACTTTAGAAATTAAGTGTAACCATTTAAAACCTTTACCGAACTCCCACAGAATAATCTTATATTTATTGAAGCTAATAAAGGTGAGACATTTCTTTCATTTTTCTAACAATTCATTTTAGAGTATTTTATAAAAGTAGTAGACAATGGATTGCAAATTAAAAAAAAAAAAAAAAACTGGCCCTTTGCCATAGTTTGAGAAGCACTGGTCTGCTGTTACTTGCCACTGAGTCAGCTTCAACTCATGACAACCTCATGTACAACAGAACAAAATGTTGCCTGGTTCTGTGCCATCTTTACAATTGTTGGTGTGCTTGAATCCATTGTTTTGGCCACGATAATTTGAGTGCCCGATTACACCATCCTTAATGAAACGAACTTGTACACCTTCCTAGACTCATTTCTAATCACTCCTTCTCCAGCAATATTGTCGTTAGGCACGGTCAAGTCGATTCTCAACTCATAGCCACTCCCATATGACAGAGAACTGCTGGGTCTCTAGGCGGTAATCTCTACAGGAGCAGATCTATAGGTCTTTCTCCAGAGGAGCCACCAGGTGGGCTCAAACCACCAACCTTTGGTTAGCAGCCCAGCAGTTAACCATTGCACCACCAGAGCTCCTCCCCTCCAGCGATAATAACAATTTCTAGTTTCAAAAACATATCGTTTCACACGTCTGTGCATTCTCACATTCTGATCTGACAACTGTCCCTCCTGGAAATCTCCTATTCATACTTCAAAATCTTGCACCCACTCTAATAAGTCTTAAAGCCAGTCCTCCACAACCCCAAGCAAAATGGAGCACTTGGTCTCTATACTTCAGCCATTGTCTGTACCCCCCGATTGCATTATGTTGTAATTATCTGTTGATATGTCTATTTCCACTACTAGTCTTGAGTTCCATAAACGCAAAGGTTAGCATTGTCTTTGAGGAGTGAAGAATCTCTTGTGAAATGACCAAATTGAAGATCACTCCTTAGACTACTTATTCTGATATATTACTTCAAGAACAAAAAAGGAGATTAATTTTTCATCTTTCTATTACTAGGAAGGGTTTCAGCCTTCTCCTTTAGCACCTGGGGTTAATTTACCAGAATAGTGGACATTTTAGAAAGCCAAGGAGCCAAACTTGTGAGACTCACTGGAAAATTCAACAGGGGAAGATATGTGGGAAACAAACCTTTCCACTTAGTTTTGCCAAAGTTCAGCCCCTTTTGGAGTACAAGCCGACCAACTGCTCTTTTCAAAGCACCTCAGGCCTGTAAAGGCCATCACCAATTCATTCATCTCAGGGGACCCACCAGATCCCAGGCCTGCCTCTCGAGGTCCCAGGGTGAAACAAGCAACTGTTAATTCAAATGTGTACAAACATCCAGGAGGCCACCGAGATGGGAGGAATTCTGCCTAGATGCTTAAGAGGGTCCAGGAAAGGGAAAGTCCGGGAAAGTGACATTTGAGCCAAGCTAGAAACCTGGAAGTGGAATTAGCCTGGTGAAAACGTGGGGACAGCAGCGAGGATGGTAGTCTGCTAGATGGAAATCCGCACGTGGTGACGAAAAACAATCTTTCTGGGTTTCAGTTTCCTCACTCTTCTTCCACCCACATTTCCCCATTTCTTCCCAACTTTTTTTTTTTCTTGGAAAACCAGGACTAAGGATATTGTTTTCCTTCGTCTTATTCTCAGAAAAGCTTCATGGAAGAAACCAGTGCGGATGATAACGGGATTCATCCTTGATTAAATGGGACACGTAGCTCTGCTCTATGGGCGTCTGGGAACACCGGGAAAAGCTGGGGAGAGGGAGGCAGGTGAGTCAGGTAAGGAACTGGTACGGAGTGAGAAAAAGTGACTCTGGGGACAAAAAAGAAAAAATGAATTTGTATTTGTCCCAACCCCCCCTTTTGTCATCCTCCCCCCACAAGTCTCTTATCTTTATGTTTTTCGATGGTTTTCCATGGTCTTGGCCTCTCTTCGTTTCTGTGTCTCTTTTCTCAAGGCTGGAAATTCCTTGTTCTCAACGGAAGGGAGTAGGAGGGGAGTTGGGGTGGTTGGAGTGGGAGGGAAAAGAACAGACATCTCGGCAGCTCCCCCTGCGGGGGCGCTCTGGGCCTCCAGCGGGGCCTGACAAGTCAACGATTTTAAAAATATATGTATTTTTAAATCCACACACAGGGACTCTCAGATACAAACCTAGAGAAAAAGACACAGATACACAAGCAAATGTAAAGAAACATAAATATACAATCTCAGGATCCAGAAGCACAGACCAGTAATAGCCTCTTAAGTTTACTTAGTATTTTACAATTTAAAAATAGTTTTCTTATTTAAACCTCAAGACAACCTTGATAAATATGCAAACACTTTCACTCTCACACACAGTCCGCGAGCTTTTCTCCCTTCTTCCTTCTCTGGCCGAAGACCCGCCCCAGGACCAAGGAGCAGAGGGCACTAGATCGGCTCCTCCCTCGTTCTCTTTCCTACATGGGTACCCAGGCGCCTGACGCCCAGCAGGTTCCCGCCTTCTTGCTTCACGCCCTGCTCCGGTCCCTTCCCCGGGCCTCGGTCTCCCTCCGGATTCGAGGGTTCAGCGCCGCCTCAAGGGGGCCCGGGCGGGGGAGAGGGGGGCGCCTTGAGCAGAGGCTGCGTGGGCGGAGGATGTGCGTCACGGGGAGCGTGGGCGGCGAGAGGGAGGGGGCACGTGGAAACCCGGGGCCAGCGGCTGGCAGCCCAAGCTCAGAAATAACCCGAAGGTGGAGGGGGGGGAGGGGCCGCCCCCGCACACAGCAAAGGGGGCGGGGGGGGCGACCCCGGAGGGAGCGCGTCTAGCTGCGCTGTCCAGTTGTAGGATGGTGATTTGGAAGCGGCAACTTTCCTTGTGCCTAGTACCCCCCCGCCCCCGCACTGTGTTTTGTTTTTAATGGAATGAAGCATCGAAGTCCTCCCCAATAACGCACCCCTCTTCCCCTGCCCCCACCGGAGACAGAAAGGTCCCTTCGCTGGGCCGGAATGTAGAACCAGCTCCCGCCCGCGCCACCCACGCCCTGCAGCCTTGGGCCACTCAGAAGCGCGGAATGGCGGGGCGTGGCTGGGCTGAGGTTTCAGACCAAGGGGAACCTTGCCTCTGGCCTGTCCACTCTCTTTCCGCCGCCCCCTCACCCCCTTTCACCCCGGCCGCGAGCCGCTGGGCGGGGCTTCAGAGCCCCCGCCGCCCCCCCTCCAGCCCTTCCAGCCGTAGGCGGCAGCGAAATGGGAACCAGATGGGGCTGGGAGAAACAAAAGGGGGAGGAGGTGGTGGGTTGGGGATGGGGGGGCCTAAGTCCTTGAAGGCGCTTCTCCATCTAGCGCCTAAATAAGGAAGCAAGTCGGACGCGCGCCTCCTGCAGCTCCTCAACTAGACTCTAACGAGATCCCCTAATAGGTGTCCCAGAAGGGTATCTTCTTATCCCAGCTTTGCCACACGGACAATTCTCAAGGAACAGTTCTACTACCACAGCAAGCAGGATACCCCCTGCCTGACCTAAGCGTTAACAAACCCTGACGCGTCTAATGAAAGAGAACCTATGTGGTGACCTCCCGTTCCTGTTTTCCCAAACTTCGGCAACAAGGGAGGCAGGGATGGAGGAGGCCTGGGTTTCCGATAGCAGTCTCCCCAGATTACTCCTTTTAGGACTGGGGAATGGCACCGAAATACCTAAGGGATTCCTCCAGAGCAAGCCCTACGCTCACAGATCTGCCTTACGTTCAAACCCTATGGTAGTCAGATGCACGCACCAGCAGAGCTGCGCACAATTTTCCGCCAACTTTGGCCGGCTCGCTCCTAACATTCACACATACGGCACCACGACGCCCTCGCAGTGTGGGCCGCGGGCGTCCGCGTAGTTGTCTCAGTGCCTTTACCCGTCCGTGCGCTTCTGTTGTCTTTGTGTACTTGCGCGCGGTTGTGAAACTCCGCTCTCAGCTCAGAGGAGTAAAGGTGGTGGGGGTGTAGGAATGTCGCCGGCGGGGCGCTCACGTGGACACGTGGGTGCGGAGAAGGCTGGCTGTGCATCCGGGGTGGGCGGCACGGAGCGACCTCGCCCCGCCCGCTGGGTCCCCAAGCCCGCCTTCCACAGCTCGGCCTCAGTCAACTCGATCTCCAACTCGGCACCCCGGCTCCCAGTCACCGCCCCCGCCTCCTGTTTCACACCCCCTCCCCGCAATCTCCGCCTCTCTCCATCTCTCCGCCGAGGCCTCTCCGCGGCGGACAGACCTGGACTCCCGCCCCCCGCCCCCGGCCTCCGCCCCGGCACTGCCCACGCCCTCTGCCCGCCCAGCAGCCTGCGCAGCGCCGGGCCTCGCTCCCCGTGCGTCCTGCGGGGGCGGAGGAGCGGAGAGGCGGCAAGCGCAGCCGGGGAGGGGGGGGGGCAGAGGCACAGACAGAGGCGCGGAGGCTCGGAGAGAGGAGACGTGGAGGGAGGGACGGAGCCTGGACAGCTACGGACACGGTATCGCGCACCGGGAAGAGCGCAGCGCGCACCAGGTGCTGAGCGCTGAGCACCGAGAGGGGCAGCCCGGGTGGTCTCTTGCCGTCCATGCACAGAGCGCCCTCCCCCACTGCCAAGCAGCCGCTGGGCGGAGGGGACAGCGCCCACCGGACCCCGCAGCCCAGACTCAAGTTAGTGGGCAAAGGAAAGCGTCGGGGAATGGAGATGGGTGGAGTCGGACTTCGGAATGGGGTCCGGGGGGGCAGGGGTCTGGGAGAGAACAAGGGAAGCGGGATGGCGGTGGGGGGTGGAGACTGATGGGAGAGGGGGTGAGTTTTCGAATTAGGGGACCCTGGGGCAGCAGGGATTTGATGAGCTGAATGTGAAAGAGTAGTACCTGGCTCCTCCTCACCCGTTTACTCTGTGAGCATGATCTGGCAGGGATCTGGAGGCATTGTGAGCTCCCCACAAAGAACGTGGGAGCCCCCAAGCACCAGGGGAAGCCCTTGGAGCTGGAGGCAAGAGTGTCGCGGGAGGGCCGCTGGCTGGCTCAATCTGGCGTTGGCACGGAGTGCGCGGGGCCCCGGGGTCCGGGAGAAGCCAGCGCCTTTGGGCCAAGAGAGCATCTTTAGGGCACTGGGGAAGCAGAGGAATGTGTTAAGCCTGTTTTCCCTTTTCAGTCTTTCTAGTTACAGCAGTGCGGGGCGGGGGGAGTGTAGAAGAGCTGATGTGCAGCCCCTCCCGCCTTGAGCCGCTCCTCCACTCCACTTGAAGATGTGGGTGGGAAATGAAGGAGTGGAAAGTAGGCGGGAGTCTCCGGGCGGTTTTCGCCCACAGACCCTACCACTGTGGGAGTGTGTGTGGGCGGAAGGGCCCCAAAGCAGAACAATTGAGGCATTCCCCCCCCCCATCAAGGGACAGGCCTAGCTAGCAAGTGGGGAAGGTCACTGCTAGGAGAGGGGCCAACTGAGGGGCACTGGGTAGCTTGGGGGGGAGGGTAGGTCCTAGAAGGGTGCTTTAAGAAGACCATCTAAGCCCTGGGAGAGGAACATGGGTCCCCTGGCTCATTAGTTGAAAAGGGCGGGGAAGGGGCCACACCCCTCCCTCTCATCCACCTGGGCAGCATGTCATGTGGGTGTGGAGCTAGCCAGCAGGGTTCCCACTGTTCATGTGGGATGAAAAGGTGGGCCTTCACCTTAGAGTGAGATGTCATCTTGGGTAATGTTGAGATTTTTGAGTATTTAGAGTTCAAGGTGAAATCTGTATTCTGGGAGAGAGGGAGGTCCAGCCACCTCAGGGCTGGGCTGGCAGGTTTCAGTGCTCCTTGCACCAGGCCTGCAGGATAAAAGCTGAAGGCAGAGGCTGAGTCTTTGACTCCTGTAAAGACTGGGCATTGGCTTTGTGTACTTCTGGCCACTCTGGGATGGCACTGGCATGCTTGTATTTCTGAGCAGTGAGTGTTTTGATTCTCATGGTCTGTGTTTAGGCTTGGGCACTGGGCAGATAGAGCGTTTAAGAGAGGGGAAGAAAAGCAGGCAGCCAAGAGAAGACAGTTGTGGGGATGGGCTGGTACCCAACAAGGGACTTGGATCCACTGTCTCTCTCTCTTGTGCACCTCCTTCTCAGGCCCAGTGCCCGAGCAATGGCACTGCCTCGGACGCTGGGGGAGCTGCAGCTGTACCGGGTCCTGCAGCGTGCCAATCTCCTTTCCTACTACGAGACCTTCATCCAGCAGGGAGGGGACGACGTGCAGCAGCTGTGTGAGGCGGGGGAGGAGGAGTTCCTGGAGATCATGGCACTCGTGGGCATGGCCACTAAGCCCCTTCATGTCCGGCGCCTGCAGAAGGCACTGAGAGAGTGGGCCACAAATCCAGGGCTCTTCAGCCAGCCAGTGCCTGCCGTACCCGTCTCCAGCATCCCCCTGTTCAAGATCTCTGAGACTGCGGGTACCCGGAAAGGGAACATGAGCAATGGGCATGGCAGCCCAGGGGAAAAGGCGGGTAGTGCCCGCAGTTTTAGCCCCAAAAGCCCCCTGGAACTTGGGGAGAAGCTGTCACCACTGTCAGGGGGACCTGGGGCAGGGGATCCCCGGATCTGGCCAGGTCGGAGCACTCCAGAGTCGGATGTTGGGGCAGGAGGAGAAGAGGAGGCTGGCTCACCCCCCTTCTCCCCACCTGCAGGGGGAGGAGTCCCTGAGGGAACTGGGGCTGGGGGACTAGCAGTAGGTGGGACTGGGGGTGGTCCAGACCGACTGGAGCCAGAAATGGTTCGCATGGTGGTAGAGAGTGTGGAGAGAATCTTCCGGAGCTTCCCAAGGGGGGATGCTGGGGAGGTAACCTCCCTGCTAAAGCTGAATAAGAAGCTGGCACGGAGCGTGGGGCACATCTTTGAGATGGATGATAGTGACAGCCAGAAAGAAGAGGAGATTCGCAAGTACAGCATCATCTATGGCCGCTTTGACTCCAAGCGGCGAGAGGGCAAGCAACTCAGCCTGCATGAGGTGAGGACCTTGCCTCCCAAAATTGCCCTTGGCTCCTGGGCCTCACCCCCTCACCTCTGTGAATCCTAGCGTTTTCTCAGTCTATGTCGTTACTGCTTGGTCTGAACTCCAGGCCACAATCTCCTATTCCACATACCTTGACCCCAGCTGCTGCAGCACTTCCATCCCTAACTGAGAAGAAAGCAGAGAGAGAAACCAGGACCAGTTGTCCGGCTTAGGGTCGCTCGGGACCCCATAGATAGGAAGGAGGCCCCAGACATTCCTAGGAAGCTGGGGGTGTTAGCTCTTGTCTCCTTCCCTAAGAAAGCTTCTGTGTAGCTTCAAAACCAAAACAAGCCTGTGGTGGATAGGCCTCCATGGTGAAGGGGTGTGAGGACAAGGCAATGGGAGGAGTTAGGAGTCTGACTGCCCTGGCTGTCTTTTCTCCAACAGCTGACTATCAATGAGGCTGCTGCCCAGTTCTGCATGAGGGACAACACACTTTTACTGCGAAGGGTGGAGCTCTTCTCCTTGTCCCGCCAAGTGGCCCGTGAGAGCACCTACTTGTCCTCCTTGAAGGGTTCTAGGTGAGACCCCCTTCCCCAGGTCCTTCCTGGATTGGACCCTTGCCAAAGAGATGGATCATGGCCTAACCTTGAGCTAGGAGCCTCTAAGACTGCTTCCCATCTATTTTCACATCCTGTCTTTGGTAGTGTTGGCTGGTCTGAGTTCTAGCCCATTCTTTAATCCTCTTCAGGCCCCTCCTAGACCCCCACAAGTATAGTGCCCGAACTGGAGCTTCCTGCTTAGCCAGCTGCTTTGCAGTCTTTAAATAAGGTGTACTCGTGCTCAGATTCTGTTTTGCCGTTCATGTGGTCCTCTCCAGCCTGTACCACTTCATTCCTCTCCATCTTTTCAGGATCCACCCTGAAGAATTGGGAGGCCCCCCCCTGAAGAAGTTGAAACAGGAGGTGGGTTCTCCAGGATGAGTGTGAGGGAGGTAGGGCAGCCTTACCCATCCCCTTCCCCTTGCTGTGTCCTTATTTGCCCTTTTGGGGTATTTTACAGGTTGGAGAGCAGAGTCATTCTGAAATCCAGCAGCCTCCCCCAGGCCCTGAGTCCTATGCACCTGCATACCGCCCCAGCCTGGAGGAGGACAGTGCCAGCCTGTCTGGGGAGAGTTTAGATGGACACTTGCAGGGTGAGTGGGTATCAGAGCAGTCTTCTCTCCTCATTGGGGGATGGGGAGGAGGGAGGCAGGAGGCAGCTGCCTGGAACAGGAGTGGGAGGCCTGGCTGGATGGGGGCAGAAGGGCCTCTGGGTCTGGCTGTGTTGTCGAGGGTGGGGGTTCAGTTCGCTGCAGTCCTTTATCTGACCCGTGCCCATGCCCACAGCTGTGGGGTCGTGCCCAAGGCTGACGCCGCCCCCTGCTGACCTGCCTCTGGCATTGCCAGCCCATGGGTTGTGGAGTCGCCATATCCTGCAGCAGACACTGATGGATGAGGGGCTGCGGCTGGCCCGCCTCGTCTCCCATGACCGCGTGGGCCGCCTCAGCCCCTGTGTGCCTGCAAAGCCACCTCTCGCAGGTGAGGCAGCCAGCAGTGCTGTCCCCAAGCACCCCAGCCACCCCGGCCCCATACAGTTATTTTGGTTATTCTGGGGCCAGGCAGGAAGAAGAGGGATGTAATAGCCAGAAACAGTAGTAGGAGGGTCAGGCTTTAACCAGCCAGACCTTGGATTGAGGAGAGGAGGACCCTGCAGGTTATTCGCGCTGGGGAGGGTCTGACGCTAATGGAGATCTGTGAAGGGTGAGTTGGGGTGGGGGGGTGGGGGGACAAAGAACATGGGTGAAAGGAAGCAGGAAGGAGGGCCACCAGTGAAGAAAGCTTGAATATAATTTGCAGCACTGCAGGTGGAGGGTGGAGCAGACTAGGAGTTACAGTGGTAGGGTTGTCTAGCTTGGATGTGGAAGACCCCAAAGTGGGGGGATGCATTCTTTGTGGATGGGAGAAGGGGAGTGGGCCAGCAGAGAGCTGGGCATCGGCTGGGCTGAGAGTGACGCAGCAGACAAAGCCACCAACCCTGGCTTGGTATTTTTAAACTGTGCGTGGGTGGGAAGTGGGGGCGGGGACTGGAGGGGGGCTCTTCTTAGGGGAGGAGCTGGGAGGCTGGTTTCCTGTGTTCCCCCTGATTTGGCTTTCCAGAAACTTGAGGGGCCATGGTAAGGTGGGTGGGTTCTGGGAGGGGGCCAGGGATGAGTGGGGGTGGCAGAGCCCAGGGAGGGGGGAGAGGGAGAGGTCAGAGCCAAGCCGCCCCCGCAGCTCCTGACAGAACGAGAAATTCCAGCAGAACGGAGGCGGGAGAGACAGAGAGACCCATACAGAGACAGAGGGAGCTACACACAGCCAGGAAGAGGAGGGGGCCAAGCACACTTGTGTTCTGAACCTCCCTTCTATACACCTGCAGTGGGCAGGAGACAATAATTCAGTAAATCCAGCTCATCTTTCATAGTTCTCTTTGTCCCTGCTTCTGTTCCCAGCCACCACTCTCTGCAGCCTTCACCCCTACAGCCTCCTAACCTCTTTCTCCTCCCTGCAGAGTTCGAGGAAGGGCTACTGGACCGATGTCCTGCCCCAGGACCCCACCCCGCGCTGGTGGAGGGGCGCCGGAGCAGCGTGAAAGTGGAGGCTGAGGCCAGCCGGCAGTGAGGGGCAGACTGGGGTCCCTGGACTTCTGGCTCACACAGACAGATCCCCCCACTCGAGATCCCTGGAGTCTAGTCAGAACCTGGATCCTTCCGCTGCCCTTCTCCTACCTCCCCACCTGCTCCATGAGCAAGGACTATGGGGCTTCAAGCAATAATGAGCAGGGGCCTGGCGAGAGGACACAAGGAGGGTGCGTGGTACCCCTCACCCCTGCCCAGGTCAAGGGGGTGAGGACTCTGCCTCCAGGGCATTTGGGGCTCTTCCCTCATTTACACAACACACTCCCGTTCTCTAGGTTTGAACCAGTGATGTGAGCAGTTGGACTCAGTTTGGACATGGGGGAGAGGGGGACTTCCCTGTGAAAAGTCCAGCAGCTAAAAATGGAAATGTTTATCCCGGAACTGGGGGCCTGGGAACACTGGAACTGTCCTCTATCCCCTCCCCTTCCCCATTTTTGTGCTTCTAGTTTGTTTCTTTAATTTAACAAATGCTGCAGTTAGCCACCCGTCCCCATCTCTCCCCCAAGCCCTCAGCAGTTCTTTTCCTCCAGCCCTGTCTGGCGGAGGGGGAGGTTGGTGGTGGAGGTGGGATCCCCTTCACCAGCTCCCTTGGGAGGCCTGGGTTGGACTCAGAGTCTCCCCCAGCTGGGGGCTGGACTGCAGCAGCTATCTGAGCAGTTAGAGCATCTTTCTTTTCAGATCGTGTACAGTAGATTATTTATTTTGTTATTTTGGAATAAAATTTATTTTATGGCTTAGGATCTATGATCTCCTCCCCCAAGAGAGAAAGGGTGGCATGGAATGGGGGAGTGGGAGGGACGCTGGCACAGTGGCTAGGGAAGTAGGAGCAGCAGGTAGGGCCCCTAGGTCACTGGGAGTACGTACTACACACTGGGTCAGCACCCCACCCTCTCGCCCCCTGGCAGGATTGGAGGTTGAGCAGCCAGAGCCAGAGCCAAATCCCAACTGTCCCGGTCACCTAGTCATACTCAAAACTGAAAGTACAAAAGACACACTGCTGGTGTCTTTTGTGTGGGGTCTCCCCCTTCCAAATCTGTGTTGTCACACGGGCAAAATCAAATAGACACGTGTTCTTAGGTGTAACATCTGTACATTAACATGTCTCAGGTACATATTTTTCCACACAGCGACACATGACAAAACTCAGCCCTTGTACTTCTGGGTGAGCTCATACACACAGGAAAAGCTTCCATCTGTCTGTTAGGAATTGCAGTGTTGGGGATTTTGTTTGTTTTTTAATCTGGGCAAAACCCACATCAGTAACCCAATGTACAGATCCCCTCCTTCTCCCACCCAGGGACCTCTGAACTGCCCCCCCCTTTCCCTGGAGACTGGCACCCCAACCCCTCCACTCCATCCTTGACCTCTAGTGCGAATGTATGCAGGTGACTGTGTGTTCCTACATGTGCATCCTGGGCCCTGGCTCCGAGTGGGCAGAGAACTCCATACCCTAACTTGTGCTCTTGTTCTGTCGCCCTCTGGCTCAACCCCAGATTGCACAGAGAACTGTGTGTGTGCACTGTGTGTGCTGCATATGCAGGCGTGTTGAGGCATGTCTCACTTTGGAGCCTGACTTCCCTTCCTGTGCTGGAAGGGGGCGGGCAGGGGTGTGTGTAGGAGTGGGAGGGAAGGAGTGGATCGGTTCCACTTACAATGCATTCTTTTGGTAGTCTTTTTTTCTGACCAGGGACTAGGTAGGGGGTGAAGAGGGCACCCTCCCTTCTGCTGCTTGGCAGGAGCATGGGCAGGTGTCTATAGCAGATCCCTGGGAGTGTGAGAGCTGTCTCTGGGCCCTCCCTCCAGCTGGGATTACCAACTGGGATTGGCCCTTAGGTCCAGGTGAGACAGGGGGATCCCAGACTGCCCATAGGTGGAGGGCTGCATGAGGGGCTGGACTCCCAGAGGCCCTCCCCCTGGCTCCCCTTGCCCCTCAAGGAGTAGCTTGGTGAGATCCTGTTCAGTAGGAGGCAGCAGGGGAGGGAACAAGTCTTCACCGACCCTGCAAGGAGGAAGGGGGAAAGAGTAGGGTAGGCATGGTGCCCATTCTTCAGCCCTGCCCAGCCGCCAACCCAGGCCAACACTCACCAGGTTCCCTGAGGGAACCCTCCCACCTGCGGGCTCAGGCATCCCTCTTCCGCCATGGGCACATCTGAGCAGAGCAGGGGCTCAGGGGTGGGCACAGCATGTTCCCGAGGCTGACATGGCAACAGGCCCCTGCTGGGACCAGAACAGGAGATAGGTGAGGGGCTGAGGTGGGGAAACAATGGTAAGCATGGGGTCAGGAGGGGTTTGTCACTCACTGGGGGTGAGGTTGGTCATAGGACAGGTGTATCTGGTTCAGGCTGGGGGGCATCTGCAGGTGAGGTCTGCAAGCAGGAAGGATGCAAGGTCAGAGGAAGGAAGGTGTTAGCAAGGTCAAGACCATTGAGTGAGGAGACAGAAGTTCTGGCTCCGTATCCTGGCTTCACAGCTCACTAACTGAGCGGCCTTATTAACAAGCCAGATTCTACAGCCTGAGCTCAGTCTTCCCATCTGTAAAATGGTTGGGGGAGTGTTGGACTAGCTAACTTCGAATGTTCTAAGCCCCTCACAGTCCCCACTCCCACTTCAGCTCCTGGGAGGGGAGATGTTATACCTTGACTAAGAGTTAATAAAGGAGCCCTGGTGGCACAGCGGTGGAGCATTCAGCTGCTAACTGAAAGGTTGGCGGTTCATCCCACCCAGTGGCTCTGCTTGTTTGTACATGTGCGTTTTGGGCCCTGGCTCAGAGTGGGCAGAGGAACACTCTGTGCCCTAACCTGTGCTCTCACCCCCCGCCCTCAGCTCAACGCCACCTTCCACAGAGAGCTGTGTGTGTGTACTGCATGTGCAGGCATGTGGAAAGATCTGACGATCTACTCCCATGAAGATTACAGCTTAGAAAGCCCTATGGGGCAGTTCCACTCTGTCACATGGGGTTGCTATAAATCGAAATTGACTTAATGGCATCTAACACCAACAAGAGTTAATAAGCACCTAGGTGTTACTTGGAAACCCTAGTGGCATAGTGATTAAGAGTTTGGCTGCTCACCAAAAGGTCGGCAGTTCAAATCTACCAGGCACTCCTTGAAAACCCTATGGGGCAGTTCTGCTATGTTCTGTAGGATCACTATGAGTCAGAATCAACTCAATGGCAATGGATTTGGTTTTGGGTTTTTTAGGTGTTAATTAGGGAACAAAAATTTAGGTTTTAATTAGGCCACTCCAAGGTCAAAATAGATGAATAAATAAAAATCAAGACAGTAAATTAGGGACATTGGATTTCAAGGGTAGGAAAGATAAAACTAATACCTAGTTCTTGCTAGGAGGTACTGTGCTCAGCTTTACACATATCATTAAGTTATTTAACATTCACAATAACCCTGTGAGGTAGGCATTATTATTATTTCCCCCATTTTACAGATGAGGCCCCAGAGGTTAAGTAAGTCCCCCCAAAGTTCTTAAGTGGCAAGGCTGGAATTCGAACCTAGGCAGTCTTAACCACTACTGCCTTGATGGAGTGGGCACAAGAGAAGAGATGTAGCATTCACTGCCCCTTTTTCACAGAACAGCTTCTCCTAACAAATGCAAATGCCTACCCCCTCTGCAGTTGGGTACTCCCAACCCTGACTTACTCCTGGAAGGCTGGCAACACATTGACCGGTTCTTCTGGAGAGAGGGCTTGATACGAGGGGATAGAGTGAGAGTGTGGTGGGTACACCTGGGGCCTGGGGAAAGAAAGTACACCCTCTGATGCCAGCTGTTCTCCTGGGCCCCCTTCCACCCCCATCCTAGGGAAGGGGAACCCCCCTTTCACAGAAAGGAAAATGCCCTGCTCCAGCCCCCAATGCCAGCTCTCCCAGAGGCCCACACTGAAAGTCCTCTGCACAGACCAGCCCCACTCTTGTCTCTCAAGCTCCTTACACCATATCTGAGCCAAGCTGCATGTTCATGGAGGAATCAGAGGTCATTCCATGATCGTAAGTGGGCACCATGGCAGGCATTTGGGGCTCTGGGGTGGGAAGCGGCTGGTCCCTGGAAAGTAGGAGGAAAATACATATGCCTGATCAAGGGTTGATGCCACCACCCCTTCCTGCAGGTAAGTGCCAGTCCCCAGGCCCCACTCACCATCAACACCATCACACTCACCTTTCCACAGTCATCTTGATGGTTGCTGGGACATAACCCCTGCCATCCTTGCCCATCTGTTCAGCTGTTGTGGGGAGGCAAAGAGAGCCATGGAATACTTGGAGTTAGGGAGGAAGGGAGGTGGAGAAGGTGGGCATGGCGGATGGGGAGCCAGGAGAAGTGGGACTAAGAAGACAGGGAGGGAAGTTGGGGATGACACGATGGGCAGGTAGAGAGGGGGCGGCTGGGAGCAGGGAGAAGGCGAGCGACAGGAGGGAGGCAGCACTGCCAGCTCCAGCTCACGCTTATAGTGGCTTCGGAAAGCCTCATCCTTGGGTTTCTTGGGGTAGAGGTTTTTGAGCTGAGCAAGGTCCCGGATTCGGTCCCCTAGTGAGCGGATGGACAGGTCCTTGGCCGAGAACGGCTGGATGTTCTCTATCTGTGGGGAGCCTACAACAGGAATGAGACTCTGGGTCCCTCTGTCCAGATGTTCTTCCCCTTCCCCAGGGCCAGGCCCCGCCACAGGACCCATTATCAGTCTACAAAGGCAAGGGAAAGAGGCCCCTGGGGTGGGAGTCCTGAAGGAAGGAGGCTTGCTAGTCTCCATTCCCACAAAGCTCACAGTGAGAAGACAGAAGTTTAGACCACAGAAGGAAGAAGAGAATTTCGGCCCAAGGGAAAATTTCCTGAACGGTAGGGTTGGCATCAAGGAAGGCTAGTATATGTCTCTCCAGAAGAAACTCCAGAAGACACAAGCACAGACGTAGAGGACCAGCTGGGGTGACCTCACCATCCTGGCCCCGGATGACGTGGGCAATGGTGATGCCCCCAATCTCGGAATCACTGAAGCGGAGGAGGAAGGTCCCATCAGGCTCGTTGAGAAGAAGGCTAGTGACATACTGTTTGCTGATGAAGCCGATGATCAGCCTGGCCAGGATGAAGGATAGCATGGCGGTGGGGACACGGGGTGGAGAGGGAGCTGGAGGTATAGCTACCCAGGCCACCTGGGGCAGGGACTCACCTATCTGACCAGTAGCTCCGGAGACAGCGTTTGGTGAGGTCTAGGACACCATCAAACCACTGCCAAAAGGTGAAGCCACGACCCAGCAGGATCTCCTGGGGGGGGCAGGGGGAGACAGGGAGGAGAGAATGTGTGTGCGGAGGTGGAGGGGGGACAGGAGTTGGGCTGTGAGTACATACACAAGAGTCACAGGGTTCAGGTACCAAATTGGACCTGACACCGAATTAATGATAATGGCTAACATTCAAGCTTATTATATATGCCAGGCACTATTGCAAGCCCTTTCCATATATTAATTGATCTTTACAAGCCTATGGAGGTAGCTACTGTAACTATCTCATCTTACTCCAGAAGCACAGAGAAGTCAGCCCAGGTCAGCACAGCTGGTGAGAGGCAGAGCTGGGATTTGACCCCAGGTGGTCTGGCACCAGAGCCCCCAATAACCACCGTGCTACGCTATCTTCCTAAGGAGGCCCGGCCGAGGAGGAGTCCAGAGAAAGGCAACTTGCCAGGTGTGTGTTGTTCTCCCTTTACCAACACATCTTCTGATCTCGTGGCTTTTCTTTCTTCCTTTTTTTCTAAGAGAGCAGAACATGCCTGCACTTTACTCAGCTGATTGCCATCAAGACACCCAGATCTCCATTTTCCCCATTTTTGTAACTCACCCAGTCCTGGGCCATCCTATTTTGGAGGCAGTAAAATGCAGGAGTTAACAGCAAGAGTCAGAAATATGGGGTTCCATCCTAGCCATGCCACTAACCTGCTGTGAGACCATGGACAAACTACCTAACCCCTCTGAGCATCAGGTTCCTCATCTGTAAAACGGGGATAATAATAGTACCTGCCTCAAAGGGATGTTGGGAGGACTAAATAAGATAACACGCAAAAGTGTTAAGCACAATGCCTGGCATGTAGTAAGCCGTTAACACATGGTAGCTATTATTACTGCACACGTCCCTATGGAATTTCGCCGTGGATTGTACTGTTTTCCCGATGGGCCAAAGTCATTTTGAATCAGAGCTCAGTTTACAAACAATCTGGGAGAGGCATGCAAGTCAACAGTGAAGAGGGAGGACAGGGGGCCTCCCGAAACCTGAGGGGTGCCAGAAAGCAAGCACTCTGGGCTGATCCCCAGACCAAGGCCTGGCACCAGAGCCCCCCATAAGCACTGTGATATGCTACGCATGATGAAGCACAGTGAAGATCCCAGGGGTCATCCCTGGGTGGAGGGTGGGGAGGCTGAGTGCTCTGATATGAAGAGCACTGGGTGCTCCTGGGTGGGAGGTTCGGAGGGCAGAAGAATGACCTTGTTGAACTGTGACCAGGACACAGAACGGTGCTGGAAGGCCTCCATGCTGAGGCTGTTGTCATTGAAGATCTTCTGAGCCAAGAAGAGGAAGTGCTCTGGGAGCAGGCCCCGGTTGGTCCCCACCTCTGCCATGAACTTGAGGTTCAGAGTTTCACACATTTTCTCCCAGGGCACTCGCTCAGCCACCACAAAGGGCACACGCTCCTGGGGTGAAGGGGGAAAGGAGAGGGCATCTCAGGCTATCACCCCTGTTCTTCCTTAGATCGGCCCTCACGCCTTCTACCTCCCCCACACCCCATCCTCCTAGCACTGTCTCCTTCACTCGTTCACAAAGACATTGCTTTTTCATCAGTGGTTTTATGGTGCTATGACGTGACAGTCATCAAAACTGGGAATGAAAAGATGTCAGAAGGAATGCGAAAGCAGGTCCATGAGAAGGAATCAAGGTAAATCCATTTTTACATGTCTGCCACCCCTCCAGCCTGCAGCACAGGTACTCTCCCAGGATGTACCCTCATGTTAAAACCCACCCTGCACTGTTCCCCCACTTTGGGTCTTTCCTCACCATTTCTGAGAAGGCATTGTCCCACAGGATGGTGGCTTTGGCATTGTTGTCTTGGTTGCCATGGACGATGACCACCAGGGGCAGAGACAAGGCCTTAAGGGGATGGAGAGAGGGGGTTCTTCTTATTGGGGTAAGAAATTTCCTTGGCATGCTGACACTGAGGGTATAGGGAAGTTCTTGGGCTTGCACGGTATAGTTAAAATCTTACGGTATGTTATTAAATACTTTCTGAAGCCGAACTAGTCCCATACTGTAGAGAAGTGGATAGGCATCAATGCTATGAAGCCAGACTTCCAGGTTTCAAATAAAGCTCTAACATTTAAGAGCTGTGTCACCTTGGGCAAATTACTTGCTCTCTCTGTGTCTCAATATCCTTATCTATAAAATGAGGCCAGTAATAGTACCTATCTCATAATGTTATTGTGAAAACCAAAATGTGTGTGTGTGTTGTTGTGTGCTGTTGAGTCAATTTCAACTCATAGTGACCCCATGTGACAGGGTAGAACTGCCCCCATAGGGTTTTCTAGGCTGTAATCTTTATGGGAGCAGATCGCCAGGTCTTTCTCCCACAGAGCCGCTGGGTGGGTTAGCAGCTGAGCACTTAGCCATTGTGCCAACAGGGTGTAGATATCACTTAAAACAGTGCCCTGGTCTATAAAAAGTGCTTAATGAGTGTTAGTTGCTATAGACTCTTCTTCCCAGGCATATACACTCACTCCTTCCTGCTCACCCTGGCTCAAAAACAAACAAAAAAACCAAATTCGTCTCATTGAGTTGATTCTGACTCATGGCGGCCCCATTTGTTACTAAACAGAATTGCTCCATAGGATTTTCTTGGCTATAATCTTAATAGAAGCAAATCGCCAGGTCTTCCTGGTCCCAGGGTTTAAGAATCCCAGACACATAAGGCAGGAGGAAGTCAGGAGGATTAAGGACTCAGGGCCCCAGTGTGTGGTGTCCCAGACTGGGGCAGGGCTGGGGCCTCGGTTCACCTGGAGCTGGATGGGAAGTTTGTTGGGGCCAAGTGTGAAGCTGGTGGAGAAAAGCACAGCACACTTCTCCTCGGTGACAGACTCCGTGCCCTTCCGCTCACACCGCTTGATTTTCTTCAAAAGCTGCCGGGAGGGGCGAGGGCAGAGACAGCTTCTCCTGGGCTCCTGGCACCCTCTCCCAGGAGAGTCCCACAGTCTGAGCACACCCCCTCCACTGCACCCTGAAGCCCCTCACCAGGTTCTTGAACAGGGCGGAGCAGCAACTACCCGGAATGCTGTTCTCCAGGGGCACTGTGTTGTTGATGATCTCCCCGCTGCTTTCTCTGCCGAGGGAGGCCAGAGAGTGAGCGAGCTCATCCCAGCTGGGCCAGGTATACCCACGAGTGTGAGGAGCTTGAGTCCATGGGTGAATGGCGTGGGCCACCCGCTGTCACAGCCCCAAATCTGCATCCTCTCACTTGGGTTTTTAAGACAGGAGTCTCCATCTTGGCCAAACCATGATTCTTCCGCCCCACTCCAGCCCCTGCATGGTTCCCTCCTTTTCCCCTGCCTTGACCACTGAGGATCCCCACATCCCATGGCTCTCTCCCCATCACCCCACCTTCATGATGCCATCCCCCCAGGCTCCTCTAGCCTCCATCACCCCAATAGACCTTCTCCAGCCCTCGCCCTGGCTTACGCTCCTGTGCCGGGCCCTTGGGGCATACTCAGCTCCCTCGCCTGCTTCTCAGTCACCATGTCAGCCCTGACCAGCGGGGGCTTGGCTGGGGCCCCCAGGAACCGCAGGCCCAGCAGAAACCGAACCCCAGCCTGGAACTTCGTCTGAGTCTTCAAAACCTGGGGGGGCTGCTTCTCCACCAGGAAAGAGCTGCGAGGAGTGAAGAGAACACAAGGGGAGTTAGGGGCCTGCTCCCTCCTGGTACCCTCCCCACACTCTAGCTCCCTTCCTTCCATCTGTGGGGCTTGCTCTAGGCCAGGCTGGGAGCTCCTGGGGCATACCTGGTGACGAGGGTTCGCAGGACTTCATCTAGCCGACTGACCAGCGATGCCCGGATCTTGGGTTCAAGCTCCCCACCAGCTGCCCCCACCTCCTGCTGCAGCTGGAAATAAATGTCCACCAGGCTCTCACACCTGGGGCCAGGACAGAGGTCAGGGGGAACAGGATTTAGGCTGCCTGCTCCAGCCCACACTCCTTTCCCCTTAACCCAGGAAGAAAACAGGATAGTGTTTGTGGAGGGGTGGAGTAGGCAATGGGTGGCTGCAGGGCACCTGGGCTGCAGAGGCTCTGGGCTCGTTTTCAGTGCCCAGGCCCCCTGCGGAAACACAGCTGCCTCTCTTCACCAGGGCTCTGGTACCAGGGCAGCTGCGAACACATACAGTGCTTGTGTGCAAGTTAGAAGGTGCCCCCACCCAACAAAGGAGCCCTGGTAGCACAATAGTTGAGCACTCGGCTGCTAAATGAAAAATTGGTAGTTCAAACCCACCCAACTGCTCCAAGGGAGAAAGACCTGGCAATCTGCTTCCATAAAAATTACAGCCAATAAAACCCTTTTGGGGAGTTCTACTCTGTCATATGGGCTCGCTATGAGTCAGAATCAACTCGACGGCACTTGACAACAACACACCCAATAGGCCAGATAGAAAAAGGCTCCCATTCCTCTGGGCACAGGGCTTGAAGAGAAAAGCGTGGGCTGGATTAGCCCCACTTGGGTCCCCTGGCCGGTCAAACCTGTATAGGACAGGACCTGCGCGATGGTGTGCACCATCCGGCTGGCACTGGCCTGCTCCAAGGCCCTCCTACTTGGCTTTTTCTCTCTCGCACCCGTGGGTCCTGCCCACCTGCCCCCCTCCAGCAGGGACAGCAGGTGCCCACTCCCAGTCGGCCCTTCTCCACCAGCCCTGCCCAACCTCTCCTGTAGCGGGGCCAGGCTCTCCTCAAAGGGTGCGCCATTCCCTGCCAGCTGCTGCTGCCGTTTCCAAATCTGGATCCTTTTCAGCACCAGGGTCTGGACCACCTCCAGCTCCCCCACAGACTCCTGCAGCAACGTGGGCAGGGCCTGTGGACAGGGAGGGGCTTGAGCCAAGGCCACACAGGGCCTCCTCACCCAGCTTTGGGGGGTAGGGCTCTCTTTCTCACCTCTGACATTACCCTGCCCCACCTCAGTCCTTGCCTCTCTGAGGTCTAATTTCCATCCCTTGAGCTGCACCGGGAGCTCAGGCTCCGCCTTTCAGCCCATTACTCACCTCCCTTGACCCAGTCCCATTGGCAGGAGTTTCTATCAAGGTGTGCAGAGACACTGAGACTGGGGACAAAAATCAGCAGTGAGGTCCAAGGTGGGATCACACCCCACACATTCCCCAGAACCCTCCTGGGGCTCCAGGGCCTGGCCCCCACCTTGGCCAGCCTCAGGCCCCTGCTTCAGGGCTTCTTGGAGAAGGCGGATCTTCCCTACTTGATGCTGCAGCCTCTGCAGAGCTGTGTTAAACTTAAGTTCTTCCTGCTTCCAGTGGAAAGACATTGGCAGGTGGTGGAACTGCACAGGAGGGACACATGCCAAGAGGTGAGACATTCTGCCCATCCCTCAACACCTAGCCCCCACTCCCTGAAGGGGTGCCCTCTGCCATGCTCTGCAGAAAGGGAGACAGACAGAGCCCTTGTCTGACTCCCATCTCCCCTTTGGCAGCTCTTCCTGACCTTTTGGGACCCCCTGGAGATCAGACCTCTCTCCTGGCAGAATCAATTCCCCACCTTTTGCTCTGTCCTCCCCAGGCCTTACTACCCTCTGTACCTCATTTGAAGTTTCCCTGAGCTTGGCTTGGGGTTCACTCTGACCCCAGGAACCTCCTTTGGTCATCCTGGGCTTAGAACACTGAGGCTTTCCTGAGATTCAAATTCTTTTCTGGATTTTCATGGTTCAAGCTGTGGCATCAGGGAGTTGAGTTGGGGTGGGGAGTAGGGTATCACAATACCTGTTCCATAACAGCTTTTTTCTCCCCCTGAAGTATTTGTCTGAAAGTGGCCACCAGCTTCAGGGGATCCCTCTGGTATATGCTCTGTAGAGGCGAGGGCAATGGGCAAGGTTAGCCTAGATCTTACTCACGTCCTTCATATCCAGCATTCCCGCACTGCCCACCCCCCCATCCACACATGCACTGAAGGGAGACAACTGTAGACTCCAGAAGTTTTTATGCATTTGCATACTTTTAAATCTAATTTGCATGCTAGCTAACAGTCAACCACAGGAACACCAATTTTCTTCCAGGGTCCAGTGCTCACCCCAGCTCCACCCAGGTCCCAGCAGAGCCCATCCCTGTCCCCTCCACTCCTGCTCCCACCTCCAGGGTGCTGATGTGTTGCAAGATGGTGCTCCCCTCCCCCTGCTCTCCAGCAGTGGTCTGAAGGCGCTGGACAGTA
Source organism: Loxodonta africana (assembly GCF_030014295.1). Taxonomy (NCBI): domain Eukaryota; kingdom Metazoa; phylum Chordata; class Mammalia; order Proboscidea; family Elephantidae; genus Loxodonta; species Loxodonta africana. The sequence continues at coordinate 80,242,648 of NC_087345.1, read as the reverse complement.
GCCGAGAGTAGGGCGCTGGCCATGTTGCAGCAGAAAGCATCTGAGCCAACCAGGAACTCCCTGTGGGAAGATCAGGGTGAAGCAGCCTCAGCCCAGGGCTTCCTCAGCTCTCTGGACCCTCCACCCCACAGCAAACAGGTCAGTGGCTCCTTTCCCTTCCTTATTCTCCATCCAGACTTCTGCAGCCCTCATCCTTGCCTCTTGTTCCCCCATTTTCCAGCTGTTATGGGAAGTGTTCTTGCACACTTGCACACAGGGACTCCACGTGTCAACATGTATAGTCTGGTCTTGAGGGGGGGTGGGCACAGACAGCCCTCTAAATCTTGGCACCACACATGGGATAATGGGTCCCAGATCCTGAATCGCACAGGTGAAGGGAGACAGTCCAATGAGAGGGAGGTGGGTCGGGAGGACCTGGAGGGACTCACCAGGGCTGGTTCTCCAGCCAGTCACCCAGGAGATGCCGCAGGTGTTGGGGAAAGTCGACGTAGAGCCGCTGCAGTTTTTCTGGGAGCATCTTGGAGACCAGACCCCACAAAGACATGATCTGGGGCTTGGAGGGTGCCTGGAGGACAGGAAAAAGCCCACTCTGAGATGTGCCTGAGCAACTCAGTCTATCTACTGGGGCAGCCAGGGACCTCTTGTAGACAGCCCTCCCAGAGACCATCTCCACTGCCACTCACAACCAGATCCCCTCAAACCAGACACATCCTTGGTCAGTGCCTGAAACAGGGTAACACCTTTAATGGTGTTCACAGTGGCAATGGTGGTGGGCAGAATTGGGCTTTCAGAGGGGTGGGGAGAAAAGGGGATCAAGGAAGTGGGGAAAAATCTCCCCCAGAGAAGGCGGGGAACTTGGGTTCCAGGTCTAGACCTAGCTCTGGTTCTGTGGACAAGGGACCTCCCCTCCGTGATCCTCAGTCTTCTCATCTATAAGACACGAGGGTGGGATGAGTGCAGAGCTTTCCAGACTTTTGAAAGTAGTAGACAATTACAGTTTTTAATCTGTAGAGTACCAAAAAACTCATTGCCATTGAGTCAATTCCAACTCATAGCAGCAACCTTACAGGACAGAGTAGAACGGCCCCATAGGGTTTCTAAGGAGCGGCTGGTGGATTCGAACTGCCCACTTTTTGGTAGCAGCCGAGTTCTTAACCAGTACACCACCAGGCCTCCTCTCAACTATACAGAAGATATAAAATTGAAGCTGCTCTGTTGAAAGCAAGTGTGGAAGGCCTGGAGCTCCACTGCTTCGACGTCCCTTTCCCCACCTTCTGACCCCAAATATGTCCCTGGAAAAACCCCTCAAAATTCCTGGGCTCCAAGAGATTTTGAAAACCATCAGGTTAGATGATGAAGATGATAGAGTGATAATATTGTTGTTAACTGGTGTCGAATTAGTCCCCAACTCATGGTGACCCCATGCACAACGGAACTAAGCATTGCCCTGGTACAGCCCCATTCCCAGGATAAAGCCCTCGTGATCCACGGGGTTTTCACTGGCTGGTTTTCAGATCACCAAGCCTTTCCTCCTTGTCTGTCTTAGTCTGAAAGGTCTACTGAAACCTGTCCAGCACCATAGTAACATTCAAGCCTCTACTGACAGATGGGTAGTGACTGTGTATGAGGTATTTTGGTTGGGGAACCTGAGTCTCCAACATCTTGTTGTTGTTGTTGTGTGCCATCAACTCCATTCCAACTCATAGCAACCCTATATGACAGAGTAGAACTGCCCATTGGGGTTTCCTAGGCTGTAATCTTTCTTTATGGGAGCAGATGGCCACATCTTTTGTCCCGTGGAGACGCTGGGTGAGTTTGAACCACCAACTTTTTGGTTCACGGCTGAGTGCTTAAACATTGTGCCACCAGGGTATCTCCTAGGCTTTCTGGCATGGAAGGTGAGAATTCTATCACTGAACCACCAATGCCCCCAGAGCGATAACAGCTACCATTTATTAAGAGCTTACTATGTATGAGGAATTACACTAAGCGTATTATCTCAGAGCCTCATAACAATTTCAAAAACATATAATTATCCCTTTTTATGGATGAAGAAACTGAGGCTCAAGGAGGTTCTCTAACTTGCTCAAGACCACTCAGCTAGTGAGTTTCAGTGGCAGAATTTGAATCCAAGTCTGCCCAATTCTTGAGATTTAGCCACCACACTGTGCTGTCAAGACTCCTTCTGGCTTCACATCCCATCATCCTATGAGGAGGGGGAGGGTGGGAGGAGAAGGGAGGGAGGAGGGATGGAGACAAGGGGGAAAGTAGAAAGAACTAAGGAAGAGAGTGAGGGAGACTGGGGGAAAGGTGGGGTTAATAAGCCTGAAGAGAAAAAGCATAATGGAGGGGGAGAGAAAGTGAGAGGGCACTAGAAGGCCAAGGGGAGAGAAGGAAAGAAGGAGAGAGCACAGGAGACCTGGGCGGATGGGGGGAGGGTTGCGGCCTCACTTCTAGGTGGGCTACAGGGTGGAGGTAACCAGTGGTTTCCCAGGAGTCTCTCAGTTCACGTTTCTCATGTAGTGTGCCTGTCCCTGAGGTGAGGAGAGGATGGGGATGGAAACTCCCTGGGTCTCCCCCGACCCAGTAACCCCAAACTCTCCTGTTGCACTTTCAGCCTCTCCTAAGTCTCCTGAAGGCATGGAGAACAGAGGGCCCCTTCTCTGCAGACTCTGCTCCAAGATCCTCTGGCCTCTCCTGCCACTCCTTACCCCCTCCAGCTCTTTTCTCTCAAAGGCAGAATCTTCTCCACTTGTCCCCCTCTGCTCAGGGTCTCCAAACAGGCCTTGCTCTCCTCCACCCCGTGGGGTGGGGGAGGCACCTTCTGGAGCTGGTTGGTTTATTTCAGATTCAAGGGAGGGCTCCAATCTATCTGCTCCTCCCATCTCTCCCGGTGCTGAAATTCCAGACCTTGGACTCCTGGTCAGCCCTAAACCATAGGCAGCCGCCCTTTCCTCTGTATCCCCTAGCTGAGAGACCAGTCTCCTGGCTTCAAATCTCCGCCCCCCACCACCTCCCCAAGCATCAGGAAGCCACACTCCTCCCACCCCCACAGGGTTACGCCCACCCCCACCCCCACCCCTACCCCTACCCCATAGCGAGGCTGGGTCTTTCGGCCTAGACTGGACAGGCCACCTTGTACAAAGGGAGTCGGGGGAGGAGCCACGGCGTGAGGGGGCGGGGCCAGTGTTCCCTCCCAGACCGGGAAGGGAAGCCCCACGTCCAGGATCCTCATCGGCCCGCTTCTTGGCCTAAACGCGATCACTCAACCCCTACATTCGCGAGTCCTCTGGCCCTGTGGCCACAGGATCGAAACGCAAAAGCGCTTCTCAGAATTGCCCAATGTGTGTATGTGGCGGTGGGGCAGGGAGGGGGGAGGAGGAGGGGAGGCGGAGCCAGTTCAGCACGAGGAGGGTTAACTCGGCTCCGGGGAAATCTCAGCGTTTACAGCAGCCAAGCGTGGATCAATTTTGAGGGGGAAATTCCCCCTCCTCTGGGGCACCATGAAGTCTACATCTGGGGCTCGCTCACCCCCCAGACAAGCTAAACCCTTGAACAAGAACCATTATGGGGGTGAAGATTGGGATCCACTGCTCTCTGGCATCAACCTTCTAGGGAGGGGCAACTACGTCCCCCCGCCAGAGAGGCACCTCCTTTTCCTCCTTTCCCTGCTTTACATCCCCTTGAAAGTGCCGCGGTGGAGTGTGGAGGTGACCCATGGGCAGGGGTGGGGGTGCTGGGGCCTGTACCCGCCCTGATTCTTCAGAGTTCGAAACTTGCCCAAACCCAGTACCACCAGCTACCAATTTCTTGGGGACCATCCACCCTGCCCAGGAAGAATCCCTTTTAACCCCTCTCCCACACTCATAGCCAGAGGTCTCCCCACCCCCCTCAGAGGCATCCCCTCACCTTGGCAACCCCTCTGCTGTCTTCTCCCTCTCTCAGCGGGCACTGCCAGGCCCCATGTGTCTGTAGTTCTGTCCAGCAAGTTGAGGGTCGGACCTGCCAGCACCCCCCCTCCACCACTACCACCAAAAAGACACACACACAGACACACACACACACACACAAACCCTCTCCCGTCCTTTCTCTTCAGTGTAAGCAGTAGCTGCCCCAGCCCGCTGGCTGTTTCCGGCTTCTCTGTCTACCCAGGTCCCTCCCTGGAGCTCTGACGACACAGAGAAGAGAAAGTGGGCTGGAGGAGGAAGAGGAAGAAAGTGGGGTGAATGTGTGTGCCTCCAGTGCCCAGTCGGGGAGCGCAGCGGAAAATCAAGGCTGTGCCTCGGGGGGCCTATGGCCAGGCAGGAGGGGAGGCTGCCCCTGCCCCCTACTCACTTTGTCTGTCCCCCTGGAGGCGATCGATTTTTTTTCTCCCAGGAAGTCACAACATCAAGCAGAAACATGCCACCCCAAACTGCCTCGCTCCTATACTCAAACTTTCGCGGGGGCTAGGGTTTGGGCTCACAAGGGACCCGGGCCTCGGGAAAAGCAAGTCCCTCTGGGCTCTGCGCTCCCTCCAGTGGAGGACCCAGAAAAGCAACTGGGGAGCCTGAAGCCTTCTGTAACTCCTGGGCCCCCCTCCCTTCTGAGGCGGGAATGCCTTAGAGGTCCCGTGACCACTGATGGGAGGGGGTGGGGGAAGGGACCCCACAGCTCAGAATTCTGAAAGACTCGAGAAGGAGCACCAGGGACTGAAGACAGTCTTTGCCCCCTCCTCACTCACAGAGTACCACTCCTCAGACCCTGGTGGGAGCTGGCACCAGTCAGAGCTACTAACTGCAGATTCCCAAGGCACAGGTTTGAAAACGAATCTGCTGCGCAGTCTTGGCGAAGTTCCTATCTGTTTCTGGGGTAAACACTGAGACACACCCAGAAACAAACACACACATGCACAACTTCTCTGGCCACAGGACTACACATACATACATACACAAACACACACACGTTCAGGCAGGCACACAGACATGTCAGCGCTCAGAGCCACATGCAGTCGCAACGCCACTCTGTCTCTCTCTCTCTCAAGCGCTCAAAATACACAAGACTTGACCAGCAGAGCTTCTGAGTCATAACTCGTGGTTTCTGCAGTCTTCATTATGCAAGGAACTAGGGGAACCCAAGGGTCCCAGAGGGGCCTTCAAGCTCCCAAAACTGAGAGGCAGGGCGCACAGAAACGGTGGTATGGGGGGGGGCGCTGTGGGGAGTGGGAGGAAGTTTCCACTCCCCTTCTTTCTCTCCAACAGGGCAGGGCTGAGGGGGTCAAAGCTGGGCTTATGCTTCCCCCTAGTGGCTGAACCAGCCCCCCAACACCTCCACCTCCCATCTGCAAATATGCACGTCTGCGAAGGAGTACGCATGTGCGGGCCCAATACAGCCCAGAACATAGAAGAGCTTGAACTCTGGAGGCAGGCTGCTTGGGTTCAAATCCTGCCAATATTGCTAACTGCACAACTCTGGGCAATTTACTTAACCTCTTTATGCTTTAGTTGCATCATCTGTAAAATGGTGCAAATGATGGTCTTAACCCATAAGGCCGTGAGAATGGATGCAGTAATACATGTGAACAATGCCTGAGAACAATGCCGGGCACATAGTAAACGTTAAGCCCTATTTTTATGGTCCAGGATAAACCAGGGATGAGGAAGGTGGGGTCCCCATATTTGGGGAATAATTCTACCACCACAAGACAGAGTCTGTCGGAGGTGTGTATGTGTTTACCGTTTCTGGAAGGCAGTTACACTGAAGAGGGGAGAGCTGGGGGGTGGAGGTGGCAGGCAGGGTATCTGTCCATGAGCTTGTACAGCAAGCAACACTAGGACCGCAGTGTGTGCACATATGTGGTCAAAGCACCTGTACTTTTTGTGTCCTCCCAGGTGTCCACTCTGCCTGTGGACATTCACAGATAGTAGCTGAATTCAGGCTTCTCCATCTCAGGGGACTCAGGGGGGCAGAGTTCCCCTCCCCTCCCCAACTTGGACAGGAGGAGGGGAAGGAGTGAACACATTTTCTGACTTTGGCTCCTTTAGGGGGTAGGTAAGGAGCAAGTACTGGTAGGAAACTGTTTATTGTCTTCCTCTCTAACTGATTGCACCAGTGGGGGCGGTGATATCATGGAAAGAACTCAGAATTTAGAAGCAAATCCGGCTGGAGTCTTACTCCACTTAAGAGCTTTGTGACCATGCGTGTCACCTCCTCAAATGGGGACAATAGTTAAACCTACTTCACAGGGCCTGGACTAGCGCGAGGCAAGCGAGGCGCCTAGGGTACCTGGGGTACGAGTTTAAGGAGGCACTCACTCTCAGGTGTGCAATTGCAGGATTGGCCAAAAGACCTTCGTGACCTGGAGAGTGAGTGCCTCACTTGCCTCACCTTCTTCCTGGTCCTGCCACCCCCCAGGTGGCTGTTAAGAATTGCATGAGAGAAAGTATATGAAAAAAAGAACTCTATGGTCTGTGAACTGAAACTAGCAACCCAATAAAAAAAAAAACTAGTAGTTGGTCACAAAATCAATTCGGTGGGCCTTGACCATCATTTTTTTTTTAATGAAGTAGAATAGAAAATATCAGAATGCATCACACAAAGTAAGGGCAGGTATGGTTTCATGAAACTTTTGTTTCAGTTTTACATACGTATCTGAATTCTAGGTCATGATATAAAATGCATTTTCTTGTACAGGTTATGTTCAAAGAAAGCACCTTTCAGATGCTGGTGATCCTTATCTATTGGTTTGCATTCCTTTTTAATTCTTTTACAGGTACTTCCTTTCCCCCCACCCCTGACAGGAACATAAGCTCCCAGAGGGCAGGGACTCATATACTGTACACACTGCTATGCAATCAGAAGACAGCATGCGTTTTTGCTATTGATTACAACAAGGGCTACCTTTTATTGAGTACTTACTGTTTACCTACTGCTGGGTTAAATGTTTCACATACATTTTCTTACATAAGGATTAAATTTACTGGGTGGTGCAAAGAGACTACTGGACTACTAGCTGAAAGGTTGGCAGTTCAAACCAATCCAAAGGCACCTCAAAAGTAAGGCTCAGTGATCTTCTTCCAAAAGGTCACAGCCTTGAAACCCTATTGAGTGCGGTTCTACTCTGAGTCTACTATGGGTTGGAATCGACTTGACAGCAACCAACAACAACAAAGTTACTGATGGATTGATTGCAAAAGCTCAATATATTTCACAGACAAGATGAGTGAGTGCCATGTTCAGGAGAACTGGGCAGTGCCTGGAGGATCGAGAGATAGAAAGATGAAGCCATGGAAGAAGTGTGGCAGCTGATGTGGGCCCCTGGCCAACTCTCTCACCTAAGCCTTCAACTTTCTTCTCAATTTCCCTCCACCTTGATACCAGGTCACCATTTGGATTAGAGGAAACAGAGGCCATCAGTTGGAAACTCCCTCGCTTTCCTGCCTGCTCCGAATCAACGGACTTACTCGTCAGCGCCTGGGCCCTCCCTGAGGCTCAGCCCCAGCCTTAGGTGTGGTCCTTCACTTGTGTGCAGGACCCCAGGTTCTTGTTCCATTAGTCATCCCTCAGTCCCCCCAGTCTTCAACCTCTCGCTCTCTAATTTTTTTTATTGTGGTAAAAATATATGTGTAACAAAACATTTACCAATTCAACAACTTTTCAGTGTACAATTCAATGACACTAATTCCATTCATCATGTTGTACAATGATCACCACTGTCCTTTTCCAAATTATTCCACCACCATTGACAGAAACTCCATCCCCCTTAAGCAGTGATTCCCCCTCCCCCCTTTATTCCCACCCCTGGTAAGCACTAATAAACTTTGGTCTCCATATATTTGTCTATTTTATATAAGTCGGATCATACAATATTTGTCCTTTTGTGACTGACTTATATCACTCGGCATAATGTTTTCAAGGTCCATCCATGTCATAGCATGTATCAGGACTTCATTTCTCTTTACGGCAGAGTAATACTCCATTGTATGTATGGATCACATTTTGTTTATCCATTCATCTATTGATGGGCATTGAGTTTATTTCCACCTTTTGGCCTTTGTGAGTAGTGCTGCAACTCACTCTCTAATTATTACAGTTTCTTACTCTTAGCATATAAACTCATTAAAATCCCTTCCACCTTTAAAAAAGTAAAATCAGCCAAACAAATGAATAAAACCAATCCTCCCAGAACCTGTGTCCAGTAATTCTACAGACATTTGTTGAGTGTCTATCCTCAGGCCCTTACAGGTGAGAGGAGCCTGACTAGCTAACAGACAACGATGCTACAGGATAATCGGGGCTGCTATTCCAGTGAGCACAGGGTGCCCCAGAAGCCTATGGGGGGGTACCTAAGCTAGTAGGGGTTTGGGGAAGATCAGAGAGGGCTTCCTGGAAGGGGTGATGCTTGAACTGAATCTTGAAAGAGAAATGGTAGTTATTCAGGCAAAGAACAAGGGAAGAGTTAAACCAGGAAGAGGACCTAGCATGTGCAAAGGCATGGATACCTGTGGGAACATGGTACCTCCTGGAAATGAGCAGTAGTTGGCAATAGAGAACCATGAGAGGACTTAGGCAGGTGAGTAATGTGAGATTTATTAGATAGACCACTCTAGCTGCAGTGTCAAGGATGGCTTGAAAAGGGCAAGTCTGAACGTGACAGATAGTTCAGAAGGTTAATAACAACAGAGGAGGAGACTGTATGGTGGAGGAGTAGAAATGAAGCATTGTGGAGTTGAGGCTGATTAGGAAAGGAAGTGAAGACACAGGGGCCAGTGGGTAAGGAAAGAATGCAGTCAAGAAGTTGGAAGTCTCAAAGACCTAAAGACCAGCTGTCCTGGGAGCAAGGGAAAGAAAGCTGGAGGGCTGGGATGGTGTGGCCAGAAACTCAGGGATGAGACTTCAGTCCAGCTCTCCTGGGAGAGTGTGGTACAGGGTGCATCTGTGGGAGTGAGTGGCCGTGGTGACATGGAGCTGAGTCATTGGAGTTGAGGAGGACGTGGGACCAAGAGGCCGAGGTGCTAACTGGGCTGTCTGCATGAACACTGAAGCCATCTAGGTTTGCAGAAGACCTGAGGTGGGCAGAAAGACAGTGAGTCAGGTATTAGAGTCTTCAAGGAATGTGGGCTAGTGACCAAGAACATCAATGAATGACAACAAAAATAGCTAACATTTAGTTAGAGCTTACTATGCTATTTCAATTCCAACTTAAATATTTAAGTACTGTACCTTTTCTCCTGTAACTATGCTGTGATATAGAAGTGTGCTCCTCAATATAGTAGCCACTAGCCACATGCAGCTTTTTAATTTTAAATTAAAAAATTCAGATGCACTAGCCACATTTCAACATGTGGCTTGCAGCTACCATATTAGCCAGACATTGAACATTTCCATCATCCCAGAAAGTTTTATTGGATAGTGCTGATATCCCTCATTTTACAGATGAGAAAACTGTGGCACAGAAAGGTTAGGTAACTTAACCAAGGTCACAGAGCCAGTTAATAGGAGAGCCGGGATCTGAACCCAGGGTCAGCACTGTTGCCCTTAAGCAGTGTGCTATCAGTCTTCTCCATGGAAGGTGAAATAACTGACCCTTATGGGAAGGGCAATATATAACTACTGGGGCAAGCCCTGGTGGTTCCTACTAGCAGCCAGTCCTTTCTCCGTTGCTGGCGGAGACTGGATTTTGTTCAGGTGTCCCCTCCCATGTTTTCAAGAGATGAATCTTCATTGGCCTAGCCAATCACAGTATTTCCATTCCCTGGCCAGTGAATGACCCAATCCTGGTCAAGAGGACTTTAGGTAGCTCCCGGAAAAGGTTTTGTTCTTCTTCCATGCCATGTCCACACGTGAGGCCTGGAACAGCTACAACCATGTAGCAACTGTGAGGAGAGATGCCACAAACCACTGAGGATAGAAGTGTGAAGAGGTTTTGGAAAACTCTTGATGAATCAGCCAGCCTTGGACCTGCTCTAGAGCTCTTCGTTGTTAAAGCTGCTTTAATTGGATCTCCTGTACTTGCTGCCAAAAGCATCCCTGAGACCCTGGTGGTAACATAATGGTTATAGGAAACAGAGAACACAGCGTGAGCTGACTGGCTTGTGATCCCACCACCACCCGTCTTGTGCACTTGGGAGAAGAAGTGTCGCTGAGGACACTAATGGAAGAGTGTCCTCAGGGAAAAGCCAGGTCTCAGGCAAGCAATGAGAAGCAGAGACAGACTGAGCTGAGGGTCGCCCAGGGCTTTGTGAGAGGAGGAGCAAGGGTGGTCAGAAAGAAGAAGCGCTAGGCTGAGTGAAGGGTGAACACCCATCGTGTCCTGCCAAGGATGACAGGATATGAGCAATGGCAGAGTCAGCTGATTTCAAGGTTCCAGATGGAGCCCTGGGGCTGCCGGAGGCTTTGCTCAGCCAGCAAACCTTCACCTCATAGAAGAACAAGCAGCAGCCCTGGTGAGTGGGTGAAGTCAAGCGTCTCTGGATGGAGCCAGCTGTGGTCAGAATTGAGCCTTTGCAAGGAAATTCGAGCCCTCTAACTAGTCCTCTGGGAGCCCTGATAGCACACTGGTTAAAGCACTCAGCTGCTAAACAAAAAGTGGGCAGTTTGAATCCACCAGCCACTCCTCAGGAGAAAGATGTGGCAGTCTGCTTCTGTAAAGATTTACAGCCTTGGAAGCCTTATGGGGCAGTTCTACTCTGTCCTATAGGGTTGCTGTGAGTCGGAATAGGCTCAATGGCAGTGGGTAACTAGCTCTCTAATTACTGTCTTGCCTCTCCCCTTCCCCTCCCCTGGCCTGTGCAGCCAAGCTTCTTGAGGAAGTTGTTTATATCTACTATCTTCCCTTCCTCACATCCTCAGTACACTGCCAGCTGGCTGCTGCCCCTACTAGCTCAATGAAACCACTCTGGCCCATGTCACACATGTCCTCCTCGGGCCCAGAAAGATGGCTGGCCCCTGTCCTTACCTTGCAGGACCTCTCAGCAGTATTCAACACTGTTAACCATTCTTGAGTAAGCTCTCCCCTGGTTGATCCTTGCGGTCCCTCTCTCCTGATCTTCCTCCTTCCCCTCTGGGTGCTCCTCCTGAGTCTCCTGTCTGCACAGGCTACTCTTCCTGTGTAATCCATACTATACTCGAGGCTGCAGTGTCCCAGAGGCAAGGCAATATAGTATAGTGGTTAAAACCATGGCCTCTGGGGTCAAAGGGCCTGGGTTCAAATCCCTGCCCTACCACTTGGTTGCTGTGTAGCCTCAGACAGGCTTCAGAATCTCTCTGTGCTCCAGCTTCCAATCTGGAAAATGGAATTAATAATCGTCCTATCTACCTCATAGAGTTGAGTTAATTCTAAATAAATCCCTGCTAATGAGGCCCAGCTTGCTCTAGGGTATCCAGCTGCCTCCTGTTCATCACCACTAAAGTCCCATGGAGATCTCAAAGTCAGACAATGCAAAACTGAACCCATCACACCTTCTGCCCAAATTGGCTCCTCCTCCTCCTCTATTCCCTGACTCAGTAAATGAAACCATAGATGTACCTAGTTGCCCAGGCCAGAAACCTGGGAGTCATCGCTGACCAGTGATTCTCAACCTAGATTGTATTCTAGAAGCACCTGAGATTCTGTTATAATTGCTCTGGGGTGTGGCCTGGGCATTGAAATTTATTTTTAATCATTAATTTGTTTTTTTACAATTAAAAAAAAATCTGAGCCAAAATTTGCAACTCATAAAATTTACAAATCTTAATACATTCATTGAGTTTTGACAAATACATACACCTGTGTAACCCAACCCCGATCAAGATACAGATCATTATCCTCACTCCAGGAGAAATCACTGATCTGATATTTTTCCATTATAAATTAGTTTTTGTCTGTTCTTGAGTTCATGGACATGGATGGAATAACATAGTACATACTTTTAGGCCTGGCTTCTTTCACACAACGTGTTTTGTTCTAATAAACTTTTTTTTTTTTAGAACAGCTTTAGATTGACAGAAGAATTTCAAAGATAGTGCAGAGCTTCCATATACCCTCATACACAGTTTCCCCTGTGAATAACACTTTCCATTAATATGGTACACTTGTTACAATCAAATGAACTACCCAAACTAGCATTGACATATTATTATTAACTAAAGCCCATAATGCATTCAGATTTTCTTAGTTTTTACCTAATGTCTTGTTTCTGTTCTTCAGCATGTTTTTGAGATTCATCCATGTTGTTGTGAGTATTACAGTTTGTATTGCTGAGTAGTATCCCACTGTGGAGATACACCACAGTTTGTTTAACTTTCTTTTAATGATGGTCACCTGAGCTGTAACCAGTTTTTGGTAATTGTAAATAAAACTGCTATGAACATTCTCGTTCCAGTCTTTGTGTTTTTACTTCTCTTGGATAAATAACTAGGAGTGGAGTTGCTAGGTTGTAGAGTAGGTGAATGCTTAGTTTTATAAAAAACTGCTACATACAATGACAGATACACTGACCAATGGAACAGAATTGAGAACCCAGATGTAAGTCTATCCACCTACAGTCACCTGATTTTCGACAAGAGCCCAAAGTCCATTAAATGGGGAAAAGACAGTCTTTTTAACAAATGGTGCCGGCAAAACCAAATGTCTATCTGTAACAACATGAAAGAGGACCCATACCTCACACTTCACGCAAAAATTAATTCAAAATGGATCAAAGGCCTAAATATGAAGCCAAAAACTATAAAGATCATAGAAGAAAAAATAGGATCAATGCTAGAGGCCCAAACACACAGCCTTAACAGGATACAAACCATAACTAACAACACACAAACTTCAGAAAATAAGCTAGATAACTGGAATCTTCTAAAAATTAAACACTTATGCTCATCAAAAGACTTCACCAAAAGAGTAAAAAGAGAACCTACAGACTGGGAAAAAAATTTTGGCTGTTACAAATCCGATAAAGTTCTAATCTCCAAAATCTGCAGGAAAATCCAATACATCTACAACAAAAAGACAAATAATTCCATTGAAAAGTGGGCAGAGGAAATGAACAGACACTTCACCAAGGAAATGAACAGACACTTCACCATTCAAGTGGCTAACAGACACATGAGGAAATGCTAGAGATAACTAGCATTTAAAAAAAAAAAAATTTTTTTTTTTTTTAGAGAAATGCAAATCAAAATAACAATGAGATACCATCTCACCCCAGCATTACTGGCATGAATCAAAAAAACAGAAAATAACAAATGTTGGAGAGGCTGTGGGGAGATTGGAATTCTTATGCACTGCTGGTAGGAATGCGAAATGATGTAACCATTATGGAAAACAATATGGTGCTTCCTTAGAAAGCTAGAAATAGAAATACCTTATGATCCAGCAATCCCACTGCTAGAAATACAACCTACAGAAATGAGTCGTCACACAAATAGATATAAGCACACCCATATTCATTGCAGCATTGTTCACAATAGCAAAAAATGGAAACAACCTAAATGCCCATCAGCAGATGAATGGATAAACAAACTATGGTACACACAACGAAGCACTACGCAACGATAAAGAACAATGATGACTCTGTGAAGCATCTCACAACATGGATGAATCTGGAGGGCATCATGCTGAGTGAAATAAGTCAATCACAAAAGGACAAATATTGTATGAAACTACTACTATAAAAATTCATGAAAAGGTTTACACACAAAAAGAAACAATCTTTGATGGTTCGGGGAGGGGTGGGGGTGGATAAACTCTAAATAGACAATAGGTAAGTGGTAACTTTCATGAAGGTTAAGATAGTACACAGTAATGGGGAAGCCAGCACAACTTGTACAAGGCAAGGTCACAAAAGCTCTACAGACACATCCAAACTCCCTGAGGAACCAAATTGCTGAACTGAGGGCTGTGGGGACTATGGTCTCAGGGAACATCTGGCTCAATTGGCATAACATAGTTCATAAAATGTTCTACATTCTACTTTGGTGAGTAGCGTTTGGGGTCTTAAAAGCCTGTGAGCAGCCATCTAAGATAATCCACTAGTCTCACCCCTTAGGGAGCAAGGGAGAATGAAGAAAACTAAAGACACAAGGGACAGATTAGTCCAAAGGACTAATGGACCACAACTACCATGGCCTATACCAGAGTGAGTCCAGTAAAACTAGATGGTGCCTGGCTACCACCACTGATTGCTCTGACAGGGATCACAATAGAGGGTCCCAGAGCGAGCTGAAGAAAAATGTAGATTGATATTCTAACTTACGAGAAAAAAAAAAGACCAGACTTATTGGACTGACAGAGACCGGAGAAAGCCCAAGAGTATAGCCCCAGACACCCTTTTAGCTCAGTAATGAACACACTCCTGAGGTTCACTCTCAGCCAAAGATTAGAGAGGCCCATGAATCAAAACGAAACTAAAAGAGCAGGACAGAAAAGTGTGGTGCAGAACTCAAATTCACGTAAAAAGACCAGACTTAATGGTCTGACTGAGACTAGAGCAACCCCAGAAGATACGGCCCCCAGGTTGGGACCAATTGATGCATCATAGATGGCTGCTCGCAAGCTTTTAAGACCTCAGACGCCACTCACCAAAGTGGGATGCAGAACATTTTCTTTATAAACTTTGTTATGCCAAAGATGTTCCCTGAAACCATGGTCCCCAGACCTCTGCCCCTGCTACTCTGTCCCTCCAAGTGTTTGGCTGTGTTCAGGAAACTTCTTAGCTTTTGGTTTCGTCCAGTTGTGCTGACTCCCCCTGTACTGTGTGTTGTTCTTCCCTTCACACAGGACAATTCTCATCTACTGTCTAGTTAGCGAGCTCCCCTCTCCCTCCCTCCCCACCCTCGTAACCATCAAAGAAATGTTTTCTTCTGTGTTTAAACCTTTTCTTGAGTTCTTATAAAAGTGGTCTCATACAATATTTGTCCTTTTGCAACTAATCTCACTCAACATAATGCCTTCCAGATTCATCCATGTTGTGAGATGTTACTCAGATTCATCGTTGTTCTTTATCATTGTGTAGTATTCCATTGTGTGAATATACCATAATTTGTTTATCCATTTGTCTGTTGATGGGCACCCAGGTTGTTTTCATCATTTTGCTATTGTAAACAGTGCTGCAATGAACCTGAGTGTGCATGTATCTATTCATGTGATGGCTCTTATTTCTCTAGGATATATTCCAAGGAGTGGGATTGCTGGATCATATGGTACGTCTATTTCCACCTTTTTAAGGAAGCATCAAATGGATGTCCAAAGTAGTTGTGATATTTTACATTCCTACCAGCAGTGTATGTATTCCAGTCTCTCCACAACCTCTCCAACTTGTACTATTTTGTGTTTTTTGGGTTAATACTAGCCTCGTTGGTGTGAGATGGTATCTCGTAGTTTTGATTTGCATTTCTCTAATGGCTAATGATCATGAGCATTTCCTCATGTAGCCGTTAGCCGCCTGAATGTCTTCTTTGGTGAAATGTCTGTTCATACCCTTTGCCCATTTTTTTAATTGGGTTATTTGCTTTTGTTTTGTTCTTGTTAAGGTTTTGCAGTATCTTGTAGAGTTTAGAGATTAGACCCCAATCAAATAGGTTGTAGCCAAAAATGTTTTCCCAGTCTGTAGGTTGTCTTTTTACTCTTTTGGTAAAGCCTTTGAATGAGCATGTGTGTTTGATTTTTAGGAGCTCTCATTTATCTAGTTTCTCCTCTGGTGTTTGTGCACTGTTAGGTTTTATACTCTGTTAATGCCATGTATTAGGGCTCCTAGCATTGTCCCTATTTTTTCTTCCATGATCTTTATTGTTTTAGATTTTATCTTTAGGTCTTTGGCCCAATTTGAGTTAGTTTTTGTGCATGATGTAAGGGATGGGTCTTGTTTCATTTTTTGCAGATGGATATCCAGTTATGCCAGCACCATTTGTTAAAGAGACTGTCTTTTCCTCATTTAATGGACTTTTCCTCTTCCTTTTTCATAGGAAGTTGGTGATTTGTTTCTCCATCTCATTAGAAAATGTCATTGGAATTTGGATCTGGATTGCATTTTATCTGTAGATCACTTTAGGTAGAATTGACATTTTCACAATGTTGAGTCTTCCTATCCATGAGCAAGGTATGTTTTTCCACGTATGTAGGACTTCTTTAGTTTCTTGCATAGTGTCTTGTAGTTTTCTTTGTGTAGGTCATTTTCGTCTCTGGTTAGATTTATTCCTAAGTATTTAATCTTCTTGGGGGCTATTGTAAATGGTATTGATTTGGTGATTTCCTCTTCAATGTTCTCTTCATTGGTGTAGAAGAATCCAACCAAATTTTGTATGTTTATTTATTATCCTGATACATTGCTAAAATCTTCTATTAGTTCCAGTAGTTTTCTTGTGGATTCTTTGGGGTTTTTTGTGTATAAAAGCATATCATCTGCAAATAGGGATATTTTTATATCTTCCTTACCAATTTGGATGCCCTTTATTTCTTTCTCTTGCAGAATTGCTCTGGCTAGGACCTCCAGCACAATATTGAATAAGAGTGGTGATAAAGGGCATCCTTTTCTGGTTCCTGTTCTCAATGGGAGTGCTGTCAGACTCTCTCCATTTAGGATGATGTTAGCTGTTGGCTTTGTATAAATGTCCTTTATGATGTTGAAGAATTTCCCTTCTATTCCTATTTTGCTGAGAGTTTTTGTCATGAACGAGTGTTGGACTTCGTCAAATGCCTTTTCTGCATCAACTGATAAGATCGTGTGGTTCTTAACCTTTATTTTATTTATGTGATGTATTACATTGATTGTTTTTCTAATGTTGAACCATCCCTGCATACCTGGTATGAATCCTACTTGGTCATGATGAATTATTTTTTTGATATGTTGTTGAATTCTATTGGCTAGAATTTTGTGGAGGATTTTTGCGTCTATGTTCATGAGGGGTATTGGTCTGTAATTTTCTTTTTTTTTGTAGTGTCTTTGCCTGGTTTCAGCATCAGGGTTATGCTGGCTTCGTAGAATGAGTTTGGGAGTATTCCATATTTTCTATGCTGTGAAATACCTTTAGTAGTACTGGTGTTATCTCCTCTCTGAAAATTTGGTGGAATTCTCCAGTGAAGCCGTCAGTGCCAGGGCTTTTTTTTTGGGCGGGGGGGAGTTTTTTAATTACCTTTTCAATCTCTTCTTTGTAATAGGTTTATTTCGTTGCTCTACCTCTGTTTGTGTTAGTTTGTGTGGGTAGTGTGTTTCTAGATATTTGTCCATTTCCTCTAGGTTTTCAAATTTGTTAAGAGTACAGTTTTTCATAGTATTCGTCATAATTCTTTTAACTTCAGTTGAATCTGTTGTGATATAGCCCATCTCATTTCTTATTCCGGTTATTTGCTTCCTCTCCTGTTTTTCTTTTGTTGGTGTGGCCAATGGTTTATCAATTTTGTTGGTCTTTTCAAAGAATCAGTTTTTGGTCTTGTTAACTCTTTCAATTGTTTTTCTATCCTCTATTTCATTTATTTCTGCTCTGATTTTTATTATTTCATTTCTTTTGGTGCCTCAGGGCTTCTTTTGCTGCTCTCTTTCTATTTGTTTGAGTTGTAGAGTTAATGTTTTTATTTTGGCCCTTCTTTTTGCATGTGTGCATTTATTGCTATAAATTGACCTCTGAGGACTGCTTTTGTTGTGTCCCAAAGATTCTGGGAGGAAGTGTTTTCATTTTCATTTGATTCTGTGAATTTCTTTATTCTGTCCTTGATTTATTCTATAACCTGGTAGTTTTTGAGCAAGCTGTTGTTCAGTTTTCATGTATTTGAATTTTTTCCTTGATTTCTCTGTTATTGATTTCAAATTTTATAGCTTTATGGTTAGAAAAGATGTTTTTTAATATTTCAATGTTTTGGATAGTGTTAAGACTTGCTTTGTGGCCTAATACGTGGTCTTTTTTGGAGAATATTCCATGTGTGTTGGAAAAGAAAGTATACTTGACTGCTGTTGGGTGGAGTGTTCTGTACATGTCTATGAGATCAAGTTGGTGATTGTGGCATTTAGATCTTCCATGTCTTTATTGAGCTTCTTTCTGGATGTTCTGTCCTTCTCCAAAAGTGGTGTGTTGAAATCTCTTCCTGTTATTGTAGAGCTGTCTATTTCTCTTTTCAGTGCTGTTAGAGTTTGTTTCATGTATTTTGGAGCCCTGGTGTGGGTGAGTAAATATTTATCATGGTTATGTCTTCCTGGTGTATTGACCCTTTAATCATTATATAGTGTCCTACCTTATCCTTTGTGGTGAATTTTGCTTTAAAGTCTATTTTGCCAGAGATTAATATTGCCACTTTACTCTTTTTTTTTTAATTTTTAATACATTTATTTCACACAGAACTCTCATTCCAAATACAAAAGAACTTCTATTAATTAATACGAGATAGGAAAACAAGTCAATATAAAAATGGCCAAATATAGGAACAGACCCTATGAAAAGATATCAAATTGATAATAAAGGTATAAAAAGTTCTCTAATTAGCCATAAAGGAAATGACAATTAATATCCCAATGCAGTACAAACAACTACATGAGTACCAAAATGCTGAAATGGAAAAAAAACGTAATATCGAATCTTTACAAAGATGTTAAGAAGCCGTATGTACAACAGTTGGTGAGGTTTAAATTGATACAACTGCTATGGAAATATGTTTGGCATATCTAGAAAAGCTGCATCCTGCTCTTTTTTGATTGTTGTTTGCTTAATATGTATTTTTTCCATCCTTTGAGTTTTAGTTTGTTTGTGTCTTTGAGTTTAAGTTGTGTCTCTTGTAGGCAGCATATAGACAGATCATGTTTTTTAATCCATTCTGCCACTCTCCATCTCTTTATTGGTACATTTACATTCAGCGAAATTATTGATGGGTATGAGTTGGGAGCTGTCATTTTGATGTATTTTTGTGTGTGTTGTTGACAGTTTCTTTGTTCCACTTAATTTTCTGTGCTGAGTCATTTTTATGTATTTTCTTTTCATGTTTTTCATTGTTGTTGATTTTGTATTTACTGAGTCTTTATGTTTTTCTTCATTTTTATTTTGATGTGTAGGATTGTTGATTTCCTTTGTGATTACCTCAATATTTACCTCTATTTTTCTAAGTTTAAACTAGAAAGTTCTATGACTACATTACTTAGTCCCTCTTTTTCATTTTAATGTTGTCATCTTTTACAGATTGATGTCTTTGTTTCCTTGTTTTCAGTGTTTTAGCTTTGATTTATATTTGTGACTTCTCTGTCTGAGCTGATATCTGGTTGTTCTGTCCTGTGTTCTGGTCTTGGGTTGTTATCTGATGTTATTGATTTTCTAACTGGAGGACTCCCTTTAGTATTTCTTGTAGTTTTGATTTAGGTTTTACAAATTCCCTTAATTTTTGTTTATCTAGAAATGACCTAATTTTACCATCATATTTGAGAGACAGTTTTGCTGGATATATAATTCTTGGCTGGCAATTTTTTTCCTTCAAATCTTTATATATGTCATTCCATTGCCTTCTTGCCTGCATGGCTTCTGCTGAGTAGTCACAGTTTAGTCTTACTGACCCTCCTTTGTAGATGATTTTTTTGTCTATCCCTAGTCGCTCTTAAAATTCTCTCTTTATCTTTGGCTTTTTCATTTTGATTATAATATGTCTTGGTGACTTTCTTTTGGGATCTACTCCATGTGGGGTTTGATGAGCTTCTTGGATAGATATCTTCTTGTCTTTCATGATATCAGGGAAGTTTTCTGCCCAAAATCTTCAACAATTCTCTGTATTTTCTGTTATCTCTCCCTGTTCTGGTACTCCAATCACTTGTAGGTTATTCCTCTTGATAAAGTCCCACGTGATTCTTAGAGCATCTTCATTTTTTTTTTTTAATTCTTTTATCTGATTTTTCTTCAAGTAAATTAGCATCAAGTGCTTTATCTTCAATCTCACTAATTTTGACTTAGATTGCCTCAACTCTGCTCCTATGACTTTCTATTGAGTTGTCTAGTTCAGAAATTTTGTTGTTAATCTTTTGGATTTCTATTTGCTGTCTCTCTATGGATTCTTGCAGTCTGTTAAATTTGTCATTATGATCTTAAATAACCTTCTTAAGTTCCTCTTTTGCATTTTCTGTGTGTTCCTTGGCTTGGTCTGCATTTCGCCAGATCTCTTTCCCAACCTCTTGAAGAGCTGTGTATATTAATCTTTTGAATTCTGCCTCTGGTAATTCCAAGAACTTCTTTTCCTCTGAGAGATTTCTAGGTTCTTTATTTTGGTGTCTTGCTGAGGCCGTCATGGTCTGCCTCTTTATGTGATTTGATATTGACTGTTGTCTCTGAGCTATCAATAAGTTATTATATTTATTTATTTTATGTTTGCTTGTTGTGTCCTAGCTTCTTGTTTTGTTTTGTTTTGATATGTCCAAATAGGCCGGTTGGGTGCGCTACTTTGATTATTGGCATCTTTGAAGCTCTCACATCCTGTCACCAGATGGTTAGAGCTGTGACTAGGTATGTGAGCCCAGGATCCCATTTACTTTTCTTGTGTGGATTCAGCCCAGGTGTCCAGGTTGTACATCACCAAGTGTGTGATGCAGACGCTCACATACAGTCCTAAGTGGACAGGGCTATGTAGGGGTGATTGGAGTAGGCCCCGGTATCTGGCTGCGGTAGGGGGTTATGTGCTGAGCAAGGTAGAGGGGCTGACGGCTGCACCTGAGTGCCTGAGTGAAAGGTGTGTCCCTGCTCCCTAGAGCACATAGGTGGGTGGATTTTGCAATTAGACTTTGGGCACCCAGTGCTGTTGGCTGTAAGAACTGGGAGGCACTGCTTATTCTCGGACCTCCGTCTCGGGTGGCTAGGTGGAATGGGTGGAGCCACCAACCCTCAGACTCCTGATATGGGTAGGTGAGGACCTTGCTTAATTGGCAGAGTGGTGTCAGAAGTCACAAATCTGCCACTCCCCCTTAGCTGTTGCAGTTGAAAATAGGCTTCAGGTATATACCCTTTTGTATTGTGCTAATGAGGCCCTATGCTGTTGAAATGGACCCACACAGGTCTATGCAGGGGTGAAAGGTATTCAAAGTCTGTGGACCCCTTATGCCTGTGCCTAGGCAAAGGGCTCTGCCTGCCCTGAGTTCCCAGTTTAGCAGAGCTGGCCAATTATTTTTTCCTATTTGTTAATTTGTTCCTTCTCCAAAGCCAGGAGAATGGCTCAGAGTGTGCAACAGGTCCTACTTCTGGCCCATGGGGCTTAGCAATTGCTGAAATGGGACCTGGACCCAAAGCAGCAGCAGAGTGGGGAAGGCGTGGGTAAATGAGAAAGAGGTACTTAGCAGAGGCGGGAAGGGTTTTTTTGGTCCCACGAAATAGGTCAGATGCTTGCACTTAATTTTCACAGATTCAGCACTGCTTTCCCCCAGTTCCACAGGCCTGCACAGAGTCTTCACTGCTCGGTCTCTCCCGGTGTGGAAAAAGCATCCCAAGCACTACTGCTTACCTCAGCCAGCACACGCCACCTGATCCAGCCTGCAGGGCACCAGCCAGGTCAGGTCTGGCAAATCCTGCTGCTTCTAACCCATCTCTCTCTCCCCCTGCCACTCAGTCTGACTCCTCAACTTTGTCTTTGATGTTCAGGGCACCTAGATTGTCATATATAATCAATTCACTTGTTTTCTCAGGTCTTTTTTGCAACAGGGATCACAGGAAGCATCTGACTACTCTACCATCTTGGCCCCGCCTCCTCAATATTTCTCCTTTTTTGTCTGGCTTATTTCACTTAGCATAATATTTCCAAGGTTCATCCATATTGTAGCATGTATCAGAATTTAATTCCTTTTTGTAGCTGAATAATATTTCATTGTATGTATATACCACATTTTGTTTACCAATTCATGTGTTGATGGACACCTAGGTTGTTTCTCCCTTCTGGCTAATGTGAATAATGCTGCTATGAATATGGGTGTACAAGTATCTGTTTGAGTTTCTGTTTTCAATTTGTTTGAATATAATAGTAGAATTTCTTGGGTCAAATGGTGTGATCATTAGAGTCGTGTGTCATCTTGGCTGGGCCATGATTCTCAGTGACTTAGTAGTCATATGATGGTGTGATGAGATAATGAGATTTGATATAATGTGATCACCTACATGATGGGATCTGCTGTGAATTGCCAATCAGTTCAAAGGAAGTTTCCTTGGGTGTGTGGCCTGCATCAAATATACATGGACATTCTGGCAAGGCTTATGACCTTTTTCTCACTCTGGATTCTGCAGCTGGCTCCTGTTCATGTGACCTCTACTTCTTGGAACTTGAGCTAACAGCTTACCTGCAGTCTTGCCTGCCATTCTTAGGATTTATCAGTCTTTGCAGCTTTTGAGCAAGAGCCCTGCTCTCTGACCTGTAGATCTTGGGTTCACCAGCCCCTGTGGTTGCCTGAATCAGGAGAAGCCTCCAGACTGACCCACAGATTTGGGATGTTCCAGCCTCTACAACTGCATGAGCCATTTCCTTTACGTAAATCTCTGTATATAGATACTTATACGCTCTGGTGGCATAGTGGTTAAGTGCTACGGCTGCTAACCAAAGGGTCAGCAGTTCAAATCTGCCAGGCGTTCCTTGGAAACTCCACGGGGCAGTTCTACTCTGTCCTATAGGGTCGCTAGGAGTCAGAATCGACTCAACGGCACTGGGTTTTTCGTTTTTACTGATTTTGCTTCTGTAGAGAACTCAGTCTAAGACACTTGGTACCAAGAGTAGTTCAAGAGAAACAGAATTTTAGGGATGAGTTTTCTAAATTAGTTCTCCAGTCTGGTTAGTCTTAAAGATGTTGATGACCCTGCTTCCACTAGTTAAGAGGGCACTGCTAATCCATAGCATTTGGTGGCAATAGAGATCTGGATTGCATTGTTTCTGTAGATCACTTCGGGTAGAATTGACATTTTCACAATGTTGAATCTTCCTATCCATGAACAAGGTATGTTTTTCCGCTTATGCATGTCTCTTTTGGTTCTTGCAGTCTTATAGTCTTATAGTTTTCTTTGTATAGGTCTTTCTCATCTCTGGTTAGATTTATTCCTAAGTATTGAATCTTGTTGGGGGCTATTGTAAATGTTACTGATTTGGAGATTTCCTCTTCGATGGTCTCTGTAGGTATAGAGGAATCCAGCTGATTTTTGTATGTTTATCTTGTATCCCGATACTTTGCTGAAATCTTCTATAGGTTTCAGTAGTGGGATGGTTAAGATTGCGTGTGTCAACTTGTGTATTGGCAGTTTTATGTTGCCTGTTGAAATTTGATATGCGATCACCCCCGTGATGGAATCTGCTGAGTGGTACCGGCAGGGGGCACCTGTGGCAGCTTACTACACCCTCAGGCTTCATCTCTCTACCTTCTCCTGCCTCCTTCCTTCATGCTGCCTTGCAAAGGTTGTTGGCTTGTTCTGGATCCAGCAGCTGTCTCCTGTCTGACCTCTGGTTCTTGGGACTTGAACTAGCAGTTTACCTGTCCCTCTTGGAATTCACTGATCTTCACAGCCTGAGAGCAAGAATCCGGCTCCCCAACCTACTTATCTTGGGTTTGGCAGGCCCTGCAGCTACGTGAATCAGGAGAAACTTTGCAGTCTTGCCTGCCAACCTTGGAGATTCCTCAACTGTCACAGCCTGTGAGCTGGAGTCCTGCTCTTTCACCTGCTCATCTGAGGTTCACCAGCTTGTGCAGCTCTGTGAATTGGGAAAAGCCTTCTATGCCGATTAAAGGATTTGGGATGTTCCAACCCCTACAATCATGTGAGCTGTTTCCTTGATATAAATCTCTCTCTATATATTCATAGGCTTTACTGGTTTTGCTTTTCTAGAGAACCCAGCCTAAAGCAAGTAGTTTTCTGGTGGATTCTTTAGCCTTTGCCCATTTTTTTTTTTTTAATAATTTTTATTGAGCTTTAAGTGAACGTTTACAAATCAAGTCAGTCTCTCACATATAAACTTATGTACACCTTACTCCATACTCCCATTTACTCTTCCCCTAATGAGTCAGCCCTTCCAGTCTCTCCTTTCGTGACAATTTTGCCAGTTTCTAACCCTCTCTACCCTCCTATCTCCCCTCCAGACAGGAGATGCCAACACAGTCTCAAGTGTCCACCTGATACAAGTAGCTCACTCTTCATCAGCATCTCTCTCCTACCCATTGTCCATCCCCTTCCATGTCTGATGAGTTGTCTTCAGGAATGGTTCCTGTCCTGGGCCAACAGAAGGTTTGGGGACCATGACGGCCTGGATTCCTCTAGTTTCAGTCAGACCATTAAGTCTGGTCTTTTTATGAGAATTTGAGGTCTGCATCCCACCGTTCTCCTGCTCCCTCAGGGGTTCTCTGTTGTGTTCCCTGTCAGGGCAGTCATCGGTTGTGGCCGGACACCATCTAGTTCTTCTGGTCTCAGGATGACGTAAGTCTCTAGTTCATGTGGCCCTTTCTGTCTCTTGGGCTCATAGTTATCGTGTGACCTTGGTGTTCTTCATTCTCCTTTGATCCAGGTGGGTTGAGACCAATTGATGCATCTTAGATGGCCGCTTGTTAGCATTTAAGACCCCAGATGCCACACTTCAAAGTGGGATGCAGAATGTTTTCATAATAGTATTATTTTGCCAATTGACTTAGAAGTCCCCTTAAGCCATAGTCCCCAAACCCCCGCCCCTTGTTCTGCTGACCTTCAAAGCATTCAGTTTATCCTGGAAACTTCTTTGCTTTTGGTCCAGTCCATTTGAGCTGACCTTCTGTGTATTGAGTATTGTCCTTCCCTTCACCTAAAGTAGTTCTTATCTACTAACTAATCAGTAAATAACCCTCTCCCACCCTCCCTCCCTCCCCCCCTCGTAACCACAAAAGTATGTATTCTTCTCAGTTTATACTATTTCTCAAGATCTTATAATAGTGGTCTTATACAATATTTGTCCTTTTGCCTCTGACTAATTTCGCTCAGCATAATGCCTTCCAGGTTCCTCCATGTTATGAAATGTTTCACAGATTCGTCACTGTTCTTTATCTATGCGTAGTATTCCATTGTGTGAATATACCACAATTTATTTACCCATTCATCCGTGGATGGACACCTTCGTTGCTTCCAGCTTTTTGCTATTGTAAACAGAGCTGCAATAAACATGGGTGTGCATATATCTGTTCGTGTGAACTTTGCCCATTTTTTAATTGCACTGTTTGTCCTTTTATTATTGAGCTGTACGAGCTCTGTAAATAAACTAAATGTTAATCCCTTATCAGATATATGATTTGCAAATATTTTCTAACATTCTGCAGGTTATCTTTTCACCTTCTTGATAGTGTCCTTTGATGCACAAAGTTTTTTAATTTTGATGAAGCCCAATTTATCTATGTTTTCTTTTGTTACTCATAGTTTTGGGGTCGTATCTAAGAATCCATTGCCAAACGAAGATCATGAAGTCCCCCCCCCCTTTTTTTACTTATATTAAATACATCAGTAAATCAGCACTTGCATTCTGTTACCACAATTGTTATGTTGGGAGAGGGACAAAGGGGAAAAAAAGGCAAATGCTTTCTTAGAAGAAGAAGGAAAAAAAAAGATAGCCCTGGTTAACAAAAAAAAACTGATCAGAAGAAAAAATGAAGAACTGAGAAATAAAAACCCAAGATCCCCAAGCCCACAGAGCTCAAAGGAAAGCAGAGCTTGTAGGAAGTAGAGGGAAGGCAGCAGACAGGCCCAGAAGCTAAGGCCAATCCTTTTCCTAAGGGTGGAGGGGGTAGGCAGAGGAGAGGGATGAAGAAGCCAGGGGAAGTGGTTTCCCAGCTCCAAGGCCATGAAACATCTTCACTCCTGCTCCATGGGGAAAGGTGCTCAGAGAAAGAACTTCAACTTCATTTCTAAGAAACTTGGAGAGCCGTTCTAGTTCCTCCACTTGTAAAAAGGATGCACTGGGTGCTTTGGGGGGGGTTAGTGGGTGCTGGGGAAATACATGTTTTAGGGCCATGGGAACTAAGGCTGCCCCTGGAAAAGGAGGGGGAATTGAGGCCTAAGTGGAAGAACCTAAGCTGGTTCTTCAAAATCTCAGCTTCATGGATTTCTCAGCTGCTCTGGGACAGAAGGCAGTCTGCCAGGGCAAAAGGCCCAATCCTTGGTCACTGTGGCACTCCTATCTCTCTTCCCCAAATCTTCCCAAAATTCTAGGCTGGAAAAACAAGGAGCCTAGAGTTCTCTCTTGCATTGATGGCTTCCCACAGATATTCTAAAAACACCTGATGAGGGCTATGAAGAGAAGCTAGAGATTTAGAAAGGACAAAAGCCCTCTGGTGGTGTGAGACAGTTGTGAAGTACCTTTCAGTGCTAGTTATTCCCTGTCCACAGGCACAGGGGGTATGACATAAAGGGGCCACAAGCCGGCCTCTGTAGTACTAGCCTCTAGTGGTACAAGGATGCATAAGAGGTAGGAATGGAGATAGGGATGGAGGAACCAAACTGAAGACATTACAAAAGAGAAAAGAACAGGGCCTGATGTAAAGTGGGGGATAGAACAGACTGTACAGTGGGCATAAAGATCACACCTATTTACGTGGAGTAGAAAAGACATGGTAATGCATATCAGATTAAAAGCGAACCCTGGAAAAAGAGAGAAAACTCCTCCCTCTTACCTGGCCCCTCCTCACACTCTCTAACCCTGGCCTATGCTATCCGGAGTCTACTCCTCAGTTACTCGTTAATTCTACAGGGAAGGCAAACCTCCACTTAAGAACTAGGCTGGCTAGAATATAGGTTAAGAATCAGAGTTGGAGGAAGCTAGCAGTGAAGACTGGGCTTGAGTAGTGTTCTCTCCAGCCCCTCCCCAAGCTTCATATATACTCGGATTCCATTTAATTAAAAAGAAGGTAGGAGAGTAGGTGAGTCAATAAAACCCCCATAAAACAAGTATTCCAACTGAAATACCATCAATTAAAGTGCAAACTGCAGGGGGATATGGTGACTAGGGCCCATTTAAAGGCCAGAGAAAAAAATGCATATGTATAAATCAGAGGATGGGTATCAGAAACTAGTCCTTCCTCCAATCAGACTGCAGCAGAGCCAAAGATGCAGGCAACCAGTGAAGATTCTTTGGAGGACTCTGGACTCCAATCCCCACGACAGGGAAGAAGCTACCTAAGAGCCTGGGTGAAGGGAAACAGGCCTTGGGGAGATGGAGAGCCACCGCAGACACTACACCTCTTTCTCCGCCTCCGCCCATTTGGCTAACTCAACACCACTCCCACCTAGTGCCAGAGAGCTTGCCTTCCCATTCTCATCTCTTGCTAGAAACACCCTCCACAAGGCCGACTCATGGATACTGCAGTGTTTTCAAACAGGAGAAACTCCAAACAAATAAAAACAAAATGTTTCCTTACTCCCTCCCGCTGTGAGCCTTATTCTCCCCCAGGGCCCTTAATGTGACTGAACTGGAAAACTCCTTCCTCAGTTCCTGGGTTCACCACCTTCTCCATCCTGGGGGAAGGAGAAAAAGGTGGTCGACAACAGGGATTGACCAAGAGCAGACAGAGGGAAGGGGCAAGAGACGAAAGTGTTTTCTGAAAAAATGGGGAGGAATGCTGAGGAAGAGAAGGAAAGATAAGTAGGTCACTGTCTTGCACCTATAATACAAAGTGAAGAAGGTTTGTTGTAGAAGGTAAGTCCCAGGGGGATCTGACCCCCAAGCCCCAAAGTATGGGTAAGAGGCCAGTGGCAACAGCTGCCTGGTGTTGGTTGCTGAAGCATTAAAAAGTGCCATGACGGAGCTGTCAGGAGTCAGCCCTTGGGAGCCAGGGCTCAGGGTGCTGTTGCCATAGGGGCTGTGTGCTGAGGGGTAGGGATGGAGGTTATTTCTTAGCTCTCGTGCTAGCTCCATACTTGTTTGCTGCTAGCCACCCCCTCAGTTGCTACAACACTGGCTCTTGTTCTGCTGGGACTGCTCATGGAGATCCATACCCCAGCTTCGGCCTATTGTACCCCCCTCCCCCAGATTCTGCGGTTCACTCTTTGGCAACTTCTTAGTGATTGCCAGGAAGGGATCATTCATATTCACAGCTGTCTAGGCTGAAGTCTCCGTAAACAATAAGCTGTTGTCACCTGCATACGCCTGGGCCTCTTCATACTCCACCTTGGGCTTGCTGGCCAGGTCAGGTTTGTTTCCTGCCGAGGGATTAATAGTGTTATAACTAGCCTGTCATTGTAGTTCCTTCACCCATGTCTTGGCTCGGGCAAAATTTTCGTCGTTAGTAATGTCATAAACCACAATTGCAGCTTGAATACCCCCATAGTACATGGGGGCCAAGCTGTGGTATGGCTCCCCCCTCAGCTGTGTCCCAGATTTCAAACTTGACTGTTGTGTCATCTAGACAAATGGACTGGGTGAGGAAGGTACTCTCCTGATACTCTAGGAACTGCCCTTTGACAAAACATAACACCAGGCTATACTTCCCCACTGCAGATTCCCCCAGCAGGACTAATTCGAACTGGCATATTTTGCTGGCCTCGGGCTGCCCACTGGGCCTGGCTGTGCTTCTGCTAGTCATGGCCTGATTATCAGAGTGGGAAAGGGTAGAGGGTGGGGGGTGCCACAAAGTGGCAAAAGGAGAAGGGGTTGAGGGGGACTTCCCAAATGCTGTCCTCAGTGACATCAGCTCATATTTTCAGGCTTCGTACCATCTAACTCCATTACCTGCCCAACTAAGAACCCTTCTCAGGCTCTTCCAGTTAGACATTGCTCCAGAGACCACAGGGACTTGGGCATCCCCAGGTCATGAAGATTCACCCTATGTTTTCTTCTAAGAGTTTTATGGTTTTAGCTCTTATATTTAGGTCATTGATCCATTTTGAGTTAATTTTCATACATAGTGTGAGGTAGGAGTCCAACTTCATTCCTTTGCATGTGAAAATCCAGTTGTCTTAGCACCATTTGTTGAAGATACTAGTCCTTTCCCATTGAATGGACATGGAATTACATCTTTTGATGAGCAAAAGTTTTTATTTTTTTATTATAGTTGAAAATATACACAGCAAAACACATACCAATTTAACAATTTCTACAAGTACAATTCAGTGACATTGGTCATATGGTTCAAGTTGTACAACCATTCTCATCCTTTTTCCAAATTTTTCCTCCCTCAATGGCATAAACTCACTGTTCCCTAAGCTTCGTATCTAACCTTTTGAGTTTGCGCAAAAGTTTTTAATTTTGATGTTTTATTAGTTTTTTTCTTTTATGGTTATTGCTTTCTATAACTTAGGATGGTTTTGGCTACCTCTAAGTCATAAAGATATAAAGATAGTCTTTGTTTTCATCTAAAAGCTTTATGATTTTAGTTTTTATGGTTTAGGTCTATGATCCATCTTGAATTAAATTCAGGTATGGTATGAGGTATGAGAAAACATTCATTTTTTCCCCCATATGGATATCCAGTTGTCCTAAAGCCATTTGTTGAAAAGGCATGCATTTCCCCATTGTATTACTTTGACTCCTTTGTCAAAATCAAATGACCTTTAAGTGTGAGTCTATTTCTAGTTCTCTATTCTGTTCCAGGGATCTGTGAATTCTTATGCCAGTACCACACAGTCCTGCTTACTGTAGCTTACAAGTCTTAAAGTCAACTAGTATAAGTTCTCCAGCACTGGGATTTTTTTTTTAATATAATTTTTATTGTGCTTTGAGTGAAAGTTTACAAATCAAGTCAGTCTCTCACATATAAATTTATATACACCTTACTACATACTCCCACTTACTCTTCCCCTAATGAGTCAGCCCGCTCCCTCCTTCCAGTCTCTCCTTTTGTGACTGTTTTGCCAGTTTCTAACCCTCTCTACTCTCCTATCTCCCCTCCAGACAGGAGATGCCAACACAGTCTCAAGTGTCCACCTGATACAAGTAGCTCACTCTTCATCAGCATCTCTCTCCTACCCATTGTCCATCCCCTTCCATGTCTGATGAGTTGTCTTCAGGAATGGTTCCTGTCCTGGGCCAACAGAAGGTTTGGGGACCATGACGGCCTGGATTCCTCTAGTCTCAGTCAGACCATTAAGTCTGGTCTTTTTATGAGAATTTGAGGTCTGCATCCCACCGTTCTCCTGCTCCCTCAGGGGTTCTCTGTTGTGTTCCCTGTCAGGGCAGTCATCGGTTGTGGCCGGACACCATCTAGTTCTTCTGGTCTCAGGATAATGTAAGTCTCTAGTTCATGTGGCCCTTTCTGTCTCTTGGGCTCATAGTTATCATGTGACCTTGGTGTTCTTCATTCTCCTTTGATCCAGGTGGGTTGAGACCAATTGATGCATCTTAGATGGCCACTTGTTAGCATTTAAGACCCCAGATGCCACACTTCAAAGTGGGATGCAGAATGTTTTCATAATAGTATTATTTTGCCAATTGACTTAGAAGTCCCCTTAAGCCATAGTCCCCAAACCCCCGCCCTTGTTCTGCTGACCTTCAAAGCATTCAGTTTATCCCGGAAACTTCTTTGCTCTTGGTCCAGTCCAGTTGAGCCGACCTTCCGTGTATTGAGTATTATCCTTCCCTTCACCTAAAGTAGTTCTTATCTACTACCTAATCAAGCACTGGGATTTTTAAAAGCTCCCCAGGTGACTCTAAGGTGCAGCCAAAGTTTGAGAACTCTGAGAACATTCTAATGTGAGCCAAAGTTTTAAACCTTTCTCTGTCACTCCGCTCTAGGCACAAATGAAAAACCAAATGGTATACCTGATCCTACCCTCCTTAGTGTCTATAGAATCCTTCTCTTCCTCTCCAACTCTATCACTGATGCAAGAATTTTTAAAGACATCGATTTCTCACCTGGCTCCCCACTACTTCTAGAAAAAAATGATAAGTCCTTAGTTTAGCACACAAGGCCCTTTGTGATTAGGGTCCCTGACACTTCATCCATCATCCTCTCCAATAAGTATGTTAAACTTCAGCCATACCATATTTGCAGTTCCTCAAATGTTTTAAGCTTCCTCATGC
Source organism: Loxodonta africana (assembly GCF_030014295.1). Lineage (NCBI taxonomy): Eukaryota > Metazoa > Chordata > Mammalia > Proboscidea > Elephantidae > Loxodonta > Loxodonta africana. The sequence continues at coordinate 80,211,750 of NC_087345.1, read as the reverse complement.
TTCCGTATCTTTGCCTGCCCTCCTGCTTAAAACACCCTTTCCTTCTGTTTTCACTTGCTGTTTCCTTCCTCCTTTTTTATTTCCTTCCTCCCTTTCAACCTTTACCCCGGCATCATCTGCCATGCTCTGCCCTGATCCCCTTATCTGGAATAGGTGTGCTTCCCTGATTCCCATGGGTCTCATGCATGCCTTTAACATAGACATTAGGGCACTTAGTGTAATTGTCAATCACCTTTTTTTATAGAGTAACCCCACTATCCTGTAAGCTTCTTGAAGGCTGAGACTGTGTTTCCATCTCATATCCCTAGTGCCTCCTGGCACATCCGGGGTACCTAATAAATGTTTCTTAAATGAATGAAACCTGGGCTCAAATCTGCACTGTGATTTGGGGCAGATTCCTTAATCTCTCTGAACTTCTATTTCCTTATCTACGAACTGGAAATAACACCTATGTCACAAGGTGGCTTTGAGACTTCAGTGAGCTAACTCACCCATACTAACCTATTGCTGCTGAGTCGCTTCCTACTCATAGCGACCCCGTAGGACAGAGTAGAACTGCCTCACAGAGTTTCCAAGGAGCGTCTGGTGGATTCGAACTGCCGACCTTTCGGTTAGCAGCCATAGCTCTTAACCACTATGCCACCAGGGTTTCCATGTAAAATCTATTATATGGGCCTGGCACATGGTAACCATTCAATAAATCTTCATTCTCTTTTCTCTCCCCACCTTCTACCAGATCCTTCAGAGATACGCCTTCCTAATCACACTTCTCTAACTGACCACTAGGTGGTGACAGTCTGGCCTGACACTCCCAGAGCTGCCCTATTAATGCCCCATCCCAGGCAATGTTACACTCAATGAAGAAGAAAAAAACAACAACAAAAAAAAAACCAAGCCCATTGCCATCCAGTGGATTCCAACTCACAGCGACCCTCCAGGGCAGAGTAGAACTGCCCCATAAGGTTCCAAGGAGCAGCTAGTGAATTTGAACTGCTGACCTTTTGCTTAGCAGCCAAGCTCTTAACTACTACCAACCCAGGGTTTCCTCAATGAAGAAAGGGGGATGTTTAATAATTTGCTGAAAAATTTGCTGAAGGATCCAAAAAAAAGGAGATATCCTCTTCCCACATCAACTTCTTTGCCCACTGCCACCATTCTAGGTATCCTGATTATGGATTGCAGAGAATTCTTCTCTGATATGCCATTATTTTCTGTATAATCTAACCCAAGGGTTTGAAGATAAAAGGAAAAGTTTCTTAAGAATAGAAGTGGGGAGAAAGAGAAGAAACTAAGGCAGAGAGGAATTGAAAGATGAGTGCTATAGGAAAATATGAGGAAGCAAAATGCTTACAGTCATACCCTACCCACCACCCACTGCCGTTGAGTCGATTCTGACTCACGGTGACCCTATAGGACAGAGTAGAACTGCCCCATAGAGTTTCCTAGAAGCACCTGATGGATTCAAACTGCCGACCTCTTGGTTAGCAGCCGTAGCACTTAACCACTACACCACCAGGGTTTCCAGTCATACCCTATTCGACAATAGTTATTAATGGCTGTCTCCTCTACCAGGGCAGGTGCCCCTAGTTCTAACACTCTTGACAGGCTCCCCACGGATCAGTCAAGAACTCCTAACACTGAATGGAAACCAAGAAGTAAAGACATGGTCCCTGTCCTCAAGAAGTTTATAGTTTGGTGGTGGATATAGGACACACATAATTAAGTGCTAAACTCTGAGTACTCAGGCTGTCTTGAGAGCAAGTTTGAAAAACAATAGATGGGCAGAGCGAGAATAACAAGAGAGCTTTTCTGAGGGGAAGCTGGGGAAACAGTATAATTAAAGGCTCAGGTAGAAATATGCATTCTCTCATCTCACAGAGACACCTCAGCACTTCACATACTGGAAATTACCCAAATGCCAACCAATCTCAATAGATTGGGGTACCCAAGTAAGCAGATTCCAAATTAAAAAAAAAAAAAACCAAACTCGTTGCCATCAAGTCGATTCTAACTCATAGTGACCCTACAGGAGAGAGTAGAACTGCCCCATAGAGTTTCCAAGGAGCACCTGGTGGATTTGAACTGCCGACCTTTAGGTTAGCAGCCATAGCATTTTAACCACTATGCCACCAGGGTTTCCAGATTCCAAATAGCAGATATAAATAGTATGAAAGACATATACATACTATGTGTAAAGGGACCAAGATAAGTTTGTTGAAAAAGCAAGTTACAGAACAGTATATATTGTATGAGTTCATTTGTATTATTTTAAGGATATTCATTTATATATATATATATATTTAAAAACTCCTGGAAGGATACCCAGGGAACTGTTAGTAGTGGTTACTCTGAGGGTGGGGCTCAAGAATGGTAATGTGGAAAGCAGCAAGTTTACTCTTCACCTTGTACCCTTCTATGCTCTGGGTTGTTCTAACCACTAAGCATGTATTATATCTTTAAATTGTGGTAAAAAAATATATAACAAAACATTTGGCAATTCAACAATTTTTACATGTACAATTCAGTGACATTGATTTTGTTCATTATGCTGTATGACCATCACCACTATCCTTTTCCAAATTACTCCACTGCCATGAACAGAAACTCAGTGTCCCCTAAGAAATGGATCCACCTCCAATCTTTACTCCCACCCCTGGTAACCACCAACAAACTTTGGTCTCTATATATTTGCCTGCTTCATATAAGTGGGACCATACAATATTTGTTCTTCTGTGACTGATATATTTCACTCAGTACATTTTCAAAGTTCATCCAAGTTGTAATATGTGTCAAGATTTTATTTCCCTTTATAGCTGAGTAGTATTCCATTGTATATATATACAGCACATTTTGTTTATTCATTCATCTATCTCTGGATGGACATTTAGGTTGTTTCCACCTTTTGTGAATAGTGAAGCATGCATTCTTTTTCACAACATAAAGTTCATAAAAATGAATACACATTCACATTCAGGAGATGGCAGTTGGGGTACGTTGGGAGGTAAAAAGTGAAAAGTCTTACAGGCTGGCCAAGGCCAGGTTTTAGGCCATGACTGTCTGGGAGAAAAGTTCACATTTGGTTTAGTTGTCTACAGATACCCAGCAGAAGTTTACCAACAAGGAAGAGAGACAGGAAAGCAGAATTTTAGGAAGACTGACAGAGGGGAGGGGGAATGAGACTGCCCTCTCACAGCCCCCCTGGGGCTACCTATGGTCACTCCAGATATCTTTTTACTTTCAAAGCTGCCTGAAGCCTATTTTAACCTAATTTCACTTGGATGACAATATTGGTAGGGGCCCTGGCAGAGGAAGGAACCTAGCAGGTATTCATTAATAACATTTAGTTAGTCCCTGCCGTGTGCCTGGCACAGCGTTGGGCCATGAGGGCTGGATAAAAGGATAGGTAAGACCCCACCTCGACCCAGAAAAACTTTGTCTGGAAGTGGAAATGGAGGAAATCATAGATAGATTTCAAAGGGAAAAATGACAGGCCTTGAACATAGGCTTGCACAATTGGATGTAAGAAAGGCCCTGAGAAGTTGGCAATAATTTTGAGGCTTCTAGCCTAGGTGACTAAAGACGGGTGAGGATGGCCAAGCCAAGCAAGCCAGAAGCAGCGCAGGCTTGGGGGAAAAGTCGAGATTCTCACTCCCTCCCATTGTCATTAACAGCCAAGTCCTCCACGATGCTCACTTTTCAGCCAGGGGCAGATTGGAGTGGGGGTTTGGGGCCCTTCCTTGACTAGAATTTTAGGAAGATGGGTGGTCCAATGTCCCTTATCTCTAAAGTCAGTTTCTGGCAGTCCAAGTCGCCTGCCCTAGGTCCCTGAACCCTGACTTCCAGACACCCAGAAAGTCAGACACCACAGCTTTAAACATCGCCCAGAAGGGGGCGGTGGCCAGAAGCACATTCGCCGGGCTCTGGGAACCGCCTGGCGCCTTCTGGACTCAAAGTAGCATTCCCGTAAGGGATCAGGGCCGGGGACAAAGGTCCAGCCCTCAGCAGGCACCCCGAGGCCTGGAATTGGAGGTCCAGAGTTCTTCATCTTACTCCAAATTTCTGCTGCTCAGAATCTAAAACCCCGATTTGGTGAGAACCCAGCCCAAAGGTATAAAAACAAAAAAATAAACGAGCCCCCATATCTTGGGGCAAGGGGGGGTGGCCCTTCCTCAACCCCACCCGCTAGTGACTCACCTCCCTCCAAACCAGGGCCTGCCCCTCCGGCGCCCGGTGCCAGGCAAGCAAGGCGGAGCGGGACTTGAGGTGGGCTCCATCCCGGAGCCCTAGGTGAATGGACAAGCTCTGGCGTGTCCCCGCGGGTGTCCCTGTTTACTCCAAACCCGGGAGCGAGTGGGGGCGGCCCCTCCCCCACCCCGCCCCCTCCGCTGCAGGCCCCAATCCCAGTCACCGGTTTAGAAAGTCTCCAAATCAAAGCTCAGTCTGTCCCCGTACCTTCCCCGAGGATTGGAGGCCCCAACCCCCACCCCCACCCCCACCCCACCCCCACCCCCACCCCTACCCCCACCCCAAGCTGAGAAGGCACAGGCCGGGTTCCCCCAGGAAATCCGGCCTCGCCCCAGACCACGGGATATTGGACCCCCCAAGAGGGAGCCTGAAATCCTAGGGCACGACACCGAGTTTCAAAGACAAGCCATTCTCTTCGCCCACTGCCCAATCCCCCCTCCGCCCGTCCAGCTCTCCGCAGGGGCGCGCTCTGTTAGGAGAGAGGGCGCTGTGGACCCCAAGCCGGCTAGCTGGCCCCGGGACCCCTACGCTCCGTCCGCTTCTCAGAGTTCCAAGTCTTGCTGCTCCTACGGAGCCCCCACCCCAGGGCAGCTCGCCAAACCCGCGCATGCGCACTAACCGGATTGCCGCGTAGCTCTTTCCCCCCCCCTTTTCTTTCCCCGCCCCGTCCCTCCCTCCCTCTTCTCCACGTCCCCTCCCTCTCCCCCTTGGCCCCCCCCTCGCTGCACCTCAGGCCGGGGAACAGCGGTTCGAGCTCCCGGCCAGTGCACTGAGGAGGCGGAAACGAGGGGAGCCCCCAGAGCTCCATCAGACCCCTTCCAAAGGCTCCCCTACCCGGTCCACGCCCCCCACCCCACCCCCGCCTCCTCCCAATTGTGCATTTTTGCAGCCGGAGGCGGCTCTCAGATGGGGCTGTGAGCTTGCCCGGGGAGGGGGAGAGAGGAGCGAGGAGAAAAGCAGTGGGTGAAGGGTTTGGATTTGGGGGCACTGGGCGCACCCCCGTCAGCAGGCCCTCTCTAAGGGGCTCCGAACTCTGCCTCTTCACCCACACCCCTGGTGAGCTTGGCCGAAGGAAAGAATAAGAATAGAGGAGGGGGGGAAAGGAGGAAAAAGGGGGACCCCCCAAATGGGGGGGCGAAGGCGAGAAGTAGCAGGACCGGAGGGGAGGGGGCTGCTGCCTACATCAGCCCGCACCATGCTGACCCCGCCGTGGCTGCTGCTGCTGCCCCTGCTCTCAGCTCTGGTCACGGCGGCTATCGACGGTGAGTGAGATTCCGCGGCCCCCGGGACCCCTGGGGACACCCCCTCCCCAGCCCCCGTTCCTGCGTACGGATGGGGAAGGGAGACGCGGGAGGGGGTGCCTTTTGTTATCCCAGTCCAGCTGACACAGCAGCGGCCCCACTGGGGACACCGATGGGGGTCTGATTTGGGGGATGGGGGCCCTAGGCAAATGATGCTTCCAGGACCCCCCAGGCCAGACAAAGGCCATAGGCCTGGATAGGGAGAAGAGGGCTCCCCCTTTCTGATCCTGGGATCGAGAGGCCTTCTCTTTCTATCTCTGGTCGGGGAGGGCCTCCACCTCTCCTTCATACACCCCCCCCCCCATTTGAATTGTGGAGGAATTCGGATTTGCGATATACGGCAGCAAAAGGGGGCGGGGGACCTTCTGCAGTGGCCTCTGAAGCTCACCGGGGATCTGGGCCAGGGGCGTCCCGCTGGGCAGAGGGCTAGCAGGCCCAGGAAAGCTGTGGGTGGGGAGAGGGAGGACCACGGGGAAGGCCCCCTGCTTGGGTGTGGAATCTGGGCCCCAGAGCCCAGGCATGGAGGCCTGGGTCCAGGATCCAACGGGCTACCTACCCTCCTGGGTTCTGGATTCAGCACTTCCCCCTCTCAGGGCCTCTGTCAGTAGCCTGGGTAGGGCTGTGTTGGGGGGCGGAGTGGGGGGGCAGGCGATGCTATGTGACTGAATTTTCTTTAATAATTCCTGGGAGCGTTGAGATGGAAAAAAAAAAAAAAAAGTCAGATGTCATCATTGGGGAAGGGGACTAGAGAATGGCCTGGAATGCCGGGGGGTGGGGGGGGTGGTGATGTTGCAAGGCTGCTTTCTTCCTGACTTCTGCTTGATCACAGTTTGCACTAGAAGGAGAGTTGGAGATTGGGTGGGGTTTACGGCTATCCCCCACCCTCTAATTCCCTGTCCTTTGGTAAATGTGTTTATTTACTTCTCTGCCTCCCATACACACACACTTTGTATAGTACAGAGAGTTAGGCTTAAGCTAGAACTGTGTTCCTTAGGGAAAAGGGAGTTACCCCTCCCCTTTTTCTGCCAGCTGTTTTTTTCTCTTACTTGTGAGTCACTGGTTCAAGTCTTGCCCAAGCTTTCAGCTGGGACCATGGGGCTGGGCTGGGCCCCTGATTTGAGAAAGGATGGACTCACATCCCTTCCTGGCATCTTAGCCCCCTCATCCAGGGATGAAACTGGGCCCAGTATCTGCCTGTAACTAGAAACAGCCCTTCTTTCCCCCACTCACCCCCTCCTCCATCTTTTAAATTTTGCCAGGTTGGGATTGGGAAAGTTTTTCTCTAAAACCAGATTATCTCTCCCTCTCCTCCCCTCCCCCCAATTTTCATCAGTTCCTGGGGCCAGGAAGCAGCTGTGCAAAGAAAGAAGGGTATATTCAGTGGCCCTCAATTATGCCATCTTGGGGACTGTCTGTCTGCTCCCCCCCACCCCATCTACCTCAATTATGTGCCCAAGAGAAGGGAAGAGGCTGTGCCCTGAATACCCTGCAGACGAGTGCCAGCCCCTACTCAGGACTCCCTCCTTCATGCCTGTTCTTTTCTCTTGTTCACAGCCCTGTGGCACCCCACAGGGACAAACTGAGGTAAAGGGATTTGGGTGCAGGAGTGTCTGGGAATGGGTGGAAAAAACATTTTTTTTTTTTTTTTTTTAAGAAAGAGAGACAGACACATCAGAAGTCCTGTTACGGAGGGTGGATGGAGTTGGGCCGAAGCAAGGGAGTCTCTGTGGAAAGCACAAAAAGGTCCCTGGCCCAGCCAGGAAGGGCCCTAGGTAGCTTCACTCCCAGGGCTCTGAATCCAAAACCAGACCTGTTGCCATCAAGTCGATTCCAACTCATAGCAACAGGGCTCTAAAGCGGGTATATTTGTCACACCAAGTTGGCTGGTGGATATTAGAAGAGGGAGACTGGACATGTTCTCCTTACTGTCTCCCTAAAAAAAAAAAAAACCCACTGCCATCGAGTCGATTCCAACTCATAGCGACCCTACCCTTCCTTAAAGTCCCTGCCCAGCCCCCCTCTGTATTCCCTGCTCAGACTGAACTCTATCCAAAGTCCTAGGAGAGGACTTCTTCCCAGATACCCACTAATAGCCTCATCTTGGAAATGGAAATATGAAAAATCAGTTCCACCTCACTCTGGGGGATGGGAATCTCAGAATTGCTCAGAACCATACCACAGTCGGAAACCCTGGTGGCGTAATGGTTAAGTGCTATGGCTGCTAACCCAGAGGTCGGCAGTTCGAATCCGCCAGGCGCTCCTTGGAAACTCTATGGGGCTGTTCTACTCTGTCCTGTAGGGTCGCTATGAGTCGGAATCGACTGACAGCAGTGGGTTATACCACAGTCCAACTCTATCCAGGAGTAGCCTAGAGGATCCCCTTATCCATACTCCTGCCCTCATGCCTCAGGCCTACAGAGACTGAACTTTCTCCTTTGCTTTCTACAGAAGAAAACCTCTTGACCCCAGGTTACCTGACCTAGTGTCTAACCTTCCTTCCTCCTTCTGTCACAGGTCTGGCTGCCTTCCCCCCATAGGAGCAGTCCTGGAGGCCTTCCCCACCTTGCTTTGGCCTTATCTTCTGGGTCTGAACCTACCCCCTGGAACCCCTTTCTCTCTGGGGAGCAATGCCACTCCCCACTAGTAGACAAAATTGAGTGCAATTGTTACTGAAGAAGATGAGAAAGAGATGGGGTGGGGAGTGGGAAGAGAGAGTATTGAGGGCCCGGCTGAGCTTAGGCAGCCAGACATAGGGAAGAAGGTCGGCTTCCACCCTTTCTCCCTACCTGTCTCCAAAACCCCCTTGAGCAGGTTTATTACCAGTGATCAGGCAAGGTGTACAGTTGAAGTGAGTTTGGAGGCTAGGGTGTTAGCCTTCTGGCTCCCCGAGAGATGTCCCAAGCCCCTTTTTCCCTTGACCAGACCCAAATCCTTGAACATCCCCCTTCAGCCTCGTTTTCCAAAGCAGGGATGTATAGGTTGTTAATTTTGGGATTGAAGGGATATTTTGATGTTTGAGACTGCTCCACAATTTTTCTTTTCTTCCAGTCCTGCTCTTCCTCCCTCCATTTTCTCCATATTTTTTTTGCCCTCAACCACTCCTCCATCACTGTGGCTCCTAAGGATGTCAGCCAGGACCCTGGCTAGAGCCAAATCCCCCATTCTTCAAAGCACCTTCCTTACCTTGGGGAAGCCCTTCCTTCAAGTCTAACTCTCTTCCCTCATGCTGTAGTGTCAGCCTTTGCACTTCAGAGCCCCCAGGCCTAGGGCTTATCCCCCTTCGGTGTTATCTTCTCAAGGTCCTCTCGCACACCCTCAAACTCTCCATCTCTGGATGTGGGGCTCACTACCCTCGGGTGGAGTTGAGTGGGGCTGTGCAGAGATCCTCAACCGGGTATGAGCATTCAGGGAACCTGCTCCCCCATCGTGTTCTGTCCCAGATTTCAGCTGGGTTAGCAGGATCCTGCATTGTTTGGAGAAGGAAGCAGTTGGCTCTGGAGTGCTTCCGGAGCAGTGGCCCCAGGTCCCAGTGTAAGGCCACCCTGAGAAAGATGGAGGGGGCAGTCATCTCTCTGACTTCTGCAGGGAGATGAGAGTCCCTCCTAGGCCGAGGGGCTCCAGCCCTCCTCCCTTCCTCCCTCTCTCCCACCCCTATGGTCCCTATTCTGAGTCTCCTCTGGGTCAGACACTCCTAGGCCAGGGATTTTGCCTCCTCAGCCTGGGGTATATGCTAGGTATATGAGTCTTAGGGGAGTTTTCACTCTCTGGATTCATCCCAGGGCAACTGTGTTATCGTCTTGGCAACCTCTGGGCTGAGACCCCTTCCTGGCTTTTTTGCCTCTCTCTGTCTGCCTGTCATTGGCTATGTTGTCTCTGCCTTTCAGAACCTCTCTGTCGCACCCTCTTGGCTCATCTCTCTTATTGCTCATCCTACGTGCCCAGACTCCCTTGGTCTCTGTTGCTTGCCTTATTCATCTCTGCCTGTCTCTAGCTACCTCCATTCAGGCCTCCTGGTATCCCAAAAGCTACCAAGGAACTGGGGTCTTATCTGGACTTTCTCACTTGCTCCCTACCTCCTACCTCTCCATTTTGGCGTTGTATTTCCTCTCCCAGGCCAAGCTCAGAGCATCAAGTTCAGCAGTGAAAGCTTCCTCTCTACTTTCCTCCCAAGTTCCTTTCCCCCCACCCCCAGCCCCCATACTGATTCTGGATATGGGTTTAGGAGGGAATGTTTCTGGAAGAAGGGAATTTGATACCCTTTGTGGGCTAAGTTAAATGGGGGAGGGAGGTTTTTTCAGAAAGAAGGAAGGAGGTTAGACTTCTAGAGGAACTTCCTTATGACCAGGAGCCTGAGAACTAGATGGAGAAAGATGTGGGGAATGAGTCAAGAGCTTAGAGCTTTTACCTCTGGCAAGCATAGGCTGTGTGTGTGTGTGTGCGTGCGCACGCGCGCATGTGTATGTGAGGGGGTTGGCACTTATAAATGTCTGGTGAGATATATGCTGACTTCTGGAAGCATTTGGAGGGTCTGGATTTTATTTGTGGGGAAAGAAAAAGATGGTGGGAAGGTCACGGGTCAGGCTAATGTCCTGCTGAGTCAATATTGACTCAGGATAGAAGGGGGGACCTTTCTCCACCCCCCGGCGGTCCAAGCCACCCTGTCTATCCCTCTGTCCAGGCCGCAAAGCAGAGGCCCAGACTCAGGAATGACAAAAATGTGTCTGAGCCTCACTGAGCTGCGGGAAGGAGCCACAGGGTAACACCCAAAATACATAAAATAAAGCAAAAAGCTCCAGGTTTGGGTCCGGGAAGCCCTTGCTGCCCCACTCCCATGTGTTTGAAAGTTCAGATTCCTGCAGGCTCTGTCCCCCACCCTCTGGTGACCCCCTGACTCCTCTGTCCCCTTAGATACATCATGTGGTTCCTCTTAGAAAACATCCCCTCACATACACAGCCTATCTCTCCCTCTGCCGGGTCTACTCTTGAAAAAGGTCTTGAGGGTCTCTATCACACTTTTCCAAGTCTCAGAGTCTCCTTGTCCTTCAGGAAGTACCATTGGAGGTCTTGCCTCTCTTCCTCTCCTTCACTATCAACTGGGAGTATTGACTGATGGGTCACCTTCCTCCGAAGAAGACTTCAACAGCATGTACTTTCCTGTTGCCCTCTCTTCTCTATCCAGGCCTCCTCCAGCCTCCTTTCCTTCCCCCAAGGCCCCAGAATGGGACAGAGGATGACAGCCAAGTCTCAAGCAGGGCAGTGGGTTCTGTGTTGTGTCTGGATGCACACCCAACCTACACCTCCTGTGCTGGCTCCAGCTTGGTGGCCCTGGGGGCCATGGCTGGGCTGGGCGCCGGCGTTTTTGGGGGGGCGGGGCAGGAGTGTTAGCCAGAGTTAGCATGGCGGTCACATTCATCTCCAGGCAAAGCTGAGAACAGACGGCCCCTGTGTCCTGGTATTCTCCCTGCAACCTTGCTCACTCTCCTCCTTCTCTACTCCTCTCCTCCTTCCTCTGCCTCCTATCTCATCCTTCTTCTGCCTGTTTTTGTCCCCCTCTGTCTTCTTCATGCCCTCCCCTCTCTGAGGAGCACTGAAGGCCACTACCACCCTTACCATCCCTTCCCCCCCTTCTCCAATGACAGAATCTGGCTCCATCATCATAGCCACTGAGGAAACCACTGCTCAGTTACTAATCTCTCTGTGCCTCAGTTTCCGCATCTGCAACATAGGGATTGTAATGGTTCCCACCTCACAGGGGTGTAAGGATCTGAAATAGTTAATATATGCAAAGTGCTTATGATCGGTGTAGTGGCAGCTTTAAAAAGCTCACACCGTTAGGAAGCCCCAGCACTCATGAGGGATGGGAGACAGGGGAGGTCGTTAGGTGCTCCCGAACTTAGGGCTGTGTTGTTCCCTCATCTAAACTGCAGGGCGCAAAGGTTAGGTTTTTCTGGATGCTGGGTTCAGAAGCGGAAGGTTCAGCTGAGGGGAGTGGGGTTGGTGGCTGGCTCTTAACAGATTACAATTTTCCGACCCCACCCCCACAGCAGCTCCCTCCCAGCTCAGAGCTTGGCTTCCCTTGGCTGTGTAGACTGCCCCAAAGTAGGTTATTTGTTTCTTTCCTCCCCTCTCCCCCTGAAGGAAATCAAAGACAGGCCTAAGTCTTCTAACTCGAGATTCCAGGGGCTTTCTCCACCATCCCTGACAGGAAGGAAGTTCTTTCACATATCTCTCCCGGATCCTTGTGCTGCCTGGGCCTTGGGAGATGTGCCCCCCTCCCCAGCCCCTCTGCCCTGGACCTGAGGTGATGCCCTGTGGGTCGGGGAGAGGGGGCGGCGCTGAGCACTCCTCTTCCTTTTACTTCCCCACCCCCAACTCCCTTCTCTCTCCCAAAAGAGCACATCTGGTTTGTGAATCTTGCTCATTCCAGCTTTCGGAGTTTGCCAGCTGCTGTTTCCTCTGTCGAGTTCAGGCCAAAAATGGGGGTGGGGGACAGCTGGGGGACTAAGTGAGGGCCAAAGAAGGGGGAACTGTGGCTGGGATGTGGAATGGAGGGGAGGTTAGACTGACCAACCAGTGACCTCAGGCCCTGGCTGTGAGTTCTGCCCTTTCTTGGGGCGGGGGGGGGGGGGGGGGGCAGGGATGGACTAATCCCCAAGTGGGAGAGGGAAGAAGTGCGGTGGGAAGAAGTACGACACCTAGGGGTGGCGTGGAGGCCCATGTCTAGGCTCCAAACATCCCATCTGCCTCAGTCCCATTCCAGGCCCCCCCCCCCCCCGCCCACCCTTCAGCCGGCCTGGCTGGCCAGGGGAATAGGACAGTTCTCCGGCATGCTAACTAGGCTGGCGGGTTGTTTCCCGGGAAGACCTCACAGCTGGCCCAGTGGGGCAATGAACTCAGCATTATCCACCTCCTCAAGGGGCCTTTATTCCCGGCTCAGGGTGGGGGGTAGAAAAGGAGAACTCCGGGGGGCGGGGGGGGGCCTGGCCAGGCCATCCTTGATGTGTTTCCTGAACTTGGCTCGTCCTGGCCAGGGGCCTGAGTGCTGGCCCCTCTGCCAGAGATGGAGGTTAGGGAGGGAGGACGTCTCTGTGTGGCCCCCCACAGACTCTGCCCCTCCCTGCTCAGAGCTCCAACACACTTTACTTATACCACTGCCCTGGCCCTGGGCTCACTCTGCCTTGCATTCAAGACGATATGTACAGCTGCCTTCCCAGGGGACCCTGAGCTCCTAAGGAGCTGAGGGGGCTCTCGCTCCTCCTTGGCACCCCCAGTGCCTAGTGCAGTGCCTGGCACAGAGCTAGCCTTCAGTGCATGCCAACTGAATAGAAACCTTGTTGACACAGGCTGAGGAAAAGGCCATGAAGGGCTAGGAGGTAGGGAACTCAGCCCTAGGTGACAGTGAAGTGGGGGGACATCTCCCGAGTATCTCTCAGTGGGATGGGGCACTGGTTAGGAGCTTGGAGTCAATGAACTGTGTTTGAGTTCTGGTTTTGTCACATGCCAGCTGTATGGTCCTGGGCAAGTCACTCACCCTGTCTAGACTGTTTCCTCATCTGTGAAATAAGGGTATTAGTAAGTAGTACCTATTTTGTCCTTTCGTGGAGAGGATTAAATAAGATGACACATGGAAAGAACTGATGTACCACAGTGCCTGGCACATACTAAGTCCACAGTAAGACTTAGCTGTTTCCATTCCCAATTCTTCCTTGGAGAATGGGGCAGGAGCAGGGGGAGGTGGTAGGGAAGATACAGTAACTTCCCAGGAGTTACTTTGCTCTCCACTTCTATCATCCCAAGCCATCCTTATGAGCCCTGTGCCTCCGAGAACATCTACTGAAAGTCCTCCCTGACATGTAACCAGCAACGGAGACTGTCTCTTCAGAAAGGAGAGGTGGAAGCAGGGCTCTGTGCCCTGCCCAGCCCCACCCCAACCTTGCCCTCCTGTACCTCTTCTGATACCATCCCCAAGCCACCGCTGTGCCAAGAGTACCTCCTCACACACAGGGCCTGCTGGGGGCCTGCTGGTTTTGGGGGTAGAGATGAGTGGGGTGATGGTTCAAGGGACCAGGAGCATCCCAGGGGACAGAGGTGCAGAGAAGTTGAAAAGACCAGCTCTGGGCTTCTAGTGTGAGGAAGAGAAAGATACAGAGAAAACATGTCAGAGGCCTACATGCCTCTCCCTTCACCATCACTGTAAATCAGCAAAGTGAGGGGGGTGTGCCAATGTGACCAAGAGAAGCAAGAGCTTTGACCGTGAGGCCTGGGGGAAAGGCATCTGGATAGGCAGCCTGGGGCCTTGGGCAGGGGGCAGTAAAATGTGGTCCCTGGAGCCTCCCCTTCCCCCTACCATGGGTACAGTGTTCAGGAGCCACCCACAACCACCCACCATTCCTCTCCAGGCACATAGACTCTGGCCCAGACTGATGCTGGGGAAGGAAGGGAGCCCTCGGGAGCTTTAGAGCCATGGAGTTGGCCTTCATCCTTCATTCTCCAAAACCGTTTTCTTTCTTGTCCCTAGTCCCCAAGACCTGCAGCCCCAAGCAGTTTGCCTGCAGAGACCAGATCACCTGTATCTCAAAGGGCTGGCGGTGTGACGGTGAGAAGGACTGCCCAGATGGCTCAGATGAGGCCCCTGAGATATGTAAGTACTGTCCTAGATCCCTTCCCCCAAACTTGGACTTATTAAACCTTTTCCTTTTGGCCTTGGGCAGCTGTTTGGGTTGAGGATGGTTAGCCTGGTATGGACCTTGCTCTGTGCTTGTGTTTGTCCATGACATGGCTAAAACTGTCCTCTCCTCCCTCTTCAAACTGCCCGTCAAGGTGCCTGGTGTGCTCGGAAGTCGCACATCCCCCCACCCCCACCCCAGCTACCCCCTTGGCAGCCACTCCCAAGCCTGCCAGAGACTGCCTTCTGGGTGGACAACTTTATTGGCAGGAGATGGCCCGGCCTCCCTTCTATCTGGCTCTCCCCTCTTCTTCTCTGACTGACCCTTGATGAGTGCCCCTGGGTCTTGCCAGATCTCCTTCCCACCCTCAGATTCCCAGGCCAAAGGCCACAGGCTCTGGCTCAGCCTCTGTACCCAAAGCCCCGCCCCTGCGCATAGAGTTCACCACCCCCGCCTTCCCCTGTCCCCAGTAAGTGGTGTAATCAGAGGCAGCTGTTTAAACTGGGAGAATGGTCCCGCCCAACCTTACCCTGCCAATGGGGGGTGGAGGACTTGCTGGCGGGTCCCCAGAGTCCTGGGGTCTCCACCTTCAGCTCAGTGTGGCTAATCTGGGCCTGGGTCTGGGCGAGCCCTGAATGCATAGGTCTGTCTCTGTTCTCTCTCCTGGGCTTTATCCTGTTCCAGGCCCATCCCCTGCCCTCGCCCCCCACACCCACCCATAGTTATCAGGGTAATTTTAGGGCCGGAAGGGAAGCCACCAGTTCTCTCAGTCTCACCCCCACACCCTGCCCTGGAGGGACAGGGGTCAGAGGTATTCTGTGAGTGCAGCTGTGTGACGGAGGTTCGATCTGGATGGAGCCTCTTCTTGTTGAAACCACCTTCACCCCCTCATTTCTGACCCCAATGCTTGGTGTTAGGGTAAGAAAGCCATGCAGAGGGGCCATATGTGGCTCTTTTTGTTCATTCTTCCGTTGCTTTGTGCAACCCCCACCTTATACACATCCCCACACTGTTCACATTCATACACACTACTGGGCCCCTCACATTCATGCATAGGCGCCCACCTGGGCACTGATGCTCCCACAGCTGCGCACAGGCACACAGACACTGGCACACAGACATTCTCACAGAAACACAGTCAGCGTTCTCAAGCACGGGTGCAGAAACACAACTTGCCCTGGACACGCACGTGGGCATAGGAACTGTCACAAACCGAGACTCGCTCACAAAAAGACACGGAAATTCCCATCCTGAGGCCAGAAGCACCAGCGCACATAGAGACAATTGTCCACTCTATCACACGGACACACACCAATCCTTCACTTGTGCACGTGGACGCTCACACACAGGCACTATCTCCTTTACACACACCATCCAGGTATGGAGGCTGCCATCGGGCAGTGGTCTGTTCCCAGCTTACAGGCTCTGCTGGCATCCTGGCCCATGTGTGCTCCTTAGGATTCCCTGAGGAGTGCCACCCGGCCCCCCTCAATCTACCCTCTGCGACAAAGGAAGTACCACAGATATCACCAATTTACCACGATCTGCAACCCTTCCCGAATCCTTCAGGGCAGGCTGCTCTGGGGCTGGAAATCTAGAACAGCACTGCCCAGTAGAAATATAATGTGAGGCACATGTGTAATTCAAAGATATCCTAGTAGCCACATTTAAAAAGACATTGAGTTTATGTTAATGATGGTGGAATGATTTGGAAAAGGATAGCATGAATGGTGGCACAACTTGAATGTAATCAGTGTTACTGAATTGTACCTGTAGAAACTAGTGAGATCGCCTACATTTTGGTATGTATATTTTTACCACAATGAAAGAGATAAAAAGAAAGAGGTCAAATAAATTTTAATATTTAACCCAATTATACAAAATTATAATTTCAATATATAATCAATATAAAAATTATTAATGAGATCTTTTGCATTCTTTATATTTTTGTACTAAGCCTTCAAAATCTGATATGTATTTTATACTTACAGTTTGAACTAGCCACACTTCAAGTGCTCGATAGCCAAAAATACTGGTGTCTGAGTACTGGACAGTCCAGTTCTGGGAGATTGGGAAGGAGGTGTTCCTCATCGTTTGAGTTTCTCTGCCATGGCCATAGAATATTGAGGCATTGGGGCCCACAGGTGTGGGGCAATTGGGGAGTGGACTCTTTAGTGCCTAGTGTTCCCCTCCACCTAGATGTTCCCCTAGTGTTCCCCTCCACCTAGATGTGTGGTTACTTGTGGGAATGATTTAGAAAAGCTCTAGGTGGAAGGGTCTAACCAGCACCAAGGCCTCCTGAGAGGCAGAAATGCCTATGTCTGAAATCTCAGCCTCAGTTTTCCCCCCTCCCCACAGTGAACAGATGGCCACTATAACCAGCTTGGTCAGGCTAACCATTCCATCTGTCCCAGGTCCACAGAGCAAGGTCCAGCGATGTCAGCCCAACGAGCACAATTGCCTGGGCACTGAGCTCTGTGTTTCCATGTCCCGCCTATGCAACGGGGTCCAGGACTGCATGGATGGCTCAGACGAGGGGTCTCACTGCCGAGGTAAGGGCTCTTGGACCCTTTCCTGTCCCAGCCCAGCCTTGCAAAGTGGAAGATACACGGAGTTCTCAGCAGGCACCTGTTGGGTTTGGAGGTCTACCATCCAAGGACTGTCCTCTCCTCTTCTATTGGCATGAGGTCTTGTTCTGCTCTCCTGCACAGATTTGCCACCAAGCAGTAGTCAAATTTGGTGGGCCCCTTGGGCTTGGAGCATGGTCAGACAGGCCTGTGGTCCTCAGCGACAGGCCCTGGCCTGGCCCTCCCACACGCTGGCTGTGCGCTCAGACAAGGCACAACCCTCTCCAGGCCACAGTTTTCTCATCTGTAAGGTGAGAGCTTTACACTACACCAGTGTCTTCATACTTTTATTTAAGTAAGTGAGGCCCTTTCTTCAGATGGTTTCTTATGAGACAGCTGGTTATGAACCCAAAGAAGAGCAGAGCTGCTGAGCTTAAAGCTGGGGACCTGGAGCCTTGTTCACCTGGCCTCCCCAGGAACTACAGACCTTCAAGGCACCCTACTAGTTGTTTTGGCCCCCGCCTCACCTACAGCCTGGCTGTGTTTTCTGAGGCAGTTGATGGGAAAGTCACTCAGGCTGAGGAAGGAACTTTAGGACGATAAGTCAGACTTCCTCCTCACCTGCGGCTCCTGTCACCAGCTCTGCAGTCATTGTCCAGGAGGTTTCCGTGGTCCAGGGAGAGTCAGGGTCACTGTGGGAGCAATGGTGTGAGGGGGCGGAGTTTCCAGTTAGCAGGGAGAAGGCCCTCAGACCTGCCTGTCATGGAAGAGTGACTTCTCCCTTCTGCTGCCCTCGAGGCCTTAGCCTGGACCTGGGGTTATGGCTCATGTCCAGAGCAGGGGACCAGCCTTGTGGGGCTCTGAGCAAGCCCCTGGGGTGGGGCAGCCTTCCCAACTTTGGGGCCGGCTTCCCGAGCCTGTGCGCATGTCAGAAAACATCTGCCTGTGGGAGGAGACACATCTGGATCCTGTTCACTCTGAGCAGGGAGTGTGAAGCAAAGGAGCCTATGGAAGATTTTTCTCCTTTCCCTTGATTTATTTTGCGTGTTTGTGTCCGGAGCTCCTGGGATGGGATGCAGAATGGGGGTCAGGAGGCTGACTTCAGTTACCACACCCCATCTTATCGGATGGGACATGTTAAAGGTTGCTTCCTTCTGGATATCTTTTCAGCTTCAAAGACCACAAAGAACCTTGAAAACCTAGAGTTTGAACTTCCTTCTCTGATATTACAGAAAGCGGGGCCTTCTCATTCCCCCAATCCATGTCCAGCAAAGACACACTTTTCTGGGTTTTCAGCATAAACAGTATTTTCCCCTGTATGGGGGACAGCTAGACGGGCAGCACATTTGGGCTGTCGGGTGGAGGTGAGGAGGAGAAAGAATAACCAGGGCCTGGCCCCCCACCCCAGCTCCTCCTGGCAGACTCAGTGCCTCTAAACGTCTTAGCATCTCAGGCAGCTCTCTCTCCTAGGTGGGGGCAGGGGCAAGCAGGGGTGTGAGGCAGCTGGACAAAGGGGTCTTTGTGACCAGGCCGCCTGGCCCCTTGCAAGGTCCATTAATTGGGTCGCTGATCTGGGGGGGGGCAGCTGCTCTCCCACCTCTCCCCCTTCGCTGTCTCATTCCCTTCTGTCTCTCCTGTGGAAGTGGGTCAGTGGCAGGAGAAAGATTAGAGAAGGCTCTGGAGGGAAACTGTTCTGCTCCTCTTTTCTGTCCTCTCTCTGAGGCCCTGAGGTTCTAGGGATGGCCGGGAAGGGTACTTCCAGACAAGAGCTGGGGTCCTACAGGGAAAGACTAGGATATACCCACTCTTCACCCTTAGCCCTGAAGCAGACCTTGTAATCCCTGGGCAGTGCAATGGATAAGACTCACTGTCCCCCTGCCTGTTGACCCCAACAAAGTACCAGAGCAGCTCCCCATGGAGACAAACGAGTCCAGAGCAGCCAGAGCAAGAGATGTGGGTTCTAAGCCCTCTCTGCCATAATTGGCTATGTGATCTTGGACCTGTCTTACACCCTCTCTGGGCCTCAGTTTAGTTTCTTTGCTTGTAAAATACAGTAGATGCTTCCTAAGCCCCCTTCCATCTCTGACATTGCAGCCCTTGAAAGTGGTTTCTGAGGGTTTGATGGAAGCTGGGGTAGGGTGCAGGCTGGGCGTGGCTGCCAGGTCCAGGGGCCTGAGTATGCATCTCCTGCCCCCACACAGAGCTCCAAGGCAACTGCTCTCGGCTGGGTTGCCAGCACCACTGTGTCCCCACGCTCGCTGGGCCCACCTGCTACTGCAACAGCAGCTTCCAGCTGCAGGCAGACGGCAAGACCTGCAAAGGTACGTGAGTGCACGTGCTGTGAGTGCGTGTGCTTGTTGCGGGGTGGAGGGGGCCTGGCTGGGGTAGGAGAAAAGGTGACAGAAGGTGCAAGAGACAGGAGTGGGGACTACAACCCCTGGACGTGCCTGTGAGCCCTGGTCATGTGCTTCCACCAGGCTTTTAAAAATTCATCTTAAAATTAAAAAAAATTAAAATATTACAGCTAAAACCAAAGTCCTCTTTGACAAATCCTCTTCAATTCTGGTCCCTTTGCCACATCTCTGGGCATCCGCTCTGTTATCAGTTGTCTCTCTCTTTCCAGGCCTTTTTCTGCGTATTTGTGTACCTGTGCTCGTAGAAAATCTCACTGGGTGTGTTGTTGATGTGCCTGTGTCCTTTTTTACATAAATGGTATCATACTGTATGTCTTTTAAAATGTTTTTCAGCCATCACTATGTTCTAGAGATCTTTCCATGCTAATATGTAGAGCTCTTTTTTTTTTTTTTTCTACCTCATTCTTTTAAAAAACCACTGTGACGTACGACTATTCCCACAGTTTACTTTGCCATCCCCCTATTGATGAGTAATATGTTCCCAATTTCTGTCTGTTACAAACAATGCACATTTTCTGGTTTAAATTTGCCTCCCTCAGGTCTTTGACCAAATGCCACTTTTTCAGTGAGGCCGTCCTTGACTATTCTGAAGTCACACCCCTACCACCCACATTCCCTGTCCCCTTTCTTGGCTTGATTTTTTTCCATAGCACCAGCCATTTGCCATTGCACTAGCACCTCTAGCATATGATTTAACTTTTTGTTTCATTTATTATTGTGATAATGGTTATTTATTATCAGAATATAATTCTCATGAGGGCAGAAATTTGGGTCTTTGTTTACCCCTGAGTCTAGAACAGTACCTGGCACATAGTAGATACTCAAGAAATCTTTACTGAATGAATAAATGGATGTGCACACATGCGGATGTTTCTCTAGGGCAGGTACCAAAATGGACATGCTCAGTCATAAGGTTTGCACATCTCAAATGTTAACAGATTCTGCCAAATTGTCCTCCAAAGTAGCCGTAAGAACGGGCACCCCCACTGATGATGTTGGAGGGCACTCACTTCCCTGCCCATGTTGTACTGGAAATGACCACAGTCTCACCCTTTTTCCGGCAGACTTTGACGAGTGCTCAGTGTACGGCACCTGCAGCCAGCTCTGCACCAACACGGATGGCTCCTTCACGTGCGGCTGCGTCGAAGGATACCTGCTGCAGCCAGACAACCGTTCCTGCAAAGCCAAGAATGGTGGGTGGGATGACCTGTGGCCACAGGCTCAGTGCCTTCAGTGCTACTCCTTGATGGGTGGGGGCCTGGGAGGTCCTCAGGCCCCTGACCGCATTGACCCTTCTCCCCCCATCCCCAGAGCCAGTAGACCGGCCCCCTGTCCTACTGATTGCCAACTCCCAGAACATCCTAGCGACATACCTGAGTGGGGCCCAGGTGTCGACCATTACACCCACCAGCACACGGCAGACCACAGCCATGGACTTCAGCTATGCCAATGAGACCGTGTGCTGGGTGCATGTTGGGGACAGTGCCGCCCAGACGCAGCTCAAGTGTGCCCGCATGCCTGGCTTGAAGGGCTTCGTGGATGAGCACACCATCAACATCTCCCTCAGCCTGCACCGTGAGTAGCCTGCTCCTAGCTCAGAGAGCAGAGGAGATGGGCAAATTGAATGCTGTCTGGGGCCGAGGCTGGGGCTTTACAGGATGGCTCCTGAACGCGGTAGAATGTTGGACAGGATGACCCCTGTCAGGGGTGAAGGTGGGAATTTAGTCAGGACAACCCCTGTGTGGGAGGCAGGGGGCTATTCATGGTGATGCCTGCTTGGGGCAGGGTCCCAGTCACAGCTATGTTTCCTCTCTCTCTCTCTGAGCAAGCCTCTGCAGAGCTCCTGCCTTTCTGGCTGAGGAGGGATTCAGAGGAGAAGCCAGGGCTGAGGGAGCAAAGCATAGTCAGTCTCCAGAGACCAGGGACTGTGTCCCATTCATGGAGGCAGAGAGAGCAGCAATGATAGACCTCAGAGAGGCTGTCCTGTGCAGCGGGAGCTGGGGCAAGGAAAAGAAGGGGCCCGGAGCCCTGGGGAGCCCCGCTTAGCTGTGGCTGAGAACGGAGGAGCCGGGGCGGCTCCTTGTTCATCATTGCCCTCAGGGTCATCCCCAGAGTGGACTCCCCCGCTGCAGGGTGCGTGCGGGGCTTTGTGGCAGTAAGACTAGGGGAGGAGCAGTGAGGGCCAGGGCCACGTGAGCACTTTAAGAGAGCCTGATGTTCCCATTCAGGCTCCTTCCCTGGGCTGTCTTGAGGGTGGAAGAAGGGGTGTCATGGGATGGGGCGGGAGCACCGCCTGGAGCAGTCCCGCTCATCCTAGATGCTGTCACACAAATAAACAAAAACCCCAACAGCTTGAAAATCAACATCTGGCATCATCACATTTCCACCAAATACACCACAGGGCTGCTGAGGAGAAGAATCTGTGGCCTGTGGTTGATTGGACCCCCAGGGAGGGTAACTCGATCTGTGACCTTGAGCAAAGCAGAAGTCCCGGTCTCGGTTTCCTTGGAGCCCCGGTGGTTCAGTAGTTAAAGTGCTCTGCTACTAACCAAAAGTTTGGTAGTTCGAACTCACCAAGTGCTCTGTGGGAGAAAGATGTGGCAGTCTGCTTCCATAAAGATTATGGCCTTGAAAATCCTATGGGGCAGTTCTACTCTGTCCTATAAGGTCACTGTGGAGTCGGAACCAACTCGACAGCAGTGGGTTTGGTTTGGTTTTTTGGCTTTGGTTTCCTAATCTGCATAATGGGTTTGAGCCTGCCTGTCTGGATCAGATAAATTGAAGTGGAAGCCTGTGGTAAAGGACAGCACACACAGTAGAGGTTAGCATTGTGAGGTTGGGGAGGATCTTGGGCATCTCTAGGAGATCTTTAAGGGCCTTCTTTCAGCCCCATGTGCGGATCCCCACCAAAGACAAAGATCCCAGCAGGGGGTGGGGATTAGTAGCGGGGGAGAGGGGATGGTGGAGAGCAGGGGATCCTCTGAAAGCCCCCACTCTCTGGGACTTGATCATGTGGTCCACACCTCAGCCTCTGGCTCCTCTGGCATCCCAGATGATGGTGTATTTGGGCAGCTGGTGTCCAAGGCTTGCCTGGGGTGCTGGGCTGGGGGCTGCCAAGCTTGGTTGGATGCGCTCTTGAGGGGGTGGGCACCTCAGAGAACCTCATGGTAGATACGGTAGGATTGGGGCAAGACCCCAGGAGATAGCCTCTGCTTCCTGTCCACTACGCCACCCAGTAGGCCTGTCTGGATAAACAGCTCTGGCAGTTCTCTCCCCGGTCCTGCCTCAGGGCCAGACAGTGGGCTCGTGAGTAGGCAGCTGGGGGTGCCCTGGTGGAAACCCTCTCAGCTTTTCTGCTTGGGCCCCTCTCCTGCCTTCTTCCCCTAGAGGAGGAAATAACCTCAGGCAGGCACCCTCCCTTGGCAAACAGAGCCTGCCTCCCAGTCAGGAGATGCACTGGGCCCCCCTGGGGCAGAGTCCAGGAGGTTCTGGGGAAACGCTAGTGGCTGGATGAGTGGGTACCCTTGCTGGGTCTCTGCCCCTCCCTCCCCACTCTGCTCCCACCCACGCCCCATGCTGCCTGAATGTCTGGCTGTTACCCTGAAGATGGTTGTTTCATTCTCATCCCACAAACTAATTATGGGCCCTGAGCAGAGGGTGTCGGAAGTGTCTCTCCCCGGCATACCCCTCCAGCCTAGTTCATCCCCCTTCCCAGGAGAGGCTGGATGGCCTGCCCTGGAGTGCAGGTGGCTGGTCCCAGGTCCCAGGCACTCACCTGCGCAGTGGGCTGCTGGCCTATAATTAGCTCCCCAGGGAGGAAGGGGAAGAAGAGGAAGAAGAGAGGCTGCTGCTTTCTGCTGCTTTCTCTCTGCCACTGGGGCAGCTCTCCCTGCAATCATTCTATTCTGAGCTGTGACTGTGACCCCCATTGGACCCCTAAAGGGGTGGTCACAGGGGAGAGGGATCTGACAACAGAGAAGTGCTGGAGCCGGGCAGCTGGCCTGCTGGTGTGGGAGAAGGAGAGCCTGCCCCACAGAAAACTGGAAACAGAAATAGAATAGAAAGAAGGAAGGAGGCTAGGAAGTGAGCCTGCTTCACATGGGTCCCAGGGCTTGTGTGTGCCAGAGCTGTTCTGAGTCCTGTGCACCCTCAGAAGCCCACCAAGGCACTGTGGTGGTCGGTGGAGCTCCAGGGGAAGGCTCTTTGGAGCCAGGCTCAGGCTCGAAGGTGCAGCTTATTCCTGTCTCGATCCCAGCTCCTTCCCTTCCCTCTCTGTCTACTCAAGAGCAGAGGGAGACCCACAGACCTTACATTTTCTGGAGGTGCACATATGTGTGCACTTTGTTCATCCACCAAGGCCTCAGGCTACAGACCCAACCCCCCGGCCTCAGTGTCTTTCATCAGCCTAGATTTCTGGTGGTCTTGAGGACTCAGTACCTATCTCTTCCCCTCCCTCCTCTGCTGCTACCCCAGAGGGTGCCAAGGTCCATGAGTACTTCGCATTCCATGACTGCAGAATGAAGCAGCTAAGAACTAGAAGACCCCTTAGAGAGCACAATTCCCTTGGTTTTCAATACCGTGTTTCCCAAGGTGGGTCCACCTTGATTTTAGATTGTGCATGGACAAACATCGGAATGTTGTTGTTGTTAGTTGCCATGGAGTCGATTCCAACGCCTGGTGACCCCATGTATGCAGAGTAGAAGTAACTGCTCCATTGGATTTTTAAGGCTGTGACCTTTCAGGAGCAGGTCAACAGGTCTGTCTCCAGAGGCACCTCTGTGTGGGTTTGAACCGCCAACCTTTTGACTGATGGTTGTGTGCCACGCACACCCACATACACCCATTGCCGTTGAGTCAATTCTGCCTGATAGCAACCCTATGGGACAGAGTAGAACTTCCCCATGTAGCTTCCAAAGCATAATCTTTAGGAAGCAGACTGCTGTATCTTTCTCTGTGATGGGTTCAAACTGCTGACCTTTCAGTTAGCAGCTGAGCACTTAACCAATGTACCACTGGGGACTCCTTTTTATTATAATAGTTATGTTTTATTTACTATTCATTAGGAAACTTCTGTAACTAGAGTATCAAGCCTGTGATTTCATAGATTACTTAGGATGCAGCAAAATTAGAAAAGTGAGTTGATTTCAAGAAATAGTAAGTAATAGTGCAAGCTGTACATAAACATGGCAAGCATTTGGAAGGTGGTACACAAAAGACTGAAGCTCTAGAAACTGGGGTCAATAGGGTGATAGAGCCAGGATCTGGTCTTCCTGCCCGGCCCCTGCCTCCACTTTTCTGACCACCTCTTTAAGGAACCTCAGGCCCATCCAGCCTCCTGCAGGGCTGCTCCAGACATGCAAGTGGTCACACCTGCTGACCTCACACGCTCTCAGCCCTGCACTTCCTAGGCTGGGCGCCTCTGACCTGTTCTCCCTTCAGCTTTGCCACTCCTCTGGGCCAGAGGATGTTTCCATTGTAGAGAGAAGGAATGAGGGCAGACTATTGGCTGGGGCCCTGGAAGGTACGGGTGTCCTGAGGTTCTAGGGCTGCTAATAGAGGCCTTGAAGGAAACAAAGTTTGCCAAAGCCACTTAGCAGTTTTGGACTGTATGTGAGGGGATGCTCTGGAGGGGCCCTCCGTGGTCCCGGGGCTTCCCTCCCCACACCGTGTGGCATGGGGAAGAAGAGGGGGAACAGGGAGGCCCAGAAAAAGGCCCCCTAGATTGCAGGCAACAAGGTTGCGAAATGGGTCCCCTAGTCCAGCTGGCTGACTTCACTTTTCCCTCAGTCTATCTTTGTTTTTGTGTTTTTAAAATCACAGCAGGAAGTGGGGTAGTGATTCGGCTAGGGCAAAGCAGAGACGGGGGCAAACAGCAGCCCCTCTGGGTCTGTGATGAACTGGCTCCCCCAGCTGGAAGGGAAGCTATCTTCCCACTGACCTGGGTACCCCAGGCCCTCCAGACTTTACACAGGGACACTGACTACCCACTTTTTGGCCTTTCTGACCCACAGGGTGTCAGAATACTTGAGGGGGGTGTTTAGCCACCCCAGTTTTTGGCCTTGGACCCCTACATCCTAGCCCTTTTGCTTCCATTCCCATTCTGAGTTTCCTAATCATTTAATAGCCCCTTCTCACTCCTCTCCAGGCCAGGGCCAGCCCTGTGTCTCCTGGCACAGATCCATCCCTGTCCTGTCCTCCCCCGCTGTCTCCTTGAAGTTGCCTTTCCACCCAGCCTGCTCCCAACATCCCCCTCCCTGTTGTCAAGCCAAAGGAAGTAACTTAAGCAAGAGAAATGTGTTTTAGAGCCCAGAGTGGATTTCTCAATAGTGGGAAGACCCTGAGACCGGTTGGGCTGTAGAACCAAGGCGTCTCATCCCTGGGGACCCAGGACTCTTGGGGCCTGGGCCAGGCAGGGGAAGGGAGCAGGGCATAAACCCCAGGCTGGAAGTGCCAGCAGGGCCAGGAAGGGCGCCAAGAGGAGAGTGGTAACACGATGCGGCTGAGCCCCGGGCTTGCTGTTGGAACAAGGAAGAGCTGAAGTTAGGACCCTTTGGACCCAGAGGAGCGGAAGGACAGTCATTCAGGAAAGCTGCTGCCAAGCTTGCCTGTCAGAGTCCTCCACGCTCTGGTCACCGCCCCCTCACATCGATCGCCCCACCCCCCTCACACCCAGCCCGCTGAGCAAGGTCCCTGAAGGGCTCTGACAACATCGTGGATCACCAGCTGGATCGTCCTCTCCCCACCTCGGGGCGTTCCAGGTCTCAGCAAGGCCAGTGAAGGAGGATCCCGGCAGTAGAAGGGAAGGGAAAAAATGATGTCCCAACTCTAGGACAACAGAGTGAGGGCTCAGTATTTAACAAATATTTGTTGAACAAATCAATACATGTGTGTCAGGCGCTGGTACAGAGATGAAAGACAGCACCCTGCCCTCACAGTATTTGTACCAGGTGAACAGGCTGTGATAAAATAAATGACCGGGGTTATGGAAGCCCGTGATAGGGAAATCTTCTTTCTGGGGGCTTGAGCTTTGTCTTGAAGGATAGTAGGTGTTAGCCTCAAACTGCCCACCTTGAGGGTCCACCTTTATTTAGTTAGGAAGGCTCTGGCCAGAGACCCAGAAGGTAGCTCGGTGGAGAAGATGGTGAAGGATGGGGCTAGGGTGAGGGAGGATGGTGATGGGAACAGTGCCCCCATTTGTGAAGTGTTTATTATGTGCAGGCTCTGTGCTAAGTGCTGTGAATGTACTATCCCATTTTATAGATGAGGAAACTGAGGCTGAAACAGAAGTTGAGTCACTTGCCCATAGACCCACAGTTGGAATGTGACAGAACCAGGTTCAAACCCAGGCTGTTTGTATCTGGAGCCGGGCTGGGCTCTGGGCAGAGCAGAGGGATAGGAGGGAGCTGAGAGGTTCTGGGAATGAGGGCCAGATCAACTGTGTTCACAGCAGATATGGTTAAAGTGGAAATAGATTTCTCCTTCCCTATCCAAAGACCTCATGCCCTCTCCTACAATCTATGGGCATGTGGTTGTGTTGGGAGATTCTCAAGGCATAGAGGCACCCTGCCTTCCCCAGAGTTTCTTTATTTTAGGGAGAGTGATTAGAATCCTAGAGTTGAATCCAGAGTCTTCTTGGAGGTGGGGTGGGGGCCAACATTTAGGGAAATGCCTACCGAACAAAATAAACAATGGAGACGTTGAGAAAAACTGGAGTTGTGGAGAGCGCTATGTATTGGGTAGTGGTGTGGGGAGGCTCCGTAGTTACAAACACACCCCAGGTCTATTCTGGGGCCTGGAACTGAAAGTCTTTTGAGTCATCACAGGCAGGCTGTGGTCTCCACTCTGACTCCCTCGTCTTTCTCCTGACTTCCTAACCCTCCCTTCTCGGTGTTGCATCCCCAACTCCTCAGCCCTCAGACCACCTCCAAATTCCCCTCACAACACAGCATCCCTCTCCTTTGGCTTATTTGGGATTGCTCTTCCTCAGGCTTGGGGGCCTTTTTGGTCAGAGCCCTTTTGAAGGGCACTCTGGGGTGGGTCAGCCCTGAGAAGGCTGGGCCATGAGGTAACAGTGTCCCTCTGGGTTTGTGGAGCCAGAATGCTCAGGTCGTCTGGGTTGTAGCCTGGAATTCCACCTCTACCCCGCCACCCCGTGTTACATGACAGAGAGGACAGGCCCAGACACCACCTGTAGGGGAGCACTGGAGGGAAGATACTCCTCCTACTTGAGCCCATCTCTCTACGCTGGCCTTGGAGTGGTGGCCAAGTGTATGTGTGCACGTGAGTGTGCATGCATGTGTGTGAGTGTGTGTGGTGGGGGCAGCAGAGAATCTGAACTTTAGGAAAGGGATGAAAATAATGTGGTGGAGGGAGGTTGGATAACAAAGGATTTTGCTTGCAACTAATAGTCTCCAGCTGCAAAAATACCAAAGGGGAGGCCAGGCTGGGATGGAGACTCTGATTCTTGCCAACTCCTCACCGGCCTGCTGAGCGGGCCCCTTCCTGGCCTTTGGGAAGGAGAGGGGGAGGTCGCTTGGGCTCCCCCGCCTTCCAACCCAAGGTAAATATCTGAGAGCAGGGACGCTCCACTGCCTCCTTCCCAAAATTGGAGACACGAGACCAGGAGGAAGGCCCTAAGGCTGGCCACATCCTGAGTCTGGGGGATGTCAGTGGAGCTGCACTGGGGTGGGGGTAGCTGATCTCTGCAGGTTTCTTCTTCCTCTTCGCTTGCCAAGGGAAGGGTGGATGGGGAGCAGGGCAGGGTGTTGCCAGTCCTGAGCTGGGCAGTGACTCAGGGAAGCCTCAGGAAGTTGGAGAGAAAGATGTAGCTGTGCCAGCTGGTGCTGGGAAAACAGCTTCAGATGATGAGGCTCATAGACCTGCCAGCAGCTCCAGACCCACATCGTGCCCACCAAGGAAAGGGCATACAGCCCTGTTTGCCTTCCAGCCACCCTGCTGGCTGCCTTGGGCTGCAGGCAGGTCCCCCGCTTTGGGACTTGGTTTCCTTGGGAGGTAGCCCAGCGGCACTCATTTTAACCTGTTTTCTCTATGCTAACAGTGTGTGGGGGGCAGAGAATTTGATTGCCTTTCCCCTGAACTTGGCCCTCCTCCTGCATGGCTGGGATCCACCCTCCCCAGGCCACTCTGCCCCTCTCAGGCCTTGTTGGGATGTGGCAGTATTGGGGGCCCAGGAGTGAGAGTGGTTGGGTTTGGGGCTGCCTCAGCATTTACGGGGTAACACTTCATCCCTGTGACCTCGTTCTCCTGTCCTCTTGCGAAGGAAGGTTGACAGAGGGGACCTGAGAAGGAAATGAGTTTGATGAGGGCCTCAAATTGGCTCTCCCTCCCCCTAGCCCAAGTCCTGTGACTCTGAGTCAGTGTCCGGGCCCAGCCAAGTTCCTTGGGAGCCACATTCCTATTCCCTTTGCCCCCCGCCCCCACCCACTGTTCAGAAACAGCCCCTGAATCCCCGTGGTGAGGGGGTGCTGGGAGGGATAGAGCAGAACAACAAGTCATTATACCTGTGCTGTGTGGGGGCAGAATAATCTCTCCTGGGTTGAGTGTGGGTATTGGGATATAGGTTTCAGCTGAGGCAGGTCGTCCAAAGATTTCTTTACCTATTGCGGAAATTGGTGGAGGTGGAGTACACGGCAGCATCCCAGAGAATTACCACCTTGGAAGTTTCCCGGTTTGTAAGAGTCATCACCTCTGATGGTGGCAGTTGGAGAGGATGGTGGGTAGATGGAAGCCAGTGGTCCTGAACTGGAGGGACCCAGAGGAGGTCAGCAGGGGAGGTCACTTTCCCCAGACGTTCTGCCTCCTAGACTTCCTGCTGCCCTTGCTCCACCCCTTCTCTCTTGGACCCTTCCCCTTGGCCTCTTCCATCTCCTTTAGAACAGTGGCTTAGACTGAGTATCGACCTCTGGTCTGTCGACCTCTTCCCCCATCCCCACTCTTCTGAAGCCCCCTGTCTGAGCCATGCCTCAGTTTACCTCCAGGGTCGTTTGATGGCCCTCCTCCTATGCTTTATCTTATTCCCCTTTCATCTGACCCTCCTGAAAACATGAGGAAATTGAGCAATAGAGACATTGAAGAACTAGGGGGATGGGGGTGAGTAGAGGAAGTTTGGTCCGTGTCACTGGTCCCCAACCTTTTGGCACCATGGAACTTTCTTTTTCAATTTCCATAAGTCTCAAAATTTCATATTTTGAAATTCTTTCCTCTCAAACTGGATTTATTAGTGACTACCCTGCTTTTCTGGAGCCCTGGTGGCACAGTGGTTAAGAGCTACGACATGCTACGGTTGCTAACCAAAAGGTCGGCAGTTCGAATCCACCGACCGCTCCTTGGAACCCCTATGGGGCAGTTCTACTCTGTCCTGTAGGGTTGCTATGAGTTCGAATTGACTCAACGGCAACAGGTTTGGTTTTGGTTTTACCCTGCTTTTCCAGTTTCAAAATTCATCAGCATGTAGAGCTTCCAGTCAGTGCTCCTGGTTAGCATGAGATAATTTGAGTCACCATATAAAGCTGATAAGAGTCCAGCCAAAAACAAAGATGTGTGATGTTTTTGTTAGCCTTATGTCCTACGTGAAGGAAAAGCATATTAAAAAAAATATTGGAATAAGCCAGTGGGACCTGTCCCCACTACCTTTTGGTACCCCAAGATGGTCCCTGTTGAAGGATGGGCTGGAGGTGGAGAAGCCTATCCATCAGCCACTCAGCTGCCATTCACCCAGTGCCTCTACATGCCAACCCTGAGCCCAGCATGGGGAGTAGGGGTGGGGGAAGGTATGTGAGGATCTCAGAGACTTCTCTTTGGAGAGACCAGATATGTGGAAAGATAGCAGAGAATACAAGGCAAAATGTGACACTACAGGTGGCTCCCACAGGAGCTCAGGGAAGAGAGCTGTAGCCTGACTGGTGAAGCAAGGCACCCCAGAGGAGGCGGGCTTCCAGCACAGGGGTGGGCATGTTTGAAGGACCTGTCCCATAGCTCTTTTGTGCACACTCTCCAGACGTGGAACAGATGGCCATCGACTGGCTGACAGGCAACTTCTACTTTGTGGACGACATCGATGATAGGATCTTTGTCTGCAACCGAAACGGGGACACATGTGTCACCTTGCTAGACCTGGAGCTCTACAATCCAAAGGGCATTGCACTGGACCCTGCCATGGGGTGAGCGTGGCGGGTCAGGGGGGTCTGGACCTGGAAAAGGGGGAGGCAGAGGCTGTAATGGTAGGAAGAGTTCCCCGATGCCCAGGCCCCATTGAACGTGCCACCTGTCCACAGGAAGGTGTTCTTCACTGACTACGGGCAGATCCCAAAAGTGGAGCGCTGCGACATGGATGGGCAGAACCGCACCAAGCTGGTCGACAGCAAGATCGTGTTTCCTCATGGCATCACACTGGACCTGGTCAGCCGCCTCGTCTACTGGGCTGATGCCTACCTGGACTACATTGAGGTGGTGGACTACGAGGGCAAGGGCCGGCAGACCATCATCCAGGGTATCCTGGTGAGAGAGCTGTTGTCAGCTTATTGCTGGGGAACCATTCACTAGGGCCTCCTGGTCGGGGGAAGACTTTGCAGGGGAATCCTTCTCCAAAACATCCTGGTAAGGGGAGGAGAATATGGGAGCATGGTTGCCCTGAGCACTCTGTAGGAAGTGGGGTAGGGATGAGCTCTTCAGTGAAAGGACAGAATATGGCTTCCCGTCATTTTAGAGAGACTTTACTTCCTTTTTCTCATTTGATCCTTAGTTCCCTTTTGGCAGATAAAAAAAGCAGTGTTCAAAGAGGTTAACTGATTTGCCTGAGGTTACCCAGCTGGGAACTAACTAGTACTTAAACCTAGCCTAGAAACCTGCAGGCTCAAAGGTGGCACCTCCATTCTAGGATAATTAGGGTAACCAACCATCCATCCCAGTTTGCCTAAGAGTGCCCTGGTTTTAGCCCTGAAAGTCCCATGGTCCAGCAAACCCTTTAATCTTGGGCAAACCAGGATGGTAAGTCACCCTAGGTAAGCTGGGGACAGGGGTCTTGGAGCAAGTCTTTCCCCTCAACCCTCTCAAAGCTGGGGACTAGAATCAGGGTGAAGATATTTTCCGTGGGCAGAGTTTAGGGCCCAGCTCTAATTCAGTCTAAAATCATGAAAGCATCTACTGCCCGCTTAGTTCTGTGAGGCACATGGTTTCTACCCTCACGGAGTTTGAGAAGAATGGGTAGGATAAGTCCACAGATCTCCACACCACACATTGGATGACACTGGGAAACACAGAGTGTGGAAGAAGAGACCTTCTCTGGTTAGAAGATTCCAGAAGCTCTTCGAAGAGATGCTCTGTGAAGGATGAATGGGATTTTGGCAAGCAAAAATCTCAAGAACAGTGTAGTCCAGCCAGAGGAGGCAAAAGTAAAGCAGTGGAGTTTTAAAAACTGTAAAGTGAATTTCGGGATGTAAATAATGGAAATTTGGATAGGCAGCTGAGGAGCTTCCCAAGGCTTCCCTTCTCATCTCGTTTTACCATCCCTGCCTGCCTGACTCAGATCGAGCATCTGTACGGCCTGACCGTGTTTGAGAATTATCTCTATGCCACCAACTCGGACAATGCCAACGCCCAGCAGAAGACAAGCGTGATCCGGGTGAACCGTTTTAACAGCACTGAGTACCAGGTTGTTACTCGTGTGGACAAGGGTGGTGCCCTCCACATCTACCACCAGCGGCGTCAGCCACGAGGTGAGCAGGGCTCCACAGCCGCTCCAAAGCGGGCTTCACTCTGAAATGGCTCTGAATCCTGGGGATCACAGCCCCTCCATGGACCCTCCTGTGGCACCCTGCTCCTTGCATATCATGACTGCTTCCCTAGCCACCCCCCGAGGCTACCTACCCTGGCCCTCAGCTTCCCCTGCCAGCCCCTCCCTACCCTCAACCTCCAGATCCACCTCCTAGGACCCCTTCTCCCTTTCTGCTCAATTCCCGTGCCAGGCATCTGGCCCTGGGCAACAGCGTGCCTCTCCCCTGGCCACTGAGGCCCCCCGCCAAGACAGTCTGCAGGCTGGGTTGTAGGGGGAGGAATTCCAGTTCTGTGGCATCTAAATCCTAAAATGGGACAAAGAGTCCCAAAGACAACACCAGAAGGGAGTGCGGGTCAGGCTGAAGGGAACCCTTCTCAAGGCTGGGCACAGGGGCTTGGATGGTCTTGACCCACCTCTCTACCTGCCCCCAGTGAGGAGCCACGCCTGTGAGAACGACCAGTATGGGAAGCCAGGTGGCTGCTCTGACATCTGCCTGCTGGCCAACAGCCACAAAGCCCGGACCTGCCGCTGCCGCTCCGGCTTCAGCCTGGGCAGTGATGGGAAGTCGTGCAAGAGTGAGTGACAGGGAAGGGCACGTGTACATGCTGGGATAGGAGGGAGGGGTTCACACCTGTCTCCCCATAGCCCGCAGCTTCTGCCCAAGATGCAGAGAGATGAAGGAACTCATCCAAAGTTTCACTGCTACTGAGGGGCAGGCAGAATTTGAACTCACATCTGAGAGCAAGGCTGTTCACACTACCCCACTCAGGCCCCACAGCAGACTGCACTGGCTCCTTCCTTCATTCATTCACTTGACAGTCATTTGTTGAGCACTTGCTATGTGTCTGGATTCCCTGAGTGGTGTTAAGTACCCAGCTGCTAACCAAAAGCTTGGTTGGTTTGAACCCACCCAGAGGTACCCCAGAAGAAAGGCCTGGCAGTCTGCTTCTGAAAAATCAGCCACCAAAAACCCTATGGAGCACAATTCTACTCTGACACACATGGGGTTGCCATGAGTTGGAACCAACTCTATGACAACTGGTTTGGTTTTTGGTTTTTTTACTATGCGTATGGCATTTTCTGGCAGTGAGGACTCACGAGTGCACAAGACAGATGCCGCCTCTGCCCTCATGGAGCTTACATACTGGGAGAAGAGGCAGACAAACAAATACATACAACTTCAGGTGGTGACAGGTCTTAGGAAGAAAATAAAGCAGAGAACTGAGCCAGTGATGATGTGAGGGTTCTGTTTTAGATTGAATGGTCAGGGAAGGCTTCTCTCAGGAGATGGCATTGGAGCCGAGCTCTCAGTGAAGCGAGAAAGTGAACTATGTGACTACCCAAGGGAAGAGCATATCTGGCAGAGGGCATGGAATGTGCAAAGGCCCTGGGGTCAGCATGAGCTTGACACACTGGCAGAACAGCACAGAGACCAGTGGGACTGGAGGAGTGTGAGTGAGGGGAGATGAGGAAAGAAAGATTGGGTTTTATTCTAATTGTGATGCACACCTGTTGGTGACTTGAGCAGAGAACTGATGTGATTTGATTCACATTTGTAGAAAGATCACACTAGCTGCTGGGTGGAGGGTAGGCAAGAGGCTCGAGGCTATTTCAGTGCCTTGGCGAGAAGTCATGATGGTGGCTTGGTCTAGGATGGTAGCAGCAGCGGTAGTGAAGAGTAATCAGATCCCAGTGTATTGTGGAGGTGCTGCCTTTAGGCCACTAACTTCACCCCCTAAGTAATCGGGCCCTTAACTGAACACATGCCACTGTCCCAACATTTTCCGCCCCTAGCATGTATAGGTCAACCCCACAGCATTGTGGCCAGAGACTCAGTGTTGTGCCTGTCTGTGCGTGTCTGACTTTGCTCCTGCTTACACCCGCCCAGAGCCGGAACATGAGCTGTTCCTAGTGTACGGAAAAGGCCGTCCGGGCATCATCCGGGGCATGGATATGGGAGCCAAGGTCCCGGATGAGCACATGATCCCCATCGAGAACCTCATGAATCCCCGGGCCCTGGACTTCCATGCTGAGACAGGTTTCATCTACTTTGCTGACACCACCAGCTACCTTATCGGCCGCCAGAAGATCGATGGCACTGAGCGGGAGACCATCCTGAAGGATGGTAAGGCCTCAAAGTTGGGGGGGAAGTTGTGGGGGGACCCCCAAGGACATAGTCCACCCTGGACAGGAAGCCATCTGGGCCCTTGGCACCTCATTCTCGATGCCCTCCCAGCATGGGTAGTCCATGCTGCCTGGCTGCTGGGCTGGTTGGCATGGAGATGAGAGGATAGACAGGTTGACCCCTGTGTGACCCCCTTCTTGGCGGAGCTGAAAGAGGCAGGAGGATGGGTGGGGTAGGCCACGTGGGCCATCCCTGCCAGGCCTTGGGAAACTCAGGATCCCTCTGCTATTGGCTCTGAGCCCTGGAGCATCACACAACACACAGCCTGGAGACGCCTGAGGCCTGGAATTGGAGCAGGACCTGCTGGAGTAAAAACATGAACTTGCACTTGTGTGCGCATGTGCGCACACACACACATGCACACTCAGGATCTTTGCAGGTAGACCTTACGAAGCTCCCAGAAGCTGCATACTTACATGTCCTGAGAAAATTGTGCCTTCTGAGTTGAGTCTGGTTTTTCCCCCTGAGCCACGCAGATAGATCAGCAGTATATTGTCACGAAGAGCTGTGTGGAGGCTCCTGAGCTCTATGAATTCTGCCCCTTCCCTGCCACATGGGTAGGACTCACAGCCTGCATGTGAGCCTCCCGGGACAGGCTCCCTAGCTGGTCGGCCTTGTGATGTCAGTGACCACCCTTTGCCCTGCTCACCATCCCCCATGGCAGCTTGGAGAATCCTGGCAGTCAGCAATCATAAGACTTTGAGGAAATCAAAAGTAATTCCTCATCAGGAAAAGTTCAGGGTTCCCCATGCCAGGGGAACCGCTATTTAAAGGACGTGGCAGTGAAGCCTTGGCTTAGTGAAAAATCACTTCCTAATTTATTCATTTTGTTAGTTCAGGAGTTTTAGGCCTGGGAAGTGGCGTCACACTTGTGCCCAGAGCCATGTGCCCATAGTCCAGCTGCCCACCTCAGCACATGCCCAGACATGCCTCCCATGAGAGTCCACATCACCCACATCACCATGCCATGTGCTGTTTTGAAAGACTCTATGCCTCAACACAGATGTGGCAATACAAATGGTCTTCCTCATTCCTTCCTTCAACCACCATCCCCATCCCCACCCGCCTGCCCAGGGCACAAGAAGCTCCCTGCCCCAAGCCTAGCCCATCTCCATCATTGTCCCCTGCACCCTCCAGGCATCCACAATGTGGAGGGTGTGGCCGTGGACTGGATGGGGGACAACCTGTACTGGACGGACGATGGGCCCAAGAAGACCATCAGCGTGGCCAGGCTCGAGAAAGCTGCTCAGACCCGCAAGACCTTGATTGAGGGCAAAATGACGCACCCCCGGGCCATTGTGGTAGATCCGCTCAATGGGTGAGTCCTTCAGGGCCTCAGGGTAGAGGAGTTGAGGACTGGCAAGCCTCGGAGAACTGGGGGATGAGACAGAGAATGAAATCAGGGTAGGACATTGGGGGCAGGAAGACTTAGGCAGGAGTTGAGGCCAAAAGGGGAGGTGACCCTGTCCTCTGAGGAATGGAGTGATGTGCTAAGCTAATACGTAGAGCTCTGAACTGCCATTCCCAGACCTGAGCACTCCACTGGCTCACCTTGCCCTTGGAATGGGACCCACGCTCCTTACTAGACCTGCAGGGCCCTACAGGATCTACCCCTGGTGACTTGTCTCATCCCATCTGTACCTCACTTCCCACACTGAAAGGTGGTGACCCCTGGCCTGCTCTCTGTTCCTCATACAGACACCCCAGCTCTTCCTGCCTCAGGAATTTGTACTTGAAGTTCCTCTACCCTGAGCTCCCATGTATTTGCAGGTCTAGCTCCTTCTCAGCTTTCATACTTCACCTCAAATGCCACTTCTTCAGGGAAGCCCTCCCTGACCACCCTTTCTAACTGTCTCCCCACTTGCTGCCTGGCCCACTCCATCACATCACCCTGTTTCATTTCTTTCATGGCTTTTGTCACCCACAGGCATGATCCTATTGATTGACTTGTTCCTTGCCTGTCTTCCCCATAGGCTGTGAGCTCCACAAGAGAGCAAGGGTCTTAGGTGACTTGGTCTCTGCTGGCTCCCCAAGTGCCAGGATGGTGCCTGACTCACAGTAGGCACTTGATGACTGTTTGTTGAATGGAGAGATAAATGAATGAAATGTGTGGTCTGGGGTGAGCAGGGCAGGAGGACTTTGCGAGGAGGGGCACTTGGGACAGCGTGATGGTTGGGGATCATAAGGGTGGGCCCATGTGGTGCTGATCATCTGCTTCCCACAGGTGGATGTACTGGACAGACTGGGAAGAAGACCCCAAGGACAGCCGGCGAGGGCGGCTGGAGAGGGCCTGGATGGACGGCTCACACCGAGACGTCTTTGTCACCTCCAAGACAGTGCTGTGGCCCAATGGGCTGAGCCTGGACATCCCTGCTGGACGCCTGTACTGGGTGGACGCCTTCTATGACCGCATTGAGACCATACTGCTCAATGGCACAGACCGGAAGGTGGGCAGGCACACCCCTGTGTGCAGGTGGCTCATGTATGCAATGCCGGACCTCGTTTGTGTGTGGATGACCTCTATGTCTGGGTGTCTCTGTGGGACCAGGCCTGTGTGTCTGAGGATGTCTACAAATGGGTTTTGTATCTTGTGTGTATTATCGTGTGAGGATTGCCTCTATCAGTGCCTATCTGTGTCTGTGCATGTTGTCTGTGGGTTTGGCTGCCCATATGCACAGCTGTGTACACACATCCTGTGCACACCTACACATGTATGAACACATACACAGCACACTATGGTATGGGTCTGCACTGCCTGCCTCTGTACAGACCTGGGATGCCTAGGGAGGTTTGATTCCTTGGGTGGCTGCGTGCTTTATGACTCACACGTGTCAGGGTATGTGGACCAAGCTCTTCCATGATATAAAGGACCTTCATGATATGTCCCTTGACTCCTTCTATGGTTTCATTTCTCCCCTCCCCCTGCCTCTTTGAAGATGCAACACCAGACAGCTTGTGATTCCCACCACCCCTCAGAAGGCATCTGCCCTCCTGCGTTGCTCACTCGGGGCCTTCTGCCTGGGAAGCCCCCCCAGCATGTTGTCTCCCAACCCCTTTTCCATACTGAGTCACCTGTGTGTGCCCTTCATGAGACAATGAGCAGCTTGAGGGTAGGGACACTGTCTTTTTCGTTTTAGTGCTGACCTCAGCTTGACCCTTAATAACCAGTTACTGCTGAGTCAGCTCTGACTCATGGTGACCCTGTGTGTGTCAGAGTAGTACTGTGCTCCATAGGATTTCCAATGGCTAATTTTTAGGAAGTAGATTACACGGCCTTTCTTCTAAAGCACCTCCAAGTGGACTCAAACCTCCAACCTTTAGGTTAGCAACCAAACACGTTAACCATTTGCACCACCCAGGGACTCCTGGCCCTTAACATCATTGTTGTTAGCTGCCATCGAGTCGGCTCCTGACTCATGGCAACCCCAGGTATTACAGAGTAGAACTGCGCCATAGGGTTTTCTTGGCCACGATCTTTATGGAATCAGATTGCCAGGCCTTTCTTTGTGGCACTGCTGGGCGGGTTCAAACTGGCCGACCTTTCAGTTGATCACAAAGTGCAGACTGTGCACACTACACAAGGACCTTCCTGGCCCTTAATAGATTCTGGTAAATATTTATTGGATGAAGAGATGAATGGATGAATTTTGGCCATCTGCTCAGTAGTGTGCATGCATGAGTGTGTGTGTGTTTATGTGTTGGGGGGATGTGAATGAATTTGAATGAGCAACCACACAATCTGTGTCCTTGCTGCATCACAGGTTGAGTTCAGAGTTTGGCACCCAGGGAGTAGCTTGCTGTGTGCCAAGCTGTGACCCTCAGCACTCCAGGCTAATGGGAAACAAGACCTACACCTGCGACATAGACAAATGTACACAAAGGCAGTCTCCCCAGGCTTACCTCAGGCAACCTGTGTGTCCCCCAGTTCCATGGTAGCATCTCCTCCATTTCTAGATTGTGTACGAAGGTCCTGAACTGAACCATGCCTTTGGCCTGTGTCACCACGGCAACTACCTCTTCTGGACCGAGTACCGGAGTGGCAGTGTCTACCGCTTAGAACGGGGGACAGGAGGTTCGCCCCCGACCGTGACCCTCCTGCGCAGCGAGCGGCCCCCCATCTTTGAGATCCGCATGTATGATGCCCAACAGCAGCAAGGTATCCCCTTGGGGCTGGGGCTAGGGCTGGGAGCAGGGTGGGGCCTAGATGGGGGTGGGGGCCTAGGTCTGGACTTGGGGCTCCTCAAGGGGTGAAGGTGCTCCCCAGGGATCTGGCCTTTGACTGGTGGGTCTGGAGAGGAGAGGCCCTCAGCCCAATCCTGTCTCCCTTTGGGCCCCATGTCTGCATCTCCTCTTTGTTAACATGCTCTTCTTCCTCTCTATATTTCCTCCCTTTCTGTCTTATGTTCATGTTTTTCTTCTCCTGTCCCCTCATCTCCTCTCTGTCCTTTCCTGACCCTGCACAACTGATCCTTCTTCCCCACCTCCCCTTACTCCTCTCTGTGGCCCCTCCCCTGCAGTGGGCACCAACAAATGCCGGGTGAACAATGGCGGCTGCAGCAGCCTGTGCCTGGCCACCCCTGGGAGCCGACAGTGTGCCTGCGCTGAGGATCAGGTGCTGGACGCAGACGGTGTCACTTGCTTAGGTATGAGGGCCACCCGGGCGGGTGAGGCAAGAAGCAGAGCCCAGCGGGAGGAGGCCACAGGGAGGGCAGGGGAGGTCCCAGGGTCCCAGTCTAAGACTGAGGACATGAAGATGGGCCCTGTGGGGCAAGAGGAAAGTGGGGGACAGGAGTGAGAGAAGGCTCGGGGCCTCTAAGGGCCTTTGAGGAGGACTAGGGACTGGAGGGGCGTGGCTTGTGAGGGCATGAAGACTACAAGAGGCTGAGTGAGGGACAGGACAGCCATGTATGGAAGAAAATAGTCCTCACTTCTTTTAAGGTTGTTTCCCATTATTACAGTGATTTAACAATAGTTCAAAAATATTGGAGGTTAGAGAAGAGGGAAAAAAAACTCAAATCCCACCACAAACACCACTGTATTGCTAGTACTGTGGTAAATTGAACTGCCAACTTTTTCCTTAGGTAGGTGATGTTGTTTTCTACGGCGCTACAATCATGCCGTATATAAACGTGCTCTCTCTTTCTCAGCTCGTATGCATCAAGCATTTTCCATGTTACTGTAGCACCATTTATAGCCTTTTTTTTTTTTTTAATAAAAATGGGTTGTGCGTATTGTAAAAATAAATAAGCGAACAGTATGAAAAATATAAAATAGAAAGTACAAATCACCCCAAATCCTTCCACCCATAGATAAATGCTGTTACCATTTTGGGGGGCATCCTGCCAAACACTTCTCTGTGCATTTAATTTTGAATAAATGGGATTGAGCTGCACACACTGTTCTGT
This sequence comes from Loxodonta africana, assembly GCF_030014295.1. Lineage (NCBI taxonomy): Eukaryota > Metazoa > Chordata > Mammalia > Proboscidea > Elephantidae > Loxodonta > Loxodonta africana. Next base: position 80,172,174 of record NC_087345.1, on the reverse strand, counting down.
TCCCTGCTTTTTTTCACTTGAAGATACGTCATGAATATGTAAGCAGCGTTTTTTTTTAAATAATTTTTATTGTGCTTTAAGTGAAAGTTTACAAATCAAGTCAGTCTCTCACATATAAACTTATATACACCTTACTACATACTCCCTTTTACTCTCCCCCTAATGAGTCAGCCCGCTCCCTCTTTCCAGTCTTTCCTTTTGTGACCGTTTTGCCAGTTTCTAACCCCCTCTACCCTCCCATCTCCCCTCTAGATAGGAGATAAGCAGCATTTTTAATGACTGACATGTATTTTGCGTAGTAAATGTTCCAGAATTTTCTCTACCGCTTCTCTACTGTTGGATGTTTGTTTCCACTTTTTTGGTATAATCACATTTACCAAACACAAACTGTGCTAGGGACCATTAGAAGCATTTCCAGTGCAGTAATTTATTTACTCCTTACAACACTGTAGGGAAGTATTTTTATTATCCCCATTTTCCAAATTTAGAAATTGAGGCCCAAAGTTGGAACAGGGACTTAAAATCAGAAAGTCTGACCCAGAGCCCATCTCTTACTCACCCTCTCTGCTATTTCTCACATTCTCATGCCTTCCCGTATTCTGGGTGGTTTTCTTAGGACAGATTCACAGAATTGAAAAATGGTCAGTGGGGCCTTAGCATGTGGCCATGGGAGTAAGTGACCAAGGTCAGGTGGAAGTCATGAGCATTGGTGGGAGCAGGGGCAAGGAACTGAGGGGCCAGGGTATTGGAAGGATCATCTACGTGGTTGTTGAAATCACCAAGAATTAAACCGGGAATGATTTTGGAGAGTGACACCAAGCCAGTTGTGAAAAACCCTCAAGGAATAATGGGAAGTGGCCAGGGGCCCGTAGAATAGGGATTGGTATGGTCTGATGAAGGAGCCCTGGTGGTGCAATGGTCAGGTACTTGGCTGCTAAGTGAAAGGTCAGTGGTTCAAACCCACCAACCTCTTCTTGGGAGAAAGATGTGGCAGTCAGCTTCCGTAAAGATTACAGCCTTGGAAACCCTATGGTGCAATTCTACACCATCCTATAGGGTTGCTGGGAGTCGGAATTGACTTGATGGCATACAACAATATAGTCTGATAACATGAAACATCAACATTGATTTTTTAGAAAGTAGGGAGGGAGAACAATCAGGAAGACACATACCAACCCCAGTGGTCCACGGACTATGGAGAGAAACAGCCACTCATGGGACCTCTGGGGAGGTTCAGGGATTAGAGAGGTGGGAGGTGGGCTAAAAGAGGATGTGCAGAGGTGTAGGGTCCACCAAGGTGAACACTAAGGACATAGTGATTCTACTGCTGACGGTCTCAGGCAGATGGTGTGGTAAGGTCATGAGTGACGCCCGCGTAGCCCTGGGGCCTGTCTTCACTCCTGCTGGTGGAGTTGATGCATTTGTGTAAAAAAGAGGCCAGGCACCAGGGTGGGGCTTTAGAGGTCCCAGAGATGTCTTCCAAGGGACAGGGAGGGACAGGGAAAAAGGTCTGCTTGGTAGTGACAAAAATATAGGGGCTGAATACCTGTCCCATGATCTTGGTCTGACTTCCTTCTCATACCCCTGTGGTGCCCACAGCAAACCCATCCTACGTACCCCCACCCCAGTGCCAGCCGGGAGAGTTTGCCTGTGCCAACAGCCGCTGCATCCAGGAGCGTTGGAAGTGTGATGGGGACAATGACTGTCTGGACAACAGTGACGAGGCCCCGGCCCTCTGCCGTGAGTCACCCACTCCTCCCTGCTGGGCCTCTGCCCAGCTTTGCTTTTTGAGTGCCTGTTCCTGGGCAGAGAACTGGGGCCACCCTCTCACTGACCCTTAACTGCCCCCTCCCCAGATCAGCACACCTGCCCTTCGGACCGATTCAAATGTGAGAACAATCGGTGTATCCCCAACCGCTGGCTTTGTGACGGAGACAATGACTGTGGGAACAGTGAAGATGAGTCCAATGCCACTTGCTCAGGTGTGGGAGGAGGGGGTGGACAACACTGGGCACTCCTCTGCCAGGGAGGCAGGGGTAAGTAGGGAAGCCAAGCCTAGGAAGACAGGGACACGGGAAGAAGACAGGGAATCCCAGAAAAGAAGAAGAGAGGGAGAGAAGGAAGGAAGGAGGGAGGCGGGAAGGGAGGAAGGAAGGAAAGAGCAAGCTTGGGGGGGGGAGGAAGGAAGGGAGAGAGAGAGGGAGGGTGAGAGAGAGAGAGGGAGGAAGGAAAGATGAGCAGGAGGGAGGGAGGGAAGGAGGAAGGAAGGGGCAAGCTGGGCCGGGGCAGGAGCCCTAAGCAGGAAGGGAAGGCCTACTTCACCCCTCCCCCAACGAGCACAGTGTTGGCTGGGGAGCCCTGAAATGCGATGGGATCACAGCTCTAGGTTGGAGATGAGGAGCGAGGAAGGGTAGATCTTCTCCTTGGAGGCGTCCAGAGAACCCATGAGAGAGAAGGGGTAAAGCGTCCAGTGTGAGGCCATGCTGATGGTTTTGAGACCCTTGGGAAAACTTTCTGATAGGCATAGAAGAATAAGACAGGAAAGGAAGAGAGGGGGACAGGATTGTGAGACTCAGAGACTCACACCACCCCTGTCTCTCAGCTCGTACCTGCCCACCCAACCAGTTCTCCTGTGCCAGCGGCCGCTGCATCCCCATCTCTTGGACATGTGACCTGGATGATGACTGCGGGGACCGCTCCGATGAGTCAGCCTCATGTGGTAAGAGGGGACAGCAGGAAGGCCGGGCTGGCAATGGGGAGGGGGAATCCATGAGAGCATGCTCTGCGGCTGGAGGGGAGCTGGAAAGACCCTGCTAACTTATTATCTGGGTCGCCTTGAGTAAGTTCCTTCTTTTCCCGGAGCCTCTTTGCATTTTATCTGCAAAATGGGGATGATAACAGCACCTACCTCACAGCATTGATGTGTGGGTTCAGTGAGATCATGCATGAAAAGCATTTAGCGCAGGGCCTGTGTTTGGTAACTAGTAGCTTGACAACAGGATGCTAACAGGGCTGGGCGCTCGTGAGCAGAGTCCAGGCTGAGCCACCACCATGTGGCCTTCCATTCCCCATCTGACTGGTGATGGGCTACTGGTTATCCACCTCCTCCCCACCCAGCTCCGTGATGCTTAGTGTGGTCTTGACAGCCAGGATCTGAGAACACAAGAAGAGAGCTGTGTCCCTCACACCCTTCCCCTACTCGGCTCCTCTTTTTCCCTGACAGCCTATCCCACCTGCTTCCCCCTGACTCAGTTTACCTGCAACAATGGCAGATGTATCAACATCAACTGGCGATGTGACAATGGTAAGAGCTTGCCTGCCTCCACCTACCCCGAATCTGAGGACAACTAGAAGCTGCACCTAGGCCCTGGGTGGGAGAGTGTTTTAGAGTCTAGCTGGGCCTCCCCCAGTACAGTGAAGGCCTGTGGATTGCCTAGGAAAAATGAGGAGGAGCCAGAAAGGCCATGGGAGAGCCAAGATGGACTGAGGGGAGACCCTGCCCATCTCAAGTCAGTGCCATTCCTACCCCCAGCAGAGCCAGAAGGGCTGTCCTCTGTCAGGGACTAGGGGGCTGGGAGACATGATCGAGAAGGGCCTGAGGGGCAGAGCAGGGAGAGCCCAATTCCCCACCCCCTTTTCCCCACAAGCCCCCATCTCCTAGAATCCTTGGTGCACCCTCCAGGCTCCGGGCTCCACACACAGGAGCCCACCTGGCCATCGGCCAGGGACCAGGTGACGTTGGCCCCAAGCGGGGAGCCGCTGAGTGTGCAAACATATGGGCCAGTGGGTCGTTGGTCATTGTGTGCTGTCTTGGGTTGTGTCTGGTGTTGTATTGTGATGTGGCATGGCAGCAGCCCCAGCCATGGCTGGAGGGTGAGAGGATGTCCTGGGTCAGCACCACTTTGCCCTGCATCTTTGCCTTGTCTGTGTGCCAATGGTTGCCCTGGCGGTTTCTGTGTTTCAGAGAAGGATTGTGGGGACGGCTCTGACGAAAAGACCTGTCCTGAGCCTGCCGGTCAGTGCATAGAAGCACATGCACCATCACCCCAGAGCCCAGCCTGGCCTCGCCGCCTTCCAGGGCCCCAGGCAGCCCCTCCCTGAGAGCTCCTAGGATGTGAAGAGAGAAGAGGGAGAGGAGGAGAAAACAGGGAGAAAGGAAACAGTGGGAGGGAGAGAGGGCAGAGGAAACCACTCAGGAAAGATAGCAGAGAGGTAGGGACAAGAAGACCAAGACATCAGGAGGAAGAGAGAGTTAGAGAGAGAAGCAAACTCAACTGGAGGAAAGGAGGAACGCACCCAGGGGGAAAAGCCAAACCGCGGCCTTAGCAGGTGTCCTGTACTTGGGGGAGATCCACTAGCCCCCTCCCCCCGAGGTCTAGAAAGCAGTCAGCCTCAGACACGGTCAGTCCAAAGTGGCCCCAACCTTTCCTAGCTGCAGGCAGGGCCCGTTGTGAGCCAGCACTGGGAGCAGGTATCCCAGCAGTGCCCCAGCTGGGGGTGACCTCAATTAAGCCCTCCCCGCTTAATGGAGGAGAGGCCTGTCCTCTGCTCCCCCACATCTTTCCCTCCCTCCCAAACCAGGGAGGCCGATCCATTCATTTCCCCAGAAGCCAGCCAACCCCTGCTTCCACACCCTGCCCCAAGGGAGAAAGGAACATTTCCTGTCACCCACCCCCCACCCCCCGCCACCTTTGGAGACTTCAGAAAGGGACCCCTGGAACCTGCTCACCCACCCCATGGGCCATGGTGCATGTTGCAGTCTATGCAGTTTCTGTGTCTTCTCTGTTTGTTATTTTCTCAGTGGGGGGCTGGGGTGGGAATGGGGAGTCGGGAGTGGGGCCCCCAAGCTGGGGTCGCAGAGAAAGCTGTTCTTCTGAGCCCCTCCCTGCCTCTCCGCTTCTCCCTGCCTTCCAGACAATGACTGTGGGGACAACAGTGACGAGGCCGGTTGCAGCCACTCCTGCTCGAGCACCCAGTTCAAGTGCAACAGTGGGCGCTGCATCCCGGAGCACTGGACCTGCGACGGGGACAACGACTGCGGGGACTACAGTGATGAGACACATGCCAACTGCACCAACCAGGGTGGGTGCTTGGGCCAGGGGCAGGTCCCTTGGCCCCTCTCTCCATCCACCCGCCCCACTGTGTGTCAGCCACCATCTGGGAACCAGAGATAACTTAGCCTAGGCTCTTATCCTTTGGGAGTTCGCAGCCCTGTGGGAGGAGAGGGAGATTATCAACCAATCACTGCCACACACTATTAAGATTGCAGGCTTTGCAGTTGAGTGGCCTTGGGTTTGAGCTCCAGCTCTGCAACTTATTATCTGGGTGGCCTTGAGCAAATTCCCTCCTCTCCCAGAGCCTCTGTGAGTTTCATCTGCAAAGTGGGGACAATAACAGCACCTACCTCACAGCATTGATGTGTGGGTTCAGTGAGATCATGCATGAAGAGCATTTAGCGCAGGGCCCGTGTTTGGTAACTAGTAGCTTGACAACAGGTTGCTAACAGGGCTGGGTGCTCGTCAGCAGAGTCCAGGCTGAGCCACCACCACGTGGCCTTCCATTCCCCATTTGACTGGTGATGGGCTGCTGGTCACCCACCACCCCCCGGCTCTGAGCATGATGCTCAGTGTGATCTTTTTTTTTTTTTTATTCTTGTGCTTCAGGTGAGAGTTTACAAACCAAGTCAGTCGCTCATACAAAAAGCCAAACACACCCTGCTGTGCACTCCCAGCTGCCCGTCCCTTAATGAGACCGCACGTTTCTCCTCTCCACATTGTATTCCCCATGTCCGTTCGACCAGCTCCTGTACCCCTCTTCCTTCTCATCTCGCCACCATCCAGGAGTCGCTCACATAGCCCCATGTGTCTACTTGAGCCACGAAGTTCACTCCTCACCAGCATCATTGTCTATCTTATAGTCCAGGCCAATCCCTGTCTGTAGAGTTGGTTTCAGAAATGGTTCCAATCTTGGGCTATCAAAGGGCCTGGGGACCATGACTGTCGGGGTTCCTCCAGTCTCAGTCAGACCATTTAAGATCTGCATCCCACTGACCTCCTGGCCCATCAGGGATTCTCCGTTGTGTTCCCTGTCAGGGCAGTGGCCGGTGGTAGCCGGGCACCATCTAGTTCTTCTGGTCTTAGGCTGATGGAGTCTCTGGTTTATGTGGCCCTTTCTGTCTCTTGGGCCTCAGTGTGATCTTGGCAGCAGGAAACTAAGAATATATATGATCACACCCTGAAGGAAAAAGAGGCTCACTCTGTGAGGCTCCCCAGTGCTGAGGCCTTGAGAACCAGCCCGGGGGCTGGTGGGGGCTGAGTCACTCAGGAGCACAGGCCCTGTCAAGGCGATGCCGGTTTCTCAGATCTCGCCGATTGTCACCAAGGAGGGATGCAGACCCAGGGGTGACCTGGCTTAAAGAGAAGCCAGGAGTGCAGATTATTATGTAAAATCTATCAATTTTTAAACACTGCCACTTGATTTTAAAAATTATAAAAACACTGCAGGCCAAAATCTTTCTGCATGGCTCGCCCAGCCTGTGGCATACCCTCCTGCCTTATAGAATTAAGGTGCACTGTGTGGGGGGACTGCTGAATAGCACTGAGCACCCACCCTGAGCCCAGCCCTGAAAGGAGGATGTGGAGGTGATAGGATGCTCAGGAAACAGCAAGCGGTGTCATGCAGTATGGTGGGAAGAACTTCCTGCCCCTCCCCTTACATGCTGGGCAGACCTGGGCAAGTCACTTCCTCCAAGCCTTGGCTTTCTCCTCCGTGAGGCAAGATGAGATAAGTGAGAGGCCTGGCAGAGGGAGCAGGGAGCCAGTACTACCTATGGTCATGAGTGAGAATGTTCTGAGACCATTCGGAGAGAGATGGGATTTGAACTGGGCCCTGATAAGGGATTAGACTGGGTAAATGGACAAGAGGGAGGGTTTTCGGAGGACAGATGGGGTGGCCTGGAGAACCGACCAGTAAATGCTTTGAGGGTGGGCCCGAGCATGCCTGCAGAGTGCCAGTAGGGTCCGGTGGGGCAGGCTACTGCAGGGACAGTGGGCGGTGAGGCTGTCCAGGAAGAGGGTGCTCACGACACAGGTGAAAAAGTCAGGCAGAAGCTTAATATCAGAGGCACTGGGGACCTGTATAGAATTTAGAAGCTGGAAAGTGATAGAAGTAGAAGATGTTTTAGGATGACAACCCTGGAAGGAAATAGTGCCAGGAGCCCAGAGGGAGGAAAGTCAGCTTGGAAGCTGCTGCTGAACTGTAGGCACCAGATGAGGGCATAGAACAGGCTCCTGGCAGGGAGAATGGGCTTCCTTCTCGGTCTGTGCCTTCCGGGTAGAGCTCCTGCTCCTCACCCGGCCTCCTGAGCCAGGTGGCAGTGCAGCAGCTAGTGTGGTCCTTCCAGAACGTATGTCGGACCATGCTCCACCCTACCCTCAACCCTTCAGTGCCTCCCCCACATGTCGTTGTATGCTTCCGAGTCAGTTCCAACTCACAGCAACACTATATGATAGAGTAAAACTGCCCCATAGGGTTTCCAAGGCTGTAATCTTCACAGGAACAGATGGCCGGTCTTTTCTCCCAAGGAATGGCTGGTGGGTTCGAACCACTGACCTTTTGGCTAGCAGCTGAAGGCTTAACCATTGTGCCACCAGGGCTTGGAATAAACGCCAAAGCCCATCCGTGGCCTGCAGGGCCAACCTCGTCTGGCCCCATTACCTCTCTGATCTACTCTTTTGATGCTCATCCTCTTTCACTGTGCTCCAGGTGCATCAGCCTCCTGGGTTGTTTTTTTTTTTTAATCCTAGTGTGTGTGAGTGGTATCTTTCTGTGTTTGTTTGTTTTTTAAATAATATTTTATTGACTTTTTGGTGAAAATTTACACAGCAAGTTAGGTTTCCATTTGACAATTTCTGCACAAATTGTTCAGTGACGTTAGTTACATTTTTCATGATGTGTCCCCATTCTCTTTAATTGTGTTCTATTTGTTCCATTTGCAGTACTCTAGTTTCCCTGCCCACTTATCTCTTCATCTCTTTGCTTTAGAGTAATTGTTAACCTTTTGGTCTCATACAGATGGTTTTTAAGTAGTGCACTGATCTTCCAGGTAATCCTTTATTTGGTGTGCCACTCTGCCATTTTGATAGTAGTTGATCTCAGGGGATAGGCTGGTTTCTCCTGGGCATTTTTTAAACGTGCCCAGGAGAGCTCTAGCTCAGAGGCTTTGCACTGACTGTTCCCCTTGCCTGAAATGCTCCCCATGAACTCCAGCGGAGCCTTCTCTGAACCTCCTTACCGAAAGTATCACCCCCATCCCTCTCTAGCCTTTACCCGGCTTGGTCTCCATAGCATTTATCATGATCTACAATTACATTCTGGATTTATGTCTTTATTGTCTCCCTTCCCCACTTGAAACAACTTAAGGACTTTGTCTGGTTCACTGCTGGCACCTGGAATAGTGCCTGGCACACAGTAGGCCCTCAATAAGTGTTTGTGGAGTAAATGAATGAAACAGGGGCTAAGCTAAGGAGGCAAGGGGGCATTTGAGCTCTGGCCTAGCAAATTACTTTTCCAATCGAGATCTTGTCTGTAAAACACGGAGACTAAATGGGATGATCTCCAGGGTCCTTGAAGGTGTAACATCTCCTGACTCTAACACTGACTTAGCGCCTCCAAGGAGTAAGCAGTAGGGTTCAGAGAACTTTCCATCGCTGCCTCAGCTCAGAGCCCTGGACTGGGCACAGCAGGAGGAGCGGCTGGGGAACAGAGACAGGAAGGGCTGACCTGGAGTTTCTCCCCCTCCTGATGCCCTTCCCCATCCCCGTGCAGCCACAAGGCCACCTGGCGGCTGCCACACTGATGAGTTCCAGTGCCGCCTGGATGGGCTGTGCATCCCCCTGCGGTGGCGCTGTGATGGGGACACTGACTGCATGGACTCCAGTGATGAGAAGAGCTGTGAGGGAGTGACCCATGTCTGCGACCCCAATGTCAAGTTTGGCTGCAAGGACTCAGGTAAAAAGGAGAATTGGAGGAAACCTGGAGTGGGGCAACATGGGTAGAAGGAGGCCATATTGAGAATAGAAAGGAGTGGCAAGGGGAGGACACTGTGAGGTAGGAACATTATATGAGGCAGCCAGCAGCAGTGCAGAGAAATCCTGTGTCCATGATGCATGCGGGAAGCCGAGAAGGGGTCAGGGCCTGCCTGAAGGACCCTAGGAATCAAAACCCTCATCAGAGCTGAGCTTCAGCACCTCCTGCAGACTCCTGCCACCTTTGTTACCTATGTGAATTTGACAGAAAAAGCCTCAAGGTTCCTAGTGGACCCCAAGGCATTGCAGTTATGACCCGACTAGAGAAGCCTGCCAGGTCTGCAAAGAAAGGCATGGAGAGCCTCACTGCCCAGGCCTGGCCTCTCATACTATACCCATCCTTCAGCTCGGTGCATCAGCAAAGCGTGGGTGTGTGATGGCGACAGCGATTGTGAAGATAACTCGGATGAGGAGAACTGTGAGTCCTTGGCCTGCAGGCCACCCTCGCACCCCTGTGCCAACAATACCTCGGTCTGCCTGCCCCCCGACAAGCTGTGTGATGGCAATGACGACTGTGGAGACAGCTCGGACGAGGGCGAGCTCTGCGGTGAGGCCCAGGCCTGCACGGGGGCAGTGAGGGCCTGGCCCCGGGGGACGGAGTGGGGAGGCTGCTGGGTAAGGAGTCTGGGCTAGGGCCAGGGCAGGTGGGACAGAGCAAGCTCTGTTCTGACTCTAGGAGAGAGCAGTTCTGGCTGCCTGACAAGCAGTACCCAGAACAGTGACCAACAGCCAGTGTGGATACAGAGTTCACCTCATCAAGACACCATGCTAAGGGCTTCACACTACAATAACATTTTATCCAGACAACAGCCCTGAGGCAGGTCCTGTTGTCATCTCTATCTTACAAACGAGAAGACTGAGGCACAGAGAGATTAAATAACTTGTGCAGTGCAAAGTCACACAGCTTATAAAACACAATGTAGACAGTGCACTGCAACCCAACCCTCCAGGCACAGACCCCTCACCCCGACTTACACTACATCACCACAGCACAGCAAAGAGTCGGCTTGTGGGATGGAGGCATCAGGGCTGAGTGTTGATGTAGTCAGGGCAGTCTTCCCAGAGGAGGCAGGAATTTAAATGGGTTCCCAAGGGTGGATAAAACTTGCAGAGTAAGTCGAGAAAGTGGCGAGAGTAGGGTGTGCATTCAAGACCAAAAGGAACAAGATACATGGGACCAGGGACCGGGGGGACCACATGTCGTGTCTTGGGGATGGTGAGCAGAGCAGCCTTATCTCCTGCTGTTCTCTGAGCCCAGGCAGTGCATTGGGTTCCTTTGAAGGAGAGGAGGAGATAGGCATGCTAGGACTGGCCTGGGAGAAATGCTGACAGGTCATCAGTCAGAACTGCCAGCTCCTCAGGCTGGCAGATTCCAGGGTGTGTCAGAGGACTCGGGGAAGGGACATTCCCTACCCCAGCCCCACCCTGGCTCACACCCACGTCAGGAGAGGTCCAGGAAAGGGAACTGGACCCAAGGATACTACACGTCCAGAGAAGAGGCAAAGAGCTGGGCCTTAACAATGGGCCAGAGCAGGAGCAAGGAAATAGAGACCACGGAGAGATGCAGCTTTGATATAGGGGGTTCTTTGGAGAAGGGGATGGGTAGTCCCAGGTGGCGGGTGCTAGGGTCCCAATCCTGGGCTTGAGGGAGCCTGGGGAGGGTAGGGGCAGAGGCTTGGCAAAGAATGGAGACAAAGAGGCTGAGGACAGGGCGCCAGGGTTCCGTCTCACCTTCCTAACCCTGGGGCCCATCTGGGCCCTGGTCCTGCTGCCTCCTGGATCCTAACCCCAGGCCTGCCCTTGCCCACCCCCAGACCAGTGCTCGCTGAATAATGGCGGCTGCAGCCACAACTGCTCGGTGGCACCTGGTGAGGGCATTGTTTGTTCATGCCCTCTGGGTATGGAACTGGGGCCTGACAACCACACCTGCCAGATCCAGAGCTACTGTGCCAAGCACCTCAAGTGCAGCCAGAAGTGCGACCAGAACAAGTTCAGTGTCAAGTGCTCCTGCTACGAGGGTTGGGTCCTGGAGCCTGACGGCGAGAGCTGCCGCAGCCTGGGTGAGACACAAGTGAGGGTGGCCAGGCAGGCCAGGGCAAGCTCCTGGGCTGCTGTGGGCTGGGCTTGGGCAGTGAATGCCACAGGCGGAGTTTTCCACCCCAGCACCCAATGCCTGGGCCTGCAAGACCCGGCCTGCGTGTGGACAGGGTGGCAGGGAGACAGCAAGTCCCTCAGTGACCCCTGTCCTGTCCCCACCCCTAGACCCCTTCAAGCCATTCATCATCTTCTCCAACCGCCATGAGATCCGGCGCATTGATCTTCACAAAGGCGACTACAGCGTCCTGGTCCCCGGGCTGCGCAACACCATCGCCCTGGATTTCCACCTCAGCCAGAGCGCCCTCTACTGGACTGATGTCGTGGAGGACAAGATCTATCGTGGGAAGCTGCTGGACAACGGAGGTGACTGCCCTGCCTGGGACGTTGCCAGGGCTGGGTGCACACAGACAGGGCGCTTGGACACTCAGCCACAGGCCCAGGTCCAGGCAGTCCCCAAACTGAGGCCCCTGGCTCCCCTACCCCTACCTCCTGTTAATTGGGTTAGATTTTGCTGTGGGTCTCGATGCCTGACGCCCCGTAATTATCGTCAGCAGAGCTGCCAACCCAATAATTAACAAAATGATCAGCCTTTCCTCGGAACGGCCGGGAACTCGGCTTCCCAAACTCTAGAATTGCAGGCTTGAAAGGAAACAGCCATTTAGGGGGTGGGGTATCTGCACCCTGTCTTCTGTCCCAAGCCAGCCTGACCCATCACAGACATCATTCATTCAGTCAGCATGTATTTTTGAGCACCTGCTGTATGCACTGGGCACTAGGAGACAACAATGATCAAAATAGGCTTAAATGCCTGCTTTTGTGGAGCTTACATTCCAGTGGAGATGTCAGATAACAAAAGAAATAAATAAAACATGAAATATGACAGAAGGAGATAAGTGCAATGGATAAAAAGAAAGGAGACAATACTCAAAGCCATGGAGACAAGAACAGACTAGTGGTTACCAAGGGCCGTGGGGAGGGAGGAATGGAGAGTTAAATAATAAAGTAAAATAAATAAAAGCTCAGTACTAAGGAAAAAGGAAAGAACCAGGGGTGGGTAGAGAGAATGGGGTGACATTTTTAAATCCGGTAGCCAGGAAAGGCCCCTGAGGAGGTAACATCTGAGCAGAGACACATTTTACTGGAGGAGTTTGTATTGTGTTAGTAGGGAAAACCTGGAACCATCTCAAATGTCTGTTAACAAGGAAATGAATATACTAGGCAACATATTGTGCATAGTTCATACTATGCAACGGTTGTTTAAATAATGAGGGAAATATATGTGTTAACATAGGAAAATCTCCAAGACACTCGTGGAATGACTTCTAGAAAGTTCTGTCCTTATAGTGAGTCCAGATCTGTCTCCCAAAGCCTCCAACCTTTGCTCTGACCTCTTCTCACCATGCATTAGCCCTTCAGAGATTTGGCAGCAGAAGGCAGCTGCCCCTCTGTGCCCCTCCTCCAGGCGGAGCAGCCCAGCCCTGCTAGCCAGGCTTCCCCTTTCCTCCTTGGCCTCTGGATGGGGGGTGTGGGGGGGGACTGGTTAGGACAGTGGCGGGTCTGGGAACCCCCACTTTTGAATCTGGGACACATCAGAGGTATTGGCAGGAGTGTCAGGGTTGAGGGTGGGTCATCAAGGGCTCCTAAGATAAGTCACATCCACTCCACCTCACCCCAGGGCTCTCTTACCTCCCACAATCCTCTCTCTTCTAGCCCTGACCAGTTTTGAGGTGGTGATTCAGTATGGCCTGGCCACACCTGAGGGCCTGGCTGTAGACTGGATTGCAGGCAACATCTACTGGGTAGAGAGTAACCTGGACCAGATTGAAGTGGCCAAGCTGGATGGAACCCTTCGGACCACCCTGCTGGCTGGTGACATTGAGCACCCAAGGGCAATCGCACTGGATCCCCGGGATGGGTGAGGACCATGCCCAGCCCTGTCCTGGCCCCATGGTGTTCCCAGAAGCCCCATTCCTCCAGGCCAGGGCCATCTGCCTCCTCAGTGCCATCCACCCGCCTCCCGCCCTTTACCTGGGATCCTACCCCAGCCCCTTCGCAAGGTCCCCAACTCCTGACTGCCCCCCTGCTCCCCAGGATCCTGTTTTGGACAGACTGGGATGCCAGCCTGCCCCGTATTGAGGCTGCCTCCATGAGTGGTGCCGGGCGCCGCACCATCCACAGGGAGACAGGTTCGGGGGGCTGGCCCAATGGGCTCACCGTGGACTACCTGGAGAAGCGCATCCTCTGGATTGACGCCAGGTCAGCGCCTCACCATGCCCTGGCACTTCTGGCCAAGGCTCCACCCCTGTCCTCCCCCCAGGGACACTGTGGGAGGAGGTCCCAGGACCTGGCAGTGGGGAGGGTGGCAAGAAGGCTCAGGGTACGTGGAGCCAGAAATGGGGCGGCAGTGGGAGGAGGACAGGTAAGGGGAGAGCCTGGGCGGAGGGAAGAGGTGGGGTGGAAGCAGGCAGAAGCAGGGCTGTCACCTGTGGTCATCCAAGCTGTAGGCTGCAGAGCATGCCTGGCTGAGGGCTGGGCAAGGGGTGGGGTGGAAGGGGGCGGAAGCAGGGCTGTCACCTGTGGTCATCCAAGCTGTAGGCTGCAGAGCATGCCTGGCTGAGGGCTGGGCAAGGGGTGGGGTGGAAGCGGGCGGAAGCAGGGCTGTCACCTGTGGTCATCCAAGCTGTAGCCTGCACAGCACGCCTGGGTGAGCGCTGGGGAAGCGCTGCAGTACAACCTCCCCTCCACTCAAAAATCTCTGCCCTCTCACGGGAGGTTGTGTCTGCCCAGAGGAGGGGAAGCTTTCTCTAATTGGTCTACCTAGAGGGGTGCTTTTTTCTTATTCTCCCCCAGGGCCTGCATGTGCTAACTGCAGTCCTGGGGAGAGGAGAGATAAAAGACAGGACAGGTCCTCTGTCCTCTGGCCTGCAGGGCTGGGGAGGAGGGAAGGCATGAGTGTGCTGAGGTTAGGAGCGCTGTGGGCAGAGTGCTGCGAGGGTTGGAGCCGAGGCGGTGCCCTCACTCTGCCCAACCACGCTCTCAGGTCAGATGCCATTTACTCCGCCCGCTACGATGGCTCCGGCCACATGGAGGTGCTTCGGGGACACGAGTTTCTGTCGCACCCGTTCGCAGTGACACTGTACGGGGGGGAGGTATACTGGACAGACTGGCGGACAAACACGCTAGCCAAGGCCAACAAGTGGACCGGCCACAATGTCACCGTGGTACAGAGGACCAACACCCAGCCCTTCGACCTGCAGGTGTACCACCCCTCCCGGCAGCCCATGGGTAAGGGGCCTGGGGCCGAGTAGCCTTTAAGAGAGGTGGAGTGCCTAGAATAGGAGAGGCCTGTGCTGGGCTAGCAGAGTGGGCCAGCCTGTTGACAGAGGGGGGTCTGGCAGCCCTGCCAGCACCCAACCACCTGGGCTAGGGAGGGGGCAGGTGGAGGAGGAGGCGATGGTCCAGGTGAGAAAGGCCAGGTAGCAACTAAGAAGTCACAGGATGTTCTTGCTTCTCTGCCCCCTTCCTGACTCCCAGCTCCCAATCCATGTGAGGCCAATGGAGGCCGGGGCCCCTGCTCCCACCTGTGTCTCATCAACTACAACCGGACTGTCTCCTGCGCCTGCCCCCACCTCATGAAGCTCCACAAGGACACCACCACCTGCTATGGTAGGGAGGCCCCTTCCTCAGGAGCCAGTGGGAAACTGAGGCTGGAGGGGATGGTCTGAAGCACCCAGGCTCCCAGTTGTAAGTGAAGGTAGGGAGGGTGCAGATAGGAGAGGTTCTAGAACCAACTACTGTAGTTAAAAAGTGGCTGGTACTTTGGCAGGGAGGTCACACCCAAGGTGGGGACTTTCTGATGGCCAGGGACCAGTGACAAACAGAACCAGGAGGAGGGGCCCCAATCTGGGTGGGTGGAAGCATGGAGGTGGGAGACTGCCCCCAATGACCTGCCCTATGCCCCACAGAGTTTAAGAAGTTCCTGCTATACGCGCGTCAGATGGAGATCCGGGGTGTGGACCTGGATGCCCCCTACTATAACTACATCATCTCCTTCACGGTGCCTGACATTGATAATGTCACTGTGCTGGACTACGATGCCCGCGAGCAGCGTGTGTACTGGTCTGACGTGCGTACACAGGCCATCAAGAGGGCCTTCATCAATGGCACCGGCGTGGAGACAGTCGTATCTGCAGGTCTGGCCTGGCTGGACCCCACCCAGCCCTTGCTCCAAACCCTGGTCTCTCAGTCCTAATACTCCTTCCCTAAAGCTTTTACCCTCTCAGGGCTCCCCTCCTAGGGTCCCCCAAATCCTTTATCCTCACAGAACTTCCCTTCAGGCTCCCCTACATGGACTTGACTCCTGATCCTTATTCCCCCCACAAACTAGGCCTGGCTCCCCACCCCCAGGCCCCCAGCCTCTAAGTGCCTGACAGCCCTGCCAGCACCCAACCACCTGACTCCCTCTTGTGCCCCAGACTTGCCAAATGCCCATGGGCTGGCTGTGGACTGGGTGTCCCGAAACCTCTTCTGGACGAGCTATGACACCAACAAGAAGCAGATCAATGTGGCCCGTCTGGATGGCTCCTTCAAGAATGCTGTGGTCCAGGGCCTGGAGCAGCCCCACAGCCTGGTTGTCCACCCCCTGCGTGGGTCAGTCCAGGGCTCAGGGCAGGAGAGCATGGGTGTGGGCCTGGGGAGAAGAGGACTCTGACACCCCCTTCCACTTCCCCAGGAAACTCTACTGGACAGATGGTGACAACATCAGCATGGCCAACATGGACGGCAGCAACCGCACCCTGCTCTTCAGTGGCCAGAAGGGCCCTGTGGGTACGAGCTTGCCCTCCTGCCTGCCCTACAGCCCTGCCATAATTCCTGGGCCCTGAGATGTTGATGGGGTGCCCTGTTGCCCTTGTTGCCCCCCTGAACTCCCAGCCTAGTGCTTGTTTCCTGAACACCCTCCCCTGAAACTGTACCCCTCTCACTTCCATTCCTGTTGGCACAGCTGGTCAGGCTTCCATGCCCCCAGCCCTGGTGCCAGGCCCCTGGCAGTGACATCCCCCTCTTCCAGGCCTGGCAATCGACTTCCCTGAAAGCAAGCTTTACTGGATCAGCTCCAGGAACCACACCATCAACCGCTGCAACCTGGACGGTAGCGGGCTAGAGGTCATTGAAGCCATGCGGAGCCAGCTGGGCAAGGCCACCGCCCTGGCCATCATGGGTGAGGGCCGCTGGACAGGGGCAGGGACCAGGAGCTGAGCAGGCCAGGCCAGACTGACTGGGGAGACGGCAGCTGATCTGGGGGTGGCCTGGAGAGGGGGGGTGGTGGGCACTGGCCTGCTGATTAAGGTCCACAGGTCCTTCAGGAGAACGGGGTGTGGTGGGGCTTCCCAAGGGTCTCATGCCCTCCTGCCGTCCCAGGGGACAAGCTGTGGTGGGCAGATCAGGTGTCGGAGAAGATGGGCACGTGCAACAAGGCTGATGGCTCAGGGTCCGTGGTCCTGCGGAACAGCACCACCCTGGTGATGCACATGAAGGTCTACGATGAGAGCACCCAGCTGGGTGAGAAGCAGGGCTCAGAGGGGCATGCCCCCAGGGGCAGGCCACAGGGCCACAGGAGGGAAGGGAGCGAGCAGGGGACAGAGTCTGCACTGGGCTTCACTCACCTCTTCCCAACTCATCCACCCAAAGGGGCTCCTTTCACTAATTCTCACAAAGTTGTCATACATAGTTGTGGCAGCCCTGGTCACAGGAGCCAGGGAGCTGGGAGGCAGAAGCCCTGGGAATTGGTTGGATGGTGAACCCCCAAGGTCCAGGGTAAATATGATGACCATCCTTCCCCTAAGCAACATCAGGCCCAAAGGCAGGTCCTGATGATCAGAACCGGAGGAGGGTCACCTGACCCCATCTCTCTGCTTCCCTTCCCACCCCAGACCATGAGGGCACCAACCCCTGCAGCATCAACAATGGAGACTGCTCCCAGCTCTGCCTGCCCACGTCGGAGACGACCAGGTCCTGCATGTGCACAGCCGGCTACAGCCTCCGCAGTGGACAGCAGGCCTGCGAGGGTCAGTGCCTGCCCCCCAACCCCAGCCTTTAGGAAGCCTCCACTGTGTTGGGTGCTGTGGGGGAGTCCAGGGACAGAAGTCCCTGTCCCTGCACTCGGGCTCTGTAGCCTTAACCTGAAGATGGGCCAATATGTAGGAGAAACTGGATCATGACGTGACTCAGACTCTGCTCCCCCCGCAGCAGGATTTTGTGGCACAGTGGTTAAACGCTGGGCTGCTAACTGAAAGGTTGGTGGTTCAAACCCACCAGCAGCTCCGCAGGAGAAAGATGTGGCAATCTGCTTCCGTAAAGATTACAGTCTTGAAAACTGTGGGGCAGTTCTACCCCGTAGGAGCACTATGAGTAGGAATCGACACGACGGCAATGGGTTTTGTGTTTTAGACATCAGCAGGCTGTCAGTCAGTCAGGGCCAGCTTCCTGGAAGAGGTGTGCTATGAGCTGGGTTTTATAGGACAAGTGGGATTTAGATGTGTGGTTACAGGAGGAGGGATGACATGCAAGACAAGGGGTGTGGCTACAGCAAAGCTCAGGGGAATCTGCAGGATGTGGGCAGGGGCCCTGAGGCCCAACCCCAGAGGAGGGAGCGGGGAGGACAAGTCTGAGTGATTAGGCCTTGAGGTAAGGCGGGGCTACTGTAGGTTCCATGAAAGGAGTGACTGGAAAGTGGTGTTTGGGGAAGATTAGCCTGGGGGCAGAGAAGGCTGAATGGGGAGGGAGGGGCCGAGGTAGTTAGACCTGTTAGGAGGCTATTAGAGTAATCCAGTGGGTGTCCAGGGACTGGCCTGGGCTGGGGTTACAGCTGGGTGGAAGAGAATGTCTCCAAAAAACCAAGGCAAGCCTGGCGATCTGCTTCTCAGAGGTTGCAGCCTTGAAAACCCTATGGAGCAGTTCTACTCTGCACACAGGGGGTCGCCGTTAGTCCAAATCAACGGGACGGCGCTAACAACAGCAACCGAGGACAGCATTTCCTAAAGTGCGTCCCTTGGAACCCCTTCCTTTGCTGTGGGTAAACAGTTACAGGTTCAGCCAGGGTGGAAGGTGTTTTTTGCACCAGAACTTCTCAGAGCCTTGAGCCTGCTCATGTGCACGAGGGGTTTTCAAGAGAGGGCTCTAGCATTTACGGTTTCCCCAAACTCGCTCGACCATTCTTTTATTCACGGAGACTGAGCAACCAGGGCCCATTTGGGGATTCATTTTGAGACATGTTGTATCAAAAGAATAAAGGTGAGGAAAGATTCTGGGATCTGTGGATAGTGGGAGCTCAAAGTAATGGGAAAACTTGAGGCTGGCTCAGGAGCGAGGTGTTAGGAATGTTGAGTTTTAGGTGTTGGAGAGAGGGTGCGGCACAGACCAGACAGGGGGATGCTGAAGAGGAAACTAAGATCAGGCTAAGCACTGAGCTGGAAGTCCAGATGTTGGAGTCATCCAGTCCCAACTGCCCTGTCTGACCCTGCCCATACTCTTTCCTAATGGGCTTTGGGGTGCAGGGTTATAGTGGGTGAAGCGTGGACCGGAGGGCTGTGTTCAGGAAGAGACATCCAGTCTCCGCTGCCCTCTAGTGGTGGCTCTGGGTCTTGCAGAGGGTCCCCAGTGCATCTGGGATTTCCCCTCCTCCGTGCCTCAGGCTGTGGAGCTTGCAGGGGGTGATGCCTGGGGAAGATATCAAAGAAGAAGCAGAGTAGTTTGAGGGTAGCAGAAGCAGAGCTGAAAGGAATACCCTTGTGCTTCAGGTGTGGGTTCCTTTCTCCTGTACTCCGTGCACGAGGGCATCCGGGGAATCCCTCTGGATCCCAATGACAAATCAGACGCCCTGGTCCCAGTGTCGGGGACCTCTCTGGCTGTGGGCATCGACTTCCATGCTGGTGAGCCATTGGTGGTGGGAGGGGGTGAGACACAGCCCAGGAGCTCTGGGGTCCATGAGAGGCTGCCAGAACCCAGCTTGAGGGGGAGGCACTTACCACAACCGCCCTCTTCTGCCCCATCTCCACTTCTAAGCACTGTGAACCCCAGTACTCACTCACCTCCATACTGAGCCTCATATGGTTTTGGACCCTCCTTGCCCTTGCCTTGTTAGACATTCCGTCTCTGCTTCCCCACCTCTAGAAAATGACACTATTTACTGGGTGGACATGGGCTTGAGCACCATCAGCCGGGCCAAACGGGACCAGACATGGCGTGAGGATGTGGTGACCAATGGCATTGGCCGCGTGGAGGGCATTGCAGTGGACTGGATTGCAGGTGAATGGGGGGGAGGCATTGTGGGCTCAAGGGAAGCAAAGGACTGGGTGGAGGGTGGGGTTTCAGAAGGAAGGCTCTGAGGAAAAGGGGGAGTCAGGACCTGATGGCGGGGTAACAGGGATGTCTAGGGCTGGGAGGGAAACAAAATACATCATCCCCACCCAACCTCCTAAGCCCCACCAACTCCCTCCTCAGGCAACATCTACTGGACGGACCAGGGCTTCGACGTCATCGAAGTTGCCCGGCTCAATGGCTCTTTCCGATATGTGGTCATCTCCCAGGGCCTGGACAAACCACGGGCCATCACTGTCCACCCGGAGAAGGGGTGAGGAACTGGACAGGCTGGGCACGTCCCAGCCTTGGCTCTGATCTGGGCCCAGTCACTCTGGCCACAGCCCACCCAAGCAAGGCTCACTCTCCAGTCCAAGAGAGAGCCTGGAGAGATGTAATGTCCTATCCCTGGTCCAATCCATCCCTGGGTGCTGCTCAGTGAGGGCTGGGAAAGGGCAGAACTTCTGGGGAGGCTCTGCCATGGTCTGGGAACTGAGCCTCCCCACCCTCACCTCCACCACAGGTACTTGTTCTGGACTGAGTGGGGCCAGTATCCACGAATTGAGAGGTCTCGACTAGATGGCACAGAGCGAGTGGTGCTGGTGAATGTCAGCATCAGCTGGCCCAATGGCATCTCAGTGGACTATGAGGTTTGGATGCAGACATGGTCCTAGGGCAAGGGTTTGATCCCCGTGCTCTTAGGGAAGCATCCCTTACCCTGGGCTCTGCTTTTCCTTGAGTCTCCCTGTGATGAGCCCCCACTCAGTGGAAAGATAGAGACTGGGGGAGCCATGGGGCCTCCTGACCCTGCCCCTTACCCAGAGCAGGACTGTGCCATCAGCAGTGATCTATAGGTCAGTATATCATCTGGTCAGAGGGAAGGGAGGATATGGAGGAAAGAGTAAAAAGAGGCAGGAGTGAGTGGGGAAAGCTGAACTGAGGGCCCACTCAGAGGCCTACATGTCCCCAGCTGTTGAGACTTGGGGCTGGAGGAGAGGAAATGGCCCTGGAGCTGAGGTGGCCGCTCTGGCCTGCAGGATGGGAAGCTGTACTGGTGTGATGCACGGACGGACAAGATAGAACGGATTGACCTAGAGACAGGCGAAAATCGCGAGGTGGTTCTGTCCAGCAATAACATGGACATGTTCTCAGTGTCTGTGTTTGAAGAGTTCATCTACTGGAGTGACAGGTGAGGCCTCTGACTTGGTCATCACCCCTTCCTGTCTGTTCCCATCCTCCTGGCTCCAATGGACGCTGTGCCCATGGTCCATCCCTCCCCCTAGAACTCATGCCAATGGCTCCATCAAACGCGGGAGTAAAGACAACGCGACGGACTCTGTGCCCCTGCGAACAGGCATCGGTGTCCAGCTCAAAGACATCAAAGTCTTCAACCGGGACCGGCAGAAAGGTGAGGAACTTGGGCTGAAGAGGAGAGGCTGAGAAGGGCCACTCTCACCTGGAGGTGTTCTCTCCCCAGGGATCCCAGAGTGAGAGGGGCTGGGAGAGAAGTTAGATCCAAAGGGGGGACTTGCCAGTGACCCCAGAGACCCAGGGATAAGAAGGAGAGGTGAAGCAGCTCTGAGGCTGATCTGGGTGTTGTTTGCAGGCCCTGGAGGTTGTCTGAACTGGGGATATCAAGGCACCCACAAGAGTACCCACCTCAACTGAGATGGAGCAGGGCCTCATCTTCACAATAACCTCCTCCTTCCCCTTCCCCTCCCTCCCAGGCACAAACGTGTGTGCAGTGACCAATGGCGGGTGCCAGCAGCTGTGCCTGTACCGGGGCGGTGGGCAACGGGCCTGCGCCTGCGCCCATGGGATGCTTGCCGAGGATGGGGCCTCGTGCCGCGAGTATGCTGGCTACCTGCTCTACTCAGAGCGCACCATCCTCAAGAGCATCCACCTGTCAGATGAGCGCAACCTCAATGCTCCGGTGCAGCCCTTCGAGGACCCAGAGCATATGAAGAACGTCATCGCCCTGGCCTTTGACTACCGAGCAGGCACCTCTCCAGGCACCCCCAATCGCATCTTCTTCAGCGACATCCACTTTGGGAACATCCAGCAGATCAATGACGATGGCTCTGGAAGGACCACCATTGTGGAAAGTAAGCCCAGACTCCAAGTCTTCCCAGGGAGTGAGTGGTGGGTGGTGGGCAGGGAGGGTCCCCTGACTCTCAGGGCAGAAAATCTTTAGACATCAGCCAGCTCACATCAGCGTGGGTCTGAATCTTGCCTGACACCTGGACCCATTCTAGTGATTTGGAAGTTTCCTTATTCGGAGTCAGAAATGACCTTCCCCTTAGTCCACCGCACTGGTCTTGGTCCTGCCTATAGGGCTACACAGCATAAGCCAAACATCTCTTCTGTGTAGCCCAGTGGTTATAAGCACAGGCTGAAGAGACGGACCTGGGTTCAACCGCAGACACTTAGGATTTCAGTCCCTGTGGCCTCTCTCAGCCTAGGCTCCCTCATCTGTGTAAAAAGGCAGGAGTCCATAAGCGATGCAGTGAAAACTCGGGTCAGCACAGGGCACGCCACGTAGTCCTTGCTCCATGAAGAGTAGTGATGGTTGTTAGAGCTGTCATCCACAGGACAACCTTTCAGCTCTTTGCAGACTGCCTGGTGGCAGAACAGTTAAGCGCTCGACTGCCAATCTGCAAGATTGGCAGTTTGAACCCACCCAGTGGCTCTGCAGGAGAAAAGACCTGGTGGTCTGCTTCTGTGAAGATTACAGTTCTACTCTATCACCTGTGGTTGCTATGAGTCAAAATCGATTTGGCACCCAACGAGAACAGTTTTCTCTTTTCATGCTGGATGCCCCCAGGTCCTTTGACTCATTATTTATTCATCTAGTCCATAAAGACTGGCCAGGCACTGAGCTGGGTGCTGGATATACAGTGATGAAAAAAACAGACCTGTTCTTTCAGCTTCCTCTGGACATATTCTGCTTCACTTTGTCCAGGTTGTCTGTCTAAAAATGTAGTGTCCAAAGCTGAACTCAATACTCTGTAACTGTAGCTTGATCAGGAGAGACTGGCATAACTGTCACTACCCTTGCTCAGACTACAGCACTTCTAATATTGCAACCTTTTGGCAACCACATTGTCAGACAGCCTGAAGCCAGCAAAACCCCTGAGTCCTTTTCTTTTGAACTGCTGTTCAGCTGTAGGTCTCTCATTGTGCATTTAGTGCTTTATCCTGAGTTTAAGAAGTTTTCTTTATAAAATAATCCAGTGCAGGGTCTCTTCAAGCAGGCTGCTCCTCAATACAGCCCAAGTAGGGTTCGATTTATTGAAATCCAGTTTCCACCCAACTTGGCAGAACTCTAGCTCCAAAAAAGTATGACTACCACCTAAAGCCAAATCTGCCCAAAGGGGGAGTTGTAGGAAGAAAGGTGAGGGAGATGGACCATGGATCATTTTGGTGGAAAATAGGAAGGGGTGGGAGGGGTCAGAGCCCTCCCTGCCTGCCCCTACACACTCTCCAACTCCCACACTTGCCCTCCCAACCCCCATGTACCAGGGGATCGGGAGACCCAGAGCAGGCCAGGCTGCCCCCTTAGCTCCTGCCCAGGTTGCCCCCTTCAGCTCTGCTCTCTTGTCCCTCCTGACCCACCATCACTCCTGTCTCCCCCAAGATGTGGGCTCCGTGGAAGGCCTGGCTTACCACCGTGGCTGGGACACACTCTACTGGACAAGCTACACGACGTCCACCATCACCCGCCACACTGTGGACCAGACCCGCCCAGGGGCATTCGAACGGGAGACAGTCATCACCATGTCTGGGGATGACCACCCTCGGGCCTTCGTGCTGGATGAGTGCCAGAAGTGAGCTATGGGCCTGAGGGGGAAAGTAGGGAAATAGGGGGCCAGGGAAACCCAGGCAGGGAATGGGGAGCAGTGTGAGGGGAAGTTGGGGGGCCACAGGGTGGCAGAAACTCCACCCTGTGAGAGGCAGGAGGGGCAGGCTCTAATCCAAAGCTCGACCACTTTTTTGCTGTGTGAGCTTGGGTGAACTGTGTAACCTCTCAGAGCTTCAGTTTCCTCATCTATGATGTGAGGATAATACTATTTCAGGTGTCTGAACCAAGGAGAGGATCAGGGGATGTGAAGAACATTGCTGACGTTGTGAAAATTGATTCGTGCATCAGACAGCCATGTTGGAGGCACATGTTAGCTCAGTCTCTCTGTATCTCAGGGACTGAAAGCTTTGGGCAAAGAATATTCATTGAACACTGGCTGTGTGAAAGCCCCAGGCTGGGCCCGTTCAAGCCACCTGGCTGGGGAGATAAATCACATTCACAGGAAGCAATAATGACCCGCACAGGGCTGTATGGGATGGTCAGGAGGAAGAACAGAGGTGATGGGTCAGCACAGGGCCCGGGAGTGGGAAAGCTGGGGAAGGGCAGTCTAGACAGGGGGGCGTGTCTGAGCAAAAGCCTGGAGGAGGGAAAGTTCAAGGCGGGAAGGACAGCAGAGGGAACCCTACCCCCTGGGGACCTAGGCAGGCCTAAGGGTGGCACGGGAAATTGGGGTCTTTTTGCAAAGGAGTTGAAAACACAAGCCAGGAAGAGCTGGGAAGGAAACACTGGTTGGGGGGTGCTCTCAGCTCTCTCCCCACGGAGGTCCATCCAGTCTCTGCCTGCTCTGTTCTCTGGCAGGACCAGCCCTGCCCTCACCACGAGCTACCCCCCTTGCCTTAGCAATCCTGACCCACATGTGAACAAAACTCTTTTCCCCTGAATTCAGCAGCGCTTGGAATTTTTTCAAAAAGCTTTACTAGGAAACTAAGGAACAAACAAAACCCAAAAGCAACTACATAGAAATGGTGAGTGTACTGAGCCTAGGTTCCTTTCCCTGGGGTAGTTCAAGTCCAGCCCAGCCAGCCAACCTGGCACAGCTGACCCAGCACAAGGACCCTCTGTTCTCCCCGCCTCGCCCTGCCCGGTGGGGCTGTCTGACTCCTCACAGCTGATGACAAACCTTAGGGACTTCACCTATCGGGCTGGCCCCAGGGCCTGTCTCTTGTAGGCCTGGAACCTCTGTGGAGGGCCCTCTTGCTGGACCCCCTGCCTTTCTGCCCCCCGTCCCAGAGGCACCAGTCAACCTCACAGCCTCAGAAGCTCCTCACACCTGGCCACCAAGTTCCTTTCCTCTGGGCCCAGGGGATGTAGTCATTCACTCAGCAAATGCTTCTGAGAACCGATGAGGTGCTGAGAATGCAGTGGAGAATGAGACAGACATCAGCCCTGGCTCATAAGGTGGAGAGCTTATTCGATTCCACTCATGATGAGGCTGCGGCGGCTCTCTGGGAATGTAACAGGACCTGCCTGACCCAGGCGGACATGGGGCACTTGTTGGGGAGGCAACATGTGAGCTGAAGGGTAATGAGTTGACTGAAGGAGAGGCAGGACAACAGACAACAGAGGCTTTAGGAGGAAGAGCTGACCTGTCTTGGAGAAGGCCCTCCCATGATCAGAAGGAGCAGGCATTTTAGAGGAGCTGGAAGGAGCCTGTATGAACCCAGACAGGGGGAGCACAGAGCTACAGACAACCAGCTTCCTGTTGAGCCTGTCTGCATGGCACTGGGGACTCACTGATGGGCTCAGGGAGTTCACAGAGGAGGGTTAGAAAGTCTCCCACATGCCTGGTTCTGGTGGACTGCCCCCTCAGGACAAGCCTCTCTCCCCTCCCTCTCCACGTTCTCTTCCTGGGGAGTTGTTTACCAGACTCAATCTAGGGTTGCATCCTGTGTAACTCTACCACACGTAGCAGTCTGTCAGCGGTAAGAGGAAATCCTCTCACCACAGGTACTGAGCTGGACTCCACCTGAGGGTGTGGAAGACCCTGGTGGGGACCAACAAGTCCAAAAAAATGACTCTAGCAGCCACCCCTAAAAACCATAAACCTTTGCCATCGAGTTAATTCTGACTCATAGCAGCCATCCCCAAGACACCTGTTTTCTCTTTTGGAGGCCAGAGGGAGATGACACCTCCCTCCAAACTCCGTGCCACGTCTCATTCTGATTCCAGAGGCATCAGAAGCCCCTGCCCCTTCTCCAGGACGAGCCTTAGGCTCATAAGCTCCAGAGCAGCCAGCATCTGCCAAAGGGAGAAGGAGCGTCTTTCTCCCACTGAGCACAGTGGACGGAAGCGATTCACTGGTGGGAGGGGGCGTAAAAAGAGTGAGACCTGGAGAGGTATGAGGAGACAAGTACACCAGGTGGAGGAGAGAGCTGTGGCCAGAACAAGGGAGCGCAGAGGGGAGGGGTGCAGAGGCATTGGGGTGGGAAGCAGCGGGTAGTCCTGTCAGAGAACTGGAGAACAGCATTTGGGTTTCCAGTAGCTCGATGGTTCTCAAACTTCAGTATGCACGAGGATCACCTGAGGAGCGCTGGAAGGCCCTGGTTCCTTGGCCCCACCCCAGACCTAACTGAGTGAGAATCTTGGGATCTGAGGGTCCAGGAGTCATGACTGAATGCAGGGGTCTGAGGATCACACGTTGCCACAACCCAGTGTAGTGCTTGACCATCCCTGGTCCTTCCACCTCATCTCCCAAACCTCACCACTACTCCCCCCGCAGAAGCACGGCATAATTGGGAGCCGGTGCTATCCCATCGCCTCCTTCACTAGTGAGGAAGCCAAGTCTCAGAGGGGTGAAGGGGCTCATTCAAGGTCAGAGCTAATTCAAGGTCAGAGCTGGGGCTCAAACCCCACATAGCAAAAGGCTAAGTTATGGAGAAGGTGATTCTCTAGGACTTCTTGAAGGGAGGATCTATGTATCCCTGAGACTAAGACACACTAGACACTCAACAAGGGTTTACTGGGTGATTTGGAAAAGAGTCAGGTTCACTGCAGGGATAAATCATAGAAGAGAGTCACGTAGTATTTGCCATCTCTCACTGAGATGGATATTAACTGCTTTCATCTCTCAACCACTCTGAATCAGGTATTACTATCCTGACTTCATAGAGGAGGAAACCGAGGCACAGGGAGGTTCATAACTTACCTAAGGTTACCTATCTGGTGCATGTTGGAGCCCACAGAGCCTGACTCACTTTGCACCACTGTCTCTCAGTACACAGGGATGGTGGTTTCACACACACTGAGGTATGCACACACACAGGCACACGCACACACCTGCATACGTGCATACATAGTACATGAACTGTCTGCACTACAGCCCATTCCTTCCTGGGCATCTGGGCTGTGTTCACCTTCATGGGCTCTGAGGTTGGCTGTGCTCTGGGGTCTGGCTCATACGTTGGCTGGCCCCTGGGTTCTACACACCCTGGCCTGTGCTCTCCATGCGGGTTCCTGGGTGCTCCTGGTGGGTTCTCTGGCGTTGACTTCGGATCCCTCTACCCCTCTCATTCCCCAGCCTGATGTTCTGGACCAACTGGAACGAGCAACACCCCAGCATCATGCGGGCGGCCCTGTCAGGTGCCAATGTCCTGACTCTCATCGAGAAGGACATCCGCACACCCAATGGCCTGGCCATCGACCACCGGGCCGAGAAGCTCTACTTCTCTGACGCTACCCTGGACAAGATTGAACGGTGCGAGTATGACGGCTCCCACCGCTATGTGAGTCTGCCAGGGTGGGCAGGTGGGGGGCTGGCGTGAGGGGAGGCTGGGGTCAGGGGAGGGCCTGTCAGCCAAGGAGGAGATTGTCCAGGCACAGAGAGCCAGCACAGGGAGGTGACGTGGCATGGTAGGAAGAGCTGGGACAGAATGAGGGCTGGCACTGGCACTTCACTGTGCAGCCTTGGGCAACCCCTAGCTTGCCTGGGCTTGGTTTCCTCATCAATTAATTGAGGAAGATGACTAGAGGCCACTGTGGGTTCTTCCCATTCTGTGACTGTCAGGGTCTGTGCCAGTGCCAGGCCCCCCTCATCCCTGGAGCAGAGTCAGGTGAGAGGCCTGAGCTGGGCCCGTGACGGTGACAGTGCTGTGCCCACAGGTGATCCTGAAGTCGGAGCCGGTCCACCCGTTCGGGCTGGCAGTGTACGGGGAGCACATCTTCTGGACCGACTGGGTTCGGCGGGCAGTGCAGCGGGCCAACAAGTTCGTGGGCAGTGACATGAAGCTGCTGCGTGTGGACATTCCCCAGCAGCCCATGGGCATCATCGCCGTGGCCAATGACACAAACAGCTGTGAGTAGTGCTACCACCCCCAGCTTTATGTACACACACTTCACCCTGGGTCCTGCCCCCTAGGGCTTCCATGTGCAACACAAACCTGCACACCTTCATCCCCAAGAAACTCCATGACACCTAATACTCCTGCAGGGAGCAGTGGTGGTTCCATGGCAGAATTCAGGCCTTCCGTGCACCTCACCCGCAGGCACCACCCTTCTGTCGGTGGAGGCTTGCATGTTGCTGAGGTATTGAACAAGTTTTATCGGAGCTTCCAGACTAAGACAGACTAGGAAGAAAGGCCTGGCGATCTATTTCTGGAAATCAGCCAGTGAAAACCCTATGGATCACAGTGGTCCGATCCCATTGTGCACAGGGTCACCCCAAGTTGGGAGGTGACTGGATGGCAGCCAGCAACAACAACACCCCTCTGCTTCAGGTCTCCAAAACATCAGTGCATACACACACACAGACTTGCATACACTTGGGCCCCTGTCCTCCAAAGCCCTCACTCTCCTGCATACTCAAATACACACACATCATAACATCCCCCACAGGGTCACATCTTGGGCACACCCACCGCATGCCCTGGTCATCCCCACCTGGAGCCACACACTCCAGAACCTAATCACACTCCACCCCAGGCTCTGCCTGCACCCATCCTCAGCATGCCTACACACAGACCCGCTCACACCAGCCTGGCTGACAGCAGTTCACACAGACAGGTCCACGGCTTTCCCAGGCCTCCCACACACTCCCCATACACGCCCTGAGATCCGTGCTGCACACATGACCTCAGGGCTCCTTAGACTAGGACCTCCCTGAAACACACTACCAATCCTACGCCACCCTCTATAAGACAAGCACATTCTCAACCGTAGACCCATCCCAGAACATTCCTCACCGCAGGCCTCCCCGTAGCAGCCTTCCCTGCCAGCACCCCCAGCCCTCTCCAGTGTGTCATCCCCACTCCACCGTGCACCGCTTTGCCAGGGCCAGGAAGCGCAGTGACGCTGTATGTGGGTGGGGGCGTGTGTGGGGCACAGCAGCCAGCATTCTTCAGCCCGACTCTGGCCCACCCCTGCCTCAGGTGAACTTTCCCCATGCCGCGTCAACAACGGGGGCTGCCAGGACCTGTGTCTGCTCACCCACCAAGGCCACGTCAACTGCTCCTGCCGAGGAGGCCGTATCCTGCAGGAGGACTTCACCTGCCGGGGTGAGGGGGGCTGGCAGGGACCCTGGGACTGGAGCTTCCTCCTCCCAGGCTCTCCGACAGCTCGGCCGCACCCCGCCCCAGGAGAAACAGGATGATCTCCATCCTGATGGGGCGGGGAGGACGCCAGGGTCCCCAGCACTTAGGCTCACTGTGTTCCGTTCCCCACCCCCCAGCGGTAAATTCCTCATGCCGAGCCCAAGACGAGTTCGAGTGTGCCAGTGGGGAATGCATCAACTTCAGCCTGACCTGCGACGGTGTCTCCCACTGCAAGGACAAGTCCGATGAGAAACCCTCCTACTGCAGTAAGGAGCCCACCCCAGCCCCTGCCATCCCAGAGCTCCCCAAGCCCTTCATCCCGACTCACCAGCCTCAGCCCCCACAGGGTGGACACGGGAGTGAGAGGAGCACAGACTCCATGGCCCAGCCCCATGACCCGCGAATGAGCACATTAGCCCATGCCAGGCCCATAGCAGAGACCGACACACACTCGTCAAGGAAGTAAACACACAGCATCTCACTGGAGGTGCCCCCTTCTCTGTACCCTGTGCTGACTGGTGCCTCAACCCCCTGCACAGACTCACGCCGCTGCAAGAAGACTTTCCGCCAGTGCAGCAACGGGCGCTGTGTGTCCAACATGCTGTGGTGTAACGGGGCAGACGACTGCGGGGATGGCTCTGACGAGATCCCCTGCAACAGTGAGTGGACGCTGCTGGCCTGCCGTGCCCTGGGCCTTGGACCCCTCATTTGAGCCTGACCTCCTGCCCTGTGTCTTGAGCCTCTCCCCCCACACCCCCACTGCTGAGCTCTTGTCCCCAGGCCCCAAAGGCTCTGGTTCAGGACACCCTTATGACGGGCCCAGGGCAGGTGCTTTGGCTGCTCCTGGCCCGAAGGGGAGGCCTCTGGCTGATGGCCCTGGCGGGTGCTGTTTCAGAGACAGCCTGTAGTGTGGGCGAATTCCGCTGCCGAGATGGGACCTGCATTGGGAACTCCAGCCGATGCAACCAGTTTGTGGACTGTGAGGACGCCTCGGATGAGATGAACTGCAGTGAGTGATACTTGCCTTCCTGTCTCTCCTGGGCTCTGCAGCCCAGCTCTCTCTCTCCTGCCCCTCCCATACTTTGGGCACTTCTGCTCCTGTCCTTGTTCCTCTCTGCCTCGCTGTGCCCCCACATGCCAGCTTCAGTGCCCACACCCTGTCTCTGTCAGGCTCTTCTGCCCTGGGATCCAGGGAGGGCATGGAGGGCTCCACAGCGCCTCATCATGGACAACTTCCTGGCAGACACCTCTGTCTGAAACACACAAAGGGGCTGTGTGGGCCAGTAGCTGCCCTGGGGAGGGCGGGTTTTGGGGGAGCCAGATATCACCTCTTACTGCCCACCCCCGCAGGCGCCACTGACTGCAGCAGCTACTTCCGCCTGGGGGTGAAGGGCGTGCTCTTCCAGCCCTGCGAGCGGACCTCCCTCTGCTATGCCCCAAGCTGGGTGTGCGATGGAGCCAACGACTGTGGTGACTACAGCGACGAGCGGGACTGCCCAGGTCCGGCCAGTGGGCAGGTATGCAGCGGGTGGCGGGCCCCAAGGGTGGGAGTTCCCTCATACCTTCCCTTGCTCCCCAGGTATGAAGCGCCCCAGGTGCCCCCTAAATTACTTCGCCTGCCCCAGTGGGCGCTGCATCCCCATGAGCTGGACATGTGACAAGGAGGACGACTGTGAGCATGGCGAGGATGAGACCCACTGCAGTGAGTGACCGCCAGCACCCCACCGTCCCAGTGGGAGCCCAGAGGACCTTGTGCTGGGGGTGGAGGGGCTTCACCAGAGCCACAGGGATCCTGGCCAGGCCCCAACTCTTAGTCCCCTCTTTGGAGAGGGGTGTGCCACGGCCTTCACACTCCAGACTTGGGCTCAGTACGGGGGACCATTTCTCTGGTTCTTACTGAGCCTCCTAAAAGAGGAGTACTGTGGTATCTCTCCCATCCTTCCCTGGCGTCTGCCTGCCCAGCTGAGTGTCCACCACCTCCCTTCTCCTCCCAGTCTAACTATGGTTTCCGGCTGCCCTAGACAAATTCTGCTCCGAGACCCAGTTCGAGTGCCAGAACCATCGCTGCATCTCCAAGCAGTGGCTGTGCGATGGCAGCGATGACTGCGGGGATGGCTCAGACGAGGCAGCTCACTGTGGTGAGAAGAGGCGGGAATCGGGTGGGGTACCCCAGGTAGGGAGGGACGCTGCACGCGCACACATGTACACCCACGCATGAGCACACGGCACCGCACAGCAGGGCTGACGTCATCACAGCTGCCCAGCTGGGGTGGGGGAGGGTGGGCAGCAGGGACCTGCTCCTGAGTCTCTCAGTGGCTCCTATTCCCCCAACAGAAGGCAAAACATGTGGCCCCTCTTCCTTCTCCTGCCCGGGCACCCACGTGTGCGTGCCTGAACGCTGGCTCTGTGATGGGGACAAAGACTGTGCTGACGGTGCTGATGAGAGCGTCGCAGCTGGCTGCTGTGAGTGGCAGGGGCCACAACGAGTAGGGGTGGACGGGAAATGGCCACAGACTCACTTGACAGAGGGAGAAACTGAGGTTGAAGGAGAGGAAGTGGCTTTAGTGAGGGTCACACAGTCAGTTGGTGGCAGAGCCATGTCTACAACCCAGGTGTCCAGACTCCCCATCCAGTGCTGCTTCCATTCTACCAAGGGCAGGGGGGCCAGTTCAAAACTGAGGGCTGGGAGAGGCAGTGGGCCGGGAAGGGGTGCTGGGGCCCGGCTGAGGGCTGTGGCCGCCTCTGCCCACAGTATACAACAGCACCTGCGACGGCCGTGAGTTCATGTGCCAGAACCGCCAGTGCATCCCCAAGCACTTTGTGTGTGACCATGACCGTGACTGTGCAGATGGCTCCGATGAATCCCCTGAGTGTGGTGAGCCGTGGAGCTGCCCGGGAGGCAGGGTCTGCCCATGCGGGGCATAGGCTGTGCCCAGGGTACCTACTTCACCAGCTCCTCCCTCCCCCAGAGTACCCAACCTGCGGTCCCAACGAGTTCCGCTGTGCCAATGGGCGCTGTCTGAGCTCCCGCCAGTGGGAGTGTGATGGTGAGAACGACTGCCACGACCAGAGCGATGAGGCTCCCAAGAACCCACATTGCACCAGCTCAGGTGGGCCCCACGCAGCTCCTCTGCGCATCCTCACCCCTTCCTCCCCATTCCCAGACTGCCCACGGTCCCACTGACCTGCCACCCCTGTCCCCCCAGAGCACAAGTGCAATGCTTCGTCCCAGTTCCTATGCAGCAGCGGGCGCTGTGTGGCCGAGGTGCTGCTTTGCAACAGGCAGGATGACTGTGGCGACGGCTCGGATGAGCGTGGCTGCCACATCAACGAGTGTCTCAGCCGCAAGCTCAGTGGCTGCAGCCAGGACTGTGAAGACCTCAAGATTGGCTTCAAGGTGTGCCCAGCCCCGCAGTGGGCAACTCCACTTCCCCTGGCCTGGCAGGAACTCCTTTTTCCACTCCCTCACTCATTCATTCACTCGTTCATCCATTCCTTTAGCAAGTGTTCATTCCCAGCACCTACCCTGTGCCAGGCAGTGTTCTAGGCACTGGGGATGCAGCAGTGAGCAGGAACCTCTGCTTGGCTGGATGCTGCTTCTGTTTGGAATGTAGAAGCCAGCAGGATTTGCTGTCAGACAGGATGAGGGTGTGAGAGAAAAGGGAATGCAGATGTCAAGTAGGCACCAGACATACATTCTGGAGTTCAAGGGATAGGTCCAGACTGCAGATGGAAATCTGGCCATCATCACCGTCAAGATGCTGTCCAAATGCATGAGCCTAGATAAGGTCCCCAAGGAGTGAGTGTAGCCTGGCTCTGGCCTGGCCCTGGGGGCTCACCAATGCTGAGAGTTCAAAGCAATGAGGGGACTGGCAGAGGAGCCGCTGCTGGGGTGGGAGGAGACTAGCCAAGTGAGGAAGGCGTTTCAAGGAGGAGAGCATGATCAGCTCTGTCAAATGATGCCCTGGGCCATGTAGAATGAAGCCTGAGCCTCCTTCTTTGGGTGGAGAAACATGGAGGCCACTGGTGGCCTCAGAGAGTGGTTTCAGTGGGGGTGAGAACCAGCCTGCTGGGTGGGTTGGTTGGGTTGACTTCTCCCTCTCGTCCAAGCCAAGAGAGTGTAGACCAGGCATTTCCTCCCTGAGGTCCCCTTACGCCATCCCCAGGTATCGCTAATTATCAGGAAGTCCTCCATACATCTGACCTCTCTTAGACCGGTGCTCCCTCCCCACCAGCATGGTTGAGCTTCCGCCCCAGAGTTAGCTGTCCAGGGTGGGAGAAGTTGGAGCCCCGAGAGGGCTTCTAACCCCAGGTCTGAAGGGTGTGAGACCCGCAGCTTTTGGGGCATGGTGTTCACCACACAGGCCCCTGCACCACCTCAGCCCCGGGCTCTCTTTGCTCACAGTGCCGCTGCCGCCCCGGCTTCCGGCTAAAGGACGACGGCCGAACGTGCGCAGATGTGGATGAGTGCAGCACCACCTTCCCCTGCAGCCAGCGCTGCATCAACACCCACGGCAGCTACAAGTGTCTGTGCGTGGAGGGCTATGCCCCCCGCGGCGGCCACCCCCACAGCTGCAAAGCTGTCACTGGTATGATGGGCACTTGGAGGGGGCGGGGAGGACTAGAAGTGCCCCAGCCAGGCACCGAGCCCAGGATCCTCTGTCTCCAGACGAGGAGCCCTTTCTGATCTTCGCCAACCGGTACTACCTGCGCAGGCTCAACCTGGATGGTTCCAACTACACGCTGCTCAAGCAGGTACCAAAGCCAGGCCCTCTGCACCCAGCCCGTCTCCCCATGTCAGCCCAGAGGTCCTTCCTCAACCAGTACTGCCTTCCCTGTTCTCTCCACCAGGCCGGTGGGCATCACCCCCTATTGAGTTCTCCAGCCCGCTGGCTCTCTCCCCAGAGATAAATGGGCCCCTGCTGTCATACCCAGCATCTTCCACTCTCCCCACCCCCAAATCCAGGGCCTGAACAACGCTGTCGCCCTGGACTTTGACTACCGAGAGCAGATGATTTACTGGACAGACGTGACCACCCAGGGCAGCATGATCCGAAGGATGCACCTTAATGGAAGCAGTGTGCAGGTGACAGATGGGGGCCCAGGAGCCAAGCCCCCAAACACCCCGCCCCTGTGTTGTAAGGTCATCTCCCCTTCTCTCCAACTTCCTACAAAGATTATTTTCTTCTTTCACCTTCCCCCACTGAGTCGTTGCATGATTCTGCCTGGTCTAGCATCTCCCTCTTCTCCAAGCTCATAGAGCGCAGATGAGGCAATCCCTCCCTATCTTCCCTCATGCCATCCCCAGGTCTCCCTAGTTATCAGGAAGTCCCACCTTATGTCTGACCTCCCTTAGACCGATGCTCCCAGCCACTGTGGGCTTGCTCTGTCCTATAGAGGACTGGGGCCTCTTCTGAGCACCTACTTAATGTGGGGCACGGGCAGGGCACATTATAACCACTGTCCTTCCAATAACACTGGGCGAATGAGCCCGGTCCCACTTTACGCATAGAGGAAGCTGAGCGTCCTACCCCAGGTCACCCAGGGCTCTCACTTCCCTGCCCCTGCCTGTAGGTGCTGCACCGGACAGGCCTCAGCAACCCCGACGGGCTGGCTGTGGACTGGGTGGGTGGCAACCTGTACTGGTGCGACAAAGGCCGGGACACCATCGAAGTGTCCAAGCTCAATGGGGCCTATCGGACGGTGCTGGTCAGCTCTGGCCTCAGTGAGCCCAGGGCTCTGGTGGTCGACGTGCAAAATGGGTATGTGGGCAAGGAGGGTTGCCAGAGCCCCTGAAAGCAGACAGTCCACTCAGGTGGACTGATGGTAGAACCTCTCAGGGCTCACTGCCTACCCACCTTCCAGGTACCTGTACTGGACAGACTGGGGTGACCACTCCCTGATTGGCCGAATCGGCATGGATGGGTCTGGCCGCAGCGTCATTGTGGACACCAAGATCACGTGGCCCAATGGCCTAACACTGGACTACGTCACCGAGCGCATCTACTGGGCTGATGCCCGTGAGGACTACATTGAGTTTGCCAGCCTGGATGGCTCCAATCGCCATGTTGGTCAGTGTGCCAGTGGGGCCACCTGGGCCAGCAGACGGGGGGTCTGAAGCTACCGGGCATCAGGCCTTGCCATGTATAGTCCAGGATGACGGGGCCTCAAGGATGGGAAAGTTGGAAGGTGGGGGTTGAGGAACTCCAGCCCTCCCCCACTTCCCCGGAGGAAGCCATGAAGTATCGTAGAGGATGACCCTCTATTGGACAGTCCTGGGTTTGAATGCTAGCTCTGCCACTTCTTAGCTCTGCAATGGTGGGAAGCCACTTACCCGTCTGCAACTGGGGATCACACTTACCTCATAGGGTTGTTGTGGGACCTAATGAGGCCCCATAGGTAGGCACCTGGCAGGTCCTCAGCACTGACCAGTCGTGCTGTCTTCCCACTGCTCACAGTGCTGAGCCAGGACATCCCACACATCTTTGCACTCACCCTGTTTGAGGACTATGTCTACTGGACTGACTGGGAGACAAAGTCCATCAACCGAGCCCACAAGACCACGGGTGCCAACAAGACACTCCTCATCAGCACGCTGCACCGGCCCATGGACTTGCATGTCTTCCATGCCCTGCGCCAGCCAGATGGTAAGGAGGCCAGGAGTGAGGGCATTTGGAGGGTAAGGCAGCCCAAGGGACCCAGCCCCAGCAGTTAGGACACCCACAGTCTCAGCAGGGGCTCCTGTCCCATCCCTTCGCCAGCATTGATTGGGCACTCCCAGCCAGGCACCGGGAAACTCAGGGAGGGTATAGACAGGGGATGGTCCAGCCCTTGGGAAGCTGCAGCCCACCCTGGGTCCAGCCCTGGAGTCAGAACAGTGAGAGCCCAAAGTCCATCAAGTAGGCCTCAAGAGAAGGGCGGCCCTGGGCACAGCCTACCCAGGCAGGCTTGGAAGGCAGGCTGAAGGAGGGCACAGCTGAGGCCTGGTGCTGGGCTCCTTAGGCCTGGCTGCCCCTGACCCTGTGACCTTGAGAGAGTCCTCTCCTGTCTGCCTTCAGCTCCCTCCTGAAGGAGGCAGGATTTAGACCCACCCAGCTCTGCCCAGGATAGTGGGTGGGACAGCCATTTGCAAGACCAGATCACGTGTTACTCGTGAATGCCTCCCTCTCTTGGCCAGAGGCCAGCGGCTTGGCAAGCAGTGGCCTGTAGGTGGGCCCAGCCCGCCGCCCTTCAACCGCTTTTCCTCTGGCAGTGCCCAATCACCCCTGCAAGGTCAACAACGGTGGCTGCAGCAACCTGTGCCTGCTGTCCCCTAGGGGTGGCCACAAATGTGCCTGCCCTACCAACTTCTACCTGGGCAGCGATGGGCGCACCTGTGTGTCCAACTGCACAGCAAGCCAGGTGAGGGCTCCCCCTCCTCACCCCCTTCACCGGCACCCCATCCCCCAGCTCCCCACTTCCTCCTCAGAGCCCAATACCTGCTCGAATAGCCTCACGCATCTGGTTTTCCCACGCTAACACCCCCGCATTTCTTGCCTACCTCTTGTCTCCCCACAGCAATACTTTTATACCAGTCCTCTCACACAAGCACCCCCACACCCTAACCCTGCCCCTTCCTCACCAATACCCCTGACCCTTTCCTCCACACACCCATCATACCCAACCTCCCATCCAGCTCAACCTCCCCGCAAAACACTCGGACCCCTCCACCCCTTTGAAGTATCCCAGCCCCTCAAAAGAAAACCTTCTGAGTTCCCCAGACCCCCACCAACCCCTCTTGCCCCCACCTGCCCTCCAGTTTGTGTGCAAGAACGACAAGTGCATCCCCTTCTGGTGGAAGTGTGATACCGAGGACGACTGCGGGGACCACTCGGATGAGCCCCCGGACTGTCGTGAGTGCCCAGGGCAGGGGTGGCAGGAGGGGCCTCACAGGCTGCGTCTGGGCGGCCTGACTCCAGAGAGACCGCAGCCGGCCATGCCTACCCCCGGCTCTTCTGACGCCCAGCTCCCCTCCCTGGCAGCTGAGTTCAAGTGCCGTCCAGGACAGTTCCAGTGCTCGACAGGCATCTGCACAAACCCTGCCTTCATCTGTGATGGGGACAATGACTGCCAGGACAACAGTGATGAGGCCAACTGCGGTAAAGGGCTGCCCCCATTCCCTGTGCCCCTCCTCCCCAGGATTTGGGGATTTCATATTGTACCAAGGGCACAGGAAGCTCCTGTCAACAGCAGCCATCCCTCCAGGCTGGCCTCCTGCTGCTCAACACCCTGAGCCTGCCCCGCCGCTCCTTGCCCCTTCATCCTCACGGCCACCGTTAGTTACCCTGGCCTCCCCACCGTCCCCCCAGACATCCACGTCTGCTTGCCCAGCCAGTTCAAGTGCACCAACACCAACCGCTGCATTCCTGGCATCTTCCGCTGCAATGGGCAGGACAACTGTGGAGACGGGGAGGATGAGAGGGACTGCCGTGAGTGCCCAGGGCTGGGGGCCAGGAGCGGGCTGTGGGGGACGGGCATGGAAGCATGAGTCACGTTGAAATCTCCCCACTGCTTCTTCGAGAGGCCTTGGCTGCCCTACAGCAGCCGTGTGAGATGGGCAGCATAAATTACATTGGGCGTAACTTGGTTTGCTCATAAAATCATCATGCTTGCTATTGAGGTGCACAGATCCAGAAAACAAAAAGCTTAACAATTGGAGGGAAGGTAGGGGAGGCAGGAATAAACTGTTCCTTCTTCCCAAGAAATGGCCGGCAGGGTGGGGGCCAGGGCTTGGAGGGGGAAGACTGTGATCTTGAGCTGGGTGGGTGACATGACAGGCAGATCCTCATTCTCTCACCCACGACGCTACCCCCTACAGCTGAGGTGACCTGTGCCCCCAACCAGTTCCAGTGCTCCATTACCAAGCGCTGCATCCCCCGCGTCTGGGTCTGTGACCGGGACAACGACTGTGTGGACGGCAGCGACGAGCCCGCCAACTGCAGTGAGTTGCCTAGTGCTCCCGTAGCTCCCATCTCCCCCACACCTGGCAGCCTGGGTCCTCAACATATGACTCCTCAGGGGCCACTCCCACCCACTCCCCCACCTCATGGCACACCACGCCCTCACACCCAGCCCGGCCCTTGCAGCCCAGATGACCTGCGGAGTGGACGAGTTCCGTTGCAAGGACTCGGGCCGCTGTATCCCGGCGCGCTGGAAATGTGATGGAGAGGACGACTGTGGGGACGGCTCAGATGAGCCCAAGGAAGAGTGTGGTGAGTGGGGCTGCCCAGCACGCTGCCAGGGGAAGGCATTCTGCTTGGGTGGGGGTAGCACCCAGGAACTGCAGGGGGAGTTCAGGGACCGACCCTGACTATCTCTCATCATGGCCCTGGGACTGGGCTTCCTGTGCCCACCGTGGGACTGGCACAGGGAGGCTTCTCCCGCGTCTTCTGTGCCCCCACTCGCACCTCATCTGCACGTACCTCTGCGGAATCTTCTCTGCCTGTCCCACAGGATCTGTTAATCCCTTCCTACAGCAGCTCCCCACCCACTCATATCCCTCCTCCCCCATAACCTCCTCTGGACTCCACACCTCAGCGCTGCCTGGGCTCCCCGTAGCTAACCATTCTCAGGCTGGAATGCCCACCTCACCCTGCTGGTCCTGACCACCCCTGCGATCCTCACGACACCTGCGAGAGACCTAATGTCTGCCCCCAACTCCAGCCCCTGACTGCCCCACTGTTTGCCCCCATCTTGCCTGCATAGATGAGCGTACCTGTGAGCCATACCAGTTCCGCTGCAAGAACAACCGCTGTGTGCCAGGCCGCTGGCAGTGCGATTATGACAATGACTGTGGGGACAACTCCGATGAGGAGAGCTGCAGTATGTCCCCCCAAACCGCCTGGTGGAGCGCCTTCCCCCGGCAGACCTCGGGCTCCTCCCTCCTCAACACCCCTGCCCCTCCCACCCCCAGACTGTGCTGCGGCAGGTGCCTGCCTCCCAGGGCAGGGGGTCAGGGTCCTCCCTTCTCACCCCACCCCACTCCATGTTGTGTATTTGAGTTTGTGCCATTTCACCTCATCTCATGTTTCTCTCCATTTTCACACTGTCCTCTCGGGGCTGCAGAGGTAGGTGTCTCTGATGTGCCCCTGCTCCCATCACACCCTGCCTACGCCCCAGAGCCCACCCGTCCTCGTGCTGTGCTTCTGCCCATCATCCTTTATTGGCCTCTCCCCAAACCCCGGTGCTCGTTTCAGTGGTCCTGTCCCTCCCTTCCCTCCCCACACACAGCCTGTTCAGGGACCCATGCCCTCTCTCTGTGTCTGTCCCAGAGGGGTGAAGGTGGGCACCACCTGTGCCAGGCTGTCCTGTGAGGGCAGCCAGTTGGCCCTGCCTGGGATTGGTTGGGCATCCTGGTCGTGAGACCCCTCCACTGTGGCCTGCCGGGACTGGGCCTTGGGCTTGGGAGTATCACTCTGCCCTGGGCTGAGATGCCCCAAGGACTGATCCCTATGCCCACCCTCCTGGGGCCATCTCTCCCCTGTCCTCCCCCAGCTCCACGTCCCTGTTCTGAGAGTGAGTTCTCCTGCGCCAATGGCCGCTGCATCGCTGGGCGCTGGAAATGCGATGGTGATCATGACTGCGCAGATGGCTCTGATGAGGTGGGCAGGGAGACCGGAAGGAAGAAGGGGGTGGTCTTGGAAGGGAGGGCAGGGTACCAGGGGTGCCCAGATCTGACTGGACTGCCCGCTCCCGTGCCCACAGAAAGACTGCACGCCCCGCTGCGACATGGACCAGTTCCAGTGCAAGAGTGGTCACTGCATCCCCCTGCGCTGGCGCTGTGATGCCGATGCCGACTGCATGGATGGCAGTGATGAGGAAGCCTGTGGCACTGGTGGTGAGCCCCTCCCCATAATATGATTCCATCATTTACTCGTTCTTTCTTTCCTATATTCATTGTTCACTCCACAAATATTTACTGAGCACATACTATGTGCCAGGCATGGCTCTAGGCATGGTGCTTATGGCAGTGCACAAGGCACAGGGCCAGTGGGGACATCTGTGCAGGCTGTGCCCTGCACAAGGGCACCTAGTGGAGAGGCCAATCGGGACTAAAATCCAACAGAAGCAGCCTGGGGAGCTGTATCCATCCAGGCTCCACCAGTTCCCACAAGGCAGTGAGCGCCCCTGAGAGGCTAAGTCCCTGCTCACTCTTCTTTCTGGGGCAGTGAGGCCACCCCTGGCCCTGGCTGACCTGCCTGAGCTGGACAGCCTGGAGAGAGGCCAGACATGGAGTAGGGGCCCCACCAGGAATGGCAGACAGACCAGTGCCCTCCTCTGTGCCTACCACTGAACCACCATGGGTCTGGGGCCCTGCTACGGTCACCAGGGAGAGAGCCCTCTGAACCCTCTACACAGTCTTCACGCCTGATGCCTCTGCTTCTCCCGCAAACACCAAGGGCAGAAAATTAGGAGACCTGGGTCCAGTCCTGCTGTGCCACTGCTTGCCTGGTGACCCTGCTGGGCCACCCACAGCACCCAGGGGCAATCTCTAAGTTGCACCCTACTCACCCAATTCAGTGCCCAGAGGCAGTCTCTAAGTTGCAGTCCCTCTGCTCCTCGCCCCCCAGTTTCAAGATGAATAGACGTTGATAGCAGCAACCTGTCAGCAGAACCGCCATTCCCTTACCCTCTCTTGTCCGGCTGCCTCAATCAGGAGCCTTTCCTATTTGTGGCACCTCGGAATGTCATTCCACGCCTTGTCTGGTGCCCTTTTGGACTTGTGCCCAGGGACAAGTTCCCCCTCCTGCACTCCCCACCCCTCGCTTCGCCTCTGGCCGCCCATCCCCACGTTGGAGGGAAAGATCTGCGTGAGGTCCTGCCACCAGCAGCCCCTGCCACCAGCAGCCATGGGCTCAGGGCTTACCCTTCCATCTTCGCGGTCTCTCACGCCCAGTGCGGACCTGCCCCTTGGATGAGTTCCAGTGCAACAATACTCTGTGCAAGCCACTGGCCTGGAAGTGCGATGGCGAGGACGACTGTGGGGACAACTCAGATGAGAACCCGGAGGAGTGCGGTGAGACCCGAGCCAGGCGGTGTAGGGCTGGAGGGCAGGGAGGGGCTCGAGGGCTCCCCAGCACAGGTCTGTAGCCGTCCCACAGACTGATTTTGGCTGTCTCCTGCTACCCGCAGCCCAGTTCCTGTGCCCTCCCAACCGGCCCTTCCGTTGCAAGAACAATCGCGTCTGCCTGTGGATCGGGCGCCAGTGTGACGGCACCGATCACTGCGGGGACGGAACTGATGAGGAGGACTGTGGTGAGCAGGGGCCAGTGAGCCTGGAGAGCGTGGAGTGGGGGCTCTGAGCAGATCTTGGTGGTGGGCCAAGAGGGAGTTGTGTAGGGGAGGGGAAGTCACCCAGGAAGGGGAGAATCCCTTTCTGGGATGCTGGAGGCCCTTCCGTGGGCGAAAGAAGCCTCTGGGGATGGTGCCCCAGGCATTCTGATGCCCTGGTCTTGGAGGTGGAGGACAGGGAATCTGAATGTTTAACCAGCTCTGCCTGCAAGTTTAATAAACAGCCAGGTTTGGGACCCACCAGTGTTTGTGACCAACTATTTGGGGGTCCCTGTGGGAGGAAGATTCAGAGTGGGTGAATGCCCAGGATCTGAAGCCCCCGTCCTCCTCAGAGCCCCCCACGGCCCAGATGCCCCACTGCAAGGACAAGAAGGAGTTCTTGTGCCGGAACCAGCGCTGCCTCTCGTCCTCGCTGCGCTGCAACATGTTCGATGACTGTGGGGACGGCTCAGATGAGGAGGGCTGCAGCATCGGTAAAGCCAGGCTTGCCAGTTGGCAATGGGGGGAGGGGAGGGCCAAAGACCCAGGCCAGGCCTCAGGTGGCTCAGGGGAAGGGGACCCACTCTCTGTCCCCCCACAGACCCCAAGCTCACCAGTTGCGCTGCCAACACCAGCATCTGTGGGGATGAGGCACGCTGCGTGCGCACTGAGAAAGCCGCGTACTGCGCCTGCCGCCCAGGCTTCCACACCGTTCCAGGCCAGCCGGGATGCCAGGGTAGGAAGGCGGGACCGAGAGGGAGCAGGCAGAAAGCCTAGCCCCCAGAGGCCCGATGACTCTTCCCTGTAACCCCTAGACATCAACGAGTGTCTGCGCTTCGGCACCTGCTCACAGCTCTGCAACAACACCAAGGGCAGCCACCTCTGCAGCTGCGCACGGAACTTCATGAAGACACACAACACCTGCAAGGCTGAAGGTGCGGGAGCCAGGAGAGGCCGGGAAGGGTGGGGCTGGGCAACACCCAGGGTGTGAAGTGGGGCAGACTTGGATGGCATGTTTTCCTCCACACACCCCTGCCCACACCTGGAACCCCAGACCCACAGGTGCAGCTTCCTGCCCACCCACTCCTGAGCACAGTGCTGGCGCCATGTGGGCAGAGGGCACAGTCCTGGGGCTGGTTCACATGAAAAAGTTCCGGGGAGTGGGAGGCAGCATTCATCCATCCCACACATGCCTCCACACGCTACTCCCAGGACATGAGCACACACAGACACACATGGGCACACGCACAGTCACATATTCCCCACGTGCTTTGATACATACCTGAC
Organism: Loxodonta africana; assembly: GCF_030014295.1. Taxonomy (NCBI): domain Eukaryota; kingdom Metazoa; phylum Chordata; class Mammalia; order Proboscidea; family Elephantidae; genus Loxodonta; species Loxodonta africana. Next base: position 80,129,653 of record NC_087345.1, on the reverse strand, counting down.
ACAGATGCACAGACAGGTTCACACACATGCCCCTGAACACGCATTCCAGGTATGCCCATGTGTATACATGTACACCCATGTGCAGTTACAGCCCCACCGCGCATACCCAAGTGCACACACACGTCTGTGCACCCCCACACCACCACACACCCACACACCTATGAGCACTTGTCAGGCAGTGCGTAGCAGAGAGCTCGGTGATGCTGGCCAGAGGTCATGAGAAGGCAGAAGTCTCTGGGACTGGGGGCAGGGACAGCGTCCTGGAGGAGCCGGTCACTCTAGATCAGCTCAAGGGCGGAAAGGAGGAAGGAGATTTGAGGGGCAGAGGCTAGAGCCCTGGAGCCTGGCGCTGAGGCAGGATGAGCACGGGCCTCTGGCTGGAGCTGCCACTGCGTAGGAGAGAAGATGTCATTGGTGTGAAAGGACTGGGCTGGGCTAGGAGTCACATCCTGGGCGTGCTTCTCCCAGCACCGGGCCCAGCTTCCTATTCCGCCTCTCACCCCCATCTGACCTCTAGCCTCTTGCCCCTTCAGGCTCCGAGTACCAGGTCCTGTACATCGCTGATGACAACGAGATCCGCAGCCTGTTCCCTGGGCACCCCCACTCTGCTTATGAACAGGCCTTCCAGGGCGACGAGAGTGTCCGCATTGATGCCATGGATGTCCACGTCAAGGCTGGCCGTGTCTATTGGACCAACTGGCACACAGGCACCATCTCCTACCGAAGCCTTCCGCCTGCCGCGCCACCTACCACTTCCAACCGCCACCGGCGGCAGATCGACCGTGGTGTCACTCACCTGAATGTGAGCATCCAGCCCTGGCAGGGTGTGCCCACAGGCACAGAGTGGGTGGGAGGGCTCCAGAGAGCAGTTGGTTCAGAACAAAGTTTGAGAAGAGCAGTGGAAGGGCGTAAAGGTGAGACTCTTTGGAGGGCAAGGGGCAGGATTAGGGTTGGGCTCGGGGACACGGACGGCAACTAGACTAACCAGTAAGAATTACCAGTTCTTGGCTCTGTCACATTGCAGGCCAACCTTAGAATCCTATAGGGGGCAGCTGGGCACAATGACGCCTTTGGCTTCACAGCCAGGTTCAGTTCCCAGGCTTCTCTGTTACTACCCACTGTGCAAATCTTGGGCAACTTATTTACCTCTTTGGACCTCAATTTGTTCATCAGCAAAATGACTTACTAATACTTGCTACCGCCTAAGCTTTTATAGGGTCACTATGAGTCAGAATCGACGCAATCGGCTTTTAGTGAGGCTCAACTGACGTAACATGTGAAAGCTCCAAGTCTAGCACATTAAGAGGCAACCGATATGTGTTGTTTTAAGCTCCTCGAAGCCAGGAGACTGGTTGTCAGTCTGGATGGCTTTCTAGCAGAGACAGACTTGGCAGAATGGGTGTCGGGGGAGGATAACAGGCAGGGAGATGCAAGGTGGTGGTCTTAAACCTGTGCTTCCCCTTTCAGATCTCAGGTCTGAAGATGCCGAGGGGCATCGCCATCGACTGGGTGGCTGGGAATGTGTACTGGACTGACTCAGGCCGGGACGTGATTGAGGTGGCACAGATGAAGGGCGAGAACCGCAAGACTCTCATCTCGGGCATGATCGACGAGCCCCACGCCATCGTGGTGGACCCACTGAGGGGGTGCGCAAGGGCTCTCGGGGGAGGTACCTGGTGCTGAGAAATCCCTGGGCTGGAGACAGGTGCCCAGCATCCACAGAAAGCCGTGCCCTTCCCTTCCCGGACTAGCCTGAGGCCAGGGTCCCCTCAGGCCATCTCATCTTCCAGGCTGGCCCGAAGATGCCTTTGCCCAGGATGCCTCAGCAGGCCTGCTCAGGAGGGGCCTCCATATGGCTGCTGTCGTGGGCAGCCAAGGCCTGGGCTTCTCCCTGCTCCACGGCAGCTCTGCTCACTTAGGCAACTCCCACTTAAGCAGATCAGCATATTGTGGTCTTAAGTGTAAAAGAATCTGCACCTGGCCAGGAAGCTGACTCCCCTTGGTTCTCTCTGTAGGAGGAGGGCAAAACACCCCCTCCCGATGCCCAGCAGACCCTGTGCCCCGGCAGGGATGCTGGTGTCTGACCTTGGGCTGCCTCCCTGGCAGGCCACAGGTGCCACCTACACTCACCCCTTCTCCCTTCCCAGCACTATGTACTGGTCAGACTGGGGGAACCACCCCAAGATTGAGACAGCGGCCATGGATGGGACCCTTCGGGAGACACTAGTACAAGACAACATCCAGTGGCCCACAGGTCCGTGGGGGCAGGGGGTATATTGGGGAGCAGGCATGCTGAGCCCAGCCCTGCTGCGGTCACATAAGAGCTGGGGGCAGGGGGCTTGGCTGGGAAGGGGCAGTTTGGTTGCAAAGACTTTTCCCAGAAGAGGTGATTGGGAGTGGTCATGCTAACAGGATGAAGCTGGCCCAGGCATCGAGGCAGTGCTGCTTTCTACCCCCAGGCTGGGGTGGGAGAGGCTGGGCCCTCACCATGATGCCCTCTGCCCCCGCCCCAGGCCTGGCAGTGGATTACCACAATGAGCGACTCTACTGGGCAGATGCCAAGCTCTCCATCATTGGCAGCATCCGGCTCAATGGCACAGACCCCGTCGTGGCTGCTGACAGCAAACGAGGTCAGAGGCAGCAGCTTTGGCCCCTTGCCCTACCTCAGGCCTCCCACCTCTCCACTGAACCCAAAGGCCTCACCCAGTGCCTTCCATTGCTCATCAGCCCAGCCCCTCAGCAGTCTTGCAGGACCTCCCAGGCCTCTCCCAACTGGACCCCTCTCCCCACACCAACCCACAGGCCTGAGGTCCACCCTGACCCTCTGACCCACTTGTCCATTCATTCATTCTACCAATGAGTACTGCACTGCACGGAAGCAGCAGGGGCAGCAGTAGGAACTCAACAGGTGTGGGAGAAGGAGCAGAAGGCAACTCTGACCCAGAAGTCTGGGGATGATGGAACCTTTTGCCAGTAGTGAGGACAGGAGGAGGAAGAGGTTGGAGGGCTTTGGTTTTGGACACGTTGAGCTTGAGGTGCCTGTGGGCCATGGGGGCCAAAGTCCCAAAGAGTGATAGGGTCTGGGTGCCCACCACGTCCCCCTCTGACTTTACCTCCTCCCCAGGTTTAAGTCACCCTTTCAGCATCGATGTCTTTGAGGATTACATCTATGGAGTCACCTACATCAACAATCGTGTCTTCAAGATCCACAAGTTTGGACACAGCCCCTTGGTCAACCTGACAGGGGCCCTGAGTCATGCCTCTGATGTGGTCCTGTACCATCAGCACAAGCAGCCCGAAGGTCAGGGAGAGGGAGAGCTCAGGTGGGGGGAGGGAGGTGCTGGGGTTCAGAGCTGTGGCCTTCGGGCCTGGTAGGAAGGGGAGGGTTCCAGGTCTACAGGGCTCAGGGAAGACCCTGCTTAGCACCCTCTCACCCCCGCCCAAACCCGCAGTGACCAACCCCTGTGACCGCAAGAAGTGTGAGTGGCTCTGCCTGCTGAGCCCCAGTGGGCCTGTCTGCACCTGTCCCAATGGGAAACGTCTAGACAATGGCACCTGTGTGGCTGTGCCCTCACCAACGCCCCCACCAGATGGTACGGCCATACCGTTCCCTAATACCTCATCCCCTGCCTCACAACTCTCCTCCCTGTGGCCCCTGACCCTCCCATCCCTCTCCCTCTGTTCCCTGGCTCGGCTCCATAATGGTTCCTTTCTGCAGCTCCCCGGCCTGGAACCTGTAACCTGCAGTGCTTCAATGGTGGCAGCTGCTTCCTCAATGCACGGAGGCAGCCCAAGTGCCGCTGCCAACCCCGATACACCGGTGACAAGTGCGAGCTGGATCAGTGCTGGGAGTACTGTCGCAATGGGGGCACCTGTGCAGCCTCCCCCTCCGGTATGCCTCCTGCCCTCCTGCCAGGACCTTGCCCCTTGGCCCCGCCTCAGGCTAACCCCCAGCCCTGCCCTACCTTGCTTCACCTCGGCTTCACCTCATGCCCCTCTCTACAACCCCAATGCCCTGTCTCTCCGAGCCTCTGCCTCCTTCCTGCCCAGGCCCTCCCAGCCTTGTTCCTCTGCAGTAGGCCTGGGTGGCTTATGGGCCATGATCCCACTCACACATCCTCTTCCACCAGGCATGCCCACGTGCCGGTGCCCCACAGGCTTCACAGGCCCCAAATGCACCCAGCAGGTGTGTGCGGGCTACTGTGCCAACAACAGTACCTGCTCCGTCAACCAGGGAAACCAGCCCCAGTGCCGATGCCTCCCTGGCTTCCTGGGTGACCGCTGCCAGTACCGTGAGTGAGCCATCCCAGGCCCCAGGGAAGGGAGTGAGGGGTGCTAGGGAGCCCAGAGCCCTAGGGTAGCGGTGGGCCTGGGCCCAGGACCCACAGGAGTGAGGTCAGGGTAGGAGGCCATGCACAGCTCAGCCATGCTGGTGCTTCCCCGGGGAGGCGCTGGTGTACTTCTCCTGAGGTAGTAAGCTGTCTGGTATTAGAATTATTCAAGAAAAAGCAGGGCCAAAAAAAAACCAGTGCCCCATCAGGATGCTCAGGGAAGTCCTTGTACCCTGGAGCTTGTGACATAAGGGCAGCAGGGGGCTGAGGGAGGAGGTGAGTGTCATCCCAGGACCTAGGATTGCCCTCAGATGTCCAGCTCCCCACCACCTGTGGAGCTTCTTCCTGAGGGTGGGACTTGAGGTACCTCCTCCCCCACCCCCACCACAGGGCATTGCTCTGGCTACTGTGAAAACTTTGGCACGTGCCAGATGGCTGCTGATGGCTCCCGGCAGTGCCGCTGTACCGCCTACTTCGAGGGACCAAGGTGCGAGGTGAACAAGTGCAGCCGCTGCCTTGAGGGGACCTGCGTAGTCAACAAGCAGAGTGGGGACGTCACCTGCAAGTGAGTGGGCCCTGCCTGCACAGTCCTGCCATCCTGGGCCCTGCTCTGGGTCTGCACCCCCAGTCCTGCCCACCACAGACCCCTGGCCACTAGCCCCAGCCCCAGTCTCTGACTCCTTCCTGCAGCTGCTCCGATGGCCGGGTGGCCCCCAGCTGTCTGACCTGCGTCGGCCACTGCAGCAATGGCGGTTCCTGTACCATGAACAGCAAAATGATGCCTGAATGCCAGTGAGTTGGCCTGAGCCTCACCCAGGCACCGATCATCCCTCCCTCCCTCCCTCACATCTGAGCGGGGGCACTGTTGGGACCCTGTGCCCCCACCCATCTTCCCCCCAGCAGTGGTCATGCCTGCCCAGCTCTGCCCCTCCTGTCTGCAGGTGTCCGCCCCACATGACAGGCCCCCGGTGTGAGGAGCAGGTCGTCAGCCAGGAACAGCCTGGACGTAGGTGGCCCAGGGGAGGGGACAAGGCAGGGCTTCCAGGCCCTGGAGCAGAGGAGCTTCCTGCCATCTGTTTCTCTAGGCCTTTCTGACTCAGTTTCCCACCTTCTCTTTTCAGACATGGCCTCTATCCTTATCCCTCTGCTGCTGCTGTTGCTGCTGCTTCTGGTGGCTGGAGTGGTATTCTGGTACAAGCGGCATGTCCGAGGGTGAGTCATGGGGGGTCTGGAGCATTCCAGTCATTATTTTACCACCCCAGCCTTACCTCTGTAGAGCCCCAGCTGCCTTATACTCCTGCCTCTCCCCAGGGCTAAGGGCTTCCAGCACCAGCGAATGACCAATGGGGCCATGAATGTGGAGATTGGGAACCCCACCTATAAGATGTACGAGGGCGGGGAGCCCGATGATGTGGGGGGCCTACTGGATGCTGACTTTGCCCTGGACCCTGACAAGGTGGGCTGGGAGGACAGAGGAGGAGGCTCCCAGAGCAGGGCCAAAAGTGGGGGCAGGGGGGGTGCCTAAGGGTATTGGGCTGGGTAATGGGGCGGAGGTGGGGGGTAGGGTACCACAGAGCCCCACCTGAACCCTCTGTTGCCCCACAGCCCACCAACTTCACCAACCCCGTGTACGCCACACTATACATGGGTGGCCATGGCAGCCGCCACTCTCTGGCCAGCACGGATGAGAAGCGAGAGCTCCTGGGCCGGGGCCCTGAGGATGAGATAGGGGACCCCTTGGCATAGGGCCCTGCCCTATCGGACTTCCCCCAGAGAGCCTTTGTCCCCTGCCACAGAGAAGTCCTTCAATGAGCCCCTCCCCCAAAGCCAGCCCTTCCCCGGCCCCGCCAGATGTATAAATGTAAAAATGAAGGAATTACTTTTTATATGTGAGTGAGCAAGCGAGCACAGTATTATCTCTTTCCGTTCTCCTCCTTCCTGCCTGCTCCTCAGCAGCACCCCCAATGCTGCCTTTGAGGAGGGGGCAGGGGAGGCTCTGGGGGTTCCTTCAGCTGAAAGGTGGGAAGGGACCCTCCTCCCACCTTCCCACCAAAACGCACCCGCACTGGGAGAGCTGGTGGTGCTGCCTCCCCCTCCCTGTACAAGACACTTTGTCAAGGCTGCTCTCCTCTCTGGGCCCTGCCCCCACTCCCTGAGGGCTGATTCTGTGAGGGGAGGACTTCGCTGCCCCTGTCTGGAAGATTTGGCTCTGGCTGAGGAAGGAAGCAAATGAGGGAGTTTTTTAGTTCTTCTTGGGGGAAGCCACCCCAAGCTCCAGTCCCTGCTCCAAGGGCACCTCTGAGATGGTCACGATCAACACCCCTGCCAGACAGGCCCCCCCCAGCCCCCCACTACAGCTCCCAGGCTGGAGGCTTTTGTTGGTGAACAGTTCCTGGCCTCCTCTCCACTGGGGACTGAGGAGGAGGTGGGGCACAGCAAGGAAGGGCAAGCGGGCAGCCCCGTTTTGGGGGACATGAACGTTTTAATAATTTTTGCTGAATTCCTTTACAACTAAATAACACAGATATTGTTATAAATAAAATTGTAAAAAAAAGGAAAAAGCCATTTGTGTCTGCCTTTGAGTGTGCTACCCAGAGCTGTGGCTGTGCTTGCCTGTTTCAGCCCCCGGAGGGTGCCTGCTCTGGGCTGGAGGCCTACTGAGAGGCTGGTCTCCAGGGTCCTTTTCCCCAGCTCCCTCCTTCTCCATCTTGTCCCAGCAGGGGGAGGGTATGGCACTGGACTTAGTGAAGACTTGCTTCTCCTGGCTGTGTGATCTTGAGGTAGGGACTTCACTTCTCTGGACCTTGTATTCCTTCTGGCTCCAGGACACTAACTCCAAGGTCTGTTCCTTTGTATTGTCACTTCTATGAGACATTGCTCCCCTTCCCCACTCAAAATTATCTCCCACCTTGAGGAATCCCACGATAAGAAAAGCATACATTGGGGCCATGAAGGTTTGCTAACCCTTCAAAGTGGTTCCAAACAGCTCTCTCTGCCTGAGTCTGCTTGAAGCACTCACTAACTGTACTGCACACTTCATGGAGACTAATAGATCAGAAGCCAAGAGTGGAACCCTGGATTCAGAAGAAGGGGGACCCCTGGGGTGAAGGAGAGCTCTGAGAAAACCAGTTTGCTGCCCCACTGGCCACCAACAGACCCAGTTCACCAATCACTTTAGACATTCCAGCGGCTGACAAGGAAGGAAAGCCACAATCAAGAGGCCCTAGGTCTACTTCAACCCCTGCCCAGAGAAGGGAACCTCTTGCAGAAGGTCACACAGCTTTACGATGGCCAGGACTGAAAGAGGGCTAGAGGCCCCTCAACAGTAAAAATGAGCTCATGGAGGGCGGCTGAAGAGCCTGCACCCAACCCCCAAGAGGAGATCTGCCTTTCATTCCACCTTCCTCACTTGTTCAACTTCCCAAGCCTATTCTTCACTGGTGTCCTCCTTCCTTGGGGAAGCTATGGGTCTAGGCACCTCGAGGAACAAGAGCCCTTTCCTTCCTTCTTAGCCGTGAGACCCCATCTCCAAGCTCAGCCTCCAAGCCAGCTCTGAGACCCTCCCCTGCCTTCCAAAAAAAAAAAAATTTTTTTTTTTTCCCTGGGAATAGATGCCCTCCCTGTTGATCACTGAGAAAGAGGCTCATGCTCCTGTCTGGCCACCAGGTGGCATCCTCACGCCTGCATCACTGAGCATCCTGAAGCCCAGCAAGGGCCCCCACCTCAACACACACTAATTATGCACCTGCAGGTGGACCCCAGCCGAGCCCCTCACTTTCTCCCTTCGGGCTATTTGGCCACACCCCCTTCAGCCAGCATCTACCGGCTTCCCATCACCACCAGCCCCACCCCCTTGCCCCTTCCCCAGGGAGCCACTGATCCTCTCTGCCTGTGGCCTCAAGATCCTGGGCAGAGTGAGAGGAGCCCCCAGCTGTGGTTTGGAACACGCACCCCTCCTGTCAGCCTTCTCTTTGCCCGCCAGGAGGACCCACTCCCAGGAAGCAATACTCCAACACTCCCCATCAGCAAGGAAGGAAGGGGCTTAAGACAGAGATGGAGAAAAGACAGGGGAAGAACCAGGGACAGAGGCTAAAACAGACAGGGAGAGACAGGGATGGAGAAATTACAGAGGTCAAAGACTCAGAGTGTGTGTGTGTGTGTGTGTGTGTGTGTGTGTGTGTAGCTGGAAAAAGAAGGGGGTGACTTGATACTAGCAAAAAGAGGAATGGAGAGGGTCAGGACTACAGAAGATCAGGACCCTAGAGAGGGGTTTTTGTCTTGGGCAGCCTAGGCTCGGGTGTGCCCACTGCCCCCACCCACCTAGTAGCAGCCCTTTGGCTTGAGCTCTGGGCTCAGGATTCTGACTGGGGTCTTCTGGCCTTGGGTCTGGCCACCCCGCCCCTTCCTGCCTCTCTCCTCTCTGCCCTGCCTGCACTCAGGTTCCTGCTCCTGGCTTCTGTCTCTGTGTCCGCCTCATCCTCTCAGCATCCATGTCCTTTCCCTGACCCTTCTTCTGTGCCTGTTACATTCCTGGGATCTGTTTCTTTGTATATGCTTACATGTATATGTCAACTTCAGCTTGTCTTTTGGACTGTCAGTCCCAGAGTACACCTGTGGGTGTGTGTCTTAGTGTGTGTGTCCCTCTCTGTCGGTCTATGGATGTTCGTATTTCTTCCAAGGTGTGTGGGGGGGGGGCTCTCTGAGTACCTGGCTGGGTGTGTCACTCGGTGGAAATGTGCATTTGTCTCTCTTGGTCTGTGTGTGCTCCTGTGTGTGTGTAAACCCAGGGTGTCTGTGTGTGTTGGTGTGCTTCTAGGTGTGCATCTGTGTGTGTGGGCCTACCAGTCTCTGTGTGTGACTGTGGGTCTTTGGCTCTGCCTGTATGTGTGTGCTCACCTCTATGATGTGACCTGCCCTGTGAATGCATCTGTGTGCATGCCTGGTGTGTATGATTGTGTCTCCAGGTGTCAGCCTGTCTCTCGCTGTCTAGGTGTTGGTCATACCACAGCCTCAGCGTTAGCAACAGCTGACAACTGAAAACTGCCCTGGCAGGGGAGGGAGTGGGGAGCCGAGGAACAACTGGGGTAGAGGATGTGGACAGCAACAGGACCAGGGAAGGGAACAGAGACAAGGATAGAGACAGACAGGGAAGGGGACAAGGAGAGAGAGGACTGATGGTGAAAGATGGGACAGTGGTAAGGAAGTGACAGAGACTGCACCAAGAGGCTAGGCAGGCGGCGCTGAGGGGGATTTCCTGCCCAGCCCCCACCCGCGACCAAGGGCGCGCTGGGACACGCGGGGGTCATCCGTGGGAGAGGGGATAAAAGGTGGGTTTTTTTTACTGGTCCACCGGAGGGGTCCTCAGACCGCGAAGGTGCCGTGGGGCGGGGACCGAGGGAGCCGTTTGTCAGCCCTATTGACAGACGTGATGGGGTTTCCTTCCGTGATCAATGATTCTCATCTCCGGGCCGAATGAGCCGCGGGGCGCCCATCCATCCCCGTCAGCGCCTAGCGGCGGCAACCGCCCAAGGCCCCAACCGCCCTCGCCTTGGCCCTGCCCTGCTCCTGCCCCAGGCCCCACCTTGGCCTGGAGCAAAGAAAGGGCCTAGAGCATCGAGGGAAACCAGTCTCGTGGACTACCGAGCCTGGGTCGGCTGCATCTCCAATGTGCCCCTCTTCGGGAGTACGATCCCGGGGCTTCGAGCCCCACACCCTGCCCCTTGCTTTCGGGGCGCAGACCCGGGCTCTCGGGTGCACGGTGTGTGAGCCCCTAGGTGCCCTCCGCTTCGCACCTGGGTCGGGGGGCGTGTCTGGGGTGTGTCGGGTGAAAGTCACCTTCGGTGCCCCCGGCCGGGCGGGAGGGGGCGCGCGGGGCGCGGCCGGGATTGGAGCACGGCGGAGCCCCGCCCCCCCGCCCGCCCGAGTCAGACCAACTTTCTCCCCCGCCCGCGCCCCGCCCCCAGCGCCTGGCTCCACTCCTCGCGCTCAGTCCGCGGGCCGCGCCGCCGCTCCCGCCGCTCCCGCTGCCATCCCGCAGCCACCGGCGCCGAGGCCCGCGCCCCGGCCCGCCCCGGCCGCCCCGGGACCCGCCCCGCCCGCCCGACTGGGCCGCTCGGGAAGATGCGGCTGTTGCTGGAATGGCTTCTCCTGCTCTTTGGCCCTTGGCTCCTGCGGAAGGTAAGGGTGGCGGAGCTGCAGTGCGAGCGTAGGGGTCCCGGGACCCGCGGGTCCCGGAGTGCTGGGGGCTTGGTGCGCCCGCCCCGCCCCCAGCTCGGCTGGTCCCAACTTTGCGCGGCACAGGGGACGCGGACAGACAGACTGCCCAATACAGGACTGGCGCTGTACCAGCTCAAGTTGGCTGAGGGTTTCGGGGGCTCCGGGGGTGGAGGCCCTGCAGGGATCCGGCTTCAAGTGCAGCGGGGGAGGGGACGGAGCCCGGCCCGCGAGTGCGCCAGACGGAGCGGGAGTGCGAGACAGACAGACAAGCCAGCAGGGTGTCAGCCTTGCCGTCGTTCCGCGCCAACCTCGCTCGCCTTTCTTGCTGTCTGTCTGTCCCTCCTCCTCCCACTCCCCATCTCTTAGCTCTCCTATTTCTCTTCTCTACACATGTCACAATGCCAGGTGGGCACCGTGTTCTGAGCACACGCGCACACACGGACTCACACAGACACGGCTGAACTTGGCTACAATCTTCCATCACATTTCCCGCGGAGACACCTTCTCCCCTGCACAGCCTCACAGACACACCCCCCTCTCGCGCCCCGCTGATGCGGGGGAGGGGGGTGCTGTCTGGAAGGGGAGTCTATCTTTCCATCTCCACCTTGCCCCCACCCCCTCGGTTGCCTCTTTCCCTAAGGCTTCAGAGAGTAAGGAGATCAGACTTGATCTGCGCCCCCCCCCCTTCAGCGGGTTTACATGCTGTATGCATACATGCTGGTGTGGAGTGTGGGTCGGGAGAGCACCTGTGTGCGTGCCTGAATCCCAGGAAGCCAGGCTTGGGTGTCTAGTGCTGGGGCCCAGGGTGATGAGTATGCTGATATGGTATGATGGTGTTGGCTTTGCATGGGTGAGTGCAAGTATTTGCTTCATTTGCAACCATCTGCGTGTGCCCGGATGTGTGCCCCACAGAGGGGGCCTTGTCCTGGTCTCCTATCTCCTTCCACCAGCTTCCCCTGCTCATGGCTTGCCTGTTCCCTACACCCCGACTGTGACTCACCTAGTTTGAGAGTAGGCAGGTGGCTCCCTAAACCCCCACTCCAGTCCCCAGCCCCCCAACACTCCCCCCCCAACACTTGGACACCAACACTTGGTACAGCTCTTCCCCCAACACTTGGACACCAGCTGCTCAGCCAAATCTCACGCAGCACCCCAGCAGGGTAGGGGCTGCCCTAGTGAATCTGTTGATAGAGCTCCCTGATTCTCCCAAACCCATCTGGTGACCTTGAGGGGCTGGAATGTGGAAAGAGGAGTACCCTCCACGAAAACTGCTTCCATCGACAGTAGCTTCTCTTGGACTTGCTGCCCAGCTCTGCCCATAGAGGACTGCGAGGAGAGGGGGGTCTGTGCTCCACAAACCACCCATGTGTGTAGTCCTGAGGTCAAGAGGAGGTAGAGATGATCCTCCCCAGCCCCTCCCTTGTACTTCCTCCCACTCTCATCTCCACTCTCTCCATCAAATAAACTCCCCTGTGGACAGATCTGGTTTAATTTCCTTTGCCCCCTGAAGGGGAATGAAACATCTGGTGGAGACTTGAGGGAGAGTAAGCATGAGGATGTGAGCGGTGGGGATCTGAGTGTATGAGAGAGCTGCATCTGTGGGGCCTGTGATGGAGTCAGTAAAGGAGAGTGTATCTGCCATTAGTCCAGCTTGTGTGCGTGTGAGAATCTGTGTGTCCGTGTGTATTCCCACTGTGGGTGTATGAATATGTATAATGGGGGGGTAGAGAAGGGTTAGTATGTCTGAGTTCCCATATGGGTGTGCTTACATGTACTGTGAGTGTGGTGTGTGCAAAAACCCAGGGTAGATCTCTGGTGCATCTGTGTGCTGGGCGCATGTGTTGTACATCTGGATATGAGTCTCTGGGGTTTGTGAGGGTGTGTCTGTGTGATTGTGTTTTTGAGTGCATCTGAGTGTGGGCATGGCATTGCCAGGCTCAGGATGTGTTCTTGCATCTGAGTGTGTGCTTATGTGTCTCTGTGCCCAGCAGTGTCTCAGTGCCAAGGTTGGGTGTGGGTGAAAGGTAAGGCTGACACTGGGTAAGAGGCTGGTGAGGGACAGCTCTTTGGGAAGCCCTAATCCTCAAACACTAACAAACCCTGCCTTCCACCATCTTCCTCACTCCCTCCTCCTCCAGGAGCTCTCTTTCTGCTTCCTCTTGCTTCAGGTTCCTCCCTCCCCCCTCCTCTCTGGGCCTGGGACTTTAGACTTCCACTGCCCCTGGGGCTCTGGCCTCTCCACCAAGGTTTCTTCAGTGTCTTTCTAATACAGCCTCTGACTCCTCTCCCTCTCTGTCTCCCCAACCCCTTGCCAAAGCAGCTGCCTTCTGGGTGAAGTGGCAGGTGATCAATAGTCACTAATCACTAATTACTAATTAGCTGGGGAGGGCAGGGGCCGGGCTCAGTGGGACCATCTAGCTGTATCCCGCCTGGGGGAAGAATTAGGCCTGAAGCAAGTCTCTCAGAGCTGGCTGGCCCCAGCCCCTGGTCCTGCCACCGTTTCCACCTCCACACCCCCCTAGGTCCTCCCAGCTAATCTCTGGCTGGGCCACTTAGGCACGTGCAGCCTGGGCTATGGCCCAGATCGCTGGTGGAGATTTGGGGTAATCAGGGGCCGCAGCTGGGCCGGGAGTGCAGGGCAAGGGGGCACTGTACAGCTTCCTTGAGCCAGAGCCTGAAAGGCAAATGAAACCCCAGTCCTGAACGGGAGGGGCACCCTTTGGAAAGGAGAATTTAGAAGGCCATGGGGTTAGGGTGGGAAAGGAGCTAGAGATGTAAGATGGGGGACTGGGGAAGAGATGAGATAATTGGGGGACAAAAACAGGTAAATAGGGGTCAGTGGGGTCGCTATGAGTGGGAATCAACTCCATGGCAATGGATTATGGGTTTTGGGATCAGAGACCAGGTAGTTGGGAAGAGGCTGCTAGACAACCATGGGAAGAGACAAGGTAAGTGGGATGGGGGTGGGGGTGGTGTTTACAGGGGTCAGAGATGGGGTAATTGGCAAGGAGATGGAAACTTTGGACACAGCCAACTCAAGATGGTCTAGGTCCGTGAGGGGGCCAGGGTAACCGAGAGGGGGCAGGGTCATCTGGGAAGGGTCCCAGGACTTAAGCATTGCTGGGCTCAGGCGTGCGTCGTCGGGGCGTGAGGTAGGCGCAAGCTGCGGGACAGGGATGGAAAGCGGAAGCGCTGCCTGGAGCGCTAGAAATTGGCGAGTCTCCCCCTCTCCCCCGCCTGCCCCTCCTCCACCTCCCCGCCCACTTCCCCTCCGGCTCCGGCTTCGGGAAATTACATCCCCGCTCCGAGACTCGCTCCCCCCCTACCGCGCCCCAGAGCCGGCGCCTTTATAGGCACATTTATTGCAATAATAAAGTGAGGCGCGGGGCGGGGGGCGGGGGGCAGCCGTTCCCGCGGGGACCGTGCCGGCTCTAGGAAGCAGGGAAATAAAATAAAATAAAAATTCAGATAACGGTGAGCCTTGCGCTGCAGGCCGCGAGCAGGCGGACAGGCGGGGCTGAGGGGGAGGGGGCGCCCGGCCCAAGGGCAGAGTCGGTCCCACCAGCGGTCGGTCCCCCACCCCCTCGCGCTGTAGTAGGGTCTGGACCTGTGCCTCCACCTGCCTGGCCCCATCACATAGCCTGATCCTGCCAGGTCTTCTGTCTTTTCCGCTGACTTGTCTCCCATTCTTGTCCTCAGCTCCTATCTCCATCCGTGTCTTCCATTTCGTTTCCTGCCCCCGTTTCCCATCCCAGTTCCCACTGTCCCCCATCGCCCTGGTTTTGGCATCCATACGCATCCCTATGTCTCCCCAATAACCATTCCTCATCCCCCATTTCTGTTCCCGCCCGCTCCTGTCCCCATCCCCATCTCTGTCTCTGCCCCATCTTCATCCTTGCCTGTCCAGACCTATTCCACACCCACCATCCCTGTGCTCCCCCATCCCCATTTTGGTGTCCATCCCTTTCTGTCCCCCATCTTCATCCCCCTGGCTACTACCTGACCCATCCGATCCGCATCCCTCTCTCTGCCCAATACCCATCCACCATCCCTGATCTCCTCCCCGTCCCTGTCCCCTCATGTCTGTCCTTGCTTCATCCTCACTCTGCATCCTACACCTGTGCTTGCCCAGCCCCCAGTCCCAGCCCTCCTCCATCTCTTTCCCAGTTCTCACCCTAGTCTCTCCTGCCCACTCCACCTCTGTCCTCACTCCCATCTCTGTCCCTGGTTCAGCCAGACTCCAGTCTGCTCCACCCCAACCTGACTGCAGTGCCCTTGCCTCTTTCTAGGTGCCTGGGCTCAGTATGCTTTTCTCCCCCCTTCCCCAACCCAGGTCCTGGCCACTGTTCCTTCCCCAAGTATGGGTGCTGTCCCCTCTCCCTGCCCAAATCCTGAGCCACCCTGCCTGGCCCACGAGACAGAAGAGAAGCAACTGACCGATCTCAAGGCCCCAGGGAGGTGTGCCCTGCAATGCGGTTGGGGGGCTGACAACCTGATCCTCCCCCCGCTTCCCAAAGGTCCCATCCCAAGTGAGCCCCCCTCCCCAGTGGAGTTTGTTTAGCAGCAAGAGGCAGCCTCAACTCCCCTCTAGTGCGTAGGCTGGGCTGCCTCAGGGGCAAAGTGCTCCTGGCACAGCTCCCGCACTGCCTGGGCCTGGAGAAGCCTGACGAGTCCCCCTCCCTCAGCACCCGCGCACCTCCGCCCCCAGCGCCGACAGCCGCACTAGCCTGTCCCCTCGGCAAATGTCACCCTGCCCAATTAGCTTAATTAAACCAGTTCCAGAGCAAGGAGACCAATCCTTGGACTAAACCCTATTCCATCTCACAGCTGAGGAGGGGAGGGACAGCACCTTCAGTTCTCTGGGCAAAGAGAGGTTCCCTTATCACCCTGCTTTCCCCTCACGCCCACCCCCACCCACAGTTACAGACAGACAGCCTGAAGGACAGAGGGAAAAAAACTGCAGTTAGACAGAGAGACAGAGAGAAAAACCAAATTACAGAAGGAGGAAATTAGAGACAGAGTGAAGACGAGACTGAGAGACAAAAAGAGACTGAGAGACAAAAACGGGCTGAGAGAAGAGTCAGAGACAGAGCTGGTGAAACAGTGAAAGAGCGAGGGTGAGAGAGGGAGAGAGAGCGCGGGAGAGCAAGGAAGCCAGAGGGAGGATTTTATTTTATTCCATGTTCCCATTTCTCGGCTCGTTTGCTTGCAGACTCTTGCCCCTCCCTGTCCAAGCTCCCCCCAAGGTCGCTTCTGCCACCCTTCCCAACTCTTTTATCTTGGCTGTCTCCCGTGGTGGGTAAGGGGTGCATGTGCTGAAAGCCTGGGGATTTGCAGGGGTCAGAGAAGCGGACACAGCAATTTGTCGGGGATCAGAGGGGAGGATGTCCCCATACCCCTTGATGTCTTGCTAAACATCCCCTCTCCCCAGCCCTTGCCTCAGAGGAGCCTCTGGACTGAACCGAGGCCCCCCTCATAAGGTCCTGAGCTGGGTGTAGGATATGGGGTGCGGGGATCTGCTGAGGTATTTGGGACCACAGCAGCAGGCAGTGGGGACTGATAGATGGCTGGGCTCACCCAGTAAAGAACGGCAATTGGGCCCAGAGGGGTGAGAAAATTAGAAGTCAGAGTTCAAACAATCCCCCCTACCCTTCAGCTTTCCCCAGAGGCCTCTCCCACCCCCTCCATCAGTGTGTTCTGCTAGTCTTAGACTCTGTCCTCCCCAAGCCCACCTCTGTAGGGCCTCGACCCCCTCCTCCTGGGATTCCTCTCCCTCCTTCCCTTGTGGCCTAGGACCCCTTCCCCCACTCCCTCTCAGACCCATTCTTCAGGCGTTAGCTGCCAGCCTTGGCCTGTCGGAGTCAATCACTCTTGCTGCCCCCCCTCACCTGGGCCTCGAGAAGGGATGGATAGGAGGAGGAATGAGGGGGGCGATAAATATGTATGATGAGCGGGTGGTGGTGGCATTAATAACCTGGGATCTCAGAGCTGCAGGGGCGGGGACCAGGCGGTAGAGATTCTAGCCCCGCAGCTTGCTTCTGTCGTTCCTGTCCCCCGTGAATTCATGGTGTGTACATTTTTTTTTACACACTAGTGTGTGCAGAGGGGGCACCCATGCTGCCAGGCTCCTTACTACACACCACTCAGCCTCCCATTGTGAGATACCCCCCTCCCCCGGGACCATTTATGTACAACTCACACACACATCCATCTCCCAGTGGGAATACAGTGAGACCACACTTGTTAGAAAGAGCTTGACACATGGACAGAGGATGATAGGAGTTCATGAAGGAAAAGTAACGCCTCCAGACAATCACACACAGCTACCCTCAGACCAACATACACAGACGTACAGCCAACCCAGGCACCCAACCACATCAGTCAGACAGACACAACTACCACAAACTGACACACATAACCTCACTTAGACCAACACACACACACATATCCGTAGCCACTACAGGCTGACACAACAGACGTGCAGCCACCACAGGCAGGCAGACACACAAAAACAGCCATCATAGGCAGATACACATACACACAGCCTACCAAGACTGATATACACACAGGCATATAGACACACACAGAGCCACCCCAAGCCACTCCAGGCAGACACAGACACACACACATACACAGCCACTACAGGCAGACACGCACAGTCACTCCAAGGCAGACACACACACATGCAGCCATTCCAGGGTAACAGACACACAGCCACCCCCAGACTGACACAAGTTCTCCCCGCTCACGCACATGCCTGGACCCACACGCAGTCAGGGCCACACCAAACAGCACCGGCTAGGAAAGGCTGACTGACACACACTGACAGGCAGGGTTTCTCTCCCTCCTGCTCCATCGCTGGAATGGCATCTTCATATTTCTTCCTCTCACTCTCTCCCTGTCTCCTTCATTCCTGGCCACCCCCACCCCCCACCCCGGATAATTGATGGCCCAGGCCTGGCCCGGCCGCTCCCGCCTCTCCATCCATCTTGTACTCGCACCCGCGCTGTCTCCAGGATCGGCCGCCAGCTGAGACAGGAGGAGACCGGCAGAGGTGGGCAGGGGGCGACCCCTCCGTCCCCTTCCGAGCCCAGGCGTCCTCCACCACAGCAGGAGCTCTGGAGGCGGGACGGGGTGCCGGTGTAGACTCCAGCCTCAACCTGCAGCGCCCAGACTCAACTGGTTTCCCGCGCCCAAAGGGGAGTCGGGGCCAAGCCAGAGTGGAGGCATTGTAATCTTGGCAGAAGCAGCGCTGGGAGGGTTTCAGCGCCTCATTCTAGACGCAAGCTATTGACAGCGGCCACGGCCTCGCTTGCTCAAGCCCAGCTCCTCCTCTGGCCTGTTACTCGGAACCATCCAAGGGGCCAAGCTAGGGGAGACGGAGCCAAGTCCAGTGCGCCACTCCCTCCTCACACCCACACTGCATTTGGCTTTCTTGGCCTGCACTGGAGCTCTGTGAGGACGCAAGGATTCTCAGCGTCATTTCACAGATGTGGAAACTGAGGCCTAGATATATGAAGTAATTTGACCAATACCAAACAGTCGGAAAGGGGCAGAAGTCATACTCGAATGCACACTTCCTTAACTATCCTCTGCAAATCGCGATTCAATTTCACCTCCTAGCAGCTGTGGAAAAGGTCTGGTGTGAGCAGGGTCCTGGCAGCTGTGGAAAGGGGCTGGTGTGAGCAGGGTCCTGGCAGCTGTGGAAAGGGGCTGGTGTGAGCAGGGCTTTGGCGAGATAGCCAGGGACAACCCCAGCGTCTCTCTTTTCTCCACTTTCTTCGTCCACAGGCCGTCAGTGCCCAGATTCAGGAGTCCCGGAGGCCGCAGTACTTGGAGCTGCGCCCCGCCGCCGCCGGAGCGGGCGCCCCTGGCCAGCAGCTCACCGCGCCGAGCTCTCCCGACGGCCTAGGCACCGCCCGCGCCTGGAGCTGGGCCTGGCCTTCTAACCACACTGCGGCGCTGGCTCGGGCCGGGGCGACTGGTGCACAGCCGGCACAGCGCACAAAGCGGAAGCCGTCTATCAAAGCGGCCCGCGCCAAGAAGATCTTCGGCTGGGGCGACTTCTACTTCCGGGTGCATACCCTCAAGTTCTCGCTGCTGGTGACTGGCAAAATAGTGGACCATGTAAACGGCACTTTCAGTGTGTACTTCCGCCACAACTCATCCAGCCTGGGCAACCTCAGCGTCAGCATCGTGCCTCCCACCAAGCGTGTCGAGTTTGGGGGAGTCTGGCTGCCAGGCCCCGTCCCCCACCCTCTGCAGTCCACGCTGGCCCTGGAGGAAGTGCTTCCGGGGCTGGGGCCCCCGTTAGGAATGGCGGCAGCAGCGGGGCCGAGGCTAGGGAGCACTCTAGGGGGCGCGCTGACGGGTCCACTCGGGGGCGCGTTGGAAGTGCCCGGGGCCAAAGAGTCACGCGCTTTCAATTGCCACGTGGAGTATGAGAAGACAAACCGTGCGCGCAAGCACCGCCCATGCCTGTACGACCCATCGCAGGTGTGCTTCACGGAGCACACGCAGAGCCAGGCCGCCTGGCTCTGTGCCAAGCCCTTCAAAGTCATCTGCATTTTCGTCTCCTTCCTCAGCTTTGACTACAAACTGGTGCAGAAGGTGTGCCCAGACTATAACTTCCAGAGCGAGCACCCCTACTTTGGATAGCTCGCTCCTCCCCCGTCCCACCCCCGCTGTGGCCCTGAGCTTCCCACCAAACCCGGGCCTCCTTAGGTGGTACCTCTTCCCCTGCCCCGCCGCTCCTGTGGCTAAATCTACCCCACCCACTCGAGGGGCGGAGGGGAACAGCCCTCCTGGGGACCATCGGCCGGCGAGGGCCCCTTTTTTCTTATGGGGAATGCTCACGAGGCTGAGGATAGCTCCCTCGGGTACACCCCAAAGTAGAGGGGCAAGAGCGCAGCTCCAGGATAAGGCAGGTTTGGAGGCGGTCCCAGGTCCTCTTCGTCCATACTTGGTAAGGTTTGCGGCTCTGGCGCTGGGCTGGGCGCTCCCTTTGCCCACAGCTTTAATAACGCCTGGCCTGTCACCCTCATCCCATCTTACCTTTCTTACCCTCAGGCGCTTGTTCTCCCGCTTCACCCCGGCCCCCCCCCCCCGTAAAGACTGGCCACTTATAAACCCCGGCCTATACCCATCCTTCTGCCTGCCAGGCTGTATGCCTGTCCTCTCCCTGCAGCCTCCTGGGCAGAGGCCGTATCATCTGCCCGCCCCTCTCCCGTGCAGTCCAGCTCCACCTGCCCGTCTCCGGATGCTTCCTGTCGGTCATATTTTTTCTACGCCAAAACAGACGAGTAAGGGAATAAAATAAAGTGAAATCCAATATGCATCTCTGTGAGACCTTTGTAGGGGGTGGTGGTGTGGGCTTCTGTCTGGCAGAGACCTGGCCAGGACCTCTTGCTCTTTCGTGTGGAAACTGAGGCAAAGACTGACGTAGGTATAATCTTGGAGGTCGTCCAAGACCAGATCAGAGGCAGACAAGGGGACCTCTGGGGTAGGATCCCTGCCCGAGAGGGAGTTCTCCCTGAGATGGAGGAAGTGAAGCTGCAGCAGATACAATGAGGGTTAGACCTGAAGAGAGACTGCCAGCGGACAATTGGAAAGAATCCAGTCTAGAGGAGAAGGACTAAGGCCTTGAATGGGATGGAGATACAGTGACAGCGTAGGCAGAGCGCTGACAACCTGCTAAGCTCCACGGGGCGGGCAGGAGGCGGCAGGTGGGGGGAGGGGAACGATGTTTGCGGCATCTGGAGTCATCGATCTTCCTTTTCCTTCCTAATTTCTTGGGCGCTGAGTTTGCAGACAGATGAGGGAGAAGAGGGAAGCTTGGGTGGGGGAAGGGACAAGGGCAGTTTTGGGGGGCGGGGCCGCGTCGCCGCCGCTGGCTGCCTGCAAAAGCGGCCCCCTTTAGCCAGCTGCCCACCCTCCCCACCTCCGCCTTCAACTCGTTCCTGCAGCCGCCGCTGCTAATTTTATCCGCCCCCAACCCTGGCCCAGGCGTTAATTGGCTGCGGCTTCATTAGCAGTTCTCAAGCTCAGCCGCCCCCCTCCCCTCGGGACCCCTGGCTGGGGCGGAGGGAAGGGGGTTCGGACAAGCTGAGGCACTGAGCGACTCGTCGCCTTCCTTCGCTTTGAGTCCTGGGTCAAGATACTGACTCGGAGAGGGCCCCATTCTCCAGGGAATTGCACACTGGTTCCAGCGGGAAACTGAGTCAGAGGTAGGTCCGGCCCAGACATCCCTGGGAGTGAAAAGTCGGGTTAGCAGAAAATAAATATCTTCTGAATGGGTGGGTGGATAGATGAATTAATTAATGCATAATCGACAGGATCAACTGAAAGGAGGAGGGAGGTGGGAAGTGGTTCTGGATTAGAGATTAGATGAAGGAGAGGAGCCTGGAATGCTCATAATATCCGGCCTATTGCTGCAAAGACCTTAGAAAATCTAAGCCTAGAGTGGGAGGGAAGGAAGTTAGAGCTAAGGGGGGCTTCTGAGGCTTGGTATGAGAGCCAGGTGGGAATGATTGGAACTCACAAATTAGCCTGTCTAAACCAGATAACAAATTGCAACAAGCGCAAAACAGGCACCTCACTAGCTCAGGGATGTCCGGGGACAGAAAAGGATGAGATGACCTCCATGCAGGAGGCAGGTTTGTGAAGCAGAGGAAAAGGGGAAGGAAGACAATCCATCACAGAGCACGTTCACATGCAAAGTCTCATTTAATCCCCAGGACATGCTATTTATTATAGCTTTACAATCGAGGAGACTGAGGCCCAGGTAGTCCAGGGCAAGAACTTAACCTCAGTTCTCTTGCTCTTCCACACGAGGAGAGCCCTGGTGGCACAGTGGTTAAGAGCTTGGTTGCTAACCAAAAGGTTGGCAGTTCGAATCCACCAGCTCCTTGGAAACCCTATTCGGCAGTTCTACTCTGTTCTGTAGGGTGGCTCTAAGTCGGAGTCGACTCGATAGCAGCGGGTTTTGGGTTTGGGCCACACCAGGGTGCTTTCCAGTGCACTATAACTCTATCTCGTCTGGCAGTCGTTGTACCTCCCGGAGCACCTAATAATGCTAGGTATTCAGTAGGCACCCAATAAGTGCTTATTGTCTTGGCAACCAACAGGAAAAAACCCTGAAAAGCTTCAGAAAAGTGAACGAACGGGGTTCACTGGCTTGCTCTTCTTTCGGGGGAGGGCCGCTCGCGGACCCGGCAGCTACAGATGAGGAAACGAGGCCAAAGAGGGGAGAAAGGACTACAATTCCCAAAAGGCCATGAGGGGCCACCTCACGCATGCGTAGGTTCCTCCCCTTGGGCCGGTCGCGTCTCGCGCACGCGCTCTCTGATCGGTTTTCCACACCCATTCTGCTGCTCCAGGCTGGAGTTGGTGGCTGCACCTACCGCAATCTCCGGCTGCGATGGTGCCTTTCTCTTTCCTCTGGGCTGCCCGGGTAAGACTTCGGGGCTCTGGAGACAGGGTGACGAGTGTAAAGGAAGCCCCCCTCCTATCCCAGTTCTCATTCACAAAATCGGGGGTTGCCTCGGCTTTGCTACGTACATGTTCTGGGGCCTCGGGGAGCAGAGGAGAAACTAGGGACTCCTTGAGACCCTAGGGCGCGTGCGGGGTGAGCTGGGATTTCTGCTCCCCATTCCCGCGTCCAGACGCCGAGGGTGTCGTGGCGCCCTTTACATGTAGCATTAGTGGAGAGGACCATTCCAGATGCCCCGTAGAACTTGTTGGGGTGAGGGAAAGGGGAACCAGACCAGGAATCGAAAGCGAAGCCTTTCCTGCCAGCTCTAAGCTGTGCAGATGATGCAATCTCGCCCTCGTGTTTGCACCAGGGAGCCCGCAGCTGTGTGGGCACTGGGGAGACAGGATGGGGAACAGGGGACAGACACCCCCCCACACACACCTTTCCCCCCAGGGACTGCTAAAGGCCTATTCTCCCACCTCCATTGCTCTGGAAATTGGCTGTACAGCCTGTGGCTTTAACCCTGCCCACTCTCCTCCTCCCACCTGACTGGGGTATCAGTTTATGGTGGCCCTACAGGAAGCCCCCTTTTACTCTGGAATCTCCGTGGCCCTCTAGTGAGCTCCAGCGACATAGGCTTCTTGAGGACTTTGCCCAATGGCTTTGCTGAGTGGCTTGTCGGGTGAGGTTCTGAGATGAGGTAACTGAACCGAATCGGAACCACCCCCTGGACATTGATCACAACCTTGGCTTTAGAACTGGCTTTTGAAAGTGGAGGTGGGTGTGGTGAGAACTGGAGCAGGCGGACTAGACAACTGGCTGCTGAGTTTGGAGCCAGAGGGGCCCATAGGTGTGGCTGAGGGTAATTTGTAGACAATTCTGGATCTTTTGGTCTGATCCAGGACCCTGGTGGCACAACAGTTAAGAGCCCTGCTGCTAACCAAAAGGTTGCCAATTTGAATCCACCAGCTGCTCCTTGGAAACCCTCTAGGGCAGTTCTACTCTGACCTACAGGGTTGCCATGAGTCAGAATGGCACTGGGTTTTGTTTTGTTTGTTTTTTTTTAATTTGATTCTGGCTTGTTTTGCCCCCAGCCTCTACAGAGATGCAGTCAGCTGGTCAGGATGGCCATACAGGCCCAATACAGCAAGACAGCCCAGACCCAGTCTGGGGAAGCAGCCCGGGGCTGGACAGGCCAAGAGAGCCTGTCCGACAGTGACCCTGAGATGTGGAAGCTGCTGCAGAGGGAGAAGGACAGGCAGTGTCGTGGCCTGGAGCTCATTGCCTCAGAGGTGAGGCCTGGGGGAAGTGGCAGGGGACAGGCCACCCTAGGTGGCAGGAGGTACTGATATTTCTCCAGGCCTCCCTTTGAGATTCAAGGCCTTATCTCTCCCTCTCCTTGCTCTCGCCTGAAGCAAAGGCAAGGCCAGTTCAGGCTATGGGTGGGGGAATTAGGGGGGTTCTAGAGCCTTCCGGAAAGAAGGGCGGGGAAGCATAGGTTCAGATGAACCTGTGGCCTTGCTAGAGACACACTCATCACAGCAACTGGGTTTCTGAGGATGCTGCCTCTGACCCTGCCTCAGGCCTGGGAAGGAACTCTGAGCGAAGAGAACATTCTGTGGAGTTCAACTTTCCCCTGCAGCTTGGGGCTCTGACAGGGAAGGGGTCTCGGGGTCCGGGGAAAGGGGCTGCGTACCTTCCGAACAGGAACGCTGACACTGAACCCCCCCCCCACCTACCCCAGAACTTCTGCAGCCGAGCTGCGCTGGAGGCCCTGGGGTCCTGTCTGAACAACAAGTACTCGGAGGGTTATCCTGGCAAGAGGTGAGGGCAGGCACCAAAGGGCTGGAGGGCCACATCAGGGATGGTGCTCCCAGCTCCTTGGGAAACCTACCTGTACCCTTCCAGTGTGTATAGAGAAGTGGCCTTCTCAGCCCTTTGCCCTTGATCAAGGGGCATGGTGGAACCTTTTCTCTGTGCCCTTATGTGTCCCCCTCCCATGGCAGATATTACGGAGGAGCAGAAGTAGTGGATGAGATCGAGCTGCTGTGTCAGCGCCGGGCTTTGGAGGCCTTTGATCTGGATCCTGCACAGTGGGGAGTCAATGTTCAGCCCTATTCGGGGTCTCCAGCCAATCTGGCCGCCTACACAGCCCTTCTGCAGCCCCATGACCGAATCATGGGGCTGGACCTGCCTGATGGGGGCCAGTGAGTGTGTTTGGGGTGGGTGATGGGCTTAGCATGTAGTACTGGTGTGGGAGAGGAGTAATTTATTGAAAACCCACTGTGTGCCGTGCAGATGGAGCAGGTTGCTTCCGTCCTGCAGATTACAGTGGATGAGGAAGATCAAACCCCAGTAACATCAGTGCCCACTGCAGAGTGGGCAGAGCAATTGGGGCAGGGGGAGGTGCATGCTGGGAGGAATAGGGGATGGGGTCTTTGGAGCTTGGCGGAAGGAAGTGGTTAAGTCTGAGGGCTATTCAACTCTGAGGCCTCCTTACTTTCTCCCCTTTCCCAGTCTCACCCATGGCTACATGTCCGATGTCAAGCGGATCTCAGCTACATCCATTTTCTTTGAGTCCATGCCCTATAAGCTGAATGTGAGTGCTGTAGAACGTGGGGAGGGGGCTGCTTAGGCCCTGGTGGCCCTCTTCTGGGGAAGGTGAGGGGCTGGTGCCTGGGCATCCCTCGGGGTCAAGAGGAAGAGTGAGTTTTCACCCTCCTTATAGTTTTATCTGCATATCTGTCTGTTCAGCCCAAAACTGGCCTCATTGACTATGACCAGTTGGCACTGACTGCCCGGCTCTTCCGACCACGGCTTATTATTGCTGGTACCAGTGCCTATGCTCGCCTCATTGACTATGCCCGAATGAAAGAGGTTGGTGGAGGGCGCCTCTCCAGGGTGGAGGGAGATTTTGGAGGAGGAGGAGCCTCGGATAGGCCTGTCAAGGCAATGCCCAGGCTCAGACTTGTCTCTACCTGCCCCAGGTGTGTGATGAGGTCAAAGCACACCTACTGGCAGATATGGCCCACATCAGCGGCCTGGTGGCTGCCAAGGTGATCCCCTCACCTTTCGAGTATGCAGATATTGTCACCACCACCACTCACAAGACCCTTCGAGGGGCCAGGTCAGACTCCTCTGAGATCAAGCCTTGCATTTCCCTGCTTTCTTGCCCTTCTCCCTCTGGGACATTGCTGGGCCGGATCTGAGAGGAATCCATTCACACCTGCAGCCCTAAAGGCCTCTACTGAGTCCTGTGACAATTTTCCTTGGCCCATGGTGGCCATTCCCTGGCAGGGGACTTGGGGATGGGATTGATGGGCTGAACCTCCCTCCCCCTACCCATCACTGGAACCCAGCACACAGAACATAACTGAGGGGGACTCTTAAGAGCCCTCAGGGGGTCCAGGCCATCCAGCTTCCTCTGCTTTCTCTATCCCTTGCCCTTTATTTCAGTTTAGATTCTGACCACCTACCTCCCACACAGGTCAGGACTCATCTTCTACCGGAAAGGGGTTCAGGCTGTGGACCCCAAATCTGGCCGTGAGATCCCTTACACATTTGAAGACCGAATCAACTTTGCCGTGTTCCCGTCACTTCAGGGCGGCCCCCATAACCATGCCATTGCTGCAGTAGCTGTGGCCCTAAAGCAGGTTGGGAGCTGCGTTTTTGAGGCGGGTGGGAAATTTTAGCCTGGAAGATTAGGCCCTGGCACGTTCTTAACTGAAGTTGGGGCGGGTGGAAGGAAGGAGTCGGGGGGGCAGGGGTGGCAGGGCAGGGTTGGGTCCAGGCCTGGTCACAGGTGCTGCTGTTCCATTTCCAGGCTTGCACCCCCATGTTCCGAGAGTACTCCCTGCAGGTTCTGAGAAACGCTCAGGCCATGGCTGACGCCCTGCTAGAGCGAGGCTACTCACTGGTGTCTGGTGAGCCAGGGGGGATTGCTGAGGGCCTCTCTAGCTTCAGTCAGCGACTCAGGACTCACCACTCCCTGATTATTGTCACTCCTCCCCCTTAGGTGGCACTGACAACCACCTGGTGCTGGTAGACCTACGGCCCAAAGGCCTGGATGGAGCTCGGGCTGAGCGGGTGTTGGAGCTTGTATCAATCACTGCCAACAAGAACACCTGTCCTGGAGACCGAAGTGCTATCACACCTGGGGGCCTGCGGCTTGGTGAGACTTGGGGCTTGAGGAGGGAAGGGCCCCTACACTGGTGGCTGCCAGGTTAGGCTTGAACTTTGTTAATCCTCCCTCTCTGCCTCCTTCCCAGGAGCCCCAGCCTTGACCTCTCGACAGTTCCGTGAAGATGACTTTCGGAGAGTTGTGGACTTTATAGATGAAGGTGTCAATATCGGCTTGGAGGTGAAGAGTAAGACTGGTGAGTGGGCAGAACCCCCTGAGCCAGCCATTTTGCACTCACCCAGCAGCCCTCTCCCCCAGCTGCCTAACTTCCTTCCCTGGAATCTGACCTCTTTTTTTCTCACCCCTCTCTAGCCAAGCTCCAGGATTTCAAATCCTTCCTGCTCAGCGACCCAGAAACAGGGCAGCAGCTGGCTGACCTCAGGCAACGGGTAGAGCAGTTTGCCAGAGCCTTCCCCATGCCTGGTTTTGATGAGCACTGAAGGCACCAGGGATATGAGGCCCACAAACTGGAACTTACCCTCCCCTCTACTGGCCAGTGGAGGGGAAAGCTCATCTGCCAAGTATATTCCCCTTCCCAGAATTCATAGCTGAGAACACTTTTTTTGTAACAAGACTTTCTGCCCTAACTCTCAGCCATTATCTCAGTGTTATAGACTCCCTGCTCTTTCTTGGGGAGGCGCTAGTTATCCTTCTGAGCCAGAGGAAGGTGTGGGTAAGCACCTTCCTTCCTATTTTTATCTAATAAAATACTAACCCGCCCTGAGTTTCTATCCCACCACTACCACCACAGGACCCCCGGGGGCTGTAGCCTCCTCTCTTTGTCTCTGATCAGAGCTGACACCAGACGTGATTAGCAGGTGCAGCAAATTCAATTTGTTAAATGAAATTGTATTTTGCCCACGGCTGCTTCTGTTTGATCTCTGGGGACAAGCGGAGCGAGGGAGGGGTGGGGAGCGGCAGGGGGAGGCCCAGGTGCAAGGGGGAGGGGTGCCTGTCCATGAGGGAGGCAGCCCATCAGGCTTAGGCACCAGTAGGAGCAAGCTGCCCCTCCCAAGTCTAGGTACAACATCTAGCATAGGCTGAGCAGCCCCTGGCGAGCCCAGCCTGGTCAGAGCAGTGCCACCCCTTGGCCAGTGCCCAGAGTTAGCTAACATGGGATCCGCCACGTAGCTTGGCACTCAGAGGCACTCAGAGGCCCCTGCTCTCTCTCCGGCCTCACATTGGCCACGCATTACATGTAGCCCAGGTTACACCCTGCAAGGCCCGATGGGAGGTGGGGGAGTGGCTGGCTTGGGCCTTTGGGTCAACCCCACTGCTGCCTGCCAGTCCTTCCCTCCTCCCCGCCCCCCACCGTGGGACTCAAGCAGAGGGTCAGAGGCACTTCCTCTGCTGGGAGCAGGGAGGAAAGTAGGGCTGGAGCTGCTTCCCATTTGTGTGGGAACCCAGCCTGTATAAGCGGAGCTGGACTGGGTGGCCAGAGTGGTGCTCTGGAGGGCTGAGGGCAGCTGCAAGTGGAAGAAATTAGTGGGTCTGCGGGCTGTGGTTTGTACCCGGCGAGGATTTCAGCCTGGCTTAGAAATCGGGGCGGTCCTTCTTCAGTTTCTTATAGTCAGTGGAAACTGCGAGGAACTAGGAAGAGAAGGAAAAGGGAGTTGCGCTGGGAGCCGTAGGCTTCTCTGTGCACGGGGCACTGAGTGGTCAATCTGGGACCAAGAGATGAACCTATGAAGGTGCAGTGCTAGGACCGCTAGGAAGTACCTTGTATTGGTCAGTGGGACTCAGGCGATTCCAGGGTTCTGGGTTGTTCTTTCTGTCCCAGCTGTGAAGTGGGAGGGGGAGGATTAGGGTCCCCTCTCAAGGAGCCTGGACTCTGGAGCTTAAAGTGACCCTCAAGCCCAGTCGAGGTCTCTGTTCCTCCTTCCACATCACCTACTGTAGAGGGCCCATTTCTCAGACAAGGGGGTCAAGTTAGCAGTTGCTGACAAGCCAGACAGAAGCCTATCACCGTTGTCAGCACTGGACCAGGTAACACTGCAATTCGATCCAGGAACGCCAGCCCACTCCCCTGCCACCCTAGCTTAGCACCGCAGAGCAGGGCCGTGGGGATCTGGCAGAGAACCCGAGGGTTTAGGGTTTCGGCGATTTCCCTCGAATTCAGTGGGGAATGGTGGCCTGACACTGGTTGGAGGACCCCACCTTCTGCCTCGGCCCAGCGTGAAGTCTCCGCACACTTCCACCCCGACCTCTATAGTGCCACCCCGAGCTCCTACGGCGCCCCCAGCAGCGCACCACAGGGCCACACCCCCACACCCCGGGCAGAGATGGCAGATAGCGGAACCCAAAGGCCTGCGGCGGGCAAAGCGACGTCGCCATGGAAACGGGGCCGGGAGCTGCGCTGGCTCCACCGCCCGGAGCGGGTCCAGTTGGGAGCCACGGTGGAGTGAGCTGCGGGCTGGGCCGGAGGGAGGTGGGGTCTCCAGGTTGGGAGCTGGCCCCAGCTCTGAGAGGAGCGGTACAGTCGGAGGCGTGCGGCCTGGGCATCCGCCTGGGGATCCCGGCGAAGGGCCACTCATTCCAACCGCCCCCGAGAGGCCCAAGCGTTCCCACCCCATCTTGCCCCACCCCAGAACCCCTGGCTGCGGCCCAATCGGGCCTTTACCAGACGTCGGGGCTGCGCAGGGCGAGTCGCAGCAGATAGAGCGCAGCGCTGCCCATGCCCAGGCAGATGAAGCCCATCATCGGGATGAGCTGCAAAAAAGAGGGAGGCCGCTTTCAGGGTCAGCCCCCTCCCCGCGGTTCCAGATCGCCCTTTACCAGCCTTTCCGCCCCAGCACCCCACCTCCCAACTGGCGCTTCCTTCTTTCTAAAACAGGGCACCAGGAACCTCCTATACCACGTCCCCCAACCCGCCCGCCACACAAACCCATGGTCTCCACCCCACAGTGAGCCTGTTCAAAGTAGATTTGTGGGACACTGGGTACATTGTAGGGATGGGTCGGGGGCACCCGGGGGAAAGATTAGGAGCGTTGGGGAAACTGAGCTAGAGCCAGGGCACTGGGGGATTTAGAGGATGAGACAGAAGTTAGAACCAGGGACTCTGGGGACAGAACTCACCGCTGGATTTCCCTTGATCTGCCGGCGGAGGCGCCCCCCTAGACTAGTTCCCGCCATATCGTCTCTTGAGTGTCTGGTCTTCTCCAGAGGCTTAGCTCTCAGGCCCTCCTGGGGTCCCGCCCCCGGTTGGGGAGGGGTCAGCCCAGCCCAGCCCAGCAGGGCCTGCCTCTGGAGATGCACTCCACCCGTTCCCAGCGTGCTTCCTTCCAGGCCCAAAGCAAGGAGGGGAATAGTTGGGGCAAGGAGAGCTTCCTGCTCTGGAGCCTCTCCTTCAGCTGTCTGCACCCTGGCCCCCAGGGCACCACCATACCTGAGACTTTGGGGTCCAAGGGAGAGACTCCACAGGCACAGGATGCAGAAACTAAAGGCAATTCAAAAGTGGGGGAAGGACACACCATGAGACAGACTGTCTGGCAGAGTACAGGTGTTTTGTGTGTTCACAGGTGGGATCAGGAGGGTCCGGGTCTGTGGAAGCAGCTGCAGCACTTCCCTGACACTCCTAGAGTCACCCAGGGGCTAGCAGGTCCTGGAGGCCCTGGTCCTTCACTTTGAGTGTAGTGAGAGGAAGAGTGGGACAGACAGACTGACTGCACTAAACTGCCTCAATCCCTCGTATCCTGGATGCTGTATCTGGGCAGAGATTGTCCTGGAAGAGTGGTCCAGGCCTGAAGAGCCTAGGGCAAATCCGGAACCAGGCTCAGGTCTGAGTAAGTCAGTTGCGGTTTTGGGGCTTCAGAGACTTGCTTGTCCTGCCTACCTCCAGTAGGGGTGAAGGTGGAGCCACCCAAGGAGGCTGCCCTCTGCCTCTGGCTGTGAGGAGAAGGGGAAGAGAATGGAGTGAGATAAAGAGTCAAGGAAAGACAGAAAAGATGTTGAAGGAGGAAAGAGAACTAGACAGAACCGCGAAGCGACTACCTCTGTTGATGCAGCCAACTCAGATGTATGCTACGTTGTCAGGGTAGGAAGGCTCACCACCCCTGTCTTTAAGAAATTGGGGTCCTGGGGATGCAGGAGTGAACCCTAACCGTCTCTCTCCACTCCCACGCTAGCCATCCCTGGATCCCGCCGGATTCTGCCGAGCTCCCCGACTTTGCCCCTGCCTGCTGTGCCCCCGCCGCTGGGCTCCTCGGGGGTCCGGGAAGGGAGGGGACCTTTCCTGGAAGTCGCCTTCTCCCCTTCCAGGCGCTGATACCCTCCCCGCCCCCGCCCCCTCCCGCGCTGACAAGTGCGGCTGTAATTAGGCTGCGGGGTCCCCGGCTCTCCGCCTCCCTCCGGCGGATAATGAGATAAAGTGTCGGAGACACGGCAAGAACAAAGAGACAGAGACTCAAGGCGATGTGTGTGGGGGGCGGGGGAAGCGGGCTGACGGGATGTCAGAGCCGCCAGCGGCGCGGAGCCTGGTCCTCCCAGAGTGCCTGCACCTCCAGGGCCGGACCAGAGAGGGGGCGTCTTGTCACCTGTGCCCCGCAACCCTCCAGTCTCTGGGACTAAATATCAATTCCAGAGCTCGAGTTCGAGCAGCTGCACAGCTGGGCTGCACAGCTGGCTCTGTGAGGCACAGCTGGGGCTCCGAAACGCCGGGAGGGACGCCTAGTTCCGCGCTCCTCTGCTCTCTGGCCCTCCCTTGAGCCTCTGTGCCCTTTCTTCTGCGTTCGGGTGACTCTCCGTCCTGCTTCTTTCTAGAGCAACGACTGTTTCTCCTGCCTTGGGCCCTCTGCGCCTGGTTCTCGAGCTCCTTTTTTCATTTTTTCTTTTGCGCCGGCCTCCCCCTGACTCCTTGACCTGTTGTTACTTATTTCTGGTTCCTGTCTCCAACCCCTGTCTATGACCATACTTCTAAGGCCTTCCCATCTCTGGTTCCTGCCTCTGGATCTTGATCTTCGGAGCGGGCAGGGACTCAGAACTCCTTGGGTTCCAGATCTCATCCCACCCCACCCCCGCACTTTCCCACTAGAGAGACTTCAGGCCAAGCTGACTAGCCGAGCAGGGTGAGGGACGGCAGGAGTCGTTAGCTGAGGATTAGGCGCGGCCAGAGGCGGCGAGGGTACCTCTGGGACTGGAATCTGGCGCCTAATGAATGTTACACCCCACCAGGACACTAATCCGCGCGCGGGAGGCGCGGCATATAAAATGGCCCAGCTCCTGCAGGGGCTGTAGCCGCGGGCGCCCCCTGGAGGCCGTGAGGCTCCCAAAGCCTCGGGGGACAGGCCTCGGGCGCCTCCTGCCGGGCAGCGCCGACTCTGTGTCCTGCAGGGTTCCCGCAGGTAAATCTATACTCGGCTTGTGGGTTCAAGCCCAGCCCGCCGCTCCTTCCTCTCCCGCCGCCAGGTCTGGCTGGCAGCCCACGATCTTCTGGTGAGAGGTGAGAGCAGGGGGCGAAGAGGGGACGCCAAAGTGTCCGCCTCACTCTCCGCAGGTGGCCCCCAGCTTCAGGATCTTTCCTCTCGCGGGCCTGGGCTGCCTCGTACTTCTGGGGCTCGGTCTCGGTTCTTGGGTAATGCTGTCCCGACAGAGACAGCCCTCTGCCCTCTGACCTTGCTCGCCCTCGCCTCTGGCTGTCCTTCTTTCCTGCCACTTTCTTCTTCAGGCCCTGTCTCTCTGGGTGTGTCTGTGTCCCTCTGTTCCTTCTAATTCTGGCTATGTCTGTCTGTCTCTTCCTCTGCAGGTCTCTCTACCTGGCTTCGTCCGTATGCATCTGTTTCTCTGTCTCTGTTTTTTTTGTCTCTCTCCTTCCCTGAATAGCTGTCTCTACCCTCCTGTATCTCTCTTTACAAACACCTGTCTCTTACCCCCTTCCCCATCCCCAGCTCTATTCCTGTTCTCTGGCTTCCTGCCCCTGGAGGCTGCAGCAGTCCAACGGGACAGCCTGGAGACGCCTGGGGCACTTCCTAGGGTCCCCCTCCCGGTCACCTCCACATGCCTGTCACCTCAGCGTGGCCTCTGTGTTTCCGCTGTTGCTGTGGGGAGGGGAGGAGGCACCCGGGAGGGAAGATACAGGGCCCAGCATCTGTTCGGGAGCCCCAGGGCCCCTGACCCCCCTCTTCAGTTATTAAGGGCGCTGGGTCCCGAAGCTCCGCGATGATCATGATTGCATCAGCCAGACAGCCGCGGAGCCGGGAGCCGTGCGGCGGGCCAGCAAGCGAGACAAAGACGCCCGTTCCATCTGTTTTTGCAAAGCGCTCTCCGCCGGGGACCCTGGCGTCCCTGCGCCTGGGCCGGCTCGGGGCACAGGGTCATGAGCGCGTTCCCGCCCGAAGCCCCAACACGCCGCGGCTTCCCCACTCGCCAGCACCCGGAGGGGCCGCTAGGCGAGAGGAGGGCGGGGGCGGGGGTGTTGATGTGATTGGAGCGGACGCGGCTGTTTCTTCAATAATGGATGGAGATGATGCGGACGGCGGAGCCGAGCCGGCCGGGAGAGGAGAGAGGAATAGAAATGGGGAGAGAAGGGGGCGGGGGCGGCGGCGGGGGCGGGAGACGCACCCAAGCACACACGCGCGCACACACACGCGCGCGCGCGCGTCACATTGACATTCGGTTACACGCCACCGCGCGGCTCACACCCAGGCTCACGCCCACGCACTGTCACCGAGGCACGCACCTGCAGGCAGAGACGCCAGAGCAACACAAACTCACCAGCGGCGCCTCCTGATTCTCATACACGCAACCCTGCAGACAGAGATACACGGAAATGTCCACACGTGGGCACACCCAGGATCAAAGAGGCGCAAACAGACACGCCACAGCACATATGCACACCCAGACACCGAGACACCGGGGGTATAGACAGAAATCATCATAGGGTTTGCCAGACACGGACAAACCCGACAGATACGGACACAGTGGCACAGACACACACCCAGGCGCACAGACAGGACACTTATATCACATCTGGGGCTCAGATGAACACGCGTCACACACCTGGGGCACACACACACGCCAGCACCACCAAGGGCATACATAGACTGACACCCACAATCGCCAGAGACGCAGACTCCCGCCCACCCACCCACGCTTAGGGCTCAAACCCACCCATACGCAGGAGCTGCCGCTTGTGTTTGGCAAGGAATGGAGTGTGGCAGTGAGGTCACCAGGTCCCCGGGAGCAGGCCTCGTTAGCCTAGCAATGTATAATGAGGTCGTGGTGACAGAAGGCGCCTGAGGCTGTGGACTCCGTGGCCTACGCGCTTCCAGTTGACTCGGGCTCGGCCTGGTCCAGTCAGCAGGGACAGCCTGCGAGCTTCGTTTCCCGACCCTTGGGGCGGCGGAAGCGGGCCTGGGGCCGCCACATCGCGGCGGACCCAGGCAGCCCCGCCTGGAGCAGTTCGGATGCGAACGCAGGAGCCACAGGGGGACATCTGCACCTGCACTGGGAGACACCCAGGATTCCCAACATGGGCCACATGGCGGGGGTTGAAGAGAGGGTCACACTGTGGCTCCCACTTGGCCGCTCGCTGTCCAATTTTCCAACTTAAAGGGATACTTCTTTTGCTAAGAACGAAGCGGGCAGTGGCAAGGGATTGGGGAGGTTGTGTCTTGGGTTCTGCCACCCCGACCCCTCCTCCGGTCTGTTTTCAATTCAGTCTGCTCCTTGGCCCAGACTTACGACCTTTGCCGCATGTGACAGCATCATCCATCACCCACGCGGCCGCTCAAGGGAGTGAGGGCGTTGGGGGTCCCCGCACAGGGTCTGTGTCTAGTCCACCATTCTCTCCTGGGACTTGCTCTCCCGCCTGCGAACCAGGTCTTAATTGGGGGGCGGGTACAGGGGGAGGGGGCGTGACCATCGGACTTGATCTCAACAGTGGGCCTCATGTACCCACCCCTGGCACCCCAGCACCCGTTCTTTAAGCTCGGCACAGCCCGCCTCCCCGCTCCTCCCGCCCCCCCCTTCGGGCCCTTTGCTTAATTTCCTATTAACTGCTGATAAATCCAATTAAACCGCCGCTCTAATTAGGGACAGCTGCCGGATCCGCGAGGCGGGAAAAGGGGGGCGCCCCTCCCAAATGTAGGGGAAAACAGCCGCTCTCCCTGCTTGTCTGGCACCCCCTACCAGCACTGCCGCCCAATGAGCCAGTAAATTGGTTTTGCTTCAGCATTGTGGGGGGCCTTCTCGAGAATCTGGGGGGCCCCGATTTTGAGTCCCTCAGATTTCTAGATGAAGGGTGATCGGAGCCCTCTCTGTCTCCCCTATTTTCGTGGTACGCGGACCCCGAGGTGGGGTGGGAGCAAGGGGCCTGATTTGTGCGTGGTTTGCGGGGGGGGGGGGCTGTGATCTGCTCCTATTCCAGCCCAAGCGTGATTAACGGTAGGTTACCTGAGTCTTCCTTTATGATCCCCGCCCCCCCCCCCCAGAAGTCCGGGACAGTCAAGGGCAATGGGATCGGGAGACCGAACCCAGTTCTGCAGCTAGTCATCTGTGTTTCCTTCCCCGCTCCACACCTCAGCCTTCTAGAAGAAAAGGGGGTGCGTCCGTCCCAGGCCCCCTTCTTCCCAGCCCAGCTGAGCCTCTCTGCCCTCCCCCCGCTAGCAGCAGATGGTGCCCGGGCTCCTGCTGCCAACCTTGCTAGGCGGTGCCAACCTCAGGCCTGGCAGACAACCGGCAGAAGAGGAGCTCCCGGCTGGCCACGCCGACCCTCCCCCACCGCCATCAAGCTCAGGACTTTCCGCCTGCCCCACTTCAGCGACCACCCCAGGCTGCCTCTCACTGGTCCACTCCCAGGTCCCCAAACTCCTCGTCTCCTGCTCCCTTCCCCACACCTTCTCGCTCCCTGCCACCTGCCGCCCTGACCAGGCCGGAACATTTACATATTTGCATATGCAAATAACATTTGCATACGGCGCTCCGCAGGGGGTCTCGGAGAGGGCTGGGGAGCTGTCTACTCTGCGCCCTCTCACTCCATACCTGTCGGAAGGGGCTGCGGCAGGGGCCGTGCGGCAGAGGTTAGCCCCCTCGGCCTTGCTCCCCAGGTTCCCAGAGGACTTGTGGAAGTGTTGTCATGGAGACGGCACGCACCCCAGCCCCTCCTAGGCCTAAGGTCTCGGGCTTGGTGTCTCTGGTTCTCTCCCCCAGGTCCCCTGCTCTCCAACCGAGATCT
Source organism: Loxodonta africana (assembly GCF_030014295.1). NCBI lineage: Eukaryota > Metazoa > Chordata > Mammalia > Proboscidea > Elephantidae > Loxodonta > Loxodonta africana. The sequence goes on along the minus strand of NC_087345.1, from coordinate 80,094,284 downwards.
TGTATCGCCCCCTGGCGGCCCAGATCGGCGCTGAGCCAGGTTCCGAAATGCAAGTGGCGTCTGCCGCTGCATCACAACTCGGCTACGGGATGCTGCTCCCAGCCGCGGGGGCGCGGGGGTGGTAACGCCAGTCCCGCTGCCTTTTTTTTTTTGACAAGAGGCCACACCAGGCGGATGCATTGGTCTCCTCACCTCCCACTAGCCTCAGCCCAGGTGGATCTCGGGTTATCCGATAGTAGTGCGGTGGGACTGTTGGAGAGGATTCGCCACCCCTCCGCAGGCCCATTCGTCCCCCCTCAGCCCCCCGTTAAAGATTAAACTTTTCCAACTTTTGTCAAAACTTTAATAAATGCACAACACCGACAGATCACCTCTCAGCCCCCCCTCCCCCTCCCTGCGCCTCTGAGAGGAGACGCGTCCTTCTTTTTCCAGCTTTCACAGGCTGGGCCCGAGGGGGTGCGGATGCGGGTAGCAGGTGCAGCTGCTCTGGGTACCAGGTTCCAGGGGAGCGGGAGCCAATTCCTTCCCAGAAGCCCCGTCATGCTCTGGCGGGCCTTCCCACCCCTCTCCTCTGTCCAGCAGTCCAGCTGCCTTCACCCCTTTTCTCCTCAACCTCCACTGGACCCGCCCAGAAAGGGGAATGAGGATCTCTCGCCTGCAGGCGCCTGCACCCCTAAATCTCCTCCAGGAAGTCGGTGGGGAACAGCCCCACCTTGCGGCCTGTGTAGACCTTGACGTAGCCACCAGCTTCGTCTCCTTTCTGCACCACGATCTGGGGGATTAAAGGGAGTAGAAGAATCAAGGGGAAAAAGTAGGAGAGTAGGGTAGTACAGGGGTCTGGAGGCCCATCTTAGTCTCATTAATGGGTTAAGATCTCCAAGGAGTGTGGAGCAATTCAGGTCTGCGGATGGGTTGAGGCACCAGAGATATACCTGGTCCTTCTTGAGAGTGATCTGCCCTATCTCGCGGTTCCCCACAAAGGATCTCGTTACACGGTGTACCCGCTCTCCAGCACGGACCCGAATGATGAAGTTTGGAGGGAAAAATCCGACCTTCTCCCCGATTTTCCCCTAGGGGAGATGGTAGGGAGAATCAATTTCTCAAGTAATAGGTTCTAAGTACGCAACTCATGTCCTTCTCTGGCCCCAGCCATTTCTTACCCGCCACCACTCCTCATTGGAGTCATCAATGACTGTGATCTTCTCTCCAGGCCTGGGAGAGGAAGGGAGGGGCCTGAGATTGAGGGCCTCACTCACATTCCGGATCCCAGCTCCTCCAGCCCCAACAGGCTCCAAGCCCTGAGCTCCCTTTCCCTTTTCCATAAGGACCCCAGCCCTTCCCTCTCCCCTGTCCACTTTCCAGTACCCCCCTCCTCTCAAAGCCTCTCACGGGAAATCCAGATCATCCTTCTCCAGGGCTTTGAACCGATAGAGAGCCACAAAATAGTGAGACTGCTGGAAACCAGGCTGCTTGTGCTAGGAGTGAGAGGGGATGATGAGTTTCAGCGTGCCTCTACCCTACACTGGAGGGTGGGAGGCCAAGGCAGGGGCATTCTCTAGACACATTACATTCCAATTCTCTTCCAGGTCCCTGAACTGAGAGGAGTTATATCCTGTGTGTCTGTGTGGTTGAAAGGACAGGTCAAGAGTGACGGGAACCCTAGAGATTTAAGTGTGAGCTTCTGCTGAGGCTCTGAGTAGTGTCAGACCTGGGTAGGGGAGAGGACTGGGGTCCTTGCAGGGAGGAAGGATTCTCACTTTCTCATCAGGTGTCTTCTTCTCAGCCTTCTTATCCCCTTCAGGGTTTCCTGGGATGGAAAACACCAAGAAATTGTTTCTAGCTTTTAGAGGGCTGCCCTCATTCTCTTACCCTTCTAATGAAGGGCTTTCTTTCATTTCCATGACTGGCCTGCCTTTTGCCCCTCCATCCCATGCCACAGCTGAGCCCCTGACCCTACTCCACTTCTATGGATAGAAGTGGGTGACACTCACCAGCCTGTGGTTTTCCTTCCTCTGATCTGGCAGACTCTGGCTCCTCCTCCATCATGGCTGCTAGAGGCTGCAGGGAGCACCAGAGTTAGGGAGATAGGGTCTTGGGAACCCATGCTTGCCCTGGCTCTCCAGTCAAGCCAGAAAACTACAGAATATGATCTCAGGGTTGGAAGGAGCCTTGGAGGAGATACCTAGTTCAACATCCTGCCTAATGAAGAGGCTTCCTCTAAAACAAACTGGAAGGTGGGTCACTCACATTGTGCTTGAATGTGGCTAATGACAAGGAGCTCACTACCTTACAAAGCAACCCATGCAATTTTGGGACAATTCCTATATTAAGCCTATGTCAATCTCCCTGTAACTTTTAGTTATTGGTCCTTACTTGACCCCTAGGGCAATATAGATCTGAGGACAATATAGATCTGAGGATAGCTGATATGAGTCTTCAAACCACCTCCTGTGATCCAGAGTCCAGATCCTTTGCTATACAGTCTAAGAGAGTAAGAGAAAAACTGACAGCACAGTTTTTATAATTCTCTTAGGAGAAAAGAACCCAAGAGTTTGCTAGCCTTTCTGTAAGCAGCCAAATCATACTGCTAGTGCCTAATAAGGCATAGTCCACTCCACAAAAATCCCTAATCTGCCCCAACCTCCATATCAACTACTTTAAGGCCAGATTTCTAATTCTGTTTTTATGCAGTTGTTTTTTTTTTTTTTTTTTTAATCTAAGACACAGATCTGTACATTTCTGCTTACAAAATTTCAAATTATTAGTTTTGGCCCATTCTTCTGGTCTATAAGATCTTTGAGTATATTATTCAGTATATTATTCCCAGTTTTCTAGTTCCCACAAACTTAATGACTTACCACTTATATTTGTGTCAGTGAGAAGAATGTCCATAGGTGAGGACCAACAACCAAGCCATGCTATAAGGCATCAGAAATCTCCTTCTAGCTGGACACTCCCTAAAGGACCAGGACCCTTTGAGAATTGTCTTTTAATCAGTTATAGGAAATCATCTAACCACCATCCACATTAGTCTATCCTGGCTGTCCAAAAAGATATACCCTGTCAAAGTCCTTGCTGAACTGGCACGCACTAAGTCTATGGCATTACCAATCTAGTAACCGTATTACAAAAGGAAATGAGGCTGGCCTTTGCTACTAGTTTTGTGCCTCAGTTTCTTCATCTCTAAGATTACCTTCACAAATCCTTGCACAGCTCTAGAATTCTGATTACTTGGCATGGCAAGTTCCCATCCTCAAATCTAAAAGCTCAGCTCTTGCCTGTCACCCAGTAATGCCAGGGGCCCGAGGCCTAGCTTTCAGGTGGTTATAGTGATTAATCTGAACATTCCAGAAGGGAGTTCATAACCTAAGAGACCCACAATGAACTAACTGCATGCAAAAATTTGTTATGTGCGATTTTAGGGGAAGAGGACCCATAGCTTCTGTTATTTTTCCAGAAGTGGGACATGATCTGCTCCATGTGGTCTCTGTGAAGAACCTCAGTGTGGAAGGTATACTGCTCTCACATTTTTCTTATCTGCCTGTCCCTTTTTCCGTTCCTTGTTTGCCATGATCACCCCAGTGCGAAGGGTTTCAAACACAGGGTCATTTCGATTAGCAGCAGCTAGTGGGAAAGGGAGAAGAAAGAAGGAAGACATTACTGTGGAGGCAAAGAAAGGCTTGGAGGAAAGAGAGACGTCCTAAGCAAGGGGGAGGTGGGATTGAGTAGCTAGATACCCATGGGGCAGTGGAGGAGGATTAGGGAAAGTCTAGCTGGGCAATACCTGGATCACCTATCTATAAACCTATTGCTGTCAAGTGGATTCTGACTCACAGCGACCCTACAGGGCAGAATAGAACTGCCTCATAGGGTTTCCAAGGAGTGGCTGGTGAATTTGAACTGGGGACCTTTTGGCTAGCAGCCGAAACTCTTAACCGCTGTGCCACCAGGTCTCTAAAAACATCACTGGAAATGTAATGGAAAAAAATTTTTTTACCAAAACTCCTTCCAGGCAGAGCATAATAGAGGCTGACAAATTTTTAAGTTGCTTGGAAGTTGGGGCATGCTCAAATAATCACTGTTCTCCTAAGGAGAGTGGGTCCTTTAATAGCTGGCTTTTGCTCTGCTTAGTGGCACATGCAAGCTGGGGTGCTAGTACCAATGGGTTCTTCTTTTTCACCCATGGTCCTCACAGAGTTCAGCCTCTACTCCAAATAAGTGCTGAACAAATTATCAAGGATTAAGTTTTCAAAGGTTGCCAAGTTATGAATCTGTCCAAGATGCCAACTGCTTTTGGTCTGGCCCTGAATTTGGCATGACTCTGTAACAAGGATGAGAACAGTCCAGAATCTTTGCTCTTCCTTAGAAATGATTTTGCATATGAAGAGCACAGATTTTTAATCAAGCAGATAGATTTCAGTTTTGGCTCTGCCTCTTGCTAGTTGTGTGTTGCCTTAGTTAAGTCTCATCTTCAGCTATAAAACAAGGGAAATAATATTGGCTCTATCCAAAATGGCTAAGAATATTAGGTTGAGAAAGAACCATGGGAAATAGAATCTGTTTTGGAATTTGGCTTCCAAAGCTAAAGATGGTATTGAAACTACCTCAACACTTGCCCATTCCCTCAGGTCCCATATGGGGCACTTACAAAGATCTTTGACACAAGCGTACTGCTGGTTGCTGTACAGTGGGGAGCTATAGGCCCGACGGAAACCAGGTGGCTGTAAGATGGGATAGGAGGAAGCATTAGAGATAGCCAAGTAGGACCCAGAGTCCCATCTCTCCCACTGTGTGTTCACCCCTTCTTAGAGTAAGAGATGGGCTGAAAAAGTAAGAAAATGAATGGGATGACTTGAGGGGCTGGCAAGGGTTGGCTGGCAACATGTCCCCTCCCTTCCGCCTTCTTTCTCCCCCAAAGCCGACTCACGATCTTGCCGAAGCACCTCTGCATCTCCACATAGGGCTGGCAATGCTCATGGATGTTGGTTTTGCAGTTTTTACAGCGAAGCCCAAATTTGTTGTTGACTTGGGAGAGGGGGGAGAACATTTGGGTGAGGTTCCTGATTTCCCTTTCCTTCTGCACCACTGCTGCTACTCTAGCTCTTGGGGTCCCTTTTCTGTCTGGGACCTTACACTCTCCCAGTCTCTAAATAGTATTTTCTTAAAGCCAAACACTGGCACAGCCTGTCTGCTATATAAATACTCATCTCCTAAACTCTCTCCCCCATCCCCTGCCTTCAACATCGCTCTCTCTTCACTTCCCTTCATGACTCACGCACAATCATCCGGGCACAGACATCACAGAACTTGGGCTTCTTGAAGAAATGATCCTTGAATTTGTGAGGCTTATCGTTGACAAGCTTAGGAGGTTCTGGGGGTGGCTCCTCCTCCTCCTCCTCTTCCTCCTCCTCTTCCTCATAGATGTAGTAGATGGGCCCACCCCCAGCTCCCACTGCCTCCCCATTGGCCTGGGACTCCAGGGGAGGCTCCATCTCCTTTGTCCCTGTAGACCCCTTCCTGAACAACTGCTTCAGCCGCTGTAGCTGAGGGAGGGAAGGAAATCCAATGTTAAAATAACTGTCACCCTGTCTAGAGTAGGTAAGGCTAAAGCTGATTGGCTATTTTCTAGTCCCCATGCCCCAGGATTAGGGGGTATGAGGGTTGCAGGTACTGGCTGGCATTCTAACAATAAGTCACATACAAGTGACATCAATTTAGACACTTTTCTTCAAGGGCTGTCATGGCTTCCCAGTTTCCCACACCCAATAGTCAGAGGCCCAGACTCACCCCTCTTTGCCGAGTCTCTGCTGGGAAGGAGGGCTTAGGGGACTCCAGCACCTCCTTTTCTGTCATCCTGCAAGAGGTTGGACCCCACTATGAAATCTAATCCCTAACTGCCATTCTTCTCTCCCTTATTCCTGTCCCTTGCAGTAGGATGGTCCTTGAAGGTGAGGCCTTGGGAGAAATTTGGTTAAATTCACAGGGTTTATGAACAAAAACTGCCACGGAGGTCCAGAGAAAAGCCAGGGAAACCAAAGAGCTTCTCAACTGAAACCAATACCCATCCTCCTACCTTGAGAGGCAACCCAAGTTTACAGCCCTAACAGTGTTCAAGGCTGCGTGGTTTGGGGATTTTTCTACGGGCACTTTGTTTCTTCTGTGAGGCTGTGGGCAAGAGAGATGTGACTTGATTTCCCAGGTTCCCTCTCTTCAAGAGGTTTAAGGTGTGTGTTCAAGTGCATGCATAGAGTAATGGGCTGGGGACACTATCCCTATCTCCTTTTTGAGCCCTGGGGGCCTCTTGCCTAGTTCTATCCCAGCCTGCCTCAGGTCTCAGCTATTTTAAGTTTTCAGAGTAATATGAGCCTTTCCTTCCCTTACTACTCCATTCCGTTGACCTCACCCCACCCGCCCTCCAATCCTAGCTCTAGTTCTGGAGTGTAATAATAATAATTCCTCATAAACTACTCATAGACAAGGGGAGAAATGAAGCTGAACAGACTAAGGATTGGTGAAGCTGGGGTGAGTAGTCCTCGAAATGGAAAGAAGATGAAGAGGTAACTTACATTTGGGGATTCCCTAAGCCAGTCCACAGTTTGGGGATGGAAGAAGGATCCCCTGGGGCCTTGGTAGTAGTGCTGGGGGAGGATCGGTCTTCTTCCCTGGGGGCTGAGCCCCCCCAGTACCCTCCGTACTCACACCGGCTACCCAGACGGTATTTGTAGACCTCCTAGCCTCTCTCCTTGGTGTCAGAGCTGAAATGACAAGGCTGGAGGAAAGTGGACAGCTGAATAACACAGCTGACACAGAGAAATTAGACACGAGGAGGTCTGGGGCAGGGCTGGACCCTAACCCCTCCCATCCCCCAGAGCTACTGTTCCCTGACTGTCTATGGTGAGCAGGCCAGTACTGGCTAAATTCAGGGATTGAGGGGCTGTTTCTGTTCATGCTACACACCCACTTGAGGGGATTTTAGGTGACTGAAGGTGAAGTCGAGATGAATTACTGACAGGATTCTCCAATCCATTTCCCAAGGTCCAAACACCTCCCCAATTCTATTCTTCTCAAGGGCCTACTTTAGGAAATACAGACTTCAATTTCTTAGCCTTGTCTTTTTATACCCTCAAGCATCAGCCTAACTCTAAACCTTTAGGAAGGAAAGGGCTGAGAACTGGGAAAGAGAAGATCATTTGACTCCTCAGAGCTCTCCTATCAGCTAGACTAGACTGCTTTCTTATTCATAGGTAGTTGGTGGGTACCCTGCTCTATCCTGTAAGGGAGTGAAGAATCTGTAGTACTGCTTTGTTCCCTCCAGCTGCACCCAGAGACTTTTTTTTTTTGTAATTAAAACTGTGTCCTCAGGATACAGGGAACCTTACCAAAATACCCAAACCAAACCCATCATCATCGAGTTAATTCTGACTCACAGCGACCCTATAAGACAGAGCAGAACTGCCTCACGGGGTTTCCAAGGAGCAGCTGGTGAATTCGAACTCTTGGCCTTTTGGTTAGCAGCTGAGCTCTTAACCACTGTGCCACCAGGGTTCCAAAGGGAACCTTAAGGGCTCTAAAAAAGACAGGCTAAGACTTCCATCTGAGGGGCACTAAGGGAGTGCAGGACTGACAACCAGGTAGGGATGGTCTAGTTAACAGTGGACAGAAGGCTCTAGCTGCACACAGGAAGTTTTGATCATCTGTAAATAACATCCCCTTTCCCCTGAGAAACTCCTGGGGGTAGAATGGGCATGTCTCACACTTCCTACTAAATCAATTTGACTCCTTGGTTCCATTTGCCTCCTCTGATACCCCAGTATCTGAACTGATGGGCCAATGAGTTAGCTAGCATTTGTATCTCACAAGGATGTGGCCTTCTCCTATTCTTTGGGCTGTGACATGGCTGGAAGAAGAGACACTCCCACCTCAGAGGAGAAAAATTTACAGGTGGCAATGTAGTGCTGCATTATCCCTTGTATCTGTAAGAAATAGAGGATTAGGTTGGAGGTAGGGTCAGACAAGCTTCAGAGGAGCCTGCCTAGAGATACTGCTACCCAAGAGATTTCCAGGGCAATGTACTCTGCCATTTCCACCCACTGCTCTTTTTTCTCTCTCTCAGGGGTGGGTGGCTGCTACTGGTTCTGCGGCTACAAGCTCTGTAATCGCCCTGGCCTGACTGGCCGTGGAACAACAGCGCCAACTCTGAGAAGCCCCAGATACAGGAAAGGCTCCATCTTGCAGAAGGAATTACATCTGCTCTTCTTCTTTCTTCAGATGCATAGAGATGGCTGAGCACAACTGGATAACAGAGCATCCTGGCACTGCAAGTTCAGCTGATACAGCTTTTATTACAAGAAGCATCCATTTCTGTAGGACCCAATCCTCTAGACGTAGGATTAAAGAAAAACTCAAGTACTCCATCCCTAAAGGGGTTTTCAGAAGATTAGATAGGACAGGATATGAGGCCAACATCTGAAGCCAGTACTGGGCCGAACACCCTGCTGCCCTGCCCCAGCTCAGCCATGAGGGCCTTAAATGATATTACAGAATTAACAGGCAGGAAGGACACTCAGAGGTCACCTTGTCAGTCCAAGTCTCTTATTTTACTAATAAGGACACACGGTGGTCTGGAGTTGAGTTGGGAGAGCCCAGAATCAAGGCTCCATTAGAAACCCAGCCATGGGCAGGGAGAAGGGCGGGGGTGGGAGGGGGAGGAACAGTCTTAGGAAGACATATGTGCATATGTTTAGGGACAGCCACCCGAACCCACATCAAACAGCTGTGGGGCTCTACTTACCCAGGACCTCCAACCCCTACCCACACCAGGACGGCAAGAGAAAAACGGGGACTGACGTCCAGTAACAGAAGATTTTTTTTATATTTAAAAACCAAACCAACCTCCCCTCAAGTAACCCCCAAACAAAAAAACCAGATTAAATAAAATTTACAGTGAATATACCCAGCAAACATCTGTATGTGCAATTAAATACTGTGTCTGTTACTGCGGCACGAACCTCAAACAAACAATATACAAGTGTTCCGGGAGTGGGAGGAGGTCCAAGTTTTAACTCTGTGGGGTTTGTGGAGACAAGATAGGGGGAATGAAAGGAAGGGGAAATCAATTTCGTTTTTCTTAATTCTGTCCATATAAATATACTCATAAAGACCAAAAAAGAAAATGGAGCTTGGGATGTTAAGGAAATAGGAGAACAGGGGAGTGTGGGATCCTCCTAATTCTACCTGGCCAAAAAACATGAAAGAAATTAATTTCATGGTGGGAGAAGAGATAAAAAAAATGATAGAAGAGGATGGGAAGGAGAGGGAAGCAGAGAGGAGCCAACCAAGGAAAAAGGACCATGGCAGGGGAGTCCAGTGCCAGTGTATCTTTTTCCATCTTTGTCCCTATAGTCTTAGGCTCCAGTTTAGCATGTTTCCCTACTTTGTGCCTCTGTCCATGGTCTGTCAGAATCCCTCGACCCCCTCCACCCTGACCCCACCCCTACTGTGCTGGTCCCTTCCCCTTCTCCGCTCACTGGGAGCTGGCTCGCTCCAGGATCCTCAGGTCATAGTTCTTTTTGGCCACTCGAAGTTTGAAGCGACTCACGGAGTTGTTGAGACGAAGGGAGGCATTTTGGGCAGCCAGCGGGCTCGGGAACACAGCCACGATGGTGTACAAGGCAGCGAGGTCCGCGTGGCGGCCATTCTCAGCAGTCCCACCGTTATCCCCCCCGGCCCCGCTGGGCAGCCCCTGAGCATCCTTGAGCCACTGGATCTTGGCGCCAGACATGGCCAGCTGAGTGAAGAGTTTGTCCGCCTCAGTACGGGTGATGCCCTCAGGGAGATCTGTCACCTCCAGCACCCGCCCTAGGACTGGAAGGGGAGGAGAGAGGACATAGCTGTGAGACACAAGTTAGTCACCTGGCAGAGAGTATTCAGCTCACCGAATCCGAATACCATGTCCTCAAAAGTCCAGCCTTTCCCACTTAGTTCTTTCCTCCCCTTTCCCCAAATCGACACAATTCCCCACCATTTAGACTCTGATCAGTGCCACCAGGAGAAAACGATGAACTTTTTCTCCTAGCCCAGAGATGTAGGCTGGGAATCAGAATTCCAGACTTATGATCTGGGGTCTTCTTCAGCTCTCTCACAGGGTACTGATACTGTGAAAGTTAAATGTGGTTTTTACTTGTGTTCTTTAACAAAGTCAATGAGGCAATCTGATACATGTTCCATAGTTCCCTTTCTACTCTGGCTGGCCCAAATAGATTCTTCCTTCTTATCATTTACGAAAGTCAGTTTCCCTTCCTTCTCTTGTTTAGCAAACTGCTTCCAAAAGAGAGATCTTATATGCCTAGTATGGAAGACCTGTAGGAGGAGAATTACTCTCCCATACCCTTTATCAATCTTCTCCTTAATTGGGTATAGGGCTACCAAAAGTAGAGGTCCTAGATTAGGATCAGGACTGCTCTCAGAAGACTCCTGGCTAGTTACAGTCTCAGTGGCCCCATCGGTGTGTTCTTCTCAATTTTTACCACTATGTTCCCCAGGACCTGGGATTACTTGGTAAGGGGAACTGAGACACCTTACTTCTCCTTGTTCTTGAACACAAAAGGTTCCCATTTCCACTCCCCATCCTAAGCTGGGTTTCCTACCCGCCCAGGGCTGCTGATGCAGGGTTGAGGGTGGGGTGGGGTGGGGATGGGCATGGGCATCTTCTCAGGGGATTCAGCATCCTATCACTCACCAACATCTGCTGTCCCCAGGTCAGTAGAGGCAGATTTGAGTGCTTGTCTCTTGCCCCGGTTTCCATGCTTCAATCCACTCTGTCCCTTCAACATTCAAAAGATAATTTTCACTTCAGGTAAACAACATCGACTGCCTTCTATCCCCATGTCTGCCTGAGAGATTGAGCAGTCATCAGCACCCAGCCCTGATGGCCCCACCCCACCAGGCAGTCAGACTGGCCAGGTTAGGGCCACTGGGAAGCAAAGAGCCCTTCCCTCTTGGCACTGGAATGAGTGACAAGAATGAGTACGGGAGTAGGGTAAGGCCCTTTAGCCCCTCCCATTTTGTCCATTCTCTCTGTTGGGTCACTTGTCTACCAAGCTGGTTGAGGCAGGTGGCTCAGACATAGTGTCCAAATGAGAAGGTGGGTCTGACGGCCCTAAGGCTGAGTGGGAGGGGATGGTGGACACTCTTACCTGGTGCACTGTGTAAGTCGACTGGCCATGGAGCAAGGGAGGGCAGATGGACAGATTGTACTGTAATGGCTGGCCCAGGAGGGAGTAGCGCCCATCACCTGGGGAGTAAGAGCAAGTGATTTTCTAGGAGTTTGAGCTTCACGGTATAAATTTTATGAGACTTCAGGGGGTTTGGGAGATGGACAGCAACAATGCATACTATTCTTACCTCTTCTATGATGGCAGTGTATATGTGACTAATTTAAGAGTTGTTTCTCTTCCTAAACCCCTTGGATCTCACAGACAAATGGGACTATTGGGTTCCCTTACCCTTGAAGAAAGCCTCTGCCTATGGTAGACAAAAGGCCCTGTGGAAATGATCAGGCAGGAAACCTACAGACCCTTACAAATACGTTTTATCTCTTAACTAGATTCTCCCCACCTCTAAACCCAGGGCTCAAATTTCTGACTCACATGAGAGGTAATAAAATATAGTGAAAAACAGCAGAGACTTGGAGCCAGGCTGCTTAGGTTCATATCCTGGCTCTGTTACTGGTAATGTGATGTTGGACAGTTTTCCCTCATTAGTGTTGTTGGGAAGGTCAAACAAATACATATAAGCACTTACAGCAATGTCTGGCACATATTAAGCACCATAAGCATTAGCTATTATTATTGATAAAATTACATTTCAAAGCACTTTTAAGTTTTCAAGCCATATTCTCATCTTGTTTTTAGATTGCTTGTGATAGCCAAGACAGAAGGCAGGTAAGATTATTCCCAAAAATTACATGTAAGATTTATATGTAATTAACCCCATGTTATGGATTAGGAAACTGAGATTTGGTTCCAAGTACTTTGCTCAATATTGCAAAATTAGTGAGTGGCAGAACTAGAACCTGAACTCAATCTCTTTTAACCCAAATCTAGTGTTCCGTCTTCTAAAACCATACTGGTTCCACTTTCCCAGCCCTCAGACTCAGCACTGATGGGTTAAACTCTTTTCATTCATAAGAAGGTTCCGTGAACTTCTTTTCCCTGGCTCATAGTCACCAACTCTACTTGACGGTGAATACCCTGGAGTAAGTTAACTAGGAGCAGCACTAGAGAACGGTGGGTGTCCTTAGTCTGAATAGGAATGTTAATTTCCTGAAGTTTCCTGAATAGAAAGGAAAAGTTAGCTCCCAGAATTGGACCAGCCACACTGATTCCCTGCCTCTTACTACCCTCCAGTTCTCCCCACTTAGGAGTGGGATGTGAAGGGTGAATTCTACAGCAGTTAGCCCTAATCTAACCCCTTACCCTGTGCTGCACCCCCGGGCCGGGGGAACTGTGTAAGGACAGGCAGGGGACTGAGTCCTGTGCAGACGCTGCTGAGGCTGGTGACAGGAGAGGGTGCTGGGGACTGGGTAGGAGATGTGACAGGGCTGCTGCTCATCTGTGTGGTGGCCTGTGGAAGAGAAGAGTGCATGTCACATAAACACCAAGTATTAGCCTCTATGGCTTAGCTTAAAACTCACATCCCTCAGGAAATAAATCTATCTGGTGAAGTGAGACTGCTCCTTCAAACTGCCCCCTTAGTTCCTTGACAAACAACTTGTATTATTTTAATGCCTAATTTTTCACACACTGTTTTAAGTATTCTCTGAGCAATTTCAGGTGTGTGTCCTATCTGGCACCTTAGGTCTTAGATTTCCTGAAAGAGGATGCATGCTTGTATTTCTTGTGTTTCTCCTGCAAAAGTGCCCAGGGAAAGACATGTGAAGTGGCTGCTCAGTCAATGGCAAAGACTGCTCCCTGGGAAGAATCCTTGCCTAGATGCGGCTGGGCTGCAGGACTCACCTGGGGACTACTTTCAGGATTGTACAGGTCTCCAGGCTTCTGCCCCCGCTGGTCTACACTGTAATATTTACAGTGACTCCACTGGACCATGGATGGGTTCTGGGGGGCCTGGGGTCCATTAGGGACATTCAGCTGCATGACCACCACACCTGGCCCAGAAGGTGACACTCCTGAGTGGCAGGAAAAAAGCAGTTGGTTGTGAATTCACACTGTATTTTGGCCTTCCAGCCAGTCCTGAGTGGGAAAGCCAGTAAACTGTGTCCTGCCAGGAATCTGATATGGTTGCTGATTCAGCTTCTAACTCTTTCTCCCCAAACCTGTGGAGGCTTGGGGGGAGGTAGGAATTCCAGATACCAATGCTTTCCTGGTCTTCACCTGGTGAGGGGTACTTTGGTATGCTTGGTAGAACACTACTCCATTTTGAGTTGGGTATTACCAAATGTTCAAGTGAGATTGCTCAGATGTGTGAACATGACACAGGACTCAGTCTGGGCTTAGCTGGCCTAAGTGTGACACACGCAGGCTTTCCTGGTAATGGCTGGAGATAAGTCAGTGATCTCTGGGGGTTCTGGAGAAGATGTAGCTTCACTAAGCCAGACGAACAAAGTATTTCTTGGTCAAGGGTGGAGTTGCGGAACATTCCAAGCAGAGAAAATGGCATGGAGATGTATGTCATATTCAAGAAATGACAAATAATTCAAGGTGCTAGGACACAGGGGCTATGTAGAGGAAGTATTCGGAGATGAGATGTATTTATTTCTTGACTTGACAAGCATTTATGGAACATTTACTATGTGCTAGTAATGCTGGACACTGGGTATACAACAAACGAACCTGGTCCTTGCCCTCATGGGATGGACAGTCTATTAGGGAGACAGACATTAAACAAATAGTTGGTGTCAGAATTTGAACTTCATCCTGTATGTGTTGGGAAGAGGACTTGCGCTTTGACGAGCTAACTCAAGTGGCTGAATGTAGGATGGCTGAAGGGAGGGAGAGGCTGGATGCAGGAAGACTGGTTAGAAAGCTACAGAAACAGAATGAAAATGAGGAGGTTCTGAATTAGGGCACTAGCAGCAGGAATGGAGTGGAAGAGTTGGATCCACTACTCTGAAGACTACACTGACAGGTTCAGGTGACTGACTGGATGTGTCCCGGAAGTTTTAGATGGGCAACTATGGATGCCATATCTTCTCACAGGGTGGGGGAAGGAAAGGGACAATGAAGAGGAACATTAAGTCCTGAATCTTCCTCACGGTGAAAAGCAAGGGAAGAGGTCAGGGAGCAGCAGTTCGGCAGAGAGTCCCTGCTGGGAGGGATGGGCAGGAGCTCTGCTTCGCCACAGGGGATTGTCCAGAGTGATGGTTTGCTCCTGACCTCCCAGGCCATATTCCCACTGAGGGACAGGGTGGGTTCATACGTGTGATGGTACAGAGATAAGGCCTGGGGATTGTTTGCTCAAAAAACTGCTGCAATGCTGCTGTTTTCATCGTGCAGTGCTCTGGGGCTGCTGCAGCCACCATCACATTGCTTCCTCTGATAGGAAATGTTGTAGCCTCTGCCCCGGGCACCAGTTATGCCGGGAAGTCAGCGTGATTGCTTTTCTCAGGTAGCGTTGGTCAAAGGAGGAGAAACGGTGGGAGGTCTGAAAGAGGCTCAGGAGACACAGCATCTGTCACATCTCATTCACCAGTCAATCTGTGACCCTCACCCTCTAGGGTTCACCTAATCAGAGAGCACAGATACTCAGAGAGACAGGTTCGCATCTCCCCATCCCCTGCCAAGGGGATGGGGAGATGCGAACCTGTCTCTCTGAGTATCTGTGCTCTTCAGCACAGCGTGTAGAAGGGCCACGGGAAAACTGCAGTTGTGCCGCGTTATGGACTGCCCCCTTACTATTGCTGCTTTGGGCATTTTACTTCCCCATCCTAAAAGCCCCACCTGCTCCAACATCCTCTACCAACAAAACTGCAACTGACCTTATTCTAACACCTCATTGCTACCTGAGGGGCTGGGCCAAAAATACTCACGTCTACAGCTTTTCTGCAAGGCAGCTCATAACCTGAGCCCAATGCCCTGGGCCAGGAAAGGTGGTGGATGGGGGTGGGTGGATATATGTGAGTACGCAGGATGTGGGCATAAGCAAGGCAGTGGAAGCTCTTTCTAATACCAACACGTAGCCGTAAGAGGTTATTAGGGGGCTCAAGGAGTGCGGGGAGAACAAAGTCCTCATTATTTTCTCTGATCCTAACAAAAACAAAGCCAGGGTTCTCAGTAGCAGCCTCTTTCCTGCGCTCTTCCCCACACTGAGTCCTCCCCCGCTGGCCTGGAGCATTGTTCCTTTATTCAGCTGAGGACACAGAGCACCACTCGGCTGATGAGCTGATTTTTATGCTTCTCTTCCTCCAGCCAAAAGCAGGTGGCATCCGTTAGGAGCTGAACTGTCGCTACTTCTTAATAGATGTGGCAATAAAAAAACCCAAAAAACCAAACAAACCACTGCCCAGTGACAGCACTTACATATAATCAGATTGGGGGAAGGAGTCAGGTTTAGGGGGGCGGGATGGGAAAGGGAAGAAGGGGGTTGAATAAGGAAATCAATTTCGGCTTGATATCTCTGAAAGGAGAGGGGACGTGTGAATGGCTTTTTAAGTGGTATCATTAAACCTGGGCAGAAAGGTCGACTGGGCAGGGCAAACCGCATAAATACAAACAGATGACATTTATGTCTGGCAGAACTGTTTTCCGTTTTTCTTACTTTTTTTTTTTTTAATCACTGAGGTAGAACACTGGTAGGCTCCTTTCTTACCACCAGAGATCAAATCTATAGAAGGAAATGTCCACAGAAATAAAATCCATAGGCATCTTTCCCAAATTACAGGATAGGATCCAATAATATCTTGGGGTCTTTTTCTTTGTTTTTGGTGGGGGAGGGGGTGTCTTCACGGAATGGGACAAAGAGTCTCAGCTTTGGAAACTCCTCAGCTACAAAATGAGTCAGTAAGTTTGTGAGAGGCTATTTCTGTATGCATCTCCCTCCATGCTGTGTCACTGTGAAGGGGGAGTCTGTGTGTAGTTATCACTGCCATTTCACGTCTGTGTGCACCTTCTCCAAACAGGGATCCCTCTAGAAACCTCAAAGGACCTGACTGCAAGCCATCATTTTAGTGGAAAGAAAAGTGATTCCTGGGGTTACAGTTATGTCTAATATCAAAGTGGAGGAATTAAGGTCCACGCCTGGGGGGAACTGCGTAACTACAAAAATGTATTAATAAACTGGAACAGCTGTTCCAGGAACAGCCAATCCTAATCCCTGCCTTTATTTTTGGAAAAGTGACCATGTTGCTATATAGGAGGAGGGCGGGTAACTGTCCTCTGAAGGTGACGGAGGAGCCCTTGTGGGCTATGCCTGCCTTCTATCCTCTCACTGAAGGGTAAGCTGAAAGGGAGGCAGAAGCAGCACTTGGTTTTCTACTTCCACGTCCTCTTAGATTTCCATGAGCAGGGAGTAAAGACTTTTAAAAATCAATGGGCTGATGAATATGGCCTTAGGCCATGTGGGTAGAAAAGTACAAGGGGCCAGTCAAAAGCCTAGGCTCAATCAGAGTAGCTAGGAAGAAGAGATATTACTGAAAAAATTCCAAAGAAGCAAGAAAAATAGAGGGTTTTCTCCATTCCTGCTGATTTGGGAAGAACCTAGATTATCTCCTTCCAATCCCAACACAGATCTCTAGAGCTGCTTACTTGCAGAACAATGGCTATTTTAGTAACCCAGTACTAGGTCCAGAATAGGTAATGAAAAATTCTTTTCACTTGGTTTGTTGCTGATTCAAAGATACTGTTCTGGAATATGAAGAGGAATAACCACAGAAAGACCCAATACATATAATGACATACCACTGAGAACACGCACAAAAATGCACATACAAGTATACCCATATGCACACGCGCACACTTATTTTAACAAGAGAGAAAATGCCCTGCGGTACCAAGCACCACCACAGGCTACAGTGGTTCTCAGAGCTGGTTTCTACAATTTCCATACCCCACTGGGAATTTCAAGGCCAAATGCCCCTGGCAGACACTAGGAAAAAAAGCTAGAGAAACCAATAATGTAATAAAGGGTAAGGGCTGTTGAATTTAAACCTCTCAGCATTTGGCCTGTAAGAAGACTGAAGTAATTACTCCTTGAAGGTAAGAACTGATCATGTTTTATGAGCAAGATTAATTCTGGAATCCCCTCCATAGCATCTAATGTTGTAAGGGTGCAAAAAATCTTAAATGAAAAATATTCCATTTCTAAATGGGAAAAACTGGCAAAATACCTCCTTCTTACCAGAAGAGGGCACTATGACATCCACACAGTAAGAGTGGATTGGGATAGCTGGAGGCTAAATTAAGGCTTCCTCCCTTCCAGAGCCCCTGGAGATTCTTTAACTGCAGCGCCCTGCTATATGGGGCGGGGGTTGTGAATGGGAAACAAGCAAGGGCAGCTGTACTTGGTATGTTGAGGAGTTGTTGGCAAAGGCAGACAGTGAGAGGCTGCATGGCATAGGCCTATTCACCTGTGGTGGCTGGCCCCTCCAAAGAGAGCCTTGAGCTATTTAACACGATATCCATTTATTACCCACTGGAAGGAAAGGAATAGAGTGCAGAAGCCTGTGGAAAACTTGTAATTGAGGATGCAGCATAAAACACAGAAAGTCAAAAGATCCAAGTTAAAGTTTTAGGGCTATGACCTCCGGCAAGTCATTTAACCTGGGTCTTAAATTTCCTCAAGAAACTGTGGTGAAGATAACAATGTCACAATGTACGTGAGCACACACTAAAAACTGCTAAACAAACCTAAGATATGACTTAAAAAACATTTTATCAGTCTCCTTCACACTTTAAAGAGAAAAGAAAAGCTGTCTATCGGAAGAACAAGTGTAGGAGACAGACAGAGGTAGGCACTGCATTTCCCAAAGGCATGTGAGGGTAAGGCTGGATTTGGCAAAAAAATGGAAATGAGGAAACCAATCAAAGATGTAGCTTTGGCATCTCTGAATATACTAGCCAAGACTTTGCTCTCTCCTAGTGATGGGGGTCAGTCAGGGACAGGCCAATCAATTCCTGCACTCTCTCTGTCCTTCCCAACTCTGAAGCACAAGCCCTTCAGCAGCATTTTGCTCTTGCCAGTGGCCAAACCACCCGTCTTCATCCTCTTACCTGAGTACTGCTGTGGCATCTGTGGCGGACTGCAGGGAGAGGGAGACTGAGGGATCTGGTACTGCTCAGAGCCAGGAGGTTGCAGAAACCCCACAGAAGGGCTGGGGAGACGGAGAAGAGAGGAATGGTGAGGCAGCAGAGGGAGGAACAGCTCCTGGCAAACAGCTGCTGCTTCCCAGGCCTCCCCCATGGGAGGCAGAGGCAGCTCCAAGCCATTCGCAGACCAATTTGCCATGCAATTTCTAAAATCACTCATCGGTTCAAAGTTAATTATATATATTTGTACTCGATCATCTTTCAATTAGAAAGCTGCTTATCAGTGCTACAGATGGAATGTTAGCGACACATGCCCTTCCCAACAGTGTGGAAAAACCAGACACATACACGGGCAATACATGCACATACACACAGACTCTAAGAAACACAACAGAAACACAGGCAAAGACTGTTACAGACATATATAGCCCTTGAGATGAGTAAAAAGAAGTAAGGAGATTTGTGATTTCAGGTATATACACGACGGCAAACACAGTCACCTAAAGATGAACGGGAGAAAAAAAGCACAAAGCCCTAGACAACATGGAGACATACATACAAAAACACAAGAGATAAATACACATACACTGAAAGACAGACACACAGAAATACAGTTAGGCCCAGACTTGAGTTCTAGTCCCAGCTCTGCTGCTAACTAGCTAAGAAATTTGGGTAAATTTCTTATCATCCCTAGCTGGAATTTCTTCATTTATAAAACAAGAGAAAGAAAGAAAACGAGGAGAGTTGACTAGATTATTTCTAAGATGCCTTCTACCTCTAAAATTCTATCAGCTATGACCTATACTCAGATATAAACAAACATATAGATATACCATATGAGAGTCTCCAACAGACACAAAGGTACACAGAAAACTGTACATATGTATACTCCAAAATTGCTTCTCTTAATGATGAACAGTCTCTGTCTCATAGTTCCGGGCCCCATTAGTTTGAAAAACAAAAAATGAGGAAATTGTGAAAACTGTCTCCAAAGATTGCATTTTTTTCTGCTGATGAGCTCTTAATTCAAATACAAATCAAGAAGGAGAAAAGCAGAATGAACTCCTTCATGTTCTGCCTGCTTTAGGGCACCACTAGGATCTTTACTCCTGCCTTTCTTAGGCCAGCGGACACAAAACCATGGCCCAACAGTTGCTGAATGAAGGCCTATGAGAGATGAGTCCCCACTCTCTGGGAGTCCTCACCTCGTACCATTCTGCTGAGCCGGTGGGATCACGCTGTAGTACACTGGCACGCCCCCTTGCACAGATTGGCTCACAGGGACCAGCAAGGGTTGCTGGAAAGGTGGCTGGACCACATTTTGTGAGTCATTACCCACTGGGACCTGGGCAGAGAAGAGAATGACTACTGTATTCCCAACTGAGCTCACTGAGAGAACAGCCTAGTCATCACTAGCCTAGGCACTACAGCTTCCTTCCCTGCCTCTTAGAGACCCCTTCTGTTTTCCCCATCTGCTTGAAGGAAATGCTTACAGAGCTATTTCCATTCCCCCACTTCTCCAATCAACCCTTGGGCATCTGACATAGAGGAAGGAGCCTGATTTCTTTTAGACTCTACTTTCCTGGGCATATACGCATTTCCACAGCTGTATAAAGACCAAACAATTTAAATAAAGATTTCTCTCAGACTCTCTCAGGGAAAAGAGTCTAAAAATTCTAGGGGAAAGTGGACAATATCTTAGTATTGGAATTGCCAGTCTGGAAGACTCTGGGGAGCTGTCTTCCCTTTCTTCTCCCCAGGGCCTGGGTGACCTTGCCCGACTCAGAATGCACCCACTTGGTAAGACGGCAGTGGAGTGTACTGAACCACCAGGCCTTGCATCTGGCCCCCTATGCTGCTCCTCTGGTTGCTGAGCAGGCCCTGGTTCTGTGGCTGCTGGACCCCAATCATGCCTTGGTAAGCCGCCTGCTGCTGGGTAGGCATCATGGGCTGTAAACCTAGGATGGGCGAGGCAGAGAAGACATTAGAACAGTCTCAACAACGTTAAGAGGTCACACTGTATCAGTAATTTCCCTCCTCCATTCTGTCTACCTTTTCTTTTTCTGGAAATTCTTCTTTTGGACCTAATCATTTCTGTATTTTTTTTTTTCTTTTCTTTTCGTTTTTGGATGGTGAAGGTAATTCTATTTCCCCCCTTCCCTCTTTATTGCCTTCTTACACCAGAAGTTCCTCTTACCAGGCTGCTGGGATGGCTGAGGCAGCTGTTGACCACGTTGGGGGCTGTAGGCCACCGAGTGAGAGAGAGGTCGATATTGCTGGTTGGAGTTAGGATATTGTCCAGGAGGATAGTAAGAAACCTGGATCTTTGGTGAAAGGGAAGAGATGTATGAGGGTCCCTCAAGTTTAGCCCCAACATCTCCACACCATTAAATGAATCAGAGTTGATAACCAGAAATCTCAAATAGAGATATCTGGACCTGAAATTGCAGGATTAGTATATACGTTTGAACGAGAAAAGGAAAGACTTCTATTGTATAGAAAGAAGACCTGGCTAGAATGACAACTCTCAAGTGCCAGGTGGGGAAAGGTATCCCCTCTGGTCTGTCTAAACTAGAGGACAAAATGAATTAGTGATTTAAACAGGGGACCTGAGCTGCTTACCTGTTGAGGGGGCTGCATGTAGCCCTGGGGTGGCAGGACTTGCTGAGTAGGTGGTACGTGGCTAGAGGTGGAATAGCTGGAAGTGGGGAGGGGCTGTCCCGTGGAAGCCATGATGAAGCTAGGCTGCTGAGGGTGCTGGGAGATAAGTGGAGGCTGGAACAGAGCTGAAGATGGGTCAGCTGCTTCAGTAGAACCTTGGCGGCTAAGGCTCATTTGTCCAAAGGGATTGCTGAGGTCATCTGCCTGTTGACAGAAAGGGGGACTTAAGGACTGAGGCCATATCAAGCGTCATCTCTTTGGTTTCAACACAGACAGACAAGACAGCAACAGCAACCTTCTCTAGAGGCTTACTTACATCAATTTGGGACAGTCCTGCCTCTGTGCACCTGAGGGGCGCTTTTTAGCCCTAAACCTGTCATGTGGTACTTTAAACCGTTGTGAAGTGAAGAGCTGTTTGAAGCCCAACTCCAGAGCCAGTCTCTCTACCACATATGAGATAACAATGGCTACCCTGATTATGATCTGTATTAGGGTTACTCGTGGGGAGGTGGGAGAAATGACACAACTGCTATATATAGAAAAAACAGGACTAGCTAGTAGGTTAGAGAAAAAGATCCTAAGTCTTTCCATTTTCTGTCTTTCTTATACCCCCAATCATACAAAGGGCACCTACATTGCTGTTAAGTCCTGTTTTATAATAAAGGTGACACCTTGAGTCGATTATGAGTAGGTAGGTTCCTGTGGCTCCCCAGCTCTTCCTATGTAGGGGAAAGACTGCTGGGTTCCCACTCCTGCTGCTTATCTCCTTACTTCCCCTTCAGATCATTTCCACCTCTGTTCTCCGACACTAGCCTAGAGTTCTCCAGCCCTTTAGAAACCACTTCCAATTCTCACCTCCGAAAGGAGGCCAAGGTGAGTGGCTGAGCTGGAGGGCGAGACTGACTGGCCAGTCTGTAATTGCCTTCTCTCTCGGCCCTCTTCCCTACGCAGCAAGAGTAATGGTGTTCCATCTCTCACTTGTGTAGTGATAAGCTTAGGGTTTGCTAGCTTTCTCTTCCTTTCTGCTCTCTGGACAGTAATTGACACATACACATACATGAACACACACCACAACCACACCAGAGCAGGAATCTTTTGCAAAAGAAACTAGTAAAAGCCAAAAGGCAATACTTTCTTATAGTTTCACTCAATTTTCACTCTGAAAATCTTCATGTTATGCTACCTTACTGGACAGGAATAGATGACAAAAGGACTGAATCGCAGGTTATTTTGAGGTCCACACTCCAGGACTTTTCAGAATAGAGATAAGAAGTGGGAAAGGAAAGACAGTATTCTAATGAAAAACCAGAGAGATGTGATTAACACAAGATAAAAAATCACGGCTCCTATAACCATGATGGAAGTTATCAACTCCCAGGCAAATCAGATCTTAAAAGAATTTGTAGTCACGGTATAAATCAACTTAAACAGCACATACTACTATACAGTGAGTAAGAATATTTTTTTTTAATAATTTTTATTGAGCCTTAAGTGAACGTTTACAAATCAAGTCAGTCTGTCACATATAAGCTTATATACACCTTACTCCATACTCCCACTTACTCTCCCCCTAATGAGTCAGCCCTTCCAGTCTCTCCTTTCGTGACCCTTTTTCCAGTTTCTAACCCTCTCTACCCTCCTATCTCCCCTCCAGACAGGGGATGCCAACACAGTCTCAAGTGTCCATCTGATACAAGTAGCTCACTCTTCGTCAGCTTCTCTCTCCAACCCATTGTCCATTCCCTTCCATGTCTGATGAGTTGTCTTCGGGAATGGTTGAGTAAGAATATTTTAATGTAAAATGACATGGTAGGATATGGGAACATCTTAGGTTTTTACCAGCGGTACCAGAAAAATCTGCAATTGTGTTATTTTTAAAGTGAATTATAGAGAACCACTCTGTACAAAGTAAGCCAGGCTCCTCAAGACATGTCCAGGGAGCAAATGAGATGAAGGACGTAAATGCTAGAGCGGAGCCTAGGTTAAGCAACTAATTTTGTTCCCTCTTCTGAAACTCAAAGGAACTCACTGTTCATCTCTGCCTTACATTTAGGCATCTTTTGATGCCTGAAGTGTAGTGATGAAGTCTTTAGAATGAAGTTTAGTTTAGCCCATGCTGGCCCCTCAAGAAACACAACATGGCTCCCTAAAAAAAAGCACAGCATGCTTGCAAAGCCATCCCATACGGACTCAGTCATACCCCAAAACACAGGCCACACAAAGACAAAGACAAAGACAAAAAGGGGGAATGGAGTTTATACCATGTTGTACTGCTGGGGTGGAGAGACTGGCAGAAGGACTTGGGGACAGGAGCTTGCAGAGAACTGAACAGGCTGCGGAGAGGGCTGCAGAGCCGGGACTGGCTGTGGACCAGCAGAGAGGCATGTGGGAAGGGAAGAGAAAAGGCAGTTACAGTAAGAGGTAGGGGGCAGAGACGGCGGGGGGGCGGGGGGGGGGTAGGGGGGGAACAACAAGGTTAATCATAAAAGAAATTTCACATGAACAGCAAGGCTGCTGAGCAGGCAGTAAAGCAGGCTAGAGACCAAGCCTGGGAAGAGCTTATGGGTTTCACATTTCTTTGCCAAACAGGCAATCTCTCCTATAAGAAGAGACCCACTGTATGCTCTGCTCCATTAGCCACTCAGAACTTTGCAGCTGTTGCGAGCAATCTTAGGACTCTCAGGACCAGGGTCTACCTGACTGCAACAAAGCTTTTTCTAAAGCATTTTTCCTGAGCACATGATTCCTGCGGGGCACTATCATAGCCCTCCTTGAATGCCCACTTGAGAAGGGATTCCTATCTGTAACCCGTACTGCCTCCGTAGGAAGGCTCATCCAAGGTCTGGCTTAGCTCTCCCTCCCACTCTCCTGATTTCACACCACATCTCTCCTAGAAGAAGTGCTCATTCACAAGGATCATCGCTTCCGGAAGGCAGAGGAGGAAAAAAGCACCCAGTTAATGCCTCACTCTGGTTACTTCCTCTAGCTCCATGATTGCTCCTCTGGTCTGTGAGGGCAGTATGAAAAATGCCCCCATAAGCAAGCGGGGAGGGATCTAGAAATAGAATATAAATAGCCTGGTTTTAGCCTCTGTTCCTCTAGTGCCTTCACTAGCCTCAAGCAGGGGTATTTGTTTATTAGGAACACGGTGTGTTCTAAACCAACTAATGGTTAGTTATTTTTTTGCTCTCCCTTCTTCCCCTCCAGCCATTTTGATCACCTCATCAGTTATACAGTCACAGCCCCAGTAGTAGGAAGTAGGAAGGGTGAGAGAAGAAGAGAGGTAGTGTGTACGGATAACATTTATATACATTGTCTCATTTCAGTCCACAGTACTCCCATAGGGAGATAAGATAACTCTCACAGTTAACAAAGTTAAGACAGCTATCTATTATATAACAATCGGTCTCTAGTCACCTGGAGCAACAGAGGAAGAAGGAGAATCAGGAATAGGAGGAGAAAATGGGATATGTGGCTAATTTACCTTCATGAACAAATGCCTCCTTTGCCATGAGAAGAACAGGATGGTGCCCAGCTACTACTACTGAACATTTTGACCGAATATTCTATAGAAGAAACCTGATCAAAAGGGGTAAAATGCAGAAAGGAATTTCTAATGCTCATGGACTTCAGACTTTCTTGACCCATGGAGGGTGGATGAACCCCTGACACTGCTGCCCTGAGATAATCTTTAAACCTTAAACCAAAAACATCCCCTGAAGTCTTCTTAAAACCAAACAACAGCTTAGCTTACCTAATATAAAACGTTTGCCTATATGGGATCAAACTGAAAGCAGCAACTTGAAAGATCAGATAGGAACCTTAAGGGGCAGTGAGTTAATGTTAATGGGGGAGAAATAACTCAGAGAAGGAGGGTGAGAACAATGTAATCAATGTCACTGAACCATACACGGAGAAACTGTTGAACTGGTGTATGTTTTGCTGTGCATAGTCTCAACAACAACAAAATAAATAAAGAAAATTAAGACTCAGAGAAATTAAATCACTTATTAAGATCACACAGCTAATAAGTGGCAGAGTTCTGCCTGACATATTCTTTCCACTCTACCCCCTTAGGAGTGGGCAGGAGGTAAAGGAGGAACTCAAACAAAGCAATCCAAGCATCTTCCACAGGCTGCTCCCTCTGCAGACTGAGAGTATTCAGGTAGTGTGTGCAGGGGCATGGTATCAGTATCCTGTCTGGCCATGTATCTCCATGAAGACTCTTTCACAGAGGGACCAAATAATCCAGGAGGCAGAGAATGCTGGAATTAGAAGACCCCCCAAAAGGAGAATACTCCGGAGGCCTTAGGAGAGGACCTGATATCTGGATTAAATAAATGGAAAGTCATTTTGGTTAGAAAGAAGTTACTAAGAATCCACTAAGTGATCTGGGAGAGATGCTGCTGTAGCCTTGAAAGTAAACCTTTAGCTCTACTGGCACACCTCTTTCCTGGAAGCCATGGCATTCCAAATATAAATGCTGGCCAAGTTGCTCAGCATGAGCTTCTTGTGCTGCTGCATGAGCTTCTTGTGCTGCTCGCTTTAAAACCCATTTCCTAACATCCTAATCTGTTTTCTTTTAGGGAAGGGCCTAACTTGGTTTAGGCCTTATATATTTGGTGGGGGTCAGTGGTGGTGGCCACAGGGACATTGAAGTGGTAAACTTTAGGAAAACTCTGTTTTCCTTATATTTGTGAGTTCTGAGTAAAAAGTGAGAGAAAAAATGATGCTCCTGTTAGGCCTCCAATGACCTGGGGACGGGCAGTGGAAAAAGTACAGGGTCTCAGTGCTATATTTTAGTTTTAGTTTTTCTACTACTAGCCTCAATTACAGTTCTCTCCTTGGAGACTCTCAAACTTCAGGGTCAAGGAATCTCAGAGAAATCACAAGGAAGCCAGTGACTGACCCTAAGGAATGTGACTGCCACCTACTGGTGAATTCTGGGCTAGGTCATTGGCTCTTGGATGCCTGACCTGAAGACACCAGGAGCGCCTGAGAGGGTTTCTTTTTAAGGGCCCCACTCCATTTTAAGCAAATTGGACAAAAGGCAGCCACTAGCCCTTTAATCCTCAGCCTTGTCCCTTGGTTTTACATGTTCTACTGACATGAAGGCCTGTCAAGAAGGGAAAGAGCATAGTTTAGCCCACATTGTCCTCAGGCCTAGTATGAATGCCTCCTGTTGCAGAGCTAAAGGTAACCACCCCTTTTCAAGTCTTTGCTTTAAAGGACAATTTTTAGAGTAAGCACAGTGGTGTGTGTGTGGGGGAGGGGGAGGGGTCACTTCCTTCACCCAAGTACTATTATGTACCATTTGAGAAACTGCACAACGTTTATTCTGGGGCTCAGCAACTTCTTGAGTTTGAAAAGCCCCCGGTGCTGATTACTAGTCGGGGAAAAAGAAAGAGACAGTAAGAAGAAAAGGATAAAGGGAGAGGGAGAAAAAGAGAGGAAGAAAAAAAGAGAAATATATACGGGGGGGGGGGGTGATGGTATGTATATAATTTCAGCAACTGCCATAAGTGCTTCAGGGACGCCAAAGCTTCTCCAGGATAAGATTCTGAATTCGGAGTTTGTGGTCATGATTCATCTCAAGAATGCATCTCTGAGGGTGTAGAGATCTCTGGACCAAACAATTCTCTCCTGTCCCCAACCTATAGTGCCAAGTCTAGTACCACATGCCCTGTGGGAGAGATCCATCCAATACCAAAGGATTACCTATTAATCCTCGAGCTAACAATTAATTCCAGCAGTGAGCACAGACGCTGAAGAGAAGTTTGGGATTTAGAGCCAAACTTAGGGGTCACTTGCACGTCCTGTCTAAAATGTTTCCTGTCCCAAACAGCTGTTCCCTCTATTTACTCTTTATTCCTCCTGCTCATGCCATCTGTTTCTAGGTACAGAAGTAAGGTGGAGGCAGATAAGAGGACCAAGGGGGAGAAAATGGAGCAAGACTATTAAAATACACACATTTTTTAAAAAGCAAAAAAATATTCAGACCTTAGGAAAGTGAGATGTAACACACACAGAAACACAGAAAGGGGCAACCAGAGGGAGAAACTCAGAGTTTGTACCCACTTATAGGTTTGAATCAAGACATGGACAGAGAAAAAAACACACACACCCCCTCATGCTTAGGTGAGGAGAGAGGTAAGCTGATATGAACAAGACTTAATGGGGTGGATGGTGGTAAACAAGAAAGGTCAGGACCATGAGACAGTGATTTAGGGACTAAGATGAAGGACAGGAACGATCTGCATGTGGGTCATATTAAGACTCAAGGCAGGGTTTCCTAGGTCTCCAGTGTTCTTTGCTTTAGCTTTTTTGCACTATATTTTAGATAGGGCAGTACTGGGCCATTCTGGAGTTTTTCTACTCTAGTGTCCAGTTCCTGAAGTATTAGTGTTTGGGACTTGCTTCTTCTATCCAGTCAAGAGCTCTATCTAAAGCCAAGCTGGACTAACTGGACAGGGGAAAGAAGGAACCTGGGAGGTGAAATGCAAACTTAAAACTACAGCAGAAAAGAGTCAGTGTAGATAGTCAAACTTCCTGACTTCTCTTACAGACAACACTTTTGGACAAGCTATGGAGCTCTGTTCATGGAAGGGCTGTATTCATGGAAGATGAGAGTAAGTGAAGATCTCAGCACAGCTCTGCTCAGAGTATTAAAGTAACTTTTACATGTAGAACACTGAGGTTCCAGGTCAGAACAGGCCTTGATTCTTATCCTGGTGACTTGCATGGTCTCCACAGAAGCACAACTTCATTCAAACTGTAGTTGGTACCAAAGCCTACCAGTCTAGCAATGGGAGAAAGACATAGCCCCTCCCCCTTAAAAAAACAAAACATATAATACATGTATCTATTCTATATCTATATAACACAAACTCCCAATTTCAGGACTCTTTCTAGCCTACCCCCATTCCATATTTGTACTTCACTTCTCTGATAGTGAGAAACTTGGTTCTCAACATCCTCAAAATATCTACTCATTTGCTCAATCCTTCAACACACAGAAAATAATTTCAGAATGATATAGCCCTTTTATGGCATGAGAAACAAGGACATTTGGGGGTCTTTGTGCCTTGTGGCATATGTATGGCAGGGGTCTTGAGTATTACTCCCTTTCCCCCCAAACCTTAACACATAAATATGTGTTTATGTGCCACAAGACATGTAAACACAGTCAGTCTGTGGTGAGAGCTGTGATCTTTTCAAGCTCCCTATGTGGATGTTGTTGTTAGGTGCCGTCGAGTTGGTTCCAACTTACAGTGACTCTGTACAACAGAACAAAACACTGCCTGGATATAGTGAGCAAAATCCCCTTACTAATGACAGAGTATTGGGGGAGGTGGGGTACAGTAGAAAAGCACGATCAAGTAAAAGATCCCACTAACATTTCTGAGGAGGAAGAGGAAGAAATACAGAACAAACAAAAAAACTAGAAGGCTGACTCTACTGAGAGCACTTTGGCCAAACCTTTGCCCTTACTCTTCTTTCCCTACAACTAACAAATGAAGGATGAGGGAGAGAGAATGGCATGTCTCCAAAACCTGATCCTTCCTGCCACCTACAGTATTAAGCGACACGACTGTACTTCTAGAGCTTGCGTGCATCAGAGGGATGGGGCTCTGACACTGGGTGGTGACTCACCTGTGAGATCATATGATTATTCAAGGGCGGCTGTTGCTGAGGCGTGGGTGGGAGAGCAGGAAGCTGCTGCTGCTGCTGCTGCTGCTGCTGCTGCTGTTGCTGCTGCTGCTGCTGCTGCTGCTGCTGCTGCTGCTGGGCAGTACAAGGGAGAAGGCCCCGGATAGACTGGGATGAGGTGACCTGGTTGCACATTTCTGGGGCACCTAGCGCCACACCTAAGGCAAAGAGGAGACTCACCAAGAGTTGTAAACACAAGCCATGAACATACCAGTTCTGGAGGGCCCAGCTGCAGGGCTCTACTCTTTCCTTGCCCTTTCTCTTCACCACCCTGCTATCCATTCCCCCACTGTCTTTGGATAAGCACAGATACATTTCAGCTTCCTTGCAACGGGAATCCTCACCTTAGCAGGTTTTTGCTCCCCAGAGACAGGAACCACCTTGACTGTCAGGAGTTTGGTTTTAGCATGGTTTCAGGGGACACCGAGATCAACTGGCATAACAAAGTTTATTAAGAAAATGTTCTACATCCCACACTGGTGAGTGGCATCTAGGGCCTTAAAAGCCAGCAAGTGGCCACCTAAGATGCATCAATTGGTCCCAACCCACCTGGAGCAAAGGAGAATGAAGAACACCAAAGACACAAGGAAAATATTAGCCTAAGAGACAAAAAGGGCCACATAAACCAGAGACTCTATCAGCCTGAGACCAGAAGAACTAGATGGTGCCTGGCTACCGCCAACGACCACCCCGACAGGGAACACAACAGAGAGTCCCTGAGAGAGCAGGAGAAAAGTGTGGTGTAGAACTCAAATTCTAGCAAAAAGACCAGACTTAATGGTCTGACTGAGACTGGAGGAATCCCAGAAGACATGGCCCCCGGACTCTCTGTTAACCCAGAACTAAAATCATTCCCGAAGCCAACTCTTCGGACAAAGATTAGACTGGACTATAAGACATAAAATGATACTCGTGAAGACTGTGCTTCTTTCTTAGTTCAAGTAGATACACGAGACTAAATGGGTAGCTCCTGTCTGGAGGCAAGATGAGAAGCCAGAAGGGGCTGGTAGCTGGTTGAATGGACACGGGAAATCCGGGACGGAAAGGTGGGAGTGTGCTGTCACATTACAGGGATAGCCAACTAGGGTCACACAACAATATGTGTATAAATTTTTATATGAGAAACTAACTTGAGCTGTAAACTTTCACCTAAAGCACAATTAAAAAAAAAAACAGAAAAAACAGAACACTTAGATGAAATAGAAAAAAAAAAGTCTGGTTTTGGAATTGAACAAAATGTGAGGCTGCTGAGGCACCTCCCCTGAAGTACCTAGAATCTGGCCATCAAAATTAGAACGTTAAAATATGAATGCTTACTTCCTGGGAAGGTCCAGATTCCTGGTCCCTTAAGGGACATATCTTCTCTTTGATTTCTTCTCTACTTGCAGCATCTCTTATATAAAAGCTGCTGAGGAGGCAACCCTGTCTTTCGAAGTGCATGCCATGTACACATACACACAAACTTTACCAACTATTTTTCCCATTTCCAGGTTCTCCAAGGCATGTACGCACTCACATGAAATAAACCAAACCCACTGCCGTTGAGTTGATTCCGACTCATAGCGACCCTATAGGACAGAGCAGAACTGCCCCAGAGTTTCCAAGGAGCGCCTGGCGGATTTGAATTGCAGACCTCTTGGTTAGCAGCCGTAGTACTTAACTACTATACCACCAGGGTTTCCTGCACTCACATAGATACTTTAACTGAATATCTACTCTGTGCCAGGCATTGTGAAGGGAACACAAGTCCCTGCCCTTAAAAGCACAGAATATTCTGATGGGAGATGGACATGACAGACTATTACAATCTGGTAAGGATAAGGGCTACATCAGTGATATGAACAAAGCTTTATGAAAGTAAAGATGAGGAAAGAATTAACTCCTGGGATGATCAGGAAGGATTTAAAGAGGAGGAGGAAAGAGATGGACTTAAAGGATAAACAGAAGGCTGTCAGACTGAGAGGGGAGAAATGGGTAGAGTGCCTGAGGAGGACAGATAATCTGGAAATGAGATTGAGATGGCAAACTGTAGTCAGGAGTAATAAGGGGGGAGTAACTGGGAGTGTGTAGCAAGGTGTATATGGGTTTTTGTGTGAGCGACTGACTTGATTTGTAAACTTTCACTTAAAGCACAATAAAAATTATTAAAAAAAAAAAACTATAGTCAGGACGGGACGTTAAGCTATATTAAGTAGTTTAGACTTTTATTATACAGGCAATGAAGGGACACGAATTCTATTACTTTAAATTTTAATTCTGCAATTTTAAAGAGGGGACTGATGTGATTAAATACATTTTAGATTGGTAAACTGGCTCTCCAAGGGGTTGAGAATGGAGCAGGAAAATCGGCTTGGGGGCTAGTGTGATAAGTAAATAAAAGAAGAAAAAAGCCTGAACAAAGGCAGAGGCAGTGGGACTAGAAAGGAGGTAACAGAGAAGGGCAGCAGAGATCTGAGAGTCAGAGGCAACATCCTCACCACTACTGATGTCTACCAAGAACAAGACTCACAGAGCTTCTGGGATGAGATTCAAGCCATTTTTTGGAGGCAGGAGGATGGTGAAATAGAAGCACACTGAGTATAAGAGAGCTAAAGGGTGGTCATAGGCCTTGCACGTGGGATGCGTGAGAGTGCCTGCTCCTTCCCAGTGACTGGGCTACAGGGGAGCAGTCACAACAGCCTCTCTTGAAGTTCTGGACTGCTACTAATTAATTATAAATAGCTGAACTCTAAAGGTACCCTCTGCTCCACAAACCCACTTTATAATCTCAAAGGCCACCAATGAAAACAGCTATCATTTTCATCTTAGTATATAACCTGGACCTCCGTCAGAAATCAGGCAAAATAATCAAGCCCCAATCAGTGTTTTTTAATCAGGAGAGAAGGTTTGAAAGGAAATCAGAGAGGGGACTCAAAAGGATGATGGCTCCAAGAAATCAAACTTCTCATCTTGCTGCATTAGGTTTTCAGACAACTATGCCAGGACAAGTGCTTTGTTAAAACTAAGTATCATGATGTTTCTCGGAAGACAAGCAAGAAGGGATGGGCATGACATGGAAGAAGAGAGGATGTACCTGGCCTGGCAATCCTTCCTGCACTGCCTCCTTTACTGCTCCCGATGCTGTCGCCCCGGGTGAGGATAGAGATTCCGCTGAAGCTGCTGGCTTTGGTGACAGGAGGCCGCAGGCTCCGGACAGAGCCGTCAGAGTCTGTGCTGCTCCAGGGCCGTGGCTCCAGGGATTTGAGTTCGCTGTCTGTGCTGCTCTGGCGGCTGCTTGAGGTGCGGCTCAGCCCCTCTCGGTTCCCCCTGCAAAGACCACAGTGGTCAGAGCACCCCCCACCCACCACTTCAGCAGAAGGGCTAGGAGAGAGTTCATTTCTATTCTTTCAATAACAAAGAAGGGGTGAGGGTAGGGGGGAGGATGGACACTGACTTCTTGTTAGTTGGCTGGCCAACTGAGACTTGATGGGAGCAGACAGAACAAGATCCAGTACAGGCAAAAAGAGCACAGAGGCAAATCTGGAAGACAGTGCACTGGCAACTAATTCAATACATCAGACCAGAGGTGGACAGAAACCACATACATGATGCTGAGATTGGCTGTGGTCTCTTCACCAGCCCTACAGGGATCCCACACATGCAGGAAATTGTAGGGAGCAGAGGGGTATCAGTTCCTTCTGAGAGTTCTTAAAACCAAAGGACTCCTAGAAGGTACTATTGCTAGAAGGCAGGGGTAATCAATGACATGGATAAATCACAGAACAGGTTTTCCACATAACACGTGTCTAGGCCAGTAGAGATGCTGCTTATGGCCACCTTTCCAGGGGTGGGAAGAGGAGTATAGTGGCCTAAAGGGGCACTTGGGGAAGCTCAGTCTGATAGTTGGGAACTGACTGAACCTGTGTTGTGGAAGTTCCACGTTGGTGTCTGGGAACAACTCGTTCTAGGTTCTCTAAGGGCTGAAGTCCTCAGCAAGATAAAGCAAAAAGCCCTTGGGACCCAGGATGGCAAGGGGTGGGGCACTGTGTTTAGATGCTCCCATATTAATGCCTCTACTGTCCCAGACAAGAACACAAGGCTACTGAGAAAAGGGATCTTTCCTTTCTTATTCTACTATGGAAACATCAGAGTTATCCTGATGTTATAATCACTGCCTGTGATTATGAACAACTGTACCCTGCAAGATAGCCTGGATTGACCTGAAAACCCTAAGTCTTATTGAGCTCTTACAGCTTCTCAATCAATAAAGCAACCAAGAACCAGGAATCCTGTCCCCTCCCCCCACCTCAACTAATGACCTAAGGAAATCAAATGACAATCACAGGGTTTGGTACGTATGCTAGGAAGCAATTAAGCAAAAAATCATAGTAGTTTGGGCTCTCTTCTTTTTACCACCATCCCACCAAAAGCTCATAGGAAGCCTCAACCCAATTCCCTTAGCTCCGAAGACATTAAGCTCAGAATTATTCTAAAAAAGCAAGGTATTACCCCTACCTGCTCCAAAAGCACTATAGGAAAACTAGGCAAAATATGTGCTGGGGTCAACTGTTCTAGCTTTTGGCCAAGCCAACCATGGTAAGCTAAGAAGCAGAGCTGGTTAGGATGGTTAGGAACACACTAATTCTTCTTCTCTGCAAACGCATATACATTATATATAACCTCAATGCTTCTCTCCAAATAGTTAGAATTGAGGACTGGGAAACATTCGTGTGTTCCCAAAACTTTATCCCTTTCTCTTGGGGATGTCAAAACTAGAATGGGAAACAAGAAAGAAGTATAAATTAGGGAATCTCTAGGAATAGAACCAGACCTGAAATGAGAGCCAACAGCTCTTTGCCTCAATGGACAAAGGCAAGTCTACTGAGAGGACTCAATGAAGATGTGTGTGTTTGTGGGAGAAAGGGACACAGTGCTGGCAATGGATGAAGCTGCTCTGAACTTCAGATATTAGAGCTTAAATTTTGCATGACAAGTCCTAATGAACTTTTCCACCCGAACTAAACAATTTTGCTCTGTTAGAGCAATCCTGCCATTTACTTTCTACCAGAGGTAGACAGTGAATGAGGCAACTTCGAACTGAGCACCCTGGGAAAGCTTGGGCCAAAGTCACAGCATTTCTGTATTCATCCATTCTCCCAAGACAGTGATGGCCAAATGCTCAAATTGTGGATTATCTGATTGTCTTCTGACTAACCTGGATTAGTATACTATTCCCATGAGGATTAGAGAAGCTAGGTGAATCTTAGCCAGGAAAGAGATTAGTTTTCCTTCTCTACAACTAAACCAAATCTCTAGTAATTTATTTCCGCTTCACTAAAAATAAGACAGCTAGGAAAAGCTACTCAGACTCAATTCAGGGCACTGGATTGGGTTGTGTGTGTGTTGGTGAGATGGGGGTAAAGGGCAGAGAGCATTTACATTCATACTCCTGTAAAAGTAGAGGTGGTTTAGTTTTACCAACTAGAGTTAGTGCTGGTGAAAAGTCTAGTTTGTTGGGTCTGGGGAGTGGGTGAGAGGCATGCGGAAGAGGTGGCAGTATCAGTAAGCCTCACTGTGGCTCATTTATCAATGGGGTAGGATCTTCCAAAGTGTTGGGAAGTTACCATAGTTATTGCCAATCTGGATAATGGTATTTGGTGCACTGGCACAGTCCATGAAGCTGCATTCTAGATGACCTAGATCTTTAATCAAAGCTCGTATGAAAAACAACAGCTTAAAAGGATGTCTGGAGAGGACAGGGTTGCACCTGCTCACCAGATCCTTAAGGCTATTATCTGCACAGTTTGATGCTCTATGGCACTAATAGGGGCATTACTCTTAGCAATGAACATGAATTAGGGCTCTGAATAGAACACTACTCAGAGAGGAAGGGGTGATGCTGCAGAGAGCTGGAGTGGTATAGTGAAAAGAACACTGGACAAGGAGTCAGTCCCAATTTTGCTACTAATAGCCATGTAAACTTGGGCTGGCCACTTAATCCCTCTGCTTTTGTTTTCTCAGATGTAAACCAGTTACCAAACCAGGGCATGAGAGAACTGACTCAGATAAAGTATATTTTGGTAACTGTTAAAGCACTGTGTATTATTAAGTCACACACAGAAACCACAGGAGTTGCTT
The DNA here is from genome assembly GCF_030014295.1 of Loxodonta africana. Classification (NCBI taxonomy): domain Eukaryota; kingdom Metazoa; phylum Chordata; class Mammalia; order Proboscidea; family Elephantidae; genus Loxodonta; species Loxodonta africana. The sequence continues at coordinate 80,059,536 of NC_087345.1, read as the reverse complement.
TAAAACTCCTATTTATTATAGGCATCCTGGAATGACCTATGGCCTTAAAGTGTGGAATATGGAGCAAAAGTTAAAAAAAAAACAAAAAACTGGGGGACTCTATCCCTTACCCCCATCGACACTGTGGAGCCCTCTCTGCTTGGGGTTTTCAGATGGGCCTCAGTGCAGGATGGTCTAGAAAAAAAGAATTCAGAGATATGGAAAGGGAAACAAATCCTTCATTCCAAGAATCACTTTCTACATGGTTTGACTAGCTTTAGAAAGGACAACTGGGCAAAGACAACTAAAAGATCGGGAATGAGATGTCTAACTAATCTCTATTAGTCAATTCCTTCCTAGCTCAGAATTCAAAAACAGAGAAACCCTTTCAAAAGGGGGAGACCTGAATCCTAGTGTTAAATACTCGAGTTGTCTGTACTTTATAGGTTGTCCATTGGTACAATAAGAATGGGAAGAGTATACCTAAAGTGAATTGGCACCAGGACAGGGCCCTAAAATAGAGCTTCTTTCATCAACGCCTGTGTAATCCTCTGGGTTGGGGCTGAGAGATTAAAATGAAAGGGAGAGTCTCACGATTAATTGGAAAATGGAGACTATGAGGCACTGGGGAAGTTAACATAGCAATTTTCACCAGCACTAAGAGCAAGCCATTCCAGACAATCATATAAAGAACATGCTCTAAGTCCATTCTAACGCAGAAAGGTTTCTTCTGAGGTCATCTTGCCCATATATTGTCTCAAAGAGAAAACTATCAAGAGATATTTGTATATATGTTTATATGTGTGTAAGTATACTATTCTTTCTTAAAGCTACAAAACATTCTCTATGCTGGGTCAAGAAAAACTTCCCATGTCTTTTCACCCATTCAGAAAAGGTAGCCAGAAGACTTCCATTTCTTGACCTTAACGTATGTTCAAGTCCTTCAAAAATGCACAGTCCACCAAACTTCTGGGATGGAATAGGTCCTATCCCAGACACACTTATTGGATCCCCTTTACTACTATCTGGAATTCAAAATGGAATAAATAAAAATAAAGTCATTGAGAAGGAGCCAGTCTTTTTTTTTTTTTTCTTTTAACGGGGAAAAAATCCAGTGTTGCAAAAACCACAAGTTGAATTATTCCACAAGCAGCCATGCATGGAGCAAACTCACTCCGCTGAAAAGACTACAGCAAAACAAAAAAAAAAAAAAAAAAAAAGGAGAGATATAGATCACACAGAGGTACCTAAAAATCTGCCTTCTCTTGTGAGAACTAGAAGAAAAGGCTTCTTTGGAGAGTCTGTTGGTTAACATCAAAGAAAAGTATCATTACAGGATTATATTAACCTCACTGACAAAAGCTCGATGAAAAGCAGGGAACATGCTAAGTGGTACTAACCTGATGTCATTTAGATATCCATTCTGGCCAGTCTAGGTGAGGGGGAGAAAACGGAAAATAACTTATAAGAAAACAGCATGGCATAACCAAAAAGGACGTCCATGATGCTATGAATACCCAAGGTCCTCAAACCAAAGCTCACCCCACCAACAGGGAGAGAGGGAGCAGGGAAAGACAACCCACACCCACATACCCAATCTGACTTCTCACCTTCAATGGAAAAGAGCATTAGGTATTTTTGGCCTTTCCACAGAGTGTTCAAAAAGAGAGGTTGATAAAGGTAGGAGTATGGAACGGGGGAAAAGGAAAGTATTAACTACTACTTCCTTTTTTAGCCTTAGATTTATTCTAATGGTAAGCTGAGCAAAACAATTGGTGTGCTTGGTCTTAGAGGGTCTTCAAAGGAAGGGAGAAGGGACACTAGAAAAAACCTAGTTTTTTGGAAATCATCTTCAATGGCTGTTCCATTTCTGTCCTCTACACTGGCCAAAATGAAAAACATTCACACCTGGGACCCAAGAAGGGTAGGAAATGGGGAGGAGCCTAGAAAAATGAGAAAATTAAAAGTCTGTAACATTCCCTTTGGGGATCATTTCCTGACAAAGCCACTGAGCTGAGTGAAGTGAGCACCATGGTGGACTCCCAAGTTTTAGGAAAAAGTACCAAGAGGTCCCAGCTGCTGAGCAGAGTGGGCTCTGCGTAGAACAGAGCCTATGTTGGGCAGCTTTCCCAACACACAGCTCAGGCTCCAGAGAAGGCTGCAGCAGCAGCATTTCCATCCAAACACCCTTCTTGCCACTTCTCTTTCTTTTTGGCCTGCCTCCTGCTCCCCCTTCCCCCAGAGCCTACAATTTCATTCTTAATCAGCTCCCTTTGACTGGCCAGGCTTCCCTCCACATGGGAATTTTTGGAGTAGAGGTGGGCTTTGGCCATTTTTCCTTGTCTAGACCTTCTGAGATTTCTGATGCCTCTACCATAGCAAGAGTTAGGAAGTGCTGAAATGAAAGTAATAAATCTACAAAGATTTAACAAAGAATACATACGTCAGTAGAGGCTTGATAAAAGTAGAAATCAGGACAAAAAAGGACAGAAGAGATAACTTTGCCTTTGTTATGACTGTAGGTTGATATATTCCAGTGTTGCTGATAACCAGTCCTAATAACCCTACTTAAAGTTGTCTATGCTTTTAGAATATCTGTGGCTTTGCTAATGGTTGGCATAGTGGGGCAGTCATATTCCTTGTGTCAGTGAAGCAGATGAACACATCACAGAAGTCAGTGAGGCTATGATGCCACTGGTATTTCTTAATTTAAAGACTCCAGAGCAGAGCAAACTATCAAGAGGTGGTTAATCAGTTTAGGGGTTAAAAGCACGGACTCTGGAGCCAGACTGCTTGAATTAAAATACTAGCTGTTCTGGTAACTAGCAGCTCAACCTTAGGTGGTTACTTAACCTCTCTGTGCCTCAGTTCCTTATTTATAAAGTGGTGAAAATAAGGAAGCCTACCTCACAGGCCTGGTGTAAGGATTAAATGAATTAATCTACATAATGTGCTTAGAACAGTGCCTGAAAGATAGTAAGTACTATATAAGTGTTTGCAGTTATTATCCATCAACCTGCTCTGTCCACAATTTAGGATTATAACTGTATACAAATGACATCTCTCCTCTCATTCCACCCAACTGGTCTGCAGGTAGAGACAGAGAATCCTTTTAAAGTTATTGGTTGGCTAATTTGGAGGAAGGCTTTTTCTGGCTCAGATGGAATCTATCTCAGCAGAAGGTAAGCAGATTCCTTCTTCTTGGACTTTGAGCCAAAAGGCTTGTTGTATAGCTGTTCCCAGTGAGGATTCTTGAAAGCACTTGGGTCTCCTGAGCCAATGAAGCAAGTTAAAAGGGGAGTTCCGTTTTCTTGAAGTTGGAGACAATAGTTTTCTGAGCTAGGTGATGATGAAAAGATATGCTTTTTTGTCTTGCTGAGGGAGAGGAGAGTAAGGAATAGGAGGAGAGTAGTGTCCATTAAGTATACTGATTAGAACTGGCCATCTTTTGACAACAAAGTGAGGCTGGCTTTTCCTCCCATGTTGCTAATCTGACTGTGAAATAGTGCTGCTACCTGGTCCTATATTTTCTGGAGATTTGTTCCTCTCTTGTCTACTCACACCCTCTCCTAAATTTCTGCTATGACTAATCATCATCCTAGAAGGTAAAGGCAACCAGATACATGAGTACCAAGTATGTACGATGTGGCTAACGACGCTTAAGAATAAAGCTGCCTAAAATGACTCAGGTTGCCTTTTGGCCCATAGAGCCACTTGTGTTTTAAAGAAGAAAAGTAAGAAATATAGGAAGAAAGAGATTTCCTGTTTAGGTATGGACCACAGGGAACAGTGGTACTCTCTATACATGTGGAGCTCACAGAGGACAGATGCCAGACCTGAGCTCTAATGTTCACCAGCATATCCTAAATACAGAGCTGGCCAGATAAGATGAATGTATAGGCTGTATGGACACTAAGTCTTCCACTTAGAAGCAAAGATGCCTAAAATAGACAGTGGGAGTGAAAGAGGGTAAGCAGAAAGAGGGTTTGGCAGGCAAGATTCAGGGCCCTTCCATAAGCCCTGCCAAAACCATTTCTATATTCAGTCTAGTCATATCTACCAAATTCAGCCACTCCAAGTTTTAGTTCCCTTTGTATGCTATACAGCTGAATATACAAATTAAAAATCTGCAGCTTCCCAATAAGCCACTTTTAATTTTAGAGAATAAATCTGGGGCTGGCTGATGTTGGTTATTTAAAAACAAAACAAAACAAAACAAAAAAACATTTATGGAGGATTCATTCCATTCACAGTTCCAAAGATTAAGGGCTAAAAGCTATGGGCTGACAACTCTCAGAAGCTACACTTACCTCTCGGGCAAATATTCTCTCTCGGACCCTTTGATATTCCTCCTCTCTCTCTTCTATTGACTTGCTCCTCCTTCCATCCTGCAATGGAACTCTGATCTAGATCGATGAGCAGAATTAAGCTAGTTAAGTTCTCCTCGTACTGCAAGCTCACTGCACACCAGCAAGGAAGAGAAATCGGGAGAGTTTATAGTTGCCATCAAAAAAATGGAAAAAAAAAAAAAAAAAGAAATAAAATTTCCAGTCCTGGACAGGTTTCACTGGGTACATCTGACCATGCAGTTTGGGAGATCAGGTTTTCTGGATGGTTCGGGGCTCTCCATCTCCCCACCCCCCAGAGTATCAAGAACAACAACTATTTAAGGACTGGACTGTTTTCCTGTAGTAATCAGGTGCTCTCTAGTCAGTAAGGATCAAGAAAATACCCCTGAGAAAACAAACTACATTGCTTTGGAGGGAAAGCAAAGGACAGAAGGAAGCCAGAGAGGGAGAAGGAACAGTTAGGTGTTTAGCAGAGCTGGCTGTAGAGAAGGAAGTTTACAGAACTAGCACCTGACATTATCCCTTCTTGGTCACTAATGTCATGGCCTAAAGATCCAAGACACACACAGCTCAGCAAAGAGAGCCTTGGAAATGAAATCCCAAGGGCGAAGTTAAACTCAAAGTCTAAGCATTTTTTCTCATCTCAACTCTGCCACGAGAGGGAAGGACATAGAGAGAAGAATTACAAAAACAGAGATGAGGAAAGAAGAAAGCAACAAAAAAGAGGGAAAGAGAAAAAAAGGAGACTAGAACAGAAAGAAGGATAGACAGAGAAAGGAACAGACAAATAAGGTACAGTACAAGTAGGGTGGAGATAGAGGTGGAAAGGAAAAAGAAGGAAATGGAGGATAGAGAACCTTACATTCTCTGAAAAATGTAGTGCGGTGACTAGAACGGGTGGCTGGACAGACCATCTCTCCACCTCTGGCTAGCCTACCATCCAACTCTCCATTACTGTCTTTTCTTCTCTTGGCCCGTGATTTGTGAACACTGTCCTGTGTAGGGTTTTAGACTGTTCTTTCTCGTGCTGTTCTTAAGGCAAGGAGCTCTGAGGGAGATGACAAATGAATGTCATCAGGTCATAAAAGACTCTGATCTTCAATCCAGAGGCTTCAAAAGCTTCAGATGAAGCAATCTAAAGGAGACTGCTGCTCTAGGTTGATCTTCACCAGTCTCCGGAAGTAGACATAACTTCAGGAGTTATCAACTTGGACTAGATTTAGTTCTCACTAGCCCTAAAAATAAGAACCTAAATTCTACTAAATATCCTTTTACAAATCCTATTCCAAGAAGACACAGGACCTTGAGGAGTTACATCCTCCTTAACCCCTAGTACTTATAAACCAGTGGCAGAGGGGCAGAACAGAAAGATCATAAATGGGCTTTGAGGTCAGACAGAATCTCAGCTTTGACATCTCCCAGTAATATGACTTCAGGCAAATAACTTAATCTCTCTTAGCCTCAGTTTTCTGATATGTAAAATAGGGCTAATAACCCCTATCTACACTGGGTTGTAGAGAGGATCAAAAGAGGTCACACATGTAACATGTTTAGAACAGAGCTTGGTTCAAAGAAGATACTCAATAAAATAGCAATTACTATGTTTACTATTAATACCACAGATAGAAAGTACATAAAGTCTACCCTATTATGGATCAAGCCTGAAGCTAAGAGATGAAAAGTTCACAATAGGGACAGAGTTCACTCCATGCCAATGTGCCTCTAGGCCTGAATAATTTATCCACAGAAAAAGGGTTTTGGGAAAATGGAGAGAAGGGCATCAGGATGGAAAGGCTCTTTCTTGGTTTTTAAATTTTTGTACGTTTCTTTGTTTTCAATCAGACCCACTGTGTTTGTCCACAACAGATATGGCACTTGGACTCCCTTAAATACTCAAGTAGCAAGCAGGAAAGGTCCTGATCTCAAGACCACACAGTATCTCAAGAAAGCTAATTTTGACTCCAGAAGTAAAATATTATTACAATTATCATTAATTAGCGAGAATCATATTGGCTGTACCCAAACACGCTCTTCAAAACCTTAATCCTATTCTCTATGTAATCCCCTTTGGAGGCCAAGCAGAAGCAGGCTGGATCTAAACCTTCTATTTACCTAAATAATCACTTACCTAAAGGGTGACCAGAAGTTGTCAGGCTGATAAATGAAAGGATGGGGCAGACTGTTCATATTCCCACAGGGGTGAATTACAAACAGGATACAAACCAAAAACCAAACCCAGTGCCATCGAGTCGATTCCAACTCATAGCAACCCTATAGGACAGAGTAAAACTGTCCCGTAGAGTTTCCGAAGAGCGCCTGGTGGATTCGAACTGCCGACCTTTTGGTTAGCAGCCGTAGCACTTAACCACTATGCCACCAGGGTTTCCACAAAGGGGATACTGCCTGAGATTTCCAGCATCATAAGTCAAATTACCACACTCACCTTGGTGGAAGGAGTCGGGAAAAGATTACAGAGTTTGTAGAAAGGAGTCAGAAACACCTTTTATAAGTGGATAAATTAGATCACAACTTTGCCAGTCCAAGGCTTGTCTTGAGCTAGGTTAAAAGTGGAAGTGGGGTAAAGTAGCTTTTGGTGATTCCCAAAGAAATCCCTAACTATTAAAGAAAAAAGGAATGAAATCATCACCTGGATCAAGGCTGAAGCAGGCAGGGACCTTGCTTTGTCCCACAATGACCTGGAGTTAGAAGTCTGTGGCAAAGCCAGGGAGTTCTAGGCCAAATGAGAAAACCCAGCAAACCTCAGCACCATGTCTCTCTGGGGCTAAGAGTGGCATTCAGCTCAACAAGTATAATCAGTCCTCAACATTAAGCCAAAGCCAGCTCAGTATAGCTCAATATATTCTTCCATACTAAGGTATTTTGAGTTTTCTCTATCCCACAAAAATTCTCCTCCCCCCCCCGCCCCGCCCAGTTTCTCTTATTGCATTCTCTCTATATAGGCCCACCCTTTCCCATTCTTCACCTGGTTATCATCTCGGTCCATACTGGCATCATCTCTCTTGAGAATGAATCTCTGTTGAAATTCTGTATTCTTCTCATCCTTTATATGTTCTGAGAACCTCTGTTCAGGACTGGGATTGGAAGAGAAATGTGGAAGAAAAGGAAGTGAAAGACCCTTTTGTTAGGAAGAAGGCCTCCTATATACAGCTCTCTTATATTCCACAACTTCCTAACTAGGGGGTTTCTGGAGTTGGGAATCCAAAAAGTCACATAAAGGTTTAGTGAAATCCTTAAGCTGTTCTTTACATATTTATAACTTGTCTTGCTCCAAAGTTATCCTTGTCCTATCAGTGAAGGTGAAGAGAGGCTAGTGCCAGTCTTTACAAAATACCAGTACCTCTAAAATCTGTCCCTGAGGCCTTGAATGGAGGAGTTGTACACGAGGGAATTGATGATATAGCTCTCCACAACCCCCTTTCCCCAGAACAGAGATCTTGATTCTATACCTTCTTCTTCCACCCCAACAGGTTATCCCAGGAAAGTCTTCCCAACCCCTTACATTCTTGTGTTACTGGTTTTGTTGATGATGACAGCTTTTCCAGTTTGATCAACATTGTGGTCCATCCCAAAATAGGCAGCTACCCGGTGTAATAGCATCCGGTGATATGAGGTCATCTGAGGGAACTTCTTGAACTGGTTACTGAAGGAAAGCCAGGGGGAAAAAGTGAAGTAAGGGCAAATAACAGCAATAACAGTCAATTGACTTTTTCTTGCCACTGTCTAAAAGTGGGGAATTTCTAAGGTGAAACATACCAACAAACAATGTCTCTTCATTACAAGGAAGACAGGTATTTACTCAGTGAGAACCAAAAAAGGCTTCTCTCAGCTTCTTTATCTACAGTATTCTGCACATCATTCTCACCCACTATCCTCAATTAGGAATACTCCTTAAGCCATAAGTCTCACTCACCTGGATGATGATCCATAAATAAAAGGAGAAATTTAAGAATAGTGAAAACTGACACAAGGACCAGGTATTGAAAAGACATAACTTTTTTTTTTTTTTTCAATTCAAATCTATGCAAATAACTTAAAAACCTCCCTTAGTTTTTCACACACACAATTTTTCTCCCACTGCGAATGCTTCTCCTTAATCCCTTTTGGTTCCCAGTGAGTACCTCAAAATTCAGACTTTAAGGGAAAGGTGAGGGAGAGATGTCCTAAAATTATACCTAAATTTCTTTCCAGTGCCCCCTCCCACCACTAAACGTGTATTTCATACAAATAACTTACTTGTTGTCATTAATAAAGTCCAGAATCTCCTGTTCTAATTTTAGCAGCATCATTCTGTCCCTGTTTAAAAAAGATTAAAACAAAACATAACAAAAAGCAGCTTTTCCATAGACACTGGAAGCAGGGATTGAAAACACAACTTACTCAACACAGAAGATGAAGGAAGGGATATATCCAAGCCCCAATTAGTGGACTGTAATGCAAAAACTACTGAGTCTTACTAGCCTGTCCTACGGTGTTTTGAAAAGAAAAAAACCCAAGTATACATCTTGCAGTTTCTTCCTAATCATGCACTGTTTTCCATAACAGAGATCCAATTCCGCTGGCAACCGTACTCATATGGCTCATTCTAATAAAGTTAATCATTCCACCAGGTTATTTATACAATTTTTAAGCGATTATAATTTAGCTTACATACAAACCAATTATTTTTTTTCTTCTGTACTTTTTATCATAGTGCCCTCCCAAGCCTTCACATTTCCTTGTTCCTGCTTTTTTCTTCCACAGTATTTTCCTCAGCATCTCCAAAAAAAATAAACTTCAGTCTGAGGGTATTCTGAATCCTCACAGAATATAAAACTACATTGGACAGAGATGGTGGTAAGGGTTGGGCATCCTAGATTCTAGTAATGGAAAAATTCTGGGAAGTGCTTGGCCTCTTGGGTATCCTGCCTGCCCCTGGCCCCTTTCCCCGTTCCACCAGATCATGTTATTACCTTGGGTTCTTTTTCAGTGTATTTACAAGAAATTCATGTAGGTCTATTCCAGTGGAGTCCGTGTACTCTTGGCTGGAGTCTAGAACCATCATAACAAAAGAAATTTAAAATAAATGAAACTGTCTTGCATACCGATTCCAAGCAGAAGCCTACAAACTGATCAGGAGATAGGAGAACAGGAAAGTAGAATCAAACTTTGGGGGTTGTAGCATTAAAAACTAGAATGATCTTGATCTGCCAGCCCCCAAAGTTCCCCATGACCATGACAGAATGAGGAATCTGAGTCACAATGTTGCATCAGTACTACACTAAAAAGCCACCTCATCATCAACAAGTATTTACAGAATGCCATCACCAAATCAAAGTAGGTTTTATTCTAGTAAAGGAAAATAAATTCCGGTAAGGACAGTCAGGGCTAAATAGTCCAGAATCTCATCAAACATGCTCAAATGTTGATTATTTATGGGTGACTCATTCACTCTGTGGATGGCTCCCTTCAGTTTTTTAATCCCAAGGTTGCCTTTTTGCTGCCAGCTATTATTTTTATGGACTATGTCTTTTTCCTTTGAGCACAAGAGTTTAAAACCAAAGAGAGCCTAATAAAGAGAGGCAAATGTGCGTTACTTAGAAAAAAAAAGAACGAACCACTCCAGGCATCCCAAAACCAAAACATAAATGGTATCTGGAGGATATGCTACCAGTAATTACCCATGTCACTGTTTATTCCAGAAGCAAAAATAAAATCAGAATTGACTAAAATATATTCCTATGAGTAGGCCAATGCAGATGGAGTAGCTCTCAATGGCATGTGAGCCCCTAGGGCAGGGCTGGTGAAAGAAACAGAGAAAGTAACCCCAAGCAACCATGCAGTTAGCTGTTGGGCTAGTAGGGCCTGTGGGTGCCAGGCTTCACGAAAGACAGAAAGGGCATTGCAGAGCCAGGTGCTAGGACAGATGAGAGAGGGTGAAAAGTCCTCACCTCTGGACAGCATCTTCCTGGGGATCTTTTCTTTATTTTTGTCCTTGTCTTCCTTTTCAGAGACATCCTTTGTAGACTTTTCCTCCTCCTTGTCAGAGGGGCAACTGATATGCAACTGAATTATATCCTTGGATAATGGAAAAGAGGAATGGAAGCAAAGGGTGAAAAAGGATTTTAACTGTCCTTCAGCTACTTTGGAATCTCAAAGAAAGGCAAATCTTGGGGTGGCAGCTTTCTCTTATAGAAGAGTGTTATTTTGTTAAACTGTTTGAGCTTTTATTCTATCAAAAGGTACAGGCTAAGCCTTCTCTGCTAGCAATCACAGCGTACTACATGGAGAGCTCAAGTTACACTGGCTGTTCTTGGCATATGAACTGCAAAGAAATGGTTCTAACCACTAAAGAGAAAGGGTGTGGATAGGAAAACAAGACCCAGATGCAGGATCCCCTTGTCTGCATCATTCTGGATGGTCCAGGGGGGAAGACCTATACTTCATGATCTTGCCCATGTCCTGCTTCATTGCAACAGCTTTTGTTTTGAAGCTCCTTCTGCCCTGATTTTCCAGCTTGATATCAGATGTTGCTGGCTGCTATACTACACTTTATCAAACAACTACCAAATTGGAAAACTACACTTACTCCTGTAAAGGACCTACCTGGGTTTCTAGTGGTCCATCAGCAAATGGGGCAGAGGACTCCTCACACACTGCCAGGCTACGCACCAACTTCAGCTTGGAATTAGACTGGAAAAACCAAATACACATAAATATTCTCTTAGTGGGCATTCAGAAAGCTTTTGGTTGAATGAAGGGCATCCTATTTGGCTCTGTTGCTGTTTCCATTAAATAGCATTTCCCGCCCCTGCCAAATAAGCCCTACTCATCAGCTCCTGATTCACTTGAAAGACTATTCTCCTGCTTGCAGCAGTAGACATGTCTTTTTTTTTTTTTTTAAATCTGTTTTTTTTTCTTTTTAATTTTTATTGTGCTTTAAGTGAAAGTTTACAAATCAAGTCAGTCTCACACAAAAACTTATACACACCTTGCTACATACTCCCAATTGCTCTCCCCCTAATGAGAGCCCGCTCCCTCCCTCCACTCTCTCTTTTCCTGTTGATTCGGCCAGCTTCTAACCCCCTCTACCCTCTCATCTCCCCTCCAGGCAGGAGATGCCAACATAGTCTCAAGGTCCACCTGATCCAAGAAGCTCACTCCTCACCAGCATCCCTCTCCATCCCATTGTCCAGTCCAATCCCTGTCTGAAGAGTTGGCTTTGGAAATGGTTCCTGTCCTGGGCCAACAGAAGGTCTGGGGGCCATGACCACCGGGGTCCTTCCAGTCTCAGTCAGACCATTAAGTCTGGTCTTTTTATGAGAATTTGGGGTCTGCATCCCACTGCTCTCCTGCTCCCTCAGGGTTTCTCTGTTGAGTTCCCTGTCAGGGCAGTCATCGGTTGTAGCTGGGCACCATCTAGTTCTTTTGGTCTCAGGCTGACGTAGTCTCTGGTTTATGTGGCCCTTTCTGTCTCTTGGGCTCATAATTACCTTGTGTCCTTGGTGTTCTTCATTCTCCTTTGGTCCAAGTGGGCTGAGACCAATGGATGCATCTTAGATGGCTGCTTGCTAGCATTTAAGACCCCAGAAAACAAGTCTATTTTTTGGGCTATTTTGGTTAGATGGCAGGAAAACCACCTCACTTAGCCCTCTCTCTTTCAAGCCCAATGCTCCAATTTCAGGCTCAGTTTACTGTGAATACACAGCAGTATTGCACAGTAGAACGGCAGTGGATTTGAGAGCCAGAAGGCCTAGCTTCAACTCCTGGTTTTGTACTTAAGAGCTAGAAGGCTCTGAGAAAATTACTTGACCTCTCTGGGTCTCTGGTCTTCCCTCAATAAAACTGGGATGAAAATATCTAAAGGGCTGTTGGGAGAATTTGATGATATAAAGTATGTAAACAGACATATCACGGAAGTCCCTGGCATACAATAGAAAATAAATGTTAAATGATTCTAAACCTGAGGTAGCAAGGGTATGGAAAGAAATGTCTAAGAATGAAAAGAAAGACAAAAAAAAAAAAACACAAAAAACCATTGAGGATTAAATGCTCTAAGAGGCTAATCCACCTGCTTTACTTCTGCTGGTGAGAGAATTCCAAAAAAGAGCTGAAATCCACTGTGCAAATCACTGCTCTGCTAGGGATCCTCAAAGTCAAAAATTGTAGAGTGACTAATTAGAAATGCATCTATTAACATTTACTGAGAGTTCTTACAATAAAACCGAGGTTTATAGTTAGTACAAACGCAGAAAACATAGTACATGCGCTCCAGGTAATATAGTGAAAAGAACTCGCAAGTCTGAAGAACAGACTTCAAGCCTAGTTCTGCTACTTACTACCGAATGTCCTTTGTCAAGTCACTGAATATAAGCCTGTTTCTTCATCTGTAAAATGAAGATAATAACTATCTTACGTATCTCAAGAAGGAAACCAAGTAGCAGTGAGGAGCACCCTTTGGTCTGAACTTCGACATTACGCCCATCACTGTGGATTAGCTCATGTAGGGCAGGACAGAGCCCATTTACCATACTTCTTGGTCTTTTTCAAACCCAGGTCACACACTGGCTCTGGCACTCCAAATTTTGTCATTATTTTTCTGGTGGAAGGGAGTGTGCACCCTTAATTATTACTTCTGGTGACAATTCTTCCCAGTGCGAGAAAAGTTTAATATTTTGCCATTCCCTGGCTAATTAAAAAGCTATCACACATTAACACATACAGTCTTCTCTGATAACTCTGCTTCAAATAATCTGTGCTGTACTCATTTTATCGCACAATGATTAAAAACGAAATCCTCCTTCCTGCCCTAACCTAAGAAGTGAAATATCCAAAAAAAAATGCCTGTATTTTTAGAATATTCAAAACTATTGAATCATTTCTACTAATGGGGCAGGATTCATCTTAAAAGAAAACTGACACAGCAAAAAACCCCAAAAAGGACTCATATGGCATCTATCCTTCTAGAGAGTCAATGAGTAAGCAGAGAAACTGGCATTTCAGCAGAACCTGTACCAATTCACTCAAGCTCTGTTGGAAGGTTCCAGTCAGGTATCCTTTCAGGAATCAGAAAGAGACTGTGCCTGAACCAGAGATACTGGAGAAAAATAAAACAAGGCCAACAGGAAATGTGTGTGTGTGTCCGTGTATGCAGGTGCACGTGTGTACCCTTAAGTTTCAAAATGCAGGCAAAAACACTTTGTCTATATATGACATCGGTGATAAGTACATTTGTGAAAAGTATTACTAATTACATGAATAAAAAAGCTGTTGCAGAAGGAATCTCAATCTCACCTTGGTTCGTTTCCTGGCATGACCATGGTTGGATGTCCGCCTCTGTTAGAATAGGATTAGAAAATAAGTGGATGAAAATCAACACTTAAATTAAAAGCAATACATATTTTTTAGAAAATCACTAACAGTAAAAGCCATTACAGCAATAGCCAAACTATGATGAGAATCACTGGTGTTGCTATCCCTCTATACTGCAACTCCAGCAACTGCAACACAGAAGGGACTACCCACCTAAAGTCAAATCACCACTCATCATGCCAATAAAAAAACAGGAGAACACTGATTAGTTGGCCTATTTCACAGATTGACAAAAATTACTTTTGGACAAACCATGGATTCCTTTCCTGATTAGGATGCATCTGGAGATGTCATTACTGTAGCATGAGAGTTTTCCCCCCGTGCTTCCACACAGGAGCCTATCTAGCCCATAACAGACAGTGAAATATGACCCTTAGCCATCACTTATAATAACAGCCTTACAGAACAACACATTCAGAGTTTGAACCTGAGATACCCCAAACTCCTGTCCTTATGGCTGCAGAAATAGAATGAAAACTCTTCTTCCCAATTGTTTCCCTAGCTAGATATGAGAATTCTTCCAGTTCCAAGCTTCTGGTGGTGGCCCTCATAGCCTGTCTGGGTCAGGGATGTAAGGTGGGACAGGGTAAGAGGGAAGACAGAGACAAGACACTCAGAGCAAAGGGGAATGAGAGTGGATAAGGAGCAGAACACAAGCTGAGGAAGATGAAGAATGAGGACCCGAGATGGGGTGAGGGAACAAATGATCAATTGATAAGGTTTCTGAGAAGCTGAGAAGCCAAAAGGGGGGCTTTCGGGAAGAGGCAATGGGTTGTATATGGGATAAAGCACTTAGCAGTTATGAGATGTTCAGCATGAAACTCAGAGAACTGAGGCTGGGGGTGGGGGAACTAGACAGAAGCAGAGCACCGGCATGGTACTGTATAGGAGCGGATTTCTCTGTCCTTTGTCTTTACTAGTTACCAAACAACATTGCCAGAAGGCAAAATGGAGAAACCTAATAGTGGATGGAAAGAGTAAGAAACGGCAGACGTGATCAGTGAAAAGATCTGTTGCAGCAAGAAGCAGAGTCATGGTTCAGGAATTTGAAGCAGTATTTGTTATTAAATAGGTAGTACATATTCTGTGTTTTCACAAATAACGCACCCACACAAATAATGCACATAGCACGCCTAGGAAAATAATGCTTGAGGGGGTTGCACAGTTGGAAAAGTGAAAAAAGTATAATACGAGCGTTATTGGAGTAAAAATACAGTACAGGTACAAACACTGAAGAGGTATAATGGGGGAAGACATAGTAATAAATCTCCCTTTCATATGTGTCTCCCAGCTTCAGGTTCCTTACTTAAGGGTCAACCACTTTTAAGTTTTCTTGTAGATCTTTCCAGAGATTTATGTATATATAAGCTCATGAGCACATGCGTACACACAGCTGTTTTATTTTTTAGCCAAACAAGTATATTGTTCACATTGCTCTGAACATTGCTTTTTAACTTTTTTTTCATGGATATCATTCTATAGATCTACTCTGTTTTTCTTAATGGTTTCATGATATCCCATTGTGTGGCTATACCATAACTTATTCTACCAGTCCCTTAAATTGCACCATTTAGGATATTCCTGTTTAGTACTATAAATAATACTTTAATGACTAGATCCTTGAGTATACCTACAAATACAGTATATCTGCAGGATAAATTCATAGAAATACATTTTTTCATTTTTATAAAGTACTGTCAAACTGTCTTTCAAAGAGATTGTATCAATTTACGCCTCTGCCAACAATGTATGAATCTGCTTATTTCCCAGAATGAACAGTTTTCATTTAACAGGAAGTCAAACACATATTGAAAGCCTAACATGTACCAGGCACTACGCTGCCTACTGGGGAATAGAGATCAAAGACACAAACCGTGTCAAAAAGAAACTCATAATCCTGTTGAAGAAGACAGACAGACAGATAATTATAACACATTAAATACATTCCAGAGGTATGCATAGAGTACTACAGGAGCACATAGCAGAGGCATCTAGCTCAGACCTAGGACTACATAAATTCATACATTCACAAATATGGAACGTCTGCTATGTAAAAGGCACAATGCTATATCTCAGGGATACAATGGGAAGCCAAAACTAACCTAATCCTGGGTCTCACAGGGCTTATAGCTTATAGCTCTGTGAAGGACAGAGACATTAGTTGAAGAATTATATAATGAGTATAGACCTGGTGAGTAAGGTTGTCAAGGAAGGCTTCTTGGAGAAAGACACATCTGGATTGAGTTTTAAAGGATACATAGGTACCAGACAGATGTTGCAGTTCTACTCTGTCCTATAGGGTCACTATGGGTCAGAATTGACTCAACAGTAGTGGGTCTGGCTTTTTAGACAGATGTTGGGAAGGGGGGAACAGGGGTTAGATAGAGGCGGCTAGGGCAAGAATACCAAGGAGAGCATTCTAGGCAGAGAAAGCATGTAAGAGGCTTCCTTTCCCCAAACGTTTTAGCTTCCCTTTATAATAAAGGCCAGGGAATCAAATAAGGCTGAGGCATAGGATGTCAGAGGTGGATGGCTAGCAGGCAATGTAATAGGTCACAATATGCCATGCTGAGAAATCTGGTACTTAGCCTATGGCAATGAGACACACAGAAATACTCTGAAGAAGAGAATTAACACAATCAGATCTTTATCTCAAAATCATCTCCTTAAAGGAGTATGGTAGATGAATCAGAAAGGATTACAAGTTTAAAGGCAGAAAGCCCAGCTAGGAGGCCATACCCAGTTATTCAAATGGTTATTTAAATGGCACACCTAAATTCAATATGTGTTAAGGGCTTGCCCCTTCTAATGGAATCTCACAACCTGTCTTGTAGCACTTTTCCATGGAAGAGGTGTTCTGAGTTCCAACTGCTGATCCAAGAATATATCACACAGTACAAGTAATGAAGTCCCCTAATCCCAAACCTTCCAGCTTCCATTTGTAACAGGGGCTGTCCTGATAGCACCAGTTAGCTTTTTAGGGAGATGTCTGGGGTGGGAGAAAGAAGAGACTTTTTAGAGTTATTCAAGGGACACATGGTCTGTTGAGAAATAGTAGAGGGGAAAGAGCTTCCTAAGGCCCTGCTCCACAGGATGGAGGGTGGCAGAGACAGAAGACTTTGCAGAGGGCTCAGGAGCTCCAGTAGATGGCAGCAGCAGCTTCACCTACTCTAGCAGCAGCAAGAGGAATCAAGTCAAAAGGAGACAGCCCCCCCACCCTCCTGCAACCTGTCTGTATACATAGGTAAAAACAGTGTTAAACCAAGGAGTGTCCATAGAGAGTATAAAAC
This sequence comes from Loxodonta africana, assembly GCF_030014295.1. Classification (NCBI taxonomy): domain Eukaryota; kingdom Metazoa; phylum Chordata; class Mammalia; order Proboscidea; family Elephantidae; genus Loxodonta; species Loxodonta africana. Next base: position 80,042,549 of record NC_087345.1, on the reverse strand, counting down.
CTACAGGTGTCCTTTTTTTTCCGCTTGTCTTCAAGAAGTACACACAACAGCAGTTCAGAACACCATTTACATAGTCTCTTGAGAATAGAATAACTTGGACCAAAAGTTCCTTTAATTATCTTTCATGTAACATAACAATGCATAATTAAAATCCATCACTTATTTGTCCTGAGGATTTAAAATCCATTATTGGTATCAGTAGAGTCTGGAAGTACACCTGGAACAGTGGCAGACAGTCTTGTCTCCAGAACTCTGAGAGGATGGACAGGGAATGATATCTGATAACTCATATGCAAAAAGATAATGCAAAGAAAAGCAGTCAGGACAGAGATCTGGCAAACTTTAAGAGGAAAGACAGTAGAAAAATAGGCAGCTAGTGAACAAAATATTTCCGAGAGCTGTCTGATTTTAATTTATCCTTTTATATTTGCTGCTCAGTATTTTAATCTTTAAAGACGAGAAGATCTAGGTAAATTGGGATATCTAGAGAAATTATGCTTCAAGTTTCTAAACACTTCAAAATGATGTTGCTCCTGCTTTTTAAACCAACTACTGGCTAAAGTACTACCTCCTGAGATTATATAAGGCCAGTCTGATCCCTGGGCATGAAGGAAAGGCTTTATTTATTTAATTTGGGTTTGGGTAACAGAGGAAACCAGGAGTGACCATAGGGCTGGAACAGGGAGGCTAGAGGAGGCTCAGATACCAGGTTGGCTGGGCACCCAAGGGAAACCTTGGAAGAAGCTTGGCTGGCCATCTATTGCCACAATTTTTGTACTGCAGTATGAATTTGGATGGGAAACAAAGCGGCAACCTTTCACTCAAATTCACCAAGTGTTCAGACACTATTTCTGACCCAGAAAATGCTGACTGCTTTAACACAATCAGGATATGAATTTAACAGTGTGTAAAGGCAGGCAGCTCTGGTTTTAAGAGTTTAATATATGAGCCATTTTATGACTTGTTAAATGTGTTTGTACAGTTTATTTTTTTGATAGCTCAAAAATACCAAAATGCAGCAAATGTAGCCAAGAGCCAGTGAACTCATGCTTGAATGGATTAAGGATTCCACTCTAACCTCTTTAGACTTCTTTGTGGGAAGGAAGATGTTTCTTGAAAGCTGAAGCTGGAGTTTTTAGGGAGAATCGAGACTATTCGTATAAGAGACTGACTTCCCACAGATTTCCAATGTCGCCCTATAATGACAATTCTATTGAAGTATAGAGAATGTGCATATACGATGCACTTCTATTCCTTACCTGTGTTTCGTGGCGCAAAATGGTATCTTCTCCCTCTTTCTCAATTTCTTCCTTACTTGGAGCCTTAGACATAAACTTGTTTCTGTTTACAGATTCCTCCACTAGTTTTTTTTCTGATTCTTTCATTATTTCCAGGGTCTCCTGAGTAGTGTTACTGTTAGACATCTTCAATAGAATATGGTAGCCTCTATGGACTCCTAAAGAAAGATCAAATGCATTAACAAGAGGTATGTACCCATACTTGAACTTTACACGTACAGATCTGTATTTCATATATGTGACATTTTCTTCAGCAGCCTTCTACGATTTCAGGAAAGAGTCCTTTGATAAATGCCACACCTGAACTTATTTCTTTCCTTAAAATTTTATTGAGATAAAATTGACCTATTTAAAATGTATCATTTGATGGGTTATAACACACACATACAACCTGAGAAACCATCATCACAATTTAGACAGCATATCCATCACTCCAAGTTTCCTCATGCCCCCTGTAATCCCTTCCTCCCATTTCTACCATCCTTAGTCAATCACTGATCTGCTTTATATACCTACAGATCAGTCTGCATTTTCTAGAATTTTATATAAGTGGACTCATACATTGTCTAGCTTCTTCTACTCAGCATAATTAATACTGAGATTCACCAGGATTCAACTCTAGAGCAAGTCAGTACGAGTCCTCTTGGCACTTTATTTGTCCTCCCTAGTTTCATACAGAAATTTGTTTACATTTTCAGCTCATTCATTCCATGGACTTAACTCACCATACTCTCTGCAGAAAGAAAAAAAAAAAAAAAATTATATAAAGCTCTATTCACCACTAGAAAGGAACGCTCTTCTCCGTTCCCAAGAAAGAACTTCCTCAACTAACACAGACACAACATTGCTGTTATGGATTGAATTGTGTCCCCCTACCCCCCACCAATATGTGTTAGAATCCTAACCCCTATACTGGTGAACGCAATCCTATTTGGAAATACGGTTTTCTTTGTTATATTAATTAGATCATTCCCAAGTAGGGTAGGTTCTAAATCTAATCACTTCTGAGTTATGAAAACAGCAGATTAGAGAGACATGCACACACGGGGGGCAGGGGGTACTGAGGGGCATGGACCACAGACACCGTATGAAGATCACCTGCAAGCCAAGGAATTGAGGAATGCCCGGAGCTACCTACACAGAAGGAGCTGACATGCCTGAGACTCTGATTTGGACTTAAGCCTCCAAACCTGTGAGAAAATAAATTTCTGTTCTTTAAAGCTACCTACTTGTGGTATTTCAGTTATAACAACAGTAGGAAACTAAGACAGTTACCAATTTCAAGCTGCTCTTCCATTAAAAACAGCAAAAACAAAGGTTATAAAACATTAAATTCTTTCCTTTTTCTTAAGCGAGCTGAAAAAGCACGACAAAACTCTGTAGTCATCTGTCTTTCAGAAAAATTGGGTCCCTCCCTGGAGGAATAGAGAAATTTCACTTTGCTAGTCACTGTTTGAGTTTACTCAACCTACTGCCTCCCAATAACGCAGAGCATCTGCAGTCAGGGTGGCTGGCTCTGTATCACTTACTATCCATAACCTGAAGATCCTGTAATGAAGCTTACACATATTCCCAAGCACATACTCAAAAACAGAAATTGATACTCTACATACAGATTCATGTCCTCAAACAACTGTTGGAGTCAAATGTGTTGTTATGTGTGGTCAAAGTCAGTTCCAACTCACAGCAACCCTATGTACAACAGAATGAAACACTGCCCGGTCTGTTTGAGCCCACTGTTGCAGCCCCTGTGTCAATCCATCTCATACAGGATATTCCTCTTTTTCACTGACCCTCTCTACTTTACCAATCATAATGGCTTTCTCCAGGGACTGGTCCCTCCTGATAATATGTCCAAAGCATGTGAGACAAAGTCTTGCCATCTTCGCTTCTAAGCATTCTGGCTGTACTTCTCCCAAGTCAGATCTATTTGTTCTTCTGGCAGTCCATGGTGTATTTAATATTCTTCCCCAACACCAAAATTCAAAGGCACCAATTCTTCGGTCTTTCTTATTCATTGTCCAGCTTTCACACGCGTATGAGGCGACCGAAAATATCATGGCTAGGGTCAGGTGCACCTTAGTCCTCAAAGTGACATCTTTGCTTCCTAACACTTTAAAGAGGTATTTTACAGCAGATTTGCCCAATGCAATATGTCGTTAGATTTCCTGACTGCTGCTTCCATGGGTGTTGATTGAGGATTCAAGTAAAATGAAATCCTTGACACTTCGATCTCTTCTTTGGTTATCATGATGTTGCTTATTGGTCCAGTTGTGAGGGTTTTTTGTTTTCTTTATGTTGAGGTGTAGTCCATACTGAAAGCTGTAGTATTTGATCTTCATGAGTGAGTGCTTCAGGCCCTCCTCATTTTCAGCAAGCAAGGTTATGCCATCCACACATTGCAGGTTGTTAATGAGTCTTCTTCCAATCCTGATGCCCTGTTCTCCATGTAATACAGCTTCTTGGATTATTTGCGCAGCATACATATTGAACAAGTATGCTGAAAGGACACAACCCTGACATACACTTTTCCCGATTTTAAACCACGCAGTATCCCCCTGTTCTGTTTGAACGACTACCTCTCAGTCTACGTACAGGTCCTGCGTGAGCACAATTAAGTGTTCTGGAATTTCCATTCTCTGCAATGTTATCCATGATTTATTATGATCCACACAGTTGAATGCCTTTGCATAGTCAATAAAACACAGGTAAACACCTTTCTGGTATTCTCTGTTTTCAGCAAGATCCATGTGCTTAGCTCCAAAATGGTTTGTGGAGCTTTCTCTTTAAATGGGATACTGACTATATTCCTGAATACTCCTTTCTTTCCCTAGAAACTCTGCCAAATGCCATGTCTATTCCCTGTGTGGCGATAAAAACTGAGCTAAAAATAAATAAATACTGATGCTTCAAGAAAACTGTCTACCAGGTATTTAGCCCTCCTTCAAATCCGTTTAAATTAGGGTCAGACCCAGAAGTCTCTGAAGAAGCACAGGGAATACCTTCCTCAAACAAGTTAGATGGTCTGTTAGGCTACTGCTTTGTTTGTCTGTGGTGACTCTTAAGCAGCTACCCAGAGACTTGGTTTGCTTAGGGCTAAATAGTCTTTAAAAGGCCAGAAAGTAATTTATACAATTACAGTAATACAGTTGAATTTAAAGATGAGAAATATTGGACGAAATTAAAAATGGCCAATATTCCTCTTTTTAATTAACTGATTCAGTAGCTCGCTGTTGTTTGTTGCCATGGAGTTAGCTCCAACTCATGGAGAACTTATATATAATAAAATGAATTGCTGGCTGATCCTGTGCTATCTTAATGATCGTCAGTAAGTTTGAGTCCATTGTTGTGGCTATCATTAAGGATTATACAGTAGGTAGAGGTTTCTATAAAATAAATATAAACCTACAGACCTTTATGGATCGATCATTGGCTGAACATGGGAACTACACACATACACTCAAACATACATACACACTCATGGGTAAATAAATCAGGCCTCAATTCTCTTCTGTTTGAAGCACTAATAAAATATAACACATGCTTTCTCCATATCTCTTAGCTGATAAATATTAATAAACATCAGAATTGGAACAGTTCTTAGACATGACTTCACACAATCTCCCCTACAGAGCTCCTTTCTATAATCTCCTAAAATGGGCCTGCTACTGTCTCCCGGAAAATTCCTGGGACAAGATCATCCCACTGTTTCTGAAATAGTCTTAATTGTTACAAAGATGCTCCCTATAGCAAACTATGAACTGCTTAAATCTCAAACCTAAATATGTCTTAGAGCACAAAATTAAATTTACTTTTTTTCCCACATAACACACCTTCAATATTTTTCGTTTTTCCAGGCTTAAATAGTCTCAAATAGATTCCTGTGACACAAAAAAATGATATAGAAAAATATATAGCAGTTGGTTTTTTCTTTCTTTTTTCAGTGTGGGTCTCAAATACCAAACAGGTATATTTCTTCAAATCAGAATGATAATTTGCAGCTCCCCTTCACATGTGAGTGAGAAATGGTGCAACTACCTGCATACCTGGGCTAACTTCACAGTGTCCAAGCGTTCACTGTTTCACAGCATGAAGGAAAAGAAAAACAAAAACCAGTTATTTCAAATACCTGCCTGTGAAATACAGTCACATATTCCAACTCAAATTTTAAGGAACCACATGATTTTCTTCATTCATCTGGGCAACAGGGAAACTTGAGCTCTTTATGTTTACAGATAGCCATAAAACGGACAATGATTAATCTACCCGGTTTTAAGAATTCAGATAGTTATTTCCACTGAGACCACCAGTTCTTGAACGGCTGTGTAAAACAAAGTCATTCTTACTCAGAAAAAAAAGGAAGTAGAGAAAAATATAACGTATGCTATGCTAGCTGTCTACCCAAATCTCCCTTCTCTTCTGCACTCATTGATCGAGGACAGATTTTCTTTTGGTATTTGCCCTCTTCTGAGGACTCAAGTTTAGGGAAGGTAATCTTATCCCCAGCCCTGTGAGGTGGATATTAATTAGTCTAGACCAATCATGATAATTCCATTTCCTTTTTGTGACTAGTTTGGGAAGGGGCAAGTACTCAATTATCACTAGTGTGACATGAGGGGAATTTGCTGGCTTCAAGGAAAGGCTTCCCATTGTAATTAAAAAAAAAAAAACAGTACTAGAAAAAAATGCTTATCTTCCCTTGAAAGTGGTCTTGTATGCAGGTGGTGCCTTGACTGTGGCAGCATCCTGCCAACACCTGGAGGATGGTGGAGCAGAGGGAATAAACCTGGATCCCTGATGCAGACAGTGAATTAGCCAACCTGGAACCTTCCTATGGCGGGATCCCTTTATATCTGAGATCATAAATCTTATCACTTATGCCATTTTGAGTTTTCTATTCCTTCTAGCCAAAAGTACCCTGAAATAATCAGAAAGGGTATGTCATGAAAAGATTATCTAGACCAGACAGACAAGTCTGCTTCTACAAGTAGAAATAACTGACAGGGAGAGAAATGATAATAGCTAAAATTCCTGGAGTGCTTACATTGTCCTAGGCACTATTCTAAAGTACTTTACATCTCATTTAATTAAAAAAATATATTTTATTGTGTTTTTGGTGAAGGTTTACATAGCAGTTTATTTGCCCGTTCAACATTTCTACACAAGTTGTTCAGTGACATTGGTTACATTCTTTACAATGTGTGAACATTCTCATTATTTCCATTCTGGTTGTTCCATTTCCATTAATCCAGTTTTCCTGCCCCCTTATATTTTCATATTTGCTTTAAAGTAATTGTTGACTGTTTGGTTTCATATAAGTGGTTTTTTAAGGAGCACAGTACTTACAGGTTATATTCATTCTTTTTTGAGACAATGTGTTAGTAATCTATATAAGGTGACTTCAGGGGTTAGTTTCAGTACAAAAGTTGAAAAGTATCTCAGGGCAATAGCCTCAAGGAGTCCTCCAATCTTGACAAGTCCAGTATGTCTTTATTTTATTTTATTTTTAAGGAATTTGAGATTCTGTTCCACATTTTTCTCCCATTCTATCTCAGGGTCCATCTATTGTGGCTCCGATTAGAATGGTAGGTAGTAGCAGCTGGACACCATGTAGTTCTTCTGGTCTCAGGGTGGATGACGCCATGGTTCTTGTAGACTATTTCTCCTGTAGAATAGTTTCTTCTCTGAGTCTTTGGTTTCCTTCTTTCTCTTGCTTCGGTCAAGGAAAGATCAATACTAGCATCTTAAATAGTCACTCACAAGCTTTTAAGACATCGACAAATACTCACCAAACTACGATGTAGAATGTAACACTCCTATGAGGTACAAATTATTATCATCATCACTTTTATAAATAAACCGAGGAATAGAAGTTAAAAAATTTGTCTATGTTCATATAACTGATATGTGGCAGAACCAGGACTGAAAGCCAGGAAATGTTGCTCTGCCACTTGCTCGTTTCACCTTTATGCGAAACCACCTCTAGCTAAGGAGACAGATTCTCAAAGACCAGGCAGGAAAATGAGAGGTCTACAAAGATACAAAGGAATCATGGAATCTCGTAAGTGGAAGGGAACTTAGAAGTTTCCTGATTCAACATCATCCTTCTACATCTATAGTTTGCAAAAATCAGGTTCTTGACCCATAGTAACTCTGAAAAATGGTTGTCCTGTCCCTGCTTGCACACTTTTAGTGAAGAAAAAAATCTTCACCTCCAGATGTAGCCCATTTCTTTTGGGAACACCTTCCTTATCAAGAGGCAAATCTCATCTCCCCGCTACTACCTATCACTGGCCCCAGTTTAGGTCTCTGGGAGAGTCATAAAAACTATGCTTAGTCTTTTATGTCAGCCTCTAACAGAAGACAGCTTTATCTTATCACCTCTAAATATTTCCAGCTTCTTAAGTCAGGGCTTCAAATCACATGATCTTAAGTCTCCTCACCATTTTGCTTCTATGATAAGAGAGGCTGTCCTCAAGTAGACAAGAGGATAGTGTGAGGGGCCAGAGTGTTACTATTCCACAGTCAAGCTCCACCAGGAAATACACTGAGCTTAAAACCATAGGTTATTTCCAGTCTTATAATCCTATGCACAAGGCTCTCCTTATTAGAGCATAAGGATTCCTGAAAACAAATTTTTCTGGACCAAAATAAAAGTTGCAGTTGAGGGACAAGACAACTTATCAGTTTTGAAAAGCTTTTTAAGAAAGAGAATAAAGTCAGCAGAATAAGGCTAAAAGACAGAAGTAATTCTCACTTTTGATGGTTTATTTGGGATAGGAAATTAAAGGCTTGGGAGATTTTTTGGTGAGGGAAGAAGAAAGAAACTATTTCTTATGTGCTCTGTGACAAGAGCAAAAGCAAAGACATTAAGCTCCCAGGGGAACCTAGATGTGTGCTTCCCTATAACCTATTTTGTGCAGATTGTACATTTCATCCAGGCAAACAGCACAATTTCTAAGGTAGAATGTCTCCTGAGGACACTCAGAGGCTCAAAGCTACACAGAGTGGGTAGTCAGATATGGGGGGCAAAAGGGAGGGGGCGAGAAAATAGGATGATGATACAAGGAAAATGACTGGGATCCAAGATTTGGCAATTTTTTTTTCAGGGACAATACTGCATAGTCCCCATAAATTTTTTGACTGCCAAGATAAGCACCTTCCAGAGCAGAGCGAGATTATATATTTTTCCATCAACTCTATAAGCAACTTTCTAGGCATTGGGCCAAAAGGAATACATTATATAGGTGACTTTCAGACACAGAAGGGCAGTTTCATTTCCTCTCTTTTCATCTATGACCAAGTAGAGAAAATATAAGCAAAAAGACAATAACCAGGTGCTTAACAATTCTGACTCACTCTGGGGCAAGTTCCCTATAAAGCTTTTTAGTCCTTTAGTCATTTGTATATCAGGAGTAAAGTGTTCCCAATTAATACTTGGATTTTTAAAAATTGTTTAAAATCTAGGGGCTCAGGAAAATGGATAAACAAATTGTAGTTATTCATATAATAGAATCCTACTCAACAATAAAAAAGAACAAACTATTGTGTATACTGAGATACACAACATGGATGGATCTCTAAACCATTATGATAAATGAAAGAAGCCAGGCAAAAAAATACATACTATATAAGCCCAATTATATTAAATTCTAGAACAGACAAAAGTAATCTATAGTGATAGAAATCAGAAAGTAGTTGCTAAGGGCTTCGGGGTAGGGGGAGATACTAAGTGGAAAGTGACGTAGGCACCCTCCAGAAGTGATGGAAATATTCTGTATCATGTTTGGGGTGATACCTAAATTTGCGCTCACTATTGCCAAAACTTATTAACTGAATTGCTTAAGATCTCTGCATTTTACTGTATGTTATTTACCACACCAGCGGGGGGGGGGGGGGGGGGGAATGTCCTTAGGAATCAAGAGAGCAGGGACAAAACATCCATAGGTTTAGCATGGCAAGTTAAAAATAAAACGAAAGTCTAGGTGCTCATGGTTCTTAAATTCTTTGAGATTGCAGTTAGGAGAAAAGGGGAAAAAGTACCAATGTTTATGGAGTACAATTATAAATCAGGTGCTTTATGGATTTCAACTCATCTACCAAAAGCAGTTAGTTAAGCAATTTGCCCAAGGTCACACCACTACTAAGTGGCAGAACCGTCCAGAACCCCGATGTTTTCTGATTCCAAAGTCTACATTCTTATCATGGCTTTGAATTCTTTATAGTTTTTTTATAGGAAGTTTTAACATGCACCTTATTTGATCTTTTTAATGTATAAAATATTATTACCATTTTATAGAAGAAGAAACGGTCAGAAATATTAAATGAATTGTTCACGGCCACACAGTACATGTGAGGAGCCAGGATTCAAACCCAGATCTTGATTCCAAAATTCCATGTTCTTTCCACTACAGCGCCAAAACAAAATATAAAAACAGTATAACTTTATACCTGAAGAGGTAAATGCCTCAACAGCCCTTGGGAGAAGGACAGGAGAAAAGACTCTACTGAACTACAAACGAGAGATATGGGCCTGACTCCTCCTTCTCCTCAAAGAGAGAAAGTAGAATACAGAAGAACAAAGTGTAAAGTATCTATGGAACATGTAAAGCTACAGTATGTAACAGTTACAAAGCCCTTAAGGAGTACAGAAGTCAACTGTCACCGGTTTTAGTAGTACTAGGCCAATAACAATAATGACAATGACAATAATAATAATTGCGCCGATTTCCCAAGTCAGGGAAGCATGAAAATCATTCTGTTCTATAACTGCAAATGGATTCACTGGTGTGTAAGAAAGCCCAGAGGAGTTGGCTGGTGTACAGAGCAATTCCTTAGGCAAAGTAAGGAGAGAGAAATAGGATTCAAATGTCCTGGACATGTACCCTCTTTATTCAGTATCTGTTATGGCTGTACTTGCCCTGAAATGAGAACTGCAGGTGCTCTGATTAATGGACTAAAGTGTATTTGGACTTCCTTACAGTTTTTGTCAGCTTCTCTGCAGTCTTGGACAAAGCTGCCCATTTTACTTCCTCGAGTGACACAGATAAATTTTTCTCCTCTTTCAAAGAAAGAGCAGCAGTGGGGGCTTTCCCTCAGCTTCTTCCATTTTCTTTAGCTTTTCCAAAGCAGCGCCGCTATGTAGAAAACATCACAGACTCGTAAGGATGGATCTTGAAAGTTTATACATTTTTTTCCCAACTCCCTGCAAAACTGCTCTAACTCAAACTAGACAAGACATCTGTGAAAGAAAAAAATCACAATTTACCTTCTGTTCATGGCACTTTCAGGATGCCTTCAATTGCTAGCTTAACTTCTCCATCCAGCCCTAATGTGATACCCTTAGCAGTCAATGATACCACCTGTCAGGTGAAGAGGACAACTTAAGTCAACAGTTTAGTATTGAAAGAATCTTTCAAAACCTAAAATTGAATATGAGATTGGCCATGAGATTAGAACAGTCTACTTTCACAAGAAGAAACTGGAAACCTTTAATAGTCATTAGCCCTTAAGCCTCTGCTGCAGAGAGTACCAGTTATTCCCCAGTATCTATTCGCCTCTATTTGCCTCTTCTTCACCAGTAATAGAGCTCTGATTTTTAATTGAGCACATGGCTGCCTGAAAAAGCTACACACATTCTCAAACTCCATTGTAGCTAAACATGAGTGACTAAGTTCTAGTCAATGGGTTTAAGCAGAAGTAGTTAAATACAACTTCCATTAAGCATCCTTAAAGGAAGTGAGTGGCCCTTCTTTACTCATCTCTCCTTTCTGCTGGCTTGAATACAAAGGTAAAGGCTGGCACTTTGGCAGCCACTTGGATTGTGAAATGATACTAGGATTGAAAACCACTGATAGGGGGGCAAGAAGACAGAAGGAACCTGGGTCCCTGACTAGACCAATCCTGGGCTACCCTCTTGAATGTGAGAGAAAAATAAACTTCTACCTTGCTTAAGACATTGTTTAGATTTTGCTGTTACTTGCACGAAAACTCAATCCTAATACACTCCTTACTTAATATCTTATTCATATATATATATATATATACATATACACACACACTCTTAATAATTGATAATAATTAATAATTAGTAACAATGAAAATAACAGTGAACAATTCTTCAATTGCTGTAAGCAAGGTATCCTGCAACAACATTCTAGAGGTGCTATGTGTTTGGGAGGGAAGAGTTAAAATAAGGGATAGGTGACATTTTTATAGAGGATACACGAGCACCGCCCTCAGGCCCTAATACTAGCACTGCTGCAAGGAAAAAGATGAGTACCATTATAGGGTATGTTAGAAGCAGCATCCACCAAAATAAAGAGCACCCAATCTCTACAGTATGGGATACAGCAAGCATGTTATTAATCATGTAACTGAGCCTCAGCCTCCTCATCTTTAAGACAGGAGTGATATACCTGTCATAGAGCCACTGGAAAATCATAGGAGATAACAAATGTAAGGTATCTGTCCACAGTAGATGCTCAGTGAATATCACTCCTAATCATATTCCACAGTAAGAAGGGAGGAAAAGAAAATTGAGAGGTCCCTTTTCCTCACTGTTCACTGGTACTGTTTTTCTCTCATGAATTAACAGATTTCCAGTCAGAATTGGCATCTTGTACATGCCTTTTTCCCAGTCAGTACCGAACCCCCATTATCATGCATAAGTGAGAACCTCAACCATTTTAATGACAATTAAACAGTAAAAGACTGCAAGGAAGAGAAGAGATACGAATTCTGTTTACCTCTTCCTGTACCTGGCTTCCTATCTTTCTTGGTACTGTGGTATTTTGAGAATTGTTTTTTAAAAAATCAGGTTAGACAAATGTACTTTCAAAAAGGGGAGCTACAAAGTTTGATACAGGTAAAAGCTTTTTTTTTTTTTTTTAATAAGCTTAGGCCTAAAGCAAGCGATGAATCACTAAAGAGTAGCTGGTTCCTTCAGACTCTGTTACCCATGATGGCTGGTCAGATATTTATAGAAGACACAAGGTTTGATGGCTCACATCCTAAGAAGGCCTCACTTCTAGTCTGTTCATCATTTATCTCTCTATCGTGTGCACGAAGCTAGACATTTTACAAGTAGGTATTATTATTCGTATTTTATAAACAGAAGCTCAAAGTGATCATGAAGAAAACCCTGCTGGCTTTAATTTCAAAATACACCCAAAATCTGATGACTTGCTACCACTTTCACTACTACTACCTAGTCGATGCCATCTTGGCTAAATGATTACAACTGCCTTCTAATTGGTTCTCCCTGCTACCACTCTCTCCCCTACAGTATTTTCTCAACACAGTAGACAGGGGATTGTGTTAAAACATTGTCAGATTATGTTCTGCCCTTACTCAAAACCTTCCAATGGCTTCCCATTTCATTCAGACCAAAAGCCAAAGTGCTTAAAATGACCCACAACACCCTAAACGACCTAACCACTAGTTTGTCCTTTGACTCATCTCTCACTGCTCCCCCCACTTACAGAGTTCCAGTTGTAGTGGCTCCTCCCTATGCCCTAAAACCACTTCACTGTTCCTTCTTTCTGCCTGGAATGGCCTTCTCCCAGATAACTGTATGGCTTGCTTACTCAGTTCCTCCAGGTCTTTACTCAAATGTCATCTTCTCAGTGAGCCCTTCTCTGGCCACAACAATGAAAATTACAAAACCCCCAGATACCTCCTATACCACTTCCCTGCCTTTATTTTTCTCCTCAGCATTCATCACTATCTAACTCTACATAAGGAGCCCTGGTGGCACAGTGTGTTAAGCACTTGGCTGTTAATCGAAAGGTCAGCAATTCAAACTCACCAGCTGCTCTGTGGGAGAAATACGTGGCAGTCTGCTTCCATAGATTTACAGCCTTGGAAACCCTATGGGGCAGTTCTACTCCGTCCTACAGGGTCGCTATGAGTCGGGTTCATGTCTGGTTGGCAGTGGGGTTTTTTGTTTTTTTTTTTTTAACTCTATATAAGGAGCCGTGGTGGCACAGTGGTTAAGTGCTTGGCTGCTAACCAAAAAGGTCGGCAGTTTGAACCCACCAACCGCTCTGCAGTCCACTTCTGTAAAGATTATGGCAACAAGTTTGGTTTTCTTTTGGCTTTGGAACACTCTTACGTATCTTACTAGTTTATATTGTTTATTATCTCCCTTTCCCCAATAAAATGTATACGCAAAGAGGGCAGGGATTTTGATTTTGTTTTGTTCACTGCTGTATATCCCATGACTAGAACAGTGCCTGGCATACAATAACTGTATTTTAAAATAAAGCAAGTAATATGCCTAAGTATTTATACTGTTTAAGTCGCAAAGCTAGAATTCAACTCAAGATTGGCTCCAAATTCTCTTTCTTTCTCTTACGTCACAGTTTTCTCAAAATGGCCTTCTGTTTTCCCCAAATTAAGATCAAGATGGCTTCTCTCAATTCTTACCTAATAGATAACCTAAGCGATCAATGAATCCCATTCAAAATAAGCCTAGCAAGGAAGGGACCTATTTCTGGAAAACTGAGCTAAGTGAGGTTCAAGCTTATAACTTGTCAGGCTAATGTGATACTTTTTCCTCCTGCTTTTTGCTTATCCAGTGAACCAAACCACATCCCTTTCTCTTACCCTGAGGCATCCCCGCAAAAAAAATTACTCAATCAGATACGAAACAGATTTTTTTGCTCCTCTTTCCTTAATAGATGAATCAGAGGCTGTCCTTCTCCTCCCTTCACCTGAGATAGAATGCAATGGTATAATGAAAAATTCACATTTAACTTACAGAGATCCTATAGCTCAAAATGGGGGAATGAACAAGGACCTCTTGAGGTCTTTTTCAATTCTTCTGTTTTGTAAATAGCCAAGCATGACAGCGTTGTGGGGAGAAGGGAACAAGACTCATAATAATTTCTCATGTATCCCTGACAGAGTATAAAAAGAGAAATACAATATTCTTGACTTCTTTCATTTACAAGATCTATAGAGGAATTGTCTTTGTATGGACAAATCATTCTTAATCTCTAGGGCAGTAAGGTATAGGAGAAGATATGCTATGACAAGGAACCAACACTGAGTCAAGTGAAGTTTCTGAGACATAAGTCAACGAATACGAACAAGCTACGGAAGCGAAGATGGAAAACATGTAAGTTACTCCCAGCTATCTCTAGGCAACAGTATCTAACACTGACAGGGATCCACCATATTGAAACGGAAAAGAAAGGAATAAAAGCAATCAAAAAAAGCTGCCAACTTCTGACTCAGCGTTAAAGCTACCAAAATAAGCAAGGCAGTTTCAGATATAAAAACAAATCTCCTCTGGCCTAGGCAGGCAGAGTTTGACCTTGACTTGGCACAAGCCCAAGTGACTACAGCAGCACTTCAACTCACAGACAGGTGGAAGGTGTCTCCCAATGTATCCTCTCCCAATCAAATAACATTAAGAAGCTAATATAAAAACCATCACAATATTAAATAGCAAATTTTGAAAGGAAAAAAAAAACCTTACACTATTCTTGAAACATTTTACTTCACAGGTCTATATACAGATATGGTATTAATATCATACATCACTGAATAAATGAATTCCACAAGGTTAAATGATGATGTGTTTATGTTCTATTTGCTCATTGGCCCTTGGGTCAGCCAATCTGCTTCAGGACTCCATGGCAACAGGTTCTATCACTAAGAGCTACTAGATGAGATCCCTACCCACCCCTTTTTTTTCCCCCTCAATAAAGCATTTTCCATAGAAACTGCTGCAAATACTGGTCAGGGAATAGTCTCCACAGACAAAATAAGTGCTGCCTATTTGATACACTAAAAGTGAGTGCCAAAACCAAGTGAACAGCAATGACAGTGAATCTATGTAAATAACAAGGGATCCCAAAACCCTGGAAATTTTCCCTGTTTAATCTCATTAGAGAAATTCAGGAACCCCTGAAATGCCAGAAAATCGATACCAGGATAAACTGAGGGACTAGTGCAAGTGTGACTGCTGCCTAGCTAAGATCACAATAGTAAAGCTTCCTGTGCCACAAAATACAGACAGAGCTAGAGGTTTGAATTTAGGGCTGCTGACCTTTGTAAGTTTCCCATAACTTTTTTGGGAAATGTTCATCAGCATCAAAACTCACTCAGATATTAAGCCCTTACTCTCTGCATTCTCAAGTCACAGTCAGCTCATACAGTCCTTGGAATTTCATTATGTCTGCCCTCTTCCCTAAACACCTTTGTACTACCACCCTCCACTATCCTTAGAGAAAAAATAAGCCACGCCCAAATGAGGAAACAATATATTCGCCTCTTCACATTCCATGACTCCATTCCTTCTCCCTCAGCTGCAAGCCTCCTTGAAGGAAAGAAGTAACTTGCTATTACAAAATGGTTGAGGAGATTAGACAAAAAACTGTCCTTCTCCCCAGTGGTGCTCATTAACATTCTAAAATCCACCTGGTGTTTTACAAGGTGTCCTCTTTCCTGGCATGCTTTTCATCAATAATTGATATAATATCTCTGCAACAAAACTTTGGTCTCTATCTTCTAGTATATGATAATAAGTGAATGCTGAGAAGTAGACAAAATCTGAGATGTAAGGGTCAAAAGAGCTTGGAAACTATGTGTTTTCATTTGGCTCATATTGTTGTCGTTTTTTGTTTTTTTAATCCCTGCACCATGTAAGAGGAAATGCTCTCCAGTACAAAGGCCATGAAAGTTATGGTATTAAGAGACTATGATCGTTCTTTCTATGAATATTTAATGAAGATGCATTTGCTAGACAAGTCAAATATATATATATACACACACACATATACATATATAAAGAATAAAGTTAAATTCTGACACTACTGACAGGAGTATTTCTAGTAGGTTTTTTTCATGCTGAACGGAGTTTTGCACATACACATCTCAGTTTCCCACAAAAGTGAATGGATGTCTACAACTCTTTTGACAGCACTGAGTTCCAAGGGGCCTATAAATGTGGACTAACATGAGCAGCAATAGATAAAGTTCCAGAAATTCCTAGAACAGAGACTGCCACATCTTTATCCCATTGAGTGGCTGATGGGTTCGAACTGCCGACCTTTCGGTTTGCAGCCAAGTGCTTAACCACTACACCAGCAGGGCTCCTCCTTAAGGAAACAAACCAGAAAACAGGGTAAAAGCAAGTTTTAGTGGGAGTCATAAATAATATCAAAGCTAAAAAAAAAAAGTCACTACAAAGACAGACCTATCAGGCCTCTCCTTTCAGTGAGGTTTCCTCCTTATCTTCACAAGGGAAAATCAAAGCACTTCGCTCTAGTCTCACAACCTTCTTCTTCTTTTTTTTTTTTTTTATAAACAATCCTGGGCCAGGTAGATATAGAAGGACAGCACATTAATAGACCTCAGAAAGACAAGAAGTTGCACAAATAGATTATTTTCTCAATGATGTTGTCTCCCCAACATGAAAGTCCTGGGGCTCCGGTTACAGGTGGCTATCTTCTTCAAATAATAGTAGCAGCAGATATCCTTTATTGAGCAATTACTGCGTTGCAAGCGCTATGCTCAAGAATTTATATAGGTCATCACATTGATCTTCACTTTAACACATTCTGAATATTTACTCTCAGATACTAACATTAGGGATTTTAAAAATGTTATTCTTGTTTTATGATTAGAAAAGTAATGTGGGCTTCTTTACACTTGTAGAAAACACGTACAAATATAAAGAACAAAAATCTCCCATAATATATAACTCAGAGATAACCACTATTAATAACAGTAATGTTTTGAGATATATTTTTCTAATCTTTGTTTCTATGTATAATTTTTATGTAATTTACATGATATAGAACATTTTTAGAAAATACATTTTTTCTACTACTAAAACTATGACCATTTTTCCCATTAACCACTTTTAAACAAAGTCATTTTAATAGTTACTTAATATTCTATTAATGTATGTACCATAATTTATTTAAACATTCCCCATTATCAGATATGTGGGCAGCTGCTGGCCCTCAAAACTGACTGGAGGGCAAATGGTGTTTTTTCTTTCTTTCTTTTTTGGTCCCTGCATGGTGTAAGGAGAAGCCCTGATGGCACAGTGCATTAAACCAATCAGCTGCTAACCAAAAGGCTGGCACTTCTAACCCACTAGCTGCTTTGTGGGAGAAAGATGTCGCAGTCTGCTTCTGTAAAGATTTACAGCTTTGGAAACCCTATGGCGCAATTCTACTCTGTCCTATAGGGTAGCTATGAGCTGGAATCGACTCAACGGCAGTGGGTTTGGTTTTGGGTTTTTTTTGGATCGTACAAATGGTTACGGCGCTTGGCTGCTAACCAAAAGGTTGAAGTTCGAGTCCATCCAGAAGCACCTCAAAAGAAAGCCCTGGTGCTCTACCTTTTTTTTTCCCCCCACTTTTTAATATAACTGCATTTATTTTAACATTTCAAATTACTCAATACAAGTATAACTTAAGTTTCAGGAAGCTGCTAATTTACCCGCGGGCTTGGTGAACCCTGGTCCATGGTCCCTAGAGCAGGTAAAGGAGCGTGTTTCTGCATGGTGGTGCTCCACGGATGGGCTCCTACCCATCCTTCAACCCAGCTCGTAAGCTACTCAACACCCAGGCCTCCTGTGGCATTGACAATAAGCCCAGGGTGCTGTCTCTGTCCCACAGACCCCTGAATTTCAGCTCACTGGTGATCTACTTTTAAAAAACCAGCCACTGAACACCCTATGGGGCACAGTTTTACTCTGACACACATTGGTTGCCATGTGGTGGTAAGGCAGCTGTTAATTTTTACAATAATACTGTGATGGACATCTTTGTGCCAAAATCATTATTCATATTTCTTATTTTTTTTTTTTACTTCCCTAGAATAAATGCATTTCAGAGTTTTAGAGATAAACCCCCCCGCCACCAGTTTAATTACTAGAAGCATGGAGAGTCACACTATCTAATTTCAGTGTTTCTCAACTGTTCTCTTAGTAACATACAATGTCCACTCACCACATCCACGTGGCAGTACCTGGACTCTGAAAAACATTCACTAAGGCAGTGCTTCTCACTTCCCAATTTTCTTCAATTTGTGCCCTATTTTAATAATATAACTTTCCCTTTTCCATACATCCCATTAGAGAAAGGATGTACCCCTTGCTCCTTGATAATCACTCACCTAAGGAAATTAACAGGGAGGAAAAAAAAGTTACTTAGGGAGATATTCTCTTTGCCATTAAGGTTACACCCGTTACTAGTTCTTGTCAATGTACCTTGGTAGTTTAGTAAGTAAGTAAAAAGCCATAAAAGAATAACTCTCTACTTAAAAGTCTTTATAAGAAATTAAAAGAGCATGTTGGCAATTTTAGTATTTGTTTGTGATCTGACATTTAAGATCGTAGATTTTTTTAAGTCCATGAATTTAAGTAGTCTTCATAGAATCTGGCACACACAGTACTACATATAAATCTTACATCCTCACAAATATATGGAGAAAGAAGAACATCACTACATCAACGCATATAGAGAAAAGCAGAGGAAACAGCTTCAAAGGCAGGTGCCAAAGGCAAGTGTCCTAAGATTTCAAAGTAGATAGATAAAAGCCAAGCGTAGAAAGTAAAAACAGCCATCACCAGCACCACCACCACCAACCATCATCTGTAGAAATCAAGAGATCAATGATGTCCAATTAAAGAGAAAAAGCTGATAATCTTCTCAAGGAACATTTCTCAATTTGGCCTCTATGCATCAAATTAGAAAAGATACTTCCTAAAAGGATCAATTGTGTCAATTTTAAGCTTAAATATTTAGATTATACTTGTATTAACTTTAAAAACTCAATATTGTATATGGCTTACAAATTTCTTCTGGCTACTCTGTCCCATAGGGTTGCTGTAAGTCGGAATCAACATATGGGTTTGGTTAGGTTAGTAACTTTTAGGCACGGAAATGGTCCCTTATCACTTTTGCCAGGAAGTCCTGGCAAAACATGTATCATACATTTTTAATTATCCCAAACAGGATGATGCTAAAACACCTTTTGCAAAAGTAGCTCTTGATCCTTAAAAAAAAAAAAAAAAGAGAGAGAGAATTAAAAAAAAATTGAAATCTCACTTCTCTGACACCATTCAGTAGATTTCCTGTCCTTTTCCAAAACCTTGATGGTTAGAAAACAAAGGTTAAAAAAAAAAAAAAAGTGCTTTCAGTTGAAATAAAGACACCTCTTGGTCATTTTTCCCCTGATAATGAATGAAACATTTAACAAAGACTTTTTCCACTTTTTTTCTTTTATGTCTATCCCACTCATACCCAAACGGAAGGAAAACCAAGTTAACAAAACCATCATCTTTTAAAATTTCACAGCAGCTTTCTTCCCCCTCAAAGGCTATTCCTGTCCTTGTTGCAGACAGGGAACTGCTGCCAGTGACGTCAGAACAGTCTCCCAGCAACAATTAATGAGGGTTGTCCACCACAGGGGTTTCCTGAAAAGCTAGCAAGAAATTGTCCATATATTTGCTGCAATATCAAGACGCAACAATGTGGTGGAATTTCTCTTAACCCTTACAGCTCCAGTCTCTGGCAAGCTTCTAAACAGGTTAATCTTTTGGAATGCTCTCCATTCATCCTAGGATTATCTCCCCTCACCCCATTTTGTCCCTAAATAAAGTAAGACTTTTGCTAGTTCAAAACATTTTTGATTATTGTAAATCTCATTGAAATGGAAAACAGGACTGCATAATGGAAGTTGAAAAACAGACATTATTCTTTTCACTTCATATAAAGAACTCAGAATAAATGAAAGCGCAGAATAGGGTAAAAAAAAAAAGGGGGGGGGGATAGAAAATAAACCAGACAATTCTCCACATGTGCTACCCAAACATACATCCACAGACAGGCAAACCTTAAAATTTCTCTAGGCTCTAGTTTACTGAGATTTTCACACTGACCTCTGCAGGCAGCCCTCCAGAATGGATGGTATTAAAATGGAGTTGCATAAAAAGGAAAAGATGTCCAAACACTCAGTCTAAAATCAAATGAATTGGGCTGTTATGCTCACACCTACAAGTATACCTAATAATTTCTTCCTAGAGCTTTGCTTTAGCCATATCATCCAAAATTGGAGTTTTACTCCAAACTACAGTAGCAAGGAATTTTATGTAACCACCTATTTTTGAGATCTGAGAAACGGCATACAAACTGCCTGCTCAGGACCAGTGCAAACAAGGTAGGAAAATTCCAAAACCCAACCTAGAATTACTAATGGATGCAGAAATCTGCTTTTTCCTTCCATATTTAGAAAAAGCAATTAGGTAAAATTCATCAGCAGCAGGACATATATAGGGTTAACTGAGGCACCCTGCTTCAGCAGTCCTGGCTTTGGCTGCTCCCATTCTAAAAGGAAACAAACACAACAGCACCATATCATTAAAACACCCCACTTTGGCTGCAGCTCATCTCAACGCACCCAGGTATCATCACCAAGTCACAGATGGGAGAACGCACCGCTTCAGATGAATTTTTCTTGTTCCTTCTCTCCGCTCCCCTCCCTCCCTCTCAGAAGAAAAAGACCGCAAACAAAACCACTACGTCACTGGAGGTAGGGGGAATCCCATCTCTGCACTCTTTAGATAGAAACCAAGACCAGCAAACAAAAACAAGCCAATTATAAGAAACAAACTATCCAAAATAAGAAGCAATAAATCCAGAAGAAATTCATATGACAACCTGAACATGTCAAAAGACCTGTTTCAGTAAAAAGGTTGAGCAAACTCCTCCTCCGGAATTTACCCCAGAACATTCATATTCAGAAAAGCTCTTTAAACACAGCAAAAGAGACATATTTCTTCCTATCACATTTAAAGACAAGGGGACAGTAACATAAAGACATAGGACAGAAAGGCATATTCACCAGCTGGGTGTGGAGAGCTGTGTAATGACACAGTGAAGGATATTTATAGGGGATTCCCTGCTCCTGCAATGTGCGTCAACAGCATCACCAAAGAGAACAGAAGCCACCACTATTCTCATAAGCTAAATATGAATTAAGCATTGCTTGAAACAGCCATGGAAGAGGCAGAATCTGGATACAATGAGAGTTGTTACCAAACCTCATTTTTTAAATATTTTAAAGATAAAAAAACAGGAAACGAAAATATCACAAACCCTCACAAAACTTAACACTTGAAAATTCTCTAATTTCTCTCATGTGTAATATGCAGTTAAACTGGCCAGGATTTTTTTTTTTAAGCTATTTATCTTTTTCTAGCTTTTTCCCTACCCAGTCTATGGAGTTCAAGGACTTCATATAAAGAAAAAAAAAATTATACAAAACTCACCCCAGATGCATCCGCACTTACACCAACAGCAAGCTCACATTATTAACGGAGACCTCATTGTAAGGATCAGTTCTGCCGGAATCTGGCCGGAAGAAATTCCTTCTGGGAGACCTGTGCCTCCCCCCGCCCCCTGCCCCCACCCCCGTCCCCTCCCACCCCCTTCACTCTTCAATGAAATGCTACTGATCCTTGCTGCTGCGTCTCCAGCAAGCTAATTGCTCTGACAAGCAGCTCTGAAGCAGACCATGGCCCAGCTGTTCACAGAGATGTCACCTAGAGCTCTGCCAACAGTCACACTGGCGCGCAAACACACACACTCTCACATACACACACACAGGCTGCAAGAACACCCCTCCCACCTCCTCTTCTTGCTCTCATTCAAGTACTTCAGTGGCATGTCTGCCTCCACACTGCTCTGAGGATAGCTTTTAAAGACACAGCAGCAGCTCTTTTCTGCTGCTTGTGTTGAGATGCCAAAATAGTCTCCTTAGTGACGAATAATGAGTTGGGGATCTGTACTGAATTAAAAGTACACTTTTGAATTTACCTTGCCTTTTTCTCATCTGCAAAGTAGCTGAGACCAGGGAAATGGCTTTTGCCTAAAAGCCACATGGCTGGACTTTACAAATATAAAACCAAGACAAAACTCAGTTACAGATAATTTTCTTTCCAGCCAGCTATATTTAGTAAAATCATTTTTTGTTCTGGGAAAGAAAGCAGGCAGCATAGGGTACTAGTAGGTATCTGCTCCTTCTTCCATATTTGCCCCCAAAAGGATGGGGAAAAGGTTTTGGCTATAAAACGGGGAAATGTGGAAATTGTGAAGGCACCTTACTGGCAGAATTGAAGAAAAAAGGCGAAGAGAGAGCATAAGGATGAGGATGAGGGGAAATAGATTAAAATAAAGTAAGTGGTGCAAATGAGACCAGGAAAGAAGAGTAAAAGTTCCAGAAAGTATGCATGGTTCTAGGGTAGCAGACTCAGAAATGACTGCCAGGTACTAATTTTTGAGAATCCTAGGAAAGCCAGCAATCTCTGTTGTTACAGGCGGTTAATAGACGTGCCGGGTGGCACAATGTCTTCACTAGCACAAAATAACAAAAGAGTAGGGTCTGAGGAAAACAATAAAACCTGTCACAAAGACACATCTAATCATTCGCTTAACATATTTGTTGTGTGCTTGTGTTCTTACTAGGGGCCAAGCACTATGATAAGATCTAGGAATATGAGGCAGATTCATTAGGGTCATACAGAAAAGAAAAGGACTCTGGCTCTTACTCTGAGAGATAAGAAGCCACTGGGAGGTGGAAAGCTGTTCCCAAGGGTCAAGTATAGATACCAGTGAAACGAATCTGGCTTTTACTGAGATGAGAAGCTGTTGAGGAGTTTGAAGCAGAGAAACAACATGTTTTGACCCACATTTCTTTTTTGTCCCTCAAATTTTTATTTGAAAATTTTCTTCTAACATATAGAAAATTTGCAAAACTACAGGATTTTTACGCAAACAACATACACTGTATGCTTTTGCCAACTGCGCAACCCCCTCACACACTGTTTTCCTAAGCACATTACACACATGTGTGGGACACTATTTCATGTGCGCATTTGCGAAAAATATTGTAGTATAACAATCACCTAGATTCATGCACATATATAATTAGAAACATGTGAGTGTATATATGTACATATGTGGACATACATTTTTTCCAAACCTATTTGAGAAGTTTGTCAACAGCATCATCATGATGACTCTTCATGCCTAAAATGGTTCAGCATATATCTCCTAACAACGAGGTCATTCTGAACTATGGAAATAATCACCAGCCGAGTACCAGACGGGTTACTGGGTAGTACACATGTGTGGAAGATCTAAATAGCACTGCACTGCAAAAGCTTTCAAAACTGAAATGACTTTGGAACTACTACCCACAGAAGGCTGGTCAGAATTTGTAGTCTGAACCCAACTAAGTCAAGTCAACATTCACCGTAGGATTTAAACAAGACCCAAACTCTCATAATATTCAAAATTTCCAGCATACGACCAGAATTATTTGGCATATAACATAGTTTATAAGGAAAATATTCTACATTCTACTTTGGTGAGTAGCATCTGGGGTCTTAAAAGCCTGTGAGAGGCCATTTAGGATACTCCACTGGTCTTACTCCATCAGGAGCAAGGTAGAATGAAGATTAGTCCAAAGGACTGATGCACCACAACTACAACAGCCTCCGCCAGACTGAACCCAGTACAACTAGATAGTACCCAGCTACCACCAATGACTGCTCTGACAAGGGATCACAATAGAGGGTCCTGGATGGAGGTGGAAAAAAATGTAGAACAAAAATCTACCTCACGAAAAAAGACCAGACTTACTAGCCTGACATAGATTGGAGACACCACCCCGAGAGTATGGCCCCCGGACACCCATTTAGCTCAGTAATGAAGTCACTCCTGAGGTTCACCCTTCAGCCAAAGATTAGACAGGCCCATAAAACAAAACGAGACTAAAGGGGCACACCAGCCCAGGGGCAAGGACTAGAAGGCAAGAGTGGACAGGAAATCTGGTAGCAGGGAACCCAAGTCTGAGAAAGGAGAATGTTGACATATGGTGGGGCTGGAACTGATGTCATAAAACAGTATGCGTACTGTTTAATGAGAAGCTAGTTTGTTCTGCAAACCTTCATCTAAAGTACAATAATAAAAATTAAAAAAATTTTATCAATAATTTCAAAGAGAAAACAATCTAGGAAAAAAAATTACCTGGCATATAAAGAACCAGAACAATTACAATTCACACAGAAAAAGACGATCAGCAAAGCAAGCACCAATATCAAGTTGATGCAACTATTGGAATTACCTGACAAAGATCTTAAAGTAGTTTTAAAAATGCTCCAACAAGCAGTTTATGTTAATAGGGGAAACTGCCAAATTGGTCTATGTTCTGCTGTGTGTATTCTTGACAACAACAAGAATGAAATAATTTTTAGAAATGGTCCAACAAATAAGGATTAACACTCCTGAAACTAATGGAAAGATAAAATGTCTCAGTAAAGGAATAAAGCACATCAAGAAGCCACAATAGAAATTTTAGAACTGAAAAACAAAACAACCAAAATAAAAACACTCACTTGATTGAGTTCAAGAGCAGAACAGAGTTAATAAAAGAATCTGTGAATTTGGAGACAGCAATAGAAACTACCAGATCTGAACAATAAAGAGAAACAAGATTGAAAAAAAATTAAACAAGTCTTCAAGGACCTGTGAGGCAATACTAGAGTCTAATATTCAGGTCATTAGTCTCAGGAGAGGAGAAACACTATAGTGCAGAATCAACAGTTGAAGAAATAATGGCTGAAAACTTCACAAATTTCAAGTATTCCATACAAACTTATGGATTCATCATAATCGAACAATTAAAAACTTACAGAAAATCCCAAACGTACCTAGAGAAAAATGACATATTACTTAAAAGACAACAATGATTTTGATCACTTATATTCATCAAAGGAAACTATGGAAATTAGAAGGAAACAGAAAAGCATTTTTAAAGTGCTGAAAGGAAAGAATTATAAATACAGAACTCTAATTTTCTATAACTTGAGAAAATATCTTTCAAGAATGAAGGTGAAATGAAGACATTCTCAGAAGAAGGAAAATGAAGAGAATTCATTACCAGTAGATCCGCCTTAAAAGAATGGCTAAAGAAAGTTCTTCAGAAAAAAGGGAAACGTGGAACACCAAAAATGCAGAAAAAAAACATAAATGGTAAATATATGGGTACCCAGCCCAGTGCCATCGAGTCAATTCATATAATAATATAATATGGGTCGGAATCGACTCGAGGGCACTATTCTGTTAAGTTCTTTAAAATACATTTGACTGTTACAAGCAAAAATTTTCAGATTACCTGATGAGATTTTTAATTTATGTGGATGGAAAAAAAAAAAAATTTTTTTTTTTTTTTAATACATAAGACAATTACAACATAAAGGAGAAACAGGAAAGGAAACTATATAGTGGTAAGGTTTCGACATTCTAGCTGAAATGATAAAATATTAATTCTAAATAGTTAAAAGGTAGGTCTCCGTACACATACATATGTATGTATGTGTGTATATGTGTGTATGTATACGTGTGCACATAAATACACAAACATGCACACACATATATACAGAGATATCCCTATAGCGATCCCTAAAAAAACTACACAGATGGATATAGTAAAAAACCTAATACTAAAATCAAAACCAAACCCATTGCCATCGAGTCAATTTCAACTCAAAGCAACTCAAAGGAAAGAGTAGAACTGCTCCATAGGGTTTCCAAGGCTGTAATCTTTACAGAAGCAGACTGTCACATTTTTTTCCCATGCAGCAGCTCGTGGGTTTGAACCACCAACCTTTCGGTTAGCAGCCAAGCGCTTAACCACTGTGCCAGCAGGACTACTCAAAAAATCTAACAGATGAATAAACATGGAATACTACAAAATGTTCAAATGACTCAAAGGGCAGGAAATGAAAGGAAAAAATAGAAAACAAATAATAAAACGGTAGACCTAAACCTACCAATAATTACATTAAATGTAAATGGTCTAAAAATATCAATTAAAAGTCAGAGATTGTCAGGATAAAAAAAAAAAAAAAACACACACACAATCATATGTTCCCTACAAGAAACTTTCTTGTAGATAATGATAGATTAAACATAACAAACAGAAAAAGATACACCATGCAAATATTAACCAAGAGAAAGCTGGAGCGAGCGGTTATATAATATTAGACGAAGTAGACTTTGGAGCAAAGAAATTTACCACGGATAAAGAGGAACACTACATAATAAAAAAGGGACAACTCACCAAAAAGACATAAACCAATTTTAAATGTCTATGTGCCTAACAACAGAGCTTCAAAATACACAAGTAGTAATGAGAACTGAAAGGAGAAGACACAAATGCACAATTACAGCTGGAGATTTCAACACCTTCCTCTCAGGAATACACAGAACCATTAGATGAACAACGGTATAGAAGAACTGAGCAATGCCATCAACCAACAAGATCTAACTGATGTTTATAGAAGACTACAACTAAGAGCAGAACACATATTCTTTTCAAATGCTCATGGAGCACTCACCAAGATAGACCGTATCTTGGGTTATAAAACAACCTTAACAGATTTAAAAGAACTGAAGACATATAGAGTATGTTCTCTAACCACAATGGAGTTAAACCAGAAATCAATAATAAATGCATTAACATAAAAGTTTCCAAACATTTGGAAATTAAACAACACACTTCTAAATAATCCATGGATGAAAGGAAGTCTCAAGGTAAATTGGAAAATATTCTGAATTGAATGAAAATGTAGTAACACAACATATCAAAATTTGTGGAAAGCAAACCAAAGATGTTCTTAGAGGGAAATATGCATTAAATGGTTATATTAGAAGAGGAGAGGTCTCATATGAATAATCTAAGTTTCCACCTTAAGAAACTAGTAAAAGAACAAAAAACCACAAAGCAATCAAAATAAAATAAAAAGCAGAAATTAATGAAATTAAAAACAGAAGGAAAAAAAAAAACAAACAATAAAACCAGAAGCTTTTTTTTTTTTTTTTTTAAAAGATCAATGTAATGGATAAGTCTGTTGCAAGACTAACAAAGAAACAGAAGATAAACATCACCAAAAACAGGAATAAAAGAGACATCACTACAGATCCCATGAACATTAAAAAGACGGTAAGGGAGTACCTCAAATGTTTCCATGAACATAAATTTGACCACTTAGTTGAAATGGATCAATTCCTTGAAACCCACAAATACCAAAAGTCAATCAAGATGAAACAGATGGCTTGAATAATCCTGTGCTTTTGTTGTTGTTGCTGGGTGCTCTCCAGATGATTCTGACTCACGGCGACTCCATAGGATACAGCAGAACTGCCCTATAGAGTTTTCTTGCTGTAATCTTTACAGACGCAAATTGCCAGGTTTTTTCTTCTGTGAAGACACTGGGTAGGTTCAAACCACCAACCTTTTGATTAGCAACCAAGCATTTGGTTAATTATTGTGCCGCCAGGGTTCCTTGAACAATCCTATAACTATTAAAGAAATCTACAGGTATTTTTTCCCATGAAAATTCTAATAAATATTTAAAGAAAAAATAGTAGCAATTCTATAAAGGCTATTCAGAAAATAGAAGAAATGGGAACCCTCCTTTCCAACTTACTTTCTGAGGCCAGCATTACTCTGATATCAAAACCAGCCAAAGAGAGGCGTTTTGTATTCTGTTTATGCCTTGTATTAGGACTCCTAACGTTGTCCCTATTTTTTCTTCTGTGATCTTTATCGTTTTAGTCTTTATGTTTAGGTCTTTGATCCACTTGGAGTTAGTTTTTGTGCATGGTGTGAGGTATGGGTCCTGTTTCATTTTTTTGCAAATGGATATCCAGTTATGCCAGCACCATTTGTTAAAAAGACTATCTTTTCCCCAATTAAAAATATAATAATTTATTGATGGCCTGCAGACAACAGTCAACATCAAATCACATAAAAAGGCAGACCATGCACTAAGAACCCAAAACAAAGATTAAGAAATGCTCCAGAGGAAGAAAACTTTTTTGGAAATACAGGAGATAGAATTTAAAAGATTAGTATACAGAGCTCCTCAAGAGATCAGGAAGGAGACCAGGCAAAAAGCAGAAAAAGCCAAGGAACACACAGATAATGCAATAGAGGAACTTAGGAAGGTTATACAAGAGTATAACGACAAATTTAACAGGCTAAAAGAATCCACAGAGAGAGAGCGAACTGAAATTCAAAAGATTAACAATGAAATTTCAGAGTTACAAAACTCAGCAGAAAGTCACAAGAGCAGAACTGGAAGCAGTAATGGAAGTCGGAATTAGTGAGATTGAAAATAAAGCACTTGACACCAACTTATTTGAGGAAAAATCACATGAAAAAGTTTTAAAAAATGAACAACCCTAAGAATTATGTGGAGGGATATTCATTAATTAGACAGCAGATAAGAACTACTCCAGGTGAAGGGAAAGACAACACGCAATACAGGAGAGGTCAGCATAACTGGACTAAACCAAAACCAAATAAGTTTCCTGAATAAACTGCTTCGAATGCCAGTGTAATAGGGGCGAGGGTTTGGTGACCATGGTTTCAGGGGACATCTAAGTCTACTGGCATAATAAAATCTATTAAGAAAGCATTCTGCATCCAACTTTGGAGAGTGGCATCTGGGGTCTTAAACGCTATCAAGTGGCCATCTGAAATGCATCCATTGGTCTCAACCCACCTGGACCAAAGGAGAATGAAGAAAACCAAGAACACAAGGTAATTATGAGCCCAAGAGACAGAAAGGGCCACATAAACCAGACTACATCAGCCTGAGACCAGAAGAACTAGATGGTGCCTGGCTATAACCGATGACTGCCCTGACAGGGTAAACAACAGAGAACCACTGAGGGAGCAGGAGAGCAGTGGGATGCAGACCTCAAATTCTCATAAAAAGACCAGACTTAATGGTCTGACTGAGACTAGACAGACCCTGGTGGTCATGGCCCCCAGACCTTCTCTTAGGCCAAGACAGGAACCATTCCCAAAGCCAACTCTTCAGACAGGGATTGGGTTGGACAATGGGATAGAAAAAGATGCTGGTGAAGAATGAACTTCTTGAATCAAGTAGACGCTTGAGACAATGTTGGCATAATCTGTCTGGAGGAGAGATGAAAGGGCAGAGGGGGTCAGAAGCTGGCAGAATGAACACCAAAAGAGACAACAGAGGGAAGGAGGGGGAGAGCAATTAGGACTATATCGCAATGTATAAATAATTTTTTGTATGAAACTGACTTGATTTATAAGCTTTCACTTAAACCACAAAAAAAAAAAAGAATTATGTGGGACTCTATCAACTATCAACAGGGATAACCTATGAGTGACTGACTGGAGTGCTACAAGAGAAGGGAGGATAACAGACAATACAGAGAGAACTGTTGAAGATTTGTTGGCAGAAAACTTCCCTGATATCATGAAAGATGAGAAGATATCTATCTAAGAAGCTCATCAAACCCCACACAAGGTGAATTCCAAAAGAAACTCACCAAGACATATTACAATCAAATTTGCCAAAAACAAACAGAGAGAATTTTAAGAGCAGCTAGGGATAAACAAAAAGTTGTCTACAAATGAGTCAATAACACTAAGCTTGGACAACTAAGCAGAAACCGTGTAGGCCAGAAGGCAATGGAATGACATACAGTAAGCCTTGAAGGAAAAAACTGCCAGCCAAGAATTATATATCCAGCAAAACTCTCTCTCAAATATCATGGTGAACTGGGGCATTTCCAAATAAACAGAAGTGTAGGGAATTTGTTAAAACCAAATCAAAATTACAAGAAATACTAAGGGGAGTCCTCCGGTGAGAAAATCAGTAACATCAGATAACAATCAAGACTTGAACACAGGACAGAACGACCAGGTATCAACCCAGATAGAAAAGTCACAAAAATAAATCAAAGCTAAAACACTGAAAAGAGGGAAACAGAGATGTCAATATGCAAAGACGACAACATTAAAACAAAGAAGAGGGACTAAATAATGTAGTTATGGATCTTTCATATGGAGAAGAAGTCAAGGCACTATGAAGAAATAAAAGATTGGTTTAAACGTAGAAAAAAAGGGGTAAATATTAAGGTAACCACAAAGGAAACTAACAATCCTACACAACAAAATAAAAAAAACAAGAAAAACATAAAGACTCAGAAAATACGAAATCAACAACAATGAAAAGAAAATACATTAGGAAAAATGACTCAACACAGAAAATTAAGCAGAGCAAAGAAAATGGCAATGACACACACAAAAAGACACCAAAATGGCAGCACTAAACTCATATAAAACTCATACCTATCAAAAATTACACTGAATGTAAATGGATTAAATGTACCTATAAAGAGACAGAGAGTGGCAGAATGGATTAAAAAGCATCTGTCTATATGCTGTCTGTAAGAGACACACTTTAGACTTAGAGATACAAACTAAAACTCAAAGGATGGAAAAAATACATCAAGCACACAAACACCAAAAAAAGAGCAGGAGTGGCAATAGTAATCTCTGACAAAATAGGCTTTAAAGCAAAATCCACCACAAAGGATGAGGAAGGACAGTATATAATAATTAAAGGGTCAATACACCAGGAGGATATAACCATAATAAATATTTATGCATCCAATGACAGGGCTCCAAAATACATAAGACAAACTGTAACAGCATTGAAAAGAGAAATAGCCAGCTCTACAATAATAGCAGGAGATGTCAAAACAACACTTGCAGTGAAGGACAGAACATCCAGAAAGAAGCTCAATAAAGACATGGAGGATCTAAATGCCACAATCAACCAACTTGGTATCATAGACATATACAGAACACTGCACCCAACAGCAGCCAAATATACTTTCTTTTTCAACACATGTGGAATGTTCTCCAGAACAGATCACATATTAGGCCATAATGCAAGCCTTAACAGAATCCAAAGCACAAAATATTACAAAGCATCCTTTCTGACCATAAAGCCATAAAAGTAGAAATCAATGACAGAAAAAGGGAAAAAAAAAAATCAAATATATGGAAACTGAACAACATCTTGCTCAAAAACTACTGGGTTATAGAAGAAATCAAGGCCAGAATAAAGAAATTCACAGAATCAGATGAGGATGAAAACACATCCTACCAGAATCTTTGGAACATAGCAAAAGCAGTGCTCAGGGGTCAATTAATAGCAATAAATGCACACATCCAAAAAGAAAGGGCCAAAATCAAAACATTAACCCTACAAGTCGAACAAATAGAGAGCTGCAAAAGCAGCCCTCAGGCACCAGAAGAAAGCAAACAATAAAAATTAGAGCAGAATTAAATGAAAGAGAGACTAGAAAAACAATTGAAAGGGTTAACAAGACCAAAAGCTGATTCTTTGAAAAGAAATAGATAAACCATTGGCCAAACTGACAAAAGAAAAACAGGAGAGGAAGCAAAGAATACTATGAAAAATTATACTCCAACAAATTTGGAAACCTAGAGGAAATGGACAAATTTCTAGAAACACATGACCTAACTAAACTAACACAGAGGCAGAACTAAATAAACCTATAACAAAGGAAGAGATTGAAAAGGTAAGTAAGAAACTCCCAACAACAACAACAACAAGCGCTAGCCCTGACGGTTTCACTGGAAAATTCTGCCAAAGTTTCAGAGAAGAGTTAACACCTCCACTACTAAAGGTATTTCAGAGCATAAGAAAGGATGGAATACTCCCAAACTCATTTTACGAAGCCAGAATAACACTGATACCAAAATCAGCTAAATACACTACAAAAAAACTACAGACGAATATCCCTCATGAACATAGACGCAAAAATCCTCAACAAAACTCTAGCCAACAAATTTCAACAACATTTCAGAAAAATAATTCACCATGGCCATTTGGGATTCATACCAGGTATGAAGGGATGGACCAACATTAGAAAAACAATCAATGTAATCCATCATCACATAAATAAAATGAAAGACAAGAACGACATGATCTTATCAATTAATGTACAAAAGGCATTTGACAAAGTCCAACACCCATTCACGATGAACACTCTCAGCAAAACAGAAATAGAAGGGAAATTCCTCAACTTAATAAAGGGCATTTATACAAAGCCATCAGCCAACATCATCCTAAATGAAATCTGAAAGCATTCCCCTTGAAAACGGGAACCAGACAAGGATGTCCTTTATCGCCACTCATATTCAAACACTGTGTTGGAAGTCCTAGCCAGAGCAATTAGGTCAGAAATAAAGGGCATCCAAATTGGTAAGGAAGAAGTATCCTTATTTGCAGAACATATGATCTTATACACATAAAACCCCAAAGAATCCATAAGAAAACTACTGGAACTAACAGAAGATTCCAGCAAAATATCAGGATACAAGATAAACATACAAAAATCAGTTGGATTCTTCTACACCAACAAAAAGAACACGGAAGAGGAAATCACCAAATCAATACCATTTACGATAGACTCCAAGAAGAGTAAATACTTAGGACTAAATCTAACCAGAGATGAAAAAGACCTATACAAAGAAAACAAGACATTACCACAAGAAACCAAAAGAGACCCACATAAGTGGAAAAACATACCTTGCTCATGGATAGGAAGACTCAGCATTGTGAAAATATCAACTCTACTCAAAGATATCTACAGATACAATGCAATCCCAACCCAAATTCCAATGACATTTTTTAATAAGATAGAGAAACAAATCACCAACTGCATATGGAAAGGGAAGAGGCCCTGGATAAGAAAAGCATTACTGAAGAAGAACAACAAAGTCGGGGGCCTCACACTACCTGATTTTAGAACCTACTATACTGCCACAGTGATCAAAACAGCCTGGTACTGGTACAACAACAGATACATAGACCAATGGGAACAGAATTGAGAATCCACATGTAAATGTATTCATATATGAGCACCTGATATTAGACAAAGGCCCAAAGTCCATTAAATGGGGGAAAGGCAGTCTCTTTAACAAATGGTACTGGCATAACTGGATATCCATCTGCAAAAAAATGAAACAAGATCCATACCTCACACCATGCACAATAAGTAACTGAAAATTGATCAAAGACCTACAATACAAAACCTAAAATGAGAAGTATCATGGAAGAAAAAATATAGACAACACTAGGAGCCCTAATACATGGTATAAACAGAATACAAAACCTTACTAACAGTACACAAACACCAGAAGTGAAACTAGATAACTGGGAGCTCCTAAAAATCAAACACCTAGGCTCATCCAAAGACTTCGCCAAAAGAATAAAGAGATTACCTACAGACCGGGAAAAAATTTTTAGTTATGACATTTCCAATCAGCATCTGATCTCTAAAATCTACAAGATACTGCAAAACCTCAACAACTAAAAGACAAATAACCCAATTAAAAAATGGGCAAAGGATATGAACAGGCACTTCACCAAAGAAGACATTCAGGTGGCTAACAGATACATGAAGAAATGCTCACGATCATTAGCCATTAGAGAAATGCAAATCAAAACTACAATGAGATACCATCTCACCCCCACAAGGCTAGCATTAATCCAAAATAATAAATGTCGGAGAGGTTGTGGAGAGACTGGAACACTTATACACTGCTGGAGGGAAAGTAAAATGGTACAACCACTTTGGAAATCGATTTGGAGCTTCCTTCAAAAGCTAGAAATAGAAGTATCATACAATTTAGCAACCCTACTCCTTGGAATATATCCTAGAGAAATAAGGGCCCTCATGTGAATAGATATACGTGTACCCATGTTCACTGCTGCACTGTTCACAATAGCAAAAAGATGGAAACAATCTAGATGTCTGTCAACGGATGAATGGATAAACAAATTATGGTATATTCACACAACGAACTATTACTCAATGATAAAGAACAACAATGCATCCACGAAACATCTCATAAACATGGATGAATCTGGAAGGCATTATGCTGAGTGAAATTAGTCAGTCGCAAAAGGACAAAATTGTATGAGAGCACTGAACTCAAAAAAAGGCTTAAATACAGGAGAAAACATTCTTTGATGGTTACGAGGGTGGGGAGAGAGGGAGAGGGGTATTCACTAACTAGATAGTAGACAAGAATTATCTTAGGTGTAGGGAACGACAACACAGAAAACAGGGTCAACTGGCATAACAAAGTATATTAAGAAAATTTTCTGCATCCCACTTTGATGAGTGGCAACTGGGGTCTTAAAAGCTAGCAAGCAGCCATCTAAGATGCATCAATTGATCCCAACCCACCAAGAGCAAAGGAGAATGAAGAACACCAAAGACAAAAGGAAAATATTAGCCCAAGAAACAAAAAGGGCCACATAAACCAGAGATTCCGTCCGCCTGACACCAGAGGAACTAGATGGTGCCCGGCTACCACCAATGACGGCCCGGACAGTGAATACAAGACAGTCCCTGATGGAGCAGGAGAAAAGCGGGATGCAGAACTCAAATTCGCATAAAAAGACCAGACTTAATGGTCTGACTGAGACTGGAGAATCCCCAGAAGACAAGGCCCCGGACTCTCTGTTAACCTAGAACTAAAACCATTCCCAAAGCCAATTCTGCAGACAAAGATTAGGCTGGACTGTAAGACATAAAACGATACTTGTCAACAGTGTGCTTCTTAGTTCAAGCAGATACACGAGACTAAATGGGCGGCAGAAAGAGACAGGAGCTGACTGAACAGAACTGGGAAATCCGGGGTGGAAAGGAGGAGTGTGCTGACATATTACAGAGAGAGCCAAGTAGAGTCACATAACAACGTGTGTATAAATTTCTCCATAAGAAACTAACTTGAGTTGTAAACTTACACTTAAAGAACAATTTTAAAAAGAAAAAAAAAAGCCAAAGACATTACAAGAAAAATATAGACCAATATCCCTCATGAACACAGATGCAAAATAATTCAACAAAATATTATCAAAACCAGTGACATGTGAAAAGAATAATACATTACAACTAAGTGGCATTTATCCTGAGAACACAAGGCTGGTTTAATTTTTGAAAATCGATCAATGTAAAATAAACCTATTATATTATGTCCAAAGAAGAAAAACCACATGATCATTTCAGATGATACAGAAAAACATCTGACAAAATTCAACATCCATTCCTAATAAGAAGCTCTTTGCAAACTAGGAATAGAAAGGAATTTCTCAATCTGATAAAGAGCAGTTACAACAAACCTACAAACCCTACGCTTTCCTTCTAAGATAAGAAACAAGGCAAGGTTGTCCACTGTTGCCACTACTATTCACCATCGTACTGGAAGTCTTCCAGTTTAATAAAGTAAGAAAAAGAAATAAAAGGCATACATATCATCAAGGAAGAAATAAAACTGTTTGGATTCCCAGACAACATGATTGTATACATATAATCTCCTAGAACTAAAAATGTATTTGGCAAAAACAGTATAAATAAATATGTTTAGCAAAGTCACAGGATATAAAGTTAATAACCCCAAATCAATCAAATTTCCATATACTAGCAATGAGTAATTGAAAACCAAAAATTTAAAAATACCGTTAATAATACCTCTTCCCAAAATTAAATATTTATATTTATATGGAAAGGCAAAGGTGCCAAAATTGTCAAAATAATTTTGAAGAATAAGGTTGTAAAAATTACAGTACTCAATTTTATAACTTATTCTAAAATTACAGTAATAAAGACAGTATGGTATTGGTGAAAGGAAAGACACAGAACAATGGAACAGGAAAGAGCATCCAGAAATACACCTACAAATATACATCAGCTGACAAAGTGCAAAGCCAATTAAATGGAGAGAAGACAGTCTTTCCAACAAGTAGTATAAAAATTACTAGACATGCATATGCCAAAAAAATGAATCCTGACTTAAGCCTTACACCTTAGACAAAAGTTAACTCAAAATGAAACATTGATCCAACTGTAAAATGTGAAACTATAAAATGTTCAGAAGAAAACAGAAATAAATCTTTGTCACTTGGGGTTAGGCAAACAGCTTTTAAAGGAAATACCAAAAGCACAGATTTGTTCATTTAAAAAAAACTGACAAATTGGACTTTATCAAAGTTAAAGCTTTTGCTCTGCAAATGACACTGTAAGATAATGAAAAGACAAACTACCAGCAGGGAGAAACATCTGCAAATCATGTACCCATGACTTGTACTCAGAATATATAAACAACTCTTAAAGCTCAACAGTAAGAAAACAAACAATCCAATTTAAAAATGGGCAAAAGACTGAAAATAATGACAATCCAAGTGATAGTGAAGATATGAAGCAACGGGAACTCTCATACTGGTACAGCCACTCTGGTAAACAGTTTGTCAGTTTCTTATAAAGTTAAACATATACTTACCATATGCGCCAACAATCCCACTCCTAGCTATTTACCCTGGAGAAATGAAAATTTCTATTCCCATAAAATTTGTACAAGAATATTAATAGCAGCTCTATTCATAATAGCTGAAAACTAGAAACAATCTAAATATCCTTCAGTGAGTCAATGGAAAAACTATGGTACATTCACACACGTAATTCTACTCAAGCAATAAAAAGGAATAAACTACTGATACATGCAAAAACTTTGATCAATCTCAAAAACATTATGCTAAGTTAAAGAAGCCAGCCTCAAAATATTACACACTGTATGATTCCACTTTTATGACATCTGGGAAAAACCAAAATTATAGGGATGGTAAACAAATTAGTGGTTGACAGAGTTTGGGGCTAAGGATAGAGGACTGACTACCAAGGGGCACAAGAAAACTGTTTGAGATGGTGGAAATGTTCTACATCCAGACTATGGTGGAAGTTATAAGACTGTATATACTTGTCAAAATTTTATAGAACTAGAATTGTTCACCTAAAAAGGGTAAATTTTATGTTATATAAATTATACCTCAATAAACGAGACAAAAAAATTAGAAAAATAATCAGGGATAGGAAATGGGTAGATATATAAATTAGATAAAAATAGTAGAATGTTGATAACTGTTAAAAGGTACATGGAGGAGTAGGGATATTCACTGTAATATTCTGTTGACTTTATATGTCTAAAGTTTTTCATTGGGAGAAAAAAAAAATCAGGAGAACCACCAAAGGATACTAAGTAAGAAGGAATGACCAGTGAAATAGGAGACTGGTGTTCTAGAAACCAAGTGAAAAAGTATTTCCAGGAGAAGGTAAGAAACTATGTCAAATACTAATAGGTCAAATGACATGAGTTAAAACTGAATACTAGACTTAGGAACGTGGAGTGGTGATGGTAAAAGCCTAATTGGAATGGGTTCAAGAGAGAAAAAAGAAAAGAATTTGATGACAGCAAGAGGACAATTCTTGGAAAGAAGTTTGCTTTACGTGGTGGTAGCTGGAGTACAGAAGGGATCAAGAGGGGTTTTTACAGGATTGGAGAAATTACAATTTATTTGAATGCTAATGTTCCTTCATAGTTATTGTCTTAAACAATCATTAGCTAAATCCATATGTAGTATGGAAAGACCCCTAGGATACATTCAATGATAAAAGTAAGTTGCACTAGCCACAGGTGGCATAGTGGTTAAGAGCTACAGCTGCTAACCAAAAGGTCAGAAGTTTGAATCCACCAGTCGCTCCTTGGAAATTCTATAGGGCAATTCTACTCTGTCCTATAGGGTTGCTATGAGTCAGAATCAACTTGACAGCAATGGCTCTGGTTTTCTGGCTTACAGTCTAGACACTATTCTAAACATTGTAAAAGCTTGTCACTGAAATACAAGTCTTCAATAATAAAAAAATATATAACATTTATACATAAAAATGTTCACAAGCATTATTTAAAATCTGAAAATAAGTTTAATAATAATGGCATATATCATAATAGTCATTCTCATGTTTATAAAGTTTAATAACACAAGAATCTACTTATGCTAGTTGAGAAACAAATCTTAATATGCAAAACTCCTATATATACTGTATTACACAAATATTTATGAAAAGAAAAAAGATTAAAAATATATAACAATGTCAGCATTTCATTTTTGCAAGACTTTCTACTTCTCCACTTTAAAAGATGTTCCTAAAGGTAAAGCACAAGGACTAACAGTGACTGATTCAAATAACACCTTTCTTCCTTTCCTTTCCGCCCTCTGATAAAAATGCCAAGAACCTTCGTACCATGTTGGAAAGAAGTGGTGAAAACATTCATTCACGTGTTTTTTCTATTCTTAGGGGCAAAGAATTCAGTTAGGTGTAGGTTTTTTGTAGACGTCCTTTAAAAGGGGAAGTTTCCTTCTATTCTAATTTCCGAGTGCTATTAACATAAATAGAAGCTGAATTTTGTCAAATGCCTTCTCTGCTTCTATTAAAAATAGGTGGTTATGTTTTTTTTTTTTAGTCTGTTAGTACAGTGAATTACACTGATTGATATAATGTTAAACCAATCCTATATTCCTGAAATCTAATACTCCTATACAGTCCTTTTATAATGTATTACAGATTCGATTTGCTAAATTTTTGTTAAAGATTTTTACATCTCTGTTCATAACGGATATTGATCTATAGTTTTTTTTTTTTTTTCTTGTATCTTTGTCTGCTTTTGGTATCAGGGTATGGTTGGCCTCATAAAATAAGTTGGTAAGTGTTCCCTCTTCTACATTTTTCAAACGTTTTAAACTATCGGTAGACTTTACCAGTAAAGCCATCTGAGCCTAGAGTTTTCTTTGTCAAAAATTTTTAAACTATAATTCAATTTCTCTAATAGATACAGGGTTATCCAGGTTATCTACTTCTTTGTGATTGCTCTACCAGCTTACAGCTTACAAGGAATTTATCCATTTCATTTACGATGTCAATTATTGGCATAAATTGACATGCCGTTTATGATATTCCCTTACTATCTTTTTAATGGCTATATAATCACCAGTGTTGTCCTCACATTCCTGATATTGGTGATGTGTGTCTTTTCTTTTCCTAATAAGTCTAGCTAAAAGTTTAACAATTACGTTAATCTTTATTATAAAGAACCAACTTTTGGTTTTCTTTATTGTTTTCAGCTTTCTATTTCATTGATTTTTGCTCTAATTTTTTGTTTAATTTGCTCTAACTTTTTAGTTTAATTTAGCTTTCTCTAATTTCTAAAGGTGCATACTTAAGTT
Source organism: Loxodonta africana (assembly GCF_030014295.1). Lineage (NCBI taxonomy): Eukaryota > Metazoa > Chordata > Mammalia > Proboscidea > Elephantidae > Loxodonta > Loxodonta africana. The sequence goes on along the minus strand of NC_087345.1, from coordinate 80,003,225 downwards.
GCTGATTTTAGATATTTCTACTTTTCTCATACAAGCATTTAATACTACAAATTGCCCTTTAAGTACTACATTAATTGCATCCCACAAATGGGATATGTTGTATTTTCATTCCATTAAAAAACATTTTCTAATTTACCTTGTGATTTCTTCTTTGATACATGTCTGATTTAATGTTTAATTCCCAAATATTTCAGAATTTTCCAGATATCTTTCTGTTACTGATTTCTAAGTTAATCCCTTTATGATCAAAAAAATATACTTTGGGAGGCAGGGCCAAGATGGAGGAGCAGTCAGACGCTTCCGGTGAACCCTCTTACAACAAAGATCCGAAAAAACAAGTGAAACGATTACATTTATGACAGCCTAGGAGCCCTGAATATCAAAGGCGAAATTAGAAAACAGACTGAGCAGCAGTGGGAGGGAGAGACAGTTCAGAAGCAAAGAGAAGTCGCTGGACCTAAATCGCCAGGATCCCTCAGGCACAATTCCCAGGAGCGACACTGACAGGCTGGTGGTAGCATTCGGCTGCAGTTGCCTCAGGGAGAAGCAGCCAGCCACACAGCCTACTCACACCTCCGGAACCACATAAGAATGGCACACTTGGCAAAAGCTAGGTACTTGTATATACGTTACTGCACCCCCAGCCCCCAAGCCGGCTTCAGTGGCTCTCGATTTCCCTGGGCCACAGATAGGTTCTGCTGCATCCTGAACCATTCTTCTACCTTGGAGAAGGAATAAATTCACAATTGGGGGAAAAGATAATCTGCCAGCTCCACTGACCTAGGGAGCTCAGGACAGAAGCGGCTCCTACCCAGGCATAAACAGGCAGTGGACTTTGAATAACTTTGCTCCCTGCATGGACCTATGTGGGCCTATTTCAAGAGAATACACTTGTGTTGGCAGACTGCAACTGTTTCAGCTGTGCGGCAGAGAGGTGGGTGTTTGATGTTTGACACCGCTTTGCCTATTAAACAGGGTCCTCACCTACCCACATCAGGGACCTAAGGACTGGTGGCTCTACTCAGGTCAGCCAGCCACCCATGACTGGGGTCCAAGAATAACTGTTACCTCCCAGTCTTTATGAGCAGAAGTATTGGGTACCCATGGTCTGTCTGCAGAACCCATCCACCTGTGCGCTCTTGGGAACAGGGACGCGTTTTCCTCACAGACACTTGGGGTACAGCTGTCAGCCTCCACCTTGTTCAGAGAGTGACACACTGCTGCAACCAGATACAGGTACCTACACCAATCACCCCTGCCTTTCTAAGACTGTAGGACAGAGCCTGTACCACACAGTTGACAACCAACTACCTGAACAACTGAGCTGAATCCATACAAGAAAAGTAAATGGACTCCTAGACTGATAACAGCTCTAGCCATCTGGTGACAGGACGTTAAAGCTTCAATGGAAAAACAATCAAGCTAGCTCACTCAAGCAACCTATTTGGGCAGGTCAAAACAAAACAAAGCAAGAAGCTAGGATACAGTAAGCAAACATAAAATAAACTAATACATTAACTTATAGATGGTTCAGAGATAACAGTCCATATCAAATTAAGAAGCAGACGATGGATCCCTTCAACAAGCTCTCAAAACAAAGAATCAAGGGATCTTCTTGATGAAGGTGCATTCTTGGAATGAACAGATGCAGAATACAAAAGATTAATATACAGAACCCTTCAAGATATCAGGAACAAGATCAGAAATCAGGCAATACGCAGAACAAGCCAAGGAACACACAGATAAAATTGCTGAACAAATTAAAAAGGTTATTCAAGAACATAATAAAAATTTAATAAGCTGCAAGAATCCATAGAGACGGCAATCAGAAATTCAGAAGATTAACAATAAAATTACAGAATTGGACAACTCAGTAGACGGTCAGAGGAGCAGAACCAAGTAAGTGGAAGGCAGAATTTCTGAACATGAAGATAAAGCACTTGGCACTAATATATTTGAAGAAAAATCAGATAAAAGAATTTTTAAAAATGAAGAAATGTTAAGAATCATGTGGGACTCTATCAACAGAAATAACCTACGAGTGACTGAGTATCAGAACTGGGAGGGATAACAGAAAATACAGAGAGAATTGTTGAAGATTTGTTGGCAGAAAACTTCCTTGATATCGTAAAAGAAGAGAAGGTATCTATTGAAGATGCTCATCGAACTCCATATAAGATGGATTCTAAAAGTCACCAAGACATAATCAAACTTGCCAAAACCAAAGATAAAGAGAATTTTTTAAAGAGGAGCTAGGGATAAACAAAGACACCTACAAAGGAGAGTCCATAAGAATACGCTCGGATTACTCAGCTCAAACCATGCAGGAAAGAAGGCAATGGGATGACATATAAAGCATTGAAGGAAAAAAACTGCAAGCCGAGAATCATATATCCAGCAAAACTGTCTCTCAAATATAAAGGTGAAATTAGAACATTTTCAGATAAATAGAAGTTTAGGGAATTCATAAAAACCAAATCTAAACTACAAGAAATACTAAAGGGAATTCTTTGGTTAGAATATCAATAGTATCATGTATCACAACCCAAGACTAGAACATTGGACTGAGCAATCAGATGTCAACCCAGACAGGGAAATCACAAAAATAAATCAAAATAAATGCTCAAAATAGGGAAGCAACAATGTTGTTTTGTAAAAGACAACATTAAAACAATGAAAAGGGACTAAGCAATGTAGTCATAGTTCTTTCATAAGCACAGGAAGACAAGGCGATGTAAAGGTATAAAAGTTAGGTTTAAACTTAGAAAAATAGGGGTAAATATTAAGGTAACCACAAAGGAGACTAACTATCCTACTAATCAAAATAAAACACAAGAAAAAAATAGGAACTCACCAGAAACAAAATCTATAACAACCGAGAAGAAGAAAAGACAATATATAAACTGCTCAGCACAAAAAATTAAGTGGGAAAAAGAAACTGTCAACAACACACCAAAAAAGACATCAAAATGACAGCACAAAATTCATACCTATTCATAATTACGCTGAATGTAAATGGCCTAAATGCACCAATAAAGAGACAAGAGAGTGGCAGAATGGATAAAAAAACACAATCCGTCTATATGCTCCCTACAAGAGACACACCTTAAAGACACAAACTAAAACCCAAAAGACGAAAAAATTATATCAAGCAAACAACAATCAAAAAGGAGCAGGAGTGACAGTATTAATCTCAAACAAAACAGACGTAAAAAGTTAAAACCACCACAAAGGATAAGGAAGGACACTACAGAATGATTAAAGGGACAATATACCAGGAGGATATAACCATATTAAATATTTATGCACCCAATGACAGGGCTGCAAGATAAATACAACAAACTTTTAACAGCGTTGAAAAGTGAGATAGACAGCTCCAAAGTTATAGTAGGAGACTTCAACACACCACTTTCGGTGAAAGACAGGACATCCAGAAAGAAGCTCAACAAAGACACGGAAGATCTAAATCCCACAATCAACCAACTTAACCTCAGACATACACAAAACACCGTACCCAACAGCAGCCAAATATACTGTTTTCTACTGCACATGGAACATTCTCTAGAATAGACCACATATCAGGTCACAAGGCAAGCCTTAGCAGAATCCAAAACACTGAAATATTACAAAGCATTTTCTCTGACCATCAGGCCACAGAAGTAAAAATCAATAAAAGAAAAAGCAGGGAAAAGAAATCAAACACTTGGAAACTGAACAATACCCTGCTCAAACATGACTGGGTCATAGAAGACAGTAAGGATAGAATAAAGAAATTCAAAGAATCCACTGAGAACAGAAACACTTCGTATCAGAACCTTTGCAACACAGCGAAAGCAGTGCTCAGACGCCAATTTATATCAATAAATGCACACATACAAAAAGAAGGGCCAAAATCAAACAATTAGCCCTACAACTTGAATAAATACAGTGCAACAAAAGAGAACCTCAGGCACCAGAAGAAAGGAAATAACAAAAATTAGGGCAGAATTAAATGAAATAGAAAACAGAAAGATAATTGGGGAAAGAGTTAACAAGAGCAAAAGCTGGTTCTTTGAAAAAATTAACAAAATTGATAAATCATTGGCCAAACTGACAAAAGAAAAACAGGTGAGGAAGCAAATACCCTGAATAAGCAATGAGGTGGGTGATATTACAACAGACCCAACTGAAATTAAAAGAATCATATCAGATACATAAGGAAATGCTCACGATCATTAGCCATTAGAGAAATGCAAATCAAAACTACAATGAGATTCCATCTCACTCCAACATGGCTGGCATTAATTCAAAAAACACAAAATAATAAATTTCGGAGAGGTTGTAGAGAGAATGGAACACTTATACACTCCTGGTGGGAATGTAAAATCATACAACCACTTCGGAAATTGATTCGGCACTTCCTTAAAGAACTAGAAATAGAATTACCATACGATCCAGCAATCCCACTCCTTGGAATGTATCCTACAGAATTAAGAGTCTTTACAGAACAGATATATGCACACCCATGTTCACTGCAGCATTGTTTACAATAGCAAAAAGATGGAAGCAACCAAGGTGCCCATCATGCATGAAAGGGTAAATAAATTATGGTATATTCACACAATGGAATACCATGCATCAATAAGGAACAATAATGAATCCGTGAAACATTTCATAACATGAAGGAATCTGGAAGACATTATGCTGAGTGAAATTAGTTGCAAAAGGACAAATATTGTATAAGACCACTATTATAAGAACTCAAGAAATAGTTTAAACATAGCAAAGAAGTTTCCTCAATAAACTGAATGCTTTGAAGGCCAGTGTAGCAGGGGCAGGGTTTGGGGACCACGATTTCAGGGGACATCTAAGTCAACTGGCATAATAAAATCTATTAAGAAAACATTCTGCATCCTACTTTGGAGAGTGGCATCTGGGGTCTTAAACGCTACCAAGTGGCCATCTAAGATGCATCAATTGATCTCAACCCACCTGGACCAAAGGAGAATGAAGAACACCAAAGACACAAGGTAATTTTGAGTCCAGGAGACAGAAAGGGCCACATAAACCAGAGAGTACATCGCCCCGAGACCAGAAGAATTAGATAGTGCCTAGCTACAACCCATGACTGCCCTGACAGGGAACACAAAAGGGAAACCCTGGGGGAGCAGGAGAGCAGTGGGATGCAGACCCCAAATTCTCATAAAAAGACCAGACTTAATGGTCTAACTGAGACTAGAAGGATCCCGGTAGTCACGGTCCCCAGACCTTCTGTTAGCCCAAGACAGGAACCATTCCCAAAGCCAACTCTCCAGACAGGGACTGGACTGGACAATGAGATAGAAAATGATACTGGTGAAGAATGAGCTTCTTGGATCAAGCAGACACGTGAGACTATGTTGGCATCTCCTGTCTGAAGGGGAGATGAGAGGGCAGAGGGGGTCAGAAGCTGGCCAAATGGACATGAAAATATAGAGTGGAGGGAAGGAGTGTGCTGTCTCATTAGGGGGAGACCAACCATCAGTATATCTCAATGTGTATATAAATTTTGGTGTGGGAGACTTACTTGATTTGTAAACTTTCACTTAAAGCACAATAAAAATTAAAAATAGAAAAAAAAAATATATATATATATATACTTTGCATACTTTAAGTTCTAAATTTATTCAGATATGTTTTATGGTCCAAAATATGGTCTAACTTGGTAAACATTCTATGAACACTTAAAAAAAAATACCTATTGTGCTGTTGTTGGGTGGAGTGTTCTGTAAATGCCAATCAGGTCAAGTGAGTTGCTGATTAAGGCGCCCTGGCGGCAAAGTGGTTAAGGGTTTTGCTGCTAACTGAAAGGCTGGCAGTTTGAACTAACCAGCCAGTCCACGGGAGAAAGATATGACAGTATGCTTCCAAAAAGACTACCGCCTTAGAAACCCATTTGGCAGTTCTACTCTGTCCTATATGGTTGCTATGAGTCGGAATTCAAGTTGACGGCAGTGGGTTTGTTTAAGTTACTGATTTTTTGTATTTTGATATACTTGTTCTATGAATTGTTGAGAGAGCTGTCTTGAAATATCCAGCTATACTGGTGAATTGTCTATTTGTCCTTTCGGTTCTATCACTTTTTGTTTCATTTTTTGAAGCTCTGTTATTAAGTGCAAAAACATTCAGGATTGTTAGGTTCTCTTGAAGAACTGGCCTCCTTTTCATTATGAAATAAGCCTTATTATCTGTGGTAATATTTTCTGCTCTGGAATCTACTCTGCCCAGTATTAATATAGTGAGCCTTGCTTTCTTCATGTTATTGTTTGCACGGTTTTCATTCTTTCAACCTGTGTCTTTAAATACAAAGTCAGTTTCTTGTAAACAGGACTTAGTTGTGCTCTTTTTTTTTCTTACTTTATTTTTGGTTAAAATATACACAGCAAAACCGGCTCCCATTCCACAGTGACTAGACATAATGATCAGTGACAATGGTTACATTCTTCACATTGTGTCAAAATTCTCATTATTTCAGTTCTAGTTGTTTTCGCTCCCAATTACTTAAAACTCCCAGCCTCACAGCCTTCTCATCTATGCCTTAAACAGCTGTTGACCCTTTGGTCTTACAGATTTTTTGGGGGGGGGGGGGGGGACGTAAAATCAATACCCAAGAGTGACAATCTTTACTTTGTGGGCTAAACTGTTACATTGTTTAAAGACGACTTTGGGGATAGTTTCAATTCAAGGTTCCAAGAAAAACTCAGGGCCATAGTCCTGGAGACTCCTCTAGCCTCAACAACAGAACAAAAAAAAATTTTTTTTACCTATTAAGGTTCAGCAGGTCTGAATTCTTTAAGAATCTGACATTCTGTTCTACATTTTTCTCCCTTTTATCAGGATTCATCTACTGTGTCCATGATGAGAATGTTCAGTAGTGGTAGCTGGGTACCATCTAGTTCTTCTGGCCTCAAGGTGGAGGCAGTGGCTCATGGAAACAATTGGTCCTGTAGTCCAGTTCCCTCTCTGATTCTTGGGTTTCCTTTTTTCTCTTTTGCTTCAGATGTATAAGGACAAATAGCTGTATCTTAGATGGCTACTGGTAAGCTTTTAAGACCCCAGATACTACTCATCATACTGGGAGGTAGAACAAAAAAATTAAGAATTTTATTATGCCAGTTGACAGTATTGTCCCTTGAAACCCTGAGGTGGCACTAAGCCCCCAAACCAAGAGAACTAATCCCATGAGGTGACTGGTTATTCCTAACTAGTATCAGAATCTGTAGGCCCACTCCCTCCTTTTGGTTGTTGTTATTGCTACAAACCTATAATCTAGCATTTGCCCGTTCATTTCTTTTCCCTATGAACAGCTGGTTAACATTAATTACATCAGTCATGCTATGCAAACTTCTACATTTATTTGGTGCCAACTTTCTCATTACTATAAACAAGAAGTGACTACTATCTAGGGAGTAATTCTCCCACCCCCTCGGCCCTGCTAGTAACCATAATGAACATTACTTTCTGCATATTTACCTATTCATGTCATTTCATAAACGTGAGAACGTACAATATTTGTCTTTTTGTGATTGACTTATTTTGCTCAAAATAATGCACTACAGGTTCATCAATGTTGTAAAATGTTTCAGGAACTGAGTTTTCTTTATTGCTGAACAGTAGTTTATTTGGGTCTTGCTTTTAAAGCACAATGTGATAATCTCCATTTGTTAATAATAATGTTTAGAGCATTTACATTTAATCTGATTATTTATATAGTCAAATTTAAATCCACATCTTGGTATTTGTTTTCTATCCAATCTGTTCATTTCTCCCTTTTTCTGGCATCATTTAGATTTATTAAGGATTTTTATGATTCAATTACATCTCTTTTATTGGCTTATTAGCTATACCTCTATTTTTTTTAGAGGTTTCTTTAGGGTTTATGGTACAAATCTTTTACTTATCACCATCTATTATTTGAGAAATACATCATCTGACATTTGTTCTAAGAACCTTACAACCTTCACCTCTCCCAACCTTTTGGGCAACTGTGTCATACATTTTACGTCTATATATATTATAAACCCCACAATATAGTTTTTTTTTTTTTTGCTTTAAATAATTATCTTTAACATTTTTTTTTTTTTAAATAAAAAAAATTCTTCCATACTTTCCCCACATATTTTCTATTTCTGATCTGTTCATTCTCTTATGTAGATCTAAATTTCTATCTGGTATCATTTTCTCGTGCTTTAACATTTCTCATAGTGGTGGCCTGATTTTGATAAATACTGTAAGTTTTCGTATGTTTTTAAAACGCTTTAGTTCATTTTTTTACCGTGATATAATTGACACACCATACAATTCACCCACTTAAACGTGTATAATTCGATGCTTTTTAGCTGGACAATGAATAAGGAAGACCAAAGAAGAATTGACGCCTTTGAATTGTGGTATTGGCGAAGAATATTGAATATACCACGGGCTGCCAAAAGAACGAACAAATCTGCCTTGGAAGAAGGACAACCAGAATGCCCCTTAGAAGCAAGGATGGTGAGACTGCGTCTTACATACTTTGGACATGTTGTCAGGAGGGATCAGTTCCTGGAGAAGGACATCACGCTTGGCAGAGTACAGGGTCAGCAGAAAAGAGGAAGACCCTCAGCGAGGTGGATTGACGCAGTGGCTGCAACAGTGGGCTCAAGCATCGCAACGATTGTGGGGATCGTGCGGGACCAGGCAGTGTTTCGTTCTGTTGTGCATAGGGTTGCTATGAGTTGGAACCAACTCAACGGCACCTAACAACAACTTGATACTATCCCAGTGCTCACTGATGCTCTTTTCATTTTTTTTTTCTAGTCTTTTTTCTGTTTTCAGATAATTCCTATTACCGTTGTCTTCAAATTCACTAATCTTTTCTTCTGCAGTACCTAATCTCCTGTTAATCCCATTCACTGTATTCTTCATTTCAGACATTGAAGTTTTCATCTTTAGAAGTTTGAATTGGATCTTTGTATCTTCCAATGTCTCTACCTAACATGCTCAATCTTTCCTTTAGCTTCTTGAACATATGGAATTGTTATAACTATTACAATGTCCTTTTTCTACTAATTCTAGCATCTGTGTCATTTCTAGTTCTGTTCCTATTGATTATGGATTCTATTCTTTGATTAGTATTCACCCAAAGAGTTTAAGTCAGTAATGTCCAATAGAACCTCCTGCAACGACAGAATTATGGTTACTGAACACTTGGAAAGTGGTTAGTACAACCAAAGAACTGAATTCTTTAAAATTTTATTTAAATATCCACACATGCCCAGCAGCTACTGTATTGGACAGTGCAGGTTTAAGGGAACCCTCTGTGGATCTCTGGCGCTCTTTCTTTTGAAGCTCTCCCTTCTCTAATACTCTGCCCTACAAATTTTAGCTTCCTTGGCTTCCCTGAACTCTTAACTCTATCTTCTCAGCTCAGGGAGATCACCAGCTCTGTTTGGGTATCCCTTTCCGTCCTCCATGCTGCAGTCTGGAAACTTTCTCCACACTGAAAGGTAGGGGAATCATAGGGCTCAACTTACTTATTTCACTTTTATCAGGAATCACTTTGTGCTGTTTTTTTGTCTGAAAACAGGTTTTTTCATATATTTTGTCCAGTTTCTTTAAGAGGGGGTGTAAATCAAGTTTCTGTTACTCCATCATGACTGGAACTGAAAGTCCACTTTCATTGAGTTTTAAATTTTTAATTATTATATTTTCATTTTTAATATTTCTAAATTGCTTATTTTACAAATCAGCCTGTCTTGCTTTATTCCCTTGGTTTTTTATTCATTCTTTTATTTCATTAATTATACTTATTTATATTCTATACCTTGTAATTCCAACATCTGAAATTTCTGTGGGTCTGGATCAGTTGTTTCTGCTGGCTCTTATTCATAGTGATTTGTTTCTTTTTATATTTGATTATTCTTATAAGTTCATATTCACTGGCAATCTATCTTTGAGAATTCTTTGAAGCCAGGGTTTGGGTATGTCTCACCAGATACGATTCGAGTTTGCATCCCTCAAGTAACTAGAGGCTCTACTGCCTTGGATACACGGTTTTTTAAAAATTCTATTTTTATATATTGAACTTTTTATACAAAAACTAAATTTACATGGTTAAAAGAATTCCAACTAACTAGTTCCCTTCCCCTTCAGGTTAGGCCTGAAAATTCAACTAAAGGTCAGTAGGGCCAGGGCTGAGAATTCAACTAGTGTGGCTGGGGTGGGGCTAAGAAGGCTGCCCAAGGGGCTCAAGAGATTGATTTCATATATAAAGACTGGGCAGATAAGGTAACCTCAAGTAGTTTTCCTCCTTCTTTTTTTTCTTGTTGCCTACCACCTTTCTCCCAACCCCACCCCACCCCAGCATCTTAACATGATCGCATGATCTCAAAAGTATCAGGAAAATGAAAACACAGCTCCGCATCTAAAAAAAGGTCAGGGACTCTAACTCAGAATTAAGGTAAACCCAACTTTCATGTAAATTGTCGTGAGGGTTTGGAAAATGAGGTTAACAGCCCTGCAGATAACATGGGATTCTGGTTCTGAAAGTCATCTAAAAGGCTTTCACAGTAAATTGATGTGAAGTCAAATTTATTAAGAAAAGGGCATAAAACTGTATCAGACCATCAGAGATAGACTTCAGCCCAAGAAAGTCATCATTTTAGCATTCCAGTAATAAACACGTATTAATTCTGTTAAGCAGACAAAACTTGGATGGCTGTTTTAGAAACCTAGAATGTCATTTTTTTATACTTTCATATTTGTTAATTTGTGTCATTTCAGTCTCCAGAATATAATTTCAAGTAAGACTTTAAAGTCACAGTATTCTCACTATTCTAAAAACAACAAAGTGAGGGATTTCTAATACCTGGGATCCCTTCTTCCATACACTGATAACCTATTATCCAATGAGTCTGATTAAGGCAGGTGGATGCCTAACGCGTGCTAAGAGCAGTAGCAATAGTTCACAGGATTCCACAGAAAACAAGATGCTTGCTCTTGTTCTTACAATTGAAATTTGGAATTCAATATAAAAAAAATTTTTTTAAGTAACAAAAATTCAAAATAACACAGAAAAAACCAAGTCAATTCATCTCGTTTCCCCCTAACTTTATAACTCCTTGAGTACGAGGACTTGCTCTTTCTGTGTCCCCACAGCACTTTTAAAATAGAAGGTTCAAAAACACAAAAAAATAAAGAGTACATACAAACTAATACAAGTTGGGAGGCTCGAATCAAGGAAAGTTTCCTAGAGAGTATAATTTTGAACTGGATTTTTCAACAAGTCATGGAAATGTATTGGCAAAGTTGTTCTTAGGTGCCGTCAAGTCGATTCTGACTCATAGCAACCCTATGCACAACAGAACGAAACACTATCCAGACCTAAGCCATCCTTACAATCATTACGCTTGAGCTCATTGTTGCAGCCACTGTGTCAATCCACCTCGTTGAGGGTCTTTCTCTTTTCTGCTGACCCTGTACTCTGCTAAGCATGATGTCCTCCTCTAGGAACTGATCCCTCCTGACAACATGTCTAAAGTATGTAAGACACAGTCTCACCATCCTTGATTCTAAGGATGTACTTCTTCTAAGGAAGACTTGTTTTTTTGGCAGTCCATGGTATATTCAATATTCTTCGCCAACACCACCATTCAAAGGCGCCAATTCTTCTTTGGTCTTCCTTATTCATTGTCCAGCTTGCACATGCATATGATGTGATTGAAAATACCATGGCTTAGGTCAGGCGCACCTTAGTCTTCAAGGTGATACCTTTGCTCTTCAACACTTTAAAGAGGTCCTTTGCAGCAGATTTACCCAATGCAATATGTCTTTTCATTTCTTGACTCCTGTTTCCACGGCTGTTGACTGTGGATCCAAGTAAAATGAAATCCTTGACAACTTCAATCTTCTCCGTTTAACATGATGTTGCTCAATGGTTCAGTTGTGAGGATTTTTGTCTTCTTTATGTTGAGGTGCAATCCAAACTGAAGGCCGAGGTCTTTAATCTTCACTAGTAAGTGCTTCAAGTCCTCTTCACCGTCAGCAGGCAAGTTTGTGTCATCTGTATAACGCAGGTTGTTAATGAGTCTTCCTCCAATCCTGATGCCCCATTCTTCTGCATGTAGTCCAGCTTCTCGGATTATTTGGTCAGCATACAGATTAAATAGGTATGGTAAAAGAATACAACCCTCACACACACCTTTCCTGACTTTAAACCAATCGGTATCCCCTCGTTCTGTCCGAACAACTGCCTCTTGATCTATGTAAAGGTTCCTCATGAGCACAATTAAGTCTTTTGGAATTCCCATTCTTCTCAATGCTGTCCGTAATTTGTTATGATCCACACAGTCGAATGCCTTTGCACAGTCAATAAAACACAGGTAAACATCCTTCTGGTATTCTCTGCTTTCAGCCAGGATCCTTCTGACATCAGCAATGATATCCTCGGTTCCACATCTTCTTCCGAAACCCGCCTGAATTTCTTGTAGTTCCCTATTGATGTACTGCTGCAGCCGTTTTTTAATGATCTTCAGCAAAATTTTGCTTGCGTGTAATATTAATGATACTGTTCTATAATTTCCACATTTGGTTGTATCACCTTTCTTAGGAATAGGCATAAATATGGATCTCTTCCAGTCAGTTGGCCAGGAAGCTGTCTTCCATATTTCTTGGCATAGACGAGTGAGCACCTCCAGCGCTGCATCTGTTTGTTGAAACATCTCAGTTGATATTCCATCAATTCCTGGTGCCTTGTTTTTTGCCAATGCCTTCAGAGCAGCTTGGACTTCTTCCTTCAGTACCATCAGTTTCTGATCATATGCCACCTCTTGAAATGGTTGAACATCGACTAATTCTTTTTGCTATAACGACTCTGTGTATTCCTTCCATCTTCTTTTGATGCTTCCTGCGTCGTTTAATATTTTCCCCATAGAAGGCTTCACTATTTCAACTCGAGGCTTGAATTTTTTCTTCAGTTCTTTCAGCTTGAGAAAGGCTGAGCATGTTCTTCTCTTTTGGTTTTCCATCTCCAGTTCTTTGCACATGTCATTATAATACTTTGTCTTCTCAAGACGCCCTCTGAAATCAGTTCTTTTACTTCATCAATTTTTCCTTTTGCTTTTTTTTTTAGCTGCTCAACATTTGAGAGCAAGTTTCAGAGTCTCATCTGACATCCATCGTGGTCTTTTCTTTCTTTCCTGTCTTTTCAGTGACCTCTTGCTTTCTTCATGTATGATGTACTTGATGTCATTTCACAACTCGTCTGGTCTTCGGTCACTAGTGTTCAGTGGGTCAAATCTATTCTTCAGATGGTCTCTGAATTCAGGTGGGATGTACTCAAGGTCATATTTTGGCTCTCATGGACTTCCTCTGATTTTCTTCAGTTTCACCTTGAACTTGCACATGAGCAATTGATGGTCTGTTCCACAGTCGGCCCCTGGCCTTGTTCTGACTGATGATATTGAACTTTTCCATCGTCTCTTTCCACAGATGTAGTCAATTTGATTTCTGTGTGTTCCATTTGGTGAGGTCCATGTGTATAGCCGCTGTTTATGTTGGTGAAAGAAGGTATTTGCAATGAAGAAGTTGTTGGTCTTGCGAAATTCTATCATTTGATCTCTGGCATTGTTTCTATCACCAAGGCCATATTTTCCAGCTACTGATCCTTCTTCTTTGTTTCCAACTTTCGTGTTCCAATCGCCAATAATTATCAATGCATCTTGATTGCGTGTTCGGTCAATTTCAGACGGCAGCCGCTGATAAAAATCCTCTATGTCTTCATCTTTGACTCTAGCAGTTGGTGACAGTCGTATTAACTGGTCTTCCTCGTAGGCGTATGGATATTATCCTATCACTGACAGCGCTGTACTTCAGGATAGATCTTGAAACATTCTTTTTGACGATGAATGCGACACCATTCCTCTTCAAGTTGTCATTCCCAGCATAGTAGACTATATGACTGTCTGATTCAAAGTGGCCAGTACCAGTCCATTTCAGCTCACTAATGCCTAGGGTATCGAGGTTTATGCATTCCATTTCATTTTTGACGATTTCCAATTTTCCTAGATTCATACCTCATACTTTCCAGGTTCCGATTATTAATGGATGTTTGCAGCTGTTTCTTCTCATTTTGAGTCATGCCACATCAGCAAATGAAGGTCCCGAAAGCTTTACTCCATCCACGTCATTAAGGTTGACTCTACTTTGAGGAGGCAGCTCTTTCCCAGGCATCTTTTGAGTGCCTTCCAACCTGGGGGGCTCATCTTCCAGCGCTATATCAGACAATGTTCTGCTGCTATTAGTAAGGCTTTCACTGGCTAATGCTTTTCAGAAGTAGACTGCTGGGTCCTTCTTCCTAGTCTGTAAGCTCAGCTGAAACCTGTCCTCCCTAGGTGACCCTGCTGGTATCTGAATACCAGTGGCGTAGCTTCCAGCGTCACAACATGCATGCCCCCACAGTACGACAAACTGACAGACACGTGGGGGACTGCCAAAGAAAGGACCAAAATAACTTGGAGAACAGTAAAAGCATAAAGGAAGGATAGCAAATGTAGCCTAGTTCAATTTGGCTGACACAGTCCAAAGAAATGTGTTTAAGGAAATGTCAGGACAACAGTCATGGACTGCCCTAAGTTCCTGCTGAGAAACGGGGGACTTATGCAACATAGAGTCACTACCACAGGGGAATGAAATGATAGTAACAGGAATGACTAGTCGGTGAAATACCAACTTCCGGGCCAGTAGCACTTACCAGAAGCAGAGAGAAGGCCAAAAAACTTGTACAGGTTCAAAATATAAAAAATATTTCATCACTGCTGCAAAAGTGAGAACCAAATCTATACCATTACTTTTTTAAAAAAAGAAAAAGGTTTGGTATGCCAAACAGAGTAGGGTGGACAAAGGTTTCTCCTTCAGTGCTCAAATGATTATCAGTTACCCCCTCTCTGCCTACAGTGATAGGAAGGGGAAAGTATTTAAAGAAACAGAGAAAACTCAAGTGGTAATGTGCTCATAAATTAAAGAGAAAAAAGGGAGAGAGATATCAACGGAGAGAAAAATATTTTCATGCAGGCAAAAAAAGATGAAGATAAAAGAAAAGCATCAGTTCTAATGCACTGGAAAACAGAAAAGAGAAGAAGTATCATTCAGAATAACTGTCTCTTAAGTTTTTTTATCCTTTTTCCAAGCCTATAGACTGAGAGAAGGTGAAACAATAGGCAATAAGAAATACTCCCAAACAAAACAAAGCAATCCCCACAAGCCATACCCCAAGATCAGAAAATTTCAAAGCACCCCAAGTATCCAGGTCATATTTACAACTAAAATGAATCCTGATTTAATGCTGTGCTTTTCATACGGATTTCTCCTCTATCTCTCTTAAACATCAATTTAACAACTATAAAAACAAATATAAAATCATCTAAAAAGTCTGCATAACACGATCCCTATCTCTGAGCACAGTCTAAGGGAGGAACATGGCATAGCTTCTCTCTCCCACCGCTGCTGAAACAAAATAACAATAAAAGTCTGAATGATTTTACAGTGTATCACAGATTGTGGCCTATTCCCATACTGTCTTGCAGCCTTCCCGAGACGGGCTAGTGGGACTTAACATGAACCAAATCTGTCAACCAAGTTGAAGACAGACATGTGGGTTCTAATGACCAATAGTGAAAAATTACACGGCTCCATTCAGCTCCGAACAATGATAAATAATTCAGGAAAAGTACTGCTGCAATACAGAGCACAGCAGCAGGATTTAAAAATAGACCGCAGGCTAGTGAGTCTAGGTGGGGCAACCAGGAGTCATGGAGAAAATGGATTTACGGCAACAAATTTCTAAGCCCTTTGCAATACAGGATGCTACTGAAATTGCCACTCAAAACAGATGCCAGAATTCTAATGTATTTTTTCAAAAACCAAATACTTTTCAGGAGTTTGGCAAATTTGATAACAAGAGAGCTAATAAATAATAGTACTATCTGGCAATAGTAGGGTTCACAGAGAAAACAAATCTAAATGACATAGTAAGACATGTTTTCAAAAAAATTTAGAAGGGGGTCAAAATTCTATTTTCCACACCACCAAGATCTAGATCTAACTTCAATTGAGATTTTTATTCACTAATTATGCCTCTAGTATTATCTAGAACTAGAACATTGAGCTCTCAAGATTTTTCTATGTATTTTTCTACCTCTATCAGACACAACCACGCAAACACATAATTCTCATCCATCAACAATGGGGTGGCTTGGAAATGGAACAGAAACCATGAATATGGTCTTCCCAGATTTAAATTGAACTACAACTCCAGCAGCACTGATGAGTTTATAATTAGATGGGGATAGTTCAAGATCCTGGGTTCATGTGGCTGGTGAGGGTTTCAAACTACTCATCTTAGTTATCTAGTGCTGCTATAACAGAAATACCACAAGTGGGGGACTTTAACAAACAGAAATTTATTTTCTCAAAATTTAGAAGGCTAGAAGTCTGAATTCAGAGTGCCAGCTTTTGGGGAAGGCTTTCTCTCTCCGTCTGCTCTGGAGGATGGTCCCGAACTCTTTTACCCTCTGCTCATAGGCAATCTTCATGAGACTTGGCATCTCTTTTCCCCCATCTCTGCTTGTTTAATCTCTTTAGTCTCAAGAGACTGACTTAAGAAACACCCTACACCTATCCTGTCTCATTAACATAACAAAGACAACCCATTCCCAAATGGGGTTATAACCACAGGCACAGAGGTTAGGGTTTACAACATATATTTTTGGGGGACAGGATTCAATCCATAACACTACTCAAGTTGAATATGAGGTCTGGTGAATAGTGTGGCTGGACAGTCAATCTAAAGACTGGTAGGGTCTGGAGGCCTACAAGAATGACCAGAATCCAAATGTATTCTACAAAGTCAAATTCGACAACATGCGTGATAAATAAAACATTCTGCATTTAAAACTGCATTTCTCCGTGGCCATCAAAATACATACAATTCCCTCTTCATAAGTCTGAGATCAATTTCCAGACAACTATGAAAACTTTAAGATCATTTAAGACAACTCTGATGACGCCTAATTCAAAAGTACGATAGACAATTAAAAAGACACCATAATCTGGTCCTTTTATGTATTACTTTGTTCTAACTGAGCCCCCGTGGCCCTGCGGTAAGAGCTCAGGCTGCCAACCAAAAGGTCGGCAGTTCAAATCTGCCAGCTGCTCTTTGGAAACCCTATGGGGCAGTTCTACTCTGTCCTACAGGCAACAGGTTTGGTTGCTCTAAGCAAAATAAACGTTACTGAAAAAATTCTTGTTCAGTACCAACTACAGACAATTATGTAAATAGATCAATATACTCCTGCCTCACCTATCTTTTTTTTTTTCCACCTATCTTTAGAAGAAAAATGGCTTTGTCTGCTCATAACTGTGTCATTCAACTTAAACTACACAAAGACAGACTGCACCAGGAAAAGTTTAAGCTTTTTTCTCCCAATTCTTAAATTCTCTATATTCTAAGAGTACAAATGATATTTTCAGAGGAGAAACAACTGTCTCATTTAAAACATGGTTCATTTAAAGCACTTCTCCAGGTACGACATAACATGGTCAGACCAGCCATTTTCCATTACCTACTTCGCTTCACCAGGGAGAGTAAGCTACCACTTCTTTCTCTGTAAATCCAGGCTTTCCAACTATTGACAACAGACAATACAGTCAGATGAACCCAGGTTTGAGTCCTAGCCCCACTTTCACCTTTGGAAATGGTAAAGGGATCCTATTCTGGGCCCCACTCTGGCCTTCCTCTGACCTGCCCCATTCCTCAGGATGAGATATCCATGTGACCAACAGCACATAGCTATCTAACTTTACCACACACAGCTATGCTTGAGACACCAGAATTTCCCACCAAAGTCACTTCCAGGGCCTTCAGTGGGCCTCTTCCCAAGGTCTATCCTCCCAGGGATGATACCCACCGTTGTACGTATCTCATGGCCTGAAGGGTGGGCAAGGGACAGATGATGGGAGGAATGTAGATAAACCAGACTTGCAGAGCATCCCTGCATTACCCCTTTCTGCCCCAGAACTTTAAGAAATCCAAGAATTCTAATTCCAACCTGGCCTTCTAGGTCATTATGAAAACTGATGTATCTAACAGTGTTTTATCTTGATTTATAACTGTTAAATATTTAAACATATGTGATATGGGTTTCCATTCATGCTCTTGCCCTGGGACTTAAAATTGTTAAGGGCAGGCCTACCTAGCCCTATCACACACCAGCTGTTTGATCTTGATCAAAGTAACCACCTCTCTAAGCCTCACGTTACTCACCTGCAAAATAAGCAAGTTAAAAGCTCCTTCAAAAGACTTCACTGTGACTAAACAATTTTCAAAATAATTGTACAGGTGCCTAGTCCATGCCAAGTCTGTGACACACTGAAACTATCTATTATTCTATGCTCTGCCATCTCTCTGCTCGCTAGCATGGACAAAAAAGGGATACAAAAGGGCAAAAGAGTAGAGCCAATTTCAAAGAAACCACAACCAAAACAGTTGTTCTTGAGCCTCATTTTAGGGAACTTTTTCGTTGATTCCACAGAAGTCTAGTGGTATTATTTAGTTTTCTTACAACCACTCCATCCATTAAAATGTAAGCTCTTTAAGAGTAGGAATTTCTTTTTTTTACTGTTTATTCATTGCTATATCTCTTGCTCCCAGAACAGTGCCTGGCACAACAACTAAGTGCTTGCTGAATAAGCCATTAGCCCCAAAAGGCAAGTATGAGGTGGTTATATATGACACCCCAGCATCAATATATGTAAGCAAACCTGGCATAACCAGAAAGTAAACTATTTATATACAGCTACTTTACTTGGCTGCTTCCTCTAACTTTACAACCAAACCAAAAACCAAACCCATTGTCACTGAGTCAACTGCAACTCACAGCAACCCTACAGGACAGGGCAGAACTGCCCCACAGGGCTTATGGAAGCAGGCTGCCCCCCTTCTCCTTCAGAGCAGCGGGTAGGTTTGAACTGCTGGAGTTTTGGTTAGCAGGCAAGTGCTGAACCACTACGCCACAAGCGCTCTTCCAATTTCAGAACAGTTTCCTTAAAAATGAAATCGGTGAAGACATTAGAGCATGTCTTTAAAATGAGGACATTTCTGCTATCTTCAATTTAGCTTCATCACCTGTGCGCACAGGAACACTAATAATACTCAGACATAACCTACCATAGAGGGTTACTGAGATAATCCACTTAAGTAAATGTACTGAAGCTCTGGTTTTAAGCTCCAAACATGATGGGATGTAGCAGAAAGAAGTCCAAAGAGCAAATTAAGAAAAAAACACCTTGCTTTGTCCCTCTTATCCTTTTATCCTCAATCCCCTTGAGTCCTGCATAAGCCAATCCTATCAACTCCTAAGAAATCAAAGCAAGTCTACAAACTATATCCTACACTCCGCCACATTCTCAAAAACATGTATGATGGTTTTCAAATGTCCTTAATCCATTTCTCTCTCTGATGACTGTTCATTTACAAACTAACTGTTAGAATATTATAGCAAAAGTAGATGATTTGAAATCAAATCCATTCTGAAACAGATTTAAACAAACCTCACAACATTACATACAGGATACTTTCAAGGTAGACAGAATGATGTCCGGTAAAAGGTAGCTCAGCAGTACATGCTGCAAGGGAGTTCCTGGGTGGCACAAACAGTTAAGCACTACTAACTGAAAAACTGACAGTTTGAATCCACCCAGAGGCACTTTGGAAGATAGGCCTGGTGATCTACTCCAAAAGGTCACAGCCTTGAAAACCCTATGGAGCAGTTCTGCTCTGGGTCACCATGAGTCAGAATCGACTCAACGGCAACTAAAAACCACAACAACATGCTGCAAGGCATAACTGAGAAATTAAAATGTGTCAACAAGGGGGACATGTTGCAGATGCACTTTCTTATTATACAAATCCCAATATTAACCTGGGTACTTACTCATCCACAACACAAGGCATCATCTTTTTTTAAAAAAAAAAAAAAACCTCTTGGTAATCTCAAGATGCTACTGGTAAAAGACAAATCTGAGGATAAATAAATTATGGTATATTCATACAATGGAATACTACGCAACAATAAAGAACAAAGAGGAATCCATGAAACATCTCACAACATGGATGAATCTGGAAGGCATTATGCTGAAATTAGTCACAAAAGGACAAATATTGCATTAGATCACTATTACAAGAAAAGGTTTAAACACGGGAGAAAACATTCTTTGATGGTTATGAGAGTGGGGAGGGAGGTAGAAGGGTATTCACTAACTAGATAGCAGAAAAGAATTATTTTAGGTAAAAGGGAAGGACAGCACACGATACAGGGGAAGTCAGCACAACTGGGCTAAACCAAAAGCTAAGAAGTTTCCTGAATACAACCAAACACTTGAAAGGACCAGGTAGCAGGGGTGGGGGTGTGGGGACCATGGTTTCAAGGGACATCTAGGTCAACTGGCATAACAAAGTGTATTAAGAAAACGTTCTGCATCCCACTTTGATGAGTGGTGTCTGGGGTCTTAAAACCTAGCACGCATCCATCTAAGATGCATCAACTGGTATCAACCCACCTGGAGCAAAGGAGAATGAAGAACACCAAGGACACAAGGAAAATATGAACCCAAGAGACAAAAAGGGCCACATAAACCAGAGATTCCATCAGCCTGAGACCAGAAGAACTAGATGGTGTCTGGCTACCACCAATGACCGCCCTGACAGGGAACACAACAGAGAATCCCTGATGGAGCAGGAGAAAAGTGGGACGCAGAACTCAATTTCTAGTATAAAGACCAGACTTAATGGTCTGACTGAGACTGGAGGGACCCCAGAGGACACGGCTCCCAGACTCTGTTAGCCCAGAAAAAAAAAAACATTCCCAAAGCGAACTCATCAGACAAAGATTAGACTGGACTATCAGACATAAAATGATACCGGTGAGGAGTGTGCTTCTTAGCTCAAGTAGACACATGAGACTATGTGGCCAGCTCCTGCCCAGAGGCGAGATGAGGAGACAGAAGTTGGTTGAATGGTCACGGGAAATATAGGGCGGAGAGGGGCAGTGTGCTGTTACATTGTAGGGAGAGCAACTAGGGTCACATAACAATGTGTGTATAAGTTTTTGTATGAGAAACTGACTTGAATTGTAAACTTTCACTTAAAGCCCCCCCCCCCCCGCCAAAAAGACAAATCTGACATTCTTGGGCATTGGCAAAATAAACAATCTCCCAACAGCCCTAAATTTCACAACTGGACTTAGATGGATTAACACAAATCTTCCTAAAAGAGAATTCAAAGTTTTCTTAAAAAAAAAAAAAAAAAGACACAAAAGCTGACAAGTTCCAACACATCCTATTCTAGACCAAAAATACAAAGATGTAAACATCTAGAAATGCCTCAAGGTGTGTAATTATTGAAGCTAATCAGCATCCTCAAAATTAAACATGTACTGCAATGAACAAAAGACTAGTCGGGGAGGTGTAAGAAAGCAGGGGTAGTAAAGGAGGGATGGGCAGATGAATCCCACCCCCAAAAAAGAAAATTTCAGCAGTATCTCTCTGTTTAATAAAGAAGAAAACAAGATTCTGGACTTAAACAATATAACTTGCTGAGAGAAGAAAAACTTTATCAACCTTGTAAGTCTCACCTGAAACGTGAAACTTTTTTCTGATGTTATTCATTGGGAAAATGGGAAATGGGCAGGAAGCTCAGAACCATGATAATTATTTTGTAGCAGAATATGAAAGATCCTTTCTTTCATATCAAAGATGATGCTTAAAAAAAAAAAAAAAAAACATTTAACAAAAATCTCTATTAAATCACCTTTTTCTATACGGTCACCAGACCACAGTTGTGCCATATAATTTTAGCTCTAATCCTCATTTCATCTTATCCCAACAAAGGATTTAACTGTGGGATCTTGGGTAAAGAAGACGCAATATAGCATTCTGTACAGTATAGCTGTTAGGTGGTTTGAATTTTAACTCTGTCACTTATAAGCTGTGTGATCTTAGCCAAGTTACTTACCCACGTGTTGTCTCAGTTTCCCTTAACTTTACAGCTCTTACCTCATAGGCTGTAAAAATTAAATGGGTTAATACACTCCACTTAATATAATATAATTTAATATAAATTAAATGCTTAGACAGTGATGTCTTAGTTATCTAGTGCTGCTATAATAGAAATATCACAAGTGAGTGGCTTTAACAAATTTATTTTCTCAGAGTTCAGGCAACTAGAAGTATGAATTCAAGGCGCCAACTCTAGGGAGGGCTTTCTCTCTCTGTTGGCTCTGGGGGAAGGTTCTTGCCTCTTTTCAGCTTTGGTTTCTTGGTTCCTTGGAGATCCTATGGCCTGCCATCTATCTTCCCCATCTGTGCTTATTTGTTTGACTGCTTGCTCAACCTGCTCTTTTATAACTCAAAGAGAATGACTTAAGGCACGCCGCCCTACACTAACACTGCCTCATTAACCCATTACTGAATAGGATTATAACTACAGATACAGGGATTAGGATTTACAACACATATTTTTGGGGGATACAACCCAATCCAAAATAAATAGAAAGCACTCAAATAAATGTTTGCTGCTATTGTTGTTGTTTAAACTCGCTGCCATCAGGTCCATTCTGACTCATAGCAACCCCATATGTTTCTGAGTAGAAGTTGGCTCCATAGGGTTTTCAATTGCTGATCTTGGGGAAGCAGATCACCAGGCCTTTCTTCCAAGGCATCTCTTCGTGGACTCAAACCTCCAACCTTTTGATCAGCAACTGGGCGCATTAACTGTTTGCATCACCCAGGGACTCTGGTCTTTCCTAAACTAATATGAGAAGGTAAGAGTCATTATTTTGTTAAATCAGAAGAACTAATACGTACAGATATGATGTTTTACTGCTTCTTCCAAACTGAGGGTCCAGTTGCTTGGAATGAACACAATAGGCAGGCCACAGTAACATTAGGTTTTAAGGTCCTCAATATGCAGTGTTCTCTTAGAGACAAATATTCTGGGATGCAATCTAATATTCCTGTGGGAACTACGAAGCTCCCTTTCCTCACCTACCAGGAAAATCAACTGTGTCAGAGGCAAACAAGTAAATTAAAACGTATTATGTTAAGTGCTAGCTAGACCTGCTCACAAGGTTAAATGCCAGTGGATGGGTGCATCTAAATCAGATTGGAGGAAAAGGTTTTCTGAAGAAAAGGACGCTTAAGTCTGTTCCTCAAGGACAAACGGTATGTAGGCAAATAGAAAACTGGGGAACTAGACCTAGGTTTCATATTTACCAACCAGGTGATTTGGGGAAATAAATACTTAATCTCTTCAAGTCTCACTTTCCTTATCCATAAAACAGAATGATAACAGTACTTCTTTTGTAAGGCTGGATGAAGATAATACATAAAAAGTACTTAGAACAGTGCCAGGAACATAACGTGAACTCAACCAACGATAATACTATTAACACAGATGTATGGGTCACCAAGACACTGGATGAAGAAAGCTATAGCATAATGTACTCACAAAGAAGTGGCTTGAGAAGAGGCTAGAGAGGTTAGTGGAAATTAAATCATAAAACATCTTTCATACTAACTAAAGCTGTAAGAAATTTGCAAATGATTTTCCAAAAATTACATCATCAGGTTTATATTTTAGAAAGAGTACTTCTGTTACAATGTGGATACCTTAGAAAGAAGATACCCTAGAGCCATGGGCACCAAACCCATCGCCGTCGAGTCGATTCGGCCCTACAGACAGGGCAGAACTGCCCCATAGGGTTTTCAAGGCTGTAATCTTTATGGAAGCAGACTGTCACATTTTCTCTGGCAGATGGTGGGTTCGAACTGCCAACCCTGCAGTTCGCAGCCAAGTGTTTAACCACTGCACCACTAGGGCATAGGCACCACATTGGAAAAAAGATAAGGGCTCTGGCTGTAGAATGAAAGATAAGGGGACTCTGACTCAAAAGGTATTCAAGAGGTAGAATCTTTAAGACTTAGTGACACGTAAGATCTTGTGACATGTGGACTGAGAGATAAGTCTGGAAGAAAACCCAGGTGACTAGACAGAACAGCAGCTCTCAAAGTATAGCTGGAACTCCTGTGAATTCCCAGGACTTTTTCATGGGACTTCCAAGGCCAAACTATTTTCATAGTAATACAAAGACCCTGTTTGCCCTTTTTACTCTCTTTCACAGGTGTGCAATAGAGTATTCCAGAAGTTACATGACATGTAATATCACAACTAATTGAGTGAAGAGGCAAATGTGAGACTCTAGCTATCTTCTATTAACCCCAGATTTGCAACAATGAAAAACAATGTGACTCTTCTCACTAAATTTTTTTGTTGTTGCTATTTTGGAAAAAGTTATTTTTTGTGAAAGTATGCTAGTTATCTAATATGTAATGAGTTTATTATCACTATTTTCAAACAAATATTTTTAATGTGTCACCTTTAATTTCTAATACGTTAATATTGGTAAGTACACACATAAACAAAAGCTCGCTGGAGGCCTCAATAATTTTTTGGAGCGTAAAGGGGTTCTGACACCAAAAAGTCTGAGAACCAATGGGGTGGATAAAATTTCTAACCACTGAGATAGAAATATTGAAGAAGGAACTAGTTTGGAAAGAAAAATAATAAAATTCCGTTTTATACATGGATGTTTCAATCGGCTGACAAAACTGAAGTGTCCGGCAGGCAGTTACATAAGTGGGACTGGCTATCTAGATCACCAAACTGTGTGAGAAGGTAAAGCTTTGGATTTCAGCGGGGTCACAGAAAGGGAGGATACATGGTGAGAACAGTGACAGAAGAAAAGGCTAGAGTGGTCAGCAGAGGCCTCAAGGCACACCTATAGTTAAGGGATAAGGAAGAAGAGGACTCCATCCAGGGAAAAAGAAAGTTATAAAAATGAAAAATAACAGAGCACATCAACAGCTATAAATTAAAGGGACAAGCTGGTCAGGGTTTTGAAGAAAAGTAAAACCCAGCAAAAAAATAAGCCAGCCACCAATCCGCCACTGGTAATGACAGGAAGAAACAAAATGGATAAATGAAATCCAGTATTAACTCCAAATTCTCACTGTAGCCAAGTATTTCAATCTCATCTTACCTAATATTTTTTTCTTACGAGAATTACTCATAAACAATACAATGGTTCCAGGTTCATTTCTTTTGCCTCCTTTGCTCACCCTTTGGTGGAAATATAAACAAGTAAGAAAATGACCAAAATGACCAAAAGGACAGAGATGAAGAAAGATCCTAGATTAGATGACTAAAGCAGTGACTCAAAGAAAAGGCATTCATTCACCTAACACTTAGTGAGTAACCGCTCTGACCAAGGCATCATGATAGACACTATCAAAAATAGCTTGTTGATACACTAAAGGATGTCCTTGGCTCATCGGCAGAAGTGAAAGGCTGGAAACAAAACTTTGCGATAAGAATGGCATAATCAGAGACGGTTCTATTCCAAGGGTGGTTCTAGTCAGGAGATTCCCAGAACTCAAAGTCATCTAATTACTAAAAAAAAAAAAAAAAAAAATTTTTTTTTTTTTTTTTAAATTACTGAAGTGTGTCTTAATTCTAGAAGAACATTCCAAACGAATGTTTTCTTCAAATGTTTCATGGTTATGTGATCCTGTGACAATGCCCTATCTCTCAGAACTATTTATATTGGTAAGTGTACCTTTGAAATGCAGAGATAAATCTCCAAGAAATCTTAGTATATATATAAATGAGTCTGTGTGGCTCAAATGGTACACTGGTGGCACAGTGGTTAAAGCACTCAGCTGCTAACAGAAAGGTTGCTGGCTCAAACACACCAGCTGCTCCGTGGGAAAAAGATGTGGCAGTCTGCCTCATTAAAGATTTACAGCCTTGGAAATCCCAGAGGGCAGTTCTACTCTGTCCTATAGGGTTGCTAGGAGTTGGAATTGACTAGACGGCAATGGATTTGGTGTGGCTTAAGTGGTTTGTGATTGGCTGCTAACCTAAAGGTTGGCAGTTTCAACCCATCCAGTGGCTCCATGGAAGAAAGGCTAGTGAACTGCTTCCATAAAGATGGCAGCCAAGAAAACCCTATGGCACAGTTCTACTGTGTAACACAGAGGGTCACCATGATTCAAGGGCCAACTCAACAGCCACTAACAACTAATAACAACTGTATATCTATCTGTCCATCTGTCTGTCTCTGTGTAGGTGTTTATTATAAAAAGTCACCAAATCTGATGTAAGCTCCAAAACTAATAGTACTCTGGAGAGGCTGCTTTAACAGATCAACTCTACCCTTTAAATACAGAAGTTGTGATTCTGTAAATAAAGCCATTCCACTGAGGAAAGAACTAAAAGGATAAGGATAGAGAAAGCTCATGAAAACACCCAGAATTTAGCATTATATCCAAAGAGAATCGTGAACAAGAAAGAATATATTATGCACAAGCTATCACTGAAAGCTTTTCACACCATCATCTTGTGCTATTGCAGCTGACCTATTTCTAGCTCTAAGCCTGTATCTGATTGATTTGCAAACTTCTGAAGACAACTAGGCTTCAACAGACACTGAAGAGCATCAAAAGTATCTTTTGGGGCTCCATTCCGCATTTTTAAGAAATTCAAAAAGGAAGGAATTACTTGGCAGTAGTCAATAACAATGGGTGTTCCTAATACAAACTTTACGGGTTGAAATGAAGAGAAAGGAATTCCACTCAGGCTAACATGGAGTAACAGGGATTATATTTACCTTCCTGGCATAAACAACTAAAATATCAGACAAAAATGTATGAAAAATGGTTTTTCAGACATCGGATGTCAGGAAACAAATGACTGATTCCTGACAAACAAGAAACAAACAGGATGAGTCCTACTCTTGCCCAAGATTAATGCCTACAGAGTGTTTCCAAGTCACGTCACAAGGAAGGGGAGCACAGAGGGAACGCAGGCAGAGCCCAGCAGAGTCCATGAGTGGAAAAGACAGGACTGGCCATCTGAGAAGGCCAAGAGCCTAGGGTCCACAGGGCAGAGTAATTTAAGCTATAAATTGGGAGAAAATATTTGCAAGCCACATATATGACAAAAGACTTGTATCTAGAATATATAAATAACTCTCAAAACTCAGTAATAATGAAACAAACACTCTAATCAGAAAATGGGCAAAAGACATGAATAGCCATTTCGCTGAAGATCATGCAGAGATGGCAAATAAGTACATGAAAAGATGCTCAAAACAATTAGCCTTTAGGGGAATCAAACTAAAACCACAGTGAGATATCACTACACACCTCATGTTATGGATAAAACAAAAAATAATGACAACACCAAATGCCGATAAGGATGTGGAGAAACTAGATCACTCACACATTGATGTGGGAGTGTAAAATGGTACAGCCAGTCTGGAAAACAGTAAGGTAGTTTCTTATAAAATGAGATACACATGTATTACCTTACCACCCAGGACTTGTATTCGTGGGCATTTATTCCAGAAAATTTATGTTTACACAAAAACCTATACATGAATATTTACAGTAGTTTTATTCATAACAACCAAAAACTGGAACCAATACATAAGTCATTTAACAGGTGAATGGTTAAAAGCCATTCTATGGAATGCAGTAACTCTCAAAGAGATTATGCTGAGTGTAAAAAAGATTATATATGATCTCATTTACATAACATTCTTAAACTGACAAAATTACAGACCTTTGCCTGTAGTTAGGGTTTGAGATAGTGAGGTGGAAGGAGGTGGGTGTGCAACTTCCTGTGAATCTATAATTACTTCAAAATAAAAAGTTAAATGACTCAGAAACTACAGGTTACAGAATCAGTAAAAAAAAAAAAAAAAAGAAAGAAAAAGACATTTAAAAAAGTTATTGTAATGTACTGCATATGTACAAGAAGCTAAAATGAAAACTGAGCATGACAGGTAGAGACACGGAAGAAATATTTTTTAATCTCTTGAAATGTCAGAGATAAAAATACATAATATAGGATTAACAACAGATTAAACCAAAACCAAACCCAGTGCCGTCAAGTCGATTCTGACTCATAGCGACCCTATAGGACAGAATAGAACTGCCCCACGGAGTTTCCAAGGAGCGCCTGGTGGATTCGAATTGCCAGCCCTTTGGTTAGCAGCCGTAGCACTTAACCACTACGCCACCAGGGTTTCCAACACAGAAACTGCAAAAGAAAAGATTAGTGAATCTGAAGACATAAGTAAGCTGTGGAATAAATTCAAATGGCCTAATACACATGTGGAGAGGGTCAGTGAAAAACAGGAAGACCCTCAGCAAGATGGATTGACACAGTGGCTGCAACAATGAGGTCAAACATAGCAATGATTCTGAGGATGGCAAAAGACCAAGCAGTGTTACACTCTGTTGTACACAGGGCCACTATGAGTTGGAACTGACTCAACGGCACCTAGCAACAACAAATATACATGTAAGGAGCCCTGGTGGTACAGTAGTTAAGTGTTTGGCTGCTAAAAAAAGGTTGGCAGTATGAACCCACCAGCTGCTCCACGAGAGAAAGACATGGCAGCCTTGGAAACCGTATGGGGTAGTTCTACTCTGTCATACAGGGTCGCTATGAGTCAGAATTGACTTGACGGCAACAAGAATACACATGTCAGTGGCATTTCTGGGTAAGGGAAAAGGAAGAAAAAAATTTGAAGAAATAATGCCTTCACAAAGTTTCCAAATAAGATTAAAACTATCAACACACAGATCAAGGAAATTCAAAGAACCACAAGCATGATGAAAACCACAACAAGGCACATCATTACCAAACAGTGATAAAGAGAAAAATCTAAAAAGTAGCCAGGAAAAAAAGACACATTGTATACAGAGAAACAAAAATAAAGATGACAACAGAATTCTCACTGGAAACAATTCAAGCCAGAAGACCAGGGAGTACATCTTTAAAATACTGAAAGAAAAACCAAGAATTCTATACTCACAGAAAATATTTTTCAGAAACCAAGGTGAAGCGACAACTCAGTCAACTGGTATAATATAGTTTATAAGGTCTATATTCTAAATCTTAGTTTGGTGAGCAACTGCTGGGGTCTTAAAAGCTCACAAGAGGCCACCCAAGATACAACTATTGGTCTCTACTCATCCAAAACAAAAGAGAAAGAAGGAAACCAAAGATTCAGAAAAGAAACTAATCTACAGGACCAAAAATCTACATGAACCCCAGCCTCATCAATTCTGAGACCAAAAGAAGTAGATGGTGCCTGGCCACCACTACCAACCTTTCTGATCAGGGCCACAATAGATGGATCCTGAAAGAATGGGAGAAAAATATAAAACAGAACTCAAATTTTAAAAAGTTCATTCTTACTAAACCGGTTGAGACTAGAGGGTTCCCCGAGACTATCTCCTTGAGATACCCTTTAAACTTTGAGCCAAAATTACTTCTGGGAGTCACCTTTCAGAAAAACAACAGAATGACTCATAAAATAAAGAGTATCAGCCATGAGTACTGTGTTCCTTTAAATAATCTTCTATGTAAGACCGAAAGGTCAACATTTACTCTAAAGATGAGAAGGTAAGGGGTGGAAAACAGGGCAACTAGATTATTGGAAACAGAACAACTAGAATGGAAATAATCAGAATGCTGACACATTGTGAAAAACGTAGCCAATGTCACTGAACAATTTATACAGAAATCATTAAATGGAAATCTAATTTGCTGCATCAACTTTCACCAAAAACACAATATGACTTTTTTTTGTGCTTTATAATTTTTTTATTTATTTATATTTTTATTGTGCTTTAGGTGAAAAGTTTACAGCTCAAGTTAGTTTCTCATATAAAAATTTATACACACATTGTTATGTGACCCTAGTTGCTATCCCTGTAATGTGACAGCACACTCCTCCTTTCCTCCCGTGTTTCCTGTGTCCATTCAACCAGTTCCTATCCCATTTTGCCTTCTCATCCCACCTCCGGACAAGAGCTGCCCGTGAAAACACAATAAAATATAATTAATAAATAAGTGAACAAATTTTTAAAAACCCAAGGTGACATAAAGACTTTTTCAGACACACAAAAGCTAAAAGAATTCAACAGCCTTCCTATACCAGTCCTCTAGGCAGAAGGAAAATTCTATCAACTGGAAATCTGGACCTACACAAAGGAATGAAGAGTGCCAGAAATGGTAACGATGTGGGCAAATAGAAAAGATTTTTTTGCTTATTATAACTATTCCTCACTTATCGACTATATCATTATCCAACATTTTGCATTTACAACAATAGTAAAAAAATCTACTATCCAACTATTTTGCACGTTGATAACTTACGTTCGGCAGTAACAAGTGCTGAGGTGCAAGGCAAGAGTAATGTTGGCTGTGAAGGTTAAGGTAATGTGTCAACTTGGCTGGGCCATGATTCTCAGTGGTTTGGCAGTTATGTAATGATGTAATTTGGCACCTGTGTAACGATGCTGTCATCCTCCATTTTTCAATAATGTAGATTTTCACATAAATGACCTGGTCTTTGGAACTTAACCATGTCAATAAGTGAGGAATGAGTGTATTTAAATATCTTTAGAAGATAACTGACCAACAAAGAAAAGCCCAGGCCCAGATGGCTTCATTGCTGAATCTCACCAAACTTTTAAAAAAGAATACAAATTCTTCCAATAAAATAGAAAAGGTGGGAACACTTTCCAATTCATTCTATGAGGCCAGTATTACCCTAATACCAACACCAGAGACATCACAAGAAACCTAGAGACCAATATGTCTTATGAATATGGAAACAAAAATTCTCAAAATATGTTTACACACATATTTGAATGGCTAAAATTAAGAACTGACAAAATCAAGTGCTTGTAAGAAGACAGAACATTGGAATATTATACACTGCTGGTTGGAATATAAAATGATGCAGTCACTTTAAAAAATATTTTGTCAGTTTCTTATAAAGTTAAACATACACTTACCACAAGGTCCAGTCATTTCATTCCTATTTACCCAAGAGAAATAAAAGTATATGTCCATATAAAGACTTATACACAAATGTTCATAGCATAACTATATTTGCAGTTGGCAGAAAAGAGACGCAACCCAAAAGTCCCTAATCAAATGAATGGATAAATAAATTATAGTGTATGTATACAATGAACCACTACTCATCAATAAAAATGAATGAACTACTGATACATGCAACATAGATGAATCTCAAAATAACATGCTGACTAAAAAAGGGCCAGCTCTTCCTCTCGAAAAAAGGAGTATGTACTTTACAATCCCATTTATATAAAATCCTAAACAATGCAGACTATTTATAGTGACAGAAAGTAGATCAGTGGTTGCCTAGAGACCACCGGGGTCAGGGGAAAGGATTACAAATGGTGATACAAAAACTTGTGCAGGTGATGAATACATTATTATCTTGATGGTGGTGATAGTTTTGTGGGTGTATATGTATGTCAAAACTTATCAACTTGTACACTTTTAATATGCACAGTTTACTCTATGTCAATTACATCTCAATGAAGTAAAAAAAAAAAAAAAGATGGGGGATGCCAAACAAATGTACTTACGCTGGCCATTCAATAACTGATAGGGTAATACTGAAAGCATTTTTAATCTATCTTGCTGATGTACAGACAACCCTTGGTAAAACTAAACATGGAGAACTACTCAAAGCATATAAATGTGAATTTCTGTAAACTTAAAAATACTTTCATTAACCTACATTATAATTTCAGAGGTATTCAATCTTAATTTTTGACTGATCTTCAGTTAGTAGCACTGGAAACCCTCCCAGTTCCACTCTATCTGTGCCAAGTACTACAATTAATGTGATCTGTAAATAAACATTAAGATGCACCCCCAAAAAAACACTCCTGTAAGAAACTCTAATAGGTTTCCTTAAAACTGAAAATACCTGTGTGAACAATATCTCAATTGAGTAGAAATCACAAAAGAGATTCCTATTACCCATATTAATCACCTTTTAAGAAAGAATTCCCCAGTTATATTTACCTTAAAGGTATAGACAGTTACCCAAACAGATTTATACTATTTCAAAGCTTTCTTAAAAAGCTAGAAAAGCTT
This sequence comes from Loxodonta africana, assembly GCF_030014295.1. Lineage (NCBI taxonomy): Eukaryota > Metazoa > Chordata > Mammalia > Proboscidea > Elephantidae > Loxodonta > Loxodonta africana. Next base: position 79,971,118 of record NC_087345.1, on the reverse strand, counting down.
AAAGGTAAAAATCCTAAGCTAGGTTTTTCTTTACCAATGCGTATGCCCACTGTTTTAAAGACAAACAAAAAGTATGCTGTATTCACTAACAAGAAAAATTATGGAGTTTGGGATAGAGTTTAGTCAATCAAAGCCACTTTACACTCATGATATTTATGCTAGGTAAACAATGACATTACCTAACTCAAGCTACCAATATCTCTCACTTTGACTACTGCAATAGCCTTTTCAAATTTTTTTAATTCAGCTGAACTCAATCTTGATAGACTCTGAATCTCAATTTCTTCATGTATTAAATAGGGCAATAACATTTCCAACCCTTTGAGGTTTTGTGAGCATTAAATGAGAAAACAGGTTCAGTGTGTTGCTTAGCACACAGAAAGTGCTGCACAAATGTTACCTATTTATTACCTGAATAAATGTTCAGCCTCCATGAGTCCAGTGCTGGAATGGCATCCCATATAAGAAACAAGTCTAACCTCAAAAAAAAAAAAAAAAGGTTAAAAACATTTTAAATCTTTATAGGAAAACCTCAAAGGAAACAGATTCAATTCAAAATCCACAGCAACACTTCTTACAGTAACTTGTTTCCCAATTCCTTTTGCTCACAGTGTTTCTCACAGCCCCGCACCTGTTCTGAACCCTCTGTATCCATTCCCACTCTTGATTCACAATTTTAAAAAACTGCTCTTTTGGCTCTTTCTATTAATCCCCTTTTCTTATAAGCAGTTCTCATTCTACCTGCTAATAAATTAATCATCCAGTCTTGCTCCTTGAAATTCTTCACTGTTTTTTTACTCATTATCCTTTTACACAAGCTAAGTCTAGAAACTGAACTAGCAGATCTAGAATCTTTCCTAGTACGTGAGAAGCAGAAGAGAAGCCAGAGAGAATTTTCTTCTTTGAGTGTAAGTAAATATCGCAAACACATAATTTAATATCTCCTCACCTCAACGCAGTATTTAATTATTATTATCATTATTATGGCTATTACAAGACCCTGAGAGTTGGCTGTCAGTCCACTTCAGGAGCCCTGAGTGCTGAATGCCACCAATGAAATTCTTAATGTGTCCAAGCCTTTCCATGTTACTGGAAGCCCTCAAAACACCTAAACCTTACTGTGTTCTAGGTTGAAGTTAGGAGTATCCCTAACTCACCATTTTGTTTTACAACTCTGTTACACGCGTATCACATTGCTAAAGTCCGTCCTCCCAGTGAAAGTTCTGTGAAAAAGCTCCTCTAGCTTTTTTATAGCTCTGTACCTGAGGATTCTGGCATTAGGGATGTGTGGTAGTTTGGTTAGGGTTAGAAAGGCATGGCCAGAAGCAAAGAGAAATCATACACACTTGACATTGCCCCTCTCCTTTTTACCACCAATCTTCGTCTTGATACACTGTGTGGTACGTTTTTTCCAGGAAATGCCTTGCTCCCAGTTATGCAAAGAAATTTCTAGTTGTCTTTCCCCACATATTCTCAAGCCACGACCTGACAGGTCTGATTTTTAAGTGGGCATAGCTGGTTTACAATGAGAACCATGCCACAACAAGAGGCCACTCTCCAACTGTGAGTCAGAGAATTAAGAGCAACATAATTGAAAGCACACAATAGTACTTACTGCAGTAATGCTTTTCTTATCCTATTTGTAATCTTACCATAATTAAAAGTGGAATACTTTCAAAAAGAAGTTTAATTTCTTTCCGTCATCCATATTCCAGAACCCCCAGTTAGCTTGCAGTTTTTTTTTTTTTTTAAACAAAATCCAATAGCTTCTTCACTAGTGTTTCTACTTCCACTTTTGGCACCCTGCAATCCACTCTTCCCAGAGAAGCACGAGTGATCTTTTTAGAACATAAATCAGATCATTTAGCTGCCCTGCTAAACTGGCTGTCCCCACCAATAGCTTCCCATCATCCCTACCAAGGCCTACAGAGTCCTGTGGTGTGATCTCTTAAACACACCAAAACATGTCTTCTCTACAAGGTGTTTGTATTTGTTGTCCTCTCTGCCCAAAACACTCCTCACCAATCAAGGAAAAGCTAATTACTTCTTCTGAGGCAGAGTAAGCTGTTAAAGTCCTTAAAACTTATTTCTATGGCCAGTAAGATGACCAAGTTGTCGAATCCTTGTGTACTCTTCATTCTAACAATCTGCCCTGAACACTCGGAAATCCTTCTTCCCTTCTCTGAAACTAACATTTGTACTCAATAAGATGGCAATCGTATCTGTTCTCTGAGTCTGTGGGATCCAAATCCAGTATTCTCTGGTAGCAGTTGCCAAAGGTCTGCCTACCACCATTCCGCTGAGGAGCACCTCACAGCCCAGGAGAACGACTTCGCTATATTGATCCAAGCTGCAAACACCTGTGAGAGAATCACTGCTGATGGCAGTTCTGTGAAGCATTCAAAATGCCTTAAAATAACCTCACCAGAGTGGGAAGATTCAGTTCAGCAATCTGACTTGTGCCGCATTCTATAAAGCTTTAACAGTGACCCTGTCACAAGAAGAACAGATGCTTTGTCCTGGTCTTCTGATCAGCTGTATTTAGCAGCCAACACCCATCTTTTGCAATACAATGCCACCTCTGAGTTCCTATTCTCATCAAATTATCACTGGTTTGGCCAACATATAAATCAGATACTATAGTTAACAAATTCACTTGTCTGGGACTCATAAGGACCCAAGACAATTAATTAAACTTCCTTGGAAAAGAATAGCCTCTAGTCACCTGGAGACAAGTTTTAAAGTTCCTAACTACTGTAACACTTCAGGCACACCAAAATGGTAATCTGGAAGACAGCCGCATGTCACTTTCAATGGTGCACCTACACTGAAAGCAACCTTCCCTCTCTAAAATAAATAATTTTTAGTCAGCTGAATTTTGAACAATGACTGAGTTTTCTCTAAAATAAGGACTGTGACAGCTACCTTAATGAAAGGCCCAATAAACTCAGTGCAAGGGGCTCATTGTGCTGACACTGTCACCTCACCTAAGACTTCTCCTGGTTCATCCTGATGAGCTGACAGGTCACTGGCATCAGCGCCTTGCCCAAAATTCTTGTTTATTTCACACATAAAAACACTGTCCACTCAAGACAACTGCAATCCAGACTCCTTCCTCTGCTATGAAGTCTTTCACCCCTGACTTCTCTCAGCACTTGGCAAAAAGGTAATCATTTCCCACCCATATTAATAACTACTAAAAAGTTATGGAGGTGCTGGCAACATGGCCCAAAGAAGGACCAGAGAACTAACCCTCAACAATTACGAATTAAAAAAAAAAAAGGATCAAAATCACCTGGGGAAGAAATTACTTTCCAGCATTAACAAATGCTTGGTAATATTATGGTAGTTTGGAAAAAGTTGTAAAGTCAGGACCTGAAAATATCAGTCCCTGGCCAAGTAATCACAGAAAAATAAAAATCACAGAAGACATCCTTTAAACAAACAAGCTTTGTTCTAACAGGAACTTCAAGTAAAAAAAGAAGCCAATTAAAAAAAAAAAAAAAGAACCTCTCCATTTCATTTAAAAGGAATGAAACTAAATACATGGATGCTCCATAGACACATCCAAACTCCCTGACCCTGAGGGACTGAACTACTGGGCTGAGGGCTGTGGGGACCATGGTCTTGGGGAGCATATAACTCACCTGGCATAACATAGTTTATAAAGAAAATGTACTACATTCTACTTCGGTGAGTACCATCTGAGGTCTTAAAAGGTTGTGAGGGGCCATCTAAAATGCTCCACTGGTCTCACCCCATCTGGGCAAGGGAGAATGAAGAAAATCAAAGACACAAGGGAAAGATCAGCCCAGAGGACTAATGGACCACAACTACCACAGCCTCCACCAGACTGAGTCCAGTACAACTAGATGGTGCCCGGCTACGACCACTGACTGCTTTGACAGGGATCACAACAGAGTGTTCTTGACAGAGCTGGAGAAAAATGTAGAACAAAATTCTAACTAGCAACAACAAAAAAAAGACCAGACTTATGGTCTGACAGAGACTGGAGAAACTCCAAATATATGGTCCCCTGGATAACCCTATAGCTCAGTAATGAAGTCATACCCTTCAGCCAAAGATAAGACAGGCCCATAAAACAAAATGAGGCTAAATGGGCACACCAGCCCAGGGGGCAAGGACAAAAAGGCAAGGAGGGGATAGGAAAGCTGGTAATGTGGAACCCAAGATCGAGAAGGGGAGAGTGCTGACATGTCGTGGGGTTGGCAACCAATGGTACAAAACAGTATGGACATTAATTGTTTAATGAGAAACTAGTTTGCTCTGTAAACCTTCATCTAAAGTACAATAAAAAATTTTAATAAACAAAGTAAAAGGAATGAAAGAAAGGGAAAGAAAAAGAGGAACAAAAACAATGACCATAACTGTAGATTCAACATGACTACAAATTATTTGCACCAACTCCTATAGGAAGGGACAAGAGTAATGGTTGAACAACATGATGAACATAATTAATGTCACTGAACTGTACATGTGAAGACCGTTGAAATGGCAAATGTTTAGTTACTTACATATTTACCACAATAAAAACAAACAAAAAAGTGGAGTTTATTTCCCACTCCTTGAACCTGAGGAGGCCTCGTAACTTGCTTCGACCAAGAGAATGCAGGATGAATGACACTGTGCGACTTCTGAGTCCAGGCCTCAAGAGACTTGCACCTTCCACTCTCACCCTCTTAGAACCTAGCTGCCATGTGAGGAAGCATAGCCAGCTTGTAGGAGAGGCCATGGCACCTTGGCTGACAGCTCCAACCCACTGCTAGACATGGGAGTGAGGCTATCCAGGTCCAAACTAGCCCCTAGCCAACCTACCAACTGACCACAAACACATGACCGAGCCCAGCTGATACCATAAAGAACAGCAAGTCATGCTAGATGAGCCCTGCCCAAATTATAAGCAAATATACAGTTGTTTAAGCCACTAAGTTTTGAAGTGGTTTGTTACACAGCGACAGATAACTGAAACACCCGCAAGCAGTTGAGCCTAACTAAAAACATCAACAGTGACCCACTCAAAATCAGCATGTGCATTCCCAAAATGGCAAGAAATTGAAATTGCTAAAGAACAATACACAATACCACCATCTGCTGACAAGACATGTATCAGGGAATCCCAGCAAAACACTTAAATTTTTCAGTCTGTTCCTCTGCTACCCTATATGTAAATGGGAAACAGGCACTGAATGCCCAGAGAAGATATATGCAGATACGTGTATCCAACAAAGGACTCATATCTAAAATATACAAAGAAATTCTACAAATCAGTAAGAAAAAGACATACAATCCAATTTAAAAATGGGCAAAAGACTTGAACAGGCATTTCACAAAAGAGGATACTGAAAAAACCCAACATGTACACGAGAAGATATTCAACATCAATAGCCATCACGGAAATGCAATTTAAAACCACAAAAAGACACCAGTACACCTCCAACAGGCTAACTAAAATTAAAAGGACTGATAATACTGTAAGTGTAGTCAAGGATTTAGCACAACCAAAACTCTCATACATTGCTGGTGAGGGAAAAATACAATCACTATGGAAAATTGTTTGGTAGTATTTACTAAGGCTAAACACACATGTATACCCTATGACCTATCAATTCTACTTGGTACATACCCAACAGAAATGAGAGCTTATGTTCACGAAGAGACATGCATAAGAATGTATACGGTTGCATTATTCATAACAGTCCAAAATGGGAAAAAAACTCAGTGAAAAAATTATGGTATGGTCAAAACCAAAAAACAAAAGCCACTGGCTTCGAGTCAATTCTGACTCACAGCAACCCTATGGGACAAAGTAGAACTGCCCCATAAGGTTTCCAAGGCTATACTTCTTTACGGAAGCAGGCTGCCACACCTTTCTTCCATGGAGCAACTGGTAGGTTCAAACCACTGACCTTTTGATTAGCAGCCAAGCATTTAACCATTGCGCCATCATTCTTCTGTGTCTTTTTTCACTCAAAGTTGTGAAGGTCAAGAATCTAGTTGCACAGAGCAATGGCTTGTTCTTTATGATACAGTATAGACAGAGTAGAGAATAGAATATTACACAGCAATCATAAAGAACAAGCCATTGCTCTATGCAACTAGATTCCTGACTCACAATGTTGAGTGAAAAAAGACACAAAGGAATATAATATGCTTTTATTAATATGAAATTCAAAAACAGGTAAAACTAATCCATGGTAATAGAAGTCAGAATAGTGATTATCTTTAAAAGCCGTTTATACAAAAGAGATACTAGAACATTTCAATTTTTGATAAGGTTTACTTCTAGCCTTTGATGGGGCAGTCTTAAAACTTCTCTATGGCTCATTTTAGAGGAAAATATTTTAATTTTCCTTCTCTGACAAGTTTCTGCCTTACACATGTTCCAGCTTTAGCAGGTTTTACTGTACAAATATGAAGGTATCACTCACCCACACCTACCTTACATACACACCCCTCCTTTAAATCCTTCGATGATTCCCCACTGCCTATAAAATAAACTCTGCACTCTTTAGCATAGTACTTAAGGCCCTTTAGGATCTGGCCCCTGACTACTTTTTCTCTCTCACCATGTACCAAGTTCCAGTCATAACAAATTACTTGTAGTTAACACAAAAAGCTATGCTTTTTCTCACCTCTGTATCTCTGGGTATGTAACACATCCTCCACCTAGAACAGCAGTTTTCAAAGTGTGATTTCAGGTGGTCTATACACACGAGATCAAACTATTTTCAAAACACTAAAATGTTTTCATAACACCGTTATTTGCCAAATCTGGAGGGCATTCTGCTCAGTGAAATAAGCCAATCACAAAACAACAAATATTGTATGGTCTCACTTTTATAAAATGCCAAGAATAGGTACCCATACAGAAAGCAACATTCTCTGATGGTTACCAGGGATGGGGGGGAAGGGGAGAATCATTTTTTAGATAGAGCCAAAAAAAAAAACGCAAACCCATTGCTGTCAAGTCAATTCCAACTCATAGCGACCCTACAGGACAGAGTAGAACTCCCCATAGGGTTTCCAAGGAACAGCTGGTAGATTTGAACTGCTGACCTTTTGGTTAGCAGTGGATCTCTTAACCACTACACTACTAGAAGACATTTGTTATTTTTGGTAATGGGAAAGACAATACCCAATATGGGTGAAGTCTGCACAACCTGACCAAGATAAATGAAGATGATAAGAAGTATGCAACAATAAGGACAATTTCAGTAAATGCTATAACATATACAATTTTGCAACAACGGTAACAGCAACCAAAAAATATGAGTGTGGTTGCATAGTCAGGTATGTATGCATGTATGTGTATAAGAAGGCGTATGTGAGTACATGTGCATGCAAGTATAGGTTTGTCTGTAAACCGTATACATACACATATTTGTGTACTACATATATATTCATATATATAATAAAGCACATGGGGGCACAGATACAGAGACTTCTTATTCATATACAAAACCCCATGGGACTGGTTTACTTGGTTAAAAGATTTAGGACCACAGTCTCATGGGACAACTCAGTCAATTGGCATAACAGTTCATAAAGATAACGTTCCACACCATAGTCTGGTGAGTACCATCTGGGGTCTTAAATGCTTTCGAGGCCATCTAACTATTGGTCTCTACTCGTCTGGAGCAAAAGTGAGTGAAGGAAACCAAAGACTCACAAAGAAGAAACTAGTCCACAGGACTAACAGCCCCCACAAACCACAGCCTATTCTAGCCTGACACCAGAAGAATTAGATGGTGCTCGCCTACCATTACCCACCGTTCTGACCAGGGACACGACAGACAGTCCCAAATAGAATGGGGGGAAAATGGAGAACAGAATTCCGATTCTTAAAAAAGGCCAGACTTACTAGACCAGTAAGACTAGAGGAACCCCCGAAACTACTGCCCTAAGACACCCTCTGAACTTGGAACTAAAGCCTCTTCCAGAGGTCACCTTTCAGCCAAATAATAGATTGGCTTATAACATACAGGCAGTCCCAGATTATGAACAAGATCCATTCCTAAGTCTGCCTTTAAGTCGAATTTGTAGGTAAAGTCAGAGCAGGTACATAAAGGTTCTTACTTAGCGTCAGTCAAATGTTTGTCTTAGTATATACTATATATTTTACCTTTCTATATATATAAAAACTCTGTGAGGCAGTTCTACTCTGTCCTATAGGGTCGCTATGAGTCGGAATCAACTCGACGGCACTGGGTTCTGGGTATACATATAAAGGAAACCCTGGTGGCATAGTGGTTAACAGCTGCGGCTAAGGTTAGTAGTTTAAATCCACCAGGCACTCCTTGGGGCAGTTCTACTCTAACCTATAAAAAAAAACCTATAGGGTCACTGTAAGTCGGAATTGACTCGATGGCCACGGGTTTGGTTTAGGATTTTATGCATATAAAATGAGCCCTGGCGGCACAGTGGTTACAGTGCTCTGCTGCTAACTCAAAGGTCAGTGGTTCAAACCCACCAGCCACTCAGCAGGAGAAAGATGTGGCAGCCTGCTTCTATAAGGGTTTACAGCTTTGGAAACCCTTTGGGGCAGCTGCACCCTGTCCTTTAGGGTTGCTATGAGTTGGAATCAATTCAACAGCAATGGGTTTTTTTATGCATATAAAACACTTAAAAAACACTTCTAAACCAGGCAATGTTTTCATGAGCATCACAAAGTACACTGTTCATTATTATGAACCACTGTATGTGTTTAACTCAAATTTTTAATACAATAGGCTTTATGGCAGTCCATTCTTAAGTCCATTCTGTAAGTTGAATGAGCATACCCCAGAGACTACCTGTAAACAACATCGCCCATGAGTAACGTGCTCCCTTCAGCAATCAACTATACCAGATCAAACAGTCAACATTTACCCAAACACAATGATGAGAAGGTCGGCGCGGCATCGAACTGTATCAGTAATATTTATTCTTCATCACCCTGCACTTACAGTTAACACTGTCCTTGATAAAGCAGTAAAAATAATTAAATGTCTGCTTATGCATTCATCTTTTTAATACTCTATATGACAAAATCGGAAGTATAAATGCACTTCTGTTGCATACCAAAGTATGACAACTGCCTAAAGGAAAAGCACATGTGCAACTGAGCTGTGAGCTGAAACAGCCACTTCTTTCATGAAATACTATTATTTTCTTGAGTAAACAACTGACAGACAAATTACGGTTTTTCAGACTTGAGTATCTGGCAGTATTTTTCACAAAAATGAGCTTAGCACTTCAAGGAAAACAAATGACATTATTTGCTGCCCGTCATAAAATTACAGAGTTTTTAGGCAAAAATCAGAATTTTAAAAACTTGTATTCACTTACTGTGAGCTTGACAGCTTAATACTTAAAGACTTTCCTGATGAAATCGGTGATACTAAAGAATGTGATTTTTTAATTATATAGCAAAATATGTCAGACATTTGGAAGATCTGCACAACTCGGCAAACCAATATTTCCCAACTGATCAAATCATGATGTTTTAAAATCATGCATGGGTAATAAGATGCATTAGAAGTACAAGACACGCCAACCGATTTTAATGTCATCGAGTACAAAAGTTCATTAATACAGTTTCAGGTTCTGCATTAACTAACCTTTAAGAAACTAATACTTGTTGAGTTTGGGTATAGTATCAAAGAAGAATATCCATAATTACCTGAAAAGGATAGTAAAATACTCCTCCTTTTTCCAACTACATATCTTTGAGGCTGGATTTTCTTCACATACTTCAACCAAAAAGACATCACAGCAGACTGAATGCAGAAGCAGATATGAGAATCCAGCTGTCTTCTATTAAGTCAGACATTAAAGATATCTGCAAAAATGTAAACAATGCTGCTCCCTCTTCTCACTAAATCTTTTTTGTTTTAGAAAGTATAGCTATTTTCCATTAAAAATGTTATATATGCTTATTAATACGTAAACTTTATTGTTATTTTAATGAATATTTTATTTTCTTAAGTTTTAATTTCTAATACAGTAAATATTCATAAATATAAACCATATGAATAAAAGCTCTTTGAGGTCCATAATAATCTTTAAAAGACTAAAGAGGTAGGAGACCAAAAAGTTTGAGAACTGCTAATCTAGAATTTCCCCTGCCCTACTTGGGGCAAACGAGGATCTGCTCCGCCAGAAATCTATGATATCTTAGGTAAAGTTTTTTGCTTACCAAAAACAAAACAACGATTGCCTTTGAGTCAATTCAGACTCATATCGACCCCACAGGACAGAGGAGAACTGCCCCATAGACTTTCCAAGGAGCACCTCGTGTATTCAAACTGCCAGCCTTTTGGTTAACAGCCCGTAGTACTTAATCACTACACCACCAGGGTAAACAGCAAAGACTACGTCCTTTCACAGGCACTTAACAAATGGTGTGTTGAATGAACATGGCTAAAGTGCAATCCAATACTGAATACTCCACTCCACTGTAAATACACACGGGTGAAGATGATATTTCAAACTGGTTATCTTTATCTTGTGTATCTACCATGCCCAAATCTCCTCTCTCAAAACTCGAAACACTGCTGGTGGGAATATAAATTGCATATATTTTTAGAAGACAATTTTGTAATATCTATTAAAAAAATTAGAAAAATACACATTTAGAAATTTATCTTAATAGATACTATCCAAAATGACATGTACAAGATTATTTATCCAGCACTGTTTATAACTGAAAAAACTGGGGAAAAAATGATTGTTCAGAGAATAATAAAATAAGTGGTTCCTCCACGTTCCGTAATACTCTACAGGCAAAGGAAAAAAAGAAAAAAAAGGAAATTCCTGATGTACTTATAAGTTACACTGTTAAAAGAGAAAAGAGCAAAATACAGAACCAGTTTTGTAAAATGGGGGAAAAAAGGATATCTATACTGTCAGTTTGTTGAACTGTGGGGGCTTTCGTGTTGCTGTGATGCTGGAAGCTATGCCACCGGTATTCAGATACCAGCAGGGTCACCAATGGAGGACAGGTTTCAAATGAGCTTCCAGACTAAGACAGACTAGGAAGAAGGACCCGGCAGTCTACTTCTGAAAGGCATTAGCCAGTGAAAACCTTATGAATAGCAGCGGAACACTGTCTGATACAGTGCTGGAAGATAAGCCCCCCAGGCTGGAAGGCACTCAAAAGACCACAGGGGAAGAGCTGCCTCCTCAAAGTAGAGTTGACCTTAATGACGTGGATGGAGTAAAGCTTTTGGGACCTTCGTTTGCTGATGTGGCATGACACAAAATGAGAATAAACAGCTGCAAACATCCATTAATAAATGGAACCTGGAATGCACGAAGTATGAATTTAGGAAAGTTGGAAATCATCAAAAATGAAATGCAATGCATAAATAATGATATCCTAGGCGTTAGTGAGCTGAAATGGACTGGTATTGGCCATTTTGAATCGGACATACAGTCTACTATGCTGGGAATGACAACTTTAACAGGAATGGTGTTGCATTCATCATCAAAGAGATCGTTTCAAGATCTATCCTGAAGTACAACACTGTCAGTGACAGGGTAATATCCATACGCCTACAAGGAAGACCAGTTAATACAACTATTATTCAAATTTACGCACCTACCAATAGGGTCAAAGATGAAGAAATAGAAGATTTTTATCAGCTGCTGCAGTCTGAAATTGATCGAACACGCAATCCAGATACATTGATAATTACTGGCTATTAGAATGCGAAAGTTGGAAACAAAGAAAAAGGATCAGTAGCTGGAAGATATTGGCCTTGGTGACAGAAACAATGCCAGAGATCGAATGATAGAATTTTGCAAGACCAACAACTTCCTCATTGCAGATATCTTCTTTCACCAACATAATCGGCAACTATACACATGGACCTCGCCAGATGGAACACACAGAAATCAAATTGACTACATCTGTGGAAAGAGACGATGGAAAAGCTCAATATCATCAGTCAAAACAAGGCAAGGGGCCAACCGTGGAACAGACCATCAATTGCTCATATGCAAGTTCAAGATGAAACTGAAGAAAATCAGAGCAAGTCCACGAGAGCCAAAATATGACCTTGAGTACATCCCACCTGAATTTAGAGACCATCTGAAGAACAGATTTGACCCACTGAACACTAGTGACCGAAGACGAACTGCGGAATGACATCAAGGAGATCATCCGTGAAGAAAGCAAGAGGTCACTGAAACGACAGGAAAGAAAGAAAAGACCAAGATGGATGTCAGAGAAGACTCTGAAACTTGCTCTCAAACGTCAAGCAGCTAAAGCAAAGGGAAGAATTGATGAAGTAAAAGAATTGAACAGAAGATTTCAACGGGCGTCTCGAGAAGACAAAGTAAAGTAATATAATGATATGTGCAAAGAACTGGAGATGGAAAACCGAAAGAGAAGAACATGCTCAGCCTTTCTCAAGTTGAAAAACTGAAGAAAAAATTCAAGCCTCGAGTTGAAATAGTGAAGGATTCTAGGGCGAAAATATTAAACAACGCAGGAAGCATCAAAAGAAGATGGAAGGAATACAGAGTCATTATATCAAAAAGAATTAGTCGATGTTCAACCATTTCAAGAGGTGGCATATGATCAGGAACCAATGGTACTGAAGGAAGAAGTCCAAGCTGCTCTAAAGGCATTGGTGAAAAACAAGGCTCCAGGAACTGATGGAATATCAATTGAGATGTTTCAACAAACAGATGCAGCGCTGGAGGTGCTCACTAGTCTACGCCAAGAAATATGGAAGACAGCTTCCCAGCCAACTGACTGGAAGAGATCCATATTTATGCCTATTCCCAAGAAAGGTGATCCAACTGAATGTGGAAATTATAGAACAATATCATACGCAAGCAAAATTTTGCTGAAGATCATTCAAAAACGGCTGCAGCAGTACATCGACAGGGAACTACAAGAAATTCAGGCCGGTTTCAGAAGAGGACATGGAACCAGGGATATCATTGCTGATGTCAGAAGGATCCTGGCTGAAAGCAGAGAATACCAGAAGGATGTTTACCTGTGTTTTATTGACTGTGCAAAGGCATTCGACTGTGTGGATCATAACAAATTACGGACAGCATTGAGAAGAATGGGAATTCCAAAAGACTTAATTGTGCTCATAAGGAACCTTTACATAGATCAAGAGGCAGTTGTTCGGACAGAACGAGGGGATACCGATTGGTTTAAAGTCAGGAAAGGTGGGCATCAGGGTTGTATTTTTTCACCATACCTATTGAATCTGTATGCTGAGCAAATAATCCGAGAAGCTGGACTATATGAAGACGAATGGGGCATCAGGGATTAGAGGAAGACTCATTAACAACCTGCGTTATGCAGATGACACAACCTTGCTTGGTGAAATTGAAGAGGACTTGAAGCACTTACTAATGAAGATCAAAGACCATAGCCTTCAGTATGGATTGCACCTCAACATAAAGAAAACAAAAATCCTCAGAACTGAACCAATGAGCAACATCACGATAAACAGAGAAAAGACTGAAGTTGCCAAGGATTTCATTTTACTTGGGTCCACAATCCACAGCCATGGAAGCAGTAGTCAAGAAATCAAAAGACGTGTTGCATTGGGTAAATCTGCTGCAAAGGACCTCTTTAAAGTGTTGAAGAGCAAAGATGTCACCTTGAAGACTAAGATGCCCCTGACCCAAGCCATGGTATTTTCAATCACATCATATGCATGCGAAAGCTGGACAATGAATAAGGAAGTCCGAAGAATAACTGACACCTTTGAATTGTGATGCTGGTGAAGAATATTGAATATACCACGGGCTGCCAAAAGAATGAACAAATCTGTCTTGGAAGAAGGACAACCAGAATGCTCCTTAGAAGCAAAGATGGTGACACTGTGTCTTACATACTTTGGACATGTTGTCAGGAGGGATCAGTCCCTGGAGAAGGACATCATGCTTGGCAGAGTACAGGGTCAGCGGAAAAGAGGAAGACCCTTAGGGAGGTGGATTGACACAGTGGCTGCAACAATGAGCGCAAGCATAACAACGATTGTAAGGATGGCACAGGACCAGGCAGTGTTTCGTTCTGTTGTGCACAGGGTCGCTACGAGTCGAGGGCAACTGGACAGCACCTAACAACAACAACAACAAACTTTTTTTGCTTATATATGTATACTTTATGCATATAAATGCATAGAACGCACCAACATTAGTAATATTCGTTGTTGCTAGAGAGAGGAACTGAGTGGTTTGGGGTATAGAAGCAGGAAGAAAACTTCACTCTATACCTTTTGTGTCCTTGGTATTTTGAATCATGTAAATTTAACATCAACTCAAATAATAAACCTAAAAATGTATAAGAATCCTCATTTCACATAAGGAATTCATCGTTTTTTCTCTAGCCTCAAAAAATATCAATCCCTATTCATTAACTCGAGGTTCCAAAACCAAAAGCAAACCCACTGCCATGGAGTTGATTCCGACTCATAGCGACCTTATAGGACGGAGTAGAGCTGCTCCAGAGTTTACTTGAGGTTCAGTGCTGCCTAAATCAGGTATTTACAATTGATGTAAGATTGAAAGATACAAAAACAGTGCTGCAGATCGATATCCAAATGGCAGTGTGAGGAGCGCCACTGACCCACTCTCCAGTGAAACTGGTAAAACGATTAAGAAAATTAAAACTCTGAAAATGGTCCTAAGAGCAAAAAGCAAATGAAGAAAATCTATTCAAGAAAGTCTATGAAAAATCAGTAAGAATGGCAAGAGTCTGTGGTATCTGAACCAAAACTGCCCCCTCCCAGGACCTCCCCCTCCACCTCAGGGAAGCAGAGATTCCATTCCAGACTGGTGCAACCAAGAATACAGTGCTCCCTCTCCACCTAGCTCCTGGACTGGAGAGTACCCTCTGCATTTGTCATCCTTACCACCCCCACCCCTGTTAGTGAAGCTAAGTCCCAGGCAAGTGCAGTCAAGAGGCAGGGACTTCCTTCTTCCACCTAATTCCCGCTTATGGATTTAGAGGCTCTATGGTACTGGGTTTTTAGTACATTGAGCCTGGTATGCCGAAAATACTATACAGCCCTTCTTCAGGCTCTTCAGGTGGTGATTCCACACCAAGAGAGGCAAACCAAGAGGCCCTCAGGCTACTGCCTTTCCTCCACTCAGTACTCAATACCTAGAGCAGGGAGTCATTCAGAGAGAAATTTGCCACTGTGTCCACCCCCAACTCCAGAACTCTGGCACACAGATTTTGCCTCAGGGAAAGGCAGGCCAGAAAACAGTTAACTCCTCATCTCTTCCCAAAGGAACTGGCTTTACTTCCAACAAAGTATAAACCTGAGGGCACTCTCAAAAAACAGTGGAGACTGTATTAAAAGGCAATCGGGAGAAGATTCACAGATTTAATAAAAATACAGCCTAGACTATAGAATAAAGTAGCTCCCAGAAAATAAGACAGCTGAAATGAGCCCTCCTGAGGTCAGAGCAAAAGAAGCCCTGGTGGAGCAGAGATTAAAGCACTTGGCTGCTAATAGAAAGGTCAGTGGTTCAAACCCACCAGTCTGCTTCCCCTATGAGGCAGTTCTAGTCTCTCCTATAGGGTCCAACAGCAGTGGAGGTCAGAACAAGTATCAAACACTGACCTCAGACTAATGCATCAGAGGAGCCAGTTTAGTTGGTAAAGGAATTTATGCCCCAGGGCATTTTGAAAACAATAGGGCAATCCTATATCCAGCAATTAGTGGAGTTTAACAGCTGGGTGTGGTCAGGGAAAGAAGGAAGACAGCCCTACTGGTACCACTGTCATCCCAGGGTATAACCAAAATTGTGCCTCCCTGAGAAATTAACTTCAGAGGCTTAAAACTGTTACGGAGGATTGTTTGTTGTTGTTAGGTACCGTCGAGTTGGTTCCGACTCATAGGGACCCTATGCACAACAGAACAAAACATTGCCTGGTGCTGTGCCATCCTTACAATCGTTATGCTTGAGCTCATTGTTGCAGCCACTGTGTCAATCCACCTCCCTGAGGGTCTTCCTCTTTTCCCCTGATCCTGTACTTTCCCAAGCATGATGTCCTTCTCCAGGGACTGATCCTTCCTGACAACATGTCCAAAGTATGTAAGACGCAGTCTCACCATCCTTGCTTCTAAGGAGCATTCTGGTTGTCCTTCTTCCAAGACAGATTTGTTCGTTCTTTTGGCAGCCCGTGGTATATTCAATATTCTTCACCAACACCACAATTCAAAGGCATCAATTTTTCTTCTGTCTTCCTTATTCACTGTGCAGCTTTCATATGCATATGATGCGACTGAAAATACTATGGCTTGGGCCAGGCACACCTTAGTCTTCAAGGTGACATCTTTGCTCTTCAACACTTTAAAGAGGTCCTTTGCAGCAGATTTACCCAATGCAATGCGTCTTTTGATTTCCTGACTGCTGCTTCCATGGCTGTTGATTGTGGATCCAAGTAAAATAAAATCCTTGACAACTTCAATCTTTTCTCCATTTATCATGATGGAGGATTAAACTATCATATGGAGGATTAAACTTCACTAAAATAATACAGCCAGTCATTAAAGGAATAAATAAGCACATAACAATATCAAGTCCCGGTGGGAGGAACCAGTACCCAAAGCTGCTACAATACACCGTCTAAAACAAAGCCACCAATCTGTCAGCAGAGGCCTGTATGTTATTATGATGCTAAACAGGATTCAGATGCGCTTCCAGACTAAGACAGATTAGGAAGAAGGGGCCTGGCAATCTATTTCCAAAAATCGGCCAATGAAAGTCCTATAACTAAAAACGGTCCGATCTACAATTGATCATGAGGATGGTATGTGACTGGGCTGCATTTCTTCCGTTGTACATAGTGTCGCAATGAGTTACGGGCTAACTCCGAAGCAGATAACAGTAAGCATCCAACAAAAAATTATAAGGCATGCAAAGAGACCAAAAAGCATGACCTATACATCAGGAGGAAACCCTGGTGGTGCAGTGGCTAAGTACTACAGCTGCTAACCAAAAGGTCGGCAGTTCAAATCTACCAGGTGCTCCCTGGAAACTCTATGGAGCAGTTCTACTCAGTCCTATAAGGTCTTTATGAGTCAGAACTGACTGCACAGCAACGGGTTTTTATACATCAGGGAAAAAAAAAAGGCAGGCAACACAACCGCCTGTGAGAGCAACCAGCTGTTCAATTTAACAGAAAAAGATTTCAAAGTAGACATTTTATATATACATATATATATTTACAGGACTAAAGGAAACCATGATTAAAGAAGTAAAGTACAATGACACTGTCATATGGAAGAGAGACTATCAAGAGATAAATTGTTTTTTTTTATGGAAATTATGAAATTGAGAAGTACGATAGCTAAAACAAAAATTAACTAGAAGGGCTCAACAGTAGATTTGCACTGGAAGATTTAGTGAACTTGAAAGTAAATCTATATAGATTATGCAAGCTGAAAGACAAAAAAAAGGAATCTAAAAAAATGAACAGAGCTTCAAAAATGCAAGACACCAAGAAGTACACCAACATACATCCAATGGGAGCATCAGAAGAAGAAAGAGAGTAAGGAGAAGAAATGATATTCAAGGAAATAACATCTGAGAAATTCCCAAATTTATTGAGAAACCGAAACCTAAGTATCTAGGAACCTCCATGAACTTCAAGCAGAACAATGAATTTCAAGTAGGATAAACAATGAACTTCAAGTAGGACCTGTGAACAGGCACATCACAGTAAAAATCATGAAAATCAAAGACAAGGGAGAAACTCTTAAAAGCAGAAAAAGGACCATCACTTACAAGGGAACACTGATAAGATTAACATCTAGCTTCTCAGTAGAACAATGGAGGCCAGAAGGCAGTCGGAGGCCATGTTCAAATTGCTCAAAGAAAAAAACTGCCAACCAAGCATACTGTAGCCACCAAAGCTATCATTCAAAAATGAAGGCAGAAATAAAGCTCCCAGATAAACAAAAATTGAGAGAATTTGTTGCTAGAAGATCCACCTCACAAGAAATACTAAAGGAAGCTTTTCAGGGTAAAAGCAAGTGACCCCAGGCAACAGTTCAAATCCACACACACAAAGATCACTGGCAAAGGTAGTTATGACATTATAAATGCATATTTTTCTCCTTTCTTCTGATTGCAGTGCCATGGATCACTTTTGTGCGGCTTTTCTCACCATGGACTTGTAACTCCCACCCAGATGACTGGATAGGACTGTGCAGATAAGGTCACTGTGGCCCACTAGGAAGGATTGGTCAGTTTTGCCATCCCACTGGGCTTGAGGTGATCCATTCAAGAAGTGGGATAGAGAAGATCCAACCACCACCAAGGAAAGGGAGCCAAGAGCAGAACGTGTCCTTTGGACCCAGAATCCCTGCGCCAAGAAGCTCCTAGAACCAGGAGACCGAGAGACAGAGACAGAGAAATAGACAGACATGCCAAGAAGTTGTGGCAAAGAAAGGGTGGCAGGAGAGACGGGCAGGAGATGGCGCAGCAAGCTTCCCAGCCCACAGAGCGAGAAAGCTGAGTGCCTCTGGGCCAAGGCTTACAGGTGAAGTAGGGTACCTCTGGGCACTTACTGGCAGAGCTAAAAGAGCTTTGTAACACCTGCTGGGGCAGAGCAGAGGAGCTAGGGTGGAGCCTGCCTGTAAGCACAGCTGGGAAGAGGTTGTCCTGATGGAAGAACTGTATCCTGAGTGTTCCTCAACCTGAAATGTAACCTGTTACTTCCCAAATAAACCCCATAATCATGAGTACTGTCTGTGAGTTCTATGTGACCACTGCAATGAGTTATCGAACCCAAGAGAGAAGTAGATAGTGCTGTGGGAGGCATTGGCTGGTGTCAGAATTGGCAAAGATGGTGGATACAGGAGGCATGTCTGACCTTTGCCTCATAGGAATCAGCTTTGGGCTATTGATCTTATATTCTCCTTCCCCTTTGTGAAGTTAAAGGAGGTCAGATGCCGTCCGCATACACACCATTTTTACATTGATTTAAAAAGCAATAGTATCAATAAAGAACAGTAACGAATCTGTGATACATTTCATAACACGGTGGAACCTGGAAGGCATTATGCTGAGCGAAATTAGTCAGAGACAAAAGGACAAATATTGTATAAGACCACTATTATAAGATCTTGAGAAATAGTATAAACTGAGAAGAACACATACTTTTCTGGTTACGACGGAAGGAGGAAGGGAGGGTGGGAGAGGGTTATTTACTGATCAGTTAGTAGATAAGAACTACTTCAGGTGAAGGGAAGGACAATACTCAATACACGGAAGGTCAGCTCAACTGGACTGGACCAAAACCAAAGAAGTTTCCAGGATAAACTGAATGCTTCAAAGGTCAGCGGAGCAAGGGCGGGGGTTTGGGCACTATGGCTTAAGGGGACTTCTAGGTCAATTGGCAAAATAATTCTATATGAAAACAGTCTGCATCCCACTTTGAAATGTGGCATCTGGGGTCTTAAATGCTAACAAGCGGCCATCTAAGATGCATCAATTGGTCTCAACCCACCTGGAGCAAAGGAGAATGAAGAACACCAAGGTCACACAATAACTATGAGCCCAAGAGACAGAAAGGGCCACATGAACCAGAGACTTACATCATCCTGAGACCAGAAGAACTAGATGGTACCCGGCCACAACCGATGACTGCCCTGACAGGGAGCACAACAGAGAACCCCCGAGGGAGCAGGAGAACAGACCCCAAATTCTCACAAAAAGACCAGACTTAATGGTCTGACTGAGACTAGAGGAATCCTGGTGGTCATGGTCCCCAAACCTTCTGTTGGCCCAGGACAGGAACCATCCCCGAAGACAACTCATCAGACATGGAAGTGACTGGACAATGGGTTGGAGAGAGATGCTGACGAAGAGTGAGCTACTTGTATCAGGTGGACACTTGAGACTGTGTTGGCATCTCCTGTTTGGAGGGGAGTTAGGAGGGTAGACAGGATTAGAAACTGGTAAAATCGTCACGAAAGGAAAGACTGGAAGGAGGGAGCGGGCTGACTCAATAGGGGGAGAGTAAGTGGGAGTATGGAGTAAGGTGTATATAAGCTTCTATGTGACAGACTGACTTGATTTGTAAACTTTCACTTAGAGCACAATAAAAATTATTTAAAAAAAAAAAAAGCAATAGTATAAAATAATACGTACAGGATATGTAGCTGAACCCGTAACATCTAGAAATGTAATATATTTGCCAGTAACAAACAGAACAAAGGAGGTCGGTAGGAACAAAGCTGTAATGAGCTAATGCAATAACAAGAGATGTAATAAATATTTAATTATTAATTAAATAATTAAAACAATGTATTATACGGTTTGAAACATTAATAAAGTAATATGTATAACAATTAAAAAAAAAAACCATTGCTGTGGAATCCATTCCGACTCAGGGAGACCCTACAGAACAAGGAAGACTGTCCCACAGGGTTTCCAAGGCTGTAATCTTTACAGAATTAGAGCCCTGGTGGCACAGCAGTTAAGAGCTCGGCTGCTAATCAAAGGTCAGCATTTAAGAATCTACCACCTGCTCCCTGGAAACCCTATGGGGCAGTTCTACTCTGTCTTACAGGGTTCTATGATTTGGAGTCTACTCGACAGCAACAGGTTACAGGTTTAATCTTTATGGAAGCAGGCTGCCACATCTTTCTCTCACAGAGTGACTGGTGGATTTGAACTGCCAATCTCTCAGCAGCAGAGGGCTTTAAACACTGCACCATCAGAGCTCCATCAATTACGTAAATGGATTAGACAATCCAATCAATTAACAGATTGTCAGACTGGATTAAAAAACATGATCCAATTAAGTGCTGTCTACAGGAAACACGCTTTCGATTCCAAAACATTTTCCAGGTTAGGCCATAAGCAGGGCCATAAAACAAAGCTCACTTAATTTAAAAGGACAGAAATAATGCAAAGTATGTTCCAGACTATAATAGAACGAAATTAAAAATCAATCACAAGAAGTTCAAGACTCACAAACATGTGCATATTAAACCCCACACTCTTAAACAACAAATGGATCAAAGGAAAAATCAAATGGAAAATCAGAAAATATGTGGGATGAATGAAAATGAAGTCACAACAAACCAATCTTATGAGATGCAGTGACAACAGTCCTTAGAAGGAAATTTATAGCTATAAAAGATCTAAAAACAATAACCTTACCTTTCACCTGAAAACACTGGAAAAAGAAGAGCCAACTAAACCCAAAGCAAGCAGAAGAAAGAAAAGAACAGAGTGGGAAATAAGGAAATGAAGAGAACAACAACAGAGATAAATCAATAAAGCCCAAAACTGGTTGTTTGAAAAGGTTAACAAAATTGACAAACCTTCAGCTAGTGTGACCAAGAAAAAAAGAGAGAAGACTCCAATTACTAGAATCAGAAATGAAAGAGGGCACATTACCACCAACCCTACAGAAATAAAAAGGATTATAACGACATACTTATGAACAACGGTATGCCAACAAATTAGATAGCTTAGTTAAAGCGGGCTTCCTAGAAAGACACAAACTACTGAAACAGAGTTAAGGAGAAACAATCTGAATGAATCTAAAATAAGCAAAGACATTGAATCAAATAAAAATCTACCCACAAAGAAAAGCCCAGGCTCAGATGGTTGAACTGCTTAATCTTACCAAACATTGAAAGAATTAATACCAATTCATACAAAAAAAAAAAGCAAAACCAAACTAGCTGCTATTGAGTCGATTGTGACTCATGGCGAGCCCATGTGTGTCAGAGTAGAACTGTGCTCCACAGAGTTCTCAGTGGCTGATTTTTCAGAAGTCCATCACCAGGCCTTTCTTCTAAGGCACCTCTTGGTGGATTCAAACCTCCAACCTTTTAGCAGCCAAGTACATTAACCATTTGTACCGCCCAGGAACTCCAAATCAGGTAGTAAACACACCATATTCACTTTATATGTAAAATCTTACTCTATTTTAACTTATTTGACTTAAGTTAACCACTTTCTTTATTCACTATTTCTTGCACTCAGGTCCTACCCAACTACATCAAGAGATCTTCACATTTCATATATAGCTAAATGTACATGGAATAACTAAGTTTCTCCTCAAAATAACAATCTTATAAAAAAAAAAATCACATGCTAAACTGTAATCTAAATTCACACACCTTCAAAACAATCCAGAGTCAAAAAATTCTCCCACAAACACCAAAATATAATGCTCACCTGATCTCTAGTTCAGATGTATTACCTCATCCATCCAGGTGAAGTATTAAGAACTGTAAGTATAATCTGAGGAGACAGTGGAGAAGGGACAGTGGCTAGCCTCCAGCAATTAATCTGGGAGGGAAAAAAATTATCCCTTTCACCGTCCTAACCCCAGCTTCTAACAGGTTTCAACAACAGTCAAAATACTCAGAACAGTTCTGACTTTTCACTGGACTCTGTGTCTTAATGAATTTGGGTGACAGTGAAAAAATAAATTTGAAGCCACCTTTTTTCTTCCTTATTCTGAAAAGCTGAATACTGTCTGTCTTGACTACTAAAGTCTCCAGAGATTTCAATTCTGCAGGAGCTCTACATGGTTCTATATTTAGCCAAGTAACAGAAATAGTTGGAAGGCATGCAATTCATTTTAATATCTGTACTTTTATGTTGCCAGGCAGCTAATTTCTTAAGTGAGCTTACAGCACTCATCCACATAAAATAAAAGAATAAGTATATAAGCCATATAATCAACTGATAGGTTAGCAATGATGTTAATTAAAATACTATCTATGACTTCTGGAAATGACCAACTTCCACCCTCCAAAAAAAATTCTACATTGTGCCACCAGGGCTCCTTTTCACACAGCGAAAACAGGAAGGATTTTAAATATTTTTCAACGGCACATGTTAATAAGCACATCACCTTAGAGTTTATATATGTTTCCAAATTAAAGAAATATACAGATAGGTTTCACCTTCAGTGCAAAATGTTTTGGGGAGAAGAGACTGACATGCCTCTATTGACACCAAGACCTAGAGCAATATATTCTCAAACTGACTAGGGGCTATCAGATCTCAATTCTAATAAGGCTAATCCTATTTTGGATTTTCTAAAAGCATCAGACCTCTTAAGAAGCCAGAAAACTATACTCCAAAAGAAATGTTCAATACAATACACACCGTAACTTCATGTCAGTTTTCTAGACCGTATTCACAGAGACCAGAAGGTAAAATGCGTAACGTACATGAATGCAAGGTGCACATTAAAAGCAAAGTATGAAAGGGCTGGGTTTAGAAGCTTCACTATTAAAAACAAAAAAAAAATTGGAGATTTTAATTCAGACAGGAGAGGATACGAAGTGAAAAACAACTCTTAAGTGACTACCTCGGAGGGAGAAAAAGCCTGTATTGCATGAGAGTAAGAAGAATATGAAAACTTATTTTCAAGTTCACTTGTTGACGCCAAGTTAGGAAAAAATAAAATACAATGCTGATCTTCAGCACAAAATCCTGTTTCCCAAGGAAGTCTCTACAGCTGCCTATAAATCACTTTCATTCTATGAAATAATTCAATTTAGACACTTTACTACTCAAATCGGGGAACCGATACAGTAAAGTCTCGGACCAGAATTCACTTTTTTTTTTTTAAACCGGAAATAATTGATCCCAAGAAGACTGTAAATTAACTAAAAAGAAGCAATTCCTCTTTAAAGAAATCATTCCCCACTAAAGGAACCAGGATTGATTCCAGGTCTAGGACAGGCACACAGTGAACCTGGGACACCCTGCTGTGCCAGAGTACAAAGAAGTGCTCAAAATCTGATGGGGACATGTCGAAAGGCCATAAGAGCCAGTTTGAAGGGGCTCTCATTGACCAAATTTAGGACAATTTTAGTACTGTGCAAGGGTTCCAAAACTGAGGTACCTGGCATGCCTAGAGTGGCTGGCTCAGGTATAGGTCCAGCTCCATTTTGTGACTTCTGCTTCTGCATTCCTGAGAATAGAACCTTGACTTCTTCATATGCATATGGCCTTAGGCATCTGTCTGGGTGGAACCAGCAGACCCTGGCCCCCTATCAGTCATCTTGTGACCCTCCTGTGGGGACATATTCCTGCAGTTATGTGAGTGTACCTAATCCCCTAAACCCACATATACTCTATTAACCAATCCCAACCAAAGCCCCGCTTCTAGATAGCCTGCCTTCCCTTCCGCTTTACTGATTGCTTGCCTACCAATCAAAATAATGTAAGCTAAATTCCTGATTCAACCCTTTAACTACGCTATGCCCTTGGGCTTGCAGCTTTTTGGAGCACTGGTTTTCACTTTTGAGATCCAAGATGTACCCGGCTGGAGCTGCCTTTGCTCTCAATAAATCTCTTTACTTTTATTTTAAACAGAGCACACATTTAAAAATAATGACAGTAATGGATTATAACATTGAATTTTTTTTTTAATACTAAATCTAAATCTATAGCGATCCTCAAAAAAAAAAGGGAGGAGGAGGAAAGCTCTTCCTTCTCTATAGAACAATGCTACCTAGTAAAGGGGAAGGAATGAGAAAATCCAAAAAGTCAACATTTTGCAAACACCAATGTAATAACCGATTCAAGCAAGGACCATCAGTGGATGCTAAAACCATTGAGTAAAAAGTTAAGGAATAGAATAATCACATGATCCTAAAAGTATCAGCCCACAGATTTTTTCTTAATTACAAAGGGGAAAACGTACCATTATAATGAAGAAATCTAACATAAACCACGTGATCAAACTTAATATCACCAACAAGGGGACAAGACAACAGTATGTGCACTGAGAAGTACATACATCACCTATGTAGTATTCCTGCCAAAAATGTTTTATCCTGAATCTAATCAGAAAATTCCGAATCGTAGAATATTTCTCAAAA
Source organism: Loxodonta africana (assembly GCF_030014295.1). Classification (NCBI taxonomy): domain Eukaryota; kingdom Metazoa; phylum Chordata; class Mammalia; order Proboscidea; family Elephantidae; genus Loxodonta; species Loxodonta africana. The sequence goes on along the minus strand of NC_087345.1, from coordinate 79,946,258 downwards.
CAACTGGCCTGAAAAGCTTTAAAATTATGAAAGACTTAAAAAACAAAAAAGGGGAAGAGAACTATTATAGATTAAAAGAGACTAAAAACATGACAATTAAGTGCAACACATGATCCTTGAATGGAGCTAAGATTGGGGGAAAAAGCTATAAAGTACCCTGAGAAAACTGAAGAAATCTGAGTATGGACTATATCACTACAAAATATTTTGAATATGGTAGCGAGTTTGATAATGGTCTTGCGGCAATATAAACATCCTTGTTCTTAGGTAATATACGCTTAAGAAATTTAGGGGAGAAGTGTTCTGATGTCTGCAACTTATTTTCTAATCATCGTGTGTCTGTGTTTGTGCAGGAAGGGAGAGGGCAAGGAAGAGAGAAAATGAAGGAAAGAGTACACTAATGAGCACATAAGCTCATGTAAGCTTGTGAAAATAAACGTGGCAAAAAGTTGTCAATTGGTAAATACAGAAAAAGTTATACACTGTTGCTCATGGTATCATTCTTTCAAATTTCTCTAGGTTTCAAATTTTTCAAAATAAAAGGGGGGGGCAAGAAGCAGTATTAACCAAAACTGTGTAACTCTTACAGTATCCTAAAAAATAATTTCAAGTGGTAGTTAAAAGTAGACTTTGCTGTATGATGATGCACAAATAATCTAATCTCCCTGAACCTCAACTGTAAAATGGAGAAAATACAGTACTACTCTGAGGAACAGAGTTTTTCATTTTCATGGAATCCAGATTTCTGGATTCCATGGAGGTTTAGGTTACCCACCCAAGCTACCACCCTGAAGATCTCTGAACCTTGAGCCTTGAGAAACTGGTTTCTTAAAAGTCATCTTTAAGTCAAACAATAGCCTTGGGCATTGTGCTCTTTTACAGAATAACCCATGCGCAATTAGTTTTGAGAAACAGAAACTACAAACCTCAGGCTAGAAGCTCTGCCTTAGGGTCAATCAGTAATTATTTTAACTGTTCCTCAAGACAATGCTGTATGGAATCCTGCAGGACCACAAACTGCTGTACTAGCGATAAGATGGAGTAAAAGAATCTATAAAAAAATTTTCTCCTTTGGAACATTTTTGACTCTAGTCACGCAGAACCTGTACATTGACGAAGTGGCAGCTGTTCGAACAGAACAAGGGGATACTGCTTGGTTTAAAATCAGGAAAGGTGTGCATCAGGGTTGTATCCTTTCACCATACTTATTCAACATGTATGCTGAGCAAATAATCCAAGAAGCTGGATTATATGAAGAACATGGCATCAGGACTGGAAGAAGATTTATCAACAACCTGCGATATGTAGATGACATAACCTTGCTTGCTGAAAGTGAAGAGGACTTGAAGCACTTACTGATGAAGATCAAAGACTACAGCTGTCAGTATGGATTACACCTCAACATAAAGAAAACAAAAATCCTCACAACTGGACCAATAAGCCACATCATGATAAACAGAGAAAAGACTGAAGTTGTTGAGGATTTCATTTTACCTGGATCCACAAGCAATGCCCATGGAAGCAGCAGTCAAGAAATCTAATGACATATTACACTGGGCAAATCTGCTGCAAAAGATCTGTTTAAAGTGTTAAAAACCCAAGATGTCACTTTGAGAACTAAGGTGCGCCTGGCCCAAGCTACAGTGTTTTCGATAGCCTCATATGCATGCAAAAGCTGGACAACTGAAAGGAAGACCAAAGAAGAATCGATGCCTTTGAATTATGGTATTGGCAAAAAACAGTGAATATACCATGTACTGCCAGAAGAACAAACAAATTTGTTTTGGAAGTTTAGCCAGAAAGCTCCTTAGAAGTAAGGATGGTTAAGGCTTTGTCTTACATACTTCGGACATGTTATCAGAACGGACCAGCGCCTGGAGAAGGACATCATTCTTGGTATAGTAGAAGGACACTAAAAGAGAGAAAGACCCTCAACGAGATAGACTGACACAGTGGCTGCAATGATGGGGCTTAAGTACAGCAACAATTGTGAGGGCGGTGCAGGACCGGGCTGTGTTCCATTCTGTTGTACACAGGGTTGCTATGAGTCGGAACAAACTTGATGGTACCTAACAACAACGAGGTCGGAAATGTTACCCGATGTTCAAATCCTGTATTAAATAAACTACAATCATTTTCTATTATTGACTTAATATTTTTAACAACTCCATGGGGATCTTTTAATGAGATCAAATGGTTTAATGCATGCCATTATTATTATACTTTTGTGATATTATCACATTCTTTGTTCATTTAACAACCTTGTAAATATGGGGAAACTAGATGGTTTTCTAACCTTAGCACCTAGCTTACAAGCCGCATTAACTTTGTTAAAAATTTGTGAACTGCCAAATATATCCACTTTCAAATAAAATAATTAAATGCATTTCATCTGAGGACCAATAAAAATAAATGCTCCATTAGCACAGATTACCGCGAACTAACGTACTCTAAAGTACATGTCCAAATGTTGCCAGGTGAAAACCCCAGGTTTTGCTCAGCTTGACTTGTTACAGCCAATAAACAAGTGGCAGAGGTGAGAGATCAGAAAGACACCTTTATTTCATCATACACCTTTATTTCATCATATAAGGAAAGGAGCCATCGGGGCTGCTGCCTCCAAGACTGCTTGCAGGTAGCTTGGGGAGGTGGACTTTTACAGAGAGCAGACAAGGAAACGCAAATTCATCGTAAATATTCAGGAGTGACCTTCACACAGGCTCTCAGAGCTTGGGAATGACTATGCATTTTCTTTAGACAAGGGTTCGATCCCCCAGGATGGAGGAAGAGGTTGATTTTCTTTCATTAGAATGTTAAGTCTCCACCCAGAGGCTGGTTGAGGCCATCTATGGCCTGTTCTGGGGTTATCTTGTCAAGGACAATTTTAGAAGAATGTGCAGCTTATTCTGCTCTGTGTAGGAAGATAAGCCAGAGCAGCTACCACTCAGAAGGGTTGGGCTCCAAAGCTGCCTCGAAATGGTTAAGTACAACCCTAGCTTCCCAAAGGTTACACTTCCTCCTTCTTCAAAAATCACCACTGGGTAACTTGTCAGGAACAGGCACAGGCTGCCTTGATTCCAAATTTTCAATCTTTACATTAAAGTACAATGTCATATGGCCAGCCAAACCCATTCCTGTTGAGTCAATTCGGACTCATCGCGACCCTATAGCACAGAGTAGAACTTCCCCATAGGTTTCCAAGCAGCGGGTGGTGGATTCAAACTTCCAAACTTTCGGTTAGCAGCTGAACCCTTAACCACTGTGCCACCAGGGCCCCTCAAGTCCATAGTCATGTTAAAAAAAAAAAAAAATCATATTAAGTTTATTTAATACATAATTCACAGATCAAGCAATACTCTGACTAGAGAAATCCAAGTGTTCCAAAGAGAAAAAACTTCCAAAGTTTCTTACATCCCATATTGACACTGCCATGGAAAAAGGAGTCAGAACTGTACTTTCATAATAACAATTTACTCTAAAACCCAGATTCTAGTCGGACCCTGGAGTTTCTTTTTCAAGAAGCTGACTTAACTGTTCAGAAGAGCCAATGCCCAAGGCAAAACAGTCTTAACTAACTAGCAAAACTGCAGTTTGCCTTAAAGATGACCTTTAATGACTGCTCTGACAGGGAACCCAACAAAGAATCCCTGATGGAGCAGAACCATGGGACGCAGACCTCAAATTCTCATAAAAAGACCAGGCTTAATGGTCTGAGGCTGGAGGGACCCCAGAGGTCATGGTCCCTGAACCCTCTGTTAGCCCAAGACTGGAACCATTCCCAAAGCCAACTCTTCCAACAGGGACTAGACTAGACTATGGGATAGAAAATGATACTGGTGAGGAGTGAGCTTCTTGGCTCAAGCAGACACATGAGACTATGTGGGCAGCTCCTGTCTGGAGGTGAGAAGAGAGGCACAGGGGAACAGGAGCTGGATGAATGGACACGGCGAATATAGGGTAGAGAGGAGTGTGCTGTCTCATTAGGGAGAGAGCAGCTAGGAGTACATAGCAAGGTGTATCTAAGTTTTTATACGAGAGACTGGCTTGATTTGTAGCTTTTTCACTTAAAGCACAAGTTTTTTTAAAAAGATGACTTTTAGGAGACCAGTCTGCTCAAGGTTCAAAAGATCACCTCAGGACAATGTCTTGAGGTCACCCCAACTCTATGGACCCAAGAAATCTGGATTCCAGGAGAATTAAAAACTGTTCTCAGTCATCCAAATCTAAATTTCCCTGTGGGGCATTAATTACTTTTGTGTGTGGCCTTTCTAGCCATGGTCTTATAACTCCCACCCAGGTGATTGTGTGATAGGGTAACTGTGGCCTGACAATGGGATTGATCAGTTTTGCCTTAAAAGAGACCCAAGCGCAGAGGGGAGGAACCCACCACCAACAAGGAAGGAGAGACCATCAAGGGAAACCCAGCAGTTAGGGAACCGACAGCAGAAGAGGGGCATGGTGGGCTTCCTGGCCCACGGAGAGAGATAGCTGAGTGCCTTTGGGCAGAGAGAGGGCCAGGAAGAGGCATGCTTGCCGGCAGGGTGAGGCTATCCTGATGGAAGAACTGTATCCTGAGTGTTCTGGAGCCTGAATAGTAACTGTTACTTCCCTAATAAACCCCATAATTTTGAGTATGGCCTCTGAGTTCTGTGTGGCCACTACAATCAATTATCGAACCTAGTATAGAGTGCTATGGGAGGGATGGTTAGTGTCAGAATTACTAAAGATGGCAGAGAGAGGAGGCAGGTTTGTACTCCTGAGCCTCATGGGAATCAGCCTTCGGCTGTTGATCCTGATTTTCCTGTCCCCTTGCAAAGTAAGAGGAGGTCACCTTGTGAAGTAAGAGGTCAGAAGCTGCCCTCAAGCTGTTTTTACACCCCCACGCCAAAGCTTCAGAACCATTTAAACAACCAGCTGCTAGATATTTCCAAAACTGAACTCTCTACCAACACTTCTCTAACCTCAAATATGCCCCTTTTTTTAAATCTCAGTTAGCAGCAGCACCCAAGACAGAAACTTATATCCACAATCCTTCCCTCTTCCCCTAAATTTAACCAATCTCCAAATTCTGGTACTGCCTCCTGGATCCATCTGCTCTTCTCAGCCTCTGTTTCCTCTTTTATACTCATACCATGTCTGGGTGGAGCATTTGGTTTATAGGGCAGGATTTCCAGAGCTCTTTTGCCTCCAGCAGAGCAATTAGCAATGTTCACAACGGTGGTTGCTTTGCCAGCCTTTGTCCCTGAACAACTACTACGAGAAAGTCTGTAGTCTATCCTTGTTGTTGAGTGCTGTCAAGCCAATTCCGACTCATAGTGACCCCAAGTGACAGAACAGAACTGCCCCATAGGGTTTTCTATGCTGTAATTTTTGTAGGAGCAGATCACCAGGTCTTTCTCCCACAGAGACACTGGGTGGGTTCTAACCACCAACCCTTCAGTTAGAAGCCAGGCACGTAACCACTGCACCACAGAGCTCCTCAGCCATCCTTGGTGGACGTCTAATGCAAGTGAGAAATAAACTGCTGTTTCAAGCTACTGAAATTTGGAGTTTGCTTTTACCCACCATAATCTAGTCTGTTCTGATTTTTCAATATCTCATACCTGGACTATTACGAAAGCCTCTCCTAACCAGTTTCTCTCCCTCTACTCTAAACCCCCTCTAAATATTTCTCCAAATTGCCACCAGAGTTATCTTTGTAAAACACAAAATGACCATTCCACTTCTCCGATTAAAATTTTCAGAGGCCCCCCTTTGCCTCAAAATATTCTAAATTCCTTAATACAGCTGACCGTAAATTTTGGCCCTATATACATCCTTCTCTCCAGTCATTCATACTACTCTCCAGATTAGGTCTTTGCCCATGCTATTCTACCTGCTTGGGATCCCCTTCTACCTCACCTTTGTTTGTTTGACCATACAAGAGCCCTAGGCAGCTATCCCTCTCATTCCTCATAGTTATTCAAATCTGCCTCTTTTCAAGGCAAGTATTCTACCAACACTCTTCACTCTAACAAACCAGCCCCAAAAGTATAATCTGTCTCCTACATCACAAGGAATACAAAGGTCATAAGGCAGGAACGCCCTCAAATTCCTTTGTCCAGATACAGATATCTGTCCTCACCACTATCTTGACCTTTTCCTTCCAATCTTAATGAGGGAGATAATACTAATTCTTTACCTATGCTCTGGATTTCTCTACATGCTCAAGGACTTGCCTCCAATATCACCACTCTATTGTCTTGCTCATTATTCTGAACATATAAGCCTCTCATCTTAAAAAACTCTTCCTTGAACCTCATGTTCCCTCTACTATTATCCTCTCTCTATTTGCAATCATGAAAGACATGGCTTCTTTGCCTTTTCTTTCTCACCTTCCATTTATTCCTCAACTCAATGCAATTTGGACTCTGCTGTCATTGCCCCAATGACCCTACTTCTTAACAAAACCACCAAGTGCCAAATCCAATGAGCTCTTTTCTGTCCCTACCATACTTGACCTTTCCACCACCTCTGACATTGTTGCCTTCTTCCTTCTTGAAACTCTCTCCTCTTGGTTCCTATCACAGGTACTTTACCAGTTTTCCACCTACCTTTCTGAACTTCTCAGATTTCTTTTGGAGTTCGTCTAACACCAGTCACACCTTTAATTCTTAGCCTCCTGCCCTTCTCAGTCTGGACATGCTCCTTAGCTGACGACCTCCAAACCCATTGCTTTAATTACAATGTATATAGAGACTGCTGACTACAAAATCTCTCTCTGGCCCCAATTTTTCATTCCAACTTCAGTATATCCAATTGTCTCTTAGGCATTTCTACATGGCTCCACAGGTAACTCAAAAACTCAACCAGTCCAAAATTAAATGCCTCATTTTTTATTTCCAACATGCATCTTTCTTTTATTCTGTAACTTAGAAACGATGTCATCATTTACCTTAGTATGGATCCAGAAAGCTAGGCTCATTTCTCTCACTCACCACTACACTAACATCTCCAAGTCTAACAGACTCTACCTCCTAACTCTCTGCTGAATCCATCCATTCCTGTGCACTTGCATGGCCACTTTAGACCTTCACTATTTCTTATTTGGATTATTTTGACTGCCCTTAAACAACAATCCCTGATTCCAGTCTATTTTGTAATCCAGTCCCCAAACTGCTACGAGCAATCTTTTTAAAAAGTAAATTCTTCAACAGCTTTCATAGTTTAAGGTGAAAATTCAAAAATTTTAACCTATCAAATAAGGCATTCAAGATTGCACATCTACCTACCTCTCTAAACTTTACTAACCCCCACAATCATCTGGTGTACCTACTATGTTCAGTACCTTGAAGTCATCACTGCTCTGCTCAACACTTTCACTCTTTACAAATGCAGCTCTCCTCCCTAGCACTCTCTTCCCCATACTTCTCTACCTGGCTAATTCTTATCAGTCTTTAAAGTTTCATCTGGAACATACTCCCATAGAAAATCTTTCCAGACACCTGCTGAGTTCCCAAAGCACCTTGCCAATTCCTCTAACTCAGTGCGGATTAAGGACTACCTTTTTTTCAGACCCTAGCACCTAATACTGTAGCCATTCAAATGCTGGTTGAATTAACAAATCCACTGAAAGTCAATTCAAACTTTACCTCCTCTGAAAAGCTGAGCCTGATCCTACCATTTGCCTCTCATCACCTCCTTGTAACAATTACTTTGTACTTTATTTCCTTTTTGTAACTGATAATAAACCACCTTGAGGACAAGGACAATATTTTACCTATCTTGGTACCCTGAGCATATAACACATTATCAAACAAATAGTAAAAAACCAAGCCCGTTGTCATCGAGTTGATTCGAACTCATTGCAACACTACAGGACAGAGTAGAACTGCCCCCACAGAGTTTCCAAGGAGCCCCTGGTGGATTCACACTCCCACCCCTTTGGTTAGCAGCCTTAGCACTTAACCACCACACCACTAGGGTTTCCAAACAAACAGTAAAAGCCCTATTAATTGTTTGAGTGAATGAGTCTGTTCTTTTCATGAATTTTCTTGATGCTAGGTTTTACTCTGGAAACAATTCTGTAAACTTGACTTGAAGATCCCTCTTCTACTGTAAAAATACAGAAAAACCAGAAACTAAGAAAGAATCTTTGAAGAGAAAAACAGACTATATTTAGCAAACTAAAAATAAACTGAGAATTTCTCTGATTTCCAAGCTAATACTATAAAATGGGCTCATACCGCTCCAAAGCAGTTAAAGGATTTCTTCTGCTTTGTGGGAAAAAAATGGGCTGGGAAAGTGAAACCAAAACTCATTGTCATCAGAGTGGACTCCAACTGATAGCGACCCTGTATGGACATAGTAGTTTGGTTTTTTTATCCTTCTCTGAAGTAGGCTAAGCTTGCTGAATGTGGCTACAAAACAGGTACAAATACATGCCAGCTATATTGAAAGTGTGCCCACTAATATCTACTTATTTTTTCTCCTTCTTCTGTATTATCTACCAAAGATGGTGGAGTAAAATACTGGAGCTAGCCTAAGACCCCATTAACTGCAGCTTCGATCTCAAGTGTTTACACTTTAAATAGCGGTATCAAAAAAAAAAAAAGAAGAAGAAGAACTGCTACTATGGCAGGACCAAGACGGCGGAATAGCCAGATGCTTCCAGCGATCCCTCTTACAACAAAGGCCCAAGAAAACAAGTGAAATGCTTACATTTATGACAAGCTAGGAGCCCTGAACATCAAATGCAAAGTTAGAAAACCAACTGAGCAGCAGGGGGAGGGTGAGATGGTTCAGAAACGGAGAGGAGTTGCTGGGATCTCTCACGCACCACTCCCAGGAGTGACTACAGCAGGCTGGTAGTAGCATTCTGCAGCAGTGCCCTCAGAAAGAAGCACCCAGCTGCATAGCCTACTCACACCTCCAGAACCAGAGAAGAATGGCGCTCGTGATAAAACCTAAGTACTTGAGTATATTTTACTGCGCTCCCTACCCCTAAGCCGGCTTCAGAGGCTGTTGATTTCCCTGGGCCTGAGATACACTCTGTTGAGCACTGGGAACCATTCTAACGACCTTGGAGAAGTAATAAATTCACAACTGGGGGAAAAAATAATTGGCCAGCTCCACTAAACTGGGGAGCTCAGGACAGAAACAGCTCCAGTCCAGGTATAAAGGGTCCGTGAACTTTCAATACCTTTCCCCACTGCATGGACCTGTGTGGGCCTATTTCAGGAGCTCAGGACAGAAACGGCTCCTGTCCAGGTATAAAGGGTCCCTGAACTTTCAATACCTTTCCCCACTGCATGGACCTGTGTGGGCCTATTTCAGGAGAATAAGCCTTTGACGGCAGACTGCAACTGTTTCAGCTGTGCAGTGGAAAGGTGGCTGTTTGATATTTGACGCCGCTTCACCTATTAAACAGCGTCGTCACCTACCCACATTAGGGGCCTAAGGACTGGTGGCTCCACTCAGGTCACCCAGACACCCACGATAGCGGTCCAAGAATAAGTAGTACCTCCTAGTCCTTACAACCAAAAGCACTGGGTGCCCATGGTCCGTCTGCAGAACCCACCCACCTATACGCTCTAAGGAGCAGGGACACACTTTCCTTACAGACACTTGGGGGCAATTCTCAGCTCCCTGCCTTGTTCAGAGCGTGACCCCCTGCTGCATTCAGATACTGGTACCTACACCAATCACCCCTGCCTTTCTAAGACTGTAGGACAGAGTCTGTACCACACACTAGATAAGCAACTACCTGGACACCTGAGCTGCATCCATACAAGAAAAATGAATGGACTCCTAGACTGATATACCTGATAACCGCTCTAGCCATCTAGTGACAGGACGTCAGAGCTTCTAAGGCAAAAATAATCAAGCTAGTTCCTTCAAGCAACCCATCTGGGCATATCAAAACACAACAAAGCAAGAAGCTAGGATACAGTAAGCAAACATAAAATAAACTCATAGAATAACTTATAGATGGCTCAGAGACAACTGTAAATACGAAATCACATGAAGAAACAGACCATGATTGCTACAACAAGCTCTCAAAACAAAGAATCAAGGGATCTTCTAGATGAAACTGCATTCCTGGAATTACCGGATGCAGAATACGAAACATTAATCTATAGAAACCCTCAAGGCATCAGGAAGGAGATCAGGCAATATGAAGAACAAGCCAACGAACACACAGATAAAGCAGTTGAAGAAATTCAAAAGGTTATTCAAGAACATAATGAAAAACTGAATAAGCTACAAGAATCCATAAAAAACCAACCAAACCCAGTGCCATCAAGTCGATTCTGACTCATAGCGACCCTATAGGACAGAGTAAAGCTTCCCCATAGAGTTTCCAAGGACCACCTGGCGGATTTGAACTGCTGACCCTTTGGTTAGCAGTCGTAGCACTTAACCACTACGCCACCAGGGTTTCCCCAAGAATCCATACTAAACAAAAAACCCAAACCCGTTGCCGTCAAGTCGATTCCGACTCATAGTGACCCTACAGGACCAGAGTAGAACTGTCCCATGGAGTTTCCAAGGAGTGCCTGGTGGATTGGAACTGCTGACCTTCTGGTGAGCAGCCACAGTACTTAACCACTATGCCACCAGGGTTTCCAAGAATCCATAGAAGGACATTAATCACAAATTCAGAACATTAACAATAAAGTTACAGAATTAGACAACAGAAAGTCAGAGGACCAGAATTGAGCAAGTGGAAGGCAGAATTGGAAAGCCTAAAGATAAAGCACTTGGCACCAATACATCTGAAGAAGAATCAGATAAGAGAATTTTAAAAAATGAAGAAAACTTAAGAATCACGTGGGACTCTATAAACAGAAATAATCTATGAGTGACTGGAGTACCAGAACAGGGAGGGATAACAGAAAATACAGAGAGAATTATTGAAGATTTGTTCCCAGAAAACTTCCCTGATATCATAAAAGATGAAAAGGTATCAATCCAAGATGCTCATCGAACTTGACATAAGATAGATTTTAAAAGAAAGTCACCAAGACATATTATAATCAAACTTCCCAAAACGAAAGATAAAGAGAGAACTTTTTTAAGAGCAGCTAGGAATAAATGAAAAGTCACCTACAAAGGAGAGTCCATAAGAATAAACTCGGATTACTCAGCAGAAACCATGCAGGCAAGAAGGCAATGGGATGGCTCATATAAAGCATTGATGGAAAAAAATTGCCAGCCAAGAATCATGTATCCTGCAAAACTGTCTCCCAAATATGAAGGTGAAATTAGGACATATCCAGGTAAACAGAAGTTTAGGGAATTCGTAAAAACCAAACCAAAACTACAAAAAATACTAAAGGGAGTTCTGTGGTTAGAAAATCAATAATATCCGGTACCAATCCAAGACTAGAACACGGGACAGAGGAATTAGATGTCAACCCAAACAGGGAAACCAAAAAAATAAATCAAGATTAAAACAACGCTCAGAACAGGGAAGCAGCCATGTTGTTATGTAAAAGAAGATAATGTTAAAACAATGAAGATAGACTAAGAAATGTCGTCATAGATCTTTCATACGGAGAGGAAGACAAGGCAATACAAAGAAATAAAAGTTAGGTTTAAACTTAGAAAAATAGGGGTAAGTATTAAGGTAACCACAAAGGAGACTGACTAACCTACTCATCAAAATAAAATGCAAGAAAAAACCAGAGACTCAGCAGAAACAAAATCAACAATGAACAAGAGGAAAAGACAACATATAAACGACTCAGCACAAAAAATTAAGTGGGAAAAAGAAACTGTCAACAACACACAAAAAAGACATCAAAATGACAGCAAGAAATTCATACTTATTCATAATTACGCTGAATGTAAATGGACTAAATGCACCAATAAAGAGACACAGTGGCAGAATGGATTAAAAAACACGATCTGTCTATATGCGGCCTACAAGAGACACACCTTAGACTTAGAGATACAAACAAACAAAACTCAAAGGATGGAAAAAAATATATTGAGCAAACAATCACGAAAGAGCAGGAGTGGCAATATTAATTACTGACAAAATGGACTTTAGGGTTAAATCCACCACGAAGGATAAGGAAGGACACTATATAATGATTAAAGGGACAACATACCTGGAGGATGTAACCGTATTAAATATTTATGTGCCCAGTGACAGGGCCACAAGATACATACAACAAACTCTAACAGCATTGAAAGCTGAGATACACAGCGCCACAATTACAGCAGGAAACTTCAACACACCACTTTCAGTGAAGGACAGGACATGCAGAAAGAAGCTCAATAAACACATGTAAGATCTAAATGCCACAATCGACCAATTTGACCTCATAGACATATACAGAACACTCCATCCAACAGCAGCCAAGTGTGCTTTCTTTTCTAGTGCACATGCAACATTCTCTAGAATAGACCACATACCGAGTCATAAAGCAAGCCTTAGCAGAATCCAAAACACTGAAATATTACGAAGCATCTTCTCTGACCATAAGGCAATAAAAGTAGAAATCAATAACAGAAAAAGCACGGAAAAGAAATCAAACACTTGGAAACTGAACAATACCCTGCTCAAAAATGACTGGGTTATAGAAGACATTAAGGAGGGAATAAAGAAATTCATTGACTCCAATAAGAATGAAAACACTTCCTATCAGAACCTTTGGGACACAGCGAAAGCAGTGCTCAGAGGTCGATTTGTATCAATAAATGCACACATACAAAAAGAAGAAAGGGCCAAAATCAAAGAATTATCCCTACAACTAGAACAAATAGAGAGCAACAAAAGAAAACTTAAGACACCAGAAGAAAGCAAATAATAAAAATTAGAGCAGAATTAAATTAAATAGAAAACAAAAACAATTGAAAGAGTTAACAAGACCAAAAGCTGGTTCTTTGAAAAAATTTACAAAACTGATAAACCATTGGCCAAACTGACAAAAGAAAAACAGGTGAGGAAGCAAATAACCTGAGTAAGAAATAAGATCGGCGGTATTGCAACAGACCCAACTGAAATTAAAAGAATCATATCAGATTACTACAAAAAACTGTACTATAACAAGTTTAAAAACCTAGAAGAAACAGATGAATTTCTAGAAACGCACAACCTACCTAAACCAACACACAGAAAGAACAACTAAATAGACCCATAGCAAGAGAAGAGATTGAAAACGTAATCAAAAAACTCCCGACAAAAAAAGCCCTGGCCCAGATGGTCTGACAGCGGGGTTCTACCAAACATTCAGAGAATTAACCCCACTACTACTGCAGGTATCTCAGAGCATAGAAAAGGAAAGAATAGTCCTGAACTCATTCTATGAAGCCAGCATATCCCTGATACCAAAACGAGGTAAAACTACTACAAAAAAAGAAAATTACAGACCTATACCCCTCATGAGCTCAGATGTAAAAATCCTCAACAAAATTCTAGCAAATAGAATTCAACAACATCAAAAAAATAATTCACCACGACCAAGTGGGATTCATACCAGGTATGCAGGGATGATTCAACTTAGAAAAACAATTAATGTAACCCCCCATATAAATAAAACAAAAGAACCACATGATTTTATCAATTGATACAGAAATGGCATTTGACTAAATTCAACACCCATTCACGATAAAAACTCTCGGCAAAACAGGAATAGAAGGAAAATTCCTCAACATAATAAAGGGCATTTATACAAAGCCAACAGCCAACATCATCCTAAATGCAGTCTGAAAGCACTCCCCTTGGGATCCAGAATCAGACAAGGATGCCCCTTATCACCACTCTTATTCAACATTGTGCTGGAGGTCCTAGCCAGAGCAATCAGGCTAGATAAAGAAATAAAGGGCATCTGGATTGGTAAGGAAGAAGTGAAACTATCTCTATTTGCAGATGACATGATCTTATACAGAAAACACCAAAGAATCTTCAACAAAACTACTGAAACTAATAGAAGAGTTCAGCAGAGTATAAGGATACAAGATAAACATACAAAAATCAGTTGTATTCCTCCACACCAACAAAAAGAACATTGAAGAGGAAATTACCAAATCAATACCATTTACAGTAGCCACCAAGAAGATAAAATCCCTAGGAATAAATCTAACCAGAGATCTAAAAGACCTATACAAAGAAAACTACAAGACACTACCACAAGAAACCAAAAGAGACGTACATAAGTGCAAAAACATACCTTGCTCATGGATAGGAAGACTTAACATAGTAAAAAAGTCTATTCTACCAAAAACGATCTATAGATACACTGCAATTCCAATCCAAATAACAACGACATTTTTTAATGAGGTAGAGAAACAAACTTCGTACGGACGGGAAAGAGGGCCCCGGTTAAGTAAAGCATTACTGAAAAGGAAGAATGAAGCAGGAGGCCTCACTCTACCTAGTTTTAGAAGCTATTATACCACCACATTAGTCAAAAAATCTGATACTGGTACAACAACAGATACATAGACCAACGGAACAGAATTGAGAATCCAGTCATAAATCCATCCACATATAAGCAGTTGATATTTGACAAAGGCCCAGAGTCAGTTAAATGGGGAAAAGACAGTCTTTTTAACAAATGGTGTTGGCATAACTGGATATCCATCTGCAAAAAAATGAAACAAGAGCCATAACTCACACCATGCACAAACAACTAACTCAAAATGGACCTAAGACCTAAATATAAAATCTAAAATGATAAAGATCATGGAAGGAAAAATATGGACAACCTTAGGAGCCCTAATACATGGCATAAACAGTATACAAAACATTACCAACAATGCAGAGGGAAACCAGATAACTAGAAGCTCCTAAAAATCAAACACCTATGCTTATCCAAAGACTTCACCAAAAGGGTAAAAAGACTACCTACAGACTGGGAAAAAGTTTTTAGCTGTGACATTTCTGATTAGTGCCTGATCTCTATAATCTACATGATACTGCAAAAACTCAACTGCAAAAAGACAAATAACCCAATTAAAAAATGGGTGAAAGATACGAACAGACACTTCACTAAAGACATTAAGTAGCTAACAGATACATGAGGAAATGCTCACGATCATTAGCCATTAGAGAAATGCAAATCAAAACTGCAATGAGATTTCATCTCACTCCAACAAGGCTGGCATTAATCCAAAAAACAAAATAATAAATGTTGGAGAGGTTGTGGAGAGACTGGAACACTTATATACTGCTGGTGGGAATGTAAAATGGTACAGACACTTTGGGAATCAATTTGGCGCTTCCTTTTTTTTAAAAAAAGCTAGAAGTAGAACTACCATATGATCCAGCAATCCCACTCCTTAGAATATATCCTAGAGAAATAAAAGCCTTTACAAGAACAGATATTTGCACACCCATGTTCACTGCAGCACTGTTTAAAATGGCAAAAAGATGGAAGCAATCAAGGTGCCCATCAAAGGATGAGTAGATAAATTATGGTATATTCACACAATGGAATACTATGCATCAATCAAGAACAATGATTAAACCGTGAAACATTTCATAACACAGAGGAACCTGGAAGGCATTATGCTGAGTGAAATTAGTCAGCTGCAAAAGGACAAATATTGTATAAGACCACTATTATAAGAACTTGAGAAATAGCTTAAACATAGAAAATATTCGTTGATGGTTACAACAGGGGGAGGGATAGACTGAGGGAGTGGGGTTTTCACTAATTAGATAGTATCAGTGAAGGAAAAGACAAGACACAATACAGAAGAGGTCAGCATAACTGGACTAAAGCAAAAGCGGTTTCCTCAATAAACTGAACACTTCGAAGGCCAGCGTAGCAGGGACGGGGGTTTGGGGACCATGATTTCAGGGGACATCTAAGTCAACTGGCATAATAAAATCTATTAAGAAAACATTCTGCATCCTACTTTGGAGTGTGGCATCTGGGGTCTTAAACGCTAGCAAGCAGCCATCTAAGATGCATCCATTGGTCTCAACCCACCTGGACCAAAGGAGAATGAAGAACACCAAAGACACAAGGTAATTATGAGTCTAAGAGACAGAAAGGGACACATAAACCAGAGACTACATCACCCCGAGACCAGAAGAATTAGATAGTGCCTGGCTACAACCCATGACTGCCCTGACAGGGAACACAAAAGGGAACCCCTGGGGGAGCAGAAGAGCAGTGGGATGCAGACCCCAAATTCTCATAAAAAGACCAGACTTAATCGTCTGACTGAGGCTAGAAGGATCCTGGAGGTCATGGTCCCCAGACCTTCTGTTAGCCCAAGACAGGAACCATTCCCAAAGCTAACTCTCCAGACAGGGACTGGACTGGACAATGAGATAGAAAATGATACTGGTGAAGAATGAGCTTCTTGGATCAAGTAGATACATGAGACTATGTTGGCATCTTCTGTGTGGAGGGGAGATGAGAGGGCAGAGGAAGTCACAAGCTGGCTGAATGGACACGAAAAGATAGAGTGGAGGGAAGGCCTATGCTGTCTCATTAGGGGAGAACAATTAAGTATACATGGCAAGGTGTATATAAATTTTTGTATGAGAGACTGACTTGATTTGTAAACTTTCACTTAAAGCACATTAAAAAAAAAAAAGATGCACCTTGAATGGTTAGGTGAGTGGGGTGGTGGGAATGAGGTATTAGTTTTAAATTTAAGCAGACCACGTTTTTAATAATGAAAGTGATAAGAGAATTAGAGAATCTGACTAACATGTTCCTTAAATAGAGGTAGTTTTGACTGTGTTTGAACAGAGTAATTAGAAAAAAATAAAATCATTTTCTGCTTTAAAAAAGACGTTTTACTGTACCTAATCCTAAATGACACTTTATATCTCCAAAAGTCAGTTTTCCTCTACAGCCTGTTGCTGTCAAGTTGATTCTGACTCACAGCAATCCTACAGGACAGACTAGAACTGCCCCATAGGGTTTCCAAGTGGCCGCTGGTGGCTTCAAACTGCCGACCTTTTGGTTAGGAGCCTTAGCTCTTAACCACTGCGACACCAGGGCTCCACACACAGTCAACTCCATTTTACAAATGAAGACACTGATTCAGCAGGTTTAATGAGGGTAAGTAATATCTCAAGGCCTCAAAGAACAGAATTTAAAAATCAAAGTTTTAAGCACTGGGCTTTAATTTTACTCCCTCACAAAACCCACAGAGAAACAAAACAGGTTTATATTCTTTTAACAGTGCTATCTTATTGGTCAAATATACTTAATTTTTTACCCATCAAATTAATTTGATTTCCAGACTAAGAATAGGAGGAAGGATCTGGCAGTCTACTTCTAAAAAACTGCCAATGAAAACCTTATAAATAGCAGCGGAATACTGTCTGATACAGTGCCAAAAGATGAGCCCCTCATGTCGGAGGGCATTCAAAATATGACTGGGGAAGAGCTGCCTCCCAAAAGGTGAGTCGACCTTAATGACATGGATGGAGTAAAGCTTTCAGGACTTTCATTTGTTGATGTGGCACAACTCAAAGTGAGAAGAAACAGCTGCAACATCCATTCATAATCAAAACATGGAATGTATTGAACTATGAATCTAGGAAAATTGGAAGTTGTCAAAAATGAAATGGAATGCATAAAGATCAATATTCTAGGCATTAGTGAGCTGAAACGGACTGGTATTGACCATTTTGCATCAATCATATGGTCTACTATGCCAGGAATGACAAATTGAAGAGGAATGAGATCATATCCATTGCCAAAAAGAACGTTTCAAGATCTATCCTGAAGTACGGTGCTGTCAGTGATAGGATAATATCCACACACCTACAAGGAAAACCAGTTAGTACAACTGTTCTTCAAATTTACGCACCAACGCTGATGGCAATGATGAAGAAATTAAAGATTTTTACCAACTTCTGCAGTCTGAAATTGATCAAACAGGCAATCAGGATGCACTGACAATTACCGGTGACTGAAATGTAAAAGATGGAAACAAAGAAGAATCAGTAGTTTGAAAATAAGGCCTTGGTGATAAAAATGATGCCGGAGATCGCATAATAGAATTTTGCAAAACCAACAACTTATTCACGGCAAATCCCTTTTTCAACAACATAAATGGGGACTATACATGTGGACCTCACAGGATGGAATACACAGGAATCAAATTACATCTGTGGAAAGAAAGAGTGGACATGCTCAATGTCATCAGTCAGAAAAAGGTTAGGGGCCAACTGCGAAACAGACTGTCAATTGCTCATATGTAAGTTCAAGTTAAAGCTGAAAAAAATTCAAACAAGTCAACGCAGCACAACCTTGAGTATACCCCACCTGAATTTAGAGACCATCTCAGGAATAAATCTGACACATCGAACACTAATGACCAAAGACCAGATGGGTTGTGGCAAGACATTAAAGACATCACACATGAAGAAAGCAAAAGGTCATTAAAAAGACAGGAAAATGAAAAGACCAAAATGGATGTCGGAAGAGACTCTGCAACTTGTGCTTTTGAATGCAGAATAGCTGAAGCAAAAGAAACAATGACCACATAAAAGAGGTGAACAGAAAATTTTAAAGGGCAGCTGGAGAAGGCAAAGTAAAGTATTATAATGAAATGGGCAAAGACCTGAAGTTAGAAAGCCAAAAGGGAAGAATTCACTCAGCATTCCAAAAACTGAAAGAGCTGACGAAAAAATTCAAGCCTCAAGTTGCAGTACTGAAATATTCTATGGGCAAAGTACTGAACAACACAGGAAGCAGGAAAAGTAGACAAAAAGAATACACAAAGATACTGTACCAAAAAGAATTGGTTAACATTCAACCATTCCATTTCAGGAAGTAGTACATGATCAAGAACCGATGGTACTGAAGGAAGAAGTCCAAGCTGCACTGGAGAAAAACAAGGCTTCAGGAACTGACAGAACACCAATTGAGATGTTTCAACAAATGGATGCAACGCTCGAAGTGCTTACTCATCTATGCTAAGAAACTTGGAAGACAACTACCTGGCCAACCGCCTGAAACAGATCCTAATTTGTGCACATTCCAAAGAAAAGTGATCCAACAGAATGTGGAAATTATCAAACAATATCATTAGTATGACACGCAAGTAAAATTTTTCTGAAAATAATTCAAAAACGGTTGCAGCAGTATATCAACAGGAAACTGCCAGAAATTCAAGACACTCAAAAGAGGACATGGAACAAGGGATATTGTTGCTGATGTCAGATGGATCTTGGCTGAAAGCAGAGAATACCAGAAAGGTGTTTACCTGTCTTTTATTTACTATGTATTTTAGACTGGGTTCTCTAGAAGAGAAAAACCAGTAAAGCGTTTAAACATAGAGAGAGATTTATATCAAGGAAATGGCTCACACAGTTGTAGAGGCTTTTCCTGATTCACGTAGCTGCAGGGACTAGCAAACCCGAGCTTGGTAGGTCGGAGGCAGGACTCTTGCTCACAGGCTATGAAGATCAACAAATTCCAAGATCGACAGGCAAGACCACAAGACTTCTCCTGATTCAGGCAGCTACAGGGGCTGCCCTAGCTCAAGTCCCAAGAGCCGGAGGCCAGACCAACAGGAACCACCTACCGGATCTAGCACAGGCAAAAGCCAGACCGTCCACTTACATTCTGATGTGGGCCACACACCCAAGGAAACTCCCTTTCAACTGACTGGCTACTCAGAGCAGATCCCATCATGGGGGTGATAACATATCAAATCTCAACAGTGAAGTGATCACAACATTATACAACTGTCAAAACACTGAGAATCATGGCCCAGCCAAGATAACACACAATCTCAACCACCACACTATGCAAAGGCATTCAATTGTGTGGGTCATAACAAACTATGGATAACACTTCCAAGAATGGGAATTCCAGCCCACTTAATTGTGCTCCTGCGGAACCTGTGCACAGTCAAACAGTACAAAGGGATGTTGAGTGGTTTAAAATCAGTAAACGTGTGCATCAGGGTTGTATTCTTTCATTATAGTTATTTAATCTGCACACTGAGCAAATAATCTGAGAGACTGGACTATATGAAGAAGAACGCAACATCAGGATTGGTGAAAGACTCATTAAAAACTTGGGATATGAGGCGGAGCCAAGATGGCGGAATAGAAGCTTCCGTGGAGCCCTCTTTACGACAAAGACCTGAAAAAACAAGTGAAACAAGTATATTTGTGACAAGCTGGGAGCCCTGAGCATCAAAGGCAAGTTTAACAACGAACTGAGGGGTAGGGTAAGGAAGAGACCCTTCAGAATTGGAGAGGAGTTACCAGACCTGAATCGCCAGGAGCCCTCAGGCACCATTCCTGGAGCAGCTGCAGCAGCAGCGGGCTGGTACTAGCGTTTGGCCGCAGTTTCCTCAGGGAGAAGCAGCTAGCCACACAGCCTACTCATACCTCCAGAACCTGAGAAGAACAGCGCTCTCGGCAAAAGCTAAGTACTTACGTATATTATACCGCACCCCCGATCCCCAAGCCGGCTTCAGCAGCTGAATCCATGGGCCTGAGATAGACCCCGATGAGCACCTAGAGCCATGCTCCCGGCCGTGGGGAAGGAAAAAATTTGCAATTGGGGGGAAAAGAAAATTTGCTAGCTCCATTAACCGGGGGAGCTCAGGACAGAAGCAGCTCCTGACCAGGCATAAACCGTCTGTGGACCTTGAGCACCACTCCCTTCTGCATGGACATGTGTGTGCCTATTTCGGGAGAAAAGGCCACTGTTGGCAAACTCCAACCATTTCAGCTGTGCAGTGGAGAGGTGGGTATTTGACACTTTACATTGCTTTGCCTATTAAACAAGATCCTCGCCTACCCACATCAGGGACCTAAGGACTAGTAGCTCCACTCAAGTCACCCAGCCACCCGCAACGGGGGTCCAAAGATAACTGGTACCTCCCAGTCCTTACAACCAAAAACTTTGGGTGCCCATGATCCATCTGCAGAACCCACCCACCAGCACACTGTAGGGAACAGAGATGTGTTTTCCTCACAGACACTTGGGGGTCGGTTCTCAGCCCCCTGCCTTGTCAGAGCATGACCCCCTGCTGCAATCAGATACCGGTATACACGCCAATCACCCCTGCCCCTCTAAGACTGTAGGACAGAGCCCGTACCACATACTTGATGATCAGCTACCTGGAAACCTGAGTTGAATTCGTACAAGAAAACTGAATGGACTCCTAGACTGATATACCTGATAATAGCTCTAGACAGCTGGGGACAGGACACCAGAGCTCCAAAGGTGAAAATAATCAACCTAGCTCACTCAAGCAACCCATAGGGGTATACCAAAACAAACCGAAGCAAGCAGCTATGACACAGTAAGCAAGCATAAACTAACACAATAACTTATAGATGGCTCGGAGACAACAGTCAATATCAAGTCACATAAACAAACAGACCACAATCACCGCAACAGGCTCTCAGAACAAAGAATCCAGGGATCTTCTAGATGAAAGTGCATTCCTGGAATTACCAGATGCAGAATACAAAAGTTTAATGTACAGAACCCTTCAAGACATCAGGAAGGAAATGAGGCAATACACAGAATGAGTCAAGGAACACACAGATAAAGTGACTGAAGAAATTAGAAAGATTATTCAGGAACATAATGAAAAGTTTAATAAGCTGGAAAAATCCATAGACAGACAGCAATCAGAAATTTAGAAGATTAACAATAAAATTACAGAATTAGACAACTCAATAGAAAGTCAGAGGAGCAGAATTGAGCAAGTAGAAGCTAGAACTTTGGAACCTGAAGATAAATCACTTGGCACTAATATACTTGAAGAAAAATCAGATAAAATATTTTTAAAAAATGAAGAAACCTTGAGAATCATGTGGGACTCTATCAAGAGAAATAACCTATGAGTGGTTGGAGTACCAGAACAGGGAGGAATAGCAGAAAATACAGAGAGAATTCTTGAAGATTTGTTGCCAGAAAACTTCCCTGATATTGTGAAAGATGAGAAGATATCTATCCAAGATGCTCATCGAACTCCACATAAGGTAGATGTTAAAAGAAAGCCACCAAGACATTATAATCAAACTTGCCAAAACCAAAGATAAAGAGTGAATTATAAGAGCAGCGAGGGATAAACAACAAGTCACCTACAAAGGAGGGCCAGTAAGAATAAGCTCGGACTACTCGACAGAAACCATGCAGGCAAGAAGGCAATGGGATGACATATTTAAAAAACTGAAGGAAGAAAATTGCCTGCCAAGAATCATATGTCCAGCAAAACTGTCTCTTAAATATGAAGGTGACATTAAGACATTTCCAGATAAACACAAGTTGAGGGAATTCGTAAAAACCAAACCAAAACTACAAGAAATACTAAAGAGAGTTCTTTGGTTAGAAAAATCAATAATATCAGGTATCAACCCAAGACTAGAACACTGGGGAGAGCAACCAGAAGTCAACCCAGACAGGGAAATCCAAAAAACCAAAGCAAGATTATAAAAAAAAAAAAAGCTCAAAACAGGGTAACAGCGAAGTTATTATATAAAAGAAGACAATAAAGAGGGACTAAAATGTAATCGTACACCTTCCATATGGAGAGGAATATACGGTGACACAAAGAAATAAAAGTTAGTTTGAAATTTAGAAAAATAGGGGTAAATAATAAGGTAACCACAAAGGAGACAAACTATCCTACTCATCAATATAAAATACAAGGGAAAAATAGAGACTCAGCGGAAACAAAATCAACAACAACAAATATGAGGAAAGGACAATACATAAAGAAAATCTACTCAGCACATAAAATCAAGTGGGAAAAAGAAACTGTCAACACACAAAAAAAGACATCAAAATGACAGCATGAAATTCATACCTACCCATTATTACCCTCAATGTAAATGGCCTAAATGCACCAATAAAGGGAGAGAGAGAGGCAGAATGGATTGGAAAACAAGATCTATCTATATGCTGCCTACAAGAGACACAATTTAGACTTAGAGACACAAACTAAAACTCAAAGAATGGAAAAAAATATATCAAGCAAACAACATCGAAAAAGATCAGGAGTGGCAATATTAATTCTGACAAAATAGACTTTAAAGTTAAACCCATCAGAAAGGATAAGGAAGGACACTATATAATGATTAAAGGGACAATACACCAAGAAGATATAACCATATTAAATATTTATGCACCCAATGACAGGGCTGCAAGATACATAAAACAAACTCTATCAGCATTGAAAAGTAAGATAGACAGCTGCACAATTATAGTAGGAGACTTCAAAACACCAGTTTTTCGTAAAAGGCAGGACTTCCAGAAAGAAGCTCAATAAAGACATGGAAGATCTAAATGCCACAATCAACCAACCTGACCTCGTGGACATATACAGAACACTCCACCCAAAAGCAACCAAGTATACTTTCTTTTCTAGTGCACATGGAACATTCTCTAGAATAGACCACATATTGGGTCACAAAGCAAGCCTTAGTAGAATCCAAAACACTGAAATATTACAACGCATCTTCTCTGACCATAAGGCCATAAAAGTGGAAATCAGTACCAGGAAAAGAAATCAAACACTTGGAAACTGAACAGTACCCTGCCCAAAAAAGACTGGATTATAGAAGACATTAAGGACGGAATAAAGAAATTCAGAGAATCCAATGAGAATGAAAACACTTCCTATCAAAACCTTTGGGACACAGCAAAAGTGGTGCTCAGAGGCCAATTTTACATTAATAAATGCACACACTCAAAAAGAAGGGCCAAAATCAAAGAATCATTCCTACAACTTGAACAAATAGAAAGAGAGCAACAAAAGAAACCCACAGGCACCAGAAGAAAACAAATAATAAAAATTAGAGCTGAACTAAATGAAATAGAAAACAGAAAAACATTGAAAGAATTAACAAGACCAAAAGCTGGATTTTTTTAAAAAGTCAACAAAATTGATAAACCACTGGCCAAACTGACAAAAAAAAAAAAAACAGGAGAGGAAGCAAATAACCCGAATAAGAACTGAGAGGGGCGATATTACAACACACACAACTGAAATTAAAAGAATCATATCAGATTACTATAAAAAACTATACTCAAACAAATTTGAAAACCTAGAAGAAATGGATGAATTCCTAGAAACACACCACCTACCTAAAGTAACACAAACAGAGGTAGAACAACTAAATAGACCCATAACAAAATAAGAAATTGAAAAGGTAATCAAAAAACTCCAGACAAAAAAAAAGCCCTGGTCCTGACAGCTTCACTGCAGAGTTCTACCAAACTTTCAGAGAAGAGTTAACACCACTACTACTAAAGGTATTTCAGAGCATAGAAAAGGAAAGAATACTACCAAACTCATTCTACGAAGCCACCATATCCCTGATACCAAAACCAGGTAAAGACACCACAAGAAAATTATAGACCTATATCCCTCGTGAATGTAGATGCAAAAACCCTCAACAAAATTCTACCCAACAGAATTCAACAACATCAAAAAAATAATTCACCTTGACCAAGTGGGATTCATACCAGGTATGCAGGGATTGTTCAACATTAGAAAAACAATTTATGTAATCCACCACATAAATAAAACAATACAACAATCACATGATTTTATCAATTGATGCAGAAAAGGCATTTGACAAAGTTCAACACTCACTCATGATAAAAACTCTCAGCAAAATAGGAATAGAAGGAAAATTCCTCAACATAATAAAGGGCATTTATACAAAGCCAACAGCCAACATCACCCTAAATGGAGAGAGCCTGAAAACATTCCCACTGAGATCGGGAACCAGACAAGGATGCCCTTTTTCACCACTCTTATTCAACATTGTGCTGGAAATCCCAGCCAGAGCAATTAGGCTAGATAAAGAAATAAAGGGCATCCAGATTGGCAAGGAAGAAGTAAAAGTATCTCTATTTGCAGATGACATGATCTTATACACAGAAAACCCTAAGGAATCCTCCAGAAAACTACTGAAACTAATAGAAGAGTTCAGCAGAGTATCGGGATACAAGATAAACATACAAAAATCAGTTGGATTCCTCTACACCAACAAAAAGAACATCGAAGAGGAAATCACCAAATCAGTGCTATTTCCAGTAGCCCCCAACAAGATAAAACAGTTAGGAATAAATCTCAACAGAGATGTAAAAGACTTATACAAAGAAAACTACAGTACACTTCTGCAAGAAACCAAAAGAGACTTACATAAGTGGAAAAACATACCTTGCTCATGGATAGGAAGACTTAACATTATAAAAATGTCTATTCTACCAAAAGCCATCTATACATTTAATGCAATTCCGATCCAAACCCCAACGACACTCTTCAATGAGATGGAGAAACAAATCACTGATTTCATATGGAACGGAAAGAGGCCCCGAATAAATAAGGCATTACTGAAAAAGAAGAACAAAGTAGGAGGCCTTACTTTACCTGATTTTAGAACCTATTATACCGCCACAGTAATCAAAACAGCCTGGTACTGGAACAACAACAGATACATGGACCAATGGAACAGAATTGACAATCCAGACATAAATCCATCCACATATGAGCAGCTGATCTTTGACAAAGGCCCCAAAACAGTTAAATGAGGAAAAGACAGTCTTTTTAACAAATGGTGCTGGCATAACTGGATATCCACCTTCAAAAAAATGGAACAAGACCCATACCTCACTCCATGCACAAAAACTAACTCAAAATGGATCAAAGACCTAAATATAAAATCTAAAATGATAAAGATCATAGAAGAAAAAATAGGGACAATGTTAAGAGCCCTAATACATGGCATAAACAGTATAGAAAACATTATAAAGGTTGTAGAAGAAAAACTAGATAACTGGGAGCTCCTAAAAATCAAACACTTATGCTCATCCAAAGACTTCACCAAAAGAGTAAAAAGACTACCTACAGACTGGGAAAAAGTTTTTAGCTATGACATTTCTGATTAGCACCTGATCTCTAAAATCTACATGGTACTGCAAAAACTCAACTGCAAAAAGACAAATAACCCAATTAAAAAATGGGCAAAAGATACGAATAGACACTTCACTAAAGAAGACATTCAGGTAGCTAACAGATATATGAGGAAATGTTCACGACTATTAGCCATTAGTGAAATGCAGATCAAAACTACAATGAGATTTCATCTAATTCCAACAAGGCTGGCATTAATCCAAAAAACACAAAATAATAAATACTGGAGAGGCTGTGGAGAGACTGGAACACTTATACACTGCTGGTGGGAATGTGAAATCATACAACCACTTTGGAAATTGATTTGGCGCTTCCTTAAAAAGCTAGAAATAGAGCTACCACAGGATCCAGCAATCCCACTCCTTGGAATATATCCTAGAGAAATAAGAGCCTTTACACGAACAGATATAGGCACACCCATGTTTACTGCAGTACTGTTTACAATAGCAAAAAGATGGAAGCAACCAAGGTGCCCATCAACAGATGAATGGATAAATTATGGTATATTCACACGATGGAATACCACGCATCGATAAAGAACAATGAGGAATCTGTGAAACACTGCATAACATGGAGGAACCTGGAAGGCATGATGCTGAGTGAAATTAGCTGCAAAAGGACAAAAATTGTATAAGACCACTACTGTAAGAACTTGAGAAATAGTTTAAGCTGAGAAGAAAACATTCTTGTGTGGTTACAGGAGCGCGGAGGGAGGGAGGGTGGGAGAGGGGCATTCACTAATTAGATAGTAGATAAGAACTACTTTAGGTGAAGAGAAAGACAGCACACAATACAGGGGAGGTCAGCACAATTGGACTAAACCAAAAGCAAAGAAGTTTCCTGAATAAACTGAATGCTTCGAAGGCCAGTGTAGCAGGGGCAGGGGTCTGGGGACCATGGTTTCAGGGGACATCTAAGTCAATTGGCATAATAAAATCTATTAAGAAAGTATTCTGCATCCTACTTTGAAAAGTGGCGTCTGGGGTCTTAAACGCTAGCAAGCAGCCATCTAAGATGCATCAATTGGTCTCAACCCACCTGTATCAAAGGAGAATGAAGAACACTAACGACACAAGGCAATTACGAGCCCAGGAGACAGAAAGGGCCACATGAACCAGAGACTACAACATCCTGAGACCAGAAGAAC
The DNA here is from genome assembly GCF_030014295.1 of Loxodonta africana. Lineage (NCBI taxonomy): Eukaryota > Metazoa > Chordata > Mammalia > Proboscidea > Elephantidae > Loxodonta > Loxodonta africana. The sequence goes on along the minus strand of NC_087345.1, from coordinate 79,919,242 downwards.
TAGATGGTGCCCGGCTACAACCAATGACTGCCCTAACAGGGAACACAACAGAGAACCCCTGAGGGAGCAGGAGAGCAGTGGGATGCAGACCCCAAATTCTCATAAAAAGACCAGACTTAATGGTCTGACTGAGACTGGAAGGACCCCAGTGGTCATGGCCCCCAGACCTTCTGTTGGCCCAGGACAGGAACCATTCCTGAAGGCAACTCTTCAGACATGGATTGGACTGGACAATGGGTTGGAGAGGGATACTGGTGAGGAGTGACCTTCTTGGATCAGGTGGACACTTGAGACTATGTTGGCATCTCCTGCCTGGAGGGGAGATGAGAGGGTGGAGGCGGTTAGAAGCTGACAAAATGGACACGAAAAGAGAGAGTGAAGGGAGAAAGCAGGCTGTCTCATTGGGGGGAGGGTACTTGGGAGTGTGTAGCAAGGTGTATATGGGTTTTTGTGTGAGAGTCTGAGTTGATTTGTAATCTTTCACTTAAAACACAATAAAAATTATTTTAAAAATGTGGTAAAAACTTGGGATATGCAGATGACACAACCTTGCTTGCTGAAAATGAAGAAGACTCGAAGCACTTATTGATGAAGATCAAAGACGATAGCCTTCAGTATGGATTACACTTCAACACAAAGAAAACAAAAATCCTCACAACTGGACTAATAAGCAACATCATGATAAACAGAGAAAATACTGAATTTGTCAAGGATTTCATTTTATTTGGATCCACAATCAACACTCATGGCAGCAGCAGTGAAGAAATCAAAAAACAGTGAACAGCCAGCCATCTAAGATACATCTACTGGTCCCACCCCATCTGGAGCAAAGGAGGATGAAGAAAATCAAAGACTCAAGGGAAAGATCAGTACAAAAGACTGATGGACCACGAGTAACACAGCCTCCACCAGGCTGAGTCCAGAACAACTAGATGGTGCCCGGCTACCAACACAGACTGCTCTGACAGGAATCACAATAGAGGGTCCTGGACAAAGAGGGATGAAAGTGTAGAATAAAATTCAAACTCACACAAAAAAGACCAGCCTTACTAGTCTGACAGAGACTAGAGAAACCCCGAGCATGGTCCTCGGGCACCCTTTTAACTCAGTACTGAACTCACTACTCCTGAAGTTCACCCTTCAGCCAAAGATTAGACAGGCCTATAAAACAAACAATAACACATGTAGTTCAACCATATATACAATATTAAAGGGCATACCAGCCCAAAAGCTAAGACAAGAAGACAAGAAGGGAAGGAAAACTAAATGAATAATGGGAACCTGAGGTCAAGAAGGGAAGAGTGTTGACATATCACAGGGCTGATGACCAATGTTGCAAGATGATTTGTGTATTGTTTAATGAGAAACTAATTTGCTCTATAAACTTTCACCTAAAGCACAAAAAATAAATCAAAGGACATATTGCATTAGGCAAATCTACTGCAAAAAAAAAAAAGACCTCTTTAAAGTGTTAAAAAGCAAAGAGGTCACTTTGAGGAAGAAGGCGTGCCCGACCCAAGACATGGTATTTTCAGTTGCTGCATTTGCTTGTGAAAGCTGGACAATGAATAAGAACGACCAAGAAGAACTGATGCCTTTGTATTACGGCATTGGCTAAGAATACTGAATATACCATGGACTGTCAGAAGAATGAACAAATCTGTCTTAGAAGAAATACAGCCAGAATGCTCCTTAGAAGCGAGGATGACGAGACTTCATCCCACATCCTTTGGACATGTTATCAGGAGAACCAGTCCCTGGAGAAGGACATCAAGCTTGGTAAAGTAGAGGGTCAAGGTAAGGGAGGAAGACCCTCAATGAGATGGACTGGCACAGTGGCTGCGGCAAAGGGCTCAAACATAGTAATGATTGTGAGGATGGCGTGGGACCAGGCAGTGTTTTGTTCTGTTGTACATACAGTTGCTATGAGTTGGAACCAACTCAACAGCACCTAAAAACAACAATAGGCAACAAGGTAAATACCTGGTTTAAGGTTTCATTTATCAGCCTTAGTATAACTATGGACCAAAATCAGGAATCAAAAACAATTGATCTTTCTTGGGTATAGTGTTTGCCAGGGGAAAAAACAACTGGCAAAATCAGTATAGAACATGTATCTTAAACCATTTTAGCTTCTTTTTCCTTACTGCTGATAGAGGAATGAGACAAAAATCACACACTCTAGACAGCTCTTTTGGCACTGAAAATATCACGATCATAGCAAATTTAACTTTAGTGTTAGCAGAAACTCAGAATGGAAAAAGCAGAGGGAAATATGGTTAGGAACAGAAGAACCTAGCTTTGCAAAAAATGACTCAAGAAAGGTTGACAAAATGAGAGCTGGATGTCCCGAAAGGGTTCCAAAACATAGTACCGACTGATGAGGGTTTTTGTTGTTGTTTTGAGGTGAAGAGGTTTTTAGGGAGAAACAATGGTGTATTCCAAGTCAGCAAGGTGGGACAACAGGGATCACCTTGCTGCCTTGGAATACACCATTGTTTCTCCCTAAAAACCTCTTCACCTCAAAACAACAACAAAAACCCTCATCAGTCGGTACTATGTTTTGGAACCGTTTCGGGACATCCAGCTCTCATTTTGTCAACCTTTCTTGAGAGAACAGGTAATTCATTTGTAGCTGCAGCCTAACTCTGAGAACAAAGAGAAAACAGCAAAATATAAGGCAGATGAGGTAGAGTGAAAGAGCCCTGGTGGCACAGTGGCTAAACACTTGGCTGCTAAGCAAAAGGTTGGTGGCTCGAACCCATCAGCCGCTCCACAGGAGGAAGATGTGGCAGTCTGCTTTTCTAAGGATTTCAGCCTTGGAAACTCTAGGGGGCAGTTCTACTCTGTCCTATAGGGTCGCTGAGTCAGAATCAACTCAATAGCAATGAGTTTTGGGGTGTGGAGGTAGAGGAGCCAGATTTAAAAAAAAAAAAAAAAGCCTAACCTTTATCCTAGAGAAAGGAGGAGTCATTGAAAGGTTTTAAGTAGGAGAATAACAGATTTTACTTTTCTTTGGCTGAAGTATACAGAACTAAAGAAAAATTTGAAGGAGCAAAACTAGGGCAGGGAGACCAGTTAAAGGCCACTGCAGTTGTCTAGATGAGAGATAATGGTCTCCTGATCTAAAGAAGTGGCAATGCTTATGAAGAGAAATGGCAAGATTCAGGAGCAATTAAGGAGATACAACCTATATAACGTCATGATTACTGGATGTTAAAAGGTAAGAAAAGACTCGCCATGTTTCTATCTTATGTAACTAGGTGGCATCATTCACAGATAAAACAACTCAAGACAAAGAATAGACTTACATGAAAAAGTTTTTTTTTTTTTTTTGCTTTGGGCATGTTGAATTTGAGGTGCTGTGTGAGAGCCAAACGGAGATATTCAAGAGACTAGTGAATAAATTTTAGCCTAGATGTAAGGCAAGAGATCAGAGCTGGAGGACAAGACTCAAGAATTGTCAGTTTACAGTAATAGATGCCAAGTGAAGCCATCGGAACGGTGAGACTGACAAACTGTACAGACCTGTGTTTTTCTAAATGCTATCTAAGACAACTGACCAGAGACAGCAGCAGTAGCATCTGGAATGTTTAATATAAAAATTCTTGCGCTTTATCTCAAGACTACTAAAATCAAAACCTCTGGGGATGGAACCTAGGAATCTATACCTCATTCATTCATTCACTCATTTATTCATTCAATAATGTGTGATAAGAGACTATTCTATGCACTAGGAATACAGCAGTTAATAAAAGTTCCTGTTCTACAGGGTCGCTATGAGCCGGAATCAACTCGATGGCAACAGGTTTGTTTTGGTTCTCATGGAGTTTAAGTTCTAGGTGTGAGCCAGGCCATAAACAAAAAAACAAACAAGATAATTCAAGATCTTGGTAAATGCTATGGACATAATAAAACAAAGGAGTGTTGGATAAGTTGGTCAGGGAAGGTCTACAGAGGAATTATTTGAGCTGAGACTTGAATGATGAGAAGTACATCAGGTTAAGAGTTGGGGAACAGCATTCCAGGCACAAGGAACTACAAATGCAAAGACCCTGGGGCAGAAAAAAGCCACTGTGGCTAGAGTACAGTGAGAACAGTTGAGTGTGATATAAAGTAGGTCAGAGAGGACAAATCATGAGGGTTTTGTGAGCCACATTCTTAACAAGTTCTTCAGGAGCTGCTTATGCCACTAAAACTTAAGAACCAGAGATCCAGAAGGAAAATAAAACAGAAACCTTCAGGAAAACAGGTATTTACTGGATGGGCAAGAGAAAAAAAGCCAGGAATGGTAGTGGAAAACCAAAAAAGTACAGTGTCACTGAAGCATTTCAAGGAGAGGGATCAACAGTGAAAATGCTGCAGAAAAATCAAGTAAGAATGAAAAAGGATCCATTAGATTTAGCAAAAAGGTCTCCACCAAGTTCTTTCCGTTGGTTTTTATGGTTTTTGAGAGCTGCCTCCACTAACAGCATTAGAAATAGTACGAGATCATTTCTTGTGGGGGTGTACATTCGCCTGCTACCCATCCACAACCCATTGTTTTAAGAAAGTTATCAGCTGGTTACTGCCCCTGATCATCTTCTTCCTGGTCCTACAATCACAAAGGAAGGGTAAGGAGAAAGTTCAGCGTGGGACAATCCGGAGAAAATATATTTCCAATGTATCCACTATTAAGTTTGGAATGTCACTGCCTTAATTACTTTCCTCCTTTCACAAGTCTGAAACATCCTCCTCCAAGATCCCAAGAATTACCTGATGCTGATAATGCTGCTCACACGCCAAAACCAAAAAAAAAACACTGCCCTGGAGTCAATTCCAACTCACAGTGACCCCACAGGACAGAGTAGGACTGCCCCACGGGGTTTTAAGGCTGTAATCTTTACAGAGGCCGACTCCAGTATCTATCTCCTACGGAGCAGCTGATGGGTACTGACGTTTCAGTTAACAGCCAAGCGCTTAACACCGCACCACCAGGGCTTCTTCTCACATGCCAAAACCATACATAAATTCTTATGACTGATATATGCAACGAAAACACTACCCCAACAAAAATATGTACTCTGTACATGGAAGACCTAGTTTTTTAACATAAAAGTTGACACTACTTTAAGGCCTGGTGGCTTTTAGTAAAAAAAAGTGCTTTGCAGATACAAGGTATGATTCTGATCATTAATAATGATAATAAACACTGCAGCACAAATGATGTTGCTATCAAGTTGAAATATGCCAAAAGCATCCACACAAGGATGACAAGGTACCAACAAATGACAGAGGAAACCAGTTAATGAAGTTAAAACAGTCTATATTCAATACATTATACAACAGTTGTTGTTAGTTGCCATTGAGTAGATTCTAACTCATGATGACTTCATGTGTACAGAGTAGTACTGCTCCACAGGGTTTTCATGGCTGTGACCTTTTAGAAGCAGAACTCCAGGCCTGTCTTCCAAGGCACCACTGAGAGGGTTTGAACCAATCTTTTGGCTAATAGTTGAGTGCATAACCACTTGCGCCACAACTGTACAAAAGACCAGTTGCCATTGAGATGAATCCGATTCATAGAGACCCCATATGTGTCAGAGCAGAACTGTGCTCCACAGGATTTTCAATGGCTGATTTTTCAGAAGTAGATCACAAAGCCCTTCTTCCAAGGTCCTTCTGGGTACACTCAAACATCCAACCTTTCAGTTAGCAGTCGAGCACTTAGCCATCTGCACCATCCAGGGATTCAAAGAAGATTAATACAAAAAAAAAAAAAAAAAACCCAAACCCATTGCTGCCAAGTCAATTCTGACTCATAACAACCCTAAAGGACAGAGTAAAATGGCCCCACAGGGGCAGCAAAATTACCTCCAGAAGATCAAGACAGAATGTGACTGGTTTGCAGAGCTTTTTCTCTTTCTCTTCCCACCACAGACTCAAAATCAGCAAATACCAATTAGAAATAAGCCGAGTTCTTTTAAACCATGCTGGCTGCCTCATCTATCTTTACACTTCTAGTTCTATGGGATAAGGACTTAAGCTGAGTTCTTTTGGGACCTCAGAATAATTCCAATGGGTGCAAAACTACAGCTTTTACTTACTTGCAAAAGATTTAAAAAAAAAGAAAACTGTAAAACATACTTGTAATACCTGTAGGGAGTCTCTGGATGGCATAAACAGTTAAGCATTCAGCTACTAACTGGAAGACTGGCAGTTCATATCCACTCTGAGGCACCTCAGAAGAAAGGTCTAGTGGTCTACTTTGAATATATCATCTCCTCCCGCCCAAAAAAGCTGAGTAGATTCCATCTCATGGTGACCCCATGTGTTACAGAGTAAAACTGCTCCATAGGGTTTTCTTGGCTGTCATCTTTATGGAAGCAACTTGCCAGGCCTTTCTTCTGTGGCACCACTGGGTAGGTTCAAACTGCCAACCTTTAGGTTAGTAATTGAGCACAAAACATTTGTGCCAGGGACCTTCGAAACATCACAGCCACAGCCATTGAAACTCTATGGACCACAGTTCTACTCTGATACACACGTGGTCGCCACGAGTCAGAATCAACTGAACGGCAACTGGTTTGTTTTTTTGTTTTTTTAACACCTATAGGGAAATGAAACAATCAGGACACTGGCCTAAGTTAGGGAAGAGATCTTACAGGATTATTTAACATCAGCTTCATTTTTTCTCCCGTAAAAAAATACCCAGACAGGCCTGAAAGTTGTTTCTCAGAAAAAATCAAAAAGTCTTTAACAATTAAGAAGAGTCACAGTGTGACAATAAGTAAGGAATTAAAGGGAATGAAAATTTTTTTCATGCTTTTGAGGTTAACAAACTAAGTAGAAATAGGATAAAATGAGTCCTTTAAAGCTATCAAAATTGTTTTCACAATTGGGAAATGTGATTGTCTAAGGCTTTTCCACCTTTTCTCCTTGTTCCCTCTCATCTGTAAGCTGGGGTCCCCAATTTGGTCAGTTATCTTTTAAAAAACACTAGACAGCACCCCAGGAAACTTACTGTCTGCAAAGCTGAAACAAATTTCCCAGTACAGGCACAAACAACTGGACTGAACAACTCACAAGAGATCTTTCAGAAAAGCAAGAAAACACCTCGATTTAGGAAGCATCCCAGAATCTTTCCTTTCATACATCCCAAATAAAAAAGATGAAATCACTGTGGACTGTTGTACCCGAGGGCTTTGAATTTCAACATTTAAAGAAAAAAAAAAAACAAGTAGGAGAAAACATATATTTTCTAAGAAAGCTGGAGTCTCTGGGTAGTGCAAACAGTTAATGCGCTCAGCTGCTACCTGAAAGGCTGGAGGTTCTAGTCCACCCAGAGGTACCTCAGAAGACCTATGGATCTACTTCTGAAAAACTAGCCACTGAAAACTCTATGGAACACAGTTCTGCTCTGACACGCCTGAGGTGTTACCATGAGTCAACTCAATAGCAGCTGGTTTTAAGAAAATCTAAGGGAACTCAAAGAGGAATCAAGCCAGATCAAGGTTTAAGAAATCTTTCCTATCTATATGTATTTTCAGAAACAAACCAAAATCCTTAAGAAAGGAATGGAAAATATGGGAAAAGTCCAAACAGATGCTACAGTGCTAAGTTGGCAGCCATGTTAAGAACAAAAGTTAGCCACTAAAGACTGTTAAGCAGAATGTTTTCTACAAGGAGAAGGAAGGATACAGCATAAGGAAAATACTGAGGCCAGTGTATATGTAGAAGGTCCCTAAAATTAGACCCACCAACTGTATTTATGCACAATTTTCAAGCCACGCATCCAGTTATTTTTCCTACATGTAAGTTCTACAGAGGGACACTCAAAAGTCCATTATCCAATCTTACAGCGGCAACAGAAGAAACTTTAAACACACATATAGTTTCATAAAATTCTTCTCTTCTGCACTTACTGAGGATGTGCAAATCAAAATGTTACTTTTTTTCTTCTTCCTCAAAATCTACTTTTTCTTAAAAAGACCAGACTTAATGGTCTGACTGAGACTAGAAGGACCCCCGTGGTCATGGCCCCCAGACCTTCTGTTGGCCCAGGACAGGAACTATTCCCGAAGCCAACTCTGCAGACGTGGATTGGACTGGACAACAGGTTGGAGAGGGATGTTGGTGAGGAGTGAGCTTCTAAGATCAGGTGGACACTTGAGACTATGTTGGCTTCTCCTGCCTGGAGGGGAGATGAGAGGGTAGAGGGGGTTAGAAGCTGGCAAAAGGGACACGAAAAGACAGAGTGGAGGGCGAGAGCAGGCTGTTTCATTAGGGGGAGAGTAATTCGGAGTATGTTATTTAGCAAGGTGTACGTAAGTCTTTGTGTGAGAGACTGCCTTGATTTGTAAACTTGCACTTAAAGCACAATAAAAATTATTAAAAAAAAAAAAAAAAAACCTACTTTTTCCTGAAAGCTTTTCTTATGAGTTTATGAAGTGATGTGGCACAGGAGTATACCGCCAGTCATTCAGAAACTGACAGCTACACTGAAACCTTAAGTCAGTTCTTAGTATTTACCTACAAGAGGTAAGATGACATAGAGGTCAAATGATATTAAAGTATCTCTGGAGCCGAGAAAGATATCCTAGAATCTTTGTGAAAGGACTTAAAAGGAGACAACAGAAGTTTGGTACAAGTTTTTACCAATCTGACTAAATTATGTTAGATATTAATCACAAAACTAGGACTACTAACATACTTTTGATGCTGTTACTTTGTACTAATAATATCAGAACCAGATCCAGTCCAGTGCACACCATATTAACCAATTCTTCCACGCCCCACAAATCATTCTCTCACAGGCCTGGTTGCTTTCAATCTCCTGGCAAAGACTTAAGCATAAGCCTTAGCTTTGCCACCAGCATTCCTACAAAGTGTTGAAAAGGGCTACCTCATCCTCTTTGCCTTCCTAAGCTGGAAAAGAGTGGCAGGGACTGATCCAAAGAGAAATCTCATCCAGGCCACTCTAGCCAGAAGGTCAATGAAGGTAACAAATGAACCAATCAGGAAATGAGAACGGAAAAAAAATTAATGAGGGATATCCAAACTAAGGGGCCCTGCTCCTTTTACCCTCCGGTAAATACAGATAGAATACTAAAAATGCCCCCCAAAAATGGATTTGTGCAAAAAGGACCAGATATTCTCCAGAACTGAACACTCTACCATTGTTAGAGAAAACATTTTTATACTGTTTGAGTTCAACTGTCTCCACCTAGGAGCCCTGGTGGTGCAGTGGTTAAAAGCAATGGCTGCTAACCAAAAAGGCTGGCAGTTCGAATCCACCAGCCGCTCCTTGGCAATCCTATGGGGCAGTTCTACCCTGTCCTATAGAGTCGCTATGAGTCAAAATCAACTTGACAGCAACAGGTTTGGTTTTGATTTTGGTCTCCACATAAATGGGGGGGGGGATCTAACCCAGAGGACCAGGACTATAAATACTAACACCTTCAGTCTACTGAAAAATTCAAAGTGGAATCAGCCTGCTCAGCTCTTTGGGGCCAAAGATGTGAACAGACCTCAAGGGAAGAGGATGAAGCAGTGGGGAAAATTCTAGCCACAAGAGATCTGAGATAATCTTCCTCTAAGACCACCAACACCAATGATCTCCACACTCCGTCCTCCTCTCTGCCTTCAGAGTGCTTTCATTCAATGACCTGAAAGCACAAGACGTCCGTCAAAAGAGAAATGTGGCAAGAAATGAAAGAAAAAACATCTCAAGGTCTTCCAATGCCTGCTTTACAAAATCCTAGTGCAGCTCCATCCCACACCTCCAAGGACACCCATTCTCTGATCAGAAATGCATGACAATGAAAGAGTTCAAGAACAAAAACTCAAGCTCTTTACCTATTCATTCAGTCAATACATTTGTTAAGCACTGACTGGGTGTCAAGTGTTGTGTTAAGGGCTAAGGACACAGCAATTAACAAAACAAAAACATATGCCCTCACGAAGCTTACTTTCTAATGGGTCAGGAAGCCTAGAATCTGCAAATGGGTTGTGTAAATGTAGGTGGGGGAGGGGCTTTGCAATTTAGATAGCCAAGGAAATGTCACTGTTATTGTGACATTTGAGTTAAGACCTGAAAGAGGCTGAGGGGACAGGACATGCAGCTTTAAAAGGTCATCCAGGAAAAAGGAAAAAGTACACAGACCCTGAAGCAGAAGTGGCCTGATGTGTTCAAGAAACAGCCAGGAGGCTAGTATGTGTGTGTTGGGAGAAAAGGATGCTACAGATCTATAGCCTTAAAGGCAATTGTAAAGAAGTTGGTTTTCATTCTGAAAGAGAAAGGGAAGCCATCTGTCTTCTGACTCCTTTCCATTAAAAGTTACCAAGCACACTATTTTGATACAGGCAAATTTAAAAATTTTTTAAATTGTGAAGCTCTACAGTACGGATCTATTAAAAAAAAGAAAAAAAACAGTGCCGTCGAGTCGAATAGTGCGCACAAAAGAGCTAGAACTACAACTCTGCAATGTAACTTTTGCCAACAGAGATCATCAGACTTTCATTCAAGAAAGGTTCTGTCCTCTTAACCCTCTGAAGAACAATGACAAGAAAAATACAACCAAAAAGTGAACTGAACTTTCCACCAGTGTTTAAACCTTTTTTATCTTGATGTCACTGGTAGCCGTAGGGTTCCACAAAAGGATAAAAAAAAGAAATATTAGAGGAAAAAATGCATTCGGAAGAAAGAGGAGCCACAAACACCTGACTCAAGCGCCAGTTAGACTATATGAAAATACAACAAAATTCTAGGAATTTGTGGCATTCCTTAAGTGGAACCTGTAGTCTCTGTCCTCTACCAACATCACACAAAAATGACTTCTCAATTTTAGTTAATTCTACTTGAAAAATCTACACATCCGAATGCAATTTCGATTTCCCCACACTTGTCTCTGGTTTTAACGCTTCTCTCAGGCATTCGGTCATTTCTCATTATCCAAGAACAATTCGCTTTGAGTGACGAAATATTCGGAGGAGTTACTAGGACAATGGTGACAAATGTTGAAGAAATTTGTCTCTACGGGAAACCGAAATCAAGAAGTTTTCAGGGGCTCAAAAGTGAGTTATGAGCTTAAGGTAGGCCCAACTTTTCAGCTCCAGAAACATCTCCTTGTGTGTACCAACTCAAACCTGTCTCTGTAATAAACTCGGACACCGGCATGTTCTGCAACACTCCAACACCTTCCTCCCACCCCATTTTTTCAATGCTCGAAGGAAAAAGGAAACCCAAGAAACACATGGAGCTAGTCACCTCCAAGCACTACAAGGACGCCAACAGTTTTAGGTCCCACAGCACACGCCACAGGTGGCAACAGGCCCCCGTCCTCCGCCCCGCTCCCCCAGCCCAGCTTCTCGCCTGCGCACCCCGTGCACACTCGGGGCGTCTCTGTACTTGGGGCAGTCCTGCGAAAGCGGTTCACGTCCTGACCCACCTCCCGGGCAACACGAAAAGGGACCCAGGCCGAGGGGCTTCTGCCCATCCACCCGCCCGCAGGGCCGCCACGCCCCCTCCCCACGGGCCGCCCATGCCGCCCGCCCCCTCGGCCGCGAGGTGGCCTCACCTCACGCGGGCCGGGCCGTAGCGTGGACGGCGCCCCGTCTCCGCTCGCCGCCCGGGCCCCTCGGCGGCGCGGCTGCGGCTTGGCCCCGACGGCCGGCAGCAGCGCGCTTCTGGGGGCGGGCTCTTCTCAGCGCGGGTTCCCCCCCCCCCGCGGGGCCCACGGCGAGGGTGCAGGGGGACCGGGGCGGGGGAGGGGAGAGGGGCCTGGGGGAGAGGGGGAGAGGGGAAAAAAGGGGGGAACCAAACCCGGAAAGGGAAAAAAGGGGGGAGGGGAAAAATCAGAAGGGGAAGAAAGGCCCAGAGTCCGCCCCCCGCTGCGGCCTGCGCACTGCGTCACCACGTCTGGCGTAGTCGTCACAGCGTCCTGCGCTCCGCGCGTCCTTGCTTCCTGTGTGCACCTCTCCTCGCCTGCAGACACCCACCCTAGCTACTCACTACCCCTAGACGCCCTTCACCCACCCAACCACACAGACACACATGGTTGCATGCTCACTCCCTCCCTGTCCCACCCTCCGCGTTACCTTGGAAGCTATATGTGAAGTCACCAATTCAGGTCCTCTGGGATCATGTCTACCTTAAGCCCGTCAAGGCTGTCAGATACATACACCTAAAACAATACTAATTGCAATAACTATAATTTCAATGTACAGTTACAGAGCATTTTCAAAACAGCCTTTTGCTTAGCACAGAAACTCTGGCTCCCAAAACAAAGCATATACTCAATATATTTGTTGTATAAATGGATAAAGATAGTACTGTAGGTAAATGTCCATCTTATGAATGAAAATGACCTAAGAGGAACTCTGTCCATCCTATTAAAATCACATTCTCACCACCACCTCCTCTCTAAAATACAATCCTTCTTAAAAGTCATCTTAAATTTCCAATCTTACCCATTCTGTCCATCATCCTAGGCAGAATCGATTTAGTTACTGATTTTGTGTATTTGGATCATTTACTCAAAGAAGCAGTGTAGTTTTGTGTTGGTAGAATTCAACCATTGAATATTCATTATGTGACAGGAATTGCCGTTGGCAAAAAAAAAAAAATCTTTTAGTACAATGTAAGAAAGGTGTTCAATGTGTTACGGAAACACAAAAAGGAGACTGAGTAAACTACAAAGAAGCTACAGATGAAATTTCAGCTTAATCTTGAAGGTTATAAATAGGAGTTGACCAGACAGGCAGAACTGAAGATTCTAGAGAGAAAGAATAGCATGAGCAAAGTCATAGCCAAAACCGAACCCATGTTCGTTGCTGTCACCTGGATTCTAACCCACAGTAACCCTACAGGACAGACTAGAACTGCCCCATAGGGTTTCCAAGTCTGTAACTTTTACAGAAGCAGACTGCCACATCTTTCTCCCAGGGAGTGGCTGGTGGGTTCAAACCACCAACCTTTCAGTTAGCAGCCAAGCACTTTAACAACTGTGCCACCAAGGCTCCTTGAGCAAAGTCATACCAAAAACCAAACCAAATCCAGTGCCGTCAAGTCGATTCTAACTCATAGTGATCCTACAGGACAGAGTACAACGGCCCCATAGAGATTCCAAGGAGCTCCTGGTGGATTTGAGCTGCCAACCCATTGGTTAACAGCCGTAGCGCTTAACCACTTTGCCACCAGGGTTTCCAAGCAAAGTCATAAAAGTATGAAATTCATCATTCCTTCAAGGATCAGCAAGTTTTCAAGTTGGGGGCAGAGAACAATGATGGGCAAAAGGAAATAATAGCTAATTTTTTTTTTAGCACTTATTATGAGTATACCATTCTACACCTATTAACCAAAAAAACAAACAAACCCATTGCAACACAGTCAATTCAGGCTCATAATGACCCTATAGGACAGGGTAGAACTGCCCCATAGGGTTTCCAAGGCTATAATCTTTACGGAAGCAGACTGCCACATCTTTCTTCCAGGGACTGGCTGGTGGGCTCAATCCACCAACCTTTTTTTGGTTAGTAGCCGCAGTTCGAATCCACCAGGCGCTCCTTGGAAACTCTGTGGGGCAGTTCTACTCTGTCCTATAGGGTTGCTATGAGTCGGAATCGACTCAACAGCACTGGGTTTTTCAGTTAGCCGTAGTTCGCCATAACTCTTAGCTACTGTGCCATCAGGGGTCCTCTACACCTGTTATTTCTATTTAATCCTCAAAGCAGTAAGTACTAGCATTATATCTATTTTATAGGTCAGGAAACCTGGGCACAATCATTCAACCGAAGTCCCAGATTTTGAATTGAGGCAGTTTTTCTTCAGAGCTTCACTCTTAACCACCATGTTATTTAAAATCAGAAAGGACAGGTTACAAATGACATTGTATGTCATGATACAGAGTGAAATAGTCCAGGGTCTTCTCAGCTAAGGCAGAAACACTGAGGCATCTGCTCTTGAGAGGAGCCCTCCTCTGCTTCTTCCCTTTTTGCTCACTTCTTGTCTTAGTTATCAAATGCTGCTATAACAGAAATACCACAAGTGGACGGCTTTAACAAAGAGAAATTTATTCTCTTACAATCTAGGAGGCTAGAAGTCCGAATTCAAGGTGCCAGCTCCAAGGGAAGGCTTTTTCTTTCTGTCGGCTCTAGGGAAAGGTCCTCGTCATCTATCTTCCCCAGTAGAGGAGCTTCTCAGCGCAGGGACCCCTAGTCCAAAGGACGCGCTATTCTCCTGGCTCTTATTTCTTGATGGTATGAGGTCCCCTGTCTCTCTGCTCCCTTCTCTCTTTTATATCTCAAAAGAGATTGACTTAAAACACAACCTAATCTTGTAGATTGAGTCCTGCCTCATTAACATAACTGCCACTAATCTCACCTCATTAATATCATAGAGGTAGGATTTACAACACATAGGAAAATCACACGAGGTAACAAAATGGTGGACAATCACACAATCCTGGGAATCATGGACTAGCCAAGTTGGCACACATTTTGGGGGGACACAATTCAATCCATAACACCTCTTGTTCCCTCTCAGCAGCCCTCATAGGGAGGAGAGAAGCAGCTGAAGCCATCCTAGTGTAACCTGACCCTAAGAATGCAAGTAAATTTCCATTAGTCCTTAAACTAGCCCAAGCCAGATTTCGCCCGCCTAAATGTGCAAAAGGGCCAGCTGTGATCACTAATTGACCCCTGTGGAGGACTCAGCAACAGGTGGAACGAATCAGAAAGAAAATCATCACCTGGGCCCTATCTTGAAGCAAGATGTCAGACAAGAACCACGTCACCTCCTGTTTCCTGGCCGCCTTTTAGAATTTTCCCTCTGCAGAACAGCTGTGCAGCCACTATCTTCCTGCCCAAATCACATATAAGCCCTGCTTCCCTATAGCTTAGGGAGTCGAATCTGAGGAACTTCTTCCCCACTCCTTGCTCTGCCAATTGAAAAAAAGTTACTTCCTCAAAGACCAGTGTCCAGATTCAGATAATTGGCAAGTCTGAGTGCACCAGAAAAGGATCCACTTCTAGGGTTCGGTAACACTAGGAGTTGAGGGAGTCAGGGTATATAACATGCTGCAGTTAACACATGAAACAAATAGCACTATAACTACCTTCCCCCAAACTCAAGATGAGGTTATCATCTAAGAATGAAATTAGGAAAACTAAAATATTATAGCTAGAGATCACCCCAGGGGAAGGAAAGAGGAGAGTGACTGCCAGTTGGTACAGGATTTCTCTGGAGATGATAAAAATGTTCTGAAGTTAGATAGTGGCAATGGTTGCATAACTTTGTGAATATACTGAAAACTACTAAGTTGTACATTTTTAAAAGGGTGAATTTTATGGTATGTGAATTATATATCTCAATAAACTGTTAGTTTTAAAAATAAATTTATTCAAGAAAGTAAATCATAAATCTACCTCTATCATAAGGAGCCCTGGTGGTACAATGGTTAAGCAGCTTGGCTGCTAACACAAAGGTCGGCTGATCAAACCTACCCAGCAGCTACCAGGGAGAAAGAGCTGGTGATCTGCTTCTGTGAAGATTACAGACAAGAAAACCCTATGTGGCAGTTCTACTCTGTAACTTGGGTTGCCGTGAGTATCGACCAGATGGTACCTAACAAGAACAACCTTTACTATAGCCCTTAAAAAAAAAAAAAAAGATCATTCCTGGTAGAAGAAAGCTAAGAGACTGTGACACACAAAAAACTAATCAAAATGAAGTGTAACCTTCAAGAAGTAGACTGGATTGTAATATTTATTCACTCAATAAAATATATTTTATGTATCTATCAGGCACCGCAAAAAATGCTAGGAGTACAATGGTAGGCAGCAGAGATGATCTGCTGAGTGACTGCACTATGGAAGCAGAGAGACCGAAGTACAGGTGGGGGTGGTGGACATAGCATCTAGGAGAGTCCAGAAGGGCAAATATTGACAGGGTTTCTTTAAGAGATGAGGATACTCTGGCCCACAACAAACCTATGTGGCAGGGATAATAATAAACTTTTATTAAGCACTTACCATGTGCCAGTCACTGTTGTAAGTGCTTTACAAAATTATTTAGTTATCAAAACAACTCTGTGAGATAATCATTAGAGGCCTACAATCCCATATTCAAAATCCTTAGGGCTGGATGTGCTTCGGAATTCAGAATTTTTCATGTTTTAGAAAGGTCAAATGGTACATATACCATGTATTATGTAATGCCTCCAGGGGTAGCATCCTGTAATCAAATAATATTTCTGCATTGAAAATGGATAGTTTCAGTTAGTGGCATTTTAAAAACCATAAATAACCTCATTTCTATTCAGGTCAATTTTGCTACTATATGAGTTACAAAAAATACCATACGGATTACAGAGTATTTGGATTTTGGAATCATGGGTAATCATTATTCCCATTTCTGGGATGAAGAAACTGAAGCAAGAGAGGTCAAGTAACTTGCCTGGAGAGAGGCACACAGCTAGTAAGAGAAAGAGGTAGAATTTTAACGAGGCCATCTGGCTTAAAAGCCTATGTTCCTAAATCCACCTCCAGTCAATTTCCTCTGTGGAAAATGAGGCCTTTCCCCAGACCTTTGGGGGGAGAGAGCGAGGAATTCTGGGAAATTTTGAAACTTCTTTTCCTAAGCAGAACAAATTTCAACGAGTGAGTAAATCTTTCTTTCAAGTACTTTCTGCACCTTCAGACTTCCCTCTGAGGACACAGATGATCTGGCCAACCGCTATACGGATACAACAGTTTTTAGGTCTCTCTGCACAGTCCACAGGAGCCCTGGTGGTGCAGTGGTAAAAGTGCTTGGCTGCTAACTGAAAGGATGTGGCAGTCTCCTCCCGTAAAGATTTACAGCCTTGGAAACCCTACGGGGCAGTTCTACTCTGTCCTATAGGATCACTACTGAGCCGGAATCAACTTGATAGCAGTGGGTTTAGTTTGGTTTTTGCACAGGCCACCGGTGGGGACAGATACCTTCCCCTCCTCCACCCCAAATGTGCAACGCAGTTTCTCCTCCCTTTTGCCTCTCTTTCACCTTCAGACTAGGTGATTTGGGGGCCCTCCAGGGCAAAACCCAACCCTTGACTAACAAAGAAAGCTGTATTGTGTGCCCAAGGGAGGGAAGGAGGAAGGAGGGGTGGGGTGGGAGCAGGCTTTGAGAGGACACCACCAACCAAAAGTGTGGGCAGCTCTCAATTACCTCCATGACAGTGACCTAAAGTGTCCTGCCAATAATTCCCTCTTGTTTGAGTCACCCTTTAATGGTCTATCTTAAAACCCTCCTTTTTCCCCCAGGCTTCCTATGCTGTGGAAAATCTGAGGAAAAATTTCAGCTCCAACCTTTGTCCCCAGGCCTGGCAGCTCCCAGGAGTAACAACTGTCTCCATTGGCCAAGGGACATTTCTTTCCCCAAACAAACCAACCTCCCCTCTCATCCCCCACGCTGTACTTCTCCTGGCTGTGTTGGCAGCTGCTTCCAGGTTCTACCTGGGACTGGCTTCATCTCTCAAGTCAGATGTTTGGCTGCCCTATCCCTGCAATATGGAGTCATGCCAGCTGGACACACACCCCTTCCGGAGCCCCACAGCTGCTGAGACCCTGAGTCCCGTATTGGTAGCTCTCTCCTGGGACTGTGTCGCTCGAGAATTTCCCCAGCAATGGCCTCTTCACTGCTCCTGGCCTTCCTGTTCCTGGCTCTGGCCACAGTGGCCACATGCAGAGCTGGCGGTCAGTGTCCAGCATGTGGGGGGCCCACCTTGGACCTGGAGAGCCAACGGGAGCTGCTTCTTGACATGGCTAAGAGAAGCATCTTGGACAAGCTGCACCTCAGCCAGCGCCCAACACTGAGCCAGCCTGTGTCCAGAGCTGCTCTGAGGACAGCGCTGCAGTGCCTCCATGGGCCCCCACAGGGGGCGTTTCCAGAGGCTAACAGGGCACAGGATTATGAGATCATCAGCTTTGCTGACACAGGTAGGTGGCTGGTCTATAGATCTTTCCCAAAACCTGACTGCTCAAGGGAAGGAAAAATTTCCTAACCTAGCCCCCAATTCCCTCCCCCAAACCATCTCAAACTCTGTTTCCCACAGCCTATAATCTCCTAACCCCAGGCTCCCACTCCCCAAGCTGTCTCTGGTAGCTCAGACCTGGCTAATGGGCAGCTCAGAAATTGGTAAATTTCAATTCTTCTGAGACTGTCTGCCTTATCTCCTCTGGGTCTTCTCTCTGCAGGCCCCATAAGCTTCCAGGCTGTGGCCAAGCCTATCTACTTCGTGGGCCTTGGACCCAGGGGCCTGGAGCTGAGGAGTCTGTCCTTTCTCCAGCCCCAAGGTCCAGCACCTCCCCACCCCACCCCACCTCACCCCATCCACTCCTCAGATGCCTTATTTGGGTAAAAGGAGGAAAAGTAAAACACTAAGCTTATAATGCCTCTCCTCCCTACCCCCTCCCCTCTTGCCTTGATACCTCAGGTCCATATTACAGCAGTGTCAAAATGGGACGGAGAAAAGTACATAGAGGATAGAAGCGGAAGAGAAAGTTACTTCTTGAACGGAGAGGAGTTGAAGTGTTTAGTGGGCAACTGCAGGGAAAATCAGGAATTCAAAGACAGACTCCTAGAATCAGAACACAACCTGAGGTTTTTGGGCTCTAAGCTTTTTGCAAGTTCTTTCTTAGGCCTAGAAGGCCCTTCCCATTCCTGGCCCTTTTCCCCTGGTCAGCACTACTCCCTTTCCCCTCAGGACCCAGGATGCCCATCCTTAAAAAGCCCACTCTGACCTGAGGAGGGGGCACTCCCTCTGTAGAGGACACATCACCTGCAGGTATAGAATTGTCTTCCATGTTTTGTGAAATCTGACTTCCCATAGAATGTCAACAGCCCCTTGAGGTCAGGAACTGTCTTTTATTCCTCATGTTATCACCAGGAGCTAGTGTGTAGTAGAAATAACTAACGCTTACCACTATGGCACTGGGTTTTTTGTTTACCACTATGTACTCTTTGGAAACCCTATGGGGCTATTCTACTCTGTCCTATAGGGTCGCTATGAGTCCTAATTGACTCCACAGCAACGGGTTTGGTTTTGGTTTGGTTTTTATAAATGCTTGGAGCCCTGGTGGTCAAGAGCTTCGCTGCAAACAAGAAGGTTGTGTTATGGGTTGAACTGTGTCCCTCAAAAATATCTGTCCACTCAGCTGAGCCATGAGTCCCAGTATTGTGTAATTGTCCACCATTTTATGTGATTTCCCTACGTGTTATAAATCCTATCACTGTGAGGAAACGAGATGGATTAGCGGCAGTTATATTGATGAGATATACAAGATTAGATAGTGTCTTAAGCCAAGCTCTTTGAGATATAAAAGAGAGAAGAGAGCAGAGAGACAGGGGACCTCATACCACCGAGAAAGCAGTGCCTGGAGCAGAGTGCGTCCTTTGGACCTGAAGTGCCTGTGCTGAGATGCTGTCAGACCAAGGGAAGAGTCATGTGTCACAAGGACCTTCCTCCAGGGCCAACAGAGAGAGAGCGAGAAAGCCTTCCCCTGGAGCCGGCACCCTGAATTCGGACTTCTAGCCTACTGGACTATGACAGAATAAATTTCTCTTTGTTAAAGCCATCCATTTGTGGTATTTCTATTATAGCAGCAATAGATGACCAAGACAGGTCGGCAGTTCGAATCCAGCAGCCACTCCTTGGAAGCCTTATGGGGCAGTTCTACTCTGTCCTAAAGGGTCCCTATGAATAGGAATCGACTTCACCCACAACAGGTTATACAGTCCTTAGGAACTCTGGTGGCACGATGGTTAAGTATTTGACTGCTTACCAAAAGGTCAGTGGTTCGAATCCACCAGCCGCTCTGTGGGAGAAAAGACCTGGCGATCTGCTCCCATAAAGATTACAGCCTCGGAAGCCCTATGGGGAAGTTCTATTCTGTCCTATAGGGTCGCTATAGTTGAAATCAAGTCAAAAGTGCACAAAAACAATGCAAGGCGTATTGTTTTCTAAGCCCTTACATATACTAACTCCTTTAGATTCTCACAGCAACCCAACAAAGCAAGTATTATTGTTATCCCCATTTTAGAGATAATGAAACTGAGGCACAAAGAAGTTAAGTAACTTGTCCAAGGTGACGTGGCTGATAAATGATGGAGCCAGGCAGCCCAGCTCTCCTTGACCTTGACTCCTATACCACTCTGCTTCTTGTGAACATAGTAGATGCTCAATAAACATTGGTTCTGTTAAGTAATCAAACCATGCTGTAGGTCAGCTTGACCACAGTCTAGAGTCCCCGGTGATAGTTGAATCCCTAATCTAGTTCAAATAGGAGTTTCCTCTCATGATTAAGAGCACAAACTTTGGAGCCAGACTGCCTGGGCTCAAATCCTTTTCAGCTACTTATTAGCTCTGTGACCTGGGTTGTTAATAGTTAGTTTTCTCATTTGTAAAATGGGAATATGAGGTACATTTATGGTTCAATGGTAGAATTCTCACCTTCTAGGCAGTAGAGCTGATTCCCAGTCAATGCACCTCGTGTGCAGACACCACCCGTTTGCCAGCGGAGGCTCGCATGGTGCTGTAATGCTAAAAAGGTTTCAGCAGAGCTTCTAAAAGAAACTAGGAAGAAAGACCCCGTGATCTACTTCTAAAAATCATCTGATGAAAACCTTGTGGATCACAACAGTCTGACCTGCAGCTGATTGCGGAGATGGCACAGGACCGGTCAGCGTTTTACTGTGTTGTGCTTGGGAACTCCTTGAGTCTGGGGCAGACTGGATGACAGCTATCAACAATGACAACATGGAGACAATGAAAGGATAGTTGAGAGGATTAAATAAGCTAATACAAAGTACTTAGAGCAGTTCCTGCACAGAATAAATGCTAATTAAATGTCTGATACATTTTTTTTTTTTTTTCAATTTCTAGGGTGGGAGGGAGCAGAGAATTGAGAGAAGACTCAGCTCCTGCTTGTAAAGGGTTTAGCTGCTGCTGCTGGGAATATGTTAATTAGAATGTAAGGCAGAATGAAATAAATGTTAGATGAGGGCACAAAAGCATGCTGGGCCAGGAGTAACTCATTGGGATCTGGTGAGA
Source organism: Loxodonta africana (assembly GCF_030014295.1). Classification (NCBI taxonomy): domain Eukaryota; kingdom Metazoa; phylum Chordata; class Mammalia; order Proboscidea; family Elephantidae; genus Loxodonta; species Loxodonta africana. The sequence continues at coordinate 79,898,174 of NC_087345.1, read as the reverse complement.
TAGGAAGGTATTCCAGAAGAGGGTAGCAAATGGGCTTGTGTTGTAGAGTAAGTTTGACTTCAACAGGTAGAGAATGGTAAAGGACACGCTATACCGAGGGAAAAATATGAGCATAGATGTAAAGCAGCAGACTGCGTTTGGGATTGAAAAGTAGTTTGAGATGGATGAAGATAAGATGGGCAGATGAACCATGAACCATGAATCCCTTAAACACAGAAGTCCTGGTTTTTTTTTCACCTTTCTATTCCTGCTGCTTAGCCCAGTCCTGGCATATTGTGACAGTAATGATGGTTACCAGATACTGAATGTACCTGCCTCATCTCATTTAATCCTGGCAAGCACTGCTTAAGGTAGGATTTATTATTCCATTTTATGAGTGCAGAGGCTGAAACTCAGAGAAGATAATTTACACAGCCAGGGTCATACAGCTTCCCAAGCAGCAGGGGCAGGATTCAACCACTGTTCTCCTGACTTAAAAGCCTATATACTTTCCACGTATTTGCTAATGAATGAAAGAATGAATACAACATTCAGGCCAGAGAGAGCCTGATCTGAGATGAAGGTAAAAAGGAAGTTTGGAGGTGAGGATGACTGAAGCCTGGATTCCACCTTTTACATTTAAATATTTTAACTGGAAGTTTTTGTTCCAGTTTAAGCTATCAAATACACCACAGTGTGAAAGAAAGATCTGAGAATTGTTCTTGCTGGAGATATGAAGAGAGAGAGCCTGAGCCTCTGGGGAAACCAGAATATGGAAGGGTAGAAACCAAAGGGCCAGGGATACTGGGAGCTCTGGGAGTTATGCATTAGATACCCTGTACCTCTCATTCTGCTTAGGTTCAGTTCTGGAAGAAGCATCCTGAAAATGTCAATCACTATGTCTGCCCAGCCTCCTGAAGGATTGTTGCTGCCCCCAGCTTTTGTTTCCGTTATCTGTTGCTAAGTAACAAACCACCCCCAAAGAGTAGTGGCAGAAAACAATGATTTACTGTTTACCATTATTTTGTGGTTTGATTTGGCTCATCTGGACAGCTCTTCTGCTCCATGTGGAGCAGCTGAGGTCACTCACATGGCTGCACTCAGCTAGGAGCTCAACTAGGGCTGGGATATCTAACATGGGCTGTCATCCTCCAGGGCCTCTCCCCATGAGGCCTCTTAATCAGTAATCTAGCCCAAGCTTCTTTAAAGTGTGGAGGCTGGCTTCTAAGAGGACAAGTCTCAACGCGTAAAATGATCATCCATTTTCTGTGTGCATTTGCTAGCTAACATCCCACTGACAAAGAAAATCATGTGGCCAAGCTGAGAATCAATGTGGGAGGGAAATACACAAAGGTGTGAAAATCAGAAGGTATTGTTCTTTGGGAACCATTAAAAGTCAGCAGTTGGAGTCTACCAGCCATTCCTTGGAAACCCTACGGGGCAGTTCTACTCTGTCCAGTAGGGTTACAATGAGTCAGAATCGACTCCATGGCAACGAGTTTTTTTTTTTAATGTAGTAGTGGAACCCTGGTGGCACAGTGGTTAAGAGCTTGGTTGCTAGCCAAAAGGTTGGCAGTTCAAATCCACCAGCCACCCCTTGGAAACCATATGGGTTTCCTATAGGGTTACTATGAGTCGAAATTGACTCTATGGAAATGGGTAATATAGCAATGTACCACTGTCTGCCCTCTGGCCACTAATAATTCACGTCCCTCCCACATGCAAAATGCAATCACCCCCTCTCAAAACCCCCAAAATTAGGCTTGAAGTTTCATCTGAATCAGGTGCATGTGTAGGTGAGGGTCCTCTGATACAGTCCTTCAGGTGCAGGGCCTTCAGTGGTGTGCTGCAGCTGGCTCATGATTGTCCATCATGTACATCTCTTCCTGACTCCTCATTGGGTGATATCATATTGGTAGATTGAAACCAGTCATGGGGTGGGGGGGTGTATTTATACTATTGAAATTGGCAAACACTACAAATCAGATTTTTTTTTTTCATGAAGAACAGTTGTTAAACATTTACCAGCACACTGCTATCTGTGACCTAAAAATACAAATTATCTTCCACCCACACATTTAACATACAAGGTTGAGACAGAGACAGAATAACCATGATAGACGCTCGTGTTCAAAATGGGGGATGGGGAAGTGGGAGACATAGAGCGGTCACTGACCCACAGAAATTCTGACAGCCGGCCAGGCACGTATCTCAGTCCACCTCAAATCCCAAATTCCCTTGGTTAGGCCCTGGTTCTGCTCACTGATAGGATGTCTCATTGCTCATCACTGCTCTCCTCAGCTTCCTGATTGACCTTCTCAGCCTTCGCTCTGCCCTCCGAGATGTTCTTCCTTTTCAATAGCAAATGGACTGTGTTTGTGGCTGAGTAGCGTTCTCCGCCTGCTTCCTGCCCAAAGAAGTTGGGGGCCCAGAGACTTCTTTTCATTTTGAATTGCCTCTGCCCTTTTTAGTCCAAGCTGGTGTTGCTTTGCTTTCACTCTTAAAATTCTTCGTGGACCTTCTAAATAATAAAATGGTAGTCTACTTAATTAGACAAAAACCACCCCACTCTATGCAGATACCTCTCTGCTTCAAGCTACAAGTCAGAGTATAGTGGGACATCAGCCTCAAAAGTGTTAAAAGCCCCTTTGTTTAGTTGAGAGGGTCTACAAAGTATCACTTTCAATTTTAGACCTTAGCAAAGGGTTTACAGTGACTGTTTTGCTCTTCACTCTGAAGCCACACTTTACTGGCAGTGCCTTGGATTTGATTTTTGCCCTGAGGCCATTTCTTTCTTTGCAAACCTTTTGCCAGATGGAAAGGCAAGGAATGAGAAAGGATTTTTTCTTCTTTTTTTCAATCTAACAAGTCCTAGGTTAGAAACATTTTCTCTAAATTCTACTTGAAAATTGAAGAGTTCCTTTTTTAGTTCATCTCTCTCCTGAAATACCTTATCATAAAATATCATAGGCAACTAAAATAAACCAATTGGCACTTTCAGCATTATGCCTGGAAATATCATCAGCTGAATTCACAACTTTGTGAGATATCTTTTCTATCTTCCAAGTTACCACAGGCTATAGCCAATACAGGCTATAGCCAATACGTAACACAGGTGTTCCCCTTTTTCCAGCTTCCAATAGCAATTTCCTCACTGTTATTTCCTATCTCCACTAACAGTCTCCTCACCTTCTAACCTCTGCTTGCCACCTGCCATGTGTTTTAGATTTTTCTTATGCTGGCACTTCTTTATTTTTATTTTCACTGCATGGGGAGCGTGTGCCTTTTTTAAAAATACTTTTAGGTGAAAGTTTACACAACAAATGAGGCTCCCATTTAACAATTTTTATACTAATTGCTCCGCGACATTGGTTACAATTTTCACAATGTGTCAGCATTCTCATTATTTCCGTTCTGTTTGTTCTGTTTCCATTGATCTAGCTTCCCTACCCCTCCTTGGCTTCTCATCTTAGCTTTTGGGTAAAGGTTGACCATTTGCTCTCATATAGTTGATTGTTTAAGGGAGCACATCACTCATGAATGATATTGTTTATTTTATAACCCAAACTGTTATTTGGCTGAAAGGTGATGTCTAGGAGTGACTTCAGTTCCAGGTTCAAAGGTGTCATAGCTCAATAGTTTCAGGGGTTCCCCTAGACTTACTGGTTCAGTAAGTCTGGACTTTTTTAGGAATTTGGATTTTGTTCCATATTTTTCGCCATTCCATTTCAGACCTTCTGTTGTATCCCTAGTCAGGATGGTCAGTAGTGATAGATGGGCACCATCTAACTCTTCTGGTCTCAGGCTAGAAGACACTGTGGTTCTTGTGGGCTATTAGTCCTGTGAACTAGTTTCTTCTTTGAGTCTTTGTTTTCCTTCACTTTCTTTTGCTCCAGACAAGTAGAGACCAATGGTTGTGTCTTCGATGGCCTCTGGCAAGCTTTTAAGACCCCAGATGCCACTCACCAAACTAAGATGTAGAACACTATCTTTATGAACTATGTTATGCCAATTGACTGAGTTGTCCCGTGAGACTATGGTCCAAGGCCTTTTAACCCAGTAAACCAAACCCTCAAGGTATTTGGATACGTCTAGGAAGTCTCTGTAACTGTGCCTTCTATGTGCTTTATTACATATATGAATATATATGTAGGACTCAAAAACATGTATATACATGTCTACTGATGCCCCTATTCATACATGCACGTACTCATATGTGCCTTCCTATACACATATACCTATGTAAACGCACACATACTTTTTGGTTGCTACTACTGTTGTTGCAAAATTGTGTATTTTACAGCATTTACTGAAATTGTCCCTTATTCTTGTTTACTTCTCAGTGTCTTCGTTTGCCTTGACCAAGTTCTGCAGACTTCACCCACATTGGGTATTGCCTTTCCCACAGTCAAAAATAACAAGTGTCTTTTATCTAGAAAGGAAACCCTGGTGGCGTAATGGTTAAGTGCTATGGCTGCTAACCAGAAGGTTGGCACTTCGAATCCACCAGGTGCCCTTGGAAATTCTATGGGGCAGTTCTACTCTGTCCTATAGGGTCACTATGAGTCGGAATCAACTCAACGGCAACAGGTTATTATCTAGAAGCGATCCCCCCACCCATCCCTGGTAACTATCAAAGAACATTGCTTTCTGTGTGTATACTTACTCTTGACATTTTATAAAAGTGAGACCATACCATATTTGTCCTTTTGTGTGATTGATTTATTTCATTCAGCATAATGTCCTCCAGATTCACCCACGTTTTTTTCGTGGACTCGTCATTATTCTTTAAAGTTGCATAGTATTCCATTGTATGTATATACCACAATTTGTTTATCCATTCATCCATTGATGGGCACTTTGGTTGTTTCCTTCTTTTTGCTATTGTGAATAATGCTGCAATGAACACAGGTGTGCATATGTCTACTTGTGTCACTGCTCTCCTATCTCTAGGATATATACCTAAGAGTGGGATTACTGGATCATGAGATATTTCTAGCTTTTTGAGGAAGCGCCATATCGTTTTCCATAGTGGTTGTATCATTTTACAGTCCCATCAACAGTGTGTAAAAGTTCCAATCTCTGCGCAACCTCGCCAGCAGCACTTCACTTCTGATACTAATTTCTGTTTCAGTTCTCTATTGATAAATAACAAACCACTCCAAAACACAGAGGCTTAAAACAGTAAATGTATTATTTCTCATGATTTTGTAATTTGTCTGGGCATCTGGAAAGTTCTTCTGCTCCGTATGGTATAGCTAAGGTCACTCATGCAACTGCTTTAAGCTGGGAACCCAGATGAGGCTGGCACATCTAAGATTGTCTCTCATCCTTCAGAGTCTCTCTCCATATGACCTCTTAGTAGTCAAGCCTAGGTTTCTTTCACATTATGGTGGCTGGCTTCCAAGAGGACAAAACCTCAGTGAGTAAGTACTTATCAAGCATCTGTATGTATGTTTGTACCGTGCTTGCGAAGGCCCCATAGGCCAAATCAAATCGCATAGCCAAGACTAGCCTTGAAATAGGAAGCAATTGCACAAAAGCATAAATATTGAGAGGTGTTGCTTATTGAGGGAGTCAACAATGTAACAGTCTACCACATCTCCTTCTGGTCCTGTTTCTGCCTGCTATAACTTAAAGTGTTCTAACTGTAGAGTGTTCAGTGACCTAACCAGAACAGAATAGTTGGGTTGATCAGACTTTTCTTCCAAGATGTTAGAATCGTGACACCGGAAGATCAGCTCGCTTAGCTAGGATGAGCTGAATAAAAGTTCCTGCAGACTCAGGAGCTGGAGCCACTATTTTGGGACTTGAGGAAGCTGACAAAGAGGCAGAAGTAAATTCACCATGAGAGAAAAATGGACCAGACTTACATAGAGAGATAGAAATGGGAGAAACAATGTTGGTCCTGAGAGCTGTTGAGAGTAGCCTTATTCCTGACTTTCCAATTCACACAAAGCCTAGTTGAACTTTACTTCCTGTTATTTGCCTATGAGAATGTCTGTTGCATCCCCACGATAAAGCATCCTATATTTGAAAAAGAAAAATAAGGTCACTAAGGACAAATCGTAAAGGGCATTTAACTACTCGCTAAAAGAGTTTGGACTTTATTCAACAATATGGTTTTTGAGATGATGAATTTTATGATCCAGCCAGGTTTTTGAAAAATAACTCTGGTGTCAGAGCAAAAGAAAAATTAAAGAAATGAAAGACCATTCCTTCAAGAAATGTTTATTGAGTGCTTACCGTGCATCAGGCACTAGGGATACAATGGTGAGCAATACAGGTACGATCTCTACCTTATTAGAGCTTACATTACAGCTTGAGGGGAGGAAAGGATAGAAGTAAGCGCATTGTGAACAAATTAACAAAGAACCAAGAATGACAAGTGGCTAATAAAAGACCATTAATCTGGGGTGATGATGTTAGAGTTGAAAGGTACTTTAGATAGGGTAGTCAGGGAAGCCTCTTTGAGGAGACAAACGCCAAAAAGGAGTTAAGTTATACAAAGATCTTGGGAAGGACATTCCAGGTAGAGGGAATAGCAAGTACAAACACCGTGAGCTGGGTACATGCTTTATCAGTTCAAGGAACAGAAAAAGGCAGTATGAGTAGAGTATAGTAATTAAAGGGGCAGAATGCCTAATCATACAAGTTTTATATATAAGTCATGTTAAGGAATTTCGATTTTATCCAAATAACAATGGGAAGCCTTTGGAGGGTTTTAAACCGAGGAGATTAAGCTGATCAGATTTATGTAATAAAAAGATCACTCTGGCTGATATGTGGAGAATGGTTTGGGGGACAAGCAGAGGTATAATTAAGGTATGGCAGGTAGGGCGTTTGCCCTGGGCACCACTTGAGGAGGGGCGCTAATGAGCAGTTTCTATTGGCCAATGAAGTGTCCATCCCCAGCTGTGAGAGGTCATTTAACAATTTAAAACTAATTGCTGTAGGCACTATTTTCCGTAGATGGGCCCCTGGGCAAGAACGAACTACTTAGGAAGTTATTGCCACATTCAAGAAACAGATGATTATGGGATGAACTAATGTATAGCGGAGGAGGTGGGGAGAGGTGAAATTGTATCCTAAACGGAGGTGGAGTTGACAGATCTTGCAGATAATTTCAAAGTAGGGAATAAGGAAAATCAAGGTTAAGCAATGCAGTTACAAGGAAGGAGAAGACTAGAGAAGAGCTAGTTTTGCCTGGGAGGAGAGGGTAAATCTAGAGTTCTTTGAATGTGTTAAATTTGAGATATCGTTGGATAGCCAAGTGGAATGTCAAATAGGCTGCTGGATATGTGAGCCTGTGACTCAGGGAGAGGTCAGAGTCAGAGATATATATTTGGGAGTTATCAGCATATAGGTAGAATTTAAAGCCATGGGAATCGATGAGATCATTGTGGGAGAGACTATGGATGGAGAAAAGAAGAGAGTTCAGGACTTCCAGCATTTAGAGGTCAGGCAGAGGAAGAGGAGCTGTCAGCAAAGGAGATCAAGATGGAAAGGCCAGTATCACAAAAGCAAAGAGAAGGAAATATCTCAAGGAGAGAATGGTTAACTGTGTCAAACACTGCTTAAAGGTCAAGTAAGATGAATATAAAGAGATGAAACCATTGGATTTGGCAACGTGGAAGGTATTGGTGATCTTGACAACGGCAATTTCAGTGGAGTGGAGGAATAGAAGCCCAATTAACGTGTTTCAATAGGACAAGTGAGGAATGATGAGGGAAATTAGGGCAGTTGTACTGAGGATAGAAAGAAATGATGGACGTCAGAACTATGGTAGTAAAGGACTAGGTGTGCAGAGTGAGGGAGGTGATCATAGAGTTTCTAGGGATAATAAGGAGAGTAGTGATGCTGCCAGTTAAAATAACAAGAGGACAGGTATATTAGGAAAAAAAATAATTATTTCCATTTCAGACAAATTGCTTTGAATGTGCTTATAGGACACTCATGTGGCAAAATTAAGCAGTTAGAAATTTAGGCCTGAAGCATGGTAATTCCCAAATTTATATGACCAGTCCAGATGTGAAAAATGGTCTGGACTAGACATACAGATTTTGGAATCATCAGCAAAAAGATTGTGTTGACAGTCCATGCATGTGGATAAGAGTCTCCTTCAAAAAAAAAAAAAAACCCAAACCTTTTGCCGTTGGGTCAATTCCGACTCATGGCAACCTTATAGGACCAAGTAGAATTCCCCCATAGAATTTCCAAGGAGTGGCTGGGCGATATGAAACGCCGACCTTTGGGTTAGCAGCCATAGCTCTTAACCACTTCACCACCAGTGTACAGTAAAAAGAAATGAAGGTTAAAGATAGATTTTGGAAAACTCTTACACTAAAGGGATGGACAGAAAAAGAAAAGCCAGCCGAGAAGACCAAAGAAGATTCCTAAGAGAGCTATGTCATGAAAGTGAAGAGAGAAAAGATTTTTCAAGAAAGAAGGGTGGTCAGTAATGCCAAAGGCTTCAAAGAGTTCAAGTATGCTGAGGACAGAGAGGTAGCTGGTAGAATTGACACTCAGAATAACTGGGGCTTCTTCTGTCCACAGGCCTCTCCACCATCAACCAGACTCGTCTTGATTTCCACTTCTCCTCTGATAGAACTACTGGTGTCATAGAGGTCCAGCAGGCCAGCCTCATGTTCTTTGTACAACTCCTTCCCAATGCTACTGGAACTTTGAATGTGAAGGTCCTTGTGTCAGACCCACATAACACCAACCTTACCTTGGCCACGCAGCACCTACTGGAGGTAGATGCCAGTGGCTGGTACCAGCTTTTCCTTGGGCCTGATGCTCAGGATGCCTGTAGCCAGGGGCACCTGACCCTGGAGCTGGTGCCTGAAGGCCAGGCAGCCCAGGGTTCAGTCATCCTGGTTGGGGCTGCCCATAGGCCTTTTGTGACAGCCCAAGTGAGAGTTGGGGACAAGCACCGGGTTCACCGGCGAGGCATCGACTGCCAGGGTGTGTCCAGGATGTGCTGTCGACAAGAGTTCTTTGTGGACTTCCGTGAGATTGGCTGGCACGACTGGATCATCCAGCCTGAGGGCTACGCAATGAACTTTTGCACAGGGCAATGCCCGCTGCATGTGGCAGGCATGCCTGGCATTGCTGCCTCCTTTTACACTGCAGTGCTCAATCTGCTCAAGGCCAACACAGTTGCAGGTGCTGCTGGAGGGGGCTCATGCTGCGTGCCCACTGCCCGGCGCCCCCTGTCTCTGCTGTACTATGACAGGGACAGCAACATTGTCAAGACTGACATACCCGACATGGTGGTAGAGGCCTGTGGGTGCAGTTAGTCTATATGTAGTACAAGCAGCCCAGGGTGGGATGGACAAACATGCCCTCACAAAGGTGACTTTTCTAGAGGTAAAGGAGTGACTCCATTACTGCCTCTATCCAGAGGGTAGACAGCCTTCTTCCTGAGAAACCCATGGAAATTATCCCACCTTTGACTTGAGAAGATCTTCATCTAAGGAGAGTCACTGTACCATGTCCATAACCACAAGCCTCTCTCTTGGTACATAGTTCACCCAATAAGCCCACACGCTCAACCCCACCCCAGGGACTCTGATCCACTTACAGTCTTGAGTGGTACTAAGTGGTTTCTGCAAAGACAGCCTTATTCCACCCCTAATCTACCCCAAAGCCCACTCCTCCCCCTTGGCTTTTCTACTCAATTGTCCCCTCTCCAGGATGACTTGACTCAGCCCTTTTCCTTGATTTTCTGGATCTCCAGAGAGCCCCTTCCTTGGATTCACCAAAGATTAGGTTACTGTATTTCAAAATGAGTCTTACCCCCTGTCCTTAATACTGTGTCTTGAGCCCCTTCCCTCTTACCTGCGCAGGTGGGCTGCTAATGCTCTCTTTGCATACCTCCAGCCATACTTTGCCATTCTCTGCCCTGCTCTATGCCTTTGGGAGCTGACCAACCTGAGCTATCTATCACCTGAGATCCTTTGCCTTCTGGCTTCTTGATGTTTGACTAAGGGGAGACAAAGATCAAAGGATAGAAGGAAACAGAGGTCAGGGTTTTACTCCTGCTCCCTCTCTACCTAGGTGTCATGGTTCTGTGTAACTGTGGTTGTATCCCTAAAGCTCCTGTCTGGCTGCCCCCTTCCATGCATGGCTCTAGCTCTGCCTGAAGTCTGTTATCACTGCTTTAAAGGTAGGGGTCATACGAGATTTAATGGTCTGACTGAGACTGGAGGAACCCTCAAAAACATGGCCCCCATAAAACAGTGGCCAATACTGGGGAAGCCAGCACAACTTGTACAAGGCAAGGTCATGGAAGCTCCATAGATACATCCAAACTTTCTGAGGGACTGAATTGCTGGGCTGAGGGCTGTGGGGACCATGGTCTTGGGAAACATCTATCTCAATTGGCAGAACATAGCTTATAAAGAAAATTCTACATTCTACTTTGGTGAGTAGTCTCTGGGCTCTTAAAAGCCTGTGAGTGGCCATCTAAGATACTCCACTGGTCTCACCCCGTCAGGAGCAAGGAAGAATGAAGAAAACTAAACACACAAGAGAAAGATTAATCCAAAGTACTAACAAACCACAGCCTCCACCAGACTGAGTCCAGTACAGCTAGGTGGTGCCCAGGTACCACCATTGACTACTCTGACAGGGATCACAATACAGGGTCCCAGACAGAGTTAGGGAAAAATGTAGAGCAAAATTCTAACTCACAGAAGAAGATCAGGCTTCCTGGCCTGACAGAGACTGGAGAACTCTTGAGAGTATGGCCCACAGACATCCTTTTAGCTCAGTAACAAGATCGCTCCTGAGGTTCATCCTTCAGCCAACGATTAACCCTAAACCAAACCCACTGCCATCGAGTAAATTCTGACTCATTGCCACCCTATAGGACACAGTAGAACTACCCCATAGAGTTTCCAAGGAGCACCTGCTGGATTCAAACAGCTGACATTTTGGTTAGCAGCTGTAGCACTTAACCACTACACCACCAGGGTTTCCAGCCAAAGACTAGACAGGTTCATAAAACAAAACAAGACTAAAGGAGCATAATAGCCCAGAGGCAAGGACTAGAAGACAAGAGGGGACAGGAAGACTGGTAATAGGGAATCCAAGGTCGAGAAGGGAAAGTGTTGACATGTCGTGGGGTTGTTAAACCAATGCCATAAAACAATATGTGTACTAACTGTTAAATGAGAAGCTAGTTTGTTCTGTAAACCTTCACCTAAAGTACAATAGGAAAAAAAAAAAAAAAACATGGCCCCTGGAAGCTCTGTTAACCCAGAACTAAAACCATTCCCAAAACCAACTCTTTAGAAAAAATTAGACTGGATTATAAAACATAAAATAATACTCGTGAAGAGTGCACTTCTGAGTTCAGGCAGAGACACAAGGCTAAATGAGTGGCTCCTGTTTGGAGGCAGGAAGAGAAGGCAGAAAGGGACAGGAGCTGGTTGGATGGACACAGGAAACCCAGGGTGGAAAGGGGGAGTGTGCTGTCACATTATAGGGATTGCAACTAGTGTCGCATAACAATATATGTATAAATTTTTGTATGAGAAATTAACTTGAGCTGTAAAGTTCCACCTAAGGCACAACTAAAAAAAAAAAAGTGAGGGGTCACAATGGCTTTCCAAGCTTTAGCTCATCCCTGGGTGTTTCAACATCCCTTGTCGGTTCTCATAACCCCTCTGTAAATAATTCCTTCACTAAGTCTTCTTAATGAAGCAAATATAGATGGCTGAGTGTGTCCCCTGTCTCCTGCCAGGACCCTGAATGACACCCAGATGACATGGAGTATGCCTGTCCTGACTACTTACTCTCTCACACAGACTCCTCAGGGATGAGCGGTTGCGTCTTTCTATCCCATGCTTCATGTCTCTTCCTCCCCCACACTGCCTCCTCCTCTTTCTTAGGCCCCCTCCACCCCCCAGGTCCATCGTTGCTGGTCTCATGGCTAATAAAGACACTGTGTTTTACCTGTTCCTCTCTTCCCTCTACCTGATCTAAGAGATGAGACAGATGGCTGATCTATTGCTATCGATCAGTCAGCAAGTAGGCGGACAACATGATGGCATGCACATGGTGGGAGGCTGAGACATGGCTCTGAGCTGGCTGCCGGGACCTCTGACTCACCTCCCCTTACTGACCCCCAGAGCTCCACCCAGTAGTCCTGTCTGGAAGCTGGAACTGGCCAAGGGACACTTAAGTGGGAAAGAGAGAAGAAGAGGAAGGCCTGGGATGAAGCGAGGGAGGCATTTGCTCTGAGACTGGGTCCTCTTTCACCTTTGCCCTTCTTCCTCCAACATCTCCTCCCTTTTGTTGGACAGCCCTGAACCATGGGGTCGATATTGTCTGCAGCCAAGGACAAGTTTGCGCAAAACCCATGTGACCCTTGGAGAACGTGCTGTCTGTGTTTGCTTAACTCATGACTGCCTCCTACCAGGGTAAGAGGTCCCCTGAATAGGAACCCCAGGGGAGAAAGTCTGAAAAGGACCTCCTGGGGGCAGGGGGCTACACCTCTGAGCTGTGAGTCAATGCACTCTGAGACTTCAGGTTCATCCTTCCCGTTTGGTTAGTGCTCCCCTTTCCTCTGCACCTGGTCCCTAAAATCTAACCTTCTTCCTCCAATTCCAGTTTCAGTCCTCAGGGCCATGACTAGGGTGAGGTGAGGTGAGGTACTCATATTGGGGACAAAATGTTTAAGGAGATGCAAAAAATTCAGCAATCAAGATAAACAACATTTTAATGCAATGTTTTTTTAAGATAAAAAATTAATGCAAAAAAATTCATGATGAACAAATTAGAAAATTCTTAAACACAGAATTAGCATTAGTCCCATTCCTTTTTGGCTCTGCTTTTTTTTTGTAAAATGGGGAAAGAATGGCCCCGTCTTTTTCCAAGCCCTATCTTTCAGAGCCCCCTATTCCCTTACCCTAGACCTCTTCAGGCTTTTCTCATCTGGGCAAGGTAGCCACTTCAGCTTCTTCTACTGCCTTATCCACCCCCAAGCCTGTCACTACCCCCAGCCCCCAACTAGGTTGGTGGTAGGGCAGGCCGAGAGGCAGATGGCTGGGGTATTTATAACCCTGGGAGCACTTCTTGGGAAAAGTGATTAAGATGCTAAGAGCATATTTATAGCTGAGTTCTGACGTAAGTGTCACTGGGGAGGTAGGGCCAGGCCAGGCATAGCAGCAAGGGGGTGGGAAGAGCTGGAAATTGGGGGCACCTCTCAGAGTGAGGGCAAGGGAGAGGGGGGGTCAGTGACTCCTGCAGTCACTTCTTACTGCTTCCTATGGCTCTATCTCCTGGCACTAACAGGTAAGCCCTCCCAGACACCACCACGTAAACCTGTAAAGCTTCATTTTGTAGCCTGCGTTTTCTAGACCCCAGTGGGTAGAGGGCTGTCACTCACCACCCCTGACCAACAGAAAGGATGCTGGAAGTTGGTGAGAGCACTGGGCAGAGGAACTTGAATATGCTTCAGGGCCTAGGGAGAAATGCAGGGTGGGTAGGAGGGTATAAGAATCTCATGGTCCTTTCTTCGCCTTTCCCACCACATGGTGCCCTGAATTTCTAGGAAGAGCCTGGCACCCAGTCACCAAGCTCCATTGCCACGTGTTAGTGTGATGAAGTCCAAAACCAAAGGTAGCAGTGATGTGGATCTTAAGGGCAGCCTCTGTTTCCTGGCAGTAGTAAGGTGGGGGGTGGGGGAAGAGCAGAGGAACCAGCTCCCCTTTTCTCCAGGTGGGAGGCAGATCCCCAGAGTGACAGGCTGAGGAGTACCCCTGGCTCTCCGTTTTCCGGGGCGGCCCCTTCGTGGCAAGCACCAGGTCAGCTGTTGGCCAGTTGCTGTCCAGTGGCACAGCACTGCCACATGGTGGACACTGGTGGTACTGAGGCCCCCCAAAGTGCGACCCCTCCTCCCAGTACCACATCTCAGACGGTCTAGCAGTCCCTCTTGATGGCCCTCGCGGGCTAAATGGCGGGAGATGGACAAAACGGAATAGGGGCACATTTCCAAACCACACTCACTTCCCCCCACAGTTTTCTTCCCCCAGCTTCTTGAAAAAACTGGGGCATAAGGAGAAAGCCTCCTTTTAAGGAGAAAGCCTAGCATGAGGCCAACCCCAGGGAGTTCAAAGTAGGGGGCCCATGGTCCTCTCATTTAAGGTCGGTAAGGAAGTGCGATAAGGAGGACAAGGATTGGAACTAAGGTCGCTGCACTCTCCTTGCTTTGCTTTCAGAAGTCCTTAACTCCCCCATTTCCCACTCCACTAACAGAAAGGTCTGGCTGAGATTGCATCACCTCTAGGATGCCCCAAATTTAGACAACTTTCACAGCTGCCTGAACGAGAACTGGCAGAGCTGGGTCCAAGCCCTCCCAAGACCCATGCCCTTCTGCCAGCCTTGATGGACTCTGTCCTGCTATGAGGTTGCATCACTGCCACCCCCCACTTCTCTGGGTTTCCCCTAGACATCACAGTAACACCACTCCACCTCCCCGACCCCATGCTCTGGCCTTCCTCCATGTTGTGCCCCAGTCCAACTGGACTCTGGGCAGCCAGCATAGGCACAGTCAGGGGGTGACTTCTGTGCCCCACAGCATTGCCTCCTCTGCCTGGACAAGAGGACTCTATTCTCCCCAAGCCCCACCCATGTCCTAGCCTGATTGCTAGAAATAAAGAGCCCAGAGTTCTCCTTCTGGCTCAGAGGCCCCAGAGGAATCCCCACTGGGATTCATAGCTACCTCATGGGAAGTGGTGTGGCAGTGGCCATTGGGCAAGCTAGAAAAACTCAAGGTATGTGGAGACATGGCCCTTCCCCACCTGGCTCATATGGAGTCCCCTCCCCCAAGGCCCAGACCTTGGGAACTGAGCATGTGAAATCAACCTCTTTCTTGCATCATGCGTGTCCACATTATCCCCCCACCCCCATACCCCTACCTCAACCCCCGCCACCATGGCCAGATGGTGAAACCAGAGCTCCAAGGGGGGGACCTCCACCTCCCTGCAGGGGCCTGATGGGCAGCACAGCTGTCCAATCCCTGGGCTCAGAAGGTAGGTCTGCTGGCTGACCACTAGGTGGGGGAGCCCCAGACACCAGCTCTAAAGAGGCCCCAGATCAGTAGTCAGACATAAGCTGTGAGGGTCAAACTGGAAGACAGAGCTAAGCACAGCAGCCCATCGGACGATCCGCCTTCCTGAGTTCCAGGCGATAGAAAACAGGTGGCTCTACTCTTGGCCAGTGGTAGGTGTGGCACTGGCGTCTGCTAATGCTGTGCCACATTGGCCCTCGTGCAATTGGACTCAACAGAAGGAGCAACTTCCATCCAAACTCCAGGGCTCTCAACCCAGGGCCATCCACCAGGAGCATGAGGCTCCCTGATGTCCCACTCCAGCTGGTGCTGCTGTGGGCACTGGTGTGGGCCCAGGAGGCAGAGTCTGTGTGTCCCTCCTGTGGAAGCCCCACACTGGCACCCCAAACAGAACGAGCTCTGGTCCTAGAGCTGGCCAAGCAGCAAATCTTGGAGGGGCTGCACTTGACCAGTCGTCCCAGAATAACCCACCCTCCACCCCAGGCAGCGCTGACCAGAGCGCTTCGGAGACTACAGCCAGGAAGTGTGAGTCCAGTAAATGCGGAGGAAGTCATCAGCTTTGCTACCATCACAGGTGGGTAACGGAGAGACAGGCGGAGAACGGTCAGGAAAAGGGAGGCAGAAGGGGAGGCTGGCAGAAAAGGCGGAGGAAGCAGGGTGTGGTAGGAGAGGGAGGAGTTGGGCAAGGACTGGTTTCGAGGTTACAAGGCAGTCCCTATTTCTTCTGAAAGTGGGCTGAGGGAGAGCAGTGGGCAAGGCTCACGGTTCTTTCCCTTCTCCATCTTTTGGGCAGACTCCTTGGCTTCAACCTGCAGCTCCGTGCTCACCTTCAACCTGTCCACTCCTCGGGCCCACCGCTTGTACCATGCCCGTCTCTGGCTGCATGTGCTCCCCACCCTTCCTGGCACCCTTTACTTGAGGATCATCCGGTGGAACACAAGGAGAAGGCGCCGAGGGTCCCGCACCCTACTGGCTGAGCACCAAATGAATAGCCCGGGCTGGCATGCCCTGACTCTGCCCTCTAGTGGCTTGAGGGGTGAGGAGTCAGGCGTCCTGAAACTCCAGCTGGATTGCAGACCCCTAGAGGGCAATAGCACAGCTGTTCGGCCACAGCAGCGGTTCCTGGATGCACAGGGTGACCAGCGGCCCTTCTTGGAACTTAAGATTCGGACCAATGAGCCTGGAGCAGGTCGAGCCAGGAGGAGGACCCCCACCTGTGAACCTGAGACCCCCTTATGTTGTAGGCGAGATCATTATGTAGACTTCCAAGATCTGGGATGGCGGGATTGGATCCTGCAGCCTGAGGGGTACCAGCTGAATTACTGCAATGGGCAGTGCCCCCTGCACCTGGCTGGCAGCCCAGGCATTGCTGCCTCTTTCCACTCTGCTGTCTTTAGCCTCCTCAAGGCCAATAACCCTTGGCCCTCGGGTACCTCCTGCTGCGTCCCCACTGCCCGAAGGCCTTTGTCCCTCCTATACCTTGACCGTAATGGCAACGTGGTCAAGACAGATGTGCCAGATATGGTGGTGGAGGCCTGTGGCTGCAGCTAGTCAGAGGGCCTGGGGTTTTGGAGTGAAAAGATCAAGTCAGGGCTTCCCACACAAAGGGCATCTGCCTGAAGGCATCTGCCCGAAGGCATCAGATTCCTGGTCAACATCCCCACCCCATAGGCGACCTGGTAATATGTGACCCAAATGGGTACTTTTTTGTCCAGACTCCTGGTCTATTGGAGGCTGGTTGATGTGTGAGGAGATGGGTAAAGTGTTTCCTCCAAAGAGGTCTACCTAGAAAGGATGATTTCTAGTCTAAACTTTATGAGAAAATGGCAGGTGCGAGGGAGGCAGGGAGAGAGGGTGGGAAGAATAAAGCAGAGAAAAATTACTGTAGTCTTTCCCAAGAAGAAAAAGTCCTCAGGTAGGGGGAGGAGGAAGCAGAGGGCCCAGCAGGCTTGGGGAAGGGGAAACAGGCTGGCCAGGGGTAGGGATTGTTGAAGCGTCTTAAGGGAGGGCCAAGAGGGAGATGGGCAACGGGCTGAAGGAGGGTGTTTAGGAAAGTCCCAGAAACAGGATCAAGAAAGAGGGGTGCTGAGCCCCAAAGAAGTTTCCAGTTTTTCCTGGGGGGCAGGACCCACTGGGGAGACAAACATTTATACTTTCCTAATAAAAATGAGAGAAAAAAAAAATCAACAAGTGTGAGTCATGAAACAGGCTGGGGTGATGGTCCAGAGCAACAATTCTCAAAGTGTGGGCTGGGGACTCCTGGAAGGTCCCTGAGGCCCTTTCAGGGGTGTTCAAAAGTCAAAGCTATTTTCATAATAATACTAAGATGTTGTTTGCCTTTTTAAATTTTCATTATCTTAAAAGTGTATGGTGGATTTTTCCAGAGGCTGCATGACATGTGATTACATCATCTTTCTGACATCATTGTGAATGGAATGTGTGCTTGTGTTTTCTTGTATTTAAATTTGTTTTCCATTTTAATTTCTAATACGGCAAATTGATAGATATAAGCCACATGAATAAAAGTTCAGCATTTTTTAAGGGTGTAAAGTAGTCTTGAGACCAAAAAGTTTGAGAGCCACTGGTTTAGAGAACCTGGTGGAGAGGGTGTTCTAAAAGAGAGCTCCCTTGGGGGAAGGGGCATCTAGCTGGAATGAGTGGTATAGGGTTCGCTCCTTCCTTTTTGGTGACCATTGGTCTGGCCTGACCCAGATGGGTCCCTGATCCTCTCCATATAACTGGTGTCTAGGTCAATGTCATACGGGCAGAGGAAGGTTCAAATAAGGCTCCTATCTGTCTTCCCTCTCCCCACCCCATAGTTACTACCTATCTTTGTAGGACCCTGTACTCTCCCTAACTTCATCATTTCCCCATGCCCTCAGACAACAGTTAACCAATTGACCTCCAGGCCCAAGGAGGTTGTCCTTGGAAGCAGACCTGAGATGTGGAGTCTGTTTGAGGGCTGGCAGAAAGGGGAAGGGACTCTTTCACCCTTTTGGTATAAAGGCCACAAAGACTAAAATAGGTGCCCCTTTCCCTGCATCCGGTCACCAAGGTGACAAAAATCCAAATTCACAGGGCATTCCCCTTTCGGTTCGGCACTACAGCTCTGCACTAGCAGCAGCTGCCAGTGTGCCCCTCCGTTTCTTTGGGCTCACATATCCCCGGTCCTAGACCCCTTTCTGAGGGTGGGTGGGGCGACAAGTGAAAACCTCCTACTCCTTCAGCTTCCCCAGTCTCCTCCGCCTCCAAGCAGTATCCGAGAGGTGTCATGTGCCAGATAGGCCAGCAGAGGGAGTAGAAAGCCCTGAAGAGCGAAAAGACAGCCGGCAGTGGAGAGGTGCGGAGGTGTCTGCAAGTCTCCCGAACTTCCAGATGAAGGAAAGCGGGGATTCTCGGTCAACAGTGCTTCTCGGGGAACAGCGATTCAGGCCCAGGACCCCTTAGGTGACCTGTGAACGCATACCCTGTACTCAGGCCTCAGCCGCTGCTTCTCTCTTTTATGCTCCATAGACACCTTCCACCTAGGGCCCCCAGCCCTTCAACCCGTCTCCCCCAAACCCCAGCTCTGTCTGAACGCATCCAAGTTCCATCCAAAGGACGAAGCCAGCCGATTAACCACAGGGAGAGAGAATGCTGCGTTAGCATCAATCAAAGTCGACAATCCTATCTCTAATATTTTCTAAGATGAACTTTTTCGTCGCCTTCCCCCTCTCCCAATGTTATTTCCCAATCTGTTTTTCTGGCTGGGGTTTAGGGCCTCTTCGTGGGCAGCCGATCCAGGATCCAGGCCGGGATTTACTGCCTACCGACAGCAGCGTGTTCGGCGAGGGGGGGGGCGGGAGGCAGTATAGGGTCCCTCAAGGGAGGGGGAGGATCCTGGGGGTCCTGGGGGTGCAATAAGCCCGGCACCCCCTCTCTCCCCTGCAGCCACCTCGCCTCATCCTCAAGAACGGCAAGAGGGAGGGAAACAGGAGGGAGGTGAGGGGCGAGCGGGAAGAGCGGCGGCGCGCCAGCGGCTAGAGCGAGAAAGTTTTTGCAAAAAGAAAAAAAAGTTTGCGCTTCTCGCGGGTGGTCCCGGCTCGCGGCCCGGCGGGCTGGGCCGGCTGGAGGGCTGGGGACCAGGTTGGGGGGGGTGGGGTGGCACTGAGGCTGCGCCGCCGTGGCCCCTTCCGCCCCCCCCACCTTACACCCCCCAGCCCAGACTCCAGCCCTGGACCGCGCATCCCAAGCCCAGCGCCCAGACAGAGGTGAGAAGGGGGGTAGGCGGGGGACCACCTGGGAGCGGTGGGGGAAGGGGCCTGAGGGGATGCCCTGCTTCTGAGGGACTCAGCCAGCCAAGAGGGAGACCTGGGCATAGGGGCAAAATGGGGGTGGAAGAGCCTGGGGTAAGAAATTAGAAACTTGGGAGGAATTTTTAATTTGTAGCTCTATATCTTTCTCTGTATCTCTTATTCCTCCTCCTTTTTCTTCTGAGTCTGGTAGTCTGTGTCTCTGTCTCAGGCAGTTGTGGGTCTCTTTGTCTGCCTCCTCCTCTCCCATATATTAGAAACATCTCACTTTCCGGAGTTGAGAAGAAGAGGCTAGAGGGACGGCTAGTTGGAGTTCTGCTTGGTAGAGAGGGAACTCCAGGTGTGTGTCTGAGAGCCAGGCAGAAAAACGTCGATGTTTCTGAAAGGAGGGAACCGCGAAGGAGGGAGCCCTAGGTGGGATGGGGATGTGTGTGTGTGTGTGTGTGTGTGTGTGTGTGTGTGTGTGTGTGTGTGGTGAGACGATAAAACCACTGAGGGGCGGCTCTGCTTGAACCTCTGACCTGTCTTGTGACAGATGTGCCCGTGAGTGCATGTGTTTTTGGGGAAAGGAGTTTGGAAGGGCTGCCCAGTGTCTAATCGAGGCCGTAGAAAGGCTCCTCAGGGAATTTGGACTCCTGAGTCCCAAGGGATGTAGGTAGGGCGCCAAAGAGGAGGTGGGGAGACCTTGGCTTGACCCTCTGAACTCAAGACCACCAGGGCAGCTAGGGCCAGCCGCAGGGAGACCCCTACTGGGGCTGGGCGGGACCACCGGCCATTGCCAGCCTGCGCATCCCGGTTGCCCTCCCCCTCCTCAAACGGGAGCTGGGGACCGAGGCCCCTCCTCTGGCTCAGACCACCCTGCCTGCCCTTGCTCCCCGCCTCTGAAGCCTCTTTCAGGCCCCATGACCCTGAAACAATCCGCAATGGGCAGCTAGCATTGGGGACAGGATTATGGGAGGGGGACCCCGTAGAGACTGGGTACTGAGGGTTTTAGGGGGCTGGAGAACTGAGGTCTTCATAAGATTGGTCTTTAGGCCCCAGTAGAAGGAGAAGGAGGGGCGAATTCCCGAGGGAGAATTAAGGTGGTTTTTCCCTAGGGGGCGGGGTCCAGAGACCCCCCCATTATCTCTCTGGCATCCCCGCCCGGCGCTCAGACCCCGCCTTTGACGTCACTAGGGGGTTCCCGGGGGTCTGGACGGGATTAACCCTTGGGAAACCGGCTGGGATACCCGGGAACCTAAGGTGTCCTGGCTCCTCCCCCCATATACACCTTATTTTATTTACCCGATCATTTTCTCTCCCTATATTTTCTGGATTATCTTTATTTCCCACCCGCCCTGGGAATCCCCCACTCTCCAATAGTGTCCCCCAGGGCGCCACTGCCTGCTTTATGGATGCACGGAGGGGAGGAGGGAAGAATGCGTCCCGCCCCTCACCCCCCCTCCACTACGGCTCGCTTGACTGGGCTCCCGGGGCGGGCGGGGGAAGCGGAGCCGACTGCAGCCAGAGCCTGCGGCGGCTACTTGGGTGGGCCGAAGAGGCACGGGGGCGGGGAAGGCGGGACCGGGAGAAGGGGGCGGGGCCGACTCTTGGGAGTTGAGGAGCGGGGTTGCAATGGGGACTCTGGAAAATAGGGAGCCATTTAAGATGATTCACGGCTCCGGCTGGGGAACCCTAGAGCTTCCTGCCCCATCTTGAACTCTCACCCATACCCCCAAAAAACTTTGTTGAAGCTGGAAAAGTTGGCGAAATTTTTCTTTCATTAGTGTGAAGGGAAATGTGGGTGGGCTGTGGCACGCGTGGGCGAGGAGGGATGTCGCCCCATTTCCATCGCGGTCCTGGGTGGCTGGGCAGTGGGGCAGGAAGATGACGGAATAGGCACTTTGGGGGAATCTCTTTAGTGTTGAGGGGGTCTTTTGCGACCCCGCCTCCTTCCCCTGGGTGAGTCATGGAGGAAGGAGGAGGGAATAGTGTCCCCCCATCCAGCTGCCAGCCAGCTGTGCCCCCCCCCAGCATAGTGCCAAGGTCGAGTTGGGAGGTCTTGGATGCGGGATCCGGATCTCGGCTGGAAAAAGGAGGAGTTAGGAAGGGTACGGCCCAGGCTGCGGAGCTTGGGTTGGGTGGTGGGGTCCGGGTTCCGCTCCCCATTTTACCCCGCCCTCACCCTAAATCCCTGCATCCCGGGATCACCCACCGCGCCCGCCGGACCGCTCCCGTTCGTTCTCCACCCTACCCCGCCCCACCCCACCCTCAGCCTTGGGAGCCCGGGAAGACCTGGGGTGGAGTCTAAATTGGAGTTTGAGGAGAAGAGCGGACAGCGGCGCCCTATCCTCCCTCGCAAGGCCTTTCTAAAGGATGATGACTGCTTTTTCATTCTCCCAACGCCTTCCCTGACTGCCCTTTTCTTGTTGCCCCAGAGCAGAGACCAAGGGTAGGCGCCCAGATGCAAAACCACTCCAGAATAACACAGGCTTCCATCTCTTGTACATAACAGACCCGAGGCTCCCCTCAAACCTTCTCCCCTCACAAACCTCCCCTTCTACACACAGTTTTCTCCTAAGAGGGAAAAAAAGGGGCAGTTCCTTGAGCCTTTCTCGTCCCACCAGCTTCTGTCTGGCCTGTGGCGAGGGCTCCCTCTGCTGGATCCGGAGAGATTGTAGACAGCTGTCACAGGGCAGGGCAAGTGAAGGAAAGGGGCTGTGGCTGTGCAGCCCAGTGCTTGAAGTCAGACACCCACATGAGTTCCCCCATTCCACTCCTTAAAGCTGGCCCATGGCCAGAGCCAGAAGAAGGAGAAGTCCCATGGCATTAAAATCGCTTGAAGCTCATGTAGGCACCAAACCAAAAACTAAACCCATTGCTGTCCAGTCGATTCTGACTCATAGCGACCCTATAGGACAGGGTAGAACTGCCCCATAGAGTTTCCCAGGAGTGCCTGGCAGATTTGAACTGCCGACCTTTAAGTCAGCAATCATAGCACTGAACCACAAGCCACCAGGGTTTGCCATATAGGCACAATCAGTCCATAATACTCCTTCCCCCACCCCACACACACATATAGAGACCACCCAGGCAAAGCTCCACCCAATCCCAAGGATCCCTAAGACTGCTTCTGCCCCTTTGGGACATTTCTGCTTATATTCTCCCCTGCCTTCTGCCCCAGTGATGCTCTCTTTAACTCGATTTCCCAGGGCAGATGTCATGGAGAGGGTAGGGACACAGGGGAAGTTCTGCCCAGGGTTCTGTGCCTGAGATAGTTTTCTGCCCCCCCCCCCCATTTCCCTCCTGGCTTTATAACTTGCAGATATCCCTTCCCCTCCTGCAGTATTCCCACACCCTTCTCTGAAACACCATGTTCAACTCGATGACCCCACCGCCAGTCAGTAGCTATGGCGAACCCTGCTGTCTCCGGCCCCTCCCCAATCAGGGGGCCCCCAGCATGGGGACAGAAGGTCAGTGCATATACCAATCCTTGGGCCTTGAGGACTTGGCAGATCTCCTCACCTGGGTGCCTCACCAGGGATCCCTCTCAGACATACCCCCTGCCCCATGCCAGTTTTCCATTTACAGATTTGGGCCCCCATATCATATGGGCTTGGAATCTGGGATCAGGCTTTCCTTGGGGTTTCAAGGTGAGGCCTTAGGTGTCCTCCATTTCCATCCCCCATTCCATCTGTCTCTCTTTTCTAGGATTGTCTGGCATGCCCTTCTGCCACCAGGCCAACCTCATGTCCAGCCCCCACAGTTATGGGTCAGCCAGAGAGACCAACAACTGCACCGAGGGTGAGGCCTCAGGCATCACCTCCTTCACTCTCTGTCACTCTGGGACTTGTCCTGTGGGAGAAAGTGGGAGGAGTTGGAGAAAGAAACGCTGGGAGATGGAGCAAGCAAGGGGTCAGAGCATGATTAGGAGGTTACAGATGGGGTTGGCAGGGCAAAGCAGAGTCAAGTGTCATTTTTTTCCGAGTCAGGACCCATGGGATGGGTGCATGGAGAGGCATGCTCCTTTAGCATATCTATGTCCCCTGTCCCCTGCCCCAGCTCCGCTCTTTCCTCCTCCCCGGAGTGCAGTCAAGTTGACCAAGAAGCGGGCACTCTCCATCTCACCTCTGTCGGACGCCAGCCTGGACCTACAGACAGTTATCCGCACCTCGCCCAGTTCCCTCGTGGCCTTCATCAACTCTCGCTGCGCATCTCCAGGGGGGTCCTATGGCCACCTCTCTATCGGCACCATGAGGTGCAGGCAGTCGTGGGCTAAGAGGTCCCTCAAAGACCTTATCAAACCCCAGTAAAAGCTTCAAGCCCTCCAAACCACCTGTCCCTATTTGAATCCTTATTATTTTAAGGGCAGTGAAATCCTTCTCAGTACTTCCCAGGGACTGCCTCAACCACTTCCCATACCAAGTCTTCCAGAAACCCTCCAAATAGCCCAAGAACTTCTGAGATGATCTGAGATGAGAGTCCTAAGTAACTGCCTCCCCTCCTCCTTCTCAGCCCATCTCTGGGATTTCCACCCCAGATGAATCACCAAAAAGGGAACTCGCCTTCCTTTGGGGTCCAGCCCTGTGGTGCCCATGATCCCACTCGGGGCGGAATGCCACATCCTCAGTCTCGGGGACCCCTCCCAACCTGCCAGGTGAGAGCTCCCATATTTGTACCTGATTTCCCTCAGCTCAGGGTGGTAAGTGGTAGGTTTTTCAGGGGAAAGGTGAGGGAAGGAAAGGGGATATAAAAGTTTTCCATACCAGAAGAATAAAGGGGTGTGGGTGCTGGAGTTTACTCCTTGGGGTTGAACCAGACCCTTCCAAATGAGATCCCTCCTTTCACCCATCGCATTCACCAGTGCAATGTGAGAAAGAAATCTGTACCAAACCCAGGGGGTGGGAGCACTCGGCAAGGAGACCTAGCTGGGTTGCTTCTTCCTTGTACCCTCATCACCCTAACCTCTTCCTTTGGGGAAGCTGAAGTCTGAGCTGGACATGCTGGTTGGCAAGTGCCCGGAGGAGCCCTTGGAAGGTGATATGTCCAGCCCCAACTCCACAGGCACACAGGTACGGGGAGGAAGGGGATTTTTACCTCTGGGACATGAGCAAAACAAATGGTGTCACCCAAGTGACCCTAGGAGTGCCTCTCCCACCTTAGGATCCCCTGCTGGGAATGCTGGATGGGCGGGAGGACCTGGAGAGAGAGGAGAAGCCTGAGCCTGAATCTGTGTATGAGACTGACTGCCGCTGGGATGGCTGTAGCCAGGAATTTGACTCCCAGGAACAGCTGGTGCACGTGAGCTGTGGGGCAGGGAGGGGCTGGGCAGGATGAGGTGGTAGCTGGAATGGCTGGCTGAAGCCTGTAGGAGATCTTGGGTGGGACATCTAGAATCAGGCTGAGAGCAGGAGGTCAGATGATACTGAGTTCAGTGGCTGTATGCCCAGTTGGATAGGCAGAAGCTCAGTAGCTGTAGCTTTAGAAGGCTGGAAGTACTGAGATGTGGGAAAAAATGTTCTTCCTCACTCTTCCTCCATGAGGTGGAAGAATACAATGAAGAGAAAGAATAAGGGTGGAGGGGAGGTCTGTTCTGGGCCTCAGGGGCATAGGGGAACCTTGGAGAGCCTTTTCTGTCTTCTTCCCCAGCACATCAACAGCGAGCACATCCATGGGGAGCGGAAGGAATTCGTGTGCCACTGGGGAGGCTGCTCCAGGGAGCTGAGGCCCTTCAAAGCCCAGTACATGCTGGTGGTGCACATGCGCAGACACACAGGCGAGAAGCCACACAAGTGCACGGTGAGGCACCCACTTCCCAAGGCCAGGGCCCTTCCCTAAATCAGGGTTTTCCTGTCAAGGCAAGGCCTTTCCTGGACCCAGGGCGCTTTTGCCTTCCTAGGCCCCTACCTCTATAAACAAACATTAAAAAATATTTTAGGACTGTGTTGGTCCAAAGAAGAATATATTAATATATATTAAAACGTTTTCTATGACCTAAAATTTCATTTTTCCCCCTTGATTTTAAAAGAAATTAAAATATTTTCACGGGTTCCTAAAAGTATTGTGGGCCCTAGGCACTGTGCTTCCTACTCTGATGAACCTGCATCAGAGACATAAGACACTCTCCTCCTTGCCCACGTCCTAGGACACAGTCATCCTAAGATAGTCTAAGATCCCATGCAGGCTTGATCAGAAGATGCTTACTGCCTCAGCTCCATGTCCCCGCAGGCCAAGTGCCTCCAGTTGCTTCTGTTCCTCCAGCTCTTGCTTGCCCTTGTCTGTTAATTTTGAGCACTGTCCTGAAGCCCCCCAGTGCTCTCCCATCTTGAGTTATATTCTCTAAGTCTCTTTTGAGATTTAGGGTTTCCTCTAATTTCCATGTCCTTCTGTCTGAGAGCTATCCTTTGACTCCCATGTGTTCCTCTAGTTCGAAGGGTGCCGGAAGTCATACTCCCGCCTCGAAAACCTAAAGACACACCTGAGGTCGCACACGGGTGAGAAGCCATACATGTGTGAGCACGAGGGCTGCAGCAAAGCCTTCAGCAATGCCAGCGACCGAGCTAAGCACCAGAACCGAACCCACTCCAATGAAGTGAGTGTCCTGCCTAAGACCCTCCCCCACTAGAAAAGCCACCTGCCCGGGAGATTTTCCCATAAGAAATCCCCTAGCCCAGCACCCACTCCACAGACGGGAGCACCTCCCTCCCTACGTAGTTCATTCAGAGAAGACCTTTCTGAAACCAAGGATTCTCACTTATCACCCCTCCCCCTACCTCCAGCCAGCCCAGGAGCTAACCCAAAATAGACTCATTCTACTTAGAGGAGACCCCTGGCCCCTTCGACCTCTGAGTTCATGACACCTCACGGTCCTGGATTCATCCTCATCTTTCCCAGGCCTAGGCTTAGTTTTCTTAATCTTCACCTTGATCCCTGCACCTTTTATTCCCATCCCAGTGGGCCAGCCTCATTGCTTCCTTGGGGTCTGTGTGTCCCTTCCTTACCTGCCCTGTCCCCTACTCAATGGCCTCATGGCCACCACTTTCTCCCACTGCTTCTGCATCCTTCCACGTTGATCCCCTTGCCTTCTGTCTTCATTCTTCACTCAACAGAAGCCGTATGTGTGTAAGCTCCCTGGCTGCACCAAACGCTACACAGATCCCAGCTCGCTCCGAAAACATGTCAAGACAGTGCATGGTCCTGATGCCCATGTGACCAAGCGGCACCGAGGGGATGGCCCTCTGCCCCGGGCACCGTCCCTTGCCACAGTGGAGCCCAAAAGGGAGCGAGATGGAGGCCCCATCAGGGAGGAGAGCAGACTGACTGTGCCAGAGGGTGCCGTGGTGAGACAGCTCAGGCAACCCCTTTCCTCCAGACCCCAGCGTCCCTTGTTGACATCATTGAAATCCTCCCTGCCCACCCATCCCCCACTCAGTAAACCACTTTCTATAGCCAGTCTTCTAGCCTCTTGTCTCAGTGTTGCTCCTTGGACTACCCCAAATCTAGGGATTTTAATTACTTAGTTGGTTCAACAAACTCTTTCTTATATAGCACTTAGTATATGCGAAAGGTCGGTGGTTCGAACCCATCAGCCACTCAGTGGGAGAAAAGGGCTAGCAATCTGCTTCCGTAAAGATTACAGCCTTAGAAGCCATTTGGGGCAGTTCTACTCTGTCCTGTAGGGTTGCTATGAGTCTGAATTGACTTGACAGCACACAACAACAACATAGGCAGTATTGCTTTAAGCCTTTTAGATTCATTATTTCAGGTACTTCTCACAACACCTTCATGAGAAAGGAACTATTATTCTCCCCATTTTCAGATGAGGAAACTGAGGAATAGAAAACTTGCCAAAGGTCATAAAACTAAGAGCAGGAATTTGAGCCCAGGTGATCTGTGCTCCAGTCTAGGCTTTTCTCATGAGACATCTGTTCTCCAGTAACTCCAATCTCTTACCTGCTCAGTCCTCTTTTCAGCTGAAAGCCTCCCCTCAGCCCCAGCAGCCACTGGGACACAGGTTCCAGCCTCCCACCAAGTTCAGGGAGCCGTGGGAAGAAGGGAAGGGTGCTGCCCTCAGCCCTTGTTTCGTCCACAGAAGCCACAGCCAAGCCCTGGGGCCCAGTCATCCTGCAGCAGTGACCACTCTCCAGCAGGCAGTGCAGCCAATACAGACAGCGGTGTGGAAATGGCTGGCAATGCCGGGGGCAGCACTGAGGACCTGTCCAGCTTGGATGAGGGGCCTTGCCTTGCTGGCACTGGTCTGTCCACCCTTCGTCGCCTTGAGAATCTCAGGCTGGACCAGTTGCATCAGCTCCGCCCAATAGGGCCCCGTGGCCTCAAACTGCCCAGTTTGACTCACATCGGTGAGACCTGGGCGTGGGGGGTTGTTGCTGGGCTAAGATTCCACCTGCTCTTAGGTTGGGAGGAGCAGGTCACCCTTCAGTGCTGCCATATGGTACCTAGGTGCAATTAGAAAAAGGTCCCCTTTCCTTACAACACCTTTCCATCCATCAGAAACTTGTTGCAATATGCAAACATACAAAATCTATAATATGAATGTTGTCCCTTATGATTGTGCAGTGTACAACCTGTACAACTGTTCACAGTGGCCCTGAATCAGAAGCAGAACGGGCATGAGAAAAGTAGAAGACACAGTTGAGTAGTTAAGGTTACAGAGCCTGTCCCTGGGACTCTGGGAAAAGGTTGTTCATGGGTAGACATGGTGAGATTCGGGGGCTCCGTGACCACCCTGACTTTTCTCCCTTTCATTTGCAGGTACCCCTGTGTCCCGCCGTCTGGGCCCCCAGGTCTCTCTTGACCGCCGAAGCAGCAGCTCTAGCAGCATCAGCTCAGCCTACACTGTCAGCCGCCGCTCCTCCCTGGCCTCCCCTTTCCCTCCTGGCTCCCCACCAGAGAATGGGGCATCCTCGCTGCCTGGCCTCACACCTGCTCAGCAATACCTGTTCCGGGCAAGGTATGCTTCGGCCACAGGGGGCAGCACCCCACCCACTGCAGCACCCAGCCTGGATCAGGTGGGGCGTCTTCCTGCACCTCCTTGGAGAAGCCGAGTGGAGTATCCTGGATACAACCCCAATGCAGGGGTCACCCGGAGGGCCAGTGACCCAGCCCGGGCTGCTGATCGCCCTGTTCCAGCCAGAGTCCAACGGTTCAAGAGCCTGGGCTGTGTCCACACATCCCCCACTGTGGCAGGGGCAGGACGGAACTTTGATCCCCACATCTCAACCTCTGTCTATTCACCACAGCCCCCCAGCATCACTGAGAATGTCACCATGGATACTAGAGGGCTACAGGAAGAACCAGAGGTTGGGGCCTCAATGATGGGCAGTGGTCTGAACCCCTATATGGACTTCCCACCTGCTGACACTCTGGGATACCGGGGACCGGAGGGAATAGCAGTTGAGCCTTATGGAGCTAGGGGTCCAGGATCCCTACCTTTTGGGCCTGGTCCACCCACCAACTATAGCCCTAGCCCCTGCCCCCAACAGGTCTCCTATCCTGACCCCACCCCAGAAACATGGAGTGAGTTCCCCTCCCACTCTGGGCTATACCCAGGCCCCAAGCCTTCAGGTGGAGCCTACAGACAATGTCCTCGACTTGAACATTATGGACAAGTGCAGGTCAAGCCAGAACAGGGGTGCCCAGTGGGTTCTGACTCTATAGGACTGGCACCCTGCCTCAATGCCCACCCCAGTGAGGGGCCCCCACACCCAGAGCCCCCATTCTCCCATTACCCCCAGCCCCCCCCTCCCCAGTATCCCCAAGCAGTCCCCTATGTCCAGCCACCTCCTGATTACTCTCCTTCAGAACCCAGGCCTGGCCTGGACTTTGACTCCCCTCCTCACTCCACAGGACAACTCAAGGCTCAGCTTGTGTGTAATTACGTTCAGTCTCAACAGGAGCTGCTGTGGGAGGGTGGCAGCAGGGGAGAGCCCCCCATCCAGGAACCTCCCTACCAGAGCCCCAAGTTTCCAGGGGGTTCTCAGGTTAGCCCGAACCCTGCCAAAGCCTCCATGGCTACATATGGACCTGGCTTTGCATCCAATTTAGCCCATCACAAGTCAGGGTCCTATCCTACCCCTTCACAATGCCATGAAAATTTTGCGATGGGGGCAAACAGGCCTCCCCATAGGGCAGCGGCACCACCCCGATTTCTCCCACCATTGCCCACTTGCTATGGGCCCCTCAAGGCAGGGGGCTCTAACCCGAGCTGTGGCCATCCTGAGGTGGGCAGGCTGGGAGTGGGTCCTGCCTTATACCCTCCTCCAGAAGGACAGGTGTGTAACCCCCTGGATTCTCTTGACCTTGACAACACTCAGCTGGACTTTGTGGCTATTCTGGATGAGGCCCAGGGGCTGAGTCCTCCATCCCAAGATCAGGGGGGCAGCTCTGAACATACCCCACCTCCCTCTGGGCCTCCCAACATGGCTGTGGGCAACATGAGTGTCTTACTGGGATCCCTGCCTGGGGAGACTCAATTCCTCAACTCTAGTGCCTAAGTGTGAGGAATCTTATCTATCACAGATCCTCATTTCCTAAGGGGTTTCCATTCTCCCAGAGAAGTGGGGGATCTTGTGCAGTCTCCATAGTCCCCTGCATAAAAAGCCCCAAGGATGCCAGGTATGGGCTGGGGCTGTATATAGTCTGTATATATTTTGGGGAGAAATTTGATAATGACACTATTTCTTGATAATAAACTGCATCAGAAAGCCCTGTTTGAAGTATAATCTTGGGGAAGGAGTCATGATAGGGAACTAGAAGAGAAGAAAGTATTCTCTTTAAAGAAGCTCCCCTACCCCATCTCAGTCCCTCAGGTCAGACTCACAAAGACACAGTCATTTGGGAGACACAGGATTTAAAAGGACACCCTCAAAACAGGACCTGCTCCCCAAAGGGCAACCAACAGAGATCATTGGAAATGCTTTTTGCCTTCTGCTCCTTGCTTGAGTCAAGGGAAAAGCCTGGTGAACTCCGTGAGCATCAACTGGACTAGCTGCCCAGGGTAGAGGGCATGGGCAGCTAGGTCAGATGTCTCCTGCTCTGGCCGAAATAGGGTGGGTCCAAACACAATTCCCAGGTTGTGAGGAGTCATGCGGTTCTTATCTGAGTGCGCTATCACCCTGCAGGCAAAGGCCAAAGGAAAAGGATGTAAGGGAACAGTTTTACCACATGAAGTAAATAAATTAATGTGCTGGACTGCTAACCCAAAGTTTGAGTCTACCCAGAGGTACCTTGGAAGAAAGGCCTGGAAATCTATTTCCAAAAAATCAGCCATTGAAAACTCCATGAAGTACAGTTTTACTCTGACACACATGGGGTCACCAAAAGTAGGAATCGACTTGATGGCAACTGGTTAAAGATTTAAGCAGGGAAGGGTTCAATTCGCTCTGAGATCCCTCCATGTGGTGGCTGAAGGAAACTAAGAGTACCTCAAGGGGAATAGAAATGGGACCAGTGGAGAAAACTTCGGGATATACGTAGGATACAACTCTTCTTTCCAGCTCCAGAGACTGTCCCTAGGGTCCTCCCTGCTCACAATTTGGGAGGCTTTAATTCAAGTAGGAAACCCCAGTGGTGCAGTGGTTAAGAGCTCGGCTGCTAACCAAAAGGTCAGCAGTTTGAATCCACGAGCCATTTCTTGGAAACCCTGTGGGGCAGTTTTACTCTGTCCTATACTGTCACTATGAGTCAGGATCAACTCAGTGGCAACAGCTTTTTTTTTTTTTTTTTTTATTGCCCTGGCCCAGCTCAGCCAAACAAGCCATCACCACTGCCCCAATGGAAGGCAAAGAAGCAGAGGGAAGGGAGAGGTAGTATTTCCCTTATTTTCTCTCATAGCATCCCTGGGCTTGTCTGGGTCTCTATTTCCCCATTTAATTCTGACCTATCTAAAGGTTTTAATCCTAGTAATATGTCCCCTACACAGAGGTTGACTGTTATCTTGACCTTCCCACTAAACTGAGGTGTCTTGTTACCGTTATGAATTGAATTGTGCCCCCACAAAATATGTGTTGCAATCCTAACCCCTATACCTGTGGATGTAATCCCATTTGGGAATATATAGGGTATTCTTTATTATATTAATGAGGTGTATCAGTATAGAGTCTTAAACCTAATCCATTTTGAGATATAAAAAGGGCAAATCAGGTACAGACACAAGCAAGCACAAATGGAGGGACAGACAGATGCCACATGGAGACTACCAAGGAACGTGGGGGCTAGAAAAGTTGAGACAAGGATTTTCCCCCAGAGCCAACAGAGAGCCTTCCCCTAGAGGCGGTGCCTTAAATTCAGACTTCTAGCCTCCTGTATGGCTGTTATTAGGAGCCATGGAGTCGATTCCAACTCATGGTAACCCTACAGGACAGAGTAGAGCTGCCCCATAGGGCTTCCAAGGCTGTAATCTTTATTAAAGTGGACTGCTGCATCTTTCTCCTACAGAGTGGCTGGTGGGTTCAAACTGCCAACCTTTTGGTTAGCTGTCGAGTGCTTAACCATTGCACCACCAGGGCTCCTTACTAGCCTCCTAAATTGTAAGAAAATAAATTTCTGTTCATTAAAGGGACCCACTTGTGGTATTTCTACTCCAGCAGCCCTAGGAAACTAAGACATCTTTGCCCCAACTGAACATGTCCCACTCCTCCCTCCCCCAGCACAAAGATGTTGTGTCTTCTTGACCTGCACAAATGCTCCAGGAGGTACCGAAGAGTGTCGTGGTTGGGCTTTGGCATTGAGCTTATTAATTCTTGTATTTGGGAGAGACGATGCTCTGATTCCAAGAGGGCTAGAGAGAGAGCAACGGGAAGGGCATGAGAGTGAGGTTAGGGAAGGTGCTAGGACAGGGTGGAGAAATTCACTACCCTTTTCCATGCTTATGGAAGACATCTTTACTCAATCACAGCTTTCTTTTCCATTCTGCTCAAGTGCAGCTTCAGAATTCTTTTCTATCCAGTACTCTAAACATTTACAAATAAGCAACTGGAGTTGCCACATGAGTTGAAAATATTTTCCATCTCTGTACTCAGGATGGGACAGAAGAGTGTGAGGGAACTTCTAACTCATTCTTCACCACTCACACCCCCCCACCCCATCAAGGGTGTTGCCCAAAGCTCCGATCCCTTACCAAGGGCAGCACGGAAATGGGGCAGCAGCAGTGGGGGTACCAGAGGCTGGGGCAGCTCCCTGAGAAAAAGCTTCAGGGCTCCAGTGACCACATGAATGTCATCCCACTCAGCACTGTCCAAGTCTAATCGTCCTTCTGGAGGGGGGCAGAGATACAGGGGGGATTCAGGGGGCTCATGAAGGGCCAGAGGAACCCAGAGTTGGAGAGATCAGGGGTTCAAGAGAAGATTCAGTCAAGGCAGACCACAGAAATGCCTGGAGGGCCCATGGTGAGGCAAGACAGCAGAAGTGGGGATGGGGACGATCCTCGTAGGAACAGGACATGGAATCCACAGGGAGCAAGGAAGGTGTGGGAAGTTTCAAGGGTCTGAGAGACCTTTCATTATTTAAGTACCTTGTCCTGGCTGTTCTGGGAACAAGTATCTCCCATCGGAGGTGACCGCCCGCTCTGCAACATGTATGAGGAGAGATCAGGAGCTAAGGCAAGCAGTCCCAGTCAGAGGACCTCCCTCTTCTGTGAGCTCCTCACTCCAAGCCCACCTGTGGTTCTGAGGCATGAGGTTCTTACTACCACCACTTGCTCACAAGCCTTCTCACCTCTGTCTACTAGAAAGCGAAGTTTCTGGACCACTGCCAAGTTCCCGCTCACCCGGTAAATGCCATCCACATCTAGGCCTAGGAGATTCGGCAGGAAGTAGATAAAGCCTCATGCTCTAAAGTGTGGGGGAGGGATAGCAGGGGATCTTGGAGTGGGGAGAAAAAAGGGGCAGTAGGAAGACGGGTGGAGGAGAGGGAAATTCTAGGCCTTGCCCTGTCGGAAGGGGAGATTCTGGGATCTCTCAGAGAAATGACCTCTCTTATCCACAGCAGCAATGCAGAGCCGCACAAAACTGGGCACAGTGTCCGCATCCCGCTGGCACAGGGATTCCAGCTGGCAGCCGAACACCTGGTCTGAAGAGACACAAAATGAGGTGGGAAGCCAGTGCCAGCTTCACTCATGGAAGTTCTCAGCACAGGCCTTCACTCCGAAGTGAGGCTGGCCTCCTGGCTGTCTGTGCCAGGCCTGGGAGAGGAGGTTCGCCCTCTCTCCTCCCCACCCCCCGCGACACCTGAAGTAGTGGGAAAAGCAGTGGTCTCAGAAGACCAGCGTTTTAGTTCTGGAGAGCTCTATTCTGAGCCTCGCTGGAGTTTTCAAATTCATGAAATGGGCTTGCAAAAACACTAAAGCAAGCATGTAGGAGCAGGGCGCCAGCTGGCGCAGCCCCACCTCACCTCGGAGCAGACCCCGCTCCTGCAGACTTTGCAAGGGTGGCCTCTTTGCAATAAGCCGTTTTAGTTTGCTCCGCACGCGGTTCTGCTCGCTTCCTTCCGGACACCGACCTGTAGGAGTCAGGTAGAATAAGGGCCTGAGAACAGCTGCCTCGCAGAGCAGACACCAGACGCGGTTGCAGGCCCCGCCTCCCTGGCCAGCCCCTTACTGGAGCTCCGACGGCTGCTGAGCCGCAGCAGCGGCTTGAGCAAGGGCTCTGGCTCCTCTTCTTCCTCATCCTCCCCGGCACTCAGCTCCCCCAATTCGGCCGGCCCCGAGCCGGACAGACGCAGCTCCAAGGGGTTCTCTCGATCCTAGACCGGGACGGGTGGGGCGGGCCAGGTCGGAGGAAGGGAGACAGGAGAGAAATCTGCACCCTTAGCTTGAAGCAAGGAGACCACAACGGGCTGCTGGGCTCCCATCCCAGCCCCATTCCACGGCTCTACCCCAGACCTGGCTGCCCCCCATCCCCGCCCTCTGAATTCTGTTGTCCCTGCCCCCATCCCTCTACCCCTGCCCCTTTCGCGTCTCGGTCGTGCGATCTTCTAACCAGTCGGTCGATGACCGCCCGCAGCGCGCGGTGCCAGGCTCGCAGCTCGGTTTCATGGTCCGACTGCAGCAGGAACTCATGTCCAGGGACCGTGCGGATCTGAGGGGCCAGCGGGGAAAGGTTTGAGTCAGCGAGAAGGAGCAGAAAAAGCGGGGGGGGGGGAAGGCAGGGAGCCGGAGAAGGAGATCCGTGCGGACTACTGGGGGCGCTCCCTAGGGTCAGGTGAGCTTTGGGGATGCGTTGGAAGGCGCTCACGTGCAGGACGTTGCGTCGGCTGGACAGGTGGCGGCCGTGGGACAGTGCTGCTCCGCGAAGGTCCACACTGCTTTCAGGCCGGCTGCCGGCTGGCCCCTGGCAATTGGGGGGAAAGCTGAGGCAGCGCGTTGTTTCTTTCACCCTCACCCCACCCCTCCACTAGGTGGGTTACGAGATGAGAGGCTGTGACTCCTTTATGTCTTTCCACCACCTCCCATCCCCACAATTGGCCTGAGGCTGGAAGAAACTGTGCCCGCATCCCTGCCGCCTCCCCCCTCCTCTCCCCTCTCTCACACTCACCCAGCCCGAGGAAGGCGCAGTCAGCGGTGGCTCTCGGTAGAACACTAGGCTGTTACCCGCTAACACCACCCAAGATGGGCCCCAGTTCTTCCTGCGGGGGCGGTAATGCTAGTGAAAAGGTCATTCCAGAATGCCATAGGGGAGGGCACGCTTCCAATACCATTTCTACCCTAAACAACCTAACCGCCCTAGGCCCCTGTTGTGGTCAACGTTCTCCTCACCTGAGCTTGCGTCCCCCTTGGGCGATCTTGGTCATGTTGAGCAGGCCCGACTTTTCCACCTCCTGGGAAGTGAAGGAGGTATCAAGGTGTCACCCTACACCCCCACAGTAGCCAAGGCTGTTCCCCAGGGGGGTCTCCCAGAGCCAGTGCCTTTAAAGTTAGTGGGCTGGGTAAGAGAGGATACCCAGTGAGCCCTCAAAAAGAGGAAGATGCTTATGGAGGAGCAGGAATTGGGGATGGCACATGGAGGATTTTGGCATTCACAAGGAAATGGGAGACTCACGTGAGGGTCATCCAGGAGCTGCGGCAGAGGTCGTGGGGGCTGCAAGGCTGGAGGCTGGTCTGACATGTCCAACTGGGAGGTTTGACGGCAGAGGTGGGGTGAGCCCTGGGGGAGGGGATTGGAGAAACAGGTGGAGGAACCTTCAACTTCAGAGTCCCTGGCTGTAGGGGAAAGAGGGGTGTGAATGTGGGTGAAAGGCAGAGGATAGGATAGGTAATGAAAAAGTCTTGCATAAAAAAGAAAGTCATAAAATGTTGGCTTTTCCTGTATGTGATCAGGAGGTGGGAGGGATCTCACCTGGGGGTCAGGCAGTTCTGGTCTCTCTGTGTCACATCCTGAGCCCTTTGCCTGAGGTTGCAGGACACCGTTGTCCCTATTCAGGGCCTCTGTCACCTCCATGGAACCAGGGTTCTGGAGTTGAGGGAGGGGGAAGGGAAGCTACATCCAGATGCCACCTCAACCCGTTCTCAACACCCTTCTCATGGTTTTCTGACTCTTCTGACCTTCTGAGAATCCCAGAGAGAAAATACACTACCTTGGGGCTCGTAGGGGGAAGGAGGAGGTTGAGAGGACAATCGAATAAACAGGAGGGAAGGTCTCACCATCTCTCGGGAGCGAGTGCGGCGAGGGGGCTTCCAGGACTTGCAGCCAGTCACCGAATTTATGTAGAAGCAGCGTCCAGAGCTGGGGTCCAGGTGCTGCTCCCAGGCGTCCAGCCTCTGCAGGGGAGGGCATACGGGACCTGGGGGAGGGGACCGGGGACAGCGGCGAAGGTCCACCAGGTTACAGTACACGGGGGGCTCTGACATGAGGGGCTGGGGTTCTGCCTGCCAGGAAAGGGGAAGAAAGAGGTGATTACCCTGCCTGTGCCCCTACGCAATCATCTCTCCGCCTAATCACCTCTTCCTGCCCTCTCCCCCACCATTTTCTCACCACCGGCTCCAGGCCGGGGTGACCCAGGTACTAGAGGAGAAACCCCAGTCCCCAGCCTTTTTTTTTTAATTCTCTTCCTCACAGTCTTCTTTGCTTTTCTCCTCACTTCCTGTTTCCAACTTCCCTCCTCCCCTGCCCCGCCCCCACCCCAGGGCCACAGGAAAGGGGAACAGACTTTTTATGTGGGGGAGGGTTGAGGGGAGCGCCCCACCCTCACATCCTGCAAGGTGAAAGGAGACTGGAGAGGTCAAAGACTCCAGCTAGGGGAGAGAGCTTGCGGGAGCCATTTTTCATCCACTAGTAAGACAGACAGAGGGGAGGGGATGAGTCTTAGGGAAGAGCAGGGAGCCTCCTGAGGGGACTAACTGGGGACCAGAGCTGGGAAGACAAGACACAGGAAAAACCCTGCTTCTGGGCTGGGAGTCGGGAGGAAGAGAGAGAGAAAACATAGCAGGGTTGGCCTTCTTTCAGTCCCTCTATCTTGCCAAGCTCCATGTCCTCTGGGGTCTTTGCTGTCCCTTCCATCTAGATGGCCTTATGGATGCCTCTTTTTCCTTATTCAGATTTAAGGTGAATGTCACCTCTTCAGAGATGCCTTCCTAGACCACCTTAGTCACTCTCCATCTCATTTACTCTTCTTTGTAGCACTTATCAGTTCCAAGAGTTATTGTGCTTATTCGGTTATGTGTTTGTCTATCTCTGGGAATCTTTTAAGGGCAGGGATTCTGTCTGTCTTGTTCACTATTGTGTCTAAAACAGGGCCCAACAGTAAATATCTGTTGACCAACCATCCTT
Organism: Loxodonta africana; assembly: GCF_030014295.1. Lineage (NCBI taxonomy): Eukaryota > Metazoa > Chordata > Mammalia > Proboscidea > Elephantidae > Loxodonta > Loxodonta africana. The sequence goes on along the minus strand of NC_087345.1, from coordinate 79,861,059 downwards.
AGAAAAGAACTGTGACTTACCATGTTGTCAATGGCCTCTGTCAGCAAGTCTCCCTGGGAAAGGGACCTTCCACTTGGTCCTTCCTGAAGGGGCTTCAGGAGGCTGGTCCTCAAATTGGAAACACTAACACTTCTACAGATTTTGGGGGGAAGAGGAGGAGGCTCCTCAGACATAGCCTGGACTTTGCCTAGAGGTGCCTGAGGCAGGTGCAGCTCTTCCAGAGAGCCATGAAACAAATTTGATCCTGGGACAGAGAAGTGGGGGGAGGGGGACAGGTAATCAGAAGCATGACTTTGTCTGGGTCCCCCATCCTGAGGGCCCACTGGGAAGATAAACAGAGGGAGGCTGTGGGAAATGCCATGAAACTTGGAAAACTTGGATTAGGATGCAGTGGGATGGAGACTCCAGGACAGGGATGAGGGCTAGGCTGATCACAGGGAAATAAGAGAAGGGGATAAGCAGAAGCTTGAGGGAGAGAATGCTTTCAATGATTCCCAGAAGCAAGGGAGATAGGAAGGTGATGGGTGAGGTCTACTCACCAGGAGTCCAGCAGGATTGGCTGAGGGTGATGGTAGTTGGGCTCTGAGAAGGTGTAGATTCCTCTGTCACATAGGCAGCTGGGACAAAGATGGGTTGAGAGTTGGAGGGTGCTCCTAAGCGCCTTGCCAGCCACCAGGCTGAGTTGGTCTTTCGAAGCAGGAGGAACCTGTCCCCTTCAGCCAGAGACACCTGCTGGCCATCTGCCCCAGTGTAAGTGAAGGCATAAAGAGCGCAGAGCTGGGATCCCTGAGAAGGACCTTGGGGTCCTAGCCCTAGGCTCCCCCAGGTACTTTGCCACCACCTGCCCGACAGCATTGTGGTCAGCACTGTCACCTGTGAGAAAAAGGGGCATTAGAGATCCAGAAAGGGACAGCACTGGCCGTCTCAGGGCAGAGGGACATGGTTCTAAGAGCAGTGTCAGAGGAGTATGACAGGAATTGAGGCGTGAGAGAAGAGGGTGAAGCAGAGAGGTTGGTTGGGGGTCAGTGGTAGACTTTGGGGGCTGGGAACTCCTGGGCGGTGTGTCTGGAGAGGAAGTATATGAATAAGGTGAGAGAGGATGTGGTCAGCAGCACTGTGTGGCCAGCCAGGCAGGAAATCAGAGGAGATGGCCTACCTTGGTGATTTTCTTTTATGTACCTTGGGGGGCCCATTAGAAGATCCAGGGGCTGAGAGAGCTGGTCCTGGGTGGTGGAAGGAGTCTTGAGCTGGACACAAGAAGAAGAGGAGAAAGAATCCTTTATCAGGTCCAAGACAGAAACACAGAAAAAGAGACAAGAGGTAATGACAAAGATAAAAAGAGTTCATGACCCTGCCTTAAATTTTCATAGGCACCAATGTTTCCATTACTGATCACCTCAGACCTAAAGCTGCATGCTTCCTGTGCAGACTCAGAGAGACAAAGTCAGAGAAATAGTAAGATCAAATCAGAGAGAAATAGAAAGTGTCTGGGGGAAACACAGAAGAGGTGGGAGTTAGAGGCAGAGGTGGAAATACCCTCCTACTGCAGGACTGTGTGTTTGGAGCTGAGAAGCCTTAATGTTATTGATCTCCTGCACATAAACTTGTTGGGCGAGGTCCTACTTTAGTGTGTGGGTTCATTCATTCATGCTCTTAATAAGAACTTATTGAGCATCTCCTGTGTGCAAAGAACAGCATTAGGCACTAGAGGAAAGAGAGGGGGAACAAGACCTTAACAAATGACACAATAAATTGATTAATTATAATTGGATCAGGGACTCTGGAGAGGTAATATGGGATGCTACGAGAGCATATGGGGATGGGGCGGGAGCTGATGTCAGTTCCTCCCAGGCAGGAATCGACTGCCTCTAATATAGGGTCACTATGAGTGGAAATCCTGTTGGCGCAGTGGTTAAGGGCTACGGCTGCTAACCAAAGTGTTGGCAGTTTGAATCCACCAGGTGCTCCTTGGAAACTATATGGGGCATTTCTATCCCAGCCTACAGGGTCATTATGAGTTGGACTTGACCACAATGGGTTTTTTTTTTTTTTTGGTTTATGAGTCGAAATCAACTGGACAGCAATGGGTTTTTTTGGTTTTATTAAGTCTCATACAGATGGGTGGCTTTCCCTGCCACCTTGCCAGTGCTTTAAAACCCACCCTTGGGCTTCCACTTTACCTGACCCACTCCTTTCCCTCTTTTTCTCAGTTTCTCCTTTGCACATTGTGAGGCCTTCTATCTGGATTTGGAGAAGTAGGGATGGGAGTGCTCCTCCGCCTTGAGGATGTCAGTCAGCCAGTGCCCCTTCCCTGACTCTTGAACTGAGGGCTGGGTTGCCAGTACTGGGCTTCTGCCTCATTTATCTTCCTCATTAATTTGCTCTGCTTTCAACACCTGGGGAACCCTACTTTTCAACTTTTCCTTCCCACTTTCAAAACAGTGACCAACTTCTTTCATGCATGCACTTATTCATTCATTCATTTATCTGGTGTTTAAGTGCTGGAATCCCATTCTTTTCTGCTTTCTCTGAAGTTCTTGCTTCTGCACTTTATCCTCTTCCTTTGTCTTTACTGACTCCTTTCCATTATTTTTTAAACATATCCAAATCACTGCCGTCTTTAGACAAACCTCCATTTACTCCCAGTAACCACTCTATACCAAAAAGAATTGGTCAACGTTCAACCATTTCAGGAGGTAGCATATGATTAGGAACCAATGGTACTGAAGGAAGAAGTCCAAGCTGCCCTGAAGGCACTGACGAAAAATAACGCTCCAGGAATCAACAGAATTCCAACTGAGATGGTTCAAAAAACGGATGTAGCTCTGGAAGTGCTCGCTAATTTATTCCAAGAAATTTGGAAGACAGCTATCTGGGCAACCTACTGGAAGAGATCCATATTTATGCCTATTCCCAAGAAAGGTGATCCAACCAAATTATCGAACAATGTCATTAATATCACACGCAAGTAAAATTTTGCTGAAGATCATTCAAAAGCAGCTGCAGCAGTATATCGACAGGGAACTGGCAGAAATTCAAGCCAGATTCAGAAGAGGGCACGGAACCAGGGATGTCATTGCTGATGTCAGATGGATCCTGGCTGAAAGCAGAAAATGCCAGAAAGATGTTTACCTGTGTTTATTGACTATGCAAAGGCATTCGACTGTGTGGATCGTAACAAATTATGGATAACATTGTGAAGAATGGAAATTCGAGAATACTTCATTGTACTCATGAGGAACCTGTACATAGATCAAGAGGCAGTTGTTCGAACAGAACAACGGTATACTGCATGGATTTAAAGTCAGGAAAGGTGTGCTTCAGGGTTATATCCTTTCACCATACCTATTCAATCTGTATGCTGAGCAAATAATCTGAGAAGCTGGACCATTCGAAGGATTCAGATTGGAGGAAGACTCATTAACAACCTGCAATATGCAGATGACACAACCTTGCTTGCTGAAAGTGAAGAGGACTTGAGCCACTTACTGATGAAGATCAAAGACCACAGCCTTCAGTATAGAATACACCTCAATGTAAAGAAAACAAAAATCCTCACAACTGGACCAATAAGCAACATCATGATAAACAGAGAAAAGATTGAATGTGTCAAGGATTTCATTTTACTTGGATTCACAATCAACACTCATGGAACCGACAGTCAAGAAATCAGACAATGTATTGGATTGGGCAAATCTGTGGCAAAAGTGTTAAAAAGCAAAGATGTCACCTCGAAGACTAAGGTGCACCTGACTCAAGCCATGGTGTTTTCAATCGCCTCTTATGCGTGCAAAAGCTGGACGATGAATAAGGAAGACCAAAGAATAGACACCTCTGAATTGCGGTGTCGGCCAAGAATATTGAATATACCATGGACTGCCAAAAGAACAAAGAAATCTGTCTCGGAAGAAGTACAACCAGAATGCTCCTTAGAAGCAAAGATGGCAAGACTATGTCTCACATACTTAGTGCATGTTATGAGGAGGGATCAATCCCTAGAGAAAGACATGCTCGATAAAGTAGAGGGTCAGCAAAAAAGAGGAAGATCCTCAACAAGATGGATTGACACAGTGGCTGCAACAATGAGCTCAAACATAAAAATTGTGAGGATGGTGCAGGGCTGGGCAATGTTTCATTCTGGCGTACATAGGGTCGCTATGAGTCGGAACTGACTCAATGGCACCTAACATCAACAACAACCACCCTATCCCTCTCTGCCTCTTGGAGCTCTCCAACTTCTTGAAAGAGTTGCCTACACACAGGGCCTCCATATTCTCTCCTCTCACTCTTCCATGTTTCCAAGGTCACTCTTCACTAAGGTCACCCCCGACCTTGCATATACACTTTGCAGTCCTTATGCTGCTTGACATCTGTCTTGGCTATCTAGTGCTGCTACAACAGAAATACCACAAGTGAATGGCCTTAACAAAGAGAAGTTTATTCTCTCACAGTCAGGGTGCCAGCTCCAGGGGAAGTCTTTTTCTCTCTGTTGGTTCTGGAGGAAGGTCCTTGTCATCAGTCTTCCCTTGATCTGGGAGCATCCCAGCACAGGAACCCCAAGTCCAAAGGATACGCTCTGCTCCTCTGCTCCTAGCACTGTTCTCTTGGTGGTATGAGGCCCCATGTCTCTCAGCTTGCTTCTCTCTTTTATACTTCAGAAGAGATTGGCTTAAGACACAACATAATCTTGTAGATTTCATCAATATAACTGCCGCTAATCCATCTTATTAACATCATAGTGATAGCATTTACAACACAAAGGAAAATCTCATCAAATAACAAAATGGTGGTCAGTCACACAATACTGGGAATCATGGCCTAATCAAGTTGACAGATGTTTTCTGGGGACACAATTCAATCCATGACAACATCTCAGAAGCAGGCAGCACAATTGACTTCTCTCTCCTTTTACAAGCAGGAGGTGTCCCTCCTACCTTTCTAAAAACCCATTGCCTTCCAAGTCGATTCCCACTCATAGCGACCCTGTAGGACAGAGTAGAACTGTCCCCATAGAGTTTCCAAGAAGCGCCTGGTGAATTCGAACTGCCAATCTTCTTAGTTAGCAGCCGTAACACTTAACCACTACGCCGCCAGGGTTTCCCCTGCCTTCCTAGCAGCTCCTTTTTTTGTTGTATAAAGGACCTTCCTCTGCCTGTTCCTTAAACTTCAGGGGTTTGTCTTTAGATCTTCTGCCCTTTGCACTCTACACACCCTAGGTGGTCTCATTTCTTCCTCAGCTCAAATGACCTCTGTATGCTGCTGAGTCCTATTTATCTCCAGTCCAAATCTTTCTCTGGGGCTCCAATCTAATCCACTGCCCACTGAAAATCTCATTTGGGCATCTTGCAGGTACCTCATACTCAATGTGTTCTAAACCGAAGTCCACCACGAATGTGCTTCTCTTCTAGTACCCCTATTTAGTTAAATTTAAATTTAATAAGTATTGATTGAGTGCTTACTACCATATGTGCCGGGCAGGAATTGTGTTAAAACCATTGCTGTTGAGTCAATTCCAATTTATAGTGACCCTACAGGACAGAGGAGAACTGCCCCACAGGTTTTCCAAGTAGAGGCTGGTGGATTTGAACTGCCAACCTTTTGGTTAGCAGCCAAACTCTTAACCACTATGCCACCAGGGCTCCAGGAACTGTGTTAGGCACTGTAAATTAAGATGACAAATATGGTCCCTGCCCTTTTTAACAATTACAATACAGTGTGATAACCACAATGATTGGGGAAGTACTATTGTCTCTTGGAGCACGTAGAGGGTACGCCCAATTGCCCATGCCAGAAACCTGGCAGTCAACCTTAATTTCTCTTGTTTCCTCACCATCCACATTCAGTTGATTACTTACCACTACAATTTATACCTTTCCAATCTATCTACTTTTTATCTGCACACCACCACCCTCTTTAGCCTGGATGATATAACCAACTAACTAGTCTCCTTGAATATAGTTGTGCTTCCCTCCAGTCCATTCCTGGCAGCAGAATGACCTTTCTAAACACAAATATGTCCTTGCCACTCCAGTGACTTAAACATTTCAAAAGCTTCTCATTGTCCTAAGAGTAAAGCCCAAATTTTACAATGTGGTTCACAGAGACTTCCCTCTCTACCCTAACCTTTTTACACTCACCACTACAAACTCCAGCAACAAGTAATTCCTAAAGTGCATTGAGATCTCTGATCCTTTGCATATGTTGTTTCCTCTGCCTGAAACATTTCCCCTTCCCACTCCCACCAATCTTCACCTGGCTAACTAACTCATTATTCAGATCTCAGTTGAAATGTCACTTGCACAAGAAGGCCTTTCTTGACTCCTTAGAGTCAGGTAGGGGATCTAGCTAGGAGCTACCATAGCAAGCTTTCCTCATCATAATTCATTGCACTTTAAAGATTATTCATTTGATTTTCTGACTTCCCTTCTGACTTTCTGTGAGCTCTACAAGGGCAGAAGCTCCTATCAATCTTGTTGATAATTTTATCTTCAACACTTTGCACAGTTCTTGGTACCAAGTAACCTCTCTGTGTCTCAATTCTCTAATCTGTTAAAAAGGCATAATTAGAGAACCTACTTCATAGTTTTGTTTGTTTGCTTGTTAAACAACAATTTTAGCTCACAATTTTATAGGCAGATATTTGGGTAGGAATCAATACGTGGTTCTTCTCTTCCATGTGGCACTAACTAGGGTCACGGTGATATTCATCAGGCAGATGGACTGGTCTGGAGGGCTTCACTCACATGTTTGGCACCTTGATGGGGATGGCTGGAATACTGGGATCAGCTGGAGCTGTTGACTAGAATGTCTGCTTGAGGCCTTCCCAGCATGGCACTCTCAAGGCTGCCAGAGTGTTCCAGGAAGCATGGGTGGAAGCTGCAAAGCTTCTTAAAATCTAGTTTCAAAAGGCCCAGAACCCCCGTAGGTTTTTTTTTGAGAATTAAATAAATTAATACATATGTAAAGTGCTTAGAACGGTGCCTAACACATAAGTATATAGATATTAACTATTCTTTAAGTACTTCACAATATTTATTTGCATACCAACCAAGGATACAAATATGAAAAAGATGGATCCCTTTCTCAATTACTGACATGCACTTCCTTGCATAATATATTCTCATCGCCAAACTCTTAGCCTTCTTACTTCCCTTCAATCGGCCCTACACATCTCCTCTCCCCCCTTCAATGAGCCTATACGAGCCTGGGGAAATGTCTAGCTGCATATGAGCTGCAGACTGGTATTAAATCAATATTTTAATTAATTAATCACATTCTTTTTGATTGATAGGATAGCCCCACAAATTTCCAGCTTGTCACTAACATAAGCTTATCGTAACTTCCAAATCTAAAATTCTGATTCCTATGAACTTGAATCAAGAGTAGGCCATTGAGAGTAGCCGCTGTCATGACAGCGCCACTTCATCTTCGGCCGCGACAGCACGAGAGAAGGCTGTGGTTTCCGTCAACGCCCTCCGCCCGCATGAAAGCTCTCCGGACTCTGAACGTAAACATCTCCGCCCCTCCCAGCAAGAAATTGCCGCTCTAGCACTGCGTCTACGGCCTGTCCGTCTCTGTGATAGTCTTTTCCTGTGTCCTAGTGTTGCATGATGGGAGAAATAGTCAGCTTTCCGGGAACGGTGCTCGGAACTTCTTTCAGAGCTCCACTTTCCGGTGTGCGTTGTAGTGGCTGCTCGACCCAGAGGCTGGAGGCCGGTTCCGGTTGCATCAGCGTGGGGTACAGGCCGAAATGAGACTGTTTGTGAGCGAGGGCGCACCGGGGGCCTTGCCCGTGCTGGCCGCGGCCAGCCGGGCCCGGGAAAGAGCGGAGCTGCTTATCAGCACTGTCGGCCCTGAAGGTACTTGGGCTGATGTTTGTGGGCGAGGGATGAAGATGGAGGGCCCTAACACACCCGACATTCATCCCGCCAAACTCCCGTTCCCCGTCACGCACCCCTGTCGACCTCCTTCCCCATTATCCTTGATCACCCCATGCCCTCTTCCCTCCCAGACACATCTCTCTTCAGCCTAAAAATCCATGGCCATCGAGCCGATTCCGACTCATAGCGACCCTATAGGACAGAGAAGAAGTGCCCTATAGGGTTTCCAAGGCTGTAAATCTTTACCGAAGCAAGCAGCCACACCTTTCTCCTGCAGAGTGGCTGGTGAGTTCGAACCACTGACCTTAGGGTTAGCAGCTGAGAGCTTTAATCACTGTGCCACCAGGGCTCCATTTCTCATCAGCCACTCCCTGTAATTACCCTCGGTCTACCCTTCACTCACCTCTAGCCTCCCTTCCTTCATCTTCTAGTGAACCTGAGCTTCTCCCTCACCTGCGAAACGCCCCCTTTGCTCTTTAGTCACTCGCATGACAACCCTCCTGCACTTTTTTGTTTTTCTTAGGAAACTCCTCTCCCTTCCTAAAAAGTACACATACGCACTCATTTTGGCTTACCTCTTATTCCCAGACAACCATCCGACGACTCTTAAGCGGTTTTTTTTGTCAATCCTTCCAGTCCTCTAGTTTTGTTCTCCCACTATTATTAGATCATTTTCAAGATATCCTAGTTATGTTCAGTTGTTCCACTTCTTGGCTGCAGCACTGTCCCAATGCCACCCCCTCCTCCCTGCAGTCCCCATCTGTTGTTTCCAGCTGGCGGTCTTAGCTGAACACCTGCTGGGTGCTCCAGCCCATTCTAGACCCATCCCCTTTCAGTAGTCCTATCTGGGAACCTCTGGGTTGACACTGCCTGTCCTTTTCACCTTTTCCACAACAACATGAGATGGTCCCTCTAAGCTGACAAAAAGCATTTTTTTTTTTCTTTTTCCCCGTTTTTCACCCTTTACCCTCTCTTACATTAGAGTGTGTAGTCCCATTCCTGTCTGGGCCTAAGATCCCTGTCTTGCAGCTGGATAGTGGCAACTACCTCTTCTCCACCAGTGCAATCTGCAGGTCAGTATTGGTCCTTGAATGGGCTTGGGGCTGAATAAAAGCAGGGCTTACTGTCCTTTGTGTGGTCTTATTTGACTGTGGGATGAGAAGAGATGTTCCTGAAATGGGCTGGCCAAATGGATCCCTCTAATTGTACTTTTTTTGGCTCTCTCCCTGAGCAGATACTTCTTTCTGTTATCTGGCTGGGAGCAAGATGACCTCACCAACCAGTGGCTGGAATGGGAAGCAGTGGAGCTGCAGGTGGGAGTGAGACATGGGGGGTGGCAGGCAGGCCCTTGCCCTTCATGGCCTTCCTGATCTGTGCCCCTTGCATTTTAGCCAGTTTTGTCTGCTGCCCTATACTATTTAGTCATTCAAGGCAAGAAGGGGGAAGATGTTCTTTGCCCCGTCCGGAAAGCCTTGACTCACATTGACCACAGCCTGAGTCGTCAGAGCTGTCCTTTTCTGACTGGGGTAAGTTGGACCTTGAAATTGAGTTTGAGGAAGGCTGTCTGGTGTGAAGATTAAGGGAGAAGACTGTATTCAGAGTGTTCAAATGCCAAAATGGCCACTTACTAGCACTGTAACCTTGACAAATTACTTAACTTTTCTAATCCTCATTTTTTTCATTTGTGAAATGGGGATAATATTGGTACTCACCTCACTGGGCTATGATGAGAAATACATGAGATAATATAAAGTGTTTAACACAATGGTTGACACACAGAAGTGCTTAATAAACATTAGGTATTATCATTGGGAAGAAACTGAGTGTCTCACCTGTGTACCCTTTCTTTCACCAACAAAGGAGACAGAATCATTAGCTGACATTGTTTTGTGGGGAGCACTATATCCGTTACTCCAAGACCCAGCCTACCTTCCTGGTGAGAACTGCGCATATCACTTCACTAACCCCAGGAGCTTAGTGTAGGGGGTTACAGAGCGGGCAGTAGGATATCGAGTTTTCACTTTGGGGTACAGCTTGGCAGGGGAACTGTGGCAGAACGCTGGCTGGGGGAACTAGGGAGGGTGACTGGAGAAACCTCATGAGGTCCACCCCTGCCTGCACTTTCCAGGCCCCCATGCTTGCTGATTCCCTCTTTTCTCTCATCTCATGCCCACAGAAGAGCTGGGTGCCCTGTGCAGCTGGTTCCAGATGCTGAGCACCCAGGAACCATGTCAGCAAGCTGCAGAGACAGTGCTGAAGCAGCAGGGTGCCCTGGCCCTCCGGCCCTACCTCCAGAAACAGCCCCAGCCCAGGCCTCGTGAGGGGAAGTCTGTCAGCAATGAACCTGAGGTTTGAAACAGAGCAGAGGGGTCCTCACAAACAGATCCTTGGTCCATGAGGCAGGGGGTGGCTAGGAGAGGGACTTTGAGCATGGTCACTAACCTTTTCAATTATTGGAGAGCAAGAAGAGGGTTTCCTCGTCTGATAAGGGATTCTATCCATTCTTCGTAGGAAGAAGAACTGACTACCCTGTCTGAGGAGGAGATCGCCATGGCTGTCACTGCTTGGGAGAAGGGCCTGGGAGGCTTACCCCCACTTCGGCCCCAGAAAAATCCAGTGTGAGTGGACACAGAGGAGTGGGACATGGTTTTTTAAGTGGGAATTTCTGACTTCAGAGAAAATTGTGGTATTCAGTTATGGGGTGAAAAGCCAATGAATGTAGGAGAAATGAGTGAGATCTTTGTGGGGAAATCAGCTATAAAATATTCCAGGAAGTGGATGGGACAGCTAATCGGGATATATACCAGCAGCCGAGAAAAAGGGGTGAAGTCAATGTGAGGGAATCATCTGATTCCTTATTAGTAGGGAATCAGTGAACTCTCAGGATGCCCAAGATTGAAAGGCACAGTAGATGATGGGGAGCAGTGAAAATAGGATGAGGATGGTCAGAAAGAGGAAAGCAACCCTACGGAGGTGTCAGTGCCAAGGAGGTGAGGGTGGATATAGCATGTGTATGGCAGAGCTGTCAAGGGTAATGGAGCATGAAAAAGGAGTACTGGGATTGAGTGACTTCAGACATCAGGTTGAGTGGCATGACTAGGAATGACCCAGGTAGGTTATTTCTGGGAGAGTGGGGAGGAGAGGGTGGCTGTGGAGCCAATAGCTGGTGCCTGCTGGTTTGAGTTAGGCCATGAGGAAATAACAGACATGCTGTTAAAACTAAAACCAAACCCGTTGCCGTCAAGTTGATTCTGACTCATAGCGACCCTATAGGACAGAGTAGAACTGCCCCATAGAGTTTCCAAGGAACACCTGATGGGTTTCAGCTGCCGACCTTTTGATTAGCAGCTGTAGTTCTTAACCATTATGCCACCAAGGTTTCCAGATATGCTATTAGGGGAGAAGAATTAAGGAATACAGAAGGAATGGTAACACGTGTACATGAGGTGACAGTGACTACAGGTAATACTAACATAACAGCTAGAAGAAGGGGAGAGGTCAGCACTGGGAAGATGTTCTTGGGTGACATTTGAGTCCAAGGAATAGTGAGAATGTTGGTAATTGGACAGAGCCTGAAGAGAGGGGCAGAGATCAGTGTTGGAATGAGGCTTCTTAGTAGCAGTAGATGAAGTTTGCTCACCTTGGCCAGGCCATGTACTTGGAACTGTAGGGTGTCTTATGGTCCTGTGGGAAAGACAGCTCACGTGAGGAAAGACTTCAGAAATACTTACAGACAACGCACGTGAACTTTTGACTGTAGAACGAAAATGTGACTGGGTGTTCTGTGTACTTTTGATCCCTCTTGAATCTGGTGTCATGACCCTTGCATTTCCCCCCTTGGTCTTTTCTCTTCCTCCTTCCCTACCAGGTTGCCTGTGGCAGGGGAGAAGAATGTACTCATCACCAGTGCCCTCCCTTATGTCAACAATGTCCCCCACCTTGGAAACATCATTGGTTGTGTGCTCAGTGCAGATGTCTTTGCCAGGTGCAGCCAGCTGCTAGGGGAAAGACCTTCTAAGGGTTGAGTGGGCCCTGAGGGAATAGATACCTTGAGGGTAGGAGGTGGAGGGATCCTGAGGACAAGGGAGCAGCTGAGACAGGGCCCCCTGTGATCACCAAATTCCTTACCAGGTACTCACGCCTCCGTCAGTGGAACACCCTCTATCTGTGTGGGACAGATGAGTATGGTACAGCGACAGAGACCAAGGCTATGGAGGAGGGTCTAACCCCCCAGGAGATCTGCGACAAGTACCATGTCATCCATGCCGATATCTACCGCTGGTTCAATATCTCGTTTGATATTTTTGGTCGCACCACCACTCAACAGCAGACCGAGTAGGTTTCCCGTGGATAGAGGCAGAAGTGGGAATGATGGCCGGGGCTGAGGGCAATGAGAATGTCCTTGAGACAGAAGGAACCAGGGTGACTATCTAGGAACTTGCCGTAAACATACTAGTTGTTGTTAAGCTGATTCTAACTCATGGTGACCCCATGTATGTCAGAGTAGAACCATACTCCATAGGGTTTTCATTGGCTCATTTATCAGAAGTAGATTGCGAGGTGCCTCTGGGTGGACTTGAACCACCAACCTTTTGGTTAGCAGCTGAACACGTTAACCGTTTGTACCACCCAGGGACTCTTCCTAAACTTAGGATCTGAATATTGCCCTGAAATTTATCCCAGGTGCCTCTGGGTGGACTTGAACCACCAACCTTCTGATTGGCAGCTGAACATGTTAACCATTTGTACCACCCAGGGACTCCTAAATTTGGGATCTGAATATTGTCCTGAAATTCATCCCAGGCAGTGAGCACTACTGAGGAGATTCATTGTGGGCAGATAGGGGCAGAAGCCCGACCAGGGGCTGAAGGAACAGCTGAGGGAGGGAAGAGACAGGACTTAGGCTCATGGAAAGCATCTGCCTTCCTTCTATAGCCTCCTTTCTCCTCCCTGGCTGCACGGAGTTTTAAGACATTCCCTCACGTTCCTATAAAACCCGACTCATAGTGACCCTATAGGACAGAGTAGAACTGCCCCCTAGAGTTTCCAAGGAGAACCTGGTGGATTTGAACCGCCAGCCTCTTGGTTAGCACGTTCCTATGTTCGTTTATAATCAATATGCTAATTCTTTTTTTGCCTGATACCGTCCTTGTAAAAACTACATAGTAGTCTGTCAGCTGACACTGCTCTGCAATTTAGAACTTGGTCTGATTAATTTTAATTGTTAGGCCATATCAAAGAACAGACAGTGCTATCCTTTTGGAGATTTTTGTTAATGACGAATACAAAATAGGTAAGTTGGGATTCAACAAAAATAAATTCTTAAGTGTTGAGGGGAGAGATTATTTAGGCAGTTGGGGAATATGAGTGAGGGGCCTCCGCTTATCCCGTAAAATTCCCTGAAGATAAGTTGATGCCTTTGCCCTGAGGGACCCTCTGCTTGATTTCTTTGAAGCTTGGACTAAATGAGCTTGGATTCTTGGTTGGAGTGGTAGGAAGTTGGGGTGCACCACTCCCTCTGATCCGCCATTCACGTATTCCTTGCTCACTTTACCAGAATCACCCAGGACATCTTCCAGCGGTTGTTGGCACGAGGTTTTGTGCTGCAAGATACTGTGGAGCAACTGCGATGTGAGCATTGTGCCCGCTTCCTAGCTGACCGTTTTGTGGAGGGCGTGTGTCCCTTCTGTGGCTATGAGGAGGCCCGGGGTGACCAGTGTGACAAGTGTGGCAAGCTCATCAATGCCATTGAGCTCAAGGTGAGAGGAGAACATCATTGGAGCCAGGAAGGAGATAATTCCTGTTCTCAGGGGGCTCCCTGTCTTATCCTATACAAAAATACTCTGTTCATTCTGCTGGTCCAGGTTTATTCATTTATTCAGTAACCTCATAATAGGCCAGTCATAGTTCTAGGTGCTGGGGATATAGCAGGGAACAAGACAGATTTTTAGCTAGTGAGGGAAGGAGACCAACAAGGAAATAGATCATAGTAGGATAAACTGCCATACCGAGTGACATCTGGAGTAAGTTTAAGTGAGGTGATTAGGGAAGGTGTCTCAGAGGAGGTAACATTTGAACTGAGGGTTTAACTGAAGAATGAGCAGGAACAAGCCTGGTGATGAGTAGGGTTAAGAGTGTTTCCAGCAGAAGGACCAGGAAATGCAAAGGCCCTGAGGCAGCAAAGAGCAGAAAAGGTGGAATTGAAAAGAAGGCCAGTGAGAGTGGATTGCGATGAAGTCAGAGAGGTAGACAGAGGCCAGGATACCAGAGCCTTGTAAGTCATTGAAGGAGTTCAGGTTTTATTCTAGTTTAGTGACAAAATGCTCTGTGGAAAATTGATGGGGGAGGGGGAGCAAGAGAAAAAGTGGTGACACCTGCTTGGAGGCTAGAGTAGTAGTTCAGAGGTGGGATAATGGTGCCTTGTGCTGGCTTTGTAGCAGTAGGAATGGGGTAAAAATAGAAGAATTTGAGATATATTCTGGAGGTAGACTTTATAGAGCTGGATGGACTGAAAGTTGGGGAAGGGGTTGGTGAAGAACAAGATAAATTGTAAGCTTTTGGCTTTGAGCAGCTGGGTAGAAGGTAGTACCATTTACTAAGATGGGAAAGACTGGCAGAAGAACAGGCTTTCAGGCATAGTTTTATTAAGCTCAAGATGCCTGTCTGGCATTCAGATAGAGATGTTTGGTAGACATTTGGAGAGAGAGGTCCTGAGAAGAGTTGTAATTCTCACCTTCAAAAACCCAGATTAAAACTTAACCTGGAAGCTTTTGTTGATTATTCTCACCTAACTCTCCTCCTTTAGCCATAGCCCTTCAGTGTTTATATATTTGTATCACACACATAAATATTTCTTGACATTTTGTTTTGTAAAGGTCTGCACTTGTTTCTTATGTCTGCCATCCCTCCCTAACCTTGATAGCAACTTCCTCAAGGACAAGGGACTGTCTTTCCTTTCACAGCTCCTTTGTCCCCTCACACAACTCAGTATAGTGCAGTGCTCTCTACTAGCTTCTGCTGAGAATGCTTTTTCCTTCTCTTTGGAGTGATAGGACAGAGATGTGAAACCGAGGAACAAATATAGTTAGTGCAGATTTGAGCCTCCAAGTTCAGGGAAAGTCCAGGTAGGGAGGAGCTGGCTGGACGTGGGCATGAAGCTAAGCTAAGTGGCAAACCAGGGAGCTCATCCTTGTCTGCCTTTCCTTGGCTGAACCACCTGGCAGGCCTGCAGTCCTGATCCTGACTGTCCTATCCTAGTTCACCTTGTTTCTTGACTCTCCCTCCACAGAAGCCTCAGTGTAAAGTCTGCCGATCACCCCCTGTGGTGAAATCCTCCCAACATCTATTTCTGGACCTGCCTAAGGTAGGTAGACCTTCCCCTCAGCCTAGTCTGGGCAGCCACTTCGGCTCTTTCTGCCCCAGCCACAAATACCCATATCAAATCACTTTCAAATGTTTTAAATGTTCATTTAAAAATTTTACATGTTTACTGTAGGAAAAGAGCCCTGTTAGTACTCAGCTGCTAACAGAAAGGTCGGTGGTTCGAACCCATCAGCCGCTCTGTAGGGGAAAGATGTGGCAGTCTGCTTCCTTAGAGATTACAGCCTTGGAAATCCTATGGGGCAGTTCTGCTCTGTTCTGTAGGGTCATTATGAGTTAGGATTGACTTGGCAGCAACTGGTTTGGTTTTGGGTTTATTATAGAGAGGAGGAGTCCTGGTGGTGCAACGGTTAAATGCTCAGCTGCTTGGTGGTTCACAACCACCCAGTGGCTCCATGAGAGAAAGACCTGATGATCTGCTCCTGTAAAGATTATAGCCAAGAAAACTCTATGGGGCTCTGTAACATGGGGTCGCTATGAGTTGAAGTCTAACAACGACAAGAATTGGGGAGAGAGAAAGAGCGCGTGCGAGAGAGTGCGCGCGCACAAGAGGGAGAAAGAGAACATGCTAAAGCAAATGGAACAAAATCTTAACAATTGGTGAATCTCGATAATGGGTACCTGGAGGTTCTTTGTACTATTCCGGCAGCTTTTTTGTGAACTTGAAATTATTTCCAAACAAAAATTATTTCCAAACAATTTTCTACTTTGGTAGATCTGCCTTTTTTTCCTTTTTTAGGAAAAGGAAAAAAAGGCAGATCTACCAAAGTAGAAAATTGGTCAAGATACATTAATACTGCTTTGGCACCTGATTTTAGTTTATAATGTGTCTTGACCAATTTGTATTAAGGGGAGAAGAAAGACATCAAAATACTTTTATATGCATAGAACATTTCTGAATAGACACAAAGGAAAATGTGTAAAAACTGCTGGCAAGAGGGCCTGGAATTCCCTCATTCCGTATTTATATCTCCTTTCTTCCACAGTGGAAACCCTGGTGGTGTATGGTTAAGAGCTTCGGCTGCTAACCAGAAGGTTGGCAGTTGGAATCCACCAGCTGCTCCTTGGAAACTCTATGGGGCAGTTCTACTCTGTCCTATAGGGTCACCAAGAGTTGGAATCAACTCGATGGCAATGGGTTTTTTGGGGTTTTTTCTTCCACAGTAAGAACCCCGTTTTCCAACAATATTAGCACATTTAATTATTTGTTCAGTCCTGCAAGACACCTACAATAATTTAAAAATTGCCTCACCCATACCATTACAAAAAAAAATTTAAAGAGTTTAGGATTTGTTGGCTGTCCCATCCATCCTTTCTCTCCCCAGCCCCTGACTGAGGGTGTACAGTCAAAAAATGTTTTCAGAATTTACTTGGATTAGTTTTTTCCCGGTTAATGCAGTGTCTGAATTATCTGGTGTTGCTGTACCAGAAATACCACAAGTGGGTGGCTTTAACAAACAAATTTATTTTCTCCAGTTTAGGAGGCTAGAAGTCCAAATTCAGGGTGCTGGCTCTAGGGGAGGCCTTTCTCTGTTTGCCAGCTCTGGAGGACGGTCCTTGTCTTTTTCAGCTTCGTTCCTGGGCAGTCTTCATGTGGCTTGGCATCTCTCTTCCCCCATCTCAGCTCTGCTTGCTTGTTTAATCTCTTTTTTATTTCTAAAGAGATTGATTCAAGAGAAACGCTACACTAATCCTGGCCTCATTAACATAACGAAGACAACCCATTCCCAAATGAGATTATAACCACAGGCATAGCTGTTAGATTTACAACGCATTTTCGGGAGACATTATTCAATCCATAACAGTGCAGTTATGTTACTGAAATAAGTTCGGTTTGTTTGCCTTTAGTTTTAGGGCTTTTTTTTTCCCCCACTCATCCTTATTAATTTAATCTTTCTTTTTGAATATGTAGTACATCAGTATGCTCCTAAAAATCAAAACCATACAAAGTGTTATACTCAGAGAAGTGTCACTCCCTCCCCTGACCATTCCACCCTCATCCCCTCCCACCTCTGTAGGTGATTGGCTTCAGTGTTTTCTGATTTATCCTTCCTGTGTTAATTTTTGTAAAGATAAGCAGATATGTATAGGTTTTCTTGTTTCCTCTTCTTTCTTATGCAAAAAGTAGCATACTATATATATTCTTGAGCATTTTGCCTTTTTTACTTAAGGGATGATACATTTTCACAGTATGTCCTGGAAATCATTTCAGTTCCTACAGATGATTTTTTTTTAACATTGCATAGCACTCCATTCTGTGTAGGTACCAGTTCCTTGTTAAACTATCCTTTAGATAGTTTCAGTACTTTGCAATTACATATAATGCTGCAGTGAATAGTCTTATGTATATGTATTTTTGTATTGTTGGAAGTATATCTTCAGAATACACTTCTTAAAAGTGATGACTTATTGGGTTCAGGGTAAATGCATATGCAGGTTATTGCCAAATTTTCCTCAGTATGGGTTGTACCATGTTGCATTCCCACCAGCAGTGTTTCAGTGTGCCTTCACCAGTAGAGTGTATTATCAGGTTTCAAAAGCTTGCACCATTCCTTTATTAAGAGCAGTATTATGTAGCTGTATCACGTAGCTACCACCCATCTGCCAGCAGGGGCTTTCGTGTTGCTGTGATGCTGAACAGGTTTCAGGGAGCTTCCAGATTAAGATGGATTGGGTAGAAAGGCCTGGCAACCTACTTCTAAAAATCAGCCAACAAAAACCCTATGGATCAAAATAGTCCAGTCTGTTACTGGTGATGGAAATGGCACAAGAGCAGTCAGCATCTCCTTCTGTTGTGCACAGTGTTGACACAAGTCAGGCGGCGACTCAGTAGGAGCTAACAACAACATCACATAAACCATTCCTTCAAAAAGATTTATCTTTGATTTTCTGCTCATAAAAATGATGTAAGCTTGTTTTTAAAATTTTAGATAGAAATTTATAACAGGTAGAAGCACTGATATACATTATTCTTTCAAATTTTTTTCTTGGCTTATATTAACCTGTATAGAAGCCTGGGTGGCTCAAGGGTTTTGCAGTTGGCTACTAACCTAAAGATTGCTGGTTCACACCTACTTAGTGGGTCTTGGAAGAAAGGTCTGGTGAACTGCATTTGTAAAGATTCCAAAAAAACCCAATGCAAACCCACTGCCGTCGAGTCAATTCCGACTCATAGCAACCCTATAGGACAGAGTAGAACTGCCCTACAGGGTTTCCAAGGCTGTAAATCTTTAAGGAAGCAGACTGCCATATCTTTCTTCTGGAGACCTGCCGGTGGATCACACTGCCGACCTTTTGGTTAGCAGCTGAGTGCTTAACCACGGTACCACCAGAGATCCTTCCATAGAGATTACAGCCAAGATAACCCTATGGAGTAGTTCTACTCTGTAACACATGGGGTTGCCATGAGTCAGAATCAACTCTATGACAATGGGTTTGGTTGGACCTGTATATTGTTTTCTTTTTGTCGCAATATGACTATGTCATCTATTACTGTTTGGCATTTTGCTTTATGTAGCTAGTGTATCTCAGAGAGCTTTTTATATTAATACATATAGGTCCGTCTCATTCTTTTTAATAACTATATAAATATTTCGTTATATTGATATATATTTCTTTAATCCCTGTTGAACCATGGGAGTTTTCGGTTTTTTGCTGTGATAAACAGTGGGCTTCTTTATATATATTTCGCTACACTGTTATCTGTGTGGAATAGATTTTTTTGAAATAAAGTCCTAGAAGTAGAATTGCTGTGTCAAAGTACAGGAGTCTTTTAATTTTAATTATGTATTGCCACACTATACTCCAAAAAATGGTACCTATTTACCCTTGTGAAAACCATGTGTTGCAGTGTCCTGAATCGGTTCTCTCTCTTTCTTTGCCCATCTTAGCTGGAAAATCTACTGGAGACGTGGTTGGAGAAGGTGCTGGCTAGTAGTGACTGGACACCCAATGCCCGGTTCATCATTCGTTCTTGGCTTCGGGATGGCCTCAAGCCACGCTGTATAACACGGGACCTCAAGTGGGGAACCCCTGTGCCCTTAGAAGGTTTTGAGGACAAGGTAAAAACCCTCTAACCTTTATTCATATTCCAAATCATTCAGCCTTGGGTTTGAGACCCAGGGCTAGCAGGGTCTGTCGATTTAGGTCTTGTTTCAGCCTGAGACTGTGGGTTGCTAAGTTTCTTTTGTTTCTTCATCCTACCATCTTTCCCTGTTTCTGATCCTCCAGGTATTCTATGTCTGGTTTGATGCCACTATTGGCTACCTATCTATCACAGCCAACTACACAGACCAGTGGGAGAGATGGTGGAAGAACCCAGAGCAGGTGAGTAATTCTTGGTTAGCCTGTGTGGATGGTATGTGTGTGGAGGGGGAACGTAGGGGGTTAGTGTTGGTTATCTGGTCTTTCTTGAGCCTTTGAAGAAGGTCTCAGGAGATCTCTCCCTGTATACCTGCTCCTTTAGGTGGACCTATATCAGTTCATGGCCAAGGACAATGTTCCCTTCCACGGCTTAGTTTTTCCTTGTTCAGCCCTAGGAACTGAGGACAACTACACCTTGGTCAGCCACCTAATTGCTACAGGTACCGTGGAAGGCTAGAGGGGATGTTTCTAGGGGATGAGGTCTGAGGCAGTACTGGAAGGAGATCCTGGAGAGGTACTAGGTCTGGAGTTGGGAGTTAAGATGAAATAGGAAATAATTAGAACATGAGAACTCAATCCAGGAAAAAAGAAACAGGAACCTGAACAAAGCAAAAGTCTAAAGCTAAAACTTTGTGATGTAATGGGTTCAAGCAAAGGGAAAAACGCTAGAATGGAGAGGAAGGGACACTGAGTCCCATACAGGCTAGCTCCTCAAGGAGAAATGGTGCCCATAGTTGGTTGAGGTTGAGGGAGAGAAAAGGAGTTAGTGGATCAGAAAGGGGAAGGATGTGACTTGAGCAGATGGTCTCATTCTGCTTCGCTATTCAGAGTACCTGAACTACGAGGATGGGAAATTCTCTAAGAGCCGGGGTGTTGGAGTGTTTGGAGACATGGCCCAAGACACAGGGATCCCTGCTGACATCTGGCGCTTCTACCTGCTATACATTCGACCTGAAGGCCAGGACAGTGCCTTCTCCTGGACGGACATGCTGCTCAAGAATAATTCTGAGCTGCTTAACAACCTGGGCAACTTCATCAACAGGTAGGACTTGGTGAGGAGTCAGAGTCAGCAGATGAGCTGAAATGGGACCTACTCTGCTCCTGGGGATGAGGATGCAGAGAGAGCTAGTAAGTGTGCAGGAGGGCTTGAGGGATGGGGAAGACAATGTGGCAAGTTGATTTCTAGCACATGGGAGGAGCTTGAGGGAACACCCGTAGAGATGTGATTTAGCAAAGTTGGTCACAAAGCGACTGTTGGCAAATTGTAGGTATGTTCTCTCCTAGCAACAAAGTTCACCTGTAGACTTCTGAAAAGTCCTTGCAACAAAATTCACAGGTAGACTGTTGAAAAATTTGGCTGAAGAAAGGGGTAATTTTGATATAGGAGTAGGAGCTTCTGCATTCTCTAGAGTTTTTGTTACTTTGGGCTCACATTCCATTATTGGCCCCTATCTCAGCTATCCTGCAGTCTAAAGAAATATTCTCTATAGTTTAGGATTCTTCATACCTCACTTCATTCACTCCCTCCTAGGCCTTTAGCTCAGTCCTGCCATTCACCCTTTCAGGCTTGGTCGTTAACCACACTTAGTCCTTACAGTATTCATTTGATAGTAGATGAACACATAATGTTTTTCATCTTGATCGTTCTGAGTATTGACTTAAAACAGTTGCTTAACTTTATCAGGTTTCTTTAAGTAATAGGGATGGCTGTATATGAAATATGTTATATGTAGTGTCATATTCTTAGCGGAAAAATAGAAGAGTTAATTAGCTAAGCTTTACTTTCCAGCCTGAGGGAGCCAGGAGGTGTCAGTTCTGGGCAGGGATCCTGAGAAAATGTAGGATGGTGGAAATTGGGTCAAATTTGTCTAAGGAGAATGGGCAGTAACTTTCCTTCTTTTCTCCCCTTTTCCTCCACCATTGAGAGCTGGGATGTTTGTGTCTAAGTTTTTTGGGGGCTATGTGCCAGAGATGGTGCTTACCTTGGATGATCAGCGCCTGCTGGCCCATGTCACCCTGGAGCTTCAGCACTATCACCAGCTGCTAGAGAAGGTTCGGTAAGTAACCTGGACCTTTCCTCTGTCTCACCTCAGTGATCTGCTGGCATGTTGAGGGACCCATACGAGGATCTCATGCCTCAGCCTGCTTCCTCCCTTCCCAGGATCCGGGATGCCTTACGCAGTATTCTTACCATATCTCGCCATGGCAACCAGTACATTCAGGTGAATGAGCCCTGGAAGTGGATTAAAGGCAGCGAGGCTGACAGGTGCGTAAGGGGATAGGATTGGCTACAGAAATGAAGTGACAAGTAGGCTGTGTCCTCCTGGATGTCCTGACTGGTATCATTTCTTCCCCAGGCAGCGGGCAGGTACAGTGACAGGCTTGGCAGTGAATATAGCTGCCTTGCTGTCTGTCATGCTCCAGCCTTACATGCCTACGGTTAGCGCCACCATCCAGGACCAGCTGCAGCTCCCACCTCCAGCCTGCAGTGTCCTGCCCACAAACTTCCTATGTACCTTACCAGCAGGACACCAGATTGGCACAGTAGGTCGCTGGGAATTGGAAGAGCCAGCCTTTCCTAAAATTCCTACCCTTGCCATTCGGCCTTGTGGGTGGGGTCAGAGAACACCTAACATCTCTCCATAGCTGAGACTCACGGTATTCTCTGAACTCCTTCTCCATTCCCCTCAACTCTGTACTTAGGCTAACTTGTTTTAGATCTAAAGTCCTTGGTACAGGTTCACAAGTCGAGTTATCTGGAGCTCATATATCCTCATCGTTCATCATGCCTGAACCTAGTACCTGGCACACAAAACAAATTGGTATACAGATGTTTAAAGAAACACCATGGTCACTTGGTCTCCTTAATGGTAGCAGGCAGCGGGTAGGGAGAACACAGGGTAGCTCTTTCCTTTTTGCCACAAGATGATAAAATAAGTACATCTCTAAACTTTTGGGTGAATTTGGCATCATTAATCTTTGAGCCTATTAACACTTTTGGCCTTCATAATAAATGCCAGTGCTGTTCCTGAATTCTCACCTGAAGTCAACAGCTATTTGCTCAACATTATGCTCACATTTCTCCTAAACCTATTTAGGGTTCCTTAACGTCAGAGACTGGGGTTGGAGAGGCCCCTTTTATAGCCTTGTAGAGTTTATACCTAATCAATGAATGACTCAGGAATTCCTTTTTTTCCCTATAGGTCAGTCCCTTGTTCCAAAAATTGGAAAATGACCAGATTGAAAGTTTAAGGCAGCGCTTTGGAGGGGGCCAGGTGAGAAAACTAAAGACCATGCTTCCACCCAGGAACAGCCACTGTGGCATCTCCTTAATGTCTCTAAGTAGTCTTCACTCATCACTCTTTACTTTTGGCCCTGCTGCTTCCTCACTTAATTTTTCTTTCCTATCTTAGCTACAAGAGTCCTTGGAATTAAAGGTAATTGCTTTCTCCCTGAGATGTTGTATAAAACTGGAAGTTGGGGGATATTTATGGCAGGGGGGTGATAACTCTCTTGTTCATCTCCAGGCAAAAGCTTCCCCCAAGCCAGCAGTTGTAGAGACTGTTATAACAGTTGGGCCACAGCAGATACAGGTACTGATGGATGAAGTGACAAAACAGGTATGAAAAGTAAGCCCTGTGCGAGACTGGAAAAACTGAATCCTAAGTCGGTCCTTTACTGATCTCACTGTTGTTATTACTCCCAACCCCCTTCTCTTAGGGCAACATTGTCCGAGAACTGAAAGCACAAAAGGCAGACAACAACCAGGTGGCTGCAGAGGTGGCTAAACTCTTGGAGCTAAAGAAGCAGTTGGCTCTAGCTGAGGGGAAACCCCTTGATCCTCCTAAAGGCAAGAAGAAAAAGTGAAAGAGAACATGGGTCACAAAAAGTCATTTTAATGGATATGGGCAGTAATAAATAAATGTACAATCTCTATATACAAAGCTGAGACCCTTTGCTTTTGTCTGCCCCAAACCTTCCCCGCTACTGAATATGAGGGGTTAAGGGTCACACTGGCACTGATAAGAACGTGGTCAGTAGCCACTTTTAGGAAAGGCAGGTAGTGGCCTGTCGGGGAAGTGATGGTCCCAACTGTTCATGCTTTGTGTAGGTTAACCATTCGGTCAATCAGAGCTCGGCGAGTTGCCTCTACTTCCCTTGTCAGGCGCTCAATTTCCTGCTTGAGCCGTTCATTCTCTTCAGCTAGCTGTGCCACTTTCCGTTCATTCTCCTGTTCTTTCTCTTTCACGCGTTGCTTCCCAGCCCGAGCTGGGGACTGGCCGCTCTGTTTCCGTTTCCTGGGTCGTCTTTGGTCTTCCTCTTCTTCTTCCTGAGCCAGGGAGCTCTGACTGGAATCTGGAGACTGAGGGCTCTGGGAGGTGCTTGTAACCTCTGCTGGTCCTGGTTCCTCAGTCAGCCAAGCCAGAGAAGCAGGGTCAAGAGTAGTGAAAGTTTTTGATTCTTCCTTCAAGGAAATGAGAGGTACAGTAGACGTTAGCTGAGAAGGGAAGGGCAACATTCCTCCCTAGCTTTAGGCTTAGCATTCTTACCTCCTCGTTTCTAGGGGGTGAGACATAGTTCCCCCCATTTTCATCTGAGGACAGGACCTCCTGCAGGTCCTCATACCAGGCTTCCAGCTCCCAGCTGGACAGTGTCCCAAAGGAGAAAGGCAATGACTCAGCTTCCATCTCTGCAGTTGGATCACGCCCTGGAAAAGTACATATTTAGGAGAGTGGAGGTAGGAAAAACAATCTCCACAAAGCAGTCAAAACAGTCTATACTAGAGATTAGCAAACTATGGCTGCCTGTCTGTTTTGTAAATAAAGTTTTATTGGAACACAGCTACATTCATTTACACATTGTTTATGGTTGCTCTTGTGCTATAAATGCAGAGATGAACAGTTGTGACAGAGACTTTATGGCTCTCTAAAATATTTACTATCTGGCCCTTGAAAATTTGCCAAGCCCTGGACTATACTAATATTCCCTCCTTGCTTTTGCCCAGCACTGGAAGAAACAAAGTGCCTGGATATATGTTCTTATGGAATCCTAGTAGAAATTCTCAGCTTCCCTGTGAAACCCCATTGGTGGTTTCTAGGGGCATTTACCAGGGCCATCTGTGCTCCTTTCTTCTGTGTGGTCATCTTAGGCAGATAGTCCTTTGGGCCAGTCTAATCTTGATGGGGACTAAGGTGTTTCTTTGTTGGGTGTGACTGCTCACTCGGCCAGCATTCAACGAGGACAGGTCCAAGAGCAGTGATTTTGTCACTTTGTGAGGAGCAGGCCAGGATGAACATGGCCCAACAGCAAAAGGTTGCTCAAACTAAAACCCTTTCTCCCCATCTTCTCTTTGTGTAACTTCTTAGGGTCTCAGCAAAGGAAGACTAAGCAGCATCTCTTACGGCTTGGTCTTGGGAAAGAGTTGGTTAAGTTTACCTGCTTTCAAGTGTGGTGGTGTATGAAGATACACTTCCTTCTGGAACACTGTGGGGGAACAAGAATAAATGTTGGTCATTTTTAGAAGGAGAAGGACCTGTTGCTTTAGTTTCATCTCCTGCCTCCTATTTGTCCTTCCTTACCTCCTGTCTTGTAGGATGTGGGAGCAGTTCTGGATAGTTAACGGTCCCTGCAGCCATTTCCAAGGACAAAGGAGAGCCCAACTTTCTTTTTATTTTTAGTTGCTGACATTTGTAGTCCTGATTACATAATGGCAAAGCCCTGGCCAATTAAGCTTTCTCTAAATTCAAGGAGACCTAAAACTTGCCAGGGTAAGGACTGGACCACAGGTCAAGTGGCATTTTCATAGTTCCATTTCCACACTGACATCCTCCAAATGTACACTTCCAGTCTAGACCTCTCCTGAAACCTCTAACTTTAGCTATCTGCCTACCTGCCATCTCCTTTCAGATGTCTAACAAGCACAGCAAACTTAATATATTTGAAGCAAACTCCTGGTTATCTTCCTCATCTCAGTAAATGACAGTCCCAGTTGCTTAAGCCAAAAACTTTGGTATCATCCTTGACTCTTCTCAACCCCCTCAATCCAATCCAAACCATCAGCAAAATCTCTTAACCTTCAAAAAAAATCCGGAATCTGAACACCTATCATTTCCATTGTTTCCAGTCTAGATCAAATTACCATCACCTCTCCCCTGGATTACTGCAGGTTTCCCAGTTTCTGCTCTTGCCACCTCTTCCCAAGACTATTCAACAATACAGCTGCCAGAGTGAGCCTTTTAAAACTTAAACCAGGCCTATCAAACTCACCAATGACTTCCTATTTCATGCATACTAAAGGCTAAAGTCTTTAAAATGGTTTACAATGCCCTATGTAATCTGTTCCTCCTCTGGCCCTAATTTCTCACCTCATCTACTACTCTCCCTTTTGCTCACTCTAATCCATCCAACTGGCCTTCTTTTGTCCCCTAAAGACACCAGGTATGTTCCCACTTTAGGGCCTCCACCCTTGATGTTCCCTCTGGGAAGCCCTTCCAGATATCTGCATAGCTGCCTGCTTTACCTCCTTTAGGTCTTTCACGTTAGTAAGGTAATCCCTGACCATTCTATACAAAACTGTAACGCCCACCCTGAGCATTCTCTATTTTTTTCCCTCTAGTTTTTCCATGGCACTTTTGTTAACTGTGCCTCCCACTCTGAGAGCACAGATTTTTTTTTTCAGTGATGTGCCCTGGGCCCCAAACTGTGCCTGGCACATAGTATGTACTTGTTTAGTGTTAAGAAATAATGGATAAATTCCCTCCAATCTCTATAATAAGAAACCAGTTGCCATCGAGTGGTTTCTGATTCATGGTGACCCTTTGGGGTTGGGCTTTCAATGGTGGTTTTTTCAGATCACCAGGCCTTTCTTCCATGCTACCTCTGGGTGAACTGGAACCTCCAACCTTTCGGTTAGCAGAGGAGCATGTTAACCGTTTATACCACTCAGGGACTCCATCTCTCTTACAGGGAATGGAAGACTAAGCCCAGAGTAAGAGCGTTAGCTGCCTATCCCTGAGGACTGGAGATGCAATATCACCCTGAGTGTTTCTCTGCAGGGCTGTTCTCCCTGGGGAACCCTCCTTTGCCTTCCAGTGTGTGGGATATGGCTTTCATCAGCAGTGGTGCCTTAGGCTAGAGGACCGGAGAGCCAAACAGGGGGCTGGCCTGATGCAATGGTTACAAGGAGAATGGTTGGGAGGGGGGTGGGGGCGGGCAGGGGCCAATCCCAGGGGAAGAACAATACACTGGGGAGGCCTCAAATTGCTTCCCACACTTAAAGAGATCTAGGCTGCTCTCTTCTGCAGGAAGCCCAGGGTCCTCTGGAGAAAAAGGAAAACCCATCTCCTCTCCCTGTCTATCCCTACCCCTTCTGCCAGAGGCTTCTGTCAATTTCCTTAAGGTTCTCCTTAAGCTGGAGGATCTAGGAGTACCAGACACCGAAGTAGCCAAGCTGGTCCCAAGATGTGGCTGGGACGGGACTGAGGGTGGGGTAAGGCCGCTGGTGGCCAAGCAGCGGTGGTGGCAAGAGCAGAGGTTACCCAAGCTTCTCGGCGCCGGGGTGTGTACAGCTGCCCCAGCTCCCACTGGAAGGCCTAACTAGGAGGCCTGGGGTCAGCAATCTGAGATAATGAGTTTCCTGATGGCAGCCAGCGTCCCTTCACCCAACAGCACAGAACACGGCCTGTGATCCGGACCGGAGTGGGGTGACGTCGTTCGGAGGAAGAGGGGTCTGTAAGTACCCTACAGAATGAAAAAGGGATTTTCCCCATTCCTCCCACCGAGGTCACTACATTATGGAGGAAGTGGGGCCACATCCTAAAAAGCTGATGCCCCCACTTTGACAGGATAACCTTCGAGGACGGGAGGGTAAAGGGTAGGTGGGGAGGCAGTACTGACCTTTCTTCTCAGATTCCGGCTCTGACTTTGGCTCTGTCGCTGCCACCCGCTCATCTTCAACATGATCTTCTTTAAGCCTTAGACTCAAGCCTCTGACCTCGGCCGAGAGCCGAGCAGAGATCTTTTAACATGGCCTTGCCCTCCTCTCAGGGGCGGGACCCAAAAGCCTACCAATCAGAAAACGGCACGCCGGCATTGGCCCCGCCTCATCCTCTACATCCGCCACTCAGGAGACCCCCACGGAACCTCCCCCTTCGCTCCCTCCCGCTTGGGGTCAACGTAGTGTTGGACCCGGAAGTGGCATCCGGTCACGAGGCTTCGCCGAGGAGGTGGGTGAATCATGCGCGCGCGCGGAGAGGAGTGCTGGAGGGGGGAGGGGAGGGAAGGGGGCGGGGATGATGCAATGTTTGGCAAACGGGGTCTGTGCGCGCACGCGCAGGGGACAACGAGGGTGGTGGGAGGTGCGCGAGGGGGAGGGGGTGGAAAGGGGAGAAGAGAGGGCGGGGCGCCAGCTCCCGGCTCCCAACGGCCCCAACGGCTCTGAACCGTGGCTGCTTGTCGGCTGCCTATAGACCGTTCTGCGTGTGCGAAGCCTCACTGCAGCTCGTCTCCCTCACAAGCTGTGGTTCCGCCGAGCCTTAGCCCCCGTTTTATTTCCTCCATAAGGGATCTGCATTTTCGTTCGCCCTCTCCTAGCTAATAGGCACATTAGGCCTTTTGAACCTCCCTCCTTTGACACTCTCCATCCACTCCCTAGGACTTTCTTCTTAAAGGGATCTCTTTTAGCCCCCTAACTCCCCCAAAAAGGGGCGGTGATACTTGAATCTCTTTGGTAGTCACCTTCAGCTTCTCTCAGGAGAGCACCCTGGACTTTATCTTTGTGAAGTTTCTGATGAACCCTCAACATGCCAGAATTCGTGTTCTTTGCCCAATGCACCGGATTCTCAACCGTTTCCCCACATATCTTCCCCCAAGACTCTCTTGTGCCCTTCACCAAAGACCAAGACCCGCCCTTTTCACAAAGCCACACAGCAAGTCCTGTGACCTCCACTGCTGTTAGGAGCGGGACACAGGCTCCTGCCCCCAAGGTGTTTGGAGTTGTGACCTACAGTAGAGCTTTGGGACATGTGAGTGCACTTGAGCGCATGACTGCCCTGGGCTGGCATGTCAGAAGTCCAGATTCCAGCCTCAGCTGCTCCTCACTTGTCCAGGGATCTTAGACCAGCCACCTAATCTCTCTATGCATTACTGTTCTTGTTTGTAAATTAAAAATGAATTGTGAAGATAAAATGAGAGAACTATGAACTTGGAGGCAGTGTGAACAAAAGTAAAAAGCACCATGTAAAATGCAAGGTATTTTTCTTATACCATTAAGTAAAAAACAGAGGCTATGTGGTGGCCTGTTACATATCCTGGCATACCCTCATAGGCGCAGCCAGAGTTTGTCTAATTAGAAACTATCACAAGGCCGGCTGTGATTGGATAGCAGGCTTAGGTGGTGGTCTGGCAGTGACAGGTTCTTGGCCAGGCTGCTCCATCTCTCCAGATGTCCATTTCCCCTTCTGTAAATGGGGGTGGGCATGGTGTGTATGGGCTAGACCAGATGGTCTCTCCTGGCCCAGACAGACCAGGTTGTCAGTGACAGGCAGAGGTCATGTGACTTGACAGACCCGAGGTCGTGTTGTGACATGTTGACCTGGGGAGGCGGGTCAAGTCCCAGCACACTACCCGGGAAGCCTTTGGGGCGGGGCAGGACAAGTCGCGACTTTCATCTTTTGGGGCGGGCCCCTCCCGGCCCTGGCATTCCTGGCTCCCCAGTAGACTGTGGCTTTGGAGGGGCCCTTCCCCGGAGAGGGCGGGGATTGGCCCACCGGTGGCCTGGGAAGAGGCACAGATCCTTCCGCGGAGCACGGAGAGGGGGGGCCGCGTGGGGTGTTTGTTCTCTTGGGGATTAATGGGGGGTTGTGGGGGAGGGGTAGGCGCGCTCCCGCATGCGCACTGCCGCCCCTCCTGTTGGCTCGTCGTTGTCCACTGGGCGGGGGCCCGGCCCCGCCCCTCTCCCGTCCGGGCAGCGGCGGCGGCGGCGGTGGCGGCGGCGGCGGCGGCAGCGGCGGCGGTGGCGGCTGCAGCAGCTTGCGCGGTGCCTTCTGGGAACGGAATCCCCAGGGCTGCCCCTGGCCCCCATGGCGCATGCGCCGGAGGCCGCTCGGTGATCCGCGGCGGCGGCGGCGGCGCTTCCTGCTAGGACCGGCTGGGGCCATACCGGAGGCTCGGGCTCCACCGACCCTCCTCCCACTCCCTCCCACTCACCCTCTGGGCCGCGACTGCGCAGGGCGGGGCCGGCCGAACCATGGGCCGCGGTGAGTGCGGGGCCCGGCCCCCCCTGCCCCTCCCCCTACTCTCTCCTCCAGTCCCTACCCTCTGCCCCCTCCGCGTCCTTTCGGCCCCTTTACCCGGCCTCATCCTCACTCCCCCGCCCTCACCTGCCCCCGCCGTTTCTCTCTCGCTGCCTGACTTCTGCCTTCTTCACCTCCCTCCCCTCAGTGCTTCGCCCACCCTCCGCCCGTCCTCTCCCCAAGTTCCTTCCTACTTCGTGCGCCTTCCCCTCCTCCCCAAGCTAAGGGAAGCAGGCAGGGGTGACAGGGCGCCTTGTTATGAGAGGGAAAGTTTGGAAGCCGCCAATGTGGTGTGGGAGTGACGGTGAGGTTGGGGGAGATCCTTGCACGTTTAAGAGGCGTCCCCACATATCGGAGGAGAGCCCCTCTTGAAGCTAATTTGAAGCCAGTGGGATGGGAGATTCTGAATCCCTTTGCCTTAGATTTTGGGGAAAATCAGAAGCTTCTCAGGATCCTGGGAGAAGACCCAAATGAACTAGATCAATGATCGTCTAAAGAGCAGGCATGGGGGGAGTTCTGCTGGTACCACTCTAGGGGGCAGTTAGGCAATTGCCCGGTAGCCTGCAGGGCAATCTGTACTTTTTATATGATCTTCCTGGGGGAGGGAACAGCAGGGGCCAGAGTTTCTGGGAAACTTCCTAGTAACCTGACATTATGGGAATGTGCCCACACTCTAGGTGGAGGTCTTTTGACCCTGATGGGACAAAGGGGCCTTGCTCTTCATAATTGTTAAGTTCCTGGGAGTTGGGGGTCTGGTCCTCTGGCCCCTAGGGACTAGGCTTGGAAAGGATGGTTATGGACTCAGCTAGCAGATCCTTGAGATCTTTACAAGCAGTTATCCCACATTATTAAGGATCTTTCTTCCATTGAGAAAGCCCTGGACTGTGGTGCTCTCCTGCACTGGGCAGATTCCTGACACTCCCTTCTTGTGTTGCAGGTGTGGGCTAAGCAGGCGGCCCTGGCTTTATACTGGACCCCACAATGTTTGCAGAGATGTTCAGGTAGCCATGGTGGTATGACAGAGGGTTTTCTCTTATTCTCCCTCCCAGCTCTCTGAGGGTTTCCTCTTGCCACACTAGCTCTTCCCCTGGGTTCTCTTGGGTCTTGGACAACCTTTGCCTTCTTGGAGTACTCCCTCAGGTACCCAACCCAGCTCAGTCCTCCTGGTGCCCACATGGATGTCTGTGTTATCAGGCACGTGGGAGCTGATTACACACAATGAATGGGGGCAATGAGAGCAGTGGAGCAGACAGAGCTGGAGGCCCTGTGGCCACATCTGTCCCCATTGGCTGGCAGCGCTGTGTTCGAGAGGGTGCTGTGCTCTACATCAGGTATGGATCTTCAGAGCTCCTCAAGTTCCATCACCCCAGACACAGCCGAGAACTCTGCTACTGTATTGCTCTCTTCTTCCTTCTTCAGCGTTTTTGCTCTCTGTATCTCTGGCCCTTTGAAACAGTTCTCCCTTTTTCTGTCTCTTCTCACATTTCTTATTCTCTGCCTTTCCTAGAAAGGTCTTTAACTTGACTTACAAACTGTCCTGTAGGGGTGTTTCCCGATTCAATGTCAACTAACTGTATATTCTCTTGACACTGTATCTTCTCAGCCCAAGTGGCACAGAGCTGTCTTCCTTGGAGCAAACCCGGAGCTACCTCCTCAGCGATGGGACCTGCAAGTGTGGTCTGGAGTGTCCACTCAATGTCCCCAAGGTCAGAGTGCTGAGGGGTGCCAGAGAATAC
The DNA here is from genome assembly GCF_030014295.1 of Loxodonta africana. Lineage (NCBI taxonomy): Eukaryota > Metazoa > Chordata > Mammalia > Proboscidea > Elephantidae > Loxodonta > Loxodonta africana. Next base: position 79,829,628 of record NC_087345.1, on the reverse strand, counting down.
AGGGATAAGCCTAGAAATTTGATGCAAATCATTGACCCTGGTAGTCTTTCTTACAGATTCCCCTCAGGGCCCCTGTCCATGCCTTCTACCTTATAGGTTTTCAACTTTGACCCTTTGGCCCCGGTGACCCCGGGTGGGGCTGGGGTGGGGCCAGCATCAGAGGAGGACATGACCAAGCTGTGCAACCACCGGCGGAAAGCCGTTGCTATGGCAACCCTGTACCGAAGCATGGAGACCACCTGCTCACACTCTTCTCCTGGTGAGTCTTCTTCACTTTACAGAAAGACTGAGGAAAATTTAAGGACCTGGATGGAGGAATTCTATGAGAGGGAACAAGGAAAAGGGCGGAGTGAAGCTTGGTGAAAGGAGGGGGCAGGGAGGCTAGGAACTTATGGGAGGTGGGACTGGAAAAGACAAAAGAAAGTTCTGGAAAGGGGAGCCTCAGGCTGATCCTTCATTTCTCGTTTATTGCAGGAGAGGGAGCAAGCCCCCAAATGTTCCACACTGTGTCCCCAGGGCCCCCCTCTGCCTGCCCTCCCTGTCGAGTCCCTCCTGCAGCTCCACTTAATGGGGGCCCTGGTTCCCTTCCCCCAGAACCACCCTCAGTTCCCCAGGCCTTCTCCTCTCTAGCAGGGCCCCGGGGGATCTTCCCAGTCCCTTCTGGGGGCAGCAGCAGCCCCCATTTCCTCCCAAGGGGCAATGCTCCCTCTCCAGCCCCACCTCCTCCACCTGCTATCAGCCTCAATGCTCCCTCATACAACTGGGGAGCTACCCTCCGATCCAGCCTGATGCCCCCTGACTTGGGCTCTCCTCCAGCCCCCCGTGTCTCCTCCTCACCACCTTCAGACCCTCCCTTCCACTGTAGTGATGCCTTAACATCCCCTCCCCTGCCCTCTAGCAATAATCTCCCTGGCCCCTCTGGTCCTGCCACTCAGCCACCAGTGTCTTCAGCCACTATGCACCTGCCCCTGGTCCTGGGACCCCTGGGAGGGGCCCCCACAGTGGAGGGGCCCGGGGCATCCCCCTTCCTTGCTAGCAGCCTACTCTCTGCAGCGGCCAAGGCACAGCACCCCCCGCTGACCCCTCCCAGCACTTTACAGGGCCGGAGGCCCCGTGCCCAGGCGCCTTCAGCCTCCCACTCATCACCCCATCCTTCTCAGCGTCGGCCCCGCCGACCCCCAACTGTATTGCGATTACTAGAAGGGGGAGGCCCTCAAACCCCTAGACGCAACCGTCCTCGGGCCCCTGCCCCTGCCCCCCAACCCTTTCCTCTTGCAGAGCCATCCCAACCAATTCTCCCTTCTGTGCTGTCCCTGCTGGGACTCCCCACCCCTGGCCCTTCCCACTCTGATGGAAGCTTTAACCTTTTGGGGTCAGATGCACACTTTCCTCCTCCCCCAACCCTCTCCTCAGGGAGCCCTCCCCAACCCAGGCACCCCATCCAGCCCTCCCTGCCTGGGACCACCAGTGGCAGCCTCAGCAGTGTGCCAGGTATGTGAGTGTCATGGAGCCCTTCCTCACTGTGGGTAGAAAGAGACAGCCAAGGCATTTAGGGGAGAGTTTAGAGAGTTCTTTGTTGGTTTTCTGGGTTGGTGGCAGGGTGGTTGGGTTCTTTGGATACTGTGAAAAAGAGCCTCCCTTGAGCCGAATCTCTCTCTTCCTTTGCAGGTGCCCCTGCCCCACCAGCTGCCTCCAAAGCCCCCCTAGTCCCCAGCCCTGTGCTTCAAAGCCCATCTGAAGGGCTTGGGATGGGGGTGGGCCCAGCCTGCCCTCTGCCTTCCCTAGCTGGTGGGGAGGCCTTTCCTTTCCCCAGCCCTGAGCAGGGCCTGGCGCTGAGTGGAGCTGGCTTCCCAGGGATGCTGGGCGCCTTGCCTCTCCCTCTGAGTCTGGGGCAGCCCCCACCGTCTCCATTGCTCAGCCACAGTTTATTTGGCATGCTGGCTGGCGGAGGGGGACAACCTCCCCCTGAGCCCCTGCTGCCCCCACCAGGAGGACCTGGCCCTCCCCTAGCCCCAGGCGAGCCCGAAGGGCCTTCGCTTTTGGTGGCTTCCTTGCTTCCACCACCTGCCTCAGACCTTCTCCCACCCCCTTCAGCACCCCCTAGCAACCTTCTTGCCTCTTTCCTGCCCCTCTTGGCCCTGGGCCCTACAGCTGGGGATGGGGAGGGATCTGCAGATGGAGCCGGGGGTCCAAGTGGGGAGCCATTTTCAGGTTTGGGAGACCTGCCCCCCCTCCTTTTTCCCCCACTTTCAGCCCCCCCTACCCTCATAGCTTTAAATTCTGCGCTGCTGGCTGCCAGCCTGGATCCCCCCTCGGGGACGCCCCCCCAGGTGAGGATAGAGGGTGAGTGGGTGGGACAGAACAACAGGTAGAATCAGAGATGGGAACTGGGAATCAAAGGCTTTTGGTTTTAGGCGTGAGCTCTTCCTCAGGGACTTTGGGGAAGTTCTTGGCTGGGGGTAGGAACCCGGTCTGTGTTTAATAACCAATGGCCTACCTCCCGTTAGACTTCAGTGAGGTTGTATATGTGGAAGTACCATAAATCTGTTGAACACTTTACATATGTAAGTGCTACAACTATTCTTCCTCCTTAGTCCTGTGTCCTGAGTGCCCCCCAACCTGGACCACCTACCTCCAGTGTCACCACGGCAACTACTGACCTGGGGGCCTCCTCTCTGGGCAAGGCCCCCTCCAACTCAGGGAGACCCCCCCAACTTCTTAGCCCTCTGCTGAGTGCCAGCCTGCTGGGTGAGTCTGAGGGAAGACTTGGTGTGGAAAACAAGAGGGAAGCAGTAAAAATTGGGAGTAGAGGACTGAATGGATTAGAAGAGAAAGTTTGTGGTCAGTGGATAAAGACTAGAGACAATAATAAGGTCTGTTCAGCCTAATTGGTTTGCCTGGGGAGACCCCTGATGTTGTAATTCAACAGGTGACCTGTCTTCACTAACCAGCAGCCCTGGAACCCTCTCCAGCCTGTTGCAGCCTCCTGGCCCTCTTCTCTCTGGCCAGTTGGGGTTGCAGCTCCTCCCTGGGGGGGGAGCTCCCCCACCCCTCTCAGAGGCTTCTAGCCCCCTAGCCTGCCTGCTACAGAGTCTCCAGGTGAGGGTATGGATGTGTGTGTTTGTCAGAGAATTTCTTCCCAGACTGGAAATTGCTTTTGGTGGCTTTCTGAGTTACATTAGCATAGGGATTGTGATTGAAATCAAGATTTTCTTTTTTGCCTCCAGCTCCCTCCAGAGCAGTCAGAAGCCCCCTGTCTGCCCCCTGAGAGCCCCACCTCAGCCCTTGAACCGGAGCCTGCCAGGCCTCCCCTCAGTGCCTTAGCCCCACCCCATGGTTCTCCTGACCCCCCAGTCCCTGAGCTGCTCACTGGGAGGGGGTCAGGAAAACGGGGCCGGCGGGGAGGAGGGGGACTTAGGGGCATTAATGGTGAGGCCAGGTCAGGCCGGGGCCGAAAGCCTGGGAGCCGGAGGGAGCCTGGCCGGCTGGCCCTTAAATGGGGAGCACGTGGTGGCTTCAATGGACAAATGGAACGGTCCCCAAGAAGGACCCACCACTGGCAACATAATGGGGAGCTGGCTGAAGGGGGTGCTGAGCCCAAGGATCCACCCCCTCCTGGGCCCTATTCTGAGGAGCTTAAGGTAAGTGCAGTGATACGGGCGTGGGCTGAAGGGCTCTGAGGAAAGGCTGGGGCCATGGTGCCATTTTCTTACTTTTCCCACACACAGTCCATCTTTTCTCAGGTGCCCCCTGGGGTAGTCAGAAAGTCTCGTCGTGGCAGGAGGAGAAAGTACAAGTGAGTGTTGGGTCTACCACAACCCTGGCCTCTCCCCCATTTTTATGATTATAGAAATGTTCCAAGTGATTTTCAAACTAGGGCAGGTACTTATTTGATATGAATAAGGACAGTATACCTTTACAATTCAAATGTAGAAAGTTTCCCACCCAAACCCTGAAATCCATCTGGTCTGAGGAAGGTGTCCCTGATCATCTGTGCTCCTTATTGCAGCCCTACCCGAAACAGCAATAGCTCTCGCCAGGACGTTACCTTGGAACCCAGCCCCACAACTCGAGTAAGTGTGTGTTAGTATGTGTGTGTGGCCTATACATGGGAGCGTGGGTATATAAGGGATGGGGCAGGAGGAAAGGAGGGTTAGAGGGAAGAGGAAGAAAAAAGGGACTTCCCGATACCCAGCTGTTTGATCACTTCTATCTCTCCTCTTATATAGGCGGCTGTCCCTCTGCCTCCACCACGGGCCCGCCCTGGCCGTCCTGCCAAAAACAAGAGGAGGAAACTGGCCCCGTAGCAGCCATACCTGGAGCTGGATCTGACCCTGATTGGGGAGAGCTGAGTGCTGAGCCTTGGGAGAGCCTGCCAGCCACCTGCACCTGTGGACAGTGGGTGGGGGCACTACTCCTCACTCAGAGCACAAATGCAACCGCTTCCCCTACAATCCCATCCTGAGCCATTGCAAGGGGTAGGGAAGCTTACCCCCCCGCCCCAAAGCCATGTCACTGAAAAGGCCTGGGGAGGGGGTGGTATATGGCCCTCTCCCTACCAGGCGCTAAGGGGAACACCCCCTTCCCCAGGTCTTTATTTGTTTAAGTTATTTTTGCACAAATGACTCTCTTATATTTAATTCGACTTCATTGCCTCCCTTTTTAAAGCCAGCAGGCTCAGTTTACAAACCTGTGAGCTACTGTTGGCTGCTGCCCTCCTTCCCAGTGAAAGGTACAAAGCAATAAGCATCATGCATTCTCCCCTCACCCCTGAACACCCCTCTGGCTCTGGCTCTGGCTCAGGTTGCTCAAAGCACAGATCCCCTCTTACCCCTATCCCCAGGTTTGAAACACATAGCCTCATTTTAAGGTATAGCCAGGTTCCCTCACTTTCCTCTGGGATTATAAAAATGGGGTAAGGGGGCAAAGAGAGCCCTCTGGGCCTCTCCTCCCATACACACTACACTGCCCCTTCTCCCCCCCATCAAAACGCTCAGAGACGTTGTGATGATGCGACTGAGGATTATGCAACGTGGTCCAACCGGAGCGGCCAGCACGACCAGCTGTCCAGGGGCTGCCTCCTGCCTTTTCTTTTGTAAAGACAAGACCCTCGGGAGTTTTAATTCTGTTTTGTACTTGCCCTGTGGGGCTTCCACTGCTTTTCTATGGGAGACACTCTTAATTTAACAGATGAGAATATTTTGAAATTCTGGCTCTGGCTCTGTACTCTTTTTTTTTTTCCCCCTCTTAGTTCTTTGGTGAGAACAGGTTACAATATAAATCCTCCTCTTGTGGTAGAGTGGCTTAGACCACCTATTAAGCCTGTGAATGTGTCTATGTCTCAGTGCTGCCTCTTCCCCAGGAAAAGCAGAGGTCACACAGAGTACAACAGCATTTAATGGTCAGAAACAGTTGTACAGTATTACAGTCAGCCACAAAAGCTGTTCTGGAGGGCAGAACCAAACCCTTCCCCACACCAGGCAAAGTAGTAGTGGACATGAGTCGGCATGGGCTAGGCCCAAGGCCTCATTCTTGGGGCTTGAGGGAAGACCACTATATCAAATATCCCCCAGTTGGAATTCTGTATTCAGTAGGGTAGGAGTATAAACCCCACATGCAAGAAGAACCCCTTGCCCCCAGTGTCAAATGGGATGGGATGCAAGAATTATACTTAAGAGGAAACCACTGCAGGGACAGCCCTATGTAAGCTGTTAACAGAGTTCAAGGGGTAGGGAATCCCCCTGGTCCCCATCTCCCAAAAGTGCTCACTTTCCCAGCCTCTTCATCCGGTCATCAATGCTGGCAAAGTTCCTCTCGACTGTGGCCAGATTTTCACGCATGGTCGTCTGCACCTAGAAAGTGACAGAGTGGTTTGACTTTGTTGGGTCCTGGTGCTCAAGGCCACCTGGATGAAGACCTGAAGAAATTCGCTGAGAGGAGAAGAGGAAGCAGCATAGCTTATGAGGCCCAGAGGGGGGATGTTTACGGCAGTAGTTTTAAAACTCTTTGGAGTACCATGGAACTAGCTCAGGAAGAAGCAGCGTTCAAAGAATTCCCATCCTGACTTTAACCAGTACAGTTCATCTGTTTATGTGATAGAGGACCAAGTAAAATTCTGTTGAAATGACGGTTTTACCGGTTCAAGATTTTTAGAAAATTGCTCTAAAAGAAGGAAATTCCATTACATCAAGTATTTTACATATATTTTCATTTATCTTGATGGTCCAGTGATGCTGGTGTCTTGACTTTAAAGCCCCCTCCAGCACTGAGAACAGTGCCTCCAACAGAAATTGAGGCCGGGCATGGCTAAGGAATGAAGCTGAGGCTCTCTGCCCACCCATGGTCAGAAAGGAAGTAGCAGAACCAGGTTGGAGCCTGGTCCCTGATTTCAAAGCCTTAATTCATTCCAGGGTAGAAAGGAGCACCTGGGTGAGGACCCCAGGGAGAGTAAAGCTGAGACTACAGAGGGAAAGGGTAGGCTTTATAGGAAAAGCTGGTGCTTATTTAACCCCAAAATTTGGCCATATTATTTTTCGTAATCCACGTAACTGAGTGAGACAGGTGTAATCTACAGAAAGGAAGAAGGAAGTTCATACGTTAAGTCATCAAATGTCCCATAACCACTGAGTGATAGCGTAGAAACTCAAGCCCAAACCATGCCAGACCAGCAGGCTACAAAATGGCCTAAGGCAGAACCTTATGAAAGGAAGTTGGAGAAGCTAGTCTGTGCTGGAGAAAGGAGGTGGCAGATCAGTCAAGGGACACACCTGGGTCAAGAGAGTGGTATTGTCCTTGAGGGAACTAGCAATCATCTGTTGGGTGGTATCCAAGTGTGTCAGGAGCTGACCAAACTGCATGGCTACAAAAGAAGGTAAGAAAGGTATGGTTAAAACTAGAATCTGAGACTAAAAAGGGAGGAGAACCAAAGTTGTCCACTTTTCAGTTCCTCTTAGCACTCCTGGCAGCTGCCTCCCACCTTGCTCGTGCAACTGTTTGATGGTGATGAGTCTCTGCACCAGCTCAGGAAGGGTGGAGGCGATAGGGCTCCAGCGCTGTATGGTTTCATATAGCTGGTGCACCTGGAGGGACATGACAGGGCACAGAGGGGGATGGCTGAGGTTTTCTGTGAAGTAAGAGCTGTTATTTCACTGGGGTGGGGAAGTAGTCAATGGGCACAAGGAAGCACTGCCCCTTCTCAGCTGTAACAGCTGATGAAGATGGGGACCTGAGGATTCAGTGTGCTCCCATGCTTTGGTATTACTACCAAGGATGACTTGGATAATATGAGGGAGCAGGAAGGGGTAGGTGGATGGGGTAAAGGTGTATTCCTGACCTTACTTTGTGTATCTGCATCCTCTACAGAGGCTTTATGCTTGGCAATCTCATTCACCTTTCCCAGGACACTCTGAAAGCATAGATTTTAAGATTAGGGGTGAGGGCATCCAGGGCTTCCAAAGTCCCAAACTACCCACAATCCAGGTTGCCCTCCACTTAATACCTGTAGCCGAGCCTCCACTTGGTCCAAAACTGCAAGGTCCAGGGCGCTCACCTTTGCTTGCAACAGCTCTACTGTCTCCTGGAGGTGGGACAAGCTTCATGAAGGGGGAAGGATCAGACTAGAAAGAGTCCCACGATATCCCATTACAGTTAATTAATATATAGCTGCTGTTGTTGGATGCTGTCAATTCCAACTCACAGAGACTCTACGGGACAGGGGAGAACTGCCCCCTAGGGTTTCCAAGGCTGTACTTTTTACAGGAGCAGATCACCAGGCTCTTCTTCCCTACTGGTGCTACTGGAGCTACTGGTGGGTTTGAACCAACCTTTTGGTTAGCAGCCAAGAGCTTAACCATTGTGCCACTAGCAGACCCAAAAGCAATTATCAAAGTAAAACCAATCCCAAAATTCCCTCATAATTCAAACATTCCAGTTCCTTCCATACTCACCATAAGACAGGCTCCCTGGAGACCTGCTGAAAGGGGATTCTGGTGGGGAAGGGAGGGAAGAAATCAGTGGCCTTTTTATCTTCATATGATGACCACATTCTCCCATCCTTTCTGGTTCTAGCTGACAACCCATTGGCTGACCCGTGTTAACTGCAACCCTTTCCTGACTCAGCCCAGGCTTATGCTGTGGACCATGGGCTCAGAGTGCAGGACCTGTCTGAGGCTCAGACTAAGTACAGGACAGCACCTGACCTGAGTATCCTGATCACAGCGTAGAGTTGCCTCCAGCTCTGTCAGTCGCTTCTCAAGTTCCGCAACCTAGAGGGAGGAAGGGGGTGAGATTTGCCATCTGCCTTCCTGCTGCTGCCATGGGAGGAATAAGATCTTGTTCTTCTCTGCTCGCTCACTCCGCCCCTGCCCCACCACCACTAAAGGGGCTCCTTTCCCTGGAACACATCTTAAAATCTTAACCAAGAGTAGGTAGGTGAGGAAAACATGGAGAGGATGAGAAGCTGTGGACAGAGCAGCATTCCTAGCACCCTCTTCCCAGGTATGCTTCCTTAGAAGGAGGCAGGAGAGTCTTCGGGACCAAGTACCCGCTCCCACCCCGCCCCAATACTACATACATACTTTGGCAGCTTGAGAGAATTTGTCCTGCTCAGGCCGAGAATGTAGTTCATAAGTGACAAGGCTGCTATCTGGAAGGGCCCCATTGGAGGTCTTTCCCCCTGAACCAGTGCCTTTGGTGTTCTTTGTTGCTTCCAGCTGCAGCAGCAGGCGCCTACATCAGGAGACCAAGTAGTAATACTATGACTTGAAGAAGGTGGATGAGCCCAGTCACTCTCTCACTTTCGCTTCCTAGTCAGCATTCAGGAACAGCTAGGCCCCTTTCCCCTTAGCATCTCTGTCAGTACCTGGCTGAGCCCTTCCCCTCCACAACCCAACCAGCAATGATTTCCCAACAATGGGGGCACCCACTTTGCCAGAGCCCCATCAGGGTCAGTGAGGTTGATCGCAGCATCTGGTCCCAGCAGCTTCTCCAGGTGGGAAGCAACCAACTGCTGCTTCAGGGCTGCCAGCTGTTTAGCCAGTACCACAGGGGTCAGCTTCTCCTCAGTGGCTGACTCCTTCACTGTTGTCTGGTATGAAAAGAGGTGGAGAGACAGTGGGGAGTGGGAAGAATGAATCAAGGGAAAAAAAGGATCAAGACCCTGGATGACAATTGTGGCTGAAAGTCACCTGATGGTCCTTAGCATAGTAGACTGTCAACCTGTAACACTGAAAGTAGAGGCATGTGTACTCCTAAACTCTAAGAAATCTCACCCCTATTCCGGGAGCCTAGGGAGTTCTTCTCCTGCTGGGAGTTCCAGGATCAATGACTGTTAAGTCAGCAGAAAGAGAAGAAAAAGAGTTTATAGTTACCTTGATTTTCTCAACTTCAGTCGTCAGCTCTTGGACCTCATGTAGTAGTCGCTGGTACTTTTGCTGGGGTGTCTCCTTTACTCCCAGGCCCTCTCCAAGCTAAGAAGCAAGCACACCGGGTGATGTTATACCTCTCACTACAGGAAGCCCCAAGAATTTATCCAAACTCTAAGTCTTATGGTATCATGACCAGAATCCACAACACCCTAGGATAGAGGAACTGAAGTAGCCAAAGGCCTATAGACTCCCCAGAACAAACAGAGGGCAGTGTTCTCAACTGCAGCCTGCTGGGTTCTGCAGGACCCTCGACCATAGACAAACTCAGATTCCCAACTGCGTCCCCTTATCTTCCTCCTAAGTGTCAGCTGGATGGAACTCCCACATCATCCCCTCAACACACACACAACAAACCATCTCATAGTCTCCAGATTCATATCCTGTCCTCTTGGTTTTTCCAATACGATCTGAGAAATCTGCCAGAGAAAAGAAAACAGAACTGAGAGCCTGATTGCTTAGATCAGGGAAGCCCAGGAAGAAATTGATGGTTTTAGGTCAGTATAAGGGCTTTCACAAGTGATCTCCACGAGGGAGCCTTTCCTGAAAACAAAAGTCACTAAAACCTGAGGACAGGAAGCCACTTCTCATGCTTGTCCTTCAGGCTTCTTCCCACCCAACTTCTAGCCCAGTCTCACCAAGTCCCTTTGTCCCCACTCTCTTGTCCTTGAACTTGTCATAGGCAGCATTGGGATTGACAATGATGTGCTCCACGCTTGTGCTCGTCAGCTCCTCCTGCAGGAATAGGTGATTCAGACCAGGGGCAGAATTATTCCCACCCTAGAGCTTCCCATACCCCACAAAATCCTCAATCCTTAGGAGACTGGGTCCTATTTTCCAATGGGAAAGAAGGGCAGCTCCATTTCAAGCTGCCAACCCAGGCTCAACCTAGGAAACGGAAGCTTCCTGATAAATTTGGAGTCTCAGTTGTATAAATATTAACACCCTGATTCAACTGGGAACAGAGGCAGCATAACCTCCCCACCCACTCTGTACATAAGTCTCCCCATCCCCCACCCCATCCAACTGGGCCCTCCCAAAGTTTTCTGGCACACACCATGCACTCTAGGCAAAAAACCAACCTGACCTCTTTTAACCTCCCCCTCCCGAAAGCAAATCTCCTTGGTGGCTGAGGAAATCCACTTTAAAGCTAACCTCCCATCCCTGCTGGAGGGAAAGAGGAGAAAAGGCAGACAATCAATCAGGCCAATAATCTGAGGGTGAATATTAGGACTTTAAACCTACTAAAGGGAGAACACCAGCTCTCAGATAAAGAAGTAAGGGTAGCAAAGGGCCTGACCAACAGCCCAGTAATGAGGCTGCTGTGAGGCCAGAGAATTCAGGGGATAAGGAGAAGAGGCAGGGATTACTGGATTATTATTATTATTTTGGATTATTTTTAAAGGGACATCTTAAAAGAAGTACAGGCATTATCTATTTGCCAGGAGCACCTTGGGCAGGGGCTATGTGCAGCCCTGAAACGCAGACAGCTCAGCATCTTTTCAAACAGAAGCTGCAGCACCTGCCCCTTCTCCCTGACCCTCCGCTGTGCACCAAGCACTGAAGCATTTCCAAAGACAGGGGGACACGATAGAAGAAAGTGAAAGAGACTTCACCCTAGAAATTGAAGCAGAGAGGTTCCCCTCTTACTAGATATATACTTTCTGTCCACAGACTCCAATAAGTACACCAAGGCTGGGCACTTCAGACTGCATGTTCTTCCTTCAACTGTCAGAAGCCCAAGAGCTCTCACTACAGTAATGAAGGTAGGGAGAGGGAGACCGAGGAATCCTTTTCTGTTGGAAATCGTATCTCTGCCTTCTACAGCTGTTGTTAGTTGCCATCAAGTCGATTCCGACTCATGGCGACCCCATGTGTTACAAAACAGAACTGCTCCATAGTAGAAAGGCAAAATAAGTCTTCTTTCCTTCGACTAGGGCCATGACTGCACATTAGAATCACTTGGAAAATGTTAAAAAAAAAAAAAAAAAAAAAAAGGTGGTGGGGGGTGGGAGGAAGAAGGGACAAGGAAATAAAGGCCTAGGCTCTCCTCTGTAGATTCTGACTTATTGTTCTGGGGTAGGGCCAGCACACTAGGCTGGTTTAAGGAGCTACCCAGATGATTCTAAAATGCAGCCAGGCCTGAGAACCTCTGCCTTGTGGGGTAAGGGGGAGGGTAGATGGCCATAAGGAAAAAGAGCAGCAGACAGAAGGAAGCCTCATCCTTCATATTTGCTCTCCTATTTTGAGGAGGAATCAATGTGAGTGGCAGCTTCAAAAATAAGCAGAGAAAGGAAATGAGGAGAAAATATTAACTTTGATCTTTAGCTCTTCTTCAGGATGTGCTGGGCAGAGGGGCAATAGCTAAAGATCAAGGGATAATATAAGGGCTCAATGTCCCACATGCAAGTGCCCATTGGCAACTGAGTCCCAAATTATTATCTTTAGCCTTCTCTGAGCACCCACCAGCCCAATAACTGTGGTCTTTGGCCTCCACTCTGTGTTCATCTGAGGACTCATGCTCAGGATAGACAACCATCTTCCCTTAAACTCACACTCAAGAACATGCTATGCCTCACTGTGAGAACCAATCACATTGGCCAATTAATGCCAGTGAGGTAGAAATCCATGTAAACAAACAAAAACAAAACTTTCTTAAAAAACACCAGTGGGAGGCATAACCTTCAGACCGAGAAATTAAACAACTCGTAACCCAGTTTACTGGGTTAGCCCCATTTGTTAAGCCTGTGGTATGGGCCAGGCACTGTCCAGATGAGAACATACTTTCTTATTTACTTTCCTAAAAAAAAAAAACCTACGGCCATCGACTCAATTCCGACTCATAGTGACGCTATGCAACAGAATAGAACTGCCCCATAGAGTTTCCAAGGAGCGCTCAGTGGATTCAAACTGCTGACCTCTTGGTTAGCAGCTGTAGCACTTAACCACGACACCACCAGGGTTTCCACCTTCCTAAATAGGGAACAAAAAACCAAACCAAACCTACTGCCGTCAAGTCGATTCCGACTCATGGCAGCCCCATGTGTTACACAGGAGAACTGAGCTCTATAGTGTTTTTTTTGGCTGTAATCTTTACAGAGGCATATCAGCAGGCCTTTCTTCCACAGTGCTGCTAGGTGAATACGAACTACCAACCTTTTGGTTAGTAGTTCAGGGACCTTAAAAAGAGAAGGGACCTTAAGTAGGGAAAGGGTGGAGTAAAAACGGGCAAACAAAGAAGATGAATTTCAGAGGTTCTGGACAGTAACGGGAATGGGCAGCACTTTCATCCAATTATTCCCTGCTGCAGGAGGACATCCGGGGTCAGGAGGGCTGCCCAACGGTGGCATCCTCTTGGAGCCTCTCTGAGGATGTGGCCCCAGAAGACTCAGGTGGGCAGAACACACTAGTCCTCCAGTGGCACCTATTCTGCCAGTGTCTAGATCTGGGGCATGGGCTGGGGGCAGTGTCATTATAGTGATTTGTGAGATGAAAAAGAGGGATGAGAGATTTAGTGAAGACAAAAAGACAGAGAAATCACTGCCCATTACAGCACCCCGTTAAAAAAGCAGATGAAAGGTCAAGCTTCTTACCAGCTCCTTGCGGTTTCCCCAGAGGTGAAAAAATCAAAAGAGTTAAAAGGAAAGGGAGTGGGGGATGGGGTGAGGGAGGGAAAAAAAAGACAAAATTGTTATTAGCAAATTGTCACATGCACTACATGATAGTCTTCAAACACGCCGCACCACAGGGCCCCTGGGGAGCCTAGCAACATTTTTGGACCGAGAAATTTCCACTGGGGTCACCACATACCCCAAGAGAAAGGGGTGGCAGTGAGGATGTCATAAAGCTTAACTGTTAGTGACAGCAATTTAGGATCATCTGAGAATTAGTAGTTAGATGTTACAAGCTAGTGGCATGGGTAGGAAAGTGCGAGAATAGAAGGCTGAGGTGGGAAGGAAGCTGTAGAGATGGCAGGAAGCTGCAGAGATGATAAAATATGAAGCAGAGGTTATGGAGATTCTGAGGACCTGTAGCTCACTGAGGGTCCATAATTCTCAAGGGGGGGCTCCCCTTACTCGGTCATGGCCCAAGTCTTCCTGTCTCCTGGTTTCTCTAGTTTTGAGAGAATTAAATATCTGGATAGCAGAATCAGTCACAATGAGGGTGGAAAAATGCACATACTCATATGGGTGGTCTGATTTCACTTTAGGTTAGGCAGAATATGTCAGATACAGATGGAGAGTTTAAGGAAACATGAAGTACCTAATTCCAGCCTCATTCTTATTTCTTGCTGCCAGAGGAGAGGCAAAACCTGCTCCTTCATGCACCCTGGCCTATTGGTATCCATCCTGAACTGCTGACCTCACCCCGCAGCTCTGAGGGGTACAGAGCAATTCTGCCATGATGTGCTGGTACAAAGAGTCCAGGGGACACCAAGATTTACAGCCACTACCCCATGTGGAGAATGTTTCTTCAACCCTCAGTTCAAAAGATTCACAGGGGCTGGAGGGTAGACAAGGGTAAAGGGTGAGAATATTCCAAAGAGGACTTATTTTAGTCCAGGCCACATAGATAAGGCTCCCATTTCCAAGCAAGGCTGCTAAAGAACTGCCAGGAAGGAGAATCCAATTGTATACCTGGCCTCTCCAGGAACTCTCTTGATGGGCAGATGAAAATATAAGAGGGTTGCGGATGTTTGCGCGTAAGAAAATCCATGGTGGGATAAAGACAATGCTATTTCCTGTCTCAGAGAGTTAAGTCACAGATACACCTGAACCTCAACCTCTCCATTCCCTGTCTAATATCAGGGTCCAGCCCAGCCAAGACTCCTCCTTCAGTCCAAGGTAGAGGTGGCTCCAGGTCTAATACTCTAGGCTGAGATGTCTCTACACAGAATGAGCAGCTGGGTGTAAGGACTCATAGGTGTACACGTGTGAACACATGACGAGAGACAGACACTTTGTACCTTTCTCTTACTTGCCACACCAAGCTAAAGCCAGTTTGGGAGAAACTCAAGAAGAGGGAGGACAATGGGCCATGAGTTAAAGTTCAAATCATATGGAATAAACAAAACAGATGAGGGCAGAAAATCAAAGACAAGGAAAAGTGGCATATTAGTTTGTAAACAGTATATACCACCTCCAGGTCTGTGGGAGTATTTTATGCATAATTCCTGTAACCTGGAGCAGTAAAGTCACCACAGAAACCTAGTACACCACAGTCACCTTGACTGGAAAATCCCAGGTGCCCTGATCATAGGTATCAGCTTACCTGGTACATGATTCCCAGTCCCTCTCACTAATGGACTTCCAGACTCCCCAGGGCTGTGTGGCTAAGTGGCTACGCCTCAAAGGACAAGACCTGAGGTTCGAAATCAGACAGAGGAGGCCACTGCTGCTCTCTGAGCCTGTTCTGGCTCTGTGCCAAAGCTGCAGCCAGGGGGGCTTCAGAACCATGATGACAAGGAAGATGGATAATGCTGTAGAATAAAACTGTCCAGGATGGATCCACATATGTGGACCATCCATTAATTCTCAAGGAGGGGTTCAGAAGCAGAGAGACTTGTGAAGTATAAATAATCCAAATTATTTTTATATTAAAACTGCATACAACACCGGCCCCCTCCCCCTTTTCTCTAAAGGCTTAGCATAAGGGGGATATCAAAATGAGTTTTTTCCTATGGATAATCCACACACAGCTAACAAGTCATGACTGTGGTTGTTCCTCACCCTAGAATAACTAAAAGTCAGTCCTTTTCACTTAATTCCATTCTAGTATGAGGAGGAGAAAGGCAAGTCCCTTCTAACTCTTGCCCCTAAATGCCTCACGTCCAAAAGCATTCATAGCCTCCATGTTTCCATCCCATCCTTCATCGGACAGTTTTATTTTGCAGATCTCGCACTGGGGAGAGACAATAATTCATGGATCAGAGTTGTACTTCTATACTTGATTAATTATCTTTAAACATGAGGCCAGCAGGCCCCAGAGTGACCCAACTAGGGAATCATTGGAATTTAAAACTATTAACCACAAAAGCACAGTGGCACAGCATTGCATGCAAGATGGCAGATGAAAAAATAACATGCAGAAAAGAAGCATTGAATGGTCTTACTTGTGCAAACTAGTGTCCAGGCAAGGTGGTGAGAAGGGAGGATGGGGGAAGCATTAGGAAAAACTCAGATAAGTTCAAGTGCGCCAACTGTCAATGAACACAATCAAGCATACTCTATGATACCCCAGAGTCTAAGCAAGAGCACCTACTGTTTATCTCAGGCTGCTGGTGTCCAGCACTATTGACTGTTTCAAGAATGGAAGCCTCCGTCAGGGCCCCACCAAGCTCTGGCTAGGTCATTTTCCCCCTTTCACATGGCACTGGGGGGCAGTGATGCCATAAGCAGAGAAACTCAATTCTGTTTTGAGTGAGGTTTTTTTTTAAACTTACTACCATTGCTCCAGTGGTTCAAAAGCCATGAGCAGAATGCCACACAGACCCAAGGCAGGCTGTGGGCCCAGGAGACACAGAATACCATTTGGGAATTAGCTTTCCTGACCAGGCACTTTAAGAAAATTCTCCAAACAAGCCCATCACCTCAATCAATCTGGGAGTGTCTAAAATGAGAAAGGAAATCCTTCCAGACAGAGGAAGAAAGGGCTGGCCTGCTCAGTTTTTTGCTCTATTCCTGTTTTGGAATATTTTACTTCCTGTTAAAATTGTTTTAAAGGAGTAGTAGGAAAATCAGGATCATCTATAATGAAATTAAAATTGCCTATTATTTTCTCCCTTATTCTTCCCCACTGTGAGAACTGAAAAATTTCATGCATAAGTTAAAGTAGCAATTAAAATCTTTAAGGATATTAGAGAACATCATATCCTTCAGGAGCCCAATTTCTTCCAAAGTGGAGGGATCAGAGGAAGGTGGTTTAATGACTGTTAGGGTCAATGCTACCCGACTATTCCTTTAAATAAAAATCTGACACCTTCCGAAAGATTCCACAAGGACCTGGTCATACTGAATATCTCCAGGGAAGGGAACTAAGTGGTGGCGGGCAGGGATGGGAGGGGCTTTTCACTACACAGACTTCAATCTTTTGTTCTATGTGCATATATTACCTATTCTAAAAATTAAAAAAAAAAGTTGAAAATAATCTGGAGGCTAGGCAGAGAATGCTGTTGCCAGGGGCTAATAAGGCTGACTGAAAACCGCTGATTTAGCCACAAAAATGGTTATGTGCACTTGTCATGTGTTCTAGGTCTTGGCAAGGTACATAAGGGGATAGGCTGCTGGTGAGAATCCAGGCCTAATGGGCATGAGATCTTTGGACAGTCTAAGGACAACCCGCTGCTCCTTGAGTTGCACATATACGTCAGTATTAAGTGCAGCAGCAGAGCCATTACTCAGCTGACTTCCTGAAAGCTGCTCTCCTAATGCCCATAGGGACAATCAGGGGCCAGAGATATTAGCTGACACCAGGAAACATCTCAGCCCTGAGGGCTTCTGGAGCAGCTGAAGGTTCCCCGCCCCACTTACTCCTCCCTAGTGATAGAGAGCCACTTAGCTGAGCCTTAGGTGATGGACGCCAACTGGATTCCTCCTGTGCTCACCATCTCACTCCTAAGCACTGCTATACCAGCATCCTGGGCAACATGCCACAAGAAATGAAGACTCATGGTATCCTCTCTCCCCATCAGCCACCCCACTAGACACTACTAAAATAGGCTGCTCTGGCTCAGTGGGGACAAACAGCCAATCAGAGATGCACATTTAGGCTCTTCCATGCCTAGAATGGTTGTCATCTTCTTTTTATTAAGAGATGTCCCAGTTGCTTCAAAAGGAAAATTGCAACTTTTTTTTTTTTTTCTGGTCTAAAAAGGGGACTGCTTTGATACTGCCTTTTTTTTTTTTTTTTTTCAGTCATGGACAAAGTTACAAAGTTCCATTCATTATCTTACCATGAAGGCTTGATAATTTTTAGGCAGAGGCTTAGGACAGAATTGAGCAGTCTGTGAACCGTGGCAGTACAGTGAAGTCCTCAGCATCTATATCCCTATCCTGTGAGGCCAGAGGCAGCTTCCTAATAAGATACCTCTTAGAATGACAGGTGCACACCCCGGTCCTTGGGCAACAACATTATTCTGCATTGATCTCCAGATACTCAAGCTTGGGGGACAGCCTGACATGCCAGCAGATACAGAAGCCACAAAGACACACCACTGAGAGGGGACAGGGAAGGTGTTCCCCACAAAGTAGGAACCACTTCCACATGGGGGAATCAAATAAGGAATAAGTGAGTACGCCAAGCCATACATTATAAGCCAGCAACCAGCGTTCCCCAGAACTAACCAGCCCACAGATACAGCCACAGGACTCACAGACACGCGTATTAAGCTTGTTCCCTCTGACTCCTGATAACACCTTCACTCAGATCTCACACCATTAACGTGACTTCAGCCCAGGTCTGGAAATAATAGAACCTGAAACATATCTTGTAAGATATGCTAATGGATCTTTGCCCACCTTGGCACTTACATACCGAGTTTCTACTATGTTGATTTTCATTCACTCAATTTTGTTTTTTTCTTCCCTGCTTCCTAACTCCCCTATTAGTCTGGGGGCTTCCTGAGTGCAGGAACATTTCTTCCTTCCTCTGCACTGCACAAAAATCAGCACACAAGCAAGACATCCAGTCAACAATGCTAAGTAGTCCCCCTCCTGGCTCAAATATGTCCATAGCTAGCTAATTCCTTCCTCCTCAGTCCCCTTTCTCTCTCTAAAATCTCCAAATCATTTTCTTACTCTTTGCCCAATGGATACTAAACATTCCTATAAAATAGTCCTCTATACTTCAAAGTCTAGCTCTTGGTAGGGTCTTGGTAGGATACTGAAGTGAAATACTTTACGAAATAAAAGGCCTAGTCCTAACCTCAAGTGTTATAAGTGTTCAGGCTTCATGATTTATTACCATGGGCTAGAACCCATGAGCCTAACTAAGTCTCTAGCCCCAACCTAACTGTTTTTGAGATAATCTAATTTGATTAAAAAGGCCCAAGGATCAGGGTTTTGCAAGTAGGTCTTCTTGGTTATATTTCCACTGACCTCTTTTTCCTGGCATTACTTATTGGTGGCTGTAGGCCCAGTGAGGCCTTTGCAAGTCCTGCAACCTACATACCACCTAGGCTGGGGTTGGCATACCCACTTATTGCTGTGACTCGCCAAAGAAGGGAAAGGCCCTGCCTGGGAAAGATACATCAGAGTCCAGAAGAGTCCTGAGGCAGCACGGTCTTACCGCATCAAACTCCGCTTGATCATCCTCAGGTAGGTCACTGGTCTCATAAACATCTGGCTCGTTCCTGGCCTGCAGGCAGAAGCAGTGATCACCAGACCTCACCACCCAGCATATCCACCAACACCCCTTCCTCCATTCCACTTGAACAAACAGAAAAGGCAGGCTGTGATGCCAGGATCCTGTCCTTTCTCTTCCACCTGTCCCTAACAGCATGTCAGTTCCCCATGACTCAGTGGGGTGGGGATGACAGAGGGGACAACTGGGACCTGATTGTAAATGGTATGTACTGATGACAAAGATGTTACTCATTACTCTGAATCTGAAGGCTGGGGGAGCACGTCCTTGGCAATCATATCACAAGTAGGTGAGGGCTATCCTTGAATTAGGCCCGGAGCACCACTACCCCGGCACAAGGGTTAAGCATGAGTCGGGACCAAGGTCCTGTGATCCAACCCCTACCCTGAAAATACAGACAGAGCCGCACAAAGAGGGAACACGCAGGCATGTGCATGGGGGAAGGGAGGGGCAGATTCCCGGGGGACAGACTTCCACCTCTGACACAAGAAAAGTTCTGCCACCCTAATCTCTTCCTTGGCAGGGTGAAGGCCATCACCAAGTATCCTGGTGTGTGTGTTCTGGGGTGGCGTGAGAGGTGGGGGGTTTATAGGGAGATTTGGGACAGCACGGGAGGTGTTGACACTGGTGGTAACACTAGGGCACAAGTGGTAACGACCAGCAACGACTTCGGGGCCGGGGAGCCGGCGCCTGCCGGGAAGGGGGTCTGGTGCGCCGTCCGACGGCCCAGCTCAGTCGGATAGAAGGAGTCCGGAAGGTGCTGCGGCCGGTCTCGGAGCGAGGGGAACGCGTCCTTGGGGCGGAGGAGGGGCTTCAGGCGGGAGGGGTTTCGGGTTGGTGTCTGTTGGGGGTCCTAGGGTGGTCGGGGGCGCGGTCCTGGGAAGCCGTAGCCAGCCCTGTACTCACAATGCCGGGAAGGTCGGCGTATTTAGGGTCCGCCATGGCGGCGGCGAGGCGGGGTGGGGGGACCGGGGCCTCAGTAGAGCCGGGGCCGGTGTTCAGGTAGGGGAGAGGATGAGTCCGGGTCCCGGGCTAAGACGGCGGCAAAGGGAGCGGCGCAGGAGGCGGAGGAGCCGGAGGTCTCGCGACAGGAGTAGCACAGCAGAAGGGTAAAACAAAAGTCGCGAGAATAGCCTGATGCCACACCTCCGGCTAGGCAGGGATTGGCGAGAACGAGGCCAGAGAATGAGGTAATGGCAGGGATGGAGGGGAAACGCCGCCTGGGATTGTGGGATGTGTAGTCTTGGCGGGCTGGGGTTTGGGCAGGGAACGACAATAACGCGTCTTGAGGAGCTGTTTTACACTACTTATTTTCTTTCTTTTTTACATCAAGTCTGTGAAAGAGATCTTATATTTCCTTTTTTTCAGATGAATAAATTGGAACTCCCAGAAATTAAGTGGCTAGATAAAATCACAAAACTCGTCCTGTTATGGCATAGCCAGGGCTTGAAAAACAAGTAAAATTTAGTAAACGCTTAGAGCATATTAAGAGCTTTGGTGATGTAGTCGTTAAGTGCTATGGCTTCTAACCAAAATATCAGCAGTTCGAATCCACCAGCCGCTCCTTGGAAACCCCATGGGGCAGTTCTACTCTGTCCTACAGAGTCTCTATGAGTCAGAGATGATTCGACGTCCACTTTTTTTTTTTTTTTTTTTTAGTGCGTATTAGGTATGGAAATCTTATCTTCTCAAGTTAGGGGTGTCATAAAATACAGGACGCCTAGTTAACTTTGAATTTCAGAAAAACAACTAATAGTTTTTAGTATAAGGGCGCATGCCATATTTGGGACATACACAAAAAATTATTAATTATCTGAAATTCAAATTTAACTGGGCTTCCAGTTTTTTTTTTTTTAATTTGGCAATCCTATTTCAAAGTTATATAATAGGAAAGTGATACTTCCATATCTGTCAGACCACCCTCTGTGCTCTTAACCACTTCACTAATAGTTTCAAGACCTTTGAATTTCACAGTTCAATAAAATTGAAACAACAACAGCAAATCTTTTTGAGGATAAACACCGAATTGCTACCTTTTTATTTTTCCAAGTAAATACATTAAAAAAAGAAAACCTACTGTCTCTATCACCATCTTAGCAGAAAAATAGGAAGTCTCAGAATAAAAGACAATTCTTTTAAACTTAACTAGCTTTGTGAAAAACTCACCACATTGTTCTTTTCTTTAATAATATTTTATTGTGTTTTTTTGTGAAAGTGTTCCTGTTTGACAATTTCCACACAAATCTATCAATGACATCAGTTACATTTTTCACATTGTGTCAACATTCTCTTTGTGCTCTGGTTGTTCCATTTCCAGTACTCTAGTTTCCCTGCCCCCTTATCGTCTCATCTTTACTTTGGATTAAATGTTGACCTTTTGGGCTGGTACAGATGGTTTTTTAGCAGAGCACAGATC
The DNA here is from genome assembly GCF_030014295.1 of Loxodonta africana. Taxonomy (NCBI): domain Eukaryota; kingdom Metazoa; phylum Chordata; class Mammalia; order Proboscidea; family Elephantidae; genus Loxodonta; species Loxodonta africana. The sequence goes on along the minus strand of NC_087345.1, from coordinate 79,808,430 downwards.
TAAAAGGTAATATATCACATTGTTCTTTTTGGGGGGTGGGGAGGGGAGGGCTATCCAGTGACCCTTCATGGCCTGGCATTCTGAAACTACTAAGTATGTTTCCCTGAAGCTCCTGGGGCCTCAAGGTTGGGATGTTTCCCAGGATATTTCTCAAGCTTGCAGGATGCTGCAACACTTAGAAATAGTGCCAGACAAAGTGACTGGAGAGATACCTATTTTCCTGAGTTTAGAACTCGTTGTCATTCTATCTACACTTTCCTGGCTCCTCCCCCAAGCCTCTACCCCTCTTTCTCCATAGTTCCACTGCCTTCTCATCCAGTTCCTTAAGCTGGATCGTTTTCCCTCAGTTCTCTTAAGATTCAGGTGGGTTAGAGATATAGGTCTGACGGGAACTCCCTCCTCAGATGAGTTCTGAGTGGTTGGGTCTTTTCTGGCCAGGCCATCAGCCTCTTACCCTTGCCCCTTAGTGTCTAAGTGACCTTAGACACTTAACAGACAATTGCTGGGTAGAACCTCCATTCCCTCCTCCCTGCTCCCATCACCCTGCCCCTCCCCTTGGCCCAGAGCTTCAACTCCTGCAGTCCAACTCTCTGTTGGCCAGCAAAAACCTGTGACATGGAGAAAAATCAATTCACCAGCTTCTTGGTGGTTCTGCCCCATGGGCTGCAGCTGTAGGTTGACCTGGGAGAAAGAAGGACAAGGCTTTTCTGGGCTTGACTTGTACCAGGGAAGGGAGGAGAAGCAGAGAAGAAAGGCCTGAGAAAGGGGCTGGGATATTGGGATTCTGTCCAGTGGTAACTGGAACAGGAAACATACATAGGTGCTTAAACCTGCTGAAACCCAAATGCAGGTGTTCACCCTAAGAATCCTCTCAGAGGCCCCTGTAGCCTTGCCCACTCCTATCACCACTCTCCTTCACCGCCTTCTGATTCCCTTTCTCTTGCAAAAGTTACTCCTGCCCACCTCCATCCCAGTCTCAATTTAGTAGGCAAAAATGAGAAATTCATCTGCTTTTGAATTCTGATAGGCCAGAATGGGAGTTTGTCTTCTTTCAAACTGGGGACCTGGTGTGTATGTTGGGGAGAGAGTAGGGTGCACCCTTGCATATAGAAGGGGAAGGTGGTAGCCAGACTTGCCCCTGATACCTCTTCCCCAAGAATGGGACCTGGAGACCCACCCTCAATACAGGTACAGGCAGCTGCCCTTGAAGGTTGAGTGGGTTGGGAATTTGGCATCTGTGCGTGGGAGGTGAGACGGGGGAATGAGAAGTGGGCTCCCAATTTAGAGAGAGGACTGTGACGGGGGTAGAGGATACCCCGGAAAAAAGGGATGGAAACCTTGTTGACCCTCTTGTTAAGACAAGCGCACCTCCGACCCTCTATTCCCTTCCAGGGGGTGGAGGGAGGGACAAACAGGTCGGGGGAGGGGGACGCAGTGTATGAACTGGATTGGGAAGGGGTGAGGCAAGTTATCTCCGAGCCTCAGGGGTGAGTAGGGGACAGGTGGGAGTAGGGAGGAAAGGTCACACCCTGCGCTGGTCATTGTCGTGCGAGCGGTTCCCGGCGAGGGAGGCCACGCCCCCCGCTCCTCATCGCGGCCCCGCCCAAGCCCGCAGCGCTGCGCTGCAGCGGGAAGGGCGGAGAGGCAGAGCGCCGCGAGAGCACCAGCCGCCGGGTCCCCCGCCCGCACCCCAGTGCCGCAGGAGAGAAAGCGCGCACAGGTCCTGCTCCCAGTCTTCGCCTCGGCGCCCCTCAACAGAGACCGAGCTCCTCTCCTCCGCCTCGGCCTCAGCTGAGCGCCCTCCTCCTCCGGAGCACACATCACCCCTGCAGCCCCAGAAGTGCCCCAGCCCCACGTCGGCGACCACCATGACGGAGACCAACAACGAATGTAGCATCAAGGTGCTCTGCCGCTTTCGGCCCCTCAACCAGGCAGAGATTCTGCGAGGGGACAAGTTCATCCCCATTTTCCAAGGGGATGACAGCGTCGTTATTGGGGTGAGTGCTGCCCCTGGAAGGGATTGGGGGGGGGAGGGCGGGAGACTGAATCTTATACCGCAGAGCCTAAGCGCCTGCCTGTCACACTGCGCCCCCTCCCCTCCACTCATCCTCCATCCTCCATCCTTCATCCTCCAACCATCCTCCGCGCCGCAGCCCCTCCTTCTCTCCCCTGCATCAGGATGGCTGGGTGTGGCCTGGCCAGGCCAGCGGCCAAGACTCTGCAGAGGGGGAGGGGGCTACTTCTCCGGGACTAGGGGAGCCAGCTCGCCTTTACTACTCTCTACAGGTTCGCCACCCCTTAGAGTCAGTCCCGTGTTTTTCTGATCTTTTCCCTCTCTCCCCAGAGAAGGTGCATCTTCTCTTTGTTATTGGCTCAGATCTGTGCCCCTCACCTCCCAGCAAGGGAGGAGAAGGCTAGTGGATGGGCTAGATGGGAGGTGGGCAGTCCAGGGTCTCTGCGGTGGTGTGAATGGAAGTGGGGTCCAGGACCAAATCCGGGACCAAATTCCTCCATCATCCCCTAAATTAGTTAAGGCCTGGACTTGGGGGAAGGGCACAAGTCTGTTGAAGGGTGTTCTGGGAAAGGAATACATGGATGCCACGCCCAGCTTGGGGGAAGCCTCTGGGGTCCTAAGGAAATGTCTGCCTTTTCCTCCCAGGTACAATAGGAAGAAGATTTCAGACCCCCCAACACTTCCCCTCCAATAAGTAAAAATGCTCAAACCCAAGATCCTAATAAGTACCTGCTTATTCATCCTTTCCCTTGATGAACCAATAAAAGGTAGCAAGCCACCTCTACCTCATCATGATAATCCTTAACCATGGAGGAGGTCTTGTTAAGAAGGAAAATAATATTTATTGTGTTCTTGTCACTCTATCCATATTATTTAGTTCTTAAAACAACACTCTGAAGCAGGGATTAATATTTCCATTTTACAGTTAAGGACCTTGAGGCCCAAAGAAATTAAATGACTTTCTCAAGGTCACACAGTTAATTCATGGAGCTGAATGCAAATCTGTGAGTTCAAAGCTCATTCTTTTTCCTCTACATCGCACTGCCTCTCCAGATTTCTGTTCTGGACCTTTATCAGTTATGACTCAAAGGGAATTGCTAGGCCTCATCCACTCCACCTTGCCTAGGCTGGTGGAATGGGGTGAAAGGATCTGGGAATTGAGTCCTGTGGGGCTTGAGGGGTACTGGGCCAGGAAACTGTAGCCCTGCTTAAGAAGAGAGGGGCGAATTTGAGGGCAGTCCCTGAGCTTCTCAAGGTCAGGAGCGCTTCTTATGTATCTTTGATCCACAGTCTTTGACACAAGGCAGCTGGAAACACGCTTGCTAAAGGAATGAAAGGAGAGGAGGGAACCTGGGCTCTATGAGTCAGTGAGAATGAGATTTTGAGTAAACATGTCTCAGGGAGAGGTCTGCTTACCCATCCCCAAGGATCCCCAAAGGGGACTATGCCACCACCCTGTCCCCTCACTCACCCTGTGAACTCAGATGGATGTTTTAGCCTTGTGTGTGTGTGTGTTTGTGTGTACTTGCCACATGGGGAGTGCTTCTGTCTCTCTTTGGCTTGGGATCTCAGACCCTGTAGTCTGGGGGCTTTGCAGTCTGGTCAGCCTGGACAGCAAATACTAACGATGAGAGTTGGAACTTGAGTCTCCCCCACACGAAGGCTGAAAAACAGAAGAGGGGTGGTATGGGGGAGCAAATCCACAAAAAAGGCTTCCACTTTTAAACCCAGCGTTGTTGCTCCAGAATGCATTTCAGGTAAGCCTGAACTAACTCCTTTAGGTGCTCTAGAACATCCTGGTGTGCTGGGCATGGGGCAGGGGGTGATGCTGGGAGAAAGAAATATGGTGCTGATCTGTCCAAGTAGCCTAGCTAAATAGGAGAGACACAACGGGTGATGGGAAGTGAAGAGAGATTGAAGAGAGGTGGGGGGCCTGCCAATTCAGATTCTCTTTCAGCTCTACAGCTGGTACTTCCTTGTCTATTTTGTCTGATGTTCCACAGGCTGTGCCTTTGTTTTGCTTTGTATCTTCCCTCACCCCAGCCCTTCCTGTCAATCCCTCACTCCAAGGTAAATGCTTCTGAGGGGCCATTTTGTCCCACGCAGCATCCTGGGAGCTTGCATTCTCAACCTTACTATTCCTTCCTCATTCAGGAGAATGAGGGCTATAGGAGAAGTGATTTTGAGGAGACCCTTGAAGATCGCAACAGGGGAAGGAAATCTACCACCTTTCCCTTTCCTCTTTTCTCCTCTAGTTTCCGCTTGGGGGCCAGTGTGTGGGGAAACTGTCTGAGGAATTAATGGGAAGGTAAGGGAAGAGTGAAAGTGGGAGAGGATAATCCTTACAAACCCAGCCCCTGCTCCTTCCTGTAGCTGCTTTTTCTTTGCCTCTGCGGCACTGCGGCTAGCTCTGGCCTTTAGCATCTCTTATGTTCCTGAGCTTTGTTCTGCTTGGCAATGAGTAGGAGAATAAAGAGTAGGAGAATAAGCTGAAGAGACAGCTCTGTGAACCTTGTCACTCCCTCCCTCCCTGACTTCTCCCAGAAATCTGGGGGATGGGGCTTGTCAAAAGTTAATGGCCTGAGTCGTAGTAGAAGGATATCTGGGTTACTGTCTATGTGGTGTGCATCTTGTTTTGCTCTTTATGTCACTCAGAATCTCAGCGTGATTCTGTCACTGGATGCATTTATATATCTATCTTTCTCTGCCTTGGTCTTTGGTGGCTAGAGTGTCCCAGTGCCTGTTGTCTGGGCTGCTGCATCTCTACCAGGCCCTGCAAATGGAGCAGCAGACATGAGAGGGATGATAATGAGGAAAACACACACACACACACACACACACACACACACATCTTCATTCAAGTGTCCACTACACGCTGCCTTCCTCAGGTCTCCCAATGGTTAAGTGAGTTCTTATGAGGGTGTAAAAACAGGAACATCAAGTACCTCACTAGGAAAAGTCTAGGTTGAGGTCTGCAGGGTTATTGGAGCAGAGTCAGTACACTTTGGGGTGGCCCAGGGTTGCTTTGATATCAGAAGTGGGGTACCAGGGCTCCCCTTAGCTTTGGGTAGCTTTTTGAAGGGAAATTAGAGAGGGGAGATAATGTTTGCTGTGGCCATTATCTCTCTAGTATTACCATCATAACTATCCCCAGGGGTGTCACCATGGAAATCGGGACTAGTGCTTGAAATTCAGCCTCTACGAAATGCTTTACTGCAGGTTGAAACAGCTTGGTCATCTTTTGGAGCCCCGATCTTAGGTCCTCTCATTAGCTTGAGTCATCACACATTGATGACAAACTAGGTGCTGGGATATGCAAGTGAACAAGGAGATGATAAGAAGGCTTAGAGTGGGGTTATTGGAGAACAAAGAGATCTGGACTGTGGAACTCTGAAGAAAGACCCTCCAGAGGAGAAGGCTGTGAGGAGCACTTAAGACTGCTGTGGGTGGGACAGAGATTGGCTCTCAGGGGACACTCCTACAAGGTGAGAGGACTCTGTTAGTATTTCTAAAATAACAGGTCTCCCAATCTCTGATGTTGCACCAACTCAATGGGTCTTCAGTTACCTGGAAGTGGGGATGGCAAGGGAGACCCCTCTGCGGGGATGGGTGGGGAATAGAATATTTCTGAAAATGAAGTTGAGGTTGGAAAAAGGGAGTGATGAAGGGCTTTAGTTTCGTCCAGAAATATTTGGAGGCATGCCCAGATGAGGGGTGGAGTGCCTGGGGGAGGGGAGGAAAAAAGCCATGATAAGGATCTGACGCGGAGTTGGCATTTCAGTGCATTGATCACCTTGGCGATGTAGGCTTGGAATCACATTGCTTGGATTTGAAACTGCTCTATTATTTCTCAGCTATGCAACTGTGGGCAAGCTGCCTTGTCTCTCTGAGCCTCAGTTTCCTCATCTATAAAATGAGAATAATAATAGTACCTACCTCATAGGATTGCTATAAGCAATCATTTAAAAGGTAATGCATAAAAAGTACTTAGCACAGTGCCAGGCATGTAAAAAACTCTTGATAAGAGTTAGATGCTATTGTTATTTTATACAAGGGGCCCTGGTTGCACAGAGGTTAAGCGCTCAGCTGCTAACCGAAAGGTCAGTGATTTGAATCCACCAGCCACTACGTGGGAGAAAGATGTGACAGTCTGCTTCCATAAAGATCACAGCCTTGGAAACCCTGTGGGGCAGTTCTACTCTGTCCTGTAGGGTTGCTGTGAGTTGGAATTGACTCGACAGCAATGGGTTTGGTTTTGGTTATTTGTTTATACACTGTCTTCCTACAAGCTAGACTTTGACAAAATTGGGAAGTAGTTAACATTTTCCGTTCTCACTGGTTGCTTCATCCAAACCTCCAGGTCCCTAGTATCTTCTTGCTCTCTTTCTCCATCAAAATCTATATTTACCCAACAAGTATTTATGAAGAGTGACCCAATCGTTCAAGGACCGTACTTGGTATTGGGGATACATGAAGGATTCCCTGCCTACAAGAAACTCTCAATCTAGGTGGTGATCCTGGACCTGCGGAGCAGCCTGGCAGGGGTGAGGGAGCAGCATAACTAGCTTTTACTAACTATACATATGCTCCCTCAGATTTGATAAGGAATTTCCCACCACACACTAAGGTCTGATTAAAAGTAATTATGTGTAATGAGAGATGTAAATAATAGAGATGTTTCTCTCGTGAGTAGTCTAGTGGCAGAAAACGTAGAAAACCACTGGTCTAGTTATTTTCACGAAAAGACCCGACAAAATTAATTTGCCTTGAGTATAATCAATAGCAAATTAAAGGAAATGTAGACTTTAACAGAAATAAAAACCTTAAGATAAATGAATAAAGAACCAGACTTAGAATTTAAGGGCTCAGCTATGAGTAGAGAAGTAGGAAGCAGGCCTTTCCAGAACCCTTGAAATCATAATCCATGTCATATGGCTTTCCCTGCTCACAAGATTATTAAATGCGTCCCTTTCTAGCTCTCAGATATCTTTCACCATTACCAGTCTGAGAAACCCATCCTTCTTCCCTCTCTGCTCTCTTTCTTCTCCCCAGCCCAGGCTAAGGGAAAGGGCTTCCTCAGGCAATAATTGGCTTCAGCATTTGGAGAGTGCCCACTATCTTAATGCATTCACAGTGCCCTCCGGAATCCTATAACTGGGAGAGAAAGAGAGAGAGAGAGAGAGAGTGTGTGTATGTGTGTGTGTGTGTGGGTGGGTGGGTGGGTGGGTGCCCAGGTTCCCAGGAGGGAAGAGGGAAAGGTTTAAGAGTTATGCGTAATCGCCATGGGTTGGAAGCCCGGTTTCATGAGACATTGATGGAGATCATGGTTGAGAAGAGGCTAGAGTCATCAGCCTGACACAGACTTGTTTTGTTTGTTTCTGTTTTTTGGCCACTGGGTGAGAGGAATATTCAAGCAGGCTGAAAGATTACGATTTGAGAATTAAGGTGGATTTTTTTAAATAACCTTAAAAATAATATGAATATAACACTAACACATTTTAATTGTCTTCAAAGTTAAAAACAAAGAAAATCACATAGAAGAAACTAAAAATCTCCCCAAACCCCACCACCTCAAGAAAAATAGTTGACAATTTCATATATTTGCTTCCAGTCTTTTTTTTCTGTGTATACACGTATATTAATTTTAACAAAATTGTATCATATACTGTATGTTGTTTTGTAACCTATTTTTTTATTTAACAAAATATTATGACTATTTTACCATTAAATATTTTTACACAATTTGACTTATTATTTTTAAATTTTTAATTTAATTTTTGGTTAGGGCTTACATGCACACGTGGCAAATTCAAATGATGCAAAAGGGTATACAATAAGAAGTAAGCTTTTTTCCCACAGCTCTTCCCCAGCCACCCAGTTTCCCTTTCAAGAGACAATCATTAGTACAGTTTCTTGTGGATCCTTGGAAAAGCATACTATACATTTACAAGCAAATATATTTCTACATGCGTATACTTCTTTTTTTAAACAGGTGGTAGCATACTGTCTTGGATTTTGCTCTTTTTTTTACTTAACAATAAGTCTTTGGGGATCCTTCCACATCAGCACATAAAGATCTATCTCACTCTTTTAAACAAGTGTATGGTAATCTGTTACAGGGGTATGCCATAATTTGTTTAACCAGGCCTCTATTGATGGACAGTTAGAGTGGTTCTAATCTTTTGCTGTTAAAAACAATTGAATGACTTTTTATATACATATTTTGCACATGGGCAGCATATAGCATAAATTTTGGGAAATGGAGGTCATAAAGTACTGGTGTATGCATTTGAAAATCTAAGGTAGTTCCAAATGGCCTTGCATAGAGTTGGCCCCAGTTTATACTCTCACCAGCGCTATGCGTAGATATCTCATCAACCCAGTACACCACCACACTATTGTACTTGGGCCACTTGGATGGATAAAAATGGTATTTCATACTTTTAGTATGCATTTATCTTATTAAGAGTGAGGTTGAGCATCCATTCGTATGTTTAAGAGCCATATTTTAATGATGTTATATTTTATGATAGCAGATAGCAGTTATTAAGGTATAATTTACATACAGTGCTCATACCCTAAGCAAAACAGTTTGATGAATTTTTTATATGTAGACACCCATGTAACCATTACCCAGATGGCTATCTAGAGCAATTCTATTACACCTGAAAGCTGCCGCCTGTCCCTTTCCAGTCAGTATCACCCCCAGATAACCACTCTTTTGACTTCTATAATTACAGTAAAGTTTTGCCCATCTTAAACTTCATATAAAGGGAATAATATGGTATGCACTCTTTTATGTCTGACTTCTTTCACTCAACATGTTTTTTAGATAGATTCATTTCCTAGTATGACGCCATTTTAAATGGCAACAAAGAATAAAATATATGCACATGCCATAATGTAATCAATCCTTATATTAGCCACTTCCCTAAGTGTTATTCCTTTAAGTTGTTTTGATTTCTTGTTAGTATAAGCAATATATAATAAACATCCTTGTAGTCAAACCTTTGCCTGTGTGTATGATTCCCATGGTATAAATTCTTAGAAGTAGAATTTCCGGGTCAAAGCCTTTTGATTATACATTTCTGAATTGCCCCCAGGAGAGTTATACCGGTTTACTGCCCTATTAGAAGTGAAGGAGGGTGCTCGTTTGTACTGGGTATTACTATTTCATTTTTGTTTTCCAATTTCATAGGTAAAAATGATGTTACCATTTTTGTTTCCTTTGAAAATGTTGAACATCATTGTTTGTTGAACATTTGTATTACTTCTTCTGCTGTTAGTACCTAGCTCTTGTCCATTTTTCTCTGTTTAGTTTTTTTGTCTGTTTTGTTACTAATTTGTAAGAGTTCTTTGTGTAGTAACAGTATTAATCTCTGTTTTAAAAACCTTAACTTTTCTTATTTAAAATTATGTATTTTCCTTTTAGAAAAGTTTTAAATCTAAACTAAAAAAGAAGAAAAACTAAAATTCAAACGTAAACACTCTTCACATTTTTCTGTGGTATATATGTATTTTATGTATAACATATATATATAATATATGAATTTTTTTTACAGAAACGGGATCATCCTCATACTATTTTAAAACAATTTATTTTGCTTGACAGTATTTTGTGCACACCTTGTCATGTCATTACATCTTTTTCTATAACATTATTTATGCTGTTCTTTTTTTAATTTAAAAGCAATGTGTTGTCAGATAAAATGTAGGCAGAGTTCCTGTTCTTCTGATCTCCAGTGATAACCACCATTAACTGCTCTATGTATAGTCTCCCATATCTTTTTTTTAAGGCTATTTTATCCGTATGATTATTCTAAAAGTAGTTGCACAAAGCATTAGACACTTGACTGCTAACTAAAGGTTGGCAGTTCGAACCTACCCAGAGGTGGGTGACTTGGAAGACAGGCCTGGCGATTTGCTCCTGAAAGGTCACAGCCTCGAAAACCCTATGAAGCAGCTCTACTCTACACGTACGGAGTCGCCATGAGTTGGAATTGACTCAACAACAACTAACAACAACCATATTTACATATTGTTTCTTTTTCCACTAAACAATTAATCTCCGAAGTCTCTTTCTCTTTCTCTATATAAACCAACTTCACTCATTTTAATGGTAATAGAATACGGAAGTATCATAATCAACCTCCTCTCGGTGGTGGTTTGAATTGTTTCTAGTTTTCCTTTAATACAAACCATTGCAGCGAACATCCTTCTATATACATTTTTAAGTGGTTAACCAAGTGTTTGGTAAGATAAATTCTGAGCACCAGAATTGCTGGTACAGAGTATGAACTTTTAAATATTTAATAGAATTGTCCGCCGGCAAGTTTCTCTCAGTTTACAGTACTCCCTTCACTGTATAGAGAGCCTTTACAACTTCTTTTCCTTTGTGAATTCTGTTCTTGTGGGCTTCAAAGGCTTTCACAACACCGAGACCAGATAAATATTTCAGGTAGATTTTTTTCCAGAAGCCAGATTTAAAATTTTTTTCTAATATTAAAAATAATACTTATTAGTTTTCCTTTATGTGAAGAATTATAAAGAAGAAAACAAAATAATGCCCTATTGTCTCACCTTTTTTGACATTAAAAAAATATATATATATAATACTTGTATGTGATTTAAAAAAATGTAAAAAATGCAAGATACGGAATGAAGAATGAAAGCTTCTTCTCCCAGTTTCTCTCCCCAAAGTAACCATTGTTAACACTTTCGTATAATTCCTTCTAGAAAAAATTCTACATGCACCAATGCAATATTGTAGATGCACACATAGCCACATCTCCAGCTCTAGCTATGTTTTATGACTTTCCTTAATTAGTTAAAAAATGTCTCCTAAACTCTGATATCCATAGCCTAGAGATTTACATTTCAGTTGGATAAAGATGGGCTCTGTGGTAAAACAATTTGACAGCTAAGTCACAGCCTCTTTATACTGAATAGAAAACACAGCTGAGAAATTTGTCACGTATGATAGAAAACAGAACATAGTCTCATTTCAGGTCTTTTCTTTAACATGATTAGATATCAAATATATTCTTTGTTTAGTTCCCCCGGTTGTGAATATCTTAGATCTTTAGCATTCTTATCAGCACAAAGGACCTATAACATATTACCTGAATTAAACAACATACGGTATTTGTAGGTCCAAGTTATTTGCTTCATGGTTTCTCTTTAATTAAAGTTGCTTCCCCTCTTAAAGGGAGACCCACATTTCTGATTTTATGTATTTCTTTCACAAAGAGTTTGTGTTTATGTTTTTACATAGCTTGGTGTTTCTATATTTCATTTATACAATTGGAAAAATACTATACATAAGTCCCTAACTTTGATCTTTCACTTAAACTTCTTCACATCTTGAAGATCTTTCCATATCAAGTTATGTGGATCTGTGAGGAAGATATTTTTAAACTTGAGGTAGATTTTTTTTTAATTATGCTGAAAATATACACAACAAAACATTCGCAAAGTCGACAATTTCTACATGTAAATTTCAGTGACCTTGATGACATTCTTTATGTGGTGCGACCATTATTGCTATCCTCTTCCAAATTATTCCACCACCATTAAAATAAACTCAATGCCCCTTATGCAAAAACTCCCCTTTCCCCCCTTCCTCCCACTCCCAGCAACCACTAATAATCTGGCTTATATATATCTGCTTATTCCATATAAGTGAGATCATGCAGTATTTGTCCTTTGAGGTGGATTTTTAATGTTAATGAATTGCTTTTTTCACTCTCCAGAGCCTGGGGCCTACTGTCTTTTCTTATTTGGTATCCCAGGTAGGGGGTCAGCGGTGAAGTGCCAAATCATCACACCAAGACTGAGTTCCTCTCACAGAATCTCACTGTGTGGCACTCCTCAGTGACACTCTCTACCACACAGACGCAAACCATGGTGTCAATACTAAACTTTGCTTCTCTCTCTAGTTTCCTTCATTCCCATAGTTTTCCGAGCTTATGGAAGGTTGAAGAATGGGATGCCTTTCTCAGAGTGATGGAGGGGGGCTGCAGCATTTCTTCTCTCTCACACCTTGCCTAATGTCTGTCATCTTTTATTTCCACTCCAGGGGAAGCCTTATGTCTTTGATCGTGTATTCCCCCCAAACACAACTCAGGAGCAAGTTTATCATGCATGTGCCATGCAGATTGTCAAAGGTAATGACAATGTTTTTTCCTTTCTTTAAAAAAGAAATTATTGAGGTGAGATTCAGAAAACAAAATTAACCATTTTAAACTGAACAGTTAGTTCAGTGGCACTTAGTGCATTCGCAATGTAATGCAACCACTAGATGCATTTTTTAAATGTGTTTTCCAGGCTCCCCATTTCCTACCCCACTGCTCTCCACTAGTGTCCTTTCTCCCCCATCTCTTGCAGATGTCCTTGCTGGCTACAATGGCACCATTTTTGCTTATGGACAGACTTCCTCAGGGAAAACCCATACCATGGAGGTGAGGACTCTGACTTCTGTAGTGGGTGAGGAGTCTTAATGCAAGGCCAAGGAATCTCAGTGGGGGAAGATGGAGAAATCAAGGGCTGCCTGGTCCAGAGGCAGGTGGGCACAGAGGATGGACGGGAGGGTGATACTATAGTGGGGGTTTAATGGAATCCCTTCAGCCTTTTGCTGTTTACCCTCCTATGCCAGTTTTCTTCTTCTGATATGGAAAAGCAGCAGCAATGAAAGTCCAAAGGGCTACGCAGTTATCGCCTCCTTCCATTAAAAGGTCTCCTAACTTAGGATGATCTTCTTACCAACTATTACCTGTGTGTTCACCTGTATACCTCTCAGTTGTCTCATTCTTCTTGAGCCCCAGCCTCACTCTGGAATGTCCTTACTTCCCAGGGAAAGCTGCATGACCCCCAGCTGATGGGAATTATTCCTCGAATTGCCCGGGACATCTTCAGCCACATCTACTCCATGGATGAGAATCTTGAATTCCACATCAAGGTAATCAGGGCATGACAGCTGGGTACCCTCAGATCGGCACTGGGAGGGAATGATCTAGAGTGAACCCACTGAAGATCCTGGGCATCCCGACTTTACCCTCTCCCTCTGGTTACCTCAGCTGTCCTTCTCCACCAGCATGTCTTCTTCCATTCTTTCCTTCCCACCACTACTGTTTGAACAGGTCACATTAACTTGGTACTCCTGGATCAATATAAGATAGGCAGTCTTCACTTCATACTCCTTCTTTCTCCCTGACCAGGTTTCTTACTTTGAGATTTACCTGGACAAAATTCGTGACCTTTTGGATGGTGAGTTGTGTTTAGTCTCAGTGGGAAGGCTGTGTGTGAGGAGTGTAAGTAAAAGAAAGATCACATTCCTTTTGGGGTTAGGACCTGTCTTAGTTTCTTGGTGCTGCTATAATAGAAATACCTCAACTGGGTGGCTTTAATGAACAAATTTATTTATGTGGTGTCCAGTTTAGGAAGCTAGATGTTTGAATTCAGGGTGCTGGCTCTAGGGGAGGACTTTCTGTCTGTGTTGGGAGAAAATCCTTGTCTCAGCTTCTCCAACATGTTCTCAGTGGTCTTTGGCGAACTCTTCGTGGCATGTATCTTTCTCCCATTCTTGCTTGATTGCTTCAGTGCCTGATCTGCACCTTTTAGGTCTCAAAAGTGATTGGCTTAAATGTACTCTACACTGATATGGCCTCATTAATGTAACAAAGAAAACCCTTTTCCCAAATGGAATTACATCCACAGGTATAGGGTTTACTTATGATTTACAACACATATTTTTGGGAGACACAATTCAGTCCATAACAGTACAGTTTGGCAGGAGATACAGAAGGCACACAAAGACACACACGCTCATCCCTGAGTCCCCCAGCTCCACGCTCACCAAGAATTTCCAAAAACCAAGAGGGTTAGAAGATGAGCTTAGGGGCTCAGCCTCCATATAAACAGCCCAGGAGGAGCCAGAGTCCTTGGGCTGGAATCCTGGAGGAAGAGGAGACACTGAGCCTTCAGCTTGTGCAGGGAGTTTAGACCTCACAGGAGAGTCTTCTTCCCTTAACACACAGATGAAACCTCCATCTGAGTGGACTGCAGGGTGTATGTGTGGGGTGGGGGAGGGGGGTGGGGGGAGGAGCTGGCCTTCCTTACCCTGTATTGTCTTTATTCAGTGACCAAGACAAATCTGTCTGTGCATGAGGACAAGAACCGGGTGCCATTTGTCAAGGTGAGCATGGGGGTTGGGGACACCCATGTGGTACCAGTGTTTTGAGAGTGTGGGTGAGGAAGGAGATTAGGTCAGTGACCCAGAAGTTGGATGGTGTATATCCTGAAGGGGGCAGATTTTGCCAAGGGCTAGGGATAGGCTGGGGGCTCAGAAAAGACACTGTCCTGAAATGTCATTTGGTCAGTGTGTGGGCAGTATAATTTTCAAGTCAATGTTTATAAACTACTATCCATTTGCCCCCTGCAGGGTTGTACGGAACGCTTTGTGTCCAGCCCAGAGGAGATTTTAGACGTGATCGATGAGGGGAAATCAAATCGTCATGTGGCTGTCACCAGTGAGTGGGGGTATAAGGGGTTTTGAGTCTGGGGGTCTGCCTCTCCTCTGTGCCTTCTGGAGCTGAGAGACTGGAAAGTGAGCAAGGAAAGACAGTGTCCCTCAGAGAAGGGACCCTTATCTGTGTAAGATGTGGAGGGCTAGGCCTGGCAGGTACCCTTTCTGTCAGTGGAAGTTGGGGGCTGAGGGCTTCAGTTCCCAGGGTTGGTGCAGGGACCATTTCTCTCTTGCTCCTGCAGACATGAATGAACACAGCTCTCGAAGCCACAGCATCTTTCTCATCAATATCAAGCAGGAGAATATGGAGACTGAACAGAAGCTCAGTGGGAAGCTGTATCTAGTGGACTTGGCAGGGAGCGAGAAGGTTGGGGTCCTGTGGGGGTGGGGTGGGTGGTTAGGGAAGGAAGACCTGGGAGTGGCTTTTTTAAATTTTATTGTGGTAAAAAGATACATAACAAAATATACACCATTTCAACAATTTCTGCATGTACAATTCAGTAACATTGACTGCCTTTTTCAAGTTGTGCAAACATTCTTACTATACTTCCCAAATCATTCCACCACCATTAACAAACTCAATGGCCCCTAAGCAAAAACTCCTCCTTTCCCCTTCTCTCCCACCTCTAATAACCACTAATCATCTTTGGTTTCTATATATGTGCTTATTTCTTACAAGTGAGATGATACAATATTTGTCCTTGAGCAACTGACATTTTACTCAGCATTATGCTTTCAAGGCTCATCTGTGTTGTGGCATGTACCAGGACTTCATTTCTCTTTACGACTGGGCAGTATTTCATTGTGTGTATATATCACATTTTGTTTATCCATTCACTAGTTGTTCGGGGTGGCCTTTTTTTTTAATTAAAATTTTTCTTATTGAGATATAATTTACATACCATAAAACTCACCATTTTAAAGTGTACAGTTCGGTGGTTTTTAGTATGTTCACAAGATTGCACAACCATCACCACGATCTAATTTCAGAACATTTTCATCCCCCCCAGAAGCAACCCTATACCTACTGGCAATCACTTCCCATTTCCTCCCCCCCATCCCAGCAACCACTAATTTACTTTCTATCTCTGCATTTGCTTATTCTGGACATTTTATTTAAATGGAATCTTATAGTTTGTGGCAGAGGGTGGCCTTTTTGCAAGAGAGTTTAGGGGAACAGAGGAAGATTCTTACTAATTCCAGCCAAACCTCTCTCTCCTTGGACTGAGCCCTTCTAAGTGGAGAAGGGGTGATAAGAGGCCTATCATGACACACTCATCCCTAATGCCCCGGTAGGTCAGCAAGACCGGGGCAGAGGGAGCGGTGCTGGATGAGGCAAAGAATATTAACAAGTCACTGTCAGCCCTGGGGAACGTGATCTCCGCATTGGCTGAAGGCACTGTGAGTGTTCCTCAGATCCCCCTCATCCCTCAAACCCTACCCCATCTCCCCACCTTCTCCTAATGCCCCCATCTAATCATGCCCCAGTTCATGGGTTGCTTGATCTGGTTAGCACTACCATCCTCTCTGATTCTCCAGTCAGATTTATTATTCTGACTCATGATCTGCCTCCTCCCCCAGAAAAGCTACGTTCCATATCGTGACAGCAAAATGACACGGATTCTCCAGGACTCTCTGGGAGGAAATTGCCGGACAACTATGTTCATCTGCTGCTCACCATCCAGTTTCAATGATGCAGAGACCAAGTCTACTCTGATGTTCGGGCAGCGGTCAGTGGCAGGACCTCCTCGCCCCAGCCCCTGCCACTCTCTCCCCTCAATTTAGTTCTCATCTCTTTCTTTCTCTTTTCCTCACCCAGGGCAAAGACCATTAAGAACACCGCCTCAGTGAATCTAGAACTGACTGCTGAGCAGTGGAAGAAGAAGTATGAGAAGGAGAAGGAGAAGACAAAAGCTCAGAAGGAGACAATTGCAAAGCTGGAGGCTGAACTGAGCCGGTGGCGCAATGGTTAGAGGCGGCCCTGTGGGAGTGAGAGGTGGTGGGGCAAGGAGGTAGCTTAGGAAGCCAGAGATTGCCTTGTCTAGGGTGGTGTTGCTATGAGTTGGAATCGATTCGATGGCACTGGGTTTGTGGTTTGGTTAGGGTCAGGTCAGTCTCCAAGGAGGGCTGTGTTTCTGGAGGAGTGCGGTAGAGTGGTCATGAGGGAAGGGATGGAGAGAGATGACTGCTCCCCTTTTTCCCTTCTGAAAAGGTTGAAGGTTCACTTGGCAAGAGAAATAGTGGGCCTGAAGGTCTTGGTGCTGAGGAGGCAGAGAGGAAGGACTTGTGGATGCTACTCTCTCCTCTCCTACCCCTCACCTTGTTCTACCTCTTCCCCAGGAGAGAATGTGCCTGAGACAGAGCGCTTGGCTGGGGAGGATGCGGCCCTGGGAACAGAGCTCTGTGAAGAGACGCCTGTGAACGACAACTCCTCCATCGTGGTGCGCATTGCCCCTGAGGAGAGGCAGAAGTACGAGGAAGAGATCCGCCGCCTCTATAAACAGCTTGATGATAAGGTGAGGGCAGTCATGGGGGCACACAGCGACGAGCCTAGCGGGGTGAGAAGAGGGGGATTCAAATAAGCATATGCTGCCTTTTTTTTTTCTGATTTTAAAAGTAATGTATTCTCATCATAGAAAATAAATACAAATATATAATAGAAAATTAAAATCACGCATCATCCTGCCACTCGAACTGTTAACATTTTGCTTTTCTCCATGCATACACTGTGCACTTGAGATATATACTGTCCACGTAATTTTATATCGTGATTTTATTTTTCATTCAGCATTATATAATGAGCAATTTCCTACTTCATTAACAATTCTTCACAAAAGTACTTTTAAATGGCTGTCCAATAGTCCCTTTATCAAAACATATTTAACCATTCACTTATTACAGAGCTTCTTTTTTTGGTTTGTGTTTCTCCTAATCAAATAGCACTGAAATGAACATCTTTGCTTCTTGTGTATAAGACTTTGCTTCTTGAATGATCTGATTAGAAAGGGATTTTTGGGTCAAAGGATATAGGCATTTAAAGGCTTTTGCTCTATACGGTTAAGGTCATACCAACTTCCAGGAAGAGAGGAATTTTTTTTTTTTACAATTATTTTAAAATTGATTTAGCCATTATATAATAGACTAGTTACTAGGAACTTCTTCGAGCCTATAAGGTTTTTCTTTTTCTTTTTTTAAATTTTTTGTTGTTGTTCTTGTTCTTGTTAAGAATATGCACAGCAGAACATACACCAATTCAAAAATTTTTACATGTCAGGAAAAGAGGAATTTAAAGGCAAGGGGAGGAGATAGAGGAAAGAAGCTAAAGAAAAGACCTCTTTTTAGGATATGGGGTTTCTAACTTAAAGCCTAAGCTATTTGAATTTTTATCAGGATTCTACCTGCACTTCCCACCCCATAACTCTAAACTGGAAGGAGTGGCTTCCCTTCACCCTATCTTTCCCCCTCACCTCTAACAGGATGATGAGATCAATCAGCAGAGTCAACTGGTAGAGAAACTGAAGCAGCAAATGCTGGACCAGGAAGAGGTAATGGGGAGGAATACAAGACATGAGAGCAAAGGGGTTGTGCTCCTCCCCGAAAGGCATAAAAAAGACCTTTTTAGAAACAGTTGGGAAAAGGGGCATTCTGCTTAGAGATTAGCCACCTCCCAAAACTACAAGAGTTTGGGAACTTATTTGGGGCTTTTCTTACAGCACAAATTTTAGAGTCTATGTGCTTCTTCATTCTGGTCTAATTTCCTTTAATTGCCCTGTTTCTATGAAGCCTAAAGCTCGCTTCCTCTTGACTTTTGCTTTGACACTTGCCTCTCCCCTGGAGCTATACCCGGGTGGGGGGACTCAGCTTTCTCAGACCAAGGGCCATAAAAGCAGTCAGCGGGAGCAAGGTCCCTCACATGCCTCACTCTCCCCTGAAGCTGCTGGTGTCCACTCGAGGAGACAATGAGAAGGTCCAACGAGAGCTGAGTCACCTGCAGTCGGAGAATGATGCCGCTAAGGACGAGGTGAAGGAAGTGCTGCAGGCACTGGAGGAACTGGCAGTCAACTACGACCAGAAGTCCCAGGAGGTGGAGGAAAAGAGCCAGCAGAACCAGCTGCTGGTGGATGAGCTGTCTCAGAAGGTGGTGAGTGGCCTACTAGTGGTCCGAGAGTGCCTTGACCTCAGGCCATCCTCCGTGTCCAAGGGACCACTGCTCCTTACAGGGCTGTATCACATTTTCACCTCTGCACTGCTGTGCGTCGTGTCATGAGCTTCTCCCCTGCCCTGTCACTGAACTTTGCTTTCTGGCCCCTCCTACTTCCAGACTCTTCTGCAGGGCCCATGTCTTCTCCACAATAGCTACCAGGATCATGCATGGGGAGGGGGACAGTAGATGGCAGTGGGAGTGACCTGAGGTGCAATCCCCAGGCTACCATGCTGTCCCTGGAGTCTGAGTTGCAGCGGCTGCAGGAGGTCAGTGGACACCAACGAAAACGAATTGCTGAGGTGCTGAATGGGCTGATGAAGGACCTGAGTGAGTTCAGTGTCATCGTGGGCAATGGAGAGATTAAGCTGGTGAGTGGGGAAAGAGGCAGAAGGATTGTTCAGGTCGTTCTTGTCTTGGGCTCTGATGGGAGATGCAAGGAAACAATCCAGGCCCTTAGCTGTACTGGGACAGGTGGGCCAGTGGTCCAGGAAACATGCCTTCCAACTAGACACGGGAAAACAAGTAGAGGTTTGAAGGGCACCCCTGAAAATACACATTCTAAAGGGTGCTGCATCAAGAAGCAATGGACATGTGCTTGTAGCAGGATTTAGAGATGGGACGCAGTTAGAAATGACCTACGCAAATATGTGGAAGTAGGAGTGACCGATCTGGGTGATCAAGCAGATCAGTGTGACGACAAAAGAAAATCTTATTGCTTTATAGAATGAAGCGGGGGGACTGTTGGAATTGGATGCTTAAACGCAGATGATAGGGAAATGCCAGGTGATAGGGAATCACTAAGGTGGTTCAGAAAATACCTGTCCCATCAGAGTCCCAGTGTATGGGGGTGGAGGAAGAACGTGGATCAAAGGCTTCTCTGCAGCAGAGAAGCAGCTCTCCCTTCACCATCCACAGCCGGTGGAGATCAGCGGGGCCATCGAGGAGGAGTTCACCGTGGCCCGACTCTACATCAGCAAAATCAAATCTGAAGTCAAGTCTGTGGTCAAGCGGTGCCGGCAGCTGGAGAACCTCCAGGTCGAATGTCACCGCAAGATGGAAGTGACTGGGCGGGAGCTCTCGTCCTGCCAGCTCCTCATCTCCCAGGTGAGTGCTCCTCATCTCCCAGGTGAGTGCTCCTCATCTCCCAGGTGAGGAGTGCCTGAGGTAGACAGCCTTTGGGTGCCGTGTGAGAAAGGACTACCCTAGGGTCAACTGAAACCAAGGACAGGAGGAGAGCTTAGGGGTGGCAGACTGGTGAAGTGAAGGCTTGGGGGAGTACTAGTCTCTGAGCCAGAAGGTCTCGAGGAAGGGTCTTCAGAGGAATGGACCTCAAACCTGCATTCTCATGGAAGACATAGCAGGAGGGGGGTGTGGGAGGACAGCTGGAATTTACAGAGGTCTGTGCTGCCAGGGGGAGGCCTGGTGGCATAGCAGTTAAGAGCCGCAGTGAGCTATGGCTGCTAATCAAATGGTCAGCAGTTCAAATCCACCAGCCACTCTTTGGAAACTCTATGGGGCAGTTCTGCTCTGTCCTACAGGGTTGCTATGAGTCAGAATCGACTCAGTGGCAATGGGTGCTGCCAGGGAGCCCTGGTGGCGCAGTGGTTAAGCATTTGGCTGCTAACCAAAAGTTTGGGCATTTGAATCCACCAGCTGCTCCTTGGAAACCCTATGGGGCAGCTCTACTCTGTCCTATAGGGCCTTTATGGGTCAGAATTGACTCGACGGCAATGGTTTTGGGTTTGGGTTTGGTGCTGCTGATACTTGTGTCATCATTTGCTCCAACCTTCTTTTTTCTCTCACTAACCCTTCCTCCACTAGCATGAAGCCAAGATCCGCTCACTTACAGAATACATGCAGAGTGTGGAGCTAAAGAAGCGGCACCTGGAAGAGTCCTATGACTCCTTGAGTGATGAACTGGCCAAGCTCCAGGCCCAGGGTGAGGACTTCTTAAATCTCCAACCCACCTATCCTGGGGCCTGAGATCCCAGAGGAGACAGGAAGGGAAAGTAACTGACAGACATCAAAAGAGACTACCTGACTGCTTGGTCACCAAAACATCAACCTGAAATCGTGGATGTCAACACACATGCCACTGAGCCAAGTTGCATGTCACTTATTTTGCAGAAACTGTAACCCTCCATTGTTCTCTGTCCCTGCTATTTCAAATTGGACTGTTCTAACCCAGAAAAACATCTCTGTGGGTCTATTCTGGGTGGCTGTCCCCTGCCCTGCTGGGAGCTCTGATCACAATCTCAAGAAGTTCTTTCTGGAGGAGGTAGGAGAGATGTAAACTGGCTTTTCCCCTTTTCCCTCAGAAAATGTACATGAGGTAACCCTGAAGGACCAGGAACCAGACATACAGGATGCAGATGGAGCGAAGGTGAGTGGGGAAGGTGTGGGGGGCACTTAGGGCTGACAGGGCGAGGGATGCATGGGCCTTCATATAGCTGTGTCTGAGGTCTGCCTTTGAGCTCAGGATGGGGTTGTTTGCAGAAGGCCCTGGAGCTGCAGATGGAGAGTCACCGTGAGGCCCATCATCGGCAGCTAGCCCGGCTCCGGGACGAGATCAATGAGAAGCAGAAGACCATCGATGAGCTCAAAGAGTAAGGGTTCCCCCGGGCCAGCTCTAGGCTCCATTCGGTGCTCTCACCTTACTGTACTCTCTCAGATGCTCCCTTTTGGGCCTAGGATCAAGTTCTTTAGTTTCCCTGTCATTCCTTCAATAGTGACACAGCTTCACAGGCCAACTTCAGGAGCTACAAGGAGTCAGGACCAGTCCCTAGCTTTGAGGTTCTCATGATTAGATATCTCAGGATTCCTTCCTCTATCATGGAAACAATGACCTGAGTCTGCCTCTGATATCCAAAAGTAGATCCATCAATTCTAAGTGAACTCATTTGTACAAGAAGGAGGAATACGTTTGGAGAGCTGGTCTTCCCTTTTTCTCTCTCTCTTTTTTTTTTTTCTCCCTAATTCTTCCTTACCCTCCATAGCCTGAATCAGAAGCTCCAGCTAGAGCTGGAGAAGCTCCAGGCCGACTATGAGAAGCTGAAGAATGAAGAACACGAGAAGAGCACCAAACTACAGGAGCTGACGTGAGTGACAGGCCTGCCTGCAAACCTGTGGTCATAGTGGTTGAGAACTGCCTACTCAGACACACTTGCAGAGGCAAGACGCACATGTAGGCGTGAATATGGCGACTCACATGAACCAAATGCCTCAAAAGATAAATTGGTAGGGTGGGGATGGAGGAAAAAACAAGACTATCAGAAATGACCAATGTTGAGTATTACCTGACATGGAAAGATGTTTGTGATGTTCCGTTAAGTGTAAAAAGTAGGTTACAAAACAGTATGAATGGCATGATCCCTTAAAAATTTATATGTGGATGTATATAGAGAGAAAGAGACAGAGAGAGACACAGAGTATCTTTGGGTACTAGAGGTGGCTCGTTGCTTGACTGCTAACTGAAAGGTTGGCAGTTCAAACCACCCAGAGGTGCCTAGGAAGAAAGGCCTGGCACTTTGCTTCCAAAAGGTCAGCCTTGAAAACCCCATGGAGTGCAGTTCTACTCTGCAACATATGGGGTTGCCATGAGTCAGAATCAACTCCACAGCAACTGGTTTGGTTTTTGGTATGTATATATATGTGTACACACAGACACACACACACACACGCATAGAAAAAATAGTTCGAAAGTAGGGACACCAAAATGTCAATGGTGGTTTCATCTGTAGGAGGTTTCATCATGGGCTTTTTATAAAAACTCATTTTACTTCCCCTTTTTTTTTCCCTAACTTTTGCACAACGAACAAGAGTGACTTGTATAATAAAAAGTAATAAAACAGGAATGAAAGGAGGAAGAGATGAAGGAAGGAAGGAATCCCGAGGAGTCTTTATGTTTCCCTCCTTCTTATCTCTGCTGCAGATTTCTATACGAGCGACATGAGCAGTCCAAGCAGGACCTCAAGGGCCTGGAGGAGACAGTTGTAAGTGATATTCTTCTGTGCCAAGTTAGAGAGTCAGGGGAGTTTCTTTTCCGCACCCAACTTCCTCCTAACCCCATTCCGCCTGCCTTTCTGCAAACAGTCTGTGGCATATTCAGGACACTTCTTTTCCTAAAGGATGAGTGACTCACCTGACCACATCAACTGAAGGTTCTAGTAATGCTGGAGGGAGAAGGTTGACCTAGTAATTGACTGCCCCAAATTTTCCATCATTCTTTCCAGGCCCGGGAACTCCAGACCCTCCACAACCTTCGCAAGCTGTTCGTTCAAGACGTCACGACTCGAGTCAAGAAAGTGAGTGCCATCCTCAGAGTCTTCTCCGGCCCCTTGCTGCCTTCAGTGGGATTGGCTCAGCCTGGACTGGGTAGGACCTGTTGGGACTTGGCCTCAGGACAGTCACCTCTTCCCCTCTGTCTTACATCAGAGTGCAGAAATGGAGCCCGAGGACAGTGGGGGGATTCATTCCCAAAAGCAGAAGATTTCCTTTCTTGAGAACAACCTGGAACAGCTTACAAAGGTTCACAAACAGGTAAGGGTGGAGAAGCAGTGAAGACAATGTTTGAGGCCAGGTACCCGGATACCCAAATCTTTGGAGTTCCCCTGGATTTAGAAAACCTAGCTGCGTGTTTTCCCCCCTTCTGCCTTTTACCTTCCCTACTAATTCCTTATTTATACCATTTTTTGGTTCCAGTTTTACCTTGCTCTTTGTTCCATGCTTGTTTTCCCCTCTCAAAGCTCCCAACCCATCTCTGTTAGATGTGGAATTTCTCAGCCCTGCCTCGGAGGAAAGAATCCCTGGGTGGTGCGATCAGTTAGGCGTTCAACTATTAACCAAAAGGTTGGTGGTTCGAACCCACCCAGGGGCACTTTGGAAGAAAGGCCTGGTGATCTGCTTCCAAAAGGTCACAGCCTTGAAAACCCTATCGAGTGCAGTTCTACTCTTGCGTACATGG
The DNA here is from genome assembly GCF_030014295.1 of Loxodonta africana. Taxonomy (NCBI): domain Eukaryota; kingdom Metazoa; phylum Chordata; class Mammalia; order Proboscidea; family Elephantidae; genus Loxodonta; species Loxodonta africana. Next base: position 79,784,726 of record NC_087345.1, on the reverse strand, counting down.
GGTCACTAAGCATTGTCATTGACTGGAAGGCAACTTTTTTTTCTTTTGTGACCTTGGAGGGAGAGGTTGAACCTCACAGAGGTTTAAGAGGCATAGGGCTGCAACTCTACAAGAGGGATACTAGCCTACACTTTAGCCTGAGATAGAAGACAAGAAGAACAAAGGGACTTGGTTCAGTTGAACTTCTTTTGCAAAGAGCACTCCACCTGCCTAGGCCTGGTGCGGGCATGCAGGGAATTTAATTATGTCCTCCAGATGGTCCACCCAGCTCCTGGTTGGGGCCAAACTCCTGTGTATTAAGTTGCTGCCTCTCTGTCTCCCTCCTTGCTGCTGCGGTTCCTTAGGTGGCTGGCTGGGTTTCAAAGGTATGGGGTGGGGAGGTAGGAGGGGCAGTCCAAAGGAGTCAGGACAGGAAATGTTTGGTGCCTACAGAGCAGAAGCATCCTCCCTAGCACCAAATATCTGAGCCTTGGAGACCAGCTCAACAGTCTGTCAACTGGCTCTTTTAACTGATTCATAAGATTAACTCTCCCTAACCTCTACCTCATTTGCTTCTTTTCAAAGCCACCTTAAAATTCCATTCAAACTCATGTTCTCCCTAGCTTAGAGCTTAAATTTCTTTTTTTTCCCAGTGCAATGCCCAGCATATGTAGTAAATAGTACTATTATTTTTGGGGGTGAAACAATCCCAGCCCTGTGGCCCAGTGAGAATCTGCAGGATTTATTTACAGCAAAACCTGCGAAAGCCAGAACTTGTGTAGGACGGAAGCTTGTCATAGAAGGAAAACTCAAATATTTTCCACTAAAATGAGCACTAGAAAAGTGGACTGCACCCTGTTAAAGGTAGAAAACTTGCAAGACCTGGAAAAACAAGGCAGTCCCATCGAATTCCGGCTCTCACTGGTTCCACCATACTTCATTTGGGCCTGCAGAGGGCTTTAATACTATCTTTTCCCCTTTGCTTATTATAAAGACTGTGTAATAGCATTACAGAAAAGTGGAAGGACATGGGGGAGACACTTGTAGTCAGTTCTGCCACTCTATTTTCATTTCTTTGTGGTCACTTCCCTCCCACCCCAAGTCCAAATGCATATTGCTTTTAAAGGAACTTTTTCCTTGGGAAGCCGCAGGCTGTTTTTTTCTCCCTCATTGAAGCATCTGCCCCTGCTCTAAGAACCAAAAACTACTCACCTATAGAATAAACAAGGTCCCTGGGTGGCGCAAATGGTTTGCGCTTGACTAATAACCTAAAGGTTGGCGGTTCGAATCCACGCAGTGACTCCACAAAGAAAGACCTGGTGATCTGCTTCCGTTAAGACTATAGCCAAAAAAAACCTTATGGAGTAGTTCTACTCTGTCACACATGGGGTCACATGAGTTGGAAACGACTCAATGGCAATGAATTTTGTTTTTTTGGGGGGTGTGTTTTTGTTTTTTAATAGAATAAATAGAGGACCTACAACTTCCTGCCTCAGCTTACTCAAGACTAGAAAGGGAAAGGAGAGAGATACAGAAACTTCTTAGTTAAGAGAATCTCAATAGCCAGGGCTACCAGCCCTGTTACAAATTAAGCTAAACTATTGTCACAGCAAAACGGTATTTATAATCTATAAATTGTCCAAAATCAAAGCTGCGGAGAAGTATCTTCAGCTCCTGTTCCCTTTTCCTCAGTGTTCCCTGCTACACCGATTTACCCAACATCATCCAAGGCCCCATGCCTTCTGCAATCTCTAGTGCCCCCAGTTGTTGTGTGGAACCTTGTAAAAAGATCAGGAAGTCTTTTCTGGCTGCGAGGTGGTTGCTGCCATGCTCTAGCTTTATTTAAACGGGGGAGAGACAGCCCAGGAAATCCTTGAGTGTGAAGGCAATGAGCACAAGGCTGTGAGACTGCAAACATTTTCTTTCCTTCCTGTGGGGTCCTGTGTGTGTATGTGTGTGGGGTGGGGGGCTCCTGTTTTCCAGCTTCTGCTCCTGCTCTGCACTGCGCCTAACCCCTACTCATTGCCCTCAATACCATATCCACCCTCAACACTGCTACCATGTTCTTGCTGCCCATCCTTTGCATGACCACGGAGCCGCCTCTGGGTAAAGGGGTGCCTTGTCCCCATAGTTGCCCTGGGGCTGTTGCTATGATACAACCTGTGAGATATTGGGGAGGGGGTCCTAGACCAAAACGAGCCTGGGACCCAGTGCTGTCACAAGAGTTCTGGGATACAATGGAGATGGTATACTTTGTTGCCCAGAAGGTGATGTAACTTTTTAATGCGTGACCACCCTTTGGTCAGACAGAAGGAAAGACCCAGAATAAACAGCATATTAGGTGATGGGAATGGGTCCTTTCAGTGAAACACCGTGTTTGCCTCTTCTCTGACTCTTGATGTTTCTTTATTCTCTCTCCCCACTTCCCACCCCCACACTCCACTGGGTGGCTCTATCTTGGGTTGCTCGCCTTTCTCTTGGCCTCTTCCCCTCGGCTCACCCCACAGCTGGTACGTGACAATGCAGATCTGCGTTGTGAGCTTCCTAAATTGGAAAAACGACTTAGGGCTACGGCTGAGAGAGTTAAGGCCCTGGAGGGTGCACTGAAGGAGGCCAAGGAGGGCGCCATGAAGGACAAGCGCCGGTATCAGCAAGAGGTGGATCGCATTAAGGAGGCTGTTCGGTACAAGAGTTCGGGCAAGCGGGGCCATTCTGCCCAGATTGGTGAGTGGAGGGTGCATGTCAGTAGGCAAGGTGGGATTACCACCTGGAGCAATTTTTCTAGCAAATTCCTAAGTGCCAAGCAACTAGATTATTGCTTTTTACCCACCCCCAGCCTTATCCCTTCTCAAAAATAAATAAATAAATAAAAGTATAAAAGTAGATTATCTTACAAGCAACTCAGTTCAATCCAGCTGGATGACCTCAGTGAGCAAGGCATCTGCAGGGTAACAAACAGCCTCCTCATAGTCATTTTTCTTTCTTGACCTCAGCCAAACCCGTCCGACCAGGCCACTACCCGGCATCTTCACCCACCAACCCCTACGGCACCCGGAGCCCTGAATGCATCAGTTACACCAACAGCCTCTTCCAGAACTACCAGAATTTGTACCTGCAGGCTGCACCTAGCTCCGCCTCAGATCTGTAGTGAGTGACCAGGGAGGGGTGTGGGCTGGAGTCCCAATCCAAAGATCTCTGGACCTTATGAGGCCTAGGGTTGGGTCAGTTACTGGGTGAGATTTAATTATTTTTCTAAGTAGCTTCCTTTCTAATCCTTTCTCAACGTCATACATGCACCTCCGATTAGCAGATGGGCCTCTGCCCTCCCAGCCTGGGGCCATGTTTACTGTCTTCAGTTCTCTGGGGGGTGGGGATAGCTCTGTTCCTGAAGGTGCAGGTGCAAAGGTAGTGGTCTGGTGGTCCTCAGAATAGTGGAAGGTGGGCGCCAGAAGCCTCATTTCTCTCTGCTCCATCCAGCTTTGCAAACTCCTGTGCCAGCAGTGGGGCCACATCTTCCGGCGGCCCCTTGGCTTCCTACCAAAAGGCCAACATGGACAATGGTGAGTGAAAAAGATGGGTACTCCAGCCTCTGGGATCCTCAGAGCAAGCAGAGAGGTATAAGAAAACTAAGTGGCCCTGTAGCTACAGGTCTGATACTGCCCATCCCTTTAGGATATCAGGCTCTCTTAGAAGTGGATTCCTCCTATTACCTTGTCTATCCCCACCTTTACCTTCCTATTCTCTCTTCCTCTCCTTAGGGAGGGGTCAGGGAGGCTTTTTCCTTAAACAAAATAATGATGCCTCTTGGGGTAGTTGGGGATAGAGTGCAACAGTCCCATAGGTAGCTATGCTCCAAAGAGTCTTACCTTTTTCTTAAAGGGATTAGGGTGAGAGAAGGTTTGGGGAGACTCTTACTAATGCCCAATCTCCTGTTTTCTTCTTCTAACCCTGTGTTTTCAACAATGGATCTCTTCAGGAAATGCCACAGACATCAATGATAACAGGTACACCAGTCCCCACTGCCCTTGGGTTTTCTGGGTAGAGTTAGAAGAAATTATTACGTTTCTCTCGTGCCCTTCTTAAAGGTTCCCTGGATCCTCTGGGGGAAAGAAGAAGAAATGAGAACTGTTGTCTTATCACTGTGTTCATCCAGGAGCTCCCAGTCATTCCCCTGCCTCAGTGCGGCCCACCGTCCCTTCACCCAGTTCTTCTGTGGCTTATCCCTTTTCCAGTTTGGGGAAAATGCCATGGACATTTGATGACCTGTGTTTCTTTCTTACTTTTTGGGAACTTTGTGACCTTGGGCAAGGCAGCTACATCTCTCTGGCCTTGATTTTCCATGTGTTCCTGTCAACCATGAATCATCCCTCCCTTTGCTCTCTCATAGGAATGCATTTAGAGCCAAGCGGTCCCGACAGGAATGCTTCCATTTATAGAGTTGGCAGTGCTGTGATGGTGGTGCACTCTTCTTTTCCTCCAGGAGTGACCTGCCATGTGGCTATGAGGCTGAGGACCAGGCCAAGCTTTTCCCTCTTCACCAAGAGACAGCAGCCAGCTAATCTCCCACACCGACTGCTGGATACCTGCACTTACAGGTAGCTTCGGGCCTCTTCCTCTGACCAGCCTCAGGTTGCCTCCTTTCTAGCCCTTTAGCCTCTCTGTTCCTCCTGCCCTTTTTTTTTTTTTTTTTACCATCTCAAAACTTTTAGTATCCAGTTACCCCCTCAACTCCTGCTCTCCTTTCCTGGGGGCTTCCTCTGTACTGCTCTGTGTCATCTGGCCACCGTCTCCCCCTACTCCCTTAGGCTTTTGGCTATTGTAGTAACCACAGTACTACCTTTCTGCCACTAGGGGTCACTGCCACATATCAGAAGTGAGCAAGGGCCTTTGTAGCTCTAGAGTGGCACATTGGTCACAGAATGTAGACATTAGGAGCCCTTGGGAGAGCACACCAATCCTACCTATCCTTCCACCCTAAAATAATGTTGGATGGATAGCTCTTTTCCGAACTGAGAAGTCTCCAGTCAAGGAGATGTTTGATTTCCGGCCAGACCTGTTTCCTATCCTCCGCATATTTGTATATACCACCAGCAAGTTTTAGAAGGTTCCTATGAAGCCTAACCTTTTGTCCCTCTAGCTTCAGTGTCAGTACTCCCCTCCCATCTTGCTCAGTGGAGGTGGGAAGCAGTTGTCTCCCCACCTCCCAGCCCCTCCTTTTCTACCTCTGCCCCCAGGCCCTCTCCCTAGCAGCATAGGCACCCTCCTGGTTCTTCTGGGTCACCAGGCTTTTCACCAACGTTGCTTTAGGGCCCAGAACTGGGCACTGGGATCCTGTTCTACTGCTCACTTTGGAACCTTGAGGAATTAAAAGAGAACAGCCTCTTAGCTGGGCTGCATCTAAGCCATGTCCTTCCCAGGATACTAGGCCAGGCACACAGCAGAAAGAGACCAGAAGCAAAGAAGCAAGAACAGGGAAGGAGATGTTAGGGAAGGTCTGGGGCCGGAGGAGCAGGGGGTGGGAATGGGATATCTGTACATTGGTGTTAAAGGAACATGACTATAAACCAAAGTTTGTGCAAATGCCACCCTGTTCCTTGGGAGCCAAGAGCTCAGCACCTGGGCTGCAAGGTGATTCCTCACACCCTTTTTTTCTTTCTTCCCCAGTTTCTAAGAGGGACTGAGGCCTCTTCTCTCAGCATGCTGCAAACCTGTGGTCTCTGATACTAACTCCCTCCCCAACCCTTGTTGTTCAACTGTACTATGTTCGATGTCTTCTCTTACTCTGTATCTCTTTGTACTCTGTATCTAGATATCAAAAGCTGCTGCTATGTCTCTCCTCTCTGTCTCACTCTCTAAGTATCTAACAATGTATCTAGCAATTTCTAAGCATAGTCAACCCTCCTCATTTGGGGTAATAGAGTGGAGGGTGAGTATTTCTTCTTTTTTTCTCATATATTTGTCTCTCACACTGAGTGGTGTTAGTCACTGAGTAGAGGTCACGGAAATGATTAAAAGAAAAACGAGAGCTAGAGGGCTATGGCCCTCTTTTCTCTCTCTCACACACACGCACACACAAAAAAAGCCTTAAGCAGAAGAATGTCTTAGCATCATAAGAAGACACAGAAATAAACTCTTCCTCCCTCCCTTCTCACATAGATCACAGGTAGGGGTCAATTGGAAGGGCTGCTAAATCATATGTATAATTTTCTTCATACACCCCCTCACCCCAACCAAGGGATTCCAGGTGTTCACCTCTGGAATGAGTTGGCCTATTGCCTCCCTCTTCTATTCTCCCCTGGACTGAGAACATGGATCATTTCCCTTTCTCTTCCAATCTTCTCTGATATCCTTTACCCCACAGCTCATGACCAGAACCCAGAGTTGATTAAAAATATTTTGAAAAATTGAGGAGGCAGACCCCTCCCAACAATCTGTCAAATAGGTTGCTCATCTGTCCGTGGTGATAGCTATGGGCAAGCACAGTCAAAACTATTGATTCCTTGGGTTTAGGCATGAACAAGCTGGGAAATTCCTTTTGTGTGTGTGTGTGTTTGCCACAGTTGCCCTCAGATTGAAGTGATAAGCTGGATTCCTTTCTCTGTCCTATATTGGGCTGCACGTTCCTCCCATCTCCATCTTTTGGTCTGGGGGCTCTCAGTTCACTGGCAAAACATTTATCTCTAGATACCTTCCTTTCCAGCAGGAGCCTGATTAACCCCAATACACATTTTTTATTTTTTCACAGAGTTTTTTCTTTAATGTTCCCATCTGGTATTAAGTGCACTTTAAGGAAAGGAGCAGGGCAGATTTTCCAGAGGTGAGAGAGCTCAGGGGCTTAACCCGAGGGCTCTTCCACCACTACATTCTCAGCCCACATGCCCCCTGGAGACTTGAGAGGGCTGTTGTTTTGGTTTCACACAGTCCTCTCTGTCCACATGGTGCTCAGGTGGTTTTCCAGGTAAATGCAGTGATGGAGAATGAAGGTCACTAGCCAGCCCAAGTTACGAAAGAAAGTCTGGTGTCCAGATAGCCAGTCTTATCTGGGCTAGAAGACCAGGATCCCCCAGCAGCAGGCATCCATCACCTAGATTCTTCTAAGTCAGGCAAGAAAGCTTAGTGTGAGTGCCAGCTGGTAAATACAAACTTTATTAGTGTGTTACTCCTATAAGGGAAAAAGTCCCTGCTCCCTTTACCTGTTAGGGCCCTTTTCACAATTAAGGAGAAATGCAAGAAAAAAAAAAAAAAAAACAGGGGTGTGGGATAAATTCCAAAGTGGCAGTTTTCAAACATTTTTAAGAACAAATCTTACATAGAACCTAATATATAAAAAATAGCTGAAAGTGACACAGACCTGGGTGGTTTGCATCTTCTTTGTTTGGTGGAAAATGCCTCATTACTTGAGGAGCCCTTGAGACAGTACTAAGAGCCTCTGAGGTTCTGCACAGCAGTTTGAAAACCACCACTCTGAGGAAAGGGTTCAACGTGGCTCCCCTTCACTAAACCTCCAACTCTTAGCAAAGAGCGGAAGGGTAGGTGAGCCGTCCAGACCCAATAGGAGAAGACAATACCTGTGCACCTGTGATCTGGGCATGAAGGGAATCAAGCTGCTAAAGAATTTGAGTCCCCTGCTTAGAGGAATACCAATAAAGGGACTTAAGCTAATATTTGCCACCAGGGCACCTGAAAATCCAGTGGGTTTTATGTAATCTTGCCACTAAATGATTCTTTTGAAAAATACATAAGGAAATGCGAAGGTGTAGGGCAGAGGAAGAGGGAGCTGACACGGAGGGGGCAGCCTTCTCTTCAACAACATGTAAGGGAAATGTAATCCACTTACACATATGAGAAACGACACACATACAAACCCTTCACCAGAAGCCTCATACTGTGTCCTCCTCCTCCTTCCCACTCTCACTGCATCCGGTCCAGAGAGCCAGGGTCACAAAGGACACCTGGCCTGCCCACTCACATCTGCCAAAATGTTGCATGCCAGCGTGGAAGACAAACCAAACTGCACAAACCCCAGTGTGTATTTACTTGATGTACATAAATACCTTTAAAATAAAAGAAATTCAATGATGACTCTACACTGTTGTAAATCTTCTTTATCGCCGCCCCCCGCTCCCCATCTCACTCCCTTCTTTGCAGGTAATGGCACTTAGAATGTAGTACGTACTCTTCCAGATGTTTTTCTATATATTTATACACAGCTATTTTTTTCACTTGACAAAATATCTTGGAGATCTTTTCAAGTCAATAAACATAGTTTACCTCATTAAAAATATATAATTTTCCATATATTTTTCCTGTAATTTATTCAACCATTCTACTATTGGCTGGTATCTAGGTTGTTTGTAATTTTTAATTAAAAATGTATCTTCTTGTGCTCATCATTTTTCACCCAGACCACCACTGCAGTCTCAGCATCAATTCCTGCCCTCTCCCATGCCTCTCCATCTCTCCCTTGCCAGTATCTCAATTCTCTTGGCCCAAAATCATCTACATCATCACCTTTCTAACACCCATTTCAGAGCAGAGGTATCTTCCCTGCTCCTTCTTCACAGCTTCTGGGAGGAATGCAGAAAACTGCACAACCAAAGAAGGAAAAAAAGGGCAACTAAAACCCAAGAAAGGCACCCTGGTGATGCAATGGTTAAGCATTTGGCTGCTAACCAAAGGGTCAGCAGTTCAAACCCACTGGCACCTCCCTGGAAGAAAAGACCTGGGGATCTGCTCCTGTAAAGATCTCATCCTAAGAAACTCAATGCGGCAGTTCTACTCCGGCCTATAGGATTGCTGTGAGGGGTAATCCACTCAATGGCACACAATGACAACAAAATATAAGACCCTACACACCCAACTGGGCCCTCAGTGCTGCTCCTCATTCTATCTGTATGTCTCTTCTTAGTTTCCTCATCTACCTTCCAGAGTAACCTGGTCTCATCCTTCATTCCTGAAAATCTCTTTCCACCCATTTCTCTTAGGCAACAACTTTGTCTTCTGCTTCAAAGGGAAAATTAAGGTGATGGGGCACGGAATTCTTCACGCCCCCCCCCCCACACCTACACACTTACCTGTACTTGCACATATCCTTTCCTTTCTCCCTTCTGACAAGTGGTAAATCTCCCTTCTCTGGCTAAAGTCTAAAGTCAGTCCCTGGTAGATCCTTCATTCTTGAGATACTTGCACCAGATCCCAATATATAAAATAACAAAGTGAGTCAGATTTGGGCACTTTGCATTTTCTGTGTTAACTTCTTCTTAACATCTATCTATGGTTTCTTCCCTTCTCCATGTAAGATCTCCTCCCTTTGCCCTGTGTTTGTCTATGTTACTTCCCTATCTTACTTACAATATGTTAAAAGCACTTAAGGGGTCTCCAGTGCCTACTGTCTCCTACCTTAAGTCTTGCTTCTTCCCACTTGTCCAGGTCCAGCCCTACTTTGCTGTTTACGTCTCCTAGAAACAGACTCATTATTTCTTGGCTCCATGCCTTTGTACACTGTTCTACTCAAAAAAAATTTTTTTTTAATTTTAACCCATAGCCCTGAACTCCACCCAGACTTTGATACCCAGCTCAAAATCTCCATTCTTTTTGAAGTCTTCTCTGACCAGCCACACATCCTTTCTCTACGTCACTAATGTTAGCTCATACACAGCTCCAGTACAGCACTAATCTCTCATATTACAACTTTCTCCTTTGGTCAGCTGGTGCTATTAGACTCTGAATTCCTTGAGGGCAGGAACTGTCATATCCCCTGCTTCAATCAAAGGAGGACAATCAGCACCTACAACAGTATATGGCACAAATAGGTGCTCTATAAATATATGAACGAATAACGAAAAAGGCGCAGCGGGGCCAAAGGTAAGAATTTTGGATTTCCAAGGCCCGCCCTCCCCAGCCCAGGCTTCCTAAAGAAATGTTTTCGGGTTAGGTTCAAGCCCGAGGGCATTAGCAAAACCGGAAAGCGGTGACTTTGCAGCAAAGAATTCCCCGACCTGGGAGTGAGTGAGACCAGCCCTGGCCGCACCCTCGTCGCTTCATTAACCGGCCTGGCCCTCCCGGGCTGCTCACCGGCCTCAGAGAGCAGCGCCAGAGGTCACCGGTGCTGAGCCAAGAAAGCCCACCCAGCTCGCAGGCATCCTGGCCGGCGGGCGACGAAGGGGGCGGAGTCAGTCTTGCTCCGCCCTGCCCGCAATCCCGCGGGCCAGCCTCCGGTCACGTGACGCGGCGCAGGTGAGCACCGCTTCCGGGGTCGGCTTGTGGATTGTGGCCGGCTCGGTCTTCTCTGCGGTCTGGTGCGGGGGAGACTATGGCGTCCTCCTCGGCCCCGCCAGCCACCGTATCGACGGCGACAGCGGGCCCTGGCCCGGGTTTCGGGTTCGCCTCCAAAACCAAGAAGAAGCATTTCGTGCAGCAGAAGGTGAAGGTGTTCCGAGCAGCCGACCCACTGGTGGGCGTGTTCCTGTGGGGAGTAGCCCATTCGGTGAGACCCGGCCCCAGACCCCTGCAGCTCTTTCCGAACCCCTTAGGCCCTGCCCTTCGGAGCGTCCCTGTTTCCAAGACCCGGCTCCGGAACCCCTCGCGCTGTCACTTTCCTTCCGGGGTGTCCTGATCCCCGCCCACCAACCCGCAGGTGTTGCCATAGATTTTTTTCCCTGTAGACTTTTATTGTCTCTCCCTTTGCCCCTTACTGCTCCACTCTAGTTCTGCCTTTCCCACCTGAAATCCAGCTCCCTGTTCTTGACTCTTCTGCCACCTCGTCTCAGCTCCAGGCAGTGGAGACCGGCCTGAACCGGGCTCCACCTGGGGGGACACAGCGGGGAGTGGCTCTTCAGGGTTGGTGGTGGTGAGGTCTCTGGTGAGGGAGAGAATGTGCGTGTATGTATGTGTCTCGTAGCTGGACAAGGGAGATCGTTTTCCAGCCCGGGTCCTTGACTTTGGAACCTTGTCTTTGTCTGGGGGAAGCTCTAGACTTCTTGGACCTTCTAATTCTGCTTATCCCTTCCTTTCCCTTTCAAAGAGGCTACTCCACCCCTGCCTTGAGCTAGTGGGTGCAGTCTTTCAGGGCTTCCATATAATATATGTCTTTGGTTTTGACTGCATCCCCATTGCTGGCTGGAGGGATGGCGTTTGATGGAAGTAGGTGTCATCTTTGACAAGAGAAAAGGCTGAGCAGTTCTGGCCCTGGGAACACTATATCTTGGTGAACTTTAGAAACAGGGAATTTGCTGTAGAAGGTATGGCCTGGGAGTCAGGAGGAGACCAAGGAGGACCGTACATCTCCTTTCCTGAGGATACCTGAAGTGAAGGAAACAGCCGTTACCCCCTTCCTCAGATCTGAAGTGTAAGGTGTGCAGTGATCTTGAGTGGGACAGGGAATATTTTTGAAATCAACTTCCTTGGATTGTTATAGTCATGGCGGGGTTGTGTAGGTGGAGGGAGAGAAGAGGGATACGATTTGTCACATTCCGAATTTGTGGTTTAGAATGTTGTTTGGGGTCAGTCAGCTCCCTTTTGCATTTGTGGCTCTGTGGACTGCTCCCAGTTACCTGGGATAATGTCTTAATAGCTGAGTATCCAGTGCGAGGTACTTGGCATGAGCAAGGCTGATGGAGGTAGGGCTGCCTTTCGTATGTCCCTTCTACGTGACTCATCTATCCTTCTGAGAAGCTTAACTGGGAGTATTTTCCTTTGGTAAGGATTGGGGGAATTACACGGAATACCTGCTTCAGGTTCCCTAGGTATATATATACATTTTAGTCCCAACACCCCATCCTCCAGCCAATACACATTTGCTTGAAGTGTCTGGAATGGAGAAATTCCTTGAACATATGTCTTAATGATGATTCAGCCCGCTTAACAGCAGGTGGGGAGGAGGGGGCAGGAAGAGCTATAGCTGGATCTTGGGCTAGGAATCTCAAGTGGCTTTTTTTGGAATAATACGTTCTGTCCTCTTTTTCTGCTGAGACTGGGAGGAATTGGATTGCACTACAGTGTATGGGATTTAGGTTAGAGTGCACTTGACAACCTCTACCAAATGATTAAAGAAGGATAGGTCAGGCATTTGTTTATTCATTTAAACACTTAAGGACCACTGTGTGCTGAACATTGTGCTAGCTAGGCACCTAAGAGATACAGAGGACTATAATGAGAACTTGCCCTTGAAGAGCTCACAGTCTAGGTGGGGGAACTTACATAAACTAGTGACTAAAGTCATGTGATAAAGGCAGTATTAAGTATTAAAGGCAGGTGAAAAGTACTGTGGCAACACCAGGGAGAAGAAACATCTTCTGTGGATTTTTTAGTACAAGAGCTCCCTTTTCACCCTGAATTAGCAGGCTGCAGCCTAGGGGCTGAGGAGAGCATGTGATGCTTGCCCCCTTTGGGCTGTGGGATGGCTTGACTTTAGTGAACAGGTGCCTAATGGGCTTACATCCTCTGCCTGCCCACAGTCCCTCTGAAATCAGCTGCTCTTCTTTTACCTTCACATAGTCAGGTGGGAACCTGCTGCAGAGAACTGGCTCAGAGTGGGCTGGATGGACTGTCCTGTTTGTAAGGAGATGCCTCTTACATTTCACCCTTGCTGCTCTTGACCCCTCAGAGTCCCATTAGTTCTCTGTCCACTTTATAAATACCTTTTCTTTTCTTTTAAATGGAGCAGGGAACTGTTTGTCTTGAGTCTGCTGAGGGTATTCCCCCCCCCCAAGAATTTATCACAGCTTTAAAAATAAACATAAGCTACTTGCAGGGTTTGCCTGATATAAAATGACTGTTGTGAGCATGAAGTTCCATGGGGGCGGGGGTGTGAGAGGCCATGTGTGAGGGCTGCTTACTGCATTTCTGCTTGGGCTCCAGAAGGAGTTAGATACATTATCTCATTTCTGTCAAGCATATGCACAGCCAGTGTTTTTAAAGGAATGAGGTTTGAATTGCTCCTCCTGACTCCTGCACAAACCCAGTATATGGGTAGTTCTCTACACCCCTACTCACTGCCTACCTATTCACATTTTGACTTATCAGATCAATGAGCTCAGCCAGGTGCCTCCCCCAGTGATGCTGCTTCCAGACGACTTTAAGGCCAGCTCCAAGATCAAGGTCAACAATCACCTTTTCCATAGGTCAGTGTGGACCCCTGCCCTTCCTTCTTATGAGAGCTTTCCTAGAAAAGAGTAATAATAATTTTAAAAGTTAAGATTCAGTGAGTTTCAAGGTTTTAGATTTAGAAGGCAACTTACAAGTTGTATAGTCTAACCTTTTTCCCAATGCAGAAATTGTTTTGTGCAAAGAAACCATTAAAATAATTTCCAGTGTTCCCTAGACCCTTTTATTTACTAGTGCTACCTCTCCTCTAGCCTGGCAACTTTTTAGAGTAAATATGCTCAGATGCCATTATTATTAGTTTCCGATAGGGACTCCCTGAAAGAAATACCTGAGCCCTCTGAGCCCTCCTAATATCAGAAGATGGCATTCAGAACAGTGGCACCTGTTGCCGATGTCTCTTACTTGCTTGAGATTTGGGAGGTGCTACTGTTTGGGTGCACAGTAGATCCTGGCTCTACTTTCCTCTGCTTACCACTTAGGCAGGTCACTCAACCACCTTGAGCCACAGTCTCCTCTTCTGTAAAATGGGGATAATATGCCTTTAAAGGACTTCACAGGGTTTTATGAAAGTCAAATGAGGTAAGATGTTTGAAGGTGTTTTATATACTGTCAAGTCCTATATAAATATAATATTGTTACTTTGATTGTTTTCTTATCCTGAAAAACCCTATTCCAGGGAAAACCTACCCAGTCATTTCAAGTTCAAGGAGTATTGTCCCCAGGTCTTCAGGAACCTCCGTGATCGATTTGGCATTGATGACCAGGATTATTTGGTGAGAATACATTTTAGGGTGAGGGTAGTTTATTTCTACCTAGCAAACTTGGGACAGCTATGCTTAGAGAAATGAGATCTTTGGAAAGTATGATTCTTTACCTTTTTACAGTCACAGGCATCTTTAAAAATCTGAAGAAAGCTATAAATCCTGTCCTTGGAAAAAATGTAGGTATACTCAATTTTTGCATTCAATTTCATTCAGTCCATTTATGGACACCAGGTTAACAACCCCTGCTCAACCTCCTACTCCAACCTTTCATCCATTTTCAGATGTGTTCAGTTGACTATTATCCAATGATTTGCATCTCTACATAAAGGGAGAGGAGAAGAACCTGTGGCCTATTCTGTGTTCCCAGGTGTCTCTTACCCGGAGCCCCCCAAGTGAAAGTGAAGGCAGTGATGGTCGCTTCCTTATCTCCTATGATCGGACTCTAGTCATCAAAGAAGTATCCAGTGAGGACATTGCTGACATGCATAGCAACCTCTCCAACTACCACCAGGTCAGGCCTCTCTCCATCCCTGTTCTTTCTCTCACGTCCTTACTCAGAGGGAGACTTCCTGTCTGTTTTCCTCCTAAAGAAGAACTTGACATCATATTTGTTTATTTATCTTGACATCATCTTTTTAAAAACTAGGTATTGTTCCAAAAAGGCGTGTATGTACCTAGTTGTGCTTGACTAAATAGAATAATTTAGACATATTTTTCCTATCTGGGACTTACACTCTAAAACCAATGCTGTAGATTGATATATAAAGGGCACATATATAGCTAAGTATAAGCTATAGGTTAAGTCAGAATCAGGTAAAGTGTTAATGCCAAATATAGTCTCAGGATTAAATGCAGTTTGGAGAAAAAACCAGGATAAGTGCACAATTGGGATAAATTGGAAGTGAGAGGCTATAATCATGTCTAGCCCCAAGTGGGCACACGGAAGCCATTCACTCTGATCATATTAACTTGGAATGTGGGGTTTATGGAATGTTTTTGGTTATAAAAATACTCTGCTTGAATGTGTTTCTACTGATGAGAAATCTCACCAAAATCAATGAGCAAGAAACACGAGGAATAAATGGAGGACTCTAAAAGGAGTCTTGTTTACCCAACAAATATTGAAAGTCTACTATTACTAAGTCCAGTAGGGAAAGAAAGAATGAAACAGTTCTGGCCCTCAGAGATCTCTTGTTCTAGTGCTAAAGACCAGAAAACCAGCATTAGCACACAACATGATATGTGCAATAGTAGAGGTATGTACAGAATGCTCTGGGGAGTGCAGAGGAAGAATGCTCCAACCCATCTAGGGAAACAGGTGCAGTTGGGAGGCTCAAAGAAAGTTTTTTAGAGGCATCATCATAGGATCTGATTCTTGAAGGATTAGTAGGGGTTATCCATTGGACAAAATGGAAGAGAGCATTCTAGGCAAAGGAAAATAGTGTTTATAAAGGCACACAGCCATGAGAGATCTTGGTGTTAGAGAACTACAAGAAATTCATTGTGGCTGGGATATAGTATATGGAAAAATATTTAGGCAGGAGTCAGATCATGAAGGGGCTTATATACCACACAAAGTTTGGGATTGATTCTGAAGGTGATTTGCAGGAGAGTGATGTATATGTGATTTAGAAGTGTCTTTGTGACAATATTTTAGAGAATGGATTGGGGTCAAAAAATACTGGGAGTGGAAATACCACTTAGCAGGTAATTATAATAGTCTAGGTGAGAAATGATGAAAACCTGGAGAATCTAGGGCAGTCGAGACAAGGTGCCCATCCACCAACAGTTGGGAAACATAAAGAGGAACAGGTTTCTGGAGGAAGACCTTTCTGATTTAGACATGTTGGGTTTGAGTTTTCTGCAGTTCATCTAGATAGGTTGCCCAGTAAGTGGAAGGAGAGTGTGTGGAGTGAGATGAAAAGGTTGAGGACAGAACCGTCAGGAGCAAGTAAAGAGTCCATAAAGGAGAATAAGAGTAGGTGGATGATTTTAATCATTTATGCCTTACTTTAGTCCATAAAGGATTTGAGGGTAAAGAGGTAGAGAATCAAAAGAGTGATATAACGAAAGCTGAGGGTGAAGAGAGTTTTAAGGAAAGACTGGTCAACAGTATCAAGTGCCACACAGAATTGAAGTACGACAATGACTAAAAAGTACTCAGTAGATTTGGCAGTTGAGGGATTGGGAGGCAGTGATCGATTTTAAAGGAAAAATGAGGGTACAAATCTGATTTCAGTGGTTTGAGGTGTGAATGAGAGGTAAGTGGAGACACTGATTGCTGACTACTTTTTTGAGAAGGGTGGTTATGAAGAGAAGACATCAATACTTAGAGATGGTAACGTTGAGAGAGGAATATTTTTTTAAGAATCCAAATTATATGCCATTACGCAGACATTTTTACTACAGGAATCTGGCCCACCAAGAGACACGAGTCTAGATAAAGTCATTTACTTGATAAGCAGATGTAAGTTCTAACCCTGCTTCTGGGACTTCTGGTAAATCACTTGCATATAGAGAAGGTCTCAGATAAAGATAACACTATTTACCTTCCCCATCTCAGTGGTAAAGAAAAAATGAGAGCAGGCACATTAAAATTGAGACATTGTAAAAATGGAATAAATCAGAGGAGATGGGGTTCTGGAACAGCATGGATAATCAGGGCATCTTCAGGAAGCCCCTACCACTTTTGACTTCTTATAACCTCTCTACTTGAGTTTTCTGCCCCACTCTGGAATGATAGCATTTGAATTCCCATCCCTGGGTTGTTTGTGTACCTGCTACTCACCCTCTCCCCATTCCTTCCTCCCCTTCCACCCCAGTACATTGTGAAGTGCCATGGCAATACACTACTGCCCCAGTTCCTGGGGATGTACCGAGTCAGTGTGGACAACGAAGACTGCTACATGCTTGTGATGCGTAATATGTTTAGCCACCGTCTTCCTGTGCACAGAAAGTATGACCTCAAGGTAAGGATGTGATAAGTATGGCTTAAGGGGAGGATCCTGATGACCTGAGAATGGGGAAGGGCCTGGGAGGATACTGGAAGATTCCTTTTAAAGGAAAGAAGGCTGTGGATTTCAGTAGTTATCTTAGAGCTGATTCTTTTAGCCACTTCTGCTGACTTGGTCTTTGGGTCTCTCCACAGGGTTCCCTAGTGTCCCGGGAAGCCAGCGATAAGGAAAAGGTGATACTAATTTTAGGCAGTAGGGTGAGGGATGGGGGATGGCAGATGAAAGGGATTGTCTTAGGATGAAGATAGCATTCTCCATAATGGGGTAAGAATGACCAACAATGTATTTTTATCTTAAACCAATTAAAAAAAGAGAGACATAAACTTTTACTGATCCAGGGGTTGTTTGGGAGGGGCAAAGGGAACAGCTGCTTTGTTACAGGCTTGGGTTTTCCCATGTGGAAGGTTTGGGGATGAGTGAGGATGCCAGACTTTAAGAGCAAAATGTTTACCCTCCATCTCCCATTCTGGACTCTTATTTTTCAAGCAGCTGTTTTTGCTTAAGGAGAAAAAAAAAAGTCAGCGTGGGGGATCTTGACTGAAAACCATAAGCAGAGAGTAGTGGGTTGTGATTGAGATTACAATTGCAGTGACTGGTGGGTCTGGGGAAACCACTGGAGGCGAGAATGTATGCTGTAAGGTCTCTCTCCCCGAGACGTCACTGAGTTGGAGACTAGAGTCCTACACGAGAGGCAGGAGTCTCTGGGACCTTGGAAAAGGGATGTATTCCAAGACATCCCTTTACGATTCTTAGGTTAAAGAATTACCTACCCTTAAGGATATGGACTTTCTCAACAAGAACCAGAAAGTATATATTGGAGAAGAAGAGAAGAAAGTATTTCTAGAGAAGCTAAAGAGAGATGTGGAGGTGATGAATGGAGTGCTCTGGGAAATGGCCTTTTTTCCTTTTTTTTTTTTTTTTTGCTTCCCACAAGATAGATGTCTTTCCCATTCACAATATGGGGGAGTTCCTCCCCTTCCCTTTATTCTTCGAGTCATCTGCATGAAGGGGAGTTGAGTGTGAGACATGAAAAACCCCCAGAGCTGACCCATGGAGCGGGTGGCTGGAATGGGCTAAAAGGACGATCGTAGATACCAGGACATTTAGGCACTAAGGGGAGGTGGTATACCTATAATCCTCACTTTTATATTCTCATTCCTTAGGAAGGCCCCAGAAATTCAGGGGTGGAGGTGTAAGGGTGGTACCTGGGAGTCGGGAGGAGATCTGGGGTGTCTGATTGGTCAGTGGGGTCTCAGTTCCTAGTGCAGCTGAAGATCATGGACTACAGCCTTCTGCTGGGCATCCACGATATCATCCGGGGCTCTGAACCAGAGGAGGAGGGGCCTGCCCGGGAGGAGGATGCAGAGGGGGAGGGAGACTGTGGCCTGACTGGACCTCCTGCTCTGGTGGGTTCCTATGGCACCTCCCCTGAGGGCATCGGCGGCTACATCCATTCCCATCGGCCTTTGGGCCCTGGAGAGTTTGAGTCCTTCATTGATGTCTATGCCATCCGGAGTGCTGAGGGTGAGAGATCCTAGAAATTTTAAGGGTGGGGAGGGCTGTCCCTGGGAGACAAAGACCAGGGTGGTTAGCTTTTTAAAAAAGATCTGGCCAGTTCCTGGGGCAAGGGAGTTGGAAATGTACCTGCTCTTCATTGTTGGTTTCCCTTGCCAGGGGCCCCCCAAAAGGAGGTGTATTTCATGGGTCTCATTGACATCCTAACACAGTATGATGCCAAGAAGAAAGCAGCTCATGCAGCCAAAACTGTCAAGCATGGGGTGAGGGTTACCCAAAGCCTTTCCTTTTCTGTATCATCCTCCTCTATCAGGAGCCACTGGCTTGAGTGTTCTTTGGGAAGAGAGAGAGCAGTGGGGTGGTAGCAAGATGAAAGGTTGGGTATGGAGGGTGGGGAATGGGGAGGGGTGGTGGGGTGGCCTGACACATTGTTCCATATTCCTCTCACAGGCCGGGGCAGAGATCTCTACTGTCCATCCTGAGCAGTATGCTAAGCGATTCCTGGATTTTATTACCAACATCTTTGCCTAAGAGGCTGCCTGACTCCATGGTGACTGCTGCTTTATGTTCAAGGTGGTGGGATTCTGAGAGGCTTGGAGGAATTGGGGATATTCTGGCCAATACTTCTTCTCTTCCTCCTTTGCTAAATTCAGGCTGCAGGCTCCATCCATCCAGATAACTCCCATTTCATTGCATTGGCTCTTCTGGCCCTCAGAAATACATTGTCGTTTTTTCCCTTTCCCTTCCTGCAACAAGTCCCTTTGCTTCTTTAGGGTGTTATTGTTAACCCTCCCAAGTGCCTTGACCTTTGTAAAATGTCCTGTTGTTTCTATAAAAGAGGAGGAGCTGAGGGAACAGGGTTGTTTGCTGTCTTCAGAACCCGACTGGACAGATGGACCTGGTTCAAGCAACTACTCTGGATGCATTTTGCTGTGTAGGATGAACTAAGAGTGTCTGGGTTTTGCTGATAACTTTATAGAACTCACTGTGGCATGCTTCTATCCCAGTAGACCCTGGGATGGGGAACTTTAAAGATACAGATGTGGGTGCAGGCATATGCACATATGATGAAATATGGCCAATCTTGTACACAGAGGTGAGGTGGAGAGTGGTCAGTAGGCTGGGTCCTCATGGAGGTGGGACCTAAGAGGACTTTTGTGATTATGAAGGGAGTTGCAGAGGATTTCTGCCAAGGAATGACCACTCTAATCTCTTCCTTCAGCCTACTTCCACCCCCACCCACCTGTACTTCTGGGTGCAGAAGCCCAGAGCTGGCCAGAGTGTTGAAGCCTGGGTGAAGGTGTTTTAACTGTTTCTGCCCATTACCAAAGCCTCACACCCCTTGTGGTGTTGGAACCGTTGAGTGGGTGTGTGGCCAGTTCTAGAGGCTGGGATGAAATGCCAGGAGTGTGAAGTTCATTTCCCATAGTAAGCTTTCTTTCTTTCTTTTTAGCTATCCTTGTGGTTTACTCCCAGCAGAAGGGAATTTCCCCACTTGGGTCAATCCTGGTCATTTCAACAGGATGGAGGTCTCAAGTGTGCGAACCTCCCCTACTCCCTGGAGGTGTGTGCCTAGCACGCTTCCTTTCCCCATCCCTCTCAAACCCTTTTCCCCATTGGATTTGTCATTCTGTTCTCTTCTGTCCTTACACTGCTACTGTGTCTCCCAGGGGACAGATGGCCTTCTTTGCCATTTTTACTCCACCCCTAGAGAGGAGTCAGAGCCATAACTCAGTCACCGCTCCCCCTCCCAACAAGATAGTTGAGTTGATGCGTGACATTCTCAGAATATAGAGGACCCTAATGAGATAAGTTGTCCCCTCCCCTCCAATGGCTTTGGGGCTAAGGCAACCATTCTTGCTGTTCTCCATCCCCCTTGAGGCTTGTATATTTTTCTAACATAAAGATGGGCACCTGGCTTGTGGAGATGCAAGTTTCTTTGCTCTGTATCTGGCTGGACTGATCTGTCTCACAAGAAGTCATAAGGGAGAATCCCTCTCTTCCCTCCATCTTCTGCTCCAAAGGAGAAAACAAGAGGAATCCGCAGTTGGAGCTCCTATAGTATCTTCTCTTCAGGGGCCTGATGGATCTTTTTCATTCCAATCATCTACCTTTCCCCTGTTGAATGCAATAAAACTCCATGACACCAGCAACTGTTCTTTTGAAATGGGTTTTCTGACCATGTGGCTGATGTATCATGGGCAGTATGGTCTTCATTTGTTGCTTCTGTTTTTCGTCTTTTTTGTTTTATTAATTAATAAAAAATGTGTATTTACTCTTTATTGCGGTCACAATATAAAAAATAAATTATTGAATCCAAATTCCTTCACAGAAATGCCTTTTTTTTTTTCCTTTCTTTTCTGAGGAAGCATACTCTTAGGGGTGCAAAGACTAGATGAAAAATTCTGGCCTTCAGCATGTGGGCCCTTAACTAAGGATGTGGATTTCTAGACAGATGGCTGGGAACTTAAAAGGTTGTATGGGGGCACTGGTAGCATGGGGATAGAAAACTGTTTTTCCTTCAATTTCACGCCATGGAGTTTAGCCCTATATAGAAGGGCCAGAGAAAACAGATGATGCAACCCCCGCTCCGACCCCCGCCACCAGGGCTCTGGGCTTGTTCACACTCAAAACTATGTTAAGGTGAATGGGCTTCAGCCCACAAGCTAAATTAAAAGAGAAACTGAATTCAGCGCTCCTCCAGCCTCCCTGGGAAAGATGATCTCTGCCTGGAAGGGCAGGAAGAGTCCTGGGAAAGTGAAGGAGAAAGTGGCCAGCCCTCTAACCTAGAGGGGGAGGGGAGAAGGGGGCGGATAAACAGAGGTTGTTGCTAGTCTGGGAGATCCAGTACTTCTCGGCTGAGGAGGTCTTTTGGCTGGCAGAGAAACCTAGCTTGATGTGGCCCCAGGGAAGTGAATTGGGCCAGGGGCGGAGACTGCTCTGATGTGGGAAACAGCAGAGCTTTTTTTTTTTTTTTTTCCTTTTGAGAGTTTTTTAACTATTTGAACCATAGGCTTGAGGCCACCACGACCCCAAGCCATTTCTTAAAAAATATATCCACTTCCCATACTGCATCACACTCCCTATCCCCACTTGTGGAAAGAGAAAAAAATCTGAGGCACTTACCAATACCCAGCTGGGAGCAGGTGCGGGGAGGGGGTGGGGGGCGTCTCTCAGACGGTTACAATCTAGGAAGAGGCAAGAGATGAGAGGATGAAATCGTTTAGGACTGGGGTTTGTTTATTTTAGAACAAATGCTTTTCTTTTTACTATGATTCTTCTTCCCATCCCACATTGTTCCTCAAAGGCCCTTCTGGCATAAGGATTTCAGAAACCGCTTCCCTCCCCCCACCCCATCCCTATATACCTAAACCGACGCTCCCCACCCACCCAACCACCACCAGCTCAGAGAAGCTGCCATGCAGCTGGTTGGGAAAGAAAAGGGAAAGGGCTCCTCCCTACAGGGGTAAATGAGAAGCTAGCGGCAGCGTTTCTAAGGGATTTAACCTCCTACCCTCAGTTACACGACGCCACCCTCTCCCTCCAAAGACTGGAAGACGCCTCCATTTTTGTTTTGGGGCGGAGGGACTGGGGCTCCTGGATTTAAAGAGTCAACGGAAACGGTGATTATCACCTGTGAAGGGGAATGGGGGTGCAATCCTCCCTTCTTTCCTTTCTCTCAGTCTCACCCCCTGCAACCCTCCCCACCTTTTCGGGGTCTCCCCCCCTTGTTGCTAAGGCCCGGACCGTCATCCCAGCAACAGCCTCAGTCATGTGACCGGCAATGGCGGCGCTGACAGGAGGTAGGTGAGCCCGGCGTCCCCCACACCCACCGCGCACCCCCCAGACCCCGCTCTCTCCCCTCTCGCACCCCCCGCTCCCCTGCACCCACTCCTTCGCCCTTTCCCTTTGGTACGGCTCCGGAGGACCCCTCCACGCCCCGCCAATCCTCTTTTCACCATCCTCCAGCCTTGGCCTCCTTTTGGGAGGTTCTGGGGGCCGCGATCGGGCCAACATGCACCCCCACCCACCGGTGGGTCTCCCGGGCCTCCGGCGAGAGAGGGGTGTGGGGGGTTAGTTCCGGGTCGGGTCTTGGTGGAGGCCGTGGGGGGAGGGGTGGAGCTGCCTCAGTGGATGCCCCCAGGGACCCTTGCCCTTTCTGGCTGCCCCTGCCACCAGCATCTATCTGTCTGGAGGGAGGGACTGGCCTGGTGTCCGGCCTGGGTTGCTCCAGCGAAATCACAGATCCAGCATAAACTGTGGCCCCGCCTCCCTTTTCTTTGCCAGCAGGACTTGGAGCTAGGACACCTAGGTCCTGGGTCCTCTCTGATGGAGGGGGTGGGTTTCCATTCTGGATAGACAGTGGGGGCTGAGGTCTCAGGGTTCGAGTTTCATTTTCTGAGTGTCGAGGTGAATCTGGCCTTGAGGGAACTATGATGGAGGCACAAACGGACAGCTGCTCCCCTTTCCATCGGTCAAAGAATTAAGGTCACGTTAATGGTTCCTCTTTCCGTTGGAGCTGCATTTGAAGGTGTGCGAACAGCCCTGTAACTGAATATGACAAGACTGGAGGAACATCAGGTCCCTCCAGTAGAGCCCCTGTGTGAGCTCCACCCCTCCTAAATGCAGGCTAGAGAGCTAAAGGGCTATGCTGCGCTGGGTGTGCTGGGTTTAAAAGGTGACAATGAGAACTTTGTTATTGCAGGGGCTGTGGCCACTTTGTTCACATTCCTAACAGACTGCAACAGAAGGGACTGAGGTTAGGGCTTAAGGAAAGCTCTCTGGCAGTAGGGGCTGGATGATTTGGGACTGTGGAGCAGGGTGAGGAGTTAGGGAACCGAGGAAATACTCCTGTCCCTATGATCTGAGACATGTGGCAAGAAAAATCTGTCTGTGTAGGCTTTTCCCTTCCAGACTATTACCTTGAAGCTCTCATAGCTGGAAAGAAAAGATGGAAGGTTAGCATGATCAGTCCCTTCCTTACCAGCTTGAGGAGGGGCTGTGGATGGAGTCAGGCAGGAGAGAGGGAGATGAAATGGAAGAGGAGTTTTTGTTTTGTTTCTGGGCTGGCTGGTGAAAATGTTAACGTTTGCCACCATAACACTTTATTCTCCCCTAGTTCTGGTCAGCTGAGTGTGGAAATAGAGCGATTTCTGCTGTCACCGTTGTCCATGGGCTTTCCAGGTACCTGAGGGAACCTCAACTTTCATTCTTAAATTAGTTCTCTCCATTCCATGTTCTAAGTAATACTATGCGCAGTAACCTATACTCAGGTTCCTGTCTTTGCTACATGGGCTGCTGGGTTGAGGTATGGGGGTACTGGGGGAAGGAGTTTCTTACTTTCCTTCCTTTTCCTTTCCACCCCTCCAGGTCATATAACCCACAAGTAGGGAGCAGGGAAAGAGAGAGAGCCTGCATGCCAATTCTAAGCTCTTCAGGATCAAAGTGAGCAAAACGGAGGGTTGAAAAGTCTTTCTCCCCTTTAAAGAGCCCATTTTTCACCCTGAGGGTGGGGCGGGAGCAATTGTTTCTGTGATCTTGGGAGAAGTGTAAGGAGAACCTAGACTGATTGCTTGGCTAGGATGTTAAAGGAACTTTCTTGTTCTTCAGGGGGTGGTGAGGTTGGAAGATATGGGAAGATAGAAAATGGACTGGGGGGAGAGTTGGGAGTTGGCCTTGAGAGAATGGGGGGCAATATAGTATTTGGAAGGAACCTGAAGTAGGAGGCGTTGATATTTGTCAAATGGGGACCCCCCACCCTGAGTCCCTTTCACCCTGGGGGCAGTGTCGTTCGTCCTGTCCAGAATGGCAGCCTGTGGAGGCACCTGCAAGAACAAAGTGACTGTCTCCAAGCCTGTGTGGGACTTCCTGAGCAAGGAGACTCCAGCGCGGCTGGCCCGGCTTCGGGAGGAGCACCATGTTGCCATCCTCATAGATGGCGAGACCTCTGACATCTATGTTCTCCAGCTTTCCCCACAGGGCCCACCCCCAGCCCCTCCCAATGGGCTCTATCTGGCCCGGAAGGCTCTCAAGGGGCTGCTAAAGGAGGCAGAGAAAGAGCTGAAGAAAGCTCAGAGGCAGGGGGAGCTTATGGGCTGCCTGGCTTTGGGGGGTGGGGGAGAGCACCCAGAGCTGCACCGCCCAGCCCCACCCCCTCTCAGAGCAGCTCCACTCCTGCCCCCAGGAGCACGGGGGATTCCTCCTCCTCCCCCTCCCATCCCACCCCCTCTTCCTCCCCGCCTTCGAGAGGAGGCAGAAGAGCAGGAGAGCACCTGTCCCATCTGTCTGGGGGAGATCCAGAATGCCAAGACGTTGGAGAAGTGCCGGCACTCATTCTGCGAGGGCTGCATCACACGGGCCTTGCAGGTGAAAAAGGCCTGCCCCATGTGCGGCCGCTTCTATGGGCAGCTGGTAGGCAACCAGCCCCAGAATGGGCGGATGCTGGTCTCTAAGGATGCCACCCTGCTACTGCCCAGCTATGAGAAGTACGGCACCATTGTCATCCAGTATGTCTTCCCGCCCGGTGTCCAGGGGGTAAGAAGACCACAGCCTGCCCTCACCCTTTGGTTTCCCCCAAGCTTGTTCTCTGACCTAGAAAGACTGAGTGATGGTGAGTGTGTTTGTTAGATGTGATACAGTCTTGCCATTTCCCAGCATGCCTTCCTACTTAGTGCCTTGGGGCTAGGAGGTCCCCTTGAGGCCCAGCTTTTCCATCCCCATGACCCCAAGGCACACATGAAAATCAAGTGTGATGAGAGAAAGGAATTGACTTTTATTTCCTTGATGAACCTGGATGTTGACAAATATTCTCGGCAGGGGTGAATTTTGTGGAGATCAGGCTCAGGTGCAGGCAGGCACAGTAGGGAGGGATCTGATCATCCTAACAGACCTCCTGGCTGGGAGTGTTTACTCTGTTTCAGATTTACGATTTATAAGGTCAAGGGCCTACAGGTGCCTTCCTTCCAAACAAAAAGTCATTGTCCAATTCTAGTTTGCAGAAGGATGAGTACTAGAGAAATGTTACAGGCTAGACCGTAGAAGAAGCATTGGGAGTGTTTTCAGGTGGATAAGGGAAGGCTGAAAAAAAAATTCTTAGTCTTCACATTTCTGCTGAGTGATCTGGAGAGTAAGGAACAGCTACCTTCCATCACTTCTGAGAATCTATCACTTCTGAGAATTGGGACTTGAGGGATTGAGACAGCAGAAAAAACAATAGGGATTAAGCAAGAAACAGACTCCTGATGCCCAGGCCCCAAAGTCTTTCCTTCCCTGGGAGGCTGTCAGCCTGTTGCTGCCCTGTCAGCATTAGCTGGCGGTGCACAGACAGAAAGCCAGCCAGGATGGCCCTTCATTGGCATTGTGGGCCCTAGGATATCCAGCTGCTCACTGCCCACTCTGCTTCCCCTTCCTCCCAGGCTGAACACCCAAACCCAGGCGTTCGGTACCCGGGGACCACACGGGTGGCCTACCTCCCTGACTGCCCTGAGGGCAACAAGGTGCTGACCCTGTTCCGAAAGGCATTTGACCAGCGTCTCACCTTCACTATCGGCACGTCCATGACCACAGGGAGACCGAATGTCATCACTTGGAACGACATCCACCACAAGACCAGCTGCACAGGGGGACCCCAGCTGTGCGACACCCTTTCATTTCTTCCCCCTAAGCTCCTCCCCCCTTGATACATGTCCACTGAGGGAGCAACATCATGTCCATCGCTCTGGGAGCCTCCTAACTGGAGAGGACCACCCCCCCAAATTGTTCAACCATCTCTCCCACCCGTTTCTCTTACATTCATCCAGGTCTTTGGGCCCACTTAATCTACAAAAATAAGCACAACTGGGCTAAGTCATCTTGGGTTTAGAGATCCTCCCCCCTAAGAGGAGGTGGGGAAGAGTCTGAATGGGGCCTCCACTGAGTAACCCAGAATAAGGGTGGACAGGGGGTAATATGAGCAAGCTCAAACAGGTAACCCTGACCCTCATTTCTTTTTCCTCTCAGGTTTGGGTACCCAGACCCCACCTACCTGACCCGGGTGCAAGAGGAGCTGAGAGCCAAGGGTATCACAGACGACTAAAGGACATCCCCTTTGCCAAGGCCCCTGCTGTCGTCCTCCACTAGGACCCAATGGAAGCCTCTGTTCTCCTCTCTTCCCCTGCCCCCCACACCATACTAGTAGGGGACCTGTCTGACTGGGAAGGGAGTTAAGAGGGGGAGGGGGCAATCTGTCCCCTGTCCCCCACCAGCCAAGTGCTTCAGTGCAGTGTGAGCCACTCCCTCCTGGCACAGGCTGATCTCCAAGGCTCTGCTTGCCGCCTGTGCCCCCCATGTACATACTTCCAGTTTCCCTGCCCCCTCCATTGCCCTTGGCTTTTCTGGTATGTGCTGTGCTTCAGTGACAAAGCTGAGAAAGGACCTGGGTGGGGAGGTGGGATCTCTTGACATCCCCCTCACTTAGGAACTTCAGTGGCAGGGAGAGGGAGTCCACTGATGTGAGCCCCAAGGAGCCGGCTGTGTGTGTTCATCAGATACACTTCTTCTACCTTAACTTTGTCCTTTATCTCTCTGTGTCTCTGTCTCTGTCAGTCTGTCTCCCGCTCTTCTCTGCCCCCTATACGGAGCCTCCTTACCCTGTTCTGGAATCACCGCCAGATTGTAGCTTTTAATTTAATAAAAATAAAGTAAAATATGCAACTCTGTGCCACACCCGTTTTGTTCCGTGGGTGGGGGCGGAGATCAGGGTCTGCTGAGAAGGGGAAGGGGGATGATAGGGAAATCCCTGTGTCCATTCCAAGGGCTTCTGCCTCCTGAGGGCCTGGGAAGATGCAATGTGCTTAGTGGGTTCTATAAAAACACTGCGGAGACCTGGGTCACGCTTCCACATTGGAAGCAGGATTAAGAGGGGTTGGTTTGTTGCTAAACTATAGTTGTAGAGAAAGAACAACCCTACCCCTCCGTTTGGCTGGGGTGGGAGTGGGGGCGGAGCCGGGCAGGGGGGCGGATTCGGCAGCAGCAACTCCCCGGACGCACGCAGTCTTCAGAGCCCCCCAGCTTCCGTGACCCCTAAGCCCTGAAACTTGGAGCAAAGTAGGGGTCCAGCATGAAGCCCCCAGACCGCCCCGCCTCTGGCCGCACTGACCGGATACTGGGGGTCATGGGGGGCATGCTCCGCGCATGCGCCCTACCCGGGCAGGAGGGGGTAAGAAAGGGGGATCGCTGTGGGGTCGGGGGTCTTTAGGAGTTTTCAGGAGGGCTGCACCCCACAACTCAGTTAACACGCAAATAGAAGTCCTGCGGGGAAGTCGCAGGAATCCGTGAGTTCCTTTACAAGGGCCTTAGGTATGTTCTGAGAGAACCGCTCCCTCCACCCCAGCCTTGGAGACCCTTCCTTAACATTGTGGGTTGTGCCACGAGAGAGAAGGGGAAACGGAAAGTCCAGCTGGGCGTGGAAGGAGGGTTCCTTACGGTCCTTCTGTCCCCGCAGCCCCCAAAGAGAAGCCCCCTAGGGCCGGGGGGTACTGAGCCAGAGTCTGACCGTACCGAGGGGGATCAGAGAGAGGAGCGTGAGCGGGAAGCCCCAGACTGGGCTCTGCAGCCCGGTAAGAAGCTGGGGGTAGGGTGGGGCACAGTTTGCCATCCTGGGCAAAGTGGCGAATTCAAAATTTTCTGCTCTCATTAGCGTACGGGTTTGCATCTAATTTGCATGAGACCCATTTAATCGCAGAGACCTCTCCGTTTCTTCTTGCCCTCTAGTCCGATGTGTGTCCCCCACCTAGTAGGTCCCGAGCCCCCGCGGGCGGAGTGTCCCCGCGCCCCACCCCTGGCCCCTCGCCAGCCCGGGCTCCAGGACTTCGCCTTAATTGGTGATTAGACTCAGCTGGAGTCCTGGGGCCTGGAGGGAAGAAAGGTCCGGCGAGAGGGCGGCATCTGGGCTGTGTTCCCCACAGAGAGCTCCCCACACACGCACCCCCTACCGAGGGGACCTTGTCCACCCCCGCACGGCCAGGGACAGCCCCAACCCCAGGACACCTTCGCGCAGGCCAAGACCCCATCCCCGGGACTCTTCACCGTAGAGACCGAGGGCCGAGCTGGGCAGAACCCGCCGCCTGGTTTAACCCCCAGCCCAGAGCACCGCAGTCAGAGCCCAAGATGCAGGAGGAAGGGGGACCTAGGCGGGGGAGCCTAGGCTGGGGAGGAGGGGCGGAGGTGCTGGAGACAAGGAGTGGGAACGTGGTGGTGCCTGGGGGAGGGGGAATTGGGGCGGGAACCCCGCACTGGCTGGAGGGGGAACGCGGGGGAGAGGGCGGAGCTGGGCCGCAGAGGCCCCTCCCCGCGGCGGCACCGGGGCCCGGCCTGTTATTCGGCTCGCGGCTCGGCCCCGACCCGCGCAGCGCCAGTGGCTCGGGGAGTGGGCCCCCGCCTTCTCCCTCGACCGGGCCTAGAGCCACCCCCAACCTGAGAAGCCAGAGACGAAGCTGGAGCTGCTGCCGCATCCTGGCCCAGCCTCCCCCAACATCCCTCTCCCCGGTTGGACATCTGGACTCTGGGCCCCGCACCGACAGGGTTCCGGAAACCCTCCCCGCCCAGCTCCGCTGGCCGGGCCCCGCACCGCCCCCTCTCGAGAGCCCCCTGCCCTTCTCCAAACCAGACTTCCGCCCACCCCTGGACGCCCCCTCTCTGTCGCCTCCCTCCCCACCTCCCCCAGCCTGGACCAGGGTAGGAGGGAGGGGGGGTGTGCGCCCTGCGCCATCCCCGCCCCGCCCCCCGTGAGTCCCCCTGCATGGCCGGCCCGGGTGGGGGACGCGGGGGGGCCCGGGCGCCATGCGGGGGGGGCACAAGGGGGGTCGCTGTGCCTGTCCCCATGTGATCCGAAAAGTGCTGGCAAAATGCGGCTGCTGCTTCCCCCGGGGGGGACGTGGTGAGTGCGAGGTCGGAGGGGCCCAGTGTTGAGTCGGGGGCAGGCTGGGGGTTCTGGTTTGTCCTAGCCCTAGTTATTTAGGGTCTGGAGATTGTGCGTGCGTTTTTTTTTCCAGGAAAGTGACTTAATAGATGATCTCTAAGGTTCCTTCTGCCACCAAATTTATATTAGTTCAAGTTAATAGGGGAAGGGGCAGGGGATTCATCTCTTCACCATAGTTCACTGGATGTGAGAAAGACCCTGTCCCCAGTCCCCTTAGGCCTAGAACTGCTATCTTCACTCTCAGAGGCCTGGGAAGCAGTCTTTTGCCCAGAGTCTACTTCAGATCTGAAGAGGGATGGGGATGGAAGAATGAGGGATGAGGGAGTCTAGGAGGGGCTTTATGGTGAATCGCAGCTCATCTGCCCCAGCCCAGGCCAGAAATAATCCTGATGAGCTCTCCTCACTTGACCCCTCTTATTGAGTTTGTGCATGTCTTGGGGGAGGTGGGCTGCAGAAGCCTTTTCTTTTTATAGCAATTACTGCAGTTGTGTAGGAGAGGTCTGGAGATGGCAGATGGACTCAGCTCTTTTTTCTGCCCCCCCCCCCCTTTTCCAGAGAATGGTCTGTACCCATTGGAAGGGGGAGGGTTGTGGGAGAGCAGATGGCCACCCCCAGCTTCCAGTGTCTGCCCAGATGGCTGCCCCCACCCACATATATGTGCCATGCTCAGGATATGGGGGAACCTCCACATGTACCTGAGAGCTCCAAGCCCGGGGAGCCAGGTGTTTACTGTTCTTCCCAAGGGTGCCTTGGTGAAATTTTCTATCCTGACCAACTCAAACAAGAATAGGAGATAGTGAGCCCTGGGGGAGAAGGATTGAGTATCATGGGGAAGAGACCCTGGGAACTCCCTGGGGATCCTGAGTCTGGAGCTGGACCAATGTTGGTATCTATCACTCCCTTCCCTCCCCTCCCCCCCACCAGAATCCTATTCTATTGCTGGCAGTGAGGGGAGTATCTCAGCTTCAGCTGCCTCGGGTCTGGCTGCCCCCTCTGGCCCCAGCTCTGGCCTCAGCTCTGGTCCCTGTTCCCCGGGCCCTCCAGGGCCAATCAGTGGCCTGAGGAGATGGCTGGATCATTCCAAACATTGTCTCAGTGTGGAAACTGAGATGGATGGTGGCCAGGCAGGACCATATGAGGTGAGCAGAGAGTACTGCAGAAGCATGTAAATAGAAAGGGACACAGGGAGAGAGGGTAAGTTATACCCACTGACGTTTGGAGAGACCCAGCTACTACCCCTGACCTCTGGCCCTAGAACTGGATGCTGGAGCCAGCTCTAGCCACAGGAGAGGAGCTGCCGGGACTGACCCTGCTGACCACATTGTTGGAGAGCCCTAGAGACAAGACTCAGGTATGAAGAAGTGGGTTTGGGAGGCTCCCTTCACTCAAGAGGCATCCCTTTGCTTACCCTAGGATGCTCTTTCCTTCCAGCCAGCTGAGGAGGAGACTGCTTCCCAGGCCTCTGAGAGTGAGGAGGAGCAGAAGAAGGCGGCTCTGGAAAGGAGTATGTAAGTGCCCTGTCCCTCCCGTTGCACAATTCCCAGAAGATTATCCCTCACACTTTAGACCTGGGAATCCCCTCTGAGGTGGACTCCACAGTGGTGAAGGAAGAAGAGGGGTTTCTAATCCATATGGCAGGAACCAGCCAAACCAAGGATGTGCTCAGACTTTGAAGTCAGGGCATCTTCCTTTTCCTTTCCTAGGTATGTCCTGAGTGAACTGGTAGAGACAGAGAAAATGTACGTGGAGGACTTGGGGCAGATTGTGGAGGTAGCTCCCTTTAACCTTCCCCAGCCCTGGCCCACCTGCCCTTTCCCTCTGCTCAGGTCTATTTTTAGGAGTTGCCTTGGTGCTTTTCTGTTCCATCCTCCCAGTCCCCTTCTTCTCCATCCTTGTCCTGGAAAAAAAAAAAAACCTGAAAGAGGGTTCTTCTACCAGGATTGGCCCCACATGCTCCCACTCCAACCTTCCCACAGGGGTACATGGCCACCATGGCTGCTCAGGGGGTCCCCGAGAATCTTCGAGGCCGTGACAGGATTGTGTTTGGGAACATCCAGCAAATCTACGAGTGGCATCGAGAGTGAGTGGTGGAGCCCTGAGAGTGAAGGGCTAGGGAAGGGCTCACATCTGGTCCTCTCTGTATCACCCCCAGGGGCCCAGTGTGGCCTAAGGAGGAACCTAGAACAGAAGACTGAACATATGAAGGGGCTTGATGGGGGGGGGCACTGCTAGTGCAGACAGCTTGAAATTGGGTATGGGTGGGGGCAGGTCTGAAATGTATTTGACCTCCCTTTTCCCTGCCAACCCCTCCAGCTATTTCCTGCAGGAGCTGCAGAAGTGTTTGGAGGATCCTGATTGGCTGGCTCAGCTATTCATCAAACATGTGAGCTTTGAGAGGGTGGGACTTAGGAGGGGCGGGGCTTGGGAGTGGGTCTGGGCTCTCTGGAGCTGTCCCTTCTCTCCTAGCCCACTGTACAGTCTCAAACTTTACCATTACTCTCTTAAGGAGCGCCGGCTGCATATGTATGTGGTGTACTGCCAGAATAAGCCCAAGTCAGAGCATGTGGTGTCAGAGTTTGGGGACAGCTACTTTGAGGTCAGTGGCTGAGGTGCGTTGGGAGAATGGGTACAGAATCAGCTTGAGCACGTTGTCGAAGCTGCATAACTACACTGTTCTGGTCCCCAGGAGCTTCGGCAGCAGCTGGGGCACCGCCTGCAGCTCAACGACCTCCTCATCAAGCCTGTGCAGCGGATCATGAAATACCAGCTGCTGCTCAAGGTCAGGACCACCTTCTCCCTGGTGGCACAGCTGGCTGGGACAGCCTTCTTTTCATTTGTCTCCTCAGGGTTCCTAAGGCCCCCAGACCTCCTTGGGGTCTCCACCTGTGTCCTTAAGGGGAGGAAGTAAGAGCTTCCGAGAAGGCCTTCATGACCTCCCTGAGCATTTCTTCTCCATGTTCTAGGATTTTCTCAAGTATTATAGCAGAGCTGGGATGGATACTGAAGAGCTGGAGGTGAGGACCCCCAGATCTTCCAGAACACACCGTGTACACATTCGCTTAGCCTTAGGGGTTCTCCTAGCCCTTTGGGTGGTTTAGAGCTGTGCTGGCTTTTAGAGGAGGCTGGTTGGTGTCAAGACATGGTTTTAAGAGGCAGGTGGCTGAGGAAAAAGGCCTCTATACCTACAATGATAATGCTCTTCTCTTCGCCTGCAAATCAGCGAGCTGTGGAGGTCATGTGCTTTGTGCCCAAGCGCTGCAATGATATGATGACTCTGGGAAGACTACGGGGCTTTGAGGTACTGGATGGGGCAGGAAAGTGGAGGCCCAGTGCTCCAGTCTGCCCCAGTCTTAGCATTCTGAGGTCGTATGGGAATTGTCCTCTCCAGGAATTGACCCCATGGTTGGTTGGGAATGTCGGGAGGGAGAAAGGGAAGAGCAAAGAGTTGCCCCTTTTGCCTTCTCATTCTTTCTTGAAGACCAGTGTCCTTTGGTTTTAGGGCAAACTGACTGCTCAGGGAAAGCTCTTGGGCCAGGACACATTCTGGGTCACAGAGCCGGAGGCTGGGGGCCTGCTGTCGTCCCGGGGCCGAGAGAGGCGTGTCTTCCTCTTTGAGCAAATCATCATCTTCAGCGAGGCCCTGGGAGGAGGAGTTAGAGGTGGAACACAGCCTGGATATGTGTACAAGAGTAGCATCAAGGTGGGGAGGGGGCCGTGAGGGAGGGCTGATGGGGATGGGGTGAGGCCTCAGTGAGGATGTCTGGCTCTTGGATTTGTTGGAGGCAACAGGAACCAGGGAAGATGCTGGAGGCTATCTCCTATTTGCTAATTCAGGTGAGCTGTCTGGGACTGGAGGGGAACCTCCAGGGTGACTCTTGCCGCTTTGCACTGACCTCCAGAGGGCCAGAGGGTGGGATCCAGCGCTATGTCCTGCAGGCCACAGACCCTGCTGTCAGCCAGGCCTGGATCAAGCAAGTGGCCCAGATCCTGGAAAGCCAGCGGGACTTTCTCAATGGTAAGGCTCGTCCTGTCTCCCCCACAAGCCCCTTCAGCCCTTTGACTTCCTGAATACCTCACTACCCAAATCTCCAGCCCCTGCCCTCTGACCCTGGTGCTTCTCCCAGTATCCCGTCCTCACTTCTCGACTACCAGCTCAAGATTTGGTAACTCAGAATCCCCTAAAGCCCCAAGGAATTTATATTGACTGATAGTCCTTTGGAGGGGGTGTAAAATGGGAGTTTGACATGAGCAGAGCCCTTAGGGAAGAGGCCTGTCTCTGCTCTAACCCTCCCTCCCATCCTCTCTTTGCCCCAGCATTGCAGTCACCCATTGAGTACCAGAGACGGGAGAGCCAGACCAACAGCCTGGGGCGGCCAGGAGGACCTGGTGTGGGGAGCCTTGGGAGACCTAGGCCTGGAGACCGGGCCCAGGTCAGCACATACACCCCCATCAATGGATCTCTCCCCTCCCTGCTGCTGTTGCCCAAAGGGGAGGTGGCCAGAGCTCCCCTGCCCCTGGACACACAGGTATGAGAAATGGGATTCCTTGGTTGTAGGGCACAGTGGGGAGGGCCTATCTTGTTCTGGGATCCCCAAGCCCTCCTCCTCCTATATCATTCTTCCACCACCTTCCTTTTACCTGCCCCTCCCTACTTCCTATCTTTGACCTTCCCCCTTCAGTTTAACCTGGGGAGAGGCTGTTGGTCTCAGATAGCCTAAGCCACCTGGAAGAGGAAGTGGTCGGCTGGGGGTTTACACTGAAGAGAGAGTAAGGGCGGGTTTCTGACCTTTTGTGATCCTCTGACTTGAGTATGTCTTCAGACCCCTAGTGACATCCCCCAGGCTCCTCGTGACTCTCCTCCAGTCCCTCCAATTCTGAACACCCCTCCTTGCCAGGCCAGACTTGCCAAGCTGGATGAAGATGAGCTATAACTGGTAACTGGTGAAGGCCATAAGGGTGGTGCTGACTCAGCCACTCTCTTCCCCAAGGAGCTTCGGGCCACCGTTCTGTTACCGCCCAGGATTTCCTTTCCTCTCAGTGTGTCTGGAGGGTGGGCAATGCTGGGAGCGGAGTCAGCTTGGAGGAAGGTACCTATGCCCAAAAGGACTTTCTGCCCACGGGACCCAGGTTTCTTCAGCTCTCACCTTTATGCATGCATCACAGGTCCCCCCAAAAGGAGGATATGTGGGTGGGTGGGCGGGTGGGAGGGCTGGGGCAAGGGCCAATAGAAATGACTGGTTTTGATCTTGTTTCTCCTGTTTTCTGAGAATAAAGGTTTTGTTGTATCACCGAGGCTGCTGTCTTGGCACAGACACAGGGAGGCTGTAGTGCGGTTCCATAGGGTAAAGAGGCACGGACAAGATCAGTTGGCTCTAGTCATGGGAAGAGAGGTCTGGTGAAGGGCACAGTGTATAAAAGATGTTGCTATCTTTGTTCCTTACCTGCGGCTATGGCATCTCTTAGTCCAGACATGGGGCCTCCTGGGGCCAGTGGAAAACCCTTCCCCTTTACCCATCCCTTCTTTTCTTCCCATCTACCCTCTGTTTTAGATCCCATAGGAGAGCCCAGTGTAGCGTGACTTCCCACCATCCCCCAATACCCAGATGCTAAAGCACAAAATGCCCAGTGTACCTTTCTTTCTGAGGCCTCCATATTCAGCTGAGGGAGAATGAGAAGGTGGAGAGGATCCTGAGGGCAGTGGCCCCTTCCTGGCTCTGGGGCTTCCACCAAGAGGCCTCCTTTGCTGTCTGGGAGGTCATAAGGCATAGCCAGGTTGAGCAGGAGATTCTTCTTCAAGCTACAGATCCAAGAGTAAAGAGCCCAAAGGAGTCTTTACCTCTTCCCAACTTCTGGGATAGCCCCTGGAACAGAGAGAGCCAAACATGCAGTGATCCTTGTCCAGGTGTCCTGGGTCCGTGTACATCCGTGTGTCTGCTGTGTCCATCCGTTGTCCCCTGGGCTTGGTCACGTGTACTCAGGCTTCCTCATTAGACAATGGACTGCTGGGGTGGGAGGGTGAGGAGGAGCTGGAGCCTCCCTGTGGGCCTGTGGCCCCTCTGGCCAACAATGGGGGGAGGGATCTTTAGAGGGGGAACAGGACGTAGAGCCCCCGATAAGACTTCTGGGGAACAATAGGAGGAATTGAAGAGAGGTAGCCGCCCTCACCGCACCCCACCCCCAGGGCTTTGGGGTCAGGGACTAGGGAGTCAGAAGGTGATGGGAGGGATGCTGAGGATCCTTGGGAATGGAGGAGGGGGTGGGGCAAATAGGATTCTGGGGGTCAGAATCTTTGTATTTCTTTAGGGACCCCAGGGGTTGATGAGGTGGGTGGGTGACTCCTTTGTACTTAATTGAATCACAAATGTGTTTTTGAGTGCTTTGTGAATTGCACTTGAATGTAATAAATGGTTTTTTTTTTTTTTTGGGCTCCTAGAAAATAACAGTATTTCCTATCAGTTCAGCATTTCCCTCTGAGGCCCCGAGCTGGGAGCACAGGCCCAGCCCATCCCAGGAAAGATGTAGAGGTGGTGGTGGTTCTGTCATTGTCCCTGCCCAATGCCAGTTTCCCGTCAGAGTCCAATACACTGAGTCCCTTAGACTTTCTTGGGGCCAGCGGTGCCCTATGAAGGTTTGACTCTGGGGTGGGGAAGGGGAACAGGCTGACCGTTTTTCTCTAGTTAGCAATGCAGCAGCTCAGAGAAGCCAGTTGCTGGCTCTGCTCAAAGTGCAGATGCAGAAAGGAACCGGGAGTGAAGAGGAGGGAGTCAGGGGGCTCAGGAGTGGTAAATAGTGGGTCTTGGGTGTTGAGGGTGGGGAATGCTTGTCTTTGGCCTTTCTGCTGCTTTCCTTTTCCACCACCACCCCCATAATAGCCCTAGACCTAGCTAGCAATCCAGCCAGGCCAAGAGTGTCCGAGGAAACGCCTAACTTACAGAATCCCCTCCCCAGGCGGCAAGTCTCGCCTGACCCGAGAAGGCCCCCAAGGCAGGTCCCTCTCCTGGCAGGATTGGACCCTGCTTAGTGGGGGCGGGGCTCAGGGCAAGCTGGCAGAGTGGTATTTAAGACTGGGAGGAGTCGGGATGGCTAAGGGCAGAATGAGTGGGATCCTGGGCTCCAAGAACTGCCCAGGCCAGGGAGAGGTCTCTGGCCTTAGGTCCCCCTTGGGCACGGGGTTCAGGAAACCTCTCACCGAGGACCAGTTCCGGCAGCTCTTCGGGGATGCAGAGGAGGAGTCGGAGCTATCTGCGGAGTACAGCTTGTCCGGGCTGCTCAGGCTGTGGAGACGGCGGGCCCGCGCCTGTTCGCGGTCGGGGGCGTGGCGCCTGCTCCTGGGGCGGCTGCCTCCGCTGAGCTGGCTACCCAGTTACCGCTGGCGGGCCTGGCTGCTGGGGGATGCGGTGGCGGGAGTTACCGTGGGCATCGTGCACGTGCCCCAGGGTGAGCTGCCCAAACACCAGCCTGCCAGGAGCTCCAAGCTCTAGAGAGCTTCGGAGAGGCGGCGCCAGAGCGGAGAGCCCGGCAGTGGGGCGGTGGGTTAATTTCGTTGAGGGTTCCGGGAGAGGTACCTGAAATCAAGCTTGGGATAAGCTCGCCACTTTGACTCCGTCGGTTCCCGTCTCCACCTCTGCGCAATCCCCTCCCCCGCTCAATCCTGCAAGAAGTCTTGGATAGGTTCCGGCTCAAGGAACTGGAGAGGCACGACGCCTGCCCTCAAGGACACGGGCCGACACGGATCTGTGCCCTTGTCCGCCCCACGACCTCCCACCGAGGCCCTTTAACCCCTTAGTTCCCTCAAGAGGCAGGATTTAGCGTCCCCCTCCCAGCTCTAAGTGTGGGGAAGGGCACGGTCCTGGATGCTGAGCGTCTCCCGCTCCACACACCGCAGATCTTTTTTTCCACTTCTCCCTCAGGCATGGCTTTTGCCCTCCTGTCCTCTGTGCCCCCGGTGTTCGGACTCTACACTTCTTTCTTCCCCGTCCTCATCTACACCTTGCTGGGTACTGGGAGACACTTGTCCACGGGTGAGTGACAGGGACTGTTCTTCCACTCTCTGGAGTAAAAAAGAACAGGGGTTGAGACTTGCCTGCTTGTAAGCTCCCTGGCTCTTATTCCCTTCTTCACCTCTCCCACCGTCCCTACCGCCCCTGTCTCGACCCTCTGACCCGGGCAGTGCTCGCTGGGGATGCTGAGTGGTTGCAGAGAGGCAGGGGGGTTACTCGGACTTTTTCTTTCCGGGGAATTTAGTTAAAACGAACATCTCTGAGGCTTGGAAAGTGGAGAAGAGATAAGTGGGTGGTCACCCAAAGGAGCAGGCAGTGCTCGGGGAGTCTGCTTGAGCGGGCGTCAATACGTTGCAGAGCAGTTTTCGACGGCTTGTGCGCCTGCCTGTCCCTTTATCGCCGCCAGTTGCCTGCTGTGGCACCAGCTGATGGCGCCATCGTCTTCGCCCGGGCAGCAGCCCTCGGGGCGAGCAGGGTCTGACAGCAGCACACCTGACCTAGAGCGCGGAGCCTGAGCTGCGGCCGTGCCCCGGGAGGCACAGCCGATGATCTCTGCATTTGTCCCCCAACCCATTCCTGCCCTAGGAACGTTTGCAGTGCTCAGCCTCATGACTGGCTCCGCCATCGAGCGGCTGGTGCCCGAACCCCCGGGGGGGAACCTGAGCGGAAACGAGAGGGAGCAGTTGGACGCGCAGCGGGTTGGAGCGGCAGCGGCCTTGGCCTTCGGGAGTGGGGTGCTGATGGTGAGGGAGGACCCCAGGGGAGGGCCTTGGGGGACCCACTCTGGGGGGCCGGGGTATTGGGCTGGGGAAGAGGGCCACGTCTCTGGCGCGGGACCAGGCAGAAGGTGCGCCGAGAAGCTGGTCTGGTCTCTGCCTGTTGGTGATGGCGTATCCCCGCCCGCCCCCGCCCCCGCAGCTGGGGATGTTCGTGCTGCAGCTTGGCGTCCTGTCCACATTCTTGTCCGAGCCAGTGGTCAAGGCGCTGACCAGCGGGGCCGCGCTGCACGTGCTCGTGTCCCAGCTGCCGAGCCTTTTGGGGTTGCCACTTCCGCGCCAGATCGGCTGCTTCACTCTCTTCAAGGTGGGGATGGAAGGACAATGGGGAAGAGGCTCCCAGCCCTCCCGGGAAGAGGGAAATACAAATAGGGAGGCAGGACCGCCGGTGGAGGGCGAGTGGGTTACTGAGGCGGAGGAAAGGGCTTAGGCCACAGGGCCTGAATAAGCATCGCCTGCGGGGTGGAAGTCCTGACAAAAGCCGACACAGACGGCCTTGCCTCAGCCTGGTGTCGGCGCTGGGGGGCGGTCGACCTCGGCGCAGGGCCCTTTGCTCACCGCCCCTGCCCACAGACGCTGGCCGTCGTGCTGACGGCGCTGCCCCAGAGCAGTCCCGCGGAACTGACCATCTCGGCGCTCGGTCTGGCGCTGCTAGTGCCGGTAAAGGAATTGAACGTGAGATTCCGAGACAGGCTGCCCACCCCTATCCCAGGGGAAGTCGTCATGGTGAGGATAGTCCCCGCATCTCTGCCCCCTGCCCGGCGCAGACCCTGCCCACCCTCTAGCACCTGGCCTCAAAAGACTCCGCGGGGCCGCTGCTGCCCCCTTGTGGAACGCAGAGGGGCCACAGTCGAGAGGTCCTGCCCACATGTGTACATTTCTAGGCCTCCTCTTTGAACGCTTTGGTCTGCAATAACCTTTCGAGACCTTCCACCCATACCTCCCTACTTCTCTTAAGGAACCCGCTATAGACCCCTTACTATTGCCTCTTCTTCCTCCCTACAGGGTCCCCTTGCAGTCTCGCTGATCACAGCACCTCCACTCACAGCTTCCCACAGGACCCTTCACCGTACTTCACAGTTATCTCTACAGCTCTTTCTCATACTAACTGTTCTGTCTCCACAGATACCCTATGTCTCCCTAGATGTAGCCTAGCCTCTCTACTTAGAACTGCTATGATTCCTCATGCCAGCCCACTCTTACTTTCTTCTGTCCCCTGTCACTCCATAGACCCAGGTATCCGCCACTCCTCTTCCTTCCCCACATTCCTTCACCCCAGCTACCTCAGTTGCCCAGCTCCTGGGACCACCTCCTTGTGCATTATGGTCCTCTCTCATGCTGAGCTCCTTCTGGCCTCCACCAGGGGTCCCACCCCCCATGCCCTAATTTTCTCTATTTCCCAGGTGATCCTGGCCTCAGTGCTTTGCTTCACCTCTTCCCTGGACACAAGATACAATGTCCAGATAGTGGGGGTGCTGCCTGGAGGGTAAGAGAGAGAAAAAAAAAGATGCCAGCTTTCTCTTCTCACATCTTTCCTGATAACCCAAGCATTTTCCCACCTACTCTGTTTTCTCTGCCTTCTCTACTCCTTGTAATACCAAAGCCAGCCTCACCATGAACCTCTCCCTCTGCAGATTCCCTCAACCCCTCCTCCCCAGCCTGTCTGAGCTGCCCAGGATCCTGGCCGACTCCCTGCCCATTGCACTGGTGACTTTTGCTGTGTCAGCCTCTCTGGCCTCCATCTATGCAGACAAGTATAGCTACACTATTGACTCCAACCAGGTATGACTTTGACTGTGAACCCCACCCTCATTCAAGAGCCAACCCCTAACCTGACCTCCCTCCCCACCTTTTTCTCTCCCATTCATCTCACTGCATCCCTCCAGGAGCTCTTGGCACATGGTGTCTCCAACCTCATCTCCTCCCTCTTCTCTTGCTTTCCCAACTCGGCCACCTTAGCCACGACCAGCCTATTAGTGGATGCTGGTGGGAATACACAGGTAAGAGGACATCCCTGAATGAGGAGAAAGGCTGGGGGCATCCAGATCGGGATGGAGAAACATGTGGGAGACTGGTAGATACCCAGGGGGCATCTAGATAGAGCAAGATGGGAATCTGTGAAGGA
Source organism: Loxodonta africana (assembly GCF_030014295.1). Taxonomy (NCBI): domain Eukaryota; kingdom Metazoa; phylum Chordata; class Mammalia; order Proboscidea; family Elephantidae; genus Loxodonta; species Loxodonta africana. The sequence goes on along the minus strand of NC_087345.1, from coordinate 79,744,492 downwards.
GGTGCAAGAGGGGATGAGATTTCCTAGGTAGGCAGTATGAAGGATAACAGTAAGGCCAGTTAAGACCCTCAGCCACTCAAGGGAGAGAAGACCTGTAAATATTACAGCCTAGAAAACCTTATGGAGCGGTTCTAGTCTGTCCTATAGGGTTGCTATGAGTCGGAATTGAGTGGTACAAACCAGGCATTGCAAACAGACAAGTGTCCACCTGTTTTTGTTGTTGTCAGGTGCCACCAAATCGATTTCAGCTCAACTCCTAGCCACCCCATGTGACAGAGAGAACTGCTCCGTAGGGTTTCCCAGGCTGTAAATCTTTTCGGTAGTAGATCACCAGGTCTTTCTCCCAGAGCTGCTGGGTGCACTCAAACCATCAGCCTTTTGGTTAGCAGCTGAATGGTTAGCCCCTGCACCACCAGGGCTCCTAAGCGCTCAACTGCGAGCCAAAATGTTGGAAGTTCAAACCTACCCAGAGGCACTTTGGAGGACAGACCTTGGTGATCTGCATCTGAAAGCTCTCAGCCTTAAAAACCCTATGGAGCAGTTCTACTCTTGATACTCATTCAGAAGGGACTTGCTGGCAACTAACAACAACAACAACAACAGCAACAGCTACAACAGGCTTCTAAGCACTGAGAGAGAGTATGGTGACCCAACTGTAGTTTAAAATAAGAACAATACTAAACAGTAAAATAAATTTAAGAGACAAAATTCTCATTTTTTTCCCACATGGATTATTTTGATGAATTTTTAAAAAGAAATATAACATATCAAAATTTCCCTCTAACATTTTTGGTTTCCCTTTCTTTCTTGGTGCCCTAAGCATGTGTTTCGCCTGCCTCTAGGGTAATCCAGAGGTGGCTTTTAAGATGGAGATGGGCTACAAAAAGAGAGAAGTTGCACTACATCTAAGGGGCGACTGGCAAACAACAGGCATTTAGTTGGGGGAAACAGAAAGATTGGTGTGAATAATGGCAGAAGATCTAGAAGGGGGTGAGGAATATCGATGTGGGAGGGGGACTTCCAAGGGAGAGGAGACAGCCGAGGCAGGGAGGTCTGCTCTCACCCTGGGGTGAGGGCGGGCTCCCTTCCTTCTTTCCTCCCATCCCTCTAGCTGGCAGGCCTCTTCTCCTGTGTAGTTGTCCTGTCAGTGCTGTTGTGGCTGGGGCCCTTCTTCTACTACCTGCCCAAGGTAAGGGGCAGAGGAGGCATGAGGGTGGCTTGGAGGGATGGCTGTAGACCAGAGCCTTGGGGTGGTCAGCCTGCCTCCTCTGCCCCAAGGCTGTCCTGGCCTGCATCAATATCTCCAGCATGCGCCAGATGTTCTTCCAGATGCAGGAGCTTCCACAACTATGGCGTGTCAGCCGCATGGACTTTGTGAGAAATGGCAGCATTACCTCCCCCGTTGCCCCCTTTCCATCTTCCCAGCATCCCCAGCCTCTGCCCTGGATCAAAGCTAATTGTCCTGGTTCTGCATGCCCTTCACCCTCACTCCTCACTGCACCCCCACTTCTGCAACACTCATACCTCTTAGTGCCCTTTACTCAAGAGACAAATTGAAGGCCCTTGGACCTGAATATTTAACCCCCCAGCTGGTACAAGGTCTGGGGTCGTTATATTTGGTGTGTATCCCCTGTTGGGCCGATCCTGTCCCACCTGGCCCTCTCCATCACTTGCCCTGGTAGTCACTGCCCCTGTACCCGTTTCCCTGGCAGTATGGCCCTGGGCCCTTCCTTCTGGGCAGTCTCCCTCTCCATGTCCCACAGGCTGTGTGGATGGTCACGTGGGTGGCTGTAGTGACCCTGAGTGTGGACCTGGGCCTGGCTGTGGGTGTGGTCTTCTCCATGATGACTGTGGTCTGCCGCACCCAGAGGTGGGAGTTGAGAGGAGAGGAGGGGAGAAATGATGCTTTGGGTGATTCCCCAGCCAGCCAGGCTGGAATCTAACCCCAGCTCCCTGCCCAGGGTGCAGTGCTTGGCGCTTGGACTGGCTGAAGGGACGGAGCTCTACAGGCCACTCAGAGAGAGCCACAAGGTGGGTGGGGTACAGTTAAGGAAGGAAGGGAAGATTCCACCCAAATGTTTCTCTGACCCTCTGACTTCTTAGTTCCTCCAGGTCCCGGGGCTCTGCATCCTGAGCTATCCAACACCACTCTACTTTGGAACCCGTGGGCAGTTCCGCCGCATCCTAGAGTGGCATCTGGGACTTGGAGAGAGGGGCAAGGTAAGGTCAAGGAGAGTGGTTTCTCTGGGAGTGGGAGGCGGGTGGGTGTTCCGAGGGGGACCCTTGTGCTCAAAGTGCATGCGTTCATGTTTGTGTCTTCTCTAGTGCCAACTGACTGCCCCTCTTTACTCACAGGAGACTCCAAAGCCAGATGGCCCACCTGATGCAGGTGAGATGGGATGACAAAGAAGGAGATTTGAGCATGATCCATGGAAGCATCTGAGTACTCCTCCCTTCTCCCCACCCTAGTTGCTGAGCCCATCAGAGTGGTAGTCCTTGACTGCAGTGGGGTCACCTTCGCAGATGCTGCTGGAGCCAGAGAAGTGGTACAGGTGAGGGAGAGAGTAGACTGAAGAGAAAGTCCCCTTATCATCCCACTGAAACCCCTGACATCAGAGTTAAGATCCTCCTGCCCCGTCCCCACAGCTGGCCAGCCGATGCCGAGATGCTGGAATTCACCTTCTCCTGGCTCAGTGTAATGGTGAGAGGTGTGGGTGGGTGGAGAGACCCACTGACTTGGGAATGACTGGACACTTGGGGGGAGGAAGGAGGACATGGTGTATACTTGGGGACTGAGAGCCTGATTCCTGCCCCGCACAGCCTCGGTGATGAGGACACTGACTTGGGCAGGACTCCTGGACACAGTGACCCCAGAACAGCTGTTTGTGAGTGTCCAGGATGCAGCTGCTCATGCCCTGGAGAGACTGGTGAGGGGCAATGGCAGCAGGAGTGGCAGCTAGGAGGGGCTGGGCTATATCAAGTGAGGTGTGGGTCATGGCTGAAGACCTCAGCAGGGGCATTTGGGAAGGGCACTAAGGAGGGAGATCGAGGAAGGGGTATGGATGAAATGATTATGCAATTTTAAGACCAAGCTGGGGAGATTGGATTGTGTCTAGCTATGCGTGAAGAACTGAGAAACTAAGGTCCCAAAGGGGGTGGTGGTGCCCCTCAGAGGACTACCAAATCTCAGGTGGGGATGGGGGTTGCCTAATCTACTCCTGACATGTTCCCTCTCTTCTCTAGGAGCTCGCTGGTCCAAAAACTTGCACAGTGTGGGTCTGATTTGGTTACTTGGAGAGTAGACAGCCCCAACAACATTGTGGGGGGAGGACCATGGCTCCAAGCCCCCGTAATTAATGTGGCTAATAAAATGAAGTTGGGAGCTTCTGAGACCCATGAAGTGAGTCTGGATGTCTGCACAGAGATCCCTGGTACCCTTCCTCCATGCCAACAGCAATGCAAAGACACAACTGAGAATGGCTTTGCTGCGTGTTCACCAACCCCCACCTCAGCTCCAGAGTCATAAGTTCTCTCCACGGGGGTGGAGCTGGAGCCAGTGCACAGAGTCCTGGATCCAGAGATGGGTGTGGGGGGCACACCTCCGGGATTACATTTGAGGAGGCTTCCCCACCCCCCAGTCCCAAGATGAGACGAGAGTGTTTCTACTTCAGGTTCTTGGAGTCCCCCTGGGCTCTTTGGCACTTGGAAAGCAACCCCCCAATTTCCTGCCCCATTAGAATGAGGTCTGGGGGAGGACTTGGCACTGGCTGTGGGAAAGGGTATGGCTCCATCATGCCCCTGGGCACTCGAGGAAAGGAGGGGTGTCACCAGGACAAGCCCCTCTTTAGGATCAGGTTCTGAAGATGAGGGGTGGGGGGCTGGAGGGTCGGAGACAGTCAGTCCAATGGTCACTGGGTGGTGGGGTTTGCTGAAAATTCCTGGCAGGGAAAGGAGGAAGGACCCACTTGATAATCGAAAGGCCCTGAGTGGCCATCACTCCGCGGTCATGCACTGTAGTCGGTGTTTGAAGAAAAGCAGCCGGTGTTTGGCCACCTGACTTTCGTCCAGTGATCCTGGGTAGCGATACCGGGCATAAGTCTCTGCCCTGGCATCTCTTGACACCCAAGGAAGCTTCACCTTGGATGCATGATCCACAATGACATCTGAGCAGGAGCCCACTTGAAGGGAACCAAGCCCATCCAGGAAGAATTCTGGAGATGGGGAGGGGGACAGAGAAAGGTCCTGAGGATGCAAAAGGCCAACCCTTAAGGGAGAACTGAGAGTTGGGGTACAGAGGGTGCATATGCAAAGACTCCCTTTCTAAGGACCTTGGGCATGTGAGTAAATCCCTCTGGATTTGTTTTACTCTTCTGTAAAATGGAGTCGATATGCTTGCCTTGAGCTTTGACAACAGAAAAAGTCACCCCCCCACTGCCCAGAGATTCAATAAATGCCTGATGGGGTGCTCCAGGTGTGGTCTGAACCAGGGGAATTGGCTCGGAGTTAAGTAGGGGTAGCAGTGACTTTTTTTTTTTTTTTTTTTTTTAGCAGTGACAATCGCCAGGAGGTTCACAAACCCAGGGGTACCCAGCAGCTGTACTAGGGGTGTAGGTTTACAGGGCCGGGAGGGAGTGGGAGCTCTGTCTCCCACAGGGAGTTCTCAGCCCCAGGGCAAGTGTTTGTATGCCTTGGTAGAACCGCTCTAGCGGCTCCAGGTGGCAGCTGTGGGCTCCTCTGGGGTGGGCAAAGAAGACGGGCCCCTGTACAGGGCCCCGTGGGGTCCTTGCCAGGCCCGACCGGGAGGGGGCTCTACTCACCCAGATGGGCTACGCGGTTGAGTCGCGGGTCGAAGCCGACCGCGCGCACCTTGTCGGTTCGCGCTAAGAAGAAATTGACGACGCCGTCGGTGACTACGCAGCTCGGGAAGCCAACGAGCTCTTGGTGGAAGCCGCGTCTCTGCCGAAGGCAGTTCCCGCTGCCTGGAGCGCCGGGCTCCACGGTTAGCAGCTGCCGGTATGTGGTGGCAAAGCCCGAGATCTCGCGCACCGCGCCCCCTACCTGCGGGCAGTGGGAAAGTGGCTCCAGACCCGGCGGGGATGGGGAAGGTCTGTGCCCCTCTCCCCCCGGGACGGTTCCCCTGCTAGCCCTCTCCTGCTTCACCCCTGTAGGACCCAGAGCATCACCCGGGCCCCACTTCCTCATCCTCCCTCGGCCCCAGGGCTCTCTCAGCCCAGCTCTCTCCCCCCCCACCTCCCCCCTAGCCAGCACCCCTCCCCACCAGATCCAGCGGGGTCCTCTCCAGCACGTCCACTAGCTTCTCTAGCCGTGTCCGCGCAGTGAAAACGAAATCGTCGTCCACCCACAACACATACTTGGTGGTCACTTGGGAAACAGCCAGGTTCCGGCCTGCGAACCAGCCCTGGGGGAGGGGTGCGTGTGGTTGGAGGAGGCTGTAGAGATAAGACAGACCCCGCTGTCCCCTTTCTTCTTCTTTCCCTGACCCGTTTTAACAGCCTGTGCCCCTCTCCAAACTTTGGAGTGCTTAGGAATGGCCGGGAGCTAAGTTAAAAACAAAAACAAAAAAACACTCCTAGGGGTTCTAAGTCAGCGTTCTGGGGAATGATCCTGGAATACATTCGTTCATTCATTCATCCATCAACTACTTCTTGAGCGCCCACTATGCCTTAGGCGTTATTCTAAGAATGCAGCAGCGAACAAGATAGGCAGAACTCTTGCTCCCACGGAGCTTACGTTCTAGGAATCTGCATGCCTAGCAGGCACCCCAGTGATTCTGAGACAGATGGAGGCTGCAGTCTGACAGCAAGCCCCTCCTGCAGCCACCCAGCCTCGCTGGTTTCACACCTTGCCAAAGGGCATGAGATAGTGCTCGACATGTGGGCCGCTGACGCGCTCAGGCTTCTCGCTGTCGTCAGCGATGACCACGGTGACCGTCGGGTAGAAGCGGCGGATGCTGGCGATGAGCGTCCGTAGCCGGTCATAACGAAGGAAAGTCTTGGTGGCGATGGTGACCAGAGCGCTGATGTTGTACTGAGCTGGGAGTGAGGGCGCAGGGTTGGGTGCAGATAAGAAGGATAGAGAGTGAGGAACATGAAGACATCCCCTCCTAAGGCCGTCCCCTCCCCTTATAGGGTCAGACCTAGGTCCCTGCCCCCATCAGCCAGCCTCACCTCCCTGGGGTAGAGCTCCAGGTGGGTACAGACGCGGGTTAGGTGGGTGTCTGATGCGGATGGTGAAGGCAGCCTCATGTCCCTCGGTGCAGAACCGGACTATGGAGAAAGAATATGGTAGGAGAAAGGACATGGGAAGTACCCTTAAGTCTGGGGCAGCATTCCCTATTCAAGCCAATCAATATGAAAGTGCCTGCTTGGTGTTCAGCCTTTCTAGGTCTTGGTGGACAAGAACACAAGGTCCTTATCTCCATGGAGCTTATATTCTAATGGCTGGGAGAAAGACAATAAAAAAGTTTTAATTAAAAGCAAACCTTTATCGCATATTTACAATGTGCCAGGCACTTTTGAAATGACCTTAAATGCATTTACTCATTTAATCCTCACAACAGCCCTGTTAAGTAGATTCCTAGTGCAGAAAAGAAAACCCAGGCACAGAGAAATTAACCCTTCTATGTGCGACGGTACATACAGTCATACAGTGACCATGAACTTTTTCAGCCTCTGGGTTTATTGGGAAGCTGCTGTACCATTGACAGTATGTGCTTCCACAAGGCAGGGGTCCTTATGACTGTTTGAAACTGAAGAAATGAGTGTATACCTCAAATTAGTATTTTTACAGGGTATCACATGAGGTGCCTGAATTTTTGGTAGGAAAAATAGAAATTTTTGAAAATTTTTATTTGTTACACATATGTACCAATAGATTACGGTGGGGACTCTGGGATACAATTAGTGGTGCTTCATATATACCACTAAACACTTAGGGTAGGCTTGTGGGAGGGGGCAAGAAAAAAAATACATATTACCTACCAAAAATTCAGACACACTCAATGACTGAGCATGCTTTCATTAATGAAAATACATGCTGTCAACAAAAATGTCAAAACAGGAAATAACTGGGCCACCAGAGGGTTAAGCAATTTGTCCACATTTAGCAGCTATTAAGCACTAAAGATGGGATAGGAACCCTGACAGTCTGGTTCCATCCGGATTAAGTAAACAAGAGAATTCAGATCTTGATAACTATTGAATAGAAAATAAGACAAGTAATGTGATAGTACATGAGATGTACTTTAGACACGTTAACAGGAAAGACCAGTACATGAGATATACTTGGGACATGTTATCAGGAGGGATTGGTCCCTAGAGAAGGGCATCATGCTTGGTAAAAGAGAGGGTCAGTGAAAAAGAGTAAGACCCTCAACAAGATGGATTGACACAGTGGCTGCAATAACGGGCTCAAACATGGGAACGATTGTAAGGATGGCACAGGACCAGGCAGTGTTCAGTGTTTTGTTCTGTTGTACATAGGGTTGCTATGATAGGAACTGACTCCATGGCACCTAACAACAACCACAATGTAATAGTAGAGACATTTGAGCTGAAATCTAAGTGACAAGGAGGGGCCAGCCATGCAAAAATCTGGGGGAAGAGCATTCCAGGCAGAGGATAGCAAGTGCAAAGGCCCAGCGGTGGCAGCAGGCTTAGTGTAGCAAGCCTTAGAGAGAAGTAGGAGGGCTGTGTTAAGCCCCTTTTGCTAGGAGAGAAACAGAGCTCAGGAAAGTAAAACCCTTGCCTCCTAGTAAGTGGTAGGCTGGGAATACAGCCTGAGTCTTCTGGTTCCTGGGCCAATCCACTTCCTGGGGCCCTCATGGTTGGCCTGGAGAGGGGACACACCCAAGGCTAGAGTTTCCCCCTGGCCTGCTCTGGTCCCGGGTGAACAAAGGCTCCTTCTCTTCCTCCCTGGCCCTGCTGGCCCAGCTGAAATGCCCATTGTGCATCTGGGCAACTCTGGCCATTGCCCGAGTATCTCCCACGCCCTCTGCCATTTGCCTGCCCCAGGCTTTCTTGGTCCTCTCTGCCCATGCCGCCCTCTCCTACCTCCATTCAGGCCTCATACCTGTGTCTGCTGTGTTGGCCTGGTAGCTTCGGCTGCTGTAAGTGACCAGCTGCAGCTGCCGGTTGAGCTGGTCCAGCCCTGGGCTAGTGAGTGTGAGGTCCGGCTGCCCCTCTCCAGTGAGAGTCACTCCTGTCACTTCCCCTGCCACATCCCAGGTGCCCAGGGAGGCAGTCAGGTTCACCTGGGTGAGGAGGTTGGAGAGTGTAGGGTTAGGCCCCAGACCCACCTCTTCCCTCCCTTGTCCTTCCATCCCTCCCTTGGCCCTGTCTCTCTCCCAGCATCCTCGCTGCCCCCCCTGGCCTCCCTGCTGTCCTGTTCCCTCTCACCTGGTATAGCTCCCGACCTGAAGATGCCTGCAGGCTTAGCCCTGGGAGGAAGGATGGGAGATCAGAATCACAGAGAGCCCTGATTTCTTCCTCACTTTCTCTTCCCTCTTCCAGCACACACAACACATGACTTTTCACCATTCTTTTCCCATTGAGGCCTCAACAGGGAATATTGGCTAACACAGCCTAGAGTGGCTGGTTTTTGGCTCCTTCTCATCTCTCATCAAAGCAGTATCTCTTCTATGGTCTGGCCTGTCCACCCACCTAACCTTTGGTCAGTCAGCAAAGCATAGATTCTTCTCCTCAAACCTCCGCAATTGCCCAAATCAAACCAAACCTGTTGCCATGGAGTCTGTTTCGACTCGTGGTGACCCCATGTGTTACAGAGTAGGATTGCTCCATAGACTTTTCTTTACAGAAGGAGCCCTCGTGGCACAGTGATTAAGCACTCAGTTGCTAACTGAAAGATCAGCAGTTTGAACCCACCAGCTGCACCACAGGAGAAAGATATGGTGATCTGCTTCCGTAAAGATTACAAACCTTGGAAACACTATGGGACAGTTCTACTATGTCCTATAGGGTCGCTGTGAGTTGGAATCGACCACAGAGCAATTAAAAAAAAAAACTTTATGGAAGCTGATTGCCAGGTCTTTCTTCCAAAGCACGCCTGGCTGTGTTTGAACTGCGAACTGCCAACCCTTAGGTTAGTTGTCAAGTGTACAGTCTTCCACAATTCCTGACAACCTTAGCATCCCTCTGTCCCCAACTCCCATTTCATGAACCCCTTTCTGACCTCCAAGTCCTCCTCTCAAAAGAATTTCATCTCCCATTCCAACTTTCCCTCATTCTTCCTCACCCAACCTCTGGCCCTGCCACCCTCACTGTGGCCCAAGTCGTTCTCTAGACCTTCTTCCTCACCTGGCACTAAGATGCTCCTGAGGGGCTGCACCTCCACACCCTGCAAGGGATACTGTAGGGGAGAATTGGCAGGGGCTATGAGCAGCTGGTCAGCTGGGGACTGGATCCTGGCAGTGGAGGAGAGGAAACAGAGAGGGGAGTCAGACGGAAAGGGGCTCTCCTGTTATGCCCACCTCCAGGCCTCCCACTGCTTTCCCCCTCAGAGCCACCCTCTTCCTTCTTGCTGGCACCTTGAAAGGAAGGCCTGGAACTCCTGCTCCCTGGCGGCAGAGGCAGCCCTCAGCTCCTGAGGGTCAAAGGCCTTGGTGAGGTCAAAGGCTTGGACTTGCCTCTGGAAGGGGAGGGAAAGACCCTTTCCACTGAACTCACAACTGCAGTTGTTTTGAGCCAGCAGCCTGGAGGGGGGAGGAGGAGACATCAGAGCTCAGCCACATAGCTCCACTCCTGCCACAAACTATTTATATAGCACCCTACACCTTGGCCTCCTCACACTGCCCATTCAATATTTGTCCCCTTAAACATTTTTTTTTTTTTAAACATTGCTCTTCAGCTAATTCTCAAGAGGGAGGACCATAGATAGGATGCCTCCTCCCCTCAGTCTGGATTTTACCGAGGGAGGCAGAGAAAAAGGCCTATTACTAGGATTTCCAGAGCTTCCTGCCCACCATTCAGGACCCGGTCTGGAATCTCCCCTATTGACTGACTCACACCAGGGACTCTTTCAGGCCCCTCCCCTGACTGAACACTCTCCCACCCCCATCTCCAAGATAAGGTTCAGGGAAAACAGATTCCGCGCCCCCCCGCCCCGCGCCCGAGCCTTAGCGTTCCTCCCCACCCCCACTTCACCCCCATACAACCAGTCTGGAGAACCCAGGCATCAGAGCCCAGCACCAGAAGAAACAAAAGCCTCCCCACCCCCTGCGCCGCCCCCTAGCTGCCACTAGAGAGATTCACTCACCCCACCACTTGCTCCTTGATCTTGACCGGGATGTGTGCGTAGCGGGGCTCTGGGGTGAGATCTGGCAGCTGAGGTCTGGGGGGACCCTGCAGGGGTGCCCACTGCGCAGGGGGGGCCCGGAGGCCCGGCGCGTTCCGGGTGCTCGCGTACAGGAGCCCCAGCGAGGCGCAGGCGAGCAGCAGGACCAGCAGGCAAAGGGCCCTGCGGCCCAGCCGCATCCTGGAGATGAGGAAGGGTGAAAGGTAGGGCGTGGGCCGGCACCCTTGCTCCGGAGGCTCCTTCCGGCTCCTCCGGGGGCTTTCCACACCTCGCGCGCTAGAACGTGCGTAACGACTTGCTCCCCCCTTTACTTCCCCCACCCGGTCTTCTCCTCCCCTCACTGCCCCAGCCACAGGGGATCTCTTCCTCCTTTCTTCTCGCCCTCTCCGGCAACTCGATTTGTCCTCATATCCGAGGCCCGGCATCCCGACGCAAGAGACATTTGGATGCCCGGGTTTCGGCGCGGCCGCTCGTAGGTGGAAAAGCACCGTTTTGTTAGAGCAGCAGCGGCCCCCAAAGCCTGCCTCCCGTCTGGGCTCGCGCATTTCCCCGCTCCCCAGCCAGAGCATCACCTGGCCCGGGTGGGCTGCAGAGGGCGGCTCCACACCTTGCTTGTCAAGAAAAATGCAGCATCACGCCCACGCTATCGGGTGCCCCGGCGGAGGTGACCCGGTAAATGGCTCGGCAAGCGGGGGAGGAAGGGACAGAGTGGATTGACGCGTACGCCTCCCACCCCCAGCTCGGCCCTCATCCAGCCCGGGCACTGACCTGTCTACCGCTCTACGGCCGAGGCACGCTTGCGGTCCCGGCTGCGCTGGGCAACCAGCGCTGGCCTGGGGGTCCTCATGGGGCCGGGGCGGTCTGTGTGAGAAGTCGGCGTGAGCCTGAGTGTAGGGACTCCTCCTGCCTCCAGAAAGCGCTCAAGCACTCTCGCCCGCGGATTCTCGGGGCTTTGTGGACCGCGACGCGGGGGTGACTCTGGGCGTTACCTGCGGTGGGGAAACCGAGTTGAGAACGGCCGCGTTTCAGCCCCGGAAACAAAGCCGGGGATCCCTGGCGCCCTGCCCTACTTGCCGGGCGGGGAAGGTTCAAGCCGCCGCCCGGCCCTAGGTATCGCGACGCGGCTCGGTTCGGTTACCCGGCTGGTTGCGGCGAAGGCTCTGTCTCCGCGCCGGGAATGCGAGCGCCGGGGCGCCTTCTGGTGGGAGCGGAGGAAATTGCAGAGGCGCGGAGCCGGAGCACAAGGCTGTCCCCGCATCATTCAGCTCTTCGCCCCCAAACTTTGGCGTCTCAGCCATCTGCCCCCAGTTCCAGCCGTCCTATTTCCCACTCACTCAGTCTCCCTTCCATCGCTATTGTACACAAGAATGGGCTTTGGGAGGGAATGGGCCGAGGGCGCCCTAACACCCCATTTAAAAAGGAAGTTTGAGTTATTAGAGTGCAATAAAGGAAACAAGACTACATCTTGGAAAATAAAATCTCTGCCTGGCCATCTGGGGTCTTAAACACTAGCAAGCGGCCATCTAAGTTGCATCAATTGGTCTCAACCCACCTGGAGCAAAGGAGAATGAAGAACACCAAAGACACAAGGTAATTATGAGCCCAAGAGACAGAAAGGGTCACATAAACCAGAGACTACATCAGCCTGAGACCAGAAGAACTAGATGGTGCCCGGCTACAACCAGTGACTGCCCTGACAGGGAACACAACAGAGAACCCCTGAGGGAGCAGGAGAGCAGTGGGATGCAGACCTCAAATTCTGTGAGAAGACCAGACTTAATGGTCTGACTGAAACTAGAAGGACCCCAGAGGTCATGATCCCCAGACCTTCTGTTAGCCCAAGACAGGAGCCATTCCCAAAGCCAACTCTTCAGACAGGGATTGGACTGGACAATGGGATAGAAAATGATACTGGTGAGGAGTGACCTTCTTGGATCAAGTAGACACATGAGACTATGTGGGCAGCTCCTGTCTGGAGCGGAGATGAGAAGGCAGAGGGGGACAGAAGCTGGCTGAATGGACAGGGAAATACAGGGTGGAGAGAAGGAGCGTGCTGTCTCATTAGGTGGAAAGCAACTAGGAGTATATGGCAAGGTGTATATAAATTTTTGTATGAGAGACTGACTTAATTTGTAAACTTTCACTTAAAGCACAATTAAAAAAAAAAAAAAAAAAAAACCTCTGCCTGGCAAACAAAGACAGACTCAAAGCCTCCTGTCCTATTATCTGGCCTGTGGTGACTCTGTGTGTTATCTTTCTAGGAGCAGTCACCAGGCCATTTCTTCTGAAGACTCGTTGGGTAGGGTCGATGGATGGGTTCAACTGCTAACCTTTGGGTTATCAACCGATGACAAACCACTGTGCCACCGGCGTTCCTTTAATTCAGGGGCCTGCTTCTCTTAACTTTTCCTATGGTGCAGGCTTGCAAGAGGAAGGAGCCAGTGTAGCTACTAGGGCTGGTGGTACCCAGAGAGATAACTCATGGTGCCACCCTCCTATTATGGATTGATCTATGTCGCCCAAAATGATGTGTTGTAAATTCTAACCTCTCTGCCTGTGGTTATAATCCCATTTAGTAATGGGTTGTCTTTGTTATGTTAACGAGGTAGAATTAGTGTAGGGTATATCTTGAGTCAATCTCTTTTGAGATATAAAAGATATTAAAAGCAAGCTAGCAAGGAAAGAAGGGGGAAAAAAGATGCCAAGCACATGAAGATTACCCAGGAACAGAAGCTCGAAGAGACAAGGACCTTCCTCCAGCACCAACAGAGAAAACCTTCCGCTAGGGCTAGCACCCTGAATTTGGACGTCTGGCCTCCTAAACTGTGAGAGAATAAATTTCTGTTTATTAAAACCACCCATTTGTATTATTTCTGTTATAGAAGCACTAGATAACTAAGACACCCTGGTGCTAATTACCACAGTATTGCAGCTAAAATACCAGAAAATTTGACAAAATCAGCAACTATAAAACACAGAAGCAACAAAACCAACAGAAAGCAGCGTGCTTCTTGCCTGTGTAGTTGAAATCATGTGATTCCAAACATCGTTGTAACTGGTTAATAATGACAGCTCTGAAGGTTCAAAAAGTCAATTAGCATAGAGTTTTAGCCATGTAGGCATATTGATACATGTAAGCTAGGCTTATGAAAACATTTTTCTCTGTCATAACTAACTATAAAGATATATATATGTATATCTTTTTTTTCTTAATGGTTTGCCCCACCCAGGGACCCCTACAAACACCATGAAACTGGAGAAAATAGCTACACATATTGTGAATTTTTTTTTTTTGTATTGTATTTTAGATGAAGATTTATAGGACAAACTAGTTTCTTGTTAAACACTTAGTACACATATTGTTTTATGACATTGGTTAACAACTCAATGAGATATCAACACTCTCCTTCTCAGCCTTGGGTTTCCTATTACCAGCTTTCCTGTCCCCTCCTGCCTTCTATTGCTTGCCCCAGGACTCCTTTTGTTTTATAGGCCTGTCCAATCTGTGGCTTAAGGGTGAACCTCAGGAGTGACTTCGTTACTGAGCTGAAACGGTGTCTGGGGAACATATGCTCAGGGCTTCTCCAATCTCTGTCAAGCCAGCACGTCTGGTCTTTCTTTCTGAGTTAGAATTTTGTTCTACATTTTTCTCCAGCTCTGTCTGGCACCCTTTATTGTGATCCCTGTCAGAGCAATCAGTGGTGGTAGCCAAGCACTTTTAGTTGTACTAGACTCGGTCTGGTGGAGGCCATGGTAGATGAGGTCCATTAGTCCTTTGGACTAATCTTTCCCTTGTGTTTTTAGTTTTCTTCATTCTCCCTTGCTCCCGAAGGGGTGAGACCAGTGGAGTATCTCTAAGGATATTTTTATTAAAAAAAATAAATAAATTTCTAAAATATATACATATATATTTCTACTGAAATGCTGCACTAAAATTTCATAGACAATCCTTTTGGTGTCACCCCCTCTGACAGTGTCACCCAGTACAGTACCCCTAGTGATGCCACTGGAAGGAACTCCCACAGAATGGTCAGATTGGTTATAGTTCTGCTGCAAGCCTTAGACCCACAGACTCCCTTCCCTATAGCCTGATTCCTGACTCTGTCCAGAATCACAGTCCATGGTTTTAATAAAAGATTTAACAGGATTTAATAGGAAAAAGAGGCACCTTGGAGCCGAAGTGGAGGAATCCAAGACTCTGAGGATTCTGAGGTTAAGATGGATTGTGAGGGTGGGGGTCCTCTGGACATTCCAGAGCATGACGGAGAAACTGTGCTTGAGGCTGGAAGAGTGCTGGTTCCTGGGACTTTCTGTCTTGTAGCCATCCAGACCCTACGTGATCATCACCAGCACTCACTGCATGCTTATCTTGGGTCAGAAATTCTTCCAAGCAAAATACCTGGGTTAGCTCGTTTGAGTCTTCAAGAGGTGCTTGATGCTAGCACACCTCTTTCCCAGGGGCATTCTTGTTCCTAATTCCAGGAAGTTGGATGATTTTGTCCACCCCAAGGACTTTTGCCAATGTCTAGAGGCATTTTTGGCTGTCACAACTAGGGAAGAGAGTCCTGCCAGCATCTAGTGGGTAGGGCCAGGGATGCTGTTAAACATCCTGCAGTGCACAGGACAATCCCCCACAACAAAGATTTATCTGGTTCAAAATGTCACAAGTGCCAAGGTTGAGAAACCCTGAGCAATGGTGTCAGAATGAAAATTGCAAATATCTTGACCGAGATAAAGGGGAGCAGGACGGCTCAGGAACGGGGGCTCATTTTCTAAGGGTGAGGGACTGAATGTCAGAGAACGAGAAAACAGAGCCTATTCTCCATGGATGAGAAACAGAAGCAACAGAGGAGCGTCTTGGTTATCCAGTTCTGCTATAACAAAAATACCACAAGTGGAGGGCTTCAACCAACCGAAGTTTATTTTCTCACAGTCTAGTAGGCTAAGAAGTCCAAATTGAGGGCATCAGCTCCAGGGGAAGTCTTTCTGTCTGTGGTCTGCTCTGGAGGAAGGTCCTTGTCATCAGTCCTCCCCTAGACCAGGAACTTCTCAGCATAGGGACCCTGGGTCCAAAGGATGCACACCACTCCTGGCACTGTTTTCTTGGTGGTGTGAGGTCCCCATGTCTCTCTGATCGCTTCATTATTTTAGGTCTCAAGACAGATTGATTTAAGGCACAACCTAAACTCGCAGATTGAGTCCTGCTTCTTTAACATAGCTGCCACTAATCCCACCTCATTAATCCCACTTCATTAACATCATAGAGGTAGGATTTATAACACATAGGAAAATCACATCAGATGACAAAACTGTGGACAATCACACAATACTGGGAATCATGGACTAGTAAAATGAATCACGGAATTTTTTTTTTCAGTCTTAGAGTGGAAAGAGGTACCTAAGTAATACATAAAGGAAAATATTAATAAGTTTGCCTAAATAAAAAAACCTGAGTGAAGGAAATACCATAAACAAACATGAGAGAGAAATGACAAACCGTGAAAAAATATTTTCAACAGGTAAGACAGATGAAGGTCTACTTTCCATAAGAGCGCTAAGACATAAAAAAAAAAAAAAAGACATGAGTAAGAAAAAAAAGAAAAAGAAAAAAGATAACCACCCCCAAATGGCACGATTAGGCAGTTGACAGAGAAAGTGAAAATGGCTTTTAAATGTATGAAATTTTACTTGATCTTATTCATAATAAAAGAAATGCAAGTTAGAACAGCAGTGAAATGTTTTTTGACTACTAGTTTAATAAAGGTCAAAGAGTTAGCTAAAACACTATGTTGTCAAGTGTTTGGGGAAACAGCCACTGCCATGTATTGTTGTGAATGTAAGTTGGTACAATTAACACAAATCGAGAGCAGTTTGACATATCTACTAACATTTAAAATGTTAATCGATCATTTTTTAAAGTAATTTATTTTATTTTTTGTTGTTGAGAATATACTCATTCAAATTTTAAATAGCAATAATTTAAAATTTAAAAAGTATGGTTCAGTCAGACAATGGATCACTGGGTTGTTAATCTATACCTGCTGGTGTTGAGCAACGTCCAAGATTGTTAAGCAAAAGGAACTAGGTACAGAATCGTGTATATGGTTTGCTCCTGTGTGTTGTCATTAGCCTTTGGGTTTGCAGAAAATCTGGAAATGAAGTGCTATATAACAAAAACCTAAAAATGTGGGAATGGCTTTGGAACCTGGCAGTGGGCAGAAGCTGGAAGGAGTTTGAGGAGTGTTAGTGAAAGATCAAGGGACGCTGAAGAGTGTTATGACATAGAAACTGTTTGACTTTTTAAGGATGTTACTGTTACGTAAGGCAGGAATTTAGCAACACAGTAACCTGTGGTGGTGTAGAAAGTAGAAACTATACCTAATGAACTAAGCGACCTTCTGAGGAGATTTCCAAGCAGAGTGCTGAAGGTGCCATTTGGTTCCTTCTTGCTGCTTAAAGTAAGATGTGAAAGGACAGAGATAAGCTAAAGGAAGGAATGTTAAACAAAAAGAAACTGAGGATTGTTGGGTTGGAAAATTCCTAGCCTCTCTAGGAACCAGTGATACTATGATTAAGAAATGGCTTCAGACAAAGATTGTATCTAGGGGACTCTCAAGAAAACATGATATAAAGATGAAGCCAAGTGTTTGTGTTTATGTGTGTAAAATCCTTTGTTAAGAAAGCTCTAAGGCTGTGCCTCACAGAACTTTCAGTCTAACAATAGAACTTCTAAGAAAGGATGTTGTCTCTCAGCAGTCTAAGCAGAAGCCTAAGGTAGGGAAGAGCTTATCTCAATAAGATTTGTGGGTATGGCTTCAGTAAGATTCATAGAAGACTCACAAAATTTTAAGAGAATTATATTTGCAGAATTTTATTGGCAATACAATAGTTATCTCTTATTATTCTGAGATAACAAATGTTTGCTGTTTTAAGCCCCTACGTTTGGGTTAATGTATTTCATAGCAATAGATAACTAATACAGAATACCATATTGTAATGGGAATGAATGATTTACAACTATACACAATGGCTCATAATGTTAAGAGAAGAAATCCAGACCAAACTAATACATTCTGTACAATTCCATTTATTAAAGTAGAAAACAGGCAAAACTAATCTATAATGTTGCTGGGAGGATGGACTGTCTACTGTTCCCATCCAGGCTGCCAAAACGAGCCTTGGGCCCAGAACATTCTCTGATAAGGAGGCTGAATTAGCACTCTCTCTCTCCCTCAGTTCCTTCTCCTTATCAGAGAAGACTTCCTCCCTGTTCTGGGCACACAGTAACTTTCTCTGTCTTTTGCACCTGCAGAGGCATCATGTGGCATCTGGCCAAGCTTACTTCTTTATCTGTTCCACACAGGGAGGGAAGAGGTTTCTCAGTCTGTTGTGCAGAAGGGGTGTGCACAGAGCAAAGCCCTGCACCTTGCTGGCCATGGGAGACCAGTGCCAGCAACTGAAGTTGATCTTGCTCTGTCTCTTCTCTTGTGAGTAAAGCATTATCCCATGTACTAGCGGAGTGTGTCGTTTGTGTCTTTTTTTGGTAGCCTTAAACACTCATATGACAGTTATATAACAGATGTTAGTAGTCAGTTTAATGATTATCCTTGGGGGAGTAGTAACTAGAAAGGGTAAAAAGGGTGACATCTGAGGTGCTGGTAAACTTCTCTTTATAATTCTGGGTGCTGGTCATAAAAGTGTGTTTAGTTTGTGAAGGTACACTGAGATGTGTATTTATAATTGTGTACTTTTCTGTATGTATACTATACATCAATAAAACATTTTTAAATGTGAGAATAACAATTGTTATCTGCTTCTGAAAATATTCAGAAAGGATTTTCTTCAAGCAGTACACATACTTTCAGTTAGGTGTTTCTCCTGATAGTTTCACTTTGGGTCACTTATGTAGCTATACCCATCTGGCAGCTTGACTAGGAGTGGATGATGCAAATTGCCTTCACTCACTTTAGTGGGGAGTTGGTGCTGGCTGTTGACTGAACCTCTCTAGTCTTACAGTCTTTCGTTCTCAGAGAGGCTAGCCTGGGCTTCATTACATGGCGATCTCAGGGCAGCAAGTGGAAAGTGCAAGGCCACTAGAGACCTTGCTTGGAATTTACTCAATGAATTCACTCTACGAATACCTGTTGCTTTCCAGTCAGTTCCAACCCATAGCGACCCTACAGGACAGAGTAGAACTGCCCCATAGGGTTTCCATGGAGTGGCTGGTGGATTTGAATTGCTGACCTTTTGGTTTGCAGCTTTATCACTTAACCACTGCACCATCAGGGCTCCTCTTTATGAATATACGTATATATAGGTGTGTGTGTAAGTTTATGTGTCATAAAGCTAGCCCAGATTCAAGGAGTGGCTAAATAAACTCCAGTTCTTGATGGGCATACCCAACCCATTGCCATTGAGTTGAGTCGGTGTGTATGCAAGTTTATGTGTCATAAAGCTAGCCCAGATTCAAGGAGTGGCTAAATAAGCTCCACTTCCTGATGGGCATAGCTGCAAGGAATTCGTGACCATTTCAATTCACCTCTATCACCAATAACCAACCCTTTAAGTCCAGAAGCCGTTGCTTAATTAAATGCTTTTAGAGAGGAAGACTATCTTAATACATTTGTGACAACATCACAAGGCATAGCTAGCCTAAAAATTCTTACTCCTTTATATTGGTATAACCTCATGAGAGCTAGAAATAAAGATGACCCAGTAACAATGAGCAGCTAGGCATTCAGATTTTGGTTTCTAATACCATTTCCTAGCCCAAAACAGAGATCATCTACTATGTGCATGTGTGTGTATATATACATGTGTGTCCACACACACATATACGTGAGTCAAACAGGTACAGACGGGTTAGTACGCTTAGATACTAACTCAAAGGCTGGAGGTTCAAGTCCACTTAGAGGTGCCTTGAAAGAAAGGCCTGGTGATCTATTTCTGAAAAATCAGCTGTTGAAAATTCTACGGAGCAAAGTTCTGCTCTGATATACATGGGGTTGCCATGAGTCAGAACTGATTCAATGGCAACTCTGCTTTTTTTTTTTTTAATATACACCACACATGCACATTACTATTATTTATGTTTCTGAACAATTTCAGATTAGGTGGCATACATCATGCCACTTTATCCCATAATACTTCAGAGTATATGTTCTCAGATACCACAGTTATCAGCTTCAGGAAATTTAACATTGGTACAATACTTTTGTCTAATCTACCATCCCTATTTCGATTTTACATGAAAGGAAAAGAATAATATTTTGCATACCGGTCTGGAACCTGTCTCTGTCACTTAGTTTCATTGTAAACTTCTTTCCAAGTCAATAAATATAGGTCTGCATAGACATTTATAAAGTTAAATAAATAATAATAGCCATTCTATTTTTTAAACTTTTCTTCCTTTAAAAAAAAAAATGACACACACCTGTGGCGTAGTATTAAGAGCTACGGCTGCTAACCAAAAGGCTGGCAGTTCAAATCCACTAGCTGCTCCTTGGAACCCTATGGGGCAGTTTTACTCTGTCCTGTAGGGTTGCTAGGAGTCAGAATCAACTCGATGGAAATGGTTTTTTTTTTTTTTTGATGGTATTTACAAAATCAATGAAACTGCATTGTTATACAGAAATATTCAAAGGCAAAAAAGGGCAGTAACCTTCTTGCCCAGGATCTTTGTTGAATTTTCTTTTAATAAAACAATGCAAACACGTGTTTTGAAAATTCAAGAAGTCCAGAAAAGCACAAATGAGAAGTAAAAGCTCCCCCACTCCCAGTCCTTTTCTGTGTGGGTAAAACGCTATCAGTTTCTTGCAATTTCTTTAAGAAGAAAAAAAAAATTATGCTGCTACCAACATATAATTTCAAAGATTTCTAATAGACTTTGCATATTTAATTATTCTTGTTTTAAACCCACTTGTCTTGTTTGACAATAGCAATTATTTTTATGGATATTATTCCTTCTTTTATCTCTTTGAAGATCTCATTCTTTTTTTGTCTCAACATTTATTTTTGATAATTTTCAAAACTACAGAAAAGTTGCAATGGTTACAACTAACCCTCAATGAACATCCATATACCCTTCCCCTAGTTTCAGTCATTATGAAGATTTTGTCACATTCCCACCCTTTTCTCTCTTCTGTTTTCTGTATATCCTTTCTAAAATTTATTTTGTTGTTGTTGAGCGTATACACAACAAAACATACTCCAATTCACTGTTTCTGCATGCATACTTCAGTGACATTGATTGCATTCTTCGAGTTGTGCAACCATTCTCACCAACATTTTCTGCGTTGTTCCTCCTCCATTAACATAGACTTACTGTCCCCTGAGGTTCCTATCGAATCTTTCAAGTTGCTGCTTTTACTTTGCTCCCATATACATAGTTCTTAAAAGAGCATAATGCCCAAGGCAGACATTTTTCACAAGCTTAGCTAAACTATTGTTTGGTTTTAAGAAGACTTCAAGGGAAATTTTTGGTTTAAGATTTAAAGATTATCTCAGGGCAATAGTTTCAGGGTTTATCCAGCCCCTGTGGCTCCAGAAAATCTGCAGTCCATGAGAATTTGATATTCTGCTCTGCATGTTCCCCCTTTTGATTAGGATTTGTCTATAGAATCCTTGATCAAAATGTTCAGTAACGGTAGCTGAACACCATCCAGTTCTTCTGGTCTCATGGCAAAGGAGGCAACTGTTCATGGAGGCAATTAATCACACATTCCATATTTTCCTATTCCTGACTTTCCTTCTTCCTCTGTTGCTCCAGGTGAATAGAGACCAATTGTAATGCCTTAAATGGCTGCTTGCAAGCTTTTAAGCCCCAAGAACTACAATGAACTTCTTTCCATATATCTTATGTATATATGTATGTATACATATTCTATCTATAAATATATATATATGCATATTAAAGATACATTCTTTTTTTTTAACTTTTATTGAGCTTCAAGTGAACGTTTACAAATCAAGTCAGACTGTCACATATAAGTTTACATACACCTTACTCCATACTCCCGCTTGCTCTCCCGCAGTGAGTCAGCCCTTCCAGTCTCTCCTTTCGTGACAATTATGCCAGCTTCCAACTCTCTCTATCCTCCCATCCCCCCTCCAGACAGGAGATGCCAACACAGTCTCAAGTGTCCACCTGATATAAATAGCTCAGTCTTCATCAGCATCTCTCTCCTACCTACTGTCCAGTCCCTTTCATGTCTGATGAGTTGTCTTCGGGAATGGTTCCTGTCCTGGGCCAACAGAAGGTTTGGGGACCATGACCGCCGGGATTCCTCTAGTCTCAGTCAGACCATTAAGTATGGTCTTTTTGTGAGAATTTGGGGTCTGCATCCCACTGATCTCCTGCTCCCTCAGGAGTTCTCTGTTGTGCTCCCTGTCAGGGCAGTCATCGATTGTGGCGGGGCACCAACTAGTTCTTCTGGTCTCAGGATGATGTAGGTCTCTGGTTCATGTGGCCCTTTCTGTCTCTTCGGCTCTTAGTTATCGTGTGATCTTGGTGCTCTTCATTCTCCTTTGATCCAGGTGGGTTGAGATGAATTGATGCATCTTAGATGGCCGCTTGTTAGCATTTAAGACCCCAGATGCCACATTTCAAAGTGGGATGCAGAATGTTTTCATAATAGAATTATTTTGCCAATTGACTTAGAAGTCCCTTTAAACCATGGTCCCCAAACCCCTGCCCTTGCTCTGCTGACCTTTGAAGCATTCAGTTTATCCTGGAAACTTCTTTGCTTTTGGTCCAGTCCAGTTGAGCTGACCTTCCATGTATTGAGTATTGTCCTTCCCTTCACCTAAAGCAGTTCTTATCTACTAATTAATCAGTAAAAAAAAACCCTCTCCCTCCCTCCCTGCCTCGTAACCACAAAAGTATGTGTTCTTCTCAGTTTATACTATTTCTCAAGATCTTGTAATAGTGGTCTTATACAATATTTGTCCTTTTGCCTCTGACTCATTTCGCTCAGCATAATGCCTTCCAGGTTCCTCCAGGTTATGAAATGTTTCACAGATTTGTCACTGTTCTTTATTGATGCATAGTATTCCATTGTGTGAATATACCACAATTTATTTAACCATTGATCCGTTGATGGACACCTTGGTTGCTTCCAGCTTTTTGCTATTGTAAACAGAGCTGCAATAAACATGGGAGTGCATATATCTGTTCGTGTGAAAGCTCTTATTTCTCTAGGGTATATTCCCAGGAGTGGAATTTCTGGGTTGTATGGTATTTGTATTTCTAACTGTTTAAGATAACGCCAGATAGATTTCCAAAGTGGTTGTACCATTTTACATTTCCACCAGCAGTGTATAAGAATTCCGATCTCTCCGCAGCCTCTCCAACATTTATTATTTTGTGTTTTTTGGATTAATGCCAGCCTTACTGGAGTGAGATGGAATCTCATCGTAGTTTTAATTTGCATTTCTCTAATGGCTAATGATCGAGAGCATTTTCTCATGTATCTGTTAGCTGCCTGAATATCTTCTTTAGTGAAGTGCGTGTTCATAACCTTTGCCCACTTCTTGATTGGGTTGTTTGTCTTTTTGTGGTTGAGTTTTGACGGAATCATATAGATTTTAGAGATCAGGCGCTGGTCGGAGATGTCATAGCTGAAAATTCTTTCCCAGTCTGTAGGTGGTCTTTTTACTCTTTTGGTGAAGTCTATAGATGAGCATAGGTGTTTGATTTTTAGGAGCTCCCAGTTATCGGGTTTCTCTTCATCATTTTTGGTAATGTTTTGTATTCTGTTTATGCCTTGTATTAGGGCTCCTAAGGTTGTCCCTATTTTTTCTTCCATGATCTTTATCGTTTTAGTCTTTATGTTTAGGTCTTTGATCCACTTGGAGTTAGTTTTTGTGCATGGTGTGAGGTATGGGTCCTGTTTCATTTTTTTTGCAAATGGATATCCAGTTATGCCAGCACCATTTGTTAAAAAGACTCTCTTTTCCCCAATTAACTGACACTGGGCCTTTGTCGAATATCAGCTGCTCATACGTGGATGGATTTATATCTGGGTTCTCAATTCTGTTCCATTGGTCTATGTGCCTGTTGTTGTACCAGTACCAGGCTGTTTTGACTACTGTGGCTGTATAATAGGTTCTGAAATCAGGTAGAGTGAGGCCTCCCACTTTCTTCTTCTTTTTCAGTAATGCTTTGCTTATCAGAGGCTTCTTTCCCTTCCATATGAAGTTGGTGATTTGTTTCTCTATCACATTAAAAAATGACATTGGAATTTGGATCGGAAGTGCATTGTGTGTATAGATGGCTTTTGGTAGAATGGACATTTTTACTATGTTAAGTCTTCCTATCCATGAGCAAGGTATGTTTTTCCACTTAAGTATGTCCTTTTTAATTTCTTGTCGTAGTACTTTGTAGTTTTCTTCGTATAGGTCTTTTACATCTTTGGTAAGATTTATTCCTAAGTATTTTATCTTCTTGGGGGCTACTGTGAATGGTATTGATTTGGTGATTTCCTCTTCGATGTTCTTTTTGTTGATGTAAGGATACATTCTTTTGTGGAACTATTTGAGAGTTAGTTGTAGCCATTGTGGCTTTTTAACTCTAAATTCTTCAGTATGTATCTCATAAGAACAAGGTCATTCTCCTAAATAATCACAATATGATTATCAAACTCAGGAGATTATATCATTGATACAAACCCACTAACATACAGTCTGTATTCAAATTTTTGCAGTTGTCTCAAAATGTTCTTTATAGGCTTTAAAAATTCTAATCAAGGATCACTTGTTGTATTTAGTTGTCATGTATTTTTAATTTCCTTACCTTCGAGGGTATTAAACATACTTATTTTTTTAACATATGCTTATTTTAAAGATTTTTCAGGCTACGCTATTATTTACATTTACTCTAGAGTGACTTTTCTTGTTTATTGAGCTTGTGGACTGTGTTTCATGGTGTTACTTTTAAAGACACGCTTTGAAATTTTAGTTTGCTAGCTTATCTTCCTCACATGTGTGTCTTGGCTAGGATTCATTGCAGGCGACAGACTGGGTATTAGGTGGCTCAAGAAATCTATATTCATGCCTACACCCAAGAAAGGTGATCCAACAGAATGCAGAAATTGTCAAACAATATCATTAATATTACATGCACGCAAAATTTTGCTGAAGATAATTCAAAAACTGCTGCAGCAGTACATTGACAGGGAACTGCCAGAAATTCAAGCCAGATTCAGAAGAGGACACGGAATGAAGGATACCATTGCTGATGTCTGATGGATTTTGGCTGAAAGCACAGAATACCAGAAAGATGTTTACCTGTGTTTATTGACTATGAAAAGGCATCTGACTGGGTGGATCATAACAAATTACGGATAACATTGCAAATAATAGGAATTCCAGAATACTTAATTGTGCTCCTGTGAAACCTGTACGTGGACAGTTTTTCAAAAAGAACAAGGGGTACTTTACGGTTTAAAATCTGGAAAGGTATCCTTTCACCATACTTATTCAATCTGTATGCTGAACAAATAATCAGAGAAGCTGGACTGTATGAAGAAGGATGGGGCATCAGGATTGGCGGAGGACTTATTAACAACTTGCGTTATGCAGATGACACAACCTTGCTTGCTGAATATGAAGAGGACTTGAAGCACTTACTGATGAAGATCAGACTACAGCCTTCAATAGGGATTGTACCTCAGAATAAGGAAAACAAAAATGCTCACAATTGGACCAATAAGTAACATCACGATAAACGGAGAGAAGTTCGACGTTGTCAAGGATTTCATTTTACTTGGATCCGCAGTCAACATGCATGGAAGCAGCAGTCAAGAAATCAAGTGATGCATTGCATTGGGCAAATCTGCTGCAAAAGACTGAAGTATTAAAAAGCAAAGATGTCACTTTAAGGACTAAGGTGCACCTGACCCAAGCCATGGTCTTTTCAATTACCTCATATGCATGTGACAGCTGGCTAATGAATAGGAAGACCAAAGAAGAATTGATGCATTTGAATTATGGTGTTGGCTAAGAATATTGAATATACCATGAACTGCCAGAACAAACAAATCTGCCTTGGAAGAAGTACAGCCAGAATGTACCTTAGAAGCGAGAATAGAGAGACTTCGTCTCGGTTACTTTGGGCATGTTATCAGGAGGGACCAATCCCTGGGGAAGGACGTCAGGCTTCGTAAAGTAGAGGGTCAGCAAAAAAGAAGACGACTCTCCACAAGATGGATTGACACAGTGATTGCAACAATGGGCTCGAACATACTGACTATTGTGAGGATGGTGAAGGATGGAGCAATGTTTCATTCTGCTGTACATGGGGTCGCTATGATCTGGAACTGACTGGGTGGCACCTACCAGCAACAACAATTAGGTGGCTTATAAAGTGGTTTGAAAGGCGGATTTTTGCCCTGGATGGTAGTGCCCCCCAGAGGCTTTTAGAAGTATATGGGGGCAGCTTTTTTCTTATAATTTATTTTATTTTTGTTGTTGAGAATACACACAGCAGAAGTCAACAATTTCTACATGTACAATTCAGTGACACTGTTACATTCTTCAAGTTATGCAACCATTCTCACCCTTCTTTTTCAAGTTGTTCCTCCTCCCCTAACATAAACTTACTGCCTCCTAAGGTTCTTACCTATTCTTTTGAGTTGCTGATATTAGTTACTCCTCTATTGTTTGGTTTTAAGATGACTTCAGCCTTGAGCATTATGGTCTTTTAAGATCTGTCTACATTGGATCAAATTGCAATGGCAACTCAAAAGGATAGACAGGAGCCTCAGGGGGCAGTGAGGAACAACTCAGAAAAGGAAAGTGAGAATCGTTGCGCAACTCGCAGAATGTAATCAATATCAATGAATCATACATGTACAAACTTGAATTGGTGTATGTGTTTGCTGTGTATATTCTTAACAACAACAACAAATAAATTATTAGAAGAAAAGACTTCAGGGAATATTTTCGGTTTGAGGTTTTTTTTTTTTTTTAATTGTACTTTAGATGAAGGTTTACAGAACAAGCTAGTTTTTCATTAAACAGTTAGTACATGTATTGTTTTATGACATGGGTTAACAACCGCACAACATGTCAACACTCCCTTTTCTACCTTGGGTTCCCTATTATCAGCTTTCCTGTCCCCTCCTGCCTTCTAGTTCTTGCCCTTGGGCTGGTGTGCCCTTTTAGCCTCCTTTTTGTTTTATAGGCCTGTTTAATTTTTGCCTGAAGGGTGAACCTCAGGAGTGACTTCATTACTGAACTAAAAGGGTATCTGGGGGCCATACTCTCACGGTTTCTTCAGTCTGTCAGGCCAATAAGTCTGGTCTGTTTTTGTGAGTTAGAATTTTGTTCTACATTTTTCTGCAGCTCTGTCCAGGACCCTCTATTGTGATCCCTGTCAGAGCAGTCAGTAGTGGTAGCTGGGCGCCACCTAGCTGTACTCTACTCAGTCTGGTGGAGGCCATGGTAGATGTGGTCCATTAGTCCTTTGGACTAATCTTTCCCTTGTATGTTTAGTTTTTTTTTTCGTTCTTCCTTGCTCCTGAAGGGGTGAGACCAGTGGAGTATCTTAGATGGTCACTCAGAGGCTTTTAAGAGCCCAGGCGCTACTCACCAAAGTAGAATGTAGAACATTTTCTTTATAAACTATGTTATACCAATTGAGCTAGATGTTCCCCAAGACCATGGTCCCCACAGCCCTCAGCCCAGCAATTCAGTCCCCTCGTTTGAGGTTTAAAGATAATCTCAAAACAAGTTTCAAGGGTTCATCTAGCTTCCATGGCTCCAGAAAATCTGGATTCTACGAGACTTTTAAATTGTGTTCTACCTTGTCCCCCTTTTGATCCAGATTCTTCTGTAGAATCCTTGATTAAAATGTTCAGTAATGGTAGCCAAGTACCCTCCAGTTTTTTTGGTCTCATGGCAAAGAAAGCAGTCATTCATGGAAACAATTAATTAACCACGCATTCCATTTCCTCCTCCTATTCCTGACTCTTCTTCTTCCTCTGTTGCTCCAGGCAAATACAGACCAATTGTTGTATCTTGGATGGTCCTTGCAAGCTTTTAAGATCCCAGACACTACCCAAAGAAATAAGAAGTAGAACAGAAGCAATAAACATGTTATTAGGCCAATTAACTGTGATGTCCCATGGAACTACAACCCTAAACCGCCAAATCAAGGAACCAAATCCCATGAGGTGTTTGGTTGTTCATAGCAGCCTCAGCAGCTATTTCTTTTTGTCATTGTTGTAAATATATCTGTCACGTAACTTTTGCCAATTCAACTTTTTACAGGTATACAACTTAACAACAGTAATTACATTAACTGACTGTGCAACCCTACCCTTAATCTATATGATTTGTCCACTACCATAAACTGAAACTCAGTACTCCATAAGCAAAAACTCCCTTTTCCCCCTCCCTCCTGCCCCGATAACCACTAATAAATTTTGGTCACTATACATTTGCCTATTCTTGTCTTTTCATATAAGTGAGTTCACACAATATACGTCCTTTTGTGATTGACTTATTTCAATCAGCATAATATCTTCAAGCTCCATCCATGTTGTGGCATGTATCAA
This sequence comes from Loxodonta africana, assembly GCF_030014295.1. Classification (NCBI taxonomy): domain Eukaryota; kingdom Metazoa; phylum Chordata; class Mammalia; order Proboscidea; family Elephantidae; genus Loxodonta; species Loxodonta africana. Next base: position 79,716,602 of record NC_087345.1, on the reverse strand, counting down.
GACTTCATTTCTCTTCCTGTCTAAGTAGTATTCCATGTCGTGGGGGAATTTTTTGGTTGTCACAATGATTGGGAAGCTACTGACAATTGGCAGGCATAGGTCAGCTAAGCCAAATGTTCAACAATGAATCTTTTTTTGTTTGTTTGTTTGTTTTATGCAACAAAGACCTGCTCTTTCCTAGATGCCAGTGGAAACTCAGTCAACATGACTTTAGGCAGAACTTACAGCTCGTAGGCTTCAGGATCACACACCTCCTTAGGTAACAAGAAAACTGAGGTCACAACTGCAGAAAGCTTCAGAAACGAGAAGCTACTAACAACGAAGGACCACCACCTCTACAACAATCCACATCAGCAAAGCATACACCTTCCATACTTGTGGTCTGCCACCCTCAACCCATTTAAGGCAGATTTCAATTCAGGTTTCTCAGGCATAGATTTGATTGACACCAGGAACACAAACCGTAAGGGAGTCTGGGAAATGTAGTATTACCACTCCAGCTTCTGCTGCATAGTCAGATACATTAGGAAAATGTTGTTGTTGTTATTAGCTACCTCCAAGTTGGTCCCTGACCCTGGGTGGAGCCCAAGCACTACAGAAGGAAACTCTGTTCAGTCCTGTGCTATCCTGATCATCCATTGCAGATCTGACCATTGCGATCTCTAGGGTTTTCACTGACTGATTTTTCAGAAGTAGATTGCCAGGCCTTTCTTCCTAGTCCATGTTTGTCTGGAAGCCCCACTGAAACCTGTTCAGCATCATAGCAACACATAAGCTACCACTGACACATGGGTTGCGGCTGTGCATGAGTTGCATTGGCCGGGAATCCAACCTGGATAGAAGGGGAGCATTCTACCACGGAACTACCAGGGTATCCAAGAAAAGGCTGCAAGGGGTGCTAAACATGCCAATGCACTCTGCGGCTGGTTTCCCTCTCTCCTCGCTGCATCCTTCTATGTTGCGTGGTTTTGTTGTCTTCATAGTCCAGAACCAGGATTTACATTTGATACCCAGGGCTCTGGTCCAGGGGGCATGTTGCTGGTCCTGTCCCCAGCCAGCTGCAGGCATAGTCTAATTTGGCATGGTAGCCTAGAGGGCTGGCTAGCCTAGTCCTCTCTGTTCTTTGCAATCACACCAGACAAGCAGCTCTTAGTGGACAGAGTCCAGCTAGTGGTCACCACTCAAATACTCACCTGTCATACAGGGGAACATCTAGTGGACTCCCAGAGAAGCTGGATTCCTGGCAGCCACTATTTCCGGTCCTGTGGCCTAGCAGGCCTGTAGCTTCAGCCCCCAGTCGCCATACTTCTGTTCCCTGTTCAAAGAGTTGCTTATTTCATTTTTTTAATACGGCTTGTCTTTTTAATATATCTTTGGAATATATTATCTGTCATTTTGTCTGGAGCCAAGGGAAGATTTTCTTTCTTTCTTTTTTTTTATTGTGATGTTCAGACAATAGCACATGCAACATTTCATTAATTTCTACACGTACCCTTCAGTAACATTAACTACACTCTTCAAGCTGTGCATCCAGTTTTCTTTTCTTTTTCCAAACTATCCTACCACACTTAACATACCTACAATGCACTCCAAGCAAAAACCCCTTCCTTCCTCTCCCTCTTATCTCTGGTAACCACTAATCACTCTTGATTTCTATATATTTGCTTATTTCATGTAAGTGTTATCATACAGTATTTGTCCTTTTGTGTCTGACTTATTTCACTCAGTGGAGGATTTTCTTTTGAATTCACTCTGTCACCTTTGATGGGAAGTGGCCCTATAAAGTTCGTCTACTTATATGTCTTTTTTTTTAGACAAAAAAGGTATTATAGTATACCCACTGAACCATGTGAACATTTTTCACATGACACATGTATCTTGGAGGTCTTTTTATGAGAGCACATAAAGATATGTCTCAATTTTTAAAAATTGCATATTATTACTTCTTATGGTTATATCATAAATTATTTACACAGTCCAGATTGATACCTTGTTTCCATTACTACTGTAAACAGTGCTGCAATAAACATATTTGGTGAAGTTTTGTGAATATGTCTGCTCTTATTTGAGCCAAATGTCAATTATTATGTTTGAGAGTGCCCTTTAATTTAGATTTTTGGGTTACAGGAAAGGGCCAGTTCAAAGAGGTCAATCGGAAGAGATAACCAAGAAAACTACAAACTATGCTTATTCTCATTCAACAAGGTTAAATAAACCATCAGTCAATTAAGCAATTAAGTGGCAATGAGAGCTAACAAAGAGGAAAGGCCTATGGTACCTTAGTCCCAGGATTTGGTCTAAAAGTCTTTGCACTTAGCCACTGTTGGCTCCCAGCTGATGCATCAAAGTGACCCTTTGCTCATGGGTGTTCTTTACCCCAAGCAATGTAAGGGAGTCATAGTGACTTCATGGCCTGTGTGAAATGGTCCAGTGTACTCCAGAGAGACTCAGGGACACTAATGCTATTGTTCTCCAGTGTTTGGTGGCAGGCTGGAATTTGTATGCTCACTCAAGTTTTGGTGTTTTAGACAAGCCTCACATTCTATTGGTTCAATATTGCATCATCTTGATTACATTCCCAGGGAGTAATGCTGTGTACAACAGATGTTACTTCCTTATAAATTTTATTTTACATACATATATTTACGATTTCAGGTTGTTTACTTCTTAAGCATGTAACTGTTCACTCACTGGTCTATCTTTGAGTGTGGTAGCCTAGTGTAGTGGTAAACATGTCTATAAGTTTAAAGTCATATGCTTACTTACAAATTGCTCCTTTTTCTCCACTTAACCAATCATGGCAAATAATTCAGGGTAAAAGGATATAACATATCACTCTGAATTTATGTATCATATCATCCTGTAATTTTTAATAAATTACACATATCCCAACATAAAACCTAGTATAAATTCCTAGCGGTGGGATTTTTAAGTGAAAGGATTATGTGCATATTAAATTTGGATTAAAAAACCAAACCAAACTCAGTGCTGTCAAGTCAATTCCGACTCATAGAGACACTGTAGGACAGAGTAGAACTTGCCCTGTAGAGTTTCCAAGGAGCGCCTGGCAGATATGAACTGCTGACCCTTTGATTAGCAGCCATAGCACTTAACCACTATGCCACCAGGGTTTCCTAAAATTTGGATGGTTAGTGCCAAATTGTCCTCCGGAGGTTATACCAATTTATACTCCCTCCAAGTAGTCTATCATCATTTTTCTTTATTAACTTTTATTGAGCTTCAAGTGAACGTTTACAAATCAAGTCAGACTGTCACATATAAGTTTATATACACCTTACTCCTTACTCCCACTTGCTCTCCCCCTAATGAGTCAGCCCTTCCAGTCTCTCCTTTCGTGACAATTTTGCCAGCTTCCAACTCTCTATCCTCCCATCCCTCCTCCAGACAGGAGATGCCAACACAGTCTCAACTGTCCGCCTGATATAAATAGCTCAGTCTTCATCAGCATCTCTCTCCTACCTACTGTCCAGTCCCTTTCATGTCTGATGAGTTGTCTTCGGGAATGGTTCCTGTCCTGGGCCAACAGAAGGTTTGGGGACCATGACCGCCGGGATTCCTCTAGTCTCAGTCAGACCATTAAGTATGGTCTTTTTGTGAGAATTTGGGGTCTGCATCCCACTGATCTCCTGCTCTCTCAGGAGTTCTCTGTTGTGCTCCCTGTCAGGGCAGTCATCGTCTATCATCATTTTTGAAGCTGCCTAGTATTCCATCATAGGGTGTACCACAATTAAATGCTGGGAAGAGGGCCTGGCACAGGGAGTGCTAGCTATTACTGCTATTGTTATTACTGGGCATTTTCACTTTTTTGTCAATATTTTTTCTTGACACTTTTGCCATTTCCTTATTATATATAAGTATATGTATGTATTTATATATATATACGTATATAGAAGAAATATACATATGTATACACACACTGAAACTAATATAATTGTTACAGTTTAAACAAGAATTATAAAACTGATCCCTGTGTACCCACCACCTGGCTTAAGAAGTTAAACATTACTAGTTCCTTCAAACCAGCTGTTCTTAAAAGTGTGGTCTACGGACCCTTTCTGGGGGTCCATGAGTTCAAGCTATTTTCATAATAATACTAAGGTATTATTTGCTTTTCTCGCTGGGTTGACATTTGCTCTGACATGCAAAAGCAATTATGGATAAAACTCCTGGTCCCCTAGCAGAAAGCATGGCAGTGGCACCAAACGTGGTATTATTACTGTATTCTTTGCTGCCACACGCTTGCAGTAAATAACCCCAATTTCACTTAAGAATGTCCTTGAAGTAAGCAGTTAAAACTACTAATTTTGTTAAATCTCGACCCTTGAGGTACAAATTTTTTAAAATTCTGTATGATAACATGGGAAGTACTCAGAAAGCACTTTTGCAGCTTACTGTGGGGGAAGAAGCACTGGTGTGATTGTTTAGATTGCTCAGAACTAGACTTTTTTTTTTTTTTCCCCCGTGGAACACCAATTTTACTTAAAAGAACAGTGTCCTAGGTTTATTGAGACTTGGTTATTTGGCAGACATGTTTGCAAAAATTAACAAAATGAGCCTGTCACTTCAAGGAAAACACCTCGACAGTCTTTGTTGCCGATGATAAAATTGGAGCTTTCAAGCAAAAATTAGAATTTTGAAAAGTTTGTACCTTCCACCTGAGCTTGACAGCTTCCCAATACTTCACGACTGTCCTGATGAGACTGGTGTGATATCAACGAATGTGACTTTTTTTTTTTAATATTACATTGTGAAATGTGTCAACATTTGGAAGGTGTATATAACTCAGTGAACCAATGATTTCCCAATGACCAATTCATGATGTTACAAAATCACGTGTGGGTAAAAGATCCAATCAAAGTGTAAGATGGATTTTAAAATAACAAAGCAGAAAAAGTTTATTGATATGGTTTAAGATTCCACATTGCAACTAACCATTAAGAATCTACCACTTGTGGAGTTGCGGTGTAAGATCAAAGAAGAAAATCCATAATTAATACTCTTCCAACTACATAGGTGTGTGAGGCCGGATTTTCCCCATGTACTTTACCTGTTTTAAGTGTACAATTCAATGGTTTCAAGTATGTTTAGAGAGTTGCACAACCATCATCATAATCCAATTTCAGAACATTTTTATCATCCACCAAATCGATCCTGTACACTTTAGTAGTTAAGCACTCACTCCCTAGCCTCCTTCTTCAGGTAATGCAAAGCTTTTGGCTAGTCATTTAATCCATTTCCAAACGGTTTTTTTTGTGTGTGTGTGTGTGTGCGCGTGTGTATATGTGTGTGCTTTAGGTAAGGTTTACAGAGCAAATTAGTTTTTCATCAATTAATACACATAATGTTTTGTGACATTGGTTGCCAATCCTGTGACGTGTCATCATTCTCCCCTTCTCGACCTTGAGTTCCCCATTTCCATTTGTCCAGCTTTCCTAACCCCTCCTGCCTTCTCATCCTTGCTCTTAGGCTGATGTGCTCATTTAGTCTCATATAAGTCTTTGAGCCATGGGTATTATTGTTTGTTTTATGGGCCTGCGTAATCTTAGGCTGAAAAATGAACCTCAGGAGTGACTTCAGTGCTGAGTTAAAAGGGTGCCTGGGGGCCATACTCTCAGGGTTTCTCCAGTCTCCATCAGACAAGTAATTCTGGTCTTTTTTGTGAGTTCGAATGTTGGTCTACATTTTTCTCCAGCTCTGACCAGGACCCTCTATAGTGATCCCTGTCAGAGCAGTCGGTGGTGGTAGCCAAGCACCATCTAGTTGTGCTGGGCTCAGTCTAGCAAAGGCTGTAGTAGTTCTGTTCCATGAGTCCTTTGGATTAATCTTTCCTTTGTGTCTTTGGTTTTCTTCATTCTCCTCTGCTCCAGATGGGATGGGACCAGTAGACATACCTTAGATGGCCACCCATAAGCTTTTAAGACCCCAGACGCTACTCACCAAAGTAGGTTGTAGAACATTTTCCTTATGCCAATTGAGGTAATTGTCCCCTGAGACCATGGTACCTAGCCCTCAGAGCAGTTACTCTATCCCTACGAGAGTTTGATGTGCCTATGAAGCTTCCATGACTTTACCTTGGTCAAGTTGTTTTGTCTTCTCCAGTATTGTATACTGTCTTATCCTTCACCAAAGTTACCACTTACCTATTATCTAGTTAGTGCTTTCCCTCTCCACCCCTCCCCTCACTTGTGACCATCAAAGTTTGTTTCTTTCTGTGTGTAAACCTTTTCAAGAGTTTTTATAATAGTGGTCTCATACAGTATTTGTTCATTTGTGATTGACTTATTTCACTCAGCATAGTGTTCTCCAGATTCATCCATGTTATGAGATGTTTCACCGATTCATCATTGTTCTTTATCACTGCATTGTATTTCACTGTGTGTACGCACCGTAGTTTGTTTATCCATTCATCTGTTGATGGGCACTTAGGTTTTTACCATTTTTTTGCTATTGTGAATAATGCACCAATGAACACGGGTGTGCATATGTCTATTTGTGTGGCTGCTCTTATTTGTCTAGGATATATTCCTAGGAGTGGAATTGCTGGATTGTATGGTATTTCTATTTCTAGCTTCTTAAGGAAGTGCCATATTGTCTTCCAAAATGGTTGTGCCATTTGTATTCCCACCAGCATTGCATAAGAGTTCCAATCTCCCTGCAGCCTCTCCAGTATTTATTTTCTGTTTTTTGATTTGTGCCAGTAATGTCGGGGTGAGATATTGTTACTGAACCTGGAAAGGTGGGTACTTGTCCAACTCTCTCAGACTTGCCAATTATCTGGACACCGGTCTTTGAGAAAGAGAAAGTAACTTTACTGCAATGGGCAAAGCAAGGAGCCAGGAGGAAATTCCTCAGATTCAGCTCACCAAGCTACAGGGAAGCAGGGCTTATAAGTCATTTGGGCAGCAAGATGGCATCTGTGCAGGTGTTCTGGGAAGGGAAAACTCTAGAAGGTGGCCTGGAAACAGGAGGTGACGTGGTTCTTGTTGGAACTCTTGCTTCAAAACGGGGTCCACGTGGTAATTTTCCTTCTGATTCATTCCTCCTGTTGCTGCATCCTCTGTTGAGGTCAATTAGCAGTCACAGCAGGCCATCCTGCACATGCGGGGCAGGCCAAATCTGATCTGGGCTAGTGTAAGGACTAACAGAAATTTACTGGCTTTAGTAAAGTCAGATTACTAATTACTATCTCATTGTGGTTTTCTTTTGCATTTCTCTAATGGCTAGTGACCCTGAGCATTTTCTCATGTGTCTGTTAGCTGCCTGAATGTCTTCTGTGGTGAAGTGTCTGTTCATATCCCTTGCCCATTTTTTAATTGTATTTGTCTTCATATACTTCTACCAAAACAACCTATTGACCAGAGAAGCAGATACCAGAGTCCATTTGTCTTCTATTATTAAGTTGCACGTTAAAGGGATTTGCAAAAGGGTAAAACAGTGCCCTTCTTCTCACTATTTTTTTAAAATATGGTTATTTTTTCATAACAAATATTATGGTACCAAGCAGTGATTTTATAATTGTTATTTAAAATGAATTCATAAATAAATATTTTTAGGCTAGAAATAGAACTAGCATATGATCCAGCAATCCCACTCCATGGAACATATCCTAGAGAAATAAGAGCCTTTACACTAACAGGTATGTGCACACCCGTGTTCATTGCAGCACTGTTTACAGTACCAAAAAGATGGAAGCAACCAAGGTTCCAATCAAAGGATGAATGGATAAATAAATTATGGTATATTCACACAATGGAATACTATGCATTGATAAAGAACAGCAATGAATCTGTGAAACATTTCATAACATGGAAGAATCTGGAAGGCATTATGCTGAGGGGCATTAGTCAGTTGCGAAAGGACAAATATTGTATAAGACCACTATTATAAGAACTCAAGAAATAGTTTAAACAGAGAAGAAAATATTCTTTGATGGTTACAAGAGTGGGGAGGGAGAGAGGGAGAGGAATATTCACTAATTAGATAGTAGACAACAACTATTTTAGGTGAAAGAGAAAGACAATACACAATACAGAAGAGGTCAGCACAACTAGACTAAACCAAAAGCAAAGAAGTTTTCTGAATAAATCAAATGCTTCGAAGGCCAGCGTAGCAGGGGCGGGTGTTTGGGAACCATGGTTTCAGGGGACATCTAGGTCAATTGGCATAATAAAATCTATTAAGAAAACATTCTGCATCTCACTTTGGAGAGTGGCCTCTGGGGTCTTAAATGCTAGCAAGTGGCCATCTAAGATGCATCAATTGGTCTCAACCCACCTGGAGCAAAGGGGAATGAAGAACACCAAAGACACAAGGTAATTATGAGCCCAAGAGACAGAAAGGACCACATAAATCAGAGACTACATCAGCCTGAGACCAGAAGAACTAGATGGTGCCCAGCTACAACCAATGAGTGCCCTGATGGGGAACATAGCAACAGAGAATCCTTGAAGGAGCAGGAGAGCAGTGAGATGTAGACCTCAAATTCTCATAAAAAGACCAGACTTAATGGTCTGACCAAGACTAGAAGGACCCCAGAGGTCATGGTCCCCAGACCTTCTGTTAACCCAAGACAGGAGCCATTCCCAAAGCCAACTCTTCTGACAGGAATTGGACTGGACTGTTAGATAGAAAATGTTACTGGTGAGGAGCAAGCTTCTTGGCTCAAGTAACATGAGACTATGTGGGCAGCTCCTGTCTGGAGGGGAGATGAGAAGGAAGAGGGGGACAGAAGCTGGCTGAATGGACATGGAAATAGAGGGTAGAGAGAAGCAGTGTGCTGTCTCATTAGGCGGAGAGCAACTAGGAGTATATATAAAAAAAAAAAGGTGTATATAAATTTTTGTATGAGACTGACTTGATTTGTAAAGTTTCACTTAAAGCACAATAAAATTTTTTTTAAAAATGCAAAAAAAAACTTTATGCGTCAAGGAAATTAAAAATATTTAAAAAATTTTTCTCAGTTTCAATTTCTAATATGGTAAATATTGACAGATAAGAAATCAAATGACATTGCATTGGGCAAATCTGCTATAAAAGCAACTCTTGAAAGCGTTAAAAAACAAAGATGTCACTCTGAGGACTAAGGTGGTTCTGACTCTAGCCATGGTATTTTCAATCACCTCATATGCATAGAAAAGTTGCACAATGAATAGAGAAGACAGAAGAATTGGTGCCTTTGGTCTGAGGTCTTAAAACCCTGTGAGTGGCCACATAGGATACTCCACTGGTACCACTCCTTTGGGAGCAAGGAATAATGAAGAAAACTAAAGATACAAGGGAAAGATTAATCCAAAGGACTAATGGACCACATCTACCACAGCCTCCACCAGGCCGAGTCCAGTACAACTAGATGGTGTTTGGCTACCACCACTGACTGCTCTGACAGGGATCACAATAGAGGGCCCCGGACAGAGCTGGAGAAAAACGTAGAACAAAAATTCTAACTAAAAAGAAAGATCTGACTTGCTGGCCTGACAGAAATTGGAGAAACCCTGAGAGCATGGCCCCTGGACACCTTTTCAGCTCAGTAATGAAGTCATTCCTGAGGTTCACCCTTCACCCAAAGATTGGACAGGCCCATAAAACAAAACAAGAATAAAGGGGCACACCAGCCCAAGGGCAAGGATTAGAAGGCAGGAGGGAACAGGTAAGCAGGTAATAGGGAACCCAACGTTAAGCAGAGGGTGTTGACATGTCATGCGATTGTTAACCAATGTTATAAAACGATGCGTGTACTAACTGTTTAATGAGAAACTAGTTTGTTCTGTGAACTTTCATCTAAAGTACAATAAAAAAAGAATTGATGCCTTCGAATTATGGTGTTGGCAAAGAATATTGAATATAAGACTATACCATGGACTGCTAGAAGAATGAACAAATCTGTCTTGGAAGAAGTACAACCAGAATGCTCCTTAGAAGCAAGGATGGTAAGACTTCATCTCACTTACTTTGGACGTGTTATCAGGAGGAACCAGTTCTTGAAGAAGACATTATACTTGGTGTCTTAGTCATCTAGTGCTGCCATAACAGAAATACCACAAGCGGATGGCTTTAACAAAGGGAAATTTATTTTCTCACAGCCTAGTAGGTTACAAGTCCAAATTCAGGGTGTCAGCTCCAGGGGAAGGCTTTCTTTCTCGGCTCTGGGGGAAGGTCCTTGTCCTCAATCTTCTCCCAGTCGAGGATCTTCTCAGGAGCAGGGACCTCGTGCCCAAAGGACACACTCTGCTCCTGGTGCTGCTTTCTTGGTAGTATGAGGTCCCCAACTCTGCTTGCTTCCCTTTCCTTTTATCTCTGGAGAGATAAAAGGCAGTGTAGGCCACACCCCTGGGAAACTCCCTTTACGTTAGATCAGGAATAAGACCTGGGTATGGGTGGTGTTACAATCCCACTCTAATGCTCTTCAACGTAAAATTACAATCACAAAATGGAGGACAACCACAGAGTACTGGGAATCATGGCCTAACCAAGTTGATACATACATTTTAGCGGGGACATAATTTAATCCATGACCCTTGGTAAAGTAGAGTGTTAGTGAAAAAGAGGAAGACCTTCAACAAGATGGACTGACACAGCAGCTGCAAGAATGGGCTCAAGTATAACAGCGATTATGAGGATGGCGCAGGACTGGGCAGTGTTTCGTTCTATTGTACATATGGTGGCTAAGAGTTGGAACTGACTTGATGGCACCTAACAACAACAACATAACACACATAGACTAACACACTTTGGGGTCCTCAATCATTTTTATGAGTGTAAAGGAATCCTGGGACCAAAAAGTCCAAGAGTCATTGCTTTAAATCCCCTAAATGATCCTCCCTATTACATCTGCTTCTCTCCTCCAGTAATCACTATCTGGATTTTTAATTATTCCCTTTCTTTTTCTTCTACATTCCTATATGTGTTTTACTTCTTGACCACATCCCCTGCCCACACCCCATGCTGCTCTTACTACTGTGTAAGAACAGTTTTCTGCTTTCCATTTATTTTTACTGCTAAGCATACCTCCATAAATGATACAATTTTATTTGACCTGTTTTAAATTTTAGAAAAAGGAAACATTGTATATGTATTCCTTCGTGATTTGCTTCTTTTGTTCAACATTATATCTGTAATATGACCTCATGTGCCACATGTGGCTACATTTTATTTTCTTTGCTATGTAATATCCCATCATATGAATGTAATAATTTTTTAGTTATCCTTTCTACTGTTGGTGGGTATTGGGTTGTTTTGTTTTTGGCTCTTTGGAACTAGGCTTCTATGAATATTATTGAACATGCATCCTGTTGTGCAGGTATAAGGGTGTCTCTAGGGTACAAACACGTGAATGGAATTGCTGGGTCATAGGATAGGTCATATTCAACTTTATTAGGTAATGCCAAACTCTTTTCCAAAGTGATTTCAGCAATTTATACTCCCACCAGGAGTGTGTGGATGTACCTACTATTTCACACTCTTGCCAACACTTTGTATAATCAGACCTTTTAACTTTTGCTGATCCATTTATTGGGTGATGATATTTCAGTTTGATTTCAATTTTCAATGTCCACATATGAGGTTAAGAACCTTTTTCATGAGTTTATTGGTTATTTGGATTTCCTCACCTACCAAGTTTTCTATTATGTTGTCTATATCTTCAGTTTTATTATAGTTAGTTATATATTATGGATACTTGTCCCTTGAAGGTCATGTGTTGCAAATATCTTCTCCAAGTTCAAGGCTCATTCTTTCAATACCTCTATGGTAGTTTTGTTTTGAGAATATATGCAGCAAAACATATATTAATTCAACAGTTTCTACATGTAGAAATTCAGTGACATTGATTACATTCTTTAAGTTGTGCAACAATTCTCACCCTCCTTTTTTGAGTTGCTCTCCCCCCAAACCCACTGCTGCCACTGCCGTCGAATCAATTCTGACTCACAGAGACCCTATAGGACAGAGTAGAACTGCCCCATATGGTTTCTAACAAGCGCCTAGTGGATTCGAACTGCCAACCGTTTTGGTTAGCAGCTGTACCTCTTTAACTATTACGCCACCAGGGTAGAGTGGAAGCACTAAACATGTTATTAGGCCAATTAGCTGGGATGTCCTCTGAAACCATGACCCTAAACCTTCAAATCAAGAAACCAAATCCTGTGGGGTTTTTGGTTGTACATAACCAGTCTCAGAGCTATTCTTTTTTTGTTTTTTGTTTTGCTCATTGTTGTGAATAGATCTATTACACATCTTTTGCCAATTCAATGTTTTACAGGTGTATAACTTACTGACATCAATTACGGTAACTGGCTGTGCAACCCTGTCCTTAATCAATGTGTATTTCCGTCATCGTTAGCCTCCCCTTTTCCTCCTTCCTCCCTCCCCTGTTGTTGTTGTTACGTGCCATCAAGTCGGTTCTGTCTCACAGTGACCTTGTGTACAACAAAACAAAATACTGCCCAGTCCTGCGCCATCCTCATAATTGTTGTTATGCTTGAGACCATCGTTGCAGCCACTGTATTAATCCAACTCCTTAAGGATCTTCGTCTTTTTCACTGACCCTCTACTTTATCAAGCGTGATATCTTTCTCCAGGAACTGGTCCCTCCTGATAGCGCGTGCAAAGTATGTGAGACGAAGTCTCACCATTCTTGCTTCTAAGGAGCATTCTGGCTGTACTTCTTCCACGACAGAGTTGTTCATTCTTCTAGCAGTCCATGCATATGAGGTGATTGAAAACACCTGGTTTGGGGCATGCACACCTTAATCCTTAAAGTGACCCCTTTGCTTTCTAACGCTTTGTGTGTGTGTGTGTGTGCTTTAAGTGAAAGTTTACAGTTCAAGTTAGTTTCTCACACAAAAATTTTTACACACATTGTTGTGTGACCCTAGTTGCTCTCTCTGTGGCAGCACATGTCTCTTTTCCACCCTGTATTTCCCTTGTCCATTCAACAGGCTCCCTTCCCTTTCTGCCTTCTCACCTCGCCTCTGGACAGGAGCTGCCCATTTAGTCTCCTGTATCTACTTGAACTAAGGAGAACACTCTTCACGAGTATCATTTTTTGTGTTATAGTCCAATCTAATCTTTGTCTGAAGAGTTGGCTTCAAGAATGGTTTTTAGTTCTGGGTTAACAGAGTCCCGGGGACCATGTCTTCTGGGGTTCCTCTAGTCTCGGTCAGACCGTTAAGTCTGGTCTTTTTACTGAATTGGAGTTCTAAACCCCATTTTTTTCCTCCTCTGTCAGGGACTCTCTGTTGTGTTCCCTGTCAGGGCAATCATTGGTGGTAGCTGGGCACCATCTAGTTCTTCTGGTCTCAGGCTGATGGAGTCCCTGGTTTATGTGGCCCTTTCTGTCTCTTGGGCTCATATTTTCCTTGTGTCTTTGGTGTTCTTCATTCTCCTTTGCTCCAGGTGGTTTGGGACAAATTGATGCATCTTAGATGGCCGCTGTCTAGCTTTTAAGACCCCAGATGCCTCTCACCAAAGTGGAATGCAAAACATTTTCTTAATAAACTTTGTTATGCCAATTGACCTAGATGTCCCCTGAAACCATGGTCCCCAGACCCCTGCCCCTGCTACTCTGTCCCTCAATGTGTTTGGTTGTATTCAGGAAACTTCTTACCTTTTGGTTTAGTACAGTTTAGCTGACTTCCCCTGTATTGTGTGTTGTCCTTCCCTTCACCTAAGATAATCCTTGTCTACTACCTAGTTAGTGAATACCCCTCTCCTTCCCTCCCCACCCTCATAACCATCAAACAATGTTTTCTTCTGTGTTTAAACATTTTCTTGGGTTCTTATAATAGTGGCCTCATATAGCATTTGTCCTTTTGCGACTGACTAGTTCCACTTAACATAATGCCTTCCAGATTCACTCATGTTATGAGATGTTTCACGGATGCATCGTTATTCTTTAACATTGAGTATACCATTGTGTGAATATACCATACTTTGTTTATTCATTCATCCACTGATGGGCACCTTTCCATCTTTTTCCTATTGTGAACAGTGCTGCAATAAACATGTGTATGCATATATCTATTCATGTGAGGGCTCTTATTTCTCTAGGATATATTCCAAGGAGCGGGATTGCTGGATCGTATGGTATTTGTATTTCTAGCTTTTTAAGGAAGTGCCAAATTGATTTCCAAAGCAGTTGCACCATTTTACATTCCCACCAGCAGTGTAAAAGTGTTCCAGTCTCTCCACAACCTCTCCAGCATTCACTATTTTGTGCATTTTGGATTAATGCTAACCTCGTTGGGGTGAGATAGTATGTGATCGTAGTTTTGACTTGCATTTCTGTGATGGCTAATGATTCTGAGCATTTCCTCATATATCTGCTAGCCACCTGAATGTTTTCTTTGGTGAAGTGCCTGTTCATATCCTTTGCCCATTTTTTAATTGTGTTGTCTTTTTGTTGTAGAAGTTTTGCAGTATCTTGTAGATTTTAGAAATTAGACCCTTATCAGATATGTCATAGCCAAAAATTTTTTCTGAGTCTGTAGGTTGCCTTTTTACTTTTTTGGAGAAGTCTTTGGATGAGCATAAGTGTTTGATTTTTAGGAGCTCCCAGTTATCTAGTTTCTCTTCTGGTGTTTGTGCAAAGTTAGTTATGTTTTGTATTCTGCTTATGCCACTTGTTAGGGCTCCTAGCATTGTCCCTATTTTTTTTCCATGATCTTTATCATTTTGGATTTTATATTTAGGTCTTTGATCCATTTTGAGTTAGTTTTTGTGCATGGTGTGAGGTACGGGTCTTGTTTCATTTTTTCTGCAGATGGGTATTCAGTTGTGTCAGCACAATTTGTTAAAGAGACTGTCTATTCCCCGTTTAATGGATTTTGGATCTTTGTCAAATATCGGCCGCTCATAGGTGGATGAATTCACATCTGGATTCCCAAATCTGTTCCATTGGTCTATGTACAAGTACCAGGCTGTTTTGACTACTGTGGTGGTATAATCAGTTCTAAAATCAGGTAGTGTGAGCCCTCCCACATTGTTCTTCTTTTTCAGTAATGCTTTACTTACCCTGGCCTCTTCCCTTTCCATATGAAGTTGGTGATTTGTTTCTCCATCTCACTAAAAAAATGCCATTGGAATTTAGATCAGGATTGCATTGAATGTATAGATCTCTTTGGGTAGAACAGATATTTTCACAATGTTGAGTCTTCCTATTATGAGCAAGGTATGTTTTTCCACTTATGTAGGTCTCTTTTGGTGTCTTGCAGTAGCGTCTTGTAGTTTTCTTTGTATAGGTTTTTTATGTCTCTGGTAGATCTATTCTGAAGTATTTTATCCTCATGGAGGCTATCATAAATGGTATTGATTTGGTGCTTACTTCTTCGAAATTCTCTTTGTTGGTGTAGAGGAATCCGACTGATTTTTGTATGTTTATCTTGTATTCTGATGCTTTGCTGAAATCATCTATAAGTTCCCGTAGTTTTCTTGTGGATTCTTCGGGATTTTGTGTGTATAAGATCATATCATCGCAAACAGAGATATTTTTACTTCTTTTTTACCGATTTGGATGCTGTTTCTTTCCTTCTTCTTCTTTTTCTTCTTCTTTTTTTTTTTTTTTTTTTTGCCTAGTTGCTCTGGCTAGGACCTTCAGCACAATGTTGAATAAGGGTGGTGATAGAGGGCATCCTTGTCCGGTTCCCATTCTCAAGTGGAATGCTTTCAGACTCTCTCCATCTAGGATGATGTTGGCTGTTGGCTTTGTATAACTGCCCTTTATTATGTTCAGGAATTTCCTTTCTATTCCTATTTTACTGAGAGTTTTTGTCATGAATAGGTGTTGGACTTTGTCAAATGCCTTTTATGCATCAATTGATGAGATCAAGTGGCTCTTGACTTTTATTTATGTGATGCATTACATTGATTGTTCTTCTAATGTTCAACCATTCCTGCATACCTTGTATGAATTCCACTTGATTGTGGCGAATTATTTTTTTGATATGTTGTTGAATTTTATTGGCTAGAATTTTGTTGAGGATTTTTGGGTCTATGTTCTTGAGGGATATTGGTCTGTAATTTCCTTTCTTTGTTATGTCTTTATGTGCTTTCTTTACCTAGTTTTAACGGAAACCTTGGTGGTGTAGTGGTTAAGTGCTACAGCTGCTAACCAAAATGTCAGCAGTTCAAATCTACCAGGTGCTCCTTGGAAACTCAACTGGATGGCAATGGGTTTGGTTTTTGTTTTTTCAACCTGGTTTTGGTATCAGGGTTATGCTGACTTCATAGAATGAGTTTGGGAGTGTTCCATCTTTTTCTGTGCTCTGAAATACCATTAGTAGTAGTAGTGTTAACTCTCTGAAACCCTTCAGTGAAGCTGTCAGGGCCACGGTTTTTTGTTGTTGTCGTACTTGTTGGGAGTTTTTAAAATCACCTTTTCAGTCTCTTCTTTTGTTATAGGTTTATTTCATTGTCCTACCTCTGTTTGCATTAGTTTAGGAAGGTACTGCATTTCTAGAAATTTGTCCCTTTCCTCCAGGTTTCCAAATTTGTTAAAGTACAATTTTTCATAGTATTCTCTTATGATTCCTTTAATTTCAGTTGGGTCTGTTGTGATATTGCCCATCTCACTTCTTATTTGGGTTATTTGCTTCCTCTCCTGTTTTTCTTTAGTCAGTTTGGCCAAAGGCTTATCAATTTTGTTGAACTTTTCAAAGAACCAACTTTTGGACTTGTTAACTCTTCCAGTTCTTTTTCTATTTCATTTAATTCTGCTCTAATTTTTATTATTTACTTTCTTCTGGTGACTGCCGGCTTCTTTTGCTGCTCTCTTTCTATTTGTTAGAGTTGTAGGGTTAGTGTTTTGATTTTGGCCCTTTCTTCTTTTCTGGATGTGTGCCTTTATTTCTACAAACTGACGTCTGAGCACTGCTTTTGCTGTGTCCCAAAGGTTCTGGTAGGATGTTTTCATTCTCGTTTGATTCTGTGAATTTCTTTGTTCTGTTCTTAATTTCTTCTATAACCCAGTAGTTTTTGAGCAAGGTGTTGTTAGTTTCCATGTATTTAAATTTTTTTTCCTTGCTTTTTCTGTTATTGATTTCTATTCTCACAACTTTATGGTCAGAAAGGATGCTTTGTAATATTTTGATGTAAGGATTCTCTTAAGGCTTGCATCATAGCCTAATATGTGATCTATTCTGGAGTATGTTCCATGGTGTTGGAAAAGAAAGTATACTTGGCTGCTGTTGGGTGGAGTGTTCTCTATACGTCTATGAGATCAAGTTCATTGATTGTGGCATTTAGATCTTCTGTGTCTTTATTGAGCTTTTTTCTGGATGTCCCGTCCTTCACTGAAGGTGGTGTGTTGAAATCTCCTACTACTATTGTGGAGCTGTTTATTTCTCTTTTCAATGCTGTTAAAGTTTGCTTTATGTATTTTGGAGCCCTGTCATTGGGTGCATAAATATTTATTATGGTTATGTCCTCCTGGTGTATTGTCCCTTTAATCATTATTAGCGTCCTTTCTTATCCTTTGTGGTGGATTTTGCTTTAAAGTCTGTTTTTTCAGAGATTGATATTGCCACTCCTGCTCTTTTTTGATTGTTGTTTGCTGGATATATTTTTTTCCATCCTTTCAGTTTTAGTTTTTTTGTCCCTAAGGTGTGTCTCTTGTAGGCAACATATAGATGGATCATGTTTTTTAAATCTATTCTGCCACTCTCTGTCTCTATTGGTACATTCAGTCCATTTACATTCAGTGTAATTATTGATAGGTATGAGTTTAGAGCTGCCACTTTGATGTCTTTTTGTGTGTGTGTGTTGTTGACAGTTTCTTTGTTTCACTTAATTTTCTGTGCGGAGTCTTTTTTCTTTATGTTTTTCTTGTTTTTTTTATTTAGATGTGTAGGATTGTTAGCTTCCTTTTTGGTTTTCTTAATATTTACCTATATGTTTGTAAGTTTAAACCAATCTTTTATTTCTTTGTATTGCCTTGACTTCCTCTCCATATGAAAGATTTACTACTACATTATTTAGTTCCTCTTTTTTGTTTTAATGTTGTCATCTTTTACATATTGACTTCTCTGTTTCCCTATTTTCACTGTTTTAGCTTTGATTTATTTGTGACTTCCCTATCTGGGTTGATATCTGGTTGTTCCGTCCTGTGTTCTAGTCTTGGCTTGTTATCTGATGTTATTGATTTTCTAACTGGAGGACTCCCGTTAGTATTTCTTGTAATTTTGGCTTGGTTTTTAGGAATTCCCTAAACTTCTGTTTCTCTGGAAATGCTCTGATTTCACTATCATATTTGAGAGACAGTTTTGCTAAATATATGATTCTTGGCTGGCAATTTTTTTCCTTCAAGACTTTATATATGTCATCCCATTGCCTTCTTGCCTGCATGGTTTCTTCTGAGTAGTCCAACTTTGGTCTCATTCACTCTCCTTTGCAGACGACTTTTTGTTTATCCCTGTTGTTGTTGTTGTTAGGTGCCATCGAGTCGGTTCTGACTCATAGCGACCCCATGTACAACAGAACGAAACACTGCCCTGTCCTGCGCCATCCTCACAATCGTTGTTATGCTTGAGCCCATTGTTGTAGCCACTGTCAACCCACCTCCTTGAGGGTCTTCCTCTTTTCTGCTGACCCTGTACTCTGCCAAGCAGGATGTCCTTTACCAGGGACTGATCCCTCCTGACAACATGTCCAAAGTATGTAAGACGCAGTCTCGCCATCCTTGCTTCTAAGGGGCATTCTGGTTGTACTTCTTCTAAGACAGATTTGTTTGTTCTTTTGGCAGTCCATGGTATATTCGATATTCTTTGCCAAAACCACAATTCAAAGGGGTCAATTCTTTTTCGGTCTTCCTTATTCATTGTTCAGCTTTTACATGCATATGATGTGATTGAAAATACCACGGCTTAGGTCAGGTGCACCTTAGTCTTCAAGGTGACATCTTTGCTCTTCAACACTTTAAAGAGGTCCTTTGTAGCAGATTTACCCAATGCAATGCGTCTTTTGATTTCTTGACTGCTGCTTCCATGGGTGTGGATTGTGGATCCAAGTAAAATGAAATCCTTGACAACTTCAATCTTTTCTCTGTTTATCATGATGTTGCTCATTGGTCCAGTTGTGAGAATTTTTGTTTTCTTTATGTTGAGGTGCAATCCATACTGAAGGCTGTGGTCTTTGAGCTTCATTAGTAAGTGCTTCAAGTCCTCTTCACTTTCAGCAAGCAAGGTTGTGTCATCTGCATAACACAGATTGTTAATGAGTCTTCCTCCAATCCTGATGCCCCATTCTTCTTCATATAGTCCAGCTTCTCGTATTATTTGCTTAGCATACAGATTGAATATGTATGGTGAAAGAATACAACCCTGACGCACACCTTTCCTGACTTTAAACCAATCAATATCCCCTTGTTCTGACCGAACAACTGGCTTTTCACCTATGTAAAGGTTCCTCATGAGCAGAATTAAGTGTTCTGGAATTCCCATTCTTCACAATGTTACCCATAATTTGTTATGATCCACACAGTCGAATGCCTTTGCATAGTCAATAAAACACTGGTAAACACTCTTCTGGTATTCTCTGCTTTCAGCCAGGATCCATCTGACATCAGCAACGATAGCCCTGGTTCCACGTCCTCTTCTGAAACCGGCCTGAATTTCTGGCAGTTCCCTATCGATATACTGCAGCAGCCGTTTTTGAATGATCTTCAGCAAAACTTTGCTTGCGTGTGATATTAATGATATTGTTCTATAATTTCCGCACTTGTTTGGATCACCTTTCTTGGTAATAGGCATAAATATGGATCTCTTGCAGTCAGTTGGCCAGGAAGCTGTCTTCCATATTTCTTGGCATAGACGAGTGACCACCTCCAGTGCTGCATCTGTTTGTTGAAACATCTTAATTGATATTCCATCAATTCCTGGAGTCTTGTTTTTCGCAAATGCCTTCAGAGCAGCTTGGACTTCTTCCTTCAGTACCATCAGTTCCTGATTATATAAAAAAAAAAAAAAATTTTTTTTTTTTTTCTTGAAATGGTTGAATATCGACTAATTCTTTTTGGTATAATGACTCTGTGTATTCCTTCTATCTTCTTTTGATGTTTCCTGCGTTGTTTAATATTTTCCCCCTAGAATCCTTCACTATTGGCAACTCGAGGCTTGAATGTTTTCTTCAGTTCTTTCAGCTTGAGAAATGCTGCACATGTTTTTCCCCTTTGGTTTTCCATTTCAGCTCTTTGCACATGTCATTATAATACTTTACTTTGTCTTCTCGAGACGCTCTTTGAAGTCTTCTGTTCAGTTCTTTTACTTCATTAATTCTTCCTTTTGCTTTAGCTGCTCAATGCTCAAGAGCAAGTTTCAGAGTCTCCACTGACATCCATCTTGGTCTTTTCTTTCTTTCCTGTGTTTTCAGTGACCTCTTCCTTCCTTGCACAACTCATCTGGTCTTCGGTCACTAGTGTTTGATGCGTCAAATCTATTCTTCAGATGGTCTCTAAATTCAGGTGGGGTATACTCAAGATCATATTTTGGCTCTCGTGGACTTGCTCTGATTTTCTTCAGTTTCATCTTGAACCTGCATATGAGCAATTGATGGTCTGTTCCACAGTCAGCCCCTGCCCTTGTTTTGACTGATGATATTGAGCTTTTCCATTGCCTCTTTCTGCAGTTGTAGTCAATTTGATTTCTGTGTGTTCCATCTGGCAAGGTCCGTGTGTATAGTCACTGTTTATGTTGGTGAAAGAAGGTATTTGCAATGAAGAAGTCGTTGGTCTTGCAAAATTCTATCATTCGATCTCTGACATTGTTTCTATTACCAAGGCTATATTTTCCAGCTACTGATCCTTCTTCGTTTCCAACTTTTGCATTCCAATCAACGGTAATTATCAATGGATCTTGATTGCATGTTCGATCAATTTCAGACTGCAGCAGCTGATAAAAATCTTCTATTTCTTCATCTTTGGCCCTAGTGGTTGGTTTGTTTATTTGAATAATAGTCGTATTAACTGGTCTTCTTTGTAAGCGTATGGATATTATCCTATCTCTTTCTCTGGAAGGTTTCTTGATTGTTTTTGGAGCTGGCTGAAGCCATCGTGGTCTGCCTCTTTATGTGATTTGATATTGACTGTTGTACTTCAGGATAGATCTTCAAACGTTCTTTTCTACGATGAATGCAACACCATTCTTCAAGTTGTCATTCCCAGCATAGTAGACTATATAATTGTTCAATTCAAAATGGCCAGTACCAGTCTATTTCAGCTCACTAATGTCTAGGATATCAATGTTTATGCATTCCATTTCATTTTTGATGATTTCCAATTTCCCTAGATTCGTACCTCGTACATTCCAGGTTCTGATTATTAATGGACGTTTGCAGCTGTTTCTTCTCATTTTGAGTTATGCCACATCAGCTAATGAAGGTCCCTAGCCACTCTTAAAATCACCTCTTTATCTTTGATTTTGGCAAGCTTGATTATAATACGCTTTGGTGACTTTCTTTTGGGATCTACCTTGTGTGGGGTTTGATGAGCTTCTCGGATAGATATCTTCTAATCTTTCATGATATCAGGGAAGTTTTCTGCCCACAAATCTTCAACAATTCTCTCTGTATTTTCTGTTATCACCCCGTGTTATGGTACTCCAATCACTCATAGATTATTTCTCTTGATAGAAAACAAAAAATACCAAACTTGTTGCCATTGGGTCAATTCTGACTCATAGTGACTCTATAGGACAGAGTAGAACTGCCCCATAGAGTTTCCAAGGATAATCTGGCAGATTTGAACTGCTGACACTTTGGTTAGCAGCCATAGCACTTAACCACTACACCACCAGTGTTTCCTGTCTTGACAGAGTTCCACATAATTCTTAGAGTTTCTTCATTTTTTAAAAAATTCTTTTATCTGATTTTTCCTCAAGTAAGTCAACTGCTTTATCTTCAGTCTCACTAAATCTGACTTATATTGCCTCAACTTTGCTCCTGTGACTTTCTATTGAGTTGTCTAATTCTGAAATTTTATCGTTAATCTTTTGAATTTCAGTTTGATGTCTCTCTATGAATTCTTGCAACCTGTTAAATTTGTTGCTATACTCTTGTATAACTTTCTTAAGTTGCTCTATTGCTTTGTTTGTGTTTTCCTAGGCTTGTTCTGCATTTTGACTGACCGCCTTCCTGATATCTTGAAGAGCTCTGTATATTAATCTTTTTAATTCTACCCCCAGGAATTCCAAGAAATTCTCTTTCTCTGGAAGGTTTCTTGATTGTTTTTGCAGCCGGCTGAAGCCATCATGGTCTGCCTCTTTATGTGATTTGTTGTTGACTGCAGTCTCCAAGCCATTAGTAAGTTATTATATTTATTTATTTTATGTTTTAAGTCCTAGCATCTTGTTTTGTTTTGTTTTAATATTCCCCAATAGGCTGGTCATGTTTCTTATTTTGGTTATTGGCACCATTGAAGCTCTCACATCTTGTCACCAAGTGGTTAGAACTGTTCCTAGCTGTGTGAGACCAGGAGTCCATTTACCAGGTGTCCAGGCAGTTGGTCACCAAGTGTGGGGCAGACTCTCACCTACAGTCCTAGATAGGCAGGAATGATTGGAGTAGGCACAGGTATCTGGGTGCGGTAGGGGGTCATGCACTGAGCAAGGCAGGGGCCTGATGGCTGCCCCTAAGTGTCTGGGAGGAAAGTGTGTCCCTGATCCCTAAAGCAGCTAGGTAGGTAGGTTTTGCAGCTGGACTATGGGCACCCAATGCTGTTGGCTGTAAGGACTGGGAGGCTCCACTTATCCTTGGACCCCTGTCGTTGGTGGCTAGTTGGCATGAGTGGAGCCACCAGTCTTCAGGCTCCTGATGTGGGTATGTGTGGACCCTGCTCAATGGGCAGAGTGGTGTCAAATGTCATGAATCTGCCACTCCAACTTTATAGCTGATACAGTTGAAAATAGGCTTCAGGTATATACCCTGTTGTACGGTGCTAATGAAGGCCTGCTGTCTTAGTCATCTTGTGCTGCTATAACAGAAATACCACAAGTGTATGGCTTTAATAAAGACAAGTTTATTCTCTCACAGTCCAATAGGCTAGAAGTCTGAATTCAGGGCACCAGCTCCAAGAGAAGTCTTTCTCTCTCTGTCAGCTCTGGAGGAAGGTCCTTGTCATCAGTCTTCCTTTGGTATGGGAGCATCTCAGCATAGGAACCTCAGGTATGAAGGATGCATTCTGCTCCCAGTGCTGGTCTCTTGGTGGTATGAATTGCCCATGTCTCTCTGGTCACTTCTCTCTTTTATATCTCAAAGAGATTGGGTTAAGACACTAATCTTGTGTATCTCATCAATGTAACTGCTACTAATCCATCTCATTTCATCATAGTGATGGGATTTACAACACACAGGGAAATTGTGTAAAATGGTAGACAATCACACAATACTGGGACTCATGACCCAGGTAAGTTGACAGATATTTTGGGGGGACACAATTCAGTCCATCACACCTAACTGTTAAAATGGGCCCATGCTGGTCTACGCAGGGGCGAAAGGCATTCAAAATCCATGGACCCCTTATGCCCGTGCCTAGGCAAAGGGGCTATGCCTGCCCTGAGTTCCCATCTTAGGGAAGTTGGCAGATTATTTTTTCCTGTTTGTTAATTTTTTCCCTCTCGAAAACCTGGACAGTGGATCAGGGTGCATGATGGGTCCTACTTCCAGCGCAGAGGACGTGGCAATCGCTGAAGCCAGCCTGGGACCTTGTGCAGAGCAGGGAGGGGGCAGGTAAATGGGAGAGAGGTTCTTCCCAAAAGGGAAGTAGGTTAGATGTGTGTACTTATTTTTTGCCAATTGAGTGCCGCTTTTCACTGGTTCTGGAGGCTTGAGTGGAGTCTCTGCCGCTCAGTCTCTCCTGATGTGGAAAATGCATCCCAAACATCACCACTTGCCTCACTCACTGCCCACGCCAGCCGATGCAGCCTGAAGGGTGCCTGTTCCCGCCCAGTCAGGTCTGGCAACTCCTCGCTGCTTCTGAACCATCTCTCCCCCCACCTGCTGCTCAATCTGGTTCCCCATCTTTGCCTTTGATGTTCAGGACTCCTAGATTGTCATATATAATCAATTCACTTGTTTTTTCTGTTCTTTGTTGTAGGAGGGACCACGGGAAGCAAGCATCTGACTACTCTGCCATCTTGGTCCCACCTCTCTGCTTTCTAACACTTTAAAGAAGTCTTTTGTAACGTATTTGTACAAGGCAATGTGTCGTTTGATTTCTTTTTAAAAAACTTTTACTGTACTTTAGATGAAGGTTTATAGAGCAAACTAGTTTCTCATTAAACAATAAATACACACATTGTTTTGTGACACTGGTCGCGAACCCCACGAAACATCAACACTCTCCCCTTCTCAGCCTTGAGTTTCCCATTATCAGCTTTCCTGTTCCCTCCTTCCGTCTCGTCCTTGACCCCGAGCTGGTGTGCCCATTTAGTCTCATTTCTTTTTATGTGCCTGTCTAATCCTTGGCTGAAGGGTGAACCTCAGGAGCACTTCATTACTGAGCTATAAGTGTGTATGGGGATCATATTCTCAGGGTTTCCCCAGTCTCCGTCAGATCAGTAAGTCTAGTCTTTTTTTTTTCTTCTTTTGTGAGTTAGAATTTTGTTCTACATTTTTTTCCACATCTGTCTGGGGCCCTCTACTGTGATCCTTGTCAGGGCAGTTGATGGTGGTAGCTGTGCACCGTCTAGTCGTGTTGAACTCAGTCTGGTGGAGGCTGTGGTAGCTGTGGTCTATTAGTCTTTTGGACTAATCTTTCTCTTGGGTCTTTGGTTCTCTTCACTCTCCCTTGTTCCAGACAGAGTGAGACCAGTGGGATATCTTAGATGTCTGCTCACAAGCTTTTAAGGCCCCAGATGCTACTCACCAAAGTAGAATGTAGAACATTGTCTTTATAAACATGTCATTTGATTTGTTGGTTGCTGCTTCCAAGGGCATTGATTGTGGATCCAAGTAAAATGAAATCCTTGACAACTTCAACCTTTTCTCTGTTTATCATGATGTCACTTATTGGCCCAATTATGAGGACTTTCGTTTTTTTATATTGAGAAGTAATCCATACTGAAGGCTGTGGTCTTTGATCATCATCAATAAGTGCTTCAAGTCCTCTTCACTTTCAGCAAGGAAGGTTGTGTCATCTGCATATCACAGGTTGTTCATGAGTCTTCCTCCAATCCAGATGCCCCTTTCTTCGTGTAGTCCAGCTTCTCAGATTATTTGCTCAGCATACAGATTGAATAAGTATGGTAAAAGTATACAATCCTGACGCACGTCTTTCATGACTTTAAACCGTGTAGCATACCCTTGTTGTGTTCGAATGACTGCCTTTTGGTCTATGTACACATTCCTCAAGACCACAAGTAAGTGTTCTGGAATTCCCATTCTTCACAATGTTATCCATAATTTGTTATTATCCACAAAGTCAATAAAATGCAGATAAACATCTTTCTGGTATTCTCTGCTTTCAGCAAGGATCCATCTGACATCAGCAATGTCTTTCTGAATCCGTCTTAAATTTCTGGCAATTCTCTGTCAATGTACCACTGCAACCACTTTTAAACGATCTTCAGCAAAATTTTACTTGCATGTGATATTAATGATACTGTTCTATAATTTCCTCATTCTGTTGGATCGCCATTCTTTGGAATAGGCCTAAGTATGGATTTGGATGTTTACCTATGTTTCATTGACTATGCAAAGGCATTCGACTCTGTGGATCATAACATATTATGGATAACATTCCAAGGAATGGGAATTCCAGAACACTTAATTGTGCTCGTGAGAAACCTGTACATAGATCAAGAGCCAGTGGTTCAAACACAGCAAGGGGATACTGTGTGGTTAAAAGACAGGAAAGGTGTGTGTCAGGGTTGTATCCTTTCACCATAACTATTCAATCTATATGCTGAACAAATACTCAGAGAAGCTGGACTCTATGAAGAAGAATGGGGCATCAGGATTGGCGGAAGACTCACTAACAACTTGCGTTATGCAGATGACACAACCTGGCTTGCTGAAAGTGAAGAGGACTTGATGCACTTACTGAAGAAGATCAAAGACCACAGCTTTCAGTATGGGTTACACCTCAACATAAAGAAAACAAAAATCCTCACAACTGGACCAATGAGCAACATCATGATAAACAGAGAAAAGATTGAAGTTGTCAAGGATTTCATTTTACTTGGATCCATAATCAACACCCATGGAAGCAGCAGTCAAGAAATCAAAAGATGAATTGCATTGTGAAAACTGGCTGCAAGGGACTTATTTAAAGTGTTGGAAGGTGAAGATGTCACCTTGAAGACTCAAGTGCACCTGACTGAAGCCGTGGTGTTTTCAATCGCCTCCTATGCATGTGAAAACTGGACAATGAGTAAGGAAGACCGAAGAAGAATTGACCACTTTGAATTGTGGTGTTGGAGAAGAATATTGAATATACCATGGACTGCCAAAAGTATGAACAAATCTGTCTCGGAAGAAATACAACCAGGATGCCCCTTGGAAGCAAGGACGGTGAGACTGCGTCTTACATACTTTGGACATGTTGCCAGGAGGGATGAGTGCCTGGAGAAGGACATCATGCTTGGTAAAGTGGAGGGTCAGCAAAAGAGAGAAAGACCCTCAATGAGATGGATTGACACAATGGCTGCAACAATGGGCTTAAATATAAAACGATTGTGCAGATGGAACAGCGTTGTTTTGTTGTACATGGGGTCGCTATGAGTTGGAACCAACTCAATGGCACCTAACAACAACAACAACATGGATTTCTTCATTTGGCCAGGTTAGCTCTCTTCCATATTTCTTGGCATAAAGGAGTGAGCACTTCTCAACAAGTGCTTCATCAGTTTGTTGAAACATCTCAATTGGTACTCTGTCAATTTCTGGAGCGTTGTTTTTTGCCAATGTCTTCAGTGAAGCTTATACTCCTTCCTTTAGTATCATTGACTCTTGATAAAATGCTACCTCCTGAAATAACTGGATGTCAACCAATTCTTTTTGGTACAATGATTCTGTGTATTCCTTTCATCTTCTTTTGATGTTCCCTGGGTCGTTCAGTATTTTGCCCATGTTTTGTTGTTAGGTGCCACTGAGTCACTTCCGATTCATAATGACCCTCTAGGACAGTAGAACTGCTCCATAGGGTTTCCAAGGAGCAGCTGGTAGATTTGAACTGCCCACTTTCTGGCTAGCAGCCAACCTCTTAACCACTAAGCCACCAGGGCTCCTATAGTATTCAATATTTTAACTCTAGGCTTGGAATTTTTCTTTAGTTCCTTTAGCTTGAGAAATGCTGAGTGCGTTCTTCCCTTTTGGTTTTCTAACTCCAGGTCTTTGCACATGTCATTCTAACACTTTACTTTGTCTTCTCTAGTTACCCTTTGAAATCTTGTGTTCAGCTCTTTTACTTCATCATTTCTCCCATTGGCTTTAGCTACTCAATGTTCAAGAGCAATTTTCACAGTCTCTTCTGACATTCATTTTGGTCTTTTCTTTCCTGTCTTTTTAATGCCCTCTTGCTTTCTTTGTGTATGATGTCCTTGATGCCATTCTACAACTCATCTGGTCTTCTATCATCAGTGTTCAATGCATCAAATCTATTCTTGAGTTCTTCTCTAAATTCAGGTGGGATATACTCAAGGTCATGCTTTTGCTCTCGTGGATTTGTTCTAATTTTCTTCAGCTTCAACTTGAACTTGCATATGAGCAATTGATGGTCTGTTCCACAGTCAGCCCCTGGACTTGTTCTGACTGATGATATCAAGCTTTTCTATCGTCTCTTTCCACAGACGTATTTGATTTGATTCCTGTGTGTATTTTGTCTGGCCAGGTCCACATGTACAGTCACTGTTCATATTGTTGAAAAAAGGTATTTCCAGTGAAGAAGCCATTGGTCTTGCAAAATTCTATCATGTGATCTCCGCCGTCATTTCTATCACCAAGTTATTTTCCAACTGCTGATGCACCTTTGTTTCCAACTTTCGCATTCCAATCAGCAGTAATTATCAATGCATCTTGATTGCATGTTTTAGACTGCAGAAGTTGGTAAAAATCTTGAATTTCTTCATCTTTGGCCTTAGTGGTTGGCTCATGTTTCATAAATTTGAATAATGGTCCTATTAACTAGTCTTCCTTGTAGGCGTATGGATATTATCTTATCTCTGACAGCATTGTACTGCAGGATAGGTCTTGAAATGTTCTTTTTGACAATGAATACAACACCATTCCTCTTCAATTTGTCATTCCTGGCATAGTAGACTATATAATTTTCTGATTGAAAATGGCCAATACCAGCCCGTTTCAGCTCACTAATGCCTAGGATATTGATGTTCATGCATTTCATTTCGTTTTTTTTTTTTTATTAACTTTTATTAAGCTTCAAGTGAACGTTTACAAATCCAATCAGTCTGTCACATATAAGTTTACATACATCTTACTCCGTACTCCCACCTGCTCTTCCCCTATTGAGTCAGCCCTTTCAGTCTCTCCTTTCGTGACAATTTTGCCAGCTTCCCTCTCTCTCTATCCTCCCATCCCCCCTCCAGATAAGAGCTGCCAACACAGTCTCAAGTGTCCACCTGATATAATTAGCTCACTCTTCATCAGCATCTCTCTCCCACCCGCTGACCAGTCCCTTTCATGTCTGATGAGTTGTCTTCGGGAATGGTTCCTGTCCTGTGCCCACAGAAGGTCTGGGGAGCATGGCCGCCGGGATTCCTCTAGTCTCAGTCAGACCATTAAGTATGGTCTTTTTATGAGAATTTGGGGTCTGCATCCCACTGATCTCCTGTTCCCTCAGGAGTTCTCTGTTGTGCTCCCTGTCAGGGCAGTCATCGATTGTGGCCGGGCACCAACTAGTTCTTCTGCTCTCAGGATGATGTAGGTCTCTGGTTCATGTGGCCCTTTCTGTCTCTTGGGCTCCTAGTTGTCGTGTGACCTTGGTGTTCTTCATTCTCCTTTGCTCCAGGTGGGTTGAGACCAACTGATGCATCTTAGATGGCCGCTTGTTAGCATTTAAGACCCCAGATGCCACATTTCAAAGTGGGATGCAGAATGTTTTCATAATAGAATTATTTTGCCAATTGACATAGAAGTCCCCGCAAACCATTTTCCCCAGACCCCTGCCCCTGCTCCGCTGACCTTTGAAGCTTTCATTTTATCCCAGAAACTTCTTTGCTTTTGGTCCAGTCCAATTGAGCTGACCTTCCATGTACTGAGTGTTGTCTTTCCCTTCACCCAAAGCAGTTCTTATCTACTGATTAATCAATAAAAACCCTCTCCCACCCTCCCTCCCTCCCCGCTTTGTAACCACAAAAGTATGTGTTCTTCTCAGTTTTTACTATTTCTCAAGATCTTATAATAGTGGTCTTATACAATATTTGTCCTTTTGCCTCTGACTCATTTCGCTCAGCATAATGCCTTCCAGGTTCCTCCATGTTATGAAATGTTTCACAGATTCATCACTGTTCTTTATTGATGCGTAGTATTCCATTGTGTGAATACACCACAATTTATTTACCCATTCATCCGTTGATGGACACCTTGGTTGCTTCCAGCTTTTTGCTATTGTAAACAGAGCTGCAATAAACATGGGTGTGCATATATCTGTTTGTGTGAAGGCTCTTGTATCTCTAGGATATATTCCGAGGAGTGGGATTTCTGGGTTGTATGGTAGTTCTATTTCTCATTTTGTTTTTGATGATATCTAATTTTCCTAGATTCGTACTTCGTACTTTCCACGTTCCTATTATTAATGGATGTTTGCTGCTGTTTCTTCTCATTTTTTGTCATGCCACATCAGTGAATGAAGTTCCTGAAAGTTTTACTCCATCCACATCATTAAGGTCGACTCTACTTTGAGGAGGCAGCTCTTCCCCAGTTGTATTTGGAGCGCCTTCCAACCTGAGAGGCTCACATTCTGGCACTATATCAGGCAATGTTCTGCTGGTATTCATAAGGTTTTCACTGGCTCTTTTTTTTTTCAGAGGTAGGCCTCCAGGTCCTTCTTTCTAGTCTGTCTTAGTCTGGAAGCTCCACTGAAACCTCTCCACCATGGGTGATCCTGCTGGTATTTGAGTACAGGTGGCATAGCTTCCAGCATCACAGCAATACAAAAGCCACCACAGTATGACAAATTGACAGATGTATGGGGCCTACCCCTCATAACCACTAATAAACTTTGATCTCTATACATTTGTCTGTTCTTATCTATTTATACAAGTGAGTTCATAGAATATATGTTCTCTTGTGATTGACATTTTCCTCAGCATAATGTCTTTAATTTCCTCCACATCAAAAATTAAACGGAATGCCTAAACATCGATATCCTAGGCATTAGTGAGCTGAAATGGACTGGTATTGGCCATTTTGAATCGGACAATCATATAGTCTCCTGTGATGGGAATGATAACTCGAAGAGTAATGGTGTTGCATTCATCGTCAAAAAGAACGTTTCAAGAGGCGGAGCCAAGATGGCAGAGTAGACAGATGCTTCCGTCGAGCCCTCTTTACAACAAAGACCAGAAAAAACAAGTGAAACGAGTATATTTGTGACAAGCTGGGAACCCTGAGCATCAAAGGCAAGCTTAGACAAAGAACTGAGGGACAGGGGAAGGAAGAGACTGTTCAGAAGCAGAGAGGACTTACCGGACCCGAATCGCGGGGAGCCCTCAGGCACCATTTCTGGAGAGCCGGTGGTGGAAGTGGCAGGCTGGTATTAGCCTTCAGCCGCAGTTTCCTCAGGAAGAAGCAGCCAGCCACACAGCCCACTCACACCTCCGGAACCTGAGCAGAAGGGCGCTCTCAGCAAAACCTAAGTACTTGCGTATATTTTACCGCGCCCCCCCAACCCCATCCGAGCTTCAGAGGCTGAATCCCTAGGCCTGGGATAGACCCTGGTGAGCACCTGGAGCTGTCCTTCTGGCCTTGGGGAAGGAAAAAATTTCCAACTGGGGGAAAAAGATAATTTGCTAGCTCTGTTAACTGGGAGAGCTCAGGACAGAAGCGGCTCCTGTCCAGGCATAAACCGTCTGTGGATCTTGAGTACCTTTCCCTTCTGCAAGGACCAGTGTGGGCCTATTTCAGGAGAATAGGCTCTTCTTGGCAAACTCCAACCATTTCAACGCTGTGGTGGAGAGATGGGTGTTTGACGTTCGACATTGATATGCCTATTAAACAAGGTCCTCACCTACCCACAACAGGGACCTAAAGACTGGTGGCTCCACTTGGGTCACCCAGCCACCCGCAACAGGGGCGCAGGGATAACTTGTACCTCCCAGTCCTTACAACAAACTCTTTGGGTGCCCATGGTCCCTCTGCAGAGCCCACCCACCAGCACGCTCAAGGGAACAGAGATGCATCTTCCTCGGAGACACTTGGGGTTGCTTCTCAGCCCCCTGCCTTGTTCAGAGTGTGACCCCTGCTGCAATCAGATATGGGTATACACACTAATCACCCCTGCCCCTCTGAGACTGTAGGACAGAGCCCATACCACACACTTGATATCAGCTACCTGGAAACCTGAGCTGAATTCATACAAGAAAACTGAATGGACTCCTAGACTTATACACCTGATAACAGCTCTAGCCAGCTAGGGACAGACTGCCAGAGCTCCAAAGGTGAAAATAGTCAACCTAGCTCACTCAAGCAACCCATAGGGGTACACCAAAACAAAACAAAGCAAGGAGCTACAACACAGTAAGCAAGCATAAACTAATACAATAACTTATAGATGGCTTGGAGACGACAGTCAATATCAAGTCACATAAAGAAACAGGCCATGATCACTTCAATGAGCTCTCAAAACAAAGAATCCAGGGATCTTTTAGATGAAAATTCATTCCTCGAATTACCAGATGTAGAATACAAAAGTTTAATATATAGAACCCTTGAAGACATCAGGAAGGAAATGAGGCAATACACAGAACAAGCCAAGGAACACACAGATAAAGCAACTGAAGAACTCAGAAAGGTTATTCAGGAACATAATGAAAAGTTTAATAAGCTGGAAAAATCCATAGACAGACAGCAATCAGAAATTTAGAAGATTAACAATAAAATTACAGAATTAGATAACACGATAGAAAGTCAGAGGAGCAGAATTGAGCAAGTAGAAGCTAGAATTTCTGAACTCGAAGATAAATCACTTGGCACTAATATATTTGAAGAAAAATCAGGTAAAAGAATTTTAAAAAATGAAGAGACCTTAAGAATCATGTGGGACTCTATCAAGAGAAATAACCTACGAGTGATTGGAGTATCAGAACAGGGAGGGATAATAGAAAACACAGAGAAAATTGTTGAGGATTTGTTGGCAGAAAACTTCCCTGATATTGTGAAAGATGAGACGATATCTATCCAAGATGCTCATCGAACTCCACATAAGGTAGATCTTAAAAAAAAAAGTCACCAAGACATATTATAATCAAGCTTGCCAAAACCAAAGATAAGGAGACAATTATAAGAGCAGCGAGGGATAAAAGAAAAGTCACCTACAAGGGAGAGCCAATAAGAATAAGCTCGGACTACTCGGCAGAAACCATGCAGGCAAGAAGGCAATGGGATGAAATATTTAAAAAATTGAAGGAAAAAAATTGCCTGCCAAGAATCATATATCCATCAAAACTGTTTCTTAAATATGAAGGTGGAATTAAGACATTTCCAGATAAACACAAGTTGAGGGAATTCGTAAAAACCAAACCAAAACTACAAGAAATACTAAAGGGAGTTCTTTGGTTAGAAAATCAATAATATCAGGTATCGACTCAAGACTACAACACTAGGCAGAGTAACCAGAAGTCAACTTAGACAAGGAAATCCAAAAAAAAAAAAAAAAAAAAAGCCCAACACAGGGTAACAGTGATGTTATTATATAAAAGAAGACAACATTAAAATAATAAAGAGGGACTAAGAAATGTAATCATACACCTTCCATATGGAGAGGAAGGTACGGTGATACAAAGAAATAAAAGTTAGTCATAAATTTAGAAAAATAAGGGTAAATAGTAAGGTAGCCATGAAGGAGACAAACTATCCTACTCATCAAAATAAAATATAAGGGAAAAATACAGACTCAGCAGAAACAAAATCAACAACAACAAACATGAGGAAAGGACAATATATAAAGAAAATCTACTCAGCACATAAAATCGAGTGGGAAAAAGAAGCTGTCAACACACAAAAAAAGACATCAAAATGATGGCACTAAATTCATACCTATCCATAATTACCCTGAATGTAAATGGACTAAATGCACCAATAAAGAGACAGAGAGTGGCAGAATGGATTAAAAAACAAGATCCATCTATATGCTGCCTACAAGAGACACACCTTAGACTTAGAGACATAAACAAACTAAAACTCAAAGGATGGAAAAAAATATATCAAGCAAACAACAATCAAAAAAGAGGAGTGGCAATATTAATTTCTGACAAAATAGACTTTAAAGTTAAATCCATCACAAATGATAAGGAAGGACATTATATAATGATTAAAGGGACAATACACCAAGAAGATATAACCATATTGAATATTTATGGACCCAATGACAGGGCTGCAAGATACATAAAACAAACTCTATCAACATTGAAAAGTGAGATAGACAGCTCCACAATAATAGTAGGAGACTTCAACACACCACTTTCAGTGAAGGACAGGACATCCAGAAAGAAGCTCAATAAAGACACAGAAGATCTAAATGCCACAATCAACCAACTTGACCTCGTAGACATATACAGAACACTCCACCCAACAGCAACCAACTATACTTTCTTTTCTAGTGCACATGGAACATTCTCTAGAATAGACCACATATTAGGTCATAAAGCAAGCCTTAGCAGAATCCAAAACACTGAAATATTACAAAGCATCTTCTCTGACCATAAGGCCATAAAAGTGGAAATCAATAACAGGAAAAGCAGGGAAAAGAAATCAAACACTTGGAAACTGAACAGTACCCTGCTCAAAAAAGACTGGATTATAGAAGACATTAAGGATGGGATAAAGTAATTCATAGAGTCCAATGAGAATGAAAACACTTCCTATCAGAGCCTTTGGGACACAGCAAAAGTGGTGCTCAGAGGCATATTTATATCAATAAATGCACACATCCAAAAAGAAGAAAGGGCCAAAATCAAAGAACTATCCCTACAACTTGAACAAATAGAAAATGAGCAACAAAAGAAACCCGCAGACACCAGAAGAAAACAAATAATAAAAATTAGAGCTGAACTAAATGAAACAGAAAACAGAAAAACAATTGAAAGAATTAACAAGACCAAAAGCTGGTTTTTGAAAAACTCAACAAAATTGATAAACCATTGGCCAAACTGACAAAAGAAAAGCAGGAGAGGAAGCAAATAACCTAAATAAGAAATGAGATGGGCAATATTACAACAGACCCAACTGAAATTAAAAGAATCATATCAGATTACTATGAAAAACTATACTCTAACAAATTTGAAAACCTAGAGGAAACGGATGAATTCCTAGAAACACACTACCTACCTAAACTAACACAAACAGAGATAGAACAACTGAATAGACCCATAACAAAAGAAGAGATTGAAAAGGTAATCAAAAAACTCTCGACAAAAAAAAAGCCCTGGTCCAGACGGCTTCGCTGCAGAGTTTTACCAAACTTTCAGAGAAGAGTTAACACCACTACTACTAAAGGTATTTCAGAGCATAGAAATGTATGGAATACTACCAAATTCATTCTATGATCCCACCATATCCCTGATACCAAAACCAGGTAAAGACACCACAAGAAAAGAAAATTATAGACCTATATCCCTCATGAATGCAGATGCAAAAATCCTCAACAAAATTCTAGCCAATAGAATTCAACAACATATCAAAAGAATAATTCACCATGACCAAGTGGGATTCATACCAGGTATGCAGGGATGGTTTAACATTAGAAAAACAGTTAATGTAATCCACCACATAAATAAAACCAAAGACAAGAATCACATGATTTTATCAATTGATGCAGAAAAGGCATTTGACAAAGTTCAATACTCATTCGTGATAAAAACTCTCAGCAAAATAGGAATAGAAGGAAAATTCCTTAACATAATAAAGGGCATTTATACAAAGCCAACAGCCAACATCACCCTAAATGGAGAGAGCCTGAAAACATTCCCACTGAGATCTGGAACCAGACAAGGATGCTCTTTATCACCACTCTTATTCAACATTGTGCTGGAAGTCCTAGCCTGAGCAATTAGGCTAGATAAAGAAATAAAGGGCATCAAGATGGGCAAGGAAAAAGTAAAAGTATCTCTATTTGCAGATGACGTGATCTTATACACAGAAAACCCTAAGGAATCCTCCAGAAAACTACTGAAACTAATAGAAGAGTTCAGCAGAATATCGGGATACAAGATAAACATACAAAAATCAGTTGGATTCCTCTACACCAACAAAAAGAACATCGAAGAGGAAATCACCAAATCAATGCCATTTCCAGTAGCCCCCAACAAGATAAAATACTTAGGAATAAATCTCACCAGAGATGTAAAAGACTTATACAAAGAAAACTACAGTACACTTCTGCAAGAAACCAAAAGAGACTTACATAAGTGGAAGAACA
Source organism: Loxodonta africana (assembly GCF_030014295.1). Lineage (NCBI taxonomy): Eukaryota > Metazoa > Chordata > Mammalia > Proboscidea > Elephantidae > Loxodonta > Loxodonta africana. Next base: position 79,681,006 of record NC_087345.1, on the reverse strand, counting down.
TACCTTGCTCATGGATAGGAAGACTTAACATTATAAAAATGTCTATTCTACCAAAAGCGATCTACACATTTAATGCAATTCTGATCCAAATCCCAACGACACTCTTCAATGAGATGGAGAAACAAATCACCAATTTCATATGGAAGGGAAAGAGGCCCCAGATAAATAAGGCATTACTGAAAAAGAAGAATAAAGTAGGAGGCCTTACTTTACCTGATTTTAGAACTTATTATACCACCACAGTAGTCAAAACAGCCTGGTACTGGTACAACAACAGATACATGGACCAATGGAACAGAATTGAGAATCCAGACATAAATCCATCCACATATGAGCAGCTGATCTTTGACAAAGGCCCCAAAATAGTTAAATGAGGAAAAGACAGTTTTTTTAAAAAATGGTGCTGGCATAACTGGATGTCCATCTGCAAAAAAAATGAAACCAGAACCATACCTCACTCCATGCACAAAAACTAACTCAAAGTGGATCAAAGACCTAAATATAAAATCTAAAATGATAAAGATCATAGAAGAAAAAATAGGGACAACGTTAGGAGCCCTAATACATGGCATAAACAGTATAGAAAACATTATAAAGAACGTAGAAGAAAAACTGGACAACTTGGAGCTCCTAAAAATTAAACACGATCATCCAAAGACTTCAGCAAAAGATTAAAAAGACTACCTACAGACTGGGAAAAAGTTTTTAGCTATGACATTTCTGATCAGCGCCTGATTTCTAAAATTCACATAATACTGCAAAAACTCAACTGCAAAAAGACAAATAGCCCAATTTAAAAATGGGCAAAAGATATGAATAGACACTTCACTAAAGAAGACATTCAGGTAGCTAACAGATATACGAGGAAATGTTCATGATCATTAACCACTAGAGAAATGCAGATCAAAACTACAATGAGATTTCCTCTCACTCCAACAAGGCTGGCATTAATCCAAAAAACACAAAATAATAAGTGTTGGAGAGGCTGTGGAGAGATTGGAACACTTCTACACTGCTGGTGGGAATGTCAAATGGTACAACCATTTTGGAAATCGATTTGGCACTTCCTTAAAAAGCTAGAAATAGAACTACCATACGATCCAGCAATCCCACTCCTTGGAATATATCCTAGAGAAATAAGAGCCTTTACAAGAACAGATATATGCACACCCATGTTTATTGCAGTACTGTTTACAATAGCAAAAAGATGGAAGCAACCAAGGTGCCCATCAACGGATGAATGGATAAATAAATTATGGTATATTCACACAATGGAATACTACACATCGATAAACAACAGTGATGAATCTGTGGAACATTTCATAACATGGAGGAACCTAGAAGGAATTATGCTGAGTGAAATTAGGCAGTTGCAAAAGGACAAAAATTATATAAGACTTCTATTATTAGAACTTGAGAAATAGTTTAAACTGAGAAGAAAACATTCTTTTGTGGTTACGGGGGGGAGGGAGGAGGGGGTGGGAGAGGGATATTCACTAATTAGATAGTAGATAAGAACTACTTTAGGTGAAGGGAAAGACAGCACACAGTACAGGGGAGGTCAGCACAACTGGACTAAACAAAAAGCAAAGAAGGTTCCTGAATAAACTGAATGCTTCAAAGGCCAGCATAGCAGGGGCAGGGGTCTGGGGACCATGGTTTCAGGGGACATCTAAGTCAACTGGCATAATAAAATCTACTAACAAAACATTCTGTATCTCACTTCGAAGAGTGGCGTCTGGAGTCTTAAACACTAGCAAGCAGCCATCTAAAATGCGTCAGTTGGTCTCAACCCACCTGGAGCAAAGGAGAATGAAGAACACCAAAGACACAAGGTGATTATGAGCCCAAGAGACAGAAACGGCCGCATAAGCCAGTGACTACATCATCCTGAGACCAGAATAACTAGATGGTGCCTGGCTACAACCCATGACTGCCCTGACAGGGAACACAACAGAGAACCCCTGAGGGAGCAGGAGAGCAGTGGGATGCAGACCCCAAATTCTCATAAGACCAGACTTAATGGTCTGACTGAGACTGTAAGGACCCCGGTGGTCATGGCCCCCAGACCTTCTGTTGCCCTAGGACAGGAACCATTCCCGAAGCCAACTCTTCAGACATGGATTGGACTGGATAATGGGTTGGAGAGGGATGCTGGTGAGGAGTGAGCTTCTTGGATCAGGTGGGTACTTGAGACTATGTTGGCATCTCCTGCCTGGAGGAGACATGAGAGGGTAGAGGGGGTTAGAAGCTGGCGAAAAGGACACGAAAAGAGAGAGTGGAGGGAGAGAGCAGGCTGTCTCATTAGGGGGAGAGTAATTGGGGGTGTGTTTTAGCAAGGTGTATATGGGTTTTTGTGTGAGAGACTGACTTGATTTGTAAACTTTCACTTAAAGCACAATAAAAATTATTAAAAAAAAAAAAGAAAGAAAGTTTCAAGACCTATCCTGAAGTACAATGCTGCCAGTGATAGGATAATATCCATACGCCTACAAGGAAGACCAGTTAATACGACTATTATTCAAATTTACACACCAACTGCTAGGGCCAAAGATGAAGAAAAAGAAGATTTTTGTCAGCTGCTGTAGTCTGAAATTGATCGAACATGCAATCAAGATGCATTGATAAGTACTGGCAATTGGAAAGGGAAAGTTGGAAACAAAGAAGGATCAGTAGTTGGAAAATATGGCCTTGGTGATAGAAACAATGCCGGAGATCGAATGATAGAATTTTCGGAGACCAACGACTCCTTCATTGCAAATACCTTTTTTCACCAACATAAATGGTGACTATACACATGGACCTCGCCAGATGGAACACACAGAAATCAAATTGACTTCAACCGTGGAAAGAGACGATGGAAAAGCTCAATATCATCAGTCAGAACAAGGCCAGGGGCCGACTGTGGAACAGACCATCAGTTGCTCATATGCAAGTTCAAGCTGAAACTCAAGAAAATCAGAGCAAGTCCACAAGAGCCAAAATATGAACTTGAGTATATCCCACCTGAATTTAGAGACCATCTGAAAAATATATTTGACGCATATAACACTGGTGACTGAAGACCAGATGAGTTGTGGAATGACATCAAGGACATCATCCATGAAGAAAGCAAGAGGTCACTGAAATGACAGGAAAGAAAGAAAAGACCAAGATGGATGTCAGAGAGGACTCTGAAACTTGCTCTTGAACATCGAGCAGCTAAAGCAAAAGGAAGAATTGATGAAGTAAAAGAACTGAACAGAAGACTTCAAAGGGCCTCTTGAGAAGATAAAGTATTATAATGACATGTGCAAAGAGCTGAAGATGGAAAACCAAAAGGGAAGAACACACTCGACGTTTCTCAAGCTGAAAGAACTGAAGAAAAAATTCAAGCCTTTAGTTGCAATAGTGAAGGATCCTGGGGGAAAATATTAAACGACGCAGGAAGCATCAAAAGAAGATGGAAGGAATACACAGAGTCATTATGCCAAAAAGAATTAGTCGATATTCAACCATTTCAAGAGGTGGCATATGATCAGAAACCGATGGTACTGAAGTAAGAAGTTCAAGCTGCTCTGAAGGCATTTGTGAAAAACAAGGCTCCAGGAATTGATGGAATATAGATTGAGGTGTTTCAACAAACAGATGCAGCGCTGGAGTTGCTCACTCGTCTATGCCAAGAGATATGGAAGACAGCTTCCTGGCCAACTGACTGCAAGAGATCCATATTTATGCCTATTCCCAAGAAAGGTGATCCAACCGAATGTGGAAATTATAGAACGATATCATTAATATCACACACAAGCAAAATTTTGCTGAAGATTATTCAAAAATGGCTGCAGCAGTGTATCAACAGGGAACTGCCAGAAATTCAGGCCGGTTTCAGAAGAGAACGTGGAACCAGGACTATCGTTGCTGATGTCAGATGGATCCTGGCTGAAAGCAGAGAATACCAGAAGGATGTTTACCTGTGTTTTATTGATTACACAAAGGCATTTGACTGTGTGGATCATAACAAACTATGGATAACACTCCAAAGAATGGGAATTCCAGAATACTTAATTGTGCTCATGAGGAAGCTTTACATAGATCAAGAGGCAGTTGTTCGGTCAGAACAAGGGGATACTGATTGGTTTAAAGTCAGGAAAGGTGTGCGTCAGGGTTGTATTCTTTCACCATACCTATTTAATCTGTATGCTCAGCAAATAATCCCAGAAGCTGGACTGTACGAAGAAGAGCGGGGCATCAGGATTGGAGGAAGACTCATTAACAACCTGTGTTATGCAGATGACACAACCTTGCTTGCTGAAAGTGAAGAGGACTTGAAGCACTTACTAATGAAGCTCAAAGACCACAGACTTCAGTACGGATTGCACCTCAACATAAAGAAAACAAAAATCCTCACAACTGGACCAATGAGCAGCATTATGATAAACAAAGACTGAAGTTGTCAAGGATTCGTTTTACTTGGATCCACAATCCACACCCATGGAAGCAGCAGTCAAGAAATCAAAAGACGCATTGCATTGGGCAAACCTGCTGCAAAGGACCTCTTCAAAGTGTTGAAGAGCAAAGATGTCACCCTGAAAACTATGGTGCGCCTGACCCAAGCCATGGTATTTTCAATCACATCATATACACGTGAAAGCTGAACAATGAATAAGGAAGACCGAAGAAGAGTTGATGCCTTTGAATTGTGGTGTTGGCGAAGAAAGTTGAATATATCATGGACTGCCAAAAGAACGAACAAATCTGTCTTGGAAGAAGTGCGGCCAGAATGCTCCTTGGAGGCAAGGATGGCGAGATTGCTTCTTACATACTTTGGACATGTTGTCAGGAGAGATCGGTCCCTGGTAAAGGACATCCTGCTTGGCAGAGTACAGGATCAGCGGAAAAGAGGAAGACCCTCAAGGAGGTGGATTGACACAGTGGCTGCAACAATGAGCTCAAGCATAACAATGATTGTAAGGATGGCGCAGGACCGGGCAGTGTTTTGTTCTGTTGCGCATGGGGTCACTATGAGTTGGAACCAACTCAACAGCACCTAACAACAGCAATGTCTTCAAGCTCCATTCATGTTATAGCATGTATTAAGACTCTGTTTCTCCTACTGGGTGAGTAGTATTCCATTACATGTATATAACTACATTTTGTTTATCCATTCATCTGTTGATGGGCATTTAGCTTGTTTCCACATTTTGGCTTCTGTAAACAGTGCTGCAAGGAATGTTGGTGTAAATATTTATTGGCGTCTCTATGCCTTGTAATGGATTGCTTTTGTGTGGTCTCTCTCGCCATGGTCTTGTAACTCCCACCCAAGTGATTGGGTCGGACCATGTGATAGGGTAATTGTGGCCCACTAAAGGGACTGGTCAGTTTTGCCATCCCGCTGGGCTTGAAATTTTTTAGAGGCAGGAAATGGAAGAGGCCACCACCAACAAAGAAGGAGAGACAGGCAGGAGAGACCCAAAGGAAAGGGGATTCCCAGCCCACAGAGCAAGAAAGCTGAGTACCTTATGGCAGAGACTGAGAGCCAGGGAGAGGTGTGCCTGCAAGCATGACTGGGAAGCAGCTGTCCTGATGGAAGAACTGTATCCTTGAGTGTTCCTGAGCCTGAACAGTAACCTGTTGCTTCCCTAATAAACCCCATAATCATGAGTATGGTCTGTGAGCTCTGTGTGGCCATTGCAATGACTTATTGAACCCAGTAGAAATAGAGAGTGCTGTGGGAGGGATGACTGGTGTCAGAGTTAGTAAAGATGGTGGAGAGAGGCGGCATGTCTGACCTCTGCCACACAGGAATCAGCCTTGTCCTGTTGATCTTGATCCTCCTTCCCCCTTGTGAAGTTAGAGGAGATCAGATACCTCTCCTATGCCATTTTTGTGGTTGGCACAAGAAGTAGGATTCTTTGCAATGGCTCCAGACTCAGGAGAGCATAGTACTTTGTAAGGGAAAGAATGAAAATGAGACAGGTCTGGGGTCCTGAGGTAAAGCTGTGAACACAGGGTGTAAAGAAAATTCCCAAGCAAGCAAGATGTGGACATAAAGGAAACCACTATCTCAACCTGAGGCTAAATTTTAAATGGTAAGCAATCAGATTTCCCTTAATGCTTCCTCTTAGGATTGCTTTTTAGGCAAACCTACTGAAACCAGGATCCTGTGCAAGCAGAAATGATTTGGTTGACCACTAGATGTTCCCATTTGCACAATGAGTCCTGCCTAGGAACCAAGAAACTTGTGTCAAGGAACTAAAAACTCTGGACATATGTCACCAGATAAAATCCAGACCCAATTTAGAAGAGAGAGGTCCAACACCCACTTCTGTGCTAAGTCTCAGCCCAGCTCTTCTTTTAAATATGCATGCTATTTCCCTAGAATTTAATGAATATGTATAACTTCCCTTTTACTGCATAGTATAAAACTTCTCCCAGCCCTTTGTTCTGGGAGACAGTGCTTTGAGAATGATCCCCTTGTCTCCTACTCACTGTGACTATTAAACTATGCTTTAAAACCCACTTGACTCTAGTTATTTTTAACCAGAGTACAAGTGGTGAACCCATTGCATTCAAAGAGACTTGGGAAGTGAAACTTTTGATTCTTAGATGGTTACTTTGGTTGTTGTCACCTGTAATGGCTGAAAAGCTGCAGCTTGAGTCACAGGGGCAAAAACCAAACCAGAAAAGCAGGATTCTTAATAGCGGGCCAGGGTTACTAGTTCTACCCAGGCAGAGGCACAAGACTATATGCATATTAATGGGAGGATAGTTAAGGTGTGGAGAAACCAAGATGAAACTGGAATGTTTTAAAAAGCATTATGAGACAAAAACAAAGAAGTTTACTGAATAAACTGAACACTTCAAAGGCCAGCGTAGCAGGGGTGGGGGTTTGGGGACCGTGGTTTCAGGGGACATCCAAGTCAATTGGCATAATAAAATCTATTAAGAAAACATTCTGTATCCCACTTTGGAGAGTGGCGGCTGGAGTCTTAAACATTAGCAAGCGGCCATCTAAGATTCATCAATTGATCTCAACCCACCTGGAGCAAAGGAGAATGAGGAACACCAAGGACACAAGGTAATTATGAGCCCAAGAGACAGAAAGGGCCACATGAACCAGAGACTACATCATCCTGAGACCAGAAGAACTAGATGGTGCCTGGCTACAACCAATGACTGCCCTGACAGAGAACACAACAGAGTACCCTGAGGGAGCAGAAGAGCAGAGGGATGCAGACCTCAAATTCTCATGAAAAGACCAGACTTAATGGTCTACCTGAGGCTAGAAGGACCCTGGAAGTCATGGTCCCCAGACCTTCTGTTAGCCCAAGACAGGAACCGTTCCCAAAGCCAACTCTTCAGACAGGGATTGGACTGTACTATGGGATAGAAAATGATACTGGTGAGGAGTGACCTTCTTGGATCAAGTAGACACATAAGACTATGTTGGCATCTCCTGTCTGGAGGGGAGGTGAGAGGTCAGAGGGGGTCAGAAGCTGGCTGAATGGACACGAAAAAAGAGAGTGGAGGGAAGGAGTGTGCTGTCTCATTAGGGGGAGAGTAACTAGGAGTATGTAGCAAGGTGTATGTAAATTTTTGCATTAAAGACTGACTTGATTTGTAAACTTTCACTTAAAGCACAGTAAATTTTTTTTTAAAAGTGTTATGAGTTTAGGATTATGTGCTTAACTGAATGTACTATGGATACGGATACTAAATGTTTCTTCTATTTAGCATTGTAAAGCAGACCTAAGTGTATGGTAGAAGGGAGTGTTGGGTGTTATAGATTACAGAGTGTGCATAACTCCACCTTCAATCAGTGCTTGATTGGATATGCAAAAAGGGGATGTAGGTTTTGCCGGGGCAAGGGAAGCTGTTTGCATGCGGTGGCCCAGCCCGGGAGTATAGAGGAGGGGCTCAGGCTTTCAGCCTAAGTCCCACCCAGATTTACATTTGAAAAGACTGGAAGAACCACCCAGAACCACTGAGAGAACAGAAGACTAGCCTTTGAAGGAAGGACTACAGAAAAAAAAAAAAAAAAAATGACTCTTTTGCTTTTTGAATTTCTAGCGAGTGGTTTGGTGTTAGATGCATTGAGGCAGGAAAACTCAGTGTCCAGCAGAAGGAGCCCCTTTCTGTCACTGGAAATTAAAGGAAGCCAGAGAGTAGACAGCTTGATCTGCTTGCATGTGGTGACCACCTGAGCCCACTCATGGGTGGAAGTGGGGGAAGTGCAGCAATGAAGAGATAGGCTGAGTTTAGACTTGTTCCATTGGCACCCATTGACCCAGCCCATAGGGGCTAGGGATGAGAGAGAGAGAGAAGGGTGGCTGGTGAGAAGTGAAGAGAGTTGTCTGTGGACTCCTTAAGTTTACAAGTGGAACCTGATGACATAGCCCAAAGGGGCTAGGGATAAGAGAGTGTGAAGTGGCTGTCTGAAGTGCCAATAATTGTGTGTGAACTCTTGAGCCTAAGGTTGCTATGCTACTCAGCCTAAGGCTGACCTAGCTTGGATGGCTAGGGATGAGCTGACCAGAACCCCACTGAATGAAGAGAAAGATGTTTGACATCATGAGGTGATATAGATTGCTGCAATACGGTGGCTTGCTTGGAACTGGACTTTGCTTATGGCTGTAGATGCTCGAAGTTCCAACCAGAAGAGAAGATTCTTTAAGACCAAGGAGCATGTTTGTCTCCTCAGAATACTGGTTTGATAGGGATGGCAATTTAAACATTGGTTATCTAAAATGGGGAGGAGGAGGGATAAAGGTATGAAGTGTCTGGCTTACACGCTTTTCTGGGTGTGCTTACATTAAATGAAGGAGACAACAGAGGATCCGCACTGAATAGTTCCCTCTTTTCCTTTTGGGTCTGGGCAAGAGAGAGGGGGGGAAAGATGTTGATAGGATTATATGATTCAGCTGTGAGCATTGATTGTTAACAGGGTTAATTGTGGTTGTAAAAACTGTTATTGTAGAAGCTGTAACTGTGAAAGAGGAGACTAAGGGGGAGACGCTGCTGGGCTGGAGTACAGTGGCTGAACCTAAAGTCCCTTAAAGGTTTTGCTATGCTGATACCTCAAGTAAGGCTCAGAACAAGGGAATAGTCTTCTTTTAGTTGAATTTTGTCAGAGGCCAGAAAGGGTGAAGACAAGACAAACTATTGGAGAACCTGACCAAATCAGATGGACACCAGCAGCAGACCTGAATGGCTGGTATCTGAGTAACTTCACCCTTAGGACACTTTTGTCCTACTGAAGGACTAATGGTTAATGACTGTTTTGGACTGGTAAAATGATTGGGAGGGGGAAGTTATCCTCCAGATACAAAAGAATCATGGCTAAAAAAAACCAGGGGGTGCCCTGCAGTGTAATGAATTGCTTTTGTGTGGCCTTTCCCACCATGGTCTTGTAACTCCCACCAAAGTGATTGAGCGGGACCATGTGATAGGGCGATCGTGGCCCACCAAAGGGATTGGTCAGTTTTGCCATTCTGCTGGGCTTGAAATGAGCCACCCCAGAGGCAAGAAATAGAAAAGCCCACCACCTCCAAGGAAGGAGAGATAGGCAGGAGAGACCCGCAGGAGATAGTGCAGTGGGCTTCTCGGCCCAAGGATTGAGAAAGCTGGGTACATGTGGGCAGCGGCTGGGGCCAGGGAGAGGTGGGCCTGTGAGCATGGCCGGGAAGAGGCTGCCCTGATGGAAGAACTGTATCCTTGAGTGTTTCTGAGCCTGAATGGTAACCTGTTATTTCCCTAATAAACCCCGTAATCGTACATATGGTCTGTGAGTTCTATGTGGCCATTGCAATGAGTTATCAAACCCTGCAGAAGTAGAGGTGGAGAGAGGAGGCATGTCTGACCTCTGCCTCATAGGAATCAGCCTTGTCCGGTTGATCTTGATTCTCCTTCCCCCTCCTTAAGTTAGAGGTCAGACACCTCTCCTACGCTGTTTTTATACCCTGCCTCAAGTTTTTCAGAGCCCTGTTGCACACACCACATGTTGCACAGTGGTCGATCGCTACACCTGCTAACCAAGAGGTCAGCAGTTTGAATCCACCAGCTGCTCCCTGGAAACCTTATGCAGCAGTTACACTCTGTCCTATAGGGTCACTACTGAGTCAGAATGGACTCAACAGCAATAGGCTTTCAACTCTTTTGAATACAGAGTTAGTCCCCTACATACGACGGGGCTCTGTTCCAACAACTCTGTTGTAAGTTAGTTCTGATGTAAGTTGAATACCTCATTTTTTAAAAGTTTTCGTTATTATTGCCTTTTATTATCAGTATCTTTATAATTCCCATCTTTATTTGTCTTTGGAAGTTGACCTGAGAATGTAACATCAGCAAGTCACAATTGCAACATGGTATGTATGTTGCAAGTTCTTTAACCAAATTGCAATAGTTATAAATCAATAACTAAAAGAGCACCACAAAACAATATACCTTTGGAAATTAGAGAAATAGTTCTAAGTAATTCAAAAGTCTAAGAAGTTTTTGTTAATGGTTGCCGATAAACTTTTATTGTTTTCTTCCCAGAGATCTTACACAATTTTGTTAGATTTACTAGGCACTTTCTATTTTTCTGCCTTTGTGAATAGTATCTTTTTTTTTTTTTTTCAACTTGCTGCAAGGATTTTATTTGGGAAAAGGAAATTGAGGACAAGGTACAAAGAAAAATAGCAACGCTCTTATAGACCTTGAAAGCAAATTAGGAACTCTTTTGTCTGTTTTTGCGGCTCAACGGCAGCAAAAAGCGAGGCGAATACCATTGCGGATGCAGATCCCATAGCGACGTTCTGGAAAAAGACATAATCCAAATCTGCAGTAGCAGGTAAGGTTGCTCCTTACACCTGGAGAAACAGAGGAAGCATCAGGCATTGAGTACTGGGTCAGGGGTGAGTGGCAAGCAGGGGATCCTGGAGAAGTTATACGCTGGGTTGAGTGGGTGTGTCAAGTTGATCAAATTAGGGACCGCAGCCATGATCAACCTCAATGGGGTAAACAGGAATAACTATAAATAACAATGTTGGTCACACAGGATTAGAGACCCTCTCTGATATTACAGGTAGTAATGCTACGCTCAGGGTAACCACAACTTTTGATGCTTCAGTAGGAGGTGGTTCTTGTCTGAAGGTCTGGGGAAAGAGAAGTCTTGTCAGGCACAGTGGGCAAGGAGGAAAGGAAAGGCAGAGCCAGACTAATAGAGATATGCTAAGAAGCCACGTGTCTGCTTACAACAGACATAATACCTGTCCCATTGGGATGGTCAGAATTTACATTTTTGACAGAAATCAAAAGAAATCTGACTAGTTATGTGTCGGTCACGCAGCATCACAGTTTCCCCTATCCCAGTCTATCATTTATATGCTGCTCCCACACCCTAGAATACACATCTCAAACTTAGGGCTACGAACTTCTCATTCTGCCTCATCCACACATCCCCATTTCAAGCACAGTCTCCATGCATAACAAGTTCCTCTGATAGGACTGGTGTCATCTCTCCAGCTGAAGCATCTGAATTTTACTCACACACATCATGGAACCAAATCCTTTGGTGCTGAAATTGCCCTCGAAGAGCCTCTAACTCCAATGCTTTTTGTTTTCTAATGATTCTGTGGCTAGTTTGAGGCACAACTGGAGCTGGAACCCCCTACAGCCAATTGATCTCACCTGAAGCCTCTTGGATTGAGTGTTCTTCTCCTGTAAAGGAGACCACCACGTCCAGGTCCTCTGCACCAGGCTTATCCTGGGCTTGAACCTTGTCAGCTGTTTGTCTGAGTGGCTCAGCCTGGGCCTGGAGGGCCAGCAGAAGAATGGCAGCAAGAAGGGCGAGGGTCTTCATGGCTGTGGGTTACCTGGAGGTTAGCGTCCTGTATGGTAGAGTGAAGAGAGTCGGCCAGTATTTACATGTCAGGAGAAGACTCAGAGATGAGCAAGCCAGTTAGAGAAGGTGTGTATTTGTAGTGCTTGAGGGCTGTGAATAGTATCTTTCAAAAAATTTAATTTTATAACATTTTGCTAGTATATAGAAATGTGATTGATTCTTTGTATAGCAATTTCATGGTTCCTTTTTTTTTTTACTTATAAAACATATTTTGTTATTAAATGAATCAAAGATGAACAGTGTCTATGTACTGGCTTAATTGTGTCGATCATATATTAGAGGAAAAAGCAAATTAAATACATACAGAACCATAAAACCAATTACATCTATCAAGTTATACAATCATTGCCAATATTCATTGCCAAATTTTCCATCCCTATAAAGAAAAACTTGACATTACCATGTGAAAAATGTCAAATTGGCAAATGTCATGTTATCTGTATTTTTACAAATATATATACACATACAAGCATACCCAGTACTCAGTTGCTATCAACTGATTTTATGTTTAGTTTTTATCCTCTTTCAAGTCTCCTTTGATGTGTGTGTGTGTGTGTGTGAAATAAAATACAAATACAGAAAATTCCACAAAACAAATGTACAGCTTAATGAGTTATTGGAAGGTGAAGGTCTTTATAAACTCCATCGGGTAAAGAAATAGAACTTTGCCAGACATCCCAAAATGTCCTCCATGCACTCTGTTTCAACCTCAGTCTCCACTCTCCCCCAGAAAGTAACCATCATCCTGACTTTTATACTAATCCCTTCCTTACATTCCTTTATAGTTTAAAATTCCAAGTGCAAATCTCTAGACATTACAATCTTATCTAAGTCTTAGTCTTGCCCTTTTATTTCACTCTAAATTGGCCAAGATTTTTTTTTACAGCTTTGGGATATAATTTGCCTACCATTAAGTTCACCCATGGAACGTGTACAGTTTTATGATGTTTATTTAATTTATTGTTGTGCAACCACCACCATGATCCACTTTTAGAACATTGCCATTACCTCAAAAAGTTCCCTTGTGCCCATTTTTGCTCAGTTCCCACTTTCACCCCCAGGAAACCCTTGATCTGCTCTCTTTTCCCTATAGATTTGTTTTCTCAAGACATTTCATGTAAATGGAGTAATAAAATATGAAATCTCTTACATCCGGCTTCTTTCACTTTACATAGTGTTTCTGAGGTTCATCCATGTCATAGCATGTATCAGTACTTCATTCCTTCTTATTGCTGAACAATATCCCACTGTATAGGTGTACCATATTTTGGTTATCCACTCACCAGTTGATAAACATTTGAATTCAGTTTTTGTTTGTTATGAATAATGCTACTATGAACATTCACTTACAAGCCTTTGTGTAGAGACACCTAGGAGTGGAATTTGCTGGTTTGTATTCTAAGTTTAATAACCACAACAATGGACACAGACATACCAACGACCGCGAAGATGGCACAGAACCAGGCAACATTTCGTTCTGTTATACATAAAGTCGCCACGAGTCAGAGCGGACTGGATGGCAAACAACAGCATGCGAAGTTGTTTTCCAAAGTGGTTGTACCATTTTACATTCCCACCAGGACGGTATGAGGGTTCTAGTTTCTCTACTTCCTTGCCAACATTTGTTATTGTGTCTTTTTCAAATTATATACAACCTTTTCCAATCTCGTAGAAGCTTAAAATTATGTTTCTAATTTTATCGGGTGGTGGTGGGAGAGATATTACCACTGATGAGTTACTGTCTGATTTAATTACTCTGAGTAGCTATTGAGCAAGGTCTTATTGACTGGACTTTTAGGGACAGTAGAAGTCAGGTGGCAATAAGCCCTGGAGCTGGACTAGAAGGATAGTTGTTTCTAAGTATTGGCTCCAGGAAAGCTGGCTTCCAATATTTGAGAGTAAAAATTCAGACTTCAAGCTGCCCGCTAGTCAATCCATAAGTGTTTTTGGAGTCCCTGCTATATAATCAGCACTGGTGTTTAAGATGCAGTGTGGGATTCCGCTGATATTTTCTTAACATGTTTACACAAAAAGGGGGAAGTTTGGCCTTCCTGGATTTATCGCAGGAAAATAGTAGTAGACAGAAGGCCAGGAAATAAAGGGAGGGATGCTACTGGGGAGGCAAGATGGACCACTGAGTGAGTTAAAAGGTGCTGATCAATTCTAGTGTGACAGTGTCCTTAACTGAAGAATTTCATCCATTTACATTTATTCGTAGTATATATATTTGGATTTGTGTCTAACATTTAATTTTATGCTTTCTATTTATCCCACTTGTTCTGTTTCTTTTTCTCTCCTTTCTTGCCTTTGTTTTACTTTGTTTTAATCATGTCATCTTTTTTCTCTCATCTAGGTTGGAAGTGACATACTTCTACGTTTTAAAAAATAAACCTTTATCAAGCTATAATTCTCATACCATACAATTCACCAATTTGAAGTGTGCCATTCAATAGTTTTTAGTATATTCACAAAATTGTACCCCATAACCACAATGAATTTTAGAATATTTCATCTCTACAAAAAGAAGCCCCATACCTATTAGCAGTCATAACCAACCCCCCATCACTTACCCTCAGCCCTAAAGCACACACACACAAAAAAAACCCATTGCCAGCAAGTCAATTCTGACTCATAGTGACCCTATAGAACAGAGTAGAACGGCCCCACAGGGATTCCAAGGAGCACCTGGTGGATTTGAACCTCCAACCTTTTTGGTTAGCAGCCATAGCTCTTAGCCACTACACTACCAGGGCTCCTGCCCTAGGCAACCCCTAATCTACTTTCTGTCTCTATAGATTTGCCTAGGTTCAAGGAACCTAACAGAAAACCAGCTGGTTAAGGAGTCTAAGGAACGTAGTTAAAAGATTCTCACCTGGTAGTAGAGAGGATGTTCTGGAAGGCAGGAGCTGCGGTAGTGACAGCAGTAGCAGTGTGATCCTGGGTTTTTGTTCAGGCAGTTTAGTTGCAACAGCAGGAACCTCAGTGGCAAAGCAATTATGGATTCCTGGCAACACCATTTCCCCTCTTGCTCATCCTTGGGTAATCTTCCCATTTTTGCTACTGTATTTCCAGAAACATTTTTTTAAAATGTTTTCTTTTATTGTGATGAGAATATACATAATAAAGTATACACCATCTCAATAATTTCTACACGTACAATTTAGTGATGTTGACTACATTCTACAAGTTGTGCACCCATTCTTGCTATCCTTTTCTAAGTCATTCCATCACCATTAACATAAACTTAATGCTCTCTAAGCATAAACTCCCCCTTTCCCCTCTTTTCCACCCTGGTAAGCACTGATAATTTTGGTTTCTCTCTATATATTTTTATATATTAGCTTATTTCATACAAGTGAGTTCTTACAGTATTTGTCCTTTTGCAACTGACTTATTTTGCTCAGCATGATGTTTTCAAGGTTCATCCACGTGGCATGCATCAGGATTTCATTTCTCTTTATGGCTGCATAGTATTCCATTGCATGTACTGTAATGAATAAACTATTTTGTTTATTCATTCATCTGTTGATTCCTGCAACACTTTTGTAAATTATTCTCTGTATTAAATTCCCTGTGTTTGAAAAACCTGGAGTTGTTTCTGTTTTCTCGATTGCAAGTTTACTGGCACAAATAGATTGTCATCTTTTGAGCCTCTGGTATCAATTTTCTCATTGACTAAGTCAATCCTTTTTGTTTCAGTTTCTGTTACAGCAGTACTCTACTTCTACTGTCAGTTTCTGTGTTAGTTAGGGTTAGTAGTGTTAAACACAACCCTAAAGTTCAGTGAGTCAACAAAAGTATTTACTTGCTCATAGTAGAGCCTAGCATAGGTTGTAAGTGGTGGTGGTAGGATGCTCTGCACCACGCATTCATTCAGGAATCCAACTGACAGAGGTCCACCATCTTCAACATGTGGCAGCCAAGGTCTTTCTGGGAGTTGCTATCTACCCTGCATGTGGTGGATGAAAAAGAGTGTGGAAGAAAACACAGAGCATTTTACGATCTAGGCATAGAGTGGTGGCCATCACTTCTGCCCATATTTCACTGGCCAGAACTGAATCATGTAGCTCTACCTAACTGCAGTATGTGTTGGTAAAGGTAGTTTATCTGTGTGACCAGGAGGAAGATAAAACTAGTTTGATGAAACATTGCATTGTCTCTACCACAACAAAGTTGCTTTTATTTATAATTTTCATGATATATCTCCTCCACATTTTTATTTTATTTTTTAAATAATTTTTATTGTGCTTTAAGTGAAAGTTTACAAATCAAGTCAGTCTCTCACACAAAAACCCATATACACCTTGCTACACACCCCCAATTACTCTCCCCCTAATGAGACAGCCTGTTCTCTCCCTCCACTCTCTCTTTTCGTGTCCTTTTCGCCAGCTTCTAACCCCCTCCACCCTCTCATCTCCCCTCCAGGCAGGAGATGCCAACATAGTCTCAAGTGTCCACCTGATCCAAGAAGGTCACTCCTCACCAGTATCCCTCTCCAACCCATTGTCCAGTCCAATCCATGTCTGAAGAGTTGCCTTCAGGAATGGTTCCTGTCCTGGGGCAACAGAAGGTCTGGGGGCCATGACCACCCTGGTCCTTCCGGTCTCAGTCAGACCATTAAGTCTGGTCTTATGAGAATTTGGGGTCTGCATCCCACTGCTCTCCTGCTCCCTCAGGGTATATTTTTATTTTTAATTATTTTGTATCCTTACATTTTAGATGTTCTTCTCTATAAACAGTATATGTCATATTTTATTGACTCTTAGACACACACTTTTTCATATTTTAATACACTCATATTTAATACTCTGAAATTGGGATGGATCTTACAACTGATAGTACGCCGTGGGTAAATTGGTCCTGCTTATATCCTTTTCGGTGTTAGATATAATAATGGTGTTACTTGAAATAAGTGACTTCATAAATTTGGTATTTTTTTCTCATTTCATTTTTCCCTTTGCTTTGGAGGTTATACACTCTTTCCGTACTCCTTTACTGCTTATCTACAACATAAATATAAATATTTGGCTTATTGAAATCTAAACATCAGTGTTGTCTGTATCACTAAGGGTTCAGCCAGAAAAACAAAAACCACATTACATGCTGTTATGGATTGAGTTGTGTCCCCAAAAAATATGTGTTGTGAATCCTAACCTCTATGCCTGTGGTTATAATCCCATTTGAGAAAGGGGTTGCCTTTGTTATG
Source organism: Loxodonta africana (assembly GCF_030014295.1). NCBI lineage: Eukaryota > Metazoa > Chordata > Mammalia > Proboscidea > Elephantidae > Loxodonta > Loxodonta africana. The sequence continues at coordinate 79,663,937 of NC_087345.1, read as the reverse complement.
CTAACGAGACAGGATTAATGTAGGGTATATTTTGAGTCAATTTCTTCTGAGATATAAAAACAGTTAAACAAGCAAGCGAAAGAAGCAGACATGCCAAGCTACGTGAAGATCACCCAGGAGCAGAAGCCCAGAAGAGACAAGGACTTTTCCCCAGAGCCAACAGAGAGAGAAAGCCTTCTTCTAGAGCTGGCACCCTGAATTTGGACTTCTACCCTCCTGAACTGTGAGATGATACACTTCTGTTTGTTCAGGCCACCCACCTGTGGTTTTGCTGTCATAGCAGCACTAGGTAACTAAGACAGGCTTTAACAGGGAGAATTTAATAGACAGAGTTGATGAAATAAATGTTGGAGGAATGAAAAAGCAAAAGGGAACATGGAGGTATCACAGAGGAGCAGGGAGCAGCTACTGCTCCTGGAGCTAGGGAAGCAAAAGGAAGAGACGGGGGTTATCACAACTAGAGCGTCAGATGAGGCACCCGGTAGAGCTGAGTTCCCTGGTTGTTCCTGGACCTCTGCGGGGGTACAATGAAGCTGGTTCTGGAAGAGCAAGAAACAGAAAGAAGGAAACCCATTTCTTCCTCCTCTAGCTTTCTAGTCTTTCTCCAGCAGAACTGATAGAACATAAGAGTGAGTTGGCTGACAAAAAAAAAAAAGGTGGTTTGCAGATCATCAGCCCCAGCATCAGAGTGGCATTCAGAAGGGTGGATTTGTTGTTGATTTTGCTGTTGATTTGTGACTTAGGAGACCCCATGTGTTACAGAGTAGAACTGCTCCATAGGGTTGTCTTGGCTGTAATCTTTATGGAAGCAGGCCTGTTTCCAACAGCTGGGTGCAGCGGAGTGGTTTCCAACCACCAACCTTTTGGTTACCAGCTGAGTACAAACCATTTGTGCCACCCAGGGACCTTTAGAAGGGTGGATTTGAAGATGAAACACATAGCTTAATAATTGGCACATTCTCCTTGCAGATAATTTCAAGAAAACTAGAACAAGTTGACTTGACTCACCTACCTCCTAATGTATATGTAATTGTTTCAATGAGTTTTAATTCCATCTTGATATATAAACTCCAGAATACATTACTGTTGTTGCTTTATACAGTCAATACTCATGTCAGTTTTAAAACGTATTTCCCATTTTTGTTATTCTTCATTTCTTCTTATATGTCAGACCTCCCATCTAGGATAACTTTCTTTTGTCCAAAGTATATTCTTTAGAATTTTCCTTCGTGAGAATCTTCTGGCTGCAAATTCTTCTGGTTTTTGTTTGTCTGAAACTCTTTGTATTTCACTCTCATTATCGAGAGATATTTTCACGGGGCATAAAATTCCCAGTAGAACCAATTTTCTTTCAATATACTGAAGATGTCATTGACTTGTCTTCTGGCTTCCATGGCTGCTATTGAGAAGTCAGTTCTCAGTCTAACTGCTGCTCCTTTAAAGGTAATCTGTTTCTCTGGTTGCTTTTATTTATCGTGGTAAAATTTACATGCAGTGAAATGCACAGACCTTACCTGTTACAGATCAGTGAGCTTTGACAAATGTTTACACCAGTGTAACCCACATTCTGGCACCTTTTAAAGACCTGCTCTTTGTCTTTAATGTTACTGAGTTACACTATGGTATGTCTATTTACTGACTTCTTTTTATCTATCCTGCTTGAAATTTGTTAGGCCTCTTGAATCTGTGGATTTGTATTTCTCACCAGTTTTGAAAAATTCTCAGCCTTTATCTTTGCTGCATTTTTTCTCTCTTTTCCTTCCAGAATTCCAGTTAGACATGTGTTAGATTTCTGACTTTACCCTCCATATGTCTTATACTCTCTTTGTTGCTCTGTGCTTCACTCTTTATAATTTCTTCTGAACATCATTAATTCTATCTTCAACTAAATCTAAACTGTTGTTAAAATTACTCCCTGCGTTTTTTATTTAAATGGAAAATTTCAAACACAATCAAAAGTAGAAAGTAAAGAATCATGAACCCCATGTACCTATCATGTAGCTTTAAAAATTATAAAATACGATTAATCTCACTTCATCTATATCACCACTGCTTCCCCCCAGATTCTTACAGGCATCATACCATCTTACTGGTAAATACATGAGTTCGTATCTCTAAGAGATAAGGGCTAATTTTAACATAAATATAATACTGTCCCAAAAAACATAATACTGTCCAACAAAATAATAATAATTCATTAATATCATATAATATCCAGTCAGTGCCCATTTTCCTGACATAAAAGTATTTTCATAGGTAGCTTGATTCAGGACCCAATCAAGATCTATACATTGCGTTTGGTGGATACATCTCTTAGACCTCTTTCAATATAAACGGTTTTCTTCATTTCTTAAATCTTGCAATGTATTTGTTAAAGAGATTGGGACATTAATCCTGTTTTATTCCTCATATGTTAAACAATCCTGTGGTGTTTAACGTATTCTCCTATTTCCCATATTTCCTGTAAACTGGTAGCTTTATTTAGAATCTTGGTTCTGCAAGAATCCTCCATAGATTCCGTAGATTCCATGCCTTCCTCTTTTTTTAACTAACTGACTTGTTCTGATGAAATACATCTTCTCCTATCTTTCTGAAAAGCAATGTATAGACTGTTAATATTTTAAGGGCTTGAATATCTGAAATTGTCTCAGTTCTGGACTCATAATTAAACCATAGTTTGGCTGGATGCAGAATTCTGGTTGGAAATAATTTCCCTCAGAATTTTCAAGCCATTTCTCCATTGTTTTCTAGCTTTCAGAGTTGAGAAGCCTAACACTGTTCTGATTCCTGATCTTTGTATGAAACCTGTTCTTTTTCTCTGGAAGCTTTTAGAATATTTTCTCTGTCTCCAGCATTCTGAAATTCTACAATAATGCATCTTGGTGTGGGTCTGATTTGTTGTGCTGAATACTTAGTGTATCTTTTCAATTTGGAAACACAATCCTTCCATTCAAAGAAATACTTTTTAATAATTACACTGGTCATTTCTTCCCTTCTGACTTTCTGTCTTTCTGGAGCTCTTATTAATCAGACATTCTACCTCCTGAGCTGATCCTATATATATATGTATATGTATATGTATATGTATATGTATATGTATATGTATATGTATATGTATATGTATATGTATATGTATATGCATATGTATATATATATATGATTTTTCCCCCTAAAGGAGAGCAAATTTGGTCTTCTTCAACTTTATCTTCTAGTCTTTCTATTCCACTTTTATTTCTGCCTATGGTTTTAATTTCCAAGAGCTCTTTTTGCTTATCTCAATAGTAGTTACTTTTTAAAATCGCTTATTGTTGTTTTCTCATGGATGCACTCTCTTATCTCTCTGAGGATATTAATGTTTGCTTTATTTTGTTTTCAGGACTTTTTATTTTTATTTATTTGTTTTGTCCCTTGAAATCTGTTTCCTCTCATTTGCTTGTTTTGGTCTCTTTCTCGTATAGTAAAGGTTTTCCTTAAATGCCTAATGATCCTTGGGCCTCTGCTTTTATCTAAGAATGAGCACATTAAAAGGCTCATTGGAAAGTCCATGTACAGGATAGGAATGCAGGCCAATGGCTTAACTGTAGGATTGGTTCAGCTATTTCACTGAAGGAATCCTGATGAGAGTATCTTGGGATTTCTCCCCTTGGCTGGTCAGATTCGCCAGAGAAGGTTTTTCAATGCCCTGCCTGGAGGTACAATCATGCCCTTGTTTACCTCTGTTGAGGAATCAACTTTCTCAAGTCTGCAAAGCAATTATCATTTCTCCATTTGCTTTCCAGCTTCCAAAATGTTACTGTTGTTGTCTCCTTTCTTTTTCTCTTTCTCTTTGTTTGACACAAATTACTAGATTGTCTTAAAGTTGTATGTATATATGAAAAGAGGTATGCTTCTGTACAATACCACCACCTGTCTGCCAGTTTGTCACGCTGTGGTGGCTTGCCTATTGTTATTGTGCTGGAAACTATACCACCAGTATTTCAAAAACCAGTAGGGTCACTCATGGTGGATAGGTTTCAATGGAGCTTCCAGACTAAGACTAGGAAAAAAGCCCTGGTGATCTACTTCCAGAAAAGTAGCCAATAAAAACCTTACGGATCACAAGAGAATACTGTCCAGTATAGTGCTAGAAGGTGAGCACCCTAGGTCGGAAGGCATTATACAATAGCCACAATAATGAACTCAAACATATCAACTTTCATGAAGATGGCGCAGGACCGGGCAACGTTTTGTTCTATTATATATAAGGTCACACTACAAGTCGGAGCCAACTGGACGGCAACTAACAACTCTCTACAATAATTGTTGGGCAACAAATATTAAGTAACTTCAACGGGCATCACGCCCACCTGCCCTTCGGCCTAAATCCTCCGCCTTGCTGGGGCCTACTACAACGCAGAAGATATCCACCGAAGTAATAAGAGACGAATACAACGTCCGGGCGAAGGCCATGCAGCCGCTGCAAAAGGCCGAGGGCAAAGACCACACAGCCTGGAAGCGAAGAGAGGGTGGAAGGGGGTCTGATCTTGTCGATGATTGGTTGGCCTCTCTGACCAATCAAGTGCAGCGAGTGATTGGCCATTAGTTGTGATCCACCACCCGGTGAGCTTTGTAGTCACGCTTACAAATGGGAATGAGGTACGTAAGAGGGACAGCACTTATAGCCAATGAAACCTTGTGTTATTAATGGGCGGGATGAAGCCCCTGCCAGGTTTAGGGCGGAAAGAGTTGCTCGGGATAAGAAGGGGAACGAAAGATGGCGGCGGAAACGGTGCTGTCCAGTCTTTTGGGGTTGGTGCTTCTGGGGCTCCTGTTACCCGCAAGTCTGACCGGCGGTGTCGGAAGCCTGAACCTGGAGGAACTGAGTGAGATGCGTTATGGGATTGAGATCCTGCCTTTGCCTGTCATGGGAGGGCAGGTGAGGAGGCATAGAGGGGGGCGAGGATCCGGGATAGAAGAGAAAAATGTAGGGAAGGAAAACAGCTGCGGAGTCTGGGGCAGAAGCCTAAGGAGAGTCGAGAAGAGTAGAATGGGGTTTATGATGATTTCTGGGGATCACAGACTGAGCCCATCCCTTGGGGCCAGGGGCTGGGAGGGTGGGGCTTCCCGCTGTCAGCCTCCAGGTCCCAGTCCCTGATGAACACTCACTCGACTCCGCCCGGATGGCCAAGTGGGAGTGTTCTCTCCCCTCACCCACCGAGCACAGCTGGAGGACTTGTGGGTTCATTCTGTCTCCAACTGGGCTTTTCCCCAGGGTCTGAAGAGGAATCTCATTGTTCTGCCTGATCCTAGCCTCTCTTTGCCTCCCTGCTCCCCTACTCCCACCCCCCTGCTTTCCCAGAGCCAGGCTTCGGACGTGGTGATTGTCTCCTCTAAGTACAAACAGCGCTATGAGTGTCGCCTGCCAGCTGGAGCCATTCACTTCCAGCGTGAAAGGGAGGAGGAGGCACCTGCTTACCAAGGGCCTGGGGTCCCTGAGTTGTTGAGCCCGATGAAAGATGCTCCTTGCCTGCTGAAGGTAAAAGGGACTGGAATGGATGGAACAGGGCTTGGGCACTAACAGACCATGTGAGAACCAGAGTGCTGGTGAATGAGGAGGGATCTAGAGGACCTGTAGGAGTTAAGAAGGCTGCTGGAGGAGTAGACATACAGACAGGAAAGGAGCAAAGAATCCTGCAACCACCGATGTGGCTCTGCCAGTGTAGAGGAGGGTTAGGATAGGAGATCTCAGAATAAGGGCTAAACAAAGATTGAGGTGCCTAAAGAGGGGCAGTGTGGGATAGGAAGGGCACCTCCTTAGAGAAGCCTTCCTAGTAAACCCTAGCAAAGTCACCTCCTGCCCCAGTCACTCTCCATCCCACTATCCTATTTTCACCCTAGCACTTTTTGCTGAAATCATCCTGTTAACAGAATCATCAGTTTGTTTATTTATTTACTTATTTTTGGTCTGCTTCCCTGCACTGGAATGTAAGTTTCATGAGGTCAGGGAATGTGTCTTGTTCACAGCTGTATCCCTAATGTCTAGAACAGTGCAAGGGATGTTGTAGACAGTTAATTAATATTTGAGATTGGGGTCTTCTATGTTTCCCTGGTCTGAGTGCTTCAAGGATACCATGATTCTTTTGTCTTTACTGAGGGTAAAGAAGGATTTAAATATATATGGAAGGAGTGGAAAGACCACAGGTGGGAAACAGACTTTAGAGGTACCACCCCAAGCCAGAGAAAGAAAACAGTGCTGTCTGCTCACTGAGAATTTGGGGAGTTGCATGTGGACTTGGAGAGAGATATCAGTAGATGAGAAGTTGTATGTCCTGGAGCCAGGAGAGATTCTGGTTCCCAGGTGACACATCCCCACTCCATCCCCCTGATTGTCCATTTTTTTATTGTCAGACAAAGGACTGGTGGACATATGAATTTTGTTATGGACGCCACATCCAGCAGTACCACATGGAAGGTGACTCCCTTCTCTGTTCTCCCTAAGCCCTCAGCCACATGTTATGGCAGGTGACCTGACTCCCCAGTCCCCTTCCCTCCTCGCATCTCTCAGAAGGGAGTAATGGTGCTCCACTGTGATTACTTTTGCAGATTCAGAGATCAAAGGCGAAGTCCTCTATCTTGGCTACTACCAATCGGCCTTCGACTGGGATGACGAAACAGCCAAGGTGGTAGAAGTGTGGGATTGGGAGGGAAGGGGGTCCTGGCTGCATCCTGAGAGCCCTGGCTTAGGGTTAGAATTGGCTAGCATATTTTCGGGACTTGGTGGCCATTAGGACAAAGGCCCCTGGGGCCTGGATTCCCAAGGCCTGTAAGGTCCCCGTGGGGGGTTAGTGCTATTCTTCCTCCTTGCTAACTTTCTCGTCCCCCTTCTCTCCTGCCTGCTATCCTTTCCAGGCCTCTAAGCAGCATCGCCTGAAGCGCTATCACAGCCAAACCTATGGGAATGGGTCGAAGTGCGACCTCAATGGGAGGCCCCGGGAGGCCGAGGTTCGGGTGAGTCTTGAGAGAGGGATGTTGACACTCCCTCAGTGACAATTCAGATTCCAAGGAAAGAGGGCAGAGTTGCATCTTACGGTCAAGTGAATCTCTCCCAGACAGACATATTTCAGCTGCCAGCTGGATGTTGCTACATGGATGTTCAGAGGTTCTTCAGGTCAACAATTCCTACATCTTCCCCCAGCATCCCCAACCACATTTACTCTTTTTTCCATATTTCTCTTTTCTGTCGCCTGAACTAGAAACCTGAGTACCATCCTTGACTCTCCCTTCTCTTTCATGTCATCCTTCCTTTCTTCACTTAAAGACTCTCCAGTAAGCTCTTGCTGTATGTAGGTCCTGGGCTGGGGTCTGGGGACACAGTGGTGGGCAAGCAGACGCAGCCCTTGCCCTCTTGGAAGTCATGTTAGCAAAAGAACCCCAGAAAGGAGCCTATGATTACAAACTGAGAAGTGATATGAAGGAGCTTAGTTCTCTGAGAGTAAATAACAAAGCCTGTGCATTCTACTTCTAGATATCTCTCAAAACTCTTTGTCCCTGTGGTTGGTACCTTCACCTCCCTCCTGCATCACTGCCCACACCCTCTTAACAGGTGTTCCCGATCTAGTGGTCCTTAACTAGGGGGGTGGGCCCGCAGGTGTATGTTAAAGGTCCTCAGGTGATCCTAATGTGTATTCACAAACACCGTAGAGACCCACATGACACCTACCAGAGTTATTGTTCTGTAATACAGATTTGCATTTGAGGTGGTGTGCTGCAAGTGTTGAACACCCAGATTTCTAGAGGGGCAAAGCCCTGATTTTTAGTGTTTGCCAGTTTCAAGCTATCAATGTGACATCAGTTGGCGTGCAAAATCTCTGAAAATTTACCAGTCAGCTCTTGTGAGCTAGTGTAAGCTGGCTTCAGAACATCACTGTAAGCACAGGTCACTTCTCTGCCCAGTCCTAGAAAACCTTCAGTGATTGTGCGTTGTCCGAAGGATGAGGTCCAAATGCCTCACACAGACCAGGGTGGTGCCAATGGTGGCACTGAAAAGTGGATGGCTTCTGCATATATTTTAAAGGTAGAACCAATAAGACTTGTTGATAGATTGGATGTAGGGTGGAGTCAAAGCTGGCAGTCATCAACATATTGGTTATGTTATGGATGAAAATCCCTCAAAAGGTAGTGTCAAAGGTTTTTAGCCTGAGCGACTGGAAGGATAGAATTGTCATTTATTAAAGTGGGTAGGAGTGGGTTTAGGGGAGGAAATTAGGGGTTAGTTTTGGATACATGAAAGTCTAGATGTCTATTAGACATCCAGGTGGTGATGTCTAGTTGGTAGTTGGCTCTGTGAGTCTAGAGTTCAGGTACTTGGTCTGGGCTGGAGATATAAATACTGCATTTCTGCCACACTGGCCTTCCTTCTGTCCTTTGACCCAGTGGTTCTCATTGTTCCTTCTTCCTGGAGCAGTCTTTCCACAGATCCTGGAGTGGCTGGCTCCATCCCCTCATTTAGGTTATATTCAAATGATACCTCCTTAGGGAGATCTAATGTAGACACACACACACCTCTGTCCTGGTTCTTGTAAATACCTACTATGTTTAATATTCTTCAAAGCATGTATTATCATCTGAAGTTATCTTATTTGTTTAAGTTTAATATCTGTCTCCCCCAACTAGAATAAGCTCCAGGAAGGCAGGGACAGTGTCTGTCTTGTTTTCTGCTGTATCTTCAGTGCCTGGAACAGTACCCAGCACCAACGGGGTACCCAGGAATTATTTGTTGAATGAGTGGAATGGATAAGCCAGTTCAAATGTCACTTATTTTCTGTGACTTTTCTTGACAAACCCAGAAAGATAGTTGTGTTCCTTCAGCGCTTCATATGCGTACACCCACATGCATATATACACACAGGCATCCACACAGGTAAATAATCTGTCATAGCACTTACTTCATTGTATTCTAATTATTTCTTTGGGTGTTTGTACCTTTAATAGGCCAAGAACAGGGAGCCCTGGTGGTGCAGTGGTTAAAGCCCTTGGCTGCTAACTGAAAGGTTGGGGGTTCGAACCCACCAGCTGCTCCACGTAGGAGAAAGACGTAGGAATCTGCTTCCATAAAGATTACAGCCTTGGAGACCCTGTGGGGCAGTTCTACTCTGACCTATAATGTCCTTATGAGTTGGAATTGTCAGTAGTGGGTTTGGTTTGGTTTTGGAGGCCAGGAACTGAGGGCATAGACTACATCCTCCTCATGTTTACAACATAGTCCTGTGCCAACTACTGTAATAGAAACCAAAGGAAAAAAAAAAAAAAAAAACCATTGCTGACCAGTTGTTGCCGGCTCATGGTGCCCCCAGGTATTACAAAGTAGAACTGTTCCATCTGGCTTTCTTGGTTGTAATCTTTACCGAAGCAGATAACCAGGTCTTTCTTTCATGATGCTGCTGGATAAATTCAAACCTCCAACCTTTAGGTTAGCAGCTGATCACAAACCATTTGTGCTACCCAGGGACCTACTCTAATAGAAACTGGAGCCGAAATGGTGACTGAGAAACCTGGTCCTGCTCTCAATAAAGAAACAGTCTAGCAAGCAGGATAAGGACTATAACAGGGGGAAGTACATTATCATATGGGAGCACATGATAAAGGAACTAACAGAGCCTAGGGTTCAAGCGGAGGCCTCTTGCAAAAGGTGACCTTTGAACTGACAACTGTAGGATGAAGAATTAGTCCAACAGTTGTGGAGGGGTATTAGGGAAAAGACGGCATTCCAGGTAGAAGGTTCAGTAAGTGCAGAAGGCCTGGCTGCAAGAGGGAACGGTCAATACCAGGAATTGATAGGGATTCACAGTGGCTGGAGGGGAGAGTTGTGGGCAACCAGAGTGTGGGAGATGAGGCGAGGCAGTTGGTAGCAGACAGGCCACAGGTCACCAAGGGCTCTGTAGCTACGTGGAGGGGTTTGGACAATCTGAGACAGTGGGAAGCCACTGAAGTGTTTTACGCAGAATGATGACATAATTAATTTTGGTTTTTGAAGGCTCACTCTGGCAAACTAGTTAGGAAGCTGTTGTGGGAATCCAGGTGAGGAATAAAAGTGAGCTGGGCACAAAGGAACTTGAATTTTTTGAGAGATTTAGGGAGCACAATCAATAGAGTGAGAGGGAGGAGTCAAGAATGATTCCCAGGGTTCTGGCTTGGGCAACTGGATACATGGTGGTTCCTGTTACTGAGACAGGTATTGGGAAGAGGAATAAATTTGGTGAAGGAAACGGTGGGTTTGGTTTTGAATATGATAATGTTAGTGGCTGTAGGGCATCCAAGTAGAAATTTCCCAGGAGGTTACTAGATCTGCTCTGGAGAGAGATCTGAATTGAACCCAGAGGGCTGGGAGTCATTATCACATTGGTCATAATTGAAGCCATGGGAATGGATGAAATCTCCCAAAGAAACAGTATAGAGTGACAAAAGTAAGAGAGAATTTTGAGGAAGCCATCATTGAAGGGAAGGCATGGGCAGAAGAAGGGAACCTTTCTAAGGAGACAGAGCAGGGGCCAGATAGGAGACTACGCTGGAAGGACATATCTCAAGGAGGGTCTGGTCCATGGTGTTACCTACATCTGAGCTGTCAAGGAAGGGAAGGGATTCTTATTTTAAATGAAGACAAAGTCTGCACATGGAAATGAAAATTCAGAGAATAATGTCAAATCAGTTTTGCATTCCTGGGATAAACTCACCTCGGTCATTAGGTATTATCTTTGACTATCCTTTTTATACGTTACCAGATTCAATTTACTCATTTTTATAAGGAGTTTTGTATATATGCACATAAGAGATATTGGCCTATAATTTTCCTTTTTCGTATGCCTTTATCACGTTTTGTTATCAGGATTACGTAGCCTCAAAAAGTAAGTTAAGAAATCTTCCCGCTGTTTCTATATTGTGAGGAGTGTGTAAGATTGAATTTTTAATTCATTTTCTTTAGTAGTTTTAGGAACATTCAAAGTTTTCTGTTTCTAATTGGGTCAGTTTTAGTCAGTTCTATTTTTCTAGGAGTTTGTCCATTTTGTCCAATTTTGGCATAGAGTTGTTCATAACATCCTTCCATTATCTTTTAACCTCTGAATCATCTGTACTTTCTGCCTTTATCTTTTGTTATTGCTTCAGTCTTATCAGAGGTTAGTCAGTTTTATTAGTTTTTTCAAAGAACCAACTTTTGGCTTTCTTAAGCATCTCTATTGTTTTTATTTTCTATTCTGTTAATTTCCACTGATCTTTATTTTTCTTTTGGCTATTTTTTGCTGTTCTTTTTTCAACTCCTTGAAATGAATGCTTAAGTAATTCATTTTTAACTTTCCTCTTTTACGTATGTCTTTTATAAATTTGGTATGTCTCATACATTTTTATGGCTATTTTAAATTACATCATCTAATTTTTAAATAGATAGTGCTTTCCCATGCTTAAAAACCCAGAAAATATAAAAACGAGTACAATAAAAAATGTCCCTCTCAAACTTGACTCTGACCAGTCAAGTTTTTTGTGTATCCTTTCGGCTTTTCTTTGTGTATTTGTAAGCAATCTTAATAGATGTATTTATTTCCTTTTCCCTTTATTTAGACAAGAAATAGTATATTATACACACTGTTCTGCACTTTGTTTTTATTCCACTTAATGATAATCTTTAGAGGTCTTTCTACAGCAGTACATAGAGATCTTCCTCCTTTGTTTTAACTGCAGCGTAATATTCCATTGTACAAATGTACCATTATTTGTCAACCATTATTGTACTGATAAAAATTGTTTTCCTTTCAGTCTATTGTTATTACAAAAGATTATTACATTGCATATATTGTCATGTATAAATAGATCCATTAGAAAAATTCCTAAAAGTATAATTGCTGGGCAAACAGTATTTAAAGATTGTCTTTTTTGTAAATTTTTTATTATGGAAAATTAAAAGTATATATAAAACGAGAGAGACTATTATAATAACTGACTGGGTATCACCTAGCTTCAACAATTACAGCCAGTCTCATTTCATCTGTCCCCCTGCCTACCTCCCTCTACATCATATCATTCCATCCATAAATATTTCTATATTTATCTCTAAAAGATAAGGGCTCTTTTTAAAACATAGCCACAAGCCATATCACACTAAAAATTAACAATAATTCCTTAATATAATCAAATATTCAATATTTACAAATTTTTCTAATTATCTCTTTTCTTATGGTTGCTCTATTTGAATCAGAATCCAAATAAGGTTCATGTGCTACATTTGGTTGCTATGGTTCTTAAGTGTCCATTAATCTATGGATAGCCCTTCCATCTTCTTTTAAAATTTTTTATTAGTTATGGATGTTTTTGGTTTAAAATTGGAAAAGGCGTATGCCAGAATTGTATCCTTTCACCATACTTACTCAACCTGTATGCTGAGCAAATAAGCCGAGAAGTTGGACTATATGAAGAACACGGCATCAGGATTGGAGCAAGACTCATTAACAATCCGCGATACGCAGATAACACAACCTTCCTTGCTGAAAGTGAAGAGGACTTGAAGCACTTACTGGTGAAGATCAAAGACCACACAGCCTTCAGTATGCATTATACTTTAATACAAAGAAAACAAAAATCCTCACAACTGGCCCAGTAAGCGGAAACCCTGGTGGCGTAGTGGTTAAGTGCTATGGCTGCCAACCAAAGGGTCGGCAGTTCGTATCCGCCAGGCGCTCCTTGGAAACTCTGTGGGGCAGTTCTGCTCTGTCCTACAGAGTCGCTATGAGTTGGAATCGACTCGACGACACTGGGTTTGGTTTTTGGTTTGGTTGGACCAATAAGCAACATCATGATAAATGGAGAAAATATTGAAGATGTCAAGGACTTCATCTTACTTGGATCCACAATCAGCGCCCGTGGAATCAGCAGTCAAGAAATCAAACAAAGTATTACATTGGACAAATTTGTTTCAAAAGATCTCTTTAAAAATCTTTAAGAAGCAAAGATGTCTCTTTGAGGACTAAGGTGCACCTGACCCAAGCCATGGTATCTTCAGTCACCTGGTATGCATGTGAAAGCTGGATAATGTATAAGGAAGACTGAAGAAGAATTGATGCCTTTGAATTATGGTGTTGGCAAAGAATATTGAATATACCACGGACTGCCAGAAGAACAAACAAATCTGTCTTGGAGGAAGTACGGCCAGAATGCTCCTTAGAAGATGGAATGGCAAGATACTTCGTCTCATTTATTTTGGACGTGTTACTGGGAGGGACCAGTCTCTGGAGAAGGACATCATGCTTGGTAAAGTAGAAGATCAGGGAAAAGAGGAAAACCCTCAACAAGATGAATTGACACAGTAACTGCAACAGTGGGCTCAAACATAGCAACCATTGTGAGGATGGTGCAGGACGGGGCATCGTTTCCCTCTGTTGTACACAGAGTCGGAACGAGTGGGAACCGACTTGATGCTTGATGGCAACTAAAAACAACAACATGGATGTTTTGCTGGGGAATGGATCTGCAGAGCTCCTCACCTTGCCGTTTCAGAAGTGGAACCTCTCTTTCTTTTACTTATAATAGTTATGTTAGAAATTATAATGGTGTGGATTGAACTGTGTCCCCCAAAAATATGTGTCAGCTTGGTTAGGCCATGATTTTCAGTGTTGTGTGGTTGTCCTCCCATTTTGTGATTTTCCTATGTGTTATAAATCATAATCTCTGCCTGTGGTTAAAGACGATTAGAGTGGGATGTAACACCCTTGTTCAGATCACATCCCTGACCCAATGTACAGGGAGTTTCCCTGGGGTGTGACCTGTACCACCTTTTATCTACAAGAGATGAAAGGGAAGCAAGCAGAGAGTCGGGGCCCTCGTACCAACAAGAAAGCAGTGCCGGGAGGAAGGCATATATTTCGGACCCCAGGTTCCTGTGAGGAGAAGCTCCTAGTCCAGGGGAAGTTTGATGACAAGGGCTTTCCTTCAGAGCTGACAGAGAAAGCCTTCCCGTGGAGCTGATGCCATGAATTTAGATTACTAACCTACTAGACTATGTGAGAATAAATTTCTCTTTGGTGAAGCTATCCACCTGTAGTATTTCTACTATAGCAGCACTAGGTGACTAAGACAAATGGTGTATACTTATCAAAGGCCAACATTCATCAATATCTTTACTCTCTTCCTGAATAATACAAGGACCTTAAAACTGTTTGAAGTTTTCTTTTTAACCATATGTACATATTTTAAACAAATAATACATATATATATATATATTTTTTAAAACCCATTGCCATCGAGTCAATTTTGACTCAGAGCAACTCAATAGGACAGAGTAGAACTGCCCCAATATACATATATATGTATAGATATATATAGCATATTTCGTTTGTTTGAAAACAAAAAATAAATTGGTTACCTAGAGTTAAACTGCCTGGGTTTAACTCCTGTTTTTACCAGTTACCAGCTGATCAGCCTGAACAAGTGATTTTAGCTGCATGCAAGCTAAGTTTCTTTAGCCACAAAGTTGAGATACTAATACCTCCCTCACTGGGTTTTTGTGATAATTAAATGAACTAATGTGTATAAAGTGTTTAGCACAGAGTCTGACACACTGTAAATGCTTAATGAAAGGTAGCTGAGCTAAGAACTAAATCTAATTATTGGTGGCAGTTCCTATATATTCACCCTTTCTGTGCTGGCAGTTCCTGTGTGACGAGGGTGCTGGTATTTCTGGGGACTACATTGACCGAGTAGATGAGCCCCTGTCCTGCTCTTACGTGCTGACCATTAGGACTCCTCGGCTCTGCCCCCACCCTCTCCTCCGGCCTCCCCCCAGTGCTGCTCCCCAGGCCATTCTCTGCCACCCTGCCCTGCAGCCTGAGGAGTACATGGCCTACATTCAGCGGCAAGCTGGTGAGTAGTTAGAAGGTGGAGGTGAGGAAGGAGATGTACGGGAAGGGAGGCAGAAGATAAGTCCTGAGTAACCCAGAGATATGTGTGCATCCTCAGGCTGCTTTTACGCTATTTCTCATAGACTCCAAGCATTATGGGGATACAATTATAGAGGAGATGCAAGACCTGGACCCCCGGGTATGGAGTGAAGCCAAGTCTGAGGTGGTACCCCCAAAGAGAGAAGGTAGGACCCTGTTTCACTTGTTCCAGGAAACTTGCCCCCATTTCTTCCCTTCCTGTGGCTCTTACTGTCCTGGGCCAGCTGATGGGGGTGGAGGTGGAAGGAGAGCCTGAAGATGAACCCTAACCCCTTGGTGGTAGAGGAGGGGCGTGTACTCCATTCGGTTTGCTCCCTTCTGCTTCTCCCTCCTTTCAGATTCCTCCCTGTTCTCTGTACCCCAGGTACAAGCCCAGCCAAGGAGGACAGTAAGGAATCAGATTTCTGGAAGATGATTCATGAGCAAGATGACCAGGCTCCGGGAGAGGAGGAAGCGCAGGCTGAGGTGAGAGCCAGCTTCTGCCTCCCTGGTGAAGCTGGACCTGGGCTTTGGGATGGGGAGGGCTACCCAAGCAGAGGTCATTGTGAGGTGACCCATACCTGTATTCCCAAAACTGTTGCCTTAAGAGTGTGGCAGGCACGGAGGAGCTTGTGCGCCTGACCCTGCCCTTTTCTTCTTCACCAGGAGCAGGAACCAAATGTGGAGGCAGCAGATCCTGCTCCACGCTCTCCTGATGGTGAGTGAGCCCCTCCTCCCCTTTACTGCTCAGGGGTGAGGGTGTGGGGGTGTGGAGGGTGGAACTAAACTCTGGGAGGGAAGTTCGGGCAGCCATGCCAGCAGCTAATTCATTTTCACGAGAGGTAATCCTCTCTGTAGACACTAATGCCATTTTAGGGAGGTCGCAGAACACAGTGGCTCTGCCTCTTGCTGGCTTTGTAATCCTGGCTGATTTCACTTAAATTCAGTTTCCTCAACCCATAAAATGTGGGTAGTAATAGTCCCTACCTTAGAGTACTATTGTGGGATTAAATGAGAATGAATGTGTAGTTCCTTATAGAATGCCTACAATTGAGTAGACACTCAATAAATGGTTAATATTTGTAGAAAGCGGAGATCGGGATCCAGGGAAGAGGAGCCCTGTGCCCCAGAATCTCTTCTGTAGTCCTAGAAACTGGAGTGGTGGCCAGAAGGGCCCCAGAAGTACTTGAAAGAGCTTGTTAGCATTCTTTTCTCCTACCTGTGAGCCCACCTTAGGGCAGTGGTGTCTGTCAGACAGGTAGCTCCTGGGGGCAGGGGCACATCCTTCCTTGGTCTCCTCATCACCTTTCTTTAGACGATCAATACAGAATTCAGAACACAGAGGATCCATTCGTGTTCTTCCATCTCAGATTTTCAGAACAACGTGCAGGTCAAAGTCATCCGGAGTCCTGCAGACTTGATTCGATTGATAGAGGAGCTGAAAGGTGGAGCAAAAAAGGTATGGGCCCTGCTCAGGAAGGGCTGAAACCTGCCTCCCGCCTGGGAGCATTCTGAAAACCACCCCTGTCCTGGGCCTGAACTAGGCCCAATAGAACTGACCCCTTCCTTTAGTCCCCTGAGTTCCCCTGCTGCCACGCCCCTACCATTGTTTGTCCCCAACCATGAAACCCCAACTGTCTGCCTCTCTCTCCCCAATCCCTCACACCCCAGGGAAAGCCGAGCACGGGCCAGGAGCAGCTTGCAGATGATGCTGCAGAAGTCCCTCAAAGGGAACCTGTGGCAAAGGAAAAGGGTGTTGACGCAGAGCAGCAGCGTGAGATAGAAGAAGAGGAGGAGGAAGATGAAGATGAAGATGAGGATGAACAGCAGTTACTGGGAGAATTTGAGAAGGAATTGGAAGGGATATTGCTCCCATCGGACCGAGACCGGCTCCGTTCAGAGGTGAAGGCTGGCATGGAGCGGGAACTGGAGAATATCATCCAGGAGGTGAGCACAGCTCTTACTCCTGTCACTTCTGCAGCTGACTTCACTGCCAGGACAGGACAGACCGAGGGACTAAAAGAGAACAAAGAGTATATTACAGCACCTTGCACAGCACAGGACAGGACAGAGCACTGAGAAATAGCAGTTGTTTACTTGACCGAAAAAGGGGACAGTGGGGAAGGGAGATTGGAGAGATATTAGATATTAGACTCTTCCGTAGAATATGAAGGAGCGCTGGTGGTGCAGTGGTTAAGAGCTCTGCTGCTAACTGAAAGGTTGGTGGTTCGATTTGAATCTGCCAGTCACTCTGTAGGAAAAAGATGTGGCAGTCTGCTTCCATAAAGATTACAGCCCTGGAAACCCTATGGGCAGTTCTATTCTGTCCTATAGGGTCACTCTGAGTCAGAATCGACTCAGTGGCAATGGATTATAACGTATGAAAGTCTCTGGGTGGCACAAACAGTTTGCACTTGACTAGTAAAGGTTGGTGATTGGAACCCACCCAAGTGGCACCACAGGAGAAAGGCCTGGTGATCTTCTTCCATAAAGATTACAGCTAGGAAAACCCTGTGGAGCAGTTCTGCTCTGTAACACATGAGGTCACCGTGAGTCAGAGCCGACTCTGTGGCAACAGGTTTGGTTTTGGCTTATAGAGTATGAGCCACGGGCCTTCTCTACTCCCCAGATCCTTGACTTCCCATATTCCTTTGGGCATTCCAGACAGAGAAGGAACTTGACCCAGACGGGCTGAAGAAGGAGTCGGAGCGTGATCGGGCAATGCTGGCCCTGACGTCCACTCTCAACAAGCTCATCAAAAGGCTGGAAGAAAAACAAAGTCCACAGCTGGTGAAGAGGCGCCAGAAAAGGAGGGTTGTCTCCAAAAAACCTCCCCCGTCCCCACAGCCTACAGGTGAGAACTGTCAGACTGGAAGGAGCAGGCCAGGCAGCTGTCTTTATCCCTCAGCTTTGTTGTTGCAGGAGAGCACCATGTTCTTTCCTTTCTAGACCACTCATTCTCCCCTCTGTCTGGAACACTCTTCTCACTGTTGCTTTCCTCCCACTGCCTCCTAGTCATCCTTTTGGGAAGCAGCTTGTAGGTGTCTGTCTGGTTTTCTGGTTTGCTCCTGTACTCCCAGTGCCTAGCACTTTGCCTGGCACATGATGGGTGATGGACAGATAAGAATTAGATGGCTCTGAGCCCATATGCTGGAAACCACACATCTGTGAAGGATGCAGCCATTAAGACTTTGCATTGGGAGAGGTCCCAGTTGCCAGAATATGAATAGGCCAACCCAGCTGTACACAGCCAGTTGCCTGGACAGACTTGAAGTGATGCCTTCTTCTTGCAGCCCCTTGTGTCCATTCCGCAAAAGCCTGTGAGTGTGGAGACACATCATTCCAAGCGTACTGGAACAGCTGCAGTTTCAAACCTTCCATCCCACTATGTCTGTAAACATTGGTGAAATGTCTTTAAAGTACCAACATACCAAGGACCAAACCACAGTTTTCCAATCTGCTTCTCAAATCAAAACTGTGTGGTTGGCCCAGGTGGCCTGAGTTTTGCTTCAGAAAACAGTTATATTCCTGTAGGTGATGGCAGAATCGTTGGGTAGGGAGGGAAGAAGGGAGGCTGCAGTTGGTGGAGGGAGCGCTCTAGGCTGGAACTGGGGCACGAATGTTTGAACCTTGGCTCACATACGTGTTTGGGACAGAATAGCTGCCCAAACCATTTGTGACCACCACAGCCCCTAAACCCGGGAGTCATGGCTCTGCTTTGTGTCTCCCTGTGTGTCTCCCCCTCTAAGAGGAGGATCCTGAGCACAGAGTCCGGGTCCGGGTCACCAAGCTCCATCACAGAGGCCCCAATCAGGATCTGACTGTCCTCGAGATGAAACGGGAAAACCCACAGCTGAAACAAATCGAGGGGCTGGTGAAAGAGCTGCTGGAGAGGGAGGGACTCACAGCAGAAGGTGGGCCCTGGAGGGTGGGGCTGGACTCCAAGCTGTCAGAAGGGCTTGCTGCCCGACATGGATGGGCTGGGGGTCTGGGCGGCAGGGGACCTGCACTGAACCTCCCAGCATTCCTCTCCTCTCACTGCCCATCCTGCTCTTGCTCAGGTAAAATTGAGATCAAAATTGTCCGACCAGGGGCTGAAGGGACTGAGGAGGAC
Organism: Loxodonta africana; assembly: GCF_030014295.1. Taxonomy (NCBI): domain Eukaryota; kingdom Metazoa; phylum Chordata; class Mammalia; order Proboscidea; family Elephantidae; genus Loxodonta; species Loxodonta africana. The sequence continues at coordinate 79,644,887 of NC_087345.1, read as the reverse complement.
ACACGTTGGCTGACTGATGAGGACACAAAAAATCTCAAGGAGATTTTCTTCAATATCTTGGTGAGAGGCGCCCTACCCCTAGGCCCTGGACCTTCCCCAGCCTCTAGCATGCTATGGGCAAGAGCATGATTTAGAGTCACACAGGTATGGCCCAGCCTTACCACTCCCTGAGTGTCAGTCTCCTCATCTGTAAAATGAGGCTAGTAGTTCTGGAGACTGGGTGTCCTCAATCCCTGCCTCGCCCAAGGTTGCCTGTCCCTGGATGCCCTGGACGGTCAAGTACTCAGCGTGTCCCCTTGCTCACCAGTCAGTAACTCCAGCTCACCACCCACCCAACTCCACTTCCCACCAGGTGCAGGGAGCTGAGGAGGCACAGAAAGAGCGGCAACGGCAGAAGGAGCTGGAAAGCAATTACCGCCGGGTGTGGGGCTCTCAGGATGGGGAGGGCACAGGGGACCTGGACGAGTTTGACTTCTGAGAACACCACTGCAGTTGACCCTCCAAGGAATCCAGAATCTTCCTAGACTGGCCCTGCCTCCCTCACTCCCCTCCGCTTCATCCCACCCTGAGTCCCTGAAGGCAGAACAGCAGATTGGTGCTGAGCTGTGGTCTTCATGGGCCCCAGCTCTGGGGGTGTGGAGGGGCCATGGGATGGGTGCTGCTGCTGCTGCTGCTGAGAGCCGCCCTTGAGGCTTCACCAGGCCTGTGATTTTCATTCTCCTAGAATTTGTCCCACCTCCCCTTCCTTTCCTCACAGCTTTCCCTGTTATCCTCCCCTAGCTTGTTGGCTCGTACCTGCTTCCTACCCAGAGTAGTGGGGTAGGGTAGGGAAGAGGAGGGCCATTTAGCAGGCCCTAAGAAGGCAGACACCCCCAACCCCCTGCCCCTGTTAAGAGAAAGAGAATTCCCTGCCCCTATTGCTGTTTGGGGAGCCCTGGTGGCACAGTTGTTAAAGTGCTGGGCTGCTAACTGAAAGGTCGGCGGTTCAAACCCACCAGCTGCTCCTTGGGAGAAAGATATGGCAGTCTGCTTCTGTAAAGATTACAGCCTTGGAAACTCTATGGGGCAGTTCTACTCTGTCCTCCAGGGTCACTGTGAGTCAGAACTGACACAATAGCAATGGGTTTTTATTGCTGTTTGGAGTCACTTTACCCTTCCCTCGGATTGCTTTGGGATTCCTTCCTCTCTTTCCCTGTCCACATTGTCCCCTACAATCTGTGCTTCCGAGTTGAGGAGTCTTCATCTCCATCTGTTGCTGAAGAAATGAGAGAAAGTTGCCTACCACCTTTGACACAATCCCAGTGAAAAAGGGTGGGCGTGCAGAACCCCCACCGTGTTCTTAAACAATCAGGTTTCTAAATAAAGAACTGGACCATCAATTCATCAGTCTTGTTTTCTCTTTGCGGGGAGGTAGGCGAGGGCTCAAGTAGGGATGAGGCTAGGCATTCTCTTCAGGGTGGTGTGTACATTCTCTAATCCTGTTCTTTGCCCCACACCTCCAAGATGGTATCAGTAGGAGCTGAGGAGTACAGGAAGTGTCCAGGATGAATAAACAAAGCAGAATGGCCTGGAAAGAAAACACTTGCAGTACTCTCCTCCCTCTATTTGTTCATCTGTCCATTTATGTTCCGTCCCTTTGGCACCAGTTCTTTCCCTACCCTCTCCCCCTTTACACCTTGAAGCCAAAATTCACACCACAGTTACCCCACCACCGGGGTCTTCCTTTTGCTGAACTTTCTGTAGCATTTCCGTCTGCCCCCCCATATCCGCCTGGCTGTACCACTTCAGCATTTCCCAAGAAAGACCTCCTCCACCTTTGGCCATGCCCTGAGTGGGGGCTGCTGCCCACACATGCTATCTTCCTAGTGTGCCAAGGGCAGGAGGACCTAGGAGTGGACATCGGGTGTCTCCTCTTCCCCACCGCCACGTGCAGGTGTGGCTGTCTTCTCCTCCCGCCTGTCTACCCCCTATGCAGAGGATCTAAAGGCAGAGATGGGCACAGGCTCTCCTTTGGCTTCTCATCTCTGAGGTAGACAGTCTTTCTGAAGACTCTCCACTGACTCACAAGGTAAGAAAGGAATAAAAATCAAAAAACAAAGCCTGCTGCCATCGAGTTGATTCTGACTCATAGCTACCCCATATGTGTCAGAGTAGAACTACATTCCATAGGGTTTTCAATGATTGTAATCTTATGAAAGTAGATAGCCAGACCTTTCTTCTTCGGCACTGCTGGGTGGATTCAAACTGCCCACTTGTCGATTAGTAGCCTAGCACAAACTTTATGCCACCCGGGAAGCCATAAGAAAGGGATAGAGGGTATGAAACTCCCAGTCCTCCAAAAATGGAACATTAGGGATTCAATTGTTGTTGAAGAACATTGTATGAGGATGACCCTATTTTTGCTGAATGTAGACTAATGTTTATTCTGCATATTATGATTACATTATCATATTTTAAAATTCTAATGGGTAGACTTACAAAACCTGCTTCCTCAGATGTTTCTATCATGAGGGGAGGGATGCTTCATCCCTGGTTAGAAACTGCCTTGAATGCAGCTATAGTCAGAATGCTGGGTTCAAATCCTCACCCCTCCATTTACTAGCAGTGGGAACTTGGACAAGTTATTTTGTTTTCTCATTGGTAAGCTGGGGATAATAGCACTTGCCTCATAGGGTTGTTGTCAGGATTGAATGAGATAAAGTGCGTCCTGCTCTTAGCATAGTACCTGGCTCACAGAAAGTGCTCAAATAACGTTTTATTATAAACCAACTCCTGACTTCTGAAAAGATTAGGTGCCTTAGAATGGGGAGGAGGAGAGGCTGGGGCAGGTGAGTTAGCTTTGATTGGATGGGGTGGGAATCTTAGCATCATCAGAAAACAGAATTCTGGAAGCCTCGTTATATTTAATCAGTTTGTACTTTGAATAATAAATTCCTTCTTACTTTGCCTTTTGGTAAAACTCCAGTGGGGAAGACCTATCTGCCCAGCTGTTCTAAGGCAAACAAAGGAGGGGAGCAGGGCACGTGGCAGATGGCAGCCAGGAGGGGGTGGGGAGGAAGGTGGGGTGTGGTGGGCAACAGGAATCCAAGTGAGGCAACCCAAGATGAGCTGTGAAGGCAGCATGGATGTAAAAGAGAACCCATCTAAGGAGTCCCCTTCTAGAGTTCTACTCTGCCACAACCTGGAGAACTTACTGTTTTGTCTGTCCATTCACTACCATCCCTTTACACCTCCCCACAAGGCCAAAGAAGCAGTCCATTAAAAAATATAAATAAGAAATTATAAAAACAAATTGAATGGCTTACTAGTATCTGGGATTTGCCGTAGGGTTCACTGACATTTTGGGCATCTTTTGCTGAATGGTAACTAAAGGAACTTTCCACTGGCCTGTAGCTCCCATTGCAGGTAATTTTCTGAGAGTCCTTGTTTCCTCCCCATACTCTCTCATACCCTGAGCTTGGGATGAGGAAGAGGGGAGCTTTTGCCACTAAGAAGGAAAGTGGAGATGAAGTGAGGGAGTCCAGGGGCTCTGAGCTGAAGAAGGGAATGGCCATGTCCTTTGTCTTTGCTACTTCTCCCTTTTCCTCTTGCTTTTGTTCCCAGACCACACATCTGTCACTGGACCTGCCCCTCCCCCATCCACCTTTCCTGGGCCTCTGGACCTTTCTTAGGTCAGACTGCTGTGTTGGATGCTCACCCAGGCTAGGACTGTGGAGAGCCAGGCCCTCCATGTGAATCAGACCTGGGACCAGCACTATGACCACATCTTGTTTGTAAGCTTGGTGGCACAACTGCAGCTGAACTTCGTGGGGCTGGTTTGGTTCCAAGGGCCGAAAACCAACTCTACCAGAAGGCGCAGTGAGTCCACTGGTTCCTAAAGGCAGGCGATGACATGTGGGTGCCTGCGCCCAACTGCACTAGTTGCTGACCCATCACAAACCACCCGGGCCCTCTGCCTGGGCAAGCATTTTCAGGTGCACACAGGGAATGGGCCGGATATGTGCAGAGCCAAGCAGTGCTACAGCTTGTGGCGGTGGCACTGACCTCCAGCCACTGTGCCCTTGGTGGCCCTAGGTGACATGGAGGTAGGCAAATGCCTGCATCAGCTGGGTGTAGAGTTCACGGACACCATGAACCTCTGCAGCTAGGAAATCTCCCACCCCTTCCCTCTCGTCACCACCTGACTGGGCCAGGAAAAATGTCCCTACTGTAAGCTCTATGCCTGATACCTAGTGGTCAAGGTGAGCAGGCTGGCCAAGGGCAGTCATCTCTGGGGCTCGAGTGCTTATCAGGTACTCTCTGAGTGGGTATCGATACTCCCCAATTTACAAATAAACAGACGCCACTGAGGTAATCTGCCCAAGCCTACCTATGAAGTGGAGGGCCCGGTTTTGAAATCAGATCTGAACCCAAAGTTCCTGCTTTTAACCAGAGCTACCTATCTTCTCACCTCTCCTAGCTTCCCCCACAGGCCACCCTTTCATGTAAGCACCATGCTCCAGGCCTCCCAGAATGCTGGAGTCAGTGACTTCTCTGCTCGCAGCGTCCCCACTGCTGCTCCAACTTGCCCATCTCCTTCCACCAGGCAGTGACACACATAATGAAGTACCTGACCTACCACCTCTGTGCCCACCACCCTGCTACCAGCCCCAGTGGAAGGCATCCTCTGGCCCCACCCTCTCTGGCCCTCAGCTCCCCACCTTGACCATGGTTTCCTGACCCGCCTCTTCAAAAACAGACCAGCAGCTCACCCCCTAGACAAAATCACTTCCTCTTTAATTGTTGTTGCAGATTCACACCACCTGCCAATGAAGGAGATGAGGGGGGCATTTCCCCCCTGCCCCCACCTACATCCCTCCCCAAATTACCTGGTCCTTTGCAAAATATTTTACCAAAAAAAAAAAAAAAAAAGACTGGAAACCACTGACACAGACAGCCCAGGGGCTGGGTTGATTGAAGGAGGCAGGGCTGGGCCAGGTAAGTCCACCCCACCACCGCCATCCTGGGGATGGGATGGGGGGGCCTGGAAACCCTACCAACCACTTCACATCCTCTTAACCCAGGTTGGGAGGGATCATGGGGTTGAGGGATGGATCTGGAGCTGCTCCAGTGGGAGGGAGGGGCTGGACAGGGAGCATAGTGGAGGAGGGGTCCCATTGTCAGGGTGCCCCCTACCCCAAATCACCATGGGCTGCACAGTCACAGGTACGCAGTCACAGTCACAGACATTCACAACCCAAGAGCACCCCCACCCCATCCCACCCCTTGCCCACCCTTGGCTTTCCCTACCCCAAAAAGCCCTCCCCACGCCCCTGCCCGCCCCACTCCCTTGATGGGGAAAAAAGCAATAAATTACAAGGCCCCTCCCCAGCCCTCTTAGCCCGCTCCTGCTCCATCCTTTCTCTCCCCCGGGATAGTAGCTAGGAGGGGCCCAGGCTCTTGGCTCCACCAGCCCTTTAGCTTCCATCCATGGGTAGGTGTGGGGGGACGTTCTGATTTCCACTCCTCATGGTCCCTTTCACGGAAAGGGTTGGGGACTCCCCACCCCCATGGGCAGCAGGGGTCCTGCCCCTCTCTGCCCTTCTCCCATCACTCGGCAGTGAGATCAACATGGAAAGCTAGGGTTCCCCATATTGGCCCCAGGTCCCAAGACTAGCTCTTCCACGTACTAACCCCTCCCTCTGGTGTGGCGTCGCCCCAGGAGCCAGCCTGGGTATGGGCTCCCGCCAAAGGATTGTCCAGCACAGGCAGGTCTGGGTCTTTCCCCACCCCTAGGGGGCGCAAGCGGGCAGGTCCAAGCGCCCAGGGTCTAGTGCCGCGGCGGGGGCGCGCCCTTCGGTAGACCCAAAGGAATCCGCGTGGAAACAGTGCAGAGGGGGCGTGTTGAGTTGGGGTCTCCATGCGTCACTGGGGAGCGGGAGGTGAGTTTGTGTCCTCTGGGACGTGGGGGCTGTGCCCTCGTGGGAGGAGGAAGTGCTCCCGTGGGGCGGGGTGTGGATTGAAGAGGTGAGTGGGTGCATTTGTCCAGCGGTCCACCCGGTGTAGCAGTGCCCGACCCGTGTGAGGGGGGTGTCTCTCCCGCTGGGCAACTATACCAGCGCGACGGGGGCGTCAGCGCGGCCCACGCTGGCAGCGCTGCTCCGACGACGCGGGCTAGGAGTGGCGGTAATGCTGGGGGTGGTGGCCGCGCTGGGGGTGGTGGCCGTGCTGCCGCCCTCACCGGGGCAGCCATGCTGGAGAAGAATGTCGGCGCACAGCTGGCTCCCAGCCTGGCGCGCGTAGAACAGCGCCGTGTGGCCCTGCGCGTCGCGGGCGGACACGTCCGCACCATACTAGAGGGTAGAAATGGCTGCGTCACCGCGGGCGGTCCCCAGGGGCCGACACCCGCATGCTATCTCCACAAGATTTCCAAGTCCACTCCAGGGCCCCTTTGGAGAAACCGGGCTCCCAGCGTTAGGCTGTTTTCCCTCAAAAACCCCTTACCACCCCCTAGGGTTGCGGGGGGAGCGGGCAGACAGAGCGCTGTGTGCCTGCCCTGGGCGCTGCTTGAGGAGAGGTGCGAATTAGCAGTTTCTACTGGCCATCGCAGTTTCCATGACAAGCTGTGTGTGACCATTCAGCAATTTAACATTCATTGCCCTAGGTGGTATTTTCTGTTGTTAGGCCCCTGGCCGCCTACCGCCCCCCCCCCCCACTTCACATACCCACAACAGCAGCTGCGTGATGACGACGTGGGCCAGTTCAGCCGCCAGGTGGAGCGGGGAACGGAGCTGAGGGTCCTCTACGCTGGTGTCCAGCGGTCCGTGTCGCGCATGGGCCAGGAGCAGGAGGACCATGGCCACGTCCTGGGCCTGCACTGCAGCCCACAGCTGGCGGCCCAGAGGCTCCTCGGTGGTGCCCAGCGGCGCCAGAAACAGCAGCTGCTCGTACTTAGCACGAATCCATGACTCACGCTCCTCCCTGCAAAACCGGGTATCAACCGGAAGGGCTCTAGGGACCCCCCAACCCAGGACTTCTGGCCCCTAACCAGGGCACCCTCTTGAAAGCCGCGCACTCCCCAGCGTCCCTCCCCGTTCCCTCACACGTACCGCGAAGAGTCCCGCGTGGGCTTGGCACGACCCCGAGTGTCACTCTCCCACACGCGGTTGGCCATGTCGTTGCCAATGGCCGTCAGCACCAGGGTCAGCTCCCGCGGCCAATCATCCAAGTCGAGCGAGCGAACGCGGGACAGGTGTGTGCCCAGGTTCCGGTGGATGCCAGAGCACTCGATGCAGATGAGTGCACCCAGGTTCAAGCTGGCCCACGTGGGGTCTGGGAACGGAGTGCAGGGGTTGGCTCCGGGCTGGGCGGCATAGACACCCCAGCATTTAAGAACTCCAGCAAACCACACTCTCTAGCCCCTGACACCGCCTCCCAGTTCCCTCCGCTGCCCCCTTGTGCTCACTGGGGGCCCCGCAGTCCACGCAGGTAGAGTTCCCCTTGGCGTTACGGATTGCCTGGATGGCCACGGCTTCGCTTTGGCTGTCGGTGCGCAGCTGCAGAAGAGAGTAGAGTTAGCACTGACACTCCCTCAGAGCTCCTCTCTGAATTCCTCAGACACTCACCTCTGCTCTCCCTGCACTGATTACCTTGACCTTGCTGCTCTCACAGCATTGCAGACTGGCTAGGATCTGACTTTCGATGGCCTGGACCCAGGCGTCCCGCTCCTCAAAACTGGCTGCCTCAAAGTGCCACGTCTGGCCAGTGCTGGACACGATCAGGAACTCGAAGTTTTCCTCTGGGCAGAGGGAGGGGATGGGGTCATGAGGGACAGAGTTCACTCAGGAGCCACCTTGCCCAAATGTTTCCTCCCTGATGTCCATCCCGGGCCCCTGGGAGTAGGGCGGAGGGGGTTGGGGAAGCAAAGGGTGGGAGAGAGCAGGAAGCCCAAGCACATGCAGGGGGAGGCAGGGCACCCCCACCCCTCTGCACCCCAGCTGAGCGCCCCTCCCAGCTCCCCACTTGTTACCTGCTTTATAAATATTTCTTAAACTACCAAAGGATTTTAGTTTCCACATTTTGCGCTTGGCTGGTTTCCCGAAGCGAAGGAGTTAGAGATAGAATGGACAGAGAAAGATAGACCAAGAAAAAAGAAAAAGAGAGGCAGATGGAGAGATAGAGACAGTGACAGAGTGCCAGAGACAAAGCAGGACAGACAGATGGGGAGAAAAAGCAGAACTAAAGTCAGTGGCCCCAGAGCAGAGTGGAGCGGAAGCCAAGAGCCATGAGAGTAGGCAGATCTGGAACCTGGGTCTGAGCACCCAGCAGAGAGCAGGGGCGGTGGGGAGGGGTTATCATGACCAATGAGGACCCAGGTCTCCGGGAGGGGTAGGGAGGGTCAGGATCTGAGTGAACATGGGGATAGGGACAGAAACTGGGTCCTAGGCCTGGGATGAGGGGGCACTGCAGCTCAGGAGTCACTGGGACCTGGGGGTTCACTGGGGGCAGGAATGAGGATCACTGTGGTCAAGGGCTATTATGGGTTTGGTGATTACCGGAAGTCATTGGGAGAAGGGTTCGGTGGTCACAGAATCCAGGAGCTGGGGTGTCAATGGAGGACACTGAAGTCACAGGTTGTCACTGGGGGCCATGGGATAGGCTTGGGGGCTGCTGGGTACAGGGACTAGGGTGGTAAGTGGAGTTGAGGGCAGGGACAGGACCTAGAGGGCCATTAGGGGAAGGAGCAGGAGCTAGAGATTTATGGGGTCATTGAGAACAGGGGCTGGAGGCCACTGGGGGGAAAGGCATTGGCTGGGGAACAGGGAGAAAGGATAGGGGCTGAGGGATGTCTATCCATTTTTTCATTAAATTATTAGTAAAGTAGTAATGATAGTCAAGCACTCAGCTCAGGTACTTTTCCTCCTCCTGCAGGAGCTAGGCCAGGGATCTGGAGTTAGGGGTGAGGGTCCAGGGTGAGAAAGGAACTGCCCACCAGGGCCTCACCTTCAGCCTGCCCGGCAGAGCCTTCAGTCTTAGATGGTGTTGTCAATTTCTTCCTCCTCTGCTTCTTCACCATGGGAGAAGGAGGGGGTTCCCGAGTCAGGGGGCTCAGGTCTCCAGATGGGGTACAGTCTTAGAGAAGGGGATACAGCTGCCTCAGTTGCTCCCTCCACAGATTTCCTGATTTCTCAATAGCCTGTCTCCTCCCCTTAACTAGCTTTGGCATTTATGATACCCCTCCAGGAGGTCCCCCTTGATCATCCCTGGGAAGGTGGGCAGATGAGTGGTTTAGAGTCAGACCTGCACTCAGATCCTGGCTCTGCCACTTACTGGCCTTGAGACCTTGAGCAAGTCACTTAATCTTCTGAGCCTCAGTTTCTTCATCCCTAAGATGGGGATAATAATCTTGACAAGGTTGTTGTGAGGATTACTTATGAGAATGTTACTTGCTATTTAAATACATATACATATATATATGAATTTTAGCATTAGAAAAATTTTTAAGCCTAAAACAGCAAATTATAAAAAAAGAAAAATCATATATATTTCCAAATACAGTAAAACCTGTGAAAGCCAGAGCCTATGTAATGCTGAAACCTGCCAGAGGAGGAAAACTCAAATATTTTCCATTAAAATGAGTGATAGAAAAGTAGCAAAACTGCACCTTGTCAAAGGCAGAAAATTTGCAAGGACTGGACAAACAAGGCAGTCCCATCGAGTTCCGCTCTCCCAGGTTTCACTGTATTCCAAACCCTGATGGCTGGCTATATACTGGACAATGTTCTCAGTTTGTTTGAGCCTCAAAGCAACCCTCTGAGGTAGAAACTATTATTATGTCCATTTTACAGATGAGGGAACTGAGGCATGGAGAGGTCAAGTAACTTGCCCAAGTGGGAAGCCAGAATTTGAGCCCAGGCAGTTTGGCTCTAGAGCCCACTTGTCTTAACAATTATGATAAACACGCCATGGCTTAGAAGATGCTTAGTGTGTTCACTCATGCATTCATTCCAGCCTCTAAGCTTCCCTCCCCGATTCATTTCCCACTCATTTGAATCTGTAAGATGGAGGGTGGGTCCTCACTGACCAGTGCTGAGGGCGCGGGCCAAATTCCGGTCTGGCTTCAGCAGGTGCTTAGATGTCTGGTCTGGTGGTGGCTGCAGGGAACTGGGACTGGGGCTTGGGCTTGGGGTGGGAGTGGTGGCTTCTGCCAGAAGATAAAACCTCAGTGAGCCACTCTGTCTCCTGGCCTCATTCCCTCTGTGGTCCTTCTTCATCACCCACCTTCCTGCTTGTCCAGTCCCAGCCCCCAGTTCCCTACTACCCCTTCCTTTTCCCCAGGCCTGGCTCCTCTCCTGACCCTTTGTCATGAGCTGCATCCACTCACCAGGGCCTTCACCCATCTGGACAGTGCTCATGTCCTTGACCAGCCCGTTGATGCTGGCTGAGGGGCCAAAAGCAGAAATGGCCCGTGGGGGCCTCTTGCCAGGGACTTTGACTGTTGTCCGTAGCAAGTCCATCTCCTTGCCGTGGGTACTGTGGTTGTAATCCTGGAGGGATACAGGGGCCGAGGGTGTAGGGAAGGTTGGAGTCCTTGGTGGTGCTGGGAATCAGTCAATAGTATGGGATAGAGCGGGCTCTGGGACCTGACCACGTGGGGATAATTTTCCAGAGGATGGGGCCACCAGACTCAGACCAGCACTGTCTCCTCCATGAAGCATTCTCTGAATGCAGGCCATGTGGAGGCCCTGCCCCTGTGCTCTCCCACTGGACTGCAAGTTGCTGAGGGGATATCTCTACATCTCCAGCATGGGCACACGGTGCCCAGCACAGGCTTATTAGACTTAAGGACTAGGGCTTCCCAGAAATGATGTGTTTGTAAGGGGCACAGACTAGCAGAGCTGCGAAGGGCATGCCCAGCCAGCCTGCATGGTCCAGCCAGTCTCTGCTACTCACATTAACGCTGGGGTGGTACAGTAGGAAGCCATTACTGGATAGGGTCACATACTTCTTCTTCCATTCTTTGTTCAAGGAGTTGCCGCTTCGCTTTAGGAGAAAGCTCTGGAGTATGGAAAGACATGTGTTACAAAAAAGCCAGCTAAGACCAGCTGCCCCTTTGCTTGCCCCCAGTCCCTGGACTACTTACCTGTTTAATGGGGATGGCTCGCCCGCTCCCTGTGGTCTCCCCTCGACTGTCCAAGCTCCGTTTCTCAGAGTCACTGCCCCGACGATTCTGGAATGGTTACTGGCATCAGATAAAGGGTGGGAAGGGGGATACACTGATGGAAAGACAGGAAGACAGATGAAGGGCCCAATGGAGTGGCCTGGGGACAAGGGAAGATGGGAAGATAACAGGGACAGGAAGATAGGGGGTCAACATGTCCAATACCGCAAAAAGGCTGGTCCTACGCTTGGCTGCCCGGTGCAGGGATCCTGGTGTGCTCAATCCAGCCACTGCAGCTGCCTCAGCTCGGAGTTCCCGGTGACCGACATTGGGTGAGGATGGAAGGGAGGAAGAGTAATCGCTAGTGTGACCACCGTTACTAGCCTGGAGATGGATGAAGGAGTCAGCAGAATAGCTGAGATGCCCTCACCCCACCAACCTACTGTTATATCTGGTTATGGGGAATCCAAGACATTCCTTGATGTCAACATTTATTTGTATGATCATTAATAAAAAAAATCCTCACTAGCATTAGTACAGTGCTTTATACTTTACAAAGGTTAATTTCACATGTATTATGCCATACAATCTTCCTGATAACCTTGGTAGGATGCATGACTTGCCCAAGGACATTGTTTCTCAAACCTGGTTGATTCCCAGTCCAATGCACTTTCTACATACCATTTTCATCTGTTCTCCCTGTCCCTTGGGTGCCCTGTCCCTGCCCTTGGGTCTTCAGCCCCTCCTCTGCATCTTTCCAGCCCCTCTGTAGACTCTGAAACCCGAACTCACCTGCCCAGCTATGGGGGTAGAAGCAGCTGAGTGGCTTGGGGAGCTGGGTAGGGACTTGCAGGCAGCCAGAAGCTGTTGTTGTTTCCGTAAGGTCACCACCTTCTGGGCCACTGAGGGGAGGAGGAAGAGCGTGAGCAGCGAAGATACCCCAGACTACCTTTGATGCCCAGCTTTCAGAAATCCCCAGCTTTGAGAAATCCCCAGGAGATGACATGGGCCCCAACTTCTTTGTCCCTGTGCCTCTGTGCCACCTGTGCCCTCACCAGCTCCTCTAGCCCAGAAAGACCATGTGGCTGTTAAGGAAACCTTCTTTGACCTCCCTCATCTCTCCTCCCTTCCACGGAAGCTAATTTCCTGCCACTCATAGAGAGTCCTAAATGCCCCACCTCTAGGAATATGCCGGGCCCCTTGGTTCCCACGTCCCATACACACTAGGGTTCACCACACTCACCCTCCTGGAAGACCCGGTCCACGTTGAGCCCATAGGTTGCACAAGTCTCATAGTAGCTGCAACGTTTCATATCCGCACACAGAGCCCTGGCACGAGCATCTCCCACGACCCGAGGGGAGGAAGCACTGATCCTATCTGAAGGGATGGGAAAGGGGCAGGACTGGATAAGGGGACCCCTCCCTTGCCCTTGTGCTCCAGTCCCAGGCTGGGCCCACTAGGAAGGGGTGAGAGAGAACACTTGTCCTATGACTGAGTGGAATGGAGTGTGTAAGCCCTTTCTGAGTGATAGGTCCCACTCACATGGCCAGCTGAAGTAAAAGTTGACTGGGTGAGCTCTGTGTGTGTCTTCAAAGAATACACTAGAGGCAAGTGGAGCTTCCTGACAAGGTCTGCAGTGGCTGAGACTCATGAATGATAATCACCCTGCCCTGCAAATCCATTGAACCCTAGCCCAGTGGGTGGACACCTGGGGTGTTAACTGGGAAAAGGTTGACTGTCCATGAGTAACAGGTAGACTGCTCACTCTGCAGTGGGAAACCAGGAGGCAAGCAACAGGTGGAGGCAGGCACCTGCAGGATGGGCATCCAGGCAGAAAGTCCTGCCAACTCGATGCAGGTGGGTACTGGAAAAGCTTTTCCTGGCTCTGATGGAGAGGCTGAGAGCCTCTGAATCACTACTTTGGGAACAAAAAAGTTTTATGTCCTCTGTTTTCTCTATCATTTCCTTTGTGATTTCTCTTTGTTTTTAGATAAGCTCTTTTGAAAGGTGACTGGAAAAGGCTTTCTATTCACACTAAACCCAAAACCAAACCAGTTGCCATTGAGTCAATTCACACTCATGGCAACCCCATGTGTTGCAAGGTAAAACTACACACTGTAGGGTTTTCAAGGCTGTGACCTTTCAGAAGCAGACTGCCAGGCCTTTCTTTCAAGGAGCCTCTGGATGGGTTCAAACCACCAACCTTCTGGTTAGTAGTCAAGCGCTTAATTGTTTATACCACTCTGGGACTTCCTTCTATCCACAGTAGGGTCTGAGATTTGGAGGGGTAAGGGGGGGATCTGTGTGTCCCGTGGTGGTGGTATTAGGAAATGGCAGTGTGAGAACATGAGGTAGATGACATCTCAGGAGAGGAGTGGAGACTGCTCTTATAGAAGCCCCATTCTCCCCTTTTCTCTGCTCAGACCTTGGGAAGTTTGTATTTGGTTTAATGATTCCCTTATTTGAAGACCTGGCTCCCTCTAGAGGGTTGCTGGAATCTAAGTGGCAATTTCCACACCTTACCAAGCTCTTGCTCATGTTGGCTAATACCCTAGTGGCTTTCATTGGGCTTCCCCTGAAAGCACTGCTTCCCCAGTCTCCTTACCTTGTGTCCCCACCAGTGCGAGGGCCAGGCCTCCCCGGCCCTCCCCTCGAAGGGAGCTCAGCTGCCCATGGAAACGGCTTACGGCCTGGAAACTGTTCTCATCCTCCAGGCTGAAGACAAAGATCACAGCATCTGCCCAGCCTGAGAACTTGCGGGGGGCGAGGGAACAAATGCAGGGTCAGACAAGTCTATTCCTCTGGACCCTGGGAAACCAGAGCCCTCTCCTTTGGCCAGTGCTGACCCCTGCCACACTACCCACCCCATGGCCTCGCCCCCTCACCTTGGCATCAGGTGCCCCAGCTTCCTCTCGGATTAGCACCAGATGAGTCTGTCCATCCACCAACATGTCTTTCTTGTGCTGCTCACCTGTACAGAGGGGTTGGAATGGTAGGTGGTCTGAGGTCACAAGTCATCAAGCCTCCTCCATGCTCCCTGTACCATAGCTATCATGGGTGCATCCTTCCCTCTGGTCTCCATATCTGCCAAGTCATTGATCTTAGATCCCTGATCCCAACCCTTAGCTTACTGTGGCTCCTAAGAACTCACTCTCTGTCTTCTCCAGCACCTGGTATGAACCAGTCAGGAATCGGTGGATGAGGGATGACTTCCCACTCCGAGCATCACCCAGCACACCCTGAGGAAAGGTTGTGGAACAGAGAATTAAGTAGAGGCAGGATCCTAGGGTCTGGATGCACTGCAGAAAGCCCAAAAGGGACTGGCAATGTTAAATTATCCAAGAAGGATTCTACAGGCCTGAATGAAGGTCAGTCAGGAGAGAGCATTTGGGAGGATCTGGGCATGAGTGTAGCAAGAGATGACCCCAAGCTCCAAGTGGACCACAAGTCAAAGAATGTCAGCAACTCAGAACCAGTTTGTTTTGTTTTGTTTAGGAACCATACTAGACCTGGGTGTGTGTGAGACGTCACAGCCCTAGGCACTAGTTGGAAAGTTTTACCAAATTCTAGCTAATGGAACATGAAGACCAAAGGAGAGATGCCAGCAATGAGAAACAGCCTGGAAGAGGACATGGACAAACAGAAGAAAGGGGAAGAATGTACATAGAGAAGACAAAGTTGTGAGAATATTTCAAGCCCCAGGATGGTGCTATAAAGGTCGAATCTCGAGAACTGGCAACAATTGTGCATTCTCACAGAGAGAAACAAGGGGAGAGATGAAGGGGAGAGGGTTGAGAGTGTACAGAGTGAGAGGTCAGCCTTCCCTACAGGAAAGGAGACTAGGTTACTTACCAGGCGCAGTTCAGGAATGGAGCGGCTCAAAGTCCATTCCTGGCTATTGATCAAAGCTTCTGTAATGGAAGAAGGGTAATAAGAGGGGAGGCTCAGGCCCAGGACTCCCAATCCTCACTCATCCCTCCTCCCTTTGGAACTTCCCTTAATCCCAGGACCATGGCTGGACTGGAGAGGTGTGTGGAGGGGATAGGTTTGAGAGTGGTCCCCAGTCCTCTTATCCCCGCCTCTCCCCACAGCTGTTGCTGCCGCTCAGTGGTTGCTTAGCAACAGAGCCAGCAAGACAAAAATACTTCAGTTGGCATCTCTCTTAAAGCACATCCCCAAACGTGGGTCCCTGCCCCAGACCAGAGGACCAGGGCTCTGACAGTGGCCAGGTTCTTCCCTCTGGAAGGAAAATGCAAGGGGGGCTCCTCCCCACCCCCACTGATTCCCAGGGCAGACCCTGGGAATCTGACATAGAAGCGAGTGAGTTCTTCTCAACTTCCATTTCACAGGATAGAAATTGAGGTGAGGGCTTTCCCTCCCCTTTTTCAAGGTCAGCTACACGGTGGCCCTGCCCCCCACCCCCTACAGCCCAAAGGATGGAGCGTGGATATTCCCATGCCTCCCTCTTCCGCACAATACCCACAAGCGACCTCCAAAAGAACTGGGGAAGGGCTTCATTCCCTGGCCGAGAGAAGCTACAGGCCTGGGAGAAAAGATGCTCCCTCCGCCTGCCGGGTCCAGCCCCCGCGCCTGACACCGGGCGGACGTTCCCGGGGCGCCGCAGCTGCGGCGGGAACTCTGGGATCCGGAGCCATCTGCTCCCACCCGCTCTGAAGCCAAACCCCAGGGGCCGCCCCCGCTCCCTGACCCGCCTCTCCTCCCGGGAGTGTGAACCGAACCAACGAATCCTCCGCCTCTCTCCTCCAGAAAAAAATAGACACCCCCCGGAAAAACACCCCCTTCCCGGTACCACCTCCCAAGCCTCCCCGGGTAAGAATTGCCTTTGCAGCAGTTCCACCCCCTGACTCACTCGGGGTCAGTCCCCGGCGGGTTTCAGCGCCGCTCTGGGACGCTGGTGGGCCGTGGGGAAGTGAGGCTTCCCATCCGCCCCCTCTCACTTTACACTGAAATATTCAGCAAGTTCCAGCCCCTACGCAGTCCGAAACCGCCCACTCCGCCTTCACTGCATGGAAAGAAACAGTCCCTTCCTACTGCCTCACTAGCCTGCTCTCAGCCCTGGGGAGGACCTGTCCCTGGCGAGGAGCTTTCTGCAAGATCACTGTCAGGCCACCTGCCCCAGGTGCTCAGGGGGAAACTGAGGCTTTCTCATCACTTCCACCTCCAATGTCTCTCTGGACAAGGCAAAGTCCTGTCTCCAGGCTCTCGGACTTTAGCAGAGGCTGGAATTGGGGTCTGGAGCGTCCCTGCGAGCAATTTCCTACAGCCATTCTGACCGAGGAAATTCTCTTCCCAGAAAGCCATGAGGCTCTGAGTCCATCCGAAATCAACTAGTCTCTTATGTCGCACAGCTGTGGTGGCTACTCACCCCCCTTCAGGACCTCCTATTTTTTGCCCCAGACCTTGGCAGAGGAGTGAACCTGGTTCACCCATCCACCCGAGAGAGAGAAGCTTCCCTAGCTCAATCCTGCACACAGCTCGCCCACCCCAAGCTGACCATTCCCGGCCCTCCCTTCCCTGTTCTCAGGCCCAGGCCCTACTCACTAGGGGAGGCGCGGAGCTCTGCGCCCAGCAGCTCCCGGGACCCGCTGCCAGAAGACAGGCCAGGGGTTGCGGGAGGGGGCCCGGAGCCAGGAGGTCCCCCCGTGCTCTTGGTGAAGATGCCACTGATAAACTTGAGCATTTTGCGGTCACGAGTGGATGCTCTGCCCCCCTCCCGGCCCCGTTTCAGACCAGGAGCTGGAGGTTCCAGCGTGATTGGAGGCGCAGGCCCGGGGAGCTGCACGGAGGCGGCGGTGGCAGCAGCGGCTGGAACCGGAGTTGCTGGGACAGTTAGCGGAGGAGGCGAGCCGGCGGGTGGTCCCGGGTGCAAGTCACTGTTGTCCAAGGTCTTACTCTTGCCTTTCCGAGGGGACAGCTTCCCTCGGGCCCCGGGCCCAGCCCCGACCCCACCAAAGGTCGCGGCTGCACTGCCCCCTCCTCCGGCAGTGGCGGCAGCTGCGGTGACAGCAGCAGCAGAGGCTCCAGTCCCTGCGCTGCTTTTTGACCCCTTGACCCTGGGCTTGCCCTCGCTTTCGGGCCATGACAGGCGGCTACCCGCGCCCTTGCCCCCTCCGGCTTTGGCGCCACTCGTGGTCACGGTCTTGCAAGGCTTGGGAGCCGGCGGAGGAGGCGCCACCTTGAGCCTCCGGCTGCCAGTGCCAGGGTGCGGGGAGGACGAGCCTGGGACACCGCCGCCCGCCCGGCCTTCGGGTTCTGGGCCCCCCCAGCTGGGGCTACTGAGCAGGGGCCGCCGGGAGGAGGTGGTGGTGCCCCCAGGCTTCGGGTCGGGGCTCAGTCCCCCGGAGAGGGGAGGTCCCGGGGGGGCGGCCCAGAGAGAGAGGCGGCGGCCGGGAGCCGGGGAGACGGGGCGGGCCGGACTGGCCGGGGACAGGGTGGGGGGCTCGGTGCCCCCCGCGCCCGAGCTGCTAGTGCTGATCCACAGCGCATCCTGTCGGTGGAAGAGACGCTCGTGCCGCTTCTTGCCCGGCTCCTCCGCGCCTCGGGGGCTGCCGGGATCCCCGGTCTCGGTGCCCCTAACCCTAGGGGCGCCGGCCGCGGCTGCAGACGGGGAAGGCGGCGGTGGAGGCACCGACTCGAGCTTGACCAGGGTCAGCGAGATGAGGTAGGTCGTTGTCCGGCGCTGAAGCGCGCCCGCGCCCCGGCTCATGGGGCCCCGAGACCCCCGAGCTGGGGAGGAGAGGGGACTCCCCCGGACTGCCTCAGGGGGGCCCAGCCATGGGGCCACCCTGCTCGCTGCCCCCAGCCCCTGGACCCCGCTGAGCCCCTGGCCAGGCTCCGCTGTCGCCGCCGCCTCCGCCGTCTCCGCTTGCGCCCCCCTCCCATCACACGGGGCGCCCCCTCCCCATGCTCCCCGCCCTGCGCCCCCACCCCTTTGGAGCCCCGGGACCTTGGTGCTGCTCCAGGGAGGCGCGCTGGACAGTGTACCCCGGCCTGGGTGGGGACACAGAGATGGGCGAGGGAGGGCCGGGAGGGCAGTAGTGGTGGCAAATGGGGGAGAGGGAGGGAAAAGGGGCAAAAAGAGGGAACCGGAGGCTGGGGGAGAAGAGGAACCGGTGCGGGGGAGGCAAGGACGAGGAATGGGGGCTCCGGAGATCCGAGCCGCCGTTGGGGTCGGAGAGGGGGTCGTGAGGAGGGTGGGGAGCTAGTGGGGCTGGCCGTGCGGAGGATTCGCAGGGCGCAGGGAGGATGCTGGGGATGGAGATACAGACGGCGGCGGGGGAGGAAGGAGGGAAGCAGGAGGGAGGTGGGAACCCACGGGTCCAGGGGCTAGGAGAGGAGGGGAGGGGCGTGAGATCCGAGCGAAGAGTCCGGGGGGCTCGCCGGGGCTCGGCTCCGTCCGGATGCGCGCTGTGTCCGGGCGCTTCCCTCACGTTGACGAGGAGGCGGCCCCCCGCCCCCCCAACCCTATCTCCCCCTCACCTCCTCTCTACCAGCACGGCTGTCTGCGAGGGCGGCGCAAAACCCAGGACTGGATTCTCCTTCCAAAGCCTGGGCTGGATTTCCTGGGACTTGGACTCACCTACTCCAAAGACCTAGCCCCCTTGTCTTTCACACCACTGTTGGTCAGTGCGACTGTGAGTGGGACATTTAGGGACAAGAGTGCAAGCTGACGTGTGGGTAGACAGGCCGCGGAGAAAACGGAGCACACTCAGGCTCAGTATCAATTCTGAGAAAGCTGACATGGGAAAGTAGGGAACCCTGAAATCTCTTTTCCAGAGCCCCTCATTGCCCCTAGGTACCCGGACGTGTTCCCTTCCCCACGACCCAGCATCCCGCTGCACACACATGTAATACACTAATGGGGCCTCGATCTGGGCCCGACTGTCCCAAAGTGAACTTGGAAAGTGTTCCCTTGGGATGGGGACAAACAAGGAACTCGGCGGGGTAGAAGGGAGGAGGATGCGGAGGGAGAGATACGGGGACTCAGGGAGTCCAGGCCTGGGTGAGTCAAGGCTCCACTCGAGATGGAGGGAGAAGGGATATGTCTACGAAATGACTGCACCCCCCCCTACCAAAATGCATCCGGTCTCCATAGCAACCGTAGCTCCAAGAGTGCCTCAGAAACAGCGGGGATAAGCAGAGAGGAGAGATCCGTGTGTGCGGTGGGTGGGGAACCCGCCAGAGAATGTTGGGCTAGTGGAGGCACTATCCTTGCACCTGGTTACCCACATGTGGGGGTTTACCTCCCCGACTATAAGGACCCCCCGACCCCCCGCAGTTGAGGCAGCAGAAGCCTGCCTCTCCCGGGTTCCCATTCAGTCTCCAGAGGTTTGCAGGGTGGGTTCTTTTAGAAGGTTAAAAAGAGCGTAGGCGGAATGGAAAACGTCTGCTTTGTGTCCCCCACCCCGCTAGGGACCCTGGAGTCCAAGGCTCACAGTCCTCCAGCCCGCAGCGAAGGGTGAAGGGGTTAGGCCGGCAAGGAACAGAGTCTGGGACAGAGGTGGGGGGGAGAGCGGGGGGAGCGGAGAGCAGCCTTGCAGACCACTCGCTGGGACTTGGGGAGTCGCAGCTCCCCCTGATTTGGCGTCCCACCCTCCTGACGCAGCTGAGACTATAATAAGTGCCGCCGTGGGCGGCTCTTGGAGGCAGGAGCCGGCGGTGTGCTCGGCCGTAGCGGGTGAGGGTGGGGGGCGGAACCAGGATGCAGGGCGCTTTTTGTTCTCCCAGAGCCTGTACCCAACACCTAGGCGGTCCTGTCCCGGCTACCAGCAGCTTCACACCACGCTTTCTTACACAAAGCCTGTAGAACCCGGGTGACACCATTCTCAGGACAGGGTACCCTTCGATGGGCTGCTTTGAAGGCAAAGGTGAAGGAGAATTGTTGGCTCTGGCTTAATTTTCCTTTGGTGACCTCAGTTTCCTTTTATATTCAATGGGAACAGAATCCTGGCTCTCAAGGAAGGAGTGTGCAAACCACTCAAAAGGAGTGAAGTCTCCTCTGAGATTTCAGCCTCCACTCCTCCTCTCCCTTTCCTTTTCCAGAGCTAAGCAGAGGACTTATACCCAAGTAACCACCTAAACCTCTCTCCTCCCTGTTTTCTATAGGGGTGGAGCTTAGAGTCCCTCCCTAGGAGGCACCCTGAGGTCAGCCTTTCCAATCCCCAATACTGTTAGGACAGGTGTCGCTGTAGTTCCGGGCAAATAAGGGATTGGAGAACCAGAGGTGAGAGGGCAAGGGGGAGGAGGAGGCATGGAAAGGGTCAGACTGTTCCCCTAGGAAAGCAAAGTGTTCTTTCCCCAAGTTGTGCTCTGGTGGCCTCCACCATCAGAGAGATCTGGCAAGAGGTCCCTGAGGGGGGAGAACATCTCCTGACTCCCCAGGTAGGTAGCTAAGAATGGAGAGGACTGAAGTGGTTGGAAGAGACTAGAATGTGATGGAAGACGTGCTTCCATGAGCAAAGTAGTCTGCTTTTGTTAGCTCACTGTCACATCAGAGATGAATGAGATGAAAGTAGGCTGGAGACAACCTCCAGTTCCACCAGTTCCCTAGTGGTAGGGCCTTGTGAATGGTGAAAAGCTGTCCCTGTCGGGGCCCCACCACAGGATTGAAGGCCTGGGTGGGGGCAGGAGGATGTGGCGATGATGTTGCCATGGCAGCACTTCCTCCCTGTGTTGTCATCACTTGCTCTAATGGCAGTAAGGAGGTAGAGCGGAAGGTGTGTGGGGGAAGACAAGAGCAGGAGCATGGGGAGAAGAGGGGACCAAGAAGAGTCCTGGGGACTTCTCTGCAATTAGGCTGGGCAGAATGTGTTGTGTGAGTGTTAATGTGGGCTTAGGAGCCTGAGATTCTCTGCATGGTGTATTTCAACGTGTGTGTGTGTGTGTGTGTGTGTGTGTTTCCTTTACAGCTGGAGAACAAGAGGTCTCTGATCCTTAGTGGGTCCTGGGAATGAATACATTATTCAATCCCAGAACCTCCTGCCCCGAAATGCTTCCTGCTTTGGACTCCCCAAGCAGGGACCAAGTCTACCATCAGTCGGTCACAGCCCTTCTTCCCCGTGCTCACCCACTGCTTCATTGCCAAGGGGGTCAGCTCAGCAGTGACCTGCATTTTGATCCCCTGGGAGAAGGATCAGAGCTGGGGAAAGAGTAAAAATGACCCCTCCCATGTGTTTTTCCATCCTCCCTGAATGTATTCTTCCCTAGAGCCCAGCTCCATCTTGGGGACTAGGAAGTAGCTGATTGGGAAATAATGTAGCACCTGGCTAACCTTTGCATGCCCTTGCTGGTCCCCCATACACTCAAGTTGGGAGCTGACCCTTCTCTTACCTCCTATGCTGTCCAGTGAGGCCTGGATGCTCTCCCGAAGTTCAGGGTTACCCACTCTCTCTGCAAGCTTCCTGAGGCGGCTCAGAGCCTCCTTGGCCACCTCATGTCGTCTGACTTCTGCTCTCACTGTGGCTACAGCCAGCTGCCTCTGAGCATTCATGGTGCCCAGACCTGTCTTGCCAGGCTAACAGCAACCTCTGGCCCCAAAGCCCATGGTCCCGCAGGCCCTAGCCCCCAAAAGGCCCTTCTGGTGTGCCCCAGAACTCCCGGCCCTGCCCGCCCTTCCGTCTGTCTGTCGGCCTCACTTCCTGACTGGTGAGGTTCAAACCCACAGCCTGAGACAGCACTACCTCCTGTACCTCCCACCCCCTCTAGTGTTGGTCCGTCAGCCCTGCCAGCCAGTACCTGCTATGATTCTTCAGCCAGGAGGATGGAGAATCTTAACAAGTGTACTAGGACCTCCTGTAGAAGGTAGCCAATTAAGATGGGTGTTGGTTCTGGGAGTGTGTGTCAAGCCAGGTCACAGGTACAATCCCGAACTCTTACAGGAATCCATACACACTTGATTTGTCACCCTCATAGTCCTGCATCCTAGTTTACATTTGTACTCACCACCCGCTCTGCATATCCCAATGAGCCCTGAATACTTACATCTTGCAATGTAACTATTGCTCAGTCACCTACCCCACTGACCAACCACCTGCTGCTTAAGGGACCAAGTAGGTATGGGGAGAATGAGTTGTAGAGGAAGACTAGTAACCTATAACCAGACAAAACCACTATGCTCCATGTTCAATTACATTTTTCACAATAATTAACATGTCTATAACACTTAATAGTTTATAACACAGTTTCATATATATCACCCTTATGACAGTCCTGAGGGGTGGGATTAGTATCCCTATTCTGTAGAAAAAGAAACCAAGGCTCAGAGAGACCAGGAAGAGGTGAAACGAAGTTTTGGGTCTAGTCTTCTGATTATAATTCTGATACACTTTATACTTAACCACACAACCAAGATTCTTGCCAGCCAGTTCCCCTTCGCTCTAAGGTTTTGTCTTGCCCTTGACTTAGGACCTGAAAGAGAGGAGAGTAGGTGAGGAATCGAAGACAAGAGGGATGTGGAGGTGTTGTCCTAGTTCCTTTGCTTCAAGACTCAAACCTCTCTGGCTCTGCCAAATGCCTCTTCTCCTGCATATCTTCCAGATAGTGATGTATGGAGAGGTGACTATAGCTATGTGATTATTTGTGCAGATGGAGATAAGGGAATTGGTGTTGAAATTACCAACTGACACCTGTAAAATGACCTGAGTAATAACTAACATTGAGAGTTTACTATGTGCCAAGTACTATTTAAGCATTCTACATGTATTAACTCATTTAATCCTCACAACAACCCATGAGGTAGGTGTATTGTTATTTATCCCCATTTCACAGATGAGGAAAACAGGCACAGAGAGCTTAAGTAACTGGCCAAAGGTTATGCAGCTAGTAAGTGGCGAAGCTGGAACTTATGCAGCCTGACTCTTAATCAATAAAACTATACTGCTTATGTACAGCAGTCATAGGATCTAAGTGTTGACAAATCTAGATCACCCTGTGAGGCTGAAGGGAGGCTTTTCATTTGTTCCAGCTAAGACTGCTGCTTTCTCCCCAGGGAAGAGACCTATGCTTTTCCCCACTCCCATGAAAATATCTGTGCCTTAAAACACGTATTCAATAATAAGCATTTATTGATCAACCATCATGCCCACCCTGGCGTGAAAACGTGGAGGCTCCTCCTTCTCTTCATATTGATTCACATCCCTGACTCCTCCCTTTCTCATTTTTTGCAAGTCCTGGAACAGGTAGGTATGTTCTGTGAAGAGGCTAAGCACATCGGCGTGCGTACCTGTGGCTTTGTCACATACGGAAATGCACCAGCCGGAGACCATCGTTTTTCGCATTGAATTTCTGGCATATTCACACCCTATTTTTATTAAGAGGGGAGGAAACCCTGGTGGCATAGTGGTTAAGTGCTAAGGCTGCTAACCCAAGGATCGGCAGTTCGAATCCACCAGGCACTCCTTGGAAACTCTATGGGGCAGTTCTACCCTGTCCTATAGGGTTGCTATGAGTCGGAATCGACTCGCCGGCTCTGGGTTTGTTTTTTCTTTTTTGTATTAAGAGGGGATGCCGAACGGTACAAATATATTAGTGGACACACTTGCAAACGTGAGGATTTGCGGGGTGTTGCTGTGCCCAGCCCGGGGCCTCCGAGGCTGGGCTAAATGTCTCAATATTTTGTTTCTCTGAGTGTTCCCGAATGTAACGCAATAACAACAAAATAATAGTGTCATCATGAGGTCACTGCGGGGCCAGAGGAAAGGGGCGGGGAAGGGTGCTCCCTCGAGAGGAGGAGCCCTACAGCCGGGCTTTTGAAGCCCCACCTCCTCCCTCTTCTTCACCAGTTTCTCCAGAGCTTCCTCCTTTGGATTAGCCCTCTTCCAGTCCGACTAGAGAAAGCTCTGCGGTATTGAAGTTTAAGATTTGGTCCCTGTGAGACTCTCTGGAGGCCGTGTCCTGAGTTTTAAATTTCATCCAATGAAGAGCCTAAAGGAGGGGCCGGGAGGCGGGCCAGTGACGTAATGAAGATTGATTGGCATTCAGGCCTTCGACGTCCTGGATTAGCCCGGAGCTTCGTCAATCCAGGCGCAGGGTGGGACATTGCGGGCGCAGAGGCTCGGATTTGGCTGGGCTCGATTTAAAGAGACAGAAGCTGTCGGGGTCCTAGAACACAGTCCCCAAGACCCTCCCCCCTTAGTCCCTGGGACTACCTGGGTCCCCAGAGCTGGGAAGATGGTTTGCGGCGGCTTTGCCTGCTCCAAGAATGCGTTGTGCGCCCTCAACGTGGTCTACATGGTGAGGTTTTGGAGGTGCGGGACGCTTCAGGGCGGAAAAGCGACTGGGGAGAATCTCCAGGGGACTTCCGGTGGGGAGAAGGGTGCTGGGGGTTCCGGGAAAATTCTCGGGAACTTCCGTTGGAAGAGGGGGGACTTCCGGTGAAGAGGGGTTCGTCTAGGGGTGGGAGCAAGGAGCATAAACCCCCAACCCGCTGACCTGTGAACCTAAGTTTCTCCCAAAACACAAATTTTTAATACTTAAGAGTCTCCCCTGCCACCCCCATCTCAGCCATGTGAACTCCTATAGGAGTCGCACCCACGGATGCTCCTGGTCGGAAGAGACCCCCTTTCTTCCTCACATTCACACACAACTCAGAGCTCCTCTTCTGCCCAAACCTCCAACATTGTATGGCCTTTGGCTGTATTGCACAATAGGATTCTGAGACGTATCCTGCACTAATTGAGTTGTTTCCCATAGCTGGTTGGCTTATTGCTCATTGGAGTGGCTGCTTGGGGTAAGGGCCTGGATCTGGTATCCAGCATCCACATCATCGGGGGAGTCATTGTTGTGGGAGTATTCCTTCTCTTCATCGCGGTGGCTGGACTGGTGGGTGCTGTCAACCACCACCAAGTTCTGCTATTCTTTGTATCCTGACCTGAAGTGATGGGGGGAACCAGGGCTCTCAGGAGGGCTTAGTCGTCTAGGAAGAAGTTAGAGATTATGAGACCTCAGGGACAAGTTGTGCCCTGCCCGGTACAGGAGCTGATGATTTTGTTTTCAGCTTACGTGGTTCTAATTCTAAGGATACAGGAGACCAGATGGATGAATATTATAGATGGAACATAAAAGAACTAGGATTATTTTTTCCGTAACTCTCCCTCTCAGTACATGATCATCCTTGGTTTGGTCTTCGTCTTCCAGTTTGGAATCTCTTGCTCATGTCTGGCTATTAACAGAAGCAAACAGGTAAGGGGGATACCCTTTGAAGTACATTTCCCTCCCACCCACCCCCCAAACCTCTGACTTCTTTTCAGTCTGGCTCCAACTACCAAAAGATCGTTTTTAGGTCCACTACTTCCAGACTCTTGAGCCTCTGTTTTCTCTGGATGTCTGGTTAATTTTTCATGATGATTTAGGAGAACCTGAGATGGGTATTTATCAAATCTGCATAATCATGACAACACACACTTTCATACTTCTGAGGGATGTCGACTCCCTATGTTTTTACAGAGAAACTGAAGCGTTTTAACTGGGATCAGGATGTAGGGGGATATTTAACGTTACCAGCATCAAATAGTTTCTCCCTCTGCATGTATCCTCTAGACAGACGTCATCAATGCTTCTTGGTGGGTCATGAGCAACAAGACCCGGGATGAACTGGAAAGAAGTTTTGATTGTTGTGGCTTGTTCAACCTCACACACCAGTATCAGCAAGATTATGCTTTGTGCACTGCAGTGAGTCCAGGGGAGGGGCGGGGGTGCAGAACAGGGTAAGGACACTGTCCAAATGAGCAGATATAGGGGTCTGAATGTCATCCCCTCTCCCTCTAGCAGCTTTCTTATATTGGAGCTATATGTTGGTGGGGAAGAAAGGACAGACAGAGTCTCGGGAATTAGCTAGGTGGGATTTTGGTCTATAGGATACTAGTCAAACCAAAACCCATTGCTGTTAATATTCAAACTCCTAGCGACGCTATAGGACAGAGTAGAACTGCCCCATAGGGTTTCCAAGGCTGTAAATCTCTACAGAAGGCAACTGCCGTATCTTTCTCCCCCCCAGCAGCTGGTGGGTTTGAACTGTCAACCTTTCAGTTAGCAGCTGAATGCTTTAACCACTGCTCCACCAGGGCTCCTTAAGATACTAGTCACATACTAAACCAAACCAAGCCGGTTGCTGCCGAGTCAATTCTGACTTATAGCGGCCCTACAGAGCATAGTAGGGCTGCCCCACAGGGTTTCTTGTAAATAATTTCTAGGGACAGTCACCATAGGTATTGGGACACAACAGCTTAGCACCTGCAAACACGTTTTATCCTCAGATCTGCAAGAGCCAAAGCCCCACGTGCCAGATGTGTGGAGAAAAATTTCTTAAGCATTCAGATGAAGCCCTGAAAATCCTGGGGGGTGTTGGACTCTTCTTCAGCTTTACAGAGGTTAACATTTTCCAGTTCCTTCATGTACACCCTTTCTCAACATGTCTTAGCCTAAGAGATTGAGAATTGGTGCTTATCTCTCTCCCTTTGTTTCTGCAGATCCTTGGTGTTTGGTTAGCGATGAGATTTCGGAACCAAAAGGATCCTCGAGCCAACCCCAGTGCCTTTCTATGAGACTTTGGATCCTTCTGACTTCTCTCCTAAGCTTTTTCTTCCTCCCTTAGGGAAAACCTAGGGTCTACAGAACTGTTTTTTTTGTTTTGTTTTGTTTTGTTTTTTTTTGAGAAAAAGAAAAGGCCCTTTGCAACATCCCCTAAAACTGGTTGAACAGCTAGGCTTTAAACTTTAACATGTTTTGGTCGGAACAAGATTATAGGGAATAGAAAAACTTCCCCTCTCCCTAAATGGGTGCGGGAAGCTCCTGGGAGCACACGAGATGGGTGCTGGAGTCATTCCTGGCTGTTTCCCCTCTCCCTGCTTCCACATATGCTGGACCACTCAGCACATCCTGGCCTGACTCCAAAAGTAAACCAGGGATAAAGCCAGAGAAAACAACCAAGAATTTTTTTTCTTATAATCAGGAAGACTCAATGTGAGGCAGTCCAGCTGAAATCAAAATAAAAGTCATTTTACCCGATATTCAAAGAAGCAACACGTTCTTTTCTCTGCCATCCAAGGAGCTCCACTGACTGCCTCGGCCCTGTGACTTAAGGAAAGTCTTTAAGGTTCTCTGAGGAAATTCCTTCTACTAAGTGGTTTTTCCAAACCCACCCCCCACCCCCAACCCCAGTGGTAAAGTCAGAGAAATATTAAAAAAAAAAAAAAAAAAGACCACATTTTTTTTTTTTTCCTGTATAAAAACAAGAACCCAGTATCAATGTATGGAAGAAGGGAAGACAGGACATACCCCCTGGTGTAGGGAAATTGGGGGGGGCGCTGAGGGGGGAAAAGACTATGCCTCAAAAGGAGGGGTGGGAGATGGGCATCATTAAGGCAGCAAAATATTCTCTGTAAAAAGTTGGAGGGATATCCAAAGCCTCAGAGATGAAGGCAGAGGCTAAGGCACAGATTGCCTTATCAGTGGGGAGGGGGGTCTCTCCACTCAAGTGTCCAAAGGAAGGGAAACGATAGCTTCTCTTCCTTTTCTTGGTCCTGTTCCAGCCACTCCATTGCTCACTCTGGATTACCTTCTCCCTTTTGTAGATAAGAGTGCTGCAGGGCTCGGAAGGCTGAGATTCGCTTGTGTGGGTTAAAAGTCAGCATTTCCTGAGGAGGGAGTTAAAGGTCAGGAAACCGTGGAACAAAAGACTTCTGCCCACCCCCAAAAATACCTGGGATGGCCTATTTTCTACCGCCCACTCTTGTGGATAGCCATTCATAGCAGCGATAAAAGCTTTACCCCATCCAACAACCAAATGTCAGTAACTACAGTGGTATGGGTCTCATATACTGCTCCAGTTATCACCCCAATCTTGCCCCACACCCATGCCCAGTACCAGCAGCAGCTGTGCTCCACATTCCTCCACCTCAGGCACCACTGACTGCACTGGACGGGGCCCTCTGGGAGAAAAGGCTCCTCGGGGTAGAGACACATCTCGGGGCCAGTCATCCTCTGGGGGCAGCCCAATCAGACTACAGGGAACAGAAAACTTTGGTCAGAAGGGTCCTTCCAGCCCCCATCCTCAGGGGCAGGGCCAGGGCTCAGAATGCAAAATTCTTTTCCCCCTTCCCAGTCACTTACTCAAAAATTTTGCCTAACTGGTCAGCTTCAGAGTTTCCACAGAAGAGAGGCCTAAGGTAAGAAAGAGCACAAGGTAGCAATCATTTTCAGAGATATGGTAGTGGAATGATTATTGCTTAGCAACTCAAAATAGAAGGTATGGAGATTAAAGGTACATGCAGTTCCAAATTCCAGGACATTTCAGAGCTTCTAGTTATGGGCAAGGCAGTCAATAGTACTTAAGTGAAAAGACAGACAGAGTGTGGATGTGCTTTATGAATAAGATCTGGGAAACTCAAGATGGTTCAGGAAACCTGGGTCCCTTACTTCCGACGAAACATCTCTGCGAAGATACAGCCTACACTCCACATGTCTACAGGGGTTGCATATGCAGACTGCAGAAGAACCTCAGGAGCACGGTACCAGAGTGTAACAACCTAAAGGAAACACGAAGACTGGATGAAGACCCTAAGAGTTACCATGAAGCACAATATAACTTCTCAATTGTTACGGGCAATCATTTCCCTAACCCAGCCAGTGTCCATTTTGGGCACCATCTTTATACTGACCACAGGTGTAAGTGCCATCTGGTAGCTGTAGATTCTGGCCAACCCAAAGTCAGCCAACTTGACGGTTCCACCGCTTGTCACCAGGATGTTCTCTGGCTTCAGGTCTCGGTGAACAATGCAATTGGCATGCAGGAAATCAAGGCCTCTTAGAAACTGGCGCATTAGATCCTGGAGGTACAGAGGCACTGGAAACTAGGCACCATACTTGAAACCCCAACAGGTTCTACTACAAAGGTCCCAATCCACCTCTCAATCTGTGTACACCCCACTCACCTTGATGGTCTCCACTGGCAAGCCTGGTGGGGGTGCTTTGTCTAGATAGGTCCTTAGATCTTGGTCCACGTGTTCAAATACCAGGGTTACCTTGGTTTCCCGATCAGTTCGGGCTGTGGCACAGACGTCCATCAGCCTGGCCAGAACAAATGGGCATTCCCCTTTAATCCAACATGGCCTCCCTTGTTTCCTCAGGGTCTCCATTTGTCTCCTGACCACCACTCCCCACCTATAAATTTTTTCCCTTTTACTACCCACTCCCAACCCTCCACCATTTTCTCACCGGACAACATTGGGATGCTCAAAAGCCTCCAGCCGCCTCAGTAAGGCCACTTCACGAACTGTGCTGATAGGAAGGCCCCCTCCAGTGCCTCCTCCATTGGGGACTCTCACGCTCTTGAGGGCCACAAAGTGGCCACTGTGGGGATCACGAGCCTTGTACACCGTCCCATAGGCACCGACACCAATCTCAGCCACTGGCTCATATCGAGGGGTGGCCATTCTCAGATCACAGGAGACCCTACAATCACAGAGACTCCTATTATCAAAATCCCCTTCCAGGGTTAGAGCTGTAACAGTCTGCAGCAACAAAGTGACTCCCACAAAAGCCACCATAAAGACAACACCAGTATCCCAGCCCCTCCCCAACCGGAATTCCATGGGCCGGTCCCTCAGGTAACAATGACCAACCCCTCCGGGCATGTGAGCCTCTAGAATAAAAAATGCTTCTTCCTTTTGGTCCACCACGCCCCGCGCAAAGGAGAGGACACACGACACACCTCTTGCACCAAAGACCCTACACCCCAGTCCCGAAAATTACACCTCCCCACGACCACAAAGCACCATATCACAACACCATGCCCCTCGAGCGACCCTTCCGTAGCTATCCCGCGAAATGCACGCGTGGAGAGTTGTGGGGGGCGGGGACTCCTGAGAAGCGACTGCACGTACCTCACCTCGGGCCAGGAGCTGCGGGGACGGCCCGTTATCGGGGCCCCGGAGCCGGGTCCTGAAGCTCCATACACCCGAGCTCGGTCCCCGGCAGCTGGACACGACGGGCCGGACCATAGACACAGGCCGCAAGCTAGAGCGGCCCCCTCACCCCCACCCTCACCATGTGACCAGCTGCCAAAGAGGCGCGCGGAAGCTGGATGGGCGGGGCGAACGCCGGACGTTCGGGGCACGTGACCAGCCGCCCATGCGCAGAGGAGCGGCCAAGAGAGGCTTTGAGAGGATGGGAGCGGTCAGAGGGAAGGGGCTGAGGGGCGACAGCGGTCACGTGATCTGTTGCTATCACACGTGACCGCTTGACACTGCTTTGAGCAGCAGAGGTGTGGTTACGCGGCGAGGCACGTGACTGACGGCTTTCACCGCGACAGGGAGGAGGGAGACCGAGAGGGTGGAACCCAAGGCGGTGCCATGGCAACCTGGGCCACCCGAATCCCAACTCTGAGCAGAAAACCCAGCCCGAGTGCGTCTTCAGTCTCACTACGTATCTCTCAGTTTCTCCATGTTGGGGGAGTCGGGAAACGCGAGGTGGTGCTGTCGTTTGGTTCTGCTTTATCGCCATCGGAAAAAAATTCTCGTTTGCGTCTTTGTTTCATTCACTCATTCATTCAACAATTTTTTACCCAGCGCTAGCTTCTGTTTTTTTTTTTTTTCTCCTTTTTGGTGTCTTAGCCATTAGCCATTTATAGTAGTGATACAGCTAAGAAGCCAAGGTAACGCCCCCCCTTCTAAACTTGCACTCATCCCTGGGGATGTTAGACACCAGATGCCATCTGGCAGAGAATTGATAGGTGAGAGAGAGGAATACTTGACCTTTAAGTATCTTCGGTGCTTAGATTCTATGATATGTGTGATATAGACAGATAGATATAGGATTGAGCATGTGCAAGGAAGTTACCACCCGCAGTCCTACCCAGACCACCACGTCGCATGAGGATGAATTGTGCCCTTCTGCGAACCTGCCACCTCCTCATTTGGGGTCATTGTGCTTCCGTCTTTCCCCGCTGTGCAGCTTTCTTACCCCTTGCCCCGCCCAGAACACAGATTCTTTTCCAAATAGCCCCTGCTCAGACATCTAGGTAAACAAGTGGGTTTCTCTGGCTTCCTTTGTCATACTGGCTCCAGTTTCTTTATCTCTCAGCCCTTTATGGGGATGAGGTGGGGGAGGGAAGGGACCAGTGTCTCATTTGTGAGAAACTGTCTAAGATCTGAAACCTTTTTATTACCCTGCTATCTGTCACTCCTCGCGCCATAACTCCTATCGTCCTTAACCATCTGGCTGAGGAGGTAAGAGTTCAGGCTCGAAGATGAATATAAACCTTGCTTTGGGGCAAAATGGAAGGCATGCCAGTACAGATTCCTCCCTTTCCACTCTGATACTTGTAGCTCTGGGCCCTTGCTGGCAAGGCCAGCTGAGACACTAATTAGTAAGAAAAACCTCAAGGCCTAAACGGGCTAAGGGGCTCCCTCCTGAGATGAATATTTCACTGGCCACGTTGGCAGGGCTGGTTGGCTTGTAAACCTTCTGGAAAGCTGAGATAAGTGTCTAGAAGTTTGTCAAACTCCCTTTCTGTACCAGCAGTCCCCACTTCAGCCTCATCTTTCACAGAAGTCACCACAGGGCACTGTCGTTAGAACAGAAGCCACCTTTTTCTAATTCATTTCGTCATCCATTTATCCAAAACGTATGAATGCTTCTTACTTATTGTCTCTCCTCTATATCCTTCTGTTGAGGAGCCTTAGTTTGGCAGTTGGTCCCTGGCTCCATCCCCTCCCTTCTTCTGTTAATTACTCTTCTACTAATTAATTTTTTTTCCCAGTGTGTTTGACCCAGTGGGCTCCCCCGGAATCCCTTTTCCCTCAGCTTCCGAAAAGGAAGGAGAGGATGTGAGTGTAAGGCAGAAAAATGTGATGAGGGAGCAGAACTGGTTCTCATGGTCAAGGCCACCTTAAAAGCAAAGGTGAAGTGTGTGTGTGTGTGTGTGGTGTTCACTTCAGTGTAGTAGTGGTGAGGGCAGAAAAGTACCAAGAAAGACACTCCCATTCCTTTAGCATTCCCCTTGCTCACTCACCTTCCTCACACATTACAATCATACGCTTCTGTTTCACATACAGCCTGATTCCATTTCTTACACCCTGGCCTCCTTTCCACAGCCCCACATCATGCACATATCACGCACACAGTCTTGTGTAAAAGCACTGAATTGCTCGAATGCATTCCATGCTCACTCACTTCCCTCACACATTCCCTTGGTTCTCACATTCTTCTTTGACTCTTGCACAGCTTTCTTTGCACACTCCCCTTTTGCAAAAGCCTCTCCCTCCCTGGTGCACCTGCGTCCTTTGATCACTCACCTTCCATCCTCACCCGCTAGCCCCTCCTTATCCCCATACACACACCTATTCTTCTGCCCGGGCGCACGCTCCTTTTCCGTGGCCACTCCCCTCCCTCCACCCTCTCCCGGGCTAGCACACTCGCCCCCGCCCTCGGGGACACCTGCTTGTGCGGGGCAGGGCGGGGATGCGCAGCCGCGGCCCCTTCTCCTCAGTTCCCCCTCCCTGCCCCGCCCCTCCCTCCATCCCTCACCGGCTCCCCGGCTCCCGCCCCGCCAGCCCCTCCCGCCCGCCGCTCCGGGGGGGTCTCCGCCGCCGCCGCCGCCGCCGGAAGGAGACGCCATTTGCCACCGCCGAGCGTACGGGCCGAAGCCGAGCCGGATCCGGGAGCCGGAGCGGGACCGGGGCCGGGAGGACGGCGATGGGGGGCGGCCCCGCCGCAGGAGGACCTGGGCGCTTAACCCCGGTCGCCCGGCCCGCTCCGGACCCGGACCCGTGAGGCGCCGCACCCTGAAACCCCCTCCCCGCCCCCTGCCCCAGCCATGGCCGCCCGCCCCGCCGCCCCCGGGCCGCCAGCCTGCTCGGCCCCACGAGCCCTGGAGCCCCGGCGGAGGCAGCAGTGAACGGCACTCGCAGGCCCGGAAGCCCCCGGCCCGGCTCCGCTCTCTAGCGCGCGCCCCCTCCCCGGCCTTGTCCTCTCCCTTCCCCCGCCGCCCGAGAGCCCCCCCTTGCACGCTGCCCCCCGCCCTCCCGGCGCCCGGACGATGCTCAAGTCCCGGCTCCGCATGTTCCTGAACGAGCTGAAGCTGCTGGTGCTGACGGGCGGGGGGCGGCCCCGGGCCGAGCCGCAACCCCAAGGGGGCGGGGGAGGCGGCTGCGGCTGGGCGCCCTTCGCCGGCTGCTCAACCCGGGACGGCGACGGCGACGAGGAGGAGTACTACGGGTCAGAGCCGCGGGCCCGGGGCCTGGCTGGGGACAAGGAGCCGCGGGCTGGACCACCGCCGCCGCCAGCGCCACCGCCGCCGCCCCCAGGCGCCCTGGATGCACTGTCGCTCAGCAGCAGCTTAGACAGCGGGCTCCGAACCCCCCAGTGCAGGATCTGCTTTCAGGGACCTGAGCAGGTCAGGCCTGGGCACCCAGCCGGGCAGGGAGGGGTGGGGGCGCGCACCTGGGGCGCCTAGAGAGACCTCGAGGAGTGGGCGGGGCCTGAGGAGGCTGGGCGGGACCAGGACGCGAAGTCGGAATGGGGTGAGGTGGGGGGCTGGCTGGACCCTCTGGGACTGCTTTCTTGGGGTGGGGGCAGGGGTCTCCAGGAAGGGGTGGGGGCAGTGGTCTCCAGGAAGGGGTGGGGTTTTCTCCTGGGAGCCTCAATAACCCTCTCATTTATTAGTGGGGGTAACCCTTCTCCCCACTCTCCTCAACCCAGGGTCGCTGGAGGCTGAGGGGGCTGTTCTTTCAGAGGTGAGCAGAGAGGAGAGCTCTGCTGCTTCTGTTCCCACCTTGAAGAGAGGGGCCCAGCCGGCGCCATTGCCTCACTCAATATTTCTCCCTGTGGGGCACTTTTATTCACTTTCCATTCTGCAACTTTGTCTCTCATTCCAAAGAGCACTCTTTGAATTTTTTGGACAAAGTTGCCCCAGAATAGGGTCAGGGGTTGTCTCTATGTAGTGAGAGAGCATTCATTCCTTTATTAAAGAGGAATGTTCTCCATACCCACCCCCAGGATTTCTCCTCTTTTTGATCCTTGGAAACAGGACCGTGACCCACCCCAGTCAGTACCAGATCTGGGAAATAATTTACGGTGATGGGATGGGAGAAGGAAGGCATGGCTCAGAAGCTCTGACACTCTTCTCCCTCCTTTGGGAAGACTTAAAGACTGTCCTCCCCAAATCCAAGGAAAAAAGGAGACTCAGTACCCCCCCCCCTTTCCATCCGCCATCTCTTTGTTCTGGAAAAGTTTCCCTTGAATTCTAACTTTCCTCTTTTCAGCTGTGGTCTTGCCCTCTCTCCCTGTTTTAGGTGAAAAGGCTGAGTTTTTTTAAGGTGGGAGAATGACTGACCTGAAGGGAAAATTCCCCTTTCTGGGAGCGTAGCAGAGTGGGGTCAGGGTGGTGATGGCTGACAGGACCCCTTCCCACTCTTCCTCCAGGGGGAGCTCCTGAGCCCTTGCCGCTGCGACGGCTCAGTGCGTTGCACACATCAGCCCTGCCTCATCCGCTGGATCAGCGAGAGGGGCTCCTGGAGCTGTGAGCTCTGCTATTTCAAGTACCAGGTCCTGGCGATCAGCACCAAGAACCCACTGCAGGTGAGGGGCAAGGAGAATACTCTGAGACTTGGGTAAGGGTCCTACAGCCAATACAATCAGGGATCCTTTAACACATTGCTGTGGAGTCGATTCTGACTCATAGCAATCCTACTGGACAGAGTAGGACTGCTCCATAGGCTTTCCGAGGAGCGGCTGATGGATTTGAACTGCCAGCCTTGTGGTTAGCTGCTGAGCTCTTAACCACTATACCAGAAGCTTATTTCTTCTCATTTACCCTTTTCCTAAAGCCGCCCCCCTCACCATTACCACAGTCTACTGTCTACAAGTCTTTCATTCATTGGTTTATTCATGAAGATATTTGTACCAGCTGTGTTCCAGACACTGTTCTAGGCATGGAGAGTACAAAAAGGAAAAGATAATGCTGAAGATGATGATGATGATAGCAAACATGTAGTGTTTTCTATGTACCAAGCTCTTAAAGTGTGTTAACTCTTTTAATCCTCATAACAATCCTATGAGATAAAATCATCATTATCCTCATTTTACAGATGAGGACATTGATGCACAAAGAGAATAGAAAACTTTCCCAAGGTTACTCAGGCAGTAAGTAATTGAGTTAGGATTTGGGATTCAAATCTCGGTGTTCTAGCTTCAGAGCACTTGATTTTCTAGAATAAGACAGACAAGTGGTCTCAAACAGTGTGAGAAATGACACATCACAGGTTTGATCAAGACAGAGAGGAAGCAGATGTTAATTCTACATGAAGGGTTTGGGGAAGGCTCCTGGAGCACCCTCCTCTTCAGGTCCTGGCCCTGCATCCCTTTCTGTGACTTTCTGGAACCCTTTCTCCTACACAGTGGCAGGCCATCTCTCTGACAGTCATCGAGAAGGTCCAGATTGCTGCCATAGTTCTGGGTTCTCTCTTCCTCGTCGCCAGCATCTCCTGGCTCATCTGGTCCTCACTCAGCCCTTCAGCCAAGTGGCAACGGCAGGATCTGCTCTTTCAGATCTGCTACGGCATGTACGGCTTCATGGATGTTGTCTGCATAGGTGAGGGCACCACTCTCCCCCTTACCTGCTTCACATCTTCCTCAGACTCATACACTTAACTTTCTTGCCCACCCCCTCAGCTTCATGACCATGCTTTCTGCCATTTGGGGCCTTTAAGGCTATCATGGTACCCTCCCTTTCCTGCTTACCCAGTGCCCATTGCAACCCTATGTTCTCACTCAGGAGAAATGCTTGCTTAAGTACCTCTGGCCTAAGTCTAGGCAGCAGTTGACCCTTGATTTCTTAATCCTCTTTCTCAGGCCTCATCGTTCACGAAGGCTCCTCAGTCTACCGCATCTTCAAGCGCTGGCAGGCAGTGAACCAGCAGTGGAAGGTCCTGAATTACGACAAGACTAAGGACATAGGAGGAGATGCAGGGGGAGGGATGGCAGGGAAGGCAGGCCCCAGGACCTCACGGACGGGCCCCGCCTCTGGGGCCACCAGCCGCCCCCCGGCTGCCCAGCGCATGCGGACGCTCTTGCCTCAGCGCTGTGGTTACACAATCCTGCACCTCCTTGGACAGCTGCGGCCACCAGATGCCCGTTCCAGCTCCCATTCTGGCCGTGAGGTTGTCATGAGGGTCACCACGGTCTGAAGTGGATGTCAGGAGTGGGGGTCTTGAGTCAACGCATTGGCCAGAGATGAGCTCTCATGGCTGCCGACCACACTCCTGGCTGGAGGTACCACCTGAACCAGGCATCTGGGGCACACTTACTGCTCCCACCACTGAGGATCTCTGTGGGTAGCCACAAGCTGGAGACATTGTCTAGCCTCCACTGCCCACTGGGTAGAGACACCTGGATGACATCCAGCCCTCACTGACAGTTCCTCGCACTCATCCTGGGGGAGCCAGTGGGCAGATGGGGAGAGCAGCTTTTCTTCCCTGGAGAGAACCATCCTTACCTCAGCTCCTAGAGCCTCCAGGCCCCCAGCTCTACTGCAGTGACTTGGTGAAGGGGGACCAATGCCAGAAGAAAGGGGCTGTAAATCCCCCACTCCCTACCCAATGGCCACAGGGCATCTGGCAATAAGACTAGTATACATTGACCTCCCGTTCCCTGCATGAGGGCGGGGGGACTTTCCCCTGCTGCTCCCCCCATGCAATGGGGGGAGGGCATAAAGAATCATTTATATGCACGTGGAGACTCCTTTCTCATCTGGGGCTTTTCTGGAGGTTTGGGAAGTGTGGGGAGGTTTCTCTGCACAGGTTGCAAATCCCAAATGCAGTGATGGATTCTGAGTTGAAGGTGTAACTCCCACTTGCTGGTGAATAATTCACATTGGCTGCTAGGTGGCAGTGCTTAGATGTATCTAAGGGGTGGACTTGCCACCTGCAGGTTGTATGGTTTAGAAAAAAAATCTCTCAGCTGTGTTTTTCCTGTCTACCTCATAGAACTGGAATGAGGATAAACAAGGGCTGGGTTGAAAGCCATTGCAAAGAAAATTGGTAATGGTATAAAGAGATTTCTAGCCTACTTGATGGTCCATTTATTTCAAGTAGTAGCTGATATAACAAATTCTAAAATGTGTTTTTCATCTGGAGTTGCACAGAGCCTTGGAATTTTGTGTTGAGTGATATAATAGATATGGAAATACGAGAGGAAATGGACATTGTAAATGTGAAGGATGGTGGTTATTTGCAAGAATGAGAGTCCCTCTGCCCCCCTAAACATCAGGGTCTGGAGTATGAAGGAAGGCTGGAGCCATTATTATTGCTCTGGAAATTGTCTGGGTTCTATTAGTCCTTCCTAGGTACTGTGCTAACCCAGAGAAGTGGCAAGAGGTTAATTTATACGCATTTGGAGTGAGACAGAGAAGTTGCCAGTTTAAGCTGCTTCCGTGGAAGTTCAGGGTCACAGGCCTGATCCTGATGTGCCCAGGCTATAGATATTAACTGAAAGGTATTGTGCCTCGAGGCAGCAGCATAGAGGGCTGTTGCTTATAGAGAAAAGGTTTGGGAAGGACTGGTTAAAATGTGGGTCAGGCTGAAGCCTAGTCCCTTTCTCCTGAGACCTTGGGGATATGTAGTGTATGAATTATGGTGTCCTTTAAGTGAATTATTCATCAGCAATTAGAACAATTACTTCAGACACTAATAAAGTCAGATCCAGGGGCCTTTCAAAATCTGGGGCCTTCTCTCAGGGAAGGTTCTGCTCTGCCTCCTTCCTGTGGACATTCTGGAGAAAATGCTTCTCTATTGTTATCTGACATTGAGTTGGCCTCTAACTTGTGGTGACCATGCATAGCAGAACATAACAACAGATGCCTGGTCCTGCACCATCCCCACGATCATTTGCGGATCAGACCGTCGTGATCCGTAGCATTTTCACTGGCTGGTTTTCAGAAGTAAATTGCTAGGCCTTTCTTCCTAGTCTGTATTAGTCTGGAAGCTCTGCTGAAACCTGTTCAGCATCATAGCAACATGCAAGCCTCCACTGACAGACTGGTGGTGGTGGCGCATGAGGTGCATTAGCTGGGAATCGAACATAGGTCTCCTGCATAACGCCCCCCCCCCCAAAAAAAAACCTGCTACCGTCAAGTCAATTCAGACTCATAGCGACCCTACAGAGCAGAGTAGAACTGCCCCATAGAGTTTCTAAGGAGCGCCTGGCAGATTCAAACTGCTGACCTTTTGGTTAGCAGCCATAGCACTTGACCAATACGCCACCAGGGTTTCCGGTCTCCTTCATAGAAGGCAAGAATTCTACCACTGAACCGCCAGCGCCCCATGTTTCTCTGTTAAGGACCCACATACCAAACCCAGTGCCATCGAGTCGATTCCGACTCATAGCGACCCTATAGGACAGAGTAGAACTGCCCCAAAGAGTTTCCAAGGAGTGTCTGGCGGATTTGAACTGCCGACCCTTTGGTTAGCAGCCATAGCACTTAACCACTATGCCACCAGGGTTTCCAAGGACCCGCATATCTCCCAGGAAATCAAGATCCCCTACCCTTCCGCAAAAGGGGGCTTGGCTGCTGTCCATGGTGCTGGCTCCAGACTTGCCTGGGGGTGTAGGAACCAAAGCTGGACTAGCCTCCCAGTCACCTGGAAATATGGAAGTGTATTCACTTTCAGAGCCCTGGTGGTGCAGTGGTAAAGAGCCCAGCTGCTAACCAAAAGGTCAGCAGTTCGAATTCATCAGCCGCCTCTTGGAAACCCTATGGGGCAGTTCTACTTTATCCTATAGGGTTGCTAAAGTCAGAATCAACTGGATGGCGATAGGTTATCCATTTCCATCCTATGAGGGGATCAGAGTGGAGAGGGGACTGAAGCTGAATCTTCCATCTTCCCAATGAGAAACTGTTTCCCCAAGGAGATAACCCTCCACATTCTCCACCAGAGGAGACAGAAGGGCCAGACTTTACTGATTTGCCACTCAAGAACTGGTGGGGATTAGAAGCGAGACAGCAAATCAGAGTGACTACCAATACCTATACCAGCAAATGGGGGCTTGGGTAGATACATACACATGTGAGGATTCCTACGCCAAGTCTGGGCTGTCCCCTAGTGATGGTCCCACACGGAAGCTTAGATGTACCCAAGAACATAGACACACACACACCCACACAAACATACTGCCTCCACTTCTATCCTGGGTCCTAAAATCAGGCCAAGTGAGACAGTATATCCCCCTCACCCAGCACCAGTGGAGGTCTTGGTATGGGAGCTGAGGCCAGCAATCAGCATGGTTCCCTCTCCTTTCCTTTTTCCAACTTAAAGAGATCCTTCTCCAGGAAAGGGTCATGGGAACCGCTGCCCTCCTCAAGTGGGCAATGGAGAGTGTTGGTGGGCACAATCTTCATTACTGCTTCCAGGAAGAAGGCTCTGAGAGCAGGCTGGGCTTTTAATCTCCCTCAAAACTCAAATCTGCTAAAAATTAGATCACTTAGGTTCAAGTTAAGCGTAGTGATAGGGGAGTTGAGTTGTAGACTGAGCATACAGTAGAGAAGGAGCTGAGGGGCAGTGAATGTATACAAGCCTTAGTCTCTGCACCAGGCTTTGGGTATGCCCTGCCTCTCTGTAGATCTTACATAGATATCCCCAGAAAGCCTGGGTGGCTAATGGACTTTCTACGATCATGAAATCATGGCTATGGCAGGGGGCCGAGGTGGTGGGGAGGTGGAGGAAGTGTGAAATGAAGTCTCCATCTACACCCAGCTAATTGGAATTGGGGGAGCAGGAGGAGAAAGGGGCAAGTCCTGACAAGGGGAAGATAATCTGGGATACAGAGGGAGTTTCAAGGAGAGTGCTGAGAGATTTATTTGGGTGGAAGATGAGTTAATGTGTATATATCACAACGGAATAACTATGCCCAGCCCCTGGGGGGCCAGAGAATGCTGACTCAGGGAAACAGAGGCTCCCTCTACCCATACCCCTCCTCCTGCCTCAGTGTCCCCGGGGCTTCTGCCACCCCCACACTCGGCTTTCATCCTGTCTGTTTGACTCCACTTTTCTGCTTGTATCTCTGTCTTTCTCTGAAGTAAATTCTCTTGGGAGGGCAGAGTGACCATTCTAGGACATCCTTCAGTCCTGGTAGTCCAGGTTCCAAAGCTACTCCCCTTACCAAAGAACCAGCCACCTCTGCCCATCTCGGCAAATTCCCAGCTCCCTGACCCATTTCCACAACCCAGCCCCTGCAGTTACTTTTCACCACCACCCCCTGAATCTCTTATTTGGCTGTCCTCTCTACAGACAGAAGTATGTCAGGTTTGTGATGCAAGGCACTCTGTCAGGCATCCTGATCTCCCACTGTTATAGGGGTCACTTCTAGGACCTGATAAATCAAGGAGGGGGATGGGGGTCAGAGTCTTGCCTCCAAGTCCTCTAGGAAGTGAGAGTGGGAGAGTTATAAGTCAAAAGTGAAGGATGGAACATCTGATTTTTTAATTTAAAAACTATGAATATTTTCCAATTTCAATATATAAAGGAAGGTAGAGGCTCCGGCAGGAACAGGCCCACTAATGTCTCTGCCTGGGAACTAAGTATCTGGGCAAACCTGCCTAAGAGTGATCAGAGAGCCAAAGAAAGTTTTAAAAATCACAAACCAGGCAGATCCACCCTCCTAGGGGCAAGATGAGGAAGGAGGGTGGTAGATGGAGCCTGGTAAGCTGCTTATCCCTCCTGCTGCATGGTTCAGAGTCAATCTGACAACATGTATGGTGTCACCTAGTTAGAGATAGGCCATAACAGAGAATATAAAGACTGAATAAGGCCTTATCCTTCCCATGAATGAGGTCACAAGCAAAGTAGGAAGACCAACCAGGTGCAGACCAGATGCACAATTAACTTAGCTCGTACTGTGATAAATGCTTAGCCGACAGCATCCATTAACACTGTGGAAGCCCCAAAAGGGCAGTGATTAAATTCCTCCTCAGGCCACCAGCATTACGAGTTAAGATCTGAGTTGGCCCTTGAAGGATGCATATGATATGACCAGGAGCAGGGCTGAGTAGGCAGAAGCAACACGGTTTTCTCAGGGCCTGCTGGGTCAGGCCAAGTGCATACTTCCCACCTGGATCAGGGCAGCCTCAAGTACTTTGCTATGGTCACTCTACCCAGTTTGGTCAGATGGACAGCCTCAGGAGGAAGACACATCTCTTGATCTTGTGCCTAATAAGTCCCTGTGATCAGGCGTGATGATGACAGCCTGCTTCCAGAGGGCTATCTGTCCACAAACTGTAGGTTGATGCTCCGCTCGGGTACCAGGACGGTCCGGGTCATGGGTCTGATTGGGGCAGCACCTGGCTCAGGCCGCACCTCAAAGTGGGTCAAGATCTGGAAAGGGGGGAAGAAGGCTATCACTATGGGAGGGGTCTGTAAGGGTGGGTTCAATTGGTAAAGGCCATTAATTAGTGTTAGGATAGTTAATGTTGGGGTGGCACAGGTGGGGGACTTTTTGGTTAATGAGGGTAAGGAATTATAGCAGAGAGAAAAATAGTCTGAATTCCCTTGTTTGCCCTCCAGGCCTATAATGGGATTGCCATGTTTCAGAGGATTAGGTCTACCAAGTTTTATGTTTTTCTATGCTTGTTGGAGGAGAAGAGCTCACAGCTTTAGAAGGCTCAGGTCTCTACCATCTGGGGAGGGTGTAAGGTCCAGATCTCTCACCTGGGCTAAAGCCATTTGTAGCTGGAGCTCTGCCAGGCGTTTCCCCATGCAGCTGCGCTTGCCAAAGCCAAAGGGGAGAGATGCAAATGGGTGGGGGGCTGGACCCTCCCCCAGCCAGCGAGCTGGACGAAAAGAATTTGGCTCTGGGAACTGGGCAGGATCACGAGAAGTGGCATAGTGACACAGAGTGACCAGTGTCTGGTGAGACAGAAATGCAAACTTGTCAGTTTGGGCCTAAGAATGTGGGAGAGGGACATGGGGTAGGGGGGCATATTGACTGGGATAAAGGCAGGCCCTGGTTAGTGATGGGGAAATTTTCTGGTGCTACTTTTGGAATGATTTCTCCACCATCCCATTTATAGCCTACGGAAAGGCATTCAGACCAAGGGGAGAGTTTGGAGGACTTGTGGGGAGTTTAAGAACAGGGCTCAAGCCCAAGCTGGTGAGGGATGTACTTAGCAAAAGGGGCTCACAGGCTCTACTTACACTTTTGGGGATGATGTAGTCACCCACATGAATGTCTTTGTCTGGGACACGGGAATTTCCAGGTACCACAGGGTATAGTCTAGGTTTCAGAGCACAAGACAGAGACAGCAAGGTGAGGCTGGGGGCTCTCTCCCATCTTCCTCAACTTTCAAACCCATTTTTGGCCATGAGTACCATTTGTCTCTGCTCTCTCCCTGTTCTGTCCACTACCTGGTTCCCCAGGCCTTCCCCAACATTTTCTCTAGCTCCTCCCCTCCTTCTCCCTCACCTCAGCACCTCCTTGACCACAGCCTTTAGTAGGGGCAGCTGGGACAGAGCAGTGGCTGGAAGGTGGGCACAGGAGCTGGGGCCCAGGGCAGCTGTGATCTCCGAGTGGAGTGCCATCTGGATGTCGGGGTGCCGAGAGAGCTCATACAGAGCCCAGGAGAGAGTGTTGGACACCTGAGGGAACACGTAAGAGGTCAGAGGTGGTGGACGTAGGAGACAGAATATGGGGTCAGTCTGGGGCAAAGGAGGTGCTAAGCCAAGTTTGTCTAAAGGGCCACCGTGGGTCCCCTGCAGCAGGAAGGTGGCCCCGTGGCTGGAAGCGGGGTCATGGCCTGGAGGGAGACCCTCACCGTGTCCACTCCGGCCAGCAGCAGTTCTGTCACATTCCCCAGGATGGACGGGGCAGACAGTTTTTCTCGGAACAGGAAGTAGGTCAGATGCACCCCAGGTGCCACATCCCCCTCAGGCTTTCCATGGGTCCTCATGGCCACTTCAGCCTCTCGTCGCTCCACG
Source organism: Loxodonta africana (assembly GCF_030014295.1). Taxonomy (NCBI): domain Eukaryota; kingdom Metazoa; phylum Chordata; class Mammalia; order Proboscidea; family Elephantidae; genus Loxodonta; species Loxodonta africana. The sequence goes on along the minus strand of NC_087345.1, from coordinate 79,601,764 downwards.
TGCTGCTGGGCTGCGTGGGAGAAGGCACAGTGATGCCTCACCACTCCTGGGCAGCCCTTCGGCCCCTAGCCCCACCTTGTTTCTGCGCCTTACCAAATGCAAACATCTGGTCCCAGTCACGGCAGAGGCGGCCCCAAGGTCCAGGCACTAGACGGTGCAGCCAGTTCGGCATCGCCATGGTTAGCAGCGTGGACACAAACACAGAGCCCACTGCGCGGATGAATGTCTCTGTGTCCGGCGGCACTTCGGCCTCCAGACAGCCCAGCCTCGAACCCAGCAGTACCGCGGCGATGCCTGGCCAGAAGGGGGCGCTGTCAGGGCACTGGGAGCCCCGGGTCGGGTGCCTCTCATGCCTGCCCCTACCTCTGTCCCTGGTACTCACTTTCTAACCCGAACTTGTAAAACTCTCCCGCCACGTCCCGAACCAGGGCGGGCGGCCCAGCGGCCTGTTCCCGCTGGCGCCGCAATCGCCGCACAAGGTCACGGACCACGCTGTCCAGGGTTCCGGCGTATCCCGCGGCTGCTTGAGGCCGAAGGAGGAGCGGGGCCAGGAGGCTGCGGAGCCTCTGCCACTCCTCACCTTCCCTGAGGGGGTGCGGAGAGAAGCGCCTCAGGGTGGGTGGGGTGTGTGGAGGCGGCCCGACGGGGCCGACTGCCGAGGGGAATGCGGCCAGGAGAGCGAAGCAGCCGTGTCTGCTCCCTCAGAGTACAGAAACCCGCCCTACCTGCGCCGCCTCCCCTTCTCCCCATCTCGTTACCCATATTCTGCCCTGGAGGGGTCTGGGTTCCTGGGCAGCCCAAGTCACAAAATCTTACGTTCCACCTAGGTCCTGATGCCTAACTTCTTCCACTGGTTCCCCCAGTTCCTAGCATTTTGGTTTCACAGGTAAAGGTGGGGGGGGGCGGGGGACTGTACCCGAAATTGAGTGAAACAGACTGGGGTGGGAACCCCGAGATGCCAAAAGGTTGGGGAAAACGGCCGACCTCCCGTCATGCCCCCAGACAGAGTGCCTCGGGACCCGCTGCAGGAGAGGGCGGCTGCGGGGCTTCGGGGCTTGGGGTGCAGGGAGGACTTACGCGGTGAGCAGTCCACAAGCCCGCTGCCGCTGGCGCCGGTGCTCGGTCCAGGGCGAGAAGCTGCAGCGCTCTGGCAGGGGCCCCTCCTGTCGCAGCAGCTGCTCAATGAGCGCAGGAGCCGCCAGGTACACTGTGCGTACGGTCCCGAAACTGGCCAACCACACCGGACCGAAGCGCGCGGCGCCCTGCAGCTGGGAGAACGGGCGGAATGGACACTAGAGACCTGGGGCAGGGACTCCCAGCTTTGAACCCATGCCAACGCCAAGGTGATTGGCTGGGCTTTGGGAAAGGAGCTTATGCTCCTTGAGCGCCCAGCTAGTCAGCTCTCGATGCTCCAAATACCTCCTTTCCACCGGTAAGAAGTTTGTGTGATGAGCAAAACGGAAAGACTGCGCAAAGCAGACATTCAGGAGCACTCTTTGGTCATCTGGCTGAGCCGAAGCAGAGAAACCCCTAAGGGTTCCCCACCTGGACTGTCCATCTCAGACTGTGCCCCTACTGAGCGAGCAGAACAGCCTGTAGCTTTAAGCAGCAGAACGCGCCTAGCGCGCGCAGCGGGGACCACGCGCTTCAACCTCCCCCGCACTGGTCCCGGGCTTGCACCGGCTTCCAGACATCCGCAGTGAGAAGGCGCTTTCTGAGCGCACTCCTCGGCTAGGTTTCGGCCCCGACTCTGCACAATTCCAGGCACAGCCCCCAGCCCCAAATTGCCTTTTCCATAACTCACGGCCATCTGTCCTCACCGGCCCTCCCGCATACGTTCTGCACTAGACTGTCCTTTCTGGAGTTGTCAAAGCCATTTTCCCCAGTTCTCAGTCCCGGGAACAGAGTCCCTTTCCCTCTACCTGCAGCTCGTGTAGCCGAGACAGTCCCCCCTTGCAGAAGAGTTCGGCTAGAAAGCCGGGCGTGGACGGGCCTGGGATATCCCCCAAGCTCCGGGGCGCTGAGCAGACGCCTCTGGAGCCCAGTGAGGCGCCCAGCTCGGGAGCCCAGCGGACGCGATGGCACACCCTGTAAGTAAGCTTAAGGGTCTGGGTCATGGCTGGTTCAGGAAGCCCGCGAAAGAGGGCGTTTCTCCGGAGCATCTTGCCTGCTTCCCCGAACCTCTATTTAACTCTTGGGCGAGGAGGTGGCAACGCCCCCTCTCCAAACTCTTCAGCCAATCCCTTCTCTGTAGTGGTCCATGCTGGGGATTAGCACCCTGCGGGTGCCTTCGCAAGAACCATAGGCGGGGCTAGAGCACCCTTTGCGGGCTCCTTTGGATCTCGTGGTACCCTCAAGCCTCAGTTTCTCTTCTTGGTCTAGTGGCTTAGTCCCGCAGCCTAAAGGTCCTTTCCAGGGAAAGGCTAGTTGGAATTGACTAGAGGGCAAATGGTTTGGCTCTGGGTGAGCAAACTACATGAGTTAGCCCCTGGTAATCCCACCATGTTCCCAGGGAGCCAGGCCCCTCAGGCCTATCCTCAGGAATTCCCCATCCTCCAGTTCCTCCAGGAAGAAAATCAGGAAGAGGCACAGCTGTAAATATTCCCAAATTCTTGGCTCATCTGAGCTGCACCTTCTCTGCACAGTGAGCAGAAGTTTCCCTTCACCAGCCAACCTCCCTTCCCCTCTACAGGTTGGGCAAATGGCTGAGTGTGTTAATGGGTTAAACCGGCTCCAGAAACCTTCATCTTTGCTTCCTCCAGTGAGGGGTGGGTGGGGGTGGGGGGTCTTTGGTCAAAATATTTCTAGCCACAGGAACTTTGGGGTTAAGGAGCAGAAATGAACGAGCTTTTTAAAATTCAGAAGAGTTCAGATATTCTCTCTGGGTCCCTGGACTGAGCAAGGGCTGAGTGCTCAGAATCCTCATCTGACTCAGTCCTCTCTGGGGGTGGGGTGGGAGGGCTTTCTGGTCAGCAGCCCCCTACAACTTTTAGCCTCAGAATCCTCCTCAGTGTAGCTCCCTGCTCCTTACTCTCCCACTCCCCGCCCACCCCCACCCCCACCCCGACCAGGCTCTGTGCCAGTCAGCTCTGAAATCGAAGGTCAACCTCAAGGAGAGGGTCTCCACCCATACCATCCAGGGATTCTCTAGAGACAGCAACAACAGAGAGCAGATTCCCTAGGTTCAATCTTAGGCAGGGAGAGAATGGGAAGATGGGAGAGGGCACATGATACACACTCCAGCCTTTCCTGAGAAATAACCACAGCATGCGCATATGCACACATACACACAATATCCTTAGGAATGCAAAGTAAACACAAGTGGACAGGTGATTTGAGCCCAGCAGGCAGTTTAGATGTACAGTGGAGCACTGTGTTCTTCATTCCAGCTGAGAAGAGATCTCAAAAGAAAGGAGTGCTAAGGGAAAGCAAGAATCCACATCTTACAAGATCCCCTCTGGTCCAAGGTCCTTTGACCTTCTGTGTCAGCTTCTTCTGCTTTCTGCTCACAATGGAGAGGCAATAAGGGGAGAGGAGTCAGGGGTAGTTATGAACACCAGGGTTCTGCCCTGGCCAGTTCCCCAATTTCTTTGAGAGATAATTGGCTCTCAACCCTGGCAGTCTCAGCTGGGAAGGTCCAGGGGGCCTGATCTTCTTTTTGGCCCCTGAAGAAGGGGTCCAGCTAAAGCAGGGTGAGCTGTCAGTGACCAAGCTGAGTGGGATTGGGGGTCACTGCCTGAAGAGTGGGATCCTGTATTCTTCGGAAGATGGCTGGGAAATTCTTCCCTCCGTTGCGTAGAACTTTCTTTCCCTCTTCAGTCGAGGTGCCCAAATGTCTCACAATGGGGTCTTCACTCTGGAAGAAAGGGTCCAGAAAAGTCCTTGCCTGCCTTTCAGACTGCCCCTGACTTCTAGACTCCTCTTTTGTCCTCCTGGCACTAAGCTGGGTTCAAAGGAAACAGAACCATTCTAGAAAGGTCTGTATCTTTGCAAATTCCCATAGGTCCCCTACTTACCAGCTCCTCCAGAGGCACACGCTCAAATAGAGGGTGCCCTTCAAAATGGGTGCACATCCAGTCATGTAGCTCCAGCACATCGGTTATGGTATATACCAGCCCCTGCATAGGCAAAGTCAGTGTAGACAGGGGGCTGCATGAATTTCAGCACTGAGATGACAGGAGTGGTGGCGTGAGCTCCTAAACCCACCCCCATGTGATTGTAAGGAAGGGTCCCTGAACAGACCACTCACCCCAATTCTCAGCACGTAGGCATATTCTGCCAGTAGTGTGGGACTGATGATTCGCCACTTGTGCTTCGTCCTCTTGAAATGTGGGTCCGGAAAGAGGAAGAACATCTTCGTCAGCTGTGACACAGGCGTGCACACACAGGATGATGAGGGCCTGGCCTCCATACTCCTGTCCTCCTACCAGCCTAACCCACCAGGGCCCTGCCCCACCTGGCCCTTTTGGAAGAAGTTAGGAAGATGCTTCATGGCATTACTACGGAGACAGGCGATGTTCTGGAAGCCACCTCCAGGAGCTGCGCGTAGGGCCCGAATCCGATCTTGTACATAGTCTGAAACCTTTACCCGAATCTCAAGGCCCAGGATCAGTGTGTTTGGGAACAGCGGTGACAGTTCCACTAGACACAGAAATAGGAATGCAATCATCAACCCAGACTTACAGGGGGTGTAAAGGGGTCAACACAAGAAAGGAAGCCTTAATCTGCAACTACCAAAGCCAGGAACAGCAAGTGGGTAACAGGGAGCTATGTACAGTAAGAGCTGTGAAAGCCAGAACCTGTGTAAGGAAGAAACCTGTCAGAGAAGGAAAACGCAAATATTTTCCACTAAACAGAAAGCGACAGAAGAGTGGTGACTGCACCCTACCAAAGGTGGAAAATTTCCGAGACCCAGTAAAACAAGGCAGTCCTGCTGAGTCCTGGCTCTCACAGGTTTCACTGTATATAAATGCCTCTATGCTAGAGGAGAGAACTAGGGGAGATACAGAAATTGTCACCAGAACTGGAAATGGGGGTTGGGGGGCTAGGAATACATGCTCGTTTGCAAATACGTTAAATTTTCGTATGTTGTCTCATTTCAGCCTTACGACACTGTGGTAAAATGTAAAGATGTGGAAACTGAGGGTGAAAAATGCCCAAGGTCATAGAACTAAGAAGGCTTAGAGTTGGATCTTGAACCAAGGCTTTCTGATTCAAATATCATGCTCTTTCTTTCTGTCACACAGTTATCTGCATGGGAAGATCTAAAAATAAGGAGCCAGTCCTGCATGCATGGCTGAGACAATACCGACAACACAAAACGATACAAGAGGGACCTGAAAACACAAGAGAGGAGCAGTAGGAATGAATTTTGGTAACGGGGCGGGGGGGGTGGGGGAGGGAAGGGGGTTAGAATCCCTGAGAAAGACAGTTCAGGATCACTGACCACAGTGGCTAATCTCTGATGCTTGTGCTGACCAGCTCACTGAGCCAGCACCTAGCAGGTGAAACGGCTCATGCAGAAATTGGGGCCAGGGGTGGGGCCAGACAGGACAACCCAGGTTCTAAGAGGCATTTGAGGCAGCCCCCTCCATTCTCCAGGGCAAAGTCCACAGACTCAGAGTGAAGAGAAGGTGGAGGCTCTCCACACTGATGTCACGGTGCCAGTGTCTGGTCCGAAGGGGAAAGGCCAACTATGGGCCCCACCAAACCTGCTGAAGTGGCAGAACCTAGGCCATTGCCTCTCCTTGCCCTAAAGAAAGGGCCAGAGTGTTACCTAACAGGCCACCATAGCCACAGCCTATGTCTGCAAACTCCACTTGGGCCTGAGGTCTCTCCTCTTTCTTATCCTTTGGGTCATCATGGCTCTGATTTTGGGTCAGTGGGGTGAAGAACTGTGGGTATAGCTCAGACCAGTCCATCTCCTCTGGCTTCACAGGGCTATTGGAGAGAAGACGTGAGAGATGTGAGAAGGTTGGTCATACAATGCAGAAGTGGTACTGTGTGTCTGGGGGGAAGTGCGGGTGGAAGGTGGGTGGGAGGAGGATTTCTCAAAAACTCTGTAACAGTAGGCCCTGTGGCCTCTAGGGGACAAACTGGAAACCACCCTTAACCCTCAGTGTGAATCACAGGCCCATCATGAGGTCCATGATTGCTGACCTGCCCAAGTCCATTTCTAGGCATTGATGTGCCTCTGGCTGGGACGGCAATTTGTTTCCCTTCTCCCAGAGACTAAGTCCCTGGGACCCTACTTTATAAATTCTGTCGGTCGGAGATAAAGTAATGTGTGAGCGGGACTGTGTGTGTCTTTTCATTAAATCCAACAAATGAAACCCAAAGATGGAAACGGCATAGCGCCTTTTCCATTTTAGTCTCAAGTAACAATTTCTTTCTCTTCCTATACCTGCACCGCTACACAGACTTCTTCCAGAACGCCACGCCCACTCCCAACCGGTCGACTCCGCCCCTGGCACACCTCCCGAACCCACCCCTAACAACACAGACGTCACCCGGATGATTCTCCCTGGTCTATCCCGGATTCTCCCCCACCGTCGCAGGACGCCTGGTCTCTCGACGCTTTATACTGGACTGAGCTGCCCTGGGTTGTTTTGAGAATCCGCCTTCCCTTCTCTCCCCCTGTCCCTGCTTCCTGTCCCGCTCACTCACTAGCGCAGCGTATGGTCCGCCATGGGGTTGGAGTGAGCACGTTGCCGGTAGTAGCGTTTCTGGGGCTGCGGGGCCTCTGCTCCGGCCGCGTCCCCAGTCTCGACTCCCGCCATAATCCGCAGTCCGGGGTTTCTCCACCGAACCCACGTGGGGACCGAGGAACGAGGCGCACGATAATGACGCAGTCAGGCACTTTGTGAGCAGGCCCCGCCCCTTAAAGACCCAAGCCGAATTCGGCTGGCTAGGCGGGGAGGGGCGAGTAGAGAAGGGCGCCTCCTCACCCTCACTCTCTGAGCTGGCAAGGCCAGGCCCAGGAGCCCAACCTCTTTTTTCCCTTAGCCTGCTTCTGCTTGGGTCTGGGTTGCTATCTGGTTGCAGGCGCCTGTGCGCCACAGGTGAGAGGGGTCTGGGGACCCCGCCTCCTATTGTGGAATTAATCCTCATTCCCTCTCCTCTCTCCCGGTCTCGGGCCAGTCTGCCTGGGCCGACCCGCATGGTCCGGCTTGGTTGTGCGCCGGGGACCCGGGCGAGGGAGGAGCGGCTCCTCATTCCACCTCCAGAAAATCAAACTGGAGGAAGGAGGGCAAAGTCGGGGAGGCGGGGCTCCGTGCTACCGGGACGCCGAAACGGCCCGCAGTCCCCACCCCCCGCCCCGCTGCAGATCAGGGATCCGAGCGAGGGACGTGGCGCCTGGGCACGCTCGGGCGGATGGCGGACCCGGGCCTGGAGCCGGAATCAGAGCCGGAATCGGTGTTCCCGCGGGAGGTCGGGCTCTTCGCGGACTCTTACTCGGAGAAGAGTCGGTTCTGCTTCTGTGGGCACGTGCTGAATATCACGCAGAACTTCGGTTCCCGCCTTGGGGTGGCAGCGCGCGTATGGGACGCGGTGAGGAGTGGGCTTCTCCGCGGGAGGGTCCGCGGGCGGTCCGGACTCCCAGCCTCCCAACGGGAATCATCCCAGCGACAGTTGTTTGTTTGTTTTTCCCCCCTTTTTCTGCTTTTGTCCCATAGGCACTGAGCCTGTGCGGTTATTTCGAGAGTCGAAACGTGGATTTCCGAGGCAAGAAGGTGATCGAACTGGGCGCGGGAACTGGCATTGTGGGGATCCTGGCTGCGCTGCAGGGTGCGTGAACTGGCTGTGCGGCGGGAGGAGGAGGTATTGGGGGGAGCAGGGGTGTGGAGAAATTGTCACTTTGTGGATTCTTGGGGGGAGGGGAGTGGTTTTGCCCCAGCCGGTTCCCTTCCTTTTAATAAACTTTTTTTTTTTTTCGTTCCCACCTGTGTGCCAGGCAGGGCTGATTGGCTGTCAGAGCACCCAAGGTGATTGACTGATTTGATGGCAGGAAATAAAAAAATCAGCAGGCTTTAGGAGAAGGAATAGTGTCTGGTTTTTTGCTCTTTGGTTGTTTCATGGAGAATGCTGGTCCTTGAAATCCCCTTAGCTTTGGACACTATCTTTTGTCAAAATACATATATGGGGATACCTTGTCAGGGGGACAACCAGAGAGAACTGCACTTATTACACCTCATGAGTCCTTTATAGCTTCATCATGAATATGTTTTCGATTCTTTAGGTTTTGATTCCTTGGGAGAACCAAGCTTATGGGTTTCTGAGGGTTAGGGTGTGTTTTGGGGGAGATGCGGGTAGGAATCAGGCACTGCGGAGTTGGAGAAGGAAAAGGTAAGGAAAAATTCTTAAGTTTTGTTCAGAACCAACAACTACAAAGGAAACAGTTTCTTAATTTATAATCTAACGGGCAGACAAATTCCACACCCAAAACAATCATTTAAACACAGAGTCATTTCCCTTCGAAAGCAAATTAATATATCCTTGTTCATAAGCAAAGAATTAGGTCACGTTAAGGGAAGTCTTGCCAGAGGTGGGCATTCATTTTTCTATTCCTTCAACCGACATGTATTCTGAGTCTCCTATGTGCCAAGCATTATGTTAGGTATTGGGGATACAACAATGGGTAAGATAGATTGCCTTCCCCCCAATGGCCTAGGGTCTAGTGGGGGAGATGGGGAAGATGTTACAGTACAAGAAGTATGGTTAGGTATGTACAGGGAGTAGTGGATACCTTTTGGCCATGTCTAACTTTGACTTCTTGGGACTCCATCAAGGGGAAGCTCTGTCAGAAGAGAAGAGGGTGAACAGTATGAACACAGTGGGATCAGAGAGAATGGGAGTGTCAACAGCAGTTTTTCCATGAGGCATGGGTAGATGAGAGGCAGGTGGTTATGCTAAAAAGGGGAGAAAAGACCTATAATATGGACAGGATTATCTGCCTTCACTTGCTCCAGGACTGGCTTTTCTTTTGTCCCCTATTCAGCTCCCAAGTCAGAAATCTGGGTGTCACCTGGTCTGTTGCCTTCGCCCTTCACATCCTGGCAATCAGCCAGTCCTGTGGGTTATATGTTCTTAATACTTCCCCAGTTGTCCATTACTATACCCACCAACTGTAGTTCAGACCACTGCTGCCTCCTGCCTGGATTTGCACAAGAGCCTTCATGCTTCCCCATGGGGAAGCTTGGCATGCCCAAACTAGATCTTTTGATCTTCCTTTCCAAAGCTGTTTGTCCCTTAGGTTTTGACATCTGATTGAATCCAACCACCCTCCACCCAGTGGGAAACCGAGCCATAACCTTTGACACATCCTTTTTTCTCACCTTCATATTCGTTGTTCAAGTTCTATTGATTTTATCTCCTAAATATCTCTTGAATTTTCTCATGTTTTTCCTTTTTCACTGACAGCTCCTCAGTCCAAGCCACTGCCATCAGTTGTCTGGACTGCTATACAGGCAGTCCCTAGGTTACGAACATTCAACTTGAACTTAAGAATGATAAATGAATGCCATAAAACCTATTATATTAAAAACTCAAGTTAAATACATACAATAGTTTGAATAACAAACACACTCACTACTTTGTGATGCTCATCTCATGAAAACATTGCGCAGTCTGGAAGTGTTTCTTAGGTGTTTTATATGCATTAAAAGAAAAGAAAAAACCCTTTGCTGTAGAATCGATTCTGACTCATAGCGACCCTATAGGACAGAGTAGAACTGCCCCATAGAGTTTCCAAGGTGGATTCGAACTGCCAACCTTTTGGTTAGCAGCTGTAGCACTTAACCACTGTGCCACCAGGGTTTCCTTTATATGCATAGAGAGGTAAAATACTGTATACTAAGATATTTCAGTAACTGACACTAAATAAGAACCACGTGTATCTGTTTCAACTTACTTACAAATTCGACTTGAAGACACAGCTAAGAATGGATCTTGTTCGTAACCCAGGTACTGCCTGTCATTAGCCAAACTGGTCTTCCTGCTTCTCCTTGCCCCTGCCTAGGCCTTCATTCCACCCGGTGATCAGACTGATCTTTCCAAAATGCAGCTGTAATCACATGCCTCCCCCACCTCCAAATCTTTCAATGGCTTCTCGTTTTCAGGATAGAATCAACACCATCAGCATGGCTCTGCCTCCATCTCCAGTCTCTTTCTGCCTCACCGCCTCCTATGCTCCTTGTGCTGTAGCCACATTGCCCTCTGTTAGTTCCTCAAGGCTACCTTGAGGTTTCCTTCCTTGAGGCCTTCACACAGGCTGTACTCTGTCTGAAACCCTTTCACTACCTGGTTAATGCATGTTATATAAATACTGCATTTTCTGCATATACCTTTGTTGTTGTTAAGTCCTGTTGAGTCCATTTTTGACTCATAACGGCCATATGTGACAGAGTAGAACTGCCCCACAGGGTTTTCTAGGCTGTAATCTTTACTGGAGCAGCTCGCCAGATCTTTCTCCCATGGAGCCTCTGGGTAAGTTTGAACTGCCAACCTTTCAGTTAGCAGTAGAACACTTAACTGTTGTACTACCAGATACCTATGTCCATGTATGTATCTCTGTATCTATATATCTATCTATTTGTGTATACATGTAACACTGTGTATCTATGTATCTACCTACATTTATATGCTGCAATTTCCCATATCAGAAAAAAAACTCTTGATCCTATATTTCCTTCTAGTTACCACCCATTTCTCTGCTTCATGTTGCAAAAAACTCCTCAAAAGAGTTAATACTTGCTGTCCCTAGTTCCTGTCTTCCTCTTTTCCTCAGTCCATCCCAGTCAGACTTGTGTCCCATCATACCCCCTCCACTTCAGTTGCTCTAGTCAAGGTCACTGATGATCTACCTGTTGTTAAATCCAGGGGTCAGCTATCAGCCCCTTACTTGACACTGCAGCATTTGACACTCCCTCCTCTTTGAAACACTTCTTCTGGCTTCCGAGGCACCACACTTTTGGTTTCTGCCTACCTTCCTGGCTCTCCTTTCCAGTTACCTTTTTTGGTTCTTTTTTGAGTGTCCTGGGCCTCAGGGACAGACCTTTGACCCCTTCCCTTTTCTGTCTACACTCATTCCCAAGCAATCCCATATCATTTTATGGCTCCGAGTGCCTCTCTATGCTGATGACCCTATGAATCTCCCATTTCTGTCTTGTTTGTATAATGTACTCTATATCTCCATTTGGTTGTCAGATAGACATCTCAAACTTAATGTGTTCCAAAATGAACTCATGATGTTCCTGTTTAAACCTGCTTTTTCTGTAGTCTCCCTCATCTAAATGAATGGCAGTTATGTCTTCTAGTTGGTCAGGACAAAAATCTTGGAGCCATTCTCAACAGGCCTCTCTCTCTCTAATATCTCATATCCAAATCTGTCAGTAAATCCTGTTGGTTCTACCTTCAAAAGATATTCAGGATCCAGCCATTTTTTAGCCATTGCTACTGTCCTGTTTTATGCATCACCATAGCACTTATGTCAAGAAACCTGGTGGCAGAATGGTTAAGTGCTTGGCTGCTAACTCAGAGGTTGGCGATTCAAAATCATCCAGTGGCTCTACAAGAAAAACATCTGGTGATCTGCTCCGGTAAAGATTACAGCCTAGAAAACCCTATGGGGAAATTCTGCTGTGTCACATGGGGTTGTGGTAAGTTGAAATTGATTATATGGCACCTAACAACAACGACAAAGCACTTATTACCATCTGATGTACAGTATATTTTTAAATTTTGTTTGTCATTGTCCATTACTTGCCACTAGATTGTAAGATCCATGAGGGGAAGGATTCTTGTCTGCTTGCTACACTGCTGTATTCTCAGCACCTAGCATATCTCAGGCATATAATAAATACTACTGAATGAATGAATGCTTAGTGCTTTCAACTGCTCTTTCTATAATGGTTATCATGATTATGATTTAGTAGTTACCTTTGCAGTACCTACTGTGTCTGCACCTGGAGAATGAAGCTCAAGGAAGGCTGAGGTTTCGTCTTGCTCACCATTGTATCCCCAACCTTAGTAGGTGCTCAGTACGTATTTACTGGATGAATGAAGCTTTTTGAAATGCTAATCTGATCATCTTGACCTCCTGTTCTACCCTAAAACCCATACCCTCAGGATCAAGTCTGAATCTCCTTAGCATGTCGTCATCACTCTCCTCTTTAATTTCACGTCTTGACACCTGTCTCTCTTCTATATCCTTTAAAATTTAGCCTTCCTTGAATGCACATGCTGTCTCACCACCAGGCCTTTGTACTTGCTCTTCTCTGCATGGAAAGCTCACCTGACTAACTCCTGCTTGTTCTTCAGGGCTCACCTTAGGTCACATCTTCTGGGAAGCTTTCCAGACTCGTGCAGGCTGGGCATGTGTCGGTGGAGGTGGGTGCATAGCCTGTCTCCAGCTTAGTCCTGCCCAGGCTTTTGCTGATGTCTGATTGTTGTGTGTTGGGCAGAGAGGTTGAAGATTAGCTCAGCGGAATGTTGTTGTTTTAGAATGTGGAGTAATGAGAATGGCAGTGGGTGAGGTGAAGGTTAGTGCAACTAAAAGCCCAAGTATAGACTTTGAGCTGTCAAGACATTATCCCCTAGGCTCTGAGGTCTCTGGACTTTCCAGGCAGGAGCCGAAAGCCCTCGGTTGGTCCCTCTGACTTGCATTTCTCCTCCTTCCTCTCTCTCAGGAGGGAATGTTACCATCACTGACCTGCCTCTGGCCCTAGAACAGATCCAGGGCAATGTCCAGGCCAATGTGCCAGCTGGAGGCCAGGCCCAGGTCCGCGCCTTGTCCTGGGGGATTGACCAGCATGTCTTCCCTGGAGACTATGACCTGGTGCTGGGGGCTGATATCGTGTACTTGGAGCCTACCTTCCCACTGCTGCTGGGAACCCTTCAACACCTCTGCGGGCCCCATGGTACCATCTATCTGGCCTCCAAGATGAGACAGGAGCACGGGACAGAGAGCTTCTTTCAGCACCTCCTTCCCCAGCATTTCCAGCTGGAGCTGGCCCAGCGGGATGAGGATGTGAATGTCAACATCTATAGGGCCAGGCCCAGGGGACCAAGACCTACTTGATGTTAACTCCTCTGCTCCTCTGAATCCCTTGTCTTAATGAAGGAGCTGCCATATCTCCAGAGCCATATCTCCAGAGCCATAAATGCAAGAACCAAAAAGGATGGATTTCCCTTCCCTCTTTTTCCTCCTTTTCTCTTTGTTCCCCCAGATATTCTTGGACATCCACAGGGAGGTGCCTACTTGCTAAAAGTCCAAGACCCTAGTAGTACTAGTCTTAGAGCACAAAGGGGGCTTCCAGTTCTTGTTCTCAGAGAAGAGTGGGAAGGTGTTCACAGTTTTTAGGTGTGGGGAGGTAAATGGGATGTGAGATCAGTGGCTGCTGATAGTCACTGATTGCTTCCAGTCCTGCTGTTGTCTGTTTACCCTGAATGGATTTTTTTTGCTAGATTCTATGGACTTTGTTAAAGGGAAAGAAATGAGCATTAAAGATTCCTGCATTTAAAGAACTCAGTTTTCTGCCTTGGGGCCTGAGAAAAAAGAAGCCTCAGACCATCCATTTTTTACTTCTAGAGATGGAGTCTGGCAGGAAGGCTCCATGGCTCTAACTGGATCAAGTCCTCCCAGCACTGAAGCTGGGGTTAGGCACAGAGCTGTCCTTTGGACTATAGCTCCTTCATCCTTTGTGGAGTTGGAGCCCTAATCACAGAACGTTACGCTGTGCAGAAGAACGTTGGACTGAGTACTAGATTCTTCTCGTCTTTGATTTTTCTTCAAGTTTCCAAGCCCCATCATTTCTTCCTTCCTAATGTGCTTTGCCTTCACCTCTTTTCAGTTCTCACTGTGGCCCTTCCAAAATCAGTTCTGATTAGCTCCTGCTGCCTGCAGAAGGAAGAATAGGCTCCTTTGCTGGGTACTCGGTCTATCCCCATGTAATTCCAATACTACCCTTCTGCTTCATTTCCTACTCCTATACGTGTTGGAACCTCTGGCCAGATTACAAACGGTCTATTCTTTTTCCCTAGATCCACACCAAGATTTGCTGACTTCTTCTTTTGTTCTTTATGATGATCTCATGCCTGGAAGGGCTATTTCTATCTGTCAAAATCTTCATTACTCTTCATGGGTCCTCTCACATGTCACCTCTTTCCTGAAAATAGCTTTTCCTGAGCCTCCTATTTGGATGTGATTTCTTTCTCCCTTGGAACCCTTAACTTGATTTAACAAGTTAACAGGATTTAACTTGTCTCGTGTAGTCATTTGTTTGCTCCTTACTTTCGCACTACTAGGTTGCCTATGAGGGCAGGGCTGTAACTTACTTATCTCTAATCCTGGTTGGAAACCCTGGTGGCGTGGTGGTTAAATGCTACAGCTGCTAACCAAGAGGTCGGCAGTTTGAATCCACCAGATGCTCCTTGGAAACTCTGTGGGGCAGTTCTACTCTGTCCTATAGGGTCGCTATGAGTCAGAATCGACTCGACGGCAGCGGGTTTGGTTTTTTTTTTTTCGCTAATCCTCGTGGGTGGTTTGAACCCACCCAGAGGTACTTGGGAGGACAGGCCTGGCGATCTGCTTTCAAAAGATCACAGCCTTGAAAACCCTGTGGAGCAGTCCTACTCTGCACACATGGGGCCGCCATGAATCGGAATTGACTAGATGGCAAATAACAGTCCGCTGAAGCCGAGCACAGTTCCTGGCACACAGTAGGTGTGCAACAAATATTTTGCTTATTCAACAAATATTTACTCTGTGGTTTTTTGAAGAGATTCCACGCCTACCTCCCTAGGGAACCTTGGACAAATTTCTGAACATGCCTGCCTACCTCACAAGTTTGTCCTGAATCGTAAATGGATAATAATATTGATAATGGATAATAATGAAGTGGATAATGAATAATAATAACGAAGCACATTAGAAATAAATGTAAAGCATTACCTAAGTGTCTGGTATCGTTATCTTTTTTTTAGCGTTATCATTTTGTGACAACTTTATCTCATGCCATCCTCCGTTTTACAGCTGCTAACCAAAGGGTCGGCAATTCAAATCCGCCAGGCGCTCCTTGGAAACGCTAATGGGCAGTTTTACTCTGTCCAATAGGGTCGCTATGAGTCGGAATCCACTCGACCGCACTGGGTTTCTGGGTTAATGAAGTGTAGTCTCAGTAGACCAAGTAGGAGAGGCGACTCTGCCCCTCCGGCCGGTAGGTGGCTCCATCCTCGTTTGGCGCATTCGTTTGGAGAGGTTTGGTCCCACTGCCACGCCGTAGGCCTGTCGTCTCAGGTGCGCCGGCCTGAGGAGTGCGCGGCCCCGGGAGAGATGTTGCTGCTGCGGTCGCTGCGCCTCTGCTTGGTCGCGTGGAACGGACGCCCCCCGGTGAGGGGGTCCTGGCCCTGGCACAGACTCTAGAGTCAGACTTCCCTTTCCTGCAGCTCTCCCGTGCGGCCTGGGCGCTCCCTTCCCTTCTCCCGGCTGCCGTTCAACCCCATCTCGTCCTTCCTCGGACGGCCTTCCTTTGCTGTCCAGACCCCGCGAACTGCCTTTCGCCCACCTCCCGAGCCCCCGCTTCTCCTTAGAGCATCGCCGTGCGCATATGCTTCCCACCCCCTAGGGGTCCTCGTTGGTTCCCGCCTCTCATCCCTTTCTCCTTGTTATCTCCAGGCGGGGCCCCTTCTGCTTCAGCCGCCCCAGCCATGGAACACGTTTCATGTGGGGCCCTCGCTGTCTGACTCGGCTTCCAGCAAGGAGCTCCTCATGAAGCTGCGGCGGAAAACGGGCTACTCTTTTGTGAACTGCAAGAAAGCTCTGGAGGCTTGTGGCGGGGATCTCAAAGAGGTGTGTGTGGTGGAGAAGGTAGGGCGGTGTGCTAGGCCCGACTTAACACTCTAGGGAACAGAAATAATGCCTAACGCTTTCTGACCCGTAAGACTTAACTGAATCTCAGCTTTTGTCTGACTTGGAAGCAATTGACTCAGGATTCCAGGGTTAACAAACGCTAGTCCATGGAATTCCAGAACACTTAATTGTGCTCATGAGGAATCTGTAGATAGATCAAGAGGCAGTCGTTCAAACAACAAGGCAATACTACTTGGCTTAAAGTCTGGAAAGGTGTGCGTCAGGGTTGTATCACCATACTTACTCAATCTATGCTGAGCAAGTAATCAAGAAACTGAACCATGTGAAGAAGAACGGGCATCAGGATTGGAGAAGGACTCATTAACAACCTGTGATATGCAGATGACATAACCTTGCTCACTGAAACTGAAGAGGACTTGAAGCATTTACTGATGAACATCAAAGACCACAACCTTCAGTATGAATTACACCTCAACATAAAGAAAACAAAAATTATCAGACCTGGACCAATAAGCATCATCATGATAAATGGAGAAAAGATTGAAGTTGTTAAGGATTTCATTTCACTTCGATTCACAATCAACACCCATGGAAGCAGTGGTCAGGAAATCAAAAGATGCGTTGCATTGGGCAAATCTACTGTGAAAGACCTCTTTAAGATGTCACCTTGAAGACCAAAGTGTGCCTGACCTAAGCCATGGTGTTTTAAGTCACCTCATACGCATGCAAAAGCTGGATGATGGATGAGGAAGACCGAGGAGGAATTGATGCCCTTGAATTGTGGTGTTGGTGAAGAATATTGAATATACCATGGACTGACAAAAGAAGGAAAAAATCTGTCTTGGCAGAAGTACAACCAGAATGCTCCTTAGAAGCAAAAGTAGCGAGACTACATCTCACATACTTTGGACATGTTATCAGGAGGGCTCTGTCCCTGGAGAAGGACATCATGCTTGGTAGAAGGTCAGTGAAAAAGAGGAAGACCGACCCCCAAGGAGATGGATTGACACAGTGGCTGCAACAATGGGCTCAAGCATAACAACGATTGTGAGGATGACACAGGACCAAGCAGTGTTTTGTTCTGTTGTACATAGGGTAATTATGAGTCAGAACCAACTTGAGGACACCTAACAACAACAACAACGTTCCATGCAAGACCTTCCTCCTTTTTCCTGCTGCTTGGAGTGGAGAGAGTTTGTGTGAGCTTTAGAGTTAGAGGCACTAGGTCTTAAATATGGTGCCCTCACGAACCCTGTGACTTTAGACATCTTTCTTAATCTTTCAGAGTTGCAGTGTTCTCGTCTGTATAATGAAAATACTACTCTCTGCCCCCTAGGGGTGTTGTTAAGATTAAACTTACTCAAAGCATGGGGTACAATGGCTGATATTTGCCATTTGGTGGTAGACAGCAGTAAGTGACAGATTAGTTTCTATTATAGAATTTAGGAGAAACACAAAGAATCAGGGAACCTGAGTATATTTTAGAGCCTCATCCAGTTCTAAATTCTGTGATTTTGTCGTTTGCCCTTTTTCTTTACAATTTGTAGGCAGAGAGTTGGCTCCACAAGCAGGCCCAGAATGAGGGCTGGAGCAAAGCTGTCAAACTCCAAGGGAGGAAGACTAAAGAAGGCTTGATTGGGCTGCTGCAGGAAGGAAACACAACTGTGTTAGTAGAGGTGAGTTGTCAGAATTCTGGATACCAGAAACAGTAGTCTTGGGGGTGGACTTGGTATTCTAAAAGATGTCTGTTTGAGAACAGTAAAGATAGAATTAAACCTGTGAGACCTCAGTTATTAGCTATGAATTCATTTAAGCAGAGAATTGCATGGGTATGTCCATGAGAAAAGCCTTACCAGTCTAAAATATTACTCCTAACTGGGACTCTAGTGTAGCCTTACATCTTGTCACTGTTTATTGGAGCAGTTAGAGTTTAACGCTAGGAATTATGTGAATAGAGAGTAACTGTTTTAGAGGAGGTTTGGGGACCATAATTGATGAAGAATCAGATATGATTAGAGAGAGAAGTGGCTGTACAAGCTGATAACAAAAGTGATTTGGAGTTGGAGGTGGCTGAAGAATGAAGTAATTATGTCGCCATGGGCAAGAGGTGAACTTGTAGTGAGTCCTTCAGGGACATTAATGGAACTATCTTCTGAATGTGTAGGTCATTGCCAACTCATTGGCATAGCTGTAATCACTTCATTCAGTTTCTGACCTCAAGCTAGCAGAGGAGTTGTGGCTTTGAAATTCTAGAGTCATTTATATCTGTTTTGTTGAGTCTGCAGCTTGTTTACCTTGGTTTACTTTTAAGGCATTTTGAGAAGCTGTCAGTAAACACCTTATATAGGAGCATCAATTTGTTCCCACAGGTAAACTGTGAGACAGATTTTGTTTCCAGAAATTCAAAATTTCAACAGTTGGTCCAGCAAGTAGCAGTTGGAACCTTGCTGCATTGTCAGAACCTAAAGGATCAACTGTCCACATACAGTAAAGTGAGTTTGGGGGGTTGTCTCCAGCATGATGAACTTGTTCTGAGTCTTCGTACTTGCTGTTCCTAATTTTTTCAGATATTCTCGTGTCTCACTTCCTTACTTCATTCATGTCTCTGTTTAAATGTTACTTCCTGTAAAAACGGCATGGAGGCGGTGCCTGACCTCCTCTACCTTCAAAAGGAAGAAAGAGAGTCAAGAGCAACAGCCCAAGGCTGATTCCTATGAGGCAGGGATCAGGCATGCCTACTGTCTTTGCCATCTTTACCTATTCTGACACCAACTGTCCCTCACACGGCACACTCTACTTTCTGCTGGGTTCAGTAATTCATTGCAATGGCCACACAGAGCTCTGAGACCATACTCACAGTTATGGGGTTTATTAGGGAGGTAACAGGTTACATACAGCTCAGGCTCAGGAACACTCAAGGATACAGTTCTTCCATCCAGACAGCCTCTTCCCATCCGAGCTCAGAAGCACACCTCTCCCTGGCTGTCATTCTCTGTCCAAAGGCATTCAGCTTTCTCGCTCCATAGGCCAGGAAGGAAGCTCACTGCATCCTTTCCTGCCGGTCAGTCCTGCCACCACTTCTCACCATCTTCCGGGTCACAGCTGGCTCTCCTTTAGTCTCCTGTTTCCAGGAGCTTCTCGCACAGGGATTCTGGGTCCAAAGGACATGCTGGCTCCTGGCTGTTCTTCCTTGGTGGTGCTGGGATTCTTCTCCTTCCAGCCTCTGGGGTGGCTCATTTCAAACCCAGCAGGATGGCAAAACTGACCAATCCTTTTGGTGGCCCATGATTACCCTATCACACAGTCCCATATAGTCATTTGGGTGGGAGTTTAAAGACCATGGCTAGAAAGGCCACACAAAATCGATCCATGGGTACTGCACCTCCTCGGAAAGGAATGCCCTTTTTCCTGGTGCTCTATCCCCTTAGTCTTCATTCATTCTTTTTATTATGGTGCTTATCTATTGCATATTTATTGATTTGTTTTTATTATGTCTTTCTCAGTAGAACGTAAGCTTCGTGAGATCGATTGTCATCACTATATCTCTAGTAAAAGAGAACTGGGCCCAGCACTTAGTTGGGGCTCAATAAATTTTTGTTGAAGCGCTTCTAAATAGAGAGATTGAAGAAGACACAGTTCAGGAGACTAAGCGTTGTCCATAGAAGAACCAAAGAAGGAATTGTATCAGTTTACTTTTGGTTCATCCTTGTTTTCGAGGCAAAAATTAAACTATGGTTCACATTAATTTTTTTGGTTTATTACCACCTTCTTTCTCCTCTTTATCCTTCTTTTGACATCTCTTAGTAAATGTAATTATTACTGCATTAAGTAAAAAAAGTCATGTCAAATGGAAACTGTGATGACATTATTTTCTAGAATTGTATTGAGTATATGACTAAGCATTCTAGTGTTAGCTTTGCTGGTAACACCATGTGTAACCCTGGCCGTTCACTTACTGACTATCTTTTTCTGGGCCTCTGTTTCCTTATCTGCAACAAGGGGCTTTGGTTTAGATACTCAGGTCCCTTCTAGTTGGGACTTAGTCTTTAGTTTGGCTTTTAGTTTGAATTTTTTAACTTTTATTTTGTTTTGAAAAAAATCATATTTATGGAAAAGTTGCCATAATCCTACAATAAATTCCACTGGACTCTTTATGTAGAGTCATTGTTAACATTTGAATGCCCAAATTATCCCTGAATTTGGCCATTGGGAGCCTGTTCAAGCTGACTGATGTCCTTTTGATGTGTTCTCATCATTTTCTGAACATATCCTAACTTTCTGATGTAAAGATACTCTGGGCTTTTGTTGTGCTTTCCTTGCCCCAACCATGGGACTGGCCGCTTTTCTAAGGAATGGTAGTGGGGGAGTGGTATTAGAAACCAAGATCTGGGTTACTGAGATGTCTTTGCTTCTTTGCTGTTTTAGCAGACAGAGCTAGGAAGTGTGTGTGTGTATGTGTGTGTTTCAGTTCCAATCCAGCACTACTTCCCCTCTCCTTTTTTCTATTTTTGTATTTTTCTTCTCCCTTGTTGAGAAACCTGGCTCCTAGCAACTTCAGTATGTTTACTTATTTGTTCACTGTTACAATATGCACAAAATTGTTTCAGAGTTGTTATACCTGGCCGCTGCAAATAACAAACTTACCAACTGGAAGAATTCTTTGTAGTTCTTTTTGTCTTTATATTGAAGGTATGTGGTCAGAGGACTCTGTTGAAAGTAATTTGGTTTATTTATTTATTTTTTTCGTCTATGAGATTATGTTATTTATTTGAAATACGGTTAGAGTCATGTGTTTGTTTAGTCAATTTTTAGTTTTTCCTCCAATTCCTTGTTGAGTTTACTTTTCCAATATGTAAAACATTAACAAGATTCCAAAAGTTAAAACTATAAAAAAGTATACTCAGAAGTTTTACTTCTTCCTCTTCTCTCCCTTCTTGTCCATTCCCATCTGCTCCCCTAGATAACCAGTTTCATTGGTTTCTAGCTACGCTTTCAGTGTTTCTTTTTACAAGAATAAGTGTGTGTGTGTGTACTAAATATGTATATAATATACTAAACATTCTAGTCTTAGCTTTGCCAGTAACTCCATGTGTAACTCTGGCCATTCGCTTACCGACTGTCTTTTTCTGGGCCTCTGTTTTATTATTTGCAGCAACGGGCTTTGGTTTAGATACTCAGGCCCCTTTTAGTTGGGACTTTGTCTTTAGTTTGGATTTTTTTTTAACTTTTACTTTGAAAAAAAATCAAATTTATAGAAAAGTTGCCATAATCCTACAATAAATCCCACTGGACTCTATGTGGAGTCATAGATACAAACACACACAAATAACTTCTTATAAAAAAAAAAAAAAAAAAAACCTGTTGCCGTCAAGTTGATTCCGACTCATAGTGACTCTATAGGAAAGAGTAGAACTGCCCATAGAGTTTGCAAGGAGTGCCTGGTGGATTTGAACTGCCGACTTTTTGATCAGTGGCTGTGGCACTTAACCACTATGGCACCAGGGTTTCCGCTTATACAAATGTAGGCCTAATACGTGTATACGCTTTTAATTTGCTTATTCCCCTTAAGGATATATCCTGGGGTAGGAGGGAATATATCCTGGAAATACCCCATAGCAGTTCATAGAGATCTTCTTCTGTATTTTTCCAGCTCATAGTACTCCCTTGTGTAGGTGTACAGTGGTTTATTCAACCAGTCTCCTCTTTTATTTGGGTATTTAGATTGTTTACAATATTTTACAATTGGAAGTAGTGCCTCTGTAAATAACTTTGTGCTTATGTATTTTATATTGTTGGAAGTGTATCTTCAGGGTAAATTCCTAGAAATGGGATTGCAGAGTCAAAGGATAACTGTATATATGGTTTTGTTAGATATTGTCCAATTTCCCTCCATTGGATTTGTGCCATTTTACATTCCCACCAGTAATCTGTAAACCTTCTAGTTTTCATATTTTATGATTGTATGAAAATATTCTTCCTTACTCCTAGGAAATTGTATTCTAAGATGTTAGACTGAAGGATAGAAGTGGAATGGAATTGGGGATGATTCAGTGGTAGAATACATTTTTGTAAAAATAGACCTGTTGCCAATTTTTAACGTCCTTGGTTTAATGAAAATATCAATTTATACTTAGTCATCTGAGAAATGGTGGCTATTTTTCCCTATTATCTTGATAATTTGAGTAGTGCAGAACTGGTTTGTGTTTGTTTTCTTTGTGCACTCAGGGCTTTCTGAATTCCACTGAGCTATCTGAACTTCCAGCTGGGCCTGACAGAGAAGGCTCTCTCAAGGATCAGTTGGCCCTAGCAATTGGTGAGTATTTGTAAGGATTTTGGAAACTGGAAATTAAAGACCGGATCCCTTGGTGTTCCTCCAAATCTGGATCAAAAACTATAAGTTCCTGTGCCCATAAGGATCAGACAGTATAAATGTGAGAAGCAGGCCATGTGTTAGATGCTAGGGAGCAGTGGACACCCTGAAGAGCTTATGCTGTGCTAAAGGAGTCAGCCAGTACCAAGCCCTAGTTAATTGTTATCATGGGAGAAATGGGTCCCAGTGTTGTCTGAATTTCCAAATGCCTTTAAAAAATTTAGATTTGTATGTAAAAATCTCCTAATTTTTAGCTGTTTGCAACTAAAATTATTTTGAACTGTGTGCAGGCCATCACTGTGCTGGCCAAACAAAGCATAACTTTAGGCCAGAGATGCAGAGATGGCCCTCTGACTTCCACTTGGCTACGTTGCTGTACATCTTAGGAGAAATAGTACATTAAAGGTCATTTTACCTTTTTTATAAAGGGACTCAGGAAAATTTAATAGCACTGTCTTTAGGAATTTGACCTCTTAAAAAAAAAAAAAAATCTGGTCCTGAAATTGTGAAGGTCCGTTCTCTTAGAGCCCGCTGGCTGTAAAAACCATACCTGGATCATGGTGGTGGGACTAGTTGGGGATTTTCCTTTCTTCCTACATGTCCTTGGTGGATGGAGGGAAGTAGGCCTGGGGTTGGAGCTTGCTGGGAATTTAACTGCTTATCTGAAGTTTCCAGGCAAGGCATTAATTCTGTTCTTATGAAGTCACGCAGTGTTTATGATGACTCGGTGAGTCAGGATGAGAAAGCAGGCAGACAGCAGCGTATGGAGGCTTATTAAGAAATCCTGGAAGAACTGGGTGCTTTAGTCTTGTCAATTTCTGGGAATTAACTATTGGGTAGATCCTTTGAGTTGTTTTAAAACTCATTTTGGTTTCTGGATAGTCCTTTTTCATGACTTTTAGATATACCTATAGCTAATACGGAGCCCTGGTGGCATAGTGATTAAGATCTGTGGCAGCTAACGAGAAGGTTGGCAGTTTAAATCCACCAGCCATACGTTAGAATCCCTATGGGGCAGTTCTACTCTATCCTATAGGGTCGCTTTGAGTTGGAATCAATTCGACGGCAACGGGTTTGGTTTTATAGCTAATACGGGGATATTTATCCAGGCCCCTTTGTTGATTCTGCCTTTTGGTGTATTAGGACTTCTTTTAGAGGGAAACAGTATCCTGGGAGTAAGAGGGAAGCTAAAGTCCATTTTTGGTTCTTAGAAACAGCTCTGAAAATGTAATCTTTTTATTTTTGATAAGAGAAGGTTGAAACTATCATTTGACATGGGGTTTTGGATTTTCTGGGGCTGTCACTTGTGACTTTTTCCTAATCAGAAGTTGTTTGTGTCAGTTACAGTGGTATTAGGGAGGAATAGTAATTGGTGGGAAAAAGCACTTAATTGCCTTGGAGTCAGATCTGAGTTTTAATTCCAGCTCTACCATTCATTAGCTATGTAACCTTGGGCAGATTACTAAAGCTCTCTGTAAATAATGTAGTAATAATGGGCAGCATTTGAATGCCCACTATGTGGCAGACACTGTAATATGTGTTGTTATGTATTAGTCATCTAGTGCTGCCACAAGAAATACCACAAGTGGATGGCTTTAACAAAGAGAAATCTGTTTTCTCACAGTCTGGTAGGTTACAAGTCCAAATTCAGGGCGTCGGTTCCAGGGGAACGCTTTCTCTGTCAGCTCTGGAGGAAGGTCCTTGTCCTCAATTTTCCTCTGGTCGAGGAGCTTCTCAGGTGCAGGGACCCTGGGTCCAAAGGACGTACTCTGCTCCTGGTGCTGCTTTCTTGGTGGTATGAGGTCCCCAACTCTCTGCTTGCTTCCCTTCCCTTTTATCTCTTGAGAGATAAAAGGTGATGCAGGCCACAACCCGGGGAAACTCCCTTTACCTTGGATCAGGGAGGTGTAAGGGTGGTGTTACAATCCCACCCTAATCCTCTCGACATAAAATTACAATCACAAAAGGACAACCACACAATACTGGGAATCATGACCTAACCAAGTTGATACCCATATTTTTGGGGGGACATAATTCAGTCCATGACACACATGTTATTTATTTCTCCCAATTACCCTGGAAGGTAGATGGTATCATCTCCGTTTTACAGATGAGGTAACTAAGCATGTGGTATTAGTAAATAGGGTTATGTCATTAAGTCACTTGCTGAAGGTCGTATAGCCAGTGGTAAGATGCAGAACTGAGACCTGAGCGTAGGGTCTGTCTGACAGACACCACAGCCCATGTTTTTAAATGCCACAGTGCCTGGCACAGAGTTGGTGCTTAGTAAAGGTACTCTCCAGCCCCTACCCTGCACCTACCTTTTTCTCTTTAAACAAAAACTGAAAGTGGTCTCTCTCCATCTGGTAGCAAATCCAAATGCAGAAGGACTGTTTGTCAAACCTGGCCTCCTATGTGCGTATTTTGGTGCTACCACAGGCATCATATTCTGGTGGAGCGTTGTTTTTTTTGTTTTTTTTTTTATAGGGAACCTGGGAGAAAACATGACCCTTAAACGAGCCGCATGGGTGAAGGTGCCATCTGGGTTCTACGTTGGTTCTTATGTTCATGGAGCAATGCACAGCCCCTCGTTCCACAACCTGGTACTGGGAAAGTACGGGGCCCTGGTCGTCTGTGAGACGTCTGAGCGGAAAGCAAATCTTGAAGACCTTGGTCGCCGCCTTGGGCAGCATGTGGTGGGCATGGCCCCTCTCTCTGTTGGCTCCCTGGACGATGAGCCTGGGGGAGAGATGGAAACCAAGATGCTGTCCCAGCCGTACTTGCTGGATCCCTCTATCACTTTGGGACAGTATGTGCAGCCCCAGGGGGTGTCTGTAGTGGATTTTGTACGGTTTGAATGTGGTGAAAGCGAAGAGGCAGCGGAGCCTGAATAGATTCCAGAGACTTTTGGCCCAGGAGGAAATGTTTATTCTGAGCTCTGGACATCATTGCAAAAAGAAGTTATTTCCTAAGCCTCTTAAAACCTAGAATTCGCTTCTTGGATCAGGCAAACACATGAGACTATGTTGGCATCTCCTGCCTGGAAGGGAGATGAGAGGGCAGAGGGGGCCAGAAACTGGCCGAATAGATACAAAAAGAGAGAGTGGAGGGAAGGAGTGTGCTGTCTCATTATGGGGAGAGCAATTAGGAGTACATAGCAAGGTGTATATAAACTTTTGTCTGAGAGACTGACTTGATTTCTAAACTTTCACTTAAAGCACAATAAAAAAAAAAAAAAAAAAACCCTAGAATTCATTTTCTAGTTCATAATGAAATTATATACTTCTGGCTAGAGTTATTAAATAAAATTGTTTATATAATAAAGAGGGTAGAATCATTTTTTCTGGGTGCCTTACCTGTGACAGATTTTCAAAAACAATGCTTGGGCCTTATTGAAGTAACTGACAGCGTCTGGGAAAAGAGGCATCAACAATTGCACCGCTGTTCCCTTTAACATAGATTTATTATGGTTCCCTAAAATTTCTAACTCACCCATTCTAGCTTATTCCTTCTATTACATAGAACGATTTTGTTCTGCTTCCACTTTGTGACATGTTTGAACTATACTTCTACCCTGGAACTTCCCCCTTAACACTGCTTCTGCCACATGAATTCCTTTGGAATTGCTGATTCAAAGTTAGAGTTGTCTGGAAAATGTGGCTTATTTGTTGACGTCTGTAGCATGCTTTGAAGGCACTCTGCAGTGGTATACACACTGGTTCTGGCTTCATTACTGAAATTAACAACACATGGCCTTGTATCTCTTGGGTAATGGGGTATGGGTGGGTGGTACTGAGGTTTCCTGGATAGCTGTAAGGCAGGTTTTGACATTCTTGTGCCAGAAAAGGAATTACAGTGGCCCAGTTATCCATTAGAGCCCTGGTGATGCAGTGGTTAAGAGCTTGGCTGCCACCAAAAGGTCAGCAGTTCGAATCCACAGCAACTCCTTGGAAACACTATGGGGCAGTTCTACTCTGTCCTATAGGGTCGCCATGAGTTGGAATTAACTCGACAGCAATAGGTTAGTTATCCAGCGAGCTTGCTCAAAAGTGGCACTTCACCAGTACTGAAACATTTCTTCCGACATAATTACTAGAACAGGCAAACCCAGAGACTGAAAAGAAATCCATTTGCTTGTACAGGTATCTTTATTTGAAAAGTTAAAGATGCTCTGGCACATACAGATCTGGGCATTGGGATTTTGACTTTGGGGTGTATTTGCAAATAACTTCAATGACTTGTTGGCTAAATAGGTTTTGGAAATGCCTGTCTTAAAATTAAAACAAACTTAGATCCTGGCACCAATATTAAATGTTTTATGCTTAATATTTTTGTTATCTTACTTTTGACTGTTAGAGATTCATGCATTGTTAGTACTGAGGCTTTTAGACAGAAGGCCACAAAACCCCAAAATTGGGTGGTTAACATTTTAGGTATGAAACAACTAAGGAATGCAAGGATGAGAAAAAATGGAGCATATGCTATGATTTGCAGACCCTGTTGTATCTATATTAAGTAGCTGAATGTTAGGCAAAAATTGGTAGATAAGTTTTTCCGGGATATTGGCACTATCTGCCTTCTACTGTGGTCTTGCAGTGGGCACGTGTTTTTTCCTGCCTTAGAAAAGCCCCTTTTCTTTCTTCAGTTGGAGCTGTTTCCAGCCAGGTAGAGCAGCAAATTGCCCTCTTGTGATGCCAAACACAGAAACAAAATCCTGTTCAGAGAGGTAATTCTAAGAGAGAAAACAAAGTTTCTGGTTAGAGGGAAGACATGGCACATATTAGTGCCAGTGGAGTTGGGGGGTGGTGGAAGGAGTCCTAGAGTGATCCTAGAGCAGAATGCATTTTTCAGAAACTCTGTACTAGACTTATTCATTGGAGAAGTCTTCATGTTGTGGAGTTCCTTTTTTTTGTTTTTTATATTGTAGTTTAGATTTAGATGAAGGTTTACAGAATAAACTAGCTTCTCATTAAACAATTAGTACACATATGGTTTTGTGACAGTGGTTACCAACCTCATGACATCAACACTCTCCCTTCTTGACCTTCGGTTCCATATTACCAGCTTTCCTGTCTCCTGCCTCGTCGCCCTTGCCCTTGGGCTTGTGTGCCCCTTTAGTCTCGTTTTGCTTTATGGGCCTTTGTAATCTTCGGCTGAAGGGTGAACCTCAGGAGTGACTTCATTACTGAGCTAAAAGGGTGTCCGGGAGCCATACTCTTGGGGTTTCTCCAATCTCTGTCAGGTCAGTAAGTCTAGTCTTTTTTTTTTTTTTTTGTGAGTTAGAATTTTGTTCTACATTTTTCTCCAGCTCTGTCCAGGACCCTTTATTGTGATCCCTGTCTGAGCTGGTCACCATCTAGTTGTGCTGGACTGAGTCTGGTGGAGGCTATGGTAGTTGTGAGTGGAGTCCCATTTTGGCCTGTGGAAGAAACTGACTGGATTTAGTGTTCTCACAGTCCCAGCTGGCACCAGTTTCTTGCCAGAAGGATAACAAAAACAACCCAGAAGGACAATAGATGGCTATATATTGTATATGGATTATAGACATTAGATTTTGTTGGAATGGCTTTATGCCCTTAACTACCATTTTTGGCCAGAAATTTTCAAATGTAAGATCAGGTGGGTCTTGTTGGGAGAATAAAACTCTCCTAACATTTATTTATTGATATATTTTGTATTCAAGTAACGATTAAGATATGGCTTCTTTCAAGAAAGTTGTAGTCCAGATACTTAACAGTTGGTTAGATAAGACATTGTGGAAAATCCAGAGACCCTTCCCAAATCAAGTCACTCAAGGGGAAAATCAGTATCATGAATCTATTCGTTCAGTGAAAACTTAAAGCCTACTTCCACTATTTGCCAAGCACCATTTTAGGCGCTAAAAAGCTGAGAATGTCCTGGTGAACAAGACAGAAAAGATCTTTGCTCTTAAGCATTTTACTAGTGGGGAAGACAGACAATGAACCAGTATAAGGGGACTGGAGGGGGCAGTGTTAGACATGTGGTCAAGGAAGGTCTCCCTGGGGAGGTGACATTGGAGCTGAACCTAAATGACAAGGAGGAGCTGGCTCTGTGATGACGGGGAAGAATGTTTTTCAGGCAGCAGCAAAGGTAAGTGTAAAGGCTCAGAGGCTGGAATGAGCGTGTTCGAGGCACAGAAAAGCAACCACTGGCTGAAGAGTAGTAAGTAAAGAAGGTAGTGATCAATGAGATGAAAAATCAGAGGGGTGAGGAGGGGGGCCAGACTGTATGGCAAAAGGACTGGATTTTATTCTAAGTGGAAGACATAGAGGTGTTTTAAGCCGAAGGGTGTCATCTCTTCTAAAGGATCTCTTTGGCCGTTATGTGGGGAATGGATTCTAGGGACAGGGTAGAACCCAGTTGGGGGACTATTGCAGTCTTCCATATGACTTGGACTAGGCTGGCAGCGGACAGGTGGGGAGGAGTGAATACAGACTAATAGATAGATGTGGGAGGTGAGAATCAAGAATAAGCCCTTGGGGGGAAAAAAAAAAAAAGAATGAGCCCTGGATTTTTGGCTTGAGCTACTGGGTAGCTCAAATGTTTGCTGAGGACCTCCAATGTGCCAGAGCTGTGGTAGGCCGTTTACTGAGATGGGTGCTTCACTCACCGAGAGCTCCACTTGGCATCAGACACAGTGCCTTCAATCACTCACCTCCTTTTTGGCAGGGTTCACATCCTCAGGCAGCTCCAGGTTCTTACTTCTCAACAGAACTTCTACAGGGTAATATTTGGGCTCGCTGTCATCAGAATTCAGGGGGAGGGTCACGTTCCTCATGTCCTAGGTAAGATGAGACAAGAATGTAGACACAGCAAAAAAGACTGTTCAGTGTTTATGGAATCACGGTTCTCTGTGTATGACACATAACATTTGGCTTATACTACCTCACCCTTTGTGATCAACTTTCAGAACAATGGACTGCAAACTTGGTTGCCTGTTAGAATCATCTGAGAATCTAAAAAAATTCAGATTTTGGAGGCCCTTCTCAGGAATGCTGATTTACTAAGTCTAAGGTAGGTCCAGGGATTTTTTTTTTTTTTTTTAACAGCTCCTTGGATAGTATAGATATATAGCCAGTTTGGCATAAGTGCTGTGTTCAAATCTCATTGAAATATTGGGATCACGTACCATTCCTTGGCACCTTTACTTAGGCCCTACATTCCCAGCCTTTAACTCCAGTCATACTTTTAAAAATACATTTTAAAGACGCTAATCACCATTAGCGTTGGAATCTGAGTATGTAGAGCACAAAGGATAAGTTTGCCAGATGGTTTAAACACCTGGTGCCATGCACGCACCCTGATGTTAAAGAGCTGTAAGGTTCCTGGCAGAGTCTCTGCTTCCCTTAGCCATTAAAATAGAGGGAGATGACCTACATTTCCGTGGACTTCACTGTCAGACACTGATACAACTGTCACTTGGGTTAGAAGCTTATTATTTCTGAAAAATATTGCCAGTAAATTTAATCTTTCCTGAATGGCAGAGAAAGTTGAATAATAAAATTAGTTTTTGGTTTTTTTTTTTTTTTTGAACAGCAAGTCTGTTTTAAATCCTGGAAGGTAGTAAAATAAGGAACTTGGCTCTGAGACCTGCTTTTCTGTTGATTAAAAAAAAATCTTTATATCAAAATAGACAGCTAGAGTAATACTAAGAGAGACACAACAGGGTTTTGCCCATGTAGCATCTGTGACATTGCTGTCTGTCATTGGCTCTGGTTGCCTGTGTGACTTGCTTCTCTAAGAGCAAACCCAACTGTCTTAGTTATCTAGAGCTGCTTTAACAAAAATACCACAAATGCGTGGCTTTAGCAGACAGAAATTTATTTTCTCACAGGTTAGGAGGCTAGAGGTCCGAATTCAGGGTGCTGACTCTAGGGGAAAGCTTTCTCTCTGTTGGCTCTGGAGGAATGTCCTTGTGTCTTTTAGCTTCTGCTTCTGGGCAATCTTCTCATGGCTTGGCATCTCTTTTCCCTTATCTCTACTCTGTTTGCTTGTTTAATCTCTTTTATATCTCAAAAAAGATTGACTCAAGATACACCCTACACTAATCCTGCCTCATTAACATGACAAAGGCAACCCATTCCCAAATGGGATTATAACTACGGGCATAAAGGTTAGGATTTACAACACATATTTTGGGGGGAACATAATTAAATCCATAACACAAACTCACAGCAGTGATTCTTATGATAGCAGCAGCGTCTCCCAGCTCTTCTTTTAACTGTTCATATGATTTTCCTGCCTGAGAAGAGATAGAAAACAGAATAAGGTGTCCTCAGGAGAAGCAGAAAAAAAAAAAAAAAAAAAGCCAGGGAATCAGAAGACAAGTCAGAAATAAGCAAAGATGACAACTCCCCACTTCTGGGGCCATGGAGGATTGGAAGGTGCTGAAACATGCACTGCATTCTTTAATGGGTCCGCTCACTTCTCCAAGCAAGACTTGAGAAAGCAGTTGACTAAGAGTCAAAAATCCTGTGTCTATGAGCTAACTGCCTTTAGACAAAAACTTACCTGCTTAGCTTTCTTGTCCATAAAATGGGAAGCATAATACTTGCCCTGGCTATCTTACCAATGGTCGTAAAGATCAAAAGATAATGTGTTTGCACGCACTTTATAAACTGTTACTCATACACACTGCTTATTCTTGAGACGAGCTATGAATTCCCCAACTGGACTTACTACCATGGTGGGTGTGAATGAGAAGAAAGTAAAATGGAGGGTGGAGTGAGCGTGGAGGAAACGGGGTACTGGTTTTACTCAGCCCTTGAGTCAGGGCCCTGCCTTCCCACTGAGCTCTTAGTTCTGAGTTCCCTGGTGGTAAGAATGTCTTCTCCATTCTTTTTGTTCTTACACTCCAAATGTGAGGGTCCCAGGCCAGGAACCAGCCTGTGAAGGTTGGAGGCTCAAACCCCTGTTTAATGATCAGGATTGGTGTGTCGGTATCTCGGCCACTGGGGTGGGTATGCAGGTATTCCTGGGCCATAGTGAGGGCTCTCTCCTTCTCTGTGGCATTCGCCTCAGCCCCAATCCACAAGAACACCTGTTATGGTAGGGAGTTAATATTTTTTAATGTGTTTGTACCAAAAATTTAAGTACTAGTTCATACACACTGCCCTGTCTTTCCCCTTCAGCAATTAACAGCCTTAGAAAACTTTCCCAGCCCAATTGGCTCAGCAGAGAGAAAGATTTTCCCAGAATCAGCTTGATATTTGTGATTTTAATTGCCACCCATGTGTATCTCCCAAATCTATATCTCTAGTCCTGAATTCCCTTCTGAACTTTAGCTTACTGAATCCGGGTGCAAAATACCTCCTTTTGGCTATCTCTAAGCATCTCAAATATAACACTCTTCCTTTCTAAACTCATGTCTGAGCCTCCTCTCTTGGTGAGTGGCATCCATCTAATCAACTAAGGCAGAAACCTGGGAGTCATCCTAGATGCCCCCTACATCCAGTCAGTCACGGAGGCCAGCCGACCTTCCCTCCTATGCATTTGTCAACTCTGTCATGGTCCCTCTGTCCCCACTCCATTGCCCTGATGCAGGCCCTCAGCAGGTCTTGCTGAACTATTATAATAGTCTACTGCCCGGCCTCCCACTATGTGGTCTTTTTTTTCCCTCCCCTCCACCCCTCCTTCTACAATTACTAGAATGATCTACCTAAAGCACACGCTGATCCTGTTGCTCCCCTGCTTTAATTTTAGTGAATTTTCAGGATAAATTTCAAACTTCCTGACAGGGTTGGTAAGGCTCATACCTACTTCGTCAGCTTCATCTCTAGGATGCTCCTTAAGTCTATTTGATGTTCTGATAATATTTCTTATTGTGTCCTTTATACTATAATCTTTCATGCCTTGCTTTTTCAGTTGTGCTGTTCCCTCTACCTGGAATGTCTTCTCCACTCTTCATTGCCTTGTGAATGCCTACTCATCCTTTGAGGTTCAGCTTAGGAACTGTCCCCTCTGGGAAGTCTTCCCTCAGTCTCTAAGCTATGTTAACCAAAAATCAAACCAAACCCGTTGCTGTCAAGTCAGTTCCAACTCATAGCGACCCTATAGGACAGAAGTAGAACCACCCTATAGAGTTTCCAAGGAGCAGCTGGTGGATTTGAACTGCCAGCATTTTTGGTTAGCAGCCGTAGCTCTTAACCACTGTACCACCAGGTCTTCTAAACTATGTCGAGTGCCCCTAATTTGTGTTCCCATCCTATGGTACCTTGTGCTTACTTCCATCATAGTAAAATGATGTTTCTATGTCTGGTTTCCCCCATTAGCCTGTTAACCCTCAGGGCAGGCCCTTCACCTTGGTGACACCACACCTAGCCCAGGCCTAGCTCAGAGGAAGCGCAGAGTTTGCTGAGCCAAACTGAAGAAAATGGGGTGTAGAGAAGAGGTTGCCTTGAAAATATACCTTTCACACCCCATTGTTCCATAAAAGGTCTGTGTCTTTAGACTTGGAATCTGCTGCTATTGATCCTAAGAGAACAGAGTGCATGATAATATAGGATGGTCTGCTTTTCCCAAAGCAAGCTGAGAGTTTTAAACAACATTCTATTCTTTCCAACCCTGGAAAAAGGTAGGCTCTTCCTTTGGTCACTATAGACAGATGTGACTGTGAATGGTCCAGTGCTACCCTGGTGTTTATTCTAGGGTGAGATATTATACAAAAATAACCTAAATTATATCATTTGTTCCGAGTTCTCTGGATGTGTCTTACCTGATCCCAGGTATCCAGGAGCATCACATCACCAGGGTTCAGGTCGTCCTGGGTGAAGTCTGTGATCTCAGTGACAATGAACCGGCCAGTCTTATTGGAACATTCAAAGAGACGGGGCTGGACATCTAGGATTTCCTTCTGTAGTCTGCAATACAGCTCATTTAGAGGAACTGAGCTTCTTAGAAATTGTTTTTAAAACTGAAAGGGGCCTTAGAATTCGTGCTGTTCTCTAGCCTGGGAGGCAGGGGGAGCCAAGAGGCAGGGGATGCTGTGTTCCCATACCTTTTGTCATTGGCATAGGGAGCTTTCCCTCCCAGTATGTCCCAGAACTCTGCTGGCTCCTGGCCCTCAGCCACAGTGTCCTCGGTGCCATCGCAGAGAAGCCCAGCCAGCTCCTTAGCCATTGCCCGCTCATCCCCGCTAGACCCCTGCGAGTGGGTGTGGAGAGCACAGATGGTTAGTCTCACATGGGCACATTGATGTGGAACTAGAAGCTTCTAAAACGCATAGCTCTGTGGCTGGGGTCCAGCTACCAAACCACAGTACCTCAGACAGTGAGACAGGTTTGTTCTTCAGTGCTCTGAAGAGGGAAGAAAAAGTGTGGCAAGGAGCCGCACCAGACTCTAAAACCCTCAGTTGACAAAGCACCTTTTTTCAGTGGAATTCTAATGCCTACTTTTGATTCTCTTCTTTTTAGAGGAAAAAAAAAAAAGTTTATTTTTCTAAATTACAAATAGTAAAATTCACTCTTTTAGTGTACAGTTCTATGAGTTTTTTAAAATGCATAGAATCGTGTTATCAATACCACCATCAAGATCTAGAACATTTTCCTCACTGCCCACCCTAGGCCCCCTTGTGCTAAACCTTTGAAGTCAAACCTTCCTCCTTCCCCCTCCTCTTAACCTGTATCCACCGATCCATTCTCTATCACTATAGTTTTGCCTTTTCCAGAATGCGACATAAATGGAATCATACGGTACGGTACGTAGCCTTTGAGTCTAGCTTCTTTCACTTAGCATTGCATTTGAAATTCATCTACCTTGTGTGCATCAGTGACTCTTCCTTTCTTATCACTGAGTAGTATTCCATTGTGTAGATGTACCTCCGTTTACCCTTTCTCTGATTGAGTTGTTTCCAATTTTTTGACAATTATGAATAAAGCTGCTATAAACATTCGTATACAGGTTTTTGTGTGAAAACAATTTTCTGCTTCATTTGGGTAAATACCCAGGAGTGGGACTGCTAAATCATATGTGTATGTTTAACTTTTTAAGAAACTGTCCAACTGTTTTCCAAAGACAATGTATCGTTTTGCATTCCCACCAGCAACATGTGAGAGTGCCTGTCTCCAGTCCTTGTTGGCACTTGATATTGTTTTTTTTTAGCCATTCTAGTAGGTGTGCAGTGGCATCTCATGTGGCTTTAATTTGCGTTTCCCTAATGACTAATATTGTTGAGTATCTTTTTAGGTTCAAGTCTCTTTTGTAAAACAATTTGAGTGTTTTTTTAGTACATATGCAGATACAAATCTGAATTGACAAAAGCACAGTGTTTTTGTTGTGTTTTAGTGTCCTGCTACAATCCACCAAACCGGTGTGGAAAGATTGTCTTATTTCGCCTTCATCCCCGTAGAAGTTTGTGGGGTACCTCTTGCTGTTAGTGAGTTTCTCAGCAGAAGCTTAAAAAACCCAGTGCCCTTGAGTCGATTCCGACTCATAGCGACCCTATAGGACAGAGTAGAATAACAGAAGCTTAATTGTGGGGAATATTGGTGATCCCCTTGAAGAATCTTTAGGGAAAAGCCTCCTCTTGTGAGAACTGCTCCAGCCTACTCTTTAGTCCCTTTGACCTTGTTGACTTGAGCTGGGCTCAGGGCTGGGCTTTCAGGGGCTGATCGAACCACTGGGCCCAGCCTTCCTACCTTGCCGTACCACAGGTAGTGCTGTGCCTGGGTGCGCAGCAGAAACACATCATTGGAGTTTAGGGAGGAGGCGAAGGCTGGAACCTCCACTGCTTTGGTGTTAGATTTGTCATTTCCTTGAATCTGGAAGAGCCTTATCGGAGGGTCAGGCTCGTTATTTCCCTTCCGGGAAGTCCCACCCTAGAGAAAAAAAGAAAAGCAGTGTCTGGATCTTAGGAACACCATGTGAGAAGAATGCTGGCTTGCCTTTTGTGGAGACTGTGATGTTATTTGATGCCTTCTCTGCCCTCAAGGAGCTTCTAGGCTAATGGAGAGACCAGGGTGAGCTGAGTTATGGTACCAGTAATTTTATTTTTCATTCTGAGAACTTTATTATATGCCAGGTTCTGTGATTGGTAATTTACTGACATCAAGTCATTGCTCCTCATAATAACCCTGTGAAGTAGGTATTATTATCCCACAGAATAGATGAGGAAAAAGGCACAGAAACCTAGCTTATAAATGACAGGGCTAAGATTTGACCTCAGGGTTGTGTGATGTTAAGGACATGACTTCATCAACTGCTTTGTAGTGTTTTAGCCAGGAGTTCATGGGAGAAGTGAGGCTTGAGTTGGGTAGAATTGGAGAACAGAGGGCACATTCTGGTGGGGAGGAGAGGAGGTGGGTAAGGCACATGTAGGTCTAATGAGGAGACTTACCTGTCTGGAGTGTTAGGGAGTTGAGAGAAATACACCTGCACAGGTCATATAGTCAGATTATGAAAGACCCAGAACATTAGGCAGTGGTTTAGACTTGAAGCTCTAGGCAGTTGGGATTCGCTTAAGTGTGTGTCTACACAACCCCTCCTTCTCACCGCTCCTCTCCTCTACTGTAGCCCCCTGCTGGCCCATTATTTCTGAACATTCCTGCTAAAGGTAATTTTATCTGGAGGTCCTCACCTCAAAGATAACCAGCTTCCCTTTGAAGATGGCCATGAAGTGGCGTGGCTCCTTTCCCATGGTGACCCGAACCTGCACGGGGGCCCCATCAAACTGCTGATCCACCTCCACTGCCTGGTATGCGGAGGCTGCCAGCTCATCCTGGGAGGCATGGCGGCCCTGCAGAGTGAGAGGAGAGTGATCAGCCTCTCTACCTCCACCCCAGCTCAGCGGCTGGAGGAGTATCAGGGTCTAACACCTCAGGCCTACCTGCCAGATGTACAGGATATAATGTGGCTTCCCATTCACCTTGTATGTGTAGAGAATCAGATAGCAGTCTCCCCCATAAAAGAAGCCATACCACTGATGCTCCACGGGGACCAACTCCAGGTTTTCAATTCTCCAGACCTGGGTGTAGAAGGAGACACAGTTCCTCAAAAATGAGGGTCCTGTTAGGAGAGATAGCTACCTGAAGGGACTGGGCCATATCAACAGAGAATCCAGGTGGTGAGGCACTAACATCCACCTGAAGAACCCTGCCCTCCGGCTCTTCTTTCGCAGTGGTGAGGGCGCAACACATTTGCATGATTTGAATCCCAGGAGGAACTGGATCATCCCTGCAGCTTGGCCAGGTGCACCCCCATCGAGGCTCTGTCTTTGCTAACTGAGAGATGATTTGAATATAGCTGCCAGGTGAGTTACCGATAGCACATTTGGCTATCTGCCTTTCGCCTTCCTGAAGAATTGTGGGAGGACTGCAGACTTGTAAGACCCCTGGAGAATATGACCAGGCACCAGAGGTGAAAAGGAAAGCAAAGCAGACACAGAACCACCTGCTGCCTCCTCTATAGCAAGAACCGTCGAGTGTGCCGGGGCTGCCTGCCCTGAGATTTGAATCATTGGCTTACCTCAGCTTTCCCATTGCCGTCATCAACCATTCTTTCCTGGGCAGCCACCTCTGGCTTGCTGTGCAGTACAGTCACATCAAACTTCTCCTGGACAACTTTAGCTGCAGGAAAGGGGTTGAGAAAAGCCAAGTGAGTGAGAAGCATTGCTACCTAGAGATTTCTGGCAGTGAGCGGATGATCTGGAGGGCAGTCTCACCGATTTTCCCAGTGCTGAACGTTTTCCCCAGGCCTGCGGTCCGGTCCTTCACTGACCACTTCTGGAACAGCTGCTTGAACATGGCCGACTCGGCACCATCGTTTACAGTTTCTATGTTGGTGCTGCTGGGGTAGCCCTTCATCTTGATGAAGCTCTGAAGACCGCCCCACCCCCCCGCCCCAGATAGGTGCGTCAGTTGGAGCATGCACTGGGTTCTTTGCTTTTGGGGGATCCCCCCATTTGAAGCCAGTTGGTAGGTTCGTTCCCCTCTGGGACTCAGAATCAAATTTTGAATCACTGCTGCCTAGGGATCCAGCTATCTGCCTCAAGGAAAGAATTGAGTGGAGTGTTTTGGTATTCTTCATTAGCATGTCATAATTATGGTTATTATTAACTTTTTGCAAGGTCCTCTATGCCGTGTTCTCTTAGCACTCACTCCACTGGCTTTGCATAACGCTAATTTGCTCATTGTGTTGTTAGCACATCTTGTTTGGTTTACCTGCATAGGTCTGAACTATATCATAAACTCCTTGAGGACAGGGCCATTAACCTTGACACGTGAAAGCCCCTTCAGTAGTACCTACTACCTCTTTTTCAGCAGGTACTGTGTGCCAGGTACTGTCCTGAGTACCTTACAAATATAATTTAACCTCACAACAAATTCAGGAGATGGATATTATGATCTCCATGTTAGAGGTGAGGAAACTGAGACTCAGGTGTTAAGTAGTCTTCCTGAGATCACTCATCTGGAAAAGGCAAAATCCAGACTTGAATCCCAGTTTTTCTGTCTGAAGTCCATGTGTAACCACAATACTATATGTCCAAGCACCCAGAATGGCTCTCTGAACAGGTATGAAGTGTGACCGACAGAATTACTTGGACTATATTGCACATCTGTAATTCCTACCAGGGCTTTAGACATGGCCATCTGTTTCTCAGCCTTTGTGGCTCCTTTTCCTTTCCACACATAGATCTTGGTTCCACTTTGGTCCAGGATGTAGCAGTCCTGAAGCAGTCAGGGATAAATGTGGTTACTGCTGCTCAGGACCATGAAGAAGGCTTTTCCCCAGGGTTTGCCTCTGGAGCCAGCCCTGACCACCCCAAGCTCAGCCTACCCAAGCTCTACTTACATCATGGTTCAGTAAGTCTTGGACCAGAGGCCTTGTGGCAACCTCTGTGACCGCCAGCTGCCCAGCTGAGTCAGAGACACTAGAGAAGGGAAGAGGTTAGCCTGTGCTACAAAGCATCTTGTAGCCAATTTGATGTTTTTCCTGTTTCCTCGCCTTGTTTTAGTGTGGAGTTTCTGGGTAGAGTTTGACTTCTTAGAACAGGAGTGGCTTGAATTGGAGACAGGAATGTGATGGACTCTGGAGGAGACTTTTGTGCTTTTCTCTCCCTCAAACATTGCTCTTTCCATATCCCTGAGCATGTAGACCAGAGTAAAGGAAGGATCTCCCCAAGAGGTCAGGAAGAGTTGCTAACAAGAACAGAAAATAGCTGCCTCCTTGAGTGGGGGAACACCAAGGTCCTTTTGGGAGCTGCATTTGAAAAGGACTGAGAAGAAAGCCAGGTGGCTGCACCCAATATGAAGAGCAAGGCAGAGGTGCCTGGTTTTCTAGGGGACACCTTCCTCCCATTCCAGCTTCCATCCAGCACCCAGGTTTATCTACTCACTGGTACAGCAGGATGTTTGATTTCTGCTGCTGATCTATGATCTCATCAGGCATTGCAGGCTTGATAATGGAGCGTCGGCCAAGGGTGTCCTGAAGGACCTTCAGCAGCTCTGGGCTGTCCTCCTCCTTGTCTCCCTCGATCACTCCTATTTCAGCACGGCCCCCTCGCTCCCTGTCCCGAATATCCTTTGCCAGAAGCATAGCCTGCCAAAAGAGCCCAAAGAACCACTCAGCTCATCTGGGCCCCGTTTATGTCTGATGGCTTCGGATGGAGCAACCTGGACCCCAGACGTAGGAGTTATTCTGATGCTGAGAACCCAGGGTGATTAGTCACAGGCTCACAGACTTGACCTGTCTCCAAGCCAGGGTCCAGTGTTAATCTTGGGGAAGAGCCAGCATGGAAGGAGTAAGGAAAAGGCACCTGAGAGAGTGCAAGCCCCACAATCTGGCCTGAGAAGGGGAGACAGTGCTAAGACTAGAAATAGCCATACCTTCAGGCGCTCCCCACTGTTGCTCTCTGGGCCATTCCATT
The DNA here is from genome assembly GCF_030014295.1 of Loxodonta africana. Classification (NCBI taxonomy): domain Eukaryota; kingdom Metazoa; phylum Chordata; class Mammalia; order Proboscidea; family Elephantidae; genus Loxodonta; species Loxodonta africana. The sequence continues at coordinate 79,562,644 of NC_087345.1, read as the reverse complement.
GGATGATGACCTTCCCAAGGTCCATCAAGAAGACATCACCTCGGTTAAAACTGTCCCAGCTCATTTCTACCTGCAAATGAGAGCTAGGCATTGTTTGGGGGGAATTCTTAAGTGCCAGGTGGGGAGGGCCTGGGCCAGGACAGACAGTGGACAGGACTTACCTCCGTGGCCTTGATGTTTCTCTTCCCCTTCACATGTAGCAGCCGTTTCACATCGTAGGTGTTGGTCTCCACATGCTTCATCCCTGTGGCCACACCCCCCTTCTTGTAGCTGAAGGAACATCCATTCAGTTATTTACTGAGCCCCTGCTGTGTACTAGGTACTGGAGAGATGGTTGTGAATCATGCAGATGCAGCCTCTGCTTGTGTGGGAGGTGGACAATAAATAAGCGAGGTGTAACTGCTGTCACATAAGTAGACTTGTGACTGTTTGACAGGGTGTTCAGGGAAGTCTCTGAAGAAATGACATTTGAGCTGAGATTTTAAGATGAGCAGGAAGAGTGCCCTGGGCAGAGGCAGCCTCAGTTACAAGCCCTTGTGGCACGAAAGCACTTGTTTTGTTCTAGGAACTGCCGGAATATCAGTGACTGAGGGGGAGACGCGCCTGAGGGGGCAGCAGTGGCATTAAGGACACCACAGCTCTAAGGCTGGTATCTGTGTAACCAGCCCCTGCTCTCTAGTCTCTGGCACTCACCCCAACCCAGCATCCCACTCTTTTAAGGGAATACAGAAAGCAATGCTGGAGCATAGGGGCTTTGTCTTTGGCCCAGCAGGTCCTCAGTTAGAGGTGATTGCAGACTGTGAAAAGAATTCTCTAGTGCTTTGGAATTCCTTTGTCTCCACCCCTTTTTTTTTAATCTCAAGTGCAAAGATTTGAGTAGACTAAACTCAGTTCATGGCACCTTATCATAATTGCTCTTTACAGGAGCCCTCTCTTGTTTTAAGTATTTACCTCTTCCCTATTGTCTACGTACCTCACTCACAGCCCTTCCCTGCTCTAAGCAACCATCCTAACGTGCTTAATGTCTCTCTTTTTTAATTTCATTCTGATAAAATGTGTCCTGTTGTTTTGTATGCATGTACCTTTTTTTAGAACAAATTGATCTTCTGTTATACATCTGTCTGTTTCTTCCTTTGCCCACTAAGCACTGTGTTTTTGAGATCTATCCATGTGTTATGTGTATAGCTAACCCATTGCTTCCAGCTGCTGCATAGCACTCTGGTGTGCATGGAGTATTCTCCTATCCAGTCTCCCAGTGATGGACACCTGCGTTGCCTGCAGCTTCCTGCCTCTACTGATGACCCTGCTATGAACAGTCTGGTTCACGTTCCTTTATTGACCTGGGTGAGCGTTTCTTTGAGATATATGCCCAGAGGTGGGATTTGCCTAAGTGGCATCAGACCGCTATCCCCAATGCTGTGCTAGCCCCCACTACCACCAGCAGGGCACGAGAACTCTTGTTTCCCTATAGCCTCGCCAACACTTGGCACCACTGAGTTCTCTAATTTGGACTACTCTAATAGGCAGAAGCAAGGATGGCGAGACTTTGTCTCGTGTACTTTGGACATGTTATCAGGAGGGACCAGTCCCTGGAAAAGGACATGATGCTTGGTAAAGTAGAGGGTCAGTGAAAAAGCAGAAGACCCTCAGCGAGATGGATCGACACAATGGCTGCAATGATGGGCTCAAACACAGCAATGATTGTGAGAATGGTGCAGGACCAGACAGCGTTTTGTTCTGTTGTACACAGGGTCGCTATGAATTGGAGCTGACTCGATGGCACCTAACAACAGCAATAATAGGCTGAAGTGATAGCCTTGTTTTGATTTGTATTTTTCCAATTACTTTCTTTATATGCTATTGGCCCTTTGGGTTTCTTCTTTAGTAAATTGTTATTTATGGCCTTGCTCTGTGCACAACTACTCACATGATGCCCTGCTTGAAGTAGCCATGGAAGGTGTCAGATTCATGGCCCTGGACCTCTCGGTGCTGCACGGGGCTGCCTCCCAAATAGTCGTCCAGCTGGGTGGTGTAGATGGCTGCACAGCTCTGCTCATCCTGAGAGGAGTCCTTCCCGATCCAGTAGTGGATGTCCTGGGAAAGGAGACTTCCCACTCTCCGCGTCTGGGATGTAGCCAAAGAGATGAGGTCAGAAGGCGAAGGCAGCTCACCTCCCCATTTGCCGCTGGCGGGGGAAGATGGCAGCATACCTACAGTGCCTTGTATCCTGTCCTGGACAGGCTCAGGACCTCTCTCCCTCTCTGCAGCTGTCCTGGGCCCTGTGCAGGCCTGCTATATGGCTCGAGCTCTGGCGGCCCAAATTCCTCCCCACATTTGGGGACAGCAGACAGACAGCTCTTTGTCCCCAAAATAAGTGGGGATCAGCAGGGATCTTGTCAGAGTTGGATGGTAAGACTTACTGCTCCCTTTGCTCCCCTGAGCCACAGGCCCTTCACTTCCTCAGCTAGCACGTGCTGATCTGTATACTTGTGTGTGGCTCTGTCTGTGCCAGTCATTTGGGAGATCGTTTCCTCAACTAGAAGGAGCATTTTGAGGCCAGAGATGGGCCTTGCATTGATCTGACCTTCCTCTGCTCCACTTTAGTCTGGGGCCTGGGCCCCAGGAGGGAGAAGTGCTGCTCATGGGCTGCTTGCTAAGTTTCAGCTAAAGCCCTGCCCCTGCCCTCTGAGGCAGCACCAAAAACCCAGGCTAAGGATGGCCTTTGATAGCACAACACCGATGAAGGAAACAGACAGATAACAGGACCTGATTACCTTCCCTCACTAGCACCCATGTCCCCGGAGCCCAAGGACTGGTCTCAGGGGTGAGGCTGGCAGGGATGTGGGAGGATGGTACTCACTGAGAGGACAACGTAGCAGTCCCCCTCATAGAAGTTGCCATGGGCACTCAGAGGCATCAGTGCCAGCTCCATTTTCTGGAAGGACAAGGTGTGTTTAGGCTGTATCCCCTCCCTCCCCACCCCCACAAGACTCCTCTCCCGACCATCGTTTGGCACAAGCCATGGGGAGAGCTTGATGAGACCTTACAAGGTGCGGTGGTCAGTCACAGGATTCAGGTGGCCACTCTTCTGGCTTCTGCTGAGCTCTGCCAACATCACCCTGGGTCTGAATTAGGGTCTCTGTCCTGGTTTCCCCTCACCTCATCCTCCTCCCTGCTTCCTGCTTGCTCTTATCTTGCTGTATTGTGGGCAGCCCTGTGAGCCACCTCTAGCCCTTTGCAGGGAAAAGAGTTGGATATAAACTATCCAATAAAAAGCTCTGACTCTAAGCAGCTGCTGCAGTGACTCCAACACTGTTCCCCAGCTCTCATCACTGACCACCCCTGTGTGGCCAAGACGTGAAAGAAAGTCGAGATCGTGCAGAGCTGTGGGAAGTGAGTGCCGGCATGTAACATGCTCCGTGCTGAGGTCCCATATTTGGAGTCAGTTGGGTTGGGGCCCTGATTTGTCACCTGTATGTATGACTTGTCCCAGGAGGGCCACTCGCACGGCCTCAGATTTAGATTTTCTTCACCATTTCCAAGTGAGGAAACCTGCAGCCATACTAGTGTGTGTTATATACAAAATGTGCATGTTAACATAAATCAGAGACTCCTTCAGCCCGAGACCAGAAGTACTAGATGGTGGCCGGCTACCACCAATGACTGCCCTGACAGGGAACACAACAGAGTCCCTGATGGAGCAGGAGGGAAGTGGGATGCAAAACTCAAATTCTAGTAAAAAGACCAAACTTAATGGTCTGACTGAGGCTTGAGGAACCCTGGAAGACATTGCCCCCAGACTGTTAACCCAGAACTAAAACCATTCCTGAAGCCAACTCTTCAGACGAAGATTGGACTGGACTATCAGATACAAAATGATATTTGTGAAGTGTGTACTTCTTAGTTCAAGAAGATACATGAAACTAAATGAGCAGCTCCTGCCCAGAGGCAAGGTGAGACGGCAGAAAGGGACAGAAGCTGATTGAATGGACACGGGAAATCCGGGGTGGAAACGAGGAGTGTGCTGTCACATTATAGAGGGAGCAACTAGGGTCACATAACAATGTGTGTATAAATTTTTGTACGAGAAACTAACTTGGGCTGTAAACTTTCACTTAAAGCACAATAAAAAAAAAAGTGCATGTTAAATCTAAAAATGTTTAATATACCACAATTTTTGTAACTGTTATAGTACCTGTCACCTCTTCCATAAACTGGGAGCCTTAGAAAACGGAACTGACCTGAGCCTCTGTGAGCTCTGAGTGTCTGGCTAGGAAGCTGGGACTCCCTCCTAATTGAGGACAGTGAGGTGAGGGGTCACCTCTGGGTTTTGTGCAACAGCAACTGATCGGGCTTCGAGGGGATCCCACATCTGGCAGGTGGAGCTGCCCTGGTCAGGGAGGTCCCCAGCTACAAATATCTGGAGCTGAGAGTCACCCCAAGGGGGCAGGCCCAGATGGGAAAAGAGATGAGCAGTGCCCATCTGAGTAGTCCCCCCACCACGCACACTTTGCAGGAGCCAGGTGCCTGTGAAGGACATTTTCCATTTCTCTGACTGAAGCAGCTGGGAGCCTGCAGGGTGGGCCCCACCCATCTCTCCAGGCATTTACTGCAAGTGCAGACTCACTGAGCAGATGGCTGGATAAAGGGCGAGCTTATTTTTGCTTGGAGCATGGCTCTGCAGGGCTAGGAGCATTTCCTCCACCTGCTTCCTGCACCCAGGAGGGGCCAGGGCTGGGAAAACATGCACTTTGATGCCGTCTCTGCCCCTCACTGTTGCCAAACCAGACTGAGGAGTACTCAGGGCGGTCATCTGCAGACCTGGGTGCCAGACTCTGCCCCAGACCGAGTGGTGAGGCGTCCATCTGCCCTCCCAGCTCACCTCTATTCTCCAGGTGATGATCCCAGGGTTGTCGCCCACAGCCCTGAAGGCGCTGCTCAGAGACATGGTGTTCGTCTTCCCAGGACTGAAACGTCACAGAGCAAGAGAGGAGATGATGCCTCTGATGGCCTGCATTGATCCAGCTTTCTCTTAAGTCACTTCCCATCTCTGGTTAGCGACCATGCCGTGTCCTTGTGGCACGTCCCGCACCATCTCACAAATGGCAGGGGAAATGACTTGTCCAAGTTCACTTGTGAGCCTGACAGGCACAGGGATCCTACCCAGAAGTTCTGCTTCCCACCTACCACTTCCCTCACTAAGAGCTCTGGTAATAGCTGCAATTATTTCCGTAGCAGTTGTAAATATGTGCAGCCCATTGTTGATATACTTTGCATATGCTATCTCATTTAATTCTCTTAAGGTGAGTGTGAGTTATTTTCTTCATATACCGTAGTAAAGTTCAGAGAGGTTACATAGAGGTTCAGAGAGGTTAAATAACTTGCCCTAGCTCACACACTAGAATGAAATTCAAATCTGACCCTGAAACCTGTGCTTGCAGCCACTTCGGTATGCAGCAGTCCTTCCTAAACTTTTCTAACTTCAGTGGTGCATGGTGGGTGGACGGGCACAGGGGCACATCCAAACTCGATAGCCTTCCTCATCCTCGTTGCCTCTACCCCTCCCGAGACTCCCTGCTTGCCAGATACTCTCCACAATCGACTTTTTGACCTTCTCTTTGGGCTTTTACTTTACAGACTTTTTAAAAAACTGTCTTAAAATTCAAACAACGCTTCCTGCTCCTGTCGTAAGACTGATATATTCCCTGTGCCTTGCAGAAGGGAAAGGAAAATGGCGAGGTTGTGGGGGGACAGAGGGTCCAAGGTGCCGGCAGGGGAAGGCAGGTGTGTCCTGGTCTCCTCTGTGGGCAGCTGCCCTCCTCACTCCCTCCCACATGCAGACCCCCAGAGAGTTGGAGCTCTGGCTGTGTCCTGCCCACTGAAGCAGATGCTCTGTTGCAAGAGTCACCTCAGAGAACTCAGAGGTCTCCAGTTCCTTCTGGACGGAGCAGGAGGTTGGGGAGAAGGGAGGAAGTGGTTAAAGAGCCAGTTGTGTGGGCTGTGCACCGTCTGTAATTAAAGGTGTGTCTCTGTGTCTTGAGTTAGGCACCTACACGTGCGCATGGTCAAGTAGGGGCTGTGTAAAATTAAAATGCCTGGCTCCTGCTCTCAGGACGCTTGCAATCCGATGATAATAGGCAGAACAGATGAACGCTAGTTTCTCCCAAGAGGCAAAGGAGAAAAGACAGGATTGATGAGCTGTAGGGTTTACATGGAATAAAAAACCACCTGGCAAGGACTGTATGGATGTTTGCTACTTGGACGCCTATTGTGCTTGTGAAGAGAAGCATGTCTGACCATTCTTTCCTTGAGCCTTGGCGGGTGAAGCCAGGTTTGGATAGCATGCGCCATTATCTAATATGTACTTTGGCAAAAAACAAAAACAAGCTCCCTTTGTCTACTGCTCTAATAGGACTAAAGCAAAGCAGTGATGTGGAGCAGCCAGTGTTTGAGCTTCTAATTTGATAACTTGCCCTGCCCCACCCTGTGCTGCTCAGAATTGCCAGGAAATATTTGTTCGGGTTTTTTTCAGACCCTAGATTTAGGTCACTGAAGGCAAATGGCATGACCCAACTAGGGGAAGGGGGCAAGGGCTAATGAACTCATTTTTTGGAGATGGGGAAGTACTGACCTGGTAAAATTAGTGAGTCTCAGAGGCCAAAAGCAGACCCATTTCCCAGCAAGGGAATTAGGAACTGGGAAGCTTACTTGACCAGGTTCCCCCAAATGCAGGAGAGGATATGCTCGATGAAGTAACTCCCCGCCACACTCTAACACCCAGAAGATGTCATTCCAATTGTCATATCAAAGTCCCCAAAAGTGGGCTCTCTCCCTCCTTCCTCCCCAAGTTCTAGTTTATTAATTGAACACCATTTGAGAGGACTACAGACACCCCTAGGGTGGGGTGTAGTTTTGAAAGTCCAGCATGAAAGCCAGCAGCCCCTAATACGCTCAGATACTCCCATGGAGGAACCCCAAGCAGAGGAAGCTGGTTTGAACTTCTGCCTTGCACCATACCATCTTTCTCCCAGGAGAGATAGGGGGACAGCCTTCTCCATCTTTTTCAGCTTTTGCAAATGTGCTCTTTTCTGCTCAGTGGTCCCTAAGAAGGGGCCTCTGAGAAGTTTGCAAAACTAGTCACAAACTCCTGGTTCAACTCTTGAAAAGCCTCATCCTCAAAGACAAAGCCAAGGAAATTTCAATCTCCTTTTGTTTCTTCCTTGTTCAGTAGGATTGCTCTACTCATGCAGCCATAAACCAAGCAGACCTTACCTTGCCTTCTCTCCCACTCGATCTTCTTAGTTTTCTGGTGAGTAAGCAGCAGCAGTACTAAAGAACCACCACCCCCAAACCCCAAAGCAGGAGGCTCCAGGCTCTGCTGCTTTAGCTTACTAATGGCTGCACAGGCACTGGTTATATTTGCTTGTGTTTGCATCTTAACCGCATTTTCCTAGTCCCGGCCAATCACGGCCAACCTAGCCCTGGGCTTGACTTATTCAAACCAGAGGGAAAGCTTTATCTGTTCCTATTCAAAACAGCAAAACATGAAGAGCAGACTTTTAAAGGCTTCTTTTTTAACTCCCGCTCCACGCCCTGATCTAATTGATTTTTTAAAAGTGCATAGCCCATCAATAATGCAGGAAAAGGGGTGGGAGGAAATATGAAATTTGCCATATTGTAGATATGGATGCATTACGCTGATGACAGGAGAGGCAGGGGCTGGAGTGCCATCCTTTGAGCACCCAGGATGTCCAGGCCTCCCTGAGAAGTTTTTGGGCATTTCTCAGAGGTGAAGCCTGGGAAGGGCCAGGAGAATGTTATTAGGTTGTCCAGTTTTGCTCCTTGGGGCCACCGCAAGCCATATATCAATCTGTTTGAGTGACTACTATGTGCTGGGAGCCGTGCCGGGCTCCTGGTCTGGGGACATCAGTGAAGCACAGAATATAGACAGACTCCTGTAACCTTGAGCAGAAGCCCAGTGCTGAGTCTGTGGCGGCTCGTCCAGCCTGGGTGCCACAGCTTTATCACCATGAAAAGGGCTGTGGGGGAAGAAGGGTGGTGCCCGAATGAACAACAGCAAGGTCAAGAGACAGTTCCCATTCCTGGATGGGTTTTTTAAACCCACTTTTATTAATTGTAAGTAATACAAATATTCCAAAAATATAAACAGACACTTAATGGCATCCTACATTTCAAGTTCTTGAATACAACAAATTTATCAAACCATGAATCTGTAACCAAGGTGGTCAGAATACCACAGCCCAGTCACAGTGGGAAGGTGATCCCCCACCTTGCAAATGGCGTCGGGAAGCGGAAAGTAGCAGGAGATGGACCGTGTCAAACAGAATAATAACAAGAAGAGAAGCTCACGGAGTCCAAACAGGAGGGTCTGCTCCAGGGACAGGTCCCACAGCGATAATGGAATGGGGCTACCGGCCAGCTCCTCCAACCTGCCCTCCCCTGGTTGGATGCAGATATTAATGGGCTTAAAAAAAAAAAAAACACCAAGAGAACAAAACTTTAAATCCCATTTTACAAAAAAGGTGACTGAAGGGCCCTAGTGCCAGTAACCAACTGGAGGCCTGGAGGGGAAAATGGTCTCACCTCCCCAGATTTTTGGCCTGGTTGGGACACAGATGCAAGACTGCCTTATGAGGGCTGCCCTACGAGTGAGGCCTTGGGAAGAGGGCAGGGGCAGCGGAATACAAGGGAATCCATTTCCCAGGGCATGACTGCCTGGAGACCTCCCATGCATTAGGACAAAGAAACTTCTGGGCCTTTGTTTAGAGAGGTGAGTTTACACACCTACAAAATGGTCAAAATCTTTGGGAGGCAGGAGAGGGCTAAACAGAAGGTCCCAGGTTAACTGAAGGCAAATTTATGTAAGGTTTCTTATCTGTTCAGCAATTAAACATGCGTTTAGGGTCCAGGACACATCTGTACTCCTCTCTAGTAAGGGACCCATGGGCCTACAGAGTGTCCCCTCTCTACAATGTGCAGAGTGGAAACCCTTACCTGACCCTTTCTAAACTAGTCCTGTGTCCAAAGCTCCCCCCTATGAGAGGGACACGAACATCAGGCTTTTGATATAGAAGCCCAATCAGAGAGACACACTGTGTCCCTGAAGAGGCACCTTAAAGAACTGAACCTGGTAGGTGGGCAGATTCCAGGCATGGCTTGAACTGATTGCTGACCAGGCACTGTGGCCTACTGCTTCCTGAAGACCAGTCTCAAATGGGGAAGAGCTTGTGGGGAGCCCTAGAACAGATGCTGGAATGAAATGGCTCTCCGCCAGTCTCACCCTCCTCCAAAACTGAGTCTGGCCTAATTCCTCTGAAGAGCAAGTTTTGCATTCATCACTTGCCTCCTAACACACTGTGAAACTGGAAGCAGGACAGCAAGTAGTAACTTCGGGCTGGCTCTGGTCCCCATGAGGGACCTTCACGCTTAGGTTTATTTGGCCAAGTTCCTTCTCCAGGGCAGGGCAGAGAAGGGGGAAGTGGGAATGGCATTTCTGTCGAAGGACTGCAGCGAGCTGGGTCCCGGCAGGAGCGAGGGCTATAAATCAGGGCTTCACGCACAGGCAGCAGGAATACTCCCGCCAAGCCATCCTGGGCTCTGCTCAAGGGTCACACTGTGGGCACCCGGACAAGCCTGGTAGGCAAAGGGCACACAGGCTTTTCTTCAACCCAGAAAACTGTGGAAACCCAGAGGAGGGCAGAAAGGGTCCCAGGATCTGCATCAGGCTTAGCGCTTCTTTATTGCTTATTAGTCAGAAAAACTTCGGTGGGCTCGGAGGGCAGAAGATTTGACCCAAGGGCTGACTAACCCTTAGGTTATCTACAATTTTAGGAAAGAGGCCTAGGCCAGGGCCTGGATCTGAAGCCACAGGAGGCCTGTGAATCAGCTCTTACTTTCCTTCAGCAGACAAAGTTCCTGGCTAGAACCTAGAACCCTCTTCCCCTGACCTGCAGGCAGACCCCAGGGCACCAGGAAATGAGGCTGGGGGAAATGACCACATGGGCTTTGGGGACTCTCTGTTCCACTTCTGTGGCACCACAAGGCTAAAGAAAGATACCAGCCAGCCAGTACTCAGAGCACCAAGCTCCTGTCTGGCCACCTGGTTACTTTCTGAGGCTGGACCTAGTGTTTGGAAATTGAAAAGGATAATAGGGGTGGAGTCCTGAGTGGGAGGTGTCCTGCACCTGAAGCAATTTACAAAGGCTTTGTGACACCTGCCTCCAAGGAAAACAGAGAAGGAAGAGGAACCCCTTCCCACCCCCAAGGAAGGGATGCCAGAGGAGAGCAGAGGAGAGAACCCCACCCAACCTCAGGGGAAGCCAAGATTAAGGCAGTGATGCTGAGACAGGGCTCCCTTTTTGGGGGGGCCCCCCCTTGTGCTCCTGGTTACAGCAGCACTTCCCCTTTTGTTTTCCACCCTGGGGAAACTTCCATTTTGTGACTTTTTTTTTTTTTTTAAAGCATTCACTATTAAGAACCTTTGAAGGCAAGAGACACCCAAGAAAGCACAGGTATGTGAGTATGTGAGGGGCTCACTTACACCAGAGCTCTTTGGGCACCAGTTACCAGAGGTAACTGTGTTAGGCAGGCAAACCTAAGTGAGGAGAACACCCACTCCTTCAGCCCAGGAAAATCAGGAGTGCCTCTGAGGCCCTGGAGAGAAAGAGCAACAGCCAGGAAGAATGCCGGCTGGGGCAGACAGAGCTCAGCACAGCACAGCCTGGGGGGACAACACAACAGGGAAGAGCCGCCCAAGAGACAGCAGGGGCTGGGGCTGCTTAGAGCCACCCCGCCCAGCCTTTGGAACAAGAGTCCCTGTGCCAGCACCACCAAGAATCCCTGAAGAGCAGGCTCATGGAACAGTCCCAAGCTCGGCTGGTCTACAAGCCAAGGGGACACACACATTCATGCTTTGGGGATCCTTTTCCCTGCATCCCCAGCACCCCTCCACATTCATCTCAGGCCCGGACTGCAACTTTGTCAGAAACAAACCAGGCCCAACACTCTAAGTTTAGAAAGAGAATTTTAAAACAGAGTCAAAGAACGGAAATCAGTTATGTGTCCTCTTCCAAGGCAGGGAGAAGACCTCCTTCCCCACAGGTTCAAGACTATGGCTAGGTGGTGAGGAAGGCAGGCCCGGCCCCAGCCACTGAGGAGACACAGGAAGGGCCCATGCTGGGCACTTGGCTGGAGGCAAGTCCAGCTCTTGGGCCACAGGACCCCATGGCCACTGGGGTGCCGGTTCTGGAAACAAGTTCTCATCTTCCCAGAAGTGTTGTCTGTCCGCAGCAGCTGGATGGAGAAAGGCTTCAGAAAGGCATGTGCCTGGGGCGCCTGAAGGCAGCCTCTGACCCCTCCTTTCTCCTTGGTATAGGCCTTACAACACTGAGGAAAGGCCGTGGGTTTGGCAAAGGAGCCTTCAACAGTCTTCATCCCTAACAGAGCTTAGTGGCTCTTAGGGTGACTGGAGAGAGGACGAACTAACTTGGGGGGAGTCTTGACGGTTCCACTTCTCCCCCAACCTGAAACACGGTACATCCCGTGGCCACAGTTCAAGGCCAGTCACACATACACACACACACGCACTCACACACACATACACACATCTTGGGAACCCAGCTCGGAGCAGGTAGCTCTGGGTATTGTTGGTCTGTTACCTGCCCACTTGGCATCTAACCTGTCCTAAAGCTCTTTCTAACCATTTCTCACTATTTCCAGGCCCCATCTGGTGAGGCGCTGCAGCTTTCACTCTCTCTGGCTGATCATAAAGGCACATTGTAGGAAAGTCCCCTACTGGGGTGGCCGTTGCTTGGAAGCAGGGAAGGCTAAGGGGCCCGCAGCTGCCCAAGGCTGGTGTAGACATCCTCTGCTCCACTCAACTCCTCAAAGATTGGGATCAGGTTCAGCAACTCAGTGTCTGCCATGTCATCAAACCAAGACTGCACGGGCACCTGGGGCAGGGAAAAAGGTAGAGTAAATCCCCCGACTACCAGATCTTCCCTTCCCTCACCCCAGAGCTCCTAGAGGCTGGGTGGGTCCGCTGGGGTGGTATACCCTCTCTGGTAAGGTTTACCTGGGCAGGAACTCCCAACCCTGGCCGTGTGGGTGCGTCTGGACTACTCACTGCATTCTCTGGGTGGAAGATGTAAGAAGCAGGTGAGTTGTCTAGGATGAGGGTTTTCCTCAGGTCCCTCCCCAAGCGGCTGAGGTCCTTGACATAGCAGCCCTGGTGAAACACACAGGACTCACGGAACAGGCGGGCCCGGAACACCCCACAGCGGTCCAAAAGATCTGTCACTGGGTCAGCATACTGGGAAAAGAGAACATGCCCTTTGTTTGGACGTTGTCCGGGTCCCCCCCGTGGCATCCTGTGGACCAGCGAGGAGCTGCGGGACTACCTCTGTGCAGCCACGTCTGCTCCTGGTTCCTCCCTCCCCCTGCCCCCAGGTACCTTGGCCAGGCTGGCAGTGAAGAGGACACATTCGAAGAGCTCCCCCATTCGTCTCAGAAACTCATCCACGTAAGGCCTCTTGAGCACATACACCTGAGGAAAAGCAGAGTGGCTTGTTGGAGGCATCCTTGTGTGGCTAAAGCATCAGTCCCTTTCACACTTTAACAGGAAGTAGCTTCAAACTTAGCCCAGACTCCCCTACTCAAGCCACTCAGACATCTGGCCAGAAGCCTTGTGCCCCACAGACCAGGGCACCAGCATCACCCCCTCCCCAGGCTTCTGCTGGCTGGTAATCCCAACCTTCACCCAGCTCAGGAAGAAACAGGCATCCCAGGAGCCATCTGTTTCCAGCGGCGGACCATCAGCTGCCTCCAGAAACAAGTAATCAAGAATAGGCCTCACAGATGGAAACAGCCTATCCTGGATTACTTGAATCCAGCCACAGCCTCTGTGGGAGCTTCCTGTCCTTGGCTCCGGCAGGATGGTCTGTCCAGGCCACCATCAGCACAACGCAAATGTTTCCTGAAACCTCATGCCCTCAAAGAGCTTCTCCAAACTGCACCAGGAAGAGGTGACCTTTTCCCAATGACCTCAGACCAGGCGCATCCAGCTTCTCACTCTGGTGTCCTCTATCTTATACTCACTCCTGCCATCCGCCCCAAACGCCCTGTGTCTAGCCATCGTGATTTTGCACATTTGGCCTAAAGGATTCTTTGGCTAAATGTATCCCATTCATCTGCATTCTATTACTTCCCCCCTCCAGTCTCTCTCTCATCTAGCTTACACAGCTGCTACTACAATTGTTCCTTCAAAACCCCCTTTATCCATGTTACTCGCTAGCTAAAAGAGCCTGGGTCTGCTGTGATGTGCTCCTGCCTGGCACCGACCCTCCCTCCTGGACTGGTCCGAATCACCCACCAATCTGCCAGCTCCCCTTAGCTCCACAGCAGGAACGCTCTGCCCTGGGCAGTCACGTCTTTGTTCCCGTTAGCCTGCCATTTCTTCAACTTTCAACTTGCCCCTCCCTCTTTCCTGGCGCTTCCCCAAGCTTGACACCCCTTCATCGCCACTCTTTGCCTAAAGCTTGCCTTCTGCACATAGCCCTCCCTCATTATGATCTCATCCCTTTTTTTTTTTTTAATCATTTATGTTCCTTTCTTGTTAACCAGGAGTTCACAGTGTGTGTTTGCCTGTTTGCAAATCTGCCATAGTCTTTTCCCCATGGGTTTTGTACATTTCTGTACCCGCAACTAGACTGTGAAGGGCTGGTGGGCAGGGTCTGGGCAGGCCAAGGATCAAGCCTGGCTGTGACTAGGGGCTGCAGCTCTGCCTGGCAGAGCACCTTGTAGGGAGAAAAAAGGCTCTAATGGACATGGGACAGGAACAACATCCCACAGAAGCCTTAAGCCCCATTTCTGTATATATAACTCTACTATTTGACTGGCCTTGCAAACAAATACCAGGACTACCAGGCCATCTGTTTCCACTGGTCCCTGACTCTTGGGCTAGTGGGCAGGCCTTCTGGGCAACCGTTTTGAGTAAATGGTCTTTCACTATCAATGCCATATGATCCTTAACCCTGGATTGAACAATTTATACCGGGCTAGTGCCTGGTCTTGTTTAGACTCTTCATTCTGTTTAATATTCTTTACTTAGACAGATGTGTACCGACCATGTACTCGAGCAGAATCCAGTTTAGGGACCCAAAAGGAGGGGGCTGGGGAAGGCTTCACAAAGCGGGAGAGGCCTGGGCTGGGAAAGAAGAATTTACTGGCTAGTTGCGGGTGGGTGGGCATTCCAAGAAGAGAGAACAGTCTGTATTGGTTTCCTTGCCTGTGACAGGGAGAGACACCAACTATTCAGGATTAGAGAAAATGTAATACACCATATAATAGTGCAGCAACATGGGCAGAGGTGACCAATACATGAGCTATTACTATTATCAAATAATGCAAATTATTCTTCCAGACAGCTTGGCTATAAAGAGAAAAAAAAGGGTGATAATTAGAGAAGAGTATGAGGCTGAAAGGCGCCCTGGTGGCACAGTGATTAGAAGCTACAATGAGCTACGGCTGCTAACTAAAAGGTGGGCAGCTGGAATCCACCAGCTGCTCCTTGGAAACCCTATGGGGCAGTTCTACTCTGACCTATAGGGTTGCTGTAAGTCGGAATTGACTTGGTGGCAACAGGTTTAGTTTTGTTTTATGAGACTGAAAATATTTTTGTGAGATAAGGAAGCCTTGGGTGTGAAATTACGAGTAAAAAGGGAGAGGATGAAGTCACAAACTGTAAGGGGGCAGAGAGTCCGGAGCCCAGGTGAATGGCAGAAGGCAGGCTGCCCACCCACCAGGCTGGGGATGGCCTGGCAAGCAGCTCACCTGGTGAGTGGTCCCCTCAATCTCTACAGGCACTATGAAGTCAGCATTGTTGATTGGCTGCAAGGCAGAAAGTTAATGACGTGAGCAAGATACAGAGCAGACAAGAAGCCTCCACCACAGACCAGCTGGGCCCCTGCACAGCCACTGCCCTGTCCCCTGGGAGAGTGAGGGAGAACAGATCCCTCCAGACTCCAGGAAGCTCTTCCCGCCACCCCAATACAGGGTGTGATCTTCTCTAGTTTTCCCTACTCACCCCCTTCCCCAAATTCTATCTCAGTTGCAAGAGATTTGGGACTTTCGGTTAAAAAAAAAAACCTGCTTTTCAAAACTAAGAGGTGCGAAGTCTAAGGCTGATTCAACTCCTTTTTTAGGCCTGCTCTGTATGGAGCCCTGCCTGGCAGCTTGCTGTGCTATGTGGCCACTGGGACTGGTAGTCATTAGGAGGAGGAAGGGGCTACTGCTCGACATTCTTTGGTGTGGTCTGCAGATGTCTGTGACGCCAGGGTTACCAAAATGCCAGAGCCTGCCCCACCACCCCTTCTGGCCATCCTCTATCCTCCAATTTAGGCCACGTCACAGCACTGAGACACTCTCGAGAACAGATGCAGGAAAGGCTCCTGACATGGAGTTACCTTAAAGGAGCTATGCACAAGGGTTTCATCCAGGTCAATGACCACACATATCCTTCCTTGATCTTCCTCTGTCACCTCTGGGAGCAGGCAGGTCCCTGGGATCTGAAACCAGAGCCAGGCTGCTGAGATCTGCCCACCAAGGAAGCCCAATCATTCCTTTCAGGAAAACTCTGGGAAGAGCTGGGCTGATCATGGAGATGGAAGACCCTCAATTTCGCTATCCCAGGACTGGCACCACTTGATGGCCAGGTGGTAGAGAAAGAGAAGATAAGAGTTGGGTGCTTGGTTTCCAGCCTCCCACTGGGACAATTAAAGTGATCTGGACATTGGAGTGGAGGTCAGGGTTAGGGTGGGATGTACTTGAGCTGTGGGAAGAGAGCATGTAGCTCCAGCTATTCCCCCAAATCTAATACGCTTTACACATAGTGGACCCTCAGCAAATATCCAGAACAAATGGCTTCCCACGGTGGGAAGATGACTGGCCAGGCACCAGAAGTAAGGGCATCACACTGTGGAGAGGGCCAGGGATCACCAGGTCCCAGGCTTCTGAGCACTTACCCTGCCAGATTCACATACCTGATAAAACTGGTACTGGAGACACTGGAGCAGATCCGACTGAAGCAAAGAAGGAGGCGGTCAGTGCCAACCCACCAATGCCTCCCCTGCCCTGTCCCAACCTCCTGTTTCTGCTTCAGGCCTGGAGGGCAACTTTCTCCCCAAGACCCGGGCAACCTGGAAGCTCCTAACATGACAACAGTGACTCTTCTCAGGAGGTGGACAGGCAAGAGGAAAGGCCAGTTTCATTTCCACACCAGGCCTGAGGGGCACAGAGAAGATGTTGTTCCCATTCTCAGCGGGACAAACTGAGGAAAAACAACTCAGGCAGCTGACTCAGGGACAGAGGGTCAGGAGCAGAACCAAGATCTCAGCTCCACACTCTGGTGCTTTAATCTCTTGCTCAGGCCTTGAACCCAGGCTTCTCTTTGAGAACATGTGTTTTCTGTGTTTCCTGGATGGGGGGGCAGGGTGGAGCACTGAGCCCCACAAACATCAAACAAGCCAACATGAACTCACATTGTGGGTACTTGAAGTGTGAGGGGAGGTAGAGTGCAGAGAGATCAGAAAGCCTTCCTCCCCTTTTGCTAATAATTAAAATGTTATGGCTGTAAAAAGTATTAAGTGTTCTTGATGAAAATCTTGAAGAAAAAAATCCCAGCACTCAGAAAAACAATGTTGGCATTTTAGTATATTTCCTTCAAGCTTGTTTTAGCAGTCTTTTTTTCCCCTGATACAACAGTATGTATGTTATCATTATCACCTGCCTTTGAGTTGATTCTGACTCATAGCAACTCCACGTGTGCAGAGTGGAACTGCTCCGTAGGGTTTTCAAGGCTGTGAACGTTCTGAAGCAGATCGCCAGATGCGTCTGCTGAGGCGCCTCTGGGTGTGTTCAAGCCACCAATCTTTCCGCCAGTAGTTGAGCACTTAGCCGTTTGAGCCACCCAGTAACTTCAGTACTATACCATTTCACATTCTGTTTTTCTGACAATGTTACAAAACTCAATACTCTTCCATGTTATTGCAAACTCATAAAAATTAATTGCTTAGTAACACTCCTATATTGTATCTTATTTTATCCTCTCCTCCTTATTGGATAATGCAGTGATTTTTCATTTGTGTGCATGTCTTTAGCCTCTTTTTTGTTCTTCCCTCGTCGACGTAAACTCACTTCTCCCTGATCTTTCGAGTTGCTGTTGTCAATTTGATCCCATGTAAATAATCCTTAAAAGAGCATAATGTTCAAGGCAGCCCTTTTTTACAAGTTAAGCTAAATTGCTGTTCAGTTTTAAGATGATTTCAGAGAATATTTTTGGTTTAAGGTTTAAACAGTTTTTAATAGTTTAATAGGGCAGCAGTTTCAGGGGTTCTTCCGCCCTCCATGGCTCCAGAAAGTCTAGCGTCCAGAAGAATTTAAAATTCTGTTCTGCATTTTCTCCCTTTTGATCACAAATCTTCTATGGAATCTTTGATCAAAATGGTCAATAATGGTAGCCAGGCACCATCCAGTTCTGGTCTCATGGTAAAAGAGGCAGTTAGTTGTTCATGGAGGCAACTGGCCACACATTTCATAACCTCCTCCCATTCCTGACTCTCTAGCCTGATTTTTACAGAGACAAGGGTGGGCTAGGCCTTGGTGTTTTGGAAAGGAACATCACTGGGACTGGGGGCAGGATTATTTTTGGATAGGGTTGGTCCTACCCTTAAAATGCCAGAAATATTTTCTGGTCATTGTGACCCATCAAGAATGTCCCCACATTTACAAATGCCTCTCACAGTACTGGTGAGAGCTGCTGCAAGGGGATGTCAAGAACGTGGTAGATCAGTGGTAGCATTTCAGTTTCCTGGTTCCTGCAAGTTGGGTGACTTAGAAGGTAGCTTTGTGTAGTAGAAAACAACAACAAACAAAAGCTTTAGAGCCAAGAGAGATCTGAGCTCGAATCCTGACACTACCATATATATTAACCATGAACTCTTCTGGAATCTACTTAACCCCTTTGGGTCTCAGTCTCCATGTCTGTAAAGTGGGAATCTGATAAATTTTCTTGCAGGGCTGCTGTGTGGACCATACAAAGCAACATATGCAAAACACCCTGCACAATTCCTTGAACCTATAAAGGTTTCGGACACAGGGGCCCTCAGGAATTACAGGGAGACCTGGATGTGGAAGCCCACACCCCAAATGGGAAGCAACAGAAATGATATGGGTCACTAAGCGAAGGACAGTGGCAGGGCCTCCTCTGAGCCTGAGATCTTTGCAACCTCAGCAAAATCACCGTGCCCACTTGCCATAGTTTGCAGGGATCCCCCACTAGCAGGCCATCCTCGCCTGCATCCTGGCCACCCTGATACAGGTACCTTAGCAATGGTGTTGGTTTCCTCCTTGTACGGGGTGAGCTCAGTACAGGAACTTGACTGGCCAACATGCTGGGCACGAAAACAGCAGAAAAGGGCCTTAAAGATGCTACGCCCACGAGGCTTCTTGGGAGAGGACTTGGAGACCAGGCCTAGAGCAGAGAGAATGACAGAGACCTCAGCTACAGGTAACCCCGTGCCCATATCCCCTCTAGTCTTTGCGCTTTACCAGGCCACACAGTCTGTGCTTGCTTAATGACCAAACACAGTTAATAGTGAAAACACACGTTCTTTTTTTTTTTTAACTTCGTTAAAACTTTAATGGTGGAAATAGATAAAAATAAAGATAAATAGACAAACCTCTAAATAAAACGTTGACATACTGGAGTGAAATACTACACCGAAGCAAGGCTTTTTGAAGAATATCACAGTAGAATTGCCAAATTAAGCTGTCTTAAAAGTCCTGGTGACCTGCTTCCATAGGAACATACACATTCTTTATTCCAACATCTCTTTAAAGCAGAAACAGAAGGCATCACCCACTCTCTGGATTGGGAAATGGGGGACCTGAGCTGCAGAGGATTTACTTCATTCCACTGGGAGAGGCTTCAAAGGCGAGGTCAGGTATAGAATCCAGGTATTCTGGAACCCAAGTGTTGTTCTGCTGTGGTAGCAGCCCACTGACGGTGCCCTCAAAATTAATTTACAAAGACAAAACTCCCTAACACCAGCTTCCAGGAGACTACCCATTACACAAGACAGTAACTTAGTCCCTTTCAAGTTAGCAGGAGGTGCAGTTCTGTCCAGTGTCAGCTTTCATAAACTCTAGCTCATTGGCTGCAGAACTGAGCCCAACTTGCCTAAAGACTCCAGACTAAAAACTCCAGAACAGCCACAGACCCAAGGAAGAGCTATGCTCTTTGTTCACATGCTTGTCTCCTTTCCACGGTCCAAGTCACTTTCTTTAACACTCCCTCCCCTCAAAGACACACGGCTTTACTGGTAAACTGCAGGTGGACCATCCCTCTGGGACACACACACCTAGCCTCTGGTGCTTGGCTGACGTATTTGCTTTTAAACTGCAGGTGCTCAATCCTACTGTGACTATTTCAACTTTGGAGGTATGAAGCCATTTTCAGAAAAGGCTTGATAAGGCAGCCCCAGAAAAGGCCAAGCTGATACAGAAAGTTATGGGCATGAAAGGACCAACCAGTAAATGGATTTCAGAGTATCTTTTGCAAGGTCCTTTTGCTTTGGAAGAACTGTTCCTACTAGGAAGACGCGATGGGTGCCATGGCCAGCAGGTGGCGCTGCACAACCACACACAAAACGGTCTTCAGCCACAGGTCTCTCCCAAGGACCTGCGTGTCCTAGACCTGAGCTGGACATGGGCCTAAGAATTAAGCTTGAGCCATTCCATTGTAAAGCATGGGGAACTACTCTGCAGGAAAACAAACTGCAATGCCTCTTTGTGTGGGGAAAGA
The DNA here is from genome assembly GCF_030014295.1 of Loxodonta africana. NCBI lineage: Eukaryota > Metazoa > Chordata > Mammalia > Proboscidea > Elephantidae > Loxodonta > Loxodonta africana. The sequence continues at coordinate 79,542,765 of NC_087345.1, read as the reverse complement.
AAAACAGAACATGCCGTTTAGGATAACTTCCTCTGTGTTATTCTTTGGGGTAGGGGTGAAGGGAAGGGGAAGGAAATGTGGTAAGGGCCACCCAGGAGTAACACAGAGCTCCCAGCTCAGTCCTTAGAGCACAAACCAAAGTGGCCCTTGCAGAAATAGGTGATGCGAGAGTCATTTAGTGTCCAGTTATTGGGCTGCCTGTGCCCCTGGAGAAAAGAAAGAGGGGAAAAAGAAAATACCATACTCTATTCCCTAAGACCAACGGTGAATAAATGGCTCCTACACAGCAGTCAGTCAAGTGGCAGTCAGCCCTGCCCCGAGAACAACACGACTCACCTCTGACTCAACAGAAAAGCCAATGACTTCCTGCAGGTGCAGAGGCCTGCTGGACCACAGCAGCTCTTCCAATTGGTCAGTCCAGAAAGCTCTCTCCCCTCTCCCTGGGTTAGGGCCAGGTGCCCTGACATGGGTATGACCACTGGAAACCTTTTTGAAAATGACTGGGCCTCCCCAGCAATTGGCCTAAAAACCTGGATGTCCACTCTTCAGCTCTTGGTCCTAGTGGAGAATCAAGATTTCCAGGGACTGCGGATTTAGTCATAAAGGAAAAAGTTGCACTGGGTACATCCCCAAGGCCCCTTCTGTGTTAAGGAGACAAAATTCAGAGCAGAGCCCAGCACTTAGAGATAGCAGAGTAAGAGATTCCTTGCATTTTCTCCCTACTCTTAATAATCTATGCAAAATTGGAGGGAAGGCCAGCTTCCCCACCTGCCTGCACAGCCCACATTAAATCCCAAGCCCAGTGACTCAGGGCAGACGCTGACACAAAGCTCCAAGACCAAAGCTGAACCATAGCTTTTCCTTTGGTTTATGGTTTCTTCACGCAGAACCACAATCAGAGGCTTAACCGGAGCACAGAGCCTTTCTTAAAAGGCCACACAGCCCGAGTCTTTCGTGAAGAGAGGCCATCAAGAATGCACTCAGCATCTTTGTGACAGATGCTGTGAAGGCTGAGTGATCCTGAGAGGCAGGGGGGTTAAGGGGGCAGCTGGCTGGGGCCATCGTAAGGCCTCCAGGCCTCACTTGCTCCCACCACAGGAGGCCCGAGGGCAGAAATGCCTCTGCCCTAGACAGGGAGCTTGGGGGGTGGGGGCACTCCTCAGCTTGGTTTGGACTCTGTGGGAGATGAGGGTCTTCTAAAAAACACAATGTGACCAGGCAGTCCCTGGGCCTCAGAGACTACAAATACCTTGGCCTCAGGGGCACAAAGGGGGCTGGTGTTTGGAACAGATCACAGAGCTGCTGCACCCCTGGGGAGGGTACCCCAGAGCCACAACAGCAAGGTGTTCCCCACTTCCCTCAATTCTTCCTCAGGCTGCCTGTCCTCCTGACCCTTATGAACACTGCTTTTAGGCACCTATCAGGCCTACCTCAGCCTCCCCCCAACATGGCTGCCTTCTGGCAGGGCCTGCACTGGCCTCGGCCTGGTATATCCATCAGCCTCCAGCCCTCTGTGTGGCAGGTGCTCAATAACTTTGATTAGCTGAGTGAGTGATTCTGGGGGACCTCCAGGGCCTGTCAGTTCTACAAAGCCGGGCCTGGGGAAGCTGCCACTGGTTTGCAGCAGCCCAGAGCAGTAAGAAACAAAAAAGCCTACTTTACACGAGGAGAGGCAAGTTGGGCCCTGAAGGAGCTGGGTGCCCAAGGCATACCACTCAAGTCTTTCCGGGCCTCAATCATGTTTACTGAGCATGTGCCAGGCCTGTGCTAGACACTTCATATCATTACATCATTTAATCCTCGCTACATTTACAGAAGGGGAACTGAAGCACAGATAACTTAAGCAACATGCTCAAGGCCCCACAGCTAGTATGACAGTAGAGTCAGGATTTGAACCCAGGTCTTCCTGAAGGCAGAGCCAAGGCTCTCAACCACTACTGCATAAGGACTCCTAGGCTCAGGGGCATCATGTGCATTTACTAGTTCAACAGCTGGGTCGGCCATTCTCAAGCACTATTACAGGGGTCTCTTCTCTGTTGCTCCATTCCTCTTTAAAGTGGGCTGGTAAAAGAATGGTTTGAGGTCCAACCCCCCCGGCCCCCTTTTTTTGTCCTCTTAGGCAGGCCATTAAAGGTGAAAGGGGCAAAACACAGTATGAGAATTCTACTCCAGGCACCCACTTCAGGCCTGCACCTGCTCCAAGCAGCAGATACCTGGGGGGGGGGGGATGCATGGGCATGAGGACAATAGAGGAGGGGGAAGGGGCCAGAGCCAAGAGCTTTGGTCCAAGACCCGCTTTGTTCTGGAGGTCTAAGGGTGAGGGGGAACCATACACCAGGGTGGGATCTGAAGCTCATGTCAAAGAGTCTTTCAAATGGTTCCTTTCAGCCAGCACTCAGCATTGTGTCCCTGACAGCCAGGTGCAGGCCACCCTGTCTCTTCCATGTGTGAGGGGGAGGGGCACGAGCCCCCTCCCCAGGAGAAGAAAACTGGGCCCAAGACAATTACAGGTCCAGGGGAATTTCATCGCACATGGTTTCCCCAATGAAGGGGGCAGGATTCCAGTGGGTGCCATGATCAGCTGCTCTCCCCGCTTCCTGCCCTGACACTCCCTTGTGACGCCCAGCCCTCTTCTCCTGCCCAGCTTCTGAAGTGCATCTGGTCTCCCTGCTCCAAACATCTGATTGGGGGCTGGATGTTGGAGAGGACCAAAACAGACCAATGGAGTGGGCCTCTCAAAGAGGGCAGGGAGGCCAGCCTACCCCTCCAGCTCACTGCTGCAGGGCTTCCTTCAGAGGCAGGGTGTGAAGTCAGGGGGGCATGGGAGGTATCCCTTCGCCCTGAGGGTCACCTGGGCTGGGGTCCAGATTCTGCAGTTACTAAGAGGGAACAGCCAGACAATCTCTTTGAGCCTCAGTTTCCTCATCCATAAACTGGGATAACAACAAGACCTCCCTCATGACTGAACAATAAACAAGTCATAGTAATGTGCTGTGCAAACTCTGAAGCTAAATGCTGTGCTTGTTTTAATTAGGGAGAGAGGAGCACTAATTGGCAACAGTGTGGGCCTCATTCTAAGAGTCCAGCCACGGATCAGGAGCCCTCCCCACTGCCATCATGCAGCTGAAGCCCAAGAACAGAGGACAAGGGAAAATGTCTCTGAACTTTGATTAGGAGCAGGTTTCAAGGAGCCAAAACAATTCCAAGGCCCTGTCCCAAATCCACTACAAAAGTTATTTTCTAGTTCACAAACTCCCCAACTGGTGCTCTGCAAATAAGGGCAAAGTCAGGTTAGACTAGAAGCCCTCTAGGGTGAAGCCGGCACCCTTGAGGCAATGTTGTCCTCTTCCCTTGTGTCACCCCCACCTCCTCCAACAAGTTCCAGGTGAGAACACTATCTCCCTCTGCCTCTTAAGAAGCATGTGCAGTGCACGCTTACACACACAAGATGAAGACAGGCTTTGCCAGGACAACACTATTTTTAACCTTTTTTCTGAAGGTCAGGTCCAGGTTATCACCGTTGCCAATAACACAGCTTTGTGTCCCAGCAAAAGGACCTCCTCACACATCCGCCTAGGAGTCGGCAGAGGGCAAGGTCTCAGGCTATCAGATTTTAACAAGCCCATTCATGTAGAAGGATGCTTTCTTGGTTCAGTCCCCAGAAGTGCTTCCTTCCCCCTAACCCTCCAGAGCCCCAGGCAGCAAAGGCTTTTATCTGAATATCACTATAAAATGGCCTCTCTGAGGGGTCTCCCTCCCCTCAGCTATCAGAGAATGGAGAGTATTTGCAGCATTTCCGGCCCTTCTTGGCTGGCTGGCTGCCTGGGCCCTGCTGCCAAGATGCATCTGATTGGGGCTCCCCATGGAGAGGAGTCCTCCCAGGCCCTCAGCAAGAGGCATGCGTGCCTTGGCTGAGGACGGGCCCCAAAGTGCCAGGAGGACGGAAGGGCTCCTCAGACCAGCAGGTGAGTCAGCAGGGGAAGAAAAAAGGGTGAGAAATGCCTAGACATCCCACACATAGAAAAACCGAGAAAACAACAGGGAGGGTGTACCAGTTTCTACAATGCCCACCTGCTTGCTAACACTATTCTCTCCAGGTGACAAGGAAGGCGGGACCAGCACCAGCTCCCAAAGTTCCAAAGAGCAGCTGTGATTCTTGACTGCATGGACTTTTTTAAAAACTAGTTTTAGCCACACTGTTTGGCTCACCCCAGCACTCCACACTGGGGCAGCCCTACCAAACAGATGTCTCTGTGAGTGCCCCTTCTCTATAGACAGAAAAGCTCCCTGCATCTCCCTCTCTTCTTCCTAGAGCTGCCCTCCTTGTGCCTTACATCAGTCCTGGGTTCTTGATGCTACCTGTCAGGTGAGGATGGGAGGAGAGAGATCACCCCATACCCTGCCTCCTGCCTTTTCCTGTCCCCCTTCAGCAACCTGGTCATGGATCTTAACACAGGGCCTCAATTTTAGGGACAGATCTTCACTCAAGAAGAAGAGCTGAATTTTAGGAGCAGGGTATTCTAAAACATCATCAAGATAATCTGTTGATTTCAAAATCAGCCACTAAAGAAGTTATTGCCAAAATACCCTGGGCAGCTCTAATGTGCTAAAAACACACTGGAGGTGAGGGTGGAGAGGCTGAGCCTCAGGTCTGGAGGCCATGGGCAGGATGACAGGAGAAAAAGTTCAAAACCTAGTAGGGACGGAAGCCCCAGTCACCATGCCTCCATCTTGAGAATGTAGTTTCCCTCATGTTCCTAATGAGAGGAAGAGGGTTGTCCCAGAAGACGAAGCTGGTCTGGACAAGATGCCAAGGAATTATTTCCTCATATACATGTCAGCAGCCCTACTGTAAGCCCCAGCCCTACTCTACAAGGCTCCTGGATAATGTCAGGAAGTATTCTTATGGGCTCAACCAAGCATCAAGGAGAGAATCAAGATGGCATCCAAAAAAACCCAAAGGACTAGATCCTCCCCTGCCTCAGCAGGAGACCCTGCCCCATGCTGGACCAGCTGGAGCAGAGGTGCCATCGCCGGGGCTGGAAACCACATCTGCCTGCTTGGAGCCCCGCCTCCCCTCCTAGGGAGGTGCTGAGCAAGCCACTGTGGGAGGCTGTGAGGCTAACCGAGACCTGCTGAACAGGACACAAATACCCCCCTTGGTAGCCATATCAGCCCCTGCCTTGGCCCTCTGCTCCTTACTCCTGGAATGCTTGGGTTTGGTCACAAAGGAGAAACCAGTGCCTCTTTCCCCTCCAACTCGTAAGTCTGCTTTGGGCGAGACAGAGAAGGACCAGAAAAGGCACAGGACAAAGCAAGGGAACCATCAACTGTCTCTCCTCAGACCAGGAAACAATTCAGTGGTTACAAAAGGTACCACAGACTTGACTTTAAGTCCTGGTTCTGCCACATACAACGTACGTGGCCTTGGGCCTCAGTTTCTTCATCTATAAAATGGGAAGACTAACGCTGCCTGTATTACAGAGTTTCGAGAATTACAAAGAGTTTAAGGTGAAGCCTGGCCCTAGTAAAAGCTCAGTAAGTATTAGCTGCTAGCCATTAGGTGTAAAGCACTTAAAAAAACAACACAAAACCCGTTGCTGTGGAATTGATTCTGACTCACAGCAACCCTAAAGGATGGAGTAGAACTGCCCTATAGAGTTTCCAAGGAGTACCTGGTGGATTCGAACTGCCAACCTTTTGGTTAGCAGCCGTGGCTCTTAACCACTACACCACCAGTGTTTCCATTAAGCGGTTACAGATCCTTGTATCAGTTTCAATCTCAAAATAGTCACACTAAAAAGGACCACAGTGAGTTCCTCCAACTTATTTTAGAGGTCACAAAGAGGCAGTGACAGGGCCAAGCCCAGCAAATGGCCTTTCCCAGGACTCCACAAAAACCAATCACAGACACAGACACAGACACACACACACAACTCTAGGGGTTGGCCAACCAGTTCCTTCCTCATCTGGCTGGCCTCTGCAAGGGCTGAAAAGGAGCCTGCCAGGGGAGCATCTACCTCCAGGGGCACTCACCTGCTCCTCCCCTGCCTCCACACCTTCACCTAGGACTAGCCAACCAGTACAGGTGTGTCCACCTGAGAGCGCACAGAGCTAGAAGTCAGGAAACCTGAACTGTGGCCCAGTTCAGCCTCTCAACTGCTTTGTAGTCTTGCCTAAGGCACAACTTCTCTGGGGTTGTTTTCTCACTGGTCAATCGGGAATGAAAAGGTCTCCCCTGTGTGGTCCCTTACAAGGTGGTTTCAGATCACCTGACTTGTGACTCAAAGGCACTCCACAAAGTGGAGTGTAAATGAGAGGCCTCGTGGGTCATGGTTAAGGCTTTACTCTAGGACCTTGCCAAGGTTGGGGTCCTGGCTGACATGGACCACCCATGTATCTGGGGCAAGGTGCTCAGTCCTCTCAAGGTTTCCTCATCTGTCAAGTGGGGATAATTCTTATCTCATAAGGGTGTTATAAGGATTAAGTGAGATACTAGAGAGAAAATGCCTACAAAGCATTTCCTGGCCCACAGTAAGCTCTATAAATATTGGCTGTCATCAGTACCAGGTAAGTGAGTATTACTACCCTTGTCCGTTCAGATGTGGAAAACTTTAGGACTCCCCTTGAAAACCCACAGGATCTTTAACAGCAAAACTCGACTCCTCAAGGGGAATCCTCCCACACAGGCTAAACAGACAGCTAGGGCCACTGCTGCGCTTACCTGGCTCTTCTCCATGGACACCTGTCAGAATCACAGGGAGCGTATGGTGCTCACGTATGCCTGGCCCACCTGCCCAGGCTCTGATTCAGTTGGTCTGGGTGATGTCTGTATTTTTAGCAAGTGTCACAGGAGATTCTGATGTGTGTCCTCAGCTGAGAGCCACTGGCTAGAGGTTGCCAGGTGGTCTTTGATTAACCATTCTAGGTCTGGAGGTTGATTCAGCCAAAGTCCCTTGGCCCTGCCCCCATCTCACTGACCGGCTCAGTGTCTCTGCAGGCCTTGGAGGGCTCCATCCCTGGGGTCCAGCTTTCCTTTCCAGAGGCCTTGTCCTATTCTACCCACCAGTCAAAAGCCCTGGGCCTGCTGTCTCTTCCTGCCTGCCCCTGATCCTGGGATGGAAGGACCCAAGAGCTGGGGTCCACTGTCCCAGATAAGTGCTTCTGCAGGTCTGCATTAGGGCATTTGAGTCATCCCATGATCTCTGCTTGGCTCTGACTGGGGTTGGGCCACTTTCATTTCCTGGGAACAGTGCGGGTGGGAAGGAGCAACTTCGACAGAATGCAAAGCTGTTCACATGTCAAGGATGGAAGAAGGTACAGGGTAAAAAGAGAGAGCAGAGCCTGATGGGGGTGGAGGAGGGCAGGGAACTAGGAGCACTTGGGAAAGAAATGGAGGTCCACTCAGAGATCAGATTCAAGGCTAACCCCTACAGAGCTGGAGAACTGAACCTGACACGTCCACCTCCCACCCAGAGATGGCTTGCTGTAGTACCCGTCCTGCCGTAACAGATCCTGTGCCGGCATCCTCACACCTGAAGGGCTGGGTACTTTGCCAGACAAAGAAACTCTGTTCTAGTGGGTCTCTGGTCAGAGAGGCTTCCAGTTCTAAGAAATCACTTCTCCACTTTGATTTCTAGCTCCCTCCTAAGAGGTGCATGTTAATATACTCATCTGCATCCCAGCTGGGAATTATCCCTCCATTTCGGAAGAGGGAGAGAATCACGTCAGGGACACACCCAATCCCATGTCCCCAAAACAAGTTAGTACATTCTGTGCTTCCCGGGGCTGAGGCAGAATGAAAAGCAGTCTAATGCTGCCTTTGTGCCTTCCCAACGTCCTAACGCCAAAATCAAAGCAGCACAGAGACAGCTGAAGAACATCTATTTCGCCACAAAACTTCAGTCTTTTTCCCTCATTACTAAAACACCCTAAATCTGAAATCTCACTGAGTTCATTTCGTTAATTCTCAAAGCAAATGCAAATGTTAAAGGACTGCAGCACACAGTTGTCTTGAGTATTCACTATACCCATCTTTGAGGGGTCTAGCAACTGGATTCACCACGAATCAGAATCAACTTGACGGCAACTAACAGCAGCAGCAAGCAACAGCTGAGATGATTTAGAGACTCTTTAGAGACTCTTCATAAGAGGTCCATGGCTCCCTGGCTTCTCTTCACCCCTAGATACCCAAGTGCCAGGCAGAACAGCAAACGCCCAAAGCACAAGCTGCTCATATTAGCACAGATAAAAATCCCATCCCAAGTCATACTGCCACAAAGAAGGGGTCTGTGTAGCAAAGCTATTTGCTTCCAGAAGGTCTAAGCCCCCACATCAGTGTCCCTTCTGACCCCCAGCCACCTGTCGTTTAACAATAAAACCCATGTGGCTATGAGCTGTTTGCACTGTGTGTCACTGGGGGAATGGTGGGGGGAGAAGCAGTGGTCCTGCTCTGTGAAAAAGAAAGACGCTAACATTTACTAATCACCTACTAAGCACCAAACGTTACAGAAATGTAAATATCATTATCCTATTTTACAGAGAAGACCCTCAAAACACTCAAGTGATTTCATTTATTGTGAACAGGAAAGAAAAAGCAGAAATTGGAACTCAGGCCGGAATCAATCAATTCTGCTACAGGAACAGTTCTTTGGAAGTAACAATAAAAACTTAAACATCCCTCAGGCCACCCACTTACTCCCTTGACCCACTTCACCCAATCTGAGAAGCAAACCTCCCAAGCTGGGAATAAAAGACAATACCCAAAATTCCCCCAAAAGCTAGCAGGAAAAACATAGAACGCTGAGGAAGAGGAGGAGGAAAAGAGGTGTGCGTACATGTGTATACGTACACACATGCTCATACGTATATTTACACGTTGTCTCTCTTTCCCAGCGAGCTACGAACACTACTATTATTTAATTCTCCTATATTAATTAATTCCCCACAGAAAGACTAGAGGCATCAATTCACCCTGGCTGGAAACGTGTCTTCTATAGTATTTACCATTTTGACAAAACTCATGATTATAAGGGATTTGGAAAATCCCACAGGGAGGATGAAATGAGCACCTCTTTGCCACCCAGTTTCTTTAAGACCCCTATAACTGAGAAGGGAGGAGACGGGAACACCACTACCTCTGCCAGCCCCTGAGGGGTTTTCCGTGGCAATTATGAAGTACTGCTCAGTTGAAAGCTCTACAAGTTAACTTGGCAAAGAGCGACAACAAAGCCCCAACCCCTGGATGTTAGGCGTTTAGAAACTTGTTGCTGAGTTAGCAGCACTCCATTGGGGTGCTTCGGGAGTGAGCAAACACAAGCTTAAGTCGCCACACAGGTCCCCAAAAGAGACACAAATAGGGGAAAAACTCCAAAAAAGACACAGGAGCAAGCCTCAGCAGCCACCTGCGAGTGAGCAAAACAAGGACAAGAATGGAGGATGATCAAGGGGAGAGGTGAGAGGAACCACCCAGGCAGATGGAACCAGCTATCAACATGCACCCTGGACCCTACATACACAGCAAGCAAAGGAAGAAAGTTCCAGCAAGACTTACTTCTAAGCTTCTCAAGTTAAGGGCTTAGCCGTAAGAGCCAGAAAAACGTGCTACCATCTTAATTCTTAGGGAAGGTCAGAGTCTCTGAGGGGCATCCTTTTCATGAGCTGACAGAAGTTCCCCATGGGAGAAGAGGAAACCAAGGACTCATCGTTCCTTCCCTGCCAGGAAGGGGGCATCAGGCCTAACAGAAAACAAAAAATGTCCTGGTTCCCCCAAACACCTGTGGGTCACTTCGTGCTCTGGAAGAGGTTGCCTTCCCCCTCAGTCCACACTGGGAGGCTTGGGGAGGGCCCTGTTTCCTTGCCTTTTCCCCATGTAACCCCAAAGCCCGTGGCACAATATCCCAGCAAGGTAGCGACACCCTTGTATGGGCTGTGGATAAATGGCCACTCTCTCACTAAACTGATATTAACTCGTCTTTTTTGTTTTTGATGCTACACACAACCCTGTCCCTGCTGGACCAGAAGCCATTTCACCCATTTGTCTGGGAAGATGATCCAATTTTGGTCCTTTTATCATCAGTGCTTTCAGCAACTTTGTTCTACTTCCCCTACTGTAATTACTTTTGAATCATCAACACACCCAAACACTCTAAAAGCTCAGAGAACAGAATGCTAGAAAAGATTTTAAAGATCTGCAGTGGCAAACAACTTCACTAAAATGTCATCCGAGGTAGGAGCAATTTGTTTCTTTCCAGATATTTACTTATTAGTAAACTGCCTCACATTCCTTTCTTCTTTTCCAAAGGGAGGCAGGGCAAGGGAGATGGGATGCAATGTTGGGTAGGGGGTGGACAAGGAACTCTTGGACAAGGAACTCTTAAACGAGCCAATTAAAACATCTGCCTTTTTGTTTTTTAAAGATGTAGGCTTTGTTTGTGAATTATGAGGGCCTTAGAAAGCTGGCTGAGTGGTTGCTGGATGCCCAAGCAGCCCAGAAAGAAGCGTGCCTCTTCTGGAATGCGACTAAATTAAATGGGAGGGAGACTTGGCTGGCTGCTGGCTTGAGAATTCAGATTCCTCCAAGGATAGTAAGTTTGAAGAGGGAAGCGAACCACAAAAAAAGAAAATGAAAGAAGTAAATCCAAGAAAATCCAACTAACATCAGCACTGCCAAGTAGCTAGTTGCTTTGCCTTCTGCTGTGTATCTTATTCTGTTCCTCTCCATTTGCCCTGGTGGATTAAACTTCCAGCTCTGATTTGTAAATGCCCTTCAGCAGTCCAGCCATCTCTGACTTCTGGCATGGGCCCATCAGAGTAGAGGACCTGGGAGGAGAAGCATAGAGTTGTTCTTCCGGCTTCTCATCACCACTGCCCCCTCTCGGATACTTCCACACCCAAATTTCTCCACCTCTTGCTCAGTCTTAGGGTCCTTTGCTGGGATGAGAGATTACGAACACAGTAGGAAAAGTCAGGAATGAAATTACACACACAGGTAGCCTCCCTTTTCCAGCCCTCAGCAGAGCAGAGCATCCAGTGGAGGCAGTGAAGTTGCTGCCTGGGTCACATAGTCTGTTAGTGATACAGTCAGGAGAAGAGAGATAATGCCAAAACCGAAGTCAAGGAGGCAGGGGCTTTGGGTTCAGAGCAGGCAAGGCTCTGGCCTTCTCTACCGCAGGCTTTCTTAGAGAAAAGGCCAGTGATTCAGGAAGCATGCACTGCACTCCCCCCTACATTCCACTTAGAAAACTGAGGAATGGCTGGCACTGCCAACCGAGCTTCTTCGTCCCTAGACAAGAGTGGGGAGTTCCTTGGGTTCGTGAACCCCAGGAATTAGTGACCTGTTGACCACTCAAATGTTGCCAAACCAGGGGTGAGGAGGATGTGGTGAGACACTGAGGCCCCGCAGCTACCCTCCACCAGGCTCTGTTGTTGTTAGGTGCCATGAAGTCAGTTCGGACTCATAGGGACCCACAGGGACCCCACGCTCAACAGAAGGAAACACGGCTCTGCCCGGCCCAGGCTCTAGGCCTTCAGTATACTGGATTGCAGCACTGGCCCTTCACGCCCTGTTCTTGTTGTGTGTGTGTGGAGCGGGATGTGGGGGGGGGGGGGCAGAGACACTCTGGATTTGGTCCCATGAGCGTGCTCTCTCCCCTGCCTCTGGGCCAAGTGGCCCCCTTCCGGGGAGTTACGGGGGAGGACAAAAAAAAAAACGACGCTATTCCCTCCTTTCCGTGGAAATCCCGTCCGCTGTTTTGGGCACCTTCTCCAACGCCAGAAGAAGAACGTGGGGGAGGGGAAGAGGAGTTTTGGGGCCTCTACAGTGAGCAAACTAACAAGAGATTCCACCCTCGGGCCCCAACCTTTCCCCCGCCCCCGGGGAGGCCCCGGCGCCATCCTGCTCCCGTGCCCCAGAGAGCGCCCGCGCTCCCCCTCGCGTCTCCTCCACCTGACCCTCAGAAAGGCAAGGGGCTGCGGGCCTCTGCCCACAGAGAACTGGCACTTTTTTCGCTGCGCGAGTCGGAAACACGCCGAGTCTGAGGCCATCCGGCGCATTATGTAACCAGGGACACCGCTCCCGGGCGAAACAAACGCGGCTCTGTGTGTGCAGCGGCGGCCCCGGGGGAGCGCACCGGGGCAGGGAGGGGCTTCGGCGGGCTTCGAGTCTGGCTTGTTTGCTCAGCAAAACTGGCGGGAGGCAGCCAGGCGAAGGCCCCGCGCCGCCGAGGTCCGGGGCCCAGCGCAGAGCAAGGGCCGCCCAAGTCCGGCGCTTCCAGGGCCCAGCCCCTCCCCCACCCGGCCGCCCCCGCCTCCAGGCGGTGAACTTGGTCCCAAGTCCCGCCGGACGCCGCCACCGCCCGCTAACGAAGCGACCTCGGACCAGGGGACCTGGGAAGTGCTGGACTCCCCTCCCGGCTCCGTTCCAGCTTAGGACTCCTCGGTCCCCCTGCCTACCCCTCTCCGGGTGGCCCTGGAGCTGCCAGGCGCTGTGATACTGCAAAGTGACGACCCCACCCCCCAACTCAGGAGGGGGCGGACTCCAGGGGGCTCCGGTTTCGCGCGCTACCCTTCCGTCTCCCTGCCCCGGGGGGAGGGGTGCGGTACGCGGTGACAGCTGCACGGATACCGCCCCTCCCCCTCGGGCGCCCGAAGCCAGAGACCCGTGCAGCCCCCACCTGGGTCTGAGGGCCGATTCGGACGCGCGGGCGGATGGACTAGGGGGTCCGGTCACACTCGCTAGGACTCCTAGCTTTGAGCCCCAGGAGGCCCAGGGCCGGGACCTGGGGCCCGGCCAGTGCTAGCCCCCTCCCCGCTGGGGGCGACGCAAAGTTTTGGGAAGTTGCTGCCCCTACCTTGCTTGGTGAGCACCAGGGCGTCTTCCCTCCGCGCCTGGGTGATGATGGAGCCGTGTTCCATCTAACAATCCCGCGGGCCCGGGCTGGCTGGGCGGGAGGACGGGCGGGCGCGCACGCTGGGCTGCGCTGGGCTGGGCTGGGGGGCCTGGGCGGGGGCCGGCTCCGGCTCCGGCTCCCGAGACTCCGACTCCCGCAGCTGTTCACATCCCCCCTCCTGTTCCCTCCCTGGGCCAGGAAGGGAGGTGGCCTGTACGGAGGGCGGGCGGCCGGGGCAGCGGCTTCCCCGGGTGCCCCCAGCCCCGATCCCCCGGCTGCAGCTCCGGGCTCCTCAGTTTGCGTCCAACATGGAGAATCCGGAGCGAAAACAAGAGGAGGAAATGGGACACGGGGCGGTTTCCAGGCTCCCCCCTCCCCTCCGTACTCCAGATAAACAACCCGCGGCTGCAGCGCCCACCCCCGCGCGCTTCCCCGCTCTGAACCCGGCCTCTCTACGGCCCTCCGGCGCTTCTTGCTCCAGGGCAGCGTCCTAGGTCCCGGGACCCTCCACCTATGAACTGCCGGGGCTGCGTGTCATCCGGAGCTTTGCTCTTTGGTTACGGAAAAAGCGAATCCCCGAGGGGGGTGGGGTGGCGGGCGGGCAGGCTGGTTGGGGAGACTTGAAACCGCTCCAGCACTCTGATTGGCCCGCTTGGAGAAAAGGGGCGTGGCCCCTCCTTACTATGCGTTGCGAGGACCCAACAACATTCCAGTCGCTACGGCCACGCCCCTGGGCCACTCCCCCTCACCGGGCTGTATACGCCCATTTCCTCGGCCACACCCCCTTCCCAACTCTTAAAAGGCCACTCCACAGCCCACGTATACCTATTCAGTGATGGGGTTTTCGTGTCTTAGTGTTCATACGCTGAGGAGGCCGACAGGTTCTGTATTTTGGGTAACCGGGTCGAGCTGAGAAGTCGAATCCGGTTCAGGCCAAGTTGGGAGGATTTGGGGCAGTTTTCTTACTTCCTGCTTGGCCCTCGAATTGTGGACCCACTGTTTCCCAAAAAGGGTACAACCGTGGAATCCGGAAGGGAGTGTATGTGGGGGCGGCTGTAGGACTCTAGAATGTAAGAGCTGGAGCTGACCGGAGGGCAGTCTGACCCACAGACTTTATTTTAGGAGATCTGAGATGCTGGGCTTTGCTCAAAGCCAGTCACTCAGCTTCAGGGTTTCCCCATTCCTCCCAACCCAACCTCCCCCACTCCTCTAGACCTAGCCTCAAGGCTTGGATGGATAGAGGTGAAGAGCTTCAGCTCTGTGGACACATGCTGCCCTCCCTCCTTGGTCTTTAGGCCCCAGGGCACCCTCCCCAGGCTAAAGCTCCAGAACTCTTTAAGCTCTCATGGGCCTCTGCTAAAGACTGTAGATGAGGGGTTTACATTTGTCCCCAAGAGGTGATAGCTCCAGGAACGCAGATTTTAGCTATCAGGTCTTTTTCCAGTGCTGTTACATCTGTCCATAGGTGGCATGGGCTGTCTTGGAAGGTAGGGAGCTCAAGAGTGGTGTGGAGGAAGATTGCATTAGGTGACTTGTGAGCCATTTTCAACCCTAATGTTCTGATCCAATGAAACTCACTTCATGGCCAGGGAAGTGTCTCCCAGAAAGGTCAAGACTTACCTCTACTGGGAGGTGGGGGCAGCCCCTGGCTGTAGTTTCCATTGCCCAACATGCACCAAGTCTCACTGGTGGTCCAGGACATGTAGGTCACAACCATCAAACACCTGCTCCCCACAGTTCCTCCTTCAGGAGGACAGGGGAGGTTGTGATATGGATGTACCTTAACAAAGCTCTGGCATGCTGTGCCTACTATTCTTACATACACATCCACCAAACCTTTTTATATAACACCATTTTAATGGAAATGCTGTTTTTCCAAAATGGAAGTAGCTGTTACAGATGCTTTGAATGATGCTTATGTAACTTTAAAAACTAACCTTGGGTAGATCCTAATTGATTAACAGAAGGGGAAATGGGGGAGTTCTGACATATTTACCTCCCCTCATTATCAAAAAATCATTAAAACTATAGGAGTCTTAAGGTAAATCTTTAGTATTCAGGCTGCCAGGGGGCCCTTGGAAACCCTGGTGGTGTAATGGTTAAGCACTACGGCTGCTAACCAAAAGGCTGGCAGTTTGAATCCACCAGGCGCTCCTTGGAAACTCTATGGGGTAGTTCTACTCTGTCCTATTGGGTTGCTATGAGTCGGAATCAACTCGACGGCAGTGGGTTTGGTGGTTTGGTAGGGGGCCCTTTGGGGCCCTGCCCCCACTCTTTTGCAAGGTAGTCCAGGTGCAGGGGAAGGACTGAGGACTTGGGTCCTAGTTCAGGACCTGCCTCTGTAGCATCAGGCAGGACACTTCACTTCTCTAAGCTTCTGTTTCCACATCCATAGAAACAACCCCTCACCCTTTTATAGCACTTTACAGTTTGCAGTGAACTTTAACATACATTATCTGTATAGGGTCGCTATGAGGTTTATTATTTTTTTTATCTGTACCATTTGTTCTGTCACTTTGAGGTTGATGGAACAGATATTATGCCCATTTCGTAGATGAGAAAACAGGGTCCAGAGAAGTTAACTGACTTGCCCAAGTTCTCAAACCGAGGAGGCAGGACTAGAAGTTGCGTCTTTAGACTCTAAGGCTAGAACTCTTGACCCTTTACTATAGTTCCCTTCTGTAGGATTGAGGCGATAGTAGAATCTAGTCACTATCTGATCTAGCTAAGAACTCTGACTGAATCACTTCCTCTGGGAAGCCCTCCCAGATACCCATCTTGAATCAGGCTTTATAACCTCCTACCTATTGTCTCAGGGTCCCTGGGTAGTGCAAACAGTTATCGTGCTCAACTGCTAACTGAAAGGTTATAGCTTCAAGTCCACCCAGAGGCTCTTTGGAAGAAAGTCAAAAAGGTGATGTACTTCTGAAAAATCAGCCATTGAAAACCCTTGTGGTGCAGTTCTGCTCTGACATACATGGGGTCACCAGTCAGGTTTAGTTACATACTGTCTCAGAGCACGTAGCATCCTGTGTTGCAACTGTTAGACTGAAGATGGATTGACACTAGGGGCTGTCTAATTCTTATTCATTATTGGATCTGTTGCACCTAGTGTAGTGCCTGACACAGAGCAGGTGGCCTTTATGTGTTTGCTGTATGCATCTTGACTCTGACTTTACCTATCCTCTTTCCTCCAGGAGTTCTCTAAACATTTTTGACAGTGACCCACAGTAAGAAACACATTTTATATTTTGAGATATCTGAAACAAAAGTTTCATGGGATGATACTTACCTTTGTTACATGAACGCACTCCAGTATTTTCTATTGCCCTGATGGTATTTAATTTTTTTTTTAAGGTTCTGGCCAAACGCAAAAAAACCCAAACCCAGTGCTGTCGAGTCGATTCCGACTCATAGCGACACTATAGGACAGAGTAGAACTGCCCCATAGAGTTTCCAAGGAGTGCCTGGCGGATTTGAACTGCCGACCCTTTGGTTCGCAGCCATAGCACTTAACCATTATGCCACCAGGGTTTCCAAGGTGCTGGCTATGACCCTTTAAATTGATTTCACGACCCACCATTGGTTTGTGACCCATAGGTGAAACAACATTGTTTTCATCGCCTGTATGCTATGGATGCCTTCTGTGTGGGGGGTTCTGGATGTCCCAGAGAGATGCAGAGGAGATGCTCCTCAAGTACCTCTTGATTTGAGGTGAAAGCTAGGTTCTGTGCATAAGAAAACAGACTGCACTGAGCATTGTGCTCTTTTAAAGAGCTGTCTATATAGGATCAATAGACAGCAACAACTCAACTCGAAAGAATAGATAAGAAACTTAGGGGCAGCGAATTTATGTTAATGGGGGAGGAACAGTTTGCAAAAGAAGGGTGAGAATGGTTGCACGACTTGTACAATGTAATCTATGTTGCTGATTTGTACATGGACAAATTGTTGAATTGGTATATATTCTGTGTATATTCTCAACAACAACAAAAATAAATTATTAAAAAACAAAACAAAAAATCCCAGACAGAAACCCTTCCAAGGTCAGAGGTACAAGGGTTCCAGTAGAATCCAGCAGCAAAGGAGTGAGGGTGGATGAGGGAAAGTCTCAGAGAAGCCTGTGCCTCCAGAGACTGCAGAGGCAGTGGCAGTCTTGACTCGAACCTGGAACCCCAAAACATGGACAGGCAAGGCTCAGACTCTTGATGCCATGTTCTTTGCTCTTCCTCAGTTTACTGGGAATAGGTCTCCACACCAGAAATCTCTCTGGGCTTTTTGATAGGGCATGTTATGGATTGAACTGTGATCCCCAAAAATATGTGTTGTAAATCCTAACCTGTCTGCCTATGGTGGAAACCCTGGTAGCGGGGTGGTTAAGAGCTATGGCTGCTAACCAAAAGGTCGGCAGTTCGAATCACCAGGTGCTCTATGGGGCAGTTCTACTGTCCTATAGGGCTGCTATGAGTTGGAATGACCTCGATGGCAACTGGCTTATAAGGTTCTGCCTATGGATGTAATTTCATCTGGGAATGGGTTTTCTCTGTTATGTTAATGAGACAGGCGTAAGTGTAGGCTGTATCTTGAGTCCATCTCTTTTGAGATATAAAAGAGATTTAAAAAGCAAATGAGAGAAACAGAGACGGGGTAAGATAGATGGCAAGACACATGGAGATCTCCAAGGAATCAGGAAGCAGAAGCTGAGGAAACAAGAACCTTCCTCCAGGGCTAACAGAGAGAGAAAACCTTCCCCTTGAGCAGGGCTTTGAACTGGATCATTCTGGTTCAAACCCCTGCTGAGAATTTGCATTTCTAACAATTTCCCAGGGAATGCTAGTCCTGCTGGTTAGGGACCAATTCTGAAAACCACTGGTAGAGCAGTGGTTCTCAAAATGTATTATACCTGGGGAATCTTCCTAAATTGTGGAAACTGATTCAGTGTATCTGGGGTGGAAATGCCAATTCTCAGCAGAGGTTCAAACTGCAACAAACTGGTTCAAGCCCTGCCCTAGAACCAGCACTCTGAATTCAGAATTCTAGCCTCCTGAACTGTGAGATTCTTCTTCTTGAACTGTGAGAAGGGAGCCTTGGTGGTGTAGTGGTTAAGAGCTTGGCTGCTAACCAAAAGGTCACATCCATCCGCCAGCCACTCCTTAGAAGCCCTGTGGGGCAGTTCTACTCCATCCTATAGGTTTGCTATGAGTCGGAACTGACTTGATGGCACCTAACAACAACGACAAACTGTGAGAGGAACCCTGGTGGTGTGGTGGTTAAGAGCTCGGTTGCTAACCGAAAGGTTGGCAGTTCGAATCTACCAGCTGCTCCTTGGAAACCCTATGGGATAGTTCTGCTCTGTCCTATAGGATTGCTATGAGTTGGAATCAACTCAACAGCAATGGGTTTTTTGGTTTTAAACTGTGAGAAGATAAATTATTGTTGTTAAAGCCATCCACTTGTGGTTTTTCTGTTACAGCAGCACTAGATAGATAAGTAAGAAAGTCCTCTTTCCTACAATGAAGGGAGTAGAGGAGGTGGGAGGCAAGCAGATGTTCTAACTTCTGCTTATAACAACTTTGTAAATAACCTCCTGCCTACAGGCCCAGGGCTGTTTTGCTGGCTGTGTGACTTTAGTCTGTTTAATTAGGTTTAGGAGTGATAGTGGAAGCCAGGGCTCTCTAGGCCTAACAGCTCTCTGGAGAGAAGGCCCACTAACTCCCTCCCAGCTCCACCTACCCACTTCATCCCTTTCCCCCTGCCCTCTCTGACAGGAAGGTTGGTGAGAGGCAATTTGGAAATAGTCCAACACACACACACACACACACACACACACACACACAGCACGCTCACTCAAACAGTGGGGTGATTGGGGGTGGGGCTCACAAAGAGTGGCTGTCCCTGTCAGTCTCCAGTGGCTAGTGGAGGCTGGCAGGGTGTTCCTGAGCCAAGGCTTTGGAAGACACACAGCTGAGGAGCTTCCTTTCTGGGAGATGCATGCTTACTCTAGGACCTTGCCCCTTACCCCACAGAATATAAGCCTAGGGCTGGGCCAAGGGGGAGACCTGTTATGACCCTTTCTGATGTTGCTGAAAAGTTACATTTTTCTTGTTTGGTTTTTGATTACAAATGGAACACATCCATTTTCTTGGTTTCTCTAACTGTTTCTGCAGTCTCAGTTCCGGTTGTTTTGTATCGTAATTGGGAAAGTGGGATCTCAGCCTCAGGGTTCCAGAGCCCTGTGCCCTCCTGTCGCAAGGCTTGCGCTGTCCTCTCCTAGTTCCCAGGGCAAGGTCCTGGAGCTGAGGTGGAGAGGGGTGAGGGAGGGAGACCCAGTGACTGTGAATGAACAGCTATGGTAGTGCCAGATTCTGGGTGCTTGAGAGGGAGGGAGCAGCTACTGGGAGGGGACTTAGCTTCTCTGCCGACCTGCCTGGCATGGTGCAGGCATGCTCATCATCCCAACTCTACTATGCCATTACTTAACCTCTTGATTCAGTTTCCTCACATTGCAACGGGGTTAACGATAGTACCAAGGAACGCTGGTGGTGCCAGGCTAAATGCTGGTGCAATGGCTAAGTGCTCAGCAGCTAACCTATACCACTAGAAGCTCCGTGGGAGAAAGACTTGGCAATCTGCTTCCATGAAGATTACAGCCTAGGAAACCCCGTGGATTAGTTACCGTTTTGTCATATACGGTTGCTGTAAGTTGGAATCGACTCGACGGCACACAATAACAGTAGCACCTACTACATAGGTAATTGTGAGAATTAAAGAAAATAATAACCAGCTGCCGTCGAGTCGATTCTGACTCATAGTGACCCTATAGGACAGAGTAGCACTGCCCCATAGAGTTTCCAAGGAGCCCCCAGTAGATTCGAACTGCCGAATTGAGCACTTAACCACTACGCCACCAGGGTTTCCAAAATAAGATAATACAAAGTGTTGAATGCCTAAAACACTGTAAGTGCTCAGTAAGTATTACTCTCACTGTCATTAACCTCTCCTTTAAACCTGTTCCTCCTGCATCTCTCATCTGCCTCGTTCCCTAAACCAAAACCCTGAGGTCACCCAAGACTCTTCCTCCCTACTCATGCCCAACCCCGGTCAGTCCTGATGAACGGTGGCCCTTGCCCTCCTAAGTATTGTCAGGTCTCTTCCTTCTTTCCATTCCCACTGCTCCCCTCTCAAGTCAAGTCCTCATTATTTCTCATGGGAGACTGGCAGCAGCCTCCCAATCAACCTCTTTTTCTTTGGTTCCAGACCCACCCACCTTCTGCCCAATTCTCCCAGAAAAGGCAAACCTAAGCCTGTCCCGCCCTGATCTCATCTATAGGAAATGGTTCAGCAGTTTCCCAAGTCTTTCTCAGGAAGAAGCTCCAAGGCCTAGCTGGGCACACCTGGTCCCAGGCTATGGCTCCCGCCAAATTACAGTCCCGTCTCCCATACCTTCCTTACACCACCCATGTTTCTGCCAAGAGGACCTATCTGATTCTTTGACATTCTGTGCTTCCATACCTTTGCGCAGGCAGGTCTCAAAGCTTGGATGCCCTTTCCCCTCACCTCTTTGTGGTAACTCCTCATCCTTTAAGATACAATTCAAGGACCAACTCTCAAATTCTCCCAGACCCTAGTCTGACTTGGATGCTTCTCTACCCGGTATTTTAATTCAGGTTACTTGACTGTTCCCCATGCCAGTGTAAGCTCTTTGGGGCAGGCACTGCCTTTGTTTCCGCCTGCTAGTGCCTCTTACACAGCCTGGTACGTAGTAGGCTTTGTGGGAGGCCAGGCCCTGCGGCACCTTCCTTCCAGGCACTGCGGCACCTTCCTTCCAGGCACTGCGGATCTCCCTGGGCACTGAGCCAGAGTGGCTGGGAGGCAGGATGCCAGCCTCGCAGAGGCGTAGCAAGGCGGGGTGGTTAGAGGTGAGCATTTGCCCCTGGGCGCAAATCCAAGGGGGCGCCAGATGAGGCTGGCCAGCGAATCACCCCCACACCCATCGTCGACTAGACCAGCAGGCGGGGCGGGAGGAGGGTGCAAATTTAGATTGCCCCTGGGCGCTCCTTACCGTTGCAGCGCCACAGGCACTTTCTCCCACCCCTCACAGGACAGGAGTCCGAGGCAGACTGGAGCCTACTGGCACCCTGGCCGCCCCCTTCGCTGGGAGTCGGAGATGTCCCGGGCTTTTAATTAAAGCGGCGCCGAGAAGCGGCCGAGGACACTTTAGGTTTGGTGAAACCGACAGACACACTTCGCCCCAGCTTTCAAAAAGGGCGCGTGGGGTGGATGAACCTGGGGCGGTGCAGACCCCCGACCCTGCCACCTCCACAGTGTAGGAGGGAGTAAGATAAGGGCAAGTAGAACTATTTGGGGCGGGAGTCTGCACACAGGCCGGATTCCCGCCTACTGTGGACCCCGCACATCCTGTGCACTGTCCCCACCCCACCCCCAGTCTCGGGCGGCCACGTGACCTGCGCCCCCGGCAGCCACTAATCGCGCGACTGGGGCCCTTCTCCTAAATAGGGAAGCGACAGGAGTAGATCGGGTTTCCCGGCCCGTATTTACAGGTTCCCTGGATGAAGCCAAACCTCTTACCCCCCTCCTCCTCCCTGCTCCGCGGTGGGGAAAGGAGAGAAGGGGCCTCTCCAGCGCCCTACCCCCACACCTCCAGGCGTCCAGCCCCGGGAGCGGCCCCTCCTTCCTCCCTCCCTTCCCACCACTCCTCCGGCCCAATCGGGGCACTGCTTAGGTCGCCGCATTCCAGACCCAGGGCGGCCCTTTGAGGTCCCCTGGCGGGGTGGGAGTGGGGTAGCAGGGCGCCTCTGACCCAGGCCCGCGACCTTAAGGCCCTCCTGTGATGCTGATTCTGGTCCCCTCTTCCCATGCTTATGGGGACCAACTTCGTTTAGGCCTCAAGAGCTCGGGAAGGAGGAATGGCCGGTTTTTACCCTCCAGCGCCTACTGTGTGTCAGGGTGATGCTAGGCACTCAGCCTTCTTATCTCCAGGCTTCCATGTACCCCAGAGAGGGGCCGCGTTCCTTCCCATTCAAGGATACTGGCCAGGAGTCACCGGAGCATGCCAGCTTAAAGGGCTAGAATCTCTGCCCTTGGCCAGCAAAATGGACAGAGAGGTGAGAAGCCTGGATGGAGCCAGCTGCTGAGTTTAGGCCAAGAGCTATCCTTGTCAGGGAGACCAAAGACAAGCCCTAACCTGGTGCCTCTGTTCAGCCTCCACAGCCTAGGTCCCGGACCTCTGACAGCTGCCCCATGCATTGTACTTTGGGCCTGGAAACAGAGAAGCTGAGAAAGGATTGATCTACTTCAGGGCTGGGCAAACACATGCCCCTTACCCAGCCCATTCCATTCTAGTTGAAACTCAGATGATTAGAAAGCCCTGTACTGGAGCTGACCCGAGGCACATGAGGGAGCCCGGCTTCTTTATGGGGTTGCAGCAGGAGTGAGTGATTTCGAAGTTGAAGCACTGGCCACAGCCAACTTGCCTGAGAAGTATGACCTTGTAGGTAGGAGAGAGTAGACCAAAGACATGGTAGAATGGAGGCAAAGACTTAGTATTTTAGAAGGGAGGTGGCTTTTTGTGTGTATGTGTGTTTGAATCATTCCTTCAAATATTTATTGAGTCTACTAAATGTGAGTCATTCATTTATCCATTTACGGAATTATTGATCCCTTATGCAGTAAGGTCTCTGGTTGGTGCAAATGGCTCGTGCTCAACTACTAACTGAAAGGTTGGTTCTAATCCACCCAGCTGTGCCTCAGAAGAAAGGCCTTCGGGGGACATTTAGGTCAATTGGCATAACAAAGTTTATTAAGAAAATGTTCTTCATCCCACTTTGGTGAGTGACATCTGGGGTCTTAAAAGCTGGACAGCGGCCATCTAGGATGCATCAGTTGGTCCCAACCCACTTGGAGCAAAGGAGAATGAAGAACACAAAAGACACGAGGAAAATATCAGCCCAAGAGACAAAAAGGCCACATAAACCAGAAACTCCATCAGACCGAGACCAGAAGAACTAGATAGTGGCCACTACCACCAATGACCACCCTGACAAGGAACATAACAGAGAGTCCTGGATGGACAGGGAGAAAAGTGTGGAACAGAACTCAAATTCAAGACCAGACTTAATGGTGTGACAGAGACTGTAGAAACCCCCAAAATTGTGGCCCCCAGACACTCTGTTAACCCAGAACTGAAACCATTCCCGAAGCCCACTCTTCAGACAAAGATTAGACTGGACTATAAAGCATAAAATAATACTCTTGAAGAGTGTCCTTCTTAGTTCAAGCAGATACATGAGACCAAACGGGTGGTACCTGTCTGGAGGCAGGATGAGAAGGCAGGAAAGGACAGGAACTGGTTGAATGGACACAAGAAACTCGGGGTGAAAGGGAAAGTGTACTGTCACATTATAGGAATTGCAGCTAATGTCACATAACAACATGTATATAAATTTTTGTATGAGGAATTAACTTGAGCTGTAAACTTTCACCAAAAACCCAATTAAAAAAAAGAAGAAAGGCCTGATGACCTACTTCTGTAAGATTACAGCCATTGAAAACCCTATAAGCGCAGTTCTAATCTGAAACATGTAGGGTTCCCGTGAGTTGGAATCAACTGCATGGTAATAGGTTTGGTTTCGCTTTTTGGTTTATCACGCATTAGGCTCTGATCTAGGGCTACAGTGACTAAGACAAGGTTCCTGCCCTCATGGAGTTTACAGTCTAGTGGGAGAGCCAAACAAGTGAGGGGCAGTTACAATGCAGTGTGCTTAAGGGCTGTAGTGGGGAAGCACAGCTCTGTGGAAGCCTGAAGGAGGGGTGTTTAACCCAGATTGGGTTGGGAGGGAAGACTTCAGAGGATGTATTATCTAATCTGAGGCCTGAAGTATAAACATAAATTAATGGGGTTGGGGTGAGAGTGGAGAAGGGAAGAATAGCCTCTCAGGTAGATGGCACAGTACATGCAAAGGCCCAGAAGCACATTCTGGAAACAGTTCAGTAGGGCTGGAGTGCAGCTCCCAGGCTGAAGCAGGATCCAGAGGAGATGGAGAGATTGCATTTGAGAGAGGAAAAGGCGTGAACCGTTGAGTAACGCCCATGGGAATGGATGAAGGTGGGGAAATCCCTGGTCCTTCCAGTTTACACAGAGTCCTGCAGGCATGCTGTAGTTGGAGGATGTGGCACCAAAGGTGCAGTTGCTTTGTAAAATTAATATTTATTTTTGTCAAGATAATACATGCACATAGTTTAAAAATCAAATAGTGCTAAAAGGCTTCTAACAAAAACAACCCCCCCCGGCCTTTCTCTCAACCCTTATCCTACTCTCCAGGGGCAACAACTTTCAACTCTTTTAGTTGTTTCTTCTGGCATTTCCTTCCTATTTCTAAATAATATATATCCTGACATTCCGGATTCATCTATTTTAGACGTAATTTGCTGACTTCTTGTTTTGATAGACAAAGATTTTGACTCTTACTCAACTCTTTCCTTCCCCCCACTCCCTCATTATGTTTATATAATAATTTATGGTTAAATCCATATTCAGTGATTTCATTATTGACTTTGTAAATATTGTTTACTCTTAAGGCAAGTATTCTGTTTATATTTCCTTTTCTAATATAATTTATTGTGGTATACTATGTTTATATTTCCTTTCTTGTACAACTTTTTAGTTTTTCCTGGAGTTAATTGCCTCATTTTTTATTTGCTTGGTTTTCTTTTAATCTCTGGCTCTGTCTTCCCACACCCGTCAACAGTTCTGTAAAATGCCTTCCCAGTACAATTCTGCATATGGCCAAACCTGTCATGTAATCTTATCAGTTCTATTTTTTTTTTTTCCTTGGAGACATCCATCCTGGTGTGCTCCATCCTTCCTCTCTCTGGATGGGTTGCCTGTGGCACACCTATCATCCTTGTACTGCCTATTGCCAGTAGACAAGAATTCCCTTTGCCCTTTTCTTTTTCCTAGACCCAGTGTCTTCTCCTTTCTTGTTTTACTCCTTACTTTTATTGAAGTACATCCTACAGTAGCTTCCCGAGAAAGAGTGCTGGGGAGGTAACATTTTAGAGACTTTTTCATGCCTGTAGTTGCTAGCTGCTGTTGAGTTGGCTCCAGCTCATGGTGACCCCATGTACAACAGAAGGAAATGTTGTCCAGTCCTGCTCTATCTTACTTGTCATTGGTATGCTCGAGTCCATCGTTATGGCCACGTGTATTTTAAATGCCTTCCAACCTAGGGGGCTCATCTTCCAGCACTATACTGGGTAGTATTCTGTTGTGATCTATAGATTTTCAGAAGTTGATCGCCAAGGCTTTCTTCCTATCTGTCTTAGTCTAGAAGCTCTGCTGAAACCTGTCCGCCATGGGTGACCCTGCTGGTATTTGAAATACTGGTGACATAGCTTCCAGCATCATAGCAAGACACAAGCCATCACAGTATGATAAACTGACAGATGAGTGGTGGCTTGCATACCTAAATATGGCTTTATTTCATCTTCACACTTCACTGATAGTTTTGGCTGGGTATAAAATTCTAGGTTGAAAATAATTTTCCTTCAGAATTTTAAAAATATTGTTCCTTTGCTTCCAGTTCTTCATTTTGCAGTTGAGAAGTCCTTCGCCGTTTTGATTCTTGGGACTTTGAATTCACCTTTCTCCCTGACTTTTAAGATTTTCTCTTATATCCCATTTGTGTTGAAGTATTATAGTACATTGGTGTGGGCCATTTTTCATTCATTTTTCTAGGCACTTGATGGGTCATTTTAATTTAACACTGGTTCTCAAAGTCTGGTCTCTGGACCAGCAGCTTCAGCATCACCTGTGGGAACATTTTAAAAATGTACATTCTGGGGCCCCAACACAGACCTACAGAATCAGAAACCCTGGTGACAGTTTCCTGCAATCTGTGTTTTAACAAGCCCTGTAGGTGATTCTGATGCATGCTAAAGTTTAAGGACCTCTGCTCTAACAATTTATATCCTTTAGTTCTGAGAATTTATTTCCTTGAAATTTCTTATTGCCTTGAAATTTCTTCCCCTATCATTTTCTTTGCTCATTCTTTGTGCAAGTCCTATTATTTGGATAGTGGACCCTGTGGATTGAGCCTCGTGATTTCTTATTATTTCTCTGTTATTGATCTCTTTGTTCTGTTTTTCTGGGAGATTTCCTCTCTTATTTTCCAATCCATTTGCTAAGTATTTTGTTGCAGCTTTTTTTTTTTTTTTTTCCCTCCCTTTTAATTGTGAAGAGTATGTTCATGTTTCCTGGTGTTGTTTTGTTCTGTTTTAATTTTTAGCAGTTTCATGTTCTTGGTCTCTGAGTGCAGTGTCTTATCTGTCTGAGGATATTAACTCGGAATTTTCTTATCCTGGTATTGTCTGTTTCCTCTAGTTTCATGTGTTCTGTTGTTTTGGTTTGTATCATGCTGGAGACTTTGCTCAGATGTCTGGTGATCCCTGTCTACCCATTCTTATTTGGGAGGGAGGCACTAGAGAGCCAGTTGGAAGCTCTCAGTGTGGGCTCACGCCAGGGCAATCTGGTGACTGGCTGACTCTGTCACTGGTGAATCCCAGTTGTCACTATCAGAGATTTGTCCCTCTGGCATGGTTTGGTTTTCCTGAAAAGGATCCTTTAGTCTGGTCTCCTGCTTGAGGGTTATAAACCTACCTGCACAGAGTCCTGCAGCAGGGTGTAGTGTGGGAAGAGTAGAGAGGTGAGTGGCAGGAGTAGGGCTGAGTGACACAATTCAGAATGTTGATTTATACTCGGCTTTTTTTTTTTAATCCAGCCCTTCTTCTCTACCATCCCCACCTCAAAGTCCCAAAATTCTGTTTCAGTATCTTCAAAATCTCTCTCAACTCCTGCATGAGTGGAAGAAGGGGCAGTTACCTGATTGTTTAGGTATGGGTGGATTTCCTGAGGGTTTAATTGCTGTTTAGACAGGTCTTCAAATAATCCCTCAGTTTTTAGACCTTGCCTCACCCCTGCCTTCTGACTTACTTCTGACTGGCACTTCCAGTTCCTGAGCTTTCCTGGGGTTCTGAGGGAATAATCAGCATGCCTCTTGTAGGTATAGTCCCCTGGATGTTTTTGGCTTGCCTTTCTTGGGTCTGTGGAATCATCTGTCACTCCCAAATCCATTTTGTTTTCATATGATGGGGTTCAGGATTCCAAATGTCTTCTAATTTAATTGAAGAAGGAGCTTGGGTTTACATTTCTTATTCTCCTTGTTTTGGAGGTGATTTTGACGAGAAAAAGGGGGCAGAAAGATGCCATAGATGTCTTCTTGAGGTGATGCTTGGCCACTCTTGCTCCTGCTGACAGAGTGGTGGGGACTGGGTTACCTGTTAGGAGGAGGGCAGGGAGGGAGAGAAGAGAAGCAGCAGGAGCTTAGAAAAGTTGCTATGGGGAACTTGATAGGGAGTCCTCCAAAGATGAAAAGGATTATTGGGCCCCAGTGAGGACAACCACTGATGAGATGTTGATTATATGCCAGGAACTGGACCAGGTTTTCCGAAGCAGGCCGACTGGGGAGCTGAGAGGAGGAAGGAAAGGAGATAGATGCCAAAAAACATCTGAGACTCAGATTTGGGGGTGGGGCAGATCTGAGTGATGATGGAGTCTCCAACCTGAGGTGGGAGTGCTGCTGAAATGTAGAACCACGAAGCAGCATGTCCATGAGGAAGGTGAGAGGTGACCAACAACAACAACACAAAAAACCCAAACCCATAAGTTGATTCCGACTCATGACAACCCCAAGTGTTACAGGGTGAAGTGCTCCATGAAGAACCACGTGAAGATTCTAGAAGATGTGTCAGGGTGGTAGGTAGCTCTCTCCTGGCTAGAGCAGTGAGAGTCCAACACCCATTCCATAAAGGGAAAGAGGTGGTTGCAAAGTTTGCCTTAAAGGCTCCTGCAGTCCGGGCATGGCAGAGGAGCTGGAGACATGTATTTTCCCAGACTGAGCATGGAAATCACCTCCTCTGGCAGGACAGGCTGGGAGCCTAGATAGCACCGCCCTTCTGGAAGCTGGGAACTTTTTTTTTTTAATTATTTTATTTTTGTTGTTGAGAATATGCACAGCATAACATACACCAATTCAGCAGTTTCTACACACACATTTCGGTGACATTCATTACATTCTTCGAGTTGTGCAACCATTCTCACCTTATCTGAGTTGTTCCTCCCCCATTAACATTAACTCACTACCCCCTGAGGTTTGTATCTAATCTTTTGAGTTGCTTTTGTCAATTTGATCCCATATACATCTTAAAAGAACATAATGCTCAAGGCAGATACTCTTTACTAGTTAAGGTACGCTATTGTTGGTTTTAAGAAGACTTCAGGGAATATTTTTGATTTAATGCTTAAAGATTGTCCCAGGACAATAGTTTCTGGGGTTCATAAAGCTGAGAAAGTTTTAGTGGGGTATTTGTAGGGAGAGTCCATGGGTTGAAGGGAAGACACGGGGCCAGCAGATGACTCAGACTTCTGGTCCCCTAGTGCCCAGCTGCCTCCTGGTCTTCCCTTGCCCATCTAGTCTGGAGCTCCGACCTGCATCCCTGGTTTTAACAGCTCAGCCAATCAATAAGCATGTTGCAAGGCTAGCCTGTGTGTAGTTTCTGCTGGGTGTGTTTATGTGGAATGGATACCACAATGGTAAGACACAACGGTAAGCCTCAGAAAGCTTGCTGGCTATCCAGGATTCAAGACCACTGCACTTGAAACAATTAGAAAACAATTCATCAGCAGAAACTCAAGGACTCCAAATAGGGTTCTATACTGTGGGCACCCATCCCGAGCCCCTCTCCGCCCACTGCATTGGTTGAAAGCTTGCAACCTGGCATCAACAGTTCACCATCTCCTTACCGACTGCTCCCTTCTTCCCTGGGGTTACTGGTGGCCTGTCTCTTACTGAGCCCCCAGATTCCTTTGGGGGTGGTTCATCAAGCTGGAGCCTGATGCATGATTCCTTCCCATCTGGTGCTGCCGCCCTCCAGTCTCCTGGAATGAGAAGGAGGAGGAGAGAAGGACTTGTCAATTGGGCTGAGACTCCTTTGCCCAGAGGTGACAGTGCAACAGGGGGCTATTTGAAGGCAGCCACTTTGAGGATCTGCCTGGTACGAGGTCCTCGTTTGGGGGGCTCTGTAGTGGAACAAATAAGAAAATATTGAGTGTCTACATTGTGACAGGGTCTGTTGAAGAGGCAGACCTGATACATTTCCTGTATTATGCCATTAAATCCCTACAACAGTCCTATAAGGTGAAAACTTTTATTATCCCATTTTAAAGTTGAGGAAATGAAGGCACAGAGAGGTCAAGTAACTTGTTCTAGTGAAACAGCTAGTAAGTGGTGGAGCCAAGATTGGAACCCAAGCAGTCTGACTGTAGCATCCTGGGTCGAAACTACTATGCACACTGCCAAACTGGCACAGGCAGCCATGCTGAAATTCTAGGAATTTCTCTGTGCCACAACATATTAAGAACTGAGCTAAGAGGCCATTTTGAGCAAGGACCAGTGTGAGAAGAGGAATTCCAGAAGAGACACTGCCACTTTGGCTATCTTCCTTAATGTTCCCAAGGCAGGGACTTCTAGCTTTTGATTTGCCAGGTGTCTCTCTGTTCTTCTAATTAACACCAGAGTCAGCCTTTAGTCAGAGCCCTGCCTATAGCTGGAATCCATAACCCTGTGGGGCTCAGGCACCAGGCCTTTGTGAGAGCCAGAGAGGACAGAGGTAGTATAAATTCAGGGTGGAGTTTCCTGTGATGATGCTCCATTTGCCTCATCTATAAAAAGCTCCAGTATGATCTACCCCATTTATGGTGGAGGCCAGGGGCAGCAGAGTGTGCGGGAGGAGGAAGCATCAGGCTGAAACAGCTCTTTGCCTCCCTGGATTCTCTTCCAAAATGCTGTCAGCACCGCCAGTTGGAAAATATTTTTCTCCCTCCCTTTGTCTTCTTTCTCATTTAAAAAAAAAAAAAAAAAAGCCATCTGGTGTCAAATTCACTCCTGGCACATCATAAAGGGTAGCACTAAAAATGTCCCTGAAAAACTAAAAGCAAAACCACAGCAGTACACATGGGATTTAATCTCAGAATCCTAGAATTGCAGAGTTGGTAGGGTCCTCCGATCAAATCCTTTGTCGTACATAGAAGAAAACCGAGGTCTGAAGGGATGAGGTCATTCTTTCAAAAATGCCTGGGAAAAAAGGCCTGGTGATCTGCTCCCATAAAGATTAAAAAAAAAAAACACAAAACCGTTGCCGTCGAGTCCATTCCGACTCATACCGACCCTATAAAGATTAAAAAAAATTACAGCCTAGAAAACCCTCTGGGGGCAGCTCTACTGCACCGCACCTGACAACAACTATGTTTGAAGGAGTCCCTGGGTGGTGCAAACCGTTAATCAGCTCGACTGGTAACTGAAAAGTTGGGGGTTTGAAGGCACTCAGAGGAGCCTTGGTAGAAAGGCCTGGTGATCTCCTTAAAGGCCACACCTTGAAAACTCTGTGAAGTCCGATTCCACTCTGACACACACGGGTCGCCATGACTCGTAATCCAGTCCACTGCCAACTGTCTTTTTTTTTTTTTTGATCTGCCGGACATGGGGGTCACTGACTCGGATTCCACTCCACTGCAAGGTTTTTTTTTTTTTTTTTTTTTACTGTGCTGGAGGCACTGTTCTGATTCAGGGGTATTAATCATAAACAAAAAGGACAGAAATCCCTGACCGCTTAGTGTTTTCAGTGGGAGGTTCGCGTCCCTGTCCCAACCCAGCCTCCGCAGGCGGGAACCTTGGCTGGGCCATCCTAGCCTCACGCTGCAAGACCGGGCCGCGCGGTGTCCACCCTCCCTAGGCTGTGGGCCGGGCCTGGGGCCTTTGGCGGTCCCGCTTCCCCCGCCCGGAGCTGCGCTGTTTACATTAGGGCGAAGTTTGCAGCGCCCACCCTAGCACGGCCCAGGTCGGCCGCTGTAATCTCCCGCCGCTTCCTCCCGCCGCCGCTTTGGCTCCGCATTCCTCAGCGTTGAGCAACAACTTTCCCTCTGAAAGGCGGCTGGGCTGCCGCCAGGCGGGGCCGCTTGTGCTGGGCCCCAGGGGGAAGGGACGAGGCCCAGGTCGCCTGCGCTGGGCCCCTTGGAGGGCGCGGCTCGGGTTTCTACTGCCACCAGCAAGCACCCCAGGCGCAGGTCAGGGTCCAGAGCGGAGCACAGCCGCCTATGCCTTCCCTAGGAGCCGGGGCTGGAGCCGGGAGGAGATACAATCGGGTGATTCCTGCAGACTGCTGCAGGATTGCGCAAACGCAAAGTGGGTGCGTGGACTCAGTCCTGGCCTTGATCATCAACTGGTCCAAGCTAACCGCCCAGTCCAGCGCCCAGCACAGGGTGAGCGCGGGGCGTTTGCTTTAATTTTTTATTTCAATCCTGGGGATTCTTTGACAACGAAAAGCAGAAGGTTTTAATAACTGCAGAAGAGGGGCCCTAACCAAGTTCTTGGTCTGAATCTAAATATTTACAACGATCATGTTAATACAAGCATTTTTATCCCTAAACACCCTCTCATGCCTACAGAGCTTCAGCATCTCTCTGGGGGAAAGATGGTTTCTTAACACTATGCTCATTTTACAAACAGAAAGCTCAGGTGCACAGAGTTCCATGACTAGTCAGAAGCCAAGAAGGAGTTAGTCCAACTGAGGCATACAGCAGCCACCTTGACATCCTGACTCCTTCTGGTTAAGCAAAGCCCTTCCTTGACCCTATGTGACAGGAACAGGAACTGGTTCCACTTTTCAGTTTTTGAAGCTGTTCACTGGCGCCTGTAGGATGGAGTGGTGTCTCAGTTATCTAGTGCTGCTATAATAGAAATACCTCAAGTGGATGGCTTTAGCAAACAGAAATTTATTTTCTCATAGTTTAGGAGGCTAGATATCTGAATTCAGAGCACTGGCTTTAGGAGAAGCCATTCTGCCTCTGTCGGATCTGGAGGAAGGTCTTTGTCTCTTCCGCTTCTGCTTTCTGGTTTCTTGGCTATCTCCATGTGTCTTGGCATCTATTTTACCCCACCTCTGCTTTCCTTGCTTGCTTGTTTAATCTCTTCTAGAACTCAAAAGAGATTGATTTAAGACACACCCTACACCAATCCTGTCACAGTAACATAACAACGTCCATTCAGGCATTCAAAAAAACCTGTTGGTTTCAAGTGGATTCCAACTCATAGTGACCCTATAGGACAGAGTAGAACTGTCCCATAGGGTCTCCAAGGAGCAGTTGGTGGATTCCAACTGCTGACGTTTTGGTTAGTGGCCAAATTCTTAACCGCTACGCCACCAGGGCTCCACCACAGGCATAGAAGTTAGGATTTACAACACATATGTTTGGAGGACACAATTCAATCCATAACAGGTGGGGTTAGATAGCAGAGTAATGTCTAAATCAGATGCCCTCAAGTGATTCTGACTCATTGCAACCCCATGTGACTCCATAACATTCCACCCTTTGCCCCCCGCATTAATGTCCTTGCCGCATGCAAAACACATTCACCTCATCACATCATCCCAAAAGTCTGAAGTCAACTCCATGTTCAAAATCTCATCTTCTGAATCATCTAAATCAAATATGGGTGAGACTTTGGGGGCAAAATTTCTCTTCATCTGTGAACCTATGAAATCTAGACTACAAATTATCTGTTTCCAAAGCACAATAGTGGAAAGGCACAAGGTAGACATTTCCATTACAAATGGGAGAAATTACAGGGAAAGAAGGGATAACAGACACAAAGCAAGTCCAAAACTCAGCAGAACAATTTACATTAGCTCTCAAGGCTTGGAAACAATCCTCTGTTTTCTGAGACCATCTGGGCCCTGACCCCACCCTCCAGACTCTGGATGTCGGCCACGCCCTCTGAATTCTGGGTGGAGGCCCCTCAGCCCTGGGCTTCAGCTCTGCCTTCCAGGCCCACTGGGATGGCAACTCTGCTTTGGGTGGCCCCATTCTCCTAGTCCAAATGAGTGGGGACCCCACCCCCTCAGTCCTGGCAGGCCCCGTTTTTCTGCCCCTTGGGCATGGCAGCCCCAATGCCTTAGCTTTGGGTGACAACTCCATCCCTCTGGCACACCTTAATGGCAGCCCCACACTCTGGAACCAGGTTTTCAAAGATCTGGCCTCTTGAAACCTAGGAGGCTGTGGCCACACCCTTTGAGATTCAGGAGACTGTGGCCCCATCCTTTGAAACTGAGAGGTCCAGCTTCCCATGCTCCTTCCAACAATTCTGCTGATGTCTGAGCTGCTCCCGGGGTGGTTCTTTTATTTTCTTGAAGGACAACAGATGTAGCTCCTTTGGCCTATTTCCTCCTGTGGAATTCCAAGAGGCAGACAGCATTCTTTTCTTTTGTTTTTTCCTCTATCCCCTTCCATCTAAGATGATGGATTTTCTGCTATGGTGTTAGATCCATCAGTAAGTCAGAGACTTACCCTTTAACAAAAGATTGTGTAGCCACATCCTTGGTGAACATTCTAGGACATGTACACTTTGTACAACAGAATTTCCCAAATCTTTAAGTTCTATTTTCATTTTGCACAGTTCATTTTTAAGTCTATCTCTTTCCTCTCACATTTTACTGGAAGTTGCAAAGAGAAACCACGTGGCCATTTTAAGATCTTGCTTGGAAATCTTAGCCAGATATCTGAGTTAATCACTTGAAAGTTCTACCCTCCACCAAACATTTGAGCATAATTCAGACAAGTTTTTTGCCACTGCATAATAAGCATTGCCCTTCCTCCACTGCCTAATCACATGCTCATCATTTTCTTTTAAAACCTCAGCAGAAGCACATTTAACATCCACATTTCTAGCAACATTCGTTCCTGGTGCAATATGTATTCTCCAAGATGATAGAGACTTTCCCTATAGTTCTCCTCCTCACTTCCTTCTGAGCCCTCACAAGAATTGCCTTTGATGGCCATAAACAGTCTCTTCAAGGCAATCTACGCTTTTACCATCAGGCACCTTAAAACTCTTCCAGCCTCCTCCCATTACCCAGTTTCAAAACCACTTCCACACTGTAGGTATTTGTTAGAGCAGTAGCCTCACTTTTGGTACCAAATTCTGTGGTAGTTATCTAGTGCTGCTATAACAGAAATACCACAAATGGATGGCTTTAACAAACAGAAATTTATCTTCTCACAGTTTGTTGTTTTTAGGTGCCTTTAGGTACGTTCAAACTTATAGCAACGCTATGTACAACAGAACAAAACACTGCCTAGTCCTGCGCCATCGTCATAATCATTGCTGTCTTTGAGCCCATTGTTGTAGTCACCATGTCAATGCATCTCGTTGAAGGTCTTTCTCTTTTTTGCTGACCCTCTCTCTACTTTACCAATTGTGATGTCCTTTTCCAGGGATCATTCCTTCCTAATAACATGTCCAAAGTAAATGAGACCAAGTCTCACCATCCTTACTTCTAAGGAGCATTCTGGCTGTACTTCTCCCAAGACAGATTTGTTCCTTCTTCTGCTGTGACCCTTGGTTTCTGGGTTGTGCTAAAGATATTGAGGCTCCAGAGCACAGGGACCTGACCCAGGTCCTCCTAGAAACCTGGAATGATCCCTGGATCTTCCTTACAGAACGAGCCTCTGCAGAAGGCAGGGAGAAGGGGCCTGCCAAGGCCCAAGGTGGGAGAGGAGGGGACCTGAGCCCTTTGGGAAACATGTGCTAAGTGGCCGCTATGTGCAGGGTACCCTGCCCGCCCGCTAATGTCATCACAACCCCGTGAAGCAGATGTCCCCGTTAGAGGAGAGGAAATTGAGGCTGTACAGTTCAGCCACCCCTCACCTCTAGGATGCATCTATGACTGCCCCTCTCCCCCATTCTCCCTCCCAGAAAGGCCGTGGGAGCCCACAGATCTGAGCGGGAAGCCCTCCCTGGCAATTCTTAGTTTGGGGTAAGCTGTCTCCCTCAGCAGAGGTTTTCTTATCTGCAGAGATCAGCCTACCTGGAAGGGCTGCCTCGAGGATTCAATGAATTAATATGTAAAACGCACCAGGGACAAGACACAGGGTCCTTACTGCACACACAGGAGTCCCGTGTCTTTCTGTCTCCTCTTCCCGCTCTGGCTGCCCTGCTCCCCCTGAACGCAGTGCCTGTGGCAGAAGGAGAATTTGAACTCACGACTGACTTCTCTACACCTGTTCTAGACCCTGTGTGCTTTTTGGGACCCACAGGCAATTCCGGGAAACAGGTGTGTGCATCCACAAACCCACGTGGCTCTGGTCACCTTTCCCTCAGGTAGTCCATGGTATATTAGATATTCTTCACCAACACCATAATTTAGAGGCATTAATTTTCCTTGGTCTTTCTTATTCATTGTCCAGTTTTCACATGCATATGAGGTGATTGAAAATACCATGGCTTGGGTCAGGCACACCTTAGTCATCAAGGTGACCTCTTTGCTTTTTAACACTTTAAAGAGGTCTTCAGCAGAAGGTTTACCTAATGCAATGCATCCTTTGATTTCTTGACTGCTGCTTCTGTGGGCGTTGATGGTGGATCCAAGTAAAATGAAATCCTTGACAACTTCAGTCTTTTCTCCATTTATCATGATGTTGCTTATTTGCCCAGTTGTGAGGATTTTTTTCTTTATATTGAGGTGTAATCTATAGAGAAGGCCATGGTCTTTGAACTTCATCAGTAAGTGCTTCAAGTCCTCTTCACTTTGAGCAAGCAAAGCTGTGTCATCTGCGTATTGCAGGTTGTTAATTAGTCTTTCTCTAATCCTGATGTCATATTCTTCTTAATATAGTCCAGTTTCTTGGGTTGTTTGCTCAGCATACAGATTGAATAAGCATGGTGAAAGAATACAACCCTGACACACACCTTTCTTGACTTTAAACCACGCAGTATTCCCTCATTCTGTTTGAACGATTGCCTCTTGGTCTATGTACATGTTTCTAATGAGCACAATTAAGTGTTCTGGAATTCCCATTCTTCACAATGTTATCCATAATTTGTTATGATCCACGTAGTCAAATGTCTTTGCATAGTCAATAAAACACAGGTTAACATCTTTCTGACATCAGCAATAACATCCCTCATTCTATGTCCTCTTCTGACTCCAGCTTGAGTTTCTGGCAGTTTCCTGTTGATGTACTGCTGCAACCGTTTTTGAATTATCTTCAACAAAATTTTACTTGTGCGTGATGTTAATACTAATTGTTTAATAAATTCTGCATTCTGTTGGATCACCTTTCTTTGAATGGGCACAAATATGGATCTCTTCCAGTCAATTGGCCAGGAAGCTGTCTTCCAAATTTGTTGGCATAGACGAGTGATGCTTCCAGCATTGCATCCCTTTGTTGAAACACCTCCACTGGTATACCATCAATTCCTGGAGCCTTATTTTTGCCAGTGCCTTCAGTGCAGGCTGGACTTCTTTCTTAAACACCATCAGTTTTTGATCATAAGCTACCTCCTGATAGTTGAACATCGACCAATTCTTTTTGGTACAGTGACTCTGTGTATTCCTTCCATCTTTTGATGATTCCTGTATCGTTCAACATTTTGCCCATAGAATCCTTCAATATTGCAAATTGAGACTTGAATTTTTTCTTCAGTTCTTTCAGCTTGAGAAATGCCGAGTGTGCTCCGTCCTTTTGTTTTTCTGACTCCAGGTGTTTGTGCATTTCATTATAATATTTTACTTCATCCTCTTGAGCTGCCCTTTGAAATCTTCTGTTCAACTCTTTTACTTCACCATTTCTTCCTTTTGCTTTAGCTACTCCATGTTTAAGAGCAAGTTTCAGAGTCTCTTGTGACATCCATTTTGGTCTTTTCTGTCTTTGTAATGGCCTTTTGTTTTCCTCATGTATGATGTCATCCCACAACTCATCTGGTATTCGTACATACGGAGAGAGAGAGAGATTTATATCAAGGCTGGAAAGGCTGGCAAGTCCCAAGTTCGTGGGTCAGGCATCAGGCTGGAGGCTTCTTCTGACTCACATAGCTGCAGGGACTGATGAACCAAAGATCGACAGGTAAGACGGTGGGCTACTGGATGAAGTCCCAAGAACGGGATGTCAGGTGATGATGAGCCAAATGCAGGATCCAGAGCAGAGCAACAGCCCAGGCAACTTTGCCAGAAAGTCCATATATATTGGATGCAGGCCACATTCCCAAGGAAACTCCCTTTCAACCGATTGGCAGCTCATAGCAGATCTCATCATGGAGGTGAATACATCATTACAAAATTGCCAAACTATATCATAACTGCCAAACCACTGAGAATCACAGCCTAGTCAAATTCACACAAAACCTGAACCATCACAGCGTTGTACTTTGACTCTCTTGAAATTGTTTCAATTTTCTTCAGCTTCAACTTGAAGTTGTATATGACCAATTGATGGTCTGTTCTACAGTCAGCCCTTGGCCTTGTTCTGACTGATAAAATTGAGCTTCTCGATTGTCTTCTTCCACAGATGTAGTCAATTTGATTCCTGTGTGTATTCCATCTGGCAAGGTCCACATGTATAGACACCATTTATGTTGTTGAAAAAAGGTATTTACAATGAATAGTCACTGATCTTGCAGAATTCTTGTCGTGTGATCTCTGGCGTCGTTTCTATCACTGAGGCCGTGTTTTCCAACTACTGATCCTTTTTCTTTGTTTCTGACTTTTGCATTCCAACCACCAGTAGTTATCAGTGCATCCTGATTGCATGGATGATCAATTTCGGACGGCAGAAGTTGGGAGAAATCTTCAATTTCTTCATCTTTGGCATTAGTGGTTGGTGCATAAATTTGAATAACAGTTGTATTAACTGGTCTTCCTTGTAGGTGTATGGATATTATCCTGTCACTGACAGCATTGTACTTCAGGATAGATCTTGAAATGTTCTTTTTGATGATGAATGTGTTGCCATTCCTCTTCAATTTGTCATTCTCGGTACAGTATCTGACCACGTGATTGTCGGATTCAAAATAGCCAATACCAGTCCATTTCAGCTCACTAATGCCTAGACTATAGATCTTCAAACGTTCATTTCATTTTGACAACTTCCAATTTTCCTTGATTTGTACTTCGTACATTCCACATTTCGATTACTAGTGGATGTTTGCAGCTGTTTCTTCTCCCCTTTTGAGTCATGCCACATCAGCAAATGAAGG
The DNA here is from genome assembly GCF_030014295.1 of Loxodonta africana. Classification (NCBI taxonomy): domain Eukaryota; kingdom Metazoa; phylum Chordata; class Mammalia; order Proboscidea; family Elephantidae; genus Loxodonta; species Loxodonta africana. The sequence goes on along the minus strand of NC_087345.1, from coordinate 79,504,709 downwards.
TCTTGAAAGCTTTACTCCATCTACTTCATTATTGTCGGCTCTATTTTGAGGAGGCAGCTCTTTCTGTCATATTTTGAGTGCCTTCCAACCTGAGGGGCTCACCTTCTGACCCTTTATCAGGCAGTGTTCCACTGCTAACCATAAGATTTACACTGGCAGATTTTATTTTGGGAAGTATATCATCAGGTCCTTCTTCCTAGTCTGTCTTAGTTTGGAAGCTCTGCTGAAACCTGTCCACTAAGGGTGACCCTGCTGGTATTTGAAATACTTGTGGCACAGTTTCCAGCATCACCAAAATGTGCAAGCCACCACAGTACAATAAGCTGACAAACAAGTTTAGGAGACTAGAAATTTGAATTCAGAGCACTGGTTCTAGAGGAATGCTTCCTTTGTGTCAGCTCTGGAGGAAGGTCATTGTCTCTTCAGCTTCTGCTTTCTGGTGCCTTGGAGATCTCCATGTGTCTTGACATCTATTTTACCCCATCTCAACTCTCCTGCTTGCTTGTTTAATCTCCTTTCTATTTCAAAAGAGGCTGATTTAAGACACACCCTACGCTAATCCTGTCTCATTAACATAACAAAGGCAACCCATTCCCAAATGGGATTATAATCACAGGCATAGAGGTTAAGTTTTACAACACATATTTTTGCTGGACGCATTTCAATTCAAAACAAATGGGGTTAGATACCAGACAAAGGCCTAAATCAGTTGCCCTCAAGTGATTCTGACTCAATGTCAGAGTAGAACTGTGCTCCACAGGGCTTTCAATGGCTGATTATTTGGAAGTAGTTTGCGGGGCCTTTCTTCTGAAGAGCCTCTGGGCAAACTCAAACCTCCAACTTTTTGGTTAACAGCCTAGCGCCTTAACTATTTGCACCACCTAGGAACTCCTCACTAAGGTCTGTTGGCTACTAAAGGCGAACCCACACACAACGGGGTCAGACAATTGTGATCCACAGGGTTCTCAGTGGCTGATTTTCAGAAGTAGATTGTCAGGCCTTTCTTCCTAGCCTGTGTTAGTCTGGAAGCTCTGCTGAAACTTGTTCCAGCATCACGGCAAACTAAAATGTCAGCTCCCTGAGAGCAGGGATTTAGGTCCTTTTTACTTCTGCTGTATCCTGGCTCTTAAAACAATGCTTGGCATGTAGTAGGTGCTCAATAAATATTTGTTGAGAAGATGAATGAATATATCTAAGTTCTTCAGGTTCCTAACTCTAAGAATTAGATATGTGACCTTTCTTCTTGTTCCTTTTCCTTCTGTTTAAATTTATGCTTTCTTTCTCTTCCTGCCTCTTAAATCTTGAGCTTATGGTTTGAAGTCTTTTTTTTTTTTTTAATAAAATTTTTCCTTTGGAATAACTTTAGACTAATAGAAAAGTTGCAAAGATAGTATGGAGAGTTCCCATATACCCCACATCCATCTTCCCCTAATATTAACATCTTACCTAATCATGGTACATTTGTCACAACTAAGAAATTGACATTGGTGCAGTACTATTAACTAAGCTACAGACTTTGCTTGGATTTCACTAATTTTTCCACTAATGTGCTTTTTCTATTCCAGGATCCAATCCAGGATACCACATTGCATTTAGGGCTTCAAGCCTTTTAATATGTAATCCAGATATCATTGTACAGAGTCTCTCTCCTTGGCAATGAGGCAGGAAGCAGAGTCCCTGGCAATGGACTCAGCTCCCTGTCTTGGGGGCCTAGGAAACGCCTTGAGCCCTGGATTTCCTGAGAGTGCTATTAAGGGATTCCTTCTGGGTCTGCTTGTTGGCTCTGGTAGCACATGGTACAAATCCAGACCCCAAGGCCTTCACTGGCTACCCTCTCCCTGTCTCCCCCATCACTCTGCCCCACATGCACACACCCAAAAGGGGATGCAGATGCTGCTCCACGTGATCTTACTCAATGTCATGGAACGAATTGTGTCCGCCAAAAATCATGGCTAGTCCATGATTCCCACCCAGCATTGTGTGATTGTCCACCATTTTGTCATCTGATGTGATTTTCCTATGTGTTGTAAATCCTAGTTCTATGATGTTAATAAGGTGGGATGGGCAGCAGTTATGTTGAGGCAGGACTCAAGCTACAAGACTGGATTGTGCCTTGAGCCAATCTCTTTGAGATATAGAGGAGAGAAGCAAGCAGAGGGACAGGGGAACTTCATACCACCAAGAAAGCAGCACTGGGAGCAGAACCCGGGATTCCTGTGCAGAGAAGCTCCTAGACTAGGGGAAGATTGATGATGACAAAACCTTTCTCCAGTGCTGACAGAGAAAGCCTTCTGCTGGAGCTGATACCCTGAATTTGGACTTCTAGCCTACTAGACTGTGAGATAATAAACTTCCGTTTGTTAAGCCGTTCACTTGTGGTATTTCTGTTATAGCGACACTAGATGACTAAGACACCCAAGTCCACATTTCCTTTGGGACCTGACTCTTTTTTATGCCCCTTGCCACCTGGCTCCCATTACTTGACCTTCATGAGGGGCAAACTCCCATCTATCTCTCCCTAGCCTCATTGTTCCTTTTCCTTCATTCTGGACTCATCTTTCAGCCCTAATACACTCAGGGAAGAAACTTCTATTTTGGGCTGTGTTACTTGGCTACAGCTCACCATTGGGCCATCCTTGGAACAGGAGATGAAGTGAGGAACAATCCATTCATTCAGTCAGGGTTTATTGAGCGTGACTGGGTCACGAAGAGAAACAATTACCGTCTCTGCTCTCCAGGAGGTTTGGTCTGGAGGAAGAGAGGTAATGGGAGCAAATAATTGCATACCTTGTGAGGAGTGCCCTAAAGGAGGTAATAAGTGCACACATTGTGTCCAGCACAGAGGGACAGAGCCCAGCTGCTGGGATTGCTGAGAGTATAGGGAAAACTTCTCAGGTGAGGTCATGCTTAGGTGGGTCCTGAAAGATGGATAGGAGGTGGAAGATGCACAGGAAGAGAGAGAAGAAGGTCATTCCACGCAGAAACAATAGCAGGTGCAAAGGCACAGGGGCTTTTGAGAGCATGACACGGGTGAGAAACTGCAGAGTAGCCCTGTGTAGCTTAAGCACAGGGGGTGATTAGGAGAGGGTGGAAAGACAAGCTGGAGAAGCAGAATAGGTTTTAGGAACCATAGTAAAGAGCTTGTATTTGTTCAGTGGGTGGTAGGAAGCAACTATGGGCTATGAGCCAATCTGCTTCTTAGAATGGTCAATCAGCAGCTCTGTGGAGGGAGGATTGGAGGTGGGGGCACCTGCAGGTGGCTGACATAAGTATCTGGGTGAGAAGTGATAGGGCCTGAACCAGGGCTGTGGACCTCCTGTGGAGAAAACAGACTCCACAGAAACTTAAACTTAAGAGTCAGGGTTTACCGATCGGATGGGGATGGGGGAGGATTGGGAAGAATTAACCCATTAACATGTTGCTGTGGAGTCAGTTCCGACTCATAACAACTCTATGTTCCATGGCAACGGGAGGTGACTTCGAAGTTCTGGCTTGTAGGACAACAGAGAAGAGGGGAAAGTGGAGTGAGCTGGAGGCCTTCCTTTCCACCGCTTAGCTGAGAATCTTGGGCGTGGGTTGGGGGGTGTTGTACAAATGGGAGGGCTGGGGCCCAGCTTCACTACCTGGAGGAGGACTGTCATCCAAGGGCAGGCAGCAATTGCAGAAAGGGCAGCCTGAGGGTTGTAGCTCCAGGAGGATCTGGCCTGGGAGGCATTGGATGTGGGAGAGGTAGAGAAGGAGGAGCAGTTTGGCTCTAGGGAACTTTGAGAAGGGTCAGCAGAGTCATTCCAGATGTAGAAGCTGAAGCAGGATTCAGCAATCTCCTTCACTCTGGGAGCCGACTGGATGAGGACAAGGAAGTCCACGGGGCCCTGAGAGAGCGCTCAGGGCTGTGGAGGAGAGTGGGTAATTGGCTCCCCTGTCTTTAGGCATTTTAAGAGCAGCTGGAATGCTGGAAGTGGCTGGAGTTTCACTTTACGGCTGCTTCCCTTTTCTTGGTTGTAGGGGGAAGCAGAGGTACTTGAAAACACCTGTGTGGACAGACAGTTTAAGACTCTAGGAAGGAGCCCACGGCAGATTTCTGGTAAGTACCCTAAATAGAAACCCTGATTCCTAGGTGAACACTGTCAAGAACAGTGAAGGGTCTGAAATTTTACCCTATTTGCAAGTGAACGAATTAGCCTGCTGTAGTTTTGGTGGTGTAGTGGTTAAGAGCTCAGCTGTTAACCAAAAGGTCAGCAGTTCAAATCCACCAGCTGCTCCTTGGAAACCCTATAAAGTCACTGTCCTATAAAGTCACTATGAGTCGGAACCGAATCAATGGCACACGACCACAACACCACAGTTTCATGGATACTGGTAGAAGTCAATACTCCGTCTCAGTCATCTAGTGCTGCTATATATAACAGAAATACTACAAGTGGATGACTGTACCAAAGAGAATGTATTCTCTCACAGTTTAGGTGGTTAAAAGTATAAATTCAGGGTGCCAGCTCTAGGGGAAGGCTTTCCCTCTCCGTTGGTTCTGGGGGAAGGTCCTTGTGATTAGTCTTCCCCCAGTCTAGGAGCTTGTCAAGGCAGGGACCCTGGGTTCAAAGGACCTGCGCTCCTGGCTCTTCTTGCTTGGTGGTAATGAGGTCCCCTTGTCTCTGCTTGCTTCTTTTATATCGCAAAAGAGATTGACTTAAAACACAATCTAATCTTGCAGATTGAGTCCTGCCTCGTTAACATAACTGCCTCTAATCCTGGCTCATTAACATCATAGAGGTAGGATTTATAACACAGAAGAAAATCACATCAGATGACAAAATGGTGAACAATCACATAATATTGGGAATCGTGGCCTAGCCAGGTTAACACACATTTCTCGGGGACACAATTTAATCCATAACACCCTGTGTCAGAGATGAAGGACTGTTTATTACAGCAAGAGCAGTAACAAGAGTATCAGCATTTTTGCACCAGCTCTCTGTGCTCCAGTTCCCACAGGGCTTGGCAAAGAGGGCTGAGTGATGCCTGGACACACAATGGGTTGCATTTTAGGAGAGGAACACTGAATTTAGGGAACCTAGGTCTTCTATAATGAGCAGCAAACATGCCTGTCCTTTGCCCTGAAGGGAGATACTATCTTCCAAAGCTGTTCACTATATCCTTAAAATGATAGTCTGGAAGAAATGGGATAGATCCAGAGGTAATTATCTTCCAACAAACACATGACCATGTAAAAGAAAGACTACATTTCCCAGCTTCTCTTGCGGCTAGGTGTAGTCATGTGACTAAAGTCTGATCAACAAAGTGTAAGCTTTTGTGTGGCAGCTTCTGGGAAATCTTAAAAAAATGGCTAACGTGTAGCCTGGGTCACTTTTCCCCGTCTTCTTTCCTGATGGCTGGAAATTGGACAATGTTGGTGCTTGAGCAGCCATCCTGGACCATGAGTGGTCTGCTAAGGACAGCAGAGCAATAGGATGCAAGGAGCCTAGGTCTCTGAGGGTGATGGAACTGACAAATTAGATCTGGACTGATTATCTTTGGGCTTCATTATAGAGAGAAAAATAAATTTTAATTAAAAAAAATTTTTATTGTGGTGAAATATATCTCCACTACCCATCTGACAGTTTGTTGTACTGTGGTGGCTTGCATATTACTATGATGCTGGAAGCTGTGCCACTGGTATTTCAAATACCAGCATGGTCACTCATGGTGGACAGATTTCAGTGAATTTTCTAGACTAAGACAGACTAGGAAGAAAGGCCTGGCAATCTCTTCTGAAAATTAGCCGAGGAAAACTTAAGGATCACAACAGAATATTGTCTGATATAGTGCTGAAAGAATGAACCCCTTAGGTTGGAAGGCACTATACAGTAGGTGCTACAATGGACTCAAATATATCAAGGATCATGAAGATGGCAAAGGACTGGTTGCTATGAGTCACAGCCAACTCGATGACAGCTAACAACAATACCAAAACCAAACCAAATCCACTGCCATCGAGTCGATTCTGACTTATAGTGACCCTATAGGACAGAGTAGAACTGCCCCATAGAGTTTCCGAGGAGTGTCTGGTGGATTCAAACTGCCAACCTTTTGGTTAGCAGCCGTAGCACCTAACCACTACGCCATCAGGGTTTCCCAAACAACAATAGCAGCTACAAAAAATATATATAACATAAAATTTGCCATTTTAACCATTTTTAAGTGTACAGTTTGGCGGCATGTATTACATTCACAATATTGTGTAACCATTAACACTATTTGTTTCCAAAACTTTTTCATCACCACGAAAACTCTGTCTCCAACAATAGCTCCCCATTCAGCGCCTGTTAACCTTTAATCTACTTGTTTTTTGGGTTTATCTCTATGAATTTACCTATTCTAGATGTTTCATAAGGAGCCCTGGTGGCGCAGTGGTTAAAGTGCTCAATGAGAGAAAGACGTAGCAGTCTGCTTCCGTAAGATTACAGCCTTGGAAACCCTATGGGGCAGTTCTACTCTGTTCTGTAGAGTCGCCATAGAGTCCTTATGAGTCAGAATTGACTTGACGGCAACTGGTGGATATTTCATAGAAGTGGAATCATACAATATTTGTCCTTTTGTGTCTGGCTTATTTCACTTAGCAGAATGTTTTCAAGGTTCAGGCGGTAGCATGTAGGAGAACTTTATTTCTCTTTATGGCTGAATAATATCCGATTGTATGTATATACCACATTTTGTTTATCCACTCATTTGTTGATGTGACTTGGGTTGTTTCCACCTTTTGGCTAATGTGAATAATACTGCTATGAACATTGGTGTACAAGTATCTGTCTGAGCCCCTCATTTGGGTATATACATACCTAGGAGTGGAATTGCTGGGTCATATGGCAATTCTATATTTAACTTTTTGAGGAACTGTCTAATCCTCCAACTGTTTTCCATCTTGTTTTCATTTTTTTTTTTTTTTTTGGTATATGCAGCTGAGCTAAATTCTGACTGATACAGGGCTACAGCAGACAAGCACTACTGGAGGGTTAAAAACATCAGCAGAGAAGCGTCAGGGACATTCCCCCTCCCCCCACCTCGCCCTCAGTAGTGATAGGGGGAGGGGAGGGGCAGTCACCTCTGGCTTGTTCACCGTCCACTGGCAATACTCCATTCACAAGGGGGCCCGGGCTGGCCACGCGACTCAGCCGCATCCATTTGAAAGCAGCACGCAACAAGCTGGCTCCATTCACAAACCCTGTCCGCCTTTGAAAACCAATCACCATGCGAAGCGTGACTGGGTGGTGGGCCAGCGTCTGCCCATCTGTCACGCCCTTTCAGAGAGCCAGGCAAAGGCAGCCGGCCTGTGTCTAGTCAGCCCCCTCTCCCTTTGTACCCCAGGGAAATGCACTGTAACGAGATCCCAGTACCTACTGAATTATTCAGAGCTGCCCCGAGTGTTAGTTTTATTACAAACATGCAGATTACTCCAGGCTTCAAACTTCCAAACCTCCAGCAGCCTTCTCCCTCCAGGATTTTCCACTGGGTACTTTGTGCCTGTGATTTCAGACTCCCCAGGACTTGACAGCCTAATTTGCCTCTGACTGATTCTTACCTGACGCCTGGCCACGAAGGCCTCAACGCCTTTCCCCACAGCTTTTTTGGGCCCCATTCGGTTCAACAACTCTCCTCACCACCCACCCGTGCATCCTGCTGCTGCCTCCTCCCTGTCTCCTCCTGGCTTCACCGCCCAAGTTGATGACATCAGACTCTCCCAAGTGCCTGCCTTCCCGTGTAGGGGACACACTAATAACAGATCCTCCACTTGGATGAGCCTCAGTCTAATCAGGTCTCTCCTCCCACCCCTGTGTTCCAGCCTCAACGCAATCCTCGCCCCTTCCTCACAAATCCCAGATTCCCACTTCTTTCAGTTGATCTGGAGAATACCCAGCTGGGGCTGGTAACGAAGCAGAGATGGTAACGCACATTTAAGAGTAATGAAATGCAGTGATATTTCAGGCCTGACAGACCTATTTCTGGCAGCCTTAGAATTAAAGTGTGAGGCTTTGTACTGCAGCTGCTACTAGGAGCCTTCAGAGTTTTTCTAAAGATGTGAATAAAGCTTTCAGGGTTTCAGCTCAGATCACTGTGGCTATTTATCCTGCTGCTGCTTTCATTGTACCTTTTTATTTGAAATTTTAGAGCTTTTAGATGAAGGAAACGCAGCAGCAAGTGCAAAGCATACAAAATACCCTGGTGGGGGAGAGTGTCCCGGTTTTTCTCTCTGATTGTCCCTGACAGCTCTGGGGAGAAAGAGCTGCTCCCAGGGCATCCCAGCACAGGGAGCGGTGCCTCCATGTCCCCTTTGAGTGGGCTCCTCCCGGATTGTTGCAGCGGGAAGTAGGCATCCTGAGAAAGCTCTCAGAGGGCGTCCATGCAACCAAGGTTGATGGGGCCAGTGCTGGGCGTGGGTGGGTCCTTCCTTGCCCCTGACTGCTGTGAGCTGGGCATATACTGGTCCTTGTTTGGGGAATGTGGCAGAAAGGAGTTGATCCATTCCAGGCCAACAATGAGACCTCACTCTCCAGCACTCCAGCCAGGACAGCCTGCCTCCTGATTCCCACTTGCTCTCAACTCCTTTCCACTTGTGCCACCTGGAAGGAGAAGCCATTTATTGAGGAGAGGCCATGTAGGGTAGGGGTGCAAAGTACGGGCCCTGCAGTCAGGGAACCCTGGAGTGAATCCTGGCTCCACTCACCAGCTGCAGTGTTGCCCAGGGCAATCCACTTACCCTTTCTGGGCCTCAGTTTTTCATCCTTGAGGGGTACAAACAGTTAACACGCTTGGCTGCTCACCAAAAGGTTGGTGGTTTGAGTCTACCCAGAGGTGCCTTGGAATAAAAAGTCTGGCAATCTACTTCTGAAAAATCAGCCCTTGAAAACTCTATGGAGCACTGTTTTACTCTGACAGATGGGGTTGCCAGGAATTGGTATTGACTTGATGGCAATTGGTTTTTGTTATACTGGTTGAGCATCGTGAAGGCAATAAAACAGGTCAGTATGATAGAACTTGCCTGCGTGTGTGCATGTGTGTGCTATTTTAGAGTGACTGCTTTGAGGACGCAGCTAGGTACGAGCTTTCATAATCACTTGAGGCAGGGAAAGGGAATGCGGCAAATCCCTTTAAATCAGTACTAAAATTAGTCATGGCTACACCTGACTTCAAGGGAGAGGGCAAGTGCAGCCTTACCACATGACCGGCAGGGGAGGCACTAGACAGATGGGGAATGATCACGCCATTCACTGATATGGGGAAATGAGTGGGACTAGGTCTAGAGATCTTTCTCCCTTTAACACATCTACTACTCTGTTGCCAGAATCCTTGTTCTAATACAAAAATTTAATGTCATTCCTCTCTTCAGTTTATTCCAGAAGCTCCTTGTCACCTACATGCTAACTTCTTAAATCCATAGAATGGCAATGAGGCCTTTTATGACTCGGCACTTGCCTACCTGTCCAGCTCCATCTGCTGGCGTTCCTTCTATTCCAGCCACTCCCTCTACCCTATTCTCCAGCAGGACTTGGAGTGCCCTGAATGTGGTAGACTTTCTCAACCTCCACACCTTTAAACATGCTTTTTCTTTCTCTGTGGAATGCCCTCCTTCATCTTTTGCCTCCTTACTTTCCAGGAAAGCTTCTACTTCTTCTTTGAAAAGCCTTTCTGAATTTCTCTAGGCAGACTTTAAGTGCACCTTCTTTTGTTCCCCTGTTTAATGTTGTCCCAATTTCTATCCTGACCTCATTTTAGTAACATTGTTTAGGTGTCTGCTTCCTTCTACATTAGGCTGTAAACTTTGCTGCTTGCCTACCTGGTATCACTTCTCCCCCTTCTACCATGTTGTTGTCGTTTGGTGCTGTTGAATTAATTCTGACACATAGCAACTCTATGTATAGCAATGAAATGTTGCTTGGTCCTGTGCCATCCTCATAATAGTAGGTATGTTTGAGCTCATTGTTGCAGCCATTGTGTCAATCCATCTCATCAAGGGTCTTCATCTTTTTCACTGACCCTCTACTTTACTAAGCATGATGCCCTTCTCCAAGGCCTGGTCCCCCTTTATAACATGTCCAAAGTAAGTGAGACGAAGTCTCTGCATCCTTGCTTCTTTGGAGAATTTTACCTGTCCTTAGCCATGAGATTTGAGTGGGATGGACTCTTATCTCCAACTTCTATCCCTAAGCCAATAAGCCACTGACCATAGTGGCTTGGTTCAGGAATGGGCACTTGACACATTTCAAGTCAGTGAGAGAGTATGACTCTCAAGACTTGTATAACGACTACTAGTATGATGATGTGAGGTCTGGAATCGCTATAGCCATTTTACGACTGTTAGAGAAGAACTTGGAGCTTCTCGGAGGGCCACTGTATGAAACATGATGATGAAGCTATCATGAAAGCCAAAGTAGGGGAGACAGGAAGCTGAGTTCTTGGTGACATTGTATGAACTCTTGGATCAAACCTTCCTCGAAGCTGATCTTCCTCTGGCCTCACAGTAACGTGTGTCAATAAATTCACTTTGCTGTTCAATCCAGTTGAGTTGGATTTTTGTTTATTCCAACCTGATAAGCCTAACTGATACAGAAATTAGTACCACAAGTGGGTTGTTTCAAGAGGCAGGCCCTAAAAAATGCAATTGGTTCAATCAAGGAGGTAACATGGACAGCAGTGAGGACCCCTACATTTTGGGTTGAGAAATTGTCAATCTAATATAGCTAGTTATATGATTTTCTATTGTATCTTGGGATGCAGATCATGTGCCTGCTGTGACTGTTGCAGTTTAATACTCAATAGAAACTCTGAGAGTGTTGGATTGGGTTAGGTCCTTCCCGTTGCTATTAGTAAGGTACTATAAAAAGGTAAGCTTATGTTCAAAGGGGCCCTGGTTGCGCAGTAATTAAGAGCTCAGCTGCTGACCAAAAGGTTGGCAGTTTGAATCCACCAATCACTCCTTGGAAACCCTATGAGGTCGTCCTAATCTGTCCTATAGGGCACTATGAGTCGGAATCTACTTGATGGCAATGGGTTTTCATGGATTTCTGTTCAAACTAGCCTACCTGAAAACAGAGAGGGAAGAAAATACAGCTTTGCTAAGAGAAGCCCTTTCTGACTATGGTAAAAAAAAGCTGAGATTCTAGAGCCTGGCAGGACTGGAAAACCCCAAAACCTTTGCCCAGTGTATGTTAGTATGAGCAGAAGCAGGGGGCGGGACGGGGCGGGGGGAGGGGATACATTGCATGAGGTAAGACTGGGATTAAGCCTACTCCCTAGTTTTTTTTTTTTTTTCTAGCCCCTTCCCAAGCACCTCCTGGTTTTTACTTCCTTCAAGACAAAGACAAATAAATTGCTTAAAAAATTAAACTGTGTTTACATGTATAATAACTATATGTAACAGGAAATTTACTGAAATCAAAACATAATCAAGGCTTTAGGAAAAGTATTTATCTAAAAATGGGTTGTTTTTTCCAGGTAATGAAAATATTGATATATTTGTACTGGATTACCTTAAAAAAACTGTTAAACTGTTGAGGAAATATCTTAAACAACAACAAAATGTTGGAGAAAATGCACAGTGTAGACGATTGAAGGCATCATTATATAGTCTGAAATGACCATATAGGCAGGATCTACAAAAGAATCTAAATGTTAATGTTAGACATCCTCCAGGAGTACAAATGCCATGCATAACACCTCAACTAATGACCAAGAAAATTTTAATCACAGGCAGTTAACATAAAAACAATATGAATAATATGAAATTGAGCTTTTGTCAAGTGTTAGCAGATCTTTGACCATTAAAAAATTCTCTTGTACATACAGGAAAAATATACACCACATACATTATCTGAGAAATAGAAAAAATTGATTAGAATTTTAGAGATAAATGAGAAACTGGAGACATGGAGGACACTGTTGTTCTAATGCTCTCAATTGTTCTGAAGTTACACCCCTCTCCATGTATGCACACAGAAAGTACACACACACACACAAAAGGGAACATCACTGCCATCATAGATGTAAGTGGAATATAGTCTATACGCAAGAATCGGATCTGAGGTGCCTCCCAGCCTGTTATTTAGAATTGTTCCAAGATATAGTTCAAGTGTCTGGGAAGAGCACTAACACCTATTACTTAGAGAAAGAAATCCCCAGGCCAGATTCCAGACTCAAAGACTCAGCAAGACCTCTGGTTTTATATACTAGCTCATAGAATCAACCAGAAGCAAATAGACTGGAAGCTTGCTAAGGGAATTACAGTGCATAAAATACTCTAAGCCCAGATGGCAATAGCCAGCGAGTTTCGAACTCCTCACATAATTCTCAAATCCCCAAACACAGTGAACCAGCCTTCACAGGGATGAAACATTAAAGCAGTGGTTTTCACGTTTTTGTGTACATATGAAGGTCATTAAAAATACAGATTTTTGGGCTATCCTCAAAGAGCCTAATTCTGTCTATCTGAGATTGGGCCCAGAAATCTGCATTATTAAGAAATATCCCCAGTGATTCATATGCAGGTGGCCAGGGAACCCAGCTTTGAGAAACATCGCATTCAGGGAAATTAATAAACTGACTCAACGACAGGCAGCAGAGCTTCTTTTATCCTCATAGTCTCTTATCCTCATAGTCTCTAGCACTGTGCAAAACATATACTGGGAGCTTGGCAGAGCTTTGTCTATTAGACCTAAAAAGCATGGGTATCCAGAGTCAAGGTGTGTTGGGAAGTGTGTGGATTGTCACTCCAGGGACTGACCTGCCCTGAATCCCTGAGCCCCTGCTCCTTGATTCTGCTTTGCCCTTATTGGGGCAGCTTCATCCAGACACTGTGAGCTGGTGGTGAGTATGCCAGGGATACTTTGTCAATGCCCCTTCACCACATAGAGAGTTGTGGACACATCTGTGGGAGGTGGGGAATATGCCAAAGGTCTGGGAGAGTGTTTACTAGGTTTCTTCATGTTTATTTTCTCCCTTCCACCACACCTCAGGGCAGGGAGTATTCTGAGAGCCTCACTGAAGCACTTATACTTTTCTGGCATCTTGGATGACTCATATGTCTCAGCTCCACACACCCTCCATCAAGGGCCTTGGGATTGTCAAGGTCAGGATATTTAAAGGCACATTCTTGGGAGTGCTCTGGACACTGCCAGCTCAGCTCACAAAGAAGGAAGTACCCAGAGGACAGCTGTCAGTGTCAGTGACCCTATTTGTGCCAAGTCTAGCAGCACAGACCAGTTATGGGTTGGGCTATATCATTGCTTAGTTCTACCTGGTGATGACCAAGTTACTCTGGGATTCTCTTCATTCACTCTCCCAAAAATTAATTCAGCATCTACTGATGCCAGACACCAGGGAGGATAAAAAGATGTGTAGATGCAACAGTACCTTAAATAAGCTCACATGCTAGGAAACAGCATAGCGGCCCTGCAGAGAGACCTGTGAAATTAATCATATTCACTAAGGAAGGACATGCAACTTGGAGTAATGGAGATGATGGTGGGGCGTAGGGAAATCTGCTGGGATCAAGGTCCTGGGCTTACTGTACAAATTTGAGTAGAAGTTACCCAGGACAACTTCTGTTTCTGGCCCAGATGGAATAACAGGGATGGGATTTACCCTCCCACGTGAAACAATTGAAAAGTTGTGCAAAATATATGAAGCAATGATTTTGGACATTAGACAGCACAGGGCAGTGATCCCTGAGAGAAGGAAAACAAAAGAGGTGAGCCCTGTGATTGCTGTGGGCTTGAGAGAGTTTCCAGGCTGCAGCACAAAGATGAGGAGCCCAGGCAGCGTTCAACAGTCTCTCTCAGTTGAGGAGATGGAGCTGACAGTCCAGGGAGGCCAACCTAGCAATTACAGGGCAATGTATCAGACATAAGAGAGGTGTATAGAGGTAGAGATAAGAGAGATCCAGAAAACTGCTGAGGGTCTCCTCAAGTTTTTAGCTAATCAGAGCATGCATGTGAGGTAACTGCCTGAGCCTAGGGAAACAATCACCCAAAGCAGAAGAGGATACAATCCTTGGAACTCACACAAGGAATAGCTCTCGTTCTCCCCAGCCACAAAGGAAAACTTCACAAATCACAGGCATCAAATAGAGTACTCAGAAGGGATTACCTCAGTAATGGGGCAAAATTAGCCCCATTACTAATAAAGCTTAAAACTAGCAAACTAAAAAAGCTTAAAAGCACGTCTTGGAAGGATCCAACTGTTTCCATTTAATTTAACTGGGTTCTAGAACAAGGAACCCTGGTGGTGCAGTGGTTAAAGCTATTGACAGCTAACTGACAGGTCAGAGGTTCAAAACAACCAGAGGCTCCATGGGAGAAAGATGTGGTAGTCTGCCTTCATAGAGATTTACAATTTTGTAAAGCCTATGAGGTCGCTATGAGTCAGAATTGACTTGATGGCAGTGGGTTTTGGGTGTCCCAGAACAAAGCTCAAGACTGTGTATGGGAATAAAAATATATCCAGCACTCAGCAAGTTAAAAGTCACAGTGTCTGCCATCTGGTCTAAAAATATCAGGCATGCAGGTAATCAAGAAACTATAATCCATAACAAGGAAAGGAAACAAATCAATAGAAACAGACCCAGAAATGACCCAGATGTTAGAATAAGGACATTAGTAGACAAGGATATTAAAATAGTTATTACATGCTCAAGAAGGTAGAAGAAAGATTAAATATGTTAAGTAAAGGCACAGAAGATATAAAAAATATTCAAATAAAACTTCTAGAAATGAAAAAATTAATGTGTGAAATAAGAAAATTACACTGGAAGGTTTAACAGTAACTTAGACACAGCAGAAGAAAAAATTAGTGATCTTGGAGACATATCCATAGAGACTATCCAAAATGAAACAAAGAGAAGTAGAAAAACAGCACTGGTGAGCTCTGAGATAATTTCATGTAGCCTAATATATTTCCAGTTGGAGAATATACTTATAATTTCTGGGGAAAGGGGGGAGGGGAAATATCTGAAGAAATAATGGCCAAATGTATTCCAAATTTGATGAAAACTGTATGCCCACAGATCAAAGAATCTCAATGAACCCCAACCACAAGAAACTGAAGAACACCTAAAAACTGCACCAAGACACATCATAATCAAATTACTTAAAATCAGTGCTAAACAGACTATCTTAAAAGCCATCAGGGGACAAAAAGAGACATTATGCACAAAGAAACAAAGATTAAAATGAGAGCAGGCTTCTTGTTGAATACAATGAAAGTCAGACTACAATCAAGAAACATCTTTAAACTACTGAAAAAAAAAAAAAGTCATCCTAGAATTTTGCCTTCATTTTTGAAAGATGTTTTTGATAGGTATACATCAAAAATGTATTTCAAAAGTGAGGGTGAAATAAAAACTTCTTGAGACATGAAAATGTGAAATAATTTATCAGTGCAGAACGGAACTATAAGAAATGTTGACAGAAGTCCTTAAAGCAGAAGGAAAATGGTAACAGGTGGAAATCTGGATCTATGCCAAGCAATAAAGGACCCTGGAAATGGGATGTTCCAGCCAATAAATGAAGAAGGAATAGTATAATTAAAATATCACATTTTGCAATCTCCTGGTGGCACAGTGGTTAAATGTTTGGCTGTTAACCAAAAGGATGGCAGTTCAAATCCACCAGCCTCTTATTGGAAACCCTATGGAGCAGTTCTACTCTGTCTTGTTGGGTCACTATGAGCTGGAATCGACTTGATGGCAATGGGAATGAATTAGTGGATCTAGGCTATGCTCCTCAGAAGCAAGGATGGTGAGACTTTGTGTTACATACTTTGGATATGTTTTCAGGAGGGATCAGTCCCTGGAGAAGGACATCATGCTTGGTACAGTACAGGGTCAGCAGAAAAGAGGAAGACCATCAACGATGGATTGACACAGTGGTTCAAACAATGGGTTCAAGCATAACAATTGTAAGGATGGTGCAGGACCAGGCACTGTTTCATTCTATGAGTCGGAACTGACTCGACGGCACCTAACAACAACACAACAGGCTATGATTAACAGACAATATGAAAAGAGACAACCAGATATTGTACAGCTCCAGATGGAAGCATACTTCACCACCTATGTGAAGTAATCTTGTCAACAAACAAAAACAAAAATAATAATCGAACCTGAATCTGGTTAAGCCTCTAGATTTAATTACCGATTTACAGAATATACGAGGGACAGAGAAACATGTTAAATGACACCACCATGTTTTAGTTAGAAAATTTCAGGCTTGGGAAATTCTATAGGATAAACAACCAGATTTTATTTTCATAAAAAGTACATTGCAAAGAAAGAGAGATTGAGATTGACATGGAGGTGGAATTTAAGAGAAATATCAATCCATCTCCATGTATGGGTCTTATTGAGATTCCTGGTTCAAGCAAACAAACTGAAAAAGAAAATATAAGACATTCAGGGAAATGTGAACATTGACAGGTATTTTATAATATTAAAAAATTACTGGAGGAAAAAAAAAAAAAAGAAGTTACCCAGGCCAAGAGAGGAGGAAGGTCACACTCCAGTGGTGGGGTAGTATGCCATCTGGTAACTGATGGTTTGGCAGTTACAGGAGAAAGGGCGCCTCTTACTTTTTCTTCTGGGCTAGGGCTGGCTGTGAAGCTCTGGTTTCTGAGAAAGGAAAATGCAGAATATTGACATGGAGACTATTTCTGTTGACCTCTTCTGGCCTCTCTGGGTGTTGGGTTCACCTCAGGGGGAGAAGTCTTATTGAGGACCTTCAAGGCTGCGCTCAGCAGCAGGGAAAAAGGACCTGGTGGTTTGGGCAAGACAGGGGCTTTGAGTACAAGAGGAAGAGTACAAGACTGGGAAGGAGGGGACACTCAGCATGAGGAAAAGGAAAGAAAAGAGGGAAGGGAGACAGAGAAGAAAAAAGGGTGAGCAGAGGAAAGAGAAAAGGAGAGGCTGAAGTTAGATCTCAGGATGTGTTCATTTTTTTTATATTATTTTATTGTGCTTTAGGTGAAAGTTTACAGTTCAAGTTAATTTCTTATACAAAAATTTATACACATATTGTTATGCAACCCTAGTTGCAATTCTTATAATGTGACAGCACACTTCCTGTGTTCATTCTACCAGCTCTTATCCCTTTCTGCCTTCTCATCCTGCCTCAGGACAGAAGCTGCCCATTTAGCCTGTATCTATTTGAACTAAGAAGCACACTTCTCGTGAGTATTATTTTAGGTTCTATAGTCCAGTCTAATCTTTGTCTGAAAAGTTGGCTTCTGGAATGGTTTTAGTTCTGGGTTAACAGAGAGTCCAGGGGCCATGTCTTCAGGGTTCCTCTAGTCTCAGTCAGACCCTTAAGTCTGGTCTTTTTATGTGAACTGGAGTTCTGCACCCCACTTTTCTCCTGCTCCATCAGGGACTCTCTATTGTGTTCCCTGTCAGGGTGGTCATTGGTGGTGGCAGGGCAACATCTAGGTCTTCTGGTCTCGGGCTGATGGAGTCTCTTGTTTATGTGGCCCTTTGGTCTCTTGGGCTAATATTTTCCTGTGTCTTTGGTGTTCTTCATTCTCCTTTGCTCCAGGTGGGTTGGGACCAATTAAATGCATCGTTTTTTAGATGGCTACTCGAAGGCTTTTAAGACCACAGATGCCACTCACCAAAGTGGGATGCAGAACATTTTTTAAATAAGCTTTGTTATGCCAATTGACCTAGATGTCCCCCGAAATGATGGTTTCCAGACCCCCGCCCCTCGAAGTGTTTGGTTGTGTTCAGGAAACTTCTCAGCTTTTGGCTTAGTCCAGTTGTGCTAACTTCCCCTGTATTGCATGTTGTCCTTCCCTTCGCCTAAGATAATTCTTGTCTACCATCTAGTTAGTGAATTCCCCTCTCCCTCCCTCCCCATCCTTGTAACCATCAAGGAATGTTTTCTTCTGTGTTTAAACCTTTTCTGGAGTTCTTATAATAGTGGTCTCATACAATATTTGTCCTTTTGTGGCTAATTTCACTCAACATAATGCCCTCCAGGTTCATCCATGTTGTGAGATGTTTTGAGGACACATCATTGTTCTTTATCCTTGCATAGCATTCTATAGTGTAAATATACTATAATTTGTTTATCCATTCATCTGCTGTTGAGCACCTAGGTTGTTTCCATCTTTCTGCTATTATGAACAGTGCTGCAATGAACTTGGGTGTGCATATATCTATTCATGTGACTGCTCTCGTTTCTCTAGGTTATATTCCAAGGAGTAAGATCGCTGGATCGTATGGTACTTCTGTTTCTAGCTTTTTTAAAAAAAAAGCTTTTTAAGGAAGTGCCAAATCGATTTCTAAAGTCGTTGTACCATTTTACATTCCCACCACCAGTGTATAAGTGTTCCAGTTTCTCCACAACCTCTTCAATGTTTATTATTTTGTGTTTTTTGGATTAGTGCCAGCATCGTTGGGCTGAGATCACTGTAGTTTTGATTTGTATTTCTCTAATGGGTAATGATTGTGAGCATTTCCTCATGTAGCTGTTAGCTGCCTGAGTGTCTTCTTTGGTGAAGTGCCTGTTCATATCCTTTGCCCATTTTTTTTTTTTTTTTATTAACTTTCATTAAGCTTCAAGTGAACGTTTACAAATCCAATCAGTCTGTCACATATAAGTTTACATACATCTCACTCCCTACTCCCACTTGCTCTCCCCCTCTTGAGTCAGCCCTTTCAGTCTCTCCTTTCGTGACAATTTTGCCGGCTTCTCTCTCTCTCTATCCTCCCATCCCCCCTCCAGACAAGAGTTGCCAACACAATCTCAAGTGTCCACCTGATATAATTAGCTCACTCTTCATCAGCGTCTCTCTCCCACCCGCTGACCAGTCCCTTTCATGTCTGATGAGTTGTCTTCGGGGATGGTTCCTGTCCTGTGTCAACAGAAGGTCTGGGGACCATGGCCGCCGGGATTCCTCTAGTCTCAGTCAGACCATTAAGTTTGGTCTTTTTATGAGAATTTGGGGTCTGTATCCCACTGATCTCCTGCTCCCTCAGGGGTCCTCTGTTGTGCTCCCTGTCAGGGCAGTCATCGATTGTGGCCGGGCACCAACTAGTTCTTCTGGTCTCAGGATGATGTAGGTCTCTGGTTCATGTGGCCCTTTCTGTCTCTTGGGCTCTTAGTTGTCGTGTGGCCTTGGTGTTCTTCATTTTCCTTTGCTCCAGGTGGGTTGAGACCAATTGATGCATCTTAGATGGCCGCTTGTTAGCATTTAAGACCCCAGACGCCACATTTCAAAGTGGGATGCAGAATGATTTCCTAATAGAATTATTTTGCCAATTGACTTAGAAGTCCCCGCAAACCATGTTCCCCAGACCCCCGCCCTTGCTCCACTGACCTTTGAAGCATTCATTTTATCCCGGAAACTTCTTTGCTTTTGGTCCAGTCCAATTGAGCTGACCTTCCATGTATTGAGTGTTGTCTTTCCCTTCACCTAAAGCAGTTCTTATCTACTGATTAATCAATAAAAAACCCTCTCCCACCCTCCCTCCCTCCCCACCTCGTAACCACAAAAGTATGTGTTCTTCTCAGGTTTACTATTACTCAAGATCTTATAATAGTGGTCTTATACAATATTTGTCCTTTTGCCTCTGACTAATTTCGCTCAGCATAATGCCTTCCAGGTTCCTCCATGTTATGAAATGTTTCACAGATTCGTCACTGTTCTTTATCGATGCGTAGTATTCCATTGTGTGAATATACCACAATTTATTTACCCATTCATCCGTTGATGGACACCTTGGTTGCTTCCAACTTTTTGCTATTGTAAACAGAGCTGCAATAAACATGGGTGTGCATATATCTGTTTGTATGAAGGCTCTTGTATCTCTAGGATATATTCCCAGGAGTGGGATTTCTGGGTTGTATGGTAGTTCTATTTCTAACTGTTTAAGATAACACCAGATAGATTTCCAAAGTGGTTGTACCATTTGACATTCCCACCAGCAGTGTATAAGAGTTCCAATCTCTCCGCAGCCTCTCCAACATTTATTATTTTGTGTTTTTTGGATTAATGCCAGCCTTGCTGGTGTGAGATGGAATCTCATCGTAGTTTTGATTTGCATTTCTCTAATGGCTAATGATCGTGAGCATTTTCTCATGTATCTGTTGGCTGCCTGAATATCTTCTTTAGTGAAATGTGTGTTCATATCCTTTGCCCACTTTTTGATTGGGTTGTTTGTCTTTTTGTGGTTGAGTTTTGACAGAATCATGTAGATTTTAGAGATCAGGCGCTGGTCGGAGATGTCATAGCTGAAAATTCTTTCCCAGTCTGTAGGTGGTCTTTTTACTCTTTTGGTGAAGTCTTTAGATGAGCATAGGTGTTTGATTTTTAGGAGCTCCCAGTTATCGCTTTGCCCATTTTTTAATTGGGTTATTTGCCTTTTTGTTGTTGAGGTTTTGCAGTATCGTGTAGATTTTAGTGATTAGACCCTTATTGGATATGTCGTAGCCAAAATTTTTTTCCCAGTCTATAGGTTGTCTTTTTACCCTTTTGGTGAAGTCTTTGGATGAGCATAAGTGTTTGATTTTCAGGAGCTCCCAGTTATCTAGTTTCTCTTCTGGTGTTTGTGCATTGTTAGTTATATTTTGTATTCTGTTTATGCCATGTGTTAGGGCTCCTAGCATTGTCCCTATTTTTTCTTCCATGATCTTTATTGTTTTAGATTTTACGTTTAGGTCTTTGATCCATTTTGAGTTAGTTTTTGTGCACGGTGTGAGGTATGGGTATTGTTTTATTTTTTCACAGGTGGATATCCAGTTGTGCCAGCACCGTTTGTTAAAGAGATTTGCTTTTCTCCAATTAACAGACTTTGGGCCTTTGTCAAATATCAGCTACTCATAGATGGATGAATTTACATCTGGATTCTCAATTCTTTTCCATTGGTCTATGTATCTGTTGTTGTACAAGTACCAGGCTGTTTTGACTACCGCGGCAGTATAATAGGTTCTATTATACTTATCCAGGGCCTCTTCCCTTTCCACGTGAAGTTGGTGATTTGTTTATCCATCTCGTTAAAAAATGTCATTGGAATTTGGATCAAGATTGCATTGTATCTGTATATTGCTTTGGGTAGAATTGACATTTTCACAATGTAGAGTCTTCCTATCCATGAGCAAGGTGTTTTTCACTTATGTAGGTTTCTTTTGGTTTCTTGCAATAGTGTCTTGTAGTTTTCTTTGTATAGATCTTTTATGTCTCTGGTTAGATTTATTCACAAGTATTTTATCTTCTTAGGGGCTATTGTAAATGGTATTGATTTGGTGATTTCCTCTTCAAAGTTCTCTTTATTGTTGTAGAGGAATCCAACTGATTTGTGTATGTTTATCTTGTATCCTGATCCTTTGCTGAGATCTATTAGTTTACTTGTGGATTCTTTCCAGTTTTCTGTGTATAAGAACATATCATCTGCAAATAGGGATATTTTTTACTTCTTCCTTACCAATTTGGATGCCCTTTTTTTCTTTTTCTTGACTTATTGCTCTGGCTAGGACCTCTGCACAATGTGTTCAGCTGTTTTAAAGTACCAGTGGACTTAGGCCCCTCAACATTTAGGTAGAATGCTACCCTCCTTCCCTCCTCCCATCTGCAGCTCAGTTCAGAAGCAGAGCTGGGGTGTAAGGAGGGATGAAGGGGAAACTCCAGCTACAGGGATTGAGGGGTTTGTGTAGGGTCAACAGGCAGGCTGAGACAATGAAATGGCTGGAAGAGCAAGGAGAGGACCTGACCCCTGTTTATCTATGATCACCTGGTTTATCCAAAGGTCAACCATGTATGCATGGTACCTTTGTCCTGTGTTTCCTGCTGCACCAAGATGCCCAGTTAGAAATAATAGCAATAATCTTATGAGCTAACATTACTGAGTATTCACTATGCCCTGTTCTAAGTGCTTTACATATTAACTCACTTAATCTTTTCAACAACCCACTTAACACATAAGGAAACTAAGTCCAGAGAGGTTAAGTAACTTGCTTAAGGTCACACAGATATTAAGTGGCCCAGCTGTAACTGGACCCAGGAGATGTCTAGTTCCAGAGCTCATACTCTGGAGCCAGAGCCTCTCTGGCTCTTTCAGGAATGGGGAGTTCTGAATTCCCTCTGCCTTCCAGGGAACCCCCAGAACAGCAGTGGTGACCTGGGTCCAGCCAAGTGATGCCAGCCTCTCTCCCAGACAGAGCTTTGTAAAGGCTCCTCTGTTCCCCAGGGCAGCTGGGGCCCAGGGCTGGGATGGAGGCCACGCGGAGCTCTGGAAGAGACCCTGAAACTTCACTGGGAAAGAAACACCACCCTCTTCATGAAAGGCTAGTAGGGCCCCAGGGCTGGGGAAGAGCTTGCCAAAAAAACAGTGTGCCTGTCTTAAACTGTTCTCCGGCTGCCCAGCCCGGTCGCAAGGCTGGCTTGTCCATGATTCTTATCAGCTTTCCAAGGAGTGAACTCAGAAGTTTGTGCATTCCAACCTCAGGATATAGTGAGGGAACAGGCGAAGGTGGTGTCCAAGGCAGAACGCCGGGAGGGGTGCTGCTTGGGGCCAGGTGGGAGAGGACAGCTTGGGAAGGCCTGTGTGTGTGGGTGTCTGTTCCCCAACCTGGCTTTTGGTGGCCCGAGGGGACATCCCCAACACCAGAATTGCTAGGCCCCCTCCCCTTGCTATGTTCTGGCAGAACACCCTTGAACAATTTAGCCTGAAATAACATAAGAGCTTCTTTCCTATTTTTTCCAGGCTTTTGGATGAAATTATATTTTACAAATGACTCATTATTATATTTATAGCTTCTCCCCCAAATGATTCAAATTGTGGTTTGTCGCCTCCCTGTCTCTCGGCTCCCCCTAGATCGACAGGAAGAAGTGCTGTTTACTGTACGGCCAGGTGTGGCTGCTGAGAGTGGCTTTGCTTCTCCCTATAATTATGTTTTGCCTAAGCCCTGACAAGCTCCCCAGCACACTTAGTCATGTGCAGCCTTTGTTCCAGCATGTCGTTAGGAGACAGTGTCTGACATTAACTCGGCTTGGAATCTGCTCTTGTAGGAAAATGGCATGTCTGTGGTGGGGGAAGGGCGTGGGGGAGAGTGAGTAGTGTGAAGGGGAGGCCTTTTCTTGGGGATGCTCTGACAGGGAGCTTTTGTGAGGGCAAAGGCTGGGGAAGCGAGAGCTGTGGTTCCTCAAAGCACCCTGTGACAAGGCTGGGGCGGGCCAAGGCCTTTGGAGGCCTCTAGGGGCATTCGTTTCCCTCAGTGTCACTCTCCTTGTGGAGCTCAGGAGAAGGCAGCTGGTGGAGGGGGTGGTGGGTTACACATTTCAGACTGTGTTAGTGTCTTCTGGCTATGGACACTGCATGGTTTCCTGTGAGGAGTCACTTTGGCAGGCTCCTCTTACCCTGGCTCCTCCAGAGTTAAGCTCCAAAGAAGGTGTGGTGAGGTTAGTGTGGGACCAGCTTGCTCTTAAACAGGCTGCCTTTGAGAGAAAGGGTGGAGAGGAGGCTGGGATGAGGCCCCATTTGTAGTAACAGTTTATTTCACCAGGTTCCTTTGGGATCAAACTTCCCTTGGTCTGTCCTGAGGGTACTAAATAACAACAACAAAAAACCATTGCTGTCGAGTTGATTCTCATTCATAGCGACCCTATAGGACAATGTAGAACTGCCCCGTAGGATTTTCAAGCAGAGGCTGGCAGATCTGAACTGCTGACCTTTTAGTTAGCAGCTAAACTCTTAACCACTGCATCACCAGGACTGGGTACTAGAAATGTTAAAATCCCACAAATGGAAAAGAAGAACATTTTGGAACTCATAGTGACATTTTCAGAGCCCCACAACAACCCTCTGCCCTGTGGTCCTTGATCCCCTGGTTGGCTGTGGAGCCAGGGCTCTAGGACAGCAGTAAGGACAGGTACCTGGAGATTCTTGAGAAGGGAAGGGAAAACAGGCCAGTCCTGGTGAGAGAACTGCTTCCCAGGAAACCTCTCCATAGCCCTTCCTTTGTTTTAAATAAAAAATTGGTTCCTTTTATGTTATAGATTTTGCAGCTGAGATGCAGCAGCTGCTTGGGTGCCTAGGCTGAACGAGGCTGGGATTCTGAAGTCGTATGTGGTCCAAGCCTTGGGCCCATAGCCCCATGGTTGTGTCCCCAAATCGCCTGGGCTCCTTCGGCTTCACTTCCATGTTTGCTTCTTGGCACTGGCTGTGTGAGTGGAAAGTGGATTCAGGAGGTGGTGATGTGGGAATGGGTGTGGGCGAGCATAACGTAATTATTGGTGAAATCAGTATGAAGCCTTCACCAGATGACTTCCATCTGGGCTGAGCTGGATCCCTGGGAGGTGTGTGAGACGGTCCTGAGGTGTGGCTGGAGCCAGAGACTTGGAGTCCTAGGATCTTTCCCTTTGGGGTGAGAAGGGGCTGTCGACAAGTCTCCCCTAAAAGGGAAAGGGAAAAAGAAAGCTGGGAGAAGGACCAGAGAGGGTTGTGGTGAAACAAAAGGAAACAAACAAACAACCAGCCAACCAAACCAGTTGCCATGGAATTGATTCAGACTCGTGGCGACTCCATATGTGCCAGAGTAGAGCTGTGCGCCATAGGATTTTCAGTGGCTATGATCTTTCAGGAGTAGATTTCCAGGTTTTTCTTTCAAGGCTCCTCTGGGTAGATTTGAATCACCAATCTTTGCGTTAGTAGTCGAGTATTTAAACCTTTGCAGAACTCAGGGGCTCCATCGTGGCCAGACAGCGATAGCAAAAGGGAGAGAAGAAAAAGGCCAAGGTGACCTGACCTTCCTCCTCAGGCCTGAGGGAAAGACTCTTACTGGATAGACTGCTACCTCCTGTATCCTGTGGATCCAGGGCCCCAGCAGCAGGGAAACCAGCCGGTGGTCAGACTGAGGGGCAGCCAACTCTGCAAACTGAAGCCACCTTTGTACCACCTTCTTACGAGATTTGTGGTCTTGGAGCCACCCTACTTGTGCTGGCATCTCTTCGCCAGTCTTTCCACACTTATGTCAAAGTACTGGAGTACTTTGAACATCGTCAGAAGGTGCTGTTTGTGGACATGTGCTCCTGGGATGCAACTCTTTCTCTGCTGCTTCCTACCCTCCCTCTCCCGACTATGCTCCTGATTGGAACTCCACTCCCATGCCTCATCCAGGCAACACAATGGGCAACCTGTGGGCAAAGCTGGATAGCAACTTGGAATAAAAACTAATCATGGAGAAAAGAAGTATCTTTATGAAGATGGTTTTTTTTTCATGGCACAGAGTAGTCTGCTAGACTGTGAAGGACATCCCTTCATACCACCTTTGATGAGGATGATGGTTTAGGGATGTTGTCTGAAAACCAAAGTATTATTTTTAGGCTGTATTTGCTGAGCTATTTGCTGTCTACCTTCTTATTTCCAGGTAGCAACTTCCTTCCTATGTGTGAGATGTTTTTAGTTTGACCAAGTGAACTAGAGATGATGGAATCAGCTTGCACACACTTCTCAAAGTGTATTCACAGCCATTATCCCACTGGGGGCTAGCTACTATCATCTCCATCTTCTTTATATAGATATTTGCAATAGAGATATCTCAACCATGTGTCCAAGGTTGCACAGCTAGTTAATGATTGAACTAGGTTTAGAACAAATACCTGAAGGCTCCTCTTCCAGTGGCAACCCCTCTGTGACTCTTTTCCATCAATTTGAAAAGGGATGTCATGGATTGAATTATGTCCCCCCAAAAATGTATGTATCAATTTGGCTGGGCCATGATTCCTGGTATTCTGTGATTTTCCTATATATTGTAAATCCTGCCTCTATGAGGTAAATGAGGGAGGATGGGCGGCAGTTGTGTTGGTGAAGCAGGGCTCAATCTACAAGATTGGATTGTGTCTTGAGGCAATTTCTTGAGATATAAAAGATAGGAGCGAACAGAGAGACAGAGGGACCTCACACCACCAAGAAAGCAATGCTGGGAGCAGAGTGCGCCCTTTGGACTCGGGGTCCCTGCGTGAAGAAGCTCCTAGTCCAGGGGAAGATTGATGAGAAGGCCAACAGAGAGAGAAGGCCTTCCCTTGGAGTTGACGCCCTTAATTTGGACTTTTAGCTTACTTTACTGTGAGAAAATAAACTTCTCTTTTTTTTTTTTGTTAAAGCCAACCACTTGTGGTGTTTCTGTTATAGCAGCACTAGCTGCCTAAGACAATGGAGCATATGCCTACAGCGATATGGGCAGGGTCAGCAGAAAAATGAGAGCATGAGAGCTCTGTGCACAGGGGTTCCCCCACGTGCTGTGATCCTCGGTTGCTGAAGGCAAAGGCCCCATCTGGTGAGCTACCTGTAAGTCCCTCTTGGAGTCAGAGAGAATGTTGCTGACTTCTTTTTAATTGGATCACCATTTTCAACCAAAACAGGGATGCTGATTAACAGTGCTCCAAGCCCATAAACCAAAGCCCAAACCCATTACTGTTGAGTGGATTCCTATACAGGAGTAAAAAAATAAAACAGCAGCAATCTGGGACACATGAGACTATGTGGGCACCTCCTGTCTGGAGGCGAGATGGGAAGACAAGAGGGGGACGGGGAGCTGGTTGAATGGATGTGAGAAACACAGGGTGGAGAGAAAGAGTGTGCTGTCACATCGTAGGGAAAGCAACTAGGGTCACATAACAATATGCGTATAAGTTTTTTTTACGGGAATCTGACTTGAATTATAAACTGTCACTTAAAGCACAATAAAAAAAGGGAGGGGGAGGGAGAGTGGGAGGAAGGATGAATTTAATTGGTATTGAACCAACTTATTATTTTGAAAACTAGTAAATAAACAGAAAAGATTAAAAAAAAAAAAAAGAGCAACTTGGGGTGGATGGGAAGAATCTCTTGACTGTCAGGGATACCAGATGTAAGAGGGTGGCGGTGGGGGGGTGGTGGTGGATAGGAAGAAAATGTTACCTAGAAAACAAAAAGGCAGTGTTTTGTCATTCCGGGGGAAGGGCAGCATCCACCCTGAAGGTAGTGGTTCTTTCTTGAGGATTATGCTATGATGAACCCTGATGGGGGAGACATTCTGGCTGAAAAAATGAGATCTCTGGGCATGTTGAGGGCAAGACAAGTGGTTCTGCAAGAGAAACCAACAGGCATTTGAAGTTTGGATAGAAGTGCCTGGAGGAAGAGAGAGGGTGGAGAAGCTCATACAGGTTGGGACTCAGGGAACAGTGAGAAATTCTCTGAGGTGTGGAACGGTTGAGGAGTTTTTAGAAGAATAATGTTTATCAGATGGTCGTGGTGGTTCAGCAGTAGAATTCTCATCTTCCATGCAGGAGTTCAATTCCTGGCCAAGGGGCCTGGTGCACTGCCACCACTCATGTGCCAGTGGGGGCTTACATGTTGATATGATGCTCAACAGGTTTCAGGGAGCTTCCAGGCGAAGATAGACTAGGAAGAAAGGCCTGGCAAATCTACTTCCAAAAATCAGCCAGTGAAAGCCCTATGGATAACAACTGCCCTACCTGCAACTGGTCGGGGGGATGGCGCAGGACTGGGCAGCATTTTGTTCTGTTGTGCATGGGGTTACCAAGAGTAGAAGAAGGAGAAGGGCTGACTCAATGGCAACTAACAAAAGTAGATTCTAAGTTGCTTCCTGTGATTTCCCTTTATTTCTCCAAACTTTGAGTAAAAGTCTGCTGCTGTACCTGTTAGTCTTGTGTGAGTTCACGGGGAGTGAACGAACTGAGCGGGTGATGGGTGACAGCTGATAAAGAGGTGCTGGAAGAGGACAGCAGCCACAGGAGGTGAGATGCAGATGGAGGCTGAGAGATGAGAAAGCACGAAATCAGAGCAAGAAGTCACCAGAGGAAGCATAAACCCTCTAAGAATCCTGGGCACACAGACAGAAGGGGAAAGGAGTGAGGGGGACTGTGGGGTTGGGGGGCACAGTGATGCGGCCCCCACAGTTGGTGGACTGGGGCCCAAGTCATTTGCTTGACTATTAGGTGGTAGTCACTCTGGTTAGACAGTCTGAAAGGAAAGTGGATGGCTCTTCTCTTCTTGGATACCTTCTGGCAAAATCTAGACAGGGCACAGCCAGGGTAATTTGGGAAGCAGAGGCTCTCTGAGGTCCCCCCAGCTCCGCTCGCTAGCTCCAGGATTTCCATATACTTGGGAAGGGTACTGTTTTTGGAGCTTGGAATGGAGCTAGAACCAAAGCCAAGTCCAGAACACATCTTGGGCTTTCAAAACAACTTTTTCTTTAAAATTGTCTGGAAGCAAAGATATGGGGGTGTGACCATCGCTCATGGAGATGTATGCTTTTTGGACTTTCTAGATGTAACAGGAGCCCAATGAGAGGGACAAGGCAGCTCCCACTCAGAGACCCCAGAGGAGGCTGGCAAAGAAAGTGAATTGTGCTTCCTATTGCTGAGAATACTTGGAGATTCCCTTACCAGGTTCTAGGCTAAGTGTGGGCTGGGAATGGAGCCCTGCCTGGAATTACTGATGCATCCTGAGATCTCTGGACTAGGCTGCGTGGTGGCGGAGACCGCAGTAAGGCCGGCTGAGGACATTTCCTCTGGTCCTCTCCAGCCTTGGCCCAGAGAACCAAGGCTTTGGGCTTGTCTGGACCCCATTTTTATCCCAGCCCAGTATCCTTTTGTCAGTCAAGTCCTGGGGAGTAAGGCCTGGCTTGGCTCACACTTGAGGAGGTTTGCCAAATGTGTTAGTCGCCACTAAATGCTTATAAACTGGGGTGCAGGATGCCACAGGGCCTGGGCTGGCCTGAGGATGTGCTGTTTAGAAGTTCCAGAAGTTCCCTGGTGGTTGGGAGGGAGGAATGTCCCTGCAGAGTCAGAGGCCGAGCCTGCGCTGGGGCCTGGGCCAGCTTTCCCTCTAGCGGGCCCCTCTGCTCGGGGAAGCTGCATTTTCCCTTCTACCCCGGCAGCTTGGGAAAGACCAGAGGCCTTTTCAGGGAAAGGAGAAAGAGTGAAACAAGCCTGAAAACCTAACTCCATGCCTCACTGGCGGCCTGGAGCACAAATGCACTTTCTACTCAATGATGGGAATGTGGAACGTTCCAGGAGGTTCTTTGGGGGAACTGTAGAGTCTTTTAGATCTTTGGTGATAGGAGGATCTTAAAGATCAGCTAGCACAGCCCCCTCACTTCACTGGAAGGCTAATTTGAATCCGAGTGGAATTTGGCAGGGGCTGGGATGCCTTTTTTTTTTTTCTGAAGCCCACTTCCTGAAAGAGATAGTGTACGAGATGAGCTGATTTCACTCATTCGGTTATTGCACTCCTCAGAGGTCCAGATCTGGCCTCTTTGAAGGTAACAGAGTTTGTAGCTTCTAGAGTGTTTTCAGTTTGGGGCCTGATTTCCTTTTGCGCATTTAAAATGTTTGTTCACCACAGGCATATTGTTAGACCTCTCTTTGCGCATTATTGGGCTGGGGCTGTGAATGGCTGAGGGAAACCAGAAACAGGAAAACTCAGGAAAAGAATGGAGACAAGTCAGGGGCTGGCATGGCCTGGGAGGGCTGGAAGGTGGAGGGTGACAGGCCTGTGGTTAAGGGTGGACATTTGAGCACAGAGCAGAGCCTGAGGGTGATGCTGGCCATGCAGGGCTGACTGGCTCAGGACCCCTTATGGAAGCAGATGAGCTGCATTAAGAATAAGGCATGTGGATTTGCCAGGGAGGGCTCTGAGATAGGCAGGCTCCTGGCATAGGTAGTTTAGCAAACAGAAGACCTGGATGGGGCAGCCAGACATATCAGAAAAGGAGTGAAGACAGAAAGCAGGTGGCAAGAGTGAAGTGGGGCCTGAATTAAATCAAACATTTTGGTGGCTATATCCTCTTTAGGAGGGGCCCAGGATGCTGCCAACTTTTATCTCATGTTCTGAATAGAACTTTAGGTTACTTCTTATGTCCACCACCCAATCACCAGAGAGTTAGTGACTTCTGATAGCAGAAGTTCTTGGCAGAACACGAGGCATATGCAGCTGGGGTTGGGGGCAACACATGCTGTGGGTGGGCTGGGGTGGGGACAGACATATGCTGGTGGAGGAGAGGAAGCTCTTTTACAGGCTCCTGTCCTGACAGGCAGAGTGAGGGAGCAGATGTGGGCACTCAGGGCAGGGGCCATGTCTGTCTTGTTGACACTGTACCCCAGTGCCTAGCTCAGTGCCAGGCACACAGAAGGCACTCGCCAAACAACTGAATGAAGTCAGTATCTGTCTGAACACACAGAATGCTATTCTCTTGACACAGAATGCTATTCTCTTGAATCCCTATCTTAATTTGTGTTTTTCTTCTTCAGGATTTAAAGAATAATCAAGAATATTCACTCCACTTGAGCTTTCCCCTTCAGGAAAAATCTTCTCACTGAGGGTGTGACAAAGGCATTGAGGAACTCTTCCTGAAACTATCTCAGCACGAAGATCTGATCTGGAAGAATGTGTGGAAGGAGGGCCAGGACGACCTCCCAGGCCCAGCTGGCTGCGTGGCATGTGGAGGGTGAGCTGGTACACAGGCTGATGGCAGAGGTCACAGTGCGATGATGGATTAGCAACTTCATTAATGGCATCATGTTTTCCCTCCATGTGACAGCCCATGAGGTCCCTGGGTAGCAAAAATGGTTTGCTCTTGGCTACTAACCTAAAGGTTGGCAGTTGAAACCCACCTAACGGTGCTACAGAAGAAAGACCTGGCAATCCGCTTCGTAAAGATTATAGCCAAGAAAATCCTGTGGCGCTCAGTTCTACTCTGTAATACATGGGGTCACCATGAGTTGAAATTGACTCAATGACAAGGAGTTTCTTTTGTTCATGTTCTTTTTTTTTTTTTTTTTGACAGCCCAAAGCTTATACCTCACCCTCAGTAGGTGACAAATGGGGGAAAATAAAGCGGAATTTGAACACTATCTTGGAAAATGTTTAACCCCTGGAATTGGTTACTCCGAGAAACCATGGGTTTCCTTCCTTGGACTCTTCCAGAGCCCATCATTGTAGTTTACGGGAAGGATTCTTGCTTCTCCTTCCAGCACTTTACTTTGAGAAAGCCCCTCAACTTCATCCTGTTCTTGGTTTGGGAAGGGATTGTTAGGCCTCTCCCACCGAAGGTAGTTCCTGGCTGGGCTAGGTATATTCCTCCCGAGAAAAAGGGAAGGCTGAGGTAACCTCTTTAGGTCTTGCCAACTCTACAGGTTGTGCATCTTAGGAGACTTAGCATTTCTCTTTCTTTCAGAAGCTGGCAGTTAACTCCGAAGGTGTGGGCTCCTTGCAGCACCCTTCAATGTCTAAGAGATTTGTGCCCTGGTTCTTAGGGCCTCCAAATCATGTATTTATTTTCTTTGGCTCTGTCAGAAAAGGCCACGAGGTTTTTTTTTTTTTGTCTGAAAGGTAGGTCCACTGGGCTTCACGCGACTGCCTCTCAGCTCTAGAAATGGCTGATTTTCATCATCCTGTCCTTTCCCAAACAAATTCGTTCTTAATTGCTCTCCCCCTGCCGAGTGTTCCGGGACACAGAAGGCAGCCTGTGAGGGCCCCTGGCTTTCCTTTTTCCCTGGGAATTTGGGGGGAAGCCACAGTTTCTCCATCGCATACTTTTGCGAGAGAGGGGACAGGCCCACCCGGTCTGGGGGGCAGGGGACGCGAGCGCAGCGCCCGCGTGGGCAGCTTTGTACTGGCGGACAAACGACCGCGGGGCTGGCGGGGGCGTCCTGCCCTCCTAAATCCGCGGGGAGGTTGTTTGGGGACCAAACTCCACTGCTCCCCAGAGGCCCAAGGCCGGCTTTCCCGGCGTCAGAGGGCCACCGGGGAAGAGCAGCAGAATTGAACAAATGCGGAGGGAGGCCCCTGTGGTTCCCGCCGCCCTGGGCTCGCCTGGCCCCGGGTTCTGTGAATGGATGCTCCGGCGCCCCCCGCCCACGCCCGCCCTGCCAGCAGAGCCCTGGCCACTCTTGGAAGGGCTCGGGCGGCGACGCGGGAAGGGGGCCGGAGGAGGAGGAGGGAGCGTTCCTGCAAATCACATGATTTTCCCGCTTATATAAATCACAGCTTGTTTTTCTCAACTGGCTGCAGACTTAAAGGTGCAGTGTCTTCTTTCTCTTCCAAGGGCAGGGGTCCCCCTGCGTGCTTTTGACAAATGTACCAGAGTTTATTTATTTTATTTCATTTAAGAATTTTTTTTTTTTTTTTTTTTTTTAATAACCAAGGATGTTTCCTTTTAGCTTGGAACCAGGGGAGGACTTGGAAATACTATCCCCAAATAAGCAGGCAGAGCCGGGTTGGGCGGCCTCACAGGGATGGTTGGCTGGAGACCTCTCAGACCAGCAGCGGGTGAGAGGTGGGTGAGAGACGCTGATGTCCTGGATGGCTGTGGAGGACCCTGAGGAGAGGGGTTAAGACGAACATGGCCTGTGATAGATTTGTGGTTGCCAAAATCAGGTTTCTTAGGCTATTGCTTATTATTATGACCAGCCCTGGCTATTTGTTTGAGGCCAACTATGTGGGAAGAAAAAAGGAAATCAACACATATATCATCAAACACCTGCTACCTACCTATTAGGCACTGCAGGGAGAAACCAAGACCTATTAGACCTTTAAGTGGTTTACACTGTTTGGAGTGAGGAGATGTAGACACCGGGGAGATTAAATAGTGTACTTGTTGTCTATAGGGTCGCTATGAGTTGGAATCGACTTGATTGATGGCAGTGGGTTTTTTGGGTGTGTGCCTACAAGTCGATTCTGACTCAGTGACCCTACAGGACAGAGTAGAACTGCCCCATAGGGTTTCCTAGGCTGTAATCTCTAGGGAGCAGATTGCCAGGTCTTTTCACCTGCAGAGCAGCTGGTGGGTTCCAACCTCTGACCTTTCTGTTAGCAGCCAAGAACTTAACCATTGAGCCACCAGGGCTCCTTTAAATAGCACTAGTCGGTTTCAAAGGAGTCCCTGGGGGGTGCAAACCTTAAGCAGCACTTGGCTACTAACTGAAAGTTGTTGGTTTGAACTCACTGGGTTTGAACCCACTTAGAGTCTCCTTGATAGACAGGCCTGGTGAACGGCTTCCAAAAGGTCACAGCCTTGAAAACCTTAGGGAGCAGGTCTACTCTGCACACGTGGGGCCACCATGAGTCAAATCCACGCCACCACAACTAACGACAACAAAATCAGTTCCAATGCCTGTTCCAGGCCAAAGAGAATTACAAGACTGTGCATAATTACTTGCCCAAGGAACAGTGTAGATAATGAGTCTGAAGTTTGGGAAGCAGAGGTCCCAATGCCTAGACTGGGGTGGGGGTGGGGCAGTCTGCTAGGGAAACTGGAGTGTCACAAGTGGAGAGAACAGGGTACCACAAATGTGGAAGGGAGGAAAAGGAGCATGGCGCTCGGGGGGCTTTCAGTAGAGTGAGCAATCCTTTTGGTTAAACTGAGAAATTAGGGAGTGGAGGAGTGGAGGATGGGTCAGGAAGGTTTTGTGTGTGTGTGTGTGTGTAGGAGGTGGGGGAGTAGATGTAGGCAGCCTTGAGTCTTGAGTGTAGGGCTGAGTGTGGATTGAGCCAGTGAAAGCAATGGGTGGTCCACCAAAGGTGGGAATGCAGAGAAAAGTGTTGTGATAAAGGTGGCTTTTAAGGACGATAAACCTCTCAGAGTGATCAGGATAAACTGGAACCACAGAGGGAGACCAGTTGGAAGCTTCTACAAGGAACCAGGCAGACACAAGTTCCCAGGGTTAGGGTGTTAACAGGAGCCCTGGTGGCACAGTTGTTAAGAGCTCGGCTGCTAAACAAAAGGTTGGCAGTTTGAATCCACCAGCTACTCCTTGGAAACCCTCTGGGGCAGTTCTACTCTGTCCTTTAGGGTCACTATGAGTCGGAATCAACTTGACAGCAATCGATTTGGCTTGGTTTTGGTGTTGGGTGTTAAGGGAACAAGTAGAAATGAAAAGCGAGCGGTAAGAGATGTTTTGAAGAAAGAATTGAAATAACTGAGTGATTGTAAATGGGGAAGAGGAGAAATCACCAAAAAGTGACGGTCATTTTGAGCTTGCGAGGCAGAGTGAAGTGGGGAACCCCGGTAGAGAGGGGCCTCTGAGGGGCAGGATGAGGAACCTCTTTCAGATACGAGTTTATAAGGACAGTAGGATCTTAACTGAGAAATGTCCAGGGAGCTGGAAGTTCAGAAAAGTACATCTGTATATAGAAAGGAAATACTGCACGTCTTACAGATAATATATGGAAAAGAGAAATAGGGCTGTAGAACACCCTAGAAGGGCCGTAGAAGAAGGAGCCAGTGGTAAGGCTGTGGAGGAATATGTGCCCTAGTGGTATTCCTGGGGGAGCTGTGTCTCTGCCTGCCCTTGGCTATGCTGTTTATTTTTTCTTAATCTTAGTTTTCTCATCTGTGAAATGGGGGTAATGGTACCTGCATCATATTCCGTGAGGAGAAATGAAATATATAAAGCATCTTGCACACTACACAGAGCTTGGCACATGTTGTTGTGTGCCACTGAGTTAATTCTGACTCATGGTGACCCAATGTGACAGCGTAGAACTGCCGGGTTTCCAAGGGTGTAATCTTTATGGAGGAGCCCTTGTGGTGCAGTGGTTAAGCATTCAGCTGCTAACCAAAAGGTCAGCAGTTTGAATCCCCCAGCTGTTATTTGGAAACCCTATGGGGCAGTTCTACTCCGTTCCCTAGAGTTGCTATGAATCTACTCGATGGCAACAGGGTTTTTTTTTTTTTTTTTTGTGTAATCTTTATGAAAGTGGACTGCCACATCTTTCTCCCATGGAGTGTCTGGTTGGTTGTAACCACTTACCTTTCGGTTAGCAGCAGAGTGCTTAACCGCTGTCACCAGGGCTCCTTGCTTGGCACATAGCAAGTGCTTAATACATGTAAGTATCCTCTCTCCTCCACTTCCCTTCCCACCTCGCCATTCCTCTCCCATATTTCCTTTAAGTGGCAGGTGCTTGACCACAGTCTCTCTCTCTTTAAATTTTATTGTGGTAAAACGTACATAACGACAACAAAAACAGTTGCCACTTTAACCATCTCCAAGTATACGAATTCAGCACATTAATTACATTCGCCATATTGTGAGATCATCACCACTGTTCCCAAAAGTTTTCATCACCCCAGATGGAAACTCAGTGCCCCTTGGACAGTAATTCCTCCTTCCTGTCTGCCCCTGCGCTGGGCAACCACTAATAAGCTCGGATCTCTATGCATTTGCCTATTTTAAATATTTCATGTAAGTGGGATCATATAGTATTTGTCCTTTTGTGTCTAACTTATTTCCCTCAATATGATGTGTTCAAGGTTCACCCATGTCATAGCATGCATCAGGCTACTCTTTTTAAATTGTACCTGAACTGTTGCTGTTTTTCTCCTCTTTCTTTGACTTCTCTTCCTCCTCCTCCTCCTCCTCCTCCTTCTTCTAGCAATCTTGTTTGCATGACACAATCTTATTTGAACTGGAAATACCCTCCATTATGAAGGAAGGAAATAACAAATTTGTTTCCTAAGGGCCTCTTAGCTGAAGATGGCTGTTACCTAATTTGATTTCCCAGCAACCCTGCTAGTCAGGAGGGCAGGTATTATCAGGCCTTTTTTTTTTTTAACTGCTGAAGAAATGGAGAAATAGTTGTAAAAAGTTTTATTATTATATTCTAGAAACACATGTCTAAGAGTACCCTCTCATTCACAGGTTTCCAAACTTTTATTGTGGAAATAAATTCACCTTTATTTTTGGAAATAAATTTACCCAGTAGCCAAGTAAAATAGATACAGACAACTTAGTTCTGATTTCATTGGATTGGGGAGGGCCTCAGTCTCAGTTGCTTCGCTCTGCTTCCACTCCTGACCCCCAGGCTATGCCAGGAAATGGGGTTTCGCTTCTGGGATACCCTGCACCCTGAGCCTGTCTCTGTACTTAGCTGGTTTCTCTTGCTTTTCAGCCACAAACTTCTGGACTTCCAGGCCCGAGCCTAGGAAGGCCTTGCAGACCCTGGGGGTGCCCACTGTGAAGGAGAGGTATTGACCCTGGAGATGATGCCAGCAGCTCAGTTCTGCCCAGGTGTCAGCCGTGGAGGATGAACCAGCTGAGCAGGCCCAGAGCAGCTCCAAGCAGGAATCTGGGTGTGCAACGCCCTGTGTCCCTAGGGCCTGTGAGAAACCAACCCGATGGGGCCTGCTGGTCAGCTCTGCTAACGTGCTTCGGGTCCTTATTTCCTCTTGGAATGTGTTTCTTAAAATATGAAATCTTTGAGGTGAAAAAGCAGCTTATGATTTTTAGAAAGATGATTTGAAATAAAGTAAATATTGGTAAAATGCTTGGCGGATAGTTATATAAAGCTGTGAGAAAGCCACAAATAATTTCCTTCAACTGCTGTAATATTTACCATCCTGTACAAAGCAACAGGCTTTTGGATTCATTTCTTTGAGTGGTATCAATCCCCCCAAAAGGTGAGTATAAAAAAATGATTAAAAGAAGTTTAATGCAATTTTTGCTGTTAAAATTTTGGTAAACCAGCATCCTAATCCTATGCTGTTATTTATTTTTTTCCACTGATTTATCTGTTTATTTGCATTATAAAGGCAATGCACACTCGTGGTAAAAACAGGAACTCAAATCATTCTGAAAAGTTTAAAAGGAAAAGGGTAAGTTCTCTCCTGTTTCAGATTTTCACTCTGCTGAAATGATCAAAGTTAATGGCTTCTTGTGAAAAAAAAAAATCGGAAATTTATATATATGTACACATATATATTCATATCTAATGTTTTTACCCACCACCTGTCTATCAGTTTGTCATAGTATAGAGGCTTGCAGGTTGCTATGATGTTGGAAACTATGCCACTGGTATTTCAAATACCATCAGGGTCATCCATGGTGGACAGGTTTCAGTGGAGATTCCAGACTAAGACTAGGAAGAGAGGCCTGGTGATCTGCTTCCAAAAATTAGCCGTTGAAAACCTTATGGATCACAGTAGAACATTGTCTGATTTACTTGCTTTGGGCGTCTCATGCGGGGGGGTAATCATTCCAGGAGAACATCATGTTTGTTGAAGTAGAAGGCCAACGAGGATGTGGGAGACCCTCAGTGAGATGGATTGGCACAATAGCTGCAATGTGGATGAACTCAAGCATGTTGGCAATTGTGTGGATGACTCAGGACCGAGTGATGTTTTGTTCTGTTGTATGTTAAGATCGCCATGAGTCGGAGCCAAATCCATGGCAGCTAATAACAGCAGCAACGTTTTTACGCAAATGGCCCACTTTTGTGAATCTTTCACTTAAATGTATTTTTTTACATACAATTCGTAGGTGGCTGGGTGGGGTAAATGATTAAGCTCTATACTACTAGCCAAAAGGGTGGTGGTTTGAACCTACCCAGAGGCTCCTCAGAAGACAAGGCCTGTCAGTCTGCTTCTGAAAGGTCACAACCTTGAAAACCCAATGGAGCAGTTCTACTTTGCACATGTGGGGTCATCATGAGTTGGAATCGACTCCATGGCAACTAACAACAACACACACAAGTCTATCTTATTCTTTTTAATGGCGGTCTGGCTCTAGTGTTTCACTGAATATTTTATATAATATTTCCATGTTTGAGCCCTGGTGGCAAAGTGGTTAAGAGCTCTGCTGCTCACCAAAAGGCTGGCAGTTCAAATCTACCAGCTGCTCCTTGGAAACCCTGTGGGGCAGTTCTACGCTGTCCTGTAGTGTCACCGTGAGATGGAATTGACTCGATGGCAATGTGTTTTTTTTTTTTGTTAATATATATTTAGGTTGTTTCTCGGTTTAAATTTTTTTTTAATGAATGGCTACAGTGAGCATCTTTGTATATTGTTGCATGCTTGTGATGTATTGATATATATGTAAGATAAATTTCTAGCAGTGGAATTAGGCGAAAGTATATGTACATTAAATTTTAAAAAATTTTCTTCTGTGCTATTTAAGACATACAAAAAGACATAAAGAAGAATAGAATAAATACCTGTGTGCCCACCACCCAGCTTAAAAACAGAACATTGCCAAAATGAGTAAATCCTCCTTTGTTTGCCGTCTCTTCCCTTCTTGATTGCCTTGATTGCCGTCTCTTCCCTTCTACCCAGAGGACACCATGATTCTGAATTTGGTGTTTCTTGTTCCCGTGCAGTGCTTGGCGTGTGATAACAGAAATGGTATTTTGCTATATGCATTCTTCTGAAATTTGCATCTTTCGCTCAATATTTTATTCCTGAAATTCTTCCGTGTTAGTACCTTTTTAAATCTTATTTTCACTACTGAATAACTTCAAATTATAATGAAAGTACTACAATTTATGTATTCATTTTCTGGTTAGCAGATACTAAAGTTGTACCAGTATTTTTTTTTTTTTCTGTTATAAACAATGCTCCTATGAACATGTGTGTGTATGTCTCCTGGTTGTACATATGTGGGAATCTCTCCAGGGATATGCCTAGGAGTGGAGCTGCCAGTTCCTAGAATATGGTAGTCTTCAGTGACGTTAGAAACTGTTTCTCCAAGTGGCTTTGCTGATTTACACTCGTCCCAGCAGGTAGAGTTACTCCATACCCTCGCCAGCATTTGGTAGTGCCAGACCTCTTGATTTTTGCAGATTTGGTGTGAAGTGCTTTCTTGGTGTGGTTTTCATTTACATTTCTCTGATTACGAGTGAGGTTGGGCATCTTTTCCCGTATTTTTTGACCGTGCATGTTCCTTCTTACATGAACTGGCTTTGCTCATTTTTTCCTTTAGATTGTCCTTTCTTATTGATTCACAGACTTTCTTTATATTTTGTATTCACTAGTCTGCTGTTTGTTAAATGTTCTGAAAATCCCTTTTCCAACCTGTTGTCTTTTTACTTTTTAAATGATAACTTTTGATGAACAGACGTTGATTTAATGTGGTTGAGTTTTGTATTTAAGATTTTTTTCGTAAATAAAGTTAATTGCCCGGTTGATACTCCTGTCAATAGTGTCTAATGGTGCCTGCTTTTCCACACTCCTGCCGACACTGGCCATTGTCAGTTTTAATTTTTGTTAATCTGATCTGTGAAAAATGATATCTCATTCTTCTGGTTTGTCTGAATTATGAGTAAACCAGAGCATATTTTCACCTGGTTATGAGTCTTTCACATTTCTCTTTCTGTTTATATTCTTGTTTTCTATTGGGTAGTTTGCTTTTTCTTAACTGATTTTCCTAGTTGATTTGAAAGGCCTTTTCATTAAAGACATTTCCCCCTTTCCTCCACTGTGTGTGGCTCTATGTTGTATGCATGACTGTGGCACATTGATTAGGAAGACATTAGCCTCCATAACACATGTGATGGTTAAGATTGTGTGTCGACTTGGCTGGGCCGTGATTCTCAGTGTTTATATGTGATCAGCCCATGATGGGATCTGCTGCGAGTAGCCAATCAGTTGAAAGGGAGTTTCCTTGTGTGCGTGGCCTGTATCCAGATATAAGCAGACGTTCTGGCTTTTTGCTCACTCTGGATCCTGCAGCTGGCTCCTGTTCATTTGACTTCTGGTTCTTGGGACTTGAGCTAGCAGCTTACCTGCCGATCTTGGGTTTGCCAGCTGCTGCAGCTACATGAATCAGGAGAAGCCACTATCCTGATCCACAGACTTGGGACATTCCAGACTCTACAACCGCATCAGCTGTTTCCTTGATATAAATCTCTCTCTATATATATTTATACGCTTTACTGGTTTTCTTTCTCTAGAGAACCCAGCCTAAGACAACATACTTCCCTTCTTTGGCCCTTGGACATTTGATCATATTGAATGATAAAGTAAAAAGATGTAACTGGGACTTTGTGAGGGTGGTGGTGGGGAGCAGTAAAGCTCTGTGTAAATAAGTAGCAGCGACTGAGATAGGGAGTGTATGTGTGAGCTGTGGACATCTACTGAGTATATGAAAATGGAGACGGGAGAGAAAGTTGGGGTTGAGGCGATGGAGACGTGACTTGCATTCTCATTTCTTAAGTAGAATTTTACTAATGCCTAGATGAGTAAGTCTGAGGTGTCTTGGGTGGCTTGGCTACTCTTGGCTCGTGGTGAGAGTAGGGGAATTTAATAGTTCTGAGGGCCCAGCATGTGCCAGGCACACAGCCCTGAGAGGGGACATTATTAGGTGGGAAATGGAGGCTCAAGAAAGACGACTTGCTCCAGGTCACATGGCTGTAAGTGGCTAAGCTGGGACTCAACGCTGGGAGTAGCTCACCCGCCAGTCCAGCTCTTTGCAGTGTACCTACTAATGGTTCTCCCATGATTAGGTTCAGTTAGGGGAGGACTTGGTTTTTGTAAAGAGATTGGTCAGTAGGGCCTTCTATTGAAAGAGTAAAACTAGGACATACTTCAAATAGATTGGCATCTCAACAGTGAAATTTCACATCTTTATGTTTTAGTGTCAGTAACTGGCTTAAGTAGTCCTCTTGGGGAACCCATGTAAATGAATAGTGATTATAATTGGGCAGTGTTGAAAAACAGCAGTAGTCTTCAGAGCCCTCCTCACGCCTAAAAGAATGTTCAGTGTAGAAATCAGCCAGGATTCCGTTTCTCCCCTCCTCTTTCATTTGGCAGAATTTGGATGACACTAAACCTTCTCTTCACTCATTTATTCATTCAGCAACTGTTTACTAAATGCACATTTTGGCCATTTTGTAAAGAGCTTGTGAGCGTGCAGTGAAGAGAGCAGACCCGGGCCCTGGCCTCGTTGAGCCTACAACCTAGTGGAGGGATAATCAATAAACAAAATACTTAATGGCTGACTTAAGTGATGTGACGGACATCTCTAGGTGCTGTGACAGAGGATAATATGCGGTGAGTCAGTGAGGGTCACATACATTTTGTGGGTTGGGTACAACGTTCATTTTTGACTAAAAATATCTCCTATAATCAGTGCCCTATAAACAGTTCTCTTTTAGCTGAGGAGAGACAGCACAAGTCCATGAAGCGGGCTGTGGAATGATCTCTTCAGGGGCTACAATCTTAAAGACGACGCTCCCTTGACAGCTTTGCTTGCTCAGTTCCTCAGAATCGTGGCACTTCGCATCCCCAGCGCAGTTTTTTTCGTACTATCTTGCTGTGACTCTTTGTTTACAATGGAAATTTGTTACTTGAGGTAAATGATTACCACTTATCTTTAATGGGAGGCCCTGAAAGCATTTAAGGAGAATATAAATTCCAGAGATCTGTCCAGAACTAACATGAAAATCTCTCTCCTGAGTTTGCTGCCCTTCACAGCAAAGCAAGTTGGGACAATTTCCTTCAAGCAGGTTTGGAGGATTTGCTTTCTGCAGCCCCTTGCCCCTCCCCCCTTGCCCCTCCCCCGCGCCCAGTCCTCCAAGTGCTGGGTACTGGCCCGGCAGGCAGTGCTGCTAACTACCTTCTAGATACTCGAAGCAGGACGTGGCCTGGAATTTTTTTCCTGGCTCAGCGAAACTGTCTCCTACGAGGGGTTTCTTCAGTTCACAAACATGTCTCATTTAGGTTGTTTGCTCCATGATGAGAGGGCCAGGTTTTCAGGAATATAATTTAATGGTTACGGTTGGAATTTCCCCTCCAAGAACTTTTTTGGAGAGTTTATTTTGTTCTGCTTATGTATATTTGTTATTTTCTTAACCAAAACACCATTACCATACCTAAACAAAAATTAGTGAAAATTCTTTGGACTCACCTAAATACCCCATCCACAGTCAAATTTCTGTTTGTTTTTTTTTTAATTTGAGCTAGAACATCTCTTTCTAACCAATTTTTAAAAAGTTCTTGGTGGTGTTTCTCTTTGTTCCTATATTCCCTCTTCCTAAGAAAAATGACATATAGCTCTAGACAACTGCCAGATGTTTGTGTGGTCACCTGCGGAAAGATTTTACTTTTCAGGCAGAGGGAATAAAGGAAAACCGACTATAAGTGCACTTGATCTATATTAAGTCCTTGACTCCATTAAACTGGTGTTTGGACTCCATCTGGTGGCCAGAGGGTTTTTAACACAAACCGCGTCTCACTTTTGCCCTCTTGTGGCAAGAGTTGGTATGACACCCGCCTCCTTGTTTGTGATCACAGAAATACACAGATCAGGGAGTTAACAGTTAATTTTACTTAACACCCTTAAAGCAGATGGGGCTCAGAGTTGAGCGAGGAGAGTACTAACACTGGCATGGCATCAGCAGTTGCTGTTTGCTGCCCACAGGATATTTAAGAAAACCCCAAATATGAAAATCCAAATGTACAGTTTTGGGTGGAGGAGGTGAGGATATGTAACAGATTCTCAATTATTATATTGATCTTTATCCTGTTCCTGAATCACAGAATTTTAGAGCTGGAAGAGGTCTTAGAAATTAATCGACAAGATTTGAGCTTTTAATGTATTTCTCTGTACTAAGTGCTGTTGGAGACATGAAGATAAATCAAACATGCACAAGCCCCGTCTGCAAAGAGTTGAAAGTGCAGGGAAGTGATGGACAAATAGACATGCAAGTGCCATGTACTGTGATGGGTGCAGTACAGTGGAAGAGCACGCATGTGGTGAGGACAGAAATGCAGAATGGCCACCTTCACCCGGAGGTCAGTGAAGGCTTGAGGGAAGAGGTGGCATCTGATCTGTGTCTTGGAGCAGAAGAATTTTCCAGGTAGGCTGAGTGAGAGGGGCCTGCAGAGGGCGGCCCAGCTGCTTGGAAGGAAGTCTGTGCAGAAAGGCAGGATGGTACCCTGGGTGTCCAGGCACTGCACTTGTGGCTGCAGCACATGCCGTGAAGTACAAAGTAGATGCTCCATGAATCCTTGCTGAATGAATCAGTGAACAATGGAGAGAGTAGTGAGAGAGGAGCCTGAAATGTTACGTGGGGGCTGGATCATTATACTAAGGAATTTGAACGTTATGCTGGAAGAGGTGAGGTAGGGCGGGGGTGGAGGGCCACTGAAGGCTTTAAGCAACAGAGTTACAAGATCAGACTTATGTTTTAGAAATAATTTTGGTAGCAGTAGGAGGAGGCAGAGAATTAATTAGGAGGCCACTGGGTGATACAGATGGTTTGCGCTGGATTCTTCCTAAAGATTGGTGGTTTAAACCCACCCAGTGGCACTGCGGAAGAAAGGCCTGGCAATCTACTTCTATAAAGATTACAGCCAAGAAAACCCTATGGAGCAGTTCTACTATATAACACATAGGATCACCATGAGTTGGAATCAATGGCAATGGGTTATAATAATTCAGTGAATGATGATGAAGGCTGAGACAGTGGAAATGGGAATGTTGAGGAAGGAATGAATTTGAGTACTATTTAGAATATAGAATTGGTAGAGGATATGAGAGCAAGGGAAGAGTCTAGGGGACTGCCACCCCGGGTTTTGGCTTGTGGTCTGAGTGCAGCAGATTTTAAGAAGAAGATAAAGAACGTAGTAGTGTCTATAAGCCTTCCAGGTGGATGTTAAGCAGGCATCTGGATATGTGGGTCTGGTTAAGATCACGGGACCCAGTGAAAGTGCCCAGTGAGTGTGCAGAGGAAAGTGTGACAGGAGGAGAGAGCAGAGGACGAATGCCAGCGAGCAAAGGATTGGCAGAAGGGGCCAGAAGAGAAGCTAGGAAAGGAGAAATGGAAGGGCAACTGCTTCTAGAGGGAGATGTCATGGAGGATGAGGGACGAGGCCTGCATGCCCTAGGCTAGAGTTTGCTGTAATAGGAACAGAAGCTTGGGCGGGGTGGACAAGCTTTTTTTTTTTTTTTTTTTTAAATGATTCTTGTGCTTTTTTGTGTGTATATTTATTCAGTGTTTGTCTTAGTATCTAGTAAAAAGTCTCCTTGCAAGAGCTAAGCCTGCAGAGTTTCTGTCCTGTAAACAGTGGCTGGGTGCAGATGCCGTTGAAATGGGCTCCCTGCCTCCAGGCTTCTCCCTTCCAATCCACCTCACCCCTGTGGTCTCACTGGCTTGGCTAATGCACAGTGCTGATCACATTTTTCTATTTTCCATCACAATTATTTGTCCTCCCTTTCATTATCCGCTTCTCCCTGGGCTCCCTCCTGCCTACATAATGAACTCTCCAGCCTGCATTCAGGCTCCCTAAAATCGGATTCCAACTTCCCTTCCCAGCTTTATCTCTCAGAACTCTTCCAAGCACTTCAACCAAGCCAGACCTTTAGACACACTGGGGCACATTTCCCCTCCATCTGGGATATCCTCCCTCTGTACTGCCATTGTCACCTGGCATAATTAATTGTCTAAATTCAAGAATCAGGATCAGAACAAAGCTGGTTCCTATGAAGTGGAGGTCAGTTATATCTTTGCCTTCCCACTTCTCCATTATTTCTGACACCAGCTGCTCCCCCCACAGCACTCTCTGCTTCTCTGCAGGGTGCGATAATTTGTCGCGATGGTCACACAGAACTCACAGACCACACTCATAGTTAGGTGGTTTATTACGAAAGTAACAGGCTACATCTCAGGATCAGGATCAACTTGGAAGTAACAGGAACGACATGGGATGAGCATCAGGAAGCACACAAGCAGAGTTTGGGAGGGTTCCCGAAGTGGGCAGCACATCCTGTCTTTAGTGCAGGACAGCTTCTGACCAGGACAGCTCCCGGAGCAAAAAGGCTCATGGAGCAGATAAGCTCTCTGCTGGAACAGCTCTAAGACTTTCTCGGCTACTGCCACTGGCCTCCTCTACTGATCAGTGGGTGAAGCTTCTGTGCTGGGCAGCTGCCTTCTCTGCTGTGCAGGCCTGTTGTGTAACAACCCCGTGGCACCTGAACCCAAGGTCGGCTGCATCTCCAAGAGACCAAAGAAAGACTCCGGAACCAGTGATCATGACATATGGTT
The DNA here is from genome assembly GCF_030014295.1 of Loxodonta africana. Classification (NCBI taxonomy): domain Eukaryota; kingdom Metazoa; phylum Chordata; class Mammalia; order Proboscidea; family Elephantidae; genus Loxodonta; species Loxodonta africana. Next base: position 79,459,912 of record NC_087345.1, on the reverse strand, counting down.
TACTGGGAAGCGTACTTATGGGACCGTGGCCCAGGGCGGCGGCTGAACCGGTTTAGCACTCTGCAACTGCCTAGCCCGGGACACGAACTTATGTACATTCCAGCTGGGATCAAAGCTCATTGTTTTTCTCCCATGTCCTTGGACAGTCAGCATTCCCAGGGACTTCACGTCCAGGCCCAGATGTTTTTCTTCTTCTTGCTAAGGTGTTCATCAGCCTTGGCCACTGGCCCAGTCACGCCACTCCCGGCCTTGTACCTCAGCCCGAGTCCATTCCGAATTTATCCCCAGCATTCTGGGGAAGAGCAACACTGACTCCATTAGGAGGGGATGCAATAGCTGAATAACATTACCCTACCAGGCCTCTCTGCTCTCGGGCTGTCCACCATTGGGCTCTATGCTGCTGGCCTCTCTGCTACTAACTGGCCCAGCTTATAGCCAGTGTACCAGCTTTGGGACCGCTCTGCTCCCACATGGCTCTGCTTCTCTGCCAGCCCAGGTTTTAGCCAGCAATCTCTCTCAGCTATAGCTCTTCCAGCTAACGGGCCTAGCTCTTAGCTGGCAACTCCGTCACCTGTAAAAAAAAAAAAAAATTTTTTAACCAAGCTTGGGAGGAGCCTGCTTGTCCCAAAGGACATGCTCCCCTCCTGGCTCCTAGCAACCAGGAGGTCTCTAAAACTTCTGCATTTCAATCCTTTATATATCCTAGTCTTCATCAGTTACAAGGTAGGGCCTCCCTGACCAGACCAGAGTTCAACCTCAATTACCCATGAGATGTCAATCAACTCAGGTCTCATACAAAAGTACTGTTTTCTGTTGGCAGAGGCCAGCATCTCCCCTAGGCAAAAGTAACAGCCCAACGGGGTAGAAAGTAACCTGAGATGTTCCACAAATTGTTTCTCCAAAGAACTAGGGCTAAGGTGACAACTCCTCTGTATTTAGGGGAAAAATCTCCAAAGCTGTTTTTCCAAAGAACAGAGGCAAAAGGCCACTGTGTCACCCAGGCTCTTTTGGAAAAGTAGAGGGCCAATAAAAACAAGGGTTTCTCAGTGCGATGGATTGACACACTAGCTACACAATGGACTCAAACGTACCAATGATCATGAAGAAGGTGCAGGACCAGGCAGTGTATCATTCTGTTATATATAAGGTTGACATGAGTTGGAGTTAACTCAATGGCGACTAACAACAACACCAACAATAACAAAGCTAGTTAAGGTGGAAGGGCCTTGTCTTATTTTCCTTGTTTTGTCCCAAAAGTCTAACAAAATATCCTGTACATATACAGGTGCTCAGTGAATATTAGAGGAATAACTGATGCCAGGGAAATCCTTAGAAAGTAGCTTAGATGGGGGAAGCAACAGTTAGTACATTTTTTTCCAAGTGAGAAATAAGGGTGGAAGCAGGAACGCTATGTATAAGAGATGCAGGGAAGAATTTCAGGGGGGCGGGCAGGAAGCAGTCCTCTAAGGTAGAGTTTGGGTTACTGCAGAGAAAGACAAAGAGCTAGATCTAGAGACTATCAAAGGGTGAGATGCCCAGGACTGGACCCTAAGATGGTTCACACAAGGGTCAAACCTAAAGCATCGCTCTGCTTGATAAGGTATGGGTTGCAACCAGCAAGTTTAAGGACTAAAACTATTCACAGAATGTACCTGGTTTGAGTGTAGTTTGTGTCCCGCAGTCTTCACATACCACAGTAGTTGTAAGCCCTAGGTCCTTTAAACTCAGTGCCAAGGAGGATGACAGGCACTTTACACCCATCATTTATGACCCTCAAAAGCCTTTCAAAATAGGTATTATTATTATCTACCTTTTACAGGTGAGGCATCTGAAGCTTAAATATCTCAACCGGGGCCCAGAGCTGATAAGTGATAGAAATAGTTTTTAAACTGACTTCTCACCTTTGCAGTTCCCACAGTTGAGGGAGGGCGGGGCTGGGTGGGGTTAGGAATGAAGTTGGAGGGGTTGAGACCTGGGTGTGGATTGGGGAACTGTGATGCAGTGGGCAGGGACAGATCCAGGTTTTGTGGAGTGAAGCTTTTACAGTGGGGAGGGGAGGCTTCAAGGAAAAAAAAACATGCAAAATTAGGTACAAAAGTGAATATTTATTTAGGATAAGAAAAAAATAGTAACAAATAATGACACTTTGGAGACTGATGACCCTTTCTTCTGATATCTCTTTAGGCAATTTACCAGACTTGCTTAAGAAACAATGCTTTCTGATTGCAATATGGCTTTCCGCCCTACCCAGACCCCTCCACAAGGAACTCCCAACACTCCCAGGAGCCTTGCAAGTGAGGGGCCTTGAAGTGAAGCTTTATGAGCGTCACTGTGAACCCATCTTTGGAGTTAGCTAGGGTGTAGGGGTAGGGTGGAGGATGGGGGGGAGGTAGAGATCGGAGGTAGAATATAAGGATTAGAAGAAGAACGTGCATTGTATATATTACCTGGTGATAAAAAGTGAGAGAGAGAATGTTTTGTTTTTCAGACCTTGTCAAAAAATGTCCCCAATCAAAACAGCCATATTAAAATGTCCCGTCCACCTTTCAGCCATGGCAAGCTCCTCCAGTAGATGAGTAAGTGTTGCCCTCAAGAGGCCTGCCATCTTGTCTATGGTGTCAAGGAGATGGTTTAATGAAGGGAACAACTTTGAGTTTTGAAAATGGAATTCTGTCAGCAACAAAACAGATTTCATTTTTAAATCTTTATTGCAGTCACACAGAGGAGAAATAGATGTGTTTGTGTGTGTGTGTTTGTGTGAGAGAGAGAAAGAGAAAGTTTATAAGCAAGCCAGGGTACAATCTCTGAATACTTTTTTTTCTTAAGAACTTTTTAGATTGGCTGCTAAATCTTGTTTTAAAGTAAAAATAAAAAGGCCATCTATGCTGATAAAGGACAATAATTCTCAATACCTTTTTATGTTTGATTATTTGTCTACAAAACGGGGATGCTCTGAGGAAATGCCTAGGGGGAGATTTTCCTTATAAAGGAGAAAGTTAAAGAAGGTTTAGGCCAAGACACCTGGGCCTTCCTCCTGTAACACAACCTCCTTCCTGGTTGTCTGTAAGCTCAACAACATGTGGGTTCGAGATGTTCTCTTGGAGGCCCATGTGCTGAGGTGGGTGCTGAAGGTCTGGCACAAAAGGGGAGTCTCCTAGAAGACAGAGTGATGAGTCAGAGTCCCTGAGAATCATTAGAGTAAGTGGGGCTGATTGCTGCTGAGAAGAAGAAAACAAAGAGGATGTAGGTGAGCAGAAGCATTTAAAAAGCATTGAACACAGCCTTTTTAACACTTAGGGTGAATTATTTTATTAGATATTTTCCAGACAGCCACTGAAGAATTTCATTCATTTTTCTTTTTAAAGAGAAGGAAAGGTGGAAACATGGAGGTCACAGCCTTGCCTGAGGAGCAGAAAGAAGGGGGATGCTACTGGGGCCTAAGTGCTGTGAGTCTGTAGGTGGGGGGCTTGGATGGTCCTGCTGTAACTGAGCAATTACTGAAAGCTGCTGAGGACAAACATTGCCACAGACACTTTTTGCTGAGGGACACCCTGCCTAGGCGCTGGCCACCAGCCTCACCTCTTTGCTTGGAATGGAGCAAGCACCACAAACGGGTGAAAAAGTTGTGGTATGCAGGATAATGGTCCCACAAAGATGCCCACACCCTAATCCCTGGGATCTGTGGATATGTTAAGATACATGGCAAAATAGACTTTGCAGATGGAATTAAGGTTACGAGCCTTAAAATAGGGAGATTATCCAGGATTATCCGAATGGGCCTAACGTAATCACATGGGCTTTAAAAGTGGAAGAGAAAGGCTGAAGAGTGAATCAGAGGGATGAGATTGAAGAAGAGGCAGGAAAGATTCGAAGTATGAGAGGTATTTGACCCACTGTTGTTGGTTTTGAAAATGGAGGGAAGGAATGTGAGCAGCGCTAGAAACTGGGAACAGCCCAGCCCTCGGATGACAGCCACAAAGGAAATGGGGACTTCCGTTTTACAACCACAAGGAAGTGAACTCAGCCAACGACACAAATGAGCAAGGAAACAGATCTGCCCTAGCGCTTCTAGAAAGGAACGCAGTGCTGTTGACACTTTGATTTTAGCTCAGTGAGACCCATGTAGGACCTCTGACCTCCAGAACTGCAAATTTGTGTTGTTTTAACCCACTAATTTGTGGTAATTTGATACTGCAGCAGTAGACAACTAGTACAAAAGGTGGGCATGCTTAATTCCTTAGGTCAGTAGTTCTTGGACCCCTTTGAGAATCTAAATAAAGCTACGGATCTTCTGTAGAAGAATTCATACACACACAAAACTCTGAATATGATTTCAAGGGGTTCATGAACACACCAAAGCAAATCTCACAGAAAAAAAAAAAATACAGGTTAAAAACCTTTGCAGATAATAAAAACGCAAAAAGTAATGTTCAGGGGAGACAAGCAGAGTAAAAAGGAGGCCATGCTCCCTGGTGATAATGCTGTTATCTCCACCAAAGGCCGTCCCAGTACTCAGGAGGGTGCTCAGCTGGATTGATTTAGCTAATTCAATTTTAATGAAATGAACTTCCTAGACACTGAAGTGGAAAGGCAGCCATCCCAGCCTGGTCTTTTACTGACAGGCTCCTTGGAACGGGGCCACACCGCTGAGAATAACAGTCAGTCTCCATCAGATAGTTACTAATATCTAGTGACCTGAGAATCACTCTGAAAAATTAAAATGTAAACAGTCACTGAGTGGGTATTGATTTTATTCCCAAGAGTATGCAGAAAAAAAAAAAAAATCACAGAATTAAATTTACTAAAAGTTAGTGACAATAAGCTGTTTTGGAGATTACTAATGTTATATGAAGGAGCCCTGGTAGCACAAGAGTTAAGAGCTCAGCTGCTAACCCCAAAGGTTGGGAGCTTGAGCCTACTCAACCACTCTGTGGGAGAAAGACCTGGTGATCTGCTTCGTAAAGATTACGGCCTAGAAAACCCTATGGGGCAGTCCCGCTCTGTCACATGGGGTTGCTATGAGTTGGAATCAGCTTGATGGCACCCAACTTGATGATGACATTATATGAACTTCCCAGTTGTTTCAAGCAGTGCTGTCCAATAGAAATATAATGTGAGCTACTTTGGTAATTCTAGTAGTCATGTTAAAAAAAGTAAAAAGAAACAGGTGATATCAATTTTGATCATATACTTTATTTAATCTATCTCAGATATCACCATTTCAACATGTAATCAATATAAAAAATATTAATGAGATATATTTCATTCTTTTTTTCAGATGAAGTCTTTGGAATCTGGTATGTAGTTTATATCGATAACACATCTCAGTTTGGACTAGCCACATTTCAAGTGCTCTTAGCCACATGTGTCTAGTGGCTGCCATATCAGACAGTGCAGGTTTAGAGAGCAATGAAGCATTGCAGTGAAAATTTGAGGCATGAACAGTATTTAATAACAAACTTTATGTGTGCATATGTGTGGGGGGTGTGTGTGTGAATGTGAACATATATATGAAAATAGCCTCAGAGGCCAAAGTCCTTATTGTACAGAGGAATGACTATCATTTGCTGCTCTCTTTAATCATATACACAGTGAAACCATTGGCAATAATGTGTGAAAGAAGAAAAAACCCAAAACCTAAAGATTTTTCACCCTAGCAAGTTTAACTTAATTGAGTTGACCTTTTTTTAAGGAGATCTTATGTGACCTTCCTGGCATATTATAGGAGTTTAATATGCACTTGTTCTTTTTTATTTTTGCCATTAAAATTTACAGAATTTTAGTATTAGAAAAGACCTTGGAAATAATTTATTTTTTCAAGTGAGGGAGCACAGATTGGAAGATGAAAAGAAAAGAAAAGTATAAAGTTACTTTTCTCGCTTTCCTTACATGAGGTTTTTGCATAGGAAGCTGAAGTTCTTTCTCTTTTCCTTCTATCACCACTAGCACTACTATTTATCGAGCTACACTAAAATCATTACTAATCCTACAATTCTACAAGGTAGGTCTTATTATCTCCATTTAACAGATGAGGGAACTGAGATTTAGAGGGTTTTCATAATGTGCCCAAGGTCATACAACTCATTAATGTAGAGCCAAGAGTCACACCTACTCTTTTTAGTCCAAAGCCTATGCTATTTCCACTATGCCATGCAACCTCCATCAGTCTGGGGAAGGAGGCCGGCATGGGCTTGTTGAAGTATTAGTGGACAACGGGCGAAGTGGCCAGGGTAATGAGGAAAGAAGGATAAGAAGCAAAGAGCAAGGAAAAGAAGAGGTGCAGCATAAGCAGGGAGATGTGGTCAAATGCAGGGTGGGAGAGAGTGGGGTGGCTTCCTCCATCCTCCATAGTTGATAGCTTCAAGGTCCTCCCTTGACAGCCAGCCAGGCAAGTGAGCTTTGAGGAGGTGAAAATGAAGACATGACATGGGTGAGCCGCTTGACTCCCTTAAAGAGGAACTGTGCTGTGTGGCTGGTTCCGCAATCTTTGTCCATTGACAGTGTCATGGATTGAATTGTGTGCCCCCAAAATATGTGCCAACTTGGTTAGGCCATGATTCCCAGTATTGTGTGACTGTCCTCCATTTTGTGATTGTAATTTTATGTTAAAGAGGATTAGGGTGGGATTGAAATGCCCTTACAAAGGTCACATCCCTGATCCAATGTAAAGGGAGTTTCCCTGGGGTGTGGCCTGCACCACCTTTTATATTACAAGAGATAAAAGGAAAGGGAAGCAAGCAGAGAGTAGGGGATCTCATACCACCAAGAAAGCAGTGCCAGGAAAGGACGCATCCTTTGGATCTGGGTTTCCTGCATGGAGAAGCTCCTAGTCCAGGGGAAGATCGATGACAAGAACCCTCCTCCAGAGCCAACAGAGAAAGCCTTCCCCCGGAGCTGATGCCCTGAATTTGGACTTGTAGCCTACGGGACTGTGAGAGAATAAATTTCTCTTTGTTAAAGCCATCTACTTGTGGTATTTCTGTTATAACAGCACTAGATGACTAGGACAGATAGATATGCCTTTTCCCTCCTGGGATGTGAGGATGGTAAGAACAAAGTGAGGGTTTAAGGCACCTGCTCATTGTAATTCATTCAACACCCTTGAGCTTCTTGGCATTTGCAGCATGAATTAAGTCAGACCCAAGAAACATCTGATGTATGCTGTCTTCCCCTTGCATATATCTCTTGATGGCACTTAGTTTCACATCCACAGGTTTAGCCTTTCCTTGCTTGGTGCCAAAGTTTCCAAAAGCGGGAAATTATCTTCATACATGGTTAAAATATGTGGATGAAGCTATGACACACTTTGCAGGGAAGAGGAATACAACTCAATACCCAGTCTTTGAGACAATGACAATGACAAGGGTGTGAGGGTATAAATTTGAGTGGTTATCCTAAGGGGATAATATCTCCACTGTAGCCTGCTAGGGTGGCAGCCAGACTACATGCTGGGGGCATGGTGCCTGTCTTCTTCCAGGTTCTCAGTCACATTGTTCCAAAGCATAGCTGTAAAAAAAAAAAAAAAAAAAAAAATCCAAAGTCCACCTGGTTCCAAATTCACATAATAAAAACTATGGATGCAAGGGGGTGATTATAATTCCATGGACTTCTAACTAAAACTCTTTTGGGATTGGCACATCAATTTTTTTTTCTTTTTAAATAATTTTTATTGTGCTTTAAGTGAAAGTTTACAAATCAAGTCAGTCTCTCACATAAAAACTTATACACACCTTACTCCATACTCCCAATTACTCTCCCCTGAATGAGATAGCCCTCTTCCTCCTTCCAGTCTCTCTTTTCGTGACCATTTTGCCAGCTTCTAACCCCCTCTACCCTCTCATCTCCCTTCCAGACAGGAGATGCCAACATAGTCTCAAGTGTGCACCTGATGCAAGTAGCTCACTCCTCATCAGCATCTCTCTCCAACCCATTGTCCAGTCCAATCCATGTCTGACGAGTTGGCTTCGGGAATGGTTCCTCTCCTGGGCCAGCAGAAGGTTTGGGGACCATGACTGTTGGGGTCCTTCTAGTGGCAGTCAGACCATTAAGTCTGGTCTTTTTATGAGAATTTGGGCTCTGCATCCCACTGTTCTTCTGCTCCCTCAGGGGTTCTCTGTTGTGTTTCCTGTCAGGGCAGTCATAAGTTGTGGCCGGGCATGGGCACTGGCACTGGCACATCAATTTTAATTTAGGATATATAGATAGACATACTGGCTATGGCTGTGTTTTCAAGTGAGTATTATCAATGGTTAAAACAACAACAACAAACAAACAAAAACCAACCGTGAATTCTCATCTATTTCTGGTATGAATGCAAAATGGCATAATCCTTATAAAGGGGATTATGGCAAGATCTAAGAAAACTACGTATGAATTTACCCTTTGACTCAGCAAACTCACTTCTAGGAATTTATCCTGAAGAAATACCTCCAGCAATACAAAGCTACGTGTGCATAAGATTATATATTACAGTATTATTTGTAATTGTAAAATGTTGGATATAACCTAAATGTATATATGTAGGAGATAGATTACATATGTTACATACACATTAATAGAGACCAGGTAGTTTTTTTGGAGTGATTTTCAGTATTTATTGCTAAGTGAAAAAAGCAAAGGGCAAAAGAGAATATACAGTATGTGTGATCATTAAGGTTGTGTGTCAGCTTGGCTAGGCCATGATTCTCAGTGGTCTGCCAGTTTTATGATGTAGTTTGGCAGTCATATAATGACGTAATCACTTCCATGATGAGATCTGATATAACGTGATCACTTCCGTGATGAGATCTGCTGTGAGTAGCCAATCAGTTGAAAGGGAATTTCCTTGGAGGTGTGGCCTGCATCATTATAGCTGGGTTTTCTGGCAAGGCTGGCTGGCTTTTGCTGGCTCTGGATCCTGCAGCTGGCTCCTGTTCATCTGACCTCTGGCTCTTGGGACTTGAGCGCTAGCAGCTTACTGCCAGTCTTGGGGTTCATCAGCCCTTGCAGTCTTTGAGCCAGCGGTCTGCCAGCTTACCTGCTGATCTTGGGATTTGTCAGTCTCCACAGCCTGTGAGCCTGTTGTCAGGCCTACCGATCTTAGGTTCACCAGCCCCTGCAGCTACGTGAGTCAGGAGAAGCCTCCAGCCTGACGCACGAACTTGGAACTTTCCAGCTTCTACAACTGTATGAGCCATTTCCTTGATATAAATCCCTCTCTCTTTCTATATATAGATGTTTCACTAATTTTGCTTCTCTAGAGAACCCAGCCTAAGATAGCATGTTACCTTTTGGGTAAGATATAAGGGGAAAACATACATGTATCTGTTTTTTTAAATAAAAAGACACATTGGAAGGATAAATCAGAAACTAATGACATTTGTTACTTACAAGAGGAGGGTGGGAACAGAATGGAAGGGATATAGGACGAGTGACACTTCTCTGGGATGTGTTTTTGTGTAGTTTTGACTTTTGGAACCAAGTTAATCCTTTACATATTTATGAAACAAACTTAAATCAGCAAGGTTGAGGAAGAAATGCTAAAATTGAATACAAGCAGAAACAAGTAAACCGAGCTGTATATCAAATGGATAATCACAAGGAAGAAAAAAAAAAGAACCTACCAAAGTAACATTTGAACATAATATATCTGTGGGGGATTGGTTCCAGGACCCCTGTGGATAACAAAATCTGTGGATGCTCAAGTCCTTTATATAAAATGGTGTAGTATTTGCATATAACCTACACATATCCTTCCCTATACTTTAAATCATCTGTAGACTGCTTATAATACCTAACACAATGCAAATGCTAGGTAAATAGTTGTTTGATCACAATTGAAGACCTGTTCTGGAAGGTAGCCTTTTTCTTCTGAGTTTCTTGAGATCTTCTGGAAACTCTGATGCTGCCTGGGCACTAGCAGATGCTATTCTCCCGTGATCTTGAAGTTCTTGAGGCTGTAGTGCTTTACATAGCTAGCTAGCCAGCCCTTACTAGCTTTCAACCCCTTTCTCTGGCTCTCCTCAACCCCCTCACACTCTGCCTTTGAGAGATTGCTTTGACCACTTCACTGCTTTTAGGAGCCCTTTTTCTCAGAAACAAAGGGTGAACATAAGTAGCGAACAAATGGAATGCGGGGTGAATAAAGCTCAAACGAAGAGCGCTAGAGAGAGACTCAAAAACCAAAAAACTGTCACTGAGTCGACTCTGACTCATAGCGACCCGACAGGACAGAGTAGAACTGCCCGATAGAGTTTCCAAGGAGCGCCTGGCAGATTCGAACTGCCAACCTCTTGGTTGGCAGCCGTAGTACTTAACCACTGTGCCACCAGGGTTTCCAAGAGTGACTCAGCACCTGTGAAATGGCGGGAGGCTACAGCAGGGTATGCTTACATGTCATTCATTTGTGTGGATTCAGCGTAGCGCTCCGCGTGGAGCAAATTCAAGCGTTGTTTTTTGGAACTTTCTCCCAGCACCCCCCGATCCCCCATTTCTTCGATCTGCGGTTGGTTGAATCCACAGATGCAGGACCCGCAGATACGAAGGGCCGACTGTATATCCTCAGCCTAAAGACACAAAGATCTGCCAAGAAATCTTGAATGCAGATTAAAAGGTGGTTGTCGGTAATGGTATAGGTGTAGCAATTCTGAAACTACTTTGTGGGCATTATAGTATTGAGCAAATAAGTAACTATACTGATATTGTTGGGAGCCAGCATTTTGTTAGAAAGGGAGCTACAAATACGGAATGGGAGAGGGCAAGAAAAAAAAACCAAAAAACAAAAAACAACTATTGCCTAGTTCTGTTTGCTGAAAGGGCAAGTAGCAACGAAGAGATCTAGTTCCAAATCTTGTTTTCTAAAAGCCCTTCCCTACTAAAAGGAACGAGGACTTCTTGAAGAGATGTCTCCTCTTTGAATGGCTAGGGCAGGGAAAATACAACACAAGCCCAGGATACTTGCTATGCCAGAAAATAAAGAAGTGCTTAAAAAAAAAAAAAAGGTGCAGGACCAGCAACGTCTCCTGTGACATGTAAGGTTGCCGGGAGTCGGAGTTGACTCTACTGCAACAGCAACAGCAACGACAAAAAAGGATGGTAACATGTCGGAGGGACACAGGAGCCAGCTTGATGGGCTTCCCCTGGCCAAACCTGGGGTAATCTGAGCTTCGAAAGGAGTAAGGACAGTAATGAATTATATCCCATCGAATAAAGAAGAATCCACAAGTTCATGCTGACACTAAAAACAAGGAAGCAAATGGCAGTGAGGGATGGAAGGAGGAAGACTGTAGTAGAATGTCAACTAGTAATTCTATGAGGGATTTAAGAATTAGAAAATCACCATTTATGCAAGTATCATAGTAATAATTTTTTCAGGCAAGCATCCTCAATGGATGCTAAAAGTTTGTTGTAGAAATGTACTAGGGAACAGGATACTTACACAGTCTCAAAGTATAGTTCCACAGAATGTTAAGTATGAAGGGAAGCAAGCAGGGCAAATCTAGTGGAAACCACCTTCACCAAATGATCAAAGTTAGCAGCATTATCACAAACAATACAAACTGACATTAGGTGCCTTCTGATGTTGTACATGGAAAAGGACATAATATTGCTTATATAGTGTTTCTGCCAAAAAATGTATAATATGAATTGATTAATGAGGAAAAAATGGGAACAAAACAATGGGCCTGTACTCTTAAAAATGTCAGTCATGAAAGACAAAGAAAGGCTGAGGAATTGTTCTAGATGAAAGGAGGCTAAAGAGACATAGTGACTAAACGTGACATAGTGACATATGATCCTGGAGTGTGAAAAAAAAAAGTTTCTAATCAAGGATAATAATGGAACAATTTCATGTCAAATGATTTTATTTAGATCCTTCTTTAGTTTGTTATAGAGGTAGATTTTACCCATTGTCACTGAGTTGATTCCGACTCATAGTGACCCTATAGGGCAGAGTAGGACTACCCCACAGGGTTTCCAAGGCCATGTTTACAGGATCAGACTGCCACATCTTTCTCCAAAGGAGCAACTGGTGGGTTCCAATTGCTGACCTTTTGGTTGTCAGCCCAGTGCTTAACCACTGCACCACCAGGGCTCTCTATGGAGGTAGCTAGAAAGACAAGGTGTGATATAATGCATTTATTATGATTTTTGGAGCCCTGGTTGCACAGCAATTAAGAGCTTGGCTGCTAACCAAGAAGTTGGCAGTTCAAATCCACTAGCTGCTCCTTGGAAACCTTGTGGGGAAGTTCTATTCTGTCCTGTAGGGTCACTATGAGTTGGAATTGGCTCGATGGCAATGGATTTTTTTTTTTTTTTGTGGGTGTTATGATTTTTAGGCTAAAGTGATAAGGTCCATATTCCTTGTTATGGATTGAATTGTGATCCCTGAAAATACATGAACATGTGTTGTAAATCCTAAACTTTATGCCTGTGGTTATAATCCCATTTGGGAATAGACCGTCTTCATTATGTTAATGAGGCAGGATTAGTGTAGGGTGTATTTTGAGTCCATCTCTTTTGAGATATAAAAGAGATTAAACAAGAAAGCTAAGAAGCAGAGGTGAGGGAAGATTGATGCTAACCACATGGAAATCTCCAGGAAACCGGCAAACAAGCTGAAGAGACAAGGACTTTCCCCCAGAACTGACAGAGATAGAAAGCCTTCCCCTAGAGCCAGCACCCTGAATTTGGACTTCTAGCCTTCTAAACTGTGAGAAAATAAATTTGTTTGTTAAAGCATATTTAAAGAAATACCACTTGTGGTATTTCTGTTATAGAACACTAGATAACCAAGCCATTCTTTAAGGAAGTGGGATTTTTCCCCAAATTGCTCTCATCAGACTCATTTGGTTACAAGGACTAGTGAGCCGTTCAAGCTAGTTCAAGCTAAAGGTGATTATTACAACAAGGGGGACAAAATTTCCTGGCTTGCCACAAATAGAAGACATAATGGGATTAGGCCAGTATGTGGCTCTGGTTTCAAGCTGCAGGGTGGCTCTGGTTTCAAGCAGAAATGTGTGGGCCCTAGCTCCACGCTTTGGCGTTAACACGACTGAGTGATGCCCAGGAACCTATCTATGGAAAATAGCACTTAAGGCAATTAGTTTTAAGTTGCCGAATGATCTCTCATAGCTGGTGATGGAAACTGCCATGGCCAATAGAAACTGCTCATTAGTGTCCCTCCTCAAGTGGTGCCCAGGGCATGAGTCCTACCTGCCATACCTTAGCTATGCCTCTGGCACTTTTCCATGCATCGGCTGCCCTTGAGTCAGGTATTTGTCTTTATCACTTGTGATGCTCTTGGCTGAAAGTAAAAGAAAACCCAACTCAAAATAGTTTAAGCATTTACCTTATAAAACAATAATCTGGACATAGGGCATGTCCTCAGTGATCTCATTGAGGATCCAGGTTCCTTCCACATTTCTGCTCTGCCATGCTCAGCCTTTTGGCTTTGCCTCTGAGTTTGGCCTCTTTCATGATTCCAAGTTGGTTACCAAAGCTTCAGACATCACAGGTGTTGACAACACTAGGAGACTGAAAACGAACTGTTCCCATCATGTGTTCCTTTTTAAGAGCAAGGAAAAACTTACCCAGAAGAACTCCAGGAGATTTGCCCTTACATCTCATTGGTAGAATTGTCAAGGGAAATGGCAATTATCATGATTGTCTTAGACTAATCAAAATTCACCCCCTTAAGCCAAGTAGGTACTCAATCTATCATAATGCATTTGGCCACAGACACCTAAATAAAGAAATTTTTCTACTAGGGTGGAAGAAAGGGGAATGGCATTGGACATAGTGTCACACTCCCTGGCCCAATCAAGTGATGGTGAGGGTCAGCAGTTAGATGGTTCAGTGAATGGTCCATTTTAGGGAAAGAGAATCTGTGCATAAAACAAGTTCCCTTAGAAGAAATTGTGGGATGGCAGGCAATTATTGGCATCCCTAATATACTAATTAATTAATTATTCTTGGCTGAAAGCAGAGAATACCAGAAAGATGTTTACATGTGTTGACCATGCAAAGGCATGAGACTGTGTGAGTCATAAATAATTACGGATAACATTACAAAGAATGGGAATTCCTGAATGCTGGGAGCCAGGCTGCAAGGGCGGCCCCTCTGCACCCACTGCCCCCAGCATAAACATCAAAGAATCCCTGAAAAGTCAGGAAGAGCCAGGCTGCAAGGGCGGCCTCTCTGCACCCACTGCCCCCAGCATAAACATCGAAGAATTCCTGAAAAGTCAGGAATATCTCTGTCATCTGTGTTATGTGTCTGTTTCATTTTCAGCCTGTGTATAGCAGAATGTATAAGCATAAAATTCCATTATAGATTTAGGGACCTTTGGACGGGGGGCGTCCTACTCATAATCCCCTGGTGAAATCTCGGGTAGGGACAGCCCGTGTGTTACTTGGGAATCAACATGAAGTTGTCTTAGGGGAAAAACAAATAGCTCGACTATGGAAAACAAGAATAGGATGGTGAAATCCTGGTATTTACCAAGGCCCTTTTTTGTGATTAAACCACCACCCACACATGACCCCATAAAAGTGGAAAAACAAAAGGCAGTGAGTTCTCTCAGCCAATCTCTCAGCCAATTACAGGTCAACTTTCTCGTCCACCCCGCTCACTGCTGCGCTTGACTGGTCTTTGGGTATAGAGATTGGGCTAATTGTCCTTGGCATAATCGTGGACAATATGACGTAACCCAAAGTGGCTGGGCTTCAAGAACTTGACCACCCTGGACAAGATGGACAAAGCCTATGTAACAATGATTTTGCAAAAAGATTAATTGTTATAAAAACTGTGGAAGGTATTGCAAGATTAAGCATAAGTGTAAAGCAATATGAAGTCAATTATTATTTTGTGTAAAAATATATCAACAAAATATTCTCTTCAATTAAACAAAAAACTCATTGTACTTGTGTATGTATGCGGAACTGTACTATGTGTCACTTGGAAAATTATGTCTCTGGGAAATGATGTTTATGATTATATCTTGTACTGCCCCTTTATTGATCATGCGATGTTATGCTTTTGTAAGCTTATGATATAAAAGACCATGTAAAAAATAAAGAGCAGAGCCTTCTTTTTCTGCAGAATGAAAATATAAGACACACTACAGCTCGTTCTTTTTTCGCCGAACTCTACCCCTCCTCTGGTAACCCTGTTCATTGCCGAGGCTGGCCCCCGGCAACTGGCGCCCGAACAGGGACCTGAAGGTAAGCAACGTCGTCTCGGGGTAGATAGGGCTGTTGCCTAGAGCTAGATAAGAAAGGAGAAAAGCTCCCTTTAGCCACCCCGTCGTTAGAGAGGACGGGGATAGGAAAGGAAAGATAGGCAAAACATATGAGAAGTTGTTAGACCCCTGTATAAGCAGGAGAATACTAGAAAAACACTATGGGACAAACATCCTCTGCAGAAAGGAAACTGTTTATTGATATCATCACGTGTATGCTCAAAAAAAGGGGAACCGCAGTGACTAGAAGCCAAGTAGCTCGGTTTTTACATTTTGTTCAGGAACAATGCCCCTGGTTCCCAGAGGGAGGCTCGGTTAATTTGGACATATGGAAAGCTGTGGGAGAACAGCTACAAAAACATTATACTAGATGTGGTCCTGAGGGGGTGCCTGTTGATGCTTTTGCATTATGGATGCTTATCAGAGATACTCTTGACCCAACTCCCGATTCTGTTAAAGCATTCCAAGTACTAGACAATCCTGACTCTGACCCCACTTTAGAGGAGGAAGAAACACCTCTGCTTCAGAAACATCCTTCTGTAGTGTCTACCCCTTCAGCCCCCTCCTTTGTTGGTCTATCTAATCCAATCACGAATGACACCCTGAGCCCAGAGGAGCAAGTCGATCTAGAGGAGGAGGCTGCTAGATATCATCAAGATGAGGATATTGTTCTTCCTTTACAAAAGTTGCAAATTGAGTCACAGCCTCCAAAGTATGAGGTTAAATCATTGACCTTTACTCCTCGAAATAGAGTACCTTTACCTCCCCCACCTCCTTCTCTGGCAGGAAAATCAAAAATCAAAGCATCCTTAAAACAAGGCTTGTCTGAGGGAGACGTTACCCTCCCTTTGTGCTTTCCAGTACATTATAGCGAGGAATTTGATGAGGATGCAGAATGGACTCCTCTTTCTTATAAATTCCTCAAGGAGGTTAAAAATGCCTGCAAAGAATATGGACCCCTGTCTCCATACACATTGTCGTTAATAGATATTCTGTCAACCAGCTGGATGACTCCTTATGATTGGTATCAGCTGGCAAAAACCTGCTTACCAGGGGGTAGTTTCTTGTTATGGAAAATGGAAAAGACCTGACCCATTAATCTCTTGTGGAAGAGGCTATGCTTGTGTTTTCCTACAGGACAAAACTTCCCCTTTGTGGATACCCGACAGACTCATCAGACATGTAAAACCCAAAAACCACCAAAAATCCTCCAACACTTCCTCCCTCACTGCTCACAAACCTAACACCTCCCATGACTCTTCTGAGAAATCTGCCTCTTGAAAATGCTCCATCTACACCCCCACCTTCGCCTGTCTCTAGTTCCTCCTCTTCATCTTCTACTCCACCCCCTCTCACTGACTTTATACAACCCTCTACAAACCTCAACAACTCTTTATCTCGAGACAAGGTGCGGTGGAGAAGCCGGAGACATACTCCCTATTCAAGAACCCATCGAACCATTGCGGCTGAGCCCCCAACTTGGGGCCAACTCAAAAAAACTTACTCATCTGGCTCACACCTTAACCGTGGATCAATATATTCCCGTAAATGCGGGTACTCTTTTTGTGGCAATGCTCGCTATCATTTCCTGTCAGGTATGTGTTGTTACGGCTGATATACATTGGGCTTATGTCCCAAAACCTCCTATATTTCATCCCGTCACCTGGGAAGATCCTTCCCCCTCTGTATTTACTAATAATTCTGCATTACTGGGGGGCGAAACCATATTTTGGAACCCTCAGGGCTTTAATTCTAATTATTCCTATTCTGGTATGTCAGATAATCCTCCTATTTGTATTCAATTAAGAAATTTGCAAAAAACTATCCCTGGCTGTATTCCTTTTGGCTTCAAATCAATGATTACTGACTCACCTAATGGAAATCAAAACCAACAGCCTTATAGATTATTATGGGCTCTACGCCTCATCCTTCCAGAAAAAACTGACTTTCTTAAAGGTATCCCAAAAGTACACACTCCTCTTTTTCCTACCTGTGATAAGTCGCCTCCTGAGGATTCTAAGAGCAATCAAGATTGGGCTATGATTGACCCTTCAAAAGGATTTCCTATTTGGAGAAATTGTATGTATAATTCACAAGTTGTATATGCTTTGCCTGAAATGTCTGCACGTCTTATTGATTGTAGTATTTTAAATCCTGAAGATGATTATCGTCTATTTTTACAATCAGCTCGATATCGTTTTAATTGGCAAGATACCTTAGTCCCTCTCCCACAAAAAGTTAATCGTTGGCATATAAATGGATGGGTTCCCCCTATTCTTTCTACCTTCACGGGTAACATACATCCATCTTTGTGGAGACTGGCAACTGCTGCCGGCAATGTCACTTTGTCCCGTCCTTTTAATAATGAGAGTTTTGATATTCAAGCTTGTGTACCTGCTCCATATGTGTTATTAATTAGCCGCAACAATCACTCTAGTATTGTTATAGAAAACAAGAAAACACATTATGTTAGTTCTTGTGAAAATTGTATACTGACCAGTTGTATAAATCCTGCAATTCCTGTCGAAAGTATGATGATTTTACAACAGCCAAAATATATTATGATTCCTGTACATTTACAAGAAGATTGGTATGATGATTCAGGCCTAGAAGCCTTAAAACAAGCTTCTGCTATTTTATCTCGAGCCAAACGGTTTGTAGCAGCTTTAATACTGGGGATTTCCGCTCTCATAGCTTTAGCAACTTCTCTTTCACTTTCTGCTATGGCGTTAACACAACAGATTCATACTGCAAACTATGTAAATAATTTAAGTAAAAATATTACTCTAGCCTTAGCCACACAAGAAGCCATTGATAGAAAATTACAACAAGAAGTTAATGCCCTTGAAGAAGCAATTCTATATATAGGACAAGAAATCACTAATCTCAAAGTGCGACTTACTTTGAGATGCCATGTAAGTTTCAAATGGATTTGTGTTACTCCACTGCCTGTAAATACTACCATACATAATTGGAAAAAAAATCAAAAATCATATCCAGGGCATATGAAATCATTCCGATTTGAGTTTTAATATTGACAAATTACATATGGAAATACAAGATATTACAAAAGCAGAAAAAGATTTTTCCTCTTCTCAAACAGCCAAACAATTTATTGATTCCTTAAATTCCTTTATTCAAAAGCATAGTCTTAAAAACATTCTGTTAAACACGGGTATTTCTTTATGTTTATTCTTGATTTTGTTGTTCTTTCTTCCAATCATCTTCCGAATCTTAAATCAAGCTATCCAAAAGGTGGCTTCAGATCTTCATCTAGCGAAATTAAAAAATAAAAAAGGGGGAGATGCTGGGAGCCAGGCTGCAAGGGCGGCCCCTCTGCACCCACTGCCCCCAGCATAAACATCAAAGAATCCCTGAAAAGTCAGGAAGAGCCAGGCTGCAAGGGCGGCCTCTCTGCACCCACTGCCCCCAGCATAAACATCGAAGAATTCCTGAAAAGTCAGGAATATCTCTGTCATCTGTGTTATGTGTCTGTTTCATTTTCAGCCTGTGTATAGCAGAATGTATAAGCATAAAATTCCATTATAGATTTAGGGACCTTTGGACGGGGGGCGTCCTACTCATAATCCCCTGGTGAAATCTCGGGTAGGGACAGCCCGTGTGTTACTTGGGAATCAACATGAAGTTGTCTTAGGGGAAAAACAAATAGCTCGACTATGGAAAACAAGAATAGGATGGTGAAATCCTGGTATTTACCAAGGCCCTTTTTTGTGATTAAACCACCACCCACACATGACCCCATAAAAGTGGAAAAACAAAAGGCAGTGAGTTCTCTCAGCCAATCTCTCAGCCAATTACAGGTCAACTTTCTCGTCCACCCCGCTCACTGCTGCGCTTGACTGGTCTTTGGGTATAGAGATTGGGCTAATTGTCCTTGGCATAATCGTGGACAATATGACGTAACCCAAAGTGGCTGGGCTTCAAGAACTTGACCACCCTGGACAAGATGGACAAAGCCTATGTAACAATGATTTTGCAAAAAGATTAATTGTTATAAAAACTGTGGAAGGTATTGCAAGATTAAGCATAAGTGTAAAGCAATATGAAGTCAATTATTATTTTGTGTAAAAATATATCAACAAAATATTCTCTTCAATTAAACAAAAAACTCATTGTACTTGTGTATGTATGCGGAACTGTACTATGTGTCACTTGGAAAATTATGTCTCTGGGAAATGATGTTTATGATTATATCTTGTACTGCCCCTTTATTGATCATGCGATGTTATGCTTTTGTAAGCTTATGATATAAAAGACCATGTAAAAAATAAAGAGCAGAGCCTTCTTTTTCTGCAGAATGAAAATATAAGACACACTACAGCTCGTTCTTTTTTCGCCGAACTCTACCCCTCCTCTGGTAACCCTGTTCATTGCTGAGGCTGGCCCCCGGCACCTGAACACTTGTGTTCTTTCAGAATGTACATAGACTGAAAGGAAGTCATTTGAACACAAGGGGAATCTGTGTGGTTTAAAATCAGAAAATGTGTGTGTCAGGGTTGTATCCTTTCACCATACTTATTCAGTCTGTTTGCTGAGCAAATAATCTCAGACGCTGGACAACAGAAGAAAAACGCTGCATCAGGGTTGGAGGAAGAGTCATTAACGATCTATGTTATGCAGATGACACAACCTTCCCTGCTGAAAGTGAAGAGGATTTGAAGCACTTACTGATGAAGATCAAAGAGTACAGCCTTCAGTATGGATTACACCTCAACATAAAGAAAACAAAAACCTTCACAACTGGACCAACAAGCAACACCATGATAAATAGAGAAAATGCTGAAGTTATGAAGGATTTCATTTTACTTGGATCCAAAATCAAGTCATGGAAGCAGCAGTCAAGAAATCGAATGATGTATGCATCGTGCAAACCTGCTGCAAAAGACCTCTCTAAAGTGTTAAAAAGCAAAGATGTCACTTTGAGGGCTAAGACGTGCCTGACCCAAGCCATGGTATTTTCAATCACGTCATATACATGCAAAAGCTGGACGATGAATAAGGAAGACCTAAGAATTGATACCTTTGAATTATAGTGTGGCGAAGAATACTGAATATACCATGGACTGCCAGAAGAACAAACAAATCTATCTTTGAAGAAGTACAGCCAGAATGCTCCTTAGAAGCGAGGATGGTGAGACTTCATCTCATGTACTTTGGACACGTTACCAGGCGGGACTAGTCCCTGGAGAAGAACATCATGCTTGGTAAAGTGGAGAATCAGTGAAAAAGAGGAAGAACCAATGAGCTGGATTGACACAGTGGCTGTAACAATGGTCTCAAACATAGCAATGATTGTGAGGCTGGCACAGGACTGGAGAGTGTTTTGTTCTGTTGTACATACGGTTGCTATGAGCTGGAACTGACTCGATGGCAACTAACAGCATGTTAGTATTTGCCACATCACATAACTAGTGATGAAGTAATTATATGATGGGCACGTTATTTTGTTTAAAAATAAAACCTATCTTCTTGTTAAATTATAGAAATATATAATCCTCATGAAAAATGTAAACTATGAACTAAGAAAAGAATTGTAATTGTAAAGAAGAATGAGGAGTATATTTACTAAAATGGAGTGATCCTTAGGTCTAATGTTAAGTTAAAAGTGCAAGGATAAATCTGAAAATAAAATTAATAAAGACAATTCCATTTACAATAGAATAAAAAAGGATACTTAGGAATAAATTTGACAAAAGAAGGGCAAAACTTGTACTCTGAAAACTACAAAATATTGAGAGAAATTAAAGAAGACCTAAATAAATGGAAAAACATCCAATATTCATGGACAGGAAGGCTTAAGATTGCTAAGATGGCACTAGTCTCCAAGTTGATCTACAGATTCAATGCAATCTCTATCAATACCCCAGCTGGATTTTTTATAATGATTGACAAGCTAATCCTAAAACTCATATAGAAATGCAAGGGATCAAGAATAGCACAACAATCTTGAAAAAGAAGAACGAAGTTGGAAGATTCACACTTCCTAAGTTTAAAACTAACTACAAAGTTACGTTAATCAAAACAGTGTGGTACTGGCATAAGGATAGACATATACATCAATGAAATAAAGTTGAAAGTCCAGAAATAAACCATTGCATGTATAGTCAATTGATTTTAAACAAGGATACCAACACAATTAATTAGGAACTCAACTTCCAGCCTACACAACCTCATACCTGCTTTCAGGGGGTGATATTGCCTCTTTGAGAATGTGGGTTATATCGTACCTTAATTTTTCCACATGTGTACTATTTTTAATATTCCAATGATGTACTATCCATGTTTATATATATATATATTATTTCTATGGGATAATTTCTAGAATTACAAAAGCTGGATCAAAGATCTGAATATTTAAAAATTTAATGTTGTTGTTAGGTGCCGTCGAGTTGGTTCCGACGCATAGCGACCCTATGCACAACAGAACGAAACACTGCCTAGTCCTGAGCCATCCTTACCATCGTTGCTATGCTTGAGCTCATTGTTGCAGCCACTGTGTCGATCTACGTTGTTGAGGGTCTTCCCTTTTCCGCTGACCCTGTACTCTGCCAAGCATGACACCCTTCTCCAGGGACTGATCCCTCCTGACATGTCCAAAGTATGTAAAACACAGTCTCGCCATCCTTGCTTCTAAGGGGCACTCTGGTTGTATTTCTTCTAAGACAGATTTGTTCGTTCTTTTGGCAGTCTGTGGTATATTCAATATTCTTCGCCAACACCACAGTTCAAAGTCATCAATTCTTCTTCGGTCTTCCTTATTCATTGTCCGGCTTTCACATGCATATGATGCGATTGAAAATACCGTGGCTTGGGTCAGGTGTACCTTAGTCTTCAAGGTGACATCTTTGCTTTTCAAAACTTTAAAGAGGTCCTTTGCAGCAGATTTACCCAATGCAATGCGTCTTTTGATTTCTTGACTGCTGCTTCCATGGCTGTTGATTGTGGATCCAAGTAAAATGAAATCCTTGACAACTTCAATCTTTTCTCCGTTTATCATGATGTTGCTCATTGGTCCAGTTGTGAGGATTTTTGTTTTCTTTATACTGAGGTGCAATCCAAACTGAAGGCTGTGGTCTTTGATCTTCATTAGTAAGTGCTTCAAATCCTCTTCACTTTCAGCAAGCAAGGTTGTGTCATCTGCATAACGCAGGTTGTTAATGAGTCTTCCTCCAATCCTGATGCCCCGTTCTTCTTCATATAGTCCAACGTCTCGTATTATTTGCTCAGCATACAGATTGAATATGTATGGTGAAAGAATACAACCCTGACGCACACCTTTCCTGACTTTAAACCAATCAGTATCCACTTGTTCTGTCCGAGCAACTGCCTCTTGATCTATGTAAAGGTTCCTCATGAGCACAATTAAGTGATCTGGAATTCCCATTCTTCGCAATGTAGACCATAATTTGTTATGATCCACACAGTCGAATGCCTTTGCATAGTCAATAAAACATGGGTAAACATCCTTCTGGTATTCTCTGCTTTCAGCCAGTATCCATCTGACATCAGCAATGATATCCCTGGTTCCATGTCCTCTTTTAAAACTGGCCTGAATTTCTGGCAGTTCCCTGTTGATATACTGCTGCAGCCATTTTTTGAATGATCTTCAGCCAAAAAAAAAAAAAAAAAAAAAATTTAATAGCTATTGCTAAATATTGTGCCAATTGTATGCCAACCAACGTACATTGAGAATCTGGCTTTGAGTTTTACATTTAAGGCACTTGCCATAATTCTAATTCATTTGGAATCTATTCTGGTATAATAAGGTAAAGATCTTATTACTTCTCATTGCCCCTCAAATACAGCTCATTGTCCTTATATATTTTATTGAATTAATCTTGTCTTGATTTAAAATTGGCATTTTTTTAATTTAAAATGCCAATTTATCATATATTAAATAACTAAACCCAATGCTGCTGTGCCGATTCCAACTTATTGCGATCCTATTAGGACGAAGTGGAACTGCCCCATAGGGTTTCCAAGGCTGTAATCTTTACAGAAGCAGACTGCTATTATCTTTCTCCCGTAGAGTGGCTGGTGGGTTCGAACTGCTGACCTTTTGGTAAGCAGCCGAGCGCTTAATTACTATGCTACCAGGGCTCTTTTACCATATATTAAATATGGTAAATACTGCTATGTACACTCAGGCTTTGAATCTATTCTATGACTGTTTATTCTTACTCCAATTACCCCCTATATTTACTATTCTTGTTTTGTAGTGTTTTAATAGCTGATAATATGATTCCCCTTTACCTTAGTATTTTTGTACTTTTTCTCTCAGTGAATTTTGGACTAGTTTTGCTTAGTTACAAAATAAGAAAGCAAAGAAAAATAAAAAATCTAAAAATGCTATTGGGATTATACTAAATTTGTGGATTAATTTAGTGAAAACTAGAATAAATTATAGAGTATATACAGTAACAAATTCAAAATATGGTAAAGAAGAAAGAGAAATAATGTTGATTTAACAATGTATAACTTTATTAGGATGTTTTCAGTAGTGTTGTTGTCGTCTAGTTGATTCCAACTCATGGCGACCCTACAGAACAGAGTAGAACTGCCCCATAGGGTTTCCAAGGCTGTAATCTTTAACGCAGCCAACTACCACATTTTTCTCTCAAGGAGCGGCTTATGGGTTTGAACCACTGACCTGAGCTCTTAATCGCTGTGCATCAGGGCTCCTTGTTTTGAGTAGTAAAGGGCAAAAATTCAGGTTAAACTCAAGCTTAAGCATAAGAGAGACAGTTACTGGCTCATTTAACTGAAAAGTCCATTGGTAAAGCTAGCCTTTAGGCATGCCTGGATCCCTGGGTTCAAACAATGTCGTCAAGATTTGGTCTCTGTCTTCCAGTGGCTTCATTAGCTTCAACTTTTGACAAGCCGCCATGTGGTAGTAAAGGCGGTCCTTGTTCTGCTCCATGCTTACAGGTCTTTAACACCTGCAACATCAAGAGGGAGAGAGTCTTTTTCCTTTTTCCTTATAGTGCTAGCTTTTTCCTAAAAGTACCAACGATGGTTTTCATTGGCCAGGTCTGGGTCAAGTGTAGGAGTGGGGGTGAGGCCGGGTGTGGCGCAGCCCAGAAAAATAGGAATTGTGTACTATAATATCCACTGACATATAAAAAGGGGCTTTTAAAATCAGCGTTAAGAAATATAACCAAGTTGAAGTTCTAATACTATTTTTCAGCATTATCACAAGTTATATTGGGGCCATAAAGATGAACAGAAACAGGTTACCAAGTAGGAAAACACGTTGCAAGAGATTAAAAAAATTATTATCTTTGTTACTGAACAATATTTGTTAGAATTATAATACTGATTCTTGACAAATGACTCTTCCCGCATTTCTTGATCTCATTACTGTTTAACCAGTTGTCATGAAGTGGACTCCAACTCATGGTGACCTCCTGTGTGTCACAGTAGAACTGTGCCTGATAGGGTTTTTAATGGCTGATTTTTTGGAAAGAGATCACCAAGACTTTCTTCCAAGGTGCCTCTGGATGGATTCGAACTGCAAACCTTTTAGTTAGTCGCTGAGCACATAAACCGTTTGTACTGCCCAGGGACTCATTACTGTTTAAGCCAAAAAACCCAAACCTGCTGCCCTCAGGAAATGCTCATAGCAACCCTGTAGGACAGAGTAGGACTGCCTCATAGGGTTTCCAAGGCCGTAAATCTTTACAGAAGCAGACTGCCACATCTTTCTCTTGCAGAGCAGCTGGTGAGTCTGAACTGGTTAGCAGCTTAAACACTGTGCACCAGGGCTCCTGTCATTACATACTGTTCAGATTCTTCAAAATCTTGATTCATAAATTTATCCCTTTTTTTTTGCAACTTAATGCTCTCCTTCTAGTTTTTTTCCCTGCTCCTACCCTCCTAAATAATCAACAAGCCTCTCTGCTTTTTCAAGCTCCACTCCTTAAATTCATCGGTCAACTATAAAGACATTGTTTAGTTCAATGTTTTCAGTGATTTTCTTAATCACCAATCCCCACAGCCTTTACCTCTTCCTCTTCCTGCCTTTGATGGCCTGCTGACTCCGCAGCATTTGGTAACGCTGACTGGCCTTTCCTCGAAAGCTGGACTTTTCGTTTCTATGAAGCTGCACTCTGCTGATGCTTCTCTCAACTTCCTGATGACTTTTTCCCTGTTAATGTTGTTGGTTCTTCTTCCTTAACCTTCTTTACATGTTGGTGATTCTCAAGGTTCTGACTTCAAACTGTTTCTCTCTTCACTCTTTTTCTTGGCAGTCTCAAACACTTCCCTACTTTCATAAGTATGCACCTTCTGTTTAACTGCTTCTGATCAGTTCTCCCAACAGCCACATTATTCAATCCTAACTATCCATTATCAAGGGCAGCTCAACTTCCCCTTCTTGTGAAAAAAATAAAAAATTTTCTCTTCTGATTCCCATTTTTTTTGTTTTTAATGCCACTTGCTACTTTCAAACTTGCATTAGTTATTTATTTACAGGTGTACAATAAGTAAGAAAAGGTGGTCATCATTATGAGAATGATCCTATTGGTTCAAAGTGTTGTGAAATCCCATCTCACTTTTTTTTTGTCTTGAATACTGTCTTGATTTATGGTTATTCATACTAGTTATTCTAATATTAATCATCCTAATTATTCATCTCATATAAAGATACACTATTATATATTGTAGCTATTCTTTCATAATAGATGATATAGTCTTTGAGGGCAGGGACTTTGTCTTAAATGTGTTTCTATTTCTCATAGTACTTTAATAAGATTTTTTAATTACTGAGTTAATGAATATAAGAGTATAAACTTTCTGAAATGTTCCTAAATTCTATAAAAATAAGCACAATGGTAACAGGTGAATCTTACTCCCTTATGACGACCTTGGGAGAAATTTCTCTCAGGCTTCTCTTAAGCAACTTCTTCTCTTTTTTTTTAATGGTATGGATCATGTGAAACGTATAACTATATTTCCCTTTGCTTTAGTTGCTAGGAACCTCTGAGCCCAATTTGTGGCACCCCTCTATTCATTACACAAGATCTTTATTTAGGGATGTATTATTATTATTATTTTTTGATATTAACATACCCTGGCTTTATTTTGTCTTCCAATTACCCTTTGGTTTTCTCATCCACTCGTTTTCTCCAATTATAGTGTGTATGTTTTCCTAAGCACAATCCTTTGTGGAAAAGGCAGGGCATTGATAATAGGCAGCTATAAAACACATTTTAAAACAGTCCTTAAAGTTTGTTAATCCTTATTTCCTTTGATCTCCTACTTGATAGAGAGCCATCATCTAATTCACCACCATCAGGAGAGCACTCCCCCAACTTTCTACCCCACTAGTAAGCTTGTCCATATCTTTAAAAGAACAGCCTTTTATTTGTCCTTACAAAATGTATTTATTGTGTAGAATACAGATAAGCAAAAAGAATAGCTAAAAAACAAAAACACACCATATGGTAAGAACCACTCTACACCCTGTTTTTCTAATCCACTCTTTTAACAATGTTTTTTACATCTTTCCTTATCATTAAGTTATCCACTACTTCCTCATTTTAAACAGGTCATTGTATCTCGCTGATTGCATACCAGTGGAGACAATGAGATTCCACCTCCACATTCCCTTCTACTCAGGGCTTGTTCTAAGAGCTTCTTTTGAGTGGTCAGGGCCATAGTGAACAGGACCAGTTGTAGAGAAGTACATCAATCAAGCTGAGTAAATCAGATTCTATTGGATTTTGGAATTTGGTTCAAACACACTAGTCTCTCTTGAGTGCTTGGTTTGATAAGCCAGGAGAAGTTGATGTTACTATTTTTGTGTACAGACAATCTGAAAAATCCAATTTGCTGAGAGAAACGTGAAGCAAGCAAGCAAGCAAGCAAAAGCAGAGATGGAAACCATGTGGCTCCAGAGACTTGGAGATGAGTAGCTGTCTTGTTTTCAGATGCTTTCTGGTTCTCATTTCCAGACTCTTAATGAACTAGGACTTGCTTTCTGCTCCTGATTATGAGATAACCTTGTACTCATCCAGATAAAATTTACTTAAAATTAATATGAACTTATTTGCAACCATGTTATCCATGTCTAAGAAGAATGAGTGTAATATATTTAAGCTATTGTTGGTGGACAATGTTGAAATGAACTCTATCTAGCTCAATATATATGTGCAATTTTGATCACTTCCTTTTGAGAACTTTCTAGAAGTATAATTGCTTAGTCAAAGTATGTGCACATTTTAAGGGTTTTTATACATAGTTAAAAAATGCTTGCCAGAAATGTACCAACTTCCATTGCTACCTGCAATGCCTCTTTCACTGAATCCTTGCCCAACTATGTATTGTTTTCCTTTAAATCTTTACCAATTCAATATGATATGACATTTTTATTTATTGCCAATGAAGTTGAACATACCTATTTAGTGGCCATTTGTATGTATACATTTTGATTTTTTTGCTGTTCATCTGCTAATTTGTTTGAGCTTTTAAATATTAACATTCATACCCAACTTGACATCCTCCTTCCCCAGCCTATCTCCAATCTAATTTATGTACCTGATCCCACCTCCTCATATTTCTTTAGCGACATCTTTCAATCAGTTGTACTCTTTCTTAGCAATATCTTTAACTTCTTCCTGACTACTAGTTTTCTCTTTTGTATTAATAAACACCACTAAGTCTCTCCTTAAAGAAAAAAACCCATTTTTTTCTTTCACTTGCCATTCTTCTAGGGCTACTAACCTTTCTCTCTTTTCCTTTATAGCCAAATTTCTTGAAAGAATTGTCTTCACATGCTGTGTCCACTTCATCTTTCTCTTCAGTTTACTGCAAACAGGGTTTCATTAAAGTTCCCAATGCCTTCTTTGTTGCTAAAGATTTTAATAACAGAATGATATCAATATATAAAAGAACAAAATACAAAATGGTTTTCCCCAAATCAACTCAACTATGTAAAAAAAATTACGCAGAGAAAAAAGATTGATACAGAAAAATTTTAACATGATACATGAACATTTGGAAACCCTGGTGGCATAGTGGTTTAGTGCTACGGCTGCTAACCAAAGGGACAACAGTTCGAGTCCTCCAGGCGCTCCTTGGAAACTCTATGGGGCGGTTCTACTCTGTTCTATAGGGTCGCTATGAATCCGAATCGACTCGACGGCACTGGGTTTGGTTTGGTTTTTTGGACATGAACATTTTAAGTTACTCTAGGCACTGGGTCTTAGGTAGCTGAAGGACTGGTTTTATTTTCTTTTTTAAAAAGTATCCACAATTAAAAAAAAAACGAGAATAATTTACTTTCATGTCAGGACACATCAGGAGGCGGCAGGTTAGAAAAGCAGTAACCTGTACCTAACTTTCTCATCCCACACTAATTTTCTTTTACTCATCGATTTCTTCTTGCGACTTGTTTTCTTTCTTTTTTGGGGGAGGGGGGCATGCCACATAACACATTACAATCAAAAGCAGAAATTCTTAACTTACATTTTCTAAGAGGAGGCAGAAAACTGGAAAAGGGCATGAAGAAATCGACAAAGCGTTACTGGGCCGCATTTTACTTGGCCACAGGACTCAAGGCAGAGCAAGGGATAATCCCCATCCCCAGCGCCGGGGCTCCCGCCGCGGGGCACCACTGAATAACCTCCCGACAGGACAATCTCCTTTCAGGAGGGTTCTGAAGCCCCTTTCTCTCATCCCAAATGATCTCTAATTGAGCATCTTAGCTTCTCCTAACGGTTCCAAACCACCCGCAACCTTCGAGCGCCTCCGGTCACCTTGGTAACAGAGACGCCAGCCCCGCCTTCATAACTCTTCCCAGAACGCCACGCGCCATTCCCCATTCGCTTCCGGGTTGAAAGGCCTAGGACCCCCGGAAGTAGATGCCTGCCGGTCGCTCGGTGTCTTCCTGGGGCCCGGAGTACTCTGGTCGCGTGTGGTTGCTAAAGAGCCTGCGGCATATTCCTGAGAGGGTCGTGGGTACTGTATTGCTGTTTTTCAGCATTCAAAACGACTGGAAAGCTAAGAAAAGGATATAACCTCACTGAACTTTTGTTGGCCCTTGGTAAATCGATTAAATGTTACTTATTGAAAAGCTGAGAAGTGGTAAACACCTTATATGCCGCTTCACTTGTTACTGTGATGTATTTAAACAATTAAAATAACCTGTTTCCTATACAGAATCAGTTATTTTTATTACAGAAAGCGAACACCAGCAAAAAACCCAAACAAACCAAAACCCCAAATCTCACTCCCCCTCAAAGCAACCGTTTGTGAACACTTAAGAGCAGACCCTTCCAGACTCTTTTCTGTGCAAATAATAAATACAATTTCAAAATGAATCACACGGTATGTGCTGTTTCATAGGTCAAAAAGGGCATTCCAACAATGTAGTTGCATAGTATTCTATTGTATTTCTTGTTGGACGTTTAAACAATTTGTCTTTTTGCTCTTAATTAGTGCTGCAATGGGAGAAATGGAATTCCCTAAAGCCCATGCTCTCATTTCTTTGTGTAATTTTCCCTCTCTTTTTAGTCACTTGTATTTGCATTTCTCTATTTTACCCCCAATGCCTTCTCACTCCACTCTCATGTCTTTATATTGTATGTGGAAATTAGATATATGGCATTCAAATCCTACTCAAAATTTTTTTTTAAATTGTGCTTTAAGTGAAAGTTTATAGTTCAATTTAGTTTCTCATGCAGAAATGTGTACACACATTGTTATGTGACCCTAGATGCTCTCCCTGTAATGCAACAGCACATTCCTCCTTTTCAACCTGTGTTTCCCTCATCGCTTCAACCAGCTCTTGTCCCTTTCTGCCTTCTCATCTCGCCTCCAGACAGGAGCTGGCCATTTTTTTTTTTTTATTGAGCTAAGAAGTACACCCTTCACAAGTATCATTTTAGGTCTTATAGTCCAGTCTAACCTTTGTCTGAAGAGTTGGCTTCAGGAATGGTTTTAGTTTTGGGCTAACAGAGTGTCTGGGGGCCATGTCTTCTGGAGTTCCTCCAGTCTCAGATCTCTAAGTCTAGTCTTTTTACTAGAGTTTGAGTTCTGCACCCTACTTTTCTCCTGTTCTCTCAGGGACTCTGTTGTGTTCCCTGTCAGGGCGGTCATTGGTGGTATCTAGACACCATCTAGTTCTTCTGGACTCAGGATGATGAAGCCTCTGGTTTATGTGGCCCTTTCTGTCTCTTGGGCTCATATTTTCCTTGTGTCTTTGGTGTTCTTCATCCTCCTTTGCTCCAGGTGGGTTGGGACTAATTGATGCATCTTAGATGGCCGCTTGCTAGCTTTTAAGACCCCAGATGCCACTCACGAAAGTGGGGTGCAGAACATTTTCTTAATAAACTTTGTTATGCCAATTGACCTAGATGTCCCCTGAAACCATGGTCCCTAGGCCCCCACCCCTGCTACTCTGTCCCTCCAAGTATTTTGTTGTATTCAGGAAACTTCTTAGCTTTTGGATTAGTCCAGTTGTGCTGACTTCCCCGTATGGGTGTTGTCCTTCCCTTTATCTGAGATAATTCTTATCTACTATCTAGTTAGTGAATTTCCCTCCCCCTCCCTCCTTACCCTTGTAACCAAAGAAGGTTATCTTCCGTGTTTAAACCTTTTCTTGAGTTCTTACAATAGTGGTCTCGTACAATATTTGTCCCTTTGCGACTGACTAATTTCACTCAGCATAATGCTTTCCAGGTTCCACCATGTTACATGAGATGTTTCACGGATTCATCGTTGTTCTTTATGGTTGAGGAGCATTCCATTGTATGAATATACCATAATTTGTTTATCCATTCATCTGTTGTTGGGCGCCTAGGTTGTTTCTATCTTTTTGCTATTGTGAACAGTGCTGCAACGAAGATGGGTGTGCATATAACTATTTGTGTGATGGCTCTTATTTCTCTAGGATATATTCCGAAGAGTGGGATTGCTGGATTGTGTGATACTTCTATTTCTAGCTTTTTAAGGAAGCACCAAATTGATTTCCAAAGTGGTTGTACAATTTTACATTGCCACCAGCAGCGTATTAGTGTTCAGTCTCCACAACCTCTCCAACATTAATTATTTTGTGGTTTTTTGGATTAATGATAGCCTTGTTGGGATGGGATGGGATCTCATTGTAGTTTTGATTTGCATTTCTCTAATTCATATCCTTGGCGCGTTTTTAATTGCATTATCTTTTCGTTGTTGAAGTTTTGCAGTATTTATAGATTTGGAGATTAAATGGAAACCCTGGTGGTGTAGTGGTTAAGTGCTACGGCTGCTAACCAAAGGGCTGGCAGTTCGAACCCTCCAGGTGCTCCTTGGAAACTCTATGGGGCAGTTCTACTCTGTCCTATAGGGTCGCTATGAGTCGGAATCCACTCGATGGCACTGGGTTTGGTTTTTGTTTGGTTAGAGATTAGATGCGGATTGGATTTGTCTTAGCCCAGTTTTTTTTTCCTCAGGGTAGGTTGTCTTTTTATTCTTTTGGTGAAGTCTTTTGATGAGCATAGTGTTTGATTTTTAGGAGGCTCCAGTTATCTAGTTTCTCTTCTGGTGTTTGTGCATTGTTAGTAATGTTTTGCATTCTGTTTATGCCACATAGTAGGGCTCCTAGAGTTGTCCCTATTTTTTCTTCCATGATCTTTATTGTTTTAGATTTTATATTTAAGTCTTTGATCCATTTTGAGTTAGTTTTTGTGCATGGTGCAAGGTATCATTCTTGTTTTATTTTTTTGCGGATGGATATCCAGTTATGCCAGCACCATTTATTAAAGAGACCGTAGTTTCCCCAATTAACAGACTTTGGGCTTTTGTCAAATATTGGCTGCCCATAGATGGATGAATTTGTGTCTGGATTCTCAATTTTGTTGTTGTACCAGTACCAGGCTGTTTTGACTACTGTGGTGGTGTAAAGTTTCTAAAATTAGGTAGTGTGAGGCCTCCCACTTTGTTCTTATTTTTCAGTAATGCTTTACTTGTCTGGGCCTCTTCCCTTTCCATATGAATTTGGTGATTTGTTTCTCCATCTCATTAAAAAATGCCAGTGGAATTTGGATTGGGATTGCATCATATATGTGTAGATTGTTTTGGGTAGAATAGACGTTTTCACAATGTTGAGTCTTCCTGTCCATGAGCAAGGCATATTTTTCCACTTATGTAGGTTTCTTTTGGTTTCTTGCAGTAGTGTCTTGTAGTTTTCTTTGTATAGATCTTTTACACCTCTGGTTAGATTTATTCTTAACTATTTTATCTTCTTGGGGGCTATTGTAAATGGTATTGATTTGGTGATTTCCTCTTTGACGTTCTCTTTGTTGGTGTAGAGAAATTAAACGGATTTTTGTATCTTTATTTTGTATCCTGATACTTCACTGAAATCTTCTATTAGTTTTAGTAGTTTTCTTGTGGATTCTTCAGGATTTTCTGTGTATAAGATCATATCATCTGCGAATAGAGATACTTTTACTTCTTCCTTACCAATTTGGATGCGCTTTATTTCTTTTTCTAGCCTAAGTGCTCTGGCTAGGACCTCCAGCACAATGTTGAATAAGAGTGGTGATAAGGGGCATCCTTGTCTTGTTCCCATTCTCAAGGGGAATGCTTTCAGACTTTCATCATTTAGTATGATGTTGGCTGCTGGCTTTGTATAAATGTCCTTTACGATACTGAGAAATTTCCCTTCTATTCCTATTTTGCTGAGTGGGTTTATCATGAATGGGTGTTGGACTTTGTCGAGTGGCTCTTCTGCATCGGTTGATAAGATCATGTGGTTCTTGTCTTTTGTTTTATTTATGTGATGGATTACATTTATTGTTTTTCTAATGTCGAACCATCCCTGCATAGCTGGTATGAATCCCACTTGGTTGTGGTGAATTATTATTATTATTTTTTTTCATCAACCAGGAAAACTATTTTATTAGTGCTGAAAAGAAGCAGATTTTTACATGATAGGTCTATATGGATGGACCATTGGTCAGATGATTGTTATTGCCAGGGCAGCCATGTACAGGTTGTGAATTACACAACTCCATCAATTACATAGTGCCCTGGAGTTTTGTGACACAGCAACCCTGGATATTGGCCATATTTTACAAAAAAAAAAAAAAAAAAAAAAAGTAGGAAGTTGACAACTCAATACACATTCTCTTCCCTAGTAATAGAATGTTATGGAACCATCACCACTATTTCCAATTTTTCATCCCCCCAAACAGAAACTCAGTACCCCTTAATCAACGTCTCCTCATTACCCCCCCCACCTACCCCTAATAACCACTAAGTAACTTTTGTCTTTATGCATTTGCCTACTCTAGATATTTCTTGAAATGTGCCCTGGTGGCATGATAGCTAAGCGTTCAGCTGCTGCTAATCAAAAGCTCGGTGGTTGGAACCTACCAGCCACTCCCTGAGGGAAAAAACCTGGTGATCTGCTCCCCTAAAGATTACCTATGAAATCCTATGGGGCAGTTCTACTCTGTCATATGGGGTCAATATGAGGCGGAATCGATTCCACAGCACACAAAAACAACAGATATTTCATGTAAGTGAGATCATACAATGCTTATTCTTTTGTATCAGACTTCATTCACTCAGTATAATGTTTTCAAGGTTCATCCATGTTGTAGCATGTATCAGAGCTTCTGTTTATGGATGAGCACTATTCCACTGTGTGGAGAAAAAGGAGCCCTGGCAGAGCAGTGATTAAAGTGCTCACGGGAGAAAGATGTGGTAATCTGCTTCCGCAAAGATTTATAGCCTTGGAAACCCTCTGGGGCGGTTCTTCTCTGACCTGCAGGGTTATTATGAGTCAGAATGGCTCAATGGCAATGGGTTTTGTTTGGTTTTGGTATGAATAGACTACATTTTATTTACCTGTTCATCTGTTGATGGACAGTTGGGTTGTTTCTACCTTTTGGCTGATAGAGCTGCAGTAAACATGGATGCATGAGTGTCTGTCTGAGTCCCTGCTTTCAGTTCTTTTGGGTGTATGCTTAGGGGTGAAATTGCTGGGTCATATAATAACAATTCCATGTTTAACTTTTGGAGGAACCACCACACTGTTTTCCATAATGACTTAACTATTTTACAGGCCCACCAACAAGGGATGAAGGCTCCAAGTTATCCAAATCCTCACCAGTACTTGTTATTTTCCATTTTCTGATAATAGGCATCCTAGAAGGAGTGAAGTGGTATCACGTCGTGGTTTAGGTTTGCATTTCCCATGGGTTCATGTAGACAGTCCTATAGACTGGTTTCTTCTCAGAGTCTTGAGTTTCCTTCTTTCTCGTTTGCTCCGGATGAGTAGAGACCAGTAGTTGTATCTTAGGTGGACACTCTGCAAATCTTCTTTGATGAAATATCTATTCAATTTCTTTTTCCATTTTTTAATTGGATAGTTTGTCTTTTGTTAAATAATTTTAATATTAATTACATGTTGAAATGATCATTTTTTTTTCTTAAAGTGAACACTCTGCTTTACAAATAATGTGGTTGGCTGGAAGCTTTTGCCACTGTCTTAATTTTTTTTTTAAACAAATTAGTTTCTCATTAAACAATTAGTACACGTATTGTTTTATGACATTGGTTGCCCACCCCACAACATGTCAACACTCTCCACTTCTCGACCTTGGGTTCCTGCTATCATCTTTCCTGTCCCCTCCTGCCTCCTTGTCCTTGCCCCTGGACTGGTGTGCCCACTTAGTCTTGTTTTGTTTTATGGGTCTGTCTAATCTTTAGCTGAAGGGTGATTCTCAGGAGAGACTTCAGTACTGAGTTAAAAGGGTATCCAGGGGCCATACTCTCGGGGTTTCTCCAGTCTGTGTCAGACCAGTGAGTCTGGTGAAATATTATATTAGATATATCGGCTTAAATAAAATATGTCATTAAAATTAATTTCAACAATTTTTTCTTAACATGGTTATTAGAAAATACAAAATGATATATGTAGCTTATATTTGTAGCTCACATTGTATTTTTATTGGACAGTGCTGGTCTAGAAGATGAAGCATGATCTGAGGATGTGAACCCTAAGTGGTGTCATAAACCAATGGGGAAAGAATAGACCACACAAAAAATGGTGCTGGGATAATTGACTTCCTAAGGAAAAACATCACATACAATCCCTACCTCACTTCATTTAAAAAAAAAACAAAAAACCCATATAAAGACCTAAATATGAAATTAAACTTTTATAAGGATGTGGTGAATTATTTTTGATATGTTGTTGAATTCTATTGGCTAGAATTTTGTTGAGGATTTTTGCGTCTATGTTCATGAGGGAAACACCTGTGGTGTAGTGGTTAAGTGCTACGGCTGCTAACCAAAAGGTCAGGAGTTCGAATCCACTCAGCGCTCCTTGGAAACTCTATGGGGCAGTTCTACTGTGCCCTATAGGGTCGCTATGAGTCGGAATCGACTTGACGGCAGTGGGTTAGTGGGTTATGTTCATGAGGGATGTTGGTCTGTACTTTTGTTTTTTTTCTCTTTTCAGTTTGGCCAGTGGTTTATTGATTTTGTTGATCTTTTCAAAGAACCTGCTTTTGGTCTCGTTAACTCTTTGAATTGTTTTTCTATTCTCTATTTCATCTAGTTCTGCTCTCATTTTTATTATTTGCTTTACTCTGGGGTCCAAGGGCTCCTTTTGCTGCTCTCTTTCTATGTTTTCGAGTTGTAGGGTTAATGTTTTGATTTTGGCCTTTTCTTCTTTTTAGATGTGTGTCTTTATTGCTATAAATTGACCTCTGAGCACTGCTTTAGCTGTGTCCCAAAGGCTCTGGTAGGATGTGTTTTCATTCTTATTTGGTTCTATGAATTTCTTTATTCTGTCCTTAATTTCTTTTATAACCCAGTAGCTTTTGAGCAAGGTGTTGTTCAGTTTCCATGTATTTGATTCTTTTCCCTTGCTTTTTCTGTTATTGATTTCTGCTTTTATGGCTTGATGGTCAGAAAAGATACTTTGTAATATTTTGATGCTTTGGATTCTGTTAAGGCTTGCTTTGTGGCCTAATATGTGGTTTAGTCTGGAGAATATTCCATGTGTGTTGGAAAAGAAAGTATACTTGGCTGCTGTTGGGTGGAGTCTTCTGTATATGTCTATAAGGTCAAATTGGTTGATCGTGGCATTTAGATCTTCCATGTCTTTATTGAGCTTCTTTCTGGATATTCTCTCCTTCAGTGAAAGTGGTGTATTGAAGTCTCCTACTATTATTGTGGAGCTGTCTGTTTTTCTTTTCAATGGTGTTGGAGTTTTTTTTTTAATGTATTTGGGAGCCCTGTCATTGGGTGTATAAATACTTGTTATGGTTGTGTCCTCCTGGTGTATTGACCCTTTAATCATTATATAATGTCCTTCCTTATCCTTTGTAGTGTATTTTCCTTTAAAGTCTATTTTATCAGAAATCAATATTGCCACTCCTGAGCCTACTTAAATTTTTAAAGGTTGTTTATTTTTTATTGTAACTGTAGTACAAGCTTATTTTAGAATATTAATTCAGAATTAAATTTAGCAGGCTATAATAAAAATATTCCAGTACCTAGACACCACTGAATATTTTGACTTTTTTTTTCTCATTTTGCCAATTTGATAGGGAAAAATTGTAGCTTTTAATTTGCATTTTCTTACTTGCTTATGTAGCTGAACAGTATTTCAAATAGTATTTCAAATGTTTACTGTCTGTGGTCCAGTTTAGGCTACACCTACTCTATCTAGCCTTCCCCGAGTATTCCAGACTAAGCACATTAATTTGTAATTGTTTAGTTTTTTTTGTGTGTGTATGTTTTATTTCCCTAACTAGATTGAAAGCTGGTTGCATGGTTCTGGATAAATTATTTAGTGTTTCTGAGCCTTACTTTCCTTATCTGTAAAATAAGGATAATAATACTTGTTTTTCAGGGTTGTAGTGAGAATGAGAAATAATGTATCAAAGGTGAATTCAATAACAATATTTTTTTCTTTGGCCTATGGCTTTAGCAGTCTATGTACATAGGTGTTTATATTTTTATAATATTTCAAATAAATGACTAATCCTAGCATCCCACCAAATTTTGATACTGATCAAGCGCCTATGATGCATAAGGCACTTTTCAAAACCCTCAAGGCCTGGTGAACCTATAGTATTTACATAAGCTTCATGTACTGTATCTTCTTTCAACATTAGCAATTCTCTTATTCATCTTTGTGCCATTACCACCATGCCTGGCTGTCATGAATTGAATTATGTCCATCCAAAAATATGTGTATCAATTTGGTTAGTCCATGATCCCAGTATTGTGTGGTTGTCCTCCATTTTGTGATTGTAATTTTATGTTAAAAGGATTAGAGTAGGATTGTAAAACCACCCTTACTCAGGTCATCTCCCTGATCCAAAGTAAAGGGAGTTTCCCTGGAGTGTGGCCTTCACCACCTTTTATCTCAGAGATCAAAGGAAAGAGAAGCAAGCAGAGAATTGGTGTCCTCATAACACCAAGAAAGAAGCACTGGGAGCAGAGCGCATCCTTTGGACCTGGAGTCCCTGTGCCTCAGAAGCTCCTCGACCGGGGGAACATTGAGGACAAGGACCTTCCTCCAGAGCTGATAGATACAGCTGTCTTCCCCTGGAGCTGATGCCCTGAATTTGGACTTTTAGCCTACTAGACCGTGAGAAAATAAATTTATTTTTTTGTGGTATTTCTGTTATAGTAGCACTAGATGACTAAGACACTGGCCCATCATAGTAGGTGGTGAATAAATGTGTGTCAAAAAAAAAAAAATTTACAAAGACCTCTTACTTTGATTTCAAAGGGTTTGTGTTACTCCTGAACCCAAAACTAAGAACAAAAGCCTGATCCAAACTGCAAAACTATTGACTTGCTTTTATTTATTTTTTTAACCAGGAAATATTAACAACTCAGCAACATTGTCAATTTGTTTTTTCTAGCTCAAAAAGGGTAAAACTAAAAAACAAACAAAAACACCCTAACCCATTGCCATCAAGTCGATTCCAACTCTTAGTGACCTTATAGGACAGGGCAGAGCTGCCCCATAAGGTTCCCAAGCAGAAGCTGGTGGATTCAGACTGCGGACTTTTTGGTTAGCAGCTGAGCTCTTAACCACTGCACCACCAGGGCTTCTCAAGAAGGGTAGTCAATAACAAAGCCAGTATCTTGTGATTTAATGAAAAAGACTGTGTGCTTCCTTAATTTTGATTTTACCTACAAACAGGGAAAAGGTCAAATTTTCATGAGTTACTTTTTTTTTTTTTATGCTAACTCTAACCATCGAGTATCTTGTCACCATGGAAACTTGTATTCATTAAGCAAAAAAAAAAAAAGTCTGTAAAATCTGCAGTTTCTGGGAATGCTTTTCTTCTTGCAGGAAGATGCATGCTCCTCCAATTTCCAATACATATATATATTTAAACATAGAGTAATCAAATATTGTTATTGTTTTGAGCTAATTCAAAGGTTTATTTTTTAGCAATTGTAACTAGCATGCTTTGAACCACTTGCTTTTGAAACAAAATGATATCCCTGCATGCTAACAGATTAAATGCTTGAAATAAATCGTTTTCTTTGTGTTCTGATTTTTTTCGATATGTCTGAACTGAACTGAGTAGTTTAGTGGGAAAAAGAGAAACATGAGTTAGTTAAAACCTGGCAGATTGGGATGAGAGTGTAACAGGTACAAAATGGTTTGTACACTGGGCGAGCAGGAGTGATTATCTGGGAATGCTCTGTTCACTAGGTAGATTGGATGAGCGGCATGATCGCAGGGACTGAGGAAAGAGGTTTAGAGATGGAAGTGATGGTATGAATTAAGGCTTGTAGGTGGAAGTGAACAGGGTGTGTTTTGTTAGCAGAGAGTTATTTGAGGTTACAAGAACATAGGGTAGGCGAATGGGTCCAGATGAGGCAGGAAAAAAGCAGACTGGGTACTACATTTTGATGTGACCAGTCATTTCTTTAAGAATCGTGGCTTTCAAACGTTTCTGAAAAACACTACTTTCAGTATAGGTGGATCGTAAGAGTTTGCTGAGGTTGGGAAAGTGGCTGGTCCAGAGATGGCACTTGGCCTGCCAGTGGGAAAGGCAGGGAGTGGGGAAAGATGGCAGAGTCCTTCAGCGGGAGAAGGAAGACTTAGTGGCCAGTGTAGGACAGGGGGTGAGGAAGATGTGCTTGCGATGAGGCCAGACACCTTAGCTGCTCAGCAAGAGGCTGCGGAGGGACGTTTATAGGAACCAAGGGAAAGCGGCGAGGCCAGCAGCAGCCTGGGCGCGGGGTACGACAGCACTGCCCTCCCTAGCTCCGCCCGTCCGCCTGCCCGCATTGGGCTCAGCACCCCCGCCCCACCTCGGCTGCCGGCCTGGCCCAGCGCCCCCAGTCCTGTCAGACCCCGGGCTTTTAGTCCCGCCCAGCGCCCCGGCCCCGCCCAGCGCCCCGCCTGCCCCGGGGCCTGGGCGGGCGGGTAGGCTGGAGGGAGGTAACGTTTCCCAGTCTCTCCGTCGCTGGAGCGGGGAGGAGGCACCGGCGAGGTCGGAGGCAGCATGGCGGGAGTTCCAGGCGAGCGCGGGCCGGGCCCCGCGGCGGGGGAGCAGCTGCAGCAGCAAAACGCCTCGTGCCAGGTCTTCCGCGAGCGGTCGGCCACGGGGAAGCCCCAGCAAGGGTTCTTCTCCAGCTTCTTCACCAAGAACCAGAAGTGCCAGCTCATGCTGCTGACGACACTGGCGACAAGTAGGAGCCGCGACCTGGAGGCTGGGGTCGGTGGGGGTGGTGTCTGAGACCTGGCCGGCGAGGAAGGGCTGGGCCTAGCCGGCATCAGGCCTCGAAGTTCAGCCTCGGGTCCGGGATGGGGCGGGCTCAGGCACCTCAGCGCAGTCTACGCAGATTCGGCATTATGGGGGCGGAGTTGGGGGATTGGGCCTCAGTTTCCCCGTCAGAGAAGGCTCTGAGGCCCTTTTCATCCCTGGTGTTGCTTGTGGAATGAACGAGGAGTCCGGCTAGGAGCTTGTCTGCCCTTTTGGTCACATATTTTGTGACCGATGCTCTGACTTCTAATGTAAATTACACAGCAACACGAGGATCTTAGGGTCTGGGTAAGTTTTTAAAGAGTCATGCTAATTCAGGTGCACCCACTACCAGCAATGCAAAAACAACAGTTTTGCAAACCTGCCCGTCTTTGGAAGGGTTTCTTAACCTTCCTGTTTGGATGGGCTTCAGAATGTCGAAAGCCCTGAAATGGACTGGAAAATCATATGTGTATGGGCCTAAGTAGATTTTTATGGAGAGTTCATAGCTTAATCATATTCTCAAAAGGGGCCCATGACCCTCCAAAAGAGGTTAATCATCACTGCTGTGGGTTAAATAGGGCCACAACTGCCCTCTGACCGATTTCTCCCCAGTCCCAGGAACACTCCACTAGAGAAGATTTAACTTAGAAAATCAAGGTCTTAAATGCACTTGTCCCAAAGCAAATTTTCATGAATGGCCAAAGCCCAAAAGTCAATCACCCATAGATTTTCCAACCTTCTTGGGATTACTTGCTAGTAGGAAAGGAGCCCTGGTGGCACAGTGGTTAGGTGCCCATAAGGTCGGAGGTTGGAACCTACCAGCTGCACCCTGGGAGAAAGATGTGGCAGCCTGCTCCCATAAAGATTACAGCCTCAGAAACACTATAGGGCAGTTCTGCTCTGTTACATTGGGTCACTGTGACTTGGAATCCACTGAACAGCACACACCAACAACGGTGTATAGGGAATCCAGGAAGATTGGTGGAGGAAGGGAAGCAGAGAGTGAAGGGGAAGGGAATGATGACATTTGTATTTGTTCTAAATATATACTGGATGCCTGCTAGGTTCTGGTGGGCAGAAATACAAAGATGAGTGACAGGTGTTTCAGAGTGAAGACCAGTGAATAGAACATTGGTTACCGAGTTAAAAATGCGAGTTCAAATTCTGCTGTCCTTGTTAGCTGTAGAAGATTGACCTAACCTCTCTGATTTCTTCTATCCTTGTCTATGCAAAATGGGGGTAAGGGGATAAAAATACCTGTCTTTTAGGGTTGTTGCAAGGAATAGATTTTATGAATATAAAGTGCCAGTATAGCAGGACCTGAGTAAAGGATAGCTAGCTGTTCCTAATTTGTTCATAACAAAGTATGGATAACATTGCGAAGAATGGGAATTCCAAAACACTTCATTGTGCCCATGTATACAGACCAAGAGGCAGTTGTTTGAATAGAACTAGGGGATGCTGAGTAGTTTAAAACCAGAAAAGGTGTGTGTCAGGGTTGTATGCTTTTATCATACTTATTCAGTCTGTATGCTGAGCAAATAATCTGAGAAACTGGACTAAATGAAGAAGAACACAGCATCAGGATTGATTAACAACTCGCGATATGCAGATGACACAACCTTGCTTGTTGAAAGTGAAGAGGACTTGAAGGACTTACTGATAAAGATCGAAGACTACAACCTTCAGTATGGATTACACCTCAACATAAAGAAAACAGAAATCCCCACAACTGTACCAATAAGCAACATCACGATAAACAGAGAAAAGATTGAAGTTGTCAAGGATTTCATTTTACTTGGATCCACAATCAATACCCACGGAAGCAGCAGCCAAGATATCTAATGATGCATTGCATTGGGCAAATCTGCTGCAAAAGACCTCTTTAAAGTGTTAAAAAGCAAAGATATCACTTTGAGGAATAAGGTGTACCTGACCCAAACCAAAAAACCAAACTAAACCCTTTGCCGTCAAGTTGATTCCTGCTCATAGTGACCCTATAGAACAGAGCAGAACTGCCCCATAGGGTTTCCAAGGAGCGGCTTGCGGATTCCAACTGCCAGCCTTTTGGTTAGCAGCTGTAGTTCTTAATCACTGCTCCACCAGGGCACCTGACCCAAACCATAATATTTTCATATGCATGTGAAAGCTGGACAATGAATAAGGAAGACTGAAGAAGATTTGATACTTTTGAATTACGGTGTTGGGGTGTTGGCGAAGACTATTGACAATACCATGGACTGCCAGAAGAACAAACAAATCTGTCTTGGAAGAAGTACAATCAGAATACTCCTTAGAAGCTAGAATGGCGAGACTTCCTCTCATATACTTTGGACATGTTATTAGGAAGTACCAGTCCCTGGAGAAAAACATCATGCTCGGTAAAGTGGAGGGTCAGTGAAAAAGAGGAAGACCGTCAATGAGATGGATTTGACGCAGTGGCTGCAACAGTGGGCTCAAACATAGCAATGACTGTGAAGATGGTGCAGATCCGGGTGGTATTTCTTTCTGTTGTATATAGGGTCTCTATGAGTCGGAAGCAACTTGACGGCACCTAACAACAGCAGCAACAACAACAGCTGTTCTTACAGTGGAAGAGCCAAACAGTGAAGGAAGAGTTAAGGTATGAGGATGGTGGGTGCTGAAGTGAGCCCCAGCAAGAATCACCTGGCCTCATCCTTCCAAGGGGAGGGCTGCTGGGAGGACCCGTTGGTGTTATTCCAGTGTCAACAGATAACTTTAAAATCCTCTCACTGGGACAGCGAGATGGGAAAAACCAGACCTCATGGGAGACCTTTTTCACCCCCCTTTTTCTTCAAAGCAAATCCATTCTAAATAATACTGCAGGTCCTTTTTCAGATACCAGACACTGTGTCCCCTGTCTTTTTTCCCCCCATTAACAGGACTTCAGAATTTTGAACCCAATTCAACTTCATAAAACTCGCTTGGTTGCTTGAGTAATAATAATGCACGTAACCATGGTGCCTGACGCCTGGCACACACTCAGTTAGCAGTGCTTATTAATGATAACACTCAGGAGAGGGCAGATTAGAAAAACAGTAAACTTGTATCTAGCTTTCTCACCCCACACTAGTTTTCTTTTACTCATCTATTACTTGTGACTTTTTTTTTTTTTTTAACTTTGACTTCTTTTTTCTGGGCTATGTCATAATTTGCTGTGCATGTGTACTCTCAGACAAGATGCCTATGTAAAAGTTGATATTCGAGGCGTTTAGGTTCATTATTCTTTTCTGTAATAGTCACAGCTCATAGACTCTTAGAAGTGGAAGACCCCCAGGAGTCATCTAATGCAACCCCCCAATAGAGGAAAACTTTCTGTGCAATTTCTGACCAAGATAGTATGCAGACCTCTGCTTGGTTAGCTGTTCTTTGAGGCTCTTTGAGGCTACACACCTATGGCTTCAACATCTAATTGTTGGAAAAATCCTCTCTTACGCAAGTTGAAATCTGCCACATGTAACTTCATTCTTGGGTCTTTGTTCTGCCCTTTGAATGAACACTGAATGAAGCTACTGTGGTCCTAGTTAAGTCTTCTCCTTTCCAAATCCCCAAATCCTTTCTTGTTTCTTACCCAACATTGTCCCTTACTATACTAGTCGCCATCCTCTGTGGAAGAGCTTCAGTTGGCAGGTCTTATTTGGGACATGGTGTTACTAGTGTGGTCTGGTCAGGACAGAGAACAGTGGAGTTACTGCCTTCCCCAAATATGGATATTGTGTTGCTGTTCGTTTCTATGGATGTAGTT
The DNA here is from genome assembly GCF_030014295.1 of Loxodonta africana. NCBI lineage: Eukaryota > Metazoa > Chordata > Mammalia > Proboscidea > Elephantidae > Loxodonta > Loxodonta africana. The sequence continues at coordinate 79,416,176 of NC_087345.1, read as the reverse complement.
CAAAATTCCCTTAGTCTTTTTGGTATATACTGTATGTAATGCAGTGTAGTTGATCACTGATATAATCTGAGATGCTTTGTGGTATCCCGCTTGGTGTTTGTGTCAGTATTTTATTTTGTTAAAGACTTAGGTTAATTTTAAGTTTGTCTTCTCATATTAATTTTTACCAATTCTGACATAACATTATTTAATGAGAGATTTGTGAGTTACTGTTTGATAATCTATAATCTTATACAGCTATTTGGATATTTAATTAGTGCTATTTTTTCCAATCAGCATACTTAATCAAACCAATATCTTTTTAGATCCTTATGTCAAACTTCTACTTGATGCTATGAAGCACTCTGGTTGGTAAGTATATCTTTTTGAAATGTTTCTCTATATTCTGGCTGCTAAAAAACAAAAACCTGGAAGTACTTAAGATTTCTTACTTCAGGCCACAAAGCCCATTCCATAAGGTAGGTGATCATGATCAGCTTTGTTCTCTCCAGGCAGGCCTTCTCTCTGGACATCTTCTGCCCTAACTCCAAATTTCTGGCTCTCCCCTTCACTTTGGGCATTTAGTAAAGACAGTACTCAAAATGTTTCTTGTAAGTATTACCCAGCCCAACTTTTCCACTACACCAGCCTAGGCATTGTTGTAAATGGAGAAGATATTTCAGCTTGTTATGTAGGAGCCTTTCATGTGTTTAACTTTGGGAGGTTTAGAGGAAGTGACTTCTTTACATTCTGGCCTAATGGCAGGAACTCCAGCATATTTCCAGTAGTCAGCCAGACTTGTGTCGTAGAATTTGAACTAGGATAGATTTTGCAGAGACAGTCTCCTTATTTTACAGATGAGAAAACTGAGTCCTGAAGGTGTTAAATTGCTTTCCCAGGGCTGTTTCCTTTGCACCTGGTACATACTGCTTCTGGTCATTGTTTCTTTAATTCGTTCTTGCCTTTTAGTGCCGTTAAGAAAGAAAGACACTTTTCTTGTGAAGATTGTAATGGAAATGTCAGTGGAGGCTTTGATGCTTCATCATCTCAGGTAGGCATTTTTGCCAAGTCATTTTCTTCCCTCTTACCCTCTCTCCTGATATTTGCTGAGCACTATATATGCTGGGCAAGCTGTTTGATAGCCTTTGTGGAGAATTCAAAAAGTGAGTTGGTTCTTAGTCATAAGGCATTTCCACTCTCATGGGGAGATAAAACAAGAACACAGTTATAAAATTTGAGACAGATTAAACTATTTTAGGTGGGTGTGGTTGTCAGAATGGAACAGTGCTGTGATGGACTGAGAGATGCCAACAGATCCAGCTAGAGGGTATAAAGCTTCCTCAGGGGCCAAGAAGACAAAGACTGTTGCCCAAAGCAGGGTAGTGTGAGCAAAAGTGGGCACTGGGAAAGCCCAAGCCATGTTTGGGGAATGGGATGCTGTCTAGTTTAGCTGGAGGGCAGGAGCGTGTGGGGAATTATGGGAGATAGGATTGGAAACAGAGGTATGATGGAGGTCTTGAATGCTAACCTAGAGGGTAACCTTGACATCTTGAGAAGTGATGTACCTTTTAAAATTTTTGATTAGGGGAGTGAATTTTCTCATTTGTAAAATATGGGTAATGATTGTATCTACGCTATAGAGTGGTTAAAATGAAGTCTCTCTTATGAAGTGCTTGTCATGGTAATTGGCCCATAGTAAAAAAAAAAGAAAAAGAAGCCATAGTAAGCAGTCAGTAAATGTTATTAGTTTCAAGTTCTTGGAGGGTTATGAGGTGGGTACTTTAATTATCTCCTTTTATGAGTCGGAACCGACCTGACGGCAGTGGGTTTGCTTTGGTTTTATAGTTGAGGAAACTGAGCACAGAGAAGTTAAGAAACTTGCCCAAGGTCATCAGTTGCTAAGGGGTGGAAATTGAACGTCTGCTTCACCCCAAAGCCCATCTCTTAATCATAATGCTGTGAAGTCCCAGACAGATGGGTGTGGTCAGCCCAATGAGGATGGCATGTTAATTAGTATCCTTAGTCTATGTGCTACTGTAGTCCAGAGAGAGGAGAAGGAAGATATTGGTAGTTGAGGAAGGCTCAGTGGAGCATCTACAGTTAAGACTAAGTCTTGATGGATGGGTCAGTGTGGGTAGGTAGAAAAGAGTGGGCAGAGGCATTCCAAGCCGGTGAGCTGTCTACCCCGCTTAGTGTGGGAGAGAAGATGGACTCTACGAAATGAGAGTAGGTTTTAGAAATAACCCAGCTTCTCTTATTTTGGTGTCTCCTAGATCGTTTTGTGCCAAAATAATATCGGTAATCAGGCCCATATGAGCAGAGTGGTCACCCACGAGCTCATTCATGCTTTTGATCACTGTCGTGCTCACGTTGACTGGTTCACCAATGTTAGACATTTGGCCTGCTCAGAGGTAAGTTTTATTGTAGAAGAGACTTTTTTTTCTTTCAGGTTTTATCAAGTGACTTTGTGTTCAGCATTTTATCCCAAATATAATTTATTTAAGCTTTTAACTTTTCTCACTGTCATAATCCCACCTTAGTCTTAAATTTCTGATTTTAACTGTTATTGGGTACAATTTTTGAGATACAGCTAGAGAAATTTTAAGTATCTTTTTAGGATTATCCTAAATAACCTTTAAGTCCTAGTATTAGTGATGACTGACTTTAATTGTAATAAGAAACTATTAATTTTTCCTATTGAATAAACTATATAATGTAGTATAAGGAGCTCTGGTGGCACAGTGATTAAGCTCTTGGCTGCTAATTGAAAGGTTGGCAGTTCGAACCCAACCAGCAGCTCCACAGGAGAAAGATGTGGCAGTCTGCTTCCGTAAAGTTTACAGCCTTGGAAACCGTGTGGGTCAGTTCTACTCTGTCCTACTGCATCGTTATGAGTTGGAATTGACTCAGTGGTGATGGGTATGTGGTATAAATATAATAATAGTTAACATTTATTGAGGGCTATATGCCAAACACTGTGTGGATTCTCATTTAATCTTCATGGCAGCCTGTTAGGGGAGCTACTAGTACTATCCCTGTTTTATGTATTTGGAAAGAGGCAGTTGTTCAATGCTTGAAATCCTAGTTAGCAACTGGCAGAGGTAGGATTTGTATTCAAGTCAGGCAGGATTACAAGCAGGGGTCTGCACTGGTTTGCTTGCTGCCTTCCATAGGTAAATGTCCTTGCTTGTCCTGGAATAAAACATTTAGTGTAATAATCTTAAATGGGTCTCAAAACTACAGCATAAAAAGATATTTATTATTAAGTGCTTTGAATTGCTTCAGAAGTACACCACACACGCAGACACACACACACACACACACACACACACACACACACACACGCTCCTAGAGAGACATGTATTTCATACTTGGATTTCATTAATTGAAGAGAAGTTAAAAAAAAATATGAATCTCAGGATTATACTTTATAACTTAGATTATTTTCTCTTTCCCTTGAAATTAGTAAGTGGCCCCATTGCATCTAATTATAATTCATATTATTTGGAGAGTAGACTGAAACCTGAATTTTTAAATAGGTGTGTCTCTTGGGTGTTATGAAAATTAATGCCTGTTAGCTAGTTAAAGTATGTTAAGTGCCTTGAGCTCCTCAGAGCAATGAGGCCATGTTATTGTAGAAGTAACAAGAAGTGGGCCATTCTCTCTTCAGTGAGCTAGCAAAAATGTGGCCAGGCTGGCTGTAGAATCTATGTGGCTAGTTCCAAGACTTTTTTATTTATGAAAGTTGATTTTTTTCTTAAAAATATAGCTAATTAGAAGATACATCCTGACTTCAGGCTGTCATGCCCTTAACATGACCATGTGGAATGTTCTCTGTTCTTTGTGCTGGATGGAGAACTGCTTTGTACCACTTAATTTTTCTTAGTACATTCAGCCCCTGAGGAAGGTCATGAACCTTGTGCAGGTTTGAGGGAAGGTCCAAGAGAGTTTCAAAGACCTGGGCTGGGGCCAACAAAACCCCACTGCCTTCAAGTTGATTCTGACTCATAGGGACCCTATAGGACAGAGTAGAACTGCCCCATAGAGTTTCCAAGGAGTGCCTGGTGGATTCGAACTGCTGACCTCTTGGTTAGCAGCTGTAGCACTTAACCACTACGCCACCAGGGTTTCGGGCTAGGGCTGGGGGGTGGGGTTCATATGTTCAAAGTGTCTTAGACTTTGATGTATTCAGTTTTTAAGATCACATTGAAACTCAGTCGGCAGATCTTTGGAAGATGCTTTCTTGAAGTCCTTTTGGTAATTTCTGGCAGTGTTTGTGTTTTGAAGAGCATGAACTTTTAAGTTACAGCTCTCTGACTTTTGATATCAAAAGAAATTAGTTCTGCCAGTAAGTCTACAGTTTAAAATTTTAGCAAATTCCCTTTGGTAGATGATTAAACTTTCCCCCACCCTCTGGTGTGTTTGGCATTGTCTAGTGTAGCTCATGGATATGTGTTCCTTTTTCTTAATTTAAGGACTTCCTGAGTTAACAGACTGCTAACAATTCTTTAAAAAAAAATCTTACATGTACTGTCTTCTTAGAAAAACACTAATTTTATATTCTTTTCCAATTTTTTTTAAAAAAACCAGTTATTATAAAGGATATAGATCATGAGCATTCATTTTCTTCTCGCTTGCGTTATGTCTTTGTGATAGATTCGAGCTGCTAACCTCAGTGGAGACTGCTCACTTGTAAATGAAATGTTCAGGTTACATTTTGGATTAAAACAACACCATCAGGTAAAAACTAACCTTTGAAACCACCTCCCTCAAGAGTGTTGTGAGTGGAAATTATGAATGAAGAATGGGAAGTACATTTACTGTGTGAAATCTGAAAGAACTTCCTCTATGAAAAGAATCAAAAAATGTGTACCTCTTAAGCCAAGTAGGTGGAATTTAATTTTTCATAGTAATTATGGGCAAACTCTGACGGAGAGTTTTTAATAGTAAAAAGAGCTATGATCTCACTCCTGGGATACTTTTGAATGGGGGTGGATAAGGAATGGAAGCGAAGTCACAGCCTGTCTTCTCTCTGAACAGTCCTGGACTTATATTTCTAAACTACCACAGGATTCTAGAGGGACAAAAAGAGTAAAACCTTTCAGAACAGATTGAGGCTGCATTGCAGCACAGTTTATGGCTGTGTACCAGTGCACCTTTAAGGGTATATGATGTGATAGAAAAAGCTTTGGATTGTCACAGACTTGATTCTGATGAGCTGAACTGAGAGGGATTTTGTAAACAAAATGAAACAAAAACAAAAAAAACCAAAACTGTAAGTCAAGATGATCCTGCTGGAAAGCCTTTAAGATTCATGATAGATGGACGTGGGGGAAAGGAAGTGTAGAGCTGATAGATTGATAATGAATATGAGCGGTTCTGCCCACAGCAACCAAGGGGCTCTGTGTCCACACTCAGGGGAAAGGCTGGTCAGAGATTTTTCTATGGGAGGAGCTCATTGGGCCATTCTGTGAGGCATGTGGACACCAGAATAGCAGTTTCAACTAGATACAAAAAGGATAGGCATAGAACAACAACAGGAAGGCCCTCGGTTCTCCAGAGAAGGGAATAACTCAACTCTGGGCTGAAGGGTGGAACTAGTAAGGCGAAATGTGTACTTAGTCTTGGGGGGCTGGAAGACAGGCCTGCTACCTAGAAAGGGTGATTATTTCAGTAGGACCAGTAATGCTTTCAGCTTGTCCAAGTCAGCTTAGTGATTTGCTCCATGTCTTCTGTGCTCTTGAATCAATCCCTCCTTCTCTGGTGAATTTAGCTTGGGCTGAATTTGAATGGGCTGTGTGTTCTGGCACTCAGTGGAGAGGGTGGAAGTAGAGTACACATCCATATACTCCTAGAGGGGAGGATAATGTGGTTCAAGTATGTGATCCAGGGCCCACAGTCTTTGAAAGAGAAGTCTGTCCTCTTTCTACTTTTGAGCAGCAGCAGCAGAACAGGAATAGAGCTACCATCGGATGGAAAATAAACAGATAGGTAGAAGTCTGGTTGAGGGAGGGTCCCTACTTTCTTTTACAGCATGTACCTAAGAAACATAAACAGCAAGTACAGTACCTGGTTGTAAATCTGCAGTCTTACTTTTTAAAAAATTTTTTATTGTACTTTAAGTGAACGTTTACAAATCAAGTCAGTCTCTCATACAAAAATTTATATACATCTTGCTATATATTCCTAGTTGCTCTCCCCCTAATGACACAGCACACTCCTTCCCTTCACTCTCTTCGTGTCCATTCAGCCAGCTTCTGACACCCTCTGCCCTCTCATCTCCCCTCCAGACAGGAGCTGCCCACATAGTCTCATGTGTCTACTTGATCCAAGAAGCTCACTCTTACCAATATCATTTTCTATCCCATAGTCCAGTCCAATCCCTGTCTGAAGAGTTGGCTTTGGGAATGGTTCCTGTCTTGGGCTAACAGAAGGTCTGGGGACCATGACCTCCAGGGTCCCTCTAGTCTCAGTCAGACCATTATGTCTGGTCTTTTTACGAGAATTTGAGGTCTGCGTCCCACTGCTGTCCTGCTCCCTTAGGGATTCTCTGTTGGTTCCCTGTCAGGGCAGTCATCGATTGTAGCCTGGCGCCATGTAGTTCTTCTGGTCTCAGGCTAATGTAGTCTCCGGTTTATGTGGTCCTTTCTGTCTCTTGGGCTCATAATTACCTTGCGTCTTTGGTGTTCTCCTTTGCTCCAGGCGGGTTGATTTTTTTTTTTTCTTTTTAAAAGTGCTTTTTATTTTATTTTTTTGTGCTTTAGGTGAAAGTTTATAACATTAATTAGTTTCTCATTCAAAAATTTATACACGAATTGTTTTGTGATATTGGTTGCAATCCCTGCAATGTGTCAGCACTCTTCCCCTTTCTACCCCGAGTTCTCTGTGTCCATTTGTCCAGTTTTCCTGTCCCTTTGTGCCTTCTTATCTTTGCTTTAGGGCAGGTGTTGCCCATTTGGTCTGGTATACTTGATTGAACTAAGAAGCACATTCCTTACGTGTGTTATTGTTTGTTTTATAGGCTTGTCTAATCTTTGGCTGAAAGGTGGACTCTGGGACTGGCTTTACTTCTGAGTTAGCAGGGTGCCCAGAGGCCATGGTCTCAGGGGTTCTTCCAGTCTCTTGTCAGACCAGTAAGTCTGGTCTTTTTTTTTTTGTGAATTTGAGTTTTGGTCTACATTTTTCTCCCATTCTGTCTAGAACCCTCTGCTGTGATCCCTGTCACAGCAGTTGATGGTGGTAGCCAGGCACTATCTAGTTCTCCTAGACTCAGGCTGGTGGAGGCTGTGGTTCATTAGTCTTTTGGACTGATATTTTCCTTGTGTCTTTGTTTGCTTTCATTCTCCTTTGCTCTGGACAGGATGGGACTGATAGATGTATCTTAGGTGACCACTTGCAAGCTTTTAAGACCCCAGACACTACTCACCGAAGTCATATGTAGAACATATTCTTTATGAACTATGTTATGCCAATTGACCTAGATGTCCCCCCAAGACAATGGTCCCCAGCTCTTAGCCCACAGTCATACTTCTATTTTAACAGAATTTTTTTTACATTTGGAGAGAAGTGGATCTGAATTGTGATCCACATTTTGTCTCTAAACCCTGTGGCTCCAGGAGACTCATTTTTGCCCCTTTTTTTTTCCTTGGAGGGGAGAAATTTTCTTTCTTCCTGACAATTGCTATTTAGGTAAACTATTTTCTTAGGAACCAAACTTTAATTCCTATACAAAGAACACTCAGGAGAAAAAAATAATTGGATTAAAAAAAATTTTCTTTTTCTAAAAAATAATGACACTTTCCATGTTTGGGTTTGTAGTTTCCTATTGCCTCCAGGGAACAGAGTCTCTGCCTCAAAGAAAAAGTTAGCTAGCATTGGCCAACTGAAAATTTAAGGCAGAAGTAAAGTATACCTTGTTGTTGTTAGGTGCCATCGAGTCAGTACTGCCTCATGGCAACCCTATGTACAAGAGAATGAAACACTGCCAGGTCCTGCGTCATCCTCATAATCGTTGCTCTGCTTGAGCCCATTGTTGCAGCCACTGTGTCAATTCATCTCATTGAGGGTCTTCCTCCTTTTTGCCAACCCTCCACTTTACCAAGCATGATGTCCTTCTACAGGGACTGCTCCCTTCTGATAATATGTCCAAAGTACATGAGACGAAGCTTTGCCATCCTAGCTTCTAAGGAGCATTGTGTCTGTACTTCTTCCAAGACAGATTTGTCTGTTCTTCTGGCAGTCCATGGAATATTCAGTATTCTTCGCCAACACTATAATTCAAAGGCATCAATTCTTCTTTGGTCTTCCTTATTCATTGTCCAGCTTTCACATGCATATGAGGCAATTGAAAACACCAGGGCTTGAGTCAGGCCCACCTTAGTCTTCCAAGTGACGTCTTTGCTTTTTAATACTTTAAAGAGGTCTTTTGCAGCAGATTTGCTCAGTGCAATACCTCTTTTGATTTCTTGACTACTGCTTTCATGGGCATTGATTGTGGTTCCAAGTAAAATGAAATCCTTGACATCTTCAGTCTTTTCCCCATTTATCATGATGTTGCTTATTGGTCCGGTTGTGAGGATTTTTGTTTTCTATATGTTGAGGTGTAATCTGTATTGAAGGCTGTAGTCTTTGATCTTCATCAGTAAGTGCTTCAAGCCCTCTTCCACTTCAGCAAGCAAAGGTTTTGTCATCTGCATATCTTAGGTTGTTAATGAGTCTTCCTCCAATCCTGATGCTGCATTCTTCTTCATATAGTCCAGTGTCTCGGATTATTTGCTCAGCATACAGATTGAATTAGAATGCTGAAAGGATATAATCTTGATTAACACTTTTCCTGATTTTAAACCACTTGGTATTCTCTTATTGTGTTTGAACGACTGCCTATTGGTCTATGTACATGTTCTGCATGAGCACAATTAAGTGTTCTGGAATTCCCATTCTTGGCAGTGTTATCCATCATTTGTTATGATCTACACAGTTGAATCCCTTTGCATAGTCAATAAATCACAGGTAAACATCTTTCTGGTATTCTCTGCTTTCAGCCAGGACCCATCTGACATTGGCAATAATATCCCGTGTTCCATGTTCTTTTCTGAATCTGGCTTGAATTTCTGGCAGTTCCCTGTCGATGTACTGCTGCAACCGTTTTTGAATTATCTTCAGCAAAATTTTACTTGAGAGTGATATTAACGATATTGTTTGATAATTTCTGCATTCTTTTGGATCACCTTTCTTTGGAATGGGCACAAATATGTGTCTCTTCTAGTTGGTTGACCAGGTAGCCGTCTTCCAAATTTCTTGGCTTAGATGAGTGAGTGCTTCCAGCATTGCATCTGTTTGTTGAAACATCTCAGTTGGTATTCCATCAATTCCTGGAGTCTTGTTTTTTGCTGATGCCTTCAGTGCAGCTTATACTTCTTCCTTCAGTATCCTTGGTTCTTGATCACATGCTACCTCCTGAAGTGGTTGAACGTCGACCAATTCTTTTTGGTGCAGTGACTCTGTGTATTCCTTACATCTCTTGATGCTTTCTGTCATTCAGTATTTTTCCCATAGAGTCCTTCAATTTTCCAACTCAAGGCTTGAATTTTTATTTCAGTTATTTCAGCTTGAGAAATGCTGAGCGTGTTCTTCTCTTTTGGTTTTCTAATTCCAGGTCTTTGTACATTTCATTATAATATTTTTATCTTCTTGAGCCGTCCTTTGTAATCTTCTGTTCAGCTCTTTTACTTCATCACTTTTTCCATTTGCTTTAGCTACTCCGTTCAACAGCAAGTTTCAGAGTCTCTTCAGATGCCCATTTTGGTCTTTTTTTCTTTCTTGTCTTTTTAATGACCTTTTGCTTTCTTCATGTATGATGATGTCCTTGACGTCACTCCACAGCTCATCTGATCTTTGGTCATTAGTGTAATTTAAAGTGTATCTTAAGTTTAATTAAATTTTATGAAAAATTAGTCAGGAGCATGTTTATAGATTTTTTTGTGATTTTGCAAAGTGGGAGTTACTGTTTATCAGACACTGTCTAGAACTTCAGAGGATGACATCCGCTTATGTTATTGGAAAAGATGAGAAAATGAAGTTTTATTTATACCTAAATAATTTTCGATTGAGCTAAACTTTATAAAATAAGAGTTATATTTCTTTGTTCATTTAGTTTTTCTCATTTGTAATGACAGAAATTAATAAAATACTATGAGAGGAAATTAATTTAAATTTTGGTTCAGATGTTATGTAAAATGCTATTATTTAATAATTAAATTTTCCTGTAAAATTCATGCCACATACTTTTCCTTCTCCTTAGGTTTGTGTGCGAGACCGAGCCATTCTTTCTATCTTGGCTATTAGGAATATCAACAAAGAAGAAGCTCAAAAGGCTGTTGATGAAGTTTTTGAATCTTGTTTCGATGACCTTGAACCCTTTGGAAGGATCCCGCATAACAAGACTTATGCAAGATATGCTCATAGAGACTTTCAAAATCGTGATCGATACTATTCAAATATATGAAGGACAATGATATTTTATATTATAGAACTTCAGTGATCATGAAGAAATTATGGTTTTTAAATGGACAAACGTATAAAATATAAATGATCAATTAAATGCAGATAACACAAAGAAGGTGCTGATTCTAGCATATGATCAGAAAAAGTAACTGTGGCAAAAAATGAAACTGCCTTAAACTCCAAGGCAAAAATTATTATCTTTATAACTAATTATATGGTAAATATGGCAAATAAACTGCATTTTTGTGTTTTCTACAGTATACCTTTTTATTGTTTTTTTTTTTATTATGTGATTATTTTAAAGTTTAGTTATAAACCTGTGAAGTGTGCCCTTGTATGATGTTAATAGGTGACCAGAATTGGCATTTGCCTTCTAGAGATTAAATGTACTGATCTTACTCTAAGACATTCGTTAAGATATTGTCGTGATCTAAACATTCAAAGAATAAAAGTTGAGAGCTATTTGTTCAATAATCAATGCCCCCACTCTCTGCTGTTCTCTCAAAATGTGTATGGGAACCTGTGGCTTAATTTTCTGGGGCAAGTCTTGATTAGATTTTTTTGAAATAAAGGCAATACATTAAATTTTTCATGCAATCTAATTTAATTTTATATCTTTATAAGTTTTTTTGTATAATATAGTCTCAAATCTTTTTTCAGGGCCTCTGTCTGAAGTTTGGATTCAGAAAATATGGTCATTTTATCTATAATGATAGCTTAGCTGGTAGCTCCATCTTCCACTTAAACTTGACAAACATTCTTGGCTTGTTTACAGATGGAAAGATGGTGATGTGGATTAGACGTTTATAGACAATGAAACTAACAGGGTTCTTGTGTGTTAAAATTTGATTACCTATAAATTATGTGGTACCTCAAGTCTAAAAAATTATTAAACATTGAAAACAAGGTTTGTACTCAGTATTTTAAGATTGTGGTGAACTAGTATTCGGTGTAGTTTTGAAAATGAGTGCATTGAAGCTCCTCATTATCATAGATAACTGGTGCAAGCAAAAAGACCACTGAAAGAATCCAATTAAAAAGAGAGCCAAAATTTTATAGTAGACAGTAAAAAGAAAAAAGGGTTTGGTTGAGGCTGTAGCTTCATTGGAAACCCTGGTGGTATTGCGGCTCAGTGCTACAGCTGTTAATGAAGAGGTTGGCGGTTCAAATCTACCAGGCGCTCCTTGGAAGCTCTATGGGGCAGTTCTACTCTGTCTGCAGGGTTGCTATGACTTGGAATCGACTCGGCGGCCGTGGGTTATAGCTTCAGAAATGAAACTAAAATGATGAAAATAAACATCATATTTAACAAAATTTAGGCTAACATTGCAACTACATGCTAATACTTTGAACAAATAGTACATTGGTTATATTGGTGTAACGGTTTTGAAAAAATTGTATAATATATGCTATCCTACATCTTATGTTTGAGTGTAGCATTTGCATCTTTAGAAGGGTTATTTTTATAGAAATATTTGAAAACTGATTTTCCCAAAGTTCTCTTTAATCCTTTGTTATTCAAATCATTAGCTTTGAGATACTTTTTGAAGAAGACATTATTATTGTCAAACTTCTCTTCACTTGTTGAGTAAATGATAGAACATTATCTCAATGGAATATTATTTGGCTAATAAAATTACTGAGGTCCCAAAATGGGATGTTGATAGAGTAAAAGAAATAGGGTACAAGCTATATGCATACAGTGATCCTAAAATGGTTGTGCATATGTATAGAAGCTGAAATGGGATGCATCAAAATGAAATAATTTTTGGATTAGGGTTGATGTTTTTTTCCCCCGAAATTAGTTTTTTTTAAATCATGCAATTATGCTACTTAAATTAGAAAAGAAATTAGTAAACTTCAAAACAAGTCATATTAGAGAAAATGTATTATTATACATATGATAAGTTAAAAAAACTAACAATTCTCCAGCTTTTTCCTAGAAAATATTTGTTGATATTAATTAACATAATTCTTTTGGAAAATATGTTTTAAACTTCTTAATTTTTTCTTATACTTTAGATGAAGGTTTAAAGAACAAACTAACTTCTGATTAAACAGTTCGTGTGCATATTGTTTTGTGACATTGGTTAACCCCACAACGTGCCAACACTCCCTTCTCAACCTTGGGTTCCCTGTTACCGGCTTTCCTGTTCCCTCCTGCCATCTAGTACACTTGCCTCTGGACTCATGTGCCCCTGTAGGCTTGTTTTGTTTTATGGGCCTGTCTAATCTTTAGATGAAGGGTGAACCTCATGAGTGACTTCATTGCTGAGCTAAAAGGATGTCCAGAGGCAATAGTATCGAAGTTTCTCCAGTCTCTGTCAGGCCAGTAAGTCTGGTCTTTTTTTGTGAGTTAGAATTTTGTTCTATATTTTTCTCCAGCTCTGTCTGGGACCCTCTGTTGTGATCCCTGTCAGAGCAGTCAGTGGTGGTAGCTGGGTACCATCTAGTTGTACTGGAGTCAGTCTGACGGAGGCTGTGGTAGTTGTGGGCCATTAGTCCTAAAATTATTTTTTTTTTATTGAACTTTAGATGAAGGTTGACAGAATGAACTAGTTTCTCATCAGTTAGTACACACATTGTATGACATTGGTTAACAACCCCACAACATGTCATCACTCTCCCTTCTCAACCCTGGGCTCCCTATTACCAGCTGTCCTGTTTTCCTCCTACCTTCCAGTCCCTGTCCCAGGGCTGGTGCGCCCCTTTAGTCTTGTTTTGTTTCATGAGACTGTTCAGTATTTGGCTGAAGGGTGAACCTCAGGAGTGGCCTCATTATTGAGCTGGAAGGGTGTCTCGGGGCCATACTCTCAGGGTTCTCCAGTCTCTGTCAGGCCAGCAAGTCTGGTCTTTCTTTTTGAGTTGGAATTTTGTTCTACATTTTTCTCCAGCTCTGTCTGGGACCCTGTATTGTGATCTCTGTCAGAGCAGCCAGTGTTGGTAGCCAGGCACCATCTAGTTGTACTGGACTGAACCTGGTGGAGACCGTGGTAGATGTGGTCCATTAGTCCTTTGGACTAATCTTTCCTTTGTGTCGTTTAGTTTTCTTTATTCCTTGCTCCCGAAGGGGTGGGACCACTGGAGTATCCTAGATGGCTGCTAACAGGCTTTAAAGACCCCAGACATTACTCACCAAAGTAGAATGTAGAACATATTCTTTATAAACTCTATGCCAATTGAGCTAGATGTTCCCTGAGACCATGGTCCCCACAGCCCTCAGCCCAGCAATTCGGTCTCTCAGGTCCATGTGTCTATGGAGCTACCATGGGCTTGCCTTGTACAGGTTGTGCTGGCCTCCCTAAACTTATTTTTGAATTAAAAAAATTTTTTTTCAATCACCCTGAATTCTTTTCTTCGCTTGTACAGGTCTTTGATCGTTCACAGATAGGCAATTTTGACACATTGATCCAAACATCTTTGCCATTTTTAAAACGGCATTCATGTATGGTGTTATACAATTCACTTTCAATTTATCGTGCCAATAAAATACTCTTTAGTCTCTGTATAGAATATACCACCCGATACGTACAAATTACAAACTCTCATTTTAGTACAAATACTGATACTTGGAAGTCATGCTTAGAAAATAATTTGATATCAACCTTTACATGAAGTGTGGTACAGGATGAAAAGCATAGGCCTCTGTTGACTTTCACTGAGTTTTAAACCACTTGGGTTTGGTACTTTACTCCTCTAGGCCTCAATTTTCTTATTTATAAAAACAGGTTTGACTGGTCATCTCAAAAAGATCTTTCCAAATTGCTGATTTCTAGTTAACTCAAAAGGTTTATCAATATCAAATGTTTTGGAAGAACTAAATCAAGCTAATCATCTGTTTAATCGCATTTTATTGGGAAACTGATCTTCATATTGGACATTTCCACCATTTTAAATACTAACCAATGAATTTAATGTAAACCTAATTTTACCAAGTGAAACATTTAATGCAGGGCTTCTAACGCAGATACCCTTTCACCTCGATGTTCACTCCTATTATGGCCTTAATTACACTGTAGTTCTGTTAACTTCTCTTTCTCTTCAACTAGACAGTAAGTGCCTTGATGGCAGGAACTGTGTCTTGTTTGTTTGTAAACCTAACATTTATAATGTAGTGCCTGGTCGATAGTTGGTGTATGATTGATACTTATTACATGAATAAACATCCACAAATCAGAATTAGAAACTTTTTTCCCTTCTCAGGGTTTGTGATTAACGGCCTTACAGTTCCTTTCACGTCTAGCATGGTGCCGGATGCATAATTGACACGGAACACGTGGTGATAAATACTTAAGGGATAAAGATCAGTGACGATGACTCAGAAGTAGAGAATTTGGTGTAAGTGTATTATGAATTGGAGCAAGTCCTAGTTAGAACTGTTTGGAAATCTAGTTAAAATGTAACTGAAAGAAGACCAGGGATATAATTTCCCTGTGGAATAATAGCATTTAAGTTTTGGAATTTTTAAGTAATATATTGTTATTTATTCCCTAAAGAAAAATGAGAGAATTTTCAGAAAGACAGAAGTTCTGGGTTCTGGTCCATGCCCATACGTTCTCGTTTGATGAGATTCTACCCTGTCATTGTATGAGAACATACTGTTTACCCTCTTCCCCGTGAGCACTTTATCAAATAAGTATCCAGAACAGTGCTTGCAATGAAGAGGTTCCCTATGAAATATTCATTAAAGATGATATGAGCATCTGGGAAGACGTAGCAATACAGACTCTTGAAAACCAAGGAATCCTGGCCGATGAACACTTGCCTCTTTTAGTTGGCTGGAGGTGGTGGTTTGCAAAGATATGATAAAATTGAGGGAGAGCTTGCTGAGCTCTGTTTTCTATCACCCAGAGAGAGGTGAGGTCTGTTTTGGAGGGTCTTTCTGAGCAGTTAGAAACCCTGGTGGGGTAGTGATTAAGAGCTATGGCTGCTAACCAAAAGGGCGGCAGTTGAAATCCACGAGGCACTTCTTGGAAGCCCTATGGGGCAGTTCTACCCTGTCCTATAGGGTCTGTATGAGTTGGAATCGACTCAACAGCAGCGGGTTTTTCTGAGCAGTTACTTTTTTTTTTTTTATTAACTTTTATTAAACTTCAAGTGAACGTTTACAAATCCAATCAGTCTGTCACATATAAGTTTACATACATCTTACTCCGTACTCCCACCTGCTCTTCCCCTATTGAGTCACCCCTTTCAATCTCTCCTTTCGTGACAATTTTGCCAGCTTCCCTCTCTCTCTGTCCTCCCATCCCCCCTCCAGACAAGAGCTGCCAACACACTCTCAAATGTCCACCTGATATAATTAGCTCACTCTTCATCAGCATCTTTCTCCCCCCCGCTGACCAGTCCCTTTCATGTCTGATGAGTTGTCTTTGGAGATGGTTCCTGTCCTGTGCCGACAGAAGGTCTGGGGAGCATGGCCGCCGGGATTCCTCTAGTCTCAGTCAGACCATTAAGTATGGTCTTCTTATGAGAATTTGGGGTCTGCATCCCACTGATCTCCTGCTCCCTCAGGAGTTCTCTGTTGTGCTCCCTGTCAGGGCAGTCATCGATTGTGGCCGGGCACCAACTAGTTCTTCTGGTCTCAGGATGATGTAGGTCTCTGGTTCATGTGGCCCTTTCTGTCTCTTGGGCTCCTAGTTGTCGTGTGACCTTGGTGTTCTTCATTTTCCTTTGCTCCAGGTGGGTTGAGACCAATTGATGCATCTTAGATGGCCGCTTGTTAGCATTTAAGACCCCAGACGCCACATTTCAAAGTGGGATGCAGAATGTTTTCATAATAGAATTATTTTGCCAATTGACTTAGAAGTCCCCTCAAACCATGTTCCCCAGACCCCCGCCCCTGCTGAGCAGTTACTTTGTACAACTATTTATCTGTAGTGGTGTTTTTCTGATTTTTCCCAACTTTATGAGCAAGGAGAACTGAGTTTGGGCTCCCCAGAGGATAGGGCCGAGAGAGGAAGAGGCTGCATTCTTTAGGGAAAGCCAAAATTCAAATGCCACCTGAGTGCAAAAAAGTCAGAGGAAGGTTGAAGTCAAGATTTTGGATCAAAGAGTTTAGAGTTGGGTAGAGTTGGAGCAAGAGTTGGTAAAGAAACAAATGAAAAAGTCTGAAATGCCTTGACTGGTCTTGGGTTCGAAGGCTGTTTTACACGGAGGTTGGTGGTAGTTCATGGTTGTTCTGGGCTGACTTAATGGGTCAAAGGTAGAGAAGGCATTTTTCCCAAAGGTGGATCATCTTGGGGAAACAGATAACTGGATAGCAACTGTTTATTATACGCCAAGTGCTTTGTGTGCATTATTTTATTTAACCCATGGACTTATGTATGGCAAACATGCCAAGTGAAATAAGCCAGTCTGAAATGGACATATATTGTATGTTCCCAATTATATGAAATATCTAGAATAGTGAGTGCATAGGGGCCAAAGTGTATTAGTGGTTATGAGGCGTGGGAGAGAGGGGGAAAGGGAGACTCATTGTTTAGGAAAGCTGAGCTTCTGCTAAGGGTGGGAGAAAGATCTGGAAATGGATAGTGGTGATGGTTGCACAACATGATGAATGTTATTGATGTCAATGAATTGTACATGTAAAAAATGTTGAAATGGTGAAAGTTTCGTTCCATATATATTTACCACAATAAAAAAATTGTAGTCAACTAAAAAATACTTATTTTACAGATAAAGAAACTGAGGTTTAGTGAGTTTCAGTAACTTAGCCATATTGGAGAATGTTCCATATCTGGACATATAGATATCTCCTCTTTAAAGGGCTGCATAGTACACATTCCATTGTATACCTGTGTCAAAATCTATTCAACTTGCTTCCTATTGGTGGGCATTTAGTTTATAATCTTTTGCTATTAACAAACGATGTTGCAGTGAATATATCATTTTGTTGTGTATGAATATATTCCTAAGATGAATTCCTAAAAGTGGAATTGATGGGTCAAAGTGAATGTGCATCTAATTAATTTAATTTAATTTTTTAGGTAATACATGCGTATGTACAAAATTCAGTAGGTACAAAAGTGTACTCAGTAAAAAGTAACTCTTCCTTTCCCATACCTGATTCTGTTCCCTGGAGGAAACTTGATGAGACTCTGCCTTCTCCTTGTATTTCTGTTTCCAGTTTATTGTGTTTATTCTGTGTATATTCTAGATGCTTACAAACATGTGTGTATTCTCCCTCTCCTCTTCCCTTTCCCTGTTCAATGCCCTGCTATTTCACTTAGCAATATATCATGGAGACCTTTCCATATCAGGTACATTTGTATTTAAATGATCACATCTATCAAGTTGCCTCCCTTAGGGATTATAATCAACTATGCCCTCCTAACAATGTATAAGAATATGTTACCATGTTTTTGACCCTTGTGAATCTGATAGGTGAAAACAGTACAGCATAGTTTAATATTTCTCTTATTTTGAATGAGGTTACGGGAGTCTTATGCTTGAGAGTCACCATTTGTATTTTCTTTTCATGTCATTTGCTCATTTTTGTTTTTTTAAATATAGATAAAAAATAATCTATAATCATCATTTTATTATGAATAAAATAATCAAATCCTTCATGCCATGTTGTTGAAAATACTGTTTGTCTTTTAGAAGACTTAAAAAATGTGGTTAAGTGTATCAGTATATTCTTTTATGGTTCCTTGATTTTTTTTGTTACTTTAGGTTTTCCCCATTCTAAAATTACTAAAAATATTCCTCATATTTTGTTCTGGTATTTTTATGGCTCCCCTCTCCCCTTCTCATGAAAATTTCTGATACCTCTGGATATTTATTTTGGTGTAGGATCGAGTTTTGGATTTAATTTTTTTTTCCAGGTGTCTACCAGTTTTCTCCACACCATTTGCAGAATATTTCATCCTTTTCCCACGGATACATTTACCTTTTTGATTTGACACTCAGGTCATATAGCTATTCTCCCTAGGAATTGGTAAAATTTCCTTGGGAATTAGGTACTTTGTCTGAAACAACCCCTTTCCATAGCCCATCCCCACTACTCCAGTCCCATTCAAAGGATTTGACTTGCTACCTCCACCTCATACTTCGGGTCTCAGTTTAAATGCCACTTCCTCTGGAAATTCTTTCTTGAGCCCCTAACCCAGGTTGGGTGCTGTGTTATACATTCCCAAACCACCCTGCACTTCTTTTTCCTTCGTTCAGTTGTTTCCCATGACGATAAGGCTCAATCCATGTTGGTCACTTCCATATCCTTAGTGCCTATATCAATGCATAGAATATGTTGTTAGCTGCTGTCTAGTCGCCCCCAACTCATGGCAACCCTATGCACAACAGAATGAAATGCTACCCAGTCCTGAGCCATTCCCATGCTCAGTTATGGATCAGACCATTGTGATCCATACGGCTTTCACTGGCTGATTTTCGGAAGTAGATTGCCAGGCCTTTTTTCCTAGTCCATCTTAGTCTGAAAGCACTGCTGAAACCTGTTCAGTATCATAGCAACACGCAAGCCCCCACTGACAAGTGATGGTTGCTCTTAAGGTGCATTGGCTGGGAATGGAACCTTGGTATCCTGCATGGAAAGTGAGAATTCTATCACTGAACCACCAATGCCCCCTCACATAATATATGTTATTGTCCTTAGGTGCAGATGAGTCTATTTTAGACTCATAGAGACTCCATGTGACAGAGTAGAACTGCCTTATAGGGTTCCCTAGGCTGTAATCTTCCCAGTGGTTTAGAACTTGCCTGCTAACCAAGAAAAGTCCGAAGTTCGAATCCACCAGCTGCTCCTTAAACCTTATGGGACAGTTCTACTCTGTCCTACAGGGTTACTATGAGTCGGAATTGACTGCAATGGGTTTGGTTTTTTTTTTTTTTGAATCTTTAAGGGAGCAGATCACCAGGTCTCTCCTTTGGAGCTGCTGGTGGGTTTGCTCCTTTTAGTAAGCAGCGGAGCACTTAACTGTTGTGCCAGAAATACCCCCGGCATAATATATACCAAAACCAAACCCGTTGCTGTCAAGTTGATTCCAACTCATAGCAACCCTATAGGACAGAGTAGAACTGCCTCATAGAGTTTCCAAGGAGCACCTGAGGGATTTGAACTGCCAACCTTTTGGTTAGCAGCGGTAGCACATAACCACTATGCCACCAGGGTTTTTGGCATAACGTATAGTGAGTGCTTAATCAATACTTATTGAATGAATGCAATGTCTATTTTTCTCCTTGGATTGATTCTCTTCCTTATCCAGTGGTTGGGAGAATGAGGGGAAACCATGGATCCCTTAAGAGCGAGCTCTGGACTCAGTGAGTTCTGAGTCCAGCATTTTGACTCTATGAGGCTCGTCAGGGCTCTTACTAATAGTTGGTGGCCACTCCAGTGGCCTGCCTGGCCACTGAAGACGTGTCTGACTTTGACCGTATAGATCCGGATTCAGAGAGTACATATAGCTTTGGCCTTTGCTTCAGGACTCTTGTGACTTAATAATTTTCAGAAAAAGAAACATTATGTTAGGAAAGTTTTCATGGCCCCCTCTTTCTTCCTCCTCTTATTTTACCACCTTGGAAGCGAGGTGGTATGAATGCAGTCAGCATTCAGAGAAGCTGCCATTTACCACTTAGGGTGTCATGTAATTATTACTACTTTTTCTTTTAACTTAGTGCTGGTACCTGTTGAATGAATAATTTTGTCCTTATAAAATCCCAGATATTCTATTAGGAAATTTCTATAGAACCAAATTCTGCTCTTGGGGACCATAACACCTACATTGCAAAAGTTAGAAATATAAATCAGTAGGGAAGGAAAAGAAGAAAACAATGAGAGAAAAATGCAGGTTTTTAGTAAATGCTTGGCTCTTGCTTCTCAAATATTTTAGATTTAGAAAAAAGTCTAAAAATTCAAGTTCAACATTATCCTCAACATAAATTAACATTTTAAAATTATATGCTAGGTGTATTGCTCTGAATCAAGTTCAGTTGATAAATAACTAGGTTTGGTAATATCTTGGCTGGATATCTCTATCACCTTGAGGTGAAGTTGAGGAGGTGAAGTGGCATGGCTTGATTGCTACAGACTAAGTTTATTCTGTTTTATTCTTCAGTCTGCCCTTCCTTCTCTCTCCCAAGGGCAGAAATGAACAAAACAATGGTTTTCTAATTGCTTAACAATTTTCTGTCTAGCAAAGACTGTCTGGTTTCTCATATGATTTTGGTAAAAAAAAAAAAGAAAAAGATTGTTGTGTTTAGAATTCAGTGCATATTAATCCTTAACCATTTCCTTCAGTTAAAAAAAATCTTTTTATACTACTCAGCCAGTAGAAGAAATGAAGTCTTTATATGCTACAATATGGATGGAGCTTGAAGACATTAAGCTGAGTAAAATAAGTCAATCACAGAAGGACATATATTGTATGACCTCACTTATATAAAAAGACAAGAAAAAGCAAATGTATAGAGAACAAAGTTTATTAGTGGTTACCAGGGGCAGAAGGGAGGAGAAAGGGGGGGAGGGTGTTTAATGATGATGGAAAAGTCTCATTGATTAAGGGCAGGGCTGCATAGCCGATTATTATAATTGCTGTCAATAAGTTGTACACCTGTAAAAAGTTGAATTGGCTAAAGTTGTGTGATAGATATATTTACAACAACAACTAAAAAAAAAAAGTAGTTGCTGAGGCTGCTTAGGTACAACCAAAAGCCTCATGGGATTTGGTTCTTTGGTTGGGAGGTTTAGGGTCATGGCTTCATGGGACATCCAGTTAATTGGCTTAATAATGTGTTTAGTGCTTCTGTTCTACCTCTTAGTTCATTGAGTAATGCCTAGGGTCTTAAAAGCTTGCAGGTGGCCATCCAAGGCACTATGACAACTGGTCTCTATTTGCCTGGAGCAATAGAGGAAGGAGTGTCAGGAATAGGAGGAGGATACGGAATGTGTGGGTATTGCCTTCGTGAACAATTGCCTCCTTTGCCAGGAGACAAGAAGAGCTTGATGGTGCTCAGCTACCGTTACTAAACATTTTTTTTTTAAATCGTGCTTTAGGTGAAAATTTATAGCTCAAGTTAATTTCTCATTCAAAAATTTATACACATATTCTTTTGTGACTTTGGTTGCAATCACCACAATGTGACAGCACTTTCTCCTTTCTACCCCAGGTTCCCTGTGTCCATTCGTCCAGTTCCTGTCCCTTCCTGCCTTCTTGTCTTGCTTTTGGGCAGGAGTTTCCCATTTGGTCTCGTGTATTTGATTGAACTAAGAAGCACAGTCCTCATGCATGTTATTGTTTGTTTTATAAGCTTGTCTAATCTCCGTCTAAGGAGCCCTGGTGGTGCAGAGCTTAAAGCGATGGACTGCTAACCAAAAGGTTGGCGATTCACGACCACTAGTGGCTCCTCAGGAGAAAGGTGTGGCAGTTTGCTTCTGTAGAGATCTACTGCCTCAGAAACCTTGTGCTGTCACTATGAGTTGGAATTGACGTGATCACAGGGGTAATCATTGTTTGAAAGGTGGGCTTTGGAAGTTGTTTCAATTTTGAGTTAACGGAGTGTCTGGGGGCCATAGTCTTGGGGGTTCCTCCAGTCTGTCAGACCAGTAAATACGGTCTTTCTTAACGAATTTGAATTCTGTTTTACATTTTTCTCCTGTTCTGTCTGGGACTCTCTGTTGTGATCCCTGTCAGAGCAGTTGGTGGTGATAGCTGGGCACCATCTAGTCCTTCTGGGCTCAGGCTGGTAGTGGCTCTGGTTCGTGTGGTCCTTTAGTCCTTTGGGCTGATATTTTCCTTGTGTCTTTGCTTTTCTTCATTATCCTTTGCACTGGATATGATGGGAGCAATGTATCTTAGGCAGCCACTTACAAGCTTTTAAAACCCTAGACACTACTCACCAAAGTGGAATGTAGAACATTTTCTTTATGAATATGTTATGCCAATTGACCTAGATGTACCCGAGACTATGGTCCCTAGCTCCCCAACCCAGCAACTCGGTCTCTCAAGCTGTTTGGATGTGTCTAGAAAACGTCTATGCCTTTTCTTTGGTCAAGTTGTGCTGACTTGGTGACTTCCCTAGGTTGTGTGTTGTCTTTCCCTTCACCAAAGTTGACACTTACCTTCTATCTAGTTACTGATTTTCCTTTTCCCTCCTTCCCCACCCTCGTTAACCATCAAAGGATTTTTTTTTCTGCGTGTAAACC
Organism: Loxodonta africana; assembly: GCF_030014295.1. Lineage (NCBI taxonomy): Eukaryota > Metazoa > Chordata > Mammalia > Proboscidea > Elephantidae > Loxodonta > Loxodonta africana. The sequence goes on along the minus strand of NC_087345.1, from coordinate 79,393,534 downwards.
TTTTCTCGAATTCTTACAATAGTGGTTTCATACAATATTTGTCCTTTTGTGACTGTCTTATTTCACTTAGCATAATGCCTTCCAGATTCATCCATGTTGTGAGATGTTTTGTGAATTCATCATGGTTCTTCATCTTTGCATAGTATTTCATTGTGTGTATGTACCATAATTTGTTTGTCCATTCATCTGTTGATGGAGATTTATGTTGTTTCCATCTCTTTGCTATTGTGAATAGTGCTCCAGTGAACATGGGTGTGCATATGTCTATTTGTGTGATGGCTCTTATTTCTGTCAGGTATATTCCTAGAGTGGGATTGCTGGATCATATGGCATTTCTATATCTAGCTTTTTAAGGCAGTGCCATATTGTTTTCCAAAGTGATTGTGCCATTTTACATTCCCACCAGCAGGGCATAAGAATTCCAATCTCCCCGTAATCTCTCCAACATTTGTTATTTTGTGTTTTTTTTGATTAGTGCTAGTATTGTCGGGGTGAGATGGTATTTCATTGTAGTTTTGATTTGTATTTCTCTGACGGCTAATGATCGCGAGCATTTCTGGATGTGTCTGTTAGCTACCTGAATGTCGTCTTTGGTGAAGTGTCCATTCCTTTGCCCATTTTTTAATTGAATTATTTGTCTTTTTGTTACTGAGGTGTCGAAGTAATTTGTAGATTTTAGAGCTAGGACCCTTGTTGGAGATGTCATAGCCAAATTTTTTTTCCCTGTCTGTAGGTTCTCTTTTTACTCTTTTGTTGAAGTCTTTTGATGAGCATAAGTGTTTAATTTTTAGGAGCTCCCAGTTACCTAGTTTCTTTTCTGGTGTTTGTGCATTATCAGTTATGGTTTGTATACTATTTATGCCATGAATTAGGGACCCTAGCATAGTCCCTATTTTTCCATGATCTTTATCATTTTAAATTTTATATTTAGGTCTCTGATCCATTTTGAGTATGGTGTGAGGCATGGATCTTGTTTATTTTTTTTTACAGACGGACGTCCAGTTATGCCAGCACCATTTGTTAAAGAGACTGTCTTTTCCCCACTTAATGGACTTCGGACCTTTCTCAAATATCAATTGCTCATAGACGGATGGATTTACGTCTGGGTTCTCAATTCTGTTCCACTGGTCTATGTGTCTGTTCTGTCTTTTGCTGCTCTCTTTCTGTTTTTTGAGTTGTAGGGTTAATGTTTTGATTTTGGCACTTCCTTCTTTTTTGATGAGTGCATTTATTGCTATAAATTGACCTCTATGCATCGCTTTTGCTGTGTCTCAAAGGTTTTGGTAAGATGTATTTTCATCGAAATTTGAGTCCATGAATTTTTTTATTCTATCTACTTTTAATGGCATTGTGATCAGAGAAGATGCTTTGTGTTATTTCAGTGTTCTGGATTTTGTTTAGGCTTGCTTTCTGTGTTAAAGTGTGGTTTATTCTCTAGAATGTTCCATGTGTACTGGAAAAGAATATATACTTTACAGCTATTGGGTGGAATGTTTGTATATGTCTATGAGGTCAAGTTGGTTGATCGTGGCATTTAGCTCTTCTGTATCTTTATTGAGTTTCTTTCTAGCTGTTCTGTTCTTCACCAAAAGTGGTGTGTTGAAGTCTCCTACTATGACGGTGGAGCTATCTATTTCTCTTTTCAATGCTCTTAGAGTTTGTTTTATGCATTTTGGAGTCCTGTCATTGGGTGTGTATATATTTATTTATTATGGTTATGTTCTTCTGGCGTTTTGACCTTTTAATCGTTATACAGTGTCCTTCCTTATCCTTATGGTAGATTTTGCTTTAGAGTCTATTTTATCAGAGATTAATATTGCCACTCCTGCTCTTTTCCATTGTTCTCTTTATATATATTTTCCCAACCTTTGAGTTTTTGTTTATGTCTTTTTGTCTAAAGCATATCTCTTGTAGACAGCATACAGATGGATCATATATGTATATATACACTTTTTTTTTTTTTTTATAATTCTGCCATTTTCTGTCTCTTTACTGGTGCATTTGCTTTGTGGTTACTTGAAATTTACCTTTACTTTTATAAATTTAAACCAGTTTTTTATTTCTTGATATTGCCTTGACTTTCTCTCCATATGGAAGTTTTGTGGCTACACCATTTACTCCCTCTTTTTTATTTTGATGTTGTCATATTGACATCTCTGGTTCCCCGTTTTCAGTCTTTTAGATTTGTTTTGCTTTTGTGAATTCCCTATCTGGGTTAGTGTCTGGTTGACCTGTCCTGTGTCCTAGTCTTGGATTGTTGTCTTATATTGTTTGTTCTCTAACTGGAGGACTCCCTTTAATACTTCTTGTAATTTAGGTCTGCTTTTCACATATTCCCTTAATTTGTTTATCTGAAAATGACCTAGTTTTGCCATCACATTTGAGAGACAATTTTGCTGGATATATAATTCTTGGCTGGTAAGTTTTTTCCTTCAAGGCTTTATATATGTCATCCCATTACCTTCTTGCCTACCTGGTTTCTGCTGAGTAATCAGAGCTTAGTCTTACTGGTTCTCCTTTGCAGGTGAATTTTCATTTATTCCTAGCCACTCTCAGGATTCTTTGTCTTTGCTTTTGCCAAATTTGATTATAATATGTCTTTGTAACTTTCTTTTGGGGTCTAGCCTGTGTGGAGTTTGTTGAGCTTCTTTCTTGTACAGATATCGTCTTGTCTTTCATATTAGGGAAGTTTTCTGCCCAAAAATCTTCGACAATTCTGTGTTTTACATTATCCCCCTCATTCTAGTTCTCCAATCACTCGTAGGTTTTTCCTTTTGATAGTGTCCCACATAACTCTTAGGCTTTCTTCATTTTTCTGATTTTTCCTCAACCAAATTGGTATTAAGGGATTTATCTTCAATCTCACCAATTCTGACTTCCATTATCTCAGTTCTGCTCCTACGACCTTCTATTGAGTTATCTAATTCTGAAATTTTATTGTTAAACTTTTGGATTTCTGGTTGCTGTTTTTATATGGTTTCTAGCAGCCTGTTTATTCTGCCATTTTGCTTTTGTATTGTTTTCCTGAATTATCCTATTGCTTTGTCTGTGTGTTCCTTGGTTTGATCTGTGTTTTGCTTGATCTCCTTCTTGATCTCTTGGAGAGCTCTGTATGTTAGTCTTTTGAATTATTTATCAGGTAGTTGCTGTGTTGTCTTCCTCCAGAAGATTTTCTGGTTCTTTATTTTGGTTGCTTGCTGGAGCCATCTTGTCCTGCTTCTTTATGTGATTTGATATTGGTAGTTGTCTCCAAGGCATCTGTAAGTTACTACATTTATTTATTGTATTTTTGTTTACTGCATCCTGAATTTTTGTTTTGAGATGTCCCAGTAGACTGGGTGGGTGTGCTACTCTGGTTGTTAATCTGGCCTCATTGAAGCTCTCACCTCCTGTCTCCAGATGGTGGAAGAAGCTACTAGGTGTGTGAGCCCAGGAGTCTACTCACTGTTCTTGTGGGGCTGCTGAAGATGTAGACAGCATTTTTGGTGAGGTGATGAAACTGCCCTGCTGGTCACCTGGCTGTCGGTGCAGGGGGTGTTCTCCTTAGCTGTTGGGTTGGGTGTTTGTGTATGCTCTGCTGCTTACTGGTTGGTTGGGCACAGGTGCCCTGATCGTCCATCACTGAGTATGTGGTGTGGAGTCTCTTACCTACCACTCACCTATAGCTCTGGGTGGGCAGGGCTGTGTGGGAGTGTTTGGAGCAGGCACACCCATCTGGATGTAGTGGGGGCGATGTGGGGGGCAAAGCAGGGGGCCATAGTTTGCCCCTGGGTGCTTGGATGAAGGGTGTGCCACTGTCTACTACACGTGTAGAGGGGAGGGTAGTGCAGCTGGTCATTGGGTGCCTGGTGCCGTTTGTTGAAGGGATTGAGTGGTGCCACTGGATCTCTGGCCCCGTTGTAGGTGGCTAGATGGAATGGGTGGTACCACTGGCCCTCAGGCCCCCAGCGTGGGTAGGTGAGGCCCCTTTTTAGGTTTAGCAGTGTGGAATGCCACATATCTGCAGCTGCCAGTTGGCTGCTGCAGGTAAAAATGGGCTTCAGCTGGAAGCCCTTCCCACTTTGTCCTAAGAAGGGCGTACTATGCCAGTCAGCAAGTAAGGCACTGGTGCAGATGATCAGAGTTGGGGAGGGGCACTGCAAGCCATGGACCCCCTACACCAGTGACTGGGCAAAGGGACGGGTGCTTCTGGACTGGGCAGTGAGTTCCCAGCTTAGGGGGTGTTGTGGCATTGAATGTCACAGGATTGCTGTCAGAGTGAGGTGGGGAATGGATGAGAAGAAGGCAATGCTCCTTGGCCATGGACTCTGATATGGGAAGGGGTATGGTGCATGTGGTGGGTTTGAAGCTTGCACTTAAATTTCACAGGTTTGATGTCACTCCTGTTTGGTTCTGGAGGTGTGTGCAGAGTCAGTGCTGCTTAGCTTCACCAGATGGGATGGGTTTCAGCTGGAAATGCTGCTGTTTGCCTTGATATGTTTGTGCTGTGCGAGTTCACCCAGCAGGATACTGGCAATCCCATGATCCATAATCCTCTGTTTTTGCTGTTTTTGAATTGTCTCTCCTTTCATCTGTTGCTCAGTCAGATTCTTCAGCTTTGTCTTTGATGCTTAGGGTTCCTAGATTGCCATATATATCTGATTCACTTGTTTTTTCAGGTCTTTGTTGTAAGAGGGATAACATGAAGCATCTGACTATTCTGCATTCTTGGCTGTGCCTCCCCATTACTGAACATTTTGATCAAAGATTCGATAGAAGAATCTTGATCAAAAGGGGGAAAATGCAGAACAGAATTTCAAATTTTCACATACTATAGATTTTCTGGAGCCATGGGGGCTGGATGAGCCCCTGAAACTATTGCCCTGAGATAATCTTTAAAATTTAAACCAGAAATATCCCCTGAGGTCTCCTTAAAACCAACTAATAAAAAAAAAAAAAATAGTGTAGCTTAACTAGTAAAAAATGTCTGCCTTGAGCATTATGCTCTTTTAAGAACAATTTATATGGATCAACGTGACAACAGCAACTTGAAAAACTAGATAGGAACCTTAGGGAGCAGTGAGGTTATGTTAATGGAAGAGCAACAACTCCGAAAAGGAGGGTGAGAATGGTCACACAACCCAAAGAATGTAAGCAATGTCACTGAATTGTTCATGTAGAAACGGTTGAATTAGTGTATGTTTTGCTGTGTATATTCTCAACAACAACAAAAAAACAAAAAAACTTTTTATTGTGGAAAATTTCAGACATTTACAAAGTAAACAGAATAGTGTAATGAATATCCTTCCACGCATCACTCGGGTTTGATAATAATCAACATTCTGCCATTTTATTTAATCTATCCCTCCACCTACTCTTCATCTCCTACTCTATTATTTTTTTTAAGATTAAAGTTGCATATATTTAAATGCCCAAATATTAACTGTTCAGTTTTGAAAATCGGTACACCCTTGTAACCCATGTCATACTGAGGATATAGACCATGTCCAACACCTCACAAAGTTTCTTCCCCTTTCTTCCCAGCCAAGTCTTCTTCCACTCCCCACCCTCCAGGCAACTACAGTTCTGATTTTTTTCACCACAGATTAGTTTTGCCAGTTCTAGAATTTTTTGTACGTGGAATCATCAGGTGTGCAATCCTTTGTGTTAGGCTTTTTTTTACTCAGTATAATGTCTGTGAACTTCATTTATCTTGTTGCATGTATCTGTAATTCACTCTTTTTTATTGCTGAGAAGTGTTCCATGGTATGAATATATTGCAATTTATTTATTCATTCTCCTGTTGATGGACATTTTCTTGTTTCTAGTTTTTAGCTATTTTAAATAAAGCTGTTAATGAACATTCTCGTACAAGTATTTTTGTGGACATGTTTTCATTTATCTTAAGTATAATACTTGGGAATGGAATAGCAAAGTTAAAGGGTTGGTATATGTTTACCTTTCTAGGAAACTGCCAAAGCTTCCTCCAAAGTGGTTGTACCATTTTACATATTGACTAGTAGTGTATGAGAGTTCTGTTTGCTTTAGATCCTAACCAATATTGTAACTGGCCTTTTTAATTTTAGCCATTCTAGTGGCTAAGTAGTGGTTTTAATTTTATTTCCTTGAAGACTAATGATGGTGAACATTTTTTATGTGTTTGTTAGTTAATACTTTCTTCGTAAATTGTTCAAGTGTTTTGCCCATTTTTTATTGGGTTATTTGTCTTTTTATTATTGAGTTGTAGAAGTTTTTGTCAGATAAATATTGTGTGAGTATTTTCTCTAAGGCTGGCTTGCCTATTAATTTTCTTAATTTTTTTTGATGAACAGAAGTCTTTAATGTCGATGAAATCTAATTTTTCAGTTAAAAATATTTTATGATTATTACTTTCTGTTCTGTGTCCTGTCTAATGAATTTCTGCCTAACTCCTAGTTGTGGAAACGTCCTCTTACATTTTCTTGCAAGATCTTCATAGTCTTAGCCATTATGTTTAAGTTTATGGTGTATATCAAATTAGTTTTTGTGTGTGGTATAGGGTAAGAGTTGAGATTCACTTTTTTCCTGTGGCTATCCAGATGTTCCAGTACTATTTTTTGAAAAAATTTTCCTTCTGCCATTGAATTGCTTTGGTGTCTGTTGAAAATCAATGGACCATATATGTGTGAGCCTATTTCTAGACTTTATATTTGGTTTCATTGATCTATTTGTCTATTCTTAAGCCAATAGCGTATCGTCATGGTTACTGTAGCTTTATAACAAGTGTTAAAGTCAGGTAGTGTAAGCCATTCAGCTTTGTTCTTTTACAAGGTTGTTATGACCTTCTAGGTCTTTTGCATTTCCATATATATTTTAGAATCATCTTATCAATTTCTATAAAAAAGCCTGCTGGTGTTATGATTGAAATTCCATTGAATCTATAGATCAATTTGGGGAGAATTTCTATCCTAATAATATCGAGGCTTCCAATTCACAAACATGGAATATCTCACCATTCATTTGTCTCCATTAATTTTTCTTAGAAATACCCATACCCATTGCCGTCAAGTTGATTCTGACTCATAGTGACCCTATAGGACAGAGTAGTACCGCCACATGGAGTTTCCAAGGAGCACCTGGTGGGTTCGAATTGCCATCCTTTTGGTTAGCAGATGTAGCTCTTAACCACTATGCCACCAGGGTTTCTTTCTCAGAAATGCTTTGTATTTTTCAATGTATATATCTTACTTTTTTTGGTTAAATTTATTCACAAGATTTTTGGATGCTATTTAATGAAATTGGTTTAAAAATTGTTTGCTGCTGTGTTGTTCTTGTTGTTAGGTGCCATTTAGTCAATTTTGACTCATAGCGATCCCACGTGACAGAGTAGAACTGCCCTATAGGGTTTTCTAGGCTTTATAGGAACAGATCACCAGGTCTTTCTCCTGTAGAGCCTCTGGTTCAGTTGGGCTGCCAACCTTTCAGTTAGCAGTCAAGCGTTTAACTGTTGTGTCACCAGGCCTCTTTTGTTTGCTGCTAGTATGTAGAAACACACTTGATTATTTATATTGACCTTATATTTTCAGGCCTTGTTACATTCACTCATTCTAATATTTTTGTTGTTGTTGATACCTTAGAATTTTCTGTATAAAAAATTACAGCATTTGGAAGTAGAAACAGTTCACTTCTTTTTTCCAACCTTTAGATATATTTATTTTCTTACTTAATTGCATTAGCTAGGAACTCCAATACAATATTGAATAGAAGTGGAGAGAGTGATTGTTTTTATTACAAATCTTAGGGGGAAAGAATTCAGTCTTTCACAATGGAGAATGATGCTTTTCATAGGTGCTTTTTATCTCAGTCAAGAAGCTTCTTTCTCACTACTATTTGCTGGGAAATTTTATCATGAATGGGTGTCAAATGTTTTTTCTGTGTCTATTGAGATATTATATAATTTATGTATTCATTCTATTAATATAATTATAATAATTACTATATATATAATATATATATAAAAGCTCAACATCATCAGTCAGAACAAGGCCAGGGACCGACTGTGGAACAGGCCATCAATTAATTGCTCATATGCAAGTACAAGTTGAAGCTGAAGAAAATTAGAATAAGTCCACAACCTTGAGTATATCCCACCTGAATTTAGAGACCCTCTCAAGAATAGATTTGACACATTGAACACTAATGACTGAAGACCAGATGAGTTGTGGGATGACATAAAGGACATCATACATGAAGAAAGCCCAAGGTCATTAAAAAGACAGGGAAGAAAAAAAAGACCAAAATGGATGTCAGAAGAGACTCTGAAAGTTGCTCTTGAACATAGAACAGCTAAAGTGAATGGAAGAAATGAAGCTGAACATAAGCTGAACATAAGATTTCAAAGGGCGGCCTGAGAAGATAAAGTATTACGATGAAATGTGCAAAGATCTGAAGACAGAAAACTGAAACGGAAGAGCATACATGGCATTTCTCAAATTGAAAGAAAAGAAGAAAAAATTCAAACCTTGAGTTGCGATATTGAAAGATTCTATGGGGAAAATATTAAATGACTCAGGAAACATCAAAAGAAGATGTAAGAACACATGGAGTCACTGTACCAAAAAGAATTGGTCAATGTTCAACCATTTCAGGGGGTAGCATATGATCAAGAAACCATGGTATTGAAGGAAGAGGTTCAAACTGCATTGAAGGCATTGGCCAAAAAACAAAAAAACAAATGAATGCAGCACTGGAGATGCTCACTCATCTATGCCAAGAAATTTGGAAGAGAGCTACCTGGCTACCAACTGGAAGACATCCATATTTGTGCCCATTTCAAGGAATGGTGATCCAACAGAATATGGACATAGTCCAGCAATATTATTAATATTACGCATAAGTAAAATTTTGCTGAAGATCATCCAAAAGTGCTTGCAGCGGTACATTCAAAGGGAACTGCCATAAATTCAAGGGGGATTCAGAAGAGGATGTGGAGGAAGGGATATCGTTGGTGATGTCAGATGGATCTTGGTTGAAAACAGAGAATACCAGAAAGATGTTTACCTGTGTTTATTGACTATGCAAAGACATTCGACAGTATGAATTATGAAAAATTATGGATAACATTGGTAGAATGGAATTCCAGAACACTTAATTGTGCTCATGAGGAACCTGTACATAGACCAAGACCAGTCATTCGAACAGAACAGGGGATATTGTGCAGTTTAGAATCAGAAAAGATGTGCTTCAGGGTTGTTTCCTTTCACCATACTTATTCAATCCGTATGCTGAGCAAATAATTTGAGAAGCTGGACTGTATGAAGAAAAGTGGGGCATCAAGATTGGAGGAAACCTCATTAACAACCTGCGATATGCAGCTGACACAATCTTGCTTGCTGAAAGTGAGAGGACTTGAAACACTTACTGATGAAGATGAAAGATTACAGCCTTCAGTGTGAATTATACCTCAACATGAAAAAAACAAAAATCCTTACAACTGGACCAATAAGCAACATCATTATAAACAGAGAAAAGACTGAAGTTGTCAAGGATTTCATTTTATTTGATCCATAATCAACAGCCCTGGAAGCAGCAGTCAAGAAATAAAAGACGCATTGCCCTGGGCAAATCTGCTGCAAAACCAAAAAAACCAAACCCACTGCCATTGAGTTGATTCCGACTCATAGTGACCCTATAGGACAGAGTAGAACTGCCCTGTAGAGTTTCCAAGGAGCACCTGGTGGATTCGAACTGCAGACCTTTTGGTTAGCAGCCATAGCACTTAACCACTACGCCACCAGGGTTTCCTCTGCTGCAAAAGACCCCTTTAAAGTGTTAAAAAGTAAAGATGTCACTTTAAGAACTAAGGTACACCTGATCCAAGCCATGGTGTTTTCAGTCTCATATGCATGGGAAAGCTGGACAATGAATAAGGAAGAAGAATTGAGGTCTTTGGATTATGGTGTTGGCCAAGAATATTGAATACACCATGGACTGCCAGAAGAATGAACACGTCTTTCTTGGAAGAAGTACAGCTAGAATGCTCCTTAGAAGGAAGGACGGTGAGAGTTTGTCTCACATACTTTGGACGTGCTATCAGGAAGGCCCAGTCCCTGGAGAAGGATATCATGCTTGGTAAAGTAGATGGTCATCGAAAAAGGGGATCCTCAAGGAGATGTACCGACACTATGGCTGCAACAATGGATTCAAACATAACAATGATTGCGAGGATGGAGCAGGACTGGGCGGTATTTTGTTTTGTTGTACACAGGGTCTCTATGAGTTGGAACCAACTTGACAGCACCTAACAACATATATATATATATATATGTTGATGGCACCATATATATATATGTATGTATATATATAAAATCAATGAATTATGCTGATTGATTTTCAAATGTTAAACCAACCTTGCATTTCTGGGATAAATTTGTACTTTTTCATAACACATTACCCTTTTTGTAATTGGCTAAATTTGGATTGCTTATTTTTTGTTAAGAGTTTTTGCATATAGGTTCATGAGGAATATTGGTCTACAATTTACTTTCCTTAAAATGTCTTTCCCCGATGTTTCTGTCAGTTTGTCGTACTGTGGGGGCTTGTGTCTTGCTGTGATGCTGGAAGCTATACCACCAGTATTCAGATACCAGCAGGGTCACCCATGGTGGACAGGTTTCAGCTGAGCTTCCAGACTAAGATAGACTAGGAAAAAGGACCCAGTGGTCTACCTTTGAAAAGAATTAGCCAGTGAAAACCTTATGAATAGCAGCAGAACATTGATATAGTGCCGGAAGATGAGTCCCTTGGGTTGGAAGCACACAAAATACCACTGAGGAAGAGCTTCCTCCTTAAAGTAGAGTCAACCTTAATGATGTGGATGGAGTCAAGCTTTTCGGGCCTTCATTTGCTGATGCGGCATAACTCAAAATAAGAAGAAACAGTTGCAAATATCCATGAATAATCAGAACTGAGAATGTACAAAGTATAAACTAGGAAAACTGGAAATTGTCAGAAATGAAATGGAATGCATAAAGATTGATATCCTAGGCATTAGTGAGCTGAAATGGACTGATATAGGTCATTTTGAATCGGACAATCATACGGTCTCCTATGCAGGGAATGACAACTTGAAGAGGAATGGCATTGCATTCATCATCAAAAAGAACATTTCAAGATCTATCCCGGAAGTACAATGCTGTCAGTGATAGGATAATATCCATATGCCTACAAGGAAGATTAGCTAATATGACTATTATTCAAATTTATGCACTAACCACTAAGGCCAAAGATGAAGAAACTGAAGATTTTGACCAACTTTTGCAGTCTGAAATTGATCAAACATGCAATCAGGAAGCACTAAGAATTACTGGGGATTGGAATGCAAAAGTTGGAAATGAAGAAGAGTCAGTAGTTGAAAAATATGGCCTTAGTGATAGAAATGATGCTGGAGATCACATGATAGAATTTTGCAAGGCCAACAATTTCTTCATTGCAAATACCTTTTTTCACCAACATAAACGGCAACTATACACATGGACCTCACCAGATGGAATATACAGGAAGCAAATCAACTACCTCTGTGGAAAGAGACTACGGAAAAGCACAATATCATCAACCAAAACAATGCCAGGGGCCGACTGTGGATCAGACCATCAATTGCTCATATGCAAGTTCAAGTTGAAACTGAAGAAAATTAGAACAAGTCCACAGGAGCCAAAGTACAACCTTGAATATATCCTACCTGAATTTAGAGGCCATCTCAAGAATAGATTTGATATGTTGAACACTAATGACTGAAGACCAGACACGTTGTGAAATGACACGAAGGCCATGATACATGAAGAAAGCAAGAGGTCATTAAAAAACAGGAGAGAAAGAAAAGACCTAAATGAATGTCAGAAGAGACTCTAAAACTTGCTGTTGAACTCCGAGTAGCTAAAGCAAAAGGAAAAAATGATGAAGTAAAAGAGCTGAACAGAAGATTTCAAAGTGCGGTTCAAGAAGACAAAGTAAAGTATTACGATGACATGCGCAAAGACCCAGAGATAGAAAATCAAAAGGGAAGAATATGCTCAGCATTTCTCAAGCTAAAAGAACTAAAGAAAAAATTCAAGCCTTGAGTTGCAATACTGAAGGCTTCTACAGGGAAAATATTAAATGAAGCAGGAACCATCAAAAGAAGATGGAAGGAATACACAGAGTCAGTATACCAAAAAGAATTGGTCGACATTAAGCCATTTCAGGATGTAACGTATGATCAGGAACAGATGGTACTGAAGGAAAAAGTCCAAACTGCACTGAAGGCATTGGCAAAATACAAGGCTCCTGGAATTGATGGAATACCAATTGAGATGTTTCAACAAATGGAAGGAGGGCTGGAAGTGCTCACTCATCTATGCCAAGAAATTTGGAAGACAGCTACCTGGCCAACCCACTGGAAGAGATCCATGTTTATGCCTATTCCCAAGAAAGGTGATCCAACTGAATGGGGAAATTATTAAACAAAGTCATTAATATCATGTGCAAGTAAAATTTTGCTGAAGGTCATTCAAAAATGGCGGCAGCAGTATATCGACAGGAACTGCCAGAAATTCAAGCCGGATTTAGAAGAGGATGTGGCACCAGGGATATCATTGCTGATGTCAGATGAATCCTCACTGAAGGCAGAGAATATCAGAAACATGTTTACCTGGATGTTATTGACTATGCTAAGGCATTTGACTGTGTGGATCATAACAAATTATGGATAACATTGTGGAGAATGGGAATTCCGGAACACTTAATTGTGCTCATGAGGAAACTGTACATGAATCAAGAGGCAGTTTTTCAAACAGAACAATGGGATACTGAATGTTTTAAAGTCAGGAAAGGTGTTTGTCAGGGTTGTATCCTTTCACCATACTTATTCAATCTGTATGCTGAACAAATAATCTGAGAAGCTGGACTGTATGAAGAAGAATGGGGTATCAGAATTGGAGGAAGACTCATTAACAATTTGTGTTATGCAGATGACACAACCTTGCTTGTTGAAAGTGAAGAGGATTTGAAGAACTTATTGATGAGGATCTAAGACCGTAGCCTTCAGTATGGATTACACCTTAACTAAAGAAAACAAAAATTCTCACAACTGGACCAATAAACAACATCATGATAAATGAAGAAAAGATTGAGGGTATCGTGGATTTCATTTTACTTGGATCCACAATCAACACCCATGGAAGCAGCAGCCAAGAAATCAAAAAGATGCATTGCATTAGGGAAATTGGCTGCAAAAGACTTCTTTAAAGTGTTGAAAAGCAAAGGTATCACCTTGAGGACTAACATGTGCCTGATCCAATTCATGGTGTTTTCAATCGCCTCATATGCATGTGAAAGCTGGACAATGAATAAGGACGACTGAAGAAGAATTGACACCTTTGAACTGTGGTGCTTATGAAGAATATTGAATATACCATGTACTGTCAGAAGAATGAACAAATCTGTCTCGGAAGGAGTACAACCAGAATGCTTCTTAAAAGCAAGGATGGTGAGAGTAAGTCTCACATACTTTGGACATGTTATCAGGATGGATCAGTCCCTGGAGAATGACACCATGCTTGGTAAAGGGTCAGCGAAAAAGAGGAAGACCCTCAATGAGATGTATTAACACAGTGACTGCCAACAGTGGGCTCAAGCATGGCAACAAGTGTGAGGATGGTGCAGGACTGGGCAGTATTTTGTTCTGTTGTGCATAGGGTCGCTATGAGTGGGAACTGACTCCTTTGCACCTAACAACAACAACATAATGCCATTGTCAGTTTTTGATATTGAGACATTGCTTGCCTTATAAAATTAGTTTAAAAGTGTTCCTTCCTTCTCTGTTTCTAAAATGGTGTGTGTAAGATTGGTATTATTTCTTCCTCCCACATTTGATAGAACTCACCAATAAAACCATTTGAGTCTGGATATTTCTTTCCAGGGAGAATTTTTATAACAAATTTAAATTCTTTGCTCGGTTAGGGATATTGGGATTTTCTATATTATCCTCTGTCAGTTTTGGTAAGTTGTGTTTTTCAAGGAATTTGTCTATATCATCTAAGTTGTTCTATTTATTAGGATAAGAGTATTGGCAATATTCTGTTATTATCCTTTTAGTGTCTTTAGGATATATATTTATGTGTTTTCTTTTTCTTGATCAGTTTTGCTAGGAGTTTACCAATTAATCTTTTCAAAGAACAAACTTAAATTTTTTCTATTGTTTGTTTTCTATTTTATTAATGTCTGCCCTCTGTAGTTCCAGTTATCCCACCACCATTTATTAAAGAGACTTAGTCCACATTGAATGAATTTAGAACTCTTGTAAAAAATCAATTTACAGTAAATGTATGGGTTCATTTCTGGACTTTCAATTCTATTCCATTGGTTTATATGTCTATCATTATACCAATACCAAACTGTTTTGATTACTGTAGATTTAAAGCACATTTTGAAATTGGAAAGTGTAAGTCCTCCCAGTTTGTTCTTTTTTTTCAATATTGCTTTGGCTATTTAGAATCTCTTGTAATTTCATGTACATTTGAGGATTGAATTTTCCATTTATGCAAAGAAGGCTGTTAGAATTTTGATAGGGACTGTGTTGAAGCTATAGATTGCTTTGGATAGTATTAACATCTTAACAATATTAAATCTTCCAATCCATGAACATGGAATGTCCTATTTCTTTAAGTGTTCTTTAATTTCTTTCAGCAATGTTTTATAGTTTTCAGTGTATAAATCTTTTACTTCCCTAGTTAAATTTATTAAGTATTGTATTCTTTTAGATGCTATTGTAAATGGTATTGTTTTCCCTAATTCTGTTTCAAATTGCTCATTGCTGGTATATAGAAATCCAGCTAATTTTTGTGTGTTGATCTTGTACCAGGCCACTTTGTTGAACTCACTTATTAGCTCTAGTAGTTTTCTTGTGAATTCTTTGAGACTATACATGTGAACATGTCATTTGTGAAAAGGGATAGTTTTACTTCTTCCTTCCCAATTTGGATATCTTTTATTTCTTTTTTCTTGGCTGATTGGTCTGGCTAGGACTTCTAGTACTAGTACAATATGGAATAGCAGCGGTAAAAGTGGGTATCCTTGTCTTGTTCCTGATCTTAAGGGAAAAGCTCTCAATTTTTCCCCATGGAGTATGATATTATTATTCATAAATGCCCTTTATCAGATTGATGAATTTCCCTTCTATCGTTAGTTTGTTGAGTGTTTTTCTAAAGAAAAGGTGTTGAATTTTGCCAAATACCTTTTCTGTGTTGCCTGAGATGACCATATGGTTCTTTTCGTTTGTTCTATTAATGTGGTATATTACATTGGTTGACTTTCTAATGTTGAACTACCATTGTATTCTTGGGATAAATCCTTCTTGATTATGGTATATAATCCTTCTTAATTTTCTGTTGGATTCAGTTTGTTAATATTTTGTTGGAGATTTTTGCATTTATATTCATATGGATGTTGGTCTGTAGTTTTCTTTTGCTGTGCTGTCGTTGCGTGGCTTTGGTATCAGGGAGACCTGGTGGTACAGTGGTTAAGAGCTCAGCTGCTTTCCAAAAGGTCAGCTGCTAACCAGCAGCTCCTTGGAAACCCTATGGGGCAGTTATACTCTGCCTATAGGGTTGCTATGAGTTGGAATTGACTTGATGGCAATGGGTTTGGTTTTTTGGTTTTGGGGATCAGGGTAATGCTAGCTTCACAAAATGAGTTAGGAAGCATTCCCTCCTATTCTATATTTTGAAAGTATTTAAGAAGGATTTGTGTCTTTGTTATCTAAAGCTGCTATAACAGAAATACCACAAGTGAATGGCTTTAACAAAGAGAAATTTATTCTCTCACAGTCTAGGAGGCTAGAAGCCAAAATTCAGGGTGCCAGCTCTAGGGGAAGGCTTTTTCTCTCTGTTATTTCTGGGGGAATGTCCTTGTCATCAATCTTCATCTGGTCTAGGAGCTTCTCAGCATACAGACCCTGGCTCCAAAGGACATGCTCTGCTCCTGGCTCTTCCTTCCTGGTGGTATGAGGTCCCTCTCCTCTCTGCTTGATTCTGTCTTTTTATACCTCAGAAGAGGTTTATTCAAGCTATAACCTAATCCTGTAGATTGAGTCCTGCCTCATTAATATAACTGCCTCTAATCCTGTGATGAGAGAAAAGTTCCTTATCTGAATTGCCCAACATGTGGCTATTAAGTATCGAATGTGGATAGTGTGACTGGGGAATGGGATTTTAAATGAAATTTAAATATCCACACATGGCTAGTAGCAACCCTATTGGACCATGTGAGTCTAGAGTTTGGAAGAGGGCCAGGCTTGGAGTTATAGAAGGAGTTATCACCGTATGGGTTGTAGTCGAAGCCATAAGAATGAAGGGAGAATAAACAGAGTGGAAGGAAAGAAGGCCAAGGATTAAAAACTGAGAAATAAAAGCATTTAAGCTTTGTTGGAGAAGGGAAAGATTGAGAAAACGTGGTCAAAGAGGTCAAAAGAAGGAGTGATATCCTTTAAGAAAAACAGAAAAGAATTTCAAGAAGAGAAGGGGTGGTCTCCAGTGTTAAATCCCACTGAGTGATTCATTAATATGGGAACTGAACCTAGGTCTTTGATATTGACCATGACTGTGTGCTCCAAGTAGGTCTTATAACTTAGAAGGGTGGTGAGGTGGGGAGATTGGATATCCAGTGGAATTTGTTGCATACTTTGTAACTCCTGTACCTTGTCTGGTGAGTACATGCAAAAGACCTTATAAAGGCGTTGGCTTTGAGGTGAAATATAAGTGTTTAAGGTAGAAACATTTCAATGTCAATTCTGTTGACTAATTCTGGAGAGATTTAAAAAACACTAACTAGTTGTGTCTGCTTCCTACAACACATGCCCATTGTTAGAAGGCATTGGAAGATTATGGTGGTTGTTTCCACATTAAACTGTTAATATATGAGTCAAACTGATGGTTTTTGAACCTGAAAGATCAAATAGTTTCATTTAATTATATTAACCAAATTGATTTTAAACCAGCAGAATTATTTGCAGTGCTTAAGAAGTTATTATTCTCCACCCAAGCGCGATAAATGGGTCACCTTGGGATTTGCAGCTGGAGTTTTACATTATGACAACACATTGGGAACCAAGTCATTTCTCCTAAAGAGACTCTCACAGCAAAGGTTCACCAAACCTGTCTTGATTAATTTTTCAGAAGCACTTGAGGAGATTTACCAATTACATTTTCAAGGGTTGATTTCATCAGCTTCACATGGTTGCACAATCTGCATATTGCTGCTTTAAACTCCAACAGACCAAAATGGTTAAAAGGGGTCTGATGGAAATGAACTATGAACTAAATTCTAATATGATCTAAACTAGTATGCTTTAAATTACTGCATATTTGAGATGCTGCATATCAAATGATCTAATGCAAATTCTGAAAAAGTAGTCAGGAGGCAAATATTAACTTCATTTTGCCAGTGAGGGACACTGTGACAGAAAATAGTAAAATAACCAAAGATGCTCCAGTAAGCCCACTGCAGAGCTATTAAAAAAGGTAAGTTTTTCTTTCTTCCCCCATCCCTTATTTCTATGGCAGTTGTCATTAGCTGCTATTGAGTTGGCCACCCAACTCATGGCAACCCCATGCACGATGCAACAAAATGCTGCCCATTCCTGCACCATCCCCATGATTGATTGTGGATGGGACCATTGTGACCCACGGACTCTGGCTGTTTTTCAGAAGTAGATCTCTGAAGGTGAGAATTCTACCACTGAACCACCAATGTCCAATTCTATGGCAGTTACCATTACCATAATGTGGTTGTAAGTAATCTGCATTTTCAATTTACACAGGCATTATGTCATTGCATATTGAAACAAATTGCCTTTTCTTTTGGTCTTCCATGAAGTCTTGCTTCTCTAAGTGTGGCCCTTGACCTAGCAACAACAGCATCAATTGGAAATCAGTTAGAAATGCCTGGAATCTACTAAATCAATTTGCTTCGATTTGTATGTACAAGAAGCACCTGGTGGCCTTAGGACAGTGGTTTGCCACCTGGCTGCATATAAAATTGCTTAGGTTCACTTTTAAGCCATTAGGTTCCATGGGTCTCTAACCTCAAGAGATTTTGATTTAATTGGTCCATAGGTAAGTGTCCTTGAGTTTTAAAGCCTCTGTAGGTGATTCTGTTGTGGAGGTTTGAGCTCAAGGCCTTAAATATTATTGCACATGGCTGCCCTTTTACCATTCTTAAAACAAAACAGAACACTTCTTATGGTTTATATAGTATCTTTGCTGCTGTGGAAAAGACATATTGGAATTCAGAATTTTTTTCTCATTTGACCCATCCACTAATTAGATAACTTTCCTTTTAAGAACAAGTGGATTTAATCTCATGCCTAGCTGGCCCTGCTAATTCGATCTTGCACTTTAAGCTTTGATACATTAAAACCTATTCAGTCTCTCACAAAATATGAGAGAAGAAACAGAAAACAGGGGAAGAGACATTTTGCTTTTATTCATTATTTTGGGAGGACAAACATGGAAATATCATAAGAGAAAATTTCAATTATGAAATTCAGAGCACACACGGGAATAGGTAGGACTGTCAGACTGATAAAATATAGGATGCCCAGTTATTTGAATTTTAGATAAATAAGTAATCTTTTTAGTACGAGTATATCCCATGCAATGTTTGCATGATACACATTTTTATTTGCTAAACCAGATAAGTGTAGAAATACTAGGCCATGTAAAATAAGAGTGAATCATATTTGGAATGAATAAAGTTGGAACCTATAGGGTTATGCAGCATAGCTACGTAACTAGCCTTTTATAGAATATTTTACAATTTAAAGAGCACTAATATATGCTTTCATCATCTCAGCTCAATAGGAAATCTCCAAATGTTTTTTGATGAAGAAACTTCTTTGAGATCAGGGTTGGAACACGAGACATAATTTTCAGCAATCTCGTTCATTCTTATTGCCATAATAATAATAATTTTTTAACTTATGTGTAAAAAAACAAACCAAAACATCCCACTGTTCTTTAAAAAAAAAAAAAGAATGAAAAAGCCGTACTGAATAATCTGACTGTTGGAAAACCTAGCCAGCAGTAGAGGGCACCAATGTATCATTGATAAGTTTTGAATCACAAAGGCCCAATCATTTTTGCAAAGCTTTGTGTAGCTTTTTTTTTTTTTTTGTGTAGCTTAGGTTTTATTTAAATATTTATTTTGATCAACTTTGCCATACAGTGTTGCTAAAACAGATTAAACGCAGTTTCGGTGTACTGCTCAGCACTTGCATTGACCTAAATGACATATTTCTTTTGTCCAAGATCCTTGGCAAGCAGGTTTTGGCAACTGGAAGCACTGTGCTTCCAGTATATGCTTGAACGCTTGGGTCTTCGCTAGTGTGTGGGACTGTGTGTGAGCCGTGATAGGCCTAATTAAGAAAGTCGGCAGTGGGTGAAGGTTTACCAAATTAAGGAAGTCAGTATCCCATTTGGGGTGGGAGATCTCCACAGCTGAACTGACTTGGTTCCAGAACCAGAGTATGAGGTGTCACATGCTATAACTCTGTCCTCAAAGGTGTGTAAACCAAAACCAAACTAGTTCCTGTCAAGCCGATTCCAACTTATGGAGAATCTGTGTGTGTCAGAGTAGTACTGTTCTCTGTAGGGTTTTCAGTGGCTGATTTTTCAGAAATAGGTCACCAGGTCTTTCTTGGGAGGCACCTCTGGGTGGACTTGAACCTCCAACCTTTTGGTTAGCAGCTGAGTGTGTTAACCATTTGCACCACCCAGGGACTTGTAAAGGTGAGTATAACCCCCACAAACAGAACAAAACAAAACAAAACAAACCCCACAGCCAAGTGACCCCAAAGGGTTTCCAAGGCTGTAAATCTCTATGGAAGTAGATTGACACATCTTTCTCCCGCAGAGTCACTGGTGGTTTCGAACTGCCAACCTTTCTGTTGGCAGTCCCTTGCTTTAACCACTGTGCCATCAGGGCTGTATAGGTCCAGTTAAATTGAGGACAATTTTGTTTTCCCCACGGTACCACCGGTATGGACTGGGAAGGAGCATTTGCTGTGGGCCTACTTGTGCTAGGTTTGGTGTTTTACATGTTAGATTTCATTTCATCCTCATACAACCCCGTGAGACAGGCATTATCACCTTTTTTTGAAGATGGAAAAAAAAATGAGGCTGTGAGAAAAGACACGTTTCCATGAATGCTATTTTTAGTCCAGTTTCTTGCATAAGGTGGGTACTAATTTAATATTTGTCCAATGCAGCATTCCCCAAACTTTCTTCTGAAAGACGCTGGTGGCCCTAAAGGTCTCATGAAGTTTCCTTATGAAACAATTTTGAGAAACGTTGCGAACTTGAACCCTTGCTTAGAGTTTCACAATGCACAAAAGCGTGTTAAATTCTGTGGCAATGAAATTTCTTTAACTTTGTATAACCCAGGTTTCTCAATCTTATTTGCTTAGGGAGCTCTCCTTTCCTCCCACCTCTTATTAATAGAATAACCATCAATATTGCAAGACACGTACATTTAGTGGAACTTGTTTTGAGAAACCTGGGTCTAATGAATGAGCGTATTTCATGGTACGCTTTAAGAAGAGCTAGTTCAATACTATTATCATCACAAAAATAGGCATTTAGCACCTTCGGTTTGTAGGGGACTGGGTTAGGACACAGACCTGACATAGACCCTGTTGTCAAGGAGTTTACAATCTATACGAGGGGGCAAAAATGACTTTGGTTTAAGTGGTAATGTAACTTTAACTCCTGTGATCTTATTTCTACAATTTTTAAAGTTGGACGGTGATAATGGATAACAGGGTTTCCAATGATTTCTTAATAGGCATTCTGTTTTGTTCCCCTTGTGAACAATTACCATTTTCTTCCATTAATTTAGTATGGTTCAGATGTTTGGAGGGTGAGAAATTTAAACATTGGAGTACGAATAATCCTAGGTGGTGGAAGCCATTAAGACTCATACATCCCTGACATACCCTGGGAAAACAGGTGTCCTCCTTTTTACACACAAGTGCAATGAACGCATACACACACACTCACACGGATACCAGAGACTGATACACATATGCATAGCCACCCCAGGCAGACACACACTTCGCTACAGGTCCACACACACACATGCGTGCACACACACACACACACAATTTCGTCTCTTGAGCCCATCACATCTTCACATCACTTGATGAACAAAAGCAAAAGAAGGACCTAGATGTCTATCTCCATGAGGAGATTGTTCAAAGAATTTGGAACAAAACATTTTAGGTGTTTTTTAAAGTAATTTTGATGGCAGGCAAGTTATCACTAAGCCAGAGATCTCTAACCTTTCTTCTCCAGAAATGTGATGATATTTCACAACACTCTGGCATCTTTTCTCCAAGAATCTTTTTTTTTTTTAAATTTATTTGTTTTGTTGTTGAGACTATACAGAGCAAAACATTCACCAATTCAACAGTTTCTGCATGTACAATTCAGTGACATTGACTACATTCTTCAAGTTGTACAACCATTCTCACCCTCCTTCTCTGAGCTGTGCCTCCCCCATTAACATTAACTCACTGTCCCCCAGGGTTCCCATATAATCTTTCTAGTTGCTGCTGTCAACTTGATGCCATTCTCTAAGAATCTTTTAAAACCTTATCAAGAGGTGTAGCATTTTACCGATAGGGGAAATGAAATGAATTCATAGTTGCATGATTAATAGAGGAGTTGGAAATGAAATATTCGGCTGTGATTAGAAATGCAAAATGAAATGTGAAGATGATGAAAAAAAAATCCAGATAATTCAATCTTGAAATATATTTTTCTGAGGTAATCAGATGCATATAGCAAAAAAAAAAAAAAAAAGGTTTTTGTCCTTGAATCAACTTATTTTGCTCGGCCCCTTATTTCCCTCTGGTTGTGAAGTAGGGCTCTGCATAGAAAGACTCTGCGTTTACAGGCATCTCCTCAGAAGCATCATGGCTTGCATCTCCATCTTGTCCAGCTCATCTTCTTGGAGAGAATAGATGAGAGGTTTTATCTTTGCTTCCACATATCTTACCACTATTCTCATCCTATTAAACCACCAGGCTTTATTTATTCAGGTCGCAAATAACTGAGCAGTGTAGAAATAATAGGGTACTGATAGCAAATTGTGCTTTTCTGCATCATGACTATAAATAGGTTACCTGAGACAACTTTTCAGAAGCCAATTTCAACATAATGGTTTAAACCAAAATCCAATGAAAGGAAGTCATTTTTTCACATAATGCAGTCATGATTAAGACTGATTATTTTCTCTTTATATTGATAACACCTAATCCTTAATCCTCCTTCTGAGGTTTGCTTTAATATGTAAAAATAATGGACATTTCTGAAAAAGTGCTTGCAATGGAACTACAAACTCAATAGAAATTGTACAGAATGTCCACATAGGAATTTTTCATATGAAATTGAAAGTGGCTGATGGCATTCCTTTTGGTTAGTTCCCTCAGGGAACATGACACATATCTGACAATATAAATGCAATAATACATGTCTTGGTCCAAATAGGCATTATTAGCAGGCTTTCTGTCTTGGCGTCTCTTCATATAAACACACTGTGGGGTCCTGGAGGACACAGACCAATTCGTCACTTAAACTGTTTCCTACATTAAGAAATTGGAAATGCAAAACAAGAGGAGTTGAGCCTCAGAGTTACTGGCTGCAATCTCTTCCAGCAACCCTAACAAGTCACAGATCGGATGTAAACTTGTTAGGGCAACTTGAGTCTCTGTAATCACTTGTTTATAACAGAGATTAATGTTTTTAACAACTGTAATTCCAGTTGTGTCATAAAATCATTATCAGACTAACTAAAAACATTTCTTTAATACTTACATTCATTTCATCAACAAATATTTATTGAGCACCCAGGACTCTCGGGGTGGCACAAATGATTAAGTGTTTGGCTACTAACCCTAAGGTTAGAGGTTCAAATCTACCCAGAGGCACCTCAGAAGAAAGCCCGGGTGACCTGCTTTAGAAAGATCACAGCCATTGAAAACCCTAATGAAGTGCACTTCTGCTCTGAAACACATGGGGTTGCCATGAGTCACAATCAACTTGAGGGCAACTGATTTGGTTTGGTTTGGTTTTGGATTATGTGCCAGGGACTATTCTAGGCACTGGGATACTGGTGAACATGATGGATAAGGTCCCAGCTCTCTTAGAGCTTACTTTCTAGAGGCAATAAAGAGAACAACAAAGAGCCTATGAAGAAAATAAAATCAGGGTAATGTTACTCAGTGTCATGAGGTGGGATGGGGTCAATCTTAGATCAGGGAAGACCTCTGTAAGGAGGTGTTGTTTAAGGAGATAAAGTCAGCTATGGAAAGGTACAGGAGAACAGCATTCCAAGCATTAGAAATAGCAAGTGCAAAGGCCCAGAGGCAAGAGAAAGCTTGGCATATTCATGGTACTGGAAGGAGCTCTTATAGCTGGAACCTAGTGAGCAGGGGAGGAAGAATGAGAGATGAGGAAGGACAGGCAGGTAGGGATTAGGTGCGGAATCTTTTTCTTTTAAGTTGTACTTTAGATGAAGATTTACAGAGCAAATTAGTTTCTCATTAGATAATTAATACGCATATTGTTTTGTGACATTGTTTGCCAACCCCATGGCATGTCAACACTCTCCCCTTCTTGACCTTGGGTTCCCCATTACCAGCTTTCCTGCCCCTCCTGCCTTCTAGTCCGTGCCTCTGGGCTGGTGTGCCCATTTAGTCTTGTTTTGTTTTATGCACCTGTCTAATCTTTGGCTGAAGGGTGAACCTCAGGAGGGGCTTCAGTACTGAGTTAAAAGGGTGTCTGGGGGACATACTCTCAGGGTTTATACAGTCTCTGTCAGACCACTAAGTCTGGCTTTTTTTGTGTGTGTGTGTTTGAATTTTGTTCTTCATTTTTTCCAGCTCTGTCCAGGACCTTCTATTGTGATCCCTGTCAGAACAGTAGGTGGTGGTGGCCAGGCACCAACTAGTTGTGCTGGACTCAGTCTGGTGGAGGCTGCGGTAGTTATCGTCCATTAGTCCTTTGGACTAATCTTTCCCTTGTGTCTCTGTTTTTCTTCATTCTCCCTTGCTCCAGATGGGTTGGGACCAGTGGAGTATCTTAGATGGCTGCTCACAAGCTTTTAAGACCCCAGATGCTACTCACCAAAGCAGAGTGTAGAACATATTCTTTATAAACTATGTTATGCCAATTAAGCTAGATGTTCCCTGAAACTGTGGTCCTCAGCACTCAGCCCAGTAATTCCATCCCTCTGGGAATTTGGATGTGTCTATGAAGCTTCCATGACCTTGTCTTGGTCAAGGTGTGCTGACTTCCCCAGTAGTGTGTACCTGTGGAATCTTGTAAGGCCCTGGTAAGGAGCTGGATTTTATTCTAAGAGCAGTCAGAAGCTGTTGAAGCAAGAATAGTACTTGAGCTATTTCAGTGGCCAGATAGGGCCAGGAACTTTGGACTAAAGTGGAAATTGTGGAAATGGAGATAAACAATTGATTCCAAAATATAATTTGGAGAGAGAAACAATAGGCTTCACTAATAGATTAAATGTAGGGCTTGAGGGAAAGAGGTGTTTGTCCTAAGGAATCTACTGAGATGGAAAAGATAAGTTTTAGGGGATGGAAATGAAGAGTTCCATTTTGAACATGGTTAGTTTCAGATGTCTATTGGACATCAAAACACTGACATCAGCAATTGGTCTCAACCCACCTGGAGCAAAGGGGAATGAAGAACACCAAAGACACAAGGTAATTATGAGCCCAAGAGACAGAAAGGACCACATAAACCAGAGACTACATCAGCCTGAGGCTAGAAGAACTAGATGGTGCCTGGCTATGACTGATGACTGCCTTGACAGGGAACACAACAGAGAACCCCTGATGAGCAGGACAGCAGTGGGATGCAGACATCAAATTCTCGTAAAAAGACCAGACTTAATGGTCTGACTGAGACTAGAAGGACCCCAGAGGTCATGGTCCCCAGACTTTCTGTTAGCCCAAGACAGGAACCATTCCCAAAGCCAACTCTTCAGACAGGGATTGGTCTGGACTATGGGATAGAAAATGATATTGGTGAAGAGTGAGCTTCTTGGATCAAGTAGACACATGAGACTATCTGGGCAGCTCCTGTCTGGAGAAGAGGTGAGAAGGTAGAGAGGGTCAGAAGCTGGCCGAATGCACACAAAAACAGAGAGTGGAGGGAAGAAGTGTGCTGTCTCATTAGGGGGAGAGTAACTAGGAGTATATAGCAAGGCGTATGTAAGTTTTTGTATGAGAGACTGACTTGGTTTGTAAACTTTCACTTAAAGCACAATAAAAATTAAAAAACAAAACAAAACACAACACTGATATCAGATAAGTCAGAGATAAAATCTGGACATCTTTTGCATATATATGATATTTGAAACCCGAGGACTAGACCAACTCATCTTGGGAGAGAGTATAAATCCAAGAGAAGATGGTTCAGAACTCTGTCCTATGTCACACCCATATAGAGATTGGGGAAAGGAGGAGGAGCCAGCAAAAGACATGGAGAAGGAACAGGCAGTGCAATAGGTGGAAAGCTGGAAATGTGTGGTGTTACGGAAACCAAGAGGAAAAGGTGTTACAGGA
This sequence comes from Loxodonta africana, assembly GCF_030014295.1. Lineage (NCBI taxonomy): Eukaryota > Metazoa > Chordata > Mammalia > Proboscidea > Elephantidae > Loxodonta > Loxodonta africana. The sequence goes on along the minus strand of NC_087345.1, from coordinate 79,367,895 downwards.
AGGAAGTATCTTCTGCTATTGAGAGGTAAAGCAAGATGTGAACAAAGAAATGGTCATTAGATTTGTCTCTTAAAGGCTATTGGTGACTTTGATAAGACTGAGGACACTGAATAGGATAACAAAGAGGATGAGCCTCAATCTTTGTCTTCAAAGAAATGACAATGTAATCATAGAAACAAAGTTAGTCCTAAGCAGAACTTCATTTTGTGGCTTACACTTCTTAGAATACCTGTATTATAGTGGAAACGCAGTTACTCTGTGGAATAATCTTTTCTCTAGATTTAAGGGCCCCTATAGGGACACTGGAAACCCTGGTGGTGTAGTGGTTAAGTGCTATGGCTGCTAAGCAAAAGGTCGGCAGTTTGAATCCACCAGGTGCTTCTGGGAAACTCTACAGGGCAGTTCTACTCTGTCCTATAGGGTCACTATAGTTGGAATTGACTTGACAGTAATGGGTTTTAGAGGTCAGTGAGTCTAAATTTTCACCTTAGGCCTTCCATGACAGAATGACAGATGTCAACATTTGCTTGAACATTTCCAGGGATGGAAGTTCATCTTATAAGAGAGTCCATTTTGTGGTTAATGGTTTTGGTCTCTCTGAGAGCATGGAGATTAATCATGCCGGGATGTTTTAAATATATATCCCTTTTCTATTCTTCCTTTTCCTCCTTATACTCTGTCTGGGTGGTGTGTGTGTGTGTGTGTGTGTGTGTGTATGTGTGGTGGTTTGAAAGATCATGGGCTTTCTGAGTTAGACAGATAAAGTTTTATATGCTAGCTCTGGCACCTGTTTAATTTTAGGCAAGTTCTTTTACTTTGTGGGCATCAATCTCTTCATTACTATAACAGGTACAACACCACTTATTTCATAGGGTGATGCAAACGATCAATGCACTCAGCTGCTAGCAGAAAGGTTGGAGACTCAAGTCCACTCAGAGGTACCCCAAAAGAAAACCCTGGTAACCTACTCCTGAAAAATCAGCCAGTGAAAACCTTATGGAGCACAGTTCTACTCTGACACACATGGGGTTGCCATGAGCTGGAGACTACTGGTTATTATGGGGGTAGAATGAGATGATCTGTGTAAATACTAAATGTCTGGTAAATGGCAGGCATGCAGTAGATGTTCGTTCCTCTCCCTCCCTTTGCTCTGTGGTGAGACCAGCTCTTGCCTCTGCTGGGAGCTTCCTCTGGGAAATGTTTCTTGACACTCTCTATCCCTCCCTACCACAATCAATCACCTTTTTTCTCTCTCTCATTTTTTATGTGTACCTTATCAAACCATCTAGCACACATACTGTGATTGGTTACTACATTTTTCCCCCAACTAGATTGTAAACCCCTGGTTTGGAAATGTTTTCATCTTGAGGAAGGCAAAGTATCATAGAGATTAATGGCTCAGCTTTGAAGCCAAATTGCCTGGGTTTGAATTCCAGCTCCATCCTTGTCAGTTAAATGGCTGTGGGAAATTTATTTAAACTCTTTGTGCCTTGTTTTTTCATTTGAGGAATGAATAATCCTAGTACTGACAAAATTGGGTGAGGATTAAATGAGATAATTAGGAGAAGGTTCTTGAAAAGTGCCTGACGCAAAATCAGCACTCCATAAATGTTTGCTAACATAAGGATTGTCTTTGAAGCCCCTGCAGATCTGGGGTTGGGTGTCCTAAAGGAGCTAGTTTGTGGAATGACTGAACAAAGTGACCAAATGTAGAACACAGGTCACTACCTAGGTGGGTAAGTACATCACAGATAATGGTTTTATTTTAGGATGATGCTTTAAAAAATTTCAGAAGACGTACATAAAAGTATGCTATTATAAAAAAGTCAAATAATATACAGTAAAACCTGCAAAAGCTGGAATGTGTGTAAGGCAGAAACCTGTCAAAGAAGGAAAGCTCAAGTATTTTCCACTAAAATGAGCGATAGAAAAGTGGTCAGACTATACCCTGTCAAAGGTGGAAAACTTACGGGACCCAGGAAAAACAAGGCAGTCCCGTCGAGTTCGGGCTTTCACAGGTTTCGCTGTAGAATTATACCAAGTAAGAAGAAAAAGACCCCACTCATACTTCTTCTGCTCCCCAGTTCCCCATCTTCTTCTCATACGTACCAATGTTGGCAGTTCAATGTGTATCAAATTGCTACACACAGGTTGAAGGGCAAAATTTATCACCAAAATATCAGAGATGAATTAATCAATTAGAATTTATTGGAAATTTATTCTAAATTATGTTAGAAACTTATTCTAAATTAACTTAGAAACTTATTACTAACCACTTGTTTTTAAAATAATTGTTTTGTGCCTGAATTAAACCTTTTGTTTCCTCTTCAGGATGATTTGTGTGCCAGATAGAGACTGCCTTTGAAGGATTGTTTGGGGGTAATGGGAAGGGGTCCCTTGCTTAAAAATTCCCTCCCACTACTTCATCATATGCCTGATATTTTCTCATTAGAGCTGAAATTTTTTGAGTTCAGATATGATAGCCAAAAAGACCCCGTAAAGTTGTAAGCAAGCACAGTTGCCACTGGGCAGCTTAAGGGGAGGGAAGGCCTGGGGATGGACATAGCAGCTTTGTCCATATCAGTGTTCTGCCTTTGGTTTGTCCTGCTGGAAGAATTCGAAGCCCCTTTCTGACTGGGGTGCTTTAACCTTCTTGGCTCCTACCAGTTGCTGTGCAGTCAACTGTGACTCATGGCGACCTCATGTGTGTAAGGGTAGAACTGTACCCCTTCAGGGTTTCTATGGCTGAGTTTTTGGAAGTAAATTCCTGGGCTTTTCTTTTTCTTTTTTTTTTTTTTTGCTATAAAGGAAAATTTAATAATAAGAAAACAAATATTACAACAAACTTTTATATTTAGATAGACCATTAATCTCTAACATGTTATAACTAAAAACATTTCTTTCTATTCTTTACTCTTACAAATTCTTCAGTGATTTTGTCACAGTTAAGCTGCCGAACAATGTCTACTTCCATGATAGGTAATAAGGATAATGAATCGAGCCTTTCTTGAATCATTGTTGTGCACTCGCTTTTCCTTGTGTCCTGTCTGCTTGGCATCTATGGGTCTTTGCTTTGGACTACTGGTGCTCTTGTTTTGTTGATGCCCTAAGCATGTGCTTACCTTGCTTATTGGGTAATCCATCCCTGCTGAGACTTAAGACTATCTGTTTCAACATGACTTAACTCCTTGTTCTTGCAATTTTTTTTTTTTTTTTTGGCAGGATTTCTTCTGAGGAGTCTCTGGGTGGACTCAAACTGCCAAATTTTCAGATAGCAGCAGGGGTTCTAACAAGTTCCCAGGCTGCTGGTTAGGGACCAATTCTGAGAACTACTAGTAGAGCAGTGGTTCTCAAAATTTATTATACATAAAAATCACCTGGGGATCTTGTGTTAAATTGTAGATTTGATTCAGTATATATAGAGTGGAAACGTGAATTCTCAGTAGGGGTGTGAACCAGAACAAACCGGATGGAAGCCTGGGTTAGCAGCAGAGTTCTTTAATCATTGGCATCACCCAGGAACTCCCCTTTGGTTCCTACTTCCTGATTTCTTCATGCTCTCGTTCTTCAGTTGAAATTCCTCCCTTCAGACTCCTTTTATATTTTGGAAAAACAGTAGGAGGAGCTCTTTGGATGAGCTGAGGCAATAGCCATCCTTTGATAATAAATTTTTATTTCTAAGGCATTGTACCTAGGCCTAGAGGCATTTTACTGTGGTAGGTTTTTACCTCTTTTTAAAATAAATAGGAAGGGACATATGAATTTTTATCAAATCACTGGTCTAAAAACAAAGCCCATATTTTCTAATAATCCTTTATTATTAACGTTTTCTTATTATCCTAAAAACTAGTCACTTCTCTTCTGAGTTTATGATAATATAATATTATCAGTTGGAACATTATTATAGCTGTTTAGATTTGAAGATTTATTATGGGACTAGAGTTATATCTTCTGGGAAAATATGATTCTATATTCATAGATGTTGCTGATTTATTAATGAAATCTTTTAATTTTTATGATATTTTAATACTTTTATTTGTCTAAATGTTCGAATCATCAATATCCCAAGGCTTAACAGTGCTTATGGTATCATTGCATTTAGGACAATAAATTTCATATTTATAATTCAGGAATCCCCAGCTAGCTGATCATGATAAATTATGAAATCTCACTAGCTGAAATGTGGGTAGATGTTGCTGTTTTGATTTACTTTGCTCTCTGTGGCTAGCATTTTATGTGGAAGTTAGCAGCTATTAGACTCCACTCCTATAAGCTCCCTGTTATGGACTGAATTGTGTCCCCCAAAAAGTTGTGTTGAAGTCCTTACCCCTATGTCTGTGAATGTGACCGTGTTTGAGAACAGGGATTTTCTTTCATTATGTTAATTAGGCAATACCAGTGTAGAGTAGGTCCTAAATCCAATAACTTCTGAGGGGTATCCCATAAAAAGAGCAGAGTAGACACAGGGAAACATACATATTAGGAAGACAGATGCCAAGGAATACCAAGGAATAAGGAACTCCCGGGGCTACCAACAAGGAGGACCTTCCGCTAGAGCTGATGTCCTGATGTGGACTTCTAACCTCCAAAGTCGTGAGGCAATAAATTCCTGTTCTTTAAGGTTACCCACTGGTGGTATATATGTATTTTTGGTATGGGCAGCACTAATTAACTAAGATAAATGATTAAAAATTTTTGGCAAAATAAAAAGCAGGTCCAACAAAGAGGTATAATTGGAATAGAAGTTCATTCATTTGGTTTTTCATCATTCAGCATAATATTAGTGTGGGCATCACACTAAGTGCTGGTGAGATATGAAGATATGTCTTAAATGGGATACCCCAAAAAGCAGGGCCTGATAAGGGACTTGTTGGTATGGAGTTTTATTTTGAGAAAAAACAGGAGTAGGAGACTAGGAGTAATGAAATAGGAAAGTGTTACTGGAATGGCTTATCACTATGGGCAACTGGGGTTCGATACCACTGGAGACCTCTTGGGAAGCATTGTAGGATCCCCCTCATAACTGTGCACTGGACACATGGAAGAGAGAAGAATTTATACACTGATTTCTGCTTTCCTTGAATAAGGATTTCTCTTCGAAAGTGTTAACTCCTTCCACTTCCCAGTTTGTGCAAGCGTCAGAATGGCCGAATGACTCTTGGTGTCCCCCAGAAGAAGCAGAGAGGTCCTCAATGCAGTTGAGAGAATGTGCTGTCAGTTTTCAGTGCTGGTTTCCATGGCTCCAGCTGGACTAAAAAGTGGGCCAGGAGGATGTGAGATGAGGCAGAAGAGAAGTCCGATATAAGAGACCATGTGTGCTCATACACCTTATTATATAGTGGGGGACTTAGATGATCGGCAAGTACAAACAATACAGTGTGAGAAGTGACAAGACAAAGGGAGAGTTTCTCAATTAAAACTGTGTTGGCTATATGTAATAGAAACCCAACAGTAGTGGCTTAACACACTGGGTTTTTTTTTTTTCTCATGTAATGAGAAGTCCAGGGGAGGCAGTCCATGGCTGGTGCAAATGCTCAACGAGGTTATCCAAGACCAAGCTCTGTCCAGCTTCCTGCTCTGCCATCTTTAATGTTTGGCTTTCATTCTAACAGATGCAAGATGGTTGCTTTGCTTCTGGGCACTCTGTGTTCCAGGCAGGAAGGCAGGGAGAGGATAAAGGGCAAGAGCATGTACCAGCTGAGTCTGTTTTTAATTAGGAAAACCAGAGCTTTCTTGGAAGCCCCACCCTAGAATTCTGCTTACACGTCATTGAGCAAAGTAGTCACGTGGTCACTCCTGGCTCAAGGGAGTCTGGGGAGGTGAGTACTTTTAACTGAACACATTGTACACTGAACGGAATAGGGGTTCTGTTGGTAAGGAAGAAGGGAGGAAGGACATTGTGTAAGCAATTTCAGTGGTCTGCCTCAGAAGTCCAGAGTGCTATGGGAACATGAAGGAGGGATCCAAACCTGGACTTTGGGGGGTGTAGGGTGGTCAAAGAAGGGCCCCAAAAGTGACTCTTGAGCTGGGTATTGAAAGTTGAGCTATAATTAGTCAAAGCATATGTGAGCTTGTGTTGGTGTATGAGGGCAAAAGATAGGGAAGTGGTTGAGTAGAATGACAATCTAGGCACTATATGGAAGAACACGGAAATATGAGATTATAGGATTTAAGAATTCAGAGAGCTACCACATGGCTAAAGAATTGAGAGCAAAAGGGTAGTGGTGAGGTACAACTCTGATAGGAATTAAGAAATTGGACTAGATCACAAAGGGCCTTCTATGCCATAATGAGGAATTTGGATTTTACTTGAAGGTTAAAAACCAAACCCATTACCATCGAGTCGATTCCTACTCATAGCGACCACATAGGACAAAGTAGAATTTTTCTCATACGGTTTCTAAGGAGCATCTGGTGGATTCAAACTGCTGATCTTTTGATTAGCAGCTGTAGCTCTTAACCATTATGCCTCCAGGGTTCCCGCTGGAAGGTTATGGGATGTTGCTTAAGTATTTTTTTTCATTGTTTAAGTATTTTAAGAGGGCAGGTAATGTGATAAGATCTGTACAGTACTTAAAAAAATATGAAAAAATTGTGAAGAACGGATTAGAAGACAGAAGGCTGGCAATAATCAAGGACTTGCCATAGTCCAAGCCAAAAAATGATGCAGTCTTGAACTAACAGGGTTAGGGAGAAGTAGACCGATTCGAGAAACATTGTGGAGACAGAATTGGTAGGACTTGGTGGGCAACTGTGTGATGCAATTTCTCTAATCCAGCAGCACAAGAGGAGGAGTAGATTTCAAGGGAAAAATGAAGAGTGGACATGCTGAGGTCGAAGCTCCTGTGGGACAGTCAAGAGGTGATGTCCAGTAGGCAGTGAAAATGTTGGGACTGGAAATTTTGTAAGGGATTTGTGCTGGAATCATAAATTAGAGGTCGGTGGCATATGAGTGGCAATTGAAGCCTTGGGCACAGGTAATGCCACTCAGATATAGTGGGTATAAAAAAAGAAGAGCGTGGAGGGCAGCACTATCAGGCACACTAACATTTAGAAGATGGATGGAAGAAGACAAGCCCATACAGGAGACAGAGAAGGAGGGTGAGAAAGACACAAGCAACTCCAGAAGAGAGTGATGTACTGAAAGATAGGGAGGAGAGAGACTCAGTGTATGGTGTAGTGGCTAATATGAGCTTCAGAGTCAGGCAGACTTCATTCCCAGTCCAAATTCTACCCCTACTAATTGCGGGATCCAAGGCAAATTTGTAAAATGAGGCTAATAATATCTCTTATCTCACAGAGCTGTTATGAGGCATATATGAGCTAATACATATAAGGTGCTTAGAACAGTACTGGAAACATACTAAGTGCTCAAAAATGTTGTATCTCTTCCTATATGTAACTCTACTTAATCTATAAAAACTTCTACTTTTAAAAATGTTATCTGGAGTCATTTTTTTCCCCTAAGGTAATGCAGAGATTGTGTTGTCTTTTTTACTGTTGTCCTTCTCAGGACAGTGGCAAGTGTAACATTGATGTTTCTCACAAACACAAGTACTCACACACACCACACCACACATATAACACATACACACTCATATCACACACCACATCACATATCACATCACGAAGACAAGTCACCTTCTGCCATCACACACACAATCACTATTGAGGCTATTGGCCTTGAAGTATTTTTTTTCCGCTTTCGAAACTATCAAAAATCTTTGTGATGGGGAAATAGGGATAGGTTAATTCAAGTGAGCAACTGATCTTTTTGGCATAGCCCAAGCCGCTTTTGGGGGTTGTGTGTTCACACAAATACTTAAGAAATTGGCTTGATGTGGTCAAGTGTGGGAAGGGAGAAATGCTTGACAGTAAATCCACAGTCTCAGTTTGTGGTTTGTGACTACTTACTCCCCCAACTACTAAGGGAGGATCAAGCTGAAAATGGATGTTTTCCATATTCATCAGTCTTTGGATAAAGGAATGTGTTTATTAAGTCATACTACATCCTATAACGGTCAGAGTAACTCAAACTGTGTCTCTGGTGTGGGATGCTCTCTCTCCTTTTCTTCACCTTTTCTAATTCTATCTGTCCTTTAAAGTCAAACTCAAGTCTCAAGCGTGAGAAAATAAGTGAGATTGACTTTGCTCATGAGCGCTGAGGGACACATTGACGTAGGTACAATGTAGAAGACATTCCTCCAAGATATAAATCAGTTAATGGAGACAACGGACCCCAACCGAGGCTGTATGATGCTGCAGTAACAAATCTCAGTGCCCTAGCCCGTAAAGCTTTTCCTTGCACACCCTTCCTGTACATCCAACGTGAGTGGGCAGGTGGTGGGGCATGGGGTGTGGGGTCGGGTAGTGGTGGAGTTCTGCCCCACATGTCACTCGGGGACCAGGCTGAGAGTGGCTCCATCATCTGGAATGTCTTTGTTCCAGCAAAGAAAGAGCGAGACTGGAGAGGCCGAAGTATGGTATGGGGACTTATCACTGCCTCAACCTGCAAGTGAGACAACTAACTTATCCTTACATTTTATTGGTCAGAACTAGTCACACGGCCCCTTTTAATGGCAAGAGGGCTGGGAGTGTAATCTCCTGAATGCCCAGTAAGAGAAATAAATCTGTATATCTGTGCAGATGGGCAGTGTCTACAAAAGCACATAAATAGGCCAATGGGGTTGCTGCTCATAGGTGAGGGGTGAATGTGAGGGATCATGGGTTTCACTTTCGAAAATGACATAGAAGTCATTGAAACTTCTGGGTAATAGCCAGGTGCACCCAGATGTACCTGGCCTTTGGATAGCAAGGGAAGCTAGACTTAAAACCCAATTCTACAACCTATGGAAGCCCAAAGCCTCAAATAGATGGTTAGAATGGACTTTGCACACTAAAAAAGCTCACTTGAGCATGCGTGCATCAGAAGAAATCAGGATCCTCCAGTCCACAATCACGGACCACAGGAAGAGTTCTGAGCTCAGAAACCGTGGTACTGAAGCATAGGTATCGGTACCACGGTTTTTTGGCTAGTAACTTGTCATTTACCTGAATGGTTGGCTTCATTTAGCAAACAATAATGGTTTGACTCAACAGCACTGGGTTTGGTTTTGGTTTTGGTTTTGTTTTTTTCTCTAGGGTCACTATGAGTTGGAATTGATTCTACAGCAATGGGTTTGGTTTTTTTCTAGAAGATATTTTACTGGGCCAAACTCCTCAGTGGGGCTACACACGAGGGTAACAACTCATTCATCCAATTTTTTTTTTCTTTTAAATTACTTAGAGGGTGAGAAACTAGGGACACCAAAAGAGGGTATCAAGGTGGTCCATAGACCATTTACTGCTGAAATCATTGCAAACCCAATTTTTTTTCTTTCCTCACTTTTAAACATATGAATTTGGAAACAATCTGTTCTGTATGAAAATCTGAGAAGTTGGTTCCATGCATAAATGAGCTGTAACCTCAGCTGACTGCATTTTATGATTTCACCAGAGCCTTTTCTTTCCATGAGGCTGGCAGAAAAGAGCAAATTTAACTGAGGCTTAATATTTTGAATAATCCATTTCCATGTTCTTGTAGATCTAAAAATGTAACCTTGACAACTGCAGACACCTGGGCTAGCAGGGTAGATCCTGGGTACAATCAGGCCAGACACAGAACATCTGGGAGAGAGGATTAAGGTTCTGATATGATGAGCAGGAAAACCCTAAAACCAAAGCAAACCTGTTGCCATTGAGTCAAACCCTAGTAGGAGGGAATTTTGGAGTGGGGACTAGCTTCGTAAGTGGCCAGTTCGTTAGTGAATTATTTCTTGTTCTAAGTACTTTTGCTTCCCTTGTAACTGGGGCCTAGAATGAATACTCTGAAAATGAGGACTCCAGTAGGTCAAGATATGTTTGCAAATATTCTATGTCCACAGCAAATCATTTAGCCAGTCCTAAAGTGGTTTTTTAAAGTGGAGCAAATGGCTAAGCTCCTGGCTGCTAACCGAAAGGTTGGTGGTCAGACTCCACCTGGCGATCTACTTCCAAAAGATTATATTTCTGTTCTGAAACACGTGGTGTTGTTATGAGTTGAAATTGATTGGAAGGCGACTGTTTTTTTTTTTTTTTTTTGAAAGTACACTTCAAGAGCCCCTGGGTGGCACAAGTGATTAGGTGCTTGGCTGCTAACTGAAAGGTTGGTGGTTCTAGTCCACTTTAGAGGTGCCTCAGAAGAAAGGCCTGGTAATCTACTTTCTAAAAAAATAATCAGCCATTGAAACCCTATGGAGCACAGTTCTACTTTGACACACATAGGGTCGCCATGAGTTGGAATCAACTCAATGGCAACAGGTTTTTAAAGTACATTCCATCCAAGGAGGTGGGGGAAGGAAGGCATGTTTCTGAGCAATAATCTAAACCAGCACTGAAGGGGTGAAGCACGCAGGAGATGCCCCTCCATTTTCTCTGCAGAGCAGGAGGGAAGTAGAGGCAAGTCCCGAACAGGTGGAGAAAGCCCTTTCAGGAGCCCAGTGTGGCCTGGCTGTTCTGTTGAATTCCATACTATGTTTTGCAGTCGTGTACAGTACTAGGGGGACCAAAAAGTTTCAGTCCATGTATTATATGTTAAGGCTATATTTATGTATATACATATCATTTATTGAATCCCTACTATATACAAAGCAGTTTCCATGCGTATCTTAGGGATCAACAAACTTTTTCTCTAAAGGGCCACATAGAAAATATTTTAGGCTTTTCAGGCCATACCATCATGTCTGCTGCAAATACTCAACTGGCTGTTGTAGCATGAAAGCAGCCAGAGACAACACAAAGTCAATGAGGATAGTTATGTTCCCATAAAACTTTCTTTATGGACTTTGGAATTTGAATTTTACATAATTTTCACATGCCATGAAATATTATCATTCTTTTGATTTTTTCCAGCCATTTAAAATGTAAAACTATTCTTATCTTGCTGTACAAAAACAGGTGGTGGGCCAGATTTGGTTTGAGGGCTCTAGTTTGCTGACCCCAGCTTTGTCGTATTAAATCTTCGCAATAAGCCTCACGAGACAGCTATATTGCCCTGTGTTAGAGATGAGTATTACAGAAGTTTAGCATTTCTGCTAATTTCTGGCAATCAGATAATATCCCACCAAAAAGATAGTGTGATTTTTTTGCTTTTGACTAATGACATTTTCATAACGTGTAATAGAACAATATCGTTTTAGTGTTCTTTGAGTATATTTTAAATATCATCTGTATGGCAGAAAGAAGATACCTTTATCTTATTTTCCATATTTTTCTGCATATTGTTGATTCTTAAATTATTTGACTGTGACATATAAAGAATAATTTATTTTAGTCTTCTCCATATAATTATATTTTGTTTGGCTAAAGATTAAATACACTCTAGGGGGAGAGGAGAGTAGTTTTGAGTGATGCCAGGGAAAGTCAGTGTGGAATGAAAACTTTGCCATTTGACATGTCTTTAATTGAAAGATGGCTAAATGTTAACAAATATGAATGTTAGTGCACATACACACGCACATGCACACGCACACGCACACACACACACGTACACACTCCCTCCAGGGAAAGAACTTGGTAAAACCTGGGATAGATGCAAGGAAAGGGTTTCTCTCTTCCACATACTCGATGTGGTGCATTACTAATGCCTCAGTGAGTTTAAATAAAACAACTAGACTCATAAGAATTCATACATATTCCCGGCATATTAAATTTTACACTATAATAGAATTCCTTTATTATATGGATTTTTTAGTTAAATGGATTTAGATAGAATATGAGCCAAATAATGTTCCTTGAAACACAGTCTCTGAATACAATAAAGATCTGATCCATCATAGATATTAGTTTTAGCCTCCGGGGTTCTCCTACATTTAAAATTTTGAAACTTCTTATTTAAATAATAGGCAGTTAAAAATTTTCAGAATGCATCGATTTGCATATGATCAAGGCATTTATATCAAATGGGCTATACAGAAGGTCTGAAGAACTTCAAGTGATAATGAACAACATATCCACCGTTTGTATGTTAAAAACAAAACAAAACTCTAAATTGCCCAGCATGACTGTGTCTAATTACATATCACAATATCAGTGGGTAATTGAGCTTTCTACGGGAAAAATTTGTTCCAAAGTCAAAATGTCATCTTGCTGTCATAATCCCACAGATTACTATAAACAGAGCTGGAGAAATTGTGCTGTGACTGAGAAGATGTGATGTGAATCCTGCTCATTATTGGGGACATGACTTCCATTGTAATTACCTACCTATCGCAATAGCTTCCTTCTGCCATCTCCTGCTTACCTGCTGCCACACACACAATTCATTAACATTCAGGCAATACAGTACCATTTGTACAGTTAACCTCTGAGCAAAGCAGGGTCATTATTTCATTATGATGGATTCTGTAATAACACAACAGCCTGCATCGAGGATTAATATTTCTCTTTTCTTCATTTATGGTTAAATTAGTAGTTAGTCCAGCACCTGGGTCCCATTATATTCTTGTTTGCCTCATCTTTTGTTGAGAATTCAATTGGCTTAGAGGAAACTTCAGAACCCTCTGGCCAAGGAAGAACCGCATTTCCCTCTGGCTGACATCTACTTTGAGAAGTAGGAAAGATATTTGGCATCACGTCTGGTTTGAATATGAAAAAAATAGTGGTGCTATGAAATGAACCAAAGGAACATATGGTCTAGAAAGTCATTGTGGCTTTTGGAAATCGAGATTAGATTCAATTAGACGAAAGTTCTAGCAACTTGTTTATTGTGATGAGAATCTTGAGACTTGAGCTCGTTCTGGTGTTTCTAACCAAAGTGTACAGACCTTAAGTTTGAGCTTTATTTTCACGGTGTCTCATTCCATTTGGTAAGCCATTGCAAACAGCTGCATTCTATGTAAAGAAGCAGTTTGTTTCCCCATAAGTAGTTACTTGAACTTTTTGAGAATAGAATTATTATACTGAGATGGTTTTAAGAGGAAAGCGGCTCTCACTTTTAAGAAACATCTCTTATTGTAAAGAATAACAAAAGTCAGGAAGAGGCAGCAAGTTAATGTTTCTGAGAATCTCTATTAACCTTTGGTGCCTGTGCCCATCACGTCTTTTTTTTTCCCCCAACAACACTGGAATATTGTTTAGAAATTCTATGGTAATTAGTGAAACATTTTACAAAGCTTTATTTTATGCTTCTGTGACTGTCTTTTGGAATAAGGCTTTGAATTAACTTGGCATGCTTACAATTTTCACCATGGGCAGTTGAATAAAATGCCTAACAGATGTCAGAGCAGCATAACTCACAGATTTAGGCCACCTTTTAAAATAGATACTTTCTCTGGGGCAAGTTCCTTACTAGATGCTCTAGTCCTTTTTTTTTTTTTTTTTTTAACCCCGTAAGGTGAGAGTTATTGTCCTGACCCAAGAAGAGAAAACTGAGGCTCTTGGAGATTAAATGATCTGCTTAGGGCCACACACCTGGGAAGTGGTGGAGTCAGAATTTAAATGTGGGTCTGTCTGACTATAGAGCCGATTGTCTTTCCATCATGATATATCTTACCGAACCACTCACTCAGGGGTGGATTATCCAATAGGCAGGGAAAGCACAGTGCTTACCTTGTTTATCAGATCATCTGTAGTGAAAAATTTCACAGTTTTTTTTTTCACCACGTCAAAGACTCTGCTTCTAGGTATGGCTGGCATCTGTCTCTCTCCCAAGCCCACAGCACCTTCCTACAGAAGCAAAGTCTCTTTTCAAATTTACAATCCTTGACATGGGCAGATGACCCAGTAAGCGAGGTAAGCATCAGTTTACTTATAAACGCTGTGCTTACCTTGCCTATTGGGTGATCCACCCCTGTATTCACTCGTAATACATCCAAGTAAAGACAACAATTGTGTGTGCTTATCTCAGAAAAAAACCCAAACAAACAAATACCAAGAGGAATGCAAGAATTTAAAGTGAATAAAAATCAATTGAGTTTGTGATTGTGTAGAACATCATGTGCCCAGACTTACACAGAGTCTTTAATAAGGTTATTCTTCAGTGCCCTAAATAGATACTGTTAATTTTCTACATGTAGAATTTTCAGAATGGATAGACTATATTTTTCAGAACCTAGAACTGGTTTTGGGTTTTATTTTGGATGGGAGGGTAGCTTGCATTAGATAGTAACACTTAGAGAAGTATTGTATTGCAGTTCATCAATAGTTTATGCTGTGAATATTGCATCCAAATAAGAAAAGCTGGTGTGCCAGTTATCAATTTATTCCGTTTCAGCTTCAAATTTATTCTTTATTGCCTCCTCTGTGAAAATGGAGCTGGGCCCTTGAAATATTTCTCCTTTGCCAGCTGGCATGATATTAAACTTTGCCAGTAGAGGGTGCTGAAGGGATTCTGGGTTTTTCTTCCTGGTTCTGGTGTGCTCTCTTGGCAGGCTCCTGCTCTGTGAGTGACTTCTACCTTGCAGGGCACAGCTTTCATTGGAGTTCAGTTCCTGCAACTTGTAGCTTCCAGTATCTGGCTCCTCAGCAAATGGCTCCCGCAGCACACAGCTCCTGTAGCACATGGCAACTGGCAGAGTCCAGCGGTTAACAGCTTCCTAACAAGTTCCAAGGCATGGCACTTCAGCAACTTCTCTCTCTCCAATGTGCTATGACTGTGTCCTGTCCAACAAGGTCTGGATCTAGGGACTAGGAAGAGGAGAGGTCTTCCTTGAGAAGTCCATCTCAGCCCTAGGAATAGTAGCTACTCCTTATAGCTGCAATTCCTATATTCTTTAGAATTTTCATTACTTCTTTCTAGTTTATCCCATTACTCCAATCCCCTGATATAGTTAAACTTTCCCTGTTAAAATTGCTGTGAGGTTTCTGTTTCCTGGTTGGACACTGACTGACATAGCTGAGTAGCAATGTTCTGGGAGTAAGACAATGTCTAGATATCGCAGAACTTTTTAGCAATCTAGGAAGAAGCTTTGAGACCTGGGAGGAAAAGAATGTCTTGATATTTGATAGATTTTGAAAGAGAAAGATGACTCAAGGACAGAGTGAGTTCTTAGGTGGGAACATTAATTCTCTGCACTATGGTTTCTCCTATCACTTAGAGAAAAAGCCAAAGCTTCACAGTGGTGGGTAAGGCCTGATATGATCTGCCCCCATCCCCCTCACTCCAGCAGCTCCAGCCACACTGTTCTTGTGGTCCTTGGACACCCCAGGTATACAACTGCCTCAATGCCTTACACTTACTATTCCTTCTGCCCAAAGTACTTCCCTCAAGGTATTGGCCTGATTTACTCCCTCTCTCCTAATAAGTATTTGCTCCATTGTCACCTCCTTAGTGAGACCTTCCCTGACCACTCTTTTTAAATTTGCAACCCTTCCCTGGCACTCCCCACAGCCTTCTCTTATTTATTTTTCTCCATAGTATTTGTCATCTTCTAAGATGCTATATTCCCCCATGTATTCATCAGTTTGTCATACTGTGGGGCTTGCTTGTTGCTGTGATGCTGGAAGATATACCATCGGTATTCAGATGCCAGCAGGGTCACCCATGGAGGACAGGTTTCAGCTGAGCTTCCAGACTAAGACAGACTAGGAAGAAGGATCTGACAGTCTACTTCTGAAAGGCATTAGCCACTGAAATCCTTATGAATAGCAGCGGAACATTGTCTGAAGTAGTGACAGAAGATGTGCCCCCCGGGTTGGAAGGCACTCAAAATATGACTGGCGAAGAGCTGCCTCCTCAAAGAGGAGTTGACCTTAATGATGTGAATAGAATCAAGATTTCGGGACCTTCATTTGCTGATATGGCATGACTCAAAATGAGAAGAAACAGCTGCAAACATACATTAATAACCAGAACCTGGAATGTACAAAGTATGAATCAAGAAAAATTGGCTGTTTATGATAGCAAAAAGATGGAAGCAACCAGGGTGCCCATCAATGGGTGAATGGATAAATAAATTATGTTATATTCATACAATGGAATACTACGCAACAATAAAGAACAACGAGGAATCCGTGAAACATTTCATAACATGGTGGAATCTGGAAGGCATTATGCTGAGTGAAATTAGTCAGTTGTAAAAGGGCAAATATCGTATGAGACCACTATTATAAGGACACGAAAAGTAGCTTAAACAGAGAAGAAAATACTATTTGATGGTTACAAGAGTGGGGAGGGAGGGAGGAAGGAAGAAGGGTTTTCACTAGTTAGACAGTAGATAAGAACTATTTTAGGTGAAGGGAAAGACAGCACACAATACAGGAGAGGTCAGCACGACTGGAATAAACCAAAAGCAAAGAAGTTTCCTGAATAAACCGAATGCTTTGAAAGCCAGCGTAGCAGGGGTGGGGGTTTGGGGACCATGGTTTCAGGGGACAACTAAGTCAATTGGCATAATAAAATCTATTAAGAAAACATTCTGCATCCCACTTTGGAGAGTGGCTTCTGGGGTCTTAAACACTAGCAAGAAAGAGGCCATCCAAGATGCATCAACTGGTCTCAACCCACCTGGAGCAAAGGAGAATAAAGAACACCAAAGATACAAGGTAAATTATGAGCCCAAGAGACAGAAAGAGACACATAAACCAGAGACCACATTAACCTGAGACCAGAAGAACTAGATGGTGCCTGGCTACAACCGATGACTGCCCTGACAGGGAGCACAACAGAGAACCCCTGAGGGAGCAGGAGAGCAGTGGGATGCAGACATCAAATTCTCATGAAAAGACCAGACTTAATGGTCTGACTGAGACTAGAAGGACCCCGGTGGTCATGGTCCTCAGATCTTCTGTTAGCCCAAGATAAGAACCATTCCCAAAGCCAACTCTTCAGACAGGGATTGGACTGGATTATGGGATAGAAAATGATACTGGTGAAGAGTGAGCTTCTTGGATCAAGTAGATATATGAGACTATGTGGGCAGCTCCTGTCTGGAGGGGAGATGAGAAGGCAGAGGGGGTCAGAAACTGGCTGAATGGACACAAAAATAGAGAGTAGAGGGAAGGAGTGTGCTGTCTCATTAGGGGGAGAGCAACTAGGAGTACATAGCAAGGTGTATATGAGTTTTTGTATGAGATACTGACTTGATTTATAAACTTTCGCTTAAAGCACAATAAAAATTAAAAAAAAAGAAAGATTGGAAGTCATCAAAAGTGAAATGGGATGCATAAACATTGATATCCTATGCATTATTGAGCTGAAATGGACTGGTATTGGCCATTTTGAATTAGACAATCATATGGCCTACTATGCAGGGAATGACAACTTGAAGAGGAATGACATTGCATTCATCTTCAAAAAAAAATTTCAAGATCCATCCTGAAGTACAACGGTGTCAGTGATAGGATAATATTCATACGCCTACCAGGAAGACCAGTTAATACAACTATTATTCAAATTACACACCAACCACTAAGGCCAGAGATGAAGAAATTTAAGATTTTTATCAACTTCTGCAGTCTGAAATTGATCAAACATGCAATCAGGAGGCATTGATAATTACTGGTGATTGGAATGTCGGCGCTGGAAGCAAAGAAGAAGGATTGGTAGTTGGAAAATACAGCCTTGGTGAAAGAAATAATGCTGGAGATCGAATGATGGAATTTTGCCAAACCAATGACTTCTTCATTGCAAATACCTTTTTTTGACAACATAAATGGGGACTACACACATGGACCTCGCCAGACGAAATACACAGGAATCATATGGACTACATCTGTGGAAGGAGACGATGGAAAAGCTCAATATCATCAGTCAGAAAAAGGCCAGGGGCCGATTGTGGAACAGATCATCAATAGCTCCTACGCAAGTTCAAGTTGAAGCTGAAGAAAACTAGAACAAGTCCACGAGAGCCAAAGGATGACGAGTATATCACACTTGAATTTAGAGACCATTTCAAGAATAGATTTACCACTTCGAACATTAATGACCAAAAATCAGATGAGTTGTGGAATGACATCAAGGACATCATACATGAAGAAAGCAAGAGTTTATTAAAAAGACAAGAAAGAAAGAAAAGACCAAAATGGATGTCAGAAGAGACTCTAAAACTTACTCTTGAACATTGAGTAGCTAAAGCAAAAAGAAGAAATGATGAAGTAAAAGAACTGGACAGAAGATTTCAAAAGACAGCTCAAGAAGACAGTTTTATAATGACATATGCAAAGCCCTGGAGATAGAAAACCAAAAGGGACGAACATGGCATTTCTCAAGCTGAACCAACTGAAGAAAAAATTCAAGTCTCTAGTTGCAATAGCAAAGGATTCTATGGGGAAAATATTAAACAACACAAGAAGCATCAAAAGAGGGTGGAAAGAATACACAGAGCCATTATACCAAAAAGAATTGGTCTATGTCGAACCATTTCAAAAGGTAGCATATGATCAGGAACCGATGGTACTGAAGGAAAAAGTCCAAGCTGCTCTGAAGGCACTGGTGAAAAACAAGGCTCCCGGAATTGACGGACTATCAATTGAGATGCTTCAACAAACAGATGCGGCACTGAAAGTGCTCACTCGTCTATGCCAAGATATTTGGAAGACAGCTACCTGGCCAACCAACTGGAAGAGATTCATATTTATGTCTATTCCTAAGAAAGGTGATCCAACTGAATGTGGAAATTATAGAACAATATCATTAATATCACATGCAAGTAAAATTTTGCTGAAGATCATTCAAAAATGGCTGCAGCAGTATATCGACCGGGAACTGCCAGAAATTCAGGCTGGATTTAGAAGAGGACGTGAAACCAGGGATATAATTGCTGATGTCAGAGGGATCTTGGCTGAAAGCAGAGAATACCAGAAAGATGTTTACCAGGGTCTTATTGACTATGCAAAGGCATTCAACTCTGTGGAGCATAACAAATTATGGATAACATTGTGAAGAACGGAAATTGCAGAAGACTTAATTGTGCTCATAAGGAATCTGTACATAGATCAAGAGGCAGTTGTTTGGACAGAACAAGGGGATACTGATTGGTTTAAAGTCAGGAAAGGTGTGCATCAGGCTTGTATCCTTTCACCATACCTATTCAATCTGTATGCTGAGCAAATAATTCAAGAAGCTGAACTATATGAAGAAGAACATGGTACCACAATTGGTAGAAGACTCATTAGCAACCTGCGTTATGCAGATGACACAACCTTACTTGCTGAAAGTGAAGAGAACTTGAAGTACTTACTGATGAAGATCAAAGACCACAGCCTTCAGTATGGATTGCACCTTAACATAAGGAAAACAAAAATCCTCACAGCTGGACCAATAAGCAACATCATGATAAATGGAGAAAAGATTGAGGTTGTTGAGGATTTCATTTTACTTGGATCCACAATCAACGCTCACGGAAGCAGCAGTCAAGAAATCAAGACACATTGCATCGGGCAAATCGATGCAAAAGACCTCTTTAAAGTGTTGAAAAGCAAAGGCGTCACCTTGAAGACTAAGGTGCGCCTGACCCAAGCCATGGTATTTTCAGTTGCATCATATGCAAGTGAAAGCTGGGCAGTGAATAAGGAAGACAGAAGAAGAACTGACGCCTTTGAATTGTGGTGCTGGCAAAGAATACTGAATATATCATGGACTGCCCAAAGAACGAACAAATCTATCTTGGAAGAAGTACAACCAGAATGCTCCTTAGAAGCAAGGATGGCAAGACTATGTTTTACGTACTTTTGACATGTCTGCAGAAGAGATCAGTCCCTGGAGAAGAATATCATGGCTGGTAAAGTAGAGCATCAGAGAAAAAGAGGAAGAACCTTAACGAGGCGGACTGACACAGTGACTGCAACAATGGGCTCAAGCATAACAATCGTGGGCATGGTGCAGGACCAGGCAGTGTTTTGCCCTGTTGTACATAGGGTCACTATGAGTGGGAACCAACTTGATGGCACCTAAACAACAACAACAACAAGATGCTATATTGGGGCCCTGGTGGCACAGTGGTTAAGTGTTTGGCTGCTAACCAAAAGGTCAGCAGTTCCAATCCATCAGCCCCTCCTTGGAAACCCCATGGGGTAGTTCTATTCTGTCCTATAGGGTTGTTATGAGTCGGAAATAACTCGACAGCAGTGGGTTCGGTTTTTTGGTTTTTAAGATGCTATATAATTTTCTTATTTATTTTGTCCATTTTCTATCTCTCTTTGACTAAAATATAAATTCCATGAGGAAGGAATTAAAAAAAAAAAGTTTATTTAGTGCTGTATCCTCAGTATTTAGAACTTCCTTACTTACCCAATGACATTGAGTCGATTCTGGCTCATGGTGGCTCCTTCCATTCTGGTTGTACATAGTAGAACTGCTCCGTGGGGTTTTCTTGGCAATAATCTTTATGGAATCAGATCACCAGGGCTTTCTCCTGCAGTGCTGCTGGAAGGGTTCGAACTGCCAACCTACAGGTTAGCAGCTGATTGCAAACTGCTTGTGCCCCCAGGGGCCTGTATTTAGAACAGCGCCTTAACATTTGTGACTGAATGAGTGAATCCCTCATATTATTAGTCTGAACATGATTCAAAGTTATATACTTGAGCTACAATTTTTACTTATGTTTTTTGTGGTGTGTGTGTGTTTGTGTGTAACTTCAGCTGTATAACCAGAATGGAAGGAAAGATAGATTTTTGTATTGTGTACAACTTTCCTGGTGAATCTCTACTTTTTGAATGACAGATCCCTGTGATTGGTTTTCTTTTAAGTGGTATTTTACCCATGTTTTAAAAATTAATGATTAACATGGACATTTATAATTTTTGCCTCCCATCGGCTATTCCTCTTCTTGACAGTGCCCCAATTTTGCTTTGGTGGGAAGTCAATCAGTGATCTGATGACTGAGGATTGGACTCATAACCCAAGCCAGCCCAGCGGGAAAGCATTTACATTCTTGGGAAGAGTGACAAAAACACCAAAAAGGCCTGGCACTATTTATTATTGTGGAGTCCCCGGATGATGCAAACGGCTAATGCGCTCTGCTGCTTCACAAGTGAGAGAAAGGTTGGAGGTTTGAGTCTACCTAGAAATACCTTGAAAGAAAGCCCTGGCTATCTACTTCGGAAAAATCAGCCATTGAAAACCCCATGAAGCACATGTGGTTGCCATGAGTCGGAATCGACTCAGTGGCAACTGGTTTATTTACCCATGATATAAACATTGGTCAGGTCCTGCTTCTGTCTCTCTGGGGTTGCCTCAGTTTCTGCCCTTTTAAAATGTGTTTATTTAACATTTGTTCCATTCTGTGAGTTAGCCTATGTTCTTCCAATACAGTCCATTTTTTTTTCTTTTGCTTAAATTGCCAGTTTCTATTTCTTATAACCGAATCATCTTAACTGATGAAATAAATTCACTTTATCATTAAAGGAGAATCTGTGTTTTATTATATAGATTGAATACAGTATACCTGGATCAGTTATTCTGTAGAAAATATGCATTTTAACGTACTGAATATTTAACATAAAAATGACAACTTTTAGTAATATATTTCAATCCTGATAGACTAAGGGCATTTAGGCAAATGAAACCAAGAAGTAGAAGTGATGGAACCTCTGCTCATGTTATATTAGATACAACATATTATGTTTTGGATGCCTCCACTAGATTTCTTGTCACCATCAGTTGTTTGAGAAGGAGTGATTGATATCCTAGATTACTGGCAAGAAGGGCTCAGCCATAGAGGAATGAGAGAATCTGTAGTGAATTTATGCAACAAAATGTCATGTTACAGAGTGCTTTGCTACTCTGAGAGCATCTTCATTCTATAATAGCTAGAATAAATTTTACGGAATAATGGAGAAGTGCTCTACATGCCTCATTTCCAAAACAATAGCAAACTATTTACTAGCGTGATGAGAAGGTTAAGAAATCTGTTGGTCATGAGGTTAAGAAGGTTGACACATTTTTCAGTTCAGATTGACTCAAGTCATTGTAATAATAAATATTGTAAAGCATTGTTAAATGTCACAAAATCTGGAAAAGAATATCTGATATCTATGGAAAACAAAGTAGAGTATTAGGAAAACACATTCTGAATAATAGGGGTATTTTCAGACCAAATAGTTTAATTTTTCCCTGAAAAATCGATAAAGATGTTAACTGATAGTGCATACAAAATGAACTTTTGGTGGGTCAGCCTCTGTTTTTTTCTTTTTTTAATTTTATTTATTTTGTTGTTGATAAGAATATAGCAGCAAAATGCACCAATTCAACAGTTTCTACATGTACCATTTGTTATTAGGTGCCGTTGAGTCAATTCCAATTCATAGCAACCCTGTGTACAACAGAACGAAACACTGCCTGATCATGCATCATTCTCACAATTGTTATGTTTGAGGCCATTGTTGCAGCCATTGTGTCAGTCCATTTTCTTGAGGGTCTTCATCTACTTTGATGACCCTCTATTTTACCAAGCATGATGTCCTTCTCCAGGGACTGGTCCCTCCTAATAACTTGTCCAAAGTATGTGAGATGAAGTTTCGCTATCCTTGAATCTAAAAAGCATTCTGGCTTTACTTCTTCCAAGACAGACTTGTTCATTCCTTTGCAGTCCATGATATATTCAATACTCTTAGTCAATGCCATAATTCAAAGGTCTCAATTCATCTTCGGTCTTCTTTATTCATTGTATTTTGCCCATAGAATCCTTCAATATTGCAACTCAAGACTTGTATTTTTTCTTCAGTTGTTTCAGCTTAAGAAATGCAAAGTGCATTCTTCCTTTTTGGTTTTCTAATTTCAGGTCTTTGCAAATTTCTTTAAAATACTTTGTCTTCTTGAGCTGCCCTTTGAAATCTTCTGTTCAACTCTTTTACGTGATCATTTCTTCCTTTCGCTTTAACTACTCTATGTTCAAGAACAAGTTTCAGAGTTTCTTCTGACATCCATTTTGGTCTTTTCTTTCTTCCCTGAATTTTAATGACCTTTTGCTTTCTTCATGTGTCTTGTCCTTGATGTCATCCCACAGCTCCTCTTGTCTTCAGTCATCAGTGTTCAAATCATCAAATCTATTCTTGTGATAGTCTCTAGATTCAGGTGGGATGTACTCAAGGTCGTACTTTGACCCTCATGGATTTGTTTCAATTTTCTTGAGCTTCAACTTGAACTTGTTGTTGTTGTTGTCAGGTGCCGTTGAGTTGGTTCTGACTCATAGTGACCCTATGCATCACAGAATGAAACACTGCCCGGTCCTGAGCCATCCTCACAATCGTTGTTATGCTTGAGCTCATTGTTGCAGCCACTGTGTCAATCCACCTTGTTGAGGGTGTTCCTCTTTTCCTCTGACCCTGTACTCTGCCAAGCATGATGTTCTTCTCCAGGGACTGATCCCTCCTGACAACATGTCCAAAGTATGTAAGATGCAGTCTTGCCATCCTTGCTTCTAAGGAGCATTCTGGTTGTACTTCTTCGAAGACAGATTTGTTTGTTCCTTTGGCAGTCCACAGTATCTTGAATATTCTTCGCCAACACCACAATTCAAAGGTGTCAGTTCTTCTTCTGTTTTCCTTATTCATTGCCCAGCTTTCACATGCATATGATGCGATTGAAAATACCATGGCTTGGATCAGGTGCACCTCAGTCTTCAGGGTGACATCTTTGCTCTTCAACACTTTGAAGAGGTCCTTTGCAGCACATTTACCCAATGCAATGTGTCTTTTGATTTCTTGACTGCTGCTTCCATGGCTGTTGATTGTGGATCCAAGTAAAATGAAATCCTTGACAACTTCAATCTTTTCTCCGTTTATCATGATGTTGCTCATTGGTCCAGTTGTGAGGATTTTTGTTTTCTTTATGTTGAGGTGCAGTCCATACTGAAGGCTGTGGTCTTTGATCTTCATTAGTAAGTGCTTCAAATCCTCTTCACTTTCAGCAAGTAAGGTTGTGTTATCTGCGTAACGCAGGTTGTTAATGAGTCTTCCTCCAATCCTGATGCCCCGTTCTTCACAGAGTCCAGCTTCTCGTATTATTTGTTCAGCATACAGATTGAATAGGTATGGTGAAAGAATACCACCCTGACGCACACCTTTCCTGACTTTAAACCAATCAGTATCCCCTTGTTCTGTCCAAACAATTGCCTCTTGATCTATGTACAGATTCGTCATGAGCACAGTTAAGTGTTCTGCAATTCCTATTCTTCACAATGTTATCCATAGTTTGTTACGATCCACACAGTTGAACGCCTTTGCATGGTCAATAAAACACAGGTAAACATCCTTCTGGTATTCTCTGCTTTTAACCAGGGTCCCTCTGACATCAGCAATAATATCTGTGGTTCCACGTCTTCTTCTGAAACCAGCCTGAATTTCTGGCAGTTCCCGGTTGATATACTGCTGCAGCCATTTTTGAATGCTCTTCAGCAAAATTTTGCTTGCGTGCGATATTAATGATATTGTTCTATAATTTCCACATTTGGTTGGATCATCTTTCTTGGGAATAGGCATAAATATGGATCTCTTCCAGTTAGTTGGCCAGGAAGCTGTCTTCCATATTTCTTGGCCTAGACGAGTGAGCACCTCCAGCGCTGCATCTGTTTGTTGAAACATCTCAATTGATATTCCATCAATTCCTGGAGCCTTGTTTTTCACCAATGCCTTCAGAGCAGCTTGGACTTCTTCCTTCAGTACCATCGGTTCCTGATCATATGCCACCTCTTGAAATGGTTGAACATCGACTAATTCTTTTTGGTATTATGACTCTGTGTATTCCTTCCATCTTCTTTTGATGCTTCCTGCATTGTTTAATATTTTCCCCATAGAATCCTTCGCTATTACAACTCGAGGCTTGAATTTTTTCTTCAGTTCTTTCAGCTTGAGAAATGCCGAGCATCTTCTTCCCCTTTGGTTTTCCATCTCCAGCTCTTTGCACATATCATTTTAATACTTTACTTTGTCTTTTCGAGCCGCCCTTTGAAATCTTCTGGTCAGTTCTTCTACTCATCAATTCTTCCTTTTGCTTTAGCTGCTCGACATTCGAGAGCAAGTTTCAGAGTCTCTTCTGACATCCATCTTGGTCTTTTGTTTCTTTCCTCTCTTTTCAATGACCTCTTGCTTTCTTCATGTGTGATGTCCTTGATGTCATTCCACAACTCGTCTGGTCTTCAGTCACTAGTGTTCAGTGTGTCAAATCTATTCTTCAGACGGTCTCTAAATTCAGGTGGGATATACTCAAGGTCATATTTTGGCTCTGGTGGACTTGCTCTGATTTTCTTCAACTTGAACTTGCATAGGAGCAATTGATGGTCTGTTCCACAGTCGACTCCTGGCCTTGTTCTGACTGATGATATTGGGCTTTTCCTTTGTCTCTTTCCATGAATGTAGTCAATTTGATTCCTGTGTATACCATCCACTGAGGTCCATGTATATAGTCACCATTTATGTTGTTGAAAAAAGTATTTGCAATGAATAAGTCATTGGTTTTGCAAATTCTGTCATTCTATCTCTGGCTTCATTTCTATTACCAAGGCCATATTTTTCCAACTACCAATCATCCTTTGTTTCCAGCTTTCATATTCTAATCACCAGCAGTGATCAATGTATCGTGATTGCATGCTTAATCAATTTCAGACTGCAAAAGTTGGTAAAAATATTCAATTTCTTTATCTTTGGCATTAATGGTTGGTGCATATTGTGCATAGTGATATTGACCAGTCTTCCTTGTAGGCGTATGGATATTATCCTATCATTGACAGTTTTGTACTTCAGGATAGACCTTGAAGTGTTCTTTTTGATGATGAATGTGATGCCACTCTTCTTCAATTCATCATTCCCTGTATAGTAGACCATGTGATTGTCTGGTTCAAAATGGTCAATAAACCATTCCATTTCAGCTTACTAATACCTAGGATATCAATCTTTATGTGTTCCATTTTATTTTTGGTGACTTTCAATTTTCCTAGAGTTTTGGGCACCATTATTTTGGCAGTAATGGTCAGATGAGAGTCTACCTACTCCAGGATTCTCTGGATACAACACCTGGAAATTCTTTGGTTTGGACCTTATGATGACAGCAAGACAGTTTTTTGGGTATGATGACACTCACACTGTATATTGTTCTAGAGTACAAATGATATCACAAATTCATATTTATATTTTCATGATTCTTTGTCTCATCTGCTTTTTTTAAGTACTCAGTACCCCTGAAGATTCTCTCCCTTCATTTATTCTTGATGTCTCCCCAGTGGAGTCTCACGTCCACCTAGCCATTCAACAGACATGTGTTGAATCCTGCTATGTGCCAGGCACATATACTCAGGAACCATTCTAGTTGTTCTGCTGCTATTGCTATTGCCTTGACAAGGTGCTTCTCCACTCACTCCTCTGTGGTTGATGCCCTCCTTGAACATGCCAATGTGTGCTCCAGGGCTGCTATCTGCTAGTGTTTCCAAACCCAGCAATCCTGGTTGTTTAAGTGCATTGCTGGGTTCTGGGCAGCAGTGGGGAGATTCTCCTTACTTTGACTCGGTTGCTACCTTTTGTTATATGGGTTCCAGAAGAGACCAGAGTGTGATCAGGATCTTATTGAGTCTTTTTTTTTGGAAGAAAATATTTTTAATACATAAACCTGGCAAGGGACTCATATCCAAAATATATAAAGAATATGTGCAACTCAATAACAAAAAGACAACCCAGTTTTTGAAAGGGCAAATTATTTGAACAGATAGATCAGAAAAACAATATAGATACAAATGGCCAATGAGTATATGAAGAGATACATAACATCTCTAGTCATTCCAAAAACCAAACTCATTGCCCTTGAGTGGATTCCAACTCAGAATGACCTTATAGGACAGAGTAGAACTGCCGCATAGGGTTTCCAAGGCTGTAAATCTTTACGGAAGCAGACTGCCACATCTTTATCTCACGGAGCACACCTGGTGGGTTTGAACTGCTGACCTTTCGATTGGCAGCCAAGTGCTTTAACCACTGTACCACCAGAGCTCCTCTTCAGCCATTACTAACAAAACAAAACAAAACAAAACAACAACAACAACAACAAAAAAACCAAACAAAAAACCAAACCCCTTGCTGGCAAGTTGATTTCAACTCATAGCAACCCTAGAGAACACAGTAGAACTGCCCCACAGGGTTTCCAAGGAGCACCTGGTGGATTTGAACTACTGACCTTTTGCTTAACAGCTTAGCTCTTAGCCACTATGCCACGAGGGTTCCTCTCCAGTCATTAAAAAAACCAAACTCGTTGCCGTCGAGTTGATTTCGACTCACAGAGATCCAGTCATTAAGGACATGCAAACCAAAACCACACTGAAACAGCACACACATCCACAAAAAATAGAAGTAAAAAGATTGATAATATCAAGAGTCGTGAGGATGTGGAGAAACTAGGGCCCTTATATGTTGCTGGTGGGAATGCAAAATGTTTTAAACCTCCTGGAAAACAGTTGGGCAGCTTCTCACAAAGCCAGACATACACTTACAGTATGATCCAGCAAGTCCACCTCTAGATTTTCACCCAAGAGAAATGAAAGTACGCACCTCCAAAAAAAGCTGTACATGAATGTTTATACTAGCTTTAATCATAGTAGGCTAAAACTGAAAACAATCCAAATGACCATCAGTGGGTGAATGGACAAATTGTATAGTCAGACAATGGAATAGCACCTAGCAAGTAGGAAAAAAAAAAAAAAAAAAGGAACCACTTATATACACAACAACATGGATGAATCTAAAAAACTATGCTGAGCAAAAGAAACCAGACACCAAAGAGTATAAACTGTATTACTGCATTTATGAAGTTCTTAAGCAGGCAAAGCTATCTACAGTGAAAAAAATCAGATAAATGGTTGCCTGGGGTGGGAGTGGGTAAAGAGTGATTGGTTGCAAAGAGAACATGAGGGAACTTTTTCCATATTTTGATTGGGGTGGTGTTTATAAGGGTATATAAGTTTTTAAAACACTCATCAAACTGTATAGTTAAAGTGTGCGCATTCATTAAATGTTTACTTTAGTAACATTGGAAAAGAATAGACTAAAAAGATATAACAACCAAGTATAATGCATGAACTTCAAGTGGATCCTGATTTGATAAAACAAAGCTATAAAAGACATTCTTAAGATGACTGGAAAAATTTGAACATGGCACTTACTGAGTCTTTTAGGGAAGAATATCTCCCTTTACCTTTTAACTTCATTAATTTATTCTACTGGGGCTTAAAACATCACATCATCCATTGTCCTTGTCTCCTCCTTTCTCTCCAAACACTCATGCACTAAACCCCTTATTCTTTAGCAAATTAAACCAAACCAATCCAAACCACAAACAAAGCAAACTTTCCATCGATCCTTCCTATTAATTCATGAAAATAAGTTTCTGGAGGGACTACTAACTTGTCAGCTCCGCAAACAGTAAGACAATTGCTTCTCAAACTTTAACAAGCAAATTTATTACCTGAGAGGATCTCGTTAAAATGCAGATCCTGTTTCAGTAGGACTGGGAAAGGCCGAGAATCGGTGCTGTCAGGTGATGCCTTTGCAGCTGGCTTATGAAATATGCTTTGGGATGTGAGGAGCTAGACTTTGTATTCCAGTTTTGGTTCAGTTGGGACACTCTACTAAACAATTACATTACATAAAAATATAACACACTGCATATAGTCACACTGGGGTTTTGATACAAAAATCCAATTCCCCAGTCAGGAGACATCATGAGACATGACTGTAATATAGTTTCTTTTACCTACGTTGGCCTTTTCCTGTTCTGTCCAGGTTCTGCTGATCTTTATCGGTCAGGGTGATCAGGTCTGGGAAGTTTCTTTCTGCAACCAGGGTCTCCTGATCTCCAGTCTCTGTGTATAAACTTATCTCATGTCCCAAGTCAGCTGTTCTCAACCCTCACTGTGCATCAGAATCCCTGGTGGGATTTTAAAAAAAAAATGCAAAATCTTTGGGGGTGGGTCCCAGGCCTTTCTATTTTTAAAAATGTCCCCAGTTGATTCTAATGTGTAGCCAGAGTTGAGAATAATGTCTTAAATACCAAATTTTCATTTCAGTGTTGCTAAGGAGATTCGCTCCCTCAAAAATGGCTGTGCAAAAGCCCGCTGTTAATTCTTAAGAACTTGGGAATTCTGCCTCAGTTTGTGCAGCACAATGCTTCTCCCTTTCCCCAGTGCTGAGCTTGTCCAGGGTTACAGACTTGGCTCACTTTATGTATCAGCTGCCCAAGTGAAAGGACTGTTTTATTTCACCGTCTTTCACAAGATGAGCAACTTCCTTACTGTGGTCCAAACTGAAAACAATTTTCCCATTAGGCAGAAACACAGACACCATGAAATGTCTTGTGCTATTGAATGGCTGGTTGTTTATGTTCCGATGGTTTCGTGTTGGGTATTTTTCCTGATACAGGCAGTAGACAGAGTTTTTGGGCCCATCAAAATAGAGGCAGTGAAGTCTGTTGTAGGCATCAGCCAGAAGGAGGAAAAGAGGAACGGAAAGGCCAGTTGCTGTTTAGGATTTAAAAGGCTTTAAAAGGTTGCCAACTGAGAAATGAGTTGTGCTGCTGCCCAATTATCCATCTTCCTTCTCTGGTCCACTGGCTCTGTGGCATCCGTGTACCGAGAGAAAGAAATGATTCCAGGGCAGAGATTTGGAAACCAACCTTCAGAACGTTTGCCAGATTCTAACATCAAATGTGCTGAGGTTCATCCCTTTTCAGTTTCTGGAGGCATCTCTTTGTGTACCGAGCACTGGGTTTAAATACTTTTTTAAAGAAGTAAATTAAATACATTCCTGCTGCCCACCTATCTCTGCTGGACCAAGCAAATATGTATTGCTCCCAAACCTTCCTCTCACCAAAGAGAAAAAGAAAAATCCTATCTAAAAATAAGAAAAAATACTGACTCTGAGAACCTGGTGGCATAGTGCTTAAGAGCTATGTCTGCTAACCAAAAGGTCAGCAGTTCGAATCCACCAGCTGCTCCTTGGAAATCCCACGTGGCAGTTCTACTCTGTCCTATACAGTCACTATGAGTCGGAATCGACTCGATGGCAATGGGTTTGGTTTTGGGGTTTGTAAAAAGCCTGTCAACTAGATCTTCAAAAAAAGAAATGTTTGTCATTTTGAGTTTGAACCATGTGATTCAAACCAGTGCTTAATGGCTTATCCTTCCTGAAGAGGCAATATGAGGTAAAGGGTGAGGTATAAATCATTGAGGACCTGGATGTACCGGGCCATATACTGGGGGAATGCATTGCTAAACAGGAGCCGGAATGTGTGGAGGGGAGAATATTACAGTGAAACCTGTGAGAGCTGAAGCTTGACAGGACTGCCTTGTTTTTCTGGGTCTCGAAAGTTTTCTGCCTTTGACAGGGTGCAGTCTTACCAATTTTCTATCACTCTCTATTAGTTGAAAATATTCGAGTTTTCCTTCTCTGACAGATTTCTGCCTTACGCAGGTTCCAGCTTTCACAGATTTTACTGTATAAGGCTAATTGAAATCAATCCAATGATTAAACCCTAGAGACAGAGTCATACGGGCTTGCGAGGAAAGAAGACAACTTCTGGTGAGTTTGTTGGGAAGTGACATAGCCCTCGAAAATCCCTTACTGCATAGAATTTTCTTGTAGAGTCTTCTGTCATTAACCAAACGAAAAAAGCAAACTCCTTGCCATCGAGTCGATTCCGACTCATAGCGACCCTATAGGACAGAGTAGAACTGCCCCATAGGGTTTCCAAGGAGCGCCTGGTGGATTCGAACTGCTGATTTTTGGTTAGCAGCTGTAGCTCTTAACCACTATAGCACCAGGGTTTTCTTCTGTTATTTACAATCTTCAAAAACACTAGGTTAGTATGTATGAGGATGTGTGTGTGTGCGTAAAAGAGAGAGGAAGACTGAGAGCAATCACAGGATGAGTAGAAGGCTGGAGGATATCAAAACCTGCACAAGGACTTGATCTTGTTATACCAAATGGAAGAAGAAGGGTGTAAGCATTTACTGAGCATCTGCTATATTTTTGGTGCTTTGTAAGTTATTATATTAATCCTTATAATAACCTGCTAAGATTGGCATGAAGAAACATTAAATTGTTATTAATTATGAGAAAATCTGATATGAAACTGAAATTGGAAGAGAACTTAGGTGGAAAAAATTTCTTTCCATTCTCCACTTTTTTCTTAGGATGTTAGAGAAGAATGGCTTTGCATGACTGTGAATGTCCAGGTGTTTGCAGAATGGCTGTTTGTGTTCTCTTTCTGTTGCTCTTAGTAATTTCTTTAGCAAATTCTTCTTATTGTCTAAAACAAACCTTCTCCCATTTCTCTGATAGGACCCAGCTTCCCAAATGTGGAAAACCCTTCTTCAAAGAATAATGAAGATCCTAAAAATTGGGTTTATTCATGGACTATCAAAGAAGATAAAGCCCTGAGGCAAGGTAGCATCAGGAACTTCTTATTTTGTTATGTGAGCTGTCTTTTTGGGGAGGGAGGTGGTTTCTCAGAGAAGACAGGGAAAATATCGTTTTTTTTTCTGGCTTATAAAATCTCTGAGTAGGGCATGAGCGGAGCACGGATTGACCCTCAAGCCTGAACCTCATTCCTTTAATAAGATCTAAGATTCTTTCTTGGTCAAAATTTTTTGTCTTTTTAAAAATCCTTGAAAACTCTGACAACTGAAAGGAAGGTCT
Source organism: Loxodonta africana (assembly GCF_030014295.1). NCBI lineage: Eukaryota > Metazoa > Chordata > Mammalia > Proboscidea > Elephantidae > Loxodonta > Loxodonta africana. The sequence continues at coordinate 79,336,266 of NC_087345.1, read as the reverse complement.
AAGCAAAAAACCAAACCCGTTACTGTTGTCTGGATTCTAACTCATGGTGACCACATGTGTTGCAGAGTAGAATGACTCAGAAGGTCTTCTTGGCTGTAATCTTTACAGAAGCAGATTGTCAGGCCTTTCTACCGTGGCACCTCTGCATGGGTTTGAATGTCAACCTTTTGGTTAGTAGTTGAGAGCAAATCGTTTGTGCCACACGGGGATCCTCTTCTTATTTTACAGATGCAGAATCTGAGGCTCAGGAATGTTACATAAAATGGCCAAGCTCACAGAACTGGTAAGGAATGGAGTCGGGGCAAGGACTCAGGTGTGTCTGACTGTAATCTCTATGCCCCTGTATACCATGCCTAAGACTGTATGATCACTTCAGGGTTTAGGGAGATTGGGTTATTTTAGGTTTCTTAGTCTTTTTACTTTATTCCTCAGCAAGTCTCCAAGATCCATGAGGATCTTGTTTAGAGACAATTAAGATGTCTCACTTGATGCATGCTTCCTGTGCTTTGTTACTAACAGTCTGATTCTGATTAAAACCTGTTGCCATTGAGTCAATTCTGACTCACAGTGACCCCATATGTTACAGAATAGAACAGTTCCATAGGGTTTTCTGGGCTCCAGTCTTTATGGAAACAGATCGCCAGACTTTTTTTCCATTACATAGCTGGGTGCCAACTTTTCAATTAGCAGCCAAGTGTAAATTGTTTATGCCCCCCTCGAAGGCGGTGTCTAGACCCACCTATACCCATAAGTAAGCCCCATACACAAAACTGCACCACTTATACACCAATATTATACACTCACAAACACTACTTGAATTCAGTAAATACAAATCTAATAGAACTCTGATGAGTTCAGACAATAACTTTTCACTCATAATTATCCATGATTCCAGATAACATTTTTGATCAAATGTGTATTAGATATCTATTGCTGCGTAATGAATTACCTCAAAATCCAAAGGCTTAAAATAATGTTAAACATATATTATCTTTTACAATTTCTCCGAGTCAGGAATTTGGGAGTGTGTGATCACTTGGGTTGTGCCAACCTGGGTAGACTAAACTACATTCCCCCCAAACTCCCCCTTTCTGGTATGTTTCAGGATAGGATGGGCTGCAAGAGGCAGTCTCTCATGAGAGTTGAAGGATGGAAAGGAAGCAGCAGCCATTTTCAACGTACACACACCTTCTCCCCATTATTCAAGCAAACACTACTCTGTGAAGAGATTTTGCAAATGCAGTTAAGGTACCTAATCAGTTAACTTTTAGTTAGGGAGATGATTCTGGATGAGCCTGACTTCACCAGTTGAGAGACCTTAAAAGAGGGTTTAGGCCTTTCCTGGAAAAAGAGAGAGACTCTGTGGACAATAGTTTGGCCCATGCCCATAGGGTTCCAGACTGCTTGTGATCTTCCCTTCGTGATTGCCTGCCTGTGAACCTCAGACTTGCTAAGCCAGCCGCCACAATTTTGTAAGCCAATTCCTTGTAATAAATCCATATATTGCCTACTGATCCTGCTTCTCTGGTTAAACCCTAATACAGAATGGCTTAACTGGGCTCTTTTGGCTTTTCTCTTGAGGTTGTAGACAAAATGCTGGCTAGTGCTGCAGTCATTAAAGGCTTGACTGGGACTGGAAGACCTGTTTCCAAGATAGCTCATATAGCTGGCAAGTTGGTGCTGGCTCTTGGTAGGAGGCCTCAGTTTCTTGCCATATAGGCTTCTCCATAGGGCTGCTTGAGTATCAATGGCTCCTGGCTTCCCCCAGAGTGAGTGATCCAGGAGAGCAAAACAGAAGCAGACATATCTTTTATTATCTAGTTTTGGAAGTCACCCACTGTCACTTTCACTGGTCACCCAGATAGACCCTGGAACAATGTGGATGGGGACTGTGCAAGGTCATGAATGCCAGGAGTCAAGGATGAGTAGGGGTCACCTTGGATGCTGGCTACCACAAAACCCTTCTCCTTTCAACTTATTATTTTGGTGTCATGTAGACATAGGTGTAGTACAATATATATATAAGCATATAAGCTTTTATTATACAGGATTTTAAATATACACTAAAGTAAGAGATATAGTAAAATGAACCTCCATGCACCTATCACTTACGTTCAACAAATATAAAGAGCTGGCCAACTTTGTGTCATCTATTCTCCTTACTCCACATTTTTTTTCTCTAACAACTTTTAAAGCAAATTCCAGGAATCAGCCTTTATCACAACTAACAAAATAAACAATAATTTCTCAATATCATATGATATCCAGTACATATTCAAATTTTCTGATTGTCCTGATGTGTTTTTACAGTTGCTTTGTGTGAGACAGGATCTAAACAAGCACCAAATGTTGTATTTGATTGTCTGTTTCTTAAGTTCCTTTTAATTAATAACAGTTCCTTCTCCCTTTTTTCCTCTGTAGCATTTATATGTGTTTTAATGCTTCATTGTATTAATATGTTTCAGTCCATTGCAATTACTATTCTTTTCAATTTTCTTTAGGCCAGCGGGAGCCCCTTTCAAGTTGGCTCTGGTTTCACTTTGGCATGAATCCATTAGCTTTTTAAAACTTCCTTGCTTTTCTGGCACAACAAGATATCCCAGACTCATCTTAATGCATTTGCTGCCCCAGACTTGGAATGACTTATGTATTTAAAATCAAAAAAAAAAAACAAAAAACTAAACCCAGTGCCGTCAAGTCGATTCTGACTCATAGCGACCCTATAGGACAGAGTAGAACTGCCCCACAGAGTTTCCAAGGAGCGCCTGGTGGATTCGAACTGCCGACCCTTTGGTTAGCAGCCTTAGCACTTAACCACTATGCCTCCAGGGTTTACATCATGTATTTAAGGAGCCCTTTTTCCTTTTAATGGGAAATGGTATATAGATACCACAATTTGGTGCTAGGGGTGCTCATTGCTACTGCAATACATTGCAAAGGTTGTTTTACAACCAGCTCAGTAGACAGCAAATAAAAATAGCTGGATGTTTCGTTTCTAATTCAGTCCAGTCTGACATATTGTAATAAATGTTATGTAAGCAAGGGCCATTAAGTTGTAGTTCCTGTAGTGACAACAGACCTCTTAAGTGGAATGGATTACCACTACGTTACATTGTAGAAATCCTTCTTAGAAGTCAAACTCTTGTCATGGTCAGCTCTAGGCAAAACTGAAGTCAACATTATTCTTTTGTCACTTCTCAGCTTCTTTATCCTTTTCCCTTTTCCTGTGTCCTAATCTTTCCTTGCTCAGTGTTATCATGCAGTGATTTCTTTCTTATCACTTAGGAAGAAAGCCCCTTTAGATTTGTGTTGTTAGTGACGATCCTCTAAGGGAAGCAGTATGTTGTGGGGAAAAAAGCAAGAGCTTTGTAGGCAAATGGAACTGGGTTTCAACCCTGGCTCTACTTGTTGCACTTTCTAAAAAGGATGCCTGGAGAGAGATTACCGAACCCCACATAATGTATCATTAACGGAAAACTTTCAGGCATTGGGAAGGGAGATATTTCTGGGCTGAGGCCATCTTCCAGACACCTCTCAAATTCTACATTTTAATCATTTAATTCTAAAGTTTTACCCTATAATGGAAAATACAATTTTCCCCACTTTTGTACCTGTTTCAAAAAAACTTTTAAATTTCTTCCAATGTAGAAGGCATGAAATACCTTTTTACAGAAAGACTTTCAGAAGACAGAACACCATACGTCCCAAACATCCAGGGTTTAAAGCAGAAAGGACATTTTTTTTTTTGTACTAGAGTAAATATGTCAAGTACAGCCACATTTGCATATGCTGTATTTTAAAATCATGCTTAAAACTGCCTCATATATTCTGAATCTGGCAAGCAGAAGGCAAGGAGGTCACCTGTACAGCTGGTTCAGGTAATGGAATTCCCATCAGGCACATTTAGAAGCTCCAAAGTAATGTGACAAGCAGAGCTTTCCATCTGTTGGTAGCCCATTGAGACGAGCGCTGAATCCACAGACACTTTAATATGGGCGGCATATCTTGAGGGTAACCATTTATATTAAGTATCTTTAATTTCATTTACTTTCTGCATAATTATTCCAGGAGTAGTCACAAACATGAACTGTAGAGGAGTACACGTGCTAGCAAGTGAATATCATATTTCAGTCTTAATTATACTACATGAAGAAAAAAATGAACACATGTTTTGACACAAGACACTTATAAATCATACATTATTGAAAATTGCTTAATAAAAGCTTGGTGGCAGTTAATTTGCAATATTCAAAATGACCATGAGCAGCTACTTGAAGAATATCTGTGATTAAAAAAACCATTTCTAAAACATGGGGTCATTTAAAACATTTCTGTTCATTAAAGAAAAATCAGAGATGATTAAATTGAAAAAAATTTAGTGAATTATTAAATGTACCATATAACTGAATATAGGTGATATGATAGGCTAACTTGGGTTACTGCAAATTCTAGTAATAACTAACCTTTAGCGTAAGTATTTTTATCTAATTCCAGTATCCTCATCTGGAGCAGCAGTTCTCAACCAAGATGTGTCCTTAGTGAGGTATGTTACAAGTAGTTTAATAATAATTCCAAAGTTTTAAAATGAATTACTCATTAGAAATTAGAGCAAACTCAAAGTGATCTATGCAATGAGGTCATCCAAGGGCATCAGTCTTGCTGGCATTTCTGTGAGATTTAGAGGGTTAAAAGTGAGCTTGGGAAGGGGGAACGGTACACATCCAGCAGCATATTTCATCTGTGACCGTCATTCATCACAAATGTTGTAGTAGGTATAATAAGGTGGTTGTTGTGTGCCATCGAGCTGATTTTGATGCATAGCAACCCTATAGGACAGGATAGAACTGTCCCATAGGGTTTCCTAGGATGTAATCCTTATGAGAGCAGATTGTCAGGTCTTTTCTTTCTCGGAGTTGCTGGTAGGTTTGAACAGCCAACCTTTTGGTTAGCAGATGAGTGCTTAACCATTGTACCACCAGGGCTCCTATAACAAGGTTGGAAACTGCCAAATACTTGAGGAGAAAAGATTGATCATGGTGCTAGAGTTCCCTTGGGGGATGGCCTGGTAACATCCTTACTGTTTCTTCCTTAGCTTCTAATGGTCCTTCCATGATCAGGGATGATGACGCTTAATGTTCAGAGAGGCTGTGTTTTCAATATTGTCAACTGCTATTTAAATCTCCTACAAAACTTGAGTGAAGCATACTGGCAGAGTGCCTGGTTACCTAGGAATATATATTTTCCTGGGTTATTGAGGGCGGGTTCCATAGAAGCAAAGTGTGACATCTTTTGACAAAAGTAAAAAAGAAAGTAGCAAAAAGTAATAACAGCACCTATTGTTTATTGAGCTATTTTCATGCTCCATAATATTACATATACACTAAGTACTTTAAATATACATTAATCCTTACAACACTCCTCTGAGATCATTATCATTATCTCTATTTTACAAATGCGGAACTGAGCCTCAGGGAGGTTAAGAACTTTACTCAGGGTCCCAGCTAGTGAGTGGCAGCCCAGGTTCAAACCTATGTCTTTATGCTGCCAGTGGCTATAGTCATGTCCACTATTCTGTGTTGTTGCAAGGTAAGTGTCTTTGTGGGGTCCTGCATTTCAGGAATATACCACATCAATATATATCTATATCTGTATCTGCATCTTCTATATCTATATCATCTATATCTGTATGTGTATATGTATACATATACACGCATATACGTTATATACATATGTTGTTGTTAGGTGCTGTCGAATTGATTCCAACTCATAGTGACCCTATGTCCAACAGAATGAAACACTGCCCAGTCCTGTGCTACCTCACAATTCTTGCTGTGTTTGAGCCCATTGTTGCAGCCACTGTGTCAATCCATCTCATTGAGGGTCTTCCTCTTTTTCACTGACTGTCTACTTTACCAGGCATGTCCTTCTCTAGTGACTGGTCCCGCTTGATAACATGTCCAAAGTACATGAGACGAAGTTTCGCCATCCTTGCTTCTAATGAACATTCCGGGTGTACCTCTTCCATGACAGAGTTGTTTGTTCTTCTAGCAGTTCATGGTATATTCGATATTCTTCACCAACACCATAATTCAAAGGTATCAATTGTTCTTCAGTCTTCTTTATTCAATGTCCATTTTTCCCAAGCATATGAGGTGACTGAAAACACCGTAGCTTCGGTCAGGTGCATCGTAGCCCTTAAAGTGACATCTTTGCTTTTTAACACTTTAAAGAGATCTTTCGCAGCAGATTTGCCCAAAGCAATGTGTTATTTGATTCCTTAACTGCTGTTTCCATGGGCATAGATTATGGATTCAAGTCAAATCCTTGATAACTTCAATCTTTTCACCATTTATCATGATTTTGTTTATTGGTTCAGTTGTGAGGATTTTTGTTTTCTTTATGTTGAGGTGTAATCCATATGAAGGCTGTGATCTTTGATCTTCATCAGTAAGTGCTTCAAGTCCTCTTCACCTTCAGCAAGCAAGGTTGCGTCATCTGTACAACACGGGTTGTTAATGAGTCTTCCTCCAGTCCTGCTGCCCCTCTCTTCATATAGTCCAGCTCCTCAGATTATTCACTCAGCATACAGATTAAATAAGTACAGCTATTGAGTTTAAACCATGCAGTATACCCTTGTTCTGTTCGAATGACTGCCTCTTGGTCTAAGTTCCTCATGAGCACAAGTAAGTGTTCTGGAATTCCCATTCTTTGCAAAGTTATTCATAATTTATTATGATCCACACAGCCAAATACCTTTGCATAGTCAAGAAAACACAGGTAAACATCTTTCTGGTATTCTCTGCTTTCAACTATGACTTCAGCAATGAAATCCCTCAATCTGTGTCCTCTTCTGAATCTGACTTGAATTTCTGGCAGTTCCCTGTCGATATACTGCTGCAACTGCTTTTGAATGATCTTCCGAAAAATTTTACTTGTGTGTATTATTAATGATATTGTTCATAATTTCCACATTCTGATCGATTTCCTTTTTTTGGGATGGGTACAAATATGGATCTTTTGTGGTTGGTTGGCCAGGTAGCTGTCTTCCAAATTTCATGGCATAGATGACTGAGCACTTCCAGTGCTGAATCCGTTTGTTGAAATAGCTCAGTTGGTATTCCATCAATTCCTGGAGCCTTGTTTTTCTCCAATGCCTTCAGCGCAGCTTGGACTTCTTCCTTCAGTACCGTTGGTTCTTGATCATAGGCTACTTCCTGAAATGGTTGAATATCAACCAATTTTTTTTGGTACAGTGACTCTGTGTATCCCTTCCATCTTCTTTTGACGCTTCCTGCATCGTTTAAAATTTTCCCCATGAAATCCTTCAATACGGCAACTCGAGGCTTGAATTTTTTCTTCAGTTCTTTAAGTTTGAGAAATGCCGAGCTCTTCTTCTCTTTTGGTTTTCTATCTCCAGGTCTTTGCACATATCCTTATAATACTTTTTCTTCTCTAGTTGCCCTTTGAAATCTGTTCAGCTCTTTTACGTGATCATTTCTTCCTTTCGCTTTAGCTACTCTGTGTTCAAGAGCAAGTTTCAGAGTCTCTTCTGACATCCATTTTGGTCTTTTCTGTCTTTTTAATGACCTCTTGCTTTCTTATGTATGATGTTCTTGATGTCATTCCACAACTCATCTCGTCTTTGGTCATTAGTGTTCAATGAATCAAATCTATTCTTGAGATGGTCTCTAAATTCAGATGGGATACACTCAAGGTCGTACTTTGGCTCTTGTGGACTTGTTCTAATTTTCTTTAACTTCAACTTAAACTGCAGATGAGCAGTTGGTGGTCTGTTCCACAGTTGGCCTCTGGCCTTGTTCTGACTGATTATGTTGAACTTTTCCATAGTCTTTTTCTGCAGATGTAGTCAGTTTGATTCCTGTGTATTCCATCTGGCAAGGTCCACATGTACAGTCGAGGTTTATGTTGTCGAAAAAAGGCATTTACAATGAATAAGTCAATGGCCTTGCAAAAGTCTATCAAGCGATCTCTGGCTTCATTTCTATGACCAAGTTCATATTTTCTAACTACTGATCCCTCTTCTTTGTTTCCAACATTTGCATTCTAATCACCAGTGGTTATCAATGCGTCTTGATTGCATGTTTGATCAATTTCAGACTGCAGAAGTTGGTAAAAATCTTCTATTTCTTCGTCTTTGGCCTTAGTGACTGTTGCGTCAATTTGAATAATAGTGATATTAACTTGTCTTCCTTGTAGGTATATGGATATTATCCTATCACTGACAGTGTTGTACTTCAGGGTAGATCTTGAAATGTTCTTTTTAATGATGAACGTGATGACATTCCTCTTCAATTTGTCATTCCTGGCATAGTAGACCATATGATTGTCTGATTCAAAATAGCTGATACCAGTCCATTTCAGCTTACTAATGCCTAGGAGATTGATGTTTGTGCATTCCATTTAATTTTTGATGATTTCCAGTTTTCCTAGATTCATACTTCATACATTACAGGTTCTAATTATTAATGGTTTCCAGCTGGTTTTTCTCATTTTGAGTTGTGCCACATCAGCAAATGAAGGTCTCCAAAGCTTAACTCCATCCACGTCATTAAGGTCAACTCTACTTTGAGGAGGCAGCTCTTCCCTAGTCGTCTTTTGAGTTCTTTCCAACCTGAGGGGCTCAACTTCTGGCATTATATCAGAAAATGTTCTGCTGTTATTCATAAGGTCTTCACTAGCCAATTTTTTCAGAGGTAGACTGCCAGGTCCTTCTTCCCAGTCTGTCCTAGTCTGGAAGCTCAGCTGAAACCTGTTCATTGGTGACCCTGCTGGTGTTTGAAATACAGGTCGCAAAGCTTCCAGTATCACAGCAACATGTAGGTCACCACAGTACAACAAACTGACAGACACATGGTGGATATATACATATATATGTACATATACATATGTATATACACCATTATATATGTGTGTATATATTATAAATACATAAAATTCTATGCTAACATTGACTTAAACTTTCAAAGTATTGCAGATTATAAAACTTCATGTACACTATATTATTGACTGTTAAAACAGCTAAGGAATCTCTCTTCTATGTTTAAGACCTGTGTATGTGTGAGAGAGAAAGACAGAAGAGAGAAAGAGAAGAGTGCACATTCTATTCATTATTACTCAAAATAGGAAAACAACATGAAAAAACTGTAGAAGTTTCAAAGATCCTCATTTAGATTGACCTGAAGACAGGTAGATAATATTTCCTGGTAAAATAAGAAATAAGACTTAATTTTGATTTTTTAGACATGATCCAATTTTTGGTATCTTTTCAATTTTTGGTTAACTGGGTGTCGCTGAAGAGTGGGGATTTGTGCTCTAGTTGGTCTGAATTCAGAACCTGCTTTCTTAACCTCAAGATTACATACTACCCCGTGACCTGTAGGCAAAAGGCATCAACTGACCCTGGTGTGAAGACCTGGTGGCCACAGAGGCAGAGGAGGCCTGGGGGAGTGATAATTAGGAACCTTTCAAAGTATTGACTTATGGATCATATATTCAGTATTTCAAAAGAATTCATTAGGCTCTCAATGTACTAGATGTTTTGGGGAATAAGAGATAAGTCACAAACTTGACCTTCAAAGATCAAGTTGTAGAGGCATCATGTATTATTTATGTGTGGAAATAATTTGAAACATCAGGCCACAAATTCAATTTCCCTTCCTTTGTGACCACCCACCACCACATATTACCCCAGTCCAGGGCCAATGACAGCTTGTCAGCTGTGAGCCATAATAATTGTGCTCCCAGAAGAACGAGTTAATTTTCCCCCTGCCTGGAGGGGAAAATATAAAGCCAACTGGGAGAGGAGAAAGTGCTTCTTGGAGATGGCAGAGTTCATGGAGTGTCAGTATTAAGCAACTGGTTGGTCCCTTCCCTATTCTACCTTTTGTGGGGAGTACGGAGGGTGTAAGACCTGTTCTTCCTGCAACCCCACCAACCCAAGGGGTCCTAGGAGAGAGTCTTGTGAAGCTTGAAGGGTGGTTCTAGAACTTGGGGCTGGTGTCTGCCTGTTCCCAGGAGCTCCCACGAAGACTGGGGGCTCACAGATGTGCAGTGCAACAGCTGAGCGGAGTGTTGCAGCTGAGGGAAACTGAGAGAATGTCTGGGTCCCCACCATGTAGCGTGGCAAAGATGCTTTAGTTTTTCTGTGGCCCTAGAACCCACCTGCAGAAGTTAATGAGGGACATGGCTCATTTGCAATCTTGCCTTTTCCCCCACAGTGTAGAGCCAGAGGGAAGGGGGAGAAGTAAGCTGGGAAAGAGATTTAGATGACATTGACTGAATTGTAATTCCTGAGCTAGATTGAAAAAGCATCACTGGACTGAGCCAACTTTGGTGGAATGGACTAAATTTAGTTTTCTTCCTGTCAAGTGGGAGCTGAACCTTGTCAAAGAAAAGTATGTGCAGTTATAAAAAAAGAAGGAGTTTCATGTTTTCACATAGCCGATTTGTGATTGTCCAATTCATACACTTTACACTAGATTTGTTAAATCTACTGAGAGGCAGTTATTGAAAGCCAGGTTTTGTTGAAAAGAACATGGCTTTCTAAATTCTAAAAGCTCCCTTTTAAATAATAAGAACCCAGGTTTAGAGGTCTGTGCTTGAGCTTATTATAAGCCACAGGGTATTGTGTATATGAAGCAAGAGGGAAGGAAGGGAGGGAGTTGAAGATGAAGAGCAGGCAAAAGATCTAGCCTGAAGGCCTTGATCTCCCTTCTCCCCATTATGGTTGAGAGTCTTTAGAGGATGTGTATTAGAAATAATCAGAGAACTTTAGGGAAATTCTGAACAGGAATCTTGCTAAAGAAGAGACCAAGACTATTTCAAGACCATGTCAGCATCTGGCACCTCTGGAAATGCCAGAGGCAGGCATATTCAAGAAGAGTGAGGGTCTGAGACAGCACCTGCTGTTCCCCACAGCTTGTACTTGTCATGTGAGAGAGCTGCAGTTCTTTTACAACAGAAAGTGTGTCTGCCAGTGGCTTGCTGTGACATGGAGTGAGCTGATCCCATATAATGACTCCTAGGCAGATCTTTCTTCAAGTCTCCCAGGGTCAGTAGCACCAGAGAGGCAGGGTGGAGAGTCTGGTCAGCAGGGAGGAGAGGGATGAAGTCACCTGGGATAAATCACCAGCATGCCTTCTTCATGTGAGAACAAAAAGGAAGTACCCCACCACCATCCCTTCAGCGGCAGACTTGTGGGGGTGGCGATGGGCTCCAAAATGGGTAAGATGAGTGTCCCTTAAATGACTGTTAAGGGAAGATCAACAGAGAAGAGCCACACAGAGACAAGACGACCCCTCCTCAACATGTTGTTATTTATATCTTCCTTGGTGTATTATCAGGGTGTAGGGAGGAGAAAAGGAAGGGAAGGGGGAAAAACATGGAATATTAACCAAAAGAATCTGTTTTAAGCTGGAAGAGACTGACTTATCTTCAATTAGAAAGCTTAAGTGATCACTGGGTATTGGGCTCCAGAGTGAGAAGAGATCAGTTCTAGAAAATAAAGGGTGTTCCTTTTTTTTTCTTTTTCTTTTTTTGGTTTGCGTATCTGAGTCATAGTGTGGTAGACATATTACTGCCCATAAGCATTAAGTGGCCCTGTGCAACTCAGTCATGGTGATGTGACTTGCCTTTGGCATATAAAATGTGAGCAAAATGGAGGCATCTCTTCTAGACAGAAAAGCTAACAGGCAGCATGAGGCTGGCCATGGTCTTTTATTTCTACCTTTTACAACTGAGGCAGCATGTGCTCAGATGGAGCCTATATCAGCATGGGCTCTTTAGTAACTATGATAAGCAGACCCTCCTCATCAATTTATGATGATGAAGAAGTAAACTTTCTTCTTAAAAGCCACTGCAATTTTTGGCTCATTTGTTACTGCAGTATAAGCTATCTATCCTGACCAATACACAGTTTGAAAATTTCATCCCCACTACATAGTCTATATAATAACCATTAGCAACAAATATCTTTAAATTGCTGAAGAGGGCAGCTGGATTAAATTCCAATCTAAGGAAGAAACATGGTGACCAGGATTTATGCAACAATTTAAGAATTTTTATTTTTGGTGAAAACATATACAACATACATCACTTCAACAATTTCTCATGTACAATTCAGTGACATCGATTACATTCTTCAAGTTGTACTACTTTTCTCCACAACACAATTTAAGGGTTTACTAGTTTTTGTTAGGTGCCATTGAGTCAGTTCCAACTCGTAGTGACCCTTCGTACAACAGAAAAAACACTTCCTGGTCCTATGCCATCCTCATGATTGTTATGCTTGAGCCCATTGTTGCAGCTACTGTGTCAATCCATCTCACTGAGGGTCTTCCTCCTTTTTGCTGACTCTTTACTTTACCAAGCATGATGTTCTTCTCCAGGGACTGGTCCCTTCTGATAGTATGTCCAGATTATTCTTATGTCCAAATTACGTGAGATGAAGTCTCGCCATCCTTGCTTCTAAAGAGCATTCTGGCTGTACTTCCTCCAAGACAGATTTGTTTGTTTCCTGCAGTCTGTGGTATATTCAATATTCTTAGCCAACATCATAATTCAAAGTTGTCAATTCTTCTTCAGTCTTCCTAATTCATTGTCCAGCTTTCCCCACGCATATAAGGTGACTGAAAATACCATGGCTTGGGTTAGGCGCACCTTAGTGCTCAAAGTGACATCTTTGTTTTTTAGCACTTTAAAGAGGTCTTTTGCAGCAGATTTGCGCAGTGCAATATGTCCTTTGATTTCTTGACTGCTGCTTCCATAGGTGTTAATTGTGGATCCAAGTAAAATGAAATCCTTTACAACTTCAACCTTTTCTTCGTTTATCATGATGTTGTTTATTCGTCTAGTTGTGAGGATTTTTATTTTCTTTATGTTGAGGTGGACTCCATACCGAAGACTGTAATCTTTGATCTTTGTCAGTAAGTGCTTAAAGTCCTCTTCACATTCAGCAAGCAAGGTTGTGTCATCTGCATATCCCAGGTTGTTATGAGTTTTCCTCCAATCCTGATGCTGTGTTCTTTTTCACGTAGTCCAGCTTCTCGAATTATTTGGTCAGCATAAAAGTATAAATTGATTAAGTATGGTGAAAGGATACTATACTGATGCACACTTTTTGTGACATTAAACCACACAGTATCCCCTTGTTCTGCTCAGACTGCCTCTTTGCCTATTTACAGGTTCCTCATGAGCACAATTGCACAATTAAGTGTTCTGAGATTCCCGTTCTTCCCAGTGTTACACACAATTTGTTATGACCCACACAGTTGAATGCCTTTGCATAGTCAATAAAACACAGGTAAGCATCTTTCTGGTATTTCTGCTTTCAGCCATGACCCATCTGACATCAGCAGCGATATCCCTTGTTCTACGTCCTCTTCTGAATCTCGCTTGACTTTCTGGCAGTTCTCTGTTGATGTAAAAGCTCCAACTGCTTTTGAATGATCTTCAGCAAAATTTTACTTGTGTGTTGTATTAATGACATTGTTCAATAATTTCTGCATTCTGTTGGATCACCTTTCTTTGAAATGGATATAAATATGGATCTTATCCAGGCAGTTGGTCAGGTAGCTGTCTTCCAAATTCCTTGGCATAGATGAGTAAACACTTCCGGTGTTGCATCTGTTTGCTGAAACATCTCAGTTGGTACTCCATCAATTCCTAGAGCCTTGTTTTTCGCCAAGGTCTGCAGTGCAGCTTGGGCTTCTTTCTTCAGCACATACCATTGGTACTGAAATGATTGAATGCTGACCAATTCTTTTTGGTATAGTGACTTTGTGTATTCCTTGCATCTTCTTTTGATGCTTCCTACGTCGTTTAATATTTTCCCCATAGAATCCTTCAATATTGCAACTTGAGGCTTGAATTTTGTCTTCAGTTCTTTCAGCTTGAGAAATGTCTTTATAGTACTTTACTTTGTCTTCTCGAGCTTCCCTTTGAAATCTTCTGTTTAGCTCTTTTATATGATCATTTCTTTCTTTCGCTTTAGCTACTCTATGTTCAAGAGCAAGTTTCAGAGTCTCTTCTGACATCCATTTTGGTCTTTTCTTTCTTTCCTCTTTTTAATGGCCTCTTGCTTCCTTCAAATATGATGTCCTTGATGCCATTCCACAACTCATCTGATCTTTGGTCATTAATGTTCAGTATGTCAAATCTATTCTTGAGATGGTCTCTAAATTCAGGTGGGATACACTCAAGGCTGTACTTTGGCTCTCGTGGATTTGTTTTAATTTTCTTCAGCTGCAACTTGAACTTGCATATGAGCAACTGATGATCTGTTCTGCAGTCAGCCCCTGGGCTTGTTCTGACGGATGATATTGAGTTTCTCCTTTGTCTCTTTCCACAGATGTAGTTGATTTGATTCCTGGCATTCCATCTGGCAAGGCCCATGTGTATAGTCACCCTTTATGTCATTGAAAAAAGGTATTTGCAACGAAGAAGTCATTGGTCTTGCAAAATTTTATCATGCCATCTCCAGCATCGTTTCTATAATCAAGGGCATATTTTCCAACTACTGATCCTTCTTCTTTGTTTTCAACTTTTGCATTCCAGTCACCAATAATTATCAAATGCATCTTGATTGCATGTTTGATCAATTTCAAACTGCAGAAATTGGTAAAAATCTTCAATTTCTTCATCTTTGACCTTAGTGGTTGGTGCATAAATTTGGATAATAGTTGTATTAACTGGTCTTCCTTGTAGGCGTATGGATATTATCCCATCACTGACAGCATTGTACTTTAGGGTAGATCTTGAAATGTTCTTTTTGGTGATGAATGTGATGCCACTCTTCTTCGATTTGTCATTCCCGGCATAGTGGACCATCTAATTGTCTGATTCAAAATGGCCAATACCAGTCCATTTCAGCTCACTAATATTTAGGTTATCGATGTTAAAGTGTTCCTTTTCGTTTTTGATGATTTCCAATTTTCCTAGATTCATACTTCGTATAGTCCATGTTCAGATTATTAATGGATGTTTGTATCTGTTCTTCCTCATTTTGAGTCATGCCACTTAAGCAAATGAAGATCTCAAAAGCTTGAGTACATCTATGGCATTAAGGTTGACTCTACTTTGAGGAGACAGCTCTTCCCAAATCATCTTTTGAGTGCCTTCCAACCTGAGGTGCTCATCTTCCATCACAGTATCAGACAATATTCTGCTGCTATTCATAAGGCTTTCGCTGGCTAATTTTTTTTCAGAAGTAGACTGCCAGGTCCTTCTTCCTAGCCTGTCTTGGGCTGGACACCTGTCCACCATGAGTGACCCTGCCGGTCTTTGAATACCAGTGGCATAACTTCTGGCATCACAGCAACACGCAAGCCACCACAGTACAACAAAATGACTGATGCATGGTGAAGGGCTTACTAAGCCCCCCTTTCTTTAATGGGATCTATTATTTTCTACTAGGAAGAAAGACCTGGTGATCTACTTTCAAAAATTAGCCAATGAGAACCTTATGACTCACAATAGAACACTGTTTGACATTTGTTTTGTACGCATCACCAGGAAGGGTCAATTGCTAGGGGATGACTTCGTGTTTGGTAAAGTAGAGAGCCAACAAGGGTGAGGGAGATCATCGGTGAGACAGATTAGAAGAATAGCTGCAACAATGAACTCAAACATGCTGGCTACTGTGAGGATGAAGCAGGACCTGGCAACGTTTTGTTCTGTTGTGTATAAGGTCACAATGAGTTGGCGTCAACTCATTGGCAGCTAACATTTTTTACTTGTCTTATAATTATTTTATTTTTTAAAATAATTTTTATTGTGCTTTAAGTGAAAGTTTACAAATCAAGTCAGTCTCTCACACAAAAACCCATATACAACTTGCTACACACTCTCAGTTACTCTCCCCCTAATGAGACAGCCTGCTCTCTACCTCCATTCTCTCTTTTCGTGTCCTTTTCGCCAGCTTCTAACCCCCTCCACCCTCTCACCTCCCCTCCAGGCAGGAGATGCCAACATAGTCTCAAGTACCCACCTGATCAAAGAAGCTCACTCCTCACCAGCATCCCTCTCCAACCCATTGTCCAGTCCAATCCATGTCTGAAGAGTTGGCTTCGGGAATGGTTCCTGTCCTGGGCCAACAGAAGGCCTGGGGGCCGTGACCACTGGGGTCCTTCCAGTCTCAGTCAGACCATTAAGTCTGGTCTTATAAGAATTTGGGGTCTGCATCCCACTGCTCTCCTGCTCCCTCAGGGGTTCTCTGTTGTGTTCCCTGTCAGGGCAGTCATCGGTTATAGCCGGGCACCATCTAGTTCTTCTGGTCTCAGGATGATGTAGTCGCTGGTTCATGTGGCCCTTTCTGTCTCTTGGGCTCGGAATCACCTTGTGTCCTTGGTGTTCTTCATTCTCCTTTGATCCAGGTGGGTTGAGACCAATTGATGCATCTTAGATGGCTGCTTGCTAGCGTTTAAGACCCCAGACGCCAGTTCTCAAAGTGGGATGCAGAATGTTTTGTTAATAGATTTTATTATGCCAATTGACTTAGATGTCCCCTGAAACCATGCTCCCCAGACCCCTGCCCCTGCTACGCTGGCCTTCGAAGCATTGAGTTTATTCAGGAAACTTCTTTGCTTTTGGTTTAGTCTAATTGTGCTGACCTCCCCTGTACTGTGTGCTGTCTTTCCCTTCACCTAAAGTAGTTCTTATCTACTATCTAATTAGTGAATGCCCCTCTCCCACCCTCCCTTCCTACCCCCTCTTGTAACCACAAAAGTATGTTTTCTTCTCAGTTTAAACTATTTCTCAAGTTCTTATAATAGTGGTCTTATACAATATTTGTCCTTTTGCAACTGAGTAATTTCACTCAGCATAATGCCTTCCAGGTTCCTACATGTTATGAAATGTTTCACAGATTCATCACTGTTCTTTATTGATGCGTAGTATTCCATTGTGTGAATATACCATAATTTATTTATCCATTCATCCGTTGATGGGCACCTTGGTTGCTTCCATCTTTTTGCTATTGTAAACAGTGCTGCAATAAACATGGGTGTGCATATATCTGTTCGTGTAAAGGCCCTTATTTCTCTAGGATATATTCCAAGGAGTGGGATTGCTGGATCGTATGGTAGTTCTATTTCTAACTTTTTAAGGAAGCGCCAAATTGATTTCCAAAGTGGTTGTACCATTTGACATTCCCACCAGCAGTGTATAAGTGTTCTAATCTCTCCACAGCCTTTCCAACATTTATTATTTTGTTTTTTGGATTAACACCAGCCTTTTTTTTTTTTTTTTGGTTGGAGTGAGATGAAATCTCATTGTAGTTTTGATCTGCATTTCTCTAATGGCTAATGATTGTGAACATTTCTTCATATATCTGTTAGCTACCTGAATGTCTTCTTTAGTGAAGTGTCTATTCATATCTTTTGCCCATTTTTTAATTGGGTTATTTGTCTTTTCGCAGTTGAGTTTTTGCAGTATCATGTAGATTTTAGAGATCAGGTGCTGATCAGATAAGTCATAGCTAAAAACTTTTTTCCAGTCTGTAGGTGTCTTTTTACTCTTTTGGTGAAGTCTTTGGATGAATGTGTTTGATTTTTAGGAGATCCCAGTTTTTCTTCTACATTCTTTACAATGTTTTCTATACTGTTTATGCCATGTATTAGGGCTCCTAACGTTGTCTCTATTTTTTCTTCCAAGATTTTTATCATTTTAGATTTTATATTTAGGTCTTTGATCCATTTTGAGTTAGTTTTTGTGCATGGAATGAGGTATGGATCTTGTTTCATTTTTTTGCAGATGGATATCCAGTTACACCAGCACCAGTTGTTAAAAAGACTGTCTTTTCCCCAATTAACTGTTTTCGGGCCTTTGTCAAATATCAACTGCTCATATGTGGATGGATTTATGTCTGGATTCTCAATTCTGTTCCATTGGTCCATGTATCTGTTATTGTACCAGTACCAGGCTGTTTTGACTACTGTGGTGGTATAATAGGTTCTAAAATCAGGTGACGTAAGGCCTCCCGCTTTGTTCTTCTTTTTCAGTAATGCCTTATTATCCGGGGCCTCTTTCCCTTCTATATGAAATTGGTGATTTGTTTCTCCATCTCATTAAAGAAAGTCCTTGGGATTTGGATCAGAATTGCATTAAATGTTTAGACCGCTTTTGGTAGAATACACATTTTTATAATGTTAAGTCTTCCTATCCATGAGCAAGGTATGTTCTTCCACTTATGTAAGTCTCTTTTGGTTTCTTGCAGAAGTGTACAGTAGTTTTCTTTGTATAAGTCTTTTACATCTCTGGTAAGATTTATTCCTAAGTATTTTATCTTCTTGGAGGCTACTGGAAATGGCACTGATTTGGTGATTTCCTCTTCGATGTTCTTTTTATTGGTGTAGAGGAATCCAACTGATTTTTGTATGTTTATCTTGTATCCTGATACTTTGCTGAACTCTTCTATTAGTTTCAGTAGTATTTGGGAGGATTCCTTAGGGTCTTCTGTGTATAAGATCATGTCATTTGCAAATAGAGATACTTTTGCTTCTTCCTTGCCAATCTGGATGCCCTTTATTTCTTTATCTTGCCTAATTGTTCTGGCTAGGACTTCCAGCACAATGCTGAATAAGAGTGATGATAAAGGGCATCCTTGTGTGGTTCCCGATCTCAATGGGAATGTTTTCAGGCTCTCTCCATTTAGGGTAACGTTGGCTGTTGGCTTTGTATAAATGCCCTTTATTATGTCGAGAAATTTTTTTCTATTCCTATTTTGCTGAGAGTTTTTATCATGAATGAGTGTTGAATTTTGTCAAATGCCTTTTCTGCATCAATTAATAAAATCATGTGATTCTTGTCTTTTGTTTTATTTATGTGGTGGATTACATTAATGGTTTTTGTAATGTTGAACCATCCCTGCATACCTAGTATGAATCCCACTTGGTCATGGTGAATTATTTTTTTGATATGTTGTTGAATTCTATTGGCTAGAATTTTGTTGAGGATTTTTACATCTATGTTCATGAGGGATATAGGTCTATAATTTTCTTTTCTTGTGGTGTCTTTACTTGGTTTTGGTATCAGGGGTATGGTGGCTTCATAGAATGAGTTTGGTAGTATTCCATCCTTTTCTATGCTCTGAAATACCTTTAGTAGTAGTGGTGTTAACTCTTCTCTGAAAGTTTGGTAGAACTCTGCAGTGAAGCTGTCCGGACCAGGGCTTTTTTTTTTTTGTTTGTTGGGAGTTTTTTGATTACCTTTTCAATCTCTTCTTTTGTTATGGGTCTATTTAGTTGTTCTACCTCTGTTTGTGTTAGTTTAGGTAGGTAGTGTGTTTCTAGGAATTCATCCATTTCTTCTAGGTTTTCAAATTTGTTTGAGTATACTTTTTCATAGTAATCTGATATGATTCTTTTAATTTCAGTTGGGTCTGTTGTAATATTGCCCGTCTCATTTCTTATTCGGGTTATTTGCTTCCTCTCCTGTTTTTCTTTTCTCAGTTTGGCCAATGCTTTATCAATTTTGTTGAGTTGTTCAAAACACCAGCTTTTGGTCTTGTTAATTCTTTCAATTGTTTTTCTGTTTTCTATTTCATTTAGTTCAGCTCTAATTTTTATTATTTGTTTTCTTCTGGTGCCTGTGGGTTTCTTTTGTTGCTCTCTTTCTATTTGTTCAAGTTGTAGGAATAGTTCTTTGATTTTGGCCCTTTCTTCCTTTTGGACGTGTGCATTTATTGATATAAATTGGCCTCTGAGCACCGCTTTTGCTTTGTCCCAAAGGTCCTGATTGGAAGTGTTTTCGTTCTCATTGGATTCTATGAATTTCTTTATTCCATCCTTAATGTTTTCTATAATCCAGTCTTTTTTGAGCAGGGTATTTTTCAGTTTCCAAGTGTTTGATTTCTTTTCCCTGCTTTTCCTGTTATTGATTTCCACTTTTATGGCCTTATGGTCAGAGAAGATGCTTTGTAGTATTTCAATGTTTTGGATTCTGCTAAGGCTTGCTGTATGACCTAATATGTGGTCTATTCTAGAGAATGTTCCATGTGCACTAGAAAAGAAAGTATAGTTGGTTGCTGTTGGGTGGAGTGTTCTGTATATGTCCACGAGGTCAAGTTGGTTGATTGTGGCGTTTAGATCTTCCGTGTCTTTATTGAGCTTCTTTCTGGATGTCCTGTCCTTCACTGAAAGTGGTGTGTTGAAGTCTCCTACTATTATTGTGGAGCTGTCTATCTCACTTTTCAATGCTGATAGAGTTTGTTTTATGTATTTTGCAGCCCTGTTATTGGGTGCATAAATATTTAATATGGTTGTATCTTCTTGGTGTATTGTCCGTTTAATCATTATATAGTATCCTTCCTTATCCTTTCTGATGGATTTAACTTTGAAGTCTCTTTTGTCAGAAATTAATATTGCCACTCCTCCTCTTTTTTGATTGTTGTTTGCTTGATATATTTTTTTTCCATCCTTCGAGTTTTGGTTTGTTTGTGTCTCTAAGTCTAAGGTGTGTCTCTTGCAGGCAGCATATAGGCGGATCTTGTTTTTCAATCCATTCTGCCACTCTCTGTCTCTTTATTGGTGCATTTAGTCCATTTACTTTCAGGGTAATTATGGATAGGTATGAATTTAGTGCTATCATTTTGATGTCTTTTTTTGTGTGTTGACAGCTTCTTTTTCCCACTTGATTTTATGTGCTGAGTAGATTTTCTTTGTATATTGTCCTTTCCTCATATTTGTTGTTGTTGATTTTGTTTCTGTTGAGTCTGTATTTTTCCCTTGTATTTTATTTTGATGAGTAGGATAGTTTGTCTCCTTTGTGGTTACCTTATTATTTACCCTTATTTTTCTAAATTTATAACTAAGTTTTATTTCTTTGTATCTCTGTATCTTCCTCTCCATATGGAAGGTGTATGATTATATTTCTTAGTCCCTCTTTATTATTTTAATGTTGTCTTCTTTTATGTAATAACATTGCCGTTACCCTGTGTTGGACTTTTTTTTTTTTCAATCTTGCTTTGTTTTTTTGGATTTCCCTGTCTGGATTGACTTCTGATTGCTTTGCCCAGTGTTGTAGTCTTGGGTCGATACCTGATATTATTGATTTTCTAACCAAAGAACTCCCTTTAGTATTTCTTGTAGTTTTGGTTTGGTTTTTATGAATTCCCTCAACTTGTGTTTATCTGGAAATGTCTTAATTTCACCTTCATATTTAAGAGACAGTTTTGCTGAGTATGTGATTCTTGGCAGGCAATTTTTTTCCTTCAATTTTTAAAATATTTCATCCCATTGCCTTTTTGCCTGCATGGTTTCTGCCAAGTAGTCCGAGCTTATTCTTATTGGCTCTCCCTTGTAGATGACTTTTCTTTTATCCCTCCTTGCTCTTATAATTGTCTCTTTATCTTTGGTTTTAGCAAGCTTGATTATAATATGTCTTGGTGGCTTTCTTTTAAGATCTACCTTATGTGGAGTTTGATGAGCATCTTGGATAGATATCTTCTCATCTTTCACAATATCAGAGAAGTTTTCTGCCAACAAATCCTCAACAATTTTCTCTGTATTTTCTGTTATCCCTCCCTGTTCTGGTACTCCAATCACTCGTAGGTTATTTCTCTTGATAGTGTCCCACATGATTCTTAAGGTTTCTTCATTTTTTAAAATTCTTTTATCTGATTTTTCTTCAAGTATATTAGTGCCAAGTGATTTATCTGCAAGTTCAGAAATTCTAGCTTCTACTTGCTCAATTCTGCTCCTCTGACTTTCTATTGCATTATCTAATTCTGTAATTTTATTGTTAATCTTCTAAATTTCTGATTGCTGTCTGTCTATGGATTTTTCCAGCTTATTAAACTTTTCATTATGTTCCTGAATAATCTTTTTGATTTCTTCAGTTGCTTTATCTGTGTGTTCCTTGGCTTGTTCTGCGTATTGTCTCATTTCCTTCATGATGTCTTGAAGGGTTCTGTATATTAAACTTTTGTATTCTGCATCTGGTAATTCCAAGAATGCACTTTCATCTAAAAGATCCCTGGATTCTTTCTTTTGAGAGCCTGTTGAGGTGATCTTGGCCTGTTTCTTTTTGTGACTTGATATTGACTGTTGTCTCTGAGCCACCTATAAGTTATTGTATTAGTTTATGCTTGCTTACTGTGTTGTGGCTGCTTGCTTTGTTTTGTTTTGGTATACCCGTATGGGTTGCTTGAGCGAGCTAGCTTGATTTTTTTCTCCTTTGGAGCTCTGGTGTCCTGTCCCCAGCTGGCTAGAGCTGTTATCAGGTATATCAGTCCAGGAGTCCATTCAGTTTTCTTGTATGAATTCAGCTCAGGTTTCTAGGTAGCTGATATCAAGTATGTGGTACAGGCTCTGTCCTACAGTCTTAGAGGGGCAGGGGTGATTGGTGTATCTACCCGTATCTGATTGCAGCAGGGGGTCACGCTCTGAACAAGGCAGGGGGCTGAGAACTGACGCCCAGGTATCTTCGAGGAAAACATGTCTCTGTTCCCTAGAGCATGCTGGTGAGTGGGCTCTGCAGAGGGACCATGGGCACCCAAAGTTTTTGTTGTAAGGACTGGGAGGTACCAGTTATCCCTGGACCCCTGTCACGGGTGGCTGGGCGACCCAAGTGGAGCCACAAGTCCTTAGGTCCCTGTTGTGGGTAGGTGAGGACCTTGTTTAATAGGCAAAACAATATCAAACATCAAACACCCACCTTTCCACCGCACAGCTGAAATGGTTGGAGTTTGCCAATAAGGGCCTATTCTTCTGAAATAGGCCCAGATAGGCCCATGCAGAAGAGCAAGGTGCTCAAGGTCCACGGAAGGTTTATGCCTGGACAGGAGCCACTTCTGTTCTGAGCTCCCCCAGTTAATGGAGCTAACAAATTATCTTTTCCCCCCGGTTGCAAATTTTTTTCCTTCCCCAAGGCCGGGAGGATGGCTGTAGGTGCTCACCAGGATCTATCTCAGGCCCAGGGATTCAGCAGCTGAAGTCAGCTTGGGGGTGGGAAGGGGGCACGGTAAAATATACACAAGTACTTAGCTTTTGCCGAGAGCGCCGTTCTCCTCAGGTTCCAGAGGTGTGAGCGGGCTGCGTGGCTGGCTGCCTCGCCCTGAGGAAACTGTGGCCGAACGCTAGGACCAGCTGGCCACTGCTGCTGCCGCTGCTCTGGGAATGGTGCCTGAGGGCTCCCCGCGATTCAGGTCCAGTAACTCCTCTCCGCTTCTGAACGATCTCTTCCTTCCCCTCCCCCTCAGTTCCTTGTTTAAGGTTGCCTTTGATGCTCAGGGCTCCCAGCTTATCACAAATACACTCGTTTTACTTGTTTTTTTTGGGTCTTTGTTGTAAAGAGGGCTTGATGGAAGCGTCTGTCTATTCCACCATCTTGGCTCTGCCCTTATAATTATTTTTTGATGTTTTAAACGCTACTAGAATTTCTTGAGGGTTAGGAGCAGGTTTCCCTCATTGTTGAATGAAAGCTCCCGTTATAAGGTATTTAAACTGATGGTAGAAATTATTGTAGAAGCTTGGTTAGTCTGAAACCACTGAGAACAGAAGCACAATAGGTGTTTTGGAGGTCACTATTTCCTAAAATACAAGGAATTCTTCTTGTTGCATTACAGAGATACCTGTGGTATAGAAAAGAGCCTTTCTGAGTGGGCCTATTGAACGGAAGCTTTTGTAACTGTAAACTCTTCAGATAGAAAGAAGAATGAAGAAAATAGTAATAATAAAAAAAACCCAAACCCACTGACGTCGAATTGATTCCGACTCATAGCGACCCTGTAAGACAGAGTAGAACTGCACCATAGAGTTTCCAAGGAGACTCTATATTATTAAAAACCAAAACCAAACCCATTAATATTTCTCATGGACCAAATACTATTCTAAGCTTTTTACACAGAAATCCCCCAAACAATCCTATAAGTTAGGTACTATTATGATTCCCTATTTCCAGATACAGAAAATTAGGCACAGAGAGGCTAAGTAACTGGGTCAAGGTCACACAGTTAGTAAAGTGGTGGATTTGGGGTTCAAACTCAATCTAGCTCCAGAAATATTGCTCTTAATCACTGTGCTGTACTACTTACTACTTAGTAGAAATGATTTTTAGGCTTCTTTGGCTTTCAATTCCCTTATCTGGTAGCTGGCCCTACCCATAACCCATGTTAAAGGGCCAGGCTTAGGCCCCATTTATATCATGTGATCTAGGTTCTCCCATTCCTCTTCCATACCTGATTAGACTAGGGGTAGACACTCTACCTCTCCTGCTTCTCCTTGTGTGGCTAGTGGTCTGTCATTTGAAAAATTTTAGTTTTTCTTTAGAAAAACTGAATGAAGAAACAGGACCTATATTGAGTTGGGGTTGGGATATGTGTAAGGCAAAAATCACAAATTGTGGATCTTTGGGTTGGACCTGTTTTGTTTGGCCCACAGAGTGCTTTTGGAAATATTTGAACCAACAGTTAAAAAACAAGAAGGGGTTATAGGGTAGGCACGGGAAAAGAAATCATAAAATGTCCATGATAAAAAGCAGCACACAATATTTCACTTAGGTATAATTATATTTGCATGTGTATATGTATGAAGAGATGCTGGTGCATAAAAATGTAGTCACCAAAATGTTGATGGTGGTCAGGCAGAGCAATGTGACTTCAGGTAATAGTTGCTCTTCCACATTCTTTAATGAATCTCTTGAATATTTTACAATGAGCATGTATAATCCGAAGAAGCAGCTATTTCATTTTTAAACATATCATTGAGATTTTACACAAAGCTTTGTAGTCCTAGGTAGTACTAAAAATTTGAAAGACCTGGCATTACTGGGCTCCCATTTTCACATGGCAACAGTGGCTGGAGCTGAGTATCAGCTGCCTCCTTCAAATATGGCAGGTACTCTCTAAGTGACCATGGTTTCCCCCACAACCAATTGTTCTTTACCTTGACCTTGTTCACTCTTTGATACTTAGTGCCTGGATGTGTTGCTATTTGAAGGACTATCCTTTAGAGAACAGCCATGCAGACTTGGGTTGGCAGCCATGTTGAGTTATGTGCCACCTACAAAAGCTGTGTTAAATTAACATATAATTTAAAATTTTAAATCTTCAACTATACTTCCAGTTCCATAGGGCAGCAGTTCACTACCATAATGCATAGTGCTTGGCAGTGTACTTGGTACGTAGAGATTGCTTAATTAGTAGTTATTGAATAAATAAATTTAAAAGGGACTGAAGTATTGTCTCTCTGATTCAACAACCCCTTCTGTAAAAATTTACCTGGGAAGCCAAATTACACTACAGAGGTGATACCAGCATGCTGGCCGGTTGATTTTAATGTCTGATGTCTTTGAATGATCAGAATCTGGTGCATCCACCTCTACTCTAAGGAAGTATCAGCCAAGGGGCCTGGGTACCAAGCCAGGGGATCGGGGCACTTGGTGCTGGGTAGTGCTGGAGACACGCTGACATATTTTTTTTTTTTTTTTGATTGTACTTTAGATGAAGTTTTACAGAACAAACTAGTTTCTCATCAAACAGTACACATATTGTTTTATGACATTGGTTAACAACCCCATGACGTATCAACACTTCCTTCTCTAACTTGGGTTCCCTATTACCAGCTTTCCTGTCCCCTCCTGCCTTCTATTCCTTGCCCCCGGGCTGCTGTGCTCCTTTAGTATCATTTTGTTTTATGCGCCTGTCCAATCTTTGGCTGAAGGGTGAACCTCAGGAACGACTATATTCCTGAGCTGAAAGTGTGTCTGGGGGCCATACTCTCAGGGTTTCTCCAGTCTCTGTCAGGCCAGCAAGTCTGGTCTTTCTTTTTGAGTTAGAATTTTTTTCTACATTTTTCTCCAGCTCTGTCCAGGACCCTCTATTGTGATCCCTGTCAGAGCAGTCAGTGGTGGTAGCTGGGCACCATCTAGTTTTGCTGGATTTGGTCTGGTGAAGACCATGGTAGATGTGGTCCATTAGTCCTTTGGACTAATCTTTCTTTGTATCTTTAGTTTTCTTCATTCTTCCTTGCTCCTGATGGGGTGAGACCAGTGGAGTATCTTAGATGGCTGCTATAATCTTTTAAGACCCCAGCACTACTCACCAAAGTAGAATGTAGAACACTTTCTTTATAAACTACGTTACGCCAACTGATCTAGATGTTTCCCGAGACCATGGTCCCCATAGCCCTCAGCTCAGCAGTTCAGTCCCTCAGGAAGTTTGGATGCGTCTATGAAGCTTCCATGACTTTGTCTTATACAAGTTGTGCTGGCTTCCCCAGTATTGTGTACTGTCTTACCCTTCACCAAAGTTACCACTTAGCTATTGTCTATTTAGTGTTTTTCCATACCCACCCCTCCCCTCCCTTGTAACCATCAAAGATTGTTTCTTTTTGTGTATAAACCTTTTAAGTACAGCAGTGCTCTCATACGATATTTGTCCTTTTGTGATTATTTCACAAGGCATAATGCACCCCAGATTCATCTGTTATGAGAGCTTCACAGATTCATCGTTGTTCTTTATCGTTGCATAATACTCTATTGTGTATATGTGCCACAGTTTGTTTATACATTCATCTGTTGATGGATATCTAGGTTGTTTCCATCTTTTTGCTATTGTGAACAATGCTGCAATGAACATGAGTGTGCATATGTCTATTTGTGTGACGACTCTTATTTCTCTAGGATAATTTCATAGGAGTGGGATTGCTGGATCATATGGTATTTCTATTTCTCACTTCCTGAGGAAGCACCATATCATTTTCCAAAATGGTTGTACCATTTTGCATTTCCATTAGCAGTGCATAAGAGTTCTGATCTCCCTGTAGCCTCTCCAACATTTGTTATTTCCTGTTTTTTTGATTCATGCTAGTAATGCCAGGGTGAGATGTTACCTCATTGTGCATTTGACTTGCATTTTTCTAATGGCTAGTGATAGTGAGTATTTCCTCATGTGTTTGTTGGCTGCTTGAATGTCTTCTTTGGTGGTGTCTGTTCATTTCCTTTGCCCACTTTTTGATTGGATTTTTTGTCTTTTTGTTGTAGAGGTGTTGGATTTTCTTGTAGATTTTAGAGATTAGACCTTTGTCTGATTTGTAATAGCCCAAATTTTTCTTTCCCAGTCTGTAGGTTCCCTTTGTATTCTTTTGGTAAAGTCTTTTGATGAGCATAAGTGTTTAACTTTTAGAAGATCCCAGTTATCTAGCTTATCTTCTGGAGTTTGTGTGTTGTTGGTTGTGGTTTGTATCCTGTTAATGCCATGTACATATCAGGGCCCCTAGCATTGATCCTATTTTTTCTTTAATGAACTTCATAGTTTATGGCTTTATATTTAGGTCTTTTTTTCCATTTTGAATTAGTTTTTGTATATGGTGTGAGGTATGGGTCTTGTTTTATTTTTTTTCAGATGGACATCCAGGTTTGCTAGCACCATTTGTTAAAAAGACTATCTTTTCCCCATTTGATGGACTTTGGACCCCTGCCAAAGATCAGAGACCATAGGTGGAGGGATTTACATCTGGGTTCTCAATTCCGTTTCATTGTTTCAGTGTATTTGTCATTGTACCAGGACACCCTGACATATTCTTATATTTGCATTTGTTTTTCATTTCTACTGTTCCAATAACACTTTTCTTGCCATATAATTGACCAGGCTGCAGATAAAATCATAGGCTTTTGAAATTGTGATTGGAATTTGGGTGTACTGAGACTCCTCAGACACTCATTTTCAGATTATTGCTTAGGGTGGATAGCCTTTTCTTATAATTTATTTCAGTTATTGAAATAATTTTTTTTCTGATTTCATGTTTAGCCTTATCTTCAAGTTTTGGAGACTCTTGTTGGCAATGACACAGTGGTATAAAAAAAAAATAGGACTTGAAAATACTCTTTCTGGCTTCCTGGTGTAAAATTCAAATTTCTTTAAACTGTTAATGAATGTAATCAAGGCAGAAGGTCTTAATTCATAGAAGAGACCATAACAAACTTTGAAAACAAAATGCTAAATAGAGGCAAATAATGCTTTTCCTAATTTTTCTACCTTTCTGTTAACTACTCTTTCGGTCATATAAATAGTCTACAGCAGAAGAGATAACCCTAGTTAAGGTGGAGATTTAGCTGGTCATTAGGGCTTATGCGAAACTATAGAACTTACAGTGTATATTTGCTTAAAGTGAGTTCTCTTTCAGGAAGTCACTTGAATACTGTTACAGTAGAGACTATGGAAAAATTATGAAAGAACCCAGACAAGAAAATCACCTTTAAAGAAAATCTTAGAAGTATTATTCCCATAATTTTATAAATATTTTTTTACAAAAGACCTGCCCATTAAGCTTTGCCAGGCCACTATCAGTAGTGGACATTACGTGGTTAAATTCAGCACACTGTATTCCTTACACTATGTGAATTATGGGATGCAGAGTGACAGAATTTATGCAACCTTATGAAACATGCCAAGGCAATGTAGCATTTAAGCTATTTTAATAGCTCAATTTGTTCAGACTGCTTAAGGATAAAAAGTGATTTCACAGGATCCGTTGCTATTAATCACCATAGTCCCTAGTATTTACTAGATTGTGGGCAGGTGTTTTCAGGATTATACTAATAACAAAGGAAAACATCAGGCATGCTTTTCATAGTCAAATTATAATTAGTGACAATTAATATATTTTAAATTAGAATAAAAGGGCAAGGTTAGTAGATTATAAGGGATTATAATTAATGTATTAAATGCAGACACAATAATCTTACTTCATTTTGCAATTACTCATTCTGCTCACAATAAGTAATTTGGTATCAGATTCAGACTGAACTTGGGAGAAGATGAAAGGCATCAGTGTTTAACTTCTGGTGTCTAGGAAGGAGAGAAAATAAGTTATATTTTAAGTGACCTCTGAAAAAAGTTCATTAAAAAAAATTCAAGACTCAGGTTTATTATTATTCTCCTGGGGCACACACTTTGAAATGATATTTCCATACAAGGTGGAATCTGAAATTTGAATCCTGTCATAGCTGCAAAATGCTGAAAGTCTAGATCTCTCAGGGAATAACATTTAAATATTAAATGTCTATGTCCGAGGCAGAAGTGACAAGAATAAAAATGACCCCATTTCAAGTGAAATCTCTGTCCTCTTTGTTTTTTAAACTGCTTTAAATTAGCATTTTTGTTCAGTTTGGACTAAAAGAATACCAAATAAATATGAGAAAATCAAAGAGCTTGAAACTATAATGCTTACGTAGTCAAAATGATGCTTTATTTCACTGACGGCCACATAACAATGTGGGGGCATTGTTATTCACAGGCTGTGGGACCAAAATGACTGGCCCATCAGTCAAACTGGATGCTTAGTGCCAGGGAAAAACCAAATAGTTGATTAACAGAATTTTTCACTTAGCAACAAGTTGTTTTGGTGTCAGAGTAGATGTAAAGTCATTGTTTTTAAGTCCATTCCTTCATTTTCGGGACTTAAGTCACATGTCAGTCCCTGGAAAAGCTCCAGCCTTATGGGGCCATCCTTTCTTTAAATATTTAAATAAAATAGCCAGAGTCCCAACATCCCATGTACTAGAGTATATGAGGAGCACCCAGTGGTTAAGAGCTTGGCTGCTAGCCAAAAGGCAGGCAGTTCAAATCCACCATCCACTCTTTGGAAACCCTACTATGATGCAGCTCTACTCTGTCCTATAGGGTCACTATGAGTCATAACCAACTCGGTGGCAATGGATTTTTTCCTTACTTAAATTCTGAATTAGTGGAGGAAAAAATACAAGTGATTGTATGTCACTGTTCATATAAGTGATTGCAGACAAGGACAAAAATATTATCTGGAACAAAAGAAGACTCTACAATAGGTCCAGATTGCTGTGTAAAGTGCTCTGCCACTTGGGCCATGTGACCCAGCAGATACAATGGTGCTTGAAGTAGGTGTGTAGATCGGGATGCTTATGGAGCTTTTGGCAGGCCCCTATAGGTGACTTATAGTACAGACCTTTAGAATTTTGGAGCAAAGCTCTGCCACCCTTTATGGATAGTAATTCTTCTTCTGTGAAGTGGCTTATGTATTGCTACTGGGCCTTTATAGAGACTTAACACTTGGCCATAGTCTGTCAAGTGAACATGAGGCCTGAGGAGCTTATTATAAATTTGGCATTGTCTGGTCCACCAAGCCACAGAGTTGGGCATGCATAGCAGCACATTTTGAGCAGATCCTCAAGATTCAAATAAGTTGCATAAACAGGTTAGTGGCCCAGATGCCCATGATGCCCCTGCTCTTGTAATCTCACCTCTTCTCTCTCCACCCACACATATGGCCTTATGGGGAGTTCCCTTGACCGATATTGACTAAGGAAGAAAAAAAGATCAGGCCTGGTTTACAGATGATTCTGTAATCATCTGTATGCTGGCACAACATGAAAGTGGACAGCTCAGCACCATAGTCCCACAGCTCAGCACCATAGTGAAAAACGAACAAACTTAAATCAACCAAACCTGTTGTCATCAAATTGATCCTCACTCATAGTGACCCTATAGGATAGAGTAGAATTGCCCCATATGGTTTCCAAGGAGCAGATGGTGGATTTGAACTCCTGACCTTTTGGTTAGCAGCTGTAGCTCTTAACAGCTGTAGCCACCAGTGCTCCATAGCAATAAAGTACTGAAGAAAAATTCTGATGGTTGGATAGAACTTCAAGGAGTGACCCTTGTTCGTGCCCTCAAGTCAGTTCCAACTCATAGTGACCTTATGTATAACAGAATGAAATATTGCCTGGTCCTGTACCATCCTCACAATTGCTACTATGTTTGAGCCCATTGTTGTAGCCACTGTATCTATCCATTATGTTGAGGTCTTCCTCTTTTTCACGGACCCTCTACTTTATGAGCATGATGTCCTTCTCCAGGGATTGGTCCCTGATAACATGTCCAAAGTAAGCAAGATGAATCCTTGCCATCCTCACTTCTTAGGAGCATTCTGCTGCTGTACTTCTTCAAAGACAGATTTATTTGTTCTTCCGGTTGTCCATGATATAGTCAATATTCTTCACTAACACCATAATTCAAAGGCATCAATTCTTCACTCTTCCTTATTCATTGTCCACCTTTTGCATTCATATGAGGTAATTGAATATATCATGGTCAGGCACACCTTAGTCATCAAAATGGCATTTTTGCTTTTTAATACTTTAAAGAGGGGTGAACCTAGTTATTGATTTTTCCTGGAAAAAGAGATGGCCTGAGTATGGATCTATACTGATTGGTAGACAGTGACTAGTGGTTTGGCTTGATGGTTGGGAGGAAATATAATTGGACAATCAGTGAGAAGGAAGTGTGTGGACAGATCTTCGACTGGGCACAGAGAATGAGATATTTGTACTATGTGACTGCTCATCAAAAAGCCATTTCAGCAGAGGAAGCTCTTAATAATCAGGTGATCAAGATGATCTGCTCTGTGGCTATCAACCAGTCTCTTTTCCCAGCCACCCCATCTCTGCCCAGTGAGCTCATAAACAATGAGGCCACGTTTGCAGGGATGGAAACTGTGCATGGACTTGCAACGTGCACTTCTGCTCACCAAGGCCAATTTGTCTACAGTCACTGCTGAGTGCCCAACCTGCCAACAGCAGAGACCAACTCTGAGTCCTGATATGGCACTATTCCTCAGGGGGCTAGGGGGCCACCTGGAGTCAAGTTGATTGCATTTGACCACATCCATTGTGCAAGAGGCAGTCAGTACTTTGTTCTGACTGGAAGAGGCACTTAATCTAGACATAGAAACCTATGTTCTTTGCCCTCAATGCTTTTTCCAAAACCCACCATGTGTGGACTTAAAGAATAAGATTCACATCAAGGTACTTCTAACCAAGGAACTCATTTAATAGTAATTGAAATGTGGCTCAGTGGACTCCTGCTATGGAATTCACTATGCTTACCATGTTCCCCATCACCCTCAAATAGATAAAATGTTAGAATTACATATCAAAGCTTTAGTTTCCATAATAGCTCGGATGCAACAGCTTGCAAGGCTGAGATAATGTCCTCCAATATGTGGTATATGCTCTATACCAGTGACCAATATGTGGTCCTATTTCTCCTATATTTAGGGTTCAGG
The DNA here is from genome assembly GCF_030014295.1 of Loxodonta africana. Classification (NCBI taxonomy): domain Eukaryota; kingdom Metazoa; phylum Chordata; class Mammalia; order Proboscidea; family Elephantidae; genus Loxodonta; species Loxodonta africana. The sequence continues at coordinate 79,304,209 of NC_087345.1, read as the reverse complement.
AGTCCAGGAAACAAGGTGTAAAAATGAGAGTGATTCTTTTTACTATTACCCGCAATATGCTAAAGCTCAGTGTCAGGTGCCAGGCAAATTGCGTAGTTCACCTATGTTGTCACTGATCTGCTGGCTTATTTTGTAGGCACAGGGCAGCAGCCAAGCCCACAGCATCTCCAGCCCCTGCTGGATCATCTCTTCAGCTTCTCCAAGTTCTAAGCCAGGTGTGTGGGTGACTGCATGATGAAGTGTGACAGCTTCTTCTGTAGATCACCTGTGGTGTTGTAGAGATTGGAGGTGGCAAGAGACAGATGAGGGCTCCAGTTTGTCCTTACTCCCTCCTTCTTTTACGTCCAGGTTTTCTTCTGACTGCTGGCTCTGAAGATCTACAGAGACTTTAAGGCCAACAATAGACATGGAGGCAACAGATTTCCATAGCATTCTACACCGGCTCCCACAATTGTGACAGGTGTAACCCCATAATAAATCCTGTATAGTGGTTCTGCTCATCTGACAAATTCTAAGTCACATATCATCCTTCCAATATATCTGAGGATTCTCAGGGGAGGTCTTGGTCTTCGTAGTCATTTACTGCTCTAATTTCCTGCTTCTGGAGAATTTTCAAATTCATTGTCATCTTGACTCCTGTGTCTGTTTGCTTTTCTGTTCCCTGAGTCAGTCAAAACTTAGAATATGATGTCTTCTGAATTTACCTCAGACACCACTCAGAAAAGCAGGGAATTCTCATAAAGTTTCCATGGTAAAAAATGGGAGTTAACTTGAAGCAAAATATCTATCACAGAAAACTTAAAATTGAATATTAGTTGCCCGGTTTGAAAAAAGTCTAGTTCTCTGACCTTCTGCCAACCGCTAGCCTTCTTTTTCTTATTCTTTCATCTCTTTGTCTCCCTAACCTCTCCCCTCACTCCCCTGACTCTGAAAATTTGAAATTTCTTTTAAAAAATAAAACTAAAAAAATAAAATGTAGAAACATTCAGCTCTTTCATTTTCTTGTCCTTGATCATGCCATTGTGTGCTTTCTCCTTTAATAGCCAAAGAGGCCATCAAAGAATTTTCCTGAAGAGAGACAATTTTCTCCTAAAAAGATACTTTGCTGCTAGTTTCAAAATACAGCTCTATCCTCATCCATATCCTGAACTATGTTATATTAAATATCGGTGGAAAGGGATTCCATATTCTCTCTGTCATCCTGTCACAGGCTTACTCTAAATCAATTTTATAAAACCAAAACCTTAAAAGAAAGATTGGTAAAAGTGATTGTATTAGGAGATATAGGCCTTGCTAAGAAACAGCTTCAGGAAAATTTTGAGTTGCAAGCAGTTTGTAACAGCTGTGGGTTGCAACATTTTCCCTGGTGAGTTGTTTAGGGTACCATTGTGTATAAATTTCAAACTATCCTTCTAGAAGCTTTCCTTTAGAGAGCTGATATTTTACTTCTTTAAGTGTAAAAAGGAAACCCCAGGTTGTATAGTGGTGTGTGAAACTGTGGATAAATTGTATCATGTCATTCTTCCCTTTATAGGGATATATGTTTGCCAATTTCTTAAATACAATTTAGGGGAGCAACAGAATTGTAACAAGGTGGGTGGTTAAATTCAGAGAAGGCGGAGAGAATTCAGAAGGAAGTTGAGGAAAGTGGAAGAGTTATTTTTTAATTTATCGAGGCACAAATACAAGCACCTTCCCATTTATCAAGTGGGGATAAAATTGTATCTAACTCATAGAGTTATCATGAGAATGAAAACGCTTAGAATAAAGCCTGGTACAAAGTAAGTGCTAATAATAATGTAAGTTATAATAATGATAATGATGCTTATTATTGGGTTGACTGAGCAGACACTTGTCCAGCTGGCTGCATGGATGACTGTGGCGAGCCTCAAGCCCAGAGGGACAAGTAACAGGTGAGGAGTATAAGAATGCATTAACCTGCCCTGGTGGGGGAAGTGGGGCATGTAGATAGACTCTTGCCGTATCATCAATTAGATTACTCTCCTGGAGGGAGGAGCCTGTGAGCATGGAAAATTTTTGCTTTACTCATTGAGTCAACTTCTTCCATAGTGTGTCAAGGGTTGCTTGCTGTGGGCAGCTTATGGTCTGATGGGGGAGGCCTTTTAAAGCATTGAACCACAACAGGTGTGATTGTACAACCTGTAGAATTCTCTGGTTCAAGGAGATGGTCACTGTTCCTGCCATTGTTGTGGCTGAACAGAAGACAGGTAGCACCATGAGCAATGCTGCAAAAAAGGGCATGAACAAGGGGGTGGGTTAGTGAAGACACCTTCTGATGGCATAAAAGGCTCATATAGGTGACTGAGGTTGGAGTACCCAGAAAGTCAGGCTGAGATATTGACACCTGAGGGGCAGATACGGAGACCCTTGACATTCATGAAGATGTGTTTAAAAATTTTTCCAAGTCCTCAAATTTATAAGTCATAATAGTATATAACCCCTACCCACAAACAACTTTTATTCTGTCTTAAAAATCATCACCTTCCTAGAACTTTCCTTCTAAGGACTGCTTTTTTTTTTTTTTTTTGAGGGTGGAGCAAATTGTCATTGTTGTTTGCTGTTAGGTGCTGTTGAGTTGTTTCCGACTCCTAGCAAACTTAAGTATAACAGAACTAAATGTTGCCTGGTCCTGTGCCATCCTCAGAATCATTGCTATATTTGAGCCCACAGTTGCAGCCACTGTGTCAATCCATCTTGTTGAGGGTCTTTCTCCTTTTTGCTGACCCTCTACTTAATAAACCATGATGTCCTTCTCCAGGGATTAGTCCCTCCTGGTAACACGTCCTAAGTAAGTGAGAAGAAGTCTTGCCATCCTCTCTTCTTAGGAGCATTCTGGCTGTACTTCTTCCATGACAGATTTGTTTGTTCTTCTGACAGTCCAAGGTATATTCAACATTCTTCACCAAAACCATAGTTCAAATGCATCAATTCTTCTTCAGTCTTCTTTATTCATTGTCCAGCTTTCACATGCATATGAGAAGATTGAAAATACCATGGCATTGGTGAGGTGCAACTCAGTCTTCAAAGTGACATCTTTGCTTTTCAACGCTTTAAAGAGGTCTTTTGCAGCAGATTTGCCCAATTCAATCTTTTGATTTCTTGACTGCTGCTTCCGTGGGTGTTGATTGAGGATCCAAGTAAAATGAAATCCTTGACAACTTCAGTCTTTTCTCCATTTATCATGATGTTGTTCATTCGTCTAGTTTTGAGAATTTTTGTTTTCTTTAGGTTGAGATATAATCCATACTGAGGGCTATAGTCTTTAATCTTCATCAGTAAATGCTTCAAGTCCTCTTCACTTTCAGCAAGCAAGATTGTGTCATCTGTATAACACAGGTTGTTAATAAGTCTTCCTCCAATCCTGATGCTCCATTCTTCTTCATATAGTCCAGCTTCTCCGATTATTTGCTGAGCATAAAGACTGAATAAGTATGGTGAAAGGATACAGCCCTGATGCACACGTAAACCACACAGTATCCCCTTATTCTGTTTGAAAGACTGTCTATCTACAGGTTCCTCACGAGCACTATTAAGTGTTTTAGAATTTCCATTCCTCGCAATGTTTTCTGTAATTTGTTATGATCCACACAATGGAATGCCTTTACATAGTCAATAAAATACAGGTAAACATCTTTCTGGTATTTTCTGGTTCAGCCAAGAACCATCTGATATTAGCAATGATTTCCTTGTTCCATGTCCTCTTCTGAATCCAGCTTGAATTTCTGGCTGTTCCCTGTTGAAGTATTGCTGCAACCATTTTAAAGTTATCGTTAGCAAATTTTTACTTGCATGTGATATTACTGATATTGTTTGATAATTTCTGGATTCTGTTTGATTGCCTTTCTTTGGAATGGGTGCAAATATGCATCTCTTCCAGCCGGTTGGCCAGGTAGTTGTCTTCCAGATTTCTTGGCCTAGATGAGTGACTGCTTTCAGCGCTGCATCATTTTGTTGAAACATCTCAGTTGGTGTTCTGTCAGTTCCAGGAAACTTGTTTTTTGCCAATGCCCTTAGTGTAGCTTGGACTTCTTCCTTCAGTACCATCAGTTCTTGATCATATGCTACCTCCTAAAATGTCCTGTGAATGTCTACCAATTCTTTTTGGTACTGTGACTATGTGTATTCCTTCCATCTTCTTTTGCTCCTTCCTGCATTTAATATTTTACACATAGAATCTCTGAATATTGCTTGAGAAATGCTGAGTATATTCCTCCCTTTTAGTTTTCTCTTTCCAGATCTTTACACATTTCATTATAATACTTTGTCTTCTAGAGCTGCCCTTTGAAGTCTTCTGTTCAGCTCTTTTATTTCATCATTTCTTCCATTTTATCTACTCTGTGCTCAAGAGCAAGTTTCAGAGTCTCTTCTGACATCCATTTTGGTCTTTTCTTTCTTTCCTGTGTTTTTAATGACCTCTTGCTTTCTTCATGTATGATGTCCTTGATGTCATCCCACAGCTTGTCTGGTCATCGGTCATCAGTGTTCAATGTGTCAAATCTATTCTTGAGATGGATTCTAAATTCAGGTGGGAAGTATTCAAGGTTGTACTTTGGCCCTTGTGGACTTGTTTTAATTTTCGTCAGCTTCAACTTGAATTTGCATATGAGCAATTGAAGCTCTGGTTCGCAATTAGCCCCTGGCCTTGTTCTGACTGTTAATAATGAGCTTCTGTATCGTCTCTTTGCACAGATGTAGTTGATTTGATTCCTGTATATTCCATCCGTGAGGTGCACATGTATAGTTGCCATTTATGTTGTTGAAAAAAGGTATTCACAATGAATAAGTCATTGGTCTTGGAAAATTCTATCATGCATCTTCATCATTTCTGTCACCAAGGCCATGTTTTCCAACTACAGATTCTTTTTTTTTGTTTCCAACTTTCATGTTCCAGTCACCAGGATTTTGATTATCAATGCATTTTGATTGCACGTTTGATCAATTTCAGACTGCAGAATTTGGTAAAAATCTTTAATTTTCTCATCTTTGGCATTAGTGGTTGGTGCATAAATTTGAATAATGGTCATATTAACTGGTCTTCCTTGTAGGTGTATGAATATTATCCTGGCACTGACCACATTGTGCTTCAGAATAGATCTTGAAATGTTCTTTTTGATGATGAAAGCGACACCATTCTCTTCAATTTGTCTTCCTGGCGTAGTAGACCGTATGATTGTCCAATTCAAAATGGCCAAATACCAGTTCATTTCAGCTGACTAATGCCAAGGATGTTGATCTTTATATGTTCCATTTCATTTTTGACGACTTCCAATTTTCCTAGACAAATTTGTTGTTGAAAATATTACTTTTCAGGTGTTAATGAACAAATAACTTTGAGAGTGGATACTGGATGTTCAATTGGCTTCATTCACCAGGTAAACGAGTCCATCCTGCACAGTAGCCTTGTAGTGCATGCAATTCAAATTTGTGTCTGAGCAGTATTACAAACCACTACACATCATGGACCTTTGTAGATGCTTGAAAACAGTTCAAACTGAGTACACTAAACTAGTGGAATTTTTTGAGCTAAATCAGGGTTGTAAACCCAAACATCAGCTCCTGGGTGTGTCGATAGCTCAAGTATAACACTCTAAATCAAGCTCTCCCAAACATGGTTTTCTTCTGTGTTTCCTATCTCAGGTGCCTAAAAAAGCCTGGAGATGTATCCTGTACGTCTCTTTTCCATGTTGTCTCTATCAAATCCTCCTCCTCCTCCAGGTATTCCCCTTTAAAGCAAAACATCTGAAAGAGTTGTGTCTTCACCACTTCTGTTCTCTTGCCCCCACTCTCTATTGAATGGACTGAAGCCCAGCTTTTATGCTCATTACTCTAGTCAAGGTCACTGGGTCTTACTCCTCAGCAGCACTTGCCACACTCCTCCCTCTCTTCTTCTGAGAAGCCTTGCTTCTCTTGGCTTCATGAACACCTCACTCTTCTTTATTCTCTCTTACTTTATTGGCCCCTGTTCCTCCTTTTCCTGAACCTCTAAATTTTAGAATTATGCAGGGATCAGCTCTTGATCCACTTCTCTTTTCTATCTACCCATCATGCCCTAAGTGATTTTTATTTAGTCATGTCTTTAAAAATAGCATCTATATCTTGATGTCTGTAAAATTTTATCTCTAATTCTGACCTCTCTCTTGCATTCCAGACTAATTTCTCCAGCTGCCCACTTGATACCTACATTTGGATCTTGAATAATCATCTTAAGCTTAAGATGTCCAAAACAAAATCTTTGATTTTTCCCCAAGCACTCTCCTTCTCCTGTGTTTTCTATCTTAGTAAATGGCATCACCACTCCCTGCTTGGGATAAATACTTTGGCATTTTATTTTTGGTTTACTTCATGTCCTCACATCCAATTCATCAGCAAATCCTGTCAGCTCAACATTTAAAACACATTCTGATTGCAACAATTTCTCACAAATTCTACTGTTTCCACCCTGGTCCAAACCAGCACCACCTGTCCCTGGACCTCTTCTAACATAGGCTGTAACTGATCTCTGCTTCTCTCCCTACTATCTATTTTATTTACACAGCCAGGATGATCCTTTCAAAATGCAAATTCAATCACACCATTTCCATGTTTTATTATCTACCTTCCCTGCTAAATGTAACCTCTATATATCCTAGCAGCTAGAACAGTACCTGGCACATGTTGTTGTAGTAGCTGACTCATGGCAAACCTATGTACAACAGATGGAAATACTGCCTGATTCTACACCATCCTCATGATCAGTTGTGGCTCAGACTATTGTAGCCCATAGAATTTTCACTGGATGATTTTCAGAAATAGATTACCAGGCCTTTCTTCCTTTTTCACCTTAGTCTGGAAGCTCTGCTGAAACCTGTTCAGCATCATACAACATGCCAGCCTCCAGAGACAGATGGGTAGTGACTGTGTCTGAGGTGCATTGGCCAGGAATTGAACATGGGTTTCCTGCATGGAAGGTGAGAATTCTACCACTGAATCACCACTGTTTCATGACTTGGAACATAGTAGGTGTTTAATAAATATTTATTGAGTAAAAGAATGTGGTAAAAGTAGGAAGAAGAGAATCAGGTAGGATACGTTTATGCTCAGAGCATTAAATATCTTGTGATCAAATTCTCTCCAGTAAAAAAAAGGTTCTTTTCTTTTGTAGTTGCATGAGGAAGTAGATGTCCCATCCCTTTCCTACTTGCTAAAGAGAAGTCTGCATTTGCCTTGTTTCTTTTGTCCTAGGAAACAAGAATCATTGTGGACAGGAGAGGAAAGTGGATTTAGGTGATACAGGAAAGAGATAGCCAGAGGTGGAAAAGAGAGAGAGAGAGAGAAAAGCTGCTAGGTCAGAGTGTTAAGAGAGAGTTTCGGGAGAGAAACTCTGAGAACACACACTTGGGAATGTGAATTTCAGATTATTTCTGCAGGATTGTTGTTGTTGTTGTCAGGTGCCGTCGAGTTGGTTCTGACTCATAGTGACCCTATGTACAACAGAATGAAACACTGCCGGGTCCTGAGCCATCCTCACAATCGTTGTTATGCTTGAGCTCATTGTTGCAGCCACTGTGTCAAGCCACCTCACCGAGGGTCTTCCTCTTTTCTGCTGACCCTGTACTCTGCCAAGCACGATGTCCTTCTCCAGGGACTGATCCCTCCTGACAACATGTCCAAAGTATGTAAGATGCAGTCTTGCCATCCTTGCTTCTAAGGAGCATTCTGGTTGTACTTCTTCCAAGACAGATTTGCTTGTTTTTTTTTTGGCAGTCTATGGTATATTCATTATTCTTTGCCAGCACCACATTTCAAAGGCGTCAATTTTTCTTCGGTCTTCCTTATTCATTGTCCAGCTTTCACATGCAGGATAGACTCCCCAAAGTGAAATTATCTGATTACATAGTTTAGGCATTTTTAAGGCTCTTTATAACAAATTTCTTTTGAGAGAAGGTATACTATTTAATCTCTATCCTTTCCTCCCCTCAGCAACATAAGAAGGTACTCATATGTTGTTGGTATTTTTTACATTTTATAGCTATTTTATAGTTCCCCACACGCCTGTTGGTTTGCTATTCTGTGGGGGCTTGCATGTTGCTGTGATGCTGGAAGCTATGCCACTGGTATTCAAATACTAGCAGGGTCAACCATGGTGGGCAGGTTTCACCTGAGCTTCCAGACTAAGACAGACTAGAAAGAAGGCCCTAGAGGTCTACTTCTGAAAAGAATTAGCCATTGAAAACCTAATGAATAGCAGCGGAACCTAGTCTGACATAGTGCCAGAAGATAAGCCCTCGAGTTAAAGGCTAGAGATCTCAAGATAGAATTTTTCAAAGACCAGCAACTTCTTCATTGCAAATAACTTTTTATTCACCAACATAAATGGCGACTGTACACGTGGACCTTGCCAGATGGAATAGCAGGAATCAAATCAACTACATCTGTGAAAGAGACAATGGAGAAACTCATTATCATCAGTCAGAACAAGGCTAGGGGCTGGGTGCAGAACAGACCACCAATTGCTCATATGCGAGTTCAAGTTGAAACTGAAGAAAATTAGAAAAAGTCCATGAGAGCCAATGTAAAACCTTGAGCATATCCCACCTGAATTTACAGACCATCTCAAGAATAGATTTGACGTGTTGAACACTAATGACCAAGGACCAGATGAGTTGTGGAATGACATGAAGGATGTCATACATGAAGAAAGCAAGAGGTCATTAAAAAGACAGGAAAGAAAGAAAAGACCAAAATGGATGTCAGAAGAGACTCTGAAACTTTCTCTTGAATGTTGAATAGCTAAAGTGAAAGGAAGAAATGATGAAGTAAAAGAGCTGAATAGATGATTTCAAAGGGCGGCTCGAGAAGACAAAGTAAAGTATTAGAATGACATGTGCAAAGACCTGGGGGTAGACGACCAAAAGGGAAGAACACACTTGGCATTTCTCAAGCTGAAAGAACTGAAGAAAAAACTCAAGCTTCGAGTTGCAATATTGAAGGATTCTATGGGTAAAATATTACATGATGCAGGAAGCATCAAAAGAAGATGGAAGAAATACACAGAATCACTACCAAAAAGAATTGGTTGAAGTTCAACCATTCCAGGAGGTAGTATATGATCAGGAACCTATGCAGTGAAGGCATTGGAGAAAGGCAGGGCTCCAGGAATTGATGGAATACCAATTGAGATGTTTGAACAAATGGATGCAGCCCTGGAAGTGCTCACTAGTCTATGCCAAGAAATTTGAAAGACAGCTACCTGGCCAACCGGATGGAAGAGATCCATATTTATGCCTATCCCCAAGAAAGGTGATCCAATCAAATGTGGAAATTATTGAACAATATAATTAATATCACACACAAATAATATTTTTCTGAAGATCATTCAAAAGTGGCTCCAGCAGTACGTCAAAAGGGAACGTCCAGAAATTCAAGCCAGATTCAGAAGTGAATGAGATGTCAGATGAATCCTGGCTGAAGGCAGAGAATACCAGAAAGATGTTTACCTGTGTTTTATTGACTGTATACAAAGGCATTCAACTGTGTCGATCATAACAAATTAGGAATAACATTACCAAGAATGAGAATTGCAGACCACTTAATTGTGCTCATGAAATAAATAAAAATTATTGTTATTATTTTTAAAACCTGTATATAGATCAAGTGGCAGTTGTTCAAACAGAACAAGGGGATACTGTGTGGTTTAAAGTCAGAAAAAGTGTGCATCAGGGTTGTATTCTTTCAACATATTTTTTCAGTCTGTGTGCTGAACAAGTAATCTGCGAAGCTGGACTATTGGAAGAAGAACGGGGTATCAGAATTGGAGAAAGGCTCATTAACAACCTGTGTTATGCAAATGACACAGCCTTTCTTGCTGAAAGTGAAGAGGACTTGAAGCACTTGCTGATGCAAATCAAAGACCACAGCCATCAGCATGAATTACACCTCAACATAAAACAAAAATCATCACAACTAGACCAATAAGCAGCATCATGATAAATGGAGAAAAGATAGAAGTTATCAAGGATTTTATTTAGAACCACAATCAACAGCCATGGAAGCAGCAGTCAAGAAATCAAAAGATGCATCGCATTGGGCAAATCTGCTGCAAAAGACCTTTATAAAAGATTGAAGAACAAAGATGTCACCTTGAAGACCAAGGTGCACCTTACCCAAGCCATGATGTTTTCAATTGCCGCATATGCATGCAAAAGCTGAATGATGAATAAGGAAGAGTGAAGAAGACTGAAGAAGAATTCACACCTTTGAAACTGCAGTGTTGGCGAAGAATATTGAATATACCATGGACTGCCAAAAGAACAAATAAATCTGTCTTGGAAGAAGTACAGCCAGAATGCTCCTTAGAAGCAAGGAGGGTGAGAGTATATCTCACATACTTTGGACATGTTATCAGGAGGGATCAGTCCCTGGAGAAGGACATCATGCTTGGTAAAGTAGAAAACAAAAAAGTAGAGGGCCAGTGAAAAAGAGGAAGACATCAACAAGATGCATTGACACACTGTCTGCAACAATGGGCTCAAGAATGGCAACAATTGTGAGGATGGCACATAGGGTTGCAGTGAATTAGAGCCGACTCGATGGTACCTAATAACAACAACAACATAGCTGAGGAAATGATGTTTTGGAGAAGGCAAATAGTCACACAAGCTGGTAAATGCCTTCTATAATCCACTTCAAATGACATGCTTTCCCTTATGCAGCACCAGGACCCCGCGTTAAGAACAACAGAAAATGCAACAAGGTTGGCCTTTGACTCAGGGCTACATGCCCTGGGATTAGAACTGAGAACTGGGAGAGTGGGCTGTGGATATAGGCTTGAGGGATGCAACAAGGGCCACCTACACACTTCTGTCTCAGGCTCAGGAACATCCTGGCACTTCCCTCACCACACTTTCCGATTTGCTTTTAGCTGACTTTCGCATTCTCAAGTTTAACCTTGTCAGGCTTGATGATCAACAAGATTGCAATGAGTATTCATAGAAATTGGTACAGAAGTTAATGTTCAGATCCACATGAAACGCAGGCAGAAATGAAGACAGTGACACTTAACAAACTTGACAGAGGGGACAAAAGCCTAAACTCTACAAGGAAACATTTGCAGCCCTCATCAGTGTGGTGCTGCATATTGCAGACAATACACATGCTTTAAAGTCACAGGATCTAAGCCTTATGAAAATGACAATGACACCTTAAGGAGAGCTGTCGCCACTGTGGGAAGTGCTTAAAAGCATGCACTGCTTTTTAGCATCGTTAGAAATCTCCAAGTCCTTAATTTTAGGTCTTTTCTTCTGTAAGTTTATAATATATATCTCATAAATTCTTCCCAAATCTTCTTAGTTTCTGAATATTTACAGTCAATTATTCGTAAGTAGAAAAGTGAAAGGAGGAAAAGGAAGACAAAAAGAAGAAAGGAGTTCTCAGCTTTCATTGTTGTTGTTAGGTGCTGTCCAGTTGGTTCCAACTCTTAACGACCCTATCTATGCACAACAGAATGAAACACTGCCTGGTTCTACGCCATCCTCACAATTGTTGCTATGCTTTAAAGTCTTCTCACTAGAAAATTTCCAGTTTTCTGGCTTTAGTTGGCTTTGGGTGCTTAGGGTTGTGGGTCAGACTTGACAGGGGTCTGGGGGAATCTGTTCATATGTGTTTCACTATTGTGGGTATTTTAGGTTAGAGCCAACCCAGGACCTGATGAATCCTTCCCAGGGCCTCTGTAGGCCCACCTCTAATTAGAAATGAGCTTCCACAAAAAAGTGACCTCTAGCGCCTTTATGGAGTTCCTGGGTGGTATAAATGGTTAAAGTGCTAAGGTGGAGAGGCTAACGTGAGAGGCTGGAGGTTTGAGTCTACCCAGAGGTGCTTGGAAAAAGGCCTGGTGGCCTACTTCCAAAAATCCTACGGCCACTGAAAACCCTATGGAACACAGTTTGCTGGCACACATGGGGTCGCCATGAGTTAGAGTTGACTCTATGACAATTGGTTAGCACTTTTACCTTACCTTTTGTCTGGAAACAGGAGGCTATTACCATAGTGATAAAAATACATTCAGAAAGCAATTAGTTTAAAATGTTGTGTATCTATTCATATGGAGAGAAATCCTCTTATATTATGGCCAATAATAACAACTATTATTATTCATATATATACTTTATATTTCTCATTTAATGTCAACACCAGCCCTGTGAGGTAGACATTATTGTTACCTCCGTTATATAGGTTCAGGAAACTGAGGTTGGAGAGGTTTAGGTGACCTGTTCATGGCTACACAATTAGTGAGCAAGGAGGAGAGAACTCTAGACCTTCTGAGGCTAAATTCTTGTTCTTTTCATTACTTCATGTTGCCTTGGTTTAAGATGGGTGAAATATGAAGTGCGTCATGCTTAAATATGCTGAAATAGTCTCCTTTTCTTCATTATTGTTACACTTGATCTAAAGGGTAAAAGGTCCTGTTGGTAAAATATTAGGATGTATTTGTATCTGAAAACTGAAAAACCAAGAAGTCTGAAAGAAATAATAAGAATTCTGACCCCTGACTACTAGGATGTGAAAACAACAGCCCAGGCTGGTGAAAAATCAATGGGAAAAAACAGTGTATCAGGTAGGAATGTATTTGGCAGGAAGTATCAGAAAAATAGAAATATTTGACCACAGTGGTTTAACCAAATACTTTTTTTTTCTTTCTTCTTTTCTTTTTTCCCTCCTCATAACAAGAAGTCCTGAGGCAGGCATTGAGGCCTGGGAAATCAGCCCCACAATGCATCAGCATCCTAGCTCCTTCTGTCTTCCATTCTGCCATTTTTAGTGTGGGACTTTTGTTTTCAGGTTGGTTGCCTAATGGCTGTAGATTTGCTTTTCCATCTCTAGCACTACATCTACATTTAAGGCTGGAAGAAGAAGGGCCTGACTCACTTGTCTTTAGTCTATTTGTTTCGATCGGAAATGGATCATTTCTCCAAAGACTTCCTTTTGCATCTACTGGCCAGAATTGGATTTCAGAGCCATCTTAGCATCAGGGCAGTCTAGGAAGGTGAATATTTTCCATTAGATCCACTTCCACACTGAACAAAATCAGGGTTATGTTAGAAAGAAAAAAACGGGCATGGATGTTGGTGAAGTTATATATACATAGGGTCTCTCTGGGTGGTGCAAATGGTTAACTCCTTTGGCTGCTAACTAAAAGGTTAGAGATTCAAGTCCACCCATAGATACCTTGGAAGAAAGGCCTGGCAATCTATTTCTGAAAAATCAGCAATTGAAAATCCTATGGAGGAAAATCCCACTCTTACATACATGGGGTTGCCATGAGTTTGAATTGACCGATGATGGCAACTGGTATGTATGATGTATGTGTGTGTGTATACATATATATATATTTTTTTGGTTGAGGGTGAGAGTGTGGATGGATGGTAAGGATAAGAACTTGCCTAAATCAAACATTTAGTTGGGATAGGCTGCTGAGAAGGTAACTAGGACCTTGTACTTGGGTGTGTTTTAATGAATGAGGAACTCGTGTCAGCTTAGGCAGAGTCATTGGCAACTAGCATTGAAGAACAGGCAAAGCTACATGGCTGGAATGGTGGTGGGAAGCTATCTATGGAAGCAAGGTGGAACCCACTCAGGAAATAGCCAGGTAAGATCAGGATAGAGAGAAGATGCCAGAACTTATGTGTATATTTTTAAGGCCAAGTCAAATGGTCAAGATGACTTCTGGAGGCCTAGACTGTACCTTCCCAAGAGGCAATGCTTTGCCTGTCTTAAAGTGGCCTTGTTTACAAGTTGCCCCTGACACTACTACTCAGAGTTCTCAGGAAACTTGTCTATAGCTCAACAGAAACACCCCATATGTTGTCTTCCTTCCCCACTTTGGTAGTAATCAATGTAGATTATTGCAGGAGCAAAACAGCTGTAGTGCTGGATTTTGAGCAAGACTACAATTATACAATGCTCCATCTCCTAGAAAGGTCAGGCTACAATTCCACTGATGCAGAAAACGCATCTTGGAGTTGTTTGTCCAGCTGCGAATGGCCTACATTTTTTCCCTGAGACCCTGGTGAAGAACACTAGGTCTTTGCAGCACTGCTGGCCAGTCACCAGGCAGTATATCTGTGGCCACAGAATGGCAAGGCTGCCTTTAGTCTGTGACTCTTTTCTCCTTAGTCCTGTGTTCAAGCCATCAAACTCACAGAGAAGTACACTAGAGTTCATTGTTATAGGAGCTAGTTGGCTTAGAGTGGGAGCTGGGGCCATGGGAATACAGCCTGCTGACTGGCTGACTGGGGCATTTCCTGTGGAGTAATAATGTGAGGCAACACCAAGCCACAGACTGGGTGTAAAGGTGACCAGCATTGCCACACTGAAGGAATAGCCAGGAATGATAACTGAGGCACAGCAGCTAAAGTCGAGTAGGAGAGTTTTGTTGTCAAAGATGTTGATTCAAAGGAATAAGCAGAGAAAGACATCTAGCATTTAGAAGCTGAAATCTAGGGAGATCAGAATATTGGGGGCTGAGGCAAGGGATAGGCGCTAGGCACTAGAAGGAACGGTCTTAAGACAGAGTCAGATGGAGTGTCAGTTTGGGTGGTGCTGGTTGTGGGGGAGCGTAGTTGAAAATGTATGACTCTGGTTCTACCTATACTAAGCCTTGTCTTTTTTACAGTGATGGTCCGATGCTGGCCACTGTGAAAATGTAGGGTCTGGAAATGGTCATTAGAGGGTATGCAATTGGAATCTCTCTAAGGGTTTTGTTGGAAGTTTTGACATTACCAGAAAACTATTTTCCAGTTTGCTTGGTTCAAGAGGTGTTCCTTTTCCATTGTTTGAAATGGAGATATTTCCTACTTGGTAGCTCCTAGAAGAGGTGTTATGAGTCCAAATGAGATTATGTAGTCCTTGGAATTCTACTGAGGAAATAGGTATGTAAATTCAATGTATTGTTATTCATGATATGTGTGGTTGAGCTGAAAACTAGCTACTGCCCAGCCATGCAAACCATAAAATTAAACTTCCTATACTGTGCACAGCAATTCGCTTTCTAACAGCAGAAACCACAAACTAATTTTGCCTTGCAGAAATCTGCTCTCATCCAAAATTTTTAACGCACATTTTAAAGACTGGCCCAGTTTTACTGTGAAGATCCATCTGAGAAAAATGACACCATCAAGAAAATGCCTGTCTTACATACAGGACCATGCACATGTTATATGCCTGCCAGGAGCTGATGACGAAGATCGTCAATCCCAATGATCTACCACTTCCGTTTTCACATTGCCTGTTCAATTAAGAAATAATTTTCAATAATATGATTGTAAATATACCACATTTCTGAACCTACGTACATCCATGCTGTGGGTGTTATCTGAATTTTCGATAACTCTTTAATTCTTTAACAGTTGAAATTTTTTCTTTGGAAATGCATTATGGGTAATTTATGTTGTTTTGACAGTTTGTTTCTTTGATATAATTTGTGATTCTGTACCCAGAGTTGTAATAGACTACGGTTTAGATAAACTGCGTGGAAATACAGAGGTTATCTACGTAAAATTATTCATATTTCAAAATAGGAACTTCTGTAAGATGAAAAAAAATTACTATTAATCATACTTTTTATATTACTTTCCTTGACCGAGATTTGTTGCATTTACTATTGTAATGTATTTCCAAAACACATTAGTGAAATGGAGCCAAAAATCATGCATGCATATTTTATGGAAAAAATGTGCAGACATATTTTCAATTTTAAGCTATAAACTCTGACTTTTCCTGGATGATTAAAATATTCTGGCCCATTTAAAATGAACTACATCATAAAAGTGATGTGCAATAATAATTTTACAATGCTTAATAATATAAAGCGCTTTATCTGAAAAATGCCTTTTAAAAGGCTTTATGCATAATTCAAGCACTTTGTTCTGTATAGAAAATAAGTGAGTGATATGCAAGGAAATCAGAAATTGAAAATAATTAAAAAAATAATTAAAAAAATGGACAGAGATTTCTGCCTTTGTTTGCTAGAATTAAGAAACAGTGGCATGCTGGAAGGTTTTATGCTGTTAGCAACTGGAGGAAGTAGGGCAAAGCGATACAATAGAAAACATTAGGTCCAAACTTTCTCTAATTTAGGTTTTAATGCCTTAAAAATGGGGGAGGGGGCAGAAAGGATTATTGAAGTCTGTTGAACATGCTTCTTATTTTCAATTCATGTCACTGATGAGAGTTTGCCCTTGCTCACACAAGAGACCAGGTTTTAGATCTTCAACCAGCCACCTGCCAGGAGTACCTTTAACATGCAAAATAGCCAAGGGAGTTGGCCTGCCTCCTAAAAAAAAAATAGTCACCATCAAAGCAGGATAACCTGAAGAAAGATTGCACATATCCTCCTGGTGCTGCCCCTGAGCCATCCCTAATGAAGACTCAGGAAAACCAGGATGGAGAATTGTAAGATGTTCATTAATGAAGGCTGGGCTATTATTGTTCATTTAGAATCTTCCAGAAGACTAAAATAATTTTGAGAGAAGCTTACAGTATGAAAAGAGGCATGGCCCATCAGCCTCGGTTAATTACTAGTCCACAGTAGAAACCATGCATCACAATTGTTTTTCCCCCTAAAGACATGGTAAAATACTGGTAGGTTAAAAAAAAAAAGTTACATATTAACCAGTGAGCAGATGGCCAAATGTAATGAAATGCCAGCATATCCCAGTTGCTTAGGTAAGAAAATTCAGTGAGTTGTCTGTACATTTTTTATCTCTCCCATTCCCATTGCTGTAGAGTCGATTCTGACTCATAGTGACCCTATAGGACGAGTAGAGCTGCCCCATACAGTTTCCAACAAGCATCTGGTGGATCTGAACTGCAGACCTTTTGGTTAGCAGCCATAGCTCTTAATCACCATGCTACCAGGGTTTCCATTTTATCTATGTTATACCGTAATTCTGTTTGGGTGAATTTTTGTTTGCATAGATGAAGGCGTTGGATGTGTTGTCTGGCTCATTTGAGTTGGGCAGTCTTGAATCATTTGTTCTGACTTAATCTCCCATGAGCAAATTTCTAGAAGGACAGTTTCACAATTTATAAATTTAGTGCTTCTCCGAGGCCATTTTCTCAATAATGTAATAAATTTAAAAAAGCGTATAGCACAGACTTACTTAACACAGTCAAGCTACAGTCTTGTCTGCAGGCAGGAATTTTTGGGAATTGCTTCATTAGAGTCTTAGAAAATTCAGACACAGCTTTTAAAACTGTATCCTGAAGCCTTGTTTATAAGAAACAATGCCCAGGCATTGTTAGGTCAAAGATAAGATTTCTATGGCCTCTATTCCTGCTCCAAAATCTTTAATGGCACCCATGTCCTAAGGGACAAAGCTTAAGCTTCTCTGCCCTGGTGATGGTTTGGGAAAAAGTAGAGAAAAGGACATTGAAAAAGGGTACGTAGATATACCTCCTTTTCCCTCCATGTTTTTCCTTCTTGATTTGGCCTCCTTCTCCACCTTGACATTTTTTTTTCCTACGTGCAATTTATTTATTTATTTTTTAAATTGAACTTTAGATGAAGGTTTACAGAACAAACTAGTTTCTCATCAAACAGTTAGTACACACATTACTGTATGACATTGGTTAACAACCCCACAACATGTCAACACCCTCCTTTCTGAACCCTGGGTTCCCTATTACCAGCTTTCCTGTTCCTTCCTACCTCTCAGTCCCTGCCCCAGGGCTGGTGCACCCCTTTAGTCTTGTTTTGTTCCATGGGCCTGTTCAATCTTTGGCTGAAGTGGAGTGGCCTCATTACTGAGCGAGCTGAAAGGGTGTCTGGAGGCCATACTCTCAGGGTTTCTCCAGTCTCTGTCAGGTCAGCAAGTCTGTTGACCTTGACATTTTTGTATTGGAGATGTCTACATTCATCATTTGTTTGTAACTAATTGTGACATTCTCTATAACTCTCAGCACAAAAGAGTAAACAGTGACACTCAAAAAATACTTGTTAATTGATTTAATGTTAGAGAAAATGATATTGCCTCTCTTTAATATAGCCTAACTGGATACAGGTCTTTGTCATATTGAAGTAATACTTGCAAAATGTCCAGTAGAGCTAAAAGAGTAAAAATGTATTTTAGTCTAGATTGTCTCTCAGGGTTTGAAAGTTTGGTCCATCATTCCATAAATTCAAACTGAGACATTTTGGTTGTGGATCACTTTGTTCCCTCTACCCTCTATATATGACACTCACTTCTGAAACAATGAGACTTTCTGGAATCCTTAGCCAAGTTTAAATCAACTCTGAAAAATCACTTGTTTAATGTTGCTTTTTTGCCATCTGCTGTCATTTATTCTGGTTTTATTTTTTTACCCAGAGCTACTCCTTAGGAGAGCATTACAGAGTGGAAATAAATAATTGTTGGTCGATGGATTATGATCAGAGAGTGGTGTATTCTGAAGTTGGAGGTTAAATAAATCCAATGCCACAGCTCTAAATAGGGTCTATGTGGGGTTGATTTCATAGAGAAAGAACCCAATCCTTCGTAGAGAAGGCCAGGTGAGATGCCTTGAGAGCTTTGGACTTCTCTTTTGATTTCTAATCTACATAAATTACTTTGGAACTGACTGTAAACTAGTTAAATGGTTGGCTGGTGACAAAAAGATGAAGAAAATAATGCATGCATACCAAGCAGCACGAAAGATTTAGAGGGATTTGTATCAGCTCTGTAACCCGACTGACACGTGGGAAATAAAATTTATTGTTGCTAAACATTGAACATTACTCCTGAGGACTAAAATAATGAACACAAGTAAAAATAAATAGAATTGAACTAACTAGAGCAGTAAGACTTTCAAAAGAGCACTCCAGAGAGAGGTAGGAAGGATTTTTCTCTAACACTGTGCAGGTAACATAAAGCCACAATTCACCTATGCAATAGCATTAGGCTAATTAAAATAGCTGCCCATATAGCAGATCAAAGTGTTTCGTTCTACCCAATTTTTCCACTCTCCCCAAAAGGAAGCATCAATATTTATTAAAATATACATGTCAACATGATATCCCCAAACATTTAAAAACATAACAAAAAATGATAATATAGTTTGGTTTGATTTAGAAAGTGATTAGAAAGGTTTCAATTCAGCATCTGTGTCGAGTGGTGAATAAACCCGTTAGACCTTGAGATATTGCCATGGAAAACATGAATGACAACGAAAAGTATTAGTTTAGGGAATAGCCTCCCCAAGAGAGAGTCGGAAACTCTTATCACTTGAGACATTCAAATGGGAATAGAAATGTACCAAGCAAATTACTTTCTCTCTGATGTAATTCTGAACATACATAGTGAAAGAAACTTATTTTTATTTTCTCAATGTGTTTCTCTCTCTCAGTTTACCATTAAGTACATTACAAAACAGTTTGAACCTCACAATAAATGTGGTCATGCTTTTCAGTGTCTCACCAGTGGGTTCCACATGATCGTAGGTTAATTATTTAGGACAATATCAGATTTGCCAGTTATTCACGTGTTGAATCTCAAATAGTTTCTCTCTTTAGGAACAAGGTTAGTTTTTTTGGACTTCTCTTCTTTTTACTAAATGCATTTGCCTCTCTTCTCTGCAGTGGCCTCTGAATAGCCAGCTGTGGCTTTGTATGTTATTGATGTGCAGAGGTTGATTGAAAGACAGATTTCAAAAGGTACTGTAATGGTTCATGTGGAATCACCGGATCAAGACAGTATGTTACAGGACGAATTCCAGCTTTAGCTCTGCCACTAAAAATCAGTTGGATTTTGGGCAAGCCAATTAACATCTCTGGGCTTTGGTTTCTTTATTTGTAAGTGAGGAAAATGTCTTACCCCTGTTCCTGGAGGCTCTCTCAAAACTTTCTTTTATCCATCCAACAGCCCAGGCATAGCTAGGTCAAAGAGATGAGAACATAAATGGCCTTAGCCGTTGGCGGTCATGTCTAGATCAGGGGTTGGCAAACTTTTTCTTAAAGGGCCAAGAGGCAACACCGAGGGTGTTATCTAGGTATGTATGCAACTGTTTAAAACATAACTGTTTAAAATGTAAAACCGTTTTTAGCATGAGGGTTGTACAAAAACAGGTGGTAGGTGGGATTTGGTGTGGCCTGGTTTGTCCACCCCCGGTCTAGAGGAATGACATAAGCAGATAATCACATTTCAATGTGCAAACTGTAATGATAAAGTTTAATTTAAAAAACAAAAAACTCTTCTGCATGATTTTCTTCCTTGAACTCACCAGGCATTTTTATTAAAACAGCGTTTCCTGGTTGGGCCAGATCGCTTCACCTCTCTGGGGAACACGGGGAGCCCTCACTGGGCTGTCTTTTCTTTTCACCCTCTCACTCGTGTTTCTTTCTCTTTGTTTTGTTTGACCTCAAACTACCATTCTCCTTTGCTCCAAGTGCTCTTATATTGGGACAAGATGAGGGGGACTGTGGGGGAAGGAGAGAATGAAAGGGGAGGGCAACAAGAATTTTAATTTCCCATGTGCCTACATAATTACAGAGCAGATACAAATCCCTCCAAATAGTCTGTGCTGCTTCATATGCGTTCATTATTTTCCTCATCTTTTTGTCACCAGCCAACCATTTAACTAGTTTACAGTTGGTTCCAGGGAAATTTATGTAGATTAGAAATCACCAACCTAGACTGAAGCCCCGAAGACATCTTACCTGTTACCACCTTGATAGATATGGTGTTTGAATAGACTCACTCTCTACATCAGATACCGTGGGGCAGCTGCTCAGCCTTATCACAAAGGCCTCTGAACTGCCCTGAGTCTGGAATGTGGACAATCAGAAAACCTCATCTCAGATTGTTCTGCAGTTTTTCACCAACTAGAGTCCATCATTTTGGGAATTCGTTTAAAGAGGTAGAAGGAAAATATTAAGAGCTTAGAAAATGCATTCAACTCTGTTGCATTTTACTCTTCTGTGATTAATTTCATTTTCCCTAGGAAATGTTATCCTTTGAAATTGCAAATGAATTAGAATTTTTCTCTCAGAATTATTAACACACATCATTCCTGACAAGTCGTGTGTTTCCTATGTTAATCTTTGATGTTTCTCACACTTAAATGAAGTTAATACTGCATAAATGGTCTGTTGTCATTATCAGTGTTTATTGTTCATATGACCCAACATTAGCAATATTTTCTTTTTGGAATGTGTAGTTCTAGAGTAAGGCTATTTTCTAATACATTCTGACTAGTGTTGTGTGTGTATCAAAAATGACGTGCTTGTTGATTTGAAATCTGGTCAGGTCAACTTTGTCAAGGCAAATGAAAAATGATGGGCCTGGGCTGGTAAATTCTGGTTTCTGCTCAAACTAGTTAACCATTTCCCATCAAGTAGATTCCGACTCATGGTGACCCCATGCGTGTCAGAGTAGAACTGTGCTCCATAAGGTTTTCAATGGCTGGTTTTTCAGAAGTAGATCATTAAGGTCTTTCTTCGGTGGCACCTCTGGGTGGACTTAAACTGCCAACCCTTCAGTTAGTAGCTTAGTTTGGTCCAAGTTTAGTTCATTATCTGTTTGTACCACCCAGGGACTCCTGGCTTGAGCTCAAGCTGTGACTATTATGGGATAAGCATGTGGGCTCATCTCACAAACTGGTGGGGCACTGCTGCAAAGATGCCATTTTGATTATGACTAAATAAGCACTCTTATTAGGAGATGGGGAGACAGGTTTGACAAGCTTGATTGATTATCAAAACCATAGACATGGCCAGAGTATGTGTGTGTGTGGGAGGTGGGGCATAGAGGACACATGTCGGTCACTTAGTTGTACATGGCCAGTCCCCAAGGACTCATGTCTGGTTTCTAGAAGGCAGTGAAGCCTATGACTAAATTTGTGTGTGGAAGGCAGTATCACAGTATTATAATCTATGGCAGACACTGCTAGTTACACCCCCTAACCCCACCAGCCATTCCCTTCTGTTATTACAAAGACAATCCAGTTTTTTGGTGCCTGGCTTATGCTCAGACACAGGGACTAAAATCATGATTGGTCTAAGTTATTAACCCAACACTGAGTCATTTTGATAAGGATCCGTGGTGGCACAATGGTTAAGTGCTTGACTGTTAACTGAAGGTTCTCGGTTTGAACCCATCCAGCGGCTCCATGGGAGAAAGACCTGGTTATTTGCTCCCATAAAGATTAAAAAGGCAGTTTTGCTCTGTCACATGGGGTCACTATGAGTGGAAATAGGCTAGATGGCATCTAACATCAAGTCATTTTGACAGTTTCTCAGAGCTGTCTGGCTTTCTGGAACTGGGATGACTGTGTGACCCAGTTCTGGTCAATACTATCTGTATAAGAAGAAATCTTCAGGGGGGTGTTTGGGAAAAAATTTCTTACCTTCTCGCCCTATTGAGGTTGTGTGAAGATGTTCTGCTTGGATCTGTGGCAGCCATCTTGTGATCAAGAGGTGACGTGCCTAAGAATGAAAAGCTCATAGATGGGAATGTCAGTCAAGATAGAAAGAAATGAGATGTTTGATGGTGCTGTGGAGCACCATCAAACCTGTAACTCCGTACGTCCGTTCTTCTTGTTATGTGAGATAAGTAAATGCTTTTTTTGCTTAAGCCCGTGCTAGCTGGGTTTTCTCTTTCTTTTGGTTGCTTGAAGCCAGATGAGTTTAACATCAAAATGGAGAAAGACACTCATCTTCGCCTCAAAGTCTACAGACCAGCTACCATGTACCATAGTTTTTTTCTCTTTTCTGCTGTACTCCCTCAATATTAGGCATCCCAGTGCCAACCAGGTACTACTACATCTGCTGGAATCACCACTCACATCACCTCAGCCAAGTACACCAGACACTGAAGCAATCAGGCCAGAGCATCAGTACCCAGAAAACAGTGGTGGTGCCAGTGAAGGCAGTGGTTGTGGCAGCAATGCCTCTAAGGCGCTTCTGGGTTAACTTGAACCCTCAACCTTTTGGTTAGCAGCCAAACACTTTAACTCTTTGCACCATTCAGGGATTTCACAACTAACTGCAAAAGGAGTGGATTCCTTGACTGGGCAGCTGCTGTCCAGTTACAGGTTTGTATCACAGGATGGGAGAATGGATTTTGATGGGCAGCTCACACATTCAGGTACTCCCGGAAATACTTGTTTAGGGATGGGACTGGAGTGGGCTCTGGGGCAAATACTTGGCCGAGCCTTGGAGTTCTGAATTGGCCAATGGGTAAGCCACTGAAACAGAGGTAACAAAGCCAATTTAAATGTTGCCAATTAAAGTACCTTAGGCAGAAGTTGTACTTTTTCCCCCTTCCTTGGAATTATCTGCTTGATCATATAAAGTTATTTGATAATTAAAAATCTATTTCTTTTGCTTAACTATTTAGATCTGGTATGGCCATAGTATTGAATTTCATTTATGATTTAACACAAACCATGTGTCAATAATCTAAACTCTAATATGTGCACCTGCTGAGTTGTCTTCTTATTGAGAACAAAGCACTTAAAAGCATGTGGTATTTTTTCGGCCTTTTTAAAAGGAATTCTGAGGACCGCGTGAATTATGACTACTAAGAAATGGAATTTCCAAATAAGCATCAGACTTATTGTTCAAGTGCCTCGTCATAAATACACTGCTACCCAGGTAATAAAGCCATTTTCCCTTGTGTGATAAATATAGCACTAAAGAAGAATGAGCCTTGTCTGATAAAATGGCTTTTATTAATCTCCTAATGTTTTTATTTTGTTCTAGAATTATGATTAGTTTCAAGAGAGTAGCAAACAGGTTATGATCGGAGTTGAATATTATTGCTATTCAGATATCTTTGTTTAATGCCTGCTGTTTATTTCAAAAACAAAATGCTCCCATTAAGAAAAATCAACGATAATGGTCTAACTTTATTATCAAGAAATTATACATGTTATGTAAACCTTGCTAATTATCAGTGCCTGGATTCATTTGGGTGATATAACAGATGAAAAAGGCCATTTATTAGGAGAAGTACTTGGTGTTAGTACCAGCATAATAAAACTGAAATAATGAAAGACAATCTGAGGAAAGAAGACATGTTAATAAGGAGTAGAATTTGCCCAGGAATGAATTATACCAGGAGACAACATGGAGTGTGGGATTAACACTGAGTGCTTCATCTTGAAAGCCAATTACTGCCCCCAGCCCCCACTCCTCCTCGCAGCCCTGCCCTTGTCTTCCTCTCTTCTCACAGATTTTTCCTGGCTGATCTCACCCATACATCTGCTTCAGCTTCTGCTGACTCCTAAGTCTTTGTAACTGCAGCCTTGACCTCTTGCCTATGGTTCGGTTTGCCTTCCGGCTATCTCTGCCTGGAGGTCCCATAGGAGCCTGAACTCTACATGTCCAACCACATTTATTATCTTTTGTCCTCTTCTTGAATCACCTGTCCTAACCTGAAAACCATAGAGTGACCCTTGACTCCTCCCTCCCTCACGCTTCACATCTAATCAGTCACATCCTCTTATTTCCAGTCAGAAATCTTTCTCTCAAATCTCTCTTCCACTGCCTTAGTCTGCGGCCGTCACCATTTCTTGTTTTAATGACTATAACCTATATATTGTCCCCACGGGATGCAAATATTTTGCACTCAACCGTTAACCTAAAGGTCAGCAGTTTGAACCCACCCAATGGCACGGTGGAAGAAAGGCCTGCTGATCTGCTTCTTAAAGGTCACACCCTTAAAAATCCTATGGAGCAGTTCTGCTCTGCACACATGGGGTTGCTATGAGTTAGAATCAACTTGATGGCAATGAGTTTGGTTTTTTGGTTTATATATTGAACAAGCAGACTCACAGGATGTAATCACAGAGGCAATTTTATTTTGTTTTCTATAGTCCTTTTGAAAAGCCCTGGTGGCACAGTGGTTAAGGTGCTTGACTGCTAACTGAAAGGTTTGAAACCACCAGTGGCTTCTCTGGAGAAAGGTGTGGCAAACTGTTTCCATAGAGATTTACAGCCTTGGAAACCCTATGGGGCAGTTCTACTCTGTCGTATTGGGTTGCTATAAGTCAGAATCTACTAGAGGTCAATGGGATAGTCCTTTTATTTTTAAATTGTTCAACTCCTTTTTTTTTTTTTTTTGAAATATTTCAACTCTCCTTAGAAGTTAAAATAATAGTACAATAAACAGATGTATAACCTTCACCTCCTAGATCCACCAATTGTTAATACTTTGCTACATTTGTCTCTCTCTGCCTTTCTCCCCACACACACCTCTGCACAGAATCCTGTCCTGGTCTGGCTCCCTAAGGATTTGTGGCTTGGGATTCGTGTGGACACTGTCATTCCCATCTGTGTGTATTGGTCTGATCCCAACAGTAAAATGTGTTTCAGACATAGAGGAGGGAGGCAACAGAAGCAGAAGGGGCCATTTTGATAAGGGATGCTGTGAGGCATGGGGAACCGGAAGCACAAGCTTGGGTGTCTGAGTGTCAGTGTTGGTGAGGAGGTATTATGGATTGAATTGTGTCCCCCTAAAATGTGTGTCAACTTGGCTAGGACATGATTCCTGGTATTGTGTGATTGCCCATCATTTTGTCATCTGATGTGATTTTCCTATGTGTTGTAAATCCTACTTCTATGATGTTAATGAGGCAGGATTAGAGGCAGTTATGTTGATGAGGCAGGACTCAATCTACAAGATTAGGTTGTATTTTGAGTCAATCTCTTTTGAGATATAAAAGAGAGAAGCAAGCAGAGAGACAGGTAGACCTCCTTCCACCAAGAAAAAAGAGCCAGGAGCATAGTGTGCCTTTTGGACCTGGGGTCCCTATCTGAGACACTTCTAGACCAGGGTAAGATTGACGACAAGGACTGTACCCCAGAGCGGACAAAGAGAGAAAGTCTTCTGGAGCTGGTACCCTGAATTCAGACTTTAAGCCTTCTAGACTGTGAGGGAATAAATTTCTCTTTGTTAAAGCCATTCCCTTGTGGTATTTCTGTTACAGCAGCACTGGATAACTGAGGCAGGAGGCTATTCTTCCCAGAGTGTAGCTTTGCACCCAGAGGCCCCAGGGTGGCACCAGTGAAGAGCCGGGTGTCTTGCCGAGATCAGGTGAGACTGTGTCCCCAGAGTGTGATGTCCTTAACAAGGACACTGCCAGCTGTGGCCGGATCCAGACACCTCCTTTGAGTGGCTCTTTGACAATGGACCCTTGGTGCAGAAAAAAAGACATGAACGAACTAGTTTTTAAACATGAAACTTGGGAATTTCAGAACTATATGGGTGAGAATTTGAGGCTGGGGAGGCAGTGACAACTACAAAGCCTTGTGAAGGCAACGGAGATCACAGGTCAGCAAGATTTGGGTATTATTGGTACTGTGACGTAATCCGATATAACCTCATCTTAATTTGATTACATCTACGAAGACCCTATTTCCAAATAAATAGGGTCACAGTCTCATGTTAGGATTTAAACAAATATTTGGGGTTGGCGGACACAATTCAACCCACAACAACATATGAACACATGTGACAATCTGCTTATTTGGCCAGATGATCTCCAAAGCCAATGAGGACTATTAGCTCTGATGTTATTTATTTATTTTTTATTGTGCTTTAGCTGAAAGTTCATTGCTCAAGTTAATTTCTCATGCAAAAATTTATACATGTATTGTTATGTGACATTAGTTGTAATTCCCATAATGTGACGGCACATTCTCGCTTTCCACCCTGGGTTTCCTGTGTTCATTCAACTGGTTCCTGTCTCTTCTTGCCCTCTTATCCTGCCTCCGAACAGAAGCCGCCCATCTGGTCTTGGGTAGCCGCCTGAATGTCTTCTTTGGTAAAGTGTCTGTTCATATCCTTTGCTGGTTTTTTAACTGGGTTGTCTTTTTATTGTTTAAGGTGTTGCAGTACCTTGTAGATTTTAAAGATTAAACCCTTATTGGATATATGTTGTAGCCAAATTTTTTTTTTCCCCCAGTTGGTTCTCTTTTTACTCTTTTGGTGAAATCTTTTGACAAACATAAATGTTTGACTTTTAGGAGCTCTCAGTTATCTAGTTTCTCTTCTGGTGTTTGTACATTGTTGGTTATGGTTTGTATACTATTTATGCCATGTATTAGGGCTCCTAGCATTGTCCCTATTTTTATTCCCATGATCTTTATCGTTTTTGATTTTATATTTAGGTCTCTGAGTTAGTTTTTGTACATGGTGTGAGGTATGGGTCTTGTTTCATTTTTTTTGCAAATGGATATCCAGTTATGCCAGCACCATTTGTTAAAGAGACTGCCTTTTCCCCAATTAGTGGACTTTGGGCCTTTGTCAAATAACCAGCTGCTCATAGGTGGATGGATTTACCTCTGAGTTCTCAATTCTGTTCCATTGGTCTATGTATCTGTTGTTGTAGCGATACCAGGTTGTTTTGACTACCGCAGTGGTATGATAGGTTCTGATATTAGGTAGTATGAGGCCTCCCGCTTTGTTCTTCTTCTTCAGTAATGCTTTACTAATCTGGGGCCTCTTCCTTTTCCATATGAAGTTTGTGATTTGTTTCTCCATCTCATTAAAAAATGCCGTTGGAATTTCTATCAGGATTGCACTGTATCTGTACATCGCTTTGGGTAGAATAGACATTTTCACAATGTTGAGTCTTCCTATCCATGAGCAAGGTATGTTTTTCTGCTTATGTAGGTTTCTTTTGGTTTTTTGCAGTAGTGTCTTTTAGTTTCTTTTGTATAGGTCTTTTACCTCTGATTAGATTTATTCCTAAGTATTTTATCTTCTTGGGGGCTATTGTAAATGGTATTGATTTGGTGATTTCCTCTTCGAAGTTCTCTTTGTTGGTGCAGAGGAATCCAACTGATTTTTCTATGTTTATTTTGTATCCTGATACTTTGCTGAAATCTTCTATTAGTTCCAGTAGTTTTCTTGTGGATTCTTTGGGGTTTTCTGTGTATAAGATCATATCATCTGTGAATAGAGATACTTTTACTTCTTCCTTACCAATTTGGATGCCCTTTATTTCTTGCCTTATTGCTCCGGATAGGACCTCCAGCACAATGTTGAATAACAGTGGCAATAAATGGCATCCTTGCCTGGTTCCCATTCTCAAGGGGAATGCTTTCAGACTCTCTAGGTTTAGAATGATGTTGGCTGTTGGCTTTGTATAAATACCCTTTATTATGTTGAGGAATTTCCCTTTTATTCCTATTTTGCTGAGAGTTTTTATCACAAATGGCTGTTGGACTTTGTCAAATGCCTTTTCTTCATCAATTGATAAGATCACATGGTTCTTATCTTTTATTTATATGTAGTTCTTATCTTTTATTTATTTATATGCGTTGATCATTTTCTAATGTTGAACCATCCCTGTGTACCTGATATGAATCTCACTTGGTCATAGTGCATTATTTTTTTGATATGTTGCTGAATTCTATTGGCTAGAATTTTATTAAGAATTTTTGTGTCTATGTTCATGAGGGATATTGGTATGTAATTTTCTTTTTTTGTGGTGTCTATATACCTGGCTTTGGTATCAGGGTTATACTGTCCTCATAGGATGAGTTCGGGAGTATTTCTTCCTTTTCTATGCTCTGAAATACCTTTAGTAGTACTGGTGTTAACTCTTTTCTGAAAATTGGTAGAATTCTCCAGTGAAGCCATCAGGGCCAGGGCTTTTTTTTTTTGGGAGTTTTTTTTGACACTTTAATCTCTTCTTTTGTCAGGGGTTTATTTAGTTTTTCTAACTTGGTTTGTGTTAGTTTAGGTAGATGGTGTTTTACCAGAAATTTGTCCATTTCCTCTAGGTTTTCAAATTTGTTGGAGCACAATTTTTCATAGTATTCTATTATGATCCTTTGTATTTCATTTGAATCTGTTTCGATATTGCCCATCTCATTTCTTATTCCAGTTATTTGCTTCCTCTCCTGTTTTTCTTTTGTCAGTTTGGCCAGTGATTTATCAATTTTGTTGCTCTTTTCTAAGAACCAGCTTTTAGTATTATTTACTCTTTCAATTGTTTTTCTAGTCTCTATTTCGTTTATTTCTGCTCTAATCTTTATTATTTCCTTTCTTCTGGTGCCCAAGGGCTTCTTTTGCTGCTCTCTTTCTGTTTGTTCGAGTTGTAGTGTTAATGTTCTTCTTTTTCGATGTGTGTATTTATTGCTGTAAGTTGGCCTTTGAGCACTGCTTTACTTATGTCCGAAAGGCTCTAATAAGATATGTTTTCATTCTTGATTCTATGAATTTCTTTATTCTGTCTTTGATTTCTTCTGTGATCCAGTAGTTTTTAAGCAAGGCATTGTTCAGTTTTCTTGTATTTGTTTTTTCCCTTTTCATTTGTCTTAGGCTGAGTTCTCTAGAGAAGCAAAACCAGTAAGCCTATATATATATATTACATCAAGGAAATGGCTTATGCAGTTGTAGAGGCTTGAATGTCCCAAGTGTGTGGATCAGCTGCAGAGGCTGGTGAACCCAAGATCAGCGGATCGGGGAGCAGGGCTCTTGCTCACAGGCTGTGAAGATAGATGAATCCCAAGATTGGCAGGCAAGATTGCAGGTAAGCTGCTAGCTCAAGTCCCAAGAGCCAGAGGTCAGATGACCAGGAGCTGCCTCAAGATCCAGAGTAGGCAAAAGCCAGGACATATGCTTATATTTGGATGTAGGACACAAGTCCAAGGAAACTCCTTTCAACTGATTGTCTACTCACAGCAGGTCCCATCATGGGGGTGATCACATATGAAATCTCAACAGGGAAGTGATCACAACATTATATGACTGGCAAAACACTGAGAATCAAGAATCATGGTCCCAGCCAAGTTAACACACAATCTTAGCCATCACACTGTTTCTGTTATTGAGTTTCTTTCTAGATGTCCTGTCCTTCACCAACAGTGGTGTTTTGAAGCATTTTACTATTATTGTTGAGCTGTCTATTTCTCTTGTCAATGCTGTTAGAGTTTGTTTTATGTATTTTTGAGTTCTGTCAGTGGGTGCGTAGGTATTTATTATGGTTATGTCCTCTTGGTGTATTGACCCCTTAATCATTATATAGTGTCCTTCCTTATCCTTTGTGGTGGATTTTGCGTTAAAGTCTATTTTGTCAGAGATTAATTTTGCCACTCCTGCTCTTTTTTGGTTGTTGTTTGCTTGATATATATATATTTCTATCCTCTGAATTTTAGTTTGTTTGTGTCTTTGAGTCTAAGTTGTGTCTCTTGTAGGCAGCATACAGATGGATCATGTTTTTTTTGATCCATTCTGCCACTCTCTGTCTCTTTATTGGTACATTTAGTCCATTTAAAAAAACCAAGCCGAAACCCATTGCTGTTGAGTTGACTCTGACTCATAGTGACCCTACAGGACAGAGTAGAACTGCCACGTAGGGTTTCCAAGGTCATTCACTGTAATTATTGATAGATACTAGTTTACTGGTTTCATTTTGAGGTATTTTTTTTTTTGTGTGTGTGTGATGTTGACAGTTTCTTTGTTCTACTTAATATTCTGTGGGGTTTTTTTTCTTTGTGTATTTTCTTTTCATTATTGTTGATTTTGTGTTTGCTGAGTCATCATGCTTTTCTTCTTTTTTATTTTGATGGGTAGATTTGTTAGTTTCCTTTGTGGTTACCTTAAAATTTACCTCTATTTTTCTAAGTTTAAACTAATCTTTTATTTCTTGATATAACGTTAACGTCTTCTCCATATGAAAGTTCTATGACTACACTATTTAGTCCCTCTTTTTTGTTTTAATGTTGTCATCATTTATACAATGATGTCTGTGTTTCCCTATTTTCAGTGTTTTAGCTTTGACTTATTTTTGTGACTTCCCTATCTGGGTTGTTTTGTCCTGTGTTCTTGTTTTTTTTTTTTTTTTTCTTGGGTTGTTGTCTGTTATTGTTGGTTCTCTAACTGGAAGACTCCCCTTAATATTTCTTGTAATTTTGGTTTGGTTTTTACAAATTCCCTTAACTTCTGTTTATCTGGAAATGCCCTAAGTTTGCCATGATATTTGAGAGACTGCTTTGCCGGATATATGACTGGCAATTTTTTTCCTTTAGGACTTTATATACGTCATCCCATTGCATTCTTGCCTGCATGATTTCTGCTGAGTAGTTAGAGTTTAGTCTTATTGACTATCCTTTGTAGGTAACTTTTTGTTTATCCTTAGCTGCTCTCAAGAGTCCATCTTTACCTTTGGTTTTGGCGTGTTTGATTATAGTATGTCTTGGTGACTTTCTTTTGGGAGCTACCCTGTGTAGGGTTCTTTGAGCTTCTTGGATATATAGCTTCTTACCTTCATGATATCAAAGAAGTTTTCGGCCAACAAATCTGCAACAATTCTGTGTTTTCTGTTACTCCCCTCCCCCTGTTCTGGTACTCCAATCAATCGTAGGTTATTCCTCTTGATAGTGTCCCATATAATTCTTACAGTTTCTTCATTTTTTAAAATTCTTTTATCTGATTTTTCCTCAAATAAATTGGTGTCAAGGGATTTATCTTCAGTCTCACTAATTCTGATTTCCATTGCCTCAGTTCTGCTCCTATGACTTTCTATTGAGTTGTCTAATTCTGAAATTTTATTGTTAATCTTTTGGATTTCTAATTGCTGTCTCTCTATGGTTCCTAGCAGCCTGTTACATTTGTCATTAGGTTCTTGTACTGTTTTCCTGAATTCCTCTCTTGCTTTGTGTGTTCCTTGGCTAGGTCTGAGTTTTGCCTAATCTCCTTCCTGATCTCTTGAAGAACTCTGTATATTAATCTTTTGAATTCTAACTCTGGTTATTCAGAGAATTTATCTTCCTCCGGAAAGTTTCCTGGCTTTTTGTTTTGGTCTCTTGCTGGAATTATCTTGACCTGCTTCTTAATGTGATTTGATATTGACTGTCATCTCTGAGCCATCAATAAGTTATTATATGTATTCATTGTTTGTTTGCTTACTGTGTCCTAGCTTTTTGTTTTGTTTTGATATGTCCAAGTAGGCTGGTATGTGAGCTGCTTTGGTTATTGGCATCTTTGAAGCTTTCACGTCCTATCACCAGGTGGTTAGAGAAGCTACTAGATATGTGAACCCAGGAGTCTATTTGGTTTTCTTGTGCGAATTCAGCTCAGGTGTCCAGGTCATCTGTTACTGAGTGTGTGGTGCAAATTCTCACCTATAGTCCTAGACAGGCAGGGCTGCATAGGGATTTTTGGAGAGGCGCAGGTATCTGGCTACAGTAGAAGGCTATGTGCTGAACATGGCAAGGGGCTGACGGCTGCCCCTGAGTGCCTGGGTAGAAGGGGTGTCCCTGTCTCCTAGAGCATGTAGGTGGGTGGATTTTGCAGCTGGACTTTTGGCACCCAATGCTGTTTGCTGTAAGGACTGGGAGACACAACTTATTCTTGGACCTCTGTCATGGGTGGCTAGATGGAATGGGTGATACTGCCAGCTCTCAGGACCCTGATGTCAGTGGGCGAGGACCCTGCTTAATGGGCAAGGTGATGTCAAATGTGAGAAATCTGCAACTTCCCCTTGGCTGCTGCAGTTGAAAATAGGCTTCAGATATATGCCCTGTTGTTCTGTGCTAACTAGGGCCTACACTGTTGAATCATCCCATACAGGCGTAAGCTGGGGTGAAGGGTACTAAAAGTCCATAGTTCATTTATGCCAGTGCCTGGGCAAAGAGGCAGTGCCTGCCCTGAGTTCCTGGTTTAGGGGCATGGTGATTTTTTAAAGCCAAGAGATTGGTGTGGCTGTGGATAGTTCTGAGTTCCCAGCTGAGGGGTCTTGGCATTAATGAGGACTTGCGGTGTTGAATCAGGCAGCACAGGTTTAGGCAGGGGTGAAGGGTGTTACAAGTCCATAGATCCCTTACTTATGCCAGTGCCTAGGCAAAGGGGCAGTTCCTGCCCTGAGTTCCCAGCTTAGGGTCTTGGCAGTTTTTTTTTTTTTTTAAGCCACAAGACTAGTTTGGGCTTGGGTAGCCTTTAGTTCCAGCTTAGGGGGCCTGGCATTTGTTGAATACTGCCAGACTGGTGTCAGAGCAGAGTGGGGAGGAGGTGGATGAGAGGAAAGAGGCACTTCTCGGCTGTGAAAGCCCTGGAGGGGGAGGGGTTATTTTGACCCCACACGGTAGGTTAGACACTCGGACTTCCACAGGTCTGGCTCCACTCCTCCCACCCCCTTCACCCCTACTTCCCCCACCCCCCCCCTCTGGAGGCTTGTGTAGACTCTCCACCTCCTGGTTTTTCATGACATGGTAAAATGCGCCCCGAGTGCTACTGCTCACCTCAGCCTGAGTGTGTTGGCTGACCCAGCCTGCAGAGTGCTGGCTACCTCGGTTCACTACTCCTGAACTGTCTCTCCTTCCCCCTGATGCTCAATCCAGTTCCTCAACTTTGTCTTTGATAATCAGGGCTCCTAGATTGTCATATATAATTGATGCGCTCGTCTTTTCAGGTCTGTGTTGTAAAAGCGGCCACAGAAAGGGTCTGACTATTCTGCCATTTTGGCTCCACCTCCCTCTGATTTTATTTTAATAGAAGTAAAATATCTTTTTCTGAATTAATTATATTACTCTGCCTTTCAAGTCACGCAAGCAAAACTCTGAAATCCTTACGGCTTCAAAAATACTGCTAGCAGGTTTATTTATTTGTTTTAAAAATCTGCTCTTCTTATCAGATGCACCTAGACATATGTTGTCAATTATATTTTCCAAAGATGGCAGCAACAATCTCTCCTATCTCACATGCTCTTACAATGTGACCATGACATTCATCTCATCAAGTTGTGGGGTCTATGTTCTCTCTTCTTGAACCTGGGTGGAACTTTGTGACTACCTCCACTAATAGAGTTTGGTGGAAGTGACACTATGTAACTTCTGAAGCTGAATCGTAAAAATGCCACACACTTCCTCTTCTGTTGGGAAATTTGTTCTTGGAACCCAGCTACCATGCCATGAGGAAGCTCAAATTAGCCCACATAGAGAGGCCAAATGAAAAAACCATGTAAAGGTGTTCTAGATAACAGATCTCAGCTGACAGCATCAATTGTCAGACATGTGAGTAGAGATACTGCCAGATGATTCTACTCCTCAGCTGTTGAGTAACCCTCAACCTTCCAGTTTTCCCATTTGAGTACTCACACATCAAAGAGCAAAGAGATGCCCTCCCTGCTCTGCTCTGTTTACATTTCTTGACCCACAGAATCCATGACTATAATAAAATGGCTGTTTTATGCCATTAAGTTTTGGGACATTTGCTATGCATTAAGAGTAACTGGAACGGCATATAAGATCTATTTCCGGTTTATTGACAATTTTGTGAGTTTTGATAATCCCAAAATGTTTTATAAGTGAGTTGATCGGAAGACATTTTCTTTAGCTTATATTGTTGAGATCTTAATTTGAGAACCATCTCTTTGAAACACTTTACTTGCCTTCTGAGAAAGACCACTGAGCCGTCGGAGAACTCAACCTGACCAAAGAGAGTCTTTGCTCAGGAACTCGGTGAAACCACGGCTAGAGGACTTGGTCAATTTTGAGTATAGTTCAGTATCATCACTTGGCTTGCCTTCCAGCCCAGCTACCATGAACCCAAGCCTGAGTCCCAGAGAGAAGGGAGCTGCAATAAGAGTGAGTAAAAGGAAAGGAGCAGCTTCAGTTTTTTTAGAGTTTTGAGAACACAAGTCAACATGCTTAGCAGCACTGGTGCCAGCTGCCTTGGCCACATAAGGAGATTTCCAACCTTGTATGTTGGGCATTGGGTGCCCCATTGTTGACTTTTGTGGACTTGACTGAAAGCCAGAGAAGATGCTATGTGGAAGCTGGAAGACCATATTCATTTATTCACCTGTGGTGAGGACTGTTAACTGTCTATAAAATCTGTTTTCCCCTTCTTCTACAGTAACAGAAATGTAGTTGGGAACATGGTTACTAAGCTGCCCTACATTTATCAGCTTTCCTTGCAGTCAGGCATTGCTGTGTGGAATGGGAAAAGTGATGTGTGCACTTGCAGCTGTGGAATTTTAGACAACTAGATTTTCCTTCTCAAACATTTCTTTTTCCTTCCTACTGGCCCATCAACTCAGCCTCAATACACAGATAAGGACAATATTCTGGATCTCTGATTGTTTGTGTGGAGCAGAGTCATCCACTGACCAGGAATGCTCACCACTAATTTTTTTTTAAATAATTTTTATTGTGCTTTAAGTGAAAGTTTATAAATCAAGTCAGTCTCTCACACAAAAACCCATATACACCTTGCTACACCCTCCCAATGAGACAGCCTGCTGTCTCCCTCCACTCTTTTCGTGTCCTTTTCGCCAGCTTCTAACCCCCTCCACCCTCTCACCTCCCCTCCAGGCAGGAGATGCCAACATAGACTCAAGTGTCCACCTGATCCAAGAAGCTCACTCCTCACCGGCATCCCTCTCCAACCCATTGTCCAGTCCAATCCATGTCTGAAGAGTTGGCTTTGGGAATGGTTCCTGTCCTGGGCCAACAGAAGGCCTGGGGGCCATGACCACCGGGGTCCTTCCAGTCCATTAAGTCTGGCCTTATGAGAATTTGATCACCATGAATTTTTAGGTGGAAAAAAACTTCTATCTTTTTTTAATCATTAAATTATTCTTGAGTCTCTCTGTTTTAGCTCTTTAGCCTTACCACGATCAATATATTAATCCATCCAACAAATATTTATTCAGTTATATGTCGGGTTCTGTGTAAGATGGTGGGGATACAACGGTGATCTTAAAACTCAGTGGGGGATGTAGACAAATAAATATGTAATTACAATGGTGATACATGCTAAGGGCTTTGAGGAGAAGCACATGATACAATGACAGTATATAATCAGGGGGATTGCTCTAGTAGTACAGGCCCGTTTGAAGAAAAAAAAAAAAAGATTAAGTTGTAGTCTTCAGGAAGCATGGGAATTAATCTGGGGGTGGGAGTTAATCAGTAGAGATCATTCTAAGCAGAAGAGAACATGTGCAAAGACCCTGAGGTGAGAGTTTGCGTGGTGCATTTGAGGACTGAAAGGAGGTTGGGAGGAAGAGAAGGAGCATGGTGCAAGGCTTGGCTACAGACGTAAGGTGAAGTCATGTCATATGGGGCCAGGATCTTGGTCTTTATCATAAGAGCAAAGGGATTATCATCAGCTGAACAATGACTAAAGTCATTGAAGAATTAAACCAGAGGGGTGACATCAGAGTTGTATTTTGGAAAGATTCCTTAGGCAGCTGTGTGGGAACAAGAAGGGTTGGAAAGAGGCTAGTGAGGAGGCTATTGTGGTGGTCCAGTTACTTGAGAACAGATGTAAATGAATAATTTCTTTTATAAGGATCAGCACCAAGCTGGTTCCTATGAGTTAGAGGTTAAAGATGTCCCAAATGCCCAACTTTCCAAGCTGCTGTACCGCTCCATTATCTCTAACATCAACTACTCCCTCTCCCCTCA
Organism: Loxodonta africana; assembly: GCF_030014295.1. Taxonomy (NCBI): domain Eukaryota; kingdom Metazoa; phylum Chordata; class Mammalia; order Proboscidea; family Elephantidae; genus Loxodonta; species Loxodonta africana. The sequence goes on along the minus strand of NC_087345.1, from coordinate 79,267,815 downwards.
GCAGTCTCCCTTCTGTCTTTGGGTTCCCTAATTTGCTGCAACGTCTCACAGAACTCTTGAACCATATAAAGGAAATGGCTCATGCAGTTGTGGAGGCTGGCAAGTCCCAAATTTGTGGGTTAGGCGTAGGTTTCTTCTGACCCACTTGGCTGCAGTAGCTGATGAACCCAAACTGGCAGTTCAGACCACAGGCTGCTGGCTCGCAAGGCTGCAGAAGCTGGCAAATCAGTTTATGTGATAGGCAGCTGGCCCAAGGGGCTTCGGAGACCTGTGAATCCCAGAATTGGCAGGTCAGACAGCAGGTCTCTGGGGGAGGTCAGTTGATCCAGAGGCAGAGAGAGCAAGCCTGCCAGGACACACACATATATCTTAGATGTAGGCCACACACTAGGGAAAGGCATAACTTTAGTAAGGGTGGGGTGTGAGTTGCTTTGTCCTGCAAGGCTGCAACCCAAGACACACCTTATACTAATCTTGCCTCATCAACATGTTGAGGTCAGGATCCACAACACATAAAATGAAGGACAACCACACAATACTGAGAATCATGGCTTAGCCAAGTTGACACATAACCCCAACCAACACAGGTTCCATATCTACTCAATCGTGGTATGTGAGTCACAAAGATCATGGTTAGAAGGGCCATATTAAGTAATTCATTGCACTGCAGGCCACCCCATGGCTCTTCTAGCCATTGACCCTTTCATACTTGAAGGGTTAACTTCCTCCTCCCAATTATTTTACCAGCCCCAAACGGTCATTAACAATTAATCCTTCAATAGGACAAAAGAGTCCTAAGGGTGAAGTTACTCAGATAATAGCCATTCAGGTCTGCTGCAGGTGTCCATCTGGTTTGGTCAGGCTCTCCAACAGTTCGTCTCATCTTCACTCTTTCTGGCTCTGACAGGATTCAACTGAGAGAAGATTATTCCCTCACTGAGTCTCTGTCAAGGTACCAGCATTTATCATTTATTTTTACCCAAAGTTTTCCACCTTGGGAAGGAACATCAAGTTCGGCTGCTGCGCTAGTCCAGATTGCTGGTAGCAAGACCAGTCTATCAAGTGCTTCCCTCTCAACATGTGATAGGCCCTCTGGACTCCCACGAATAGTTGGGGAGTGATCTTGGGTTGGGGCTAGAATTCCCAAAGTGGTGGATAGGCTTGAGCCCTCCCCCACCCCCACATACTATTTTGTGTTTGCAACGGTAGTTTTGTATGCAGGCTGGTAGGCCAGGGAAGCTCAGGCCAGGAAAGTGTAACGACATTTCTATTTTGTGAATCCCAAATTGGGGGTCCTGGTCCGACAATGGGACAAATCATTGAAGTTCTAGGATGATCTTTGGAAAGTCTGGATTGTAATATTGACAGATTAACCTGAGTCATCTTTGGTGGCTCATGTCCTCTTAGTCTGGGTGGGGTAGAAGCAACTTTAGGTTATGCTCATACAAGCCTTGGATGAAGCATGAACATTTTGATGGAGGGTGAACACTTAATGCAATAAAAAAAAAAATTTTTTTATATCGAGGTCTATATTTGCATAATGCCAAAGTGCTGATGAGAATCAGGGTATTTGATGCTCAGGAGATTCTTTCATTCTTCATTTTTGTATTATTGTCACTGGTCGAGCAATCTAAGGACCCCATGCAGTTTAAAGTAAAGGCCTTGTGACCTCAGTCCTTTGAGCCTTTAAGATATAAAGTAGTCTGTTAAACCACCGTTAGAGGTTTTATTCCTAGGTGGCAGTGCATGATGGGATCTGTCTTCTGCTGTGGCTGTTACATTAGCCCTTTAATTATAGCATCTCTTAAATTTTTTCCTTTTGGGCAAGCTCACTGATGAAAGCGTAACACTGACAATTTAAATTTCAACTAGAGATGCACTCCTCACAGCGATGTAGAAATAAAAAAAAAAAACTATTTTCAACTCAGTCAATTAGGCACAGTTGTGAGGATCATATGACGGTGACAAATCCTATGATGGATGACATGAGATTAGTACGTTAATGATTTAAAAAAAAAATCTCTATTATGGTTCATATGAAGCCCTGGTGTCACAGTGGTTAATAGCTGGGCTGCTAACCAAAAGTTCGGCAGTTCAAATCTACCAGCTGCTCCTTGGAAATCCTCCGGGGCAGTTCTACTCTGTCCTATAGGGTCGTTATGAATTGGAACTGACTTGATGGCACATAAGAACAACAACAATTATGGTTCTTAGTTTACCTTCCCTAAAGTTATTTCTATTAGTCACAACTGATGCAATTTGTGTGAAATAGTGTACATGAGAATAAATACTGGAGTTGTTTGCTTTCCATTATCCCTAATATGTAAGGATACATAAGGTATTATTTGGCTGTTATGCTTTAAAGGACCATCTTTCAATAAAATTCTCATTTAAAAAATTACTTCTTTGATGGTAAGACTCGTAACTTATGGTTTTTAAAATTTTGCATTTTTTGGTTTATGAGTGACTTAATGTCTATCGCCAAGTCCTGTTGATTTCATTTCTAACTACCTTTTGGACTAGCCTACTTCTGGTCTCTGACTCCATAATTTTTTGCCTGGACTGCTGAAACAACCTCCCAACTTGTCTACCTACAGCTCACATCCACCCTGGCTTCTCTCCAGCCACTAAGTGTTTACCTGGCACCCTGGAAGGTAGTTCTAAGGGGAGTGGAAAAAACATTACTAAGAACTGAAATCTTGGGACCCCAAGCTTGTGGGCCAAACCTGAGGTTAGCACATTTAAAGAGTGTCCCTCCTTGGAGAAGCATGGCTGCCTGTGTAGAAACCTGCCTTTCCAAAGATTTCACTGTAGCAGTGAGCCAGCACAAATGGTGAAACATTCAGCTACTAACTGAAAGGTTAGAGGTTTGAATTTACCCAGATGAGCCTCAGAAGAAAGGCCTGGCAATCTACATCTGAAAGATCATGTTGTTGTTGTTGTTAGGTGCCATCGAGTTGGTTCCGACTCATAGCGACCCTATGCACGACAGAACAAAACACTGCCCGGTCCTGAGCCATCCTCACAATCATTGTTATGCTTGAGCTAACAATGTGCAGCCACTGTGTCAATCCACCTCGTCGAGGGTCTTCCTCTTTTCCGCTGACCCTGTACTCTGCCAAGCATGATGTTCTCCTCCAGGGACTGATCCCTCCTGACAACACGTCCAAAGTATGTGAGATGCAGTCTCGCTATCCTTGCTTCCAAGGAGCATTCTGGTTGTACTTCTTCCAAGGCAGATTTGTTCGTTCTTTTGGCAGTCCATGGTATATTCAATATTCGGCGTTGGCAAAAAAAAAAAAAATTTTTTTTTTTTTTTTTTGCCAACACCACAATTCAAAGGAGTCAATTCTTCTTTGGTCTTCCTTATTCATTGTCCAGCTTTCATATGCATATGATGTGATTGAAAATACCATGGCTCCGGTCAGGCGCACCTTAGTCTTCAAGTTGACATCTTCGCTCTTCAACACTTTAAAGAGGTCCTTTGCAGCAGATTTACCCAGTGCAATGCGTCTTTTGATTTCTTGACTGCTGCTTCCATGGCTGTTGATTGTGGATCCAAGTAAAATGAAATCCTTGACAACTTTTTCTCCGTTTATCATGATATTGGTCATTGGTCCACTTGTGAGGATTTTTGTTTCCACTACCAGGGTCATCCATGGAGGACAGATTTCAGCTGAGCCTCCAGACTAAGACAGACTAGGAAGAAGGACCCGGCAGTCTACTTCTGAAAAGCATTAGCCAGTGAAAACCTTAAGAATAGCAGCGGAACATTGTCTGATATAGTGCTGGAAGATGAGCCCCCCCAGTTTGGAATGCACTCAAAAGATGACTGGGGAAGAACTGCCTCCTCAAAGTAGAGTCGACCTTAATGACGTGGATGGAGTAAAGCTTTTGGGACCTTCATTTGCTGATGTGGCACGACTCAAAATGAGAAGAAACAGCTGCAAACATCCATTGATAATCGGAACTTGGAATGTACAAAGTATGAAAGATCACAGCCATCGAAAATCCTGTGGAGTGCAGTTGTACTCTGACACACATGGGGTTGCTGCGAATCAGAATCGGCTTGACAGCAGCTGGTATAGTTTTTTTTTTTTTTTTTAATAACTTTTATTAAGCTTCAAGTGAACGTTTACAAATCCAATCAGTCTGTCACATATAAGTTTACATACATCTCACTCCCTACTCCCACTTGCTCTCCCCCTCTTGAGTCAGCCCTTTCAGTCTCTCCTTTCTTGACAATTTTGCCGGCTTCCCTCTCTCTCTATCCTCCCATCCCCCCTCCAGACAAGAGTTGCCAACACAATCTCAAGTGTCCACCTGATATAATTAGCTCACTCTTCATCAGCATCTCTCTCCCACCTGCTGACCAGTCCCTTTCATTTCTGATGAGTTGTCTTCGGGGATGGTTCCTGTCCTGTGTCAACTGAAGGTCTGGGGAGCATGGCCGCTGGGATTCCTCCAGTCTTAGTCAGACCATTAAGTTTGGTCTTTTTATGAGAATATGGGGTCTGCATCCCACTGATCTCCTGTTCCCTCAGGGGTCCTCTGCTGTGCTCCCTGTCAGGGCAGCCATCGATTGTCACTGGGCACCAACTAGTTCTTCTGCTCTCAGGATGATGTAGGTCTCTGGTTCATGTGGCCCTTTCTGTCTCTTGGGCTCTTAGTTGTCGTGTGGCCTTGGTGTTCTTCCTTTTCCTTTGCTCCAGGTGGGTTGAGACCAATTGCTGCATCTTAGATGGCCGCTTGTTAGCATTTAAGACCCCAGACGCCACATTTCAAAGTGGGATGCAGAATGATTTCCTAATAGAATTATTTTGCCAATTGATTTAGAAGTCCCCTCAAACCATGTTCCCCAGACCCCTGCACTTGCTCCACTGACCTTTGAAGCATTCATTTTATCCCGGAAACTTCTTTGCTTTTGGTCCAGTCCAATTGAGCTGACCTTCCATGTATTGAGTGTTGTCTTTCCCTTCACCTAAAGCAGTTCTTATCTACTGAGTAATCAATAAAAAACCCTCTCCCACCCTCCCTCCCTCCCCGCCTCGTAACCACAAAAGTATGTGTTCTTCTCAGGTTTACTATTTCTCAAGATCTTATAATAGTGGTCTTATACAATATTTGTCCTTTTGCCTCTGACTAATTTCGCTCAGCATAATGCCTTCCAGGTTCCTCCATGTTATGAAATGTTTCAGAGATTCGTCACTGTTCTTTATCAATGCGTAGTATTCCATTTTGTGAATATACCACAATTTATTTACCCATTCATCCGTTGATGGACACCTTGGTTGCTTCCAACTTTTTGCTATTGTAAACAGAGCTGCAATAAACATGGGTGTGCATGTATCTGTTTGTATGAAGGCTCTTGTATCTCTAGGGCATATTCCTAGGAGTGGGATTTCTGGGTTGTATGGTAGTTCTATTTCTAACTGTTTAAGATAACGCCAGATAGATTTCCAAAGTGGTTGTACCATTTTACATTCCCACCAGCAGTGTATGAGAGTTCCAATCTCTCCACAGCCTCTCCAACATTTATTATTTTGTGTTTTTTGGATTAATGCCAGCCTTGCTGGTGTGAGATGGAATCTCACCGTAGTTTTAATTTGCCTTTCTCTAATGGCTAATGATCGAGAGCATTTTCTCATGTATCTGTTGGCTGCCTGAATATCTTCTTTAGTGAAATGTGTGTTCATATCCTTTGCCCACTTCTTGATTGGGTTGTTTGTCTTTTTGTGGTTGAGTTTTGACAGAATCATGTAGATTTTAGAGATCAGGCGCTGGTCGGAGATGTCATAGCTGAAAATTCTTTCCCAGTCTGTAGGTGGTCTTTTTACTCTTTTGGAGAAGTCTTTAGATGAGCATAGGTGTTTGATTTTTAGGAGCTCCCAGTTACCGGGTTTCTCTTCATCATTTTTGGTAATGTTTTGTATTCTGTTTATGCCTTGTATTAGGGCTCCTAGGGTTGTCCCAATTTTTTCTTCCATGATCTTTATCGTTTTAGTCTTTATGTTTAGGTCTTTGATCCACTTGGAGTTAGTTTTTGTGCATGGTGTGAGGTATGGGTCCTGTTTCATTTTTTTGCAAATGGATATCCAGTTATGCCAGCACCATTTGTTAAAAAGGCTATCTTTTCCCCAGTTAATTGACACTGGTCCTTTGTCAAATATCAGCTGCTCATACGTGGATGGATCTATGTCTGGGTTCTCAATTCTGTTCCATTGGTCTATGTGTCTGTTGTACCAATACCAGGCTGTTTTGACTACTGTGGCTGTATAGTAGGTTCTGAAGTCAGGTAAGGTGAGGCCTCCCACTTTCTTCTTCTTTTTCAGTAGTGCTTTGCTTATCCGGGGCTTCTTTCCCTTCCATATGAAATTGGTGATTTGTTTCTCTATCCCCTTAAAATATGACATTGGAATTTGGATCGGAAGTACGTTAAATGTATAGATGGCTTTTGGTAGAATAGACATTTTTACTATGTTAAGTCTTCCTATCCATGAGCAGGGTATGTTTTTCCACTTAAGTATGTCCTTTTGAATTTCTTGTAGTAGAGCTTTGTAGTTTTCTTTGTATAGGTCTTTTACATCCTTGGTAAGATTTATTCCTAAGTATTTTATCTTCTTGGGGGCTACTGTGAATGGTATTGATTTGGTGATTTCCTCTTCGGTGTTCTTTTTGTTGATGTAGAGGAGTCCAAGTGATTTTTGTATGTTTATTTTATAACCTGAGACTCTGCCAAACTCTTCTATTAGTTTCAGTAGTTTTCTGGAGGATTCCTTAGGGTTTTCTGTGTATATAATCATGTCATCTGCAAATAGTGATAACTTTACTTCTTCCTGCCAATCCGGATACCTTTTATTTCTTTGTCTAGCCTAATTGCCCTGGCTAAGACTTCCAACACGATGTTGAATAAGAACAGTGATAAAGGGCATCCTTGTCTGGTTCCCGTTCTCAAGGGAAATGCTTTCAGGCTCTCTCCATTTAGAGTGATATTGGCTGTTGGCTTTGCATAGATGCCCTTTATTATGTTGAGGAATTTTCCTTCAATTCCTATTTTGGTAAGAGTTTTTATCATGAATGGGTGTTGGACTTTGTCAAATGCCTTTTCTGCATCAATTGATAAGATCATGTGGTTTTTGTCTTTTGTTTTATTTATGTGATGGATTACATTAATGGTTTTTCTGATATTAAACCAGCCTTGCATACCTGGTATAAATCCCACTTGATCAGGGTGAATTATTTTTTTGATGTGTTGTTGGATTCTATTGGCTAGAATTTTGTTGAGGATTTTTGCATCAATGTTCATGAGGGATATAGGTCTATAATTTTCTTTTTTTGTAATGTCTTTACCTGGTTTTGGTATCAGGGAGATGGTGGCTTCATAGAATGAGTTGGGTAGTATTCCGTCATTTTCTATGCTTTGGAATACCTTTAGTAGTAGTGGTGTTAACTCTTCTCTGAAAGTTTGGTAGAACTCTGCAGTGAAGCCGTCCGGGCCAGGGCTTTGTTTTGTTGGGAGTTTTTTGATTACCGTTTCAATCTCTTTTTTTGTTATGGGTCTATTTAGTTGTTCTACTTCTGAATGTGTTAGTTTAGGTAGGTAGTGTTTTTCCAGGAATTCATCCGTTTCTTCTAGGTTTTCAAATTTGTTAGAGTATAATTTTTCATAATAATCTGAAATGATTCTTTTAATTTCATTTGGTTCTGTTGTGATTTGGTCCTTCTCATTTCTTATTCGGGTTATTTGTTTCCTTTCCTGTATTTCTTTAGTCAGTCTAGCCAATGGTTTATCAATTTTGTTAATTTTTTCAAAGAACCAGCTTTTGGCTTTGTTAATTCTTTCAATTGTTTTTCTGTTCTCTAAGTCATTTAGTTCAGCTCTAATTTTTATTATTTGTTTTCTTCTGGTGCCTGATGGATTCTTTTGTTGCTCAGTTTCTATTTGTTCAAGTTGTAGGGAACAGTTCTCTGATTTTGGCTCTTTCTTCTTTTTGTATGTGTGCATTTATTGATATAAATTGGCCTCTGAGCACTGCTTTTGCTGTGTCCCAGAGGTTTTGATAGGAAGTATTTTCATTCTCCTTGCTTTCTAAGAATTTCCTTATTCCCTCCTTGATGTCTTCTATAACTCAGTCTTTTTTCAGGAGGGTATTGTTCATTTTCCAAGTATTTGATTTCTTTTCCCTAGTTTTTCTGTTATTGATCTCTAGTTTTATTGCCTTGTGGTCTGAGAAGATGCTTTGTAATATTTCGATGTTTTGGACTCTGCAAAGGTTTGTTTTATGACCTAATATGTGGTCTATTCTAGAGAATATTCCATGTGCGCTAGGAAAAAAAGTATATTTTGCAGCACTTGGGTGGAGAGTTCTGTATAAGTCAATGAGGTCAAGCTGGTTGATTGTTGTAATTAGATCTTCCATGTCTCTGTTGAGCTTCTTACTGGATGTCCTGTCCTTCTCCGAAAGTGGTGTGTTGAAGTCTCCTACTATAATTGTGGAGGTATCTATCTCACTTTTCAGTTCTGTTAAAATTTGATTTATGTATCTTGCAGCCCTGTCATTGGGTGCATAAATATTTAATATGGTTATGTCTTCCTGATCAATTGTCCCTTTTATCATTATATAGTGTCCTTCTTTATCCTGTGTGGTGGATTTAAGTCTAAAGTCTATTTTGTCAGAAATTAATATTGCTACTCCTCTTTTTTTTTGCTTATTGTTTGCTTGATATACTTTTTTCCATCCTTTGAGTTTTAGTTTGTTTGTGTCTCTAAGTCTAAGGTGTGTCTCTTGTAGGCAGCATATAGATGGATCGTGTTTCTTTATCCAGTCTGTGACTCTCTGTCTCTTTATTGGTGCATTTAGTCCATTTACATTCAGGGTAATTATAGATAAATAAGGTTTTAGTGCTGTCATTTTGATGCCTTTTTATGTGTGTTGTTGACAATTTCATTTTTCCACATACTTTTTTGTGCTGGGGCGTTTTTCTTAGTAAATTGTGAGATCCTCATTTTCATAGTGCTTGACTTTATGTTTGTTGAGTCGTTACGTTTTTCTTGGTTTTTATCTTGAGTTATAGAGTTGTTATACCTTTTTGTGGTTACCTTATTATTTACCCCTATTTTCCTAAGTAAAAACCTAACTTGTATTGTTCTATATCGCCTTGTATCCCTCTCCATATGGCAGTTCAATGCCTCCTGTATTTAGTCCCTCTTTTTGATTATTGTGATCTTTTACCTATTGACTTCCATGATTCCGTTATGTGTATTTATTTTTTTTTTAATTAATCTTAATTTGTTTGTTTTTGTGATTTCCCTATTTGAGTTGATATCAGGACGTTCTGTTTTGTGACCTTGTGTTGTGCTGATATCTGATATTATTGGTTCTCTGACCAAACAATATCCTTTAGTATTTCTTGTAGGTTTGGTTTGGTTTTTGCAAATTCTCTAAACTTGTGTTTGTCTGTAAATATCTTAATTTCGCCTTCATATTTGAGAGAGAGTTTTGCTGGATATATGATCCTTGGCTGGCATTTTTTCTCCTTCAGTGTTCTGTATATGTCGTCCCATTCCCTTCTTGCCTGGATGGTTTCTGCTGAGTAGTCAGAACATATTCTTATTGATTCTCCCTTGAAGGAAACCTTTCTTTTCTCCCTGGCTGCTTTTAAAATTTTCTGTTTATCCTTGGTTTTGGTGAGTTTGATGATAATATGTCTTGGTGTTTTTCTTTTTGGATCAATCTTAAATGGGGTTCGATGAGCATCTTGGATAGATATCCTTTCGTCTTTCATGATGTCAGGGAAGTTTTGTGTCAGGAGTTCTTCAACTATTTTCTCTGTGTTTTCTGTCCCCCCTCCCTGTTCTGGGACTCCAATCACCCGCAGGTTATCCTTCTTGATAGAGTCCCACATAATTCTTAGGGTTTCTTCATTTTTTTAAATTCTTTTATCTGATTTTTTTTCAGCTATGTTGGTGTTGATTCCCTGGTCCTCCAGATGTCCCAGTCTGCATTCTAATTGCTCGAGTCTGCTCCTCTGACTTCCTAGTGCGTTGTCTAATTCTGTTATTTTATTGTTAATCTTTTGGATTTCTACATGTTGTCTCTCTATGGATTCTTGCAACTTATTAATTTTTCCACTATGTTCTTGAATAATCTTTTTGAGTTCTTCAACAGTTTTATCAGTGTGTTCCTTGGCTTTTTCTGCAGTTATCCTAATTTCATTTGTGATATCATTAAAAAAAAAAAAGCATTCTGTAAATTAGTTTTTTATATTCTGTATCTGATAATTCCAAGACTGTATCTTCATTTGGGGAAGATTTTGATTCTTTTGTTTGGGGGGTTGGAGAAGCTGTCATGGTCTGCTTCTTTAAGTGGTTTGATATGGATTGTTGTCTCCGAGCCATCACTGGGAAACTAGTTTTTCCAGAAAATCCGCTAAAAAAAAAATGCAGTCAGATCCCTATCAGAGTTCTCCCTCTGGCTCAGGCTATTCAGATGTTAATGAAGCCGCCTGGGGAGGGTGGGGGAGGGAACAGAGAGATAGGAGAGTAGCACCTCAGAATATAGCCAGAGTTCCTTGTCTTGCTTGTAATGACTATTATATCTGAGATTCCCGCGGGCGCCTGGCCTATGTGTGCTGGCTGTGTGGAGATTGCCCCTGGGGGGTCTGGCCCGCTGGAGTCACGGTCAGATCCTCCGCTTCCAGCCCCACGCCCAGCGTCAGGGCTCCCCTACTGGGACGGTGCACTCTCGACTCCAAAATCAGTCGCTGTCTCCCGGGGACTTCTCGTCCCTCCAGCCATGTGGCTGGAGGGACTTCTCGTCCCTCCAGCCACGTGGCCGTGCCGCCCCCGAGAACCAGTTGGGCCTCCTCCCGGGGTTAGTTCAGATGGGTGGAGCAGCTCCCCGTGCTTGTGCCGTGACCGAATGTCCTGGCTGGCACGCTGTTCTCCCCGCTCCAATACCAGTCGCTGCCTCCCGGGGACTTCTCCTACCGGCTGCGTCCCACGCCGCCCGCGCAATCCGGCTGGGCCCCTTCCCGGGGTTAGTTCAGGGGGGTGGAGCAACTCTCCGTGTTTATGCCGTACCTGCGTCCAGTCCAAATCCCTGCAGGACAGTTCCCCGGCTCGGACGCTGCTCTTTCTGCTCCAAGACCAGTCACTGCCTCCCGGGGACTTCTCCTACTGGCTGCGTCCCACGCTGCCCATGGAACCGGCTGGTCCCCCTCCCGGGGTTAGTTCAGGGGGGTGGAGCAGCTCTCTGTGCTTGTGCCGTACCTGACTGGTACGCTGGCTCCAGGCTCTGGAAACAATCGCTGCTTCCCCGTATTAGTTCGTTCTCCGTCTCTAAATCTGTGTTTGTTGTTCAGGGTTCGTAGATTGTTATGTATGTGATCGAGTCACTTGTTTTTCCGAGTCTTTGTTGTAAGAGGGATCCGAGGTAGCGTCTGCCTAGTCCGCCATCTTGGCTTCGCCTCCTTTTTTTTTTTTAAACTAGGTTCTGAGGAATCCCTTGGTGGGGCAAAAGGTTAACACACTTGGCTGCTGATGAAAAGTTTGGAGGTATGAGTTCACTCAGCGGTGCCTGGGAAGAAAGGCCTGGCAATTTACTTCTGCAAAGTCAGCTATTGAAAACCTTATGGAGCAGAATTCTACTCTGACACACATGCAGTCACCTTGAGTCAGAGTTGACAGCAACTGATCTGTTATTAGGTTCTAAAGATACAAAGATCAATAAGATGAAGGCTTTGCTCTTGCGGAATGGACATTCCTGGGATTTATTATAAACGGGGTGGTGGAGTCTTCCTTTCAGTCACAGAGATTCAACTACAGACTTTCAGTTAAAGAGAATATGACTTTTCCTTAACTTATTTTTTGATTCTGTGAGAGAATCTGGATGTACCTTTGCATATACTGCGTATAATTCTGGAATTTTAGCTCTAGAAGAGCTTTGAGAGCATCCAGTTCAAGTCCTTCTTTTCTTCTTTTGAGACCTTTTTAAGATGAGAAAATAGAACCCCAGATTGATGAAGTCACTGGTTGCCAAGGTCATGTGGTTTCTAATGCCTGGTTCAGTCATCCATCCTCAGTATTGGCAGGGACCTGCCAAATTCTCTCTGAAGAATGAATACAGAACACCTTCCTGGCTCCTTACACACATAGACAAATGCGTGAGTGTGGTGTGTGCAAACCATGTAAACAGAGGAATCCAGGAATACCATAGTCTGTTAATAAGAAAGGTTTGTGTACAAATGGCAATTTGATCCTGGCATAGAATGCTTTGACATTTGTCCCCATTTTTTCTTCTCTGCCTCCTTTCTTATTCCTACAAATCTTCTGATTGGATCATAGTGTGAGCCTTTAACGCTGTCGATTCTGCTGGCCTCTAAGGAAGCGTTTTTATTTTAAAAAAAAGGTGGGCTGAGAGCAGCTGTGGGTCTCTCTTGGTGGCAACTGAAAGAAACTGAACTTAAACTAGTTTAAGCAGAAAATAGGATTTATTGGTCAGTGTAACTGCGTGAAGGGGAGCGGTGGAGTTGGGATTAAGGACAGCTGGAAACAGGGACTTGAACATTGTGGGAACTTCCACTCCTCATCGCTTGTCTTGGCTTCTCTGAGCATCAGCTTATTGTCTCACACTGGCATTTCATGTGACTGAGGCCATGGTTACCTCAGATTCAGTTTCACATATTTACAACTCCAAGACTGCAGAGGAAAGGTTCTCTTTCCTCGGCTCCAGTTTGAAAAAAAGCTCAGGCTAGAATTTTGATTGGCTGGGCTTGGGTCACATGTCTTTTCCTGGCCAATCTCAGTGACTCAGGGATGAGCCTTTATGACTGGTCAATCTTAGATCATTGCCCACCTCTCAGCACATGACTGGAAAACAGATACCCACTAGAACCACATGATTTAAAAAACCATCTGCTTGAAGATGCTGTTATGGGTATCTGTTTTAATGCTTTTCTTTGAAGTTCTTCTTCCCTCGGTTTCCATTTATCTATCTATCCATCCATCCACCTACCCATCTAAGGAGAGAGCCTCTATTAGGTCCTAACCTCTCTTTACCACGTTGTAGCATCTGAATGTCCTCAACACAGGAAAGTTGCTAAGGTCTTTTTATCAAGGAGGAAGGTATGCTCAGGGGCTGAAGCTACAGGAGCCAGGAGGCTGGGTGGCATCTGGGATCAGGGCCATTGACTCTGTGATGGGTGGCAGTACACACAGTAAATGGGCTATAGGGGAAATCCTGAATCTGTGATTCTGGAGGGGTTTCTGTATTCCTGGCTGCTGAAAGATAAGAGCCAGGAATTTCTGTGTGCTGAAAACTAGCACACAGAAAGCTTGGTGCTTGTATGAGGGGAGAGAGAGTAAAACTGTGCCTATCCTGTTTCTGACTAGTGCCCACAGCCTTCCTCTATTTGGGGCATGTCCTTCAACTCAGAGCTTGCTTGGGAACTTCCCCAGTCGGTTGGATGCTCCACAAGTCAGGAAAAAGTGCTTGTTAAATTTTTGGTCTCATTTTTAATATACTTGGAAATTTGTGTCTAAATTTCTAGGTCAAGTACGTGTAATTGTTAAAAAAAAAAAAAAAAAAGCTGTTAATTAGCTATCCACAAGCTTGCTTCCTCAAGGTAGGTTTAAACCCTGAGGAGAAGATGACATCCAGCTCTGCTCCAGACATACCTCCAGGTATGGAAACCATCACCTGGGATTAAATTATCAGTGAAGGTACCGTGTTAGAGAGATTCAGATTTTAGAGAAGAAAGGGGGTTTAGAGAAGAAAGAGAGCTCATTATTGGATTACTAGCCTGGTAAGAATTATAAAGAGCTCCTTTTTGTCTTTTGTTGTGTATGTGCATTGCATTTATTTTTCTGGTGTGACAACAGTGCCCATAAAGGGCCACACATTCACTCTACTAACAACAGTCACACTCGACACGTCTAGTCATGTGAGAAACAAGGGTGCCTAATTTCCAGAGATGCCAGAGATGTGGTAACAATCAGCCCACTCTTTGGGGAGCTAAGCACTCAAAGTGGACAGAAGCTCAATTTAGCTCAGAAGTACATTTCAAATACGCACTAGAGATGACTTGTGTTTCATACTTAGCTTCCCTATGTGCCCACAGTCCTGCCCACTCCTTTGCTTCCTCTAACCCCACCAGAATTCAATCATGGTGGCCTCTTGCCTGTTGCCTCAGGAATGACTGTGCATTGCCAAGCAGCCTGCCTACTCTATGCTCATTCTCTCTCTCACTCTCTCATTTGGGCTAAACTGGCACTTCTCAATTTGTCTAAGGACTTTGCTAAAATGCAGATCCTGATTCAACAGGGCTGGGTGGAGACTGAGACTGCATTTTTAACAAGTTCCCAGGTGAGACCACCGATGTTGCCGGTCCCAGCATCACACTTTGAGTATCATGGGACTAAGTGAAAGAGACAGAGGAAGTAAGAGCCCAAACACCTTAATTGTTAAGCTGGCGTGAAGATCTGTGAACTTGTGCTGCAGAGGGCACCAGACGAACCCTAGTTTTGTCCGCTGAGGCCTGTTCCTCATCCCTACCCAAGCTTTTTCATGGATTCTGTGAGATGTATCTTTAGGATGCAGCCCCTTTTCTTGAGCTAGTTTGAAGTGCTTCTGGTCCTTGTAGCCAGATGTGCTTTGGCTAGGTTGAGAAGCAGGTGGATCAGCATTTAGAGAAGAACTGACTGGTAGGTTTGTGTGAGGTACAAGCACCCAGGCTTTGTGTCCCCTTGAAACTTTGGTCTGGTACCTTCCCTTTTAGGTCATATCTCTTCACTTAGGCTGATGTTCCACGTCTGTGCCTCCAAGGGGAAACCTTCTTATGACCTGTTAACTTGCTCATTCCTCTGGCGCCAACTCCTGTAGTTAAGAGATACAGTTTTAAAGTGGAGGCACTTTGAATACTGTGAACTGAAGGAAGCACAACATGCAGCTGTTTGATATAAAAACAATCAGAGAATAAAGTAAATGAATTCAAGGTGGGACTGCTAAAGAGTAAATGTATTTGCTATGTGAGGGATACATCGGTTGTGCTATTACTGTGTCCCCAAACAATTTCCAGTTATATCTGCACTAAATAGAAAACAGCATGTATTCTATTATTAAAAATATTCAGTGTGGGGAGAAGACTTGGAAGAACTGAACATAAACATGTGACTTTTTTTTTCTATTGCTTGGTCTTTTATGAGTTCGGTTCAGGCAGTGAAAATAAAATGGATAAATATACTTGGTGACATAAGTAAAACAAAGTATAATAGATATTAGTCAGCACTTGACATGTGGAAGTACCAAAACCAAACCCATTGCTGTTGAGTCAATTCTGACTCTTAGAGGAATGCAAATACCTTGAGCAATATTCAGTTTCTCAAGAGATACCTACTGAGTACCCACTTTTGTGCAAGGCAGCATGCTAGGTGCAGTGGGCAAAAGTGAACAAAATAGTGTTTCTTCCCTCAAGGCTTTTACAATCTAGTGAAAAATGACAAGCATGGAGGCCAATGAGAGTTAAAAAAAAATTTTTTTTTAGAGCAGTTTTGTACTTTGCATGGAAAGTACAGTTAGTTGAGGCAGGCATTTTAAACAGGCCTCTTCAGTGCCCCTCACATACCACCATGCAGGGGACAGTCCACTCCCAAGGCCAACCCTGTGTCCATCCTTCCTGTTTGCCCCACCTCTTGCAGTCAGAGCCGTCCTTTGCTCAGGGAATCACAGCTACCTCTTCCATACCCCATCAACCCTTAAAACCTCCCTAAGGAATTTCTGCCTTGGACTCTGCAAAGGCCACCTGGTGATGCTATTCCAGAGGGTACAAACAATACAGCCTGGAGAACTAGGTGAGCCCTGTCACACACAAGCTACTCTCCCCACACAGCTTCCTCAAGCTTTTTTTTTTGAGGGAGTGGTATGTCATGGTGAATAAGAGCATGCTGGGGTTAGGGGCTGACTCACCGCCTGCTGCAGTGAATGGGAGGCAAGATGAGATAGGACAGGAGGAGAAAAGAAAGCAAGGTGGCTGTGTGTGCCATATGTGCTGAGGACTGGTCACCGGGGAGCTCCCAGTAGAGATCAGCTTCATCCTTTCCTTCAAAGAGTTTAAAATCTACCGCTGGGGACCATGATTTCACTTCTTATGGATGGATGGCAAGGATTCCTGGTGGCACAGTGGTTAAGAACTTGGCCACTAAACGAAAGGCCATTGGTTGAAACCCACCATCTACTCCTTGGGAGAAAGATGTTGCAGTCTGCCTTTCATAAAGATTACAGCCTTGGAAACCCAATAAGGCAGTTCTTCTCTGCTCTATAGGGACGCTATGAGTCAGAATTGACTCGACGGCCATGGGTTTGGTTTTTTGAATGGATAGGTAGCAAGACAAGCTGTCAGAAACAGATTAATATTAAATTTGGGAGTTCTGACAAGAGCATTATTTTATTTTAAACTATAAAGGAGTTCCACATATGACACATATAGTGAAGGAGTCACGTAAAAAGAAGCCTTTGGCCTCAGAGCCACAGTCTTAAGGAAGTAGATGTTTGAGTCCTGAATATTTGTTAATTTTTGACCGCTGTGATAAAACTGCACATGAAAACCACAGCTTCCCAAACTACTGATCTGATCATTAAGGTTTCTGTTTCTCAGGACTTATTAGGAGGAAAAACAACTATATCCAAGCTACCAAGAGATGCACAACCACTGATAATTAGAAAGAAGTAAAATCGATGACTAAATGAATGTGCAGTTTACACACAAAGGTAACCTATTCTTTCCAATTAGGCTGTTATTTTTCCTGTAGACTTGGAAGATGAGGCTGGGTTATAAATAGAAGTGATATTTTGTAGGGTTCTTCTAACTGAGATGTGCATGAGGTCAAATTCTAATCAAGGCAATACATATAAGTAATGAGCTAAGCCCACATTCCCAGGGATTTATTCGTTTAGTGGTAATAAATGAGCAAAGATGAAAAGATTGCTTCCGGACAAACACGGCAAAATGGTTACTTAAGCGATTGGAGCACAGAAACTTATCTCTCTGTAGTGAATGCTTGCCAGTGATAATCGACTTCATTTGTTAATTGTATTCATGATATTAATGATCTAATTAGCATAATAGTCACATTCTGTTCTGTGGTTTAAGTCTGGGGAATCACAAGTTTTGCACACCTTGCTGCTATAGATGTCCTTGTGCATCCCAATTATGTATAAATTTGAATGCTATCTGTGTTGACTTTACACAAGAACCCTCTCAAGTCATTCCCTGTCTGAGAATTTGATAGAGATCATTTCTTCTCAGAGTAATGGGTTTGATATTTATGATAAAGCTGCAGATTTAGTTCACGTCATTGGTAAGATGATATTTTCTTACCTGAATACCGCTCACCAGTAAGATTTCGTCATGAGCCTGGAATCTGGAAGAAAGGAAAAAGTGACTATGGACAACTCTCAGCAAGAGGAGAAGGGGAAGTAAGTGAAAGTCCCTGCCTTCTGGTTTGGGGGATTGTGGGAAGAACAAGAGAGAGGCTTGAGAGGCAGGGGTGAAATGGGTGTGTTGAGTAAATTGAGGGGACCTTTTCAAAGGAAGGGTCCTTTGGCTTTGATTTAGGGTTGGGTCTCTGGAAGCAGATTATCCCCAGGTTACTCCTGCCCAAATTTATGTGGTGTGGACCAGAGCTAGACATGTCCACATATCTCTGCCCACCCCCAGGAGAATAGGGAGGGGGACAGAATGAGAGCCCGAGGGCGTGCTTTGGGTTCTGGCACGGCAAGAGGAAGGTGACCCTGTTGGATCACATAGGACAGTGGCCAGATGAAGGATGTGACAGAGCTTAAGAACAGCTTCAAGCTCAAATAAGTCAGCCAGGAAGAACCACCAGGCTGTTGTGGAGATGCAAGAGTTCAGTCCAGCCCAGACAACCTCTAGGAAACACTAGCAGCCCACCAGATGCTGGTTGCTCTTTAACAGTCACCAGTCCAGGAAGAATCCCAGTCTAGGCATTTTGCCACATGGAACACCACGGGGAATTCCAGACCCTATGAGTTGGAACTGACTCAACGGCAATGAGTTTGGTTTTGGCTCCTTCTTTAAATACCATCTTGGGGAAAATAAGAAGGAAAAAAGAATATCTGAAATATTGAATATTTATCCAGAGACATTAAAAGAGAAAAAAAAAAGAGACATTAGATTAACCTAAAATCTTAGTTCGAATTTTGGGACTGGTCTGAGATTACAGGTTTGAACTCAGATTTCTAGTTCCCTCTCTCTGATCCCAAGGAGAGTGGGGAGCTTGTAAGAGAGATTAATTAATAAGAAAATAATGAAGTTTCATTTTCTCTGGATTTTTGAGGGTAGTGTAAGTAAATTTGCAACCAAGTTACATATAAAAGTGCTATCAGCAGGTTAACTCCTTTTGGTCCTGCTACCTCTCCAGGTCCCCCCCCTCCAGCCCGCCCTTTTTGTTTTTAATAGTCACTGCTCAGTATAACCATGAAAAGGCCAATGGGTTTGGAAATGGTCATGACTATTGTGTCACAGTGAACCAAGCTCTCAGGCATAACTTGAGGTTCCTGAGATGTGGCCTCCCTGAGTAGCCCTGTAGTGTCTCCTTACATGGACTCTTCTTCCTGGTTCTCTTTGGTACCTGCAATTCCTCTGTTTTTCGCATGACTTTGACACATGCCATGCACTTCAGCTAATTGACAGGGCTCATATGTCTGCCTTTTCCTTGCTGGCCTTATCCCTATTTTATGGATGGGGCACAAGGAAGCTAGGGACTACCCAATGTCATGCAGTTAATTTTGGAAGTCAAGGTTTGAACATATGCAGTCCAGCTCCACGGTCTCTTTGCTTAACCCTACCATCTACTGTCTTCTGTAGCTCATGCAGGTCTCCAGGATTCTGTACCCAGCCAGGCCCAGCTTTTCATACCCCAATTGGCTGGAAGAGGAGATAGGATACTAGCAACTTTGCTCATCATTTCAACTTAGATGGACACATTTTACTTTGAAGTCAGTTTTGATTCCTAAATTGTTAAATTCTAAATTATATTATTCATTGTTTTCTATGAACCAAGTCTGAATTCAGTGTAGGCCTCTCAGACAGTGGATATAACTTCCCCAGGCTGTAGCTACCCCAAGGATAGGTGAGTCCCTTTTTCTGATCGCCTGAATCCATGTGGAAAGGGACAGGAAGAGGTTACTGTTTTTGCAATGTTGAGCAATTATGGTAAATAACTCCAAATGAAGTGTTGTTTGAGCTACAACTCTTCTTGCCTCTTGGGTCAGTAGTCCCAAATAAGGAGATGTTTATTTCAGAGTCCAAAACTAATCCTTCCTACAGCTGAGTGGAGATTTGATAATACTTTATAGCAGTTCTGAAGCCCAAGTTCAGCAGTGGATTCCCTGAGCCAAGGGGGCCATATTCTAACCTGAGGAATTCCTGACCAAATAATTGGGTCTTCACCTGTTGGGAAGGCTAATCCAGGCTTTGTGTGGTTTCTTCTCATACAAAACTCTGCCAAGCCATTTCATGTCTTGCTTACAGAAAGGCAGGCACTCAGAGATTAGATTTAGTAGGATAGGCTTGGGAGAATATGTAGGCACGATAGATCCTCTTGTTCCCAATTTTTGGCTTTCTTTCACAAGATGTTGAGTGTGTTTAGTGGGTCTCTGAAGTCATTATGAGTTGAAATCAACTTGATGGAAATGGGTTTGGCCCTCACCATGGTGCCCTCCTAGACCCATTCCACTAGGCTACCCTATTTCCAAACATTTCTTAGTCCTCACATTAATATCATCTGTCCTGGGCTTTTTTGGCCAATGTTTCGAGGGATGGATACTGATAGCTTAAAGCAATGGTCTTAAAACAACTGCAGTTCAATGTAGTGGTTAACAACATAGACTTTGAAATCAGATTCTTGTGCTCAGATGCCTCCTCTTCTATGAGTCTAGGATAAGATACTTAACTTCTCTCAGTTTCCTCCTCTGTGAAATGGGGGTGATAATAGTACTTACGTGATAGAATCCTTTGATGGTTAACTGAGATAATACATTCAAGACACTTAGCGCAGTACCTGGGAGGAAGTAAATGCTCAATAAATTACATGGCTGCTTAGGGGTGTAACTGGGATTTGAACCCAAGCCATCTGCTCCAGAGTATGTACTGTTATCACTATGTGTTACTTCCTCTTTCTTATTATGATGTTATTATTCTTCCTTTGGGGACCTCTTGGTAACTTGAGCTGGCTGGGGTCCACCTTCTCCTCATTCCCTTGAACTGTAGTAGTTCTGCTTTAATTTGTTTTGGATTTCCTAAAATATTTCATTTAAATAAAGTTTCTGTGGCTAAAAATATTTGAAAAATGTTGACAGAAAATACTACCCTCCTAGATGACATGTACATTTCTATTTTTTACCAGTTTTGCAAAGGTTAGTGACTTCAGTTGCAGCTACAAAATATAAGGGTCAATGAAGCAGGCTAAGAAAGATTTCAAGCTGGTCTTCCATGGGTTGTACCTTGAGGGCATTGCTATGGATGGGCCCTTAGCTTTGCAGGCTTACAGCACCTTTCCTATCCCTACCTCAATCAAAAAAAATGAAAGTATTATTATACAGTAATACATGTTCATTGTAGGAAAGCCAGAAAAGTAGAAACATTTGCAAAATGATAAAATGTCATAATTTTGCTAACTAGAGATAATCACTACTAACATTTTGGCAGTATCTTTCCAGACTTTTTAATAAAAAAAATGGAATTACCCTACACATGCTGTTTTGAGACCTACTTTTCCACTTAATAATATCTCACAACCGTGTTCCAACATCAGTAGACATAGGTCTTCATAATCATTTTAATGAATGCATGGTATTTGATTAAATGAATATACCATACTTTATTTATAAAATGCCTTTTTGTGACATTTAGATAAACATTTTATTTTTAAGTTCTTAATTATGACAACTTAATAATTTACACTGGCTGTTACTTTTCAGTCTCCTTTGATAGCTTTTCCATCTCTAACTAACCTTATTAGAGACCACCAATAGGCTCTTTTTTCTTCTCTAACTTCACTCCCTCCCTTGGTGATCTCATGTGGTCTCATACTGTTTGAATATTGGTATTTGTTTACGCTTCTAGTCCTGACTGCTCTTTTCAGCTTCAGACCTATATATTTGTCTTCTTGACGACTCTTCTTTGGTATCTAATAGGCATCTCAAACTTAATATGACCAAATCAGAACTCATGGATCCTTGCCACTCCCAACTGATTTCCACTCTAGTCTTCCTCATCGAATTATATGGCATCATTATTCTTCCAGGTACTCAAACCAAAAATCTGGGCATCATCTTTGATTCCTCCTTTTCCCTTGCTCCCCACATCCAAACCACCAACAAATTTTATCTCCAGAATACATGAATCCATTCACTTCTTTCCATCCTCACTGTCACCACTTGTCCAGGCTATCATCATCTCTATCTTGACTGCAACAAAAGCCTCCTGATGGATCTTCCAGTTCCTGCTCTTGACCCCCTTCAATTCCTTCTCCACTCTCCACGCTGAGTGATCTGTTTATACCTGTTCTGAAACAAGACCATGCCACCCTCCTACTAAACACCTCCAGTGGCTTCCCAGTGCCTTTAGAATACAATTGAGACCCCTTACTATGACCACTGGGGCCTCACATGGTCTTATTTCTGCCCATCTCTACCACTCATCAAATCCCTCCAGTCACGCTGGCCTTATTTAAGTGCTTTCTCACCTTGAGACCTTTGTGCTTGGTGTTCCCTCTGCTGGGATAAGCTCTTACCTCAGTTTTCCTGTGGCTGGACCTTTCTCCTCATTAAGATCTCTGCTCAAATGTTGTCTGCTCAGAGGGCCTTTCCTGAACACCACATAAAAAGTGCTCCCCAGCCCAGTCACCAGAGGCATAACTGAGGTATGGCAGGTAGGGCATGTGCCCTGGGCACCACTTGAAGACGGGCGCTAATCAGCAGTTTCTGTTGGCCATAGCAGTTTCCATCGCCAACTGTGAGAGATCATTCAGCAATTTAAAACTAATTGCCATAGGTGCTATTTTCTGTAGCTAGGCCCCTGCCAGTCACGCTGTTTTATATCCTCCATTACATCATCTTTTAGAATTTCGTTTGTGGTATTTCATAAAGCAAAACCAAACCTTCAAGTCCATTCTGACTCATAGTAACCCTATAGGACAGAGTAGAACTGCCCCATAGTGTTTCCAAGGAGAAGCTGGTGGATTTAAACTGCTGATCTTTTGGTTAGCAGTTGAACTCTTAACCATTGTGCCACCAAGCGTCCTTCATACTACCTGAAATTATTGAGTTTACTTATTTATGCATTTTGATACCTTTTGGCTCCCACCTCCCCTCAAAAGTAAGCTCCATGATGGCAGGAACATTGTCTTGCTTTCCACTGCATCCCCAGTATCTGAACAGTGCTTGGTCCTGAAGGCTATGTGCAGTGATTGTAAAGGTGAAAACAGGCAAGTTGCTGGTTCTGGGAAAGAATTAATCTAGCCATGGAGACAGACTGGTGGGGAGAGACAGAAGTCAGCTGTAGAGGTAAGCATGTTTTCCTCAGGAGGTTCTTGTATATATAACATGAGTAATAGTTTGAAAAAATATTAATATTCTTTTTTCTCTTGCATTTCCATGAACCTGAACTTCTCATTAGAATCAGTCATTTTCCTTTGTGGTATGGTGGGGATGGGGGAGAATAGAACTATTAGAATAGGAAAATGATGAAATAACCAGTTAAAATTATGCTTCTGATGTTAAAAAGCTAGGCTTTGTAGAGAAAGAGAGGATTCTTTTTTTTTTTTTTTTTTATTTCCTTTAACATTATCAGGAGTCTCTGGGTGGTGTAAATCTTTAACTCGCTCAACTGCTAACCGAAAAGTTGGCGGTTCAAGTCCACCCAGAATTGCCTTGGGAGAAAGGTTCGGTGATCTGCTTCTGAAAAATCAGCCATTGAAAACCCCATGGAGCATAGTTCTACTCTGACACACATGGGATATCCATGAGTAGGAGTCAACTTGATAGCAACTGCTTATGGTTTTACAGTTAACATTATTAAGAATCAAGCCTGGCAGGATCAGATTAGCTCATCACCTCTGCCTGTGATGGTTGGGCCATGAGGCTTGCTACAGAGAGAGGAAGTTATAACATACAGAAAGGAAAAACTCAAAGCCTGTGCCTTCTGATCCCATGGGGCTGACAGAAGAAAAGAGATAGAGGGAGATTAAGGATGTCAGAGAGCAGGGGCCTTCTTCATCCATCCCTTGGTGCCCAACATTGCTGTAATGGGCAGTGTATAAATATTCAGATGTGTAAGAGGGAGCCTGTGAGGACAGTGACCTGCTTCCAAAAGTGTAATAGGGGGAGATGGCAAGCCTCCAGGAGAAGCCCTGCCTGTGGGCTATAATATTTGGCCTTTGATGCAAAATGGAATTGTTTCTCAATCATTCATTTATTCATTCAACCAACATTTATTGCATGCCAAGAAAACCAGGGAAAAGTGGTGAACAGAAACCAAAGGAAAAAAGAATTTCTGAAAAAGGAGTTATTAGCCATGTCTAATTTAGCAAAGAAGTTGAATTAGTTGGCTGAAAAATGTTTATTGATTCAGTGATTAGTAGGTTATTAATGATAATTGGTTGGAGTGGAGGCAGACCCAGTAAGCTGAAAAGAGAATTGGAGATTAGAAAGTGGAGAAAGGCTGTGAGACTACACTTGCAAGAAGTTTGGTTATGAAGGGAAGCAAAGGGCAGTAGTATGAGAGGGAGTAAGATTTTCTCCCATGGGTGAAAGTGCAAATGATGTTTCTAGGCTGAGGGGAATCAGCAAGTTGGAAGAATCATAGAGGTTGGGTTATTGGTCTCATTAAGAGAGGGTTATACTTTATGATTTTAGTAGCTTGTCTTTTTCTAGACATTTTCTCCAGTTGTTGGTGTCCATCTTATTTTGGCCCTGTGGCCCTCTGATATTAACTGAAGAAAAGGTACCTCATTTATTCATATCCATATTTATATTTATTTTGTTTTCTCTGATATGAAGTTAACTCAGTTCTCTTCACTAATGGGCTAGGTCATATAAAACATATGTTACCTGAAAATGGGTAATAAAATCATTTTGATATTGTCTTGTGATTCAAAGTGTGATTATGTCCTGTAAGAGGGAGGGTGTGGTATACTGAAAAGAACATGAATTTTAGAGTCAAACTGACCTGGAATGAAATCCAGGCTCAACAGGTTATGAGCTGTGTGACCTTACGTAAGTCACTTAATTTCTCAGAGTCTTCGTATTTCCATCTACACGTGTGGACCTCACAGGATGGTTATAATAGCTAAATGAAATACCATATATGTGGTAGATACTATTGATGTCTATACAACATCCATTATCCTCTTCTTAGTTGTTCCTAGAGCCCAGTTTTGCTTGGGTGTTGATCACTCTTTTATATGTCTTGAAGTAAATCCTGTGTACTTGACTCCAATTGTGGAAGTACCCTTTGCCAATGATTGGTTTAACAAGGGACATTTGACCCAATTCTGGCCAATGAGATGTGACAAGTCTTTTAAAGGGATTCTGAGAAATGTTTTTTCTTTTCCGCTGGATCTTTCATGTCTGGAACTGAATCTTGAAACTTAGAGTGGAGCTAGTCTGAGGACAAACTGACGTATCAAAGATGTCAAAGGAAAAATATGGAAAGAACTTTGTCATCTTTGATGACTTCAGTGAGCAGCTAAATTAATCAGATCTGGAGCTACTTTACCTTGGGACTTTTGTTATGTGAGATAATGTCTTTTTCCCATTGTTTAAGGCCCTTTTAAGGGAGTTTTGTGTTAAATTACTTGTAGCCAAAGACTGCATCCTAATAGACGCAATATCTTAAATTGTGAATTTTTGCAGGGGGAGTTGTAGGGGGAGGATCTGGGGGATAGAGAAGCTAATTTAGATGACAGGGTGTATTAATTTCATATTGCTGCTGTAACAAAATAAACATAGTGGCTTAAAACAACACAAATTTATTATTTTATAGTTCTGGAGGTCAGAATTTCAAAATGGATTTCACTGGACTAAAATCAAGGTGTTGGCAGGGCCGCATTCCTTCTGGAGTCTCCAGGGAAGAATCTGTTTTCTTGTTTTTTCCAACTTTTAGAGGCCACTTGCATTTCTTCACTGATGGTCCTTCATCTTCAAATCAGGAGCATAGTATTTTAACTTTTCTCTCTGCTTTCATTGTCACATCACCTTCTCTTATTTTTGATTATCCTGCTTCCCTTTTATAAAGACCCTTGTGATTACATTGGGGCCACCTGGACAAACAGGAAACTCTTCTATCTCAAGATCCTTAACATAACGATTTCAGCAAAGTCTCTTTTGCCATGTAAGGTAACATATTCACAGATTTTGGGGATTAGACGCAGATATCTTTGGGAGCCATTATTTACCCCACTACACAGCAATTATGCTTGTTGTTGTTGTTAGGTGCCCTCAAGTCGGTTCCGAATCATAGCGACCCCATATGCCACAGAACGAAACACCACTCAGTCCTGCATTATGCTCACAATCATTGCTATGCTTGAGCCCATTGTTACAGCTACTGTGTCAGTCCATTTCGCGAGAGTCTTCCTCTTTTCTGCTGACCCTATACTTTACCAAGCATGATGTCCTTCTCCAGGGACTGATCCCTCCTGAAAACATGTCTAAAGTATGTAAAACGTAGTCTCGCTATCCTTGCTTCTAGGGAGCATTCTGGTTGTACTGTTATGCTAAACCAAAACCCATTGCTGTCGAGTTGATTCCAACTCACAGAGACTCTACAGGACAGAGTTGAACTGCCTTATAGAGTTTCCAAGAAGTACCTGGTGGATTCGAACTGCTGACCTTTTGGTTAGCAGCCATAGCACTTAATCACTACACCACCAGGGTTTCCACTATTATGCTAAAAAACCCAGTGCCCTTGAGTATGCTAGGGGCTGAATAATAAAGAGGGAGAAAGAAAGAATCATGCTGGGGTCAAAGGAGATGATAAGCAAGCCCACGAAGTCACAAGTAGAAAACAGTGACTGTATAAAGGAGTCCAACCCAGTTAAGCCTGGAGGCTTTCTGTCTCTTTCACCTCCCATCTCCCATTTCTAATAATTTGCAGTATTTATGGGTATGACTTCTAAGTTTGCCAAAAATTGTTTGTATGAAGTTTGAGGTAGTGTTAATGGATTTGCTCAAAGCCATACAGCTTGTTAATAGAATTATAACATAAAGGTAATGGGTGTTAAGCTTTTGCTTAGCTTATAAGTCCCATGGCCTATGTCCATGCTGCTCATAGCATCATTATTAATGTATACACACACACACACACACACACACCTGTTGCCATCTAGTTGATTCCGACTCATAGCGACCATATCGGACAGAGTATAACTGCCCCATAGAATTTCCAAGCAGTGCCTGGTGGATTCGAACTGCCAACCATTTGGTTAGCAGCCATAGCACTACACCACCAAGGTTCCCATTAATGTACCTACAGCATGAATAAAACATTCTGAACAACTAAATACATGTCAGCACAACATGCTTCATCCATCTCTTTTGCTGTATGGGTATTCTCAATAATATATTTTGAAAATATTCTGTGTTTTCTTCTTTATTTCTTCCTTTCTTTCCCTTTCTGTAGATTTCTCCCTTACCCCAGGATTCAGACATGGGTGGGACACTGTTCAGTCATGGGGACAGGGTTGTGTCTGAT
Source organism: Loxodonta africana (assembly GCF_030014295.1). Taxonomy (NCBI): domain Eukaryota; kingdom Metazoa; phylum Chordata; class Mammalia; order Proboscidea; family Elephantidae; genus Loxodonta; species Loxodonta africana. The sequence goes on along the minus strand of NC_087345.1, from coordinate 79,241,040 downwards.
TTTATCTCTATTGTCAGCACAGTGCCTGATGCTTAGAAAGCCCTCAAATTAGTGAATGGCCCTATTTTCAGCAGGGACTGTGGAGCCTCCTGAGAAAGAACTTTACCCAAGGGAGCAAGCAGTCAGGTACACAGTTTAGCTCAATTAAAAAAACAAAAACAAACAAAAAACACCTAGTCCTAGGGAAAATGGGGTCACTCAGAATCTGTCAGATTGTCCTCTGTCCCTAACCCTGTGGTCTGAGTCCTTGTAACAAGAATCTGTGATTACAATTTGTTAAAGCTTTGGAAGACATCAGGAGCACCTGGGAACACTGCTTTGGGGACTCATATCAGAGCCTTAGCCAAAAGTGATCTCATCTGAATGTGCTGCTGAGTTGGGGGCACTGGTAAGTTAGTGTTGTCAGCAGAATCTGCAACAGTGTTGGCCCAGCAGGCTAGCTTCAGGGCACTGTCCTGCTGGCTGAGTGGCTTTGAGTAGTATGACATCAGCAACAACCACGGGGCGCTTTTAGGGTCTCTGTGACCCCTGGAAACCTCACCAGCAGTCATTGCCACATGGTCACCGAGAGGGCTGTGCTCCTGAGCACACGCATATGTGTCTCCTGGCTCCTGGAAATAACGGGAGAGTGTGGGGAGATGGACGAGCCGCAATAGAGTAGAAGGAAAAAAATCAGAGAAATCCTGTTCATTGTTGATGTGATCTTATTTTTACCTCCCAGACTGGTGTGGCTTGGAGAAGCACAGATAACTCATAAAAAAGATATATATATATACCAATAATAATAAACTAAAAGCTAACATTCTTAATGGCCCTAAATGTTTCCCTGAATCTGGAAAGAAATACACGATTATTTTCACTTAAGGGGTTGTCTAACAGTGTTATTTGGTTTTCTTATGAAGAAACAAAATTTTATAGCACTGTTAATATCAAGAAATGTAGAATACCAAGAATGGTATTTCCCTTGTTAACTCAGAAAAAAAAAATGTGGCAGATTTTTAAATTAAGTTTTTGTTTCTTAATTTCCAGGGGAAGAGTTAATAGTTTTAGTTTTTAGGTGTGTTTTGGAGGGAGGAGATTTTGCCTGGCAGAGAGGGGGATACCACTCTGTCACCAGCTTTTAAGTATGGAAAGCTGGTGTGTGTGTGTTTGTGTGTGTGTAATTATTTGTGACTGTACGGTAGTAGGGGGCTTTAACCCTCAAGGGTAGGAGAATAGCTTTACCACCATAGGTGTGGTTTGATCTCCCAAGACTGGGAAGGGGAATGGATGGTTGGAATTCTGAAGGTGACAGAGACTACTAGAGCCTATTTGGAACTGCCACCCCAGGGGTGATGAAACCCCATATGGTATGTTAGTTTTCTATTGCTGCCACAACAAATTACCACAAACTTAGTGGCTTAAAAAACTACGAATTCATTATCTTACAGTTCCATAGGACAGAAGTTCAGCAGGCTCAGCTGTGTTTCTGCTTAGATTCTCACTGGCCTGAAATGAAGGTATTGGCAGGACAGTGGTTCTTCTATGAGAAAATTCATTTCTTTGTTCATTCAGGTTATTGGTAGAATTCAGTTCTCTCCCCTTATAGGACTAAGGTTCTTGTTTCCTTGCTGGCTGTCAGCCGAGGGCTGTTTCCAGCTTCTAGAGGCTGCCCACATTCCTTGGTTCATGGTTTCCTTCCTTCATCTTCAAAGCCAGCAATGTTGGGTCGAGTTCCTCTCAAACTTCATGTTTCTCCTGCCTCTACTTTTGCCTGGTCACTTTAAGTAATTGCTCTGCCTTCCTTCTTAGTTATCTAGTGCTACTAGAACAGAAATACCACAAGTGGATGGCTTTAACGAAGAGAAATTTATTCTCTCACAGTCTAGGAGTCTAGAAGTCCAAATTCAGGGTGGGTGCTAGCTCTAGGAGAAGGCTTTCTCTCTCTATTGGCTCTGGGGGAAGGTCCTTGTTGTAAGTCTTCCCTGGTAGAGGAACCTCTCAGTACAGGGACCCTGGGTCAAAAGGACCCACTATTCTCCTGGCTCTCGTTTCTTGGTAGTATGAGGTCCCCCTGTTTCTTTGCTTGATTCTCTCTTTTATATCTCAAAAAGAGATTGATTTAAGACACAACCTAATCTTGCAGATTGAGTCTTGCCTTATTAACATAACTGCCTCTAATCCTGCCTCATTAACATCATAGAGGTAGGATATACAACACATAGGAAAATCACATTCGATTACAAAATGGTGAACAATCACACAATACTGGGAATCATGGCCTAGCCAAGTTGACACACATTTTTTGGGGACACAATTCAATCCATGACACTTCCTCTTCCACTTTTAAAGGCCCATGTCACTACATTGGGCCTGCCAGATAACCTAGGACAATCTTCCTATTTTAATATCCATAACAGGTCTTGATGAAAGTGAAGATGACTTTAAGCACTTACTGATGAGGGTCAAAGACTACAGCTTTCAATATGGGTTACCTCAACATAAAGAAAACATAAATCCTCACAACTGAACCAATAAACAACATCATGATCAACAGAGAAAAGATTGAAGTTGTCAAGGGTTTCATTTTACTTGGATTCACAATCAACAGCCATGGAAATAGTAGTCAAGAAATCAAATGATGTATTGGGCAAATGTGCTGCAAAAGGCCTCTTTAAAGTGTTGAAAAGCAAAGATGTCACCTTGAAGACTAAGGTGTGCCTGACCTAAGCCATGGTATTTTCAATTGCATCATATGCATACCAAAGCTGGACAATTAATAAGGAAGACCGAAGAAGAACTGATGCCTTTGAATTATGGTGTTGGTGAAGAATATTGAGTATACCATGGACTGTCAGAAGAAAGAGCGAGTTTGTCTTAGAAGAAGTACAGCCAGAATGTTCCTTGAAAGCCAGGATGTCGAGACTTTGTTTCGTGTACTTTGGACATATTATCAGGAAAGACCAGTCCCTGGAGAAAGACATCATGCTTGGTAAAGTAGAGGGTCAGTGAAAAAGAGGAAGACCCTCAGCGAGATGGATTGACACAGTGGTTGCAAGAATGGGCTCAAACATAGAAATTGTGAGGATGGCACAGGACTGGGTGGTGTTTTGTTCTGTTGTACATAGGGTTGCCATGAGTTGGAACCGACTCAACGACACCTAACAACAACCATAATTCCATCTGCAAAGTTCTTTTTTGCCATGTAAGGTAACATATACAGGTATAACACCAGGTGGCAAAGATCAAGGGAGCCCAAATTTTCCCTGCCCCACAAGGGGATGTCTATTTGGGTTCCTTTGTACATTGAGGCCTTGAGGACCTCAGCAATGGTCTCTGTGGCCAAACTTGGCACAGAGGTGAAACTCTTAGTGAAACTGGGCACTCCTGAGTGAATCTCAAGGGCCTGGGGAAGGAGTAAGAAGTGGTGACCTCTTAAATTAAGAACCAGGCTTTCTTAGTTTACCTGGTTCATAGGCCCAGGGTTCTTGTATGATCCGGGGGATTCTGACAAATGACTAGTATTGGACTTCCGGCCAAACTTGAAATGCTGGAGTATGTAGCAGTTATGATGCTTTTAGCTACAAAAAAACAAAAACAAAACAAAAACAAAAAAAAAAACTTGGGCCCAGCTGGCTAATTAATAAGGCACTTTATTATTGTTGACAGTATGCACTGCAAAATAGGGTGGCTGCAGGGTTGGTCAACCCTGATACTCAACAACACCATCCAGAACTCAGACTCTTCTCATTTTTCTTTCCTTCCATCTTCAGCTCATTGGCCCTCTCCTCAGGCTTGTGTTCCCTCACGGTTGTAAACTGCTTCCCCGGTTTCAGACACCACATCTAGACATGCCTATACCCAATGGAGAAGAGATCATCTTTTTCTGTGTCCCTTTTAAAGACAGAGGAAATGTTTCTCAGAAGCTTCCCAGCTTCCCTGTGTATCTCAAACAAGATTTGCACCCCATTCCTCTTCCCAGCCCAGTTACTGGCAACATGCTCTGTTAGGAGGACTCAGTATTCACTCATCTAGGCTGGGGCTGGGAGAGAGAAAGAAGAGTGGATAAATCAGCATTCTGTTAGGAAGGGAGGCCACTGGAGTGAATATTGATTGGGCCACCAATGGTGTCCATTACAGCAACAGGAGCAGATTGAATGTAATTTTGGAAAATGAAGAATTTCAGGTTTATTACATTCCATTTCCACACAGGATCAATGATCACATTAATCCTTTCACTGCCATGAGCAGGGAGACCCGCTCAGAGAGTTTAAGAAACTTGCCCAGAGCACACAGCAGGTAAATGGAGGGTACAGACTTGGACCAAGATCTTCTGAATCAGATAGACTTCTCTTTCTACTATGCTACAGTTATGTTAAGGAACCCTGGTGGTGCAATAGTTAAGCACTTGGCTGCTAACCAAAAGTGACTCTGGGGTAGAAAGACCTGGTGATTTGCTCCTGTAAAGATTATAGCCTAGAAAACCCTATGGGACAGTTTTTCTCTGTCACATGGGGTTGCTATGAGTTGAAATCAACTCAATGGCACACCACCGCCACCACCACCACCACCACCAGCACCACCGCCACCACCACCACCACCACCACCAGCACCACCGCCACCACCACCAGCACCACCAGCACCACCAGCACCACCATTACCACCACCGCCACAATGGTCGTATTAGAGTAGTTGAGTAAATCATTACTTATACCAAGATTGCACCATTATTCTTCAAATGAATGTGTTGATTTATGGCATGAAACATGTCTATTTCTAAAGCACCTATGATAGCTTCATCTCAACAGAGTTACCGGATTAATACATTAGAAAGAAAGTAAGTTTCTCCCTGTCTTATACACCGTACATTCACATCAGGAGAATGACTGCAGGAAGGGAGAGAGAGTCAAGGTACTCATGGATCTTTGGCTTAGCATTCAGTGGGATGTTGATTTTAAATTCCCCATTTTAATCTCAAGAACTTTCTTTTTTTTTTTTTTTAACAAGAAAAAGTAAAAATACTAAATTAAAAATTGCATTTAAGCTCTGACAGGGAACACAACAGAGAACTCCTGAGGGAGCAGGAGAACAGTGGGATGCCAATCCCAAATTCTCATAAAAAGACCAGACTTAATGGTCTGACTGAGACTAGAAGGACCCCAGTGGTCATGATCCCCAGACCTTCTGTTAGCCCAAGACAGGAACCAGTCACAAAGCCAGCTCTTCAGATGAGGTTAAGACTGGACAATGGGATAGAAAATGACACTGGTGAAGAGTGAGCTTCTTGGATCAAGCAGACACATGAGACTATGTTGGCATTTTCTGTGTGAAGGGGAGATGAGAGGGCAGAGGGGGTCAGAAGCTGGCTGAATGGACACGAAAATAGACAGTGGAGGGAAGGAGTGTGCTGTCTCATTAGGGGGAGAGCAATTAAGAGTATATAGCAAGATGTGTATAAATTTTTGTATGATAGGCTGACTTGATTTGTAAACTTTCACTCAAAAAAAAAAGCACAATAAAAATAAAAAAATTGCATTTAAGAATATCATCCTCAAATAAATAAAAACAAAATTGTAGGTCAAAGGGGTTTTCTAAACTCTGCCTCAGATCACATCTGGCTGAGATGACATGGGTGAAGTTTTAGCACAAAATATAATTGTCTCAGAGATGATAAGACACTGAGAACAGAGGTTGGGTAAGAAAGGCCATTTTCAGCCAGAACAATAATAAACAGATGTAGTAAGTCAGTGTACTTTGGCAAAAGCAGATAATTTTGTATGGAATTTTTGTATGGACTGTGTAATGCATAAAAGTATTCAAATCGCTGAACTTTAGTGAGGAATCCATTGGACCTGGAAATTGAAACAGGCTATCTCTGCATATATAAGTAAAAAAAAAAAATAAAAAATTATTATTATTATTATTTTTTTTTTTTTTTATATAAGTAAAGAAAGTACTAAATGGACTAAAGAAAATTACCCCTCTCCCCTGGCCACTTGCCTTCTGTTAGTCTTATAAGAAGCTTTTAAGAAATAGTTAACAGCACAAAAGCAACATCTGCTTGACAGATTTCCTTTTGTCCTGGAGCCCACCGTTCCATTCTATCCCACTGAGTGTGTTTATTTGAAAGTATGAGCAGATTTCAGAGGAAGCACGGACACATTTATTTAACTAGTTGCCTGCTTCTTTGGAATTGCCTGTCCAAATGAAGGCAACAGCTTTGGGCCTGGACACGATGGGTGGCAATGTCCACTTGTGGAAAGTGTTGAATGATGGATAGATAATGTAACAGCTGCAATGAGTTTTTGGTGGAATGGGAAATGTTCCAGACTTAAGTTCCTGGCATGCATGGCCAGGCCATGATCAGCATTTTGGCATGATGAAGTCAGAAAGTCATTTATCAGTTAAAATACTCACCAAGGTCAGGAAGCTAACTTTTGGCCATCTATTGAATTTTTAAGAGCTAGTATAGATCTTTGGTTTTTCCTTTTGAAGGTTGCTTTCTGAAATAATGGGTTTCTAACTATGTACCCAGCCCGGATTTCAGTGAAAATCAAGAAATTTGCATTTTTTTTAAAAAAAGACATTTACTAACTAGCAATGTATATCAACTTTTAAGACTCCTTTCTTCCTGCAAAGTGGTAGCATCTATTAGGTTGAACGTATGAAATTGCCTATATTAGACAATTTTGACCTAAAAAAATGGCAATTTTATATGGTTCAGCTGAATATATACTAGATTTCAATTCAATTCAATTTATCAACAAATGCATGTTTATTAAGTTCCTATTGAGGCACTATACTAAGTGCTGAAGTTACAAGGATGAGTCAAATAGTCATGGAGCTTGTCCTCACAAAGCTTAGAGTCAAGTGCTGGGTGGTACACAATCACACCACTGCTCTGTAGGGGAAAAACTGTACCACAGGAATTCTGAGCAAGGGAACCTAATCCATTCTGGAGAGGTCAGAGAAATCTCCTGGAGGAATGACAGCTAAGCCAAACCTGAAGGATAAGTAAGAATTAGACAGGTGAGTGGGGAAGGGGTGAAGAGGTTCCAGGCAAGAACAGCAGTGTGAAGCTATGGAGGTAAGCAAGCATGTGAAATGACAGAGGAGCTGAGCGTGGTTTAGTCTGAATAGAGCAAAGAGTGGAGGGGAGCCCATAGAGAGGGGAGCCACCCTGAGGTAGGAGGCTGTTAAGATGTTGGGCTCAGTCCAGAGTTGGTGCTTAAAAGCAAGGATTTGAGCAGTGCACAGTTTGGGGCCACTTACATGGTTCTTCTAGACAGCATCAGGGAACCTATTCTGAGGTCCTAGAAAGAGGGAACTTTTTTTTTTTTTTAATTGTGTTTTAAGTGAAAGTTTACAAATCAAGTCCATCTCTCTCACAAAAACTTATACACACCCTGCTATGTACCCCTAGCTGTTCTCCCCTTAATGAGACAGCACACTCCTCCTCTCCACCCTGTATTCCCCATGTCCATTCAACCAGATCCTTTCCCCCTCTGCCTTCTCATCTCACCTCCAGACAGGAGTTGCCCACATACTGAAAGAGGGAACTTTTAAGAATTGTAAGAGAAAATTACGTAAAGAACTTACAGTTTCTATATTAAAACTGAACTGCCCTCTCATTTACAGCCAATTGATTTTTCTAAACAGCTTTATTGAGATATACAATTCACCCACTTAAAAGTGTACAATTCAGTAGTTTTTAGTATATTTACATATATGTGCAACTATCATCATAGTAGTCGATTTTAGAACATTTTCATCATCACAAAGTGAAACCCTATACCTTTTAGCTGTCACTCCTTTATTTCCCCATCCCCACCAGCCCTAAGTAACCATTAATCTATTCTAGACATTTTTTATAAATGGGATCATTTAGTATGTGACCTTTTGTGCCTGTCTTATTTCACTTAGCATAATGATTTCAAGGTTTATCCACGTTGTAGTATGTATCAGTACGTCAATTCTTTATACCACTTTTTGCTTTTCTATTCATATGTTGGTGGACATTTTGGTTGTTTTCACCTACTGGCTATTGTGAACAGTGCTGTTGTGAATATTTGTGTACAAGTTTTTGTTTGAACACCTATTTTCATTATGGTTTTGATTCACATTTCCCTAATGACTAATGACGTTGATCATCTTTTCATATGCTTATTGGCCATTTGTATATTTTCTTTGGAAAAGTGTTTTCTAAAGTCCTTTGCCCATATTGAATTGAGTTGTTTATCTTTTTCTTGTAGAGTTTCAAGAGTTTTTTGTGTACTCTAGACCCTTATCAGATACATGATTTGCAAATGTTTTTCCCATTCTGTGGGTTGTCTTTTCACTTTCTTGACTGTCCTTTGACACACAAAATGTTTTTAATTTTAATTTTGATGAAGTCCAAATTATCTATAAATGGAACAGAAAACAAAAGATACCATAGAAAGGATCAAAAAAGACAAAAGTTGTGCTTTTGAAAAGATTAATAAAACCAACAAACCTCTGGGAAGGTTTGAAAAAAAGGAGAGATGGCACAAACAGAAATTATTTGGAATGAAAAAGGAGATCATAACCATAGATGATGTGGAGATAAACAATAAAATTTAAGAATATAATGAATAACACTTGACCTATACATTTTAGAACTTAGCCAAAATGGAAACATTTTTTTGAAAAACACAAATTCTCAAGAGTCTCACAAAGGGAAAATCTAAATGATTTATTATAATGATTCAAGAAATTAAATCAGTAGTTAAAACTCTTTCCCTTAAAGAAAACACCATCCCAGATGGCTTCATGGTAAGTTCTACTAGACAATCAAGTAAAAGATAATTAATAGTGTCAGGCTTTTCTGAGAAGAGAAAAAGAAGGAGTATTGCCATCTTATTTTATGAGGCTTGTATACTTTAATACCTTTATGGGAGGCCGCCTTAGGGGGACCACACAGCTGGTGATTGCCGAAGAGGTGCTGCAGAATTAGTGCTGTGCCCACCAAGATGGGACCCTAGGATTGGTAATTGGCATGTCAAAAATATTAGGGAGCTGAAGCTGTTTGCTGCTGCAGGAGGAATGCCAACAGGAGCTAGAACACAAGAAGCAAATTCCTTCTCCCTCCTCCTGCCTTCCAATCTCCCAGTTAGACTCATCGGCAGAGTCTTATAAGAACCCAACACATGGGAAATTTAGTGTGTAGATTCTCAGCCCTGACATCACAGACCACAGTATGAAAGGGTGGGCCTGGGCTGAGGGACAAGAAAACTGTTAAAAGCATTCTATTTAAAAGACAAGGATGTACACTAGCACCACTTCTATTTAACTCTGTACTAGATCTCTTTGCCAGTGTAACAAGCCAAGAAAAAGAAACGAAAGATATAAAGATTTGAAAGGATGTAAGAAAATTGTAATTATTTTCAAATTACATGATTGCCTAACCCCAAATAATCTACAGACAAATTATTAGAATTACTAAGCATTTTACAAGGTTGCTGAATATAAGAATACTATACTAAAATCGGAAACCCTGGTGGTATAGTGGTTAAGTGCTACGGCTGCTAACCAAAAGGTTGGCAGTTCGAATCCACCAGGTGTTCCTTGGAAACTCTATGGGGCAGTTCTACTCTGTCCTATAGGGTCGCTATGAGTCAGAATCGACTCGATGGCAATGGGTTTGGTTTGGTTTTTGGTATACTAAAATCAAATGCATTTCTGTACATCAACAACAAAAAATTAAAAAATCAAAATTTAAGCTCTAACATTTACAACAGTTTCCAAAATAAAAGGTTGTTGTTAGTTGCCGTCATAGGTCAGTGGTGGAAAATAAAGTATTCAATAAAAAGTGCTGGGACAATTGACTAGTCTTATGGGTGAAAAAATTGGATTCCTACTCACATAAAAGTCAATTCTAGAATGATTGAGTTTAATTGAAAGTTTAAAACTTTTAGAAGAAAATGTTGGAGAATATCTTTATGTTCCCAGGGCTGGAATGGCTTCTTAAACAAGATAAAAAGACCATGAACCATAAAGAAAAAGACTGATAAAACTCAACTACCTGAAAAATGATTCCTGAAACAAGAACCATGCCTTACACCATGCACAAACACTAACTCAAAATGGATCAAAGACCTAAATATAAAATCTAAAATGATAAAGACCATGGAAGAAAAAATAGGGACAATGCTAGGAGCCCTAATACATGGCATAAACAATATACAAAACATTACTAACAATGAAGAAGAGAAACTAGATAACTGGGTGCTCCTAAAAATCAAACACCTACGTTCATCCAAAGACTTCACCAAAAGAGTAAAAAGATTATCTACAGACTGGGAAAAAGTTTGTAGCTATGACATTTCTGATCAGCATCTGATCTCTAAAATCTGCATGATACTGGAAAAACTCAACTACAAAAAGACAAATAGCCCAATTAAAAAATGGGCAAAGGATATGAACAGGCACTTCACTAAAGAAGACATTCAGGTAGCTAACAGATACATGAGGAAATGCTCACGATCATTAGCCATTAGAAAAATGCAAATCAAAACTACAGTGAGATTCCATCTCACTTCAACAAGGCTGGCATTAATCCAAAAAATACAAAATAATAAATGTTGGAGAGGTTGTGGAGAGGCTGGAACACTTATACACTGCTGGTGGGAATGTAAAATGGTACAACCACTTTGGAAATAGATTTGGTGCTTCCTTCAAAAGCTAGAAATAGAACTACCATATGATCCAGCAATCCCACTCCTTGGAACATATCCTAGAGAAATAAGAGCCTTTACACAAACAGATATATACACACCAATGTTCATTGCAGCACCATTTACAACAGCAAAACGATGGAAGCAACCAAGGTGCCCATCAATGGATGAATGGACAAATAAATTATGGTATATTCACACAATGGAATACTATGCATCAATAAAGAACAATGATGAATCCGTGAAACATTTCATAACATGGAGGAATCTGGAAGGCATTATGTTGAGTGAAATTAGTCAGTTGCAAAAGGACAAATATTGTATGAGACCACTATTATAAGAACTTGAGAAATAGTTTAAACAGAGAAGACAATATTCTTTGATGATTATGAGAGTAGGAAGGGAGGGAGGGAGAGGGGTTTTCACTAATTAGATAGCAGATAAGAACTACTTTAGGTGAAGGGAAAGACAGTACACAATACAGGAGAGGTTAGCACAACTGGACTAAACCAAAAGCAAAGACATTTCCTGAATAAACTGAGCACTTTGAAGGCCAGCATAGCAGGGGCGGGGGTTTGGGGACCACGGTTTCAGGGGATGTCTAAGTCAATTGGCATATAAAATCTATTAAAAAACATTCTGCATCCCACTTTGGAGAGTGGCTTCTGGGGTCTTAAATGCTAGCAAGCAGCCATCTAAGATCCATCAACTGGTCTCCACTCACCTGGAGCAAAGGAGAATGAAGAACACCAAAGACATAAAGTAATTATGAGCCCAAGAGACAGAAAGGGCCACATAAACCAGAAACTACATCATCCTGAGACCAGAAGAACTAGATGTTGCCCGGCTACAACTGATGACTGCCCTGACAGGGAACACAACAGAGAACCCCTGAGGGAGCAGGAGAGCAGTGGGATGCAGATCTCAAGTTCTCATAAAAAGACCAGACTTAATGGTCTGACTGAGATTAGAAGGACACCGGAAGTCATGGTCCCCAGACCTTCTGTTAGCCCGAGATAGGAACCATTCCTAAAGCCAACTCTTCAAACAGGGATTGGACTGGACTATGGGATAGAAAATGATACTGGTGAAGAGTGAGCTTCTTAGATCAAGTAGACATACGAGACTATGTAGGCAGCTCCTGTCTGGAGGGGAGATAAGAGGGCAGAGGGGGTCAGAAGCTGGCCGAATGGACACTAAAAGAGACAGTGGAGGCAAGGAGTGTGCTGTCTCATTAGGGGGAGAGCAATTAGGAGTATATAGCAAAGTATATATAAATTTTTGTATGAAAGACTGACTTGATTTATAAACTTTCACTCAAAGCACAATAATAATAAAAAAAAAAGACTCCTGTTCATCACAAAGCACTATAAATAATGTGGAAAGATAAGCCACAACCTGGGAAAAGGTAATTTTAACTCTACTTAGCTGACAAAGGCTTAATTTCCAGACTATGTATAGCATCAATAAGAAAAAGACGAACATATGACCCATGTAATCCAATGGTTCTGGAAGTGTCTATGGCAGATCCGTATAGGTGAGTCATAGCGCAGACCATGAGGGTTTTGAAGCAAAACTCTGCCATTCTCTCCAAATAACTATTCTTCTTTTGAAAAACACCTTTTGGCTTGCTAGTGGACCTTAACAGAGAGTGAATGTTGACCAGGGGCTACCAAGTTACCATGTGACCTGAGGTGTCCGTCATGGACACTGAGGAAAAGGCCACACTTTTCTGTTTCTGCTATTTTTTTCCCTGGTAAGCATGATCCTGTGGGTGTTGAATTCCTCGTCATGGCAAATGTGGAGTCCCTGGGTTGTGCAAACAGTTAAGTTCTTGGCCACTAACCAAAATGTTGGTGGTTTAAGCCCTCCCCAGAGGTGCCTTGGAAGAAAGACCTGGTGATCTGCTTCTGAAAGGTCACAGTCATGAAAACCCTATGGAGTGCAGTTTTACTCTGACACACGTGGGGTTCTCTTGAGTCATAATTGACTCAGTGGCAACTGGTTTAGTTTTTTGGTTTATGGCAGCTGTGGTAGAGGCTTCTGCGTCTCTTCTCAAATTTTGTGGGTGTCCAGAAGCAGGATGTGGTGGCCCAGGTAGCATCAGAGGTGGTATGTTCCTTGACATCAGTATCTGAGGCTCTCTGATTCCCCAGCATACTGATCATGTTGTTGTTGTTGTTAGGTGCCGTCGAGTCGGTTCCGACTCATAGCGACCCTATGCACAACAGAACGAAACACTGCCCGGTCCTGTGCCATCCTTACAATCGTTGTTATGCTTGAGCTCATTGTTGCAGCCACTGTGTCAATCCACCTCGTTGAGAGTCTTCCTCTTTTCCGCTGACCCTGTACTCTGCCAAGCATGATGTCCTTCTCCAGGGACTGATCCCTCCTGACAACATGTCCAAAGTATGTAAGACACAGTCTCGCCATCCTTGCCTCTAAGGAGCATTCTGGCCGCACTTCCTCCAAGACAGATTTGTTCATTCTTTTGGCTGTCCATGGTATATTCAATATTCTTCGCCAACACCACAATTCAAAGGCGTCAACTCTTCTTCGGTCTTCCTTATTCATTGTCCAGCTTTCACGTGCATATGATGTGATTGAAAATACCATGGCTTGGGTCAGGCCCACCTTAGTCTTCAGGTGACATCTTTGCTCTTCAACACTTTGAAGAGGTCCTTTGCAGCAGATTTGCCCAATGCAATGCGTCTTTTGATTTCTTGACTGCTGCTTCCATGGCTGTTGATTGTGGATCCAAGTAAAATGAAATCCTTGACAACTTCAATCTTTTCTCCGTTTATCATGATGTTGCTCATTGGTCCAGTTGTGAAGATTTTTGTTTTCCTTATGTTGATGTGCAATCCATACTGAAGTCTGTGGTCTTTGATCTTCATTAGTAAGTGCTTCAAGTCCTCTTCACTTTCAGCAAGCAAGGTTGTGTCATCTGCATGATGCAGATTGTTAATGAGTCTTCCTCCAATCCTGATGCCCCGTTCTTCTTCATATAGTCCAGCTTCTCGGATTATTTGTTCAGTGTACAGATTAAATAGGTATGATGAAAGAATACAACCCTGACGCACACCTTTCCTGACTTTAAACCAATCAGTATTCCCTTGTTCTGTCTGAACAACTGCCTCTTGATCTATGTAAAGGTTCCTCATGAGCACAATTAAGTGTTCTGGAATTCCCATTCTTTGCAGTGTTATCCATAGTTTGTTATGATCCACACAGTCGAATACCTTTGCATAGTCAATAAAACACAGGTAAATATCCTTCTGGTATTCTTTGCTTTCAGCCGGGATTCATCTGACATCAGCAATGATATCCCTGGTTCCACGTCCTCTTCTGAAACCAGCCTGAATTTCTGGCTGTTCCCTGTCAATATACTGCTGTAGCCATTTTTGAATCATCTTCAGCAAAATTTTGCTTGCGTGTGATATTAATGATAGAAAAAAAATGATATTGTTCTATAATTTCCACATTCGGTTGGACCACCTTTCTTGGGAATAGGCATAAATATGGATCTCTTCGGGTCACTTGGCCAGGAAGCTGTCTTCCATTTTTCTTGGCCTAGGTGAGTGAGCACCTCCAGCCCTGCATCTGTTTGTTGAAACATCTTAATTGATATTCCATCAATTCCTGGAGCCTTGTTTTTTGCCAATGCCTTCAGAGCAGCTTGGACTTCTTCCTTCAGTACCATCGGTTCCTGATCATATGCCACCTCTTGAAATGGTTGAACATCGACTAATTCTTTTTGGTATTATGACTCCGTGTATTCCTTCTATCTTCTTTTGATGCTTCCTGCGTCGTTTAATATTTTCCCCATGGAATCCTTCACTATTGAAACTCGAGGCTTGAATGTTTTCTTCAGTTCTTTCAGCTTGAGAAACGCTGAGCATGTTCTTCCCTTTTGGTTTTCCATCTCCAGCTCTTTGGACATGTCATTATAATACTTTACTTTGTCTTCTCGAGAGGCCCTTTGAAATCTTCAGTTCTTTTACTTCATCAATACTGATCATGTCAGGCTGTAATTCCTTTGGTGGACCGGTTTTGCGCCATAGCTCTGGGAATTGTTCCTGGAAACTCAGTGTGCCAGTTCAGGCCTACTGGGAAGTAGACATCAAAATGGAATTAGGTGTGGAAGAGATTTATTGTGGGGAGATGTCTGTGTATAATCAGGGACAGATTATCCAATGGGCAAGGTAAGTTTACCTTGCTCACCAAATCACCTGTAGTGAACAATTTCACATTTTTTCACCACATTAAAGATTCCGCTTCTAGGTATAGTTGGCATCTGTCTCAGTCCCAATTCCACATAATCTTCCTACAGAACCAAAGCCTCTTTTTCAATTTACAATTCCTGAAGGGGCAGATGACCCAGTAAGGAAGATAAGCACAGGCTTACTTGTGCTTACTTACTAATCTGTAGTGGAGTTGTTCGCTATAGATGACCTGGTAAGCAAGGTAAGCGCTGTGTTTACCTTACCTATGGGATAATCTGCCCCTGTGTACGATAAAGGGGAGGGAGCAGAGGTGCCCATGGAGAGCTGCAGACTGTGGTTCAGGCCTGACACCTGTGAAAGGAGAGAGCAAAGGAAAGAGGATTGGGAAGGAAGAGCCTCAGATCGCAGTGCAGCTCTGAGAAAGCCTTGGCCAGGCTGATAGGGGTCTAAGTATGCCCATTAGAGGAGCCTGCATTGGGCAGACTAGCCCTGCTGTGCTCAGCCCATTTAGGAGCAGCCTGGAGAGTGCATGGCCTGGTGTGTACACTGCATTGAATCCTGAAAGCGTGGCAGCTGCAGGCTATCAGCCAACTCTACTCTTGGAACACACTCTTTCTCGAAGAGACACCTGAGCAGCACACTCCTATGGCTGCCTTACTTAGCTCAGAAGCAGTTTCTCCTGACTTTCCAACAATTCTTTTAGAGCATCTAAATTCTGTTTTATATCACTTTCTGCTTAAACTAACTGGAATACTTTCTGTTACCGGCAGTTCAACCCTGGCCGGTAGAACCCCCAGGCCCAGGAGAGCATCTGGCATATTGTAGATGATCAGTATATATTTTTTGTATGAATGAATTTAAGTGGAATAGCCAAACAACATTTAAGAAGAGAATGTTTAATTGCTGATTTTTTTGTGTTCTTGCAAACAATCCCTTTAGCAGAATCTGATAGACTCATAGAGCTGTGTTTAGGGGTGATGTGAGGGAATAAAGGGATGGGCAGCAAAGAGGAGGTCCCTTCCCCCCAGTCATCTCTCTGCTGATGCTTGTGTTGAGGCAGCAGTAGGGATAGTGGTCCAGGGGTTCCAGGCTGTAGCTGCATGAATGACAGCCAATCCTGGTGCAGAGAAGCAGCTACAGCTTGAATTCCACTCAGGAGCTGATGAAAGAAAAAATATACTAGAGGGAGGTCACCTTGGAATGGGTAGTGGGCAGCAGGCAGAAGCAGGTATTTGACTTTATATGCAAACCAACAAATTCCATATATATATCTATATAACAACGATGTGCTTTTAGAGATTTTAGAAACCAGCCATAGGAGCCACCTCCTTTTATTTCTCTTGCAACCATCCCAAGTAGACCCCTTAAACTGAAGGATTAGGGCAATCATCTCAGTTCAGTCTACCCTTGGGAAAGCTTGATGAGTTTATAAAAATCTCAACTATTTCCTGAGAACTACATTTATAACACTTTGAACTCCACTTTCAAATTCCCAAAGGACATTGAATACCCCCACTGCTGTTGAGTCGATTCTGACCCTATAGGACAGAGTGGAACTGCCCCATACAGTTTCCAAGGAGTGCCTGGCGGATTTGAACTGCCGACCTCTTGGTTAGCAGCCATAGCACTTAACCACTAAGCCACCAGGGTTTCCAGGACATTGAATATTATAATAAAAAATATTTTGGAAAGAGGTGGATGTTGACAAGATTTGCTGAGAAATTTATTAATTTTTAACTTTTTATTTTGAAATAATTAAAATTCACAGGAAGTTGCAAAAATAGTACAGACATCCTTGTGAATTAATGTTCATTGCAGAATTATTCACTATAGCCAAAAGGTGGAAACAACCCAAGTGTCCAGATGAATGGATACACAAAATGTGGTATTTTCATGTGATGGAATATTATTCAGCCATAAAGAGAAACGAAGTTCTGATGTATATACATGGATGAACCTTGAAAACATTGTGTTGAGTGAAATAAGCCAGACACAAAAGGTCACATATCGCATGATCTCACTTATATGAAATACCTAGGATAGGCAAATGCATACAGACAACTTATTAGTGGTTACCAGGGGCTGAGGGGAGGCAATAACGGGGAATTATCACTTGAGGGGTATTGAGTTTCTGTTTGGTGTGATGAAAAGGTTTTGGAAATAGATAGTGATGATGGTTACACAAAATACTGAATGTAAGTAATGTCACTGACTTGTACATGTAAAAATGGTTAAAATAGCAAATGTTTTGTTATACATATTTTACCATAATGAAAACGAACAAACAAAAGGCATACCTTTCTGTCCTCGAAAGAGTTTATAACCCAGAGAAGAAGACAGACAGTAAATAAGTAAATAACATAAACAAATAGAACATTAATATACATAATTATAACTTGCAATAAACAAGTGAATCAATAAGACGCAATGATAGAAAATAATGGTGTGTGGGCAAAGTGGGGTAGGGGAACCTAATATGAAACTTGCAGGATAAGAATGAACACGTGAAGAGCAAAGTGTTAAGTATTCTGTGTAGGAAATGAAGCATTCCCTGTAAAGGGAACAGTATGAGAAAAGGCCCTGAGGTGAAAATGAGTTCATCACGTTTAAGGAACAACAGGGGGGACAGTGTGCGTGGAGCATCAGAAGGCGAGTTGGTGTGAGTTAGGAGATGAATTTATAGAGGTAGATAGAGATCTGATCATACAGGTCCTTACCAGCCAATAATAAGGAATTTGGATCTTACTAACAATCCAAGAGTGTCTTAGGCTGGGTTTTCTAGAGAAGCCAAACCAGTGAAGTGTATAAATAGAAAGGTTTGTGTCAAGGAAACAGCTCAGGCGATTGTACAGGTTGGAATTTCCCAAGTCTGTGGATCAGGATAGCCGCCTCTCCCAACTCACACAGCTGCAGAAACTGGTGAACCCAAGATCAGGAGGTCAGAGAGCAGGGCTTCCACTCACAGGCTGTGAAGGTCGAGGAGTTCCAAGATCGGCAGGTAAGCTGCCAGCTGAAGTCCCAAGAACCAGAGCTCAGACAAGACGCAGCTAGAAGATCCAGAACAAGCCAAAAGCCTTTGCAAAGTGAGCAGGAAAGTGGAGGGCAGACAGATGAAGGCTGAGGGGGCAGTGAGCTGCAGCAGGCCCCACCCCTGCTGGTACCACTCAGCAGCTTCCATCATGGGGGTGATCACATATCACATTTCAACAGTGAAGTGATCAAACATTATATAACTGCCAAAACACTGAGAATCATGGCCCAGCCAAGCTGACACACAATCTTAACCGTCACAAAGAGAAAGCCATCAATGAGTTTTAATCTGGGAAGTAATATGGCCTGGCTAGTATTTTTAAAAGGTTACTTTTTCTGCCATGCAGTGGAAAGAGACAAGAGTAAAAATGGGGAGACTAGTAAAGAGGTTACTACTTAGCAATGGCAAGGAGACAAAGAGCTGATTTCAGATGTGTGTAGGAGGTAATGCCAACAGGATCCGGGAGGGGGCGTGGGGGAAAACAGAGGCACATGTACTATTTACCCAGCTTCCCACCTTATGTAAGTAACACCTTATACAATTCTAGTGCGACATAAAAACCAGGAAATTGCCATTGGTACAATAATAATACACTTTTAAATGTGTTCTGAGAACACATTTTTCCTTTAAAAGTACAGTGAAAGAATAAAAATTAAAACTGTTCATGGTTTTGTTAATTTTATATGAGTTTCACCATTTTGTTCCACCTCAAAATGAAGCTTTTTCTCTGAAAGTTAATTTTTGAAGCTAAGTTAAAAAATACATCAAAGCTGGCTTTATTTTGGGCTGAAGACAGGATTGGTGCTGTCTGATCCTGTTCCTGGAGATTTATTTGTAATTCCGTGGTATAAATTTAGATTCTGGGTGTCCAGGAAAAAATTGCCAAAGGCCCACTTTCCTTTTGTTAGATGTAAAAGAAACAGCCCTTTTAGAGATGAGGTCACCTTCCTTTCTCTTGGAATGCAGAGCATGTATTTATGTAATGACTTCACGGAAAAACAGCGTACAGCACAGTTAACAGGAATGACAAAAGCCTGTCTAGTGTTTTCTCATTTACAAAGTCCTTTAGTTCAATAAACTACATCATAATAGGATGTCTGAGCTTAAGAGCTGGCGGAGAGCATATCTGGTTTGGAATATGAATTCTCTCTTCTGCAATAGCAGAAGAAAACTTGGCAATTTTGACGCGTTAACAATGCTGCTCGTAGTACTTTAAACATCATTTCTTGTTGGCACATTTCTGAGAACTCTTTCTTGTCTAATTTTGAAATTTAAAGTTATCACTTTAGAGTCATAACTTATAAGAGCTGGAAGGAATTTGAGAGATCATTTGGGCTACCTAGTCATGTTACAGGAGCCCTGGTAGTGCAGTGGTTAAGTGCTTGACTGCTAACTAAAAGGCCGGTGGGTTGAACCTACCAGCAGCTCTGCAGGAGCAAAGACCTGGTGGTCTTCTCCCATAAAGATTAAAGCCTAGGAAACCCTATGATCCATATAGGGTCGCTATGATTTGGAGCCCTGGTGACTGCTAACCAAAAAGTTGGCAGTTTGAATCCACCACCTGCTCCTTGGAAACTACGGGGCAGCACTACTCTGTCCTATTGGGTCACTATGAGCTGGAACTGACTTGACAGCAATTTTTTTTTTAATAAGTCAGAATAGACTCAAAGGCATACAACAACAGTCATGTTACAGACCCCCTGGGTGGTGGAAATGATTAATGCTCTTGGTTAAAAATGTTGGAGGCTTGAGTCCATCCAGAGGTGCCTTGAGAGAAAGGCCTGGCGATTTTCTTCTGAAAGGTCACAGCCTTGAAAACCTCATGGAGCCTAGGGAGCACAGTTTTACTCAGCCTCCATGGGGTCATCATGAGCTGGAATCGATAGCAACTATTATGTTTTTTTTTTCGGTTTGGTAGTCATGTTACAGTCAAGGAACTGAAGCCCAGAGGAACGAAGTAATGTGCTCAGGGTCACCCAGCTAGCTATTGGCCAGGCCAGAGAAGTTATACCTCTTAACCACCAAGCCAGGATATGGGGCACGTGGAGCAGCTTGTGGGAAGCACAGAGGCCTGAGAGAGTGTGATATTCCCAAGGACCTGCAAGGAGACTCTAAGTTACACGAGTGCTGCACCATGTCTTTTTTTTTTTTTGTTGTTGTTCAAAGAGTTTTTTTTTTAATTTAAATTAATTTTGTTGCTGTTGTTGAGAATATACACAGCAAAACATACAATTCAACAATTTCTACATGTACAATTCAGTGACACTGATTGCATTCTTTGAGTTGTGCAACCATTCTCACCCTCCTTTTTTGAGTTGTTCCACCTCCATTAACATATAAACTCACTGCCCCCTAAATTTCCTAGCTAATCTTTTGAGTTGTTGTTGTCACTTTGATCCCATATGGACGGTTCTTAAAATAGCATAATGCTCAAGGGAGACATTTTTTACTAGTTACGCTAGACTATTGTTTGGTTTTAAGAAGACTTCAGGGGATATTTTTGGTTTAAGGTTTAAAGATTATCTCAGGGCAATAGTTTCATATAGTTTCTCAGGGGTTTATCCAGCTTCCATGTCTCCAGAAAGTCTGGGGTCCATGAGAATTTGAAATTCTGTTTCACATTTTCCTCTTTTCGATCAAGATTCTTCTATGAATCTTTGATTAAAATGTTTGGTAGTGGTAGCCTAGCCACCATCAAGTTCTTCTGGTCTCATGGCAAAGGAGGCAATTAGCCACATATTCCATATCCTTTTCTTATTCTTGACTCTCCTTCCTCTGTTGCTCCAGGTGAATTGAGACCAGTTGTGCCTTGGATGGCCACTTGCAAGCTTTTAAGACGCCAGGTGCTATGCAACGAACTAGGAGGTAGAACAGAAACACTAAACACACCATTAGGCCAATTAACTGGGATGTCCCATGAAACTATGACCCTAACCCCCCAAACCAAGGAACTTAAATCCCACGAGGTTTTTGGTTGTACCTAAGCAGCCCGAGCAGCTACTCTTTTTTTTTTTTCCTTCCCTTTGTCATTATTGTAAATATATCTATCACACAATGTTTGCCAGGTGTACAACTTATTGACAGCAATTACAATTGTTGACTGTGCAACCCTACCCTTATTACCCATCACCGGTAACCCCCCCTTCCCCTTTGTCTACAATATAAACCTCAGTGTATTTCTCTCAGGGAGTCCTGGTGTGGTGCAAACAGTTCATGTGTTCAGCTGCCAACTGAAAGTTTGAAGGTTCAAGGCCAGCCAGAGATGCCTTGGAAGAAAGGTCTGGCTATCTACTTTTGAAAAATCAGCCATTGAAAACCTTATGGAGCACAGTTCTACTTTGACACACATGGGGTTGCCATGAGTCAGAATTGACTCAATGACAACCTGTTTGGTGTTTTTGGCATTAAGAAGAAAGTCACTCAGTTTGCTGTCTTTTTGCAGCAATGATTAAAACTTCTAATGGTTCCAAAATCTAAAACACGTTAAACTCTCTGTAAGTTTTGTCCACACTTGTTTAGAGGAGAGGCTGAGCTTGGGGAAGGAGAGTGAGAAGCAGGACCACCAGGGCAATGCCTCGTTTTGCATGCACCCTCAGCAAGACTGAAGCCCTGCAGTTATGGTTATCAGCAGTTTGGCAACTACTGTTGCTACTCAGAAGGAGCCGTGCTGGTGCAATGGGAAGTGCCTGGCTGCTACTCAGATAGTTGCTGGTTTGAACCCACCAGCTGCTCCTCGGGAGAGAGATGTGGTAATCTGTTTCTGTAAATATTATAACCTTGGAAACCCTGTGGGTCAGTTCTACTCTGTCCTATAGTGTTGCTTTGAGTCGGAATCAACTCTACGGCATTGGGCTTGGTTTTGGTTCCTAGGCAAGTGCGTTCCTTCGGCCTCTCATCTCCCTGCTTCCCCATCCCTGTTCCTTTCTTCAAAGCAGCTTAGCCAACTATTTCTTCCAAGCTCGTATATTCTCTCTGAGAGGAGTTCTAGGAAATACAATATTCTCTGTCTCATACATTTCCAGTGATATTACATCACCTTTTTAAGCTGGTTACTCATTTTATTGAATCAGTCTATTTTTATGTCTACACCTCTTACTAAATTCTAACTGTTTGAGGGGAGGGAATGCAGCTTATTATTTACTTTTGGAGCCCAGCTACCGGTTCAGTTCTTAGTATAGATGAAGGTCGTAATACATTGAATTTAAATAAAAAATTTAAAATACTTTTAGCTTTGTAAAAATTTTTATAACAAAATAAAGAGATTTTCATAAGAATCAGTATAAGAACTTTTATAAAGGAAGCAGGTGCCCTACTCTTTCTCATTTGGTTCGTTCAGAAATCTTTCTTACATTAAAAATAGTACTGAGAATATAGAAATATATTCTATCAAAACAGTTTTTTAAACCATATCTTTTCAGTGATCCTAATTTAGCATTTGGGTTTTGTAACATTTCTGATTCTGTGCACGTGGCTTTCAAAGTAAAGAATGATTTTACACTTCAGTTAGGCCGAATTTATACAAAAGTGTTTACATCATCCATAGGTGGTGGCAAAGGTGAGTATAAAATAATGCATTTGGGACAAATAATTCAATGGTAGATAAGCTGGCTTTTGAGCTGGTCAGTTAGAACTGGCTGTAATTAGATGTAATGCTGAGTCAGTGAATATTTTTAATAAAACTGTTAGGAGTATGGAAGTTAAGAGAGATAGGACTTTATAGGAAATTTCTGTTTTAAAGAGATGGCAGACAGTAAACAAAAGCATCATGTCTGGGTGATCCCCAGAAATTGACTGGATTCTAGAGAAATCTTTTTTTAACCCTTTGAATTAAAAATCTAAAGACCTTTTTCTAGCACATATTGTCTCTCAGTGTTCAATTCTCTCACCTATATAGCTTTAATTTTTAAAGAGAAAGTACTTTTTAAAAGAAGCAATTAATAAATTATAGTATGTGCTCAAGTTCAAACAACACGGAAATATATGAACAGTGACAGTCCTTTTAGACACAGCCTCCTCTCACAGCACCTCCTCAGTGATCATGACTGTAAGCTTGATGTGTATTTTTCAGACCCTTGTGTATGTATTGACATCCCTATATACACACCCATACAAACCTGTATTCTTATTTTTTTTAGCATAAGTGAGATAATATCATTGTTTTGTAATTTGCTACTTTTTTGTAAATAAAAATAAAATAAATCTTTGAGTTTTTTCATGTAACTACATATAAATTTCCTTTATTCTATTTAATTTTTGCCCAGTGTTATGTAACATGTACGGTAGACATCCCAGTGATACATGCTTTGCCAGTTTTGTTGCTTGATTTTGATACCCCTTGGTCTCAGGGAAGCTAAGCCCCTTCTCCAGCTCCTGGGGATGACTCATGAGCTGACTAAGCCAGTCATGGTCCTCTTTGCAGCATATTTACTTCCCGACTCTGTAAGCTACAGCGACCATGTGATACAGGTCTGGTCTATGAAATGAAAGGGAAAGTTGACTAAGAGGCTTCTGGGATATAGGTTTCTTTCCTGTTAAAAAAGCAAAAGTATCTAGAGGAGAAGGCTTTTCTCTGCCCTGGCTGCCCTCTTCACATCCCTAGTGACCTGCATTTGAATAGGGTTGTGATATCCGGAGCTTGAAACCGTCTTGAGATCACAGGGTCCCTGGCCTAAGTATAGGAAGTCAATATACAAAGTCAACCTCAAAATCTCTGTGGTTTACAGCAATAAATATTTATTTTCTGGCAGTGGTGATGCAGCTGCGGGGTCACTGGAGCCCTCCATCTGCTGCTCTGGGAGCAGAGGAGTGGGGACAACCTGAACAGTGTGTCCATGAGTTAACTTTGGCTCTGCTGGGTTTATCCGGGCTTGCCTGGGCTTGGCTCCAAGCTGTGAGTTGGGTTCAGGTCTGTTCCGTGTATTTCCTCATTCTTTTTGTGTCAGTGATTCCTCAGGGTATATTCTTCTTATGAAGGATCACAGGAGTGTAAGAATGGGTAGAAACATCTGATACCTCTTAAGACTTTGCCTTAGAACTCACCCACATTCAGTTAGCCAATGCATGTTGCAAGGTCAATTTCAGCATCAGTCTACTTTAGTACACTGCAAGGAAGAAGGTGAAGAGCTGAGAACAATAATCCAACCAACAAACAAGGATGAAGCAACAGAAGGATGAAGGAGCCTGGGTCCTTGACGACAATGTGGAATAGCTGGCAATATTCTTTCATGCTTGGCTGCTAACCATGCTTAGTTAGAGTCTATCCAGAGGCACCTCGGAAGAAGGTCTCCGTTAACTACCTCTGAAAAATCAGTCATTGAAAACCCTATGGAGCACAGTTCCACTCAGACACGCATGGGGTTGTCATGAGTTGGAACTGACTCCGTGGCAACTGGTGGTGGTGGTGATTTACTTAAGACTCAATTCCTACTTGCAGCTGAAAACATTCCTTAATGGTAAAATTCGGTTATAATTTAGCCACTTGTTTATTGATGCACTTTTGTTTCCAGTTTTCCATTATTACAAATAATGCTACAATGAACATTTCGTATATAACTTGACCAAATGCACGTGTATTTCTATTAGACAGATTTCTAGAAGTAGAAATGCGGAGTTGAAGAGTATTAACAGGTTAAATTTTGATAGACAGTATCATATTGCCCTCCACAAGACTTTGTCAGTTCATTCTTCACACTCTTACCAATCCCGATATTATCAAACTTTAAAGATTGTTTCCAGTCTGATGGGTGAAAAACAGTTCTGTTTAATTTGTGTTACTATGATTAGTGAAGTCGAACATCTTTTCATATATTTATTGGCCATTAGCATTTCTTATTTTGTGATCTACATGTTCATATCTTTTCCTCATTTTTCTATTGTGCTGTTTTTCTTTTTTTCTTAGCAAATGGTAGGGAATCACTTTATTTTAGCCTTTTAATCTTTTGTCTGTTTTCACACATGATAACTATTTTCTCTGTCATTTGTCTTCTTTTTAAAAAAAATTCCATTAAACATTGCAGAATACAAAAAGAGTACTATAAAATATGTTTAAACTCTAAAGAATGATAATACAATAAATTTTCAGGAAATTTGCGACGGAGCTAAAAAACCTGTACATGCTCATGATTTGTAAAGCCCCCTTCTCTCCACATCCAGAGGAATCACAAACCTGAATTTTGTCTTTATCATTCCCTTGTTTTTATTTACAGTTTTACCACACACACTAGTGTCCGTAATAAATATATTATAATATATAATATTATAATTATATATATTTTTATATCTATATAAATGGAATCACAGTATAAATACTCTTTGGGTACTTACTTTTTTTGCTCAACATGTTTCTGAGATTCATTCACTTTGTTTTCTATAGCTGTAGTTCTTGATGACAAAGAATCCCATTATATGAAGTAGCACAATTAATTTATCTATTCCTCTGTTAATGGCCATTTGGCTTGGTTCTAGTTTTACCCCCCCACCCCCCAGCAACAGTGGTGCTTTGAACATTCCCATACATGTTACTTGGTGCCCACATGGAAGTTCTTCTAGAATATGTATCTAGAATGTGTATCTAGGAGTGGAATTACTAGGTCCTAGGTTATGCACTCTATGGGGCAGTTCTACTCTGTCCTATTATTTTTTTTAAAGGAGACAAATGACAGAGAAAATAGTTACTATGAGTCAGAATTGACTCGATGGCAATGGGTTTGTTTTTTTTTGGTTTAGGTTATGCACATCTACAGCCTAACCAGAAAATGCCAAAGTGATTTTACCAATTTACACCACCACCAGCAGATAAAAGTGTTTCTGTTATTCCATGTCCTTGCTGACACTTGATAATGTGATTTTTAAACTTTTTCAAATTTGGCAGGAGTGAAAACATATCTTATTATGGTTTTACTTTGCATTTTCCTAATTACTAAGGAGGATGATATCTTTTACTTTGTTTTTAAACCTTCGTATTTTCCTCTTCCATGAAAAACCTGTTGATATCTTCTGTCCATTTTCCTGTTGGATTGTTTGTCTTTTTCTTATTCATTTGTAGTAGTTCTTTATATAGCCTGGTATGAGCATTTCGTCACTTCCCCACTCTGTGCCTTGTCTTTTCATTCTCTTAATGGCAGCTTTTAGTGAACAAAAGTTCTTAATTTTAATGTAGTCAAAATTATCAATTTTTTACTTTAGGGATAGATTTTGTGTGTATGTGCCTAAGAAATCCTTCCCTGAGGCTGTAAAGATAATCTTCCAGATTTTCGCCTCAACATTTACTGGTTTTATCTTTTACATTTAAGCTGTTAATCCATATAGAATCGATTAGTGTATGTGTGTTTGGTGAGATAATATATAATTCTCCCCCCCTTTTTAATATGAATAACTGATTGTCCCAGCATAACCAATTGGAACTCCCGCTTTCCCCCAATGCTTTGTAATTACAGCTTTACCATATATCATACTCCGTATACACATGGGCCGTTTCTGGGCTGTTTATTCTGTTTTAGTGGTATATTTGTCTATTCTAATGCAAATGCCACAATATATTAATTAATTAACTATATAAAAACTTTCCGTTGTCTGGTAAAGCAACTTTCCTCAGTCCTTTTACAGTCAGCATGTCAAGACACACAAAACTGTAAGGTTTTTGATTGGAATTAATCTAAATCTATAAATTTAGTTGGGGAGAATTGAAATCTTTATAATAATGATTTTTAAAACATATTAACACAGTGTATCTAAATTTACCTAGGTATTTTTAATATCTATTAACAAAGTCTTATAATTTTTTTTTCTCATGGTCTTTCGGTATATTTATTCCTAGGTTCTTCACACTTTTGAAATGATGATAAGTAATACAGATTTTTTAAAATACTATTTTTATTGTGTTTAAGGTGAAAGTTTACTTTGCAAATTAGGTTCCCGTTTAGCAATTTCTACACAAATTATTCAGTGATGTTGGTTACATTTTTCATAATGTGTCATCATTCTCATTCATTCCATTTTGGTTGTACCATTTCCAGTATTCTAGTTTCCTGCCCCCTCTGCTTTAATTTTTGACCATTTGGTTTCATATAGATGACTTTTTAAAGGAGCTCTGTTATTTATCTAAAAAGTGACCTGAAAAGGTAATTTAGGTTTAAGGTGTAAAGAGTTTCTCTGGGCAATAGTATCCAGGAGACTTCTAGTCTCAACTGGTCCAGTAAGTTTGGACTTTTTGAGAATTTGAGTTTTGTTTCACATTTTCTCACATTCTATCAGGATCCATCTATCATGGCTCTGATCAGAACAGTTGGTAGTGGTAGCTGGGCACCATCTAGTTCTCCTGGTCTCAGGGTAGTGAAGACTGTGGTTCATGTAGACTATTAGTCCTGTAGACTATTTTCTTCTCTGAGTCTTTGGTTCCCTTCTTTGTCTTTTGTTCTGGATGAGTAGAGACTGATAGTTGTATCATAGATGGCTGCCTGCAAGCTTTTAAGACCCCAGACACATTCAACACATTGGGATGTAGAACATATACTTTATGAACTATATTATGCCAGTTAACTGATTTGTCCCATGAGACTATGGTCCTAAACCTTCAAATGAAGAAAACCAATCTTTCAAGGTGTTTGGTTATGTCTAAGAAGTATCTGTAATGGTGTCCCCTATGTGGTTTTATATATATATATATATTTTTTTATATATATACACACACATACCTGTATGTACATATGCCTATAGATACATCTATCTGTGTACACATATGTGCCCACATATTCATACCCATACACATATATGCCTATATCCATATTTGTGTAACCACATGAGTATTTTTTTGTTGTAGTTAAACCCAAAACCTAGTGCTGTTGAGTCGATTCCAACTCATAGCGACCCTATAGACCCTATAGGACAGAGTAGAACTGCCCCACAGAGTTTCCAAGGAGCACCTGGCAGATTTGAACTGCCGACCCTTTGGTTAGCAGCCATAGCACTTAACCACTACGCCACCAGGGTTTCCGTTGTTGTAGTTAAAAAAAAAAACATTGTAGTTAGTGATATCTTTTTCAAAAAAGTACGTTTTAAATGCTTTGCTGTCAGTTTAGAAGGGCAACTGATTTTATATTCAAATCCCTTGTTAAACTCTATTATTAATTTAAAAAGTCTATTAATCTTTTTTTGGAGCTGTTTCTTTATAGATCTTATATCAGATGCTAATTAAGTTTTGTCTCTTCTTTTCTAACCCTATTTCCTTTTCTTGCTTTACTTCACTGGGATGGATCTCTGGTCCTGCTCACTTTATTCTCTTTGTTCTTAACATCTGCTTTGTATTTTCCATCTTTTTTTCTCTCAGTTCTACATTCTGGCTAATTTCTTCAGCATTATGTTCCATTCAATGAAGTCTCTTTTCAATGAGGCTAATCATATGACATATTAGTTCATTGAGTTTTAAATTTCAATTATTATATTTTTTCATTTCTAAGACTTCTATTTGTTTTTTTAACTATTGTTTTCTTTTAAAGTCTTTTTCTCCTTATTTATAGGTTCAAAATCCCCTTTACTTCTTAAACACAGGAAACATACTTGTATTTATTCCAATATCTGAAGTTTGTAGGTTAGTTTGTGTTGCCTAGTTTTTCTACTGACTCTCATACACGGTGCCTATATCCTTCTGTGTTTGGGGATTTTTAACTCTGAGTTTATATTTCTTGGAACTTTATTCATGGGAATTTTTGAGGCCTATATTGAAAGTGGATTCTTTTAGAGAGGGCTTGCATTTGTTTCTGCTAGGTGTCCAGGACATAATTAACATGGGATCATTTTATCCTAAAGTATCTATCTAGGATTTTTCGGACCACCAGTGTATCGTGTATTTGTGCTACAAACCTTTGTGAGGATAGTTTGTGTTAAGAATATTCAAAGGAGATATCTTTTCCTTACATCTTGTGACATCATTTAGGACAGGCAATTTTATTTGTTGCCTTCTTGGGATACAGCCCAGTTGCTGTGGAATCCGTTCCAACTCATGGCGACCCCATGTGTAGAAGTAGGCTTCACAGGGTTTTCAATGGCTGATTTCTCAGAAGTAGAGCACCAGGGCTTTTTTCTCAGGTACCCCCCGGGTAAACTTGAACCTCTAACCTTTCAGTTAGCAGCCAAGTGTATTAATCATTTGTCTAGAAACATTCCCTTGGGATAGTGCAGTCTTATTTCTAGTTCACCCTGACATTGTGGGTGTAGAATTTTGAGGTTCTGTCTTTCTGGAGGAAGGGGATTGCCTATTAAACTTCTCATTTTGGATGGCTTTTTCCCTTGTCCTTTGTACCTTATAAGGCCAGAAAATGAAGTTTGAGGACTCTGGATTTTGGTAAATGACCTCAGAGTGAAAATCAGCTTTGGTGTTCTGTTTACCTATGTTCCCCCTTTCTCTTAATTTTTGGGCTTTGAGGATTCTTTTTCTTAGTGAGTTCATAAATGTGTTAAAAAAAGATGTTTTCAATATTCCATCTAGCATTTTTAGTTGCTGTGGGAAAAATATTCTCAGCAGAGGCAAGGTGGGTTGGTTGCTCTTACTTTGATCAGCCTCAGGAAACAAGAATTTCTTCTTTCTGGCCCTGACTTATTCTCCTTGACAAGCTTGACAAGTCTCAGTGCAACACACACATCCCTCCTCTGAAGGTACACGTGATCTCCTCTGAACTATGAACTCTTTTTGATGACTTTTAAATGTTTTGTTTTAGCAGTATGCCTCAGTGGACCGGACCTCAGTTGGAGCCATTGCAGCCTGTGTAGATGGCTTCTTTTTGGGCTATTTTTAATATGTAAATATACTAACCTAAGTGAAAAATTCCCAGTGAAGCTTACTTATGAACAGAAATCAGTGTTGCCAAATGGTGGCACATGAAACAAATTTTAGGGAAATTTCATGCATATATCTACTATGGGGAACAGTATCCTTAATTACGTAACAGGTTACTCTTTTCTACTTACCATCTTCCTTAGGATGGATGCACTAGTCTGTGTAGAAAGAGGTAATCTCCCCTCATTTCAATCTTTTTTTTTTTTATTGCGATTTAAGTGAAAGTTTACAAATCAAGTCAGTCTCTCATACAAAAACTTATACACAACTTGCTATGTACTCCTAGCGGCTCTCACCCTAATAAGGCAGCACACTCCTCCTCTCCACCCTGTATTCCCTGTGTCCATTCAACCAGCTCCTGTCCCCCTCTGCCTTCTCATCTTGCCTCCAGACAGGAGCTGCCCACATAGTCTCACGTGTCTACTTGAGCCAAGAAGCTCATTCCCGACCAGTATCATTTTCTGTCTTATAGTCCAGTCCAATCCCTATCTGAAGAGTTGGCTTCGGGAATGGTTCCAGTCTTGGGCTAACAGAGGGTCCGGGGACCATGACCTCTGGGGTTCTTCTAGTCTCTGTCAGACCATTAAGTCTGGTCTTTTTATGAGAATTTGAGGTCTGCATCCCACTGCTCTCCTGTTCTATCAGGGATTCTCTGTTGTTTTCCCTGTCAGGCCAGTCATTAATGGTAGCCAGGCATCATCTAGTTCTTCTGGTTTCAGGCTGTCGTAGTTTCTGGACAGAACCATTTATGGCTGACCACAGCAGGACTGAGAAGAGAGAGGGTTTGAGGGACTTTCAAATGGCTTGAAAGATCTTAGGAATAATAAAGTCACGGGGAGGACAGAGCTTAGCACTTAGAGCTAGTGATGAGAAATGATGATGAGACATGGTTATCCTCGATTTGAATTTGGTGAGTGGAAATACAGAAGTTCTGATCTCAGTAGACCTCTTAGAAACTTCCTTTCTTTTTCAGTTTTAGGCCAACTTTACCATAGTTTGTAGACTTCAGGATGCTTCTAACTCATAGCATAAATGCAAAACTATATAAACACTTTGGGGGCCATTTCCTTCCTCTAGAATGATTAAAATATTCTAAATGGTGGGTTCTGATCCAAGGCAATTTGTTCAATATTGCCGCTATCTCTATAAATTGCTGATCTTTTTTCTATGGTTGAAGTTTCTGTTACTTTTGAATGTTAATTGTTGAGTTTGCTTCAGGTTGTATACATGAATGTATGTATTATATGTGTGTGTGTGTGTGTATTACTTTGGAATGATATCCATTCTGACCTGCACGTTTCTTTCTTTCTTAATCTTGACTACAACCTGGAAGATAGATCACTTGGAACCAATTTCTTGTTCATTCATGGCTCTGGGTCATTCATTCAAAAAATGTCTGAGTGCACTCATGAGCTCAGTGCTGTGCTATGTACTCATTCAGGTTTTTCAGGTGAATAAGTATTTATTGCACACTCAATATTTGTTAGATACATCCTGGGTGAATAATGCACGGTCCCTGGACCCAAGTTATGGAAGTAAACATGTAAATTTTAGGATGAATCATTTTGTAGTTTCGCATGGACACAGAATACAGATACAATTGCTTTGATTCACTGCTTGTGAAAACCACATTTTGTCTAGTTATTAACATCCCCTAATGCAAGCGAAAGAGTGAAATATTAGTTTTTATCATTCTTCTATTTTATCTCTTTCTGAAACAAAATGGAGTCTAATGTCTCCTTTTCTTTTAGCATTTAACAAACAAGACATAAATATGATTTCTAATATGCTTAATGACCCATGCCCAACACAAAGGAATTTTACTGCCTTCTCACGTTGGGTCATGTTGCAGGAGCTGATATTTTCCTATAAAGCAATGGGTTTGACTGTACACAAAGGAGTAAAGCTTAGGTACTGGCTGGACAGCCCAAGTTTACTTTAAATATAGAAAAATGCACCAGTATAACTAAAGAAAACTATTTGAATTATAGAGTTTTTTTTTTTTTTAAGGAATGCAGTTTTCCACCGTTAAAAGCTACTTAGTAATGTGAATGAGGCAACACAATACTGCACCACTAGAGATTTTAAGGAAATCTGCTGGAGCGACTAAATAAGATACAACTGTGATTAGTTCATCAATTATTTGCTTAAAAAAATGGACGCTTCCAGATATTAGTAATAGCTTGCCCTGCTGAGTATTTATTGTGTGCCAGGAATTTCCTAAGTGTGTTGTTTGTTAACTATAAACCTCATGACAATCTGCTATAAAGTATATAGTATTATGATCTCCATTTCACAGATAAGAAAACTGAGGCACAGTGAGGTTAAGGAACTTGCCCAAAGTCACACTGGTGGTAGAGGCAAGATTCTAGCCCAGGCAAACTGGCTTTAGAGCCCCTGCTCTTAAGCTTTACTGCCTTGAGTTTGCCTTTTAATAACAACATTATGAACATTTGAAATTTTCACCTTGTTTTCCATAGTATTTTTACTCTATTAATTCTCTTAGCAAATCTTTTCCCCATAGCTAGTGAAAATGTCACACCATGCACTGTCCAATTTATCAGAAGATTAAAACCCACTGCTTGATTGAGTTGATTCCGACTGATAGCAACCCTGTAAGACAGAGTAGAATTGCCCTGTAGGGTTTCCAAGGCTGTAAATCTTTACAGAAGCAGGCTGCCATATCTTTCTCCAGCAGAGTGGCTGGTGGGCTCAAACCATAGACATTTTGGTTAGCAGCCAAGCCCTTTAACCACTGTGCACCAGGGCTCATCAGAAGAATTAGCAGAGTAAAAATTTACACATTGCAAAATGGGATTATTTTCATTGATAGTGGTTTACATACTCAAATAGTTATGTGTATGCATGTATCTAAAAAGTAGTACTAAAAAGCAAAAGGATGAAAAAAACAAGAAGCTTCATACACACATTCACAACTACACAGTGACAAATTGGATAATTCACACCAGTGTCTAGTCCTTTAAAAAAAATGGATTATTTCCTTCCATTCTTTGGGTGTTCATAGTGATATTTAAAGTAGCGTATCCTCATTAACCCCTTCCATTAGAGGTGATCTACAATTACGCTTCCCTTGTGCTTCTGTCCTCCCTTGGGAGCAGAGAGATGATGGATTCAGCATAAAGCTGGACCTCACTGTATAAATAAGTAGCCTGACTGCTGTGCACATCAGGATAACGTTCATGATACATAAAGGTAACACAATGGAAATCACAGTTTAGAAATCCAACTTATCTTGCTGTGAATGGAATTGCCTCCAATACAGATGACAATTAGTTTTGTTCTATAACACTCTTATAGAAATGTGACATTGAATAACTACTTGCAAACTACTAAAGCATTCATCTACCATGAATTCATGCCATGGAGGGAAAAATGTTGATTTCACTTACGTGGAAAAACATAAGAGGGATTTTTTTTTTTTTTTTTAGCAAAGAACAGCCACAAGGTCAGGATACAGCTGCTGAGGTAATGAAGGCTTCCCTGAAACTTTTAGTTGCTTATACATTCTGTCAGAGCTGCAAAATTCTGCTGATTCTTTTTTCTCAAAACCACTGGGGTTGCAGCTCAGTAACATTATGGATTAAGTGGAGAACGATGCCAGCCTTTAATGTTCCCTCTCTAACTGCATCACAGCCTGCTGCTGATGCTGTTGGCTGGCCTTGGTTCTTTGGCTCCAGCAACATCCTCCTCTTCTTCTTCCTGACATCACAGGTCAAGTCAGTTCACTACTTACACCATTATTTGACTAAGGCCCAAACTGTACCTTCACATAAAATGGCCCCTCCTCTAGGTCCTTGGTGGTGCAAATGTTTTGTGCAAGGCTACTAACGGGAAAGTTGGCAGATAGAATCCACCCAGCAGCACCACAGAAGAAAAGCCTAGAACTCTACTTTTGGTAAGATTACATCCATTAAAAACTCTGTGGAGGGCAGTTCTACTCTGAAACACGTGGGGTCGCCATGAGCTAGAATTGACTTGATGGCAATGGGTTTGGTCTTTGGTTGTGGAGCATTCTAGAAATAAAAAAAAACTGGAACATGGAGAGCTTATTTTTTCCACTCATATGTAAGCAAGTGTACAGCAAAAGGAAATGTCCATAGCTTAACAAGATTGGACTCAGGCATCTTGCAACTCAACTGTACATGTGTTTATTGACCACCTATGAGGAGCAAAATATTGTCTGGGGAGAGCTTGATATAATGGAAAGAACATGAGATCTGGAGCAGGGCAGGCTTGGGTGGGAATCTGAGCTCCACCGCTTACCAACTGTGTGGTCCTGGGGAAATACTTAATATTTCTGAATTTCAGTTTCCTCACTGGTAAATGGAGATAAGTGCTATTATCATTAGGCTATGGGGGCTAAATAAAGATGAGGCCTGGTTTCCACCCTTAAGGAGCTTGTTTCTACAAGGAGAGAGAACACATGTGCATAAATATCTATGTTCCAAGGCAGAAGAGATAAAGGCTATGAAGAAGCTTCAAAGTGTGTGGTGAGAGTGCTATGGAGAGAATCTATAGGCTGGGATATTGTAAAAACCTCCTCACTGGTCTCCTTGACTCCTGTCTGGCCTTCTCCAATCTCTACTCTTCAAACAACAGCCAATGAGTTCTTTTTTTCCCAACCCCAAATATATACTTCATGTGCTAGCTTCACTAAACCTTTTCCGGTTCCAAGAACATATCGTGTTCTTTTTTTACTTCTGTTTCTATGCCTGAACTACTCTTGATCTGCTGATCCCTGGCTAACTCCTACCAACTATTCCGGTCTCAGTGTACAAATCACTCTTTTGAGACTGGGCCAGGTCCCAGTGGTACCATGTATGCTTCTTTGTGCACTGTCATTTCCTATTTACTTTTCTGTCATATAGACTGTTAACTGAGAGAGAGCCAAGATCTTGTCTTTGTTGCTTCCATAACATCTCCTATGTCTAGCATAGGATCTAGCACGTTGAGGTCACCCAGTAGTCATCTGTTAAGTGAGTGAGTGAATGAACTTAGTGGAGGAGGCGGCAGTAGGGTCTTAGAGAAGGGAACATTTCAGAAGAAATCTAATACCCAATTTTGAAAAATCAACAACAAAGAACAACAAGTTATTCACCATGGAATTACGACTTCAGACATTTGTATAGTGATCCTGAAAGCCAATAGTCATTTCCCTCTAACAAAAATAATTGTTATAAGGCAGTGCCCAGGAGACAAGGGGTTTTGTTTTGCATCTTATTTGGACAATCTTTTCGTTTTAACTTTTAATGACGAGAAACATTCCAACATATATACAAGTTGAAAAATAGTCCAATGAGGCTCCACATACTCATAGATTTAATAATTATTAACATGTTGTCATATTTGATTCCTTTTTTTTTGTTGAAAAATTTTAAAGCAAACCTTGGATGATCTGATATTTTTACCCCTAAGTAGTTTAATATATACCTTTAAAAATAAGGACATGTTTCTTGTAACCACTCTACTATTATAACACCCAACAAAAGTAGGAATATTTCTTAATATCATATAATACCCAGTACATATTTGAATTTCCCCAAAGTGTCTTTTTTTTTTTTGAACAGTTGGCTTGTTAGAATCAGAATACAAATGAGGTACTTATTTTTGACTGTTATGTTTCTTGAGTCTTTTTTAATCTAGAACAACAGTCCCTTCACATCTTTTTTTTTTTTTTTCTCATGCCATTGTTGAAAAGACCAGGTCAGTTGTCCTATAAAAAAACTAACACTCTGGATTTGGCTGATTTGTTCTGCATGATGGTATTTAATCTGTTACTTTTTTTTTTTTTTGTACTTCTCATAAACTGAAAGTTAGAGCTAAAGTCTTAAGTTCAGGTTCAACTTTTTGCCCAAGAATACTTCATAGTTGGTGCTGAGTACAGTACTTTATATTGTATCACATCAGGAGGCACATTCTGTCTTCTACTTTTTTTCTTTTAATTGTGTTTAAGTGAAAGTTTACAAATCAAGTCAGTGTCTCATACAAAAACTTATATACACCTTGCTGTGTACTCCTAGCTGCTTTCCCCCCTAATGGGACAGCACATTCCTCCTCTCTACCCTGTATTCCCCGTGTCCATTCAGCCAGCTCCTGTCTCCCTCTACCTTCTCATCTCGCCTCCAGACAGGAGCTGCCCACATAGTCTCATGCATCTGCTTGAGCCAAGAAGCTCGCTCCTTACCAGTAACATCGTCTATCATATAGCCTGGTCCAATCCCTTTCTGAAGAGTTGGCTTTCTGAATGGTTCCAGTGTTGGGCTGACAAAGGGTCTGGAGACCATGACCTCCAGGGTTCCTCTCAGTCAGACCATTAAGTCTGGTCTTTTTACGAGAATTTGAGATCTGCATCCCACTGTTCTCCTGCTCTATCAGGGATTCTATGTTGTGTTCCCTGTCAGAGCAGTCATTGGTGGTAGCCCAGCACCATCTAGTTCTTTCAGTCCCATGCTGATGTAGTCTCTGGTTTATGTGGCCCTTTCTGTCTGTTGGGCTCATCTTCACCATATGTCTTTGGTGTTCTTCATTCTCCTTTGCTCCAGGTGGATTGAGATCAGTTGATGCATCCCAGATGGGTGTTTGCTAGCGTTTAAGACCCCATATGCTACTCACGAAAGCAGGATGCAGAATGTTTTCTTAATACATTTTGTTATGCCAATTGACCTAGATGTTCTCTGAAACCATGGTCCCCAAACCCTCATCCCTGCTACTCTGGTCTTCGAAGTGTTTGGTTGTATTCAGGAAACTTCTTTGCTTTTGGTTTAGTCCAGTTGTGCTGACCTCTCCTGTATTGTGTGTTGTCTTTCCCTTCACTTAAAATAGTTCTTGTCTACTATCTAATTAGTGAATACCCCTCTATCTCCCTCCCCACCTTTGAAGTCATCAAAGAATATTTTCTTCTGTGTTTAAACTTTTTCTTGAGTTCTTATAATAGTGGTCTCATACAATATTTGTCTTTTTGGAACTGACTAATTTCACTCAGCATAATGCCTTCTAGATTTTTCCATGTTATGTTTCACTGATTCATCCATATTCTTAATTGTTGTGTAGTATTCCATTATGTGAATATACCATAATTTATTTATCCATTCATCCATTGATGGGCATCTTGGTTGCTTCTATCTTTTTGCTATTGTAAACAGTGCTGCAATGAACATGGGTGTGTATATATCTGTTCATGTGAAGGCTCTTATTTCTCTAGGGTATATTCCAAGGAGAGGAATTGCTGAATTGTGTGGTAGTTCTATTTCTAGCTTTTTAAGGAAGTGCCAGATTGAAGTAGTTGTACCATTTTACATTCCCACCAGCAGTGTAGAAGTGTTCCAGTCTCTCCACAACCTCTCCAACATTTATTATGTTGTGTATTTTGGATAATACCAGCCTTGTTGGAGTGAGATGGTATCTCATTGTAGTTTTTATTTGTATTTCTCTAAGGGCTAATCTTCTACTTTAAGTGTGATCATCTAATCCCTCCTTTGTAAAGTTGCATTATGCCCGGCCGTTAATCACTCAGAAGAAGGGCTGCTACTTTGGTACCCTGTTGCCATCATTTTTTCACCTATTGCTTTAGCAGCTATTGATGGTTTCCTGAACAATCACTCCATTAAGGGTTGCAAAGTGGTAGTTTTCTAATATTGTAATTCCTGCTGTATTTATTAGCTGGAATTCTTCTGTAAAGAAGAGCTTTCTTTCATTTTCTCATCAACCAGAGATATTTGGTATTCTGAAATAGGTTTTTTTTTTTTTTTTTAAGAAAGGCAAGATAAATGAAATGCCTAATTTTTTTCTTCAAAGGTTATTTTTTTCTCTTTTAAAAAAGTTTCATCATGAATTTTTATATATTTCACTGTATTTCAACCAATTGCAATCATTTTTCTTTTTGTTGCTCACACTGTCCCTCCTCTGGTCAGTGCGAGCCCCCTTACATTGGTTTTTGTGACCTTTGACAAGTTCCATTAAACTTTGATAGCTTCCTTGCTTTCTGAAGCAGCATAATGCTCCAGGCTCACTCATCTTGTACATTTTCTGCTCCAGACCTGGAATTGGCTTTTTCTCCAAGGATATCTGGTTCCCTTTAGTGTTATTTGACATTTGAATACCAAATCTGGGCAGAAGTGCTCATCATCACTGGGATGTTATTGTTTCCAAGCCTTTTCAGTAGGTAAGATCCAGGGAATGTGTATTAAAAAAGTTAGGAGTTCAGTTTGAAATTTCCGATTCCAATTTAACTTTGTAGGGTTTTTACTTAATAAATTTATACATTTGCCTCTTTTCTCTTAGAGTGAAAATCTTGATTCCTAATAACAACATCATTTTTTATAACTATCCTACTATATACATTACAAAGTTAAAAGCAACAATTCCAATGTTATAACCAATTAGACTACTGAATAAAGTTTAAAGTTTTGGATTTTTTTTTTTCTCCTCAGAATACAGCTCATTAAATATGCATAGCCAAATACTATGTTTTAAAGTAATTGGTATTATATCTTTTCTCTTTGTGGTAAATTATCTTTTCTAATGATTTATGCACTTCCACTTATGAATTCTCATTATACTTGAAAAGTCAAGTTACCCAAGGTTTTCATCCTAATAGGCCCCATTCCTATGGAGAAGTGTTGCTAGAGATTAGAGTGCATTCTAAATTAATTAGTTGAGGCAAGAAAAATAACAGAGGAAAATGTGTTATGTAAATACATGGTCACAATGGATTCCACCTTGAAGAACCTTGTTGGAGAGTGGAAGAGAACAACAGATGCAGAATTTTTCTGCCCATGTGAGTTATTGGGTCTTCTTGTTAATATCAGGCTTCTGAAGTTTCTTAATATGATACTTTCCAGACTATGGAAAATACTAGATTTCCTAGCACTTACTTGCTTTTCAGGTCCTTTTGGCATAAACATACACTGAGCAGAGAGTAGGAACAAGGCCTAGATTAGAGCCAGAGAAGGCTGTTGTCTTTCAGCAGTGCTGAAAGTTGGGATGAAGATGCCAGCTGATTCTGCTGCTTCACAGTTTATCTTCCGAAGGAAAGAAAGGAGGGATAGGAAAATAGAGACTATAATAGCTGTCCTCTACTATGCCTGGTGTGGTGTTGGCTCTTTAATTTAAATAGCTCTCAGAACTCAAATCACTTTCACACTATCTGTTTAGAATGAACTGCTATTGTTGTTGTGTACTGTTGAACTGATTCCAATTCATAGTGACCCCTATGTGACAGAGTTGAACACCCCATAGGGATTTCTTGGCTGTAATCTTTATGGAGGCAGATGACCAGGTCTTTCTCTTGCAAACCCTCTGGGTGTGTTCAAACTTCCAACCTCTCAGTTAGCAGCTGAGCTCTTAATCATTGCGCCACCAGGGCTCCTTGGAATGAACTAAAATCCAAACCAAACTCCTGCCATCTAGTTGATTCTGACTCTTAGCGACCCCATAGGGTTTCCAAAGGCTGTAAATCTTTACAGAAGCAGACTGCCACATCTTTCTCTTTCGGAGCTGCTGGTGGTTTCCAATCACTGACCTTTTGGTTAGCAGTTGAGTGCTTTAGCCACTGCACCACCAGGGCTCCTTAGGAATGAATTGTTGTTGTTGTTGTTAGGTGCCGTTGGGTCAGTTCTGACTCATAGTGATCCTATGCACAACAGAACGAAACACTGCCCAGTCCTGCGCCATCTGTACAATTGTTGTTATGCTTGAGCTTATTGTTGCAGCCACTGTGTCAATCCACCTTGTTGAGGGTCTTCCTCTTTTCCGCTGACCCTGTACTCTGCCAAGCATGATGTTCTTCTCCAGGGACTGATCCCTCCTGACAACATGTCCAAAGTATGTAAGACACAGTCTCGCCATCCTTGCCTCTAAGGAGCATTCTGGTTGTACTTCTTCCAAGACAGATTTGTTTGCTCTTTTGGCAGTCCATGGTATATTCAATATTCTTCGCCAACACCACAATTCAAAGGCGTCAACTCTTCTTCGGTCTTCCTTATTCATTGTCCAGCTTTCACATGCATATGATGTGATTGAAAATACCATGGCTTGGGTCAGGCCCACCTTAGTTTTCAGGTGACATCTTTGCTCTTCAACACTTTGAAAAGGTCCTTTGCAGCAGATTTGCCCAATGCAACGCGTCTTTTGATTTCTTGACTGCTGCTTCCATGGCTGTTGATTGTGGATCCAAGTAAAATGAAATCCTTGACAACTTCAATCTTTTCTCCGTTTATCACGATGTTGCTCATTGGTCCAGTTGTGAGGATTTTTGTTTTCTTCATGTTGATGTGTAATCCGTACTGAATGCTGTGGTCTTTGATCTTCATTGGTAAGTGCTTCAAGTCCTCTTCACTTTCAGCAAGCAAGGTTGTGTCATCTGCATGATGCAGATTGTTAATGAGTCTTCCTCCAATCCTGATGCCCCGTTCTTCTTCATATAGTCCAGCTTCTCGGATTATTTGTTCAGCATATAGATTAAATAGGTATGATGAAAGAATACAACCCTGACGCACACCTTTCCTGACTTTAAACCAATCAGCATCCCCTTGTTCTGTCCAAAAACTACCTCTTGATCTATGTAAAGGTTCCTCATGAGCACAATTAAGTGTTCTGGAATTTCCATTCTTTGCAGTGTTATCCATAGTTTGTTATGATCCACCCAGTTGAATGCCTTTGCATAGTCAATAAAACACAGGTAAACATCCTTCTGGTATTCTCTGCTTTCAGCCAGGATCCATCTGACATCAGCAATGATATCCCTGGTTCCACGTCCTTTTCTGAAACCAGCCTGAATTTCTGGCAGTTCCCTGTCAATATACTGCTACAACTATTTTTGCTGAAGATCATTCAAAAACGGCTGCAGCACCCCCACATATCTGTCAGTTTGTTGTACTGTGGGGGCTTGTGTGTTGCTGTGATGCTGGAAGCTATGCCACTGGTATTCAGATACCAGCAGGGTCACCCATGGAGGGCAGGTTTCAGCTGAGCTTCCAGACTAAGAGAAACTAGGAAGAAGGATCAGGCAGCCTACTTCTGAAAATCATTAGCCAGTGAAAACCTTATGAATAGCATGAATGAATTAGAGGGTGAGTATTATCAACACCATTATGGAAAATGGCTTTAGCCTCTTCTTGGGTCTGGTATAATACAATGCTGTTGAGTAAAACGTTTTCCTAGACTAAATGCATACTTTGGGTTGATGCTGAAACTAGCTCTCTCATTTCATTGTTTTCGTGGAGACATAATTAGGAACACCAGTATTATAATCACCTCTTCAGGAAGTGTTCCTGAAGATTAGGTAACTTGCCTCTGTGTTTTTATATATATTTGTATTATTGCATTTGCCATATCGTACTGTAATTACCTGCTTAAAGTATGTTTTTAATACTAGATTGTGAACTCCTTGAGGGCAAGGATCATTCATTTTATTTTCCTAAGCCCCCAGCCTAGGGCCTTGCACATAATAAAACTGCTTAATGTTTGTCAAATGATTGAATCATCTAATTATTTTTCAAGTCCTTCCAACCCCAAGTTGGAATGGGGAACTGGAAATATACTCATGAAAATTTTATAGATATACAATTTATATAAGGAAATATATATACTGATTGCAAATACTATGAATGCTGAAATAAACATATACACTCTATTGTAGTAAAAGGAAATAGTGGGCAAACCTGTGGATAATATAATAAGATTTTAGTTCTAAAAGGAGCCCTAGATATCGTTCAAACCCTCATTTCGTACATGAGGAACCTGAGGGCTGGACACTATATAACTTGTGCAGGGCCACATCCTTGGTGAGGGGCAGAGTCAGATCAGATCCAATTATCTGATTCTTCCATTAATCGGATGCTCCACACTTTTGTCACAACCAATGTCCAACCAAGGACAGAGAGGAGTTGACTTCCATGTTCACTGAACCCTGTGTAATTATCTTTACAACCCTGGGAGAAAGCAGACCATTTTCTGAGATGAGAATGAAGTACATACATCATGTATTTCAGAAAACAAAGGAGAAAATTCAACATCAAAATAAGCCTGTTTAAGCTGATAATCAGATACAGAATTGGCTCTCAAAAAAAGAGGTCAGATAGATACTGCAATATTAGGGATATTTCTGTAGTGATGACATAAAACTATTGGGATGTTTAGGAGAATTAGTCTTCCAGCCTACAGAAAGGTTGGGCAGGATAACTGGTTCCATTTTCAATTTCCCTCATTTTCATTATCAGTGTTTGGGATGGACAATCACAATCTTAATTACTTCTGTTTGGGGTAAGGGTAGAGAACAAAACTAATGATGTCATCAGAGGAGCCACACAGAGAGTACTTACCTTCCTGGAGGTCAGTCAACAGAAAATTTTGCTAGCACATCACTCCTAGGGCAATGAGCTCAGGAGGAGCTGAGAGTAACAATGAGTTGTGCCAGCTACCCACTGAGGGTGACAGTTTAGAAACAATGGACTGAAAAATGTCGTAAATTTGAAAAACAATGAACTGCCTGGTGTCAGGGTTTAAAGATTGATGGGACTGGTGCGTGGAGAGCCAGATAGAAGTAGTATAGAAATTCATACCATTTTTTAACATTCGAAATATCCCTTACAATGATTCATTAGGAGCCATATGGATATAAATGCATATCTATTTTTTTATGTATATATATTCATACACACACATACATTATTTATATTGTTCTTTATCTGTGTCTAAAGTGCTCAGGAGCTGAAATTTGTTTGGAAATGTTCAGTCAAGCGATATGATGCCTTTTGCAATATGCAGTTAGTCTTGGTACGGCTGCCTTTAACTTTTTTTCCCTTTCTCTTTATGTAATTAAAGGTGAAGGGCAAGCAGGAGAGGAGATTCTACTCATTCTAGTGCTTTCCTTGTGGTGCTGCCGCATATGGCCGTACAAACTCTGCACTGCACAACATAGATTACAGTATGAAGATTACCCCTGCGGTGGTGTGATAGGGCTGCCAGTCTAACCTTATAGCCTGATGGAAAATTGGGGTTTGGAAGTGTATCAGTTAGCTCTTGTATAACAAGCTACCCTAAAACTTTGTGGTTTAAAGCAACAACTATTATATCGTGTGAGTTAAAGCATCGGCTAGATGGTTCCACTGATCTTGACTGGGCTCGGTCATGTGTCTGTGTGGTCAGGTGAGTGGCTGGTGGGCCCAGAATGGCCTTGACAGGGATAATTCAGCTGTCTTCCCTGTGTTTCTCACATCCTTCCATCAGGTTAGCTCAGACTTGTTTTCACGTTAGTGGCAGTAAAAGTGCAACTGTTTTTTCAAGCCTAGTCAAGTTTACTACTTTTCCTATTTGTCAAAGAAATCACCTAGCCAAGCCCGGCAATCCGGGAAGGCATTACCAAAGGGTGTGGACACAGGGAGGTGTGAAATATTGGGACCATGAATGTAATCAATCTAACACTGAGAGCGAGTTTGCAAACAAAAGGCTCAGAGAGACTGTAATGAATGCCAACAATCATTGTTGTTCAAGTCAGTAATGTTTTTCTTTGGGGTTTGTATTTGTTCGTTTGTTCATCCATCCAACAATTATTAGGAGTCCTTGAGTGGACTATATATATATATATATATATACACGTATATATATATATATATATATATATATTTATGGAGAGAAAGAGATTTATCTCAAGGAAATCGCTCATGCAGTTGTGGAGGCTGGCAAGTCTCAAAGTCTGTGGGTTAGGTGTTGGTTGGAGGTGTCTCCCGATTCCTGTGGTTGTAGGGGCTGATGAAACCAGAACTGGCAGGTCAAATGGCAGGCTGCTGGCTCACAGTGCTGCAGAGCTGGCGAATCCCCAAATCAGAAGGTCAGATAGCAAGCTACTGGCTCAAGTCTCAAGAACTGGAGGTCAGATGATGATGAACTGGAAACAGGATCCACAGCAAGCATATGAGCTTTGCCAGAACGTCCATATATATACTGGGTGCAGGTTACATCCCTGAGGAAACTCCCCTTACAACTGATTGGCTGATCACATCATGGAAATGATTACATTGTATTACTTATGGGAGATCACAAAACGGAAGATAAGTATACCAGATCACAAAAATGGGAATTATGGCCTAGCCAAGTTGATGCATAACATTAACCATCACACCCCACATATATTTTATTTCTTCTTTTCTCATCTCAAGTAGGACAGGGGTCTTAGGTAAAATGGAATAAAGAGAGACTTTGTTAGCATAATAATAAATCAGAAGTTTGCTCTAAGAGGTGGTCAATGTTAACTTGAGAAAGATATGTGTGCTTTTTAGGTGACTCATTCTGAAAAACCTGAAGGTCCTAAAGCCTTCTACAGACTCCCACAGAAGCATTGCCCTTCATAGGTGGAGTTTAGACTCAAAAGGAGAGTATAAAAGGAGCAAGGAGATCACAAAAGGAAGTGGGGTGGGGTAGGAAAGATTGGAGAAGAGGGAGGAAGTCCAGAGAGAGAGAGAGGATGCCCATCTGAGGTGAATTCTGAATTAACTATTAAAGGAGGTAAAGGATGACAATATGTGAAAGCAAAGATGTTTTTTGCTCCTTCCTCTAGTGTCTGTGCACATGAAAATTGGCTAATGTTTTCCTTTAATGGGCTGTTCTAATGTTCTCCCAGACACTATGGGGATAACTAAGGCATTTCATTATGTGGGAGTATTGAAGAGTTAATTATTTAACTTGTTCTGTTCCTCACCACACAGCCGCTCATTCCTACCCAAGCTTCTCTTCATCCTGAACCGTGCCAGACACCATGAGATCCCCTTTGTCTTCAGAAACCTCCCCACTAACCTGGACCTCAATGATTAGTCCCTTTAATTTTGCCTTCCATAGCATTCTAGAATTCTCATCTTCTTGATCTTTATTCCTCAGCAACACTTCCCCTCTTTAGCTCCCAACAGATTACTTGTTTACAACTTTATCCATTTATCAAATATTCAGTGATCTCTATTGATCATGCAAGGCAGTGTAGCTACAAACAATTCTATGCAAATAATAATAATTGAGCAGTTATTACGTGTGAGACCCTAATCTAAGAACTTTCATGTGTATAAACTCTACCTCACAACAATGGTATTATCCTCATTTTACAGATGAGGAAATGGAAGCACAGAGAAGTCAAACAACTCCCTTGAGATAACTATCTTCTAACTTGTTATTCTTTAACCACAAAATTAAAAAAAAAAAA
Organism: Loxodonta africana; assembly: GCF_030014295.1. Classification (NCBI taxonomy): domain Eukaryota; kingdom Metazoa; phylum Chordata; class Mammalia; order Proboscidea; family Elephantidae; genus Loxodonta; species Loxodonta africana. The sequence goes on along the minus strand of NC_087345.1, from coordinate 79,196,072 downwards.
ATTGTATTCACCACTTGATGGAATCTGCTCATTCGTGGTCTCTGAAGACCACTTTAGAGTCATCCATCTTGTTTTAGTCACATCCTTCCTTCATGTCTTTCAATATGCTCTTCTACTTCTCTGCTTATGCATTCCTGACTCCATAATTGGTGGTTACTCTTTCTCCTTTTACCCATGTGCAGGCTTTGCCTAGTGTTCTGTCCTGGGGATCTTCCCTAATCTTTGTACTTCTTCCCTTGGTGGTAGGGTAGCCATATAATTTATTGCACAAACAGGGACACTGTTATCTGGGACAAATTCTAAACTGGATAGAATATTGGCACAATATGAGTAAGCTAGGACTGCAACATTTCCCATGTCTTTTTCAGTCCCACATTTCCAACTGCCTGCTGGTGGCTTCTACTTGTATGTTCAGGGCTTCATGCCCCACATGTCCTAAATCATACTCTTCATCTTTTCCTTTCCTTTTCTAACCAACTATTCCTGATGTCTCTACTTCTGCTAATGCAACTATTTGTTATCTTGTAATGACTGAGACTCAAAAACCTGGGGTAATTTCTGAATAATTCCCATACACACCATCTATGGCATCAGTCTCTGAGTCTGTTGATCTGGACTTTATTATGTTTTACCATGTCCCTTCTGATCCATTTTCAATGCTGCTATTTTAGTTCAGGCTTTTATTACTTCAAGTCAGGACTATTTTGATAGTTTGATTCCAAACAACTTTTTAAACTATGTCTTCTCCCAGAACTAAATGCATATCTAATCCAGTCGGTTGGCCAGGTAGCTGTCTTCCAAATTTTTTGGCATAGAAGAATGAGTGCTTCCAGCATTGCATTCATTTGTTGAAACATCTCAACTGGTATTCTGTCAATTCCTGAAGCCTTGTTTTTTGCAATGCCTTCAGTGCAGCTTGGACTTCTTTCTTCAGTACCATTGGTTCCTGATCATATGCTACCTCCTGAAATGATTGAACATTAACCAGTTCTTTTTGGTACAATGACTTTTATTCTTTCCATCTTCTTTTGATGCTTCCTGCATCATTCAAGTTTTTGCCCATATAATCCTTCAGTATTGCAACTTGAGGTTTGAATTTTTACTTCAGTTCTTTCAGCTTGAGAAATGCTGAGCTTGTCCTTCTGTTTTGGTTTTCTAACCCCTGGGCTTTGCATATATCCTTATAATGCTTTACTTTGTCTTCTCGAGCCATCCTTTGAACTCTCCTGTTTGGCTCTTTTATTTCATTTCTTCCATTCACTTTAGCTACACTAGGTTCAAGAGCAAGCTTCAGAGTCTCTTCTGATATCCATTTTGGTCTTTTCTTTCTTTCCTATCTGTTTAACAACTTTTTGCTTTCTTCATGTGTGATGCCCTTGATGTCATCTCACCACTCATCTGGCCTTTGGTCATTATTGTTTAATGCATCAAATCTGTTCTTGAGATGGTCTCTAAGTTCAGGTGGGATATACTCAAGGTCACACTTTGGCTTTTGTGGACTTGTTTCAATTTTCTTCGGCTTCGACTTGAACTCGCATATGAGCAACGGATGGTGTGTTCCGCAGTTGGCCCCTGGCCTCTTTCTGACTGATGATGTTGAGCTTTTCCATTGTCTCTTTCCACAGATGTAGCCAATTTGATTCCTGTGTAGTCCATGTGGTGAGGTCCACATGTATAGTCGGTGTTTAAGTTGTTGAAAAAAGGTATTTCCAATGAATAAGTTGTTGGTCTTGTAAAATTCTATCATGAGATCTCCGGCATCGTTTCTGTCACCAAGGCTGTATTTTCCAACTACTGATCTTTCTTTTTTGTTTCTAACTTTTGCATTCCAATCACCAGTAATTATCAACACACCTCAATCAGTTTCAGACTGCAGAAGTTGGTAAAAATCTTCAATTTCTTCATCTTTGGCATTAGTGGCTGGTGCATAAATTTGAATAATAGTCATATTAAATGGTCTACCTTGTAGGTGTATGGATATTATTCTATCACGACAGTGTTGGGTTTTCAGATCTTGAAATATTCTTTTTGACGATGAATGTAATGCCGTCCCTCTTCAATTTGTCATTCCCAGTACAGTAGACCATATGATTGTCTGATTCAAAATAGCCAATACCACTCCATTTCAGCTCACTAATATCCAGAATATTGATCTTCAAGCCTTCCATTTCATTTTTGACAACTTCCAATTTTCCTTGATTCATATTTTGTACATTCCATGTCCTGATTATTAATGGATCTTTGCAGCAGTTCCTTCTCATTTTGAGTCATGCCACATCGGCAAGTGAAGATCTTGAATGCTTGACTTCATCTATGTCATTAAGATTGAATCTACTTTAAGGAGATAGCTCTTCCCCAGTCATAGTTTGGGTGCCTTCAAACCTGAGGGGCCCATTTCCCAGCAGTATATCAGACACTGTTCCACTGCTATCAGTAAGGTTTTCATTGGCCGAGTTTTTCAGAAGTAGACCACCAGGTCCTTCTTCCTAGTTTGTCTTAGTCTGCTGTGCTGAAATCTGTCCACTATGGGAGACCCTGCTAATATTTGAATACCAGTGGCATAGCTTTCACCATCACAGCAATGTGCAAGCCACCACATTATGACAAACTGACAGACGAAGTTATGGTACTTCATGGTACTTATCATATAAAAATTTATATTACTTTTTTTTTTTTTTTTGCATATCCCTGTATCGTATGTTCCCTACTAGAATAAAAACCCTTTGTGTACAATGTCCTGTACCCTCTGAATCCTGACGCACTTTTTTCTTACAGTCTTCCCTCTAAATGTTTGCTAATAGAATCCATAAATAAGAGCATTGTTTTTATGGGCAAACAAATTCTCAGTTCCAAACTACTGACTGACCAAGCAAAACTTTAGGAATTTGGAACTCATTGGTAAATTGAAAATTGCATGCATTGCTTTCTTAATTAAGAAAATAGGTAATTTTGTAGAAACTTGAACTTAGAAAAATTGCCTCAATTGTTTTCACAAATTGTTTTCTTAAAATGTGTTCAGTAGTCAAAGTCTAGCAAAAGGTGTAATTGGGGAAACGTTCATCTTGACTGCCTTGGGAGAAAAGAAGGAAAACACTGAACTACAAGAAGATACATGTATTGAAAGGTGTTAGTTTCTTATTCACTGGAGATGATTATTTTAGGTGAATGAAGTGTCAGCAGTTTTGCTATCATTCATATTTTTAGTCTCAAAGCTGATGATTTTTACACTTTCTGTGCCATCTGGCCATCTGGCCAGGACTAGTGAGTCTTCCTCACACATAGTCAGTGATGTTATTGCTGGTTTTAGCTCGTCTCTGTTGTTCTGCTCTTGCATGAGGAGGTTTCCTGGTTGATGAATTAACATTCTCTTGCCCAAAGAAACTGAGATATTAAGTGAATCATGTTGGAGAGAGGTGTGCTGTAAGATGTCAGAGAATGTGGGCACCATTCTAGCTCTCTGCCAGGAAGAAAGACACTGTTAAGTTGTGAGCTTAGCAAGTCTCCAGTAGAATTCAGTTAGTTGTCCTTTCCCAAATGAAAGGAGGTCATTAGAAATTGGTTGTGTGATTGATTAGGAGATCATAGTTTCTCTTTCTCAATGCCTTGTGTAAATAGATCTTAGTTTTGGCTTATTTAAGAAGGTAGCAGTGAAAAATAAATGTTTGTTTTGTTATTAGGTGCTGTCAAATTGGCTCTGACTCATAGGGTACCCTATGTACAAAAGAGTGAAACACTGCTCAGTTCTGTGCCATCCTCACAATTGTTATGTTTGAGCCCATATGTCATGGGTTGAAGTTGTGTCCCCCCAAAATATGTGTCAACTTGGTTAGGCCATGATACCGAGTATTGTGTCATTGTCCACCATTTTGTCATCTTAAGACAGACAAGAGATTGGGCTGGCTGAATTAAATAGCCTCTGACTCAGTATGGAAGTGAGACAGGCAAGAGATTGGGCTGGCTGAATTAAATAGCCTCTGACTCAGTATTCTTGGAATTTAAACCTAAGTGAAGACCACCATATAACTTTTGCTGCTGGCACCCGAAAACTACTTGTGATTGACAAACTAGGTGCTTAGACAAGATAAGGGGGTACATTTCAAGGCCATGTGTGCTTGGCCAGATATAAATTACTGATAATCCTCCTGAGTTGTTTTTCAAGGCCTCACCAGGTACAAAGTGTATGAAGTAAAGATGAACTTGGCCTATGAATGACCTTCCACATGAGACAAACATGAGCAGGGACCCCTCGCTGGGGCTCAAGCCAAGATCCAGAGGCATCATGCATGTACAACACCCCAGAATAAGTCCTGTTCGACATCCCAGCAGCCTTTGTGACAGACTCCATCTTAGTTCCAGCAATGTCTGAGAGGAAATCCATCTTGAATTATAACTGCAAGCGCATTTGATTTTCATAATCCCTCCTCTTCTCCTGGAAATCTCCACCCATCTAATGAATAAAGATAATGCCTTTTTCCTGCCTAAAAACTTTTATAAGCCCTAGGAAATCCTTTGTTCAGAGAGAAATGGAGGCTAGTGTAGGTGGAAACCCCTCTCCCTCTTTTCCTCACAAGACTTTACTTTCTTTCTGTCCTTAATAAACCTTTGTTTGTGTGGAACCTCTGAGCCTCTCCTGGCCATTCTTGGTCAGAAGAAGGTAAGAACCTAGGCAGGGCTTAGTCCTGAGCTAAAAAGTCTTGCCCTGCAAAAATCTGATGTGATTTTCCTATGTGTTGTAAATCCTACCTCTATGATGTTAATGCAGCAGGTTTAGAGGAAGTTATTTTAATGAGGCAAGACTCAATCTACAAGATTAGGCTGTGTCTTAACTCAATCTCTCTTGAGTTGTAAAAGAGAGATGGGAGCAGAGAGGCATGAGAAGCTCATACTACCAAGAAACAAGAGCCAGGAAAATAGAGTGTCCTTTGGACTCAGGGTCCCTGCACTAAGAAGATCCTCCACCAAGGAAAATTGATGACAAGGATCTTCCCTCAGAGCCGACAGAGAGAGATATCCGTCCCTGGATCTGGCACCCTAAGTTTGGACTTCTAGCCTCCTAGACTGTGAGAGAATAAATTTCTCTTTGTTAAAGCCATTCACTTGTGGTATTTCTGTTATAGCAGCACTAGATGACTGAGACACCACTGTTGCAGCCACTGTGTTAACCCATCTCGTTAAGGGTCTTCCTTTTTTTCGCTGACCTTCTACTTTTCCAAGCATGATGTCCTTCTCCAGGAACTGATCCCCTCTGATAACATGTCCTTAGTATGAGATGAAGCCTTGCCATCCACACTTCCAAGGAGCAATCTGGCCGTATTTCTTCCAAGAGAGACTTGCTAGTTCTTCTGGAAGTCCATAATATATTCAATATTGTTTGCCAATGTCATAATTCAAAGGCATCAGTTCTTCTTTGGTTTTCCTTATTCATTGTCCTGCTTCTGTATGCATATGAGGCAACTGAAAACACCATGGCCTGGGTCATTTGATTTCTTGACTGTTGCTTCCATGGGCATTGATTGGGAGTCCAAATAAAGTGAAATCCTTGACAACATCAATCTTTTCTCCATTTATCATGATGTGGCTTATTGGTCCAGTTGTGAAGATTTCGTTTTCTTTATTTGAGGTGTAATACATACCGAAGGCTGTAGTCTTTGATCTTCATCAGCAAGTGCTTCAAGTCCTCTTCACTTTCAGTAAGCAAGGCTGTGTCTTCTGCATGTTGCAGATTACTAATGAGTTTTCCACCAATCCTGATGCCACATTCTTCTTCATATAGTCCAGTTTCTCAGACTATTTGCTCAGCATACAGATTGCATAAGTATGATGAAAAGATACAACCCTGACACACACCTTTTCTGATTCTAAACCATTCAGTATTCCCTTGCTCTGTTTGAAAGACTGTCTCTTGGTCTATGTACGGGTTCCAAGTGAGCACGATTAGGTGTTTTGGAATTCCCGTTCTTCGAAATGTTATCCATAATTTGTTACAATCCTCACAGTTGAATGCCTTTACATAGTCAATAAAACACAGATAAACATCTTTCTGGTATTCTCTGCTTTCAGTCAAGATCCATCTGACATGAACAAAGATATCCCGCATTCTACGTCCACGTCCTCTTCTGAATCTGGAAGAATTTCTGACAGTTCTCTGTCAATGTACTGCTGCAATGATGTTTAATAGTTGTATTTATACTGAATACATTCGTTAGAAATAGTGGGTATAGGCTGCGACATTAAGGTGACACTATGGGGAGTGTGGAATCCCTGGTGGTGTAGTGCTTAAGAGTTTGGCTGCTAACCAAGATGCTGGCAGTTCGAATCCACCTGGTTCTCCTTGGAAACTCTATGGAGCAGTTCTACTCTGTCCTGTTGGGTCACCATGAATTGGAATCGACTCGATGACAAAGGAGTTCCCCCCTGCCAGGGAGTGTTTGCTATTTATTTATAAAATGTTTCATTTATATAGAATTGATACATAATAGCTGCATGTGAAAGGTATAGTGTAATGTTTTGACATATGTATTTACCCAGGAAACCATCACCACAATCAAGATAATGAAAATATTCATCTCATCCTCAAAAATTCTTCATGCCCCTCTGTAATCCTTACTACCTGTTCTTTCCTGCTCTCCCTCTACCTCCAGCCAGCCCCTGAACTGCTTTCTGTAAGTATAGATTAGTTTGCATTTTTCTAGAATTTTATATTAGTGGAATCATACAGTATGACTCTTTTTTGTCTGACTTCTTTCATGGTTTATTTTGAAATTTGTTTATTCTGTAGAGTTTATTGGTAACTTTTTTTTTTTTTTTTAATTGCTGAGCAGTATTCCATTGTATGGATATACCACAGTTTGTACATCCAATCATCTGCTGATGGACATTTGGGTTGTTTTCAGGTTTTGGCTATTACAAAAAAAGCTTCTATGAACATCCATGTACAAGATTTTATGTGGATATATGCTTTCATTTCTATCGGGTAAATACTCAGGATGGAATGGCTGGATCATATGGGAAGTGTATGTTTAACTTATTAAGGATTTGGCAAACATTTTTTAAGTGGTTTTACCATTTCATGTACCCAATAGCAGTGTAGGAGATAGATTTCTTCATGTTTCTTATAATTGGGGTTCATTGAGTTTCTTGGATCTGTGAGTCTTTAATTTTCATCAGATTTGGAAAAAATTTTTGCCATTATTTCTTCAAATGTTTTTTCTGCTAGTTCTTACCCCCACAACTCCTTCAGGAACTCCACTTGAAGTTGTGCATAGCTCATTGATGCTGTTTAGTTTTTAAAATTCACTTTTAGTTTTGTGTTTAATTTTGGATAGTTGCTATTGCTTTGTCTTCAAGTTCACTAAACTTTTTCTTCTGCAATGTCTAATTTTGCCATTAACTCCATCCAGTGTGTGATGGTTAAGATTGTGTGTCAACTGGGGTAAACCATGGTTCTCAGTGTTTATATGTGATCACTTCCATGAGGGGATCTGCTGTGAGTAGCCAATCAGTTGAAAGAGAGTTTCTTTGGGGAGTGTGGCCTGCATCTGAATGTAAGCAGACGTCCTGCCTTTTTGCTCACTCTGGATCCTACAGCTGCCTCCTGTTCATCTGACCCCCAGTTCTTGGAACTTGAGCTGTCAGCTTCTCTGTTGAGCTTAGGGTTCACTGATCTTCAGAGCCTGTGAGCAGAGGCCTGCTCTTTGACCTGTCAATCTTGGATTCACCAGCCCCTGCAGCTACATGAATCAGGAGGGGTCTTGCAGTTTTGCCTGCCAATCTTGGGATTCATCGATATTCACAGGCTGTGAGCAAGAGCCCTGCTTTCTGACCTGCAGATCTCGGGTTCACCAGCCCCTGCAGCTACGTGAAATGGGAGAAGCCTCTATCTTAATCTACGCACTTGGGTTGTTCCAGCATCTATGATAGCATGAGCTGTTTCTTCAATATAAATCTCTCTCTCTATGTACTTATACACTTTACTAGTTTTACTTCTTTAGAGAACCCAGCCTAAGACATTTGGCACCGAGAGCGGTTCTAGAGAAACAAAATTGTAAGGATGAGTTTTATAAATTGGTTCTCAAGTCTTAAAGATGTTGATGACTCTGCTTCCAGCAGCAAAGATGGCACTGCTAATTCATGGCATGAGGTAGTGATATAAAAAAAAAAAAAAAGTAATACACAAAATATCACTGCCAATAGATCAGATATTGATGAAAGGTGAGGCTCTGGGCAAACACATGTGTGATATCTTTCTACAGTTCTGTCAGAAAGAAAAGTATAAGAAAACTGGTTGGTTGGTTGGTCCTACTTTTGCTAGACAAACTGGTGAAAGAAAGAGATGAGCTCAGGGCTTCAGCGTCAAAGCTCAAGTGCTGCATAAATGACCTCAAAGTTTCCGCCTGTGATTTGAAAGAAAGCCTTATTTCTTGTAGTAACAGAGGTGATATTGCTGAAAACCAAACCCAGACTCTTGTTGTAAGAGTGACTGAATTACAACACCAGCTCAATTGCCAACCTCGAGAGGCGTCTGAAGTAAAAGTAACTTGGAAAGAAATGGGATCCTGAAACCTGGGATGGGGACATTCAGGCAGATAATCAGGAATCTGGAGACACTGAGCCTCTAAATTCTGTTGAATCACTCCAGCCAGCAGAACCACTCCCATCTGAAGAGATTACTTCATGTTCGTCTGCTAAATCACACTGCTCAGAAAAACCATTAGCCCCTCTACTCCCATCTAACGAGATTAGCCCTAGCCCAGCTGCTTCTAAGGACCCCTTCTCTGGAGTCATTGCCTTGGGCATCACCTGAGGCAGACGCTTTACAAGACAATGCTGAATGTTTTCAAAACAATTCCACACTACCAATTCTGGCTTCCAGACCTATAACTAGACTTAAGTCCCAGCAAGCCCCAAAAGGTAAAGTACAAAGTGTGACCCAGGAGGAGGTACGTTACACTCCAAAAGAACAGCTTGGCTTTTTTAATATATAACAAACAGAAACCTGGGGAATATGTGTGGGAATGGCTACTAAGGGTGTGGGATAATGGTGCAAGGAACATGAAGATGGATCAGCCTGAATTTATTGATATGGGTCCACTAAGCACAGATTCTTCATTCAGTTTTTCATCTTGAGAAGTTAGGAAAGGATCTAATAGTTTATTTGGTTGGATTGCTGAAGCATGGATTACCCGGTGGCCTACACGAAATCAAGTTGAAGTACTAGGCTTGCCTTGGTGTACTATAGAAGAAGGTATTCAAAAGTTAGGGAAATTGGCATGCTACAGTGTATTTATCAGGTTAGACCCACAGACCCACACCTGGAGTGCTCAGAGGACACACCTTTTATCACAACCCTGAGGAACAAATTTGTGAAGGGAGCTCAGGCATCCTTAAAGACTGCTGTGTTTGCTATTTTATGTAAATCAGATTTGACAATGGGAACTGCCCTAAGAGAATTAACACACCTAACTACAATGGGGCTGATTGGACCCATGCTAGTAGTGGCCAAGTGGCTGCACTCAGTTGACAAGACAAGGTGGATGGGCGTGGTTGCAGTAATGGACGGTGAAGTCAAAGCAGTAATCAGAATAGTCTGACTTGTATGGATTTATGGCACTGGCTACATAGTCATGGTATCCCTGGGAGTGAAATAGGAAATCAACTAAGTATTTACTTGATCTGTACAAATGGATGAATTCTAGGTCAGATGAACAGCAGTCTAACTTGAATTGCCAGCGTAGAATCACGGTCTCTCCAATCAATTCCCAGACTTGAGTGAGTTTAAAGACCCATAACTCTTTGAATGAAGGGGAGGCCAGCTCCCCTTGAGGAAGGACTCCAACACACTGCAAAAAATTTTTACTGCTAACCTTTCTCCCAGCCTTTCCCAAAAGGATCTAGTGACTGTTGACTGGGGAAGAGGAAATAATCAGACTTTTCAGAGATTACTGGATACTGGCCCTGAAATGACACTAATTCCAGGAGACCCAAAACATCACTATGGCCCGCCAGTCAGAGTGGGGGCATATGGAAGTTGGGTTATTAATGGAATCTTGGCTATGTCCACATCACAGTTGTCCAGTGGGTGGCTTAAACCATCCTGTAGTGATTTTCCCAGTTCCAGAATGCATAATTGGAATAGATATACCCAGTAGCTGGCACAGCTCCCACACTGGATTCCTGACAAGTGGTGTAAGGGCTATTACAGTAAGAAAAGCCAAGTGGAAGGCCTTAGAACTGCCACTACCTAGAAAAATAGTAAACAAAAAGCAATACTACATTCCTGGAGGCATTGCAGAGATTACTGCCACCAGGAAGGACTTGAAGGATGCAGAGGTGGTGATTCCCACCACATCCCCATTCAACTTGCCTATTTGGCCTGTGCAAAAAACAGATGGATCTTGGAGAATGACAGTAGATTATAAAAAACTTAACCAGGTTGTGACTCCAATTGCAGCTGCTGTTCCAGATATAGTTCCAATGTTTGAGCAAATTAATATACTTCCTGGTAACTGGTATGCAGCTATTGATCTGGCTAATGCCTTATTTTTGTACCTGTTTCAAAGGACCATCAGAAGCAGTTTGCCTTCAGCTGGCAAGGCCAGCAATACACCTTCACCTGCCTATCTCAGAGCTTCATCAACTCTCTAGCCCTATGTGATAATTTAGTCTGCAGGAACCTCAATCACCTTTCCCTTCCACAAGATGTCACACTGGTCTATTATTACATTGATGACATTATGCTTATTGGGCCTAATAAGGAAGAAGTGTGAATAACTCTGGACTTATTGGTACAACATTTGTATGCTAGAGGGTGGGAAATTGATCCCACAAAAATTCAGGCACCTTCCACCTCAGTGAAATTTCTAGGGGGTCCAGTGGTGTGGGGCATGTCAAAATATTTCTTCTAAAGTGAAGGATAAGTTATTGCATATGGCTGCTCCCACAACTAAAAAGGAGGCACAATGCCTAGTGGGCCTCTTTGGATTTTAGAGGCAACATATTCCTCATTTGGGTGTGCTACTCCAGCCTATTTATCAAATGACTTGAAAAGCTGTTAGTTTTGAGGGGGGCCCAGAACAAGAGATCGCTCTGCAACAGGTACAGGGTGCTATGCAAGCTGCTCTGCCCCTTGGGCTATATGATCCAGCTGATCCAATGGTGCTTGAAGTGTCAGTGGCAGATAGAGATGCTGTTTGGAGTCTTTAGCAGGCCCCTTTTGGTGAATCACAGTGCAGGCCCTTAGGATTTTGGAGCAAAGCCCTGCCATCCTCTGCAGATAACTACTCTCCTTTTGAGAAAAAGCTTTTGGCTTGTTACTGGGCCTTAGTAGAGACTGAATGCTTAAACATGGGACACCAAGATATCATGTGGCCTGAGCTGCCCATCATGAACTGGGTGTTATCTGACCCACAGAGTCATAAAGTTGGACATGCACAGCAGCACCCCATCATTAAAGGGAAGTGGTATATGCGAGATCAGGCCTGAGCAGGACCTGAAGGCACAGGTAAGTTGCATGAGGAAGTGGCCCAAATGCCAATGGTCTCCACTCCTGTCACATTATCTTCCATCTCCTGATCTGCACCTATGGCCTCATAGGGAGTTCTTTATGATCAGCTGACTGAAGAAGAGAAATTTGTGCCTGGTTTACAAATGGTTCTGTGTGATATGCAGGCACTATTCGGAAGTTTATAGTTGCAGCACTACAGCCCCTTTCTGGGACCTCCCTGAAGGACAGTGGTGAAGGGAAATACCCTCAATGGGTAGAAGTTTGAGCAGTGCACCTGGCTGTTCACTTTGCTTGGAAGGAGAAATGGTCAGATACGTGATTGTATACTGATTCATGGGCTGTATACTGTGCAAGTGTATACTGATTCATGTTTTGGATGGATCGTCAGGGACTTGGAAGGAACATGATTGAAAATTGGAGAAAGGGATTTATGGGGAAGAGGAATGGGCCAAAAAAGTGAAGATATTTGTGTCTCACGTGATTGCTTACCAAAGGGTGACCTCAAAAGAGGATGATTTTAACAATCAAGTGGATAGGATGACTCGTTCTGTGGAAACCAGTCATCTTTCTCCAGCTACTTCTGTCATTGCTCAATGGGCTCATGAACAAAGTGGCTATGGTGGCAGAGATGGAGGTTACGCATAGGCTCAGCAACACGGACTTCTACTCACCAAGGTCGACTTGGCTACAGCCACTGCTGAGTGCCCAATCTGCCAGCAGCAGATACCAACATGGCAAGTTGATTACATTGAATCACTTCCGTCATGGAAAACACAGCATTTTGTCCTTACTGGAGTAGACACTTAACTCTGGATATGGATTTGCCTTCCCCGAATGCAATGCTTCTGCCAAAACTACCATCCATTGACTTATAGAATGCCTTATCCAGTGTCATGGTATTCCACACAGCATTGCCCCAGATCAAGGGACTCACTTCACAACAAATGAAATGTGACTGTGGGCCCATGCTCATGGAATTTACTGGTTTTACCATGTTCCCCATCATCCTGAAGCAGCTGGCTTGATAGAATGATGAAATAGCCTTCTAAAGACACAATTATGGTGCCAGCTAGATGGTGATACCTTTCAGGGTTGGGGAGTGATCTCCAGGAGGCCGTATATGCTGTAAACCAGTGTCCAATATATGGAAATGGCACCACTCACTTATACCTCTAGTGACCCACTTGCAAGATTTTTACTTCCTGTCCCTGTGACCTTATACTCTGCAGGTCTAGAGGTCTTAGTTACAAAGGGAGAAATGCTCCCACCTGGAGGCACATCACTGATTCCATAGAACTGAAAGCTAAGACTGCCACCTGACCACTTTGAGCTCCTTATACCTCTGGACCAACAGGCAAAGAAGGGAGTTACCATACTGGCTGGTGTGATTGACCCTGATTACCAAGAGGAAATTGGATTGATATTACATAATGGAGACAAAGAAGAGTATGTCTGGAATCTGGAATGCAAGAGAATCCATAGGGTGTCTCTTAGTACTACCATTCTCTGTGATTATAGTCAATGGAAAACTACAGCAACCCAATTCTAACGTGACTACTAAAGACCCAGACCCTTCAGGAATGCAGGTTTGGGTTACCCAGGCAGGCAAAGAACCACCACCAGCTGAGGTGCTTGCTGAGGGGAAAGAGAATACGGAATGGGTGGTGTAAGAAGGTAGTTCTAAACACTAGTTACAGCCATGTGACAAGTTGCAGAAACAAGGCCTGTAATTGTTATGAGTATTTCTGCTTTGTATGTGTGCATCAAATATTTTTTTCTCTTATAAAATATAAGATGTAAACAGGGCTAGTGCGTTTTCAGTTGTATGTGTGTTAGATGTATCGTGTTAGGTGCAAGTATGACTTTATAATTGTCTTTATTCAGAGATTATGTATGGTTTAAAGAGATGGGTACATGTGCCAAGTTGACAAAGGGTGGAGTGTGATGGTGAAGATTGTGCGTCAACTTGGCTAGGCCATGAGTCCCAGTGTTTATATGTGATCACTCCCATGATGGGATCTGCTGTGAGTAGCCAGTCATTTGAAAGGGAGTTTCCTTAGGCGTGTGGCCTGCATCCAAATATAAGCAGACGTTCTGGATTTTTGCTCACTCTGGATACTGCAGCTGCCTCCTGTTTGTCTGACCTCTGGTTCTTGAGACTTGAGCTGTCAGCTTATCTGCTGATCTTGGGATTTGTCAATCTTCACAGCCTGTGAGCAGAGCCCTGCTATCTGACCTGCCGATCTTGGGTTCACCAGCCCCTGCAGCTACGTGAATCAGGAGAAGCCTTGCGATCTTGCCTGCCAAAATTGAGATTTGTCGATATTCACAGACTGTGAGCAAAAGCCCTTCTTTCTGACCTGCTTGATCTTGGGTTCACCAGCCCCTTGGGCTACGTGAATCAGGAGAAGCCTCTATTCTAATCCACAGACTTGGGACATTCCAGCCTTTACAATATCATGAGAGGTTTCTTTGATATAAATCTCTCTCTATATATATTTATGTGCTTTACTGGTTTTGCTTCTCTAGAGAACCCAGCCTAAGACACAGCGTATTTTCATTTTTTGTCTCCGACATTATAGTTTACATTTCCAGAAGTTCAATTGGAATCTTTTTATATCTTCCATGTCTCTGTTGAACATTTCGAACATATGGTTTACAGTTATAATAATTGTTTTATTGTTTTGTCTGATAATTCTGATATTTGTGCCAGCTCTGGTTTAGTTTTTTTTTTTTTTAATAATTTTTATTGTGCTTTAAGTGAAAGTTTACAAATCGAGTCAGTCTCTCACACAAAAACTTATATACACCTTGTTACATACTCCCAATTACTCTCCCCCTAATGAGACAGCCCACTCTCTCTCTTTCCATGCCCATTTCGCCAGCTTCTAACCCCCTCTACTCTCTCTTCACCCCTCCAGGCAGGAGATGCCAACATAGTCTCAAGTGTCCACCTGATCCAAGAAGCTCACTCCTCACCAGCATCCCTCTCCAACCCATTGTCCAGTCCAATCCATGTCTGCGGAGTTGGCTTCGGGAATGGTTCCTATCCCGGGCCAACAGAGGGTCTAGGAGCCATGACCACTGAGGTCCTTCCAGTCTCAGACTGTTAAGTCTGGTCTTTTTATGAGAATTTGGGATCTGTATCCCACTGATCTCCTGCTCCCTCAGGGGTTCTCTGTTGTGTTCCCTGTCAGGGCAGTCATCGGTTGTAGCTGGGCACCATTTAGTTTTTCTGGTCTCAGGATGATGTAGTCACTAGTTCATGTGGCCCTTTCTGTCTCTTGGGCTAGTAATTGCCTTGTGTCCTTGGTGTTCTTCATTCTCCTTTGATCCAGGTAGGTTGAGACCAATTGACGTACCTTAGATGGCTGCTTGCTAGCGTTTAAGACCCCAGATGCCACTCGTCAATGTGGGATGCAGAATGTTTTGTTAATAGATTTTATTATGCCAATTGACTTAGATGTCCCCTGAAACCATGGTCCCCAAACCCCTCTCCTTGCTACACTGGCCTTTGAAGCATTCAGTTTATTCAGGAATCACCTATGCTTTTAGTTTAGTCCAGTTGTGCTGCACCCCTCTGTCTTGCACGTTGTCTTTCCCTTCACCTAAAGTAGTTCTTGTCTACTATCTAATTGATGACTACCCCTCTCCCACCCTCCCTCCCTCCCCCCTCTCGTAACCACAAAAGAATGTTTTCTTCTCAGTTTAAACTATTTCTCAAGTTCTTATAATAGTGGTCTTATACAGTTTTGTCCTTTTGCAACTGACTAATTTCACTCAGCATAATGCCTTCCAGGTTCCTCCGTGTTATAAAATGTTTCACAGATTCCTCACTGTTCTTTATTGATGCGTAGTATTCCATTGTGTGAATATATCATAATTTATTTATCCATTCATCCGTTGATGGGCACCTTGGTTGCTTCCATCTTTTTGCTATTGTAAACAGTGCTGCAACAAACATGGGTGTGCATATATCCGTTTGTGCAAAGGCTCTTATTTCTCTAGGATATATTCCAAGGAGTGGGATTGCTGGATTGTAGGGTAATTTTTTTTTTCTACTTCTAGCTTTTTAAATTGATTTCCAAAGTGGTTGTACCATTTTGCATTCCCACCATCAGTGTATAAGTGTTCCAGTCTCTCCACAACCTCTCCAACATTTATTATTTTGTGTTTTTTGGATTAATGCCAGCCTTGTTGGAGTGAGATGAAGTCTCATTGTAGTTTTGATCTGCATTTCTTTAATGGCTAATGATCGTGAACATTTCCTCATATATCTGTTAGCAACCCGAACGTCTTCTTTAGTGAAGTGTCTATTCATATCTTTTGCCTGTTTTTTAATTGGGTTATTGGTCTTTTTGCAGTTGAGTTTTTGCAGTATTATGTAGATTTTAGAGATCAGGCACTGATCAGAAATGTCATAGCTAAAGACTTTTTCCCAGTCTGTAGGTAATCTTTTTACTCTTTTGGTGAAGTCTTTGGATGAGCATAAGTGTTTGATTTTTAGGAGCTCCCAGTTATCTAGTTTTTCTTCTACATCCCTGAATTTCTTTATTCCATCCTTAATGTCTTCTATATCCCAGTCATTTTTGAGCAGAGTTTTTATTGTTCAGTTTCCAAGTGTTTGATTTCTTTTCCCTGCTTTTCTGTTATTGATTTCTACTTTATGGCCTTATGGTCAGAGAAGATGCTTTGTAATATTTCAATGGTTTGGATTCTGCTAAGACTTGCTTTATGACCTAATATGTGGTCTATTCTAGATAATGTTCCATGTGCACTAGAAAAGAAAGTATACTTGTTTGCTGTTGGGTGGAGTGTTCTGTTTATGTCTGTGAGGTCGATCTGGTTGATTGTGGTGTTTAGATCTTCTGTGTCTTTATTGAGCTTCTTTCTGGATGTCCTGTCCTTCAGGGAAAATGGTGTTTTAAAGTCTCCTACTATTATTGTGGGGCTATCTCACTTTTCAGTGCTGATGGATTTTGTTTTATGTATCTTGCAGCCCTGTCTTTGGGTGCATAAATATTTAATATGGTTATTTCTTCTTGTTGTATTGTCCCTATAATCATTATATAGTGTCCTTCCTTATCTTTTCTGATGGATTTGACTTTAAAGTCTTTTTGGTCAGAAATTAATGTTGCCACTTCTGCTCTTTTTTGATTGTTGTTTGCTTGATATATTTTTTTCCATCCTTTGAGTTTTAATTTGTTCGTGTCTCTAAGTCTAAGACGTGTCTCTTTTAGGCAGCATATAGACGGATCTTGTTTTTTAATCCATTCTGCCCCTCTCTGTCTTTTTTTTGGTGCATGTTTTTTGGGTTTGGGTAGTCCATTGACATTCAGGGTAATTATGGATAGGTATGAATTTAGTGCTGACATTTTGATGTCTTTTTTTGTGTGTTGTTGACAGTTTCTTTTTCCCACTTAATTTTATGTGCTGAGTAGATTATCTTTATATATTGTCCTTTCCTCATATTTGTTGTTGTTGATTTTGTTTCTGCTGAGTCTCTATTTTTTTCTTGTATTTTATTTTGATGAGTAGGATAGTTTGTCTCCTTTGTGGTTACCTTATTATTTACCCCTATTTTTCTAAATTTAAACCTAACTTTTATTTCTTTATATCGCTGTATCTTCCTCTCCATATGGAGGGTGTATGATTACATTTCTTAGTCCCTCTTTATTATTTTAATGTTGTCTTCTTTTATGTAATAACATCGCTGATGCCCTGTTTTGAGCTTTTTTTTTTTTTTTTTTTTAAATAATCTTGCTTTGTTTTTTTGGATTTCCCTATCTGGGTTGACTTCTGGTTGCTCTGCGCAGCATTCTAGCCTTGGGTCGATACTTGATATTATTGATTTTCTAACCAAAGAACTCTCTTCAGTATTTCTTTAGTTTTGGTCTGGTTTTTACAAATTCCCTAAACTTGTATTTATCTGGAAATATCTTCATTTCATCTTCATACTTAAGAGACAGTTTTGCTGAGTATATGATTCTTGGCAGGCAATTTTTTTCCTTCAATTTTTTAAATATGTCATCCCATTGCCTTTTTGCCTGCATGGTTTCTGCCAAGTAGTCTGAGTTTATTCTTACTGGCTCTCCTTTGTAGGTGACTTTTTATTTATCCCTCGCTGCACTTATAATTCTCTCTTTATCTTTGGTTTTGGCAAGTTTGATTATGATATGTCTTGGTGACTTTCTTTTAAGATCTACCTTATGTGGAGTTTGATGAGCATCTTGGATAGATATCTTCTTATCTTTCACCATATCAGGGAAGTTTTCTGCCAACAAATCTTCAACAGTTCTCTTTGTATTTTCTGTTATCCCTCCCTGTCCTGGTACTCCAATCACTTGTAGGTAATTTCTTTTGATAGAGTCCCACATGATTCTTAAGGTTTCTTCATTTTTTAAAATTCTTTTAGCTGATTTTTCTTCAAATATATCAGTGCCAAGTGATTTATCTTTGAGTTCAGAAATTCTAGCTTCTACATGCTCAATTCTGCTCCTCTGACTTTCTATTGAGTTGTCTATTGCTGTAATTTTATTGTTAATCTTCTGAATTTCTGATTGCTTTCTGTCTATGTACTTTTCCAGCTTATTAAACTTTTCATTAGATCCCTGAATAATCTTTCTAATTACTTCAGTTGCTTTATCTCTGTGTTCCTTGGCTTGTTCTGCGTATTGCCTCATTTCCTTCCTGACGTCTTGATGAGTTCTGTGTATTAAACTTTTGTATTCTGCATCTGGTAATTCCAGGAATGCACTTTCATCTAGAAGATCCCTGGATTCTTTGTTTTGAGAGGCTGTTGAGGTGATCATGGTCTGTTTCTTTATGTGACTTGATATTGACTGTTGTCTCTGAGCCATCTATAAGTTATTGTATTAGTTTATGATTGCTTACTGTGTTGTAGCTTCTTGCTTTGTTTGTTTTGGTATACCCCTATGGGTTGCTTGAGTGAGCTATCTTGATTATTTTCACCTTTGGAGCTCTGGCATCCTGTCCCCAGATGGCTAGAGCTGTTCTCATGTATATCAGTCTTGGAGTCCATTCAGTTTTCTTGTATGAATTCAGCTCAATTTTCCAGGTAGCTGATCATCAAGTGTGTGTACAGGCTCTGTCCTACAGTCTTAGAGGGGCAAGGGTGATTGGCGTATATACTGGTATCTGATTGCAGCAGGGGGTCATGATCTGAACAAGGCAGGGGGCTGAGAACCAAACCCCCACTCTCTCTGAGGAAATCACATCCCTGTTCCCTAGAGTGTGCAGGTGAATGGGTTCTGCAGATGGATCATGGGCACCCATAGTTTTTGGTTGTAAGGACTAGAAGTTACCAATTATCTCTGGACCCCTGTCTCGGGTGGCTGGGTGACCTGAGTGGAGCTACCAGTCCTTAGGTCCCTGATGTGGGTAGGCGTGGACCTTGTTTAATAGGCAAAGCAATGTCAAACATCAAATTCTCACCTCTCCACAGCACAGCTGAAATGGTTGGAGTTTGCCAACAAGGGCCTATTCTCCCAAAATAGGCCAACACAGGTCCATGCAGAAGGGAAAGGTGCTCAAAGTCCATGGACGGTTTATGTCTGGAGAGAAGCCGCTTCTGTCCTGAGCTCCCCCGATTAATGCAGCTAGCAAATTATCTTTTCCCCCAGTTGCAATTTTTTTCCTTCCCCAAGGCCGGGAGGATGGGTATAGGTGCTCAACAGGGCCTATCTCAGGCCCAGGGAATTCAGCTGCTAAAGCTGGCTTGGTGGTGGGGGGGCATGGTAAAATAGACGCAGGTACTTAGCTTTTGCTGAGAGCATGGTTATTCTCAGGTTCCGGAGGTGTGAGTGGGCTGTGTGTCTGGCTGCTTCTCCCTGAGGAAACTGCGGCTGAATGCTTGTACTAGCTCTCCAGTGCCGTTCCGGGGATGGTGCCTGAGGGCTCCCAGTGATTCAGGTCCGGTAACTCCTCTCCGCTTCTGAACGGTCTCTTCCTCCCCCTGCCCCTCAGTTTGTTTTCTAAGTTTGCCTTTGAAGCTCAGGGCTCCCAGCTTGTCACAGATATTCTCGTTTCATTTGTTTTTGGGGCCTTTGTTGTAAAGAGGGCTTGCCAGAAGTGTCTGTCTATTCCCCCATCTTGGGTCCTCCACCCTCTGGCTTAGGTCTCCTCATTTTGGGACAAATTATCCTGCTTCTTTAAATGTCTGGTAATTTTTTGATTGGATAGAAAACTATGAAATTACCTTTTTAGGTGCTGCATAGTTTTGTTTTCATGTAATATTTTTGAGCTTTGTTCATGGGCACAGTTAAGGTTACTTGGAGAAATTATGATCTTTTTGCGTCATCTCAGGGAGCCTGCTGGGCTGCAAATTCTCCCTTCCTGTTGTTTTACAGGTCACCTCACTTGATTTTTGTCTTTCAGGGATCGCTGTCCTTTGTTGTTTTATACTCTGGGTCTTGAAAAGCACTGTTTCATATATTTTGCCCACTTTTGAGGTTGTTTGGGTGGGAAGGTAAATCCCTGTTATTTCAACTTGGCCAGAAATGGGTGTCTTTAAGAAGCATTTTAAACACCAACTTGCTTCATTAGTATTGTGAACGCAAATGAAGACCAAATTACATGTGGCTTCTAAGTAGGCCTTTTTTCTCTCAACAAAATACTCTATTAATTTGTTACTTTTATTATTTGACATGCATGATTATACTGATATTTTCTCACCTTAATTAAATCAATTTATTCTTTAGCAGGGTACCAGTTGAGTGGATTCTACTTTTAATTGAAAAGATATTATTGTGGCCATTCTGAGGAGAAAATTACTCTTTTTGGAAGAACATCAGTGTTTCAGTTCTATTTAATATGTGGGAGTGAAAATCTATTCAGTGTGTTGATCTGACTTGAAAGAGTTCACATTTAATCAGAGAGTGGGCAATTATCTACTGGTTTAACCAACCCCCAAATTTGCCTGACTTTGTCTTTCTTGAATATTTTCTTCTATTTCTGAGAAGTTAAAATGTGATTTTATGATATTTTTGTATTGGTAGAAAAATATAAGAGAAAAAGCAGTGGAGCAGAACTCTGTAAAGCTGATATCTATATCCACTTCTGCCACTAATTAACCATTTACTCTAAGGCAAGTCACTGAACTTTGCTAGGTCTCATTTTCTTAATTTGTAAAATGAGGTTGACCACTTGTTTCTACTCTATAACATGCCAACAGCTTTTTGGATCCATGGTTCAGAGTACAGTTTTGGAAGAATAACACATAACAAAAATTTTAAGTCTCTTACACTGCTGTGAATTTGCCGTAATTCCTTTGATGAAGATGAAGATAATGATGGTCATTTGAAGCTGTGAATCAAATTGAGTGATAAAAAGAAATCAACCAACCAACCAACAAATTCTCTCCATCAAAATAAAACTCCTTCCTTTAGGTAATTGATGAAAAGCATAACTGGAAATGGCAAGGTTGTGCCATGTGTTTTCTTTTTATATGATTTTAGGATGACAGAACTCACATGTAAACTGCTTACCTATCAGTATCACTAATGTGAGATAGCACCCCCCTTCCATTTTTTAAAACTTTTATATCAAGGTGTACATACAATAAAATGTACAAAGTGCACTAGCCTTAAGTACACAAATTGAAAGATTTTTACATATGTATACACCCGCATAAACATCACTCTAATCAAGAAATGAAATATTTCTGTCACCTTGCAAAGTTCCTACTCTCCAATCCCCCACCCCCACCAGAGGTATCCATTTTTTTGGTTTCTATCACCATTGACCTTGAACTTCATACAAATGTAATCATATTGTGTATATTCTTTTGCTTCTGGCTTTATTCACTGAGCATAATCCATGCTGTTGTGTGTGTCAGTAGTGTATTCTTTTTTTTTTTAATTGCCGTTTAGTGTTCCATAGTATGACTATATCACAATTTATTTATCAGTTCACCTGTTGATGAGCATTTGGGTTGTTTCCAGATTTTGGCTATTATTAACATGGCCATTATAAACATTTTCTGCATGTCTTTTGGTGGATGTATTTACTCATTTACATTGGGTGTATACCCAGGGATGGAATTGCCAGAATATAGGGAAGGCTCAGGTTTATGTTTAGTAAATTCTATCCTGGCCCTGATTTGAGGTCTTAAGCAGCTTTGGCATTTCCATTTCTTAAGAGGAAAGAATTACTTTGAACAAATCATAGAATTGAAAAGTAATATCTAAAGAAAAGAGGTACATGGTGATTTTATTTAGATTCATTGTACACCAGATGGTTAGATAATGACTGGTAGGAGGTCCAGGTCTGGTAGGCAGGAGGGAGCACAGTTGGGGAGAATATATGTGTGGATCTCATGAGGGAGCATAGGAAATAGATAGAGCCTGAGGGTGGCGCTAAGTGTGCCTGTGAAGTCCCTGCATAGGGTGAGACTGCTAGGACAGAGATGGGGTGCAGCATGGGGATACATGCACAAGCCAGGGTTTACTCTCCCAAGAGGAGATGAATGGGGAATGGAGCTCAAACCGGAAACTGGAACCAGAGTCCTCACACAGAAAAACTGTTGCTCTGGGGACAGGAGAGCTCTGCTCTGTTTCCTATAGCATATAATCATTCTCCACCTTTGAGGTACATAAAATTATGTGAGATTAAAGCAGAATACCTGGGTACAGGGTCTAGCCATCAGTATTTTTTGAAAGCTCTCTGCTGATTCTAATAGGAAGTCAGGGTTGAAAATTGTTAATCTGGGTGAGTTGGTGTTGCACACTCTGAGAGACACTGAGCTCAACTCAGAACATCCCAACTGGCTTGCCAAGGCACTCTAGTTTGCCCCAGTGGTTTACAGATGTGCTCTGAATTAGCTCCAGATGTATCAAGATACTGTTTCCCCTCAGCCTCCAGGAAGGCTGAAACATCGAGGCAGTTACTTTTGGTCACAAATGACCTTTTCTTCTTACCCCAATGTATAAAAAAAAATATTTTCTGTGTGTGCCATGAAGTGAAAAAGGGTAGAAAAAAAACTGAAAGCACCCACCCCTGCTCCTTAATGCACCATACTTCTAGCTAAGCATTAAGCCTGCTGTATGTGTGTGTGGGGGCACAGGGTGGTCAAAAGAGCGATTTTATTAAGACTCTCTGTACCCTAAATTGTTAGATGATGACATTGGGAAGTAGAGAGAATTAGAAGCTTTGGTTCAAGGGGTTAAAACGGCCAATTAAAATTAAGAAACTGGTAGTCTTTCCAAGCCATTTCTCCTTGAGAATTGTACCAAACAAGTACCACATTGTTATGCAAATAACAGACATCTGTATGTTGTTTGCCAACCACACCCTCCTTCGTAAGGCATTTTCATAAGCACTGCTATGCCAATTTTTAAAATAAGTTGCTGTAAAAAATTGGCATAGCAAGCTTACAAAAATACATGGGGTGGGGGGGAGTGTAGTTAGAAAACAAACATAGAAGGTGAGTGTTATTTGCGTAAAATGCTACGTTAAATTTAATGAGAATTTAGGTCTAAGATTAACTATCTTTAAAAGAGATCCCAAGGATTAAAACATACCAAAAATTACTTGCATAATTCTCTTTTACCAAACTGAAGAAACCAAACCTATGGCCCATTGAGTTTGTTCCAACTCATGACAACCCCATATCTGTAGACTAGAACTACACTCCATAGGATCTTCAAGGCTGTGAGCTTTCAGATGCAGATCACTAGACCTTTCTTCCGATGCACCTCTGGGTGGACTTGAACCTCCAACCTTTTGGTTAGTAGGTGAGTGCTTGACTGTTTACACCACTCAGGGGCTCCTCTTGCTTATATATATATATATATATAAAAAAACCCACTAAAGCTGGAGAGGAAGAATTCCACCTGTTTTCAGTTGCTGCCATTCAAAAAAAAAAAAAAATTTTTTTTTTTTTCATTCAAGGTAGTCCTGGCTTCACGACCCCTCCTGCTCCATTGTTTTCCACCTGACACACTTAAAAGGAAGGCCCTGAGCAAGGAAGGATTCCTGGGGAGTCTGGAGTTTGCACCTGGTAGATTCAGGAGGTAGGTAACTCACTGCAAAGGGGAGGACAGGAGCTCAGTGTAGGATGGTTTTACAAAGAGAAAAATAGCCATATCCCTTCTCAGATTTATGGCACAAAATGAGAGAAATACATGGGTAAATGTGCAACATCGTTTTGGGAAATATTTTTATATAGAATTTACCTGGTCCCAGGTATGAAGTATTTTTTTTTCTGAAGTGATTTCTAAGAAACATTTGTTTCATTCTTTTTTCTCAGAATGTTAATAGATGTTCTATGAAAAAAGGTGTTTTGTTGCCAGATGTTTGTGTGTTTCAGTGTTAACCAGGTGCAGTTACTGCAGAGCTTCTCAGAGCCTTCCTATACTGATGTGTATGCAGTTCTCTAAAAGGGATGCACAGTATGGGCCTTTTCCAAACACATTTAACTATAGAACCATTCTTTCTTAGAACATCTCTTCGTGTTGGTGCTCCACAGAATAGATGTTAGGAAATGCTGTGTTGGAAAAAGAGATCGCTGAAAACATAAATTTTGGATTTTTTTTTAGAGTATTCCACCAAAAGCCTTTCAAGTCAGGACCCAGAAAACTAACTTCTTCCTTTTGTAATTTTCTTCTCTAATCATTCTTCAAGCCCTTGCCAAACAGATGTTCTGAATCAAACACCTCATATGCACCATGACGGTTAAAGAGAAACCAAGCAATTTGTATGGTCTGGATCTCAGTTTTTCATCTGTGAAATGAGAAGGGTGGATTATGATTGCTAATGTCTTTTCCAGCTCTTTAATTCTAAGCCTTTTTGATTCAAGAAGCATGATCCCTGGGCCCAAGGTACTAACTGTCTAGCTTGGGGTACAAGGCAAACACAAATGACATAACTAGCAAGCCATGGCATATATCCATGTGCCAAATCGTGTGGTGTAGATTAAAGGGGCCATACAAGTGCAGAGAGGGGAAGTCAATGAGGTTGGAGAATATTTAGCTCTCTGTGTTTTTTCTTCCTGCATTAGGTACTCAACAGAGACCCTACAACAATGATATAACCAGAATGTATTTGGCTATGGAGACATAAAATTCATACACTACATGGGAGGGTTTTGTGGTATGTCTACTTAAGCTCATTTAATAACAGTGCAGGGGTTAGCTACAATGTAAGATTAATGAAAACACCCCTGCCCACTTAAGCACTTTATACTTACTGAAACAATCACTAGGTCACTAATGCTTTTTGTAGAACTCAAAGACTTGGACTAAATAATATTTTAGGCTAAAGGCATGAATAGTATCCTAGAAGAGTTTTAAGGGATCATCTAGATGAAAGGCTTACAAACCTTCTTTGGAAAGGGCCAGATAGTAAATATTTTAGGCTTTTCAGACCCTTAGGTCACTGTGGCAACTATTCAACTTTGCTGTTGTAGCGCAAAAGCAACTGTGTTGTTGTTGTTTGGTACTCTTGAGTCAGCTCTGACTCACAGTGATGCCATGTACAACAGAACTAAACACTGCCTCGTCCTGCACCATCCTGACATGGGCTATGTTAGAGCCCATTGTTGCAGCCACTGGGTTAATCCATCTTGTTGAGGGTTATCTTAGGCTGGGTTCTCTAGAGAAGCAAAACCAATAAAGCATATATATATATTTATTTATGTCAAGGAAATGGCTCATGGGTTCTCTAGGGAAGCAAAACCAATAAAGTATCTATCATCTATCTATCAATCTATCAATCAATCTATCAATCTCTCTCTCTCTCTTTCAATTTATGTCAAGGAAATGGCTCATGGGGTTGTAAAGTCTGAAACATCCCAAGTCTGTGGGTCAGGCTGAAGGCTTCTCCTGATTCATGTAGCTGCAGGGGCTGGTGAACCCAAGATGAGCATGTTAGAGAGAAAAGCCATTGCTTACAGGCTGTGAAGATCAATAAATCCCAAGATCAGCAGGCAAGACTGCAGGTAAGCTACTAGCTCAAGTCCCAAGAGCCAGAGATCAGATGAACAGGAGCCAGCTGCAGCATCCACAGTGAGAAAAACAATGAGCCTTGCCAGAATGTTCATTTATATTTGATGCAGGCCACATGCCCAAGGAAACTCACCCTTTGAACTAATTGGCTACTCACAGGAGGTCCCATCATGGGGTGATCACAACATCATACAACTGCCAAACCACTGAAAAAGTTGACACACAAACTTAACTATCATAGTCCACCCCTTGCCAACTTGGCACCTGTATGCAACTCCTTAAACTGTACATAGGACAACATGCAATACAGGGGAAGTCAGAGCAGTTGGACTAAACCAAAAGCTAAGAAATTTCCTGAACACAACCAAACACTTCAAGGGACAGAGTAGCAGAGGCTAGGGTCTGGGAACCATGGTTTCGGGAGACATCTAGGTCAATTGGCATAACAAAGTTTACTAAGAAACTGTTCTGCATCCCACTTTGCTGAGGGGTGTCTGGGGTCTTAAAAGCTTTCAAGTGGCCGTCTAAGATACATCAATTGGTTTCAACCCCCTTGGAGCAAAGGAGAATGAAGAACACCAAGCACACAAGGAAATTATTAGCCCAAGAGGCAAAAGGGCCACATAAACCAGAGACTTCATCAGCCTGAGACCAGAAGAACTAGTTGGTGCCTGGCTACCACCAATGACCACCCTGAAAGGGAACACAACATAGAGCAGGAGAAAAGGGTGGAGCAGAACTCAAACTCAAGTAAAAAGATCAGACTTTAATGGTCTGACTGAGACTGGAAAAACCCCCGAAGCCATGGCCCCCAGATGCTCTGTTAATCCAGAATTAAAACCATTCCTGAAGCTAACTCTTGAGACAAAGATTAGACTGGACTATAAAAGACAAAATAATACTCATGAAGAGCGTGCTTCTTAATTCAAACAGATACACAAGACTAAATAAGCCTATCCAGGGGGCAGGATGAGAAGGCAGGAAGGGACAGGGCTGGTTGGAGGGACACGGGAAACCCGGGTAGAAAGAGGGAGTGTGCTGTCACATTATAGGGATTGCAACTAGTGTCACAGAACAGTATGTGTATAAATTTTTGTACGAGAAATAAACTTGAGCTGTAAACTTTCACCTAAAGTACAATTAAAAAAAAAAAAAAGACAATATATAACCTCTGAATAAAGAAAATTATAAAGTCATACTTGCAGCTAACATGATACGATGAACACACATACAACCAAAAATGCACTAGTCCTGTCTGCATCTTATATTTATAACTGAAGAAAACAAAAATATTTGATGTGCACACGCAAAGCAGAAATACTCATAACAATTGCAGACCTTGTTTCTGCAACTGGTCGTGACCCGTATTTACAATTACTTTCTTCCACCACCCAGTCCGTATTCCCTTTGCCCTCAGCAAGCATCTCAGCTGGTGGTGGTTCTTTGCCTGGCGGGGTGACTCAGAGCTTCATTCCCGAAGTGACCTGGGCCATTAGTAGTTATTTTGGAATTGGGTTGCTGTAGTTTTCCTTTGACTGTAATCACAGGGGATGGTAGTACTGAGAGATGCTCTAAGGGATTGCCTGCATTCCAGACATACTGTTCTTTACCTTCATTATGTGATAATATCAACCCAATTTCCTCTTGGTAATCAGAAACTATCACACCGGCCAGTATGGTAACTCCTTTCTTTGCCTGTTGATTCAGAGGGACAAGGAGTGCAAAGCAGACAGGTGGCATTCTTAGCTTCCAGTTCAATGGAATCAGTGATGTGTCTCCAGGTGGGAGCATTCCTTCCTTTGGAATTAAGACCTCTAGACCCGCAGAGATAAGGTTGTGGGGACAAGAAGCAAAAATATTGCAAGTGAGTTGCTAGGGGTAATAGTGAGTGGTGCCACTCCCACTTCCACCCCTTGATTCCTGGACCCATGAGTCCTGGCTATGGGAGAAACAGTACCATATATTGGATGCTGGTTTAGACCATATATACAGCCTCCTGGAGAACACTGACCCAATCCTGCCATGTACTGCCATCTAGCTGGCATCATAATTGTGTCTTTAGAAGGCCATTCCATCATTCTATCAAGCCAGCTGCTTCAGGATGATGGGGAACATGGTAAGACCAGTGAATTCCGTAAACATGGGCCCACTGCCACACTTCATTTGCTGTGAAGAGGGCCACTTGATCTGAGGTGATGCTGTGTGGGTTACCATGACAGTAGGTAAGGCAACCTGTAAGTCCATAGGTGGTAGTTTTGGCAGAAGCATTGAGTTCAGGGGAGGCAAATCCATATCCAGAGTAAGTGTCTATTCCAGCAAGAACAAAACACTACCCTTTCCATGATGGAGTGCTCCAGTGTAATCGATTTGCCACCAGTTGCTCACTGATCACCTTGAGGGCTGGTGACATATCGGAGACTCAGTGTTGGTCTCTGCTGCTGGCGGATTGGGCACTAAGCAGTGGCTGTAGCCAAGTCAGCCTTGGTGAGTAGAAGTCCACATTGCTGAGCTCGTGCATAACCTCCATCTCTGCCACCATAACGGCTTTTTTGTGACCCCATTGAGCAATGATGGGAGTAGCTGGGGAAAGAGGATGATGAGTTTCCAAAGAATGTCTCATCCTATTCACTTGATTGTTAAAATCCTCCTGCTGAGGTCACCCTTTGATGAACATTCATATGAGACACAAATATCATTCAGAGAGTTCTACCTACATACATCTTCCCCATACATCCTTGTCACCAATTTTCCAATCATGTTCCTTCCAAGTCTCTGACGATCCAGCTGAACCATTAGGAATCATGGCCCAACCAAGTTCACACACAATCATAACCATCACAAAGATTGTCTTAGTTGTCTAATGCTGCTATAACAGAAATACCACAAGCGGATGGTTTAACAAAGAGAAATTTATTCTCTTAGTCTAGGAGGCTAGAAGTCTGAATTCAGGGGTGCCAGCTTCAGGGGAAGGCTTTCTTTCTCTGTCAGCTCTGGGGGAAGGTCCTTGCCATTAATCTTCCTTGGTTGAGGAGCTTCTCAGTGCAGGGACCCTGGGTCCAAAGGATGCGCTATTCTCCTGGCTCTTGTTTCTTGGTGGTAGGAGGTCCCCATGTCTCTCTGCTCAGGTCTCTCTTTTATATCTCAAAAAAGATTGACTTAAGACACAACCTAACCTTCTAGATTAAGTCCTGCCTCATTAACTTAACTGCCTCTAATCCTGCCCCATTACCATCATAAAGGTAGGATTTACAATACTTAGAAAAAAAAATGGTGGACAACCATGCACTACTGGGAATCACGAACTAAGCAAGTTGACATACTTTTTTTGCGGGGAGAGGGGCAACACAATTCAATCCATAACAAAGGTCTTCTTCTTTTTTGCTGACCCTCCACTTTACCATGAATGATGTTCTTCTCCAGGTACTAGTCCCTCCTGAAAACATGTCCAAAGTACATGAGTTGAAGTCTCCACATCCTCACTTCTGAGAAGCATTCTGGCTGTATTTCTTCCAAGACAGGTTTATTCCTTCTTCTGGAAGTCCATGGTATATTCAATATTCTCTGCCAATATCATAATTCAAATGCATCAGTTCTTCTTTGTCTTCCTTATTCATTGTTCAGCTTTCACATGCATATGAGACAATCGGAAATACCATGGCTTGGGTCAGGTGCACCTTACTCCTCAAGGTGACATCTTTGATTTTAACACTTTAAAGAGGTCTTTTGCAGCAGATTTTTCCAATGCAATAATACATCATTTGATTTCTTGACTACTGCTTCCATGGGCACTGATTGTGGATCCAGGTAAAATGAAATCTTGACAACTTCAGTCTTTTTTCCGTTTATCATGATGTTGCTTATTGGCCCAGTTGTGAGGATTTTTGTTTTCTTTATGTTGAGGTATAATCTATACTGAATGCTGTGGTCTTTGGTCTTCATCAGTAATTGTTTCAAGTCCTCCTTGCTTTCGGCAAGCAAGTTTATGTCATCTGGATATCGCAGTTTGTAAATGAGTCTTCCTCCAATCCTGATGGCGTGTTCTTCATATAGTCCAGCTCCTCGGATTATTTGCTCAGCATACAGATCGAATAAGTATGGTGAAAGGATACAACCCTGATGCACCCCTTTTCTGATTTTAAACCATGCAGTATCCCTTTGTTCTGTTTCAATGGCTGTCTTTTGGTCTATGTACAGGTTCTGCATAGACACAATTAAAACCCATTGCCGTTGAGTCAATTCTGACTCATAGCGACTGTATAGGACAGAGTAGAAGTGCCCCATAGGGTTTCCAAGGAGCAGCTGGTGGATTCAAAGTGCCCACCTTTTGGTTAGCAGTCAAACGCTTAACCACTGCACCACCAGGTTCCAAACACAATTAAGTGTTCTGGAATTCCCATTCTTCACAATGTTATCCATAATTTGTTATGATCCTGCAGTCAAATGCCTTTACATAGTCAATAAAACATAGGTAAACATCTTTCTGATAGTCTCTGCTTTCAGCCAAGATCCATCTGACATCAGCAATGCTATCCGTCATTCCGTGTCCTCTTTTGAATCTGGCTTGAATTTCTGGCAGTTCCCTGTTGATATACTGCTGTGACTGTTTTTGAATTATCTTCAACAAAATTTTACTTGCGTGTGATATTAATGATATTGTTGTATAATTTCCACATTCTGTTGGATCACCTTTCTTTGGAATGGGCACAAATATAGATCTCTTCTAGGGGGTTGGCCAGGTAGCTGTCTTCCAATTTTTTTTTTGCGTAGATGAGTAGCACTTCCAGTGTCGCATTCCTTTGTTGAAACATCTCAATTGCAACCATAAGCAAACATCGAAAATACATAAATAATTGGGTGTTGCTGTGTTCCAATAAAACTCTATTTACAAAAATGGAAGACAGGCTGAATTTCTTTTGTGGGGTATTGTTGTCAACCCATGACCTGCATGAAGAACAGGGTAATAAAGGGGTTTGCTCAGCATACAGGTTGAATAAGTATGGTGAAAGATACAACCCTGATGCACACCTTTCCTGACTTTAAACCATGCAGTATACCCTTGCTCTGTTTGAACGACTACCTCTTGATCCATGTACAGGCTCCTCATGAGCACAATTAAGTTTTCCAGAATTCCCATTCTTTGCAATGTTATCCATAATTTGTTATGATCCACACAGTCAAATGCCTTAGCATGGTCAATAAGACAGAGGTAAACGTCTTTCTGGTATTCTGTGCTTTCAGCCAGGATCCATCTGACATCAGCAATGATATCCCTGGTTCCACATCTTCTTCTGAATCCAGTTGGAATTTCTGACAGTTCCCTGTTGATGTAGTGCTGCAGCCATTTTTGATCTTCAGCAAAATTTTACTTGTGTGTGATAGTAATGATGTTGTTTGATAATTTCTGCATTCAGTTGGATCACCTTTCTTTGGAATGGCATAAATGTGGATCTCTTCCAGTCAGTTGCCATGTAGCTGTCTTCCAAATTTCTTGGCATAGATGAGTGAACACTTCCAGCACTGTATCAGTCTGTTGAAACACGTCAATTTGCAGTCGGTCAATTTCTGCAGCCTTGTTTTTTGCCAATGCCTTCGGTGCACCTTGGACTTCTTCCCTCAGTACCATTGGTTCCTGATCATGTGCTATCTTCTGAAATGGTTGAATGTCAACCAGTTCTTTCTGGTATTAGGCACCAGCTTTGTACTAGATGCTGAGGGTAATGGTCAACTAAGAAGACACCATCATTCCCTAACTGAGCTCATAGACTAGTGGAGAAGACTGATAACATAATCTTTCAATTTAACATATACTTACAAATGTTGAAAATGATATAGAGGAAAGGTATAGATGTAATGAGGGTATAAAATAGGGAAACTGAAGGTTTTTCTGAGGAAGTGATGTTTGTGGTGCTGAGTGGGTGTTAACCAGTGAAGGAGAGATGTGGGATGGAAGGGAGAAATGGATAGAGGCCTTGAGAGGAAAGAATGCATGATGCATTTGAGGAATTGGTAGAGGCCAGGATGCCCAGAGCACAGACACACAAATGTGTCTGGAGAGAGTGACGAGGACCTGGTCCCTCAGAATCCTGTAGACCAGATTAATGGTAAATCACCATTGCAGAGGTTTAAGCATCTTACTACGATCACTCAGGCTACAGTGTATTGCAGTAGAACAAAAGTGGCTGTGAGAAGGTCAGTTCAGAGAAGCTTGCTGGACGATGGTCGTTTGGATCAGAGATCTCGGTGGTGGTTGAGATGGAGAGAGGCAGAAGGAACTAAGAGACTTTTAGGAGGATTTGTTGAGGATCGAATACAGTGGCAAGGGAGCACAAGGAGCCTTACGTAAGTTTTAGGAATTATCCCAATGCCTGGCTTGTGAAACTGGACATAAAAAAAACAAAAAAACGAGGGTATTATGCCTTAGGTGGGGAACACTAGAAGAGAGATGGGTTTTAGAGAGGGACAGGTGTGTGCGTGCGGTGGTGGGGGGGAGGGGGGGCCCTTGTTTCTTTTGTGGTTGAGTTTGAGGTGCTATGGAGATATTGAATAGGCAGTTGAGTACATAGGGCTTGGCTAGTCTCCACTCTAATCACGATTACAGTTTGTGTTATCTTTAAAATGCGAAGGGAAAGCAGAAGAATTTGGGTCAAAAAATGAATATAGAAATGCTAACTCACCTGCCACTGTTCTGTGATCCTGGAGCTATGTCTAACAGGAAATCCCAGCTGCTGAAGTTGGCTTAAAGTAAAATGACATAGACTAGGATTCTTCAGCGCCCTTCCTATCCATCTTTGGGACATCAAATCAAGGAGGGGCCACCTTTGATAAAGTCTTGCGGATCAGAAGGAGGCTTCTTCAGGCAGTGGTACTGCAACGTTTGGTGTCTTCCCATCCACATTAAAATAAAATCCAAACTCCCTTCTTACAAGATCATGCACTATCTTGCCCTATTCTACCTCTCTGATGTCATCTGGCACCCTTCTCCCCAGATTCTAGCCAGGCTAGCTTCATGGTTATACCTCTCACAAGACAGACTTGCTTCTGCCTCAGGCCTATTGATCTTGAAGTACTCTTCCGGGGATATTCCTCCTCCTTTGCCCTCTTAATGGTGGGCTCCTTCTCAGAAGAAGGTTTAAGCTTGAATTTCTCCTGCTCAGTGGGGCCTTCCCTGAGCACTTATTTGGAGTACTCATCCCTATCACTTTCTATTCCACTATCCTGTTTTATTTTCTTCATTGATCTTACCCTAGATAAAATTGCGTTTGTGTGTTTACTCATCTATTTCTCCCTCCTGAATGAAAGTTGTATGAGAATGGCAACTGGGTCTGCCTTGTTTAGTGCCTTATCATCAGCACCTATTACAGTGCCTGTTATGTTGGAAGTGCTCGATAAGCTTTTGTTTAATGAGTGAGTTCTACTCCCAAGGCATTGGGAAAACACAGATGAATATGGAGGAGGAATGCTAAGTGTTGAGGGCTGCAAGTGTCAGACTTTGGAGAAATGTTGGTGCTCTAGAGAAGAGCAGAGTGTGGGGACAACTGGGAGCAGAGATACTGAGGCCAAACCGTTCTGGAAAGTGCTGCAAAAATATTTCCACTTTTCAATAACATTATGTCACAGTCCTGGCTACTAGCTGGGAAAAGCTTTCAACTCTATTAGGAAGTCTAGAAAAAACTTCCAATTTTATCATGGCAGTCAAGGGGAAAATGGGATTGATTTTATAAAGATCTTCTTTAAAATAAGCTTTGATGGAACAAAACCCATAAAGTGAAGGATTCTGAATTTAAAATGGGCAACCTAAGGAGGTTCAGAGGATGAGTTCGTTTAAATCAAAATTCTCAGTATATTGTCAGAATTTTTCTGTCCTTTGGAGAGGTCTGGACATTTTTGAAAATAATCCCACTCCCCTATGAAAAGTCAATGATTTCCTTGTCTGAATGTTGGCTATATAGTTACATATATTCAAACCCCACTCCAGTAAAACTCACTCTCATGTGCAGACCAATAACAACCAGAGGTTATTTATCAGAGATTTGAGTGAAATGTTTATTGCTCATCACTCAGCATGTGAAGCTACTGCTATTGCATATGGAAACTCATTTTTGGGGCAGGCAAATTTTAACATGAAAGTTGACCTGTGGGTAGGTGGCCAACTGTGTAGAAGCACTTGCCATATCCAGTTTTGCTGGAACTTCATTAAGTAAGCCACACTTGGGGTTCCAAATCATTCATTGCCCCCACTACTTGTGACAATAGAAATAGGAATTTTGAAGAGCATCAAATTCAAAAATGGGTAAGTCTGGTCCATTTCTGGCTTTCCACCTAAGTAAGTGTGGAGTCTCTTGTGCCACAAATGGTTAAGCACATGCCTATTAACTGAGAGGCTGGTGGTTCAAATCTACCCAGAGGTGTCTCAAAAGAAAGGCCTGGCAATCTACCTCCAAAGGATCACAGCCAATGAAAACCCTGTGGAGCACAGTTCTACTCTGAAACACATGGGGTCACCAGGAGTTGGGCTCGATTCAAAGGCACCTGGTTTGGTTTTTTGATTTAATTGTTCAATGCTGAATGAGATAGATACAGTCCCTGCCATAATGGAGGAAACAACAACAGCAGTGGCACAATAGTGATAATAAAAAAATATTTTACTGAAGACTTTCAACGTTCCAAGAACTCTTCCAGCCGATGCATGTGAACTATCTCATTCAATCCTTCTAAGCACGGTGAGGTACGTCCTACTATTATTGTGGTCATTTTCCAGATGAGCACCCTGAGACACAGAGAGGTTATGTAAGTTCATTTGACTTATTCCTGCTCCCGTCAGAGTCGATTCTGACTCATAGCAACCTCATAAGACTGAGTAGAACTGCCCCATAAAGTTTCCAAGGAAAGGCTGGTGGATTTGAACTGCTGACCTTTTGGTTAGCAGCTGTAGCTCTTCTCCACTTAGCCACCAGGCCTCCAAGTTCACGCGACTAGGAAGTAGCAAAAGTAAATTTTGAACCCAGATTCCACAGTGTATTCTCTTAATCACATACCTTAAACAGGTAATAATAATATGGAACAATGAGTGCTACAGTGGAAATACAATAGAGGCATTCTTTTTTTAAAAAATTTTTATTTTGCTTTAAGTGAAAGTTTACAAATCCAGTCTCTCATACAAAAATTTATATATGCCTTGCTATATACTCGTAATTGCTCTCCCCTTAATGAGACAACATACTCCTTGCCTTCACTCTCTATCTTCGTGTCCATTTGGCCAGCTTCTGATCCCCTCTGTCCTCTCATCTCCCTTCCAGACAGGAGATGCCAGTATAGTCTCATAGGTCTACTTGATCCAAGAAGCTCTCTCTTCACCAGTACGATTTTCGATACCATAGTCCAGTCCAATCCCTGTCTGAAGAGTTGGCTTTGGGAATGGTTCCTGTCTTGGGCTAACAGGAGATCTGGGGACCATGACCTCCAGGGTCCTTCTAATCTCAGTCAGACCATTAAGTCTGGTCTTTTTTACTAGAATTTGGGGTCTGCATCCCATGGCTCTCCTGCTCCCTCAGGGGCTCTCTGTTGTGTTCCCTGTCAGGGCAGTCATAGATTGTAGCCAGGCACCATCTAATTCTTCTGGACTCAGGCTGATGTAGCCTCTGGTTTATGTGGTCCTTTCTGTCTCTTGGGCTCATAATTACCTTGTGTCTTTGGTGTTCTTCATTCTCCTTTGATCCAGGTGGGTTGAGACCAATTGATGCATCTTAGATGGCTGCTTGCTGGCGTTTAAGGCCCCAGAAGCCATTCTCCAAAGTCGGGTGCAGAATGTTTTCTTAATAGGTTTTATTATGCCAATTGACTTAGACGTGCCCTGAAACTACGGTCCCCAAACCTCCATTCCTGCTATGCTGGCCTTCGAAACGTTTAGTTTATTCAAGAAACTTCTTTACTTTTGGTTAAGTTCAGTTGTGCTGACCTCTCCTGTATTGTGTTGTCTTTCCCTTCACCTAAAATAATTCTTATCTGCTATTTAATGAGTGAAAACCCCTCTCTCTCCTTCCCTCCCCCATCTTGTAACCAACAAAGCATATTTTCTTCTCTGTTTAAACTATTTCTCCAGTTATTATAATAGTGGTCTTATACAATATTTGTCCTTTTGCAGCTGACTAATTTCACTCAGAATAATGCCTTCCAGATTCCTCCGTGTTATGAAATGTTTCACGGATTCATCTTTGTTCTTTATTGATGCATAGTATTCCATTGTGTGAATATACCATAATTTATTTATCCATTCATCCATTGATGGGCACCTTGGTTGCTTCCATCTTTTTGCTATTGTAAACAGTGCTGCAGTGAACATGGGTGTGCATATATCTGTTCGTGTAAAGGCTCTTAATTCTCTAGGATATATTCCAAGGAGTTGGATTGCAGGATCGTATGGTAATTCTATTTCTAGTTTTTTAAGGAAGCACCAAATCGATGTCCAAAGTGGTTGTACCATTTGACATTCCCACCAGCAGTGTATAAGTGTTCCAGTTTCTCCACAACCTCTCCAACATTTATTATTTTGTGTTTTTTGGATTAATGTCAGCCTTGTTGGAGTGAGATGGAATCTCATTGTAGTTTTGATTTGCATCTTTTTAATGGCTAATGATCGTGAGCATTTCCTCATGTATCTGTTAGCTACCTGAATGTCTTCTTTAGTGAATTGCCTGTTCATATCCTTTGCCTATTTTTTAATTGGGTTTTTTGTCTTTTTGTAGTTGAGTTTTTGCAGTATCATATAGATTTTAGAGATCAGACATTGATCAGAAATATCATAGCTAAAAACTTTTTCCCAGTCTGTAGATAATCTTTTTACTCTTTGGGTAAAGTCTTTGGATAAGCATAGGTGTTTGATTTTTAGGAGCTCCTAGTTATCTAGTTTTTCTTCTGCATTGTTAGTAATGTTTTGTATACTGTTTATGCCATGTATTAGGGCTCCTAACATTGTCCCTATTTATTTTTCTGTGATCTTTATCATTTTAGATTTTATATTTAGGTCTTTGATCCATTTTGAGTTAGATTTTGTGTATGGTGTGAGGTATGGGTCTTTTAAAAATTTTTTTTGCAAATGGATATCCAGTTATACCAGCACCATTTGTTAAACAGACTATCTTTTCCCCATTTAACTGACTTTGGGCCTTTGTCAAATATCAGGTGCTCGTATGTGGATGGATTTATGTCTGAATTCTCAATTCTGTTCCATTGATGTATGTATCTGTTGTTGTACTGGTACCAGGCTGTTTTGACTACTGTGGCAGTATAATAGGTTCTAAAATCAGGTAGAGTGAGGCCTCCTACTTTGTTCTTCTCTTTCAGTAATGCTTTACTTATCTGGGGCCTCTTTCCCTTCCATATGAAGTTGGTGATTTGTTTCTCCATCTCATTAAAAAATGTCATTGGAATTTGAATTAGAATTGCATTGTATCTATAGATCACTTTTGATAGAATAGACATTTTTACAATGTTAAGTCTTCCTAACCATGAGCAAGGTATGTTTTTCCACTTATGTAGGTCTCTTTTGATTTCTTTGAAGTAGTGTCTTGTAGTTTTCTTTGTATAAGTGTCTTTTACATCTCTGGTAAGATTTATTCCTAAGTATTTTATCTTGTTGGGGGCTTCTGTAAATGGTATTGATTTTGTGATTTCCTTCTCAATGTTCTTTTTGTTGGTGTAGAGGAATACAACTGGTTTTTGTATGTTTATCTTGTATCCTCATAATCTGCTGAACTCTTCTATTAGTTTCAGTAATTTTCTTGAGGGTTCCTTAGGGTTTTCTGTGTATAAGATCATGTCATCTGCAAACAGAGATACTTTTACTTCTTTCTGACCAATCTATATGCCCTTTATTTCTTTATCTAGCCTAATTGCTCTGGCTAGGACCTCCAGCACAGTGTTGAATAAGAATGGTGATAAAAGGCATCCTTGTCTGGTTCCCGATTTCATGGGGGAATGCTTTCAGACTCTCTCCATTTAGGATGATGTTGGCTCTTGGCTTTGTATAAATGCTCT
The DNA here is from genome assembly GCF_030014295.1 of Loxodonta africana. Lineage (NCBI taxonomy): Eukaryota > Metazoa > Chordata > Mammalia > Proboscidea > Elephantidae > Loxodonta > Loxodonta africana. Next base: position 79,158,572 of record NC_087345.1, on the reverse strand, counting down.
TTATTATGTTGAGGATTTTTCCTTCTATTCCTATTTTGCTGAGAGTTTTTATCATGAATGGGTGTTGAACTTTGTCTAATGCCTTTTCTGCATCAATTGATAAAATCATGTGGTTCTTGTCTTTTGTTTTATTTATAGATTACATTATTTGATTTTCTAATGCTGAACCATCCCTGCATAGCTGGTATGAATCCCACTTGGTCATGGTCAATTATTTTTTTAGGTACGTTGTTGAATTCTATTGGGTAGAATTTTGTGAGAATTTTTGCATCTAAGTTCATGAGGGATATAGGTCTGTAATTTTCTTTTTTTTGTGGAGTCTTTACCTGGTTTTGGTATCAGGGATATGCTGGGTTCATAGAATGAGTTTGGGAATACTCTGTCCTTTTTTATGCTCTGAAATACCTTTAGTAGTAGTGGTGTTAACTCTTCTCTGAAAGTTTGGTAGAACTCTGCAGTGAAGCTGTCCATGCCAGGGCTTTTTTTGTTGGAAATTTTTAACTACTTTTTTAATCTCTTCTTTTGTTATGGGTCTATTTAATTGTTCTACCTCTGTTTGTGTTAGTTTAGGTAGGTAGTGTGTTTCTAGGGATTCGTCTATTTCTTCTAGGTTTTCAAATTTGTTAGAGTACAATTTTTTGTCGTAATCTGATATGATTCTTTTAATTTCAGTTGGGTATGTTGTAATAGCGCCCATCTCTTTCTTATTTGGATTATTTGCTTCCTCAGCTGTTTTTCTTTTGTCAGTTTGGCTAATGATTTATCAATTTTGTTAATTTTTTCAAAGAATTAGGTTTTGGTCTTGTTAACTCATTCAATTGTTTTTCTGGTCTCTATTTCATTTAATTGTGCTCTAATTTTTGTTATTTCTTTCTTCTGGTGCCTGTGGGTTTCTTTTGTTGCTCTCTTTCTATTTGTTAAAGTTGTAGTGATAATTCTTTGATTTTGGCCCTTTCTTCTTTTTGTACGAGTGTGTTTATGGATGTAAATTGACCTCTGAGCACTGCTTTAGGTGTGTCTCAAAGCCTCTGATAGGAAGTGTTTTCATTCTCATTGGATTCAATGAATTTCTTTATTCCATCCTTAATGTCTTCTATAACCCAGTCGTTTTTCAGCAGGGTATTGTTCAGTTTCCAAGTGTTTGATTTCTTTCCCCCGCACTTTCTGTTATTGATTTCTACTTTTATGGCCTTATGGTCAGAGAAGATGCCTTGTAATATTTCGATGGTTTGGATTCTGCTAAGACTTGCTTTATGACCTAAAGAGAATGTTCCGTGTGCACTAGAAAAGAAAGTATAGTTGATTGCTGTTGGGTGGAGTGTTCTGTGTATGTCTACAAGGTCAAGTTGGTTGATTGTGGCATTTAGATTTCCTGTGTCTTTATTGAGCTTCTTTCTGGATGTCCTGTCACCGAAAGTGGTGTACTATAATTGTGGAGCTATCTCACTTTTCAATGCTGATAGAGTTTATGTATCTTGCAGCCCTGTCATTGGGTGCATAAGTATTTAATATGGTTATATTCTCTTGGCATATTGTCCTTTTAATCATTATATGGTGTCCTTTCTTGTCATTTTTGGTGGATTTAACTTTAAAGCCTATTTTGTTGGAAATTAACACAGCCATCCCTGCTCTTTTTTGATTGTTGTTTCCTTGATATATTTTTTCCACACTTTGAGTTTTAGTTTATTTGTGTCTCTAATTTTAAGGTGTATCTCTTGAAGGCAGTGTATAGATGGATCATGTTTTTTTTTTTTTTTTTTTTTATCCATTCTGCCACTTTCTGTCTCTTTATTGGTGCATTTAGTCCATTTACATTCAGTGTAATTATAGATATGTTTAGTGCTTACATTTTGATGTCTTTTTTTTTGTGTTGTTGACGGTTTCTTTTTCCCACTTAATTTTTTGTGCTGAGTAGTTTGTATATTGTTGATTTTGTTTCTGCTGAACCTCTGTTTTTTTCTTGTAGTTTATTTTGTTGAGTAGGATAATTTTTTTTTTTTTAGGATAGTCTCTTTTGTGGTTACCTTAATATTTATACCTATTTTTCTAAGTTTAAACCTAACTTTTGTTTCTTTATATTGCTTTATCTTCCTCTCCATATGAAAGATCTATGACTACATTTCTTAGTCCCTCTTTATTATTTTAATGTTGTCTTCTCTTACAGAATAACACCGCTGTTTCCCTGTTATGAGTGTTTTTTTTTAATCTTGATTTGTTTTTGTGATTTCCCTGTCTGGGTTGACATCTGATTGTTCTGTCCAGTGTTCTAGTCTTGGGTTGATACCTGATATTATTGATTTTCTAACCAAAGAGCTCCCTTTAGTATTTCTTGTAGTTTTGGTTTGGTTTTTACAAATTCCCTAAACTTCTTTTTATCTGGAATTGTCCTAATTTCACCTTCATATTCGAGAGACAGTTTTGCTGGATATATGATTCTTGGCTGGCAATTTTTTTCCTTCAATGATTTATATAAGTCATCCCATTGCCTTCTTGCCTGCATGGTTTCTGCCAAGTAGTCCGAGCTTATTCTTATTGACTCTCCTTTGCAGGTGACTTTTCATTTATCCCTCGCTGCTCTTAAAATTCTCTCTTTATCTTTGGTTTTGGGAAGTTTGATTATAATATGTCTTGGTGACTTTGTTTTTGAATCTACGTTATGTGGGGTTCTATCAGCATCTTGGATAGATATCATCTTTTATGATATCAGGGAAGTTTTCTGCCAACAAACCTTCAACAATTCTTACTGTGTTTTCTGTTGTCCCTCCTTGTTCTGATACTCCAATCAATCGTAGGTTATTTCTCTTGAGAGAGACCCACATGATTCTTAAGAGTTCATCATTTTTAAAAATTCTTTTGTCTCATTTTTCTTCAAATATATTGGTGCTAAGTGCTTTATCTTCAAGCTCACCAATTCTGCCTCCTACTTGCTCAGTTATGCTCCTCTGACTTTCTATTGAGTTGCCTAATTCTGTAATTTTATTGTTCATCTTCTAAATTTCTGATTGCTGTCTCTCTATGGATTCTTGTAGCTTATCAAATTTTTCATTATGTTCTTGAATAACCTTTTAATTTCTTCAACTGTTTTATCTGTGTGTTTCTTGGCTTGTTCTGTGTATTGCCTGATTTCCTTCCTGATGTCTTGAAGAGTTCTGTATATTAATCTTTTGAATTCTGCATCTGGTAATTCCAGGAAGGCACCTTCATCCAGAATATCCTTTGATTCTCTGTTTTGAGAGCTTGTTGAGGTGATCGTGGTATATTTCTTTATGTGGTTTGGTATTGACTGTTGTTTCTGAGCCATCTATAAGTTATTGTATTAGTTTATTTTATGTTTGGTTACTGTATCCTAGTTTCTTGCTTTGTTTTGTTTTGATATGCCCAAATGGGTTGCTCGAGTGAGCTAGCTTGATTATTTTTGCCTTTGGAGGTCTGATGTCCTGTCACCAGATGGCTAGAGCTGTTATCAGGTATATGAGCTTATGAGTCCATGCACTTTCTTGTGTGGATTCAGCTCAGGTGTTCAGGTAGCTGGTCATCAAGTGTGTGGTACAGGCTCTGTCCTACAGTCTTAGAGGGGCAACGGTGATTGGTGTAGGTACCAGTATCCGGTTGCAGCAGGGGGTCACACTCTGAACAAGGCAGGGGGCTGAGAACTGTCCCCCAAGTGTCTCTGAGGAAAGCACGTCCCTGTTCCCTAGAGCATACACGTGGGTGTGGTGTGCAGACAGGCCATGGGCACCCAAAGCATTTGTTTGTAAGGACTGTGAAGTACCATTTATCCTTAGACCCCTGTCTCGGGTGGCTGGGTGACCTGAGTGGAGCCACCAGTTATGCCCCTGACGTGGGTACTTGTGGACCCTATTTAATAGGCAAAGGAGTGTTAAATATCAAACATTCACCTCTTCACCGCACCGCTGAAATGGTTGTAGTCTGCCAACAAGGGCCTATTCTCCTGAAATAGGCCCACACAGGTCCATGTAGGGGGGAGAGGTATTCAAAGTCCACGGACTGTTTATGCCTGGACAGAAGCTGCTTCTGTCCTGAGTGCCCCCAGTTAATGGAGCTCACAAATTATCTTCTCCCTCATTTGTGAATTTATTCTTACTCCAAGGCTAGGAGAATGGCTCAGAGCATTCAATAGGGCCTTTCTCAGGCCCAGGGAAATCAACAGCCACCAAAGCTGGCTTGGGGGGTGGAGGGTGTGGTAAAATATGCCCAAGTACTTAGCTTTTGCTGAGAGTGCCATTCTTTTCTGGTTCTGGAGGTATGAGTAGGCTGTGTGGCTGACTGCTCTCCCTGAGGAAACTGCAGCCCAATGCAGCCTGCTGCAGCTACTCCCAGAAATGGTGCCTGAAGGATCTCGGCAATTCAGGTCAGGTAATCCTCTCTGCTTCTGAACCATCTCTCCCTCACCCACCGCTCAGTCCATTTTCTAACATTGCCTTTGACATTCAGGGCTCCTAGCTTGTCATAAATGTAATCATTTTACTTGTTTTTTCAGGTCTTTGTTGTAAGAGGGATCCCAGAAAGTGTCTGGCTGTTCTGCCATCTTGGCCCCACCTCCAATAGAGGCATTCTTAACCCTCATCAAATTAACTGATCATTAACCAAGATTCTCAGTTCACTTTGTAAACATATTCACAGGTGCTCCTGGCACTATGAACACCATGGCTGTAAGGCTACTGTCTGGTACACCTGGGCACTGCCATCACCATCATGTAAGCTGTATGTAGAAGCAATATATTGCAAACTCTCTTTTTGATAAAGAAAATATAAAACCAGAAGCATGAGCTTCCTTTAAGAAAGAAATCGTCTTTAATTGAAGGGAAACTGGTAAACATTTTACTTGGACCTAAAAGCACTTTGTTTCTGTGTGCTATTAAGTGGGATTTATGACCTAATAAACCAAATGAGGAGCTTTGGATAGCTAAATGATCAACTGAGATGAAAGTTTTGAGAAAGGTTAAAATTGGATCATGCTGTCTGTTTTCTACCACAAGGGACAGATTTCTCCATTGGCTATTTCCTTCTATGCAATATAAAGAGATAAGGACTGAATTGCTGTCAAATTGTCTTGTTACAAGACTAAACTTCTATGCTTTTAAAGCCTGTTTTAATCATTGCAGAAAGTCATAAAAACGTGGCCAGGGTAGGAGATAATTACAGGTCATCAATTTTACCCACTTTAATCAATTCAGACACAATTCAACTTAAAATGAACTTTCTAGCATCAATGTAGAGAACGGGCCAAAAAATAGAGTTAGTTTTAATCTGAATTCTTAATAACATCAATCAATGACAGCCTGCCCTACTTGTCCCTAGTAGCAGCCAGGGCAAGAATAAAAAAAGCTGGGGCTAGCGCACCTCACATGGTACTTGGAAGGCCGCTGCCAAGGTTGTCTTTTTGATTCTCTCACTCCTCTTTTTATACGTTTCAGTCCTTGGCCAATCCCCTTTTATGACTGAGATATTCTTTATAAAATACCACTATTTTTCTGAATATAAAAGCTATATGTATGCATTGTAGAAAATAAGGAAAAATATAAAGAAGAAAATAAAAATCCCTGTATCATGTCATCAAGAATAAAAATGGCTAATATTTTTGAGTATTAGAGTATGCTAATTGTTTTATTTTTAGAAAATGTTGTATTATATTACTCCCTGTTTTTTTTTAAGATAATATTATATCATAAACATTTTCCCATTACATGAACTTTTTTTTTTTTTTTTTGTCAAAATGATTTTTAACGTCTCTACCCTGGTGGCATAGTGGTTAAGTGTTATGGCTCCTAACCAAAAGGCCAGCCCTTCAAATCTACCAGGCACTCCTTGGAAACTCTATTGGGCAGTTCTACCCTGCCCCATAGGGTTGCTATGAGTCGGAATTGACTCGACGGCAATAGGTTTTTTTGGTTTTATAACACTGGTGTATTGATCTACCATCACTTACTTTTAGATAAATCCAATTTCTTTTTTTTTTTTTTTTTACTTTTTTCCTTTCCCTCCCTCCCTTTTTCTGTTCTTCTTTCCTTCTACTTGCTCTCAAATTTGTAAACCTCAATTCAGTTGTTACTTTTTTTCAAGATGACAGATTGAGTCACACATTTAAACCATAACTTGATAACCTTCAGTAATATGCCAAATTTCATTAAAAACAGTTTATTCTTAAATGATCATGGAAAAGCTAAAACATATATATTGCCAAACCCCGGGCTTTCATTTTTCAGAAAGGTAATTTCAGGAAGATTTTTCAGCAGAAGCAACAGTATACAGAGAACGATTTCATTGTCATACAGATTAGTTTCCATTCAGTTGACCAGCTGCTTCCTGCTCTCTCAGGTAGGATGCGATGCATTTACAGTACCTTCTTTGTTAGCAGCTTCAAATCTGAATTGCTTTTGGCAGTCATCTCCTTCTCTGCCACGCTGACACAGGCTGCATAGGTTTTACTCCACGTCACTGATCATGTGATCATGTTTCTTTTGACAGGTGATAATTCTGCACCAACATCTGGTAGCCCAGGTAACTTTGTTTCATTGTAATTTTTTTATGCAGCCATATTTGGCAAGAGTCCTTCAAGACCGTAAGAAACATTTTTCTTCTGGACTGACATACACTGGGACATCTGAACTGAGGCCTAGTGTCTTTTCCATGTCCACCAAATGCTGGGTGTGCTTGATTGAAGCTTGATTTACTCTTCTAACGGGGTGAATTGTTGCCAACTGAATTTATCAGCTAATTTTCCTAGAGAGAATCCGTATTATTTTAGTTACATAGATGAACAACAAAGTGGTAGAAAAGGTGTATTATTTTCCTAGGGCTGCCATAATAAGGTACAACAAACGGAGTGACTTATAAGAGCAGAAATTTACTCTCATAGTTTCAGAGGCCAGTAGTCCCAATTCTAAGGAACACTAGGTGGTGCAATGGTTAAGCGCTGGACTGCTAACTGAAAGGTCAGCAGTTTGTACCCACCACCTGCTCCATGGGAGAAAAGGCCTGGCTATCTGCTCCCATAAACATTACATACAACCTAGAAAACCTTATGGGGCAGTTCTACTCTGTCCTATAGGGTTGCTATGAGTAGAATCGACTTGGTGGCACACAACAAGAAGTCTGAATTCGGGGTGTCAGTAGGGCCACGCTCTCTCCTAAGGCTCTAGGGGAAGGTCCTTTCTTATCTCTCCTGGAGCTTCTGGTAACTTCCGGCATAGCTTGGCTTGAAGCTGCTGTATTACTTCATAGTCACATGGCTGTTTTCCCTCTGTTTCCCTGTGTCTCTTCCCCTCTTTTATAGGATACCAATCATATTGGATTAGGACCCACCTAGTATGACCTCATGATAACTGATAACATCTTCAAAGACTTATTTCCAAACAAGGTCATGTTCACAGGTACCAGGGATTAGGACTCCAACATATTTTGGGAGGGATAAAATTTAATTCAAAACAGAAGATAATCAGGATAACAACAGGGATTTCTTAGAGTAGAAAAATACATGATAAACCCAGTGCAAAATATGTAAGGTCCTGGACTCCATTTTCAGGACAAAGCTGGAAGAAATTCTCAGGGATCTCCCATGAAGAACTTTTCCTCCACGCTCAGGAAAGGGTGATAAAAGATAACATGTGACAGCCCTGTGTGCAAGATCTTTGACCTTTTTCGTGTCTTTTCCATGGAGAGCTACAATGGTGGTGGCAGAAATACCATGTGGGACAATATAGTGTGGGTCCAGGCAGAGTTCTCAGTGCTCCTGCGGCCCTGATGGGAGAACCAGTCAGCTGTGGTACTAAGATGGTGGCTTCCTTTTTTTTTTTTTTTTTAAATAAATAATTTTTAAGGACATTTTTGTTAGGTTAGAGTTTCACAAGTGTTTTTTCTATTGTTGTGTGCCATCGAGTCGATTCTGGCTCATAGTGACCCCATGTGACAGAGTAGAACTGCTCCAGAGGGTTTCCTAGGCTGTAACCTTTATGAAGCAGATTGCCACGTCTTTTCTCCTGTGGAGTGGCTGGTAAGTTCGAATCCCTAACCTTTTGATTAGCAGTTGAGTGCTTAATTATTTTGCCACCAGAGCTCCACAAGTGTTTAGTAAGACATAAATGCTCAATCTATTTTTGATATGAAAACTTAGCTTTTTTTTTCTTCTGTTTTTTTCCCAGTATAAAATTGTTTTTATTTCCTTTAGGTTGTTTTGAACACTAAACTTTACCATATAGGAAGGAGTAATAAAAGCATCTGTAGTCAGAAGCTGGCTATATCATCTGGAATGGAGGCAAGAAAGAGGACTACTGTAGAAAATAATGCTCCTCTAGTTAAAGCTTTGCACTCAAACTGTCATCCTTATGTTAGCTCACCATACCCAAAGACACCCCTATGGCTGTCCACATTGTGCCCCGTACAAATGCATCTAGCAGAGCCAGGAAGCTGAGATACCTCTACACTCTGACTGCCATGCAGTGCATCGGGGAATGACACTGCATCTGCCTATAGGAAAGGACCATCATAATGCAATTTATCCCTCTACAATGTTGTTGTTGTTGCTGGTTTAGTTGCCATTGAGTTGGTTCTGACTCATAGAGACCCCATGTATAGCAGAATGTTCTCAATGTTGCCCTGTTGTGCACCATCCACATGAATGTTGATATGTTTGAGACAATTGTTTTGGCTATTATGTCAGTTCATCTCATTGAGGGTTTCCCTCATATTCGCTGACCCTCCACTTTACCAAACATGATGTTCTTCTCCACCATTTGGTCCCTCCTGATGACAAGTTCGAAGTAAGAAAGTTGAAGTTATGATTCCTCAAGTTTTTACTGGTTACTTTTCAAAAGTAGATCACTAGGCTTTTCTTCCCAGTCTGTCCTAGTCTGGAAGCTCGGCTGAAACCTGTCCACCATGGATAACCCTGCTGGTATTTGAAATGCTGGTGGCATAGATTCCAGCATCATAGCAACACACAAGTCACCAAGTTGTGACAGGTGGGTGATACTGCCAATCCAAACCAAACCCACTACTGTCGAGTTGATTCCGACTCATAGTGACCCTATAGGACAGAGTAGAACTGCCTCATAGGGTTTCCAAGGCCGTAAATCTTTATGGAAGCAGACTGCCACATCTTCCTCCTGCAGAGCAGCTGGTGGGTTTGAACTGCTGACCTTTCAATCAGCAGATGAGCTCTTTACCCACTGCACCACCAGGGCTCTTACTTTGCAGATAGGGTACCTCTTTATATTTTATCTGCCTGAGGAGATGTTTTTTTTTCCCCCATAGACCATTTTCACACTCTTGATTCTTACTTTCAGTCAACCCATGAAGAAATCTACTTTTACTTCATTTGTAGGCTTCGGACAATGATTCTGCTTCTTGGGGTCCTCTGTTTCTTTTTTTAAACTGAGTTGGTGGAAGTCATGTGGCCAGCCCTTGGGAAGAGACTTGGAGAGGTCAGGCGAGTAGCCTGAGTTCACAGGCCTGTGAGGGACTGGGGTCCAGGCTGTTTCTCCCATCAGCAGTGACACACCAGGCTAAGGACTCTGTAGCCTTGTGTTTCTCTTTAGAAAGCATTTTTTCCTTCTCAGGATTTCAGGTCTTATTGCTAAACACTGCTGCAAGTTCAAGAAGAGGCTTGTAATCAGAATGGAAACAGGTGCTTCACGCCTGAATCTGGAGTGATCAGCTGTGGAGCGTGTGTACAATTACAGGTGGTGGCATCATCGCAGGATTGATTTTATAAATTGACGGATGTCTTTGCTGACCATGTTGTTATTCATGGCAACAGTTTTAATTATTTATCATATCTTTTTTCCTAGTGGATATAATGAAACAAGAGTCTTTATGCAAGGACCCTACAAATGTTGTCCTTCTATCTTATGTAATGGAAGGACTTTTGCCAGTTAAAGATAATTGCTATTGTTAAATATTGATAGAGCATAGCTTTTTTTTTTTTTTTTTCCTGAAAGTAAAAATGAAGGGAACAACTCTGGGAAATAGAACCAACGTGTCCTGGACCTTTCATCCAGTGGGTACCAGGCCTCAAGGAGGAAGGAAATTATTTAGAGGGAGGATGCTCTCCTTTTTGCTCTTTTAGTGACTTCCCAGGCACTGATTGTTGCCTGAGCTGTGAGAGAAAGGAGACATTTTACATGGCAGAAGTAAAGAGAGAACCAGCACTTTTAAATATCAAGCCAGAGGATAACACTGTGTGTTCTGTAACCTTGGGCATGCTGCCCAGAAAAGAACGCAGAGGGAAAAATATAAGTTGGCTTCTACAACAGGAGCAGAGCTAAGTAGAAGAAGGGCAAAGCTCTTTAACATCGCTGTATAGAAAATGGAGTCTCAGACCTGAACGACTAAATCTCAAACAATCGCAGGCCCTGGACAGATGAAAGCAAATGAAATCATGAGCTGGAGTCAACCTTGATTAAAGTGGTAGGAGGAACAGAGGAGTCAGATCACAGGGCCGTCTGTAGCGCCCTGCCTGGAGAAAGGTACACCCTGGGCCCTCTTATGCCTTCCCCTGGCTAATCTGAATGGCTTTTACTTTTATAAAAATAAAATGAATTTATTCATCCACTTTCTCTTTCTGAAAAGGATTCAAAGAGTTTAATAGAACATCAAAGGCTGGCTTGAGTGAAGGAAAACCCAAACCAAATCTGTTGCCATAGAGTCAATTTCACTCATGGTGACCCCGTGTGTTACAGAGTAGAACTGATCCACAGGTTTTCTCGGCTGTAATCTTTGCAGAAGCAGATCGCCAGGCCTTTCTTTGGGGCACTGGTGGGGTGGGTTCAAACTGCCAACCTTCAGGTTAGTAGTCCAGCGCTAACCATTTGTGCCACCCACATAACTCATAAAAGGGTAATGTAGAGTCTCCAGCAGGATGGGGTGTATGTGGAATGGGGGAGGGGATGACTTGCTGCCTTGGTGATGGTGTGATGACGATGTTGGGGAGGAGGGGGGCTGTTTAACAGATGATTAGGTGTGTGTGTGAGCTTGGGGATGGGGGAATGGTTTACCTTAACTTTTGGCCAATGGGTTAGTCTACTGCCACTGTTGAAGGCTCCACAGATTTGGAGACTTATGTGTCATTTAGGAACAATAAGATGGGGGAATTTAAGAGTCTCCTTTAACATTTAGACGTCCCTGAAGCCCCCCAGTCTGGTCATGAATGTTTCTGCGGACGAATCTCAGAGCTCATTGGCATGAAAACACAGAGCTGCGCACTTGTACTTCCTCTCTCTGACTGTTCTTACCTGAGAACAGCCTGCGGACCCTGGGGAAGGTAGTCTGGGGAACCTGTCTACATTGATTCTGCACGGGCAGTGTTTTTTTTTCCCCAGCTTCCAATATTTTCTCAGGCGTATCTCAGTGAGATGAGACCCAACAGAAGAAAGGAAATCTTATGTTTGGTTTGAAAAAATAAAAGCATTTGAAATAAATTGAGTTTCTTAGAGTTGGAGGGTGGTAAAAGAGAGCTTCCGGCTATGGGTAGAGTGGTAAAATCAAGTCACATACCTCACTTAGATGTGCGAAGCAAATGGTTTATGTTTGTTTCCTAAATCCGATGTGATCCTCCTTACCAGACCACACTCCCCTGATGGTGTTAGTTAGGGCAGGGTGTGGAAACTAACTTTAAAGTCCCCAATTTATGCTATCCCAGTACATTCTGGTTTAAATAGTCTCTCTTGGGTGACTCAGTCCCTTTGGGATAAATGTCCAGTCTTTTAGATCCTTCTCTCCTTCCCCCGCCACTCTCTAAATGGCATCTGAATGTATCAGGGTGTGAGGCATATGTGACCTCCTGTTAGCAGGGGAGGAGTTCCAGGGTGGTGAAACAGTGAGCGCATTCTACTGCCTACTGAAAAATTAGAGGTTCAAGTCTGCCCAGAGGTACCTTAGAAGAAAGAAGAGATCTACTTCTGAAAAATTAGCCATTGAAAATCCTGTGGAGCACAGTTCCACTCTGACACACATGGGGTCTCCATAAGTTGGAGCTGCAACTGGTTTTGGTTAGCAGCAGAGAGATGGGACTTTCAGATCCATGCAGTGTCCTTTGGATCTTCCTGATCTTCACTGTGCTGTGGCTGATCTGTCTGTTCCCTGCGTTTAGTGTTGGAGATGGGTCTGTATGGCGTCTGGAGGTGAGTTCACGCTTTTGCCCCTGATCATGAAGCCCTCCAATGCTGCAACAATTTTGTCCTGATTGCAGTCCCCCACAGGCTGCTCCAGATCCCTGAACCCCTGCTCCAGGGCAGACAGGAAGTCACAGATCTCTTGCATGTCTCGCTCAGGCCTTGGAAAGCCAGAAGCACTGCCAGGGCTCCTCTGTTTAGCCACCTCCCTCTGGCAATGGTGCATTTTGTCCCCCTGGTACTATGATAAAGCCCTGAATATATATATCTTCTGTAGCCTCACAGGCTCCTCTAGCCTATGCTCAAGGAAGCACGCCAATCATCGATGCTACCAAAAGCTCTTGTGTTGCCCCATATCTGAATATCAATGTTTCTATCATGCCCACTCCTCCCAGGGTTCTATCATAGAATGGACAAGTGAAACATAGGGGTTTGATTTCTCCTCCCCACATACCACTGGGATTTGGAAGATGAAGGTTTTCATTTTCTCTTCCTGTCTGTGAGGGGTTTCTCAACATCATTTTTTCCTCCTTCCAGTGGAGGGATTTCCTTTCCCCTTACCTCATGCTGTAATGGTGGAATGGCTGCCAGAGAACATGAACCTTGCATCAGTAATAATTTCAAAATATTTTACCAATTATATCTGTATCAGGAGACAGTGGTGAGCCCCTTTTGTCATTACAATTGCTGGGGAAATTTTCTCTTTTTATAGTTGTTGGGGAATGGAATAGGAGTGGTGGTTAACCAAATACTGTTTATGGTTTGCTGTTTAAACATTAAAATCATGAAAGTAGGAGCCAGAAACCTTTTGCCTCTGCAAATTGAGTGCCCCCAATTTTTGTGTTAGAAACTACTGTTAACACTCCTTGTCTTGAGCACTTGGTATGCTGAAAAAGATCCTGCAAAAAGTTGCAATTTGGCTGGAAATGCTCATGCTTGGTTTCAACACATTCACAGGAAATAATTGCAAGTTCACACAATATGCTCCGTGAGTGTGAGGCAGATCAGCTCTCAAGAGCCCAGATGAAGGCTCTCAGTCATTTCTGCAAAGAAACATTCAAATTATGATCAAAGGATCTCAGTGCGATTGTCAGGAGTGGAAAAGAGTTAGATCTTAAGGCACACGCTTCATCTTTCTTGGGACAACAGCTACTGGGCATATCAGGAGATTGATTTTCTATTTTCATTTTGTGGGAGAGTAATAGGTACAGAGAAGGAGCACAAAATGGGGCTTACTCTTTGTAAGACATAAAAAAGTGCCAAGATTTGAGACGAGTTTACTTTTACCAAACGGGGAGGATATTCTCTTTCTGCAGTCAGTTATGTCTCCTGAGAGCCTTTGGAGCACTGAACCTTGATCTGCGAGGTATGGGTGGGAAAACACAAGATGTGAGCCTTACCTTAAGATTCCTATAAATTAATATGGGGAAGGATGCTTACATAGAAGGATGACTTCACAAAACTAAAGGCAAGTAACACAAATTAAGGTGTGTCCAGACTAAATAGCAGAAATCTGAAAACCTGAACCTGGAAGACTAAAATAGTAGAATATACAAAACAGCTATACACATAATTAATGATTAAATATAGGATAATTAAAAGATGTAAATATATACTTCAATTTAGTAATAATTATAGCATACATTTGTGTTGCACTTGGCAGTTGTAAGGTCATTTTCTCATATTGTATCTCACTAGTCTTATTTCCCATTTCCTGGGAGGCAGATATTAGGTGATTATTAGAGCTTCATACAATTATTGCATCACAGAATCACCACCACTGTTCTCCACTGGGTCCCAGCACTAGAACAGTGCCTGACATATAGACAGCACTCAATCAACTTCTCTTTCTCCCCTTTCTTTCGTTTCCCACCCCCCCATGTCTTCTTTCCTCCGTCTTCCTTCCCTTCCTTCCTCTCCAACTTAAAATAACAAATATTTATTACCTCACATGGTTTCTGAGAGTCAGGAATCCAGGACTTCCATGCCTCATGACATAGCAGCTAGCTTCCCCATGAGCAATCCAAGAGAGAAGAACAAATATTTGTGAATAAACGAATCATAGAATTGGAAGAAACTTCAGAGGTATTCTGGATCCTCTTTCAACTCAGGCAACTTCCTTAACTGATGGTATTTAAACATTTCCAGTGATGGCAGCTCACGGCCTTATTAAGTGACCCATTCCATTGTAAGTAATGCAATCAGCTCCCTGGTATTGAGCACTTACCATGTGTTGGATGTTTTGCTTGGTGATCTTCCTACCACACTGTGTTCCTTCTTGTCAAGTAGCTCTAGTTAGAAAGTTCTTTCTTACTTTGAATAGAAATCAGCCTCTCACCACCTTCTACAGTTCGCATGAATTTTGCTCTCCTAAACTTTTTTTTTTTTTTAAACTTTAGATGGAGTGCCCATCAGGACACTTTTCAGAAAAATTAGGGCAGTTTTGATAGTGAAAAGGAGCGAAAGGAGGTGTTTTTTGAGTAATGCACAAATTGGTTTTATTATACTGGTAGACCTATAAAATATTTCCACTAAAGAAATGTTAAAAAAATAATAAAATGATAAAAAAGTAATCCGTACTCATGTATGTTGCTGTTGTTAGCTGCTGTTGAGTCAGTCTCTGACTCATGGTGACCCCATGTACAATGGAACAATGTGCTGCCCAGTCCTGTGCCATTCCCATTATGAGCTGTGGATCAGACCATTGTGATCCATAGGGTTTTCACTGGCTGATTTACAGAAGTAGATCCGCAGGCCTTTCTTCCTAGTCTGTCTTAGCCTGCAAGCTCTGCTGAAACCTCTTCAGCATCATAGCAACCCCCAAGCCTCAACTGACAGATGGATGGAGGCTGTGCATGAGAAGCATTGGCCGAAATTGAACACAAATCTCCTGCATGGAAGGTGAGAATTCTACCACTGAACCACAACTGCCCCCCAAATAAAAAATCTGTTGATTATTTTGCTTATCTGAACATAAAACATAACAAGAACAGAATAATTATTATTCGCTGTATCTTCTCTAATAACATGTCACTGGTAGCTTTCTGAAGAATGTAATTTTTCAATATGGTGTTATTCTTCACTTTCTCATAAACTCACCTATAGTATTCTTCAAAATTACATTTTATGCTTAGTAAATTTGGTATTGTTGACACTGTCTGTGGACTTTTCTCTGTACACCATAATATTCTGTCTGTAGAGGCTGGGGTATCTGTAAGCTCAGAGAAAATTCTGCTATTGTTCACAGTTCTATCTTTTTCATTTTGAAATGTCTGACTATTCTGGCTCAAGTATTTTTGCAGGTGTTATTGTTATTATTATTTTTTGCCTCCTTTCAGTATTTTCCAAGACAATATTCCTTAATAGGTTCTTTATTGAAAGCTGGACAATGAATAAGGAAGACCAAAGAAGAATTGACCTCTTTGAATTGTAGTGCTGGTGAAGAATATTCAATATACCATGGACTGCCAAAAAAACTAATAAATCTGTCTTGGAAGAAGTGCAGCCAGAATGCTCCTTAAAGGCAAGGATGGCGAGACTGCGTCTTACATACTTTGGACATGTTGTCAGGAGAGATCAGTCCCTGGAGAAGGACATCATGCTTGGCAGAGTACAGGGTCAGTGGAAAAGAGGAAGACCCTGAATGAGGTGGATTGACACAGTGGCTGCAACAATGAGCTCAAACATAGCAACGAATGTAAGGATGGCTCAGGACCGGGCAGTGTTTCATTCTGTTGTGCATAGGGTCACTGTGAGCCAGAACCGACTTGACGGCACCTAACAACAACGACAACAGGTTCTTTATTTACATTTCTTTCCAATGTTTCACCACATTTAGGTGCTGCAAAATCCTAGGCCTTTTCAATTCATTCCATTCCAGTATAGAGTATAAACTTATCCTATTGAATATAGGACTCTATCTGAAGATCCTACTCGTGAGGTGAGATAGTCCAGAGTGAATTATAGAATTTCAGAATTGAATTTCATATGCCTATTGAGCTGTCTTCATTTAAATCATTGTATTCCACCCTTGATTGTTAGGGATACATTTCAAGGTCTTCTTTTATGCAAACATTAGTCTCAATAACTATAATTCACTAAAGCCTTCAAAAGCATTCCATTTATTCAATAATTTGATTAAAGATTTCCAGCTGATTCTGAACAAAACGATGCAGAAATTTAAAGCACTCATTACAAAATCATTATAGGTCATGTAGGTTGAACTACAAAGTAGTGCTTTAAGGCTCAAATATTTCTGAAATCCAATTGATGATGGGGAATGGGAGAAAGTGCCAATTACTGTGCAAAAAAAATTTCTTTTGGAATTTTAAATCAATGATATCTAAAATTTTGAGGTTCAGTTACTCTATGTATCAAGAAAAATACATTGAAAACTTTGATGATTACACTTCTACTTTTATTTGTAGAATATTGCAGCCTGTTTGGACACAATTATGAATTATGTCTGTTCCACAGCCAATTCCAAATCACTTCTGCTCCACACATCATGCCTATATATATATATATTTGTTTGCTTGTTTCCCACCTAGTTAGGAAATGTATTAGATTTCTCAGAACAGCCATTGACATAGCAGGATTAGGATACGTAGATTTTAATCCAGGCTTTCTTTTCAGCTCTTCTCTCCATGGGTTTCTTAATTTACTTAGGATACTGTTTTTACCATGAGACCGTACTTCAAAATTTATATTTTTAGCACAAAAACTTTTATTTTCAATGCTAAACTTTTTCATGAGTTGGGTAAAGATAAATCTATTGTTAGAATTAATAGATTTTCTGCTTGAATCTTCAGGGATGACACTGACATAAAATTGACAATTAAAATTATTTATTTATTTTATTGTGATAAATACATATATGTAACAAAACATTTGACATTCTCAATAATCTTCAGTGACATTAATTATGTTTTTCATGCTGTTTAACCACCATCCTTATCCATTCCTAAATTATATCATCATCCTTAACAAAAGCTCAGTGTTCCCTAAGCATTGAGTCTTCCTTTCCCGCTCATTCCTGCCCAGCTGTAGCCAGCACGAATAAACATTGGTCTCTATATACTTGCCTATTCTAGATATTTCACACAAGTGGGATCATACAATATTTGTTCTGTGATTGACATATTTCACTCAGCATAATGTTATCAAGGCTGATCCATGTTGTAGCATATATCAGGACTTCATTTCTCCTTCTGACTGAGTAATATTTTATTGTATTTTGTTGAGTCATTCATCTGTTGATGGACTTTTAGGTTTTTTCCACTTTTTGGCCATTGTGAATAGTGCTGCAATGAATATTGGTATACAAGTATCTGTTTGCATTTTGGCTTTTAGTTCCTTTGGGCATATACCTAGGAGTGGAATTGCTGGATCATATGATAATTCTCTTTTTAACTTTTTGAGGAACCATAAACTCTTCCACAGCAGCTGCATATTTTACAACCCCCCAGCAAGGAATGAGGGTTCCTATTTCTCTACATCCTCTCCAATACCTGTTGTTTTCTGTAAAGCTGACATTTTTAACTGTTAACTTTTTCTGCTAATGGAATCAATTCATAACAGCCTTCACTTCACTTTTAGTATATGCACAAAAGCATTTAGAATAAAAAGTAAGTGAAATTAGTTTACAAGAATAGTATTTGATCTAAATAAAGTTCTGCCTCACAGAGTGATATATAAATACATCTACTGCAACTAAAAGTGTTAAATCTTCATCTTGAGGCACCAAAAGCAAAACAAAACCCAAACCCGTTGCCCATCAAATCCATTCCGACTTACAGCCACCCTATAGGACAGACTAGAACTCCCAACCTTTTGTTTAGCAGCCATAGCTCTTAACCACTAGGTCACCAGGGGTTCTCCTTGGGGCACAGTCGTCTTAAAATAACTAACTTTTGAAGCAGATACTGATGCTTCTTCAGACATTTGTCTTTAGGTTTTCCTGTGGTGAGTGATATCATTATAGCCCTTCTGATGGATGGTAAATCTTGACATTCTTGAGAAATGAAAATTCAGTATCAAGAGCTTCTAGGTTCTATTTGTGGTACGTAATGTAATTTCTCAGAGGAGCCCAGGTGGCACAGGGGTTAAAGCCCCGGACTTCTAACTGAAATGTCTGTGATTGAAGCCATCAGTGGCTGGGAGGGAGAAAGATGTAGCAGTCTGCGTCCATGGATATTTACAACCTTGGAAACCCTATGGAGTCACTGTGAGTCAGAACAGACTTCTGGGCAGCGAGTGGATGGAATGTAATTTCTCACTGGGGTCTAACCTCTTTGTACTTCCAGGCTTCTCACCAGCTAGCCCGACCGGCCAATTCATTAACTCGCCAGCAGAGAGAGCAATGCTGAATGTTGCACCCACTACTCGAGACCCGGAGTTAGTTTTCATGTGCTTGTATCTGAGCGTCTTTTGTGGTATCTGTGAGCACACTGCATGCTGTCTTTCAAAGGGAAATATTAATCATGTTGCCTTTGGAAGAGGTCAGGAAAAGAGAGGTTAAAGCATTGGAGGGAGATATTAAGGTGAGTGCAACACTGAACAACTTTACAAAGTGATAAAACAGTTAGACCAGAGGACTTTAGGTGGTATTTTAAGTGATTCTTGTTCTCCTCTTAGTCTATAAAAGTGGTGCGAAGTTCAGATTTACCAGTAGAATCATAGAATGCTATTGCTAGTTTGGACCTTTACAATCATATGGTTCCAATCCCTTCATTTTATAGAAGCGAAACCAGAAGCTCAGAAAAGTGGTCAGCCTAGGGTTAAGGTATGTGTCTCTTGACTCTGTTCATTTCAGTGCCTTCCTATTAAGAGAAAAGAGCAAGAAAGGTGAAAGAACATTAATCTGGGAGTCAGGAAATTTGTGCTCTAGTACCAGCCCTGCCATCAAATATCTGTGTGATATTAGAAAGTCAATTTCTCTCTCTAAGCATCAGTATGCTCATCTACAAAGTGATAATATCTAAGGCCTGTTCCATCTCTGAAGTTTCACTGTATGGTTGCTTTTCTTCTAGCATTTACTGAGCTTTACTATAAGCTAGATCTCATGCTAAATAAAAAAATACATAATCGTATTTAACCTTTTCAACAGCCCTAAGACATATTCTGTTATTATCCCAGTTTACAGATGTGCAACGGGAACTAGAGGAACTTGCTCCAGTTCTCAGAGCTAATCAGAGGGAAGGTTTGGAATAAAACTCCAAAGCCCATCCAGTGGGCGGAAGATAAGTGTGTGTGCACAAATGAAGGAGTTTCTGAATCTGCCACATTCAAGGAGGTGGGTGTCTAGTGATGACAAGCTGAGAAATATTGATTTGAGTCCTATGAATAGGTACAAGATATGGATTTTGGATACATTCGTTGACTGCTGATGCCAAATGAAGTCTTTGTGTAGATTTGTTGAAAATGAAAGCTTTTTGTTATTGAGCAACCAGGCACATGCTGCATAGCCCTTAACTCATAGATCTCAAAGCATTTACCAATCACTCTGGCTTCATAAAATGCCTTTGTTCGCTGCTGCCTGCAATCACATTTCCCTGATTCCCTCCTTGAGTTAAAATATTTTTCTCCACTCTCATAAAAAAAGAGGCTAAAAGTAATAGGTGATATTATAATAGACGATTCATAATCAGAGAAATGATTTAAGATCTATTACGACAGGCAAGCAAAAGTGAAATTTTAATGAAGGCTTTTGAACAATACGTTTTCCTCTTTGCTTCCTCAGTAGACTGACAGTTTGTCACTTTTAAAAGAGTTTATATTTTGCACTGTCATTATGCTAGGCAGAGTGCCGTACTTTCTCTCCTGTGAGGTGATGTCTCAAATAGAACATACTTGAGGTTTTGTATCTCCCAAGGAAAAATGCTCAGAGCAATACTTGTTGAAGTACATAGTTCTTACAAAAGTTAACCTCAAACTTTTTTCTTTATTGAGGAATAATTTACATACAGTGACATGCACAAATCTTAAGAATCCAATGATTTTTGAAAAATATATACACCTCTGCTATCCTTATCCAAATCGAGATGCAAAACAAATTCTTGAATGTTCCTGTGGGTTTCTCTTTAGTCAGTTCCTCATACCCAAGGCAACCAGTGTAGATAGGGTTTTGCTTATTCTTCAATTTCACTTAAATGGAATAATATGATACTTGCTATTGTAGTGTCTGGCTTCGTTCACTCAACATACTGTTTTTTAGATTCATTTGTGTTGGTGCATGTATTGATAGTTGGTCCTTTTTATTGCTGAGTAATATATTCCGTTATATGAACATGTCACAATTTGTTTATCCATTTCCTGTTGGGTGTTTAGGTTGTTTCCAGCTTTTGGCTGTTATGAATATTCATGTACAAATCTTAATGTGGACATCTGTGTTCACTTCTCTTGGGTATAAACCTAGAAGTAAAATTGCTGGGTCATAGAGTAGGTGTATGTTTAACAATCCTCAAGCTTTTGCATCCTAATACTACTTATAACAAATAGTCTAAGAGATTTGCTAACATTTTATTTTTTCATTAAATACATATATGCAATCTTAGGGCAAGATGTCTCTGATCTCCAGGATCTGATTCAGTTTTTGGGAAGCTTGACTTCAAGTCCTCTCAGATTGTGGAAAACATCCTTTCAGCTAGACAGCTGGTTACTTTTTGATGATTGATTATTAATTAATCAATCAGTAATTTGTTCAATGTATAAGATGTATAAGCCCTAAGTGCTGGGAATACAAAGATATATGATCCTTACTTTGCAGGACCTCACATTCTCGTCAGGAAGACAGGTGTGCAAACAAGTAACTACAGCATCAGGAAAATGCTGCAATGGCTAGTATGTTGGAAGGGGCATTTAACTCTACTTGTGGAGTTCATGGAAGGCTTTATAGAGGAGGGAACAATTGAACTGAGTCCTGAAGGCTGTGCAGAAGTCCAGTAGGTGGCAGGGATGCGAGGCATTGAAAGTGATGGAAGCATATAGTTTGACACGAAAGGGGAACTACATGGTAGAATGACTCTTATGGTCCTCAAAAGGTAGGCAAAGAGCAGATGATAAGAGGTTTTGCAAGCTCTTTGGACTCATGGCTATAGCAATAGATATATATTTTTTCTCTATTTCTTGCTTTCTCTTGAATAACAACAATGAACCCCCTCACTCTAATGCCTAGGAACTAAGAAAAACTAAATCTCTTCCCAGGCCATTTTCTTTTTCCATTCTCTTGTGCTCGGTCACCAGATGTGGCCAACCTCCCAGTGTCTGCGTGCCAGGAGGTGTGCCCATTTTCTATATATACCAGGATACTCTAGAAGTCAAAATTCTCCAGCAATTCACCAGGACTATAAAGACAAAATCTACAGTTCATTAGCAAAACTGCTACCCCAACCCTATTGGGTACTGTCTTAGACTGGGTTCTCTAGAGAAGCAAAACCAGTAAATCATATAAATATATACAAAGAGATTTAGAAAGGAAGCAGCTCACGGGATTATAGTGGTTGGAAAGTCCCAAGTCCTTGGATCAGGATAGAGGCCTTTCCCATTTCACAGAGCCACAGAAGCTGGTGAACCCAAGATGAGCAGGTTGGAGAGCAGGGATCCTGTTCACAGACAGTCTGTGATGGTCAAGGAATCTCCTAGGTCGGCAGGCAAGACCTCAAGGTTTCTTCTGAGTCACGTAGCTGCAGGGGCTGGTGAACCTGAGATAGGCAGGATGGGGAGCAGGACTCTTGCTTGCAGGCTGTGAAGAGCGGCGAATCCCTAGATGGACAAGTAAGCTGCTAGCTAAAGTCCCAAGAACCAGAGGTCAGACAGGAGACAGCTGCTGGAACCAGAATAAGCCAACAACCTTCTCAAGGCGAGCAGGAAGGAAGTAGGCAGTGGAAGGCAGAGAGATGAAGGCCGAGGGGGAGGTGAGCTGCCACAGGCCCCATCCTGGCCAGTAACACTCAGCAGATTCCATCATGGGGGTGATCACAGGTCAAATTTCAACAAGGAAGTGATCACAACATTATACAACTGTGAAAACACTGAGAATCATGGTCTAGCCGAGTTGACACACAATCTTAACCATCACAGATACTCTTGGTGACAACTTCCCCCTGCTTCTTCCCTGTCCCCAATGCTTTGATCCCCAGTTTGAGAAAGAGACAGTGTTAAACAATGAACTCTGAAGTGAGTATTTTTCTTACTGCATTTCCCAAGATGATCATTCTATTGCCTGGAACAAAACCTGGGAACCCCCAGCCAGATCAATGAGGCAAGGACGGTACTGACCTGTTCCCTCTCTTCAGTGAGGACTCAATAAAGGGAGGTATCATAAGTTGTAAAAGAAAGTATTAGGTTAATGTCTTAGTCATCTAGTGCTGCTATAACAGAAATGCCATATGTGGATGGCTTTAACAAACAGAATTTTATTCTCTCATAGTCTAATAGGCTAAAAGTCTGAATTCAGGGTGTCAGCTCCAGGGGAAGGCTTTCTTTTTTGGCTCTGAAGGAAGGTCCTTGTCATCAATCTTCCCCGGGTCGAGGAGCTTCTCCTCACAGGAACACCAGGTCCAAAGGATGCGTTCTGCTCCTGGCACTGCTTTCTTGGTTGTATGAGGTCCCCTACTCTCTGCTTACTTCCTTTTCCTTTTATCTCTTGTAAGACAAAATGTGGTACAGGCTACGCCCCAGGGAAACTTCCTTTACATTGGATCAGGGATGCGACCTGAACAAGGGTGTTATATCCCACCCTAATCCTCTTTAACCACGAGTGGAGATTATGATTTATAACACATACCAAAATCACAAAACGGAGGACAACCACACAACACTGGGAATTATGGGCTAACCAAGTTGACACATATTTTTCGGGGACACAATTCAATCCATGACAGTTAACAACATATAACTCATTTTCATCAAGTGAATTCCGACTCATAGCGACCCTATAGGACAGGGTGGAAGTGCCCCATAGGGTTTCCAAGGCTGTAATCTTTACAGGAGCAGACTGCCACATCTTTCTCCTATAGAGCAGTTGGTGGGTTTGAACCATCAACCTTTTGGTTAGCAGCAGAGCACTTAACCACTGTGCCACCAGGGCTCCTTATCAACATACCTAAGGCATGGTAGAATTATCTTCCCAAGATAATCCTGCATCTTAAAAATACATTTAAATGGTAATAGCAGAGCTTGCATTCATATATTAATTCATCAAATATTTTCTAAACTCCTGTCATATGTCAGGCACTTTACTAAAAGTGAAGGAAACAGAAACCAGCAAGATATAATTCTTGCCCTCAGAGCTCTCAGTCTAGCTGGGGCTACACATGCACACATGTATCATTATATCATGAGGTTTTGAGTCTTATCACAGAGTCATCACAGGGCATCTGGAAAGGAGTGATGGAGCAGAGATCTACCTGTGAGGGTTGAGAAAGTTCTCCCAGAGGAGATGATGCTGAGCTGACCCTTGTGAATGGGTAGGAATTCACCAGCCAGGCCTTAGGGTAAAATCTTCTGTCCTTCTTCTCTTGTCCTAGAAACATATGGTAGCACTGAGGCCTGGAAGAGATGCCATTAATTTTAGGGAAAACGGGAGAGAGAGGACATGGATTTTTCTCACTATATACCTGTGCCTGATATTAGCCTAGGTGTGAATGAAGTACCTACAGTGGACAGAAATAACAGATTTTTTTCAAAGTAAAAATCATATTGAGACAACATCTGTATGGTGCCAACTTCCGGTGAGAATAATTTTGGAAACTCCTGAGGCCTGGGGGGACCCTGCCACCAGTGAGAGCTATTGCTCTCCCCTGGGATCACGCTCTGGGTTCTGAGGGGCATGGCACATGGTTGCATGGAATCATGACTTATAGCCTTGGAAAGGACATTCCCACCCACCCAGTGCCGTCGAGTCGATTCCGACTCATAGCGACCCTATAGGACAGAGTAGAACTGCCCCATATGGATTCCAAGGAGCGCCTGGTGGATTCAAACTGCCGACTCTTAGGTAAGGACATTAGGAAGTGATTTTCTAATCCTCCAATTTTTTTTTTAATTTTTATTGTGCTTTAAGTGAAAGTTTACAAATCAAGTCAGTCTCATACAAAAATTTATATACACCTTGCCAGCTGCTCTCCCCATAATGAGACAGCACACTCCTTGTCTCCACTCTCTGTTTCCACGACCATTCAGCCAGCTTCTGTCCCCCTCTGGCTTCTCATCTCTCCTCCAGGCAGGAGCTGCCCACATAGTCTCATGTGTCTACTTGATCTAAGAAGCTGATTCCTCACCAGTGTCGTTTTCTACCTTATTATAGTCCAGTACTATCCCTGTCTGAAGAGTTGGCTTTGGGAATGATCCATGATTTCCAGGGTCCTTCCAGTCTCAGTCAGAGCATTAAGTCTTGTCTTTTTATGAGAATTTGGGGTCTGCATCCCACTGCTCTCCTGCTCTTTCAGGGGTTCTCTGTTGTGTTCCCTGCCGGGCAGTCATCGGTTGTAGTCGGGCACCGTCTAGCTCTTCTGGTCTCAGG
The DNA here is from genome assembly GCF_030014295.1 of Loxodonta africana. Lineage (NCBI taxonomy): Eukaryota > Metazoa > Chordata > Mammalia > Proboscidea > Elephantidae > Loxodonta > Loxodonta africana. The sequence continues at coordinate 79,133,918 of NC_087345.1, read as the reverse complement.
CTGATGTAGTCTCTGATTTATGCCACCCTTTCTGTCTCTTGGACTCATAATTACCTTGTGTCTTTGGTGTTCTTCATTCTCCTTTGACCCAGGTGGGTTAAGACCAATTGATTCATCTTAGATGGCCGCTTGCTAGTGTTTAAGACCCCAGATGCTACTCTCAAAAGTGGGATGCAGAATGTTTTCTTAATAGATTTTATTATGCTAATTGACCTAGATGTCCCCTGAAACCATGATCCCCAAATCCCCGCCAATGCTATGCTGGCCTTCAAAGCACTCTGTTTATTCAGGAAACTTCTTTGCTTTTGGTTTAGTCCAGTTGTGCTGACTCTCTTATATTGTGTGTTGTCTTTCCCTCCACCTAAATTAGTTTTGTCTACTATCTAATTAGTGAATGCCCCTCTTCCTCCCTCCCTCCCCACTCTCATAACCATCAAAGAATGTTTTCTTCTCTGTTTAAAGTATTTCCTGAGTTCTTATAATAGTGGTCTCATATAATATTTGTCCTTTTGCAACTGACTAATTTCACTCAGCATAATACCTTCCAGATTCTTCCGTGTTATGAAATGTTTCATGGATTCATTTTTGTTCTTTACTGATGCGTAGTATTCCATTGTGTGAGTATACCATAATTTGTTTATCCATTCATCTGCTGATGGGCACCTTGGTTGCTTCCATCTTTTTGCTATAGTAAACAGTGCTGTAGTGAGCATGGATGTGCATATATCTGTTCGTGTAAAGGCTCTTATTTCTCTAGGATATATTCCAAGGAGTTGGATTGCTGGATTGTATGGTAGTTCTATTTCTAGCTTTTTAAGGAAGCACCAAATCGATTTCCAAAGTGGTTGTACCATTTGACATTCCCACCAGCAGTGTATAAGTGTTCCGGTCTCTCCACAACCTCTCCAACATTTATTATTTTGTGTTTTTTGGATTAATGCCGCCTTGTTGGAGTGAGATGGAATCTCACTGTAGTTTTGATTTACATTTCTCTAATGGCTAATGATCATGAGCATTTCCTCATGTATCTGTTAGCTACCTGAATGTCTTCTTTAGTGAAGTGCCTGTTCATATTCTTTGCCCAATTTTTAATTCGGTTATTTGTCTTTTTGTTGTTGAGTTTTTGCAGTATCATGTAGATTTTAGAGATCAGACGCTGATGGGAAATGTCATAGCTAAAGACTTTTTCCCAGTCTGTAGGTAATCTTTTTACTCTTTTGGTGAAATCTTTGGATGAGCATAGGTGTTTGATTTTTAGGAGCTTCTAGTTATCTAGTTTCTCTTCTGGTGTTAGTGCATTGTTAGTAATGTTTTGTATACTGTTTATGCCATGTATTAGGGCTCCTAGCATTATCCCTATTTTTTCTTCCATGATCTTTATCGTTTTAGATTTTATATTTAGGTCTTTGACCCATTTTGAGTTAGTTTTTGTGCATGGTGTGTTTCATTTTTTTGCAGATGGATATCCAGTTATGCCAGCACCATTCGTTAAAGAGACTGTCTTTTCCCCATTTAACTGAATTTGGGCCTTTGTTAAGTATCAGCTGCTCATATGTGGATGGATTTATGTCTGGATTCTCAATTCTGTTCCATTGGTCCATGTATCTGTTGTTGTACCAGTACCAGGCTGCTTTGACTAGTGTGGCAGTATAATAGGTTCTAAAATCAGGTAAAGTAAGGCCTCCCACTTTGTTCTTCTCTTTCAGTAATGCTTTACTTATCTGGGGCCTCTTTCCCTTCCATATGAAGTTGGTGATTTGTTTCTCTATCTCATTAAAAAATGTCATTGGAATTTGGACCAGAATTGCATTGTATCTCTAGATCCCTTTTGGTAGACTAGACATTTTTAAACTGTTGAGTCTTCCTATCTGTGAGCAAGGTATGTTTTTCCACTTAAGTAGGTCTCTTTTGGTTTCCTGTAGTAGCATCTTGTAGTTTTCTTTGTATAGGTCTTTTACGTCTCTGGTAAGATTTATTCCTAAGTATTTTATCTTCTTGGGGGCTACTGTAAATGGTATTGATTTGGTGATTCCCTCTTGGATATTCTTTTTGTTAGCATAGAGGAATCCAACTGATTTTTGTACCTAACCCTCCAATTTTACAGTTGAAGAGACTGAATGGCTTGCCCGGTGTCACACCACTGAGCTGGGATTGTTGTGTATGTCTCCTCGGCCAGCAGACTGGTCTATGATAAAGGCAAATGACAAGCCATTTTATCTGTGGCTCCTCTGAGGAGTAAGCGAGGACAGGAAGGGGCCTGACTTATCATCAACACTTAGGAGAAGTTTGAGGAGGGTGAATCTCATGGCAGGGGGTGTTATGGGGACACATAGCAACACCAGGAGCACATTGTTGCCATCCTTCATTTTCAGAGATTGTGCTCAGTGTGGGCAGGTGGGCCTGTGAAGGCAGATCTCTCTTCCTACCCAGAGGCTGAGGAGAGTTAGTTTTTTGGTATCTTGGCCACTCTTTTCATCTAGTTTCCAGCCTTTATCTCCAAATAGCAAACCTGCTTCTGGAGCCCTGTGCCAGGCTGGCTCTGGGCTGCTGCAGCTTCCCCCCCTCCTAGGTAGCCCCAGGGAGCTTGCGGTGCGTGCCTGACTGCCTTGGGTGGTGCCTCAGTGAGCCTTAAATCTCCCTGGTTGGTGAAGCCTTGTTGTTTGGAATCTTCCTCTGAGCTCACAGTCTGCAGAGTAACAACAATAGGATGATAGAATGCTGGCATTGTAGAGCTGGAACCAGACCATGTGGGAATAGGTACAAAGAAAAAGAGAAGAAGCTATGCATTTACAGATGTGGCCCTGCGAGGTACATTTGAGAAGGTCTGACTCACTTTCTGTTTGCTGGGCCATAAATACTGTCTGCTTCCCCCCTCCATTCTTCACCACCCCAATGAGAAATGTGCTTGGATGTTGGATCGTATTTATAACAACAACAACAAAAAATTCTACAGAAAAACCAAAGAGTAACGGTGGATTAAACAAAAAAGAAACTTTCTGTCTTTACAGTGACGTCTAGGTGTCTGTCTCAGGGATATGCCACTTCCATGATGTCCGGGGCTTGGTGGACTTTTGGCTTAGTCATGTGTGCGACCTCAATTTCATGGCCCAAGATGACAATCTTGTGTTCTAGGTAGCAGATTGGAGAAAGGGATAAAGAAGAGGCAGAGGATCTTAAGGTCAGCGAAAGAAAACTACCACATGAAACTTCTGCCTGCTTCCCATTGGCTATAACTAAACAGTAATGAAGTCTGGGAAATGTAGTGTTCATTCCAGGGAGCCAAGTGCCTCGATAAAAATTGCAAGTCCTTACAACCATCTCTGCCACATATACATGTTCTCACCTGATCCTTATAGCGACTCAGGTAGGCATGGTTCTTGACATCATTTTACAAACGAGGGATGTAAAACATTAAAAAGGCCACATGTAATGGTTGGATATAATCAGTGTCACAGAGTTAAAATTGTCAGGTAAAAATGGTTGAATTGGAAAAAAAAAAAAAAAAAAGAAGCCACATAGGTATGTCCAAACTGACCCCAGATTTTCTGATTATTGATACTGTAGATACGTATGTACAATATGTTACATTGCCCGTAATGCTTAGCAAGTGCTTCACACATAGTAAGTGCTTAGTAAATGATAACTGTTTTTATTTCTGCAACCATACAGAGTACTATCAAACAGAGCTCTGCTGTTTCTTTGGCTTCTTGCAGGCCTCCTTTTCATTCATGGGGTTGTAGTATTCTGTACTGTGTTCCTCTTCTCATACTACAGGATGATTTCAGCTATACGATAAGACCACTTCTCCCCCAGGGAGAGGAATCTGCTTACATATTTGAATTGCTTGGATCTGCATTGCTTTCCAAAGTGAATCAAGCCAATGATGTATGAAGGGCAATGAATACACTCAATTCTTAATAATTGGATGGGTTTTCTCATTTTGGTCTTGTTAGTCAATTTTTTTTTTTTAGTCAATTCAGTCCAGCACAATTAAATCAGGAGAGAGGGGGCATTCAGTTAAATGGTTTGTCTTCCGGCCTCCAGCCTCTTTCTTCCGCCCTGGAACATTGTTGGACGAGAGTTTCTCTTTTTCTGCCTGAGGTAGCCCATGCGTAGTGGCTTAATTGATTTGTATGAGTCTCATTTCTAGCTTGATTTTGGTGGGGCCAAAGGTTATGAGATTACATTAGGAAAAAGGTTAATATAGGTGGTGAAATTATTGAATTAATGGACTGATTAACTCATGTAAATCTGGCCCTAGAGGTGGCTCACAGCCATTGAGTGCTATGGAACAGTGCTATCCCCTTATTTTGCTTTTAAAAACCACCTTTCCCTGTGCCTGAGACTGTACCATGGACAACAAATTAAACATTCATTATCTACAATTTAAGTTTATGGTCTTTCACTTGTTAATCTTCCTATAGCCATTTAGAGGTCTTGGAGTCTATATATATTTAAAAAGCCACTTTATTCTGGTATAACATTTTTTTCACTATGAAATTTTTTCCTTTATTTCCCCTTTCTCTCTTACTGAAGAAAATACAAGTCCACAGTGTTTTGTACAACAAAGTACATGGGTATACAAACAGAATATCTGTTTATTGAATTGAATCATTGACCTCCATATCCTCAAACACTTTGCAGAGAAATGTGTTATTTCCAAACCTCAAACAGTAAAGCTACTTCCAAAAGCCTTGGCCATCATCTGCTCTACAAAGAGACGGTGGGAAATGAGAACTCTGAGAGGTGGTGTGGGCCCTGTCACCAGCCTGCCTGTGTTTGAATCCTGGCTTTTCTACTTGTCAGCCACGTAAACTTAGGCAAATTACTTAATTCCTCTCTGTGTCAATTTACTATCTGTAAATTAGGGCCGACAACAATAATATCTAATTTGTAGGGTCATTTTGAGCATGAAATAAACATGCATCATATTGAGACAGTGCCTGACACATAGTATTACATTAAGTCCTTTCGATAGCATTTGGTCTCCTCTCTAAGGCATGGCTGGCTCCCCTGGGTGGAGCACATGACTAAATGCTGAGCTACTAACTGAAAGATTGATAGTTCAAACCCACCCAGAGGCAGCTGAGAAGAAAGGCCTGGCAATCTGCTTCTGAAGGGTCACAGACACGAAAACCCTACGGAGGGAAGTCCTACTCTGAAACACATGGGGTCACCATAAGTTGGAATCAACTCGATGCAATTGGTATAAGGCATGGTTTTTATTTGACATGAGCATTAATAAAAGACATACGGTTTCCCCCAAGATGGCCCTTCAAATGGCCTGATGAACCTGTTTGTTGCCCTACTCATGTCTCAGGTGGCTCTTGGCTCACCTGAATGAGGCCAGAGTGCAGCTGTCAAGACCAGCTTTGGATTCAAACAGATCAGGGATTAAATCTTGGCTTTGGCACCTGTAAACTGTATGGGCAGGTCGCTGTCTCCTTCTGAGCCATAGTTCCCTCACCTGTGAAGGATCATTAAGGAGGTTAATTGAGGGAACATATGGAAAGCATTTTGCACAGTACCTGCCCAAGGTAAGTGCTAGATAAAAGGTAGCTTTTTTTTTTTTTTTTTTGTGTGTGTTTGTGTGACTAAATCCAATAATATAGACTAGAAGGGGTGGAACATTTTCTTCCTTCACGTCTGTATTTTTCCTTGGTGTAAATACAGCACAATTAAATCAGAAGAGAGGTTAAAAAGATAAAAACCAAATCCTTTGTGAAATAATGTCTCAAAATATAACGTTAACTACTAATGTTAACTGCATGTTAGCTAGTTAAATTCAATTATCGAGTATATGTGGGAAACCTGACAGATTAGACTAAATTATAGCTGAAGAACATAAACATTCTAATTCACAGCACGTACAAAAATTTCACTGTAGGGCTGTATCTATGCATGTACAATGAAAAAATCTACATTCTTCTAAATCCCCACTTTGATTTTTTTTTTACTTTTCAAATAGTTATTTTCTACCATGTACTCCTGAACTAAGGTGTAAATTAAACTATATATACATTTAAATGTAAAAATCACTAATGTTGATAATTTGTCCCCAATTTTGTACAACACACTTGTAATTATTTTGAGCTGGGAACATAATTACATGTATAGTGTTGAATACAGCTGCCTTGTAGCTGTAAAAACCACTGTTTGCTATGGTGATTGTCTTATATTTTTGCATAACACCTCATATCAACAAATATTTATTACATTTCATATGTAAAATAGCATGATAAACTCAGAAGGAAACTTAGAGCAATGCCTTAAAAAGTTGTCTTAATAAATGCCTTTTTATTTTAACACAGTTCAAATAATTCTAAAGTGAGAGAAACTCTCTTTGATAGGACATGATGTGAAATGCCATTGGCAAAGTAGTTGAGCTCCAACAACTTGGGAACAAAGCTCTGGCCCTGTCTCTTGCCCCTTGCTTCCCTGAGTACTGTACCATCAAGGCTCTGGGGTTCCATTTACTCCTTCCCCAGAAGGTACATCAATTTTATGGAGACACCGCCAGGTCACTTGTAATGACTGTCTGTTGGTCAATGGTCATTTGGGACAGATGATGGTGGCAAGATTTTGCCCAATCCATCTAGGCTCTTCAATAAATGTTAATTAAATGATAAGAAGACTTTATTAAAGAGTTTCCAGTTTTCAATGTTAGTTTCATTGTCTTTTTATGTTCTAAAATATTTACATAAAAATTACACAAATAAAACAGATTTAAAAGATCAGAAAAAATCAGAAAATTTATAAACATAAAAATATAAGTATTACAATCATATCTTTAGTTTGTAACTACTATTAATATCATAGTGCATATCTTATTGTAAGAACTTTAAAAAGCATATGGTCTGGGAACTGAGAGAAAGTCTGGAATGGGACCTGTACTATTTTAAAAGTGCTGAAACTGAATACTCCGGATTAATTGGTTTCCAGTTCCAGCCTTTTTGTACCCCAATTCCCTTTTCTTCATACCACTTTGCACGTAATCCTTTTTTTCACCTTACTTTCTCATCCATCACTGGTGGGATTATAAAATGGTACAGCTGCTGTGGAAATCAGTCTGGCAGTTTTTCAAAAAGTTAAACATAGAATTACCACGCCAGCCAGATCCAGCAATTCCACTGAAAATAACTGAAAGCAGGAACACAAACAGATACATGCACATCAATATTCATTGCGGCACTATTCACAATTGCTAAGAGATAGAAACAACCTAAATGTCCATCAACATAAGAATGGATAAGCATACATAAAATGGAATATTACACTGCCATTAAGAGAAACCAAGTCCTGATACATGCCACAACATGGACAAATCTTGAAAACATTATGCTGAGTGAAATAAGTGAGTCACAAAAGGAAAAATATTGTGATTCCACAGTTTTGTGAAAAATCTAGAAAAGACAAATGTGTACAGACCAAGGTTGATTAATGGTTACCAGGGGTTGGCAATAGGGCGGGGGAAAAGGAGACTCATTGCTTAGAGGACACTGAACCTCTGCTCAGGGTGATGGAAAAATCTGGAGATGGATAATGGTGATGGTTATACAATGTGATAAACACAATTAATGGCATTGAATTGTATATGTGATGAATGTTGAGATGGCAAGTATTATATATATTTACCACAATAAAAGAAAAATGAAATAATAATGACAGTAACAAGTTATTGTTTACCAATTATATACTAAACAACATGTTAGGTTTTTTCCTTCCATCCTCACAATGACTCTACAAAGCAGGGATCCCCATTTCACAGATTGAGAAAATGAAATGCAGTGATTAGCTTGTCCAGAGCCACATGTTAAGTGGAAGAGTGTCATGGATTGAATTGTGTCCCCCCAAAATATCTGTCAACTTAGCTGGGCCATGAGTACCAGTATGGTATGATTGTCTACCATTTTATGTGATTTCCCTATGTGTTGTAAATCCCATTACTACGATGTAATACAGTGGATTAGCGGCAGTTACATTGATGAGGTCTACAAGATTAGATAGTGTCTTAAGCCAGTCTCTTTTGAGATATAAAAGAGAGAAGCGAGCAGAGAAACATGGGGACCTCATACCACCAAGAAAGCAAAGCTGGGAGAGAGTGCATCCTTTGGAATTGAGGTTCCTGTGTTGAGACGCTCCCAGACCAAGGGAAGACTGATGTATCACAAGGACCTTTCTCCAGAGCCGACAGAGAGAGAAAGCCTTCCTCTGGAGCTGACACCCTGGCTTGGACTTGTGGCTTACTCAACTGTGAGAGAATACACTTTGTTAAAGCCATCTACGTGTGATATTTCTGTTATAGCAGCACTAGATGACTAAGGCAGAGGGAAAATCAAATTCACATCTGATATTTAAGGCCTTCCTCCATCTAGATCCCACTTCTATTCAGAAATACCCTACTCTGTTCCAATGGGTCACCGTTCTCCAAACCCTCCATTAGGATTCTGTATATACTACCATTCTGTAAGTTCTGTCTTTATCCATCCACCCATCCACCCATCCACCCATCCACCCATCCACCCACCCATCCATCCATCCATCCATCCATCCATCCATCCATCCATCCATCCATCCATCCATCCATCCATCCATCCATCCATCCATCCATCCATCCATCCATCCATCCATCCATCTTTCATTTAACATCTGTTGCATACCTCTGTATGCCAAGCACTGTGCTAGGTGCCATCTGTGAATCATTTCCTAGCCTATGCTGACTGCTTCCTTATCTGAATTCCTGTACCACTTGTGTGACACTTAATATATGCTGCTTTGAATTACTTATCAGATCATTCTTTGTATATTTTGTCTCCCCAGCTGAATTTTAAACCAATGATTCTCACCTGGTGGCGGTGCTGTCCCTTTAAGGACTATTTAAAAATGTGTTGCAATCTTTGTTGTTATGACTGGGAGGTACCACTGGCATTTAATGCCTAGAGGACTTTAAATACTGTGGAATATGTGGGATAGTCCCGCACAATGGAGAATTGTCCTACTCAAAATGACAATAGTGTCCTCCTCTAGAAACACAATTGCAAATGGATGTAGGGCAAAGGTCCTTCCTTTTTTTTAAACTCTGCATCTTTATCACGTCTGACGTCCTACTCATAGAAAGTGTTGGCTGGCTATAATGACAATGTTCTCTTGATTAACGAAAAAATTTAAGCAAGAATTGAGAGACAGATTCTGTTATGGAGACATGGAATGTAATGATTTCCAAGATTGATTTAGATGGAAGAAAATTGTTTTCTGGTCCAAGTAGAAAGCCTTCTCCCCATCCATTTGTGAAACCTTGAGGTTATAGGAATACAGAAACTCCTTCCCTGATTTATAAAACATTTTCAAAACACATTATTAGTCTCTTTTTTTATTGTTGTAAAAAAGATAGTTAACACAACGCTTGACAATTTAGAGTTTGTTGCTTGTACAATTCAATGAAATCAATTGCATCAATCATGTTGTGCAACCATCACCAATATCCACTGCCATATTTTCCACTCCCATAAACAAAAACTTAATGCTAGCTAAAGATTTCCCTCTTTCCCCTTCCCTCTTGCTCCTGGTAACCACTGTTAAACTCTGATCTCTATACATTTGCCTGCTTTAAGTGTTTCGTATTAGTAAAATCATACTAAATTTGTCCATTTGGGACTGACTTAGCATAATATTTTCAACGTTCATCCACGTTGTAGCATGTATCATTTTTCTACATGGATGAGCAATATTCCATTGTATAAATGTACCACATTTTGTTTACCTATTCAGCTGTTGATGGACATTTGGGTTGTTTACACCTTTTGGCTATTGTGAATAGTGCTGCAGTGAACATTGGTGTACATGTATCCGTTTGTGTTGCTGCCTTCAAGTGTCTTGGGTGGATTCCTAAAAGTGGGATTGCTGAGTCAAATGGTAGCTCTATTTTTAATTTTTTGAGGAATTGCCAAACCATTTTCCACACTGGCTATACCATTTTGTATTCCAGCTAACAATAGATGAAGGTTCAGATATCTCTGCGTCTTAAAGTTATGTCTGCTGGTTTTCTAGTCAACAGGCCATGAACTGGGACCAAGATTCATTGATTTTAAGCAGAGTAACAAGATACTCTGATAAAGGGTTAAAAGAAACTGTATCCATGTCTATAGTGGACCTTTGTCATTTTTATTTTGTTATTTAGTATCTAATCTATCTCCTTATTCTGGGGAAATGCCTCATCAGGTATAGTCTTAGTGGGGGGCAGAATTTCTATCTCACTACTCCTTGCCTACCAGGGCATGAGCACATGGTTTAGGCGTGTGCATTCAGAAACTCCAGCCCAGGACCTTGGATCTCAAGTGAGTGACTCAAAAGGACAATTAAAATTTATTCATGGCAGTATCAGTGGAAGCAAGCAAAGATGTATGTTAATGGTTCCAGCAGGGGTGGTAATACCCTGCTGGACTATTCTTGCTCAAAAGTATTCTATCTTCTATTTCTTTGCCCTCCAGAGTTTCTTGGATTACTGTGGCAGAGACTATCAGATTTCCCAATATCCATTCTCCCCTTTTTCTTTTTAGTAATAGACCAGCATCATAACAACACACCACAGTACAACAAGTTTTAGCTTGGTGTTTAGCTGCTTAGTTATATATTAGCTTTGTCTAGCTTCCTTTGCAGCTAGGGGTGACCATGTGACTAAATTTGGCCAGTTGGCAGTAAGTGGGAGTGATGTGCGTAACTTTGAGGTCATGTCCTTAAGAGGAAGCTGTTTGCTTTTTGCTTCCTCAGAGTGGGTTGATGCCTGAATGTGGTGTTGGTGCTGCAACCACACAGATGAAGGCAACACCTTAGAGAATGGAAAAACAGGTAGGCAGAACCTAGGTAGAACAGCCCACACCCTTTCGTTCGTTCCTTCCACCCACATGAGAAACAAATATCTTGTTTGTCACTGGTTTTTGGCCTCTGTTAGAGAAGCAGAATCCATATCCTAATTAGTACAGTAATATCCATTTTCTAAGCCTAGTCCTTCACCCTCCTGTTTATTCTATAGGCCCTTAGTAACTTTCTAACAAATTCCCTTTGTGTTTATAATTGTCTGGATTCATTTCTATTGTTTGCAACTATTACTGGGAGTATTTTCAAGAAATACACCTAAAAATGTACAATTGCATAATCCTAGGAAGTTGAGCAGAGTGATGAGGTTTCACTTTTCAAGCCTGGAAAAAATTTCAATTCTTATTTCCATTAGTGAAACTGCTCGTTAACCTAAGACCTGTTCTATAAAGACATCAGCATGAGGGGACTTTGTATTAAAAAAAAAAAAGATATTGGAGTGTTTTGACTACTTCTTGAGAGCTTTAGTAAGTTCATACTAAAATGAGCATGCTTAGCCTGAAATTGAAAACACAGAAGGAAAAACCAAACCAAAACTAACAAACAAAAAAAAAACTACAACTTTGTGGAGAGAGGTATTTAATGTAGTAGCCTATAATTCAAAATGGTGTAAAGTCTAGTAAACTGGAGCCCGACAGGGTTAAAGAATCTCTTTCCTAAAGTTAGTAAAGCAAAAGCAAGGAGGTAACAGACTGAGCTGAAGACCAGGACGGAGCTGAGGGAAGCCTGATCCCCAAGCCTCCTCCAGGCACCTCCTGCTGGGGAGTAGAAATGGTTATTGCTCTCATGAAGATGCAGCTGGGATGTGGTCTCTGAGAGGAAGCGTATTAGTGGTGCCTTCCCAAAATAGTCAATTGTTTGGAATTGGCCCAAGGTGAAGAGCATTCAATAAAAGCTAAAGCAGATTGCTAGAAGAAAGAAATTCCTAGTTCCAGACTCAAAGTTTATGATGACTAGATCTTTGCCTTGGTTACTAGTTATGTGGATTGTTTCAGGGATAGGCACAGGATTTATACCAGTGAGACTTAAGGAGATGTTGCTGGTATCTTCTGGAAAGGGGGCTTACCTGGTCTTCTTTGGGTGGTACCTAGAAAGCTGTTCTTTGTTCCTGAGCTTGAACAAGGAAGCATGTAGCCCTGGAAGCTACTGGCAGCCATCTTGTGACCATGAGGAAGCTAGCCCTAGGATATAGTTGAACCTGTGAAAGACAGAGAAGAGAGAAGGAAAAAAACTGGGTGTTTTGTGATATGGTTGAATGCTATATAAAGCTTATTCTAAAGCCCTCTTTACTTCTGGACTAAGTGAACTTAGTTAAATAAGCCAAAAGCTCACTTAGTTACTTGAGTTAAATCTGCTTTGCTGCTAAGTGAATTTTCTGGTTTTTTGTAACAGAAAATATCATAAGCAATACATCTTTTTCTCAGTCACTTAATTTAGAAGATTGGCCTTTTAACATATGAGACTGTGAAGTTTATACCAATGTCACCCAAACTGGTTTATGACAAGTCTTGTCAATGAGACATTCTTATAAGTGTTGAATATCTGACACTGAGTCCAACATTTTTCCAAGAATTCAATATCATTTTAGATAAGATCTGAGTGGTTCTTGCAGATATCTCTAAATCCCAGGCATCTTCTCTTCCATCTTTGCTAGTTACCCCAGCCAATTTGTCCATAGCTTTCCAATTTAAGGTGCTTCTTGGGGTAGTACACTTCCCAAAGATTCGTCTTGAAAGATTTCCACATGCAGCGAGGGCTTCTGTCTCTATTTGTTCTGCTATTGTTGGTTGCAATCAAGTCAGGTTTGACTCATGGTGACCCTGTATAACAGAACAAAACATTGTCTGGTCCTGCGCCATCTTCATGATCATCAGTATGCTTTAGTCCATTGTTGCAGTCACTGTGTATTTTGAATTCCTTCCAACCTAAGGGGCTCAGGTTCCAGCACTGTATCAGACAATATTCTGTTGTGATCCATAAGGTTTTCGTTGACTAATTTTTGGAAATAGACGACCAGGCCTTTCTTCCTAGTCTTAGTCTGGAAGCTGTGCCGAAACCTGTCTGCCGTGGGTGACCCTGGTGGTATTTGAAATATTAGTGGCATAGCTTCAAGCATCATAACAACACACAAGCTACCACGGTACAACAGGTTGACAGATGGGTGGTTGCCATTTGTTCTAGGAGACCCTTAGTGAAGTCATGGTGACAATGACCATTTTTAAGGTTTCTTTCCCCTTTCCATGGGAAATATATGGACCTAAAAATTGTTCTCATGTAAATATAATCAAAACTGGTATGCACCTTTCTCAGAAAGACAAATTTTACGTAACTGCTCCAAATGGGATATTATATACTGGCAAAATTTGACGTGAAAAATCTGGTTCCAAAAATGGTGCTGGATTACTCGTTAGTGTGATTAGTAAAGGTCGTGGAGGAAACTGCCTGTTTAGTAATACTTGAATGGGGCAACAGTTATGACTGGACTTCACCATAGCCAATTATTTCCGTACAAAGAGATTACAAGAGGCGTTGGATCATTTCCTCTCGAAGCAGGCACCTGTCTGAGGGCTAACCTCTCTATATCGACTTACCAGGAGTGAGAGATCTAAGTCTACTTGTTCATATTCAAAAAGAACCCTGTTCACAAGCAGAGGGCTGAGACCAGAGTGGTAACACCTGAATGCCGGGTAGTTATTTTGAGTAGAGAATTAAGGACTGAATACTCCTTTGACTCATCTCTAGGTCATTTTATCAGTCCTGAAATTTCCACGTCATTGCTTATTTAAAAAAAAAACAAAAAACCTGACATTGGGCCTACCCTAAGGAATGGAATACACCAAACCGTGGCAAGTGCTTATTGCACAGGTGAAAATTCTCTTGCAAGGAAGGTGATGTTCCTTCTGAATCCCTGGGAAGTAAAAGATACTCCACTGACGCTGCTTACTGTCCTTTGGAGCTCACCAACATTAGTGTTTATCCTGTGATTTTAAAATGACCTGATGAGAATACGCTTTGGAGTAAGTCATCCTGTATGCAGAAAGGAAATGCATTTTGCTTTGACGCCTCTTCTTCTGCTCAGAAATTATGATTTGTGCCCTAGGCTATCAAACATCAGTGCACAAAATTATTCACAAAGGGTTTTTGGTTCAAGTGGTAAATCCAGGCATTTGCAAAATGTTGACCCAAGTGAGTCAGCACAGGAAGCTTGATCTTTCAATTTGATGAAAATGTAATTTTATGGATGTCAAGTTGAAGTTCAAAAGTGACACATCGTGTCACACAGATAAATAGTTTTGCCAAAAGCAATGCCATAATTCATAAGCACTTGTCTGGCCAATAGTAACTATCATGTTGATTAAGTGAAGTGCTTGCTAATAAATGCGGTCTTTATCCCATATTATACATTAGTCTTTTCTGAATAATAATGATTTCCCTATTTAAGAACTGAAATTAGTACTGCGAGTCGATCTTCAACATAAAAATACTTATATATGTGCTTCTTCTTCCCTCACAAAGATTAATTTTAAAACAATGCCAGACAGTAAAATGTGAGTATTTGATGATATTCTTTCCTTTCTTGGCTCCCCACAGACCTACTGGATAACAATAATAACAACAAACAACCCGTTGCCGTCCAGTGGATTCTAATTCATAGCAACCCTGTAGGACAGAGTAGAACTGCTTAACAGTGCTGGGAGGTAAATAATGAGAGAGAGAGAAAAAAAAAAAAACACTGTTGTTCTTGAAGCACTTTCAGTACTGAAGAAGAAATAGACTTGTAAATAAATAACCTTCTTTACATTCAGGTCCAGATCGGCTTTTCACCAGCTCTCTGTACTCCCTTCCAGAAACGTCTCTTGGTCAGAGCCAGCAGCCTCCTACTGCTCTCCGCACGCCCCGTGCTCTTTTCTTACCTTCATGCTCTGCAAACTTTGTGTTGTTATGTTATGCTGTTATGTCTGGAATGGCCTTCTCACTTGCTCTTATAGTTAAAAAATTTCTTTTTATTAAAATTTTTTTGTTGTGGTAAATATATATAACAAAACATTTGCCATTTCAAAACTTTTTACATACACAATTCAGTGATATTGATCACATTCATCAGGTTGTGCAACCATCATCACTATCCATTTCCAAATTTTTCCATCATCCTTAACAGACACTCAGTGCTCTCTAAGCAATGACTTCCTCTTTCCCCCTCCCTCCAACCCTTGGTAATCACTAATAAACTTTGGTCTCTATACACCTGCCTATTCTAGATATTTCACATGAGTGGGATCTTGCAATATTTGTCCCTTTGTGTCTGACATTTCACTCAGTATAATGTTTTTGAGGACTTCATTTTTTGTGTGTGTGTGTGAGTAATACTCCATAGTATGTACACCCACTCCTCATTTATTGACATGGTTAGGTTCCAAAGACCAGGTTGTTATGCAAAAAATTGATGTTATGAGAAAATGGAGGATGAGCACATTAGATCACAAAAATGGAAGATGCTTACATCATTCCATAACTGCCAAAATACCTCATTCCATAACTGCCAAATTACCTCATTCCATAACTGCCAAATTACCTCATTCCACAACTGCCAAAACACTGAGAATCACGGCCCAGCCAAGTTGACACATAACCGTTATACCCAGCATTACTCTCACCTTGCACCTCAGCTGGATGTATGTTGTTAACGCACAAAATAGTTGGATGGTAGATTTTTTACTGTTGTTGTAAATGTGAAAAGTTGGATAACGAGATAGTCAGTACGTGAGGAGAAGGTGTACGTAGCACATTTTGTTGGTCCATTTATCTACTGGTGAACATTTAACTTTCCCCTACTCTTCTTATGGAACTCCTGTTCCTCTCTCAACACTCAACTCAGTTTCTGCCTTTTGAAGACACCACTCTCTTGCCAGGCAGGAGAACCATTTTTCACTTGTAACTCGATTGTACTGTTACTGTCATCCTCATTTTGAATTAGGAGATGATCTCTTCTACTCCACTCTTTGGGGACAGGGTTCAGATTTTATTTTTCATTTTTTATGTGTTCAATTCAATAAAACCAAGTACATGAATCATGTTATGCAAGCATCACCAATATCCTTTGCCAATTTTCCATCCCCATAAACAGAAACTCAATTCTACCTAAACAAATATTCCCCCTACCCACTCCCTGCTGCCCCTGGTAACCACTATCAAACTCTAATCTCTATACCTTTGCCTAGTCCAGGTGTTTCATATTAGTGGGGTTCAGGTATTTTATTTTCTGTATTTACAGTGCCCAGCACGCAACTGGCATATGCTGAGTAGTGAATGAACAATTGAGGCTTAAGTAGAGTGGCAATTTAGAAAAGTGAGCAGAAAGGTGTTAAAGGAAAGACAGGCTCTGATCAGCTACCTCTCTTTAGACTGAATTCAAAATTCAACGTGTTCAAGAATCTTTCCCAGAATAACAGCCTGCTTGCTCCCTAATTCTACTGCAATCATTCCTTTATTTGTCATTCTCCGAGCCCTTAGAGACATTCTTTGTGCTAAATGATTTTGCCCTTTAGCCATACTACTTTGCATTTTTAACATCATTTTATTAATAGTGTGTTCTGCCTTCTTAAATGGAAGTCCGCATCTTATCTTTCTTTTCTAACCCCCCTCCCTCATGTTCTGTATGGTGTGGTGCCCTCCCTGCTCAAAGGAGGAACTGAGTACACATTTATTAAAGAGGTGAAATTAAAGAGATTTATGGAATTTTGAAATTCTGTTTTTAAAATTTTCTTCTCTCATCTGATTTTTGAACAAGAAATCAAGATGGTAGTAGGCACATGTTCAATTTAAAAAAGTTGATATATACTGGAAAAGTGAGTATAATTATTATTTTGAACTTATAAAGAAAACTTTTTTTTTGAGTTTCTGTGAAAAGTAAAGGTCGAATCACAAATAAATACGTGTATTAATATTGGCCCCATCACTTGTTTGTCAGTTTGCATACCGTGGCGGCTTGTGTGTTTGTAAAGAAAATAAAAATCCTTACAATTGGACCAATAAGCAACATTGCGATAAATGGAGAAAATATTGACATTGTCAAGGATTTCATTTTACTTGGATCCACAATCAATGCCCATGGAAGCAGCAGTCAAGAAATCAAATGACGTATCGCATTGGGCAACTCTGCTGCAAAACCGTAAACCAAACCTGTTACTATCGAGTCGATTCAAGAGACCTCTTCAAAGTGTTAAAAAGTAATGATATCACTTTAAGGACCAAGGTGCACCTGACCCAAGGCATGGTTCAGTCTTCTCATTTGCGTGGGAAAGCTGGACAATGCGTAAAGTAGACTGAAGGAGAATCGATGCATTTGAATTATGGTGTTGGTGGAGAATACTGAATACATCATCGACTGCCAGAAGAACAAACAAGTCTGTCTTGGAAGAAGTACAGCCAGAGTGCTCCTTGAAGCGAGGATGGCGAGACTTTATCTCACGTAATTTGGACATGTTATCAGGAGGGACTAGTCCCTGGATAAGGACATCATGCTTGGTAAAGTAGAAGGTCAGCAAAAAAGATGAATGTTCTCAATGAGATGGATTGACACAGTGGCTGCAACGATGGGGTCAAATGTAGCAACGATTCTGAGAATGGCTCAGGACTGGGCAGTGTTTCGTTCTGTTGTGCATAGGGTTGCTATGAGTGAGAGCTGACTCAACAGCACCTAGCAGCAACAACAATGTTGGCTGTTCCTGTCAGCTATGAAACAGAGTGGACATTTATATACTTTCTATGGGAGCAGATTTTGGTTACAAATCCACTGTGTTTCAGATACCCTTGACAAGGGAATGTTTTGAAAAATGGATTTGCTGATCTTCGTGGATTTCATTTGGGCATTTCTTGAATTGATAACAGGTGAATTTCTTAATTCATAGGCGATTTAACCTTTGAAGGTGTGCGTAGCTAGTGAGAAAAAGAGAGGGCCATTGTAATGTCATCATAAAGAAAATTCTTTGTTCCTTTGAATTCACTATTATGACATTTTCCTACAGACTGAGAACATTTTCTTCTTATGCATTAATATCGGCAGATTTGGTGACAATCTGAGAGCTTCTTACAAATAATAGTAGAGACACTACCCACCAACAACCCAGATTTTGTATTTGCCATTTCATGTCTGTTAAGTGGATATCAACAGCAGAGAAAGTTTCACCTCATTGGCCTAATAATATATCTTTTATTTAGTTCTTGACCTCTGACCTTGTATTCAATCTTTGGAAGACCATAAAAAATACTTTCTAATAGTTGATCCAATGAAATTGTATGGAAGCATTTCCACTTTGAGACAATATTTTTATTATACAGTCTTTACTAACTAACTCAACAGTCTGGTCCAAAAATATTCCACTGGATCTGTAAACTCCAAGTCTCAGTTTCAGGCTGGGGTATCTTGGCAAGGGCTGTGACAGCTAATTCTGGAACAGATCTACCTTCTTTCCAGTTTCACTTGTCTCTCACAAGACAATTACTTAACACTTTATTGCAAATGTGGACATACTTATGAGGGCCTTTTGGTTCCAAGAAAGACCTGATTTTTGCTTTCATTTATACAATCTTTTATACTGGTCGATGGTCAGCATGTTGACCTTGTTTCATTCTTATTTCCGAAAAGCATTGTTAAGGAGATTTAACTTTTTTTTTTCTTGTATGCAAAATTTCTCTTGAAAAAAAATCTTCCCTTATTTGAAAAGCCCCGTATGCAGGTATTATCCAACAAAACAATTAGGGTATAGATGCTGCAAGAAGTGGATTGAAATAGCTTAATTTATCATGTTTTTTTTGGGAATTTTTTTTTTTTTTTTTAATGTGGGTGTGTGTGGTTTAATTCTATTCTGTCAGCATTGTTTTTCCTGATATGTCTCATACTTTGTGTGTCTTGGTAAGTTTTTGTTTCTCACAAAATATGGAGTCACTTAGTCTCATTCTGAAATTATATTTTGTATTACTTACTTCATCACGTTGATTGGAGCATGAATTCAAGGGCTCTTTGGGCTGATTCAATAAGCAAGCCCTTTTGATCAGATGGGAAACTGTGTGCAGTGAAATTATTGCCTCTGCTCATTAGTAGTGTCTTCCAGCCTCAGCGTTAAGCCTGCTCCAAGTCTTCAATGACCTGCTGCAGACCCTAGCGACAATAGAGCAGCCATGAAGCAGACAACACCTAAAAACCAGTTGCCATTGAGTCAATTCTGACTCATAGGACCCCATGTGTGTCAGAGTAGAGCTGTGCACCACAGAGTTTTCTATGATTGATTTTTTGGAAGCAGATTGCCAGGCCTTTCTTCCAAGGCCCCTCTAGATGAACTTAAACCACCAACCTTTCAGTTAACAGCCAAGCTCTTAATGCTTTGCACCACCCAGGGACTCCAAACTATACCTAATGGGAATGTGAAGATATTTCAAATCACCCAAATCAGCGGTGAACTAGCTTTCCCACTACTCTTTCTCCCATTCAAAAGAAGTTCAAAGAAAATGAATAAAGAGAAAATGTATACATAGATACCCCAAAGCCAAGCTAATGCTTAAAGCGGGCAAAGGTACTTATTGGTTTAATTTAATCCCTATCATCAAAAAGTGTCCATTTGTGTTTGGCAAGCTCAAAGAGCATGGTTTTTGTCATCTGGGAGTTTGTATATGTAAACAAACATGTAAAAGATTTGCCAAAAATTATGTAAGTAAATATTCATGTTGTACAGATTATGGATAACGACGGACTAACATCATTAACATCTGTAGCATAAAAGAGCCGTTAGAAAATTTTCCCTGTTTGGGTTTAGAATTTTGTTTGTCAGCTTTAACGTGGGCATGATTATAAATTCATCATGCCGACTGTCTAATAGGTTTACAGTCTGGCTTTATTTATATTTAACATATTCATTCTTATGCAGTATCTGTCCTGTGCAGGCACTGTTCACAGCACATAAGTACCAACTCATTGAATCCTCAGAACGACTCTAGAGGTCGGTAGCATTGTTATTTCCCTTTCCCTAGATAA
Organism: Loxodonta africana; assembly: GCF_030014295.1. Classification (NCBI taxonomy): domain Eukaryota; kingdom Metazoa; phylum Chordata; class Mammalia; order Proboscidea; family Elephantidae; genus Loxodonta; species Loxodonta africana. Next base: position 79,114,018 of record NC_087345.1, on the reverse strand, counting down.
GGACTGTGTTGTTTTCCTGTCACTGAAAAATCCATCTTATCCCTATCTGGATATAGCTCATGTTTAAATTCAATTTACTATATAAACTGTTTGAGATCTTGACAACCTCACTTACTGATGTAAAATAAAAGCCAAAAAAAAAAAAAAAATCTTGGTAATTCAAACTCATTTTCTGACACAAATGACAATGATTTTTTTTTAAAAAGACTACTATTGGCAGTAATTATTGGCCTATATACTCATGATTCTAGAAGCCAGATTGCTGACATCCACATGTGTAAAATCTGGTTATTGGATAGAAGATCTCTAAATGGTTCTTTCCACTGCAGATACTATACTAGTTTATAATTCTATATATGAATATTGATTTTCAAATAAGTTTGCATACTCTTGACACTAATGCAGTCTTTAGCTGCTACGTATATGTAAAATTCCTATTCTGTCCCCTCCACATATATTTATAATTTTTAACACACATACAAACATGTGCATGTGTGGGCACACACACACACACACACACACACACACACACACACACAGCTCTTTAATTACTTCCCATCACTGTCAGGATAAAGTCTAAGCTACTTGTATTGGCACAGAAGGTCTACTATGATCTACCGTTTGCCCATCTCTTCGCTTACCAAGTCCCTTACTCTCATGCATATGAATAACTTATTATTCCATCAAAATGGGTATCTTGATACAACTCTCTACCTTTTTAACATTATTCTCTCTCTTTGGAAAAATTTTCCCATCCTTTTCCAATCTGTAAAACTCATCCCTCCAGACTCAGTTCATATAGCTTCTTCAGGAAGCCTTCTTTCACCCTCACCTTCCCCACCCACAGAATGAATCAGGAGCCTGTCATCATCTGTGCCCCCACAAGACCCTGTGTACCCTTTTCGCTGCCCCTGCCACATTCTTTGGCAGTCAATGGCCTTCTTGCCTATCTTCTCCATTGAACTGTGACTGGAAGACAGAGACTGGATATTTCAGCTGTGTCTATGTGGTAGCTCCGAGTGTCTAGCAAAGTGAGGATTCTCAATATATGTTAACTGAATAGGTAAAAAAATGAAATAAGAAGCTCATATTTATTTCTACAGGTTGTTAGACATGATCATTATCTTTCTGCAGCTTTAGTTCAGGAACTATTGTGGAGGATTCAATGATAGAGAGTTAAAGCTGGTGCTTGTGTGTGTGTGGGGTGGGGGGAGAGTGAGACCTGAAATCCATCACAAATTGAATATAATGTGAAAGAAAACTGAAGAGTTTAGGGAACAACCAGTGACTTTTTTGTTGTTGTTGACTGAAAACTGTTGTTGTTATTTTTTTTTTTCAGGTTAGGCACTGTGCAGAGTACTGACCATGAGGAATGCCCACAGTTCCATTTCTCCAGAAGCTTTCAAACACGGGAAAAATGATAATTTTAGGTCGAAGCATAAGGATATGGGCAATTTCATCTAGTTCAGCCTGTGATAACTGTAAAAGGATAAACATAAAAAAGATTCCGCCAAACTGCCGTGTGAGTTCAAGGGAGAATGAAATCTTACTCAGTTGGGGGAACTGGAAAGGTCTTGGTGGGAGAGGTAGGCTTGGAGGTGAGTCTAAACAGATGAGTAGACACATGACACCCAGACGGGCAACCTGAGTCAGGAGATAACAATGATCCATTCTGACTGGATGCTGGGGACAAGAGGAAGGATAAGATTGTTGATGAGGGCTCTGAATGCCAGGCTAAGGGTAGCAATGTGGAGGCCTTGATGATTTCTGAGCAGAGGAGAGGTTTGATTGGAGCTTCATCTTAGGAAGAATCTGACGTAAGTTTGAGGATGGATGAGTCTGCCCTACCTTAGTCCCTCCGCCTCTGCCTTCCATATTCCTCTCCATCTGGCACACAAAGAAGATACATATTTACCCAGCCTCTGTCACATGGGTACTGCGCTAGGTTGTGGGATACAAAGAAGTGAGAAATATAAAGAAGATTATACTGATGTCCACCAAGTCAGTTTCCCAGTCTAGTGCCCTCCTCTGGTTTCCCTCTGATACAGTTGGGTGGAGTTGTGCTTTGGAGAACTATTCACATGGTGCCCCCTGGGTTGTACAATGTGCTGGCATTGTCCCAAAGCCTTGAGAGAGGTAGTTGTCTCCAGTTCTGAGTCTGTTGCCGCCGGGTTGGTATCAACACTGTCCTAGAGGTAAATGTGCTGCAGATGGAGTTCCAAAGTAGGAGTCAGATGGTCTGTGTTCTCAGCCTGACTCCACCACTGACTAAAACCGTGACCTGATGTCAATACTTTAAACTTTCTGAGGCTCAGTTTTCTCATCCTTTTTTAAAATGGGGATAAACCACCAGCGTTTCTGTGGTGAGGTCAAATGAAATATATGTGGGTATACATGAATATATCAGGGACTTCTAGGAGAATGAACAAATCAGTCTTAGAAGAAATATAACCAGAATGTTCCTTAGAAGGGAGGATGGCAAGACTTCAACTCACTTAACTTGGATATATCATCAAGAAAGAGTGATCACTAGAAAAGGACATCATATTTGGTAAAGTAGAGGGTAACGAAAACAAGGGAAATTCTTCATGAGATGGATTGACACAAGAGCTGCCATAAACTCAAACATACCAACAATCAAGAAGGTGGCCCAGGACTGAGTTATGTTTCGTTATGTGTCTTAGTTATGTGTCTTAGTTATCCAGAGCTGCTATAACAGAAATATCACAAGTGGATGGCTTTAACAAAGAGAAATTTATTCTCTCACAGTCTAGTACGTTACAAGTCCAAACTCAGGGCGTCAGCTCCAGGGGGCAGCTTTTTTTTTCTGTTGGCTCTGGAGGAAGATTCCTTGTCATCAGTCTTCCCCTGGTGGAGGAGAGTCTCAGGCTTAGGGACCCCAGGTCCAAAGGACACAGTCTGCTCCCAGTGGTGCTTCCTTGGTGGTAGGAGGTCCCCAACTCTGCTTGCTTCCCTTTCCTTTTATCTCTTAAGATAATTTAATTCTCTTAAGAGATAAAAGGTGGTTTAGGCCACATGCCAGGGAAACTCCCTTTACATTAGATCAGGAATGTGACCTGGTAAGGGTGTTATAATCCCATCCTAATCCTCTCTAACATAAAATTACAGTCACAAAATGGAGGACAATGACGGAAAACTGGGAATTATGGCCTACCCAAGTTGATACACATTTTTTTGGGGACATAATTCAATCCATGACATAGGTCACCATGAGTCAGAGCCAACTCGATGGCAGCTAGTAACAACATGTTTTGACTGTTACCAAGCCCTATGCCCTCTTTTTTGACCTCTGTTATATTTACTGCTGGAGAAGATTGTTGTGAAACTTACCTGCTGTATTACTATATAAAGACTATTTCTTAATTTTAAGACTTAAAAAAATCTAGTAAATCAATCTCTTAGTCATCTAGCGTTGCTATACCAGAAATACCACAAGTGGATAGCTTTAACAAAGAGAAGTTTATTCTCTTACAGTCTAGTAGGCTAGAAGTCAGAATTCAAGGCACTGGCTTCAGGGGAAGGCTTTCTCTCTCTGTCCGATCTGGAGGAAGGTCCTTGGGATGCATCAGTCTCCCCTTGGCCTGGGAGCATCTCAGCGCAGGAACCGCAGGTCCAAAGGACATGCTGTGCTCCCGGCACTGCTTTTTTGGTGGTATGAGGTTCCCATGTTTCTCTGCTTGCTTCTCTCTTTTATATCTCAAAAGAGATTGGCTAAGACACTATCTAATCTTGTAGATCTCATCAATGTAACTGCCATTAATCTATCTGATTACATCATAGTGATAGGATTTACAGCACATAGGGAATTCACATCAGATGATAAAATGGTAGACAATCACACAAATACTGGGAATCATGACCTAGCCAAGTTGACAGATGTTTTGAGGGGACACAATTCAATCCATGACTATCGCCCAGGAATGTTTAAATTTGCTTCTAGTTACAGGCACTCAGGTTCAAGAAAAAAAAAAAAAAAGATTTAAATCAAAAGTAGGTAAAAGCTCAGTCTTGTATCCTGAAACTGGCTGTATGAAGTTAGCAATAAAGTCACTGTAGCTATTTTTTCTGCATTGAATTCGCTAAAAGCAATTTCCTGTAAGTAGACAACCCTAGTCCCCAAGGGGTTCATTAACTTGGTGTTCCATGAGCCATCTCTTTTCTGCTACTTGTTGGCAGCATGAAGGCACAATAGCAGATGGGGTAGGTTCAGCCTCACTTTTGTTGTTAATACTCACAATCTTATTAAAGGCTAAAGAAATACAGGATCAGCTAACTCCTTGTATTACTAAAAACTGATCTGATTTACCAGCATCACATCAAATATTTACCTTGCCCTAAGCTACCAGTAATTACAAGCTGATATTGTTCAGGCTCAAACAAACACAGAGTAATGAATTTCTGCTAATTATTAGGCACTGATGAAAAATGCGATTTGCCCACTCCCGGAGTTATCCTGGGTAGCTCATCTTTCTGCACAAGGGAAAACTTCAATTGATATGAATGCATTCAGTTGCTGCTGGGAAGCACTTCAGTGGTGTCAACCAGAAGTAATTATCAGCGTGTCTGGGAAAGTGATTAAAATGGCTTAAAATTAAGATTTCAGTTTGCCATAGTTATTTCTATGCAAATATACCACATTTTTCAACTGACATGGGTGTCTTAATTAAAAATAGGCTAAAGTTTTAGAATAACAAGAGATTTTTAAAATCCACCAAACCTCATGCTATAAAAAATAATGATTCCAGACTTTGCTGCAAATGAAGGTAATCTTTTTCTTTGTTGTAGATCTTACTGGGCTTTTTAAAACGTTAGACTGCAGACTATTATTGAATCATGCATTTCCTGATGGAATACCCAAATATTTCAGACAGTTTTCCTTACTTCGTGGGTCCTTTGTTCAAAGGCCAGGGAGAAGAGCAAGTCTCCTGCCTGTCTTTTCAGCATGAGTCTGGTGAGGGTTTCTAAAGTTGCCCTGATATTTGGCAGCAGCAAGAGACCTCTAGAAATGACTGAATTTTTGACTCATAATTTGGAGTGGGGTGGCGGGGGGGAGGAGGAAAGAGTACAGAAACCTACAGTGGGCCCAGACTCCAAACCTTCCCTCCAGGTCCTTCTTTCTTTGCAGTTACTATTTCTTGTTTCTGGTAACTCTCCAATTTAATCAGATATAGAGTGCACAAAAGGTATATCAAGGAAGCTTCAATTCTCTGTAATTCCTTCAGGTATAGCCTGAGAAATTAATTATAAACCAAGGTTTAAAAATAATTTTTTTTTTTTAAGGTGGTCACAAACCCAACAGGTAGCATCTGTTTTCTCATCCCATTTTCCCCACCACCGCCTTTTTGGAAGTTATGTGCTTTATGTCAATTTTTTTTTCAGTAGTTATTCTAGCTATTTTAACTTGTACACTTGAGAAAGTCTACAGTTATATATGTAGCATCTGTATTGTATAAAATGCTTTTAATGACTTAAGCCAAGGTAGGGGTAATGTGAAATTGCCATTTCAATGTCATTGTGTCTAAAACTGTAGCTCTTCCCTACCCTTGCCTCCCTTGGGCCAATCACCAAAATGCCCATACCCTGAATTCCTAATTTTGGTTATTGGTCCACCATTCAGCCGGCTGTTAAAGCTAGAATCCAGAGCACTCTCTCTGACTACTCAACATCTCTTATTCCCCATTTCTCCATGTTTTGCTATCCACATTCCTAAATACTTCTCCATTCTTTCTCTCTTCCTACCCGCTATGTCCCACTAGCATCTGTGTTTACTATGTCTTGCTTGGGGTAATAGTTTCCTAGCTCCTCTCTCTGAATTTCCTTCCTCCAATCCCTCCATCACTTCTTTTCTCTTATCCATTGTTCTCCTGCCACTAAGTGATCTTTTTAAAATATAAATTGGATGATGATACTTGCCTGATTAAGATGCTTACATGGTTCTCCATTGCCTATGGACAGAGTTCAAACTTCTAACCATGATGTGGTGGGCATCAGACTGTGCCCTCCTAAGACAGGGAAGAGAGGGGCCCCCAAATATGCAAACAAAGTACAGGAAATGGGCCAGGGTGGAGAAACAAAGCCATTCCCCAGAACAATGTGGCAGGGTATCAGAAAATAGCCTGCAACTTCTTTAAAGTTGTCTTTCAGAAGCAACTGGAGAAAACCAGCCCCAGAGACATGTGCAGAATATCCACCTGTGACCGCTGTGTGACCTTCCACCAGGGGCAGTGAGGGGCTGCAGCAGCAGGTGGGAGGCTGCACAGGCGTGACACCCCATAATAAGTCCTGCTATGAATCCCAGAGGCCTCCGGGACAGGAGCCATCTTGGAAAGCAGCTGTGTGCTCACCGCAGTTAACATATCACCATCTGTGCCTGTGAATAAGCATGAATCTTTTTTCGCCGAAGAACTTTTAAAAACCCTGGTAGGCCTTTTGTTCTGAGAGATGGGGGTAAGCGTTGCTTTAGGCCCCCCTTGTTTCTGCTTGCAAGCCTCTTCAATAAAGCTTTGCTCGTGTGGAAAACTCTACATGCCTTACCTGCTCATTCTTGACCAATGAGAGGCAAGAACCTTGTTCCGGTAACACTCTCACCCCAGTGCCCACTAGTTTCTCTAGTGTTAGTAGTACTGTTACTGATTCTGTCTTTATTTAAAATTGGAGCCATGCTAGAGACTGAGGCAAAAGAAAAAATCAATAATACTGATCCTGTCTTTATTTAAAATTTTGATGTTTTGTTCATTGTGGACTTATTTGCATTAAATTTTGGTTTTTAAATCATGTTTTTATCCAAATATAATTTATCTTGATTGCTGGATATTTCAGTGTCTACTCAAATTTTGGAAACCCTGGTGGCATAGTGGCTAAGTGCTATGGCTGCTAACCAAAGGGTTGACAGTTCAAATCTACCAGGCTGTCCTTGGAAACTCTATGGGGTAGTTCTACTCTGTCCTATAGGGTCACTATGAGTCGGAATCAACTCAACAGCAATGGGTAATGGGCTCAAATTTTGGGCCTGAGATGGCGAGTGCCTCCCTTGCCTTACCCTACCTAGACCAGGCCCTAGATGTGATTCTGGAGACTTCCATGTGGAGTCTGAGATGAAGCCAATCCAGCAGAAGTCTGGACAACCTATGCCCTAATGACATCATTTAAACCCTGAATTTAGCTGTGCCTGAAGCCTGTACCTGGATTTTTGGTTTTGTGAAACTATAAATTTCTTATTTTGCTTAAGTCACTTGAAATTGGATCTTTTTTCACTCGTAGCAGGAATTTTTTTAGTAGGAAAGTTCCTGAATGATACACATGGCATACAAGGCCCCTTATGACGCACCCAGCCTCATCCCTTCTTCTTACTTCTCCAGCCTCATCTCTCACTATTTCCCCTGAGCATCCTGTGCCCCTGCCTCACTGCCCAACATGCTGGTCCCTGAACACACTGTGCTTTTCGTACTACGTTCCTCTGTACCTGGGGTTCCTGCTCCCTGGAAGTTCTTCCCCACCTGACCTATGTGGTGAAAGTCTACTCATTTTCTCTCTCTCTACATTTTATTGTGGTAAATTATATATGTAACAAAAATTGCCATCTTAACTGTTTTTAAGTGTACCATTCAGTGACGTTAATTATATTCACCATGTTGTGCATCACCACTATCCTTTTCCACAGGTTTTTTTTAATCATCCCCCAAAGAAACTCAGGAAGCCCTGGTGGCAGAGTGGTTAAGAGCTATGGCTGTTAACCAAAAGGTTGGCAGTTCGAATCTACCAGGCACTCCTTGGAAACCCTGTGGGGCAGTTCTACTCTGTCCTATAGGGTGGCTATGAGTCGGAATTGACTAGATGGCAATGTTTTCTTTTTTTTTTTTATTTTAAAAGAAACCCAATACCCCTTAAGCAATAACTCTCCATTTCCCCTCCCCCCAGGCCCTGGTGACCGCTAGTGGACTTCAGTCTCTCTACATTTGCCTATTCTAGATATTTCATGTAAGTGGGATCATATGTTTGTTCTCTTGTGACTAAGCAAGGTTCATCCTTGTTTCAAGGTTTATCCATGCTGTAGCATGTCTCAAGACTTCATTTCTCTTTATGACTAATATTGCATTATATGTATACACCATATTTTGTTTATCCATTCATCTGTTGATGGGAACTTGGGTTGTTTCCACCTTTTGGCTATTGTGAATAGTGCTGCAGTGAATACTGGTGCACTACAATTATCTGAATCAGCTTACTCATTCTTTACTACTCAGTTTAAATGTCACGTCCTTTCCCTTGCCCCCTTGAGAAGATAAAGCCATCTTAAAGAATCTCAAAACTGAAATTATCATGGTGCATTTTAAGATTTGCTACAATTTGATCTCTCGTATTAGACTTCTTGAAAGAATGCAACTTGATTAGAAGTCCAAGAGAAGAAGGTGTGCCTCAATAAGATCCATGCTTCTTTATTGATTTTTGCTCTAGGTTCTGTTTAAAGAAATTTTCAAATATATGAAATAACAGCCATTCAGTTGTAATGCTGCTAAATTCTCTTCTCAATCTGTTATCCTTTGCAGAGTTAGTATTTTCATCCCCAAATGATATCCTACGAAATACAATAACCAGGCAGGGAAGACCTTCCAGGAAGAGAGAACCCCATGTACAGAGGATCAAAAAGTACAAAAAACACAGTGTGTTCAGGTACCAGCACGTTGGACAGAGAGGTAGGGGCACAGGATGCTCAGTAGAAATAGTGAGAGGTGAGGCTGGAAATTAAAAACTTGGAGCATTCTGATGGTAGTAGTGCCCAATTCTCGATGTCTCTTCAGAGAGGCTCGAGTGCCTTTTATTTCCCTCTCTTTCACATAATACACACTGGCCCAAATATCAAAATTTTCTTCTTATGAAATAAATATGGTATGTAATAACATGGGTGAGGAATGCTGGATTTTCTATATTTTAGCTAGTCCTAAAAACCTCATCATTATGAGAAGAAAATGAATGATTGAAATAGCAGACCCTTGTCTTCTGAGATTTAAGTGCCCTCATCTGTGGCATTTTTTGGTGCATAAATTCACAATTAAACGTAGATTATCAACTCCTTGGGATGGCATTTTTCCCTTCTAGCTTCTATTTCACACTGCGTGCGTGACAGCTTCAGAACACATAGTACCTTAGATGCTACATGGGGAAAAATGTTAACTGTTTACAAGGTTAGGGCCCAATCAATATAATGAATCCACCTTCTTTCCTGTAATTCTAAATTTGTGCTTGGATTTATAGAAGGTAATGAAAACATAAAAGACAAAAGCAAGCCTTATAGCGTTCTCAGAGACTGAAGTTGGAGCATCAAATTTCTCTAAATGACTCACGTGCTCAATCGTTCAAGTCCCCAGTTCCCAGGCGTGCCCCTGTTAGTGGTCTGCTCTGTGAAGACTCTTCAGATACGAGTCTCTTCCACTCTGTCCTGGAGCTTCCCATCACCACTGCGGTAATGAATGTGAGAGAATGTAGTGTCCAGTGTAATGTGGGCAAGGCCTCCCAGGAGATTGCCTCGGTAATGATGCTAGGCCCTAGGAACGTGTTCCCTGCTCTGAAAGCCCAGGGATGCACGATTAATAATGATGATAGCACGCACTTCACTTCACAAACTTTATCATATTTAATCCTCCAACCACTCTATACAGGATAAATGATTATACACATTTTTTATCAATGTGGAAAATAAGGCTTCCAGATGTGAAAACTTGCTTAGTGTCACACACCGAGCGAAAGACAGAATTGGCATTTGAATCCAGGTCTACGAGACTTAAATCTTGTAGTTTTCAGTGCTAGTCTCTACTACTTACCTCCCGAATGAGTTCTCAGAGGTCATCAGGCGCTGAGTGGCTGATTCATACTCATTAAAATGCACATGGGGATGATGTAGGGACCAGAATGTCAATTTACTGATTTTCCATGTGAAGGAACTTCACGAGAAGCAGAATGAGCCATATGATTAGGTCCACATGAGAAGATTATTCTCTCCCTGTTCCTTACCATAATCATCAGTAAGCTGGTCAAAATGAAAGAAATTTAGTTTATTAGAAACAATCTCTTAGCTAGAAATCTGTAGAGACTCCTGACCTCTTGGTGCTGCCTTTGACTTGGGCCCAAGATTCTTGCCATGTGCTGGCCAGGGCTCCCTAGTCAAGGGCAGCATCAGCTCTTCTGTTTCTGTGGGGTGGTTCTCAATGTCTCCCATTGATTTTCTCTCTCTTTTTTATTTTTACTTTTGGACTGTAGATATTCCACAGGTTTAATGTGATAATAACACTGCTTTGAGTTCCCCTCAGATTACTCTATTTGACGAAGTTTTTCAGCCATTAGGACTGACAACTTTTCCCAATAAAAGTTGATTTCATAATTTAACTCTCAGAGGGCAATCTTATTTCTTTTATTTCCACGTTCTTGGGAGATAACTTTCTGTAGTCCTCTAGCATCAATACGAGATTAATGAATGAAATGTAAATACAGTTATATATAACTTAATAAGGAATTATATACCAAAACCAAGCCAAACCCGTTGCTGATGAGTCAATTTGGACTCTGTCTTAGTCATAAGTGCTGCTAAAACAGAACTACCACAAGTGGTTGGTGTTTCACAGTCTAGTAGTCTGGAAGTCCAAATTCAGAGTGTCAGCTCCAGGGGAAGGCTTTCTCTCTCTTGGCTCTGGAGAAAGGTCCTCGCTGTCAATCTTCCCCTGGTTTAAAGGATGCACCTTGTTCCTGGTGCTTCTTTCTTGGTGGTATGAAGTCCCCAACTTTCTGCTTGCTTCTCTTTCCTTTTATCTCTTGAGAGATAAAAGGTGGTGTGGGCCACACCCCAGGGAAACTTCCTTTACATTGGATCAGGGATATGACCTGGTGAGGGTGTTACGATCCCACCCTAATCCACTTTAACATAAAATTACAATCACAAAATGGAGGACAACCACAGAATACTGGGGATCATGGCCTAACCAATTGATACATAGATTTTTGGGGGGACATAATTCAATCCATGACAGACTCATATTCTGTAATAATAATAAAAAACTAAACTCACTGCCATTGAGTCAGTTCTGACTCACAGTGACCCTATAGGATAGAGGATAGCTGCCCACAGGGTTTCCAAAGCTATAAATCTTCACAGAAGCAGACTGCCACATCTTTCTCCAGTGGAGCGGCTGGACGGTTCCAACTGCTAACCTTTTGATTAGCAGCCCAGTGCTTTAACCACTGCACCACTCTGTAATAATAACGTCAGGCTGTTGTTGCTGTTGTTAGGTGCCATCAAGTCTGTTCCGACTCATAACCAACCACCCTATGTACAACAGAAGGAAACACTGCCCGGTCCTGTGCCATACTCACAATCGATGTCATGACTGAGCCCATTGTTGCAGCAACTGTGTCAATCCATCTTATTGAGGGTCTTCCTCTTTTTTGATGACCCTCTGCTCTACCCAGCATGATGTCCTTGTCCCCCAGATAACATGTCCAAATATGTGAGAAGAAGTCTTGTCATCCTTGCTTCTAAGGAGCATCCTGGCTGTACTTCTTCCGAGACAGATTTGTTCGTTCTTTTGGCAGTCAATGGTATACTCAATATTCTTCACTAACGCCATAATTCAAAGGTGTCAATTCTTCTCCGGTTTTCCTTATTCATTACCCAGCTTTCCTGTGCATATGAGGCGATTGCAAACACCATGGCTTGGGTCAGGCGCATCTTAGTCTTCCAGGTGACATCTTTGCTTTTTAACACTTTAAAGAGGTCTTTTGCAGCAGATTTGGCCAATACAATACGTCCTTTGATTTCTTGACTGCTACTTCCATGGGCATTGATTGTGGATCCAAGCAAAATGAAATACTTGACAGCTTCAATCTTTTCTGTTTATCATGATGTTGCTTATTGGTCCAGTTGTGAGGATTTCTGTTTTCTTCATATTGAGGTGTAATCCATACTGAAGGCTGTAGTCTTAAATCTTCATTACTAAGTTCTTCAAGTCCTCTTCATTTTCAGCAAGAAGCGTTGTGTCTTCTGTTTATCTCAGGTTGTTAAATGAGTCTTCCACCAATCCTGATGCTGAACTCTCCTTCATACAGTCCAGCTTCTCGGATTATTTGCTCAACATACAGAGTGAATAGGTATGGTGAAAGGATACAACCCCGACACACACCTTTCCTGACTTTAAACCATGTAGTATCCCCTTGTTCTATTTGAATGACTGCTCTTGATCTATGCACAGGTTCTTCATGAGCACAATTAAGTGTTCTGTAACTCCCATTCTTTGAGATGTTATCCATAATTTGTCATGATCCACATAGTTGAATGCCTTTGCATAGTCAATAAAACACAGGTAAACATTTTTCTGGTACTCTCTGCTTTCAGCCAGGATCAATCTGACATCAGCAATGATATCTCTTGTTCCACATCCTCTTCTGAATGCAGTTCGAATTTCTGGAATTTCCTTGTTGATACATTGCTGCACCTGCTTTTGAATGATCTTCAGCAAAATTTTACTTGTGTGTGATAGTAATGATATTGTTTTGATAATTTCCACATTCAGTTGGATCACCTTTCTTTGGAATAGGCATAAATATGGATCTCTTTCAGTTGGTTGGCCAGTAGCTGTCTTCCAAATTTCTTGGCATAGATGAGTGAGTACTTTCAGGGCTATACCCATTTGTTGAAACATCTCAATTGGTATTCCATCAATTCCTAGAGCCTTGTTTTTTTGCCAGTGCCTTCAGTGCAGCTTGGATCTCTTCCTTCAGCACCATGGGTTCCTGATCATATGCCTCCTCCTGAAATGGTTGAACGTCGACCAATACTTTTTGGTGTAGTGACTCTGTGCATTCCTTACATCTTCTTTTGATGCTTCCTGCAGAGTTGATTATTTTCTCAGTAGAATTCTTCAATACTGCAACTCAAGGCTTGAATTTTTGCTTCCGTTCTTTCAGCTCGAGAAATTCCCTTTTGACTTTCTAACTCCAGGTCTTTGCACATGTCATTATAATACTTTACTTTGTCCTCTCCAGTCACCCTTTAAAATCTCCTGTTTAACTCTTTTACTTCATCATTTCTTCCTTTCGTTTTAGCTACTCTACATTCAAAAGAAAGTTTCAGAGTCTCTTCTGACATTCATTTTGGTCTTTTCTTCCCTGTTTTTGTGATGACCTCTTGCTTTCTTCATGTACGATGTCCTTGATGTCATTCCAGAACTCCTCTGGTCTGCCACCATCAGTGTTCAAAGTGTCAAATCTATTCTTGAGATGCTGTCTAAATTCAGGTGGGATATATTCAAGGTTGTACCTTGGCTCTTGTGGGCTTGTTCTAATTTTCATCAGCTGCAACTTGAACTCGCATATGAGCAATTGATGTTCTCTTCTGCAACTGGCCCCTGGCCTTGTTCTGACTGATGATATTGATCTTTTCCATCATCTCTTTCCATGCATCTGTCAGTTTATTGTACTGTGGAACTTGCTTGTTGCTGTGAAGTTGGAAGCTACGTCACTGGTATTCAAATATCAGTAGGGTCACCCATGGGCAAATAGGTTTCAGCTGAACTTCCATACTAAAACAAACTAGGAAGAAAGATCTGGCAGTCTACTTCTGAAAAGAATTAGCCAGTGAAAGCCTTATGTATAGCAGGAGAACATCGTCTGATATAGTGCCAGAAGATGAGCCCCTTGGGTTGGAAGGCATTCAAAATCCGACCGGGGAGGAGCTACCTCCTTAAAGTAGAGTCAACCTTAATGACGTGGATAGAGTCAAGATTTTAGGATGTTTATTTGCTGATGTGGCACGATTTAAAATAAGAAGAAACAGCTGCAAATATCCATTAATAATATGCAAAGTATGGATCTAGGAAAATTGGAAATCATCAAAAAGGAAATGGAACACATAAACATCAGTATCCTAGACTTTAGTGAGCTGAAATGGACTGGTATTGGCCATTTTGAACTGGATAATCATATGGTCTATTATGCCAGGAAGGACAAATTGAAGAGAATGGTGTTGCAGTCATCCTCAAAAGGAGCATTTCAAGACCTATCCTGAAGTACAATGCTGTCGATGATAGGATAATACCCATATGCCTACAAGGAAGACCAGTTAATATGACTATTATAAATTGCACATTTTCATCAACTTCTGCAGTCTGACATTGATCAACCATGCAATCAAGATTCATTGATAATTACTGTTGATTGGAAACAAAAAAGGATCAGTAGTTAGAAAATATGTCCTTGGTGATAGAAGCGATGCTGGAGATTGCATGATAGTATTTTGCAAGACCGATGACTTCTTCATTACAAATAGCTTTCCTCAACAACATAAATGGAGACTATACACTTGGACCTCACCAGATGTGATATACAGGAATTAATAATGTCATATAAATATTAATTCTAATTTTTCAAACTCTATGTGAATGAAACCAGACCAATGGGTTCATGCCCAGTGTTAAAGAAGCCAAACGTTTAGACGCTGTCTTTGAGAGGAAGAAAGAAGCTAGCAAGCGATACCCAGATGTATCGACCTCCAGTTGAGTTCCCAGATCTGCGCGAGCAATGTACAATTTAACTTCTACATATTCACTTAGGGGTGGAGGGAAACGGTAGGCAGGATCAGAGATTTAACCTATTCATAGTTTCTACTGATTTTTTATTAGGAGGTGGGACTAAGACTGGGCACGGAAGTGACCAATGGACCAAATGCTTTTGAAATGTGCTCCGCTATTGTCATGATGCATTTTCAGTGATTCTGGTTCCTTGGCATGAGTTTTTTGGTTCCTTGGCATAAGTTCTCTTGCATTATTGAGCATGTATGGCAGCCCAGGGTCATTTGTCGGTCATCGTGGTCTGCTCTGCACATGTCAGGCTACTCTGAGCCAGTTAGATCTGGATTCTTCCAGGGCTCTCCAGGGGGTCTGAAAAACAACTTAAAGGAAGTGACTGACGTGGTGGGGAGGTAACCAGGAGTGATCTGATAACTGGTGGAGTGCTAATTAATTAGGTGTCTTCAATGTCTTCAGCCTCCAGAGTCCCCTAACATGAACAAAGTCACACATTAAAAAAAAAAAAACAAACCAAACATTTATTGAGTGTTTATTAAAAAAATAAAAAAAGCACCAAACCCATTGTCTCAAGAGGATTCCAACTCACAGTGATCCTATAGGACACAGAATTTCCAAGGAGTGGCTAACCTTTTGGTTAGCAGCCGAGCTCTTAACCACTGCACCACCAGGGCCCCTGCCCTTTTATGAGAGGTGATGATTTGGCCAATATGCTCTGGTATTGTTGTGCTAAAAGCTTATAGCTGGTGTTGGTTTTGATTGGTGGGTGACCATGCCATATTGGTAAAATACTTTGAATATCACCTCTGGCTTCTTCCAGATTTTAGGCACTTTTCTAGGTGCTTTCACTTTAGTTAGCTGGATGAATCTCAAATTGTTAAATTCTATTTTCTCTTTATAGTTCTAATGACTAAAACTCTGGCACTTATGAAAAATTTAGTCTCTACTCAAAAACTATAGTAGTTTGAGGATCAAAAGTCAGGGATAAAATGTGTATGTGTGTGAGCATGTGTGTGTGAGTAAAAAAAAGTGTGTGAGTATGGGAGTAGAAATACACGATAGATTCAAATTAAGCTTACAGCTTGAAGGGTTCTTCAGAGAGAACCATATGATGACATGTCTCTGCCTCTAGAAAGAAAAAAGTTCTAAATATTTTATATTATGTGGTGATCCACCCTAAGTTCAAAATACTTGAACAATTGACACTCCACTTGGAGACCTATTAGGACGCATTTCTTTACATCTGGACTAGTCTTGCTCGCAGAACTCTTTTTTATTCAAAGTGCATTCAAAATATATCGTGGAATTTACATTTTGGGCTCTAAGCTCTGGAAACAAGATCGACATTTGATTGCACAAGAATTTTCCCCATCAATTTACAATGCAAAACCTGTCATCTGACCTAAATACAGCATTCAAAACAAGAAATCAGATTTTTAGAGACAGTAGGGGTGGGCTGTATGATGTAATAGAATCATTTGACAGCCTCCCAATTTTCTTTGGAGACAAAACAGACTTTCTACCAGCAAGAAAGTTTCAGTGGGGACAGTAATAGCCATAGCTATATTTTGAATTATAATTGATACAGTATTTTTTTTTGTCTCAAATTGAATTCAGCAGTATACATTTTTTGATTTAAATTGTCCTCCTTGGAACTCTTGAGAATATAGCCGTTAGACATTCTTCTAACTTGGAACTGAAGTCCTTCCTGGAGATCAAATTTCAGTCAAATAGTAAGTAAATAAACAATAACATATATGAGGGAAATGCTCCTTAGAACAATCAGTTACATGAGACCAAAAGGACAACATAGGCCCAAAAGCAAAGAAGGCAGGAAGGGGCAGGAAAACCAGATGAATACAAATGGGGAACTCAGGGTGGTAATGGAGAGAGTGCTGACACATTGTGGGGCGTGTAGCCTATGTAATGGAACAATTTGTGTATTAACTATTGAATGGGAAAATAATTTGCTCTGTAAAGCCTTCACCTAAAGCGCGCGTGCACACGCGCACGCACACACATACACACACAATTGTCCTCATATCATTTGAATTAAATGATTAAATTTTCAAAACCTGGGAGACAGATACAGCCTAGGAGGTCTTAAAGGGAAGTCACATTGTGAAGGAATCAATGTCATTTGAACTAATATGTGAGGTGGTGGATTCCTGGAATTAAAGAGAGGAAGCTAGGGGAAATGATTCAAGATGCTTGTATCAACATTATTACTATTTTCACAATGATTTATAAAGATAATATATGATCTCTATAAAAAATTGCATATGAGACATTTACCATGCTTGGTAAAGTAGAGGGTCTTCAGACAAGAGGAAGACCTCAATGACATGGATTGACACAGTGGCTGCAACAATGGGCTCAAACATTGCAACGATTGTGAGGATGGCGCAGGACTGGGCAATGTTTTGTTCTGCTGTACATAGGGTCGCTATGAGTTGGAACAGGCTCTATGGCACCTAACAACAATGACAAAAAAAATTAAAACACTGAAGGTAAATATAAAATAAGATAAAAAGTGATCTCTGCTTCACCTTTATTTCTTCACTCTCAAGGGTAACCCCTCTTAATAGTTTGGTGTATATCACTGCGGTTCAATTTGTATGCACTTATAAATATATATGCATATATGTTAATATGTATGTTATTTATGCATGCATATTTTCACCCACATAAAAGCTAAATTATTCTGTATAATATAATTCACATGTTCCCAATGATACTAAGTGTGTTGAAAACATATTTGGGGTGGTTTTCAAGACACTGGACATCAGGCACCAAAGGACCAGGATGCCTGAGAGAAAGGAACAAATAAGTTGAGTACTGACTTTGGGGTTTGTCCAACTCTGTAGACCACTTACTGGGTTAAAGCTGTAAATATAAACAGACATAAAGACATGAAGATATCAATATATAAAGAAGGAAGTATAGGAGAATAACTTTAATTATATTAAGTGGTGAAGGCTTGGCTTTGCAGGGCACAGAAAACAGCATCAGAAGATAGTTTAAAACTTTTTTAGGAAGAAATATTTTATAAACAAAGGCAAAGAAAAAAAGACTTCAAGACAGTATTCGAAAAAACTATTAAAAACACAAGAAGGTTCGTACTGGAAGACTTTAACACATCTCTTTCAGAAATTATTAAGCAGATTAAAAAGGAAGTTGGATACATAGGATTGGGATGACCCAATTATCAATTTTGATAAAATGATATGTGTATCCCTAAATTAAGAATGTTTTTTCCAAATACTCGTGAAGCATTCTTCATGTTTTCCGTGACAAATAACGATCACAACGATGATAATAATTGTTGTGAAAGATAGTAATTACACCCACTCCTCCCTTACCAACATTTCCGAGATTTCCAGTCTTTTCCATTGACTTTAACCTTCTCCCATAGAAACCGTTCAGTATTTCCAGAATAAAAAACTTCATCTTTTATTGAATGAATTAGGTTCAAATTAAACTTTCAGATTGACCTCTTAACCTTTTTTATCTTTCTTTGCTGCATCTTGAGAACCAGCGGTGGGACCAGAGAGCAACCTTGTGACTTTTAAATCAAACAAACATTTGCTGAGCATCTAGTACACGCCACGCCTTGTGCTCTGGAAGATTAGAAAATAAATGAGTCAAGAACTTGGCTTCCTACAGGGATGGCAGACACATGACATTTGAGTTGGGTCCTCCAGTTTCTTTTCCAGTTCTTGCTAAGTTATCTTTTCTTCTTGTACTCCTTTTTTTCTCTTCCTCCATAAGCTAAGTGCTGCCTTTATCACGACTAAGGTGCATGAGCAGCTCTAGTGAAATCTTAAGCAAAAAAGAAGCGCCATATTCTTAAATGAAATGAGAAATAATTAGTCCCTGAGAGTGCTCAGATTCTCATCAGAATAGCCTCAACACATTTCTACTTCCTGAAATGACATTTCTTTGTTCATTTTCCATCAAACTCCAGCTCTTCCTTTGAGTACTGAATCAGAAGTCACCTTCTCTGCAAGGCTCCCTTGATCTCCCCAGGCAGTTGTGCTACTTGGCACTTAGAGCAAATGTCTAAACTCATGCTCTTTGGTTTCTTGTCCCTCCCAGGCTTCAGTAGCTTCTTGGAGGCAGGCACAATCTTTATGTTTCCTACCTGTGGTGGGTACCCAGTATATTCTTGTTGAATGAATAATTTAAACTGTCTTTAAGCATCATCATTTAAGATAACTAAAAGTTGGTTCTGCACTTTGAGATGGATTGCCTATATATTTTCTCTAAATTATTAATTGTAAGAATCACAAAAATATTGCTTTTAACATACTTTCTGTAATATCTATGGTATTGTAGATTTATCATAATTTAAATACTTTTCTATGGGTTGTCTCAGCACCTACCTACCACATGTAACATTGTTCCTATGGGAAAAATTCAGTTCGAGTTCTAATCCACTGGTTTACAAAGATTTTGAACACAACTTAGTTGTAAAACCGGAGGTCCTCAACATTTAAATCAAGGAATTGAATGTGGTATCTTTTAGTGAAAGAGACAAAACCCCAATTGCTATTGAGTGGAGTCAGATTCATGATGGCCCTATGTGTCAGAGTAGATCTGTGCTCCATAGGGTTTTCAATGGCTGGTTTTTTGGAAGTAGACTGCCAGGCCTTTATTCCAAGGCATCTCTGGGGGAACTTGAACATCCCACCTTTCAGCTAGTAGCTGAGTGTGTTAACTGTTTGGACCACCCAGGGACTCCCTTCAGTAAAAGAAGGGGAAGCAAATCTGCCTTTACTGAAATTCTTTAGCACCAACAGTGAAAGTATGCCTCAGGAATAGTATTTTCTTAGCTATTTTCAATCTAAAGTCACTGTCTTAGAGTGGAAAGAGCTTCCTGTGGAGAGATGCAAACTTGGGCAGCTCACCTATATTCTTTGGGTCCCGTTTTCCTCATCTGTGAAAGGAAAGAATTGGATAAGGTGATTTTAAAGGACTCTTCTTGCTATGAGTCAGAATCGACTCGAGGGCACTGGGTTTACTGGGTTCTTCTAGCTTTAACAGGCTACAGTGTATAAAAAAGCCTACTCTGTTAACTTGTAATTTTTCATTCGAAGTTTAAGATCTTTTGTTTTAATAATTGATTCTCCATTCCTCAAACACACTCATAAAAAGGCTACCTAAAGTGAGATCCGAGTCCAGCTGAATTGAGGTCATACATTACTATAGTAAGTCTGTAGTTGCTGGAGATTGCCCATTTATCCACTATAGGTGCTTCTTCCAGCTTTATCCTTGAGGTCGTTGGACTGCTGACAAAAATAATTAAATCCAAGTGTACAACTCACCTAGTCTGCTTTCTCATAATAAAAATCAATAATTCCTTTCCATGGATGGGCTACACAGAGATATCTACCTCATCAGGAAAGGGTACATTAAGGATGTTAAGTAAATGAATCACAAGCTTGTAGTACAGACTGGTGTTCTGAAAGACTGAAACTGTTGTGTACTGAATGGGGATGTGGGCTACCAGCCTTCTTCTGATGTGGTAGGCATTCCCAGGACCTGTTAGGAACTTTCCTTTGACGTTGTAACCTCAGTATCAGGGAACCTTGGGCTGGTTTAGCTGCGTTCTCTTTTCCTCTATTAGAAGTCTAAAGTGGTTAGAATTAAGGTCGCTTTCTGTGTTGCAGCAGTGTTTTGTTAAATTGCTAATTGTACTCAACTTTCCCAAAGAGGCTCCTAGACCTTGGCCTGGGAGATGACAGTTAATTTGTCAAAATGTTTGGAAGCTTCCTGTAACAAGACTAAGGCTCAGTCTGTCCACAGATAGACTTTCTTGTAAAAAATAGCATTCAGTCAAACACTAGGCTCTTTGGATCATTTGTATTTTGGTTCTTTGACTAAAATGAAAGCATTTCTGTAGAGTAGCCTGAAGCAGCAGTTTTGAATTTTCATAGATGCTCACTCTTGGGGCATTTTCATTTTCTAGTGAGCTTTAGTTCGGGGCACTTTAAAAAAAATCAAGGCACAATGGGGTTCTTGCTTTAGGTACTGAGATCCTCAAGTTAGGGTCGGAGGAATTGGGGAAACTGTGGGTTAAATGTGGCCCCTCCAAAGTCTCCTGGGGCCATCCAGCCACAGGGGCAGCTTCAAGTCCTATAGTCCTTGTTTGTTTTACATAGAGTTGTCACTCCCTCTCTGTAAGGTGAATTGTGAACCTTCCATCCTACTGTGCAGCCTCTGCCCCCTTTCAACCCTCTCCCCGTGACTGCTGATCCCTCAACCCTCCCCACAGTGCTCACCAGCCACACTTCATGCATCTTGGAGGTCCCAGACTCTTGACATCTTTTAGATGCTCCAAATAATAAAAAGGGATAGCTGGGAACTGTGCCTTTGTCATAATACTCTAACCAATGCTATCTGGCGTTTGTGTGTGTGTGTGTGTGTGTACACATAGTGAGGGGTCAGATCGGAGCATGTCCTGAGAATCTCACTTCAGCTAACTTGGCTTTTGTTTAGTCCTGTTCTCTGGACTTCATATCTTCACTAAGATCCTTATCCCTTCTATCTTCTCCCCTCACATGTAAGTTGTGGTTTGATTCTTAACTCTTCTCCAGAATAGCAATAAGATGCCCATGGCTCTTAAGAATGTTCTCTCTTATGAGAGAAGAACAAACAATTTGATAGAGTAAAATTTTTCTGATATACACTCACTGACACCCACAGGAGGGTTTGTGTTTTCATTATCTACCTGCAGTAGAGGGTTGGGGTAGCCGACCTCTATTTCCATTTTAGGTTATAGGTGGTAAGAGATGCTATCGATAGGGCTCACTTGGCTAAGCGCTTTTTCTTGCATCAATTCATTTCTTCTCTTTAACAATTCCGTGAAGTAGGTTCTACTAGTATTCCCAGTTTACAAACAAGAAAAGTGAGGGTCAGAGAGGTCGTGACTTGCTTAGGTTCACACAGCCAGTAAGTATAAATTCAAACCATGATCATCTATCTGTCTGACTCGAAAATCATGTGTTTCACTACCTTGCTCATGGCCTATGAATCCACTGAATCTCAAGGGGCTCCAAGACTCCTTTTCCCTCACCAGTTGACGCTCACTTGCTGTAGTGGAGTGTGAGTGCCTGGGGCAGGGAGATGGCAGGGCACACAGACTTCTCCTTCTTGTCTTTAAGAGACATTTTTCTCTTCCTTGGCCAATCTCCTGCTACTTACACTTCCTGCCACCACTCCATTCCCCCAAATGCCCTGTTCATTCTATTTTGAATGTATCACCAATTAAATCTACCAAGGGCAGTGGGGAGAAAGGAAATGACTTTTCAGGTGTTGAATGGGACTTCAGATGTCAGTAGCCACTGACAAGAAGAAAGAAAAGAGTGGGAGAATTGGTCACTGGATTCATGAGTGCAAATTATACTTTGTAGTTTAATTTTAGACCTTTCTATTCTTTTTATTCTATGGGAATAGCTCTTTCAAAGGTCCCCAGTTACATATAAAATCTTTACCACTGTGTGCCAGCCCTCCACAGTGTGATGCCAATCAACTATATTGCAGCCTATTGCAAACTGCAGCCACAGGGAGCCATGAACCAGATCTGGAAGATGCCAGCTCTTTTCTGCCTACTCTGGGGCCCCACCTCCACCTGTTAAAATTCGACCCACTTTACATATCCCAAATAGCACCCACCATCGAGTTACTGTTGCTCCCTTTGAACACTTATGTGTCTCCCTTTATGACATGTGTAATGTTTTACCTGTAATTGCAGTGATTAGTGTACCTGCCTTATCCCCTTATTAGACTGTAAGCTCTTGGAAGCCAGGGACTATTTCCTTTACCCTCAGTGCATAGTACAAGGCCTAGTATGTGTCAACTGCTCCACATATACTTTAAGACAGGGATTGAATTAGGAAAAGTCAGATTGTAACAAGTGTCTGATTGCTCTGAGCTGATGGATGTGCCCCTTTATTCTGGGATCATATCCCTTCATTTGCTGCATCTTTACTTTCTGCTGGTTTTCAGATGAAAGAACAGGTATGCAAGATAGAGGAATTATACCTCAACTGTGTCTCTAAGCTTTAATGTCTGATTTACCTTCACAGGGAAGGCGGCCCTATATCACCCTCATCAGAGACTTATTTTATTTGTTTTAAAAAATTATTTTTACTAGTAGTTTTGAGTGGATTCTTGTTCTGAAAAATACCCGGTTGTTGCTGAGTGCCACTGCGTCAGTTACAACTCATAGTGGCCCCATGTGATAGAGCAGACTGCCCCGTAGAGTTTTCTCGTCTGTATGTTTATGGAAGCGGATCGTTGGGTCTTTTGCCCACGGAGACTCTGGGTGGGTTAGCAGCCTAGCACTTAACCATTGTGCCACCAAGGCTCCTTGGAAAATACCCTAGAGCCATCATGTAATTTATAGTTGGATGAGGAAGTATTATAAGACATTTTGTGAATCTATAAGTCTATGCAAAAGTAGATATTTAGCAAGTTTGTAATCTATGGCTTCATCCTAGGATCTTTGTAGACTAAGGATTTGGAAAAGGTATTGGCCCCTCCTATCTTCTCCTTGCTCCCTGCTGGGTTTCACATTATCTCTGTCCTCACAGGTTTGTTAGTGAGAGAGACTCAATTTAGGGAGGTCACATGGTGTAGTGAAAAGAGTCAGACTGAATATAAACTCCATCCAATTCAGTCACTCAGACATGTCACTCTGATCCTCAATGTTTTCATCTGTAAAATGGAGAGTAAAATATTCATTGCATACAGTTATGTAATGGAATAAGGTGTTAAAAGTGATTGACACACTAAAACCAGGGCTCAATTAGTGTTTATTCCCTTCCTCCTAATATTACTCAGTATTTAAAATGTAAGAAAATCACCTGCTACATTTAAATGGTACCATTTATATGGCTCATAATAATGAGAAGATATTATGTAAGCATAACACACACTTATGTAAAAATTCAAGTTTATCATATGAAGACAGTGTTTGAATCTTTTGTAAACTTTTCTGTGAATCCACATAAGCCCATAAATGTGTAATTCTTTCCTAGAAAGGATTGAATATCATGATTGGCTTGTTCTTAATATAGCTTACATTATTTTTTATATTATGACTTTTTGATCTTTACAACTTTAGCATTTTGCTAATTTCTTATTCAGATTAGTATTGTCAGTTGATACAAGTAACCATTAAGAAGCATAATGGTAGCAAAGACTTGAAAAATACTTTTTTTTTTAAGCTAATTTAAATACCTGGCTAATGTGAATATAAATAATGACCTAACATACTTATTCTGTATTTTGGATGTTTTTTGAAGTTGAACACTACACACATTAATCATATAACAGATTATATTGATAGGGGAAACCTAATTTCCTAGAGCTAAACCAAATCAGAAATATTTAAAATATAATTATCTTACCATCCCAAAAATAATGTACTACGAAATGTGATTTAATTATTTTAATTTGATAATTACATATGTTTTCTAAATCTGAAGTGAATTTTTAAGGAAAAATATAGAAAACCCACTATCTTAGCTCCTTCATTTAAAAGATTTGGTAGTATTCTAATGAAAGAGAAAATAGCAGAACCTGTATATAAAGCTACATAAAAACAATATAACCAAGGGGAAGAGCAACAATGGAGATGATATACATTCCCATTTATGAGGAAGCAGCCTCATTTTAATATGGAAAAAATTATTTACTCTCATTGGTCCCTATATAAAGTAATTTTGTTTGAAACTATACAACGTTAAGATTTTGGAAAACCATTCCTTGGGGAGATGGTCAGAACCAGTTACCTGTACTGCTGTTGCTGTTGGATGCCTTTGAGTCGATTCCAACTCCTAGAGATCCCATGTGACACAGTAGAATTGCTTCATAGGGTTTTCTAGGCTGTTGTCTTTATGCAAGCAGATCTTCAGGTCTTTCTCCCGAGGAGCTGCTTGGTGGGTTTGAACCGCCAACCTTTTGGTTAGCAGCTGAATGCTTTTTTTTGTGCCACCTTATTCTTGGAGTGGGATGGGGTACACATTATAAAAATTCTATGCAATTTTGCTGTGCTATGATATCTACTCTCTTTGATTTATACAGATGTGCTATAGAGGTTTTGAAGGAGGGAAAATCACACTTTAACAAGAGCCATCACAGAGGAGATGGGACAGGAGTTGGGTCTTGAATAAGGAGTAATATTCAGACAGACTGTTATGATTCAAGGGCTTCTTACAGAGGGAAAAACATTAACAAATGTAAGAACGTGGGAAAACACTTGGATATTTGGAACAAAATGTGTTTGAAAACGAAAACGCTGTAATTTTATAAAATAAGTTTGCAGGTTTGAATTTGTGAGTTGAATGCTAAAAGACGTGTAGTGACAAACAACTCAGAACTGTTGGTTGGTAGTTACAGTAGCGCTGAAACAGACGCATGGACAGCAGCGGGCTCCGTGGTCACCACTAGCAAAGACTCCTATGATGTTCTCATCACCCTAAGGCTCCTCTTCCAGATCTTGGAGCTGCAAGCTCAGGGCCAAGTTGTAAAGTAGGTGACGATTATGTTGAGCCTTACGCTTCCTTTCCAGAGCCTTCCTTTTCTTAAATTATTATTATTATTTTCTCCCTCTCTTGTCAGACACCCTCCTCTTTATGCTGACTGTCAAGACCCTCTCTCTAGCTTGTCTATCTAATTCTGTGCCATGTCTTGGATGTTTGATTACAGAAAAAGCTAGAACAAAAGGAGTGTGTGACAGATCGTTGGGAGAGGCAGTTTTGGCTGATAGGGAGGAAGAGTGTGGGCTCTCCCATCCCTCAGAGAATATCATCTGGGGATCAACCAAATATTCAGGTCTGACAGTAGATTCAGTGTCATGGTCACAGGGAGTACAGTGTGTGGTGCATTTCCCTCCATGTTATGGTAGAGAAACTGTTCATTCCTCAGGGGAAGTTGATCATCCACGTAAGTATGGCTATTTTTTGTGCCTCTGACGTGCACTCCTCTAAGCCTGTTGGGAAGGCCAAACTAAGAACCTGGGATGGAACTTGTCACCTTGAATATCCAATAGTAATTGATAACTGGAGTGTATTTTGTGTGTGAGGCTAACTTGATATTTGAGAGATTTTGGAATATATATGTTTTCCAGCTTTTTGTCTTGTCAGAGTGAGATGATTAATGATATATGATATCTAAGGAGATAAAATGAGCAAGACGGGAATGCATGTCATTTTTTCTGACAGGGGACTTTTAGAAGGCGTTAGAGAAGCATGAATATGTTTCTTTAACTGACACCTTGGTTTTTGTTAAATAAGACACTGCCAAATCTCCACAAAGCATTCTCTGGGGAACAAACCGATTGTGCAGTGCAAAGGCTGTAGCTTAGGCCTAGGATCTTTCTTACTTTTAAATCAAGGGGAGCTTTAGTTTCAGTTATTTCACTGTGAAAACTGAAAAATTGTGTTTGGAAAAGATTTCCTCCTTTCTTTTTAAATGTCATTTCTCCTCGAAAGTTAAGTTTGTCATTGTGAAAAGAAATGATTTTCGAGCCTAATGAAATGAATTCTGAGGTTTGCAATTCTATGACTACTTTGCTGTAGGCTGAAACCTCTGATCTTGAAAGCAAGTTCCATTAAGCAAGATAACACTTTTGGTGGAAAGTCTTTGAGGCACCAACTGAGTTAATGATTATTAGCAAGCAAGTTCCTTTCAAGGCATCAGTCCTTCAGGTATACTCGGGAAGATGAGCAACCATGCCCTCTAGTTTTGAATTTTCTCCCAACTATATGTTGTTATTGTTGTTGTTAGGTGCTGTCAACTCGGTTCCGACTCATAGCGACCCCATGCACAACAGAACGAAACACCGCCCGGTCCTGAGCCATCCTCGCAATCGTTGTTATGCTTGAGCCCATTGTTGCAGCCACTGTGTCAATCCACCTCGTTGAGGGTCTTCCTCTTTTCCGCTGACCCTGTACTCTGCCAAGCATGATGTCCTTCTCCAGGGACTGATCTCTCCTGACAACATATCCAAAGTATGTACGACGCAGTCTCGCCATCCTTTCCTCTCAGGAGCATTCTGGCTGCAATTCCTCCAAGACAGATTTGTTCGTTCTTTTGGCAGTCCATGGTATATTCAATATTCTTTGCCAACACTACAATTCAAAGAGGTCAATTCTTCTTCGGTCTTCCTTATTCATTGTCCAGCTTTCAATAAAGAACCTATTAAGGAATATTGTCTTGGAAAATACTGAAAGGAGGCAAAAAATAATAATAACAATAACACCTGCAAAAATACTTGAGCCGGAATAGTCAGACATTTCAAAATGAAAAAGATAGAACTATAAGCACTAGCAGAATTTTCTCTGAGCTTACAGAGAGATATCTCAGCCTTTACAGACAGAATATTATGGTGGTCAGAGAAAAGTCCACAGACATGTCAACAACATCAAATTTACTAAGCATAAAATGTAATTTTGAAGAAGACTATAGGTGAGTTTATGAGAAAGTTAAGAATAACACCATATTGAAAAATTACATTCTTCAGAAAGCTACCAGTGACATGTTATTAGAGAAGATACAGCAAATAATAATTATTCTGTTCTTGTTATGTTTTATGTTCAGATAAGCAATATCAACAGATTTTTTATTTGGGGGGCAGTTGTGGTTCAGTGGTAGAATTCTCACCTTCCATGGAGGAAATTCGGGTTCAATTTAATGATTATTAGCAAGCAAGTTCCTTTCAAGGCATCAGTCGTTCGGGTATACTCGGGAAGATGAGCAGCCATGCCCTCTAGTTTTGAATTTTCTCCCAACTATATATTGTTGTTAGGTGCTGTCGAGTTGGGTCTGACTCATAGCGACTCTATGCACAACAGAATGAAACACTGCCTGGTCCTGCGCCATCCTTACAATTGTCGTTATGCTCGAGCTCATTGTTGTAGCCACTGTGTCAATCCACCTCGTTCAGGGTCTTCCTCTTTTCCGCTGACCCTGTACTCTGCCAAGCATGATGTCTTTCTCCAGGGACTGATCCCTCCTGACAACAAGTCCAAAGTGTGTAAGACGTAGTCTCGCCATCCTTGCCTCTAAGGAGCATTCTGGCTGTACTTCTTCAAAGACACATTTGTTCCCTCTTTTGGCAGTCCATGGTATATTCAGTACTCTTCACCAGCCTCACAATTTAAAGGCATCATTTCTTCTCTGGTCTTCCTTATCTATTGTCCAGCTTTCGCATGCATATGAGATTACTGAAAACACCATGGCTTGGGTCAAACACACCTTAGTCTTCAAGGTGACATCTTTGCTTTTCAATTCTTTAAAGAGGTCTTTTGCAGCACATTTGCTCAATGCAATGAGTCTTTTGATTTCTTGACTGTTGCTTCCATGGGTGTTGATTGTGGGTCCAAGTAAAATGAAATCCTTGCAACTTCAATCTTTTCTCCGTTTATCATGATGTTGCTTATTGGTCCAGCTGTGAGGATTTTTGTTTTCTTTATGTTGATGTGCAATCCATACTGAAGGCTGTGGTCTTTGCTCTTCATTAGTAAGTGGTTCAAATCCTCTTCACTTTCAGCAAGCAAGGTTGTGTCATCTGCATAATGCAGGTTGTTGATGAGTCTTCCTCCAATCCTGATGCCCCGTTCTTCTTCATATAGTCCAGCTTCTTGGATTATTTGCTCAGCATACGGATTGAATAGGTATGGTGAAAGGATACAACCCTGACACACACCTTTCCTGACTTTAAACCAATCAGTATCCCCTTGTTCTGTCCGAACAACCACATCTTGATCTATATACTAACTATATACTGGGCTGTAATTCTTAGATTTGGGGGAATATTATAACACAATAAAACAAAGAATCCAAGCCTGTTGCCTTTGAGTCGATTACAACTCATGCCGTCTCCCCTGTGTTACAGAGTAGAACTGTTCCATGTTGTTTTCTTGGTTGTAACTTTTATGGGGAAGCAGATCACCAGAACTTTATTCCATGGTGCCGCTGGGTGGGTTTGAACTGCCAGCCTTTAGGTTAGTTGTTCTTGTGTGCCGTTGAGTCGATTTTGACTCATAATGGCCCTATATGACAAGGTAGAACTGCCCCGTAGGGTTTCCTAGGCTGTAATCCTTATGGGAGCAAATCACCAGGTCTTTTCTTCTGCAGAGCCACTGGGTGGGTTCGAATTGCTTACATTTTGGTTGGCAGCCAAGCACTTCACCATTATGCCACCAGGGCTCCTTTTTAGGTTAGTAGTTGATTGCAAACCATTTGCACCACCCAGGGAACCTAATATCATAATATCCTGTTTTAATTTATTGTTTCTAAGTGAGATAAATTAAATTCCAGAGGAGCCACTGTTTGTTGTGCTTCTGAGTTATATTAGTTACCCCTCTTACCCCTCACCCCCCCCAAAATAATGCTTTTGTGATAATTTCCCAGGGGAACTATAAAACTCCTATGAGATGTATGATATATTCATTTATTCACCACACCCCATCCCCCCCACCTCCATTATTTGATGCTACTATTTCATGAGGCACTGTGTTAAGTAGTAAGAGGCAGGAAAGATGAACCGGACACAAATCTGCCTTCAAATTATTTATACTAGTCTGTAGGGGAGCTAGGACACGCACGTCCAGGCATATCACAGTTGCATAGCCCTTTATTTTATATTGCACTGAGCTGGGCATAAGATAGCTGCTCAGTCAGTGCTTTCTGACTGAGAGTTAACTAGAAAAGACTGTAGATATCATCCCATCCAATCCATTCATGTCACTAGTGAGGAAACAGAAAGGTTAGCCAAGGTACCAAGTTAACACAGCTAATTAGAGGCCAAGTCAAGGCCCCTAGATTCTGAGTCTGGGCGGTTCCTGCCCTCCATAAGCTGCCTTTTCTGGTTTCACTGCATCACACGCTCCACATTCATAACCAGCTTTAACTCATCGACTTCCCTTGCAGACTTCATCATCCCCAAAATTCAGCTAGCAGCTGGCGGCTCTGGACTGAATTAATATAAAGAGATCACACTTAGGTTGTGTTACTTCAAAAAGTCTCATTTCAAATGTGTGACAATTCCTCCTCTCCTTTTTTTTTTTTTTTTTACATCTTACATTCCAGTCCACAGAGATAGAAATTGGGAAGAAGATTGAAGATGTCAGCTTCAGGGCCTGCTGGCCCTGCTATCAAAAGCTAATTATTTTAGAATGTGCAAATAATATGATCGGGCAGGGGAAGAATTCTGGATCATTTCCAAATATATATATGTATTTTTACCTTTAATTAAAAGTCATGTTGAAATTACTTTTGGTTTGAAATCAATCTTTTTCATTGAGTAGTTATTGCTGAATTCTCCCATTTCAACTTATTTTTCTTACAGACTTCATATTGGTCGGATGCTAGACTAATGTGTGGGAAACAGATATCTGATGACCAAATACCCATATGGGAGAATATATTTTCTGTGTATGTATGTCTCCCCAAATGTAACACAAGACCTGTATATTTAAGATACATGAAAGGCAGCCCCAAAAGCACACCATGAAAGTAGAAAGGGGGAAAATCAATACAGTATTAGCTATAATGTTACACAGAATTTCTATTGGTAGGTTTAAAAAAAAACCCTCTTTGATTTCATCTTTTGTCAAAATAAATAACAAGCTGTGTTTTAAAATCAATTCCCCCTCTTATATTTAAGTTCTCGAGGCTTTAAAGCTGTATACAAAATGACAAAACAGGAACTAAAATAATTAATACCAGCAATAAATTGCAATTATAGTGTGCTGCAGTTTTTTTTTTTTCCTTTTTTTATTAATCAGTTCTCTAACACTGCCTCTGGTGGAGTGAAAAGCAGAACTAAAATGAACATATTAAATTCAACACAACTTTGCTATTTGAGAATTTAATATTTTAAAAGCCATTTTTCTTTCATTGTCAAAAGAAAGTGGCTATTCCATTTAGAGGAAAAGGGTGGCCAGAGAATATTGTCAAATTACTGGCTAAATAGGCCTTTGTTTCTTTGTGTTTTAACTCAAATTGTCTTCACAGAGAGGAATGAAGATTTGAGTGTTCGGGATGTAAGGGAGAAGTGCATGTCCTTGCATAGATTTAAATCCACTTCCATTTTTCCCACTCCTTTCTTCTTGTTCTCTCTCCCTCCCCACTCCCCCAAAGTGTTAGCCTAGATTAGCAGAGTGACTACACTTGGTGAGCAAGGAAAAGCAGGGGAGCAACTGATGGCCTTTCTCCCCCTGAGCTTTTTAGCCCTGGGAGAAACCTAACAAAGTAGATCTGCAAGAAAAAAAAAAAAAAAGAAAGAAAAGAAAAAAGTATTTATCTGAAATAATTTCCAAACTTGGAGAAATTTAGCAGTTTCAACATATTTCTGATACTAATTTTTTTTAAGGCAAATATCTTAGACATATTTACATGTTTGACATTGTATATTTGACAATTTGGTGAGACAGATGTTTTAAATAATCACATTTTGCTTTTGACAACATTTTTCCTGTTAATAACTTCCAAAATTTATAGATATTGGCACACAATACCATGGATGAACAGGCTCTGTCTTAGGCCACAGTTGGACCATTTGGAAGGCCCTTTGGGGTTCACTGAGAGGTCTTACAACAGGACAGAGGTGCACAAGACTGGCCAGGTGTGCACTCTCTCTGGATGCCACCTGACTGCATTAGTGAATCCCAAGAGGGAAGAGAGGTGGCAGTCCCACCTCCAGGACAATCAACAATTCCCAAACATCTTGGTGCTCCATGCCACCTATTGCATGACGATAAAAGAGTCCATGATAAGAAACAATTAAAATGATCCAAAGTGCTTTATGTTGTGAGACCAAAAAAAAAAAAGAAAAAAAAATTCCTGAAGTACTAATATTTTTACCTTTTGAGCAGAGGGTGTCGATAGGACTATTTTATCCATTGACCATTACAGGAAAAGCACTGAATGACTATAAGATTTTCAAGGCCTACAAAAATGTTTGAAACCTTAAATTCTTTTGCTGGTTCCAAAATAATAATAAAAAAACACCCCACAAAACCAACCCTGCAAAATTGGAATTAAAGACTATTTAATTTAATCGACTACATCTGTGGAAAGAGACGATGGAAAAGCTCAATATCAGCAGTCAGAACAAGGTCAGGGGCTGACTATGGAAAAGAGCATCAATTGCTCATATGCAAGTTGCAGTTGAAGAAAATTAGAACAAGTCCATGAGAGCCAAAATATGACCTTGAGAACATCCCACCTGAGTTTAAAGACCATCTCAAGAATAGATTTGATGCATTGAGCACTAATTACTGAAGACCAGACGAGTTGTGAAATGATATCAATGTCATACATGAAGAAAGCAAGGGGTCATTAAAAAGACAGGAAACACAGAAAAGACCAAAATGAATCTCAGAAGAGACTCTGAAACTTGCTCTTGAATGTCGAGTAGCTAAAGCTAAAGGAAGAAATGATGAAGTAAAACAGCTGAATAGAAGATTTCAAAGAGTGGCTCGAGAAGACAAAGTAAAGTATTATAATGACTGTGCAAAGACCTGGAGTTAGAAAACCAAAAGGGAAGAACACACTCAGCATTTCTCAAGCTGAAAGAACCGATGAAAAAATTCAAGCCTTGAGTTGCAACACTGAAGCTCTACGGGGAAAATAATAAACTGTGCAGGAAACATCAAAAGAAGATGGAAGAAATGCACAGAATCACTATGCCATGAAGAACTGGTTGATGTTCACCCCTTTCAGGAGGTAGCATATGATCTGGAACCGATGGTACTGAAGGAAGAGGTTGAAGCTACACTGAAGGCATTGGCCAAAAACAAGTCTCCAGGAATTGTTGGAATACCAACTAAGATGTATCAACAAATGGATGCATCACTGGAAGTGTTCACTCATCTATGCTAAGAAATTTGGAAAACAGTTACCTGACCAATTGACTAGAAGAGATCCATATTTATGCCTGTTCCAAAGAAAGGTGATCCAACAGAATGTGAAAATTATCAAATAATATCATTAATATCACATGCAAGTAAACTTTTGCTGAAGATTATAAAAAAGTGGCTGCAGCAGTGTATCCACAGGGAACTGCCAGAAATTTAAGCTGGATTCCAAGGTGGACGTGGAACCGGGGATATCACTGCCGATATAAGATGGATCCTGGCTGAAAGCAGAGAATACCAGAAAGATGTTTACCTGTGTTTTTTGGCTATGCTAAGGCATTTGACTGTGTGGATCATAACAAATTATAGATAACCTTGCAAAAAAAGGGAATTCTAGAACACTTAATTGTGCTCCTGAGGAAACTGTACATAGATCAAGAGGCAGTCATTCAAATAGAACAAGAGGATACTGCATGGTTTAAAGTCAGAAAATGTGTGCATCAGGGCTGTATCCTTTTACCATACCTATTCAATCTGTATGCTGAGCAAAAAATCCAAGAAGCTGGACTATGTGAAGAAGAACAGGGTATCAGGATTGGAGAAAGACTCATTAACAACCTGCATTATGCAGATGATACAACCTTGCTTGCTGAAAGTGAAGAGGACTTGAAGCACTTACTGATGAAGATCAAAGACCACAGCCTTCAGTATGGATTACACCTCAACATAGAGAAAACAAAAATCCTCACAACTCGACCAATAAGCAACATCATGATAAATAGAGAAAACATTGAAGTTGTCAAGAATTTCATCTTACTTGGATCCACAATCAATATTCATGGAAGCAGCAGTCAAAAAATCAAAGGACACATTGCATTGGGCAAAACTGGTGCAAAAGACCTCTTTAAAGTGTTAAAGAGCAAAGATGTCACCTTGAAGACTAAGGTGCACCTGACCCAAGTCATGGTGTTTTCAATTGCCTCATATGCATGCGAAAGCTGGACAATGAATAAGGAAGAGGGAAGAAGAACTGATGCCTATGAATTGTGGTGCTAGTGAAGAATATTGAATATACCATGGAGTGCCAGGAGAATGAACAAGTCTGTCTTTGAAGAAGTACAACCAGAACGCTCCTTAGAAGCAAGGATGGTGAGACTATGTCTCCCATACTTTGGACATGTTATCAGGAGGGATCAGTCCCTAGAGAAGGACATCATGCTTGGTAAGGTTTAGGGTCAACGAAAAAGAGGAAGACCCTCAATAAGATGGATTGACAACAATGGGCTCAAGCATAACAACGATTGTGAGGATGGCACAGGATTGGGCAGTGTTTCGTTCTGTTGTACATAGGGTCACTATGAGTTGGAACTGACTCAAGGGCACCTAACAACAATAACAAAAATTTAATTATCTTTAGGATATAACAATATACCAACTAGTCTACTATAACTCAACCCACACAATTGTAAATTATAGCTTATTTTAATATTTGATATGTTATGGAGATTGTTGTGTTGTCAGGTGCTGTCCAGTCAGTCCTGACTCGTAGCGACCCTATGTACAACAAAACGGAACACTGCCCAGTCTTTCGCTATCCTCACAATTGTTGTTATATTTGAGCCCATCGTTCCAGTTACTGTTGCAATCCATCTCATTAAGCGTCTTCCTCTCTTTCGCTGACCCTCTGCTTACATGATGTCCTTCTTCTGGACCCTTCTGATAATGTCCAAAATACATGAGACAAAGTTTTACCATCCTTGCTTCTAACGAGCACTCTGGCCGTACTTCTTCCAAAGCAGATTTGTCTGTTCTTCTGGCAGTCCTTGGTATATTCAATATTCTTCGCTAACGCCATAATTCAAAGGTGTCAATTCTTCACTGGTCTTCTTTATTCATCATCCAGCTTTCCCATGCATATGAGGTGATTGAAAATACCATGGCTTAGGTCAGGTGCACCTTAGTTCTCAAAGTGACATCTTTGCTTTTTCACACTTTAAAGAGGTCTTTTGCAGCAGATTTGCCCAATGCAGTATAGCATTTGATTTCTTGACTGCTGATTCCATGGTTGTTGATTGTGGATCCAAGTACAATGAAATTCCTAACAACTTCAATATTTTCTCCATTTGCCATGATGTTGCTTATTGGTCCAGTTGTGAGGATTTTTATTTTCTTTATGTTAAGGTGTAACTGTTGGATCTTTCAAAGATCTTAAAAATATATAACCCCTCTCTCTCTCTCTGTGTGGTGGGGGAGGATAGGGTGTGCTGAGAGGGAAAGAGAGGAAGTTTTGAGTGGAGGAGAAACCTCTTAAAAACTTGTGACCAAAATTAGAAGCCATGGTATTAAATGTGGTAACTTCTGGAAAGCTTATGCTATTTCCAAAAGTACTTCTAAAGATCAAGCGATTTCCTTTGAACAAAGGCTACAACTTAATTTTGAAATGATAAACACAATTAAATAGAAGTTGGGACACACAACTAAAACAAATTTTAGACTTGGCAGTCTCCATTCCCTGGGCAATGAATTAGAAAATCTATTCTTAATGATCGTAATGAGCATATGTGCAAATGTGCTTTCCTTGGAAGAAAAGCTGATATACTGAAAATTAGAATTCACAAAAGAGATATGCTAAGGAGTTGCTTTATCAAATGATTATTTGCTTTATAAAAGGATATCTTGCAAATTCAGTCATTTTGAGGGTGTGCATATGCTTGAAGCATTTGTTTAGAGACCACATTTGGGGAAAATGGCGGGGCTATTACAGAATCACAAAGCCCAAACCCAACATGTCTAAGACTAAACCCATTACTGCCTTTCCACATATCCTCTGATCTTCCTATCCTCTAACTTGCCTGCCTCAGTTCAAGAACCTTTGTTCATTCAGTCACCTAAGCTAGAAGCCTCTCTTGCCCCATCTCCTATTTGCTCTGTTCTCACCTATCACAGTCACCCATTAATTCTGTTACTTGTGCCTTCTTCACATATTTTTAGTCTTAGAAGGAGAGTTTTTCACTATGTATTTTCCTTTTAGCAATCTTTTTTTTGTCCTATGGGAGGATTTTTGTAAGGAACCATATGCTTCAAAGATCGTATATGTACTAGCCTCTATTTAATCCTTACCATTTTCTTGTAATATTGTTGTTTTGGAGCCCTATTGGTGCAGTGGTTAAGAGGTCAGGCTGCTAACCAAAAGGTCAACAGTTCAAATCCATCAGCTGTTCCTTGGAAACCCTATGGGGCAGTTCTACTCTGTCCTACAGGATCGCTATGAGTAGGAATCTACTTGATGGCAATGGGTTTGGTTTTTCCGTTTTATTGCTTTTGTTAGTTGCCATTGAGTTGACTCCAACTCATGGTGAACCCACATACAACAGAACAAAATATTGCCAGTTCTGCACCATCTTTTTAGTATGCTCCAGTACATTGTTATGGCCTTGTGTGTTTTGAGTGCCCTTCAATCTAGGGGGCTCATCTTCCAACACTATCGCAGACAATATTTTGTAGTGATCCATAGGGTTTTCATCAGCTAATTTTCAGAAGTAGCTTGCCAGGCCTTTTTTTTCCTGGCCTGTCTTATTCTGGAAGCTCCAGTGAAAACTGTCCATCATGTGTGACATGATGTATTTGAAATGTCAGTAGCATAGCTTCCAGTATCACAGAAACATGTAAGCCAGCATAATATGACACACTGAATATAGGTTATTCAGATTAGGCAGCAAGGCAAAGAGATTAAAAAAAAAAAAAATCTGGGATGTGTGAAGGGGTAATAGCTAAAATTTACAAGCCCCAGTTATGTGTGTGGTACTGTGCTAGGTGCCTCATATTATCTTATCTAATTTAATTTGGTTTAGTTTAATTCTTATAACTACTCTTGAGATAGGAATTATACTAGTTTTTACCAGTGAGGAGGAAACTGAGGCTCAGGGGTTAAGACAGGTGCTCGAGGTTGTATAAGCTACAGGTGGTGAAATCGGACTTGGGGAGTAGGCTCAATTCTTCCACTGTGTTCCCTGACAAGGAGACAAATGTTTAATAGTGAAGTCTTTTGATTTCCATTCTAGTTTTCAAATGCTGTTTCACTACTATATGCTTTTAACCAATTAATATATCTGGCAGCAATGAACAGAATACCTGTCGAAAATTAGTAATAACTCCATTGATAAAGGACATCATAAGACGTATTGCAGTGACTGCTTGCTTTAATTTGCTATAATTTTTTTTTATTTCTTTGCTAAGGAATCTTGCTTCTCCAAAAAAGGCCGCAACAACTGCCCTAGAGATTGCATTCCTTACTCTTAATGGAATGTCAATGTATTTCCAGTGGAACTTTTAAATATAGGAGTAAATATGTAAGGAAAGAGCCAAAGCTGAGTAGCGAGAAACTTTCCTTATGAGGTCATGATGCGGAACACCTGTGCAGAAGCATTCAGATTTACAACTTCAGACACCATCAACAGAGCTGAGAACTTACTGACGGTGGAATTCATATTGCACAAATATAGACCAAAGTAGGTAAATACAATAAGCACTCAATAACTGATAAGGTATTTATATTTAGTTTAGGTTCTTATGTTAAGTGAATTAATTTTCAGGAGTGGCTTGCCAGGTCTTTTAAAAAGAGAGCACAAACACAGAAGACTCTTGAGTGTCTGGAAAAACTGGAATTAGGGGAAAATTTGCCCCTTTTGTGGGGTGGTGAAAAGAGGCCTAGTTTCGTGAACTCAGAGGTCTGTATCATCTCTGCTGTTAACTTACCGCTTAATGGTGGGTAAGTCCCTTATAAGTGTTGGTTCTGAATTTCCTTTGGGTAAATTGAAGGAGTTAGATGAACTCTCTAAGGCCCTTCTAGTCTTCACATTCCAGCATGCACTAAGATTCAAATTTGTTGTGACAGTTCTCTTCACCTCATAAAGAGAAAGATAATAATTCACTTCCTTCCATATTCATGAAGATTAATATCAGAACGGCGCTCAGTCTTTGCATTCGCTCTCTTTATGAGTTGCAACCCCAGAACTTGTGCTGTGCTGCATTCACGGGAAAACAAATGACTTCCATGCATAATGAAGCTCATATCTTGCTAATCTGTCTTGTATAAACTAAGTCCCTAGGGTATAACAATCATTCTTAACTACACATTTGTTTAGATTTTCTGACATGCAACTGGAGTCATTTAAAAAGAGGCTTATGCTCTTATAATTCTGGAATAAGACACTGATTTGTTATTATTACTTTTCTGGAAATGAGTCCATCTATTTGCAGAGCCGAAGTTGAACTGAATCACCTTAAATAATATAAATAGATATCGTGAATAAGGTGAAAAATTCAACTGCCCTGTAAAACATGCCTTATTTTCTAGTCAATTTATGTTGATATGCCAATTAAGATATGAGGTCAAAATTTTTATTCCATAACCTCAGAAAAGAGCTAAGGAGTTGGTGTAGCTAGGAGGGCAAACTGAAAAACAAGCTCCTGGCACCTGAATGCAACTCCACTGTGACCTCACCTGTATTCCGCTCTCCACTCTTGATCATTGCAGCTCTCCACGGGGAAGAAATGAAAGTTCTCAAGTCCCAGGCAGTTCTGTTGAGGCCACTTCACAGGACATTTCTGAGAAGATTTTGTCTGTGAGCCACAAAATTGGATCCATAACAAAGCAGGTCACCGAGGGGGAAACAAAAGCCAGAGATTTACGGGGCTGTCAGGACAAACTAAAGTGCCTAAAAATATGGGAAAAAAACTTCATGGAGTTAAATAAAATGAGAAGTAGAAGAGTGAGCCAAACAAAAGGTTTGAAGTGCCACTTGGCCTTATTTGATTTTTAAATAGATTAATACCTTTAAATGTTGGGGAATTAAAAATAAAGGTTCTCTTTAGGAAGATGAATCATTAGCTATTCCCCAGGGCCAAAGCCACGTCTCCCCTGTGGGATGCCGGTTAGGTTTCCCATCACCAGCTCCCCTGACCTTGCTTATCCATCAGGTTCCTCCTTCTCATCTTCTTAGACACTTTTACATTCTCCCTAATTCCCCTGTCCTTCAGTGTCTTCTTCTATGTCACTCTCCAAGAACAATATTAATAGTTTATTTTCTAGTGTCTATTCATCAAAGATCTCTTTTTGCCATTTTGTCTTAAGATTCTGACAATACGTTAGCCATGTTTCAAACAAGAGAACACATTATACCCTAATAGTTTTCTTATCAGGATGACATGTGGCATACAGTATGTACTTGTTGTTAAGTGCCAATGATTCGATTCCTACTCATAGAGACTCTATGTACAACAGAACGAAACACCGTTCTGTCCTGTGCCATCCTCACAATCATTGTTATGCTTGAGCCCATTATTGTAGCCGCTGTGTCAATCCATGTCATTAAAGGTCTTCCTCTTTTTCTCTGACCCTCTACTTTACCAAACATGATGTCCTTCTCCAGGGACTGGTCCCTCCTGATAACATGTCCAAAGAATGTGAGACAAAGTCTAACCGTCCTTGCCTCTAATGAGCATTCTGGCTGTACTTTCAAGACAGATTTGTTCATTCTTCTGGAAGTCCATGGTATATTTGATATTTTTCACCAACACCATAATTCAAGTGTATCAATTCTTCTTCAGACTTCATTATTCACTGTCCAGGTTTCACATGCACATGAGACAATTTAAAACACCCTGGCTTCGGTCAGATGCACCTTAGTCCTTAAAGTGACATCTTTACTTTTGAACACTTTAAAGAAGTCTTTTGCAGCACATTTGCCCAATGCAATGCGTTGTTTGATTTCTTGACTTGCTGTTTCCATGGGTGTTGATTGTGTTCAATCTTTTCTCTCTTCATCACGATGTTGCTTATTGGTCCAGTGGTAAGGGTTTTTGTTTTCTTTATGTTGATGTGTAATTCATACTGAGGCTGTGGACTTTGATCTTCTTCAGTAAGGCTTCAAGTCCTCTTCACTTTCAGGAAGCAAGGTTGTGTCATCTGCATATAGCAGGTCGTTAATATGTGTCTTTCTCCAATCCTAATGCCATGTTTTTCTTCATATAGTTCAGCTTCTCAGATTATTTGCTCAGCGTACAGATTGAATAAGTATGGTGAAGGGATACAACCCTGAAGAACACCTTTTCTGACTTTCAATGATGCAGTATCCCTGCTGTGTTTGAACAACTGCTTCTTGGTTTAAGGTTCCTCATGAGCACAGTTAAGTATTTTGGAAATCATATTCTTCGGAACGTTGTTCATAATCTGTTATGATCCACATAGTCAACTGCCTTTGCATAGTCAATAAAACACAAGTAAGCATCTTTCTGGTATTCTCTTTCAGCCATGACCCATCTTACATCAGCAATGGTAGATATCTCCTGTTCATGGCTTCTTATGAATCCAGCTTGAATTTCTGGCAGTTCCCTGTCGATGTACTGCTGCCACTGCTTTTGAATGATCTTCAACAAAATTTTACTTGTGTGTGATATTAATGATATTGTTTGATAATTTCCATATTCTGTTGGATCACCTTCTTTGGAATGGGTACAAACATGGACCTCTTCTAGTTGGCTGGCCAGGTAGCTCTCTTCCAGAATTTCTTGGCATAGATGAATTAGCACTTCCAATGTTGCATCCGTTTGTTGAAACATCTCTATTGGTATTCTGTCAATTTCCGGAGCTTTGTTTTTCACCAATGCCTTCTGTGCAGCTTGGACCTCTGCCTTCAGTACCATCAGTTCTTGATCATATTCTACCTCCTGAAATGGTTGAATGTCATTGGTAATTCTTTTTGGTACAGTGACTCCGTGTATTCCTTCCATCCTCTCTCTTTTTAAAATTACGCTTTAAGTGAAAGTTTACAGTTCAAGTTACTTTCTCATACAAAAATTTATATACACATTGTCTTGTGACCCTAGTTGCTCTCCCAATAATGTGACAGCACACTCCTCCTTTCCACCCTGTATTTTCTGTGTCCATTCAACTAGCTCCTGTCCTTTTCTGCCTTCTTATCTTGCCTCCAGACAGAAGCTGCCCATTTAGTCTCATGTATCTACTTGAGCTAAGAAGCATACTCTTCACAAGCATCGTTTTATGTCTTACAGTTCAGTCTAATCTTTGTCTGAAGAGTTGCGTTTGGGAATGGTTTTAGTTTTGGGCTAACAGAGAGTCCAGGGCCATGTCTTCTGAGGTCCCTCCAGTCTTAGTCAGACCATTAATTCTGGTCTTTTTACTGGAATTTGAGTTCTGCACCCTACTTTTCTCCTGTCCTGTCAGGGACTTTCTGTTGTGCTCCCTGTCAGGGAAGTCATTGATGGTAGCTGGGCACCATCTAGTTCTTCTAGTCTCAGGCTGATGGAGTCTCTGGTTTATGTGGCCCTTTCTGTCTCTTGGGCTCATATTTTCCTTGTGTCTTTGGTGTTCTTCATTCTTCTTCGCTCCAAGTGGGTTGGGACCATTTGATGCATCTTAGACGGCCACTTGGGTAGATGGCCACTTTCTAGCTTTTAAGACCTCAGACGCCACTCACCAAAGTGGGACTTTCCATCTTCTTCTGATGTTTCCTGCGTCATTTAGTATTTTCCCCATAGAATCCTTCAATACTGCAACTCAAGCCTTGAATTTTTTCTTCAGTTTTTTCTTCAGCTTGAGAAATTCTGAGTTGTTCTTCCCTTTTGGTTTTCTATCTCCAGGACTTCGCACAGGTCATTATAATACTTTGTCTTCTTGAGCTACCCTTCGAAATATTCTGTTCAGCTCTTTTACTTTATTGTTTCTTCCTTTTGCTTTAGCTACTTGATGTTCAAAAGCAAGTTTCAGAGCCTCTCTCTGACACCCATTTTGGTCTTTTCTTTCTTTCCTGTCTTTTTAATGACCTCTTGATTTCTTCATGTATGATGTCTGCATGTCATTCCAAAACTTGTCTGGTCTTTGGTTATTAGTGTTGAATGCATCAAATCTATACTTGAGATGGTCTCTAAATTCAGGTGAGATAAACTCAAGGCCATACGTTGACCTTCTTGGACGGACTCATTCTAATTTTCTTCAACTTCGACTTGAACTTGTGTAAGAGCAATCGATGTGCAATTTCACAGATGGCCCCTGGCCTTGTTCTTACTGATGATATTGAGGTTTTCCATGGTGTCTTTCCACAGCTATATTTGATTTGATTTCTGTGTATTCCATTTGGTGAGGCCCATGTGTATAGTCGCCATTTATGTTGTTGAAAAAAGGCGTTTGCGATGAAGAAGTTGTTGTTCTTGTAAAATCTCTATCACCAAGGCCATATTCTCCAGCTACCAATTCTTTTTCTTTGTTTTCAAATTTCCCATTCTAATCGCCAGTAATTTTCAATGCATCTTGTTTGCCTGTTTGATCGATTTCAGACTGCAGAAGTTGATAAAAGTCTTAAACTTCTTCATTCTTGGCCTTAGTGGTTGGTGCGCAAATTTGAATAATAGTCATATTAACTGGTCTTTCTTGTAGGCATATAGATATTATTGTATCACTGACAACATGCTACTTCAAGGATAAATCTTGAAACGTTCTTTTTGACGATGAATGAAAAGCCATTTCTCTTCAATTTGTCATTTCTGACATTGTAGACCTTATGACTGTCTGATTCAAAATGGCCAGTACCAGTGCATTTCAGCTCACTAATGCCTAGAATATCAATGTTTATATGTTCAATTTCATTTGTGATAGTTTCCAATTTTCCTAGATTCATACTTTGTGTACATTCCATGTTATGATTATGAATGGATGTTTGTAGCTGTTTCTTCTCATTTTGTGTTGTGCCAAATCAGCAGATGAAGATCCCCAGGGCTTTACTCCATCCATGTCATTAAGATCAGTTGTACTTTGAGGAGGCAGCTCTTCCCCAGTCATAATTTGAGTACCTTCCAACCTGAGGGGCTCATCTTCCGACACTATATCAATGTTCTGCTGCTGTTCATAAGGTTTTCACTGACCAATTTTTTCAGAAGAAGACTGCCAGGCCCTTCTTCCTAGCCTGTCTAGGTCTGGGAGCTCCACTGAAACATGTCCCTTATGGGTGGCCCTGCTGGTGTTTGAAATACTGGTGGCAAAGTTTCTAGTATCACAGTAACACACAAGCCACCACAGCACAACAAGCTGACAGACACGTGGTGGGCAGTCTGTGGAGCAGAAGATAAAAGTTCTGAGCAACTGAGCTCAAAAAGCCTTATTTAAAAGTTCCTCTGACCTTTTCAAAACAGAAATAATAAAA
Source organism: Loxodonta africana (assembly GCF_030014295.1). Lineage (NCBI taxonomy): Eukaryota > Metazoa > Chordata > Mammalia > Proboscidea > Elephantidae > Loxodonta > Loxodonta africana. The sequence continues at coordinate 79,071,340 of NC_087345.1, read as the reverse complement.
GCTAACATTTATTAAAGATCTTTAGGCACCATAATTTAAGTGCATGAAGTTATTTTAGTAATGTATGAGGTGAGTACTGTTATTGTTTACATTTTACACATAGGGAAGATGAGGAACAGATAGGTTAAGAAACGACTAAACTCATGTAGCTCACATAAACTCACACAGTAAGTGGTGGTTGTTGTCAGTTGCTGTTGAGTTGGTGCCGGCTCATGGCTACTCCATGTACAACAGAGTAAATTGTTGCAGCCACTGTGCATTATGAGTGTCTTTCAACCTAGGGGGCACATCTTCCAGCACTGTATTGAACAATATTCTGTTGTGATCCATAGGGTTTTCTTCTTTGGCTATTTTGGAATCAGATCACCAGATCTTTCTTCCTAGTCTGTTTTAGTCTGGCAGTTGGAATGGTAGTGGTGGTGTGATGTGAGGGATCTAACGCTAGCATAAGCAGTCTCTCCTGCTTCATGGGGGAAAGATGCCCACCATAGACAGTCATCTGCCTAGTTTCCAAGCTATTCACTCTGCCATGTTGCAGAAAAGGAATTTGGAGTTTCTTTGCCTGAGGGACTACTCTGCCTCAAGCACTACTGATGACATCAAACTTTTCTCTTCAAACAGCTGCTCTTTTAAACACTTTTTTTTGTCTTTTTATTTTTATTCTGCTTTAAGTGAAAGGTTACAAATCAAGGCAGTCTCTCACACAAAAACTTATATACACTTTGCTACGTACTCTCAATTGCTCTCCCTCTAATGAGACAGCCTGCTCCGTCCCTCCACTCTCTCTTTTCGTGTCCATTTCTCCAGCTTCTAATTCCCCCTGTCCTCTCATCTCCCCTCTAGATAGGAGATGCCAACATAGTCTCAAGTGTCCACCTGATCCAAGAAGCTCACTCCTCACCAGCGTCCTTGTCCATCCCATTGTCCAGTCCAATCCCTGTCTGAAGAGTTGGAATGGTTCCTGTCCTGGGCCAACAGAAGGTCTGGGGCCATGACCACCGAGGTCTTTCTAGTCTCAGTCCCACCATTAAGTCTGGTCTTTTTATGAGAATTTGGGGTCTGCATCCCACTGCTCTCCTCTTTCAAACATATTTTTTTAAAAAAATTGTAAAAGATAATACATATACCAAAAAGTTCATAAAACATATGCAAAGTTTAATGAATTATTATAAAGTAGACATCAGTGTAAACATCATTCAGATCAAGAAATATAACATTGCTAGTCCCCGAAAGCCCCATGTGCCACTTCCACCCCTCAACTCCTTAAATGTTTTTTACTTTTATCATAATGATTTTCTTGGTTTTCTTTAAGTTTTACCACCTATGTTAGCATCCCTAAATATGATGGTTTCATTTGCTTTTATTAAAAAAAAAAAGAAATCACTGTAAGATAGAAATTATAACATACATCCCGATTTATCAAAGAATTATATTAATTGATACCTTCACCCTCCTCTGAGACAGAGAAAAGACCTTATGATATTTTAACTCCCTTTATTCTCTCATCTGACTAATATGCTATTGCTGCTGGTATTTTAATTCTTTCTATATATTTCAAACACCAACTTTCCATCTGGGATTATTTTCTGTCTGTCTGCTTTTAGTGTGTGTCCACTGGTGGTAAATTTTCAATTTTTGCTTGTCTGAAAAATTCTTTCTTTTGTTTTCATTCTGGAATGATATTTTTACTGGGTGTAGAATTCTAATTTGGGTATTTTCTCTCCATTCACAGATGATATAATTCTATTGTTATCTGGCTTCCATTTCATTACTGAAAAGTTAGCTGTCGGTTAGCTTTAAATTTTTAAAAAACAATCTGCCTCTTTATCCCTCCACTGGCTACTTTTACTATTTCCTCTTTGATTCTGTAACTTTCTTCTAGGTGTAGATTTTAAAAAATTTGCCCTTTTTAAATTAGCTGGGAATCTTGAGTTTATAGCTTAGTATTTGTCATCAGTTTGGAAAATTCTCAACTATTATCCCTTCAAGTATTTTCTTTGCACTATTTTCTTCCTCCCTTCCTTTTAGGAGTCCTATTACACACATATTAGATTTTCTCTGTGTATCCTCTATATCTCTTACCCACTGTTCTGTATTTTTCGTATTTTTATCTCTCTGTGTTTCTGACCAGCCTTCTAGTTTACAGGTCGTGTCTTCAGCTGTGTCTAATCTACTGTTGAACCTAGCCAATGAGTTCTTAATTTCCATTTTTTGTGTTATAGACTTTTATTTGTTTTTTAATTTTGCCTGCCAAAAATTTAAAACTTGACTTTTATCTACTTGTACATAGTAAACAAAAGTGTCTAATAATTCCAGATGAAATTTCTATGGGTCTGTTGCTCCTGCTGTTCACTGCTCCTGGTGTTTTGCAATGTAATGTATTTTCTTATAGTTCATTGTTTACTGAATTTTGAATTTGAAACATTATTTGTAGAAATAATTTGAGCCCTGGAATAATCATGTCTTCCTCTAGGAAATATCTACTTGTTTTTATTAGGTACATTGGTCCACTAGCAATCTAGAATTACTTGGCTTTCTGGGCCAGTCAGAACTTGGAGCTGGGCTGTAATTCATGTGATGGTTTATTCTTCACTTCTATGACTAAGGCCGTTCGAATCTGCCAGGCACTCCTTGGAAACTCCATGAGGCAGTTCTACTCTCTCTTATAGGGTTGCTATGAGTCGGAATTGACTCGACAGCGCTGGGTTTGGTTTGGTTTTGGTTTTGGTTTTATATCATTCATCAGAGCCCTGGTTGTACAGAGGTTAAGAGCTATGGCTGTTAACCAAAAGGTCAGCAGTTTCAATCCACCAGCCGCTTCTTGAAAACCCTATGGAGCAGTTTTACTCTGTTCTATAAGGTTGCTATGAGTCAGAATTGACTGGGTGGCAATGGATTTTTAATTTTTTTATTATTATTTTTATATCATTAATCAGACAATGTAGGTTTACACAGTTAATCTTGTAGCTAGTGGGTTAGAAATGTTCTTTTTGGTCGTGCACCCAGGATCATAGGACTACTATGCGGCTTGAGTTTGAATAAAGCTTGGCAACAAGAAGCACAGGCCAGGTGCAGCTGAAAAAGTCCCCTTCCTCTTATCTCTATCCCTGTTCCCATGCTGTCTGAGGTGTAAAACCCCTAGATGCTTCTGCTTCACTGCCTTTCACCTGCAATGTAGTCTTGGAGCCTTATGTGTGCAGAAAAGATTTCCCATGTCAACTCACCCTGGGGTGGGAGCCTGAGTGAGGCAGACACTGTGATGAACCTTACTACATTCATCTGCATCCTAACCACTATGTAAGTAAATAAGAGCTTATAAAATGCCACCAGGTAATGTCAATTAATAATTGAGGGATACAGCCCTCTACAAGCCCAGTTTTCATCGTGGCTCATTGCAGCGACCCTCTGTGCTTCAGGGTAGAACTGTGCTTCTTAAGGTTTTTAATGGGTGTGGCCTTTCAAAAGTAGAATGCCAGGGCTTTCTTCTAAGGCAAATCTGGGTGGATTTGAACCATTAACCTTTCAGTTAGTAGCCTAGAGGTTAATGGTTTATGCTACCTAGGGACTCCTTGTCCCTCCCTAATTTCTCACTATCTTGTTATTTCTGGTGGTTTTAAGAATTTTCTTTTAATAGTCCATCCAGATATTTTAGTTTTCTTTAGCAGGAGGATTGGTCCAAGTTTCCTGGTCTCCAATTATTGGAAGCAGAAGTCTGAGGTAGGTCTCCTGCAATTCTTTTTATATCTTCCCTTCAACTTGTTTCTGGGCAAGGCTGTTTGCTTCAGCGTCTCATGCAAGCCCAGGCCCTGCACATACCCAGGGTAGCTTTACCCATAGGTGTAGACACTCTCCATTTTTTTCATAACCAACTCAACGAGGCACTGTTTACTGAGGCCCTTGGGCATTTTCCTTACTCAGCCTCTATAAACAGACTGTTCAAAACTCTCTCTGCTACCAGTTCTTGTGGTCTGTGGCCTCTCACACTCTCATCCATAGACCATGTCGTGTTTCATATTTGTATTCTCAGGGCTTAGCATAGTGTCGACTCTCAAGAAATGCATACTGAAGGAATCAATGAATGCATGAATGAGACATTTGAGTTAGATGCATAGTGATAGGAGAGTCAAGAGGGAAAGTGCTCAGCATTCCCCCTAATGAGAGATGAATTAGGAGTATATAGCAAGGTGTACAAAAATTTTTGTATGAGAGACTGACATGATTTGCAAACTTTCACTTAAAGCACAATAAAAATAAAAAAATATTTTTGTTCTGTTGTTTCCCCCCACCCACTGCCGTCTTTTTTTGTGCATTAACAGTTTCTTTTCCCCACTTGATTTTACGTGTTGAGTAGATTTTCTTTATATTTTGTCCTTTCCTCATATTTGTTGTTGATTTTGTTTCTGCTGAGTCTGTATTTTTCCCTTGTATTTTATTTTGATGAGTAGGATAGTTTGTCTCCTTTGTGGTTACCTTATTATTTACCCATATTTTTCTAAATTTAAAACTAACTTTTATTTCTTTGTATCGCCGTATCTTCTTCTCCATATGGAAGGTGTATGATTACATTTCTTAGTCCCTTTTTATTAATGTTGTCTTCTTTTGTATAATAACATTGTTGTTATCCTGTTTTGGGTTTTTTTTTTTTTTAACTCTTGCTTTGTTTTTTTGGATCTCCCTGTCTGGGTTGACTTCTGGTTGCTCTGCCTGGTGTTGTAGTCTTGGGTTGATACCTTATATTATTGATCTTCTAACCAAAGAACTCCCTTTAGTATTTCTTGTAGTTTTGGTTTGGTTTTTACAAATTCCCTCAACTTGTGTTTATCTGGAAATGTCTTAATTTCACCTTCATATTTAAGAAACAGTTTTGCTGGATATATGATTCTTGGCAGGTAGTTTTTTTCCTTCAGTTTTTTAAATATGTCATCCCATTGCCTTCTTGCCTGCATGGTTTCTGCTGAGTAGTCTGAGCTTATTCTTATTGGCTCTCCTTTGTAGGTGACTTTTTGTTTATCCCTCGCTGCTCTTATAATTCCCTTTTCATCTTTGGTTTTGGCAAGTTTGATTATAATATGTTTTGGTGACTTTCTTTTAACATCTACCTTATGTGGAGTTCGATGAGCATCTTCTCATCTTTCACAATATCAGGGAAGTTTTCTGCCAACAAATCTTCAACAATTCTCTCTGTGTTTTCTGTTATCCCTCCCTGTTCTGATACTCCAATCACTCGTAGGTTATTTCTCTTGATAGAGTCCCACGTGATTCTTAAGGTTTCTTCATTTTTTAAAATTCTTTTATCTGATTTTTCTTCAAATATATTAGTGTCAAGTGATTTATCTTTGAGTTCAGAAATTCTTGCTTCACTTGCTCAATTCTGCTTCTCTGGCTTTCTATTGAGTTGTCTACTGCTGTAATTTTATTGTTAATCTTCTGAATTTCTGATTGCTGTCTGTCTATGGATTTTTCCAGCTTATTAAACTTTTCATTATGTTCCTGAATAATCTTTCTGGTTTCTTCAGTTGCTTTATCTGTGTGTTCCTTGGCTTGTTCTGCGTATTGCTTCATTTCCTTCATGATGTCTTGAAGGGTTCAGTATATTAAACTTTTGTATTCTGCATCTGGTAATTCTAGGAATGCACTTTCATCTAGAAGATCCCTGGATTCTTTGTTTGAGAGCCTGTTGAGGTGATCATGGTCTTTTTCTTTATGTGACTTGATATTGACTGCTGTCTCCAAGCCATCTATAAGTTATTTTATTAGTTTATGTTTGCTTACTGTGTCATAGCTGCTTGCTTTGTTTTGTTTTGGTATACCCCTATGGGTTGCTTGAGTGAGCTAGCTTGATTATTTTCACCTTTGGAGCTCTGGGGTCCTGTCCACAGCTGGCTAGAGCTGTTATCAGGTATTATCAGTCTAGGAGTCCATTCAGTTTTCTTGTACGAATTCAGCTCAGGTTTCCAGGTAGCTGATCATCAAGTGTGTGGTATAGGCTCTGTCCTACAGTCTTAGAGTGGCAGGGGTGATTGGCATATATACTGGTATCTGATTGCAGCAGGGGGTCATGCTCTGACAAGGCAGGGGGCTGAGAACCGACCCCCCAAGTGTCTCTGAGGAAAAAGCATCTGTTTCCTAGAGCTTGCTGATTGGTGGGTTTTGCAGAGGGACCATGGGCACCCAAAGTTTTTGGATATAAGGACTGGGAGGTACCAGTTATCTTTGGACTCCTGTCACAGGTGGCTGGGTGACCTGAGTGGAGCTACCAGTCCTTAGATCCTTGATGTGGGTAGGTAAGGACCTTGTTTAATAGGCAAAACAATGTCAAATGTCAAACACCCACCTCTCCACCGCACAGCTGAAATGGTTGGAGTTTGCCATCAGGGACCTATTCTCCTGAAATAGGCCCACACAGGTCCATGTAGAAGAGAAAGGTGCTCAAGGTCCATGGATGGTTTATGCCTGGACAGCAGCTGCTTCTGTCCTGAGGTCCCCCGGTTAATGGAGCTAGCAAATTATCTTTCCCTCCAATTGCAAATTTTGTCCTTTCTCAAGGCTGGGAGGATGGCTCTAGGTGCTCACCAGAGTCTATCTCAAGTCCAGGGACTCAGCCGCTGAAGTCGCCTTGGGGGTTGGGGGGGGCGTGGTAAAACATACGCAAGTACTTAGCTTTTGATCCAGGTGGGTTGAAGCCAATCGATGCATCTTAGATGGCTGCTTGCTAGCATTTAAGACCCCAGATGCCACTCTTCAAAGTGGGATGCAGAATGTTTTCTTAATAGATTTTATTATGCCAACTGACTTAGATGTCCCCTGAATCTGTTTCACATGTTATAAATTGAGTTCTCAGGAGGTTTCCTTACTTGTATTTGGTTAATATGGACATATTATTTTGTGCTTGAATAAGGCAGACACTTAAGATTTTGGACAAATTTTTGAAAAATTTAACCAGCTATTTTTAAATGAATAGTGAAGGTTTTGCATTTCATCTCACGAAATAAAAATCTTGAGAGACAATCTCAAGCGAATAATAAATAGGATGGGTCATTTCAATTCTCTCAAAAATAAAAACATTAAAATTTTTAATTGAACCTTATTCCCTTGACTTAGAATGTTGAAATAGTTACACCAAATATTGACTTATTCCATTACTGTCTTTCTTTTTTTTTCTCAGTTCAGCCTGACTAATGAATTTGAATGATTAAATTACATGCCTGAATATGAAGCCTACTCTTAAATATGAAAAAATAATGAGGGACAGGAACAGCGGAGGTAATTGAAATGCCCCCAAAATCTTCACATAGAATTTTAATAATTTGTTTCAGCATCTCACACTCAGCTTTTTAGCAAGTAGTGGTTGAGCAGAGTGGACTGACTTGAATGTCAGCTTCTCTAGTCCCTGTTCACCTCTACACTGAGCTTCCGACCTGCAGTGAAATGGCTAACAGCCTGGTAGAGGGAGGCACAAAGAGAAGCAAAAATTCTGGTTAATTCACAGATTGCTCAGTCAGCTCCTGGAATAATTGAGAGTCAGCTGTAACAAATCCAGTTTCCATCTCCAGCACAGATTAATGCTGGGCACCAACTCTGAACTGCTTTTTTTTTTTTTTTCCCTCAAAACCACTCCCAACCACAAGATTCTTTTTTTGTTACTTTAAAATAATCAAATAGGGAGGAGACTTTTACATTTTTTTGTCCCAAATATTTTGAATTTCATCTAGAGAAATAAAAATCTTAAGAGCAGTTCAGCAAATGAACAAAGAGATCATATTTTCTTGATCTCCAAGCTAATACTCTTTGCAGTGTGACACCTGGGATGAGTATATTTATCTTTCCAATTGACTTTTTTTTTTTTTCCTGTGCCTGAGAAGTGAAGAAATCAGTTCTGATTCGTTACTGGAAAATGCATGGGAGATTTGCTGCTCTGGCAGGAAAAAATTTTATAAAGTAATGAGCATTTGCAATTGTTTCCTTTCCTTGTCTTCCATGGTGGAAGGATCCTTTGCTGTCTTAGCATGAGACTCAGGGCCTCTTGTTCTGAATCAGGGGAGGGGAGAATGGCAGGCCAGATTACTCTGTATTAGAAAGGATGAGGCAGAAGAGGGATGGACAAGGAGATTCAAGGGCAAGGGCAGGAAAAGAGAACAAAATAAAAGGGAGGGAGAAGCAAGATCCAGATGGAGAGAGAATGTGGAGATGGGGGAGGGATGAGGAATAGCTGCTGAGAAATGGGAGACTTTGGATGTGTCATGGTGCTGAGGCAGGATTCTGGGAAGCTCAGTTTTATTCAGGTTACACTATTAAACACAGATGGTTCAACATTGATGAGTATGGCAATTTTCACAGCAACTAAATATACACAAAATCTTCATGGCTTTATTTTTTACTCATGTCTTTTCCTGTAGCGTATTTTTTGCATCCTCTTTCATTTTCCTCAGCATAACAAAAGCAACGATAGTCATGTTATTTTTACAACATATTGAGGATGAAATTTAATTTTTATAGTTCGGAATTAGAGTGGTTTCTTTCAGGAACTCTTAAGTATAATTTCCCGATTAACATATTTTATGTATTTATACATTTTTATAAGTTGAGAAAGGGTCATTGGAAAAATCAACCAAGTCATGGTCTGTACTCTGAGACTGTTGTGACACGTCAATATTCATATGACTTTGATAATATGCCAATGTGAATGTCTTTTTGTATTACTTTTTTTTTTTTTTAACAGAGGCTACATTTTTTTTTGCACTGGTTCCTAATGTAACTTAAAAAAGATGTTTTCATATTTTGTTTTAGCCCTTCTCTCCTTATCATTAATTATTTTATTTATTAGGCATTTCCGATCTTGCTAATACCTAATTTTTCTTTCCTTTCTGTAGTTTCTATGTGATAAAGTGCCTAGCATAGTGTTTTGCATACAGCAAGCGCTCACATGTTGAATAAATGATTGTGGACTAGTAGATTTCCCCAGTTAGTTTTAGGGGTTAGTGGGTGTGACCACTTTTCTTAAAAAAAAATAAATTGTAGAAATATACACAACGTTTGCCAATTTAACATTTTTCATATATATAATTTAGTGGCATCAATTACATTAATCATGTTGTGCAACTCTCAGTATGCATTGTCATGTTTCTGTTGGTGTGATGGCTTTTTGGTGTGTCAACTTGGCTAGGCTGAAGTACAGTCCCCAGTTATTCAATCAAACACTAACTTAGGTATTACCATGAAGGGATATTGGAGATTAAAATACCTAATTAGTTGACTTTAAGTTAATCAAAATAAAGATTATCCCAGGTGAGCCTGATATAATCAGGTGAGTCCTTTAAAAAAAATGTCTTCTTTGTGTTCAGAGGCTCCAAATAACTGCTGAGTCCGAAACTGCTTTCTCTACCACTCTCAGTCTCGGGGTTGTGGTCTGCTTGTAGTTTTCCCTCCCCAATGACCTGTGGACAGTAAACTTCAGCTTGTGCCTTGGAATCCCACCCAGCCCATGTGCCTTCCTTCATGACTGCCTAAGGACAGGAGTTTTAGTCTGTGCCCATGTGTAACAGCCTGCTTATGCTCTTCTTTTTCTGAATGTCTTCCCTGTAGGCTTTAGACTTGCTTAACCTACCCTCTGAAACCCTGGTGGCACAGTGGTTAAGAGCTTATGGCTGCGAATCAAAAGGTTGGTAGTTTGAATCCACCAGGTGCTACTTGGAAATCCTATGGAGCAGTTCTCCTCTGTCCTACAGGGTTGCTAAAAGGCAGAATCGGCTCGACGGCAGTGGGCTTGGTTTTTTTATTTTAACCCACCCTCACAATTGCATTAACAGATTTCTTGTGATAAAGTCATACACATACACACACACATACATACATTTATTTGTGTATACATCCATACATGCATAGATGTATGCCCTACTGGCTCTTCTTCTCTGGTTGAATTCTGGTTGATAGAATGGGTATCTAGTTCTTCCTATTTTATACCCAACAACCCTCATAAGTTTAGTTTTTAGTAAATCTTGGCTGAATGATTCCTGGAATCCTCAAGGTCTAAAATAGAGTTGTAACTAAAGTACCCCACCCACTGCCGTCGAGTCAATTCCGGAGACCCTAAAAAAAAAAAAAAAAAAAAAAATTTTTTTTTTTTTTTTTATAGGACAGAGGAGAACTGTCCGATAGAGTTTCCAAGGAGCACCTGGCGGATTCGAACTGCCAACCTCTTGGTTAGCTGCCATAGCACTTAACCACTAGGCCACCAGGGTTTCCAACTTAAAAAAAAAAAAAGTATACTTTTAATAAACATATAGACTTTGGCCAAAGTAGCGTTCCTCAGGAGTGTCTTCAAATGTTTCCCTTTTTGTTTTGATGAAAGAAAAATAACTGAAAAGATTTGAACATATTTGTCTGGGTTTTCATGTGTCAGAAAGGACTGCTCTGTTGCAGCTACAAACAGCTCCATCCCAGCCAGTAAAAGATGCTAGGTTTGAGAGCTGGTCTTAACTGAGGATGCTGATCTCTAGAGGGAGGCCACCATTCTCTCCACTGCCCTCCCTCCACCTGAACGGAGAAAGGAAAAAGTAGAATGCACAGAGGTCAGTAGACTGGGGTAGGGATGGGATAGAAAGTTAGCAAAGTAGCATTTTAATTGGAGGCATGACAAAATTATACATAGAACTGGCTAGGAACAATGACTATCTGCCTCCTTTCTTCCTCCCTCCCTCCCTCCCTCCTTCTCTCTCTTTCTCCCCTCCTCTCCTTCCTCATTTTTCCTCATCTCTTCTTCAACACGGAGATTATTGTGAGGTAAGATTGTGTTGAGAAACTCTTCTCATTGCCAGGTTTTCAGAAACTCGGAAGGCCAGGCAAGGCCTAGCCAGGGTGGGGATTGAAGAACTATATGTGAGGAGCAACGCAGGAAATGAGAGCAACGCAGGAAATGAACAGTTTGTTAGATTAGGCTAAAGACACTCATTTTTCTCCATTTCTGCTTGTTTCTGTCTTGAGAATGTGCTGGGAATGCCTCCAATGTCGAGGCGCATTGAGAAGGAGCAGGACAACAGTGGGGCCCAGATGGAAGGGAACAAAAAGTAGGATGTCATCTGTACTTGTGCCAAAAGGCAAGAGAGAGCCTGAGGTCCATGGCTGGCCCAGCTCAGTTTACCAGGGCCTGAGGCAGGCAGGTTTAGTGGCCAGGCACACTTCCCTGGAGTGTATTCTTGCTTATATCTCTGGGAAAATATGGGCATGGTGCTGGAGGAAAGGTCTGGCCGTGGCCATGGCAGACAGATGGTTTTACAGATTCTGCACCCTGTCCTCTCTTGAAGACATGACTAATGGAAAGGTGTCCTAATTCTGGCTGATGGTCTGGGACAACAGGAAAGCCTCTTTAGAGAGGTCTTATTCTAGTTACCCTAACTTTACAATGTTTTACTTTATAGAAGCAAAGTAAAAAAAGGGAATAAGAGAAATAGAGGAATACCTAAGCCCTGGTGGTGCAGTGGTTAAGAGCTCGGCTGCTGACCAAAAGGTTGGCAGTTTGAATCCACCAGCCGCTCCTTGGAAACCCTATGGGGTAGTTCTACTCTGTCCTATAAGGTCACTATGAGTCAGAATTGACTTGACGGAAACAGGTTTTTTTTTTTTGGTTTTAAACTTATTTTGCAGACCTATTTAGTTTGACTGTAAGACTAGCTCTTGGTAAAGAGTAATTCTGAGGAACATTATACTAGAGAGATTTGAGGGAGATTAGGGGAATTATTAAAATGTTCCTCCTTGAATATAGCAGAGGTTTGTAACACTTTTAAGTCACTGTCAAAAAAACAAAAGGATGTGTTACTAGGTAGCATTGTATGAAATACATAGAGCAGGATGTTTTAATATTAACCGAAATTTTACCGTGGGGAATACAGTGGAACAATTGTATTATGCATCCAAAAATGATAATTTATCATAAAGGGGCCACATGCTCCATTGCCTTACGAGACATTTTATTTGAATCATAAGGCATTTCTAAACCTCATGAATGATTGGTAGGAGGTGTAGTCTTCTGTAACACAAAGGGCTGCTGACTAGACTTATAGTTCCTATTAATGGGAATATAAGTGAAAAAATTTTGTTTCAACAGTCATATCCTAAGGGCGAATGGGTCATAGGGAGTGATTACATTGAAAACATGAACCCAGTAATAATCGCTGTATATGTATCTCCTGTGGGTGACCTCCTTTTTTTCTTTAGGACTTTAGCATTCTCAGATATTTACCATTGTATCAAGACACACTGATAATAATAGTAGGGTGATTGAATATGCCATTAGATGTTTCACTATGAAAGTATTCTCAGCACAAGAGACAGCATATTGATATTCCTTTCTAAATTGAAATATTAATCAGAGGGCAAAAGGATTAGATAGATGTAGCAAATAATTTGATGGCAAGAAAGATACCATAGATCAGCAACAAATGAGCTTTCGTAGTAAAAACACAAGTATGGTAATGATGAAACCAATGCTTTGCCAAGTTGTAGGGCATGTATTAGAATCAGAACAGCTCCTCACAGAGAAAATAATGGAAGTACTATGAATATTTACCTAAAGTGGTTATTCTGACCTATTAATCCTGAACAATTGGCAAAAATGGGAATTTATGCTTTAGCTCACAGGAGGAAGACTACTTCAGGAAATTATGTGTGTCTTCAGAGCAATATGACTCTCTGAAGGCTGCTTCTTTCTAGATTTTTGGAGTTCCCTTAGCTTGGGCCACAATGGCACTCTGAAATTTTAATACAAGGATTTATACGATGGATTTATACCGGCGCTAACTACTCTATATCGTACTTTCCTTGCAGCTGGTTGAGGAGAAACAGCTCACTTGACAGATCTGGTTGGCTGATTTGTGTAAGTTTCACATTTGTTAGCAGTACACTATGACCTTGTGCTTTTTAGGGTCAACACAGGTGTGGATGGGGAATCAGAGTAGGGAGTTAGGCTCAAATGGAGACATAGAGAGGCAGAGCCAAGCATAGAGAGCAGATTGTCTGGAGATGGCCATTCAGAAACATACAGCAACAAAAAGCATGAAATGTGTTAGCATTAAGCCTCAGTGATGAAAGAAAAAGAGAAAGGGGCTATGTCAGGGGGACCTGTCCACATGACAACTTGTTTTTTGTCCCTTCCATCTGGGCTCCAGTGTTTTCCCCCTTCTTCGCAAGGTGCATCCACTTTGGAGGCATTCCCAGCACCAGCTTCCCAAGACAGAAATGACCAGATATACAGAGAAGTGAGGGCCTTTAGCCTTTTCCTGATCAAAGCCAGAGGTGATGGTGTAAAGAAAGCCAGGAAACCTCCATGGCCACCAGGCCAAGAAGGAAGCCACGAAGACATTTGCATAGAGATGTGTTTATGAGTGTTTTGCATGTACATTTACAATAGTAAGCTTGGCTCTTTACTTTCAATGATTTTACTGCCCCATAAAGTCATGTGGTGGCCAAACAGATAAATACTCCCTTCTACCTGAATGACACCTGATGTTTTGATCTAACCTTTGCTGGCCTTTGGAAGAAGTCTCTGGGGTAAGAGAAAGGCGTAAGGAGAAGTGGTGGTAGAAAATGGATGGTGAGGCAGTGTGGGGATGGTGGGCTGTGTGCCGAGTTCACCCCCTTCTTTCACTCCTTCACTGGAAGTTGTTTCCAGTCAACCCTGTGCAGAGACTTCTGGTGTAGATCCCATAACACTTGCTGCAGTCATGTAGGTCATCCAGATCTTGGCTGTTTGGAGAGCATCCCTTCTTTTTCATCCTGCACCATTCTTAGAGCAGGACACAAAACTCTGTGGAACCCCCTCCCTCCAATAAATTCTCTCCACAAAGTAGAAGGGAGAGGTTGCTTTATTCAAGCTATTTGTTGAATGAATGAATGAATGAATGAATGAGTGAGTGCTTCTTTTCTGCCTGCTCATTGCAATTAAGCATTTCCAGAGTTCTGTTCTAAGCTCTTTCCTGCACTGTTTCCCTCAGGGATCTCCTCTTCTTCTCTTGGTTGAATTCTCAAGGTACCATATGTATGGCTCCCAGATTTATTCTTCAGAACTCATTTCTCTTTCTTGAACTTCAGATCTGAATTGTTGTATGTCCTAAAAGGGTTTTAAACTCAACATGTCCATGGAATTAATTTCCTCTCTTAAGCCTGATTTTCCTTCTCCTTTGTTCTGTATCTTAAATTTCACCATCCTGTCTTTATTCACTCAACCTATGAATTTTATTGTCATCCCCCTTTCTTCCTTTACCAAATTAATCAAGAAACCACATTTATTTTGCCTTGTAAAGATTTCCTGACTCATTCTGTCCTCGCCGTTCCCAATGATACTGCCCTACTTCAGAACCTCATTATCTCTACAGTCATTTGAATTACCTCCTAAAACACCCATGGCCATGTCATTCCCCATCTGAAGTGTTCAGTTGAGATGCATTAGGATAGGACTTGTCCCTGGCCTCCTGACTCTTTGCAAGGTCCAAAAGAGTCCAGTCTCTAAGGGTGAGCCCTGACTTGCATTCGAGAATGTTCTACAAAATGTACTAGGGAAAAATTCTTAAAAAAATTGAATATATTCTAGAGATGGAGGTGCTTCTGACTTGATTCAGCCATGACCTAATTGTCTTTGTGAGAGCTATTAATACACTGGAAAAAATTCCTTCAGGTCCCATCCTTCCCATAATGAATTTTTTAAGCACAACATTCAAAATCAAGGTCAGCCCACAAAGGCATCATTTGCCTTATGGTATCAGAGGTTTTAAGCCAGTCTTATGCTGAGTTTAAAAAAAAAAAAAATCATGTAAGAACTAGCTGTAGTTAATTTCACGTTTTGAAATTAGAGTGTATAATACAAAGAGGCCTATTGACTTTTTTTTTTTTCTCCCTATAGTCGTACCCAACAGATGGCCACAGATGTCTGAAATAGTAGCCCTAAGACACTAGAGGAGCCCTGTTGGTGCAGTGGTTAAGAGCTTGGCTGCTAAGAAAAAGGTTGGCAGTTCGAATCCACTAGCTGCTCCTTGGAAACCCTATGTGGCAGTTCTACCCTGTCCTATAGAGTCGCTATGAGTTAGAATTGACTCGACAGCAATGGGTTTGAGTTTTTTTTTTTTTTTTTTTTAAGGCACTGGATGTGATAGAATGATTTTCTAGACCAGCAAAGAGCTATCTTATCCAGTCTTTCTGATATGTGATGCTTTGTTCTTGTCTGCTCTCTGTTGCCACCTCCATCCCTAGAAAACCCTATGGGGCAGTTCTGCTCTGTCCCTTATGGTCACTACGAGTAACAACAGCCCAGGATAGCTTATCAATACATGTTTATTTCAATGAATTAAAATGTTGAATTTCATTGACTAGGGATTTTTTTTTTCCTTATACAAGAATTTATGCACATATTATTTTGTGACATTAGTTGCAACCTCCACAATGTGACAACATACTCCCCCTTTCCATGCCAGGTTCCCTGTGTCCGTTCAACCAGTTCCTGTCCCTTCCTGTCTTCTCATCCTGCCTCTGGACAGGTGCCGCCCATTTGGTCTCTTGTATCTGATTGAGCTAAGAAATACTCCTCACATGTTGACTAGGGCTTTTGAATTAAGTAATTTGATTGCGTTCTGATTTTAAGGATACTGGATACATGTACAGAACTTATGTTAGCAACTTAATCGAACACGTAGCCCTTAAGCTGACAGACATTTAAAAATGTTTGCTTTGTGCTTGTTAGAGAGTCTACATAGGTTTTTTTTTTTTTTTAGGTAAAGAGATTTGGTTTGGGGGAAGGGCTTGTTTTTCTTTAAAAACTGAAAAGAGGAATTTAAGATTAGTAAGGAAGCCCTTTTAAAAAAAGAAAGGAGATTATAGGGTCCTGAGCTGAGTGAGGTTAATTTCCTGTTATGGGATCTGGTTTCAGGTATGCAAGGCCCAGAGAAACAGGAATGTTTGTGCAGTTTCCCTCAAGCACTTCAGAGTTCCTAGGGGAAGTGAAATCGAAGGAGGAAAACACCAGGCTACTCTCTCTGCTCTTAATTAAGCATATAAAACTGCCTCTGCTTAATCCAAAGCATGAGGGTGCATATTTCGTGGACTCATGAGTGTTATGCTGGCAATCTCAGAAGATTTCTAGTGAGCACACTGTATAGAGCAGAATTGTAGATTTATCCCACTTTTAACATGCCATGTATCAAAAACTGGTTTTACAAAACAAATTAGGAGTTAATAATTAGCTTTGCAAAAAGATTCACCATAGAATTATTTAAAATGCAAACTCCCCTAGCATATCTCAGATGTGCTAGATTTACATAATTGCAACTACCTGGAACTTTCTGGAACACCTTGCATGGAGTGAAGAGAATCTAGCTGTGCATATGAACTTGGTATGAACTAACTCCTGTGTGGTAATGATCTGAACGAAGGGCATCTAAAGATGATCTGATCCCTGTTTGGCCAACAGTTTAAGCCAAGTTTTAGAAATTTGCAATTTTTGTAAAGGCAACAGACTCTTGGAGTCAGAATTCTGCCAGCTAGCTCTTTCTCTCTGACACACAAGAAGGAAATATTGTTTAGTTCAGATTTCAAATTCTCCCCTAAATCTTTTGATAAAAAGGGGTAAAAGCAAATGATCTCTTTCATTTGTCCAGAAAGGGGATAAAGTGGAAGAAAATAAAGAAATCTAAGGATTTATAACAGCTATATAAGTTAATCAATATTTGAGAGGTATACTCCTCATTTTTAAAAAAAATTTAATTTCTTTATCTATGGTACACTTAGGAACCCAGAACTGCGTAACTATATATTTTTTTGCCTTTCCTCCTTGCATCTGTAGCCACCTAAACACTTTACTTTTTGTACTTTTATTTTTGAAATAATATTTCTTTCTAATTTTAATAGTAGAATATCTGGGAAACATGAATGAAACAAAAACGGAAACAACAGAAAAGAAGACCTGTAATTTCAGCACTAAAAAATAATCATTTTTGTATATATACTTATAATATTCTATTTTTAAAATCAGGCAAATGATAAATTGAATCAGTTAACTGTGAGGAAAACAATGCCGCATAACAAATCACCCCTAAACTCAGTAAAAAAAAAACTCAGTACCAAACAATAATACCCACTGGTTCTCATGTTCATGGAAATGCAGGTTGACTGCGTATTGGTCAATTTGGGCTTGGCCTGGCTGAGAGCTCTGCTTCCTGCTGCAGGTCCAGATGGGCTTTGCTTCTCACTGCAGGTTGGGCTCAGGTGCTCCCCATGTACGTTTGTTTTGAGTCCAGGCCAAAACAGCAGCTCTTCCGATGGCTGTGGCAGAAGCACAAGAGAGCAAGAGAAATTACATATTTCAAGCCTCTGCTTGCATCACACCTACTAAGATTCCTTTGGCCAAAGCAAATCATATAGCGGACCCAAAAGTCAAGGGTGGGGAATAGCAAATTTGGGAGGATCAGCACATGGCAAAGGGTGTGGAGGGGTGAAGAATTGGGGCCGAGAATTCAATGTACTATGTAGATGTACACACTTTCATTAAAACAATTCAACCTGTACAGAAATATGTATGTGTGTGCGTGTGTATATGCTAAGCTCCGTTGAGAGCCTCAACACAGTCCTATGAACTAAGTAATATGAATAGTCTCATATTTGTGGATGAGAAAATGGAGGCACAGAAAAATTAAGTAACTTGATCAAAGTTACACAGCTAGTTAAATGGTGTTTCTGGGATGGGGACCATGACAGTTTTGCTGTAGGGACAGTTCACCTTTGCCTCCTGGTGAGTCCATCAGTCCTATTCTCCTCCTTACAGGTAGCTTTCTGCCAACAGTCTGGGTTAAAATCTTCAGACCTCTCTCTATGCAAACACATATATACTACTAACAAATGCAGGCCATACTATACACGATGAATTTTTTTTATTTTACCAATCATATTTTTCTTCTCTAAAACCCTTTTTTTTTCTTCCTGGATATCCCTTTTTCTTCATAATCTTTTGAGAATACTAATCTTTCTGAGAATACTGCTACTACTACTACTAATGGTAATGATAATAAAAATAACTCTTCTATTCCCTGAGTCTTGGTTCTCTTTTGTGCTATCACTTTTTTCTCGAATGCTTATTGGTTTTTGATATTTATGAATGATGACCTGGGTATAGATAGCAGGCTGGAATTCCCCTAAGGTTATATAGATTCTTCTATTTTACTTATGTCTTTAATGAGTAGCTTCTAAGTGTATATACAAATTTTGTTGTTTTCTGGATTTCTTTTTTTTTTTTTTTTTTGATTGTGCTTTAGGTGGAAGTTTACAGCTCAAGTTAATCTCTCATACAAAAATTTATACACATATTATTATGTGACACTAGTTGCAATCCCTATACTGTGACAGCACACTCCCCCTTTCCATCCTGGGTTTTCAGTGTCCATCCAGCCAGCTCTGGTTGCTTCCTGCCTTCTCATCCTGCCTCCAGAAATGAGCCACCCGTTTGGTCTCATGTGTCTGCTTGAACTAAGAAGAACACTCTTCACGAGTATTATTTTATGTTTTGTAGTCCAGTCTAATCTTTGCCTGAAGAGTGAGCTTCGGGAATGGTTTTAGTTCTGGGTTAACAGAGCATCCAGGGGTCATGCTTTGAGGGTTCCTCCAGTCTCAGTCAGGCCATTAAGTCTGGTCTTTTTATGTGAATTTGAGTTCTGCTCCACACTTTTCCCCTGCTCCGTCAGGGACTCTCTGTTGTGTTCCCTGTCAGAGTGGTCATTGGTGGTAGCCAGGCACCAACTAGTTCTTCTGGTCTCAGGCTGATGAAGTCTTTGGTTTATGTGGACCTTTTGTCTCCTTGGGTTCATATTTTCCTTGTGTGTTTGGTGTTTTTCATTCTCCTTTGCTTCAAGTGGATTGGGACCAATTGATGCATCTTAGATGGCCTCCTGAAAGCTTTTAAGACCCAAGATGCCGCTCACCAAATGGGATGCAGAGCATTTTCTTAATAAATTTTGCTCTGCCATTTGACCTAGATGTCCTCTGAAACCATGGTCCCCAGACCCCAGCCCCTGCTACTCTGACCCTCGAGGTGTGTTGTTGTGTTCAAGAAACTTCTTAGCTTTTGGTTTAGTCCAGTTGTGCTGACTTTCCCTGTATTGTGTGTTTTCCTTCCCTTCGCCTAAGATGATTCTTGTCTGCTACCCAGTTAGTGAATTCCCCTCTCCCTCCCTCCCTGCCCTTGTAACCATCAAAGAACGTTTTCTTTTGCTTTTAAACTTTTTCTTGAGTTCTTATAACAGTGGTCTCATACAATATTTGTCCTTTTGCAACTGACTAATTTCACCCAGCATAATGCTCTCCAGATTCATCCATGTTGTGAGATGTTTAGCAGATTAGTCATTGTCCTTTATTGTTGCGTAGTATTCCATTGTATGTACCATAATTTGTTTATCCATTCGTCTGTTGATGTGCATCTAGGTTGTTTCCATCTTTTTTGCTATTGTGCACAGTGCTGCAATGAACATGGATGTGCATATATTTATTCGTGTGATGGCTCTTATTTCTCTAGGATATATTCCAAGGAGTGGGATTGCTGGATTATATAGTAGTTCTATTTCTAGCTTTTTAAGGAAGCACCAAATGGATTTCTAAAGTGATTATACCATTTTACTTTGCCACTAGCAGTGTATAAGTGTTCCGGTCTCTCCACAACCTCTTCAACATTTATTATTTTGTGTTTTTTGGATTAGTGCTAGCCTTGTTAGGGTAAGATGATATCTCATTGTAGTTTTGATTTGCACTTCTCTAATGACTAATGATCGTGAGCATTTCCTCATGTCTTCTTTGGTAAAATGTGTGTTCAAACCCTTTGCCCATTTTTTAATTGTGTTATTTGTCTTTTTGTTTTTGCAGTGTTGTAGTATCTTGTAGATTTTAAAGATTAAACCCTTATTAGATATAGCCAAATATTTTTTCCCAGTCTGTAGGTTGTCTTTTTACTCTTTTGGTGAAGCCTTTTAATAAGCATAAATGTTTGATTTTTAGGAGCTCGCAGTTTTCTAGCTTCTCTTCATGTGTTTGTGCATTGTTAGTTATGTTTTGAATTCTGTTTGTGCCATGCATTAGGGCTCCTAGTATTGTCCCTATTTTTTCTTCCATGATCTTTACTGTTTTAGATTTTATATTTAGGTCTTTGATCCATTTTGAGTTAGTTTTTGTGCATGGTGTGATGTATGGGTCTTGTTTTCTTTTTTACAGCTGGATATCCAGTTACGCCAGCACCATTTGTTAAAGAGACTGTCTTTTCCCCAATTAATGGACTTTGGGCCTTTGTTATATATCAGCTACTCATATGTGGATGAATTTACGTCTGGCTTCTCAATTTTGTTCCATTGGTGTATGTGTCTGTTGTTGTACCAGTACCAGGCTATTTTGACTACTACGGTGGTATAATAGGTTCTAAAATCAGGTAGTGTGAAGCCTCCCACTTTGTTCTTCTTTTTCAGTAATGCTTTACTTCTCTGGGGCCTCTTTCCTTTCCATATGAAGTTGGTGATTTGTTTCTCCATCTTGTTAAAAAAAATATCATTGGAATTTGGATCAGGATTGCATTGTATCTGTACATCGCTTTGGGTAGAATTGACATTTTCACAATGCTGGGTCTTATGCATGAGCAAGGTATGCCTTTCTACTTATGTAGGTCTCTTTTGGTTTCTTGCAGTATTTTTTTTTCTTTTTGTAGGTCTTTTATATTTCTGGTTAGATTTATTCCTAGGTATTTTATCTTCTTGGGGGCTACTGTAAATAGTATTGATTTGGTGATTTTCCTTTCAAAGTCCTTTTTGTTGGTATAGAGGAATCCAGCTGATTTTTGTATGTTTGTCTTGTATCCTGATACTTTGTTGAATTCATTTATTTGTTCCAGTAATTTTCTTGTGGATTCTTTGGAGTTTTGTGTGTATAAGATCATATCATCTGCAAATAAAGATATTTTTACAATTCCTTACCAATTTAGATGTGCTTTATATCTTTTTCTTGCCTTATTGCCCTGGCTAGGACCTCCAGCACAATCTTGAATAGGACTGGTGATAAAAAGCATCCTTGTCTGGTTCCTGTTCTCAAAGGAATGCTTTCAGACTCTCTCTGTTTAGAATGATGTTGGCTGTTGGCTTCTTATAAATGTCCTTTATTAAGCAGAGGAGTTTTTCTTCTGTTCCTATTTTGCTGAGACTTTTTATTATGAATGGGTGTTGGGCTTTGTCAAATGCCTTTTCTGCACCAATTGATTAGATAGTTTTCTGGATTTCTAATTAATCAATTTATGCATTTGTTTTTTAATCTCCTCCCCGACTTTCCTCAGGTTTGTTATGTTCTTTTATTCCAGTTTTGGAGTTTACTGCTTATTCTGGCACCCAGGGAACACATAGGCAAAGTTCCTTGGTGCTTCTTCCCAGAGCATGTATTTTTCTCAAAGATTGGGGGAAAATTTACATATTGGGTGCCTGCTTGAAACAAAACAGGGCATGTTATGAAGTAGAATTTATAAATATGTTACATATAAAACAAAAGATTGGCTTAGTGAGGATTAGGAGAAGGGTAAGAGTGGGCAGGAGCTGCTTTGAGTTGTGTCACATCTCCAGAAGTGCTTGTTCGTGTTCTTCGTTTCTGCATCTATGAACTATTTTGGTCCATGAATTGAAGCATTTTCAGCCAAAACTTTTCACTCCCAGGGTTGAAGGGGCTGGCCCAGCTAAGGGATAGCCTGAGGGGATGTGTGTGAGGTGGGATGGGTAAAGACTCTCTTCTCCAACTTCCTGGAGACTGTGAAACCTCCTTCAGCAGTGCCCAGAACTATGAAATCCCTAGTCTCTCCTGTGATGAGCTTGTTTCTACCTTCTGAGATGAAAAGCACTTTCTGTTTTCCTCTGAACATGTCCTCTCCAGAACCTTCCTTGTTTGGGCAAACTTCTTTTGCTTGCCAGATAAATATGGGAGTTCTTTTCTGTGTCCATATTTGACTTTCAGAGCTCATTTTATTAGTTTTATCCTTGGATTTTGGGGGGAAAGTTTGAGGAGAAGAAGCATGTGTGTAGGGAATATCTGCCCCTACAGAATGGGCTGAAACTTAGAGGTTCATCTCCCAAGCTTGTCAAATTTTCCTCTGAAGTACCCTCACCCAAAAACTGCACAGGAGAATGATCATGTTGCATGCCACCTCCTTCCAATGGAACCTAAGGTAGACAATATAATACCTGCATGTATTTCAGTACAAAAGGAATATTTTATTTCTCACATCTTTACATAAAATGTTCAATAAATATATGTCACATAGTTGCTTGTCTCCCTGACAGCATCCCCCTAGTTTGTTGTTGCTAGCTGCCATCACATCAGCCCTTGACTCGTGGTGACCTCATGCATAACAGAACGAAATGCTGCCCGGTCCTGCACCATCCCCATGATCTATTGAGGATTGTTGTGATCTATAGGGTTTTGTTTGGCTGGTTTTCTGAAGTAGATTGCCAAGTTTTTCTTCTCAGTTCATCTTAGTCTGGAAGCGCAGCCGAAGTCTGTTCAGCATCATAGCAACACACAAACCTCCACTGATGGGTGGGTGGTGCTTGTGCATAAGGTGCATTGGCTGGGAATTGAACCTGGGTCTCCCTAATAGGAGGTGAGAATTCTACCACTGAACCACCACACTGCCACTGAGCCTAGTTTGAGAAGGGAAGAAAACTACAAGTTCTTCATATAATAATTTTTATTTTGATTTGGCCCTTTGAATAAACAAATGAAAACCTCAGAGGATTAATTGAGATGGGACTTAAAGAGATTCGGCACATTTAGGAGAGAAGGAAATTAACACTTACTGAGCACCCTACTGGGTGCCCGGGGCAACCTTGGTGGCATAGTGGTTAAGAGCTATGGCTGCTAACCAAAAGGTCAGCAGTTTGAATCCACCAGGTGCTCCTTGGAAGCCCTGTGAGTCTACTCTGTCCTATAGGGTCTCTATGAGTCAGAATTGATTCGATGGGAATGAGGGGTTTTTTCGTACTGGGTACCCAGTGCTATCCTAGTGGCTTTGTAAACTTTCACACTTAATTCAGTCTTTCCAATTATAAACAGATGTGCAGACTGATGGCACTAATGGCCCAGTTCTTCATTCCTGGCCATTTAACTGTGTAGCACCCTCCTGCTTAACTCTGGACTGGACAGTGTGACTTGCTTTAGGATGCACAAATGGGATGTAAGCAAATGTGATGCAAGTAAGGGCTTGAAAAATGCTTGTGTGACTGTGTTTGTTCTCTCTTTGCACTTTTGCCATGTCATGAGAATGGGTACAAGCTAGCCAGCTGGAGGATGGGAGACAATCGAAGCAGAGCAAAATTGTTCCAATTGTACAAGCTGAGGCCATCCTAGATCACCCAATAGCCAGCCAAACCCTAGCAAACTGCAGACGTGACCATACCAGCCAAACTACAGGTACACGAGTGGGCACAGCTGAGCATTATTGAGCTCAGTCTAAATCAGCTGAACCCCACAGGCTCCCGAGCTAAATTGGTGTTTATTGTTGCCTACCATTGAGGTTTTGTGGTTTTTTGTTATGCAGCATTATTGGGGCAGGGACAGTGGTGATTCATTGGTAGAATTGTCACTTTCCATATGGGAGTCCTGGCTGTGATTTCCTACCAAAGCACTTCAAGTGCAGCCACCACCTGTCAGTGGAGGATTGCATGTTGCTATGTTGCTGAACAGGTTTCAGTGGAGACTACAGACTAAGACAGACTAGGAAGAAAGTCCTGGCTATCCACTTCTCCAAATCAGCCAATGAAAATCCTGTGAATCACAATGGTCTGATTTTCAACAGGTCATGGGGATGGTGGAGGACCGGGTAGTCTTTTGTTCCGTTGTACGTGAGGCCACTGTGGGTCGGGTGTCAACTTAATGGCAGCTAACAATAACAACAAAAACATTTTTGGTGATGGTTGCACGGCATGACTGATATGTTGATCTCATTGAATTGTACAAGTGAAAAATGTCGAAATGGCAAATAGTGTTACCTGTATTTTTACAACAATAAAAAATGTTTAAAAAATTGTTAGGGCAACAGGTAATAAATACTGCAAGGTTTGTGTTACTAATAATTTTTTTTTTTTTTTATAGATGAAGACAATGCAGCTCAGAAAGCTTAATTAATGTACCTGGTGTTGTTTGTGTATGCTGTTGAGTCAATTCTGATTCAATAGCGGCCCTATATGACAGAGTATAACTGCCCCACAGGGTTTCCTAGGCTGTAATTTTTAGGAGAGCAGATCACCAGGTCTTTTCTCCTGAGGAGTGGCTGGTGGGTTCGAAACTTGACCTTTCTTTTAACAGCCCAGCGCTTAACCATTGCACCACCAGGGTTTCTTTTAATGTACCTAAACAAAACAAGGAAACCCTGGTGGCATAGTCGTTAAGAAATACGTCTGCTAACCAAAAGGCTAGCAGTCTGAATCCACCAGGCATTCCCTGGAAACTCTATGGGGCAGTTCTACTCTTTCCTATAGGGTCAAAAAAACCAAACCTGTTGCCATTGAGTTGATTTCTACTCATAGCGACTCTACAGGACAGAATAGAACTGCCCCATAGGGTTTCCAAGGAATGGCTGGTAGATTCAAACTGCTGATCTTTTTGGTTAACAGCCTGAGCTGTAAACTACTGCATCACCAGGACACCTTAGTGTACCTAAAAACTAAAAAACCAAACCCGTTGCCATCAAGTTGATGTCACATAAGTAAGTGGCTGGGGCAGGACTTGACCCAAGCTCTTCTGACTCCCCTGAATTATGCTGCACAGGGATTTGAGTCAGGAAAGATGACATGGTAAATTTATATTCCTTAAAATAACAAACTTGGGCTCCTCTGCCTCCAAGAGGGATCCTTTTAAAACATGGTTAAATATGAAAAGAAACTCAAACATAAATTAGCTTTGAGGAAAGTGAAACCTTTAAAAAGTGTGGTGTGCTTCTTGCATTTACCAAGTTTGTTTTCCTTTTACATATTTTAAGCTGAAATCAATCCTCCCTCAAGTATTCACCCCTGCTATTTATGTGATATATGCCATGAAGTCTATGTAAAAATATAAAAGGTACTTTTACCTTTTATAGGTAAAAAAAAAAAGTATTGTGTAGTTTTCTCTGTTGGCATAAATGAGCAGAATCAGCTTAAGCAGGAGATTCAGTGTATCTCTATTTCCCCCAACACAAAAAATAGTGCGTTTGACCACTTTCTTTGTGTTTTAGTACATTTTTGTCAACAATCTTTTATTATATATAAAAAACCCCATCTCTATTCCTTATAGAAATTTTAAAATCATTTCACAGCTGAGTGGAACCTTAAACAGAGCTATCTTAGTGTAATGAAGCAGAGAATGATTGCTTCTTAACAAGACTGGTATATGGTGACAAACAGCTCGTAAAAATCCCATCTGCCACAAAATGCCTCTATTTTAGTTGCCTTAGAATCTAAATTGTATATTTCCTATTTCTTTTCAGAAAAAAACAGAGGAAATACAAAACCTTCACCACCATCAAATTGTCCTCTGACAAGAAAAGCACTTGGCTTTTTTTTCGTGCAGGGACATGGCTTATTCACAGGCTCACATGTGCCTGGTGATGCTTATGGAAACCTTGAGATGGTGCAGGGATTTTAGAACGCCCCTTCTATCTGCCCCTGTACAGGCTCCAAAAGGGTCAGACTAGAATACAATGTCGTTTCTGATGTTTTAACATCAAAGAATGTCCTGTGTACCAATCAACTTTAGGATTTGCTTAGTGAAAACAAAAGACAACTTCAGAGTTTTCAGAGACCAAGAAATGGAACCATTTGTAGTTGCTAGTTTTATGAAAAATAGTTTGCATTTTGTGGTGGTAGCATTGCTGTCCATCCCCACCTATGGTTTAAGATGACAATATCTATCTGTTTTATTTGGGTGACTTTTTCTAAGTGTTATCTCATCCCCCACTAATTGCACATGTTTATCTCAATCAAATAGCCTTCAGTTTTTGAAACATTTAATCTCAAATCATTTGATAAAAGTGTAAAATGAGAATTCCAGCAGTTTTGTTTAAAACCAGACTATCCACCACTGTGCAGAAAATAAATGTATTAGGACTTTTAAGAACTTTTAAAAATGCCATACTTCTATTGGTATTCTTAGAAAGGGCCAATGCAAACTGATTTTTAAATACATGTAACTTTCAAGTAGAATATTATGGAATTTGCTTCCATGAGTTGACTGTGACTCATTTCCCATCTTACTTCATACCAGGTGGTACTTATCTGGGTGTGGACCTTTATTTCAAAGGATACAGCACATTTGATTTCCATCGTGATTGCAATATTCTTTGATTACTATGCCTCTGGCTCTTGCATTATCTCACCTTACTTTACAGCAAGTCTCTGAGGTAGGTAATATTGTATTTCCATATATAATAGTCTAACAAATGCTAAAAGAGGCTGAATTCACATAGTGGCCAGTGGTGGAACCAAGGTTTGATTTCAATGTTCTTTCCACTATATTGCATTGTCTCATGGAGTAGGCAGAGACTGGTGCAATGGAAAGAACACTGAATTAGGAGTCAGAAAGCTTGGGTTCTTGCCTTGACCCTGCCAATGGCTATGTAACTCTGGGCATGTCACTTTATGTCTATGAGTGGGTTGGAACAAAAGCTGCTAAGACTTCACCAATCTGTAGGTCTGTGATCTAAGTGGCCATTACTGTAAGTGGGCTTTCAGACTGAAGGGAAGGAATGAAGGAATTCACTGATGCATGCTGTGTATATCAATTAAAACAGTCCAGCTCTTTGCTTGCTTATAATTCCCAAAATAGTATTCTAATAGTTGATGACACAAATAGTGTTTGTATTCCAGAACACTTAATTTTGCTCATGTGGAACCTATACATAGATCAAGAGGCACTCGTTCAAACAGAACAAGGGGATACTGCATATTTTAAAATCAGGAAAGGTGTGTGTTGGGGTTGTATCCTTTCACCTTTCTGATTCAATCTGTATGCTGAACAAATAATCTGAGAAGCTGGACTATATGAAGAAGGCAGCATTAGGATTGGAGAAAGACTCATTAACAACCTGCGATATGCAGATGACACAACCTTGCTTGCTGAAGGCCAAGAGGACTTGAAGCATTTACTGATGAGCATCAATGACTACAGACTTCAGTATGGTTTACACCTCAACATAAAGAAAACTAAAGTCCTTGCAACTGGACCAATAAGCAACATCATGATAAATAGAGAAAATACTGAAGTTGTCAAGGATTTCATTTTACTTGGATCTACAATCAACACCCATAGAAGCAGCAGTCAAGAAATCTAACAAAGCATTGCATTAGGCAAATCTGCTGCAAAAGACCTCTTTAAAGTGTTAAAAAGCAAAGAGGTCACTTTGAGAACTAAGGTGCTCCTGACCCAAGCCATGGTAGTTTTCAGTTGCCTCATATTCATGCAAAAGCTGAACAGTGAGTAAGGAAGACTGAAGAAGAATTGATGCCTTCGAATTATGGTGTTGGCAAAGAATATTGAATATACCATGGACTTCCAGAAGAACGAACAAACCTGTCTTGGAGGAAATACAGCCAGAATACTCCTTAGAAGCGAAGATGGTGAGACTTTCTCTCTTGTACTTTGGACGTGTTATCAGGAGGGACCAGTCCCTGGAGAAGGACGTCATGCTTGGTAAAGTGGAGGGTCAGTGAAAAAGAGGAAGACTCTCAATGAGACGGATTGACACAGAGGCTGCAACAATGGGCTCAAACATAGCAATGACTGTGAGGATAGCACAGGACCAGGCGGTGTTTCCTTCTGTTGTATATAGGCTCAGTATGAGTCAGAATCAACTCTATGGTACCTAACAACAACAACAACAGGTCTTTGCTTGCTTATACTACACAAAATGTTATCTCAATGTTTGAAAATACAAATAATTTGTTCATCCATTCTCCTGTTGATGGACATTTGGGTTGTTTCTGGGTTTTGGCTATTCTGAGTAAAGGTGCTAAGAACGTTCTTGTGGAAATATTTTGTGAACATGGGTAGTCATTCCTCTTGGGTTTATAACAAAGTGTGATAGTTATTGATTCACTAAACATTTCTTGGGCACTTACAATTTGCCAGGCACTGTGGTTAGTTTTGTTTTGGGTTGTTAGTATTGGCAATAAAATGGTGAATAAGCAGAAAACATAACTGTTTTCATGAAGCTAATAATCTAATGGGAGGAGGTGGACAAACCAGTGTTATGAAGGAAATAATCAGGGTGATGTGATGAAGAATGAACGGGTAATGGTGAGGAGGTAGTGAAGAGACAGCAGAATGTCTCCCTGAGGTGATATTGTACTGAGAATTGAAACCAGTGGAGCTGCCCTTGTGAAGAGTGAAGAGAAGAGTGTCCAGGCAGAGGGGATAGCATGACATAATGTGCTAGAGTATAACCAATGTTTATGAGAAATCCATAGAATGTCAGTCCTAGAGGGGCCCATAAACGTTATGTAGCCCAACACTTTTCACTTATCACGTGAGAAAATTAAGCTGCACTCTCAGTCAATGTGGAGTCAGGAATAGAACCAGGTATCTTGGCCATGATTTCAGCTCTCCTCCATTATACCTAAAAGCCACCACCGCTGCAGTATCTTGATCCTTTACTAGGTGCCAGGCACTGTATTAAGCATGCTGCTTGATTATCTCATTTAAACCTTACAATACCTTATGATACAAGCATTATCTTGCCTATTTTGATGACGAGAAAACAAAGGCTTGGGAAAATTTAGTAGTTTGTCACCTGGTTTTAGTGAGTGGTAGACCTTGGTTTTGATCTCAGGTCTGTTTACCCCCAAAGCCTCTAATCACTGGAGTACATGGCCTTGTTAGTGCATTTTTATGTATTTCTAAACCTGGAAATTTGTCTTACCCATTATATATTAAGTGCAGAATTACATCTGGAAATAATTTCAATTTTATTGAGTCATCAGAACATTGAATAAAGTGCTGACTTATTTAAGAGGAAATATAAAGTGCAGAGAATGATTACAATTTACTTTTTACACTAGATTTAGCTACTAAATAGTTAAAAGAAGTCAAACGATAAAACATAGCAGTATCAATTCTCTTTAGTATAGTATACATTATTGATATAGAATATTATATTAGCCTGGCCACAATAATTAGACTATAACTTTTAAAATAAGTGTTACACACACTGGAAAAGGGGAAGGAAAGGAGTTGTTAGATGACTATGGTCTGACTGTAGAGGTGGGGAAGTTGCTCATTAGAAAGGAATGAACAGGGGCAAAAGATACTTATTTTTTCAAGAGTCACCATGTGTTCACCAACATGCATCCAGCTATTCCACATGTGATTGTTTCTTGTTTTCTTTAAAAAATAAGAAGGGGAGGGATCTGGTTCCACAGAACTCAGATTTCCACTAAATACTGTTTCTTCTGCTATAAGAATCTGACATTTTTTTTTTTTTTGACAAATTTTAGCTAGAATAGTTGCTGCCTTGGAGAAAAGGATGAGCAGCTGCTAGTCTAGAATTTTTAATGATATAATGGTAAAGAATATACAGTGTGCTACATCTCTTGGTGTGTTCCAACCTCAGACTTTACTCCACCTCTCCAAAATGGAAAGTATTAGAGGAAAAGCCCATTAAAAAATGAGGCCTAGGCAAATACATACACTAATCATAGCTGTTCATGTAGCAGCACTGCAGGCCAATGAGAAATCACAGAGGCCCTAAAGCTGCTGTTCTCATCCATTGTTCCAGGAATGTCTGTGATATATCTTTCTAGGTTATTTTCCAATCTCTTTCCACCCCCAGCTCCCTCTTCCCCTCCTTCTTCCTTTTTTTTTTTTGGTGTATGAAGGGGCACTGTTCTAATTTCCCCTGCAATGAACATAACACCATTCTTTTGAAAAAATGAGGGACATCAGATTTCCCATCCAGTTCCATTCTTCTGTCTGCTGACTTCCATTCTAGTCTGATTCCATGTTTCATCTGCCATTCAAAATGACAGGTAGGTTTGGAAGCGCTCTCTCTTTTCAGATGCTGTCATTCTTTATGAGTTTCTTTGGTGGCATAAAAATAAAGACAACCATAGTTTATATTCTACAGCTTAAACCTAATGGTTTAGAGGTGAAAGCAGCACATTACATTACATCTCTTGTTGACCCCTACTATCATCAACTGCCTTATTATACTGCAATACTCACGCTGTATTTCTGCCAATGTTATATGAGGCATAAAAACACTCAAGTGGGTAAAAAGGAGGCCTGATTTACAAGACCACAGGTATGGTTTCCTTGCATTCTACAAATGGCAAGGCTTTCCTCTTGTGGCAGTAGAGACATAAACTGATAGCAGGTGTGTCAAGTGTGAGGGAAACAGATTACAGTGAATTAATAAAATGGATTCTTGGCTTTGACGCTTCTCTGACAGGGATGAATATAAACATTCTGACACATACACATTAGTGTGTACAGTGCTTGCTAAATTCTCACTTTTGCCAAGTCTAGTGACTTTTTGACCTCTGGTTATGACACATAGCACTAATTTGTGTTTCACTTAGGGTGAATTTAGGGCAAAGTCTCTAAAAACTTAGAGGTAGATGGTAGTAAAAAGACTGCTAAAAAGACTAAAGGTTTGTTTTGGATTTCACAACTGGACAATGGTTATCTTGACAGAGAAAGCTTTCACTCTGCCTGGAAATACTTGATAGATTTAGGCTATTTGAAGCAAATTATACAAGTAAGAAGGTAAGGTTTTCTTACTTTTCACTCCTTATATCTCAGTGTTCTGAGTAAGAGCTTTGTTGACCTCCCCTGTTACTTACAATGGTACATGACATAAATTTTTCTTTCTTTTCCTATGCCACTCTTTTCCTTTCCAGAGGAGGCCCTGGGTGGTGCAAACAGTTAATGCACTTGATTGCTAACCAAAAGGTTGGAAGTTTGTGTCCACTCAGAGGCATCTCAGAAGAAAGGCCTGGAAATTTACTTCTGAAAAAATCAGTGACTGAAACCCTGTGGAGCACAGTTCTACTCTTATATAAATGGGATTGCCATAAGTTGGAGTTGACTTGATGGCAAGTGGTTTTCGCTTCCAGAATGGGGAACAAATAAACAGCAAACTCATAATTCAAATACAGGTGGTTCTTATGAGAGTATAATTCAAAGAAGGGAGGTGTCCTTTCCCAAGAAGACCATTAAGTGCTGGTACATAGCAAAGAGGCACTGCACAGACAGACATAAAACACAAAATAGTGCCCTACTTAAGAAAAGCCTTAAACAAGAAAAACTACAAAACACTACTACAAGAAACCATAAGAGACCTACATAAATGGAAAAGCATTTTATACTCATAGATTTGAAGACTTAACATGGTGAAAATGTCAATACTGCCCAAAACAATCTATAAATATTATACAATCCCTATCCAAATCCCCACCACATTCTTTAACAAAATGGAAAAACTAATCTCCAACTTTATATGGAAAGGAAAGAGGTCCTGAATAGCTAAAGCAATATTGAAAAAGAAGAACATAATAGGAGGCCTCACATTTTTGGATATCAAAACTTACTAAACATCCACAGTAATCAAAACAGCCTGGTACTGGTACAATGACAGACACATAGACCAGTGGAACAGAATTGGGAACCCAGAAGTAAATGCATCCATCTGTGGGCAGCTGATCTTTAACAAAGGGTCAAAGTCCATTCAATGGGGAACAGACAGTCTCTTTAACAAATGGTGCTGGCAAAACCAGATATTCAGAAAAATGAAATAAGATACCTCACATCACACACAAAAACAAACTCAAAATGAATCAAAGGCCTAAATGCTAAAGCTACAACTATAAAGTTCCTGGAAGATGATATACGGACAAAGTTAGAAGTTTTAATTTTTGCCGTAAATACACTATCAAACACAACTAAAAATGCATGAACAACAGAAGATAAACTAGATAACTGGGACCTCCTAAAAATTAAGTACTTTGGCTCATCAAAAGACTTTACTATAAGAGTAAAAAGAGAACATACAGTCTGGGAAAAAAATTTTGGTAATGACATATCTACAAGGGCCTAATCTCTGAAATATATAGAAAACTTCAATAACTCAACAACAAAAAGACAAACAATCCAATCAAAAAATGGGTAAAGGACATGAACAGTCACTTCACCAAAAAGAACATCCGGGAGGCTAACAAATACATGAAAAGATGCTTGCGATCAGAGACATACAAATCAAAACTACAATGAGATACCGTTTAACCTCTGCAAAAATGACAATGATCCAAGAAACAAACAAACAAATAAACAAAAACGGAAAACAAAAAATGCTGGTGAGGTTGTGGGGAAATTAGAACTCATACTCTTATACACTGCTGGTGGGATTGTAAAATGGTACACCCACTATGGAAAATAGCATGGTGCTTCCTCAGAAAGCTAGAAATAGAAGTATCTTATGATCCAGCAATCCCACTCCTAGGTATATATCCTAGAGATACAAGAGCAGGAACCCAAATAGACAAATGCATACACATGTTCATTGCAACATTATTCACAATAACAAAAAATGGAAACAACCTAAGTGCCCATCAATGGATGAATGGAAAAACAAATTGTGGTACATATATATAATGGAATACTACACGATGATAAAGAATAATGATGAGTCCATGAAACATAACATGGATGAATCTGGAAGATATTATGCTGAGTGAAGTAAGTCAAACACAAAAGGACAAATATTGCATGGTACCACTTTTATAAAACTTTAAGAATAGGTATATAAGCAGAAAGCAAAATTCTATGATGGTTACCAGGCATGAGAGGGAAAAGGAGGGGAAATCAATTACTAGATAGTAGACACATGATAATTCTGGTGATAGGAAAGGCAATTTCCAATAAGGGAAAAGTCAGCACAACTTGACCAAGGTAAATGAAGACACTGAGAGGTATGCAAGCATAAAGGACAACTGCAGTAAATGCTATAACATACTTAATCTTGGAATAACAATAATAACAAGCAAAAGAGATGTGAGTGGTTATATAGGTAGATATGTATGCTGTATGCTGTATGGGTGTGGGAAGGCCTATGGGAGTACATGCTCATGCATATATAGGTAAATATGTGGCATATGTATACATTAGTTTGTATGTGTTACATATATTTTCATATATACAATAAAGCACATAGGGGACATCAATAGGAATACTTCCGGGACATATCTAAACACCTCATGGGATTTATTTATTGGGTTTCAAGGTTCAGGACCATAGTCTTGTGGGAAACTAGGTCAATTGGCATAACTTAGTTGATAAAAATAATGTTCTACCTCCTAGTTTGGTGAGTAGCATCTGGGGTCTTAAAAGCTGGCGAATGGCCATCTAAGATACAACTATGGGTCTCTTCCCATCTGGAGCAAAAGAGAGTGAAGGAAACCAAAAACTCAAGGAAGAAATTAGTCCACAGGACTAATGGTCCACGCCAGCCGCAGCCTTTTTTAGCCTGAGACCAGAAGAACTAGATGGTGCTCAGCTACCACCATCTACACCATCAACAGAAGGTCCTAGTTAGAATGGGAGAAAAATGTAGAACAAAACTCAAATTCATAAAAAAGACCAGACTCACTGGACTGATAGAGGAATCTCTGAGACTATTGCCCTAAGATACCCTTTTAACCTGAAACTGAAGTCACTCCTGGAGGTCATTTTCAGCCAAACAATAGATTGACCTATAAAATAAACAATAACACCCATGAGGAATGTGCTCCTTTACACAATCAACCATATGAGACCAAAGAGTCAACATTTATGCAAAAAGCAAAGATGAGAAGGCAAGGAGGCACAGGGACATTGGATGAATGGAAACGGGGCAGACAGGGTGGAAGAAGTGAGTGCTGACGTATTGCGGGAATTGTGACGAATGTCACGGAACAATCTGTGTATGAATTGTTGAATGGGAATCTAATTTGCTATGTAAACTTTTACCTAAAACACAATAAAATATTCAAGAAAAGAAAAGCCTTAGGGGAGCAGCTAGTAAATTTCCCATGACATTAGCTTAAAGTGGGCAAAATGTCTACAGCTGATAGAAATTTTTAGTCTAGTTTTCAATTTCTCGCCACAGATGCTGGAAATCATTCACAGATGAAGATGGGATATAGTATGCATGATACTATTTAAGGCATGGGCAATGTCCATAAGAAGTGACTCCATAGACATGTGTTTCAGTCAAGGGTATTTGGATGCGAGCAACAGAAACTGACTCTGGGTAAATGGAGAATTTGTTGGAAGGATATGTAGGAGCAGGAAGACTGGAGAATTAACTTCAAAATAGATTTAGGACTGAGGGTGCTCCAGCCATCTATGGAGCAGGAACCCCTCTTTGGGCTCACTAGAGTACTGCTGCCAGAATACATGGGAGCTTAGGGATCAAGTTCCAGGAAGGGCCATCTGATTGTACATTATGTCATTACTTCTTCCTCCCCACCTCTCGTGGCTTATGCCAGTCAGGCTCCTTGATTGATGATGCAACCACATTGAACCTAATGGAGGAGAGGTAATTCCCTAAAAGAACACCAGGGTGCTATTATCAAAAGAAGAGGGAAATGCATGTTTAAAAAAACATGTTTAGCAGCCCTAAAAAACAATCCTCCACTGCCCAGTACAATTCGCTATTGATTTTGTGCCATATTTGCTATGGCTTTTAGTGCATAATCTGTGTGGTTTGTCAGAAGAGGAGGGTACAGGGAGAGAATGAGAATATACTCTTATCATTGCATAATATACAGCTTGATGTGGTATAAGTAGCCCACATGGGCACTGGGCATAAAATGGTTAAACTATCAAACCTCTCGGCTGCTACAATCAGTAAAGATGTTATGTTTTAATATATAGAAGTATGTATTGACCTTTTTTTCCTGATGGAGAATCTGTCTTAGCTGGCATCAAATTTTTAAGTTTTTGTTTTTACCAAATGGAAGACTCAGTATAATCTTTGTCCTTGTCAAGGGGTAGGACAGAACACAGAGGTAATTGAACAGGAGACCCACAAGTAGCAGAGCCACAGCCTCACAAATGGAATAGCTGCAAGTCCTCAGCAAGGAGTAGTCATTAGTATCAGGTCTGTCTTGCAGAGCATATGTCTGAGTTATCTAGTGCTGCTCTAACAGAGATACCACAAGTGCGTGGCTTTAACAAAGTGAAATTTATTCTCTCACAGTCTAGTAGGCTACAAGTCCAAATTCAGAGTGTCCATCACTTCCAGGTAAGGCTTTTTCTCTCCGTTGGCTCTTGTCTTCAATCTTTCCCTGGACTAGGAGCTTCTCAGGTGCAGGGACCCTGGGTCCAAAGGACGCACTCTGCTGCTTTCTTGGTGGTATGAGGTCACCCTGTCTCTCTGCTCGCTTCCCTCTTTTATATCTCAAAACATATTGGTTTAAGACACAATCTAATCTTGTAGATTGGGTCTTGCCTCATTAACGTAACTGCTGTTAATCCCATCTCATCATTATAGAGACAGGATTTACAATACATATGAAAATCATATCAGATGACCAAATGGTGGACAATCACAATATTGGGAATCATGGCCTAGCCAAATTGATACACATATTTTTTGGGGGACACAATTCAATCCATGACAGCATATAAGAGGGAAGAAAAGTCTCTTTAGCAATATTTTTAATGAATACCCACTACTTACAATAGCAGAGGTAGAGACCACTACCTTTGGACAGATAGTGACCATCTCAGTTTTCTAGTGTTGCCTTAACAAAATACCATAAAGTAGGTGGCTTTTAAGAACAGAAATTTATTGTCTCATGGTTTTGGAGGCTTTGGCTTTGGCTCTAGGGATGGGTCCTTCCTTGTTGATAGCCTCAGGTGTTACTTGGCATTCCTTGGCTTGTAGATGGTTCCTCACATGGTTTGTTTCTCCTGTGTGTGTGTCTGTGTCTATTCTGCTCTTTTTATAAGACACCACTCAGAAAGGATTAGGTTTAGGACCCACCCTACTCTGGTACAACCTCATTAACATGATACAAGAAAACTTCTATTTCCAAACAGGGTCATATTTACAGGTAAAGGGGTTAGGACTTTAACATAACTTTTTTGGGGGGGATACAATTAAATCCATAACTGTGATCAAGTCCCAGATATTAGGTCGTGAATGTCTCAGAGCAGGCTGGTAAACAAGAAGAGTAGAAGAGACTCAGCAAAACCTAAGTAGAAAGAAGAGGAGCAATCCAGAACATGTCAGCAAGGAAACAGTTTGTCCTAGGCATCTGGATAAAAGTTTTCACAGACTAAAGAAATAGGAATTAATACTAGCACCTATCTGTATACTGTTCATAATTTCTTGTACATAATTTTGCATGAATTAGCTGTGTAGTAAACAGCCTGAGGTGTTCATTTCATAGCAGTGGTCCAATCTTTCCCAAACTGGCTTTCTGCTTGTTTTCATACAATTCCCAGAGGATTAGAGAAGAGCTTGGCTGATCCTCAAATGGACCCAGAGGAATTTACGCTGCAACTTAGTGGGAAGGGAAAAATAAGCAGCTGCAACTGCAAAACAGAACATATTTAAGCATGGCATGGATATGATATAGGAAGAATAAGATTAGTGGAGCTTTTGAGGCTTAGACACAACTGAGTTCAAATCCTGGCTTTGCCACTACTAGCTTTGTGACCTTGGGCAACTCATTTAATCCCTCTAAGCCTTACTTTGCTTATATGAAAAATGGATGTGATGAGATAGATCCTATTCTGTGGGGCCCCTGGGAGATCAGGCATGCAACAGTGCCTGCGTACAGTAAGAGCTCAATATATGTTAGCTTTTAGTTTTTTAAAAAAAGGCAAGACTCTAGTAATTTATATGATAAAATAATGGGACAATAAATTTTGAGTAGAAGCTTTGGCTGTAGAGTTGGTGGATGCTTTAATTATTGATAACGCACACTGCATTCATAATAAATTAACGTTAACATATTAACATGAATTCACAGCAAACATTGTGCAATTTGTCTGCCCCAAACCCTAATACAATCTTCAATTGCATCCAACAAAGCATGATGCCCAGATTACAAGGGTCTTTTACCTCCATTGTACTTGACTCTCATTAAATGACATCTGTGACATTATGGGGAAACCCTGGTGGCATAGTGGTTAAGTGCTACGGCTATTAACCAAGAGGTCAACAGTTCAAATCCGCCAGGTGCTTCTTGGAAACTCTATGGGGCAGTTCTACTCTGTCCTATAGGGTCGCTATGAGTTGGCATCAACTTGACGGCAGTGAGTTTGATTTTTTTTGGTGGCATTCTGGGGAATAGGGTACATTTTAAGGAACCGGTAAGGGGTATGGCTATGCATGCCAAATGAAACATATTTGAAGGAACTTGGGATTCGTTGGAGCATTTGAGGCTGAAAGGGGATTTGATTACTGTCTTCAAAAGTTTAAGGATTGATTGTGGAAGAGATATTTGCCTCTGTGTGGTGGTTAGAAATAACAGGGAGGCAGATTATGGCCCAGAATAAGGAGGCTAATAATTAGAGCTGTTCTAAGTTCCAATGGCCCTCTCTGTGAGCTTGTTGGGCTCATAGCTAGTTGGCTCCCTGGAAGATTTACGTGTAGGCTGGAACACACTTATCAGAGATGCTGAGGAGGGTACTTTTACCTGGAGCTGGAGTTGTTAAGAAGATGACCTTGGTAGGCTGTTCTAGCTTTGTGACAAATACTTTTATAAGGACAGAAAGAAAATTGTAGCAGTCACGAAGCTAGTGGAATGCCTAGTGCTTTCCAAAACTAATGGAAAATTCCTGTAAAAATGGACCTGCTTCCACTGGATCTCAGGATTTGATGTCCCTTGCCCAAGGAGGCTGTATCCACCTGTGGGAAGGTGTGGCCAGACACTTAAAAGGTTATAAGTACCAGATGCTCAAAATAGTATAAAGACTTATGAGAAAAAGTGGCCTTACTTTTCTCATTGCATCCTACTGATTTTGAGTCCTCTTTCGTTATTCTTGGCTTCTATAGTCAAGAGCATTCATGAAGTTAGGATCTAGTTTCTTCATGCTGACTGGATCAGACTTGGAAGGGACACTGTGAATTGATTTAGCCTGTTCCCTAAATTTCTTACCAACTGTAAGGCGTATCCTGGTTTTAAAAATGACTACAGTAGAGTGTGGTGTTGGCGAAGAATATTAATATACCATGGACTGCCAAAAGAACGAACAAATCTGTCTTGGAAGAAGTGTGGCTAGGATGCTCCTTAGAGGCAAAGATGGCGAGACTGTGTCTTACATACTTTGGACATGTTGTCAGGAGGGATCAGTCCCTGGAGAAGCACATCATGCTTGACAGAGTACAGGGTCAGCGGAAAAGAGGAAGACCCTCAACGAGGTGGATTGATGCAGTGGCTGCAAGAATGAGCTCAAGCATAACAATGATTGTAAGGATGGCTCAGGACCAGGCAGTGTTTCGTTCTGTTGTGCATAGGGTCGCTATGAGTCGGAACCGACTCGACGGCACCTAACAACAACAACAACAACAACAACAACAACAACAACAACAACAGTGGAGCATCACTTCTGTGTTCTTAACCACCACTGTTTGTTGTCTAGACAGCAGCAAGGGAAGAGATTGAAGAGCAACAAGCTCTGGAGTCAGGCGGGTGAGGCCTTCTGACTCAGCCCCTCACCAGCTCGGAGGACATTGGCCAAACTGCCTGTGCAAAGGCTTAGGCACCTCCGCTTTAAAACAGAGGGTAATAATAGTTGCTATTTCATAAACCAAAGAGCCAAACATATTGCCATTGAGTCGATTCCAACTCATTGCAACCCTGTAGCACAGACTAGAATTGCCCCATAGAATTTCTAAGGAATAGCTAGTGGATTCGAGCTGCCAATCTTTTGGTTAGCAGCTGAACTCTTAACCCCTGCGCTGCCAGCATAGTCAGTTATAAGGATGGAATAAAATGATGCCTTTAAAGTGCTTAGCACTTTGTAAGCCCTCAATGAATTTTTTATAATGAGCTTTATATCTGTTTCTCTTATTGTGATAGAAATGACAAAGATGGTCAAAAATTTAACTGAGAGAATTTCAAATATATGTTATCATTATTAACTATCTTGAATTATTTTGGTGGAAATTAATTCAGAATCTGTCGATCTGTCTTTACTGGAAATATTTATTAAATTTTAGTTCATTTCTAGCCTCTCAGATCTCTTCAAGTCTTTGAGATCCTTATTAAATTTTAGCACTATAAATGGTAACATGTTAAATAATATTTATTTGCAGACTTTCCTGGAGTGTACTTTCACTTTTAGAATTAAACTGTGTAAATAATTGGAAAATAGTTATAAATTTTTGAAATGACAATAGCTATAAATAGCTACCCTAATAATTAGTTTTGTAAGCCTGAAAGTAACTGAAGTATTTCATATGTCCTTAAACACTTATTCTGCAAGTGGAGAAGGAAAGCACGTATTTCTTTAATTAATATTGACAATTTGGTTTTACAGAAATCTGTTTTTAAAGACTAATAGAAATAAGCATCCAACAGATTCTAATTACATTTATGTTAAGGATTTCTTACTTCCTCTCAGTAATGTAAATTGCTTCTTGTAAATGATATAAAGGAACTGTTCTCTAGACCTTAAATTCACTATGTACTTAATTATTACAGGAGAACATATTTTACAAGTGAACGGAAATATCAAGAACTGCCATGGGTTACATTATGTTGTATTTTTTAAAATTTGATTATTATAGAACTAATTTCTAACCTTCCACCAAAAAGGATAAAATAATACTCAAACTTAGTTGCAACTCACCTATAATCGAACAATATGAGAAATTAAAGAGAAAAATTGACTCTGTCATGAAATTTTATGCCCAAAGTTACTTTGTGCACGTCGTTAATATTTATAACTAAACCGTATCCTTTGCTGTGCATTAATAATGTACCTTGGGATTACACAAAGAATAATTCATAAATATTCTGGAAAAGGGGAAGATGCCATAATTAAATCAGAGTAATTAACATGGATATTGGGTTATGATTTGAATGAAACACAAATTTTTACTATGCAGGTTGGTCTGTTGACTTTTCCACAAGATTTAGAAGGTTGAGAGATTTGGCAAACAAAAGGAGATGTATGAAAGTAACTTTTTAGAAAAAGAGCTTTTTCCAAAACCTGTGCTCACAGTGAACACGCAGTTGTCACTGAAAAAGCATAACATGCAAAAAAATGTATATATTCATTTGTTAAATATTTTTAATATTTAAGCTATTATGGAGCGGAATGTTAATTTCTCCAAAGATTTTCAAAATACTAGTCCAACCAAGTTTCACTGATGTTATGTTTTCTAAACGGATTTTTAAAATGCAAATTTAAAAACTGGATATTGCCTCATCTATTTAGAAATTGAAATAAACTGTTTCAATATTTAATCTTTATGATGTTTGGGAATCCTTTAATTTTCAGGAAAAGCAATTTTGTTGAAACCAAATTTATTAATAATTTAATTTTTCTTCTAGACTCATTGTCTATCGTCTATTGCTGTTATACTAACTGTATCAAACCACTGAAATGTATTAACATTTGAACTACAAACTTTAGCTGGAATTTTAAATCTAGGTATTATTTTTTGTCATTTTCTGTGGCAGTATATTTATATTCATATTGGCTAGGTGACTTGTCATCAGTGGTTTAGATGGTCCCCAGATCAGTTCTTCCTTCTCTTTTTCCCATTTCAGAGAATGACACTACCATCTGCCACAGTCAACATCTGACCCTGATACCTTGACTCCGTTCTCATTCCCAACCACAAAACACAAAGTCCTTCTCCTGCCTCATTGTCTTTTGAAAATTACAGTTCTCTCCATTCTTCTCACCACTGCCTTAGTCTGAGCCACAATGAATTGTCATAGAGTTTCTGCAATGGTCTCCCTTTCTCCAGTCTTGTTCTCTTTTAATCCATTGTAGCTGGAGGAATTGCCCTAAAATACAAACCTAACTGTAGTGTTCTGTCTACTCCTCAGGTTTGAGTATTTCCAACAGCCCATAGATGACTTAACCAAGTGCTCTGGCCTTTTAGTGCCTTAACCATCTCTTCTCCACTCCAACCCAACCATACATTTTCTCCACTGCTCCATATCAAAACCACACATTCGTACATCCCATTGTCTGACCACTATGTCCTATCTTTCTTTTTCCGTCACCTATGAAAACAATTCTTCAAGGACACTGGGAGTTTTAATCAATTTTCTCTGTATACCTTAGTCTTCTCTTGTCTTCATTTCCCTCTTCATCTAATTTGAATCCATTGTATTTATAAATGTATGAAAAAAAACCTGTTGCCATTGAGTCAATTCCAACTCCTAGTGAACCTTTAGGACAGAGTAGAGCTGCCCCATAGAGTTTCCAAGGAGGAGCTGGTGGATTCCAACTTCTGACCTTTTGGTTAGCAGCTGTAGCTCTTAACCAGTACACCACCAGGGTTTCCATAGTTTTTAAAGTAATCAAATCATTATTATTATCTCTTGGAAAATCCACACCCCTGGAAGGCCCAGCCTTTCTCCTTTTCCATCAGACACCCACATAGACGAGTGTTGCTACAGATAAGACTCATGATGGGAAAATTAGTCAGTGTAAATTCATGACCACCACCCTCAATGGGAGATCGACACTGGCTCACCATCCTATTGCTTTTCTTTAGTAAGCTCATTCTTTTTATTCTCCACGTGGACTCTTTCACATCTTTTTACTTCTCAAACATCTGCTGAAGACCTTGGCTCAAATTCATTGAGTAGATAAAAGTCAACAGAGGGGGCTTTCATCAGCCTTTTCTACCAAACCTCTTTTTTCTGTGTTGTTTTCTCCTTCCTTCCTGAAACAATGAAGGGATTTGTTTCTCCCCATCTTATTATTCCAAATGTGCCAAAGCCCTTGTTCATCTATCCTTATAAAAAATTCCATTCTTTTGGTGATTTCCTCTCTTTTCCACACCACCAATCTTTCCGTTTCATTTGGACGTTTTCATTAGTTTATAAACACACTCGTTGTTAGGTGACATTGAGTAGGTTCTGACTTATAGCAACCTTATGTATAACAGAACAAAATGCTTCCCTGTCCTGCGCCATCCTCACACTCGTTGCTATGTTTGAGCCCATTGTTGCAGCCACTGTGTCAGTTCATCTCATTGAGGGTCTTCCTCTTTTTTGCTGACCCTCTACTTTACCAAGCATGATGTCCTTCTCCAGAGACTGGTCCCTCCTGACAACATGTCCAAAGTAAGTGAGATGAAATCTTGCCATCCTTGGTTTTTTTGTTTTGTCGAGACAATTTTTTTTTTATTGTACTTTAGATGAAGGTTTACCGAACAAACTAGTTTCTCATAAACAGTACTATACACATTGTTCTATGACATTGGTTAACAACCCCACGACATGTCATCACTCTCCCTTCTCAACCCTGGGTTCTCTATTACCAGCTTTCCTGTTTCCTCTTCACTTTTAGTCCCTGCCCGAGGGCTGGTGCTTCTCTTCAGTCTTGTTTTGTCCCATGGGCCTGTTCGATCTTTGGCTGAAGGGTGAACCTCAGGAGTGACCTCATTACTGAGCTGAAATAGTGTCCAGGGGCCACACTCTCAGGGTTTCTCCAGTCTCTGTCAGGTCAGCAAGTCTGGTCTTTCTTTTTATGAGTTAGAATTTTGTTCTACATTTTCTCCAGCTCTGCCTGGGACCCCCTATTGTGATCCCCGTCAGAGCAGTCAATGGTGGTAGCTGGGCATCATCTACTTGTATTAGTCTGGTGGGGGCCATGGTAGAAATGGTCCATTAGTCCTTTGGACTAATCTTTCCCTTGTATCTTCAGTTTTCTTCATTCTTCCTAGCACCCAAAGGGGTGAGGCCAGTGGAGTATCCTAGGTAGCTGCTCACAGGCTTTTAAGACCCCAGACACTACTCAACAAAGTAGAATGTAGAATATATCCTTTATAAACTACGCTATGCCATTTGAGCTAGATGTTCCCCGAGACCATGGTCCCCATAGCCCTCAGCCCAGCAATTCAGTCTCTCAGGTAGTTTGGATATGTCTATAGAGCTACCATGACCTTGCCTTGTACAAGTTGTGCTGGCTTCCCCAGTATTGTGTGCTGTCTTACCCTTCACCAAAGTTTCCTCTTATCTATTAAGTGTTTTTCCATCCCCACCCCTCCCCTACCTAGTAATCACCAAAGATTGTTTCTTTTTGTATGTAAACCTTTTCATGAGTTTTTACAGTAGTGGTATCATACAACATTTGTCCTTTCGTGATTGACTTATTTCACTCAGCATAATGCCCTCCAGATTCATCCATGTTAGGAGATGCTTCACAGATTCATCGTTGTTCTTTAATGTTGCATAATACTCCATTGTGTGTATGTACCGCAGGTTGTTTATCCATTCATCTGTTGATGGGCATCTAGGTTTGTTTCCATCTTTTTGCTATTGTGAACAATGCTGCAATGAACATGGGTGTGCATA
Organism: Loxodonta africana; assembly: GCF_030014295.1. Lineage (NCBI taxonomy): Eukaryota > Metazoa > Chordata > Mammalia > Proboscidea > Elephantidae > Loxodonta > Loxodonta africana. The sequence goes on along the minus strand of NC_087345.1, from coordinate 79,027,787 downwards.
TGTCTATTCGTGTGATGACTCTTATTTCTCTAGGATATATTCCTAGGAGTGGGATTGCTGTATCATATGGTATGCCATCCTTGTTCGAAGGAGCGGCCTGGCTGTAATTCTCTCAAGATAGATTTGTTCATCCTTCTGGCAGTCCATGGTATTTCAATATTCTTCACCAAAACTATAATTCAGAGGCATCAATTCATCTTTGATCTTTGTCATTCATTGTCCAGCTTTCCCATGCATATAATGCAATTGAAAATACCATGGCTTGGTTCAGGTGCACCTTAGACCTCGAACAGACGTTTTTGCTCTTTAACACTTCAAAGAGGTCTTTTGCAGCAGATTTGCTCAATGCAATACGTCCTTTGATTTCTTGACTGCTGCTTCCATGGGTATTGATTGTGGATCCAAGTAAAATGAAATCCTTGACAACTTCAATCTTTTCCCTGTTTATCATGATGTTGCTTATTGGTCCAGTTGTGATCATTTTTGTTTTACGTTGAGATGTAACCCACACTGAAGGCTGTGATCTTTGATTTTCATCAGTAAGTGCTTCAAGTCCTCTTCACTTTCAGCAAGCAAGATTGTGTCACCTGCATAACACAGGTTGTTAATGAGTCTTCTTCTAACCCTGATGCCTTTCTTCTTCATCTAGTCCAGCTTCTTGGATTATTTGCTCAGCATACAAATTGAGTAAGTGTGCTGAAAAGATACAACCCTGATGCACATCTTTCTTGACTTTAAACCATGCAATATCCCCTTGTTCTGTTCAAATGGCTGCCTCTTGGTCCAAGTACAGGTTCTTCATGAGCACAATTAAGTGTTCTGGAATTCTCATTCTTCACAATGCTATCCATAATTGGTTATGATCCACATGGCCGAATGGTTTCGCACAGTCAGTAAAACATAGATAAACATCTTTCTGGCATTTTCTGCTTTCAGCCAAGATCCTATCTGACATCAACTATGATATCCCTTGTACTGTGTTCTCTTCTGAATCGAACTTGAATTTCTTGCAGCTCCCTGTCGATGTATTGCTACATGCACTTTTACTCGTGTGTGATATTAATGATATTGTTCAATAATTTCCCCATCCTGCTGGATCACCTTTCTTTGCAATGGGCACAAATATGGTTCTCTTCCAGTCAGTTAGCCAGGTAACTGTCTTCCAAATTTCTTGGCATAGATGAAAGAGCGCTTTCGGCATTAGCATCTGATTGTTGAAACATCTTGATTGATATTCTGCCCATTCCTGGAGCCTTGTTTTTTGCCAATGCCTGCAATGTAACTTGGACTTCTTCTTTCAGTACCATTGCTTCTTGATCATATGCTACCTCCTGAAATGGTTGAATGTTTACCAGTTCTTTTTGGTACAGTGACTCTGTGTATTTTTCCATCTTCTTTTGATGCTTCCTGTGTCATTCAGTATTTTGTCCATAGGGTCCTTCAGTGTTTCAACTCCAGGTTTTAATTTTTGCTTCAGATCTTTCAGCTTGAGAAATATCAAGCACATTCTTCCCTTTTGGGTTTCTATCCTCAGGTCTTTGCACATTTCATTGTACTTTGTCTTCTTTGAAATCTTCTGTTCAATTCTTGTACTTCATCATTTCTTCTGTTTACTTTATCTACTCTATGTCCAAGAGAAAGTTTCAGAGTCTCTTCTGACATTCATTTTGGTCTTTTCTTTTTTCTTGTCTTTTTAATGATCTTTGCTTTTTTCATATATGATGCCCTTCATGCCATCCCACAACTCTTCTGGTCTTAGGTCATTAGTGCCCAATGCTTCGAATTTATTCTTGAGATGGTCTCCAAATTCAGATGGGATATACTCAAGGTATATCTTCTCTTTCACACATCATCAATCTCTCCCTTTCATTTGGATATTTTCATTAGTTTACAAACACACTAGACTGTCTCCCATTTTAAATAGATCCTCCCTTTACCCCACATACTGTTTTAGCTGCAAAATATTTTTCTTTGCCTTTCCACAGCCAAACTTTTCCAAAGAGTTCTTTCTGTAGTTTCTCACCTTCCATCTACTACTTTTTAAAATTCTTAAGTAAAAAATAAAAGCTAACTTTTATTTATTGAGTGGCTACAATGTGCCAAGAACTGCTCCAATGTTTTACACACATTAATTTGTCAAATCCTTACAGCCTTATTAGGTAGGAAAAATTATTAACTAAATTTTACAAATGAGGAAACTAAGATACAGTGAGTGACAGAGCCAAGATATGAACCCATACATCCAGCCCCCAAATCTGTGCTTTTTACCAGATTTGAACCCATACATCCAGCCCCCAAATTTGTGCTTTCAACCAATATACATTGCTGCCTTCCTAGGAATGGAATATTATACATCACAAATCTTTCCTCAGTCTCAGATATCTCTTCCTACCCCCAGAGGCCACTACTGTTACTATTTTAGTAAGTATCCTTCCACTAATGATACTTTGAGACATAAATATGCAACCATAAATGATATATAAAATTGTTTCATGTGTTTTTAATATTTACATAAATTTATCGTATTAATCATTCAGCCCTTGCTTTTATCATTCATGTTGACACATAGAGTTCTAATTAATTTGAGCTCTTCTGTAGTATTCTATTACACATATATACCGCAATTTATTTATCCGTTTTACTTTTGGACATTTATGTTGTTTGCAATTTTTATGGCATCATAAAGACGTAGCAGTGAACACCCTTTTATGTGCTCATTTTTACTTTAATAGCACTGTATTCGGAGAATTTTTTTCTCTATCATTGATTGTTTAGAATTTGTTAAAACTGCCTTTGACGTTTATTACATGGTCAATCTGTGTAAATATTTCATGTGTATTTGACAAGAATGTGTATTTGATATCTATTAGAGGTTTTATACAGATCTATTAGTTCAAGTTGCTTACTGTGTTTTTGAATCCTCTGTATTTGTTTAACCTTTTTCTGTTTGATCTATTAATGCCTACGAGTAGTATATTAAAAGATTATGATGTTAGGTGCTTATGAGTTCATTATTTTTCCCTTCTTAGTGACTCTCTTCACCCTTATTACTTTTTTGTCTTATTAATATTAATTGGAATGTGAAATGTATGAAGTATGCATCTAGGAAAATTGGAAATCATCAAAAATGAAATGGAACATGTAAATATTGACATCCAAGGCATTAGTGAGCTGAAACGGACTGGCATTGTCCATTTTGAATCAGACTATTATATTGTCTACTATGTTGGGAATGACAAATTGAAGAGGAATGGTGTAGCATTCATCATCAAAAAGAACGTTTCAAGATCTACCTTGAAGTACAATGCTGTCAGTGATAGGATAATATCCATACGCCTACAAGGAAGAACTGTTAATATGACTATTATTCAAATTTACGCAGCAACTACTACAGCCAAAAATGAAGAAACTGAAGATTTTTACCAACTTTTGCAGTCTGAAATTGATCGAAGACGCAATCAGCATCCATTGATAATTACTGGTGGTTGGAATGTGAAAGTTGGAGACAACGAAGAAGGATCAGAACTTAGAAAATATGGCCTTGGTGATAGAAATAATACTGGAGAGCGCATGACAGAATTTTTTAAGACAAACAACTTATTCATTGCAAATACCTTTTCCAAAGACATAAACAGCAGCTATACAAGTAGACCTTACCAGATGGAATGCACAGAAATTAAATCAACTACATGTATGGAAAGAAACAACGGAAAAGCTCAATACTATCAGTCAGAACAAGGACAGGGGCCAACTGTGGAACACACCATCAATTGCTCATATGCAAGTTCAAGTTGAAGCTGAAGAAAATTCGAACAAGTCCACAAAAGCCAAAGTACCACCTTGAGTGTATCTCACCTGAATTTAGAGACCATCTCAAAAATAGATTTGACGTGTTGAACATAACGAACGATGACCAGACGAGTTGTGGAGTGACTTCAAGGGCATCATACATGAAGAAAGCAAGAGGTCATTAAAAAGACAGGAAAGAAAGAAAAGACCAAAACGGTTGTCAGAAGAGACTGTAAAAATTGCTCTAAAATGAAGGGAAGAAATAAAAGAGCTGAAGAGAAGATTTCAAAGAACAATACGAGAAAACAAGGTATTATAATGACATGCACAAAGATCTGGAGACAGAAAACCAAAAGGGAAGAACACACTTGGAATTTCTCACGCTGGAAGAACTGAAGCAAAAATTTAAGACTTGAGTTGCAATATTGAAGGATTCTATGGTCAAAATACTGAATGATATAGGACACATCAAAAGAAGATGGAAGGAATACACAGAGTCCCTGTACCAAAAAGAATTGGTGGACATTCAGTCATTTCAGGAATTAGCTTGTAATCAAGAACCAATTGTACCAAATGAAGAAGCCCAAGCAGCACTGAAGACATTGGTGCAAAACGAAACTCCAGGAATTGATGGAATACCAAATCAGATGTTTCAACAAATGGATGCAGCACTGGAAGTGCCCACTTGCCTATGCCAAGAAATTTGTAGGACAGCTATATGGCCAACTGAATGGAAGAAATCCATATTTATGCCTATTCTAAAGAAAGGTGATCCAACTGACTGTGGAAATTATTGAACAATATCATACAATATCATGGACAAGTAAAATTTTGCTCAAAATCATTCAAAGTGATTGTAGCAGTACATCAACAGGGAACCGCTAGAAATTCAAGCTGGATTCAGAAGAGGATGTGGAGCCAGGGATATCACTGCTGATGTCAGATGTATCCTGGCTGAAAGCAAATAATACCAGAAAGAAGTTTACCTGTGTTTTATTGACTATGCAAAGGCATTTGACTGTGTGGATCATAACTAATTATGGATAACATTGCAAAGAATCGGAATTCCAGAACACTTAATTGTGCTCGTGAGGAACCTGTACATAGATCAAGAGACACTTGTTATACAGAACAAGGGGATACTGCATAGTTTAAAGTCAGGAAAGGTGTGTGTTGGGGTTGTATCCTTTCACCACACTTATTTAATCTGTACGCTAAGCAAATAATGGAAGAAGCTGAACTATATGAAGAAGAATGGAGCATCAGGATTGGAGGAAGACTCATTAGTAACCCGCGATATGCAGATGACACAATCTAGCTTGCTGAAAGTGAAGAGGACTTGAAGCACTTACAGATGAAGATCAAAGACCACAGCCTTCAGTATGGACTATACCTCAACAGAAAGAAAACAAAAATCCTCACAACTGGACCAATAAAGCAACACCATGATAAACTGAGAAAAGATTGAAGTTGTCAAGGATTTCATTTTACTTGGATCCACAATCAATATCCACGGAAGCATCAGTCAAGAAATCAAAAGACACATTGCATTGGGCAAATCTGCTGCAAAAGACCTCTTTAAAGTGTTAAAAAGCAAAGATGTCACTTTGAGGACTAAGGTGTGCCTGATCCAAGCCACGAAGTTTTTGATCCCTTCAAGTACATGGGAAAGTTGGACAATGAATAAAGAAGACCAAAGAAGAATTGACGCCTTTGAGTTATGGTGTTGGTGAAGAATGTTAAATATACCATGGACTGCCAAAAGAACAAACACATCTATCTTCCAAGAATTACAGCCAGAATGCTTCTTAGAAGTGCAGATGGAGAGATTTCATCTCAAAAATACTTTGGACATGTTATCAGGAGGGACCAGACACCTGAAGAAGGACATCACGCTTGGTAAAGTACAGGGTCGTTGAAAAAGAGGAAGACCCTCAATGAGATGGATTTACACAGTTGCTGCGACAATGAGCTCAAGCATAACAAGGATCATGGGGATGGTGCAGGACCAGGAAGTGATTCTTTCTGTTGTACATAGGGCTGTTGTGAGTTGGAATTGACTTGATGGTACCTAACAACAACAACAATATTAAAGTTTTGTCTCAGCTAGAATTTGCTTGGTATATTGATTTTCTTTTTCTGTGAATTTTATTTTAATGATGTCTCTTATTAGAAGCTTATAGCTGGCTTTGTTTTCTGTTTTTTTCCTCTTCTTTTAATAAACAAATTTAATCCATTGACATTAATCGTGATAAATGTTGTATTTGTTCTTATTTATACCGTCTATTAAAAACCCCCAGAGCCGTCGAGTTGATTCCTACTTATAGCTATAATACCATCTATTAGCCATGCTTATTCTTTGCTTCCTTTTTTTCCCTTTTCTGCCTTCTGTCACACAATTCAGCTTTCTTTATTCCTTTTTTCTCTTTTGCTGTTTTAGAAGTTATATTTGTAATATTTAAAGTTAAGTAGTGTCTCTATTCTCCTCTGAACAATTTAAGAATCTTAGAAAAGTTTGACTCTATTCTTCAGTCTCCCTTTCCTACCATAATCCATGTAAATTTTGTCTATTATTTTAATTCTACCTTGTTTTTATACCAAGCCAAAATTGGTCAATTCTTATTATTCAATGCCTACCTATATTTTACTCACATTCTTACCAATTTTTTTTTTTTCTCACTATTGTTTCTTATTCTCTTTCCCTTACTTCTGGGCTTATTTTCTTTTTTCGCTGCAGTATATCCTTTAGTAGTTCTTTCAGATAGAATCTGTAAATGTAAATGCTCTCAGCTTTCAGTTGTCTGAAAATGTTTTTAGTTCATATGTCCTTCTTTGTCCTAATTAGGATGGGTATAAACTTCTAGATTGAGTTACATTCCCTATGAATTTTGCAGCTGTAGTATCACTATTTTCTGGCATCTAAAAAAAAAAAAAATTTTTTTTTTTTTTATTGTTGCGGATAAGAAATGAGCACTTAGTCTAATTCTCCTTTCATTGTATGTAATAAGTCTTTTAATTTTTAAAGAATAAGGCCTTCTTTTAACTTTTAACTATCATCTTTTAACTACTGCAGTTGCAGTAAGAAATTTCTAACTATGAATTTTTATTTATCCTCTTCAGAACTCAGTTTACTCTTTCAATCTTCTTTGAATATTGTCTTTTCCCATGGACTATATCTTTTGGAATTCCTCTTAGATGTACATTGGATGTACTTATTCTGCCTTCCGTCTTTTCAAGTTTTTTCTCTCATAGTTCCCATCTCTTTATCTCTTTTTACTGCTTTTTGAATTATTTTCTCAGATTTATCTTTCAATTGATTATTTCTTTTTTTTAGCTATGCACAATTTATCAAGCATAGCTGTTTATCCCATCCATTGAATTCTTAATTTAGTGATTGTATTTTTCAGCTCTAAAATGGGGAGTGCATCATACCTATGTCCTGTATTCTGTTGTTTTCTCTGTGTATACATTTTTCTGTAAGAGTCTCATTCATTTCCAATAGCTCTTAACACTTTTTTTTGCTTTTTTAATTTATTTTTTGTTTTTTAGTTTTATTTAGTTGTTTTTGAGAATATATGCAGCAAAACATACACCAATTCAACAGTTTCTACATGTACAATACAGTGACATTGATTACATTCTTCAAGTTGTACAACCATTCTCACCCTCCTTTTCTGAGTTGTTCCTCTCCCATTTACATAAATTCTTTGAATTGCTGTTGTCAATTTGATCCCACATAGATCTGAAAAGTGCATAATTCTCAAGGCAGACATTTTGTAATAGTTAATCTAAATTATTGTTTGGTGTTAAAAAGACTTCGGGGAACTGGCTCATAACTCTTAATTTTATACTTTTGACTCAGACGTTTCTCTCAAGCTCCTGACTCATATACCCTAAAATATACACAACTTACATGTCTAATAAAACCAAAACTCATTGCTAGGGAGTCAGTTCTGACTCATAATGATCCTCTAGGACAGAGTAGGACTGCCCTGTAAGGTTTCCAAGGAGTGGCTGGTGGATTCAAACTGCTGGCGTTTTGGTTAGCAGCTGTGCTCTTAACCACTGCACCACCCGGGGTTCTCATGTCTAATGGACATCTGTAAAAATATCCAAAATGAAACTCTTAATTTCTCCTGTAAAACTCTTCTTCTCCATTTCTTTAAGTAATGACACTATTCCTCCTATATATCAAGCCAGAATCTAGGGATGCTTTCTTTCCACTGCCAAATCTTCAGAAAGCTTTAATGTTTTAGACCCTATTTCTTTCTCCGCTTCCAACAAGCCATTTTCATCTTTCACATGGACGACTACAATTGCCTCTTCACTGGCTTCCCAATGTGTACTCTTGCCTTATGTGACCCATACATAGTTGGGTGCTTCTGAGCTATGGCCGCTGTGGCCACTTTAAGTGCTGCACTTCAGTGATGCCTTCCTTGACTACTGATTCAAACAGATCCTCCCTCAGATTCTGCCTACGTCATTTTTCTTTATCAAAGCAGATTATTTTCTTCACAGGACCTCATATTTTGTAGTTATTTGTTTACTTGTTAGTTTCTTTTACCCTAGACTTCAAGTCCCAAAAGGGCAAAAAGAAAAAAAAAAAAAAACCAAACTCATTGCCATCCAGTCAAATCTGACTCATAGCAACCCAGAGGGCAAAGCCATTGTGTAATTTTTCTTACCACCATATACCTTGTATCTAGTGTTGTGTCTGGTTTTTGTTCTTGTTAGGTGCCATCGAGTCAGTTCTGACTTATAGTGACCGTATGTACAGCAGAATGAAACACTGCCCGGTCCTGTGCCTTCTTCACAATTGTTGTTATGCTTAAGCCCATCGTTGCAGCCACTGTGTCAATCCATCTCATTGGGGTCTTCCTCTTTTTTGTTGATTCTCTGCTTTACCAAAAATGATGTCCTTCTCCAGGGACTGATCCCTTCTGACAACATGTCCAAAGTATGTGAGACTTAGTCTTTCCATCCTTGCTTCTAAAAAGCATTCTGGTTGTACTTCCTCCAAGACAGATTTGTTTGTTCTTTTGGCAGTCCATGGTATATTTAATATTCTTCTCCAACACCACAATTCAAGGGCGTCAATTCTTCTTTAGTCTTCTTTATTCATCGCCCAGCTTTCACATGCATAGGAGGCTATTGAAAATACCATGACCTGGGTCAGGCACAACCTAGTCTTCAAAGTGACATCTTTGCTTTTCAACACTTTAAAGAGGGATTTTGCAGCAGATTTGCCCAATGCAAAGGGTCTTTTGATTTCTCGAGTACGGCTTCCATGGGTATTGATTGTGGATCCAAGTAAAATGAAATCCTTGACAGCTTCAATCTTTTCTCTATCATGATGTTGCTTATAGGTCCAGTTGTGAGGATTTTTTTTTTTTTTTTTTTTATGTTGAGGTGTAATCCATACTGAAAGCTGTGGTCTTTGATCTTCATCAGTATGTGCTTCAAGTCCTCTTCACTTTCAGCAAGGAAGGTTGTTTCATCTGCCTATCACAGGTTATTAATGAGTCTTCCTCCAATCCTGATGCACTGTTCTTCTTCATATAGTCCTGCTTCTTGGGTTATTTGGTCAGCATACAGATTGAATAGGTGTGGTGAAAGGATTGTGGCTAGTAGTTTGATATTTATTCCTTCTTCTCTCATTCATATGAAAAATATTTATTTAGTGTCTAAAGCTAGACCCTGATATATGTTGGGGATATAACTGTGAGCCAAGGCAGACATAGTTGCTGTCCTTGTAGAACTTGCAGTCTTGTGAGGAATATAGGTAATTACAAAGTAGTATAAGTGCTTTAGGAGCCCTGGTGGTGCAGTGGTTAAGATCTCGGCTGCTAACCAAGGGGTCAGCAGTTTGAATCCACCAACTGTTTCTTGGAAACCTCATGGGACAGTTCAACTCTGCCATATAGGGCAGCTATGAGTTGGCATTGACTTGATGGCAATTTTTTTTTTAAAGTGCTTTAACTGAGTATAGGGTCCTGTGGGAACACATAAGATGGAAACCTAAACTATTCTTGATATTGCTGGGAGGCATTAGAATGGATATCCTGGAGGAAGTGATATTGCAGCTGAGACCTAATGGATCAATAGGAGCATACCAGATGAAGTGTGAAGAGAAAATTGCATTGGAGGTAGAAGTAACAGTATACACGAAGATTTGGAGGTAAAGAAAATTGTGGTGCAATTGAGGAACTTAGAGTTCAGTATGACTGGATCAGAATGCATAAGATGAGAAGTGGTGAGAGGTAAGTTTTGGGAGGTATCAGTAATGCAGTACTTCAAAACCATGTTAAAAAATTTTAATTTTTGTTTCAGAGAGTAGTGAGGAGCATTGAAGGATTTTTTAGGAGGTGATGGGTATGATTGTATTTGTGTCAATAATTTGTAAGTATAAGCTGTTGGGGAAAGATAGTTGAGATTTCTGCTCAACAATGGGAAAGATAGCATGGAATAAACAATTGAGTAAATATTATCCTCAGATGAATAATTCAATTTTTAAAAATGCTTATTCCATAATGTAGGTTTTTTTTTGTTTTTTGTTTTAGTTATTTTTTGTGCAAGTAAGAGTTACTAAAATAAATTAAATTTCTATCTTCATGGAGTCATTCACTGGGAATAAGAATAGACAAAGGAGGAAAGAAGTGCAGGAATAGGGAAGTAGTAAAATGACGTTTATAATTTTTCAAAATATGAATTCTGGCTCATGGCTGGCAAAGTCTCAGATTTCAGGTCTGAATTTAAATGTCACTTCTTCAGCACAATGTCTTAATTGTTTGAACGTGTGAATAACCAGCATTTAGTTGCATTACTAAAGATTAGTCTCTATCATCCAGTTGAAACATGAAGACAAGCCACATATAATTAGAAGTTTTTCTACCAGCCACCTGCATTCTGTGAGCCTCATCCCTGTCTCCAAGACACCCTGGCTGTCTTTGGGTGCTAGTATGTAAAGATACCTATGGTGGAGTGTGGGGGCTGTGACACTCATGAAGGATGGTGATGATGATGGCAGTAGCAACACAGAGGAAAATTTCCAAACAATAATAGCCCTGGAGTAATGTTATTGATGAGCTGAAGTGGGAATAATAATTCGATAATTACTTTAGTGCTACATAGTGCTTTATAACTTGAAAGTACTTTCTTATTTGCTACTCATTTGAATACTGCAGTAACCTTTTGAGGGGTGGCATTATCCCCATTTCATAGGAAAGGAAAACAAGATTCCAATTATGTAAGTGACTTGCTGAATCACAAAACTGAGAATGGCGTTGCAGGGCTAACTGCTCAAGTGTCGTTTCATTGGGGGAAGACAGACAACCACTTTTCCTTCTCTCCCATAATCCACATACTCTGTTGATGTGATCCTCCTGTGTGACTGAGTGACTTGAATAGCCGTGTTGCATGAAATGAGGTAGAGCAAAGTGCCAGGTAAATCAGTGTACAAATACAGGGTACTTCTGTTTCAGTAGATCAAGTGCGTTTCTCATGTAAGGCTGTGTCTGCTGTGGCTAGTCCAGGTGTTTAGACTGATGTCCCCCGTATTAGCTGAGTGTCAATCTATTATATATATGTGTATGTATGTATGTATGTTTTTGATATTTTAAAATGAATTTCTGATCTCTGAGAATTATTTTTGTTATTTCTTTGAATAGTTCTTGTTATTGTTATTCCTTCTAGCATTATTTATTATTTTAACTTATTATTTTATTTCTTCTAGTTTTACTGTGGAGCCCTGGTGGCACAGTGGTTAAATGTTTGGCTGCTAACCAAAAGGTTGGCAGTTTGAATCCACCAGTTGTTCCTTGGAATCCACATGGGGCAGTTCTACTCTGTCCCATAGGGTTGCTACGAGTTGGAATCGACACGATGGCGACGGGTTTTTTTTTTTTAGGTTTTACTGTGCTTGCTTTTCTAATACTGAAAGGGAGAATTAAAATTATTTGCGTGAGTATTAGGCCATGGTGACCCAGTAACAGACATACTCAAATTAGATCTTGGGTATTCAGTCTCCCTGATGGATGCTTAATATTCTGGGTCTTGTTTCTCCTCAAGGGCTAAAGTATGGGAGCAGAATGTGAGATAAACTTAACCCTAAAGTATGTTCTGTCTGTATGTTTTAATCAGAAGCCTAAAATCCCCGCAGAGTTTGCTTCCGTAAGTCACCAATTTTGAACTCTGTTGCTGTGACTGACTGCTCATATAATATTAAACCTTAATTTCAAGAAATATGAATCAAAGTCTGTAAATGAGGATTTTAAGAACTGCTGAACTATGGAAAGTAGTTTCTTTACAGTTATTAAAGTATGCAAATGACAGTTTCTGATAGATGTTTTTGAATTTGTCATACTTTTAAAATGGACAAGAATTACTGTTCAGTATGGTATTCCACACATTCCATTATGTTTCATGATATCTCTACTTGGATGTCAAATGTAATGCCAAATAAAAACTCTTAATTTTTCCCCTTCTTCCACAACCTATTTCCCCAAATCCTACATGTCAATAAAATTAACAGCAGCCACCAGTTGCTCAAATCCAAACTTAGAAATCATTTTCAATTTCTTCTTTCCCTCTTCCTCATATGCAAGCCATCAACAAGTCCTGTTGTTTCAATCTTTAGAAAAAATTCTGAATCTTTCTTTTTCTTTCCAGCTTCTCTGCCAGAAACTTGGAGTAAGCCACCATCATTTCTCTCTCATCCATTACAGTAGCCTCTAATTGGTCTCCCTGCTTCCCAGGCATCCTGGCTCTGGAGTGTGCGCTGCTAGCCATTGCAGTTTGCTATCTCTTGTTTGCTTCTCACTGCATGTGGAATAAAATCCAAACTCTTTACCATCACCCACGGGGAACATGGAGCCCATTAGAAGCCTTGGAAAAAAGTTTTAATGGAGTTGTGCAAGGGATGTTAGACTGCTGAGGGTAGAAGAGTGATAGGCAGTTGGAAATTGTGGCTAGAAAATCATTACTTCCAAGAAATTTGATACCAAGGGGAACAAAGAGGCAGGGTGTAGCAGGAGGGGTCATTGGTCCAGGAGGTTGTTTTTGTTTGTGTGTTTGAGAAAGAGGAGATTTGAACAAGCTTACCTGGAAAAGGAGCTAGAATAGGAAAGCTTGAAATCTGAGAAAAAAGAGATGACTGAGTAAAGTCTCTGAGGGGTGAGAAGAGGTAGGTGGTTTAGCCTCAGACTGCAATAGTCACATATTGGTGAGTAACAAATTGATCCAAAACTTAGCGCTTTACAGCAATAAAAATTTGTATCTTGTACAGTTTCTGAGGGTCAGGAATCTGGGAGCTGTTTAGCTGGATAGTTCTGCTCAAGGTCTCTTAGGAGGTTGCAGTCAAGCTGTTGGCTAGGACTACAGTCTCTGAAGAATTGACTAAGATGGAGCACCTGCATCCAAACTCAGTCTTGTCGCTGTTGACAAGATGCTTCAGTTCCTTATGGACCACATGGACCTCCTCGTAGGGTGGCTCATAACAAGGTTTCACCTAGAGTGGATGATACAAGACAGAGCAAGAGCCCTTGAAGGAAGCTTCAGTATCTTTTATGACCTAGTCTTGGAGTGACATTCCATCATTTCTGCCATATTCTGTTGTTCACATTGACCAACAATGTGGGAGGGGACGTTGCAAGAGTATGAATATCAGGAAGTGGGGAATCATTGGGGCCTGTCTTAGAGGCTGGCTACCCCAGATTCTTAAAAGAACATCTTGTCTGTGAAAAAGAAGTGTGAGAGAAAGGAGAGGAAGTTGAGAGAGAACTGATTTCATGGCCCCTCCTTTTCTCAGAGAAGTAGGAGGCAAATTCATTTTCCGAGAGTGAGCAGGTGGGAGAGGGAATCTGATGAGGGAGGTTGAGGTTTGGAATCACCATTCAGGATAGTAGAAGAGGCAGCTCTTTTGTGTGTAGCCTCGTGGGGCAGAACAGAAAGCACAGCTGAGATGGGAAGCCAAAAATGTGCAGTAGTAGCACATCTGCTAAGTTGTTTTTTTTTTTTTCCTTCCCTTAGTTTTGGATGGGTGGTTAGTTGTAGTGAAGCTGAAGTAGAGAGACTGGATGATGATTGGTGTGATCCAGGATGGAGCTTTTCTTAAAAGAATGTGGCTGAGACACAAGGAGACTGGATAGCTGTGAAAAAATGTTTGGGGAGTGATGGAAATTATCTATCATGGAGCTGGAGGGAAGGACTTGAAACCAAAGGAAGTTGAAAGATGGTAAGAAAATGAACAATCAAGGAATTTAAGATTTTGATGTGGTTGAAGTGAAGGTAAAATTAGAGGGGCAGACGGAGGGCTGGGATGCAGGAGGTGGTGGTCAGAAACGACTTTGGGTATTTAATGTAATGGGTATGGAGAAAATGTTTTAGGAAAATGTATTTAAAAAGAACTAAAATGTGTAAAAACCTAGATTTGTCTACCTCATACAAAACGAAATTATTGATAAATTAATCAACATGTATTTGTTGAGTACTTACTAGTTTTCAAAAATATATGAGGTCACTTTGGGGATAAAATCAGTTAAGGTACACTTCCATAAAAGTCTCTACCACATAATTTTCTTTATTTACTAAAGGATTTTTAACTTTACAAAAGGATCCAACACAGGTTTTATGAGATAATAAGTGTTTCCTACGTGGGCATATTATAATGGAATTTGTATGCAAAGAAGTTTTCTACATCAACTTAAAAAAATTCTCCCATAAAGCACATGCGGGTTCTTTCTCAGTGTTGCTAGTTTCAATAATATTTCAGAAAATTACATTCTCGTAATAAACTGTTTAGCAACTGTGTAGAATGGTTGTTCTCCAAGTGTTGTCGGAAACCAGCCGTATGGGCATCACCTGGGATCTTGTTAGAAATGCAGATTCTAGGGTCCCATCCAGGTCAATTGTATCAGAAGCTCTGGGGTTGGGGCCCAGTAATCTGCATTTTAATAAAACAACAACTGTAACAAGTTCGACAACAAAAACTAGATAAGAGGATTTTTCTCCCTTTGGGTTTTAGTTTTTTACATCAGAATTACTGACAAAAGCCACTTTTAACTTTGTCACAGATGTTGTTAGGTGTCATCAAGTCAGTTCCAACTCATAGAGACCCTATGTGCAAAAGAATGAAACACTGTTCACTCCTGTGCCATACTCACAATTGTTGCTATGTTTGAGCCCATTGTTGCAGCCATTGTATCAATCCATCTCATTGAGGGTCTTCCTCTTTTTCGTTAACCCTCTAGCTTACCAAGCATGATGTCCTTCTCCAGGGGCTGGTCCCTCCCAATAACATGTCCAAAGCTTCGCCATTCTTGCTTCAAGGAGCACTTTGGCTGTACTTCTTCCAAGATAGACTTGTTCGTTCTTCTGGCAGTCGATGGTATATTCAATATTCTTCACCAACACCATAATTCAAAGCCATCAATTCTTCTTCAGTCTTCCTTATTCATTGTCCAGCTTTTCCATACATATGAGATGATTGAAAATGTCATGGCTTGGGTCAGGTGCACCTCAATCCTCAAAGTGACATCTTTGCTTTCTTTTTTTTTTTTTTTTAAACACTTTAAAGAGGTCTTTTGCAGCAGATTTGCCCAGTGCAATATGTTGTCTATTTCTTGGCTGCTGCTTCCATGGACATTGATTGTGAATCCAAGTAAAATGAAATCCTTGACAACCTCCATATTTTTTCCATTTATCATGATGTTGCTTATTGGTCCAGTTGTGAGGATTTTGGTTTTTTTTTTTTATGTCGAGATGCAGTTCATATTGAAGGCTGTAGTCTTCGATCTTCATCACTAAGTGCTTCAAGTCCTCTTCACTTTCAACAAGCAAAGTTGTGTCATCTGCATATCACAGGTTGTTATGAGTCTTCCACTAATCCCGATGCCACATTCTTCTTCATATAGTCCATCTTCTCGGATTATTTGCTATGCACACAGATTGAATAAGTATGGTGAAAGGATACAATTCTGACATGCACTTTCCTGATTTTAAACCATGCAGTACACTGTTGTTCATTTTGAACAACTGCTTCCTAGTTTATACACAGGTTTCACATGAGCACAATTAAGTGTTCTGGAATTGCCATTCTTCGCAATGTTATCCATAATTCGTTAACGATCCACACAGTTTAATGCCTTTGCATTAGTCAATAAAACACAGGTAAACATCTTTCTGGTTTTCTCTGCCTTTAGCCAAGATCCCTCTGACATCAGCAATGATATTCCAAGTTCCATAGATAGCTCAGTGTAAACATAAAAAAAAAACATAATACTGTTTTAATGCTACCATTACTTATTGATATTTTTAAAAAGCTTTTATAGTCAGCTTTTTATAACTTACAGATACTTTTCTCTTAAAATTTCATGGTGTAAAGTTCACCAAAAGAAGTAAAAACCCTATTCTGCAAGAAATAATTTTTCTTTTTAAGCCATATTTTTAGTAGTTGAAATTAAATTTCAGGGCTTTTCTTCTAGATAATGGATGTGACCATGCTGTTTTCCATAAAAAATTTACTGACCTATGCTTAACCTGGAAAAGACAGTTCAAAGTAGATCTAGTTCAAATACTCTATTATTAGCAACTCACTACTTTGATAATAGCAACTATTTGAATGTATTGTCCTACATATAATGGCTTCGTATACTCTTTCCTAAAACCCTGCATAAATTTAATAAAATCTGTTTGTCAAATTTCAGGTTTTTTTTAAATACAGAAATACTTTGTTTATTCAGCAATTTTAGGGAAGAAGTCATCTATGCAAATGTGTTTTCTAGGTACCCATCACCCAGTGCCAGTTGACCCATATATGTATATTTTTGACTATTTCTTTTTAGATTTATATCAGTAAAACCAGGAGATTAAATGGTTAGGTCAAAAGAATTTGTTTTTTCACTATTGCAGCTCTGTTTTTAATACATTTTGTAGTTTTACTCTTACTTGATAAATATTTATTGAGCATCTACTGTTTTCATGAACTGTATTGAGTGTGTACTTTAATGGAAGAATCAGTATGAAACAACTATGCTACAAGCCTTTAGATTTAAAAACATATTCTTAAGGATTAATGGCAATCTTAGCATCATTTTTATTCCTATAAGCATACTTTATACTATGCTAATTGAGATTCAGTTGGTTGCATGTGCTAGAAAAGCCAATATGTGCTGGCTTAAGCAAAAAGGTGATTTGTTGTTAACACTGCTAGCTTGCAGGTTTGAGTCTATACAGTGGCATCTTGGAAGAAAGGCCTATCTACTTCTGAAAAATCAGCCATTAAAAACCTTATAGAGTACAGTTCTACTCTGACATACATGGGGTCTCCATGAGTTGGAAATGACCTAACAACAACTGGTGATTATTCTTAATTGAGAGGACCTATCACTACATTTTTTTACTTAAGTGCATTTCTTGGCAATGTTCCGTTTCTAGCATCTCAGTATAAATTGCATAATTAGAGCTGTGTAACTACTGCACTGGGTTTGTATTTGCTGAATGTCAGTTGCTCATGTTACTGGTCTTGCAGTGTTATATATTTTTTCTTGCTTTTTTATTGTACTTTAGGTGAAACTTTACAGAGCAAATTAGTTTCTTTTTCAATAATTTATACACAAATTGTTTTGTGACATTGGTCTCAATCCCTGTGATGTGTAGACACACTCTCCCCTTCCACAACCAATTTCCTGTTTCCATCCATCCGTTTTTTCCTGTCCCTTCCTGCCTTCTCGTCCTTGCTTTTGGGGAGGTGTTGCCCTTTTGGCCTTGTATACATAATTGAACTAAGAGGCACGTTCCTCACATGTGTTATTGTTCGTTTTGTAGACCTGTCTAATCTTTGACTGAAGGGTGAACTTTGGGAGTGTCTTCAGTTCTGAATTAAAAGGTGTCCGAGGGGCCATAGTCTTGGTGGTTCTTCTAGTCTCTGTCAGACCAGTAAGTCTGGTCTTTTTTTTTTTTTTTTTGGAATTTGAATTTTGTTCTACATTTTTCTCTCACTCTGTATGGGGCCCTCTATTGTGATCCGTGTTAGAGTGGTCGGTGGTGGTAGCCAGGTACCGTCAATTCTTCTGGGCTCAGGCTGGTGGAGGCTGTGGTAGTTGTGGTCCGTTAGTCCTTTGCACTAATATTTCTCTTGTGTCTTTTGTTTTCTTCATTCTCTTTTGCTCCAGATGCGATGGGACCAGTGGATGTATCTTAGATGGCCACTTAGAAGCTTTTAAAACCCCAGACACTACACTCACCAAAGTTGGATGTAGAACATTTTCTTTATGAACTTTGTTATGCCAGTTAACCTATAAGACCCCCATGACCATGGTCCCCAGCTCTCAGCCCCAGTAACTCATTCCCTCAGGATGTTTTGATGTGTCTATGAAGCTTCTACGACTTTGCCTTAGTCAAGCTGTGATGACTTCCTCTGTATTGTGCACTGTCTTTCCCTTCACCAAAGTTAACATTTATCTACTATCTAGTTAATGATTTCCCATTCCTAAGCCTCCCCTTCCTCATAACCATCAAAGGTTGTTTCTTTCTACGTGTAAACCTTTTCTTGAGTTTTTATAATAGTGGTCTCATATAATATTTGTCCTTTTGTGATTGACTTATTTCACTCAGTATAATGCCCACCAGATTCATCCATGTTGTGAGATATTTCACAGATTCATCATTGTTCTTTATTGTTGCATAGTATTTTATTGTTTGTATGTACCATAATTTGTTTTTCCATTCATCTGTTGATGGGCACTTAGATTGTTTCCATCTTTTTGCTATTGTGAATAATGCTGTAAAGAACATGGGTGTGCATATGTCCATTCATGTGACAGCTCATATTTCTCTAGGGTATATTCTTAGGAGTGGGATTGCTGGATTGTCTGGGATTTCTATTCTAGCTTGTTAAGGAAGAGAGCCATATTGTTTTCCATAATGGTTGGACCATTTTACATTCCTACCAGCAGTGCATAAGAGTTCCAATTTTTCCACAACTTCATCAACACTTGTTTTTTTTTTTTTTGATTAGTGTCAGTAATGTCGGGTGAGATGGTATCTCAATGTAGCTTTGATCTGCATTTTTCTAAATGGCTGATAATTGCACACTTTTCCTCACGCGTCTGTTAGCCACCTGGATGTCTTCTGTGGTGAAGTGTCTGTTCATATCTTTTGCCTATTTTTAAAATGAATAATTTGTCTTTTTATTGTTGAGGTGATGCAGTATCTTGTAGATTTTAGAGATTAGACCCTTGTTGGGTATGTCATAGCCAATTTTTTCCCCCAGTTTGTCACTTCTCTTTTTACTCTTTTGGCGAAGTCTTTTAATGAGTGTAAGTGTTTAATTTTTAGGAGTTTCCAGTTATCTAGCTTATCTTCTGGAGCTTGTGCGTTTTGAGTTATGGTTTGTCCTATTTATGCCATATATTAGGGTCCCTAGAATTGTCCCTGTTTCTACTTCCATTATGTTTATAGTTTCACATTTTATATTTAGGCTTTTGATCCATTTTGAATTAGTTTTTGGGTATGACATGAGGTATGGGTTCTGCTTCATTTTTTTACAGATGGACATCCAGTTTTGCCAGCACCATTTGTTAAAGTGACTCTCTTACCCATTTAATGGACTTTGGTCCTTTGTCAAAGATCAGCTTACTGTAGGTGGATGGATTTATGCCTGGGTTCTTGATCTGTTCTATTGGTCTATGGGTCTGTCATTGTACCAGTACCAGGCTGTTTTGACTACCATGACTGTACAGTGGGTTCTGAGATCCGGTAGCATGAGTCCTCCTACTTTGTTCCTCTTCTTCTATAATGCTTTATGTATCCAGGGCCTCTTCCCTTTCCATATAAAGTTAGTGATTAGTTTTCGTATCTTGTTAAAGAATTCTGTTGGTGTTTGGATTGGGATTGAGTTATATCTATAGATTGCTTTGGGTAGAATTGGCATTTTCGCAATGTTGAGTCTTCCTGTCCATGAGCATGGTATGTTTTGCCATTTATGTAAGTCTCTTTTTTTTGGTTTCTTGCAATAGTGTTTTGTAGTTTTCTTTGTATAGGTCTTTTATGTCCCTAAGTATTTTATTTTTTTTGGTGGTGATTATAAACGGTATTGTTTTCTTG
Organism: Loxodonta africana; assembly: GCF_030014295.1. Taxonomy (NCBI): domain Eukaryota; kingdom Metazoa; phylum Chordata; class Mammalia; order Proboscidea; family Elephantidae; genus Loxodonta; species Loxodonta africana. The sequence continues at coordinate 79,007,897 of NC_087345.1, read as the reverse complement.
ATTTCCTTTTTGAAGTTCTCTTTGTTGGTGTATAGGAATCCAACTGATTTTTGTATATTGATCTTGTATCCTGCTCCTCTGTGGAATCTTTCTATTAGTTCCAGTAGTTTTCTTGTGGAATCTTTGGGCTTCTCTATATATAGTATCATATCGTCTGTGAACAGGGATAGTTTTACTTCTTCCTTTCCAATTTGGATGTCCGTATTTCTTTTCCTTGCATTATTGCTCTAGCTAGGACTTCCAGCACAATCTTAAATAGGAGTGGTGATAAACTACATCCTTGTCTTGTTCCCATTCTCAGGGGGAATGCTTTCAGTCTCTCTTCATTGAGAATGATGTTAGCTGTTGGTTTTGTATACATGCCATTTATTATGTTGAAAGAAATTTCCCATCTATTCCTGAGAGTTTTTTTTTTTTTTTTTGTCAGAAATGGTGTTGGACTTTATCGAATGTCTCTTTTATGTCAATTGAGATGTTCATGTGATTCTTTTCTTTCATTTTATTTATGTGGTTGATTACGATGTTTGATTTTCTAATGTTAAACCATCCTTGCATACCTGGTATGAATCCTGCTTGGTTGTGGTGTATTAATTTTTGATATATGATGCTTAATTCTTTTGGCTAGAATTTTAAGAATATTTGCATCTGTATACATGAAAGATGTTGGTCTGTAGTTTTCTTTTTTTTTTTTTTGTGGTGTCTTTGCCTGGCTTTGGTATCAGGGTTATGCTGGCTTCATAGTATGAATTCAGGTGTATTCCTTCCTTTCCTATGCTCTGAAATAGTTTGAGTAGTACTAGTATCAGCTGTTTTCTGAACGTGGATAGAATCCTCCAGTAAAGCTGTCCAGGGTCAGGCTTTTTTTTATTGAGAGTTTTTTTTATTACCTCTTCAATCTCTTCTCTTGTTATGGATCTGTTCTGATTTTCTTAGTTTGCATTAGTTTAGGTAGGGAGCGTTTCTAGAAATTTGTCCATTTCGTCTAGGTTCTCAAATTTGTTGGAGTACAGTTTTCATAGAATTCTTTTATGATCCTTTTTATTTCAGCTGAGTGTGTCATAATGTTCCCCATTTCATTTTATACTCGAGTTATTTGCTTCTCCTGTTTTTGTCAATTTGTCCAGTGGTTTGTCAATTTTGCTGATCTTTTCAAGAATCAACATATGATCTTCTTGATCCTTTCTATTGTTTTTCTGTTCTCTATTTCATTTATTTCTGCTCTAGTCTTTTTTTTTTTTTAGTCTTTATTATTTCCTTTCTTCTGGTGGCTGTGGGCTTCTTTTGCAGTTTTTCTTTCCCCATGTGTCTGTCAGTTTGTCATACTGTGGGGGCTTGTGTGTTGCTGTGATGCTGGAAGATATGCCATGGGTGTTCAAATACCAGCAGGGTTACCCATGGTGGACAGTTTCAGCTGAATTTCCAGACTAAGATAGACTAGCCTACTTCTGAAAAATTTAGCCAGTGAAAACATTATGAATAGAAGAGGAACATTGTTTGATATAGTGCCTGAAGATGAGCTCTTCAGGTTGGAAGGCACTCAAAAGACCACTGGGAAAGAGCTGCCTCCTCAAAGTAGAGTCGACCTTAATGATGTGGATGGAGTCAAGCTTTCCGGACTCCATTTGCTGATGTGGCACAACTCAAAATGAGAAGAAACAGCTGCAAATGTCCATTAATAATTGGAACATGGAATGTACGAAGTATGAATCTAGGAAAATTGGAAGTCATCAAAAATGAAATGGAACATGTAAACATCAATATCCTAGGCATTAGTGAGCTCAAATATACTGGGATTGGCCATTCTGAATTGGAGAATCATATGGTACTGTGCCAGGAACGACAACTTGAAGAGGAATGGTGTTGTATTCATCGTTAAAAAGAACATTTCAAGATCTATCCAGAAGTACAACACTGTCAGTGATAGGATAATATCCATACGCCTACAAGAAAGACCATTTAATACGACTATTATTCAAATTTACACACCAACCACTAAGGCCAAAGGTGAAGAGATTGAAGATTTTTTTACCAAATTCTGCAGTCTGAAATTGATTGAACATACAATCAGGACACGTTAATAATTACTGGTGATTGGAATGCAAAAGTTGGAAACAAAAAAGAAGGATTAGTAGTCAGAAAATATGGTCTTGGTGATAGAAATGATGCCAGAGATCACATGATTGAATTCTACACGACCAAAGACTTCTTCATTGCAAATACCTCTTTTCACCAACATAAATGGTGACTATATATGTTGTCCTCGCCAGTGGAATACACAGGAATCAAATCAACTACATCTGTGGGAAGAGACGATGGAAAGCTTAACATCATCAGTCAAAACAAGGCCGGGGCTGACTGTGGAACAGACCATCAATTGCTCATATGCAAGTTCAAGTTGAAGCTGAAGAAAATTAGAGCAAGTTGTTGAGAGCCAAAGTATGACCTTGAGTATATCCCACTTGAATTTAGAGACCATCTCAAGATTAGATTTGACGTGTTGAACACTAATAACCGAAGACCAGATGAGTTGTGGACTGACATCAAGGACATCATACATGAAGAAAGCAAGAGGTCATCACAAAACAGGGAAGAAGACCAAAATGAATGTCAGAAGAGATTCTGAAACTTACTTTTGAAAGTAGAGTAACTAAAACGAAAGGAAGAAATGATGAAGTAAAAGAGTTGAACAGAAGATTTCAAAGAGCAACTTGAGAACACAAAGTAAAGTATTATAATGACATGTGCAAAGACCTGGAGTTAAAAACCAAAACGGAAACATGCTTGGAATTTCTCAAGCCAAAAGAACTGAAGAAAAAATTCAAGCCTCGAGTTGCAGTATTGATGAATTCTAGTGAGAAAATAATAAACTATGCAGGAAGCATGAAAAGAAGATGGGAGAAGTACACAGAGTTACTATACCAAAAAGAATTGGTCGACATTCAACCATTTCTGGAGGGGGCATATGATCAGGAACTGATGGCACTGAAGGAGGAGGTCCAAGCCGCACTGAAAGCACTGGCAAAAAACAAGGCTTCAGGAACTGACGGAATACCAATTGAGATGTTTCAACAAATGGATACAGTGCTGGAAATACTCACTTATCTATGCCAAGAAATTTGGAAGACAGCTACCTGGTCAACCAATTGGAAGAGATCCACATTTATGCCTATTCCAAATAAAGGGGATCCAATTGAATGTGGAAATTATCAAACAATATCATTAATATCACACACAAGAAAAATTATTTTGCTGAAAATCATGCAAAAGCAGCTGCAGCAGTGTGAGAAGTTCAAACTGGATTCAGAAGAGGACATGGAACCTGGGATATCATTGCCGATGTCAGATGGATTATGGCTGAAAGCAAAGAATACCAGAAAGATACTTACCTGCGTTTTATTCACTATGCAAAGGCATTCGATTGCGTGGATAATAACAAATTATGGATAACATTGCGAGGAATGGAAATTCCAGAATACTTAACTGTGCATAGATCAAGAGGCAGTCGTTCGAACAGAACAAGGGAATACTGTGTGGTTTAAAGTGAGGAAGGGTGTGTGTCAGGGTTGTATCCTTTCACCATACCTATTCAGTCTGTATCTTGAGCAAATAATCTGAGAAGCTGGACTATATGAAGAAGAATGGGCCATCAGGATTGGAGAGAGACTTATTAGCAACCTGCATTATGAAGATGACACAACCTTGCTTGCCAAAAGTGAAGAGGACTTGAAGCACTTACTGATGAGGATCAAAGACCACAGCCTTCAGTATACATTACACTTCAATGTAAAGAAAACAAAAATCCTCACAACTGGATCAATAATCAACATCATGATAAATGGAGAAAAGATTGGAATTGTCAAGGATTTCATTTTACTTGGATCCACAATCAATACCCATGGAAGCAGCAGTCAAGAAATAGTAAGACTCATGGCATTGGATAAATCTGCTGCAAAAGACCTCTTTAAAGTGTTGAAAAGCAAAGACATCACCTTGAAGACTAAGGCGTGCCTGAACCAAGCCATGGTGTTTTCAATAGCCTCCTAAGCATGAAAAAGCTGTATAATGAATAAGGAAGACTGAAGAATTGATGCCTTTGAGTTGTGCTGTTGGAGAAGAATACTGAATATACCATGGACTGCCAAAAGAGCGAACAGATATGTTTTGGAAGAAGTACAACCAGAATGTTCCTTAGAAGCAAGGATGGCGAGACTACATCTCAAATACTTTGAACATATTTTCAGGAGGGACCAGTCCCTGGAGAAGGACATCATGCTTGGTACAGTAGAGGATCAGTGAAAAAGAGGAAGACCCTCAATGAGATGAATTAACACAGTGGCTGCAGCAATGAGCTTAAGCGTAACAAGTATTGCGAGGATGGTGCAGGACCAGGCGGTTTTTCATTCTGTTGTACATAGGGTCGCTATGAGTCTCGGAACCGACATGATGGCATCTAACAGCAACAACTTTCTATATGTTTGAGTTGTAGGGCTAACATTTTTTGATTTTGGCCTGTTCTTTTTTGTTATGTGTGTTTATTGCTATAAATTGACCTCTGAGGGCTGCTCTTGCTCTGTCCCAAAGATTTTGTTATGAAGTGTTTTCACTTACATTTGATTCTAGAAATTTTTTTATTCACAGGGTTACTGTCATGGATTGAATTGTGACCCCCAAAGATATGTACCAACTTAGTAGGCCATGATTCCCAGTATTGTGTGGTCGTCCTCCATTTTGTGGTTGTAATTTTATCTTAAAGAGGATTAGGGTAGGATTGTAATACCCTTACCCAGGTCACATCCCTGATCCCGTGGAGCTTCCCTGGGATGTGGTCTGCACTACCTTTTATCTCTCAAGAGATAAAAAGGAAAGGGAAGCGAGCAGAGAGGTGGGGACCTCATACCACCAAGAGGGCAGTGCCAGAAGCAGAGCAAGTCCTTTGGACTGGGGGTCCCTGCTTGGAGAAGCTCCTAGTCTGGGGGAAGATTGATGAGAAGGCTGACAGAGAGAAAACCTTCTCCTGGAGCTGACTCCTTGAATTTGGACTTTTAGCCTACATCTCTGTGAGGAAATAAACTCTCTGTTAAAGCCATCCACTTGTGGTATTTCTGTTATAGCAGTACTAGATGCCTAAGACAGTTACATTTGAGTTTTCACAGATAATATTTTCTTTGGAAATCACATTCTACATAAATGACTTTAAAAGACCCTAGCCCTGTTTATCTGCTTGCTGTCAATGGTTTGTCAATCCCTGATATTAATATTAGCTTGAGGTAACCTAGTTTTCTTGAATTTACCCCAAATATTTTGCAGAGCTTTTCACTTTTTTGCAAATTTGCAACAATGTCTAATACTTACTGGATCTTGATGAAGATGGCAAATGTAGTGCTTCAAGGGAGCTGAGAAAAGCCACATCTCAAACTCTTTCCACCAGAGAAAACGAACCTTATCCCAGGGAAGGGATGAGCAGATACTGTCAGTGCTGAAGTAAGACAGAAATAAACTATGGAATTAAGACTTAAAATTTACAGCATGAATATGAATATTAGAAAATAACTTATATATTGACCCTTCTGCTCTTTAACAGACAGAAGCATTCACTTTTCATTTCATTAAATATTGGGAGTCAGATGAGAAGGAGCAGTTTTTTCCTAATAAAAAAGCTTACCATATTATATTTAAATTTTAAGAGGTTCTAGCACATTCTGTAAGTTATAATATAATATCTTAAGAAAGATACAGAAAAATAAATTTGTTATGTACAAGGACTCTAAGAAGTGGTTATTATAAGGGATTAGTGAATGCTCTAACTAGTTTGGTGGAAAAGTTATTCAGCTTGCATCAGTACTAATAGAAATAATATATCCACCTTTAGCTCATGAACATGGTGGATTCATGAGGCACATTTCCTATTTAAATAGACACATTAAAAAAACCCAAGTTGGGTATGGCATGCAAGTAGAGAATTAATATCATTTATTTGTAGCTTCACATGTTTTTTCTTCTGCCCCTTCTTTTTTTTTTTTTAACATAATAAATGATTTAAGAATACAAGGAGCTGTTCAATTTGGTTGTAAAAAATTATTGTTCTTTTAACTTCAGCTTCTGGTTCTGTGTTCACAACTTTCGTGCCATTAATAAGCTAACACTCTGGTAAATATAATTTTATATTTCCTTAAGATGTCTTCTACCACAATTTAGATTAAATTTGGAAAATTTAATAATGATGTTTTTATTTTTATTACATTTGTGCTGCTAGCTATATTATTTATTATAATCAGTGATTTCTTTCATTGAAACTTACTTTTTCTGTGTTGTTGTTAGGTGCCGTGGAGTCAGTTCTGGCTCATAGCAGCCCTATGCACAACAGAAGGAAACACTGCCCAGTATGCACCATCCTCATAATTGTTGGTGTGCTTAAGCCTCTTGCTGCAGGCACTGTGTCAATCCATCTGATTGAGAGTCTTCCTTTGCTGATCCTGTAGCTGACCAAGTATGATATCCTTCTCCAGGGACTGGTCCCTCCTGATAACATGTCCAAAGTACTTGAGATCAAGTTTTGCCATCCTTGCTTCTAAGGAGCATTCTAGCTGTACTTCTTCCAAGACAGATTTGTTCATTCTTCTGGCAGTCGATGGTATATTCCATAATCTTTGCCAACTCCGTAATTCAAAGGCATCCATTCTTCTTTGGCCTTTCTTATTCACTGCCCAGCTTTTGTATGCATATGAGGAGATTGAAAATACCATGTGTCTTAGTCATCTAGTGCTGCTATAATAGAAATATCACAAGTGGATGGCCTTAACAAAGAGAAATTTATTTTCTTACAGTCTAGTAGGTTACAAGTCCATCCAGAGTGTAGGCTCCAGGCGAAGGCTCTTTCTCCCTGTTAGGCTCGGAAGGAAGGTCTTCATCCTCAATCTTCTCCTGGTTGAGGAGCTTATCAGGTGCAGAGATCCCGGGTCCAGAGGATGAGCTCTGTTCCTCCACTGCTTTCTTGGTGGTATGAGGTCCCCAACTCTCTGCTTGCTTTCTTTTCCTTTTATTTCTTGAGAGATAAAAGATGGTGCAGGCTCCACCCCAGGGAAACTCCTTTTACATTGGATCAGAGAGGTGACCTGAATAAGGGTGGTGTTTCCATCCCACTCTAATCTTCTTTAGCATAAAATTACAATCACAAAATGGAGGACAACCACACAATACTGGGAGTCATGGGCTAACCAAGTTCACACATATTTTTAGGGGGACACAATTCAATCCATGACACCATGGCTTGCGTCAGGTACACTGTAGTCCTCAAAGTGATATCTTTTTAACACTTTAAAGAGATCTTTTGCAGCAGATTTGCCCAATGCGATGCATCTTTTCATTTCTTGACTGCTGCTTCCATGGGTGTTGATTGTGGATCCAAGTAAACTGAAATCCTTGACAACTTCAATCTTTTCTCTGTTTATCAAGATGTTGCTTATTGGTTCAGTTATGAGGATTTTTGTTTTCTTTAAGTTGAGGTGCAATCCATACTAAGGGCTGTAGTCTTTTATCTTCATCAGTAAGTTCTTCAAACTATCTTTGCATCTGTGTACCTTAGCACAATTCTTTGTCAGTTGACAGTAATATATTATAATAAACAAATACAATTCATGTTAATCCATTAAAGGCCCAGAGTTGCTCCTCACCATCTCAGGTATCAGATACATATGGATATTTTAATAATATCCTTTAAGATAAAATGACCTGGTTTTGGTGAACAACCCAAAGATGTGTACAGTAGGACTTTTAAGACTGGTAGAAATGTAGGCTGATAACATTGCTGACTGATGGGGGTATATTTTTGTGCAAGAGTTTTGAAATGCCTGTAAGATTACATTATAAGGAAGTCTGTTATTGAGAATGATAGCCATACATATTTGATAGAGACTCAGAAATTATTTAATCTAATGCTTTTGTTTTACAAATGCTGAAACAGATACCCAGGGAGGTCGAGTGTCTTTTCCAAAGTCACATAGCTCATTGATATGAAAGCCGAGGCAAGAAAAATCGATAGTTTTTATTTCCTTTTATTTTTTGACTGCCTTCATAAATCTGAGAATTCATCGGTTTTGGAAAATGTTTGCAATCGTGTGTTCAGGTATTGCTTTTGCCTTATTATACCCTTTCCTTCTGGGATTTCAACTAAACGTATGTCAGACGTGTATCCTCTATGTTTCTTACCCTCTCTTCTGTATTTTCCATCCTTTTGTGTCTCTATGCTTCTTTCTGATTAGTTTCTTTTCATTCGTATTCTACTTCACTATTTTTTCTTTGGTTGTATCTAATCTGTTGTTAAAACAGCAGTTCATGAGTTTGGTTATTGGGATTTCAAATATGCTTCATAGTTTTTTAGTTTCTAAGTTTCTGCTGAGAATATAATCTTGTCTTTCATCTCCTTGAACACAGTAAGCAGATTTATTTTAAAACCTGTGCCTAAAAATTCCAATACCTGGAGTTCCTGTAGATCTGTTTTTAGGCTCTTGTTTTTGCTCATGTAGTCTCAGCTCATCGTATACCTGGTTATCTTTCGTTGTACTAGACTTAGGATTTAAAAATTATTTGTGGTGATAATTTGAGGTCTAGAATGAAAGTCTCTTTGTCCAGAGAGGAGCCTAGGGGCACTAGTAATTTAGGATCACCTTAATCGCATTTTAAAGATTGAGTTTTTTTTTCTGGGCTGTCTAGGAGATTTAAGATGGTTTTTAGTTTCTGTGAGGATGGCTTACTCCTATTTTCCCTTATGCATATAATGCAAACCTTTGGGCTCCCAACCCAAAACGCTAGGGATTTACCTGTGCACCCACATTTCGAAGGTCTGGCCTCCAAATTTTGTTCCAGGAAGTGGAGAGACTGTCAACAATGCTCCTTGGTTTTAGCTGCCTCTTCTGGAATTTGCTCTAAGGATAACATGGATTCAAAGGAGAAGTTCACTTTTTTGGGTTTTCATATTTTCCAAGATTGGAGCTGAGTTAGTCTTCACTATTTTGTTAAGTTTTTGATGTCTTCAGGGAGATTTAAAAAAATATTTCATCCAGCTTTTTTTATTTTCCTCAGCCAAGGAGTTGGTTCAAATTACCCAATCCTCCACTACTAGATGTGAAATGTATCTTTTCTTTCTTTTTAAGTTTTTCAATTTTCAAAGTAATAATGACCATTTTGGAAAATTTCTAAGCAGCTTAAAGTAGAAAGAAGACTAGAAAATCAGAAACTCACTCGTTAATGATATCTTTCCAGTCTGTTCTCTCTTCATAATTTTTTACATTACATTCTTTATATTACATTAAATATGTATACCTTTTATATCTTAAAAAATTAACATATACAATATGTATTTCTGTGTTATTATGCAGTATATCTAATTACCATTTTGCTGGCTACATAATCCATTCATTAGATATACTTTAGTTTATGCAACCATTGTCTTATATTAGTTATTTAGGTTGTATTCAAATTTTATTTATAAGTAAAACTTTATGAACATATGTATGTTCAAATTATTTTGTTTCAAGACTAGGATTATTAATTTAGGATGGATTCTTAGAAGTGTAATTGCTGGGTCAAGAGCACACATATTTTTAAGGCTCCTAAAACATTGCTAAATTACCTTCCCCTGGTGGCACAGTGTTAAGAGCTCAGCTGTTAACCAAAAGATCTGCAGTTCTAATCCATCAGATGCTTCTTAGAAACCCTATGAAGCAGTTCTACTCTGTCCTATAGAGTCGCCATGAGTGAGAATCAATAGCAGTGGGTCTTTTTAAGACAAGACATCACCACCCATCTGTCAGTTTGTTGTACTGTGGTGGGTTATGTGTTTCTATGTTGCTAGAAGCTATGCCACTGATATTTCAAATACCAGTAGAGTCACCCAGAGTGGCTAGGTTTCAGCAGTGATTCCAGACTAAGATAGACTAGAAAGACAGGCCTGGTGATCTACTTCTGAAAATTAGTTAATGAAAGCTCTATGAATATTGTACAATATAATGCTAGAAGATGAATTCCCTAGGCTGGAAGGCAGTAAAAATACATAGAGTTTATAACAATAGACTCAAGCATACCAACAATGGTGAAGATGGCACAGGACCAGGCAATGTTTCATTTTGTTGTGCGTGGGGTCGCCATGAGTTGGAGTCAACTCGACAACTAACAACATTAAGGCAAGTTAGTTTTTTTTTTTTTACTTATTGTTATTTTTAAAGTTTTATTGTGTTTTAGGTGAAAGTTTACAGAGCAAATTAGCTTTTCATTCAAATATTTTGACACAAATTATTTTGTGACGTTGGTTGCAATCTCCACAATGTGTTAGCATTTTCCCACTTTCCCTTTCCACTTGGGTTCTCCATAACCATTTGACCAGTTTTCCTGTCCCTTCCTGGCTTCTCATCTCTGCCTTTGGGCAGGTGTTGCCCATTTGGTCTCAGATACTTGGTTGCACTAAGAAACATGTTCCTCACGCGGGGTGTTGTTTGTTTTATAGGCCTGTCTAATCTTTGGCTGAGTGATGGACTTCGGGCGTGGCTTCAATTCTGAGTCAGCAGGGTTTCTAGAGGCCATAGTTTCAGTGGTTCCCAAAGCCTCTGTCAGACCAGTAAGTCTGGTCTTTTTTTGTGAATTTGGGAATTTTGTTCTGTATTTTTCTCTTTTTCTGTCTGGGAACCTCTATTGTGATCCCTGTTGCAAGTTAGATTTTTTTTTTGACCCTATGTCGAGTCCTTCTCACTCTTTTGTCATGTTATTGTTGGAACAACCCTGTTTTTAACTTCTGTGTCAAGGTAAACATTGCATTTAGGATAATCTTATATAATTAAGTATGCTATTGAAAGTCTATCTACCTTTTAACCACATCATGAGTGTGACTACATTGCAGTGGTTTTTCTTAGTAAGAAATGAATAACTAGGTGCCACAACTTTTTGCTATGACAGTTTACTGATGACCCTCTGGATACTTTTTTACAGACTACATTTTATTTATGTCTACTATAATTGGCTTTGATTTTGATGAAGTCAGAATTCCAAGTTTCTTTTAGAAATAATTATCACATTTCTATATTTCCATGCATTTGGCTATTTTGCCTGACTAAATTGAAGAGGCGACTTACGTGGTGAAAAAAAGAGCATTCAAGTAGAAGGTAGATCAGGGTTTAGTCTTGGCTCTGGCTTTCTTAACCATCTGACCATAGAAAAGTAATTTCTTCTCTCTGAGCCTTAGTTCCTCCCTTACAAAATGGGGATGAACTGAACTATTTTGTGCTTATAACTATTTGGTGCCCCTTATACTTGAGCAAGCCACCAAACCTTCTTCTGGCCATGTTCAAGGGAATGAAAAAGGAAACTTAAAAATCATACAACATCAACAATAACAAAAATACCTTAGTCTCTCCTTTACAATAATATTGTTAAACTAAAGCATTTCACGTATTGCAAAAGCACTGTAAGCTTCTAGGGTAAGGGGTAATATTCAATAAAGATAAATAAAGCTATTTAAAAAGTACCTTATTAGAGCAGCTGTAGATTTGGGCATGCTAATTATCAAAGCAAAGAATATTAAGTTATTGTGCAGCATTCAATGATATCTAAAAGTCAAGATTTTTTTTTAAACATTTTATTGTGTTTTAGGTTAAAGTTTATATAGCAAATTAGTTTTCCAATCAATAAATCATACACAAATTGTTCCCTGAAATTGGTTGCAATTCCCGTAATGTAGCAGCACTCTCCCCATTTCCTCCCTGGGTTTCCCCTTTCCATTAGTCTGGTTTTCCTGTTGCTTCCTGCCTTCTCATCTTTGGTTTTGGGCAAAAGTTTCCCTTCGGTCTTATATAGTTAATTGTTATAAGGAGGGCATTCTTCACAGGTGTTATTGTTTATTTTATAGTCCTGTCTTTTATTTGGCTGAAATGTGGCCTCCAGGAGTGTCTTCAATTTCAAATTAGAAGGTTTCTTAGAGCAATAGCCTCTAAAGTTTCTCCAGGCTTTTTTAGACCAGTAGGTTTGGTCTTTTTTTTTAAATATGAATTTTGTTCCACATTTTTTACTTATACTAGCTGGTGCCTTCTATTGTGGTTCCAGTCAGAGTGGTCGGTAATGGTAGCTGGGCACGATCTAATTCTTCTGGTCTCAGATTAGAGGAGGCTGTGGCTCATGTGGACCATTAGTCCTTTGGACTAATTGCTTCCTTGAGTCATTGGTTTTCTTCATTCTCCTTTGCTCCAGATGGGAAGAGACCAGTAGTTGTTTCTTAGATGGCTGCTTGCAAGATTTTAAGACCCCAGACTATTCACCAGACTAGGATGTAGAACATTATCTTTACTAAGTGTGTTTTGTCAATTGACCTAGCTGTTCTCAAAGATGGTTCTTAGCCTTCAAGTCCAGAGATTCAGTCCTGATGTCTGAATAGTTTCTATAACTGTGCCCTTTATGTGTTCTATTATACACATGCACGTACATGCAGCATTTACAAGTATGTATGTAGAAATACCCACAACATACCTATATACCTACACAGGCATACTCCTGTAGGAGCTCCCTCACCTATTCAGTGTATATATTTACTTATGTATCCACTCACAAATTGTTTGTTATTACTGGTGTTGCAGGGTTACATATGTTACAGCATTTACGGTAGTTGCCTTTATTCTTGCATACCTCTCAGAGTCTGCCTTTACCTTGGTCACGTTGTGCTGACTTCCACCATATTGTGTACGGCCTTTCCTTTTGCCCTAATTAACATTTATCTACTACCTATTTAGTGATTCCCCCAGCCTCTCCTTTCCATCCCTGGTAACCTTCAAAGAATGTTTTTTTCTGTGTGTAAACCTATTCTTGACTTTTGATAATAGTGGTCTCATACAATATTTGCCCTTTTGTAATTGACTTATTTCACTCTCATACTATCCTCCAGATTGATCTGTATTGTAAGATGTTCTATGAATTCCTCATTATTCTTTATTGTTGCATAGTATTCCATTGTGTGTATGTACTGCAGTTTGTTCATTCACTCATCCGTTGATGGGCATTTAGGTTGTTTCCATCCTTTTGCTATTGTGAATAACAGTGCAGTGGACATGCTTGTGCACATATCTGTTCTTGTTACCTCTCTTATTTCTCTAGGTTATGTACCTAGGAGTAGGATTGCTGATCATAAGGTATTTCTATTTCTAGCTTTTTAAGAAAGCACCATACCATTTTCAATATTGGTTGTGCCATTTCACATTCCCACCAGCAGTGTATAAGTGTTCCAATCTCCCCACAACCTTGCCAGCATTTGTTTTCTGTTTTTTTGATCAGTGCTGTCATTGTTGGGGTGACATGGTATTTCATTGTAGTTTTGATTTGCATCTGTCTCATGGCTAATGATCGAGAGCATCTCCTCATGTGTTTATTAGCTTCCTGAATATCTTCTTTTGTGAAATGCCTGTTCACATCCTTTGCCCATTTTTTAATTGGATTGTTTGTCCTTTTGCTATTGAGGTGTCAAAGTTTTCTATAAAACTTCTATAAATTTTAGAGATTATATTGTAACCCCAGATTTTTCCCCAGTCTTTAGGGTCTCTTTTTACTCTTTTGGTGAAGTCTTTTGATAAACACAAGTGTTTAATTTTTAGGAGATCCCAGTTGTCTAGCTTATCATCTGCTGTTTGTGCATTTTTAGTTATGTTTGGTATTCTATTTATGCTGTAATTAGGCCCCCTAGTGTTATACCTATTTTTTTCTTCCATGAACTTTATAATTTTACATCTTACATTTAGGTTTTTGATCCATTTTGAAATAGTTTTTGTGTATAGTGTGAGGTATGAATGTTGTTTCCTTTTTCCGACAAATGTATATCCAGTTTTGCCAGCACCATTTGTTAAAGAGACTTTCTCTTCCCCATTTAATAGACTTCAACCCTTTGTTGAAGACCACCTGTCCATAGGTGGATGGTTTTGCTTTTGGGTTCTCAATTCTGTTCTCTTGGTCTATGTCTCTGTTATTGTACCAGTACCAGGCTGTTTTGACTACTGGTGGCTGTATAGTAGTAGAAGTCAAGACATTTTTGTTTGACGTGCAGAGTCTAATTTATGTGTAAATATAGGTCCTGTAGTATTGCCCGGTCATTTAAGGACCATCTTAAGGGTATCTTCTGGGAAATCAGTGTATAGCTCTGCTAGAACATTATGCTTGAAAGTTCTGTAAAATGTATTTTAATATGTATATTTTGAAAAATAATAAGAAGAGGCATAGTGGTTTTGGAAACTTTGGTTGAAATCAGTTCTAAAACTGTTGAGGTACATAATTATAACCAATTTTTGGTAAAGTTACTTTTGCATCACTCTGGAGTTTTGTAGGAGAACTGGCAGTTGGATGGAGAACACCAGAGAGTTTCATGCTAACCTGGGAGAGTTATGAAACCCCTTGTCTACATTAAAAAAAAAAAAAAATTTTTTCTATATTTAAACTCCAAAACTTTTTTTGGGTATGCTAACGACACTGAACTGAATTCTGACCAATTTATGACAGGAAAACAGAAAACGCAGAGTAATAGAGCTTGTCAGCTGTGGTCACTTGAGCAGCCCTTTTAATGCCCCCCATATTTAAAGATTCAGATCAATCTGCTTAGTTCGGGGCGGGGGGAGGGGGCAGTTTTCTTATTCAGTGTTTCTAAATCGTTTTCATTGTGGGATAAACATGTGGGCTTGCTGGTATTTTTATCCCTTAACTACTCATCAGAATCAGATATCAATGCAAGTTCCCACCCACAAAAGCATCCTCCATGTGCAGTAGTAAAAAGCATGACTGCATAGGGGTATTTGGAGAAGCTGACATTTGACATCCAGCCTCATGAGGGTGATTCTTGACAGAATTTCAAAGTGCCCTGGACAAGGAAACCTTTGTTTCAGGTACACAGAGCTGCAATCATAAATCTCAGAAATGCAATTCTATGCTGATGGACCACTGATTTTTGTATTTTTAAGAAATAGAACATTTTATTAACCACAAATCTTCACTCTAGCAACCACATCATGAACAAGGGCACCGATAACACCTTGAAAACTGCCACATATAAAGCTGAAATTAAAGTTGTCTTTGTAGAGTCAGGAAGTCTAAACCTGGGGATAAAAATGACACCTGTGCCCTAAACATCACTCAAGTAGAAAGGAACATGTTTCAGAAGTTAGGGGGGATAAAGGCAGGCATTTCAAAAATAAAATTTGACTGGAAATATAAAAAGCCACAAGGACTTTCTGACCCTGGACGGCTGCAATTAACACGTCAAGCCTTTCACAGTGGGTTCTGAGGGCTGTTCTTTTATCTGCAGGCTGCAGGCGGAAGACAGACAGCTTTGGAATGCAGATCTAATCGGATAGGTTTGGGCTGGCTTCAGTAATTTTGGGGATGATTAAGGTGCTAGTCGCTGTAGGATTCAGATTGCCATATGTGGGTTAACCAGGATTATACTGAGTGTCACGCTCCCACAGGACAAGCTTGTCCTTTTGCTAGCACAGTTAGGATTTTTTTGGGAAATCTTTGCTAATGACATTCTACTCTCCGCTAAACATTCACACAGGTGTGTAGCAGCTTAAACAGTTCCAAATGCAGCGAGCATGTAATTGAGGAGTGATTATTACAAAAGGATCATTCAGTTTTATTCACGTTTCACAATGGATTTCTTTGGGGTCTCTGACAATTTATCATCAGAGAGGCTGGGGTCAGGCAGGGAAAAAAACAGAGGAACTTTAAAGTGTTAGGGATGGCTGTGACAGAAGATCTTTTGGGAATGAAAGCAAAATATTGTCTGAAGTTTAATGGGAGGATCAGGTTTGACATGAGCCCAATTTTCCAGGACTTGGTGTATGAAGTGACTTTCGCGGCAGGAGAGGCAGTTCATACCCTCCTGGTACCTTCTTTGGTCCATATAGACAGGGTGATCGTGATTGTTATGCTGTGTTTGGTTCCAGCCTAAATTATCTGGGGTGATAATTAATTATTTTAAATTGCCTTTATGTGAAAAGGTGGTGGATGGGGCTTCCTTGGTTTGGATGCCACTGGCAGCCTTCAGTTAGAAAATCCAAGAAACCTCTGAAGAGTCCTAAATTGGCTAAGATAATTTTTTTTTGATAAATCTTCAGCAGGAATCAAATGCATAAATCTTTAGACCTTATGAGTATTTTCTTTTTCCTGATGGCTTCATCACCTCTCTTATTTGAGAGCAAATAATGAGCAATACTATTTCTTACTATTTTATAGGAGAAAGCAGAGAAAAGTTAAATATGCAGGTCTTATTCTTTTCAGGATGCTATGGGTTAGAAAAGACAAAATTTGTCATCTTTCAACATATTCCTTCTTCATTTTAAAAACCAATTTTCTCCTTTGTAATATTTTTAAGTTTATTGTTCACAGTTCACTGTATTACTCAGAACAGAAAGTTGAAATCTCTCCATCTTGATCAGAACAATCAATGCCCATGTGTGACCTGTCCTTTGAGAATGAAATCACTGTCTTGGATGTTGCAGAACAAGGTTATGCCTCAATAGCAAGCAAGTCATAGGGTGGTGGGGTTAAGCATCATTTCAGAGTCTTCAAGGGATATAATGCTATTTTCAACGTGGTATTTTGAGACTCTCTGAATGGAGTATTCTATCTTAGTGTTCCCGGAGATGGGCCTGGTGTGCATGTTCACAATGTTAAATAATGGACTGGAGCTAAATATCGATGCATGGGGTTGCTGGGTGTCAGGGCAGCACCAAGTGTTAAATATCGCTTCAGGAAAAATGTATTTACACACATGCTGACAGTTCATTTCCAGATGGGAGCCTCACGTCTGCTCTGTATACTGCAACTTCAATCTTCCCACTGTGAAATTTTAGACAGCTTGTCTGCAGAGGCTCTGCCAGACCTATTAATATTTATACATTCCGTTCACACTCCAGTCAGAGCATATAAGTGGCAGATCTTTCTGATTTGGAAGCTATTGAGATTCATGACCTCTTTAGCTATTTACTTCGCATGGCCTAGGAGCCTTTGCAATCAGCTTACACTTAAGAAGAAAGCACAAATCATTACTGTTCAAATATTGTCCTGTATTGTGACCATTTGTAGTCCATCAAAGGGGTATTAAGAGTGTTAATGCATTCATTTACCTCAGAGACACAGGTTATTAGATGAGGCATTCTTCTCTTGGAAAGGGATAGAATAGAAGCGTTACTTACACCCGAAATTGCTTTTTTAATTCCAAATTAGTGACTCTGACTAAAGCTTTATATGTTATTAAGAGGTAATAGCTAACCAATTTCTTCTTCTTGAGAGCAGACTTTGATTGAACAGATGATGGGATGATGTACCAAGCACAACAGAACAAAAGACAAGAAAATATTTGGGTGTGCTTTAGTCCTGTCTCTGAAGAAAGCCTGTTCTCTCAACATACTATGTATCTCTTTCCTCCATCTTGGGGAGGCTTTACAGAGAGTTGTGCTGTTGGAGACGCACTTATATTGTCTCATATTGAATTAATTTGTGGAATTATTTGTTATGTTTTATTAATGTCTTTAAGACATTTAATTCTATTTTATGAAAATAAGTCTTATTCTTTTGAAAGAAAAGATCAGAAAACTATAAGAAAATGGGGCGGGAGGAAGGAGATGGAATTAATATTTGTTCAGTGCTTACTGTAGGTTAAGTGTTTCATATTTCTTAATCATTTTGAACCTTGCAACAACCCAAGAGATAGGTTTTATTATTCTCATTTTGCTGACCAGCAACTGAATCTTAAAGAGGTCAAGTAGCTTGCTCAACATCACACGGTTAGTAAATACAATTCAAACATAGGTCCCTTTGTAATACCTTGTTCTTTAAATGTTATTTCATCTACATCTCTCATAGAATTACCATGTTCTGCCCCCCTAAAGACCATTTTCTGGCTAGACGTACTACCTCTATGGAACTTTTCTAAGGCAAAAATAAAACAAAAACAAAAACATGAGTCTTATATATTCCATGGATAACCTAGTACTGCTGGTTTGCTTCTGGTTCGTCTTCTATATCCTAAACCTTCAAATTTAAAAATACCAAACATAACTCATTTATTGAAAATCAGAATCACCTCCACCATTAGCACTTTTACCATCATCTCCACTACTACCTTCTTTACCACTTACAGGCTAAATTATAAAATTAAGTTAAACCAAAGCAGTTTTTCTTCTCTACACTTGAATTGTCAAATAAAAAAGTATCATATACAGTAAAACCTACAAAAGCCAGACACTGTGAAAGGCAGAAACCTGTCAGAGAAGGGAAATATTTTCGACTAGAACGAGTGATAGAAGAGTGCTAAGACTGCACCCTGTCAAAAGCGGAAAACTTGCCAGACCTGAAAAAAACAAGGCAAGTTCTGGTTCTCACAGGTTTCACTGTATTTTGAACCAAAGACTAAACAATTTTTGGCAGACATAAATAAAACATTTGCAAACACAACCGTGTGGAAGGCTTTTACCCAACATGTCCATGTTTTAAGGACCCTGGGTGGTGCAAGCAGTTTGTAGTCACCTGCTAACCTAAAAGTTGGCTGTTCGAACTCACCCAGCAGCTCTGCTGAAGAAAGACTTGGCCAAGTGCTTCTGTAAAGATTACAGCCAGGAAAATCCAACGGAGCAGTTCTACTCTTAACGTATGGGGTCGCCATGAATCAGAATCGACTTGACACCAGTGGGTTTTTACCGGTCTATATTTCTAAATACTGTTTTTTAAAGTACAACAAATCGCTTAACTGACACATTGGCTTGGTTTGAAAATGAGTCAGATTCAAGTATGTGATTTTCTTAGCTCCAAATTACTGTTCTTCTGATGATAAGAACAGACGGTGTTGTGAGATTCTGCTTTCCTGAGGATGACATATCATGAGGGGCACACATGGGAGCTGCAGCTTCACAGTGGCTGAGTTCAATTTTCTTCAGGAAGGTCTGGGTAGAAAGCAATTCTCCCACAATGAGCATAAAACCTTTGCACCGTCCATCTCAACTCTTACAGTGGAACACAATGGTAACTCATGTTTAGATTAATGCAGTGTTTAGTCAATTTTACAACATACTGAGATGAATGAAGTAAACTTGATAGAAAAAAAGTTCAAGAAAATGAAAGTATTTCTTTTATATTAAAACAAACAAACAAAAAATCTCCCACCAAGAACAACTAAAAAGCAAACCAAACCCATTGCGATCGAGTCGATTCTGACTCATAGCAACCCTATAGGACAGAGTAGAACTTCCCCATAGGGTTTCCAAGGAGTGGCAGGTGGATTTCAATCGCTGACCTTAGCAGCCGAGCTCTTAACCCCTGAGCCACCAGGGCTCCTCAAGAACAACTAAAGAAAGCATGAAAATCTTACATACCCAAATCAGAACAGACTTTGAAATGTTATTTCTTTGGAAAAAAGACAGGTTTTTTATCTTTGCTGATTTTCAAGATTATAATCTTTTAAGGGGAAAATGGAAACCCTGGTGGCGTAGTGGTTAAGAGCTATGGCTGCTAACCAAAAGGTCAGCAGTTCAAATTCACCAGGTGGTCCTTGGAAACCCTATGAATAGTTCTACTCTGTTCTATAGGGTCGCTATGAGTCCGAATCGACTCAATGGCAATGGGTTTGGTTTGGTTTTGGTTTTAGGGGAAAAATTCAGAACAGAATTTCTCAAATTCTCATGGATTTCAGAATTCTTGAAGCCATGGAGAGAGGATGAACCCCTGAAGCTATTTCTTGAGATAATCTTTGAACCTTAAACCCAAAATATCCCTGAAATCTTAAAACCATATTATAGCTTAACTAGTAAAAAAGGGGAGCCCTGGTGGTGTAGTGGTTAAGAGCTTGCCTGCCAACCAAAAGGTTGGCAGTTCTTGTCTGACCTATGGGTTGCTATGAGTAGGAGCCGACTTGATGGCACCTAATAACAACAACAACAGTAAAAAAAAAAAAAAAGGTCTGCCTTAAGCATTATGCTCTTTGAAGAACTATCTATATGGGATCAAATTGACAACAGCAACTTGAAATATTAGAAGAGGCAGTGAGTTTGTGTTAATGGGGGAGGAACAGCTCAGAAAAGGAGGGTGAGAATAGTTGCACAACTTGAAGAATGTAATCAATGTCACTAAATTGTACATGTAGAAATTGTTAAAAAAAAAAAAGAGAGAATGTTGACAGATTGTGATAAATGTAACTAATATCACTGAACAATTTGTGTGGAAATTGTCAAATGGGAACCTAACTTGCTGTGTAAACATTCACCAAAAACCAATAAAATATTTTAAAAAGTACCATATACAATATACATAGGTATCAAAAAGAAAGATTATCACCTTTTGTCCATCTGGTTTTCTGAGAAGTGGGCAAAGGATGAAGGACTGACAAAATTAATCAAACTTTTATAACCTTGATTTGATTTTCCATTTATGTTCTTTCTCTGGCATCACTTGGCTTGACGAAATGTAGCTGTTTCATGAGGACAGGCTTTATCCTTGAGAACCACCCTCTCTCCTTCTAGCATTCAAGTTCTGGCATTTATGGTTTCTGAGGTCACTTTAAAACAAGCCATAAAGAAAAACAACCCAGGTTTTGTGCACCGATTGGTACAAACCTAATTTGGCTATACCTAAAATTTCCTGTCAGCTTCCTGTTGGTGAGAGGCTAAGGAGGGTAGATGCTTAATCTCTGCTTAATCCTTAAAGTATCTGCCAAAAAAGGATTTCATGTCATAGTGAAAATAGCTCTTCCTTGCATGTTTTCACCAGGAAAAGGCTTAAGTGAGATTTTGAAATATTTTCAGTCATCCCTTATCCATCTCAGTATTCTCATTTCACTGGTACCATTTGCACCATGTTAGAAATGTCCAAGGAGGTAAGTGTTCTAATTGGAAACTTAAAAGTAAAAGAGAGCTGAGACAGGCTTCTTCCTCAAGTGGACTGTATTTGTGTTCTGAAAAGCTGATGATACTTCAAAAACACTAAAATACAGACAAATATGTTACATATTATTATTATTAATATCATAATATTGTTAAGAGCTGTCACTCAGCTATTATGCAACAAAGCCGTGATTCCAGCTCCAGTCTTTTCGACCCCAGAGACTGAGTGCTTTCTTAATTACTATGTTGTATTGTTTCCCTGACTCTCCTCCTCACCCAGGCCAGGATGGCTGCCCCTCCTCACTGCCGTTCTCCATTTTTGGATGTCTGCTTGGATTTCTAACTCTGTATATGTGATGGTCTCACCCACTGGGCTGTCGCTTCTTTGAAAACAGGGTTAGTATCTAACACGCTGCTGTGTGCCATCAAATCAATTCTGACTCATAATGATCCTATAGGGTGGAGTAGAACTCCCCCACAGGGTTTCCAAGGCTATAATCTTTGTGGGAAACAGACTGCCACATCTTTTTCCCAAAGAGCGGCTGGTGGGTTCGAACCACTGACCTATTAGTTAGCAGCCAAGTGCTTAACCACTGTGCCACCAGGGCTCCTTGCCCTATATGTTACTGTACTTTAAACAATTAGTTTATGGTTTCTGAGAAGTGGGCAAAGGATGACGGACTAACAAAATTAAGTAAACTTTTATAACCTTGATTTTCCATTTATGTTCTTTCTCTGGCATCACATGGTTTGGCACATGGTCATCCCTTTATAAATATTCGTTAGTGAATGATTATTCTTCTGGGGCCTGTTTTAGCACTTCACGTTTCAATGGAGATTTTCAGAGTACAACAACTTTAGAAATAGAATCGATATCTTAATAAGTTTTCAGACTTCAAACTGAAAGAGGAGACAAGTTAGAGAAAGCCCATCTTTGAAAAGGACCAGCCCTTAAGGAAAACAGGAATAGGTATAGCTAGCTCACTGTAAACATCGAATTACATCTGTGGTTTTGTTAGACACCTACTGCTAAAAAAGACCACAGCTTGGGATGGAAATGTTTTTGATACGCAGATTGGTGTTGTGCCAATTATAGCAGGATCAGATTCACAGTTTTTATCAACTTGGTTTTCAAGAAAATACACACATCCTTTTCATGCAGGTTCCCTGTAGTATCAAAATCAATACTCCTATTAAAAAAAACAAAAACAGCAACAAAAAAAAACCCAAACCTGTTGCCGTCAAGTTGATTCCGATCTATATCGACCCTGTATCTAGAGGATAGAGTAGAACTGCCCCATAGGGTTTCCAAGGAGCTGCTGGTGGATTTGAATTGCCGACCTTTTGGTTAGCAGCCATATCACTTAACCACTGTGCTACCAGGGCTCCTAACAGTCCTATTAGACATCGTATTATGTTAATCCATTAAAAAAAAAATCAGATTCTTGAGCACCTGGATTTCCACTTGCACCTCCGTCACAAGCAATAAAATGGCTAGTTATGACAGAATAATTACTTGACATGCTGAAGATCACATGGCTAGGAAACAGAAGATTCAAGTCCAGAGCCCAGGCCTTTGGGCCCCTAACCTAACCTAGTGCATTTTTCATTATACTATACCAGTCACCTCCGGATAGAAGCACTGGGGTCGTGTTTTCTGCTGTACTCACTTCAAGAGGTTGCTGTATTTCATGAAGTTAAGTGCTCCAAAGTTCTAGGTAAACTACCATATACACAAATAATTGGCATTAATATTGAATCTATTAAAAAAAAACTTTAGGCTCAATCTGTAGGAAAACCTGGCCTCTTAAAGTTTCTTGAACAGCCTCATTCTAGGAAAATGCTGCGTTTACAAAATCTCAAATCCCCAAATTGTGAAAATAAAAACCAGAAGAACTGGTGTCCTGTTGATATTTAAGAATAGACAAACCTAGAAAACTCAATGTTATTAGCAAAAAAGAGATTGAAGAGAGATACTTGTAAAGTTCAAATTTTTAGGATTAACTTTTTTTGCCTTTTCATTTTATCAGTCTGCCTCTACCCATAATGGTAATTCTTGATTTTTCTCTTAGGCTTAACTTTTTTTTTCTCCCATCTCCAGAAATCCTACTGAGAGAAAATTCTCTGCAGAGTTATTTCATTATCACTAGGTTTCTAAAAAATACTGTGGTAGGGACCCGTATGTGTCCTTCAATACTCACATTTTAGTTTTTCTACTATTACAGAATCAGTGGCTTTTAGCTGTGCCCCTGGCTTTTGGAACAAGACTACATTCCCAGTCTGGCCTTTCAGCTAGGTGACCAATGAGACGTGAGGGGCCTAATGTGTGCAACTTCTGAAAATAAACTTCAAGACCCTAAGAACCCAACCTGTCTCAGAATGATATAACAGTTGAGCACAGGATTCTGACTTTAAGTCATCTGTTTACTTTGAAAGACTATGTGGACTATTATATACTATTTGAAACCATAATTCTACAATTAGCCACTTCTTCCTGTCTATTCCCTCCATCCTACTGCTCAGAATGTGGATTGAGATGAGCCATGTTGAACCGTGTAGATGAGGGCAGCAACCTAGGGCTGGTGAAGCAATGAGGAGAAAGGAGTCTGGGTCTTTTGATAAAGTATGGCTGTCCTTCCGGCCCTCCTGACTCCAGAAAAAATGAACTTCTATCTTAAGGCACTAATATGTTTGGTTTATGAAACATGTAGCCAAATCTACATATTCCCTAATACAAATGCAGAGAAGGTGGAAGATTATTTTCAGATCAGAAATTAGCTTGGAAAATGATTGAAATACACTAATGATAGAATTAGAAAATTCTCTTGCTCATATACCAAATATTCTATGGTGGGTAAACTTACAACAATGACTTGAATATCCTGGTGGACAAAAGCAAAGAGAAATAGAGTAAAGGGTTCTATAAATCAGGGTTTATTTTATTTCATATAAGAATAGAAAAGATTAGGTATTCAAGTCTGTTACCATCATTACATTCATATCAGGTCTATATTTAAAGAAGTGGGTATATTATTCATATTCAGTGTCTTAGTTATCTAGTGCTGCTATAACAGAAATGCCACAAATGGGTGGCTTTGACAAACAGAAATTTATTTTCTCACAGTTTAGGAGGCTAGAAGTTTGAATTCAGGGTGCAGGCTCTAGGATTTCTCTCTCTGTCAGTTCTGGAGGAAAATTCCGGTATCTTTGAGCTTCTGCTCCTGGGCGATCTTCATGTGGCTTGGCATCACTTACCCCATTTCTGCTCCTTTTGCTTGGTTGTTTAATCTCTTTTATATCTCAAAAGAGATTGATTTAAGACACACTCTACACTGATCCTGTCTCATTAACATAACAAGGACAACCCATTCCCAAAAGGGATTATAACCACAGGCATAGAGGTTAGGATTTACAGCACATATTTTTGGTTTGATTTTTTGGGGGCACACAATTCAATCCATAACAGGCAGTTTCACTGGGACAAGAACAATCAACTATCCAATTTGTTTCACTTTGAAGAGAAGAACACTTGCTTGGGAGGAGAACGCTGCTTTCTCAAGATAAAGCCTTAAGAATGAAGATCTGAGCTGTTAATAGTTTGGAATGGTTTTAGACTAACCTCAAAGAAGTTTGGTGGCACAACGGTTAAGAGCTTGGCTACTGACCCAAAGGTCAGCAGTTCCAATCCACCAGCCATTCCTTGGAAACCCTATGGGGCAGTTCTACTCTGTCTTACAGGGTCACTATGAGTTGGAATTGACTTGATGACAACAGGTAAATCCTATTATTCAAATTAAACAAGTGCTCATGCATTCCTTTTTTATTGCAGTAAAAATATAGATAGCACAATTTTCCAATTCAGCATTTTTTGCGTGTACAATTCAGTGAGGTCAATTATTTCAATCAGGTCATGCAACCAACACCAATATCCATTGCCAAGTTTTTCATCACCATTAACAGAAACTTCCTGCTTCTTAAACAATGACTTCGGCCTTCCTGCTCCCTCCTGCCACTGGCTAAAAAAATAAACAAACCTGTTGCCATTGGCCAGATCTTGAATCATAGTGAGCCAAAAGATTAGAGTAGAACTGCCTCATAGAGTTTCCAGGAAGCAGCTGGTGGATTCAAACTGCTGATCTCTGGGTTAGCAGCTGAATGCTTAACCACTGTGCCACCAGGGCTCCTGCCCCTGGTAACCGCTATTAAACTCTGATCTCAATACATTTGCCTCTGCTAGGTATTTCATACTAGTTAGCATACATAATTTTTAATTTGGGGTATATAGAAGGGTTTAGGGAAAGAAAACTACCTGAGGCAATTAGGAAACAGGGTGGGCAGGCCTGAGGAGGAGACACCCCAGAGGAGGAGAGGGAGCAAAGTGTGATGGTAATGTCATGAGACAGATGAGGGGGAGGGAGGGATGAAAGTAGTGACTGGACGGTAGCAACTTTAGAGTTTTCTAGGACATTATTCGCCATGGTAATTCGATAGGATCTTATTAGATTGTGTGAACTGTATAGGCTGTGGGGCATGTAGTAAAACTAGCCTTTATATTTTGATCATTTTCCAAAGTAACAGTTCAGTTATTTTCCAGTTTCTAAAAAAAAAAAAAGATGCCACTACCTTGCTAGCTGAAAATGAAAAAGACTTGAAGCACTTACTGACGAAGATCAAAGACCACAGCCTTCAATATGGATTACACCTCAACATAAAGAAAACAAAAATTCTTGCAGCTGGACCAATAAGCAACATCATGATAAATGGAGGGAAGATTGAAGTTGTCAAGGATTTCATTTTACTTGGACCCACAATCAATGGCCATGGAAGCAGCAGTCAAGAAATCAAAGGACACATTGCTTTGGGCAAATCTGCTGCAAAAGACCTCTTTAAAGTGTTAAAAAGCAAAGATACCACTTTGAGGACTAAGGTGCACCTCACCTAAGCTGTGGTGTTTTCAATCACCTCACATGCATATGAAAGCTGGGCAATGAATAAGGAAGGCCAAAGAAGAATTGATGCCCTTGAATTGTGGTGTTGGTGAAGAACACTGAACATACAATGGACTGCCAGAAGAAGGAACAAATCTGTCTTGGGAGAAATACAGCCAGGATGCTCCTTAGAAGTGAGGATGGCAAGACTTCGTCTCACATACTTTGGACATGTTATCAAGAGGGATCAGTCTCTAGAGAAGGTCATCATGCTTGGTAAAGCAGAGGGTTAGAGAGAAGGAGGAAGACCCTCAACAAGATGAATTGACACAGTGGCTGCAACAATGAATTCAAACAAAACAACTATTGCAAGGATGACACAGGACCAGCCGGTGTTTCTTTCTGCTGTACATAGGGTTGTTATGAATTGGAAACAACTTGATGGCACCTAACAACAATATGATGGTTTTGAAAATAAAATCAAATAAAGATACTCACTTTGCAAACTTGTGTGTGCGGTTGAACATCTTGTTACACACACACATTTACTCACTCATTCATCCATAGTAAATGTGTCCTGGTATTTATGCAGCATCTGGCACTGTGCCTGTGCATTTCCTCATGCGTTAACTAATGCAATTCCTACACATGTGCTCTGCTGCCTACCAGAAGTTTGAAGGTTCAAGTACACCCAGATGTGTCTTGGAAGAAAGACCTGGAGATGCACTTTTTAAAACCAGCCATTGAAAATCCTCTGCAGTACAGTTTTCCTGTGACATACATGGGATTGTCATGAATTGTGAATGACTTACAGCAACTGGTTAAATAACAGGTGAAGAAATAGCTACAGACTTCGAATGTCCTCTATGTGCAAAGTGCTTCAAATACATTATCCTATTTATTATTTACCTGTGCGGTAGTATTTACATCCCATCTTACAGATGACAGAAAGCTGGGCCCAGAGGGGTTAAGCAATATGCCTGAGGGTACACAACAGGCAGGGGTGGGGAGTGGGGGGTGGGAGGTGAGAGGGGGAGTGTTCTGGCGTGGAGGGAGGGTGTCTGTTGTGTTCCAAGCTGACACTTCTTCACAACCATGGTCCTGGCCCCACTCCACTGCCCCACCACACAACATACAATGATTTGGGAGGCAAGAATCCAGCCTGTCTCAGAATTACCCAACAGTTGTACTCAGGATTTTGACTTTAAGCCCTCTGTCTATTTTGGAAGACTATGTTGACTATTACGTACTATTTGAAGGCAAGATTCCATTATTAGT
The DNA here is from genome assembly GCF_030014295.1 of Loxodonta africana. Lineage (NCBI taxonomy): Eukaryota > Metazoa > Chordata > Mammalia > Proboscidea > Elephantidae > Loxodonta > Loxodonta africana. The sequence goes on along the minus strand of NC_087345.1, from coordinate 78,980,806 downwards.
TTTAAAAATAGCTCAAAATAGAGGAAGAAAATAAATAAGCAGAACCACTTTGGTAAATTTTACATGCTGAATTCAGCCTTTGGGGACAACTTTTTGTAACATTTATTCTGAACTAAGGATTGTATACACAACTGGAATTTAGTAATATATATATCCTGAAGAAATAAATGGAATGAGAAATAAATGAAAAAAATGAAATACACATTTCACCCTTTTTCAGTCTTTCTTTTGAACACCAATAGTGTGTGTGTAAATACTGATCTACATATTTCCATGGAATTAGATTACTGGTTCACTTTTCATGTAATTTAGTATCATATATATTAGAATTGAGTGTAGATTTCAAAAATCACCATTACATAAATACATAAGGCTAGGATTCCTTTGTGACTCACCATTGTAGTTCTGAAAGTACCCAGCAGAGACTCTTGCTTGCTTGTTGAATACTGAGTGAGTGAAATGAAAGAAGGAGAGACGTTCAGTCTTCAGAATATTAGCTGAACATCTTGTCACACAGTTACATATTGGGAGTAAGGAGATATATGATATAATTATCTGAAAGATAAATACTCCTAATTGTTTCTCCTCCCTATAAAAAAAAAAAATCATCCACCCACCCACCCATCCATCCATCCATCCGTCCATCCGTCCATCTATCCATCCACCTATCTGTCTATCATCTATCTACATTATTAAAACAATAACAAAAAGTTTCAACTCTAGTGTCATGGATTGAATTATGTCCCCCCGAAAATGTATTTATCAATTGGGCTGGGCCATGGTTCCCAGTATTGTGTGATTTTCCTGTATGTTGTAAATCCTGCCTCTATGATATCAATAAGGGAGGTTGGGTGGTAGTTATGTTAGTGAGGTAGGACTCAACCTACAGAATTGGATAGAGTTTTGGGGCAATCTTTTGAGATATGAAAGATAGAAGCAAGCAGAGAGTTAGGGGCCTCATACCATCAAGAAAGCAGCACCAGAAGCAGAATGCGTCTTTTGGGCACGTGGTTCTTGTACCTGAGAAGCTCCTCGACCAGGGGAAGATTGAGGACAAGAACCTTCCTCCAGAGCCGACAGAGAGAGAAAGCCTTCCCATGGAGCCAATGCCCTGAATTTGGACTTGTAACCTACCAGACCGTGAGAAAATAAATTTCTCTTTGTTAAAGCCATCCACTTGTGGTATTTCCATTATGGCAGCACTAGATGACTAAGACATCTAGTTTTTAAAGCAAAAAATGTTTTTGGGGTTCTACTTTGGTTTTATTTAGTCATGGTGACAATTGCCTCAGGTCTTACCTCATTTTGTATAGCTTTTCCAGATAATTCTGAGTATTCCTTTAGTCAGATTACCTGGCAAGTGGTAATGTTGGTAGTGATAGGAGAGTGACAAGAATGAAGGAATGCTGAGTCATTGCCTTTTTTGCACTCTGGTAAATACATCCTGAAGTATTTTTTTTTTTTTTTTGAAACTATATTAGAAGGTGATCCTCCGTGCTCCAAATCGCATTTGGCAAAGACCAAAATCACAAGAACCAACCCTAGCTGCTGTCAATGGCCTTCAGTCGTGACCTGAAAAATTCTTAAGGATTCTAGTCATGGCACACACACCATTGTCATGCACACCATTGTCAACTTGCCAAATAGTCCTAAGAAGCATACATGTTTGTTATGCTGGAAAATGACATCATAAACAACAGATTTATTTATTTTTCTACTGTGACCTGTAGTTGAATTTAACCAAGAGAATCTTGTCCGGGATTTCTTGATAAACGGCTGCCCTGAATCCACACCCAGGCTTCACCTCTTAAAGATAGCTTTATGCAGAAAATGTAGACATGCTAATGAGGTGGAACTGCAAAGTACACTCAATAGAAACACCGTGAGTTCTTGAGCTAACTGCTACCAGCCTGACTTAAGTATGATAAATGGGAGGCACAGTAGGTGCGCTTCCACCCTGAAAAATCCTGTTTGATTTCCAAGAAAAGTCAAAGCTATACAATCACAATTTTCTTTTAAGCCTCAGCAGTGTGTCTCAAAATATAGGAGGCCTTATTTGATTTTTTTTTTTTTTTAACAATTTTATTTCAGGTGCTGTGTTAATGACTTTCCAATAGTAAAATCCAAAACAACAAAACATATTGCAATAAGATTTTTCATACTCTGTCCCTTTTTGGATGAGAAGTTAGGACACATTCTAAGAAAGGAAGTAGTAGCTCAGTATCTGTGTGTTGGACACACCCTAAGATGACCCCCAAAGGAGTCATATCTGAATCTATGACTTGCTTCTAACCAATAGAATATGGCAAAGGTGATGGGATGTCTCCCATGATTATATTTTGTTATATAAAACTCAATCTTAGTTGACAGGAGGGAGAGAGTCTCCTGCTGGCCTTAAGGAAACAAACAGTCATGTTGTAAACCCACCATGGAGAGGACCATGTGGCAGGGAACCGTGGGTGGCTGCTTGGTCCTGAGGCTGGATCTCAGCTGACAGACAGCAAGAAACCAGGACCTTTACCTGTATAGTGCAAGGAAATGAATTCTACCAACAATCTGTATGAACTTGGAAGTGGAATCTTCCCCAGTTAAACCTCCAGATGAATATGCAGCCCAGCTGCCACAGTGATTGTAGCCAAATGAGACCCGGAGCAGAAGACCCAGATAAGTCATTCCCAGATTCCTGACCCATGGTAAGTGTGAGATAATAAATGTGTGTTGTTTTAAACTGCTAAGTGTGAGGTAATATTTACAAAGCAAAGAGAACTAATACAACCTATTACAAGTAAAAAAATTAAGGATATATCTCCAGCATATCAAGTCTATGACATTAGTGAAAAGTTTAATAATTCTGCTGTTTGTATTAGGAGAATTAAATGTTCAGAGAATTGACTGAATTTTTTACTCTTCAAATAAAATGATATGTGCATGTTTTTGAAAGAGAAATTGATTTGAGCTGTAAACTTTTTACCTAAAGCATGATAAAATTCAAAACAAAACCAATCAACAAACCAAAAAAAAAAAAAAAATGTTTTGCAGTCCTGTAGTCACAATCTAAGGCGACCCATTTGAATGTCAAAGATAGGTTTCACAGTAATTCAAATAACTATATGCCATCAAAGTGTTTGTGACATTCACAGGGAGACATGGAAGCTGTAAACAACACAGTTTGGATACAGCAGCATTTTAAGGAGAAACGATATCTTTTAGTGATGGGTAGCAGTTGTAATGGCAAACCAGAAGCAACGTCAGAGGAAAGGACATTTAAATACTATCATTTGGTCTGAAAGCATTTTTTTACTCTACCTAACATTCACCATCCCAGAAGGCATGTGTTCCAAGGCATAGGGAGTCTCTTAGGAAAATCAGCTCTAATTTTTGCAATGTAAAGATCTGTTTAGAATATTCAGGAACAGCAGTAAGGAGATCATTAGACACAGAATTACTAAAACTTTTATATAAGAGGGAGAAGAACTTGAACTTAAGTTTAGGATTGCTGGCTTTGGGTGATCTGGATTGAACCATGATAGAAAGAAAAAAAAAAAGTCCATTATAACATCATTTTAAGACAGTTAAAGTATCAGCCAAAACATTTTAAGACTTTGGAAAAGATTCATACTAATATAATTTATAACACTGATGAGAATTTTATTATCCATTACAAAATTATTTGACACCATTAGCAATCTAAAGGCAGGAAAAGGTTACTTCTGAAATATAATTAACCTGTTTTCACTTGGGAAGAATAAAAAAAGGAAGTTAAAAATAGAGCTATGCTCCTCACCTCATGAATGAATGGAAATTTCATAGAACAATGGATGCTGCTGCATTACTAATTTTCTGGCAGAGCTGATCAAACATGGATGGTCTGAAGTTCTCTTTTAATAAAGCACACATAATGGAACCTAGAGTCTACGTGTAATTTTAACGTTATTATTTTGCCTAAACATCATTAAGGGTATTAAGCTTGGGTTATTGAGAGGGCACAGAGCGGTTATTTGGCAAACACTTACTGAGAACAATAACAAATGAAGAGAAAGTGGAGTGGATGGTTGTAGTCTATCCTTTTCTTCTGCAGATCTTGATATTTGGAGCTGTGTGACACATCTTTAATTTCTACTCTAAAGCCATAAAGATCTTTTCAAAATCCAAAGTACTCAATGGTGCCTCTGACTTTACTTTAAAGTTTACAGCCCTTAGGTTGACACACGAGGTCCAGCATGATCTGTTCCCACCAGCCCCTCTGGCCTCAGTTTCTCCCTCAGCTGCACCGAGTGTTGATCATGCCCCGTGGACATTTCCGGCCTCCTGCTTCCAGGCGTTGGTGTGTATTGTTGCCCCTGGCTGAAATGTCTTCTCTGTTCTTTTTTTTTTGTCAGAGCTTGGCTCAAATATTGACCCCTGTAGAAAGCCTACCCAGACTTTCAGTCTAATTTAAACCCCTTGTTCTGCCTATGCTTACCTTTATCACAACACTTTTTATGTTGTAATCACTGATGACTTGTCTTCTTTCCTTTTTAGGCTGTGAATTCCCTTAGGACAGGATTACTTGCTCAACTATGTATTTGCTATTTATTGAGTGCTTTGTATGTGCTAGACGCTATTTTAAAGAAATTTGTGGTAATTCCCGTAATTCCTGTAATCCTTAATATACCTTTGTGAGGTAATTACTAATTTAAACTCCACTGTACCAATGAGGACACTGAAGCACAGAGAGGTTAAGTAACTTACCCAAGGCCACACAGCTAGTAACAGGTGGAACTTGGATATGAATACACAGGCAGTCTGGCCTTAGAGCCTGCCCACTTAACCACATGCTTTATTGCCTACCCAGAGGTATATAATAGGTCCTCGATACATGACAGATGAATGAATGATTGGGTGACAGAGAGGGAGACTTGATTGTGGGCTAGTGTACAGAATCAGAGAGCAGTAACGCAAGTTTCAGTTAGAATAGGGACAGTTGCAGCAAAAAGGAGATTTCCTGAGGAAGCTGTTTAATATCTCTACCAGACCTCAATTTTAGTTTTTCGAGGTTCATCAGTGACTGTTCTTGGGGTCAGGAAAGCCTCTGGGATGTAAGACATGAATGAAAGAGTTGGAAGAGAGGAGAGCATGTCAAGTCAAGAAATTGCTAGTTTTTCAAGCACAGAATGCTCTTATTGACGTACACACTAGGAGGCATCTAGCCAAGCCACAAGGATATATTAGGCACCTTCTCTGAACCCAGCACTGTTCTAAGCCCTGTGGGAGATACACAAAAAAGCAGAGACAGATGGTCCCAAAGTCGACTGCAATGTATCCAGTGTATAAAGCCAGTCACAGTTTCACACAGGAAAACACGCTATACTTGGGTATATGCTTCATATTCAGCTCTGCGCATCACAGCGTCATAGACATTATTAACAATATGATAAAGCTACAGCTACTATAAACATTTATAATCGTTTAAAATAATAAAATTGTGATCCAAATGCTGTAAAAATGGGCATGAACACACTGTATACTTTGATTGTAGTTGAGGCTCTGACGTAGTATCAAGTATTCACATAACACTTAAAACTATAATTTCATTCTATCATAAATTTGATTGAAAACTAATTCGCCAGCTTTAATTAACACGAAATATTTAATTAGCAATAATTTTCTATGCCTTCTAGGAGCCTAAAGGGTATCACTGTGGTGATTTGGATGGTTCTGAAAAGCCTTGTCCAAGGAAGTTGTGCTAAGGCCTTCTTCTTTCCTTCCTGAATTTTACTGTAGCAAGCAGAGGCATTGAAAAAAATTCTACTCCCTTAAATGGGCCTGAAAGTACTATAGCCGTTACCGGAATGCTTTGGAAGGTTTTACTGTCGTAAAGCTGCTGTATGTCCCACTGCAAAGTGTTGAAGAAAAAGTTAGGATTAACCCTCACATTCTCTTTTCCCTGCGTTACTGCTTCAATTTATTCAAAGCAATATGTGCACTTGCTCTGACTCAGACCCAGTTAAGCTAATCGGAAAACAGGAAGAGCTAAGTCTCTCCACCTGACATTTCACTAATGCCAATCAGCGCATTGAAGGAAACAGTTGGATTTCTGTGCTTAACTCCACATCTTCAATGCTGCTGTTGGTTATCTCCATCTGGAGAACCCACGAGCACGTAACCAAACTGAAATCATTGCCTTCCCTTTGAGACCTTCTTTTCCACTCCATTCATCTGTTCTCTCAGCAAATTCCCATCACATGTTGAATGGATGAGAGAATGAAAAAGAAACAAAAAACAAAAAAACAATTACCAGGTCATCAGCATAGACATAAAAAGAAGAAAGCTGCATAGTACATGCGTCAGTTCAGGTTCAATGCAGGCAACAGAAGTCAATTTGGACCCTTTACTGTACAAGGGATTTACTACAAGGAATTATGTGCTTACAAAATCATTGGAAGGACTGGAAGTGGGTGGGGTGGGGGTGGAGGTGCATCTGGACTTTTTGATTCAAGGCTGGACTTTTTGATTCAAGGTCATAGACTGAGCTGTGACCTGAAGTTCAAAAACTGTTGCTGCTGCTGTCACTGTTGCCTTCATAACTTCCTTACAGCCTCGAAGCTGATGGGCTGCTGCAAACGCTCATGCCAATTAGAGCTCGTTTCTCCCCAACCACAACGGCAAAAATAAGAACTCTATTTCTTTTCCACCTTCCAAATCTTACACAAGTCATCTCATTGGCACAACAAACCTGTATGCAGTCGCAATTGCAAGGAAGTCTGGGAATTGTAATTTTCAGTTTTTCAGCCCCAGAATCCAGTTGGAAACTTGGAAGAGGTTGAAAATTGATGCTGAGTGTCATATACAATATCTAACATTGAAAATGTCATAGAATTGTTAAGATGGCCCTGAAACAGGGGCATGGTGCTAGTGAATGAATAATGTCAGGTGATAAGGGTAGGGTAAGGTAAGAGGTAGAGAATTCCCACAAAAACCTGGCTTCTGCTCTGAAGGTGCTTAGGGAGGTTACAGTAATTCCTGGTTAACAGTAATAAACTATGTAGTATACAATTAAATGCAATAGATGTTGAAAAAAGTCAGACAGATATGTTGGTGCTGGGATGGTCTGAAAAAGTTTTTGGAAGAAATTAAGCACTGACCTGGGCCACGTGAAGGATGAACAAAATCTCAACCACTGGCACAGGTGGAAGGAAGAAAGATGGAGTGTCAGGGGCAGAAAGTGGCCTAAGCAAGAAGAACCACCTCAACTTTTGGCTACTTTAACCCACATTCATAGATAACGGCTGGGTATCAAAGGGCGAGCCACATTTCAGGGTCCAGCTGTAACAACTGAAGAGATTTTAATGTCTGCCTATGAATATCATCAATCTTTTTTATACCGATTGTGAATGTATTACAATCTGTTTTTTTAATCAACCAATTGACATTTTAGATATTCATTAATCCTTGTTTAATTATCTGTTGCTGTGTAACAAATTACCCCAAAACTAAGCATTTTAAAGAAACAAACATTTATTATCCCACATAGTTTCGGAGGTCATGAACTGGGAGTAATTTAGCTGGGTTGTTCTAGCTCTGGGTTTCTCATGAGGTTGTGGTCAAGCTGTTGGCCAGGCTATCGTGTTCTAATGGGCTGGAGGATCCACTTCCAGGTTCACGCATGTGGATGTTGGCAGGAGGCTTCAGTTCCTCGCCATGTGAGCCTCTTCATGGCAAAGATCACGGCTTGGCAGCTGGCTTTCCCTTGAGCAAGTGATCCAAGAAAGAGAGAATGAGCAAAGAGCAAGACAGCAACTGCAGCAGAAATTGTAGTGTCTTTTATAAACTAATCTTGAAAGTGACACACTACAATTTGTGCTATATTTTATTGGTCACACAGACCAACCCTGGTACAGTGTGGGAAAGGACTACACAATGGTATGAATACCAGAGGATGGGGATCATTGGGGGCCATCTGGGAGACTGGCTACCATAGTCTCTACAATCCCCAAATAAGTTAGCATTAATACATGAATAGTGTTTCAGTGGGCAAGAGTTTAGAACAGCTAATTCAGAAATCACAGATTCATACAGAATCTTTGAGACCTTGTTCCAATTCCATGATTTTATCCTTTTAGGGATTACTATCCGAAGGGCTGGTGTATCAAGTCCTTTCCTGTGATGGTTAAGGTTGTGTGTCGACTTGGATGGGCTATGATTCTCAGTGGTTTGGCAGTTATGTAATGATGTAGTTTGACAGTTATGTAATGACAAAAACCAAAAAAAAAAAAAAAGAACCCACGGCCGTTGAGTTGATTCCAATTCATAGTGACCCTATAGGTCAGAATAGAACTGCCCCATAGGGTTTCCAAGGAGCACATGGTGGATTCGAACTGCCGACCTTTTGGTTAGCAGCCATAGCTCTTAACCACTACTCCACAAGGGTTTCCATGTACTGACAACGTCATTCTCTATTTTGTGATCTGCTATAATCATCCTCCTTGATGTTATCTAATGTGATTAGCCAATCAAGTTGTAAGGGGTGTTCCTTGGGAGTGTAGCCAGCATCCAGTATATATGGACGTTCTGACAAAGCTCACTTGCTCACTCTAGATCCTGCATTTGGGTCGTCATCATTTGACATCTGGCTCTTGGGACTTGAGCCAGCAGCCTGCCGACCGATCTGCTGATTCTGAAATTCATCAGCTTCTGCAGTCCTGTGAGCCAGCAGCCTACTGTCTAACTGCCAATTCTGGGATTGATCTCAAGGAAATGGCTCATGCAGCTGTGGAGGCCATCAAGTCCCAAATCCATAGGTTCAGGTGTCAGGTTGAAGACTTCTCCTGATTCACATGGTTGCAGAGGCTAAGGAACCCAACATCAGAAAGTCAGATGACAGGCTGTTGGCCTATGGGGCTGCAGAACCTGAGAGATCCCAGAACTGGAGCAAGAAGCTTTGTTGTGGCCAGAGCAGACATTGTCTGACTCCAAGTCCAGAGATAATTCCTGCCTTCGTGGAACATGACAATTCCCTGAGTTATCAGGTGTGCTGTGTTTACTCAGTATAAGACAGATACACCCAAAGATTTTGAAGAAGTCAATAGAAAGTGGTTAACAGTTTCTACTATTGGTTTATTGACTTCTTAAGCATATTTCAGCCTGCTGTGGAGAGATTCTGCTCCTTAGAATTTAATGACAGGTGGATTTAAGGAGATTTTTAGAAGAAACGCTAAAGATAGAGACTGAATGATTTCTGGACTATGAAATTCCTAAAGGAGGCAAACTCATGGCCTGGGTGACCACAGAAAGTCTCCTTAGCTCTTAAAATGCCACTGTAGCAATAATGCACCCTCAAATTAGCTCTTAAAATGCCACTGTAGCAATAATGCACCCTCAAATTTTAGAAACTAGTCAAAAGAAACATATAATTCCATATTGGGAAAATGAATCTACAGGCAGCTTTTAATAACAGTGCAAAAAAAAAAAGGGCAAACTGAATGTTTCCAGTACCATAGCAATTAAATATTGAGAATATCTCACAGAACTACCATGAAGAAAGTCACCAATTAAATTATATAATAATTCCATACGAAACTTACTTTAAAAAAATTTTTTTTAAAGTCTCCTTCAAGGTTCTTTAGTGATTAATGGAGAAAAAACTTAAAAGCTCTGGTTCCAGGAAAATTAAAACAAAACAAAAAAAAACAACCTGCAGCCATTGAGTCAATTCCGACTCATAGTAATCTTACAGGACAGTGTAGAAGTGCCCCACAGGGTTTCCAAGGAGTGCTTGGTCGATTCGAACTGCTCACCTTCTGGTTAACAGCCGTAGCTCTCAACCACCACCAGGGCTCCCCAGGAAAATTAGAAGAGTAACAGAAATTTTATTCTCAAATTACTCATTTGAGTCCCAAAATTAAGACATATTTGTAGAAACATAGGATCCCTAAATTCCACAGTATTTATTGTTGTTAGCTGCCTTCGAGTTGATCTGGATTCCTGGAGACCCCTTGTACGAGGGTCTTCCTAGTCTGGAAGCTCTGCTGAAATCTGTTCAGCATCACAGCAACACACAAACCTCTGCTGACAAAAAGGTGGTGGCTGTGTGTGAGTTGCATTGGCTGGCAATTGAATCTAGGCCTCACTTATGGAAGGTGAGGATTCTACCACTGAACAAATTCCACTGAAGTTGAGCACCCTTAAATCTAAGGTATGAAGAATCAATCAAGTCCTGAACATGAAGAGGCCATGGAAGTTGCATCAGTAAATGGAGAAGTTTTGTTAATGGCTGATATTTACACATCTAGCCCAACATCTACTCTGTCCTATAGGGTTGCTATGAGTAGGAATCGACTTGACAGCAATGGGTTTCTTGGGTTTATATTGCTTTGATCATAGGCTAAGTGTCATGGAACAAATATTCTAGTAGTCTCTCTCTTCCAAAATAATTGCCTTATCCTCCACCCCCAGGGTTTTGGAGGACCTTGGGTCCAATAATGACTGACATTTCTTGATAGTTGGCTTTAGTTCTGGATACCTTCAGCCCATTGACCCATAGGCTGCTCTTGGTCTTGCCCAAGAGCAGCCTATGGGTCAATGGACTGAGGATGTGACAGGTATGATATGGTGAAGGCTGAGATCCAATGGCCTGAGATTTTCCTTGAGTGGACCTGTCTCCAGCTCAGCCTCTAACCAGTTGTGAGGTTCTGCACAAATCGCTCCCTCTTATTATTAGCCCCCTTTTTCCTCGTTTTAAAAACGAGTGGGTGGATCAATTTTCTGTACTGTTCCTTGCAGTTGTAAGCTGCCAGGCTATCACTAGCTGTCCAACAATAATGACCGTTCACTTTTCTTATTCATCATAATAGCATTAATATAATACCTTGGATTTGTATAGAGCTTTATTAGCTTTTAATATCCCAGAAACCATTGCAGTCATTCAGCCCGTCTACAAATAAATCTCCCTTTTCAGAGAGTGGTGTTTAGGAAAGCTTTATAAATGAAATGATCCCAGAGCAAGTGCTTGTAAGAGACATTTATAAAGAGAAAGGAAGAAAGAAAGGTATGAGGAAAAGGCAAACTGCTTTACTTCAACAAATAATGAAAATCAGTTTGTTTACATGCTTCTTTACATTCCTAACACTTTAAAAAAGCTTTGTAGCTTAAACTGTAATTTCACAGTCAATTAATCTATCACATATTGTGTGCTGTTTTCTGTAGGCTGTTGATCTAGCCACCAAAATCCCACAAACTTTAAGTTTTTCTACACTTTTAGGTTGATTTAAATGCCACTACTGAGAGTAGGCACCCGATTAGGAGGGGGGGAAAAAAAAAAAAACTTAAAAAAAATGGAACCAAGAAACAGAAAAGCCTTGTGTTAAGAGAGACAACTCTGTGTTAAATACAGTCAATTGTTGATTCTGGGCTACCCAAATATGGGATTTAGGCTTCAGAAAGCAGCTGCTGATCTTCTTACTGATTCTTTTGTTAAAGTGCAGCATAATGCTGATGAATTTAAGAGGAAACAGCATAAATGAATCATATGATACGAAAATCAATGGGAAAATGAAAAAGAAATGAGACTTCTAAGAGTTGAATGACTTCCGAAGGAGAAAGGAGTGAGTAATAGACTGATTCAGTATTCTCATGATCGAGTCCTAGCTCTACTAATTAGTGGAATGACCTTTGGTGAATCACTTCACCTTGCTGGCTGTCACCTCCATCTGAACAATGAGTTGATTGGGCTGCTTGATTACTATGGCGTCCATGCTTCTAGTAGACTTGGTTCTATGATTTGAGTCTTTTGTTAATCCTAGCTGTTATTAGAGAAGTATCAGAGGGGAGCCATGAACAAAAAACATAATTTCATTTGCCAATATTTTGGAATGTACATGCAACAGAGATTAAAAAAAAAAAAAGGCAAGTAACCATGGTAAAACGGTTTTCTAACGGGGCTGTGGACTGGCAAGAGTGCAACATTGATTGGTTGTGTTGGTAGCACTTATGTCTTCTTCAATCACTATGGGTGAAAAAAAGATTTAGGAGTTATCATCCAGTGTTTTAGTTTATGTCTGAATGAGACTGTAAACTTCACAGGACAGGAATTCTGTCTTTTGTGCTTTATGTTCTATAAAGTACCATATACATTTACACGGCTCTATAAATTACAAGAATAAAAAATAAGTGCTGATCCAACACATTCATCCATTTAATATTTAGTGGATTTTAGTGATGACTCCAATATTTTATCCTCAGATATTTTACAGAGTTTGGAGTTTTTATGGCGGTCTCTCAGAGACAGACAGACTTGAAGTTTAAACTTTGCTTTTTGGAGAGGAATCCATTCTGAATGCCCCTTTGGGGGTTCGTTCTTTTTAGCAATTGAAAAACTCATGGCTGACTTATCTCGGGAGCCTTTTCTGGTGCATTAGTTGGCTGCCTTTGGATGACATCCAGTACTTTTCGTTGCTGTGTATACTTTTCCAATTTTATGCAATTAATAAGCACCTCATTTCAGATGAATCTCCCTAGAACACTCATTTCATCATGTCATTTTCTTGCTTAAAAATTTGCAATATTTCTAAAATTAAGCCTGCACCTTTTAGTTGGAATTCAAGGTCTTCCATCAGCAGAGAAACATATTCTAGTATCTCTCTCTTACAAAGCAAGCAAGCCAACTCACAAACAAAAAACCTCTCTTGAAGTCACATTTCTCCTATCACTGCTGTCTTTATTTCCTTCATAGCAAAACTTCTTGGAAAAGTTACCTGTTTATAGTTAGTCTTCACTTTTTTACTATCAAATCACTTTCCAACCCACTCCAATCTGGCCCTTGTATTCCTCACTCCACTGAAGCTACTCTTTTCATGGTCACCAACAATCTCCATGTTGTCAAATCCAATGGCCACTTCCCTGTCCTCTCTAACTTAACTGCTCAGCAGTGTTTAGCACATTTTCCTGGTTTTCTACTTGCCTTTTTTTTTTTTTTTTCCAACTACCCCTTTCAGTATCCTTTGTTGCCTCCTCTGCTGGACCTTCAATGTTGGAATGTTTTACAGCTCAGTCTGGAATCCTTTTCTCTTTCTTCACTCTTTACCTAACTAATTTTATTCCATCTCATAGCTTTAAACATACTTTATAGGCTAAGGACTATTTTTTATATCTCTAATTGCTTCCCTAAACTTCAGACTGCTATAACCAACACTACGTGCAATCTCCACTTGGATATTGTGACTTACACAGCTGGCTAAAAAAAAAACTACACACCTAATATCCACTTTCTCCTTCTTCTTTACCAATTGTTGTTAGCTACCATTGAGTCGGCTCCAAATCATGGTGACTCCATGGAATGAAAGGCTGCCAGGTCCCGCACCATACCCACGACTGGCTGTGGATTGGACCTGTGAGCCATAGGGTTTTCATTGGCTGATTTTTGAAGTAGATTGCCGGGCTTTTCTTCTTAGTCCCTATTAGTCTGGAAGCTCTGCTGAAACCTGTTCAGCATCATAGTAACATGCAAGCAGGATGGTGGCTGTGCATGAGGTACACTGGCCAGGTTTCCCACAGGGATAGAGAGTGTTCTATCACTGAACCATCAATGCCATTTTTTTTTTTACCAATAGAATCCTGATATTGTTTGAGGTAGTGATGTGCACAGTTAAGAATGACATTTTTCAGGATCCACTGCAGCTGTAGGTAGCATTGTAAGATGTAAATGAAATTCTTCCGTGGATTTCTGCAAATTTTTCAGTCTTAATATAGGCACACACCCTTCCACAATTTGATTCCTTCTTATTCCTGCCTGAAATTAGGACCAGAAGTTGGGGATAAAACACATATGGGTGACCATAAGAATAAAAGCCATTTCTTTCTTGTTGATTGAGTGGGAAGGGAGAGGGAGTCTTGAATAGCTACACTAGCCCTGAGCTGCCATTTCCCCCTCAACTCCTTGTTATATGAGAAAAATAACTGCCTTATTGGTTAGGCTCCTGCAACCAAGATTCTGTAGGTAATTCCTATCTATGAGTGATATAGATACAAAAGAGGCATAAAATGAAACAAAACAAACATTTTGTAAACAAAATGTATATACATAACAATAGAATATTATTCAGTCATAAAAAGAAATGAAGTATGAACCTTGAGAACATGCTAAATGAAAGAAGTCAAACACGAAAGGCTACATATTGTGTGATTCCATCTGCATGAAATGTCTATAATAGGCAAATTCCTGGAGACAGAAAGCAGATTAGTGGTTGCCAGGGACTAGAGAAGGGGCAATGGAGAGGGACTGCTTAATGGGTACAGGGTTTCCTTTTGGGGTGTTGAAAAACTTCTGTAATTAGTGGCGATGGTTACACAATATTGTAAATGTGTTAAGCAGCACAAATGGTAAATTTTATGTATATTTACCACAACTAAAAAAAAAAAAACAATCACTGGTAGATATGAGAAGAGTGGAATGTGGAAGGAAGGGTACGAAAGGAAGCAGGGAAACTAAATAAGATAATCTGTAACAATGGTAGAGGCTTGGACCAGGGAGGTAGCAGAGGGGTGAGAGAATGCCTGGAAATGTATGTTCAGATACAGAACCTATAGGACTTGCTGGTGATTGTGATGTAAAGGAAGAAAGGAAAGAACTCAGAGTGATGTCTAGGCAGTTTACTTAAGTAATCTGAAGGGTGGTAAGACTTCTTACTGAAATGGGAAAAATTTGGAAAAAAAGAATTTGGGCAGGAGTGGGAAAAAATGGGGCCCTGCTGGTGCAGTGGTTAAGAGCTCGGCTGCTAACCAAAAGGTCAGCAGTTCTAATTTACCAGCCACTCCTTGGAAACTCTATGGGGGAGTTCTATGAATCGCTATGAATCGGAATCAACTTGAAGGCAATGGGTTTGGTTTTTTGGTTTGGTGGGAAAAATTAAGACTTCCTTATGAGAAGTTTTTATTGTTATTTGTTTGTTTTGTTTCATTTTGTTATTTCCACCTTTTGGCTATTGTGAATAGTTCTGCTGTGAACATTCATGTACAAAGTTTTATTTCAACACCAGTTTCAATTCTTTTGGGCATATACCCAGTAGCGGAATTGCTGGGTCATATAGTAACTCTATGCTTAACTTATTGAGGAACTGCCAAACTGTTTCCCACAGTGACTAGGCCATTTTACACCCCTACCAGCAATGCATGAGGGTTCCAATTTCTCCACATCCTAGCCTGCACTTACTATTTTCCATTTCCATTAAAAAGAAAATAAAAATATAGCCCTCCTAATGCGTATCATAGAAACCCTGGTAGCATAGTGGCTAAGAGCTATGGCTGCTAGCCAAAAGGTCAGCAGTTCGAATCCACCAGCTGCTCCTTGGAAACCCTACGGGGAGTTCTACTCTGTCCTATAGGGTTGCTATGAGTCAGAATCCACTGGACAGCAATGGGTGCTTAGTGGGTGTCACAGTGATCTTTTAAAAATATAAATTAGATCATTTAACTTCCCTGCTTGAAACTCTTGCCCTAAACCTAGAATAATTCAGTGACTTTCTATTGTAATTAAAAGAGAAGGTAGATCACTTACCATGGCCTGAAAGGGCTGACTTAACCAGCTCCTGCTTGCTGTTCTGACCTCCAGCCACACCTCTCTTCCCCTTGCTCACTGTGGCCCAGCCACATTGGCCTTTCTGCCTTTGAATACGAATATGAACTACTTTTCTCTTAAGGACAAATGCCCTTGCAGTTTCTGCTGCCTGAAGCATATTCCCTGTCGATTGACTCCAAGTCATAATTTGGACCTTGCCTAAAACACCATCTCCTTGGAGTAGCCTCTCCTAAGCATTCTAATGAAAGTAAGCAGCCTCCCCTGACCTGGAATGCCCTTTTTTTTTTTTTTTTTTTTAACTGATACCCAAGTCAAATCAAACCTACCTCAAGTCTTACCATCTCCAGGAAGCCTTTGTTTGATCACTCCATTCCATGAAGATCTTTTTCTGGATATGCATAGTGTTTATCCATGCCATCTTTTCTAGAATATGACTAGACCCTCTACGTGCAGCTCTCGGGTTGTTTTGGCATGCATGCCTCATTTTCCTAAGCAAAGCGTATGTTTTTTGAAAATAGCAGGTTTTGAATTTCCTCTAATATCTTCAATGCTTGGCTCATGGATGGAGTATAAAAATATATGTCAGTTAAATGATGTTCAGATTTTCTGTAAGTGGTGCCTTCATATTAATTATCTGCTTTTGTCTTTACCCTGCAGGGCTTTTGGGAGAATTGTTTCCCTGCTTGATTATAAAGACAATCTCCTAATGTTTTAATTTTACCTTTTGTCTCTGTGGGTAAAATCAAGGTATGCTCCTAGTATATTAGAAAATAAAGTATGCTTTGCCATAATTTTATTTCAGTAGTATCATAACGAAAAGTGAAGATAGTTATGGTACCGATTGACATTACCATCTTCCGGGAATGTGCAGATATACTGGTGGGTAAGGCAGACCCTGAGAGACAGGACGGTGAACATCAGCTTTTGGAATTTGTGTTTCAACATAGGAGAAAGGTCTATTTATTTCTATTCAAAATGATGCTACGAATCACTTTCAGTAGGGCCTGAAGTTTTGGTAGATTTTTCTAGAAGTGATTAGTAATTATGGATTTGTGAAGATTCACCCATACTTTCTTTCCTGGTGCCCATGGTAACCAAAATGATGCATCTTTGAGAGGCTTAATGAGGCAATCAATGGAGGTGTTCTTGGTGCGAAGCAAGCTGGCCCATTTAAGGTTCAAATCCCCACCTCAGGTTTCATTAGGACCAGCCATTATCAGGCTGAATGAATCAGCACAGGAAATGAATGATTAGTAGTCTGCAAGGCTACCTCATTCCTCCCTTTATTTCAGATATTGTAAGAGATATAACAACTTGCTTAAATTTAGTCAAGATTCAATAAATTCAAAACTAACCATCTCTTTTCAATTTGTTCACTTCTTGGGTCAGCCAGGCCAGCGATCCCACAAATGTCCCCTGCTCAACTCTATTTAGATCAACCTTTGCTTTAAATTCAGAAACGTTCAGCTGAACTTTAAATCAAATCTATAATGAAAGAGATAAATGTATAATAATATGAAAGATTAAAACCCAGAGAAATTTAAATTTAAGTTGGGATTATCACCGAACACTGGTAGGTCTTTCTGTGGTACGGTTACCATATTTTAAGGGGATTATAAAGTTCTCCATATGTTTACAAGCAGGATATAATGAGCAATAATCTCAAAATAGGCACTCAGGAAATATTATGTAAATTTAATACCCTTCCTTACTAGTAAAAGTAAAGCTTCTACATAACAATTTGAAAATTATGAAGGGAATACTACCACACTAAATATTGTAACCGCCACCCTTCTGTCAGTTTGTTGTACTGTGGTGGCTGGTGTGTTGCTGCGACACTGGAAGCTACGCCACCAGTATTTCAAATACCAGAAAGGTTACCTATGGCGGATAAGTTTCAGGAGAGCTTCCAGACTAAGATGAGAAGATAGACTAGGAAAAAAGGCCTGGCAATCTACTTCCAAAAATTAGCCAATGGAAACCTTCCAGATCACAACAGACTATTGTCTGATATAGTGCTGGAAGATGAACACCCTAGGTTGGAAGGTACTCCACAATAGTCACAACAATGGACTCAAACACGCCAACAATCATGAAGATGGCACAGGTCCAGGCAACAAGTTACACATAAGGTTGCTATGAGTTGGAGCCAATTTCATCACAACTAACAACAACATACTGTAAATCAAAAGAAATTGCTCTACATGATAATGTGTTTTTTTTTATACCAAAGATTTTTTTTTACATTTTTTTCTACATTAAATAAATTTTATTTTAATTGACGATGTATGAGAAAAAGTTTCCTCTGTGGAATTTATCCATTGATTGTACATCTAATCCAGCGTCCTCTTTGTATCTAGGCAGTATTCTGCATGTACCAGTGGAAAGGTCATCTGCCAGACTTCTGTTGGTGTTTACCACTTAGGTAGTGGAAGACTAGGGGACAATGTGTATGTAGGTCTGGTGTTGATAGTTTTCTATGAACAGATGGCAAAATGATACTGGACGGCAAACATTTCTCCTGAATAATTTGGCAGACTGACAATGATCAGACAAGAAGAATGAGGGTATTTAGAGCTTTAGGAAAAATTTAACCCTTGAAAATAAGGGACTAGGGCAGGTGGTTATTAGCATGTTTAACTCTCAAAAAGAACAAGTGGGTTCCCCCAACTAAGAAACTTTATTTTTGAACCCAACTTTGGGGAACTGATAACCTATATCCGTTTGGAGTTTGGTATTCTCAGTCAGTTATTACAATTATTTATCAGCCTCCTATACAGGTTCCCCTGAGATCTTTGTTAAATGGTTTATTATAAACCCTGTCCTGTCTCAGAAAATCTTGAGTACTTTAATCTGGGCTGCTTTTGGGGATCCTGAAGTCGACCTTTCCTAAAAGACCTTTCTAAAGAAGAGTCAAGAAGACTTGGAGAGACTTGAATCCTGAGTTTCATTTTTCTAACAAAAGCTGCACAAAGGAACAAAGGAAGGGCAGGTTCAGAAGACTGATTTTTCTCTGAACGACCAGTCAGCGCCACCTTGGGTGGGCCTTACCCTGCTTCCCCTTTGTCAGAACCTTCCGTCCGTCCGGGCACCTGGAGACGACACCAATTAGGCCTGACCTCCTTTAAGAGGGATCCCGTCTGTGAAGATACCGAACACTCTCTGACCTCCAGGTCACCCTGCTTCCCCATGAGCCACCTCTCAGGAAGTTCCATCTCTTCATGATGAGCCCCACATGGGATGAGGTGCACCATCTGTCTTCTGGGTCTCCCATCACGCAGAACACAGGCTACCTGTGACATGGGCATAAGAACAACCAGTGGATTGGAATGAAGATAAATCCCAACTAAAACGATGGTGAAGATCGTGAAAAACCGTGTGGGCAGAGTCTCGCGAGACATGCAGCGAGGAGGACACAATTCCTCCCAGTCCACTGGCATCTACAACGGCTGGCAGGGGCTCCAGGGGTGGTCCCAGTGGCCATAAACGGAGAGGAAAACTAATTTTTTGTGAGGAGTTTTGAAATACAAGAAGTGCCACAGTAGTTGTGGTGGGTGAGGACAGACTCGGAGAGAGGAAAAGGAAACTTTTAGAATATTGTCGTGACCTACATACTCCCTTCCAAACGTCCGAGAAATGCAGGTAAAGAACCTGAGTTGGTTTGAACTGACTTTGTGGTTTTTGGACTGTGCCTCTTGAATGTGAGCCCACTGAATACCTGAACAGTGTGGGTCACAGCCTTTAAGTACTGCATGACCCTGAAGGGTGGGTGTGAGTATTAAATGGATAACATATGTGAAGGGCACATGGCAATTGGTAGAGGCACTACAAATGTTTGTTTTCTTCTGTCTGTCAGGTGTGTGTGGCTGCCTGAGAGCTGGCACAACACAAACAAATGCCACTGAAGGAGGCAGTGTTGCTGCTCTTGCTGTCACTCCACCCCTTCCACTCCCGAATTTGGGAGGAAGAGAGAGGTGCTATCCTCCCTATGAGGGCGGTGGTAGTTCAGTGGTAGAATTCGTGCCCTCCATGGGGGAGACCTGGGTTCGATTCCCAGCTAATTCACCTCAAGTGCAGCTATCACTGGTCGGTCAGCAGAGGATTTTGTGAGCTTCCAGACTAAGGTAGACTAGGAAGAAAGGCCTGCCAATCTACTCATGAAAATCAGTCAGTGAAAACCTATGGATCACAATGATCTGATCCCATTGTGCATGGCATCTCCATGAGTTGGGAACTGACTGGACAGCAGCTAACAGCAACAACAACAACCCACAGCAACAACCCTTCCTATAATTTCACAAAGGCAGGTTTAGCAGCTTTACTCTTGATTTCATTTTGCAGCCTTCTCAATTTGATACAAAAGAGAAAACTTAGATTTGAGGAGTCTGAAAGAGTTTAGGCCGTCTAATTGCAATAGTAATTAATTCAGAGGCTACAAGTTCTAAATTTGTGACCATTGAGACAGAACCTTGATTGAAGTGTACTATCGCACTTTTTATGATAAAAAGGTTTTCTTTTACTAAGTGAGTAGATTAAATATGATTGTAAGGGATAAGATTTTCTCACTTTAGAAAACACAATCCACACAGGAAAACTGATTGGGTTCCAATCTTTTCCACTTACTGGCCAGGAATCACCCCCTCTGAGCCTTTCAGCTTCTTCATCTTAAAATGGCCTTGGTGGTGCTATCTCATTGCAAGGTGGTGGGATAGTGCTTATAAACCTCATGGCGTGGTGTCTGGGATAGGTAAGGTGCACAGCACACATTCTATCTACCGGGTTGCCTTTGTGTTATGAGAAGTGCTCTCTCTAAAACCCTCTGCCATTTGCACTCCTGCCACTGTAATTTTGCTTCTGTTATTTCCCTTCCCTTGCGTATATCTTCCCTCTCTTCTTCAGCTGTCCATCTCTGACAACTTTCCTGACTGCTTTTCTGAAGGGCTAGGGTGCTTTTCCTGCTCTGATCTCCTTAGCACATTACAGAATTGAGTACCTGTGTTGCACCCGCTATACTGCAGTGTGGAAACCCTGGTGACATAGTGGTTAAGAACTTGGCTGCAAAGCAAAAGGTTGGCAGTTCAAATCCACCAGGTGCTCCTTGGAAACCCTGTGGGGAAGCTCTACTCTGTCCTATAGGGTTGGTATGAGTTTGACTTGATGGCAATGGGTTTGTTTGTTTGTTTTGGTAGTGCACTGTCCTTGATTGTACCCCTCTCCCACCACTTGTTTTGTTGGGTCCTTCACAGTGTTTGCAGTCCCTGGGTGGTGCACGTGGTTAATGAGCTAGACAACTAACTAAAAGGTTGGCAGTTAGAATTCACACAGAGTCACCTGGAAGAAAGGCCTGGTGATCTACTTCAGAAAAATCAGCCACTGAAAACCGTATGAAGCACAGTTCTGCTCTGACACACATGAGGTCTCCATGAGTTGGAATCGACTTGATGGCAACTGGGTTTTGCTAGTGCTTTGAACATAGTAACATAGTAGGTACTCATTAAGTATTTGCTATTTTGATTGCGAATCCTCTCTAGGAATCGATTCAAGCGGTTACCCAAAGACCTTCCTTACCTTGCCAATGCTCTGTTAGTACTATTTGGATTATTTTTTGCAAAATTGTTTCTTTTAAACATTTTAAACTTCTTTTAAAGTTTTTTAAGGGAAAAAAAAGACAAGGTTAAGTAAATTATGGCACACCAAAAAGGGTGTTTATAAAGATTTTTAAAATAATATGGAGAAATTCTTGTGTTGTCATGTTAAATGAAAATCAGAGCCTGCAAAACTGTGTGTACAGCATGACTACAATTATATAAAATATAGTTAAAAAAGAACACGCATCCACTAACCAGTAAAGGAATAGGGCCCAGGCATGAATACCGAATTCATTTTTGGAACCAAAGATACTATGATTTTCTTCTAGTTTTATTTGTGGAAAGATAATATTTCTGTTCACAGAGGCTCTGTGTATTAACTACTTACTGTGCTTGGAGACCTATTCTGCTTCTTCCCACTAGAGGTCACTGTGGTTCTTTAGTTCTTGTTTTCTGTTTTTCCATTTGGCATCCCTGTTAATAGGGGAAAAAAGCCTTCTATCATGGTTATTATTTTTAGCAAAGTTAAGAGAAATGTTAAAATGATAGCCTTCTTTTTTAAGTACAAAGAAACATTTTCCAGAGCAATTGTACTTCTTTTCAGATTCCATATTCCAGGCCATAACTATCAGAAACATGTCTATTTTACATTGGTGACCCAAATTCAGTTTATTACTGTGAAACGTTATCACTATCCCATTTATTCTGCTATTAAAGCAGAATTGCACCCATGGTTTCTATGGTGCGGGAATAATAGAGGACTAACCTTTTCCATTTCTAGTTTTTTTTCCCCCAGAGCAGCACAGAAATATGGCTTCTAGAAGAACTGAAAATAATGAAGTATCAAAATCAATTAATAACGTGGGATGTGCACATATAGGGACCATTTCTAAGGTGAATTCAGGAAACCCAAAAAACAAAAGGAGATCCTACAAATTCTTCTACTGATACATTGCTGTGTCTTTAAAAGATTTTCTCCCTGGCAAATTTAACAGGGTTTTAGACTATGTTTGAAAAATGAGCAAGTATTAAGAATTAGAAAAAGGAAATATATCCCCCAAATATTAATAGGATGCATGCTGAAGATAACATCATCTGAAATGCCTAAACGACATGATAATCAAGGTCCTTCGCTTTCCGACTGGAGTCTTACGTTCATTTGACTATAAACCGGGAAGTTCTAAATTTTATATTGCTTTGAAAACCTCATTTTTTTCTCTCACCCTTTTTTTTTTTCTTACTATTTGCAGCCTTGAAAAGTGGTGTCACAATCACCTTGCAAGATCATATTTATGTTTCACAACCTAGGTCATTTGGTTCCCAGGGTATTCTTATTCCTATAGCATTACTGCTGAATTCACAGAAATTTCCCCGAACTCAAACTGTCTCAATGAATCTCAAAAAGTTGCTCATCCATTATTTATCATGGGCCCTAATTGTAACAGGAATAGAGAGGTCACAGTACATGTTGCATACCGGAAGCCCATTGACCATTCCAATAACCCGTCATATTGTTTGAAAGTCTGCACGTTTTTAAAACAAATTTAGGGCTTTTGCTCCTATCTTTTGACTAAAATGCATAGCCTGATTTCCTTAGCTTTGCTGAAAGCTGTGATTCCGAGGCTGTAAGCAGCAGGTAAAGCTGAGTGTCCTGGGGAGTCCTGCTGTGCTCCGAAGCCTTTCTTTCTCAGTTAGTTGCATTTCTTGCAAACCCAATCTCATTCTTGCTTTGGGAGGCCACTTTCACAACTGGCTGTGTCTAAAGTGGATGATTAGTGATTGCCTTGATGCAATTAGCAAAGGAAAATGGCTGGCCAAGACATTTTCTTGTGAAAATCATTTTCTTTTTTTTACCTTCAAAGGATGCATTCACCTTTCTGTCTGCAATCTAGAATTCTCCAAAGCTATTTAGAAATATCTGATTCTTAGGGCTTTAGCCCTCGTAGTCAGGGAAGGCCTCTTTGAGGAGGTGGCATTTGAACAGATCTGAGGATGGCCAGAAGCTGGCCAGGTGAAGACTGGGGATGGAGGAACATTACAGACAAAGACAGAAAGTGCAGGGTCTTGAGACGAGCAAACTTGTAATGTTTAAGGAACAGATGGTTGGCAAGCCTTGAGCCAGGGTCAGCTCATGCAGGGCCTTGTAGTCCATGGTAAGTGAGTGTGGTAATACAACAGTAAGGAAAAAAGGAAAAGGTATATCTGTGATGATAACGAAGACAAAGAAGAGGGAGAAAGGAGAAAGGGAGTGTTCTAAGGCAACCGGGGCTTCCTCTTTTCTACCCGGAACTCACTGCCTCCCTCTCCTCTGAGCATCCCCATTTTGATTGATGAAGTGTGGAGCATCCATTCTTCCAGCCATTCAGGTTCTTTTGATTTCTCCCACATTCTTTTACTTCTCCTCACTTCACCTCACCAGTCACTTCCCAAATTCTTTTAAGCCACTGTTTCTCACATTTCACTCTCATTCCACACTTCTCTGCCGTCATTCAGGACCCCTCCTCTCAGCCCAGGCAGTGGCTGCTGGCTGGTCTCCTGAATTCCGTTTTGCCTGAGCCCATCCGTTGTACACACGGCTGTACATTAACAGT
Source organism: Loxodonta africana (assembly GCF_030014295.1). NCBI lineage: Eukaryota > Metazoa > Chordata > Mammalia > Proboscidea > Elephantidae > Loxodonta > Loxodonta africana. The sequence continues at coordinate 78,957,077 of NC_087345.1, read as the reverse complement.
ATACACTGCTCCAAAAGCACAGGTCTAACTAAGCCACCTTTCAGTCCTCATGCCTCCTAATGGCAGCCTCTTGTCAGGTGCATTGCTTATAAAACATTTGTCCTGGAATTCTCTATACCTCAGCCAACTTTTCAACCATAAGCCTCTCCAACTTCGCGTATTCATGTTCCTTCAGCTTAACTGAATTACTCCTGACTCCGTAATGATGCCATAAGCTTGGTGGTTGTTGTTGCTGTTTTGTCCCCAAGCCTTTGTTCATGTTGTTCTCTCAGATCAGAAGTCTTCCCCTCGAAATCTCCAAATTTACTTGTTGTTCAAGGCCCACCTCATATGTCATCGTCTTCATGAAGACTTCTCTGTCCTCAAAGCCTGAGAGGAACCCTGCCTCTGAGCCCTGGAGGCCCTTGGCTTGTGCCCTGCCTGTGGTGCTTATCGTCTTAACTTCTGGTGGAATTCCTTGTGTATGTATCACAGTGACTCCTCCAGATCCGGAACTGACATGCACTCAGGCTGGTTTCCTTCAAGGACCCAGCCACTTCCTGGTACATAGCTTTCTTACCAAGATAACCTGTATCAACACAAGAATTAAGGAAATAATAATAAGTGTTAGAGGAGTTTTACTAACAAACCCGAAACCAAACCTGTTGCTGTCAAGGCAGTTCCAACGCATGGCCACCCCATGTGTTACAGAGTAGGACTGAGCTCCATACTGTTGTCTTGACTGTAATCTTCATGAAAGCAGATCACCAGGAGTTTCTTCTGTAGTGCTGTTGGGTGGGTCCAAACCACCAACCTTCTGGCTAGTAGATGAGTGGAAAGGATATGTACCACCAAAGGACCTAAAAAAAAAAAATCCATTGCCTTCAAGTCGATTCCAACTCACAGCAACCCTATAGGACAGAGTAGAGCTGCCCCACAGAGTTTCCAAGGAGCGCCTGGTGGATTCAAACTGTAGACCTTTTGGTTAGCAGCCGTAGCACTTAAACACTATGCCACCAGGTTTTGGTATTACTAATGGGAGAACAAAAAAGAGAGCAGTCAGTCATTGCTCATTGGGGTGGCCCGTGGAGGTGGCTTCATGGAGAGGGACGGAGTAGAGGTGATTCTTGTAAAGAAATTACATCATCCAAGTCCTGAGCATAGTTACCATGTAGTGCAATGAAATGAGTGTGGGTCATGCGTTCTATTGAAATGACATAAAATTCCAGCTCTGTTATTTAGTAGTTGATCTCATTAACTTATTATTTGTATGATTACTAAGGGGATTAAAGGAAGTAACATGTAAATTAGTTAATATTAGCTACCTTTGGCTGAGTGCTTAGCTCATCTAATCCTCATAATGACTCATTGAGATAAGTATCCTTGTCAGAACCAGCATGACCTGAGACAAGACATGTGCCTAGCTTATGAGATGAAGTCAAGGAATGCCAGTGATTATTTTCTTGTTGGTATTTATTTAAGGCAACCAGTTAACATGCAAGGAGAGTGACCAATATTTTCCCTCCAGTGGTACAGTGAAGCCACAGAATAAATATGGATAATCAATTTACCTGTATGTATGTGAGAATAAAGGAACACTGGTGGCACAGTAGTTAAAACATTTCAGCTGCTAACTGAAAGGTTGGTGGTTCAAACCCACCAGCTGCTTCTTGGGAGAAAAAATGTGGCAGTCTGCTTCCACAAAGGTTATAGCCTTGGAGACCCTTCGGGGCAGTTTACTCTGTTCTATAGGGTCACTATGAGCCAGAATTAACTACAATGGGTTTGGGTTTTTGGTTTATGTGAGAATCTGTGGGGCAAGTGTTAAGGTAGAGTTTCTGTTTTCTTAAATGCTTTGGCCACAGAATACACAAGGAGATCCACAAAATCAACCTTTTTTTGTGTTGGCCAATCGCACATTCTTTTTTGACAACTCAAAGAGCACAAGATTGGAAAAGTTGGTACTTCTTATTACTTTTGTGTTATCAAGAGACTTTTGGACACTAGAGAATAGTCACAACAAAATGAACTGGACACCCTGCTTTGGGAGAATGTATGCTAATTTTATTGGTCCTGTGGGCTAATGCAAGCTCTCCAGAGCTAAGTCGCTGTACTAAAAAAAAAAAAAAAAAAAGTCGCTGTACTAGCCTCAGCAAAATCCTGCAGCTAGGCTTTGAAAAATGAGTTTTGTCACCTTATGAACTGGTGTTTTTTTAACTTCTAATTATTCAAGAGAAAAAATAAAATAAAAACCCACTGGCTCCTATGTATCAGTGTGGCTTCTTGTCACAGTTGCACTGGGTCAAATATTTTGTTTTTGCCTGGAGAAAAAAAGAAATGCAAAAAAACTTATTTAGCTCATGGTGTAAGTAATTTGGAGTATTAAAGCTTCTCTAAAGCATGAAAATAGACACAACCATATTATGGACTACAAAGCAAAATTCACATACATGTTTAAGATTAAAAACACTTAAATAAAATTTTGGTCTTACCTCATTCCATTTTAGTCAGCTCTCCCAGACCCTGGGGGGTTGCTTTGCTCTCCTTTCCTGCCTCTTAAGGGAATCATTTTAGAAGGTAGTCCTAACTTGCCACGAGGTTCTGTTCAGACAACTCTGTTGTAAGTCAGTTCCGACGTAAGTCAAATACCTCTCTCTTTTTTTTCTAAGTTTTCATTATTACTGCCTTTTATTACCAGTATCCTTATAAATCTGATCTTTGAATATCTGAGAGTGAACATCTGAGAATGATAATATTAGCAAATTACACACTGCAACATTGTATGTAGTACATATTACTAATGATAAGATGTAAAAAAAAAAAAGACAGTGGTAAGTGCAGTTCGTTGTAACTCAAATATGTCATAAGTCGGGGACTACCTGTACATTTAGACATAAAGACGTTAATCGTTAACACTTTAGTTTGTATCAACTTAACAGTTTTACAGCAGAGAGAGCAGAAATATCAAGGCACAGAACCCATAGGCTCAGATGGAGGGAACCTGTGGGCTTGTCAGTGCTGAGAAGACAGAGCACTTTCCTGGAGTGCTCTCAGCTGCAGGAGGCTGAAGGCCAGTTGAGGACATTGGACAAAAAGGGCTTCAGCAGGGGAATGTCCAGGGACTTAAGATTTACTTTGTAGTTTGGCTCTGTGCTCCGCATATCATTCCCGTTCAAGGCAGGCCCTCAAAGTGGATGGAGCTCATTTTCTTCTCCCCTCACTCTTCTGTCCCCCTCTCCAAATAACCTCCCCCCCTACCACCCCCATGATCTGATGAGGCTGGCTGCTCCATGATCAGGCAATGGATCTAGGCCCATGATTTGACAGATTCTTAAGGGACTCTGGGGCCATCTGGTCCTACCTCCTTGTTTTCTACATCTGATTAAACCAAGCCATTAGGACCAGCTTCATGGACATGCAACAGAGTCCCATGGTTAGAGGGCCTCACGTTTGCTTTAATGCTCTGATGTTGCCATTTGAACTTCTTAACTTTTGAACAAGGGGCTCTGCATTTTGGTTTTGCACCGAGCCCCACAAAATGTATAGTTGGTCCTATAAGTCATACCAATGTGTTTATGACTTAATGAGTCATAAGGAGAGGCAGATTATCCAATAAGCAAGGTAAGTCAGGTGTGTATCAGGTCATCTGTAATGAACAATTTCACATGGGTTCACAATAAAGATGTGGTGAAACCCATGTGAAATTGTTCCCTACAGATTAATAAGCATAAGTAAGCCCACGCTTACCTTGCTTACTGGGTCATCGTCCCTGTCAGGGGTTGTCAGTTTAAAAAGAGGCTTTGATTCTGCAGGAAGGTGCTGTTGGGCTGGGAGGGAGACAGATGCCCGCCATACCTAGATGCTGAATCTTTGATATGGTAGAAAATGTGAAATTGTTCACTACAGCTGATCTGGTAAGCAAGGGAACACAGTGCTTACCTTGCCCATTGGATAATCCGCCCTAGTCATAAGAATAAATGACTTTAAAAGAGAGTCTTAGGGAGTATGGAAAGGAGGATCTGTTAAGGCCGCCAGGAGGGAGAGTTTTTGGGGAAACAGGAGATTTCCTGGGAATCTCCAAAGCACCCCACTTACAGGTTACATCAGCCCTGCTTTTAGATAGTAAATTATTCCTTATCTCTGTTCTGAATCAACATGTACCCTGTTAAAATGACTCCCTTTTGTTCTACTCTCCTGCAATTGTCGACAACTAGCCATTATCTCCTATGTACTTAAAGACCATTATAGTCACCCCTCAAGACTTTTCCAGGCTAAGAAATCCTAATTCTTTTACCCATCAGCTTGAATCCTTTTTCTTTTTTTTTTTAATTGATGCTTCCTCAAAGAAGAACAGCTAGCTAGTTCAGGTAGCATTGTTAAAACCAGGGTGCAATTAATTTCACATCTAACTACAATCTTGCCAAGGAAAGGAACAGACAAAGACAGCGATGACACCAATGAAAATCACTTTTTGGACTTAAGCTAAAATTAGCTAAACATTTTGTAATTACAAAGTAATTTGAAAATCAAGTAGTTGGACTAAAACATTGATCGGGGAAAGGATGACAGGAAAGGAAAGAACAGAAAAATTCATTGAAAACATCTCACCTGCAGACCAGAGGGAGTTTTTGAGAGAAAGTAGATTGCCGCTAATAGAAATACTGATGCCTCTTATTTAGGCAAAGGCTTTGAGAAGAGAAAACGTGACCTTGTAAAAGCAAGAGAACTAAGTTCTACCCAGTGAAAGCTACAGTTTGTGCCAGCGTGTGAAGAATTTGCACACACATGTCCACAAGGAGAAGTAAAGAGGCCTATTATATTTTATATTTCAATTATAGTGTTCAAATACTGAATGAATATAAATAAATGACATGAGTGGATAAGCGAAACGGGTAAGAACAACAGAGTAGCAACAAAAGGAATAGAGGCTTGATTTGGTGTAATGTCCTGTATTCTTCCAGTAATTCACTTCAGAGAGACAGTCATTTAATTTCTGCAAACTGTGGCCTGAATACATTCTAATGCTTCAGACCAAAACCAAACCCATTGCAGTCGAGTTGATTCCAACTCACAGCGACCCTGTAGGACAGAGAAGAACTGCCCCGTAAGATTTTCAAGGCTGTAAATCTTTACGGAAACAGACTGCCACATCTTTCTCCCTTGAAGCAGCTGGTGTAAAGAACTGTCAACATTTTGGTTAGCAGCTGAGCGCTTAACCACTGTGCCACCAGGGCTCTTTATATGCTTCAGAAAGCCTTTTTTTTCTCTTAAAGACAAGTCACATTTTTATATGTATCTCTGAGTTGAAAGTCCAGTAGCTATTGAGCAAGGTAGTGGGACCTTACTCAATGAGACAACCCAGTTTGTCCCAGAGATGCCTATAGCAGGACACTCATGTCAGGTGGAAGGAGGTGAGATTTAGGGAGCCCTTTTTTTTTGGCCGAATCCTATTTGTTCACTCTTGGGTGGATCATCTAACTATAGTCGGCCCTCCGTACCCGCAGTTCTGCATCCACGGATTGAACCAACCAGGGATCAAAAATATTCAGAAAGAAAAAAGAAAGTTGGAAAAAGCAAAACTTGAATTTGCCATGCACCAAGCACTACACTGAATCCACGGGGATGAAATGACATGTGGGCATACCCTGCTGTAGCCTCCTGTCATTTCACAGATCCTCAGTCTTTCTCCAGCACTCATCGCTTGAGCATTGTTCACCTCGTGTCCCAGCTAAGTGTGTGGTACATACTCTTTGTTTCTGTAAAAAAACGGCTCCTAAAAGCAATTCAGTTGTCAAAACAATCCCTCAAAGACTAAGTTTGAGGGGGTTGAGGAGAATGAGAGGAAGGAGTTTCAGGCTAGTAAGGGATGGCTGGCCAGCTATGGAAAGCACTACAGCCTCAAGAACTTTAAGATCACGGGAGAGTTGGCATCTGCTGGTGCCCAGGGAGCATCAGTGTTCCCAAAAGAGCTCAAGAAACTCAGAGAAGAAAAGGCCTACCTTCCAGAGCAAGAGTTCAATTGTGCTCAAACAACAATTTATATTGTAGGTATTGTAAATAATCTGGATATGATTTAAAGCATACAGGAGGATGTGTGTCGGTTGTATGCAAATACCATGCCATTTTATGTAAGAAATTCAGCATCTGCTGATTTTGGTATCCCCCAGGGCTCCTGGAACCAATCCCCTGAAGATATGAAGGGACAGCTGTACTCTCTTTTTTCTTAAATTAAAAAAAAATTAAATTATTTTTATTGTTGTAAAAATACACATAACGCAATATATGTGCCAATTAACAGTTTTCAGGTGTACAATTTCGTGATATCAATTACGTTAATCAATTTGTGTAAGCACCACCCAAAATCATTGGCAAATTTCCCCTCAACATAAAAAACCACTCACTAAATCAAAACTTCCCCTGTTTCCCTCCCTCCTGCCCCTGGTAACCACTAATAAACTTTGGTCTCTATATATTTGCCTATTCTTGTTATTTCATGTAAGTGAGGTCATACAGTATTTGTCCCCTTGTGATGAACTTATTTCTCTGAGCATAAGGTTTTCTGTTTCTTGATTTTCTTGTGTAAGAAGCACTGAAAATACTAACCTGCTTGAGCATTGTTATGAAAATAGAATGAGTTAACAGATGAGAAAGTACTTTGAAAATTATAAGGTATTGCTTGTGTATGTTTACAGTTGTCCATTAATAACATAAGAAATATAGAAAAAGTCAATCACCTTTATTGGGGGGATAGGCATTTACTGTGACTATGTACCCTGTGCTGTGGGAGATACAAACGGGCTTGGACTACTGCCAACTCTCAGAGAACTTGCAATCTAGTTAAGGAAATACTAATAATACACAAAGTAATACTGATAGTGACCTGTTCTTATATTTATTTAGCATTTTAAATACCTGAAAATTCTTGACTAATACATATTCAAGAAGAGCATATGGCAAGCTCTGGAGTTAGCCTGGGTTTGATTCTCAGTCTACTTACTCATAAGAAAAATAGATGCTTAGAGAAGTCAAATATCTCACCTCAGTTTTCTTGTCTGTAGACTGGGATATGAATAGCAGCACTTAAAGAGTTGTTGTGAGGTTTAAGTGGAACAACGTGCGTGGAACATGAGGCCCGTGCCCTCAATGTGTGTTAGTGGCTTTGTGTGCAGATATATGTCTCCCACACTTATTTGACTTGTATGTTTTTTTTTTTTTTGCTATTTTTGTTAGGGGAGAGCAATCTTAGAGGACTTTTGTTCCTTGAAACCCTCTTTGGGAAATGAGTGTATGATTATAGGCAATACATACCTTAGACATTCAGGGGATGGAGTGAACACTCGGGACTGGGGTCATTAACAAAGCCTTCGTGGACGTGAAGGGACTTCCAAGGAGCGTGGGAAACAAAGTTGGAAAGATAGGACCAGAAAACTACTGAATGTCTGGACAAGGCATTTGGATTTTATCCATGGGTATAGGGAAGCCATTAGTGGGTTTTTTAGGAACAGTGATTTGGTATTGTTATCTATGTGAATGATGTTAAAAGGTGTTGAAAATGCCTGGAGGCAGGGATACTGGCTAGGAATTTATTGAATGAAGTCTGGGTCCAGGCTGGATTGGTGGGATGGAGATATAAACCAGGACAGACGTGAGAGATTGTGAAGGAAGAACCAAGAATAATTGGTGACTGAATATGGATTTGAGGAATGGGGGAGGGGCAAAAATGACTTTGCAGTTGCACTTTATGGTGATTTGCTTCCTTCTTTCAGTGATTCATTTACCAGATACTTTCTGAGTGCTAGCTATCTTCAGCACTCAGAAAATATCTGTTCTCAGTGCTGGAGTATTTTAAAAAGATTGAGACAAGGCCTCTGTTCTCAGAGTGTTCACAGAGTTGTTTCTTTGACAATAACTGTAATTATGTGCATCGAGTATCATAAGCTTGGCGTAAAAAACGATGAAGAGATTTGGATGAGGGTGAACTGAGAAGGCTTGATGGAGAAGTTAACATTGAAGAATGAACAAATCAATCTTAGAAGAAATACAACTGGCATGCTCCTTAGAAGTGAAGATGATGAGACTTCGGCTTGCTTACTCTTATGGATTGAACCGTGTCCCCCCAAAATGTGAGTCCACTTGGCCATAATTCCCAGTTCTGTGTGGTTGTCCACCATTTTGTGATCTGATATGATTATCATTTGTGTTGTAAATTCTAACCTCTATGGTATTAATGAGGCAGGATTAGAGGCAGTTATGTTAAAGAGGCAGGACTCAATCTACAGGATTAAATTGTATTTTGAGCCAATCTCTTTTGAGATATAAAAAGAAAGAAGGAAGCAGAGAGGAGAGGGACCTCATTACCACTAAGTGAGAACTGCCAGGAGCTGAGCACATCCTTTTGACTCGGGATCCCTGAACTGAGAAGCTCGTAGACCCAGGGGAAGATTGATGACAAGGACCTTCCCCTAGAGCTGACAGAAACAGAAAGCCTTTCCCTGGAGCTGGCACCCTGAATTCAGACTTCTAGCCTCCTAAACTGTGAGAGAATAAACTTCTATTTGTTAAAGCTATCTACTTGTAGTATTTCTGTTACAGCAGCACTAGCTAACTGAGACACTTTAGACACATCACCAGGAAAGACCAGTTGTTAGAAAAGGATGTCTTTGTTGGTAAAGCAGAGGGTCGGTGAAAATAAGGGAAATCCTCAATGAGATAAATCGACACAGTAGCTGCAACAATGGACTCAAACATACCAATAATCATAGAACAGGACTGGGCAATGTTTTGTTCTGTTATAAATAAGGTTGCCATGAGTCACAGCCCAGCCCACGGAGAATAACAACAACAACAAAAAGGAAAAGAGTATCAGAAATGAAGCACAAGAGGTATCCGATACAACTACTAACCAACAAGCTCTCTGCTGGGCTCTGGGTGGGCTCCTGTCTGTCCATATTGTTCTCATGAACTGATGCTCAGAATTAAAGTTGATTCCAACTCATAGCCACCCTGTGTAACAGAGTAGAACTTCCTCAAAGGGTTTTTTGGCTGTAATCTTTACAGAAGCAGATCACTAGGCTCCTGTGGAGCCTCTGGGTGGGTTTGAACTGCCAACCTTTAAGCCTTCCAAATATAATCTATCTAGAGAAGATTTTAGAACAGAAATGAATAGAAGAGTGAGGGGTGGAACGATGATTTAAGATGAACATATCACAAATACTTGACACATGCACTCTCCTTAATCCTCCAAACAAGACCCTGGTAAAGTTTAGCAACAAACATCTAGGATTTGGCAGACACTGTGCTAGGTGCTGGAGAGTAGGGAACACCTCAACGAATAAGACATAGTCTTGACCTTAAGGTGAGACCAAAAAACCAAACCGAACCCACTGCCGTCGAGTTGATTCCGACTCATAGCAACCCTGTAGGACAGAGTAGAACTGCCCCATAGAGTTTCCAAGGAGTACCTGGCGGATTTGAACTGCCAATCTCTTGGTTAGCAGCTGTAGCACTTAACCGCTACGCCACCAGGGAGACCAAAGAGGTAGCCAAATAATCATAATTCAAGGTGATATGGGCTGCAATACAGATGCCTATAAACCAAACAAAACCGAACCCATTGCCGTCAAGTTGATTCCAACTCACAGAGACCCTATAGGACAGAGTAGAACTGCCACATATGGTTTCCAAGGAGCGGCTGGTGGATTCAAACTCCCAACCTTTTGGTTAGCAGCCGAATTCTTAACCACTGCACCACCAGGGCTCCATAGAGCAGAGAAAGACTACAGAGAAGAGTATGATTAACTTTTTGGTGGGTAGTGGGATCCGAGACAGCTTTAGAGAGGATGTGGGGCTTACAAGGATTTTGAGGTGGTTCTGTTGCTTATTATGTGTGTGAAGAGCACGTGAGGGATCCACTTTACCCAGACTGTAGCACAACCTGAACTGCTGGCGAAATTTAAGTCCTAGGATTCCTGGTTTCAAGTGAACTGTGAAATCACTACACACTCCTTACGTTAGAAGCTCTATTCAATCCATTTCATCTTAAACAAATATTCCTGGCTTAAAATTGCAGCCTTTTACTTATGTGTGTACTTGAGTATTTTAAGCCATTGTTCCATCTTGGAGGAATTATATCTTTCCCATATGAATCACTGTTTCAGATTTTCCTAGTGTACAAAAAGAGACCTTGATTGCAAAAGGTTAAATTGAAGATGAAGTAGGGTCTTTTTTTCCTCCTCTTCCCTTGGCAATAGCACTGCAGAGCCTTTGTAAACAAAAGCCAGAACGCAGACAGTCTAGGAGCAGTTTCAGCTGAAAAAAGTACGCTTATTTTAATTTTTTTAAAACATGGTGCATTGAAGAATAGTTCAGGAAAATAAGGAGCAGGTGGCTGTTGCAGCCTGCAGGGCAGAAGGCCTGGTGTAAAGACAAAAAGCTCCTCCACACCCGGGCTCTGTGGTCCATCATGTGAACCCACATATCACTTTAGCACTTGGACAGAGGACAAAGCTGAGCTTCAGTGTCCTCCACCCCCCAGTCCCAGGCCTCCCAACTAACATATGGGAAGGATTTAGAGACAAGGGGAAAGCCCAGAAATCAAGTGTTGAGAGAAACGATAAAGCTAACAGCTGGAATTCATGAAGTTCCTTATTAAATGAAGGATTGATAGCCAGAAATCCAAAACACCTTTTCCCAAAAGAAAGACAAATTAATAGCTTGAGGACAAAAATGGCTTCCCAAGATTCTTGGCTTCTCTTTGAGTATAACCACAACGCTGATGTTTGTTTTTACGAGGGCTAGCTATAGTTAAAGTTTGTTATAATTTTTGAATTATTGCATTCAAGGATTAATATGGTGAGTGCCAAAAAGGAATCTAAAATTGCATCACTTTCACATCTTACTTTCAAATCTTTCTGACCAGTGTATGTTAATATTAAGTGAAAATACTTATTTATGCAGACTTTACACATACATCATCTTATTTAATCCTACCCCTAAATAATAAGATATAATTGTTTTATAACCTTTTCACTACTTGTGAGAAAATCAGTTCTCAAAGAGGTTGAGTGATTTGCCCAAGATTGCATGTTGGCCAACTAGTACTTAAACCCAGCTTTTCCACTCCACACACCGCCCCCCATGGGTGTATCCACTGCACTGAGTGAGTTTCCTAAACGTGGATGAGTTTATAAATCACCCCTGGAGCTTTTTAAATTTACTGATTCCTGTAGTGGGCTCTAGGGTCTACATGCTTAAAAATCCTTTAAGTGGTTCTGATGATCAGCCTCCTTTTGGAGCTATTGTATTAAGATAAATGAAACATCATTCTCTTGCCAATCAGTATACATTCTTCTTTGCCCCGGGGATGTAGGCAACTGGATATGTTGAAGGCCAGCAGAGTCACACCTGGGAAGCATTAGAATCCACCCAACCATGCAGCCTGCAACAATTTGGAATGAGGCAACCTGGTTTGATGACTGGCGTCTGGAAGCATATGATAAAGGGAAGCTTGAAAATAATGTTTCCCAGCCTTTTCCTAGGCAATGGTACACCTGCAAAATGGCTGGGACACAGCGTAGGACTGCTGACATCAAAGATGGCGTACCATGGTTTAAGAACAGTTGGTCACACTGCTGCCTGCAAATACATCCAAACCAAACTCGAAGGAGCTTGATAGGCTACCATCAAAACACAACAGGCTTAATCCTTGAGTTTCTGGACAGAGATGAGAAGTGCGGTGAATATGAAAAATAGCAAGATTCTTATCTGAGAGTAGCCAGGTTAATTTTTCTTTGCTGTTTTTGAGCATAAGGAGGTGATTTATATACTCTGATGCTTGGTGGACCTAGCATTGAATCCCAGTTATGTCACTTAGTGACCTTGGGCAAGCCACTTAACCTCTTTGAGCATGTTTCCCCATACACACAGAGAGGGTAATGATACTTTCATCATAGAGTATTTAGAGGCATAAACAAAATAACGTATATAAAGTGTTTAGCCCCAAACCAAACCAGTTGTCATCAAGTCAGTTCCAGTTTGTGGTGAGTCCATGTATCGAAGAGTAGAACAGTGCTTCATAGGGTTTTCATGGCTATGATCTTTGAAAAGCAGACCATCAGGACTTTCTTCTGAGGTGCCTCTGGGGGTGGGGTGGGGTTTGAATTGCCAACCTTTTTGTTAATAGTCAAATGCTTAACCATTTGCATCACCTAGAGATTCCGTGTTTAGCCCAGTGCCTGTAAATATCAAGTTCTCTGTAAGGTACAGTGTTATTACTGTCTCTCACATCCAAGTAATCTTAAAATTTAATCAGTAAAAAATATAAATACTTTAATGATATCTTAAGCAAGCCAGATTTCAAATGAAGGAAAATTAGATATAGTAAAAAGCAAGGAAAGCACACTATGCATAATGTCCTACCTTAGTCAGGCCCTGCTTCCAGCTTCCAGATACATGTGGGACAAAGAGCAGCAGTGGCTGTGGCAAGCATCTGAACATCAGAAATTGTATCTGTGCAGGGCGGAGAATGGACAGTGTGCTCAAGAATTTGGAAACCAGGGGAATAAAAGCATCCTCTGCACCTAGTGGGCTAAGACAGAGACATGAAAGTCACTTCTGAGAATCAATTTAAATGGAGTCAGCAAGACTGGACTGTAACCTGATTAACTATATTAACATATCTAAAGAAAGAAGTCATCATTCAGAACTGCAGTTGGCCAGCACTGGAAGAAGAGAAAATGGAAAGTCAGGCAAATGTTGGCACATGACCTCCCAGAATATCCTGGGAAGAAGGAACCTTAGTTAATGAACTTTGAATATTCCTTCCCCATTGGCAAGACCATTCACACTGTGAGATATCTATCTTAGGCCATCTTAGCCCAAAGCCATTACACAAAGTGGTTGGCTTTAAACCACAGAAATTTGTTATCTCACAGTTCTGGAGGTTAGAATTCTGAATTCAGGGCATCAACTCTAGGGAGAGGTCCTTGTTTGTCTCATTCAGCTTCTAGTAGCTGCTGGCAACCCTTAGCATTCCTGGGCTTGTAGATGTATCTGCCTCCATCTTCACATGGTTTCCTCCCCTGTATGTGTGTCTTTTTTTGTCTGTACTCCCCTTAGTAAGACACCAAAGAAAAGGGATTAGGTTTAGGACCTACCCTACTCCCTTATGACCTCATTAACATAACAAAGGAAAAATCCTACTTCCAAACAGGATTACATTCACAGGAACAGGAATTAAAACTAAAAACCCCATTGCCCTCCAGTCAATTCCAACTCATAGCCACACTATAGAACAGCGTAGAACTGCCCCATAGAGTTTCGAAGGCTATAAATCTTTACAGAATTAGCCTGCCACATCTTTCTCCAGTGGGGCCACTGGTGGGTTCAAACCGTTGACCTTTTGGTTCGCAACTGAGCACTTTAACCACTGCGCCACAAAGGTTCCTTGGTACAGGGGTTAGGATTTCAAAGTACATTTTTGGGGACACAATTCAATCCATAACAGCTTACTTGCCTTATTGCATTGTAAGGACCTGTTTATTTTTCTGTCTCTCTGCTAAACTGAGGACAGGGCAGGCTTATTACTCATCACAGTGTTCCTAAAGCCTAAAAGAGTGCATCAGCATATAGCCCAAACTCAATAAGAAAAAGAGGCCTTGGGTGGTGCAAATGATTGGTGCGCTTGGCTGCTAACCTAAAGATTGGCAGTTTGAGTTCACCCAAAGGCACCTTGGAAGAAAGCCCTGGTGATGTACTTCCAAAAAATCAGCCATTGAAAACCACCCTATGGAGCACGGTTCTACTCTGACACATAGGGTCACCATGGCAGGATGGACTTGTGGTCAATAAGGAAAGTGAAATATTTTTTTGTAAGGTAGATATTTTAGAATTTGTGGTCCATACTGTCTATGTTGCAACTATTCAACAGTGCCATGAGCGTGGCCATAGATGATATGTAAGTGAATGGGTGTGGATGGATTCTAATCAAACTTAATGTAAAAATTGGTGGTGGGTTGGATTTGGCCCATGAGCTGTAATTTGGTAACTCCTGCCTTAGAGGATTATTGTACCAGAAATGTGATGTTTAAACCATAAACCCTCCAGAATCCTAAGGGTTCCTTGGAGTTCTCTTAGGGGCCAGTGAGGGGTAGGGAAGAAGAGGTAGATGTCAGAATCTCAGACTCCACTATCTCACCAGAGCAACTGCTCCTTTTTTATACTCTGGGCATCAGTGGAAGATTTTATCTAACTTGTAATTCACACTGTCTTGTGTTTGTATAAAAATATATTTGACTTATGATTTTTCAGTAATTAGGATTGACTCATATTTTGATTCAAAAATGAATCATTCATAACCCATTGCTAAAGTAGATGTGTACATTAGCCAGCAGGTACATGGTCTTACAATAACTCACTGAATCATTTTTCACTTAAAAAAATGGGCATGAGAGGAAAAGGTGGATGAGTCTTTAGCCTCCTAGAGGGGCTGAGGTTAAAGAAAAGTTTGAGAATCATTGTATTCGCAAAGGGTTCCAGGGCTAAAAAATGGATAAACCACCCATACTAGATGATCTCTAATCAGGATAGCGTCGTTCAGTGGTGGATTTCTCACCTTCCATGTGGGAAACTAAGTTTAGATTCTCCGCGAATGCGTCACATGCACAGCAACCACTGGTTGGTCAGTGAAGGCTTGCATGTCGCTATGATGTGGAGGAGGTTTCAGCGGTGCTTCCAGGCTAAGACGAATTGGAAAGAAAGGCCTTGTGATCTACTTCTGATGGTCAGCCAATGAGAACGCTGTGGATCACAATGGTCCAATCTGCACCTGATCATGGGAATGGAGCAAGTCTGGGCAGCCGCTGTCCCGTTGAGCATGGAGTCACCAAGAGTCAGGGGCTAGCTCCACAGCAGCTAACAACAACGGATGACTTTAAAAATCCCCTTTCAGTCGTAAAATTCTATTTCTAGGGTCCTATTTTTGACCATTACTGAGCATTCTTTGAATATATAGATAAAACACATACTGGGTAAACCATCCAGTCTTTGCTTTTCACCACGATTACATGACATTCATTCTCCACTTCATTGGTTCACAACCATTAGTGTGCCCTGGTGGCACAATGGTTAAGTGCTTAGCTGCTAACTGAAAGGGTGGCAGTTCAAATCCATCCAGTAGCTCCATGGGAGAAAGACCTGGTGATCTGCTCCCATAAAGATTCCAACCTAGAAAACCCCATGGGGCAGTTCTACTCTGTAGAACTTACTGAAAACACGTAGGCTTGGCTACCCCAGACCTACTGTCAGAGTCTTCAGGAATTGGGCCATAGGCATGAATATTTTGATGAAACTGTATGGTTTGACTCTAATGTTCACCAAAAGCTAACCATGGTTCTACCCTATTCTTTGCTTGTCAAGAATTGTAAAAAGGAAGAAAAGAATTTCTAATACTAGGGATGTCTTGGGGATACATTGAGAAGCAGTGTTTTAGGCCTCATGTGACAGAAACAAACAAAAAGGCTATTAGACTGTGGGTGAGAGTACTGTATATTGTACAATGGTCTTGGGCTATGCCGACAGTGTCAGTGAGCAGTTTGGTAAGCAGTGGAATTGTGTGTGTCTGTTTGATGTCTGTGTAGGTGTCATTATCCTTAGAAATGAGAAAATCAAAGTCCAGATAATTGAAATAAATTGTGTAAGTTCCAACAAAATGTTAGTGGCAGAGCCAGACTTTGAACCAGGTTCTTTTCACCCTGTTGGTGGTGGGCCAAAGCCAGGCCTTGCCATACAGCAGATAAATGATAGCACATGTCCACAAATTAGCTATCCTAACATGGCTGCAGTGTAACTGGGCATCTGTGAGGCCCAGTCATTATTTTATAGCCTAGACCTAATGTGGCACAGTGGTTAAGAGCTCAGCTGCTAAACCAAAAGTTGGCGGTTTGAATCCACCAGCTGCTCCTTGGAAACCTTATAAGGCAGTTCTACTCTGTCCTGTAGGGTTGCTATGAGTTGGAATTGACTTGATGGCAATTGGTTTGGGTGTGGTTTTAGGGCTACTGTAGTGATACAGTGTTGTGTGTGATAGCAAGAAGTTTTACCTGGATCCCAAGTTTAGTCTGGGGAGACATGGCTCATCAGAAAGCATTTTTTTGTATGCTAAGGAGTTTCAGGGAGAAACTGCAGGCATGGTGCTTCCCATGACTTGTCAGGAACTCTTCTCCCTGCCACTGGATAGGCTGACTGACCTATAGTGTGCCAGAACTACAGAGTGTGAGAGGCTGCTCATGGGTCTCCTTGACTCATGCCTTCTCATATCATTTAAAGAAATGCGTATCCTTTATGCTCAATGGAGTCAAATATGATCTGCATACTGTTATGGAATGAATTGTGTCCCCAGAAATGTGTGTCAACTTGGCTAGGCCATGATTCCCAGTACTGTGTGGTTGTCCACCATTTTGTGATCTGATGTAATTGTCCTAGTGTCATAAATCCTGACCTCTATGATGTTAATGAGTCACGATTAGAGGCAGTTATGTTAATGAGACAGGACTCAATCTACAGGATTAGTTTGTATTTTGAGTCAATCTCTGTTGCATAAAACAAGAAAATCAAGAAGAGAGGAGAGGGACCTCAAACCACCAAGAAAGAAGTCCTGGGAGTGGAGCACTTCTTTTGGTCCTGGGGTCCCTGAGCTGAGAAACTCTTAGACCAGGGCAAGATTGATGGCAAGGACCTTCCCCCCAGAACCAACAGAGAGAGAAAGCCTTCCCTTGGAGCTGGCACCCTGAGTTCGTACTTCTAGCCTCTGGGAGAGAATAAACTTCTGTTTGTTAAAGCCATCCACTCGTGGTTTATCTGTTATAGCAGCGTTAGATAACTAAGACACACACCTTGCTCAAACTCAGCCTTATGCTGGCCTCACAGGAGCAGAATTTCATGACCAGAGCACCTCCAATGGTCTAGAAGGGCATCGTGATATTTTTAAAAGACTTGTTTTATAGCCAAAGTAATTTGTCTTTCATTTTTTAAAAAAAGTGTCATGAACACTTGAAAGTCAGTTTTTTTAATTTAAGATCAGTGATTTGACTACATCTTGATACTGTACAAAGAGCACTAAACTCAAAATCGAAAGACCTGAATTCCAAATCTGATTTGACTACCAAGTCGTTGTATGACCTTTTATAAAATATTTTTACGGATTGTTTTTCCTTTATTTGTAAAACTGGAGAGTTGGTCTAGTACTTAGGGGATCCCCAAAGTTTCTTTTGGATTTACAATTGTTTAATTCTTTTATCTGTTTTGCTTACTGCTATACTCCCAGCATCCAGGGGATGTGGCGGGTACATAGAATAAAGGAATTGAAGTGGATCAAGGAAAAGTTTGTGTTTGAACCCAAAAAAATCCAAGCCTGTTTGAATTCAAAATCCATGGTCTTTGTATGGCATATCCTGCTGATTGTTTAATTGAGTATAGACATTGGGGGTCAGAATTCTTGAGATGCTGGGAATCACAATTCTGGTCAGTTAATCTAAAATCATTACACTTTTTTCTAATCTCGAGACGTCTTAATCGCAATCTGCCAAAATGTGTTTTTCAGCTCTAAACAATGATGATCCCTCTGAATAGCATATGAGGAATTAGATAGTGGGCAGAGGGAATGGAACCAGATGTTAAACCTCTAATACAAATAAGTGTGTGCAAAGAAGAGAATACCTGTAGGGTAGGGAGGTGGTACCGAGAGGAGCGCGATTTACTTTATGGCAAGTGGAAGGGTCAGAGAAGCCTTCAGAGAGGTGGGAAGGCCTGAAAAGATCCTGAGATGGTACATATTCCTTACCACGTGTGCAAAACGGGGAGACAGTGCACTCAAGGGATCTCCTTAGGCTAAATTACAACCTGAACCACAGGCAGAATTAAACACAGCCAGCGTTCCTAGTTCCCAGTCAGCCATGAAACCACTAGATTTTCCCTTATGTTAGAAGTTATGTTTCAGTTTAAGCAACTATTCCTACCTTAACCATTGTAGCCTTTTCCTAAAGTGTGTATTTGCATATTTTGTCATTGTTCCCTCTCCTAGGAAGCATAATTTTTCCATAAATCACTGTTCTGTGTTATTCTAGTATGCTGAAAGACACTTTGATTGTTAAAGGTTAAATTGGAGATGAAGTTGGGTAAACCAAGTGGGATTTGTGAAGTCTGTGGAAGTGTTGAGTCAGCTGCCTGAACTGTTAAGTGGAACCTGTTGCTCTGCCGCTTGAATCTGTTCCCAGTGTCTCTGGTTTCATATTGGTTTATGACCAATGACTAATGCTGCACCCATGAATCATTAAACCCATTCTGCACTTTCTTGGTTTCCTAATCTTTTTGGAATTCATCCTTGTGTCCAGTGGTACAGTGCTCTAGCTTGGTATTCAGATGACTGAGTGAACAGAAATGGCAATAAAAATGTATATGTGGTATAGCTGTTTCAAAATGCAATTCCCTTTAGAGAAGGCTTCTGAGCAAATCAGATTCCTCCCAAGCCATTTCAAATCCTTTGAAATATTTGATGCTTTCCAGTTTTCTTTGCACCTTCATGAGAGGTCAACAAATGCAGTGAGAGTATCTGCTAGCCCTGCACCCAGTTACTTTGCCACAAAATTCAGACTTTACGAGGTAGCTCTACTTTCTAATGCTCTTGATTAACTGTACTAATAGAAGAAGGCAGAAGCATGGATAATCTAATATAGCTAGCAGCTGATGAATATGCATGTGTTTGATGTTCTAGAAAACTACTTTAAAGGAAACAGTGAAGTGCCATTGATGGCTAAACTTAGGATGAAAATAGAAGATGTCTAACGTCTTGATGACTGCTGAATTCCCTGAAATTCGTATCATTTTAAAAGCTGATATTTTCACATAATAAGCTAGGAATGGCCTGGAAACTGGCAAAACGTGTTAGACTAAGTGGGAGGGAGGTGGTTTTGTGTGGGGAAGGAAAAGGGTATATCCTGCTTACAGGGGTGGGGCAGGAGCTGGGGGATAGATTTAGCTGCTAACACAGACTGGCATTTAGCTTTACCCATCTAAGCACACGGTCCAAATGGTAGAGTCTAGGCAGGGAATCCACTTCAAGTGGAAGTAATTGATGAGTATCCTTCAGGTAGGTGGATGGAGCACAGTGATGGAGAATCCAGACAGATGTGATGCTCAGGAGTTCAGGTGGAGATGTCCCATCATTCTCTTCTGGAGCGGTGGTAGAGAGGTGTACAGAAGGGACGGCGTGAACAGGGGGCTGGTCTGCACGGTCAGGGCTGAGACTGAGTAGGACAGAGTAGCGTATACAGTTAAGAGAATGGTGAATCAGGTAAGAGGATCCAAACTGGTCACAAGGAGAACAACTTGATGCCGATGTTGGTATCCTGAGTCGAAGCCAGGGGAATCATGGAACCAAATGTATGAGAACAGGGAGCCATGGGTTTAAATGTGAGGGTGGTCCTGTGGTACACCTGAGACACAGAGGTATGGCTCAGCTATCTTTTATGTGCTCTTTGGAGTGATATGTAGGGACTCCAGCTGCAATTAAAAGATAGGGGATGTAGACAGACAAGTGATAAATTGTTTTCAGGGAGGTCTGTTTTCTGGTTGTGAGGCACTGTCCAGCAGCACATCCACATGCCAGCGCCTAAGCTGAAGTCACCCAAACCCAGTGCTGTTGAGTCAATTCTGACTCAGAGCGGCCCTATAGGACAGAGTAGAACTGCCCAATAGAGTTTCCAAGGAGTGCCTGGCAGATTCGAACTGCCAACAGTTTGGTTAGCAGCCGTAGCTCTTAACCACTGTAGCACCAGGGTTTCCGC
Organism: Loxodonta africana; assembly: GCF_030014295.1. Classification (NCBI taxonomy): domain Eukaryota; kingdom Metazoa; phylum Chordata; class Mammalia; order Proboscidea; family Elephantidae; genus Loxodonta; species Loxodonta africana. The sequence continues at coordinate 78,937,260 of NC_087345.1, read as the reverse complement.
TGAAGTCACAGGTGCCCGGAAAGCATGTGCTCTGAGTGGATTTTCTATGATTGGCCTGAAGAGGTCATAGATTGTGTTCAGGTAGACATTGTTTCGGTCTTCTCCTTTCTCTGCAGTCTGAGGTGTGGATGAGTATCGGTGTGGGCCAGAGGGAACACCCAGAATGGAGGGACTAGCCTGGAGAGAGTGGATAGGTAGACAGGCTGGCAAATTTTATCTATATTTATCCAATAATTCAGAAGGAGCCCTTGTGGAGCAATGATTAAAGTTCCCAGCTGCTAACCAAAAGGTTGGTGGTTCGAACACACCAGCTGCTCTTCGGGAGAAAGATATGGCAGTCTGCTTCTGTAAAGATTTACAGCCTTGGAAACCCTATGGGGCAGTTCTACTCTGTCCCACAGGGTTGCGATGAGTTGGAATTGACTTGACGGCAGTGGGTTTGTGTGGGTTTATTCCATAATTCAGATGAGAGACATACTTTCCAAAGTATTCCACAAGAGAAAATCAGTTGAGTTACTTAATAGTCACTTTGTATACTTCCTAGGAAACATGCCGCTACAAAGTTTAGCTCTCAACATTTGTTGAGATGTGATCCAACACTAACAGCACTGCACTTCTTTACCGGAGCATTATACTACTCCGTGTTTACTTGAAGAAACTCAGTCCTCAAATATTTTCTCCCCTCTTCCTGAGTGGAAATGAAAATAATAGAGTTTTGTCCTTCATAACTCCATTTCCAAAAGGGAGCTGCAGGGATGCTGCTGGGAGGGCTTGGTTAAGAGGTTTTGTAATTATGGCTGCATTAGGCTGAAACATTAATTGCTGAGATTGACTTCAACGGGATGTCAACGTCAATGCAATAGCATTTAGCCACCATTTCCTGACATCCACCATTGGGAGAAATTAGCCTCAGCGTTTAAAGGTAACCTGCACTTATTGATGAAGAGGTATATAAACAGGGTGAGTTTTTTGCGAGGGTATATCCAGATAATTTCAGAACTTGAGGTGGGTTAAGGGATGCTGTGTTTCTTTCATGTTAATTGCTCTTGAGTTGATTCCAACTCATGGTGATGCCATGTGTGTCACAGTAGAACTGTGCTCCATAGGGTTTTCAGGCTGTAGCCTTTCAGAAGCAGATCACTGGGCCTGTCTTCTGAGGTGTCTCTGGGTGGGTTCGAACCACCAACCTTTCAGCTAGTAGTCAAGAGCTTAACAATTTCTACTGCCCAGGAACTCCATGTTTCTTGTACGACTTCTAAAAGTCAGGTCACTTCTGTTGACTCAAACTCAGTCATCTTGAGTTCCTAGGACTAAGTCAAAAGGAGAGCACAGTTCACCCATGGGAAAACCATGAATTTACTCTGTACCCAAAGTTCTTTAATTTGTGACTTCTCACCAATTCACTACACTAATCTCTTGCTGTCAAAATCTAGTTTCAGAAGTGCCCAAACAAATCAATTTTGCCTATTGATCATTCATGACTGCTAATTGCTGTAGCCTAGGATTTGATTTGGTAGGGGCAAAAAAAAAAAAGGCTGTTTGTTCTATTGCTAGATATGTTTTTCTAAGAAGATGCTTGCTACTGCTATATCAGCGATTCATTTTTTAATGTAAAAGTAGTTGAATAACCTTGTAAAAATGGTATCATTTGTTGGCGTTAAAGCTGAGGTTGCCTTCAGGCTGTGTTAACTTATGTATCTACTTTTACTTAATTCCTCTGTTATGTTTTAATTTATCAGCTGTCCCTGTGCAAGACAAGATGCCTATTTTTCAAACAAGATTAGCTTCTTTGATATTAGGCAACCCATTTTTTTCTCTCCAGAGCACATCTTCAGAGGAATGGAAGGATATATTTTCTTTGAAAAACCATCCATCCTGTCTCTGGTTTCACAAATACAAAGGAAGTCTGCAAAGGTGAAGGATGGAAACTGACTTGTTGATGCAAATTTTGATGACAAAATCTTTCCATTGTTGGCTAATCTTTTTACTAGAGGAAATATGAAAATGGCTTCATGGGTAAAGAAGATGAAGTTTCCTTGACAATTTATAGGATCAGCCCATGCTGGGTAGTTTAGTTGTAATGATTTGCTCTTGGGAACAGGGGCAACTTTGTTGCCACATCATTCATGTGAACCCTGAATTGAAGTGTGTGTGGGAGAGATTCACTCAAGAGAGGCCCACCTTGAATGTGTGAGAGTTGTGGATTTTAAAATGCAGCTTTGTGTGGCCAGGTTTTTGACATCCCAAAGCAAAAGCTTTTTTTTTTTTTTTTTTAACCCTAGGGTGAAAATTAAAATGGGATAAACAGCTACTTTGGATTAAGACAACCCTCTCTTTGCAAGACAATTTGGTTTAGCAATAATGCCTTTGGAGTTCAAAGTTTACATTTCCTGCTGCCGATGTGATATGTGTATATTTATCAGCACTCCATTGCGCCAGCAGGGCTTTGTCTTTCTATTTATACATATGTAACAGCCACGTTTCCCACTGTACCCAGTCTGTTGGGTATAATCTAAGACCATGTTGTCCAATGTCTCAGCCACTAGCCACATGTGGCTACTGAGCACTTGAACTGAGGCTAGTCTGAATTGAGATGTGTTCTACGTGTAAAATCCACACTGTATTTCAGAGACCTAATACTAAAAAAAGAATGGAACGTATTTTAATAATTTTTACATTGATTAAATATTGAAACGGCAATATTTTGGAAATATTTGGGTTAAAATATATTATTAAAATTAATGTAATCTGTTTATTTTTACCTTTTTTTGATGTGGTCATTAGGAAGTTGATCATGGTGACCCCATGTGTGCAGAGTAGAATGGCTCCATAGGGTTTTCAGACAGATTTCCAGGCCTGTCTTCTGAGGTGCCTCTGGGTGGGTTTGAACCGTTAACTTTTCGGCTAATGGCAGAGCACTTAACTGGTTACCATGAATTGAAATTGACTCCATGGAAACTAAGAACAACAACAATTAGGAAATTCACCTATGTGCTCACATTTGTAGCTAGCATTATATTTCTATCGGACAGCACTGGTCTAAGAACACGTGTCATGACCGTCCTCTGGCATTCAGCAATGAGCTGTGTCAAGTTACTGGGAACTCTGGTCCCCAGGTCCTGATATTCAGGGGTCCTGTCCCTAGTGTTTTCTCTGGGACTCTGCACCCAGCCTCCTCTGAGCCATGACTCCTGGCAAGATCCCCTTTCCTGTCTCCTTCACTCCATGTTTGATCTGCCCTCTTAGCTCTGCTGCTGTTCCTATCATTGCTTCAAGACATGGCTGACTCCCCCCCACCCCCCATTCACTGCTGAAGGGGAGAGGAGGGAGGGCCTCTTTTCTAACTGTTGCAAACACTCTTGTTCATTTATTTATTAATTTTTAAGGAAACACATAGTTTGACTATTTCCCACAGATTCTCTGATGGTAGAAATTCCCCATTAACCTTACTTTTTCAGTTTATTATTTCGGTAAAGACTTGACCTTAGTTCCCTTGGGGCTCCTTTGGAAAACAATACAAACATCATCACACAGTGGATTGCACTCCAACTAGTTCTTCTTTGCCTTTCCCTGATGCTGTCATCTTGGAGTCCCTGGGTGGCACAACTGGTTAAGCTCTCAACTGCTAACCAAGAGGTTGGTGGTGTGGACCCACTCAGATGTACCTTAGGAGAAAGGCTTGGTGATCTGCTTCTGAAAGGTCACAGCCTTGAAAACCCTATGGAGCAGTTCTACTCTGCACACATGAGGTCGTCATGAGTTGAAATCAACTCAGTGGCAACTAACAACAACAACAATGCTGCCATCAGGGGAATTTCTTCCACATACCACATGCTGCCCAGATATTGAGGCCCAGCTGTAGATTTCTGGAGTCCCTGGGTGGTGGAAATGTTAATGTACTCAGCTGCTAACTGAAAAGTTGGCAGTTCTAGTCTACCTAGTGGCGTCCCAAAAGAAAGGACTTGTAATCTACTTCAGAAAAATCAGCCATTGAAAACCCTGTGGAGCACAATTCTACTCTGATACACGTGGGGTTGACATGAGTTGGAATCAGCTTGATGGCCACGGGTTTTGTAGTTCACCAGTGTTTAGTCATATCTCCTTCTCTCAGATACGGTCATGTCCTGACTTCCTGAAATACGTAGAGGGTACCCAGCTTGGCCCTTATTCTATGACAATTATTACATATTTTGTTCTCGATAATTGCTAACGGTTCTACTCTGTCCTATAGGGTCACTATGTGTCGGAATTGACTCAACGGCAACCAGCTTTCAGCATTTGTCAAATATGGATTAAAGTCTAGTGTCAGCTTTTACAATGAAAGCTGAATTAGAGAATGTGGACTGGGCTCTTAGCTCATACCCTGGTTGGTACTTCATACCAGTCCCAAGTGGAAAGGCTAGAGAATGCTGGATCTCCTGGAGGAGGGAAGGTACTATTTGGGAGCAGGAAATAGAGGGGGAGAGAACACCCTGCATGAGGGCCTATGAGCCAAGAGAGCAAGAGGTTTGGCTTGAGCAAGCATAGGTGCAGTGACCTTATTCTTGATAAACAAGGTCCCATGGATTTCGGGTGCTCCTTGCCTCACCTATCGGATAAGTTACTCTGCCTCTCCTTGGGAGAAATGAGTGAAGACATGGAAGGAAGGACCCAAGTGTTTGCTCCTGTACTCTCCCTTATTGGAAGTACAGCAGAAGTTTCTTCTTTCCATGGGATGTGAGAGAGGGGAAGTAAGTCATCCCCATATTACTCAGTGTTAAATCATAATATCATAGAGGATCAGAGTTGATGAAAACAAAAACAGTTGCCGTCGAGTCAGTTCTGACCGACTCATGGTGACCCTGTGCATTGCAGAGTAGAACTGCTTCACAGAGTTTTCAAGGCTTCAACCTTTCAGAGGCACATTGCTAGGCCTTTCTTCTGAAGCACCTCTGCTGAGGCACGGGTTTGAATTGCCAACTTTTTGATTTAGTTAAATGCTTAACCATTTGCACTACCCAGGGAACCTTCAGAGCTGACAGGAGCAAGAAATACTGTCTTGTCATGCACTACCATTATAGATGAGGAAACAGCTCCACAGAAGTAAAGTACCAGAGACTGAAGGAAGCTCCCCAAGCTCTTTCCCTGTAGTGTCTCCTACATATTAACACCTCTGAAATAAATTGAAAAACAAGCTTCTACTTTGATACAGCTGGTGCCTCAATAAAAATTTGCATTTGTGTTTTTGACTTTAAATTATTTGCAATTTTTTCAATACAATTAACAAATAAGATTGAAAATCCCACATAGGAAAGTATTTACACATTGGTTTGGCACATTTGGTGTGGATTTACATGCAACAGCAGAACTAACCCTATTGAGAGCTTTAATGCTTTCATTTCAGTGCCATAAATTTACACAGACCTTGAACAAGGGATCCCCAGAAGGGATGGCGTCTGTGACTCAGATAGCGCTGTTGTTATGTAGAGAGAATCGAGCCCACTGAATCTTTTAGCCAGACTGTGTATGTCCAACAAGGTGCTCGCTTGGATAAATATAAAAATCCCTAGAATTAAGGCCAGTTCTTCTTAGCGGAAAGTCTGATTTAAGGAATTGAAAATAAATACGTCTTTAAACACAAATTTTGTAACTTTAAAGGATGGTACACACAGTGACTAGCAAATAGAGGGGTCAGTAACACTTGCTGCATCAGTTTATTTATTTGTTTACTTTAAAAGTTATCACACTGAGTTGTAATTATTTGTTTTCATGCTGTCTTACTCATTAAACACATATTGAGTACCTGCCTTAGGTCAGGCGCCTGGCTGGGCACTGGGGAAATGTAATGATTTGCATTTTGTCTATAGGCCTGTGTAAAGGATTTTGGACAAGCTGATTATAACCTTTGGGTCTCCACAATTTTCTTATCTGTAAAATAGAGGCTAGGGGTTGGATTTTCTTTAATATTCCTTTGAATCCTAAGAGAAACGTAAAATAGATATTTTTGTGGTTTTGGAGAGTGCTTGAAAATTTTACCCTATCATGCAGTTTGAATCCCCCCAACCCAAATCACAGTGTCTTAAGCAAAAAGTTTATTTTTCTCTCATATAAAGGATGTGGGAGGTAGGTATTTAAGGCTTTAATGGCAGTTCCACAAGGTTACCAGTGCCTGAGCTCTGTCTTCCCTCCTCCTCAGCCACTCCTAACACAGGTCTTCCAGTCAAGAGGGCTGCCAGAACAAGCAGGGCTATACCCAGGGAAGGCTGGGACACATATATTTAGCTGAGAATATTGCTGCTCTCAATAAAATTTGTTACTAAACGTAAGAATGAAGGGAATATCCAACTAGTGGCCTCTTTCACAGAATTTATTTATTTTTTTTTGTTGCATTTTGTTTATAATACTCACTTTTGAAGCACTTACTGATGAAGATCAAAGCCCACAGCCCTCAGTATGGATTACACCTCAACATAAAGAAAACAAAAATTCTCACAATTGGACCAAGAAGCAACATCATGATAAATGGAGAAAAGATTAAAGTTGACAAGGATTTCATTTTACTTGGATCCACCATCAACGCTCATGGAAGCAGCAGTCAGGAGATCAAAGACGCATTGCATTGGGCAAATCTGCTGCAAAAGATCTCTTAAAAATGTGTAAAGCAAAGATGTCACTTTAACGGCTAAGGTATGCCTGACCTAAATCGTGGTGTTTTCACTTGCCTTACATGCATGTGAAAGCCGGACAGTGAATAAGGAAGACCAAAGAAGAATTGATGCCTTTGAATTATGGTGTTGGCGAAGACTTTTGAATATACCATGGACTGCCAGAAGAACAAATAAATCTGTCTTGGAAGAAGTAAAGCCAGAATGCTCAATAGAAGCGAGGATGGCAAGACTTCATCCCACATGCTTTAGACATGTTATTTGGAGGAACAAGTCCCTGGAAAAGGACATGATGCTTGGTAGAATAAAGGGTCAGTGAAAAAGAGGAAGACCCTCAATGAGATGGATTGACACAGTGGCTGCAACAATGGGCTCCAGCATAACAGCGATTGTGAGGATGGCACAGAACTGGGCAGTGTTTTGCTCTGTTGTACATAGGGTCTTACGAGTCAGAACCAACTCGAAGGCAGCTAACAACAACAACAACAAGAGAAGTTCAATTACTTTCCGAAGTATCCAAAAATTGTAGTGGAATCTGAATAGATGAGCTTTTACACTACATACCAACAAACCAAACCCATTGCCATTGAGTTGATTGCTACTCATAGCGACCGTACAGGACAGAATAGAACTGCCCCATAGAGTTTACACTACATAGGGATAAAGGAAAACTAGAAACGCAGCTTAACAACCACAAGCTGCAATGTTGTGTACAAAGTCTGTAGGACTTTATGACTTGCTGGAGTCAGGAGATAGAGTCACCGGCATTGTGCATAAAAAACCCCATTACTGTCTGTATCTAAGAATAGGCTCCCAAGGGCTCCTGTTGCTGGCTACTCTCCATTGCAGTCTGAGCAATTCAGGCTGCTGAATGATTTGAATTTGTTTTTCCCCCTCTAAAGGTGACAAGCTCTAATTTTATTTTATTCTTTGTAAACCTGAAAATGAAAGGTCCTGTATGGGTGGTGTGGGAGATGCTGTGTGTGCCTTTGCATTCAAGGTGAGCAGCACGTAAATGTTTTCTTAATGTGCTTCAGACACGATGGGAGACATACAGGAGGGAATAGACCTAACAGGTGATTGAGTCCATCTCCCTTCCTTTGTGTTGAATGAAATCGCCTTACTTGTCCATGCCTTTTGGAATTTTGAGCAAACTAATTTTCTATGTCCCCAGGAGCTGATACTTGTCACAATTCCATTTCAGAAAAATGTTTCTAACATGGCAGACCTCATTGTCAAGATGTCTTTCCGTGTGAGTACTATCTCTCTCTTCTTTTTTTTTTTGCCTAGCCGTGAGATCAGGCCCCATCACAGAGCTGAGAGGGGAGGACAAAACCCAATGACTAACTGTGTTATGCTAGGATTTTAGTCTTTGAAATTACAGTTCAAGGGATGTGATTAACACTTAACATGTCTCCAAATCCAGGCAATGAGTTAAATTATATATTTTATTGCACTTATTAATATTTTTCCTTTTTCATATGTCTGATGTTTCCCTGTTGCTGTCAAGATGATATCTACCAGCCGCTCCTTGGAAACCCTATAGGGCAGTTCTACTCTGTCCTATAGGGTCGCTATGAGTTGGAATCGACTCAAGACAATGGATTTGGTTTTTTTGGTTTTAGTGTTTCCCCACGTATTGAACATTTGGATCACTTTCTTTTGCACGCTCTATTATTTTTCTACATGCTATTTTTCCCCAAATGCCAACTATGCCCTTTATCCATTTCCCTAGGAATGGCTCTTCTCTGTGTTTCCGTGTTGCCACAGCCCTGCTCCTTCTCTTTACCTCTCTCACCTGCTGGTGTGTGCTATTCTCATGTCATAGCAAGGGATAAGGTTTTATATTCAGGTGCTTTTTGAAGAAAAACAGTTTTCTAACAGGAAACAGATCCCCCTGTTGGATGGAAATGTATCCATCATATCACTTCTTCTGGCATTCCATGAAACCTTCTCCCCCCTGATGTAGCTGCTCAGGAGTTTGTCTGTGAAACCAGTTCAGCATTGCTGTTTGAGTATTCTTACTCTACCATTCAATCTTTTGGTAAAAATGTATCCTGTTTTCTATTGTGTTTTTACTGTGTTCTTTTAAATTAGCCTAAAACATTCCTCTGTCATTAAGCCTTTGACAGCAGGAGCTCCCATAGTACCTTACAGTATCTCTTATATATATAAATTAAATTAAATTGAAATACTTTAGTATTGTTTGGGGTTTTAAAAGAGCGTGTAGAAAAATAATAGCAAGTGCAAAAGAAATAACCCAAATATTTAATATGTGGGGAAACACGAGACATATGAAAAAGTAAAAATATTAATAAATGCAGTAAAAAAATTTAGCATATTACATGAATTAGAGAAATTACTTAATAAAGGAATCCTTCTTAGAAGTGCCATTGATGAGGACTGTATTTGCAGTGCACATTGAGCAAGTACAGAAGGAGAAATTGATCTATTTCTGTTATTAATGACATAGTCTCTGAAATCCTAAGAAGCAAATATTCCTGACCAGAACAACGTATAGAAAAGGATCAGCCGAAACTGAGGAGAGAGAATATTCAACCAGAAAGGAAGACTATCTTTTTAGCCTTTTTTAGCAGAGGATTTTTTCATCATTCCTAATGGGAGGAGTTAGAAATTAATTTTGTTAACCTTACAGTAAACTAGGCTTTGTTTCTATGTATAATTGTTCAATATAACTGGAAGGTAAGCTGTTTCTAGTTTTAGTTTATTTCATTAAGTTATTCCTTCATTCACATGTTTATTAATTTTATCACTTATTCATTTGCTTGTTCATCCATTCATTCCTTCATGTTAATAAGTCAAAACTATAGCGTGAGTCCAAGGTCCCTGGGTGGCACAGACAGTTATGTGCTTGACTATTAGCCGAGAGGGTGGCAGTTGGAACCCACTGAGAGGTGCCTGGGAATGTCTTCCCTGGCCTGGTGATCTCCATATGAAAGGTCACTGCCTATAAAACCCTATGGAGGAGTTCTACTCTCCACACATGGGGTGAGCATGAGTTGGAATCTACTTGCTGGCAACTAACAACAACAAACAAATAATGTGATTCCAGTCATTCTCTACCCGTCACTTCATGGTTTTCATAGAAACACAAGATTGTTTTCCCCTGTAGATCCATACTAGACAGACCCTGCTTGATATTTCTAGTGAAGACTCTTCTACTCAAGAGTTAGCAAACAAGGAAGGCAGCACCCTTTACTGGCTTAACAAATGGGTGCTACAAAATTCACTGACAAGTCAGCAAGCATAACTAGACTGCAAGTACTTTTCCTTATCTAGTTTTAATGATCATATCTACAGCCAATCAGAAATAAAACAACGCAATGATGGCTGACTCTGAAAAACAAAAACGAAAAAAACCGGTAGCCAGACAGTATAGTTTTAAAAGCTACCAGCCTTCATGAAACGTAAGTCAAAGGTTTTATTGTAAGGAATTAAATACGATGTGTTATCATTCCTTCCTCCCAACAGAGATAATGAGAAATTTGCCATAGGCATGGGCCTGAGAAGTGTTTGCCTGAGTCTAAATGGCAAAGTAGATTTTACCTATGGAGAGAGAAGGTGAACATTCCCTCACATAGTTGAGAAAGCAGTACAATCTGTTATCGTTCCTGTTCCCTATCTGAAAAGTTTTAACACCTAATTCCTTAGTGTACTTTATTAGGCAGAACTCTAATAAATAACCGATCGGGATGGAGTAAAACAGCACATCCTCACAGTTTGATAAAAGGGAATCACCTCAGTCAATTTAATCAGTTTTTAAAAATTCAGCGTGGAGTGGATTATTTAATTAACTGAATCTCCCACTTTTCTACCAGATTTTGATCTGGCCCCTGTGGCTGCTGGAACCGAGGCCCATTCACACTGCCTCTGGAAAAGGGAAATTTTGCCACAAAGTTACAAGAAGAGCTATCAAGAGCAGAGTAACCCTGGCTTCCACTGTTCACTGACTTCTTTCCATATTTCCATTTTGAGTTTCCTATAGAAAGAATCAATTATTCATCTTCCCACCCCAGAGCGAATCCATAGATTAGTTGACCTTGGGTAAGCTGCCCAGTCAATTCTGGCCTGGGTGCTGAGGAGGGAGAGGAGATAGGACTGAGTCATAGGCATCATAGTTTGCCTTAGAACAGGAATTCTGAAGTTTGCTCAGTGTGGTATCCAACAGCCTCTACTTGACAGTGCAAGAATGGATAAATTTTCATTTATCGTGTCAAAACATGTTATCAAAGGGGACCAGTCCCTGGAGAAGGACTTCATGCTTGGTAAAGTACAGGGTCAGCAAAAAAGAGGAAGACCTTCAACAAGATGGATTGACACAGTGACCGCAACAATGGGCTCCAAAACAGCAATGATTGTGACGATGGCACAGGACCAGTCAGTGTTTTGTTCTGTTGTACATAGAGTTGCTATGAGTTGGCATCGACTTGATGGTATCTACCCAACAACAACAGGTCAAGACAGACCCTATTATCTAGTTAGCTTTTTTTCCCTGTAATAAATATCATTTTTATAACTACAAAATTGAAACATCTTTGTTGAAATCAATTTGGAAATTAAAGAAAAGCACAAAGAAGAAACCCCCCCTTTTTTTGTATTGAGTCTTAATAAAAAAAGTTTAATCAATTCACATTTATTATTATAACTGATAAGTTTGGTTCCCTGTAATTTCATATTTTTTGTTTTTCGTGCTTCCTTTTAAAAAAATATTTTGTTCTACAGTGCCATGTTGGCTCTGTCTCTTAAAAAACATTTTGATATGTGGAATATTTTTCTTTGCTAACCAATAATTTGAAAAAGGCTTTACCCTATTAAAAAAATTATTCATTTTGTTGTTGATGTGCTTGAGAATATGAACTGCAAAACATGCACTAATTCAATAGTTTCTACATGGACAATTCAGTGACATTGATTACATTTTTTGAGTTGTGCAACCATTCTCACCCTCCTTCTCTGAGTTGTTCCTCCTCCATTAACATAAATTCACTGTCCCCTAAGGTTCCTATCTTATCTTTCCAGTTGCTGTTGTGACTTTGATCCCATATAGGTAACTCTTAAAAAGATTATCTCAGGGCAATAGTTTCAGGGGTTCATTAAGCCTCCATGGCTTCAAAAAAGTCTGTAGTCCATGAGAATTTTAAATTCTGTTCTGTATTTCCACCCTTTTAATCAGGATTATTTTATAGAATCTTTGATCAAAATGGTCAGTGATAGTTGTGGGGCACCATCCAGTTGTTCTGGTCTCATGGTGAAGGAGACAGTTGTTCATGGAGGCAATAGCCACGCATTCCATATCCTTCTCTTATTCCTGACTCTCCTTCCTCCATTGCTCCAAGAGAATAGAGATCAATTGTTGTGCCTTGGAATGGCCTTTTACCCTATTTTTATTCAAAGTAATTAATATATGTTTAAGCTTTTCTCTCATTTTGAATGAAATCTTGTTTAACTACTCTTATGTAAGATGAGAAATTTAGTATTCTTTTATTTCTCTTTCTCTCCCTCATCATTTTCTTGATTTCTTTTATATATTCTGGGATTTAGATGCAGATTTTTATTTTGTTTCATTTTTACATCATGACTATTTTATTTAAGGAATAATTTTTGAAAAATGCATTACATTTTATGACACTTGTGAAATTATTTAGATGTAGTTCTATATTTAAATGGCTTCTTTGCAGATTACAATTTTTAATACCACAACTTATTCATTTTTGAGTTCTTTATTTTTATTTTTCAAGTAGTTATTTTTAGAAAGAGTACATGGGTAGTATACCTTCTGTCCTTTTTGGATATGAGACTATCTTTCTGTTATCCTGATTGCATATAGAGTCTATGGGTTGAATAGTTTTCCCCTATAAAACTCTACAGACATTTTCCCACTGACTTTTAGTGCTTAACAATGTAGGTGAGAAACCTAAATTAGCTTGATTTTGTTGTTGTTGCTAGTTTGTAGTTAACCTGTTCTTTCTGCTTTGATCCTATCATTAAAAAAAAGTCCTTAGAATGAAAAGAAATGACCAGGAAACATCTTGATTTTGGTATCTTTTAACCAATTGTGCCTGCTACTGACTAAGTCATTTTAATGTGAAGTCTGTCCTCAGCTTGGAAAAGTTCTATTATTTCTTGATTTTGCTTCTTTTCTGTTCTTGCTATAATTAATTGGATTTCTAGGATCTGTCATTCATGTCTCTTACCTTCTTCACGTATTAATCTCCCTTTTTTTCACCTTATTTTTTGAAATAACAAATGTGCTGTTCACATGCTTTCATTGTAGTGCTTAATTTGGACTTTGTGGTTTTCACTTCCATGTGGTCTTTTATTATCTCAGACACCCTTTCCTCATGACTATCTACCCTCATTTCTTAGATGTGATATCAATTTGCATATTGTTGAGAACAATAATTTGTAAAGTTTTCTTTCATTTCTTTTACTTTTTCTAGTTCATTGAAGGAAGCTTGCCTTGCTTTCTTAGAGGAATACCCTTCTGAACTGCCACGTGGTTCCATGAATCCTGTTTGTCCTTATAGAAGGCAATCTGTGCTTGTCAGTACTAGGCGTTCTCATGGACCCTTTTCAGTTACTTTCCTGGTCAACAATTCCTTCTCATACAAGAAGTTGTAGGTTAGCCCGACCCTTGCTCTCACCTGGTTTCATCTACACAATATCTAGCAGAAATTCCCAAAGTTTCTGTTATATGGATGTTACTCTTCTCTAGTTTTTAGCAATTATGCACAATTCCCCTAGTTTTATTTCTGTTGGTCATTTTAATGGAATTGTGGAAAGGCGAGAAACTAGAAATACGGTATACCATGAATGGTTCCCTACTGAAGACTATATTTGCAGTTGGATGTTTGCACAGGGTGGAAATGTGGGTGGTGGAAGCCAGGATTTTGTTAACCATAGTCCAGCTATTTCAAAAATTGCTTCAAAACATGTTATAGGAATGATTTGCTTATATGTATCCCTCCACCACTGGACTATTCTTACCTACCTGTAGCATATAGATGCAAAAATGCTTGCTGGATTTGCTCTTAACTCCTCCACATACCACATGCCAGAACGGTCATTACCTCCATCCCTATGACATTACTGACTGATGCTCATGAAGAACACGGCACTTCCCTGAGGAAGAGGCTTGATTCCTCATTGCCATTTTGATGCTTTCTCAGAGTTTTTGCTCAGGATTTGGAAAATTGTTTGAATACTTGTTTTAGTGTCTTCTAGAAATCAAAAGTTTTTACACTCTGTGATGGTTCTGTCTAATTTTAATAGCTGAACATTGCCTATGCCTCTTTTCATTTTTTGGAAATTTTATTTATGTTCTGGGAAGTGTAAATGGCTGTCTGACTAGTATTCTGAGTGCTCTGGGATGTACTTTATTAGGGTTTGCTGTTTTAGAAGCATTGAACTTTTAAGGTGTTCCATTAGCTCTCCTTGTATCTCTGCAGCCACATTATTTATTTTGCCTTGTATTTATTAGCTATTTACATGTCTGCTTTCTTCTATAAGATTGTCAGTTCCTTGGAGGGCAGGGACTCTGTATTACTTACCTCCATACTGCCCCACAGGAGCCCTTGTGGTGCAGTGGTTAAGCGCTTGGCTGCTAACCAGATGGTTGGCAGTTCAAACCCACCAGTGGCTCCATGGAAGAAGGATGTGGCAGTCTGCTTCCATAAAGATTACAGCCTTGGAAACCCAATGGGGTGGTTCTACTTTGTCCTATAGGGTCACTGTGAGTTGGAATTAACTCAATGGCAATGGTTTTTTTTTTTTTGGTACTACCCCACTGGTATTTAGCACAGTGGTTTCTTAATATTATTTAAATATTTGCCCAATAAATTAAAGTAAGTTGTTAAACTGCACCTTTGCTTGTTTTGGTTTCTTCTATGTACCAAGAATGTTTGCTTATTATCTTCCAGCTGTCATTTTTCTCTTCTTGCCAGTATCCCAAGTTTGTGTATCTACCCTTCTCTTTGTAGTCTGTTTACATCTGGGGAAGGTGATTTTATTCTTAGTTCCTGGAGTGAACCCAGATTGACGTAGTCCAAACAACACACTCCATGACCTGGCTACAGTGTTTGGTTGAGGAAGGGACATGAGCTCCAGCTTGGACCAATTGCAGTGAATCTCAGGACTCTTCCTAGGAAGGCTGAAACACAGACACACTTCCTTTCATGTTGAATGTGGACAAGGCAGCATGTATCCCTGGAATTTGTTGGCAGCCACATTGCGACCATGAAGGGGGTAACTTTGGGATGAGGATGGCACTGTGAAAGGCAGAGCATAGAGACAGATTGGGTTTCCTTGTGGACCTTTCTGTGCTACTGGCTCAAACCAAACTTTAAACCCACGTTACCCCCGGAACTTTCCAGAGATGGGAGCCAATATATTTCTTTATCATTTTAGCAGGTTTGAGTTGGGTTTATTTTACTCATAACCAAAGTCACATGATGGTACACTATAATCTCAGTCTATTTAAACCTCTAAGCATTTGGGCAGCCTTTTTCATTGATTCTTCTTCCTGCCTAATTCCTTACCCTGTTTCAGTGTCTCTTTTTCTCTTTAGGTTTCTAGTTCATGTTTGTCAGTGATGATCAGTTCATTCTCTGATAACCTCATAGAATCATAAGATGACTGAAGATCAGTTATTCCTAGTCTTATTTTTAGATATTATAACTAAACATGAATGAGGCTAAATGATGCACCTGAGATCACATAGCCACAATCTAATATTTTATTTATGATTTAAGGTTGTCATTATCAACATTAATTGTAATACATAGAGGATAGATTGCTAAGTGTGGATTATTTACCCCCTTTTTTTTTAATGGAGGTGTTTCTCTAGATAGTTTTCCATTTGTCTTTTTCAGTTAGTTGTTATTTTTTGCTGCTGCTCTTTGGAGTTCTTTGATCATTCTCATTGCCTCTAATCTTATGTCTTCTGTATGATGGGAAAGAAATGAGGGTCACTAAGGCTAATTGTATCTTATAAACTGATAATCTCAATTTTACACACAATAGTAATCAATAGTCATCTGAGGGTAACTTAGTAACTACGATATAACATAGATGGCAATTGAAGTTATTTTTATTGGTAGTCTTTAATCTTTTTTCTATTGTTTCTGGTTTGGGGCCACAGAACTAGCTGCCTGTTGTTGGTAAGAGCCCCTGGGTGGCTCAATCAGGTAAGCATTCAACTACTAACTGAAAGGTTGGTGGTTTGGCCCATCCAGAGGCACCTTCAAAGAAAGGTTTGGTGATCTGCTTCTGAAAGGTCACAGCCTTGAACACCCTATGGAACAGTTCTACTCTGCACATATGTGGTTGCCATGAGTCAGAATTGACCTGATGGCAACTGGTTTGGTTTAATAGTTGTTGACAGTAGATAAGATGAGAAAGTATTAGTTCTCTTGTAATTTTTAAAGGGTTTTTCTATTTTAATAAGTACTACTGAACCTCGTTTAAAAAGTAAAGCTGGTAAACCTGAGTTAGACGATATTCTTTGGAAAATTGTGTTCTGGTTAATTGAATTTTCTACCTATTAAAGGGGCATCCTGAAAATTCTTCTTGTTAAGAACTTTCCTTAATATGTTGGCCCATTTAAATTGCATAATAGATCGAGTATATGGAAAAAAATAATTGTTTTTCCTGACCAGTTTGCATCTTGCAATGCCTCATTCTGAAGAACACAAAAGGAACGCCTGCAGGGCAATGGTTTGGAACTGTGCTGTAGCTGTGTCACTTCTAGTTGGCATGCATGAGACACTGTTCCTGCTCATTGCTGTTTTATTTCCTTCTTTGGGACACATAGAGGATTGTACTTTCTGCCACCTTAAGGTTAGGTGAAGGAGCTCTGGTAGTGGAATGGTTAAGCACTCAGCTGCTATTTGAAAGGTTGATGGTTCAAACCTACCCAGTGGCTGTTCGGGGGAAAGACCTGGCAATCTGCTCCCATAAAGATTACAGCTTAGAAAACCCCATGGGGCAATTCCACTCTGTCACAGTGGGGTCACTATTATTTGAAATCAACAGAACCTAACAAGAATAATGTTAGTATGGCCATTTACTTAGTCAAGGGAATAGAAGTGGAAGCGATGTGTGTCACTTCTGGGGAGAACCAGACCAAACCAAACCCATTGCTGTTGAGTCAATCCTGACTCATAGCAACCCTATAGGACAGAGTAGAACCGTAGGGTTTCCAAGGAGTGGCTGGTGAATTCTAATTGCCAACCTTTGGTTAGCAGCTGAGTTCTTAACCACTGCACCAATAGGGCTCCTCTGGGTAGAAAGAAGCCTTTAATTACCAGTCTTGAGTATGGTGATGTTCTCCTATGGTAATGCCAGTCTTCCCGTATGGTAATAATAGAAGCATGTGTCAAGATGGAACTTCTGCAGCCTGAGTGAGTGAAATGTAAACCTGGGCTATTTTAAGCCTCTGAGATTTTTGGTTTTGTTTGATACCATAGCATATCCCAGCCTTAGGTGACTGATCCATGGCATGGGAGTAGGCAGAGTTCCAGAACTAACCACCTTCACTCCATCCCCATTAAGTAGAGTAGATCCTTTTATTTTTTTCAGTTTTATTTAAAAAACAACAAAACAACTTTCTATTGGTAAAAAAAGTAGGTTTAATACCACTGATCTAGGAGTTTGCCCTTAATATGCCTTGAGCCCTAGGATTTAACGGATTTTAAAATGTTCGCTCCTTGAATTTTCTTGTGATTGGCTTCTCTCATAAAAGTAGAGTGCAGCAAAAGTTTAGTTAATTGAGAGTTTCAATATACTCTGCTTTTGCCCGAGTCACTATGCTTTTCCTAATGGAATACCCAAGCTGTGCCTATAAATTGATATGTCTGATGATTTTATGTGGTTTATGAAATGAGGTTCATTGGTTGATAACATGTATTATAAAGCACAGCAGTGACACTATTAAACTCACAATGGACAATACCACTGAGTGGTAGCTATTCTGATAACCACAGCTTAGCATCTCATATAATTTTATTATTTAAGACCTCAATCAAACCTTATGCTTAAGGCTTGCAATTTAGTACAGTGATAGAATTCTGACTGAGCAATATTATTTGAGAGTGTATGGAGATTCTTCAAAGAGGAACTGAGTGGGACAGTCACATTTTTACAAAATATACCCTGAAAGGAAGTTATATCAGACTCAGAATTCATTACTTCAAAATACTGCTGAGAATCTTTGCTCTCTGGGACTTGAGCATAAAATTCCTGTAACCAGAACCCATTTGTGTAATAACTATTTATTTAAAAACATACAAGCTCATTCAGATGCAGACAATTTTTGATTACTCAAAAGAAAGAGAAGTCATATGGATTATATCAAAGAATTGATAACTTCCAAGTAATTAATAAGTACTAGGTAGAATGATCAGTAAGAATTCCAAAGGATTGAGTGCTTAGTTAACCAAAAGTTTGCTTGACAAGAAATTAAAAAGAATAGCTGTTTTTACTTTGACAGTTTAAAAAATAGTTCATGATTTAGCAAGTAGAGTTTCATGAACAATATTGAATCTTTTTTTGAAGACTGAAGATCCTGCACCATTTTGGTACATTAATCTGAATGTAAAGGGTCACTACAAAAATGGAGAACGTGTAGGAGGTTGGGCTGAAGGTGTGCTGATCCCAGAATGCACTCCCCAAGGTGTTGGTTTAAAAAGCTAACTCCTGGTATGAATGCATTTATTACTTTTGTCCTTAAAGTGATTGCTGGGCTGGATGTGGAATGTGGGACCAGGAAGTGGAAGAAATCTGTAAACGAGGCTTCAACCAGTTAGGTTTTAGTTAATTTAGTTTAGCACAGATAGTGGTGGTTCAGTGGTAGAATTCTCGATTCCCATGTGGGAGACCTGGATCTGATTTCAGCCAATGCACCTCGTGCACGGCCATTACCCGTGTGTGAGTGGAGGCTTGTGTGTTGCTGTGATGCTGAACAGGTTTCGGTGGAGCTTCCAGACGAAGGTAGACTAAGAAGAAAAGGCCGACGATGTATTTTTGGAAGCCAGCTGATGAAAATCCTGTGAGTCACAGCAACCGATCATGGGGAGAGCACAGGACCGGGCAGCATTTTATTCCATTGTGCATGGGGTCACCATGAGTTGGGGCTGACTCGAGGGCAGCTAACAACAACGACAAATTTAAGCTTATATTATCAGTCTCTGAGGTGCAGAAGCAAACATCTCCCCACTTTTTTTTTTTTTTTTTACTCCTAATCTCAATCAATGGTCAGTTCGTCTCTTCTGTTGCAAGATTAGGCTAAGTAGTGGTGAGGAGGGATGTTTATGGAACAATTATTTGAAGGTGAATATTTTTTGTTTCTAAGCAGACGTGGTCCATTTTCAGTTGAAACCTTCACAGGGTCAGCAGCTCTAACTGAGCTCTTTCATCCCCAGCATAAGTGGGCAGTTTGGGAAGAGGCTGTTGTCCTTCGGCATTTTCAGAACAAATGCATTGGGCCAGGTCTTGTGTTTCAGCTCCCCAAAGCAAAACCCCACGAAATGATATGGTCATGGATTTCAAAATAGATAATCACATTTTTTTTTCCTGTTATATTTGAGTTAGTGCTTCATAGGCTTGAACCACAAATCTATTTCACTTTCGTCATTATTGTGATTCCCAAACATTTGGTTTCAAAGAACACTGAACACAGAATTTTCTTGCAGTTGTCTTAGGAGCCCTGGTGGTTCAGTGGTTAAACACTCCACGGCTAAGTGAAACTCTGAGGAAGAAAAGACCTGGTGGTTTGCTCCCTTGAACATTAAAGTTTAGGAAACCCTATGGGACATTTATAATCTGTCACATAGGGTCACTATGAGTCAGAGCTGACTCGACGGCACACAATGATGTCTTATTTAACCCAGTGTAGAATTTTTTTTTAGACTGGATCTACACACTTTCAGTCTACTGGTCCCTTTTCACTGTGACAGTTGTCCCAGCTTCCTGGGCTTGTGTATTACTAAGACGTTCCTTGAGTGAATTCTTTGGCCCTGACAAGATCCATATTTTTGATCTATATATGTCCACATGACATTAAATTTAACTGGGAAATGTTATCACATTACAGTTATTATATTGACAAAAAAATTTCCTGGAGTAGTCAGTCATGGGAACAGAAAGATTGCTCATTTTCTGATATGGGTGATGGTTATGAAGAGGGCCTTATAGGCTAATGGAAAGAAGACTAGGTGGATGATCTTGATTCTTATTATGACAGAAAACAATTAATTAAATGCCCCTTTACATGTGTTGCTATGCTAATCTCCACAGTAAGGGAAATTTTCAGAATTTATTATGCCCTTGTAAGTTTGCAAACTAAGAGATACTGATATAGATGCAAATATTTGTAGGTATCAAAAAAAATTAAATTCACATGTGGTACCTAAAACTGAACAATGATGGGTAGGAAATGGGGGAGACAAGGTCAGAATATGTTTCAGAAGGAAATCAAGACGAGCAAGCACAGGATTCTATGTTCCTGCCAGGCTCATTGTTTGGAAGTAGTGGGCCTTTTCTGGTTAGTGCAGAAGGCTTGGATTTTTTAAACTAATTAATGAAATAAGAGTAAGGGATGTATAAAGAAATTTGCTTTTACTACTTTTGTTTATTATTAATAACTCTGTTCTGTTCAACCATTAGGCAATTTGCATTGCTCTCCTCCTAGCAACCAGACCTAAATTCATTAGAACAAATGAAAAAAATATACTTCAGTGATCCAGGTCTTTATAGATTGATGGAGTTGAAGGGGCCTGGAGTTAGAAGGAAGAACCCATAAGTTCCCATTGAGAAGGGATGGTTGTCTTTGGTTAGGAGCAGGTGGAAGAGGCAGAAGAAAAAGAGAAAATATGTTTTAAAATGATCAAACAGCAGAGTGTCACTCAGGGGTGGGCACCCTTCTACGCAATGGCTAGCCACACACTGTAAGAAAATTAATTAAAGTATCTCTCTGGATGACCTGTTAAAAGGATTGGAGAAGAACAGCAAAGTTTTTCAGGAATAAGCCTCAGTATGCACAGAAGTGTCCCCACACTGAAGTGAGCATTGTTCTTCAGAAAAGATGAAGCTAGGATTGGATTAAGTTCCATACTGATTAAAACCAATTTACATTAGTATGATAAGCATCTCCCACGTGTCTGTCAGTTTGTCATACTGTGGGGGCTTGCATGTTGCTGTGATGCTGGAAGCTATGCCACCGGTGTTCAGATAACAGCAGGGTCACCCACGGAGGACAGGTTTCAGCTGAGCTTCCAGACTAAGACAGACTAGGAAGAAGAAACTGGCAGTCTACTTCTGAAAAGCATTAGCCAGTGAAAACCTTATGAATAGCAGCGGAACATTGTCTGATATAGTGCTGGAAGATGAGGTTGGAAGGCACTCAAAAGATGACTGGGGAAGAGCTGCCTCCTCAAAGTAGAGTCAACCTTAATGATGTGGATGGAGTAAAGCTTTCGGGATCTTCATTTGCTGTAGTGGCGTGACTCAAAATGAGAAGAAACAGCTGGAAACATCCATTAATAAATGGAACCTGGAATGTACAAAGTATGAATCTAGGAAAATTGGAAATCATCAAAAATGAAATGGAACACGTAAACATCGATATCCTAGGCATTAGCTGAAATGGACTGGCGTTGGCCATTTTGAATCGAGCAATCATATAGTCTACTATGCTGGGAATGATAACTTGAAGAGGAATGGTGTTGCGTTCATCATTAAAAAGAACGTTTCAAGATCTATCCTGAAGTACAACGCTGTCAGTGGTAGGATAATATCCATACGCCTACAGGGAAGACCACTTAATATGACTATTACTCAAATTTACACACCAACCACTAGGGCCAAAGATGAAGAAATAGAAGATTTTTATCAGCTGCTACAGTCTGAAATTGATCGAACATGCAATCAAGATGCATTGATAATTACTGGCGATTGGAATGTGAAAGCTGGAAACAAAGAAGAAGGATCAGTAGTTGGAAAATGTGGCCTTGGTGATAGAAACAATGCTGGAGATCAAATGATAGAATTTTGCAAGACCAATGACTTCTTCATTGCAAATACCTTCTTTCACCAACATAGAGGGCGTCTATACACATGGGCCTCACCAGGTGGAACACACAGAAATCAAATTGACTATATCTGTGGAAAGAGATGATGGAAAAGCTCAATATCATCAGTCAAAACAAGGCCAGGGGCCGACTGTCGAACAGACCATCAATTGCTCATATGCAAGTTCAAGCTGAAACGGAAGAAAATCAGAGCAAGTCCACGAGAGACAAAATATGACCTTGAATATATCGCACCTGAATTTAGAGACCATCTGAAGAATAGATTTGACCGACTGAACACTAGTGACTGAAGACCAGAGTTGTGGAATGACATCAAGGACCTGATCCATGAAGAAAGCAAGAGGTCATTAAAAAGACAGGAAAGAAAGAAAAGACCAAGATGGATGTCAGAGGAGACTCTGAAACTTGCTCTTGAGTGTCGAGCAGCTAAAGCAAAAGGAAGAATTGATGAAGTAAAAGAACCGAACAGAAGATTTCAAAGGGCTTCTCGAGAAGACAAAGTAAAGTATTATAATGACATGCGCAAAGAGCTGGAGATGGAAAACTGAAAGGGAAGAATACCCTCGGCATTTCTCAAGCTGAAAGAACTGAAGAAAAAATTCAAGCCTCAAGTTGTAATAGCGAAGGATTCTATGGGGAAAATATTAAACAATGCAGGAAGCATCAAAAGAAGATGGAAAGAATACACAGAGTCATTATACCAAAAAGAATTAGTCGATGTTCAACCATTTCAAGAGGTGGCATATGATCAGGAACCGATGGTACTGAAGGAAGAAATACAAACTCCTCTGAAGGCACTGGTGAAAAAACAAGGCTCCAGGAATTGATGGAATATCAATTGAGATGTTTCAACAAACAGATGCAGTGCTGGAGTTGCTCACTCGTCTAGGCCAAGAAATATGGAAGACAGCTTCCTGGCCAACTGACTGGAAGACATCCATATTTATGCCTATTCCCAAGAAAGGTGATCCAACCGAATGTGGAAATTATAGAACAGTGTCATTAATATCACACGCAAGCAAAATTTTGCAGAAGATCATTCAAAGAGGGCTGCAGCAGTATATCGACAGGGAACTGCCAGAAATTCAAGCTGGTTTCAGAAGAGGACATGGAACCAGCGATGTCATTGCTGATATCAGATGGATCCTGGCTGAAAGCAGAGAATACCAGAAGGATGTTTAGCTGTGTTTTATTCACTATGCAAAGGCATTCGACTGTGGATCATAAAAAACTATGGATAACATTGCGAAGAATGGGAATTCCAGAACACTTAATTGTGCTCATGAGGAAACTTTTCATAGATCAAGAGGCAGTTGTTTGGACGGAACAAGGGGATATTGATTGGTTTAAAGTCAGGAAAGATGTGCATCTTGGTTGTATTCTTTCACCATACCTATTCAATCTGTATGCTAAGCAAATAATCCGAGAAGCTGGACTATATGAAGAAGAAAGGGGCATCAGGATTGGAGGGAGACTCATTAACAACCTGCGTTATGCAGATGACAGAACCATGCTTGCTGAAAGTGAAGAGGACTTGAAGTACTTACTAATGAAGATCAAAGACCACAGCCTTCAGTATAGATTGAAGCTCAACATAAAGAAAACAAAAATCCTCACAACTGGACCAATGAGCAACATCATTATAAACAGGGAAAAGATTGAAGTTGTCAAGGATTTCATTTTATTTGGATCCACAATCAACAGCCATGAAAGCATCAGTCAAGAAATAAAAAGATGCAGTGCATTGGGTAAATCTGCTGCAAAGGACTTTAAAGTGTTCAAAAGCAAAGATGTCACCTTGAAGACTAAGGTGTGCCTGACCCAAGCCATGGTATTTTCAATCGCATCATATGCATGTGAAAGCTGGACAATGAATAAGGAAGACCGAAGAAGAATTGGTGCCTTTGGATTGTGTTTTTGGTGAAGAATATTGAATATACCATGGACTGCCAAAGAATAAATGAATCTGTCTTAGAAGAAGTACAACCAGAATACTTCTTAGAAGCAAGGATGGGGAGACTGCGTCTTACATACTTTGGACATGTTGTCAGGAGGGATCAGTCCCTAGAGAAGGACATCATGCTTGGCAGAGTACAGGGTCAGCGGAAAAGAGGAGGACCCTCAATGAGGTGGATTGACACAGTGGCTGCAACAATGAGCTTAAGCATAACAACGGTTGTAAGGATGGCTCAGGACCGGCAAGTGTTTCGTTCTGTTGTGCATAGGGTTGCAACCGACTTGACGGCACCGAACAACAACAACAACAACAACATGATAAGCATAGGAGCTATAACTTGGTTATTTTGTTTCTTTAGACCTTCCTCCACGCATTGTGTTCTTGTGATGTTAATTGTAAGCAAAGTACCAAAGAGTTGGGAACTGTGACTTTCTTTAACGAACTCACTTCCTTGCCTAAGTAATGAGTAGAAGCATCATCGTCTTCCTTGTTACTTAATGCTATCAGTTTCCTTAATACTTTTCCCCATGTTTCTCGTTAGTTTTCTGTAATATAGATTTATCATTAAATAATGAATTATTTTTAAAAGTAGTAATACCAGAAGTATCTTGTCGCTGATGCTGGTGCCCTGAAAATAACTGCTTGGTCCTAATTCTTATTGAGGGAATGAGAGCTGGAGAGTTGACATAATCTTTAGTGAAGGCCCTCATCCCAGAGGGAAGGAGAAGGAAAAGGAGCCCCTCAAGGCAGATGGCACTGCTTGAGTCTCGTGTTTCTTAGAATCGATGGATGACGTGGAAGGGAGGGTACAGAGCCTATTAGCTCAAATGAAAGAGTGGAATGTAAAGGTTCAAGCCTACCAGAAAAGAGGGAGAGGGTTCTTTCTTTAGCTTTTTACAAGTTTAAGATCGTTTTAGAAGAGGTTTTGCTTCCTAATGATCCTCAAGCAAATTACGCCATTTTTTTTTTTCCAGAAAAAGTAGCTAGTAGCAAAATATTAGTTAATGTGCTCAGCTGCTAACTGGAAGGTTGGAGGTTAGAGTCTACCTACAGGTATCTCAGAAGAAAGGAAAGCCTGGTCATCTGTCTAATTCCAAAAAATCAGCCACTGAAAATGCTATGGAGCAGTTCCACTCTGACACACATGGGGTTGCCATGAGTTGGAATTGATGGCAACTGCTTTAGGGAAATGAAATGGAATTCAGAAATATTGATGAAAAATGTTTTCTTTGTGTTCATCTTTCTCAAGCTTAGGGGACTTAAGACACATCTCTGAGTGGAATTTCATGTAATCTACACAGTAAGCCGCTGCTCCCTTTCTATCCTTTATGAGGTGTCTTCGCTATCCTCTGAGTCATGGATGTCAGGGACTCAATCTTATAATTATTGCTCTTTGGAAATCCTGTCATGGTAGAATCCAGAAAGGGCAGACCAGTGCCTGTCAGATGACTAAGAGGCTAAGGCTGCCACTGCCTACCTACCGGGTCCCCTGTCACTTCCTCACCCTAATCAAATGTTGGCCATTATCGCCAAGACTAAATTCACACTAAAATTTGATGACTGTTTTAACCAGTTGCTACCAAGTCAGCTCTGAGTTGTGGTGACCCCATGTGTGTCAGGGCAGAACTATGTTCCTTATGGTTTTCAATGGCTGATTTTTTAGAAATAAATGATCGGGCCTTTCTTCTGAGGTGCCTCTGGGCGGACTTAAACCTCCAGGCTTTTGGACTGCATTAGCCGGTGGAGGTTTAAGGAGGCTTAAAGTAGGTATCCCAGAGCCAGAAAATTGGGAATTGTGACTTTCTTTAGCCAACTCATCTCCTTGTTTAAACAATGGGACAAAATGTCATCATCTTCCTCGTTACTTGATGCTATCAATCTCCTCAATACTCTTTCCCGTGTTTCCCAGGGAGACTCTCCTTTTTCTGGTATCTGTGTGCCTCCTCCACCTCCTCACCATTTTATGTTCCCCCTTCCCACACAGTTACACAGTCCTGGCCCCAATACCTCTTGGTATCTTGTAAACTCTTTTTCCCTTAGGTTTTAGCTGGGTATAAATGGAATCATTTGATCATGCTTTTGTTATTACTATAATTTTTGGTCATTGTTGTTGTTTGACAGAGGAAAGAGGAGAAACTCTGGGCTTGCTATTGAGGTGGATAAGGAGGAACTAGTGTTTTAACTCCAGTTTGGTCTCTCTCCACTCATGATGTGGCAGGTCCTCATTAAAATTAAAGACATCTCAACACAGTGAGAATTTTCTTTTAAAGACTACATAGTCTGGTCTACATAAGGAATGCGTATTACTCCTATGACTGACCCTTGTTGCAAAATAATAAATCTGACTTTATTAAATTAAAGTGTATTTGCCCCTTACTGACTTAGTGTTCATTAGAAAGGATCTTCATAGATGGTTTTGTGGAAATGTCCTAGCTGAAGCCATCCCAGATGATGGTAGCACATACTCTAATAGTTTCTCTCTGACACACAAGTTTCTCCTCTATTAGCAGGGATAGAAATTTTATTCTGTCTCACCATATATAAAAAAAAAATCTAAAAGCCCTCAGTTACTGAGTGATCAGATCTCTCTGACTGAGTGTATGCACCCTGACCGAATGCTTAGGGTGCATTTTAGGGTAGCTTTTCCTTTGCTGACAAAGGAAAACTGAAACTGAGAAAATGACATAGATTGTTGAGACTAAAGGAAGAAATTTGTATGAATTTCTTTGACTTGTCATTGTTTTTGGCTGGATCTTTAGCTGATCTGAGAGAACATATACATGGTGGGACAGTAGACAGTAGTTCAAATTGTGTAATTAATTTTATTCAATGAGATTGATACTATGAATAAGCATTCATCAAAAATGTTGCGAAGTGGAAGACTAAGACAAATGTGAACATATTTTTGGCTGGATCTTTAGTAACTACTGGCCAGTGTTATAGCGTGCTTCTCTTATGCATACTTCATTTCAAAGCTAGCACCTCCTTCAGATCAGCTCCACAGGCTACAAGAAACAAGAGCCTCCACATGCCACACACACACACCACCCTCTAAGACTGTATGACAGTGAAATGTTTTTCTCTGTATGTATACTGCTTTCTTTTTTTGAGTTTTTATTTTATATAGTTCATCTTGCTTGTGTAACCCAAAGGGAAATACGCTGTATAGAAACAAATGCCAAAGTGACTAAAATCTGACATTACAAACATATGCAAAGCTATTTCTGGTGACAACTGCAATAGAAGCCATATTGATGGGACTAAATTGACTCTAATTTTTATGTGATGAATGAATCCTAGATGGAGCTAGGTTATCAATTTGGTTAAATTCTATTGCTTTAGTTAAATTTTCAAAGAGGAAAAATTAAGCATGCAGGTCACTCAAAAGGCTTTGAATTTGTGTACATATTAGAGGGTAGGCGTTTATTTCCCCCTGCTTCAGTGGGGGAAGAATCATCAATTACTCCTGGGGTATATTTATGAAATCAGAGTGCTGGCTACTAGCCAAAGATTCTTTTTAAAAACTGCAGAGAAAGCTTGTGATGAAAGCCAAAACCTTTTGAAAAGGGGCATTGGTTATGCCCCTTTCTATGAATAAGAATAAAAGGTGATTTCCTCCTAAGCCTGTGCAACCCAAGATAACTCATCTCATGTCAATAATAGGACTGCCTTTTTTTTTTTAAGGTATTGTATAAACAGCAACAAAAATAGCATGGAAGTGCTTAACTTCAAATATAAAAAAACACCTTGCACAGGTTGTTTTTATGCATCTTGTTAACGAAATTAAATTTGGGCTGTTATAAAAATGAACTATAGTGTATTTTTACTCAACAGCTGTCCACTGACCACAGACTATGGATAATTCATACACTGGGTAGTGATTGGTAGGGCCACACAAGGATGTTCAAGGTAAGGAGCTCACTGAAGAAGGATGATTATTATGGTACAAAAATAATTAGAAGGAAAATATGGCAACTGCTATGGCTGAACATAGGTAAGGGGTCACGGGACTTCAGAAGAAGGAATGCTGAGGAAATAGCCAGTGTGGGGGAGAGGACGTAGACACTGAAGTCAAGAGATTGGGGTTTGGGTACTGGCTCTGCTCCTCATTAACCTTAAGAGTTTTGAATGTGTTTCCTTCTTTGGAAAGATTAAATCTCTCTTCAGAGATTAAAATACCTACTTCCTTTGGTTGATAAAATTACAGGCAAAATGTTTTCCAGTTGCTGTCAAGTCAACATCAACCCATGGAGACTCCATGTTTGTCAGAGAAGAACTGTGGTCCATTTGGTTTTCAATGGCTGATATTTCAGAAGTAGATAGGCAGGCCTTTCTTCCAAGGTGCCCATGAGTGGACTTCAATCTCTAATCTTTTGTTTAGCCACTGAGCATGTTAATGGTTTATACCACTCAGGGACTCCAATAATGTTCTTAATGTGCCTAAAATAGCTTGTGGCACATAATAGGTTTTCAGTGATCAACAGTTGTCATCATCATCATCATCATCATCATCATCATCATCATCCTCACCATTAAAATTATTGGTAATTTTATAGAGGACATGACACTTGAGCAGACTTTACTTAATAAGTAGGAACTGGACATTCAGCATTAGGATTCAAGGTCATTTTAGATAGAGGGGTCAGGTGAGCAAAACCAGTTTGAGGGAAGCATGGAAAGTGTATGTGTGTCAACAAGGAGCAACCCAAATGGAAGCTGAGAGTTAATGGTGAGTTTTATTTCATTTATTTATTTTTCCCAATCTAGAATATATTTGACAATAAAAAAATCAAGACAGGGTATAACAAAACACTTCATAGGATTCGTTTTCTTGGTTCAAAGGTTTAGGGTCATGGTTTCATAGATCTATCCAGTCAATTGGCATAATGATGTCTTTAGAGTTTCTATTCTACCTCCTAGTTCCTGAGTAGTGCCTGGAGTCTTAAAAGCTTACCAGTGGCCTACCAGGATATAACAACTGGTCTGTATTCACCTGGAGCAGCAACAGAAGAAGGAGACCCAAGAGTTGGAGAAAGAAATGGAATGCAGGTCTAACTACTTCCATGAACTGCTACCTCCTTTGCCAAGAGACCGGAAGAAATGGATGGTGCATGGCTGCCATTACTGAATGTTTTGATAAAGGACCCAATAAATGGATCCTGATCAAAAAGAAGGAAAAACATGGGACAGAACTTCAAATTCATATGGAAACCAGACTTACTAGATCCACTGAGACTGGAGGAATTCCCAAATCTATTGCCCAGAAATAATCTTTAAACCGTAAATTGAAACTGTTTCATGAAGTCATCTTTAAACGAAACAACAGATTAGCTCAATTAATAAACAGTGTTTTCCTTGAGCACTGCACTCTTTTAAAGAATTATATAACCCACTGCCATCGAGTCGGCATATGAGATTAAATTGGCAACAGTAACTCTAAGACATAAATATGAACTTTAAGAGGCAGAAAGTCAAAGTTAACAGGGGTGAAACAACATGAGTAGAGATAGTGAGAATGGGGACACAATGTGAGGTATGTAGCCAATGTCATTGAAATGTACATGTAGAAATTGTTGAGTAGAAATATCTTCTGTTGTGTATATTTCTGCCAAAACTAATTAAAAAAAAAGAAAAGCCAGAATGCCTTTGTTTAACATTATGGTTTCCACTTGCACTTAATTTCCACTATTTTTCACAAAGCCTACAGTATTATTTGTGTTTTCCTTTTGTTTGAAATGCCTTCTCTTCAAATTCTGTCCATCTTACTGAGTCTACCATAAGTCCAACCTCTTTACCGAGCCTTCTCTAATCCTCCCAGGAAAATCAACCTCTTGCTTCTTTGAATTCTCTTAACACGGTAGCTGCCCCTCGTTTCTGACCCCATATATATTCAACAGCATCCACGTGCCAGGTCCTTTGCTAGGCATTGGGGAATCCCAACTGGAACAAATCCCTAACCGCAAAAGTTTTACAGTCTACAGAAAGTCACAAAGAAGTGAACAGACAACTATAACATAAACCCGTTGCCCGCAAGTCGATTCCGACTCATAGCGGTCCTATAAGACAGAGTAGAACTGCCCCATAGAGTTTTCAAGGAGTGCCTGGTGGATTCAAACTGTCGACCTTTTGATTAGCAGCCATAGCACTTAACCGCTACACCACCAGGGTTACGAAACTATATAGGACAATACAAAAACAAAAACAAAACAAAACCTGTTGCAGTTGAGTAGATTCTGGCTCAAAAGGGGTAACTAAAAGTGCCATGGGATCACTAGGTAAGGACATGTAACTCAGTCAAGGGTGACTTCCTGAAGCAAGTGTTGACTGATGTGAGACTCGAATGGTAAGTAGGTGAGTCTAAAACAGGTGAAGCATGGTGCACACAGGCAAGCTATTCCCCGAGAAGGTTAGGGCACAATGAGAAGCACAGCTCCTGCCAAGCACAGTGTCTTCCATATATTAAGCATTCAGTAGACATTTGGTGAATGGATAGGTTCTTATATAAAGGAACCAAGGCTGGTAGCTAGCTGTCAGGTGGCACTTGTTCCTTTGATATAAGGAGGTGGCTGCTGAAAGGATGAAAGGACGGTAGACAGGGAATAAAAGAAACTTACGACTAACTTCACTTACTTCACAGACTCTTGCAGTCACATAACCGAAATGAATTCATAGCTTTGCATAACACTTGCTCTAGTAGTTATGAATAAATGAATACCATACTCCTTTTTAAACATTATTTTGTGGCCCATCATCAACTAAACATAATTCCTAGGGGGAAGAGAAAGAATAAAAGTTGTCATTTGGATCTAGATTTGGATATCCTATGGCTATCTTTATGAAAACTCTCAGAAAAAAAGGAAGAGAGGGAAGAAGACAGAAAAGTGCTAAATCTGAAAGAGGAAATAACAAGATATTTTAGAAAGAAGAAAATTCACTGCCGTCCTTACAAACACAAACCACACAGAAATATTCTACTTATCTTAAGAACACAAACCCTCAGAAAGAAAAACAAAAAGAAAACAAACATTTACTCTCAAACGACGAAGCTATTCTGAATAAAAATATACACAGTTAATTATTTAATATAATTGTTTTTAATTAGTGGCTATAAATGAATATTATCAAACAGGTAGAATTTATTAAAATAATACTACCTGCCTACATTCTGGACCCTGTGTACCTGGAAAAATATTTAGAATATGGAGATAGTGCATCTTTAGGAACATCTGTGGGAAAAAGGCAAGTAACAGAATTTCTGAGCATAGACAAGGACAGTAATGAAGAACAAGCAGCCCAATGAATTTGACAAAAGGATTAGATGTATCTTCCACATTCCTAATGACTATAATTCCATCATGCCCCCAAGAGCCACTGGCATTCTTACTGATAATATCTTAAGGTAAAGCAAAATAGAACATAGAAGTAGGTTTTCTTACCAAATAACATGAAAGATATCACTGTTTTTGAAATGAGGGCAGAAAGCCTGTGATATGCCGCCTACTGAGTCAGAAAGAAGGATTCTTGGATTCTGTGTTTCCTGAGTTCCCCTGAGCTAGGCATATCAGGAATGGTTGGATAATTAACATGCGTAAGTTTTAAAAAAATGTAGTTGAAATAGCGTTATCTGAATAGTGAAGAAATCTCCTTTTCTGGATTATCCACCAGTGGAAAGAGTTCTCCTTTAAATTTACACCCAGTATGTTGTCAGTCCACTTACCTTTGCATATTCTTTGCAAAATGTACTGAAAATATTAGGTAGTTTTAATAAAACAAATATTTCTGTACCCATGAATTTTCAATATCACCAATTTGGATGATTTTTCTTAATGACCACAGAGTTAGAATGGAGAAAGAAAATAGTTGGATTTATTCAGGATTGGGATTTTGTAGGCACTTGCTATTTTTGCTATGGAAGAGAATGACAAAAGGTTTTCGAGGATGTTGAGAAGAGAGTAGATGAAGTAACGGACCATGGATTGTAAGTTGAGTATGGAAGACTGTAACTGAATGGGAAGAAGTTGATACTTAGAGAAAAAGAAGGGAAGTCAAGGGCCTGGAGGATTCTATGAGGCCAAATAACTAAGAGCTAGAAAAAGGAAAGGTTTCAGTATAGAGTGTTTGGATTAGAGATTTCAGAGGAAGACACATGCATTTATTTTCTCTTGCTGTGTAACAAATTAGCATGAACTGAGTGGCTTAAAACAACACACATCTATTATCTCATAATTTCCTTAGGGTCTCACAAGTTTGCAGTCCAGATGCCCTCTCTTCAAATTCTGTCTATCCTACTAAGTCTACCTTAAGTCCTACCCCTTTCCTGAAAAAAAAAAAAAAAAAAAAAAATTAGCCTTTGCTAATCCTTCCCCCAAAATTCATATCTTGCTTCTTTGAATTCTTATAACTTTGAATTCTTGTAGCTGCTAATTTTCCGTCTGGAGGCACGAATGGGGAAAAAACCACTTCTGAGATTGCTCAGTTTGTTGGCAGAATTTATTTTCCTTGCTGTTATAGGATTTTGGCCCCCAGTTTCTTGATAGATATTGGCTGAACAGTGTCCTCACTACTAGAGGCTGTTCTCAGTTCCTAGAGATGGCCATAGTTCCTAGAGGTTGCCTGCAGTTCCTTCCAGTTGGATTTTCCTAATGTGGCTGCTGTTGTGGGTTGAACTGTGTCTGCCAAAAAGATATGTTGAAGGCCTAATCCCTGGTACCCATGAATGTGATTTTATTTGGAAATAGGTTATTTGCAGATATAATCAACTTACCAAACCAAATCAAACCAAACCCATTGCCATGGAGTCGATTCCATCTCATAGTGACCCTGTAAGACAGAGTAGAACCATAGAGTTTCCAAGGAGTGCCTGGTGGATTCAAACTGCCAACCTTTTGGTTAGCAGATGTAGCTCTTAACTACTATGCCGCCAGGATTTCCATAATCAAGTTAAGATGAGGCCATAAGGGATTAGGGTGGGCCCTAAATCCAATGACTGATGTCATCTTAAGGAGAGAGGGATTTAGACAGAGAAACACAGAGAAAGAGGATGGCCATATGAAGACAGAGGCAGGAATTGGACTGATGCAGCTACAAACCAAGGAATGCTAAGGATTGCAGGCAACCACCAGAAGCTAGAAGCATGGAACAGATTCTTTCCTAGAATCTCCAGAGGAAGAGTGGCCCTGCTGTCCCCTTGATTTCAGACTTCTAGCCTCTAGAATTGTGAGAGAATCAATTTCTCCTGTTTTAAGCTACCCAGTTTGTGGTCATTTGTCATGGCAGCTCTAGGAAACAAATATAGCCACTTCTTTCATCAAGACAGTAAGGAGAGTCTCTATAGTGAGACTGTTGGCAAGATGGTGTGTTATGTAATGTACACGTCGAGGGAGTGGCAACCTATCACCTTCGCCATATTCTGTTTGTTAGAAGCAAGTCACAGGTCCTGCCCATGCTCAAGAGGAGGAGATCACACAAAGGCATAAGCACCAGGACGTGAGAATTATCTGGTAATTCCTGAGAGTCTATCTGACTCAACATATAAATGCCAAAGAGCAAATGATTGCTTTGACCTTGTTCAGAGGTGAGAAGTGATCCCTATAGGCTGGGTAGCTCTGTTACTTGTTGGATAAGGCATGAGAATTAGCAGAATTTCAGGTGAGGAAGAGAATGGGAGATCTGGAAAAGAAGGAAAGGACAGAAAGGCTAGTGATTTGGAAGTCTGAAGTGAGTTATTCTAATTCATTTTTCTTGAAAAAAGAGCATAGATTCAGAAATCCTTAGTCTTATATCTGACTTGCTCTTTTAGGTAGGCTCCATTGTAAAAAAATGAAGGTTATATGAGTGAAATTATCTCCTCTTTTATTAAGATTAGTTAAGAAATTTGATTTGAATAGAACATAAAATGTTTATTTTTATAATCTTGTTTTTAACTGCATGATAAAATACATACATAGTAATATGGCAGGCTTTTAGAATCTGATTCTGTGATTTGTCAACTTTGTGGTTGAAAAGAGTCATGCAAAAGAAAAGAACACACAAGAACATTTCAAATGTAGATCCTCTGTTCATAACGTTCTTTTATTCCTGAAGGCTTAAATACTTTTAAATCTGCTTACAAGATATTTGCTCAAAGAGCAGTTGTCTCTAACAAAAGTGGTCCACATAATGGTTAGCCATCTTTTTCGCTTTTTGCGCAGTACCAAACTGCAACTGTGTGTGGGTCAGCATGCAGAATCTGAAAATTTGAGCTTTGATTCATGCTAGTATTTTTATTAAATGTTAAAATAAATCTGGTAGAACTTCTCAGAGTTTATTCTTCTGCTGGTCCCCTAGGTTCTATTTCCAAATCATGATTCCTTCACCCTTGGGAGAAATTCTTACTCCTCCGGAAATGAGAGGAGACATTGAATTATGGTTAAAAGTAATGACTCTGGTGAGGACTGCTGGTCGGATTACAGACTCCTGGGTTTGCATGGTGACCTCACTTACTAGATGAGCGATGCTGAGCAAGATGCTCTGTGCTCCTCTTCTGCATATAGGTTGCTGTGAATGTACATGAACAGAAGTGGGTAGATAATAAATGCTCAATTAATGCTAGCTGTTATGATTATATATCTTTGGGGTTAGTTACTCTCTGCCATTTTCTGTTAGTTGCCATCAACTAATTTTCTGACCATTCCGTTATAACCCAAAACCCAATGCCGTCGAGTCGATTCCCTTATATGTAGTAAATGTAGTAAAAATGTTGGCACTCAGCTTATGTCTGTTTCATGTTTTGCAATTATCTTGTGTAATTTCAGTGTGCTATTTATAATCCATTTAATGCTATAGCCTTAGAGTTCCTCTCTCTCGCCAACTTTAGTAACATCAAACATCACCCAAAGTCAAGGACTCACGCTATTGCCACACCATAAACCTCGATCGCACCAGGAACTTCTATTCAACAGTTCTTATTCTTCAATATTCCATTTGCAGATTACAATCTCATATCCTTCCAGCTTTCTTATGTTCTCATTTCTACTAAACCTGTGATATGACCTTGTGCTGCTGCTGTCCATTGCTGTCAAGTCAATTCTGACTCATAGCGACCCTATAAGACAGAGTAGAACTGCCCAATAGAGTTTCCAAGAAGTGCCTGGTGAGTTTGAACTGCCGACCTTTTGGTTAGCAGCTGTAGGTCTTAACCACTACACCACCAGGGTGTCCTGATTTGACCTTAATACCTAATTTCTCCTGCATCTTCAGTTATTGATATTTTCTTCTCAGTACTTGGTTTGGACTTCATGCATTAGTCAAATATCTCTTTCACTAACATCTTAACACTCTGTTAAACACTTGCATTTTTGCAGGTGTGGAATTTGGCCTAGATGCCACAATCTACCCTCTTTGCTCCTTCAGTGGTACCTCTCCATGTTGTTGAAGAAAATTCTACAAGTATGTGAAGTAGTATCTAGACACATCCATGGTCTCCAACCTTGACTAGGACCTTGATCAGCTCTCTCTTCATGTTCTTTTCTGCCAAATCCTCATTAAACTTATCAAGTCATATATCTGCTCATATCTCCTAATTCTCTGAAGATCATATCTTTTGTTACTTTATCAAGAAAATCAAGGTAAGTAGTTTTTTTAAATACTTGAATTCACCACCCACAACCTACAAAATTGTCTCAATTTGTAACCATATTGATAATGTATGTCTCTGGGCTTTTAGCATGTGAACTTACATGCAAATTCAGCAAGTATTTTTGAGCATCTACTATGCCTTGGATGGAGGTGGAAGTGAGTAAGGGGGCAGGAAGCTGAAATTCATATAAAACTGGAAGTTCATATAAAGTTGGTCCCCTCCTGAGAGAGAGCTGGGGTAGTGGAGAGTTGAGTGGAAGCTTGAAGACATGGTGAAGGTTTGGAATAACCACGTCAGAGAGAGGGGAAGTGAGTCGGCCAAAGACAGAGCAAAGGACTGTGGAGCAGCAAGGAGAGACAACATGAGACCCTTGACTTTGAATGATAAGAATGATAGCAGCTGAAAAATTGTGTGATAGCCTTCAGTCATGATCAAAAGCTCAGGGTAAATCTAGGCATGATGACAAGTTCCAGGGAATGTGGAGGGAAGATACTGATGCACGGGAGTTGAGGGAACGGGTGGAGAATAGGTTATCTGACAAAGCTTGGGGTCCAGGTGGTTATGAAAGTGAAGTCAGGAGGTAGAGGGCACACTGGGAGCAAGTAGAAGGTCTGAGGAACTCCCATGTTTTTACAGAATTAAAGTTACATATCCAAAATCACATAAAGAATTAAGCATTTTCTAAATTTTTTTCCTCAAAATATTGTTCTAGGAGCTCCTCATAACTGTGTGCAAAAAGAAAGAAAAAAAAATCCAGGCAACATAAGTTTGGAATATTCTGTTTACTCTTGCTCCCATTAAAGGTGCTTATCAAGCAACAAAAGCCCTGAGAAGCCCTGCTGTAAAAAGACTAGTTTGACTATGTTCAGTCTTGTGTTTTTCAAATTTGAACGTTGACCTTTTTTTTTTTTCTCTCACATTGTCCTTATTCAACTTGTAAGGAACAGTGTTTCGTGAATACCAGTTTGGGAAAACTCAAGAGAGGGAAAAGCCTGGTATAGAATTCTGATCTCCAAAGTTTCTATGAAATACTCTTCCCCTTACAACAATTGTCTGCATTGGGTCAGGGCACTGAGGACTTCCTACTCCCCTATCGTGCTGGTTAGCTTTGTTGTCTTAAGGTGACAGATTCTTATTACTGAAACTTTATTGAGCACCCACTATAAGCCACACATCATATTGAGTACTTTAACTTTCATTATCTATCATTTTGAATATTGACCTTGGAGTTGAACTGCCTGGGTTAGAATCCTGATTTCAACACTTTTACTAGGTGTATTTCTTTGGGCAAAGTTGCTTAACATCTATGTGCCCCAGTTTTGTCATTTTTAAAAAGTGAATATAATAGTACCAATCTCATGGAGAAGCGAGGAATAAATGAATTATTATAACATGTAAAGCACTTAGAATTGTGCCTGGTTGATAGTAAGCACTATTTTGCTATGATCATCATTTTATTTTTAATCATAATCATATAAAGTAGCCTTCTGTAATTCATAAGAGCCCAATTTGACTTTGCAAACTCAACTCGATTGTGTGGGGATGTTTCTCTTCCCTTGGACAGCTTGAATGGAGGTGATAATAATACGTTTTGTGTTTTTTTTGAGTTATATATTTTATTATTTTTTTATTGTGCTTTAGGTGAAAGTTTACAGAGCAAATTAGTTTCTCATTAAACAATTAATACACATATTGTTTTGTGACATTGGTTGCCAGCATGTCAATACTCTCTGCTTCTTGACCTTGGGTTCTGCATTTCCATTCGTCCAGCTTTCCTATTGCCTCCTGCCTTCTTGTCCTTGCCTCTAGGCTGGTGTGCCCATTTAGTCTCATACACGTGGTTGAGCTACAAGTATTACTGTTTGTTTTACTTGCCTGTCTAACCTTTGGCTGAAGGGTGAACCTTGGGAGTGACTTCATTACTGAGCTAAAAGGGAGTCTGGGGGCCATACTCATGAGGTTTCTCCAGTCTCTGTCAGGCCGGTAACTCTGGTCTCTTTCTGTGAGTTAGAATTTTGTTCTACATTTTCCTCCAGCTCTGTCCGGGACCCTCTACTGTGATCCCTGTCAGAGCAGCTAGTGGTGGTAGCCAGGCGCCATCTAGTTGTGTTGGGACTCAGTCTGATGCCGTAGTTGTGGTCCATTAGTACTTTGGACTAGTCTTTCCCTTGGGTCTTTGGTTTTCTTTATTTTCCCATGCTTTAGATGGGGTGGGAATAATACATATTTTTTGACCATGGAGAAAAATGTTATAAAAAATCTGATTAATAAATTTATCTTCTTTTCAACCATCTAAATTTCCACTATACTTCAATCTTCAGTTTGAACCTCTTAGCAATTTATCACTAGTCCTATAAGTCTAAAGAATCTTTGTTTTAGACATACATCAATCCATTTATCTGCAATTTTGACCAGCCTCCCTAGCCCTTCAGTTGCATCAGGAATTGTGCTTTGAAATGGATTTCTCCTTTGTCATAGAAGGTACACTGAAGACTTAATCATGACATAGTTACTCTGGAAAATTGTTTGTAAACTTGCCTTTTCGCCATTGGGAGTGGTGGGAGTCTTCATGGCTGGTTGTGGAGTCAGGATAGCTTCTGAAAAGGCAATATCCTACACAAGGGGGCTCCTTGGGCCTGTTTTAATAAAGCATGGAATTGAAAAATGTTTTTAATTCAACAGCATAGAAAGTTCTAGTAGGGTCAAAGAAGCCAATGAAATATGTACAGGTGTATTAGTTTCCTATTGCTGCTGTAATAATAAATTACCACAGATTCAATGGGTTAAAGCAATACAAATTTATTCTCTTACAGTTCTGTAAGGAGCCCTGGTGATGCAATGGTTAAGTACTTGGCTGCTAACAGAAAGGTTGGTCTTTTGAATGACCAGCTGCTCAGAAGGAGAAAGATATGGCAGTCTGCTTCCATAAAAGGTTACAGCCTTGGAAACTTTATGGGGCAGTTCTGCTTTGTCCTATAGGGTTGATATGAGTCAGAATTGACTCGATGCCAGTGGGTTTGGATAGTTCTGTAGTGGAGGTGTCTAAAATCAAGGTGTGGCAGGGCAGTATTCTTTCTGGAGAATCTAAGGGAGAATCTGCTTCCCTGTCATTTTCAGCTTTTATATGTGAGCAGCACACATTGCTGGGCTTGTGCTCTCTTTGTCACATCACTTGAAACTCTTCTATTACATCTCCTGCTCCTGTCTCTGACTCGCCTGCCTCCGTTTCATAAGGAGTCTTGTGATTACATTGGGCACACTTGAATAATATAGGACAATCTCTCCATCTCAAGATCCTTAATTTAATCACAAGTGCAAAGTCCTTTTTACCATATCAGATAAAGTATTCATAGGTTCTGGGGATTAGGGTGAAGACATCTTTGGGTAGCTATAATTCTGTCGACTATAATGTGTGAGTGCCATTTTAGCAGAGTTCCACATGAAGGAAAAATAACCATTTAATTTAGGACTCTCTTGGATTGGGTGGTGTAGAAGAGGAGAAATTCCTTAAATAGTGCTCAATGGCATCCATCGATTTATCTTTCAAAAAGGTTTTTAATTTCCTTATTATGAAAGAAATACATCTTTACCATTATTAATTGATTAAATTCATATAAGTATTAAAATAAGTGTAAAAAATAATTAAAAGTATAAAAAATCTTAACTCACATATGTAATCACTGGTAACATTTTGGGATTTGTCATTGTAGTAATTTTTTTTTTTATAAAAACATACTCTCATACTTGATAAAATTTACATTATGCAGTTTTATGTACTTTAAAATTGGACTATATTTTAAGCATTACCCCATGTCATTAAGAATGTTTAAAAAAAGTGATTTAGATAATTTTGGTGTACTCCATGTACAGATGTGCGTAATTGATTGAGCTACATGAAAATCCTCTTCCATAATCTTTGTATGCATCCTTGTTGTTGTTGTTAGGTGTTTTAGTGTTGGTTCCGACTCATAGTGATCCTATGTACAACAGAACGAAACACTGCCCAGTTCTGTTTCATCCTCACAATTATTCCTATGTTTGAGTCCATTGTTGTTGCCACTGTGTCAATCCATCTTGTTGAGAGTCTTCCTCTTTTTCCTGACCCTCTACTTTACCAAGCATGATGTCCTTAACCAGGGACTATTCCTCCTAATAACATGTCCAAAGTACATAAGATGAAGTCTTGCCAAAGGATCATTCCGGCTGCACTTATTCAAAGACAGATTTGTCCCTTCTTCTGGCAGTCCATGGTATATTCAATATTATTTGCCAACACTATAATTCACAGGCATCAATTCTTCAGGCTTCCTTATGCATTGTCCATCTTTCATATACATGTGATGTGACTGCAAATGCCATGGCTTGAGTCAGGCACATCTTAGTTTTCGAAGTGACATCCTTGCTGTTTAACATTTATAGAAGTTTTTTGCAGCAGATTTGCCCAGTGGAATGCGTCATTTGATTTCTTGACTGCCGCTTCCATGGGTGTTGATTGTGGATCCAAGTAAAATGAAATCCTTGACAATTTCAGTCTTTTCTCCATTTATTGTGATGTTGCTTATTGGTCCCGTTGTAAAGCTTTTTATTTTCTTTATGTTGAGGTGTAATCCATACTGAAGGCTGTGGTCTTTGATCTTCATCAGTTAGTGCTTCGAGTCCTCTTCACTTTCAGCAAGGTTGTGTCATCTGCATAAGGCAGGTTGTTGTTGAGTCTTTCCTCCTGATGCCGTGTTCTTTTTCACACAGTTCAGTTTCTTGGATTATTTTCTCAGCATACAGATTGAATAAGTATAGTGAAAGGATACAACCCTTATCCACACTTTTCCTGATTTTAAACCATGAAGTACCTCCTTGTTCTGTTCAAACAACTGCCTCTTGGTCTATGTACAGGTTTTGCATAAACGTCACGTGGAATTCCATTCTTCTCAATGTTATCCATAATTTGTTATGATCCACACAGTGGAATGCCTTTGTGTAGTCAGTAAAACACAGGTAAATATCCTAATACTGTTAAATTCCATTACTCTTTTCTTATCCTTTGTGCTCTTACTGGCTTTTGTTTTCTTTCTATAGTGTTCTAAACCTCATGACACAGTATTGTTACTTTTGCATTGAGTAGTTTTTTTTAAGAAATTAATACATAAGAAAAATATGTATTTACTTACATATATATCATTTCTATCACCCTTTATTCCTTTGTGTGGATCCAAATTTCTATCTCGTATCATTTTCTGTCTACCTAAAGAATTCCATTAATATTCCTTCTAGTAGCAGGTGTGCTACTGACAAATTCCATTGTCTTTTGGCTTTGATTTGTAACAAGAAGTCTGTGATAGTTCTTTTCTTTCCCCCTTCATATGAATGTAATGTGCTTCTTTGATTGCTTTTAAGATTTGATTTTTTTAAAACCATTTTTAGCATTTTAATTATGACATTCTTTGGTTTTATGATATGACTATGATATGATTATTTATTTTAATATATGTGTTTATCTTGTTTGGGGTTTGTTGAATTCTTTAGACATGTGAGTTTATCACTCTTGGAAAAATTCTAGTTATTATTTAAATAAATATCTTTAATTATCAGACTCAATCATCTTCAAGGGTTTGCTCTTCTCCTGAATCTTCAGAATATTGTTTCATTTTTCTTGCTCTGAAAAATTTTTATGGTCCCCACGTTGTTATTTTTCCACTTCGCTTATCCACTAAGTGAGATCTATTTAATCTTGAGTTTCTTCAAAAGACAGGGAGTGCATTTCCCTGAAATGAATGACTGATGTCTTGGATGATGGTCAAATCTCTTTCCTTTAGCTATAGCTAGTGAGTACTTTCACGTGTACAGCTCTCATTCTAGTTCTCGCTATCTAGAAGACATTCTTGCAGTAAAGCTCTGTTATACTCAGGGAGAAAATTATTTTCATTACTTGTATTTGATCTGTATATATATATTTGATCTGTGTAGTTCACAAAACACCACAATGTCTAATGTGCACTGTTGCTAAGGCTCTTCTCTGTGTTTACTTCACCAGCAAAGCTTTACGTGTGGGGCTTACATTTCTCAGAAATGATGTACTGTTGTTGGTCTCTTCTCTTACTTCTCAGCTATTTTTATAGCTTTAGGAGACACTTTGCACTAGGAGTGGGGCAGGGTTGTGTCTAACTCCAGTTTAAGTGTTAACAATGCTTCTGCTAGAAAGATAGATACAGTTTCATTAGCACTGCTGGTGTGAAAACTATGTTTCTAGATTTTATACCTATTATTACATTTTGATACAATCATCCAAAACTGATCAATTATTGGGTTATTTAATTGCTCCATATCTCCACCCTGCTTATTATCCAAACTTTTAGTTATTTGAGAACTAAGCTGGAAATTTTATTTTCTCAAGTAATGAGACCTACACTGTGGAATAGGATGCTCAGAAAAAGTAATTTGGCTTTTAAGGCTTTTCCCCTTATTCTCTAAGGCTCTGTTTGTATTCAGTGGAAATACTAAAGGCACTTGGACATTTGTCTCCTAAAAATTTTGATAATGATGGGCTTTATTCAAAAATATCTTCACTAACCCCTACTTCACACCCTATGCTGAATAATGAAATATAAAGTCATTTCCAATTAGTCATCTAGCCAACTGGGTCACGTATGCCTGCTTTAGCTGTAGTAGCTTATGGCTGCAGGGTCAAGTAGTTTTAAATGAAATTGAATAAACAGAGTATTCAGACACCATGGATTATATTCAAACCACAGACTACAATTTACATGGATTCGAGTCATCATTTATTGAAAATAACATAGCAGGAAGACTTTCTCCTTCAATACCTTGGAGTTAATATTTTAAAATCTGATGATACAGGGCTGACTAGTTTCTGAAAGGAAAAGAAAAATAAACCTGTAATAGTAATTTATCATTCTTGATGTTTTCCTTTCAGTTTAATTACTGCTTAGCAGAAAAACTGACACTTAATAAAAGTAAAAAGCATTTTAAAATTCCTATAAAAAATCTTTCAAAGAAGAAAATTGGAAAGCTGAAAGATAACACCTGGTCACACCCATCATTTTATTTTGTCGCTGATTTTCAAAGAGCCCATACAAAGCTTTAAAGAGAAAGAGACTTGGGAAGAGTAATGTGCTGATAGCAGGTAAAACACCTGCTTCAGAGACTCCTCATTGTCTTTAATTTTTAAAGATATTTTTTTATCTTGCTTTCTTCCCTTCTCCTTAGGGTGATTTGGAACCTTGTGGTCAAAATTCAGAGGGAAGCTGCACTGTTCCCAAGTGACTCATCTAGTTTCACATATTCTGAAAAACTCTTCTTTTTTGATCTCTTTTTGTCTGATTGCAAGAATGAGCCCAACAACCTAAATATAAAACCCAAAACTATAAAGATCATAGAAGAAAAAATAGGGTCAACACTAGAAGGCCTAATACACAGCATAAATAAGATATAAAACATAACTAACAATACACAAGAAGATAAGCTAGATAACTGGGATCTTCTAAAAATTAAACACTTATGCTCATTCAAACATTCACAAATAAAATAAAAATAAATCTACAACTGGGAAAACAAATTTTGGCTATGACAAATCTGACAAAGGTCTAATCTCTAAAATCTATAGGAAAATCCAACACCTCTACAACAAATAACCCAGTTTAAAAGTAGGCAAAGGTTATGAACAGACACTTCACCAAAGAAGACATTCGGGCAGCTAACAGACACATGAGGAAATGCTCAAGGTCACTAGCTCACAGAGGTCAAGTGATTTGTCCAAGGTCATACAGCTAGTTGATGGCAGGTAGGGCACCAAAACAAGTATAACCAAAGTATCTTCCCTGCCCGGAGAGTAGTCCTAAGGCCTATTTCACATAGTGAATGATTCCTAGATTACTGGAGTAAATGTTAACAGTAACAATTAACTCCAAAGATCTGGAAGCAGAAGGGGCATTCAAATGTTTGTTGAAGGCAATAGTAATGATCAGACTTGGGTTTCTTCTAAAAAACAAAAAAGTGAAAATACCACTGGAATGAAACATAACATTATAGATTAAATAACTCTAGAAAGACGACAAGCAATTTTCTTCAAGTATTAGAAATATAATCATCATTTGCAAATTTAACATCAGAAATGACTCATCAAAAACCTACGAGCTTAGCAACAAAAGATGTGTGTTAGATATGGCAAGAAAATGACACTTAAGAGAAAGAAATCAATTCCGATTAGTCAAATTTCATGGATTAAAAGAATAATTTAGAAGCAACTCAGTAACTCTTTGAAAATGCTCGAGGTACACAATGGCAAAACAGTCATAAGACTTGGGGAAAAATAAAAGCATAATTATTAGAATCAAATGTTGTTGTAATGGAATTGAAAACATCAATTAACCAAGCAAAAATATTTAGCTCAACATTCCAATTCTTTTTGACCAAAAAGAGGAAAAAAAAAAAAAAATCAAGAGACTTGGACATGCAATGCACTTGATGACTGGGTGTTGTGTAAAACACAAAAGTAGAAAGAAATGGTTTCTATCTCCCTTGTTGTTGTTAGTTGCAGCTGAGTCAGCTCCTATTCGTGGTAACGTTATGCATAACAGATGTAACTATTGCCCAGTCATGCACCATCTTCATGATCATTGGTATGCTTGAGTCCATTCCTGTAGCTGTTGTGTAGTGTCTTCTAACCTAGGGGGCTCATCTTCCAGCATTATAGCAAACAATATTCTATTAT
Organism: Loxodonta africana; assembly: GCF_030014295.1. Taxonomy (NCBI): domain Eukaryota; kingdom Metazoa; phylum Chordata; class Mammalia; order Proboscidea; family Elephantidae; genus Loxodonta; species Loxodonta africana. Next base: position 78,893,210 of record NC_087345.1, on the reverse strand, counting down.
AATCTATAAGGTTTTCATTGGATGATTTTGGAACTAGATTGCCATGTCTTTCTTTCTAGTCTGTCTTCATTTGGAAGCTCTGCTGAAACTTGTCCACCATGGAATACCCTGGTGGTATTTGAAATACCGGTGGCATAACTTCTAGCATTACAGCAAGACAGAAGCCACCGCAGTATGAAAAACTACAGATGGGTTGTGGCTCCCCCTTTTAGGAGTTCGCACATTGCCCTTAATGTTTTTCATGTCTCCAGTGCCTTTAGGAAACGCTGGTGGCATAGTGGCTTAGTGCTATGGCTATTAACCAAAAAGTCGGCATTTCGAATCTGCCAGGCCCTCCTTGGAAACTCTATGGGGCAGTTCTACTCTGTCCTATAGGGTCACTATGAGTCAGAATCGACTTAACAGTAATGAGTTTGGTTTGGTTTTAATGCCTTTCAGTAGAGTGTGGTAAATGTTTTAAGAGAGGTTTAGATCTTGTGCTGTGGCAGACATGTGAGGGGGAGAGATTAACGTTCCCTGGTTCTGTGTGTTGTGTTATTTGAGCAGAGAGGAGAGTGGGAGAGATGGTTCGTGCCCCAGGTTACTTACGGCCTGGTTGGCAATACAAGGCTAACACACTGGAACACAGATTTCGATTCAGGCAGACTTGTTCTGCCTATGGGGAGATAGCCTTGAATCTAAAGCAAAGCAGCTCATTTTATGCTTTTCTCCACTTCTTCTCCCAGTGGCTTGTTGAGGTTCTTCCAACATTATAGTATTTATCTCAATTTTAAGGGCAAAAGCTTTGATGATTTGGCTAGGGACCACAATCATTTTGGTTATGCTCATTCTTCATTAAAATCATGGCAGTGGTTGAATTTATATAAGATGTTTAAAATTGCCTTGGCCAAAACCAGCTGTAAGTGATCAGAAGAAGAAAATAACATAGGAATACTTGTAAACCAAGAAAACAATCCTTCCTCTAAACCAATAAAGAAACACACATAGACATATCGATTAACAGCCAATGGTATGACACTTCTGACCCTTCACCAGGTAAACTATCCCTGGTTGTGGTGCAACACAGCCAATCACTTGCATTCTCCTCCTTACCTCTGTGTAGTTTTAGCAGCAGGGTGAGCCCAGATATCTGAGCTGGAGAAAAATCTGTCCAGCCAAGTTTTGAGAGGGATCATGAGGCACATCTCCCTGTACATGCTTTTAGACACCACACTCATTTATCCAGTAAACTTACTCATTGCCTACTATGTGGCAGGCGCAGTTATGGGCATGGAGATGCACCTGTGGACAAAGCATACATAGCTGCTGCCCTCGTGGAATTTACTCGGGGGGCGGGAGGACGGTTTATAGAGGGATGATACAACAGGTAATGAGAGTTGTATTATATTGTATATATGACAAGTGCTCGACAGAGGTGTGTAAGGTGTGTTGCAAAGAACAAGAAGGAGTTAGCCAGCCAGAGGGCAGAATGAGGTGGAAGGAGTGTTCCAGGCAGGGGGACATCATGCATAAAGTAAAAAGGTTAGTGAGAGCACAGTTTGATGGAGGAATTGAAAGTGTAAGTGGCTGGAAGTGAGGCTTGGTAGGTAAGTGGGGCCAGATTCTAAAGGACCAAATTTTCTTCATTGAAATTTTCTTCTACAGCTCCACTGGGGGAGGTGGGCATTTGGTTAGTCATTTTCCTGTTCTGTGTTATCTCCTCACTACTCCAACCAAAACCAAACTCAAATTCATTGCCGTCAAGTTGATTTTGACTCATGGTGACGCCAAATGTTACAGAGTAGAACTGCTCCATAGGGTTTTCTTGGCTGTAATCTTTATAAAAGCAGATCACCAGGCCTTTCTTCTCTGGTGCTGCTGAGTGGGTTCAAACTGCCATCCTTTAGGTTAGTAGTCTAGCACAAATCATTTTGTGCTATCTAGGGACTTCCCATTACCCCAACCCATCCTTTTCCCGGGGACACTGAGCTGAGAATGTATTCTCTCTAGTCTAAATAAATGAATCATTTCTACTGGTCTTGAGAATCAACTTAAAATGTGGAGTGAAGTGGGTGTGAACTGAGGGTGATGTTGTGTGCCTGGTTTGATACATGCTTTGGGGGAGTTAAGAGTTTATAGGCTATGGGTTTGAACATGTTCATTGAGGGTGGCATAGTTGCCTAAGTTTTTAAGAGGGTTGGAAAGATTGGTGCAGGTAATATTTGGGTTTCCTATTGCAAGTAACTTCTTGAGGTCCATCTTTTGACTGTTTGGACCTTGTAAGATTACAGAGACTGCTCTAGGTATGCTTTCCAAACTTACATTGGGAAATTGGAACTCTGTAAGATCATTTTTTTCATACTCAGGGGGATAGTATACGTGCATAGGAGAGTTTCTAACTTGCTAGAAAGCAATGTGGGTGTGGTGAAGCTTTAGTGTTCTATGGCCTTCACTGTGTGGAAGGGCAAAACTCAATTGCTTTCTTGATATGTAAGATAATGAAAAGATATTGATCCAGTTTATTCTATTGGTGCGGAGATGGTAAACTGGGAAGAAGTTTGCCTTCTTATGAGTGGAGAGAAGCAGCTTTCATTGACTAGGGATGAGAATGACCCTACATTTGTTTTAAAAGCATCTTTTTATAAGGTGAATGGCTGTTACTGACCTGGTAGCAGGACTAACTCTCTAACTCCAGGGGCTGAAGGACAACTGGACTTTAGTAATAGCTTGGTGGAGGGGGTGATTAAGGATGAATATTTCAGTGGGAAACCCTGGCTGTGCTTTCCAAGACCCAGGAAGTCAGAATACTGGGCAGTGTATGTTGGTTGCTTGCTCCATATCCATTTTCCTTTCTGCTTTACTAAAAGAAAATAGATTTTTTTTTTCAGTGTGGCCATGTGCTTACTTGGGGAAAAATGTACTACCATGCATTTCCAAATTTCTCTTGTATCTAGGGTAGGCCATGCGATAGAATTTTGACCAGTGATGCATAAACTGAAGTCTGGGATTTCTGGAAAAGCTTTTGTTTCCTGCTACAGATGCCCTTTCTGGCTTTTCCATTCTCTCCTTCATATTTGAAAAATGGACATGATATTTGGACACTGGGAGCAATGAGGAAAAGACCAGCATAATCAAAGAGAACTTGGCCGTGAAATCTCGAGCTGCTGAGCCAATGGCAGCAGCTGCTACCCTTAGACTTCCTGTTAATTAATGAAAACAAATCCTGAGGTGTTTAAACCACTGTAAACAGATCTCCGGTCCTAGCAGACAAACTCAATTCTTAACTGATACAAATGCCTTCAGGCTTGAGAGAGACAACTGGCGGAGGATCCAACCTTGGGCACAGGAGTCCCAAGCATATTCCTCCAGAAGCAGGACTCTGCAGAAGTCTGTTGACCTTGGAAGCATTTGCTCATGAAGTTATGGGACAATGAGAGTGCATTCCACAGGCCAACTGTCACAATCTATCTACATGCCTCAAACGTTGGCCTTTCCCTAATCATAACCAGGTTGTATGCCACCCCTGAGAATTTGTTTTGTTTAAATTATAGCTGACTTTTCTAGTAGATCTATGTAGTGTCTGACAGACCTTATTTGGGCTTCGCTCTTTTTCTTGTTATAAAGGACCAGGTGGGAGAAGTGGGAGGATGCATAAGCCCACGCCTTTAATTAATTAATTCATCACATAAATGTTCAGTGCCTATTATGTATCAAGGAGCTCTGGTGGCACAATGGTTTACAGCTTGGCTGCTAACCAAAAGGTTGGTAGTTCGAAACTACCCAGTGGCTCTGTGGGGAAAAGAACTAGAGATCTGCTTCTGTAAAGACTACAGCCAAGAAAACCTTATAGGGCATTTCTACTCTATCACATGGGGTCACTGTGAGTCAAAATCTACTTATTGGCACCCGACAACAACAACTATATATCAGGCATTGTGTTAAGTGTTAGAAATATAATGATGAACATATAGACAATGCCTATATCTTATGGTCTAGACTGAGGCAATATTGTTACCCTATTAAATACCTCCTAAAAAAAAAGAATTTTTTTTTTTTTTTTGTGAGCCAGGTGGAAACACTGGTGGCGTAGTAGTTAAGTGCTACGGCTGCTAATCAAAGGGTTGGCAGTTTGAATCTGCCAGGCACTCCTTGGAAATTCTGTGGGGCCATCCTATAGGGTCACTATGAGTCGGAATCGGCTCAACAGCACTGGGTTTGGTTTTTTAGTTTTTATAAGCCAGGTACTGTATTAGGTGCATCATACACATCATCTTATATAATTTTCATGATAAGCTTGTGAGATAGGCATTGCTAGCCTTTTAGAGATTTAAAAATAAAAATGATTATCAGAGAGATTATATAAATATTTTACTAACCTGTTGCCGTTGAGTCAGCTCTGACTTCCGGCAACCCTATAGGACAGAGTAGTTCCCAATGCTGTAATGTTTCCAAAAGCAGACTGCTATACCTTTCTCCCTCAGAGCAAGTGATGGATTTGAACTGCTGACTTTTTGGTTAGCAGCCGCATGCTTAACCACTATGCCACTAAAAGGGCTTCTAAAATATCTTACTACTGCTGTTAAATGAGAGTCCTAGTTCTAACAAACTTGGGAATCCCCAGTGACCCTGTTTCTGTTAGGGAATATATGAATCCCTTGAGCCCTGGTACTGGCTTAATGGGTGAGTGGAATAGAGAAGCTGGATACTGTTGTCTCTAGAGCTAAGGGCATGTTTGAAATTATATCATTTCTACAGCAGAAACAGTTTGGTGCACAATTGGTGACCACCCAAAAAAAGCAACAAGTGTTGGAACTGGGGAAAAATTAAAGTATAAGCTCTCTGAGGTTAAAAGCTGTGTCTTCTGTCTATAGTCTCAGCATCTAATACCACAATTGGTACCTGTAATTATGGGGCACTCAATATGTGTTGAGTTGAAAGAATTAACTCCTGACTCACAATCTGAAACCCCAAAACCAAACCCACTGCCACTGAGTCAATTCTGACTCATAGTGACCCTATAGGACAGAGTAGAACTGCCCTGTAGAGTTTCCAAGGAACACCTGGCAGATTCGAACTGCCGGCCTTTTGGTTAGCCGCTATAGCACTTAACCACTACACCACCAGGGCTGCCACTCACAGTCTAGGGGTACAAAATTCCAGGTTCCTGTTACACCAAATATTTGTTAAACACCTATTATGTTCCAGATTTATGGTAAGTGCAGGATGAATAGAGGATCAGATTCCAGACCTTAGAGAGTTCATTTTCTTAAAATCCCCTTTTAGTCTTCAGGACCAGAAGACTAGAAGAACTAGGACTTAACAAATCGCCACAAATTTAGTGGCTTAAAAAACCCCACAAATTCATTACCTTGAAGTTCTAAAGGTCAGAAGTCCAAAATCAGCTTCACTGGGCTAAAATTAAGATGTAGGCAGGGGTGCATTTTCGGAGGATCTAAGGGAAAATTTGTTTTCTTGCCTTTTTCATCCCCTAGAGGCCACCTGAATTCCTTGACTTGTAATCCTGCATCCATCTTCAAAGCCGTCCATGTAGCATCTTCTTTCCTCTCTGACCTTGAGTTTATTCCTTACATCTTCTCTCTCTCACTCTGATTTTCTTGCCTCCCCCTTAAAAGGACCCTTGTGATTACATTGGGTAAACCTGGATAATCCAGGATGTTGTTGTTGTTAGGTGCTGTCAAGTCAGTTCTGACTTATAGTGACCCTCTGTACAACAGAACTAAACACTACCTGGTCCTGCGCTATCCTCACAATCATTGCTATGCTTGAGCCCATCGTTACAGACACTGTGTCAATCCATCTTATTGATGGTCTTCCTCTCTTTTGCTGACCCTCTATTTTACCAAGCATGATGTCCTTCTCCAGGGACTGGTCCCTCCTCATTACATGTCCAAAGTATAGGAGATGAAGTACATGAGATGAAGACCACAATCAACTGTCTTGGCCTCGTAGACATATATAGAACACTCCACCGAACAGTAGCGAAGTATACATTCTTTTCCAATGCACATGGACATTCTTCAGAATAGGCCACACTTTAGGCTAAAAAGCAACCCTCAATAAACTCCAAAACATTGAAATAATAAAAAGCATTCTCTGTGCTCACAATGCCATAAAAGTAGAAATAAATAACAGGAAGAGCCAGGGGAAAAACAAAAAACAAAAAACAAACCGTGAAAAGTGAGTAACACCTTGCTTAAAAACCACTGGGTAATAGAAGAAATCAAAGAAGGAATAAAAAAATTCCTAGAATCAAATAAGAATGAAAACACATCATACCAAAACCTCTGGGACACAGCAAAGGCGGTACTCAGAGATCATTTACAGCAATAAATGCATGCATCAAAAAAGAAGAAGAGAGGGCGGGGCCAAGATGGCAGAGTAGTCAGATGCTTCTGTTGATACCTCTTACAACAAAGACCCAAAAAAACCAAGTGAAATGATTATATTTATGACAAGCTAGGAGCCCTGAACATCAAAGGCAAAGTTAGAAAATAGACTGAGCAGCAGGGGGAGGGAGAGATGGTCCAGAAGTGGAGAGGAGTTGCCAGATCTGAGTTGCCAGGAACCCTCAGGCACCATTACCTGGAGTGACCCCAGCGGGGCTGATGGTAGCGATCCAGACTCAGTTTCCTCAGGGACAGCCAGCTACACAGCCTATGCACACCTCTGGAACCAGAGAAGAAGAGCGCTCTCAGCAAAAGCTGAGTACTTGCATATATTTTACTATGTCCCCAGCCCCCAAGCTGGCTTCAGTGGCTGTTGATTTCCCTGGGCCTGAGATAGGTCCTGCTGTGTGTCCTGAGCCATTCTCCCTGCCTTGGAGAGGAATAAATTCACAACTGGGGGAAAAGATAATCTGCCACCTCCACTAAGCTGGGGAGCTCAGGACAAAAGTGGCTCCTGTCCAGGCATAAACGGTCCACGGACTTTGAACACTTTCCCACCTGCGTGGACCTGTGTGGGCCTATTTCAGGAGAATAGGCCCTTGTTGGCAGACTGCAACTGTTTCAGCTGTGTGGTGGAAAGGTGGGTGTTTAGATGTTTGATGCCATTTTGCCTATTAAACAGGGTCCTCCCCACCCACATCAGGGACCTAAGGACTGGTGGCTCCACCCACGTCACCTAGCTGCCCACAACGGGGGTCCAAGGATAAGTGGTACTTCCCAGTCCTTACAACCAAAAGCATTGGGTGCCCAGGGTCTGTCTGCAGAACCCACCTGCCAGTGTACTCTAGGGAACAGGGACGTGCTTTCCTCACAGACACTTGGGGGATGGTTGTCAGACCCCTGCCTTGTTCAGAGCATGACCCCCTCCTGCAGCCAGATACCTGTACCTACACCAATCACCCCTGCCCCTCTAAGACTGTAGAACAGAGTCTGCACCACACATTTGATGACCAACTACCTGGACACCTGAGCTGAATTCATACAATAAAAGTGAATGAACTCCTAGGCTCATATACATGATAAGAGCTCTAGCCATCTGGTGATAGGATGTTATAGCTTCAAAGGTGAAAATAATCAAGCCAGCTCACTCAAGCACCCTATTTGGGCATATCAAAACAAAACAAAGCAAGAAGCTAGGATACAGTAAGCAAACATAAAATAGACTAATACAATAACTTACGGATGGCTCAGAGACAACAGTCAATATCAAATCACATAAAGAAGTAGACCATGATTGCTTCAACAAGCTCTCAAAACAAAGAATCAAGGTATCTTCTGGATGAAGGTGCCTTCCTGGAATTACCAGATGCAGAATACAAAAGATTAATATACAGAACTCTTCAAGACATCAGGAATGAGGTCAGAAAGGAGATCAGGCAAAATACAGAACAAGCCAAGGAACACACACATAAAGCAGTTGAAGAAATTAAAAAGGTTATCCAAGAACATAATGAAAAATTTAAATAAGCTGCAAGAATCCGTAGAAAGACAGCAATCAGAAATTCAGAAGATTAACAATAAAATTACAGAATTAGACAACTCAATAGAATGTCAGAGGACCAGAATTGAGGAAATGGAAGGCAGAATTAGTGAGACTGGAGATAAATCACTTGGCACAAATATATTTGAACAAAAATCAGATAAAAGAATTAAAAAAAAAAAAAGAAGAAACCCTAGGAATCATGTGGGACTCTATCAAGAGAACCTATGAGTGGAGTATCAGAACAAAGAAGGATGACAGAAAATACAGACAGAATTGCTGAAGATTTGTTGGCAGAAAACTTCCCTGATATCATGAAAGATAAGAAGATATCTGTCCAAGATGTTCTTCGAACTCCATATAAGGTAGATCTCAAAAGAAAGTCACCAAGACATTTTATAATTAAACTTGCCAAAAACAAAGATAAAGAGAGAATTTTTAAGAGTGGCTAGGGATAAACGAAAAGTCACCCACAAAGGAGAGTCAATAAGAATAAGCTCACACTAATCAGCAGAAACCATGCAGGCAACAAGGCAATGGGATGACTTATATAAAGCATTGAAGGAAAAAAATTGCCAGCCAAGAATCATATATCCAGTAAAACTGCCTCTCAAATATGAAGGCGAAATTTCCAGATAAACAGAAGTTTAGGGAATTTGTAAAAACCAAGCCAAAACTACAAGAAACACTAAACGGAGCTCTCTGGTTAGAAAATCAATAATATCAGATATCAAACCAAAACTGGAACACAGGATTTAGCAACCAGATGTCAACCCAGAAGTGGAAATCACGAAAATAAATCAAGATTAAAAAAAACGCTCAAAACAGGGAAACAGCTATATCATTATGTAAAAGAAGACAACATTACAACAATAAAGAGGGACTAAGAGATTTAGTCATAAATCTTTCATATGGGGAAGACAAGGCAATATAAAGAAATAAAAGTTAGGTTTAAACTTAGAAAAATAGGGGTAAATACTAAGGTAACCACAAAGGAGACTAATAATCCTACTCATCAAAATAAAATACAAGAAAAAAATAAAGACTTATCAGAAGCAAAATCAACAACAACAAATAAGAGAAAAAGACAATATAGAAAGATAAACTACTCAGCACAAAAAATTAAGTGGGAAAAAGAAACTGTCAACAACACACAAAAACAGACATTAAAACGATAGCACTAAACTCGTACCTATCCATAATTACGCTGAATGTAAATGGACTAAATGCACCAATAAAGAGACAGAGAGTGCAAAGTGGATAAAAAACATGATCTGTGTATATGCTGCCTACAAGAGACATACCTTAGACTTAGAGACACAAACTAAAACTTAAAGGATGGCAAAAAATATATCAAGCAAACAATAATCAAAAAAGAGCAGGAGTGGCAATATTAATTTCTTACAAAATAGACTTCAAAGCTAAATCCACCACAAAGGATAAGTAAGGACACTATATAATGATTGAAGCGACCATATACCAGAAGGACATAACCATATTAAATACTTACACACCAAATGACAGGGCTGCAAGATACATAAAACAAACCCTAACAGCATTAAAAATTGAGATAGACAGCTCCACAATTATAGTAGGAGACTTCAACACATCACTTTCAGTGAAGGACAGAACATCCAGAAAGGAACTCAATAAAGACATGGAAGATCTAAGTGCCACAATCAACCAGCTTGACCTCATAGACATATACAGAACACTCCACCCAACAGTAGCTAAGTATACTTTCTTTTCTAGCACACATGGAACATTCTCTAGAATAGACCACATATTAAAAAATCATAAAAATAAGCCTTAGCAGAATCTAAAACATTGAAGTATTATAAAGCATCTTCTCTGACCATAAGGCCATAAAAGTAGAAAAAGCAGGGAAAAGAAATCAAACACTTAGAAACTGAACAATACCCTGCTCAAAAACGACTGGGTTATAGAAGACATTAAGGATGGAATAAAGAAATTCATAGAATCCAATGAGAATGAAAACACTTCCTATCAGAACCTTTGGGACACAGCTAAAGCAGTGCTCAGAGGTCAATTTATATCAGTAAACACACACATCCAAAAAGAAGGAAAGGCCAAAATCAAAGAATTATCCCTACAACTTGAACAAATAGAAAGATAGCAACAAAAGAATCCCTCAGGCACCAGAAGAAAGCAAATAATAAAAATTAGAACAGAAATGAAATAGAAAACAGAAAAACAATTGAAAGAATTAACAAGACCAAAAGCTGGTTTTTTGAAAAAATCAATAAAATTGATAAACCACTGGCCAAACTGACAAAAGAAAAACAGGAGAGGAAGCAAATAACCCAAATAAGAAATGAGATGGGTTAAATGACATCACAACAGACCCAAGTGAAATTAAAAGAATGATATCAGATTACTATGAAAAATTGTATTCTAACAAACTTGAAAAACTAGAAGAAATGGATGAATTCCTAGACACACACTAGCTACCTAAACTAACATAATCAGAGGTAGAACAACTAAATAAATAAATAACAAAAGAAGAGATTGAAAAGGTAATTAAAAAACTCCCAACATAAGCTCTGGTTTGGATGGCTTCACTGCAGAGTTCTACCAAACTTTCAGGGAAGAGTTAACATCACCACTACTAAAGGTATTTCAGAGCATAGAAAAGGACGGAATACTCCCAAACTCATTCTATGAAGCCAGCATAACCCTGATACCAAAGCCAGGTAAAGACACCATATACAGAACTATATCCCTCATGAACTTAGATGCAAAAATCCTCGACAAAATTCTAACCAATAGAATTCAACATGTCAAAAAAATAATTCACCATGACCAAGTGGGATTCATACCAGGTATGCAGGGATGGTTCAACATTAAAAAAACAATGTAATCCGTCATATAAATAAAGTAAAATACAAGAACCACATGATCTTATCAATTGAAGCAGAAAAGGCATTTGACAAAGTTCAACACCGATTCATGATAAAAACTCTCAGCGAAATAGGAATAGAAGTAAAATTCCTCAACATAGAAAAGGGCATTTATACAAAGCCAACAGCCAACGTCATCCTAAATGGAGAGAGTCTGAAAGCATTCCTCTTGAGATTGGGAACCCGACAAGGATGCCCTTTATCACCACTCTTATTCAACATAGTGCTGGAGGTTCTTGCCAGAGCAATTAGGCTAGATAAAGAAATAAAGAATATCCAGATTGGTAAGGAAGAAGTAAAAGTATCTCTATTTGCAGATGACATGAACTTATACACAGCAAACCCTAAAGAATACACAAGAAAACTGCTGAAACTAATAGAAGAGTTTAGCAGAGTATCATGATACAAGATAAACATATAAAAATCAGTTGGATTCTTCTACACCAACAAAAAAAATATCGAAGAGGAAATCACCAAATCAATAACATTTAACAAATAAAAAAAAAACAAATACTTAGGAATAAATCTTACCAGAGCTGTAAAAGACCTATACAAAGAAAATTACAAGACACTACTTCAAGAAACCAGAAGAGACCTTCATAAATGGAAAAACATACCTTGCTCAGGGATAGGAAGACTTAAGATTGTAAAAATGTCTATTCTACCAAAAACTATCTGTACATACAATGCAATTCTGGTCCAAATTCCAAGGACATTTTTTAATGAGATGGAGAAACAAATCACCAACTTCATATGGAAGGGAAAGAAGCCCCAGATAAGTAAAGCCTTACTGAAAAAGGAGAACAAAGTGGGAGGCCTCACACTACCTGATTTTAGAACCCATTATACCGCCACAATAGTCAAAATAGCCTGGTATTGGTACAACAACAGATACATAGATCAATGGAACAGAATTGAGAATCCAGACATAAATCCATCCACATATGAGCAGCTGATATTTTACAAAGACCCAAAGTCAGTTAAATGGGGAAAAGACAGTCTCTTTAACAAGCAGTGGTGGCATAACTGGATAGCCTTCTGTAAAAAAATGAACAAGACCCATACCTCACACTATGCACAAAAACTAATTCAAGATGGATCGAAGACCTAAGTACATAATCTAAACTGATAAATATTATGGAAGAAAAAATAGGGACAACGCTAGGAGCCCTAATACATGGCATAAACAGTATACAAAACGTTACTAACAATGTACAGACACCAGAAGAGAAACTAGATAACTGAGAGCTCCTAAAAATCAAACACCTATGTTCATCCAAAGACTTCACCAAAAGATTAAAAAGATTACCTACAGACTGGGAAAAAGTTTTTAGCTATAACATTTCCGATCAGAGTCTGATCTCTAAAATCTACGTGATATTGCAAAAACTCAACAACAAAAAGATAAATAACCCAATTAAAAAATAGGCAAAGAATATGAACAGGTACTTCACTAAAGAAGACATTCAGGCAGCTAACAGATATATGAGAAAATGCTCATGGTCATTAGCCATTGGAGAAATGCAAATCAAAGCTACAATGAGATTCCATCTCACTCCAACAAGGCTAGCATTAATCCAAAAAACACAAAATAATAAATGTTGGAGAAGTTGTGGAGAGACTGGAACACTTATACAGTGCTGGTGGGAATGTAAAATGGTACAACCACTTTGGAAATTGATTTGGTGCTTCCTTAAAAAGCTAGAAATAAAACTACCATACTATCCAGCAATCCCACTCCTTGGATTATATCCTAGACAAATAAGAACCTTTACGCAAACAGATATATGCACACCCATGTTTATTGCAGTACTGTTTACAATATCAAAAAGATGGAAGCAACCAAGGTGTCCATCAATGGATGAATGGATAAATAAATTATGGTATATTTACACAATAAAATACTACTATTTGTTGATAAAGAACAATGACGAATCTGTGAAACATTTATTTCATAACATGGAGGAATCTGGAAGGCATTATGCTGAGTGAAATCAGTCAGTAGCAAAAGGACGAATATTGTATGAGATCACTATTATAAGAACTCAGGAAATAGTTTAAACAGAGAAGAAAATGTTAGATTGTTACGAGAGTGGGGAGGGAGAGGGATATTCACTAATTAGATAGTAGAAAAGAACTATTTTAGGTGAAGGGAAAGACAACAGATATTACAGAAGAGGTCTGCAGAATTGTACCAAACCAAAAGCAAAGAAGTTTCCTGAATGAACTGAATGCTTCAAAGGCCAGTGTAGCAGGGGCGGGGGTTTGGGGACCACTGTTTCAGGGGACAACTAAGTCAATTGGCATAATAAAATCTATTAAGAAAACATTCTGCATCCCACTTTGGAGAGTGGCGTCTGGGGTCTTAAACCCTAGCAAGTGGCCATCTAAGATGCATCAATTGGTCTCAAACCACCTGGATCAAAGGAGAATGAAGAACACCAAGGACACAAAGTAATTATGAGCCCAAGAGACAGAAGGGGCCACATAAACCGAGACTCCATCAGCCTGAGACCAGAAGAACTAGATGGTGCCTGGTACAACTGATGAATGCCCTGACAGGGAACACAACAGAGAGCCCCTGAGGGAGCAGGAAAGCAGTGGGATGCAGACCTCAAGTTCTTGTAAAAAGACCAGACTGACTGAGACTAGAAGGACCCTGGAGGTCATGGTCCTCAGACCTTCTGTTAGCCCAAGACAGGAACCATTCCCAAAGCCAACTCTTCAGACAGGGATTGAACTGGACTGTAGGATAGAAAATGATAATGGTGAGGATTGTGCTTCTTGGATCAAGGAGACATATGAGACTATGTGGGCAGCTCCTGCCTGGAGATGAGAAGGCAGAGGGGGTCAGAAGCTGGCTGGATGGACATGAAAATAGAGGATAGAGAGAAGGAGCGTGGTGTCTCATTAGGGGAGAGTAACTAGGAGTATTTAGCAAGGTGTATACAAATTTTTGTATGAGAGACTGACTTGATTTGTAAACTTTCACTTAAAGCACAATAAAAATTAAAGAAAAAAGAGGCCAAAATCAAAATGTTAGCCCTACAACTCAAACAAATAGAAAGAGAACAGCAAAAGAAGCCCACAGACACCAGAAGAAAGGATATAATAAAGATTAGAGCAGAAATAAATGAAATAAAGAACAGAAAAACAATAGGAAGAATGAAGAAGTCCAAAAGTCCATTCTTTGAAAAGATCAACAAAATCAACAAACCACTGGTCAAACTGACAAAAGGAAAACAGGGGAGGAAGCAAATAATCCAAATAAAAATGAGATGGGGAACATTACAACAGACCCAGCTGAAATAAAAAAGAATAATTATACTATGAAAATTGTACTGCAACAAATCTGAGAGCTTAAAGAAATGGACAAATCTCTGGAAACACACTACCTACCCAAACTAACACAAACTGAGATAGAAATGCAGAACAGACCCACAATAAGAGAAGAGATTGAAGATACTAAAAAAAAAAAAAAAAAAAACTCCCAACAACAAAAAGCCCTTGCCCAAACGGCTTCACTGTAGAATTCTACCAAACGTTCAGAGAACAGCTCATGCCAGTACTATCCAAACTATCTCAGAGTGTAGAAAAGGAAGGAATACTCCTGAATTAATTCTATAAAGCCAGAATAATCCTGATACCAGGCAAAAATGCCACAAAAAAGAAAATTACAGACTAATATCTCCCTTGAATATAGATGCAAAAATTCTTAACAAAATTTTAGCCAATAGAGTTCAGCATCATATCAAAATTAATACGCTACAACCAAGGGGATTCATACCAGGTATGCAAAAATGGTTCAACATTAGAAAATTATCAATGTAATCTACCACATAAAGTATCATGTGATCACCTCAATTGACCCAGAAAAGGCATTTGATAATGTCCAACACCCATTCCTGATAAAAACTCTCAATAAAATTGGAATAGAAGGGCAATTCCACAACATAATAAAGGGCATCTACACAAAACTAACACAGTCAACATCATTCTCAATGGCGAGAGGCCAAAAGTATTCCCCCTGAAAACAGGAACAAGACAAAGATGCCCTTTATCACCACTCCTATTCAACATTGTGCTGAAAGTCCTAGATAGAGCAGTAAGGCAAGAAAAAGAAAAAAAGGGCATCCAATTTGGAAAGGAGGGAGTAAAACTATCCTTTTTTTTCCAGATGATATGATGTTATACATAGAGAACCCCAAAGTTAGAACAAGAAAACTACTAGAACTACTGGAAAGATTCACCAGAGTTGCAGGATATAAGATCAACATACAAAAATCAGTTGGATTCTTATACACCAACAAAGAGAGTTTCAAAAGAGAAATCAGGAAAACAATACCATTTATTATAGCCCTGAAAAGATAAAACACTTAGGAATAAATTTCTAACCACGGATGTAGAAGACATCTTTATATATATGAACAAAGCTACAAAACACTGCTGCAAGAAACCAAAAGAGACCTACATAAATAGAAAAACGTACCATACTCATGGATAGGAAGACTCAACATTGTGAAAATGTCAATTCTACCCAAAGGGATCTACAGATATAATGCAATCCCTATCCAAATACAAACAGCATTCTTCAACAAAATGAAAAAACTAATCACCAACTTTATATGTAAAGGATAGAGACTCAAGCAAAGCATTATCGAATAATAGGAAGAAAGTGAGAGGCCTTACACTACCTGATTTCAGAACCTGCTATACACTATAAAGCCACAGTGGTCAAAAGAGCCCAGTACTGGTACAACAACAGACACACAGACCAATGGAACAGAATTGAGAACCCAGGCATAATTCCATCCACCTATGGTGAGCTGATCTTTGACAAAGGACCAAAGTCCATTAAATGGGGGAAAAGACAGTCTTTTTAACAAATGGTGCTGGCAAAATTGGATGTCCATCTGTAAAAAAAAAAAAACAGAAGCCATACCTTACACCACCTCAAAATGGATCAAGGACCTAAATATAAAACTTAAAATGATAAAGATCATGGAACTAAAAATAGGGACAATGCTAGGACCCTCACACATGGCATAAGTACAATACAAGCCATAGCTAACAATGCACAAACATCAGAAGAGAAACTAGGTAACTGGGAACTCCTAAAAATTAAACACTTAATGCTCATCAAAAGACTTCACCAAAAGAGTAAAAAGAAAACCTACAGACTGGGAAAAAATTTTGGATACGATATATCCCACAAAGGTCTAATCTCTAAAATCTACAGAATACTTCAACACCTCAAAAAAAAAAACAAAAAAAACAAAAAAACACAAATAATCCAGTTTCAAAGTGTTGTCATTGTTGGTAGGTGCCGTCTAGTTGGTTCCGACTCGTAGCGACCCTATGCACAGCAGAGCCCAACACTGCCCAGTCCTGTGCCATCCTTATAATCATTGTTATGCTTGAGCTCGTGGTTGCAGCCACTGTGTCAGTCCATCTCGTTGAGGGTCTTCCTCTTTTCCGCTGACCCTGAACTTTGCCAAGCATGATGTCCTTCCCCAGGGACTGATCCCTCCTGACAACATGTCCAAAGTATGTAAGACACAGTTTTGCCATCCTTACCACTAAGGAGCATTCTGGCTGCACTTCCTCAAAGACAGATTTGTTCGTTCTTTTGGCAGTCCATGGTACATTCAATATTCTTCTCTAACACCACAATTCAAAGGCGTCAATTCTTCTCTGGTCTTCCTTATTCATTGTCCAGCTTTCACACGCATATGATGCAACTGAAAATACCATGGCTTGGGTCAGGTGCACAGTTAGTCTTCAAGGTGACATCTTTGCTCCTCAACACTTTAAAGTGGTCGTTTGCAGCAGATTTACCCAATGCAATGCGTCTTTTGATTTCTTGACTGCTGCTTCCATGGCTGTTGATTGTGGATCCAAGTAAAATGAATCCTTGACAACCTCAGTCTTTTCACCATTTATCATGATGTTGCTCATTGGTCCAGTTGGGAGGATTTTTGTTTCCTTTATGTTGAGGTGTAATCCATACTGAAGGCTGTGGTCTTTGATCTTCATTAGTAAGTGCTTCAAGTCCTTTTCACTTTCAGAAAGCAAGGTTGTGTCATCTGCATAACGCAGGTTGTTAATGAGTCTTCCTCCAATCCTGATGCCCTGTTCTTCTTCATATAGTCCAGCTTCTTGTATTATTTGCTCAGCATACAGGCTGAATAGGTATGGTGAAAGAATACAACCCTGACGCACACCTTTCCTGACTTTAAACCAAGCAGTATCCCCTTGTTCTGTCCGAAGACTACCTCTTGATCTATGTACAGGTTCCTCATGAACACAATTAAGTGTTCTGGAATTCCCATTCTTTACAATGTTATCCATAATTTGTTATGATCCGCCTAGTCGAATGCCTTTGCATAGTCAATAAAACACAGGTAAACATCCTTCTGGTATTCTCTGCTTTCAGCCAGGATCCATCTGACATCAGCAATGATATCTCTGGTTCCATGTCCTCTTCTGAAACTGGCCTGAATTTCTGGCAGTTCCCTGTCAATATACTGCTGCAGCCCTTTTTGAATGACCTTCACAAAATTTTGCTTACGTGTGATATTAATGATATTGTTCTATAATTTCCACATTCGGTTGGATCACCTTTCTTGGGAATAGGCATAAATATGGATCTCTTCCAGTCAGTTGGCCAGGAAGCTGTCTTCCATATTTCTTGACCTAGATAAGTGAGCGCCTCCAGCGCTGCATCTGTTTGTTGAAACATCTCAATTGATATTCCATCAATTCCTGGAGCCTTGTTTTTCGCCAATGCCTTCAGAGCAGCTTGGACTTCTTCCTTCAGTACCATCGGTTCCTGATCATATGCTACCTCTTGCAATGGTTGAACATTGACTAATTCTTTTTGGTATAATGACTCTGTGTATTCCTTCCATCTTCTTTTGATGCTTCCTGTGTCGTTTAAAAGTGGGCAAATAATATGAACAGACACTTCATCAAAGAAGACACTCAGGCAGCTAACAGAGACAGGAGGAAATGCTTGAGGTCATTAGTCATTAGAGAAATGCAAATCAAAACTAGGATGAGGTAACATCTCATCCCAACATTACTGGCATAAATCAAAAAAACAGAAAATAATAAATGTTGAAGAGGCTTCAGGGAGCTTTGAACTCTTATGCATTGCTGGTGGGAAAGTAAAATGGTACAACCACTATGGAAAATGGTATGGTGCCTTCTTAAAGAGCTAGAAATAGAAATATCATATGATTTAGCAATTCCACTCTTAGGAATATATCCTAGAATAATAAGAGCCGTCACGCATAGACATATACACACCTGTGTTCATTGCAGCATTATTCACAATAGCAAAAAGATGGAAAAACTTAAGCGCCCATCAACAGATGAATGGATAAACAAACTATGGTACATGCACACAGAGGACTACTAAGAAACGATAAAGAACAATGATGAATCTGGCAAGCATCTCACAACATGAATGAATCTGGAGGGCATTATGTTGAGTGAAATAAGTCAATCACAAAAGGTTAAATATTGTAAGAGACCATTATTAAAAAACCAAGAAAAGGTTTACGCACAGAAAAAAACAATCTTTGATGGTTATAAGGGAGGGGAGAGGTGGGAAGGGGAAATCACTCATTAGACAGTAGATGAGTGATAACTTTGGTGAAGGGAGAGACAACACACAACATAGGGGAAATCAGCACAACTTGACCAAGGCAAAAAAAAAAAAAAAGGCAAAGTCATTGAAAATTTCTAGACACGTCTAAACACCTTGAAGGACCGAGTTACTGGGGCTGAGGGCTGGGGTCCACGGTCTCAGGGGATATCTAGGTCAATTGTCATAACATAAGGAAAATGTTCTACATCCAGCTATGGTGAATAGTGTCTGGGGTCTTAAAAGCTTGTGAGCAGCCGTCTAAGATATATCTATTGGTCCTATCATGTCTGGAACAAAGGAGAATGAAGAAAACTAATGACACGAGGAAAATATTAGTCTAAAGGACTAATGAACCACAAGAACCGCAGCCTCTACCACCTGAGCCCAGAAGAACTAGATGGTACCCGAGTACCACCACCTACCACTCTGACAGGGGTCACAATAGAGGTACCTGGACAGAGTAGAAGGAAAATGCAGAACAAAATTCAAATTCCAAAAGACTAGACATACTGGCCTGACAAAGACTGGAGGAACCCCCGAGACTATGGCTTCCAGACACCCTGATGACTCAAACTGAAGCCACTCACAGAACCCACCTTTCAGCCAAATATCAGACAGGCCTGTAAAACAAACAATAGCACATGTGAGGAATGTGTTTCTTGGTTAAATTAGGTATATGAGATCAAATGGCAACACCTGACCAAAAGCAAAGATGAGAAGGCAGGAAGGGACAGGAAAACTGGAGGAAGAACACAGGGAACCCAGGGTGGAAAGGGAAAGGGGGGGAGTGTTGACACCATGCAGGAATTACAAACAATGTCACAAAACAGTTTGTGCATAAATTTTTGAATGAGAATCTAATTCGCACTATAAAATTTTACCTAAAGCACAATAAAGAAAAAAAAAATCTAAGGACATAATGCATTGGGCAAATCTGCTCAAAAGACCTATTTAAAGTGTTAAAAAGCAAAGATGCCACCTGGAGGTCTAAGGTAGGCCTGACCCAAGCCATAGTATTTTCATTTGCCTCATATGTATGCGAAAGCTGGACAATGAAGAAGGAAGACCAAAGAAGAGCTGGCGTCTTTGAATTATGGTGTTGGCGAGAATATTGAATACCATGGACTGCCAGAAGAACAAACAAATCTGTCTTGGAAGAAGTACAGCCAGAATGTTCCTTAGAAGTGAGGATGGCGAGACTCATCTCGCTTACTTTGGACACATTATCAGCAGGGATCAGTTCCTGGGGAAGGACATCATGCTTGGCAAAGTAGAGGGTCAGCTAAAAAGAAGACCCTCAATGAGATGGATTGACACAGTGTCTACAATAATGGGCTCAAACATAGCAATGATTGTGGGGATGGCACGGGACCAGGCAGTGTTTCATTCTGTTATACATAAAGTTGCTATGAGTCTGAACCAACTCAGCCACATCTAATGATAGCAACATATTTAGGTTCTAGAGCAAATTGGGGCCCAGTTGGCTGGTTTCTTCTCTAGACTGGTGGACACTCATTTTTCTGAGTCCTTAGAAGACCTTTTTTAAAAATATTTCCAAGACCTAATCTAGACACTATCTCCCCCACTCTGCTTGGGGACCTTGACTCAGATTCTTGTGATCAATGACATTAATTTGTGAGTCCCTTGGCCAACGTAGAGCGACATCTAGTGGCTACAGAACTTTTTTCTTCCAGTACTGTTAGCAGCACGGTTAACCGTCCTGGGTGGAAATTGCACCTGCAGCCTTGATACCAGTAGGCACTTGCTCTAATTGGGTTAATCTATTTCACGTGAGCACCACAGCAGACTCCAAGATGAGGGTTAGAGAATGTTGCCAATCACACAGGGACACATGTACCCTTTGTGATTGGCTCATCAGAGAGCGGTGATATTTTCCCTTGACTTTTCCAGGTAACAGCCAATCCACCATGATATTTTGATGATATGGGCCTAGATTAAGACAATCAGCAGATTTTCATAACAAAAAGGGGTACTTGAAAAGTATGGTTATACATACCCTGTGATCCTTTGAAAATGAGAGAGGGCATATTTTTTTAAATACAGCTAAACTTTTAAAAGCTCTAATTGAAAAATCAGCTGTTAGATCCTTTCTCCTACAGAGACCCTAGAGAACATTCTCCTAGGAAATAGCCTGTTACATCTTTATCTATTTGCCATCCATATTCTGCTTTACAGATAATCTCTGTAGATGGCTAAGAAAAACCTCCCAGCTTTTTCTCTTTTACGTAGACTCTTATTTAGATAATGTTTCATCTAGATTTTCATCCTATTTGGAAGTGATTATCATTCATCTCCAGATGTTTTGAGATAATGCCTTTCCTTTTACCATTTTCTATTCTTTTAAGAAACAGTTTCTCTTATTCTTGTATGATTTAACAAATTATAGCACATCTTTCCTTGTACTTCCTTTTTCTAGTTTAAGTCTTCACTATCTCTTTTCAAAATCCCTTTTCAACGCCTTCTTAATGATATTGAAATTTTGGAGGTAATTCACGTCACTTTCTCTCATAACATTAAAGCGTACACAAATATTTCAAGGACCCAGGAAATTCTTGTGGGTTATTTTTAAACATGCTCTAGCTTCCCTGATTTCTGCAAAAAAGTGTTTAAATCTTCATTTTCTCTAACATCTTAGAAAATGCTGATTCAACACTGCTGAAATAAAATGTTTACTTATATTAGGAGTAAAATGTTGGGTAATTTCTTTTTAATTTTAAAGTATCCATTTATTTCTTATACTTTCAACCCAAATCTATTCAGTCACAGCCTGTCTTATTCTATAAAATTAGAAATGCTGGTGGTATAGTGGCTAAGTGCTACGGCTGCTAACCAAGAGGTCGACAGTTCGAATCTGCCAGGCGCTCCTTTGAAACTCTATCGGGCAGTTCTACTCTGTCCTATAGGGTCACTATGAGTTGGAATCGACTCAGCAGCAGTGGGTTTGGTTTTTTATATTAATGTTTATTGAAAAAAAGCGTTATATTTTTAATTCTTGAATATATATATTTTAATAAGATGTTAATAATTTTGATTCACAATCAACGCCCATGGAAGCAGCAATCAAGAAATAAATGACACATTGCATTGGGCAAGATCCACTGCAAAAGACCACTTTAAAGAGTTAAAAAACAAAGATGTCACTTGGAGGACTAAGGTGGGCCTGACCCAAGCTATGGTATTTTTAATTGCCTCATATACATGCGGAAATTGGACTATGAATAAGGAAGCCTGAAGTAGAATTGATGCCTTTGAATTATGGTGTTGGCTAAGAATATTGAATATACCAGGGATTGCCAAAAGAATGAACAAATCTGTCTTGGAAGAAGTACAGCCAGAATGCTCCTTGGATGTGAGGATGGCGAGACTTCATCTCACGTGCTTTGAACACGTCATCAGGAGGGACCAATCCCTGGAGAACATCATGGTTGGTAGAGTGGAGGGTCAGAGAAAAAGAGAATTGTCAACGAGACGGATTGACACAGTGGGTGCAACAACGGGCTGAAACATAGCAACAATTTTGAGGATGGTGCAGGATGGGACAGTGTTTCATTCTGTTGCATATAGGGTCGTTATGAGCCGGAAAAGGCTCGACGGCACCTAAGAACCACAACAACAATAGTTTTGTTGGAATACTTCTGAAAAAAGGATTCCCAGAGGAATACCAGAAGAAGAATTTCTTGAATTCATCAAATATTTACTAAACACAGAGTATATTCCTGGCTTTGAGTGAAAGAATCAAAAATGAATAAGACTACATCCTTTTCCCCAAGCTGCTTTTAAGAGATATACAACCAGAGTAAGATATATGCTATAGGAGGATAAGGCAGGAAAAGATTAATTTTAACTGGGAAAGTCATGTTGTTGTTGTTAGGTGCCATCGAGTTGGTTCTGACTCATAGTGACCCTTGTAGAACAGAACAAAACAATGCCTGGTCCTGCACCATCCTGACAATTGTTTTTATGCTTGAGCGCATTGTAGCAGCCACTGTGTTAATCCAACTCTTTGAGGGTCTTCTTTTTTTGCTGACCGTCTGCTTTGCCAAGCATGATATCCTTCTCCAGGGACTGGTTTCTCCTGATAACATGTCCAAAGTACGTGACACGAAGTCTTGCCATCCTTGCTTCTAAGGAGCATTATGGCTGTACTTCTTCCAAGACAGATTTGTTTGTTCTTCTGGTATATTTCAATATTCTTTGCTAACACCATAATTCGAAGACATCAATTCTTCTTTGGGCTTCCTTATTCATTGTCTAGCTTTCACATGCATATAAGGTGACTGAAAATACCATGGCTTGAGTCAGGAGCATCTTAGTCCTTTTTAACACTTTGGAGAAGTCTTTTGCAGCAGCTTTGCCCAGTGCAATGCATTGTTTGATTTCTTGACCACTGCTTCCATGGACATTGATTGTGGATACAAGTAAAATGAAATCCTTGACAACTTCAATCTATTCTCCATTTATCGTGATGTTGCTTTTTGGTCCAGTTGTGAGGTTTTGTTTTCTTTATGTTGAAGTGTCATCCATAATGAAGGCTGTGATATTTGATCTTCATCAGTAAGGGCTTCAAGTCCTCTTCACTTTCAGCAAGGAAGGTTGTGTCATCTGCATAAGGCAGGTTGTTAATGAGTCTTCCTCCAATCCTGATGCCATGTTCTTCTTCATATGGTCCAGCTACTTGGATTATTTGCTCAGCCCACAGTTTTAATAAGTATGGTGAAAGGCTACAACCCTGACACACACCTTCCTTGACTTTAAACCACCCAGTATCCCCTTGTTCTGTTAGAATGACTGCCTCTTGGTCTAAGTCCGGGTTCTTTAGGAGCATAATTGTTCTGGAATTCCCATTCTTTGCAATGTTATTCATAATTTGTTATGATCCACACAGTGGAATGCCTTTGCATAGTCAATAAAACACAGGTAAACATCTTCCTGGTAAACATCTGCTTTCAGCTATGATCCATCTGATATCAGCAATGACATCCGTTCTTCTACATCCTCTTCTAAATCTGACTTCAATTTCTGGCATTTCTCTATGTACTGCTTCAACCTCTTTCAAATGATCTTCAGCAAAATTATACTTGTGTGTGGTATTAATGATATTGTTAGATAATTTCTGCATTCTTTTGGATCACCTTTTATTGAAATGGGTACAAATACGGATCTCTTCCAGTTGGTTGGCCAGGTAGCTGTCTTCCAAATTTCTTGGCATAGACAAGTGAGTGCTTCCAGTCGTAGAAGTCATAGAAGGTGGCATTTGAAAGATTTAGAGAACTATGATGGACAGGGAAGGAGATAACATTTCAGGCAGAGAGGGCAAGAACATAAGTTGAGAATTATGCATAAGACTAGGGAGTGGAATGGCTATGTGCACTTTTTCACTGGAGCGCGAAGAGCAGTGGGAGATAAGTTTGTGAGGGCACATGAAAAAGATCCTAGCATGCTTTTGATACTGTGTTAAAGAGATTAGATTTCAATCTATTTTCAATGAGGAGCTATAGAAGGATTCTGAGCTAAAAAATGATCTGCTTATTCTGATGGTATTGTAGAAAATGGATTAAATGTGGTTGTTACCAGAATTCAGAACGTCATTTTAAAAACTATTATAAAGAGAAAGAAGTAGAGAAGTAGCATTTATTGACAGCCTACTGTGTTCCCCAAATTATGTCTGTATTGGGTACTTTATAGTTCATGGCCTTAATAACAGGAGGGTGCATTCAAGGAGGCAGTTTGAACACAGACTCAGTCATGCTTATTTTGGCAGATATCACCAGTGTTTATTAATTTCCCCTATTCCCGTGTACATGAGCATTAGGCTTGTGAGGCCCTCAGAGTTAGGCATACCTCTTACTTCCAGGTAGAAGCTCTTAAGAGCTGGTGCTTGATTCTCCTTGTTTTCTTCCCCTGGAACAGAGATTGTGGAAGCATGTGTTGATACAGAAGTGCCACAAAAACAAAGTGGCCTATAGTGCTGAGCTAACACGTGGAGGACAGGCATCCCAGAGTCACCTGACTTGCGGTGGACTTTGAGTGCACAGAAATAAACTTTTGCCATGTAAACCTCTGAGATTTTGGTATTGTTTGTTACTGCAGTGTAACCTGGACTGCTACTGTCCAACAGAGCTTTCTGAGATGCGGAATTGTTTTGTATCTGCATTGTCCAATATGGTAGCCACTGGCCACCTGTGGCTATTGAGCGCTTGAAATGGGCTAGTGTGACTGAGGAACTGAATTTTTTATTTTATTTAGTTTTGATTAATTTAAATTTAAACTTAAAAAATTTCTTTAGCTTCTAGAGAAAATCTATCAAAGTGTCTTGAATATCATGTCATTGCTGTTAGTAGCTGTTGAGTTGGCTCTATCTCATGGAGACCTTATGTATGACAGAATGAAATGTTGCCTGGTCCTGAGCCCTCTTCATGGTCATTGAGTATCATAAGTTCTTCGTATGTTACACAATAAATACTCAGTTATTTAGTATTAGTATTTTTTGAATTTAATTAAGTAGCCCTCACTGGCAGTGTTTTTTGTCACTAGATAGAGGGGATATCTCTAGTGAGCAAAAGCTTTATGACTTTTTTTTTTTAAACAATCTTATTGTGAACTTTTGATAAAAAAAATATTAATAGGCTGGTTACTCAGTAGTTTACAAAGTGCTTTCATATTTAATCACCAAGACAACTCTGTGAGGCAGGTATTGTTTTCTGCATTTTGAACAGGCAGAGCTGCTCTGTGAGCAAGCCAGGTAAGGCTGGCTTCTTACTCTTGGCCCCATAGAACTACCAACGCTTTATTCTTTTCTGGGCTTCTTTCCCACATTTAAAGTACCTCCTACTGTTAAAACTTCTAAGCCACATTCTTTTATAAGTTTTCACATGTAACCATTTAATGCAACATTCAAAATAATCACACACCTGGAGTCTCCATCTAACGAAATTTCCCTGCTAACGAAGTCTGATGTTCTCAGAGGTACAAATTCAACCCTAACAGGCTCAGCTTCTGCCTGTCTGACCCTTCTGAGTATTCTGCCCTTGTTAACCCATCTGAGTCAGCACTCCTAGTCTTGTTAGAAGGAACTCTCTAACTTCATAAGCTGTCTTAGAAGGTAGTGACTACCTTTCAACAAGAAACGTCTCTTCCCCATCTGGAGAAAAAATGACCACCTCTCTCTTTCTCGTCCCTCAATTCCTTTCCTTTAGCACAGTGTGATTTTTCTGATAGAGTACGACTCAGGCGTAGCCTCCACGATCTGGCTTCCACCTATACCTCTAGGCTCTCGCCACACAGAACTGGGTCTTTGGTCTTTGTACATGGCAGTGCCTCTAATTGGAATGCCTGCTGTACCCCTCCCTGTCTACCTGGAAATACCCACTCTTCCTTCAGGGATTAGCTCCATCCTTCTCCATGAAGGCTTTCCTACATGACTTCCCCCAAGTAGAGTTGACTTACTGCCCTTTGTCCCACAGGCAGTAAGTCAACTCTACTTGGGGGAAGTCATGTAGGAAAGGACTCTTCTGCCTAAATAGTAATTATCACACAGAATGTCATTTGTTTGCTTAGATATTCTCTTCATGCTATACTGGGAATTCTCAGTTTGATTTGCATTTGTACTTCTCTGTAGCTGTTTCCTCATTATAAAACAGTGATAATAATTCTAGCCCTGTAGGGTTGCTATGAGGATTAAATGAATAATATGTGGAAAATGTTTAGAATAATTCTTGACATATGGAAGTTATCAATAAGTGTTAGCTATTATTATCTGAAGGAGTCCTAGCAGCGCAATGGTTAAGTGCCTGACTGCTAACCGAAAGGTTGAGTGTTTGACCTACCAAGCTGCTCTTCAGGAGAAAAGACCTGGTGATCTGCTCCCATAAAGATTACAGCCTAGGAAACTCAATAGGACAGTTCTGCTCTGTCCTATAAGTTCACTATGACTCGAAATCGACTCGATGGCCACAAAAAAAAACATTATTATCTGTGATATTTACCACACTCTGACATAGTTTTTATGTATTTGTTTATAGTCTTAACCTGATTGGAACATAAGCTCCGTAATGACAGATTAGACACAGAGATACACACACCGACAGGGAGAATAGGAGGACAAATTGCCAGTAGCTAGCAGAAGTTGATGTCATATAACAACAACTGCAAGTTGAAATAGACAAGTCTTTACCTCCCCCTAGAGCCATGCCCTGAATTTGGACTTCTAGCCTCCTGAACTGTGAGAAAATAAATTTCTGTCCTTCAAGTTGGCCATTTGTGGTGTGTGTGTCACAGCAGCATTAGGTAACTAAGACAGTCCCCTTCTACTAATTCACTTTGGATCAATAGGTTCCCTCACCTTCAGTATTTTCTGTCCAGTTAGAAAGGCCTTTGCTAGATTTTCTGTGGAAGTTAAATACATTTTTCTTTGTTTAAATGTAAATTAATTAAAACTACACAAAATAAACAATTCCTTAAAATGTCCCTCTGCAATATGAAAATCTGAATGAAAAAAATCTTTCTAAAGCATATAGCTTTTTCTGCAGTTAGGAAGTAAGTTACTGATACTGTTCTTTGAAGAGAGAGTCTAATTGAAAAGGTAGTGAGTGATAATGTATTATTAACTCATGGATTGGGTAGGTATGCTCAGTTTGACAAAGAGAAGTTTCTAATGTGATAAAGGTATTAAAAATGATATTCTGATTAACTAGCAGAAAGAAAAGACTGACAGGTGTATAGATAGAGCCAGAGAACTGATAGGAGAAATTATAAATAAAACAGGAGTAATTGGAGTTAGCATGAGATAGACCTTCCTACCTACTGAAATGGTGAAATATTGTAATATATTACATAAGAAGATTTTATGCCTGTCCTTTCTTTAAGAAAAGAAGCCGCCACCATTTTTCTCATGTAATTTGTTTGCAGCAGGCAACATTTAGCAAGTATTTACTGCACATTTACTTGTACCAGGCACTAGACTTGGTAAGGACATTCTGCAGTAAAGAAGAGAGCCACTTTCTTATCTCTGGTGGAGGATAATCCTTTAAGATGAAAATGGCATTCTTACATGTTAAGATTCTACGTTATCTATGTAACCTAAGGTGCTTTTAAGAGAGCATTAGGTTCACTGGCTTATTGACTAAACACTGGAGTTCCTTTAATGAATCTTGCCAGTGAAAGCAGAGAATAGCCAGGAGGCCATGCTGGAGTACAGAGCATCAGATGAGGGAGTCAACCTTTCTAATACTTGGTATTTTACCTCTCGCATTTTATAAAATTAGGTGTTTTGCAAATCTGAGTATATAAAGTAGCTCAAAATGGAGAAACATAAGCAATCCACAAAAAAATATGTTTGCTAGTGAAATAATGTGGTATAGCTCATTGTTCTTTGAATAACTCCAGTGGAAAATAGGAGAGGTGTTTTAAAAGCACCTAAATAAAAGAATTACGAAAGAATGTATTGCCTTGGAAACTACATGAAAGAAATTAGTGACAAAAACCAACCAAACAAAAAAGAGATAAAAGCAAATCATATAGCAATCAAAATCTTGAGAAATTAATCTTTAAAGATGGAATATGGAATAAAAAAAAAAACAACAACAAAAAACAGGTGTAAGATCATTCTTTCTTCCCAAGATAACCTCACATATGTGAATTTATCCAAAACAACATCGACATTCATTTGTGTTATTGAACGATCCTGAGATTAAAAGGGAATCTTTCACTAGGAGCCAAGTTTTCTCTAACACAGATTCATATCTGCTATCTAAACATTACTTAGGGCAGACTATGGTCTAGTTCTCCCCTTTAAGGCAGAAAACATCTTGTGGCTGATTCAAGCCACAGCTCTCAATGACTCTTTAACAATTTCCATGAAGGGCCAACAGTCCAGTGAAAGATCAGCTCAATATATGCACAACTGTAGCAAAGAGGTTATGACTTTTTTAACTGAAAGTGTGGACTAAACATTCACAAATTTATTCATAATATACATTAAAACTTCTGCTTTCTAATTGTCTAATTATTCTGTTTCCTCTTCCCTAAGATGCTATTCAGAACGGGTCTAACGGATACAATAAGCCCCGGGAAAGAATTGCAGCTCTTTCAGCATCTAAGTCTCTGAGTCCAAGATTCATTTATGTATTATAAGCTTGCTGTTTCGTTTCATTTCTACTACAGGTAGGAGCCCTGGTGGCACAGTAGTTAAGTGCTCAGCTGCTAACCGAAAGGTCGGCAGTTTAAACTCAGCAGTTGCTTCAAGGAAGACGAATGTGGCAGTCTGCTTCCATACAGATTACAGCCCTGGAAACCCTATGGGGCAGTTCTATTCTGTCTTATAGGGTCTTTATGAGTTGGGATCTACTCACTGGCAATGGGTTTGGGTTTTTTTTTGGTTCTGCTATATGTCCTTTAAATTAACATGAAAATTATATCACCGTAGACTGGTTTAAGAAAAGAAATCTTATTTTTTATTTATTTACATCATTCCATACATTGTTGTTACTGTGTCAATTCTGATTCATGGTGACCCCATGTGTGTCACAGTAGAACTGCACTCAATACGGTTTTGAATGACTAAGTTTTTGGAAGTAGACTTTCAGGACCTTCTTCTGAGGGGTGTCTGGGTGGACTCGATCCACCAATCTTTTGGTTAGCTGCCAAGCACGTTAACCATTTGCATCACCTAGGTACTCCTTTCAAACATTGTTGTTAGTTGCTGTGAGTGGTTTCCAACTTGTGGCGACCCCATGCATTTAGAGTAGAGCTGCTTCATAGGATTTCCAAGGCTGTGACCTTGTAGAAGCAAATTGCCACGCCTTGCTTCTGAGTAGCTTCTGGGTGGGTTTGAACTGCCAAATTTTTTTTTTATTATTATTTTTATAATTTTTATTGTGCTTTAAGTGAGAGTTTACAAATCAAGTCAGTCTCTCACACAAAAACTTATATACACCTTGCTACTTACTCCCAATTACTTTCCCCCTAATAAGACAGCCCGCTATCTCCCTCCGCTCTCTTTTTTCGTGTCCATTTCGCCAGCTTCTAACCCCCCTACCCTCTCATCTTCCCTCCAGGCAGGAGATGGCAACATAGTCTCAAGTGTCCAGCTGATACAAGTAGCTCACTCCTCACCAGCATCCCTCTCCAACTCACTGTCCAGTCCAATCCATGTCTGAAGAGTTGGCTTCAGAAATGGTTCCTGTCCTGGGCCAACAGAAGGTCTGGGGGCCATGACCACCGGGGTCCTTCTAGTCTCAGTCAGACCATTAAGTCCAGTCTTTTTATGAGAATTTGAGATCTGCATCCCACGGCTCTCCTGCTCCCTCAGGGGTTCTCTGTTGTGCTCCCTGTCAGGGCAGTCATCGGTTGTAGTCAGGCACCATCTAGTTCTTCTGGTCTCAGGATGATGTAGTCTCTGGTTCATCTGGCCCTTTCTTTCTCTTGGCCTCATAATTACCTTTTGTCCTTGGTGTTCTTCATTCTCCTTTGCTCCAGGTGGGTTGAGACCAATTGATGCATCTTAGATGGCAGCTTGCCAGCGTTTAAGACCCCAGATGCCACCCTTCAAAGAGGGATGCAGAGTGTTTTCTTAATAGATTTTATTATGCCAATTGACTTAGATGTCCCCTGAAACCATGGTCCCCAAACCCCTGCCCCTGCTACACTGGCATTCAAAGCATTCAGTTTATTCAGGAAACTTCTTTGCTTTTGGTTTAGTCCAGTTGTGCTGACCTCCCCTGTATTGTGTGTTGTCTTTCCCTTCCCCTAAAGTAGCTCTTGTCTACTATCTAATTAGTGAATACCCCTCTCCCACCCTCCCTCCCTCCTCCCTCTCATAACCACAGAAGAATGTTTTCTTCTCAGTTTAAACTATTTCTCAAGTTCTTATAATAGTGGTCTTATACAATATTTGTCCTTTTGTCTCTGACTAATTTCACTCAGCATAATGCCTTCCAGGTTCCTCCATGTTATGAAATGTTTCACAGATTCCTCACTGTTCTTTATCAATGCACAGTATTCCATTGTGTGAATATACCATAATTTATTTATCCATTCATCTGTTGATGGGCACCTTGGTTGCTTCCATGTTTTTGCTATTGTGAACAGTGTTACAATAAACATGGGTGTGCATATATCTGTTCATGTAAAGGCTCTTATTTCTCTAGGTTATATTCCAAGGAGTGGGGTTGCTGGATAGCATGGTAGTTCTATTTCTAGCTTTTTAAGGAAACACCAAATCGATTTCCAAAGTGGTTGTACCATTTGACATTCCCACCAGCAGTGTAGAAGTGTTCCAATCTCTCCACAGCCTCTCCAACATTTATTATTTTGTGTTTTTTGGACTGAAGCCAGCCTTGTCGGAGTGAGATGAAATCTCATTGTAGTTTTGATCTGCATTTCTCTAATGGCTAATGATCGTGAACATTTCCTCATGTATCTGTTAGTTACCTGAATGTCTTCTTTAGTGAAGTGTCTATTCATATCTTTTGCCCATTTTTTAATTGGGTTATTTGTCTTTTTGTAGTTGAGTTTTTGCAGTATCATGTAGATTTTAGAGATCAGATGCTGATTGGAAATGTCATAGCTAAAAACTTTTTCCCAGCCTGTAGGTACTCTTTTTACTCTTTTGGTGAAGTCTTTGGATGAGCATAGGTGTTTGATTTTTAGGAGCTCCCAGTTATCTAGTTTTTCTTCTGCATTCTTAATAATGTTTTCTATACTGTTTATGCCATGTATTAGGACTCCTAATGTTGTCCCTATTTTTTCTTCCATGATCTTTATCATTTTAGATTTGATATCTAGGTCTTTGATCCATTTTGAGCTTGTTTTTGTGCATGGAGTGAAGTATGGGTCTTGTTTCATTTTTTTGCAGATGGATATCCAGTTATGCCAGAACCATTTGTTAAAAAGACTGTCTTTTCCCCATTTAACTGTTTTGGGGCCTTTGTCAAATATCAACTGCTCATATGTGGATGGATTTATGTCTGGATTCTCAATTCTGTTCCATTGGTCTATGTATCTCTTGTTGTACCAGTACCAGACTGTTTTGACTACTGTGGAGGTATAATAGGTTCTAAAATCAGGTAAAGTAAGACCTCCCCCTTTTTTCTTCTTTTTCAGTAATTCCTTATTTATCCGGGGCCTCTTTCCCTTCTGTATGAAGTTGGTGATTTATTTCTCCATCTCATTAAAGAATGTTATTGGGATTTGGTTAGGAATTGCATTAAATATATAGATTGTTTTTGGTAGAATAGACCTTTTTATAATGTTAAGCCTTCCTATCCATGAGCAAGGTGTGTTTTTCCACTTATATAAGTCTCTTTTGGTTTCTTGCAGAAGTGTACTGTAATTTTCTTTGTATAAGTCTTTTATACCTCTGGTATGAACTGCCAACCTTTTGATTAGTAGTCCGGTGCTTAACCATCTGCGCTACCCAGGGACTCTTCCAAACATGAGCAATATTAAAATGATAGGCAAGAATTTAGAGTACCCTAAAAATGAGCAAACTGCTCATCAATGGCTGTGTATTAGCGTGTTGGTTTGGCTGTAACAGAGGCCAAATAACAATGGTGTAAGTAAGATGGGAGTTTAATTCTCTACCATGTAATGTTGGGGGCAAGCTGGAGGCCAGGGCTGACAGACAGGATAATTAGCAGTTTTTGCCACAAGCTGTATGGTCATTTGTACTCTACTTCAAGGGGATATTCATTTATTGTGCTTTATCATTAAGAACTAGTGTATAGCACATACCAGGATTTCCTATGTTAATGTTGGCATGACCTAAAATTAATAAAGAAAAAAAAAAAAGAAAGCAAACAGCAAATAAAGCCACACATAGTAGCGTCAGTAAGTTTGCTCGCCACTGCTCATCAATTTTCCTATCATACTAGATAAACTGTGAACTTACTAAATACATGGTGACAATTTAATTAATGAAGCTCAACAAAACACAGGTCCAAATTAATGCTCTTAAGCTAAATGAGGTTCAAAAGCACTAATTACTAGGAATTTTGAGTTGCAGTGAAACCGCTGACATGTAAAAACTTTTAAATTGTATTATTAATCATATTAGTTGATAATTTTAGAAACACTTTTTTCTCTCATAAGTAGAGCAAAATATGTGAAAATTTTCTTTTTAAGTACGAAATTAGAATTTTAATAATACAAAATACACATTTGAGGTTTAGTTATTCAAGATGTAATTTAGTGTGTAAATACAATTTAAATGTAAAAAGTTTCATTTGGTCCATAGTTTTTATTGTGTCTTTCCTTAAGGAACTTAAATCTCATCTCTGACCAAAGATTCCTAAACAACAGAATGACCTGTGAAGCATTTAAAAAAAAAAAAAATTCAAGAGCTTCATCCCTGGAAATTTTGATTTTGTGAGTCTGGGATAAGGCTTAGAAACTTGTGTTACCAAATGCAATGGGTTTGCCATTTGTACTCTTGATAAGAATAACTAGAGTCAAGTGGATTTTAAAACAGACATAGTTTAATACTCGCAGCGAGTAGGAGACAAGGTGATCGCTCTCAAAGCACTGTCTCCCAGAATAAAGGGCTGGGAGAAGTTTTATACTATGCAGTAAAAGGGAAGTTATACGTATTCATTAAATTCTGGGAAATAACATGCACATTTAAAAGAAGGGCTGGGCTAAGTCTTAGCACGGAAGTTGGTGTCAGACCTCGCACTTCTAAATTGGGTCCAGTTTTTATCTGGTGACTTATGTCTGGTATTTTTAGTTCCTTGATATGAATTTCTTGGTTCCTAGGCAGGACTCATTATAGGATGGGGACATCCAGCGGTCAACCAAATCATTTCTGTGCCTGCGCAGGATTCTGGTTTTAGTTAATTTGCCTAAAGAACAAGACTAAGAGAAATTGTTAAGGGAAATCTGGTTGCTTATTGTTTAAAATGTAGCCTCAGGTTGAGATACTGGTTTCCTAGTGTCCAGCCTATGCCATATCTTGTTTGCTTTGGGATTTTTATAGCCTCTATTTATAAGAGGGTTAATTTTACCTCAGGACCCCAGACCTGTCTCACTCATATTTCTCAAAAGCTTCCCAGATGTTAGAAATCTGATTTAGGTAATTTACTAAGGAGCACAAGTTTATCTGAGAATAATGTCTGTCATATTTGAAATGTTAGATAATCTAGAAAGTTCTTTTTTAAAATTGTTTTCCTTCTATTCAAAAAATTATGTTACTGTTACCATTCTAGCAAAGGAGGTGCCACTTGCTTTTTAATGACTTTTATGA
Organism: Loxodonta africana; assembly: GCF_030014295.1. Taxonomy (NCBI): domain Eukaryota; kingdom Metazoa; phylum Chordata; class Mammalia; order Proboscidea; family Elephantidae; genus Loxodonta; species Loxodonta africana. Next base: position 78,859,450 of record NC_087345.1, on the reverse strand, counting down.
GCCTGATGGCTAAAAGAGATCCCTTAGAAAATCCACCCAATACCTGAAGATGTGCCCTCCCATCCTAATTTTTAATTACATTCGAAAGAAGCTTGGAAGCTTTGACACCAGTTATACTGTTTTTCACTTGGTTGTGTCATTTTCTTTCAATCCAGTATTTTAGGAACCTTACCGAAAGTACACTTTAACTAAGGGACCAGGAATATAATGCCACTGACTTTTTTTTTTTTCCGAAAGTTGGTATTTCTAGTGCAGGAGAATTCATTTTCACCGCTATGGTGCCGAGAAGTCAGCACAGGACTCTGTCTCTGCCAGTCATGGCAAAACAGTCTGGACAGATTTCCAAGCTCAGCTGACCTTCCTCAACCAATGAGAAGTGTCCAAACTAGTTTCCCTCCAGGGGTAAGAGTTAGACCTGTTGCCATGGAGATGGACCTTTACCAGCGTGGACACATTTGCCATACGACACAGAGGGATAAATCAGTGACCTGCTGAGGCACAGGGCTAGAGGCTGATTCTCCTAAAACATCACCATCAGTCTGCTCAACAACTCTGCTGCCTCCGGACACAATATTTTCTTCTTGAAACCGTGCCATGGCATTCTCGAGAGCATGACTCAACCATACCAGCGTTCTCAGTGACCTTGAAGTGGCCTCAACTTGAAGATTTATAGCCTTTGCAGACACAGAGCACATATCTTTGTTTCCTTTCAGAAGCTGAGGAGTGATCCATTTTCGGTAAACAAAGCCAGGATTACTGATGTGTTTACTAGTCTGGAGTTCAGTTTCTTCTAAATGCAATTCCTTCAGTTCCTGGTGATTGCGCTGTGCGTTTGGAACAGTAATCCTTCTTCTTTAATCCACTTTCTTTCTGCCTAGCCTGGGAAAAATATATCATTTTAACTCTCACTCAAATCCAACCGAGATAACTTTCAAAGGCCATTCAGGCCCTAATGTTTGTCCTTTGCAAGAACAAGCAACTGTGACTCTGAAGAATTTAAATGCAGACACTCTTGGCAGCCAGAGATGTTTTCCGCTGTTGAAATGCAAAAGAATTTTTTACTTTACAACTGCACTGTGCCACTCCTGACGTTGATGGGTCCTATATTCACCAGAGGGGGAAAAATTAAAATATCCTACCTGCCTGCACAATATCTTTGGTGATTATACAACAATAAAATATTCAACTGTCTGATACATTACTGTTAAAACTGCCAGACCAAGTTGAAACTGGTTGGGAATGTGTGCAAGGTATCACCTTCCTCCTTTCTGTAAATTAGCGCTTTATCATAACAACTGCGTTCAGTGGGGCTCGTACTGTCTCAGTTATAAAGTCAACTCAGAGACATTAGCACTACACTCATTGCTTCAGCAAAGCGGAAATATTTTTAACTGTTGACAAAAGGTCCAGTTTCATTATGCTGAATCCCAGAGTAAAATTGTGGTAATGTAATCATTATCTCAGAGTTTCCTCATATATATATGGTTCCAGAAAATCATTATAACTTTCTAGAATTATCCCAAAATGGTTCAAAGTAAGTAGTTTTCAAGTCTGTGGGAATTGCAGAGGCAGCTGATATTCACTTATCCATTTATTCATTAGAAACAGCTCACAGATAGCCAATTTTTGACACAAATCTTCTCATTTTCAAAAGAATGTTAGAAATAGCTCAGCTAATGTACCATAAAAGTTCAATTCAAGTTTTGATGATGAACCCAAAAGACATATTAAGAAATGAACTTACTGCTTTTTATGCCAAAAAGTCAGTTTTTATTTTTCCATTTTTGAGTCCCTGTGATATAAACAAATTCTCCTGACAGAAACTAAAAATTATTCTTGCCTGAATGTTTTCTGTCAGATGTCACCTGTTCAAGGCAATCTCCCATAGTTCAGAGATAGGCTTAGTAGAGGGGGTGGCTTTTACCATAAGGTTCTAGATTTTCAAACCCCTAGCCTCATTAGACTAACAGGGTGAGCGTGAGGAGTGAAAGCCTTTATTTTTAAGCCCAAGTAATCCTAACTGTTGTCAGAAGGTCCAATTTCATTCCACTGAAAAATGGAATTGTTCAGTAGCCATGTAATAAAAATGGGGTGAGACATGTTTTTCCTTCCTCCTAGCAAGATCTCTATGCTCTGAAAATAGCCACAAAGGGAGATGAGCTTTATCTCTCTTTATTTAGTATGGATTAGGTATCTTGACTTTTTATTAAAAAACTTTTTATTACCATGTTCCAAATTACCTGCTTTGATGAGTTTTCCCATCTACCATGCTTTCATATCTATCCAGACATGTGAGTACTAGTAAAAATATCTGTATGCTGATATTTTAGCCATTAACATTTCCTGAGTGTTTTGTAATGGATTTCAGGATACTTTGAAATTTTAGTTGATAACCCAGAGAGTTTGAGAGTTCAGAATTGTCCTGAGTTTGTTTAGTTGAAGTTTAATCCAATTTCTCAGACTTTTTCTATCATAATTATGTTATTTCTCATGAATTAAAAATTACTGCTCTACTTCACTTAATAAATGTAAAAATTAGAAAACTCTGAAAGGGAATCTATTTATACTTTACTCTTTCATGCAATTTAGTATTAAAATTGGGGCTATATTTCCCAGTTTGCTATAAAGACTAATTCAACTCAATTTCCATTGCATCTGGGAAAAGCATGAAGCAAAATTGCATTTGGGGAAAGCCAAGAATCTAAATGTTTTAACCCTGGTAATCATCCGTTATTTCTACTTGCTAGAAAATGGCATTTCATCTAGAACTCTCTAAAGGGAAGCAATTTGAAAATATTCTTTGAACTATTTGGTCTCAAGCTCCTTCCCAGTTGTCAGCTCTGAGAGGTGATGGCCTGAGTTTTAAAAGATAGCACAGTTCGCTGATTAGCAGTCTCCACCGTGGGTCATTCAGGACTCCCAGTAAATAGTGATCCGCCTAAAGCAATGTGAGGAAGAAGCGCTGCATTTTAAAATTAAAGGCTTCATATTTTATGCCTTATTTGTATGTAATAAAATAGGAGAATTACTATGTAAAAGATATCAACAATAAAATTTTCACCATCCTTTGATTTGCGTATTATATTAAAATTTGCAATGCTCTTTTACATATGTTAGCTCGATTGGATCTTTCACCATCTTCTAGGTACAATAGCCAGGTTGCTACTATCCATTTTATAGTAGGAACCTATAGGCTCAGAGAGGTGGTGCAAAAGGTTAATAAGCTTGGCTGCTAACTGAAAGGTTGGAGGTTTAGTCTACCCAGAGGCATCTTGGACGAAAAATCTGGCAATCTACTTCAGAAAAATCAGCCATTGAAAACTATGGAACATAGTTCTACTCTGACACACATGGAGTTGCCATGAATTGGAGTCAGTTTGAAGACAACTGGTTTATAAAGTTCAAACAGCTAATAAGGGACAAAGAAGATCCAAATCCAGGCGTCCAATGGCCTAAAATATAATATACATTTACTCGTGAGCACCTAGAACAATGTCTGATGCGTATTAGCTGTTTATAAAAGAATAGTTTCCTTTACCTTACGTTTTCTTTCTTTTTATGTTATTTAAAATATCAAGGGGATCAGGCAAGTTTTATATAAAAAGAAATGTTTTTTTCTCCTCTCTAAAATGAAGGTGACCCTTACGTGAGTGGGAGTTATGGTGGTGCAATTGTTAAGTGTTTGGCTGTTAACTAAAAGGTCAACAGTTCAAACCCACCAGCTGCTCTGCAGGAGAAAAGACCGGGTGATCTGCGCCCATAAAGATTTCAGCCTAGGAAACCCTAAGGGACAGTTCTACCCCCTCCTATAGGGTTGTTATGAGTTAGAATTGACTCAATGACACACAACAACAATTAGATGAATAAAGGTGGAAAGTTCTGTATATACTATGTGGATTAAGAGAAAAACCAAAATAAAGTGGGTGTACATAAGCAGGTCAAGAGGTATATAATGAGGACCTACCATGTGCCAAGCATTGGGTGAGTCTATGTGAGTGCTGTGGTTAAGCATTTGGCTGCTAACGAAAAGGTCGGCAGTTCAAATCCACCAGCCACTCCTTGGAAACCCTATGGGGCAGCTCTACTCTATCCTTTAGGGTCACTATGAGTTCGGATTGACTCGACAGCAGTGGGATTTTTTATGTGGATACAAAGTGAATGGATAAAGGCCTCTGTCCCTAGAGAGTATGGTTTTAGGACTCAGGTAAGCCTGTGTTCAAATCCTGGCTCGAATTTATTAGCCTTGAGACACAGAATGTGTTATTTAACCTCTTGATCCTCAATTTCCTCCTCTATAAAATGGGGTGAGAGAAATTCTGTTATGGGTTTGCCGGATTCAAATGTAAAAGAATTTCTGAGAATGGAAACAAAGTTAAAAACAATTCTAGAGGTTTATTATTCTATTGACAATTCATGGATCATACAGCCTAAACCGTGTATTCCAAAAAAAATGTGGCAGCATCGGGGTTGATACAATCAGAAAGGAACAAAGAGAGTCCAAGAAGTCATGGAGGTTTTAACCGTTTTTCAGAGGTTCATTAAAATGTCCTTCAAAATCTTTTGTTCCTGGAATGTTAGTTTGCTTAAGAAGATGAATGTTGCAGTTTTTTTTTTTTTTTTGCTGGGGGTGGGGGTGGTGGTGGAGTGGTGGTGGTGGTGAGTTCTGTGCCTGTCTGGAATGCAGGAGTTAAAGAGCAGGAACTGTTGATTATATATAAACCTACAGGAACAAGCTAATTGCTATTTCTAAGAGTTAGGTTACTTATCATCTTAAACTTTTGTCCTGTAAAACCAGATAGTAGCCATGCTCTTCTGGCATGGCATAAGGGATTCCATGTCGACTTTAGCTTCCACAGCCACATTTTCCCCTTTTTGATTAAGCCTCCACTAGGAGATACTGATGACCTACAAGGATTTTTACTTCTTGTTGTTGATCACTCTGTTGTTTACCTTATTTCAGTGTCATTTTATTTCATGTTTATTTCCTTCACTCTGCCATGCTATTAGGCCTCATCTTCAGGGTGAGTTACTTCAGGGTTTTGTTAGTGGAAGATTAAGGCCAAATTTGAGAAACTCCTTAGCCAGCCTGAAAAACATGAATCAATACCTGTATATCAAACAGCCAAGAGTTACATATTATTATTATTTTGTTGAAAAGCATGAGTGATTAACATTAGTTTATCTGTGGGGCAAGTAGAAATACAATAGTTGATTTGTGACAAACAGCATTTTATAGTTATATAGATACAAAGATGAATAGAAATAAGCCAAGGAGAATTAATATTTTCTTCCATTATCTACCCCAAGAATTAAATCAATTATTTAAAATATCAGTCAAAGATGAAACAGGCTTATTGAGAGTTGACACTATGTGTTGCATACATCAAACATAGTGATATTAACACTACTGTCAGGAATATAAACACAACAATCAGTTTTAATAATGGCACAGGTGACTGTGAAGTAGTAAAGATGTCGAGTGCCATTTAGTTTTGAAGAACTACTTCTCTCATCATAGTCATTTTAGTATTCATTTCTAGGAGTCCATGGGCTGAATCATTTAAAACACTCTGAATATAATCAGTCTAGAACTTTGACAGGTACCATAATATCTTCTAATCCTATTTGAGGTACAAAAATAGGAGGTAAATGATTATACCATTGAAATATAGATCTGGACTAATGAGCTCTTAAAAGGGGAACATCAGCTGGAAGGGGTAAGTCAGTTAATATTTGATCTTAGGTCCAGCTCAGTCTTATATTACACCTGCTAATCTATCTAGGTGGGAGCCAAGGCCAAAGGTTAACAGAAACAAAACAAAACAAAACACCAAAATAAAACAAAACAAAACAACAACAACAACAAAACAGACAAACAAAAAAAACAAAGATTAAAGCCACATAATTAAGATGTGCTGTTTGGGCTATTCAAATAGAAAGAATCATGAGATAAGAAAAACCCTTATCATAGAATATTCTATAGCCAGCAGTGTTATTAGTTACTGAAGTAGCTGTTTCTTACAGTAAAAGAGGGAAAGGAAAAAGAAATGGTTTCTTTATATCTAGAAAACAGAACATTGAACATCAGCAATAATCTCATATAAACCTTATAGTAATTTTTTAAGTTTATTCAGTCCCATGTAGTGAATTTTTGTTCCATACAATTCTGGATCTTCGACAGTTTGAAAACTTCACCAGTTTCTACATAAGAGTTCCAGAAATCTTGATCCAGTCCAATTATATCCACATTTAAAATGTTAAAATTCTTTTCATACATCTGATATAGTCCACTTTTGTTGAAATATTTTGGTCAAGTGTTTTCAGTGAATCAGTTAAGTAAATCAGAGAAGTAAAACTTATCTGCAGATGACAACTAAAAATGGCCATGGTTAACTTATAATAATAATTCTTAAAACTGAAAGTCCTGATGGAATGAATTATAAAAGTAACGTAAAGCCAAATAAAGTCAATTAAAATTTTTAGACGAAAAGATCTCTAAACATAATAACCGTATTTTCAAAGAGCTTCAGATATAACACGTAATAATCTCGAGACATAATACTAAATAGGGTATACCAAGAACATACCAACATTATCAAGTCTTTAAACATCTGAATAGTAAAAAAAAAAAACTCCATTGGTAAACAATGTGAATTCTCCAGTTTAAACCATTGGCTTTGATGACATTAGATTTAAAGGAAACGAAATTGCAACCAAGTTAGCAATTGAAATAATAAAATTATGACATAATATTATGTGTTTCTTGTTTAATATCTGGCAAATGTTGTTGCTGTTAGGTGTTGCTGAGTCTGTTCCAACTCACAGAGACCCAAACATTACTGACACATAAAATTTAACTCAAAGAAAATCTGGCACTTCTCCTGATTTGCAAAATGTTTCATGGAACCCACAACATAGTAAATAAAACTTTTTTTTTTTTTTTAAGCATTTTTCTCTTTATAAAACAGAAACAAATCTTGGGTCTGGCACAAGACCTCAAAGTGACATCATTGCTGAAAAAGCACTTTAAAGAGGTCTTTTGCAGCCAATTTGCCCAATGCCATGCATTGTTTGATTTCTTGACTGCTGCTTCCATGGGCATTGATTGTGGATCCAATTAAAATGAAATCCTTGACAACTTCAGTCTTTTCTCCATTCAACATGCTGTTGCTTATTGGTCCAGTTGTGAGGATTTTGTTTTCTTTATGCTGAGATGTAATCCATACTGAAGGTTATAGTCACTAATCTTCATCAGTAAGTGCTTCAAGTCCTCCTCACTTTCAGCAAGTAAGGTTGTGTCATCTGCATAATGCAGGTTGTTAATGAGTCTTCCACCAATTCTGACACCATGTTCTTCTTCATACAGTCCAGCTTCTCAGATTATTTGCTCATCATACAGATTGCACAACTATGGTGAAAGGATACAACCCTGATGCAAACCTTTACTGATTTTAAACCACTCAGTATCCACTTGTTCTCTTTGAATGACTGCCTCTTGGCCTAGGTACAGGTTCCTCATGAGCACAATTAAGTGTTCTGGAACTTTCATTCTTTGCAATGTTATCCATAATTTGTTATGATCCACACAGTTGAATGCCTTTGCATAGTCAATAAAACACAGGTAAACATCTTTCTGGTATTCCCTGCTTTCAGCCAAGATCCATCTGACATCAGCAATGATATCCCTTGTTTCATGTATTCTTCTGAGTCTGGCTTGAATTTACAGCAGTTCCTTGTCAATGTACTGCTGCAGCCATTTTTGGGTTATCTTCAGCATAACTTTACTTGCATGTGTGTGATGGTTAAGATTGTGTGTCAACTTGCCTCAGCCATGATTCGTAGTGTTTTGGCAGTTGTATAATGTTGTGATTACTTCCCTGTTGAAATTTGATATGTGATCACCTCCATAATGGAATCTGCTGAGTGGTACTGGCAGGGGTGGGACCTGTGGTGGTTCACTGCTTCCTCAGCCTTCATCTCTCTGCCCTCTGCCACCTACCTCCTTTCTGCTCACCTTGCCAAGGTTTTTGGCTTGTTCTGGATCCTGCAGCTGCCTCTTGTTCATCTGACCTCTGGTTCTTGGGACTTGAACTAGCAGCTTATGTGCTGATTTTGGTTTTACCAGCCCCTGCAGCTATGTAAATCAGGAGGAGCCTTGTGGTCTTGCCTGTCAATCCTGGGAGTCATCAACCTTCACAGCCTGTGAGCAAGAGCCTTGCTCTCCAACCTGCTAATCTTGGATTCACCAGTGCCTGTGACTACTTGAATCAGGAGAAGCCCCATCCTGATCCATGGACTTGGGACATTCCAGCCTCTACAATCGCATGAGCTGTTACCTTGATATAAATCTCTCTCTCACTCTATATATATTTATATGCTTTACTGATTTTGCTTCTTTAGAGAACCCGGCTTAAGACAATGTGATATAATTTCTGCATTCTGTTGGATCATCTTTCTGTGAAATAGGCACTACTATGGATCTCTCCCAGTTGATTGGCCAGGTAACTGGCTTCCAAATTTTGTGGCATAGCTGAGTGAATGCTTCTAGTGTTGCATCTGTTGGTTGAAACAACTCAATTGGTATTCTGTCAATTCCTAGAGCCATATTTTTCACAATGCCTTCAGTGTAGCTTTCACTTCTTCCTTCACTGCCATATGTTCTTGATCATACGCTACCTGCTGAAGTGTTTGAATGTTGACCAATTATTTTTGGTACAGTGGCCCTGTGTACTCCTTCCATTTTCTTTTATATGAAATATAAATAGAAAACACACTTCATATAATATCTAATTTAAGTTAGAGAGGTTTTGCATTCAAGGTTGACACAAACATAAAAACCATTGTCAGAACTGATTTGTTTTCATTAAGTCCTGGGAATATTAGGACTATTTAATTTGTGTAAGCACTTATTTATCATTAAACTGATCAGAGTACGTTCTTTGAAAGAATTTTATGATGTAATAATAGCATTCGGAGTTAGGAAATTAATACATTTTTCCAGCCCTGTGTATTGCTTTCTTTATAGGATCCTTTAGAGGAGCAATTTAGAATAATTTGTCTTTTTAAGGCCTTATTATATCAACCAAAATAAACAATCCATTCTTTTCAGTGAACCTTTCAAGCAGACCAATTTATATCAATTTTTTCAATGTAGCTACTGAAAAACCAACTCATAAAATAGGCACAAGAAGCAGTTTTTCTTAGAAGAGAAAAAAAAATTAAGACTTAAAAGACTGTCTCATGAGAAAAAAACCCAAAAAACAAAAAGACCTAGCAACTGGCAGTCATGGCTTCCCAAGACAAGACAGAAACTCAGACATAAAACTGACAGAAAAATCACATAAGTGCACCAATCTTTGAAGCCAGCTCAAAACCCAAGCTTATACTCAACACTCCACAAGACAAATACATGGGGAACCCAGTCTCTTAAAATGTATACATCAATACTTGGATGAGATTGACTCAATTCAACAGAAATGGGTACTAGAAAAACTCATTAACTTTCCAAAATCTCACTTGGAGGGATTTTATTCAAACCCTTTGACTAAAACTAAGCATTAAACAAAAGTTCTCCAAATACGAATAGAATCTCATTTTTACAAAGCGATCACTGAAAATCTAAATTACTTCAAGTATATTCAGCTTATAGTGCTTTTGAACATGAACCCAACACCAAAGTTCCAGTAGGGGGGAAATCTGGGTTCATTTATCAAGGATGTTAAGAATCTTATTCTCTTACATTGAAACTTTTGTTTCCCAGAGTCAAATAAAATTCCTAGCAGGGAGTCTGCTGTGGGGTTTGATCAGTGTTTTGTTTCATAGTGTGCCTGCACTGCATGAGAATTTTCTTGCAGCTGATGGGAAGCCTAGTACTGTGGCCCGTCTTATGTCCCAATTTATTCTTTCACTGGTGTCTTTCTTTCAATGATGAGTGCCATAAGGGCATCTATGATGCTTGACCTGTGCTGACATATTTGCGTAACTTAAAGACTCTGAGATTCCTTCGTATCAACCATATGAAACCTGGTTTTATTATTTTGAACCTAATTCATTCTGCCAGCTAGAGACGCAGTCTCTTATTTTAGACCTTAAATATACTAGTCTTTCCAATTGGAAAGGACTCTAAAGTGGCCAATGATGTAAATAACTGTCATTAGGGAACTCAAACAAAAATCCAAATAAAAACGAGACCTAGACCCATAATTCTTGGCCATGTAGGAAGCCAGAGTTCCACTAGGAATATCAGCTGCTTTCTGGATTCATCATACCCCCATACTGAGACAGTCCTAAGCACTATGATTCACCAAACTTAGAATAAATATTGGAGTTTGCATTACCCATCAGGACAGCAGTTCCAAAGTCGACAATTCAAAATACAATTGAAAAACAAATCTTAGAAGAGCTACTACATAAGATTCGGAGCTTGAATTTTGAGAGTTTTTTTTTTTTTTTTAATTGAGCAACCCAAGATAAAGCGGAGAGGAAGGAGACCAATCAGCTCAGCTAGTGCTGAAGCTCAAAATCAGCAATTGATCTCGGGATCGCAGAGCCTACCTAGGGAATCCCACACATCTCTGACACCAGAAATGTAAAATAATTTCTGAGAATGGAAACAATTAAAAAACAATACTAGAGATTTATTATTCAATCAGAGATTCACAGATTGGGGAACACGTGGCCTAATCTGCGTGTTCCAAAGAAATGTGGCAGCATAGGGGTTAATATAGTCAAAGGGAACAAAGAGAGTCTAAGAATTCTGGGTGGTGTTAGCCAGTTTTTCAGAGGTTCATTAAAATGTCCTTTGAAATCCTTTCTTCTCTGAAATGTTAGTTTGCTTAAGAAGACAAATGTTGCAGTTTTTCGGTGGCGGGGGGGAGAGGGGGAGAGTGGGTGGCGGAATTCTGTGCCTGTTGAGTGGAGGCAGATAACCAGGTGTCTGCCTGTGTGGAATACAAGAGTTAAAGAGCAGGAACTGTAGATTGCACATAAATCTGGAGGAAAAAGCTAATTACTATTCCTGAAAGTTAGGTTACTTATCATCTTCAACTTTTGCCCTGTGAAACCTGGTGGTAGCCATGCTCTTCCCGCATGGCATAAGGGACTCCATGTTGGTTTTAGCTTCCACAGCCACACAAACAAGGCCACTGGATTTTTGATGGTGAGGGGACGCTTTTCAATCCCATCCCAGTTTTATCTCTGGGTGATTTGGTCAGAAACATTTTTTGTCTAATTTAGTCAAATAATTTAGTATGCTAATTTTATTAAAATGATAATATACATTATTTGGATTCTGTCTTTCTCACAGGATTTTAAAAACTATATTTATAGTAATATTTAATGCATGAAATATTTAATATATTTATAAGTTGTAATGCGTAATAAAATGTTGACCACTTTTGAAACTACCACCCAATCCAAGAAATAGCACATTACAAAAAAATTGCCTTTTTATACCTCGCTGAGGTAACTACTGTTTTGTATTTTTTCTTTCTTGTTATTAAAATTTTTCTAACTTCATGTATATGTACATCTAAACAAAACCTTGCTTGTTTGGGCTTTGAATATATTTCAATAAGTTGGAATTGCTTGTTCAGTGAGTATAAGAGCATTCAATTTTGTAAGATAAAGTCAGATTATTTTCCAAAAGGGTTATACCAAGTTAAAGTCCCACCACCAATGTATTAATTAGCCGGTTGATTCACATCCTCTCCATCACTGGTTGTTTTCAGGCTTCTTAAATTTTGTTAATCTGTAAGTGGTATCACATTGTGGTCTTAATTTGAATTTTATCTATGATTATTAATGAATTGAACATCTCAAATATTTGTTGACTATATATTTTCTATACCTTCTTGAATAGCTATTGAGGTCTTTTGTTCATTTTTCAGGTTTTAAAATTGATTCATAAAATTTCATTTTATATTATGGGCTCTAAATTACAGCCTAAAAAACCCTATGGAGCAATTCTGCTCTGTCGCTTGAAGTTGCTATGATTTCAAATCAGCTGGATGGCACATAATAACAGCAACAACAACAACAACAACAATAACAATTCACTGTCAACTATGTGTTGTAAGTATCTTTTCTCAGTTTCTGGCACGAATTTTTATTTTATTTATGGAATCTTTTGATCAAGAGTGGCTTTTTAAATATATTTGAGTTTATCAAACTTTTTAGAGGTTAGTGTTTTCAATGTTTTGTTTAAGAAATTCCTCCCCATTCCAATGTGAGAAGTTTTCTTTCAAAAGTTTTAAAATTTAACTTTTCATATGTAAATCCTTAATCCATAGGAAATTATCTTTTGTACCTCAGTTTGTTCATATGTAAGATGGGAATAATAATGTTACTTAATTCATAATTGTACAGATTAGTTAATATATACCAAGTGCTTGGAAGGGTATCTAGCACAAAGTAATACTATAAAAGTTTAGCTATCATTATTTTTATGGCATGAAGTAGAACTCCAATTTCATTTTTTCCATATGGATAATCTACTGTTGCAGTGTCCTTTCACCACTATTTTGCAGTGCCATCATGATCACGTATGATAGTCCCGTAAATGCATAGATCTGTTTGTGTGCTTCCTATTGTTTCCATTGGTCAGTTTATCTGTTCTTGTTCCAGTGTTGCTCTGTATTATACTTAAACTTTACAATAATCATTTACGTCTGGTAGGGGAGATCCCTTCGACTTATTCTTGCTTAGCAGTGTTTTGGCTTTTCTTGGCCCTTTGTTTTCTATATAATTTTAGAATCAGTTTTTTCAGTATTCCTTTTGGGGTTTTATATGAATTTATAGGTCGATTTGAGACATTTGATATCTTTAGGTGTTCAGTCTAACTATCCATGAATACAGTATATCTCTCAATTTATTCAGATTTTTAATAATATTTTAAAACTTTTCTGCATATAAAACTTACACATCTTTTTCTAGATTTATTTCTAGGAAACTTAATAGTTTTTGTTGCTTTTGTAAATGGAGCCATTTGAACAAAAATATGCTTTTAAATTGTTGCCGATATATAAAAATGTTATTGATTTTGTACATTGATCTAATAATATAATGGCCAGATATCTTACTAAAATCTCGTGTTCTACCTAATGCATTTAAAAAAAGCTTTTCTACGTAGAAAGTCATATCAGTTGTGAAGAATGACAATTTTATTTATTTATTTTCAATCGTTGTATATTTAGTTCCCTTTTCTTGTGCTAATTAGGACCCACAATACAATGCTGAATAGGAGCAAGTATAGTGAGTGTTCTTGTCTTGACTTTAATCAATTGTTTAATTTTAATGAACAGCTTCTAACATTTCCATAATAGGGATAATGCTTTCTCTTGGTCTTTCTGTAGATACTTTTTATTAGATCAATGGATTTTAATTTTCTAATGTTAGACCATGTCTTAGTTATCTGGTACTGCTATAACAGAAATACCACAGGTGAATGGCTTTAACAAACAGAAATTTATTTTATCACAGTTTAGGAGGCTAGAATTCAGAGCGCCGGCTCAAGGGGAAGCCTTTCTTTCTGTGTCAGCCTTGGAGGAATGTCCTTGTCTCTTTACCTTAGGGTCCTGGTTCCTTGGAGATCTCCATGTGGCTTGGCATTTATCTTACCCCATCTCTCTCTCTGTTTGCTTGTTTAATCTCTTTTTATATCTCAAAAGAGATAGACTCAAGACACACCCTACACTAATCCTGCACCATTAACATAACAAAGACAACCCAGTCCCAAATGGGATTATAACCACAGGCATAGAGGTTAGGATTTACAACACATATTTTGGGGGGACATAATTTAATCTGTAACATTTCACCCTTTAACCCCCCAAAATCCATGTCCTTGCCACATGCAAAACACATTCACCCCATCACATCATCCCAAAAGTCTTAAATCAACTCCAAGTCCAAAATCTCATCTTCTGAATCATCTAAATCAAATATGGGTGAAACTTTAGGCAAATTCCATATTGGGGCAAAATTTCTCTTCATGTGCGAACCGTAAAACCTAGATGACAAGTTGTCTGTTTCCAAAGTACGATGGTGAAACAGGCGCAAGGTAGACATTTCCATCACAAATGGAAGAAATGGAAGGAAAGAAGGGATAATGGGCACCAAGCAAGTCCAAAACTCAACAAAACAAATTACATTACCTCTCAAGTCTTGAAAATAATCCTCTCTTCTCTAAGACCATCTAGGCAATGGTCCCGCCCTCCAGACTCTGGGCATTGACTATGCTCTCTGGATTCTGGGTATAGGCTCTTTGGCCCTGGGCTTCAGCTCTGCCTTCCAGGCCCACTGGGATGGCCACTCTGCACCCTTTGCTGTGGGTGGCCCCATCCTCCTAGTCCATCTGAGTGTTGCTTCCATTCCCTCGACTCTGGCAGGCCCCATTCTTCTGCCACTTGGGCATGGCAGCCCTGTCCCCTAAGCTTTGGGTGGTGGCCCCATCCCCCTGGCACACATGAATGGCAGCCCCACACTCCAGAACTGAATTGGAGAAGATATGACTCTTTGAAACCTGGGAGGCTGTGGCCCCATCTTTGAAACCAAGAAGGCACTGCTTTCTGTGCACCTTCCAGCAGTTTTGCTGATCTGCAAGCTGCTCCAGGGATGGTTTTTTATTTCCCTGAAGGATAAGGGATGGAGCTCCTTTGGCCTGTGTCCTGCCTGTGGAATTCCAAGAGGCAGACAGTGTTCTTTCCTTTTGTTCTCTGTCCTCTTCAGTCTAAACTGATGGATTTTCTCCTGTGGAAGTTGGTTAAAGCCAGCAGTCATAGGCTTAATCTCTTCAACAAAAGATTGTGTAGCCTCATCCTTGGTGAACATTTTAGGACCCGTGTCCTTAGTTTGTACAACAGAATTTTCCAAACCTGTTAAATTCTGTTTTCATTTTGCTCAGTCCATTTTTAAGTCCATCTTTTTCTCTCACATTTTACCGTAAGTAGCTAGGAGAAACCATGCAGCCTCTTTAAGATTTTGCCTAAAAATCTCATCATCCAGATAGCCAAGTTCATCACTTACAAGTTGTCATGGATTGAATTGTGTCCCCTCCCACCCCAATATCTATCACCTTGGCTAGGTCATGATTCCCAGTATTGTAGGATTGTCTACTATTTTGTCATCTGATGTGATTTCCCTGTGTGTTATAAATTCTATCGACTCGACGGCACTGGTGGGGTTGGGGATATGGTAATAAGATGGATTAGCGGTAGTTATATTGATAAGATCTACATGATTAGATAGTGTCTTAAGGCAATCTCTTTTGAGATACAAAAGAGAAAAGTGAGCAGACAGAAAGGGGGACCTCATACCACCAAGAAAACAGTGCCAGAAGCAGAGCACATTCTTTGGATCTGAGGTTCCTGTGCTGAGATGCTCCCAGACCAAGAGAAGACTGTTGTCAAGGTCCTTCCTCCAGAGCTGACGGTGAGAGAAGCCTTCCCCTGGAGCTGGCACCTGAATTTGGACTTGTAGCCTACCAGACTGAGAGAATAAATTTCTCTTTGTTAAAGCCATCCACTTGTGATATTTCTGTTTCAGCAGCACTAGGTAACTAAGACACAAGTTCTTTCACCAGACATTTGCACATAATTCAGACAAGTTCTTAGCCGCTGCATAAAGAACTTGCCCTTCCTCCATTGTCCAATCCCATGTTCATCATTTGCTTTTAAAGCCTCACCAGAAGCACATTTAACATCCACATTTCCGGCAACATTCTGTTGCCGGTGTCATATGGTTGGCTTTAACACACAAATTTATTTTCTCACAATTTAGGAGGCTGTTGTTGTTGTTAGGTGCCATCAAGTCAGTTCCAGCTCATAGCAACCATATGCACGACAGAAAGAAACACTGCCTGGTCCTGCCCCATCCTCACAGTTGTTGCTATGCTTGAGCCCATTGTTGCAGCCACTGTGTCAGTCCATCTCGCTGAGGGTCTATCTCTTTTTTGCTGACCCTCTACTTTAGCAAACACGATGCCCTTCTCCAGGGACTGATCCCTGGAGGCTCGAAGTCCAAATTTTGAGCACTGGTCAAGGGGAAGTCTTTCTCTCTCTGTAAGCTCTGGAGGAAGGTCCTTGTCTCTTCAGCTTTCTGAGATCTCCCTGTGTCTTGTCATCTGTCTTATCCCATCTCTCTGTCTCTGCTCACTTGTTTAAATCTCTTTTTGTATCTCAAAAGAGACTGACTCTAGATACACTAATCCTGCCTTATTAACATAACAAAACTCATTTTCAAATGAAATTGTAACCACAGGCATAGAGGTTTGGATTTACAATACGTATTTTTGGGGACATAATTCAATCCATAACAGACCATTTTTGCATTCCTCTACTAGACTCGGTATTGTTTTGTTTAGAATTTTTGCATTTATGTTTGTGAATTATACAAAAACTTATACAAAATGGGCAAATTCCTAAAAAAAAAAAAATACTGTATACAAAGCTGACTTTGGAAAAAAAAATTGTCCTATTAATGAAATCCTCCCACAGGGAAAACCAAGCCTGGACAATTAAGTAACAAGTACGAGCAACCTTCAAGGAATCTATCATTTCAATCTTAAACAGATTCTTTCAGAAAATATAAAACAGAAGGAATACCTTCCAACTCATTATACCAGGCCAGTGTAACACTGATACCAAAACTAGATAATTAAAAAAAAAAATTAGACGTTCAATATTCTTTACCAAGTTCTTTGAATTGAGGTGTTGGTGAAGAATATTGAATATACCATGGACTGCAGAAAGAATGAACAAATCTGTTTTGGAAGAAGTACAACCAGAATGCTCCTTAGAAGCAAGGATGGCGAGACTACGTCTTGCATACTTTGGACATGTTATCAGGAGGGATCAGTCCCTGGAGAAGGACATCATGCTTGGAAAGTAGAGGGTCAGCAGAAAATAAGAAAGATCCTCAATGAGATGAATTGACACAGTGGGTGCAACGATGGGCTCAAGCATAACAACAATTGTGAGGATGGCTGGGGACTTGGCAGCATTTCGTTCCATTGCACATAGGATGGCTATGAGTTGGAACCAAGCCAATGCACCTAACAACAACAACAACATAATTTCCTTTTTTTTTTCTTTTTTGTTCTTGCCTTGTCTAGTTTTCGTATCAGTGTTATACTGGCCTGGTGGAAGGAGTTGGGAAGTATTCCTTCTTTTTATTTTTTCTGGGAGCGTTTGTTTAAGATTGAAATGATGGATTCCTTGAAGGTTGCGTACTTGTGCCTCAATTGTTTGGGCTTGGTTTTCCTTGTGGGAGGATTTCCTTAGTAAGACTATTTTTTTTTCCAAAGTCAGTTTGTATACAGCATATTTTTTTAAGGAATTTACCTGTTTTGTGTAAGCTTTCAAGTTTTGTATTTGTAGTTTCGTTCCATTTATCTGTTCCTAATACTGTTTGTTTAGGCCTTTTCTCTTTTTTCTTATCATTTTTGCCGGAGGTTTGTCTGTTTTATTAGTCTTTTCAAAGAACCAATTTTTGATGTTATTGATTCTCTCAGTTATAAATTTTTTATTAATTTCTGCTGTTATTGCCTTTTTTCTCTTTCTTTGGGTTGAGTTTACTGTTCTTTTTGTAACTTTTTAACTTGATACATAAACCACAGGCCAGTGTTTTCTAGTATGTGTACTTGACTGTCACTTTTACCACAGTCCACAAGAATTGATATGGAGTATTTTAATTATCATTCAGTTCTAAGAATTTCAATTTCTATTATGATTTCTTGTTGAACGCATGAAATTATTTAAAGTGTGTTTTTAAATGTCCCAGTGTATAGGCACATTCTAAATGTTAGTGTGTGCTTGAGGATAATATTTATTGTATAATTCTTGAGTGCTGAGTTCTAAATACGTCATTTAGAATAAGTTTATTAATTATGTTCAAACATTTTGTTTTTGAGTTTTTGTCTCTTTGACTTATCAATAATTGAGGGATGTATTTATATCTCCAACTGTGATGATAGATTTTTCAATTTATTCCAATAATTCTGTCAGTTTTACTTTATATAGTTTTATGCTATTTTACCATCAAAAAATTTTTTTACTATAGATATATAAAATTTATAGTATTTCTGTCTTCTGGTAAATCAAATTTTTTAATCATTATATATCAGCATTTAAAATTTTTTGTCTCGAAATTTGTCCTGCCTGATGTTAATACAGCTATGCATCTGTGCAATAAATGTTTTACTTTGAAATTTTCTGTATCCTTATGCATTGAGTATCTCTTGCAAATAATATATAAATCTAATCTCACAATCTCTGTTAGTACATTAACATTCAGAATATTGTGTATACGCAAATCATATGTACTTGGAATAGTTAAACCATCTTAGTCAGAAATGTTTATTTGTTGTACTTTTTCTATTTTTTCCCCCCTAAAAAAAAATGAGTTTTATGTGTTTTGTATATGCACTTTTTTCGCTCTTCTGGTTGAGAATTTATATAGTCTATTTCTGTTGGAAAGGAAGCTGTCTTCCAAATTTCTTGGTATAGATGAGTGAGCGCTTTCAGTGTTATATCCATTTGTTGAAACATCTCAACTGGTATCCTGTCAGTTCCTGGAGGCTTATTTTTCACCACTTGCTTTCTTCATTGCATCGGTTTCTGATCATATACTATCTCTTGAAATGGTTGAAAGTCAACCAATTCTTTTTGGTACAGTGATTCTGTGAACTTGTTGTTGTTGTTGTTAGGTGCCGTTGAGTCGGTTCCAACTCATAGCGACCCTATGCACGACAGAACGAAACACTGCCCGGTCCTGCGCCATCCTTACAATCGTTGTTATGCTTGAGCTCATTGTTGCAGCCACTGTGTCAATCCACCTTGTTGATGGTCTTCCTCTTTTCTGCTGACCCTGCACTCTGCCAAGCATGATGTCCTTCTCCAGGGACTGATCCATCCTGAAAACATGTCCAAAGTATGTAAGATGCAGTTTTGCCATCCTTGCCACTATGAAGCATTTTGGCCGCACTTCTTCCAAGACAGATTTGTTCGTTCTTTTGGCAGTCCATGGTATATTCAATATTCTTCACCAACACCACAATTCAAAAGTGTCAACTCTTTTTCGGTCTTCCTTATTCATTGTCCAGCTTTCACATGCATATGACATGATTGAAAATACCATGGCTTGGGACAGGTGCACCTTAGTCTTCAGGGTGACATCTTTGCTCTTCAACACTTTGAAGAGGTCCTTTGCAGCAGATTTGCCCAATGCAATGGGTCTTTTGATTTCTTGACTGCTGCTTCCATGGCTGTTGGTTGCGGATCCAAGTAAAATGAAATCCTCCACAACTTCAATCTTTTCTCCGTTTATCATGATGTTGCTCATTGGTCCAGTCGTGAGGATTTTTGTTTTCTTTATGTTGAGGTGTAATCCATACTGAAGGCTGGGGTCTTTGATCTTCATTAGTAAGTGCTTCAAGTCCTCTTCACTTTCAGCAAGCAAGGTTGTGTCATCTGCATAATGCAGGTTGTTAATGAGTCTTCCTCCAGCCCTGATGCCCCGTTCTTCTTCACAAAGTCCAGCGTCTCGGATTATTTGCTCAGCATACAGACTGAATAGGTATGGTGAAAGAATACAACACTGACGCACACTTTTCCTGACTTTAAACCAATCAGTATCCTCTTGTTCTGTCTGAAAACTACCTCTTGATCTATGTAAAGGTTCCTCATGAGCACAATTAAGTGTTTTGGAATTCCCATTCTTCGCGGTGTTATCCATAGTTTGTTATGATCCACACAGTTGAACGCCTTTGCATAGTCAATAAAACACAGGTAAACACCCTTCTGATATTCTCTGCTTTCAGCCAGATCCATCTGACATCAGCAGTGATATCCCTGGTTCCACGTCCTCTTCTGAAACCGGCCTGAATTTCTGGCAGTTCCCTGTTGATATACTACTGCAGTCATTTTTGAAAGCTTTTCAGCAAAATTTTGCTTGCGTGTGATATTAATGATATTGTTCTATAATTTCCACATTTGGTTGGATCACCTTTCTTGGGAATAGGCATAAATACGGATCTCTTCCAGTTAGTTGGCCAGGAAGCTGTCTTCCATATTTCTTGGCCTAGACGAATGAGCACCTCCACCGCTGCATCTGTTTGTTGAAACATCTCAATTGATGTTCCATCAATTCCTGGAGTCTTGTTTTTTGCCAATGCCTTCAGAGCAGCTTGGACTTCTTCCTTCAGTACCATCGGTTCCTGATCATATGCCACCTCTTGAAATGGTTGAATATCGACTAATTCTTTTTGGTATAATGACTCTGTGTATTCCTTCCATCTTCTTTTGATGCTTCCTGTGTCATTTAATATTTCCCTCATGGGATCCTTCACTATTGCAACTCGAGGCTTGAATTTTTTCTTCAGTTCTTTCAGCTTCAGAAACGCTGGGCGTGTTCTTCCCTTTTGGTTTTCCATCTCCAGCTTTTTGGACATGTCATTATAATACTTTACTTTGTCTTCTCGAGAGGCCCTTTGAAATCTTCTGTTCAGTCCTTTTACTTCATCAATTCTTCCTTTTGCTTTAGCTGCTCGACACTCAGGAGCAAGTTTCAGAGTCTCCTCTGACATCCATCTTGGTCTTTTCTTTCTTTCCTGTCTTTTCAGTGACCTCTTGCTTTCTTGATAGATGATGTCCTTCCACAACTTGTCTGGTCTTCGGTCTCTAGTGTTCAGTGCATCAAATCAGTTCTTCAGGTGGTCTCTAAATTCAGGTGGGATATACTCAGGTCATATTTTGGCTCTCGTGGACTTGCTCTGATTTTCTTCAGTTTCAGCTTGAACTTGCATATGAGCAATTGGTGGTCTGTTCCACAGTTGGCCTCTGGCCTTGTTCTGACCTCCAGCTCTTGGGACATGAGCCAGCAACCCGCCACCAGACCTGAGATTTTGGGATTCGCCACCTCTAGCAGCCCCATGAACCAGCAGCCTGCCATCTAACCTGCTGATTTTGGGTTTGTCAGCCCCTAAACCCATGTGTCTGTCAGTTTGTTGTACTATGGGGGCTTGTGTGCTGCTGTGATGCTGGAAGGTATGCCACTGGTTTTCAGACACCAGCAGGGTCACCGATGGAGGACAGGTTTCAGCTGAGCTTCCAGACTAAGACAGACTAGGAAGAAGGACCCAGCAGTCTACTTCTGAAAAGCATTAGCCAGTGAAAACCTTATGAATAGCAGTGGAACATTGTGAACTTACAATGCTAGAATTCAATTTATCAAGCCTCTGAGAGGTTGCTTCAGATAGGCATACTCTCTTACTTCCCCCATTCCTCAGGCTGTGCTTTGATCCATGCCAATTTTCGGAATAATATAGAAGAAACTGCAAACTGAAATAGAAAACTTTGACTGTATCATTTTATTTTTCCACTTGATAGTTTTCTGTTCTGACAAGCCAAGGCTTTTTGGCAATTCAATTGAAAAGTAAACTTAAACAAATGAATATGATTACAGAGATTCAACCTACCAGAATTACTCTATTAGAGAACTTGTTTAGACAAAACGTATCTTCTCATTCCCACAACTGACAAAACTGCAGGGAAACCACTCATGTTTGAACGCAAAGTACAGTAAAGTACTATATTGTACCACTGGCTTTATCAAAGGGTAAAAAACAAAAGCAAACCACAAGCAATAATGTTTTGCTGAAAACAATAGATCAGGGTCTCATTTAAAAGGGGGACATCCAAAAAGTCAGACTAACAGCTCAATTTCAAAGGTTGATAATCCATGTGAAAAAAAAAGTAATAAAAACTTTATAAAGAAGAGTATAACATGATGTCCAAATCTGTGATTGGGTCAACACATCAAAAAACAATAGTTTAGGGAAAAAATTAACCAGTAGCATTGGTTTGTCAGTGGAGGGAGTGAAACCGACCTACGTGTTTAACCCAGATGTTAACCCCTAACTGGAGAACTGATCTAACCATTAATGTCCTTCTTGATACCTTGGTTTAAAAACAAAGCAAATAAAAAATAGTTTGGTCATCGGAAGTTTTCTTGGCAAATATGGAACCCATGAAAATGGTGGTAGAGTTGATGACTTGGAAAGATTTAATAAAACCTAATTCAGGGTAACCATATATTCTAATCCCCCATACATCTGTCAGTTTGTTGTACTGTGGGGGCTTGCGTGTTGCTGTGATGCTGGAAGCTATGCCACTGGTATTCAAATACCAGCTGGGTCACCCATGGTGGACAGGTTTCAGCTGAGCTTCGAGACTAAGACAGACTAGCAAGAAAGACCTGGCAGTCTACTTCTGAAAAAAAAAATTAGCTACTGAAAGCCTTATGAATAGCAGTGGAATATTATCTGTTATAGTGCCAGGAGATGAGCCCTCCAGGTTGGAAGGCACTCAAAAGACAACGGGGGAACTGCCTCCTCAAAGTAGAGTCAACCTTAATGATGTGGATGGGGTCAAGCTTTCGGGATCTTCGTTTGCTGATGTGGTATGACTCAAAATGAGAAGAAATAGCTGAAAACATCCATTAATAATCAGAACGTGGAATGTACAAAGTATGAATCTAGGAAAACTGGAAATTGTCAAAATGAAATAGAATGCATAAACTTTGATATCCTAGGCATTAGTGAGCTGAAATGGACTGGCATTGGCCATTTTGAATCAGACAATCATGTGGTCTGCTATACCGGGAAAGACAAACTGAAGAGGAATGGTGTTGCGTTTATCTCCAAAAAAAACATTTCAAGATCTATCCTGAAGAAGAGCACTGTCAGTGATAGAATAATATCCATACGCCTACAAGAAAGACCAGTTAATATGACTATTATTCAAATTGAATCACCAACCACTAAGGCCAAAGATGAAGAAATTGAAGACTTTCACCAACTTCTGCAGTCTGAAATTGATCGAACATGCAATCAGGTTGCAATGAAAATTACAGGTGATTGAAATGTAAGCATTAGAGACAAAGAAGACAGATCAGTAGTTGGAAAACATGGCCTTGGTGATAGAAATGATGCCGTAGATCACATGATAGAATTTTGCAAGACCAATGACTTCTTCATTGCAAATACCTTTTTTCAACAATGTAAATGGTGACCATACACATTGCCCTTGCCAGATGGAATGCACAAGAATCAAATCAACTGCATCTGTGGAAAGAGTTGGTGGAAAAACTCAGTATCATCAGTCAGGATAAGGCTAGGGGCTGACTGTGAAACAGACCATCAATTGCTCATATGCAAGTTCAAGTTGAAGCTGAAGAAAATTAGAACAAGTCCACAAGATCCAAAGTATGGCCTTAAGTATATCTCACTTGAATTTAGAGACCATCTCAAGAATAGATTTGATGCACTGAACACTAATGACCAAAGACCAGATGAGCTGTGGAATGATGTCAAGGACATCATACATGAAGAAAGCAAGAACTGATGGTACTGAAGGAAGAAGTCCAAGCTGCACTAAAAGCACTGGCGAAAAACCAGACTCCAGGAACTGATGGAAAATCAGTTGAGATATTTCAACAAATGGATGCAGTGCTGAAAGTGCTCAATCATCTATGCCAAGAAATTTGTAGGACAGAGCCCTGGCCAACTGAATCCATATTTATGCCTATTCCAAAGAAAGGTGACTCAACCAAATGTGTAAATTATGGAAGAATATCATTAATATCACACACAAGTAAAATTTTGCTGAAGATCACTCAAAAGTGGTTGCAGCAGTAACTCAACTGGGAACTGCCAGAAATTCAAGCTGAAATTCACTGCTGAAAGTGAAGGGGATTTGAAGTTACTTACTGATGAAGATCAAAGACTACAGCCTTCAGTATGGATTATACCTCAACATAAAGGAAACAAAAATCCTCATAACTGGACCAATAAGCAACATCATGCTAAATGGAGAAAATATTGAAATTGTAAATGATTTCATATTACTTGGATCCATAATCAACACCTGTGAAAGCAGCAGTCAAGAAATCAAAGGTTGCGGTGTATTGGGCAAATCTGCTGCCAATGACTTCTTTAAAGTGTAAAAAAGCAAAGATGTCACTTTGAGGATTAAGGTGCACACAATCCAAGCCATGGTGTTTTCAGTTGCCTTATATGCATGCTAAAGTTGGACAATGAATAAAGAAGACCAAAGAAGAATTGATGCCTTTGAATTGTGGTATAGATAAAGAATATTGAATATACCATGGACTGCCAGAAGAACAAACAAATCCATCTTGAAAGTTGTAGAGCTGGAATGTTCCTTAGAAACGAGGATAACGAAAGTTTGACTCACATACTTTGGACATGTTATCAGGACGGACCAGTCCCTGGAGAAGGGCATCATGCTGGTAGAGTAGAGGGTCAGTGAAAAAAGAGGAAGGTCCTCAATGAGATGGATTGACACAGTGGCCGTAACAATGGGCTCAAGCATAACAGCAATCATGAGGATGGTGTGGGACTGGGCAGTGTTTTGTACTGTTGTGAGTAGTGTTGCTGTCTGTCAGAACTGACTGAATGGCACTAACAACAACAGCATATATTCTAAAGTTTCCAAGATAGCCTCATTTTGTACCTATTGTCCACAAACAATTACTAACGGCACCCCCTTGTCACTCTCAAAAGTGTCTCCTTAGCTTTCTTTATTGGGTTCTGAAACCTTTCTCTCCATGATGGAACCTATCTGTCCAGCAAGTGTGTCTTCACTCCAATTTTAGTATCTGCTTCATTTATTTATTCACAAACATTTCTGAAAAGTACAATATCAGGTTTTTTTTAGTCACTGAAATTCAAAAGGAACACATGATACAATGATATCACTCAATGGCTGTAAAGTATATAGAGATCAGTGCAGGATAGACATAAATTGTTTTTCTGAATTCAGTGCAATGGGTGTTAAAGAGGCCACACCACATGTCTAGGTCCCAAGGGGATAGAGAGGTGGGCATGAATGGAACAAGCCTGTATCTTTAAGAAGGAATCATGCTGGTTGCTCTGCTTGTCTCCACCTTTAATGATGAATCTGTGAAAGGAGAAAGGCAGAGTAAGGTTGCATAGAAAGAGCCTCAGGCCACAGAGTAATTCTGGAAAAGTTTTGTCTAGGCCAGTGGAAAGTCTCTGAATGAAGATTACCTTTTAGAGCAGGGGTTGGCAAAATATAGCTGCCACCTGTTTTTGTAAATAAAGTTTTATTGAAACACAGCCATGCCTGTTCATTTATGTATTGTCTATGGCTGCTTTTGGGCTGTAATGGCAGAGTTGAGTAGTTGCAACAGAGAACATAGGCCTATAAAATTCAAAATATTAATTGTCTGACTTTACAAAATAAAGTTTGCTGATCCTTGCTTTAATGTAATCCAATGTGTGGCAGGAATGGCCTATTCTAGTACCAACCTCCCTCATGCCTCCACTGTGTTCAGTTATCAGCTGGGGGCAGCCCTAAGAAGGCATGGCCTTGGGAGGGGAAAGTGAGAGGAACATGCCCTTATTAAGACGCATCGTTTGTGGTAGGTGGGTACCCCCTCTGGGAAGTAGAATTACTTCACAGGTGGGAAGCTATGGGATCTAGATCACAAGGCAGCATTCACCTGTGTGCCTGTGTGCCTCTGTGTGTGTGTGTGTGTAGTTAAACAGTAAGGCAGCTCAGGAAACACCACTGTCTGTGTGAAACCCAGACACTGAAAATTTGGTATAATATATATAATTTTATACAATCTATATTATATAATATAGATTTTACTTGTTTGAACTTCTAATATAGCTCTTTGGTAACAGGTTTAGTGTTAAATCCTAAATATTCCCAGGAGAGTTGGGGCAGGGGGGTCCATAGGAAAGGAGAACAGTCCTTCCAGTAATATTACATGTAGGGTTTTCAGATGTAGCAAATAGAAATATAGAATTCTTAGCTAAAGTTGAATTTCACATAAACGATGAATAATTTAAGTATAACTCTGTTGTGGAAACTCTGGTGGCATGGTGGTTGAGAGCTACAGCTGCTAACCAAAAGGTTGGCAGTTTGAATCCCCCCAGACTCTCCTTGGAAACTGCATGGGGCAGTTCTACTCTGTCCTATAGGGTTGCTATGAGTTGGAATCAACTTGATGACAATGGGTTTGGCTTTTGGTTTCTTATGTCCCTTGCAGTATGTGTATTTTATTTGGCAACCCCAATTGTATAACAGCAGAAAAGACTTAGTGGATCCTAGAACAGGGGTTGTTGTTGTTAACTGCCATCAAATTGCCCCCAACTCATGACGGCCCTAGGCACAACAGAAGGGAACACTGCCCAGTCCTGCACCACCTCCATAATCAGTTGTGGATGTAATCTTGTGATCCATAGGGCTTTCATTGGCTGATATTTGGAATTAGATTACCAAGCCTTTCTTCCTAGTCTATTTTAGGCTGGAAGCGCCACTGAAACCTGTTCAGCATCATAGTAACATGTAAGCTTCCACTGAGGAACAGGTGGTGGCTGCGCATGAACTGCATTGGCTGGGAATTGAACCCCGGTCTCCCACACAGATGGAGAGAATTTTAACACTGAACCGTCAATGCCCAGAACAGGGATTGCCATTGTTATTTTAATGCCTATCTTTGACTTCTTTTCTCATCCTCGAGCAGACAAGTATGTGATATGTTTTTAAAGTGATAAAGTAAGAAATAAAGTTTTAACTTTACCCCTAGAATTACCAATTTATTTGCAGAAGCTTCCTGAACTTTGAATCCAGTCTCCAAGTACAGAGCTGACCCAGACCCATATCAAACATTGTGATAATTGAGTTTTTCAGGTCATAGTGAGAGTGGGCTTGAGAGCTATATTATGGTGGAGGTGAGAATGCATTCTGCTATTTTATGGGAAAAGAAGACTGTCCTGGAAATATGAACGTCCCTTTTGGACTTTTCTCTCAATTGCATTGAACTCATGAAATGTGAAACTTTTAGTTGATTCAACGCAACTATGAGGAAATTTACCCATAGAGCCTTCCTTTTGCCAGTAAATAGAAATAGATAATACTGTCACTTAAGAGGAGCATGGAATACTAGAACGCTTTTCTCTACCTATTAAAGAAAGCCACTGTGGCAAAATGAAAAAACTTTCCAACATGAACAGAACATTATAAACTTTCTTTTTTAATACCTTTTTCTATTATTGTTCATTGTGAGTTTGTGCTTATGCCAGCATGATTTTGACAAGACTCAAAATATCTGCAGCTGTAATTATAGGATTCCTCCTTTAATAAAATCAAATTTGATTTACATTGGGTGGAAGAGAGCTGCTAGAGCTAAAGAATCTTCATGAACACATTATCAAAAATAAACTAATTTAACTCAGTTTCTCCACTTACGTTGCACAAAGATATTAACTAGAGGGTTAGCCCTCACGAGGTTAGAAGTTGCTGGCAAAGTTCCTAAACGTTATGAAACCTTTTGTGGTCTTTAGCTCTTTTTCTTTTTCCACTATATTTCTCTTCTCTTCACCCAGTAACTCTTGTCCCAAAGCACATTTTTCCTTTCCTAATTCTTAATTCCTTTATCGGCGTGCAATCAGCCTCATAATTGACCCACATTGTACTTAACATGGGGATTCTAATTTCTCGTCATAAGTGTACTTTTTAAAAAAAAATTCATATTCGTGTTCATCCTACCCTCTCCCCAGTTTACGATATGTCTGGTTTTCTTGGATAATGTTCAGGATACGCTTGTTTTGTTGTGTTGTTCTGCTCTCTTCCAGTCTCTGTTATGTGGCGTGTTTCCGTTATCTGTTGTTTCGTAAAAAACTACCCCCAATTTAGTGGCATACAACAACGATTGTTTTGTTAAGCTCACCAATTCTGTGGGTCAGGAATTCAGATAGGAAACAGTGGGGATAGTTGGTCTCTCAGTTTTTCTTTGCTGTCTGGGCCTTAGCTGGGAAGGCTCAAAAAACTAGGGCAACTTCAATAACCGCAATCATCTAGAGGCTTTTCTCTCACATGTCTGGCCCTTGGGCTGGGGTGACTCAAACTATCAACTGAAACTATTAACCAGAGTGTATACATGTGGCCACTCTGCATGGCTTGAGCTTCCTCACAGCATGGTGGCTTCAAGGTAGTCATACTACTTACATGGCAGCATAGCACTGCAAGAGCAGGCTGACAGGGCACTGAAGCCCAATACTCAGGGATAAATAGGAACTGTGCCTTGTCCCTGTGATAAAGAGTATTGTTTGGCTAGGGACCCTTATCATGAGGTGGGAGATGAACTTGTGGTTAAGCCATTTAAGGCCCCTTCCAGTTTCAGATGTCAGGGTAGCATATAATGTTGAACCTTAATTTCAGGCCTTACACCATAGAGTACAAAGTGGTACCCACTCGGCAAAATAATTTGTGAGTTTCTTAAAAACAAAAGGGGCAACTATCATATGATCCAGCAATTGCACTCCTGGGCATTTATCCCAGGGTAATAAAGAATTATGTCCACATAAAGAATTGTACATGAATGTTTACAGAAGCCTCGTTCATACTACACCAAGCCTGGAAACAACCTAGATATCCTTCAGTGGGCGAATAGTTAAACAAACTATGCTACCTTGGAATACTACTCAGCAATAAAAAATTGAACTATTGATACATGTAACAACCTGGATGAATCTGTAGTTGTAGATAATCCAGTGGTGAGAGGGTAGGGGCAGGGGAGACTCTTCAAGTAGTAGGGGCAAGAGAAAAGGCCACAATGAGGATAAAGAAAAGTAGATGGATTGAAATACATTTTGGAAGTATAAAAACACCAAACCCATTGCCATTGAGTTGATCCTGACTCAGCAACTCTATAGGACAGAGTAGAACTGCCCTGTAGGGTTTCCAAGGAGCACCTGGTGGATTTGAACTGCTGACCTTTTGATTAACAGCCGAAGCTCTTAACCGCTACACCACCAGGGTTTCCTTTAGAGGTATAGGCCTTTAATAAATATTTGTTGAATGAATGGGTATATAATAAGTATAAAGCACTTAGCACACTTATTAGCACATAACAAGTGCCCACCTCCTGAGAAATGAAATTATAGTATTAATAGTGATGAATGATCAGCTTCCTGGTCTACATTTTATCTTTTGTCCCTTTAGTCCTTGCTACTTATCTACAAGGGGCTACTGTCTTCAAGTGACCTTTAAACTGTTGGCTTCAGTGTAATTTTCTTATTTCCCATTCCTCAATGCCTCTTTGCAGCCTTTGACTTCTTGCTCCTTGAAATGCGTTGACATCTGGGATGATATACTCTTCTAACTCTTCTTGTACATCTCTTGGGACATTTTCTCTCTGCCTGCTTTTTTCTCCTCCTGCCCTCTAAGTAAAGAGGTTGCCCAAGCATCTGATCTTGAGGCATTCATTCTCATGTGCTGGGTCCAGAAGACCAAATTCTCATCTTTGACCCTATTTCAAGGTTAGCTCGTCACTTTCAATTGCTACCTTTTTGTTACAAAGTCATGATTTAAACTAGAAATAGAGAGGAAAACTTCATCTCTGCCCCTAAGTCCTTCAGTTTCTCACATGAGATTATAAAAACATACATAATTGGAAATCTTGGGAAGCACACAGAACAAAATTTATTCTTATAGGGAACTTAATTTCTATTAAAGGAATTAGAAGAATTTTTGAATTTGGCCTAAAATATCCATTCCTAAAATTAATCTTACACATGCTTTTTTGCTAGCCTGTAAGATCCTCATTTTTATGTCTTGAATGATTCACATACCACTGACCAGCACAATAAAATATTTCACTTAAAGTGTACATCTACATTTCTTAGCTCTCAGTTCTAATTACTACACTCAATTTCTAGTTCTTGATGGGAAGAGGAAGCCTACATAGAATTGAACAATGGATAATGAATTCCATTAAATAGGGCTGGCAGAGTAGGGCTTCCTGAGAAGATTTAAGCACAAATTCAAATTTCATTCCTGAGTGAGGAGTTCCATAAACTCTTAGGTAGGCAAAAGTTTATACACAGAGTTGGCAGCCTTTGAGGTGGAGGTGCAGTCTTTTGTCCCCACAAGTGGTGTTGTGACAAACATCTCGGTATTTGTCTCCTTATGAATGTATGATAATTTGAGGGGGAATTTATTCTCGGAGTGGGATTGATAGAGCATATGTGCAAAATCATACATGTGGTTTAAATAACTATGGTCTGATCCTCTCCAGAATGGCTTCTCCAGCCTACCCTCCCACTAGCAGTATTGAGGGCTCCCCATCCCTGTGTTGCTGCCAACAGGACATTATTTAGCTATCTATTTTTTGTGAACAAATCAGTTTTAAAGAAGAAATAAAATCAGAATGCTTGTTAGAACCAAGGTTGGCAAGATTTCAGTTTACTTACTTTGGACATGTCATCAGGAAGACCAACTGATAGAAAAGGACATTATGTTTGGTACAGTAGAGGGAAACCCTCAATAAGGTAGATTGACACAATAGCCAGAACAATGGACTCTTACATACTCTTACATGATCATAAAGATGGCACAGGACTGGGGAATGTTTTGTTCTGTTATGCATAAGGTCACCATGAGTTGGAGCAGACTTAATATTTTTTTTTTTTTAATAACATCAACAACCATTTTTTGCTGGTCCAACAGTTGTGAAGTGATATTATTGCTTTAATTCACATTTTCTTTAGTAATGTGTTTTTACTAATGCTTCTCTTTTTATCTTTTGTGTTTCAACTTCTATAAATTGACTGTTTTCTTTGCCTCTTCTTTAATGGGGTTTGTATCTTTTTCTTGTTGATTGTAGGAATATCTTGTAAGTTTTAGACATTGCAAGTATCTTTTCCAAATCTGTCACATCTCTATTAACTTTTTCCATGACATTGTTTGTTGAACAAAAATCATTAATTTTTATAAAAATAAAATTCATTTTTTGGCCTTCCATTTTATGCCTGTGGGGTAAAGAGCCTTATTAAGGTCATATTTTTAATCATAAGTGGAATGGAGAAATGTTTGGATAATTTTATGTCAAAACGACACAACCCTATTTCTGTAGAGCTGAACATGAATCTCTTCTAATGGCTTTAGGTTTCTCCATTCTGCAGACTTCTGTAGACACAAGTAGACAATGGAGTTTGTGTGGTTCTCTGCATGCTGAAGAGCCCTCTCACCTAAGTGGAGAAGGCCTTCTGAAGAAATCATTGTATTCCAGGAATCTCTAACAATTTGGGTCAGGATCACCTGGCAAAGAAGTCTGGACCAGCCCAGGGGCTGAAGGATGTATGTATCGGGTGTCCTCCATTCAGCCTCCATTAAATGACTTCATTTCCTTTATCAAGTCTTATTAAAAATGAATGATGAGAGAAAGACTGCATGTGGAAGTTTCCACAGTGGCTTATACATAGTAGTTTTTTTTTTTTTCCTTTTCTTCTTGCTAATCATTTTAGTTAACCCAGAAAAAAAATGTAGATTGGTTCCCAAAGAAACTAGATGGTGGACAAGTTCAGATTTTAATCACAATTGCAGTGAGTGATGAAGGTGTCTGTTCAGGTTGCAGATTCCCAGCGGTTACTCGTACTCTGAGATTCAGACCAGAATGAAGAGGTTCTAAAAATTTCTGAGGATCCCGCCTTCTAAGAAAGCTGTTTTTTTCTTTTTCTAATGGTTATTATCAGTCAGTAAATTGCCTTGTCTTAGTTTAAAAAAATCTTATAATCAAGGTCAGGCCAAGTAATGGTCTAATTGTCCACTAAAGAAATCCGTGACTTTGACTACAACTGAACTCAAGCCCTACCTGCTGTCCCAGCCTTCAATCTGGCAGATGATCCCCAATCTCCTTCTCTCTCCTATAAACCCTTCCCTTTCTCTTCCCCTTAGAAGACATTTAAATGGCAATGGAGGTGAAGAGAGAAAGAGCTAAGAAGAAACACCTGGCATGATACTTGGGGAGGATATTTATCAATGGAAGCCCCATGGCCCCATTAATTTATATAGTAGTTATTTATTGAGTGGTTTTATATGCCAGCCACTGTGACAGGCGCTAGAGAGAGCAGAGTTCTTTTGACTTGATGTTTTTGTCATGTTTGCTTTCCTGGGGTTGTTCCAGGCTCTTGTGAGTGATTTCTGAGATTCTCCAAGGTTGCTTCTCCTCTATGTGAGTTTCCTCTTTGTACAAGGTGATGGATGCCCTTGGCTTTGGATAATGGCTTAATGCTCCTTCCCATCTGTGGACTCAACAGTCCATGTCCTGACTCTGAGCTTTTGAACTACTCTTTGTGGCTACATCTGCTTATATGGCCGATCTGTCCCCTTGGCATGCAGCTTCTATCTCTTAGGTCACTTCCTTAGGTGCAGGCAACTCATAGAGCTCTAAGAGCAGACTGAATCTTTCTGATTTTCTATTGAGTTTCTAGGTCAGGTACATGCTCCTTCCTCTGGTATCTTCTTTATGGTACCCAGATTCTCTCACTATTGCAATCTGACAAGAATTTCTCAGGATTCTAAACTCTGTCACATTGCTGTACACTTTAGAAGCTTTGTTTAGTTTTCACTATCAAGAATATTCCTAATTCTGTCAAAGATGTAGATACTAGAAAAATATTGCTGTGACTGAGAGGCAAGTATGGCAAGAAGTAGAAACCACAGCATTCTGGGAGGCAAACACAGTATACAATTTAAGGACAGAGGAAAGATGGAGGTACTCATGGTTTGGGAGAGAGAAGTGAATGTGAGGAAAATTGTTTCAAGAAAGGAGGATCTCAATTGAGAAGGTTTGGGTGACATTAGTGTGACTTGGATGCAACCAAGACTAGGTGAGCCCCACCCCAGGGATATTACAGGGATATTTAGGCATGAAATCTGAATCTCCTTCAAGGTCATTCAGAGTCACATTACATCTTTGGAGAGTGGGGCTTTGGTCCAGCCATAGGTCAAGCCACTGTCAGGTCCTTAAAGAGGAAGTGGAGAAGGAGTTGTTCAATGTTTGAGAGGAAGTGGAGACGGTTAGGAAGACATCCTCAGACCTAGGTGGTGGCAGCAGAGGCTCTGGAATAATTTTTGCTTGGTAACTGTATATATAGGCATCTATCATTTCAGATGCGATCGACTCTTGGTCCTATCCTTATTTCGGCTTAATGGAAAAACCCACTATTGATATAAACAAACTCCTTTTTAGCTTGACATTTAAAGCCCTTTGCAATTTGACCTTTCTTGTTTTTCATGTGTAATTCCCAATATATGCCTCCATCTACCTGTTTTCAGTCACAATTCACTCATCATTTCCCAAATGTGACCTTCAGTCAATTGATGCTAAGCCTTTGCTCAAGCTGTTCGCTCTGTTTAGATGTCTTCTTACTTATGCTGCTCAAGTTCTACAGCTTAAATGTCTCAGCTTAAATCGCTTCCCCTGAATTCTTCTGGCAGGAGTTAATGTTTCTTACTTCCAAGTTTGCACAATACTTTGAACATCTGTGCTACAACGTATCACATTTTGTCCTGTGCTATGAGTCGGAATTGACTTGACGGCACTGGGTATGGGGTTGGGTTATTTTATGTATGTTTTTGTTTTCTCATCTAGGGTGGAAGTCCCATTTTTTAAAAAAACTATAATCCTGTTAATCTTAGGACAGTGCTTTGCCTACAGGAGGTGCTCAATAAAATTTGTTGAATTGAACTCTCTAAAACTGAGGTAACTCACAAATGTTGCATTTTGCATATAGAAGACTGAATAGACTTGAGTCCCTCAGTGATGCAAATGGTTAATGCTGTCAGCTGCTAACCAAAGGTTGGAGGTTCAAGTCCACCCAGAAGAAAGACCTGGTGATCTACTTCCAAAAAATCAGCCACTGAGAACTCTATGGAGTACAGTTCTACTCTGACACACATGGGGTCGCCATGAGTCAGAATTGAGTCGACTGCAACTGGTTACTGGTTAGAATGGATTTCAGCATTTACAATATGGTCTGGTATTTATTATCACCTGGCACAACTTCTTACAAATCTTCAGACCCTTTCTTTTGGGTCCACCCATTTTCACACCACAGCCCTGGACCAGTCTTTGCCTTTAGCCTTTACTTTCATCTCGGGAGGGTCAAAGGCACACCCGTCATTGGATCATGGTTGAATTTGTTGGGCTGACGCCTGCCTGCTTCACACGTATATTTAACCCGGTGCCCATATCTCCTACCACCAACAGCTCCCAGAAAACTTGTTCTCTCTTTCTCCTCTCTGTTAGTGTTTTTAGACTTTTCCTTTAAATTTGATTCTTCTTCTGTTCTCCTAATCAAATACTCAGGCGGTATAATGGTTACAAATGTGGACTTGGAGTCCTGTTGTCTGGGTTTGAATT
This sequence comes from Loxodonta africana, assembly GCF_030014295.1. Classification (NCBI taxonomy): domain Eukaryota; kingdom Metazoa; phylum Chordata; class Mammalia; order Proboscidea; family Elephantidae; genus Loxodonta; species Loxodonta africana. Next base: position 78,825,193 of record NC_087345.1, on the reverse strand, counting down.
CCAGCTCTGTCACTTAGAAGGTATTTTCTTGGAAAAGATATTTAACATTGCCAAAGTAATTTTTCAATGGAAAAAATACAGATAATAATATACCCACCTCATAGCCTTCTGTTGAGGATTAAATAAGATGCATGTAAGCACTTAGCAGGAGTTTCTGGATGATGCAAATGATTAGGCACTTGACTATGAACAGAAATGTTGGCAGTTTGCACCCACTCAGAGGCACCTTGGAAGAAAGACTTGGTAATCTGCTTCCAAAAGGTCACAGCCTTGAAAACCCTATGGAACAGTTCTACTCTGCACACGTGGGGTCACTACGAGTTGGAATTGACTTAATGGCCAACTGATTTGGTTTAAATACTTAGCAGAGCCTGGCATATAGCCAGATACTTAAAAACGTAGTGGCTGTTACTCCTTTCTCTTTTCCTACTTATTTTTTTTAAATGTATTGTTTGTCACTTTTATTCATATTATGTCCTTTAGATATAATTTACCTTATCCTTCTACAATCAGGGATAATTCTCAGTCAGGGATGGTTAATTTGTTATTGCAAGATAAGAACATTGTCATCTTTGGCACAGGAACCTGCATTCTTATGTTTTTCTTTTTTCAGTATTGCTAATATATGAGGCTTCTCATTTATATTTTAACCTAGAAACTAATGCCCTTGCTATGGAGCTATTCCCTTGATTTTACAATGGCTTTTTTTTTTTAATCGAGAAAAAGATTTCATTATTGTCTTTTCTAGTATAAAAACGCAAAGACAAAAATTAGGCACCAAGAACAACCTGGTTCCCACAGCATACGAGAACAAACCAGCAAATCATGAACTGGTAACAAACTTAGGTTAATAAAAACAAGGCTCTGTATTAAAATTCCCCTTGTGTTTGGAAACCTTCACAAATATTAAATGAGTAACTCTCATAGCAGCTTTTTCAGATAAACCCTTAGGTCGACACATTTTCTTTCACAGTATTTGAGTCTGAGCCAATACTGGAGACTCACTGGCCAGCCTGCTGTCTTGTCCCTGAATTATGCATCTCATCTCCAAGTGAGGCCTGAAGTGATGCAGGAGGCAATCGATAGAAGGGCTTGATCAATGTTCAATAGAGGAAGGAAGTCTAATGAGGAAAATACAGGACTGGGAGCAGAGCCAGATCTGAATTCTAATCTTTTCTTAGCCTTGTAAGCAGAAGCCTAACTAGGTACTTTCGCTCCTGGGGCCTGTTTCAAAAACAGCATCCTTTTCTACACAGATCCTACTCTGCTCCAAGCCTCGTACTCAAATGGACATATGGTTGAAGAGATAAAAAGACCTTGATAATTATTCAGGACTGTGAGCTATGTGAGGGCAAGGCCTATGTTTACCATTGCTGTTTACCCCTGGTGTGTGTGTGTGTGTATGAGTGTGTGCAAACACTCTTGCGTGTTTTTCTCTCCCTAGAGCTCTCGGCTTACTGATTCTGGCCTTTAACCCTCTGACATTCATTCAATAACTGTCTATATGCTGAACACCGTTCTCTGTGGGAACCGTTCTGGAAACCAGGGATTCAGTCATGGACAAAACCTTAGAAGAGTCTCACCCTCAATTCTTAACGAACCATTAGACAAGAAGATTTGGTTTTATTTTATTTCTTGCTTTTATATGACAGATACTTTCAAACATGCAAAAAAGTGGGAGAAAATAGTATAATAATGCTGGGTGGCACAGATGGTTAAACACTTGGCTATTACCTGAAAGTTTGGCAATTTGAGTTCACCCAGAGGTGCTTTGGAGGAAAGCCGTGGTGATCTATTTCTGAAAGATCACAGCCGTTGAAAACCCTATGGAGCACATTCTACTCTGAAGCACATGGAGTTGTCATGAATCCGAATCAACTGGACAGCAACTGGCTTTTTTTTTTCCTTAGTATCTGTCTTAGCCATCTAGTTTTGCTGTAACAGAGATGGCTTCAACAAAGAGAAGTGTATTCTCTCAAAGTCCAGTAGGCTAGAAGTTCGAATTCAGGGCACTGGCTCCAGGGGAAGGCTTTCTCTCCCTGTTGGCTCTGAAGGAAGATCCTCGCAATCAGTCTTCCCTTGGTCTGGCAGCATCTCAGCGCAGGGAGCTAAGGTCCGAAGGATGTGCTCTGCTCCTGGCGCTGCTTTCTTGGTGGTATGAGGCCCCCAACTCTCTGCTTATTTCACTTTCCTTTTATCCCTTGAGAGATAAAAGGTGATACAGGCCACACCCCAAGGAAACTCCCTTTATATTGGATCAGGGATGTGACCTGGTAAGGGTGTTACAATCCCACCCTAATCCTCTTTAACATAAAATTATGATCACAAAATGGAGGACAACCACAGAATACTGGGAATCACGGCCTAACCAAGTTAATACACACATTTTTGGGGGGACATAATTTAATCCATGACAGTACCTATTACCCAACTTCAAAAATTATCAACACATGGCCAATCTTGTTTCATATATACTTTTATTTACTTCTTTGCTACGCTTCATCACACACACATATATACTGGATGATTACAAAACCAAACAAGATATCATACTATTTGGACAGGACAGTTTTAATTTCCTTAAAAAAAATTTTTTTTTTCCTTAGATGGTGTATAAGGAGAGGACTGCTGTCTTGCCAAGGCTCCTTTTCTTGGTGCCGTAGTGGTTCCTCTGTCTTTCTTCCAAGTGTTGGGTTTCAGATGCTGCAAAGGGCTGCTTAGAGGACCTAAGCCATATGGTATCCTCAGAAGAGCCCACTTACCTGTAATACTTTTGTTTTCAGAGGATCCTACACCCTCAGCAAATCATGAGAGGAAAAAGGGCAAAGACACCAGGTTTGAGTGTGGGGTGGGGCAGGATTAATGACTATACTGCCTTGCTATGTATGGCCTATGTATGGAGGGCTGCTGTATGTGGCCATCTTCCATGGCTCCTCCTGAACTTCCTCCAAGAAGCCTTCCTTCCAGGATCCTTGAGCCCAAGCTTGAGTAAAAGTCTCAAGTCCACCTTAGCCTGAATTCTGGGCCATTGCCATTTTTAAGATTTTTTGTTTCTCTGTCATTGGTAGCTTGGTGCTTGGGTTGGGGGCCAAACTGGAAGAGAGAAAAATTGAGAAATAAGAGTGTGAGAGTAATAGTAGTGGTAATAATGATAAGAAATAATAGTAAACCAATACTTGGGTTTACTATGTGCCAGGCACTATTCTGAGCCATTTACATATACTCGGTCATTTGATATACCAATTCAATGAGGTAGGTAGTATTATCACTCCCATTTTACAGATGAGGTAACCAAGGCACAGAGAGCTTAGATAACCTGTCCAAGATCACGTAACAGTTAAAAAGAGCTGGAACATGAACCCAGGTAGCCTAGTTCCAAAGCATACTCTCTTCAACACAGTGTCTCATGAGCAACCACTAACCCCTTGGGGAAAAGGCTATGGAAAATGAAAAGGATAAGTATGAGAGAAAGAAATATAAAGAAAAGAAAAAACAAATAAACAAACAAAACTAGGACCTTCCCAGGATATCACTGAGTGACAAGCCAGGACCATGTGACATAGCATAGTTGAAAGCAGAGGTTAGAAGGATTAAAACGTTCATGGTTAGACATCATCGAGTGGAGATGCCTCACATACCTGATTACTTACCACTGACAATGCATTGCGAGAGCAAATGAATTCATGTATATATAAAAAAAAAAAAGCACTTAGTAAATAGAAAAACATATTTCTGCTGATTATTTGCCTTCCTTTTGGATCTCTGTCTCTTCTGTTCTCGTTTTTTTTTCCTGAAATATTTCCTGCCAAGTCAGCCTGAGTTGGTGAACACTGGCTTCTTGTGTTCTGTGTTGTCCCTCTGTTTTTGTTTCTGTCCTTGTCCTACCAGGATCTGGATACCCCAGAATCTTGCACAAAACACATCTGACCCTAGGGAATACCTGTCTGGTCCCACCACAATCAATGTTTGCCTATGTTATTGTTGGGATTAAGTTGAGGTGAGTGCGTACCTGAGTTAGTATGAAAGGTGTAAATTTCCAAGTAGCACCCTTTCCCCATGCATTGTCGTGAATATAACTAGGTAGTTATGTGTCCCATAATTATTGACTTACACATTTCCATTTTTCTTATGAAGAAAATGACTTATTGGGCAACTTCTGTTTTTTTCTTTGGAGGTAACAGAACTAAGAACTTGGATTAGAAAATCAAACCTATTGCTGTTGAATTGATTCAGACTCACAGTGACCCCGTAGGACAGAGTAAAACTGCTCCAGAGGGGTTCTAAGGCTGTAATCTTTCCAGAAGCCACCTGCCACATCTTTCTTCCATGGAGCAGTTGATGGGTTCGAACCACTGATCTTTGGTTAGCAGCTGATGCTTAACCACTGTGCCACCAGGGCTCCTACTTGGATTAGAGTGCTATAAATAACAGAACAGATATCTCCTAAAGCAGCTAGATACTGCTTGATTGTGTTTATCTGCATGAAAAAAAAAAAAAGGAGATCGTCAGTGACCCTGAATAGTTACATCAAGGTTTTGACTTAGCTAAATGGCTCACCTTTTATAAGTAGATTATAAAACCACAGGGCAGAACCTTGACATCTTCATTCTGCTTTATAACTCTGTGTGGTTAGTGCTTAATAAATAATAGGGGCAATACTGCTCAAGTGATAAAAATAGATCTTGCTACACAGAGAGTATTTAGGAACCAGGAAGATTAAGCCCCAGTTGATTCTGTGTATTGTAATTTTAACCATACTTCAGAAAGTTTAACTGTGGGAAATTGCTAGAATTATAAAAGCAACAAGTCATCTCCTTGTTTTCATACCGGGTTTGAAGAACACTTGAAATAATCTAAGAATAAAATCAAAACTACAAGGGAAAAATTAAGCTCACATGTTTACTAAAGGGGGAAAAAAAATCAAAGGTATAATTTAGGAGAAACAAAAGCACTTAGGACAAACAAATGTTTGAGAGTATACAAATTTTGAGAATTGTTTCCAGGTGCTGCAAGTGAGATTAAAAGCTATTTCTAGGTAATAACCGACAAGAGTTTGTTTTACCTGTTCGCAAGATGTTTCTGTGTGCATAAATGAGTGTGCGGATGCGCAGGTGCCCCTGCCTGGAGACCCTCTGACACTCTGGATTTTATCTTCTTGGTACTCTGTTTCTTACCAGGGTTAGCACTTTGGGAACCACCAAGATAGAAATATATGTCCTAGAAACTCAGATTTCCTAGCCTGGCTCCTCAGATTGAGGTCAAAATTGCTGTGCTTGAGGTCGAGTCCTCTGCTCTCATTTTTGCTTCCTGTCTATGGACATCACTTTGCTACTCTCTCGAAAAGGAACCCCATCAGGCACCTAGGTGCTCCAAGGCATCTTATCATAGCTTCGGTTCAGGGCATTACCTCCACCCCCTTCTCTTCATTGTCATAATCACAGATGCAGTATTGTTCTCAGGTCCTTCATGTCTCTCTCTTCAGGACACGTCTTTCAATGGAACAACTCAATTTTCATTAATGGCTATTCCATCTCTGGACATTTCAAATGCATAGGTCACATTGCGTGTTTTTGAGTGTACAGGGCACGGAAATGCATTGGAGAGCATTAATTGCACTACTCTTGTGTACTCAACTGTTATGGCGAAAATCATGTCCCCCCTAAAGAATATATTGATGTTCTAATCCCTGCCATCTGTGAACAGGACCTCTTTTGGAAATAGGATCTTTGAAGATATTATCAGTTAAGTTAACAAGAGGTCATACTGGACTTGAGTGGGCCCTAATCCAATATAAGTGGTGTCCTTACAAAAGAGAAGAGACACAGAGGCACATAGGGGGAAGATGGCCATGTGAAGATGGAGGCGAGATTGGAATAATGCATCTATAAGAGTAGAAGCCAAGTGAAGCCAAGGATTGATTGCAAGGAACCACCAGAAGCTAGAAGAGATAAGGAAGGACCTAGAGCCTTCAGAGAGAGAGCATGGCCCTGCTGACATCCTGATTTTGGACTGTTGCCTTCCATAACTGTGAGGCAATAAAATTCTCTTGTTTTAAGTCACCCAATTTTTGATACTTTGTTTCAGCAGCCCTCAGAAACTAACACACCAACCTGTCTTAGGCTGGGTTCTCTAGAGAAGCAAAACCAATAAAGTGTATAAATATATATATAAAAAACCAAAAACAAAAAAAACTCAAACCCATTGCTGTCAACCTGATTTCAACTCATAGCAACTCTATAGGACAGAGTAGAGCCACCCCATAGAGTTTCCAAAGAGCACCTGGTGGATTTGAACTGCCAACCTTTTGGATAGCAGCCATAGCACTTTACCACCATGCTACAAAGGTTTCCAAATGTATTTATAGAGAGATTTATATGAAGGAAATGGCTAACACAGTTGTAGAGGCTGAAACATCCCAAATCTGCAGATCAGGATAGAGGCGTCTCCCGATTCACATAGCCACAGGGGCTGGCGAACCCAAGATTGGCAGGTCAGAGAGCAGGGCTCTTGCTCATAGGCTGCGAAGATGAACAAATCCCAAGATTAGCAGGCAAGACCACAGGTGAGCTGCTAGCTCAACTTCCAAGAACTGGGGGTCAGATGAACAGGAGCCAGCTGCAGGATCCAAAGTGAGCAAAAGCTCACAAGCCTTGCCAGAATGTCCACTTACATTTGATGCAAGCCACACCCTTTCAATGGATTGGCTACTCATAGCAGATTTCATCATGGAGGTGATCCCATTATATCAAATCTCATCATGGGTGTGATCACAACATTATACAACTGCCAAACTACTTCATAGCTGCAAACCATTGAGAATCATGGGCCAGCCAAGTTGACACACAACCTTAACCATCACACAACCTTATGTGAATAATTTTCATTGTATGTTAGATTTATAGGATTAGACAGGACGCATTTAATCTTGTCTTCCCACCACATATAGAAGACATTACCTATTAGCCTCTGTTTTATGATGTGTTCCTGGTGATTATTTTTTCTCTTTGCAGTGATTGACACGAAGAACCATTATATCAAGACAAAATGCTTCCCACATTGTACCATTCATTTTCATTTAGCCCAAACCCCATGAGTTTTGTTTTGTTGGGGAATATGAGGTCTCAGCCCTGGACTTCCTCCATTGTACATAAAAATAACAGCTAATGTTTATATAGTGCTCACTATTTATCAGACATTCTTTTAATCCAGACAACAATCCGATGAGGAAAATACTGTAAATTTTCCCATTTTATACATGAGAAAATTGAGAGACAAGAAGGTTGCTTAACTTGCCCAAGGTCACACAGCTGATAAATGCTGGATTCATGATTTAACCCAGACCAGTGGCTATAGACATCAAGCTCTTGATTTCTATACTACACTGTCTCTGATGAGGCTGATGTAGTTTATGAATTCCAGAAACCCTGAAGGCTCAGATATAAAATGTGATGCCCTGCTAAAGTTTTCACATCAGCCTATGGAAAATAAACCAGAATGCTTAATGGAGACACCAATGGAAGAGGAGTTTTAGTATCTCATAATCACTATCAACCTCTGCCTCTTCCAACCTATACCAAATAAATATGCAATTCAAGGGAAAGAGTGGCTTACTATGAAATTTATCATCAAAAGAATTTCTAGTACTCCATTCCGATAGATTGCTGCCTGAGGCTGTCCTTTATAGAGATTCCAGAGCCCCCTCTGTTTGGTGTATAACAATTTCAAGGGTTACAGGTGGTCTCATTGCTCTAAAAATAAATGTATTGTGGATCTTTGAAACTTGAAACTAGGCCATCACTTGGTGTGCTTTTCTTTACCATTCTTGATTAATGGATTCATGAAAGTCACATAAAAACTGGCTTCTAAAGGGTTAGCATCTTTGATTAATATTGAAGTGAGGTACTTGCCTATGTCTTCATTTGTATGACAAATTTTTACTTATGAGGGAAAAGTCTAATAATTTTTTGTATCAGTTCCTTTGTGAAAAGTTCAAAGCCAAGGCAAGGTAGCCGCAGCATTAGATTATAATACTGGAAAAACCTCACAACCACTCCTTCAACAGACCAACTGCCATTCATTCTAAGAAAAGGGAAATTTCCTTAGAAGGGAGTTTGATATCACAGCTTATGTTTACCTCGATTAATAGCCTCTTTGGGAAACCCAGCGCAAAAAAAGATTGTTAGTGGGATGCTGACTCTTTTCCAGCTGCAAATGATGGGTTGAATTCCCCAGGTTTGGAGACTGCATTTTCGGAGTGGTTGTTTTGGACCTTGAGATTATTTGCTTTCAAATATCTGAATTTTTCTATTCATGCATTATTTATAAAATATCATATTTCACAGGACTCTCAGGGACCTAGCAAGCCTCTACCTCATTGATTGATTCCATATCATGTCAAATATTACAAGTATGATGTCTGCTTCTTAGTTCTAAATAACAATGTTCTTTTTGTGTCATTTGCACTGGTAGGTAAGGAATGATATTTTCAGTTGTATGGAAAAGAGTGTGTTTGTGTGTATATACACGCACACACACACACCTACACAAAACTTCTTACACCTTTTTATGGTGGTATTTAGTCTGAATTGAAGAAAGTATATCAAACAAGAGCTCTTCCCTGTTTTCTGCAGTGAAGTCCACTTTCTTTTACTTATTAAGTATTACTAGCATATCAAAGTGCAGTAAAATTATTACAAATGATTCCTGGAGGGAAACAAACATACACAATTAAAATTGATCTTTTTCCTTATTCAATGAATACAATAGGATATATTCATAAGAAGAGGAGCAACCACTAGTTAAATGGACTAATAACAAGGTTGAGAGTGGAAACGTCAACAGACATACTCTACTAAAGTATTGATTGACATTAGCCAGGACATTGGAAATCTGGCTTTTTCTATGCAGACCAAGTTGACAGGAAAATTTTATGACGTATTGAAGCTTAATAAAAGAATTGCATTCACTTGGAAAAGACAATTGATAATAGCAGCAATTCAATTGGGAAAATGATGCCCATACTGAATATCTGCTGTAGATATCTGAAAGTGTCATGAAGGATATACAGATGAAAATATCACAGTGTCTGGGCATATCTGAAAGTGTCATGAAGGATATACAGATGAAAATATCACAGTGTCTGGGCACCAGGAATTCGCATTCTAATTAACCACACCTTCTCTTGACTTGGGATCTTCATACAGACTCTTGCCTCTGACAAGAACTGAATCTTTTCATGGTATTGCTAAGAGAGTTTTGTTTCCTTCTTGTACTGGACACAATATTATTTTCACTGGATTTTTTTTTTTTTTTAATTACCTAGCGTTGGCTTTTGGAATGTTCTGGGTGATGTGTGCCACTTTCTTAAGCCCGGGGTCAGGCTTCTGCCCTATTCTATTTCATATGTGACCTGCACTGGGCTGTGGTCATTGTGGAGTTTTATTCTGCCTTCTTTGGTGGGAAGGGCAACTTCCTGTTTGGGGTCTGAGATGAAGCTGAATCTCCCAATGAGCAGAGATACAGATGACAGGACACTTTTGTAAAGTCATTAAATCTTTCCTCCACCCCACCCCACCCCACCCAAGTCCCAGAAAAGGCAGTCTAGGGTCAATCCTCTTAGCCGTATCATATCTGCCATCATGTAGGCTGCTCAGTGATCCGTGACTGCTTCTTAAACTGCTTCAGCTAGAATTCTGTTAAGTGAATTTCCATTAAACTAGGTCTATCCAGACATATGGAGTCCCTGGGTGGTACAAATGGCTAATGCACTTGACAGCTAACCAAAAGAAAGATTGTAGGTTCGAGTCTACCCAGAAGCACCTTGGAAGAAAGATCTAGTGATCTACTTCAGAAAAATCTGCCATTGATAACCCTGTGGAGCACAGTTCTACTCTAACACACATGGGGTTGCCATGAGTTGGAATTGACTTGATGGCAACTGGTTTGACTTTTTTGGTTTATCCATACATGATGCAGTAATTACTTGGCACTAAATGCCCTCTTTCTTATTCTGCCTCAGATGAGCTCAGCAAAATTCTCAAATCCAAAATAGCAACAAGTGTTTGAACTGATGTTTATATAAAAGCAAAGTTCTTGTAAACAAAAATTAGCCATCATGGATATATACAAACTTTTATATATGTTTGCTTACGTATAGTATATACCTCTCACTAAGTATAAACAAGTTAAGGTTTAAGTTGTCAAGTTTAATACAAAAGATTGGCTAAGAGATATATGGAAAATATTACTTGAATGCATTTTAAAACACAACATGCTGCTAAGAATGGTTTTGGAAAAGTTTTTCTATTCTTTTTTAAACAATAACATTAAAAAATGTTGGTTAACCATTCTGGCAAGTTACAAAACTCGGGTGCTTAAATTAAGAGAAGTTGTATTTGTGATTATTATTTTTTTGTAACTGATGAGTAAAGAGTGAATATTTCCTAGTTTAGGAGTCAAACCTTCCTCTGGATACCTGTACTAGCAAAGGTCAAATCATTGATTCATATTTCACAACTTTTTAGCTTTGATTCATAAATCTTAAGCTTCCCTAATTGCTGGTGGGTAAAGATAGCTTTAGAAATCATTTTCTTAATGATGGAAAATTTTCCTGATAAATTAGGTGTCAAAACTTGGTAAAAGTTCTGTGTAGTCATGGAAGATAGGTAGGGCATTTAAATAAATGTTCCCATGGAGAAGTGAAAAGACCTTCATGTACACTCTAGACTTTTGGGATTGATTTTTGAGGTAAAGCCATCCTTGAAAGGACAAGCGTACTTGAAAGTAAGCTTTATTTATTTTTAAATCTCAAAGCAAGAAGCTGCTTGCAGAAAGATACTAGCAAGGCGGACTCTTCAGTGGATAAACACAATGAGAGTGAATCAGTATTTTTGTGAGACAGAATTGTCAATTATAAAATATCATCATGAGTATTTAGTAACATTTACTCGATGCTTAAATAACCATGTCATTTGTTAGTGCTTTGCATGCAGAAGGTCTGATATCTCCAAAAGAAATATAAACATAAAACAGGCAGAACTGATAACAGAGGAAAATGCAGTAATTCTCCATTGCTAATTTTTGATATCATCAAAAACATGTTGGTGCTTATAAAGGACTCCATGACCAGAAACTGCCTCTTAAGGGAATAAAAGACAGCTAAGACCACGGTGAATCATCTGTGAGAATTCTGTGAGGGACCCAGAAGTTCCCCTTGATTTGTACCCTTTATGACTTTCAATATTTTTTGGTTTTGACTTGGTTGTTTTTATAATGGCCCATTCTTGGTTTCCAACACCTGTCAGCTTGCTGTTCTGTGGTGGCTTGCATGTTGCTATAATGCCAGAAGATATACCACTGGTATTTTAAATACTAGCAGGGTCACCCATGATGGGCAGATTTCAGTGGCGCTTCCAGCCTAAGACAGACTAGGAAGAAAGGTCTGGTGATCTACTTTTGAAAACTATCCAGTGAAAACCCTAAGTATCACAACAGAATATTACTCCATATAGTGCTGGAAGAGGAGCCCCTAGGTTGGTTGGAAGGCAATCAAAATACACAGTGACCCCAACAATGGACTTGAGCATACCAATAATAGTGAAGATAGTGCAGGATCAGGCAGCATCTCTTTCTGTTGTGCATGGGGTCTCCATGAGCTGGAGATGACTTGACGGCAACAAACTGTAAAAATTCTTGGTTTGGCTCACTCTGGCTTTCCAGCTTCAGTGATCGAATTCCCTTCCTATCAAAAGCTCCCATCTCAGGACTTACTCCCTGATTCTTGCTTTCTACACTCCTTACTTTGACTTACTTTTGTACTCTTCTATGGCCTCAAAACCCTACTGTATCATTGACTCCACCTCAGTCCAGTTATTGGGGTAGACACAGCAGTGTAGTTGTGGAAGAAGATGAGTTCTAAAGCCCTAAGTAGGGAAGACGATTAAAAAAATTTTTTTTTCAAAACACAAAGAAAAGTACGCAGTATTCCTTTTTATTGACAGCTTCTGAAACATGATCTCAAAAATATATTTATACCTTTCTCCTAAGTAAGATTTCCTTCTAAGAACTGTTAATATAAAGTGCTTTGAAAAGCGTTACCTTGACTCGTATACGCATTAGTTGAAAATCTGTAATAGGGCTGTCTTAGTCATCTAGTGCTGCTCTAACAGAAATACTACAATTGGATGACTTTAACAAAGAGAAATTTATTCTCTCACAGTTTAGGACGCTAGAAGTCCAAATTCAGTGTGCCAGCTATAGGGGAAAGCTTTCTCTCTGTCCGTTCTGTGGGAAGGTCCTCGTCATCAATATTCCTCTGGTCTAGGAGCTTCTCAGCACAGGGACCCTGGATCCAAAGGATGCATTCTGCTCCTCGCTCTGCTTACTTGGTGGTATGAGGTCCCCCTGTCTCTCTGCTCACTTCTTTCTTTTATATCTCAAAAGAGATTGACTCAAAACACAACTTAATCTTGTAGATTGAGTCCTGTCTCATTAACATAACTGCCTCTAATCCTGCCTCATTAACATCATGGAGGTTAGAATTTACAACACATAGGAAAATCTCATCAGATGACAAAATGGTGGATAATCATACCATACTGGGAATCATGGCCTAGCCAGGTTGATGCACATTTTGAGGGGACACAATTCAATCCATACAAACCAAAAAAACCAAACCTGTTGCTGGGGAGTTGGTTCTGACTCATAGCAACCCTGTGGGGCAAAGTAGAAGTGCTCCATAGGGTTTCCAAAGAGCAGCTGGTGGATTCGAACTGCCGACCTTTTGGTTAGCAGCCAGGCTCTTAACCGCTGTGCCACCAGGGCTCCAATCCATAACAAGGCATTGGAAAGGAACAATGCTAAACCTGAATTCATGTTTAAACCAGCTATGAAGGAAGGAAGTCATCTCTTTATCAATAACTTATTTAAGGCAAAGTTCTCCAATTAATAGGTATTTTGCTAAGAGCCTATTAAGAAAACGTTGTTCTAGATTCTTTAAATTTGAAGGGATTCTAAAAATTATAAGACATGTTTTCTGCCTCCAAGGAGCTTATACTTTGGGGAGACAAGATACAGGCAGGGTAAATGATAAACCAGAAATAAAAGATTTAAATCATATGTCATATGTCACTAGCACAAAATTCAGCATCCTATAGTCAGGATTTATTTTTTTCAAGATGGTCAAGCAACGACTCCTTTTGTCCCTTGCCTTTTATCACAAAATTAAACCACTAATTTTATTTTAGACTTTTGGGAGGAAACTCTTAAACTGTACATAAAGTGCTTGTAGTTGGCTTTTTAAATTTTAGCTAGTGAGTTAGTTAAACCACCTGCTTTTTAAACTAGGAATTTTTAGGATTGTGTGTGTGTGTGTGTGTGAATGACTAACACATAGATCTAAAATAAAAAACCATTGACATTACAGAATTGTTTTAATAACAACTTATTATGTTATTTAAGCTTTATTAAGTAATTATAAGGGGATATTAGATGCCACTTCTGATTGTATGGTTTCTAAGTAAGACCCAAGAAAGTTGTGTTCAGAAGCTGTGAATAAGAAACAAAAATCAAAGGGGAGCTGTAGAACATAAGGGCTCCTGGTCAGGAAAATGATGTCACTGAAATTCCAAAAGTTAAGAAGTAGAACAAGACTGTCGTGGTTCTTGGCAACAAATCGATTTTGTGACACTAAGGGAGAACGAAAGAAAGATTGAGATATGTCAGCAGGATACCAGGAGAGCCAAGGGAAGACTGGCATTGAAGCAGTAGGAGGCATCTGTTGGTCCTGCTTGTTTCCCTGCACATCATTTTGTGCACCTGTCATGGATAATAATCATGAAAATGAACTTATGTAGGCAACGACTCTCTTTATCCCTGCGCGGACAGATTGCAAAGCTTCATCCAAAGAGCAATATTTTAAATAAGAAGTCACTGAAAATTACAACCTTGTTGGACCTAAGAATATCTTATTCACCAAACAATTTGCCTTTGAATAAAACCAAAATATTTTCTAAACCAAGAATTGACCCAGCCAGCTCAGTTCTACAGGATACATTGCTACCTTTTTTTTTTTTTTAAATAAGACAGTCAGAACCTTTTAAAAGTGACAGAGTAGAAGATGTTTTGATTTGTCATTTTCTCCACCTACCCAATTTCTAGGAAATATGAAAGACTTTTTTATGTAGCAGCATTAATATCCATTCATTTCACCTTATGTCAAATGTATTTACAATGCTGCAGCACAAAATAGCATACAAATTACAAAGGAAATCGCATGCTTTCTCATTTATATTCTTATGTTCAAATTCTGACCATCAGCACAAGTTTAAATGGAGAATTTACAAGTACACGGGACTATAAGATCGCCTCATCCTAGGCCTCTTATTTTACACCTGAAGAAACAAGCTTGAGAGCAACCTGTCTAGGGTCACAGGCATTAGTGATAGAGTCCTGACCAAGAGCTTTTGACTGTCAGCTCAATACTTTTCTTTCTATTGCACATCCTCTAAGGCTAAACCATGGAACAGAAAACTTCCCCAGAATGTCAAGCAAGCAGAGCTATTTTCTCAGTTATGTTTTCTTTGGTCACAAACATATTTGTAATCTTTATTCAAGGCCTAATATAAAACAGTGCTAGGAAAAATGTTACTATATTCCAGGATTTTAAGATTGTTCTTCCTGTCAACATACAAGAGGAGACCAACTGCTTAGAAGGGATATTCTACATTTAATTATATAAAGGTATCCTCATGATTGGCCAATAGGAGAACACGTCCCCTGTGGCATAATCACAGGTCCTAGAGCTGGAAGAGGCCTCAGCATCTTGTCCAAGCTCACATTTTTATATGAATAAAATGAGGCTCAGAGATGCTAAATGACTGGCTGAGGCAGAGCTCCATTGATCCTTCCATCCTCTTTTTAAATTTTCCCTTGCAAGGAAGGACACACATTTGTTAGATGGCTATTCAGGGCCAAGAGCACATATGGTCATGAAACAACAAGTTTTCTGCCCACTTGGGAAATCAAACCAATTTCTAGTTTTCATAAGCAGTGTCACACCTTCAGTAAAGTCTAAGCATAACAAATAGTACAAGCTGAAAATATGAGGAAGTTCAAGAAGGGCCAAAATCCTTTTTCTATATCAGCTTTATGGTGAATTTAGGAGGTGTTAAGCGTGGTGGCATAGTGTTAAGCGTTTGGCTGCTAACCAAAAATTAAATAAAAATAAATAATTTTATTTATTTACTGTCGTGTGGAGAACCTTTTGTATGTTTGTCACTCACTGGATACTTTAAAAACTTATCTCAGATCTGAGGTTTGAGGCTAAATACCACCTCTTCGCATTATATCTCACAGTCCATTGTAAAAGTTCTCTCTTTCAGACCAAAGGAATCAGTCATCAGAGTTTTACACTTTCTAAATAGGAAGTCCCATACTTTTTAAGAAGGCAATGTGGTAAATTCTGAGTTTTTCGGCAGCTGGCACAGAACCTGATACAAAATAGGTACTTAATAAATGGCTGTCGACCTAGATATTTATGATCTGTTTTTTCTGTAAATGGACCATCTAGCTCTTCACCATTTTACTCCCAGACACTATCCAACCAGATAGAGGTCTTTTCTTCTTCATAACTTGGCCACCATAATTTAATTATCATAGTTATAATTCAAATTCAAGTTACAGTTCAGCAAAATCTGCACTGTCCTCTGTTAAATGTTTACAAGATCATGTAGGCCCTGCAAGCCCCCCACTTCCTCTCAGAACTTTCCCGCTGCCATATTGCCCCTTGCTTACTGCACTGTGGCCACACTGGTCTCCCTGCTATTCCTCTAACTCACTAGGCAGGCTGCTGTATCTCAAGAGGGAGCAGGTGGCTCCTTCTGCCTGCAATGTCCTTCCCTCACCTGTGAGCCTCCCCTCTCACTCCCTTCAGGGACCTGCTCTAATGTCACCTTCCTAGTGAGATCTTTCCTGACTCCACTGTAAAACTTACCTTCTATCTTCTATCAGGAAGCACCTCTTCCTTGGTGACGACTAGCCTTCTCTCTAGTAACAATGACGAGGGATTTTATTGTTTCATGGTCAGTACTGTGCGTTTCACCTGGAGAGGTGGTCCTGCCAGAATGTCTTCTTATGAAACCCCACACTCTTCTTTGTCTGGCTATTCCTGCCTCCATCTGAAAACTTTCTTTGTAAACTCCGGAGGCTCTGTCTGACACATAGAGAGTCCTGTTTAACATATTAAGTTGGCTTTGCTCACCTCTAATTTTTTTTATTCCATGTGAGTAATTTTTGGGTGTATGAATTTATAGTTGCTGCCGTTTATCATTTCATCACTTGGCACAGTGCTCAGCATATAGAGATTACATAACATTAATTATTTTTACCAGTATAAGTAGCTAACCACGTTTCCCCTAGAAACTAGAGCCAACCCTCAAATGTAATACCGTAAACCCCAGCACCCATTCACAAGAAAGCAGGGGCAAATGTATTTAGAAAACTCTCTGTGCTATATATCCTTCTGTTTATGGACCACAAGGATTCTAATAAGATATGTGACTGCAGCCCTCTAAGGGAAGAAGGCCATCGATCAACTCCGACAAAAACTACATTGTGTCATTAGGGAAAAAATAAAAACACATCCAAAACTCCCACGCAAATAGTAAGCTGGGAGTAAATTGAACATTCTGAATTATTAAAGGACCTTGACGCAGAGAGTTTGATCCTGGCTAAGCTTTCAGGATATGCAAACAAACAAAACCAGATAAGAAAGTGTAAATGACCTAGTCAATCAAATATCAGATAGCATCGCCAAATGAACAGAGTGACCATCCCTCGGAGAACTTATCTGAGTGCCAGGGAAAGGTTGTGGAAGAGTTTATGCATGCCTGGCACACAGTCACTTACATATATATCCACTCTTAACTGGGTTAATAATTTTCCCTCTACCTGACAGATAACAAGGAAACCCTTAAAAAAAAAAAAAAAAGTCAGCTTTAAAAACTACCAACAATAACAATAAAAAACCAAGAGCTAGGCAAGGTTTGGATTAGAAATGAGATTTCAAGGTGGGGGACCTTTATCCTCCAAATCATAATAAAGAAACAAAAACTAGGTTATAGCGGCACGGAGAGTGAACACTTGTGTCAATACCATTGCTTTAAATGCTGTTATCTTGCTTTGTAGCAAAGGCACTAGAATGCTGCCGCTAGGAAAAATTGTGATAATCAAGCGGCTGATTCATTAATTTGCTGTAAACCTCCTGTGTGCCAGACAATGTCATGGATGTGGGAGACACTGAGATAAATACAAGCCCTTGTTTAAAAGGAGCTCACAGTTTATTTGGGAGAGATAAGTAAACAGATAAATTATAATACCATGCTGTAAGTGCTAGGAGATATGTAAGAAAAAACGTGAAATTCTGCCAGGTTTGGAAGGGCCTTCTGAGTCTTGAAGAAATACGGAATTATTTTTAGAAGAGTTTTAGCTTAGTTGTATTTTACTGTTTGAAATGTATGATAATTCCCCTTTAACTGTACCTTAACCAGGATGAATAAGTAAAAATTTACTCTATTTGAGTGACAGACATCTTCATCTTCCTGTTCCTTAAGCTGATCTGATTACTTTGCATCCTTAAGAGGGTTTGTTATTTCTGATTGTGCTCAGAAGCTAGGCCCAATTTTTAATCTGACTGGCCAATTTGTAAATGATTGTTTTCTTGCTCTGAAGGGATGCTCTGCAAGAATGGAGGCACAGTCCTATGCCAGTGGCATGTAGACTCCATAGTCCATTCTCTCCATCAAATTTTCTTTTCTTCTCTGAATTTAAATATAATTAGATGTCATCAGGAGGAAGCATATTGTTGAATAAAAAGATCTTCTGTGAAGTCCACAGGCGCAGCCCAGACTGTCAGTGGGCTCTGGGTCCATTGTGCTATCCTGCTGCAGGTATGACTGCCTGTGTTGCAGACTCCCTATGCCACTTGACTTGGGAGATGACCGTGTTCACTGGAACTCATGGTGGATCTCAGGGGATGGCTACACATTCCTCTTGAAGTACTGGCTTTGGAAAACTCTCCATTGACAAGTGCTCTTGATGAGGTCTGACACATGGACTGAGTACCAACGATGACACATCAGAAATTCATTCTAGAAAGGGCACTTCTAAAGAACTCTTCACAGAGATGCTGTGGAGAGGTGATAGTCTTTGCAGTTGAGAAAAAGTGCAGAATAAGCAGACATTCGTCTTTGAAGAAACTGTCCTTATACATTTGATTAAAATTACATTGTGTTTAATGTGTTAGAAATCTTTTGGGAAAAAGTCATATGTCTAAAATGAGAGGGTCAAAAATAGAATATGCTCGATACTCTTCTTTGTGATTTGTTCAGTGGAGGCAAGGATGAGTAGAAGAAATTGTCGTTGCCCTTTGGCCAGAGTATTGATAAAAGGAAATTGCTTTTTTTTTTTTTTCTCATATTACTCGTGAGTTCTTCCTTGAATGTTATGGCACAGGTTGCTATTTCCTTGTGGTGCTAAAAGCCAGTTCTCTGAAAGTTAGTGTGGTCCCGATATGATGAACGAGAAAGGGTTAATGTTTTCTCTCTGCTGGCCTTAAGACAACAATGCAGGCCGAGGGATGGGTAGTCACTGTCATGGCATTGTCAGATGATTTTCTGAGGTGAAAAATAGAAATGTAGTCTGTGCCTGGGTTTAGAAGCCACATGACTTCCAAAATCATGTGTCAAAGATGTATGGCTTCTCCTACACAGTGAAGAGAAAAAAGTTGTCTTTTTTCCTCATGGAAATAAAACAATTTCCTGCTAATAAGCAGTTTTAAAGTAAAAGAACAATTGATAAAGTAAAAGAGAATTTTAATAGCAGCTATGGTTTCCCTGGGTGGTGCAAATGGTTAATACGTTCAAGCTAACGAAATGGTTAGCAGTTCAGATTCATTCCGAGTGCCTCAGAAGAAAGGCCTCATGATCTGCTTCTGAAAAACCAGCCATTGTAAACACTGTGGAGCACAGTTCTACTGTAACACACATGGAGTCACGAAGAGTCAGAATCTACTTGATGACAACTAGTTTTGGTTTTAGTTGTATCTTATTACAATGTATTAAGTAAACTCAGAGAATCTAAGTCTCTATAGCCAGTAAAGCAAAGACCAGCTCTGACTCCAGAAGAGGACACTGTGGTTAGGACAGACGAGGATGACATACAAGAAGTGAAGAGCCGAAAGGAGAATGACATCTTTGGTGCCAAATGTATCTGGTTGAAGAAAAAAAAAAATTTTTTTTTTTTCAAATTCCCAGAGAGGATGTGCTGTTGATTAAACCGACAACCATGCCTAGGTGCTTCATGTATAAATAATTACATGAACACAAATAGGTTTTTACATGAATTGTTTTCTAACTACATATTTATTTTATTCATAATATCTTGGTTCTTTTCAACTAATTTCTTTGTTTCTAAAGCCTCCTCTATTTAAGAATGTTTCTATAAACAGAAAAATCTCAATCAGGGTGCAATTAACGAATCATGTGAAGGCCACTATTGTGGAATCCAAGTAGGATTAACCCGGTCTGAGACATTCAGGCCACTGGTTTCATGAGCCGACCCCCAAATTCGATATAAACATGAATTATCCCTATGTAGGAAGCAACGGGAACGAAAAGGTAGCATTAAGTTTTAAGCATTCCCTTATTTCTGAAGCCACTTTTTTGTTGTTGTAAACTTCATACTCTTTGCACGCAGTTGATATTGTCTTTGCATTTTCCAGAGCCCCAGTTTAGGGTAGGCAAGGTGATTGCTGCATAATAAACATTTGTTGAATGATGGTTAATTTAGGGGGAAACTGATCCAGGAAAAGACGAAGCTGAAATAGGAGGCAAAACCTAACTTGGGCTCACTAGCACTAGAGCACATTTCTCTTGCTGTTCTCTTCTTCAAGGGGAAAATATAAGCCAAGAAAATATTATATTATCAGATGTATTCCTTGAATAGTTTATATTTGTGGAAAACAAATAGACTGCGGATCTCCTTTGAAAAGACATCCTCCAAGCAGTCAGCGATTTTTCCTTCTGTGGATGAAGTCATACATAATGAATGTTCTCTGAAGGCTGCAGAAGTTGTGCTGCCGTAATTAATGTTATAGAGCCCAGTGGAGTTCATTTAATCAAGTCTATAATGGTGGTATCGACTGTAAAATCTAATGAAGTGATACTAAACATCGTTGATTTGAGATTGGAGTAGGAGTGTTCAAAGACATGTCTGACGCCATTTGTAACCTAAAATATGGTTAAGGACAAAGGCGCAAAGATTTAGGACAATGGAAAAGCTTCTTGTTTTCTGGAATCTCTGAATTTTGAAAGTAGATTTTCACTCTTTTTGAATTTCGGCAAAATTCTAAAAGAAACTATTTGAAATCTGTTTGCTCCCAATGTAAACAGGGAAATTTCATTTGCTGAATAGTTACAAACAGACTTGAATCTTTAGGGGCTTAGGTGGATTTGAAAAGGAAGCTCTAGCAAAATCTCTCTGCCGTTACTGGACATGTAGGCATAAAATGAAAATAAATGACCTATTGCTATTTGTAAGCAGAGTTAACACAAAGAGTAAGAGTTGAAATGAGTGCACGCGTGTTGTGGAAAGGAGAGGAAAAGGCAATAATTCTGAAGAGTATATCAAAAGACTTAAGAAAAATGTTGGAATTTCTCCAGCCATAAGATAAAGAATGAAACAAAGATGTTAAAAAAGCAGCACGTGCTTTTTATAGGTGTAGCAGAAGAAAATGTATGTGCAATAGTGTGGAGTCAAGATAAAAGTCTTCAGTCTAGTAGTAATGCTAGTATGAGCCTTTAGGAGTAAATGACCTTGGCAGAAATGTGAACAATAAACTGGATCTCTGCAGAAAGAAAGTGTTGAGAGTAAAATTAAGGTAATAGAATGAGAGACATGGAATAAAATGACTCGATGCATTGAAATACAAAGCAGTTATCTGCAAATATTCAGTATGTGAAATAGATAGCATGGAAAGTTTCATTGAAGGAGAGAAGAAATTTGGGAGATAATATCAGCATAGAATATGATAGTGTATTTCCTTATTATTAAAGGATGCTTATAGCCTTAACATCCAAACCCATTAATATAAATGAAATTGCACAAGAATTTGCAGAGGCTAGAAAAGAAATAGGGGGAATAAAGAGCTCAGAGACAAAATTTCTCCCTCTTCGCAATCCAAAATTTCTCTGCTAAAAAAACTCTCTTCATTTAGTTTATCATGAATTAGAATAAAGAAACACATGCCTTTTTTCTTCTCCCTGTTCTTTGAAATAGCCAAACATCCAAATCAGGTCTCATTTGTATTTATATTGGTAGGTATTGGGCTTTTTAAAACAAAAATAAGATCTCATGCCTTGATTAAGTTGTCAATATGTGTTCACATTACTGAGTCAGACAGAGCTGAAGATCCTGGGACAGGACACCAGCTGCCATTGAGTTGATTCTGACTCATGGCGACTCAATGTGTGTCACAGTAGAATTGTGATCCATAGGG
The DNA here is from genome assembly GCF_030014295.1 of Loxodonta africana. NCBI lineage: Eukaryota > Metazoa > Chordata > Mammalia > Proboscidea > Elephantidae > Loxodonta > Loxodonta africana. Next base: position 78,803,640 of record NC_087345.1, on the reverse strand, counting down.
TTTTCAGTGGCTGATTTTTTGGAAGTAGATTGCCAGGCCTTTCTCCTAAAATACCTCTGGGTGGACTTGAACCTCCAACCTTTTGGTTAGCAGGCAAGTGCCTTAATCATTTGCCCTACCCAGGGATTCCTGGGGCAGGACTGTTGGTGTTAGGCGCTGTTGTGTTGGTTCCGACTCATAGAGAGCCCATGTACAACAGAACTAAACACTGCCTGGTCCTGTGCCATTCTCACAATCATTGTTATGCTTGAGCCTATTTTAGCCACTGTGTCAATCCATCTGGTTGAGGTCTTCCTCTTTTTTCACTGACCCTCTACTTTACCAAGCATGATGTCTTTCTCCAGGGACTGGTCCTTCCTGATAACATGTCCAAAGTCTGTGAGAAGTAGAAAAAGTATGTGGGGCAGGATAAGTGGCAGCAAACTCATTCTTGGGAAACTTCCTAGGCTTGTCTGATTTCTTTTGTGTTTTTGGTTTTATATGTTTTTTTTTTTTTTTTTGACCTCAAACTCACACTGCTTTATCCCAAACAATTCATCAGTTTTGTGTAATAAACAAATGAGTCAAATGATTTAGGGTTAACTTTTAATTTTATTGACCTTTTTTATTTGAAATCATCAATTTATTTTTTTTTATTGAACATAATTTTAAATGAGTAACATTTGCTCTTTTGAATTCTGGTTTTTATTTTTAACTTTTCATTATCTTTTAGTATTTAGATTTAGTGTTAAATATCCTAATGTTTTCCATGCATTGCTTTTATTCTTAGTCTCTCATTTATTTTATCGGTTTCTGATTTGCTTTTAAAATGGCAAGAAGTGCAGCCTGGGGAGGCAGCAGAGAGAACACTCTCCCTGTAAATCAGGGAGGTGCAGGGTCTTTTTTTTTTTTTTTTCAGCTGAACATGTGGGTGCTTCTTAATGTCTTTTCCAGACCTTTTAAGGGTGGTGTCCCAAAAGCCTCATTCCAAAAGACTAAGGAGACTCATAGCTTACTTACCCCAGGGCTATACTTCTTGTGCGGACCACAGAAATGGTTGGCATTTTGCAGTCTCCTATCTTGTATGTCTTCTGGTTTTAAGATTTCTGAATTTCTCCTTCTCTGCCTCTCTCTGGACACATACACACACACATACAACCACAACCACAAGTTGCTCTCCCTTGAAGACACTGCTTCCCCTTGAAGCCTTCTCAGGCACTGGCTGTTTTTCTTCCATAGCTCTCAAACCCTGGAGCCTGAATGTGAGAAAGCCATCCTCCTGCGCTTTTCTGTTCTTCTCCCCTAACCCCTACTCCCATTTTGATGCTCACCCCCTCAGGTCCTATTAACCACTATTCCTTTGTTTGCTGTCATCTACCGACCCTGGTGTCAGTTTCCCTCTTATCTGGACAATTGTTTTTGCCTCTGACTCATTGTCACTCTCTCCAGTGATACTGTTGTCTTAATTCTTGGTTGCAGGACCAAGCTACATAGTTTGTGGGGCCCAGCGCAAAATGAAAATGCAAGGGGTTCCTTGCTCAAAATGATCGAGAGTTTCAAGAAGGCCACTGCAGATCATTAAACCAAGCATGGAGTTCCTCTGAGCATGAGACCCTGTGCAACTGCACAGGTCACATGCTGTGAAGCTGGCCGTGCTTGATTGGGAACCATTATTCTTCTTCCCTCTCATTTTTATGGACGAGGGAGCTTCTGGCCTGCTCTGTGATGGGGAGTATTGGAGTGAATGCCTCCTACTTCTCTCTCTACCAGAGAGGGAAGAGTAGTTGAGCTGATTAGTAAGAGTCTGGCATCCACTGGACCCCATTTCACCAGTGGGTGGGGTTAATGTGCTAAAGGCGACTGCTCTTCCCTCTTCCTTGATAGACAGAGGCTTGAACCTGAGGCCAGGCTGTTATGAGTGTTTATGGTAAGGGTCAGAGAAGTCATCTTTCATTTCCATTTTCCATGCAATGAACCAGATCTTCGCTCATTGTCCCAACTTTTCAGGCCAATAATTTGGGCCCAACATCCTTGTATTAATTTCCTAAAACCAGTTGCCATTGGGTCAATACTGACTCATGGTATCCCCATGTGTGTCAGAGTAGAACTACGCTCCAAAAGGCTTTTGATGGCTAATTTTTCAGAAGTAAGTCAGCAGACCTTTCTTCTGAATGTTCCTCTCTGAGGGGACTCAAACCTCCAATCTTTAGTTTAGCAGCTGAGAACATTAATCGTTTTCACTACCAAGGAACTTCATTAGTTTTCTAGGGCTGCCAAAACAAAGTGCCTCAAAGTGGGTTTCTTATAAGAGCTGAAAATTATTGTCTTGTGGTTCCGAAGCTGGTAGTTTGAATTTAGAATGTTGGCAGGACCTGAAGCCTGTAGGGGAAGATCCTTTCTTGTCTCTCCTGGCTCCTGGTAGCTGGAAGCTTTCCTTGGCTTGCAGCTGCAGCATAACCCTATGGTCACATGGCCATCTTCCCTCTGTCTATCTCTCAGTGTCTCTTCTCCTCTTTTACAGGACACCACACATGTGGTCCCCATGAGTAGGAATCCACTCAATGGCAACTAACAACAACTCAGATTAGATTAGTACCCTCACTATCATGGAACCCGCCCATGAGTTAAGGACCTCGTGTTAACTGGTAACATCTTCAAAGACCCGATTTTCAAATAAGGTCACATTCACAGGTAGCAGGGGTTAGGACTTCAACATAAATTTTGGGGGACACAATTCAATCTGTAACAATCCTCAGCTCAGTGGAGCGAGGATCACGATATCCCACGTTTATCCTCAGGCTCAAGCCCTGTTTGCCAACACCATCTACCCAACAATCCTGTACATTGGGAGCTATTGGGTACTCACCTAATCCACGAGTAAAGCTGACACTTTCATCCTCACATGGCTCCTACCTCTTTGTGTCTATTTTCTATTAATTATTAAAACAAAAATCTGTAATATGATCCTTTCAGGCTGGACTTCTCAGTGATAAATTGTTGTCCTGAAGCATGGCTGAATAGTTTCCTGATTGCTGGTTCCCCTCCCCCCCCTTGCTAATACTTTCCTTTAAGAGGCTAGAATTTGAAAAACAACCGTGTCTGCCCACATTTACAGTTTCAGACCTTCCTATCTCTGACTGGCAAGGAAAACAATTTTGGCAGAGGTGAGCATGGGTTGACCCGCTTTGTTTCTGACAACCTCAAGGAAGGAAAAACAAGACTGATAATAAGAGGAGGTTGCTTCAGGGCCAGCCCAGCTGACAGCCTCAGTCAAGCCAGGACTTTGGTCTCAGGGTCTTTTTTGACAAGTAATATTCTGTGGGTATACAGGGAGGGCAATCCCAGCAGCTGTGCTTTTGAAAGTAATGTTCTGTGCTATTGTTCTCTAACACCCCAAGGCATGTCCTCTGTCTAGACTGAGAGACTTTAAAGAATCTACCCTGTGAAATGTGTTATATTTACTTGCAGGGTATCACTGAGGTTTATTATATTATAGGTGGTCTTTTTTTATGTGGACTCAGGTGAGTAATTTCTTTCCGGTATCAGAATTATTAATAGTTGTGTCCCTTAGGAGCATCATGTTTCCTTTTTTTTTTTTTTTTTAATATTATGGTCACCGATTACCTCTTTGTACTGGCTATAAGAAAGCAAAGCCCCAAAATGTGTATCCCACCTCTAGCAAATTTAAGAGTTCTACATTGTGTAAGCTAACTTAACTCTGACTTTATTTTTTACCTTTTTCTCCTCTTATTTCTTCCCTTTTCTCATCCTCAGCTTCTGATTTTAGATTTTATACCACCTGGTACTATATTATAACAAGTTGCTTTACATCCTTGCTGGAATCGGGAAAGGTGTATATAAATAAATAGAAAAAGAATTATTTAAACAGAGCAGAAGATGATTTGGTCTTTATACGTAGTCTAGCCAAAGAATGTAAATCACAAAGATTTAAAATCATGTGGATATGGAATGAGGCACTGAAAATTCAAATTTTCAGTCCCAGGCTCCATCACTTGTCATATTTGTGGGCTTGTAAATGTCTCATAAATCCAAGTTTCTGCCCTAAAAAAAAAAAAAAATTAAGAATTTGAACTGATGCTCAGAAGTTATGTGAGGACCAATTTGTTCATGTGTAGTATACATTTTAAAGCTTAGCTTCATGGAAAGGAAATTAGGAATGTTAACTGCTTCTTTGGGGGAGAGGCAGGCTGGTGCTCCACGCAAAATCTACAAGTTGAATATTAAATCTACCCCAGTCAGGGTTCCTCAACTCTAATACACATCATTCACTCCCAGCTAAAGCCACCTTGGAATTACTGACCTCATGAAAAATTTACAGTGACTTTCACTGAAGTATTTCCTTCTTAAGTCTTAGCTTTCCTTGAAAGCTATTATTTAACAACATAAAAATGCACCCCCTGATTCTTACCAGCCTAGTTAAGTACCCGGAAGACGTTCACCTACATTTTGTCTGAAGCCATTCCTTTTCGCTTAGCTGTCAACCAGAGACCATCTCTGTTCCAAGTGAAATGGAGTCATTATCCTTGATGCCCCAGCTTTTCTTTCATCTCAGGAGCTCCAGGGCATTAACATAATGATTCTGCTCCCCTCCTTCCGGAAGAGTAGTGAAGTCCACTCGTTTTCACTTAACGTTTAAATTTTTGACTGTATGAACTGTTGAACCCATTCAGCTCCTTGTAGCTTAGCTCAGTGTGGGTAAGTCAGGTCTGTTTAAAACATAACACACAGAAACCAGGACAGTAGGCATCATATAGCCAGTAGGTTCTTTTCCCCAGTAGGACTAATATCCATGTACATATTTTAATTGAGTGTGTGTTAACGAAGTTCCTATAAAGTGAATTAAGGACTAGTTTTTCTCATTTATCAGAGTCAGCAAGAGGCTTAAGCGAGAATCAGGGAATCTTGGAAGGGTCAAAAATGATAGTTCTATTTTGCTTGTGTAGTCAAGAACTCAGCCGACTGAAGACAGCTTCATCTGAACTATTTGGTTTACTAGGACAATACCTTGTACGCAGTAGCCTTTTAACATGTAGGCTTTAAAGATATTTAGAAAAGAAGAGAGACCAAATATGTATACCTCTATTATTTCTCCAAAGATCTTCAGTTTACAAGAACTGGAATAAATGTCTCCAAATTAGTATTGTCCTGATTTATTTAATAAATTAAAACAATCAATACAATATTTTCAGTGATGTTCTCATCAAGGATCTCATAACACATTCTAGTGTGATGCTTGATTTGGATTAAATATACTGTGGTTTGTTTTGTCATCCACTGTACACACCCTCACTTAATATGTGTTTCAATAAGTTTAGAGTAAAGATACAAGTACTGGGAGGCAATTTTACAGGCTTTGGAGTCAGACATGCTATCACTGGGTAGCTGTGTTGACTTTGGGTGAGTGACTTTGTTCTTAGCTTCATTTTCCTTACCTGTAAAATGTGAATAATTATTCTTATATTCCAAAGCTGTAGTAAAGTTTAAAGGAGATAAAATATGTAAAGCAAGTAACATAGTGTTTGGCATACTATATGAACTCAGTAATATTATTCATGTTAGTTTACTAGAGAAAAATGTTATGCAAAAACCAGTTATGCAACTGGTTCATCTTTATCACGGTGATTTCTACATGCCATTTCAATTATACATTTATTGCTCAAATATTACTATGAAAATCTATGATTGTCACTGTTAAGTAATTGGGATATAGCAGCCATAACATAACAAAGTTCTCTCCAGGAGCTGAGTTGAAAATATCAATGCTCAAGTGATCATCTTACACAAATTCCCTTGTGCACATGAGTGTTTGTACCATTTTACACACCTACTAGCAGCATGTAAGAATTTCAGTAATACTGCATCTTTGTCAGCACTTGCTATTATCAGACATTAATTTTAGTCATTCTGGTGTACAGTGGTGTAGAATTGTGATTTTAATTTGCACTTCTCGTATGACTGAGAGATTAAGCACAGTTTTGTGTGTTCATTGGCCGTTTGGATATCCTGTTTTGTAAAGCTTTTAAGTTGAGTTTCTGTCTTGAACGAATTCCCTTATATGCTCTGGATAGAAATTTGTGGACAGTTACAAGTATTACAAATACCTTCTTACACTCTATGGTTTACCTTTTGTCTCTCTAAATGGTATCCCTTAATCCACAGAAGTTCCTAATTTTAATGGAAATCAATTTATCTATCTTTTCTTGTCTGGCTAGTGCTTTTTTGAGAGGTTTCAGAAATCTTTGCCTATCCCATGGTCATGAAAATATTCTTTTCCTGTATTATTGCCCCAAAGCTGTTTTAACTTTTACATTTAGATCTACAGTTCATATGGAATGCTATAGTGTGAGGTGGGGGGGGGGTCTAGATTCAATTTTTCCTCATGTGCATATACAATTGACCCAGTTTATGCCATCTTAATTGTTATAGCTTTATAATAAGTTTTGGTATTTAGAAGTGTGAAGTTCGAACTTTGTTTTTCTTCGTCAAGAAAGAATATTATCTTGGGTATTCCTGGCCTATCTCATTTCCATATGAGTTTTAGAATTAATTTATCAATTTTCACAAAATATCTTTTGGAATTTTGATTGGGTTTACATTGAATGTGTATATAAATTTGAGGATAATTGGCATTATGACAATATTAAATATACTGATCCATGAACATGATATATTCTTCTGTTTATTTAGGTCTCCTATAATTTTTAAAATAACATTTTATGGTCATTTGCAGAGAGGCCTAGTAGATTGATTGTTAGGCTTATTCATAGGTAATTGATACTATTGTAAATGCTATTTTTAAAATTTCATTTTCTATCCAATGACCTTGCTAAATTAATTTATTAAGTCTAATAATTTACCTGATTCTTTTGAATTTTCTATATATACAATCATGTCTGTAAATAATGGCAATTATATTTCTCTCTTTTTAATTATTAATCCTTCTTTTTCCCGGCTTTAAAGCCTTCCTAAAACCACCATTACAATGCTAACTAGAAGTGGTAATAGCTATCAACTTCATCTCATTCTTGTACAAGATTTTTATGTGTCAGCTTTAAATATGAATCAGTAAAAGCTGCGAAAGCTGCAATCTGTGTAGGGCAGAAACCTGTCAGAGAAGGAAAACTCAAATATTATCCACTGAAAGGACTGATGGAAAATTGGTAAGCCTCCACCCTGTGAAAGGCAGAAAACTGGCAAGATCCAGAAAAACAAGGCAGTTCTGCTGAGTTCCGGCTCCCATAGGTGTTATTGTATTTGTTTTCTTATGTAGCTTCTTATGATCAGATTAAGAATAAACAAAACAAAACAAAACCTGTTGCTGTAGAGTCGATTTAGACTCATAGCAACCCTATAGGACAGAGTAGAACTCCCCCATAGGGTTCCCAAGGAGTGGCTGGCGCATTCAAACTGCTGACCTTTTGATTAGCAGCTGTGGCTTTTAGCCACTACGCCGCCAGGGTTTCCAGATTAGGAATATTCTCTTCTATTTTTAGTTTACTAAGAGCTTTTATTATGAATAGATGTTGAATTTTATAAAATGTTTTCTCCACATCTATGAAGATAATCACATGATTTTTCTCTGTATTTTGTTAATATGGTGAATTAGATTAACGTACTAAAACCAAAAACCTAGCTAATGTAAAACCTAGCCTTTTATTCCTGGAATAAATCCAACTTGGTCATGATGCATTATCATTTTTATTTATTGCTAGGCTGGTTTTGCTAATGTTTTGTTTCAGCTTTTTCTATCTTTGTTCAAGAGAGGATAGCCTCTAAAACTTCCTTTCTTGTATGTACTTGTCAGTTTTTGGTGTCAAGGTCCTTCTGGATTAAGCAAATAAGTTGGAAAATATTTCATTTTCTTACGATATGGAAGAAGTAATGAAGATTGGTGTTATTTTTCTTTAAATACTAGGAAAAATGGTTGGTTCTAGAGTTTTCTTTGTGAGTATATTCACTTTTGGGATATGCATTTTCTTATTTATTTTGTTTTTGACACAAATCTGTTATCAATTAAAGAAAGCTGAGGATTCATAAACATAGCAGTTATACAATGTTTAAGGGAAAAATCTGTGGAGCTCTTTTTAGAACTTGCTTATGAATATTTATGTATGTATGTCTATATATATTTATTCATGAATTTACTGATTTGTTCAATCAAAATCTGAACACCCACTATATGCAGGCTCTGAAGGATCATTGATGATTTTTGATTAAGGGTGTGAAGTGCTTGGAGTGATATTTTATGTAGGTTAATTTGATGGTGATGGATACAAAGAATGGAAAGGCAGAAATTGGAAGGAAGGCTGTTACAATAACCCAGACATAAAGTACCAGGCACTTGACTTAAGATGAAAATTGTAGAAACAATTAGGCGAAGAGGATGTTGGCCGAGGAAGAAACAACAGGACACAACAGGATTTGTTGGCTGATTGAAAGTCAAGGGTGAGAAAGGAGGAGAGATTCCAAACTTGACAAGAAATTTTAGTCCAGGTGATAAGAAACCAAGAAAGTAGAAAAGACTCGAAGAAATGTTAGAAAACTCATGCTTTTTAATGAGAACATATATTTCTTAATTTTCAAGAAGTTAATAATGTTTGTCCAACTCCCCTGTTTGCTGTTTAGTGTTACTTTAGGACTTCAGTATCAGGCCTGGATGCTCGGACTCAGAGCCTGGGTCACTGACATGCAGCTTGGAAACTGTACCTTTTAATCAAAGGCAGGTGGCAAGACTCTGTTAAAAGGCAATTACCCTTTTAACTGTCAGCTACTCTGCTCTGATGGTATTTAGTTCTGAGCTTCATAAGCAGAAATCATTAATAGCTTATCTTCCTCACATGTCTTCAAACAGGAAGAAAAACTGACAAAATTTGAAAATTGTGGTGGGCTAATCATAGCAATGAAGTTTGGAATAGGTGATTAAAATTCACATAACAGAACAAACATATCAAAATATAATTGCAAATGGGGATGATTATGTTAAAAAAAATCTATTCATCTGGAACATAATGTTATAACCAGAAAGAATAAAAAAGAGTAATTGATTTAGGCTATATTCGATATCAAGATTTGTATACTTGAGGCATAAATATTGACCAAAGACAAACTCATTTCAATATTTTGTGTTCCTCAGTGTTCAATACATTCTGGTATTTGCCGTTGAAAAAGTAATTTATCACTGTGTTATATACCATGGCTTTTTGAAGTTGTGATACCAATATGTAAAGAGAAAAGTCACAAAGAGTTGGACTACCTGTACAGTAATGACCATTTTCTAGTTTTCTGGTCCACAGATTTAAAAGAGGTGGTCTCCTCTATTGCTTATGCTCTAAATGATGGCTACTCTCTCTTCAGTGACTTTAACTTCTATCTTTCAACCTTGCTGATTGACTACAAGATAGCACAGGAATCTACCGTACTCCATAGGAATTTTTATAAACTAACTTATATGAAAATAACAAGAGCTTCTTTTTTTTTTTCTGTTTATTCAGGAGGCCCTGGGTGGTGCAAAGGGTTAATTTGCTCAGCTGCTAACTGAAAGGTTGGCAGTTGTAGTCCACCCAAAGGTACCTCAGAAGAAAGGCCTGCTGATCTACTTCCAAAGAATCAGCCATTGAACACCCTGTGGAACACAGTTCTACTCTGATGCACATGGGGTTGACATGAGTTGGAGTCAACTCAATGGCAACTGTTTCTTTTTTTCCCCTCTGGTTCTGTTTATTCAGTGCTACTGTGGGCCTAGTACCCTGCATAGTCGTTTCATTTAGTTCCCAGAGATACCTGATAGTGCTGCTTTATGACCCTGGAATGCATTACAAGTGGGAATGAAGAGTATTTTCTTCTCCCTGGAGAGTGCAGCAGAGGAGAAACCACTTTTTATGGATGCAGGTAAGGAAGTTGAGGCATGGCAAGCCTCCATCACTTGCCTATGGTCATTGGAATGTAGCAGAGAAGAGATGGAAACCAGAGTCTTCTCAACTCCAGAGCTGTGTTCTCACTATTGTTATTTACATGCTATACTGTCTCTCTAAATGATCAGTTTTTAGGTTTACATTTATTTATCTCATCTTCATAATAAGGTTATAAGCTTCCTGAGGGCAGGACCATGTCCTATTCATCTTTATAATTTAGGGGTGTTGGTGTTAGGTATTAGGAAGTTAAGATCCAATCTGTATACCTCTTGTGAATTCAGAAATGTTGGACATGTCTAGAGGAACAGTAGAATGGCTCCTCGTGGTGTCTATGAGCACAAGATGCCAAGGCTTTAACTCTTACTCTGACTGAGATTTAAAGCTGTTGGAGAGCTCTGATCAGAAGGGTATGTATGATCCCACTTAAGTTTTAAGAGGAGCACTGTGGCTGCTGCATTGGGAATAGATGGACACACACCCATATCACACTGATACATAATAACATGGTCTTCAATGCATAATTTGTTCAGCAAATACATATTAAGAAAATTAAATGTGCCATGCATTGTGCTGGGTGCTGGGGTTCCATGATCGGCAAGTTCAATGCCAGTTCCCCCAGTGAGGTTTAATTTATGACAGGAGAGCAGTGTCCCCAGGGTATGGCACCGAAAACATGGAGCCCTGATAGGCTTTGGGGGTGTGGGATAGAGACTCTATTGGTAAGTCTCTACAGAGGTAAATCAAATACAGTACCAAAGCTATTAGAATTTTCTGGAAAAATAATGAATATTTAAACTGTTATGCAACAAATTTCTGAATTGTGTCAAATTTGACTAATAGCTCCAGTTAGCAAATCGCTGATGCTCGATGGAATGAACTGGAAAATTTACAGACGTCTCACATGACTGTCGTTAGGAAATTATGACATAGGAATAGCTGAAGAATAGAAATAAAATATATTTGTTATGCCATCAGGTGGTACAGAAGCACTTCTATAGCATTACACATCTGCTATTATCATCATTCAGGCTTACTCTGCAATTACCTAATTGTGTGATTTCTACTCTTTCAGTAATCTTATCTGATAAGATTTTATCATGCGCATTTTCCCCGCCTAAGCCATTGAGATAATTATTATGTCTCAATATACAGACTTATGTAATAGCAGACTCATCATCACTGCCCCCCCCCACCTATTTTTGGAGTTGCTTAACAGATACGTCCTTTTATTCTCTCTTCTATAAAATCTTTATTTCTAGTCCCAAGAATAAAGGGCTTCATTAACTACTTTGTGTTTTAGATCCTAGTACCAAATCACCCTTTTCTCACAGACAACTTAATTTAGAACACCTAGATATAAACCACTTTTAAGGTATAAAGGAAATACTGGATGATCATAAGACATCCCATATCAAAGGACTGGGGTCATCGGTGTTGGGAGTTTAACGTTCTTTTGTCCCATTTTCCAAATGTGAGCTGCTCTGTTTGAGTCAGATGAGGTCAGGTACGAGCTTTCTTGTGGTGGGAGGTATAAGACCTAATTATTTGGGGAGCTGATCCCCTCTGGGCTTAAAAAAAACAGCAACTACTTGGGGTACTGTACATTGCTTTATTAACATATAGGCTCTGTTGATACACACACATCCATCTATCTATCTATCTATCCATCATCTATCTATCTATCTATCTATCTATCTATCTATCTATCTATCTATCTATCTATCTATCTATCATCTATCTATCTATCTATCTATCTATCTATCTATCATCTATCTATCTATCTATCTATCTATCTATATCTCAGCACTGGCACTAGAGTGAGGCAACTGAGGTGCACAAGGTGCAAAATTTAAGGAGGCACTCACTCTCAGGGTCATGCAACTCGGGATGTCATTACTGATGGCTTCCTGGCAGACCCTGCACATGTAGTGCCTCCCTAAATATTGCGCCATAGGACCTTGCTTGGCTCACCCTAGTCTTGGCTCTTGATTGTCAACTAATCACGTGTGTCAATGATATGAAACTTTAATTCTTTTGTTCATACTCTCTGGTCTAGAAGGACCACCTGTGCCAGAGTCTGCAACATGCCCAGTGAATAACTACCTAGCATATTTTCCATTAAAGACTCTGCTCATGGGTCTCCTCCTGAATGCCCACTCCTGTATTTATGTCTCCATGGACTCTGCACAGACACCTGTTTGTCTGATGTCCATCTCCTTTCAAACTTTAAACAGTTTCGAAGGAGAGGGATCATGTCCTATTTATGTTTGTGCCCCTAGCACCTAGCCCAGGGCCTAATACATAGCAGGCTCCTCAATGACGCTTACTGAATCAATGAAAATGCTCTGCAGTCAACAAGCTCTGTGAAGCAGTCGTTCTGAACGTAACCAGTTAAAAAAAGCAAGTCTCCTCCCAAATGCAAATGAATCCTAATTATGTTCCACATAGGAACGATTTGCCATTACTGTCTGTTGACTGTGTCAGTGAAATAAAGGAAAAAAATGATTTCTAGAAGAGAGATACCTGCAATGTCAGGCACATTATTATCGAAGGCTTACCCAGCTGCCAGCTAATTACCTTAGCCACAGGTTCTAAAGTAAACACAGATGCAGCAGAAGTAATTACCACTGGAGAGCAAAAACACTTCCTCCTTGACTGGTGGCTCTTCGTAGGGGGCCATGGCCAGGCAGAAGAGGGCCCAGAGAACGGGAGCGTAGTGAGGGGCTCGGGAACCTTGACGGAAGGAGAGTGGGAGGACACAATCTAAGAGAGAGCAATTGTTCAGTGGAAAAAGTGAAGACTGGGGAGGGTCATGGTGGCTTCCCTCCCATGTTTGAAGGCCTGTCTTATGAAAGGTCTTTAGAGTTATTCAGGGTTATTGCAGAGAGCACCACCAGCTGTTATAAACCAAAAACAAACAACAAAGCAGAACATTTACTGAACATTGGTATATAATACTGATATGATGCAATCGCCCAACTTGGGGGACTGGAATTCTGTTGATCTTTGGTCCATATACTCTCTTTCCTGGTTAGTGTAGGAGACAGCTGACATATGTACTCTTTGTTTTCTTTTTTGCTACAAGCATCATTATCTCATCTGGCAAATTATTATTACACACCTATTATTATACCAATGAGTAAATTATAGGTGTCATCACATTGTTTATTTTCTACATCTCTGGGATCCCTGAGGGCAGGCGCTGTGTCTTCATTACCTGCATGTCGTCTTTTGGTGCTTAACACAGTGCCAGATGCATCATGAATATTTGTTGAGTGAGCAAATGATTACCTTACTGAGGATACAAACTTGTTGAGGGACAGAAAATGAATGGGCTGCCACTATCGCCTCTTATGTTATGGCAGACATCTCTAACTGATCATAGAACTCTTTTTTCCCACTGAGTTAGATGGGATCACAGTCTCTATCCCCACCAAAGCTTCAGAAAGCATAAATAATCTACTGGAGTTTTTAAGTTAAAATTTGTATCCTATCCCTGTCTTACTTTCTTGTTTGGGCCTGGAGGCTCACCCCATTTAGGGGTGTTACATTGGTTATAATTCAACAATAAACATTTATCTACTATTTACTATTCATTGTACTACATGCTGAGGATATAAACACATATAGCATAAGAATGTGGTTCCCATGCTGTGGTGGTTAAGTTTGTGTGTCAATTTGGCTGGGCCATGATTCTCAGTGGTTTGGCAGTTATGTAATGATGTAATCAACTCCATGATGAGATCTGCTATGAGCGGTCAATCAGTTGAAAGGGAATTTCCTTGGGGGTGTAGTCTGCCTCTGCTATGTATGTTCCAACAAGGCCCTTGCTCTGGATCCTGTATCCAGCTCATCATTACCTGACACCCAGTTCTTGGGACCTGAGCTATCAGTTTACCTGCCGATCCAGGAATTTATCGGCCTCTGTAGCCTGTGTGCCAGTGGCCTGCTGATCTTCGGTTTGTCAGCCCCTGCAGCTATGGGAGTCAGTAGAACCCTCCATCCTGATGCCTGAGTCACGGACTTGGGACTTGCCAGCTTCTACAACAACCTGTGCCATTTCATTGAGATAAGTCTCTCTGTCTTTCTATATATATACTTAAAACCCATTGCCACTGAGTTGAGATATATATATATATATATATATATATATATATATATATATATATATATGCTTCCTTGGCTTTACTCTAGGGGATCTAGCCTAAGAGACACCCTTAAAAAGGCCATCCTCCAGTGTTGAAGAAAGATTCAAAACCCAAAATGGTAATGTGGTATAATATTTGCTGTAAGTACATACATGAGATATGGTAATGTGGGAGAATATTCTATTAGAAAAAGTATGTGCGTGTGTGTTTTGGAGCAGTCACAGAGGGAAAGTTCAGGGAAATATGTGGCGAGGATATAATATTTGAATTGGCTTTAAAGTAGATAAACTATGTGGGCAAGAGTATTTAAAGTAGAAGAAAGACCAGGAATAAAGACACCTTAAAAATGAAAGTGCCTCCTGATTGTGGAGGCACTGTGCTTCTGTTAAGGGTGATGGAAAATCTTGGGAATGGATAAGGGTGAGGGCGGAACAACATTGTCTTAGTCATCTAGTGCTGCCATAATGGAAATACCACAAGTGGATGGCTTTAACAAAGAGAAATTTATTCTCCCACAGTCTAGTAGGTTATAAGTCCAAATTCAGGGCATCAGCTCCAAGGGGAGGCTTTCTGTCTCTGTCAGCTCTGGAGCAAGGTCCTTGTCCTCAATCTTCCCCTGGTTGAGGAGCTTCTCAGGTTCAGGGACCCTGTGTCCAAAGGACGTGCCCTGACCCTGGTGCTGCTTTGTTGGTGGTATGAGGTCCCCAACTCTCTGCTTGCTTCCCTCTCTTTTTATCTCTTGAGAGATAAAAGGTGGTGAAGGCCACACCCCAGGGAAACTGCCTTTACCTCGGATCAGGAAGGTGACCCAAGTGAGGGTGGTGTTACAATCCCACCCTAATCCTCTCTAACATAAAATTACAATCAGAAAATGAAGGACAACACAGAATACTAGGAATCATGTCCTAACCGAGTTAGTTAATACACACATTTTGGGAGGGAAGTAATTCAATCCATGACAAACATGGTAAGCATAATTATTGTCACTGAACTGTAGATACGAAGATTGTTGAAATGCCAAAAGCTTTGTTACATATATATTTACCACAATACAAAATAATTAAAAAAAAAAAAGTGCATCTCCTGCCTAATAAGCACATTAGCACTGGGATGTATTTGTAGACTGGCGCTGCTTGGACCAAATCAATGGGTCTGATCAGGGTGGAATTTCAGCCTATGGAGAATATCCCTTTTCTCATGTATCTGAGATCATACCACATAAGCTCATCTATGCATATGGCTGGGCCTGCCTATAGCTGATGTTGGAAGTAGCTTTATGTTTTTTTTACATTATGAGAAAGAAAAGCTTTTGTTCACTCAGTGGCAAAGCCACCATTCTGCTCAGCCAATTAAAGAACATTCAGCTGAATAAAATGAACAGTTAACCTGTCTGACATCATGTACTGATCTACGTGGTGGTACCTAGTGGTCACTCAAAACCAAACCAAATCAGTTGCCATCAAGCCAATTCTAATTCATAATAACCCTATACCAAAAAACCAAACCCATTGTCATCGAGTTGATCCTGACTCATAGTGAACAAATAGGACAGAGTAGAACCACCCCATAGGGTTTCCAAGGAGCGGCTGGTAGATTTGAACTGCTGACCTTTTTGTCAGCAGTCTGAGCTCCTAACCACTACACACCAGGACTCCAGCGACCCTATAGAAGTCCCGTATTTCTACCTGTGGTTTTGGTGTTGGGAGGACCAAGACTTAAATACCTGGATTTGATCCTCTCCCACACGTCCTGCTCATGGATTCTGTCTGTATACCCCACTTTCCCACACCTCTTGGGTCAAGAAGGCTAAAGAGGAGAGGGAAGATGGTTTAGGATTAGGCCAGTTTAATTAAAGGTCTAAAGAAGCTCTGGGGGGCAACATATTTAACTTCATAGATTCAGAAGTGAACTCCTTTCCTTCCCAAACAAACCTGCTCCTCCTCTATTTTCTATCTCTTCTCATTCATCTGGCCCTCCACACTGGAAATCTCCGGGGGTTTCCTTCCTTTTGCTTCACTTTACCTCACAGGGCACATCTACTTAGCTAGTTAATCTTGTCATTTATACTTCAAAAATGTATCCCAAATATAACCATCCTTTTATATCCTATCACTTTCTTACTTAAGCCCCTCCTCTTACTTAAAATAAAACCTTGTTTACCATCACCAAAGCCCTCTAATTGGCCTCCTTACCCCAAAATACCTCTAAGCTCAACTGCAGGAATTATGATTCAAAAAGGAGAGTCTACCAAGCTATCCCCATAGAGGATAGCTCAAACTCCCTCTCATGATGTACTCACCCCTTCATATGACAGTTTGTCATACTCTGGTGGCTTTGTGTTGGCTATGATGCTGGAAGCTATGCCACTGGTATTTCAAACCTGTCCATGGTGGACAGGTTTCAGTGGAGCTTTCAGACTAAGACTAAGACTGGGAAGAAAGGCCTGGTGATCTACTTCTGAAAATTAGCTAATGAAAACTTTATGGATCACAACAGAACACTGTCCAATTTGCTTGCTTTGGATATGTCATCAGCAGAGATGAATCACTGGAGCAGAACATCATGTTTGGTGAAGTAGAGGACCAGCGAAGGTGAAGGAGGCCCTCAGTGAGATGGTTTGGAACAATAGCCACAGCAATGAACTCAAATATGCTGGCGATTGTGAGGATGTCACAGGACTGTGCAATGTTTTTGTTCAGTTGTACACGGGTTTGCCATGAATTGGAGCTGACTTGGCAGATAACAAGAACAGCATGACATACGTGAATAATAATTCTAAGGGCAGGGCCTTTACATATTTCATATTATGTATTTCAGTCCACCACAAATATTATTTGGAGTACAAAGTCTTTCACAATCTAGCCTGAATATACCTTGTCAGAATCTTTTCCCATCCACCATTCCATGTACCCTAAACTCCAGCCATATCCAATTTCACACCTTTCTCTGAACATGCTATGTCTTTCCATGCTGCCATGTCTTCTCTTTGACTGGATTTCCCTTCATTTCTTCTCCAGCTGGAAAACTGATACTCATTCTCTGAGCAAAAGCACAGATCCCCACGTAGAGTAAACTGTGAAGTCCGCTGTCCTCCTGCTGCCTTGTGGTCCCCTGTAGTTTACAGATCTCTTTCATTTCAATAAAATGTTCACCTGCTTGCTCCCCACACCATCTTTACTGTCCGTCCTTCTTTCATTTTCATACTGCTTGTAAGTATTTTGTGAAGGTGAAGATTTTAAGAAAGCTGTTTCACTAGAGGAGACGAATGATCCTGCAAAGGCAGATTTGGAGAAAATAATTAGAACACAGCCATCATTGTCTATATAGTCTTAACCCACCACCCAGTGCCGTCGAGTCGAACTAGGCAAATCTTCGAGAACCATTCGAAAAGACTTCTCTGTGTTAATTATTATAGAAGACACATTTTCAATAATAAGGCACAAATCATAATTGGTGGGGGATGCAGATCCCCTCCCCACATATCTTTGCCATACTCTTCATACTTCTATGTTCTATGAAAAATAATTACTATTAAAGCTTGTAAGCCAGGGTTATCAGAAACCTCACCTACTTTTCTCTCACTTTTTCTCTTTCTCAAATATTTGAAGCAGAGCAGTCAGCTGTCAATGATGAAAAATAAATGCTGAATGACAGATTAGGAAGCGCAATGAACAAATGCACATACAGAAGGTAAAACCACCCACCACGCTATGCTGACTCTATTACAGACAATAGAAAATGTCAGAAAAAAAAATTGCAGTGGGCATTGGGGAACACTGAGATTCTGAAAGATGTATCAATATACAGTCAAGTCCATGACAATGATGAACCCATCTGGCTGGGCAGATAGGAGCAAATCTTCAGTGCTAACTTTACTGAAAAAGGGCAGTGACCCTACCTATATATTTCTATTCTGTCAATATAATAGCCAAAGGAAAAATAAAAAAGAGAGGAGGCGCAATGATTTTGTGTCCCTAGAGCTAACTTGTACTCAGGAATGTATTTAGAAGGCATGAGAGTGCTGTGGCCATGTCTCTTCTTGCTAGTTCCTTTTTCTGTAACTCTCTGCTTTCTGTCTGTTTCACCTATATTCTTCTTTGCATCTGAGCTTAATACCTGACAAGAATCTTCGCAAAAATAGAGATTAAGGTTCTGAGACGTTACTCAGAGGCAAAGATTATCGGGTAAAAGGAACGAAATACAATGCAACATGACTTTACTGCTCCCTACGTGCCAAGCACTGGACTCTGTATCAAGGATACATAAAACAAAAAATACACTCAAGGAGCTTATAATCTTGCTTGGGAGACAAATAATTGGAAGCTGATTTTAAACAATATTGTATATATTTTTGAGGAGCTAAATTATAAGTGCTGTTAGAATCTAGAGAAGAGAGAGGTTAGTGTTGGTTAGAGGGAAGAAGAAAAACATAGCCAAAGAGGTGAGGTTAGGGAGTGGTTAGAAAGAGAATACAAATGTACAATTTCACAGAGAATAAAAGACCAAGCAAATTAGTCGTAATGTAGAATGAGTAAGTGAGTAAAGCAAACTAAAATATAAGTTGACACAAAATTTTTTTTTTAATCTTTGAGAAATGATTATGTTTAATTATTTTTTTCTAGTAGAGAGTTTGTTTAGAAGAATTGTGTTTTTAACTTATGGCTAAGCTTTGTAAATAAAAAAGTGAAAGTACTAAAAAAACTAGCCATCATTTATTGTTTCTCATAAAACAGTAACATCATAACTGAAAAAAAAGGAATAAGATTAAAGTGGGTTTCAAACTAACTTTCAAGATTCTGCTATCTTAGCAGAGTAATTTGTTCACCAAAACACTGGAAAATCCAACTGAAAAACCATTTTGTCACATGTGCTCAGGGTGATATTCTATGACTAAAAAAAAATTTATAATATTAAAATTGTGTTATTCCTATAGCTCCACATATATATCTATTTTGATTTTTAAAAAGGACCTATAAATTATGAATATACCATAGTGTAAGTGAATGATAATCTATGGACAAAAATATTGTGATAATGGCAATGTAGATTTCCTAAGTATGAGTTATCTATCACTGCATAACAAATTACCTCTGAATTCAACAACTTAAGACAACAACTATTTATTATCTCACAGTGGGTTGAGAATTTGGAAGAGGCATAGCTAGATGGTTCTGATTCAGGGTCTCTACTCAGGTTGCAGTGAAAGCCTCAGCTGGGACTGTAGCTATCTGAAGGCTTGACGGGGACAGGATGGTCTGCTTCCAAGATGGCATCCTCTCTAATGGCTTTTGGCAGGAAGTCTCAGTTTCTCACCACACGAACCTCTCCACAGGGCTGCTTGACTGTTCTCATGACATGGCAGCTGGCTCCCCCCAGAGGGAGCAATCCAAGAAAGAGGAAGGCAGAAGACACATTGTCTTTTATAACCTAATCTTGAAAGTTGTACACATCACTTTTGTCGGGTACAACTCATTAGAAGTAAGTTACTAAGTCTAGACCACACTCAAGGAATTAAGCTGCACCTACTGAAGGGGGAAAAGTACCAAAGAATTTATGGATGTATTTTAAAATTATATTACTACCCACATTCCTTAAGTATACATCTATTTGTATCAATTTACTCAATAAATGAATGACAAACTTGTTTTATTTCCCTCTGCATTAAATACCAACAGAGCACTAGACAAAACATATTCTGCCATTTGGGCAATTGAGGAAAGCTCTTCCTTAGTCCTATGCATCCATTATACAACACATTATAATACCCGAGATGTTCACTCTATGTTGGCATAAGTAATTTAAATGTGAAAGTAAACATTGATCTTAATTAAAATTTATAATTGACTTATAATTTACATTTGTGGGCTTTGTTCTTTTATGTTACAGAATAAAAAAGAACAACTTAAATATCCAGTTCAAAACATTGGATATTGGCAGAAAATGTCCCTGTGGATTTTATTAAGTGTAAATTGGCCTCTCCACTGACCCAGTACTCTTTTAAAGGACAAACAAAAGCATATCTGCTTATTTATAGTGATTTCTTAATAATTTTTTAATAATGATTACAGTGTTTTATGGATACCTGAATTGCTTTTCTTTTAACTTTTAAATAAATTAATTAGTCCATAACAGAGTCCCTGGGTGTCATAAATGGTTAAGCTCTTGGCTGCTAACAGAAAGGTTGGAGGTTCAAATCCACTCGGAGGTGCCTTGGAAGAAAGGTCTGGTGATCTACTTCTGAAAAATCAGCCACTGAAATCAATATGAAACCCAGTTCTGCTCTGAGACACACAGAGTTGCCATGAGTTGGAATACACTCCATGGCAACTGGTTTGTTGTTTTGTTTTTGTTTTAGTCCCTAAAAGACATGTGAATTAATTGAATACAATCTTCAGCTCAAGTAACATAAAAAAAGTTCTACCTTACTTAAAGCTTTGATGTTTCTCAAGACATTTATGGACTTGTCCTATATCTGATCCAGAAAAAGTAGATGACTACCTTAGTTACCTAGCACTGCTATAAGAGAAATATCACAAGTGGATGGCTTAAACAAACAGAAGTTTATTCTCTCACAGTTTAGGAGACTAGAAGTCCGAATTCAGGGTACCAGCTCCAGGGGAAGACTTTCCCTCTCTGTCAGTTCTGGGGGAAGGTCGTTGTCATCAGTCTTCCCCCGGTCTAGGAGCTTCTCAGTGCAGGGACCTCGGGTCCAAAGGACATGCTCCACTCCCCATGCTTCTTTCTTGGTGGTATGAGGTCCCTATTCTCTCTGCTTCTCTCTTTTATATATCAAAAGAGGTTGACTCAAGAGACAACTTCAATCCTATTGACTGAATCCTGCTGAATAACATAACCGCCTCTAATCCTGCCTCATTAACATTGTAGAGGTTAGGATTTACAATATATAGGATAATCATATTCTATCAGGCCTCATCATGGAGATGATTTCATCGTTATATGACTGCCAAACTACTTCATCACTGACAAATCACTGAAAATCATAGCCCAGCCAAGCTGACACATAACCTTAATGATCACAGTGACCTTATACCAGTCTCTCTACTTCCTAGTCAATAAAAGATTTGGATAAGATGATCTCTAAGCTTCCTTCCATTATGAAAATCCAAAATGTCACAACTGTAAAATAACGTCGTCCCTGGATCTGGATCTGGCTCTTACTGTGCACTGTCACCCAGGTGAAGAGGACCTTGGCGTGGAGGACCTCGTGTTCTGCCTTTGGTACGCATTCAGGAGGCAAATACAAGGGGAATTATCAAAATAGTGAGCAGGATATTTATGGTCCTTGAATTAGAATGTGTGACAGCTTTGTGAAAGAATAAACCTCAGAGTGCCCAGTTTCTCTCCTTCCTGCTAAGGGGATTTGTTCTTATAAGTCCTATTAAATAGGTAAATCCCCTGTGTATCCGAGAGAGCACAGACTAACAAACATCAATTTACTTACAACTGTTTGCTTGCTACATCTTCGGTAGGTGCTTACCTAATTCTTTTAAAAAATGTATCCACTGAAGCTCAAATTTATATGCCATATTTAATTAGTTTGGTTTAAATAAACCTCACACAATAGCTTTTTCAGAAGGTAGATTGTTAAGATATGAATACAAGCTTGAAAAAATCTCTAGCACTGCCGAAAAAAATAAATAAATAAAGTAAACTGAAGAACTTTATTCAGTGAACTATACAGAATTATCAAATTTCTACCATATTTAAGTGCAGACAAAGAAAAGAATTACAGGCAACCAAATGGAATTAAGTTCACATCCGATATTTACAGAGGTGTCCACAGTTGTGTGGAGTCAATTCTAACTCATGGAAACCTCATGTGTGGCAGGATAGAACTGAGTTCCATAAGGTTTTTAATGGTTGACTTTTTGGAAGATGGCCAGGCCTTTCTTCCTAGGTACCTCTGAATGGACTTCAACCTCCGACCTTTCACTTAGCAGCTGGGTGAGTTAACCGTTTGTACCACCCAGGGACTCCTAGAAAGACATAAGCACATAGAATTTGGGGTCATGGAGACTTGGCTTTGAAATTCGGCTTTATTAGATGTAGGACTGTGGGCTCAAGACAATCTTTAGGCCTCAGTTTCCTTAGCTGTTAAAAAAAAGGGGGGGAGGAGGGGGCAATAATAAAATCTACCTCATAGGGAAAGAACGTTGAACATAGTTCAATTCATTGTGAGGACATTGCACATAGTAATTCCTCAATAAACGGTAGCTATTTTTTATTACAATAACAAATCAACATTTTGAAGGAGAATAGATCAGCTCTGTATAGTCTTGGAAATTAAATGAGAACGATCTACCCTTTTGTTTTCTTCTAGTCATCACCTTTATTTGTTTTTTAATCTGGGGAGAAATTTCCCTTGCAGAAATATAGCTGTGCATGCTGTGAGTTTTTATTTACATTTGCCAGGGATCCTCAGTCTTTTGACTTGGGCTGTTCAGAGTGAAGTGTCCACAAGTAGCAGGAGAAGGAAAAGTAAGGCTGCAGTCCTTTTTTTTTCAAAGGAATCTCAGGGATTTCCTGAGAATATGGGGCTAGCAGGGCATTGGAAGACCTATCAGGTAACACCTTTCGATTTATGCATGCATCGAGCTTCTTATGGAATGCATTACGAAGTTAGGCTTGCCATTACTCTGCAAACCCATTCCTTGGAAACAACTGATGCTCTTCTCTAGTTTGTTTGTTTTTTCATGTGCCCTCTTGTTGTTCTAATGCAGTTGCGCATCTACCTATAATGTTTTAGAGCCAGTAAGGATGTCCCCTCACATGGGAGTTCATGATCCCAAATCATTTAATCTAAGAACACTTAATAGTAGAACTAAAACCATAACTTTGCTTTATAGTTTTGAGGCACTGTAAATTTTGGTTTTCTTTAAGCCCTAAACTAATGTGCTAATGTTTGTTGAAATATTACATACACCAGTTTATTGATACTTGGAAGAATAAATTTTCCTGGCAATCTGTCTCTGCAGGTTCCATTTCATGTGGGCACAAGGGTAGGTTAAAATGCTACTCGTCTAGCACACATAATGTGAAAATACCATGAAAAGAAGCCCCGTTGTTCCCTGTACCAACCTTACTATGACTGCCATGTAAAACCTGCTGGGCCATGTATTTCACACAGGGGCAGATTATCCGATAGGCAAGGTAAGCACCATGCTTACCTTGCTTACCAGATCTTCCGTGGTGAACAATTTCACATGGATTTTACCATATCAAAACTGTTCACTACAGATTAGTAAGTAAGCGCAAATAAGCCTGTGCTTACCTTGCTTACTGGGTCATCTGCCTTTGTCAGGGATTTTACATTTGAAAAGAGGTGTTGATTCTGTAGGAAGGTGCTGTGGGGTTGGAGAGAGACAGATGCCAGCCATGCCCAGAAGCAGAATCTTTGAGGTGGTGAAAAATAAGAAATTATTCACTACAGATGATCTGGTAAGCAAGGTGAGCACTGTGCTTACCTTGCCTATTGGATAATTCCCCAGTTTACTCATGTTAATAAGTGCATTTTAAAATGGCACAGAATGTCTTCCTCACAGAGACAAAAAATGCTCACAGTATGAAAAACATCAAAAGCAGAAAAAGTTAAGTAGTTGCAACAGGTACAGATCTCAGGCAAAGAACTACATCAAGGCATGGAATCTTAGATCAAATATGCCTGCTTTTTCCTTTTACCCTCTGGGGTCGTTCCTCTGATAAATAATTCACAGACTGCAGTGCAAAGTAGTTTGCATACTGACAAGATTAAAAAGAATGCTTTGTCTGGGTTAAATTTACAATCTGAAACCTTCCTTTAAAATGTCAAGAAGGTAATTAATTTAAGAAGGTTTGCCAAGCGGAGTCTCCGACCCTGTCAGAAAAATTTCATTTCCTGAGGGTGAAGGGGATGCTGCATTTATCTTTCCCAAATGCCTGTTTTGGTTTCCATTTTAAGACCAGTTTTCCTCTTCCTAATATGCCTTTTAGAGCCCTTTATCTTTTTAAGCAAAAATTAACCCAGTATTCTTTCCTGGTGGATTTTTGAAGCTTACCTAGCATAGTTTGCAAATTACCTCTGAGTGGGGACTCAAGTACAGGTCAGACCTTTTGACACCAACAGAAGAGGAGCATTTTTCACCAAGAGCACTCTCCCCTGCCTGAACATTCAAACAAGCATTTTGAGTAGCAGCGGGAAATGCATAAATTCGACAGCAGGAAGATTCGCTTTTGGCATAGCAAAACATCCTGTCCCACATATGCTCAGTAGTGTGCATTCTTATGAATGAATGCTATGACAATCAGTGGGGCTTTTACAGCAGCTCTGCAAGCCAAGTTTACTGGTGTAAAATTTTATTAGCAACTGTGTCCCCTTAGCTAATCCCTGGAGGCATCACGAAAGAGATTAAACAATGCTTTTTGCCTTTTGGGGAAACCCTGTGGTGTAGTGGTAAGTAGTACGGCTGCTAACCAAGAGGGTCGGCCGTTCAAATCCGCCAGGCGTTGCTTGGAAACTCTATGGGGCAGCTCTACTCTGTCCTATAGGGTTGCTATGAGCCGGAATTGACTCGATGGCAGTGGGTTTGGTTTTGGTTTTGGTTTGCCTTTTGGAAACCTAATCCAAAATCCCTGTATCATGTGTGCACACACACATACACATGGCAGAAAAGACAAATGTTTTATTGACCCACTAGAAGCATGTTGCACTTTCTTGTAGAAATAGTTTGCCATGGTTGCAAAGCTAAATAGATGTCATTTCACTGATGCTAATCAGGACAAAACAATTTCACCTCTAATTTACTTTCAGGAAACGAAGGTCAGCTGAAATGTGTCTTAATGCTAAATGAGAAGAAAAGTAGATCAAATATATGGAATTCTAAGAATCTCATGATTTTCATGCAAATCTAAGTCATCAAATGTGATCAATAGGGAGGCTTTTGAATGCTTAGTTGTCCTCCCTAGTTACCAGTTTTTGAGCCTGGTGAATGAAGTGTTTCACTTGCTACAAGTCACTTTTTGACTTGCTACAAGGCACTTTTCTGGGATTTTCCTTCTATGTCTTGCGCCGTCTTGGTGGGGTCAGGATGTGCTTTATCAGTTTGACAGCTGCGGTCTCTGAGGGTTTAGAAAAACAGAAAGTAGACAAATCATTTTGCAATGCCATCACTCATCACCGTTACACTGTGTGAAAAGGGATCTTATTAAGTGTGCACCTTTGTTTTCTCTTTTGTGGAGTCTACACTATTAGGACTATTAAGGACTAAGGAGCACCTGACCCAAGCCATGGTGTTTTCAGTCGCCTCATGTGCATGAAAAAGCTGGACAATGAAGAAGGAAGACCAAAGAAAAATTGACACCGTTGAATGATGGTGTTGGTGAAGAATATTGAATATACCATGGACTGCCAAAAGAACGAACAAATCTGTCTTGGGAGAAGTACAGCCAGAGTGCTCCTTCGTCTCACATAGTTTGGGCCAGTTATCTGGGAGGACCAGTCCCTGGAGGAGGACATCATGTTTGGTAAAGTAGACTGTCAATGAAAAAGAAGAAGACCCTCAATGAGATGGATTGACACAGTAACTGCAACGATGGGCTCCAGCATAACAATGATGGCGCAGGAATGGAGCAGTGTTTTGTTCTGTTGTACATAGGGTGACTATGAGTTGGAAGCCACTCAATGGCCCCTAACAACAACACCCTAATGACACTATTAGTATGCCAAAACTCACCACTGATCCTTTCACTTAGAGGATTTATCTTGTTTTTTTGAAATTTTAGTAGATTTCAAACATTTTGGGAACTCATGGTGGTATAAATTAAAAACAAGTAAAATATTGCCTCGTGCAAATTAGTATAATGGTAAAGCTCACAGCTAAAAAAGCAGTGAAAATTTAAAAAAATCTGTATTTTCCCTTTACTCTAGGGATTCTTTTTGGAAAAATTTACATTATTCTAGTTTTTTTCAAAGAAAGGAGTGAAGTTCTTTGGAAAGTGATTCTGGAAGAATATTTAATTTGAAAGTGATAGTGTTGGTTATAGGAAGACATATGTACTGGGAAGGAGTGTAAACTTGGCCTATAGGACACCATGAAGGATTCATTAAGGTGTTTTGACTTTCATGCAACAGCAGGCTGTACTTTATTCTACCAAAACAGCCTTGGCTGGGATCTTGAGTTTTTACAGGCTGATTTTTGGCAGCAGACTGCCAGGCCTTTTTTTCCTAGTCCATCTTAGTCTGGAAGCTCTGCTGAGACTTGTTCAGCATCATAGCAGCACACAAACCTCCACGGACCAATGGTTGGTGGCTATGCCTGAGGTGCACTGACCAGAATCAAACCTGAGTCCCCAGCATGGAAAGCAAGAATTCTACCACTGAACCACCACTCTGCTCACCTTCTGAAACTATCCCAAGCCCTTTAGTTTAAAGTGATATAATGTACATGCACAGCTGGGAGCTATAAACCAAAGCAAACCCATTGCTCTCCAGCTGATTCCAATTCATAGTTACCCTATAGGACAGAGTGCAACTTTGCCATAGGGTTTCTGTTATGGATTGAATTGTGTCCCACCAAAATGTTGTCAACTTGGCTAGACCTTGATTCCCAGTATTGTGTGGTTGCCCTGCAACTTGTGATCTAATGTAATTTTCCTATGTGTTATAGATCTTAATCTCCCTGTGGTTAATGAAGCAAGATTAAAAATATGTTAAAGAAGGTTAGAGTAAGATGCAACACCTTTACTCAGGTCAAAGCCCAGATCTGATGTAAGGGGAGTTTCCCAGGGGTGTGGTCTACATCACCTTTTTGTCTTACAGGAGATAAAAAGGAAGGAGAAGGGAGCAGAGAGAGGGGCAACTCCTACTACCAAAAAAAGAGTGCCAGAAGTAGAGCACATCCTTTGGACCCTGGGTCCCTGTACCGAGAAACTCCTAAATAAGGGTAAGATTGATGACAAGAACCATCCCTCGGAGCTGACAGAGGGAGAAAGTCTTTCCTGGGAGCTGGTGCCCTGAATTCAGACTTCTATCCTCCTAAACTGTGAGAGAATAAACATCTGTTTGTTAAAGCCATCCACTTGTGGTATTTCTGGTATAGCAGCACTAGCTAACTAAGAAAGTTTCCAAGGCTACAATCTTTAGAGAAGCAGACTGCCACATCTTTCTCCCTCGGGTTGGTTGGTGGGTTGAACTGCCAACCTTTTGATTAGCAGCCAAGTGCTTTAACCACTGCACCACCAGGGCTCCTTACTGTGTGTATGTATATGTGTATGTGTATAAATGGTTTTCCCCAATCTTCTTAGTTCCAGGGCTTTTCAATCTGTACACTTCTCTCATTCTGCAGTGAGAGACAAACTCAATCAGCACCCCAATGAAGAACATAAACAAGGATTGATGCCACCCGAATTTCTACCTCAGTATACAAAAATATATATAATTATCTCTTGAAACTAACTAGTCACTAGACAATTTTGTAGGAAGTAATTGACAGTTAGAACTAGGAAGCATGTGAAATTTAGCGTCTTGAAGCAAAATTAAATGTATAGGTGTTATCTAGACCCTGAGAAAATTTACCAATAAGCTTTGAGGTCAGGCCTATTGAATTGCTATAGAATATTTAAACGAGGAAAAACGTAATAGAAAAATAAAATATTCTATCTCAGACATAACTCAGCTTTTGGAAGTCTGGATAGGTGAGTGGTGGGAGCTACCAGCTAACATTTGAGGCAGGAAAGGTGAGTTGATATGTTACGGTGTGGCTTTCTGCAGCCAGCCTGATAGATTTACATTTAATTCACTAGTAAAGAATGGGAGCTCATGATTTTGGAATAATTGCTGCATATAAGGCGAGCCTAGAGGTTGGAAAACTGGTTAGAAGTCATTCCAATAATGCTGATAAGAAGCCACGCAGGCCTGAGCTAGAGTGGTGGTCTTGGGAATAGAAGGGAGGAGACAGAGTGTGTGGATTTTATGAGATTTGGCAGCTGACTGGATGGAGGAAGTGAAGAAGAGAAATGAAAGATGGCTAATTTCTGGCACAGCTTGGTACCCTATGCAATGCCCTGGTCAACACCCAAGAGGGATACTATAATGGACAAGCTCTGTTTGAGAAATTAATTCTTTAGGTCCCTGCATCATGGTCTTACCTTTTCTTGACTCTGAGTTGCTTAGTTACTGAATTTTAAATTCAGTAATTTTTAATTTATTCTCTGGCTCCATTCTTGCTTTGTCCCACCAGTGTAAAGCACCATTTGACCTTTGTCTGAGCTCTTAACATTTTTTCTTCCTTTTTCTCCCCCATCTTCAATTTCAGCTGGTGTAATTCTTCCTGATAGGGCGTTTATATGAACAAAAACCCTGGAAATGTATTTTTATTGTGCAGCCTAACAGTCTTGCCTGTCCCCCAATGTACATCCACCAGTGCCCTTAAATGTAGCTCTGATCTAGTGTTATATGCTCCATTCTCTGTCTAGAGTAGTCCTGGGAATTTGAAATTTCTAGTATAGGCGACTGGAATGAATTTTCAATAAGAGGTTATTATGTCTGAAGGAAAATCAAGTTTGTTTGAAGGAAGATTGGGGGTAGATTCAGGTTTTATGGTACTTAAAAAAGAAAATATAGGGCTAATAAAATTTGGAATCCTCTTTAAGAAAAAGAATATAAAATGATAAATAAAAATTAGGTACAAATGGAAAAAATATTTAGAATGAGAAAAGATTACATCAAATTATAAATTCAAAAAAGCTGACAAACATCAAAATATCAAAATTCCAGAAAAATGTAATTATATTTTACTAATTAACTGTCTGATATGCCTGATATGCCTTTAAAATAGTTATGTCCTTACTTTTTTTTTTGACTTCTTACTTTTTGGTCATATTCTCATATGACACCAATTTTGTAATATCACTATCTAGAGAGAGAATAGGAAAGGTAATTTGGTCTTTTCTCTAATATAGTTAATTAAAAATTAATAGTTGGGATGATAAAGCATTCAACATCACCCACAGATATATTCATTACTTGCAGAACAACCAAAAGTATGTCTTACAAATATAGAAATTCTAATAAATTCTATTACATGTAATTTCCATGGACAAAGAAAAATAAGTTACATTTGTAATTGTACTCACTAAATTATATTTGCCTAGCAGAAGAGAACTTCTGTTTTGATTAGGTATCAATGAGAACTAAATTTTTTGTTAACAATTTTACCTGTCTGAGGAATTTTCCATAGACCAACTTCTGGTTTTTCATATTTCAACCCTGTTTCTCTTTCATTATCCACATACTTCTTGTGTCTAGCACACTAGGACTCATTTATGTGATGGGGCCTCAAGTCTAGCACCTTTGTGTCATGATGAGTGAGTCAGCACAGTAGACAGTAGGAGTATTGCAACGATGGCTAGATATAACTTAACTATATACCGAAGTGACTGAAAGCCACATAAATATATCCCATTAAACCAAACAAAATATATCAATTTCCCCTTAGCAAGATGCCAAAAATGCCATGGACCATTTGACTATCACTCTACATGAGAGAGGAAACCCTGGTGGCATGGTGGTTAGGAGCTATGGCTGCTAACCAAAAGTTCAGCAGTTTGAATCCACCAGGAGCTCTGGGAACCTCTATGGGGCAGTTCTACTCTGTCCTATGGGGTCACTATTAGTTGGAATTGGCTCAACTGCAACAGGTTTGGTTTTGGTTTGCAATGAGAGAAATTGATGATTTGGAAATCATATTGGAAAGAGTGAATGGTCTTAACCAATTGTGGTTAAAATATCTTACTTTTGCAAATTTCACAGAAAGATAGGATTGTGTGAACATATTGCTTCTAGAGCCTTAGAAATGGCCCATGAAAGTGAAGGGTCCTAAAATGTAAGCTTAATTGGATTCATGGTAAATTGACTTTGGGGGAAGATATTGACTTTGGTTTTGGATTTGTTGACTTTAAGTTACTTGTAGAACGCCCATGGGGAGGTGCCCAGCTAGCATTTGGTATTGGGGCTAATGTTTGGGAGAAAGAATTGGCACAGAGATAGAAGTGGAGGTATGTTGGCAAGAATCCCCCCATACTTAAAGTTATGGAGATGAGATGAGTGACTTATTATTGGGGACAGTGTGTAGATAAAATAGAATCTTGGGTAGATATATATATTTAGGGGAAGAAGAAAAAGAAGAACTTCAGATAAAGTAAAAGAAATGAATCAAAGAGGTAGAAAATTAATCAAGATAATGTAATGTCTAGAGAAAAGCAGGGAACTTAGTTGGAACTTGTAGTTTCCTATTGCTGCTATAACAAATTACCACAGATTCAGTGACTTAAAACAGCACAAGTGTTTTATTTTACAATTTTGCAAGTCTGAAGTCCAAAATGAGTTTCACTGGGTTAAAATCAAATATGTTTGGCTGGCACAAACGGTCTGTGCTTGACTTCTAACTGAAAGTTTGGTGGTTCAAACCCACTCAGCCATGCAGTGGATAAAGTCCTGGCAATCTGCTTCCGTAAAAGTCACGGCCAAGAAACCTTTGTGGAGCTCAGTTCTACTCTATAACACCCGGGATTGCCATGCGTCAGGACTGACTAATTGGCAACAAGTTTGGGTTTTGTTTGGTTTGGGTTAAAATCAAGAAGTTGGCAAGGCTGTGTTTCTTTCTGGAGGTTCTAAGGGATAATCTATTTTCTTGTCCTTTCCAGCTTCTAAAGGCTGCCTGTGTTACTTGGCTCATGGCCCCCTTTCATCTTCAGAGCCATCAATGAGTGGCCAAATCTTTTTCACATTTCATCTCGGACTCTTCTGCCTCCTTCTTCCCCATTTAAGGGCCATTACGATTACAGTGGGCTGCCCAGATTATCCAGGATAATCCCCATCTCAAGGTTATCTGATTAATAATCTTAATTCCATGTGCTACCTTAGTTTCCCTTTGCCACATAGCATATTCACAAGTTCCAGGGATTAGGATGTGGACATCTTTGGGGGCCATTATTCTGCCTCTCACAGTACTTAACAAATGTTTATTGAATGAATGAATGACCATCAAGAGAAGAACAAGTTTTAAGATGGAGAGGTGGTGAACTGGATCAAGTTATGCTGAGATAAATAGGATAAACACTGAGAAAAACATTCTAGACTTGATAACTAGGAAGGTACTAGTGGCCTTTGAGAAAGTGTTTCAGCAGCTTGTTGGCTTGGGAAGTCAGATTTCAGAAGATTGTTTAATGAGCTGGGCTGAGGAACTAAAGGCAGAGAATTTTAATTGCCATATGAAGTAAGAAGTAAAAGGAAAACCTCAGAACAATGATTCAGAGGGATGGTAGAATTCCTAGAAGTATTTATTTTTTTTATTAAGATGGAAGATACAATTATTTTTGTAGGTCAAGGGAATAGAGACAGTATGTAGGAAGACATAAAAATATCCAAGAGGAAGATGGAATAATTGATAGGTTAATATCTTGAGAGAAGCAAGGATTAGGACCAAGATCATAAGAGGAAGGCAGACCCTTAGGGAAAGTAGGAAGGGGGAAATTCTTTCTCTGAGACAGAAGGAAGAAAGGATTAGGGAAGAAACAGAGACAGGTGCATAAGGAGAAAAGAGTTCAGAGAATTTAGGTTAAACCAAAAAACCAAACCCAGGGCCGTTGAGTCGATTCCGACTCATAGCGACCCTATAGGCCAGGGTAGAACTGCCCCATAGAGTTTCCAAGGAGTGCCTGGCAGATTTGAACTGCTGACCCTTTGGTTAGCAGCCATAGCATTTAACCAGTACGCCACCAGGGTTTCCAAAATTTAGGTTAGATGATCTTAACTTAATCAGTAAGTAATAGACATAGATGCCTGAAGACAGTAGAGAAGTTTGGGACATTGGGAGATCAGAAGAGGTTTAGAACAAATTCTGGAGGTTGGGAGAGATGGTCCAGCATAGATATTTGAAATACCTGATTAACAGCACAGATGGCAAAAAGGAAGTAAGATACCATGCCTTTAAAGTGATCCTGCCAAATTTCTAATTTTCCTGGCAATACTCAGCCATCTGTGAGTGGAGTAGAAAAACAGTGGGGTTTCCTGGGGTGTAGTACAGAGGAAAAACAGTGAAGGCACACAGAATTCTCCCAAGAGCATTGCATGAATGGTTGATCACATGGTCCAGCTTGGATATAGAGGGGTGTGATCTGGACTGAGGGAAATGGGCTGTGAGACCAGAAAAAAGAGGGGTCAGGGACTTGGAAGCAATAATAACGGAACCCAGGCTCAGGAGGAGTAAACAAATAAGATGTGAAGAATGACAAAGAAATCTGAAAGCAGAAAGTGCTGAAGTGTGAGAGGATAAAATATAACGGAGATGGCAGTAATCTTATTATCAAAGTTGAAGGAACTAGAGCATCAGAGTGTTGGACGATCACCAGCATGAACATTGAAGGGAGGATGTGACTGTAAAGGAAATGTTAAAATCACAACAGAAGAGGAAGAGTCAGTAGAAAACAATACTGGATAGAAGGTAGATGGCATGGACTTGAGAAGAGAGATTATTGAAAGACAGCCATCAAACAATGGCCTAGAGGTGATAGTGGGGGCTAGCGATGACACTGACTCTTTTGTTATCTCAGGGAGATTTGGAGAGTAACATCCATTCAATAAGTATTCAAAAAGCCAATATGTAACAGGCACCGCACTAGGGAGTGAGCATACAATGAACAGACACAATCTATTCCTATGTGTTTTACATTCTAGTGGGAGAGACAGACAATACATTAACATATATACAGCTGTAAATCATGGTAAGTTCTAGAAGAAAACGAGCGT
The DNA here is from genome assembly GCF_030014295.1 of Loxodonta africana. NCBI lineage: Eukaryota > Metazoa > Chordata > Mammalia > Proboscidea > Elephantidae > Loxodonta > Loxodonta africana. Next base: position 78,770,779 of record NC_087345.1, on the reverse strand, counting down.
AATGCTATTTTGAGAGAGAAACTCAAAATATTCTTACTTGATTTATTTGTATACCAATAACAAGAGTGGGGAGTGTTGACTCACAGCCTGAGTAATCATTTTAAAACATATATCAGATAATACACTCCTTCTGTTAACACTCTTCTATTATACTTTGCATAGACTCCAAATTCCTTGTCGTTAGTTGCTTTTGAGTTGGCCCTGCCTCATGGAGCACTCAAGAACAACAGAATGAAATGTATTCTGGTCCTTCGCCCATTTTCATGATTTTTGGTATGCTCAGGTCCATTTTTGCAGCCATTGTGTATTTTCAGTGCCTTCTAACCTAGAGGGCTCATCTTCCAGCACTATCCTGGACAATATTCTGTTATGATCCATAGGGTTTCCATTGCCTAATTTTGGAAGTAGATCACCAGGCTTTTCTTCCTAGTCCCTCTTAGTCTGGAAGCTACACTGAAATCTGTTCACCATGGGTAATCCTGCTGGTATTTGAAACACTGGTGGCATCACTTCCATCATCATTATAATTGCAACACCCAAGCCAAACTGACTGATGGGTGGTGGCCAAATTCCTTACCATGGTAAAAAAGACCCTGAATAATCTGATTCAATAAACCTCTCTATACTCTTTTCTTTCCATTCTCTGCCTTGCTTTCTCACTCCAATCACCTTGCCTTCCTTTCACTTCTTGAGTATGCTGATCTCTTTCCCATGCAGGTCCCAGACACCACCTTTCCCACAGCCCTCCTGCACCCACCCACCTACCTTCTTTCAGCATGTCTCCTTCTTTTGAGAGAAGCTCTCATTGCCCTCCCCTGCTCTATTATCTTTGATTCCTCTGTCCTACTTTCCATATCTCATCCATCAATGAGACTTGTCATTTTGGCCTCTTAAACCTGTCCTCTCAAGTCCATCTCTTCTTTGATAGCTTTACCACCACCATATCAGTTCAACCTATCATCATCTCTCACCGGTAACAGTTTATAATTTCCAATCTTGTCATAAAAGACTGACTGGTGGAAGGCCAGCTGTCCCTTTTCTAGGAATCCTAAACAGGAAAAGTTTAAAGCTGAACTGTCTGATTCTGAATGCAAGTTTTTAACCATAGTTGCCAACTCATGCTCAAATGGGCAGACCAGCCCCATCATGGTTCCCTGAACTCTTACCTCCCCAGCAGAGGGGAAACAGAGATTACAGAATTTACAAGCCTTTAAGGGTAGTTGGAGTGGTCCAAAGAGTTAACATAGTAGGCTGCTAACCAAAAGGTTGGTGGTTAGGGCCCACCCAGAGGCACCTCCAAAGAAAGGCCTGGAGGTCTATTCCCCAAAAATCAGCCATTGAAAACCCTATAGGACACAGTTCTACTCTGACACTCAAGGGGTCATCATAAGTCAGAATGACAATTGGTATAAGGGTAGTTAAGTGTGTTAGTTTTTAACTGACAGTTGAGTTGTCTGGTGGAGAGGTCGTTTTGCGGCTTTGGTGTCAAATATATCGAGATTCAAAATCTAGCTTTACCTATTACAAGCTATGTGTACTTTGATTACTGCCTAGACTCCCTGATGTCTCAGTTTTCTCATAAATAAAATGGGAACAGCACCTCCTTTGAAAGGCTATTCTGAGTTTAGTGTAATCGTCAAGCAAAGTGATGGCCCAGAAAGCGCTAATTCTGTTCACTTCCTTCTCATATTCCTCCCAGGAGACAGGGGTACAAATCTCTGGAAGAAATTCCAGGCATTTTGAACCATTACAGTCACTGGCACAAAGACTGCCTCATGAGGCAACTCAGAATTCAATCTACATGCTATGTAAAACGTGGAAAAACTGGATTTGGTAATTCTTAAAAACCCCATGGAGATAACGTAGAAAATAGTCATTTTTTTCTCTCTCTCTTTTGTTTATTTATTTATTTATTGTGCTTTAAGTGAAACTTTACAATTCAAGTCAGTTTCTCATACAAAAACTTATACATGCGTTGTTATGTGACCCTAGTTGCTCTCCCTATAATGTGACAGCACGTTCCTCCTCTCCACCCTGTATTTCCCGTGTCCATTCAAAGCGCTCCTGTCCCCCTCTGCCTTCTTATCTCACCTACAAAGGGGAGCTACCTACATAGTCTGAGGTGTCTACTTGAGCTAAGACACGCACTAGTCACCAGTATCATTTTATGTCTTTTAGTCTAGTCTAATCTTTGTCTGATGAGTTGGCTTAGAGAATGGTTTTAGTTTGGGCTAACAGAGAGTCTGGGGGCCATGTCCTCCGGGGTCCCTCCAGTCTCAGCCATGCCATTAAGTCTGGTCTTTTTACTGGAATTTAAGTTCTGCACCTCACTTTTCTCCTGCTCACCAGGGACTCTCTGTTGTGTTCCCTGTCAGGGTAGTCATTGGTGATAGCTGGGTACCACCTAGTTCTTCTGGTCTCAGGCTCATGAAGTCTCTGGTTTATGTGGCCCTTTCTGTCTCTTGGGCTCATATTTTCCTCTTGTCTTTGGTGTTCTTCATTTTCCTTTGCTCCAGGTGGGTTGGAACCAATGGATGCATCTTAGATGGCTACTTGCTAGCTTCTAAGACCCCAGATGCCACTCACCAAAGTGGGATGTTTTCTTAATATACTTTGTTATGCCACTTGACCTAGATGTCCCCTGAAACCATGGTCCCCAGACCCCTGCTTCTGCTACTCTGTCTCTTGAAGTGTTTGGTTGTATTCAGGCAACTTCTGAGCTTTTGGATTAGTCCAGTTGTGCTGACTTCCCCTGTATTGTGTGTTGTCCTTCCCTTTCCCTAAAATAATTCCTGTATTAGTGAATACCCCTCTCCATCCCTCCCTCCACACCCTCATAACCGTCAAAGAATGTTTTCTTCTGTGTTTAAACCTTTTCTTGAGTTCTAATAATTGTGGTCTAATACAATACTTGCCCTTTTGTGACTGACTAATTTCACTCAACATAACACCTTCCAGATTGCTCCACGGATTCATCATTGTTCTTAATCATTGCATAGTATTCCATTGTGTGAATATACCATAATTTATCCGTTGATGGCCACCTTGGTTGCTTCCATCTTTTGCTATTGTAAACAGTGCTGCAATAAACATGGGTATGCATTTATCTGTTTGTGTGAAGTCTCTTCTTTCTCTAGGATATATTCCAAGGAGTGGGATTGCTGGATTGTATGGTAGTTCTATTTCTAGCTTTTTAAGGAAGTGCCAAATAGATTTCCAAAATGGTTGTACCATTTTACGTTCCCACAAGCAGTGTACAAGTGTTCCGGTCTCTCCACAACCTCTCCAACATTTATTATTTTGCGTTTTTTGGATTCATGCTAGCCTTGTTGGGGTGAGATGGTATCTCATTGCAGTTTTGACTTGCATTTCTCTAATGGCTTGTGATTGTGAGCATTTCCTCATGTATCCGTAAACTGCCTGAATGTCTTCTTTGGTGAAGTGCCTATTCATATCCTTTGTCCTTTTTTTTAATTGGGTTGTCTTTTTGATGTTGAGGTTTTGCAGTGTCTTGTAGATTTTAGAGATTAGACGCTGTTCAGATTTGTCATAGCCAAAATTTTCTCCCCAGTCTGTAGGTTGTCTTTTTACTCTTTTTGTGAAGTCTTTTGATGAGCATAAGTGTTTGATTTTTAGGAGCTCCCAGTTATCTAGTTTCTCTTCTGGTGTTTGTGCATTGTTAGTAATGTTTTGTATAGTGTTTATGCTATGTATTAGGGCTCCTAGTGTTGTCCCTGTTTTCTTTCCATGATCTTTGTCATTGCAGATTTTATATTTAGGCCTTTGATCCACTTTGAGTCAGTTTTTGTGCACGGTGTGAGGTATGGGTCTTGTTTCATTTTTTTGCAGATGGATATCTAGTTTTGCCAGAATTTGTTAAAGAGATTGTTTTTCTCCCAATTAATGGACCTTGGGCCTTTGTTGAATATCAGCTGCTCATAAGTGGATGAATTTATGTTTGGATTCTCAATTCTGTTCCATCATTCTATGTATCTGTTGTTCTACCAGTACCAGGCTATTTTCACTACCACGGTAGTATAATAGGTTCTAAAATTAGGTAGTGTGAGGCTTCCCACTTTGTTCTTTTTCTTCAGTAATGCTTTATTTATCTGCGGCCTCTTCCCTTTTCATATGAAGATGGTGATTTGTTTCTCCATCTCATTAAAAAATGCCATTGGAATTTGTGTCGGGATTGCACTGTATCTATTGATCACTTTGGATAGAATAGACATTTTCACAATGTTGAGTCCTCCTATCCATGAGCAAGGCATGTTTTTCCACTTATTCAGGTCTCTTTTGGTTTCTTGCAGTAGTGTCCTGTAGTTTTGTTTGTATAGGTATTTTAAGTCTCTGGTTAGATTTATTCCTAAGTATGTTATCTTTTAGAGGGCTACAGTAAATGCTATGGGTTTGATGATTTCCTCTTTGACATTCTATTTGTTGATGTAGAGAAATCCAACTGGTTTTTGTATGTTTATCTTGTATCCTAATACTTTGCTGAACTCTTCTATTAGTTCCAGTAGTTGTCTTATAGATTCTTCAGAGTTTTCTGTGTATGCTTCCATATCTCTATTTGCAAATGGAAAATGCTATAATACCATTTGCAAATAGAGATACTTTTACTTCTTCTTTACATATTTGGATGCCCTTTATTTCTTTTTCTAGCCTAATTATTCTGGTTGTCAGTTTTTTATAGATGGTCAAAACTGAAGAATGTCCCATGTGTTGTTCCTTATTTACCCTAAGGTATTATGTTTACACAATCCAAAGAATCATATTATTTAAGAGCTGGAAGAGTCTTTAGAGATCATTTTTTGGTGCAGTAGAAATAACTCTGTCCCTGCAGTCAGGAGATAAGGATTCAAGTCCTGAATTTTCAGCAGACTAACCATTTGTCCCCTAGTATCTGTCCTACTCACCTCATTGAGTGGTTAAGCCTTTGTCAGGATGACTCAGATTCCTCAGGAGCATGCCTGAGGTTCAATAGGTGATTATTGCTTTAATCAACTGTTGTTTTTGTTTTGTTTAATAATTTTAGACTTTTGTCTTAATAATAAGGGTGAGGTTGTCAGTGTAAGAAGTGAGGAGGTATGTCCAGAAAAGCCAATGGGTTTGAGGGAGAAAGATATAGAGAGCTACAGAGGCTGTGTAATTTAACCACTTCCCTCAGTCACCTCAAGAAAGCTTCAATGAACCTGCAAAACACTGCAGTAACTTTGGAACTTGACTCATGTACTTTCAGATGATGTGGAAGGCTGGCCTGCAGGACTGTCTCTGCTGAATCCAAGGCTGTTCCCCAAAATTTAATAACATGTGGATGACTTAAATGGCAAATTAAATAATACTTGTGAAAGCACCTCGACAATGCAACAGGGTAATCAGATGTAAGTTGCTGTTCTTTACTTTAACACTTCGATTTTGCACATGAAAAACTTTCTGAAACTCAAAGGTTATGTGATTTGCATAAGGATATTTAACCTACTTTATAGAGATTTGGTGAGAACTCTGTAAGGTCCCTAGTTGGCATGAACAGTTTGCTCTTGACTACTGATTTAGGAAATAATATTGGAGTCATTATTCCCTGGCCTTGAGCATAGAGAATGTGACCCAGCTGGAGCTGGGCTCACATGGACACACAAAGACACAACTGGGCCCTGAGGTACAAAGACAATAGATAGGATAATCTTGGAAAATATCTTTTAGGGAACATTTCACATAAAAAGAAACACAAAAGACTTTCCATTCTTATATTTTTTCTATTAGCATTTAGTGAATAGAAAATCTGTTGAACCAATGAAGACCCTCCTGACTGTCGTTACTGAAACCTGTACCAATGATTGTTGTTGTTGTTGTTAGGTGCCCTAGAGTCGGTTCTGACTCATAGCGACCCCATGTACCACAGAACGAAACTCTGCCCGTCCTGCACCATCCTTAAAATCGTTGTTATGCTTAAGCCCATTGTTGCAGCCACTGTGTCAATCCATCTCGTCAGGGGTCTTCTTCTCTTCAGCTGACCGCTGTCCTTCTCCAGGGACTGATCCCTTCTGACAACATGTACAAAGATTTTAAGACACAGTCTCACTGTCCGCGCTCCTAAGGAACATTCTGGTTGTACTTGTTCCAAGGCAGATTGGTTCGTTCTTTTGGCAGTCCATGGTGTATTCAATATTCTTCATCAACACTGCAATTCAAAGGCATCAATTTTTTTTCGGTCTTCCTTATTCATTGTCCAGCTTTCACATGCATATGGTGCAATTGAAAATACCATGGCTTGGGTCAGGCACACCTTAGTCTTGCTTTTCAAGTGTTGCTTTTCAACACTTTAAAGAGGTCTTTCGCAGCAGATTTGCCCAACGCAATGAGTCTCTTGATTTCTTGACTGCTGCTTCCATGGCTATTGATTGTGGATCCAAGTAAAATGAAATCCTTGACAACTTCAATCTTTTCTCCATTTATCATGATGTGGCTTATTGGTCCAGTTGTGAGGATTTTTGTTTTCTTTATGTTGAGGTGTAATCCATATTCAAGGCTGTGGTCTTTGATCTTCTTTAGTAGTGCTTCAAGTCCTCTTCACTTTCAGCAAGCAAGGTTGTGTCATCTACATAATGTTAATGAGTCTTCCTCCAATCCTGATGCCCTGATCTTCTTCGTGTAGTCCAGCTTCTCAGATTATTTGCTCAGCATACGGATTGAATAGGTATGGTGAAACTATAGAACCCTGATGTACAGCTTTCCTGACTTTAAACCACTCAGTTACCCCCTGTTCTGTCCAAAAAACTGCCTCTTGATCTATGTACAGATTCCTCATGAGCACTATTTAGTGTTCTGGAATTCCCATTCTTCGCAATGTTATCTATAATTTGTTATGATCCACACAGTCAAATATCTTTTCATAGTCCGTAAAACACAGGTAAACATCCTTCTGGTATTCTCTGCTTTCAGCCAGGATCCATCTGACGTGAGCAATGATTTCCCTGGTTCTACATCCTCTTCTGAATCCAGCCTGAATTTCTGGCAGTTCTCTGTTGATACACTGCTGCAGCAGCTTTTGAATGATCTTCAGCGAAATTTTACTTGCATATGATATTGTTCGATAATTCCCACTTTCAGTTGGATCACCTTTCTTGGGAACAGACATAAATGTGGATCTCTTCCAGTCGATTGGCCATGTAGCCATCTTCCATATTTCTTGGTATAGACGAGTGAGCACTTTCAGTGCTGCATCTATCTGTATGTTGAAACATCTCCATTGATATTCCGTTAATTCCTGGAGCCTTGTTTTTCATCAATGCCTTCAGAGCAGCTTGGACTTCTTCCTTCAATACCATCAGTTCCATTATATGCTACCTCTTGGAATGGTTGAACGTCAACTAATTCTTTTTGGTATAATGACTCTGTGTATTTCTTCCACCTTCTTTTGATGCTTCCTGCGTCGTTAAATATTTTCCCCGTAGAATCCTTTGCTATTGCAACTCGAGGCTTGAATTTTTTCTTCAGTTCTTTCAGCTTGAGAAATGCTGAGCATGTTCTTCCCTTTTGGTTTTCTGTCTCCAGCTCTTTGCACATGTCATATAACACTTTACTTTGTCTTCTCGAGCCACCCTTTGAAATCTTCTGTTCAGTTCTTTTAGTTAATCATTTCTTCCTTTTGCTTTAGCTGCTTGACGTTCGAGAGCAACTTTCAGAGTCTCCTCTGACGTCCATCTTGGTCTTTTCTTTCTTTCCTGTCTTTTCAATGACCTCTTGCTTTCTTCATGTATGATGTCCTTCCACAATTTGTCTGGTCTTCAGTCATTAGTGTTCAATGTGTCAAATCTATTTTTAAGCCGGTCTCTAAATTCAGGTAGGATATACTCAAGGTTGTATTTTGGCTCTCGTGGACTTGCTCTGATTTTCTTCAATTTCAACTTGAACTTGCATATGAGCAATTGATGGTCTGTTCCACAGTCGGTCCCTGGCCTTGTTCTGGCTGATGATAATGTTTGTTAAGAAAGATGATTCGAAACATAGGATCACAGTTTCTAGCCAGTCTGTGAAAACGTGAAGCTTTCAATCGTTTTGCCCATTTTGTAGTGTTAATATATACTGAAGACTCTGTAATGTTCTTTGGACTTGGGCAGGCGTGGCTGTGGCAGCATGCTTGTCCGTTTTCCTATTGTTGGCTATTCTGTAATATTCCTTGGACTCAAACAGACATGGGTCTGGAGAATATCTTTTAGGGAACTTTTCACATACGCTAGAACACAAAAGACTTTCCACTCTTATCTTTTTCTATTAACATTTAGTGAATAGAAATTTGTTGGACCAGTGAAGACCCTCTTGACTGTCCATATTGAAACCTGTACCAATGATTATTGAGAGGGACAATTCAAAATATAAGATCACAGTTTCTAGCCAATCTATGAAAGAGTGAAGCTTTCAGTGGTTTTGCCCCATTCGTAATGTTAATATATACTGATGACTCTGTAACATTCCTTGGATTGGGGGAGACATGGCTGTGGCAGCATGCTTGTCCGTTTTCCCATTCTTGCTTATTCTGTAATATTTCCTTGTACTCGGGCAGACGTGGCTCTAGCAACATACTTGTCTGCTTCCCACTTTTGTCTTTTTGAATATATGCTGAATAAAACTTTCTTTTTGCTTTTACTAAACTTTGTGATTTTTTTTTTACCTTACAACACTGCTAACGTAAAGGTTGGCAGTTTGAACCCACCAACCCAGCAGCGCTGTGGAAGAGAGGCCTGGCAATTTGTTTTTGTAACAGTTATAGCCAAGAAAACTCTATGGAACAATTCTACTCTGTAACACATGGGTCGCCATGAGTCAGAATTGACTTGATGGCAACAGGTTTGTTTGTTTTGGTAAACAAGATATAAGGCACTTGGTTTAGGACCTGATACACATTAAGCACTCAATAAATTATACCAATTATTATTATCATCAATAGGTTGCTGCTGCTGTTGATAACGATGGTGATGGTTGGAGATCTGTGGAGGAGACTATTTCCTGACTCCTAGTCGAAGCTCTTTCAGTTACACTTTGCTTCTTTTGCAATTCTATCCAATTTTTATTTTTAAAGCAGTTGTTGATTTTATTATATTGTCGGTCATGAAAATATAAATTTGGTGGAATAGATTAGTGAAAATACAGGTCTGAAGGAAATTTATGTAATTTTAATAGGTTAAAATAATTGACACTCTCCATTTAACTAAAGTGCTTTATTATCTCAATAAAAGGAAGACTAGAATTTACAAATTAGATACTTCATTTAAATACCCATCAAACTCTGTTACTTTTAATGTTTAAACTATTCCAGGCCCTAAATTAGTCATTTAGTCAGGATTTGTCCAGGTGGTATTCATGTTCATTCACTATTCACTCAGAAAACCTTTACTGAGTGCCTTTTATGGAAAGCCACAGTTTTACCTAACACTTTAATTGAGCACTTCTTTTGTTTAAAACTGTGTCATGAGGGGATGGGGAAGGTAAAACTCCTGGAAGAGGAAATACACTGCTATTTACAAAATATATGTATGAAAGGACAGAAAACAATGACAAAAGATCTTATTAACAAGGGTAAATGAGTGATATTGGAGGGAGCCAGTGTATACAGGATTGTCTGGAGTTAATCCTCAAAATCTCCCTGGAGAAGGAAGAAATTATATGGTGACATCCTGAAGGCGATAAGAGGCGTGAAACAGGGAGGAAAGGATGTCCACTATTGTAGAACATGGTGGACTGGTGGCTGCTAGGCTACTTGTTTTCTTTGTTGCCTGCATTTCAGGGATTTTTCCTTAGACTTGTGGCCTCAGAAACTATTGTGCCCAGCTTTGCACATCTCCTGCCTCTACCCTAATTTCTTATGCTTCGGTGAAGAAATTGCCAAGGGTCTACTAAACAGAAGCTCCCTGCCTTCAGCTTTGGCTAGTTTTTACACTCACTAGTCATCAAGCATCCAAGACCTTAAGGAAAAATTGCTTACTAAGATAGTTCCCTTGGAGCTGGGCTCTGACCTCTCCTGTGCCCTCCTTCACGAGTCATGCAAATCCTAACTGCTGAGCTGGTTGGCTACACAGGGTGAAAAGATTCACACACAATCTATATTCAAGTAGGCCATATAAAATAATGGTAGTTTTCCAGATAATAATTGTTATTAATATAAGGGAGTTGTAATGACACATGTCCCCGAGTGGTGCAAATGGTTAAGAGCTTGACTACTAGCCAAAAATTTGGCAGTTCAAGCTCACCCAGAGGTGCCTCAGAAGGCAGGCCTGGTGATCTACTTCTGAAAGGTCGCAAGCTTGAAAACTCTCTGGAGCAGTTTTACTCTGCACACACGGAGTAGCCATGAGTCAGAATCGACTTGCCAACAACTAATAAAAACAACAAAAACATAGTGACGTGCTGTGTTGTTGTATTAGATAAAAGGATGTGAAATCCCTGCTGAATTTCAAAATAAGGACCTTCTACATTTTTTCCATCTTTCTTTAGTGGTTTTGCTTAGTTCCCTTTCCCCCAGACTTACTATTCTTTTTTTTTTTATACTTGATCCAAGCCTGTTTTTAGCTATGTAAATTTACATACTTCCTAAAATATTCTTATCTTCCATAATTTTCATCTGTGTCCTACTTTTTCTCAGCTACGACAATTATGTCAACTATGTTACTAAACTTTTTAACCATGGGTCGCCAGTTATCTCTTTTGGTAAATCCAGTGACAGTTTTTTAGTGCTCCTGCTATATGACATCTCTGCAATATTGGCATTAGTGCACCGTTACTTCTTGAATTTATTTTCCATTGGGTTGCATGAGAGAATTACTTCTCCCCTTACTTCTTTCTTTCTTCTCCTCTCCTCTCATCTTTTCTTTTCCCTTTGTTCTTTAATTTTTGTGTCAGACTGTTATCGACTCAGCATCATTCCCATCCCCATTCTCTTCCAAACTAGGGTAGGAGCTGAAAAGCTAAATTTTCCAAAACTCCCTTTCCAGTGGGGTGCTGGGTTAGGTTCTTCCAAAGAGAAGCGCTTCACAAAATTTGGAAGGTAGGAGAGAAGGGAGTCCACTTTAGTCTGGTGGCCCCTGTAGGCAGATATCTGGACATCAGAAGACACGAGACTTAAAGCAGTGTCTAGAGGAGCTACTGCAAATTGCCTGTTTTGATGCCGTGATCAGGTGAGAGTGTCATGGTTTCTATGCAACCAAATTTGCTAAAGGCCACATGTGGTTTTTCCTTCACCTTGGTACCTTAGCTCTTCAAATGTTTGTATAAATTCTTAATTATCTGTATTATATTGCATCCAGTTTGAAATAAGTCAGGCAGGCTAACTCTTATAATGAACAACCCCAAATCTTAGACCTTAACACAGTAAGTTTATTATTTCTTTTTATTGTGTTTCAGTCTAATGGAGGTAATGGTGGTAGGAGTGGAGAATAGGGGGCTCTGCTTCAAAGTGTCATTCAGAGACTTGAGTTGATGGAGACTGCCTTCTTGTGGAGGTAGCCTTGGACATTGGTATCCAGTCAGGAGACAAAGGGAGAGGGTCATACAAGATGGTTTCATGCATCAGGCCTAGAGTGACACACATCACTTCCTTACATACTGCACTAGTCAGTCACAAGAGCCAATCTAATTGCAAGAGGGGCTTGAAAATTCAGAGTAGCCATTTACCATAGTTGCTTTTCCTTGGTTCAACCCTTAGAAGTTGGTGTTTCCCTGATTTCCAAAATCAGCTCTCTTTTTCTCACTCTGCCCATTCAACCCAAAGAGTTCTTATTTGCTTTCATTGTTTCAATTTCTATCTCTGATTCTATTTCCCCTCTACTTGAAATGCCTTTTCACCTTTTGTCCTTCTGGCGAATGCTCTTCAAGGCACATATGGTACCTCTTCTCTGAAATTGTCCCTGAGAAACTCTTGGTGCCTCCTAGCTCTTTTTTACAGGGCACTATAAAAAAAAAATTTTTTTTTTTTTTTATAATAGCACTGGAAACCCTGGTGGCATAGTGGTTAAGTGCTATGGCTGCTAACCAAAGGGTTGGCAATTTGAATCCACCAGCGCTCCTTGGAAACTCTGTGGGGCAGTTCTACTCTGTCCTAAAGAGTCGCTGTGAGTCAGAATCGATTCTACGGCAGTGGGCTTTTTTTTTTTTTTTTTTGGTTTATGTTAGCACTAAACTCATTATAGTAATATAATTATTTGTTTTATTTCCCCCCACTTGACTATAAGCTTTTAGAGGGCAAGGAAAACTAATGATGTATTTTTGAGTCCCCTGCACTGATTTCTCAAACTGTAGTAGGCGCTCATTAAATATTATTGAAATAATATATTTGGGTACCTAAATATTGACAAATTTAGGTAACTGCACCAACAATCCTAGGCATTATGTCAAACATATTACAATCCTTATTAATATACATTAAAAAAAACCTTCATGATGAGGTAATGGCATGCCCATGTTGTTATTTGTTGTTACCGAGTCGGCTCCAACTCATGGTGACCTTATGTATAACAGAACAAAACGTTGTCCAGGGCCAGGATTTAACACATATTTGCAAAATGAATTGATGAAAAAGAATTAACACTTTAAATAGGGAATTTGTATACACATGCTAATATAACTTCTCCATGATTTTTTCAACAGCTTGCAAGATTCTTGTAGGTATTTTTTGGGTAGTTGGCTTTCCTTACAATAGGTCATTGCCAAGGTATACATTCAAAGTAGGTCCTCCTGGATTATAGATTTTCTGCCGTACTCATCTCCTCTAACTTGGATTCTATCTCTTTACACTCTGTTCTTCTTTCTTCTCTTCCTTCCATCTCTCTAGCCATTCCTCTCCACTAATTTATCACCACCTTTATTGAATTTGCAAGGTTGTGAAAGCAAGAACAGAGAAAGAAATGGGAAATCCATGGAGGAGCAGACATTTACCTCCATAAATTTCAATTCTTGAGGTCTCCTTTCTACCCTAGGCAGTGATTTTAACAAGTATTGGGTTTATTTAGGCCAGACATTACCAAAAACTATAATTGTGACATAAACAATGCCATGCCTATAATTTGTCTAGGGGCTAATATCTTTTCTCTAAATTAGTACTAGATCAATACCCTGGTAAGTTGTCAGGGGTATTGCACTGAAGGCATGTTTTGTAAACAAATAAACTAACATTTTATCCAGCTCATTAGACATTCTGCTTGACCCTGGGGGAGGGAGTATACAAAGAGACAAAAGCAAGTTCTTTGTCCTCAAATAATTTACAATTCCTATACAAATTTGAGATGTTGGTAATTTATGCTTATGGAAGAATCCATAGAATGTACTGTACAAAATTCTTTAAAACTCATCTTTATAGTCTATTTCAAATCAAATGCTTTCTTGTCCATCTTCATTACTTCTATGATTTTATTTGCATTCATCATCATATTTTTTATTCCTATGCTTATATTTGCACTAGTAGTTCACTCATTCTGCAGATGTTTAACGGGAATCTACAATGAGTGTGTCTGTTTTGGAGACACAGCACATGACAAAGGCTCTTCCTTTAAAGAACTTGCATTCTATTGGAAGAGAGACAATAAGACAAACAAGAATAATGTAGTCTAGTAAGTGCTATCAAGAAAAAAACAAAGCAAGTTAAGATGATAGAAAGTCCAGGGAGTGCTATTTTAGTGAGAATTATCAGGGAGGTTCTCCCTGAGGAGGTGACATTTGGGTAGAGACATGATTGAAGTGGAAGCCATGAAGAGAACCAATAAACAGCATTCTGGGTAGAAGGAACAGCATATGCAAAGGGCCTGGGGCAGAAAAAAAACTTGACATATTTGTGGAACACATAGAAGACCCATGTGGCTAGAGCTGAGCTAACATATACTAACTTACATGTGCATAACTTTTTAGTTCATATAATCTTTTCACATCCATTATTTTATTTGCACCCACAACAGAGAATAATTATTAGTATTTGTGATTGTTAATGCTATGCGTCAACTTGGCTAGGCTGTGATTCTCAGTGGTTTGGCAGACACTATGTAATGACCTTTCATTTTGTAATCTGATGTGAGCAGCCAACCAGTTGGAAGAGGAGTTTCCTTGGGAGTGTGGCCTATATCCATGATGTAAACGGATATTCTGGCAAAGCTCTCTGTCTCTCTTGATCTTGCATTCATCTGGTTTCGTCTGACCTCTGGTTTTTAGGATGTGAGAAGGCTTCAGCCTGCTGCCTGACTTGCAGATTTTGGATTCTTCAGCTCTGCAACCCCATGAGCCAACAGCTTACTGCCTGACTTGCAGAGTTTGGGTTCGTCAGCCCCTGCAACCACTTGAATCAGGAGAAGCTAGCCACCTGCTGCATGACCCATAGATTTGGGACTTGATAGTTTCCACAGTTGTGTGAACTATTTCCTTGAAATAAACCTCCCTTTGTATTTATATATACACTTCACTGGTTTTGCTCCTCTAGAGAACCCAGCCTAAGACATCATTTCTACTTTACAGATCAGGAAACTTAAGCTCAAAGAGGTTAAAAGAGATGGAGCTTGACTTTAAATCCTTCCCTTCACATTCCAAATCAAGTACTCTTCTCACACTTCAGATAATGCTATTGTGAATGCTTGTTTGGTTTTGGACTGATTTTAGGATACTGGAAATTCTGTAAAATCCCTTACAGGGAAAACAGGGTACAGAGGAATCGGTTGCTATCATGAGCTGTCATGCTTGAATCATGAGGTGGGATTTGGGGGCAGAGTATGGGTCTCTGCCTCCTTCCTAGAGTTTCTTTGGGCAGTGGGAAATCTCTAGGGCATCATCCTGTCAAAGGAAGAAGTCTCCAGTGAGTTAAGACAAGTTTGTTTTTGTGTGACTTTAGGTTTTTTCTGACTCATAGTGACCCTATATGACAGGGTAAAACTGTCCCAAAGAGTTTCCTAGGCTCTAACCTTTATGGAAACAGATCACCAAGTCTTTTCTCCCATGGAGCCACTGGTGGGTTCAAACTGCTGATCTTTTGGTTAGCAGCTGAATACTTAACCACTGCATCACTAAGGCTCCTTTAGGACACATTTCCAAAGTATATTCAGGGAGCCGATCTCTAGTACTTGTATTGGTATTTTGTGTGCTTCTGGCCTGGAAAAGAAGCTCATGAAGATATCTTGATGAAGTTCCAGGCAGACCTTGATGCTCACACGATAGTCAGAAAACTTCAGGGCAAGGTGAGACTTTAGAAACCATCAGGATTCACACCCATCTCATTGCTTCTTTGTTAATTAATAAAGCCAAAATTTGGGTGATATGATTACATATCTAGATAGTGGCAGAGCTGGGATAATTGCATTCATTCCTTCATAAAGCATTTATTGAGCACTTACTATCTGCCACACACTGTGATGGTTGCTGGGGATGAACATAGACCCTCCATTCAGGAAGGTTGGACTCCAGAGGAAAACCAAACATATAAACATGTAATTATCACACAATAAAAGTGTCATGGTGGAGGCATCTAGAGAACACTACAGAAGAATAATGTGGAAGAAATTTTGCTCTCCATTCTGTGCTGCCTTATTGAAAAACAGTCTATTTCTGAGGGAGAAAGTACTTGATAGAAAATCCCTCTATTGGCCTTTCTCCTGAGGCTTATTAAGAGTTGAGTAATTTCTGGGAGTTCTTCGAATAGACATCGTTATGTCACAGTGTTCTACCATTAGTGAAATAGTACATTCATGGTGTAAGGACTTAATGTGATAAAATTCAGAAATGACCAAACAATAGTTAAGATTTTTCACTTTTAGTAATATTTAGGAATAACTTAGACATAAATCTGTGCAGAGTGTTTGGGAAACCAAGGTTGGACAGATGACTTTGAGATGTCTATTATAGTGGTGGAAACCCTGGTGGCGTAGTGGTTGAGTGCTATGGCTGCTAACCAAAGGGACAGCAGTTCGAATCTGCCAGGCGCTCCTCGGAAACTCTATGGGGCAGTTCTACTCTGTCCTATAGGGTTGCTATGAGTCAGAATCGAATCGACGGCACTGGGTTTGTTTTTTTTTGTTGTTTTATTACAGTGGCAGCTCAAAGGTAGAATTTTCCCCTCCCATGCGGGAGACCCGGGTTCAGTTCCTGGCCAATGCTCCTCACGCACAGCCGCCACTTGTCTGTTATTGGAGGCTTACATGTAGTTATGATGCTGGACAGGCTTCAGTGACTCTTCCAGACTCTTACGGATTGAACTGCATCCCCCCAAAATATGTGTTAGAATTCTAACCTGGGGATGTAATCCCATTTGAGAATAGGGTTTTCTTTGTTATGTTTGTGAGACCATATCATGTCTGGTGTGTCCTAAACCTACTCACTTTTGAGATATAAAAAGAATAGATTAGAAACAGAGAAGCAAGTACAAACTGAGGGGAAGATAAATGCCGTATAGAGATCACCAAGGAATCAAGGAATGGCAGGTCTACAGAAACTGAAAGAGATCTTCCCCCAGAGATGACAGACAGCCTTCCCCTAGAGCTGGTGCCCTGAATTCAGACCTCTAACCTCATAAACTGTGAGAAAATAAGTTTCTATTTTTTTAAATCACCCACTTGTGGTATTTTTGTTACAGCAGCAACAGACACAGACTGATACAGACTAAGATGGACTAAGAAAAAAAGGACTGGTGATCTGCTTCTGAAAATCAGCCAGTGAAACCTCTATGGGTCACAATGGTCCAATCTGAAACTGATCACAAGGATGGCAAATAACTGGGAGGTGTTTTGTTCCACCGTGCATGAGGTCGCCACGAGTCAGGGACCTACTTGATGGCAACTAGCAACAGGATTCTAGCTATGTGATTTCATCATTGTCTGTGGTAAACTGTTACCTGGGAGACAATGTGTAAACTGTGTTTTATAAAATCACACTGTTGAGAATCTATCAGGTATGAGCAGTGTTTATTAAATATAATTTCTCTCTGGTTTTATATAATTATTTCTGAATAACTGCCTCTGGTATAAGAACCACAAACCAAATACCTCAGAGAATAGGTACTCTCTCACTGTTTGTGGTCTAAAGGCAGACACATGCCTCGGAAGCTCCTTGAAGGCCTGTCTTCCTGCTATATATCTTCTCAGCTCCAGCTTCATTCTCTCATTTTTCACTTTCTCTTTACTCTCCCAGCTTGACCCTCTCAGTGGTCATCTGGATGACTCCCTGGACTCTTCTGCACTAAGATGTGGGTTCTATGGTCCAGAACTCCCAAACCTGAATCTGCCTCTGCAGTGAATGGCAGGCAGTCCAGCCATCGGGTCAGACAGTTTCAAATCTTTTCAGAACATCAAATTCTCTTCTGAGGAGCCCACAGAACAAAGGGGAAAGGGTAAGGTAACTGTTATTATAAGACCATCTGAAGACTGTGGATATAGAATGGACACAACAATTGCCAATAAGGTCTCACAAAAACTGGGTGGACTTTCCTCATTGGCCTCAACTGGCTACTATTTTGAAATTGAAGGTTGTTTCCAAGCTGAGAGATGTCTCAGGTGACTACATATATACCTTTTAATAACACCTAAAAGGAGTCATTTATAAATCTATTCACTGTCACATTAAACACATTCTGGAGTAAAAAATTGTGGATTTTGTGCTATCTTCTCTAACAATAAAAAAAAACTATTTATGGGATAAAATAATTTCTTACATCCAATTAGAGACTATTTCCTTCAAAAAAATTTATTTTCTGTAACTGCAAATAATGTTGAATTTCAGGCAAAGAAACAAAGGAAGGCTACCTCCTAGTCAGCTCTTGCATTTGTGGAGAATAAAGCTATTCTGCTTACTGCAGAGCTTTGTGAAACATTCATAATTCATATCAGGGGCCATCGAAAGCATTTCCCAGAATTGTCACAAAATTCTGTCAGCTCCTGTAGTGATGAAAAAGTACAGTCTTGTGAATATGATTAAGGTGTATTGGAATCTAAGAAAACCATCAGTAGCCACACCAGCTCTCTTCATGCTCTTGGAATATAGTCTCTAGAAAAAAGTCGGTCTGACAGATGATTTCATGGCATTTTACTCAGCGTGGGATGTATTTTAGAAGTAGTGTATCAAAACTTGACCTTTGCTTCATTTTTTTCTTTATTGTTGATTTAGAAGATTAGAGGCATTCCAAAATCTTTTTCTAAATGCCTTCCCATATATGCAGCAAAAAGGGTTCAGAAAGGATTTGACACCCGTTGTAGAAGCATAAATCAGCCAAGGGGAGGGCATTTGCGAATCGCTCTTCCCTTTATAATTTCATCTCATTAGGCAAGAAGGGATGGGTGGGTGGACCAGCAGTTACAGATCAGGAATTGCATTTTCTGCCTAGAGCAGTGAGGATCTTGTGGTATGAAATCTCCTCCTGAGAAAACTATCGCAGGTTTTTATTGTGCATAAAAATTCTTCTCTGGTAGATTTTTGTAATTTAAAGAAAATGTATAAACCAAAATTAGAAACTGCTTAGCTTTTTATTTTATTGACTTCTTAGGTTTCGTGTAAAACAAAAAAGATTAAAAAAAAGGAATCATCCCGCGATACATTTTTATTTCTTTGGTGGGTTAAGATGAACATATGGTTTGAAGTAGGTTTATAAAATATACTCATTTAGTTACCGATGTCCAGTGTATTTGAGAGGCCAAGGAGTAAGACATGTAGTCTAGGAGCTGAGAACTAATGAGTAACATTTGTGGTCACATTTTCATAACACTGTTGTGAATAAAGCCTGTTTTCTAAAAGACATCTTGTGTTCTATCTCCAGGGTCTTCTGATAATTGTAGAGTATGTAATAATTATAAGTATTTTCAGTCATTTCATATGTCATGTTTTTTCATCATTATTGCAGCCCTGTGGAGACATCAATAAACAAGCATTTATTCAGTGCCTTCTTTGAATAATTAATTTTTGAGGAATTACTAATATTCCAGACACTATTCTAGACCTGAGAGTCTAGCTATTAAATGCTTGTATTTGCCTCTCCCCACACTCTGGAAGCAGAATCATTTTATTCTGCCTCCTGGCTTCCAAGATCCATTACAGTGTCTCTTTTTCAAGCCCAGACTCTATACTCAATAATTACTGTTCTTTTGGCAATGTTATAAATATACAATTATTAATAAACCAAAAACCAAACCAGTTGCCATCGAGTCAATCCTGACTCAAGGCAATTCCATGTGTGTCAGAACAGAACTGTGATCCATAGGGTTTTAATGGCTGTGATCTTGTGGTAGTAGATTGCCAGGCCTTTCTTCTGAGATGCCTCTGGGTGTATTCAAGCCACCAAACTTTTGGTTAGTAGCCAAACACTTAACCATTTGTTCAACCCACAGACTGCAATTATTAATAATCCACACTAATCACTAAAAATTAGCCCTCCAACCAATGTTATGAAGTCATAGCATCCTTAAGTAAATGTTTCCAAGGGGAGTGTTTAATGACATCAATAGGAAGTGCCATGCTACTACATAAAGGGGACAGCCACTTTTAATTTATACCCAAGTGAGATAGTGACTTTTGGTACTCGCTGGAACAAATTACACTTCTCTTTCTTTCCAGGCTGAGAGAGAATACCTAAGCAAAACAAAAAGGTTATTTCCAGGGTTAACAAATGAGACAGTCAACCAATATTTTTCAGAGTATATTAGAAGGAGGAGTATCCATGGAATCAAAGTAATAATAACTATATATTTGACCAAATTCATAAGCAGAAATTAAAGACTGAGGATCAGATGCAAGAATGAAACTATCCTTATACAAAATGTAACAAAGAAGATAACATGAGAGTAATTCTAGGTGACCAATGACTTTTTAGATACAACATTAAAAGTACAATCTGTAAAAGAAAGAAATAATTGATAAGTAGAACTTTATTAAAATTAGAAACTTCTGCTCTGTGAAAGATGTTAATAAAAGAATGAAAGAACAAGCCACAGACTGGATGAAAATATTTGCAAAACACTTATCTAATAAAGGACTTGTGTCAAAATATACAAAGAAGTAAAACTCAATAATAAGAAAACAAACAACCCAATTATAAAATGGGCAAAAGATATGAACAGACACCTCATGAAAGAAGATATGCATATGGCAAATAAGCATATGCAAAGATGCTCAATATTATATGTCATCAACCAAAAAAAGAAAGAAAGAAAAAACCCAAATCTATTGCCGTTGAGTCAATTCTGACTCATAGTGACCCTATAGGACAGAGTAGAACTGCTGCATGGGGTTTCCAAGGAGTGGCTGGTAGATTTGAACTGCTGACCTTTGGTTAGCAGCCAAGCTAAACGCAAATTAAAACAACAGTAAGATACTACTACACACCTATTAGAATGGCTAAAGCCCAAAAGCACTGACAACACCAAATGCTGACAGGGATGTGGAGCGACAGGAATTCTCATTCATTGCTGGTGGGAATGGAAGATGGTACAGCCACTTGGGAAGATACTCTGAGTTTCTTACAAAGCTAAACATACGTTTACCATATCACCCAGCAATCATGCGCCAAGGTATTTAGCCAAATGAGTTGAAAATGTATGCCCACGTAAAAACCTGCATAAAAATGTTTATATTAGCTTCATTCATAATTGTCAAAAATTGAAAGCAGCTGACCAGTGGGGCAAGATGTCAAAGTGAGTGGTTGCTCCCATTTATCCCCCAGCAACTAACCCACTGAACAATGAATAAAAATATACACAGACTGAGATCTCAGAACTCTGAACAGCTGCTTAGGCATTAGAGAGTTAAGTCCAGAAACAGGGGAGAGGAGGAGCAGAGGTGGCACAGAAGCTGGGAGAACCTACCCACTAGTATCTGGAGCACTTGCTCACCACAGCCATTTTGGAATGGAGTCAGGCAATATGCTGAACTAAGAACACAGAATGGGAGGTAAACTGAGGAAGCTGTAGCTTGATTTTTAAGGCTGCGCAGATTGGCCATGGTAGTTTGCAGGCTGCACACTCAGTAGGGGGCAAAAAGAGACCTTGGCACTGTAAGAGAGTGTTGTTGAATCTTGCCAAGACCTGAGAAGGACCTGGAAGTGCTGAAAAGGCATTGGGGAGAGGGGGATCCTTCAGACAGGCAACACAGAGGGAAATGACTGACTCCCTGCCCATAGTGGGACACCGTGGTAGAGCCTGTATAGGGGCACTTGTGAGAGAAAGATATAGAGTGCTCCATACCTTCATCATGGGAAAGCCAAACACCACCACTTATGTCAGCGTCTGTGCCCAGCTAAAATCCCCCATGCATGAGTATTGAACTCCTGAGGCCAAACACCCAGAACTCTTGAATCAGCACCAAACAAACAAACAAAAAAAACCAAACTTGTGGCTATTGAGTCAATTCTGACTCATAATGACCCTACAGGACAGAGCAGTACTTCCCCATAGGGTTTCCAAGGAGCACCTGGTGGATTTGAACTGCCAACCTTTTGGTTAGCAGCTGAACCCTTAACTACTACGCCACTAGGGTTCTTAGGGAAATTAAAAAAAAAAAAAACTTGCCATTGAGTCAATTCCAACCCATAGCCACACTAAAGGACAGAGTAGAACTTCCCCATAGAGTTTCTAAGGCTGTAAATCTTTCTAAAAGCAGGCTGCCACATTTTTCTCCCATGGAGTGGCTGGTGGGTTCGACCCACTGACTTTTGGTTAGCAGCCAAGTACTTAATCACTATGCCACAAGTGGAGTGAAATCAAGTATAACCAGAATATTTTCCCATGAAAATCAGAAAACAGAATTTAAACTATTTTTTAAAAAGATATTAAAATGACCCAAGTTCAAGAAAAAATAGTAAAACACACAAAATCACAGGAGAAGAAGGAACAATCAAAAGGAAAATGGAGAAGAAGGAATTTCTCCTATGGAGGCCAGGTTAATGCAAAAAATACAAAATTTTCAGATAATGGTGCTCAACATGTTTAAAGACAGCAAAAAGCACACAGAAAACAAACTAATGGAGATCAGGCAACAATGGGAGGAACAAAATGAGAAACACAACAAGGAAATTGAAAACATCAAAAAACAAAACAAACATATCAAAAAAACAAAATCAAAAAGAACTCCTGGAACTGAAGAATAAAGCAACTGAATTAGAAAAATCAAGAAAAACACTCAACAAAAGAGTGAAACAGACATAAGCTAGAATAAGTGAACTAGAAGACAGAATACCTGAATTTATCAGATCTCTAGAAAACCAAAAGAAAGAACAAGAAAAGTGAACAAGGCTAGAAGTAAATATGGGACTTGATTAAGAAATCTATTAGAATTTTTGAAATTCCAGAGTACCATGACAAGAATAAAGTCATAGAAAGAATTTCCCAAAGGATAATCAGAGAGAATTCCCCAGACCTGAACAGAGAACCAAGACTGCAAATACAGGAAGTTGCCATTCAAAAATGAAGGGGAAATTAAGATATTTCTAAATAAACTGAAGTTCTGGGAATTTGCTACCACAAGACCAGATTTGCAAGTATTACTCAAGGGAGTTCTCCAAAGGGAAAGGCAAGAATATTAAGCAAATATTTGAATCTATACATAAGGAAGGAGCCCTGGTGTTGCAGTGGTTAAGAGCTCGCCAAAAGGTTGGCCGTTTGAATCCACCAGCTGCTCATTGAAAACCCTATAGGGCACTTCTACTCTGTCCTATATGGTTGCTATGAGTTGTAATTGACCCGATGGCAACAGGTTTGTTTGGTTGATGCAAGGGGGAAGAAAAATAAGAAAGAGAGAGAGAAGGATTCCGCCCCCCAATGCCATAACATGAGCAATCATAAGTCCCAAGTATGTGATATTTTCAGGGAATAAACTCAATAATATAATCTTGCAAACAATACAACATTAAGTTTGTAAGATATAAGTACAAAAGCAAACCTATTGGATATAGGATGTACAGTGGTTTTAATGGAGACTCACCAACAGAAATGGGGGAGAGAAGAGCATATCAGAAATAGATGTAATATGTTAAGGTTGTATGTTGTTCATATGTTAAAGACTGTTACAATTGTAAGTTGTGTAATGTAATATGTGTGGTAACCACTAAGAAATCACTGAGAAAAATATATAGAAGAAAGCAAGCAAAAAGGCTCATCACAAGAAGGCAGCCAAATACAAAGAAAAACAGAAAAATCAGAATAAAAAAACAAAGAAGATACAAAACGCTCAAAAAATAAATAGCGAATTGAATGAGGTAGATGCTTCATTTTCAGTAATAACCTTAAAGATAAATGGTCTAAACTCCTAATGCAAAATGCAAAGAATGGCAGAATGGATTAAAAAAAATCCTTTTTCATCATTTTGCTGTCTATAAGAAACACATCTCAGGCATGAGGAGAGAAATCAGACTGAAAATAAAAGAATGGAAAAAAATGTTCCATGCAACTAGTAAACAAAAACAGCAGAGGTGTCAATATTGATATCAGGTAAAATAGACCTTAAATCAAAATTTATTACAAGAGATAAAGAACGACCTTATATGATAATAATAAAATGGTCATTTCAGCAAGAAGACATAGCGATTATAAACACATATGCATCTAACAGCAGCACTCCAAAGTACATGAAGCCATAAGCCAATGTGACATGGTAGACATATGTAAAACACTCTACCCATCAACAGAGCAATACACGCTTTTCTCCAGTTCACATGGATCATTTTCCAGAATCGACCATATGCTAGGGCACAAAACAAGTCTCAACAAATTAAAAAAATATTGAAATCATACAAAGTATCTTCTTGGATCATAACAAAGTGAAGCTAGAAATCAACAGGAAAAATAAGGAAAAAAATACATGGAAACTAATACACTACTAAAAAAACCATTGGTTCATAGAAGACATCAAAAGTGAACTTAAAAAATTCTTAGAAGCAGATGAAAATGAAAACATAACATATCAAAACCCTTGGGACACAGCAAAAGCAGTACTTAGGGGGAAATCCGTAGTAATAAAGGCCTACATTAAAAAAGGAGATCCAAAATTGATAGCCCCAAAACTTGAACAAATAGAAAAGGAAGAGCAAAAGAGCCAAAATCTCTTATTTTGCCTCTGTTTTTCTTTTGTTTTGGTTAGTCTAGGAGTGATTTAACTATTTTATTGGTCCTTTCAAAAAACCAACTTTTAATTTTGTTGATTCTTTATATTGTTTTTCTATTGCATTTATTTGTGCCCTGCTCTTCATTATTCCCCCCCCCCTTTTTTTTTTTTCTTATAGCTTTTGGCTCTTTTGCTCTTCCTTTTCTATTTGTTCAAGTTTTTGGTTTAAGTTATCAATTTTGGATCTTTCTTCTTTTTTTGTCCATTATGTCATATTGGCTTATGGTTTTATTTAACTTCTCAGTGTCCTTAGTGATCTTCTTAGATGTTCTGTCTAGAATTGAAAGTGGTATGTTGAAGTCCCCTACTATTATTGTGCAGTTGTCTATTTCTCCTTTGATATTAGTCAGTATTTGTTTCATGTATTTTAGAGTGCTGCTGTTAGGTGCATATGTGTTTATAATTGTTATGTCTTCTTGCTGAAATGACCATTTTATTATTATGTAATGTCATTCTTTATCTCTTGTAATAAATTTTTATTTAAGGTCTATTTTATCTGATATCAGTATTTCCACCTCTGCTGTTTTTGTTTACTAGTTGCATGGAACATTTTTATTGAGCCCATTGTTGCAGCCATTGTGTCAATCTATCTCATTGAGGGTCTTCCTCTTTTTCACTGACCCTCCACTTTACCAAGCATAATGTCCCTCCCAATAGCATGTCCAAATTATGTGAGATGTAGTCTCACCATCCTCGCTTATAACATGCATTCTGGCTGTACTTCTTCCAAGATGGATTTGTTCGTTCTTCTGTCAGCCCATGGTGTGTTCAATATTCTTCATCAACACCATAATTTAGAGGCATCAGTTCTTCTTTGGTCTTCCTTACGCATTGTGCAGATTTTGCATACATATGAGGTGACTGAAAATATCATGGCTTGGGTCAGGTGCTCCATAGTCCTCAAAGTGACATCTTTCCCTTCAACAATTTAAAAAGGTTTTTGTAGCAGATTTGTGCCTCCATGAACAAAACAAAACAAAAAGCACAAGAGACTACAAGAGACATACAAAAATGGAAGACAGCCTGCGCTTGTGGATTTGAAGATTTAATGTAGTGAAAGTGTCAATTCTACCTAAAGCAATCTACAGATATAATGCAATCCTGATACAAATCCCAACAACATTCTTTACTGAAATGAAAAAAAATAATGACCAACTTCATATGGAAAAGAAAGAAACCCTGAATAGCCAATGCAATATTGAAGAAAAAGAACAAAGCAGGAGGACTCACATTCCCTGATATCAAAATATACCATACAGGTACTGTAATCAAAACATAGTGGTGTTGGTTCAATGATAGACGCATAGACCACTGGGACAGAACTGAGAACTCATAATTAAACCCAGCCATCTGTGGACAACTGATTTTTAACAAGGGGTCAAAGTCCATTCAGTGGGGGAAAAACAGTCTCTCTAATAAATGGTGCTGGCAAAACTAGATGTTCCCTTTCAGAAAGCTGAAACAGGACTCATACCTCACACCATACACAAAAACTAACTCAAAATGCATCAAAGACCTAAATGTTAAACCTAAAACTGTAAAATTCCTGGAAGAAAACATAGAGTGAAAACTATGGGACCATAACTTTTGTAAAAACAGAATAACAAACATAACAAATGCAAAAACAAGACAAAATGGGTAAATGAGACCTCAAAAATTAAATACTTATGCTCATTAAAAGACATTATCAAAAGAGTAAAAAGAGAACCTACAGACTAGGAAAAAATGTTCAAAAATGACATATCTGATAAGGGTCTAATCTCCAAAATTTTTAGAAAACTTCAAAAACTCAACAAAACACAACCCAATTATAAAATGGGCAAAGGTCAAGACCAGAACCTTAACAAAAGAAGACAGCCAAGCACCCAACAAACGCATGAAGAGATGCTCGTGATCATTGTTGTTGTTGTCTTTAGGTGCCTTGGAGTCGGTTCCAACTCATAGTGACTCTATGTACTGCAGGACGAAACACTGCCCAATCCTTCACCATGCTCACAATTCTTGTTATGCTTAAGCCCATTGTTGCAGCTGCTGTGTCAATCCATCTCATTGAGGGTCTTCCTCTTTTTTGCTGTACTCTACTAAGCATGCTGTCCTTCTCCAGGGACTGATCCCTCTGGATAACATGTCCAAAGTATGTAAGATGCAGTCTCCCCATCCTTGCTTCTAAGGAGCATTCTGGTTGTACTTCTTCCAAGACAGATTTGTTTGTTCTTTTGGCAGTCCATGGTATATTCAATACTTTTTGCCAACACCATAATTCAAAGGCGTCAATTCTTCTTCAGTCTTCCTTATTCACTGTCCAGCTTTTGTGTGCATAAGATTCAATTGAAAATACCATGGCTTGGGTCAGGTACACCTTAGTCTTCAAGGTGACGTCTTTGCTCTTCAACACTTTAAAGTGGTCCCTTGCAGCAGGTTTACCCAATGCAACGTGTCTTTTGATTTCTTGACTGCTGCTTCCATGGCTGTTGATTGTGGATCCAAGTAAAATGAAATCCTTGACAACTTCAATCTTTTCTCTGTTGACCATGATGTTGCTCATTGGTCCAGTTGTGAGAATTTTTGTTTTCTTTATGTTGAGGTGCAGTCCATACTGAAGGCTGTGATCTTTGATCTTCACTAGTAAGTGCTTCAAGTCCTTTTCACTTTCAGCAAGCAAGGTTGTGTCATCTGCATAACGCAGGTTGTTAATGAGTCTTCCTCCAATCCTGATGCCCTGTTCTTCTTCGTATAGTCCAGCTTCTCGGATTATTTGTTCAGCATACAGATTGAACAGGTGTGGTGAAAGAATACAACCCTGACACACATCTTTTCTGACTTTAAACCAATCAGTATCCTCTTGTTCTGTCCGAACAACTGCCTCTTGATCTAAGTAAGGGTTCCTCATGAGCACAATTAAGTGTTCTGGAATTCCCATTCTTCTCAATGTTATCCATAATTTGTTACGATCCACACAGTCGAATGCCTTTGCATAGTCAATAAAACACAGGTAAACATCTTTCTGGTATTCTCTGCTTTCAGCCAGGAACCATCTGACATCAGCAATGATATCCCTGGTTCCACGTCCTCTTCTGAAACCAGGCTGAATTTCTGGCAGTTCCCTGTCGATATACTGCTGTTAAAGCCATCCACTTGTGGTATTTCTGTTATAGCAGCACTAGATGACTAAGACAGATTCTGTCTTTACCATGGCTATCTAGGCTGTGTGCGATCCGGCCTCTGCCCATCTTTCCATCCTCCTTCTCCTCTCCAACTTGTTCTCTAAGCTCCAGTCACACTGACATCTTTTCAGCTCCTTCAGACATGCCAAAATTTCCTCCCTCAGGACTTTTGCACCTGGATGCCCTTTGCAGCATGACCTCTTCCCACTTATTCTTTGCTTCCTGGCTAGTTCTTTCTCTTCATTCAGTGGTCAACTTAAATATCGTTTCGGAGCCACCTTTCCTGACCATCACGTTAAAATGTATCCCTCCTTTTATGCTGATTCTTGTTAGATGTTATTATTTTCCTTCTTCACTGTCTCCACAGTTTGCAATTTAAAACTTGTTTGTTTAGTTACTTTTTTACCATCATTAGATTCTAAGTTGCTTGAGAATGGGCTCATGTCTGTTTGTTTACCTCAGCATAGTGCCTGAGACATAGTAGGTGTTCTATTTGTTGACTCATAGAGGGAACAGGCGCAGATAAACTGTTACAGAGTGTGACGTTTATTCACAGGACTCGACTACGGCTCTTCAAGTAAGGACTCTGTCATTTAGGGCTTTGCTACTTTAATTAACGACACTCGGTGCCTTTGCTTCAAGTCTCAGCCATTCCATCTTTGATTGCTGCTCACAAGCTGAATCTTTTGGGGGCCTGATTCAGAATGGTTGGTGACTAAACCACAAGGCTTGATATGAGTGCTCCTCTTCTACTGCCCGCTATTTCAGAAGGCCCCCTGAGAAGGCTGCCCCAGAGCTGAAGAAATCAAATGCATCGATAGGACACAGAACAAAGATCCAAACCAAAAAATGAAACCCACTGCAATTTCAACTCATAGCAACCCTCTTGGATGGAGTAGAACTACCCCATAGGATTTATTGCTACAAATCTTTATGGAAGCAGGCTGCCTGCAAAGCGGCTGCTAGGTTCAAACTGTTGACCTTTTGGTTAGCAGCCCAGTGCTTTAATCATTGCACCATCAGGGCTTCTTAAAATAAAGATCACCAGGTAGTTATTCCCTAGTACTGAGCGATAGAGCCAGGGCTGGCTTCGCTGGTGTGTGACCTGTGCGGTTACACAGGTGCCACACCTAGAAGAATCCCAGCTGAGCTTAATGCTTTGCTATTGCCTTGTTGGAGCCCAACTACAGCAATGGATTTTTTTTTTTTTTAATTGCTGTCATGGAATTCTTAATAAATTGTGAGTAAGGGGCCCTGCATTTTCATTTGCACTGAGCACCACAAATTATATAGCTAGTTCTGTTATCTGCTTCCCCCCTACCCCCAATTCTGGTACCCTGAGCACTCGTGGGTTTTTCCTCTTGATAATATCCCACATAATTCTTAGGCTTTCTTCATTTTTTTCAATTCCTTTTTTTGATTTTTCCTCAAATAAACAGGTGTCAAGGGATTTATCTTCAGTTCCACTAATTCTGACTTCCATTGTCTCAGTTCTGCTCCTATGACCTTTTATTGAGTTGTCTAATTCTGAAATGGTATTGTTAATCTTTTGAATTTCTAGTTGCTGTCTCTGTATGGTCGCTCCTGAGGTTCACCCTTCAGCCAAAGATTAGATAGGCCCATAAAATAAAAAGAGATTAAATGGGCACATTAGCCCAGGGGCAAGGACGAAAAGGCAGGAGGGGACAGGAAAGCTGGTAATGGAGAACCCAATGCTGTGAAGGGGAGAGTGTTGACACCTTGTGGGGTTGGCAACTTATGTCATAAAACAATATACGTATTAATTGTTTGATGAGAAACTAATTTGCTCTGTATACCTTCATCTAAGGCACAGTTAAAAAAAAAAGAAGAATGTTCCAGTTTTTCCTGGTACCTGTGCGCTTCTGACTCAGAACAAGCGCACGATGGGAAAAGAAAATGTTCACAGAGGCTCTCTGTATGGCTTGTGCACTGTTATGACTGAATTGGGTCTCCTCAACATTTATGTTTAAGTCCTAACCCCTGTACCTATGAACATGACCTTGTTTGGAAATAGGATCTGTGAAAATGTTAAGATAAATTAAGCTGACTTTAGGTCATATTGGAGTGGGATAGATTCTAATTCAATCTGAGTGGTATCTTATAAAAGAGCAGAGACACAGAGAGACAGAGGGAAGATAGCCATGTGCTGACAGAGGCGTGATAAAGCGACAAGCCAAGGAATGCCTGGAGCTACCAGAAACTGAATGAGACAAAAATGGACCTTCTCCCAGAGCCTTTGGAGAGAACATGGCTCTGCTGACCCCTGAATTCAGATTAGTAGCCTCCAAGAGTATAAGACAATAAATTTCTGTTCTCATAAGCACCCAGGGTGTGGTACTTTTTAACAGTAGCCCTAGGAAACTAATACGTGTACCTATGGCATGTTGGCGATATGCACTAGGGCCCATGTCCCTGTGTTGCCATTGCTGCTTTGTACCAAGAGTCATAGAAACAGCTTCCGGGAGGTGAGAATGGGAGTACGTTGCTGTGCATTGAATGCAGAGGCCTTTATCCTGGCCAAGGGAAGTCTGTAAATGCCTAATGGTGGGAAAGATGTGCTTTAAACTATTTTAAAACAATAATTGTTCCTGAACCATGGTAAACCCAGAACTAAAAAAAAAAAAAAAAAGAAACTCATTGTGGCTGAGTCAATTCCAACTCAGTGGCCCTATAGGACAGAGTAGAACTGCCTCATACTCATAGGGTTTCCAAGGAGCAGCTGGTAGATTTGAACTGCTGACCTTTTGGTTAGCAGCCTAACTCTTAAACACTGCACCACCTAGAACTGGGCCTTTTTAAATGAGACAAGAATGTAACATCTAGGATTCATTCCAGGTCAAACTTCTGTGGAGCATGAGTGAAGGTGAAAAGGGCTATTAGGTTAAGAATAACATCAAATGGATAGAATAATCTCTTATTTCCCTCTCTCGCTGGTGGTTCTGCTGAGTATAATAATTACTTGTTGTTGCTATGAATGTTATATGTTATTTCTCAACGTGTCTTTTTCTGTTAGCTTTGCCCCCATCTTTCAACTTCTAATAACTTCTCTGGATTATTGGAGATGAGGGTATTACCGACAGTCTCCAGAAGCCAAAGGAAAAGCAAGTGAGGAGGTGGGTGGAATTCTGAGAAGGAACCAGGACAACCACACTTAAAGAACTGTTGGGCCCCAAAGCAGATGCTTCTAGCTTCTGGCAAGCATCTTGTAACTTAACCTCTCTACACCATACTCCTACCCCCCACACACTTGCACTCCAAGTGTCAAAATAATTAGTGCAGGTCGTTGGCCTTTTTACAGTATGTTGATAATTTTTTAAAAAAGAAAACAAGGCAAAATATCCAAAATACAGTAAAAAGAAACATACACTCAAAAACAAAGCCAAAAGTCAATATCAGTTTGGGCTCCTGATACAACAATCATTACTGCAGACAAAGTTATGAGACGTGAAGGTCTGGTTTGCTATAAGTAAGCAAAGAAAAAAAAAAAAACGCAAAGAGCTACCATTAAATTCCTGTCCAGCATGTGCCAGCAGAGTTTTTTTTTACTTATCACAACAGCACTCTAAGACGGTGGTGGTGGTTGTTGTTCGAGCTGGCTCC
The DNA here is from genome assembly GCF_030014295.1 of Loxodonta africana. Classification (NCBI taxonomy): domain Eukaryota; kingdom Metazoa; phylum Chordata; class Mammalia; order Proboscidea; family Elephantidae; genus Loxodonta; species Loxodonta africana. Next base: position 78,739,895 of record NC_087345.1, on the reverse strand, counting down.
CAACTCATGGTGACCCCATGCACAAAGGAACGAAACAGTGCCTGGTCCTGCACCCTCCCTGGGATCGGTTTTGGATCTCACGGTTATGATCCATAAGGTTTTTATTGGCTAATTTTTGGAAGCAGTTTGCCAGGCATTTCTTCCTAGTTCATCTTAGTCTGGAAGCTCCCCTGAAACCTGTTCAGCATCATAGCAACATGCAACCTCCACAGACAGATGAGTGGTGGCTATGCATGAGGCATTGGCCAGGAATCAAACCCAAGTCTCCTACATGGAACATGAGAATTCTACCACTGACCTACTGTTGCCTTCATGCCTGCTAAGGTAAATTCTATTATTCCATTTTACAGGGGAAAAAGCTTCAGTTCTGAAGGTCCAGCTAGAGCTCCTTGTGCTGACTACAAATGTGGCTTTTTGCCTGGGCAAGTGACACTGCACACTGAGCTACACAGGGCCAATCTGGGGACGTGACTGGATTCATAATTGACGCGCTTGGTTTTGACCCACTGGGTAGACCTATAGGATTCCAGGGAGAAATTAGGAATGAAAAGTGTAAAGATGATCATAAACCACAGCGGCAAAATTTATATACCTATTTATTTTTATTCTTACTTTTTCTTAAAAAGGATTTAGAGTTCCTTTCACAGATGCAAACAATAGAGCAAGATAAGTTAAAAAATAAGAAAGGTGAAACAAAGGGAGGAAAAATAATGATAGGAAGCAGCAGCAGCAATAAACTCCTAAGCCACCATGCCCTTCTTCTGCTTGCGCACTCCCAGCTGAGAAATCAGACCCTTTTGGTATCAGCGAGACATTTCAGGACGAGATAGTGCCAACTTTGATTTTTCTCTAATTTGTGTAAATTCAGTGAGAATTTCAGGCTGTTGCTTCAAGTAGCAATGAGCTCTAATTATCCTCCTGATTTTCAAATCATTTCCAGTAAGTCAGTATTGTTAATGCAGTTGATCAGCCAGAAAGTGGGAAAAGAAATCTCCCTTGTTCTGCGCCCTCTGCATTCTTTTAAGTGTGGTTTTGAAATTCTTTAAACTCATTGTCTTTTGAGCATTTGTTTGTGCAGAGGAAAAAGAGAGGCTCTGGCATGGTTTAGCATACTGTTGTCTGTGATTTATCAAACCACACATGCAGGCTTATTATCGGAGCATGGACAATGCCTTCTAAACCAGCATGGGAATTATTGTTTCATTTCATACTGAGCTTTTGCTGTGTTTATTGGTCATCTTTAGCCTCATATAAAATATTTATTCTGCTATGTCTAAGGGAGCAGCAATCTGAATAAATACTGGAAATATCGTTACAGGAAGCTTTTCTCTAGAATAACTCAGTAGTGCTCTGCTTGGGGCATCACCCGCTGAATAGATCCTGAAACCATCATCTGGGGACTGGCTATGTAAATCACCTTGTGTGAAGCTGTGCAGTAGAGATAGGAACCTGTGGCTTAAATCTTTAATCATATTTCAATTACTAAAAATATGTGTGCTTAAAAAAATGATATTTACATATCTCTATCTGTTCTTGGAAGAAAATGAACTCTTTATTTGGAGGCTATTTTAGAAGCCAAGGTCAAGGAAAATATTCTCTTCCTAGCTGACTGCCTGTTGCTCCTATAAGTGTACTTTGATAGCTAGGAACAACATAGTCGATGAATTACTGATTTATTTAGTTATTTTTTAAAAAGGAACCTCTTTGGGTTTAAAAACAGCTTTCCTGCAACAAGGAAATGTACCCCTCAAGGTTATTTAGTCTTTTATTCCTGATGTTGATTAAACAGTGACCTGGGCTTTTCACAGTTAGGGTAATTACTCTTAATGAAAAATTAACTATGGTCTTCTAGTAAAGATAGCACAAAAAACAAGACTTCCTGGGTGGAGACAACCTGGCGCAGGACGTTGCACTCGGTTGTGACAGCTCCTGTAGATGGCAGTGTGGCACTTCCACACAAGATCTGGCTGGGTGTTCCAGGGCTGTGGATAGGGGCATAAAGGATAAAAGCTGCAGCGAGAGCAGGCTTGCCCTCCAGCCACCAATTTAACTAAGTTGCTGGTTTGCAACTCGATTTCCTAGCCACCCTCTAAATGAGTCTTTTCTGAACTCAGGAAAAGTACAAACTGTTCCTTCATACACCCCAAATTGTCCTTTTGGTGAAGTGGGTTTTTTTTTTTATACCTTCTATTTTTTGAAATTTGGAGTTATTTTGAGGGGGAGATATGATTTAAACATTTTTCTTCTTGAATTGCAAAAGCAATTAGCCTAGCTGCTGAGCACTCTTTAAGAGAGTATGAAAATCTCCTAAGTTGAGATGTTCATAAACTAAATTTATGATACAAGTCAACACAGCACAATCCAAAATAAAGATCTGTCTTATTAACTGTATGGCCAGATTTCCATGATTTTTAACTTTTTCTCCTGTTTGGATTGTTTTCCTCGCTTCCTTTATTTTGCAAACCTTTTGTTTAAAAATTGTCATCCACTATTAAACTCAGGGAAACCCTGGTGGCATAGTGGTTAAGTGCTGTGACTGCTAACCAAAGAGATGGCAATTTAAATCCTCCAGGTGCTCCTTGGAAACTCTATGGGGGCAGTTCTATTCTGTCCTATAGGGTCATTATGAGTCAGAATCGACTTGATGGCAATGGGTTTGGTTTTTTTTTCTTTTTTTTTGGTTTATCGAATTCAGAGGGCCAGGACAACTGAAAACTGAAAAACAATCTAGCGATCACATATTTAGGTAAATTATAATGAAATGAAGGTAGGATGTCAATTATTTTCCTAATTGTTTTGACATTAGAAACTGAATCAGGGCTATATTCTACTACAGAGTAATGGCTCTGAAAGAATTTGTGTGGTCATACCAGTCATATAAGGCTGAATTTTTCCTTTCTTACCTCCCCACACATTCCTCATTTATTTAGCAAACTGCTGAGTACACAGTGTTAACTTTACACATTCATGATATACGTGTTACGTTTACAGAGCTATGCTCCAACTAATTGAAATACCCTATTGTAACTGTAAGGCCTTTCCTCCTACAACTTTTCTATATATCCACAAAATGTATGTATATCAAGAAATGACAAGTTTTGATATGAATGACGCATAGAATCTGTTTTTGATATAATTAGTATGAGCATTTTGCAGGCAGAATTCTGCACATAATAAACAATCAGTACATGTTATTGAATAAGTGAAAGCAAAATTGAAGTAAAAATAGTGAAAAAACTAGAGGAAGAAACATTTACTAGCTCCCTAAAAATCAGAAAGATTTAAGAGAAGGAAGCCAAAGTCGGTAGAAAAGGGGATAAAAATGGTCCTGAGCATCTGCTCTCAGGTAAAGTGGACATCAGAGAACCAGGAGCGATGACAGGAAGAGCATGGCAATGCACATCAGAGGAGACTAACAAAGAGCTGATGGCCCATGGCCCTTGCCCACTGAGTGGTGAAAGATTAGGAAATCTGAAAATTAAGAAGACCACCAACAGGAGGCAATTACCCAGCAGAAAAATGGGGCCCAGAGTAGAGAAGGGTTGAGGGTTATAATGCTGTGGGTGGGGGCACCATGTGTAACTCCCCAATCAGGTTTCTTAACAGGTCTTTTATGGCAAAGTCCATGCTTTCAAGACTTCATATGAGAGTGCATTTGTGGGAAGTAAGAGCCCATAAAGGGAACAGTGTATTATTTTTTTCTTCTTTTTTTTAATATATAATTTATTTTATTTTTGTTGTCGTTAAGAATATACACAGCGGAATATACACAAATTCAACAATTTCTACGTGTACAATTAAGTGATATTGATTACATTCTTCAAGCTGTGCAACTATTCTCAGCCTCCTTTTCTGAGTTGTTCTTCCCCCATTAACTTAAACCCACTGCCCCTAAATTTCCTATCTAATCTTCCAAGCTGCTATTGTCAATTTGATCCTATATAGATAGCGCTTTAAAAAGCACAATACTCAAGACAGACCATGTTGCAACAGTGAGTGAATTAGTCGTTTTTGTTGGACGTTGGCAATGAAAGCATTACCCTAACGGAAAACAAGATCCCCTTGATAGTGGGTACATGACATTTGAATGTAATGAATTTAATGCTATCATTTTGAAGGGGGAACATTTTGTTGAGAGGAGAGTTGAAGTTTTTATTTTATTTTTCAAAAACATTCTTTAACATTTATATCTTTTAAACTACTAAGCAATGGGGTCAATAGACATTCTCACCTGATTGACCACTGTCTTGGTTGCTTAGTGCTGCTATAACAGTTGTTATCGTTAGGTGCTGTCGAGTCAGTTCTGACTCATAGCGACCCTATGCACAACAGAACGAAACACTGCCCGGTCCTATACCATCCTCAAAATCGTTGTTATGCTTGCTCATTGTTGCAGCCACTGTGTCAATCCACCTCGCTGAGGGTCTTCCTCTTTTCTGCTTACCCTGTACTCTGCCAATCGCGATGTCCTTCTCCAGGGACTCATCCCTCCTGACAACATGTCCAAAGTATGTAAGATGCAGTCTCACCATCCTTGCCTCTAATGAGCATTCTGGCTGCACTTCTTCCAAGACAGACTTGTTCGTTCTTTTGGCAGTCCATGGTATATTCAATATTCTTCGCCAACACCACAATTCAAAGGCGTCAACTCTTCTTCAGTCTTCCTTATTCATGAGATTGAAAATACCATGGCTTGGGTCAGGTGCACCTTAGTCTTCAGGATGACATCTTTGCTCTTCAACATTTTGAAGAGGTCCTTTGCAGCAGATTTGCCCAATGCAATGCATCTTTTGATTTCTTGACTGCTGCTTCCATGGCTGTTGATTGTGGATCCAAGTAAAATGAAATTCTTGACAACCTCAGTCTTTTCTCTGTTGATCATGATGTTGCTTATTGGTCCAGTTGTGAGGATTTTTGTTTTCTTTATGTTGAGGTGCAATCCATACTGAAGGCTGTGGTCTTTGATCTTCATTAGTAAGTGCTTCAAGTCCCCTTCGCTTTCAGCAAGCTACAACGGAAATACCACAAATGGGTAGCTTTAAATAAATCTATTTTCTCAGAGTTCTGGGGGATGAAAGTTCAAGTTGAGATCTCAACTGTGTTCCTTCCTGGCTGGTAGCCTCAGGTGTTCTTTGGTTCCTTGGAGTTTCTTGGCTTGTAGACAATTCTCATATGGACCTGTATTCACCTGTGTGTATGTGTGTATATCTGTATGTATTCTGATCATCTTATAACTCAGAAATGATTAGGTTTAGAATCCACCCTTCACTGGTATGGCCTCATTAACATAACAAGGGAAAAACGTTATTTCCAAATAGGATCACATCCACAGGTACCTATAAACCTGTTGTTGTTGAGCTGATTCCGACTTATAGCGAATCTATAGGACAGAGTAGAACTGCCGCATAGGGCTTCCAAGGCTGTAAACCTTCATAGAAGCAGACTGTCACATCTTTCTCCTGTGAAGTAGCTGGTGGATTTGAACCACTCACCTTTCGATTAGCAGCTGAGCCCTTAACCATTGTACTGCGAGGGTTCCCTTCCATAGGTAGAAGGGCCAGGAACTGAACACATAATTTTGAGGGGCACAATTCAATCCATAACAACCACCGCACTCAATGTTTACCTAAAGCCCAGAGACAAAGTGAGGCTTCCAAATGAATAAGCTCAGGCATTGAGTGAGGCCTAGTATAAGGCGAGAGGTAGAGCAAGGAGGGAGCTAGGGCTGGGGTGAGAGAAACAGATTGATGGAAGCCGAGGGATGGAATAAATATAAAGAATGTTCATTGAACTCACAGATGGAGGTGTGTGAAAATGGCCGATTCAAAACAGCCATGTCCAAATGTCCTGTTTTTATTCTAACCATTGCCAACTAGTCAGTTTCAACTCTTAGCAACCCTATAGGACAGAGAAGAACTGTCCCATAGGGTTTCCAAGGAGTGGCTGGTGATTTCAAACTGCTGACCGTTTAGTTAGCAGCTGAGTTTAAATTGATCACAGCGGAAGAAGTTATGTTATATTAGGTGATTTTATAGCTGAATTCAAACTAACTTTCTTGATTGATACCTCAAGGCTGTATTTCTTTAACATTCTATGTGATATGAGTCTTTTTTCTCCCTCCCTCCCTCTTTCCTTTCCTGTTTTCTTCCTTTTTTCCTTGTTCCCTCGCTCTCTTCTTTCCTCTCTGTCTTCTTCTTTCCTTACTCCCTACTTCCCCCTTTTATTCTTTTTTCTTTCTTTCTCCCATTCTTTCCCTCCCTCCCTATTTTCTTTCCTATCTCTTTTCTTCCTTTTATTCTTTCTCCTTCCCTTCCTTCCTTTTTTCTTTTTCCTTTCCTTCCTTTTATTTCTTCCTTCTTTCCTTTACTCCTTCCTCCTTCCTTCCCTCTTTCTCCTCCTCTGTTCTTTTCTTTCATTCAAAATTTATTAATCATGTGCTGTGTGTTAGTCTAACCACACAAGAAAAATTTGAATCCTCTGAGAAATACCAAAAGGTGCAGAAAGGGATGGATGGAATTTTTCAGATAAGCCAAAGAATTCCTTTCCAGCCCGCTATGCCCAGTTTATTTCACACATTTAGGAAAAAGTCATTTAAAAGTTAATTATCATTGAGTATCTCCACAAACTATTTTTTCACGTAGAGTAATGGAACCATGCTATTTATACCTAGAGCTACAATTACACATGAGGATTGAACTTATTTTCTTGTGATCTCTCATCTGTGTATTCCCAAGGTTTCAGTGGAGGTGGGAAAGACAAAAACAGTAAAAAGGTCACAAGGTAAAGAATCCATCCTTGGTGTGTCTTTGTGCTTAACTGGGTGGCTTAAGGCAGGATGATAGGTTTTTAAGAGTGCAGATTTTCTCAAATGTTAGTGCCAAAGGGGGAAAAAAGTTAATTGCGTTACAGTTCTGGAAGCCTATCAACCATGCAGTATGAAAATCACAAAGCTCAAACATTGCAGTTAATTCTCAGACATTCCCTGGCTCTTTACAATATTTACAGACAGATATCTGGTTAGTTCTTACTTTTTTATTCAGTGGTCCTTCTATTATTTTTACCTAAATCCTGGTTGTCTGTTTTTCAGTAAAGTGTTAGAGTGGGTTACAACATTCCTTTTCTGTCTTGTCACCAACTCAACCAAACTGGCCTTAGGTCATGTCTATGCCTCAGTGATAATAACCACCCTTCATATTATGGTCTGTAAAGCCTTTTCATGTATATTAATTCACTTAATAGTCACAGCAGTCCTGTAAGGTGGGTGTTATCACAGATGATTTTACAGATTAGTTAACTAACCCAAACTCAACGGAGGTAAATAGTGGTGCTGGGGCTTGACCACAAATTTACTCTACATCACGGTGGTATTTTCAAATGGGATTCCTACCCTTTGCCAGCTTGATTTTCTCAACTCCAGGATGATTGTTACAGTGCCATGCCAGTCCATTAAACACATTATAAACACACCCATGGGTTTGTGTGGGTACCCTCTTTACTCCTGTGCTATTTCTTGGCCCATCCTGGGAACTATCATAAAACTTGAGTCTTAGACTTCCCGATTACGCCGTGGGCCTGGACCTTGGCTGTCGTTTGAGTTTCTGCCTCTGTATTCCAGCATCACTTTATTACTTGTCTTGAAATATATATAAATATGATGCCATCATCATCATTTATACATCCTTAAGATGATCCACAGGGATGGAAACTAAATCTAAGAGATCAGTGTTCTGTCAGGGGGCAAGAGTCAAAACTTGCAGAGTAGATATTGGAAATGTTCTGACTTCTTATCCTGGTGACCAATTTAGTGATCAATTTCTAAGTAATCACTTTCCAGAAATACTGGCAAGAGACCTAGGCCAAGGAACTATTTCAGCTACTTCCACAGCATGCTAATTAACCGTTTTGACTGGAAAAATTCCCTATTCTAACACATAGCCATAAAATAGCCTTTAAGCAAAATTTAATGAAAGCTTTTGTCTGTAGGCTTTTGAACGCATGGGTACCCATATCTAACAAGGATCAGTTTATTCTTGAATATAATAGTGAATGAATATTAAAATTAATTTCTTCCTAATGTGACAAGTTTTACATCTTTAGAGAGATATGGGACAGCAGATACATCTGCTGTCTGCTCCATGGACAGTTATCATCTCTATAATCCAAGCTGCTCATTCTATAAACATCCTTGAAAAGATAATCTGTAACAACAATAAAGTAAACTTTGCTGTGTGGCCTCAATTATTTGCTCAGTTATTAAACATCTATCATGCACTTGCTAGATGCAGAGTCCTAGGCTATGCCCTGGAGATATGAAGATAAACCACACCATCTCTTTCTTCTAGGAGCTCACAGTCTAGTTGGGAAGAGGTGGATAGTTAAAGTATAAACAGGTATGTGCTCTCATTCTCTAATACATGAACTAGAACAAACTTTGATGGGGTGCTTCCTAATAACCTTCATGTTGGAAGACAATTCTCCAAGGGTCTCTCTGCATGCCTTATGAGCAGAGGCACTGACAGGCTGTTGTTCCAGATTATCTTTTCAAGGATAGTTATATAATGAACAGCTTGGATTGTAGAGATAATATTTGTCTATGGAGCAAAGGGCAGATATATTTATTGTACAATGTAAGAAAGACCATGTCTTCCTCTGGAGTAAAGGTTGGGGTTAGACTTGCTTGTAGCCCGTTATAAAATATTTGTGTTCCATAAGCTCAGGATTCCTCTGTTGTGATGCAAACCCACTTCAAACATAGCATCCACTTGTGCTGTTTCGCATCACACCCATGGAACGTGAGGGCAAGGAGGACTGACGTGAATATGAAACTCATGCCGCTTGCTGTACTGAGAGTTACAAAGTCTTTTGTCTCTGACTCAGAAGTCCCTTGTCTTCTGCTAGCATCTATGAGACTGGCAGTCTCTTTAGCTTACAAGTAGGAAAAAATCTCAGATTTCTCATAGTCTTAACACTTCAATCCATGAATTTGGAATGCATTTGAATAGCATTCTTTTTCAAAAGAGAACGTTCTGGAGAAATATATCTTCCAAACCTTCCATTTATTCTTCATTTCTGGTCTTGAGTGATTGTATCTTCATCACTGCCCATATGTAATAAAAGTCTGGGCAGCTGAACTTACCCAAATGGCTGGTATGCCCTTTTCTTTAAAGAGCCGGGCTGTGAAACAAACATTTGGACAGGGAAATTGAATTACATTATAATAAAATAAATGCAATGTTCTCATTTGCTAATGTTCCTATTCATCTGTAATTTAGTCTACAGTACCATGAGAAATATCTGCATTCATTCCACTCAGAGGTGAATGATGACAAATAAATAATGTGTGAATTTGTTAAAACAAACAAACAAACAAACAAACAAAACAAAGCGTCTCTTTCACCCCCTTGTTAAGGTATAATTCAGGAAAATAAAATTGACTTAAAAGAAAAATAAGATTAATAGTCTAATACCAAACCAAACCCACTGCTGTCAAGTCGATTCTGACCCATAGCGACCCTATAGGACAGAGTAGAACTGCCCCATAGAGTTTCCAAGGAGTGCCTGGAGGATTCAAACTGCTAACCTTTTGGTTAGCAGCCCTAGCACTTAATCACTACGCCACCAGGGTTTCCAGTCTAATACCAGGGTCTAGAAATCAGTGGTCACTGACCTTTGAGCTTTTGTTCTTAATTTGCAACATTTTACTAGAATATTCCACTGGAACATTGGTCCTTGTGTCTTTTTTTTCCAGCCAACGTCAGTATGTAGAGTTTTAGATATTCTGGTGTAGAATTGGAAACCCTGGTGGCATAGTGGCTAAGTGCTAGGGCTGCAAACCAAGAGATCAGCAGCTCGAATCCACCAGGCACTCCTTGGAAACTCTATGGGGCAGTTCTACTCTGTCCTATAGGGTCGCTATGAGTTGGAATCGACTCCATGGCAGTGGGTTTGGTTTTTTTGGGTGTAGAATTTAAAGAATGCAATGGAGAATCTTGCATTTTAATGAGAATTACTATAGGACAGAATAGAACTGCCCCATAGAGTTTCCAAGGAGCACCTGGTGGATTCGAACTGCTGACTTTTTGGTTAGCAGCCATAGCTCTTAAACACTATGCCACCAGCGTTTCCAAATAAGAATTACAGGGTGTCTTTAGGTATTTTAAGTAGAAGATGTAGCTCAAACCAGTGCCCAGATAATATAAATTGACCCCGATGGGCAGACCTGTCATATCATTTATTTACTTTATCAATAAGAGCAATATAATGCATGCAACTTAGTAAGCCAAATGACTCCAAATGAGCAAGGAGAGGAATCAAGGAAATGATGGTGAAAGCAGAGGGCACCAACTTTAATTGTTAATTGCTGAGTGTCTTATGGAGAAAACTAGAGATGGCCAGGATATCAATCTCTGGATTTTCAACTAAACCAAAATCCAAACCAAACCCATTGCCATCAAGTCGATTCTGACTCATAGTGACCCTATAGGACAGAATAAAACTGTCCCATAGGGTTTCCAAGGAGTGCCTGGTGGATTCCAACTGCCGACCTTTTGGTTAGCAGCCATAGCTCTTAACAACTGCGCCACCAGGGTTTTCAACTAGTACTACTGAAATTATGGTTTCTGAATGAAGTTCTATAATCACTTCAGCTGAGAATTTGGCTCTATCACTTGTCTGGTTTCCTACGATGGGTATATTGCTTCCAAACACATTGAAGAGTAATAGACCAAATGGGAGCCTCTAGGGCTCCTTTTGTGCCATTAGCCTATGACCCTTCCCCTCGACAAGTAGGCCAAAGGACTCGGTTAGTTTCTTTCTCCAGGGCCATACTTTCATCCCAACTGGAGTTTTATCACTGTGGTGGTGAAAATAGGCCCAAAAGATAAGGTCAAGGGAAAGACAGTTTTTATTATAGCTATAACAAAGCAGTCTTAAACCACCTGTTCTAAGCTTCCTTTCTGTTGTTCAATTCTTTGAGAATTGAAAGGGAGCATTCTTTTTCTTCTTGAGAATCTGTACAATTGGCTCTTATCCCACCAGTTCCAAAGGAGGATGCAAAAGAGAGATAAGCAACATAAAGCAAAACAAAAGGAAAGAGAAAGAATCTAAGATAGAGAAAGGTGGAGCCAGAGAGAGAGAAAGAAAGGGAGAGAGAGGTCTCTTAAAAGAGGTAGATAATTCTGCTCCTTTCACTAAAATTTCACTCCCTAGGACCATGACCAAATGGGTGTCCTTGACCTCTATCAGACTCTAGACTCCATGTGTACCATATGTGAGTCATGAGTTCTTCCTATAGGAAATTACTTAACCCAATGACTTACCTAAGAGGTTGCCATCACCTTGAATGAGAAGGTAATCACAGTTTGAGAACTACTGCTCCAACCTTCATCACTGCCTGTATATATCCATTTAGACCAAGGAAGTGAATAGTTCATATTTCCCAAGGCACCTTATAAATATCTTTTTTTTATTGTATCCAGAAGCCTCTGAAATATATCAGGATATTATTTAATTAAATTTACCCATGGACAATATGTTACCCTTATTATATTTAACTAGCCGAACTCCCCAGCTCCCGATGCTCCATTATTCAGTCAATCTTTTGTTCCTATGGAGAATTAAAACACTTCTGACTTCAGTGAGTCTCTTCTGCCTTGTACCCCTAAGAAGATTAGAGACCCAAGGTATATACAAAATAATTTCCTCATCCATTTTCTTTTTCTCATTCTTCTCAATATAGCCAAAGGGGTCTTTCTCAGCAGCCTGGTTAGAATCTAATTCTCAAACCTTTGACAGCTTCTGCCTGGGGCATCCATGGGAGTTTATGCAGTTTCTTCTGAATCTCCAAAAGTGGAGTAATTTTACCCAAAGTGTTTTATGTGCTCCACTTTTCCAAAGTTCCATAGAGGCAATGGGATACAGGAACACACCAATGTAAGGTCTATAACCACATTTGGGAAACTCAGGTACATTCCCTAAAAACATGTGACCACAGAAATAGTTTATAAGCATCAATTTCCATAAAGCATGGCATTTTCCCAAGCAAAGCTAGTTTTTCTGGGATCCATTACATGTTACATTCTGGACTGTGATTCTCAACACTTTTCCATTCCAATTGCTGATGAGTTGGCTCCTGCTCATGGCAACCCCATGTGCATCAGAGTAAAACTGTGCTCCATAGGATTTTTTTGGAAGTAGATTGCTTGGCTTTTTTCCTAAGGTGGCTCTGGGTGGACTTGAACATCTAATCTTTCAGTTAGCTCCCAAGGGTGTTAACTGTTTGCACCATCTTAAAATTACCTGGGGAGATTTTAAAAAATATTGCTTCTCAGGCCCCACCCCAAATAAACTAAACATCTAAGGAGGAGACACAGATATTAGCAGTTTTCTATTAAGGGTTGAAAAAAATCACTGATGGAGATGCAATTTATGTCTATTTCCAGCTGTAAATTATAACATGGATTAAATTATCTAAGGGGAGAAGACAGACTGAGAAAGGAAAGTGAGAAGCAGATAGAGGATTCATGATTTCAACTCTACTAGGTCCCATAAGGAAACCCTGGGGGCGTAGTGACAGAGCTACAGCTGCTAATCAAAAGGTCCTGTAAGAGGTTCATGGGTGGCACAAACAGTTTGTGCTGGACTATTAACCTAAAGGTTGGCAGTTAGAGCTCACCCAGTGGCACCATGGAAGAAAGGTTTGATGATCTACTCCCATAAAGATAACAACCAATAAACTTCTAGGGAGCAGTTCTACTCTGTAACACATGGTATTGTCATGAGCCTGAATCAACTTGACAACAGCAAGTCTGGTTTTGGTTTGTTGTTGTATGGTGTCATTGAGTTGGTAGCAACTTATAGGAACCCTGTGGAAAATAGAATGAAACACTGTGCGATCGTGCATCATCCTCATAACCGATGCTATGTTTGAACCCATTGTTGCAGCCACTGTGTCAATCCATCTCGTTGAGGTTTTGGCTTAGGTTCCATAAATCCATGCTTGTTACCCAGAATCTACCACCTGCTAACTTAGAAGTTAGGGCTTACTTGGGATCAGTTTCCTATGAAGAGGTTCATTGTGCACTAGCCTTTCATATGCCAGAAAGCTGGGTTTGTAGGGGGGATGGGGCTTGAAGAACTCTGTGTTGCTAGGAAGTCAAGTACAGTGAAGCCCAGGTCTCTCTGACAGTCAAGTTACCAGGTTTTTTCTCTTATCATATCCTCACCCAGAGAGGTAGAAAGAAAAAAAAAAGGGTAGCATTCAGAATAAATGCAATGCACTAATGAGGGATGTTCATTGAGGAAAATATTAGACTCCTTCCCTACACAAATGTTTATATTTAAAGTTAAAATGGCTCCCATGCTTGATGAAAACTGTCTGGTCATCCTACACATCAAAATATGCGTACACAAACATACAAAGATACTCACCTTGGAAAACCATACCTTCCCCACGCAGAGGGGGAAATATCACCAATTCTTTTATGTTGTTTCAGAAACGGGACCTGGCACTCTTTCTTGCCAGCAGAGGGATGCGCTGGTGGGGCTCATTTCCCTGATGTGCTGGGAGAAGAAAAGTGTGAGGCCCTGCTCAGCATTCCTCAGTTTCTCTGTGCCAGGGCCATATCCCTCACAGAATTTACACATGGATTTCAAGTGTCTCGCTGTGTCTGTCAACATAACCCTTTCATAAGTTGGAAACTTCTATGCTTGCAGAAAAGAGGTGAAACAATCATTTCTCTCCCTCCCTTTTTAAAAGAAAGGGTACAGCAGCTACCAAATTCATCCCTGCCCCACTGCAGGCCTGTGATACTCCTGATTGGTTCGATAAATTTATCGGCTGACAGATTGTAATTGAGGAAAACATTGATTAATTGATCTGTCCTATGTGGCAATGAGGAATATGTGGTACCCGGCTCAGCCTTTAATTATTTTTATTTAGGTTTGCCTCAGATGAATAAGAGACTGGGCAGTATCATCATTGATCTGTGGCACGGAAAGAAACAGTTCACTTTACATGCTGTGGATTTAGAAATAGCTTAAAATGTCCATCTAGGAATTTAGAACGGATCTTTGCCCAGTAGGGTTTTGACTTCCTAGGTACAAAGCAAATGATAATAATGTCTTGCATTTGTGCAAACTTTGCAGTTTACAAATCATTTTCCCATGCATTATCCCATTTGACCCTCACAACAGATCTGAGAGGTAGACTGGGCAGGCAGGTGTTATAATTCCCCTTTTACAAGCAAAGAGACTAAAGGTGCAGAAATATTTTTTTCTTTCTTTGTTTTTGCCCCAGGTAATTTGCCCGATTTTAGCCTGCAGAGAATGAGGAGCAAGGGAGCATATGAAATTACTCTGGCTGGTCAAGCATATTTACAGCATTCATCATTCCCCCAAGCAGTGCCATACTTATCAACACTGTTTCTTACCATTAAATGTGCTGAAACAGAACCTGCCATTATAATGTGAAATATTATTACATGGATTTGAATGTGCTAAAAGGCACTATCTCCTCCAATCTGATACTATGTACAAGAGAAGCCTAAGATAATAACCCATTAGCCAGAGGTTTTAAGGTTTTCCCACTGCATTTACAAAAGTCATAGGAAAAAATATTAAGTATGAAATTAGTGTGAATTCTTGACTGGGAAACAGAGGGTGAATACAAATATTAATATTGAACGACATATGCACTATACTATCAAACAAGAATCACTGAGCACTTTCCATGTGCCCAGAAGTATGCTGAGTGCTGAGGGAGTTTAAAACACGTTCTCTACCCACAGTTTACTATCTAGTTAGGTGTTTACCATCGAATAATCTATGCAGATTCCATTCCTTAGCGAGAAGCTAAGAGCTGGAAGCATATGGAACAATAAAAGTTCTGATAATATTAAAGATGCTAACAAGTAGAAATACGTCTCTTTCCTGCTCCCTTTTCCTCTGCTAATTTGTCAGAGCATCATAGCCTAAACAAAAGTGGTGACAATAGGAATCTGCACTAAGGAAGCAATATTTTCATCCTTTTTAATGTTGGTCGGCAAGCCAAAGTGACAACTGACAACCGTTCAATGAAAGGTCAGAAAACAAGCATGCCGCTGGATTTGTTTAGGGCTTACCTTATCTCTCTTTGATGAACGAAACAATCCACCTAAGTCATATAACCTGAGGCTCTTCACGTCTGACTAAATTGCAGTGATAGAGTCGAGGATGATTATAATTTTTTTTCTTCATGCCCTTGCCCCTGAAATGGTTATGTCATTTTCAAAGACAAGCAGTTTCCAAAGATCAGTTTCCTTTTCATTAGAAAATATGTACTTCTGCTTTTTGCAGTAACTGAAAAAGACTAATAATGGGGATGATGCAGAAATAAGAATTACTGCCTTTGAAGGGAAAAGAGACAAAAAAAAAAAAAAAAAAAAGCTCCATGGTAGGGGAAGGGGGGGTTGACAGGACTGTGATGTCCAGGTTGCCCAGGCAGTCAAGGGTATCTAGAAGGGTAATTATGGTTTTGAATCCCTTGGGAATAATTAAAGGATAAGTGGTCCCAGTGAGGACAAAGAGAGTGCCAATAGAGTAATAAAACTCTTCGATATCAACAGACATTGACAAATAGCTCCCACTATGAGTCAGAATTGACTGGACAGCAATGCGCTTGGTCTTTGGTTGGTAAGAAACAAGATTATGTTCTAAATTCTAGTATCCCTGGGCCCAGTATCTCCTCTCTACCCACCCATTCACCTTTAGGTGTGGCTGACATTCATGCTTTTCTTTCCCAACCTTCAGGGTCCTCCATCTTTCCTCAGGGTGTTTACAGGTTTTTTTCCTGAGCCCTGCTGGCACAATGGTTAAGCACTCAGCTGCTAACCGTAAGGTCAGCAGTTTGAAACCGCCCAACTGCTCGGTAGAAGAAAGCCTTGGTGATCTGCTCCTCTAAAGATTACAAGGTAGAAAGCCTACAGGGCAGCTCTACAGTGTCCTATCAGGTTGCTATAAGTCAAAAATCAACTTGACAGCACACAACAACAACCTGCTCTTTGCGTCCAGCCTCATTTACCTTGAGTGAAACTTGGGGCAATGCGCAGACGGGAACTAGATGGCCAACTAGAAGCACAATAGTCTGGTGGTGTAGTCAGGTGCTTCAGGGCTGAGGAGACCCTGCCTCAGTCAGAGGCACCAAGAAAATGAAAAGCTGCAGGGACAATAGAGGATGGTTTCTAGGTCGCCCATCTGATTGAAATCACCTGGTAAGGCTGATGGGAGCTACCAGTGCAGACCTGAAGTTCTGTGTTGAAAGCCAGTGGACAGGTTAATGCTCCTAAATAATGGCCTGCTAACAACGGTTATAGGCACTGGACAAAAAAAATACCTACAGGTGTGTGTGTGCGTGCACACACACACACATATACACATAGTCCCTGGGTGGGGCAAATGGTTAAGTGATCAGCTACTATTCAAAAGGTTGGGGTTCAAACCCACCCAGAGATGCCTCAGAAAAAGACCTAGAAATCTGCTGCTGAAAGGTCACAGCCATGAAAACCCTATGGAGTTCTACTCTTCTCTGCAGTACATGGGGTTGCCATGAGTTGGAATGGACTTGATGGCAACTAGTTTGGTTTTTTATTGGTTTTATGCACACACACACACACACACACACACACACACACACACACACACACATACTTATTGTCCTTTGGAAACCCTGGTGGAGTAGTAGTTAAGAGCTACGGCTGCTAACCTAAAGGTCGGCAGTTCAAATATACCAGGTGCTCTTTGGAAGCTCTATGGTGCAGTTCTAATCTGTTCTATAGGGTCACTATGAGTCAGAATTGACTCAAAGGTAATGGGTTTTTTTTTTTTCCCCCTTGGTGGCGTTGTTAGGTGCTGTCTTGTCAGTTCTGACTCATAGTGACCCTACGTAAAATAGAACAGAATGGTGCTCAGTCCAGTGTCATCCTCACAATAGTAGGTATATTTAGCCCAGTGTTGTAGCCACTGTGTCAGCCCATCTTGTTGAGGGTTTTCCTCTTTTTCACTGACCCTCTACTTTACCAAGCATGGTGTCCTTCTCCAGGGATTGACCTCTCCTGATAACATGTTCAAATTAGATGAAGTCTCCCCATCCTCACTTCTAAGGAGCATTCTGGCTGTACTTCTTTCAAGACAGATTTATTCATTCTTTTGGCTGTCCGTGATATGTTTAATATCTTTCTCAAACAACATAATTCAAATGGCTCAATTGTTCTTTGGTCTTCCTTATTCATTGTCCAGCTTTTGAATGTATATGAGGCGATTGAAAACACTATGGCTTGGGTCAAGCACCCCTTAGTCCTCAAAGTGACATCCTTACTTTTTAACAGTTTAAAGAGGTCTTTTGCAGGAGATTTGCCCAATGCAATGTATTGTTGATTCCCTTGACTGCTGCTTCTAGGGCATTGATTGTAGATCCAAGTAAAACGAAATCCTTGACAACTTCAAAGTTTTCTCTGTTTATAGTTATTTACTTATTGTTCCAGATGTGAGGATTTTTATTTTATGTTGAGGTGTAATCCATACTGAAGGCTGTCGCGTTTGATCTTCATCAATAAGTGCTTCAATATCTCTTCACTTTCAGCAAGCAAGGTTGTGTCATCTGCATAATGCAGGTTGTTAATCAGCCTTCCTCCAATCCTGATGCCATGTTCTCCATATAGTCCAGTTTCTTGGATTATTTGCTCAGTGTACAGATTGAATAAGTATTATGAAAGGATACAACCCTGGTTTGCACTTTTTCTGATTCAAAACCATGCAGTATCCTCTTGTTCTGTTCAAATGATTGCCTCTCATAATATTTGACACACACACACGCAAAGAGAGAACAAAATCTGGCAAAGACTGGAAAAGATTCAACTCATGAAATAATAAAACCACACTAGGTGAAATTCACAACCACAAAACTCTTCCTCTGAAGGCGGTTCTCCTACTCCTCATGAGGCTTAGGAAAAAGACACAATCTGATTGACCTGAGGAGTTAGAGGGCCAAGTTTGGGATGCCAAGTTTGCTGGAAATTGAGAAGAATATTCCTGAAAGGAAGAAGCCAAAACAATCTTGAAAACTTACCCTGTGTGATTTCAGGACTTCCTATAAAACTATGATGAAGACAGGGTAGAATTGGCATAATGAGAGAACAAGAAAGAAATAGGACAGAAAGAACAGTTCAGAATTAAACCAACATATATATAAAAAAAAAAAAATTTTTTTATATATGGTCAATTTACTTTTTACCAAAGACCAGAGTAATTCAAAGAGGAGAAAATAATCTTTTTTTCAATAAATATGCTAGAACAACTGGATAAACATATGAAAATAAATGAACATAGTCCTTTACTTCATATTATACACAGAAACAAATTTGAAATGGATTGTAGATCTAAATGTAAATTCTAAAAATATAAAACTTCTAGGAGAAAACCTGGAGCCCCTAGGTGGCACAAACAGTTAAGCGTTTGGCTACTAACCAAAAGGTTCGCAGTTTGAATCCACCCAGAGGTGCCTCAGAAGAAAACCTATCTATTTCTGCAAGGTCAGTCATTAAAAGCCCTATGCATAGTTATCCTCTGAAACACATGGGGTTAACATGAGTTAGAATCAACTCAGTGGCAACCGGTGGTGTAGGAGAAAACATATGGGAATATCTTTATGATGTTGGACGAGGCAAAGACTCATTTATTTATTAATACAGACTCATAAATCCTTATTTTATTCAGTGATTTATAATTCATTAATGCCAACATTCAATTTGATGCTCAATTATCAAATTTGGCCAATGGATGCCTCTCAAGCTGGATCTTATGTCCCTTTGATATGTTCACATTATTCTTTGAGTACTTCTTTATTTTCTGGCTAGATGCTCCAGACTTATTTTGTATTTTCTCTGCGCTAGCTCTGGAATCAGCTAGTGTGGAATGGTATAGAAACAAGATGCAGACTTTTCCTTTGGCCAGATAAACAGATATCATATTTAATTTCATGATCAGTGGGACAATGGAGATACTTGCCCTTTTTACAGAGTATCATTTCTAAGTTCATTCAAGCTATTAACCTCTCCCTTGAAGGTGCTCATAGTATTGCTAGAAAGACAAAACAAACACATTTGAATAAGAGAAAATAATAAAAGAAATATATTTTAGTGTTCAATCTTCAGCCTTTGGTTACCATAGAATTTTAGAAGACAGAGATATTGTAAGGTTTACAATAGTCAAGGAATGACAACTATGAGAATGGAAGGATTAAGGAAAATTTATTGTGGGTGGGGGTGTGGTGAGAGCAAAAGCTGGAAGGAATGGAGTGCTCTCTGGAGACAGTGAGGAGACTAGACTTGTGGATGATGAAGCAGGTTGGACAGGTGACGTGAATAGGTTTCTTTCAATAGAAAGATGTGAGATTTTCCTGTTAGGCAGCCAGATCATTTCACCCAAACATTCTGTGCTCCACTGAGATAGAAGGCTGATCAGAGATGAGGCTGTAGACTGCTCATTCATTTTTAGCAGAATGACTTGCTTACCTGGATCTCTGAGGCATGCTGAGAAGAAAATATGGTAATCCCCTCCTTGGTGTTCTTCCAAATACAGTTACTTGGCTTCTGGGATAGGAATTGAATGCCTAGAATAGAAAAACTTGAAGAACTCACAGAACCTAATCTTACAATGATGGTTAATTACAAGGAAATGATATAGTTTGAAATCAGCAAAGGAAAAAGTTGCACAGGGAGAAGTCTAGGAGAAACCATGTGCAAACCACTAGAAGTTCCTTCCTGGTGGAGTTGTATAAGGATATGCTTAGTTTTCCCAGCAACACATGCAAGTATTGCAAACCAAGGAAGCTCACCTGGACCTTGATTTCCGGGGTTTTTATTGGCGGGTCAGTCATGTGGTCAAGCAGTGCCTGCATAACTGACCTCAACTACTCAGACGTCAGCTCCTCCTCTCTCATCCCCCAAAAGCAAAACAAATGTTCCCCAAAAAATCACATTGATAGGATAAACTCATCTGGTAAAGTGGCACAGTGCGGCCCAGAGCCTGAAACATACCAAAACACTCATATTCCAAAGGCTCAGACATTACCTGAAGATACGGCTTTCTTTGTGATGTGAGGGCTTTGAGCAACTTATATGTGCTGAGTTAACTCTTTCTCGTCCATGAGGTCAATAACAGATCCCCAAATTCTATTTTATAGTCATGGAATATGGCACTTAAATCAAGTTAGAAAATCACTTCTCTATCAGGCCTAGGTCTGATAATTTTCCCTCATTTCTTTCATGACCTTAGTGATTTCTTTTTTTGCCATTCACAAAGAGAAGGGCCACAGACACCACAAATTTCTTGCAGAGGTTCGAAGTTGAAACTAGAAGGCCTAGGCTTGAAGATGAAATAGAATAGGAGAAAGGGTGGGGGAAGTAGAGAAGGCAGCTCCGTACTAAAACACTAAGTTTAGGAGATACTGAAGGACAGGATTTCAAGGTTTTAGTGATAGTGATGTTGCTGGTGACATGCAAACCAAGATTTAACCCATAAAGGGGCCACAGAAGAAGAGCATTTATTGAACATTGTATGGGGTAGGGATGATGCTAAATGTCGTACTTATATTTTTTTACTTAATCCTCACAACAACCCTATAAGGTAGGTGTTGCTGTATGAGTTTTGCAGATGCAGAAACCATGGCTTATGATGTTGTCTTAGGTTGGATTCCCCTGGAAAAAGATTCTGAGATTTGTGTACAGATTTGTTGAGGAGTACTATTGGGAACTGCACCTATAAAGGAATGAGGGAAACAGGGCTGGGCAGAGAAAAAAGTGGAATTGGGATGATGTTGTAACCCATACCTCAGCCTGGGAGCTCTGGCTGGGATGACCTTTCAAGGTGGAGAGTCTACCTATCCCTTCTCAGTCAAGATAGTGAAAGTCATGGTAGGAGGAAGGATGATGGAGGTAATGGGGCTGGGCCTTTGAGCCCCCATATGGACCAGTCATTAGACAACAGCTGACCCCAAGGAAAGGAATTGGATAACAGCAATTCTTAAATTCCCAGAATCTAAGGGAATGAGTGCCTCAGTCTTGAAGGGGGTGGGCGGGGGGGGGGGTCTGAGTGGTACATCACACCATCCACTAGAGTCTACTCCCTTTTCTGATAGTAAGTTTACTCCATCTGGGAACAACTCCTCCAAGATTCTGATTGATCTCATGTCCCTAAGAAAGATAAAGATTAGTGGGATAAACTCAGTCCTTGTAGCTATCTGGAGGCCACTGCTGATACTCTTTCTCTCCTTCCTCTGCTACCCATTTTAGATTCCCCTCACCTTCAGTTAACACCTCTGCTAATTTATGTGGCTTATCTGGCAGAGTGACCAGATCCTCATCCCCTACTGTTCTGAGCCCCTGGTCACCTGTCTTTCTCAGACTGTGGCTACTTCTCCATTTTTCATCAAAATTGGACAGGTGAGTACCAAGGGATGCCCAGTGCATCACCTGATGCCAACTATATTCTTCCTTGCTTCCATTGTGTAAAAGCAGCTTAACCTCCTCCTTAGGATCAAGTATCATTGCCAATTTAATGAGTCTCTTTCTTGCCTACTGGTCTCTTGGCACAAAGAACTGAAAGAAATGGTGGCAACTATAGCTTAAAATTAAATAGAACTCTAACCATGTCTCCTGATGAAAGCATTCCCATTCTGGGAACTAGAAATCTCTAGATACACAGAGTCTAAAGATGTAGGGTTAGGAAGAACAACTTCTCCAAGTGGGCCACTGGGGAAAATGATAAGAGGAATGTCTCCCACTCCCGCCCCTTCCTTCCTGGACCTATATATTTTACCCATTGGAACAGAGCACCATAGAACTGACAATGATTTAGGGTATATAGTGCATCCTAGATGATGCTCACCTTTCTCACAGGATATTATCTCCAAGGTGGTGCCTCAGCAGCACCTTCAAAAGGCTGTTCCATTGCTCTATCAGGTCTACAGCTACTGAGGGGTGGATGTATGATGGGGTCAGTGGACCCAAATGTTATGTGCCCACTGCTCCATCTCTTTTGCTATAAATTGGGTTCCTTATTCTGAAACCATGTTATGCAATATCCCATGTCAGCAGAATAAACATTCTATAAGCCCTTGGATAGTAGTGCTAGGCAAGGTCCTATGAGCAGAAAAAAGCGAACTCATACCCTTGTATTTGGGCATGCTGTTTGGGAGCATAAACCAAAAAAAAAAAGAAAAAGAAACTCAGATCAATTGCTGTTGAGTTGATTTTGACTCATGGTGACCACATGTGTTACAGAGAAGCATTGCTCTATAGGTTTTTCTTGACTGCAATCTTTTTAGAAGCAGATCTCTAGGCCTTTCTTCCTTGATGCAGCTGGGTGGGTTTAAACTGTCAACTTTAAGATTAGTTTGTTTTTGGTTGCCAGTGAGTTGATTCTGACTCATGGTGACCCTATGTATACATGGTAGAACTGCACTCTATAGGGCTTTCAAAGCTGTGACCTTTTGGAAACATATCACCAGGCCTTACTTTTGAGGTACCTTTCTGCCAACCCTTCTGCTAGTAGTTGAGCACTTACCCATTTGTGCCACTCAGGGACTTATTTGGGGGCATAAAAGGGAGTTTTAACAATGGTGGACAGTCCACCTATCCCTTCTCAGTCAAGATAGTGAAAGTCATGGTAGGAGGAAGGATGATGGAGGTAATGGCAAGGCTGAGTTCCAACAGCAGCAATACTATGCCTTGAGAAGGAATCTGGGGTAGACTCAGCAGATGCAGGGCAACCGCAGATGGCATCGTGACTTCACTTAAGCCATTAGGTGGCAGACAGTAAGACCTGCTGCAGCAAGTGATGTTTTGTTGTTGTCATCAAGTCAATTCTTTGTTAGAGTACAACTGCTGCATAGGGTTTTCAAGACTGTGACCTTTCAAAAGCAGATCGCCAGGTCTGTCTTCTGAGGCATCTCTGGGGAGGTTTGAACTGCCAACCTTTCAGTTAGTTGTCTAGTGCTTAACGATTTGCACCACCCAGGGACATTCAAGGCTTCCAAAACAACATATGGTTTGAACGAGGAATTTGAGTTTCCCTGACAGGGAAAAAGAGGGAACCCAGTCATTGCCCTCCAGTCAGAGACAAAGCTATTTTTGTTAGCACTGTTATTGTTAGTCACACCCTTTCATTGTTCGGCTTTGGTTTCCAATGGCTTAGGAAACATGGGTTACACAAGGTTATATTATCACTCAAGCACAGCCTTGATGGTATTGGTGGTGGGAGTGGAGTTGCTGGAAGAGGGGGATCCTTGGTGTGGCTTTGAGTCTGGGCTGTGGATTCAGAGAAACCACCCATTTTACTTGCACTTCAGTCTCCTGAGTTTGAACATTCACATGGAAATCAATCAGATGCTATTTGGTGATGTTGAAAGGTCTGATTCTAACACAAATATTTTCAGAGGGAACATGGGAAATGTCAAAAATTGTCAGCTCAGAGAATATCTTTTGGTGATAATGCTTTCCAGCGGTAAATTTCCACTGGTTCTATCTCTTACTGACAGTTGAGTCAAGCACTTGCATGCTTTGCTGGTTTCTAACTAATAAGTAGGCTTTGCTCTTTTAAAACAGTAATATATGATAGAGAGTATCTATTGAGTCAATAATCCTTTAATCAGAAGTGTCTTAATGATAAACAACACAGCATCATATAAAATAAGGTTAAAGGTTCTTAAATGGAATCATATTTCTGGCTTAGAATTTCTTCACAGGCATACAATAATGATAAAAGTGATCATGTCGTATATTTCGTGCCTGAGGAAGTATAAGAATACTTGCTGCACATTGCTCTTTCATTAGAAATTTAATGCAAGTGATCTAAAATAATTTTTTAAAGAAAGGTATTTAATTGTGCAATTTTCAATATTGGAAATGGTGGGGTCAAAGTACAACTCTTTTTGTGTGTGTGTATTTTTAACTCTTACCATTAAATTAATTCCTGGCTACTTTTTTTTTTTTGCCTATTTTAATATTTTATAACAAGCACAGTGATATCTTGTCTAAGATAGACTTTTACTTTGCACATGAATAGATATCTATTTTCTCAAATATTTAATATTTGTTAGGCAAATAACCTGTCTTCTCTGGTCTGTCTTCATTCCATGGGAATAGGAGGGTTTTAAAAGTGTCTTGGATCCAATGATACTGTACTGTTACATGCTACCTACAGACTTTGTATGCTGCTTAGCTTAGACATCAATATCAAACTGTATTGTCATCTCCTCCCCCTGCCACTATTGGCCCTCTGCTCAGCCTCTTTCAGAGAAATGTTTCTCTAATTGTTGTTGTTGGTTGCTATTGAGTCAACTCCATACATGTCAACCCCATGTGTTACAAAGTAGAACTATTTCATAGGGTTTGTTTGGTTGTAATCTTAACAGAAGCAGATCACCAAGCCTTTTCTTCTGCAGTACCACTAGATGGGTTTGAACCACCAACCTTTAGGTTAGCAGTTGAGTGCAAACTGTTTGTGCCACCCATTCTAATAGTCTGTATGCATTTAAACGAGCCCAAGGACATGTTTCATTGAAATGTAAGAAAGTCAGCCAAGTCACAGTAGCATATCAGTTAAACTGAACAGAGGTCTCATGATTTCTTCCTCATCTCTAGTCCTCCCCTGCTACACAAAATCTCTTGTAATCTCACAATACCCTCCTGGCCTGTCTTTTCCCAGTCCGTCTTCTGTCCTTTATTTCCTGTACTTGCTGCTACCAGAGCTACCTTTCTAAAGCACAGTTTTAACCAAAAACCTTCAATGACTCTGAGAAAAATATTTTGATATTGCTGAGTTTTCAAATTCTTTCCCAGGAGAAGGATAATTGAATGCCAGAAATGAGCAGGGGATGCTGCCTGAGTATTCCTTAGCTCAGCTTATTCCAATTTCTCTCTGTTCTTTTAGTGAAGTAAAATCCCAGAAAGTCCAGGGCGTGTTCAACAGTTCATAAGCTTTCAAAAGAGAATTTATGCCAAGCTTTGATAAACCAGTTAGAGAAGGTCTGCAATAGGAGGCCTCAATAGAAATTAGGCCCTGGTGTTCTCCTAGAGAAGCATGCGAAGAGGCTGAACGTCTTGGGAGGGTGAAAGCTGTTTTAGAATTTCTGTAGTGATTATTTCTCAAATAAATGAAACTAATAAAAAGAAATTGTTCGAGGTGTAGAGTCCCACTTCCCTGGGCTAAGATCAGAGAAATTTCTAGTACCTGTAAAGGACAAATCCGGAAGGTTAGTGTAGAGTAATCTGATGGCAAAGAACTGTTCTTGGAGCAAGAATATAAGTGCTATACCCAGAGGATGAGAGACAGGAGGATGTCAGTGAACTAGGGTAGCTGTTATAGAGCTGAAATATAGCTCAGTTTTGGATTTTAGGGTAAAACCAGAAAGGAGTTGGGGTAGGCCCTGGCAGGGACTGAGATCTCCGTGAGAACAAGAAGCATGGTTTTTGTTAGCTGCTAGGTCCCCAACTGATGGTGACCTCATGCACAACAGAACGAAATGCTACCTGGTCCCTGTACCATCCCCATGATCAGTAGCAGATTAGACATTGTGATCCACAGGGTTTTCAGGAGTAGATCACCCACCAGGCCTTTCTTCCTAGTCTGTTTTAGTCTGGAAGCTCTGCTAAAATCTGTTCAGCATTATGACAACACGCAAGCCTCTACTGACAGATGGGTGGGTGACTGACTGTGCAGGAGATGCACTGGCTGGTAAATGAACCTGGGTCTCCCATATGGAAGGCGAGTATTCTATCACTGAATCACCACTGTCCCTGCAGCATGGTTAGCCCAAAATTAACTCAGGACCGTGTGAGCAATTTGAGCTAAACTCCAAGCAAAAGACATTGGCCAAATAAATTGAGTTCTATATTCCCGCTAAGTTGTGCCAATCAATATATGCATGGGCCTTCCTTCCACATATTGAAATAAATATTTGTGCTTTACAGTATTATTATTTCTCTGCTGTTGTATTTGCTTATTTGGGTTGACATGATTTTTCCTTTGTTTTTTAGCTCGAGTCCTGAGCTTTTCCCAGGCAAAGTAAGGGAAGAGATATCATCTCATCTAAGTCACCTAGTTGGGGAAATCAGTTTTTTTGTGGCTTGGTATGATGGTGGCCATTTACCCAAATTAACTATGAATCCTCAGGGGATCTGTTGGGTCTGAAGCAGTTATTGAGGTAAACTCTTAAAAAAAAACATAGAACAAGAAAATTGGGAATATCTGTGAGAGATGCTTTCTTCTTATTAGGGATGGAGAGGAAGTGAGGGGTCATTCAGTAATAGATTACCACTGACACACGATAAAGTCCACTAAGTATGCAGAGTCCCTGGGTGGTGTAAACGATAAATAGGATTGGCTGCTAACTGAAAGGTTGCAAATTTGAGCCCATCCAGGGGCACCTTTTTTTTTTTACTGATAAGGGGTGTATTCATTGTTTTTTTTTTTTTTATTGTGCTTTTAGATGAAGGCTTAAAGGACAAATTAGTTTCTCATCATCTTAGTCATTTAGTGCTGTTATAACAGAAATACCACAAGTGGATGGCTTTAACAAAGTGAAATTTATTCTCTCACTGTCTAGTAGGCTACAAGTCCAGCTCCAGGCGAAGGCTTTCTCTCTTTGTTGGCTCTGGAAGAAGGTCCTTGTCATCAATCTTCCCTTGGTCTGGAAACATCTCAGTGCAGGAACCTCAGATCCAAAGGACACGCTTTGCTTCCGGTGCTGCTTTCTTGGTGGTATGAGTTCCCCATGTCTCTCTGCTCACTTCTCTCTTTTATATCTCAAAATAGATTGGTTTAAGACACTAATCTTGTAGATCTTATCAATATAACTGCCACTAATCCATCTTAATACATCATAGTGATAGGATTTACAACACATAGGGAAATCACATCAGATGATAAAATGGTAGACAATGGTATAATCATACAAGGGAATCATAACCTAGTGAAGTTGACAGATGTTTTGGGGGGACACAATTCAATCATGACACTCATTAAATGATTAATATACATATTGTTTTGTGACATTGGTTGCCAAACCTGCAACATGTTAACACCCTCCCCTTGACCTTGGTATCCCTATTTCCACTCGTCCAGCTTTCCTGTTCCCTGACTTCTCGTCCTTACCCCTGGGCTGGTGTGCCCATTTAGTCTTGTATATGTGGTTGAGCTACATTTATTATTGTTTGTTTTCTGGGCCTGTGTAATCTTTGGCTGAAGGGTGAACCTCAGAAGTGACTTCAGTACTAAGTTAAAAGGGAATCCTAGGGCCACACTCTTGGGGTTTCTTCAGTCTCTGTCAGACCAGTAAGGCTGGTCTTTTTTTGTGAGTTAGAATTTTGTTCTACATTTTTCTCCAGCTCTGCCCGGGGCCCTCTTTTGTGATCTCTGTCAGAGCAGTCAGTGGAGGTAGCCAGGTGCCATCTAGTTCTGCTGGACTCAGTATGGCGGAAGCTGTGGTAGTTGTGGTCCATTAGTCCTTTGGACTAATCCTTCCCTTGAGTCTTTGGTTTTCTTCCTTCTCCCTTGCTCCAGACAGGGCCAGAAGCACTTTGAAAGAAAGGCCTAGTAATCTAGTTCTGAAAAATCAGCCTTTGGAAACTATGGAGCCTAGTTCTACTCTGACACGCATGGGGTAGCTACGAGTTGGGATCAATTCCGTGGCAACTGGATGTTAACTAACCATGCATTCAAACTTACATTGCCCCCAGCATATGTTTCCAAGTTTCTCTCTTACTACCTGCTTCACATACCCTGTGCTAATTCCAGCCTGAACAATCTGTGTACTTTTTTTTCCCTCATACTTTCCTATCTGAACTGTCCTCTTCTACCTCCTGTCTGCCTGTCAAACTTAATCCATTCTCCTAGAGATAGAGTCAATGTCACCTTCTGAAATCTCCTGTTCAGTCAACTACTGGCTATGTGTTTTTTTCCTGAGATTTTAACCTTTTGCTGCAGTTATCATAATTTTCTTAATAGAAATCCTTAGAAAAAGCATTAACTTTGTTTTTAATGAAGCTTCTTAAAGTAACCTGACATACCTATTGATGGTCAGATTAGCTAATCCACTCTTCTAAGGTGGGTAAAGTGCTACATTTCTAAAAATACATAACTGAGATTATACAATTGTGAGATGCCTGAAAGAAAACCAGGAAGATATAGGGCTTATACATCTTATGAAGAAGTATGCTAACCAACAGTTTCTCTCTCTCTCTCTCTCAATATCTCTCTCACACATACCCACACGCACCCAAAATAATGCATACATACATACATACATATCACCTAAAATTCCTTGCTTGGTTTAGTGGAAAGACTATAGGACTTAGAAGTTTTGTCTAATGCTCACTCTACCACCTACACCTATAAAATGGTCTTAAGTAGGTTATTTCACTTTTCTAAACCTCTGCTTGGACTTCTTTGGTAGTACAAACGATTAACACACTCGGCTGCTAACTGAAAGGTTGGAGATACAAGTCCACCCAGAGGTGTCTTGGAAGAAAGGCCTGGTGATCTATTTCTGAAAAGCTAGCCATTGAAACCCCATATGAGGTAAAACCAGAGATCAAGAGAATTGGGAATATCTGTAAGAGATGCTCTCTTCTTCCACGGTTGGGGAGGAGGTGAGGGTTATTCAGAAATAGATCACTACAGGACACAATAAAGCCTACTAACTAAGCACGTAGAGTCCCTGGGTGGTACACAGTCTATTCTGATACACATGGGGTCATCATGAACAGGAGTTGACTCAACAGCAACTGTTTTTTTTTTTTAAACCTCTGCTCTGTTAACTATTCTGCTCAATCGCAATGGATTATTAAAGGTGAGAGAGATCTTGAATTTGAAAGTGCTTTAAACTATAATTTTTTTTTCCAGTTAAACTCTGGGTTCTTGGTAGGCTTACTCTCCTCCACATCTCTAGTGTCTCTCCCACAAGGCTTGGAGCCATGCCAGTTACCTTCAGCATTATTGCCCTTCTGCATAGAATCACCTTTCCTGTGGTCCTAGAACCTTAATATGCACTGAGATCTTTTATCATTCCAGGGTACCCAGGTTACTTTTGTTCCATGAGCTCTGTTGATCATGAAGCTGGCTTTTCTCATCTGAGATGATAGCAGATAATTGACCATTGCCCCCACCCCTCACTTGTTCCGTACCGCTGGACTGTGAAATATTGTCTATTTACAGGGCACCATTAGAAGCAGCCTAGCAGTCTAGAAAGAAGCACTTACTCTTGAATCACAACAAGGTGAGAGTGCTCAGGGACAGCTGGTGGGAAAGTGAAAAAGAACCATAGTTATTTTTTGTTGATCACGCTGAAGTTACCTGAACTAGCTGTGTGAGTGAATATTTAATGTCACCACCATCACATATGTAATTTGTACTGTCTGCTTTTAATCTTTACCTCAGTTTTATAATCATAATAAAATTTTAATTAAAAATAAATGAACTGACTATTCCAACAGAACATTTTAAATGCAAACTATGAGGCTGGAAGCCCAAACTCAGCTGGAGATACAAACAAAATTAAAATGTTCTAAAAATATTGTTCCCCTTCCACTTGGAAAGTGTAGGCTTTCAGTGACTAAGACATCCTAAAACTACTACAGGCAGGTTCCAGCTCACAAGCAGGTTGGGATCCAGATCTTCCTTTGTAGGTTGGTTTGGGGCCATGTTTCTTGAAGTTTCAAGAGTAGGATACTGGCAGCTCTCTTTGGGCATCACTATCCCAGGGCTTACTGGCTTTTAGCACTTTCTTTCTATCCTAAGCACCCTGGTACTTGGATTCGTACTTTTCCCTGATAATCTGCTTAGGGCCAAAATTATATGCCCCTATTTGACCTAATTCATAATAATATATCAGTGAGTAATGCCCCATGCCTTTTGAAGGAGTTAGCACACACAAAAAAATGCTGGTGGTTTCAAAAGCATTTCTAATGGAATTTTAAACAGTATTAGAAAGCAGAGTACATAATTCAAAAAGTGTAGGTATAAGTGTAGTGTATTCATGGCCAAATATTCCAGATTTTAGGGGGCAGTTCTGGTTTCAAATAGGTCATGCCATTGTTCATACAATGTTTTAATATTTGAAATACTGACCATTCAGCCACAGCTTATATGCCATTGTCTTTAATTGTTGCATTTTTAAATCACACTATTGTAAGTTTTAATTTTATACATTTTTGGCCACTTGGAGAAAACAACTTAAAAGCTTGCTATCTCACTGATAATAGCTTTGAGATTTATTGTTTACTTCACATTATATCTCTTGATTCTATTAAAATTGCTTAGTAGGAAGACATAAAGACCACCAAATCAAGGTCTGAAACAAAGCTGAATTTATTGCTTGCCTGGCAAGGGAAAGCCCTACTGGTCAGTCACGAGTTCAGTAGTTCTCATCAATCAAAAATTAAAAGGATACAAAAGGAGAAATCACATCAAATCTATCGGGCAAGATTCTGAATTCAGGGCTCCGAATGCCTCACGTGGCAGAAACACCACTTCTTTATGAGTTGTCATTTTCAGGTTTTACATGGCAGATGATTGGATACCTGATTTCAAACCAGTTCAGGTGAATTATGTAAGATTCTATTGGGTCTAGGGTCCTTCATCAGGCATGTTCATATGTTCATGTTTGAAGCCTACCAAGTTTTATTTTGCTTTTTCTTCTTAACAAAATAGATTATACTGAAATAAAAAGTCATTATGATAGTGTACATAAAACAAACAAAACCCAGAGTTTTCAGGCTTTGAGTAAAATACTAGGGTGGTGTTCTCATTTACTCATTCATACATTTAATTACTCATTCCTTTAATCAAAATTGTTTGTTGAGCCTCTACAATTGTAAAAACAACATGCGGGTGGAGCCTCACCTCCTCCAACTTCATGAGGGGAAAGGAGAATCAAGATCAACAGCCCAAGGCTGATTCCTATGAGACAAGGATCACACATGCCCTCCTCTCTCTGCCAGCTTTGCCAATTCTGCTACCAACTGTCTCTCCCACAGCACTCCCTGGTGCATTCCATAATTCATTCCAAAGGCCACACAGGACTCACAGACCATACTCCCAATTGTGGGGTTCATTAGGGAAGTAACAGTTACAATTCAGGCTTAGGAATACTCAACATACAGTTCTTCCATCAGGACAGCCTCTTCCCAGCCATGCCCCGGGCATGCCTCTCCCTGGTCCTCAGTCCCAGCCCAAAGGCACTCAACTTTTTCCATGGGCCAAGAAACCCAGTGTGCTGTCTCCTGCTGCTGTGTCTGTCCTGCTGGTCTCTTCTTCCTTGGCGGTGGTGGGCTCGGCCTCTTTGCCCTGAAATCAGCTCTCTTTTAAGGCAAAACCGACCAATCTCCTTGGTAGGCCACAATTACCCTATCACACAGGTGATTGGATGGGAGTTACAAGACCATGGCTAGAAAGGCCACACACAAAAATTGTACCACAACTATGTATCTGATACTGCTGGATGCTAGGGATAACAAATAGAACCCCGTTGTCACATGGGGTCAAATTTTTTATCTCATAAACTCTGAGAAACCTAATGCCCTCTAAGGATTTATATTTGCAAGAAATGAGGCCTGAAAACTGTAGCTTTACTGTCTACATTAACATGCTTTACTCTTTAATACTGACTTATTTTCCCAGGAAATTCTCGCCCAGGAGGATGTCTGTTTCACGAACTTCCTGATATCCGTGTATTCCAACAGTAGATGTGCTGTGGGGATTTTATTTTAAAATAAGTAGAGAAATTCTTAGGTTTGTCATTTAGTTTATTAAAAGGTAGTCATGACACAGAGCCCTGGTGGTGCAGTGGTTAAGAGCTCAGCTGCCAACCAAAAGGTCAGCAGTTTGAACCCACCAGCTGCTCCTTGGAAACCCTACGGGCAGTTCTACTCCATCCTGTAGGGCTGCCATGAGTTGGAATCCACTTGAGGGCAGTGGGTCTTATAAAATTAGAAGTCATTTATGCCAGAGAAGACGTTTGTCAATTTTAGGTTGTTTACAACTTAGCTTAGATGTTTAAGTCACACATTACATGTTTCACACATTACTACATTATACGCATACATCACGATAGACTACCCAGCTAGCTTTCATCAGGTTAAATAGCCCCCTTCTCAGAACAAGAGATTGTTGAACCGGATTTATCAAAGGACTGTTTACTCTTCAACTTCCTTTCAAAGCCCTTTTCTCACTGTGTCTACCAATCCTAAATTATATTATACAATCTGTACATTTCTAATCAGGCCCTTACACTGAAAGACCCTTATAAAGCCAGAACCCTATAAATATGCTCATAAGTAGCCTTCCTTTGAACTCTTTCTTTTGAGATGCTACTTTATCAAGTAGTGATCTCTCTTATTGCCATAATCTATGAACTTGGCTCTGCTTAATCTATGGATCTTCTGGTCTTTGGGAGAGACAGCAATCAACTGAGATTGCATCCTCAAGGCCACTCTAACTTCAATTTCTTAATTTCGTTGAGCTTCGTGTATCACCACCTACTCCGGTTTTCTTGTCTCTGCTCTATGCTGATCAAGACAAAAGACTGTCTCCCTTTCTTGTTTGCAAAAATGGCTACCACCAACAACCAAAATAAAATCCATTCTTACTAAGCATTTGTGTGTGGACCACAACTTTAACAATTTGGTGAGAAAAACTTGTTTTTTAAGAGGTCTTCAACCTCCTTGACAGGCTTGTGAGCCATCCAGTTTCTCTCTCCAGATCAATGCTACTCAAAATGTGCACCATGAGGTAAACATAAAAGTTGACAGTAAGCACTTACAAACAATTGACCAGAGATGATTGGAAATTAAAGAAAAAAAAAAAAAAAAGCCCACAAAAAACAATAACCACAGCAACAACAACAAAGCTGGTCCTTTACCACAGATATTTTGAAAGCCATTTTCTAGAAACCCTGGTTTTCAGTTTAGGTGATCCTACCGTCAAGCACTCCAAGGAAATGGAATTCTCCTCACTGTATTATGCAGAGCAATTTATTTTCCACCTCTTTTTCTGGGTCCACTTTTACATATGTGGAGATTCATTTAAGGCTATCCATTAAACAATGGGATGTGCATGCTAGTTGTCACCTGTAACAACAAAAAAGAATTGGGGGAGGTCTTGCAATTTCAGTCTTTTCATTTTCTCTCCTGCAAAATTTTCTGGGAAAAGAAAGAAACACTGCAAGAAAGTTCTTTTGCTCTAATAGAATTTATGGCATTCTTTCTACTGGGAAGAAGTTGGCACAGTCAGAGTAGTCTTCAAATAATATTTTTGTCACATTACTTTATAATGAATTGGATATTGTTTATCCCCGATTTTAAAGAACTCGTTTTGTGAAGAAGCAGTCATGTAAATAAATCATTGCAACACTGCCAGATGAGTGCAAACAGAAGCCCTGGTTGCCAGAGGAACATGAAGGATGGAGGACTAAGTGTGCCCAGGGAACCAGGGACCCATGGCACAGGAGCAGGGCTGCATATGACTTTCATGGGTCCCAGGCACTTTTGCTTTCTTGGCCTCTTCCTCCATAAACAAATATTAAAGATTATCTTTTGCAAATGTATTGGTATAAAGACAAAGATATTAATATTACCTATCAAAGAACTTTCTTCGACCTGAAAGTTCATTTTTATCTTATAATTTTAAAATTCTCATGGGCCCCTTGGCACCCTGCCTATGGCTCCTAATGTAGAAATCAGCCCTGCAGAGGCGATGATGTTTCGGCACAGGCTTGAAGAGCTGTAGGAGTTTGTCAGGTGGCTCAAGGAAGGAGTGAATTTGAGCTTGAACTTGAAAATGGTAGAAGGAGCCTTTTCAAAGGCTCGGTGTGTTTGAGGAATTTTAAGTCTTTAAGAACGACTCCAAGGACACCTTGGAGGTGCATAAGTCTAGAAATAATGTTTCTTCCTCTCGAGTTTTATACCACTTTATCTCTATCTATCTTTGATATTTCTTTTTTTCTACCTTATTGTTCATGCACTTGTTTTAATTCATCTATTATCTTGTAATCTTTCAAGGCCAGGGTCAATGTCTAATTTTGGTTTCCATCTCCAAAGCGCCCAGGACAATGCTTCGGAAATCACTGAATAAATGTTGAATAAATGAAATATAGTGTGTGAAAGTTAGAGTATAAATCTGTTATGGCATCTATAATAGGATGAATGCTATTTCCCATCTTTAAAAAAAAAAATCTTTAGATATTGTAATTTACCATATGGTGTAGAGATAATACTGAGAATGGAGGGATTGTAGAAGGTTTGTGCTTGCAGAAACTAAACAGCATTTAATTGAATTTCTAACAGATGAAGAATAATTAAATCATTTATTATCTTTTCACCATGAGTTAACTAACTCATAGGTAAACCTCAAATGATCAAATGGTTTTATCCAGCCTCCCGCTAAAGATTTAATATTTTCATCTGCATCAACTCTGTTATTTCCTGGCTCAATTTAATGATTAACATGGCATAAAAGTAAAAATTTCTTGATTATTAAAATCCTATTTGCTGCAGATTACAAATAGAATCTATTTTAAAGCCATTACGAAATAAATAAACTGTGATAATAAACTAACATTGAACGATCCACAGAAATAAACACAGTTACCAATTCTTTCTCATTAAAGCAACTTTTAGATATTGAATAATACATCAAGAACTCACTGTACCAACAACAGTCTGTGGCATTTTCTCTTAAACTCCATAAGCAAAGCAAAACGCTTGTGAAAAGAATAGCTAAGAAAGTCAACCATGGTGGTCCTGAAAGTTCAGACTCTGAATGGCTTAGCCAGGAGCTCAGTTAAAACTATCAACATCTCCAACCGCAGGAATGTCCAACGGCAGGAATAATGCTTACCTTGTGCTTCTGACCAGTAGCACTCACTTACGGGGGTAAGTGGAAAATATTAGCCATCTTCAAACCGTTCCTATGGAATTGGCCCTTAAAAGAAACATGGGGCTGACATTCTGATGACATCAATATTTATCAATATTTTGGTTTATATCCTTCCTGATCTATCTATATCAATCTATTTATAACTTATATGTAAATAGCAAGAAGGGAACGCTAATATCTAATATACTGTTCTGTAATGTGCTTTTTTCCATTTGGCAAAATATCATTAACCTATTTGGAGGCTGAGGTTTGAAAATTTTACATTATTACTATATGTAGCTTAACTGTATAGTCAAAAGGAATTCCTACTAATTTTCTTCCTCAGAATTAAATTTCTTCAAGGTCACTTATCACATGGAAGAGAACAAACAACTTACCATGACCTTGCCTTTTAATCAAAATGCCTTGATGTCACATTTTTTTTTTTTTTGAAGGGATACATTTCCCTTTTTGCAAATGAGCTGGAGACTTCCTTTATGTAGGTATGGGCCGTTTAATTTTTTCTTCTATGACACATTTGTCCATTTGTTTTTCCTACTAGATTGTATTTTCTTATTGATTCAGAATTCTTTATTTGTTAAGTATACTAATTCTTTATCAGTTAAATGTACACAAGTACCTTTTTCCAACTGGTACTTTGTCTTTTTCTTTATGTTGCCTTTGATGAGAAGAGCTCTTGATTTTGATTAGTATATTTACTAATCTTTTCCTTTATGGTTTATCCGTTTAATATCTATACTTTGGAAAGCAATTTAATGTTACCTAGTCAAATTGAAAATGCACGTATCTACAACAACACTTCTACTGCTAAGCGTAAACTCCAGAGAAATTCTCGAATTCATGTAACTGGAGATATGTATATTGATATTCATAAGTGGCATTTTTCTTAATAGCAATAAACTGGTAACAAATCAAAAGAAAAAAAGAAAGAGTAGTTGCTGAGGCTGCTTATGTGCAACCAAAGATCTCCTGGGATTTAGTTCCATGATTTGGAGGTATAGGGTCATGGTTTCATGAGACATCTCAGTTAGTTGGCTTAATGACATGTTTAATGCTTCTGTTCTACCTCTTAGTTCATTGCGTAGTTCCTAGGGTCTTAACAGCTTTCAAAAAGCCAGCCAAGGGGAAACAATTGCTTTCCATTCACCTGGAGCAACAGAGGAATAAGGAGACTCAGGAATTGAAAGAAAAAAACCCAAATCCATTGCTGCAGAGCCAATTCCAACTCGTAGAGACCCTATACGGCAGAGTGGAACTTCCCCCAAGGAGCACCAGGTAGATTTGAACTGCTGACTTTTTGGTTAGCAGCTATAGCTCTTAACCACTATGACATCATGGCTTCAGAGTCAGGAACAGGAGGAGGAAATGGAATGTGTGGTTAATTTCCCTCCATGAACAAATGCCTCCTTTGCCATGAAACCAGAAAAACTGGATGCTGAATGGTGATTATTACTGAATATTTTGACCAAAGAGTCTATAAAAGAACCCTGATCAAAAGGGGGAAAATACAGAACAGAATCTCAACTTCTCATATACTCCAGACTTTCTGTAGCCATGGAGGCTAGATGAATCCCTGAAACTATTGTCCTGAGATAATCTTTAAACCTTAAGCCAAAAATATCCCCTGAATACTTTTTTTTAAATTGTGCTTTAAGTGAAAGTTTACAGCTCAAGTTAGTTTCTCATACAAAAATTCACACACACATTGTTATGTGACCCTAGATGCTCTCTCTATAATGTGACTGCACACTCCTCCTTTCCATCCAAATTGCCTTTGTCTATTCAACCAGCTCCTGACCCTTTCTGCCTTCTCATCTTGCCTCCAGACAGGAGCTGCGCATTTAGTCTCATTTTTTTTTTTATCTACTTGAACTAAGAAGCACACTCTTCATGAGTATCATTTTATGTCTTTTAGTCCAGTCTAATCTTTGTCTGAAGAGTTGGCTTTGGGAATAGTTTTAGTTCTGGGTTAACAGAGAGTCTGGGGGCAATGTCTTCTAGGGGTCATCCAGTTTCAGTTAGACCGTTAAGTCTGGTCTTTTTACTGGAATTTGAGTTCTGCACCCCACTTTTCTGCTACTCGGTTAAGGACTCTCTGTTGTGTTCCCTATCAGGGTGGTCATTGATGGTAGCCAGGCACCATTTAGTTCTTCTGGTCTCAGGCTGATGGAGTCTCTGGTTTATGTGGCCCTTTCTGTCTCTTGGGCTAATATTTTCCTTGTGTCTTTGGTGTTCTTCATTCTCCTTTGCTCCAAGTGGATGGGGACAAATTGATGCATCTTAGATGGCCACTCCCTGGCTTTTAAGATCCCAAACACCCCTCACCAAAGTGGGATGCAGAACATTTTCTTAATAAATTTTGTTATGCCAATTGACCCAGATGCTGCCTGAAACCATGGTCCCCAGAACCCTGCCCCTGCTACTGTGTCCCTCGAAATGTTCAGTTGTATTCGGGAAACTTCTTAGCTTTTGGTTTAGTCCATTTGTGCTGACTTCACCTATATCATGTGTTTCCTTCCCTTCACTTAAGACAATTCTTGTCTACTATCTAGTTATTGAATTCCTTTCTCCCTCTTTGCCCACCCTCGTAACCATCAAAGAATGTTTTCTTCTGTGTGTAAACCTTTTCTTGAGTTCTTATAATAGTGGTCTCATACAATATTTGTCTTTTGCAATTGAGTAATTTCACTCAGCATAATGCCTTCTAGTCATCCATATTATGATATGTTTCGAGGATTCATCATTGTCCTTTATCATTGTGTAGTATTCTGCTGTGTGACTATACCATAATTTGTTTATCCTTTCGTCCATTGATGGGCAGCTAGGTTGTTTCCATCTTTTTGCTGTTGTGAACAATGATACAATGAACATGGGTGTGCATGTATCTATTTATATGACAGCTTTTATTTCTCTAGGATATATTCCAAGGAGTGGGATTGTTAAATCGTATGGCACTTCTATTTCTAGCTTTTTAAGACAGTGCCAAATCAGCTTCCAAAGTGGTTGTACCATTTTACATTCTGATCAAAGTGTTTAAGTGTTCCAGTCTCTCCTCAACCTCTCCAACATTTATTATTTTGTATTTTTTGGATTAATGCTACCCTTGTTGGGGTGAGATGGTACCCCTTGTAGTTTTGATATGCATTTCTCTAACAGCTAATGGTCGTGAGCATTTCGTCATGTATCTGTTAGCTGCCTGTCTTCTTTGCCCATTTTTTAATTGGGTTGTCTTTTTGTTGTGGAGGGTTTGTGGTATCTCGTAGATTTTAGAGATTAGACCCTGATTGGATATGTTGTAGCCGAAAATTTTTTCCAGTCTGTAGGTTGTCTTTTTACTCTTTTCATGAAGTCTTTTGATGAGTGTAAGTGTTTGACTTTTAGGAGCTCCCAGTTATCTATGTTCTCTTCTGGTGTTTGTGCATTATTAGAAATGTTTCGTATACTGTTTATGCCATGTATTAGGGCTCCTAGCCTTTGGCCTAATTTTTCTTCCATGATCTTTATTGTTTTACATTTTATATTTAGATCTTTGATCCATTTTGAGTTAGTTTTTGTGCATGGTGTGAGGTATGGATCTTGTTTCTTTTTTCTTTTTGCAGATGGAAGTACAGTTATGCCAGCACCATTTGTTATAGAGGCTGTCTTTTTCCCATTTAATGGACTCATAGGTGTATGGATTTATGCCTGAATTCTCAATTCTGTTCCACTGGTCTATGTATCTCTTTTTGTACCAGTACCAGGCTGCTCTGACTACCATGGCAGTATAATAGGTTTTAAAATCAGGTAGTGTGAAACCTCCCACTTTGTTCTTTTTCAGTAATGCTTTACTTATCCGGGGACTCTTCCATTTCTATAGGAAGTTGGTGATTTTTTTCTCCATCTCATTAAAAACTGTTGTTGGAATCTGGATTGGGATTGCATTGTATCTATAGATGGCTTTGGGTAAAAGTGACATTTTCACAATGTTGAATCTTCCTAGCCATGAGCAAAGTATGTTTTTCCACTTATGTAGGTCTCTTTTGGTTACCTGCAGCAGTGTCTCATAGTTTTCTTTGTATAGGTCTTTCTCTGGTTAGATTTATTCCTAAGTATTTTACGTTTTGAGGGGCTATTGTAAATGATATTGATTTGGTGATTGCCTCTTCAATGTTCTTTTTGTTGGTGTAGAGGAATTCAACTGATTTTTGTATGTTTATCTTGTATGCTGATACTTTGCCGAAATCTTGCATGAGTTCCAGTAGTTTTCTTGTGACTTCTTGGAGGTTTTCTGTGGATAAGATCACATCATCTGCAAATGGAGATACTTTTACTACTTCCTTATCAATTTGGATGCCCTTTATTTCTTTTTCTAGCCTAATTTCTCTGGCCAGGACCTCCAGCACAATGTTGAATAAGAGTGGTAATAAAGGGTATCCTTGTCTGGTTCCCATTCTCAAGGGGAATGCTTTCAGACTCTCTCCATTTAGGATGATGTTGGCTGTTGGCTTTGTATAGATGCCCTTTATTATGTTGAGAAATTTCCCTCCTATTTCTATTTTGCTGAGAGTTTTTTTTTTTTTTTATCATGAATGGGTGTTAAAATGGGTGTTGGACTTTGTTAATTGTCTTTTCTGCATCAATTGATAAGATCATGTGGTTCTTGTCTTTTGTTTTATTTATGTGTTGAATACACTGATTGTTTTTCTAGTGTTGAACCATCCCTGCATACCTGGTATGAATTCCACTTGGTCATGGGGAATTATTTTTTTGACATGTTGTTGAATTTTATTGACTAGAATTTTGTTGAGGATTTTTGAGTCTGTGTTCATGAGGCATATGGGTCTGTCATTTTATTTTTCTGTGGTGTCTTTACCAGGTTTTGGTATCAGGGTTAGGCTGGCTTCCCAGAATGAGTTTGGGAGTGTTCCATCTTTTTCTGTGGTCTGAAATACCTTTACTAGTAGTGGTGTTAACTCTTCTCTGAAAGTTTGGCAGAATTTTCCAGTGAAGCCGTCAGGGCCAGGGCTTTTTTTGTTGGGAGTTTTTAATTACCTTTACAATCTCTTCTTTTGTTATGGGTTTATTTAATTGTTCTACCTCTGTTTGTTGTAGTTTAGGTAGGTAGTGTGTTTCTAGAAATTCATCCATTTCTTCTACATTTTCAAATTTGTTACAGTACAATTTTGCATAGTAATCTGATATCATTCTTTTAATTTCAGTTGGGTCTGTTGTGATATTGCCCATCTCATTTCTTATTCAGGTTATTTGCTTTCTCTCCTGTTTTTCTTTTGTCAGTTTGGCCAACGGTTTATCAATTTTGTTAATTTTTTTAAAGAACCACCTTTTGGTCTTGTTAACTTTTACAATTGTTTTTCTGTTCTCTATTTCATTTAATTCTGCTCTAATTTTTATTATTTTCTTTCGTCTGGTGCCTGAGGGCTTCTTTTCCTGCTCCTTTTTGTTCAAGTTGTGGGGATAGTTCTTTGATTTTGGCCCTTTCTTCTTTCTGGATGTGTGGGTTTATTGCTATAAACTGACCTCTGAGCACTGCTTTTGCTGTCTTCCAAAGGTTCCAGTAGAATGTGTTTTCATTCTCATTTGATTCTGGAAATTTCTTTATTCTGTCCTTAATTTCTTCTATAACCCAGTAGTTTCTGAGCAAGCTGTTGTTCAGGTTCCATGTGTTTGATTTTTTTTTCCTTGCTTTTTCTGTTATTGATTTCTACTTTTATGGCTTTATGTTCAGAAAAGATGCTTTGTAATATTTCGATGCCTTGGATTCTGTTAAGCCTTTCTTTATGGCCTAATCAGATACCCTTGTGGCCTAGTGGTTAAGAGCTATGGCTGCTAGCCAATAGGTCGGCAGTTTGAATTCACCAGGCATTCCTGGGAAACCCTATGGGGCAATTCTACTCTGTCCAGAATCAATAGGACTGCAATGTTTTTTTTTTTTTTTTTAATGTGGTCTATTCTGGAGAATATTCCATGTTCATTGGAAAATAAAGTATACTTGGCTGCTGTTGGGTGAGTGTTCTGTATATGTCTAGGAGATCAAGTTAGTTGATTATGGCATTTAGGTCTTCCATGTCTTTATTGAGCTTCTTACTGGATGTTCTGTCCTTCACCTAAAGTGGTATGAAGTCTACTACTATTATCGTAGAGCTATCTATTTCTCTTTTCAATGCCATAAGACTTAGTTTATGTATTTTGGAGCCTGGTCATTGGGTGCATAAATATTTATTATGGTTATGTCTTTCTGGTGTATTGACCCTTTAATCTTTATATAGTGTCCTTCCTTATCCTTTGTGGTGGATTTTGCTTTAAAGTCTATTTTGTCAGAGAATATTGCCATCCTTTGAGTTTTAGTTTGTTTGTGTCTTTAAGGTGTGTCTCTTGTAGGAATTATAAGATCATGCTTTTTTAATCCATTCTGCCACTTTCTGTCTCTTTAAAGGTACATTTAGTCCATTTGCATTGAGCTTGATTATTGATAGGTATGAGTTTAGTGCTGTCATTTTGATGTCTTTTTTTTTTTGTGTGTGTGTGTGCTGTTGACAGTTTCTTTGTTCCACTTAATTTTCTGTGCTGAATCCTTTTTCCTTACATATTTTCTTTTCATTGTTGTTGATATTGTATTTCCTGAGTCTTTATGTTTTTTATTTTGATGTGTAGTATTATTAGTTTTCTTTGTGGTAACACTAACATTTACTTCAATTTTTCTAAGTTTAAACCAATCTTTTCTTCCTTTATATCACTTTGACTTCCTCTCCATATGAAAGATCTACGGCTACATTATTTTTTGTTTTAATGTTGTCATCTTTTACATATTGACATCTCTGTTTCCCTATTTTCAGCGTTTTAGCTTTGATTTACTAGTTGATATCTGGTTGTCCTGTCCTGTGTTCTAGTCTTGGGTTGTTATCTGAAGTTATTGATTTTCTAACCACGGTATTCCCTTCAGTATTTTTTGTATTTTTGGTTTGGTTTTTACAAACTTCTGTTTATCTGGAAATGCCCTAACTTCTCCATCATATTTGAGAGACAATTTTGCTGAATATGTAATTCTTGGCTTGCAATTTTTTTCCTTCAAGGGTTTATATATGTCATACCATTGCCGTCTTGCCTGCGTGGTTTCTTCTGAGTAGTCCAAGCTTAGTCTTATTGATTTTCCTTAGTAGATGACTTTTCGTTTATCCCTAGCTGCTCTCAAGAGTCTATCTTTATCTTTGATTTTTGGCAAATTTGATTATAATATGTTTTGGTGACTTTCTTTTGGGATCTACCTTTTGTGGGGTTTTATGAGCTTCTTGGATAGATATCTTCTCATCTTTCATGATATCAGGGAAGTTTTCTGCCAACCAATCTTCAACAATTTTCTCTGTATTTTCTGTTATCCCCCCGTTCTAGTATTCCAATCACTCATAGGCTATTCCTCTTAGTACGGTCCCACATAATTCTTAGGGTTTCTGCATTTTTCAAAATTCATTTATCTGATTTTTCAGTTGATGTCAAGTGCTTTGTCTTCAGTCTCATTAGTTCTGACTTCCATTGCCTCAGTTCTGCTCCTATGACTTTCTATTGAGTTGTCTAACTCCGAAATTTTATTGTCAATCTTCTGAATTTCTGTTTGCTGTTTCTCTAAGGATTCTTGCTGCTTGTTAAATATGTCATTATGCAGTTGTATAACCTTCTTATGTTCCTCTCTTGCTTTGTCTGCGTGTTCTTTGGCTTGTTCTGTGTTTTGTCTAATGTTCTTCCTGATCTCTTGCAGAGCTCTGTATATTAATCTTTTGAATTCTACCTCTGATAATTCCAAGAAATTATCTTCCTCTAGAAAGTTTCTTGATTCTTTGTTTTGGGCTCTTGCTGAAGCCATCATGGTCTCACTTTTTATGTGATTTGATGTTGACCGTTGTCTCCAAACCATCAGTAAGTTATTTTATTTAGTTATTTTATGTTTGCTTACTGTGTCCTAGCTTCTTGTTTTGTTCTGTTTTGAAAAGCCCTAATAGGCTGGTTGTGTGAGCTAGTTTGATTATTGCTACCTTTGAAGCTCTCATGTCCAGTCACTTGGTGGCTAGAGCTATACTAGGTATGTGAGCCCAGGAGTCCATTTACTTTTTTTGTATGGATTCAACTCAGATGTTCAGGTAGTCAGTCATCAAGTGTGTGGGATAGGCTCTCATCTACAGTCCTAGATGGACAGGGGTAAGTGGAGTAGACACAGGCATCTGGGTGTAGTAAGGGGTCATGTGCTGAGTAAGGCAGGGGGCTGATGGCTGCCCCTGAGTATCCTCATTCTGTAGGGGGAGTAGGTGGATGGGCTTTGCAGCCAGGCTATGGACATCCAGTGCTGTTGGCTATAAGGACTGGGAGGCAGCAATTATTCTTGGACCCCTGTCACGAGTGGCTAGATGGCATGGGTGGAACTATGAGTCCTCAGACCCCTGATGTAGGTAGGTGAGGTCCCTGCTTATTGGTCAGAGCAGTGTCAAATGTCCTGAATCTTTCACTCCACCTTATAGCTGATACAGTTGAAAATAGGCCTCAGGTACATATCCTGTTGTACTGTGTGACTGAGGACATACGCGGTTGAAATGGGCTCACACAGGTCTTTTCAGGGGTGAAAGTCACTCCAAGTCCGTGGACCCCTTATGTCTGTGCCTAGGCAAAGGGACTGTGTTTGGCCTGATTTCCTGGCTTAGGGGAGCTTG
Source organism: Loxodonta africana (assembly GCF_030014295.1). Lineage (NCBI taxonomy): Eukaryota > Metazoa > Chordata > Mammalia > Proboscidea > Elephantidae > Loxodonta > Loxodonta africana. The sequence continues at coordinate 78,696,237 of NC_087345.1, read as the reverse complement.
GAGATTATTTTTTCCTGTTTGTTAGTTTGTTCCCTTTCCAAAGCTGGGAGGATAGCTCAGAGTATGTGATGGGTCCTACTTCCAGCCCAGGGGACGTGGCAATCACTGAAGCCAGCCCGGGACCTAGTGCAGAGTGGTGACGGGACAGGTAAATGGGAGGGGGGTTCTTCCTAAAGGGGAAATTTTTTGATCCAAGTGGTAGGTTAGACGCATGTGCTTTTCTTTTGCCAATTGAGCGCCGCTTTTCACTGGTCCTGGAGGCTTTAGTAGTCTACAGGCTTGGTCTCTCCCAATGTGGAAAATGCATCCTGAGTGCCACTGCTTGCCTCACCTTGCATGCCAGCCAATCCAGCCTGCAGGGTGCTGGTTCCTGCTGGGTCAGGTCTGGCAACTTCTCGCTACTTCTGAACTGCCTTTCCATCCCCCTGCCACTCAGCCCAGTTCCTCAACTTTGCCTTTGTTGTTCAGGGTTCCTAGATTGTCATATATAATTGATTCACTTGCTTTTTTGGGTCTTTGTGGTAAGAAGGACCACAGAAAACATCTGACTATGGCCCCATCTTGGACCTGCCTCTCTGAAGTCTTCTTAAAACCAAATGATGGTTTAGCTTAACTAGTAAAAAAAAAAAATTGTCTCACGCATTATACTCTTTTACGATCTATATGGGATTGAACTGACAACATCAACTTGAAAGATTAGATAGGAACCTTAAAAAGCAGTGAGTTTATGTTAATGGGGGAGGAACAACTCAGAAAAGGAGGGTGAGAATGGTTGTACAACTTGAAGAATGTAATCAAGGTCACAGAATTGTACATATAGAAACGGTTGAATTGGTGTATGTTTTGCTGTGGATATTCTCAATGGCAACAAAAACAAAATGAATTAATTTTTTTTTTTAAAGGAAAGGATTGGCTTTCCAAAAATTGCGAAGTTATTCAATGACATACTAAACGGCAGTGAAAATTAATGAATTCAAACTGTGTCTCAGTTATCTATAACTCTGCAACAAACCACCCTAAAACCTAGTGGCTTAATGCAACAATGATAGATTATTTTCTGCAATTATTTAGGTCAGCTGTGTTGTTTTGTTACTTTGGTCTTGTCTTAGTTATGAGGCTGCATGTGGCTTTCAGGTCAGTGGTGTTCTGGACTAAGCTGCCCCTACTGTGATGGCTGGGCATCTCTTTTTCACATGCCTGGGGTTCTCCCTAGTATGGAGGTCTCAGGGTAGTGTTAAGAGGGTGAAAGCAGAAGACGCAAGCCCTGAAAGTTACAAGTTGTCACTTCTGTTGCATTCTGTTAATAAACAAGTAACAAGACCATCCAAGATTCAAGGAATGACAAATTGGGCTCCATCTCTGGATGGGCAGTGTAGTAAAGTCACATATCAAATGGAAATGGACATTAGAAGTCGTGATTCATCAGTGGGAATTATTTTAACAATCCAGCATAATAATCTTTGAGTATTTTATGATGATTCTACTGGTATTATCCTCTTAATTCTGTTCAAGTTTTCTGTAAACACTTGATATGGTTGTCCCAAAATTCGAAGGACTATATTTTTACTGTGGAATCTCTATCCGAGTTTTAGGAGATTCCTTTCAATAATTTCCCGGATCCTGGCTCCCCAAGAAAATCACTATAATCTGTTCTTCATATCTGCTGGCCTGTTTTCTAAGATCTCAATATTTCCCTTGAAGAAACTGCTTTCTTCTTCTAGCTTAATTGGCTTGCCCTCTTAATTTTGTTTTCATTCTTCCTCTGCTCCTGTTCTGTTAGTAAGACTGATGCATATTTTTCCAATCCCTTCAGTTCCCCTTTGTTTCTCTGAGCAAATTTGATTTCTAGAGATAGTTTCTAAGTACATGCTCATTTACCTTCCTTTTTAAACTTTGGGTTTGCAATAATTATATGGATTTGTTTCTTTCTTTATATCAACCCCCAAAGATGGCGTATTCTCTTTATAATAGGGACCTCTCTTTCATTTTATTTGTTTATTAATAAACTTGACCATTTTTTTTCTGTGGAGAGAGCCACAATTTTTATCTTAAATTCTAAATGCATCGTTAGAGCTTATGTAATGACCAAATTCAGAGCTGACCATGTAGTAGATAATCTCAAGCTGCCTACCCAGATGTGGTGCCAAAAATTTTAGTGTAGACCCTCACTAGGGTTTTATTTTGTTTTTAGCATGTATGACACTTAACAGTTTTTGTAATTTGAAACTCTAGCTGAGAAATATAGTAAAATCAGCAACAAAAATGTTACCGAATCAGTCTTTCTCAAGATGAACCTTCACTGCGCCCTTTACAACTACTCTTTTCCTTGCTTTGCTCTCCTCTAAAGATTAGAAAGCAAAAACCTTCAGCTTTTCAGATTCTCTTTTTCTAAGAGTGGCAAAGGGACACAATTCTGGCCAAAGAAATATACACAAAACTTAGCTGGAAAGAGCTTCTCTTTCTGAATTTCACAACAAAGTCTTATAAGAAGGACTGCCTGGAAAATGGATGCAATCATGGAGGTGAAGCAGCCATACTTTGATCATGAGGAAGAAAGCCAAACCTTAAGGTTGGTGTGGCAGGATAATAAATTAACCTGTGCCCTTAATAGCGTTGATGAGCCTTGGGTTGACTACCGTCATATTTTTTTTGGCTTTTGGGAAAAATTAACTCTTTTCCAGTTAAGCCACTTTAGTTTGGGTTTTCTGTAGCACTCATCTAACACAATCCTAGCTAATGTAAAAGGCGTTTTAGAATCTAGCAAAACAAACAAAATGAAACTCTAAACCAAACATGTCAGTGGTGTTCTTAATTTTTATATTTTGAAACCATTTTAACTATTGATAAATATTCATGTCTATTATTTCTTTTGGTCTTTCTGGGAAGATATGTAGGTTTTATTATCCCCAGTATACCATATGTAAGACCCAGAAAAATCAGATGAGTTTTTTTTTAATCTCATTTTTATATACAGAGAACAGACCCCAGGCTCTCAACTTTTATTTGACTGTAGCCCCTGGCACATAGTAGGTACATAATAAATAAATGAGTAAATGATGTGTATAAAACATTTAATTCAGAATCTGGCATACATTGTGTGTTTAATAAGTGGAAGTTAATAACAGCAATAACAACAATATGTTAACTTCTTTCCTCAGGACCTATAGAATCCTGTGAATTTAGCTGTTCTTCAGTATAGACCTAAAGCTAGCTTCTTGTCTGTAAATGCTACCTATAAAAACATCCTTTTCTGACTAATAAGTGTTCTTAGGTGCTGTTGAGTTGATTCTGATTCATAGTGACCCTACAGACAACAGAATGAAACACTGCCTGGTCCTGTGCCATCCTCACAATTGTTGCTGTGTTTGTGCCCATTGTTGCAGCCACTGTGTCAATCCATTTAATTGAGGGTCTTCCTCTTTTCTGCTGATCTTCTGCTTTACCAAGCATGATGTCCTTCTTCTGTGACCAAATGACTTAAGCTAGGTTCTCTAGAGAAGCAAAACCAGTGAGGTATATATATATATATATATATATATATATATATATATATATATATATATATATATAATATATATATATATATAAATAGATAGATTCCATACATCTATATATATACATAGAGAGAGAGGGAGAGAGATTCAGCTCAAGGAAATGGCTTATGTGGTTGGTTGTAGAGGCTGGCAAGTCCCAAGTCTGTGGGTCAGATGTCGGGTTGGAGGCTTTTCCTGACTCATGTAGCTGGCAGGGGCTGAAGATTGGCAGGTCAGATGATAGGCTGTTGGCTCAAGTCCCAAGAACCGAAGGTCAGATGATGATAAGCCAGATGCAGGATCCAGAGCAAGCAAGAGTAATAAGTAGTAATTCCATTTATTTATTATTTAAAAAAGGTGGTAATCAAATATACAAAAACTTAGATAAGAAATTGCAAAGACACATCCCTGTCCATTTTATTTAAGAATACTTATTAATAAAAAATTTCATTAATTTTATCCTCTTCACCCCTGTAAATGTTTCAGAAATGACTGCAAGAATATAGAACAGAAGTGAATATGCCTAATTGCTTGGCTCAGTTGATGTGAGTCCTGTGCTATAAGACAAGATCTTGGATGTGATTCTCTTGTAATAATGTCTCTATTAAAACAGCTATCATTTATTCTGTAAATTATTTTGCACATGCTATTTTCAACTGCACAAGGCAACTGTTATTATAATACTCTTAGACAGATGAGGCAACGAAGTGCATGGGAAAACTCCTACCCTAACCAAGTGATCACCAGGGTGATAAGAAAGAGGAAACTGGCTCAGTGAAAATTCACCCCTTAACCTTAACCTTAACCTTAACCTTAACCTTAACCTTAACCTTAACCTTAACCTTAACCTTAACCTTAACCTTAACCTTAACCTTAACCTTAACCTTAACCCTGGTGGTGTAGTGGTCAACTCGACGGCACTGGGTCTGGATTAACCTGTAGAAGTTGTTGTTGTTATTAGCTGCCATTGAGTGGGCCCCTGAATCATGGCAATCTCATGCACAACAGAATGAAATGCTGCCTGGTCCTGTGCCGTCCCCATGATAGGTTGCAGATCAGACCACCTGCTGAAATAGCTCATGCCCCATTCAGCTGATAACTCAGCCATGTTGTCTTAGTACAGGGAGGACAGGGTCTTTACAGTATGTGCTAGAGAAATTATTGATCACAGAGAAGATCATGTACTGACTCAGCCCATACACTAAAAACATCAAACAGCCATTATCATAATTTCAGTCACAGAGCACACAGTGTAGGTATTTCAGACAAATTTATTTACCAGTCACCATTCAAAACTGACTTTGCCATTGACTTTGGCTACATCTTCAATGGTAAAGAAGTAGGAAATAATTCAATTACTCAGGAAAACCTAATTAATAAATTACTTAAGAAATTATGACTATATAGTTTTCCTTCCAGGACTTTTCTTAGTGTCAACAACAATGTCTTACATGTGCATGCTCCTTTACAGGCTATCTTGTAGCTTTTTCACAAGGTGGGTATATAATGAAAAATAAATACAAATAAATGAAGTATTAGGCATGGATAAAAATATGGGTTCAAAATATAGCTCAGCCCTTGATCAGCTGAGTTACTTCAGGTTAATCAGGTAAGTTCTAAATCTTCTTCTCTATAAAATAATACTAATAAAAGTAATACATCTCCTTCAGCTGTTTAATACATCTCCTTCAGCTGTTAGGGATGACTAAATAAGGTGTCACATGGGAAAGTCATCTATAAGTTAAAAAATGCCACGTTGATGTAGTATATTGTTCAAGCTTGTCATTTTATTTTTCCTCACAGCAACTTGGAAAAGCAGCTAGAGTGGAAATTATATATAAGACTAGCAGCACTCAGTCACATGGGCTGTGACAAACCCACTCACATACCCAGAGAAATAAGGACACGCATAGTGCCACAGACATTCACATAATACAGCAACTCTCATTCGTGGTAGTCCAGACTGACATAATCACAGGCACCATGACATGGACAGTCAGTCTTAGTGACATGGACAACTATTTTTCAAAGTTGACACAGCATCACCTTCACAGTATCATGGACAGGGCACACATACACAAAAGAGGAAACTGAGGACTAGATAATTTAAATGATTCATCTACTGCCAATGTAAATGATGCAACCAGGGCTTCTGCTTCAAAGAATGGAGCACTTACTGCACCACCAGTCTAATTTCAGAAAGGGGTTACCACATACTCCAATACCAAGCACTGCTTTCATGTACTATGTACGTAATTATGTCCTTTGTTGCCCAGGGTTTACAATGTAAACTTCTTACCAGAGCTACTTGTAGTATGTCGAATAATGGCCCTTGAAAAAATATGTCCATGTCCTAATCCCTGGAACCTGTGAATTTGACCTTATTTGGAAAAAGGCTCTTTGAAGATGTAATTAAGGATCTTGAGATGAGATCATCCTGGATTACCCAGGTGGGCTCTAAATCCAATGACAAGTGTCCTTACAAGAGACAGAAGAGAAGACACAGACACATACATACAGGAGCATGTGAAGACAAGGGCAGCCTCAAGAAAGGCCAACAGCCACCAGAAGCTGAAAGAAACAAGAAATGGATTGCCACTTAGAGCCTTTGGAAGAAGTGCAGCCCTGCTGACACCTTGATTTCAGACTTCTGGCCTCCAGAACTGTGGAAGAATAAATTTATGTTATTTTAAGTCACCCAGTTTGTGGTCATTTATCCTGGCAGTCACTGGGAACTAATAGACTCCTCTCTCTTTGAAATCCTTTGGATACTAAAGAGTCTAATAATCATCAAATTTCAGAGCTTAGAGATAGTCTTTATAGCTTCCTCATATTAAGAAGAACTCAGAGGGGTTGAGTGACTTTCCCCAGGCTGATTCCTTAGTCTGTGACAAAGGTAGACAGGACCTAGGTCTTGGATGTTTCATCCTGGACTCTTTTTACTCCCAAAGCTTCCTCTCCTCAGCCATGGGCCATCCTCCAAACCTCAGGTGAAGTAATGGGTTTGGCCATGTCCTTGAGGGGCTTGGCTGGGGATAAATGAGTTAATGCCTCTACAGCATAGTATGCACATTGGGACAGGTGGAAACAAAGAGGCATTATTTAGACCCTGGGGACAGAACATAAGTGTCCATCACGAGGTATTGGTTTGGTTTTTCTGTAATAATAAGAGAAGGAATAAAAAGAGCCAAGAGGAAAAATGATTTTGTTGCCAAGCTAATAACTTACATCGTTCAACATTTAAATGATTAATGCAATATTTAAAAGAGACGCTGTAGCCTTGCATGAGGTGCTCTCTTGGCTAAACCGGCTTCATGACATTTTGCAAAAGCAAAAAGTAGTAATTATCATACAAGAGGTTTTTAATGGGAGCCCAGAAGGCAGTGGCCAAACCGAGACAGGAAAACAACATTCACAATCTTGATACTGGCTACCCTAGCAAGAGAGACAAGGACCTTTTATTTTCTTCTGTTGTGTCCTAATCTCCAAACTCATTTCCCTAGCCTCACTTCAGATTTTAGGGGCAGCACATCTAAGAAGTTACTGCTGGTCCAACACAGATGGCCATTTCAGAACCTACATCTTTATAAGAAGAGCTTACATTTCCAGTCATTCTCCGATGTTTTAGGCACTGTGCTGTTTATCTGGGCAAAGTTGAACTGGCTGCTTTCCGTTTCATTAAATATGGCTGCCAAAAAGAGGCAGCCATATTTATTCAGAGGAACTAGGGGAAAGAGAAGGTGATTGCCCTCAGGTAGGATGCAATTTAGTAAACCATATGAGAGTAGAGAAAGGTGAGCTGAGCTTCTGCCACAAAAGGCTGGGGATGCACAAAAGGCACTTAGGAAAAACAAATGACTACTTTTGTGGATAGGGTGTTATTTATAGCATTCTAGAACTTTCAACTGAAATGGAACATTAGTCTAAACCCTGCATTTCAGGAGCAAGGAAATTAAGATCCAGAGAAGAAAAGTAACTTCCCGCAGCCTGGGTTGTTACTGACAGACTACCATTGGAACGTAGCACCCTGCCTTCCACTCTAGGGCTTTCCAACAACTTCATACAAACATTTTTAAGTTATTAAGAGAAGAAACTTTCTCTTTCCTTCCTTCTCTTCTCTCTCCCTTCCATTTATTTGTTTCCATTTATTCAGTGTTTGTTGAGCACCAACTATGTGCCAGGTACTATTCTAAGTCCTGGAGGCACTGTACTTGATGTAGGACTTGTGGCTGGTGGCCATCATCATATCCTCAGTGCCTAGAGTGTGATAACTTCCCAAAATATTGAATAATAATAATAATAAAAGCTTAAATACAAGAGTCAAAAAGTTAGTCATTTTCTTTGAATTAACCGGTAAAATTTTAGCAGGGCCAAGTCAAGTTCTGCTGGGTGCTAAACTGGATTGAATTGAATTGTTATAGGTAATCTGCATTTAAAATAATATAGAAACACTGTATTTATCATTTTGAGAGAATTTTATCATTTATATTTAGAGAAAATGATTTACTTTTCAAAAAGTTTTTAAAAATGTAGTATCACTTTGTGGGAAAGTAAGTTTCTAACAGGATTTAATGGGGGCCTTAACTTGTTGGACACATTCTGACTAAACTAGTGTCACAACAGTAAAGGCAGCCATTTAACAATCTGGAAACCACTTTTATCTACAATAATAGCTGATGCTTGCTACATTTACCCCGTAACTCCATACGCAGAGACTTTGGACTGGGAAAGGTACAGTGACTGCTTAACATCCCAGGACAGAGACTCATGAAGATCAGTTCGTAATTTGGAATAGAGTAATATTACCTTGGCCAGCACTTACAGCCAAGGTGGACGACTTTGGTTTGGAAATATCTCACTTGAAGATACAATATAAACCCTAGGTATGACTGCCAGCCCTATTGCCATTTTGCAGATTATTACGATCTTGGCATTTTTCAGAACAGTAATGGTATTTGATTCTTCCAGTTAAATCCGCTTTACTGCCTCCTAATGCCTTCACACTCAGCTCTTTCACTTTCTGTCTTGAGTTAGCAGGGATTTTTTTTTTCTCCTCATCAGAGGCTCCTTTCCTAGTACTAATTTTAGCTTTAATGGAAAATCGTGACAGAATGAATAACTGAAGAGCTTCCTCACTCAACCAGGTTCGATTCAAATGATTTCATTGAAGCAATTTATTGGGGGAAAAATGGTCCAGATAGCACTTGATGAAAGAGAATTGGTCAAAATATAAATATTCTAAATCATATATTTGTTTTCCCCCATCTATTGACATTATTGATTTACTAATTTTTTTTTTTTTTTAATGTTAAGGTTTTCTGACGCTTATTGCATCTTTAAGCAATTTGGATTGTTTTGAGATTTTAAAAATATTTTTCATGTTTTGATATCTTGTTGCTAATTCATTTTCAGCCAATTATGCCTACTCTGCATTATTTCCTAAACGACCTAAATATACAACATAGGGAATTGGTTAAATAAAATTATGGCATGTCTATATAACAGAAAACAATGTGGCCATTAAAATGGATGTTTCAGAAATGTATATCTTGATACGAAACGTTCATGATGTGTTGGCAGGCTTAAGACACAGGTCCCAAATAGTTTTATAGTACGATTATATTGAGAATAGGATATAATATATAATTATACACACACATATATATATATATATACACTTTGGGTTTATGATATATATATCACATAGCATATAACAGAACAGGGTCTAGAATGAAATTTGCTAAAGAGTTAATGAAATAGCCATATGTAGGAGGGCAGAATTGTGGGCTTATAAATTCTTCTGTTTTTCTATATTTATGATTTTTCTGTGATGAGCAATGCATTGTTTTTGTAATAACAAAACAAGGTAAACAAATATTAAAAATTAAAAGAACGTTTGTAAAATTTCAGTTTGGGAACTTTTTTCTTCCTTAAAATTTCTATTTTTCAAACAATTTCCCCTGTTTTGTTTAAAGGCCAATGTTTTCAATATTTGAAGATTATTATTTTTCATCATCAGTTTATTATATTTCTCTGCACTGAGTAAATGGTATTAACTGGGGCATGATGATTTTACTGATGGTGGACATTTAGTTTGCTTCCAAGATTTTTTTTGTTTGTTTTAATTATAAATGATTCAGAACAGACATAAATAAATGAGGAATCTTTTAAATGCAAAAATGGAGGGAAAATACAGAAAGACTGGGCAATTTCTTAAATAACACATGAAAGTTTGCCAGAATTGCCCCACAGTGTTCCAAACTTACCAGTAAAAACGGTGACTCAGAAGATTCACTTTCAACCAAATGGTTGCTTTGGCTGTTTCTTTTTTTAAAATAATTATTGCAAAATATATGGCCAATTTGTTCTTTTGACAAATCTGTTTTCATCTGAGCAGTCAAGATGCCCAGTAATTCTGTCATCCTCTGAGGGAAGAATCCTGCAGCAGCTGGGGGCCATCTCATCTGCTTACTGCATTGCTTAGCCCTGTGGAAACCAGTTGGCCTTCGCAACTTGAGATAGACACAGAAAAGCTTAAATCTGCTTATAAATCTAGACACCAACAGGAGCATTGATAAATATCCTAACCCTTTCCTTTGGGATAGAACTGACCTAGGGCTGAATGGCAGGAGACAATAAAGGAGAGTTCCAGAAGACAATTCACCCAGAGGGTAAGAGAATCCTGGGCAAAGGGACCAGCCTCTGCACTTGTCCAAAATAGTGTGGGCATCTAGGTAAGAAAATGTATCATTGGGACACAACTGGACCAAATGACCTGATCAAAGCACATCTCTTTAAAGACAAAAATCAATGCAAAAGGACTTTAGACTTCTGGCTTTGACAGCAGCACTTGAAGAGCAGTGGTAGAAGTTTTGGAACAAGTGACATTTGGGTTAATAGTTGTAGAATCCTCTGGTCTTAAGAAGGTGCATCTGATTTGGGCTTCGTTGTAAATGAGGACATCTCAAAAAAACAAAACAAAACAAACAAAAAAATCTTTTCACATAAATAAGTACCTCCAGGTATTTTTGGATATTGCAGGTGATTGAGAAGCCCAGGGAAAACTTGGGCTTCCCTGACACGTTGGTTAAAGGTATACTCTGGGGGTATCATTGTAGAGTGATATGGTTTATTCCCTAAAATACTATGGTTGGACATTACAGTTCCTATATCATCATCACCCTCTCCTTTAATCATTAGCATCATCATTATACTCAGAGCAAATTTGCATTCTTTTATGGAGATGTTATTGAATATTGACATTTTAAAGATTTTAAACAATGAAGTCATTAGTGTAATATCTGTTAAAAATAAAATGACCCTTTCATAGATGGCTTAATGAGGTCTCCATGTAATACTTTATATTCCATTTTAAAGCAATTTCTCTGTGTCTTTCCAGGAAGACTGAAAGCTACTCTTATCATAATGTCTTTAATTCCCTTTGGAATCACAGCTTCAGTTCGCAATCGCTCTCCCTTCACATGGTGGTGTTCTTGGAAGGTTGTTGTTTCACCACCTAATGACAGAAGGCACTGCCTACGCACAGGATCTATAGCACTAGAGCTTCATACAGCAGCTTGGTATTCAGTATTACATTCCTCTCCCTTCCATCATATCAGCAAGCATTGATATTCTCCATAGTCATTTATTTCTGGTTGTAATCCAGATTTGTTCCATGATGAAATAATGGGCTTTTCTGTTTAGGTTAATTTTTCCAAGGTTTTATGCCAATTTCTTTTGTTGCACTATGATCCTGGCTTGGGACTAGGTTTCCAAGTTTATTTCTCAGGGACCTCTTGGATGGGTTGGAGATTTCATTTGCACAAAGAGACATGGAAGGAGGCCTTTGTGGGAGATTTTGTGGCCTTATTGTCTTGCATTTGTGTTAACACCTCCCTTCCCTTCTGAAATAAGGTATTGGTTCATTCTACACAATTAAAGAGGGTACTTTGGAGAAGTAGGGGAATATACCTGAGCCACCAGAGAACCAATGAATATATGCCTTGCTTTAGAGAAGGGAGAGGTGATAAGAGCTGAGACTTTATAATAACAATAAATGATAGTTATGATAAAATAACTACCCTGGCATTTATTGAGTAGCCTTTAAGGACTTTATATGCATTATCTCATTTGACTCTCCCATTAGCTTTATAAGTGGGTATTACTATTAATCTCATTTTAAAGATAAGAAACTCAGTGCTTGGAGAAGTTATGGAACTTATTCCACAACATGAGTAGCAAGTATTGGAGCCAAGGTTCAAGTCCAGACAGGATGACTCCACAGTCTGCTCTCTTGACCATTACATACAGAGCCTATTTGATAGAAATGTGTCACACCAACTGACAACTTATTCTCTTCACCAGGAAGCTGCAAAAAGTGGAGTAATTTTGGAGCTGCCAGCAGATTATCTGTGCTTACCACAGAATAGCAGATTCTAGTCTTGTGATTTCCAAGGAGTCTGTAGGCACAAACCAGTGTGGAGGCCTTGAGGTCTGCAAGTCCACAACAGAAAGAGTACACCATGGCCATGTAGCTGTGAGGACTTGCCCAATGGCCGTTATTGTTCATGGTCATTCAGTTTAACCATTTCTAATATTTAGGGAGAGAGAAGAAAACTGGGGGTTTTCTACTAATGACTTATTTTCCCTAAATGGAGAGAATGAGAAGAAGCTCCCTGGGGTACTAAAACAGTGATTACCAATATTTGGGGGGAGGTAGGAAAATCATGATAGGTTAGAGGGTCTGAAACTCTTTGAGAATCTAATGAAATTTATGGGCCGATCCCCAGAAAGGTGCATATATGGCCATACCAATTTCACATCCATGTTCAGGTAGTTTAGGCTATAGAGATGAAAATATAAAAATCTAGGTTAGAAGTTGGACTTGTGTCAAATAAAAATGATCTATCTGGGTCATTGAATCCTCCGTGTTTCTTAAAAAAGGAAGGAGTCCTCATTCTTTACCTTGGCCAGATCCCACCATGACATTATGGTAGGCAGAATTCCAAGATGGCCCACCAAGATTCTCAGCCCCTTAGTGTTCATACACCTTCTCCCAGTTATTCAATCAAACACTAATCTAAGTACTGGTGTGAAGGGGTTTTGCAGATGTAATTAAGTTCCCAAAACAATTGACTTTAAAACAGGGAGATTATTCAGGTGAGACTGATTAAGTCATATGACCCTTTTAAATGCAGAGAGTTTTCTCTGGCTGGTTGCAGAAGAAAAGTCAGAAACTTGAAGTGTGAAGAAAATGTGATGTGTTCTTGCTGGCCTTAAAATGGAAAAGGCTATGTGGCAAGGAATGTGGGTGGCCTCTAGGAGCTGAGAGAGCCCTCTAGTTGATAGCCAGCAGGGAATTGGGACCTCAGTCCTGCAGCTTCAAGGAATTGAATTCTGCCAACAACAAGAATGAAGCAGATTTTCCTCCAAACTTCCGGACATTTTGGAGCTGTTAACGGATCAGCTGCACTAACACTTTGATTTCTAGCCAAAAAACATTGATTTCAACTTCATGAGACTCTGAGCAGAGAACGCAGCCACATTGTACTGGACTTCTGACCTACGAAACTATGAGCTAGTAATTGGATATGGCAAAGTGGTTAAGAGCTCAGGTGCTAACCAAAAGGCCGGGAGTTTGAATCCACCAACTGCTCCTTGGAAACCTTATGAGGCAGTTCTACTCTGTCCTATAGGGTCCCTATGAGTAGGAATCAACTCGAGGGCAATGGGTATGGTTTTATGGGTTTTGTTTCTAAGCTACTAAGTTTGTGGTAATTTGTTATGCAGCAGTAGAAAAAGAATACCTCATCTTCTCAAGATGTTCATGGGAGCTTCAGAGAGGACAAAATTTTCCCATTGCAGCATATGTCCAAACAGGGAAAACTAGTTCTCTCTCTGTTTTGTGTACATACAGACTAGATTTCTGGAAGTTCCTTTTTCTCCCCAAGCTTGGAAAACTAGGTTTAAAACAGGTACCTTGAATCCACCAGCTACACAGGGAGAATCTTACACCAAGGACTCTTGGGATATAAAATGTAATTGATGAGCATTGATTTGATCTATTCCCCTTTCTTATTGGATATGGTAATGTCTAAATTTTCATTTTAAACATATACATCAGCTTCCCTCTTGCCTCTTTAACTAAAATTCTCAAGCTAAGCCTTAAATACTCAGAGCACAAACTTTAGCATTATTAACCAGGTACCAGTGATTCCACAGCCCCACCCACAGGCCTGGAAGTGAGTCACAGACTACTCTAGATCATGGTTTCCTCTCTGCTTCAATTGACCATGAGTAAGTCACCTAACCCTCTTGACATCATGTACTCATAGGAAAGTGAAGGGTTTGGTTTAATTATTTGATCTGTGGTGTCTCATCTAGAGCTAACATCCTGGGATTATAAACTTCCAGGGCATGCAGACCCATGGTTTCCTAAGAGCCAGTGCAATTCATTGAATATTTGACTTCTGGTTTTTAAGGACTTATTGACCATCACGAGGTGTCTCATACCCTTCCGACTAATTCATCCAGAGTTTTAATTTCTGCTGGCATTTGGGATGCATTATTTTTTCTTTTTTTCCCTAGACTGTCTATCAAAGGAAATAGCAAACTTCCTTTCCCTTTGAGTCACATTTCCCAGGCTCTGTGATAGAAGCCAACAGCTGGCATGACTAAAAATGCCCCACAAATTCATTAAAAGAGTATATATGGGGCACATTTTAAGTAATAGGTAGAAAAGTTGTGCTCTCTTAGTGGAGAAATTGTGTGGGAGAATCTTCCCTATATCCCAATCCCTTTCCATATAATTTTAATAAAAATTAGAATCAATACATAACTTAATTAAACAATAAATTTATCAGTTTATCTTGAGGTTGTGACACCTTTATTACAGCAAGGTGCCTGCTATGCAAGCAGGTATGTTGCATAGAAGTATTAAGTCGTTAATCAATACAATGAAATATTTCAAGACTTCCCAGTACGATAAAATTGAGTGATTAATTACCTTGCTGTAATACTGTTCTGGTACAAGCAGTCTTAAAAATATTGAAAAAGTCCTACTTTCTGATTAACCATTATCGGAAATTCTCAGAATTAAAATAATTCTTTTCCCTTCACACTAGCTCAAAGCTGGAAACCAAACACCCCAAACTGTTGAATTCTGCAAATCAAATTCCACAAGGGCAAGAAGCTATCCAGCATGAAAAGGAAAATTATGTGCCACTAGGAAAAAAAAGGTCACTTTTCTCACTAATTCCATTCCTAACAGTCCTAAGTTGCTGCTCACATAGAAAGTTATGTTGTTCTAAAAGCAATAATGCATTTGAAAACACCTCATGTTCAGAAATCTACTTCCAGAACTATTATAAAATTCTGCCTTCTGCAAACAAATCCCCATTAGTCCCTCCACGCTTCCTGTGGTACTTCTCTGGAGCTATTTTAAGTGCAAAGTGAAGCATTTAAATAATTTATATAAATAAATAAAGGAGGACTGAGTACTGAGCAGCGTCAAAGAATTTTAATATTTGGCAGCGCTAACTGCCTACGACAGCTTGGTTAGCTACTGAAAAATCGCTCTAATGATATGCTTACTAGAAGTGTCCCCAGTTGTATTAGGAAAAAAAAAAAAAATCCAACTAGAAAAAAATTCGATGTCCAGCCTCATCTTGAAGGAAACCAGAATCTGCAGCCAAAAACACATGTAAGAATATGTGAGAAAGTCTGCAGAAATCATTCAGAGGTGAGGAAAGTGCCCTGAGAAGAAGGGGAAGATAGACGGTAGAAAAACCCAAAGATACTATTTCAAGGAGAAAGCAGAAAAGTGATTATTTACTCCTTCATTCAACAAACATATCAAATACCATTTACTCCGTACTGCATAGGTTGTTTACTGGTAGAATTCTCACCTTCCATGTGGGAGACCCTGGTACCATTCCTGACCAATGCCCTTCGTGCACAGTTACCACCTGTCTGTCATTGGAGGCTTTCACATAGCTATCTATGATGCTGAACAGGGTTCAGTGGAGCTTCTAGATTAAGATAGACTAGGAAGAAAAGTCTGTGACTGAAAATCAGCCAATGAAAACCCTATGGACTATATGATCCATTTATTTGTGCATGAAATTGCCGAGTTAGTGTCTTAGTTCTCTAGTGCTGCTATAACAGAAATACTACAAGAGGATGGCTTTAACAAAGAGAAATTTATTTTCTCACAGTCTAGTAGGCTAAAATTCTAAATTCAGGGCATCAGCTCCAGGGGAAGGCTTTATCTCTCTGTCGGCTCTGGAGGAAGGTCCTTGTCCTCAATCTTCCCCTGGGCTAGGAGTTTCTCTGCACAGGAACCCTGGGTTAAAAGGACACACTCTGATTCTGGCACTGCTTTCTTGGTCATATGAGGTGCCCAGTCTCTGCTTTCTTCCCTTCCCGTTTAGCTCTTATATGATAAAAAGTGGTGCAGGCCATATTCCATGGGAGCTCCCGTTGCATTGGATCAGAGACATGACCATAGTAAGGGTGTTACAATCATACCCTAATCATCTTTAACATAAAGTTACAGTCACAAAATGGAGGACAACCACACAACACTGGGAATCATAGCTTAACCAAGTTGACACATATTTTTGGTGGACACAATTCAATCCATGATGAGTAGCTAGCTAGCGACAACAGCACAGTGCTATACTAGGACAGGGGTTACAAGATGAGTAAGACATAGCCCTTGGAACATTTGCACCGGAATGTTAGAAGAAAAATAGTTGGAGTGGCTAAGAGATATAAAATGGAAGAGAAGTTAAATCAGAATTTGGGTCCTGCCAAGGAAATGTCCTTTTGGGCACCAGTTTGCTGATGCACAGGTCACCCCAGAGGGTACATTTTAAAAGATGTGCAGTATGTAGAAAACTGAAACACAAAACGCCAGATCTGGTACCATTGAACTTGGACCTTTTTGCCTCAGGATAGTGCATAAGAAGTTGGTTGGCTGAAGCTCAGTGGAGAGAACAGGCCTTTCTGGGCTGTGCACGGGCAGGGTAATGGGGAGGGTGCGGAGGATAGTGTGATGAGCCTTCCTACACCTTCTAGATCTCCGTGGAGATGAAAAGCTTGGTCAAGATCTGATTCTTGGGTCCTCGTAAACTGGGCTCTGACAGCTCAGCCATGGGTGGCTACTAATTAAACTCAGCCATTTTAAGCAGCCCTTCAAAACACTTAGGTGATCAGGTTGACTCTGTTTCTAATGAAGGGAGGAAGGTTGGTAGTCAGACAGCTCTTCAACTCTGATAGCTCACTTCGCACAGAGATCTCCAGACGCTGACTCTGAGCAACTCTTCACGTTCGCAATTTGATTAATTAAAGGTAAATGCAGAAATTTCTCCATGGGCTGTTTAAGAACTGGCTAGTATTGGTTGGATCCTTTAGTAAGAGAGAGAAGAGGAAAAGAAAGAAAGGGCCTGGAAGAAAGAGGAAAAGAAAAGAAAATATAAGGATGGAGAACAAAGAGAGATGATTTGGCAGCAAATTTATTTCTTATTGGCTGTAATATGTGATTAGTAGGCCTTCAAGCTTGAGATGACTTTGATTTTTTTTTTTTTGTTTTTTTGTCATCCTCATTCCATCCAAATAAGAGACTTTATGCAACAGCTGATGGAATTTTAAAAGCTTGGTTCTGTGATGAACCATGGGCAAATCTCAACAGGTTACCTCATATGTGTAATACTAGACCTGCTTTGGTTTAGTGGTATGATTAGAGGAGTCGTGAAATGTTCATCTAGGTTGGCTCTAGTAAAGTCATTGGGGAAAATTAGTTGGGAAGCTTCTTTACCTGTCTGAACCTCAGTTTCTTATGAGGCCTGGCTTTGATAATCCCCCATGACTAGAAATTTTATTTCTGGGCAACGGAGCATCACTGATATCTCTTGTCTTTTATATCAGTTATGAACCTTTGTTTAGGTATAGTAATTTCTTGTAGGTCCTAACAACATATTTTGTTGCCACGGTACCATACTGAAAAACAAAACAAAACAATACATAATTCCTGGTAGGTTTAGAGTATTTATTTATCATGAAGCTAATTTCGAGCTATTATCTGGTTTAGGCCTGCGAGTTTTACTTGGCCAAATGAATCGAGAAAACTGTGGGAAAGTATTTTCCCTACCATGTGCATAGGTATGCTTTGATATGAGCCCTTTGAACTGAGGCCTGCTTTGTTCAAAATTTGCACCATTTGTCGTCTAACATACTAAGCTCCCAAACAAAAGCAAGAATGGAAAGCATGCTCAGGCAGAGGACTTGAGACTGTGGGAGCAGGAATGTGAGAAACAGCATGCTAAGGATAAATTCAGATGTAAGCATGTGAGGGATTAGCTTCCTAGGGAAAAGCTTTTTCACATTCTCCATTTTTGACTAATCAAAATAAATCTTTAAAATTTTGTTGCAGCTGGAAATTATTATTTTTTTTTTCCTTTAGGGAAAAATCAAAACCATACAGAGGCAGATCTATATCTACAGGGACAGTTATGAATAGGTAGCACAGAGGATCCTTCAGGGTGGATTCCAGGAACTGAGCACAGTTCAGGAAGATCCTGAGCTTGCAATTAATTATTTAGAAAATGTTCTCCTAACTGCTCAGTAAGCACACAATGTTCTCTGGCACAGGAATTAGTTTGAATTCTCAGCCTGGAAGCTAAGCAGTCAGGCAGAGCTGCCACATGCGTTTCTAACTACAAAATGAAGAGGCTCCTCAGAGAGATGCCCCTGGCTTTGCAGCATGACCCTGCTCTAAAGATCTCAGCCGAAGAAAGAGGAAGACGGTTAGGTCTTTGAGGTTGATGGGAAAAGTGGTGATTACAAAGAACTGATTAGTAACCTTAAGTGAAAGGAAAAAGGGAGATGGAAGCGTGACATATGAACTGAAAATACTCTGTTTCCCAAAGGAGAGTCATTATTATGATGAGTGCAGCTGAGCATTTGGGGGTGCTCTTCCTGAGAGGGTACCAGGTTGCAAAGGGATCCAGGACTACCAGGAGATGATAATGGAGACTAGCTGAGCCTGGCGACCATTTGGGCAATAACAAAAGTGGTATAACCCTCAAAGGAGATAAGCCAGGTCAATAAAATGGACAGTGACAGGGAGGGGACTATGTAGTCATGTGATTAAATGTCTCTAAGATAAATATGCTTACAACTATACTAAAAGATGGTGTGATGGATCAATGAGAGAAGAGCAGATGTATCGGAGTTCTCCAGAGAAACAGAAGCAGCAAATACATGTCTATATACCTACATCCACAGATATGTGTATATACATAATTTTTTTCTATTTTCTCTCATATATTTGAAAGCAAACCAAACTAAGAATTAAACGTGTATCCATGTCTCATTCAGCACACAGTATGAAACAAAATACACCTATGGAGATGCAGTGTTTCTGTGACGAATATATCTTGAAATTTATGGGTTACCTTTAGAAATTACAGAAATAAGTAGAAGTACTATTCTACAAATATTACTAAAGTACCTTACCCCTGGATAATAGTGGGGAAACAAAAGTCCTTTTCTGCCATTGTAGACCTCATATTCTTCCGCCGATGCGATGTGTCTGCTGTAACTTCAAGTATTCAGAACCACCCTTCAAATACAGTACTGCAGAGTCAAGGTGTGAAGGAAGAGGTATCTGCCTGAAAGTCGGAAGCTCTGAGGGAGGTTCTAGCTCTAATACTGACCCATTGCTGACTCTGAGTCAGTTATACAGCCTCAATTGTTCTTTTCTTTTTCTTTACTAATTGAACTGTTTATTACAAGCTGGGTACCTTATCAAGGGCTTATACAAAATTAAACTTACGTCTCTCAAAAAATCTCAGAGAGAAAGGCAAACAATCCCAGTTATACAGGTGGAAAACTGAGTTAATTGAATATAAATCCAAATTAAGATATGTGAAGCTATAGTTCCCTGGCTTCCTATCTAGAACAGCACCCCCTTCCTGACACTTATGATATCTTTCTCCTGCAATATTTTTCTACCTAGCATTTATCATCATACATTTTACTTATCTTGTTTATAGTCTGTCTTCCCCACCAGAACATAAGACTCCTTAGGGAATTCCTGGTTTGTACACACTGTATCACCAGTGCCTAGAACACATAATGTTGCTGCCGTTAGCTGCTGTATAGTCGGTTCCTGATTCATGGCAACCTCATGCATAAAGAACAAAATGCTACCTGGCCCTGTGCCATCCCCATGATCAGTTGTGGATCGAGACTATTGTGATTCATAGGGTTTTTATTGGCTGATCTTTGGAAATAGACCCCAGGCCCTTCTTCCTAGTCTATCTTAGCATGAAAGCTCTGCAGAAATTTGTTCAGTATCACAGCAACACACAAATCCCCCCATGACAGATGGATGGTGACTGCACATGAAGGGCACTGGCTGAGAATTGAACCTGGGTCTCCAACATGGAAGTCAAGAATTCTATCACTGAACCACCAATGCCTCCATAGAACACATAATAGGTATTTGATAAATATTTGTTTAATGAAAAATTCTACGTTGAACGTACGAATACACATATTTATGTGCCAACAGATAAGAATGCGTGTATTTGAAAAGATACATAGACAGGTGAGTGTTAGATATAGCATTCACAGAAAATAGGACTAGGACCAAAAGTTTATTTTGTTCAATAATCTGCACAGCGTAGAACTGAAAATTAAAAAAAAAAAAAAAGAATCACCAAAATCCTAATACAGTCTCACTGTCACGCTTCCATTGCTGGACTGTTTTGTCTACAAACTGGACAACTCCTTCCTAATTATTTTTCCTCCCAATTCCACGGAGCAAAGCTTGGATCTTTCTTCTAGCCCTGTTGCTCATGTTAAGTTCCTGGCTGCCCACCAACTACTACCTGCATCTTTTCCCCAGACCATCATCTCTCTGTCATCCTTGATGGGTTTGGTGAGTCACTATTGGAGCCTTTGTCATAAGATTTTTCTGTGATCAGAGAAACAAAAATAATCACACTTGAATCATTTTCAGGGATGGAAAAGAAACTTTTTTAAAGTTGGATGAGATCTGTAGAGCATTTAATCCAAGGAAAAGGGAGCAAAAAGAGAGAGAAGAGAGCCGAAGACATTTTACAGAGGAAGAAACTGACACCCAAAAAGTTGGGTGATTTGTTCAAGGTCACAGCACAAGTGAGTGGTAATGCAGGGACCAGCATTTGTTCTTGGATTTACACTCTTCTGAGTATGTTATCAGTGGTCCTCAAACACTGCATGAAAGCGTAGCCTGGGAGCTTGGAAAAAACAAGAGTGGCCCCACATTCACATATGATGATTTAAGTTGTCTGGAGTAGGGACTGGGCATCTGTATTTTTTAAAAAAGCCACACAAGTGATTCTGATGTACGACCAGGGTTGAGAACCACTGAATTATATACTGACACTTCTCAGTGCATTACCTAGATGTAGTCATTTCTGGATCTACTGGATCTACTAAAATTCAATGTATGTACTTATTGGGAGAAAAGGCACGGTTCATGCTAATCTTACTAACCAGGAGAAATGAGGCTAGCGTCAATGCCAGTTGGGGGAGTGCTAGCTTGTTACCCCCATAGCCACTGGATCTTATTTTTTCCTCTCTTGAGGAGTTCTGGGAAAAAATATGAGAGAGGAAAAAAAAAAAAAAACAAACAGATGAGTAAAAGGGAAAAGACCGGGTGGGCAATGGGTAGTTGGGCAGTAATACTCAGCAAAAGAATTGGCAGCTCCATTGGAGTATCTTGTAAAGGGTTCTTACATACCTTCCTCTAAGATGAAGAACCTTTAAGGGCTACCTGAGCACAGTTACTGTGGAGCAACCATGAGATAACCTCCTAGTAGGGTTGAGGAGGGGTGTGAAATTGATGTGCTTATAGGAATGCCAGACAAGCGGGGTAGCAGGAAGGGTTTGGGATAGAATCAGGAAGCAGTACACATCACCAGGGCTTTAAAAAGGGGACCCAGATTGAGAAAAATGATATTCAAATTCTGAAAGTCCCTAGGAATTCTGTGTTTGTATGTAGTCTAGGAGAATATTTAGTATTTCTCTTAATTAAATACAGTAAACATAATTTATAAATTTTCTAACTTTACCCACTGTATTCCTGGTTTTGTTTATGTGTTATTTGTCAAACCATTGGCCAATTACCTCATGGGCTGATTTTCATTTTGTCCTGGTCTCATTCCTTCAGAACATCTAGCTTTTAGCTTCAGTTTCCTTCCTTGCCATACTTTCATCTCATCTTCTACGAAAACACATTTATGGAAAATTCCCAGGCCTATCTAACTTCTTGGGACCATGTTCAACCATTACCATATGTTAAACTTTTTGAGGAAGTCCTCAGAAAGGCAGAGCGTGGACAATTGGGCTATGCTGGGTTATATCAGCATTTTAACACAACGTTAAAATGGGAGCCTGGGAGGTGGGGCCAAGATGGCAGACTAGGTGGACGCTACCGCAGATCCCTCTTGCAACAAAGACTCAGAAAAACAAGTGAATTGATCACATACATAACAATCTATGAATCCTGAACAACAAACACAGATTTAGAGACGGAGAATGAACAAATATGGGGAGGCAGCAATTGTTTTCAGAGCCTGGAGCCAGCGTACCGGTCAGCGGATTTTCTGGAAAAACTAGTTTCCCAGTGATGGCTCGGAGACAGCAGTCCATATCAAATCAAATAAAGAAACAGACCATGACAGCTTCTCCAACCCCCCCAAACAAAAGAATCAAAATCTTTCCCAAATGAAGATACAATCCTGGAATTATCAGATACAGAATATAAAAAACTAATTTACAGAATGCTTCAAGACATCACAAACGAAATAAGGCAAACTGCAGAGAAGGCCAAGGAACACACTGATAAAACTGTTGAAGAACTCAAAAAGATTATTCAAGAACATAGTGGAAAAATTAATAAGTTGCAAGAATCCATAGAGAGACTGCATGTAGAAATCCAAAAGATTAACAATAAAATTACAGAATTAGACAACACAATAGGCAGTCAGAGGAGCAGACTCAAGCAGTTAGAATGCAGACTGGGACATCTGGAGGACCAGGGAATCAACACCAACATAGCTGAAAAAAAATCAGACAAAAGAATTAAAAAAAAATGAAGAAACCCTAAGAATCATGTGGGACTCTATCAAGAAGGATAACTTGCGGGTGATTGGAGTCCCAGAACAGGGAGGGGGGACAGAAAACACAGAGAAAATAGTTGAAGAACTCCTGACACAAAACTTCCCTGACATCATGAAAGACAAAAGGATATCTATCCAAGATGCTCATCGAACCCCATTTAAGATTGATCCAAAAAGAAAAACACCAAGACATATTATCGTCAAACTTGCCAAAACCAAACAGAAAATTTTAAAAGCAGCCAAGGAGAAAAGAAAGGTTTCCTTCAAGGGAGAATCAATAAGAATAAGTTCAGACTACTCAGCAGAAACCATGCAGGCAAGAAGGGAATGGGACGACATATACAGAGCACTGAATGAGAAAAACTGCCAGCCAAGGGTCATATATCCAGCAAAACTCTCTCTGAAATATGAAGGCGAAATTAAGATATTTACAGATAAACACAAGTTTAGAGAATTTGCAAAAACCAAACCAAAGCTACAAGAAATACTAAAGGATATTGTTTGGTCAGAAAACCAATAATATCAGATACCAGCACAACACAAGGTCACAAAACAGAACGTCCTGATATCAACTCAAATAAGGAAATCACAAAAACAAACAAATTAAGATTAATTAAAAAAATAATAATAATACACATAACAGGGAATCATGGAAGTCAATAGGTAAAAGATCACAATAATCAAAAAGAGGGACTAAATACAGGAGGCATTGAACGGCCAGATGGAGAGTGATACAAGGCGATATAGAACGATACAAGTTAGGTTTTTACTTAGAAAAATAGGGGTAAATAATAAGGTAACCACAAAAAGGTATAAGAACTCCATAACTCAAGATAAAAGCCAAGAAAAATGTAACGACTCAACTAACATAAAGTCAAACAGTATGAAAATGAGGATCTCACAATTTACTAAGAAAAACGTCTCAGCACAAAAAAGTATGTGGAAAAACGAAATTGCCGACAACACACATGAAAAGGCATCAAAATGACAGCACTAAAAACTTATTTATCTATAATTACGCTGAATGTAAATGGACTAAATGCACCAATAAAGAGACAGAGAGTCACAGACTGGATAAAGAAACACGATCCATCTACATGCTGCCTACAAGAGACACACCTTAGACTTAGAGACACAAACAAACTAAAACTCAAAGGATGGAAAAAAATATATCAAGCAAACAATAAGCAAAAAAGAAGAGGAGTAGCAATATTAATTTCTGACAAAATAGACTTTAGACTTAAATCCACCACAAAGGATAAAGAAGGACACTATATAATGATAAAAGGGACAATTGATCAGGAAGACATAACCATATTAAATATTTACACACCTAATGACAGGGCTGCAAGATACATAAATCAAATTTTAACAGAATTGAAAAGTGAGATAGACACCTCCACAATTATAGTAGGAGACTTCAACACACCACTTTCGGAGAAGGACAGGACATCCAGTAAGAAGCTCAATAGAGACACGGAAGACCTACTTACAACAATCAACCAACTTGACCTCATTGACTTATACAGAACTCTCCACCCAACTGCTGCAAAGTATACTTTTTTTTCTAGCGCGCATGGAATATTCTCTAGAATAGACCACATATTAGGTCATAAAGCAAATCTTTGCAGAGTCCAAAACATCGAAATATTACAAAGCATCTTCTCAGACCACAAGGCAATAAAACTAGAAATCAATAACAGAAAAACTAGGGAAAAGAAATCAAATACTTGGAAAATGAACAATACCCTCCTGAAAAAAGACTGGGTTATAGAAAACATCAAAGAGGGAATAAGGAAATTCATAGAATGCAACGAGAATGAAAATACTTCCTATCAAAATCTCTGGGCAGCAAAAGCAGTGCTCAGAGGCCAATTTATATCGATAAATGCACACATACAAAAAGAAGAAAGAGCCAAAATCAGAGAACTGTCCTGACAACTTGAACAAATAGAAAGTGAGCAACAAAAGAACCCATCAGGCACCAGAAGAAAACAAATAATAAAAATTAGAGCTGAACTAAATGAATTAGAGAACAGAAAAACAATTGAAAGAATTAACAAAGCCAAAAGCTGGTTCTTTGAAAAAATTAACAAAATTGATAAACCATTGGCTAGCCTGACTAAAGAAATACAGGAAAGGAAACAAATAACCCGAATAAGAAACGAGAAGGACCACATCACAACAGAACCAAATGAAATTAAAAGAATCATTTCAGATTACTACATAAAATTGTACTCTAACAAATTTGAAAACCTAGAAGAAATGGATGAATTCTTGGAAAAACACTACCTACCTAAACTAACACATTCAGAAGTAGAACAACTAAATAGACCCATAACAAAAAAAGAGATTGAAACGGTAATCAAAAAACTTCCAACAAAAAAAAGCCCTGGCCCGGACAGCTTCACTGCAGAGTTCTACCAAACTTTCAGAGAAGAGTTAACACCACTACTACTGAAGGTATTTCAAAGCATTGAAAATGACGGAATACTACCCAACTCATTCTATGAAGCCACCATCTCCTTGATACCAAAACCAGGTAAAGACATTACAAAAAAAGAAAATTATAGACCTATATCCCTCATGAACATAGATGCAAAAATCCTCAACAAAATTCTAGCCAGTAGAATCCAACAACACATCAAAAAAAAAATTCACCCTGATCAAGTGGGATTTATACCAGGTATGCAAGGCTGGTTTAATATCAGAAAAACCATTAATGTAATCCATCACATAAATGAAACAAAAAATAGAAACCACATGATCTTATCAATTGATGCAGAAAAGGCATTTGACAAAGTCCAACACCCATTTATGATAAAAACTCTTACCAAAATAGGAATTGAAGGAAAATTCCTCAACATAATAAAGGGCATCTATGCAAAGCCAACAGCCAATATCACTCTAAATGGAGAGAACCTGAAAGCATTTCCCTTGAGAACGGGAACCAGACAAGGATGCCCTTTATCACCGCTCTTATTCAACATCGTACTTGAAGTCCTAGCCAGGGCAATTAGGCTAGACAAAGAAATAAAGAGTATCCGGATTGGAGAGGAGGAAGTAAAGTTATCACTATTTGCAGATGACATGATCTTATACACAGAAAACCCTAAGGAATCCTCCAGAAAACTACTGAAACTAGTAGAAGAGTTTGGAAGAGTCTCAGGTTATAAAATAAACATACAAAAATCACTTGGATTCCTCTACATCAACAAAAAGAACACCGAAGAGGAAATAACCAAATCAATACCATTCACAGTAGCCCCCAAGAAGATAAAATACTTAGGAATAAATCTTACCAAGGATGTAAAAGACCTATACAAAGAAAACTACAAAGCTCTACTACAAGCAATTCAAAAGGACATACTTAAGTGGAAAAACATACCTTGCTCATGGATAGGAAGACTTAACATAGTAAAAATGTCTATTCTACCTAAAGCCATCTATACGTATAACACACTTCCAATCCAAATTCCAATGTCATATTTTAAGGGGATAGAGAAACAAATCACCAATTTCATATGGAAGGGAAAGAAGCCCTGGATAAGCAAAGCATTACTGAAAAAGAAGAAGAAAGTGGGAGGCCTCACTCTACCTGATTTCAGAACCTATTATACAGCCACAATAGTCAAAACAGCCTGGTACTGGTACAACAACAGGCACATAGACCAATGGAACAGAATTGAGAACCCAGATATAAATCCATCCATGTATGAGCAGCTGATATTTGACAAAGGACCAGTGTCGGTTAACTGGGGAAAAGATAGTCTTTTTAACAAATGGTGCTGGCATAACTGGATATCCATTTGCAAAAGAATGAAACAGGACCCATACCTCACACCATGCACAAAAACTAACTCCAAGTGGATCAAAGACCTAAACATAAAGACTAAAATGATAAAGATCATGGAAGAAAAAATAGGGACAACACTAGGAGCCCTAATACAAGGCATAAACAGAATACAAAACATTACCAAAAATGATGAAGAGAAACCCGATAACTGGGAGCTCCTAAAAATCAAACACCTATGCTCATCCAAAGACTTCAGCAAAAGAGTAAAAAGACCACCTACAGACTGGGAAAGAATTTTCAGCTATGACATCTCTGACCAGCGCCTGATCTCTAAAATCTATATGATTCTGTCAAAACTCAACCACAAAAAGACAAACAACCCAATCAAGAAGTGGGCAAAGGATATGAACACACATTTCACTAAAGAAGATATTCAGGCAGCCAACAGATACATGAGAAAATGCTCTCGATCATTAGCCATTAGAGAAATGCAAATTAAAACTACGATGAGATTCCATCTCACCCCAACAAGGCTGGCATTAATCCAAAAAACACAAAATAATAAATGTTGGAGAGGCTGCAGAGAGATTGGAACTCTTATACACTGCTGGTGGGAATATAAAATGGTACAACCACTTTTGAAATCTATCTGGCGTTATCTTAAACAGTTAGAAATAGAACTACCATACAACCCAGAAATCCCACTCCTCGGAATATACCCTAGAGATACAAGAGCCTTCACACAAACAGACATATGCACACCCATGTTTATTGCAGCTCTGTTTACAATAGCAAAAAGCTGGAAGCAACCAAGGTGTCCATCAACGGATGAATGGGTAAATAAATTGTGGTATATTCACACAACGGAATACTATGCATCAATAAAGAACAGTGACGAATCTCTGAAACATTTCATAACATGGAGGAACCTGGAAGGCATTATGCTGAGTGAAATTAGTCAGAGGCAAAAGGACAAATATTGTATAAGACCACTATTATAAGATCTTGAGAAATAGTAAAAACTGAGAAGAACACATACTTTTGTGGTTACGAAGGGGGCAGGGAGGGAGGGAGGGAGAGGGTTTTTTATTGATCAATCAGTAGATAAGAACTGCTTTGGGTGAAGGGAAAGACAACACTCAATACATGGAAGGTCAGCTCAGTTGGACTGGACCAAAAGCAAAGAAGTTTCCGGGATAAAATGAATGCTTCAAAGGTCAGCGGGGCAGGGGCGGGGGTCTGGGGAACATGGTTTGAGGGGACTTCTAAGTCAATTGGCAAAATAATTCTAGTATGAAAACATTCTGCATCCCACTTTGAAATGTGGCGTCTGTGGTCTTAAATGCTAACAAGTGGCCATCTAAGATGCATCAATTGATCTCAACCCACCTGGAGCAAAGGAAAATGAAGAACACCAAGGTCACACAACAACTGAGAGCCCAAGAGACAGAAAGGGCCACATGAACCAGAGACCTATATCATCCTGAGACCAGAAGAACTAGTTGGTGCCCGGCCACAATCAATGACTGCCCTGACAGGGAGCACAACAGAGAACTCCTGAGGGAGCAGGAGATCAGTGGGATACAGACCCCAAACTCTCATAAAAAGACCAAACTTAATGGTCTGACTGAGACTAGAGGAATCCCGGTGGCCATGCTCCCCAGACCTTCTGTTGGCACAGGACGGGAACCATCCCCGAAGACAACTCATCAGACATGAAAGGGACTGGTCAGCGGGTGGGAGAGAGATGCTGATGAAGAGTGAGCTAATTATATCAGGTGGACACTTGAGACTGTGTTGGCAACTCTTGTCTGGAGGGGGGATGGGAGGATAGAGAGAGAGGGAAGCTGGCAAAATTTTCAAGAAAGGAGAGACTGAAAGGGCTGACTCAATAGGGGGAGAGCAAGTGGGAGTACGGAGTAAGATGTATGTAAACCTATATGTGACAGACTGATTGGATTTGTAAATGTTCACTTGAAGCTTAATAAAAGTTAACAAAAAAAAAAAAAAAAATGGGAGCCTGCTGTAAATTGAATTCAAATCTGATAGAAAAGTATTTTTAGTTAGATTCCAAAGAGCCTTTCATCTCTCCTGGAGTAAGTAAGCAGATTTTGAAAGTTGCATTCCAAATTTTAGGCCAGTAGAGTACCAGTAAGTACAGTGAAGAAGACATGTATTTATATCAAATGTCATCTGTCCCCATCAGAGTTATTTATAAGGCTTTCCAAAGCTTTCGTCTTACTCCCAAGGACCATCCAAGTCCTGGGAGGCTGAGGGTCAATGTGTCACTCTGCCAACTTGAGGTACCAAGAGCATCAGTCACCAGAAGGGCATTTTCTGTAAGTCAACATTCCCCCCGCTCCCTGGATACCAAGCTTTGAGTATTGACATGTGCTCCCAGAAGAGGGCCTTAGGAAAATCAATTTGATGACACTACTGAAACATTGGTAACTGGAGGCCTGGGTTTAAAATGCAAATTTCTTAATATAGGCAGAAAAGTCCACAAAACAATGTCAAGCTAGAAAAGCTGAAATTTACCTAATTGCTTGTTGCCTTGAGTCTTGAACACAGCCTTCACTTGACCTGCTGTTTCTTCCCAGTACAGAGCTGGTGTCTCCTTTTCACAGTCAAACTCTCAGAGAATTGATCTGCATGTGCTACTTCCCTTTCTTCAGAACATTATATCTCATCCTCATTTAATTTGACATCTGCTGGCATCACACCTTGCAAACTCCATCTTAGAGAATAGAAATCATTCTTATACTACTTTAAGCCTAGGCCAGTGCTTTGCTCACTGTAGAGGTTTGATTAATGTTTTAATTCTACAGAAGTGTTTGTTGATTCATTATATTATCAGAAGCTACTCCTGATGTCCTAGTCAATAAAATTTTTCTTAGCCGATCTCTTTGAGAGATACTGTTGCCTCTCCTCATAGTCTTGAAACTATTTTTGCTCCCCACAGAGTACTGGGCAGAAAGAACACTAGATTTTGAAGCCAAATGACATTAGTTGAGTTCTTGATCCAGCAGTTACAACCCATGTGTGAATGTGGTGAAATCACAATCTTTTTAACCCCATTTCTCTCCTCTATAAATATGCTTCTACGTGACAGATTGGGGTAAAGATCAAGTGGACTCATGTTAAAGTATTAGTAAGCCAATAAATGTACGCATTTGTACATACCCCCCCCACATACATATATACATATATTTTCAATCTAACTGACTCTCACTGTAGTGGGTAGGACAAAATGAATGTGTATGTAAAAGTGCCTAGAGCAAAGGAAACCGGGAGGATGAGAAGGGGCCGGTCTTGTACCCATGGGGAGGAACACTCCATGCAGAGGGCACAGCTAGTGCAACAGTACTATGGAGGGAAAGAGGTTGCATGTGTGAGGAGTGTGTAGAGTTTAGGGCCAAGTACAAAGTTAGAGGTCACAGTCCCCAAGTCTTTCTTCATTTCTGACATTAACTACAAATTGAAGGTGTTTCCAAACCCACCGTTAGGTTTGATCACTAACTAGAAGTATTTACAGAACTCATTGAAAGCTATTGTACTCATGATTAAGGTTTATTACAGGGAAGGATACAGATTAAAAGCAGCCAAAAGAAGACGTTCACAGGGTAGCATCCAGGAAGATTCCAAATGCAGAGTATCTGTCGTATGCTCCTTGGGAAATCAGGATGCCTTACCCCTCTAGTGTGAATGCATGATAGTACTCATGAATATTGCCAGTAGGGAAAGCTCACCCAAGCTTCTGTGTCCCGAGTTTTTATTGGGGCTTCATTATGTAGACATGATTGATTGATTGATTGCTCACCTGGTTAATCCAGATCATGTAACCCAAAGCTCTTACCCTAATGCACATTGTTGGTCTTTCTGGAGTAACCAGCTACCACTCTATGAATACGAAAGAGTGGCTAGTCCCCACCCTAAATCACATTATTAGGCTATCTGGTATTACCCAAGGCTCCTGGGCAAACAAAAACAGTCCTATCAGGCATAACATCCCAACGGCCCAGAGATCACCTCCCAGAAGCAGAGGGCAGAGGCCAGACCTTCTCTTTAGGCGATATAAAATTCTATACCGTGCAAGAAGAAACAAAAGTAAAGGCCAGTGTGGCTTGAATATAGGGAGCAAGGGCAGGAAAGATAAAAGATGAGGCTAGAAAGAGAAGCAGGGGAAAGACTATGTATATCTTTAGAACTATATAGATCTTATAAAACTTCTAGAAATTTGGATTTTATTCTAAGGGCAATGGGACACCATTTGAAGGTTTTGAGCAAGGGAATGAAATGATCCAATTCAAAAATTTGAAATATCACAATGGCTCTTGTGTAGGGAGTAGACAGTAGTAGGGTCAGCATAGAAGCAGAGAGACCAGATAGGTAGGGCAGTGGTCCAGGTAAGAACTGATAGAGGCTTCCCTCAGGGAGGTAATCATGGATGTGAAAATAGTGGGCATTTAGGGAATCAGCAGTGAAATATAAATGCTTCTACTAATATTTAATATTCTTCACAATTTGGCCACAACTCACTGTTCTAACTTTAGCTCATACTTCACTCCTACATTCTTCTTTGTGCCAGCTAAGCAAGGGCACAATTATGTTTTCTGTATTCATGTCTTTGTGTCGCCGTCTCGGTCCCCTCTGTACAAGTGATTGCCAGTCTTTTTGATTGTGAACATGTTCTCACAATATGTGTATGCTTATAAGTTGTATGTTGTTGCAAGCTGCTGTTGAGACACCCCCCGACTTGTGGCAACCCCATGAACAACAGAATGAAATGCAGCCTGGTCCTGCGCCATCCCCATGATCAGTTGCAGATCAGACCAATATGATCCATAGAGTTTTCATTGGCTGATTTTTAGAAGTAGGTCACCAGGCCTTTCTTCCTAGTCTGCCTTAGTCTAGAAGCTCTACTGAAGCCTGTTCAGCATCATAGCAACAGCAAGCCTCTGTTGACACATGGGTGGTGGTTGCACATGAAGGCGTTGGCCAGGAATTGAATCCGGATCTCCTACATGGAAGGCGAGAATTCTATACTGAACCACCACTGCCTGCGTATATTGTATACGTGTAAACTATTAATCAGTAGGGTAAATATTAGTAAAGTGTAATGTTTTCCCTTTTTAATATAAAAAGTGAATATAAATGGAAGTTCTAATATTCTTTTTTCCTCCCCAGCAGAAGTCTTGTACCCAACCTGTAAGTACGTCTTTGGTGACCATGTCTCGAGGCTATTAATTTCTATTGACTCTAAGATTTAACTCAAACTACCTGTCCTATGAAATTTTTGTCAGCCACCTCAGATCACAGGAATCTTTTTTTTTTGCTCTGAAGTTCTATAAACACTTAAATTCTACCACCTTAATTAAATCTGGTACTTATCATTCACTATTTATAGTGTTTCACTCTATCACGTCCTATCTTTTTTCACAGGGATTATAGGTGCTAAGGAGTCCTGGTGGTGCAGTGGTTAAGAGCTCAGGCTGCTAAGGGTCAGCAGTTCAAATCCACCAGCCACTTCTTCGAAACCCTATGAGGCAGATCTACTCTGTCCCATAGGGTCGCTATGAGTCGGAATCAACTCAATGGCAGTGTATTTGGTTTTGGGTTATAGACACTAACTAATGTCTTATACTTTTTCTTGGGGGGGCACATTAATGTTTGTTGACTGGAAGAGGAATCTAATAAAAAATCCCCCTCCTTAATCATGGACCTCAAGGGTCATTCACTATTTTGACAACAAAGACAAATTATTGAGTGTCTAATACAGATTGTTCAAGTAGCTGTGTATCAAGAAGTAGCAAAATAGTAAGGGCCCTGCTCTCATAGGGGTAAAATTCAAGAGGGAGAGTGATAAAAAATACATAAATGATGGTCC
Source organism: Loxodonta africana (assembly GCF_030014295.1). Taxonomy (NCBI): domain Eukaryota; kingdom Metazoa; phylum Chordata; class Mammalia; order Proboscidea; family Elephantidae; genus Loxodonta; species Loxodonta africana. The sequence goes on along the minus strand of NC_087345.1, from coordinate 78,663,846 downwards.
AAGATAAAGTGATGAAAATGATGAGTGGTGATTTCTATACAGATAATGGTAGGGATGTTGTTTGGAGTCATTGCAATGATTAAAGGCCTTTGAGGAGGTGCCATGTATCTCTCTGTCCTATATGGTGTGAAGAAGTTAAGCTTAACTGAGGTGAGTTACAGATGCTTGCGATGCCAGATATGATTTACCTATCATCATCTATTTAGCTCTATCCCTACCTCCATGATCATTAGCATGATTCAAAATTCCTTTGCCATAGTGACTAATATCAATTTTGTAAAGGCCATCCATAATTTATAAGCCAGTATATTAGTTAGGCCAATGCTAGCTACTATAACAAGTGACGGGTCTTGGTGGAACAGTGGTTAAGAGTTCAACTGCTAACCAAAAGGTCGGTAGTTCTAATCCACCAGCCACTCCTTGAAAACCCTATGGGGCAGTTCTACTCAGTTGTATAGTGTTTCTATGAGGCAGAATTGACTCGTTAGCAATGGGTTTTTTTCTTGATAAGAGATGAACCAAAATCTCAGTGGCTTAACACAACAGAAACGTATTTTTTACTCATGCAACAGTTCTATGTGGCTATTCCTTGTTAGTAGGTGACCCGATTCTTCCTTCTTCTGGCCTTTCCATCCAGAAGGGCCTCAAAGTTCTCCGCTTTCAGCCAGAATATGGGAAAAGTGAAAGATTTTATGGACCAGCAGTAAAAGTGATGATGGGCACATTCCATCGGCCAGAACTCAGTTACATGGCTACACCTCATTACAAGGGTGGCTGGAAAATGTAGTCTCATTATGGTTCAGGAGGAAGAGAAAATGGATTTTGTGAAAGACTGGCTAGTTTCTGCCATGGTCTACTTTTCCAGAGTGTCTTTTTCTAAGATTTGAAAAGTATCCAAATTTATTGACCACCACAAAACCAGAAAAAATACACATACAAAAAAGTGAGACTTTGTGAATTAGTCTCCAAAGATTATTTTCTCTCACTTATGTATAAATTGTTACAGTTAATTTCGGATGCCCCACTTATCCCCACAAACTGGGCTGTTTTCGCAAATCCAAACAATAACTTAAGATTCAATCCCGAGTTACAAATGTAATACTTCAATGCAAAACCTCTTGCCACAAGTAGAAATTCACAGCAGACACTTTCTAGCTCATTAGACTCAGTGCTTCAAAATGACCTGAGCAGCACCTCTTCTTCAGATAACAAAATGATTGGCTACGCTAGCTGCTAGAATGACTAACAGTAAAGTGTATACATTTATTCAGTCACAAGCTCTTATGGTGCTACAATAATCTTTGTTGATTTCCTTACTCACTACACGTAGTTAAATTACATGTAGTTACATCATCATTTAAACTCGATAATTCTCACGATTCTTTATTTATCACCTCTTTTCAGTTTTGGGTGCTTGGGCAAGTAGCTAAAAGCTTAGGAACCCTCAGTGCTTTCATTTTTTATTTAATCTGTACTTTTTTCTAGTAATCACCGTGGCTATCCCTTATTCATCCCTATTTTTATACTTCGTAGACACTCTGAAAATAAATGATAATGCATGAAACTACCATTATCCCTGGGTTGAGGAAGAGAGATAATTATTATAATAATTTTATCAGGGTTAAATATGAAAACAAAAAAGTTCAGGAAAAAATATGTCCAAACTTGTCCAGTTCTTATTTGTAGGGCTGGGGTGAATGTGGTTGTAACACAGCCTGGAAGGGGCAGCAGCAAGGAATGAACTCTGAGGACTGAATATACCTGGAGTTGGATTTAACTGAGGTAACCTAAATCAGTGAAGTTAGGGCAGGAAACAAGACTCTAGAGAGAGAAATGAAGCTAAGCATGAAAGTAAGAGGCAAGGAAAAACGATAATACCGTGGAGGGCATGAGAGAGGAATGGAATCTCTTGTAAGAACAGGTTGAGGAGACCCATTCAGAACTAATTCTTTCTCTATTTTTCATTTCTTTCCTTCCCAAACACTCTCTATATCCTTGCTTCAACTCCTATAAATGCTGCTTTCTTTATAAAATTTCCCTCTCTGCACAGCACAATGAAAGTGCAGTAAACTTGGTAAAGATTTCCTTTCCTATCACTTTATGGCAAGTTCAAGAGGTGGCCAATTTCCATTACTTACTTATGCACGATAAATGTAATAAAATATTTTTTATAGCTATTATGCATAATTTAATCAATTATTCATTAAGTAAACCACTAGTTTGTATCTTCTATGTGTCGGGGACTGGTATATAAAAGTGAAATAATATGAAGACGTTTGTATCCAGGGGCTTATAATCCACTGGGGGTAGACAGGCATGTAAATGAACAATTAAAACATACTATAACAACTCCAGTTTAAGTTGTCTGATTAAGAAAGTTCATTTAGTTTTCCTCCTTAAATGGTCCTACCAAAATGACAGAAAAAATATAAAAATAAGGATAAACCTATAGTGGAATTAGAAATCCAATAAGGGACAGGGCCACTGTATACCACTTGCAGTGGAAAACTCATAAAACTATTTGTGGCAGCCCTTGAGAAAGGCAACATCATCAGGGCAGAGATGTTAAGGAATTTCTAGAAGACACATAGCAGATGGACTTGTGTTAATGGACCAGTGCTGTCTGTGACCCATAAAGGTGAAAGTGGGCACCAATCGAGAGTGAATTTTTCCACCTTAAATCAGGGAGAAGCCCCAGCTTAGAGACTCAAGACTTGTGAGTAGAAATAAGCCAAAGGATGGTTAACGTGGTGATTATTAAAAGGTTTATGGGACAAACTGCTCTTGTTCCTGCTGTTAAAGTAGCTGAGTCAGTGCTTGCTGCAGTCTAAAGACAAAAGAAGCGCTCTCTAAATAAATGAGGCAATTGATTCCATTGATTCCAGAAAAAGAAATGGCATAAGGCAATGGACAGGAGTTTGTAGGTCCCAAAGGGAATCTCCTCCATTTGTTGCCATTAAGGTTTCCATGATTAGCAACTCCTTTGCTGCTGAGGGAGAAAATGGTTGCCCTTTTTGCTGACACATGGGGGATATGTCTAGCATAGCCAATAACCATCTAATAATAATGATAATAGTGGAGAAAATAGAGAAGCAAGCAAGGAAAAAACAGAAGAAATTTTTTCAAATATGAATAAAGTTTTAAGGAAAGGAGGAAAATGAAGCAAACGAAAAAGATACATATCTAGAAACATGTTTGTGAAAACTCTGAGCCAAAATAAAGAGAAAATTCTATCATTTAGGTGACAGAAAAAGCTACTTACAAAAAGCAAGAATCAGGCTAATATTAGAATTATCATTTGCCACACAGGGTTTCAAAAAATATTGAAACAATGCCTACAAAGTTCTGAAAGAAAGTGACTTTGAACTGAGATCTTTATACCCACCAAGTTATCATTCAAGTACTAACACAAAGAGAAAGCTGCCAATATTTATTACTAATGTCCTCTCTGAAAGATTCACAGAAGGATCTACTACAGCAAAATTAAAAACAAATACGAGACAGATTAGCTTGGGCTATAAGGACAAAGCAGAACACATAAACCAGTAGAACTTAGAGTAATCTTTAATAACTGTTGATACAGCTATACCATTTAATATATAGGTTACCAAAATAAAAGAAATGATTTATAAAAAATAAATATATAGACTGAATTAGGAATTGTACCAAAACCAGAAAGTAGAAGAATAAAAGAAAATTGGTGGATATTGTTAAATTTCCGAGTTAGACGGAAAAAATATATTTCAAAAGTGTTTATTATAATTTTAGGTGTAACATAGATAGAATTGAAATTTGAAATTAGAGGTACAACTTTTAGACTATTAGAAGGAAAGCAAGGCAAAATTCAGGAATGAAAGAAGAAGCAGGAGAAGACAAGGAGAAGGTGTAGGAATAAAAAGACAAATGTTGTCAGATAGGGCTTAAAACAAAAAGACCCAAAATGAAGAAAAGAAAGGCTGAAATAAGATAGAAAGTAAACACTAACAGAAAATCAGATTAAGTGACGTTAATATCAAGTGAAAGAATTTAGGGTATCAATGATTAAGAATGTTTACTCTGTTAAAATAAAAACAAAGAGACTTACTGAAGGTTCAGAACAGTTTGAACTGTGGACATGTCTAATCTCACAAAGTGAAATCAAATGCTCCAAAATAGTGGAGTAAGAGAGGCATATTTATGAGGTGAAATCAAGAAGTAAAGGTACAACATTCTGATTGGAAGTTGCAAGATCAAGGAAACTGGAGGTTGTACAACTCAAAGCGGGGGCTTTACAGTGATTGGTTGGAAACATGAATATGAGCTATTTGGATTGGTTAGCTTAAATACACAACTGAGGAGGGTTTTACAGGGAGGTTACAAGGTAATTTTCTTAAAACATTTCCTGAGGGCTGCTGAGGGAATTTCTGATAAGGGTTTTGTGTCAAAACCCCTCCATAGGAACATTTGTTTTCTATATCTTTAGTTTAACTACAGAGTAAAACATTTCCTTTGTTACGTCTGTCGAAGGGTTTGAGAGTTGCAGGGGGAACACTTTGTTATGTACTTAAGTCTGTCTAAGGTTTGACAGTTGCAGGGAAAATCAGCAAATGCTAAGATGGAGTGGAGCTCAGACCTCAGCCAGTCATTCTGATATGAGTCAAGTGCCTCAATTTTAGAACTCTCGCACATTCCCTCCTTTTAATCAAGAGTGTTATTAACATCCTTTGATCACTATTATTTGAATGCTTTCTTCTGTAGGGGCTTGTGATGATGACATACTATTATTTAGTGGCTGCTTACTTAGGTAAATCTTTAAGATTCCTGACACTATTGTTTAGTAGTTGGACACCACCTGACATGTTCGCCTTGCTATGGCTTAGCATCCAGCTTCTATGATCTTAGGCGGGAAGTCTGTGTGGAGTAAGGCCACATTAGAGGAACAGCTTGACTGTTCAAAAGACTGACTCGGGGTGTGGGCTCCAGTCCATTTGAGAAATGAGTCTCATCTATGTACATAATTCTCTTCAAAGACATTAAATTGGTCATTTGCATCATAATATTGGTTATACATTTCATGCAACATTTGATTATTCCAATATTATTACCACAAGAATTAATATCATTAATCCAATTAACCATATGGATCTGATCTGGGATTCAATACCTTTAGGTAACCAGCTAAAAATATCAAACCAAGAGAACTCAGATTCTGAGTATTCCGTATGGAACCAGATAACTTTTTGAATAATTTTCTTGATATCTTGTTCAATCTCATGGGTATTGTTAATCCAGGTACAACAAGAAGAGTTTGCTATAGCAAAAACACCTTCTTGTTGGGCTGAAGGAAAAGTCTAAGACTATTCTGTTGTCTAAAACCATTTTTGTAAAGGAGTTTAAGGATTCTTGCTGAGTTGCCGTTCCATCAACAATTTCATTCATGATTTGTTCCATGAAGGTGAATAAATTTCAGAGTGCTTGCTCCATTTTGGCTACTCCATAAAACGAAAAGAATGACCTTAAAAATCTATACCCCATCCCAGGTCTAAGTTGGATGTGGTTGCAATATCCGGAGTTGTCAGTAGACCTCTTGGTCTGAGTCAAGATTTTTAAACTTTTGGTCCAATGGGTACTTTCACTATAGGAGTATATTTCCAATGGGATGATGAAATGGCCTAGGCCACATTGGTCTGTCATTTTCCATCCATCCAGACAGGGCAATGTCCAAGCATGAAGTTCATTGCCTGGGTTTGATATATCAGTATAGGGGGTATTTTGATCCTCCGCATAGGAATACATACCCAAGAGTAGCACAAACTATACCTTTTCTGTTGGTAGTAAATGGGGGTAGGGGTGTGGTTTGATTAACCTGCTCAAGCCAATCATTTGTTAAAGAGTTATTACAAATGGGTAAGCATCCTAATTCTAGAATTACTGGTTTCCAAATTAGAGTACAAGGCTCTTTTTTCTTACTTGATGGACTCAGGCAAGATAGACTATTATTTATGTTTGCTGTGAGGAGACTCATTTGAAATCTAGGGAACTTGGTGTATGAGACTAAAAACTCATGGAACAATATTTGTGGGGCAGGGAAGTTCCAAGAAGATCAGAACAATTCTTAGTTTTGATAAATGTTAAGTTAAAACAGGGAACTTGAGGTGAGCCAGTAGTCCTAGGGGAGTGCCATATTCTAATGCATATACCTCCTTTAAAGGTGATGTCAAAATTAACAATTATGGGGGGCACAGAGCTATAATTCAGTACAGGAGAAGACAGGGGATCTGAGCTTCCATGCACTGTTTGTGAGAAAGAATGGCAGCTCCCAGTTGGTTAAATTAGCAGTGCTAGCTACTGATTGGGTTAATCTAATGAAAGCATTTTCCTACCAAGCATTGGTGAAAACAAAGGTGGTAAAAAAGGTTAAAAGCATAAAAATTTTCATATTGATCAATTTGCCAGTTAATATATCTAAGTTAGTATAATAAGGCCATTTCAAAGGCAGGAAGCGTTAAACTTCAACAAGAGGCATCACTAAATAAAAGTAAAACAGATTTCCTCAATTACTTCCATGGGAAGAATAAAAAGTGAAGGCAGGAGACTATACCACAATAACACAGCAAAGTGATCAGTCAAGGAATAGCAAAAACTATTAAGCAAAATCCAAAGATTTCAAGAACTTGCATGGGATCTTGCTCTGTGATCTTGGGAAGAGCTATCTATTTCTGAAGTCATCTGCTTCTGGCTGTCTTCTTGTTTGAGGGTGATCCATATGTCCCCAGTGGGTTCACAAGTCCAGGCAGGTTCTTCAGCCTTCGTTAGCTGTGACAGATGGACTCAAGAGTTCATTCCTTCTAGCTTGGTGGCACAAGGGTTGGTGAGCACTACACGGGGTCCTTCCAGCAATGTTTTAAGAAATGCTTCAGTTGATGCCTTTTTCAATAGACAAAATCAGTTGGAAAAACATTGGGTAAGAACTGAGATTTAGGTTCACTGTTATTTGAAGCTTCTTGAATTTGGGAAACATAAGATTTTGAATAATGCACCAAAGATTGGCAATATTAAGTATATCTTGTCACATTAAGTTGGGGTCAATGTAAGCCATATGTTTTAAGGATGTCGGTCTCCCAGTTACTATCTCATAAGGAGTGAGTTTACACTTTCCAAATGGAGCAGATCTCAAATTTAAGAGGACTAAGGGAAGAATTTTGGTCCAAGACAGAGTCAGTGACTCACAAAGTTTAGCTATTTGGGTTTAACTCACACCATTTGTTCTTTCCATTACTTCAGAAGATTGTGGATGGTATGGGCAGTGGCCCCCACGTGTCTGTCAGTCTGTCGTACTGTGGGGGCTTGTGTGTTGCTGTGATGCTGGAAGCTATGCCACCAGTATTCAGATACCAACAGGGTCACCCATGGAAGGCAGGTTTCAGTTGAGCTTCCAGACTAAGACAGACTAGGAAGAAGGACCTGGCAGTCTACTTCCGAAAAGCAATACCGAGTGAAAACCTTATGAATAGCAGCGGAACATTGTCTGATATAATACTGGAAGATGAGCCCGCCAGGTTGGAAGGCACTCAAAAGATGACTGGGGAAGAGTTGCCTCCTCAAAGTAGAGTCGACCTTAGTGATGTGGATGGAGTAAAGCTTTTGAGACATTCATTTGCTGATGTGGCACGACTCAAAATGAGAAGAAATAGCTGCAAACATCCGTTAATAACTGGAACCTGGAATGTATGAAGTATGAATCTAGGAAAATTGGAAATCGTTGAAAATGAAATGGAATGCATAAACATCAATATCCTAGGCATTAGCGAGCTGAAATGGACGGGTATTGGCCATTTTGAATCAGACAATCAAATAGTCTACTATGCTGGGAATGACAACTCGAAGAGGAATGGTGCTGCGTTCATCGTCAAAAACATTTCAAGATCTATCCTGAAGTACAACGCTGTCAGTGATAGGATAATATCCATACACCTGCAAGGAAGACCAGTTAATATGACTATTATTCAAATTTATGCACCAACCAGTAGGGCAAAAGGTGAAGAAATAGAAGATTTTTATCAGCTGCTACAGTCTGAAATTGATAGAACATGCAATCAAGATGCATTGATAATTACTGGTGACTGGAATGTGAAAGTTGGAAACAAAGGAGAAGGATCAGTAGTTGGAAAATATGGCCTTGGTTATAGAAACAATGCCTGAGATCGAATGATAGAATTGCAAGACCAACGACTTCTTCATTGCAAATCAAGTTTCAGAGTCTCTTCTGACATCCGTTTTGGCCTTTTCTTTCTTTCCTGTCTTTTTAATGACCTCTTGCTTTCTTCATGTATGATCCCCTTAATGTCATTTCACAATTCATCTGGTCTTTGGTCAATAGTGTTCACTGCGTCAAATCTATTCTGGAGATGGTCTCTAAATTCAGGTGGGATATTGGCTTTCATTTACCTGTTCTAATTTTCTTCAGTTTCTACTTGAACTTGCATATGAGCAATTTATGATCTGTTCTGCAGTCAGCCCCTCACTTTACTCTGACTGAAGATATTGAGTTTTTCATCTTCTCTTCCCACAGATGTAGTCAGTTTGATTCCTGTGTATTCCATTTGGCAAGGTCTATTTTTTATGTATGTAGTTGCCGTTTATGTTGGTGAAAAAAGGTATTTGCAATGAAGAAGTTGTTTGTCTTGCAAAATTCTATCATATGATTTCCGGCATCATTTCTATCACCGAGCCCATATTTTCCAACTACCAATACTTCTTCTTTGTTTGCAACTTTTGCATTCCAATTTCCAGTAATTATCATTGCATCTTCATTTCATGTTTGATCAGTTTTAGACTGCAGAAGTTGGTAAAAATCTTCCATTTCTTCATCCTTGTCCTTAGAGGTTGTTACACAAATTTGAATAATAGTCATATTAACTGGTCTTCCTTGAAGGCATGTGAGTATTATTCTATCACTGACAGCGTTGCAGTTCAGGATAGATGTTGAAATGTTCTTTTTGATGATGAATGCAATGCTATTCTGCTTCAAGTTGTTGGACCCCTATAATTGTTCAATTCAAGATGGCCAATACCTGTCCATTTCAGCTCACTAATGTCTAGGATATCAATGTTTATGAGTTCCATTTCATTTTTGATGACTTCCAATTTCCCTAGATTCATACATCGTATGTTCCACATTCTGATTATTAATGGATGTTTGCAGCTGTTTCCTCTCATTTTGAGTCATGCCACATTAGCAGGTGTAGGTCCCAAAAGCTTTACTCCATCCGCATCATTAAGGTCAACTCTACATTGAAGAGGCAACTCTTCTCCAGTCATCTTCTGAGTGCCTTCCAACCTGAGGGGTTCATCTTCTGGTACTATATCAAACAATGTTCTGGTGCTATTCATAAGGTTTTTGCTGACTAAATCTTTTCAGAAGTAGACTGCTGGGTCCTTCTTCCTAGTCTGTCTTAGTGTGATAGCTGAGCTGAAATCCTTCTGCCACAGGTTACCCTGTTGGGATTTGAATACCAGTGGCATACCTTCCAGCATCACAGCAACATGCAAGTAATTAGCAATCAGGGATACAGTAATTAAGGAACCTTAAAGCTGGAGTATTAGTTAATGACTCCTTTTATGTCAGTGTGGCCTTTTTCCCATCCTCTGAAAACTGAAAAGGGTCAGGCTCTGGAGCCTTCAGGTAATGATGCAATGGTTGGGCCAGTAAATAAAAACTTCATATCCAATTTCTGCAATATCACAAAGTCCCCAAAACCCCCTTAGCTGCTTTTTTTTTGGTGTGTGTGCTTGGGACAGGGAAAGCTAGGATAGCTTATTTTCTTTTGGGGTTAATAATGATTGCCCCTTTGTTGAGATTATATGCCTGGAATATTTAACTCATGGCTAGGCCAGTTGCAATTTCTTTTTAGAAGCTTTGTGTCCACCATCAGCCAAATATTTTAACAAAAAGAATGCTGTCTTTGAGCAAGCTCATTGAGATTTAGAGCAGACCAGTAAATCATCAATATATTATAATAAAGTGGATCTATGTGCAAATTGTAAGGGCTGTAGATCTGCATGTAAAATCTAAGAAAAATAAGTGGAGAATGCTGAGAAGACTTGAGGCATCACAATCCAAGTGTATTGCTGGTTCTCCCAAGTTAAAGCAAACAAATATTCACTGTCAGGGTGTATGCAAATACTGAAAAAATGCACTGCAAAGATCAACCACTGTAAAGTTAGAGGCTTCGGGGAGTATATTAGAAAGAAGAAAATGTGGATAAGGAACCACAGGAAGTCTAGGAACCACAACATGATTAACGGCACAGAGATCCTGTGCCACTCCCTAGCTGTGATTATTTGGCTTCTTAACAGGGAGAACAGGAGTATACAGGGCTAGTGCAGGGAATAATTAAACTTATGGCAAGAATGAATTATTGGGGTAAGTCCTTCTTTTGCCTTTTACTTTAAAGGGTACTGGGGAATTTTAGGTAAATGGGCTCTGCTGACAGCACCCAGCCAAAATCTGTGGAAGTAGTGGTCCATAGGATTTCTGGTACTGAAGAGAGACTGCCTAAAGGAGCAAAAGGGGCAGAGGAGCTTCCTTGCTGTAGGGGCAAAGCAAATGCTTGTAAGTAACAAAAACCTCCTCCTGTGAGCTTCCCTTAATTTTATGGTGACTGTCAGGGAGTTTTAATGATATTTCCTCCTTTTCAGTAAATTGTATATGATGATTCTATTTAGCTAATAAGTCTCTTCCTATTAAATTAGCTGGTGTATCATGACTAAGTAGAACATGGTATAGATCCTCCATAGGACCAAAAGATATGTTGTAATGAGCTTAGAGTGGGTTAGAGTTTGTTCTTGGTTAGCAACCCTGACAACTTTAGAGGTTTTGTTATTCTGGGGCAGAGGCTTCTGTAAATATGTGGGGTTTATGGCAGACAGGATGACACCAGTGTCAATTAAAGATTTACCAAAAAAAAAATTACAAGCTTCCTTATTAACTTGAATAATTGTTTCTCCTTGAGGATTTAAAGCCACCTCGAGAAAATCCCTGTTTTATTCCCAGAGCCCCATCATTCTGATTTAGATTGAATTTTGTCTAATTAGGTTGCCCATTTTATTCTTTAACTTTATGCAATTCTTCTTAAAATAGCTAGATTTTTACAATAATGACAAGTAGCAGGTTTAGTGTCTCCAAAGCACTTAAATACCTTTTGATTAGGAGACTGTAATTGCTATAATTGTAAAGCCATCAATTTATTAGTCTTGGCAGTTTATTTTGTTTCTAAGTTCTGGGAAAGTTCATGAGCTAAAACAATCAGCTCAGCCATCAGAGCAGCCTTCTACTCCAACCAATGCCTTTTTCACTAAGGCTGAAAGCTCAGGGTTAAGGCTGGAAACAAAGGATTTGTTAAAACACCTGATACCCCTGAGGTAAAAGAGTCAAGCCCAGAATGTTCAGTAAATCTCTGAAGGAGCCTATTTTGGTAATCATAAACACGTTCATCTTTATTCTGTATGCAAGAGTGGATTTTTGTCCCATCTATTGTAGGAGTATAGGCTTTACTAAAGGTGTCAGTAAATCCTTCCCCTTTTTTTTCCAGCTTCTTGGAGCAAATCATTAGCTGTCTTACTTCAATTTAAGGCTAAACTAGGTGGAGGATCTTTCCAATCAGTATGCTCCAACTGTAACTGAGCATCCCCAGGGCTTGCTAGCATGTGAAACAATTGACAAAAATCAGTTAGCTCAGGTTGGTAAGCTTCAATAAGGATTTTAAATTCTTCAGCAAGTTGATAGAAGTCCTTTTGTACATCCTGAAAATCTTTAACAATGATATGTAATTCAGTATGGGCCCAATGAACAAAGGCCATACTTGGCTCTTTGTGAGTTTCCCTAGCTTCAACTCCAGAACGTGGAGGTCAGATTTTTGTTTAATTCTTTTTTTTATTGTGATTTAGGTGAAAGTTTACAGAGCAAATTAGTTTCTTATTAAACAGTTAATACACAAATTGTTTTGTGACATTGGTTGCCAACACTGTGATGTGTCAGTACTTTCATCTTCACCTCAGCTTTCCTGTTTCCATTTGTCCAGTTTTCCTGTCCTTTCTTGCTTTCTTGTCTTTGCTTTTGAGCTGGTGTACCCATTAGTCTTGTATACATGACTGAACTATGAAGCACACACCTCACTTGTGTTATTTTTGGCCCTATAGACCTGTCTAATGTTTGGCTAAAGGGTGAACCTCAGGAGTGACTTTAGTGCCCAGTTAAAAGCATGTTTAGGGGCCACACTCCTAGAGTTTCTCCAGTCTCTGTTAGACCAGCAAGCCTGGTCTTTTTTTGTGTGTGTGCGATTTGATTTTGTTCTACATTTTTCTCCTGTTCTGTCTAGGAGCCTCTATTGTGATCCCTGCCAGAGCAGTTGGTGGTGGTTACCAGACACCATCTAGTTGTTCTGTGCTCGGTCTAGGAGAGTTTATGGTAGTTGTGGTCTATTAGTCCATTGGACTAATCATCCCATTGTATCTTTGGTCTTCTTCATTCTCTTTTGCTCCAGCCAGGATGGGACCAGTAGATGTATCTTAGATGGCTGCTTGCAAGCTTTTAAGACTCTGGTCACTAATTCAGCACCATATAAAAAAATAATACACCACTACCAAATGGGCTTCATACCAAGTGTGAAAGGATGGTTCAACCTTAGAAAATCAATCAACATAATCCACCATATAAATAAAACAAAAGAATCACATAAATATCTCAATTGCTGTAGAAAAGGCATTTGATAAAGCCCAACATCTATTCCTGATAAAAACTGTCAAAAAGATATGAATAGAAGGGAAATTCCTCAACATGAAATGGCAACTATACAAAACCAATGGTCAACACCATTCTCATTGAAGAGAGGCTGAAAACATTCCCCTTGAGAACAGGATCAGGACAAGGATGCCCTTTATCATCATGCCTGTTTAAATTGAGCTGGAAGTCCTAGCTGGAGCAATAAAAGAAATAAAGGGTGTACAAAGTAGTAAGGAAGAAGTAAAACTTTCCTTATTCATGTATGATTTGACATATACATACAGAACCCTAAAGACTGAACAAGAAAACTATTGGAACTAATAGAAAGAGTAGCAGGATACAAGATAAACATACAAAAATCAGTTGGATTCCTATACACCAACAAAGAGAACTATAAAAAAGAAGTCAAGAAAGCAATACCATTTATAGCCCCTAATAAATACAAATACTTAGGAATAAATCTAACCAAAGACATAAAAGACCTATGCAAAGAAAACCACAAAACACTACCACAAAAAACCAAAAGAGAACTACATAAATGGAAAAACATACCATGCTCATGGATAGTGTCTCAGTTATCTAGTGCTGCTATAACAGAAATTCCACAAGTGGATGGCTTTAACAAAGAGAAGTTTATTCTTTCACAGTCTAGTAGGCTAGAAGTCCAAATTCAGGGTGCCAACTCCAGGAGAAGGTTTTCTCTCTCTGTCTGCTCTAGGGGGTGATCCTTTTCATCAATCTTCCCCTGGTCTAGGAGCTTCTCAGATGCAGGGATGCCGGGTCTAAAGGACACGCTCTGCTCCTGACACTGCTTTCTTGGTGATATGGTGCTCCCCGTCTCTCTGTTTGCATTTCTCTTTTCTATCTCAAAAGAGCTTGACTTAAGACACAATCTAATCTTATAGGTTGAGTCCTGCCTCATTAACATAATTGTCTCTAATCCCACTCCATTAGAGGTAGAGGTAGGGTTTACAACACATGGGAAAATTACATCAGATGACAAAATTGTGGACAATCACACAATACTGGGAATCATGAACTAGCCAAGTAGACACATATTTTGGGGGGACACAATTCAATCCATAATAGGTTGGTAGACTCAACATTGTGAAAATGTCAATTCTATCCAAAGAAATCTAGGAGTACAATATAATCCCAATTCAAATATCAACAGCATTCTTTAATGAGACGGGAAAATTAATTATTAACTTTATATGGAAAAGAAAGAGGCCCCAGATAAGTAAAGTGTTATTGAAGAAAAAGAAAAAAGTAGGAGGCCTCGCACTACCTGGCCTTAGAATGTACTATACCGCTATGGTAGTCAAAACAGCCTGGTACTGGTACAATGACACACACATTGAATAATGGGATGGGACAAAGAACCCAGGCGTAAATCAATCTATCTACAATCACCTGATCTTTGATAAAGGCCCGAAGTCCATTAAATGGGGAAAAGACAGTCTTTTAAACAAATGGTGCTGGCAAATTGGATGTTCATCTGTAAAAAAATGAATCAAGACCCATATCTCACACATACACAAAAACTAACTCAAAATCGATCAAAGATCTAAATATAAAACCAGACACTATAAAGATCATGGAAAAAGAATAGGGTCAACAGTAGTGGTCCTAATGTATGGCATAAACAGCATACAAATTGTAATTAACAATACACAAACACCAAAAGATAAGCTAGATAAATGGGATCTCCTAAAAATTAAACATTTATGCTCATCAAAAGACTTCACCAAAAGAGTAAAAAGAGAACCTACAGACTTGTAAAAAAAAAAATGGCTATGACATGTCCAACAAAGTTCTAATTTCTAAATCTATAGGAAAATCCAACATGTCTACAATAAAGAGACAAATAGTCCAATTAAAAATGGGCAAATGATATGAACAGACACTTCACTAAAGAAAACATTCAGCCAGCTAACAGGCACATGAGGAAGTACTCATGATTTTTAGCCATTATAGAAATGCAAATCAAAACTACAATGAGATATATCACCTCGACATTACACGCATGAATTAAAACAAAAACAAACAAACAAACAAAACCCTAGAAAATAGTAAATGTTGGAGAAGTAGCAGGGAGCATGGAACTCTTATGCACTACTGGTGGGAATGCAAAATGGCACAACCATTTTGGAAAACAATATGATATTCTTTAAAAAGCTAGAAATTGCAATACCATATGATCCAGCAATCCCAGTCCTAGGAATATATTCTAGAGAACTAAAAGCCATCACGTGAATAGTCATATGGATGCTCATGTTCATTGCAGCATTATTCACAATAGCAAAAAGATGGAAACAACCTAATGTCCATCAACAGCTGAATGGATAAACAAACCATGGTACCTACACACAATGGAACACTATGCAATGACAAAGAACTATGATGAATCTGCAAAACATCTCACAACATGGATTCATCTGGAGGGTATTATGCTGAGTAAAATAAGTCAATCACAAAAGGACAAATACAGTATGAGACCACTGTTATAAAAACACATGAAAATGTTTCCACACAGAAAGAAACAATTTTTGGAGGTCAGATTTTAAAAGATATTTCAAGAACAGGTTTTTCTTTCTGAGCAAATTCCTTAGGAAAGAAAAGTTCTGGGAGGATGTAAGTACAGAAGAAGGTAGGGTCAGATACAGAGAAGATACAGCCAGCTGAAGAGTAGAGGAAACGAGGGTAGGCACCTGG
Organism: Loxodonta africana; assembly: GCF_030014295.1. Lineage (NCBI taxonomy): Eukaryota > Metazoa > Chordata > Mammalia > Proboscidea > Elephantidae > Loxodonta > Loxodonta africana. Next base: position 78,648,368 of record NC_087345.1, on the reverse strand, counting down.
TATTCTAATTCCTTTTGCCTTTCAATCAGTTTAGAAATACAGCAGTATCTTGCATGGAAGCTAGCCTGCTTTCTTGGTGTCTCTTAAAGACTTCTATGTACCAATCAAAATCAGCATATCTTTTTATTTGCCAAATTCAGGAGCCTTTCTTTTCTTATTGACTGCACAGAATAACTAGTTTGTCTAAGTCAAAATAACCCCAAATGGGTCATTCATGTTCTAAGCTATCCTTAGTAATATGATACCAACACTCCAGAAACAGACAAGTACAGCGGGTCAAAATGTTTGTTCATGAGTGGCTGGTGTGACCAAAGGTGGTCCTGTTGAGTCCTTAAAACCGGCATTCCCCGTATTACTAAAACAATGAATTGCACGTGCTAGGAGATCTGCACGTGCACTAACGAAAAATAGATGAGTTCAAACTTAATGGGCTGAGACTTTGTTCCTCCCCAAATGTGTACTTATTAGACTTGGGAGTTACCTGGTAAGAGCCACATCAATCTTAACCTGGCAGTTTACACATCAAAACACTTAGAGCAAGCTGTAAAGTAAGCTAACAATAAATCTTGACGAGCTCAACACAAAGAAAGCAGAGCTCTATTCGAGAGGGCTTTTACTGGGACGACTCCCAGGAATATGTAGAGATGAATGAGTTTCAAAAAGGTCACGGTTGGCACTGAAGCTCCTCTTCCTTGATATCCCAGGGGACCACTGGAGGAAATGTGCTTTCAGATCCCACTCCTGACACAAGAAAATGTCGTCAAATAAGTACCTGTAATCTGTTAAAATAAAAGCAAAAAATGTATTGAAAGGTTCAAAACACTTTGAACCAGTATTGTGAACTGAATTATGTCCCCCAAATACGTGTGTCAACTTGGCTTGGCCATGATTCCCAGTATTGTGTGATTGTCCACCATTTTGTCATCTGATGTGATTTTTCTATGTGTTGTAAATCCTGCCTCTATATGTTAATGAGGCAGGGTTTGTGGTAGTTATGTTAATGAGGCAGAACTCAATCTACAAAATTAGGTGGTATCTTGAGTCAATCTCTTTTGAGATACAAAAGAGAGAAGCAAGCAGAGAGACGGGGATCTTGTACCACAAAGAAACAAGGGGCAGGAGAATAGCACATCCTTTGGATCCAGGGTCCCTGCACTGAGAAGATCCTCAACTGAGGAAGATTGAGGACAAGGAGCTGACAGAGAAAGAAAGTCTTCCCCTGGAACTGGCACCCTATATTTGGACTTCTAGCCTACTAGACTGTGAAAGAAAAAATTTCTCTTTATTAAAGCCATCCACTTGTGGTATTTCTGTTATAGCAGCACGAGATAACTAAGACAACTGAGGACACATCTGATCTCACAAAGTGAAATCAAATGCTTTAAAATTGTAGAGTAACAGAGGCATATTTATGAGGTAAATCAAGAAGTAAAGGTTCAAAATTCTGGTTGGAAGCTGCAAGATCAGGGCAGTTGCAGGCAGGACAACACAAAGTGGGGGTTTTACAGTGATTGGTTGGAAACACCAGTGTGAGGTATTTGGATTGGTCAGTTTAAACATTCGACTAAGGGGATGGAGATTTACAGGAAAGTCACAAGGCAATTATCTTAAAACATTTCCTGAGGGCTGTTGAGGGGATTTCTGATAAGGGTCTTGTGTCAAGACTCTTCTATAGGAGCATTCTTTCTGTAACTAGTTCAATCACAGAGAAAAATGTTTCCTTTGTTACTTACTTAAATCTGTCTAAGGGTCAGAAAGTTGAAGGGGAAATCAGTAAAAGTTAAGATGGAGTCAGGGTTCAGGTCTGGGCTGATCATTCTGATACAAGTCAAGCGCCTCAATTTTGGAATTTTCACACAAAGGTAAAAAGTGTTAAGCTAGACAAAGTGATAAAATGATAATTTTTAAATTAGTCAATTGAATTTTTCAATGATAAAAGGTCTAATTCATGAAGAAGATATACCCATAACAAATCTTTATGTTCAAAAGAACATAGAAGTGAAACAAGTAAAGCAAAATCTATTAGAAACAAAAGGAATATAAGTACAAACCAAAACAAACAAACAAAAAACCCCAAACCTGTTGATGTTGAGTCGATTCTGATGCATAGTGACCCTATAAAACAGAGCAGAATTACCCCATAGTGTTTCCAAGGAGCAGCTGATGGATTTGAACTGCCAACCTTTTGGTTAGCTGCTGAATACTTAACCACTGCACCACCAGGGCTCCTGTATAAGTATAGCTGGTATATTTTTAACATGTCTCAGAAATAGATTCAGTAAACACAAACAAAATAAAGATTTGAAAAATACAATTATTAAATCTGATTTATGAAATGTATATAGATGTTTACATTAAAAAGTCTTTTTTTTTCTATTTTTTGCAGTATCTTTTTTTTTTCTCCAAAGCCCCAAGGAACCAATCATGTAATTAACCACAAAGTTATCACATTTATTTCTAAAAGTAGAAGTTAGAGCACATTTAAAACAGAAACAAAACAAAACAAAAAAACCCCTCAGATATTAATAAAATAATGATATAAAAAACTAAAATACATATACTTAAAACATTTTAAATGTGATTATGAATATCCCTGTGAACAAAGAGAAAATTAAAATTGTAATCATAAACAATTTAGAAATGAAAAAAATGCAAACATCAGATATCAAAGTGCATGGGATATGGAAAAAAGCTTAGGCTTAAATGTAAATGTATTAGCATTTATTGACAAAAAACAACTAATAACTGAACTCCAAGAATTTACAAAAATCAAACAGAAAACAAAAGAACGTATGAGAAATTATTTTATATAAGCAGAAAGAAATGGAATAGAAAACAAAACAAAAGAATGGAAAATAAGACTTAAACAAAGCAAGGGGAAAGAGGGAATGTAACACTAGATACAGAGGGGATTAAAAAGTTGTATGAGTAACATGAAATGTGGAGATCAGATATTTCAACTCAGCCACCCAGTGTATGGCTTTCCTTCCTTTCTCCCTTCCTTCTTCCATCCTCCCTCCATCTGTCTTAAAGAAAATACCACAAAAAAGTATTTTTATCTGAGGGGAGATATTACCCACCATTTTAAATTTTCTTTTACTTTTATGTGTTTCTTTTTTCTCTCTCTCTTTTCTCCCCAATTCTTATTAATATTGCTGCTACTTCTGTTGCTACTATACTTTGGTGTTGTTAGGTGCTGTCAAGTTGATTCCAACTCATAGAGACCCTATAGGACAGAGCAGAACTGTTCTATATGGTTTCCAAGACTGTAAATCTTTATGGAAGCAGACTGCCACATCTTTATCTCACAGAGCAGCTGGCTGGTTCGAACCACTGATCTTTCAGTTAACAGCCAAGTGCTTAACCATGTACTACCAGGGCTCCAACCTAGGGGGCTCATCTTTCAGCACTATATTGGCCAATACTCTGTTGCGATCCATAAGGTTTAAATCCACTAATATTCAAAAGTAGGTCAGCAGGACCTCTTCCTAGTCTTAGTCTGGAAGCTCCACTGAAATTTGCCCACCATGGGTGAACCTCCTGGTATTTGAAATACTGGTGGTATAGTTTCCAGCATCCTAGCAACATGCAAGCCACCACAGCATGACAAACTGATAGATGGGTAGTGGTTAAAACTTTTTTTTTTTTCATTTTATTTACTTTGTTGTTATTGTTGTTGAGAATATACACAACAAAACACCACCAATTCAACAGTTTCTACATGTACAATTCAGTGACATTGATTACATTTTTTGAGTTGTGCAACTGTGTTCCACCTCTTTTTCTGAGTTTTTCCTCCCCCATTAACATAAACTCACTACCCTCTAAGGCTCCTAGCTAATCTTTCGAGTTGCAGTTGACAGTTTCATCCCATATAGTTATTAAAAGTGCATAATGCTCAAGGCAGACATTCTTTACTAAACAAAACAAAACAAAACAAAACAGAAAACCCAAGCGTATTGCTGTCAAGTTGATTCTGACTAATAAAGACCTTACAGGACTGAGTAGAACTGCCCCATACATAGGGCTTCTAAGGTGTGGCTGGTGGATTCAAACTGCCGACTTTTTGGTTAGGAGCCGAGCTCTTAATCACTGTGCCACCGGAGCTCCACTCTTTAAACCTTAAACTATTGCTTAGTTTTAAGAAGACATCAAAGGATATTTTTGGCTTAAGGTTTAAAGATCTCAGGGCATTAACTTCAGGGTTTCATCTAGTCTCCACAGCCCCAGAAGGTCTGGAGTCCCTGAGAATTTAAAAGAAAAAAAAAAAAAAAAAGAAGAAAAGCTTTTTCTGTCAACAGGACTGGAACCCTATAGCAATAGTTCTTACATCTCTTTCTCCCAACACTCAAAACCAGTCCCAAAGGGAATTTATTGTGAAAATCTTTGGTATGTATGCTATTGGCAGGCGCTCCTTGGAAACTCTGTGCGGGCAGTTCTACTCTGTCCTATAGGGTTGCTATGAGTTGGAATCGACTTGACAGCAATGGGTTTGGGTTTTTTTTTTTTTTTTTTTTTTGACTTCGTATTATTAGATATAAAATAGAATTAAAGTTACTTGTTTTGGTGGTCCTTGGTTATCACTACTACCTATTCCTGATAAGAGATACATAACACATATTGTGACTGTTTGATTTCACCTTAGATATCCTGTTCTAAACGTATTTAAGTCATTTTCTTCTTTTCTCCCTTTTGTGCTTTTGGTTTTCTGTGGCTTAAACTAGCTTATATATAAAATCAGAATAAAAGAGTGAGAATTCAAAGAAATGTATCCCTTGAGGGCTATTGATTCTCAGCAGTTTGTTATTAAATCTTTAAATAATTAAATACACAAGAAAAAAAAATGACATTAAAAAGCCACCATATGTTGAAAATATAAATGGGGAGGAGGAGTGTGGAGATGGCCATAGAATTAAAACTGCTCTTTGTTAACCTTCTTACATAATAATTTTGCTAATAATTTCTATACGTGGCCAGCATGTAGGATCCTCTGCCATGGGTGGGCTGAGCATTAAGAAGGAGAGAAGTTCTTTGTCTAAAGGAGTTTGCCAAGACGAAAAGGCAGTGAGGAAGGAGACACATGGAAAGACAGCAGTAGTGTTGAAATGATGAGTGAGTCATCAAAGGGCCCTTCAAATGAGTTGTGTTTGTTTTTTATAATCTGGAATGTTCCCGTGGTAGAAATTTTCCTTCCTTTCCAAAAAAAAAGGCCTAAGTGTAAGGCAGCCAGACAGCAGTGATAAGAATACAGAGAACTGACATAGGTGACTCATGGAAGTGGGCTTACTAAACACCAGTTAGAAAACCAAACTATATACAATAAGAGAGGGGAAGGTAGGAGAAAGCCAAGCTCTTGGGCATGGGAGCATACCGAATGGCATGCAGCATGACTGAGGAAGAGCGAAGTTGGGAGATCCACACCGTGTTCACCACTTGTGCAATTCAGCTAGCTTTCCCTCCATACTGCACTGCTGCTGATCGATCAGCAAATCCCCCCTACTGCACTGCTGCATGCCAACTGGCTGCAATGATGGGCTCAAACATAGCATCTATTGTGAGGATGGTGCAGGACCAGGCAATGTTTCATCCTGTTATACATAAATAAGCTCACTATGGGCTGGAGCCAACTTGATGGCACCTAACAACGACTTCTACTACATTGCTGTCCCTCAAGTGGAAAACACATCTGCAAAACCTACTAACACTCAGCCCAACGCCAGGTGCTCATGGAATGTGAAAAATGTAAAAACGATTCTTTATGTGAGGAGTTTATAGCCGAGACAAGTTATCTCTATGAAAAGAATACACTAAAGACTAAATGCCCAAATGAGTCTGACTTGAAGGGCTTGTGGGAAGGGTTTGTTACTTCCTGCAGAGGAAGTAACAACAGCAGGAGCAACAAAAATTTATTGAGAGCTATGTGTCAGACCCTTGCTTCTAAGGAGAATTCTGGTGAGACTTTGGCTCACTTACTTTGGACGGTCATCAGGAAAGACCAATTGCTAGAAAAAGACATCATGTTTAGTAAAGAAGAGGATCAGTGAAAATGAGGAAAACACAATAAGATGGATATACATAATAGCCACAATAATGGATTCAAGCATAACAATAATCATGAAGATGGCTGTCATAGATTGAATTGTGTCCCTCCAAAATATCTGTCAACTTGGGTAGGTTGTAATTCCCTTGTATGGTTGTCTACCATTTTATCTTCTGATGCAATTTCCCTATGTGTTGTAAATCCCATCACTATAATGTACTAAGATGGATTAGTGGCAGTTATACTGATAAGATCTACAAGATGAGATAGTGTCTTAAGCCAGTCTTTTGAGATATAAAAGAGAGAAGCAAGCAGAGAGACAGGGAAACCTCATACCATCAAGAAAGCAGTGCTGGGAGCAGAGCGTGTCCTTTGGACCTGAGGTTCCTGTGCTGAGATGCTCCCAGACCAAGGGAAGACAGATGATGAGGACTTTCCTCCAGGGCCAACAAAGAGAGAAAGCCTTCTCCTGGAGCTGGCGCCCTGAATTAAGACTTCTAGCTTACTGGGCTGTAAGAGAATAAACTTCTCTTTGTTAAAGCCATCTACTTGTGGTACTTCTGTTATAACAGCACTAGATGATGAAGACAATGGCATAGGAGGGGCAATGTTTCCTTCTGTTATCTATAAAGTTGCCATGAGTCAGAGCTGCTTGGTAGAGGGTCAGTGAAAAAGAGGCAGACTTTGACAAGATGGATTGACACAGCGACTGCAACAATGGGCTCAAACAAAAATGATTGTGAGAATAGGCAGGACTGGGCAGTGTTTCTTTTTCCTGTACACAGGGTCACATGATATCCTTCTCCAGGGACTGGTCCCTCCTGATAATATGTCTAATTCTTCTTCTGTCTTCCTTATTCCATTGTCCAGCTTTCGCACGCCTATGAAGTGATTGAAAATATCATGGCTTGGGCCAGGCACACTTTAGTCCTCAAAGTGACATCTTTATTTTTAACACTTTAAAGAGGTCTTTTGCAGCAGATTTGCCCAATGCAATACATTGTTTGATTTCTAGATTGCTGCTTCACGGGCTTTGATTGTGGACCCAAGTCTTCTTGGCTTTCAGCAAGCAAGGTTGTGCCATCAATTTATAACAAGTTGTTAATCAGTCTTCCACCAATACTGAGGCCACATTCTTCTTCTTATAGTCCAGCCTCTCAGATTATTTGCTCAGCATACATATTGAATAAGTATGGTGAAAGGACACAACCCTGATGCACACCTTTCTTGATTTTAAACCATGCAGTATCCCCTTGCTCTGTTTGAATGACCACCTCTTGTTCTATGTGCAGGTTCCTCGTGAGCACAATTAAATATACTGGAATTCCTATTCTTTGCAATGTTATCCATAATTTGTTATGATCCACACAATCTGATGCCTTTGCGTAGTCAATAAAACACGGGTAAACATCTTGCTTTCAACCAAGATCAATCTTTTAACAGCAGTGACATCCCTCATTCCACATCCTCTTCTAAATCTGGCTTGCATTTGTGGTGGTTCCCTGTTGATGTACTGCTGCAACTGCTTTTGAATGATCTTCAGCAAAATTTTACTTGTGTGTGATATTAATCATATAATTTGATAATTTCCACAGTCTGCTGGATTGCTTTTCTTTGGACTAGACACAATTATGGATGTCTTGCTGTCAGCTGGCTAGGTAGCTAACTTCCAAATTTCTTGGCATAGATGAATGAGCACCTCTAGCACTGCATCCCTTTGTTGAAACATCTCAATTGGTATTCAGTCAATTCCTGAAGCCTTGTTTTTCACCAGTGCCTATGGTGCAGCTTGGACTTCATCCTTCAATACCATCAGTTCTTGATCATATGCTACCTCCTTAAAAGGTTGAATGTTGACAATTCTTTTTGGTACAGTGACTGTGTATTACTCGATGGAATCTGCCTCAGCATGAGACACAGCCTCTGTTCATTTCAGCCATTGGAAGCTATAATTCATTCAATGCTCACTGTTGGCAAGTATTTACTGAGCATCTACTATTTAGTCAAACCAATGCTGGACACAGAAGCACAGTGTAGGCAGTACAGGCAGACCCTTTTTCTGAAGAGAGAAGTTTCTTCAGGTCTTCCCTTGCCCTCCAATCCCTGCTTGTCAGGGGGAACTCTGTCTTCTAGCCTTTTAGTAAACACAGGAGACCAATCACCAGTTACCCGTGAACAACATTTCATGGTCCTCAAGGGTATAACTGCTCGACAACCAGCCTGGGAGCAGGGAAGAGACCTGTCCAACAGCCTGTGTACAGTAGAGAAATTTATTACTATTTCCTCTACAGGAAAAAAAAGAGCTATAGCCTATATTTTGACATTTTAAGAAGACTTACAGGAGTTATGCCACATCAAATGAGCTGATGTTATGACATGCTGACACAAATGTTCAACAAAGCACATTTATTGCAGAATTTAGAGGCTGGTCACATACCTCCAAGGCTTTTTTATTACTATTATTTCTTCTTTGGCCTGCATATCTTGAGGTTTTCAACAAAGGAATCTCTCCATCTTTATTCTTGAGAATTAAGGTCACCTGGTGCACCTTGTACATATCCTCTTATCTCAGTTCACCAGTGTGGCTGATAAATCATACATAGGTTTGTAATTATTTCCATACCTTCTTCTAAAGGGCAATTCAAACAAGTCTAGTTTCAGATTCTTGTATTAAGGACACTTTGAGGAAAGCACCTTATTGTTAGAAATTTAGCAATAGTTTGCCTGTGTTGTTATGTTTTGGTATCCATAAAGCATATTTTCTATTGCATAGCACTATTTTTAGTAGTTGAAGTGCCTAATGTCAATCAGTGTTGAGCATCTATTTTGTGCTCATCCCTGTGGAGGATTCAATTCAGTCCAATAACACCTTGATGAGCACCAGCCATGTGTGCAGTCCTACTTCAGGTACTGCAGGGCACATACAGATGAACTGCCTAAGAGAGGCCTTAAGATATGCATGTAGATAACTATTATGCAAAGTCACTGTCATAAGATAAGCACAAACCAAGTGCTTTAAGGGTTCAAAGGCATAATTCTGCTGGATTGTAAGTTCCATAAAGGCTTTATTTTATGAGGTACTGTATTACCAGTCCCTTCCTCATTTCCTGACATGTAATTGCTTCTGAATAAGCATTTGTGGGTTGCATAAATGAAGATTCCATTGGGGGGAAGGTGGAGAGTAAAGATGAGACAGCCTTCATGGTTTGGGTTGATGGTGCTAGGAGGAAAGTGTTCCAGGTGAAGGACAAGGCATTTGTTAAATCCTGGAGGCTGGAAAGTCTGCGGAATGTCTTAAAAACAGTTTGGCTAGAGTGTGTGATATGTGTCAATGGGAGTAAAGATAATATCTGTTGGGGCCCAGTTATTGGGACCTTACATAACAGACTGGGTTTTTTTTTATTTACTTATCAGGTATCGGGGAAACATTGAAGTATTTTGAGCAGCAACTTGACATGATCTAAACCATAACTTAGGAAACCTGATATGGCAGTGATATGTAGCTCCCAAACTTAATTGTGCATCATGATTAACTGGGAAGCTTTTGAATCATACAGATTTCCATACCACCCAAGACCTAATCAATTGGAATATCGATATCCATAGCATATATTTATACAGGTTCTCAAGGTTATAGTGAACCCATCAGTTCTTAGAATTCCAGATTACGTGTCTGGGGTCAGTTCCCTGGGAGTGGGGCATGGGAAGAGGGACAGAAGAAAGATGGGGAAGCAAGGTTGTAAACTCATATGGATTATCTGAGAAAAGGTCAAAAGAGAGAGAGAGTCCTGAGATCAGGAGAATCTACAGAATGCTGTAGCAGAAGGATGGGGACAAAGTTTGAGTCAGGGGCCAAAGAAATAACCCTTGAGAAGGAATCAGAGCCTGAGGAGTTCTGCAGGTGGGGGTCTAGCAACAAGAGCTGTGATCAGGATGGGCAAGCAGAGATGTGAAACTTGGCTGCTCAGAGCACTGAAACACCATCCGCCTTGCCAACCTTTCCACCTGCCAGGCCAACCACAGGGAAGAGCTTCCCAGCAAGCAATTGACCACATCAATCATTGTTTCCCCTTTTCAGAACTTATATTTGTGTCTGGTGCCTGAGCAGGTTTTTTTTTTTTTTTTTTTTTTTTAGGTAACTCATACGTACTCAGATAATCGATAAGAACTGGTGGTTGTTGTGTTGTTAGGTACCATCAAGTTGGTTCCTCTTTATAGTGGCCCTGTGTACAACAGAACAAAACACTGCCTGGTCTTGCACCATCCTCACAATCCTTGCTATGTTTGAGCACATTTTTGCAGCCACTCTGTCAATCCATCTGGTTGAGGGTCTTTCTCTTTTTCACCGACCCCCTACTTTACTAAGCATGATGTACTTCTCCAGGGACTGGTCCTTCCTGATAACATGTCCAAAGTACGTGAGACAAGGCTCACCACCCTCACTTCTAAGGAGCATTCTGGCTATACTCGTTCCAAGACAGATTTGTTCATTCTTCTGGCAGTCCACGGTATATTTAACATTCTTCTCTACCATAAGTCAAATACATCAATTCTTCTCCAGTCTTCCTTATTCATTGTCCAGCTTTTACATGCATATGAGGCAATTGAAAATACCATGGCTTGGGTCAGGGCCACCTTAGTCCTCAAAGTGACATCTTTGTTTTTTAACAATTTAAAGAAGTTACAGATTCGTTCAATGCAATACTTTGATTTCTAGATTGCTGCTTCTGTGGGCACTGATTGTGGACCCAAGTAAAATGAAATCCTTGGCAAGTTCAATATTTTCTCCTTTTATCATGACGTTATTTATTGGTTCAGTTGTGAGGATTTTTGTTTTCTTTATGTTGAAGTGTAATCCACACTGAAGGCTATAGTCTTTGATCTCCATCAGTACGTGCTTTAAGTCCTCCTTGCTTTCAGCAAGCAAGGTTGTAACATCAATTTATTGCAGGTTGTTGCTCAGTCTTCCTCCAATCCTGAAGCCACACTCTTCTTCATATAGTCTAACCTCTTAGATTGTTTGGTCAGCATGCAAATTGAAGAAGTATGGTGAAAAGATACAATCCTGATGCACACCTTTCCTGATTTTAAACCACCCAGTATCCCCTTGTTCTGTTTGAATGACTGTCTCTTGGTCTTTGCACAGGTTCCCCATGGGCACAATTAAGTGTCCTAGAATTTCCATTCTTCACAATGTTATCCATAATTTGTTATGATGCACACAGTTGAATGCCTTTGCATAGTCAAAAAAAACACAGGTAAACATCTTTCTAGTATTCTCTGCTTTCAGCCAAGATCCATCTTCCATTAGCAGTTATATCCCTTGTTTCAAGTTCTCTTCTGAATCTGGCTTGAATTTCTGGTAGTTCCCTGTGAATGTACTGCAGCAACCATTTTGTAATTACCTTTAGCAAAATTTTACTTGCAAGTGATATTATTGATACCGTTCGATAATTTCCATGTTCCGTTGGATTACCTTTCTTTGGAATGGTCATGAATATGGATCTTTTCCAATTGGTTGGCCTGATAGCTGTCTTCCAAATTTCTTGGCATAGACAAGTGAGCACCTCCAGCGCTGCATTCATTTGTTGAAATATCTTATTTGGTATTCTGTCAATTCCTGGAGCCTTTTTTCACCAATGCCTTCAGTGTAGCTTGTACTTCTCTCTTTAGTACCATCAGTTCCTGATCATATGCTACCTCCTGAAATGGTTGAACTTCGACCAATTCTTTTTGGTACAGTGACTGTGTATTCCTTCCATTTTCTTTTGATGCTTCCTGTTTCGTTCAGCTTTTTACCTGTCGGATCTTTCAATATAGCAACTCAAGGCTTGAATTTTTTCTTCAGTTCTTTCAGTTTGAGAAATGCTGAGCTTTTTCTTCTGTTTTGTTTTTTTAACTCCAGATCTTTGCACATTTCATTACTTTACTTTGTCTTCTTGAGCCACCATTTGAAATCTTTTGTTCAGCTCTATTACTTCATTTTTTCCATTCACTTTAGCTGCTCTACATTCAAAAGCAAGTTTCAGTTTCTTCTGATATCCATTTTGGACTTTTCTTTCTTTCCTCTTTTTAATGACCTTTTGCTTTCTTCATGTATGATGTCCTTGATGTCTTCTCACAACTTGTCTGGTCTTCTGTCATTAGTGTTCAATGTGTCAAATCTATTCTTGAAACTGTCTCTAAATTCAGGGGGGATATACTCAAGGTTGTACTTTGGCCCTGGTAGATTTGTTTGAATTTTTTTCAGTTTCAACTTGAACTAGCATATGAGCAATAGATGGTCTATACTGAAGCTGGCCCCTGGCCTTCATTCCAACTGATGATAATGAGCTTCTCCATTGTCTCCTTCCACAGATGCAGTCGATTTGATTCCTGTGTATTCCACCTGGCAAGGTCCCTGTGTATGGTTGCTGTTCATATTGTTGAAAAAATGTATTTCCAGTGAATAATTTGTTGGTCTTGCAAAATTCTATTATGCACCCTCTCACATTGTTTCTATCACCAAGCGGTGGTACTTCATTACCCTCGAGTCAATTCAGACTCATAGGGACCTTAGAGGACAGAGTAGAACTGCCCCATAGGATTTCCAAGGAGTGGCTGGTAGATTTGAACTGTGGTGGTGGTAGGTGTCCTCAAATCCACTCTCTTTTTTCTAGCTTTAGAAGCCTGCAATAAAAAAAAAAAAACGAAAACTTAGCCTTAGTTCAAGGGCAATTCAAGTACTGCAGAAGTAACAGCACCACTTATTCTGAGGTCATTGTGTGATATTCTACATGTAATAAAAGAATCGTGAAACACAGCTAGAAAAGTAAAAAGGCTTCCAAGGCTTATTAAATTCATATGTTTACAAGTCTGTTGTAGGGAAAGATATGAAAATTATGGGGAAATTATGTGTGGAGATTTTTGTTTTATTTTTTCCCTCTAAAAGAGACAAGATTTATTTAGGAACTATTGGCCAAATAATTTGATGATGAAAAGAGGAGCTTAGGTAACATAACATAGTGGGAAGAACAATATACAAGAAATCAAGAACTGAATGATATTATAAATACTGACAATAAAAATAGCAACAATGCTCCATTTGATTTAGTGCTTCCTGAGTGTCAGTCACTGTGCCAAGTGCTTTCCATGCACCATCTCATGTAATCCTTGTACTGACCTCCTGAAACCAGCATGATTATCAGCTTCATTTCACAGAGGGGAAAATTGTGGTCCACAGATGGTAGATAGCTTGCCTTTGCTCAATTTTTTTTGTTTTTGCATTTATTGAGCTTCAACAATGTACATTTTCTTGTATTTATTGAGCTTCAACAATGTATATGTTCTTGCATTTGTTGAGTTCCTCCTGTGTACATCGTCTTTTTTTTAATTGTACCTTAGATGAAGGTTTAAACAATTAATACACATATTTTTTGTGACATTGGCTGCCAAGCCCACTGCATGTCAACACTCTCCTGCTTTCTTGTCCTTCCCCTTGGGCTGGTGTGCCCATTTATTCTCGTTTTGTTTTATGAGCCCGTCTAATGTTTGTTTGAATTTGAACCTCAGAAGTGACTTTAGTATAAGTTTTAGAAGGGCATCTGGGGGCCATACTCTCAGGGGTTTCTCCAGTCTCTGTCAGACCAATAAGTCCGGTCTTTTTTTGTGAGTTAGAATTTTGTTCTACATTTTTCTTCAGCTCTGTCTGGGACCCTCTATTGTGATCCCTGTCAGAGCTGTTGATGGTGGTAGCTGGGCACCATCTAGTAGTGCTGGTCAGATAACTTCTAAGTGGTGAAGGGCACCACAGCCTGAAGCTAAATGTGGGCCCCTAATTGCATAGCTTTACCAGTAACCAGTTGTGTTGTCTTGCTTTACATGAACCATTCATTTAATCTTCATAACAACTTTAAGGATCAGGTGCTGTTATTATTATTATTCCCATCACATAGATGAGACCACTGAGGCACAGAAAGCTTGAATAACTTCCTTGAAGTCATGTAGTTAACAAGCAGAGGAGCTGGATTTGGAACCAGATACTTTGGAGTTCCTGGGTTTGTAAACAATTAATGTGTGCAGCTCCTAACCAAAAGATTGGAGGTTGGAATTCACTCGGAGGTGACTTGGAAGAAAGGCCTTGTGATTTACTACCAAAAGATCAGCTATTGAAAACCTTATGAGGCACATTTCTACTCTGACATACATGGGGTCACCATGAGTTGGAATTAACTCGATAGCAATTGGTACTTTGACTTAGTGTCCAGTGACACATATCCAAAAAGAGGATTTTTTTTTTCTAGTAGAATTCCACAAGGATTTCCTCTCACCCCTGTCCTAGTCAATAATTTTAACCAATATTGTGTTAAAATGTTGATGTCACAGTGCTGTAGAGACATAATGGTTATACTGAATGATTCAAAATTCAAGTAGAATCTAAGCGGCAGGAAGAAAAGATTAAATTTAACAAAAGGTTATTTAAGTGAGATAAATATTAGGTCTTTTCTGTGGATCAAGAAACACAGCTACTCAAGATGGTGAAGTGGGGTAAAGAAAGATGGGGATCTCTTTGTAGGCAATAATATGGGAGTTTTAGGTGACAATAAGCACAAAATGAGTTAATCGCATTTGATAGCATCTTGCCCCTACCCTCAACAATAAACCTAATGTCAACTTAGGTTGGTAATACACAAAACAAAAACCAAACCCGTTGCCACCAAGTCAATTTCGACTCTTAGTAACCCTATAGGACAGAGAAGAACTGCCCCATAGGGTTTCCAAGAAGCAGCTGGTGGATTTGAACTACTGATCTTTTGATTAGCAGCCAAGCTCTTAACCACTGTGCCACCAGGGCTCCAGGGTGTTACTAGAATCACTCTTTTTGTGCTGATCAGAAGAAACCTGGAGTGCTGCATTTTGTTCTGGGCACTAAAACTTAGCTTGCTAGAAAGATAAAGGAACTTAAGTTATAACCATGTCATAGGAGAAGTTGTTGAAGAAACTGAGGCTATTTAGCTAGGAGATGAGAGGATTTAAGGTGTGAGGTGGTGGCTGTTTTTATGTATCTAAAGGACTTTCAATGAGAAAACATTATTATTTGTTCTTTCTATTCCTCAGGGGCAAAAATAAGAATATGAATAGAAATTAAATTTTAGCTTAATAAAAGGAAAATCTTTCTAGAAGTTGGAGCTGACTGATTCACAGGAGGTGTTCACACAACCCAGCTGTTCATTAGAATTGCCTGTGGTGTTTTCTAACCCTTCAGACATCCAAGCCCTGCCTCCTTTTTTTTTTTTTTAAAGTGATTTTGATGTTCAGCTTGGAGAGCCACTCACTGATGGATAATAGTAGTAATGACTATTTATAGGTGCTTGCCATGTTTTTTTTTGCCATGTTACCAGAAGAGACCAGTCCCTGGAGAAGGACATCAAGCCTGGTAAAGTAGATGGTCAGTGAAAAAGAGTAAGATGGTCAGTGAGATGGATTGACACAACTGCTACAACAATGGGCTCAAATATGGTGATGATTGTGAGGATGGTGTTGGATGGGACACTGATTTGTTCTGTTGTATATAGGATCACTACGAGTCGGAGCTAACTTGATGGCAGCTAACAACAATAACAACTATATTCCAAGATTGTATTCATGCTTTACATATGCAATTGCATTTATAACATCACTTTATCTTCTTATCAAAACTTTGCTTTTGTTATTGTGATCTCATTTTACACATTATAAACTGAGCCAAATTAAATGATTTGTCCAAGGTTTCCTAGAGAGGTAGAGGTAATTGGGTAGGTATCCCCACCTGGTAACCAGGGTGGGGAGGTAACCTGGTAGGTGGAGATCCACACTCAAACCCAAGTTAGATAAACAGGCCTGAGAGTTAACCATCTCCATGCTGCTTTATGGTTGAGATGACAGACTGGAGTCAGTGAAATTTAAGGGGGATTCCAAAATGGAAATTTTGTGATTCTGTGGCCAGCTGAGAGCTCAACATACAAGACTGTTGGTTAGAATTTATAAAGATGATAAAGTTTTTAAATATTAAGATTTATAAAACTATTTCTATGGCATCAGAAATAACCAGAGCCTAAAGTTTAAGGGTACGGGGCCACATCAGACTAGCAAGAGATGTTGTTGTTGTTGTTATGTGCCATTGCATTGATTGTGATTCATAGTGACCCAGTGTGAGAGAAAGCTGCCAAAGCTGTAGGGAGAGGCAAACACTCCAAGTCAATGAAATTAGTATCACTGAAAACATAGTTCTAGGAAACAGGAAATAAGATTTGAGAGATAGAGTTGAGGAAAAAGGTCCAGGAATGAGTAAAGACCTCTCCGGAGTTTTCATTACTTCAAAAAATAACTCTTTGAAGTGAAGTTCTAAGAAAACATGTTCTAACTGGTAATTTTGAAAGCAGAAATGCATAATTGTCTTTGGAATGAGACAGATCTGTGTTTCTACCCAATTCAAACATTAACTGCATGACCTTGGGCAGGTCATTTAACCTCTGTGGCCCACAAAAAAAAGGGAACAGTAATAACATGTGGTTTTAGGAAATTAAATGAGATAATACATAAAAAGCATTAGCACAAAGTCTTGCACATAATAAATTACCCATTAGTTTATTATTATGACTCATTATTATTATTGTTCATGAAAATAATTCCAGGGTCATTGGGTATGCCCATGAAATTTTTTGAAAGTCATTTTAATTAAAATGGAACACCTTAAGTGTACTTTCACTGTTATCCACCAAAGTTCTGTATGACTCCGAAACATGAGGGAATGGCTTGAAAAATATTTTCTTTTGGAGATCTTCAGAAATCAGTTTCTGAGCTGTTTATACAGATAAACCTGCTGCCTTGTGGGGACTATGTGGGTTCTTAAACCCCCTGTGGCTTGTGGTGCCCCAGAAGTCTCATGAGAATTCTGCCAATTTCACTTTTCAAATTTTAAGTAAAATTTTGTAACATACTTTATGCAACAGAAGTGACCCTAAATAGGTAAGCTAAAATTTTATAACTAAATCAGAGCTTTATTGGAGTTTTCTTCACATGTGTTAAAAAAGCAGTGATATCAAGATATACATTTTGAGGAAATAAAGGAAAGAGAAGGTTTGAGGCACAGATCTTTGTCAGAATGTTGACTCACTTCCTTTTTTTTTTTTAAATCTCAGTGAAGCTGGTGGAAATAGCTAGCTACATGGGCAGAAAGGAATTCATAGAGCCATTATATTCTAACCTACTCTATCCACTGGAGACTGTCATGTAAATGTCTGACCACCGAGCTGCACGTATGAGAAGTTAAACATCAGTATTCATTAACATGGGTCAATCAGTATGAAGTGAGCTCATTTTCCCAATATAAATTTGCAGGGATCGAATGAAGAGAAATCAAAGACGAAGGAAAATCCAAAGTGTGACCTTGAGCCATCGCCTGTGGGTATAGTCTTGTTTCATCAGTGTCAAGGAAGGCTGAGAGAACTTTTAAGTTATCTTGGATTATCAGAGCATGCAAATTACCTTACAGTCCTCTCCCCGATGAGCAATCAAACTAATACACACCTGCCTATTTCTTACAGAAGCATCATCTCTCACCTCACACGAATGACAGAGGGACCCAAGGTGGGTTACAAAATTTTGAGTTTCAAAAGCATGCAAAAGAAAATGACAAGCAAGAGTCAACCACAACAGATGACAGGATTGTGCTAATTGACTTGGACAGAAATTCCTTAAAAAGTGTTACTTACAGACTCCAGGATGTCACAGATGTATCCAAAGGGAGAATAGTGGGTAGAATCTGAATAAGGTACAGTGACTTACACTCATCCCTGCCCACCTAAGTCCTTCAGCCTCCCAGTAGGTGGGGGTTAGTAAGGTCACTAACGAAGTTTCCGTAAGTGGCAAACAGTGGGTACGGAAAAATAAGATAGGAATCAGGATTATACATCTGGCATTTTCCTAGGTTCTTCTCATTTCGTGTCAGCTAGTGTCAGTGCTCCATTTAGATCTCTTGCTTCCCTTCCCTTTTTACGTTTTTCTCCTCCCCTCCCCTCTGTTCCTCTCTCTTCCCCCTCTGTTTTTCTCTCTTCTTCTTTTTAAAATGCACAACCTCTTGTTTTCAAAAGCTAGTGTCTGTATCTTTTTTTTTTTTAAGTTTTGTGGACTGCCCAAAAGGTCGCACTTGACTACTAATCTAAGAAGCCTTGGTGGTGCAGTGGTTAAAGCACTCGGCTGTAACCAAAAGGTCAGCGGGTTGAACTTACCAATTGTTCGATGGCAGAAGGATGTGGCAGTCTGCTTCCATAAACATTACAGCCTTTGAAGTCCTATGGGGTAGTTCCACTTTACTTCACAGGGTTTCTTTTAGTCAAAATTGACTGGACAGCAGCGGGCTTGGTTTTTGGACTAAGCTAAATATCGGCAGTTCTACCTCACCTAGTGGTACTGGGAAAGACAGGCCTAAGGATCTGCTTTCTTGAAAACTACAGCCAGGAAAATCCTATGGAACTGTTTTATTCTGTAACACACATGGTCAACATGAGTTGGAATCGACTTGATGGCAGCAGGTTTGGTTTTGGGTTTGCCCTCACACTCTCACAGTGCACTTTGCTTGCGAGCTCAGAGAACCAAAAGTGCCTAGAAAGTGTCATGCACCTTTGGATGACCCTAATCCAATGAGTGCTGAAGTGTGAAAGCCCAGCTCCCTTGTTTTTGTCAGGATGGCTATCAGGCATAACTTAGACTCCAGGGCTTCCCTGCATGATCAACCTGAAGCTGTCCTCTGAGTGCCCTTGAGATTGTACCTTTACTTGCCTTCTTCCCAGCATTGTTCTGCTTCCCCTGTTCTCTTCCATGGTTTTCCTGGGGACACTTCCTTAATTCTTGAATTTCTTCTGTTAGAACACAATTTCTTTTGTCAAAAAATTTAAATTGGCAAATATCTATTGAAATATGATTAATTTTTGATCTTTTAAATAACATTTCATTTAAGTACATTTTTCAATCATCAAAAATTCCTTTGTCAAATGATACATCCATATTTTTAGTTGAGAAATATATGGTCACCATAGCTATAGGGCGAGGAATAATGATTAAATGGTGTGATGACTAAATGTTCAGCTGCTAACCGAAAGGTTGTCTTTCCATACCAGCAGCAACTCTTCCAGGGTAGAAAAGACCTGGCAATCTGCTCTCATAAAGATTACAGCCTAGAAAACCCTATGGAGCAGTTCTACTCTGTCATACAGGGTCTCTATGAGTTGGAATTGACTCGATGGCACACAACAACAACAACAACAACAACAACAACAACAACAACATAGCTATAGGTAAAGCTTAATTACGTGACATATAATAATATCAAATCTTACCAGAAGGATCTTAACAATGAAATTTCTCACCCCCACACACATGTAAATTAAATCAGCAGAAATTCAGTTCTCCAAATTGCACTTTTCCCCATTCACTTAACCCTCACGTATAATAGAATATTGTTTTATTAATGATTTACTCATGAACTCAACTTACTTTCTTGAGGCCACTGACTGTTAACCCTCATCTTCTTTATGCTTTTTGGTACTATCCAGTAGTAAGTGAAGTACAAAAATAGGAACACAAGGTACTGTTAGCTCTCTGAATTTTAACAAAATGTTTAGGAATCTTTAGAATACTTATTCCAAAAGTGAGGAAGTAAACTTATACTTTCCGATGAAAAGTGGTTAAACAAAGGACTTTCTAGACAAATCTCTCTACATGGACAATCTGAGCATCCTGGTTAATCAAGATGTTTTTTCATATACTATTAGATGCATACTTCACAAAAAGGTGTTGTGTTTTTTCTAAGGGCTAGATTTTATAATGGAGCCCTGGTGGTGTAGTGGTTAAAAGCTACTGCTGCTAACCAAAAGGTTGACAGTTCAAATCCACCAACCATTCTTTGGAAACCGTATGGGAAAAGTTCTACTCTGTCCCATAGGGTCGCTATGGATTGACACAGTGGCTACAACAACAGGCTCAAGCATAACAATGATCATGAGGATGGCGGGAGACCAGGCAATGCTTCATTCTGTTTTACATAGGGTTGCTATGAGTCAGAATCGACCTGATGACACCTAACTGCAACAACATGAGTCAGAGTCAACTCAGTGGCAATGGGTTTGGTTTAGATTTTATAATTCTGTGTCAATCAACATTAGATTTCTCAGTTCATTCTTTCTATGTCCTCCAAGTAAAGGCACCTATATCTAAACATAAGGAGACCTGGTGGTGAAGAGGTTAAGCACTCAGTTGCTAACAGAAAGGTCAGCAGTTCAAACTCACCAGCCGCTCCACTGGAAAAAGAGGTGGCAGTCTGCTTCTGTAAGGATTACAGCCTTGGAAAACCCTATGGGGCAGTTCTACCCTGTCCTAAAGAGTCACTGTGAGTTGGAATTGACTCAATGGCAATGGATTTGGTTTTTGTTTTGGTATATCTAAATACAATGGCTCACTTAGAGGGCATTTAATTACTCTGACATTTGGAAGATTAACCTCTAGTTTATTAAAGGATCTTTTCCACACAGGCACCGATGTGATTACGTTTCTATTCAAGTAGTAAGAGGGGAAGTTTTGGAGATCCTGAAACAGCAGCCACTGGAAGGTAATGCATCTGGGCAGAGTAATGAAATAAACACAGAGGAAATAAATACCAGTGAAAATATGTCCATTTATGACTTCATAGTCCTTTCTCTTCGTCTTCTAGCAAAACTACTAATTCTTTCTTTAAGACTCATTTCAAGTGTCTTTTCCTCTGTGATGCTTTCCTTGACTACTCTTGGGAAAGATAGCTTTTCTGACCTCTGGCTCCCTTCTTATATATAAAACCCTTATTACATGTCATATATGTAATTTAACATTTTACAAGTTTGTTTACCTAGCAAAATTTATAATCTTTGAAACCAAAGACTGATTACTGATTTGTGCATCTCAGATTTTAGCACAAGGATTGAAACATGGAAAATACTGAAGGAATGTTTATTGAAAGGATGAATGAGTAGGTGAATGAATGAACAAATGAACAGACAATTAAGTTTGTAATGAACATGGAAAATAAAAGATAAGGAACAAGTACATGCCAGAAATATGTGCTCTAAGTGAGTCGATGAAGAACTATGTCCTTTAGACTATGGTAATTAAAGACAGTTCTATGGAGGAGATTGGATTTAAATTGGGCCTCAAAGGATGAGTGGGATTTGCTAGTCGAGTAATCAATAATATTATTCATAAAAGTGCTTTCAGAAGCACAGAGAGTGCCATAAGCTGCAAATACTTCATTAATACTTATTATGGAACACTGAGTCTACTGAACTACTTGTAATCGACACTGCAGAGAATATTTACAAAGGATATTAAAAAAGAGAGAGAGAGAGAGAAAGAAAACCTTAAAACACAGAATTTAAAATTCAAGTAGATGATAAATCTACATAAAACTTCTTTTTAATATTAATACACCTAAATACTAATGAACACTTTCAGGGAGATTAAAGCAGAAGCCCTAAATAGTTTTTTCAAAATTTTGTTTTTGATAAGACACTGATTTGATTTTGCAATTTTGAATGAAATAGTATTTGCATTATGGACCCCTCAGGGATTTAAATTAATGTTAAACTACAGGGTTTGAATCTAACAAACCATGACACTTTAAAGTGACACATAGTCCTCCTTCATCATCTATTTAATCTTCTTTGTTTGCAGAACAACTTTGTAATTCTTCCTTCCTGAAACTGAGAATTATGCTATAGGTTCTGGAGAGGAAAGAAAGGCACATCACATTTAGCAGCACTTATTTATTGTAATTGGAACTGAAGAAAATCAAAGCAAGTCCACGAGAGCCAAATTATGACCTTGAGTATATCCCACCTGAATTTAGAGACCATCTCAAGGAATAGATTTGACGCATTGAACACTAGTGACCAAAGACCAGACGAGTTGTGGAATGACATCAGAGACATCACCCATGAAGAAAGCAAGAGGTCACTGAAAAGGCAGGAAAGAAAGAAAAGACCAAGATGGATGTCAGAGGAGACTCTGAAACTTGCTGTTGAACGTCGAGCAGCTAAAGCAAAAGGAAGAATTGATGAAGTCAAAGAACTGAACAGAAGATTTCAAAGGGCCTCTCGAGAAGACAAAGTAAAGTATTATAATGACATGTGCAAAGAGTGGGAGAAGGAAACCCGAAAGGGAAGAACACGCCCGGCGTTTCTCAAGCTGAAAGAACTGAAGAAAAAATTCAAGCCTTGAGTTGCAATAGTGAAGGATTCCATGAGGAAAATATTAAATGATGCAGGAAGCATCAAAAGAAGATGGAAGGAATACACAGAGTCATTATACCAAAAAGAATTAGTCGATATTTAACCATTTCAAGAGGTGGCATATGATCAGGAACTGATGGTACTGAAGGAAGAAGTCCAAGCTGCTCTGAAGGCATTGGCGAAAAACAAGGCTCCAGGAATTGACGGAATATCAGTTGAGATGTTTCAACAAACAGATGCAGCACTGGAGGTGCTCACTCCTCTATGCCAAGAAATATGGAAGACAGCTTCCTGTCCAATTGACTGGAAGAGATCCATATTTATGCCTATTCCCAAGAAAGGTGATCCAACCGAATGTGGAAATTATAGAACAATATCATTAATATCTTACACAAGCAAAATTTTGCAGAAGATCATTCAAAAGCGGCCGCAGCAGTATATTGACAGGGAACTGCCAGAAATTCAGGCCAGTTTCAGAAGAGGACGTGGAACCAGGGATATCATTGCTGATGTCAGATGGATCCTGGCTGAAAGCAGAGAATACCAGAAGGATGTTTACCTGTGTTTTATTGACTATGCAAAGGCATTCAACTGTGTGGATCATAACAAACTATGGATAACACTGCGAAGAATGGGAATTCCAGAACACTTACCTTTACATAGATCAAGAGGCAGTTGTTCGGACAGAACAAGGGGATACTGATTGGTTGAAAGTCAGGAAAGGTGTGTGTCAGGGTTGTATTCTTTCACCATACCTGTTTAATCTGTATGCTGAACAAATAATCCGAGAAGCTGAACTATATGAAGAAGAACAGGGCATCAGGATTGGAGGAAGATTTATTAACAACCTGCATTATGCAGATGACACAACCTTGCTTGCTGAAAGTGAAGAGGACTTGAAGCACTTACTAATGAAGATCAAAGACCACAGCCTTCAGTATGCATTACACCTCAACATAAAGAAAACAAAAATCCTCACAACTGGACCAAAGAGGAACATCATGATAAACGGAGAAAAGATCGAAGTTGTCAAGGATTTCATTTTACTTGGATCCACAGTCAACAGCCATGGAAGTGGCAGTCAAGAAATCAAAAGGTGCATTGCATTGGGCAAATCTGCTGCAAAGGACCTCTTCAAAATGTTGAAGAGCAAAGATGTCACCTGAAGACTAAGGTGCACCTGACCCATGCTATGGTATTTTCAATCACATCATACGCATGTGAAAGCTGGACAATAAATATGGAAGACTGAAGAGGAGTTGACACCTTTGAATTGTAGTGTTGGCGAAGAATATTGAATATACCATGGACTGCCAAAAGAATGAACAAACATTTCTTGGAAGCAGTGTGGCCAGAATGCTCCTTAGAGGCAAGGATGGCGAGACTGATTCTTACATACTTTGGACATGTTGTCAGGAGGGATCAGTCCCTGGAGAAGGACATCGTGCTTGGCAAAGTACAGGGTCAGTGGAAAAGAGGAAGATCCTCAACGAGGTGGATTGACACAGTGGCTGCAACAATGAGCTCAGGCATTAACAACAATTTTAAGGATGGCGCAGGACTGGGCAGTGTTTCGTTCTGTTGTGCATAGGGTCACCATGAGTCGGAACTGACTCTACGGCACCTAACAGCAACAACATTTATTCTAATTGGTATTTCTAAACTCACACTTAGAAAAATGCCAGAAACAGACATAGAGTCAGACATCAAGGCTAGGCTCAGATTAGAGCAATCGTCCGGTTAATTTGGTATTTATCTGGAAGATTGGCTCCCAAATCACAAAGCTGTTAGATTTAACTAACAGCTATTTTATTAAGGTTTTCATGAATGTTCATTTGCATATATGATGCAGCTGCTATGAGGCTGGCTCTGGAACTAGCTGAGCAGACCAAATGGAGTTGGTCTTAGAAGCTTGCACTCTCCCAAGTCAATCTTTAAATGTAATGCGTAAGTTTTCAGAACGTCATCCATCTGGCTTCATATTCTGGTTTCTATGACTGAAGCAAGTAGTCCTGAAGGACAGATTCCAGCATATGAAAAAAATTCTACTGCTGAAAAGTTTTGTCGTTAGTCCCAGGATGGAACTGACTACCACATTAAGTGTGCGCTTACTAGGTTGACGTGTCAAATCTCTAACTTTTGGCATACTTTTTAATGTGCCATTTAGACAAGATATCTTGTGTGTTACTGTATAGTCTAAAATTTACTGGACAAAAATGAGGAACGTTTAAAAAATTAGGAGTCCTATTGTTACATGGGAGTCCCTGGGTGGTGCAA
Source organism: Loxodonta africana (assembly GCF_030014295.1). NCBI lineage: Eukaryota > Metazoa > Chordata > Mammalia > Proboscidea > Elephantidae > Loxodonta > Loxodonta africana. The sequence continues at coordinate 78,623,777 of NC_087345.1, read as the reverse complement.
ACGGTTAAGTGCTCAACTATTAGCCAAAAGTTTGATGGTCTGAACCCACCCAGAGGGTTTGTTGTTTTTGTTGTTAGTTGTTGTCAAGTCCATTTTGACTCATAGTGACCACGTGAGAAGGAGTAGAATGACCCGTGGGGTGTCCTAGGCTCTAATCTTTAGAGGAGCAGATCACCAGGTCTTTCCCCTATCGAGTTGCTGGGTGAGTTCAAACCGCCAACCTTTGAGTTAGCAGCCAAGTGCTTAAACATTTGTGACACCAGGGCTCCTTCAGCACCTAGACAACCTCAAAGTTATGTTTGTGAGAAGTGAAAATATATGCAGATGTGGTAGGAGAAAATTTATTTGAAGGTTGGCGTAGAAGTAAATTAACCTAGCTGTCCTAGTTAATGTGATCGTGGACCCTGTCTTAGTTGTCTAGGGCTGCTATAACAGAAAAACCACAGGTGGGTGGCTTTAACAAAAAGAAATTTATACTCTCACAGCCTAAGAGGTTAGAAGTCCAAATTCAGGGTGCCAGCTCCAGGGGAAACTTTCTCTCTCTGTCAGCTTTGGAGGAAGGTCTTTGTCATTACTCTTCCCCTGGCCTAGGAGCTTCTCAGGAGCAGAGACCCCAGGTCCAAAGGATGCAGTCTGCTCCTGGCACTACTTTCTTGGTGGTATGTAGTCCCCACGACTTTCTGCTGGCTTCTGTCTTTTATATTTCAAATAAGATTGGTTTAAGACACAACCTAATCTTGCAGATTAACTCTTGCCTCATTAAAATAATTGCTCTTAATCCCAACTCATTAACATCATAGAGGTAGGATTTACAACACATAGGAACATCACATCAGATGACAAAATGGTGGACAATCACACAATACTGGGAATCGTGAACTAGCCAAGTTGACACACATTTTTTGAGGGGACATAATTCAGTCTATAACAGTCTCTGATTGGTAAAACGTGATAATGTAACAAATTTGAGTGTATTTATTGCTTTTTTATTATAGTTGTAAAATTAAACAATGCATCTTAAAATATGATTCAAATGTTTGTAGAACTTTGCAGAACCCTTGAATAATTTGGGTATTTTAAAGATCTTACTTGAAGCACTTGATTTAGACATGAATAGTCTTTCAATCAAGTGCCTGTTAGTTGTTTAACTTTCACCTTTTAGTATTTTGTGTTTGTGTACGTGTGTGTTTGTGTGTGTAGAGAGAGAGGGAGAAAGACAGTCAGAGTTAGCGTCTTTAGGTGGTGCGAACAGTTACAATGCTCAGCTGTTAAACCAAAAAATTGATGGTTTGAGTCCACACAGAGGTGACACAGAAGAAATCTACATCCAAAAAATCAGCCATTGAAAATCCTGTGGAGCACAGCACTATTCTGAAACACATGGGGCTGCCATGAGTCAGAAATGACTGGAGAGCAACTGGTGGTTTTTATATACACACAGGAGACCTGGTGGCAAAGTGGTTAAGGACTCAGCTGCTAGCAGTTTGAATGGACCAGCTGCTCCTTGGAAACCCTATGGAACAGTTTCACTCTGTCCTATAGGGCCACTCTGAGTCAAAATCGACTGCATGGCAACACGTATAGTTTTTTAAGTTTTATTTAAACACACACACAATTTATTGCCATGGAGTCGGTTCTGACTCATAGTGACTCTATAGGACAGAGTAGAACTGCCCCATAGGATTTCCAAGGCTGTAAATCTTTACAGAAGCAGATTGCTGAGTTTCTCCTGTGAAGCAGCTGCTGGGTTCAAACAACCAACCTTTCGATTATCAGCCAAGTGCTTAACCACTGCGCCATTAGGGCTCCTTGTGCACACACATAGTAATATACACTCACAGTGGGTCATAATTATTCCTGGGTGACACTCTCTGGTTCATAGTGCTCCTAAACCAAAAAACCCATTGCTGTGGAGTCCATTTCAACTCCTAGCAACCCTGTAGGGAAGAGTAGAACTGCCCCATATGGTTTCGAAGGAGCGCCTGGTAGATTTGAACTCATAGCTATTAACCACTATGCCACCAGGGTTTCCATAGTGGCACCATATTCAAATTGCAGGGGCAGCTGTTCTATGGCAAACATTGTCTTTAAAGTATGGAAGACAGGGAAAAAAAAAATTCTTGAGATTACTAATTTAATCCACTAAATCTAAAAATTGTCCTTGTATTCCTAATGATGGTGGTGGAGGTAGTAGGTAGCATTGGGAAGGTAGGTCTTCCCTGAAGATCTATGCATTTGGCATTCATTAAAGATAAAATGATCTTATTAAGATTTTTGATTGGTTGGCCTAGAATTTAAGCTAATAGTCCTAGTACTAGATCATTTTCACAAGGAAAAGGATAGACGAATTTTGCATAAAATCAAAATTGAGTTTCCAGACTAATAAAATCTAATTTATAAAAATCAGTTAAAAAATATTTTGCCTATATATTTATATAATAAAGAGTCCCCTACACCAAAGCCATTTGTTAAAAAAAAGTGTACATACTTGCTTTTGGATGAGTTATAAAGAAATGTATTTAATGCCTTGTCAATAAATGGTTAAATTTTGAAGCTGGTTTGTTTTAAATTAATAAAGCCAAATAATTAAACTCAAAGCCCTGTCTTCATTTGGCATTGTAGCAGGTGCTTTATGAAACAAACATAACTATAGGTGGTTAAAGCTATAGATATTTTATATTTTCTAAAGAAAAGAGTATATTTTAAGAAATGGTATACACATACATACACATATATAAATGAAATGCTTACTGAGTATGTGTGAAAAGATGGAGCACTTATTTAATAACCCTGAAAATGCACAATGGGTGATATAAAATGCATGTAAAATTAAACCAAACAGGTAAATTAATCACTGACACAAGAACAAATGGATCTGAGCAGCAAACATTTATTTAAATGACCTAGGGCAGGATGGAGGAGAATGGCAGAAGATAAAAAGCACCAGGAAAAGCTTATAGGTTTTTCACTCACCAAATACCTCAGGGGTTCGGGGAGGAACAGTGGGAAATGACCAGCTGTATTTGGCCCCGTTCTGACAGAGATGGAGAAAAGGGCGTAACAGGGTGGCCATCTTCTTAATGACCTAATTGTAAATCCATTTGTTTGAGATGGCTAATCTGTTTTCATTGTGTCAGTGTAGATGACTTGGATAATTGCTGGCCCTGTGGCTCTGGAGTGATCAGATGGCACATTATAAATTGGAAGGTAGCCAGTTCTTGCCCACTATAGAGTTGGTTAAAACCTTTGATGACATAAGGGTCTGATAAATAAAATATACCTCCTCAGTTAAAGCTTAGCTTGATAATCAGATTGGAGAGCAGATTGTTTCACGTTTGAAATCCGGCAAGCTACATGAGACTCAGAGCTGAGTCAAACTCAAGAAAAAAAAAAAAAAATGCAAGTAAGTTTGGGTAATGTCAGGTCTCTTCACATTCACAGAAAAACAGTTTAAAGTAGCTTATCAAAGAGGCCCAGGGTCTGTCTGTTATCTAAGAATTCTCAGAAAAATGTAGCTTTGATAAATTAAGTGTAAATGAGTCATAAATGCATCATAAATTGTGGGATTAGATTTCTCTTAAAAGATATACAGATTCTAAAATTAATGTTAAAAGACATGGGCAATTATTGTCCCTGCCTTGTGGTTTCTAAAATAATTTTATGATGGCCTGTGTGTTTCTCTCAGTTCCTTTCTTCTCATGGGACCCATATAACTCAGAAGTGTTGGGGACTTCTGGCAGGGTTGTGAAATGACAGAGACTCTATTTAAGTCAACATTAAAAGGGGAGCAACAAGTCCTCAGCTTTCACTTTCCTTACATAGCATGTGAAGTTCCCACAAGTTAATCCCTCTCCTCACTTTAGGCACCTCCACTGTCCCTGAACCGAGATAGGAAAGGGAAGAAGAAAATCCCTAAATGTGAACTACAAATTATGTTAGCATGGATGTGCCCTCCAGAGCCAAAGGCATGTAACCTCAGCAATTAGTCCCATTTAGTTATCTTCAGAAACCCACTGACTCACTCTCTCAAATCATAGTGCCTTAACATGGTTGCTTCCCCAGAATGGGTGAAATTAGAAACAGCAGTATGAACGTTTCAGAAAAGCACTATTCAACTTGAGCCTCATCTATTCCATGCTGATTCCATGTTTAGGACTGTTTCTCTTTCCTGCCCTTCCCCGCAGCCTCCCCCAGGCGCTCAGATATGAGATGATTGAATCCATAACAACTCTCAGCTCAGTCATGCCGTCTGGTCCTCAGTGTTGGTCCACCATCGTATATGCATCACCGGATGCCTCCATACCACCCTTAGAAACTGCAAGTGCCGCTTTGCTTATGTCTCAATCCCACCTCCACTTTCTTCTCTTACGCTAGAGTAACTCACCTCCTATTTACAACTTCTTTGGCTTCTCTTTCAAAACTCAGTATTCCTCCTCTAACTTTTCACTCTCTTCCTTCCTACCTTTACCTTACTCTCTCCTCCAGCCCCCATCACTGTTATCCTTGTTCTCGCCCTGTATAGTGGCATATAGACAGGAGGGGTTTTATGAATATTAAGATAGGTAGGAGCTTTTGAAGAAAGGGATAAAGTACATCTTCTTATTGATCTCTAAGTGTTCCCTCACTCTTTCCTTGGCTTTTCTCTGGTAGGAGGGAGCCAAGTGAGCACATATTGCTCTAATATTGTGCCTTCATGGTTTCAGCAGATCTCATCAACCAACCAAGTCTAACCATCTCTCATTTATATAAAGGATGTCAGAGGCAAAATCCTTACCACATTACTATGCAAACAGAAGTTTGCTCCCCTATTGTTCACCAGTGACAGAATGAAGAGGAAGAATGCCACATAAACAAGAATGGGATTTTCACTGGCAAGAAAATACGTAACCACAGGGCTGGCCTGAGAGAGGACTTATTGTGACAGGTTGATGACTTTCCAAAGGAGGGCCACAGAAACATATTTGGCCTAGTAAGGAAGCTGGAATTTTTGTACCTGGCTGTAACTTCTCTGCAGTAGCAATGACTGACATTTATAACCTGTTTATAGTTATTCTGCTTCTCACTAAGGCACAATCCTAAGGAAAAAAGCTCTAACATCTTGTTTGCTTGGTGGCTTGATGTTTAGATTGACTTCTTGAATTCTGGGTATTGTTTATCAATGTCGAGTTCTGGAATAGGGAGGGACTTCCTAGAGGGACAGGGAAAAATTCTGGTCAATAGTCCCTGACTCCTCTTCTGATCTTCTCTGCCTCCCATCAGCAAACCCACCATCCATCTGTCAGATTATCATACTGTGGTGGCTTGTGTGTTGCTGTGATGCTGGAAGCTAGGCCACCAGTATTTCAAAAACCAGCAGGGTCACCCAGTGGAGATTCCAGACTAAGACAGACTAGGAAGAAAGGCCTGGTGATCTGGTTCTGAGAATTAGGCAATGAAAACCCTGTGGATTGCAACAGAATACAACAATGGACTTGAGCATACCTATGATAGTGAAGATGGCACAGGACCAGGCAGTGTTTTGTTCTGTTGTACATGGGGCTGCTATGAGTTGGAGCCAACTCGATAGCAACTAACAACAACAACATCAGCCAACAGGTCTTTTAAACTGTGCTTCTTCCAGCCTCTCCTGCTCAGCCTAATTTAGTATTCTCCTGCCTCAAGCCTATCTCCACTCTGTTGAATGCACACCACCACCATATAGTCTTTTTTTTTTTTTTTAACTGAGCTTTAGGTGAAAGTTTACAGCTCAAGTTAATTTCTCATACAAAAATTCATGCACATACTGTTTTGTGACATTAGTTGCAATCCCCAGAATGTGAGAGCACATTCTCTCTTTCCACCCCATATTCCCTGTGTCCATTCAACCAGTTCCTGTTCCTGCCTTCTTATCCTGCCTCTGGACCGGAGCCTCCCATTTGGTTTTGTGTATCTGACTGAGCTAAAAGCACACTCCACACATATATTATTTTTTGTTTTATAGTCCAGTCAAATCTTTGTCTGAACAGTGGGCTTTGGAAATGGCTTCAGTTCTGGGTTAACCAATCATTCGGGGGCCATAGTTTCGGGGGTTCCTCCAGTCTCTGTCAGACCGTTAAGTCTGATCTTTCTACGTGAATTTGAGTTCTGCTCCACACTTTTCCCCTACCTGGTCCGGGGGTTGACTTTCTTTAATTATGGGCCACGCCAATCTCTATACTAGACATTGGCGTCCTCAACTACATGGTCTCACTCCACATTTTCTGTCTTGGCTTCTACTGCTTGAGTGTTCATACATTCTGCTCTAAAAAATGAGGAGTGTTCTACCTTTGCACATTCTTATATAACATCGGACTGTGAGAAACTTGAGAGCAAGGAATATGTTTTACCCATCTTTTCAGCATTATCTTTGCATTTCTAAGAGTAAAAAAAAAAGTCCTTAGTAAATGCAGTGTAATTTTTGTTTGCAGTATAGATATATAAACAATCTCTTTTAATAGGTAAAGGAATTAAAGCTGTGGGAAATGGATTATCCCACCCCCCCCCCCGTTTTTTTTCCACAGCACAGATAAGCCGGTGGAATCAACACCAGACACTTAGAAAAAGAAAAGAGGTCTTTTTGTTGGGTGTAATATGCAAAAGAGAAAAAAATGATACAAACCTCCTGGCTAGCACATTTCTCCTACCCCTGTCTCCTAGCTAGATGCTTTCAGGGTTAAGACATTTCCTTCTGGGAAAAACATGGCTGGCCATGAAAGAGACTTAATGATTCTCCTGGTTAATGGCTTGAATACAACTGGCCCTCGTTCTTTGGTTATTTGTTTGAAGAAGAAAGTCAGAGGAACTAAATTGGGCCCCAGAGCATTTACTGAACAAATAAGATGTGCACCACAGCAATTCCATGTCTTGCCTGGGTCTCTGTCCTGTTATTTTTTCCTTCCCCAGCGTTCCTCCTCCCTAAACTTTTGCCCTCCTTAGTGTCATGAACGGTTTGTGCTCGACTGTTCAACTAAAGGTACCCACCAAGCAGTACTGCAGAGGCCTGGAAATCTGCTTCTGAAAAGATTACAGCCAAGAAAACCCTATGGAGCAGTTCTCTGTAAATACATAGGTTCGCTCTGAGTCAGAATTGGCTTGAAGGCAACTAACAACAACAATAACAACAACATACACTAGAACCTGGGACTTAAGTTTCCTTGGTGTAATTATTATTTAGTCAACTGTTTAATCCTGACTAAACTATTACAGTTCACAGTATCTGATGCTCTTCCATGCACAAGGATTATACATTTCCATTCTGTTCAACTCAGGCTTCCACGTGACTTGCTTTGGCCAACGAAATGTGAGCAGTAGTGAAGAGCATCACTTCCTGGAAGAAGTTTTAGGAGTCAGCATGTGGCTCCTCATAGTCTCTTTCCCCTTGTCCTCCAATCATTGAAGCCTGTGTGAAGATGGAAACTGAATCCATAAGTGACCACCACAAATAGGGCCCTTTTCTCAAATTCGATGCATATAAAGCATCAGAAAAATTACCTTTGTCTGTATGTCATTGGGATTTTGAGGTTGGTTGTTACTGCAGGATAACTTAGCCTAAATTGCTTGATACAATTATAGAACAAATATTAGTAATAATAAATGCCCAAAGATGTGTGTTCCTATATCAAATACAGTTATGGATTGAATTATGTCTCCCCAAAATACGTGTCAGGGTCCTAACCCCTATATCCGTGGATGTAACCCTGTTTGAAAATAAGTTTTTCTTTGTTATGTTAATGAGGCCATACCAGTGTAAGGTGTGCCCTAAACCTAATCACTTTCAAGTTACCAAAAGAGCAGATTAGAAGCAGATGCAAGCATATAGGAAAGACAGACACTGTGTGAGGATCGCCAAGAACCAGGAATGCCCTGGGCTATGAACATGGAAGGAATCAACAGGGCTGAGTCCCTGATTCAGAATTCTAGTCTCCAGAACTATGAGAAAATAAATTTCTGCTCTTTAAAGTCACCCATTTGTGGTATTTCTGTTATAGCAGCATTTAGGGAACTAAGACAAACGTTAAGTATAGAACTATGTTTAATTAATGTACTCAGAGCAGTACATTAGAAATATAAAAATACATGCAATATGATACTTCTTCTAGGTAGACAATCATAATCAACATTTTTTAGGAGATTCCCATAAACAAGTCTCCTTCTGCTCTTCTCTTTCTTTGAGGTGATATACTTATGAGCGAGATTCTAAGAAAACTCCAAAATGTTTCCTCCTCAGCTCTCCTTGTGGAATGAGTCTATATTGTATTATATTACTGCATTGCAGTGCACCGCTTGACACATAGTAGAAAGTTAACAAATAACCATTCAGTCAGTGAATCACTGTAGCAACGATACAATACTTTGCCCATAAAAAACCAAACCCATTTCTGTTGAGTCAATTCTGACTCACAGTGACCCTAGAGGACAGGGTAGAACTGCCCCATGGGGTTTCCAAAGCTGTAATCATTTTGGAAGCAGACTGCCACATCTTTTTCCCACGGAGCAGCTGGAACTCTTAACCACTGCACCAACAGGGCTCCTATTTTGCTCATAGAAACCATTGCGGTCAAGTCAATTCCGGCTCATAGCGATCCTGCAGGACAGAGTAGGACTGCCCCATAGAATTTCCTAGGCTGTAATCTTCACAGAAACAGACTGCCACATCTTTCTCCTGTGGAGCAGCTGGTCGGTTTGAACTGCTGGCCTTTCCGTTAGCAGCCAAATGCTTAATCACCATGCCACCAGGGCTCCCCACTTAGTCCATAAAAACACCAAACCAAACCTGTTGCCATCGAGCCGATTTTGACTCATAGTGACCTGACAGTGACCCTATAGCGCAGAGTAGAACTGCCCCATAGGGTTTCCAAGGAGCAGCTGGTGGATTTGAACTGCTGACCTTTTGGCTAACAGTCAAACTCTTAACCACTGCACCATCAGGGTTCCACTTTGCTAACAGCAGGTGCTAGAGAAATACCTGTTGAATTTGAACTGCATTGGGTTATAATTCTAAAGAATTTTTGGAAATTGAAGCTTTTTGTATCTCTGTGATCAATCCCACACATATCAGACTATTCTTTTCCCATTCTCTTAGTTTCTTAGTGCTGCTGTAACAGAAATACCACAAATAGGTGGTTTGAAAACAACAGAAATTTATTTGCTCACAGTTTAGGAATCTGGAAGTCTGAATTCGGAGCACCGGATATAGGGGAAGTCTCTTTCTGTCCTATCTGCGGGAAAATCCTTGTCTCAGCTTCCCTAGCCGTGGTGTGCCTGGGTCCTTTGGCAATCTCCACATGGCATGCATCTTTCCCTCAATTGTGCTTTCTTATCTCTACGTTATATCTCAAAAGCCCTACACTGATATGGCCTCATAAGCAGAGCAAAGGAAAGGCTTTTCCCAAGTGGGATTACATCCACAGGTACAGGGGTTAGGAATCCTTCACATATTTCGGGGAATACAATTCAATCCATAATACTCATCAAAATTTATAAACTGATTATTCAATGTTCACACATATATGTATGTTATTTATTGAAAATTAACTGTAATTTCATAATTATTTAAGCCCAGCTTATTTCTTGGTGGTGGCTTGCAAAGGTTGTCAAATTATAGAGAGCAAATGCTTCCCCTGTGGAGCTTTATGTTATTGCATATCCCTGGGTTTGGTACCCAGAAATTATGATTCCACAGGTCTTGTCTGAATCTGCATTTTTACCAAGTGCCCAGGGGACTCAAAGCAGGTCACCTGGACTACCTTGAAAAAAATTCTGCCAGAGCAGTGCTCCAAGGACTTTAACCTGCATACAGATGACCTGGGAACCTTGTTAAAATGCAGATTCTGATTCACTAGTTCCGGGGCCAGGGTGAGAATCTGCGTCTCTAACAAGCTTCCAGTTCATGCTGGTGCTGATGGTTCTCAGACCACATTTCCAGTAGCAAGGTAGTAAATTACATTTCATGTCCTTCTGAGTCTGTGGATGGAGATTTTCACCTGTACATAATTACTTCGATTTTTAAAATCAATTAGTTTGTACACACGTCAGTTAGCTCCTTATCTAGATTTCACACTGCCTGAGGCCAGGCATCAGACTAATTGTATTTTTCTCTTTTCCCCTACAGTTCCTATCACAGTGCCAAGCCCTTTCCTAGCAGGCTCTCAATAAGTGCTGTTGATTGATTGATGAAACTGCTCAAGAACAGCCGTAGAGCAACACAAAGCATATGATTATATGCAGTAAAATACCATTTTTACTGAATGACTTTGGATCAATGTCATAATGGATTTTCAGGGAAAATGAAAATTGACAATATACATTAAATTTTTTTAAAAACATCTCTTATTTGATTTGGAAATTGTGATCCAACATGCCAATAAATCTCTTTTTCCCCCTTTATGAACAAAATGGATTACACAAAAACTCAATTTAAAGTTATAATTAAAAGTACGCGAAGACTTTTATGTCACTCGAAGTTGGAATTTTTGTTACAGTGCTATTGTATAAAAGCTAGAAATCTGTTAGAGTATAAACAGTATGTACTTGTTGAGTAGACGTAGCATAAGAAAGTGATCCTAGCTGTAGATCCTGGCTGTAGGCATAATGTAGTCAAGATGAGAAATAACCCTGAAACAATGAAACTGGAAGGATTTTGCTTTCTTGTAGCTCAGCTATGTACTTACTGGCCCTGGGATACCCTTTTAGTAGACTACACTCATTTATTCATTCACTCACATTTATCTATTGGACACTGGCTTTGCTAGTCTATGTGCTCATTCATTCACCCACACTCATTCATTCATTCACTCACATATCTTTATTGCACACTTCCTATGCTTGTGCTCTATCAGTGATATATGGATGGCACCCCTGAGTTAACAGTCCAGTGCAAGATACAACAGACAGTCAATTATAATCCTGTGCAGCAGTTGCTAAAACGGGAGAAATACATGCTGCTACAGAGTCACATAAGGGGGATCTGAGGCATCAGAAAAGGTTCCAGGAGGGTGTGACATCTAAAATGAGACCTGAAGCACTTGGGCTGAGCCAGGGACTAGGGCAGGGCAGGTGGGCATGGGGGAAACACTTTCCCTGCTGAAGGAGCAGCATGTAGTAAGGCCCGGAGGTGATGGGGAGCTCAGTGTATTTGGTGAACTGGAGCTCCCTGGGATCACCTGAGTGTGAAAGGAGAGGGGGTAAAGATCATGCTGGATGGCAAACAGGAGTCAGATCATAAAGACTGCTTAAACCGTAGAAAGCTTTGCACTTTATCCTCAGTACTGTGTTTTAAACAAGAATAGCATGCTTCAATTTTTATTTTAGTAAGTTCACATATGGAGGACCTTTGTCCCTATGTGATAACACTAATGTGGTCCTCGTATTTGTGTTATCTATGTATGGATCTGTCTTCCAACTAGATTGTGACCTCCTGTAAAGCCAGGAGGAGTCCCTAGAGGTGCAAACAGTTGAGTGCTAGACTACTCACTGAAAGGTTGGGGATGTGAGATCAGTCAGAGGCACATCTGACGAAAGGCCTGGCAATCTATTTCTGAAAAATCAGCCACTGAAAACCCTATGGAGCACAGTTCTATTCTGACACACATGGGGCTGTCATGAGTTGGAAGTGACACAGCAGCAACTGGTTCGGTTTTAGTTTTTTAAATCAAGGCTATGTCTTTTTCAGTCTTAGTGAGTAACATGTACCAATAACAAATCGAACAAATAAAGTTTGTATAAGGACATGATGGTAATATCTAGGTGGGCTGCCTGCTATGGTTACTGAATGAATTCTCACTAACCATGACATGGAAGATGGTGTCAAATAAAATTTGGGATTAGAAAATAGTGATCTTTCCCATAGTCACAAAAAAAAGTCATTTAATTTAAACCATTCTTATCTTTGAGAGGAAACCCTGGTGGCATGGTGGTTAAGAGGTATGGCTGCTAACCAAAAGGCTGGCAGTTCAAATTCACCAGGCGCTCCTTGGAAACCCTATGGGGCAGTTCTACTCTGTCCTATAGGGTTGCTATGACTCAGAATCAACTCAGCGACAATGGGTTTTTGTCTTTGGGAAAAAGAAAATAATCACACTTGAAAATTTCTTGGAACAATCTGAACTAATGGTACAGCTGACCCAAAACACTGTCACAGTCTTCCTACAAATCCAATTCAATTTCTTTTGTCTGGGCTAGCAGGAAATTAACCAGACAAGTAGTTGGAGTTTGTTGTAATAACGCTTCTTAGCATTTATATAGTTCTTTCTGGCTTCAATGAACTTTGCAGACATTAATTACTTAATCATGAAGGCCACTGTGAGGTGGGAAAGCAAATATAGTTATCCCCATTTTGCAGATAAGGAAATTGAAAATGCAAAGGGGCGGCTCGCTGCAGATTGGTCTGCCAGTCAGCAGTAAACTCAAGATTAACTCCCAGAAGGCTACTACACAGTCCATTAGCCCAAATTGCCTCAAGACTAGAACTATTCCTGGAGTCCTGAAAGAAAAAGGACTCTGTATTACCATAAGGGAAAGCAAATATAGTAGCCAAAATTGTTCCCTTGTTTCTCCTTTTTTCCCTCCAAGCACAGAAACAATTTCATGGATCCTTGAGACAATACATTAACCTTGGGGCTGGATCCCATGCATGAGTAACCTGTTCCCCTGGTATAAATGAAGTTCTTTTTGCAGGAGCCTTCGTTTCTTGAGAATACCCAGGTACAATTCAGCAGATTCTTGCTTCCAAGCACTACTAAATGGTTCCCTTGTGGCTGGAAAACTTGGCCATTGATAGGATCTTGCCCCAGGGATTATTTCTCTAACCCAGTGGGGACTCCTGGGTATTGGAAATTAAAAGTTGCCCATTCCCCCTTTTATGACATTTGTTGATGGGGAATAGCCTGAAGCATCATGTGGGAGTATTTATTTCATAAAGGGCTTTGGAAGAATAGCTCATTCTGGGCTCAGCTTACTGGAAAGCTTGGAGCTACAAGTTGGATAAATTGGTATATGTCACATACACAGCTACAGCTACCAAGGATGTGGAAAACAACCAGGAGTTAAAAAGCAGTCCCAAACGGTGAGTTATAGCAAGATACACTTTATAGATACGTCATTGGCCAGACGGGAATATTAGCTGCATTTTAGCTGCTTGAAAGCCCTGGAGTGTGGGCTAATTAAGCTTAGAGAACCCTCAGAGATGTAACCAGGTGCTTTCCTTGCTGTCCTTGGGCACTGCTAATTGAATACTTAACATTTTCTATCCGTTGGGTGATTGGAAGCCATCAGGAAATCCCTAGAAATTCATTTGACCTCTTGAATTATTCTGGGTAGCAAACTATTAAAACATGTGGCTTCTCCTTAAGTAGTTTCTTTTTTCATTATTTACCATGAGATCTCCTTACCTATAACGGAAACCCTGGTGGCGTAATGATTAAGAGCTATGGTCTGCTAACCAAAAGGTCAGCAACTGGAACCCACCAGGCACTCCTTGGAAACTCTATGGGCAGTTCTACTCTGTCCTATATGGTCACTATGAGTCGGACTTGACACAAACGGCTTTTTGTTTTGTTTTACCTATAATTACTTCTCCATTAGGAACAAAGATCACCTTCTCAAAATCTCCTCACTCTAACCCCTTCATACCTCTGCTTCCTTTCTTCAAGCCCATTCTGCCTCCAACTTGCACTTTTAGTTTAGAAAGAGGAAAATTCTAGGAGTAGAAATAGGCTAAGAGGTGATCCCCAACCTTCAGAAAAAAAGAAATAGCATAGAAGACATTTTGGCAAAGGGATGAAAATATTCCAATGAGAATATTGTTTTTAGAGTTGCCATCAAGTCAGCTCTGACTCGTGGTGACCTATATATAACGGAAAGAAACATTGCCTGATCCTGTGTCATTTTCTTGAGCTCTGGTATGTTTGAGTCCATTGTTGTGGCTATTGTGTGGTGTCTTCCAAGCTATGGGGCTCATCTTCCAGCACTATAAACCCACTGCCGTCGAAGCAGACAATATTCTGCTGTGAGCCACAAGGTTTCACTGGCTAATTTTCAGAAGTAGATGGGCAGGCCTTTTTGCCCATTCTGGGAGCACTGGTGAAACCTGTCCAGCATGGGTGATGCTGCTGGGATTTGAAATATTGGTGGCATAACTTCCAGGCCCCAAACTAGAAAAGCAATGGTTTACACATTTATCTTGAACAAGTTTTTACTCCCTCCATCCCCAGAATCTCCTTCAGATTTTTATCAGAAATGAAAAGACTTTTTTTTTCTTCATTCTGCATAAAACATGTTATCCCAGAAGCTAAAACTGCAGGATTCACAGTTCATATAAAATAAAAAGTTTTAGAGTATGGTAAACTTAATTTTTTGGCCTTAGAAATAAATACCAAGAATTCTTGCTGAAACAGGAAATTCTGGTTCTGAAAGACACAGAGACTGAAACTGTAGTCCAAAGCAGAACAATCAGGTCTTTTTGAGAAACTCCCAGAGCTGTTTTGGAAAGAGAAGGATCAGCAGGGAAAGCTTGGGTATGTCTCAGACAAGGCTTGCTGGTTGTGGTCCCAGACTCACCACAGTTCCCTCCATGTTCCTATGAGTTACTGCTGTCCTTCTCACTCCAGGATTTAGTGGGATGCTAGTGGGTCTGAAGAGAGTGGCAAAGGCTGAACTTCAACAAAACGTTTGCCACTACAGACCATCTCATCTACGAAATTTTAGTAATTACACTGAGGTTGTTTGTTTCTGGAGTCCTTGGGTGGTACAAAAAAATTAATGTGCTCAGCTGCTAACTGAAAGGTTGTAGGTTCAAGTCCCACGCAGGGATGCCTCAGAAGAAAGGCCTAGAGATCTACTTCTGAAAAATCAGCCACTGAAAACCCTATGGGGCACAGTTCTACTCTAACAGGCATGGGGTTGCCACGAGTCATAATGGACTTGATGGCAACTGGCTTGTTTGTTTCCATTGCCCTTACAATTTTATACATTGAAACAATATGTATCCACCCTCTATTTTGTTGCTAGCGAAATTTTAGATCCAGTATATATACTGCGTATTATGTTAAATTAATGATTTAAACTTAAATGTCATGCTGAATGAGCTATACGATTAGTCTTTAAGTGTACTTGACATAAATATTTTAGAATTTTTTTGGGAAAGGTATATTTGGTACTAGGGAGATATAAGATAAATATTACCATATCAGGAAAGATGGTTTGTCAGTGAACATGTATATATTTCTTATATTGAGAATGTTGTGTTCCTTGATAATTTTCACCGAGAAGTATTTCAGGCAGTTTTAAATGGTGGCCCTAAAAATAAAGTAGTGGGCACTGAACACATGGATTGAATTAAGAACGGGTTCAATGCCAAGTTCAGTCATGTCTGAATAGTGAAAAGAGGTATTCATTTAAAAGGCTTGTTATTACCTTTTTTTTCCCCTGTGCTTTTTTCCACCTCCTTTTTTCCATTCTGATAACAAAAGTTATTTCAATAACTGTGATATACATTTTCTAAAAGATTCTGAGACAACATAAAATAGAAGTAAACAAGAAGTTGCAAAAAAAGTTTAAATGGAGAATAGGTTTGCTTTAGTAAAAATAAGCAACTTTTATTAAGCTTAGATCTAATAAAATATCATGAAGACTAGTCTTTGAGGCATAAATGATGATTTTTAGGGATGAATTTACTTACTCTTTATGAAATATGACTTCTACTTTTAGAAGAAATTATTTTGAAGTAAAAATTAAGTATCTAAGCAGCAAATAACTACTGCAAAATAAAATATTGAGTTAATTGTAAATGAATCAGAAACATATGTTTTAATTCTCCCTTATATATATAAAGCTTTGTAAATTAAAATAAAATGTTCTTCATAAATATGATTTGTATCAAGCCAAACCTCAAATATTTGAAAAGTGGTTCAAGCAATTTGACAAAGCTACAATTGAACTGAACAAACTGAAAATTAAAATGTATTTTAAAAAGGAGAAGAGCCATTGGTATATCTATTTGCATAGGAAAAATTAACATGGTCTGTGAAAAAAGTGAGTTGCTCTTGAGTCAGAAGATTTTGGTTGGAATAGTATATAAGCAAGTCACAGTCTCTCTGAGTTTCACATTTGCTCATCTGTAGCACCTGGTGATCAAGGTGATCTCTGGGTCTATTTCAGCTGGAAATTTCTGAAATACTGCAGAACAAATGAGATAATACACATACAAACACACATGCAAAAAACCCTGCTTCTGTCCAGTCGATTACAAGTATATTTTGTGTTTTTCTCAGTAACACTGTAATTTTCTTAAGCATAGAAATCATTTAGTTATATACTTAGCACAGTGGATGTCAACAAATAGCTAATTTAATGAGTTGCAACTTAGTAAATACATTTCCTTCAAAATCGAATTGCATAACTACATAGTTATATATCAATATTATATATATGTGTATGTATGTGTGTTATCTACATACATGCATACATACACACACATATACATGGTTCCCTGGATGGCGCATATGGTTAAGTGCTTGGTTATTAACCCAAAAGCTGGTGGTTTGAACTCACCCAGAGGTGCCTGGGAGGAAAGGCTTGTCCATCTGCTTCTGAAAGGTCACAGAGAAGAAAATCCTATGGAGTGCAGTTCTATTCTTCAACACATGGGGTCATCATGAGTTGGAATGAACTCGACAGCAACTGTTTTTTTTTATTTCGTTTGGTGTGTGCATGTGTGTGTGCTATATAGAATCTTTTGCATTTGAGATCATTTCTGAGGGTATTATTTGTATAGGTGTAAATTAATAAAACAATGGGTTGGGGACCACCAGCATCATGAAAGATTTATGAGCCTTCTTAGTTTTCTTGCTTTGTTAGCTAGAACACCAAGTACTGACCCTGTGTGGCCCTGGATAGAGCATTATGACTTGAGCTCAATTTATCGGGTATTCCCTGTTTCCACTGGAAGAAGATGTTAATCTTCCTCAAGTTTATCCTCTTATCATCACACTAGGCTCTGACTCACCCAAGAGTGAGCCATGTTTTCATAAGCTTAGAATCTCTGTAAAGGCTTTTCCAGACCAACCAAATAGTTCTAACTATAGTTAGTTGCTAATGAAGCTCTCAGTCCACAAACTATTAGCATTAGAGATGTTCAACTCTGTCTCTTAGCACCTTCGTGTCACCAAAACATGGACCTTTTACTAACCTATAATTCTGAGCTCAAGTCTGTCTACATTTTGAGGCTATAATATGACTTTGTCAGGAAGGAGAGAGAGAGACTTCCTGCATCGGGCAAAATTTGCGGTATAAGAAGATACTTGCTTCCTTTCTGGTACCCTTCCCTTCAATATCCATGAACTAGATTTCAACTCTCATTATCCTGGGCTTTCGATTTTTGCTGCCTGGCTCAACTCATTTAGGTTAACACTTGTTAACTTGAGCTAGTTATTGGAGCACCAGTGCAAACTCACGTCAGCTTTCTCTTGATCCTGAGGCCCCACCCTGCCCCAAACTAATAATTCTCCACATATACTCCTTGATTGTTACCAACTCTGTCAACAGATGCATCACTGCCTAAAATACAGCCACATTTTAAGCAGAAGAGTGGTGCATACAGATGCGATTGTTTAAAAAAAAAAAAAAAAACCTTTTCAAAAACTTAGAATCTTAAAACTAGAAAGATTCTTAAAGACAGTCTGCTGCACTCGTTTTCATATCTCATTCCACAAAATGGTAAGATTACAGAGATAGTTCAAGAACACTGTCATTGTTTGAGTCATTTTTTTTCCAATGTATATTTTATGTGTTTGTATATTATTAGAAATAAAACTGCTATAACATATTTGTGAGACCCCATGTATAACAGGCCTACATGTTATTTGGTCCTGCGCCATCCTCACGGTAGCAGGTATGTTTAAGCCCATTGTTGCAGCCACTGTGTCAGTCCATCTCATTGAAGGTCTTCCTCTTTTTCTATGACACCTGACTTTACTATGCATGATATCCTTCTCCAGGGGTCCCTCCTGCTAACACATCCAAAGTACGTGATAAGAAGTCTCACCGTTCTCATGTCTAAAGAGCATTCGGAATATACTTCTTCCAAGACAGAGTTGTTCATTCTTCTAAAAGTCCATGGTATATTCAATATTCTTTGCCAACACCATAATTCAAAGGCATCAGTTCATCGGTCTTCCTTTTTCATTGTCTAGCTTTTGTGTACATGTGAGGTGATTGAAAATACCATGGTTTGAGTTAGGTGCACCTTAGTCCTCAAAGTGACATCTTTGCTTTTCAACACTTTAAAGAGATCATTTGCCTCCCATTTGCCCAGTGCAATATAGGTCATTTAATTTCTTGACTGTTGCTTCCATGGGTGTAGATTATGGATCCAAGTAAAACAAAATCCTTACCAATTTTCAGTATTTTCTCCATTTATCATGACATTGCTTATTGGCCCAGTTGTGAGGATTTTTGTTTTCTTTGTATTGAGATGTGATTCATACCGAAGGCTATAGACTTTGATTTTTGTCAGTAAGTGCTTCAAGTCCTCTTCACTTTCAGCAAGCAAAGTTGTGTCATCGGCATATTGCATGTTGTTAATGAGTCTTCCTCCAATCCTGATGTCACATTCTGCTTTATATAGCCCAACTTCTCAGATTACTTGCTTAAAAAAAAAGATTGGACAAGTATGGTGAAAGGGTACATCACTGGCACACACATTTTCTGATTTTAAATCATGCAATATGCCCTTGTTCTGTTCAAAAGACTATCTCTTTGTCTATGTACAGGTTCCACATGAGTACAATAAGGTGCTCTGGAATTCCCATTCCTCACAATGTTATCCATAATTTGTTACGATCCACATAGTTGAATGCCTTTGTGTAGTCAATAAAACACTCGTTAAACATCTTCTGGTACTCTCTGCTTTCAGCCAAGATCCATCTGACATCAGCAATGATATCCCCAGCTCCATGTCCTCTTCTGAAACTGGCTTAAATTTCTGACAGTTCCCTGTTAATGTAAAGCTGCAGCCCTTTTCCAAGTATCTTCAGCAAAATTTTTTGCATGCGATATTAATAATATTGTCTGATAATTTCTGCACTCTATTGGGTCACCTTTGTTTGGAATGAGCATGAATATGGGTCTCTTCCAGTCAGTTGGCCAGGTCGCTGTCTTCCAAATTTCTTGGCATAAATGAGTGGGCTCTTCAGCATTGCATCCATTTGTTGAAGTATCTCAATTGGTAGTCTGTCGATTCCTGGAGCCTTGTTTTTTGTCAGTGCCTTCAGTGTAGGTTGGACTTCTTTCAGTACCATCAGTTCTTGATCATATGCTACCTCCTGAAATTGTTGAGCGTGGACCAGTTTTTTTTTTTTTTTTTTGGTACAATGACTCTGTGTATTCCTTTCATCTTCTTTGAATGCTTCCTGTGTCTTTAAATATTTTGCACATAGAACTATTCACTATTGCAACTCGAGGCTTGAATTTTTTCTTCAGTTCTTTCAGCTTCAGAAATGCAGAACATGTTCTTCCCTTTTGGTTTTCTATCTCCACGTGTTTGTATACTTCATTATAGTACTTCTCTCCCCCCCCATATTGAGACATCGGTAATAAGGAGGAAAACTAGATGCTCAGCGAGTAGATTGGTGCATGGTTAATTACAAAGGCAAGAAGAGCAGGAAGAACATTCAGAAATATTAAAAGTGGAGCCAATTTCAAGGGATATATATCTTCTTAACATTCACTTACAGCATTGTTTACAGTAACAACACAGTTGGGCACACAGGAGACTATTTAAATTACAGTGGAGTTATGCAAAGGGATACCATGTGTTACGTGATTCCTGGGTGGCATAAGCAGGCACTTGACTACTAACTGAAAGGTTGGGGTCTGAACCCACAAGGAAACAGCTAGAAGAGAGGCCTGGCAATCTGCTTCTGAAAAGTCACAGCCTTGAAAACCCTATGGAGCATTCTACTCTGCATACATGGGGTCAGCATTGGTAGCAATCGACTCAACAGCAGCTAGCACTCAAAACAACCAACATGTGCCATTAAAAATGAAGCAGTATAAGAATAAGCAATATCATGGAAAGGTTATCATGATGTTTGATGAGTACAAAAAAAAAAAAAAAAGAACAGTTTGTAAAAATGTGTAACTTTATACTTTATATTATACATTTTTAAATATATCACGTACACATATACTGAAAAGAGACTGCTGTTGTTGTGTGCCTTCAAGTCGATTCCAACTCATGGTGACCCTATGTGACAGAGTAAAACTGCCTCATAGAGTTCCTTAGGTTGAAATCTTGATGGAAGCAGATCCCCAGGTCTTTTCTTCTTGGAGTGGCTGGTGGGTTAGAACCACCGACTTTTCGGTTACCAACCATTGGGCCAACAGGGCTCCTTGAAAGAGACTAAAAGGATATTAACCAAAATAGTTCTGGGTTTATTTGAGATGACGAGATAGCATATGATTTTTGTATTTTAATTTTTGCAGAACAGAAGTCATGTATCTCTTTCATAATAATAAAAAACAAATAAAAGAATATTTTATCTTGTAATTTTTTCGGGGGGGGGGTAAGAAAGGCTTAGTTTCCTCCTTAGTCCTTCATTATTGGTCTTTGTGATTTTGCCATGCTTATTGAACAGCCAGTCAAATAAAGCAGAAGGATTTGGCTCTGCAGATAACTATAAAAGTCTTGAGGTGTGTTTGGTAAAAACTGTGGATGCAAGTATCATATTCAGCTGGCTTGTGCCTATTAGAGATAAAAAGTCCCTTACCCTGACACTCATGGGGATACTTCAATGCGGCCTCAGATTCTGGCTGTGTTTTTTCCTGCTGAGGATTACACAGGCTTAGCACACTTAATCCATAAATGATTTTTGGCTTCCAAATGTGTTTATTTCTTTTTGTAAGGGTTGACACTCTGGGGAGGTCTCAACTTAGAAGGTCTGTACCTCTGCATACTTGTCACTCATTAATTTAACTCCTGTTATTTGCTACAGTTGTGACTTTAGACCAACCTGTAAATGTCAAGCACTTTCATTATCTCTGGTGGCACAATGTACCTAAGGTATCAGCTGGAGGTCTGCCTTTTGTGCCAGTCTCTAGCTGCAAGAGGAACTACATGGAATAAGGTCAGAACTGTGAAACCCTTGTTATGCATTTGGCAGGCACATGCTCTTCTAGGAATAACTCTGATATTGGGCCACGGTGTTGATAGCCCGATGGTGGCTACATCTGGGTGACATATAATCTTTGACTGCACTGATATAAATGAGCACTGAAACACCATACCATAAGTCTATCTACGTCATTAACAACCCTCACTACTGTCCTCCACCTTCCCGCCCCTGATAAACACAAAGTGCAAATGTTTTACACTGATGCAATGTCCAAGTCACTTAGTAAGCTGAAAGAAAGCACAATGCAGCATCTTGAAAAATGAATATAAAATTATTGCAAAATCTCTGAAAGGGAAACTAATTATGAAAATCTCCATAGCACATAGCTGAACCAGATACACATGGACAATGAGCACACAGAATGAATATTTTAATACTATCTTTGAAAATATGACTTAAGTCAAAAATCATGATATCAGACTCAGATATTAGAATCTTCAATTGGTAAGCCTTCAAAAACCAAAGCCTTCAAATCTATTGAATTAACAGATAAATATTCTTTTTTGCTCAGAGGTATACCTATAAGAATTCCCAGGCACTGGCTCACTATGTAGCCTTGACATCAGATAATTTTGATCAAGATGTAAAATTCATTTTGGCTGTTGTTGTTAGTCAGTTCTGACTCATAGCGATCCTATGTAGAATAGAACAAAACACCGCCCAGTCCTGCACCATCCTCACAATTATTATTATTGAGCCCATTTTTGCAGCCACTGTGTCAATTCATCTTGTTGAAGATCTTTTTTTTTTTTTTTTGCTGACCCTCTACTTTACCAAGCATGGTGTCCTTCTCCAAGGACTGGTAACATGTTCAAAGTATGTGGGTGAATCTTTGTTACCCTCACTTCCAAGGAGCATTCTGGCTAATTTCTTCCAAGACAGATTTGTTCATTCTTTAGGCAGTCCATTGTATAGTCGGTATTCTTAGCCAACAGCATAATTCAAAGCCATCAATTCTTCTTTACGCGTTGTCCAGCTTTGCCATGCTTATGAGGAAAATGAAAATATCATGGCTTGGGTCAGGCACACTTTAGTCCTCAAAGTGACATCTTTGTTTTTTTTTTTTTTTTTTTAACACTTCAAAGAGGTCTTTTGCAGCAGATTTGCCCAATGCAATATGTCATTTGATTTCCTGACTGCTGCTTCCATGGGTGTTGATTGTGGATCCAAATAAAATGAAATCCTTGGCAACTTCAATCTTTTCTCAATTTATCATGACATTGCTTATTGGTTCAATTGTGAGGATTTTTGTTTTCTTTATGTTGAGGTGTAATCCATACTGAAGGCTGTGGTCTTTGATTTTCATCAGTAAGGGCTTCAAGTCCTCTTCACTTTCAGCAAGAAGTTTGTGTTATTTGCATATCGAAGGTTGTTAATAAATCTTCCACCAATCCTGATGCCACATCCTTCTTCATGTAGTCCAGGTTCTTGGATTATTTGTTCAGCATACAAATTGAATAAGTATGGTGGAAGGATGCAACCCTGACACACACGGTTCTTGATTTTAAACCATGCAGTATCCCCTTACTCTGTTCGAATGACTGCCTCTTGGTCCATGTACAGGGTCCTCGTGAGCACAATTAAGTATTCTGGAACTCGCATTCTTTGCAATGTTATCCGTAATTTGTTATGATCCTCACAGTTGAATGCCTTTTGCATAAACAGTCAATAAAAAGCAGGTAAATATCTTCCTGGTATTCTCTGCTTTCAGCCGAGATCCACCTGCCATTAGCAATGAAATCTCTGGTTCCATGTCTTTTTCTGAATCTGGCTTGAATTTCTGACAATTCCCTGTCGACGTACTGCTGCAACCACTTTTGAATGATCTTTAGCAAAATTTTACTTGTGTGTGATATTAATGATATTGTTCGATAATTTCTCCATTCTGTTGGATCACCTTTCTTTGGAACGGCCACAAATATGGATCTCTTGCAGTGGGTTGGCCAGGTAGCTGTCTTCCAAATTTCTTGGCATAGATGAGCAAGCACCTCAAGGGTTGCACTCATTTGTTGAAACATGTTAGTAGGTATTCCATCAATTCCTGGCACCTTGTTTTTCACCAGTGCTACAAGTGAGCATTTACATTGTTACAGTGATGCTGTTGGATGAATGTGGGATTGGGAGGCTTGTGCATCTTGGTGGAGAGGAGGGTAAACATCAGTATAATTGCAAGCAAGAGGCTCAATACCTGTTTTAGTCAGGGCCAAATCCAGAGGAATTGTTTATTAGAACATGTGAGAAGAAAACCCAGTCTCTCAAGTTGGTAAGGGTGAAGTCAAGGCAAGTTGCAGCTCTACTCAAATGGGACCTCAGTACAGTGCTGCGGGCCCCCCAAATAGGTGATGGGTAATTTTGGATGCTTTCATAGAAAATGTGAATGGTGTTTCTACTATAACAATTACTTTGCCATTGTTGATGAATTTTTGTATGGATATTTGAGCTTTTTAACCTTTTAAAATTTGTTTCCAGAAATTCTAGCTTTGAGAGTATGCATGCTACAAAGCCCAATAGTCTGGGGTCAGTAAAGGCTGGGGAGTGCAGCTTACCTGTCATGGCCTCTGGGCTAGTGAGGAGTTTGTCCTTCAATCATGGGCACAATCACGCTTTCTAGAGGCTTCTGGGTTGTCAGGCTCACTGTTTAAATGTAAGTCTTTTCCCCAGATAAAGATATCAACAAGTACTTCCTGCCTTTTGTCGCCTCTTCTCCCCCCACCCTCCACCACCACTGCCAAATTAAGGAATCTCTGCATGCTCTTCTGAAAAAAATTTTTTGTAAATACACTTGTGAGCACTCCTTTACTGAACTCCGTAAGTTATAAAAATGAAAGACTATTTTTTAAATTTGATTTCTGTCTTCACTTTAAATGAGTTTAAAGAAGGATGACAAACTTTTAGAACAACACCTGAAAAATACAGTTTTCAGTATGTCACTAATCAGTCTGGCCCACGAACATCTTCTCAAAGACTGCTTTACAATATTTAGGGCCCAGAATGTCTGTGCGTATAATGTTCATTCTCTACTCAGGAATGGAATTTGAAGAATGCCTCTCACAAACAAAAATTCAATACTTCTAATCTTGTTCTCTTGAAACAGGATTTAATAAATAAATAAATAAATAAGTCCTCTCAGAATATATCAGGAATAGTTTGAGATTTTTATTTTGTCATCAAAATGCAAAAATCTTACGCTTTCATATTACTTTTGTTTCCCAAATCACCGCCATCATCTTTTTCCCCTTCTTCACAAAAATGAACCTCCTTTAATCTTTGCCCCCAAATTCAGTTCTTGGCAGTCTCCTTTTTCTTTTATTGAAGCTATCGCTTTGAAAGCATTGAATAAATCTGACATTTAAACTCCTCCAATATATTGTCATATATATTTCCACTGCCAGGAGCCTAGAGGCTTATGTTAAAATATAGCTTGGGGTATAGAAACTACTGCTAAGGAAAGTAAGTCATTTCGTTTCTTTTTCTTTGCAAGAAATAGTTGGCCTTGATCTGAAAGACTACAGGGAGCTATTTTTTTTTCCTCCCATTTTAGAACTCCTTTGGTGTAAGGAAACCCTGGTGCTTCTGGGTTGGTGTAAGAATCCGTAGAGGTGATGACCCATTAACCCCTTTTCCTAAGACAAAGGCCATTAACTCAGGCCAAATTTGGGGATGCCTGAATAGACTCCATTTTGACAAGTTTTAAGTGTCCCTTATAGTGGCTGTGTCCCTGGGTGGTGCAAAAGGTTAATGCACTAGACTGCTATCCAAAAGGCTGGAAGTTCAAGTCCACCCAGGGGCTCCTTGGAAGAAAGGCCCGGCTCTCTACTTTTAAAATATCAACTATTATAAACCCTATGGAACATGATTCTACCCTGACACACTTGGGGGTATCCGTGAGTTGAAATTGACTCCATGTCAACTGGTTTATAGTAGGTTCAAGGTTGTACAGCATCATAAAAATCCTACAGCTAGAAGAGACCTTAGAAATTCTCTCCTGTGCCTTATTTTTAGAGATGAAGAGAGGAAAATATAGAAAGGTTAAAGGGGTAGCTTTTTGGGGCAAATGAAAGCAATTTTGGGTTGAGCCAGAACTAAAATTCAGGCAACTTCACTCTAGAGTTCAGTCTTACGGTGTTTCACATGGGATGTAAGCAGAAGGCCTTAGTATCTTCACTTTGAGATTTGAGTGAGGGCATACATGTGGGCAATTAAAGGAGTTCTGGTGGTGCAGAGCTTAAAGCACTAGGCTGTTAACCCAAAGTTTGGTGGCTCGAACCCACCAGCAGCTCCTCTGGAGAACGATGTGGCAGTCTGCTTCCATAAAGATTTACAGCCTTGGAAACCCTATAGGGCAGTTCTACTCTGTCCTGTATGGGTGCTACGAGTTGGAATCAACTTAAGGGCAGTACGCTAATGCCTAAACAGCAGTAGGCATCCTGGTAGAGTGAAGTGTGGGCTCTGCGGAACTCCCAGAAACTGCTTAGGGAGAAGGAAGACTGATTTCCTTCCCCATCTAGCTTGGATACATGATCTACAAGTCACTCTAGCTCCTAGGAGATGACCCCCTGTAGGGGACCTGAGAAGGGAATCTTAATGGGAGGCCAATCTCTGGCTCTGTGTGAAAGGACAGCTGGTGAGCCCCATCAGACATTCCATTCCAGCATCAGGCACAGAGATGGCTGTTGTTGTTGTGTGCTGTCCAGTAGATTCCTACTCATAGTCAACCTATAGGGCAGAGTAGAATTGTCCCCTAGGGTTTCCTAGGCTGTAAATCTTTATGGGAACAGATCACCAGGTCTTTTCTCCTGTGGAGCCGCTGAGGGGTTTGAGCCACCAACCTTTCCCTGACATTTCCATCTCAGTGCAACAGAAATGAAGGTGAAGAGTGGCAAAAGAAAAAAAAAAAAGCCATACTATGGCAGAAAACACTGGTGGTGTAGTGGTTAAGAGCTCCATCATCTAACCAAAAGGTAGGCGGTTGGAATCCACCAGGCACTCCTTGGAAACCCTATGTGACAGTTCTACTCTGTCCTATGGGGCAGCTATGAGTCGGAATCGACTGAACAGCAATGGGTGGTGGTGTGGAGAGCAGAAATGGGAGCAGTATCCACAGATGATACAGTTTAAGCACTGAATTTAGTAGGTTTACCAAAGTCTCAGAGACAGTGGAATTTATCCTTGGCAGTCTGATTCTAAAGTCCTCACTCTTAGTCAACCCTTTTGTTACTATTGTATTAATGGTATTCCAGCCACTGTTCATGCCTCCAGACCTCGGAACCCGTTGCCGTCCAGTCAATTCCTACTCATAGCTACCCTATAGGACAAAGCACAACTACCCCATACGGTTTCCAAGAAGCGCCTGGTAAATTCAAACTGCCGAACTTTTGGTTAGCACCCATAGCCCTTCACTACTATGCCACCAGGGTTACCCTGGACCTCAGAGATGAGGTGTTATTCTGTCAAGGTGGGTTCTTTTTGGATTGGGGTAAGCTCAGCAGACCTGAGTTGGATCCTCATTGTTGTATGGATTGAGCATTCTATCAGGTGATGCTTCCTGGATGTGTTAGTTTTGTAAGCTTTTGCTTTTATTTATTTATTTTTCAATTTCTGTGAGAAAAGGCTTGCAAGAATAATGATGGCTTTCTTGTGTGATAGTTAGGGAGCCCTGATGGGTTTGTTCGTTTGTTTCTGTGTCATATTTGGAAAACCAGAGGTTCCCCCATGTAACCTAGCACACAGGCGTTCACAATAAATTACTTATCTAGCTCTCGTTGGTATATTGTCGTGCCATGAATCAGGTGTGCCACAGTGGCACTCGCCTTATTGGTGGCTTGTGTTACCAGGTCACATTTTTCAAAATCCATACTAAAAAAAACAAAAAACCAAACCCATTGCCTTCAAGTCGATTCCGATTCATAGCGACTCTATACTACCGACCAAAAATTTAAATAGTAAGCACACATCACAATACTAAAAACACATGGCAACAACAACAACAAAAAAAATTAAGGAAAAAAAATATGCAGTAACTAAATTAAGCCAACCTACTCTCCAAAATAAAATATCAGAAGACACGTGGAATGGAGAAACAAAACTAGAGGCAGCACTTTTAGAGAGCAAGGAAAGAAGAAGCAAGCATTCCCTGCCTTCCTCTATAGGTACCAGACACATCGTGGGTTGGCAAATTTGTCCTGTAAAAAGGCAGATAGTAAATATTTTTGGCTTTGCGAGGCTTACGGTTTCTATCAACTACTTTATTTTTAACTCAAAAGCAGTCATAGACAATATATAAATTAATGGGTGTGGCTATTTCCTAATAAGTTTATTTACAAAAGCAGGCAGCAGGCTGGAGTTTCTTGAGGCTCCAATGGTGAGAGATGGAGAAAAGCAGTAAAAGGTTTGCTCTGTATATCTCTTAGGGTGGTTCTGAAGATTAAATGAATTAGTATATACATAAAGTTCAGAGTAGTCCCTGGCATCTAATAAATTCAAAATAAATTATTGCCATTATTTTTATTGCTATTGTTGATTTTATATGCATTTTTTTGGGGGGAGGGGACCAATTCATGTAAGTGTCCACAGGACAATTACTAGAAGTATTTCATGTTCAAAATTATCAAGCACCCTCTCCAATTCTATTTAAAGAAATACCATAATTTTGACATAAGAAAATTTTCTCTGTTAGGCAAAAGGTAATAAAGAGAGGTTCTGAGAAGAGACAGGAACTAACCAGTATACAGATCAAGCTGATGAAAATTTTGATAGTTTATTGTGTTCCTGAAATATTACCAAAGTCAGCATGTTAAATTTTAAACTGAAATGCAGTTTTTCATAAAAATTAATTCTGTCAATACACAGATATTCTCAGTATTCCTAATTTTTTCAATTTAAGAAATAGATTAATCACCTAACTGACCACTTGTCCCTAGTGTATTTGAAACTAGCCTAGAAATTCATTCATTCAACCAAAGTATTGAATGACTTCTATATAGCTGACACTTCTAAATGCTGGGGATAAAACAGTAAACAAAAGTAAAAAATAAATCTGACCTCAAGCAGGTTACATTCAGACCATATTAAAAATATAATATGCTCCATAAAATGCCATAGTGATCACCTACTCAGCACAAGTTAAAGATAAAAAGAAGGTGGGGACCATATTTTGGGGGGCAGCTAGGTCAATCGGCATAACATAATTTATTCAGAAAATGTTCTACATCCCACTTTGGTGAGTGGTATCTGGGGTCTTAAACGGTTGCAAGTGGTCATCTAAGATACATCAGTTTGTCCCATCCCACTCGGAGCAAAGAAGAATGAAGAAAACCAAAGACACAGGGAAAATACTAGCCCAAAGGACTAAAGGACCAAATGAACCAGAGACTCCATTAGCCTGAGATCAGAAAAACTAGATGGTGCCCGGCTACCACCAATGACTGCCCTGACAGGAACACAACAGAAAGTCCTGGACAGAGCAAAATGTAGAACAGAACTCAAATTCATGTGGAAAAGACCAGATTTAATGGTCTGACAGAGACTGGAGGAACCCCTGAAACTACAGCCCTGTTAACCCTGAACTGAAACCATCCCCGGAGCCCACTCTTCAGACAAAGATTAGACAGGACTGTAAAACAAAAAATAATACACATGATGAATGTGCTTCTTAGTTCAATCAGACATATGAGACCAAATGGGCAGCTCCTGTTCAAAGCAGGATGAGAAGGCAGAAAGAGACAGGAACAGGTCAAATAGACACAGGGAACCCGGGGTGGAAAGGGAGAGTGTGCTGTCACATTGTGGGGACTGCAACTAACGTCACAGAACAATATGTGTATACATTTTTTAATGAGAAATTAACTTGAGCTCTATGCTTTCACCTAAAGCACCAAAAAACAAAACCAAAAACAAACCCATTGCCATTGAGTCAATTCCAACTTATAGCAACCATACAGGACAGAGTAGAGCTGCCCCACAGGGTTTCCAAGGAGCTCTGGTAGATTTAAACTGCCAACCTTTCGGTTTTTTTACTCCTTGCTTTTTCACTCCTCTTTCTTTTTCATTCTTCTTCTCTCCCTCCCCCTTTCCCTTCTTTCACTCCTGCTGCTGCTGTTGCTTCTCTACTTCTTCCTCCTCTTCCCTTCTTCTTCCTCCTTTCTCCTCCTTCTTTCTTCCTCTCCTTCTCCTGTTCCTCCTCTCTCTTTCTCTTTTTTGCCCTCCTCCTCTTCCCCTTCCTGCTCCTCCTCCTCCTATTCCTCTTTCTTTCTTTTTCCTGAAATATTGCCCTTTGTTCAGAGTTGGAAGGAAGTCCAGTGGCCCGAGCAGTTTTATTTACACTAGCATTTTCTAAGTTTTATAATTTCCTATTAAGGGACTGTTTTTATTTTTTCTCAGAAGAGTTTCAAAATAGCTTCTTTATACTATTTTCAAGGTAAAGTAGCAAGTTCATCCAATGAATTTCTGCCTTATTTTCTAATCATAGACTTTCGTTCTAGAAAAGTCCTTACTCCATTCCAAGTGAAATTGCTAAGATTAAAGTTCACTCTGTGTCTTGTAGCTCTATTGAATCCTTTTTCCTTATATGTGTGAGCCTGCTTAAAGTTGTTAGCATTGTAGACTTGGAATTCTAAGTATTAAATTCTTTGGCTAAGTCTGTACATTGAAAATCCAAATACAGCAGAAATAATCTAATGTTTTTGGCCATCTTCCTGATGAACGAGTATTTTGATTAGGTGATCTTTAAGTGAAGGTCACTGTGGGATGATAAAATGGAGCCCTGGTGGTACAGTGGACTGCTAACCAAAAGGTTGATGGTTGGAAACCACCAGCGGCTTTGAGGGAGAAAGATGTGGTGGTCTGGTTCCATAGAGATTTACAGCCTTGGAAACTCTGTAGGGTCACTATGAGTCAGAATTAACTCATCGGCAGTAGGTTTGTTTTTGGTGGGATGGTACATTTATTAGTGGAATCCAATATGGCATATGGCTAGTGAGAAGGAAGTCTAGTAAGTCAAGCAGCCTGGGTTCAAATCCCAGATCCACATTTTACAAATGTGTGCTATTGAGCAATTCATTTGAACTCTTGGAATCTTAATTTCCTCATCTGTAAACAGTCATGGCAATACCTATCTCATAGACTTGTTGGGAAATAGTGCATGCATGACACTTTGCTCTCAGTAGGGTGGAAATGTTCAATAAGTGAAAACCGATGTCAATAGTAGTACATATACTTTGTTCCATTCACAGTGCCTAAAAGAATCTCAACACATAAATGACTCTCAGTAAAAAATGAGTATATCCTAATGAACTGGTTTAAGAATGCCAGCATGGTTTTTATGTCTTTTTTTCCCCCATTTTTCTGGTATTTTCCTTTGCAGTCTTTTTTTTATAAATACTTTTTAAAAATACTTATTTCACAGGTGCTTTGCCATAGGACTAAGACCATGAGTTAAAATCAACTCAGTGGCAACTAACAGTAGTAAAATGTCACCAAGGGTGTATATATGCTAGAGGCAGTTGTTGAAATCTCTTATTAGATTCATCCTGGAGGCACTGTCTGGGCTTTTTTTTTTTTTGGTACTTATCGCAGAGACTGAGTTCCAAGTAGTAAGGCTATACAATAATCCAAACGATACATGCGTATTTTTAACTGAAACATCCTGTCCTCAAAACAATCTTTTGGTTGGAAAGTCAAATTTCCAGTTAACAATGAATCAGTAGTGAT
Source organism: Loxodonta africana (assembly GCF_030014295.1). Classification (NCBI taxonomy): domain Eukaryota; kingdom Metazoa; phylum Chordata; class Mammalia; order Proboscidea; family Elephantidae; genus Loxodonta; species Loxodonta africana. Next base: position 78,592,881 of record NC_087345.1, on the reverse strand, counting down.
GTTAATTCCTTCATCCGATTTAATCGTAAAGCACTGAGCATTAAGTTTTACCATCTACCACATAGAACAAATGTTTAGACTGCCTCAGAATGAATCTAGACACACCCCGAGGAACCCGGGCTGTCCCTGGGTGCCACAAATGGTTAAAGCACTTGACTGCTAACCAAAAAGTTGCACATTACAGTCCTTCCAGAGATGCCTTGGAAGAAAGGCCTGGTAATTGAGCTACTTCCAAAAAAATCAGTCATTGAAAACTGTAGTGCAGTGAATCGATTTTATATGCCTTTCTAGCCATGGTCTTGTAACTTCCACAAAATGATCAGCTGGGCCTCAATCTTTCAAGGAATTCGTCAATTACTATGCAAATTGAGTGATTTGTGGTCTACTGGGAGGAATTGATCAGTTCATGGTCATGGTGGGAGGACCATGCCTTGAATTTGACAAGTAGGCTTACATAAACGCCAACCCCACAGAGGCTAAAGGAGACTCACTACCATCAAGAAGAGTCTGGAGAAGAGCATGACATTTGGGCCTGGGGTCCCTACACTGAGAACCTCCTAGACCCTGAAAGGAGATCTGTAACATTGAAGATGGCACAAGATAGTGAGAGACAGCAGCAGTGAGCTGCGAGCCCATGAGGGAGAGCTGAGTACCTTCATGCAGGAGGCTTGCCGAGGGAGCTAGAACAGCTATAACACTTGTGCAGGGCAAGAGAGGCCTGAATGTATCCTGTGCAAGGGTTTCACATCTTCCCCCCTGGACAGCAGGGGGCCCAGGTAATGTGGCGGCAAGAAAGCTTGGCAGGCACGGATAGTGTGGCAGGAGCGCCGGCAGCAGAGGCTCAGAGGGGCCTAGTGGCAGAGGCTCAGGAAATCCTGTGCAGGGATCTTTCCGTGGGAAGGCAAGGCCCAGTGAGCCCCAGAGGCCCAGTGGCAGAGCAGAAGCCTCGGATAGCATAGCAGCTGGAGGCAATGGTGACATGGACGCTGTATCTGATCTGAACCACAGCACACCTGCTCAGCTACGTAAGAACGGGCATGGATAATTTGGGGAAGGGTAAATGTTTCTCCTTGGAATCTGTTATTGTTTACTGCTTGCTTTCTATAAATAGTAATAATGGCTTTCACTTCGCCATCGCTGTGAAAATCTCTTGTGTGTCTGGCTCGATCGCAGATGAGTGTAGTACCCACATAATGACTGATGCCAGTGGGTACATGTGTCTCATTCCTAGCAGTCTAACGGCTGCCTGGAAGTTTGAGGCACAGCCTGTTTGCACGTGGAATGCAGACAGACCGACTTAGGCAGACAGAAGAACTATGGAGCGCAGTTCCACCCTAACACACATGGGGTCACCATGATTTGGAATCAACTCATGGCCACTGTTTTTTTTTTTTTTTTAAATGAACTTTATGCACTTTCACAATGTTTTCATAGATTTATAAAACCTTAGTAACAGTAGACTGACTTCATAGACAACTGAGTTCTGAGTAACAATCTGGAAGAAAGAAAAAGTAGTTCTATTTTTCTTTTCTGAATGTTCCCAGATGCGTAAGCTAAAAAGTGGAGCCCTGGTGGTACAGTGGTTCAGAGCTACGGCTGCTAATCAACAGGTAAGCAGTTCAAATCCACCAGGCACTCCTTGGAAATCCTATGGGGCAGTTCTACTTTGTTCTGTAGGGTTGCTATGAGTTGGAATCGAATCAATGCAATGGGTTTGGTTTTTTTTTTTTTTGAAGCTGAAAAGCAAAGCCTAGTTTTAAGCAGGACTAAAGAAACCACACTTTTTTTTTTTAACAAAAGAAATATTACATTGTGGCCAAAAAGAGTCCCTTTCTAGAAGTTTAATTACCATGTCTACATTGGCTGAGAATAAAATGTTTGGGAAACTGTTTCAATATTGCAATGCAAGCTGGTTAACCATGCCACAGAAAATTTCAACATCTATGAAAATCTGTCTGTCATTACCAACACCAACCTAAACCACACTTCACTGTGCTTGAAAATCCCTACAACTATTTTGCATTTTGGGTGATGAGAGACAATTTAGAAATACTTTTTATGTCTGGCACAGAACAGTGTTGATCTGGGAGATAAAATAAATGTAGGTTTCTGGTCATATGCAACCCTCATTGACACACATTTTGCTTGGCGTAGTGTCTTGGACCAACCTCATCATTTATAGAAGGGAACTGATGCCCAGAGAGAGAAAATAACATGTCAGAGAGCATTATTGACAGTCAGTAGCCCAGAATGGAATTCTGAATACTTTTAATTTATTAGTATTGCTCTCAATTTATTTTTAAAAAGTGTTTCTTTCATAAAAGGGATTCAAAAGTTACATTTAGTATTTTCATACTTTCTTCTTCTAGAAACACCTCCAATGCTTACTTTTCCCCTACTCTATGGAGAATCCAGTGAATAAAAGAAAGAATAAAAACCAAGCCACTGTGGAGTCAATTCCGACTCATGGCGATCCCATGTGTGTCAGAGTACAACTGTGCTCCATAAGGTTTTCTGTGGCTGTGACCTTTCAGAAGTAGATTGTCAGGCCTTTCTTCCAAGGCATTGCTGGGTGGATTTGAACTGCCAACCTTTCAATTAGTACCTGAGCACTTAACTGTTTGTACCACTCAAGGACATTTTTTAAAGAATGAACAGAAAAAAAAAAATCCTAAATTAGAATTCTTATAAGGCATGGTATTTTATCATCTTTCTTTTTGGCAAACCATTATTATAATGAGAAAAACCATGAAGAGCCTTAGATACTCATCTCAGCTGATCTGTGTGTTCTCCTTCTTGAGAGCAGATCCACAACGGCCACAATCAGGAGGTTGTTTGGTTAACCTGGACTCCAAGCAAGGTGTCTTAGTCATCTAGTGCTGCTATAACAGGAATACCACAAGTGGATGTCTTTAACAAAGAGAAGTTTATTCTCTCACAGTCCAGTAGGCCAGAAGTCCAAATTCAGGGTGCTGGCTCCAGGGGAAGCTTTCTCTCTCTGTTGGCTCTGAAGGAAAGTCCTTGTGATGCATCAGTCTTCCCTTGGTCTGGGAGCATCTCAGTGCAGGAACCGCAGACCCAAAGGATGAGCTCTGCTTCTGGAGCTACTTTCTTGGTGGTATGAGGTCCCCATGTCTCTCTAATCACTTCTTTCTTTTATATCTCAAAAGAGATTGGCTTAAGACACTACCTAATCTTATAGACCTCATCAATATAACTGCTGCTAATCCATTTTATTACATCATAGTGATAGGGTTTACGACACACAGGAAAATCACATAAAATAGTGGACAATCACACAATATTGAGAATCATGGCCCGGCTAAGTTGACAGATATTTTGGGGGACACAATTCAATCCATGATGCAAGGGAAGTGAGTTTGGACGATCTAGGACCTGGGGTCAGTAACAATGCTAACTTGAGACATCCCTTTCTATATGCACACAGGCCAGATATTAGCATTCGTTCCTCTGACCAATACAAAAGAAATCCCTGAAAGTAAAATAATCTGTTTTAACCAAAACAACACATGCAAAGTGCTCATTTCTTTTAGCGTTCTTTACTGGATGTTGCTACTTCTGCTTACTAGCAGTTACCACCACCACTGCTACTACTACTACGCTACGCTACGCTACGTGACGCTCCACTACACTATACTAACCTAGCTATTAATTATTATGAGCAGATAGTACAGCAGAAACTGCACATCTATCTTTACATTTAACCCATACAACAATTGTAGGGAAGGATACTATCCTCCAGGGGTTAAGTAAAATAGTGGAAACTTGGAGGAAGATGTTGGCATAGTCCTTAGTTTACCATCTGGAAAGGAGACCAAATCGACTCAGGTACAAGAAACACAAGCCTACTTGAACTCAAGAGACAAGCACACAGTTCTGAATATTGAGGGAGGTGAAAAGCATAAAAACAATTACCTTGGAAGTTGATCGTTAACAGTATTGTACTATCATTAGCAGTAAAGGAGCAATTATCACAGTTAATAAAATCACATTAAAACATATGACAGATAAAGAAAGCACAATGGGAGAAACTTAATGGGCTACATTTCCTGCCAGGTTTTATACTGGGTGTTAGATTATTTATAGGACATATGCTCTAGGAAAACAAATGTTTAAATTGGAAATGAGAAAATCTGAAGACATTTGCTTCTTTGAAGCATTGAGGTTTTATATTATTCTGGTAATTTATGCCCTCTAAAAACTATGCTGCTTCTCTACTAAAGCTTATATGGCTTTCTAAATTTATTTTTGAATGGAATTATTTTATTTGAGAAATATAAATTTCCATTTAACTGAAAATAAACCAATTTCATAATATTAGTGAAAAGTGTAACACTGATTCACGGCACCTCTCTGCCTGCCCCCGTCCTTGCTTACCTCTCTCTTACAGCTAGCCCTCACTCTCGAGCACACTCCATTATCTGCTCTTCCCACCCCACCTGACCTGCTGACTCTGCTATTTTGCTGCTGTTATTAGTTCACCTTTACTCCTACCATTTCCAGTTACTCTACAGAGTAACTAACTATTTCAAGTTCCAAAAGCGAAGATGTCACTTTGATGACTAAGGTACATCTGAACCAAGCCAAGGTCTTTTCAATTGGCTCATATGCGTGTGAAAGTTGGATGATTAAAAAGGAAGACCAAAGAAAAATATATGCGTTCAAACTCTGGTGTTGGCGAAGAATATTGACTATACTGTGAACTGTCAAAAGAATGAATAAATTCAGTCTTCGAAGAAATACAATGAGAATATTCCTTAAAAGCAAGCATGGTGAGACTTCAACTTGCTTACTTTGGACAGGTCATCAGGAAAGACCTATCATTAGAAAAGGACATCATGTTTGGTAAAGTAGAAGGCCAAAAAAAAAAAAAAAATGAGGGAAACCCACAATGAGATGGATTGACACAATATTCACAACAACGAACTCCAAGATACCAATGACGGTGAAGATGGTGCAGGATCTGGCAAAAGTTTGGTCTGTTACACATAAGGTTGCCGCGAGTCAGAGCCAACTCGAGGACAACAATAACAACAACAAAATGCCGAGGAAGCCAAGCAGTGCTGTAATTTAAGATGAGTTTAGCTGAATGAAAGGCCCAACTTTGAAGCCCTGCTCATTTACTTACTAGGCATATGACGTTGCACAATTAACCTCCGTGGACCTCGGGTTCCTCATCTATAACACGAGTATAATAACAAGGGTTTTGCAGCAATGTTATGAGGATCACATTAGATGAAGTCCATAACGAGCCAGGTGCCAGGCCTGCTACAGAGCAGGTACCCCATAAATGGCTGCTAATAAAACTGTTGCAGGAGAAGCCCTAATATCTGGAGGTCGTGAAGCAGACCACCTCTCAGGTGGAGTCCCTGGGGGTCCACATTTGTCTGACCTGGCAGCTTGTTTTATGCTCCCTTCCTGAGCTATTCAGCTGTGGCACAAAACTCAAGGCCAGGGTTTCTCCAATGTTAGTGTGCATACCTCACCTGGGAAGCTTTGACACCATGTCACCAGAACAACTGGGGCATCTCAATATGACCTTGCTAAAATGGAAGTCTAGGCTCTCCACTCAGCCTTTTCTGGTCTGGGTGGGGATGAGGCCACATTTTTTTCTGTGGAGCTTGGCTGAAGTAGAGTACTATTTTCTTTAAGTTTTCTGTTTTGTTAGGCTGCCCCTTTCTTGGCCCTTTGGCTAGAGAGAACAGGCATTTTTGGAGCTTTTTTTGTCTGAGACCATTGGCATTTCCTGGTTGCTGGCTTCTTCCACTCCAAGTCTGGGATTTATGAGGCAAAAAGAAAATTCAAGGAACTCACACTCTGTGGATCTTTGAGTCTTCAAAATCCCGAAGTCAGTCTGCCTTCTTCTCTCCACCTTCAGAGTTTTCTTATATTTACTGTATATATCTGTATACACACACACACATATATAAACACAAAACAAACATGTATTAAAAAAAAAAAAAAAAACCCAAACCTGTTGCCACTGAGTTAATTCCGACTGGTAGCGAACCTGTAGGACAGGGTAAAACTGCCCCATAGGGTTTCCAAGGAGTGGCTGGTGGATTCAAACTGCCAACCTTTTGGTTAGTAGCCATGCTCTTAACCACTATGCCACGAGGGCCCCTCCATTATATATCAAGTGTCTAGGGTTCTTTTTTCAGGGTTTTTAGTTTTTTTAGCAGGAGAAATAGAGAAAATTGTGTCTAGTTCACTTCCCAGAAGCGGAAGTCACTCAATTTACATTTTAAGAACCCCTCCACGTGATTCCGATGCATGGTAAAGTTTGAGAACTACTGCTTATGCATCTTTGCCTTCTTTATGTTTTCATAATTCCTCTTCCTTCTACCATACCTGTGGAACATTGAACTGAACAGCTGTGTTTAACACAAAAATTTTTTGAGTCACTCACAGCAGAAAAGCTCTTCTCATATGTGATGGTTAATGTTATGTGGCACCTTGGCTAGGGTGTGATTCTCAGTGGTTTGGAGGACATTGGACTGACTGTTGTTCCATAATGTAATATAATGTAATTATCTCCATGAAGAGATCTGCTAGAAGCAGCCAATCAGTTGAAAAGGGAGTTTCCTTGGGGGCGTGGCCTGCCTCCAGTGTAGAAATGGATGTTCCAGCAAGGCTCAATTTTTGCTCTGGATCCTGCATCTGATGTGTTATCATCTGACATCCAGCTTTTAAAGAGTACAAAGGACAGAACAAAACCCTTGAAACGAGGCCTGGAGAAATGAACCTAACAAAACCAGGATCATTTAGTGTGGTGAAGAGAAAGGAGAGAAGGGTCCAGTGTGAGATTGGTTACACCAGTGTGTGAAGAGCTGGGGGTTTCTCCATCGCCACATGAAGTACTCAGGGCAGAAATGTAATACCCCTCGGAGCACCGAATGCAACGCAATGATGGATGCCAGTTGAGGTTGTGAATCTACTTCTCAGGAAACAGGTCTTCTCCCCGGTGCTTATCTGCTTTCTAACCTTCTCATCGTTATACCCAGTACCCAGTGCCGTCGATTAATACTTAAAATGCAGAATGATCCAGAATTTTATCTTCAAAACCCTATGTTTTATATTAAAAAAAAAATTATATACCTTAAATAATGATTTGTCTTTGTATGTTTGTGAATGGTTTGAATTTTACTCCAACACACTCAAATGCAAGAAATATTACTAATATAATCAACCATTTTTAACCAGATCCCAAATCTTCTATCATCAAGGCGGTGAGAAATGCATTATTAGTCATAAAGGCTTGGGGCTAGGGGAGATATGGTCCAGGCTCTGTATTTCCAAGGTTACACATGAAAATAGGGGCCTAGACAGTTTCTGAAAAAATTAAAAAGAGCTTCTTGTCTTCAGTATGATGAGCGCTGAGAAATTTATTATTCGAGTTTTCATAGTCATTACAAAAGAGGACTCTGCTTCTCAAATCTGGGTGGCTTTGCTACAGCTGTGCCAAGCCTCGGGGCAGAGGTGAGGGTCTTGGGGCACCTCTCAAGGTGCCTGACATGGTCTGGAAAGGAGTCAGGGTCAATCCTGTTACCCTGCCAAGTAGCCTCATCTACTTTCTGGGTCTGCAGAATCTCCCCTATCAAAGGCCCCAATTGTTTTTCTTGCTTTCCGACCCAAAGGCATTCTCTTCTCTCTTCCTCCTCTGGTTGGCCTATACTCTCCTTAACCAATTCAGGCTTTCAAAAACAGAGCCAATAATAACAGGTTTGTCTTTGGGCAACTTCTACCCTTTGCCTTGGAACTCAAATACCTTAATCTCAAAGCTTTCCCATTTTAATGAAGGAGGAAAGAAAAAAAAAAAAAAACAGTGTGAGTAAAAGGCAAATTAGTATCTCAATGAACCACCCTACAGTCATTCTTATAGACTCAGAGAAAGGTTGTATATCCCCCACCAACAAGATACTGCAAATCTATTCTTAGTAAGACTTCAACCTAAAATTGCCATCTGCCATCATTCTGCTGCCTCCAATAAAGGGCTTTGTAACTGCTAGAGACCAGCTGGTCATTTCTCTCATTACTCAATGCAAATAAGTTATAGAAGAGCATATAACATAAAATAACATTCCAAAATATGATGCCACATTAAAAAAAAAAAAAAAACCTAAATGCCAACAGAATGCATTTTTTGGCCATGGGACTAAAAACAGCTTGTTGGAACTCGTTTTGTTTGTTATAACTAAGCCACTCTGGAATGATTTCTTCTTTTCCAATATGTAATGGTTCATTTCATGCATGGAACAACTGTAATGAAAACAGCTCTTCTCTAAGTCTTTGCCTTTTGACTTTAAATTGCAATTAATATAAAATTACTCAGATCTCAGTTGTCCCCCATCTCTACCTCTGGTGTTTAGGTTGTGGTATCTATCTAAAATTCTTTGCCTCATATAGAAATATGTGAGAACCAGAGAAAATGAAAATCAATTTTAATGAAACCATGGATGGGAGAGAAACAGATAGTATTCCAAAACCTCAGAGATTGCAAAGAGCTTTTAAACAGGAGCAATACCCATCATGAAATGCATCAATAAAGGAATTAAAGACTTGGGAGGCAGCCAAAAATATATGGTTGCAGGCAAGTGAGTAAAGGGTGTTAATAAATTTACATCTTCTTCTGGGAGACAGTCAAGGCTAGGTGTTATGGCCAAACAAGAGATGTTTGAAAATAAAACAGACAAGTTCCATGCTGTATATACGGGGGTAGTGGTGAATTCTGTGTTGTGGATTCTGGGACCACATAGGAATGTACCAGAGGAGGCAGCAGCTAACTCTCCCCTCTCCAAATCCACCCCTATCTAGGATTTTTCTTCTTGTCCTTCATGAAAGCCAAGCCACTGAAACCATAGCTTTTCTGTGTCCAGAGATTCAATTCAACAGCAATAGACCACGGAAGAGCACCCACCCTCTGTCATCACCATTCTGACCAAGCTGGGCTCTTCAGTTGCTCCCACGTCTATTCTTTTCAAAACTTTTCTTCCTCTACTGCCACTGCCCTCACTCAGGTCACCTTTATCTCTCCATTATATCACTGTAACAGCCCTCATCCCTCTCCCTACATTTAGTTTATTACCACTACTGAAAGAATAGGCTATCTGAAATGCAAATCTGAACACGTGAATCCCTTTTACGACTTCTGGTTGCCTATGGAGTGAAGTCCAAACTCCATAGAATTTGTTTTTCTTTTTTATTTTCATCTTATTCATTTCATATTGATGTCCAATCCCCTTTCTTATTTTGGTGGGTTGCAACACCTCACCTCACTCTGATATTCTTCCAACAAATCTTTTCTTTTTAAGTAATCCAGAGTCCATTTCTGTTGCTTACCAGTATGAACCCTCACTCATCTACAGAGACTACAAGTCTCCTTGTGATCTGTGTCTTGCTCTTTTTCATTAGCCTTATTTCTTGCCATTCCCAACTCTTTCTTTGTTTGATCTAGTCCTTCCAATCTAGTTGCAGTCCACGGAATGCCTCATGCTTTCCTTCTCCTCCAGGCTTTTGTGCATACTGTTTCCTCCTCCCAGAACATCCCTTCCTCTGGCTGGTTCTAACACAACCTTAGATGTCAGCTTCTTCAGGAAGCTTTTGCTTATGCTCAAAGACTGGGTTATCTTTTCCTGTAGGGCTGTATGCTTATTCTATTGACAAAAAGCTCTAAACTTGTTTGAGTTTTCCTTGGAGGGTGAACTCCATGAAAGTATTGACTGTATACTTTTCACTATTATTTTCCAGCTGCTCAAGGTGTAACATAGGAGAAACAGTAATTAGCCCTACATAGTGGATTGTCAATTTACTTCAGAGTATGTGAACTAGAAACACACATATCATTTCCTTTTTTTTTTTTTTTTTAATAGTAACATAGTCTTGACTATTGGGTGCTTGGATGAATTTTCCTACATTTTGGTTATTCATATATCACCTTTACAAACTTTCTCTGCTCTAAATAACACTTGTGTTATTTACCTAATCCCATTGCTGTCGAGTCAATTCTGGCTCATAGTGACCCTATAGTCTTCTTTAAATAAATTCGGTTTTATTAAAAAAAAAAAAAAACTTTATTAAAGAAGTCAACTTTGTGCCACTATCGTAAATGAAAGCTAGCATTATTTGTGATAATTAGAAGCGAAGATTAGTGCACATTAAAATAAATATACAAGGATTAAACAATTCTACATGAATATTAATATTCAATGATATGTAAAATATTGTTTAATATGTTTGAAAATTGTTCTACCGCTGGTGTACATGCCACACTTTGAAAGAATGTTTTATATTATGAGAATCATCTGTAATTGTGTCTTGAGCTAGTCTTTGCCTGCACACTTCACAGAATTGTTAAAACAAATACATGGGATAAATATGAAGCTCTTATAAACCGTAAAGCCTTTGAGTTGATTCCGAATCATGGTGACACCATGTGTGTCAGCATAGAACCGTGATCCACAGGGTTTTTGACGGCTGATTTCTCAGAAGTAGATCGCCAGGCCTTTTTTCTGTGGCAACTCTGGGTGGGCTTGAACCTCCAACCTTTCAGTTAGCAGCTAAGCACATTAACTGTTTGCATCACCGAGGCACTCCAAGTCGATTCCAACTCATAGCTACCCTACTGGAAGGAGTAAAACTGCCCCATAGGGTTGCCAAGGAGAGGCTGGTGGATTTGAACTGCCAAATGTTGGTCAGCAACCGAGCTAGTAAGGCTTTACACGAGTGTAAATGATATTAGTTTTATTATTCTATTGAAGAAGATAAGCAAGTGGAAGAGTAAGGCCAGGGAGAAGTCTGGGGGAGAGTCATATTTCATTCATATAGTTGCTTGTGAAGAACTCAGTTTTATTATTAGCCAAACTTTTCAGAGAATGCCAAAATTCAGAGCTATTACACGAAGTTGTATTTCAAGTCAGTTACTTATTATCAAAGTGATTTTTCAGATTGTAAAGTTGGAAATGTTACAATATAAACTAACAACAATTCCAGTCTCAGGAAGTCTGTTAGTTGGGAAAAAAGTTATTAGTACATTAAACTCTACTACTAATATAAATCATTATTTAAATGTGAAGTAAATACGCACACAAAATAAACATGCACACCCCATACCTTTAATAAGAAGATCCCAAATAATTCTATTAGGGAGAAGTTTCATTTCCAGTTTTCTTATTCATGCGCTCAGTTTTTAATTTCCTTATTTTAATAATATGATGAACACCTGCAAACCCATCACCCAGTTCAAGAGGTAGAACATTAACAATGACTGTCATCTACCTATGTGCCTTCCCTCAGCCCAATCCTCACTCATTTCCCAGAGGCAGCTGCCATCGTAAATTTTGTCTTTAATATTCCCTTGCTTTTCCACCATAGACTTAGCCTGTGTGTATGCCTAGCCAATATGGTAAAACCTGTGAAAGCCAGAACCTCGGTAGAGCAGAAACCTGTCAGAGAAGCAAGTCTCAAATATTTTCCACTAAATAAAGAGGGATAGAAAAGTGGTTACTGCATCCTGAAAAATGTAGAAAACTTGAGAGACCAGAAAAAACAAGGCAGCCCTGTCAGTTTCCAACTCTTATAGGTTTCGCTGCACATTATTTAGATTTATTTGTTTTTAAAAACTATAAAAAGGGCATCAATCTTCTGGGAACTGTTTTTGCACTTAATATTATGTTACTAAGACTCCTCTCCACCACTCATCTGTCAGTTTTTTGTACTGTGGTGGCTTGCACGTTGCTGTGATGCAGGAAGCTATGCCATTGGTATTTCAAATACCAACAGGGTCACCCATGGTGGATAAGTTTAAGGACAGGTTTCAGTTGAGCTTCCAGACTAAGACAGACTAGGAGAAAGCACCTGGCAATCAACTTCTAAAAAAAAAAAAAAATCAGCCGGTGAAAACCTTATGAATAGCAGCGGAACATTGTCTGATATAGTGCAGGATGATGAGCCCCTCAGGTTGAAGGCACTCAAAATACAACTGGGGAAGAGCTGCCTCCTCAAAGTAGAGTTGAACTTAATGACAGGGTGGAGTAAAGTTTTCAGGACCTTCATCGGCTGATATAGCACAATTCAAAACGAGAAGAAACAGCTGCAAACATTCATTAATAATCAGAATGTGGTATGTACCAAGTATGAACCTAGGAAAATTGGAAGTTGTCAAAAATGAAAAGGAATGCATAAAGATCGATATCCTAGGCATTAGTGAGCTGAAATGGACTAGTATTGCCCATTTTGACTGGGCAATGAATGATATGGCCTACTATGCTGGGAATGACAACTTGAAGAGGAATGATGTCACATTCATTGTCAAAAATAACATTTCAAGATCTATCCTGAAGTACAACTCTGTCAGTAATAGGACAATATCCATACAGCTACAAGGAAGACCAGTTAATATGACTATTACTCAAATTTACCCACCAACCACTAATGCCAAAGATGAGGAAATTGAAGATTTTTACCAACGTCTGCAGTCTGAAATTGATCAAACATGCAATTAAGACGCATTGATAATTACTGGAGATTGGAATGGAGAAGTTGGAAATGAAGAAGGATCAGCTCTTGGAAAATATGACCTTGGTGATAACAAAGATACCGGAGATTGCATGATGGAATTTTGCAAGACCAACGACCTATTCATTGCAAATACCTTTTCTCAACAACACCAATGGTGACTATACATGTGAACCTCACTGGATGGAATGCATAGGAATCAAATTGACTACATCTGTGGAAAGAGATGATAGAGAAGCTCAATATCATCAGTCAGAATAAGGCTAGGGAACAGACCACCAATTGTTTATATACAAGTTCAATTTGAAGCTGAAAAAATTAAGTCTACCAGAGCCAAAGTACAACCTTTTGTATATACCCTACCTGAATTTAGAGACAATCTCAAGAATAGATTTGATGCATTGAACACTAATGATGGAAGACCGGATGATATCAAGGACATCATACACAAAGAAAGAAAAAGGTCATTAAAAAGATAGGAAAGAAAGTAAAGATTAAAATGGATGTTAGAAGAGACTCTGAAACTTGCTTTTCAATGTAGAGTAGGTAAAGCGAATGGAAGAAATGATGAAGTCAAAGAGCTGAACAGATTTCAAAGAACTGCTCGAGAAGACCAAGTCAAGTATTACAATGAAATGTGCAAACCAAAAGGGATGAACATGCTTGGCATTTCTCAAGCTGAAAGAACTGAAGGAAAAATTCAAGCCTTGAGTTGCAACATTGAAAGATTCTACTGGGAAATTATTGAATGACATAGGAAGCATAAAAAGAACATGGAAGAAATATACAGAATCATTGTACCAAAAAGAATTAGTCAACATTCAATCATTTCAGGAGGTAGCATATGATCAAGAACCAATAGTATTGAAGGAAGAAGTCCAAACTACACTGAAGCCATTGGTGATAAACAAGGCTGCAGGAATTGACGGAACACCAACTGAGATGCTTCAACAAACAGATGTTAGTGCTGGCAGCACTTACTCATCTGCGTCAAGAAATTTGGAAGACAGCTACTTGGCAAACCAACTGGAAAAGATCCATATTCCTGCCCATTCCAAAGGAAGGTGATCCAATGGAATATGGGAACTAACGAACAATATCATTAATATCACACGCAAGCAAAGCTTTGCTGAAGATCATTCAAAAACATTGCTACGGTACATCAACAGGGAACTGCCAGAAATTCAAGCCAGATTTAGAAGAGGACATGGAACCAGGGATAACATTGCTGATGTCAGATGGATCCTGGCTGAAAGCAGAGAATACCAGAAGGCTGTTTACCTGTGTTTTATTGACTATGCAAAGGCATTCGACTGTGTGGATCATAACAAATTATGGACGACATTGCAAAGGATGTGTATTCCAGAACACATAATTGTGCTCATGAGGAACCTTTACATAGATCAAGAGGCAGTTGTCTGGACAGAACAAGGGGATACTGTGTGGTTTAAAAGCAGGAAAGGTATACCCCAGAGTTGTATCCTTTCACCATACCTATTCAATCTGTAGGCAGAGCAAATAATCTGATAAACTGGACTATAAGAAGAAGAATGTGGCATCAGGATTGGTAGAAGGCTCATTGACAATCTGTGATATGTAGATGACACAACCTTGCTTGCTGAAAGTGAAGAGGACTCAAAGCACTTATTGATGAAGATCAGACTACAGACCAGACTTCAGTCTGGGTTACACCTCAACATAAAGAAAATAAAAATCCTCACCACTGGACCAATAAGCAACACCATTATAAACAGAGAAAAGATTAAAGTTTTCAAGGATTTCATTCAACTTGGATCTATAATCAATGCCCATGGAAGCAGCAGTCAAGATATCAGATGACTTATTGCATTGGGTAAATCTGCAAAAGACCTCTTTAAAGTGTAAAAAAGCAAAGATGTCACTTTGAGGACTAAGCTGTGCCTAAACCAAGCCATGGCATTTTCAATCATCTCATATGCTTGCAAAAGCAGAACAATGAATAAGGAAGACCAAATAAGAATCAATTCCTTTGAATTATGGTATTGGCAAAGAATATTGAATATACCATGGACTGCCAAAAGAGTGAACAAATCTGTCCTGGAAGAAGCACAGCCAGAATGCTGTTTAGAAGCGAGGATGATGAGACATCATTTGGTGTTTTGGACCAGTCCCTGGAGAAGGGCATCATGCTTGGCGAGGTAGAGGGTCAGCGGAAAAGAGGAAGACCCTCAATGAGGTGGATTGACACAGTAGCTGCAACAATGGGCTCAAACATAGTAACAATTGTAAGGACGGCGCAGGACCTAGCAGTGTTTTGTTCTGTTGTTCCTGGGGGGAGGCTATGATTGGGAACTGACTTGATGGCACCTGACAACAACAACAACAACATAGACAAACGTTTAAATTATTTTCCAATATTTTTCTATAACAGACAATGCTGTAGTGAACAGCCTTTTGCACACATCATTTTATGGGCTTATGTATGCGAAGTCTAGAAATGAATTTGTTCGAGGAGAATATGAATTTTTACTTTTCATAGATATTGACAAATTGTCATCCACTGGAGTTATGCCAGGAGCCCTGGTGGCACAATGGCTAAGTGCTCAGCTGCTAACCAAAAGGTCAGCAGTTCAAATCCATCAGCCCCTCAGTGGGAGAAAGATATGGCAGTCTGCTTTGGCAGAGGTTTACAGCCTTGGAAACAGTCTGGAACAGTTTTATTCTGTCCTATAGGGTCCTTTGGTGGCACTGGGTTCTGGTTTACTGGGTATAAAAAATAGGGTCCTTATAAGTCAGAATCAACTCAATGGCAAGGGTTTCATTCTTTTTTTTTTCTTGGAGCTATGCCAGTTTCCACACTTGCCAGTAGTGAATGGAGGTGCCTATGTTTTCACATCATTGCCAATACATGTGTTATCAGAAGTTTTTATTTTGGCTGATTTGATGGGTAGAAGATGGTGTTCATTCCCGTAACCCTTATTTGGAGTGAAGTTAAACATCTTTTTATACGTATAGTGTCGTTATGAGTCAGAATTGACTCGAGGGCAATGGGTTTGTTTTTTGGTGCTTCTTTTATTCTCTTTTAAGCAGATAAAGTCAGTGGCATGTACATAGGGGCAATGGATGTATATGAACTAAGTACAATAGAAGCAATAGAGAGGGAGCAACTTATCACCCCTCTCCCTGAAAACAAAAATTCAGCAGTTTGCATCAATCCATTCTTTCTTAAAACAGCTTACTGACTGAATGATGGTGAAAGTGGGACAAGGGCATTTTTCCCCCCTGCCCTTCCATAGTACTTATATTACCTCAGCCTCAGCTTCTGGATTGCTACAATTTTTTTTTCTCTAAGTTTGGTTTTCATTTAGCTTATTTGAGTTCATATTGTCACCATTTAGCACTTTGGTGCTGTTTTTGCCACTGCCTTTTTACATATATTTTAAAGTTCCAATATATTACATGTTTAATTCTTACAATTATAACAAATCATTTCTAACTTGCGTAGCATTTAAGAGTTAGTCAAAGGCCTTAAGGTTGATTATCTCATTTAATTCTCTCAATAACTGTGTTATTTACCCTTGAGAAATTGCCTCCATTTTACACAGAGAAATTAGATTACTTGATTCCTGTCTCACAGCTAGACTGCCCTGGGGCATGTTGGAGCCCATGCCCAAGAATTCTGACTCCAAGTCAGATATATTTTCTAACTAGACTTACGGTAATTGCTCTGAAAAAATAAGCTTTTCTTCTCCTTTTCCTCTGTCTGTCTCTGTCCTCTGAGTCCACAAGATATTGTTAGTCAGCCTGGAGAGCAAGGAACTAACTGGCTCTTCATCCGTCCGTTTCCCTCCACGGCCCGTACTTGCATTGACTTTTCTCTGTGTTTAGCTGTTAGCACAGAAACTCCAGTCAGAGTAACTTAAGAGACTTGCTTCATAGGCAAGTTGGTGCACAATTGATTAGGAATTTCTTCCAGTCTCTTCCTGACCTGGTCTTTATACAAGGTTTGTCACTACACTCAGAAGGACTGATAATCACTTACCTTGTCTGTTGGGATATTTGTTCTTTGGTCTAAAGTAAATTAATACAGCCCTGAAAGAAACCCTTTATTCCTTTGGTATCCTTCATTGCCATCCTTTGAAGTGTTTTTAAAAGGAGCAGTTGAATCAGAATCTTTCACGAAATTGTCAGAGTCCTTGGAGGTCCATGCCTGAACGCAGTATGCATGTGAGCCTACATACGCCGTCTATTTTCCTCTGCCCAAGAGCCTTTTCGGCACAGAAAAGCTGCATGTGGTTTCCTTCTTTGTATAAGGCACTCTATTTTATTTTGCTGTTAGCCTCTGTGGCATCAACTGATACTTTCTTAAATGATACTGATTCTGTTGAAAAAGAAAAGTTGAACTACATCAGGAGCAGAGAGTGTGGCATATTGACTTAGCTTTGAAAGTGTTTCTATCTGGTAATATCGGTTTTTTGCATGAGCTCTGTTGGCCACATCCCTACAGATATTTAAGAAACAAATCCAGCTGAGTAATGAGACTTGCCTTGGAATGAGTGATTGTCCTTGTGTAAAGTCAAGAACAGAACACTTCGGATTGATTAACTCCTTTAGGCAGGAATGGATAACCCGGTAAGCAAGGTAAGCATGGGCTTACTTGTGCTTACTTACTAATCTGTAGTGATTACCTTGCTTACTAGGTCATCTGCCCCTAACAGGGGTTATATATTTGAAAAGAGGCTTTGACTGTTGAAAGGTGCAGCAAAGCTCGTACAGAAACAGATGCCAGCCATACCTAGAAGCAGAATGTTTGATGTAGTAAAAAAAAAAATGTGAAATTGTTCACTACAGATTATCTGGTAAGCAAGGTAAGCATTGGGTTTACCTTGCTTAGTGGATAATCCACCCCTGCCTTTAAGAGTAAAGAGCTGACCTCAGACTCAGAAGGCACAGAAGGTGATAAAGAGACACAAATGACTTTGGAGAAAGCTTACAAACAAAGCACAATTAAGACGATTAAGATGCAAAATCCTATTAAATTCAATGTCTCCCAAGGAATTAATGTTCCTCATTTAATTAAAAATTTCACCCTTATCATGTTCATCTTCTTTTTATCTGTGTTTTTCACCCTTTCCTCTCCAAATTTATTTAAAATTTTTATCTCCTATATCTCCTTTCACTTCTGTATCTCCAGAACTGAGTAGCCACTCAATTAATGTTTGTTGTGTTAATGATTGAATGATTCTGGGGTTAATACATGTTCATCTGTGTCTGGTTCCTCTGCTAGCTTTTGGTAGACTTTCTCTTCTCTGTCCTGTACCTTCTGCCTCTTTCTGCTGTTTTGGTTCTATCGACATTGAAAAATACTCTTCTTTCTCATCAACAAACAGACAAAATTTCATCAACCAAATGACTCCCCTGCATCTATCACTAGATCATTCACCCTTCCCAAAGTTTATAAATACCTGTCTACACTCCCCATTCTCTTCCCTCACTTCTGCATTTTTTAACTCAGTGCGACATTGCATCTACCCACTTAACCCAATGGCCACTTCCCAAAGCTGATTTGACTTGGATTTGTTCTTCTAGTAGCATTTAACACTGTTGGCCACTTGCTCCTTCTGGGAACACTTCTTTGCTTTGACTTCACAGCCCAGAATTTTCCCAGTTTTTTCCCTACCCTCTGGGTGCTCCATCTCTGTTTCCTGTGAGGGCTTCTCTTCTCAGTTTACCCTTTAGATATTGCTGCCCTTATCCCTCAGCGACACTCTACGTGCTTTCCTTGGGTAGTTCCTCTCACTCTCCTGTCTTCTATGCTTTCTCTCCCAAAGAACTCCCTGGAGCTTCCAGACCTACTTATGGAACTACTGCCTATTGAACATCTGCTCTTGGATTCCTTTGGGAACCTCACACTCGTGATGGCCAAAACTAATGTCATCTCTTTCAGAATCCTGTTTCTATTTCCCAATTTCAGTGAGTCCTGAATAGTGTTCTACCCAATTGCCCAATCCAAGCCAGAAGCAGAGGAATCATCCATAACCTCTCACTCATCCTTACCCTATATGGAATCACAAGGTTCTTTCCTTTAAACATTTAAGTATTTCTTCTTTCAGTACAGGCCATCATCACATTTCACTTCTATTATTGAGACTTTCTCCCAGATGTCCTGTCCACATTCACTTTCGCAGGGCTTTACTCCATTCCAACACACAGCCAGATAGATCTTTCTGTGATGCAAATTTGAACACATCCTTCTCAACTTAAAGTCCCCCGTTTACCTTAGTATTAAATTAAAATGCCTCAGCATGTCTGAAAAAGATCCCACAGGATTCTCGTACATTGCCATTATCCCTTTTGCAGTCTTTGCTTCAGACACACTCATCTTCAGGTGTCAGTTTAGCTATCGCTTCCTCCAGAAAGTCTTCTCTGACCACCAGAAGCTGAGTTGAGTCATTTTTATTTATTTATTTATTTTTTCCATAGCATACAATTATCACATTTTTCAGTGCATTGCAATTAGCTCTTTACTCATAAATTTACTGAAGTGTAAGCTCCTTGAAAAACAGAGGTTGCTTTTGCATCTTCATTATTGTATCCCAAGGACATTTCCTGGCATAAACTAGATATTCACTTAAAATGAAGAGAAGAGCCTGTCTAAATTACTTGACATAGCCCCTACTATTAAATTAAAGGTCAGTACGTAATGATATATATATATACGTATATATATGTATTTATATATATATATATATATATATATATATATATATATATATACGTACACACACACAAGCTCTAAGTAAAGATTTCATAAGACCCAAATGAGAGCAGGAAAAGAAATAATAATGGGTTA
The DNA here is from genome assembly GCF_030014295.1 of Loxodonta africana. NCBI lineage: Eukaryota > Metazoa > Chordata > Mammalia > Proboscidea > Elephantidae > Loxodonta > Loxodonta africana. The sequence goes on along the minus strand of NC_087345.1, from coordinate 78,573,515 downwards.
ACTTAGTCTTACAGCAATGTCAGTTTTTATACTAAAACCTATTGCTATTTAGTGCTGATGGAAGTATAGCATTTTATGGCTGCAATTGTCATATCTATAGTTCAATGCCCTGTGAAAGTATTGGAATCATATTTCTGGAATAAATTGAAGTCTATTGAGAATGAAAAGAGTATACTAGACATTGAGTAGCTGTTCCATGGAGTGGCACTTGGATTGGTTCTTGAATTTCCCAGTTGGAAACTCAGTCAATTATTAGATGACTTCACAAAAGAACATAATAAGGATTGTTATTAACAATGATAAAAATATCTCATGGATGGATGCATTTATGCTATTTACTAAACACATGAATGATCATGTAGATTCAATTCAATTAGTATTTACTGAGAACCAGAAACTCAGATCAGACAATGTAGCTGTATAAAGCATAGCACAAGCATATAAAAAATGCTGTTCCAAATAATACTTTTGTTCCTTATTCTTATTTTATACATTTTACAATTGATAAAAATGATGCATGTCTCATAAAAAAAAATTAACGTTTATACAAGTCTTTTTTGTTTGTTTTGGTTGTCTCATTTGATCCTTAACAAATATCTCTAAAGGACTGAGCAGTTATCATTCACACTCTAGAGATAAGGAAAATAAGGCAAAGGCTATTTATGTATTGATACATCAACTATCCCCCATGTGTCTGTCAGTTTGTCGTACTGTGGGGGCTTGTGTGTTGCCGTGACGCTGGAAGCTATGCCACTGGTATTCAGATACCAGCAGGGTCACCCATGGAGGACAGGTTTCAGCTGAGCTTCCAGACTAAGACAGACTAGGAAGAAGGACCTGGCAGTCTACTTCTGAAAAGCATTATCCAGTGAAAACCTTATGAATAGCAGCGGAACATTGTCTGATATAGTGCTAGAAGATGAGCCCCCAGGTTGGAAGGCACTCAAAAGATGACTGGGAAAGAGCTACCTCCTCAAAGTAGAGTCAACCTTAATGACGTGGATGAAGTAAAGCTTCCAGGACCTTCATTTGCTGATGTGGCATGACTCAAAATGAGAAAAACAGCTGCGAACATCCATTAATAATTGGAACCTGGAATGCACAAGTATGAATCTAGGAAAATTGGAAATCATCAAAAATGAAATGGAATGCATAAACATCAGCATCCTAGGTATTAGTGAGCTGAAACGGACTGGTATTGGCCATTTTGAATCAGACAATCATATAGTCTACTATGCTGGGAATGACAACTTGAAAAGGAATGGTGTTGCATTCATCGTCAAAAAGAATGTTTCAAAATCTATCCTGAAGTACAACGCTGTCAGTGATAGGATAATATCCATATGCCTACAAGGAAGACAAGGAAGACCAGTTAATACGACTGTTATTCAAATTTACGCACCAACCACTAGGGCCAAAGGTGAAGAAATAGAAGATTTTTATCAGCTGCTGCAGTCTGAAATTGATCGAATATGCAATCAAGATGCATTGATAATTACTGGCGATTGGAATGCTAAAGTTGGAAACAAAGAAGAAGGATCAGTAGTTGGAAAATATGGCCTTGATGATACAAACAATGCCAGAGATTGAATGATAGAATTTTGCAAGACCAACGGCTTCTTCATTGCAAATACCTTCTTTCACCAACATAAATGGCGACTATACACATGATACATGGGCCTCACCAGATGGAACACACAGAAATCAAATTGACTACATCTGTGGAAAGGGAAGATGGAAATGTTCAATATCATCAGTCAGAACAAGGCCAGGGGCTGACTGTGGAACAGACCGTCAATTGCTCATATGCAAGTTCAAGCTGAAACTGAAGAAAATCAGAGCAAGTCTGCGAGAGCCAAAATATGTCCTTGAGTATATTCCACCTGAATTTAGAGACCATCTCAAGAATAGATTTGGCGCATTAAACACTAGTGAATGCAGACCACACGAGTTGTGGAATGACATCAAGGACATCATACATGAAGAAAGCAAGAGGTCACTGAAAAGAGAGGAAAGAAAGAAAAGACCAAGATGGTTGTCAGAGGAGACTCTGAAACTTGCTCTTGAAAGCCGAGCAGCTAAAGCAAAAGGAAGAATTGATGAAGTAAAAGAACTGAACAGAAGATTTCAAAGGGCCTCTCGAGAAGACAGAGTAAAGTATTAGAATGACGTGCAAAGAGCTGGAGATGGAAAACCAAAAGAGAAGAACACGCTTGGTGTTTCTCAAGCTGAAAGAACTGAAGAAAAAATTCAAGCCTCGAGTTGCAATAGTGAAGGATTCTATGGGGAAAATATTAAATGATGCAGGAAGCATCAAAAGAAGATGGAAGGAATATACAGAGTCATTATACCAAAAAGAAATAGTTGATATTCAATTATTTCAGGAGGTGGCATATGATCAGGAACCGATGGTACTGAAGGAAGAAGTCCAAGCTGCTCTGAAGGCATTGGTGAAAAACAAGGCTCCAGGAATTGATCGAATATCAATTGAGATGTTTCAACAAACAGATGCAGTGCTGGAGGTGCTCCCTCATCTATGCCAAGAAATATGGAAGAAAGCTTCCTGGCCAACTGACTGGAAGAGATCCATATTATGCCTATTCCCAAGAAAGGTGATCCAACTGAATGTGGAAATTATAGAATAATATCATTAATATCACACACAAGCAAAAATTTTGCTGAAGATCACTCAAAAATGGCTGCAGCAGTATATCGACAGGGAACTGCCAGAAATTCAGGCCGGTTTCAGAAGAGGACGTGGAACCAGGGATATCGCTCCTGATGTCAGATGGATCCTGGCTGAAAGCAGAGAATACCAGAAGGATGTTTACCTGCGTCTTATTGACTATGCAAAGGCATTTGACTGTGTGGACCATAACAAACTATGGATAACACTGCGAAGAATGGGAATTCCAGAACACTTAATTGTGTTCATGAGGAACCTTTACATACACCAAGAGGTAGTTGTTCGGACAGAACAAGGGGATGCGGATTGGTTTAAAGTCAGGAAAGGTGTGCATCAGGGTTGTATTTCGTTCACCATACCTATTCAATCTGTATGCTGAACAAATAATCCAAGAACCTGGACTATATGAAGAAAAACAGGGCATCAGGATTGGAGGAAGACTTTTAACAACCTGCATTATGCAGATTTCACAACCTTGCTTGCTGAAAGTGAAGAAGACTTGAAGCACTTACTAATGAAGATCAAAGACCACAGCCTTCAGTATGCATTACACCTCAACATAAAGAAAACAAAAATCCTCACAACTGGACCAATGAGCAACATCATGATAAATGGAGAAAAGATTGAAATTGTCAAGGATTTCATTTTACTTGGATCCACAATCAACAGCCATGGAAGCAGCAGTCAAGAAATCAAGAGACGTATTGCATTGGGCAAATCTGCTGCAAAGGACCTCTTCAAAGTGTTGAGCAAAGATGTCACCCTGAAGACTAAGGTGCACCTGACCCAAGCCATGGTATTTTCAATTGTATCATATGCATGTGAAAGCTGGACAATGAATAAGGAAGACCAAAGAAGAGTTGATGCCTTTGAATTGTGGTGTTGGTGAAGAATATTGAATATACCATGGACTGCCAAAAGAACGAACAAATCTGTCTTCGAAGAAGTGAAGCCAGAATGCTCCTTAGAGGCAAGGATGGGGAGACTGCGTCTTACATACTTTGGACATGTTGTCAGGAGAGATGAGTTCCTGGAGAAGGACATCATGCTTGGCTGAGTACAGGGTCAGTGGAAAAGAGGAAGACCCTCAACAAGGTGGATTGACACAGTGGTTGCAACAATGAGCTCAAGCAAAACAACGATTGTAAGGATGGCGCAGGACCGGGCAGTGTTTTGTTCTGTTGTGCATAGGTTTGCTATGAGTCGGAACCGACTAGATGGCACTTAACAACTACAACAACACATCAACTATTGGACATATCCTCTGAACCAGACACCTCACTACAGCTTCTCTAGCCCTCCCAATAATTTTAAAGGCATTTAATTCCTCACTTAAATGTCTTTCTGTTAAGAATGTCTGGAGAGGTTTCTGTTTTCTGTACAGGACTGTTGTCTTAGGCTGGGTTCTCTAGAGAAGCAAAACCAGTAAAGCATATAAATATATAGAGAGGTTTATTTATATCAAGGAAATGGCTCACATAGTTGTAGAGGCTGAAAAATCCCAAGTCCATGGGCCAAGCTGGAGGCTTCTTCTGACTCATGTAGCTGCAGGGGCTGGTGAACCCTAGATTGGCAAGTCAGACTGCAGGGCTCTGGCTCACAGGTTGGGGAGAATGACAAATCCTGAGATGGGCAGGTAAGCTGCTAGCTCAAGTCCCAAGAACTGGAGGTGAGGTGAATGGGAACCAGCTGCAGGATCCAGGGCAAGCAAAAGTCATCATGCCTTGCCAGAAAGTCTGACTATATTGGATGTAGGCCACATCCCCAAGGAAATTCCTTTTCAGCTGACTGGCTGCTCACAGCAGATCCCATCATGGAGGTGATGGTGTTATATAAGATCTTATCATGGAGGTGATTACATCATCATACAACTGCCAAACTTCCTCACGACTGTCAAATCACTGAGAATCATATATAGACCAGGCAAATTCACACACAACTTTAACGATCACAACTGTGAAGACTACGTACCTGTGTGCTTAAATTGACTTGAAGAATTTCTGTTCTTCCAACCAAATTTGCCATGACTAACACAAGGGAGATAGATGGAAAATATCAAATGTTTAAATCATTCCAAGAGCTTAAAGTCTAGTGACCTGTGTGGGCTCATGCAGCTTGTAATGGTAAAGCCAGGGTTTGTATCCTGATCTTCTGACTCTAGGTGTCTTTATACCACACTTTCAATTTTTTAAAGGAGTTAGCATATTACTTCCAAAGTCAGGCAATCAAAATATGTTTTTCCAATTGAACTGAATTTTCAGCATCCCCTGGGATTTATTTTAAATACTAACACAGGGATCACTATGTGAAAACCATTTCACTCTTTTTGGAAAAAAGAAGATCCTTTACATTTGGAAAAACAGAGTAGAAGTAAGAAAAGAGTAAAATTATAAGATGTTACATATTATAAAAAGTAATTTATCCTATTGCAGTAAAAAATAAGTTTTGATAGTGAGAACAGACCATTTAATACAAAGATTTAAAATTCATGGATATATTATTCATGAAAATTATTTCTGACTGAGTTTTTATTTAAATTCTTTCTTATACCAAAGTCAGTTGATTTGTTCAGCAAAACTTCCATAATTTCAGAGCAATATAACTTAACAGTTAACATGGCCTCCTCATGTGCATTGTCTAAGATGACTGGAATGACCACTGACCTCCTGGAATAGTGTATAGTTGCTATATACACACATTTAACTTAATGAATTTCAACTACATTTTATTGATATTTTTAAAGCAATTTGAGATTCCTAAATATGAGATCTATGATAAATTTCACTAAGAGTTGTATACTATATTTTATGAATAATTTAAGTAAGGTACTTTCAAAGATAGTAAGTGACATCATACAGGTGTGAACAAATAAATACATGAAGGGATAACTAATCCTGCACACAAGAGGTAAGTGAAGCATTTGTTACAGGTTTCAAAAAATAAGTAGGAGTATTCCAGACCTGGGACATGGGAACAAAGAACATTCTAGTTAGAAAGAACAGCACTGAGTAACAGAAAATCACTATGTACTCGAAGAGCATGACACTCATGGAGAAGGTTATGTCTGTGTCTCTATAGTGTAAGGTAGTGTTTTGTTCTGTGGCACATAGGGTAGATATGAGCCGGAACTAACTTGACTGCACCTAACAACAACAAGAGTGTAAGGTACAATGCATAGAACAGACTGAGATCAAGCCATGAGGCTACAGAGGGTGGAATTTTATCCTCTGACCAAAACAAAAAAAAATCCCAAACCCATTGCTGTCGAGTGGATTCTGACTTACAGCAACCCTAAGGACAGAGTAGAACTGCCCCATAGGGTTTCCAAATAGCACCTGGCGGAATCAACCGCCGACCCTTTGGTTAGCAGCCATAGCACTTAGCCACTACACCACCAGCGTTTCTATCCTCTGGCCACAGAGGCATTAACAAGGGCAATGACATATTTAGACTTAAGGTTAGAGGAAAATCTGGTCGCATTATTAAAAGTAGGCCAGAAGTATAAAAAGGAGGTTTGTGCAAAGTCTGATTGATGATGATGATGACAACAGGTCTTGGAAAGAAGGTACTGAAAACAGGAGACATTTTAAGGTAGAATTGACCAGCTTTTATGAATAATTTTATGTGAGTGTGCATTGGGGAGCAAGACGTATCTGAAAGAGAATTCTGTGTCCCAGGGTTCTAGCTTGGAAGAATGGGCAGATGTGACACCTGGAACTCAAGAGGAGGGGCTTGTTTTCTGGAAATGAGGACAGCTTCATTTTCATCAAGTTGAGTTTGAGATGACGGTGAAATGTTTAGCAAGACATTATATGTATATATATATATATATATAAAACAGCATTTCTTTGTTGATGAAAAAAATTTCTGTATTCTGCTATAACCTGTAAGTCAAGCATACATATGTGTATATGTATTCAGCCATAATCTGTAAACCAAGCTCCAAATATATATATACGTGTGTGTGTGTATATATATATATATATATATATACACACACACGCATTTGGGGCTTGGTTTACAGATTATGGCTGAATATAGAAATTTGTTTTTCATTGAGAGAAATACTATAGGTGTTGATGAGCTCACCAGATTAAAGTGATTTCGTTTAGGCCAAAAAGATATTCCATAATAGAGTTACTATGGATAAAAAAAAAAAAAAAGCATCATAAAATCATCATACTTCTATAGAGTTATTTTCTTATTAAATTATTAAAGGAAAGAAACTAGAAAAATCTTTATTCATATTGAGTTGTTTTGTCCTTCCATTGCCTATAAGAGTCTTATAATTTGTAAAAATATGTCTGTATATATATTTTCTTCACTACTGATATTATATTGAAGTTAAATCATTAATATCAATCTCTGTCAAACTGAAAGCACACCTTAGAATATTTGAATCCATCCAATATTTGTTCACCCATTACAGAGGTGGGTATTATTTGAATTATTTGATCACAGTTTCATAATAAAGCATGCACTAAAAAGCCTTTAAACTCTATACATTTGTGACATTTGCCATTATTTAATGAATTTATGTTTTCAAGTTTAGCTGCAAAAAATGGTTATTCTTTCCTCAGTATATTATAGTCACAATTTAGACACTCAGATATGATTATTACTGTGGTTGTTAGGTGCCGTTGAGTTGGTTCTGACAACAGAACAAAACACTGCCCGGCCCTGAGCTGTCCTTAAAATCGTTGTTACGCTTGAGCCCATTGTTGCAACCACTGTGTCAATCCACCTTGTTGAGGATCTTTCTCTTTTCCACTGACCCTGTACTTTGCCAACCATAATGCCCTTTTCTGGGGACTGATCCCTTCTGAAAACATGTCCAAAGTATGTACGACGCAGTCTCGACATTCTTGCTTCTAAGGAGCATTCTGGTTGTTCTTCTTCGAAGACAGATTTGTTCGTTCTTTTGGCAGTCCATGGTATAGTCAATATTCTTCACCAACGCCACAATTCAAAGGCGTCAATGCTTCTTCGGTCTTCCTTATTCATTGTCCAGCTTTCACATGCATATGATGTGATTGAAAATACCATGGCTTGGGTCAGGTGCACCTTAGTCTTCAGGGCGACATCTTTGCTCTTCAACACTTTAAAGAGGTCCTTTGCAGCAGATTTGCCCGATGCAATGTGTCTCTTGATTTCTTGACTGCTGCTTCCATGGCTGTTGATTGTGGATCCAAGTAAAATAAAATCCTTGACAATTTCAATCTTTTCTCCCTTTATCATGATGTGGTTTATTGGTCCAGTTGTGACGTTTGTTTTCTTTATGTTGAGCTGTAATCTATACTGAAGGCTGTGGTCTTTAATCTTCATCAGTAAGTGTTTCAAGTCCTCTTCACATTCAGCAAGCAAGGTTGTGTCATCTGCATAATGCAGGTTGTTAAAGAGTCTTCCTCCAATCCTGATGCCCTGTTTTTCTTCATATAGTCCAGCTTCTTGGATTATTTGCTCAGCATACAGATTGAATAGGTATGGTGAAATAATACAACCCTGATGCACACCTTTCCTGACTTTAAACCACTCAGTATTCCCTTATCCTGTCTGAACAACTGCGTCTTGATCTATGTACATATTCCTCATGAGCACAATTAAGTGTTCTGGAATTCCCATTCTTCACAGTATTATCCATAATTTGTTATGACCCACATAGTCAAATGCCTTTGCATAGTCAAGAAAACACAGGTAAACATCTTTCTGGTATTTTCTGCTTTCAGCCAGGATCCATCTGACATCAGCAGTGATATCCCTGGTTCCATGTCCTCTTCTGAATCCAGCCTGAATTTTTGGCAGTTCCCTGTCGATATACTGCTCCAACCGCTTTGGAATGATCTTCAGCAAAATTTTGTTTACGTGTGATATTAATGATATTGTCCTATAATTTCCACATTTGGTTGGGTCACCTTTCTTGGGAATAGGCATAAATATGGATCTCTTCCAGTCAGTTGGTCAGGAAGCTATCTTCCAAATTTCTTGGCATAGACCAGTGAGCACCTCCAGCGCTGCATCTGTTTGTTGAAACATCTCAGTTGATATTCCTTCAATTCCTGGAGCCTTGTTTTTCACCAATGCCTTCAGTGCAGCTTGGACTTCTTCCTTCAGTACCATTGGTTCCTGATCATATGCTACCTCTTTAAATGGTTGAATGTCGACTAATTCTTTTCAGTATAATGGTATAACGACTCTGTGTATTCCCCATGTGTCTGTCAGTTTGTCATACTGTGGGGTCTTGTGTTGCTGTGATACTGGAAGCTATGCCACCGGTATTCAGATACCAGCAGGGTCACCCATGGAGGACAGGTTTCAGCTGAGCTTTCAGTCTAAGACAGATTAGGAAGAAGGACCTGGCAGTCTACTTCTGAAAAGAATTAGCCAATGAAAACCTTATGAATAGCAGTGGAACACTGTCTGAATAGTGAAGGATTTTATGGGGAAAATATTAAATGATGCAGGAAGCATCAAAAGAAGATGGAAGGAAGACACAGAGTCATTATTGTTAGTGAGAATTACGTCTGCCTTTGACTACACTGTGTGGACTCAACAGTGATCCTAACCTGGTATAGCCTAAAGAAATCACGGACATGGCAAACTATCTGTGTGGGTGAGATGTTGGATTGCCAATGGGAATAAAATAAAAATTAGCATACTGAGCAGTGAGATCAGGCCCAGCTACTTTTCTCACCAGAAATATGGCAACACCCAGGCCTATAGTCCCATCCCAACACCCACATTCTAGTTAAAGAGAACTGAGTATCCTTTTCTAGCAAATTGAACTATCCCAAAGGCAAGTATAGCAGATACCTGTATCTGGGGTTCCTCAATAAAAAATTCAGTTGGTCACCTGATGTGAAATGTACCATTCATTAAGACATATTTCTTAATTACCTTTTTAGCATATCATCATTAAGAATCAATGGAGAGCCAAAAATTACCAAATAATTGAGGAAAAACTCTGACACCCAAACATGTAAAACTGAACCTAGAAGAAGCATTTTAAAATGTTGTGAACAGAAGAAAATCTCAAATAAAATAAAATAAATATACTCAGAAAGATGAGAACAAGTATTATAAGCATTAACCAAGGACAGAAATTTACAAAAATAGAAACTGACAGCAAGAAAGACTTGTTGGAAGTTAAAAAGATAACAGAAATCATGAATCAACAGAAGGACTGGAGAACAGAGATGAGATAATCTCTAAAGAATAAAATAAATTGAATAAGAGATGAACGATAGGAGAGGATTATATAAGAAAATTAGATTATCAATCCAGAAGGTTCAACATCTTGAATATACTAGAAGAGACTAAAAAAAGTAATAGGGTAAAAATGATAGGTTAATTAATTATTTATTTTAATCCCAGATAAAAAGACACCAGTTTCCAGGGCACAAGGGCCCATAGAGTGCCCACGATAAAAAGGAAAAAGACCCATGACAAAGTACTTAATTGTGAATTTTCACACCACCAGCTATAAAGAAAGGGGCCCTAGTTGTTCAATGGTTAAAACACTCGGCTACTAACTGAAAGGTCAGAAGTTTGAACCCCCAGCAGCTCGGCTGGAAAAAAGACCTGGCAATCTGCTCCCTGTAAAGGTTACAGCTTAGGAAACCATGTGGGGCAGTTCTAGTCTGTCAGATGGGGTTACTAAGAGTCAGATACGACTTGATGGCATACAACAACTATAAAGGTAATAGACTGTTTTTTTCAATGAAAATTAATATACAGAGGAACAAGACTGAGAATGACATCAGACTTCTTACATATTGAAAGCTATGAAACCACAGAGCAATGCCTTCAATTATGAGTCTAATTATTGCCAATCTGGAATTCTATACCCAGCTGAATTATCACTCTAGTGTGAAGATAAAATAAAGGTAGTTTCAGAAAGCAATGTTCCAAAAAATTTTCTTCCACGCACTTCTCTCAGAAAACTTCTGAAGGATGTGCTCTACCACATAAGGGGGAAGAAAAAAAGAAGATATGAGATCCAAGTTCAATAGAAGAAAAAGGCAAAGACAATTCTAAAAATGACAACTGTTTTTCAGACCTACAGAATAATTAGTAAAGATTGGAAGAGAAGAATAAAGAGTTTCAATGCAGATTCTTCCTGAAAAAATGGAAAAAATTAAGAGATTATCTGATAGGTTTGACTGTGCAGAGATACTGTGTTGAGAGACATTTACAATGTTATTGCATATCGTGGAAAAACTCAGTTGTAAGTTAAAAGAAAACTAAGCAAGTTAAAAAAAACAACAAAAACAAACCAAAAAGGCAATTTCAACTACAGGAAAAACAAAATGCTAAGTAAGAAAATAACATCAAAATACTCTATTTGGCAGAACTGTGGACAATATTCATATAGTCACGATGATAAAAGCACAGAATATGAAATTTTAAAACCTTACTAAGAAAAAGTTCAAAGATATAAAATTTAGAATTGTGTATAATCTATGCACCTTTCACCCAACTTCAACAATTATCAACCCTTTTGAAATGATCACCACTTTAAAAAATAACCACATTCTTATCATTCTATTTCCTAAATCAACAATAATTTCTTAGCATCATTAACTACCCATTCAGTGTTTACATTTCTCCAGTTTTCCTATAAATCACAATATCTATTCATTGTGATTTATTAATGGCTTGTCTCTTGTTATCTATAAATTTCTCTACCATTTTTTCTCTCCCTTTTTTTTCCTTATAATTCTTTTTCTAGGAACAAATTATTTCACCTGTAGAATTTCTCACAATCTGAATTTTTCTGGTTGCATCTTCATAGTATCCTTGAACATAACAGAAATACATCAAATATGTTTAAATCTATGCATTCATAATGATATCAAAAGATACTTTATTATTTTTGAAGGAAGGAAACTAGCTCACTAATTTGAAAGCTGATAAATAATGCATTTATCTTGGCATTTCTTACACAAACTATACTATTGGGAAATGAAATTATATTTACAAATATATTTGAGCTAACAAATGAAGAAGAAATTATAGAATTAGAATATCACCATTTTGCAATGCCTTATGAATCTAGTCACTGATCATCAATGGCTGCTAACATTACAAGACAGTCAATCAGAATCATGTATTTCCTGATGGAAATACATTGTACTGCTTATGAAGTAATCTTTAGAAAAAAAAAATTGGATCAAGCCTTAAGAATCTGTTTATAAATATATATAGGATAAAAGGGAGAGAGGAATAGAATTTTAATTTAACTAAAAATTATGATAAAATCATACATAGAGGAGAGAGGGGACATAGGAAAGACTAAAAATCCTCAACTGCCCTAATTAAAATAAATTGTTGTTGTTGTTGGTTGCCATCCAGTTGGCTCTGGCTCTGACTCATGGTGACCCCATGTACAACAGAAGACAACGTTGCCGGATCCTGTTCCACATTCAAGATCATTGATGTGCTTGAGTCCATTGTTGTGGCTACTGTGTATTTTGAGTATTTTCCAACCTAGTGGGGTCATCTTCCAGCACAATATTCTATTGTAATCTGTAGAGTTTTTACTGATTAATTTTTGGAAGTAGATCTCCAGCCCTTTTTTTCTAGTCTATCTTAGTCTGGAAGCTCTGCTGAAGCTGTCCACCATAGATGACCCTGCTGGAACAGGTAGTCCCTGACTTATGATGTATTCTTCAAGTTATGACTAGCCACACTTACGACTGTCCTTTTTTTTTTTTAATATACATCTTATTATTAGTAATACGTACTACACACAATGTTGCAGGGCATAATTTGCTGATGCTATCATTCTCAGACGTTCTCTCGCAGATATTCAATTTTATGATCTACTATGCAAAACACTGCCATATAGATTTAGTTTTCTAGACTAAATCAGGAGCTTCCATTGCTTGAAAATGCTAATCGCTCTGCTGAAGTTGATAGGTGAGATGTTGCCATGAAATATATGAAGAAAAAAAAAGGACCATATAGACAATTCTCACTAATTTTCTAACTAGAAACACCATCCCCATTCTCAGGGATAATCCACGGGATCCAGATCCTTCCACAAGTACAGCTCTTATCGTAAGTGAAAGAATGCCAACATTTTCCAACTCTTCTTCATTGTCAGGGTAAATTTTTATGATTTGTGTATTTTTTATGTATTAAACCATATCTGTATGTTTATATGTAATGTTTTCAACCTCCAAAGACAGAGATCAGATTTATAAAGATACTGATAATAAAAGGCAACAATAATGAAAACTAAAAAAAAAAAAAAAAAAAAGAGGGTTTTGACTTATATCAGAACTGACTTAATAATGTTCATTGGAAAAGAACTTAGTTGTAAGTCGAAGATTACCTGTATTTGAAATACCAGTGGCACAGCTTCCAGCATCACAGCAACGTGCAAACTACACAGTATAAGAAACTGACAGATGCGTGGTGGAATTAAAATAAATGGGTAACATCAAACTTGATAAATTAAGATTCATATGTTATTTAGACATATGAAGATCTATATTAACCACTAAAAGTGTTTTAAGTGACTTTGTAAAGCAGGGAGAGTTCAGAGTATGTTTCTTTTTTTGGCTTTATTGCATTACTCAATTTTTAAAATCATATATTACTTGGAAATGATTAAAAAATAAAAAATTTAAATTTAGTGTCTTCTCTGAACAGAGTCAACAGCTACTACTTAACTATCATTCTTCACAGATTTTATGTGTGTTGCTGTCATTGTTTAATAGAAACTTCTTTTTTGTCTTCGGATATCTCCAACTCTTTGCCTAAAAAAAAGTTCTTGTCATGGTGTTCCACTGCTGAGAAGCCGCCTTCAATCTTGAGTGTCCTGGCTTGGACAATGAATTTTAGAATCCCATTCTATAAACACTTTTTGCTATTTGGAACTGTTCCAAACTTCTCAAGCCCCTTAGACATTTTAGAACAGAATTTGAAAGAAACTCTTAACCTTCAGTTATTGAAGAGGTTCTCAGGCTTTTGGAGAGAAAGTATCTCCTTTTTACTTCATTACTTTTCAAACTGATTAGCCCTGGGTTTTTTTTTTTTTTTAGCAGGGGTGAGGGTAGATTTCTCTAAACAGAGGTTATATTTCATATTTGATCTTCCTAGACTAGGAGGTAAGTAAAATGGTCATAAAAGTGTAAACTATATTTTTAATATCTTTATTGCTTTCTCACGAGGGTCTTTTTCTGTAACAAGCAGAGATCATTGAAAATGACGCTATTACCTCATATCAGTTCCTGCTCCATTGACTTGTGAAGCCCGTATTGCAGTATACATTCATCTGCATAAAGCCAAAACGGCCACTCACTTCGTGTCACCACAAATCTCAACTCCTTTCATTTTTCTGGTAGAGTTCCTCCTTTTTTCTTTGAGTTATTTAAATTATATTTAAATAAAGCAGAGCAGTCCATTTTTTCCCCTCAAAAATATATAATGATTAAGTTAAATAAGAATATATGACAGGTCTTCTGAAACTTGAGAAGCTGTAAAGAAATATAAGTTATTATTATTTAATCTCAAACACGTATTATAGATTCAAAGTGAAAAGCTTGCTATTGTGTCATTGGCTTTCCATGACTCAAATCAAAGATTCACATAGATTTCAAGATGACCTGCATATTGGGGAATTTGTTAAAGATTAGGTCATCTTTAGTTATTTATGGCTACTAATTTTGCATACTTGCAGCAATTTTGTGTATTTGCCATATTAAAAAAAAAAAAATCAACAGAAAATAAGACCATTGCCCAAAACAGGGAAAGAGGAAATAAATACAAAGGGTAGTCACAGACAATGTCATAAATTAATGATCAAATCAGTGGAAATCTGATAACCACCAGCATTTTTAGCAGACTACAATTTTAAGAAAATTATAGTGGTCAAATAGGAAGAATTGTAATAAATGGATGGAATATTTTTAGTTGAATCTCAACTTCTCTCTCTTTCTGTCTTTTTTTCTGTCTCCCTTTCTCTTTCTGTTGTTATGAGGTATATTTCAACTTAGTTTTACATTTGTGGTTTCTGTTTACAAGTCATTTAAATAGTTGCACTACAATTGTCTTTCAAACCAAATGTGCATTTTATTTTTGTAATTTTTATTGTGTAGGCAATATTTTTTTTTTTAAAGTTCAAAAATATCCTTGTTTTATTTGAAAGGAATTTACAGAACTTCTTTGCTTCTCTGAAAATGTAACCCTGTTCCTGTCACTTGGCTTAATGCTCCACACATGTTTTCTCACTTAAACTTTGCCTCATTTGGCTGTGGCTTTTTTAATGTAGCCTTTGAAACCATCTCTAATGGAAAAATATAGCTGTGAGCAAGATTTCCTAAAATGTACATGGAATTAATTTTCCAGGCATTTCATGGAAGGAGCCTGATGTATCTAAAGGAGATGTTTTGCCAAAAGGAGTTTTAATGTAACCAACTTAAAGAGGAGGACAGCCAGAAAAGAGGTTAAAGAAGCAAGCAAAACGGTGGTCCAGAAAGGAGAGAAGAAAAGACAAAGGGAAAAAGAGGGAAGAGGAGGAAGAAAAGAAAAAGAGAAAGAAAAAAACAAGCAGACACATTATCTACTGGAGAAAAGAAGAAAACGGAAGAAGAATGAAAGACAAGTGAGAGTTGGAGAAATGGGGAATCTTGCTGGAGAGAAGGAAAATGTTATCTCCTGGTAGTTTCTATTAGAGTGTTTGCTTAAATTAATCAGTATCTCAGACTGTCACCCAATAGATAATTTTATCGGCTCAGTGAATTTTGCAGTCTATGAATTTAAATAAACTAAGGGAGCATTATTGAAAAATAACAATATTTTAAGTATCACTATTGAGTGTTTTTTTTTTTTTTTTTCGTATACAGCCTCCCCTGGCTCCATATTGTGATTTTATAGATGCTATAAGGTTTTTTTTTTTTAAATGTGAAACTGCAATATTTGAACTTACTAATGCATAGCTGGTAAGCTTTTCCTGCTCAGGGGATGGTAAAAATATAAAATCGCGTGGCTGACTTCAGACTATAAACATAAAACTTTATTTTGTCGATTCTATCTCAGTTTTTCATCTCTTATTTACTCTAAGCTCTCAAGATAGGTAACAAAAATCCAAAAATCACAGGAGGAACAAAATGTATTTTTAATATCATCAAGTGATATATTTTCCAGGATTGCTCCCAGAAAGAATGTAAACTTAAAATGTATGTGTAACACATTTTCCATATAATAAAATATTTAAAATATTAATATAATACAAAGAAATTAATCACTTGTAACTATGTGGGAGGATTACAGAATTCACTTATATAGGTTTATTATAATTTTACATATACTCTGCTGATGTAGATGGTTTTACAAGTGACTAAATTCGCACAATTACCCAGGTGCAGTATGCGTAAAGAAATTACATTGTATGAATAGACACTACATAAGAGCTCTGCAAAAAATTAAGTATTGAAAAATTGTTCATATGAAATGTTGAATAAAATGAACAGTGGTATGACTTAAGGTTAGATAAACATAAGATATTAGGCTTCCCACATACTTCAAGTCATAAAAAAGAAAATCATAAAGCCAGGAAAATAAAAATAAAAAGGGAAAATACTAAAATACAACTAAATGCAGCAGCATATTTATGTCAAATGTAAAACTATGATTCTATTTAAATATATATATACTGCAGTTGAAATATATCTTTAATAAGCCTAATATAGTTCAATTACCAAAAAATGTAATCTATCACTACAGCTTTATATTACATGTTATATGAGATCATCACAATTTCGGGATCTCTGAATTTTTTCAAACTGTTTAGAAAACTAATTTTTTTATGGCAAAATAATCTATGTAATATTGAAATGTGTGTAGCATTCATAGACATGACTGAACTTCCTAAAGAATAATACCTGATACTACAGGAAGAATTTGTACTGTAACCTTACAAAACATCAGTGCACTAAACATTTTGTGGAGTCTATCTTATTTATTGGTAGTGAGCGTCAGTGTTAGGGAAGTTGTATTCAGGCCACTGTCGCCCTGGTAGAGTAGTTGTTAAGTGTTACAGCTGCTAACCAGAAGGTTAGTAGTTTAAATCCACCAGGCACTCGCTGGAAACTCTATGAGCCAGTTCTCCTCTGTCCTATAGGGTCGTTATGAGTCCGAATCAACTCCAGAGCAACAGGTTTGGTTTTTTTTTTTTTTTGGTCGTTTATAGCCCTTGGAATCATGGGACTGATATGTCAGATATTCCGGGTAACTTGAGACTAGGTGGGATGATGGCAGGAACTCTTGATTGAAAGACAGGACACAGGTTTTTACTCTACTTCAGCCACGTTGATTAATTAGTTGTTAGTAAGAAAAGCAACAACAGCAGGATTTTTTTCCCCTTAAGAATATTAAGAAAAAAAGAAAGAAAGAAAATCATTGTTCTTATTAGGACCATATATAATTTCCACTAGCTGTTGGCAAGACTGATGATGCTAACATGAATTTTTTTAATTGCAAAAAGGAAGTATCTAAAATTAAAACAATGTTCAAATGCCTACAATAGGATCCCCTCTGAGCATCCTCTGAATTCCTTTATTTAGTACTTGCCTCTTGGTATAATAGCAACTTCCTTCATTAGTTTATTCAACTATTAAAACATTCTCTCATTTAACTTAAAGCCGTCACAATGGCCTACAAGGTTGTACACGATCTGTACCTTCCTTCCCTCTCTGACTTCCTCTACTGCTTCTTTTCCCTTGGTACTTACTGTTCCTCAAATGAACCAGGCACACACCTGACTTACTCTATTTGCCCTAGCTGTTCGTTCTTCCTGGGATTTTCCCTCCCAAAGATATCTACTAGGTTCACTTTCTCACCTCTTTCAAGTCGTTGCCTAAATATCTCTTTCTCAGGGAGGCCTGCTCTGGCACCTAAATTAATACTGCAGATTGCCTCCCTCCCAAACCCACCTTCCTGATTCTCTGTTACCCTGTTCTGCCTCATTCCCCATGGCTTATCAGCTTCTACCAAACTATATTGTTCACACCTTTATTATGTTTATTGTTTTCCCTGCTTCCTCCTATAGGTAAACACTATGAAAATGGGAACCTTTGTCTATTGTGTTTTCTGATACAAGTGTCTAGAACAATGTCTGGCCCATAGAAGACACTCAAATATTTGTGGAATGGTTGAATTTAGCAAATAGGTATTGAATGCCTGCCTTGTCTCAGGATTTTCGTTTAGCACTGGGAATAAAATGAAGAACAAGACACAGTATCTAACCTACAAGAGTTAATGGGTGTAATGGGTGGGACCTAGACATTTGCAACTCTGCCAGATACACCAGAGGGTTCAGGTGTACCCTGTCTTCACTGTGTCCTACCTGCAGGCAGGGAAGTTGTCTTGTCATTGGATCATCAACGCTTAATACAATGCCTGGAACATACTGAGTGTTGAATAAATCTCCCTCAGCGATGAAGGAGCATTATGTTAAATAAAGCATATTTTCTGCCTTCCAGAAACTCATACATAGGCTGAATTTTTACCCAACAATTGGTCATATTTTTCTAAAAGCATTTCTAATATGCTTAGAAATAAATGCTCTACACACAGAAGAGTTAGATAATATAATGAAGAAATGCATGGGAATTCAATGGAGGGAGATATTATCGGAGGCTGTGAACATACCACTGAAATGTTCCACTAACATTTCTACTGCTTTGATCTTGAAAGCCATATTTAAAATTGATATCGATGTCATCTTCAGATATTATTAATAAAGTCAAGATACGTAGTGCTTAGTTGTTGTTGTTGTTAGGGGCTGTTGAGTTGATTTCAACTCATAGCAACTATGTGTATGACAGAATGAAACACTGCCAGGTCCTGTGCCATCCTCACAATCATTGTTAGGCTTGAGCCTACTGTTGCAGCCACTGCGTCAGTTCATCTCCTTGAGGATCTTCCTCTTTTTTGCTGACCCTCTGCTTTCCCAAGCATGATGTCTTTCCCCAGGTAATGGTCCCTATTGGTAACATGTCCAAAGTACCTGATATGAAGTCTCACCATCTTTGCTTCTAAGGAGCATTCTGGCTGTGCTTCTTCCAAGACAGATTTGTTCATTCTTCTGGCAGTCCGTGCTACAGTCAGTATTCTTTGTCAACACCATAATTCAAATGCATTAATTCTTCTTCAGTCTTCCTTATTCATTGTCTAGCTTTCAAATGCATGTGAGGCAATTTAAAACATCATGGCTTGGATCAGGTGTACATTAGTCCCCAAAGTGACATCTTTGCTTTTTAACACTTTAAAGAGATCTTTTGCAGCAGATTTACCCAATGCAATACGTTGTTTGATTTCTTGACTGCTGCTTCCATGGCCGTTGATTGTGGATCCAAGTAAAACGAAATCCATGACAACTTCAATCTTTTCTTCGTTTATCATGATGTTGCTCATTGTTCCAGTGATGAGGATTTTTTTTTTCTTTATGTATGTTGAGGTGCAATCCATACTGAAGGCTGCAGTCTTTGATCTTCACCGGTAAGTGTTTCAAATCCTCTTTACTTTCAGCAAGTAAGGTTGTGTCATATGCATATTGCAGGTTGTTAATGAGTCTTCTTCCAATCCTGTTGCCGTGTTCTACTTTAAATTGTCCCACTTCACAAATTATTTGCTCAGCATACAGATTGAATAAGTATGGTGAAAGGATACAATCCTGATGTACACCTTTCCTCCTTTTAAACCCTGCAGTATGCCCTTGTTCTGTTTGAATGGCTGTACAGCTTCCTCATGAGCATAATTCAGTGTTCTGGGATTCTCATTCTTTGAAATGTTATCCATAATTTATTATGATCCACACAGTCAAATGCCTTTTCATAGTCAACAAAACGTCGATAAACATCTTTCTCTATCTTATGTAGTGGTTAGTATATAAGGTAAAAAATGATAACTTTTTGATAGTATCTCACATTTATAAGGGACTGGGCTATGCTGGTATACTACAGAGGCAGTCAATGAACTATCTATCATTACCAGAGTCACAGTCTGGATTATAATATATGGAGAATATGTCAGAAAAAAAAAATGTCAGAGAATAGAAAAGTCTCTATAAGATAAATGGACAGGTTAGACTCACCTTAATGGACTGACAACAAATGTTTGAATTGTCACCAACTAAGAATTCAAATTTTCCTTCTTATTTGATGCCTAGGTCAGGAATTTCACTGAGTGACTCCAAAGGGATTTTGAATATAGTTTGGAAGAGATTTCATGTACCACGATAGAGTTTTATTGTAACACAACTTAGCATAGTATTCAGAATATGGTCTGTGTTTATTTTTAGAAGTAACAGAAAAGCCTTAGTATATAACACAGATTAATTTATAATATAGTTCATGAACATAATATGCTACCCAAAGACGAAGATCCCACCAGGATATTACTATAACCTAGACTCTAAAACACACAACCATTGTCAGTAAAAAATGAAAATAGGTGAAGCTTATTTTTGATGAACCCAGGTCTCCTCTTTTTATATATATTCACCCTCTGTAATTGCCATTCTTATCCTACTTCAAATATCCAGTTCTCTTGTTTCTCTTTCTCTCTTCACTCTAACAAATCCCTGTTTTCTAGAAGAAGCTTATATCAGTAAGTTATGGCTCAGTGTGAATCTGTCAATGGGTTGCCTCTGCTGAGCATTGTTGTTGAGTGCCATTGAGCCAATTCTGACTCATAGTGACCCTACAGTCAGAGTAGGACTGCCCCATAGGTTTTCTTAGGCAGTAATCTTTATGGGTGCAGATCACCAGGTCATTCCTCCTGTATAGCTGCTGGGTGAGTTTGAATCACTGACATTTTTGTTAGCAGCTTAGTGCTTAACCATTGCACCACCAGGGCTCCATAGCTTACTTCAAGTGTATTTGCCTTGTAGGGCTTATCTCTAATTATGGAGTCAGTATTTTTCTCAAGTTAAATGAATTTCAACACCAGGGATTTGAAACAAAACATGTTTTGAAAAGCATGGAGACCTTCCAGGTATACTTGATATCACAATTAATGCTTGAGGAGTTGATTTTTGGACACCTATTGTGCCAGACCTGTGGTAGGCATTTGATACTCATTATCAAATTCAATCATTATGAAGAATCCTATGATGAGGGTAATTTTAAGCCCTTTTACAGATGAGAGAACCCTGACTCCAAGAGGTTGATTTGCCTGCCCAAGTTTATGGAATCAAACCTAGGCCTTTCTGACTTCAGAGTCTTCTAAGTACATCCCACATAGCTACAGAGACATAAAGATGTGGGTAGCATCTACTGATGGGTCTGGGAAAGAAAACAAGAATTAAAAAGCAAGGGGTAAGTAGAGAAGTCCATGACTCAGCTGTGCACATCTTTACCTAAAGTTATTAAAGTCATTAGATCTCTCTGACATATATATACTCTCCATAAAGTAGTCAAAATGGAGCCTAGAATCTGTGATGGAAAATGAATATTTACCATGTTTTAAGTGCCAATTCTGGCCTTGCATTTTTCATACATGATCTCTCATCCTGACAACCAGGGTTGTACTGTTATTTCTATTTTTTCTTTCCAACTTACTGATTCCTTCTTTAGCCACATCTCTCTTACTCTTCACCCCATCTATTATGGGACTTTATTCAACTGTTTCAGAAAACTAGTATTTCTATTTTGTTCTCTTTTATAATTTCTTGTATTGCCAATACCTTCTTTTATTTCATTAAATATTACATTTGCTTTTGTTGGTCTGTTCTAATATTTGTGATTCAGATGGTATAAGTTGTTGAGCTTTTAGATTTCTTTCAAGTAATTATATTCCTAAGGTGTTCAGTTATTTTAGCCTGTGAGTGCATGTACTTGGGAATCTTAGCTATTCTGATATACTGGAGAAGGGCCAATGGGCAGGCCCAAGCATAACTTCCAGGGCAAGAGCTTCAGCCGCTCTTGGTAACTCCTAATTATTAACTAATGCTAATTTTTTATCGAAGCAAATGCTGTTACTTATAAACTTATTAGAATGCCTAAAATAAAAAATACTGACAATACCAAATACTGAAGATACAGAAAAGTTGACTTTTCATACATTCTTGGAGGTAATACAAATGGTACAGCCACTTTGGAAGGCAGCTTAGAAATTTCTTATAATGTTAAACATACAGTTACCATATAGCCTAGCAATCTCATTTTTTGGAATTTAACCAAGAGAATTGAAACTTTATTTCTCACAAAAACTTATATGCAAATATTTATAGCAGCTTTATCTATGATTTCACTTAGCTGGAAATAACTCAAATATTCTTTAACCAGGAAATGGATAAACAAACTGTGGCACAATGGTATACTACATGGTAGTACAAAAGAATGAACTTTTGTTACAATATTAATGTGCCTCACATGCATTATGCTATGTGAAAGAAGCCAGACCCAAAAGACTACATAATATATAATTACACTTATACTTTATTATGAAAAAAAAAGACCAAACAATGGTGATGACTAGGAATTGATGGTGGGATTAGGGGTTGATAAGAAAGGGCAGCATGAGGGAAATTTGGGGTTGATGGAACTGTTCGGTATCTTGTTTGTGGCAGTGGATACATGACTTGACGAATTTGTCAAAAGTCATAGACATGTACACCAAAAAGAATGAATGTTGCTGTATGCAAATCCAAGATAAATAAATACAAACTGAGAAAGAAAAACAAAGCCTAACTTATTTGGATAATTAACTCTTCTTCACACTCACTTTCCAGGTAAATAGAAGTGGGGTCTTGAAATATACTATGCTTTAAATTTAAGGAACAGACACATGGATTTGCCACAAATTCACACCTGAATTATTTTCACCGGATTTATTTTAAACGTTTAATAAGCACCAGAGTTTGAAAAAAAAATTTTTCAACTTTATTATTTTTTATACTGTGCCAAACTTTGCTTTCACGTGCATGTGTGTGTGAGTGTGTTTTAAGATCACTTTGTTTTCTTAACAAGTTCCTTTTGAAGCAAAAAATTTTCAGTTCCATTAATAGATTTCCCCCTTCCCTCAGCTTATTAAACGTGATGGAGATGAATGAGTTCAAATGCAGGTGGCCACAAAAAAAACTACTAAATCTCTAGGTCAATTCCCATCAGGGGCTGGCTGGCCCTTTATTCAAAATTACAGCAGAAAACGCTAAGGTGATCTCATGCTCATAAAGGTGGACCAACGTTCTCTAACACAGGTGTTAAAAAAAGAATTCAGACAATCAGAGAACTGATGAAACCACATCTGTTCCCCTTTAGTGTGCACAGCTGTCTGAATATATATTGGGACTCCCAGGCCTCTTTTACAGTAACTTGCTTGTAATTATGGGTGATAAAACTACATTTATAATTTTGAGTTCTAATAAACATACTGAATTAGTCATTCAAATCTAGAAAGTGGCTCCCTTCCTCACCTCGATAGCCCTAGTGCCTTGCATAAAAAACCCTAAACCAAACCAGTTGTCGTTGAGTCGATGCCTTTTAGAGTAGACCTTTTGAAAGCAGATTGCTAGGCTTTTTTTCTGAGGCACCTCTGGGTGGCTTTGAACCATCAACCTTTTAGTTAGTAGTCAAGTGCTTTGCTGTTTGCGCCACCAAGGGATTCCCTGTGCCTAGTATAGTCTTTGGTAATTGTTGGGTGTCCAATAAATAGCTGAGGATTAGATAAAATAAAGCCTTCTAGTTCTACTATGGGACTTTGCCCAGATTCACCTCTTTATTTTGTATCTTCCTTATATGCCTTTTTCGCCACAGGATTTGAGAATAAAAAGCAAATTAGTTACTAATATAAAAGTGTGTGGAATAATGAAAAAGAAAACCCACTGCTGTCAAGTTGATTCCAGCACATGGTGACCCCATGTGTTACAGAGTAGAACTTCTCTGCAGGGTTTCCTGGGCTGTAATCTTTACAGAAGCAGATCACCAGGCCTTTCTTCTGTGGTACTGCTGGGTGGGTTCAAACTGCCAACCTTTCAGGTTGGCCTTCAAGGGAAAGCCAGAAGTTTAAAAATATAATACTGAATCTATAGTGAGAATTCTAACATTCTAACAGACTCAGTTCTGGATTGGCTCACTCTCTAAGTCCTGCATTGTATTTAAACAAATTTTCAGAAAGGTATCTTTACTTTGGATTTCAATGTATGCAGCAGGTGAATCTCATAGAATCTGTATGTGAAGTCACAAGGCATTTCAGTGAAAATGGAATAAAGTACCATCGGATCCTAAGCTCCTGCCTTGTTTCACAACACACAAAGCTTTGCCTGGCAATAGATTCCTTGCTTCAACTTGGGTGGGAGGTAGGGAGAGGGAGAAAGAAGAAAGAGGCAGACTAAGAATAATAATCATTTATAAGTGTCTAAGTCTAAGCATTTCTTTTTGTGGTGACTAAGGCTCAGCATCCTGACCCACCCACTGTCTATCCTCTACTTAATTTTTCCTTTGGAGAGTAACTGAGCTGATTGCTTGAAATATCCCTAGTGCTAGAGGCTTAAAAATCATAAAAATAAAAAGGGCAACCACAGTGATTGAATCCATTTCAGGGCAGGATGGCTGCCATGACCACGAGACATTGTTTGTTCTGGTTTTTGTCCTGGGCTAGGATAGTTTGCTGGAGGGTGGTTCTGATTAGTAACAGTTTTAAAGACACTGGTAAATGTTTTTACTTATCTCTTATTTGCATAATCTCCTTGGTGGCCCAATGGTTGCTAACTGAAAGTGAGAAAATTGGGATTAGTAACTGGTCTATCTACCTTTAATTATGAATCCAGAGTGATTTTTTAAATGGGAATATCATTTTGCTTCTTCTTCATTAAAAACTTTCCAAAGCCTACCTTTCTTCCAGCCCCTAAACCTTCAGAGTAAACTCCCTTGTAAATAAACACTAGTCCCCTAAAGAACCTCTGTCTTGGCACCTGTCATGGATTGAATTGTGTCCCCCAAAAATATGTGTGTCAATTTGACTACACCAAATACTGATTCCCAGTATGGTGTGCTTGTCCACCATTTTGTCATCTGTGGTTTTCCTATGCGTTGTAAATCTTATCTCTATGATTTTGATGAGATGGGATTAGCAGCAGTTATGTTAATGAGACAAGATTCAATCTATAAGATTGGATTGTGCCTTGAGCCAATCTCTTCTGAGATGTAAAAGAGAGAAGTGAGCAATGTGGGGACCTCATAACACCAAGAAAGCAGCACTGGGAGCAGAGCATGTCCTTTGGGCCCAGGGTCCCTGTGCCTGAGAAACTCCTAGACCAGGGGAAGATTGATGACAAGGGCCTTCCTCCAGAGCTGATAGAGACAGAAAGTCTTCCTCTGGAGCTGATGCCCTAAATTTGGACTTCTAGCCTACTAGACTGTGAGACAATAATTATCTGTTTGTTGAAGCCATCAACTTGTGATATTTCTGTTACAGCAGCACTAGATAACCAAGGCAGTGACTATTAAAAGTTTATTACTTATCTGTTTAATTTTCTGTTTAGATATTACCTTATTAAATTCAGGGATCACGTTCTTTATCTTTGTGTTGTCAGCACCTCACTGGCATTTAGAAGGTTCTTAATAACTGTTTGTTGAGTGAATGACGGGATGAATAAAGACAATGTAATAATAAAGACAATGTGAAAAGTCAGCCAAAGTAGAATATTCTTGATGTGAAGCAAGTAATATTGGTACATATAAGTGGCAATAGATGAGGCAGAAGTATTTCTACTTTGGCAAGCTTTTTGGAAAATACTTGCTCGGGGTGTAGGATACTTTGAGAGGCTGTCTTACATACTGAGCTAAAATATCAGTCACTGGGGAATAGACTAATAGCCTGTGATTAGACTGAACATATTCATAGCTTATTAGAAATGTATTGTGAGGCACATGTTATGTTTATTTTGCTGTCAAGTCTAGCACTTTTGATGGCAAATGTATTACTGGCAATTCATAAGTAAGCTGTATCAGCTATTTAGAAGTATTGGACAATAGTATAACTACATTTGATTTTCATAAGAACATGCATACAACAGAAATAATATCTATTTGGATGATTTCTCCACGGTATTTTGGGCAGTGGTTGGCCAAGAGTGGGGTAATAGGAATGGTCTGCTGTAGGTCCAGGCAAATAGAGGACGCATTGACTCAAAAATTTAAAAAATAATCATAACCTGACTAAATTTTGTTGTTTTTTTTATTTGCAGAATGAGCTGACATTCTAAACAATGCCAGTGATAAAAACTCTTCCCTGAAAGAATATTTGTTAAAGTTCTAAACAATTGTTACTGCTGTTGCATTTTAATAACACACATTGTTGTTCGGTGGCGTCAAGTCAATTCTGACTCATAGCGAACCTATGCACAACAGAATGAAACACTGCCCAGTCCTGTGCCACCCTTACAATCGTTGTTATGCTTGAGCTCATTGTTGCAGCCACTGTGTCAATCTACCTCGTTGAGGGTCTTCCTCTTTCCGCTGACCCTGTATTTTGCCAAGAATGATGTCCAAAGTATGTAAGACACAGTCTCGCCATCCTTGCTTCCAAGGAGCATTCTGGTTTTACTTCTTCCAAACAGATTTGTTCTTTTTTTTGGCAGTCCATGGTGTATTCAATATTGTTCACCAACAACACAATTAAAAGGCGTCAATTCTTCTTCGGTCTTCCTTATTCATTGCCCAGGTTTCACACGCACATGATGTGATTGAAAATACCTTGGGTTGGGTCAGGCGCACCTTAGTCTTCAGGGTGACATCTCTGTTTTCAACACTTTGAGGAGGTCTTTTGCAGCAGATTTACCCAATGCAATGCGTTATTTGATTTCCTGACTGCTGCTTCCATGGCTATTGATTGTGGATCCAAGTAAAATGAAATCATTGACAACTTCAATATTTTCTCCATTTATCATGATATTGCTCATTGGTCCAGTTATGAGGATTTTTGTTTTCTTTATGTCGAGGTGTAATCCCTACTGAAGGCTGTGGTCTTTGATTTTCATTAGTAAGTGCTTCAAGTCCTCTTCACTTTCAGCAAGCAAGGTTGTGTCGTCTGCATAACGCAGGTTGCAAATTAGTCTTCCTCCAATCCTAATGCCCCATTCTTCATGTAGTCCAGCTTCTTGGATTATCTGCTCAGCATACAGATTGAATAGATATGGTGAAAGAATACAACCCTGACACACACCTTTCCTGACTTTAAACCAATCAGTATCCTCTAGTTCTGTCTGACCAACTGCCTCTTGATCTGTGCAAAGGTTCCTCATGAGCACAATTAAGTGTTCTGGAACACTTAATAATACATAGGTAACCTTAAAACTATACCTGCTGTCCTTGAGTTGATTCCAACTCATGGCGATCCTACAGGACAGAGTAAAACTGCTGCATGGGGTTTCCAAGAAGCAGCTGGTGGATCTGAACTGCCGACCTTTTATTTAGCAGTCAAACTCTTAACCACTGTGCCACCAGGGCTCCAGGATTAAAACTAGCACATTTTAACTACTCTTCCTTTTTTTTTTTTCCTTTAGTAAATATTGTAGTCTACAAGAAAGTTATCTTGGAGAACTCTCAGCTATAGATTTACACCCCTTCCCAATATAAGTGAACTCAGCTACATGTGTTAATTTCAACAGTAAATTGGAGAACCAGTGGAGCTCCCCTTGAGCCCAGTTTGTGTCTTCGACCACTGTGGTACTACATATTCTTGTGTTTAAAGGATGGATTTAAAATAAGCAATGCTAGCACGGTGATTGTAAAGATGAAGAGACAGAATTTGAGTTACTTCAATTTTGACATTCTATTTCAAGGCTTCCAATGAGTTTTCTATATTGTATTTGTGTTTAAAATGTAAAAACAGCTAAACAGAATGAGAACTGTAATATAAATACCAACACTGCATATTTTTGTTTGGCAAATGCAGATTTTAGTTCATACATGAATATTTTACATGGTTTGAAAACTATCTTTAAAATTGGAATTTTTAAAAATTACTGTTTTAAAACTAAAGAATGAAAGGAAATAGAATGTTACATAAATGGTATTTTAGTAGTTGCTTAAATTATACCTTTTGCAGATGTTTTATTTTATTAAAATTCACTTGTTAGTGGATAATTGTTTATATACATATTATTTCAATGTAACCAAAGATCAAAGTGTAAATTGTTATAGAAGGATACAAGGAGTATTGAATAATTATTTCTGCTTTTTTTGACTGGAAGATACTTGAGGAAAACTTGTTTGCAACATGGTTTTGAATCCAGCAGCTGGTTCATAGTTATTCTGAATTTTCTAAAGAGATTTAGAGTGGGGTGCTTCTACCAGCAAGAAACAATATTGACCCACTGCAATGCACAGAGCAAAATGAAAACAAGCAAATAAAAAGATCAATATTTGAATCCCTCAATTGTTTTCACTAAGAACCAGACACTTGTTCAAAGGCAATGAATCAAATAATGTCAAATCTTGCTATTGTTCAGCCATTTTCTCTGGTTCTCCCAGAATAAAAACCCCCAAATATTTTACCAAATATAATAGAAATGTATGACAAACTTTCCGGTGAAGAAATTTAGTGGCACGTTTTCAACTCTGGAGACATTTGAAAGCTGCTAGAAGAAACAAAGACATAGATAGTATCAAAATTTCTGGAATTTATAGTGAATTGGGTTGTTTCTGAATCTCTGCCAAAAGTTATCATTATGTCCCATGCATCACTATCCATTGTTTCAATGTCTCTCTTGAGAGTTCTGCAGCAATCTTTCTAGAAATGGGAAAGAAGCCCAAGAAAGAGTCATTTATTTTAACTTTATTGTTATCGATGTGGACATATTCTTTTGCTTCACACATTTTATCAGTGTGTGAAATATAGAATGTCCCTAGGTGGGGGCAAATGGTTTGTGCTTGACTGCTAACCCAAAGGTTGACAGCTCAAATCTACCCAGCACTTACACAGAAGAAAAAGCCTGGCAATCTGCTTCCATTAAGATTACAGTCAAGAAAGCCCTATGGAGCAGATCTATGCTGTAACACATGGGGTTGCCATGAGTTGGAATCAACTCAACAACAATAACAGCAACAACAAAACTGGAAGGAAGGAATTACACAAGTGGGCCTAAGATCCACACGTTCCTTTATCAGAAGGAGGTGTGTCTCTGGAGGCAAGAAAAGAAGACAGGTCATTCTTCTAGACAACTGGACCTCCAGGTAAATAAACCACTGATGTTTGTCAGGAGGAAGAGGCCTTATCTATTAAATGCCCTTAGCAGGATGTCTCTGGCTGAATAATAAATATACTCACAATCTATGAGGCATGACTCTTCAGAGAAGGTCAGCTGAGCTATAAACCACACTCTGAGGTATAACATGGAGATATTTCATAGATTAAATGCTCTGTGCAGTGTGAGGAATTCCACAAAAACTCATGGAGACTTCAGCATTGTTATTATGTCTGATGCAGGAAAGACAGACTTGTGGGGCCACAGGAGAGGCCCCAGGCCTCTCTGTTCAGTCTGAGCCACTTAATTGCCAGTATCCTTAAACCTGTTATTAAAAGTCGATACTGGGTAAGATCCTGAACCTTGACAGTGTGATTTGACAATCCAATCCTGTGCATTAGCTTAGTTATCAAAAACAAATTCCAATATATTTTGTTTTCTGTAACATCCACAGCAATTCTTTTGTTTGATGTAATTTTCCTGAAAATGAATTGTCAGAGACAAATATGAAATTAATTTCCCTTCAGAAGGAATAGCATGTTTAATTCTAGCAAAATGTTCCTTGAAAATTGAGTTGTAATTTGAGAGTAATTCTACCAACTCCAAAAATTTCCTTTGTTTGTGGATGACATATCCTCTCTATGACCACAGAAATGAAGGTTTTGTGTAGCCAAAAACATAATTACATTGAAAAGATGATGTAAGATGTCTCCCCATTTTTTCTTTCGTTATCCATTCCCGCATGATGGACTTTATAAATAGTTTTCTGGAGTTTCAGTTCTATTTCTGAAGTCTCATTTTTTCTAAGTAGAAGTGTTCACATAGTTCACGTGCAGGGATTTGAGGATTTAATTTCCGTTATATTTTAATACAGGAGCCCTGATGGCACAGTGGTTAAGCGCTTGACTGCTAACCAAGAGGTTGGTGGTTTGAACCCACCAGTTGGCCCGTGGGAGAAAGATGTGGCAGTCTGCTTCTGTAAAGATTTACAGCCTTGGAACCCTGTGGGGCAGTCCTACTCTGTCCTTTAGTGTTGTTATGAGTCAAAATTGACTTGGTGGCAACGAATTTTGGGGGTATATTTAAAGCCAGCTCTAATGGTGGTTGCTCTATATTTCTTCTCATTATCTGAAAACAATCTTCAACAAAAATGAAGCAAATAAATTTTGGTTTTGAATTAATCAAGTTCTCAATTTTTTTCACCATTTGGTAAGAAGTTACAAAACCATGAAATTATCATGTGTTGACAACCTCCTATGATTTTTTTCTTTTTTGTTGAACTGCAGAGTGGTTCATCTTTAATCTGAAGAGGTTCACTTCTTCTCTTAAGCAAATTAACTCTCAAATCATCTGGAACCTGTACTGGCCAAGCAGTACTGTCAGGATAAATTAATATCATTAATTATCTCTTTTTCATCAAATTCTTGGTCTTGGTCTTTATCAATCTCTCTGTCTATATGTGTATGTATATATATGTGTATGTATACACACACACATATTTACACATACACATATGCATATATATATCATGTTAATATTGATTTTTGCCAACATTCCCTTTCCCTTCCTCAGTGTGGCTGCTTATAACGACAATTCATTGTTGTTTCTTAGCCCGGCTCTGTCTGAATTTTGCCTTTCTAGTATAGATACTTTAGATACACAAACTTGCATTTCAACAGAATTTTTGTAACTATACACAATATTGAAGGACGTGATAATGTTGCAACTGTGGCCAGCATTCACACTGGTGTTCAGACAAAAACTAAAAAACTAATCCCAAATTCTTATTTAAGCCTTGTGAATAATAATTCTCTGAATCTTTGCAGAATTAATACTAATGGAAGTTAATTCTTCAAGTGTGTCTTTTTTAAAACTTTAAGGGAAAATTATTCTTTTTAATCTCACCTCATCACTGAAAAATGCTGCAGATAGAAGGTGTGATAGTGGAAATACTTGCGCAGACAACCTGGAGTGCTCATTATGAAGCTGTGCATGTAGTACAGACACATTTTGAAAAGTTAATCTCAACCTTTGAAGTACTGTGTGATCTAATAGGAAATATGGACCCAAGAAGAGCAGCTCACATTTTACTCTCTGGTGAATGTGATTTTCCTTTTACGAGTTATCTTTTTTTTTCTGGTTGAAGTTTTTAATGATGTTAATCAGACACAAACTTATTTGCAAAACCTGGAAGTAGAATTGAACAAGGTACAGAGAAACACCAAGCTTTCAAGTGGTTCCTTGAAAATCAACTCCTGGATGTTAAGGAGAAGGTCATCATTTGTGCAACACAAAATGTAAGAAAATAGATATTTATATAAGAAATGAATCAAATTTGAAAAGGATGCCAGGTAAATGACAAAAGATGCTGGTCTTTCACTGTTAGAAAATGTTAAAAGAGCAGCCTCTGAATGCTTCAATTGTTATCACTGAGAACTAGATACTCAGTCTAAAGAAACAGACCAAATAATGTCAATAGTCATGTCTTTTGACCATTTTCTATAATTTTTGCAGAAAGGAAACTTCAGAAGATTTTATCAAATATAGTAGAAATTTATGATGCATGCTGTCATGAAGCTATTTAGTGGAAATTTTTAAGAGATATTTGAAAGCTGGTAGATGAAACAGAATCTTAATAGAATTTAAAGTTCCAAAATGTGTAGTAAAACAAGATTTTTATAAATCTCTTCCAAAATTATCATTATTCTT
This sequence comes from Loxodonta africana, assembly GCF_030014295.1. Lineage (NCBI taxonomy): Eukaryota > Metazoa > Chordata > Mammalia > Proboscidea > Elephantidae > Loxodonta > Loxodonta africana. The sequence continues at coordinate 78,541,923 of NC_087345.1, read as the reverse complement.
AGGACTTTGCTTAACTCCAAGTGTATCTATTAATCATGTGAAAGAAGTTTTTAGATTTCAAGAGTATTAAAAATTGTCCTTTGATCAAGTACAAGCAAAATTAGATTGATAAATCTGGCTATAAAAAAAATACTCTTTATTAAATATGACCACATTAAGAGAAAGATTTCTGAAGACGTTCTTAACAAGTTTGCAGAAGTCAGTGCTCTAAAACAGAAAAAAGAAAATGCAACATTGGTATCTTTGCTGCAGTAGACTAATGTCGTTAGGCGCCGTTCAGTTGGTTCCAACTCATAAGGACCCTATGTACCATAGAATGAAACACTGCCCAGTCCCGCACCATCCTCACAATTGTTGTTATGCTTGAGCCCATTGTTGTAGTCGCTGTGTCAATCCATCTCTTTGCGGGTCTTCCTTTTTTCCGCTGACCCTGTACTTAACCAAGCATGATGTCCTTCCCTAGGGACTAATCCCTCTTGACAACATGTCCAAAGTATGTAAGACAAAGTCTCACCATCCTTGCTTCCAAGGAGCATTCTGGTTGTACTTCTTTCCAGGACAGATTTGTTCATTCCTTTGGCAGTCCATGGTATATTCAATAGTCTTTGCCAACCCCAGCACAATTCAAAGATGTCAAGTCTTCTTTGGTCTTCCTTATTCATTGTCCAGCTTTCACATGCATATGATGTAATTGAAAATACCATGGCTTGGGTCAGGCACACCTTAGTCTTCAAGGCGACATCTTTGCTTTTCAACACTTTAAAGAGATCTTTTGCAGCAGATTTGCCCAATGCAATGCATCTTTTGATTTCTTAACTGCTGCTTCCCTGGGTGTTGATTGTGGATCCAAGCAAAATGAAATCCTTGACAACTGCAATCTTCATTTATCATGATATTACTTATTGGTCCAGTTGTAAGGATTTGTGTTTTCTTTATGTTGAAGCGTAATCCCTACTGAAGGCTGTGGTCTTTGATCTTCATCAGTAAGTGCATCAAGTCCTCTTCACTTTCAACAAACAAAGTTGTGTCATCTGCATAACCACAAGTTGTTAATGAATCTTCCTCCAATCCTGATTCCCTGTTCTTCTTCATGTATTCCAGCTTCTCGGTTTATTTTCTTGGCATACATATTGAATAGGTATAGTGAAAGGATACAAGCCTAACATACACCTTTCCTGACTTTAAACCACACAGTATCCCCTTGTTCTGTCTGAACAACTGCCTCTTGATCTATGTACAGGTTTCTCATGAGCACAATTAAGTGTTCTGGAATTCCCATTCTTTGCAATGCTGTCCGTAATTTGTTGTGATCCACACAGTCAAATGACTTTTCAGAGTCAGTAAAACACAGGTAAACATCCATCTGGTATTCTCTGCTTTCAGCCAGGATCCATCTGACATCAGCAATGATATCCCTGGTTCCATGTCCTCTTTTGAAACTGGCCTGAATTTCTGGTAGTTCCCTGTTGATATACTGCTGCAACCACTTTTGAGTGATCTTCAGCAAAATTTTGTTGCCTATGATATTGTTCGATAATTTCTGCATTTGGTGGGATCACCTTTCTTGGGAATAGGCATAAACGTGGATCTCTTCCAGTGGATTGGCCAGGTAGCTGTCTTCCAAATCTCTTGGCATAGATGAGTGAGGACTTCCAGAACTGCATCCCATCCATTTGTTGAAACATCTCAACTGGTATTCCATCAACTCCTGGAGCCTTCTTTTTTGCCCATGCTTTCAGTGCAGCTTGGAATTCTTCCTTCCGTACCATAAGTTTCTGATCATATGCTACCTCTTGAAATGGTTGAAGGCCTAGAAGTTCTTTTTGGAATAATGACTCTGTGTATTCCTGCCATCTTCTTTTGATGCTTCCTGTGTCATTTAATATTTTCCCCATAGAATCACTATTGCAACTTGAGGCTTGAATTTTTTCTTCAGTTCTTTCAGCTTGAGAAATGCTGAGTGTGTTCTTCCCTTTTGGTTTTCCATCTCCAACTCTTTGCACATGCCATTATAATACTTTATTTTGTCTTCTCGAGAAGCCCTTTCCAAATCTTCTCTTCAGTTCTTTCACTTCATCGATTCTTCCTTTTGCTTTAACTGCTCGACTTTCAAGAGCAAGTTTCAGAGTCTCTTCTGACATCCATTTTAGTCTTTTCTTTCTTTTTAATGACCTCTTGCTTTCTTCATGTATGATGTCCTTGATGTCATTGTGCAACTCGTCTGGTCTTCGGTCATTAGTATTCAACGCATCAACTCTATTCTTGAGCTGGTCTTTAAATTCAGGTGGAATATATTCAGGGTTGTACTTTGGCTCTCATGGACTTGTTCTGACTTTCTTCAGTTTCAACTTGAATTTGTATATGAGCAATTGGTTGTCTATTCCACAGTCAGCCCAGGGCCTTGTTCTGACTGATAATATTAAACTTTTCCATCATCTCTTTCCACATATCTAATCGATGTGATTCCTGTGCACTCCATCTGGAGAGGTCCATGTGTATAGTCACTGTTTATGCTGGTGAAAAAAGGTATTTGCAATGAAGAAGTTGTTGGTCTTGCAAAATTCTATCACGTGATCTCTGGAATCATTTCTATCACCAAGGCCCTATTTTCCAACTACTGATCCTTCTCCCCAAGTCCCCACAGTACGACAAACTAACAGACATGTGGGGGCAATAGACTAATATTTAGGTATAATTTTTTTTTCCTTTTTAAAAAAAATTCATTGGTGTAGTTAAAAAGTATTAATCGAGTATTTTTTCTTTTTTGTACTGTAATATTTATTTTATATTCTTGTTTTATTTTTCTGATATAATTATATATGTAAAGTTCAATAAAATAAAATTTTCAGTGCATTTCTTTTCTGGTCATTATTATTATTGGTTTAATATCGTGATTATTAATGCTGAAATTAGTTTTGTCAATTAGAAGGGAGTAAAATAATCTTAAAGTATCATCTGTTTCAAATGGCAAATATGCTAAGTATACCACTGATATTAGGTCTTAATATTTATGAAATTAGATGACACTGGGTGAAGGAAGTTCTAAGAGATAGTGGTAAATGTAGTTTCTCTGATATGACCATAAAAGGTAACTGTGAAACTGAGGAACTTTGGTTTTTCCTTTCCCATGTTTTCCACTGCATTCCTAATGTCTGTAACAGTCTCAGGAACAGTTAATAAATATTTGTTGAATGAATAATATGCTAAAGTTAGTAAACAAGGTCACAGTAAAGAGGTAAACCAGGTGTATTTGTTTCCTAGGGCTGCCATAGGGAAAAACCCATTTCCATTGAGTTGACTCTGACTCATAGTGACCCTATAGGACAGAGTAGAACTACCCCATAGGGTTTCCAAGGAGCAGCTGGTGGATTCAAACTGCCAATCTTTTGGTTAGCAGCCTGAGCTCTTAACCATTGTGCCATCAGGCCTACAGCATAGGGAAGGAGAGAAGAATAATTAGAAGTAGAAACAGGGTTTTGATCAGGGGTCGGTTTGATTTTTTTTTTTTTAATGGAAATAACTTTATCCTCTTTCTTATCTGATTATGAAAGAAGTATGTATGTTTATTGTAAATAATAAAAAGGTTTACATTAAAATGTGATGGCCATTGATCAGCCCAATACCTAGTAATAAATATTACAATTACCAGAATCTATTTTCTACCTTAGTTTTTGGTAGCCTTTTGAAGTTCCAGGGTGGTTTTAAAAAAAGAGACAGGAACAGGTTTGCTTAACAGAAGGTTTTAACATGGTATCTGTTATGCCAGATCTCACACAAACCTGACTCAATATAAGAGAACTTGTACAAAGTTTTTAAAGCACAAATGGTTCAATGTTTTGTCTACCACATCTTAGTAACTGCCACCATCTATCACCATAAATTCAATAACAAAAGAAGCAGAGGAAATATTGCCCAATGTTCTTTTCTCAGCCTTTGGATACTCAAGATTAAAGTCTAGATTTGTATTGGAATTCCTTTTTACCCGAGAGATGTAAGCAATAATAGGAATACCAAAAACTCTTTGTTAGGGCAGAAAACACACAAAGCCAATGAACAAAAACAAAGGGAATTTCCAATACTGTGTAACCTGAATTTAATTATAAGGAACCATTAGGCAAACTAAGACTAAGTAACATTCTACGAAATAACTAAGAAGTACCTTCAAAAATATCAGTGTCTTGGAAGAGAAGGATGGACTCTGAAACAGCTCCAAATTCAAACCAAACCAAACCCATTGCTGTTGAGTTGATTCCAACTCATAGCAACCCTATACAACAAAGTAGAACTGCCCCATAGAGTTTTCAAGAAGCAGCTGGTGGATTCGAATTGCTGACCTTTTGGTTAGCAACCGTAGCTCTTAACCACTGTGCCACCAGGGCTCCAAATAAGGGAGGCTAAAAACACATGACATTTGAATGTAGCACACGATTCAAAATTTTCTTTTGCTTTTAAGAATATTATTGACCCAAATGGAGACATTGGATAAGGTTTGTGTAACATGGTAGCATCAGACCTCAACTACATTCAGGAGGAGGGATGAGAATCACCATCAGCACAAAGCTGGTTCCTATTTTTTGGAAGTCAGGCATATCTCTACTGTCCAACTTTTTCACCATTTCTGATGTCATCCATTCCACCCACGGCACTCTCTACTTCTCTGCTGGGTTCAATAACTTGTTGAATGGCCACACAGAACTCACAGACAATGTTCACCATTATGTGTTTTATGAGGGAAGTAACAGGCTACTACTCGGGATCAGTAACAACTTAGAAGTAACAGGATACAATTCAGAAGACAGGATACAGTTCTTCAATCAGAACAGCTTCCAACCGAGACAGCTCTCAGCTTGCTGTCAGCCATGCCAACAGGCAGGTAGTCCCTCTCTTGGCTGTGCCCACCAATGGGCCATCTCTTGGCCCCTGCTCTGCTTGGGCAAGTGTTACAGCTCTTTAGCTCCACTGACAACTTCCCAGAAGCGCCCCACTCTGGCAGTAAGCCTACTGTCGGAAGGCTGTCAGTTTTCTCTCTGCTTCATAGGTCAGCAGACTTACAGTAGCTGCCTGGTGCTGGTCTCCTGGTTCCCGCCACTGTTGCTGCTGTCACCATGCTGCTGCTGCACTTGCTGCTGTGCTGCCTTCGTGTTACAGCCGTCTCTCTTCTGTGTCTAGCAGGTTCTCAGTCCAGGGACCCCAGATCCAAAGGACATGCTCAGCTCCAGGCTCTTCTTGATGGTAGTGGAGTCCCTTCCCCCCCCACCTTTGTGAGATTGGCCCTTATGTGAGGAAACCCTTTGTCAGTTTCAAGGCATGGACATCCCACCAAGTCTGCTAACTGATTAATCCCCTTGAAATGCCACAGCCACTTAATTTGCATAGTAATTGACCAATTCCTGAGAGTTACTTAATCCTATTCGGTAGTTTTACACACCCTATTTGTATAGTAGACTGACCAATCCCTGAAAGGTACATAAAATAGACAAATCACAGGGCAGGCTACAGCCCAACCAATTATTTTTTGGAAGAATTACAAACCCAAGGCCAGAAAAGCCGTATATAAATCTATTGCACTGCAGTCTATAAATTAGATGATAATATTGTCTATGTGTTAATATCTTGATTTTGATCATTATACTGTGATTATGTAAGAGATTATATTTAGAGTTTGTTGGGACCACTCTGCAGATATAGGCTGGACTTCATTCCATGTTTGGTTCTGATATGAAGACTGATGATACCACACACATACATCAAGAGGGTATGAAAAGATTTATTATTTACACAATTGAGGCATCTGGAGAGAACAGGGTACATCTCCCAAGCAGGTCCAAAATGGATAGGAGACTGTGCTGGGTTTTCATTGTGGTTAGGGGTTGAGCATGGAATAAGGGTTCCCCAGTGCAAACAGGGTCTTACGTATATGGTTTGAATCTCCCACTGGCAGCAAAGGAGAGAGTGCTGGGCTTTCTTATAAGATTGCCCAGATGTGGGGCAGAGGGGAAGAGGAAGAGGTAAGGGTTAAAAGCTCTCAGCTGACAAACATCAAAAATTGAAATCAGACTCCTTATTTGAGGGGTAAAGGGATATTATGTCTGCAACTTATTCTCAAGCAGATTAGGAAAAAAAGCAAATGTAAAAATGTTAACATTTGAAGAATCTAGGTGAAAGCTATATGCAGTTCTTTGTACTATGATTGCAACTTTTTTGTAAATCTAAAATTTTGTCAAAAATAAAGTTGTTGTTTTTTAAAGAAAGGGAACAACACTAGACCATGTAAAACTTTTTTCTCAAGAAGAAATGTCATAGTCCTAGTAGGAAAGAAATGAGGAAGCAAAGAAAGAAGTCTGTAATGTTTTCTGTCCTCTGAGTAAATTTCTAATTCTGTTTTAAAGATAGACCTCTTCATGATTCTAAATATACCACAGTAGTAGCCATTGACTACATTTTAGTATACATCCTTCCAGACATATTTCTATGTCCCTTAACATATACATCTTGTATATAAAATTTGTATATCCTTTGACCCAAGAATACCACTTACAGAAAGTTACCACAAATGAAAAGTCTAAGCATACAAACATAAGTTGGCAGAAGATTTCTCACGGTATTAATTATATTATCAAAGAAAAAAAAATATCATAGAAACAATCGAAATGTCCTCTTGAGAGAAATGTAATGGGTTCCTATTTCTACATTTGAGCTGCTAGAGAGTAGGGATTACAATCAGAATATATGTGCAGTCTTAGAATATAGCAGGAACCGGGTTGCTCAATATTTGCTTTAAAGGAAGTGAATGTAGTGGTTGTCTGTTGTTTTAATTCATCCAGTATCAGTTCTCCCTTCTTTTGTTGACTGCACGCTCAATACGACTTTCAGAAACTACCAATGGATATGATCTTGAAGAGGCGCAGGCCTGCCCTGACCAAGAGGTGGGCATGTTTTCCATCTAGACCAATCAGAGTCCCTCTCCTTCTCTCTCTCTCTCGCACACACACACACACACACACACACACACACACAGAGCATTTGGGGCACATTCATCAATTACAAAGGTACTCTAAAGACAGTACCTGTTTGTTTTCCTTCCTAGATCTCTATAGAGCCTCTGTTTTTTTTTTCTTTTTATTTTTAAGACTAGTTCATCCTCTTTCCTTTGACTTTGTGAGCTACCGTATGTCTATTCTAAAATTTACTTAATCATTCATCCATTCCTTAATTTTTACAGTCATGATTCATTTCTGTGGATTGCAATCAAAGAAAGCTAACTGATGCAGAAAATGAATGAGTGAATAAATGAATGAACTAAAAACACAAAGGAAGAGCATAGCCTGGATACTTAAAAATATATGACATATTACAAGGTAGTCATCGCTGCAAACTAAAAGAGTAGAGGGAGAACAAACAAATTTACAAGTAATAAAATCTAGCTAATAACATTTTCCAGTCTCTTGAAATGATGAAGCTGCTTTTAAAGGCCTTTGGTTTTTATGGAGTTAGAATGAGATTTTTTGGCAGAAGCTCATTTGCCAGTTTCATTAGTAATTAGCAATCCCAAAGGTCAATGCGGAGCTGCTATTAATTTTATTTTAAGCTGGATATTTTTATCTAAAGGACAAAACCAATGAATATATTTAGATACCAATCATTAGCTTGTGAATTCTCACCAGGCAAAATATTAAATTGCTACAGCATTTAAAAGTTTGAAATATTTGGGTTTTCACATTTATTTTATTCTATTCATACTCCATCTCCTTAGAGAAATGTGCAGAAGTGCTAATTTTAAAATATGTTTAAACTTCCTGCAGTCACTGGATTAGTATGTTGTGGATTGAAGTGTGTCCCCTCCAAAAATATCTGTTGGAATCCTAACCCCTGTACATGTGGGTGTAATCCCATTTGAGAATAGAGTTTTCTTTTTTATGTTAATGAAGCCATATCAGTGTAGGGTGTGTCCTAAACCTAACCAGTTCTGAGTTATAAGGAGTAGCATAGACAGAGAGATATGCAAGCACAAAGGAGGAAGATAGTTGCCAAGGGAAGAATGCCAGGGCTACAGAAGCTGAGACAAGTATCTTGCCCTAGCACCAAAAGAGAGGGAGATTTCTACTATAGTTGGTGCCCTGAACTCAGACTGCTAGCCTCCTAAACTATGAGGAAATAAATTTCTGTTCTTTAAAGCCACCTACTTGCGGTATTTCTGTTACAGTAGCACAAGAAAACTAAGATCGTAACATTTAGGATTTAGAGGAAGAATTGCAGAAACTAAGTTTGAAGTTCACTCTCATCAATGGAACCCCTTTTGCACAATATAAGCTTCACTGAAATTTTTACCATTATATCTACATTTACATTTGAAACATACTTTTAAAGAATGTCAGAGCAAAGAGTTTCGAGATAAAAATGTGTAGGTCAAACACATTTGTGGTGAGCAAATTACTAGTTGGATGTGTGGGCAGAATTATGGTATCTAGAATGCAATATGTCCTCTAATTTATCACACAACTCCTGGTTGACAGTGTATGGCAAAGTGGGTCCAGTTTTCAAATGAAGAGATTTTCATGAACCTTAATGAGTAGTGAAGAGATCGGCTCAGAGCACCGCCCTTGTAGGTACTTTCTGAGTCATCCATTAGGGTGAATGACTAGTGATCGTCTACCCTGTGCAAACAGTGAAGGACTCGGCTATTAACTCAAAGGTTGGCAATTGGAACCCACCCAGAGGCACCTCAGAAGAAAGGCTTGTTGATCTACTCCTGAAAGCCTTGAAAACCCTATGGAGCACAGTTTTACTCTGCATATATGGGGCCACCATAAGTCAGAATTGACTTGACTGCAACTGTTTTTTTTTTTTTTTTGCTTGTTTTTTAACCCTGGAACTTATTCCTGTCTCAGTGGTGTGCTGGTGGAGGGGCCTCATTTGCACTAAATCTTTTTTTTCCCATTAGCTGCATTTTAATTTAGGCTCTGGAGGAAAAAAAAAAAAAAAAGGAGTCCAATCTCTGGCCAACCCTTGCTTGGGCTTCCACTGTTAATTCCCCTAAGAACATAACCTACTGGAAGATCACATACATTTAAATGATTACACGCTGCCTAAAAAAAAATTCTGTTACCACGAAGCCCGAGATGTTAACTGGAAAATATGATACACATTTTCTTATTGCTTTGAAATAAATACACTGACTTTTTCAGTCTCAAATCATTCTGGATTACCATGTTTACAAATGTGAGGTTTGAGGTAGGTTTTGAAAAAATGTCCCATGCGATGTGGAAAAAGGGTTTTTCTAAGTTCAATTTTTAGAAATGGCTCTCTTGAATTTGGTAAGAATAATTCTAGTCATAATTTAATTCCTATCAGTCATGGAAGTGACTGCACCTATCAGATGATTGTGTGTGTGGCCATGTGTGTAACGCTATAATCATAATACAAAATTAAGGAATGTCCAGACTTTAGTGAAAAATGGCTTATAGCTATCATTTATTGAACACTTTCTATGAATATGTTATCTAATTTGCTATTCATTTTATATTCACTTTCAACCAGACCTCTACGCATAGCTATTTGAGATCCCATGTAGTCATTCTATGGTTAAAAACTCCAAGACTCACCCCAAATATGCTGCTGTTGTTCCCTGGACTTATAGCTATCCCCCATACTCAGTGTTTCCTTGCATGTAATACAAAGGGATGATGAGGGAAAAACGTTACCTTTCTGCCAACCTCTTGAAAATTCACCTTGCCAGGATTTTTAGTCTCTGCTTATGTTTTCTCACATATCCAATATGTCAAAAGAAAATTATGAGCCCTGTAAATTTGGACTTTTGTAAAAACCAAAGACATAAAAAAAGCAGCACCCTCTTATACTAACTGACCTATAAAGTTTTTAATTGGATTGTCCATATTCACAATGCCATTTTCACCTTTACTTAAGTATACTCACTCTGTATTCATTCCCAGCTCATATCATTTATTCATGTATTCAAACACTTATCTATTGAGTGCTTACTACATTTGCTCTAGAGGCAGGGGATTCAGCAGTGAAAAACGAACATACAAGAATCACTGCCTTCATGTAGTTTACACATCTCCCCAGCCACTTAGCTGAAGAAAACGTAGGAAAAAAAAAAAACCAAAGCCATTGCCATAAAGTTGATTCTGACTCATAGTGACCCTATAGGATAGAGTAGAACTGCCCCATACAGTTTCCAAGGAGCACCTCGTGGATTCAAACTGCTGACCTTTTGGTTAGCAGCAGTAGCTCTTAACCACTGGGCAATTCTTAAAAAGGTAGGTGGTCTTCAAATGACAAGTTATAAATCATATTATAAAAGTTTATCTTTAGGTTGATGCTCCAAAATTAATTTCCCCACAAAAGTGAAGTTTTCAGGCCAGATACCCATATATATATATATATATATATACACATATGTATATAATGAACCTATGAAAATATAATGAATTAAAATGGAAAAAGTCATAAAATTGAATAAGGAATAGCATTTTTAACGTATGTATATATTGGATGAAGGTATTTACGAAAAAGGTTAAAGAGAACAAAAAGATGAATGGAAATATTTTAAAGACCTGAAAAGAACTTGGGCACTTTTACAAGCTTTACAGACCAAGGAAACTTGTTTTTTTCATTATACCCAGGTTTAGTTTAAAGCATATGGCTCTTTCTTCTTTAGGTCTTAAATTGATTGAGTCACTTTTTGAAAAAAGTGAGGAAAAGAGAGGAAGAAAAATGAATATGGGAAGGTATAAACTATGATAGAGAAAAGACAGAAAGATTGGGAAAGTAGAAGAAAACACGCACATAAAGGTGTAGAAGGGGAGCAAAGGGAGGGAATGAAAAAAGAGAAGATTTATTAAATTATGCTCAACCTCACAATAGGTAAGAGGTAACTTTGATGAGGGCAAGACAGTACACAATACTGGGGAAGCCAGCACAACTTGTACAAGGCAACGTCATGGAAGCCACATGTTGTTGTTGTGGTTAGGTGCTGTCAAGCCAGTTCCGACTCATTGCGACCCTAGGCACAACAGAATGAAACATCACCTGGTCCTGTGACATCCTTGCAACCATTGCTATGCTTGAGCTTATTGTTGCAGCCACTGTGTCAATCCACCTCATTGAGGGTCTTCCTCTTTTCCGCTGACCCTGCACTTAACCAAGCATGATGTCCTTCTCCAGGGACTGATCCCTCCTGACAACATGCCCAAAGTATGTGAGATGCAGTCTCGCCATGCTTGCTTCTATGGAGCATTCTGGTTGCATTTCTTCCAAGACAGATTTGTTCATTCTTTTGGCAGTCCATTGTATATTCGATATTCTTCGCCAACACCACAATTCAAAGACATCAATTCTTCTTCAGTCTTCCTTATTCATTGTCCAGCTTTCACATGCGTATGATGCAACTGAAAATACCATGGCTTGGGTCAGGTGCACCTTAGTCTTCAGGATGACATCTTTGCTTTTCAACACTTTAAAGAGGTCCTTTGCAGCACATTTACCCAATGCAATGCGTCTTTTGATTTCTTGACTGCTGCTTCCATGTGTGTTGGTTGTGGATCCAAGTAAAATGAAATCCTTGACAACTTCAATCTTTTCTCCGTTTATCATGATATGGCTTATTGGCCCAGTTGTGAGGATTTTTGTTTTCTTTATGTTGAGGTGTAATCCATACTGAAGGCTGTGGTCTTTGATCTTCATCAGTAAGTGCTTCAAGTCCTCTTCACTTTCAGCAAGCAACGTCGTGTCATCTGCATAATGCAGGTTGTTAATGAGTCTTCCTCCAATCCTGATGCCCTGTTCTTCTTCATATGGTCCAGCTTCTCAGATTATTTGCTCAGCATACAGATTGAATAGGTGTGGTGAAAGGATACAACCCTGACGCACACCTTTCCTGACTTTAAACCAATCAGTATCCCTTGTTCTGTTCAAACAACTGCCTTTTGATCTATGTAAATGTTCCTCATGAGCACAATTAAGTGTTTGGGAATTCCCATTTTTTGCAATGTTATCCATAATTTGTTATGACCCACACAGTTGAATGCCTTTGCATAGTCAATAAAACACAGGTAAACAGCCTTCTGGTATTCTCTGCTTTCAGCCAGGATCCATCTGACATCAGCAATGATATCCCCGGTTCCACGTCCTCTTCTGAAACCGTCCTGAATGTCTGGCAGTTACCTGTTGATATACTGCTGCAGCAGCTCTTGAATGATCTTCAGCAAAATTTTGCTTGCGTGTGATATTAATGATATCAAATTTAGGCACCATCCACTAAGGCCAAAGATGAAGAAATAAAAGATTTTTATCAGCTGCTGCAGTCTGAAATTGATTGAATATGCAATCAGGAAGCTTCATAGACATCCAAATGCCCCGAAGGACTGAATTGCTGGGCTGAGGGCTGTGAAGGCCACAGTCTTAGGGACCATCTAGTTCAATTGGCGTAACATAGTTTATAAAGAAAATGTTCTACATTCTACTGTGGCGAGTAGTGTCTGGGGTCTTAAAAGCCATCTAGGATGCTCCATTGGCCTCATCCTTTCAGAGCAAGAAAGAATGAAGAAAACTAAAGATATAAGGAAAAAATTAGTCCAAAGGACTAATGGACTACCTCTACCATGGCCCCCACTAGACTGAGTCCAGTACAACTAGATGGTACCCAGCCACCACCACTGACTGCTCTGACAGAGATCCCAATAAAAGGTCCCAGAGCTGGAGAAAAATGTAGTACAAAATTCTAACTCAGAAAGAAAGACCAGACTTGCTGGCCTGACAGAGACTGGAGAAACACTGAGATTATGGCCTCTGGATACTGTTTCAGCTCACTAATAAAGTCACTCCGTAGATTCACCCTCAGCCAAAGGTTAGACAGGCCCATAAAACAAAAAGAGACTTAAGGGGCACACAAGCCCAGGGGCAAGGACTAGAAGGCAGGAGGGGACAGGAAAGCTGGTTATAGGGACCCAAGGTAAGAAGGAAGAGTGCTGACATGTCGTGGGGTTGTTAATCAATGTCTTAAAACAATATGTGTACTGTTTAATGAGAATCTAGTTTGTTCTGTAAACCTTCATTTAAGTACAATAAAAAAAGGAAAAAAAATAGAAAAATTATGCTTAACATCAGCCAAGAGTTATCACTGTTGGCCATTATCTAGGGCGGGTTATAACAGTGGGACTAGCATAAATAGCTCAGGACAGCGTCTGGAATATAGTGGGTCCTCAATAAATATTTCTGAAATAAGGAAATGAATGAATAATGTATTTTTCACTTATTTATTTGTTGAATAAATGTTAAGTGAACATTTGCTTTGAACTGAGCACTGTTCTAGGAACAGGAGATACAATATTTAACAAAAATAAAAACCTCTGATCTCATAGAGCCTACATTCTAGAAAAAGGAAATAGATAATAAAATTTAAAATACAAGTTAGCCAGAAAACATGTTGAAATAAAATAAAACAGGGAAGGATTGCAGCGAGCATTTACAATTTTAAGTAGCATTATCAGGGAGGGCCATTAGAAGAATTTCAAGGAAGTCAGAGTGGCTAAAACTGAGTGAGTGATATTTGAAGATGTAGTAGGAGATGAGGTCAGAGGGAGGTTAGATCAGGGGGGCTTTAAGCCATTAAATCTACTCTGGTATTTACTCAGTGAAATGGGATACGATTTGACGGTTTTGAGCAGGGCGATATGATCTTATTTATGTTTACTGTATCATTCTGACTGATGCATTGGGAATAAACTTTAGGAAGGGGGGAGCTGGCAAAGGTAGAAGCAAGAAAACCACCAGTGAGGAGACTTATCAGGTTGTTATCAGTGGAGGAATTAAGAAGTTGCCAGTTCCTGGATATGTTTTCACAGTAGAGGTGAAAGTATCTGTTGATGTATTGGATATGGGGTGTGAGAAAAAGAATTTACCCATTAGTGCAAGGATGGAGTCCACTGACTGAGCAGGCTTCAGTGGAGTGAAGGTCAAGGGTATAGTTTTAGGCATGTTGAGTTTATTTATTTATTTTTTTTATTAGACATCTAAATGTAGATGTCAAGTAGATAATTAGATATATCTGTCTGGGGTTCTGGGGAGAGGTCTGGGCTGAAGTTATACATTCATGAGGCTTTAGTGGTATTTGAAGTCATAAGATGGAATTAGATCCTCAAAATTTGAATGCAGATAGGAGAAAGGAGATCCAAGGGCTGAGTCTTAGGATATCCCAAGCTTAAGAGATCTGGGCAATGAGGAAGAACCAGAAAAGGAGACTGAGAAGGAACAGCCAGGAGGTAGGAAAACACTTTAGAGATTGTGGTATCATTGAAATTTGTAGGAGTTGTATATCTTGTCTTGGAGGTTACTAATTTATTTATGCATTCATTCTCCCCAAAATTAGTTTCAAGGAGTTATTTTGGCCAGGCACCGTGCTGATCACTGGACCTACAAAGATGATTAAGACTTGATCCCAGTGTCAACGGGAATGCAGTCAATGATGAAAGATATGTGTAAACAATTACAGTGCAGTATAAAAAATTCTGTAACAGAAGTATGCACAGTCAGCTTTTGGAGGTCAGAGAAAAAAAAAGGAGAGTCTAAATCACATGGGTGGAGAATGTGCCAAGGAAAAAAGGAGTAATGAGCTGGATGAGGACTTGAAACAAGAGAAGTTTCCAGCTAAATGAGGAAAGGAGAACAAGGAATTCCTAAAATTAGTTTTTCTGATTTTCCATCTTTCCCCGCTGTCTTTGGTTTGTATGAATTAGATCATTATCTTCCACTTTACTGAGATTATTTTATTTTGTTTTATTCAGCTGAAGATAGTTTTCTTGTCTGAATTTTCATTTCTTTTGCTCGGATTATTTTATCCCATTCCAACTGATTACACAACTCCCTTTTGAATTATTTTAGGACTTTGACATGTTTTTTATTCTGGTCAGTTTTTATACCTGAAAAATATTTCCATGTTCTCTTTGTAACTTGCTTCCATAAAATAGTACTTCCTTGGAAACCTCCCTCTAGTCTAGTGTATAAAAAGTTTAGGTAATCCCAAGTAATATGGTGACTTTGATGAATAGGTTAAGGGGCCAAATTACAAAACATTGGAAATAGAAACAATGCCACAGGAAAAAATATCATCAAATATCACAATTTTCTTTAGTCATATTCATTTTCTGCAAATCATTTAGAAGCCACTTGCCATATCTGTAGTTCAGACAAATGTGTTATTGCTATATTTAGTGAATATGTCTTGCCCAAACCAAAACCAAACCCATTGCCATTGAGTTGATTCCGACTCATAGTGACCCTACAGGATAGAGTAGAACTGCCCCATACAGTTTCCAAGGAGCACCTGGTAGATTCAAACTGCTGACCTTTTGGTTAGCAGCTGTAGCTCTTAACCACTACTGCACCAGGGTTTTCAATGTCTTAGCCAGTCATAACTTACTCTGTGAATTTCTTCATTTTTATTTGTTTGTTTTTGCTTTGTATACACTTTGCTGAAACCACCCCCCCCCCGCCCCCGCCACCACCAATCATGGCTTTTGGGCTCTAGAAGAATACCAACTATCTCTTGACCCAGGAAGCAGTATGCTTTTGAATCATTCAATTTCCTCATTTTAACAGAATTTGCCAAGTTATTATCTAATATGTAGTTAGTGCCACCACTATTTTTTATATCAGTCTAGCAAGCATTGCATATCTTGCAACAGAAATAAAATGGCAGGTAAATATTCTTATATCAGCTCCTTATGGTAACAATTAACTTCTTCACAATATTCTTTCAAACAACTTCATTTACAATGAGGAGATAGAAAAAGGATGACCTAACATTTAAAATTTAAAATATCCAAATGAAAATGTTATATAAGCCTTTTGAATATAATCTTATGTGAAGCCATTGGAAATGAAGAGCTCTCTTAGCCAACCAGAGAAAAGAATATAACATCCTAAAAAGCCTAAAGTTACTGTACAACCAACTTTCTGTGTTGAAATTCTGTCCAAAGATATAACAAGTAACTAACTTGAGAAGTCGTCTGTATTCTTTTACGTTAAAGAAAAATAATGGTATTACAGAGAGCGACACCACTGGTACTCAGAAATGACTGGGATGACTAAAGAAGATAAACGCAGTTGAGAATGGCAGTTCATATGGGTGTAAATTAGGTTAGTAAATCAAAGCTGTTGCGTGAGTGTTCTTTAAGCAACACGACCATAAAAATATAATTTTACTCACTAAAACACTTTACAGAGAACAACAAAATAGAGATGCTTAGCCCATCGACCTGCTGTTTAACAGAAATGTTTTACTGTGTGGAGAAGGCAGTTGATTTATTGTGAAATCATTGAAAAAAATTGAGGAGTTGATTTTAAACAACTTCCTTTCATACACCAACATGTTGCTCTGAGTTAATTTATCAGTCTCTACATAACTATGTATTTGGAGATGCTTTTGAGGCAGGAAATCACCTCTGGCCTTTGACAAGAGAGATTCCAATTCATTTTGCTTTTCCAGGGGGAAAGCTGGTTACAAGAAGACTGAACTGTATTACATTTTTATATCGTGTTCTTATCATTACTGAAAATAATGCTCTCTTTTACAGTTGTAAAACATGAGTAGTTGGAGGCGAAATGTACTTATAAAACAGGTGACATGGACTTGGGTTTGGATCAGTTTGTGTCTCTGAAATATAACTCTTCTTTATGAATTAGGACTGCTTTCATTCCATTTAACAAAGATCACTTTAGCTAATTTAATAAAAGGGATTAATTAAGAAGTTATATGACCTGCTTGCTCTACAAATATGGATATGACTATTTTACTTTCCAATTAAGACCTCAGGTCCACTCTCTGTTCATATTAAAGGAGAGCCAATATCTCTCCTTAAAGGCCCTTTCTGCTCCCTGAATTGAGCTTCCTCCATCCAAAAGGGTCAGGCCTGTTTCCAGATCCCAGGTAGAGAGAGAGTTGGGGAATCCAACCTACACTGTGCTATGTCACTGTCCCTAGTGGCACATTTGAAAATGAACACACGTTTGTTCACTGCAGCATCCTTGATGATCCAGCTCGCTCCAGATGTGGTAGCATGAGCATGACCCGGTACTAGGGCCCTTAGGGTAAGAATTTTATTTTGAAGTTTAAGCAAAGACACAGTGCTGGTTTATATAGGCCTCAAGGAGCATCCAGCCCCAACAGATACTATGCCAGAATATCCTTCCTTATTAACGCCCAGACACTGGAACTTTTCCCTCTGCAGTAGTACAGACTTTTGCTTCCTTTTTGGTGACTTCCCTTTGCCATCCTTTCCTGCCAGTTAACCTTAGATGGGACCATCACAATCCATCGGAAAAGTTCTAGTTATGTTAAACGTGAAAGAGAAGGGATTACAGTCTCACTCCCTTTCTTCCATGGGGTGCCATGCCCCTTCAGTTGCCCCTAGCCAGCAACTAGCTTTGCATATTAAAAGATAGCATCTAAGAGGGGCAGCCATGGTCAGGATCTTGAGTCTCTTGTCATATTTTTATAACTAAAAGGTAGCACTCAAGTGTTTAAGAAAAAAAATCAGAAAAAATGTGCTCCCAGATGACTTTCTGTGCCCACCTGGACCTGGACAAAGGAGTGACTGGCAGATTCTCTTACTTAAAGAAAAAATATATATGTATTTATGTACCACATAACACCTGTTTAGGCAATGCCTGACTGCATGTATGTTCATGGTCCCATAAATTCAGAAACGCCAATCGGAGAACAAGATGTGTAGCGGACATACCCACAGGTAGTGAATGCAATAGCTTACTGCACGGAACACCTGTATCTCATGTCTCTTGTATACAAAGTGATTGCACTGCCGGACGCCATGTGTTATTATGAAACACTGTATGTACCTCAATTTTTTAATATAAGAGGCTTTACAGTTAGTTCATAACTATGGGTTGTACATAAGACAGGTGTTCATAACCTGGGGACTGCCTTTATATAATATGATGCTTTCTCAATGTCCAAATCACATAATGTCCCATTTCACAGATAATATTGTGTACATTAAGCAATGCCTGACTGTACATACACACACACGTGCACACACACACATATGTGTATAAAATATAATATACAGAATAAAACAAAAGAGCAATCCCGTTGCTCTCAGGTTGACTCGGACTCATGTCAACCCCGTGTGTGCAGAGTAGAACTACTCCATAAGGTTTTCTGGGCTGTAATCTTTATGGATGCTGATCACCAGGCCTTTCTTCTGTGATGTCACTGGGTGGGTTCAAATCACCGATTTTTAGGTTAGTGGTTGAGCCAAACCATTTGTACAACCTAGGGACCTATATATTTATATGGGCACACCAGTGCGAGCATGCGTGTGTATGTTTTATGCATATATCTATATGTAAAATATATATGTAATTGTTTTTGCAGGCACCCCTCTACCAATAGGTAGAGGATTGTTTATGGGACCCGGAGTAAAAGATGCAGCCAGGCCTCTGGTATGGCCTGGAACCAGGCAATGAACCAATATCCACAGACCAGGTTCCATGCTGAAATGAACATTGGTGTAAAAAATCTCTTTTTTATATCACTGTTTTCTTTCTTTCTTTTTTGTTTTAACTCGCCCAGCTGCTCTGCAGGAGAGAGACATGGCTATCTGCTTCTATAAAGGTTACTGCCAAGAAAACCCTATGGGGCAGTTCTACTGTGTAACACTTGTGGTCACTATGAGTCGGAATTGATGCACTCATCAACAACATATAACTATTACTCTTTGGCTTCAAGAAAATATTGAAATGTTTGAAAACACATTTACCAAATTTGAAACAATTGCAGAATCCCCAATAAGAAAGTCAAATCCTTGTCATTGCGCCATTAAAACTCAATTAGATGCAAGGTGTGCTGCTCTTAAAAAAAAAAAAAAAATGTTGGTGAGGTTAATAAAGATGAAAAGTACAGAACACAAGATAAAAATTATTAAAAGTATCTATTTTGAAACTTATTTTCTAAGTACTAATTTGGCTCAATATTTATAGTGCAATGATTCATGAACCAAAATTCAATGTGTGTAATAACTTTGAAAACATCAAAGAGATCCAGAATATTTAAAAATAAAATAGAAGTGATATTGTTTTCCAAGTCTATATCTTTGATGTCAAGCAAATGGCAAGTATCTTGACATTGGTGCCAATTTCTTCAACACAGGAAATACTAGAAAAATCACAGAACAGAAGCCAAAAATACATCAAAAGTATCTTTTTTGAACTTATTTTCTAAGTACCGATTTAACTCAACCCCTATAAAAGCCCACAATTCAAAACTAAATTTCAAGATCAATTTTTTTTTTCATTTTGTGCACAACCGTATCATCTTGGAAACATAAGTTTATGATAAAAAAATTCATTGTATTTTCAATATCCTTTATGACATTTAATTTGAAGAATCATGATGAACCTGATCACAATAAAATAATAATTCTGAGATAGCACTCTGGCTGTGGTTTCTTCCTGAATAGTGGGGGAAAATCTGATTTAGTGTACAAGAGCTAAGCCCTGTAGAAAGGGGTCTGTTATGAATTGAATTATGTCCCTCAAAAAACATGTACTAGAATTCTAACCCCTACATGTGTGGATGTAACCCCATATGAGAATAGTGTTTTCCTTGTTATATGAATGAGGCCATATCTGTATAGGGTGTGTCCTAAACTTAATTTCTTCTGACTTAGCAAAAGAGCAGGATTGACAGAGAAAGAAGTGAACACAAACGGGGAAAGATAGATGTCACATGAACATCACCAAGGAACCCAGAAATGTCAGACTAGAAAAACTGAAAGAGACAAGGATCTTCTCCCAGAGCCAACAGAGAGGCTTCCCTTACAACCAGTGCCCCGAATTTGGACTTCTCGCCCCCTAAACTGAGAAAATGAAATTCTGTTCTTGAAAGCCACCCACTTGTGGTATTTGTGTTATAGCAGTTCTAGGAAATGAAGACAGGGTCTTTGGATTAACTATCTAAGAATAATTCTGAGACAATTAGTTTTAGAATTTACCCTTACAGAAGGAAAAGCAAAGACGAAGGCAGGATGCATCAGAGGACCAGTCACAAAGTTGCATGAGGCAAAGTGATTGGTTGGTTTAAACAAAACCTTGGCATGTCAGTTCAGGACTAGTTGGTTGTAGTAGGGTTCAGGGCAGGCCAATTATTGAACCCTTTGTATGTTTTTTTAAGAACAATGGCACAAGAAAGATTGTTAAATCTAGTCTTCATTTCTATGAAAAAATAGTATAAGTGAGCATTGAAGCAATCATAAAGAATTTTGTTTCTCAAGAAAGATGTATAATTTCTATAGCAAATGATAACTCCGAGTTCCTAAACACTGGGATTAAAATTTTAATTTTCTATTATGTTTAACATTTTGGCTTATATCATTCACAGGGAAATGATTTTAAATTTGCTGTATTTATTATTATAGGTATATTGAAAAAACACTGGCCTTAAAAATTCTTAAGTTCCAGGACCCTTTTTCATGTTTAAAGCGCTGTTTGGACTACCTCTGGGCCTGATGATATATCCTGTATGGAAAATAGGCCTTAGAAAATTTCCAATATATTTCTGAAACTGTATTCCATCATGTCACGCGTCTTGATGTTCAAGATCATTTACAACATTATTTAAAATTACTTCTCTAAATATGAACTCCCACCTCACTGACTCAAACAGATCTTATGTTGTTTGGCATTTATATACTGCTTTGTATATATGGCATTTCTACATTGTTTTTTCATCATTTAGCATGCCTTTGCCACTTCCTGCTTGCCCAAATACTAACCATCCCTCAGGACTCAATAAGTCCTGCTTTTTCCACAAAGCTTCCCCTGACCACTTCACTCACAGTGACTCCTTCTCTTTGGACTCCTAAAGCACTTATTACTATCGCTAGTCACCTGGCTTTTTTATTGTTGGGTCTTAACTTGTGCTCGGCCTGTTAGTTCCAGTCAAGCCTCTGGAAGGTAATTCTAAGGCTGAGATGTCCAACAGAGCATTCTTAGATCATGGACGTGTTCTGTATCTGCACTATCCTATATGGTAGCTACTGGCCATGTGTCTATTGCACACTTAAAACATAATTTATCCAACTTTAATTAATTTAAGTTTAAAAAGCCGCATGTGGCTAGTGGTGTCCATAATGAACAGCACAGGTCTAAGGCATTTTTATAGTACTCCCATCCAATGGCTAGGGTTCCCCAGAACACTAAACCCATACCCACCTCTTGCTATTGAGTCGATTCCAACTCATAGTGAGCTTACAGGACAAAGTAAAACTGCCCCATAGGGTTTCCAAAGAGCGCCTGGTAGATTCGAACTGCTGACCTTTTGGTTAGCAGCCACAGCTCTTAACCACTATGCCCCCAGGGTTTCCCCCAGAACACTAGTGGGGGGAAATCTAGACCTTAAAAGAATATGGTTACAAGGAAACATTGAAAGCTGTGAAATTTTCTTTTATTCCACTAAAATAAAGATGACATTTTAAGCAAAGAAAGCAATGGCATTTTAAACACCTTAGATTAGTAATAACAAATACTATGCAATTAATTTTCAATTACCTGTGACTCCAAGGTGCTGCCGCTGCATTGATTACCATGCTGGCCGTAAAGGTGAGGACCCAAAACAAAAACAAAAAAGGTGAGGAGAGGAGAAAAAAGGCTGGTGGGTGGTTACAGAGAGGGACTCCGTCTCTCTCACTTGTGTTTTCTACTAGGCTTATTGCCTAGAAAGCCCATTTGAACGTTTCTACATAATGTTTCAGGGTGTGTTAAAACTCTTTTCACCACTTCTTAGGTAAGAGAAAAGCAAAACAAAAAAGAAATAATCTTTGCCAAGGCACAAAGACGCACATCCTTCTAAGATTGTTGTAAACCATCTAGCAACTAACAACTATGTGCCTGACACATGGGAGGTCCTTAATAAATACCTACTGTATTGATGCAAGAATAAATTCAAGAATCAAATTTTAATCACGAAGAGATATCAATTTCTACTGTGACATCCTCGAGATTTGAAGTTTAGACCAAAAACGGTTTCTGTTTTAAGTTTCCAACCATCCTGATACTTTTTAGCGTTACTGAAATTGACTCTTTGACCTTGACTCACCTGCCGTCCGAGAGTCAAAATCCAGGGTCCGATAAAATCAGCTACTCAATGCCATTGATTCCTTCAACCAAAAATTTTGTGGAATTTTTAATTAAAAAAAAAAAAATTCATCAGATAAAACCTGAAAAAAATCAGTTATGACCTCATTCTAACGCCTTTATAAAGCACTTCAAGGGTGAGTGATTTCGTTTTTTCCATGGACTCATATTGTGGTTAAAGTACAAGAAACTTTACAGCTCTTCTACATTTTGATGGCAGTCGGGGTGGTGGGTAAGCACACATCAAGTATCTTGAATGGGGGGATAAAACCTGAGAACAGCTGTGTTAGGCGCAGGGCTGTGCGGACAGTTTTGGTTCTGCTTCCTTGCTGGTCTATGCGCACCTGTGATGAGCTCTCCTATGAGCCAGCCTCCTCTGCTGCTGGTCCCTGAGCCTGGGCCCTCAGGGACTGTTCTCCACCTCCTACCCCTGCTGTGCCAGATGTGGTGGTTTCAGCCCTTTGCTGACCCAAGCCTTCTTTTACCCTTAATCTTTCGGAATAAATGAAACCCACACCTCTAAATAAGGGGGTTCTCAAGTGACACAAGTGACACAAATCTTTGCTGAAACCCCTATGTTTGCTCTCAAGACTTTATTTTTTAAAAGCAAAGTGAGATAGAAAGAGAGGGAATGCAAGAAGAAGAAAGGGGGAAGGGAGGAGGGGGAGAAAGCTAATGCAGCTCAACAGCAGGAAATAGCAGGGGTGAATACAGTGAATATATCAACCCACTGCCTTTGAGTCGATTCAGACTCATGGTGAGCCTATAGGACAGAGTAGAACTGCCCCATAGAGTTTCCAAGGAGAGCCTGGCAGATTCGAACTGCTGACCCTTTGGTTAGCAGCTGTAGCACTTAACCACTATGCCACCAGGGTTTCCAGTGAATACGTATAATATATACAGTGAATAATAGTGAAAATAACAGGGGTGACTCATTGTCTCTGTGTGCTTTAATTTTGCATAAGGGGAACTCACAAGAGGGGAGGGATTACTATAGGTCTTTGTAATTTCTGTGGATCTAACACAGTGATTCACATGTAGCAACTGTCAAATATCTGTGGATTACCCAGAAGGAGGGTACAGCATCTCCCCTCCAAATCAGCACTCAGAGGAATCATAGTTTCACTTATATTTTTCAAACCGAATAGACAGTTTAACAGAGAATTGTCCTAATAACTGATTGTATAATGTGGTTTAGAAATAACTGTAATCTTTTTTGATTCAGTGAACTAAAATGCATACCTGGTAGCAGTGTTGGTAAATGTGGGTGAGAGAAGGAGAAAATGGCATCAGATATCATTGCAGTAAAAAACCTGTAGCTGTTGAGTCGATTCTGACTCGTAGGGACCCTATAGAACAGAGTAGCATTGCCGGGTAGGGCTTCCAAGGAGCAGCTGGTGGACTGGAACTGTCAGCCTTTTGGGTAGCTACCAAAGCTCTTAACCACTGTGCCACCAGGGCCAAATGATTGCAGTAAGAGGCCTAATTCTAGCTGCAAATGGCATGTTCATGCTCACCCACCACAGATTTGAAAAGTATAAGAAAATTAAGTCTCTCTAAATAAGTGATTTGAAAAGAGTGCTCTGAAATGAGACTGCAGAAATTTTTGATAAGCTTTTATATTGCATGAAAGTTTATATTTCCTACGTAAATGTTCAAAAAGCAGGTGTTGGTTTATCAAAATTCCAAGAGTTAATTTATATTGCCCCAGGTGTTCTGCTTTGCCATTTCTTCATCTAAATGCCTGTAAAGGAATGGACAGTGATTTAATTTACATTTCTAAGTCATCATTGTTTGCAAAAGCCATGCAAGGCTCAGATCTAATCCTTTTTCTTCTTATACAAACACACACACACACACACACACACACCATGAGCTCACACACAACCTCAGGAGAATTGTACAGAAGTAGTCATAATGTATCTATTCTGAGACCTAAAACATTCCAGTTAACTAGAAAACACACACACACACACACCAGGAAGTTCAGATTAGAGATCTGTATTTGTATCATATCTAGAATGTTTAAAGTATTCGATAGAACAATGGAACAATGCAGCTCCTTCTGCATCTCTAAATGATCAGGAA
This sequence comes from Loxodonta africana, assembly GCF_030014295.1. Taxonomy (NCBI): domain Eukaryota; kingdom Metazoa; phylum Chordata; class Mammalia; order Proboscidea; family Elephantidae; genus Loxodonta; species Loxodonta africana. The sequence goes on along the minus strand of NC_087345.1, from coordinate 78,517,662 downwards.
ATTAATTCTTGCAGTTTCCTTGATCACTTGGGAATACTGTTCCCCCACATGGAATTCTCTTCTACAGTCATTCATTCATTCATTGCCTTCATCCGAGTTCTCTCCGGAAAGCAGAGTGTGAGACAAGAATGTAGATAGTTTATTTTGGGAAGTGATCCCAAGAAACAGAACTGGAAGACCAGAGAAGGAGGCCAAACCAACCCAAGGGAGTGTTTTTAAGTGGTTCACCATGTGGGCAACTGGGACTCCATCCTAAGGGTCCTTCTGACAAACCACATAGAGCGTGCCTCAGAATTGTCCACTGGAGGGATGAACCAGGGGAGAATTTTATTCATCAGCTCCCATCTCTCATTGGTCCATAACACTGCCCCTTGGGGTGTTAATGCTCTTGCCCTCTGTATTGTTAATGAATGAGTGGGGTGCAGTTTCCCACAGGTGTCCTACATCACAGTGTCAAAGAAGCCCAGGGGCAGGTAATAAGAAATGGGTTGCTGTCAGGTTATATCTGTGCAAAGCTGGTTGCCACAGGAATGGCTGGAGTAAATCATGCACTGAGAGGTGTCTGATACATTCATTTAGCACCTATTGAGAGTGACATACAAAGAGACTGTGGGGAAACAAACACCAAAAGGCCGTTGTAATAATAGGTAGTACATTAGGGTTTACATAAGGATAAGAGAAAGCATTTAACCTTCAGCATAAAATTGTTTCTGTCACATATGATCCTGGACCTTTGCTGTAAAACTCAGGGTAATGGTGCGGTAGAGATCAGATAGCAGCAAAAGCTAGCAGGTATGATGTTGTCTGAGAGTGAAGAGAGTTCCCAGTGTGGGAGCCTGGAATATATTTGCAAGAAGGTGAAGTGGGACGAGAACAGCAGGGTTGGGGGTTTAAATTAGTGATGGGTTAGGAGAGGAAACTGAAGGCAGCTGAAAGAAATGGGGAAAGAGAATTCTAAGGGATTTTGTTGTATATGAATTGGAACCACATTTGGTGTTTTTGAGAAACTTTGATAGATATAAAATTTATTTTTTTAAGTTTAGTTACCCAACTTTTGTTTTAATCTTTTTCTCCACTGCAACCCTATACAAGGGAGAGTTATAAATTAAGGGCAAGAGGCTAGGTCTAACAGTAATCTTTTAAGACTAAATGATTGGCCCAGAGTGAAATAATTAGGCTAGGTCCTACATCACCATTCTCACTTGCCTTAACTCCTTTTAAAGCACCAGTTATGGTGGGTGTTGTGTCGTGTTGGCCTCATTCTTCTTTGGGAATGAAGGTCTTATTTCCTCAGGTGCTGGAATTGAGGTTGGAAGATGGCCCTCAGCTGGCAGATCCTTTCAGGGATTACTTCAGTGACCTCCGAAAGTCATGGTCCATTCCCAAGGTGGCACATATCTGGTGGTTGATCAATGTGGGGCTATAAAGTCCAAGTCACCTCACCCAAATGGAGACAACCTTGAAGTATCATCCCAGCTCAAAACTCCCGGTAGTGTTGGCTGAGGTCTCAGTTGAGATGGCTTCACAACGCAACTTCTTCCACTGTCCATAATGCCATAATTTGGTATTAGTGTTGTTAAAAATAATCAAAACTCAATGGAATTTGAATGTAAGGTTTATTTTGAGTAGTTTTTCTGTATGCATATAAAACCAAAAATCCATTGCTTCGATTCTGACTCATAGCAATCCTATAGGACACAGTAGAACTGCCCCACAGGGTTTCCAAGGAGTGCCTGGTAGATTCCAACTGCCGATCTTTTGGTTAGCAGCCACACTCTTAATCACTATGCCACCAGGATTTCCATATGCATATAGGAAGACCATTTCGATTCCAGAAAAAGCAAATGGCTAGAAAAAGTTAGGTACAGTGAGGTTTACAAAGAGCAGAGGAGGGAGAAACATAGAAGATCAACCATTAGCTAATCTTAACATGATTGCTTGAACCCTGCTCTCCCCCTTTTACTGAGATCAAGGGCACAAGATGGTCTCTGCCCCTCATCCAGCCATGTTTTTTGAAATTCAAATTTAGTAAGCCTGGCATCCAACAAGAAAGAACGGATTTGGAATTTTGGGTGAAAGAAAAGCAACTGGCAATTAATTTTGGTCAGGAATTTCTTTAAATATTTGGTTGCCTGGGTAAGAAAACCCTGAAATCAAAGCAAGATATCTGCTATTAATATCTCTTTGACAGTGTATTAATTTGGTATTAATTTTTCTTAAAAACAATTTTTGTGCCATTGTTCTATCTCAATATACTATAATAATTTTTAATTTCATAGTAAAAGAAACAAAAATTTCTTATTGTCTTTCCATCTTTTTCACCTTACAGCTGTTTAGATCTCTCTCTGCTTCCAAAATGAGCCCTTACTCCAGTCAGTACATCTACTCACTGGCTCCCAGGCACACCATGCTCAGTACTGCTTCTGTGTTCTCGTTCACATAATTTTCTTCTCTGTACTGCCTTTCCCTCAACCCACATTTCTTCCTCAATTTATTCACATTCTGCTCATTCTTTATGGTCCACCTCACATTCTGCCTCCTTTATGGTTCTTTTTCTGACTTCTATTTTCTTTTCTCTGAAATTATATACTAGCCACTCCCTATAATACGCAACAGCATTTCTTCATCATGCTTTTAGATTTTATACACTTATGTGTACGTCTTGCCTACCCAAACTAGATGGCAAAGCCTTAAGACAGCACCCAAGGTTGATTCTTCTTTGTAGTCTTGACAGTAGCTTCTTAGTCTTTGTCAGGAGTCCCTATGTGGCTTAAACGGTTAAGCACTTGACTACTAGCCAAAAGGTTGGTGGTTCAAACACCAAGGAGTGCCTTGAAAAACAAGTCTGGTGATTTGCTTCTGAAAGGTCACAGCCTTGAAAACCCTATGGAGCAGTCCTACCGTGCACACATGGGTTTCCATGAGTCAGAATCTACTAAGATGACAACTAACAACAACAATGACAGTCTTTGCCAGGTACAGTGCTTAGCATTTTCCATATATTAACCCAGTTAAATATTAAAATACCTAACAAGGCATATGCTATTATTATCCTTATTTTATAGTTGAGGAAACAGCCTTGGAGAGATTGAGGGACCAGCTCACGATCACACAGTTGAAAATGATAGAGCTTGGTCTACCTCACTGCCAAACCTTGGTTTTGAACCATTCTACCACCATGCTTCCTATACATTCAAGAAAGTGTAATGAATAGACTGATGTAGATAGAAATCCCAAAGTATGTGATTTGTTTGTGAGAGCCTGAAGGACAAGATAAAACTTCACTCCCCTAGAATATATCATCTATTTTTTCAATGACATGTTTAGTACCACCCATGAGAAAACAGCTGTGAGCGATAATAATAGCTAGCATATCACTTTTCTCAATCTATTCTTTGTACTAAGTTTGGCATTAAGTCATTCTTTTACTACCTAAGTATGATTTAGCATCACTATGTGCAATTTTTTAGTCATTGTGAGGGGCATCAAAATATTAGTCATGTCCCTCAGAAGTTTAAAATAGAAATGAAGGCAACGTGTAGCTTGTAGGCATCTGTCCTCTGTGAATCTAAATTTCCTAGGAAAGATGTGATGCTGAAATCATGACTCATCTGTACAGAAATCACAGATATAATTAAGTTCATCAACACTCTTTCACATTTGCTGTTTCTGAGAATCATGCAGAGCTTACCAGAGAAGAAAATGCAACACTCTGAAGAGAATATTCAGAAACACATCATGCGCAAATTATCATACACCTGTGGACCACGTGTAATCATGGGCTTTGTCACCTCAGCCTACTAAAAAGATCTTGTCCGGTTCTAAATAATAGCTCAAAGCAGCAATGGCCAGAAAGTTATCTTTGAGATCTTCATTTTACCTTAAAAATTTATATGAGCTCTGTCTTCCACATGTGTTTTAATTTTTAAAAAATGTAAATTACCAACAAAAACAAATTAGTCCCAAATGAAATTCATGTTTATGTCATTGTCTAATGGATAAGATGCTGTTGTGCTAAAGCATAATTAATTTTGGGGGGAAAAAAAACCTGTGAAGAATTGAAGATAGCTCACACTGCATACTGGTTCTGTCTGAACAAATACTCTCCCTTGTGACAATATCACAATACATATATGAATATAAATATTGTTGTTGTTATTGTTAGCTGCTGTTGAGTTGACTCCCACTGATTGGCAACCTTATGTACAACAGAAAAAAACGTGCCTGGTTTTGTGTTGTTATCCTCACAATTACCAGAATGTTGGAGTCATTGTTGCAGCTATTGTGCCAATCCATCTCATCTAGGTTCTCCCCAACCCACATTCAACTTCATCTTCTACTTCACCAAACATGATGCCCTCCTCTAGCCTTCCTAATGAGAGATCAATGTTCTGTTATCATCCATAAGATTTTCATTGGCTAATTTGCAGAAGTAGATCTCCTGGCCTTTCTTCCTAGTCTGTCTGGAAGCTCTGCTGAAACCTGTCCACAATGGGTGACCCTGCCAGTATTTGAAACACCAGTAACATAGCTTGCAGCTTCACAGCAACACTCAAGCCATCACAGTAGGACAAACTGACAGAAGGGTGGGGGTTGTTGTTAAGTGCGTTCCAATTCATAGTGACCCTATGCATAACTGAACAAAACACTGCCTGGCCCTGTGCCATCCTTACAGTAGTTGTTATGCTTGAGCCCATTGTTGCGACCACTATGTCAATCCATCTCATTGACGGTCTTCCTCTTTTTTGCTCACCCTCCACTTTACTAAGCATGATGTACTTCTCCAGCGATTCGTCCCTCCTGATAACATGTCCAAAATACATGAGACAAAGTCTCACCATCCTTGCTTCCAAGGAGCGTTTCAGATTTGTTTTGTTCTTCTGGCAGTCCATGGTGTATTCAATATTATTCGGTAACACCATAATTCAAAGATGTCCATTCTTCTTCAGTCTTCCTTATTCATCGTCCAGCTTTCATAGGCATATATATGAGAAGATCAAAAATACCATGGCTTGGATCAGGCGCATCTTAGTCCTCAAAGTGACACCTTTGCTTTTAAACACTTTAAAGAGATTTGCCCAATGCAATGTGTCTTTTGATTTCTTTCTTTTTTTTTTTTTTTTGAAAGCAAAAAAGAAGCTTTATTTGGTTGGCCAAGCAAAGCAGCACACCGGGACTTGCATCGCCAAGATGGCTCCCAGAACAATAGCCAAAGGGGATTATATGGGCGAATTAAATTTGGTCTGGGGTCTTCAGGAATGCCTCAGGCTGGGGCCAGCTTGCTGATTGGTCTGGCCCAAAAAGATGTCTTGGGGCAGTCTAGCCTTTCTGTGCTTGCTCAATCTAAAAAGGGGAGTCTCTCAAACTGGATCTTAGGCTCAGACCCCTCACTTCTGAAAGACTTCCCCCCATCTTGGGCTACTAAAGTTTGGTTCCATCTGGTAGGAGAAAATTTCCGGGGTCACCCAGAGGACAAGGTTGATGGTTCTGCACATGTCAGGCAGGCCAGATCTGGTCTTACCTGGTTCTGTGGTCTGCAGACTTCAGCCTCTTGTTTTTCTTATCTTGACCAGAAACGGGAAGCATACCTAAATAAGGAGATAGCTTAAAGACAGGGAGTTAGTTCCTATATTACAGAAGATGGAGGGCTCAGCCCTTTGCCTATTCAAGGTGGCAGGCAGACTGCTGGTCTCATTCCTTCCTTTTCTTTCCAGGATTTGGATGTTCATACCAAATCCTGACTCTCATTGGGGAGTAGGGACGAAGGTCATTTTTCTGTAACTGCTTTGAGCAGGACAGGGGCATTGGCATAGAACTGAAGTCTGGCTTGCACAGGTTCAGGAGGGATGAGTCTGTAACTTTGAGAATATACAGACCTGAGGGCCTTAACTTTTTTCTGTAAATTGGATAAGTACTTATAAGAGGCAGGGTCCAAAAAAGGCAAATGGCAAAAAATAATTAATACAGCAGTTATTATTGGCCAAACCCATTTGAGTAAAGGGGATATGCAACTACTTGCCATTTCAGGGTTGAAATGAGGAGACAAGAGGTTTTCCTTGAGCTCATGTAGCCAAGCTTCTTTAAATATGTTAAAACAAGAGACAAACTAATAAGACCCACATTTTCTTACTTAGAACAAGGAGCTCTAGCAGCTGAAGTTTAGTCTGTTGGGAAGTAGCTTAAGGTTTCAAGAGTCTATTCAGAGAAGGAAAAGTGATTAAATTCCCATGGCAGTGGCACAATAAGGACAAAAGGTAAAAGATTAGAACAAAGAGAACAAGCAGGCTAACATTTATGCACCACAGGTCAACCTTTGGTATCTGTCACTTATCTGGAGTGTCTTTCTTTTTCTTGAACAGCTACAGAACCCTGTTTCTGGTTCAGCCTCCCAGTTGCTGTTGTTCTATGAGGTCTGTTGTTCAAGGTCAGGTGTAGGAGCTGACTTGATTCTGGTTTGGAAAATCTAGGCACTCTTCTCACCGACCTTCACAGCTGTGGGTGTGAACATCAGCGCTTCATAGGGACTATTCTATTTCTCAGCCAAGGTCTTAGAGTCCCAGGCTTTAACAAATATCCAGCTTCCGGGCTTGGTAATGGAATAGTCTTCCAAGTGGGACTGGCATACCTGTGGAGAGACACAAGAGTTTCCCCCATGAGATACAGGTACTATTTTACAAACAATTAACGTTGTTCATGAATATTGCCAACCCCTAAGTCTCTAGTGGCATTGTTGTAGTCTAAATCTGAGTCATTATAGTTACGGAGAAGTTGTTAGGTGCCGTCGAGTCAGTTCTAACTCATAGCGATCTATATACCACAGAACAAAACACTGCCTGATCTTATGCTATTTTTACAATCTTTGTTATGCCTGAGCCCATTGTTGCAGTCACTGTGTCAGTCCACCTCGTTGAGGGTCTTCCTCTTTTCTGCTGACTTTGTACTTTACCAAGCATGGTATCCTTCTCCAGGGACTGTTCCCCCCTGACAACATATCCAAAGTATGTAAGACGCAGTTTTGCCATCCTTGTTTCTAAGGAGCATTCTGGTTGTACATCTTCCAAGACAGATTTGTTCATTCTTTTGGCAGTCCATGGTACATTCAATATTCTTTGCCAACACCACAATTCAAAGGTGTCAATTCTTCTTCGATCTTCCTTATTTACTGTCCAACTTTCACGTGCATATCATGCGATTGAAAATACCATGGCTTGGGTCAGATGCACCTTAATGTTCAAGGTGCATCTTTGCTTTTCAACATTTTAAAGAGGTTCTTTGCAGCAGATTTGCCCAATGCAATGTGTCTTTTGATTTCTTTACTGCTGCTTCCATGGGTGTTGATTGTGGATCCAAGTAAAATGAAATCCTTGACAACTTCAGTCTTTTCTCAGTTTATCATGATGTAGCTTACTGGTCCTGTTGGGAGGATTTTTTTTTTTTTTTAACTGAACTTTAGATGAAGGTTTACAGAACAAACTAGTTTCTCATCAAACAGTACACACATTGTTGCATGACATTGGTTAACAACCCCACGACATGTCAACACTCTCCCTTCTCAACCTTGGGTTCCCTATTACCAGCTGTCCTGTTGCCTCCTACCTTCCAGTCCCTGCCTGAGGATTGGTGCACCCCTTTAGTCTTGTTTTGTTCCATGGGATTGTTCAATCTGTGGCTGAAGGGTGAACCTAAGGAGTGGCCTCATTGCTGAGCTGAAAGGGTGTCCGGGAGGCCATACTCTCAGGGTTTCTCCAGTCTTTGTCAGGCCAGCAAGTCTGGCCTTTCTTTTTGAGTTAGAATTTGACCAGGATCCTCTATTGTGATCCCTGTCAGAGCAGTCAGCAGTAGTAGCTGGGCACCATCTAGTTGTACTGAACTCAGTCTGGTAGATGTGGTCCATTAGTCCTTTGGACTAATCTTGCCCTTATGTCTTTAGTTTTCTTCATTCCTCCTTGCTCCTGAAGGGGTAAGACCGGTGGAGTATCCTAAGTGGCCACTCACAGGCTTTTAAGACCCCAGACACTACTCACCAAAGGAGAATGTGGAACATATTCTTTATAAACTCTGTTATGACAATTGAGCTAGATGTTTCCTGAGACCATGGTCCCCACAGGTTGTGCTGACTTCCCCAGTATTGTGTACTGTCTTACCCTTCAACAAAGTTACCACTTATCTATTGTCTATTAGGTGTTTTTCCATCCCCACCCCTCTCCTCTCTCATAACCATCAAATGTTGTTTCTTTTTGTACATAAACCTTTTCATGAGTTTTCATAGTAGTGGTCTCATAATATTTGTCTTTTTGTGACTGACTTATTTTGCTCCCCATAATGTCCTTCAGATACATCGATGTTATGAGATGATTCACAGATTCATCATTGTTCTTTAGCATTGCATAATACTCCATTTTGCATATGTACCACAGTTTGTTCATCCATTCATCTGTTGATGGACATCTAGGCTGTTTCCATCTTTTTGCTACTGTGAACAATGCTGCAATGAACATGGATGTACCTATATCTATTCATGTGACGACACTTATTTCCCTAGGATATATTCTTAGGAGTGGGATTGCTGGGTCGAGTAATATTTCTATTTCTAGCTTTCTAAGGAGGATTTTTGCTTTCTTTATATTCAGGTGTAATCCATACTGAAGGCTATGGTCTTTAATCTTCATCAGTAAGTGCTTCAAGTCCTCTTCACTTTCAGCAAGCAACGTTGTGTCATCTGCATAATGCAGGTTTTTAATGAGTCTTCCTCCAATTCTGATGCCTCATTCTTCTTCATACAGTCCAGCTTCTCGGATTATTTGCTTAACATACAGATTGAACAGGTATGGTGAAAGAACATAATCCTGACGCACACCTTTCCTGACTTTAAACCACTCAGCATCCCCTTGTTCTGTCCGAACAACTGACTCTTGATCTATGTACAGGTTCCTCATGAACACAATTAACTGTTCTGGAATTCTCATTCTTCCCAATGTTATCCATAATTTGTTATGATCCACACAGTTGAATGCCTTTTCGTAGTCAATAAAACACAGGTAAACGTCCTTCTGGCATTCTCTGCTTTCAACCAGGATCCATCTGACATCAGCAATGATATCCCTGGTTCCACATCCTCTTCTGAACCTGGTCTGAATTTCTGGCAGTTCCCTGTTGATATACTGCTGCAGCTGCTTTTGAATGATCTTAGCAAAATTTTGCTTGTGTGTGATATTAATGATATTGTTCAATAATTTCCACATTCAGTTGGATCAACTTTATTGGGAATAGGCATAAATACGGACCTCTTCCAGTTGGTTGGCCAGGTGACTGTCTTCCAAATTTCTTGGCATAGACCAGTGAGCACTTCCAGCACTGCATCTGTTTGTTGAAACATCTCAGTTGGTATTCTGTCAGTTCCTGGAACCTTGTTTTTCACCAATGCCATCGATGGCACTAGAAAAAAAAAAAAATCAGTGCAGCTTGAACTACTTCCTTCAGTACCATCAGTTCCTGATCATATGCTACCTCTTGAAATGGTTGAATGTTGACTAATTCTTTTTGGTATAATGACTCTGAGTACACAGAGTCATTATTATAGAGAAAGGGAGCCAATAAATAAGCTCAAATGGACTTACCTTTAACTTAGTTTTAGGAGCAACTCTTACCCTGAACAGATCCATAGGGAGGACTTTACTCTAGGTCAATTTGGTCTTTTGACGCAACTTAGCTAGGTGTGTTTTAAAGGTCCAGTTTATTCTTGCAACTTTTCTACTGCATTGAGGCCTCTAAACATTATGGGAGCACTACTAAAAAACCAAAGTGTGTGGCAAAATGGGACGTGTTGTTCCTTTCAATGACAGGGCAAGCTGAACTTTGAGTGAGTGTATATGTTCGTCCATTTTGCCTTTGTCAATCTCAGAGCCCGTATCGTGACGATCAGCTCATCTTCTGAGTTGAGGTAACGCTGGGGAGAACATTTGCCTCTAGAACCCCGGTACGGCTGGTGATTGTGTAGCTCGTCTTGTGTCATCCTCTTTCCATGAAGCTACTCTTATCTATGAAGAGCTCGAGATTGGCAGTAGTCAGAGGTTGATCCTGTAAATCAGGGTGGTTGGTTAATGGCTCTCAGTTCCTAGACAAAATGATATGTCCCATCTTTCTTATTCATTGGCAAAATAGGGGTGTTAAAAGGTGAATGGCAGGTTCTCAAAAATCCATAATTCAGGTACTTACTGATGAGCTGATGAGTGGCCATTTGGGCTTCTCAGTTTAGTGGTACCGCCTGACCCATGGTGGTGTGATGTTGGGTAGCAGCTATATCTTGACTGGTACCGTGTTGTGGGCATATCCTGGCCACTGAGTGGCCCAAACAATAGGGTTAATTTCATTTTCTAGGCACTGGTTTGGGGAAAGCACCTCCCCCTGACAGCGAGGCTCTTTAGGCAGAACAGAAGATGGGTCTTCTAATCATGTTCAGCAGGAACATTAACATGCATCTGCCCTTACTCAAAATATACTTCAGCCTGTAGTCTACTAACTAGGTCCCCTTCCAACAACAGAACAGGGCATACAAGCATAACAAGCAGCAGTGGGTCAGGGTCTTTGCCTTTCCCAGGAGAGCAGGTAATAGGCTGGAGAAAAGGTTGAGTATTTTCTTTCTTGATACTCCCATCACGGAAATCTTTTTCTTAGAGGTTGGACCCACTAGGTGGGTTAAAACTGAGTGGGTGGCACCAGTATCCACCAAAAACTTAGTCACTTTTCCCTCCGCATTCATTATAACCAGAGGTTTGGGTAGAGGGCCTGCCTCCGGTCCCTCTAATCAGTCTTCCTCTAAACTTAGGGCTGGCAGGTGAGTGGTCTCTGTATTTGACCTCAACAGCTCTGGGCACTCTTTCTTCCAGTGACCTTCTTCGTTACAGCAGGCACACTGGTCTTTGCCCAAGGGGGCTTTATTGTAGGCCTCACCCATTAAGGGCCCTCCTTCTCTTTGTAAGGCTGCAGCCAACAGTGTTGCCTGTCTTTTGACCCTTCGATCCTCTTTGGCATCTTGTGTCTTTTTTTTTTTCCTCCTTTTCTCTATTGTTACAAACTCGAAAGTTCAGTTCAACTAAGTGCCCATACTCATAGCAATGCTCCCTTCCGTTTTCTGAAGTTTCTTCTTAATATCTGTGGTGCTTTGTCCAATAAAGATACCATTAATCATTCTAGTATTTTCAGGCTGTTCTGGGTCTAAGTCCGTATACTGTCTGAAGGTGGAGAAGATTCTTTCTAAGAAGGCAAAGAAGTCCTCATTTGATTTCTGTCTGACTTCATAAACTCTATTTAAATTCTTTTGCTTTGAGACCCTGTTCTTAAGCCCCACGAGTAAACAATCCCAATACTAAGTGAGCCTACCATACTCATCGGCATTGTTTGGCTTCTAATGAGGGTCTTGGAGAGGGAGCAGCATCAGGTTACCTGGCTGGGCGTCATGTAGGCACTGGGCTCCTTCCCTGGCTTTTTCAAACACATTCATCTTTCCTTAGGAGTCAGTAAAGTATTTAAAAGAGACTGACAGTCTGCCCAAATAGGGTCAAAAGAATTAAAAATCATGGTAAACAGTTCATACATTTTAAGTGGATCTTCTCTATATGCAGTTATATAAGTCAGAGGCAGTAAAAAGCACATGTACTCGCACCATGGTGCTGTCTCACCCAGAGGTGTGCCTAAGAGGTATTGTCCTGAGGTTCCCTGAACATGGCTCTGATCAGGCAAGGGCTCTTTTTGGGTCAAATCGGGAGCTCAATAGGGCGTCCCCTGTCTCGTGTTGGGTGGGGAGAGAAGATGCTCCCCTTTCCTGGGACCTTTAACAGCCGCCACATTCCCTACTTTTGGACTTGTGTCTAGGCTAGAAAGGCTGGGGTGGCTATGGTGGTGGTGGCTATGGGAGTCCCAATGGATCATATGAATCCTCCCCTGTTAATACAGGAGCTGAAGGCTTTTTCTTAGTTTCTTTTTGAACAAGGATTTTACAAGGTTGTTAAGTTTCTTCATAGTAGGGTCATAACCAAACTTATCCCAATGTTTTAAAATACACCCTAAGGGGGGACATTCAGGGATGCTCTCTGTGTTTCCCATTTTCTTCTACCTAAAATAAAATGACTGGTCAAACCAAAATACCAAGATTCCAAAACTGGCTAGCAACTGACCAGTTAAACAAGCTAGTGCTTATTGCTTCCCTTTCCTTGCTCGAATACTGGACCCCAAAGGAGCCATCGACATAGGTCTAAATAGCATGGCTATCAGGTTGAATTACAAACCAAGTCCCAAACAAATTAACCAAGTCCCAAATAAATTACTTACCTGTGTTTCCAAGGTTCTTCTCTCGCTTTCTGAGGGCTGCTGTTGGGTCCAAGAGAGGTCCACCTACGGGTGTGAAGTCCCTCTGGAGAAATCTCCAGTGCATGCTAGTTATTCTCCCCTGGTCCCTGGCACCAAGTGAAGTCCTCCTGGCTGGCTCACCAAAAATGTAACTGGACCATTCCAGGTTTGCTTGGTGCAGCCATAAAGACACAAAACAGGTGAAAGCTAAAGAAGCAGCTTTATTTGGTTGGCCAAGTGAAGGGGTACACTGGGGCTTGCATCGCCAAGATGGCTCCATCTTTTGATTTCTTGACTGATGCTTACATGGGTGTTGATTGCGGATCCAAGAAAAATGAAGTCCTTGACAACTTCAATATTTTCTCCTTTTATCCTGATGTTGTTTATTGGTCCAACTGTGAGGATTTTTGTTTTCTTTATGTTGAGGTCTAATCCATATTGAAGGCTGTAGTCTTTGACCTTCATCAGTAAGTGCTTCAAGTCCTCTTCACTTTCAGCAAGAAGATTGTGTTACCTGCATATCACAAGCTGTTAATAAGTCTTCCTCCAATCCTGATGCCACATTCTTCTGCACATAGTCCAGTTTCTTGGATTATTTGCTCAACATATAGATTGAATAGGTCTGGTGAAAGGATACAACTGTGATACACATCTTTTTCAAGTTTAAACCATGCAGTTATCTCCTTTTTCTGTTTGAACCAGTCTTTTGGTCTAAATATAGGTTCCTCATGAGCACAATTAAGTGTTCTGGAATTCCCATTCTTCCCAATGTTATCCATAATTTGTTACAATCCACACAGTGGAATGCCTTTGCACAGTCAATAAAGCAAAAGTAAACATCTTTCTTGTACTCTCTGCTTTCAGCCAGGATCCATCTGACATCAGCAATCCTACTCCACCTTACACATCCCTCTTCTGAATCCGGCTTGAATTTCTGGCAGTTCCCTGTCGATGTACTGCCATAGCTACTTTGAATGATTTTCAGCATAATTTTACTTGCATGTGATATTAATGATATAGTTTGATAATTTTTGCATTCTGTTGGATCACCTTACTTTTGGGTAGGCACAAATATGGATCTCTCCCAGTCAGTGGACCAGGCAGCTATCCTCAAAATTTCTTGGCAAAGATGAGTAAGCACCTCCAGTGCTGCATCCATCTGTTGAAACATCTCGATTTGTATTTGGTAAATTCTTGTAGGCTTTTTTTTCCCCAACGCCTTCGGTGCAACTTGAACTTCTTCCTTCAGTACCATTAATTATTGATCATATGCTACCTTCTGAAAGAGTTGAATATCGACCAAATCTTTTTGGTACAGTGACTCTATACATTCCTTCCATCTTCTTTTGATGCTTCCTGTGTCATTTAATATTTTCCCCAGAGAATCCTTCACTATTGCAACTTGAAGCTTTTTTTCTTCAGTTCTTTCAGCTTGAGAAATGCCTAGCGTGTTCTACCCTTTTGGTCTTCTAACTCCAGGTTTTCGCACATTTCATTATAATATTTTACTTTGTCTTCTCAAGCTGCCCTTTGAAATCTTCCATTCAGCTCTTCATCATTTCTTTATTTTGTTTTAGCTGCTCGACCTTCAACAAGTTTCAAACTTTCTCGTGACATCCATTTTGGCCTTTTCTTTGTCTCCTGTCTTTTTAATGACTTCTTGCTTATTTCATATATGATGTCCTTGATGTCATTCCACAACTCCTCTGGTCTTCAGTCATTAGTGTTCAATGCGTCAAATGTATTCCTGAGATGGTCTCTAAATTCAGGTGGGATATACTTGTTATGGATTGTGTTCAACTTGGCTGGTTCATGAGTCTCACTGTTTTGGCAGTTGTAAAATGTGATCACGTCCATGTTGAGATTTGATATGTGATCACCCCATGATGGGATCTGCTGTGAGTAGCCAATGGAAAGGAAGTTTTCTTGGCTGTGTGGCCTACATGGAATATAAGTGGACATTCTGGCAAGACTTGGGGGCTCTTTGCTTGCACTGGATTCTGCAGTTGGTTCTTATTTGTCCAACCCTCAGTTCTTAGGACTTGAGTTGCAGCTTATCTGTAGGCTTGCCTGCTTATCTTGGGATTCATCAGTCTTCGTGGCCTATAAGCAAGAGTTCTGCTCTCCGACTTGCCAGTCTTTGGTTCGCCAGCCCCTGCAGCTACATGAATCAGGAGAAGCCTTTACCCTGACTCACAACTTGGGACGTTCCAGCCTCTACAACCACATGAGCCATTTCCTTGATATAAATCTCTCTCTCTCTGCATAGGAAACCCTGATGGTGTAGTGGTTAAATGCTATGGCTGCTAACCAAGAGATCGGCAGTTTGAATCTGCCAGGCACTCCTTGGAAACTCTATGGGGCAGTTCTACTCTGTCCTGTAGGGTTGCTATGAATTGGAATCGACTTGACGGCAGAGGGTTTGGTTTTTGGTTTTGCTAACACATATTTATATACTTTACTTGTTTTGCTTCTCTAGAGAACCCAGCCTAAGACAATACTCAGAGTCCTACTTTGGCTCTCATGGACAAGCTCTGATTTTCTTCAGCTTCAACTTGATTTTGCATATGAACAATTGAAGGTCTGTTCCACAATCAGCCCCTGGCCTTGTTCTGACTGATGATATTGAGCTTCTCCATCATCTGTTTCCACAGATGTAGCTAATTTTATTCCTGTGTATTCCA
Organism: Loxodonta africana; assembly: GCF_030014295.1. Lineage (NCBI taxonomy): Eukaryota > Metazoa > Chordata > Mammalia > Proboscidea > Elephantidae > Loxodonta > Loxodonta africana. Next base: position 78,502,633 of record NC_087345.1, on the reverse strand, counting down.
TCTGGTCAGGTCACATGTATAGCTGCCATTTATGTTGTTGGAAAAAGATATTTACAGTGGATGTCATTGGTCATGCAAAATTCTATGATGCAATCTCTTTCTATCACCAAGGCCATGTTTTCCAGCTACTGATCCTTCTTCTTTGTTTCCAACTTTCACATTCCACTCACCAGTAATTATCAATGCATCTTGATAGTATGTTTGATCAATTTTAGACTACAGAAGTTGCTAAAAATCTTTGATTTCTTCATCTTTGGCCTTAGTGGTTGGTTTGTAAATTTGAATAATAGTCAAATTAAGTGGTCTTCCTTGTAGATATATAGATATTGTCCTATCACTGACAACGTTGTACTTCAAGATTGATCTTGAAATGTTTGTTTTTGACAAGGAATGAGATGCCATTCCTCTTCACTTTGTCATTCCTGCCATAGTAGATCCTATGATTGTCTGATTCAAAATGGCCAATACCAGTCCATTTCAGCTCACTAATGCCTAGGATATCGATCTTTATGCATTCCATTTTATTTTTTAACATCTTCCAATTGTCCTAGATTCATACTTTGTACATCCCACATTCCAATTATTGATGGATATTTGCAGCTGTTTCTTCTCATTTTGAGTCATGCTGCTTCAGCAAATGAAGGTTCAGAAAGCTTGACTCCATCCACGTCATTAAGGTTGGCCCTACCGTGAGGGGGCAGCTCTTCCCAGTCATGGTTTTAGTGCCTTCCAACTTGAGGAACTCATTTTCCGGCACTGTGTTAGACAATGTTTCGCTGCTATTCATGAGGTTTTCATTAGACGATTTTTTCAGAAGTAGACTGCCAGGTCCTTTTTTCTAGCCTGTCTTAGTCTAGAAGCTCTGCTGAAGCCTGTCTACCTTGGGTGACCCTGCTAGTATTTGAAATACCAGTGACAGAGCTTCCAGTATCACAGCAACACGGAAATCTGCCACAATAGGAGAAACTGACAGAAGGATGGTGAATGAATATAAATAGAAAATTTTAAAAAAGCATTCCTACTTGTTAGCCTACCAACTATTACTGAAGAGAGATTCCCAGGATGTGACAAATAGGTGATAAGGTGCAATATTTCAGTCTACTCTTGTAGAAATTTTGATTGTTCCATCCCGTACTAGGAGATCACATCTCTTGTCTGTATCATGCACTGATCAGCCTCTTTTTCAGTCTCAGGGAAATGTTTCTCATATAACTATTTTATTGAAGAAGGATGTCTGATGTTATTGTCCTTTATTTTATCTCTAACACTGTAATTTTCCTCACAGGTAAATGAACTAAGAATTTCAAATAACTTATAGCTTCCACAATCGAGTCTTTTTATCTAACTCTCACGTTTCATTTACCTTCCCATAATCCTGTCATGGGCTGTGAAAACATTTACAATTTTGCCTTGTAGTTGTTGATGGAGAGTGTTCCAGGCATAAAAAAAATGATGCTACATAACCCAACTTTGTGAACCAAACCTTATCATTAAGATAAACAGTATAATCATTCACATGTCCTGATTTTTGCCCTTTTACTTACTGTCTTTTTTGCTAGAATCTTTTGCCTTCTGAACCAGTGTATCCCCAGTGTGGAGCAAGTTTCCAAAATTTTATTTCACATTTGTCACAGCAGATTCTGGTGACTTCTTTTTTGGCTGTTTTGTGTTGTCTTCTCCTCTCCTTCCCCTCCTTAATTTACTGTTTATCACTGGATTCATTGCATTAGTTTAGACTCTTGACTGAATTCAGTAGTTTATTCTGACACACACACACATTAGTTGAGTTGTAATTTCAATTCTGATATATTTCAACACTAGCCATTTGAGAAAATACACATTAGCCACTTTGTTGAATTCAAAGCTACACGGCCAAAAAAAAAAAAAAAAGATGGTTTAGGTTAATAATAGTGATGATGGTAATAGTAGTTATACTAAGAATATTTCACTTTTATAAATTAGTTTGTAATTTATAATTTAGATCAGTTATCTCAGTCAACTCCAAAAGCTTTTTATTGTCTCTGAACCTTCTGAGACAGCAATACTATATGCTCCATTTTATTGTTCTTGTAAATATAAATGTGAATGCCTATTAATATCCAGGCCTCTTCAGTTCCAGGCCTTTGAAGAAAGACAGGACAAGGTCCACCATTGTCAACAAATATTTCTTGAGTGATTACTGCGTGCCTGGCTCTATCCAAGGTGCTGAGGATACAGTGAAAACAGGATAGAAAATAGATATATCTTCTGCCTTCAAGGATCCCTGGTGGCACAATGGTTAAGACTTCCACTGCTAAACGAAAGGTCAGTAGTTTGAATCTACCAGCTGCTCCTTGCACACACTTTGGGGCAGTTCTACTCTGTCCTATAGGGTTGCTAGTTAGAATCGATTTGAAGGCAATAAGTTCTGCCTTCAAGGAGAAGAAGCTGTTAAAGAAAGTGTTATTGATTGAATTGTGTCCACCCAAGATGTGTATCAACTTGGCTAGGCCATGATTTCGAGTAGTATGTGGTTGTCCACCATTTTATGATATGATGTGATATTCTATGCTTCGTAAATCCTAACTTCTATGACGTTAAAGAGGTGGGATTATTTTTTTTTATGTTACTGAGGCAGGACAAAATCAACAGAATTAGTTTGTATCATGAGTCAACCTCTTTTGAGATATAAAAGAGAGAATGAAGCAGAGAGGTTGGGGACCTCATGCCACCAAGAATGAAGAACCAGGAGGGGAACACATATTTTGGACCTGGAGTCCCTGTGCTGAGAACTTCAAGCCCAGGGGAAGATTGATGACAAGGACCTTACCCTAGAACTGACAGACGGAGAAAGCCTTCCCCTGGAGCTGGCACCCTGAATTTGGACTTCTAGCCTCCTAGAGTATGAGAGAATAAATTTCTTTGTTAAAGCCATTCCCTTGTGGTATTTCTGTTATAACAGCACTACATAACTAAGACAGAGGAAAACACCACAATATTTTTTCTTCCATTGTGAGAATAGCTATTATACCTGGTTCTAGAAATGGGCCTTGCTACAGAGTTAAAGGAGCTGTTATCTGTTGCTTAATGTCACTATGTACAAGAATTCTACTAATCTGACTCTTTTAAGAAAAAAGTAGATTTATTGGGAAGTAAGTGAAATTCTCCCAAATCAAAGAGAAGCAGAGGAATCAGATTTGGAACAGCTCCAGGGAGTGTTGGTAGCAAAAACAGATAAACTGATTGCCAGTCTTTCTCAAACACTGAAACGAGTGAATTCTAACCATTTTTGGTTGATTTATTACTTTGCACATTTCAAAGTGAACATCCGATTGGTTTATCTTAGATAAACTGCAAACCCCATGATATTGTTGTTGTTAAGGGCTGTTGAGTTGATTTTGACTAGTAGTGATTCCATGTGGCAGAGTAGAACAGCCCCATAGGGTTTTCTAGGCTTTATAGTGGACGCCAGTAAACACCAGTTGCAATCTAGCCTATTCTGACTCATCTTGGCCCCATGTGCATCAGAGTAGGACTATGCTTCACAGAGTTTTTAATAGCTGATTTTTTTTGTAAGTGGATCACCAGGCCTTTCTCCTAAGGTGCCTCTGGGTGGACTTGAACCTACAATCTTTAGGTAAACAGCTGAGCAAGTTAACCATTTGCACCACCCAGGGACTTCCTTGATGTGGCAGAGGGTATTAACTCTCTCTAAGCACAAGTTTTCACCTTCTTTCCTTTCACAGTGAAACTCCTCAGTTTTAGCTAGGCATAGGCTACCTAGCTAGAGACTTTCTTTTCTTCACAGCCAGATGTGACCGTGTATTAGTTCTGGCCGATAGGATGTGAGCAGAAATGATGTATGTAACTCTAGGTTCTCTTAAAAATACAGCCCCTTTCCTAGGACTTGCTCTTCCTGCTTCCCCATGCAGAAATACACACATGTTACCTGTGGCAGCAGCCTAGGGGATAGCAGAACAACAATCTAGGAAGATCGGGATCCTGGAATGACCTTCTAAAACAAAGCTGCTATGCCAGTTTGAAACGACTACTATTATAAGAGAAAGAAGTCTCTGAGTGACACAAAGGGTTATGCACTCAACCATTAGCTGAAAGATTCAAACACACCCAGAGGCTCCTTGGGAGACATGCTTGGTTATCTGCTTCCGAAAGGTCACAACCTTGAAAACCCCATGGACCAGTTCTACTGTGCGCACATGGGGTCACCACTGAGTCAGAATCTGCTTGATGGCAACCAACAATAACAAGCATAAGAAATAAACTCCTACCTCAGTTATTTTGAGGTCTCTTTGTCACACCAGTTTTACTTTACCCTAACTACTACACTAGACCAAAGGGAGGGTAGGACACCAGAGCAGCTGACTGTACTTAACAGGAGATAACTATTTCCCCCAAAATATTGGCAAGCTGGAACCAGCCCCAAAAGTAAAATGAATTTTGGGCAGCCAAAGCAGCAAATTTCAGCACAGCTTATATGGGGCAACAAATGTATTGTATAGCTTTCATAGAAACAGACAATTGAAACGTATTATTGTGTTTTTACTGAGAATATTTTGAGAACTTTCCACTCCATCACTCAGTCTCCTCTATATTAAAGGGCCTCTTAAAATATTTTGCTTGGAAACAAAGGCCCAGAAAAGTTTTTGTTCCCCTTAGGGAGTGATCTGATTTTTATTCTGACAGGAAAACTATGTGCATGAAAAGGTTCTCCCTTTCATTTGGTGCCAAGGAGCTTAGAGTCAAATTTACAGTTCAGATAGCACTTATACTGCTTCGTATGGCCTGCAAAATAGTGTCCTTTTTGGTTTTTGATCTTGCTTTCCTACTCTAATTTTCATTCTTTTAGATTTTGCTTTTTAAATGTTTATGTTTTAGTATTTTATTGTGTATGCTTTTGTTGTCACCAACCTCAACTACTTTCTAAAGCTTGGTGGACAGTAAATAAAGGAACAAGTGATTCAGCAAACATAATGTCCATAGTTCTAAAAATATACTCCCAACGTTTTCAAATGTCTCAGAAAACCCTTTTATCTATTTCCAACCAAGTTTCTATTGTCCGTTTAGTGTTTCTGTATTGTCTCTCCATTCTCCTCTCCCTCAATCTCCTGACCAGCCCTTATATCTTTAATTATGGCCATTTAGGCTTATGAGAAAGAGACTGGTGGCACAATGATAAAGTACTCAGCTGCTAATGGAAAGGTTGGCAGCTCTTCAGAAGAAAGACCTGGCAATCTGCTTTTGTAAAGATTACAGTACCAGCAAGAAAACACAATGAGGCAGAGTTGAAAATGACTCCACAGCACCCAACAGTAACGACAACAATAGGCTTATATTAGGAGCACAGTGGGACCTAGGTTTTATGGGGCCCGATGCTTATACATTATTGGGGACATTTTACTAAATGCATGGAGCCCCGGTGGCACAGTGGTTAAGAGCTCAGCTGCTAACCAAAAGGCTGACAGTTTGAATCCACCAGATGCTCTTTGGAAACCCTATGGGGTGTTTCTACCCTGTTCTATAGAGTCACTATGAGTCAGAATCAACTCTACGGAAACAGGCTTGAGCTTCGCTTACTAAATGAATAACTAGAAATTAAAGTGTATATTTAATTGGAGTGAGAAAAAAAGCGTAAAAACATATAAATCAAAAAAGAAACTGTCAAATACCACAAAAAATAAAATCCAAAAAAAAAAAAGCTAATATCATTATTAAACTGCTTAATGTATCTCTGTAATATTTGTTTTCCTAGATTTTTGGGTGCACACTCTTTAATCACCTCTTATATAACAACAGCCTTGGTGGTGCAGTGGTTAAGAGCTCGGCTGCTAACCAAAAGGTTGGCAGTTCAAATCCACCGGTACTCCTTAGAAACCCTGTGAGGCAGCTCTACTCCGTCCTATAGGGTCGCTGTGAGTTGGAATAGACTCAAGAGACAACTTGTTGGTGTGTTGGTTGGTATATAACAACAAATTTGTAGTACTATTTTCTGTAAATAGAATATATGTTAGTCTTCTTTATACTGACAGGAAAGTTACTTGTAGCTTTGTAGATCGTTATTAATAATTTCATGTAAAGTTTTAGGATGATTGTCAAATTGGAAAAAATATTGTTTCTTTCATGTATATGGGTCAAGCCTAAGCTTTTAGGCATTTCTTCTAGTGTAGTTACTAATCTTAAATACTTTTGGAATCTATGTTTTTGTTTTTCATGAATGTCAGTCTTTCATGTCAAACCGATAAGGAATTTAACCATTTTCTAATTTGTTTATTAATGTATGCCTCTTCATTAATTAGATCAACAAAAAATCCAAGAGTTCATACTTTAATTTGAAATTTATATCTTTCCCTTAATGAATGGATGCTTTGGGTATGGTGAAAAAAGTTTTCTGTTGTAAATTGCTTCTTCATGTAGGAATGATTTCTATTCACTTCATTATTCATCTTTATCACTTTTGTTTCATATTCCATTAATTTTATATCATTTTTATCTTTTTAATTTTTTAGATAAATAAACATAATACAAGAAATGTCTTTTGTATGTGTTACAGGAATATGCAGTTTCTCACTTATTTCAGGAAGCATTTCAGAACATCTTTTAAAATTTCAGTTTTTTTTTTTAAAAAAGGAAAATTGGTTGGTGTTTATACTGTGATATGATGTATTATTGTATATTCTTGACAGAAGGGAATATCCGTTTTGACTAGTAATTGATGAAAAATAGATCTTCAGCTTACCATGTTATATATTTATGGATAGTGACTGTTTGCCACAGACAAGCATCTTGCTCCTAAAATTTCAAACCTTATTTTTTTACTGCTACCCTATACTTCCAAGGATCCCTGGTAGCACAGTGGCTAAGCACGTGGTTGGTTGGCAGTTCAAACCCACCAGCCACCCCACTGGAGAAAAGACCTGGTGATCTGCTCCCATGAAGATTACAGGCTTGAAAACTCTATGGGGCCTATCTACTCTGTCTCATGGGTCACTATAAGTAAAAATTGACTCGACAGCACCTAACAACACCACCAATTCCATACTTTCAGTACTGGGTGCAATTGTTTATGTTCATATCAAGATGTGACCTGTGACTCTGCACCCTGTTCCCACAAAGCCCTATTCAATCAGCACAGCAGGTACTGGGAGTACTCTTGGATGTGATCTCTCACTGACCCAGTTATAACTTGAAATGATGGCAAAGCTTATAAATGTAAATATAGATTCAAACTAAAAGTATTTCCAACTAAACTTCCCCTACTTCCCATCCCAAAAATGTCTGTGGTGACTCCAGTACCATATGACAAGGGTGACAACGGAAGTCAGAGCAGAAAGAGACAGCAGTCTTAACCAAACGTGGTTAAAATAATTTTGCAAATTTACAAAAACAGATGACTATGGGCACACATTGCTAGCATCCTTTCTGGGATGCTGTAAATCTTAAACTTTATTTGCTTCATGATAAGATCATTATTGGGTTGAGTGTAGTTTGAAACTTTTCTAGAAACAGAAAAATAAATCAAATCATCTTTAAAGGATCTTTTTTGAAAGGCCATTCTTGGAAAATTACTTTTAAAATTGCTTTTAGCTCTGCTTCTTTTGATAAGTAGAGGACTGTATTGTTGAGTGGAGAAATTCAAAGCGAAATTACCTTTTAAAATAACTTTATCCTGGTCTTGTAAGTAATACATGCAAATTTCACCCAGAATCCCATCCTCTAGAGAGAAACACTGCTAATATTTTAGTGTGTTTCCTTGCAGCACTTTTCTTCAAGTACTATATATTCCTGTGTAGTTGATATCAATAAACAATATTATTCTTGTCTTTTTTAATTTAATGATCCATCATTGTATTACTATGACAATAAAGTTTTCTTTACACGCAGGAATAATTTAGTATTAAAATATTTTAAAATAAAAGGCAATTTTTATATATTTAAAAATCACCTGGGAAAAATCTCTGCAAAAAGGCCTCTTTAAAGTGTTAAGCAAAGATGTCACTTTGAGAGCTCAGGTGTAACTGACCCAAGCCATGGTATTTTTAATTGCCTCATAAGCATGCAAAAGCTGGACAATGAATAAGGAAGACCTAATTTTTAAGAAGAACTGGTGCCTTTGAATTATGGTGTTGGTGAAGAATACCGTATATGCCATGGACTGCCAGAAGAATGAATAAATCTGTCTTGGACAAAGTACAGCCAGAACGTTCCTTAGAACATATTATCAGGAAGGACCAGTCCCAGGAGAAGGATATTATCCTTGGTAAAGCAGAGGGTCAACAAAAAAGAGGAAAACCCTCAACAAGATGGATTGACACAGTGACTGTCACAATGGGCTCAAACATAGCAACAGTTGTGAGGATTGCACAGCACCTGGCAATGCTTCATTCTGTTGTATACAAGGTCACTATGAATTGGAACCAACCTGACAGCTCCTAACAACAACAAAATCAGCATTACTATAAATGAAACAACTAGATATATGAGTTTATGATGTGATGCAAATTGAAGCACATACTACCAACTAAAAACCATTCCTGCCAAAAAATGTTAAACCTAAATTTAATCAAGGCTCTTGAAATAACTCATTTAGTGAACACACGGAAGGTGGAGGAACAAGTTAAGTGACCCCATGAAGAATCACAAAGACTTATATAGAGCACAAAACATTCTATAGGACAACTATTTTGTTTCTGCAACAAGTCAATCATACAAAAGAGTGGGAAGAATGAGTGGGAAGTAGGCTGGATTAAAGGGTATTTAAGGGACACTCCAATTAAATGTAGTATATGGATCTTTTTGGATCATGTTTCAAAAAATCAACTGTAAAAGACAATTGTAACTCAACTGAGGAAATTTATTAGTGGAAATTACACATGATCCTAAGGAATTATTTCTTCTTTCTTACAAGTGATGGAAACCCTGGTGGCATAGTGGTTAAGTGGTACCGCTGCTAACCAAAAGGTCAGCAGTTCAGACGCACCAGGTGGTCCTTGGAAACTCTATGGGGCAGTTCTACTCTGTCCTATAGGGTTGCTATGAGTCGGAATCAACTCTATGGCAATGGGATTTTACAAATGGTAATTCATTGCAGTTAAATACAAAAGTTTTCCAATGTTTTTAGTTGTATAATGAAGGATGTAAGGTAAAAGAACATGATATCTAGAACTTGCTTTTAAATACTTTAATAAAGAGAGGGAAAACAAATAAGACCCCAAAAAGATTAGATGATGCCAATTAATAATTCTTGAGTTTGGTTTTTGAGTATATGGTGGTCCACTAATTATCTTCATATTAAAAAACACGTTTTAAATCATTGGCGTGAAGTGCTATGAAGTTGAATGTTTTAAAATAAATTATTTTTATATTCAAAGTAATACATTTTCACTGTAGAAAATACTAGAGCATAAATAAAATAAAATTCACCTGAAATCTGTCCACTGAGAAATAATCACTATTCATAGTTTGGTTTAATACATATATAAATAGGATCCTACTGTAAAAAAGTTGCTAACATACTAAACTATGCTCAATTGTTATACATGTGTAATATGGAATTAATCCAAAAAGCTAATTAAAAAAAGAAAGCCCAAGCCTGTTGGCACTGAGTCAATTGACTCGTAGCGACACTATAGGAGAGAGTAGAGCTGCCCCATAGGGTTTCCTAGGAGCACCTGGTAGATTTGAACTGCCAACCTTTTGGTTAGCAGCCAAGCTCTTATGGGCACATTATGTAATGTCTTATAGACTAACTAGATACCATCTGGAACGTCTGTTTTCTAGTTTAAGATAAGCACATACTTTATTTTGCTAAACTCAGGCTTCCTTATCTATTCCTCTTTGTCAGCTGTTCCCACTTTTGATAGCAACAGCCAACAAATATAAATTAATTCAACAAGTATTTATTGAGTGCTTACTAAAGGGGTAGAGGGATGTACTGATAAATTAGATATGGTTGTAATCCATAAGGAGTTCACCTCTATTGAAATATATGGATATGTGAATTTAAAACATAGAATAAAATATATGTGCTCTAATAGATGTAGATTGAAGATGGCATGGAAGCATAGAGGGAGAACAATTGACTTTGCCCAGGAAAGCAAAAAAAAGAAAAAAAAAAAGCTTTAAATATGGGTATTTATGCTGATTATTAAAAAAAATTGTCAAGCATTGGGGTGGGAATCATAGTAAAATGGCATTCTTTTCATTCTTTTTGTAAAGATAGCAGAGACAGGGTGGTATAAAACCACATGGCATGTTCAGCCAAGTTCAAGGTAGTTCATGATGACTGTAGTGGGTGGGGCTAGGATGAGAGTCATAATGAAGGAGGTTATGGAACATTTATTGAAGCCAAGTCTAAAAGGTAGACAGGGTCGGATTAAGAATGTAATATAAAAGTTGGACTAAAACTTTTTATTATTATGAATTCACATATAATATAGCAAGACACAAAAGATAATTTAAAATGATTTTCTCAGGCTATCCAGGCATATTTCATTTTTTTCCATTTAAAAAATTGAGATGTTAGAGCACTTCACTTCTACTCCTTAGGAGAAAGGCAAGAGTAGATTCAAACTCACAATCAAGCAAACAGGATGCCATTAAAAAAACCCATTGCTATCGAGTAGATGCCGACTCATAGCAACCCTACGGAGCAGTTCTACTTGGCACACATGGGGTCACCATGAGTTGGAATCTACTCAACAGCAACTAACAACAACAGAAGAAAGATATTTAATTCTATAACAAAACCTGTCATGAGACATAGAAGTAAGCTCCTTAAACTTGTTTTTTCTTTGATGTTTCATAGAACTTTCCTGCCAAAGGGACAAAACTGTGAAAGCCTCCCCAACTCTCATTAAAAAATGTTAACAATCTCATGCATGACTTTATTGGATGTCCGTGTCCTGTTTCTTCTTTGAGAAACTCATTTGAAGAGAGGATTATATTGTGTCAAAAGGAAGAATTCACTTGAGTCATCAAATATTAGAAACTTATATTTGTTTTCTTTATTGTTGTTTGTATACTTGTTTTTTTCTGTGAAAATAGAAGTGATTTTTTTTTTTAATCATTCTAAGGGCTAATATAGGGAACATAATCAAATTCAGCTTTTTATTCAAGTTTCCAAAAGTTCAATTTTTTAGACTTATAATAAATTAAGATAATAATTTTGTTTATTTTATATATCTATATATTTACATTTTCTACTTTAAAGAACTTTCTTCTAACCTTTACCCTTTAAGAGAAAAGACAAAAATGTTTTTGTTCCAGTTGATAAAAATGTTAAACTGTCAGTTCTAGCTTTCTTCTTTCTTTGAGCTTATGAAAAACATCGCTTCAAACAAATTGCACAGATCATGCATTCAAATGACACATAGATTTGTCTCATTTCCAGAACTGAAACAACATCCCTGCGAAACTAAGGTATCTATTATGGAAAGAAATGCAATCAAACCTTCTTGGCCTCAAACACATAGACGCATAGCTCATACTTTGGAACTACGCCATGCCTTTAGATGGGTATGACTATGCCATCATATAAACAATCCATACAGATTCCTTTTGCTCCAGAAATTGTAAAATAAATTGTTGTCAGATACCGGAACTCTTTCAATATGCCCTCTTCATATGAAAAGTAATCAGAGATCGCATATTTCTGAAATAGAAACATTGAAGAAGGTAAACTATGTGGAGAAAAACAAGTGGAAAAATACATTGCAAGGCAATTTTATAAAGCAAAGAAGTCAACTACATGTGGTTATAAATATGATTCTCCCTGACAGAAGGTTCATAAAGAGTTTTCAAAGTTCAGGTAAAGTATGGGAAAATATATTTTTAAAGCCTTTCAATGTAGATGAATATAGAGGCAAGATAAGTGACAATTATAAACAAACCCAAAACGATGATGATTTTGGAATATTCGTTTTGTGAACTGGGCAATCTAACGTTAGAGAAATTTGTCAAACTTCTTGCACACTATTTGAGGGTGTATCTATTATGCAACAATTAGAAGTAAACACAAGAATGAGTGACAGCCCTGTACGGCCATTCTGAAACTTTATTTGCCTCATAAAATATATTTGAAAGCCTGAGTACAACAGCATCTATCTGGATAATCATAACATTTTCAGTGAAGACAAAGATATTCATGCTAAGTTCCCTTTCTTTCCCTATACAAGCGTGTGCGCGAGCACGCGCGCGCACACGCACACGCACACACACTTACAGATACTCTCTATCCTACAAGCTGCTCTCTACACAAACTGGAATCATCTTTGCTCCACTTTATGGGCAGCATTCCAGAGTAAGCCTCTAAGAACTGAGGCATGAGAAAAGAAAAACCCACCTGTTACTAAGATACCAAGGTTCTTTGTCTTTTGACATTCAACAGCAAATTGGAAGCAAGTCTAAGACTCACGATGCAAGAAAGCAGCTTGAAAGGCTAGATGCTTCCATAGACATTTCATTACACACTGGCTTAAAGAACACTGCCCACATTAAATGCACTGTAGAATGTGCCATAGAGTTTAAAAAAAAAAAAATCACTAAATGTAGATTAGAAACAGCAGAGAAATTTAATTTGAAAGAAGCCACATGAAGCTTGTGTCATATCACTGAAGCAGAAAACACATCCATGCCTGCTCTCACTGGTGTCGTGGTGCAAGGCTTAAGCTGAGTTAAATGAGGAAAATGTTTGAATATGTTCAAAGTCTGGAAATAATTTTGTGCTTTTCCATGTGCTCCACTATTGTACCTATCATGGAGGGACACACTCTATGAATATAGTTATTAAATTACCCTCCAGGCTTGTATTCCCTTGCCTAAATAATACAATTTCCTTTAACTTATTCCCACAGTTCTTTATTCTCAACCTTTAATTATTTTCATTACTTATCAAAACCTGGACAGCTTCTCTATGTCACCTGAACTTGCCACATTGGAAAAATCTGCTCAGATGGTTTCGTAACATAGCTCTCAGTGTTTAAATATGTGAACATTTTACAGAGCTATCATGGTGATGTGTATATAGTCAACATTATTGACATATACATGATGTTAATATTTTATACCTATAGTAGCATTTATTTGATGTGTCTAGGGAATTTATATGCGATTGATTAGAGCATCAGTATAACTTGAGGGCCATAAGACTTAGTTTTTAAGTGCTTATCTTATTGATGCAGAAAGATATCATGGTGATAATGTAAAAACAATCCAAATATACTTTTTTTGCACTCTCTCAAAGATAATTACCACTAGCACTGAAATTTCATCACTTAGTGTTTGCATCTGTTCACAGAAATAAGAAAACACGTGGTGGTTGATTTTAGCCATTAGAGCACATTCAGCTCTCTTTACGCAGCCATTGTCTTCCTGTCACTAGCCTTATGCTCTGAGCAGTACGGTATCAAAAGACTACCACTTAAAAGGACTCTTGAGACCAGGTCACTTGTGTCAGCAGACTGTTTTGTGAAATTAACACAAAGTACTTGTCATAGGGCCATTGTAATGGAAATTCATTCTTCTACAGCTGACTCCAGAGGCCAAAAATCATTTTCCCTGCCAGAAGCCATATTTTCAAGGAAAAAACCAAGAAGTGGCTTTAGGTTTTGATGGAGGTGACACTGCTGTTAAAAAGAAGCTAAAATGCTTGAAACAGAACCATAGTCAAGTTTACCTTATTCCTAAAAGTGACAGCTGGAATCTTTAGAAGCACACTGTGACAAATGGAATAGAAAATCCTCTAAGGTTTAGATTTCCCATATCTTCACCTTAAAGCAGTTTAAAAGAATGAGCTGTAGGGCTTTGGATCCTATAGGGAAGTCTTAGTGGTTAGTGTCTTTTCTGGTAGCTATGATGTGATGCCATGGAAAGTTCCCCTAGAACTTTCCTAGGGGTCGGGACACCTAAATTTGAGTCTAGTTCTACCATTAGTTGGCTATTTAACCTTGTACATGTCCCTTAATCATTATGGTCTTCAAGGTCTTTATATGTCATATGAAGGGATTGGACCAAAGTCTTCATCTAAACATAAGAAATCTATTTTGTTCTATAGTTTACTGATTCCCAGTTTTCTTTAGAGCCCTGGTGATGCAGTGGTTAAGAGCTCAGCTGCTAACCAAAAGGTCACCAGTTTGAACCTACCAGCTGCTCCTTAGAAACTCTATGGGGTAGTTCTACTCTGTTCTATAGGGTCTCTATGAGTTGGAATCAACTTGACAGCAAAGGGTTTTTTTTTTTTTTTTTTTTTAATCCCTTATCATTAGAGCATATTTAGAGACTATTTGATTATAAAGGTACAGATCCCACATCTTATGAGGCAAAATAGGGGGCTCCTAGCATGTTACCAGAGTCCCTGGGTGGTACAAATAAGTAAGTAAGTGTTCAACTGCTAACCGAGAGGTTGGTAGTTCAAATGCACCCAGAAGCACTGTGAAAGAAATGCCACAGACTTGAAAACCCTATGGAGCAGTTCTACTCTACATACATGGGTTTGCCATGAGTTGGAATCTACTCCAGGGCGACTGGTTTAGGTTTTTGGGTTTAGCATGGTTGAAGTTTTCCCCAGGTCACAGCTCTTGGAATAAACTTCATAAACGCCCTCCCAACCTGACTAGAGGATGTGGCACCTTGGATTGTTACAACTGAACAGTGTTCCTGCTTCGTTTCCACAAATTTGGTTTGGAAAAACAATACAAAATAAATGCTTTTTCAGCTACTTTTAGGGTTTGAGATAATATCTTGGGGGATTTCCTCAGCAAGCCCCTGTGAATTGGCCACCATCATATCTGTACTTAGAAAAAATAAACACAATTATGTCTAACATAACAGACAAAATAGGGGCAACAGTATCAAGCAAGAGCAGTCACTGCAATCTGCATTCTTGTGAATATGTGTCATGACTGATGCTCAGATTAGCTGGACAAAATGGAACTCAGCCAAGCCCTGCTCTCGCTCAGTCCACACACAGCACGGCCTGTGATGGCCCGCTGTCAGACCTCATAACTAAATTATAGCAATACCCAAACCCAGTGCCCTCGAGTCGATTCCGTCTCATAGCGACCCTATAGGATGGAGTAGAACTGCCCCATAGACAATGTAATTTATAATCGATACAGATTAATTGAGAGGAGTTAAATTGTTGTTATTAACTAATAATAATGTTAGGCCCCTTCAAAAACTGCATGTGAGTAGCAGAGAATTTGAACTAGATTATTCAAAAAGGCACAGTGGATAATTCTGGAAGCCAACTTGTCTCATACAATAACTTTTGTATAGGGCTTAGCTTCCTTTACCCCTGCCTCTGCTCAGCCATTGCCTTAGTGGACAACCAATGGGGTAATGGCCAGCTTATTTTCATCTATTCACCTGGGCAGCTTAATCTATTTTTTTTTTCTACAAATTCATGTTTTTTTTTTTCCCCCCCCTGAATACTAATACATTCTTATTGAAAAAAAAGAAAAATTACCATCAAGCTGATTCTGACTTATGGCAACCCCACGTGTGTCAGAGTTGAATTTCACCTCACAGGGTTTTCAGTGGCTGTGATCTTCTGGAAATAAATCACCAGACCTTTCTTCCAAGGCATCTTGGGTGGATTTGAAGCACCAACCTTTCAGTTAGTAGCCAAGCACTTAACCATTTGTGCCACCAGGCACTCCCCATTCTTATAAAACATTCAAGTAACGCAGAAATGAATAAACCATTTGTAAGTCTCCTGTTATTGGGAGGACAGTTAAACTATAATCAAACATGTTGCCATCAAGTTGATTCCAGCTCATGGTGACCTGTTGTGTTACAGAGTAGAACTGAGCTCCCTGGGGTTTTCTTGGCTGGAATCTTTACTGAAGCAGATTGCCAGGATTTTTTTTTTTTTTGTGGTGCTGGTGGGTTGGTTTCAAACCACCAAACTTTCGATTAGTAGCGAAGCACAAAGGTCCCACAGAACCTTTGGGAGGGATGGATTAAAACTCAGGGTGTCTGTTGAATGCATATTGCTTATAAGATACTATGTCCAATAAAAGACTGTAGCTTTTTAGGGGAGGAAGATTTTAAAAAATGATACCATGAGGAACAGGGAAACCCTGGTGGTATAGTGGTTAAGTGCTACGGCTGCTAACCAAAAGGGTGGCAGTTCATAATCCACCAGGAGCTCCTTGGAAACTCTATGGGGCAGTTCTACTCTGTTCTACAGGGTCACTCTGAGTTGGAATTGACTCAACGGCAATGGTTTTCTTTTTTTTTATGAGGAGTACTGTAACAGTGTATCTGTGCTCCAAAGGTCAACAGCACTTCTGAAATAAAAGGATAACCATGAGAAGAATAAGTCATGGCATGTCAAATATTTGGAGAATGGCCCTAGTTTTCCGTGCTGTCTCATAACTGAGCACACACTTTAACACGTCCTTCCACGGTCAAGGAAACCTTGGTGGCCTAGTGGTTAAGAGCTACAGCTACTAACCAAAAAGTCAGCAGTTCAAATCGACCAGGCATTCCTCGGAAACCGTATGGGGCAGTTCTACTCTGTCCTATAGGGTCACTATGAGTTGGAATCGACTCAATGGCAATGGGTTGTTGGTTTTTTCATGGTCAAAAAAAAACTAGAAGGCAGCACAGCAAAACAGTTAGTCTTGTGCTCTTAAACTGGATTTAATAACCAATAAAATCAACAGAACATAAATCAAGCATACATGTGAATATAAAACAAAGACTTACCAAAAAACTGCTCTTTTAGAAACATTTTTGCATGAGCAAAGTATTAATAATTTATGACTGCAATATCCCTTACTGGTTTTTTAAATGTTCTTATAAGCTAGGGAATCAAATTAAGAAAAATTTTCCTAATATGAAAAATAATTCTGTTTTAAACCAAAAGTAAATACCATAATTAACCATGAATCAGTAGAGTCATTACAATCTATTAAAGAATAAAATAAAGATTAGGCTGCTTAACTTGAAATAAGAAAAAAAACCACTAAATTCATGTTAATCTTGGCTTCTTTTATCTTTATTTATTAACAGTCAACATTCAAGAAATATTTATTACTCTCCAACGATGTGCCAGGGAACTGATGACACATTGAGGATTTTATCCCCAAATAAATACATTTGCCACATTAAGGAGCTCATGATCAAGAGGGGGGACAGGCCAGTACTCAAGCAATTGTAGGATGGTTATGACACCTGCTGTGATAAAGATAAGAACTGATTACCCAGGAAACATTTAAGAAGGGAACACCACTGCAAGAAAGGGGGGCCTCTATCCTGAGCCCTAATGAAGCAGGAGACTCAAACAGGACAGTAAATTAAAGAGGAGGAGTGCAGTTTTGGGTAAAAGTAGAGTTACGTGAAAAGGTATTGGTGTGAGAGAGCATGGTGTATTTAAACAACTGCAAACACTCAGGATAGTTTTAGTCTAGTAGCCAAGACAGTTAAACTGTCCCCAATAAGCCAAGTCCCTCTGTTAAAAGTTGAATTGGGTCCCCTCCCAAATATGTGTTGGAATCTTAACCCCTATACCCGTTGATGTAATCCTGTCTGGAAAAGAGATTTTCTTTGTTAAGTTAATGAGGCCTATTAGTGTGCCCTAAACCTAATCATTTCTGAGTTATAAAAAAAAGCAGATTAGATTCAGAAGAAAACACATACTGGGGAACAGATGGCACCTGAATATCATGAAGGAAATGAGGAACGCTGTAGCTACAGATGCTGAGACAAGGATTTTTCCCCAGAGTTGACAGAGAAAGCCTTCCCGCACAGCCAGTGCTCTGAATTCAGGCTTCTAGCCTTCTGAACTGTGAGAAAATAAATTTTTGTTGTTTAAAGCCACTCACTTGTGGTATTTCTGTTACAGCAGCACTAAGAATCTACGGCACTCACTAATTTGAGATTTTGATATGTTTTGAAAATAACCAAAATATTATTTGATTGCATCTCTGGCTATGGGTTATTATTGCAAGAAAAACTTTCTTTACCATTGGCCTGACTTAATTTCCAGTCAGAGTTGTTGTTGTTGTTAGGTGCCATCAAGTCAGTTCTGACTCATAGCGACCCTATGTACAACAGAACGAAACACTGCCTGGTCTTGCACCATCCTCTCAATCGTTGTTACGCTTGAGTCCATTGTTGCAGCCACTGTGTCAGTCCACCTTTTTGAAGGTCTTCCTCTTTTTTGCTTGCCGTCTGCTTTACCAAGCATAATGTCCTTCTTCTGTGACTGACCCTTCCTGATAACATGTCCAAAGTATGTGAGATGTCGTCTCACCATCCTTGCTTCTAAGGAGCATTCTGGTTGTATTTCTTCCAAGACATCTGCTAATTCAGTCATAGTAGAAACATAGAAATATATTCTCATACATGTCAGTTCTTACATTGACCATTGCTTTTTCACTCAAAGATTAATGCCTAATCTCTGTGTTTATACAGTAGAACCTGTGAAACCAGAACCTATATAAAGTGGAAAGCTGTCAGAGAAAGAAAATACAAATATTTTCCACTAATAGAGAAGAATAGAAAAGTGGTAAGACTGCACCCTGTCAAAGGCAGAAAACTTTCAAGACCTGGGAAAATGAGGCAGTCCTCTTGAGTTCTGTTTTTCATGTACAGTTGTCCTTTGGTACACAGTATCCATGGGGGATTGGTTTCAGGACCCTTGCAGATATCAAAATCCACCAATGCTCAAGTCCCTTATATAAGATGGCATATTTGCATATAACCTACACACATCCTCCTGTATATTTTAAATCATCTCTAGATTACTTGTTATACCTAATACAATGTAAACGCTTTGTAAAATAGGTGTTGTACTGTGCTGTTTAGGGAATAATGACAAGACAAGAGGCAAAGAATGGGTGCTGGAGAAAAACTGACGATCTGTGAAATGGTGGGAGGCTACAGCAGGGTACACCTACAAATTATTTCGTTCACGTGGATTCAGCGTAGTACTTGACGTGTAGCAAATTCAAGTTTTGATTTTTGAAACTTTTTTCCCATATATTTTTGATCCACTATGGGTTGAATCCCTGGATGCAGAACCTGCAGATATGGAAGGCCATATCTGCCCTAGAAACTCCACAGTATTTCCAGCTTTCTTAAAACTGGGATAGCCAGATAGGATTGTGTTGGGAAACCTTACACAATTCAGAATTCATAAAAAAGAAAAAAAAGTGCTTGATTAGGTCGTGTCTAGAAGCCGGATAGTATTCATATCAAATCTGGAAGTCATCTTCATAGAGTTGGGATTTTCCCCCCATGTTTTCATCCTTCAGACCTCCAACAACCCTTGGAAATTTTTTTGCATGTGGGATAAAACACTGTATCCACAAATAAATTCTCACATTTTATTTCAGCAAGATATCTTTGTTTACTTTTAAAACAAATTTTATCTTTGGTTTGCAGTTAGAAGGTCATGTTGAGTGAAAGAAGATTTCCTATAGAGGTTTCTACTGTAAAGCTTGCAATCTTCACCTCTTCACCTTAAAAATTGACTGCCATAACTCTGGCACCTAAAGCAATGTCTGGGACATACTGAACAGTCAAAAAATACTTCCTGAATATGTAAATGAATAGTGATGGCTGTTCATTCCCATTACTGGATAGTCTCTAACAGCCACTTTAAGGAGCCCTGTTTGCACAATGGTTAAGCACATGGCTGCTAAAGGTAAGCATTTTGAATCTACCAGCATTTCCATGGGAGAAAAGACTTGGCAATTTGGTCACATAAAGATTAAAAAGCCAAGCCCATTGCCATCATGTTGATTCTGATTCATAGCAACCATACAGGACAGAATAGAAGTGCCCCATAAAGTTTCCAAGGAGTGGCTGGTAGATTCCAACTGCCAAGCATCACCAGTGCTTCTGTAAAAATTACTCCCAGTGGGCAGTTCTACTCTGTCATATAGGGGTTGCTATGAGTTGGAATCAACTAAACAGCACACCACAACGAATCAGAATTGGCTCGATGGTACATAACAACAACGGCCACTTTAGAGTCCCTGTGTGGTGCAAAGGGTTAATGTGCTCAGCTGCTAATCAAAAGGTTGGGAGTTCATGTCCATCCATGGGCACCTCAGAAGAAAGGCCTGGTGATCTAGTTTCCAAAAATCCACCATTGAAAACCCTATGAAGCAACTCTACCTTGACACAGAGAGGGTCGCCATGAATCAAAGCTTCTCGAGGATAACTGGTTTAAGGGCCATTTTACTTTAAATTTCTAAGATTCTGTAGAAAAAAAAATGTAAGCAAAGGTTCATATTTTCTTGGAAATGTTCAGAAGAATAAACAAAAGAGAAAGATGGGGAGAAGAGAAAACCTGATGGTGAGAAACAGTACAGAGCATGGAGTCTTATAGGATGATCTGGAGTGCCCATGTCATGAGATTCAGTCAACACCACTCAAGCAATTACCATCTGCTCCTTCAGGCAAGAGTGTGACCTCTTACAGGTAGGTCAAGGTCAGGGTCTGTTGAATCCATTTGGAGTTCACATCCCAGGTAACATAAATGTCCTGACCAGCTAAAAAGACATTTTGAAGTCTCCAAACCTGATCTATTTAGCTGGGCAATGTTATTTGCCCATTGCGGAAGAAGCATGGGAAATTCATTGAAAAGTAAGGATTTCTTTTAATGAAATACAGTAGCTTGATAGTTAAACTAAAATTGATACATACCTGGGGACTGTTCATTTCCTTGGCATGCCCCTCACAGCACACGCACAGATTGCGATGCTAGTTTTGATCGTGTTGCTAGTTAGATGCTAGTTTTGAAGATAGTTTTCCAAGCCATGTCATAAAACTTCAATTGCTTCTATATTTAAATAGTTTCTATTGTTCCACTGAGGTTTTACTCAAAATTTGGGTGGGTAACACCACAGGAGGATGGAATGATTAAAACCCTAAACTGATGCAACCAGAGGGGATGTTTAATGGTGTTGACACTGGTGTAATGAAGGCAATCACGACCTCCTAATTAAAGTGGCTCCTTTTGTGCTTAGGGACCAGTTTGGAAATGACATGCTGTTTTGGTTAGGTGCTATCATGGATTGAATTGTGGCTGCCAAAAATACGTGTCAACTTGGTTAGGCCATGATTCCCAGTACTGTGTGATTCCCCACCATTCTGTCATCTGATGTATTTTCCTATGTGTTGTAAATTCTAATCTTTGCCTGGGGTTAATGAGACAATATTAGATATGTTAAGAGGATTAGGGTGGGATTGTAACACCCTTACTAAGGTCATATCCCTGATCCAATATAAAAGGAGTTAGCTTGAGTGTGTCTTGCACCACCTTTTGTCTTATAAGAGATAAAAGGGAAGGGAAACAAGCAGAGAGGGGAATCTCATACCACCAAGAAAGCAGCGCCAGGAGCACAGCGCATCCTTTGGATCTGAGGTTCCTGCTCAGAGAAGCTCCTAGTCCAGGGAAAGATTAATGACAAGGACATTCCTCCAGAACCAACAGAGAAAGCTGACGCCCTGAATTTGGACTTCTAGCTTACTAGACTGTAAGAGAATAAATTTCTGTTTGTTAAAGCCAACCACTTGTGGCATTTCTGTTATAGCAGCACTAGATAACTAAGACAGGTGCCACTGAGTAGGCTCCAATTCACTGTGACACCACGTACAATAGAACGAAACACTGGTCCTGTGGTAGCCTCACAATTGTTGCTATGTTTAAGCACATTGTTGCAGCTGCTATGTCAATCCACTTCATTGAGGGTCTTCCTCTTTTTCATTGACTTTCTACCTTACAAGCATAATGTCCTTCTCCAGAGACTGGTCCCTCCTAATAACATGTCCAAAGTACAAGAGACAAAGTCTCACCACCCTCGCTTCTAAGGAGCATTCTGGCTATATTTCTTCTGAGGCAGATTTGTTCGTTCATCTGGCAGTCCATGGTATATTCAATATTTTTGCCGACACCATAATTCAAATGTATCGATTCTTCAGTCTTCCTTATTCGTTGTTCAGTTTTCGCATGCATATGAGAAATTGAACTGAAAATACCAGGACTTGGGTCGGGCATACCTTAGTCCTCAAAGTGACATCTTTGCTTTTTAATAATTTAAAGAAGTCTTTTGTAGCAGATTCAACCAAAGCAATATGTTGATTTTTCGACCGATGCTTCCAGGAACTTTGATTGTGATCAGCAAACGAAGGTCCTGAAAGTTTTACCCCATCCATGTCATTAAGGTTGAGTCTACTTTGAGGAGGCAGCTCTTCCTCAGTCGTATTTTAAATGCCTTCCAACATCAGGAGCTTATCTTATAGCACTACATCAGAAATGTTCCACTGCTATTCATAAGATTTTCTCTGCCCCCCTCTTTTTTTTTTTTTGAAAGTAGACAACCAGATCCTTCTTCCTAGTCTTAGTCTGGAAGCTCTGCTGAAAGCTGTCCACCATGTGTGACCTTGCTGGTATTTGAAATACTGATGGCATCGCTTCCAGCATCACAGCAGCACGCAAGCTACTACAGTATGACAAACTGACAGACAAGTGGTGAGGAAATAACATACCTTCCAAAAACAGTGGGTTATAAAATCATGCTTCCAATACTGCAGTGGGACAGAAGCACAAGAAGTAAAAGAGGATCCTTAGATTAGAGAGAGGGAAGGAAAAAAAATCATTCATTAATTCATCAAATATTTCAGTGTCTACTATGTGCCAACCACGTTTCTAGGCACTTAGAATAGAGCAGTGAACAAAAGAGATGCAATACCCTTGCCCATTTGGATTTATCTTCTAGTAGAAGAAGATAGTAAAAATAAACAATAAATAATTAAACGAAACAGACTGTTAGAATGTGGTAAATGCTGCAGGGGCAAAATAATCAGAAAAAGGGACTGGGAAGTTGTGAAAGAACAAGGGATTTTATGGTTTTAAAATGGCTGGTCTGGGAAGGACTTCCTGAGAAGATTAATTTAAACAAAAATCTGAAGCAGGTGAGAGAGCAAGCAATGAGGATATCTGGGGAAGTGAGGAAGAAGCTCTTCATATGGAGCAAGATACTGGCCTTGATATTTTATTCACTATTTTAGAAATATAAGCAAGGGCTCCCAAGTCTAAACACTGAGCAGTTTCAGAATTCTCAAGCAGTTGGTATACAGCAACCTGCATAAATGAAATAACCGATTGACAAAGATTCACATAGAATTTCAAGGAGCAGAGAGTCTGTGGATGATTTAGCAGGGCTTTGAAAAGGTTAGAACCAGTTCAGTTACGGCCAATGAAGCGAAACTGTAACAGATCCAAATACTTAAAAGTTGGGTGAAGCAGAATGGGAAGAATTATGGGTCAAAGTCCTGGAATGGGAGACTAGGAAGCGGTGTAGTGAACCCTTTCAGGAGACTGATGCAGGAGATTGGATTATTGCCAGGGCTATGGAGAGTGAGGAAACCCTGGTAGCATAGCAGTTAAGAGCTATGTCTGCTAACCAAAAGGTCCCCAGTTCAAATCCACCAGGTGCTCCTTGGAAACCGTATGAGACAGTTCTACTCTGTCCTATAGGGTCACTATGAGTTGCAATCGACTCGATGGCAACAGGTTTGGTTTTGGTTTGATGGAGAGTGACACACAAAGAGGCACAGTTGACTTCCATCTTTGAGCAGGGCACCACTGTTTCTGACTCTGTCAGTCAAGAGATTTGGTTGCTATGCAAAGTGCATGCTGACCTTATTTTCTAAGAAAGAGATTTAAGTTTCTAGCAGGGCTTTGACCCATAATTTTTCCTGTTTTGCTTATTGTTGCACTTTACACACATTTTAAAAATTTAGGACAGTTCAGGTTTCACTTTGTCAGCCATGACTGAACCAGGCAGAATCGGTTTGAAGCCCTGCAAATTTAGGCAGCTTCTTGTAAAAGATGATGTGGAATAAATTTCAGAGTTGTTTCCTTTCTTTGCTTCTGGCTCAGCACACCATCAATGCTCATGAGTAGGGATCAGTTGTTAACATCAAAATCATTTGGTTGAGAATTTGTAGTGTGTTATCACTAACATTTATTGAATGCTCATTATGTGTCTGTCACTCAATGTACTAAGTGGTTTCCAAGCACTACCTCATTTAAGCCAACAGTAGCCTTAAAAGATAGATAGGATTTTTATCTTCATTTTATAAACAATAAAATTAAAGGATACCTGTTGTCATCTAGTCAATTCTGATCCATGACAATCCCAAGTGTGTTAGAGTAGAACTATACCCCATAGTTTTTTCAGTGCTTGCAATCTTATGAAAGTAGATCACCAGGCCTTTCTTCCTCGGTGCTGCTATGTGGATTTGAACAGCCAGCCCTTCAGTTACTAGTCAAGTACAAACTCTTTGTGCCACCCAGGGACCCAAAATTAAGGCATAGAGAAGTTAAGTAATTTTCCCCTGACTCCTAGTAAATGGTGGAGCCAGAACTTGAATGCAGGTAGTTTGATTCCTAAGTTATAGATGGAGAAAGATGCATTCATGGTTAACTATACTGAAAAATAATACAGTACTATCATTCCTTCTGTTGTTTGTAAGTAAGAAATTTTTAAGAAGCAAAAAAGTAGAATTGAAGCTATCTTCAGACATTATTACAAATGTATAACCAAGGTGAAACCTCAACTATCAATTGCTATCAAGATAGACACCATCCAGAGTCCAAACAACCTGGAACTGGTACAGTAACAGACACATAGACCAATGGAACAGAATTGAGAATCTAGATGTAAATCCATCCACATATAGACAGCTGATCTTCGATAAAGAACAAACGTTTATTGAATGAGGAAGAGACAGTCTCCTCAACAAATGGTGCTGGTAGATTTGGATGCCTACCTGCAGAGAGGTTCCTCATGAGCACAATTAAGTGTTCTGGAATTCCCATTCTTTGCAATGTTACCCATAATTTGTTATGATCCACACAGTCAAATACTTTGTGGCTGAAACTTTGCTTGCTGAAAGTGGAAAGGACTTGAAGCACATACTAATGAAGATCAAAGACCATAACCTTCACTATGGATTGCACCTCAACACAAAGAAAACAAAAATCCTCACAACTGGACCAATGAGCAACATCATGATAAATGGAGAAAAGTTTGAAGTTGTTAAGGATTTCATTTTTCTTGGAGCCACAATCAACAGCCATGGAAACCAAAAAAAAAAAAAACTTTTTTTTTTTTTAAATGGAAACAGCAGTCAAAAAATCAAATGAGGCATTGCATTGGGTAAATCTGCTGCAAAGGACCTCTTTAAAGTGTTGAAAAGCAAAGATGTCACCTTGAAGACTAAGGCGCACCTGATTCAATCCATGGTATTTTCAGTCACATCACATGCGTGTGAAAGCTGAACAATGAATAACGAAGACCAAAAAAGAATTGACACCTTTGAATTGCGGTGTTGGCGAAGAATATTGAATGTACCATGGACTGCCAAAAGAACAACAAATCTGTCTTGGAAGAAATACAACCAGAATGCTCCTTAGAAGCAAGGATGGTGAGACTGCATCTTACATACTTTGGACATGTTGTCAGGAGGGATCAGTCCCTGGAGAAGGACTTCATGCTTGGCAAAGAACAGGATCAGCAGAAAAAAGGAAGACCCTCAACAAGGTGTATTGACACAGTGGCTACAACAACGAACTCAAGCATAACAAGGATTGTAAGGATGGCGCAGGACCAGGCAGTGTTTCGTTCTGTTGTGCATAGGGTGGCTGTAAGTCAGAACCCACTCAACAGCACCTAAGAACAACAACAACAACATCCATAGAGAAATAAAACAGGATCCATACCTCACACCATACACAAAAACTAATTCAAAGTTGTATTTAGGATCAAAGACCTAAATATGAAACCTAAAACTATAAAGATCATGGAAGAAAAATTAGGGATAATCCTAGGGGCCCTAATGTATGGCATAGATTACCAAACATAACTAAAAATGCACACGCAGAAGAAAATGGATTAGATAAATGAGACCTCCTAAAAATTAAACACTTATGCTCAGTTGAAGACTTCTCCAAAAGAGTAAAAAGAAAACCTACAGATTGGGGAAAAAATTTGGCTACGACATATGTGATGAAGGTCTAATATCTAAAATTTTTTTTTTTAATTAATTTTTATTAAGCTTCAAGTGAACATTTACCATTCCAATCAGTCTGTCACATGTAGGTTTACATACATCATACTCCCTTCTCCCACTTGCTCTCCCCCTATTGAGTCAGCCCTTTCAGTCTCTCGTTTCATGCCAATTTTGCCATCTTCCCTCTCTCTCTATCTTCCCATCCTCCCTCCAGTCAAGAGTTGCCAACACACTCTCCAGTGTCCACCTAATTTAATTGGCTCACTCTTCATCAGCATCTCTCTCCCCCCCGCTGACCAGTCCTTTTCATGCCTGATGAGTTGTCTTCGGGGATGGTTCCTGTCCTGTGCCATCAGAAGTTCTGGGGAGCATTGTCTCTGGGATTCCTCTAGTCGCATTCATATCATTAGGTATGGTCTTTTTATGAGAATTTGGGGTCTGTATCCCATTGGTCTCCTGCTCCCTCAGGAGTTGTCTGTTGTGCTCCCTAGCAGGGCAGACATGGATTGTGGCCAGGCACCAACTAGTTCTTCTGGTCTCAGGATAATGTAGGTCTCTGGTTCATGTGGCCCTTTCTGTCTCTTGGGTTCTTAGTTGTCATGTGGCCTTGGTGTTCTTCCTTTGCCTTTGCTCCAGGTGGGTTGAGACCAATTGATGTATCTTAGATGGCCACTTGTTGGCATTTAGGACCCCAGGCGCCACAATTCAAAGTGGGATGCGGAATGTTTTCATAATAGAATTATTTTGCCCGTTGACTTAGAAGTCTCCTCAAACCATGTTCCCCAGACCCCAGCCCCTGCTCCGCTGACCTTTGAAGCTTTCATTTTATCCCGGAAACCTCTTTGCTTTTAGTCCAGTCCAATTAGGCTGACCTTCCTTGTATTGTGTGTTGTCTTTCCCTTCACCCAAAGCAGTTCTTATCTACTGATTGATCAATAAAAAACCCTCTCCCTCCCTTCCTCCCTCCCTCCCTCCCTCCCCCCTTTGTAACCACAAAAGTATGTGTTCTTCTCCGTTTTTTCTATTTCTCAAGATCTTATAATAGCAGTCTTATACAATATTTGTCCTTTTGCCTCTGACTCATTTCGCTCAGCATAATGTCTTCCAGATTCCTCCATGTTATGAAATGTTTCAGAGATTCGTCACTGTTCTTTATCGATGCGTAGTATTCCATTGTGTGAATATACCACAATTTATCTACCCATTCATCCGTTGACGGACATCTTGGTTGCTTCCAGCTTTTTGCTATTGTAAACAGAGCTGCAATAAACATGGGTGTGCATATGTCTGTTTGTGTGAAGGCTCTTGTATCTCTAGGGTATATTCCGAGGAGTGGGATTTCTGGGTTGTATGGTAGTTCTATTTCTAACTGTTTAAGATAACGCCAGATGGATTTCCAAAGTGGTTGTACCATTTTACAATCCCACCAGCAGTGTATGAGAGTTCCAATCTCTCCGCAGCCTCTCCAACATTTACTATTTTGTGTTTTTTGGATTAATGCCAGTCTAGTTGGTGTGAGATGGCATCTCATCGTAGTTTTAATTTGCATTTCTCTAATGGCTAATGATTGGGAGCATTTTCTCATGTATCTGTTGGCTGCCTGAATATCTTCTTTAGTGAAATGTGTGTCCATATTCTTTGCCCACTTCTTGATTGGGTTGCTTGTCTTTTTGTGGTTGAGTTTTGACAGAATCATGTAGATTTTAGAGATCAGGCGCTGGTCGGAGATGTCATAGCTGAATATTCTTTCCCAGTCTGTAGGTGGTCTTTTTACTCTTTTGCTGAAGTCTTTAGATGAGCATAGGTGTTTGATTTTTAGGAGCTCCCAGTTACCTGGTTTCTCTTCATCATTTTTGGTAATGTTTTGTATTCTGTTTATGCCTTGTATTAGGGCTCCTAGGGTTGTCCCTATTTTTTCTTCCATGATCTTTATCGTTTTAGTCTTTATGTTTAGGTCTTTGATCCACTTGGAGTTAGTTTTTGTGCATGGTGTGAGGTATGGGTCCTGTTTCATTTTTTTGCAAATGGATATCCAGTTATGCCAGCACCATTTGTTAAAAAGACTATCTTTTCCCCAATTGACTGACACTGGTCCTTTGTCAAATATCAGCTGCTCATACATGGATGGATTTATATCTGGGTTCTCAATTCTGTCCCATTGGTCTATGTGCCTGTTGTTGTACCAGTACCAGGCTGTTTTGACTACTGTGGCTGTATAATAGGTTCTGAAATCAGGTAGAGTGAGGCCTCCCACTTTCTTCTTCTTTTTCAGTAATGCTTTGCTTATCCGGGGGTTCTTTCCCTTCCATATGAAATTAGTGATTTGTTTCTCTATCCCCTTAAAATATGACATTGGTATTTGGATTGGAAGTGCGTTATATGTATAGATGGCTTTAGGTAGAATAGACATTTTTACTATGTTAAGTCTTCCTATCCATGAGCAAGGTATGTTCTTCCACTTAAGTATGTCCTTTTGAATTTCTTGTAGCAGAGTTTTATAGTTTTCTTTGTATAGGTCTTTTACATCCTTGGTAAGATTTATTCCTAAGTATTTTATCTTCTTGGGGGCTACTGTGAATGGTATTGATTTGGTTATTTCCTCTTCGGTGTTCTTTTTGTTGATGTAGAGGAATCCAAGTGATTTTTGTATGTTTATTTTATAACCTGAGACTCTTCCAAACTCTTCTATTAGTTTCAGTAGTTTTCTGGAGGATTCCTTAGGGTTTTCCATGTATACGATCATGTCATCTGCAAATAGTGATAGCTTTACTTCCTCCTTGCCAATCTGGATACCCTTTATTTCTTTGTCTAGCCTAATTGCCCTGGCTAGGACTTCAAGTACGATGTTGAATAAGACTGGTGATAAAGGGTATCCTTGTCTGGTTCCCTTTCTCAGGGGAAATGGTTTCAGGTTCTCTCCATTTAGAGTGATATTGGCTGTTGGCTTTGCATAGATGCCCTTTATTATGTTGAGGAATTTTCCTTCAATTCTTTTTTGGTAAGAGTTTTTATCATAAATGGGTGTTGAACTTTGTCAAATGCCTTTTCTGCATCTATTGATTAGATCATGTGGTTTTTATCTTTTGTTTTATTAATGTGATGGATTACATTAATGGTTTTTCTGATATTAAACCAGCCTTGCATACCTGGTATAAATCCCACTTGATCAGGGTGAATTATTTTTTTGATGTGTTGTTAGATTCTATTGGCTAGAATTTTGTTGAGGATTTTTGCATCTATGTTCATGAGGGATATAGGTCTAAAATTTTCTTTTTTTGTAATGTCTTTACCTGGTTTTGGTATCAGGGAGATGGTAGCTTCATAGAACGAATTGGGTAGTATTCCGTCTTTTTCTATGCTTTGAAATACCTTCAGTAGTAGTGGTGTTAAGTCTTCTCTGAAGGTTTGGTAGAACTCTGCAGTGAAGCCGTCTGGGCCAGGACTTTTTTTTGTTGGAAGTTTTTTGATTACCATTTCAATCTCTTTTTTTGTTATGGGTCTATTTAGTTGTTCTACTTCTGAATGTGTTAGTTTAGGTAGGTAGTATTTTTCTAAGAATTTATCCATTTCTTCTAGGTTTTCAAATTTGTTAGAGTACAATTTTACGTAGTAATCTGAAATGATTCTTTTAATTTCATTTGGCTCTGTTGTGATGTGGTCCTTCTCGTTTCTTATTTGGGTTATTTGTTTCCTTTCCTGTTTTTCTTTAGTCAGTCTAGCCAATGGTTTATCAATTTTGTTAATTTTTTCAAAGAACCAGCTTTTGGTTTTGTTAATTTTTTCAATTGTTTTTCTGTTCTCTATTTCATTTAGTTCAGCTCTAATTTTTATTATTTGTTTTCTTCTGGTGCCTGATGGGTTCTTTTGTTGCTCACTTTCTATTTGTTCAAGTTGTAGGGACAGTTCTCTGATTTTGTCTCTTTCTTCTTTTTGTATATGTGCATTTATCGATATAAATTGGCCTCTGAGCACTGCTTTTGCTGTGTCCCAGAGGTTTTGATAGGAAGTATTTTCATTCTCGTTGCTTTCTAAGAATTTCCTTATTCCCTCCTTGATGTCTTCTATAACCCAGTCTTTTTTCAGGAGGGTATTGTTCATTTTCCAAGTATTTGATTTCTTTTCCCTAGTTTTTCTGTTATTGATTTCTAGCTTCATTGCCTTGTGGTCTGAGAAGATGCTTTGTAATATTTTGATGTTTTGGATTCTACCAAAATTTGTTTTGTGACCTAATATGTGGTCTATTCTAGAGAATGTTCCATGTGCACTAGAAAAAAAAGTATATTTTGCAGCAGTTGGGTGGAGAGTTCTATATAAGTCTATGAGGTCAAGTTGGTTGATTATTGTAAGTAGGTCTTCCGTGTCTCTATTGAGCTTCTTACTGGATGTCCTGTCCTTCTCCGAAAGTGGTGTGTTGAAGTCCCCTACTATAAATGTGGAGGTGTCTATCTCGCTTTTCAATTCTGTTAAAATTTGATTTATGTATCTTGCAGCCCTGTCATTGGGTGTGTAAATATTTAATATGGTTATATCTTCCTGATCAATTGTCCCTTTTATCATTATATAGTGTCCTTATTTATCCTTTGTGGTGGATTTAAGTCTAAAGTCCATTTTGTCAGAAATTAATATTGCTACTCCTCTTCTTTTTTGCTTATTGTTTGCTTGATATATTTTTTTCCATCCTTTGAGTTTTAGTTTGTTTGTGTCTCTAAGTCTAAGGTGTGTCTCTTGTAGGCAGCATATAGATGGATCGTGTTTCTTTAACCAGTCCGTGACTCTCTGTCTCTTTATTGGTGCATTTAGTCCATTTACATTCAGCGTAATTATAGATAAATAAGTTTTTAGTGCTGTCATTTTGATGCCTTTTCATGTGTGTTGTTGGCCTTTTCATTTTTCCACATACTTTTTTGTGCTGAGACGTTTTTCTTAGTAGATTGTGAGATCCTCATTTTCATAATGTTTAACTTTATGTTTGTTGAGTTGTTACGTTTTTCTTGAGTTATGGAATTGATATTCCTTTTTGTGGTTACCTTATTATTTACCCCTATTTTTCTAAGTAAAAACCTAACTTGTATCGTTCTATATCGCCTTGTATCACTCTCCATCTGGCAGTTCAATGCCTCCTATATTTAGTCCCTCTTTTTGATTATTGTGATCTTTTACCTATTGACTTCCATGATTCCCTGTTATGTGTATTATTTTATTTATTTATTTATTTTTTAGAATTAATCTTAATTTGTTTGTTTTTGTGATTTCCCTATTTGAGTTGATATCAGGACGTTCTGTTTTGTGACCTTGTATTGTGCTGGTACCTGATATTATTGGTCATCAGGCCAAACAATCTCCTTAAGCATTTCTTGCAGTCTTGATTTAGTTTTTGCAAATTCTTTAAACTTGTGTTTATCTGTAAATATCTTAATTTCTCCTTCATATTTCAGAGAGAGTTTTGCTGGGTATATGATCCTTGGTTGGCAATTTTTCTCCTTCAGTGCTCTGTATACGTCGTCCCATTCCCTTCTTGCTTGCATGGTTTCTGCTGAGTAGTCTGAACTTATTCTTATTGATTCTCCCTTGAAGGAAACCTTTCTTTTCTCCCTGGCTGCTTTTAAAATTTTCTGTTTGTCTTTGGTTTTGGCAAGTTTGATGATGATATGTCTTGGTGTTTTTCTTTTTGGATCAATCTTAAATGGGGTTCAATGAGCATCTTGGATAGATATCCTTTCGTCTTTCATGATGTCAGGGAAGTTTTGTGTCAGGAGTTCTTCAACTATTTTCTCTGTGTTTTCTGTCCCCCCTCCTTGTTCTGGGACTCCAATCACTCGCAAGTTATCCTTCTTGATAGAGTCCCACATGATTCTTAGGGTTTCTTCATTTTTTTAAATTCTTTTATCTGATTTTTTTTCAGCTATGTTGGTGTTGATTCCCTGGTCGTCCAGAAGTCCCAGTCTATGTTCTAATTGCTCAAGTCTGCTCCTCTGACTTTCTATTGCGTTGTCTAATTCTGTAATTTTATTGTTAATCTTTTGGATTTCTACATGCTGTCTCTCTATGGATTCTTGCAACTTATTAATTTTTCCACTATGTTCTTGAATAACCTTTTTGAGTTCTTCAACAGTTTTATCAGTGTGTTCCTTGGCTTTTTCTGCAGTTATCCTAATATCATTTGTGATATCTTTAAGCATTCTGTAAATTAGTTTTTTATATTCTTTATCTGATAATTCCAGGATTGTATCTTCATTTGGGAAAAATTTTGATTCTTTTGTTTGGGAGGTTGGAGAAGCTGTCATGGTCTGTTTCTTTATGTGGTTTGATATGGACTGCTGTCTCCAAGCCATCACTGGGAAACTAGATTTTCCAGGTAATCAGCTAAAAAAAATGCAGTCAGATCCCTATCTGAATTCTCCCTCTGGCTCAGGGTATTTGGATGTTAATGGAGCCACCTGGGGAAGGTGGGGGAGGGATCAGAGAGCTAGGCGTGTAGCACCACAGAATATAGAGCTGATCCCTGCGTTCACGCTCCGCCCCCATCCGCCAGAATCCCGGCAGGATGGCTCCCCAGCTGGGACTCTACTCTCCCCGGTCCAAGATCAGTCACTTCCTCCCAGGGATTTCTCCCTCCGGTGCACCGCACTGCTCACTCGAACTTGGTGGGTGTGGCCCTCACGAACAGCAGGGCTCACCCCCGGGGTCTATTCAGGGGAATGCGCTCACACCCCGCCCGCTCTCGCCAAGATCCCAGCGGAACGGCTCCCCGGCTGGGACGCTGTTCTCCCCGCTCCGAGACCAGTCACTTCCTCCTAGGGATTTCTCCCTCAGGTGCGCCACACCGCTCACGCGAACTGGGTGGACGTGGCCCTCACGAACGTCTGGGCGCCCCGCCCCGGGGTCGCTTCAGGGAAATATAGGTGATCCCCAAGCTCGAGCCTCGCCCGCCTCCTGCCAAACTCCCGGCGGGACGGCTCCCCGGCTGGGACGCTGCTCTCCCCACTCCAAGATCAGTCACTGCCTCCCTGGTGTTTCTCTCACCGGCTGCGCCCCTAAGCCGCCCGCGCCAACCAGCTAGACTTCCCCCCGGGATGGGTTCGGGGGGGGTAGGGCTGGGCCCCTTGTCTGTGCCGTCTGCCCCCCTGGGCTCTGCCCCAGCCCAGGCTCCGAAAGTCACCTGCCTGGTACGCTGGCTCTTAGTTCTGAAAACGATCGCTGTCTGCCTGTATTTGTTCATTCTCCATCTCTAAGTCTGTGTTTGTTGTTCAGAGTTCGTAGATTGTTATATATGTGATCGATTCACTTGTTTTTCCGAGTCTTTTTTGCAAGAGGGATCCGCGGTAGAGTCCACCTAGTCCGCCATCTTGGCCCCGCCTCTAATATCTAAAATTTATAGAAAACTTCAACATCTCAACAACAACTGCAAAAGACAAATAACCCAATTAAAAAATGGGCAAAGGAAATGAACAAACACTTCACCAAAGAAGACATTCAGGCTGCTAACAAATATATAAGGAAATGTTCATGATCATTAGCAATTGTTTTTCTTAGGTGCTGTTGAGTCAGTTCCAACTCATAGCATCCCTATGTACAACAAAATGAAACATTGCCTGGTCCTGTGCCATCCTTACAATTGTTGCTATGTTTGAACCCATTGTTACAGCACTGTGTCAATCCATCTCTTTGAGAGTCTTCCTCTTTTTCACCGACCCTCTACTTTACCAAGCACGATGTCCTTCCCCAGGGACTGATCCCTCCTGATAACATTTCCAAAGTATGTGAGATGTAATCTTGCCATCCTTGCTTCTAAGGAGCATTCTGGTTGTACTTCTTCCAAGACAGGTTTGTTCTTTCTTTTGGCAGTCCACGGCATATTCAATATTCTTCATCAATACCACAATTCAAAGGTATCAGTTCTTCGTCATTCTTCCTTATTCATCGTCCAGCTTTCACATGTATATGATGCAATTGAAAACACTATGCCTTGAGTCAGGTGCATCTTAGTCTTCAAGGAGACATCTTTGCTTTTAATACTTTAAGGAGATCTTTTGCAACAGATTTGCCCAATGCAATGCGTCTTTTGATTTCTTGACTGCTGCTTCCATGGGTGTTGATTGTGGATCCAAGCAAAATGAAATCTTTGACAACTTCAATCTATTCTCCATTTATCATGATGTTGCTTATTGGTCCAGTTGTGAGGATTTCTGTTAGCAATTAGAGAAATGGAAGTCAAAACTACAATGAGATGCCATCTCACACCGACATTACTGGCTCTAATAAAAAAAAAAAACAGGAAATAATAAATGTTGGAGTGGATATGGGGAGATTGGAACTCTTATTCACTGCTGATGGGAAAGTAAAATGGTACAACCACTATGGAAAATGGTATGGCACTTCCTCAAAAAGCTAGAAACAGAAATACCATGTTGTTGTTGTTGTTCGGTACTGTCGAGTTGGTTCCAGCTCATAGCGACCCTATGAACAACAGACTGAAACATCGCCTAGTCTTGTGCCATTCTCACAGTCATTGTTATGCTTGAGCCCATTGTTGTAGTCACTGTGTCAATTCACCTCATTGAGGGGCTTCCTTTGTCTTGCTGACCCTCTACTTTACCAAGCATGATGTCTTTTCCCAGGGGCTGATTCCTCCTGATTACATGTCCAAAGTATGTGAGACATAGTCTCCCCATCCTTGCTTCTAAGGAGCATTCTGGGTATTCTTCTTCCAAGACAGATTTGTTCATTCTTTTGGCAGTCCACAGTATATTCAATATTCTTTGCCAACACCATAAGTCAAAGACATCAATTCTTCTACAGTCTTCCCTATTGCTGGATACCATATGATCCAGAAATCCCACTCCTAACTATATACCCTAAAGAAAAAAGGGCAATGACACGAATAGACATATGCACACCCATGTTCATTGCAG
The DNA here is from genome assembly GCF_030014295.1 of Loxodonta africana. Lineage (NCBI taxonomy): Eukaryota > Metazoa > Chordata > Mammalia > Proboscidea > Elephantidae > Loxodonta > Loxodonta africana. The sequence continues at coordinate 78,467,687 of NC_087345.1, read as the reverse complement.
CATTATTCACGATGGCAAAAGCTGGAAGCAACCTAAGTGCCAATCGACAGATGAATGGATTAACAAACTGTGGTACATACATACAATGGAATACTACCCAATGATAAAGAAAAACGATGACTCCACAAAACATCTCACAACGTGGAAGAACCTGGAAGGCATTACGCTGAGTGAAATAAGTCAATTACAAAAAGACAAATATTGTATGAGGCCACTTTTACAAAGTAACAACATGTAGGAAAAAAAAAAAAAAAGACTCTTTGATGGCCACCAGGGATGGGAAGGACAGGGAGAGAAAATTACCAAAAAGACAGTAGGCATGAGTTAATATTGGTGAAGGGAAATACAATCAATACACAATATGGAGAAGTCAGCACAGCATGACGAAGGCAAGAGAGGACACTGAGAGGAACTCAAGAATAAAGGATAATTATGGTAACTGCTATGTCATAGACAATCCTGCACCAATAGTATCAACAAACAGTAATCCACAAATTGATAGATAGATATGCCAAGAAGTGAGGGAGGGGTAAAGTAATGCACCCACCAGGTTTGGAGGTAGAAATTTCTAAACATATGACTGTAAGTTCTCCTCATATATTAATATAGGCAATAGAACACACAGTGGCCCAGTTGGGGAAGCCTTTTCGACATAACTAAACACCTCATGGAATGAAGTTCCTAGGTTAGAAGGCAAAGAACCATAGACTCTGGGACAGCTACGTCAGTTGACACAACATAGTTCTTAAAGACAATGTTCTATATCTTACTTTGGTGAGTAGCGTCTGGGGTCTTAAAAGCCTGTGAGTGGCCTCCTAAGATACAATTATTGGTCTCTTCTAGTCTGGAGCAAAGGAGAGGGAAAAATACTAAAGACCCAAGAGAGCAATTAGTCCAAAGACTAACAAACCACATGAACCACAGGCTACACAACCTCGAGAACAGAAGAACTAGATGGTGCCCAGCTACCACTACCAACGGCTCTGACTGAGATTACAACAGAGGGTCACAGACAGAGGGGGAGAAAAATGTAGAATGAATGATCAAATTCACAAAAAAGACCAGACTTACTGGTCTGACAGAGACTGGATGAACTACCAACACTATGGCCTCTGGACATCCTTCTAACTCAGACTGGAAACCACTCCCAAAGTATACCTTTCAGCCAAAGATTAGGCACGCATATTAGACAATGACACATGTGAGGAGCATACTTCTTAGATCAATACTGGATCAAACGGGCAACATCTGCCCAGGAACAAAGATGACAAGATGAGAAGGGAGAGAAAAACTGAACAAATGGACATGGTGAACCCAGGGTGCAAAGGAAAAGAGAGTGCTGACACAATGTGGGATTGCAGCCAATGCTGTGAAAAAATTTGTGTATCAATTTCTGAATGTGAAACTATCTTGTTCTGTAAGCTTTTACCAAAATCACAACAAAGAAACAAAAAAGATAGACACCCTCCCCCATAGGAAGCCTTCCCTTAACACAGCCTATTTCTACATATGCTACTCAGTGCGCTTGAACGTGGCTGTTTCACACTGGCTGATGAGGCTGAGTGGGGAAGGGGAAACCAAGAGGAATGTTGTTTTACAGCATATGCGGGAGGGCAGCAAGGTAATTGCATACAAAACTCACATAAGAACAGTGGTCTCTGAGGACAGGGGCAGGAGATTTTAATCTAGTAATTTACTTTGAATGTTCAGAAAGCAAATTACAAACACCTGCAATTTATCCGTGTCACATCCCGTTAGCAAACTTCATCTAATTTTTCTTCCCACTCTGATCCTCTTTTATGCAGCATCATTTCCTGAAAATCATTTGAGTAAAACCTGGAAACAATGCAGAGACTTCAGGGAAAAAATACAATTTTCTCATATCAGGCTTTTAAAACCTGATAAAATCTCTTTCTTTCTAAAAAGTCCACTGCCATCAAGTCAATTCTGTCTCATAGCGACCCCATGGGGCTTCCAAGGCTGTCTCTGTGGAAGCAGACTGCCACACCTTTGACCCATGGAGCTGCTGGTGGTTTTGAACCACCAACCTTATGGTTAGGAGTCAATTGCTTTAACCACTGCGCAACCAGGGCTCCTTTTCTTTTTGAAAGACAGATGTAAATTCTAAGAGGTCATTTTCAACAACTATTTTCAAGCACTAATAAATTATCATAGGAATATTTTTCTAGGGAGGTATCACATAAGGGACCCTTCCTTTCTGACAAAACAAACAAGGTTAATTACATTCCATGTCTATTTGAAAGTTCTCCAAAGCACTTATTCTGAACTTAAATAATCCACAGTATGTAAATCTTCTTTGGAATTATTTAGCCAATTGCCCCGAATTTTTACCTTATTCTGCAAAATAAAGGCTTGGTACTCTAAAAAAAAAATTTTTTTTTTTTACTCTAGTTTCTTAAAAATGCATGCATTTATTAAAAGCCATTATTTGTAAAATTTTGTTTCTTGTTTCCCTATTTTTAACTAGTGAATCTTATTTGGATCAACAAAACAGATCTTCATAGGCATAATATCTATATCTATGTCTATATATGTGAATATTAACTGCCAGTTATTTCAATGAAACTTGTGGTTTTGAAATGGCTTTGTTTAACTTTGTCTTACCATTTCCAAAAAGCCAAGGCTCCTGGATAATGGGAATATCAAAGAGAATAGGATCTGTCATTTTTAGGTTAAAGCTTGCCTCTCTTTAGTGCCACGATGAAATCACTAAGTCATAAAACCTTCACTCGCCTGGTCAAACTGACCTTTTATAACAAGTTAAGTAAGTGCATCAACATCAGGTTCTTTAGAGCCATCATGGATTACATGGAACACAGCATGAAACTAGGTGTGCACAAGGCTTATAGAGGTGTCACAATACAGAGAGATTTCTCAGTTTTCCCTCAGACTGAGGAACTGCTCCTAACTGCTATTCTTTCTACACAGTATCTTTGGACTTCATTATGCATGCCAAAATTATACAATTTAGGCTACAGCCTAACCAGACTATAGGACCTGCCCTCTGATGGCTTCTTTCATTCTGAAGGGGCTATATTTTGATGCTTCTGAAGTATATATTTCAATATATTGTGATATATAAGCCTCTCTGTTTTTATTTCCAAGCATGATGACTAGTACACAGAAATCCTTGTTATTCTTAGGTGCCATCAAGTCGATTGTGACTCATGGTGACCCTGTGTACATACAACAGAATGAAACACTGCCCCGTCCTGTGTCATCCTCACAATCCTTGCTATGTTTAAGCCTGTTGTTGTAACCACTGTGTCCATCAATCTCATTAAGGGTCTTCCTCTGCTTTGCTGACCCTCTACTTTGCCCAGCATGATGTCCTTCTCCATGAACTGATCCCTCCTGATAACACGTCCGAAGTACATTGTACAAAGTCTCACCATCCTCGCTTCTAAGGAGCATTCTGGCTGTACTTCTTCCAAGATAGACTTGTTCATTCTTCTGGCAGTCCGTGAGATACTCAATATTCTTCTCCAACACCATAATTCAAAGGCATCAATTCTTCTTCATTCTTCTTTATTCTTTGCCCAGCTTTCACACGCATATGATGCAATTGAAAACACCATGGTCAGGTGCACATTAGTCCTCCAAGTGACATCTTTGCTTTTTAACACTTTAAAGAGGTTTTTTGCAGCAGATTTGCCCAATGCAATGTATTATTTGATTTCTTGACTGCTGCTTACATGGGTGTTGATTGTGGATCTAAGTAAAATGAAATCCCTGACAATGTCAATATTTTTTCCATTTAACATGATGTTACTTATTGGTCCAGTTGTAAGGATTTTTGTTTTCTTCATGTGTAATTCATACTGAAGGCTGCAGTCTTTTCTCTTCATCAGTAAGATCTTCAAGTCCTCTTTGCTTTCAGCAAGTAAGGTTGTATCATTCTCGTATAGCAGATTGTTCATGAGTTTTCCTCCAAACCTGATGTAGCATTCTCCTCCTTAGAGTCTAGTTTCTTGCATTATTTACTCAGCGTATGGACTGAATAAGCATGGTGAAAGGATACAACCCTGATGCACATCTTTCCTGACTTTAAACCACACGTTATCCTCTTGTTCTGTTCAAACAACTGCCTCCTATTCTATGTACAGGTTCCATATAAGCACAATTAAGTGTTCTTGAATCCCCATTCCTTCCAATGTTATCCATAACTTGTTATGATCCACACAGTTGAGTGCTTTTGCATAGTCAATAAAACAGAGGTAAACATCTTTCTGGTATTCTCTGCATTCATCTCGCTGGTATTCTCTGCTTTCAGAGAACTTAGTAAATGTTTTCCTGTGTAACTACTGGAATATTCACTTGTCCATTTGTACAGTGATTTTTCAGCTGTGATATTCAGCAACTCAAGTTTTATAAGCTCCTTATTACAATTAAATTGTTAATATTTTTCCTTTATGATAATAAATACTTTCGGCTGGTAACGATAAGGCTTACTCTGTTTTATGCATGAGCAGGCTTTGCCTTCATATTAGGTTTAATATCTTGGCTCCTTCAAACTTCTTAGTCATCATTATCCTAGTTTAAGCATATTTTGGCAATTGGATAGGGCATGTTTCATTATTAACTCCAGTTCCAATGTCTATCAAGAAAATTTCAACTAATGGTTTTAGCAATTAAACCAATCTTCTTACTTTCTTTTTGTTCAACTTTGTTGTCAAAGTCAACATCTGTTTGAGTTAGTAGAAATTCCATTCAATTCATTTCTTTTGGACAAATTTTTCAATAATACTTGATTTCGTTTTCCAGTTGTTCTCCATCCTTGAAAGTCTTACTGATGAAGCCAGTTGCCAGGCCTGTGTTTGGATATTGCTTCCCTGATGAGGCTTAATTTTCCGTCATGCAAAATAGAAGCCAAGACCCTCAGTCACTCTTAACATTCATGTATCAGTATGGAAATTCTATGTTTTACATTGAACTCCCAAAGAGGAGGTGCTATGGCTACATTTGTAAATGTTATGTTCAAATAACATATTGATATGTGAATATCTGATCAACTAACCGTTGTTTTGTTCATACCATCAAATAATCTTGGCAAATGATTTACTCCAAATTGACTACATGAACAGACTTTATTTTCCTTTCTTTTATTTGTAAAATATATGTATATATATGTAACACCAAACCAAAAAAAACACACAAACAAATTTGTTACCATCAAGTCAGTTTCGACTCATGGCAACCCCATGTGTTACAGGGTAGAACTGCTTCGCAGGGTTTTCTTGACTGTAATCTTTACAGAAGCCAGGATTTTCTTCTGCTGCACCACTGGATGGTTTCAAACCACCAACTTTTAGGTTAGTGGTCTAGTGCAAACTATTTACTCCACTCAACTCAGAATACATCCTCCTTTCCTCATGAGCTCTGCTCTTCTCTAGGTCCATGGAGTTCTCTGTATTTACCGAGAATATAGGAAATTAGCACAAGAATTATGTATGGCAGTGTTTTAAAGGCCAGGCCTGGAAAGGCACTACATCACTTTTGTGCACATTCCTTTGTCCAGAATTTGGCCATGACCATCTTCTAATTGCAAGGTGAGTTGAGAAATTGTGGTTCAGCTGTGTGCCCAAGAAGAAAGGAAACTGGTTTGGTAAATGTTTGGTAGTGCTTGCCCTGAATTGCACCACATGAAGACGGGGCATTGTTTACACTACTGAGGTGGTGATAGAGGTAAGGATAGTGGAAATGACAGTCAAATAGGTCTAGGAAGATATAAAGTTGGAATATTAAGAAAATGATGCCCACACTTTATATTAAACCACAATATATTTCAAGAAATACATGAAAGAAGGTAATTTATTTGACTTATGTAATGTACTTTCATTTGTTTGGAAATTTATTCTCCTCTTGTAGATACCCTTTGCTATTGAGTCGATTCTGACTCATAGCAACCCTAGGAGGACAGAGTAGAACTGCCCCATAGCGTTTCCAAGGAGCACCTCGTTGATTCGAACTGCTGACCTTTTGCTTAGGAGCCATAGCTCTTAACCATTATGCCACCAGGGTTTCCCTCTTGTAGATAACCAAAAAACCAAACCAAGCTCAGTACCGTCGAGTCGATTCCGACTCATATAGATAAGCTATACTAAAAACCTTGTTTTTTCTCAGTCATTAACAAGTGTTCAATTTTGTTGCCCATTTTTCTCTTTTGCAACACAAATATCCACAAAATACTGTATGTGTATACAGCACTTTGATCTTCAAATTTTCCAACATCTCTCTAAAATTTGTGGGCTAGGTAAGTACACCCAATAGATCTCTCATTGAAATATAAATTTTTTCTCTAGCTATAAAGGTGTTAATCTTATTTATTTTTGTGAGTCAACTATTCATCTTACAATAAAAGGCAAATGGATTCTTATTTGGGTGGAAATAAAGATGCTTACCTCCAATGGGGAAATGAGATTAAGAAGGAGATGAAGGGGAAAAATTCTTCAGGCCCACCCACTGTGAGAAATGTTTCAGCTGGATCCAATAGCAGTAGTCTAAAACCAGCATGACAAGAAACAGAAAAAGGAATGAAAACTTGGACTGTGTTCCTGCCCACACACATGCAGCTGTGAAGGAAAGAATCAGCAAATTAATTGGCATCTGACAGTTTGCATATTAAGGAGATCAGCAAATGCTTTCTTGTTTATGTTTGGTTTAAATACTGTTTTTCTTATCCCACATTGTAAAGTTCTGGACATATTAGTCAAAAGAATTTGTGTTATTTGTATTTATGAAGAAATACAAAGCATGAAAAGATATAAAAGCAGTAAATAGACATCAATGGAAAGGTTACATTCCTTTTTTTAATTGTGAAAATTGTGTATCCTATATTAGAAAATAAAAGCTATAATGCAGAAAGTTATTCTTAATAATTAAGATCTGTCATGTCATATATGTGTGTGTGTTTGTATGTATATGAAAAAATACACCCTAATTGATTGACTTATATGTAGTAATAAATCTCATATGTCTAAACACTGGCAACTGATGACTATAATGATTAATAATGTAATAGAATTTGTTCCATTGAATTGTAAATATAGTCCTGTCCAGATTTGTGTTTCTCTTGGAAAATAGTATTGGGCTTTTCACATAGGAATTATCAATATTATCATCAATAATAGAATCATAAGAATAATAATGGTGAGTGTTTCTCATATAATTATTCTCTTTTCAACCTAATGGTTTTTAGGACCAATTCATTATATGGAGACCTGTGCAGACCAAAATGTTATACCTAAAAGTTCTTACACTCATTAGAATTCCATTACTATGCCAAAAGCTTTTTTTTTAAAAAAGTTTTTAATTTTGACAAATGTTTACCCTAGTAAAAAACAAACAAATACAAGTTTGTTTAAAAAATTTTTTGTGGGGGGAGGTGTGTTAGTATGTCCTAATGACTATAGCTTGTTTCAATCAAAAAATCTTCTGAAAAATAAAAGAAAAAGTCACCTCAAAAATTGACGTTAGATGTGCAGGAATGGCAGAATAAAGATCTCCAAAAACCCTGTCCTCCATAAAATCAACAAGAACATGGGAAAATATTCAAAATCAACTTTTTTCAGAAGTCTGAAAACTAACCAAAGAACTGTGACAAGCAGAGGAGTATTTATTCAAGAAAAATGGCTGAATCTCAGCAAGAAAAGTGAGCTTTGTGGCATTTTACCTTATCCTTTCCCCATCCCAAGCTCTGTGGTAGTCTTAAAAACCAATAGTCTTGTAATCATGCTTAAAACAAGTAGCCTAGCAGACACGAGAGGGGAAAGGATGGGACTGGAGGTCCTCTAAATTGCCATTCCAAGACAACTTATTGGAAGTTGCCTGGAAAATCCAACTCACAAACTTGTCTTTATTTGATCTGACTCAGTGCTCTACCAGTGTAACAGCTTTTTTCCTAAGGCATTTGTTGAAAATGATTAATGGTAGTTGTTTAAGGTAACAGTCGCCTGACATAGTGATAACTGTTGGAGCAAAGAAAAAACTTAAAAGGATAACTTGGGGGATGAGATGTCCCTAGGAGGCTTTGGTGAAAAGTTCAGACATATTCCTGGGAATTTAGAAGACTATGTGCATGTATAGTGTTGTAAACATGCCCATGAAAGACCTGAGAAGACCCTAAGCTCTCACCTGTGGCTGACTTTGAAGCTGTGTTCATCAGGAATTGAAGGCTAAGGCAGGGTTATAAACAGCCTGCCTGAATATTAAATTGCCTGCCCCAACATGCACACTGAGCCCCATCAGCAAAGACTGGGTGACTTACTGGTTTCAAACATTTAAGAAATCTCTTTCCAACATTAGCTGACTACTTAGCTAACTGAGCAAAGATTGCAGTGGCCACACATGGCAAAAAAAATGAAGATTTTATATAATTAATTTAGTAAAGGTATTAAAAAAATAGCAACAGTGTAACAATAACAAGGGGCAAATCCTGAGGAGGGAAGGGATTTAATTCACAGAGTTGCCACATTATATAATTAAAAATGTCCAATCTTCAAAAACAATTACAAAACATGCAAAGGAAAAAAAAAATACAGCCTATGGGGGGTAGGGAGGAAAGGCAAGGGGACTATCAATAGAAACCGCACATGGAAAAACCCAGATGTTGGTTTACTAACTAAAGACTTTAAATCAGCTATTTTAAGTATGTTCAAAGAATTAAAAGAAGGTATGAGAACAACATCTCACCACATAGAGAATATCAATACAGAGAAAGAAATTATTAAGAAAAAAAAGAAAGAAAAAGAAATCATGAGTTGAAAGTACAATAATTAAATGGAAAAATTCTCTAGTGGAGCTCAACAGATTATCAGTAAAGATGAAGCTAGGTCAATTAAGACTATACATTTTGAGGAACAGAAAGGAAAAAGAGTGAAAAAAAAGTGAGCAGAGCCTTGGAGTTTTGTGGAATACCATCAAACATACCAACATAAGCATAACGAGAGTTCCCGAAATTGAGGAGAGAGAGAGAAGCGGAAAGAATATTTGAGGAATTAATGATCAAACTTCCCAAATTTGATTATAAACATCAATATACACATTCAAGAAGCTCAGTGAAATCCAAGTAGAATAAACTCAAAGATACCCACATCTATACAGAGCATAATCAAACTATTGAAAGACAAAGAGAGAATCCTGAAGGCAGCAAGAGAGAACAGACTCATCACGTACAAGGTATCTTCAATAAGATTAACATAAAATTTCTCATCAGGAACCATGGAGGCCAGAGGCAGTGGGATGACATATTTAAAGTGAAGAAAGAAATCACTGTCAACCAAGAATTCTATATCCAGCAAAATAATCCTTCCAAAAAGGAGAAATTTAGACATTTCCAGATAAACAAAAACTGAGCAAATTCATTGTTAGTACACCTGCCTATAGGAAATACTAAAGGGAGTTCTCTGGACTGAAATGAAAGTTTTTGTATATTGGGAGCCATCTGGTTTCTCCAAGTCCACATGAGCATGCCCTCCTTTTCCAAACACATATTAGTTATCTATTTCTGCATAACGAATTTACTCGAACAATAGCAGGTAAAAACAACAAACAAGTTTCTGGTTCAGGGTCTCTTATGAGGTTGCAGCCGGGGCTGCCATCATCTCAAGGCTAAACTGGGGCTAAAGTCTCTACTTCCAACCTCACTTATGTGATTGTTGGTAGGGCTCACTTCCTCGTGGGACATTTTTAATTGAGGCCTTCCATTCCTTGCTGCGTGGGCCTCTCTATAGGATTATCTGAATGACCTCATGACATGGCAGCTAGCTTCCCCCAGTACAAGTGGTGAGAGAAAGAGAGAGAGCAGGGAAGCAAATTCAAGAGGAAAAAGAGGAAAGCCAGTTTTTTCATAACTTAATCTTGAAAGCAATATTTTATTAAAGATCAAACTTATTGCCATTTAGTCGATTCTGACTCATGGTGACCCCATGTGTAACAGAGTAGAACTGCTTCATACAGCTCTCCTGGCTGTAATCTTTAGGGAAGGAGATCACCAGTCCTGTCTTTCAAAACTGCTGGGTAGATTTGAACCACCAACCTTTAGGTTAGTGGTCAAGGGCAAACCATTGTGTCACCCAGAGACATATTCCATTTGTTAGAACTGAATTAAATGTTCAGCCCAGACTACAGGGGAAGAAATTCAAAAGAGTATGAATACCAAGGAGCAGGATCACTAAGGGCCACCTTAGAAGGCGTCTACACAATCTGTCAAAGTCACCTTAGATTGACAGAAAATCAGGTCCCACAGAATTGTATTCTTTTCTTTAGAGAAAACAACCCCTGAGTTGCCATTTTAGACACCTGGATATACAGTAATGTCATTTATTAAAGAGAGAATGCTGGTGGAAGGATGGGTTTGAAGAAGGAGATGATGAGTTCAGTTATCGACATGTTATATTTGTTAAGCTTGTGACTAATTTGAGATTTCCAGTTGAAAATGTTGAGTAGGCAGTTTGTTACATGAATCTGGAATTCAGAGAGAAAGTTTGCAATGGAGATATTCACTTGAAAGTATTCAGAATATAGATGCTAATTAAAAGCATAGGCATGGATAAAATCATGAGAGAGATAATACAGAATGTTGCAAAGAGAGTCAGGAGAGTAAGTACAGTAAAAGGCCAAGGACCAAGCCTTGAGGAACTTAAGATTAAAAACCAGGTAAAGAATAGCCATCCAGCAAAGGAAACTGAAAGGGATTAGTCATAGAGGTAGGGGAAAACCAGGGGAATTTGGATGAAAACCAGGAGCCATGTGGATGAATGAGCAGGAGTGGACTGCAAATTGGCATGAGTTGTGGGTGAGTGGCAAGTAAGTGAATCAATGAGTATGGGCAAGTCTGTCAGGGCTTTACACAAGAGAAGAACAATACAGCAATAGTCAAAAAGGATAAACCAAACCAAACCAAACCAAACACTAAACCAGTTGTCAGCTTCCTTCTAATATGAAAAGGAATTACATCTTTAAATGATAATGGCAAGGGTGCAATAGAAAGAAGTTGAAGGGCTAGGAAAGAAAAAAAAAAGATAATGAATAGTGTGATGTTTGGGTGAAAGCATGGATATGTGGAAACTGTAACACAGATGGGAAGTTCCCTCCTGAAATCTAAGAGGGAATTAAAGCAGAAGAGATGAGGGGTAAGTGTGCAGGCAGGTTTATGGTTTTGATGGCACGAAAAGAAAGGCATTCTCATCTGATGGCTTTATTTTGTCTGTGAATAAGAGGTTGTGTATGTGTGTATGTGTGTAATGACACTGTGTGTAATATACAATTAAATCAATCGTTGATAGCTCTTTAAGTGAGCTGGAGTGGGGGAAATGAATAAAATTTATCCCTCAATGTTGCCCAATGCTTTGGAGATAGCCAATTCCCAGGCTAGACTATAAAGTTGGAACATGGATGACTCTACTGTCATTTCTAGTCTTTTCTCCTTCTTCAGTGCTTTTGGGCATCTCCTGCTCCTTCTGCCACAAGGAAAGAGATCAAATAAATGGAGGCCTACCTATGGGCCAAGGAAGCCCTGGTGGCATAGTGGTTAAGTGCTACAGCTGCTAACCAAGAGGTCGGCAGTTTAAATCCACCAGGCCCTCCTATGTGGCAGTTCTACTCTATCCTATAGGGCCGCTTTGAGTTGGAATCAACTCAACGGCAGTGGAGTGGGACCTATGGGCCAGGGACTTGGGTTATTTTGAATCTCAGGAGTTTTTGCATTTAAAAAGGTCTCTAGAGGAGGCAGAGCCAAGATGGAGGAATAGACAGATGCTTCCATCGAGCCCTTTTTACAACAACAAAGACACGAAAAAACAAGTGAAAGGAATGTATTTGTGACAAGCTGGGAGCCCTGAGCATCAAAGGCAAGCTTAGACAACGAACTGAGGGGGAGGAAGAGGCCGTTCAGAAGTGGACCTAAATCGCGGGGAGCTCTCAGGAACCATTCCCGGAGCGGTGGTGGCAGCCTCTGCAGTTTCCTCAGGGAGAAGCAGCCAGCCACACAGCCCACTCACACCTCCGGAACCTGAAGAGAAGGGCGCTCCCGGCAAAAGCTAAGTGCTTGCGTATATTTTGCTGCGCCCTCCCCACCCCCAAGCCAGCTTCAGCGGCTGAATCCCTGGGCCTGATGTAGATCCTGGTGAGCACCTAGAGCCATCCTCCCAGCCTTGGGGAAGGAAAAAATTTGCAACTGCGGGGAAAAAATAATTTGCTAGCTCCATTAACAAGGGGAGCTCAGGACAGAAGCGGCTCCTGTCCAGGCATAAACCGTCCGTGGACCTTGAGCACCTTTCCCTTCTGCATGGACCTGTGTGGGCCTATTTTGGCAGAATAGGCCCTTGTTGGCAAACTCCAACCATTTTAGCTGTGCGGTGGAGAGATGAGTGTTTGACGTTTGACATTGCTTTGCCTATTAAACAAGGTCCTCACTTACCCACAACAGGGACCTAAGGACCAGTAGCTCCACTCAGGTCACCAATCCACACACGACAGGGGTCCAAAGATAACTGGTACCTCCCAGTCCTTACAACCAAAAACTTTGGGTGCCCATGATCCATCTGCAGAACCCACCGACCAGCATGCTCTAGGGAACAGGGACACGTTTTCCTCAGAGACACTCAGGGGTTGGTTCTCAGCCCCTTGCTTTGTTCAGAGTGTGACCCCCTGCTGCAATCAAGATACTGGTATATACGCCAATCACCCCTGCCCCTCTAAGACTGTAGGACAGAGCTTGTACCATACACTTGGTATGAGCTACCTAGAAACCTGAGCTGAATTCATACAGGAAAACTGGTCTCCTAGACTGATATGCCTGATAACAGCTCTAGCCAGCTGGGGACAGGACACCAGAGCTCCAAAGGTGAAAATAATCAAGCTAGCTCGCTCAAGCAACCCATACGGGTATACCAAAACAAAACAAAGCAAGTAGCTATGACACAGTAAGCAAGCATAAACTAAAACAATAACTTATAAATGGCTCAGAGACAACAGTCAATATCAAGTCACATAAAGAAACAGGCCATAATCACCTCAACAGGCTCTCATAACATAGAATCCAGGGATCCTCTAGATGAAAGTGCATTCCTGGAATTACCAGATGCAGAATACAAAAGTTTAATATACAGAACCCTTCAAAATATCAGGAAGGAAATGAGGCAATATGCAGAACAAGCCAAGAACACACAGATAAAGCAACTGAAGGAATTAGAAAGATTATTCGAGAACATAATGAAAAGTTTAATAAGCTGGAAAAATCCATACACAGACAGCAATCAAAAATTCAGAAGATTAACAATAAAATTACAGAATTAGATAACTCAATAGAAAGTCAGAGGAGCAGAATTGAGCAAGTAGAAGCTAGAATTTCTGAATTCGAAGATAAATCACTTGGCACTAATATATTTGAAGAAAAATCAGATAAAAGAATTTAAAAAAAAAAAATGAAGAAACCTTAAGAATCATGTGGGGACTCTATCAAGAGAAATAACCTACGAGTGACTGGAGTACCAGAACAGGGAGGGATAACAGAAAATACAGAGAAAATTGTTGAGGATTTGTTGGCAGAAAACTTCCCTGATATTGTGAAAGATGAGAAGATATCTATCCCAGATGCTCATCAAACTCCACATAAGGTAGATCTGAAAAGAAAGTCACCAAGACATATTATAATCAAGCTTGCCAAAACCAAAGAAAAAGAGACAATTATAAGAGCAGCGAGGGATAAAAGAAAAGTCACCTACAAGGGAGAGCCAATAAGAATAAGCTCGGACTACTCGGCAGAAACCATGCAGGCAAGAAGGCAATGGGATGATATATTTTAAAAAATTGAAGGAAAAAAAATTGCCTGCCAAGAATCATATATCCTTAAAAACTGTCTCTTAAATATGAAGATGAAATTGAGACATTTCCAGATAAACACAAGTTGAGGGAATTCGTAAAAACCAAACCAAAACTACAAGAAATACTAAAGGGAGTTCTTTGGTTAGAAAAACGAATAATATCAAGTATCAACCCAAGGCTAGAACAGAACAACCAGAAGTCAACCAAGACAGGGAAATCCAAAAAAACAAAGCAAGATTCAAAAAAAAAAAAAGCCCAACACAGGGTAAGGGCGATGTTATTATATAAAAGAAGACAACACTAAAATAATAAAGAGGGACTAAGAAATGTAATCATACACCTTCCATATGGAGAGGAAGATACGGCGATACAAAAAATGAAAGTTAGTTTTAAATTTAGAAAAATAGGGGTAAATAATAAGGTAACCACAAAGGAGATGAACTATCCTACTCAACAAAATAAAATATGAGTGAAAAATACAGACTCAGCAGAAACGAAATCAACAACAACAAAAATGAGGAAAGGACAATATATAAAAAAAAAAACCTACTCAGCACATAAAATCAAGCGGGAAAAAGAAGCTGTCAACACATAAAAAAAGACATCAAAATGATAGCACTAAATTCATACTTATCCGTAATTACCCTGAATGTAAATGCACTAATTGCACCAATAAAGACACAGAGAGTGGCAGAATGGATTAAAAAACAAGATCCATCTATATGCTACCTACAAGAGACACACCTTAGACTTAGAGATGCAAACAAACTAAAACTCAAAGGATGGAAAAAAATATATCAAGCAAACAACAATCAAAAAAGAGCAGGAGTGGCAATATTAATTTCTGACAAAATAGACTTTAAAGTTAAATCCATCAGAAAGGATAAGAAAGGACACCATATAATGATTAAAGGGACAATACACCAAGAAGATATAACCATATTAAATATTTATGCACCCAATGACAGGGCTGCAAGATACATAAAACAAACTCTATCAGCATTGAAAAGTGAGATAGACAGCTCCAGAATAATATTAGGAGACTTCAACACACCACTTTTGATGAAGGACAGGACATCCAGAAAGAAGCTGAATAAAGACACGGAAGATCTAAATACCACAATCAACCAACTTGACCTCGTCAGAACACTCCACCCAAAAGCAACCAAGTATACTTACTTTTCCAGTGCATATGGAACATTCTCTAGAATAGACCACATATTAGGTCATAAAGCAAGCCTTAGCAGAATCCAAAATATTGAAATATTACAAAGTATCTTCTCTGACCATAAGGTCATAAAGGTGGAAATCAATAACAAGAAAAGCAGAGAAAAGAAATCAAACACTTGGAAACTGAACAATACCCTGCTCAAAATAGACTGGATTATAGAAGGCATTAAGGACAGAATAAAGAAATTCATAGAATCCAATGGGAATGAAAACACTTCCTATCAGAACCTTCGGGACACAGCAAAAGCAGTGCTCAGAGGTCAATTTGTATCAATAAATGCACACATCCAAAAAGAAGAAAAGGCCAAAATCAAAGAATTATCCCTACAACTTGCACAAATAGAGAGCAACAAAAGAAAACTTAAGGCACCAGACGAAAACAATAATAAAAATTAGAGCTGAACTAAATGAAACAGAAAAACAATTCAAAGAATTAACAAGACCAAAAGCTGGTTTTTTGAAAAAATCAACAAAACTGATACACCACTGGCCAAAATGACAAAAGAAAAACAGAAGAGGAAGCAAATAATCCAAATAAGAAATGAGGTGGGTGATATTACAACAGACCCAACTGAAATTAAAAGAATCATATCAGATTACTATGAAAAACTATACTCAAACAAATTTGAAAACCTAGAAGAAATGGATGAATTCCTAGAAACACACTACCTACCTAAACTAACACAAACAGAGGTAGAAAAACTAAATAGACCGATAACAAAAGAAGAGATTGAAAAGGTAAACAAAAAACTCCCAACCAAAAAAAAGCCCTGGTCCGGACGGCTTCACTGCAGAGTTCTACCAACCTTTCAGAGAAGAGTTAACACCACTACTACTAAAGGTATTTCAGAGCATAGAAAATAGGACGGAATACTACCAAACTCCTTCTATGAAGCCACCATATCCCTGATACCAAAACCAGGAAGGAAAATTATAGACCTATATCCCTCATGAATGTAGATGCAAAAATCCTCAACAAAATTCTAGCCAAGAGAATTCAACAACATATCAAAAAAATAATTCACCATGACCAAGTGGGATTCATACCAGGTATGCAGGGATGTTTCAACATTAGAAAAACAATTAATGTAATCCACCACATAAGTAAAATGAAAGACAAGAATCACATAATTTTATCAATTGATGCAGAAAAGGCATTTGACAAAGTTCAACACTCATTCATGATAAAAGCTCTCAGCAAAATAGGAATAGAAGGAAAATTCCTCTACATAATAAAGGGCATTCATGCAAAGCCAACAGCCAACATTACCCTAAATGGAGAGAGCCTGAAAACATTCCCACTGATATCGGGAACCAGACAAGGATGCCCTTTATCACCACTCTTATTCGACACTGTGTTGGAAGTCCTAGCCAGAGCAATTAAGCCAGATAAAGAAATAAAGGGCATCCAGATTGGCAAGGAGGAAGTAAAAGTATCTCTATTTGCAGACGACATGATCTTATACACAGAAAACCTTAAGGAATCCTCCAGAAAACTACTGAAACTAATAGAAGAGTTCAGCAGAGTATCAGGATACAAGATAAACATACAAAAATCAGTTGGATTCCTCTACACCAACAAAAAGAACATTGAAGAGCAAATCACCAAATCAATGCCATTTACAGTAGCCCCCGAGAAGATAAAATACTTAGGAATAAATCTTACCAGAGATGTAAAAGACTTATACAAAGAAAACTGTAGTACGCTTCTGCAAGAAACCAAAAGAGACTTACATAAGTGGAAAAACATACCTTGCTCATGGATAGGAAGACATAACATTATAAAAATGTCTATTCTACCAAAAGCAATCTATACATTTAATGCAATTACGATCCAAATCCCAACGACATTCTTTAATGAGATGGAGAAACAAATCTCCATTTTCATATAGAAGGGAAAGAGGCCCCGGATAATAAGGCATTACTGAAAAAGAAGAACAAAGCAAGAGGCCTTACGTTACCTGATTTTAGAACCTATTATACCACCACAGTAGTCAAAACAGCCTGGTACTGGTACAACAACAGATACATGGACCAATGGAACAGAATTGAGAATCCAGACATAAATCCATCCACATATGAGCAGTTGATATTTGACAAAAGCCCCAAAACAGTTAAACGGGGAAAAGACAGTCTTTTTAACAAATGGTGCTGGCATAACAGGATATCCATCTGCAAAAAAACGAAACAAGACCCATATCTCACTCCATGCACAAAAACTAACTCAAAATGGATCAAAGGCCTAAATATTAAATCCAAAATGATAAAGATTATGGAAGAAAAAATAGGGACAACATTAGGAGCCCTAATACATGGCATAAACAGTATAGAAAACATTATAAGGAATGCAGAAGAAAAACTAGTTAACTGGGAGCTCCTAAAAATCAAACACCTATTTTTTATGCTCATCCAAGGACTTCACCAAAAGAGTAAGAAGATTACCTACAGACTGGGAAAAAGTTTTTATCTATGACATTTCTGATCAGCACCTGATCTCTAAAATCTACACGAGACTGCAAAAACTCAACTACAAAAAGAAAAATAACCCAATTAAAAAATGGGCAGACGATATGAATAGATACTTCTCTAAAAAGAAGACATTCAGGTAGCTAACAGATACATGAGGAAATGTTCACGATCATTAGCCATTAGAGAAATGCAGATCAAAACTACACTGAGATTTCATCTCACTCCAACAAGGCTGGCATTAATCCAAAAAACACAAAATAATAAATGTTGGAGAGGCTGTGGAGAAATTGGAACACTTATACGCTGCTGGTGGGAATGTCAAATGGTACAACCACTTTGGAAATCGATTTGGCGCTTCCTTAAAAAGCTAGAAATAGAACTGCCGTATGATCCAGCAATCCCTCTCCTTGGAATATATCCTAGAGAAATAAGAGCCTTTACACAAACAGATATATGCACACACATTTTTATTGCAGGACTGTTTACAATAGCAAAAAGATAGAAGCAACCAAGGTGCCCATCAACGGATGAATGGGTAAATAAATTATGATATATTCACACCATGGAATACTACACATCGATAAAGAACAGTGAGGAATCTGTGAAACATTTCATAACATGGAGGAACCTGGAAGGCATTATCCCAAGTGAAATTAGTTGCAGAAGGACAAATGTTGTATAAGACCACTATTATAAAAAGTTGAGAAATAGTTTAAACTGAGAAGAAAACTTTTTTGTGTTTACGAGATGGGGGAGGGGTGGAGGGTGGGAGAAGGGCATTCACTAATTAGATAGCAGATAAGAAGTACTTTAGGTGAAGGGAAAGACAGCACACAATACAGGGGAGGTCAGCACAATTGGACTAAACCAAAAGCAGTTTCCTGAATAAATTGAATGCTTTGAAGGCCAGGGTAGTGGGGCAGGAGTCTGGGGACCGTTGTTTCAGGGGACATCTAAGTCAATTGGCATAATAAAACCTATTAAGAAAACATTCTGCTGCACCCCACTTTGAAGAGCGGTGTCTGGGGTCTTAAACGCTAGCAAACAGCCATCTAAGATGCACCAATTGGTCTCAACCCACCTGGATCAAAGGAAAATGAAGAACACCAAGGACACAAGGTGATTACGAGCCCAGGAGACAGAAAGGGCCACATAAACCAGTGACTACATCATCCTGAGACCAGAAGAACTAGATAGTGCTCGGCTATAACCGATGACTGCCCTGACAGGGAACACAACAGAGAACCCCTGAGGGAGCAGGAGAGCAGTGGGATGCAGAGCCCAAATTCTCATAAAAAGACCAGACTTAATGGTCTGACTGAGACTAGAAGGACCCCGGTGGTTGTGGCCCCCAGACCTTCTGTTGGCCCTGGACAGGAACCATTCCCAAAGCCAACTCTTCAGACATGGATTGGACTGGACAATGGGTTGTAGAGGGATATTGGTGAGGAGTGAGCTTCTTGGATCAGGTGGATACTTGAGACTATGTTGGCATCTCCTGCCTGGAGGGGAGATGAGAGGGTGGAGGGGGTTAGAAGCTGGCGAAATGGACACGAAAAGAGAGAGTGGAGGGAGAGAGTGGGTTGTTTCATTAGGGGGAGAGTAATTGGGAGTGTGTAGCAAGGTGTATATGGGTTTTTGTGTGAGAGACTGACTTGATTTGTAAACTTTCACTTAAAGCACAATAAAAATTATTAAAAAAAAAAAAAAGATCTCTAGAGAGGACAGTGCTCTCTTCCTAGCCCAATAGAGTGACGTGTTACTAAAGAAATACAGTTCAGTAGCAGATTTTGTGGTTAAACAGCTCTGTCGTGCAGCTATGCAATCTCTCTGGGCCTCAGCTATCTCAGCTGTGAAATGTGGATCTTAGTACTTAATTTTTAAGGCTTTATAGAAATTTGACAGGCTGTATATATCTACCAAGTCCCTGACACTCATCCACTCTTCTTACATTCAAGAGGAATAGTAGCAACTACCACTGCCACCATCACCAGCAGCACTATTATGGATACTACTATCATTATTCATGCTAAAATTCTAAGGATCTTTCTCTGAAATAATGCTGTGCCAATAATCACTTATTGGTGGAGGAGTCTTGATGTATTCATTCATCAAACAAATGTTTCTAAGTGTCTATCTGCCTCCCAAAAATCTCAGTTGGCTTGATAGGTCAGAAATAAACACAGCGTAGAAGGTGTGACACCAGAGTTTAAAAAAAAAAAACTGTGGTGGGAGAAAAGAAGAGGACACAACTAACTGTGCCTAGGAGGACTGGAGAAGACCTCACAGAAGAAGTCAGGTTTAAGATAGGTTTTGGGGGATGAATAAGAGTTTCAGATAGAAAAGTTTAGAATGTCATTGCAGGTAAAGAGTATAGATGAAGGGCCTCTAATCAAGAAAAAACCCAATTGTGACATTTCTAATCCTCCAGGTTTACTGTGACTTCAGTCTACCAGGAAACACCTCACGAATACTGCTTCTGATCTAGAAATTGGATTTTTAGCCTGAAAATAGTTCGTCAATGAGAGAAGCTCACTTTAATCAGAAGTAACTAATAAATATCTATTATCTTGAAACAAAGGGCAGTGATATGTAGGAATACATAAAAGTCCAGTTTTAACTTAATGCCATACTAATAGGCAAATGAATTTCCATCACATACATGCTTTCGCCATAGCAGAATTACAAGGGTAATACCCCAGTCCACGTAGAGAACATGAAAGCCAGCTCTGGCAGAGACTGTTAGTAGCCTCCAATATCCTTCTTCTCTTACAGCAATAAAACCCTCAATTTCTAGTGGACTATACGGTCACATGACAAAGACTACATTTCTCAGGCTTCTCTGCTATTGTTGTTAGGTGCCGTCGAGTCCGTTCCAACTCATAGTGACCCATGTATAACAGAATGAAACACTACCAGGTACTGCCCCAACCTCACAACTGTCACTACATTTGAGCCCATTGTTGCAGCCACTGTGTCAATCCATCTTATTGAAGGTCTTTCTCTTTTTTGATGACCTTCTATTTTACCAAGTATGATGTCTTTCTCCAGGGACTGCTCTCTCCTGATAACATGTCCAGAGTACGTGAAACGAATTCTCACTTCTAAGGAGCATTTTGTCTGTACTTCTTCCAAGACAGATCTGTTCATTCTTCTGGCAGTCCATGGTATATTCAGTATCCTTCACCATCACTGTAATTCAAATGCATTGATTCTTCTTTGATCTTATTCACTGTCCAGCTTTCACATGCCTATGAGGTGATTGAAAATACCGTGGCTTGGGTCAGGCTCACCTTAGTCCTCAAAGTGACATCTTTGCTTTTTAATACTAAAGCATTTTATTATTATTATTTTCATCATCCTGATCATCAGGGTTGACTCCTTCTGTTTATGATGCAATAGCCAAATTATTTTTTAGACTTTTTTTTTATTACAAGCTCATTCATTGTAAAGGCTTTTTTTAAATCTTATTTTATAGCACAAATGAGTTTTTTATTCAAAAATTTATACATGAGTTATTTTGTGACATTGGTAGCAATCCACACAATGTGTTAGCACTCTCCTCTTTCCACCCTGGGTTCTCAGTGACATTCATCCAGTTTTCCTGTCCGTTCCAGCCTTCCCGTCTTTGCTTTGGGCAGGTGTTGCCTATTTGGTCTTGTATGCTTGACTGAACTAAGAAGCACGTTCCTCCCTTGTGTTATTGTTTCTTTTATAGGCCTGTCTAATCTTTGGCTAAAAGTGGACTTCAGGAGTGACTCCAGTTTTGAGTTAGCAGAGTGTTCAGGGGGCATAGTCCTGGGGGTCCCTCCAGTCTATCAGACCAATAAGTCTGGTCTTTTTTTTTTTGTGAATTTGAATTTCTTTTACATTTTTCTCCCACTCTGTCTGGGACCCTCTGTTATGACCCATGTCAGCGCGGTCAGTGGTCATAGCCAGGCACTATCTAGCTTTTCTTTGCTCAGGCTGATGAAGGCTGTGGTTCCTGTGGTTCATTAGTCCTTTGGATTAATATTTTCCTTGT
This sequence comes from Loxodonta africana, assembly GCF_030014295.1. Taxonomy (NCBI): domain Eukaryota; kingdom Metazoa; phylum Chordata; class Mammalia; order Proboscidea; family Elephantidae; genus Loxodonta; species Loxodonta africana. The sequence goes on along the minus strand of NC_087345.1, from coordinate 78,446,119 downwards.
GTCTTTGGTTTTCTTCATTCTACTTTGCTCCGAACATGTTGGGACCAAAACATGTATCATAGATGGCCGCTCACAAGCTTTTAAGACCCCAAACACTACTCACCAAAGTGGGATGTAGAACGTTTTCTTTATGAACTCTGTATGCCAATTGACCTAGATGTCTCCCGAGACCCGTTGTTTCCTTTCTTGACTTCTGCTTCCATGGGCATTGTTAGTGGATCCAAGTAAAATGAAATCCTTGACAATGTCAATATTTTCTCCGTTTATCTTGTTGCTTATTGGTCCCCCTGTGATTTTTGTTTTCTTTATGTTGAGGTATAATCCATACTGAAGGCTGTGGTCTTTGATATTCATCAGTAAGTGCTTCAAGTCTTCTTCAGTTTCAGCAAACAAGGTTGTGTCATCTGTATAACATACGTTGTTAATGAGTCTTCCTCCAATCCTCATGCCCCATTCTTCTTCATATAGTCCAGTGTCTCAGATTATTTGCTCAACATACAGATTGAATGGGTATGGTGAAAAAATACAACCCTGATGCACACCTTTCCTGACTTTAAACCAATCAGTATCCCCTTGTTCTGTTGGAACCACTGCCTCTTTGTCTATGTATAACTTCTAAAAATAACTTCTGCATGAGCACAATTAAGTGCACTGAAGTTCTCATTCTTCAAATATTATCTATAATTTGTTAAAAATCCATATAATCTAATGCTTTTGCATAGTCAATAAAACGCAGGTAAATATCTTTCTGGTATTCTCGGCTTTCAGCCAGGATCCATCTGACATCAGCAATGATATCCCTCATTCCACTTCCTCTTCTGAATCCAGTTTGAGTTTCTGGCAGTTTCCTGTCGATGTACTGCTACTACCATTTTTGAATGATCTTCAGCAAAATTTTACTTGCGTGTGATATTTATAAAATTGTACTATAATTTCCACATTCTGTTGGATCAACTCTCTTTGGAATGGGTACAAATATGGATCTTTTCCAGCCTGTTACCCAGGTAGCTGTCTTCCAAATTTCTTGGGATAGACAAGTGAGGATTTCCAGCGGTGCATCTATTTGTTGAAAAATTTCAATTGATGTTCCTTCAACTCCTGGAGCCTTGTTTTTCGCCAATGCCTTCAATGTAGCTTCGACTTCTTCCTTCAGTACTATCGGTTCTTGATCATATGCTACCTCCTGAAATGGCTGAACATCAACCAGTTCTTTTTGGTACAGTGACTCTGTGTATTCTTTCCATCTTCTTTTGATGCTTCTTGGGTTGTTCAATATTTTGACTATACCAAAAACCAAACCCATAGCTGTTGAGTCAATTCTGACAATATTGTAATTCCAGGCTTGAATTTTTATTCAGTTTTTTCAGCTTGAGAAATGCCAAGTGTGTTCTTCCCTTTTGATTTTTTAACTCCAGGTCTTTGCACACGTCATTATAATGTTTTACTTTGCCTTCTCAAGCTGCCCTTTGAAATCTTTTGTTCAGCTCTTTTGCTTCATCTTTTCTTCCATTTGCTTTAGCAATTCTACATTTAAGAGCAAGTTTCAGAGTCTTTTCTTACATTTACTTTGGCCTTTTCTTTCTTTCCTGTCTTTTTAATGACTGTTTGCTTTCCTCATGTACGACGTCCCACAACTCATCTGGTCTTCAGTCATTACTGTTTAATGCATCAAATCTATTCTTTTGATGGTCTCTAAATTCTGATGAGGTATACCCAAGGTTGTACTTTGACTCTTATGAACTGTTTTAATTGTCTTCAACTTCAACTTGAACTTGCATATGAGCAGTTGATGGTCTGTTCTGCAGTTGGCTCCGGGCCTTGCTCTGACTGATGACATTGAGCTTTTCCATCGTGTCTTTCTACAGAGGTTTTTTTCCATCTGATGAGATCCATGTGCATAGTCGCCATTTATGTTGTTGAAAAAAAGGTATTTGCAATGAAGAAGTCATTGGTCTTGCCAAATTCTATCATAAGATCTCTGGCATCATTTTTATCAGCAAAGCCTTTTACAACCACCAATCCTTCTTCATTTCCAACTTTCACACTCCAATCACCAGCAATTACAAGTGCATCTTGATTGCATGTTTGATCACATCAGACTGCAGAAGTTGGTAAAAATCTTCAATTTCTTCATCATTGGCATTAGCAGCTGGTACATAAAATTAAATAGTAGTCCTATTAACTGGTCTTCCTTGTAGGCATATGAATATTATCCTATCACTAACAGCATTGTACTTCAGGATAGATCTTGAAATGTTCTTATTGATGATGAACTTGGCAAGATTTCTGTTCAATTTATCATTCCCAGAATAGTAGACCATATGACTGTCTGATTCAAATTGGCCAATACCAGTCCATTTCAACTCACTGATGCCTAGGAAATCTATCTTCAAGCATTCCATTTCATTTTTGACAACTTTCAATTATCCTAGATTAACACTTCATATGTTTGCAGCTATTTCTTCTCATTTTGAGTCATCCCACCTCAGCAAATGCAGGTCTGGAAAGCTTGACTGTATCCACGTCTTTAAGGTTGACTTCAATTTGAGGAGGCAGCTCTTCCCCAATCTTATTTTGAGTGCCTTCCAACCTAAGGGGCTTATCTTCTGGCACTACATCAGACAATGTTTTGCTGCTATTCATAAGGTTTTCACTGGCTAATTCTTTTCAGAAGTAGATTGCCAGGTCTTTCTTCCTAGTCTGTCTTTGTCTGGAATCTCATCTGAAACCTGTCCGCCATGGGTGACCCTGCTGGCATTTGACATAACTTCCAGCATCACAGCAATGTGCAAGCCACCACAGGACAACAAACTGACAGACAAGTGGTGGTCTCAGCTACTACTGTATCTTTATGCGAATAATGTGTGCATTCTCCATTTGCTTGCCAATGATGCCCTCCCATCAAAAGGTATTTTCGTAAGTGCTGCTATGCCAATTTTTTTTTTACTTGTAGCTGTAAAAAAATTAGCATACCACACTTATGAAAATACCTCATGGGAGGAGGGCGTGGTTGACAGAGGAATGTAGGAGGTGAATGCTGTTTGCATAAAAATACAGTAGTTGTGGCAAAATGACTAAGTTCTGGCCAATCACGAGTGAAGGGAAGTGATGTGTACAATTTCTGGGCTGTGTCCTTAAATGGAAAGTGCATTTTTCTCTTCCTCCTTCTTTTGCTCCTTGGACTGAATATGTGATGGCTGGAGTTCTGTCTTGAATTCTCTGGCATACAACAACAGACATTAGGGATGGCAGAATATAGAGCTAGAAGCAGCCTGGGATCCAGAGGACTGTACAGCCACTGACCTTATTTACTTATATACAAAAAAAAGGAAATAAATTACTTGATTTATTATTACATTAAGCAACTGCTTTTTTTTTTTTTAACTGTAAACAAACGTTTGCCTTTATCAGAACTAATGCATCAACTAGCAAATCAAATTCTACTTCTTTTGTAAAACTTTAGATTGGTAACATTTTTCTATGTTCTTGTTTCTCCTCAAAATAGTTGAATTTTTCTAGTCGGCAGATTTTTTCTCCTAACGGACATTGTTATAATTATTTGATAAAAATAAATACAGAAATAATTTATTTTGGTTGTATATGAAAAATTAAATCTGTGTTTCCTACCATGAACCTTTCTAAATGTGTAATGGCCTACCTGGCTACCCACTCGGAGTGTTCCAGTCTCTTGAGTTAAGAAGTTCCCGTGTATTAACTCATTTGATTCTCCCAATAGCTCTATGAAGTATGTGCTATTTTCAGCCCCATTTTACAGCTGACAGAGGTTAAGTAATTGACTAATGTGTCACAGCTGGAAAGCGGTGGAGTCAGGATTTTATCCCAGGCAGCCTGACTCCATGGCTTAACTATTAAATACCACCCTCAATCACTCCTGGTATGTATAGTCCTTCTAGAAGTCCTATGACTGGGGCTTATCCTTGGCAGAATAAATACAAGTAGAAAAATGCAAAAGTAAATGACTTGCAGCTTTAGACATTCTTGTGGATCTCATTCTTTAGTTCTCAAGTTTTTTTCCCTTGTTCCAGAAATACTTACAGGCTGGATTCCTATTTTGCCCTCAGTGACTGAATTTTCTGTTCCCGAAGTCAAAGTAAGTTTTTGGTAACCCTGCCCTACACAGGCACCTGAGACATGGACCTGGTATAGACCTTTTGCTCACCGTAATTGTCTCCTTCTTCCCATTCTCCTTGGGCTACTCTATCATTTTCAATTCTAACTTCATATTTGTGTTCTTGCCTCTTTTTTTCTCTTTGAAGAAACCAGTCTCTGGTTTGGAACCCTTGTTCTGATTTCATGCTTTGGATCTATCTAGATTTTCATTGCCTCTTGACCTTGTTTTCCAACCCAAATTTTAGATGTTAATTACTGAGGCACATGATCCTAGGACTGAGCACTGAATTTGGTGGATAGCTGGCCTCTGCAATAAATGTACAATTTTCCACATTGGTGATTTGGGTTCAATTTAAGCATCCTTTGGCTGGATCCACTCATTCTTTCATTTGCCAAATATTTATTAAGCACCTCCCACATACCAGGCCTAGTGCTATGTGCAGAGTTAAGATTATGTATGTGTTAGTTCTTAATATTGTAGAATAGTTACAATAGTAAACAGTAGTTAAGATAGTAAACAATGATTACAATGTCGTTGTTATGTGCCATCGAGTCAGTTTTCTCAGTAGTAGTAACCTAATGTACAATGAAAGAAAATACTGCCCAGTCCTGTGCCATCCTCACAATTGTTGCTATATTTGAGCCCAATGATTACAATAGTAAACTCAAAGGTACAGAACTATGTGATCATGACAAAACAAGGAACTAACCAGCTGTCTGTGGTGAGTGGTATACGAGCTGAGTTTTGAAAGCTGTGTAGTTCGCCAGGTTAAAAAAGAGGGGAAGAGTATTACAACCAAGAGAGCAGCATTTACAAGACAGAGAAGCACGACTCAGCATAGCTTGAATCTTAACAGCTGTTGTTTGTTTTTAGTAGCCATCAAATGGACTTCGACTCATGAAGACCCCAAGTACAGCAAAATGAAATGTTGCCCAGTCCTGCTCCATCTTCACAAGTATTGGTGTACTCATGTCCATTATTTCAGTCACTGTGTACTTTGAGTGCCTTCCAACCTAGGGGAAACCGTGGTGGCGTAGTGGTTAAGTGTTACGGCTGCTAACCAAAGAGTCGGCAGTTTGAATCCGCCAGGTGCTCCTTGGAAACTCTTTGGGGCAGTTCTACTCTGTCCTATAGGGTCGCTATGAGTTGGAATCGACTCAACAGCACTGGGTTTGGTTTTGGTTTTGGTCCACCCTAGGGGGCTCATCTTCCAGCACCTTATCAGACAATATTCTGTTGTGATCCATAGGATTTTCACTGGCTAATTTTCAGAAGTAGATCACTAGGCCTTTCTTCCTAGTCTGTCTTAGTCTGGAAGCTCTGCTGAAATATGTTCATAATGAGTGGCCATGTTGTCAGTTGAAATACTGGTGGTATAGCTTCCAGCATCATAGCAGCACGTAAGCTACCATGATATGACAAACTGACAGAAGGGTGGTGGTGAAGCTTAAAGTACAACTGAGGGAATGGATGGAGAGGACATGAAAGATGGATTTAGAGTAGGAAATGCCTCATATGCCATGCAAAGGAGTTTGGGCTTTTAAGAATTTTAGACAAGCCAATAAAATGATGAGATTTGCCAGGCTTACCCACTCCTTTAAGCTTCTGCACGTCAACTTGCCACCAGACTTGTGAACACAGAGAAGTGATTAATGAGCCCAGTGACCACCCAGAAAACATTCCTGGCAGCTGCAGGTCCCAAGATACATCTAGGAATCTGCTTCTCTGGCAACACTTAGGCCAGAAATAAGTCTTTTTTTTTTTGAATGTTGTGCTACAGCTTTAGTCACATCTCTCTTAATTTGTCCCATTACTGTATCATGGCTGGTTGCTTTTCCTTCCTATGAATTATTTCCAAGAGTTGATTCAAGGATTCATTATTGAAAGAAGGCTTGTATTTCCTCTTTATTGAGTTGAGCAGAGATTGATCGTGCAGCTACAAAAATAATTTGGTAACAAATGCCAATTCTTATTAGCAAGAAGTACAAGAACTTATTATCCCTATTACCCCTCTGTGAAATAACAATACTTAGTTGAAATGGAAAACGACAATAACTGCTTAAGAATGACGTGCTGGCAGGTCTCCTGATTCCTCCAGCCTAGTCCTCACTTTCTCTCTGATTATGGCAGCAACAGACATTTGTATGGAGGCCCTGGAGTTACCCTCCCTGATTCCAAACTTCGAACAGTGATGGATGCAGCCAAAAACACTTATAAATCCAATAGCTCTATTTCCATGAGTATTTAACTTTGTCATTTTGCCTCTTCTGACAGAACTGAAAAATGTATCATATTAGTATCAGGGTTTATAAAGACAGTGTTGTTTATTCATGAGTCTTTTGGAACAAAAAGGAAGTATCCAAGTATAATTTTTGGAAGACAGAGAGACTGTGTGGTCCTGCATACATGAGATAACTGCATAATATTCTGGTCGTTTGAAACTTCCTAGTCTGGCCTAAGGGAAATGCTTCATGTTTCCATCTTTTCAACATGAGAACAGCATTTTCCTCCCATTTTACAATGATTGAAGCTCCCAATATCTCAACTCAGGCCAAAGAAATAGTACAAGCAAGAAAATAATATCCCAGTGACAGGATACACATTTTTGCTCTGTGCAGTAATGTCAAGAATTGAGTATCAAGATGAGGATTCTCTCACTGGATTTTTTAAAATAAATGCAGAGGTAGTTACAAGAGAAAATGAAATGTTGGCTGGCAGAAGCAGCAGGGAAGAGGATTTCATACTGAATAGTAACTATTTCTGAGACATTTTGGATGTCTTCTTGCAGACCAGTAATTGGAAACTAAATTTTCTGCATATAAAAGAGAGTCCCCTGCTTGCAGCTTGGTGCTCTATTATTCCTGATTTCCTCCTTTGATGCCTGATTTTCATGTGCTTGTAATAATTCATGAGAATTACTTTAAAATTTCAGGAAAAGAAAAAAAGCAATAGGTAAGAGTTTGCTCTTAGAAAAATATTACATAGCTGATTTCTGAGAATAAAAAGCAAATTGGAAATCTTCCTTCTTGTACTATAAGCTACAAATCTAGGTCATAAAAAAGGCAATGATTTTAGAGTCAAGAGTCCAGGGCATAAGACCCAATTTCCATTGCTGTCTATGTTTCCTTGGACAAATTCACTCACCTCTCTGGAGCTCAGTCATGTGGTCTGTAAAATGTTGGGGAGTGGGGAGATGTTCTATAATCACTAAGGACCCTACTAACTTTAGCGTTCTATGATCATTTTTTGTTTTAAGTTGAACACAAGTGAACTGTGAAAAAGAAAGGCAGAAATGAAAGTCATTGTCAATATGACTGATACATTGACAGTCCCTCTCCTAGGCTCCATTAAACAGCTATTCATCTAAAAATAATATTTTAGATCACAATGAAGATTATATAGAAGGCTACAGAAGAAAACAAAAAACTTTTTGGGGTGTAACATAAATGGCGACTATACATGTGGACCTTGCCAGATGGAATACACAGGAATGAAATTGACTACATCTGTGGAAAGAGACGATGGAAAAGTTCAATACCATCAGTCAGAACAAGGCCAGGGGCCAACTGTGGGACAGATGATCAATTGCTCATATGCAAGTTCAGGTTGAAGCTGAAAAAAATTAAAACAAGTCCATGAGAGCCAAAGTAGGACCTTGAATATATCCCACCTGAATTTAGAGACCATGTCAAGAATACATTTGCTGCATCAAAGCTAATGACCAAAGATCAGGTGAGTTGTGGGATGACATCAAGGACATCATACGTGAAGAGAGCAAGAGGTAATTAAAAAGACAGAAAAGAAAGAAAAAAGCAAAACAGATGTCAAAAGAGACTCTGAAACGTGTTCTTGAACATCACATTGCTAAAGAGAAAAGAAGAAATAATGAAGTGAAAGAGCCGAAAGAAGATTTCAAATGGTGGCTCTAAAAGACAAAGTAAAGTATTATAAGGACATGTGCAAAGACCTGGAGTTAGAAAACTAAAAGGGAAGAACATGCTCAGTATTTCTCAAGCTGAAAGAACTGAAGAAAAAATTCAAGCCTCGAGTTGCAATAGTGAAGGATTTTATGGGCAAAATACTGAACGATGCAGGAAGCATCAAAAGATGGAAGGAATACACAAAGTCACTGTACCAAAAAGAGTTGGTCAACATTCAATCATTTCAGGAGGTAGCATATGATCAAGAACCGATGATACTGAAGGAAGAAGCTCAAGCTTCACTGAAGATATTGGTGAAAAACAAGGCTCCAGGAATTGAGAGAATACCAGTGGAGATGTTTCAACAAACAGATGGAACACTGCAAGTGCTCACTTGTCCATGCCAAGAAATTGGAAGACAGTTACCTGGCCAACCCACTGGAAGAGATGCATATTTATGCCTATTCCAAAGAAAGCTGATTCAACAGAATGCAGAAAGTATTGGACAATATCATTAATAACACATGCAAGTAAAAATTTGCTGAAGATCATTCAAAAGTGGTTGCAGCAGTACATCAACAGGAAACTGCCAGAAATTCAAGCCAGATTCAGAAGAGGACGTGGAATGAGGGATATCATTGCTGATGTCAGATGGATCCTGGCTGAAAGCCGAGAATACCAGAAAGATGTTTACCTGTGTTTTATTGACTATTCAAAGGTATTAGACTGTGTGGATCATGACAAATTGTAGCTAACATTAGGAAAAATGGATATTCCAAAACACCTAATAGTAAACCTGTACACAGACCAAACAGAACAAGAGGATGCTATGTGGTTAAAAATTGGAAAACTTGTGCATCGGGGTTGTACTCTTTCACCATACTTATTCAATCTTTATGCAGAGCAAATAATCTGAGAATCTTGACTACAGAACACTGCATCAGGATTGGAGTGAGACTCGTTAACGAGCTACAATATGCAGATGATACAACCTTACTTGCTGAAAGTGAAGAGGACTTGAAGCACTTAATGATGAAGAACAAAGACTACAGCCTTCAGTAGGGATTGCACCTCAACATAAAGAAGATAAAAATCCTCACAGTTGGACCAGTAAGCAACATCATAATAAATGGGGAAACGAGTGACTTTGTCAAGGATTTCATTTTACTTGGATCCACAATCAACACCCATGGAAGCAGCAGTCAAGAAATCAAATGATATTGCATTGAGCAAATTTGCTGCAAAAGACCTCTTTAAAGTGTTTAAAAAGCAAAAATGTCACTTTGAGGACTAAGGTATGCCTGACCCAAGCCATGGTATCTTTAATCGCTTCATATGTATGCAAAAGCTGGACAATGAATAAGGAAGACTGAAGAAGAATTGATGCATTTGAATTATGGTGTTGGCAAATCATATTGAATATACATGGACTGCCAGAAGAACAAACAAGCCTGTCTTAGAAGAAATACAGACTGAGTGCTTCTTGGAAGCAAGAATGAAGAGACTTCATCTCACATACTTTGTACATGTTACCAGTCGTGACCAGTGCCAGTGCTTGGGAGGGTGAGGGGTCAGTGGAAAAGAGGAAGACCCTCAACAAGATGAATTGATACAGTGGCTGCAACAATGGGCTCAAACATAGCAATGATTGTGAGGATGGCAGAGGACTGGGCAGTGTTTTGTTCTGTTGCACATGCAGTCGCTATGAGTAGGAACCGACTCAATGGCACCTAACAACAACAACAACAACAGTCTACACGATAGAACATATAGCCCCCAGCACTACCATGGTTTTCATGATGTGAACAAGTCCCGGAACCCAGAAAGAACCCAATTTCCTTAACAGAACCAGTTCCAATATCCTTAGGCAGAGATTTGATTTATCCAGCTTGGAGCAGGTGTGTGCCCACAGTTGTGGCCAGAGTTTGGGGATCACGTCGTAGGAACTCCTGCCACCAGTGGATGAAAGGGGTAATGTCAGTTCTTAAATACTGATTTTACTGCATAGAATTGTACTGTCTACCTGTGGCTCCACAGCACTCATGTATAGAGTTCTTTCTATACAGACAAATCCAAAAATATCTCACTTAAAATTCTAGATCCTTCCCAAGTAAAACCCCAAATAGCAGGTTTATAGCCCAAAATCATACTTGCCCTGTATCCTAGTAAAGTGACTAGGCAATGTTTTCTATGGGCAGGCTTCCTGAGTGTTGCCTAGTCTTATTCCATTAATCAGTTATTTCTATAATTCCTAATAATACGTAACATATCCAATAAACAATAGTAGGAAAGAAAAGCAATATAATTACAATAAAACTTATATTTGGTAAAATGAATGAAAAAAGTAGCCATGTAAATTAGTCATATTCAGAACATACTGTGATGGATGAGCATATGAATTAAATTATAAGATGAACAAATTTATCTTGGGCTTCGATTTTTAACTCTCTTTCTTGGAAGTGAGGTGAATTCCTTGGTTATTCCATTTATTGGCTGGGAGAAATTTGCTGTGATAAGTGTTTTTCCGGAGCAATATTTGAGGGTGGGGTTTTGGAGGATCTTTCTGTAGGAGGCTAAATCAACCATTTATCAGTGCCTATATTTGGGCTTCACCTTACTGGATTTTCTGAAGACACAACTTCTATAAAATAGTGGTTAATTGTCAGTTTCATGTGGAAGACTGCTATTTTTAAATAACCAATGAAAGAAATCTTGTTGAGTTGTACTCTTTGAATTGCTAGCCTGAACTGAGTCTTGTGTTCTTGGCTTCTATTTTGTGGCACCAGTCTTTAGGACAGTTCCATCCCTTCTCTTTCAGTTTTAGTGCTTTCTCATGGCTGGGAAATAATAATTTGGGATGGGGCAATCTGTGCCTTTAATCTGTGATGAGTCCCCTGACCCCAGGCTGTATTCCAGCTTGATCTGAATATGCTTTACAATGTATCGGTGCTGTGGAGAGGCACCAGTAGTTCTCTGGGACCTTTTAGATATTCTCAGTCTGATTTCTAGATTGAATTTGTTTTAATTTTAGAATAGAACGCAACTGAGGTTTTGGCTGCTGCAATTTAGCAAGGTACAGGATTATCTGACCCCCAGCTGGTTAAAAGCAGAAGTTATAAATTTACCTAATTTTCCTTGAGTTGCTTTCATTTGAGCCACCTTGAATTGAAGATTATCCCATTCGTGGAAAACCTTAATGAAGCCTGAATGAAATAGCCAACATGTTAACATATTATGACATTTTGCCACCTAGCCCTCTAAAGATCCTGGATACAAGATACAAAAGAACATGTATAGCTAACTGTTCTACTACAAGAGCCACAACAGTCCTCTCCAGGTCCTAGATAAAGGATTCTCATTGTCCCACCCTACCTTCACTCAGCCAATGAGCAATTTCTTCATTCAAAATTCTTTCTTCTTCTTGTTGTTAGCTGTCACCAAGCTTCCAACTCATGGTGACTCCATGCGCAATGGACCAAAATGCTGCCCAATCCTCCCCCAACCCCATGGCCATTTTCAGATCAGATTGTTGTGATCCGTAGGACTTTCATCAGCTGATTTTCAGAAGTAGACAGGCAGTACTTTCTTCCTAGTCTGTCTTAGTCTGGACGCTTCAATGAAATCTGTTCTGGCATCATAGTGACAAGCAAGCCTTCACAGACAGATGGGTGGTGGCTGTGACTGAGGTGAACAGGTCATGAATTAAATCTGGGTCTCCTTCATTGAAGGCAAGAATTCTACTGCTAAACCACTACCACTCCCCCCAATTTTTCTTGAATAAGTAAGCTATTTATAGTCATACGATGGAATACAACTTACAGTAAAAATGAAGCATTTTAATGAAGAATTGACTCAATGCAATAATACTGGATCTCAAAACATTATCTAGAATAGAAAACATAAAGCATTGGCACATATACTGTATGATTTCATTCATATTAATTACAAGATCAGGCAAAACTAACCTCTGGTGACGGAAGTCAGAAAGTGAGTGTCTCTGGGAGGGTGGTTGAGAAGTGCATGCAAAGGAACATAAAAGAATATTCTGGTAGGTTCAGTACCTTATTTTGGGTGGTCATTACACAGATCTTTACAATCCTGAAAAGTATCACACTAAGCACTTAAGACCTATGAATGTTATTATGTGCAAATTACACCTCAATTACAAAAATACTTCTTTATTGGAAGTAACAGAAATCTAACTCAAATTAGCTTCAGCGAAAAAGAGAAAATTGATTATGGGGATTTTGGAAGCATCTCCAGAAGACAAGAGGAATGCATATGGGCCTAAGGATTGAACTGGAGGCAGGGATTTGAATACTCTCCTGACCCTCTGTAAAAACGGCTTGGGGACAGTGTCTGACCTCCTCCTACCCCAAGATGAACAGCTCAAGGCTGATTCCTATGAGGCGGGGTTAGACATGCCTCCTCTCTCTGCCATCTTTATTAATTCTGACACCAACCGTCCCTGGCACAGCACTGTATGCTTCTCTGCTGGATTTGATAATTCACTGCAATGGTCACACAGAACTCACAGACCGTATTCACGATTATGGGGCTTATTAGGGAAGTGACAGTTACAATTCAGGCTCAGAACACTCAGGATATAGTTCTTCCATCAGGACAGCCTCTTTCCAGCAGTACTCACAGGCACGCCTCTTCCTGGCCCTAGACCTCCCCTCAAAGGCACTCAGCTTTCTATCTCCACAGGCTGAGAAGCCCTCTGTGCTATCTCCTGCTGTGGGGTCTCTGCTGCCGGGTCTCTGCCTTTGGGTCTCTCCTGTCACCACTTCTCACCGGCTTCAGGGTTACAGCTTCCTCTCTCCCTCTCAGAGAGCTAATCAGAGCAGGGATCCTGAGTCCAAAGGCTACACTCTTTTCTCCTGGCTTTTCTTCCTTGGAGGTGGTAGGATCCTTCTCTCTGCTCTGGAATTGGCTCTCTTTTAAGGCAAAACTGATCAATCCCCTCAGTAAGCCACAATTACCCTATCACACAGTTCCACCCAATCACCTGGGTGGAAGTTACAAGACCATGGCTATAAAAGGTCACACACAAAAGTAATTCAACCACCACACCCTCAATTTCCCACTAAAATTAATCTTGGTATATCTGCTTCAGTTTCCCCTCCCCTTTCTCTACCTTCCTCTACTTCTCAATTCCAACTAGAGAAAAAACAAATATGACAACAGTTTCTGAGTGCTACATGTTATTGTTGTTGTTGTGTGCCATTGAGTAGCTTCTGACTGGTGATGTTGTTGTTGTTGTTAGGGGCCACTGAGTCACTTCCAACTCATAATGACCCTGTGTACAACAGAAGGAAACACAGCCTGGTTGTGTGCCATCCTGAGGATCACTGTTATGCTTGAGCCCATTGTTGCAGCCACTGTGTCAATCCATCTCGTTAAGGGTCTTCCTCTTTTTTACTGACCTTCCACTTTACCAACCAATCATGATGTCCTCCAGGGACTGATTCCTCCTGATAACATGTCCAAAGTATGTGAGACAAAGTTTCGCCATTCTTCTTTCTAAGGAGCATTCTGGTTGTACTTCTTACGAGACAGATTTGTTTGTTCTTATAGTACAAGTTAGAACTTGCCCATAGGATTTCTTAGGCTGTAATCTTAGTGGGGGAAACCTGGTGGTGTAGTGGTTAAGTGCCACGGCTGCTAACCAAAGGGTCGGCAGTCCGAGTCTGCCAGGCACTTCTTGGAAACTCCATGGGGCAGTTCTACTCTGTCTTATATGATCGCTATGAGTTGGAATAGACTCAACTGCACTGGGTTTGGTTTTGGTGTTTTAATCTTAATGGGAAGGAGCCCTGGTGGTGCAGTGGTTAAGCGCTTGGCTGCTAACTGAAAGGTGGGTGGTTTGAACCCACCAGTAGGAGAAAGATGTGGCAGTCTGCTTTTGGAAAGATTTTAGTGTTCTTATTATTGTGGAAATTATACCACTTTCCTATGTGTATTTTACTTGCTTGTCTTCTTTCCCCTCAATGAGAATGTGGTCTTCTCCTTCACTTTACTGACTTGTTCACTGTTATAACCCCAAACCAAAAAAAACCCAAACCCGTTGCCGTCGAGTCCACTCTGACTCATAGGGACCCTGGAGGACAGAGTAGAACTGCCCCATTGGGTTTCCAAGGAAAGGCTGGTTGATTCGAACTGTCAACCTTTTGATTAGCAGCCAAGTTCTTAACCACCGTACCAGGCCTGTAAAAATACCTAGCACATTGTAGCAATCAAATATTTGCTTAAATATTTGCTGAATTGAATAATCTTATAACCTGTAAAAGGAGCCCTGGTTGTACAATGGTTGAGTGCTCAGCTTTTAACCAAAAGGTCAGTGGTTTGAACCCACCAACTGCCCCACGGGAGAAAAGATGTGGCAGTCTGCTTCCATAAAGATTAAACCTGTTGTTGTCGAGTTGATTCCAACTCATAGCACAACTATAGGACAGAGTAGGACTGCTCCATAGGGTTTCCCTGGCTGTAATCTTCACAGGAGCAGATATCTAGGTCTTTCTCCTATGGAGCAGCTGGTGAGTTCAAACTGCCAACCTTTCAGTTAGTAGCTGTTGTACCACCAGGGCTCCTCAAATGAGGGGTAGAGTGATAGAAAGTGAAGTCAAAAATGTAGCCAGGAGCTGTCCTGTAGAGCCTTTCAATCATTGGTAAGGGGTTAGATTTATTTAAAGTGCAAAGGCAGAATTTGAATTACACTCTGCTAATTCAGAACTGAAAACACTCCAGAAGCCCACTTTTCGGACAAGGATTAGAAAGGTCTATAAAACAAAAATGATACACGTGAGGAATGTGCTTCTTAGTTCAATAAAATATAAAAGACCAAATGGGCAACTTCTGTCCAAAAGCAAGATAAGAAGGCAGGAAGGGACAGGAACTGGATGAATGGACACAGGAAACCTGGAAAAAGGGAATGTGCTGTCACATTGTGGGGATTGCAACCAATATCACAAAACAGTATGTGTATAAATTTTTGAATGAGAAATTAACTTGAGCTGTAAAATTTCACCTAAAGCACAATCAAATTTTAAAAAAAGCTGAGTAGTTTAAAAAATAAAATAAAGTGCAAAGACAAACCATTGTTATCATTTTAATCAGGAGAGAAATAGGACCTGATTTATATTTGTAAACCTAAGAAAATAGACTCTCCCCAGGTGGTTCTTATATCCCTTTCTTAAGTTCTTAATAAGAGTCCCAAGTTCCCCAGGGAAAAGGTTTACGTGCCCAGTCTGGATCAGGTGTCCAACCATTAATCAACGGGCTGTGCCACTGAATGGAATTATGTTACAGAAACATGGTAGCCCCTGTCCAATTATGTATTTAGAGTAAATAAGAATTTTTAGAAAAGGACAATCCTATAAATACTCTTTGTAAGTCCCAGTGCAAAAAGTGAAGTTCTCTACGAGTCTGTCAATTGCACTGCCAAGCAGAAAATGTGATACAAGTTGGAGAAGCTTCAAGGAATCCATACTTTGGAAATAGTAGAAGTGGTTTGTGGCTTGGTTTGTGGTTTGTGCCTCTGTCGACATCATCTATGCCAGAAATGCTGATATTTCACTTAATATTTTGAAGCAGGTCTTAGAGGAATTGGCAGATGTGCCATTTTCCTTTGACATAAATTGCATGGAATTACTCATGTCTTCAAGTACAGATAGTTACTACACTTCATCCCTCACAGTTTACTAGAGGACATGGGACCAGGTCTATATTGTTTACTGCTGTATCTACAATGAATAACATACAGTAGATAGTCAATATATTTGTAAAATAAGTAAATTATGATGATTTCAAAAATAAGTTCCGATTTCATAATTCTCTTATGGAAACTTCAAGGAAATTTATGTCCTCAGAATGTCAAAAAAAAAAAAATATAGTGTCTCTGACTGGAAGAAAACTTTTGGAAGATTATGGTTCGGTCGAGCATTTGAAATATATGGCAGCATATCTGTTTCATTTGTTATGTGGTTGTTGTTGTGACCCTGTGTACAACAGAATGAAACACTGCCCAGTTCTGTGCCATCCTCACAATTGTTGCTATGTTGAAGCCCATTATTGCAGCCACTGAGTCAATTCATCTCCTTCAGGGTCTTCCTCTTTTTCCCTGACCTTCTACTTTACCAAGCACGATGTCCTTCTACAGGGACTGGTCCCTCCTGATGACATGTCCAAAGTACATGAGATGAAGTATGCCATCCTCACTTCTAAGGAGCACTCTGGCTGTACTTCATCCAAGACAGATTTGTTCTTTCTCCTGGCAGTCCATGATATAGCCAAGATTCTTCCCCAACACCATAATTCAAAGGCACCAATTCTTCTTTGGTCTTTCTTATTCACTGTCCAGCTTTCACATGCATATGACGTGACTGAAGATAACATGTCTTAGATCAGCCATACTTTAGTCTTCAAAGTAATATCTTTGCTTTTTAACACTGTCTTTTACAGAGATTTACCCAATGCAATATGTGGTTTGATTTCTTTACTGCTGCTTCCATGGGCGTTAGTTGTGGATCCAGGTAAAATGAAATCTTTGACAACTTCGATATTCTCTCCATTTATCATGATGCTGTTTATTGGTCCAGTTGTAAGGATTTTTGTTTCTTTATGTTGAGGTATAACCCATACTGAAGGTTGTAGTCTTTGATTTTCATCAGTAACTACTTCAAGTCCTCTTCATTTTCACTAAACAATGTTGTGTCATCTGCATATTGCAGGTTGTTAATGAGTCTTCCTCCAATCCTGATGCCCCTTTTTTTTCTAGTCCACCTTCCCAGATTATTTGCTCAGCATACAGATTTAGTAAGTATGGTGAGAGGATACAACACTGATGCACACCTTTCCTGATTTTAAGCAGTGGCATATTCCTTTGACATATTTGAATGACTGCCTCTTGGTCTATATACAGGCTCCTCATGAGCACAATTAACTGTTCTAGAATTCCAATTCTTTGCAATGTTATACATAATTTGTTATGATCCGCACAGTCAAATGCCATTGCACAGTGTCTTGGGCTGGGTTTTCTAGAGAAGCAAAACCATGACGGGTATATTTATAGAGAAAGAAAGATTTATCTCATGGAAATGGGTCACGTGGTTGTAGAGGCTGGCAAGTCCTAAGCCTGTGGGCCAGGCATCAGGCGTCAGGCGTCCCCGACTCACATAGCTGCAGGGGCTGATGAACCAAGATCAGCAGGTAAGACGCAGGCTGCTGGCCCAAGTCCCAAGAACTGGAGATCAGATGTTGATGAGCTGAATGCAGAATATAGAGCAAAGCGAAAGCCAGCAAGCTTTGCCAGAAAGTTCACACATATTGGATGCAGGCCACACCCCCAAGGAAACTCCCTTTCAACTGACTGGCTACTCACAACAGATTCTATCATGAAAGTCATCACATTATGTCAGATCTCATCAAGGAGGTGATTACATCATTGTATGACTGCCAAACTACATCATAACTGCCAAACCACTGAGAATCATGGCCCAGTCAAGTTGACAGACAATCTTAATGATTACAGTAGTCAATAAAACACAGGTGAACATTTTTCTGGCATTCTCTGCTTTCAGCCAAGGTCAATCTGACAGCTTAATAAATACCTGCTAAATTAATTATTATAAATACATTGTAATGCATTGACATCAGAGATTTTTGTCAATTATTTTGAAATAAGCCTTGTCGACTGCTATGGAATTATCATCATCATGAAAAATGGGGTCTATTTTAGAGGTTTTGTAAGAAATGGAAACAGAATATATATTTCTTTATCACTATGTAGAAAGTTTATAATTTTCTAGAGGATAAGTCTCAAAGGCCTTGATTGAACCTAAGAAAGAAGTTTCACTTTTATTGAGGACTAAAAAAAGCCCATTTTGAGAAGTTTGACAAAGAAGGGCTCATTACTGACCTGGATAGTTTGGTGGGTAATTATAGCCATGGTAATCAGGTTACTTTCTCTTTCAATGCCTGCAGTCGCTAACATGGCCTTACTAAGGCTATAATCTCCTTTGGCCAAGTTGCCCCACTTGAAGACAAAATGGAGCCTGAGTGGTCTGTGAACTGTTTAAAATAAATGCTTCTGTAAAGTGCAGGTTCTAAAACAACATAATAAACTTTGGCAAAATTTTCTATATATCAGTCATACACATTTCAGGGGAGGCTATCCGTAGCTTTCAAAGAATTCTTAATGATCTTTTAACTACAGGCTGTTAGGAATCACTGTTACCCCAACATTCAGCTTACAGATGAAACCACACAAAGAAGTGGCTCTACATAAAGGAAAGTATCTTTATTTGTGTGGATAAGTTTAATGTTGTCCTAGAAGGCTCATGACACTGAGGAGAGAGCCACTGTTTCCTTTCAAAGAGAGAAGGAATAAAGTTTGGCCTGGAACAGGAGGGATTGATGAACATAAGGTATGGCCCTGATCAACACAACAAGTCAACAGGATAAGGCTTGGATAAACTTGATCAGTTCCTATCATGGGTTGAATTGTGTCCCCCCAAAATGTGTGTCAACTTGGTTAGGCCATGATTCCCAGTATTGTGTGGTTGTCCTCCATTTTGTGATTGTATTTTTATGTTAAAGAGGATTACGTTGGAATTGTGATACCCTTACTAATGTCACATTCCTGATCCAATGTAAAGTGAGTTTTCCTGGGGTGTGGCCTGCACCACCTTTTATCTTACAAGAGATAAAAAGACAGGGAAGGGAGCACCGCGGGGGGCACCTCATACCACCAAGAAAGCAGCACCTCCAGGAGCAGAGTGCGTCCTTTGGACCCAGGGTCCCTGAACCTGAGAAGATCCCTGACCAGGCACAGGGAAGACTGATGACAAGGACCTTCCTCCAGAGCTGACAGAGAGAGAAAGCCTTCCTCTGGAGTTGATGCCCAGAATTTGGACTTATAGCCTACTAGACTGTGAGAAAATAAATTCCTCTTTGTTAAAGCCATCCACTTGTGGTATTTCTGTAATAGTAGCACTAGATGACTAAAACAGTTCACAAAGAGAAGAAGCCCATATACAGCTGAGAGAGAAATGAGCTCCTGATTTGTGATGATCCAGTGTCTACAGAATCCATTGTCACTGCTCATCTTCCACTTCACATCCACCTCACACCTGCTCTGTCCCACTCTGCCAACACTAGCTACCACTGCCAGAGTGGTGCCAGGGAGAACCCTGAAAGGTCATATTGTGAAATCTTTGCTCCTATGATCTGTCTTCTGCTTCTACTTCCCCACTCCCCACAAATAATTATAATGAACACCATTTCATGTGAAAATATTTTTTCAATCTCGATTCATGAGGTATGATTTCTCTGAAAAACAGATTGCTCTCGTGTCCTTACCTGAGGTGTTTTGTTTCATGAATAGTCTGTGTACACGGATGTTAATGACTAAATCACTTCCTTGTAAAGTTATGCCCATCTGTCACAAAAGAAGAATAGTATGCTTTAGAGAGTGCTAAAGAAAACGATGGGAATGGTAGAGAAAATGAATAGTTATTAAAACAAACAAAGAGCTCATTTTTGCTAGTGGTTCTAACTGATAAAAGCAATTAAAGCATTAAGTGTAGAGTTGGGAATACATGGTTGGGCATAAATTACAGCCACAAATCATGTTTCTTTTGTCTTCAGAAGTTAACACACACAAGAACCCATGGCCTCCCAACACAATAAATTCAGCGCTGTTTATGATGCTTGTTTCCTTGTGAATGTTGCAGATGTCTTTCCAGGTGACTCAGTTACATGGATATGATTGGAGTCACGTCACAGAGAACTGAGATGATGCTGTAAGTAGGAGGAATGGGCTGCAAGGGCGTGGAGGAGTAGAGCCTGGACACTTATAAGTAAAGAAAGGAAGCAATGTATTTAACAGCTACTCTTTCTTCTCTAAAGAACCTGAGAGTTCATCAGCAAAAACAGTATTTCTCTGCCTGCTCTTCCACATGGCAATTATAGCAATCTTTCAATCTTAGGAGAATGCTAGAATCTCCTAAGGCAATAAAATCTGTTCTAGAATTATGTTACAGACTTGTGAAAGCCTTCTTCCAAACCTTTCCTAATAAAGCCATCTCAAGTATATTCTACTTTAGGGATGATATCATATCTTGCCTATTTGACATATTTAAGGAGAGCAGCGATTTAAAGCGCAATTTATTTCAGAAGACAAAAATAGAAAGTGCATTACATACTGATTAAAAAGCAGCCATGAAAATAGGTTTGTGTCAGTAGTTTTTGTTGTTATTAGAGGCCCTAAAGCTCTGAAAAAAAGATACATGATCTTAATCTGAGAAGGGCCAAATAAACCTGAAGATGAATTTCTCTAAGTGAGAGAGAGGTGAGACAGCCCAGAAACCTGTTTTGTGTGACTGTGGTGAGATAGCTCATACCAACTTAATTGATATAAAGACAGAAATGGTTGCATAAAATTATCCCCCTGGGGCTATTGCACTGCCAAGGTATTGTAGATTTATACCCAGCTTGGTAAAACTTCCTGAAATGGGCAATTTCTATCCTGAGCCCAAAGCCTAAAAGGAGTTAAGAGAATGAATTCACGAAAACTTCTCACAGTTCCCGGTTTAACAAACGCACCTATAACCCCCGAGAACGAAGTGGCCCTTGCTAATTGGATCCAGAGTCTGCAAAGCTCTCATGCACGGATCCATCTCAATCAGCTACTGAAATGAATGATTATTTAAAAATAAAACAGAAAAGAGGTCTTAAAGGAATTGCATTCCCTCAGGTGGTCTGAGGAGTCTCTGAAGGTAAGCCAGGTCCATCCGCTATGCGTAAGATCAGCAGAATCTAGGAAAAGGATATGAAGGATTAATGACGCTATAATTCAACTTTATAAGGTTTGCCAACCACACTTCGTTCATTATCCACTAAATTAGCAATGTAAGGCACTGTCATCAAGCACCAAGACAATGCAAGGGGAGATAAGAGCCCAGGCAACTTTACTGCTCACTGATCACTCTAAAAAGAAACTCGTCGCTGCTCAGCTCAATACAAACTACACAAGTGTGACAGACTTTGCAAAAGAATCTGAAAATGTGTTAAGACACCAAACATTTTTCTGAAGTCCTGTTTCACATAGATATTGCAGATTCTTGCTTGAAGCATGTACAGAACAGCTACAGTAGGCCAGTCCACCTGGGATTATTCCTTTTTTTAGGGGGAACCAATTTCTGATCCTTTATTTCATTTCACCCTTACAGCAGCCCTCTAAAGTACGAGTTATTGCCCTTATTTAACAGATGAGGACATGAGGTCTTAGAAAAGTTAAATGGCTTACCCAAGGTCCCAGATCTAGGCAGGGAGCAGAACTCAAGTCCTCTCAAGTCCGGGGCTCCCTCTCCACAGCGTTCTAAAGCAGTGCCTCTCACATGATCCATGCTAAAGGATCTTTTTGGAAATTACAATTTGCCACTTTGGGGATGATGCTTTGGTATCCAAAGAACGAATTACTAGAAAAGTGAAATTTAAAAAAAGATAAAAACCACCTCAATGTCCCTCAACAGATGAATGGATCTTCAAAATGTGGTAGATACACACAATGGAATATTACTCAGCCATAAAGAGAAATGAAGTCCTGATATGTGCTACAACATGGATGAACATTGAAAACACCATGCTGAGTGAACTAAGTCAGTCACATAAGGACAAATTCTGTATGATTCAACTTACATGAAATATCTAGCTTAGGCAACTACGTATAGACCTAGGTGTATTAGTGGTTATTAGGGGCAGGTGGGAGGGTGGGGGAAAGGGAGACTTATTGCCTAGGGGACACTGAGCTTCTGTTAGTGGTGATGGAAAAATTTGGAAACGGATAATGGTGATGGTTGTACAACATGAAGAACACAATATCACTGAATTGTACACATGAAGAATGTTGAAATGGCAAATGTTTTGTTGCACGTGTATTTGCCGCAATTAAAAAAAAAAGACAAAATACAGAGTCAAGTATTTTAGGTTCAAAGGATATAAAGTTACTCTGTCACATACGATAATGCTTATCATAATTTGCCATGACATATTGCTAACAGTTTCTGGGCCAGCATCAGTCTCTAGTGCACACTTTGAGTAACATTGAGCTAAAGCACTGGTTGAATGAATATGTATTTAAGGGGCCCAAATCACATAAAATATATGTATATGTAAAAAAAAATTCCAAAATGGACAGAATAACTGAGACCGCTCTCAGTAGGTCACTCAGTCTTCTCCTGGACCCTCCTCCAAGGAACATTTTCAGAAGACGTCAACGTTTGAGCACTACTTGCCATAAAAAATGATCTGAGCACACCCTTGTTCTCAAGACAACTGTTCTGCACACCATGTGGATACTGTTCTTCTTGTGCTGGGGTGAAGTGGAGTCTGACAAGAGGCCAGAAACAAAGAGGGCAATCAGGTTTGTACTGTTCTCCTTGGATCTTGTTTACCTTTTTTCTCATCTAGTAATGGCTTCATATACGGCCGTGGTGGTTTAGCGGTAGAATTCTCACCTTCCATGTGGGAGACCCAGATTTGATTCCCAGCGAATATACCTCAAGTGCAGCCACCCCTTGTCTGTCAGTCTTGCAAGTAGCTATGATGCCCAACGGGTTTCAGCAGAGCTATCATGCTAAGAGTCGACGAAAAAGGCCTGGTGATCTACCTCTGAAAATCAGCCAGTGAAAACTGTATGGATCACAACAGTGCCATCCCGTAGTGCATGGGGTCAGCCTTGAATCGGGGGCTGATTCTGAGGCAGCTCACAGCAGCTACGTCTTTACAGCTCTCTCTAGGGCCTTACCTCAAAGCTGTGCTTACATGCAAGCACTTTGTTTTTACGTAGCTTGCGTGTTGGAGATCAATAAAAATGGCAACTTTTCTGAAGATATTTTTATTTATGCTTTAGAAAAGATTAAAAATCATTCATTGTCTAACTGAAATAATAATATTCTCATTATCTCTATTTGGGATAACTTGAGAGAACTGATGGAGATTATTGTTAGTGGGAGGCTGAGTTCTTTCTCCTTTTGTATCTTCAGCTTCTTTAAAAATATGAGAAGAGAGAAGATAAACACTTATGCTCTGTCTACCATTTTGAACCAGAGTCCATTCCTTATTTCTCACTCTTCTTTCTTACCTTTATTTCTGTGACACCGCATATCTTTTATCAAAGCTTGAAGGGAAAGCTAACCAAATTATATTAGTAAACACAATAAGCTGTGAATAAATTATATTGCTCTTAATTCTAAATATAGTGTTTTATTGTTACTCCAAATGAATCTACTTGGTGTCATTATCAGCCAAATAAAAAGAGATTATTTTGAACAGAGAGCCTTTCCTTAAAGTAACTCTCAAGTCTTATGAAAATTGCTCTAGGAATTGCTCTAAATCAAAATCCTCAGTAATGAAAAGAATGGAGGGAAATCTTCAGCAGACAAAGGCATGAACACACTTCAGTAAAGTGGATAAAAATCACTTATTAATGAAGTAAAAGAAGCTAGAATTAACTCAAACAGTGAGGAAAGGGGCTTCTGCCAAAGAGGGGACGAATATTCCCATTGCAACCTTGGACAGGGTCTGCTGTTAGGCAGGGTGGGCGAAATGAAGAGCAAAAGTGGTAAGTGGGCTTAGAAATAAGGGGACAAAATAAAGATGTACACAGAACCTTTGACTCTTTCTGATTCCTGTTAACCATCTCTGTGCTCATAATGTCTAAACCCTTATCCCAGGCAAAACTTTAGAGGATAATCTCATTCTCCTTACTAGTAATTGGTTTAGGAATGGACATATGACCAGGAATTGCCAGAGAGATGTGAAGAGAGGACAACTGTGGGGTTTTGAAGAAAGGTTTTCATGTTTGCAAGGAACAGTCATTTTTCTCCCACTGAGTATTATGTCTGAACGTGAGGATGACAAAGAGGAAATGTGGAAAGGATCCGGTTTCTGGATGATATGTCTGAACCATCAAATTCACCAGCCTAGACACTGCCCCTCTTGTTTTGTGAGATAATAATATTCCTTGTTGTTTCAATCATTTTGAGCTGAGTGTATGTTACATGCACCCAAAAGTCTCCTTGCTGTGATATCACCCTGCTTCTAACACCCAGCCGTGCTGGAGAAGATGTAAGAAAAACTAGGGCTCTGTTTTCAGTTTTTTCTCCCATACCATCTTGAGCCTACGCTGCCCTGGTTAACTCTCCACCTTTACAGGGAGTGAGGTTAGTTGCTCTAAATCAAATGCTCCTCAGAACCACAGCTTTGTGTGTGTCCCAGATTCTATTTGGGTCTTTCTGTCTGTTGGAAGCTTCTAGGACATCTGTGCCATCCAGGAATGCTCTTATTGTAGAAGCAAGGAAATATGTCTGCTTGGGTTATTTAAAGGGTCTCTAAATTGCTTTACTTATGGATGAAAAAGAAAGTATTTAAAGACAAACATCAAAATGTATCAGGTTTTCTAGTTTTTATGCATTTTAATCACAGTTACAGATTTCATGTTATACATGTGTAGGTTTTAAATCTTTTTATTTTTTTTCTCCAGGTGATGGTATAAAGTCACAATAGTTTTTGGAAGTATAAAGTGATTATTTCATTTTGTCTTACTAATAAACGCTTACTGAGTGAAGCATTTTATGCGGTATCCCAGAGTAGTACCTTAAATTGAATTTAGTGAATATAGTAACTTTAACTCCTTTGATTCACCATCTCATCTACATAAATCAAGGTTCCTCGGAGAACCAATTGAAGCTATTTTCCCATTTGTAGTTGAAATAAGTATTTTTGCAACACAGCCCCACTTCATAATAAAATTCTTGCAGGCAAATTTTCTTCTAGTATGTGACTGTGACATTCCTGACGGCACTTTTCATTTTGTTAGGGGAAAATTGTTCATGCCACTAGGCACAAAAATCATAAAATAAAGGTGAAATTCCCCATGTACACAAAAAAACCTGGGTCTCAAAATACTCTGTATTTTGTCTGTTTAATCGGTTGTTTTTGGTTTAATCTTTTATAAAGTTTGTTTTTTGCTTCAAGGGGAAAAATAGACAATGACATACTTTTAAAAGGGGATTTTGAAGCATGTAGAAAATGTAGGTTCATGAGTATTTTTTAAAATATGTTATATTCTTACATGAAAATATTCTATTATTTGTATCATTCCACTTAAGTACTGATTTTATTTATTCTTTAATCTGATTTTAGAAGTAAAAGAGGAGCAGCTAAGGTTTATTACAGTCTTAATCTTTATTGGACATTAAATATATAAATTAGTTCAAACA
Source organism: Loxodonta africana (assembly GCF_030014295.1). Taxonomy (NCBI): domain Eukaryota; kingdom Metazoa; phylum Chordata; class Mammalia; order Proboscidea; family Elephantidae; genus Loxodonta; species Loxodonta africana. The sequence continues at coordinate 78,420,782 of NC_087345.1, read as the reverse complement.
TTATAATAACCCCATTCTCATATCGTATCATACCATTACCATTATTTTGCAGAAAGAACCCAAGGCTTATAGAGTAAATAACTTGATTAAAGCCACACAGCTCATAAATTGCAGCCAGTCTACAGAGTCTGGTCTATCTGGCCTGAGAACTGCCCTTGATATTCATTGTTTTGCCCTGTGATAAACAAAAAGAAATGTTGATAAGAATTGCTAAGTTAATAAGAATTGTTATAATAAGCAATAATTTTGTCATAATCGTGTCTATAAAATGTCTGGATTGGTCAGATCCATAAGGCAGAGTTTAGTAACCAAATGATAGAATTTTCACCCAAATCTTCTGTCTAATTAAAAATAAGAACATTGGAGGAATATCTATTTGCCCAGAACATCAAATTGAACAAAGCTCTTTAACCTCCATGAAACTCAACATTTCCAAAACTGATCTCTAGGTTTTTCCCCCACTGAAAATGATCTGACCTCTAGGTTCTCTATTTCAGGGAAAGGCGTACAGCACCAAAATCCAGAAATGAAAAAGTCAGACAAAAACAGCAGGTATCATGTCATCCAATACACCTACGACTATACCCTCTGTGAGTGTATGTGTGTGTTTATAGAAAGAAATAAACAAAAACAACAAAAAATGGTCATCAAAATAGTAGTGCTGGTTATTTCAGTGTGTCCTGTAATTTTATAGATTGTATTTTTTTTTTATTTTTCAAAGAACATGTACTATTAATAGAATCAGAAAAAACGAAGCTATTTTGATAATAGGAAAAAATAAACTCCCTTCTCTCAGCACGTTCACACTTACTTCAACAGCCTCAAAATGTGTTCTCAATTTTACATCCTAATAATTGCTTTAATGCATTCATTTCTGTAATTCAAACTATTTAACTCTTATCTAAGTGGTCTTCAAACTGTTCTTCCCAAATCTCTTCTATACTCCTCGGTTTACAGATATTTTATCCTTTCTACTCTATCCCTCTAAATACAAAGTAGTTGTTTTGAAATATATACCTAATTACTTCACTGTCCAACATAAAACTCTTCAGTGTTTTCCACTGTTGTCTGATGGAGCAAAAGTCCCCAGCAAGAACAATGAGTCCTGTATAACCAAATTTATGCTCTTCAGCCTGTCCTCAAACCACTTTTTTAACTCTAGGTTCTTCTGTCCCAATCACCTTCTTTTAGTTCCTCAACAATCAAAAAGCTATTTCTTTGTAAATGCTCCACAGTTGCCTGGAATTTTCTATAAATTTTCCTAATCCTAGTCCATGGGTCTAAGGAATTTCTACTCATCCCTCAGGCCTCAAATCAACTCTCATTATGAAGAATCCTTTTCTGAGCCCCTACACTAGAACAGGTTTCACTGCTATATGCTTGCTTAATGCTGTGTACATTTTCTTCATAACATTTCTGATAATTTATAAGATTATTTCATTAATATCCATTATCCCTGCTGGTTTGTTTTATTAAGACATGAATCCATTCCGTTTTCTCAGTATTATTTTTTTCAGATCTAAGCGGTCAGTCAATATGTGTTGAATAAATGCATGGATGGATGTGTGGCTGGATGGATGGGTGGATGAATGGATGGGTGGATAGATGGATAAATGGGTATGAGCTCATCACACTCACTTCCAGCGTGAAAATTTCCCAAGAAATAGGCTACATAGAAAAAAACCAGTTTGTAGCCAAATACAGAATTACATGAAAAAATAAAAAACATGCTGTATTATACAGTTCTCCTTAGGTTATGAATACACACTGTCTCCTCAGGTCTCTGTCATATGTAGCGTTAGTCAAAAATGAATCAGGTAAGGCTATGTATATATTTTAAAAATTCTTTAAAAGATAGGTATTTTACTAGTTAAACTGAGTCAAGTATGAAAAAAATCAGGCATAAGATGTTGAATAAAGTTGCTGCATCAGATAAATCTTTTATCACTCAGTTTAATTTCACTGGGGTTTAAAGATGACACCTTCCTTAATCCTTGTAAAGTGAATGCACTATTAAGGACCTGATATATATAGTTTGGTGGCATAGTGGTTAAGTGCTATGGCTGTTTAAAAAAAGGCCAGCAGTTCAAATCCACCAGGCGCTCATTGGAATTTCTATGGGGCAGTTCCACTCTGTCGTATAGGGTCATTATGAGTTGGAACCAACTCGATGGCAATGGGTTTGGTTTTATATATAGTTTGTAGCCATGGTGGTGCAGCTGTTAAGAACTTGGCTGCTAACCAAAAGGTTGGCAATTTGAATCCACCAGCCACTCCTTGGAAACCATATAGTGCAGTTCTACTCTGTCCTATAGGGTTGCTATGACTTGGAATCAACTGGACAGCAACAGGTTTATACACAGTTTAAGTAGACAAGCTTCACTTACAACTCATCCTTTTATCTTTTCTCGGGAAAAGTAACTAGGGCATTATATGTTTGCCTCCTTTTTGCTAAAATTTTATGATTAAAAACAAAACAACCAAATAAAACTTCGATCAGCTTTCTTGATAAATGATCCACAAAAAAAAACAACATTTCTAATGACCCCTCCAGGTTAGAAGGCACTCAAAAGACAGCTGGGGAAGAGCTGTCTCCTCAAAGTAGAGTCAACCTTAAAGAGGTGGTTAGAGTAAAGTTTTGGGGACCTTCATTTGCTGATGTGGCATGACTAAAAATGAGAAGAAACAGCTACAAACATCCATTAATAATCAGAACCTGGAATGTATGAAGTATGAATCTAGGAAAATTGGAAATCGTCAAAAATGAAATGGAATGCATAAACATCGACATCCTAGGCATTAGTGAGCTGAAATGGACTGGCATTAGCCATTTTGAATCAGACAATCATACAGGCTACTATGCTAGGAATGACAACTTGTAGAGGAATGGTGTGGCATACATCATCAAAAAGAACATTTCAAGATCTATCCTGAAGTACAATGCTGTCAGTGATAGCATAATACCCATATACCTACAAGGAACATCAGTTAATACGACTATTATTCAAATTTACGCACCAACCACTAAGGCCAAAGATGAAGAACTTAAAGATTTTTATCAGCTTCTGCGGTCTGAAATTGATAGAACACACAATCAGGATGTGTTTATAATTACTGGTGATTGGAATGCGAAAGCTGGAAACAATGAAGAAGTATCAGTAGTTGGAAAATATGGTGTTAGTGATAGAAACAATGCTGGAGATTGAATGATAGAATTTTGCAAGAGCAATGATTTCTTCATTGCAAATGCCTTTTTTCAACAATATAAACAGCAACTGCACAAATGGGCCTCACCAGATGGAACACACAGGAATCAAACCGACTACATCTATGGAAAGAGACAATAGGAAAGCTCAATATCATCAGCCAGAACAAGGCCAGGCGGAGACTGTGGAATAAACCATCAATTGCTCATGGTGTGCAAGTTCAAGCTGAAACTGAGGAAAATCAGAGCAAGTCCACCAGAGCCAAAATACGACCTTGAGTTTATCCCATCTGAATTTAGAGACCATCTCAAGAATAGATTTGATGAGTTGAACGCTAATGACCAAAGACCAGACGAGTTGTGGAATGACATGAAGTACATCATACATGAAGAAAGGAAGAAGTCATTGAAAACAGGAAAGAAAGAAAAGACCAAAACAGATGTCAGAGATGACTCCGAAACTTACTCTCGAATGTCAAGCAGCTAAAGCAAAAGGGAGAAATGATGAAGTAAAAGAACTGAACAGAAAATTTCAAAGGATGTCTAGAGAAGACAAAGTAAAGTATTATAATGACACGCACAAACAGGTGGAGATAGAAAACCAAAAGTGAAGAACATGCTCAGTGTTTCTCAAGCTGAAAGAACTGAAGAAAAAATTCAAGCCTTGGGTTGCAATAGTGAAGTATTCTATGGGGGAAAATATTAAACGATGCAGGAAGTATCAAAAGAAGATGAAAGGAATACACAGAGTCATTACACCAAGAAGAATTAGTCCACGTTCAACCATTTCAAGAGGTAGCATATGATCAGGAACCAATGGTACTGAAAGAAGTCCAAGCTCCAATGAAGGTATTGGCAAAAAACAAGGCTCCAGGAATTGATGGAATATCAATTGAGATGTTTCAACACACGTATGCAGTGCTGAAAGTGCTCACTCATTTACGCCAAGAAATATGGAAGACAGCTGCTTGGCCAACAGACTGGAAGAGAGTCATATTTATGCCTATTCCCAAGAAAGATGATCCAAATGAATGCAGAAATTATCAAACAGAATCATTAATATCACATTCCTGCAAAACATTGCTGAAGAGCATTCAAAAGGGGCTGCAGCAGTATATTGATGGGAACTGCCTGAAATTCAGACCAGATTCAGAAGAGGACCTGGAACCAAGGATAACATTGCTGATGTCAGATGAATCCTGGCTGAAAGTAGAGAATACCAGAAGGATGTTTACCTGTGCTTTATTGGCTATGCAAAGACATTTGACTGTGTGGATCATAACAAATTATGGATGACATTGGGAAGAATAGGAATTCCAGAACATTTAATTGTGCTCATGAGGAACCTGTGCATAGATCAAGAGGCAGTTCTTTGGACAGAACAAGGGGATACTGAGTGGTTTAAAGTTAGGAAAGTTGTGCATCAGGGTTGTATCCTTTGACCATTCTAATTCAATCTGTATGCTGAGCATATAATACAAGGAGCTGGATTTTTCACAGAAGAAGAACGGGGCATCAGGATTGGAGGAAGACGCATTAGCAACCTGCATTATGCAGATGACACAACCTTGCCTGCAGAAAGCGAAGAGGACTTGAAGCACTTACTGATGAAGATCAAAGACCACAGCCTTCAGTATGGATTGCACCTCAACATAAAGAAAACAAAAATCCTCACAACTGGACCAACAAGCAACATCATGATAAATGGAGAAAAGATTGAAGTTGTCAAGGATTTCATTTTACTTGTATCCACAATCAACACCCATGGAAGCAACTGTCAAAAAATCAAAAGATGTTTTGCATAGGGCAAATCTGATGCAAAGGATCTCCTTAAAGTGTTGAAAAGAAAAGATATCACCTTGAAGACTAAAGTGCACCTGACCCAAGCCATGGTATTTTCAATCACATCATATGTATGTGAAAGCTGGACAATAAATAAGGATGACCAAAGAAGAACTGATGCCTTTGAATTGTGGTGCTGGCGAAGAATGTTGAATACACCATGGACTGCTAAAAGAACGAACAACTCTGTCTTGGAAGAAGTGCAACCAGAACGCTCCTCAGAAGCAAGAATGGTGAGACTATGTTTTACATACTTTGGACATACAGGGATCAGTCCCTGGAGAGGGACATCATACTTGGCAAAGAACAGGGTCAGTGGAAAAAACAAAGACCTTCAAGGAGGTGGATTGACACAGTGGCTGCAACAATGGGCTCAAGCATAACAAGTATTGTGAGGATGGTGCAGGACAGGCAGCGTTTCGTTCTGTTGTGCATAGGGTCGCTACGAGTTGGAACCGAGTAGACAGGACCTAACAACAATAACAATGAGCAAGTTCCAGGAAAACACCTTAGTTCTTTAGATAGGAAAAAAAAAACTCGTGTTTTTTTTAATTGAAACAGTTTTTGTTGACGTATTACACATATACGAAGTGCACAAACCATAATTTCAATGAAATTCCACAATATGAATACTTCTGTAATTGGTATCCTGTGCTAATCATTATGGTAGCCTCTAACCACATGGGGATATTCAAATTTAATTAAAATTAAATACAATTAAAAAATTGAATTCTTTTTAATTTCCAGACAAGACAAAGTAAAAAGGACCAGATTTTCCACTGCAACTGAAACGATTGAAAGGCCAGACAAAATACATGAACAAAAAAAAGGCTTTTAGAAATTGGACCCTAGAGATGACAAAGAACAGTCATCTCTGGGAGATTAAAAAATAAGGGGAGTACAACCATTTTCTCAGTTTACTGCCTGGAAAGAGTTTCCAGGGAGCAGTAGAGAGCCTTTAGTTATCTCCCTAAACTGAGAAAACAGATCTGGGATTCCTCAGAATAAGGCAACTAGAGTTCACAGGATAGAATGTTGTTGTCGGGTGCTGTCGAATTGGTTCCGATTCATAGCAACCCTAAACATACCAGAACAAAACACTGCCTGGTCCTGCACCATCCTCACAATTGTTGCTATGCTTGAGACCACTGTTCCAGCCACTGTGTCAATCCATCTTGGTCAGGGTCTTCCTTTTTTTCGCTGACCCTCTACTTTACCAAGCATGATGTATTCCAGAAACTGATTCCTCCTGATAACATGTCCAAAGAATGTGAGACTCACAGTCTCGCCATCCTCTCTTCTAAGGAGCATTCTGGTTATACTTCTTTCAGGACAGATTTGTTTGTTCTTTTGGCAGCCCGTGGTATGTTCAATATTCTTCATCAACATCACAATTCAAAGGCACCAATTCTTCTTTGGTCTTCCTTATTCATTGTCCAGCTTTCTCATTCATATGAGGCAATTGAAAACACCATGGCTTGGGTCAGGCGCACCTTAGTCTTCAGGGTGACTTCTTTGCTTTTCAACACTTTAAAGAGGTCATTCGTAGCCAATTTGCTCAGTGCAATGAGTCTTCTGATTTCTTGACTGCTGCTTGTATGGGTGTTGATTGTGGATCCAAGTAAAATGAAATATCCTTGACAACTTCAATCTTTTCTTTATTTATCATGATGTTGCTTATTGGTCCAGTTGTGAGGATTTTTATTTTCTTTATGTTGAAGTGTAATCCATACAGAAGGCTATGGTCTTCAATCTTCATCAGTGAGTGCTTCAAGTCCTCCTCACTTTCAGCAAACAAGATTGTGTCATCTGCTTATTGCATGTTGTTGATGAGTCTTCCTCCAATCCTGATACCCCGTTTTTCTTCATAAAGTCCAGCTTCTTGGATTATTTGTTCAGCACACAAATTGAATATGTGTGGTGAAAGAATACAACCCTGATGCACACCTTTCCTGAACCTAAACCATGCAGTATTCCTTTGTTCTGTTTGAATGACTGCCTCTTGGCCTGTACAGATTCCTCATGAGCACAATTAAGTGTTCTAGAATTCCCATTCTCCCTAATATTATCCATGATTTGTTATGATCCACAAAGTTGAATGCCTTTGCATAGTCAATAAAACACAGGTAAACATCTTGCTGGTATTCTTTGCTTTCAGCGAGGATCCATCTGACATCGGCAATGATATCCCTGGTTCCGTGTTCTCTTCTAAATCCGGTTTGAACTTCTGGCAGTTGTCTGTTGATATACTTTTGCAGCTGCTTTTGAATGATCTTCAGCAAAATTTTGCAGGAATGTGATATTAATGATATTGTTCAATAATTTCTCCATTAAATTGGATCACCTATCTTGGGAATAGGCATAAGTATGGCTCTCTTCCAGTCAGTTGGCCAAGCAGTTGTCTTCCAAATTTCTTGGCATAGGTGAGTGAGCATTTCTAGCAATGCATCCTTTTGTTGAAACATCTCAATTTTGTATTCTGTCAGTTCCCGGAGCGTTGTTTTTTGCCAATGCCTTCAGTGTAACTCGGACTTCATCCTTCAGTACCATCAGTTCCTGATCATATGCTACCTCTTGAAATGGTTGAACATCAACCAGTTCTTTTTGGTATAGTGACTCTGTGTATTCTTTCCATCTTCTTTTGATGCTTCCTGTGTCATTTAATATTTTCCCCATAGAATCCTTCAGTATTGCAGCTCAAGGTTTGAATTTTTTCTTCAGTCCTTTCAGCTTGAGAAATGCTGAGCATGTTCTTCCCTTTTAGTTTTCTATCTCCAGGTCTTTGCACATGTCATCATAATATTTTACTTTGTCTTCTGGAACCACTCTTTAAAATCTTCTGTTCAGCTCTTTTACTTCATCATTTCTTCACTTTGCTTTAGCTACTTGACATTCAAGAGTAAGTTCTAGAGTCTCTTCTGACATCCATTTAGGTCTTTTCATGTATGATGTCCTTGATGTCATTCCACAACTCATCTGGTCTTTGGTCATTAGTGTTCAATGTATCAAATCTATTCTTGAAATGGTCTCTAAATTCAGGTGGGATATACTCAAGGTCATACTTTGGCTCTCGTTGACTTGTTCTAATTTTCTTCAGTTTCACCTTGAACTTGCATATGTGTAATTGATGGTCTGATCCACATTTGGCCCCTGGCCTTGTTTGGACTGATGATATTGAGCTTTTCCATTGCCTTTCCACAGCTGTACTCGATTTGATTCCTGTGTGTTCCATCAGGTGAGGTCCATGTGTATAGTCACCATTTATATTGGTGAAAAAGGGTATTTGCAATGAAGAAATCATTGATCTTGCAAAATTCAATCATGCAATCTCCAACATCGTTTCTATCACCAAGGCCAAATGTTCCAACTACCAATCTACTTTGTTTCCAACTTTTGCATTCCAATTTCCAGTAATTACCAGTGTAACCTGGTTACGTGTTTGATCAATTTCAGACTGCAGAAGTTGGTAAAAAACCTTCGATTTCTTCATCTTTGGTCCCATGCATCTGTCAGTTTGTCATACTGTAGGGGATTGCATGTTGCTGTGATGCTGGAAGATATGCCACCGTTTAGCAAATCACCCATGGCTGATAGGTTTCAGCTGAGCTTCCAGACTAAGACAGACTAGGAGGAAGGACCTGGTAGTCTACTTCTGGAAAGAATTAGTCAGTGAAACCTTATGAATAGAATAGAATACTGGAGAAGAAAGAGATATACAAAGAAAGGACCGCCATAACGTGCAGACGGTCTCTCCCTAGTATTCAGTTGAGTATTTATCAGTACATGTGTGTGAGTAAATTACTAAGGCAGAGAAGGAACCACCTACAAGAATTAGAGGGAACAGTATCCAACACTGTTCCAGAATAGTGTTGTTCCCAACAGCAAGAGTTGAAAACTTCTTAATTGTAAGGTTATAGGTTAGAATACTGGCTCAGAGGTGGGGAAAGTTCAATCCTTGACTGAAAAATATCATCACTGACAGACCTACATTAAAGAAAGTCCTTCAAGAAGAAGAAAAATGATAACAAATGGAAGCCTGGATCTACACAAAGGAACAAAGAATACCATAAGTTAAAGGTATATGGGTAAATAGAAAGATTGTTATTCTTATTATTTAAATCTTTAAAAGATAGTCAACAATTTAAAACAAAAATAATAACTACATTTTGTGGAGAAAATACTGAAGTTGTCAATGATTTCATTTTATTTGGATCCACAATCAATGCCCATGGAAGCAGCTGTCAATAAATCAAAAGACATATTGCATTGGGCAATCGTTGCAAAAGACATTTTTAAAGTCTTCAAAAGCAAGGGTGTCACCTTTAGGGCTAAGGTGTGCCTGACCCAAGCCATGGTATTTTCAATTGCCTCATATGCATGTAAAAGCTGGACAATGGATAAGGAAGACCGAAGAAGAACTGATGCCTTTAAATTATGGTGTTGGTGAAGAATATTGAATACACCATGGATTTCCAGAGGAACAAACAAATCTGTCTTGGGAGAAGTACAGTCAGAACGATGCTTAGAAGTGAAGATGGCGAGCAAGACTTCGTCTCACGTACTTTGAACATGTTATCAGGAAGGACCAGTCCCTGGAGAAGGACATCGTGCCTGGTAAAGTAGAAGGTCTGTGAAAGGGAGGAAGACCCTCAATAAGATAGATTGACACTGTGGCTGCAACAATGGTCTCAAACATAGCAATGATTGTGAGGATGGAGCAGGACCGGGCAGTGTTTCGTTCTGCTGCACGTAGGGTCTCTATGGGTCAGAAGCTACTCCACACCACCTAACAACAACAACAAATTGTGGAGTTATAACATATGTTACCACATACCACTATGCTGTCACAACATACTAGAAATGGAAGTTTATAGTTGTATACTACACATGAATTGATTTACTATTACTCGAAGGCAAAGTATGATTTAAAGATGTATATTATCAACCCCAAAGCAATCGCTGAAATAACACAACAAAGAGTTATATTGAATAAGCCAATATGGAGATGAAATGGAGTTATAAAAACAAAAAAGAGGAAAAAAGGGACAAACAACAGACATGACAAATTAAAAAAAAACAAATACAAGGGGTGGTAGATTTAAAGACAACCATTTAAATAGTCACTTTAAATGCTAGTGGTTTAAACATGTAAAAGGCTGAGGTTATCGGATTGAATAAGAAAGCAAGACCCAACTCACTTTAAGTACAAAGATATTAATAAGATAAAAGTAAAAGGATGGAAAACATATACTATATTAGCACAACGAAAGGAAGCAGGATTTTGTTTATTTATATCAGTAAAAGTAAATTTACAGAGCAAAGAAAAAGAGAGTAATTTCCAAATGATGAAGGGGTTTATGCACTTAATAAGTGAGCCCAAAATATATGAAGCAAAACTATCACCCATTGCTATTGAATCAATTCTGACTCACAGCAACCCTATTGCACAGAGTAGAACTGCCCCATAGGGTTTCCAAAGCTGTAATCTTTATGGAAGCAGACTGCCACATCTTTCTCCTGTGGAGCAGCTGGTGGATTCAAACCACTGAGCTTTCAGTTAGCAGCTGAGCTGTTAACCACTGCACCACCAGGGCTTCTTGCAAAACCAATAGAAATATGAAAAGAAATAGGCAAACACAAAGGTGTATTTGGAGATGCCAACATGCTCCTTCAATTATTATTAGAACAACTAGAACTCCTGCGTCCCCCACCCCCCCAAAAAGAAGTAAGGGTATGGAAGACTTGAACAATATCATCAACGAAGCTGACCTAAGTGATAATTATAAATTATTCCAAGCAGCATGAAAATACACCTTTTTTTTTTTTTAAGGACACATGGTGCAATTCCAAGTGGGACTGTATGGTGGTCCAGAAAACAAGCCTCAAATCACACAAATTAGGTTCTCTAACCACAATTAGGAAGCAATAACACAAAGATATCTAATAATTTCTAAACATTAGGACTTTTAATAGCTCACTTCTAAATAACTTAAGGGTCAAAGAAAAAATAAAAAAGGAAAGAAAACCAGAAAGTACTTTGAACTGGATGAAAATGAAGAGAATATATCAAAATTTGTGGGATGCAGCTAAAGTGGCAATTACAGGAAGATGTATAGCACTAAGCACCTGAATTAGAAATGAAGAAAGGTTTCAAATCGATGACCTAAGCTTTTGCCTTATGCATCTAGAAAAAAAAGAGCAAAGTATTTGGAAAATAAGCCAAAGAAAGGAAATAATAAAGATACCATATGTCCGTTGCCATCAAATTAATTTGGACTCATAGCCACCCTACAGGACAGAGTAGAACTGCCCCACAGAGTTTCCAAGGACTGCCTGGTGGATTTGAACTGCCAACCTCTAGGTTAAGAGCCATACCTCTTAACCACTATGCCACCAGTGTTTCCAATAAAGATATAGTGGAAATAAATAAAATGAAAAGAGAAAAGTTAATAGAGAAAATTAACAAAACCAAAAGATTTTTTTGTTTTGTTTTGTTTTTTGAGAAACTCGATGCAGTTGAAGAGCCACTAGTCAGGATCATCAATAATAAAAGAGAGAAGACATAAATTACCAATATTAGGAATGAGAGTTGACATCACTAAAGATTCTATAGACATATAAAAGATAATAAGGGAATATTATAAACAACTTTATGGCAATACATTTGACAACTTAGATGAAATGGACAAATTTTTTGAAAGACACAAACTAACAAAGATCACTTAAGAAGAAATTGGTAATTTGAATAGCCCTAGCTATTAGGTAATTGAATCTGTACTTTAATACTTCCCACAAACAAATAAAAATTCAAAGCTGAGATGCCTTCATTGATGAATACTACCAAACATCTAAGTAAGAAATAACCTAAATTCTACACAAATCTTCCAGAAATTTGAAGAGAAGAGAATGCATCCCAGCTCATTCTATGAGGTCAGCATCACACTGATACCAAAATCAGAAAAAGATATTACAAGAAAATATTGTGATTGATATTACTAATGGTGATAGACATAGACCAAAAATTCTAAAACAAATGCTTAGAATGCGGAGCCAACATGACGTTATAGACAGAATCACCACGCAATCCTTCTGCAGCACAGAGCTGAAAAACTAAGTAAAACAGATACAAACATCGATCCTGGTACCTTAAGCATCAAATGAAGGCATAAAGACCTGGATAAAGAACCAAATGGAATAAGAAACTGACAGAGAAAGAGAGAATGGGGAGAGCTATGGAGTGGAGGTCTTCTGCCAGCTAACACAGCACGGATTTGCCATCTTGGACTACAGCCACCAAGGAATGCAGACAGGGAGTACAGAAAGGCAACTTCACAATGCCCCCAACAGAAGACAGAGAACCTGGTAACCAGGGATATACGCTTTCCCGCCCCCACCTTTCTTCTCTAGACATGGTCTCTGCCACTTTCCAACAGGCTACAGTTGCTCAGCCAGAGAGACACCAGTTCACTGCTGCTCAGTTCCAACCTGCCTCCTCTGGCCACCTCCTTCAGTGCCATTTTGCTGTTGTTGTTTTTGTTTTTTGTGTGTGTATATCTTCACTCTTCCTTCCTTCCTTTCCTTTCTCCAGCCAAGCTAGCCCATGTGCTGTTCCCTCCTGTTCTTGATGGGCTGTGCCACACTGCCTAGCCACCAGCACACAGCCTCCCCAGGTCCAAGCCACCCCCACCTGCGGGCTTCCTGAGCACCATTTTTTTTTTTCACCTTTTCTCTCTTCCTTCCTTATTTTCTTTTCTCCTGCCTACTTAGGCCGGTAAACTGTCCCTGACTCTTTTCAACAGGCAATGTTGCACCGCTCAGCTAGAAATTCACTGGCACGTGGCCTCCCTGGGTCCATGCTGCCCCCACCTAACAGCTCCCTCAGTACCATATTTTTGTTTTGCTTTTTGTTTTGTTTCTTCTCTCTCCCTTCATTCCTTTCCTGTCTACTGCCCACCTAGCCCCCTGCACTGTCCCCAGTCCTTCTTGAGGGGCCTTAGTACACAAGTTGGCTACAGAGCCGCTGGCACTTGGCCTCCCTGAATCTGTGCTACACTTACCAACTGGTTCCCTTGGTTCCATATTTTTTCAGTTTTTTGGTTTTGTTCTTTGTTTGTTTCTTCTCTCTTGCTCCCTTCCTTCCTTCCCTTTCTCCCTCCCACTTAGCCCCATGCACCATTCTCTCCTTCTCGACAGGCTGTGCTGTACCATTCAGATAGACAGCCTCTGGCACACACCCTCCCTGGGTCTGTGCTCTCTCCACAAGCCAGCTCCCTTAGGGCCATATTTATTTTTGTTTGTCTTTTCCCTTCTCTCTTTTCCTTCTCCTTCTCACCTAGGCTCTGTGCTGCCTTCATCCCTTTCTGATGGGTCATGACACACCACCCAGAGAGAGAGACATCAACTTGCTGCCACCCCAATTTTGTCCCATCCCCAACAGTCAGCTCCCCAGCATCATATATACTATTTATTTTCATCATTGTTGTTGGTTTTGTTTGGTTTTTCTCCCTCTTTCCCTTCTTTCTTTTCCTTTTACCTAACCTCCTAGCCCCATGTGCTGCTCAAATCCCTTCTTGACAGGCCAAGTTGCACCACTCGACTAGAGAGCCACCAGCACATGGTCCCACCAGGCCTGCCCTGCCCTGTCCCACCTGCTGAATCCTACTGCACTGCCATTTTATTTACCTTTTTTTTCTTCTGTTTCTCTCTCCTTCTCTAACCCACTTATCTCCACATATCACATTCTCTCCCTTCCCTCCTCTCTAACTGCACCACGTGCTGAGTGCTATGTCCCTGAGTATCACCAACACAGACTCAAGGACCACATCCTGCACTGTGCCCCAGGCCCACCCCATTGGCCCCAGTTCATGCTGCAAATGACCCACCCACCCATCATCCCTGCTGGACCTATCCTGTTGCACCATATCTGAGCAACTGGCACCGCCCACTAGGACAAGGTGGTGACAAGTATCATGCCAACAGAAAAGCAAGCAACAAAATTAAGAGAATATGTAAAAATCCAAACCAAATTTACAAGGATTATTAAAGGGAGTCCTTTGGTTACAGAGCCAGCAACATCAGACAACAGCATGAATCTAGGACACAGGACAGCATCAGCCAGATACCAATCTAGGTAATGGACTTTCAAGAATTCAAAAAAAAGAAAACAAAAAAACTAAAAGATTTACAACAGGGAACCAGATAGGTCAATCTGTAAATGACAAAAACATCAGAACAATAAAAGAAGGTAAAATGATATAGGTACAGAACTTTCAAATGGAGAGGAAGTGAAGGTGATATCAAGTAATAAAAGACTGGTTTAAACCTAGGAAGATAAATTTCAAAGTAACCACAAACAAAGTTAACAAACCTACTCATCAAAATAAAGAAGAAAAATATAAAGTCTCTGTAAAAACAAAAATGAAAGAAAGAAACAAAAGAAATTCAGCTCAAGAGAGTAAGAGGAACAAAGAAAATGTCAGCACCACAAAAAATAAATAAAGAAAGAACTACAAAATGACAGCAATAAATTCACACCAATCGATAATCACACTGAATGTAAATGGCTTAAAGTGCACCCATAAAGAGACAGAGAGTAAAAGATTGGATTGAAAAAAAACAGGATCTATCAATATGTGATCTACAAGAGACACACTTGAGAAACAAAGGCATAAATTTCTTAAAAAATCAAAGAATGGGAAAAGACATATTGAGCAAACAGCAACCAAAAAAAGAGCAGGAATGGAATTACTAATCTCAGATAAAATAGACTTTAAAGCAAAATCTACCATAAAAGATAAGGAAGGACATGATTAAAAGTGCGATCCACCATGAGAATGTAACCACAATAAATATCTATGCACCCAACGACAGAGCTCCAAAATACATAAAACGAATTCTAACAGCACTAAAAAGAGAAATTAACAGTTCCACAATAATAGTAGGAGTCTTCAAAACATTATTCTTGGTAAAGGACAGAAAATCTAGAAAGAAACTCAACAAAAGATACAGAAGATCTAACGGACAAAATTAACCAACTTGACCTCATAGACATATATAGAACACTCCACCCAACAGCAGCAAAGCACACATTCTGTTCCAACACACATGGGAAGTTCTCCAGAATAGACTACATCTTAGGCCACAAAGCGCCCTCAACAAAATCCAAAACATTGAAATAATACAAAGCATCTTCTCTGATCACGGTACCATCAAAGAACAAATTAATAACAGGAAGAACAAGGGAAAAAAATTAAATACACAGAAACTGAATAACACGTTGCTTAAAAACCGCTGGGTAATAGAAGAAATCATAGGAGGAATCAAAAAATTCCTAGACTCAAACGAGAATGGAAGCACATCATACCAAAACTTTTGGACACAACAAAGGCAGTGCTCAGAGGTCAATTTATAGCAATAGAAGCTCACATCAAAAAAAGAGAAAGGGACAAAATCAAAATGTTAGCTACACAACTCAAACAAATAAAAAGAGAACAGCAAACTAGCCCACAGCCACCAGAAGAAAGAAAATAATAAAGATCAGAGCAGAAATAAATGAAATAGAGAATAGAAAAATAGAAGAAAGAATCAACAAAACCAAAAGATGGTTCTTTGAAAGGATCAACAAAATAGACAAATCATTGGCCAAATTTTAAAAAAGAAAAATAGAAAAGAATGCAAATAACCCAAATAAGTAACAAAATGGAGGATATTACAACAGACCCAACCTAAATAAAAAAGATCACAACAGAGTACTATGAAAAACTATACTCCCACAAATTTGAAAACCTAGAGGAAATAGACATACTTCCAGAAACACGCTATCTACCTAAACTAACACAAACTGAGGTCGAAAATGTGAACAGACCCATGACAAGAAAAGAGATTGAAACGTCAATTAAAAAAACTCTCAACAACAACAAAAAGCCCAGGCCCAGGTGGCTTCACTGGAGAGCTCTACCAAATATTCAGAGAAGAGTTTGCATCAGTATTACTCAACTATTTCAGAACATAGAAAAGGAAGGGATACTTTCAAATTCATCCTATGAAGCCAGCATAACTCTGATACCAAAACCAAGCAAAGACACAACAAAAAAAGAAAAATACAGACCAATATGTCTCATGAATATAGATGCAAAAATTCTCAACAAAATTCTTGTTGCTGTTAGGTGCCATCAAGTTCATTCAGACTCATAGTGACCGTGTATGTACAACAGAACGAAATACTGCCCAGTCCTACACCACCATCAAAGTCATTGTTATGCTTGAGCCCATTGTTGCAACCACTGTGTCGATTCATCTTGTGGAGGGTCTTCCTCTTTTTCACTGACCATCTAACTTACCAAGCATGGTATACTTCTCCAGGGACTGATCCTTCCTGATATCATGTCCAAAGTATATGCGACATAGTCTCACCATCTTTGCTTCTAAGGAGCATTCTGGTTGTACTTCTTCCAAGAGAGATTTGTTCGTTCTTTTGACAGTCCATGGTATATTCAATATTCTTCGCCAACACCACAATTCAAAGGTCATCCTTATTCATTGTCCAGCTTTCACATGCATATGAGGCAATTGAAAACACCATAGCTTGGGTCAGGCACACCATAGTCTTCAAGGCAACATCTTTATTTTTTAACACCTTAAAGAGGTTTTTATAATAGCCCCTAAAAATAAAATACTCAGGAATAAATCTAACCAGGAATGTAAAAGACCCATATGAAGAAAACTACAAAGCATTACTGCAAGACATGAAAAGAGACTTACATAAATGGAAACATGTACCATGCTCATGGATAGGTATACTAAACATTGTGAAAATGACAATTCTACTCAAAGCAATCTACAGATATAATGCAATCTTGATCCAAATATCAACAGCACCTTTTACGAGATGGAAAAACTAATCATTAACTTTATATGGAAAGAAAGAGGACCTGGATAAGTAAAGCACTGTTGAAGAAAAAGAATAAAGTAGGAGGACTCACACTACGTGACTTCGGAAACTACTATATAGCTACAGTAGTCAAAACAACCTGGTATTGGTACAATGACAGACACTTTGACCAAAGTAACAAAATTGAGAACCCAGATGTAAATCCACCTACCTATAATCACCTGATCTTAGACAAAGGCCCAAAGTCAATTAAATAGGGGAAAGACAGTGTTTTGAACAAATGGTGCTGGCAAAGCTGGATGTCCATCTGTTAAAAAAAAAAAAGAAACAGGACACATACCTCACGCCATACATGAAAACTAACTCAAAATGGATCAAAGACCTAAATACAAAACCAAAAACTATAAGGATCATACAAGAAAAAATTTGGTCAACCCTAGAGGCCCTAATACGGGCATAAATAGGATAAAAACTATAACTAAAATAACTAACAATACACAAATACCAGAAGATAAGCTAGATAATTGGGATCTTCTAAAAATTAAACACTTGTGCATATTAGAAGATTTCACCAAAAAAGTAAAAAGAGAACCAACAGGCTGGGAAAAAAAAAAATTGGCTATGACAAATTTGACAAAGGTCTAATCTCTAAAATCTGTAGGAAAATCCAACAACTCTACAACAAAAAGATAAATAATCCTATTAAAAAAATGTGCAAAGGGTATGAACAGGGACTTCTCCAAAGAAGACATTCGAATGGCTAACAGACACATGAGAAAATGCTCGTGATCACTAGCCATTAGAGAAATGTAAATCAAATCTACAATGAGATACCATCTTACCCTGACATGAATCAAAAAAAGGAAATAACAAATGTTGGAGAGGCTTTGGGGCGATTGGAACTCTTATGTACTGCTGGTGGGAAAGCAAAACAGTATAAGCATTTTGGAAAACAATATGATGCTTCCTTAGAAAGCTAGAAATAGATATACCACATGATTCAGCAATCCCACTCCAGGAATGTGCCCTAGAGAAATAAGGGCCATCACACAAATAGACGTATGCACACCCTTGTTCATTGCAGCATTACTCACAATAGCAAAAAGATGGAAACAATCCATAAGGGTTTTAATGGCTGATTTTTTGGAAGTAGATTGCCAGACCTTTCTTCTGAGGAGCCCCTGGGTGGTCTCGAATCACCAACCTTTCGAGCACCAATTGAGTGCATTACCCATTTGTACCATCCAGGGACTCTGAACCACTTACAGAAATTTAAAATTACCTTTGGTGCAATATTTTTTTGGTAACAGCATTTTCCATTTCAACATTCTTCATATGTACAATTCAGTTGTTCCACCATCACCATTATCTGTTTCTAAACTCCAAAGATGGTTGTATACTTTAGAAATACCAATCTCCAGCACAGTTTGCAATACATCTTGTATAATATTTAAAGGGGTTAATCAGCTCTTAAAAGTTGTTATACCGATTAACTAATTCCTCTAGAATTTTCAGTAGACATGACTTCACTGTATTCATTAGGCCTTGTAGTAGTACTAAACACATCTCAAAATCTTTTCATTTACATTTTATCATGGGATCTGCCCAACAGTTCTGTAACTGGTATCACCATGTCATATGGTTATGTATGCCTCAAGGTGTAGTGTAATTTCTGCCACTGAAGGTGTTGAAGTTGAGGCTGGATGACAGAATACCCCCATGAGGCTATTCTCCATCTCTTCGGAAAATACAAACTGACCACATAAAAGTCAGTGTCCTCTTGGCTGTTGACAATGACCTTTTAGAAGTTATTTTTTATATAGGTCACATACAATATAAAACTTAAAGCTTTCATTTTTTCTTTTAAATTACAGAGCTATAATTCTTTCCAACAAAGTGAGATTTCACAGGAACCCTTTATGGAATTGCTCCTTCATAATTCATGGTTCTCCTCAGTAATTTAAAAAGATGTGCCTTAGTTGTGTTTTCACATAGCTCTTCTCCCGTCTTTAATTACATGCTGTTTGAATGGGCAAGGATTAAAATACAGCTGCTGCTGAATGTGTGGACTGCCAATTAACTTGACAACCAAATGCTGCTGGTTATCAGATGCCCAATGCTACAAAGGGTCAATGAGTACCACTTAGCATTAGACATGCTATTATTCATAGTTCCTGTTATTGACACAGACATGAATAAATGGAGATGGTTAACAACAGAAAACACCAAGGAACATCTAATGAACAATAGGTGTCACTCTTCCTCCTGAATCTGCACCCTCTTTGTTTTGAAAGACTTTAGTTTTACCATTCATCGTTTGTAGATTATTGTCTCCTTAAGTCAAATCTTTTATTAGCATGAATAGAAAATATCGCCTCCCTTG
The DNA here is from genome assembly GCF_030014295.1 of Loxodonta africana. Classification (NCBI taxonomy): domain Eukaryota; kingdom Metazoa; phylum Chordata; class Mammalia; order Proboscidea; family Elephantidae; genus Loxodonta; species Loxodonta africana. Next base: position 78,401,462 of record NC_087345.1, on the reverse strand, counting down.
TCACTTATGGACAATAATCACCCACTTCACAAATCGCTGATTGCAAAGATCATGGCCACTGATATTTGTTGAGCAGTCCCTGGGTACAATGGACTATAAAAGGAGGAAAAGGAAGGAGAAATAAATGATAAAGTGAAGGACAGGCTCTAGAGGGAGTTTTTAAGCTATCCTGGTGGTGCAGTGGTTGAGAGCTACAACGAGCTATGGCTGCTAACTAAAAGGCAGGCAGTTCGAATCCACCAGCCGCTCCTTGGAAACCCTATGGGGCAGTTCTACGCTGTCCTATAGGGTTGCTATGATTTGGAATTGACTCCATGGGAGTGGGTTTGGTTTTTTGTTCGTTATCAAGGCTCTTAGACATACTATGTTCACTAGGAAGGCAAATTACATTATGAAGTATTTATTTAGTCCTAACTAATGCATTGGCATACATTTAAAAGATAATTTAAAGAAATACAGGCATAGTATGTGCTCTCATAGATTTAATGGTCAATCTTTACAGCCAGAACATAAGCAATAAAAAAAAAAAAAAAATAAGCATATATAAGTAAAAAATAACCGATGATGCCATTCAATAAGTTAGGTTCGAATGAGTAATAAAGACTAATAGCTATGGATGTACACAGCTATACATGGAGGCATATATATCTTTTTAGAAGAAATAGATTTTGAGATGGGTTCTGAAAGATGGGCAGTATTTGAAGCATGGCAGAGAGTGAGGGAGGCAGTACAGGCAGTCATGATGGGCTCTTACAACTCCCGTTCTTGTTTGCTATACCAACTAGTATGTAGAGATTGTTGCAGAGTAATGAAAGGTCACCACCAGGAGATGTTTTGAGGTATGACTGTGGAGAGCTTTGATTAATAATAAACATATTTTTCTTTAATGAATTCTGGGAAATAAAGTCATAATACTGACAAATTTAGTTTTTTGTTTGTTTTTCTTTTCTGTGTTTGCAAGGTTTTTTTTTTTATGGTTTTTAATAATTTCTCTCCAAACACTGACTTTTATTCCAAACAACTCACATATGTTGGATAACTACTCTATGAAAGACACTGTGCTAGGTAACAAAACTAGATTCAAGAGCTTATTCTAGGTAAAGAGAAGCCTAGAACACAAGTAACTCTAATCCAGGACAGCACATACTTATCTCTATAGGAGAAGTTTCAAGTGAGGTGGGACTCAGAGAAGGAAGAATTTGCATCTGGGTGAAAGAATCAGCTCACATATCTTCTAAATGTTTTTTGTCATAGTACCTGAAATGGTACCACCACTTGGGTTTGAGGACCTTTCCAAAGGTTCTTTACACAAGCAGCAAGAACTGTCAAAACGAAGTGGTGGTGCCATTTCAGGCACTATGGACAAAAAATTTAGGGGATATTCAAAGTGAGGACTATCTCCAAGATAAGTCACATCTTTCTCATCAGGTGACTACCTCTTTGTCTGACTAGCCTGATTGGAGCACTAGGAAAACTTGACTGTGATCATTGTGAACAGCAGCTGCTTGGGACAGTCCATGGGGCCCCTGAGTCATGCACCTTGGTAAGACCTTGGTGTCTTTAGCTCACTATGAGGGAGAATCAGGACAGAAACCGCCTAGGATTAGGAGTCATCCCAGGGACATTCCTGGCAAAAATAACTCTGGGGCAGCATGTCCACATCTGCTTTTCTATTCAGAAGAAAACTGCTCCGCTGACTTTCCACAGAAAACATTTGTTATTGAGGAGAAAGAATAGGGAGAACTGGCTATCAAATTGACACAGGAGAAGGGTCTTCCTTCCTCCTTCAAAAAACAAGTAATGATATGGTTTAAAACTAGCACAACAAACTGAAAGTGAATTGACAAAATAATTTCTCTTTTATTCAAGTCAATTTAAGAGAATGATATTTTTTCTACCACTAATAGTTCAAAATGACTGCTCAGTATCTATCATATGCTATGCAACTGAAAATATGAAAGTCCATTCTTGCTACACAATACCCAAGCTACAGGTTGGACAAATATTATGCTTCCTGTCTGTATACAAAGGAAGAAAGAGAACCAAAGAAATTTTTTGGCCAGAATTTAAAAAATCCACTAAGTTCAAAATCTGTGTTCTTTCCAAAACATAACACTAGATAGCTTACAAAATGGCACTTTGAAATGTGTCTTCCCCAAATTAAGAGAGTTTATTCAAAAACTGACCCAGGTAGATAAGAATTTACTATGTGATAACAGGAGCATATCAGGAGAAAAAGGATGAACGCCTTAATAATTGGTCTCAGAACACTTTTAAACCATCTGAAAAATGTTTAGATCTCATTTTTTTAGATCGCATCAAAATAAATTTCATTATTTAGATCGCATCAAAATAAATTTCACATGGACCAATTATTTAAATGTGAAAGATGAAACCTTGAAAGAACTAGAAGAAATCCTAAGTAGATATTTTTACATCTCTGATATAGAGAAGCCTACTAAATATCACACCAAAAGTAGAAGCTGTCAAAGAAGCAAGCAATAGATTTAAATACAAAAAATATAAAACTTCTTTAAGCCAAATTACTGTATGCAGAATTAAGACAAATGACACATTGAGAAATATTTGCAAACCATATCACAGGCAAAATATTTTTCTCTGTAATATATAAATATTTTATATATGTTATAAATTTAAATTTATGTACACTATAAATACATAAAAATTAGGATGAACACCCTGAAAGAACAATGGAAAATGTCTTGAATAGTAAATTCACAAAAGCAAAGCAAAGAAATAATAATAATAATAAAAATAAAATCAATCTCATTGTGGTAAGAGTTAAGTAGCTATGCTTGAAATTAGACTATGCGTGTTGAAACTCAGGCTCGGCAACAAGCTAGTTTTTTTTTTAACTTAGATTAAATTACTTGCTTAACATTTTTAATCTAGGAAAAAGTGCTTACCTTCTCTGCCTCATTTTCCTCCTCTGTGAAATGACCGTATTAATAAGACTAATTTCATAGTACTTACATCATCATAGGGTTACTGTGAGGATCAAATGATGTAATTCATTTTCAGTCTTAAAAAGTGCTTGACATGTAGTAAGCACTGAACAATTTTTAGGCAAATTAAAGTAACAATGAGAATCCATCTTTCACTTTGCATATTGTCAAAAATTTATAAGCATCATAATGCTTCTGAAAAGGAGCAGGGAATGAGTCCCTCATATATACTGCTAGTTGGGTATAATTTGAGGGACTCTTGCAAATGAACAAAATGTATCAAGCTTTAGAATGTACTTATCCTCTAATTTAGTATTTCCTCTCCTAGATATGAACTCTGGAGTCCTTGGGTGGTGCAAATGGTTAACGAGCTCAGCTGCTAACTGAAAGGCTGGAGATTCTAGTCTACCCAGAGGCATCTCAGAAGAAAGGCCTGGTAAGCTAATTCTGAAAGACCTGCCACCGAAAACCATGTGGAGCACAGCTCTACTCTGACCTCGTGAGATTGGTGTGTGTTGAACTTAACCCAGTGGCAACCCTTTTTTTTTGGTTTGCTTGTGTGTTTGTTTTTGGATATGACTCCTAGATATGACTATGTGACTATAACAGAAGTAAATAAATAACATTTAAAACTAGTTGTCATCAATGCTATTCTGACTCATGGCAACCCTATGTGTGTCAGAGTAGAACTGTGATCCACAGGGTTTTTGATATTGATTTTCAGAAGTAGATCATCAGGCGTCTCTAGATGACACTTTGGGTAGCCTCAAACCTCCATCCTTGGGAGAAAGCAAGAAGAACTTTTACAATAGCTTACATCTCCTTTCAGTCAAAGTTGTCTCATCTAGGGAAGGCCTGAGGTAGGAGGTGAGAGGGACACATATGCAGCAATGGGTAAGGAAGCTGCCTTTGGTCATGCTCCCAAACAACTCTGGAGACTGGGCATAGCACACACGTTAGGGCTTTGCCCTGTATTGACAGTGGCAGCTGGGGCACAAACCTGGGTCTTTGCATAAACTCTTTTTAGGCTGCTCAGCCAGGGAGCAAGGGAAGTACGCAGATCTGGGGTGATGCATCAACTGCAAATAATACAGAGGGTTTGTTTGGTAGGAGAATTGACAGTTTATCCAAAATAACAGGAGAGACGGCAAGTTATTTAGGTATAGATGGAGGTAGGTGAGTGGTGGTGGAACTGGTAAAAACTCTCTTCTGCTTGCTTCTGTTTTCTCAATAAAAGTAGCTGAGAGTGAGAGCAAGGGAGGATGAGGTTGAGGAGAGGAGGTTAAAATGGTTGTCTCTGAGAGTGGGAGTATAAAATGACCAGGGTGCCTGGAAGCACTACCTTGTCTAGGAAGTCTGCAAAATCTTCCCGGGGAAAGGGACACTGGAGCAGAGACCTTAAGAATGAACTGGAGTTATTTGAATGAATAAGGGGACTTATCTTCTGGGAAAGGGAATATACTATGTGCTAAGATCTAGGGACAAAGAAAAGCAGAGCACAGATGAATATAAATAATGCTGAGTGTAGTGCACAATGACAAAGAGTAGGAATCGAGTTTGTTGAAACAGATGGGTGGATGATTTGTTCTTCAGGTCTATATTTCATGGAGTTGAGTGACAAACCAGTGGCATCTGGACCCAAGGTCAGCTGCATCTCCAAAAGACCAAAGAAAGACTCCGGAACCAGCAATCAGGATATATGGTTTATTAGGGGAACTTATGTATGAGACAGTCCAGGGCGGCAGCTGGATCAAAGTAGTGATCCACTACTGCCTAGCAGGGGACACAAGCTTATATACCATTCCAGCTGCAGCTAAGGTTTATGGTTTTTTCTCCCAAGTCCTTGGACAGCCAGCATTCCCAGGGACTTCACATCCAGGCTAAGGAGTTCCTCTGACTTGGCCACTGACGCAGTCATGCCACTCCCAGCCTTGTACCTTAGCCTGAGTCCATCCCGAGTTCATCCCCAGCATGCTTTGGGGAAGTGCAAAGCTGACTCCATTCGGAGGGGATGCATATAGCTGAATAGTATTACCCTACACATGGGATTGTAAAGATAACGTCTGTAACAGAAAAGAAAGATTAAAAATATATTAAATTCACAGATGAAGAAAAAGGCAATTACTCCTAATCACTTTTTAATTTAGGAGGGGTTTGGCTTTGGCTGATGATGCTGATAATAAAAATATTTGATGAATTACAGTTACTGAAGTGAAAATTGAGAGTTAAATTTACAAATGCTTGTGAAATACAGAAACTGGGAGGTACTTATTTCCCTAATGAAAGTCAGAAACAATTAGTTCCATTAACAGAAATGTAAGCATAACTGTGATTCACAAATATAAAAAAGTTTTCATCATTTTTGAGGTAATAGCCTATATTATCTTCAGATCTGGTATGATATCTTTATAGCTGTTATATTAGAGAGTAATTTAATGATATACTTATGATATTTAGTATCTTTAGTAGAAGTATCCCAAAAGCATACTTAGAATTAAACACACATCTATTAACAAACATAGGTATTCATAACCTTGGCAGAGGAGCTAGATAAAATGTAAAATGGAATAACAAAAATAAACCAATTACTACCTTGGCAATAAGAGTTCTTTCACTCTACTTAGGGATCTTTCTGAAAATAGGAGTATGCATTAGCATCAGTTCAGCTAGTAATACATTTCCATACTTATATCTCTAGGATGTTTTTATCCTTCTCATAAATAATTGAAATACACTTAGCCATAATAATTTCTAAAACTATGGAGAATTAAGAGCAAATTTGACAGAGTAATGAGAATCTACCAAAAAAAAATTCACACTTGGAGTGTATTCAAATTTTAAATCTTCAGCTAAACTTGCTAATACTGTCCCACATTTGTATCCTAAATTATACACCTTTGAGAACATCCTTTCCATTTTAACCGACCTTCAATATAATATGGGGGTGCCTAGTATATTCTCAAGGAGCCCTCGTGGTGCAATGATTAAGCTAACCAAACAGGCAGTGATTTGAATCCACCAGCCCACTCTAAGGGAGAAAGATGTGGCAGTCTACTTTCGTAAAGATTTACGGCCTTGAAAACCCTATGGGGCAGTTCTACTCTGTCCCATATTGGGTCGCTTTGAGTTGGAATCAATTCGATGGCAACAGGCTTAGTATGTTCTCAGAGTTATGCTAAGAACTCTGGAGAATACTGAAAGCACAGCACCTACCCTGTAGGAGATTCCCAGAGAAAACTTGTGCGGACAACAGTTCGCCCTTCATCCCCAACTGAAATAAGATCATTAGCTTAAGTCAATTAGGCTGCTCATAATGGAAAAGGGGTCTAGTAGAACCACATGAATCATGAGTGGTTCCATCATTAACCATTAAAATACAGCGGAACATTTAAGTCACAGCATGCGTGACCTGCTGTGGTCCGTGGCGGGGGAGCAGTGGTGTGCCTCCTTTAATTACTCCCATGGAACTGAGCACATGTCTAGCCATGGTCTTTTCTTTTGCTATTTTCCAAATAATGACTGCTCTAATTGCTTTAGCTAGAGCAGCCCTTGCTCATTCTAATACTTGGCTGCCAATATTCTTTCTTTTTCCCCCTTCCCTCCATTCTCCGCATACACACACATACACTCTTCTTTTTTTTTTTTGGTCTGAATTTGATGAAGGTCTGGTTTTTACTCCCTGAAAGTTTAAGTGGTTGAATTAAATCCCAACCTGCACTGGTCAATCATCTAGGGAGCTCTTTAGATATTGGGGAAACATTTTATTTACGACTCTGCTTTCCACCTGTGCTGACATGGCATGGAATTTACAGCTATATTGAAAGCGTTATAACTAGCACCTCAGAAATTCCACATTCTCTTGAGCGGCATTATTATGGAACATTTGTCAGGCAGCCAATTACTGTGTCAGCCCCTAATTGATTTATATTAGCATCTGTAGGAACAAGGTGGGGTGAGAGTTGGGGGGAGCCTGGGCCCACTGCAGACTACCCAATTGCAGTGGACACGAGAGATTTACAAGCAGAACTGGAAATAAGCACCATGCTTTTCTTTTTGTTTTATTTTTATGCAATGTATTTAAAATTGCAAATGTTAACAAAGTCAATATAAACTTTTATTACTTTGTGAACAGCTAAGTGAGTTTAGCCTCTCCCCACCATGTTATCACTTAGCTATAAAGAACACCTGGCCTTAAAGGGCAGCCTTTTGTTTTTCTCTTGGGGAGGGAAGGGTAAAGAAATGAAGGAAACCCTTCAAAATGTTCTTCTCTGACAGCCTTCATTTACAACAAATAATAGTTAGCTTTAACAGCATTTTTGGCTTAGTGGTTAAGTGCTACGGCTGCTAACAAAAGGGTTGGCCGTTCGGATCCTCCAGGCACTACTTGGAAACTCTATGGGGCAGTTCTACTCTGTCCTCTAGGATCACTATGAGTCGGAATCGACTCGAAGGCACTGGGTTTGGTTTTTTTGTTTTTAAAAGCATTTTATTCTTTTACTCCACGCCTCCTGGATTTGAAACATAAATCTGTATTACTCATTTAGAAACACTTGGTCTGAGGTTAAGGTCCAAGCTGACATGGGAGCCTAGAGAAATCAAAAGGGGATCACTACTGGGAATGCACAAGACACTTGTTGATGACAACATTGTTTCTTAGGCACAAATGGTTTATACAAGAGTTATCTAACAGAGGAGTGCCCGGAGTGTTTTGGACAACACAATATTTTAACTTTTGACAACCTTAATGGGCACGACAGTCCCGGACACTCCATAGCCCGATTCACACGTTCATATTGTCTGGCTTCTCTTGTCAGGTAAGTTTGCAATGTTTGACTTAACTGTGCCATCTTCAAGCTGCCATAGCCGCGTTGCTATTTAAGGAGTGGGCCATGGAAGGAACATCCAAAAAGACCAAGAAAAACTGAAAAGCAAAATGAGTAGAACTAGAAGAATGTTGAGTTTCTGAAAAAAAAAAAGAGTATGCAGCATGTTGTTGTTTGGTGCCATGGAGTCGGTTCCGACTCATAGCGACGCTACGTATAACAGAACAAAACATTGCCTGGTCCCGCACTAACCTCACAATTGTTGATACACTTGAGCTTATTGTTGCAGCCACGGTGTCAGTCCATTTCATTGAGGGTCTTCCTCTTTTTTGCTGACCCTCCACTTTACCAAGCATGATGTCCTTCTCCAGGGACTGGTCCCTCCTGAAAACATGTCTACAGTATGTGAGATGAAGTCTCACCATCCTCACTCGTAAGGAGCATTCTGGCTGTACTTCTTCCAAGACGGATTTGTTCGTTCTTCTGGCAGTCCATGGTATATTCAGTAGGCTTCACAGACACCATAATCCAAAGGTGTCTATTCTTCTTTGGTCTTCCTTATTAATTGTCCAGTTTCCACATGCATATTAAGCAATTGAAAATATCATGGCTTGAGTCAGGCACACCTTAGCCCTCAGAGTGACCACTTGTCTGTCAGTCATACTGTGGTGGCTTGTGTGTTGTTGTGATGTTGGAAGATATGCCACCGGTATTTCAAATACCAGCAGGGTCACCATGGTGGACAGGTGTCAGCAGAGCTTCCAGACTAAGACAGACTAGGAAGAAGGACCTGGCGGTCTACTTCTGAAAAAATTGGCCAGTGAAAACAATGTATTAGAGAGGGTCAATAAAATAAAGACTCTAATACAAGTATCATCAAATTTGGAAGTTAGGAGTATTGATGATCTTGGCAAAAGCAATTTCAAATGAGGCTGTCCTCTGTTAAATCCTCCTTGGCCTCTCCTGGGAGAACCAGACCTTCGTTTCATTGCATTCATTGAATTTGTACATATGTTCTGTTCTTCTATAACAAAATATGTTATTTATATATGGAATATATTTATAATAAGTGTTTTAACATCTTGTCTATTAATTCTATTATCTGTTTCATTTTTAGATCTGTTTCTATCCATTGGTCTTTCTAATTATAGGTCATTTTTTCCTGCTTCTTTGCATGCCTGGTACTTTTTATTGCATGCAAGGCATTGTGAATTTGACCTTGCTGCATACTGGATAGGTCTGTATTTCTATAAATATTTTGAGTTTGTTCGAAAGACATTTAAATTACTTGGAAACAGTGTGATCCTTTCAAGGCATGGTTTTAAGCTTTGTTAGGTGGGATTGGAACAATCTTTAGTGTTAATTTTGTCCCATTACTAAGGCAGTATCCTTCTGAGTACTCTACCTGATGCCCCTGAATTGTGAGGTTTTCTTCTCTGACTAAAAAACTGGTTGCCGTCGAGTCAATTCCAACTCATAGCAACCCTATAGGTCAGAGTAGAACTGCCCCATAGGGTTTCCAAGGAGCAGCTGGTGGATTCAAACTACTGGCATTTGTTTTGCTCAGCAGCCCCACCAGAGCTCCCTACTCTGGCTAACGGGAACTAATTCAGCCCCTGTGTAAGCTTCAAAGATTGTTCCTTCTAATCCTTCCAGGTGGTTCTTTCCTTGGTTTTGAGTAGTTGCTCACATGCATGTGCTGATCAGTACTCAACTAAAAACTTGAGGGGACCTTCTGTGGTTCTCCAGAATTCTCTATCTGTGCAGTTCTTTTTTCTCTAGTCCTCTAGAGGCCATGGGCTTCCCAGACTCCCAGCTCTGTCTACTTGATTCAAATCTAGGTTCCCGTTTACCTCTCCCTCCCTATGCCATAGCCTGGAATCATAAGGCTCATCTGTTTCCCCTTTCTCAGGGTCATTTCCTTGTGCTGCCTAATGTCTACTATCTGTATTGTTTCAGTGATAATTATGTTTTAAAGAAATCTGTTATGAAAACAATTGTATTATAAAGCCAACCTGTTTCAATGAAGAAAGAAGGGAAGGCTAGGAGCTAGTAATCTTCAGATTCAAAAATAAATGCCAGTGGTAAATGTTTTGAGTTATAAATGTATAGCCATACAATCTAAACATTACTGAGTAAATTCTAGCTTTTGACCATAATGAGACTTTATATAGAATTTGTGGCTTTTATTTTCCTTTTACCAATGTTATTAGCCGAGAGATTCTTGGGATATTAGCACCCACGTGTATATGATACACAAACTACAGGCCACTCAAAGGAGCTGTAATGTGTGTGTGACGGCCATTCTTTTTTTCTGGAAGCAATCAGGTTATAGCCAGTTGTATACTGAGAAAGGCAAATCCCAACCCCTAATTAACCGATTATATAAATACCCATTTTTATTATGACTTGTGCCATAAGAAAATCAGCATTGTTTTTTCAGGGTATTACTCCCTGCTGAGAAGAATCCCTAAGAGATCCAGGCCATGCTTCATTCATTTTTAATATTCCCAGAGCCTTTCCCATCGGTGGCATATGACTGGTGCTCTTGTGTTTTTGAGGGTTTTTTAAGAGTCCTTGAAACACACCTGCAAAAATCTTGATAAGCCAAGTACACTCTATCGGCCTCCTTTAGAACTGTATCCACGTTCAAGATGAAAATCAGGCGGTTGTAGCAGCTGCATGAGGGACTCCTGGAGGAGGGCATTCAGTAAATCCTAGTGAGGTCACAGTCTCAATGACCTGCCAAACCAAATGAAAAACTAACCCCACTGCCGTCAAATTGACTCTGGCACTGTCTCCTGGCATCAGTGTTAAGGTTTGTCCTTGAGGTTCAGTTGTTCCTTTTAAAAGGGGAACACAACAAATTAGCTTAATAAATTAATGAAGAACGAAGTCAATAAGTATTTTGGGACATTCTTCACATTAAAATTACTGTTTTAAGTAGGGGCAAGACAACTGCAATAATACATACAAAATGTAGAATTCAAGTACAATAAACATTTTTTTCTCACTTATGTAAGTAAGGCTTCAAAGCAAATATTCCAGGTTGGTAGGGAGATTATTTTCCATACAGTCATTCTGAGACTCGGGTGCTTGACCAGGTGGGTCCAAGGAAGAGTAGCCCTGGCCATGCATTTGCACTCAGTCAGCAGCAGGAAAAGGACACACAGGACAGTGTGTGGAAGGTTTTATGGGCCAGGTTTGAAAATGGCACGTAATACCTCTGCTCGCATTCCTTTTGAAAAAAATTGAATCACACAGTTACAGGCATACCTAAATGTAAGGTGGCTGAGAAATGTATAGTAGCTGGGCAGCCATATACCCTACAGAAAGGAAAAAAAAATTCTTGCCACGCCTGGCCACCTGTTTACCTATAGTAAACATGAGTTGATTTTTCTGCTCAGTGCTAGACTACATGATCTAGTGATTGTTGTAAAAAATAGATTTTTGACTTCCTTTACTTCTTCCTGGAAAAAGTCCTACTGACGCGCAGGTTAACTGTTTTTAGTATCTCTAATAGCAATGATATCACAGCTGGCCTTGTAACTAACAGCATCCCTGTGATTCTATCATGATGGTTCACATAAAGTTCCCTGGGAAACGCTGCTATGATTGGGGCAAAGTTAAGGTTTGGTCTTGAAGGGGGAGCTGGATTCTGCCAGGTGAGGGAGGAGAGAAAATATTTTAGAGCAATAACTTTGCCTAGGAGTTTCTTGGGAGAAGGATATTTATTTTAATGGTGTTTTTAATAATCTGGTGTCTAACTCAGCACCTAGCACACAGTAGCCACTCAACAAATTTTTGCTGAACCAAGTATGAGAAACTATCATCCACAAGGATTTGGAGTTTATGAAAGAACTTGGTGCATAAGGGCTGATAAAGAGGGAAGGTCGTGTATGTCGAAATGCTGGGAGTGTGGTGAGGGGTGGGAAGTCTTGAAAGGGTGGCTGGCAGTAGTGTAAGGTCTTATAGACCATAACTAGGATTTAAAGTTTATGCCTTAAAGGTTTTTATACAAGGAAATGACTGATTCAGATGTATTATAGGAGAATAATTCTGGTAGCAGAGAAGACAATGAATTGGGAAAAAGAAAAACAAGGGACAAGAAGACCAGTTAGGACACTGCTGTGACAGATAAAGAGTCTGAACTTCAGCTATGGTAATAGGATAAGAGGGAAGGTGCCAACGATCTTGACAAAATTCAGGTGCAAAATCAACAAGAATGGTGATACGATTAAGCAAGAAAGGGAGTGAAAGAACCGGAATTGTTTGGTGGCTGCAGGTGGAAAGAACAGATAACCAGCTGGGTCTGGGACATGCTGAATGAAGCGTATGTTATCACTTCCAGGGAGACAGTTCAGATAGAAAGTAAAGATTTTAGAGGCAAAATTAGTGCCGGTTACTGGGGCCTTACTAAGCTATAGCATTTAACACATTGTATTACAACTATTTATTTATGGACCTGCTTCCTGGTCTACCTGATAATTAGAACTGGGATCATCTTATTTTCTCATCATCTGTGCAAAATATACAGCTAAGTGTATAGAGAAATGTTTGACGAATGACTGTGTACTGTTACTAAATTTCACCTCCAACCTGTAGACTGGTCAGAATCAAGCCATATGCAGAAATCTCATAACAACCAAAACCATGATAATAATCTCCTGAAGGTAGTGGGAGTTATGTTCAAGCCTGATTTTTAAATGTTCAGCTTGTTAAAGGCCAAAAGTCAACCACAAACCCCAACAAAGATGTATGAAAAATTGAGAAAATAATTGTAGAAGAAACTCAAGAATCAAATTGTAACAGTCATGGATTGTTTCGCCTTATTCTTAAAAAAATATTTAAAAAATGTAACTAATAAAAAGCTACATGCTAATGTGGATTAAACTTCTCTTATGATCATGAATATCCATCCTCATATGGAAAAGTATGGAATTCAAGACAGAATTCAAACACTCGACACTAAATGAAGGATTGAAGATGCACTTAGAATTTTTACAATAGTAAGAGTGGATTAACCAACTGTACACATTTCAATTCAAAACACTCTCATGTAACTGTTTTATATTGATCATAATATGCCTCAAGTAGGATCAAACATCTTTACCAAAAGACATGCCAGTATATCTCCAAATGACAGATGGTCCAAAATATTGAGATAATTCAGCTAACATACACGGACAAACCCTTTTCCACTATTTTAGGTCAAATCTGAAACCTCTCAAGACTGTTTCAATACTATTATACATTAGTTTAAGAAATGCCTTGTGGAAAAGATAAAATCTGCCAGCTGAGTATTTCTGGAGAATTGAAATTATTCAACTTAGGAAGAAACCAGGGCCCTCTTTGAAGACTCTAACAGGTTTTTTTTTTTTTTGGGGGGGGGGCATTGTTATTCAACGTGTTAATAGAATGATGTCTTAAAAAATAGTGAGTTCTAAATTATTCTATTATACAAATCCATCACTGGAGACTCCCAGAGTGAGGGTGACAGAATGAGTGTTTTGCAGTGACGTTTGTTTCTCATTCCCCTGAAAAAGCATCAATGTAACACATCTTCTATTGTAATATTGGTCATAAAGTACTTCCTATCACATCAGATAGGAAGGACTACAACCCCTCACGTGTATGCAAATACTAAACCACTCTCCTTTTTTCTATCATTCTTTAAAAAGCAGTATGAGATTGGCTGTATCGTGAGAAATAACTTTTGGTTTCCTTCTGTAGGATGGCTGTGAAAATCAATTGTGTGTTCCACATATTTAATATTCTTAAAATGTTGCCACAATCAAGGAGTACTTCTTCCTCAATATCTTAAAAATATAGATAGGCTTATATACAAAAAATATCTTGTCATTAGTGTCAATAATAGAATTCAGGACACACCATCCACACGTTGCATGAACATCTATTAAGATCTGCAGTATGAATATCAGAAAGCATAGAAAAATTAAACTGAAATTTATAAGCATTCCTTCTCACAAGGAAACCAAGTACATGACATCTACCGCACTTAGCTTTTTTCCCTAAATCCATGTTATTTTAGAATATCCAAATACATAACACTTGTCCTAGTTTTTTTCCTCAAGTCTATGTTATTTTAGAATATCCTAATATCTACTATATTCATATCAGCAAGGGAATTTAGAAGCTCAAATTATTTATATTTTTTAGCTCCTCCTCTGTTGTTCAGACAGTTAAGATGAAATCTAATTCACAAGTTTCAGTGCATAAACAGAACCAAAGAGTAAAATCATGTTGATGGAAAGTGAATTCAATTTTTGAATTTTAGGCGTTAATGATTTCAACATCTGTGCTGAAACCTGGAAGCAAATCCTTTAAAAGAAATTCAAAATCATTGAATAAGGCCCCTATTGGTGTTTGCATCACATCTGACAATAATGAAGATGAATTACTAATTTGCAAAAATCTGGCAATATGGTAAAGCATACAAAGTCACTTCTCTGCACTTAAGTCACTGGTGGTCCAAGGAAGGATCAACTTCCTGTGTTGGAGTCTGAAGCCTAAACTCAAGGCAGAAAAACCTACAGCAATCTGGGTTCCAGGTTTCTGGCTCACAAACCACAAAGCTCTAAACTTACTAAGCCGGAGAACTTTACCCTCAACATAGCCTCTGAAAACTATCTGCTTTTCTAATAGCTGCTTTCAATTTAGTTCGAAGAATTGATAATCGCATGAATTCATACCTTCAGCTGTTAGTAGATTTTAAAACTTAATGTGCTACGTTAACTCCTATTGTGCCAATTTATCTTGGGCAAGAGGGTTTTTTGTTGAACTCCAGCTAAGAAAAGGATTTACTAGAGAAAAGATAATCCAGTTTCATCGCCTTAATTATTAGCCTACCGTGGTGTGGTCCATTCAACTACATCAAACTATGCCACACAGTTTGGAAAATATGATTATGTCCCTTTTTCTATGTATGTATGCCAGGCATTCAATGACATTTTCACCTAAATACTGTCTAAAACAAATAGTTTAACTAGTGTTCTTTATGTGTGTAAGTAACAGATCTGATACTCAGTTTTTAACGAGTTATGATGACCAAATTAGGAAAAAATTTTGTTCTTTAAAAAAAAAAAAAGTTGCAGAATAGCTTAAAAGTACCATTTATATAAAAACTACTCATCCAGCAAAAAAAAAAAAAAAATCAGTAAGAACAGGAAGGAATGCTATCGGCACCCTTATAACCTGGAACAGCGCACGACAATCCACCTCCGCGACAGCCATTTCAGCTTCAGAAATGTGCAACGAACTTCTCCCTAGTTACAGTAAAAAGGATGGTAAATGTGAAACTATTTGGAAAAGCACAAGCACTAGACCACATTAGGCATTACTATAACTAAGGAAACCTGGTTTGGACAGTGATTTAAGCAAAGTTGCTGCGCTGTATTATACCAGGCTATAACAACTGATCTTTTATAGAGTTAGGAACCAATTAATGTACCCTGAAACTTTGTAGCTCCTTATAGTTTACACTTTGCTTTCATCTACCCTAATCTGACTTGAATTTGTATCCCAACAACTCTGGGAGCTGGGCAGAATAGTCATTTTTACTCACATTATGATGTGCTAAACATAACTGTCATCAATTTGAGATGTGATCATGTGAAATAATTGAGCCCAAAATGTGGTGGAAACAGTAATAATTGTAGCAAGGACAGAATGCTACTTACAATGTGCTATTGTATAAATGGGAGTTTGTGATGAAAATGACACTTTTTATTAAAAGTGATGTGCAAAACAAAATGAAGGGACCGCTATTCAAAAAAGGTACAAGACAGGTATTATTTAAAATGCTTTAGTACTCATTTCCCATAAAAAGAAATCTGGCATTATAAAAATACATAAAACAGTCGTGGGATTTATACCATTAATTTACATAAGATACCTTTTTGCATAAAACAACGTTATAAAATAGTTTAAAATGATATTCCTATATCAAACTTATTCCCTGTATAAATTTTTTATAACTTTTTTTGTAATTGTGGTTGATCTGTATAAATAAGGCAGTTTGTCCTTTTAGAATTCATAGCTCCATTTAAAAACATACGATTCTCTTTCTTTTAAATAAAATCCACTTGAGGTAGTATGTTAGAACAGTTCTTTGGTCCCATTTGGTCTATGTATCCAAGTCATAAGACTGAAAATTTGGAGTCCTGTAGTTTTCCAAGGTCTGTTTATAGGAACATGTGTGATTTTCTTCCTGAAAATCTGTCCTTTCAAATTTCCCATCTTCCTCAGCCTCAGAGTTCAAGTCTGGGGAAGCATGAGCCTTCGAGTGAAAGGCTCTTGGCTGACAGTCTGATGGCTGTTCACAGCTTGAAAAGGCATCCAGGTGAGGTCTCCTCAGAGGCTTCCCAAATGTACCTGAAACAAAGAAACCCCTTGAGTATATGGGTCCTTTGCTAGCATAAAAATCAACACGACATATTTCAGATGAAGCAGCATCTTACACGTTGGCATTAACCTGAATAACAGTTTTCTACAAGTTCAATTATGGTTAAAAAAAAAAACGTTGTCATGGAGTTGATTTTGACTCATGGCAAGCCCACCCCATATGTGTTAGAGTAGAACTGTGCTCCACGGGTTTTCAATGGTTGATTTCTTGGAAACAGATCTCCAGGCCTTTCTTCTGAGGTGCCTCTGGTTGGACTCCAACCGCCAACATTCTGTCAGCAGGCAAGTGCTTAACTATTGGCACCACCCAGGGACACCTCAATTATACTACTGAGGTCTGTATCTACGTATGGACAGAATGCTTATAGCACGGAGCTAAGGGTATTTGTACTCTCTCTTACACCCACTGAATAAATGAACCATTTTTTATCACCTCTCATGGCCTATATTAATTGTTGAGCAAAGAACTGCATAAGTTCCCCTAACTCCTAGCTTCAGTACTTGAAAGCTCACAATTCTCTATGAAGGGCATTTGAATAGTAACATAAAAATTAATATATGTTAACAGTAGAGTCGGAATCAACTCCACGGCAATGGGTCTGGTGTTTTAATATGTAGATGGTTTCTTTAAAGTAATCCTTATCTCTTGCCCTTTCAGCTTTAACTTTAGCGAACTTTTATTCAATTGACTCAAATTCTTGCCTCAGGCATATAAAACGTATTTTCACTTTTTTTCAAAAAGGAATGTAGGGGGACTCACTGGTTAGCGAACATTAAGCTTCTGTTAAGGGTGATGGAAAAATCTGGAAATGGATAGTGGTAATGGTTGAAAACATGATAAACGTAATTAATGTCCCTGAATTGTACAAGTGAAGAATGCTGAAATGGCAAATGTTTTGTTACATAAATATTTTCCACAAAAAAAAGCAATATAAATAATTATACCCTGACAAAACATAAAATTTCTTAAAAGCTGGGTAAAATACTTTAAAATTCTGCTTTTTCTTTTAAACAAGACAAGTTGTGGCTCATTTTCCAATATCTCCATTTAATGAAAAGATGATCTCAGTTCTTCAATCCATCATCCCCCTGCACTAAACCAAAAAGCCCACACTCGAATCTCGCTGCCAGCTAGTGCCTCACAGCAACTTGGGCTTTAAGGCTCCGAGGATCTCCTTTAAAAGGTAGTCCAGCTTGTCTGACTAGGAGTTGTTGCTAGGTAAGATTCCGTTTTCCACCCTTCTGCTGTGGGTGCAGTTATAAGCAACCAGACATACCAAACCACAATCATGCAGCGCACACAGCTCCACCCCAAAGCCTGTTGTAGTCCAAAACCACTTTTTCCACATGGCTGACAAGCTGAGGTCTTAAGTCATTTCCAAACTCTTGCTCTAGACTATACCACACACAGTGTTACCCAGAAAGCTCCTAAGGCTGTCTTAGCTATGGATTAAATACATAATCAAGTAAAATCAACCCCACCTCTGACTTTACTTTCAGAAACGTTTATACTAATACGATGCTGTGATTGCATCATATGAAAAACCCACTTTTCACGACTTTGGCATCTGAAGCTCTTGCTGCTTTCCCACATGCTACGTGCAGTACAGATGGGTCCGTAGTAAAACCGTAGTAAAGGTATCTAATAACTGAATAAACTTACCCAGGAAAGAGTTACTCAAAGTAACTGAAGCGGGTTCCAGATTTGTACTAAACTCTAAAGACGACTTGTTTAGACACAAGTTTTTCATTCCGGCTCCTTCATTTTGAGAGTAAGTAGAGTTAACCAGCTTCCTCACATGTGAGGGCAACCCGCCATTACTAACGCTGCGATCGCAGATTTCTTCTGCAGGATGAGGACATGGGTAGCACTCCTTTTTCTTTAGGTGACTGGGCTCACAATGGTCCATTAAAGCTTTTCTTGGGTCAGGACTGCACCCTTTTTAATTTTGGGAGAACATCACAGGGAGAAAAAAAATCAGCATTTCTAGAAGTCCCTCGAGGAAACAGAACAGTACTCTCACGAGAACACCACATACCTGCGTGATAGGCTTCAAAGGGATCTGAACCATACACGTTCCCCTTCAAGTACACGGGTCCTGAGGATCCCAAAAAGGGACAAAAAAATGGATCCGTGGCAGCTTCCACATCGGCTTCACTGCTGTTGTCAATGTGGCAAGTCCCTTTAAAACAGATATCATAGTCACTAAACCATTCTTATTCAATACCATTCCAATTCTCTCCAACTTTGGCATCTTCCATATTTATAGATGAAAGTTTTAGCTACAACATCATATAGAAGAAAAATTTGTAGACATTTACAGTTTTTCTTTAAACATATTGAGGCCTATGGTGTCCCTCAGTGGTGCAAATGGTTAAGCATTTGATTACTAACTGAAAGGTTGGCTGTTTGAACCTATCCAGACGTGCCTCAGAAGAAAGGCCCAGCAATCTGCTTCCAAAAGGTTATATATAGCCTTGAAAACCCTACAGAGTGAGGTTCTCTTCTGATACACATGGGGTCCCTATGAGTTGGAACCACTTGAAAGCAACTTTTTTTGGTTAGTTTTATTTTGGAGGCCTATGGATGCCTAGGTAGTGCAAACGGTTAAGCGTTCAGCTACCAACCAAAAGGTTTTCAGTCTGAATCCACCCACAGATGCGTCAAAAGAAAGGCCTGGGAATCTGCTTAGGAAAAGTCACAGCCACAAAAACCCTATGGAGCAGTTCTGCTCTGTAACGCACAGGGTTGCTATGAGTCAGAATCAACTCAATGGCTGCTGGTGGTAGTGGTGGTGGATGGATTAATAATTAAGTTTATGACATGTAATGACGACTTGATTACCATATTTTTACATAAATAGCACACACCTTCTATGTTTATTAGCCAATGGCACCTTCTCCCATGAGGTATTTTTGTAAACATGCTATGCTAACTTTTTTTTACAGCCAACACATTCAAAAAACTGGCATAACAGTGCTTATGAACATACTTCGAGGAGGGGGGAGGGTGCAGTTGGTAAACAAATGTAGGAGGCACATGTTATTTACGTAAAAATATGGCAGCCATTGTACTGGGTGCGTCAACCTTATTGCCAGCTCTACCTGATTTTTAAGAGAACCTGATTTGTCATGAATCCTACAGCCAAAGCAACCATGGTTTGAATCACATGATACCATCAACATTGTCCCTCCTTCTTCCAAAAGGTCAGACACAACCAGCACCAGGATGGTACTTGACCAATGCCCTCTTAACATCCAGCTCAAAGAGGAGCTCTGTCAAACAAATCCTTCCTCTCAGGCATTTGAGCTAAACAGCACAGAAAGAATTTGTTAGTTAGTAGAGACCCTAGGTGGTGTAAACGGTTAACACTCTTGGCTGGTAATCAAAACTCTGGAGGTTTGAGTCCACCCAGAGGGACCTTCGAAGAAAAGCCTGGAGATCCACTTCCAAAAGATCCCAGCCATTGAAAACCCTATGGGGCACACTTCTACTCAGATACACACGGGGTCAACATGAGTGGGGCAGACTCAACAGTAACTGGTTTTTTAGTGGACAAGGCAGTTGAAAGACAGGAGGTATTATCAGGGTCAAAGATGCCACAATGGGCCACATGTCTGAGAAGCAGAAACCTGACAGGGGAGGTGGTGGTCTCAGAGGGAAGGAAACACGCAGAGTGTGGCTCTGTAGAGCTCGTGGCCCCTAGGAACTGCTCTGAGTGAGGCCATCTCCGGCCCCAACTACATGCAACTCAGCAACATTATGCTCCCATTCTTCCCCTGAGGCTTTTACTGCATCTTTTCTGTAAACCCCACTATACTTGAGCAAGGTTAGTCTCTGCTCTTTGCCACCAAATAACTCTAACTAGGACACTCACTTTATTTTAAGCACTGCTCTTCTAATCCTATACCCTCTACTACTGCCTTTGACAGACATTCTGTCATTATTTAATTGTGTGTCTCCCCACTAAGTAATCTATGTTGTTGAGAACCAATCTCCTTCCCTGCTTCCCTCCAAACTACGGAGCCCAGCACAGAGATGTTCAGTAAATGTTCGTGGAAAAAGATGGTAAAATATTTGAAAATAACACCAACAACTTCCATTTGTTCGGTTCTTAACCTGCGGCACTCACTGTGTAGTGTTACATTATCATTTCATTTAGTTTTCATTACAACCCAGCAGGGTGAGTACTGTAATTATCCCCAGTTTACAGAAAAGAAAAATGAAGCTTAACAGAAGTTAAACAACTTGCCCACAGCTACACAGGGAGTAAATAACAGAAGCAGGTCTTGAACCTAGCCGGTGCTCCTATATTATGGTGCTTCCATCCTTATTCTTAAAACCACAGTTCTTAAAGCAATGGTCAGCAGTAGACTTCTCTAAGAGAATGATTTTAAATCATGTGACTTTTAAGACTACTAGTGAAACCAATTAGCATCCTTTAAGGAAGGAAAACGAAAAATACTTAGAATGTAAAGGAAGCATTATATCGCATGGATGAACTAAAATTTACCTAACTTGCTTGTCAGAAACAAAGATTTTTCTAGTATTTAAGAGAAGAGTATATGACTACATGGGGCCCTGGTAGCACAGTGGTTAAGAGCTCGGCTGCTAACCAAAAGATTGGCAGTTCAAATCCACCAGCCCCTCCTTGGAAACCTCATGAAGCAGTTCTACTCTATCCTATAAGGTTGCTATGAGTCAGAATCGACTTGACAGCATCGAGTTTTTTTTTTTTTTTTTGGTATACGACTATATAGTTTTAGTCTTGTTGGTAACCTTGAGCCAGTCTTAAATATCAGTGTATTCATTCCTTACGAAATATATTATACCCCAGCCTTCCATCTATGATCTCAACCTAAAACCAAACCAAACCAAACCCAGTGCCGCTGAGTCAATTCCAACTCACAGCGACCCTATAGGACAGAGTAGAACTGCCCCATAGAGTTTCTAAGGCGCGCGTGGCGGATTTGAACTGCCAACCTCTTGGTTAACAGCCGTAGCACTTAACCACTACACCACCAGGTTTTCCGATTTCAACCTCAGCCCATGTTTATTTTAAACACTTACCACTGCTGTCATGCTGTGTTAAGAAATATCCGCCTCCTGAGGAAGTGACAAACTGGTGGTGGCTTCCACTTTCTGAGGAGACATATCCATCCTGTCTGTCAGCTAATGTCCCCTGAGATGACAAATAACTAGGGATATCTGCTGGCAAGTTGGTCTCATCTGTAATCAAACAACAACATTTTATTAACCAAGAATAAGTGTAATTGCCCCACAGCTGTCCCTGATGAACAGTACACTCTGGTTTGGTTTCTGCACAAACCAAACGGGAAGATCTGCTCCAGCAAAACTGTATCGGTCATGTAGTAGTCAAGTTAAGGAAATTGGGGCTTTGCTCCTCTGCAAAGTATGAGCTGATCTCTACTTTATCCATGACTAGATGCCCTTCCCAAATTTCAGAAACAGCAAATATCTAAAAAGGTAAGGTCTTAAGAATTTTCACAGGGTAGTAGCTAACCAAGGAGCCCTAGTGAAAGGATGGTTAAGTACTCAGCTGCTAACCAAAAGGCTGGCAGTTAGAACCCACTGAGCATCTCCGTGGGCAAAAGACCTAAAAAGCTGGTTCTATATAGATTACAGGCAAGAAAATCCTATGGAGCAGTTCTACTGTCACATGGGATCACTATGAGTCAGAATCAACTGACATCTCACAACAAGACAGTACCTAAGCTCTTGAGCTAAGTTTGATTCTGCCGTAGTCCTTGCTTAATATTATTCATAAATAGATGAGTTTGTACATATTAATTAAATCACAGACCCTTCCCCACATATTATTCAAGTCCTACTTAAAGGTACACATGCACGCGCGCGTGCGCACGCGCGCACACACACACACGACAGCACAAAAAACTGCTGCAGAGAGTAAACCTCCTCACTGAAGAGGTGTTCATGGTTCTCCATGAGCATCTTGTGAAGGTGTCAGAGTGTTCCACTCTGTGATTTGGACTGTACCTCACAGGCCACACTATATTCCAGTGAGGTTTTTAACAAAAAATATTCATCTTTAAACACTGGATTTTGGGCTGGGGTGTTATTTGTAGCTGAACATATTTCTGCAGCTTGAAACAAGTGAGTCATCCTTCTGACATCAACTCAGACAGCGAGACATATATTCTAGAAGAAAATTTCTGCAGAACCACAAATACACATGACTGCTGTACCTGTGCCAAGCTTCTGTTTACACACCTGTGTTGGTAATGCTACAGTCCTCATTCCTCCGCCTTGTGTGGTATATGATGACCACCCACACGAGGGACGTGCCCACCACACAGCAAACCACCGCTATGATCACGACTCCCACGGTGGCCCAGCCATCATCGTCCAATGACGGGGCGGTCATCTGGGGGGAGTCGCAGGTGGGAGTGGGGATCACACTGAGGCGCACGTTGCCTCTCTCAGTTCCAAGGGTGTTAGACATTTCACATGTGTACTTGCCAGCATCGCTGACATCTGAATCCACAATAATGAGCAGCTGATTGCCTGCTGCAAAAAAGTGCCTTTCAGTTACCACCAAGGGGCTGTCATCTTTGGTCCAGTTCAGCCTAGGGGGAGGGCTACCTCCAGCAATGCACTGTAGGACGGCCGTCTCTCCTTTAGTGACAGTTCGGTCTAACAGAGGCCGCAAAAACGATGGTGTTTCTGAAATGACAATTTTTAAAAATTGTGGTAAATATGTATGTCGCAAAACATTTACCACCTCAACACTCCTCATGTGCACAACTTAGTAATCACGTTAATTGCATTCATCATGTTGAGGACAAGTTATGTTTTTAACTCCCTGAACAAAGGTCCCTGGGTAGCACAAATGGTTTGCACTCGACAACTAACTGAAAAGTTGGCAGTTTGAACCCGCCCAGTGGCACCTTGGAAGAAAGGCCTGGTGATCTGCTCCAGTAAAGATTACAACTGAGAAAACCCTATGGAACAGTTCACGGTGATGCATGGGGTCACTATGAGTTGGGGCCTGACCGGACAGTAACAAGTTTAAATGAAATTATACTTCCATATCATAAAACCTAGCACTTGAATTCAAACTGGAACCTAAAATATTTATTCTCCCACAACTTAATGGACACTTTCTTTTTAAGAGTCTAAACATACACAACATTTGGGATTTCATTATTCTGCTACCATTTACCCATAACAGCAGTCAAAGATAATATGGGGCTATTTTTATCACTACCCCCTCACTACCTCTCTTGCCAAGTTTAGGGAACTGGATGAGCGGGGAGGGAAGCAAAAAATTTCAGGCATTTAAAAAAAACAGAAAATGAATTTCATGCACAAGAGGATGCTGATGGATGAAAAAATCAGAACGCCTAAGTTTTTATACTGAAACATTCTAGTGCCAGATGTCTAGACCTTTATAAAACTCTGAAAATAATTTATTTTATTATTTAATGTCTTAATAGTTTACCATAATTAACTCTTTCAAAGATACATGTATGAGAAATCTGTTCACATTTTTTCAAGCACCTGTTTAGGAAAAGTTAAAAAAAAAAAAAAAGGAATTCTGATCTCCAGATCAGTATGGTAGGCCAGAGGCCCCTGGATAGTGCGAGTGGTTTGTGATCAGCTAAAATAAAGGTTAGTAGTTCAAACCCACCTAGCGCTGGCACGGAAGCTTTCTCCTGATCGGCTTCCTGGCAATCTGTTTCTGTAGAGATTACAGTCAGGGAAACCCTACGGAGCAGCTCTACTCTGACACACGCATAGGGTCGCCAGGAGTCAGGATCCACTCAGTGGCAATTTTTTGTATGGCAGGCCAAAAAAAGAGTCGATTCTTCCCAATTTGTTTATATGGCGATGTTCTTACACGTTCTTTACAGTGTTAACACTATTTTTGCAGAGTGCACAATGATCCCTGCACACCAGGAAAGCACTGGGATGGGGAAATCTCTTTTCCTTTTCCCCTCTGCTCAGAAAGGAGGGAGCAGATTCATCTCGCTGGCCACAGACTTTAACATGGAATGAACTTCCCAGCTTCCAAGCTAACGAGAAACCATTTGTTCTCTCTAGGAAAGGGCAGTGTCCTGTAGATCTTCACCCCTTAGCACTTAGGCACTTGCGTGAGCGAGTATCTTTAAGACTAATTTTATACCACAGAATCTTAAAAAAGTCACTTACCTAGGACGGTCAGAGTTGCGTTTGCAGAAATACTTCCTGCACTGTTTTGAGCTGTACAGCTATAGACCCCGATGTCCTCTATTTTCACGTCCACAATAAAGAAGACATCATCTTCTGGCATAACATGCATGCGTCTCTCCCTTGCAGCAGGGAAGTCTGTGCCCCCATCCTTCTGCCAGGCTATCTGAGGGGCTGGGTGCCCCACGGCAGCACACTCCAAGCGCGCCATGGCACCAGCGCGAATGGTAAGGTCCATGGGTGTCTTGGTGAACGAAGGAAGCACTGAAAGCAGGAGAAGAATCAAGGTGTTAGTACAATGGATTTTTAGAGGGTCACTTTCATTCCCCCTCTCCCCCTGCCCCCTTTTTTCTTTATGTTTACAACAGTCCGATTACATAGGGAAGGCAGGGGTTATTCCCAATTTAAGTAAAAGGAAACCAGGTTGCGATGGGGAGAGTATCTTGCTCGATGACAGTCAGGATGAAGCTCAGGTCATCTGATGTTCAGACCGGAGGTTTTTCTGCTATTTTCAGGTCATTTTTTAGTTCCTTCAATAATTAACTGTGAGATCTTAGGGAACTCACTCACTTCATGTATTTTGTTTTTTCTTTCCCACATTAACATTTAATGACTTTAGATTTGTTTTTCCCTATAGTTTTATACTCAAAATTGTGCCAGGACTCAGCAATCATTTGTTGAGTGAATGCATTAATGAATTATATCCATATTTTTCTAGCATGGTAAATACAAATGGTTAAACATTAAAGTAGCAAAGGTCCTATTGTAAAAACTGTATACCTGCCACATACAGCCAATGATGATATACTTTTACTAACATTTACTCTTGTTAGGTGCTGTAGAGTTGATTCCAACTCAGAGGCCCTATAGGACAGAGAAGAACTGCCCCATAGGGCTTCCTAGTATCTTTATGGGAGCAGATCACTGGGTCTTTTCTCCCCCAGAGTGGCTGGTTGGTTCAAACCACTGACCTCTTGGTTAGCAGCCAAGGGTTTCAAAAATTATGCTACCAGGGCTCCTTTTATTAACACTAGCTACCCTCTGTTGCATTTACTAAGCATTCACTACATTCTAGGTATTCTCCTAAGCCCTTTACAAACATTATTTTATTTAATGCTCCTGATACCCCTATAAAGGTAGATACTATTATCCCAAATTTAAAGATGTAGAAACAGAGGCACAGAGAGGTTAAGCAACTTGCCATGAGTCATACAGCCTAAGCAGGTGTGCCAGGATTCAAACCCAGATCTCTGAATTGAAGGCGGTGTGCTTTAACACTCTACTTTGTAGGCTCCCGCCAACAGACCAGAACATTGCAAACTCCCAAAGAGCAAAGTGCCTGGTTCATCACTGTGTTGTTCATCATGCTGAATACCTTGCTTTGAACATAATAAATGCTATTTAGAAATAGCCAAGAATTAATTCTGTGGAGTGGGAGTTGGGGAAAGGAAAAGTGAGGTAGTGAAACATGAGCTGAGAGGAGAGAATTTAGGAAGAAGAGAAGGAAAGGAAACCAAATGCTATCTGTCTCTAAAAATCGTCTTTAAATGCAAGAAGAAAAGTCCGATCACGTACTATTTACAGTAAGCTTGGCTTTGATGGAGTAGGATGAACCAAAGTGATTGGAAATGACACACTGATATTTCCCTTCACTGGTAAATTCCACGTTGCGCAGCCGAAGAATGGTGGTGTACTCCATCACCTCGCCACCTTGGGCCCGGAGGTGTGCATAATTTTCCATTTCAGCATCATGTAGTAGTTCATTGTCTTTTTTCCAAGCAAAAGTCATTGGGGAATCACTGCTGCTGGCAGCCGAGCAGATAAAACTCAAATTGGAACCTTTTATTGCCGACTGGGTTTCTGGCTGAACCGTGATCTGGGGTTTTGGAAAATCATCTGTTCAGAATGGAGAGGAGGAAACAAAACCATGTTAAGGCTCTAAAGTCCAAATGCTGCTCAAATGTGAACACCAAGAAGCTCAAAATAAACAATGGCTTAGGTCTGACCCTTAGTATATGTTTTACAGAGGGACTAGCAGTCCCAGTATTGAAATGATACCATGGGAGAGTGTTGATACAGCAATTCGTTCATTTCAAATACAGACTGAGACCTATTTATCCCTGTTACTGCCTAAGAGGGGACTGCAATTTTGGAATTATCAGAAAATCCAGTTTATGCCAGACCCCTTGCTTTTTAGAAATACAAGAAGAAATTACTTAAGAAACTTCCAGGCTGATGGGTCATCTTTGAATGTTACCTCAGGAACTACAATTTTTACCATGTTATCTACGAATACACCAAAAAACCAAACCAGCTGCTGTCATATTGATTCTGACTCATGGCGGCCCCATGTTTGTCAGAGTGAAATTGTGCTCCCTAGGGTTTTCAGTGGCTGATTTTTCGGAAGTAGACTGCCAGGTTTTTCTTCTGCTGTACCTCTGGGTGGACTTAAACCACCAACTTTGTGGCTAGCAGCGGAGAGCATTAACTGTTTGCACCCAGGGATTCCCTCACAAATAAGCAACAGCAAAATTAAGAACTTAATAGTGATAACATCACTAATCAGCCAAAAACACCCCATTTACCAAAAAGAGAACCAGTATTAAAACCCGCTGCCATCGAGTGGATTCTGCTTGTAGGACACAGAAGAACTGCCCCACAGGGTTCCCAAGGAGCGGCTAGTGGATTTGAACTGCCAACCTTTTGATGAGCTCTTAACCACTGCGCCACCAGGGCAAAACAAAACAAAAAAACTTACAGCAGAAGAAAAAGGATCTACAAAACTGTGAGACACTGGCTTTGGCCTGGAGTTTGAGCAGCCGATCAATCAAGCTGCTGTGCTACACTGTCCGAGCTACATTATAATTAGAGCTAAGCAACTCTTTCATTCTAAGCAGTTATTTTTGGTTCTCTATTACTGTTTCAAAAAGTTTATCTTGTGAACTTCAGTTTCTCAGAGGCAGTCTAAACCCAGAAAGAAGCATCTAGACCTACCAAAATAGCTTTTGTTTGTGTGAACTGCTGGATGGGGAGGATGCTCTGATAACGCTAACGCTAATTTCCGATGCCACGCTTGCATGCTGTAATCAAGATAGTTTCTTCTTATGCCTAATTATTCTGAAATTCTCATCTGGTGAATCAATGTTCTGACTGACAAGGGAGGAAGTGAAAATTCTATGGTTGCTGCACATATGTCTCTAAGTAAGAGAGAGTCCGCACCTTGTGACCAGAGAATTATGAAATGAGGGAAACCATGGGAGGAAATCGCTTAAGCCCTTATAGCTGAATGCCAGAAACTTACTCGGATCCAAAAGCTACAATAGAAGTCTTATTTCCAGAAACTACTGGCTCTGATTAATGCTGCAACTTAGCAAAATATATATTATTTTTTCTCTTGACCAAAATAAACAATCCCGAGCAAACCAGTTTTAGGTAAAATTTTAAACGCCGATGTAAAATAAAGGCTCTGTGATATCTTAACATACCTGTTCAAATTTAAGTAAATTTTGATTTCATGTTTTATACACACATTTATTTTTACAAAGGTCTTCGTAGCAGCTAATAGTAAACAGCAGTGGAGCGGAGTGGTCAGAGGTTGTACTAGTGAGATGAACACTCGTTTTTCGATTTAGATCTGCAACTAATTAGTTATATGAACTTTGGGGAAGCAGATCTCTAATGCTGAGATTAGATGCTAAAACAGTGTGCCTTAATCTTCTTTCTAATAAATTCAAACTTCCTGTTACTTACAGTGCTTTATTCAGCAATAGTTAAATGTTTACCAGCCCACCAATCATTAGCTAATATTCTTCCTTTCCAGCCCATACAAACAGCATCTGCACAGGGTTTACTTGAGTCTCTCTACAGGACTCGTGCACGTCCCCCAACTACCCCCGTGTTGGGAAGAGTAAGTAGCAGAATTCCCATTCTGTAAATGCAGAGACTGAGATTTAGACAATTTAAGTTAAGTAGAGAGGATAAGTCAGTGGTTCAGAACCCACCAGCTGCTCCTCGGGAGAAAGATACGGCAGTCGGCCTTAGTCTAAAGATTTACAGCCTTGGATGGAAACACTTTGGGGCAGTTCTACTCTGTCCTAATCAACTTGACGGCAACAGCTTTTGTTTGTTTGCTTGTTTTTTAGAGAGGATAAGACTATCCTCCAATTTTCCCAAGATCCAATACCATTTTCTCTGTACCAAACCACCTGATGCCAAAATAAAGATGAAGAAATTTTAGAAAACTCTCTTTTCCATCTGTAAAATTAGAATAATCAGCAAACTAGAGATCCATTTTGATGTACCTGGTAAAGGTAAAAGCTTTATTAAAAGAACACAAATCTATTCAAAACCATTATTCGGACAAATAGGAGGGGAAACAAAAAGAATGAGTAAAAGGAAAGGCAACTCACCACACACAAAGCCATCTGGGCTAACAGCAAAAATACTTCTTCCTTTTAGCAGCTGAGGATGGGCACAACTGGCATTTACAAAGCTCTGAAAGTTATTTTCTGCCACCCACTGTGGGAGCCATTTTAATTGGCAATCACACAAAAGGCTTGATGTATTTAAATGCCTGGGGAGAGTAATTACATTAATTTGTTTTGTATGAAATGCAGATTTCTACAAGTAAACTAAACTCAAGTAAATATTAACAAAGCAACGGATTTGGAAATCAAATACACATATCCCATGTAATTAATATTCTATAGTTCCTCTCAGAAGAAGCCCTGATGGAGCTATTAATAGTTAAGCACTTGGCTGCTAACCGAAAGGTCAGGGGTTTGAACCCATTAGCCGTTCTGTGGGAGAAAAGACCTGGTGAGCTGGTTCCTGTAAAGACATCAGCCTAGGAAGCCCTATGGGGCAGTTCTACTCAAACACAGAAGGTCTTATGAGTCAGAATCCACTCACTGGCACACAACAACAGTCCATCTTATAATGCAAGAAATGTTAACAAGGGTGATATTATTGTCCTACTGAAAAAGAAGTGCCAATATACCAAAATACCCTAAAAACCATTTGTCACTGAGTCAATTGCTACTCATGATGACTCCACGTGTGTCAGAGTAGAACTGTGCCCCAAAGGGTTTGCAATGGCTGATTTTTTGGAAGTAGATCTCCAGATCTTTCTTCTCAGGCACCTTTAGGTGGATTCAAACCTACAACTTTTTGGTCTGCAGTTGAGCACATTAATCATTTGTACCAACTAGGGACTTTTTTTTTTTTCATTCCAATCTTTAATGTAATCTAACAAACAAACTCCTTTTGTTTTCTGGTAGAAAAATTAAGTTACAACCTAGGATGACCCACCCCATGACAAGTTTCTCCCCACTACTTTATTTGAAAATCTTGGAAGGAAAAAGAAAGCTTACAATTGTTGAAGTTTCTTCATTTGTGAAAATGCATTGCCTTGTAATGACATGATTGCATTGTCGCTCAGGTCTCTGGAAAAAACAACCAAATTAAGTACATCAGAAGAAGATGTGGCCATTGTGTGTCTGGAGGCAGAATTCAGGCCCACATTATCGCCTTACTCACCAAACAAACAACTTACGCACTGCAGTGCATGAAGAAGGCAACGCCAGGAGGACCCACCACAAAGCCTGGGTTGAAGAATGGGGATACTTGTACCAGCAGCAGGTTCTCTTACGGTGAGAGATATGAACTATGTGCAAGTTATTTGACTTGTGTGGGCCCAACCTCTTCTCCTATGTTATTTTACTGTATTTCTCATTATTCAAAATTGGTAACCAATAATATCCTAAATACACAATTCCTCATAATTATGTTTTGAAAAACCATCCTTCCATTATATTCACTGTTAAGTGATTTACGTATATTATTGCATTTCTCACAACAACTCAAAAGAAGATGGTATTACTACCTTGCTCAGCCTGAAAGTATTTAAACCCCATTATTTTTAATCCCCAGACTTATGCTCTTGACCACTAGCTTATTCTGTCCACTACTGTAAACGCAGTAAGGTGTTCAGAAAAGACGTACTTGTTAAACAAACAAAAACACCCACTTCAGACAGCCCATTTATAAAATGAAGAGAATATTCTGGGCTGATTTTATTTTCAGCTTGTACTTACAAGTACTCTCCACAATGATTACTATTCCGAGTACTACCAGAGTATACAAAAGGGATTTTGATTGAAACAAGTGGCAAGAGAAGAATAAAGTAACTAGAACATGAGGAGAGAACAGGCTGGAAAAGTTCATGAATGTTTAGAAAACTGAAGCAGAGGGTTAATACTTCACTGATCCACTCACTAATTCCATTCACCCAGAAATAGAATGGAACAGATGACAAACCCTTTTGGCTAGTTTTCCTCTGAAAATAATTTTTTTCAATAAATACAGCACTACTGGTGTGTCCTTGCAAAACCCTGCTTTGCAGAATTATTCTACTGACAATCTGTGCTGCGACATTGTTGGTATGGCCTGTAGTCCACATCTCCCTCAATCTAACTGGTACAGTCCAAAGGCAACGACTAAATGGAGTTTACAGATCACAGCCAAATCTTCACGCTCAATACACAGCACAAATGACTGTAAATCAAACGTGTATTTTAAATTGTTACTTCTTTTGTCCAACTTAGTAGATTAGATTAAGGATTAGATCCGATTAGATTAGTTAACACATTAAAAATTCTGACTGTAAAGATTCTTTAATAGAGTAGACATATTCTACATTACTTTCATACTTTTACTGTACAGACGTAAAGTATATGTTGCTGTTGTTAGGTACTATTAAGTCAGTTCCAACTCGTGGTGATTCTATGTACAACTGAATGAAACACTGCCCAGTCCTGCTCCATTCTCACAATTGTTGCTATGTTTGAGCCTAGTGCTGCAGTCACTGTGACAATCCATCTCATTGAGGGTCTTCCTCTTTCTTGCTGACCCTCTATTTTACCAAGCATGATGTTCTTTTTCAGGGACTAGTCCCTCCTGATAACATGTCCAAAGTACGTGAGATGAAGTCTCGTCATCCTCACTTCTAAGGAGCATCCTGGCTGCACTTCTTTCAAGACAGATTTGTTTGTCCTTCTGGCAGTCCATACACCCATGGTTATATGCCGATAGTTGATTTAATTAGTCAAAACATGGTACTCATGTAGACTCTGACTCCTATCAAGGTTGGCTAGCTTTGCTCTCCTAGTGACTGAGAGTTCCTGAGTCCCTAAACGCCAATTCAAAAATGTGCGCAGGATTTACCGGGGGTGAAGGTGCAGATTTGCAGGCAAGAGACAGTGTAACGCAGGACACTGAGAAAGCGCCCAGGCTGTCCAATGGAATCAATGAACCCCCAGAACATCTGCTTCTTAAGTTACAAATAAGGATAATAATAGTTATTAAAAAGTTTGGTTGTGTTTTTTTTTTTTTTTGGTGAGGCTTAAATGAGACAATATATATACCAGGCATAATGCCTGGTACATTGTGGGTGCACAATAAATGGTAGTTTTGGTTTTTATTTTAATTAAATATATCCCCACTAAAGGAAAACAACCAAAAGTGAGCCCAATAATGGTATGTAGCAATGTCCATAAATGCAAAAGAAAACATGACTGTATGCTTCCAAAGACAGATGGAGACATGATAGGTAAATCTGTAAATATTATTTACGGTACCGAGAGGACGCTAACAGAATTACATTCTACTTTTTTATCTTTCATGAGGCATAAATTGATAACCATCTTAGACTATCTTAAAAAAAAAAAAAACTCCCCTGCCCCATAGGGTTTCCAAGGAGCGGCTGGTGGATTCGAACTGCCGACCTTTTTGGTTAGCAGCTGTAGCTCTTAACCACTGCACTACCAGGGCTCTAGAATATCTTTGGGGTGATTAAATTCCAGCTACTTACAGGTGTTCTAATGCATCCAAACCAGTGAAGGCTTTTTTGGTAATAGATCTAATCCGGTTTCCCTGGAGTATTCTGAAAAAAATTACATTGGAACAGTTAAAAAAAAAATCATTTGTAGGGGAGGTGCTCTCACGAAAAGAACCACTTTTTAAATCATCTGTGAACAATTCTAGTTTCTTCAAATTAACTACATATCCTGTGAAAATGTGTCCATGTCATCTATTTCAGTAATATAGTTCACCATGATTTTCAAAGTATACAAGAGAGAGCTTAGCAAAAACAGGTATTTCATAAATATTACTCTGATGGTTCGGTTAAGGTAGTGATCTTTCAAAGTCTTTTTAGGAATAGGTAGGAACTTTATTCCAAATAAATTACCCCAGAACTTCAATAAATACAACTGAAAATAGTGGAACGTTTCTCCTCACCCTTCCTCCCCAGGGGTGCCTTTATCTTCCACAGGGCTCTAGGGCTATATGGAACTCAATTTGAGAACCACTGGCTTAAGAAACATAGTTTAGTCATTTGCAAGGTCCTATTATGGTTTTTATTATGGTTAGATAGAAGTATCTTTTATCCTGTATTATCTGGAACCTACTACAGTGTTACCGGTGGATACTGGATCACCTCATTTAAAAATTCCTTTGAGTAGAAAGCAATGTAGAGGGTTTCAAAACGCTGACATTAGTAAGTGTACTAAATTTTATACAATGATCACCCCCAAAAGTCTACCTAAACCAAAACCCACCGGTGTCAAGTCGATTCCGACTCATAGCAACCCTACAGGACAGAGTAGAACTGCCCCACAGAGTTTCCGTGGAGTGCCTGGTGGATTCAAACTGCCGACCTTTCAGTTAGCAGCCGCAGTGCTTAACCACTACACCACCAGGGTTTCCCCAAAAGTCTAAGCACTCAAAATAATCTAAAATTATTATCCAGATATTAAAATAAGGTACACAACATAAAATGTTGAATAGAACTCTTTTACCCAATGAAGAAAAATCCCATCTTGCATAATAGCACTCATTCTGGAAAACAATGGGTAGCAACCAGATTATGCAACTATTTCTAAACTCTTTAAGATGTCAAACTGTGGAAATGACTTCAGCTAAGACACATGTTTTAGGTCAAAGAATGAGCCAAATTAGAAGACAAATCATACTCACAGCCGTCTCAGTTTGTCAAGCCCAGAGAAAGCACCATTCATGTCTTCAATAGTCCAGGAAATTTCATTGTTCTTCAGATCCCTAAGTAAAAAAAAAAGCTATGCTACTGCATCTAGTACCAGGTACTTACAAAAGATACGAGCATTCTCTCTAAAGCTATGATCGGAAGTCTAAGACCACTACTTAGGTAGGAGGTGATGTGTAATAAATTCGTCTTCATTTCCCCTATCATCTCTGCCTCTTTCAAAACAATGGAAAACGTTGTATCTCCCTGATATACCTTTAAAGTATAAAACACAGCATTTTAAGTGTTTGCCCAAACTCAGGACAGTTGTCCAATATAGGGGCTCGGGCCCTATTAATTTCTCTATCGAGATGACTAAATTCTGAAGGATTTACATAGTCTGAAAAATACATTAAACTTTCAACCACTGTTCCAACCACACAAGGAGGTGCTTGCCAAAGCATACAGCGTGTCTTTCAATTCTGTAATGCTTCAAAGAGTGAATGAAGCAAAAGTTTCTGACAGGCAAAAATCAAAAGCCCACTGCACAACATTAAATTAACATTTGAGAGATTTTTCAAAGGTCAATTAATTCAACTGTCTCTTCTTTCTCTTAGGACAGAGGCCAGGTCCCAGCTGTAACTGGCATTATCACCAGGCTTCTTCCTTTGCTGGCCTTTGTATACCCTCTCCCTTTTGGGGAATTTTTAATCTGCATTATATCAAGAAAAATTAGGGAATCTCAAATTGTTTCCCTCTGAAAAAAGAAAAGCCGTTACTAAATTCCTGGAGATCCTGATAGGGCACACGGTAATTACCAAAACAATCTGATCACTGTCCTTTTTAATTCTTTTAAGAATCACGTATGGATGAAATCGGCCTATTTTAATCAAACTGATCTGGGAAAGATTAAGACGCTACTTCTGAGGCTCTACACATTTCCTTCACAACAAAAGAAATATGCTTGGAGAGAAGCAGGCACATTTAGGAGCCAATTAGGTCCATGTACAGAGAGCAAAACGTGTAACTCACAAAGTCTTTAAACTGGAAAGGCCCCGGAAGGCACAATCAGCAATGTAGCTGACTTGGTTGTTTCCGACGAGCAGTGTATTTAGTAAGCTCAGGCCAAGGAAGCTTGAATCATCCAACCTCGATAAGTGATTGAAAGCCAGGTCCCTGCAAAGAAAAAACAAAAACAAATAAGAGTTTCAATTTTTCAATTCAACACAATGATTCGTTTTCCAAAAAACCCAGGTAATATAAAACCCAAAGCAAACCCAGTGCCGTCGAGTAGATTCCGACTCAGAGAGACCCTATAGGACAGAGTAGAACTGCCCCATAGAGTTTCCAAGTAGCGCCTGGCGGATTCGAGCTGCCAACCTTTTGGTTAGCAGCCGTAGCACTTAACCATTACGCCACCAGGGTTTTCCAGGTAATATAGGCAACTACAATGATCCTTATTTAAAACTCTGCTTTCTTAAGAATGCTGAGGTTGACATTATTTCTAATTCGAGTAATTAAAACAAAACACATTCTCTTTATCTGAACACGACCAGCGTTCCTTTAGACAATGTGCCACAGAACTGAAATGGCAGAGTTGGCATCAACGTATCACAACAAAAATATGGCTATGGTGCATGTGGGAGCAACAAAAAAAGCTGTCACCTTGGAAACTTTGTTATGAAAATTTCACAGATCAATGGTAAGAAGCGCATGCTCTGGCATGATCCCTGCTCTCAAACCTGAAGAGAATAAAAGGCTACTCACAGCTCGCTGAGTTTCTGGCAGAACTCCCAGGCATCAGGACTGATCCTGTTGATGGCATTTTGGCTGAGATGAAGTTCCTGCAGCATCAGCAAGCCATAAAGCCAGCCTTTGGTAATCTCTGTGAGGTTGTTATGGTCCAGCTGCCTATGTTTACAATAGGAACCAACAGTAGGATCAAAAGTTTATTATCTCGTCTCTTCAAAGGGGACATATGATTACAGCGTATTACATGTTCCTATTGTTACCAGAGGTTTAGCTTTTATTCTATGAAAATATCAGCAAAAGATACTATGTGTTTCTAAATCCTCAATCACCACGACCCCCCCCCAAAAATTAAATTCTAAATACTATTATAAATTATGAGATTTTCACACAGGCTTTCAAACTAGAGTTACTGCATGTTCCCTGAGCATTCTATAATCATACCAACTAAGTGGGAATTGGGATAACCAACACTTACAAGATTTCCATGTTGCTCAGCCCCCAAAAAGCTCCATCCATAAGTTTTGTTACTCCATTTCTCTGCATTTTCAGGGACTTCAGAGCACCAAGCCCTTGGAATGTGAGTCCATCTACATTTTTAATCTTGTTTCGGTTCAGTTCACTGCATTGGATATTACAGTTAAACAGTTTATAAGATAAATTCTGGAGGTAGTAATAAAACGTGACACGGCTACAACATAGGTAAACCAGTCAACGTTAAATTATATAGAATGTTTTAAATTTCTAAACATTTTCATTGGGAAAAATTTTGGTTTCCTAGCAGTGAATAAATTTCCTTCTGAAATGTGAGGTTTATTTTGGGAAGAATAAAATACAGATATTCGACTGCAGTTTAATTTCTAATCTAGTGCCCACTCAGTATAGAAGTAAACTGATTAGCACTTGTTTTAAATGATCTAGAACGAGAACACTGAATTTTACATTAAAACATGAGCTCTTTTCAGGAACACAGCCATCAAGTTTATCCTGTTCCATCTGCTTACAAAAGCTGGCTTTTATTTTTCATGATTCTTTTTATGTTTGTTTTTTCCTTAAGATGGAACCTTAAAGTGTAAACCCTGGTTGCACATTGGTAACATCTGGGGAGTTTTAAAAATTACTGGAGCCGGGATCCTAAACTCAGAGGCTCTAATATAACTGGTCGAGGGTGTGGCCTGGGCACTGGGATTTTTAAAAGCTCCCCAAGTGTCTGTAATGGGCAGCCAAGTTGAAAACCACTATTGCAGGAACCTGTTCACAGATCACTCTCCCATTATTAACGAGACGGTGCTTTACAGCCACTTAAGCTATCAGAGCCTCCTGGAGTTGTCAGTATTATTCTCGTAAACCACAGCTGTTGAGAGTCCCCGTAACTTCTTCAGTGCCACAATGATGCCTTTGTAAGGAGGGTGTTCAATGATTACACTGTGCACTCTTTCAGTAACAACCTAACGTGTCTTGTCAGGCAGGAGCTTGCACCCGGTGACTTTTAAAATTCTTTCCAATTCAGAGATTCTACAACTCTAGTTCTCAAAGCAAAGGCAGCTACATCCTTCCTTCTAACCTCCTTTTGCTACACTGTGATTTTTAGGGGACACTGAGGGCTTATAAGAGGTGAGGAAATAATATGTAAGAAGCATTTTACTCACAGGTGCTGCAGTTGGGGAAGTTTAAACATCTTGGGTGGGATAGTTGAGAGTCGGTTCCTGTTCAGCTTCAACACCAAGAGTGTGTTGGCCAAATTGTCAAAACAACCAGGTTCCATGGATGTGACCCGGTTGCTGTTGATATACCTGTTGAAAGTGTGAAGATAAGCTCCTTCTTTCTGATTTCTTTGGGAAGGTATCTGTATCGTAAAGAATCTCCAGACAACCTAACCATCATTTTCAACAATTGACATTTAATTACTATTTAGGACCTAGAGACCAATATTTAAAAAAAAAAAAAAAAAATCCGTTTACACCAAGTTGATTCCAGCTCATGGCGACCCTACAGGGCAGAGTAGAACTGCACCACTGGGTTTCCAAGGAGCAGTGGTAGATTCAAACTGCCAACCTTTTGGTTAGCAACCAAGCTCTTAACCAGTGCACTATCAGGTTGATTAATACATACTGCCAGGGAGTTACTGGAGTATTTGAAGATTACAAAAAAATTGTCAGAGCTATTTACCTACTTTTTATGAAATCTATTTATTAATAAACCACAGCAGCAGTTGAATTTTAATTATTTTTTTAAAAAAAAGTGCTTGTTACCCCATATAGTTTTCCTAGCATTTACAGGACATTAATTTTTATAATCTAAGAGTATAAGAATAGAACGAACATTGTGGTTATTTGGGCTTACGGCAGGCAAATTACAAGCCAATGAAAATGTTACATTTTGGATCCACCAGCGGTAAAACAGGCTGTTTATTCCATCTTAAAGTTTATGTTTTAATTACAACACCATATTTTCATTCTGGTTTTTGTTGTTAGGTTCTGTCAAGTTAGCTCCGATTCATAGCGAAAGATGTATTGATAAGGGATATAAAATTAAAATAGGCATCTGACTTGAAGTAAAAATGGCTCAACTAATGCTATGGCCCACTGTAACCTTTCACACAGATTCAAACCCTGCTGCTTGGGAATCAACCTCATCATTAAGGAAAGCTTTCCTTGGGGTCAGGGGTCTGTAACCAAAATCGCTTTGTGTTAAATTTCCCCAGGATATCTTATGTTCTGGGTGAGGTAATGTTTATTAACAACCTGTCCTGACAGTATCATCGTGCCATCGTCATGCCGTTGTTTTGTGACAGTCATGAGATCCCATCTCAACCATATATCTTGTAATTATGTGTTTTAGCAAATCAACATATTCCAGTTGTATTAGTGTAACCAGTAATGTTAAAAAACACACTTTACTCTCTTGCACTTTTGACTGACCTCAATCACTGTAAACCAATCAGAATCATCGTGCTTTGTAGTTCCTCCTATGGTACTATAACTAGATATGGGTTTTCCTGAGATTCGGACCTTGAGGCTTTCATGTTCCCCCATTCGAATGGTACCTTGGCTTCAATAAATCTCTCTGATTTACTTTAACAAAGGTGGAGAGTCTTTTCTCTACAGTGGTATAAAAAAGGAAACACTGCCCAGTCCTGTGCCATCCTCAAAAGCATTGATATGTTTGAGTCCATTGTTGCAGTCAATACTTTCATATTTAAAAAAAAAAAAGTTAAAGAAAACTTCACTTACAGATACTTGAGTTGTAGGGATGGAAATGCCACTTTAAGTGCTGAAATATTATTGCCGCTCAGGTCCAAAGTTTCGAGGGACTGGAATTGTTTCAGATGTTCAGGCACTGTTTCAATAATTCTGTTTCCAGCCCTGGAGTTTGAGGATAGCACAGGTAACAGGGTTAACGGTACAACAATTTGAAAGCAGAAAACTATTTTCTATTTCCAACTTGTTCCTTGGAAATATGAAAAACTGGCATTTCTGAAGAGAATTTTCAAATGTTAAACAGCAATACCATGGACCCTTCCATTTTGCATTAAATAAAACCAGTTGCCATCGAGTTGATTCTGACGCATGGCAACCCATGTGTGTTCAGAGCAGAACTGTGCTCCGTAGTTTTCACTGGCTGATTTTTCTGAAGTAAATCAGCCTTTCTTCAGACATCCTCCAGTGGACTTGAACCTGCAAGGTATTGGTTAATGACCTGTAATAATGTTTTGTTTGTAGTAAGCCAAAACCACAAAACCCACTGCCATCGAGTTGATTCCGACTCATAGCGACCCTATGGGACAGAATAGAACTGCCCCATAGGGTTTCCAACGAGTGGCTGGTGGGTTTGAACTGCTGAATTTTTGGTTAGTAGCCGAGGTCTTAACCATGATGCCACCACGGCTCCTTCGTTTATAATAGTTTTTTCAATATTCAAAGCCCTGAAGCATGTCCACTGGTTTTAAAGACTATGACAGTATGTTGAAAGTTGCCATTTCTTAAAGGAAAAGGGCTCTCTCAAGGCACCTGTATTATGCAAGTCTCTCGGTGGTGCGCGTTGCCTGCACCACCGAGAGACTTGCATAATACAGTAACTCATAATTTTAGAACATATGAAAAACATTCCTATCTAGGTCCAGGGTAGAAGTATAATAGCTATGGTCATCTAAGTGATATGCACTTAAAGAGAATGGTCTGATTTTTCATTGTTTTTGTTGGTGGTCCTTCTTCCTTCTCATCTTATTAAGCGATATGTGAACACTGAGCTGGCACGTTAGGCACTCATGTTATTTCCCTATTTTTTCTTCTTGATTTCTAACCTATTTCTAATTTTCTTTTTGGAAAGAAGTCACAATACTGGTGCCTTGAGAGAGCCCTTTTCCTTTAAGAAATGGCAACTTTCAACATACTGTCATAGTCTTTAAAACCAGTGGACACGCTTCAGGGCTTTGAATATTGAAAAAACTATTATAAACGAAGAAGCCGTGGTGGCATCATGGTTAAGACCTCGGCTACTAACCAAAAATTCAGCAGTTCAAACCCACCAGCCACTCGTTGGAAACCCTATGGGGCAGTTCTGTTCTGTCCCATAGGGTCGCTATGAGTTGGAATCAACTCGATGGCAGTGGGTTTTGTGGTTTTGGCTTACTACAGACAAAACATTATTACAGAAGAAATAATTCCTGGGAGTAATTAGATTAGATTAATGTATTTTTATTAGAAGTCTTAAATGCTTTAAAGACCAGACTGTACAGTCCAACATGGCAGCCACTAGCCTCATGTGGCTATTTAAATTAATTAAAATTACATACAATTTAAAATTCAGTTCCATGATCAAACCAGCCAAATTTCAAGAGCTCAGTACCCACATGGGACTCGTGGCTAACACACTGGACAGGGACATACAGAACATTTCCGCCACCTTGGAAAATTCTATTGGTTCGGCATTATGCTAGACTATAAAGAAGAAAAAAAAAGAGGCCAAGTCAAAGCACTTAAAAAGTCATCAATACAACAGCTCTCAAGGGAAAATTCAAATTTAAATGACAATGTTCCTAGAAAACAGGAACCAAACAGATATGGAAGCCATGTTAATTGAAACTGGTTGAAATTAGGTCAGGTAACTTGGTCTTTTAAGACCATCATTTTACAGATGAAAATAATATACCAAGGAAGAAAGACTGCAAAGATAACATCTACCTAAAAATCACAGAGCAGTAGTCTCTTCACAACCTGAGGAAAAATGAAACAGTCTGAGACCCCTAAGCAGAATGCTCTATGCTATACAAGTCACCCGCTCCTCAAATGTCAGTGTGTCATACTGTGGTGACTTGTGTGTTGCTGTGATGCTGGGAGCTATGCTACCAGTACTTCAAATACATGCAGGGTCACCCACGGTGGACAGGGTTCGTTGGAGCTTCCAGACTAAGACAGACTAGGGAGAAGATCTGATGATCTACTTCTGAAAAACTGGCCAGTGAAAACCAAATGATTAGCAGTGGAACATCATTGGCTATAGTGACGGAAGATGAGCCCCTCAGTTTGGAAGGCACTCAAAATAAGACTAGCAAAGAGCTGCCTTCTCAAAGCAGACTTGACCTTAGTGATGTGGATGGAGTAAAGCTTTCAGGACTTCCATCTGCTGATGTGGCACAACTCAAAATGAAAGAAACAGCTGCAACCATCCATTAATGACAGGAATGTGGAATGTAAGAAGTTTGAATCTAGGAAAATTAAAAGCTGTCAAAAGTGAAAAGGAATGCAAAAAGATCAATATCCCAGGCATCAGTGAGCTGAAATGGACTAGCACTGGCCATTTTGATTAGACAATCATATAGTCTACTATGCCGGGAATAACAAAGAGGAATTGCATCACATTCACTGTTAAAAAGAATACTTCAAGATCTATCCTGAAATATAACGCTGTAAATGACAGGATAATAAGCTATACGCCTACAAGGAAGACCACTTAATATGACTATAATTCAAATTTATGCACCAACCGCTAATGCCAGAGATGAAGAAACTGAAGATGTTTACCAATTTCTGCAGTCTGAAATTGATCAAATATGCAATCATGATGCACTGATAATTACTGGGATTGGAATGCGAAGTCAGAAACAAAGAAGAAGGATCAGTAGTTGGAAAACATGGCTTTGGTGACAGAAATGATGCCAGAAATTGCATAATAGAATTTTGCAAGTTCAGCGACTTCACTGCAAATACATTTTTTTCAACAACATAAATGGCAATTATAGAATTATACAGAAATCGAATCCAATAATCTGTGGAAAGAAGCAATGGAGAA
Source organism: Loxodonta africana (assembly GCF_030014295.1). Lineage (NCBI taxonomy): Eukaryota > Metazoa > Chordata > Mammalia > Proboscidea > Elephantidae > Loxodonta > Loxodonta africana. The sequence continues at coordinate 78,359,957 of NC_087345.1, read as the reverse complement.
GCTCAACATCATCAGTGAGAACAAGGCCAGCGGCTGACTGCAGAACAGACCATCAATTGATCACATGCAAGTTCAAGTTGAAGCTAAAGAAAATTAAAACAAGTCCATGAGAGCCAAAGTACAACTCTGTGCATATCCCATCTGAATTTAGAGAACATCTCAAACACAGGTTTGACAAACTGAACACTAATAACTGCAGACCAGACAAGCTGTGGAATGATACAAAGGACATCACACATGAAGAAAGAAAAATGACATTAAAAAGATAAGAAAGAAAGAAAAGACAAAAGGTGAAGTCAGAATAGGCTCTGAGGCTTGCTTTTGAATGTAATGTATGCAAACACCTGAAGTTAGAAAATCAAAGAGAAGAACACACTCGGCATTTCTCAAGCTGAAAGAGCTGAATAAAAAATTCATGTCTTGCAATAGTTAAGGATTCTAAGGGCAAAATATTGAACAACACAGGAAGCATCAAAAGAAGATGGAAGGAATACACAGAGTAACTGTACCAGAAAGAACTGGTCGATGTTCAACCATTTCAGGAGGTACCATATGATCAAGAACCGATGGTACCGAAGAAAGAAGTCCAAGCTGCGCTGAGGGCACTGGCAAAAAAACAAGGCTCCAGGAATTGAAGGAATACCAATTGAAATTTTTCAACAAATGGACGCAGAGCTGGAAGTGCTCATTCATACACCCTAAGAAATCTGGAAGACAGCTATCTCTGGCCAGCAGCTGGAAGAGACACATATCTGTTCCCATTCCAAATTTCCAGAATGTGGAAATTATTGAACGATATCATTAATATTACACACAAGTAAAACTCTGAAGATAATTCAGAAATGTTTGCAGTAGGGCATACACAGGGAACTGCCAAAAATTCAAGCTGGTTTCAGAAGAGGATGTGGAATGAGGGATATCATTGCTGATGTCAGATGGACCGTGGTTGAGAGCAGAGAATACCAGAAATATGTTTATCTGTGTTTAACTGACTATGCAAAATCATTCAACTGTGCGGATCATAACAAATTATGGATAACACTGTGAAGAATAGGAATTCCAGAATGCTTAACTGTGTGTATGTGGAACATGTACATAGACCAAGAGGACCCAGCCTTTTGAACAGAACAAGACGATGCTATGCAAGAAAGACAGGCATCAGGGTTATATCCTTCCACCATACTTATTTAATCTGTATGCTGAGCAAATAATCCAAGAAGATGGATTATATGAAGAAGAATGCAGCATCAGGATTTGATGAAGACTCAATTAACCACCTGTGATATACAGATGACACAACCTTGCTTGAAAGTGAAGAGGACTTGAAGCATTTATTGATGAAGATCAAAGACCACAGCCTTCAGTATGGATTACACCTCAACATAAAGAAAACAAAAATCTCATAACTGGACCGATAAACAACATATTGATAAATGGAAAGAATACTGAAGTTGTCAAGGATTTCATTTTACTTGGATCCACAATCAATGCCAAAAGTAGCAGTCGAGAAATCAAACGATGTGTTGCAATGGGCGCATCTGCTGCAAAAGATCTCTGTAAAGTGTTAAAAAGCAAAAATGTCACTTTGAGAGCTAAAGCGTTCCTGACCCAAGCCATGGTATTTTCAATTACCTCGTATCCATGTGAAAGCCAGACAGAAAATAAGGAAGACCGAAAGAGAGCTAATGCATCTGAATTATGGTGCTGGCAAAGAGTACTGAATATATACCATCCACTGCCAGAAGGATGAACAAATCTGCCTTGGAAGATGTACAGACAGAATGTTCCATAGAAGGGAGGATGGCAATACTTTGTCTTAAGTACTTTGAACATGTTATCAGGAGGGACCAGTCCCTGGAGAAGGACATCATAGTTGGCCAAGTAGAGCGTCAGTAAAAAAGGGGGAGACCCTCAAGGAGATGAATTGACACAGTAGTTGCAACAACAGGCTCAAACCAGGTCTTCAAACAGATTCGTTCTTATTTGAACTCCTGCTGAGAATTTTTGTTTCCAGCTCAGATATACTGAATCAGAATCTATATTTTAACAAAATCCCCAGGTGATTCTTATGTATAACTTCCTGAGAAGTTGTTAAAAATGCAAATTCTCAGCAAGGAACTTGTTACAAAATGCAAATTCCCAGCAGGGGTTTGAACCAGAGGAAACTGGTTGGGAGCCCCATCGAAAATACAGCAAGGATTGTGAGGCTAGTGCAGGACCAGGCAGTGTTTTGTTCTGTTGCACACAGAGTTGCCATGACTCAGATCCAACTCGAAGACACCTAACGACAACGAGAAGTTGCACAATGGTTTTTCTACACGTAGTCTGCCATTAAGCTTCATTTAACAAGAAAAATATATAGTTCTTACTAATAATTGCATTTCTACAGGGTTTTGAGTTTATTAAGCTTTGCCACATTACCACAACTGACAGACCTCACGCCATCTCAGAAGGTATACAAGACCAATGCTGAATCCCTGAGTTGGTTGCACCTCTTATACATTTTCATAAAATCCTATGCTTTGAACTGATATAGCACTTGTAGACTGGTCTTCTCCACCATACTGCAACCTCCATAGAAGCAGGCACTCTGTCTATTGATCTGTCTTTACCGGAATGTGTACAGAATCCAATAATTTTGAGTACACATTAGACGCCAAACCTATGGAGCATTTTTCATATATTATGCCACTTAATCATACTATTTCTAGGATGTTAATATTATAAATAATTTTAAATTAGGAAACTAGGGCTTTTAATCTGGCAAGTCCAAGCACTCCCAAGTCACCTCAGAGAGTAAGTGTGGACTGGCTTGAAGATATTTTTGTAATAAACTTCTTATACAGAAAAGTACCTCCAGAAAGACCTACTACTTCCCACCCTGCAGAAATGCTGAACTTTCTGCTTCGAACTAACATGGCTCACTGAGTTATCGTCTTGCCAACAAAGCATGTCCCAGAACAGAGGCGCTATCACTCTGTGCTTGCATCTGAAGGAGATGAGAGAAATAAACTGGGGTTTGCATGTCCTCAGCATTCACCTAAGTAGAAGGCAGACTTCCTGAAAATGTGCAAGTGCTAGGTGCTTTTTTCTCCACAAGAAAGAGAATCGTAACAGGGTAAGGGGGAACAACTTGTACCATTTGTATATTTAAACAACAACAAACTAACAAAACTTCTCAGAATACTGTTAAAACCCTCTATATGCCACTTTTAATGAGGCAGGGATGGCTCAGTGATAGGACTCCAGCCTTCCATGTGGGAGACCTCGGTTCAATTCCCGGCCATGCCTGTCATGAGCAGCTACCGCTTGTCTGTCAGTGGAAGCTTGTGTGTTGCTATGATGCTGAGGAGGTTTCAGCAGATCTTCCAGACTAAGACAGACTAGGAAGAAGGGTCTAGTGACCTGTTCCCAAAAATCAGCCACTGAAAACCCTATGGAGCACAACAGTTCAATCGACACTGATCATGGGGATGGCACAGGACTGGGCAGTGTTTCATTCCATTGTGCATAGGCTGCCACGAGTTGGGGGCCTACTTGATGGCAGCTAACAACAACAACATGTCACTTTTAAGGACTGTGGGGGACTGTCATTTTTGATCTTTAAAATCTAAGTTATCAAACAATCTTAGCTTTTTTTAGGAAGTAATCCTATAGAAGAGAACAAGAATAGGCTACACAATGCCCTAAGACCCCACCTTTGTCTGTGATAAAGTTAAAAAAAAAAAAAAAGAAGAAGGATTAGCAGTCCCAAGTACAAGGCATGAAAATCAAGCCCCTCAAATTCTCATAAAGTCTTACTGACTTTGTTTGGAGTCAAGTCAGCCATGACCTCTGATTGTGACCACTTCCCACATCTGGATTCACCAGTGAATAAACTCCTTGATCTAGCTGTGAGGTACAGAGTAATGCAAGTGAGACAATTAGTCAATTTCTAGGCCCCGGAGATGGATTCAGTCCAAGAGACAAACCATAGGCCTTGGGGTCAGGGTGTGTGGGTTAAAGAAAACCACACTTTGGGGGACAAAAAAAATCTCTTAAATACATAACCCAAATGTTTGCATTACCAGGATGTCCTCCCACAAACACTGCAGTAACCGTGAAGTGCCCCTCTCGCTCCATCTCCCACCCCTGTCCCCAACCACTACCTCCCAGCAAACCCTGCATCTGGTTTTGGCCCCCAGGACGTCTGAGACTCATACAGCTATACTTGCATTTAACGACGAAAAGAAAATGCTTAGCTATAGACTTCTGCAATAAATGGAACAAATTAGCTTTTCATGGGAACGGAGGGGGAGACCCACAGGTGTCTATCACATTGGTCAAATAAGGCTACATGTTAGATAACAGGCCCTACAATCTCTGGTTTATATGTTCGTTTGTTTATAAGGTAATTATGAACAAGGTATTAAAACTGCCAATTACTTGAGTGACGAATAAAATTTTCCTTGCAGTAAAAGTATGCTCCAGCCAAAGCCAGCAATTTCCTGAGCTGCACACCTTCTAAATTGCAGTGTGAAAGTGCTCAGTTATAGACGGAGCGTGGACAGTGCCGTCTTTGTTAGCCCTGCTTCCCAGCACAAAAATCCCTTACAACTGCCAGGATAATAGGTCCTGTATCACACCGTTTTAAATCTGTCCTAATGGAACCAAATTAAACCCAAATACTAGTTTCATGTTAGCTCTCAGACTAACTGGCAAATAACCACCTGATATGTACCAGTTTTAAAAACAAAACAACTTGCTTTATATCATGAAAGAGGTTAAAAAAATAAATAATAAAAAAAAAGATAACTACGTTAAAAAAAAAAAACCTAAATTAAAAAATCATCTGATTACCTAAAACTCTCAAAAACTTATTTCATGGAGTGGATCACAAACAGGCACTTCCAGAAGACAAAGATTCAATTCAACCCCAGCTTTATCTTTCTATCAAATATGGATAAATGTCAAAATTGATCACACATTAAAAGTACTTCAGTTAACATTTTTGGCAGGAAAAGTACAACACTTCGACCCAAAAGACTATGTGAATGCCTTTTTCCGTTACTTGAGTTAATATGAAAATGCCATCTTTTCATTGTTCAAAAATCACAGTGTGGTGCTGTAAGCATTTGGAAGGCATTTCAATCTTGTGCAAACCCATCTTAGAGACGAGGAGAAATATTTTGGTCATCTATGTTTGTTGACAGTACAGGGAGTTCCATGGTCAAACTCATTGCTGAGGCAAAGCATAACTAGTCCCTTGGGGACAAAACACTGGCCCGGGGGCTTGGCTGGACACGGACAGCAGATGGCTCCTTCAGGCTTCTAAAAGGCCACAGGACAAACAGGAGTCCCTGGTATTCTAGCCTTGTGTTCTCAGGCTCCGCATAACCGTTTCATTTTGTTGACAATTTCACCTTTTAGCCAGCTTTGCCAAATACCTTTAATATGAAGAGGCAAACATCAGCATTTTTGCATGGCAATGTTTACTGTAATGGGCTGGATATTTAACAAAGAGCAAGGTAGTATGGTCCCTCACCTCAGGGAGCTACGGAAAATAGGCAGGTAAATGGGAAACGTCTAGAGAGTGACAAGTGCTATGATAAGGAAAGAAATTGTTGTTGTTAGCTGTCATCAAGTCAGCCCCAACTCATGAGAATCCCATGCACAACAGAACTAAGCACTGCCTGGTCCCGGGCTATCCCTATGATAAGTTGTAGATGGGACCTTTGTGACCCTACAGGTTTCACTGGCTAACTTTTGGAAGTAGATTTCCAAGCCTTTCTTCCTAGTCCGTCTTAGTCTGGAAGCTCCGTGGAAACCTGCTCAGCACCACAGCAACATGCAAGCTTCCACTGACAGACGTGTGGTAGCAGTGTGTGAGGTATACGGGCTGGGAATCAAAGCCAGGTCACTCACATGGAAGGCGAGAATTCTACCACTAAGCCACTAATGCCTCACGAAGGAAGAAAAGTGCAATGGAAACAGACAGGACAGGCTCCTAAGGAGCCTTGGGACGGATGTTAGTGGTCAGCAATAGGAAGTAATAGCTATGCTGACATCTGAGGGACGAGGAGGTAGACAGCAGAGGAGAGGGGAGGCAGGTGTCTCAAGTAGAGGCAAAGTCATGCATCAGGACTTAGGAAAGTGAGAGCAAGGTAAGGCTTCTTGCCTTTGAGGAAATGAAAGGATGACTCGATAGCAGGAGTATAGAGTACACAGAGTGTGCAGAAAGATGAAGCTCAATAGTTAGGTGGCTGGGAGGAGATGACAGACAGTAGGTCAAGGAGGCCGTGAAAACCAAGTTAAGCATTTGGTCTTTATCTCTAGTTCAACTGGGGAGGGGACTGAAGGGTTTCAAATGGTGAAGTGACAAGATCAGATGTGCATCGTAGAATGACCGTTCTGGCAGCAATGAGTAGGAAGACTGGGTGGGGCAAGCAAGACCAGGTGTAGAAGCACCATGTGGCAAGCTCCTAATTCAATGCAGAGGACAGATGGTGATGGTTGGGATAACAGTGACAGTCTGCCTAGACACCCATGCTGGGGGAGAAGCACCACTCTTCTAGTTTCCCAAGGCACAGACTATGCTTTCTCCTCCCTGGGCGTTATCAGCTCAGGTCTCCAGCTCCGTAGCCTCAGGGCACAGGGGCCCAGTCCAGCACTGCTTAGTTCCCATTCACTCTCTCCATTAACATTGTGTTTTGTGTTTCTGATATGGGAGTCTTTCCAAAGTATGGGACCCAGAGCAGAACCCAGTAACCCAGTGCCATTGATCTCCTCTTATTCAGGTCTGAGATGGTACTGGCCAGAAAAGCACAATCCTGGCATTTTAATGTCTGTAGTCACTAGAAAAATGAGTAAGTATGCGAGTTTTTTACATAAGAAACTTGATCATTTGTTCTAGTATTCTGAACACTGTACTGAACATAAATCCCGATTAAATTACTAGCCATAAAATATAACTTAGGAGGTCAGTGATACGGCCACTTAGTAGGATGATGCTAGGTTCTATTTTTTGACTCACTGTGATCTCCAGAAAGCATTAAGTTTCTTGAAAAGACCTTCATGAACTCATAAGTGGATATAAATGTTGTTAGTTTACTGCCAGAGTTTGAAAGGAGAATCACAGAGTAGAATATTCTTTGTTAGTAAGAAACCAGAATATCAGGTTCTTTCACACTGGAATTCCTGAACCAATCAAACCATAGCTTCTGAATGAATAAGAAATATCTCAATAGCTTCAACTGTCTGCTACCTATTGCACAAGGTAACAGCTGTGATGTGTAAAGACACAAAATCTTGGCTGTTCAGAGAAGGTATGGGCATGCAGCATTTCCCCTCGAGAGAGGGTGTGTGCACTGAAACGTAATTTGAAACAATATTTTGTATGTTTGCAGTGCCCTCTTTTCTTAAAATGCATGACTCTAACCACATCCCTTAAGTCCAATTCAGCTACTGGAACTAACAAATTGCTGAATCCGTGGCCACTACATAAACAACTATTGAGTAAGCTTACTATACTGACAGGCACAGTCAGCCTGGTCCCAAGGATTTCAATATATAACTTGGAAGCAAACAGCTTAGGGATTACTAAGGGATTAAAAATTGTTTAAAAAAACAAAACAAAACACTATATTTTGCAAATACACTAAAAACCAAAAACTAAACCTGTTGCCATTGAGTCAATTCCGAATCACAGTGAGCCTATAGGACAGAGTAGAACTGTGCCATAGGGTTTCCAAAGAGCAGCCGGTGGATGTGAACTGCCGACCTTAGAGTTAGCAGCTGAGCTCTTAACCACTATGCCGCCAGGATTTCCAAGTACATTAAAGGTCACCTATATTTCCAATGGTAATCTCCATTCTCCCCAACCACCCTCCCCCCGACACACAAAAGCTTCCCTGAAAACTACCTTGACTAGAATAACTAACACCCCATAATATCAGGCTTCTTTTAATGAGAGATTTGGCAAGGAAAGAACTTCTCCCATACAGATAGAAATAAACTGCTCATCTCTTTTTCTAAAAAAGACTATTAAGAAGTTTCATTAAAAGAACACACAGGTTTAGACTGGCCCACTGGCACTGCAGCGTCAAAGGATAAGGCCAACTAAGGAAACTTTTGCAAGGAAACAGACTCTTGATTAAGAATTGATGATTCTAAGTATCCCATAAGCCATGATGTAAGAAGTAAAAAGTTCTTTCAGCTAAAAGCCTGGTCAACATAAAATATAATTATCTTTTGGATCACAAAACACCATAAAGATGGCTCCAATGTTTTAATACGGAGGTTTTTCTCTTTTTTTCCTATGATAATCGGGGCCCTATTCAGGTGCCAATTATAACACACGTTGAAAATGAAAAAAAGAAATATGGGTCAAAAGCCTATTCATACCACATACAAAACAACACTTCTTTGATCCCTAAGTGTAAATTCAATTTACTCCTTTATATAAACAGAAATTTAAAAGCAAGGCCTAGAAGAGGATAAGATGCTAAAAGCAGACACTTACTGAGCAATTATTTTAATTTGAAATAATTTAATTGTGTACAATAAAAATTAACTCTAATTTGGTAAAGTTTTAAATTTTTCCTTATCTCTCTTTTGAGGGAGAATTCCTTCCTTCCTACTTGAACCTTCCATGAGTCCCTAAATGGTGCAATCAACAATCAACGTGCCTGGCTGCAGTTAAATCTGCTTCCTCCAAAGGTGTGTTAGAACAAAGTCCTCGTGATCGATGTCTGAGAAGTCGCCACTGAAAACCCTCCTGAGCACAGTTCTATTCTGACACATGCGAGGTTGCCATGGGTCAGAAGCAATGTGATGGCTAGGAGGTTTTTAAAAAATTTCCCAAAGCCATTTTTACATGTCAGAGCACTACTATGGATAAGCTCTGTCAGTTTCCCCACTAGCCCGTGATTGACCTGTGTGTGGAACAAGCCTTGAATCCATCCTTGATTCCCCAGAACTCGGGCGTAAACGAATACGTTCAAGACTCTGAAATAACCATACAATCTTCATCGGTCCAGAAACCAGGTCAAGGTTTAGATTGGCCCATAAAAATTTATCTAAACTGTTGTTCAAATATATATGTACATCAGGAAACAGTATGCCCCTTACAGCTGTCAGCTAGAAAAAGTAAACATTAAAGCTGTGACACATTAGTCAGCCCGACAAAAGTAGGATCTTTTAGCTAGAGCAATAAACCAAAAGCCAAACTAACTGCCTTCAAGTCAATTCCCAACTCAGGGCCACCCCCTGTGTTACAGAATAGAGCTGTGCTCCACAGGGTTCTGAAGGTTGTGACCTTTCAGAAGCAGATCACCAGGCTTTTCTTCCTAGGCACTTCTGGGTGGGTTAAAACCACCAGCCACTGGGTTAAAGGTCAAGCACTTAACCATCTGTGCCACCAGAACTCAACAGACATAGCAATGTTGTTGCTGGTAGGTACAATGGAGTGACATGGTAGAACTGCCCCATAGAGTTTTCTAGGCTATAATCTTCATGGGAGTAGATTATCAGGTCTTTCTTGCATGGAGCCACTGGGTGGGTTCGAACCACCAAACATTCAGTTAGCAGTTGAGTGCTTAACGATCACTGTACCACCCGGGGCTCCTTATACGAGCTATAATTCCTTAGCTAGACGATTCTGATTCTATCATTTTGATCTACTATGGAATGGTGTCTTCCAGTTTTAATAACTTGTGATTCTGGTTGCGGATAATAAACACTGCAAATGACCAGATATGCTACAGAGGCTTCCTAAAACCATCACCTAAAAACTGAAGGCTCTTGCAGAACTGGCCTCATCTTTAGTTTCTTTCACCTCTCTCTTACATTGAAGCCACATTTCCTGAATGCCCTGCCTTTCTCTTTCTTGGTTTACTCCTTCAATTTCCTGGGACATATCCTCCATTACTGTTGTAAGAAACTGGGCATAAAAGGTGCTTTTATTCCCCTTCATGTCTACAAATATCTTTATAGGAATAAAAGTTTGGGTGGGTATAGAATGTAGGTTAAAAATCATTTTCCCTCAGAATTGTGAAGACATTGCTTTGATCTATTATAGCTTCCATGGATATAAGTTTGAGGAGTCAGAGGCCATTCTGACCCTGTCCCAGTGGTTCTCAAACTTCAGCACGCATCAGAATGGTGGAGCGGGCGCTGGCTGAAGCAGAGATTGCTAGACCTCATCTCCTGGGTTTCTGTTTCAGCAGGTCTGGGGTAGACCCTCAGAATCTGCATTTCTGTCACGTTCCCAGGTGACACTGATACTACTAGAAAGATACTTTGAGAACCACTACCAATCCTAATAGGTGGCCTGCTTTGTGTTTGATTCTCTGTTTCCTTCTCTCAGAGCTTGTGTTTACCACACTGGTATTCGGAAATGGCATAATAACATACCTTAGCATAGGTCTTTATCTTCTTTTTTCATTGTGTAGGCATTCAGTAAATCAAAAAACCAAACCTGTTGCCATCAAGCCAATTCCAACTCACGGCAACTCCATATGTTACATGGCAGAACTTCTCCATAGGGTTTTCTTGGCTGTAATGTTTACAGAAGCAGAATCGCCAGGCTTTTCTTCTGTAGTGCCACCGAGTAGGTTTGAACCACCAACCTTAAGGTCAATAACCAAAACCAAACCCATTGCCTTCAAGCCAATTCCTGCTCATAGTGACCCTACAGGACAGAGAAGAACTGCCCCATAGGGTTTCCAAGGAGTGGCTGGTGGATTCGAACTGCTGACCCTTTGGTTAACAGCCAAGCTCTTAATCTCTGCTCCACCAGAGTTGAGCGCAAACTGTTTGCCCAAAGCAGGGACCTCTAGGCAATCAGTAGGACCTTCCAAACTAAAAATATGTTCCTCAGTTCTGGAAAATTCTTTTTTTTTTTTTGTACCTTTGATAATTTCCCCCCTTCCACTTCAACCTCAGAGGCCTATTTGTGGAATTCCGACAAGTTAGGTGTTAGTCCTACGTCCTATTATTTTCTCCTTTTTTCCTTTCCTGTTTTCTATCCTTTTGTCTTTGGTTCTTCTTTCTGAAAGATCTCCTTTATCTTTCTTCCATCACAGCTATTACTTTTTTTTTTTTTAAGTTTCTACTTTATATTTTTAACTTTTAAAGTTCTGTTATGGATTGAACTGTGTCCCCCCAAAATATGTGTTATAAACCCTATCCTCTATGCCTGTGGTTATAATCCTATTTGGGAATGGGTTGCATTTGTTATGTTAATGAGGCAGAATTAGTGCAGGGTATGTCCTAAGTCAATCTCTTACAAGATATAAACCAAAAAAACCCAAACCCGTTGCCATCGAGTTGATTTCGACTCAAAGCAACCCTATAGGACAAAGTAGAGCTGCCTCACAGAGTTTCCACAGAGCGCCTTGTCGATCTGAACTGCTGACTTTTGGTGAGCAGTTGCAGTACTTAACCACTATTCCACCAGGGTTTCCCTGACAAAATATAAAAGCAGCAAATTAAGGAAGCCGAAATAGGGAAGACAGATGCCAAACCCTTTGCAGATCTCCAAGAAACCAGGAAACAGAAGCTGAAGCGACAATAACCCTCCACCAGAACTGACAGAGAGAGAAAGTCTTCCCCTAGAGCTGGCATCCTGAATTTGGACATCTAGCCTCCTAAACTATGAGAAAATAAATTTGTTTGTTAAAGCCATTCATTTGTGGTATTTGTTATAGTAGCACTACATAACTAAGACAGAAAATTTGGTACTGAGAAGTGGGGTGCTGCTCTAACAAATACCTAAAATGTGGAAACGGTTTTGGAACTGTGTAATAGGTAAAAGTTGAAAGAATTTATATTATTTCATTGCCCTGAAGAGACTGTTGGTAGACTTGTGGATGTCAAAGGCCGCCCTGATGAGGGCTCAGAAGGAAGTGAGGAGAGCTATAGAGAAAGTTTCCATTGTCTTAGGGAATACCTATGGCACCAGTAAAAAATGTTGCTAGAAACGTGGGCGTTCAATGTGGCTCTGGTAAGACTTTAAGAGAAAATGATAAATATGTGATTGGACTATGGAGGAAAGAGAACGATTTTTAAGCAGTGGCAAAAAACTTGTCTGACTTACGCTCAAATGTTCCGTGGAAGGTAGAACTTGTAAGTGATAAACTTGGATATCTGGCTGAGGAGGTTTCTAAGCAAGATCTTAAAGGGGCCGCATGGTTTCTCCTTCCGGCTGATAGTAAAATGTGAGAGGAAAGGGATGGCTTTAAAAATGAACTGTGCAAAATAAAAACAGAACTCAAAGATTTGGAATTCTGTTATACAAACTAATGACATGTTCTAGAATTTTCACCAAGGACCTGGCTACACAATGTTTTGTTAAGGAGGTTAAGCCTATGACTGATGGATCTAACCAATACCACAGCAGAAAACCCATTGGCTTAAATGGAAGGGGACACAGACAGGAGGAGAGGAAAGAAAGCTGCCTGCCTCTACAGGCAGGAAACAGGCCAAAGAAGCTACATCTGTTGTCCTTCGGTGAAAGAAAAGGACCATCCCTGGAGCAGCATGGAGATCAACAGAACCATTGGAAGAAGCATAGGAAGAAAGGCTGCCTCAGTTTCAAAGGGTAGGGGCCGTGGCCTTCTCTGTTCAGGAGTATGGGGCTACCCTTCATGAGCGCCAGGGGGGTGGGGCTGCTGACCAAAGCTGATGGGGTGGGCCTGCCAGGGCTGAGAGGGTGGGGTCACTAATCAGATGGACTAGAAGAAACAGGGCTTCCCAAAGCTGAGGGAGCAGAGCTGCCATCCCAGTGGGCCTGGAAGGAGGTGCTGAAGCCCAGGGCTAAGGGGCCTCCACCCAGAATCCAGACAGCAAGGCCAATACCCAGAGTCTGGAGGGAAAGGCCCTGTCCCAGATGGTCCCAAAGAACAGAAGATTATTTTCAAGCCTTGAGAGCTAACGTAAATTGTTTTGTGGGTTTTGGACTTGCTTGGTGCCCATTACCCCTTCTTTCCCTCCAATTTCTTCCACTGCTAATGAAATGTCTATCTTGTGCCTGTTCCACCATTATACTTCGGAAATAGGAAACTTCTAGTCTAGATTTCACAAGTTCACAGATAAAGAAGAATTTTGCCCCAGGATGGAATACACCTGAAGTTTTATTCATAATTGATTTAGATGGATCAGAACATGAGATTTTGGACTTGGAGTTGATTTCAGACTTTTGGGATGATGTGATTGGGTGAATGTGTTTTGCATGTGGCAAGGACATGAATTTTTTGAGGGCCAAAGGGTGGAATGTTATGGATTGAATTGTGTCTCCCCAAAATGTGTTGTAACTCCTAACCTCTATACCTGTGGTTATAATCTCATTTGGGAATGGGTTGTCTTTGTTATGTTAAAGGTAGGATTAGCATAGAATGTGTTCTGAGTCAATCTCTTACAAAATATAAAAGGAGCAGATTAAGGAAGCAGAGATAAAGACAGATGCCAAACCATATGGAGATCTCCAAAGAACCAGGAAATGAAGGCTGAAGAGACAAGGACCTTCCCCCACAGCCGACAGAGAGAGAAAGGCTTTCCCTAGAGCCGGTGCCCTGAGTTTGGGCTTCTAGTCTCCTAAACTGTGAAAAATAGATTTCTGTTTGTTAAAGCCATCCAGTTATGGTTATTTCTGTTACAGCAGCACTATATAACTAAGGTAAGCCTCTTCTTATTTTCTGAATGTTTTTAATATTTCACCATTCTTTTCCTGTGCTATATAGATATGACATCTTCTCTTTCCTCACCAAAGATTGTTTTGAAGCTCCCTTCTCTTTCCATTGCCTCTGTTTTCCTTTTCTCATCTGTTTTAGGCTCTGACTTTATTGTCCGAAACTTTCACAAAAGTCTGGTGATCACTGGCTATTCATTCAGATTTAATAAGGCAGCTGAGGGCTGCGTGTGGTATAGGCTTGGTGACTGGTGAGGGTGACTGGAAGGGGCTCAATTCATAATGGGATCTCCATGTAAGTTTCTAAGGATCTTTTCTCTAGAATCTTCCTATCTCCAGTCTGGTAGATATAAGCATGGCTGCCAGTGCTTGGAAAGGCTGGCAGGGGAAATCCACTGGGGGCAGCGGCGTGTCATCTTTGGTATTCAGATTTGACTCAATTTCTCTGTTTTCAGACAATACTGCGCACACTTCCCAACTCCTGCCCCAGCTGGGTCTGTACCACAAATTCCAGAGACTTTGTTTTAAACTCTCCAGAAAGCAAACTTCTACTTTTCTGCCTACGTCAGAGGGAGAGTCAGTCACTGGGCTTTGAGATTTGGAAGAGGAACCTGGAGGTCTGAATTCCTCGTATTTAAGAGATTTAACCAATCCCTTCCCCCCACCCCCATTTCAGTCCTGCTCTGCACCCCCACCCTTACAGGCTTTGAATTCCTGAACCATTCTGGGGGTCTGCAGCACAAAAAATGCGTTACTTTTGGGATCGACTTCATTTCAAGTCAGTTACAATTTGTCCATTTGCTTCCAAAAGTTCTATGATTTCTTTTATTTGGGCTGCTTCCTCTCCTACAGGAGCCCTGGTGTCACAGTGGTTAAGCGCTCAGCGGCTAACCTAAAGGTAAGCAGTTCAAACCCACCAGCCACTCTGTGGGAGAAAGATGTGGCAGTCTGCAACAGTAAACATTTAAGAAAAAACCCACTGCCATCGCGACCCTACTGGACAGAGTAGAACTGCCCCATAGAGTTTCTAAGGAGCACCTGGTGGATTTGAACTGCCGACCTTTTGGTTAGCAGCCATAGCACTTAGCCATTATACCACCGGGGTTTCCAGTAAACATGTGCAGCCTGGGAAACCCCATGGGGCAGTTTTATTCTATCATAAAGTGTCATTAAGTGTCGGAATCGACTCAACAGCAACAGGTTTGGTTTTGGCTTCCTCTCCTATGGTCTCTCTGTTCCTATGGGTGCATACTTTTTTTTTATGCCTTTACTCTCATTTTTAGGGGGGTTTTAGGAAGGAATAGAGTGAAATAAATGCATCGGTCCACCATGTTTAACAGGAAATCCTCAACAGAAAGTTAATCAATGAATAAAACCAGTTTTTCTCTAAAATCCAAAATAAACTACAAAACCCTTCTTCAAAAGTTACTGTACTTTTTTTTTTTACTTAAAAAGTGGTCAACTTATATTTTTGTAAGATAATTTTAAAAAAACTACCTTATGTAAAGAATTTTTACTTAAGATGATAGTATAAACCAGAAAACATGCCATTATGATTCTGAACCCCAAAGAAATAGAGAGTTATCATCAAAACCAAACCGAACCCATTGCCATTGAGTTGATTCTGACTCATAGCAACCCTACAGGACCGAGAAGAACTGCCCCATAGGGTTTCCAAGGATTCAAACTGTGGGCCTTTTGGTTAGCAGTCGTAGCTTTTAACCACTACGCCACCAGATATCATACAGAGGATTAATTCTGTATGAACAATTCAGGCTAAATTGGTGTAATTTATTTTGTGATATGACTCATAGATCAATGGCTAGGAACATCATAAACACAGAATATCCTCATTTCACCAAATATTTAACCTGTCCTTGTGAATGAGATGTAGGAAACATGGCCATGATGGTCATAGAGCCAGGTTGAGTCCCCATTCTTGTCTTTATTCACAGACTGGTATCTACCTTTATGGAAGCTGCCAGTTGCTTCTACCTCCCCATGGTCCTATGCTGTCGATATTCTTATCAACACAGATGCAGATATGAATTATCAAGTACAAATGTCACAAAATTAAAAGTATAGCTCACATCTATTACATGACTCATGATCCAAAACCTCTCTAGAGGCAACCAGAGAAATTAAGCTGGGATAAGGCCAGTGTTTTTGAATTCTTACTTAATTATTTGTATAAGGCCTAACTGAAAGCAATTCTTATGAAAATGGCAACAGATTGGGATTTCAGCTGACCACAAATTCCATATGACCCAAAAATACAAGGCTGCTTAAAATGGTAATATAATCTTAAACTTCATTCATGTCCAGTTTTATCAAAAGAGATAATAGTCTCACCATATTTTGCATTAACCAGACTACATTTCAAATATCTAGTTCTGGGTACCATATATTACATTGTCCTGCTAGAGAGGCGTGTGAGGGGAAGGCCTTTGAAAGGGTCTAGAATTGCACTGTCCAGTACAACCACCATTAGCCATGTATGCCCATTTAAATTTAAATCAAATAAAATTAAAATTTTAATTCCTCAGCCATACCAGCCACACTTCAAGTGTTCAGTATCAATGTGTCTAGTGGATACCACAGTGGACTGCACATAGAACATTTCCATCATTGCAGAAAGTGCTACTAGACAGCACTGGTCTAGATTCCAAGTCACATAAGAAATGGGAATTAGAATTTGAGCCAGGAGCAGTGAAGGTTTTAAGATGACCTTTTATTTTAAGACTTGTAAGTATCCTTATGCAGAAAATAGAACAAAATTGTTTTATCCAGTACAGAGATCTAGGGCAATAGGTGGAAACTGCAGAGGAATAGAGGTCAGCTTAACATATTAAAAAGACTAACAATTAGAGTCCCTGCTGGTGCAAACGGTTAACCTGCTTGGCTGCTAATTGAAAGGCTGCAGGCTGGAGTCCACCCAGAGGCACCTCAGAAGAAAGGCCTGGTGATCTAGTTCCAAAAAAATTCAGCAATTGAAAGTCCTATCGAACACAGTTCTGCTCTGACATACGTGGGGTCACCACGAGTCAGAATAGACTTGATGGTAACTGGTTAAAAAAAAATAAGAAAAAAAGGCAATTAGAACTTTCCAATAACAGAACGGCTTCTCATCACAAAGTGAGCACCCTGTCCCTGGAAGTGCTCAAGGGGAAGTTAGACAACTTCTCTTAAAGATATTTCTCTATAAAGAGAACTGTCTCTTCCAATTCCATGTCACTAGGATTGCAGGCAGATGCTCCAAACTGGTTACAATCAGTTCTATAATACAACAAAATATGTATTTCCAATTCCCTTTTTTTAATTTGATACTTACATGGGGGATGATGGCAAGTAAGGGAAAGCAAGGAGAGAATGGAAGAGAAGAGTAAGATAAAACAGGAGTTCTACAACTAATTAACTCTTTCCCTGCTGTGTAACACCAGATGGATTGACACAGTGGCTGCAACAATGGGCTCAAGCATAACAACGATTGTGAGGAAGGTGCAGGACCAGGCAGTGTTTCATTGTGCTGTATGCAAGGTTGCTATGAGTCAGAACTGACTGGATGGCACCTAACAACACCAACTGCTTCTGTAAATACCCACTCATCTTTGAAGAGTATTATCCCCTATTCTTAGGCCAATATCTTGTCAGAATTATCACATAATCTGTGACTAAATTCAAAAGCATTTTATCTTTAAAAAAAAAAAAGTTCACTTAGATTCTACACTATACTTTTTTTGTTATAAATAAGTTTGAAATTTCTCATGCATAGTATAACTGAAAGTCCAAGAGTATATATTATGTTTATCCTATGCTCTATGGTACCTGGTACCTTCAAACAACATGAACATTACCTTAATATTTAATTTTTCCTTCACCCTCACTTTGGAAGCTATTGTACCTCATGGCCAAAGCTATATGGAGATAGGAAGACAGCCAGGTAGGTGATTACAAATGCTAGAAAATCCTTTCATGTTTTAAATTTAATACTTAACAACTTTCAGCCAAAGAATGAACGGGTAGTATCATTAGAGCCCTGTTTCATTGTTTCAGTCTCTCTACTCAGCTAGAAAGGAGTTCTGGGGACCCAATGGTTAAGCACTCGGCTGCTAACCAGACATTTGTCAGTTTGAACCCATCTAGCCACTCCATGGAAGAAAAGACCTGGCAATCTGTTCCCATAAAGATTACAGCCTAGAAAACCCTATGGGACAGTTCTTCTCTGTCACAGTGGGTAGCTGTGAGTCAAAAACTGACTCGACAGCGCCCAACACCACCACCACCCGACTAGAGCCTGAACTTCTGTTGTAAGGAGGACAGCAGAGAAACTAAAGGAAGAGAAGAAGAGAAAGTAATCAGGCCAGGATAGAGATACATGTTGAATCTTGCCATGCCAATTATGAAAAGCAACTGGCTGTAACTTTATTATTCTGTCTGCCTTGGCAGAATAAGCTCATTCAGCTTAGTGCAATCTCTGGAAGAAGTTGCACTTGATACTTCAAAGCAGCAATGAAAACAGCTTGTGTGAGGTTGGGGAAGGGGATGGAAAAATGGTGTAGGTTCAAGAGAAACACTGGTAATACAGAAATTTTTTAAGGCCAACTATACTGGAAAGTGAAGGTCAACAGGCTGGGGGCAGTTTTACAGGCTCCAAAAGGCACCACTGAAGAAAGCTGCCCAGTGGGTCACTAAGCCAAATCTAAGAATGCCATTACCTTGGAAATAACAAGTTTCATTAATGGAAACAATTTTATGTGTATATGGAAAGGCAGGAACAGAAAGATAAATGAATAATTTCTTCCAAGTAACTACGTAACAATTTGGACTAGGCCATTCATTCATTCACCCAATCCAACAAAAATGTACCAAGTATCTACCACATGCCGGGAACTGCGCTGATACTGGCGTTACAATGACGATGAAAACAGGCAAGATCTCAGCTTTTGTGAAGTCCCATTCTAATAAAGGACATGGGCATTAATAAAAGAATCACAAATATGCAACTGAAAACATACCATTATATCTATGATAATGAAGTAGATATTATAATAAGGAAACATGAAAACATATAAGGAGGAACCTAAGTCTGACTGGGCAAAAGATGGGGGAGGGTATTTTTCTAGGCAGAAAGAAAAACATATGCAAAGGGCCTGAAGCAAGAACAGACTGGCACATCCTGAGAACAGGAAAGCCAGGAGTAACGGGAATAACAATTCCAGAGAAGGCTCCATGGGAAAAGAAGAGGCTGGTCATGCAGAGCTTCGTATGTCTTATGTCTTGAGACGGATTTTACAGCAACAGGAAGTCACTGAAGGGTTGAAAGAGCCATGTCACAAATTTCAAGTACCATCATTCTAATTTTAGAATTCAAAAATCTAGAAAGCTTTCATTCTGGGGACCAGTTTATGATTAAATATGGAAGTAAAAGATGTGGCAGTCTGCTTCCATAAAGATTTACATCTTTGGAGACCCTATGGGGCAGTTCTATTCTGTCCTATAGGGTCCCAATGAGTCACAATCAACTCGACATCAATTTTTTTTCAAACTAATCGAGTGTCTTAAATAGAGCTACTGTAAACTTTTTTGCGCACAAATCACATATAAACATTTTAAACTCTAAGAAAATACAATAACTTATTGCATAAAGATGTCTGTGTGTTTATTTTGTAAGACTTAAGTTCAATAAGCTTATTTCCGTTCAATCCAACAACGTCTGGCATGTTTCTCCGGTATAACTCTCTAACATAATGGCCTTTACATATGAAAGAGAATTAGTTCATTTATCTGTATCAGCAGAGCATATGTTGGGCATGAGTTTTGAAGTCGAACACAGTCTAATTTCATGGGTTCATCTACACCCAGATGTGATTAAGGATGGGATATAGTTTGTGTTCACTTAATCCAAACAAAGCTCCCAAACCCCCCAGTAACTTAAGTTCTAATGGTGACTAAGGCTGCCACCCAACTTCCTCAATTAATATGACACACTGGTGACCTCTCTGCAACTAATGGTTTATAAAGGCTTTAGTTAAAAAAAAAACTAGCAACTATTTGAGCTTTACCACAGAATTATAATCAGATATATCTGATTAACATACATCAGATATTTTATTACTTGAAAATATATGATACCTGTCTTCCCTATAACCAGTTTTACCTCTGAGCTATGAAGTTATTAAAATAGCAATATCATTTTTAAAGTTATAAACTGAATTTGTTGAATTATTTAAATAAACTCTGTGGCACACAACTAAGCAACAGTCTCTTGAATCACTGTCTCCTAAACTGATTTTTTAACAGCTTGATTTTTGGAATGTAATGAGACATGCATGCTTATGAATGAAATTCCCACTTAATATGCTACTGGATTCACACATACCCATTGCCGTCAAGTCGATTCCGACTCATAGCAACCCTACAGGACAGGGTAGAACTGCCCCATAGGATTTCCGAGGAGTGCCTGGTAGATTCGAACTGCCAATCTTTTGGTTAACAGCCACAGCTCTTAACCACTGTGTCACCAGGGTTTCTGATTCATATTAACAGAAAGCTGCAGACCCAATTTCTGATCACTAGTTCAATCCTACTCTATCCAGCACACAGAAGTCAATGCTCATGGGACTCCCACCCGTGGCCAATTTCCTTCTGTGGGAAAAGAGACGTAGCCCCAACATACAAAGGGCTCAGAGCACAGAATAGCTCCAGGGGTCTATGCAAACAGGTGCTTGACAAGTCATAACTGTTCATTATCAAAGCCACATTATTTATTTGTCTTTAAGGCACTTGATTTTGAAAACGAGCATTGGTTACTGACTATTTGAAAAGAGGAGAGAAGCAGATTCTGTGCTTAATGAAAATATAGTCATTTCATTTCCCTGCTTAAAAAAAAAAAGTCTTCAGTGACTCTCCCAACACGTTAAAGGTCCAAACACCTACGCATGGAATAAACTTTATGAGCTGATCTCTACCGGCTACCAAGCCTCCTTCCCTCGCTACACCCCATTCACCCTCACACTCTACACATACCAAAACCTAAAGCCCCACTGTGCACTGGGACAGCCCCAGGTATGCCTCCATGAGCCTGAGCCTTACCCTACCTGCACGTGACTTACTGACTATATTCCCGTTATTCAGAGCAGAGACCAAATTCTATTGTTCTTTGTTCCCTAGCACTTAGTGCTTAGTAGGTATTGCTCAAAATTCACCTTGCATATACACAACCCCTTAAACCCTGGTGGCATACTGGTTAAGTGCTATGGCTGCTAACTAAGAAATCGGCAGTTTGAATCCACCAGGCGCTCCCTGGAAACTCCATGGTGCAGTCCTATTCTGTCCTATAGGGTCGCTATGAGTCAGAATCAACTCAACGGCAGTGGGTTTGGGTTTATACACAACCCCTCAGGCTAGAAATGTTGAGTTATTAATTATACCTGAGTGCTCAGCTGTTTACTTTTAACCATTTGAAAAGAAGTTCCTAATAATTTACCCCAAATGCAAAGTTCTTTCTCCCCTCCCTCATCTATACTACATATCGTTGCCAGAATAACGTTTCTAAATCACCCCTTCCTCCTGTGACCCACCCTGTTCAAAAACCCACAAAGGCCCCTCGCCTTGGCTCACTGCCTCAAGTCTTTGCTTCTCTGCCAGGCCAGCCACAACTGAGACAGCAGCAGCTGCTGCGGCTCACACTTTTCTAAGCCCTTTCCTGTACGTTAGGCCATTTGATGCTTTACCCGAATGACATGAGATAGATGGGAAGACATTTTTTATGGTTTTTACAGATAAAGAAGAGTTCATTAACGCTGCCCAAGGTCAGACAGGCCATTATTGTGAGGCAAGACAAAACCCTGTGTGGCTGAGTCCCAGTTCAGGTCTCTCCACTACCACACAAAGGCTCACGGTCTCTCTCATCCGCCCAGACGTTTAATGAGCATCTCCTATGTGCCAGACATGGTACTGGGGTGCTGTGGGGATTGAAAGCTCAGTAATCTATGGGTTCTGCCCTCAGATGAGACATGTGCCAATGTCATGAGAGAACTATATGCGTTGCTCTTGTGAGAGTTTCAACACTGAAAAAAAAAAAAGAAAACTCACTGCCTTCTCAGAATGCTACAATGACTACTGCTCATACCGCTGAAAGGGCCAATACTCTCTCCATCATCCAGTATTGTTCTCCATAGCAGACGAATCACACCAGACCACTGAGGGAAGGGCCTGAGTTTCAGGCTTCTACTGCATCCCCCCTCACCCCCACAAAGCATTTCCAATACCAGTGGACACATGATGTGAGGAAACCGCATCTCACACGGCCAGTGGAGGGGAGACAACCACCTATATCCATAATAAAAAAAAACCCTGAATATCCCTTAAAACACCAGCAAAATATTTTATACATTCTGTCTCTCTTCCCCATCAATGAGTCCAACACAGCAGGAGTATTATCATTTCCTAGGCCGCCGTGACAAAATACAACAACTTGGGTGGCTTATAAGAACAGAAATTTATTGTCTCATGATTCTGGAGCCAGAAGTCCCAGTCAAGGTATCGACCCTCTTGATTCCTTCTGAGAACTCTGAGAGAGAAACCGTTCCATGCCTCTCTCCTAGATTCTGGTGACTCCCAGAAATCCTTGGAATTCCTTGGCTTCCAGAGGCAACGACCTCCATGGTCACATGGTCATCGTTCCTGTCTCCCAACCTCTGTGTCTTTTCTTCTCTTTCCTAAGAACACTAGTCGTATAGTGTTAGGACCCACTCTACTCCAGTACGACCTTATGTTAACATTACTAAAAACATCTTCGAGGATCCTATTTCCAATCAGGGTCATGTTCACAGATACTAGGAGTTTGGGCTTCAACATACCTTTTGGGGGACAGAATTCAATCCGTAACAGCTGATTTTTCTGTCAGGGTTGAAACAAGTCAATTTTGTACATTTTGTTTTATATTATGACTTTTAAGCTCAGGAGCTAACAAAGTAACTCATATGTATGTAGGATATAGGCAGTATGAAAAGTCTGTCTCTCTGAACACCAAAGTCTCTTCCAATCTTGGAAGGCAATGAGAAAGAGGGCTTTTATTACCACCTCACATGCACTCCGGAGTATGTGCTCACCAGCCGGAATGGAGAGCTGAATCCTTGTGATACTTAGATTACATCTCGTGCTTTTTTTTTTTTCTTTTTAAGTATTATCATCGCTGTTTCAGTTAGAATTTTTTTAATCAAGCATGAGTAACTGAAAACAAGTTAACTACAACATAGGTATGCTGTGTTTTCACTATAAATCTTTAGCCCCTATTTCTGACAAAATTTATACAAGATTTGTCTGAATTCTGCTAAGTGCACCTGGCTGTTTGATAAATACTCCTTAATTTATACATTAAGTAAGCACCAACTGTATACCAGGTTCTGCATGAGGTGCTGGTGGCTAAGGAAAACAAGAGTAAGCCTGAGAGGCATCAAATATAGGAAAGGAGAAAAATACAAACAAACTCCTTTATTATCATGTAGCGCTTAGATGTACAAGGCAAGATGGGCCTGGAGAGGGCAGGGAGGTTCTGTGATGACCCCACACCCCAGACAACCACGTGGCTCCCTCCCATATCCCATTCAGGCCCTGATTCAAATGGCAGCTTCCCAGGGAAGCCTTCCTTACCTCCCCCATTTAAAACTGTAAACCCTCTCTTCCCACACACATCCGTTATCCATCATCCCTGTTCTATTCTCCTTCCTAAAACTTATCACCTTCTGACTATATTTCTTATTTGTCTTTCTCCTTCCATGAGGTCAGCTCTACGAGGACAGGGGTTTTTGTCTGTTGTGTTCACTGCTGAATCCCCGGAGCCTAGAACTGTATCTGGCACATAGTAGGACCTGGTAAGCATTCACAAAAAGGCCTTCCCTACCCACGGTCTATGAAGGGCAACTGCTCAGTGCTCTCTTTTATCCTTCTCTTTTTCTTCACAGCACATATCACGTACTGAAGTTTTCTTTTCTTTCAAAGTTTGTTTACTTGTTTTTTCTCTCCCCTCACTAGAATGGAAACTTGATAAGAGGGAGTTTGTCTGTTTTGTTTGCTGCTGTGTCCCCAGCACTTAAAACAGATCCTAGCACACAGTAGGCCCTGAATACATTTTAGCTGAGTAAATGAATGAACAAATGAATGAATGATCATACCACCACAGCTCACATCCATTGAACACTCAGTATACACCAGATGGCAGTATACACCAGAGAGGAAAAACCAGCAAAGTGTGTGTATGTATACAGATATATACACACATATATGTATGTATATATAGAAAGAGAAACAGAGAAGGACGGAGGGAGAGATTTATCTCAAGGAAACGGCTCATGCAGTTGTAAAGGCTGGCAAGTCCCAAGTCTGTGAGTCAGGCGTCAGGCCGGAGGCTTCTCCTGACTCACATAGCTATAGAGGCTGAAAGACCCAAGACTGGCAGGTCAGACAGCAGGCTGCAGGTTCATAGGCTGCAGAGGGTGATGAACCCAAGATTGGCAGGCAATATGGCAGGCTGCTGGCCCAAGACGCAAGAACCAGAAGTCAGATGAGGCCGAGCCAGATGCAGGATCCAGGGCAAGCTTGGCCGCAACATCCATATATATTGGATGCAAACCACACACAAGAAAACTCCTTTTTACAACTGATTGGCTGATCACATCATGGAGATGAGTACATTATATCACAAAACAGAGGATAATTACATAATTGCCACATTACATCATTACGTAACTACTAAACATTGAGAATCGTGGCCCAGCCAAATGATACAGAACCTTAACCATCACACTGCCCTAACTCAGGTCAGAGGTTTAAAAAATATCCAATGCTAGAGCAGCTCATGCTACACCACTGAAAGCCATAACTATGCAATCCAAAAGTTTATGTCAGTCACCTCTGATTCTGATTCATGGCAACCCCACGTGCATCAGAGTGGACCTGGGCTCCACAGGTTTTCAATGGCCGATTTTTCAGAAGTAGATCACGAGGCCTTCCTTCTGAGGAGCCTTTTAGTTAGAAGCTGAACTTGGTAACTGTTTGTGCCACCCAGGGACTCCTCTGTAACTATCACATCCAGCAAACTCAGTGCACTTAGGATGCCTGAGCCACAGAGTTTTACTATTTAAGATTTGTATACTCCAAAGATTATTTCATTTCTTCTTCCGAAGTATACCATTCCGCAATGGCTAGGAAATTGTGAGAGAAATAAATTAAAAACACAATCCATGCCTTATACCTAGCATGCCTGTTGACTTCTAAGTTGCATGTTAAGTTCTGCGTGTGATTCAAAGGAGAGCTGGTAGATTCAGGTCTTTACATTCTAAAAGGTCCCTAGAAAGGTTAGCAATGAGTCTTGTTAATGGGGGGGTTCAATACTCATCCAATCATCATCCCAAGACCCTGACTTTTTAGCATACTTCCCTGACATTATCAAAATTGGTCCCAAAATGAATTTGATCTGGACATGGGCCATCATTTGACCCACTGTTAGCGCATGGCTCACACAGTGGAGAAAAAGGACAGTGTTACAGGTACAGTCTTCTCTGCATCACAGCCCCTCCAGCTGGGAGGAGTCCTCACTGCACAGAGCAGCCACGAGGTGGAGCCCAGGTAGAAACACAAACTTTAAATCTTCTGCTCAAGATTCTGATTTTTCTTTTCTTTAACATAAGTTTTCAAATTATTTAACTTGTGAAAATTACCCAATGAAAACTTTTCTCCTACAGAAAGTTAAAAAAAAAAAAGATATCTAGGAAACATATAAGCCAAATAGTCCTGAGAACTACTTTGTATGATAAAGGATTTAGCTGTGGTCCCACAGCAAGCTTTCAATCTGAGTCCTGTTAGGTGGTTTAACATTTTTTCTCTTGGTTCCAGAAATGTATGTAAGTACTGATTTTTAGTTTTGATTCTTTCTAAGTGCTTCCACCTTACACAATATAGTACAGAAATTAAAAGTGCTTTTGAAACAAGTGATTGTGTATTACAATAGCCAAGGAAGACTACAGGGGAAAAAAAACTTGTGTAGAGGAAAACAATCAGAGAAGTCAATCTTGCAAATTATTTCACAGATATGAAAACAATTTCTCAGTATCTATATTGAACTAGCAGCCCCGCTGCAGAAATTACTCTCTGCAAATTTTATGTAATCTAGATAATAAATCAGATCTACCACTACATAAGATGAACAAAGTGATCACTGGTCAGATGTACTGCAACAAAGAGGGGAAAGAAAGTGAGGTTATGCAAGCTTGTTTTACACACAGCACTCACTAAAGTAAAGTGCAAACAAAAACAATATGGGGAAGAGTTCAAATTTTCGAGGTTTTTAACTTTCCAGGTTTCACTCCACTTTTCTCATTACAGCTTACAGCTTTTAAAGTGTAAAAGCACTAGGTTATTTATTTCCGATAGGAATTTTTAATTTCCTTACAAGTTCTTACTGCTTTCAACTCTATACCATGCCAAAGAGAAGACTGTTTTCACCACCCCACCCAGATTATAAAACTCAGCTACAGACCCACTCAGCCATGCTGCCTGCCATGGTCCTTAAGTCTCTTGAACGTGCTGACACAATCTGCCAATTCACAGGGCAAGGAGAGAGGAGCTGAGTGGTATTCCCTGGGACTCAAATAAGGCTCATTGGTCACAGAATAGTTAGGGATGTTTATTTTAGAAACCAAAACCACTGTTTCATTTAGACTCCAAAATTGTAAGGGATTGTGAAAGACAAAGAAAAGGGTATTAATGCTAACATAAAAATAATTTTTAAACTCAGTGTTTATTTGTCACATACCAACTGCCTTTTCTTTCATTCCTTTCTGTTTCTGATCTTTGGAAAATCCACATCTGTATCAAATGTCACCTAGTTCTTACTCAAACAGAGGAAAGCAGACACAGCGGCTGCACCAGTGACTTAGCTGACCTAGGCCCTCAGTAAAAACAAACCTCTATAAATCACCAGATGCAAGCAATTGGGTAGTGATCATTTTAATTAATTGAACAGCTTTCCTGAAATTTACTATATAATTTCAACCCTCCCAACACCTTTGCCAGAAGCAACTAACAGTGATTTTCTTTTTTTCAGAATTGTTTAAAGGAAGAAAACATTTTTAACTTCAGGGGATTAGATGTATTTTTTAAATCTTCAAGATTAGGGTAGTAAGCTACTGAATTTCTGAAATTAAATCATGTGCCTTTCATGCTACCAAAAAGTCAAAGTTATTCCAAAACCTATCTCTAAATGCATGAATATAAACATGTTATCTGCCCTAAAAATGCAGCCTATCTAACATAATTTTAATTTTATCTGACAACTCACATTTGCAACATGACATACGATATTTCTGAATTCAGTTGCATATTTAACCATAAAAGCTGACACTCTGTCCTGATGTTTCAGACCCCTGATTTTCACTGCAGACTCCACATTTTAGAGGACCCTCCAGTGGCTTATTACCAACTCTCATTTCCCCTTACAAAATAACTCTGATAATTCTCTGCTAAGAACTATGTAATACCTAATTTATAGATATCATGCCAATAATTGAGTAATACTAAGATTAAAGTCCTAGCCTACGGAATATAATCAAATACACGTCTCTACAAAGTAAAGGTGCCTTCTCTGAGTCTTGGGGACCAGTTCAGCAATGACAGCAAAGTATAAAGTGTATTGTTACAACAGTACTTGAATCTCAGTAATTATACTTTGGCTGGAAAACCAAGTCAACCAATTTAAAGAACCCTTCTGTACTGTACCCTAAAGGTAATATCAAAAGGGCCACATATTTTACTTATGAGAACTTTAGCCCATACAGCACTGGAACAAACATATATGTGAAATCTGGCTAATATTCACTTACAAGGAGAGAAGTGTAATGTTTGTTGAGACAGGTCCTAGATTTGGAATGGTCTCCAATTCATTGTTGTTCAGTTTTCTATAAATGCCAAAAAAGGAGGAGAAAAAAAAAAAAGCAGATTAGGTAATCTGTAATTCATAGAGGTGAAAACTTTACAAATTTATTCAAAAATGCTTCCTGAGTCAAGACTTTAAATAAATTATTTATAATCCAAATGTCCTTTACAGTTAAATAGTGTGACGGGTAATATATTTTATTCAAACCTCAAGTAGAAAGTAAGTTTAAGACTCACATTTCTCGAAGGTTCTGAAGGTGGCTCATGGAACTTGCTTTGATAAAAGACAATCTGTTGTGGCTTAAGTCCCTAAGAGAAAACAAAAATAAAATGATAAGTAGTTTCTAAAAATCACTAATAGTACTTAAACACGTGCACAGCAGAGCTGGCTTAGAAAATGTTTCTATCAACACTAGTGATTAACACAAGAAATTAGTCCACCCTGTCCATAAACCAAACAGCAACAAAAATACCAAACTCAAAAATACAAACTCTGGGCACAAAATTAGTTTAGGTGGCTGGCAGATTCAAATGCTCTAAGCCCACGAACGTTCTAAGAGATGTTTGGCAAATGGTGAACAGATCTTTTGTGAACTGGTTGTTTTGCTTCCCCTTCCCCACCCCCTTTCCATTTCTCCACTCCCAAAGTTGATATGATGAAATCATGGCTCATGCAAAGTAGCTAATTAGGTAAGTTTGCTGAAACAGAAGTTTCCAAAGAAATCTTTTTATTATCATAAAATTAAGCGTCAATATCCTTATTACAGTCAAAGGAAACAAAATTGCTTTTCACATGTTTGTTTCTCTGGGTTAAGGCATCAAATATTTACTCTGTGTGTGTGTGTGTGTGTTGTGTAGAACACAACTTTAACCCTCTGCTTTCCTGAATTCCCCAAATCTCAATATCAGGTAATATACTGTATAATTTAAACCACATCAACCATCTAACAACACTAAACAGACTGGAAAGAAACCTGTGAACAGATTTTTCGTTTTTTTTTTTCCCCCAATCATTAAAATAAATCTGTCATGCTCACTCTGCCTCAGTAACAATTTCTACAGGACGTTGTTATTAAAATAAAATACATATCCTACATACATAATACTCTAGGCTAGAAAGATATCTCAGCATTTAAGATTCAAAACATAAAACAAAACACAGCAAATATGCTTGGTTATATTTCCTATATGTGTCAGTACATTGAACGTGTGCATTCAAAATGATGTAATGAAAATGAAATGGCTGAACAGCTACTGAAAGCTAGGCTAACAAACAGTATGGCTCAAAGCTCCCCACCAGACGAGGTTAACCAGCCCTTACTAAATTAATTCATTCAGTGTTTAAAAATGAAGATTAACTATCCAGATAACCAAACTTGATTGGAGAAAAGCATGAAATCATTTGTTATAGATGCAAAAAGGGGGGGGGGCAGTGAAATCAAATCCAGAGAAGCACACTGTTCTGAAGGCAAGTCCATTAGTAAGCAATTAGAAATCAGAGACCCTTTCAGTCTTCAAATTAGTATTTTGAGAACAAACCTGGATTTCTCTATTTCATCTAAAAAACAAAAAAATCTGCAAAAGGTTTTATTTGAAACATGTTTGCCTAAAGACCTACCAGACAGTAACAGCCATGAGTTGATTCGTTCTGGTAGAGTTATAACATGAAAAAAAAAAAAGCTGGCAGAGTCTTGAAACTATAAAAATCCTGCAATTACAACCACGGCTGTGCATGCTCACCACGCTGGAGCCAGACACTTTCCCTCACAGCCCAGCTCACGTCCATCTGGAGTTCATCAAGGAAACCATGAGCCCAACAACTCACGTTAGGTTTCAAACAAAACCTGTGTGCTTTTAGCACCACAGACTGTCACAGATTTCCCACATGTTTAAAAAACAACCAAGGAAGAGAGTCCTTCACCTGGGAGGTAAGCCTGGGTCAACAGAAAGTCTTCTTTGGGCCAACTTGACTAAAGGGCATTTAACCAACATAAAACTGTGTCCCCTGTATTGTTTCAAGTTTTAAAAGCAAAGTGGGAACCTATCTGCCATTTGCATTTCATACAGGTGATTGTCTTTTAACTAAAAAAAAAGAAAAAACCAGGCTCTTCATTTTAAGAGTTGTTTCATAAGGCAATCTTGTGAGAAATACATGAGTGCTGAACTTTTTTTTTTTTTTTTTTACTCAACCAGTAATTGGATGAGATCCCCAACAACAGACCTTAAAAATGAGAAACTGCCTTCTGAGAACAGTGCACAGGCTGGGGACCAGTCTTCTCTGACCCAGAAGCAGGAGCTGGCAACCTTAAATATTTCAGTTATTGCAACATATTTCCATTCCTGACTTTTGTATACTATTAAAAGTACATTATATGTGGGAGAGAACAAAAAAAAAATCAGCCCATAAGTTACTTTTACTGCTAAATACTTTAAAGTCGTGAAATTTTTAATGTACCTAAGTTTAGATTTAATACAGTTGACATTTCAGAAATGATTACTTCCCTGTTAAAGGATGTCACGTTATCCTAAATCTTCCTATATTGTTTTTTTGTCTACACCATTAAGAACAGATTCAAGTTGTACAATGTCAATGTTTTCTTAAACCCTTAAGAACATAAAGCATTCAGTAAGGAAGGCAGATTCTTCATTTTGAGATTTCCTCTAATGAACACCTTCCCCAAGAAACTTATTTTTTTTTTTAGGAAGATTAATAAATGGGAAGGGTGGTGAGGTAAAAGGTGTTAACTACTTATCCAGAACTCAGCTGACCAAATACCTGAAAATCAAACTCTCTCTCTACAAAGAGAAGTCTCTCTTCCTACATATTAGCAGGGGAATAAATATATACGAAAATAATTAATTTTACAGCATTTGGTTCCTGCTATCATTTTCTTCCTCTTAGCGTTTGGAAATCTGACTTCCAAGTCAAATTTTAGAATACAAATCCAGCACAGCTTCTTAATGGATCCCACTGGGGCCCGCAGAGCTGCTAATTCAGCAGGAATCTGGAAGGCTGAAAAACAAAAAGCCAGGCTGTAGCTGTTTTAAGACACTGATCCAAAGTGACTCATAAATCAGCCGGCTATGTTCAAGTTTTAGTCTGGAAAATACAGAAAAGCAGCTGTGAAAACCATAAGGACGATTACCCCCACCCCACCCCCAATGCTGGTACAGACCAGAGGATTTATAACAAGCCAACACTAAAGAAGTCACACCGGCCAGCTGAAACCACCTTTCGGACTTTCGCCTAAGCCCTGTTGAGAAATCAAACATTTCAAGGTGATAAGGTAAAGAATTCTGAAATTCCAGTGAGAATTTAATAATACTCGAAGCTCTGGCTGGCAATTGAGCAACTTTTCCCTCTTTTGGCTAAGAAACATAAATTCTAACAAGCGCTCTTCCTGAGGTTCAAAACTTTTTGGAAGCACAAACGCTAGATGTAAACTCAAGTCTACCTCTAAAGACAGTTACAAGCAATGGTTCTTCAAACAACTGCTGTTTCAAAAGCCACTTTCATTAAAGTATTAGAGGCTACTTCATGAAAGGCACACCAAATACGGTATTATTATTTTACAGCTCAAACTATTCAACTTTTCCCAAGTGGGTTCCTGTGGCAATAATTATAAAAAAAAAAAAAAAACTGACTAAAATGAAAAAACACAGGCACAGACGTTATCAGAAACTTTTTTTTTACTTGCAAATTCAACAAGTGGTAAAACTAATAAAACAAAAGATAGGCATGAATGTTTTTCTGAAACTACTCCAAAGACAAAATTTTACTATTTTCTTTATCCAGGGAAAGGGAGATTAGGCTATGGGGAAGAATAATACACATTTCTCTTATGTTTGAACTCTGAAACAAAGAGTCTACTTAAAAGCTGGTCTAATTATGTAAAACGTTAAGTAGCAGCTATCTTAAGCCTGCTGTTCCAAATACCAAGTGACAGGGAAGGTAAAACTCAATTCATATGTCTTTCCGCTCTTTTAAAAGGTGAGGAGAGGAGACTTCTAAAACTTTAGGCACACACAAAAGAAACATTTACAATAAAGAATTTAGTCCACATGGTCTGGTGACACAAAGATGGCTCAAAGTCACAGAAGTACAAGAATGACAGAGCTGTCCAATGAGTCATCACAGCAGGGCTTCTGACAACAGACCCTATGCTTATTTATACAAGTGGAACTTATTTTCACATACATTTAAGGAATGTGGACTTGCAATGAGACAATTTACTGCTGGCGGAAATGTAATTAAAGGCTGTGCTAACCAAATCAACTGTAATTTGTTTTCAGTATGCCACCAAATTATCTGCAAAACAAAATCCTAATTAAGTCAGCTACTTTTAAGACAATGTTTGGTTTAACCCAGCTTCTAATCAAGAGCAATGCAGTTATTACTTATAGACATCTAAATTCACAAAAAAAATATACTGCAGGCTAGAAGGATCCACTAGGCCACTTGACACTGAGAAACTACTGAACGTAAAGTTAGATTTGGCGAAAGATCCAAGCCTACCTAAACGCACCCCAGGAAGCATGATACTCATTTTTTCTCATCCCTGTATTATTCAAAGGTGTTCACCTCCAGTCATTCAAACGTTCAGTTCCATATGTTGTCAATAGAGCCATTCATGTTCTATGAACAAGGCAGCATGACCTCCACAAGAGGCAATTCAACAGAATTAGCCACAACTAATTGAACGTCTTCCTGCTTTAGGTTGAAGCCCTTATCTGTTTCTTCAGTTGTAATAAAAACGACTAAATAAGACAAGCCCCCGACAAGAGATTAAATACCAATCCCATACTTTGTAATTTTATATTTTTGAAAACTAAACCAGCCTTCACAAATAAAGGAATTTAGATTAGTACAAAGATGTTAAAAAGTTTCCTAAACTACCTGACCAAACCTTCTACTACTATCGGGACAGTTTAAGAACTAGAATCACCATTGCCAATTGTTAGGCCCAAATCTAATGCAATTTCTTTGAAACCGGAAAACTTTTTTTTTAAACACAAGTTTTGATTGTATTTTACAGAGAGTTCAGGGGCTGCTAGAGAAAAACGGAGAGAGGGGCAATTTGGAAACGATCGTCTTTCCAACTAAACTACATTTTCTTCCCTGTTCTTCCATGCAGTTGGCAATGATTTCAGGCGTTTAGACTTCACAGCTAGAATCCAAAAACGTGCATAACGTAACAGCACTCAGCGCTCTTCCCGAAACTGCCTAGGCAAGGTAAGGAGCTACAGAAATCACTCCGGTGGTTCTGAAAAACTACTTCCTTCCCTTCCATAGCTCTGATCAAACAGTCTGACCCACTTCTTACAGGAACGAGGATGTGGATGTGAGTTACACGTTGGTCGAGGGGCGCGGGGAGAGAAAAATGTAAGGTCTCCTAATGCGAAATTAAGCACAAGGGGGAACAACAACAAAAGGAAGTATGGTTGGACGGTGACCGAACTCTGCTGAGGGAGATACCAAATTACAGGGCGCATTCAGTTACTGCCTGGGAGGAGGAGAAGAGGCTTGAATCAGATGCTAAAGTTGAGCCACAGGGCCAACTGCAAACTCCGGGCGTCCGCAGGTGGCCGCCTCTCCTCTCTTGACCTAGCAGGGGGCGGATCTGAACCCCCATGGCGAGCTCAAGACGCAGGACCGCGACCTTGCCCCCTTGGAGTTGTCAATGGCCCCCTCCCCTCGCCCATCTGCAGCCCGGCGGGGCGCTCTAAGCATCCACCTGCGCGCCCCAAGGCACGGATGATTGAGGCCCCGACGGCGCTTTTTCCACCCCCACCGGAGAACTGCTAACGCCCTGGGCCAGGAGAAACTGCCCTGGAAGAAGGCACTGCACAGGAGCCCCAAGCGCCCAAGTCTCTCGTCTGCTCCGGTCTTCCAGAAAGAGCGGCCCGGGACCCCGTGTCCACAGGAACAATACTTACAGACGAGCGACCCAAGACGGGAGCGGCTCGGGAAGGCGCGCCAGGCGCTGGCGACTGCAGTCCAGCAGGTCTCCGAGGCAGCGGCAGGGAGTGGGGCAGTGGCGCTCTGCGGCGACCCCGGAGGGATAGCCAAGTGTCCCCAAGCCGCCGCCGCGGCTGCCGCCGGCCAGGCCCGCGCACCCCAGCACCGCGCACAGCAGCAGCCCCAGCGCCACCGCAGGCGCGCGAAGCCTCGGCGCACCCATCTTGGTCCTGCGGCCTCCCGCTCGGCCCGGCGCTCCGCAGCCGGGTGCGCACTGGGGTCCGGGCACAAACTTTCAGCCGGGGAGTGGGCGCCCTCCCTCCCGCCCGGGCGCGCACGCGGTCCTCCCTCTCACTCCGTGTAAACGCCTTTCTTTTAGTCGCAGCAGCGAAGCCCTTTCATGCCTCGGAGCAGACCGAAGGAAACTAAAAAGAACAGCCAACTGAGGCACAGCTGCAACCCGAGAAGCGTAGCCGCTCCGAAGCCCCTTCTGGCCTGGCACGCAAGAGAAACTTTTTCGCCTCCTCCCCGCCGCGGTGCGCAAAGTCCCTGAGTGGCGGAGTCACGAGGCTGGGCGGGGAGCGCGCCCACGTGACAATAACAAGGCTCCAGCCCCGAGCCGGGAGGAAGGGAGAAAGTGAAGCTGAGATTGTAGGAAATTCGGAGTTAGGTTTTCCAGCCTCTCTTGGCCAGAAGTCTCCGCTACTACCTGGGCACAGCGTATATCAAATGAAGTTGAAGGGCAAAAGGGAGTGTCTGTAAAACAATTGAACAAATATTAGGCCAGCTCTCGGAGATGGAGGTAATTAGGAGAGTAAAGTTAGGTTTAATTCCAGAAAAAAGGAATTTGTAAATTATCCTACCATCCACAGAGTGAACAATGGGTGCAAAGAAAATAGTTTCCTTCAGCATCAGTGCTGGACGGTTGTTTCCATACATTGACTCCAAACATAAAAAAACAATAATAAAATGTAAAAGTATTGGCAATGATATACCCCTCCCCCCCAAAAAACACTGCCGTCGAGTGGATTCTGACTCATAGTGACCCTATAGGACAGAGTAGAACTGCCCAATAGAGTTTCCAAGGAGCATCTGGGGGATTCAAAATGCCGATCTCTTGGTTAGCAGCGTAGCACTTAACCACCAGGCCACCAGGGCTTCTTGGCAATGATGTATCAAGTTACAAACAGCCAGGTGTAATGAGCTGGATGGCGCTGGGGGAAAATGATAGAAAACAACCTTCTAGTAAATGGTCATGGCAATCATATTCCATGCAATAGCTAGGGATGATAAAAGTAGTCAGAATAATATTTCAAAGCAAAATGAAAGCTGGAACCTTGGAGGAAAAACTCCTGTAAACATCGTGGCCCACCTGGGCTTTGAATGGTGACAAATACTGATTGAAAATGTTACCAGGCTAGAATTACTCCCTACCTCCTCTTCAGAGGGTGGATTTAGACCTACAGGGTTTCCCAGTAAAGTCTGTGCCAGGACTTACTCTTGCAGGTGAGCAGAGCCACAGGATGTTGGAATTGAAGGAGACCTCAGAAGTCATCTGCTCGCCCTCTTCTCCCCTGGGCAAGGAAAGAGACCCAGAGAAGCTAACCACTTTGTGGCAAAAGCTAGAAGCTTTTTAAGCTCTCACTTCCACAGGCATCATGTCCTGCATGGTGTGTATCATACTTGGGGCTCCTTAATCTGCTCGTTACTGAGGAGTGAAGATAGTTTATGGAGTTGAGACTTGAACCCTGACTCTAAAGCCCATTGATTTCCACTGTCATAGGTCACTTTTATAAGCCATTCATAGGGGAGGGAAAAGATTCATTCTTAAGTTGAAATAAAGTATTTTAGATATGATATACCATCCTCTTCTTTTCAGTTACCATTATATCAGCCCTACCATCTTTTTTCCATGAATTTCTTACAGTATCGATGCTGTACAATTAGAAAATATTTATAATCGTGGTACCTCATTTTGCCTGCTTGGGAGTGATGAGAATGCACTACAGTCATGCTATGGATTTTCCATTTTAGAATCTCCATCTATTTCTTCTCAGAAAAATCAGGCTTGTTGCCTTGTGTGCCATCAAGTTGATTCTGACTCATAGTGACCCTGTATGACAGAGTAGAACTGCCCCATAGGTTTCCTAGGCTGTAATCTTTACAGGTTCAATTTTTTTTGCCCACAGAATCCTTCAATATTACAACTCAAGTCTTAATTTTTTTCTTCTATTCTTTCAGCTTGAAAAATGCTGAGTGTGTTCTTCCCCTCTGGTTTCCTAGAAAGCAAAGATGTCACTTTGAGGACTAAGGTACACCTGACCCGAGCCTTGGTATTTTCAATCGCCTCATATGCTTGCGAAAGCAACGCAGTGAAGAGGGAAGACTGAAGACAAATAGATGCATTTGAATTATGGTATTGGCAAAGAATAATGAATATGCCATGGACTGCCAGAAGAACAAACAGATCTGTCTGGGAAGAAGTACAGCCAGGGTGCTTCTTAGAAGCAAGGATGGTGAGACTTCATCTCACTTACTTTGGACATATTATCAGAAAAGATCAATCCCTGGACAAGAACATGAGGATTGGTAAAGTAGAGGGTCAGCAAAAAAGAGGAAGACCCTCAACAAGATGGATTGGCAACAGTGGCTGCAACGATGGGCTTAAACACAGCAACAGTTGTGAGGATGGTGCAGGACTGGGCAGTGTTTTGTTCTGTTGTACCTAGGGTTACTATGAGTCAAAACTGTCTCGATGGTACTTAAAAAAGAACAGCCTTTATGAGAGCAGATCGCCAGGTCTCCCAAAGCATGGCTGGTGGGTTCAAACCACTGATCTTTTGGTTAGCAGCCGAGCGTTTAATCATTGCACCACCAGGGCTGCTTAAATCATTACCGTTTGGGGGAAGATGGCTCATCTCCCTCCCCACCCCTGCACCCCCCCATTTTTCTTTCTGTTGCCCTGGATTCAATTTGTGTCAGAGTAGAACTGTGCTTCATAGGGTTTCTAATGGCTAGTATTTTTCAGAAGTAGATAGCCAGGCCTTTCTCCCAAGATAAACTTAAGCCTCCAAACTTCTGGTTAGCAGCTGAGCATGTTAACCATTTCCACTGTTTGTACCACCCAAGGACACCCACTTAATACTCTCCTATATCATTTCATCTTCTTCCATGAATTCTATTTACACCCAAATGCTGATATTCACCACATCCATAGTTCCAGTCCAGATCTTTCTCCTAAACTTTAGACCCATGTATTCAACCACACACAGGACATCTCAATTGGATATTCAAATGTAACATCTGGAGTTAAATTTCACTACCCGTGAGCCTTACCCCTTTTCCTCCTGAGTTCACTATTTCAAAGAACGACACCTCCCTCCATCTAGCTAACAGCACCAGATACCTGAGAGGCACCTTTGACATTTCTTTCATTTTCACCCCCACCCCACATTCAATCAATTAGCAAGTTGAAGCTAGGTCCTAAATGCATCTTCTATCTTCATAGACATTATGCAAATTCAGACCAAGAGCTCTTGACGGTAAGCAGCCTCCTTCCTATCTGGCATTTCAGTCCTTTCTCCATATTGCCGTCTAGTGATATATAGAAAGCTCAGATCTGAGCCTGTGACTCAACTGCCTAATATCTTTTTCAGGTTCTCATTATTCTCAGAGTAAATTCCAAATTCTTAAATGTGCCTTATGCAGCTTCTTTTTCTGTTTGACCTCACCTTTACTCTCTGGAGCGCTTTTTTTTTTTAATCATCTCCCCCTTATTCTATAAACTACTTGAATTTCCCTTCCCATGCTATGCTCCTAGCCTCTCACCCTCTTGCATACCTGGTCCCTCTGTCCAGATCACTCCTTGCCCCCCTTCTGCCAAAGCCATTTGCATCTCAATGTAGGCACTCCTTCTTTGGAGAAAGTTTCCCTGTCTTACTTCAGCTGTCCCTCCAATGCACTCCAAGAATACCCAGAGGGTATGCCTTTGGTTACTGTGGCTCTACAGCTTTTTAAGTAATATTTAAATTTCTACATTACCATATTCCATACCAGCTATGTGATGTTAATTGTTGTTGTCTTGTGCTGTTAGTTGATTCTGAATAATGGCGATCCTGTGTGTTACAGAGTAGAACTGAGCTCCATAGGGTTTTCTTGGCTGTAATCCTTTTTTCGAGGGCACTGGGACTGGTTTTAATCTGTTTTTGGTTTTTTTTTTTCTTTTTGGTCTAATGACTCTGTGAATTCTTTTTTTTTTTTTAATTGTACTTTAGATGAAAGTTTACAGAACAAACTAGTTTCTCATTAAACAGTACACATATTGTTTTATAACATTGGCTAACAACCCCATGACATGTCAGCATGCTCCCTTCTCAACCCTGGGGTCCCGATTACCAGCTTTCCTGTCCCCTTCTGCCTTCTAGTCCTTGCCCCAGGGCTGGTGTGCCCTTTTAGTCTCTTTTTGTTTTATGGG
The DNA here is from genome assembly GCF_030014295.1 of Loxodonta africana. NCBI lineage: Eukaryota > Metazoa > Chordata > Mammalia > Proboscidea > Elephantidae > Loxodonta > Loxodonta africana. Next base: position 78,321,926 of record NC_087345.1, on the reverse strand, counting down.
TTTGTCCAATTTTTGGCTGAAGGGTGAACCTCAGGAGTGACCTCATTACTGAGCTGAAAGGGTGTCCAGGGGCCATACTCTCAGGGTTGCTCCAGTCTCTGTCAGGCCAGCAAGTCTGGTCTTTCTTTTTCAGTTAAAGTTTTGTTCTACATTTTTCTCCAGCTCTGTCTGGGACCATCTATCGTGATCCCTATCAGAGCAGTCGGTGGTGGTAGGCAGGCACCATCTAGCTGTACTGGACTCAGTCTGGTGGAGGCCCTGGTAGATGTAGTCCATTAATCCTTTGGACTAATCTTTCCCTCGTATCTTTAGTTTTCTTCATTCTTCCTTGCTCCTGAAGGGGTGAGACCAGTGGAGTATCCTAGATGGCTGCTCACAGGCTTTTAAGACCCCAGATGCTACTCACCAAAGTAGAATGTAGAACATTTTCTTTATAAACCATGTTATGCCTACTGAGCTAGATGTTCCCTGAGACCATGGTCCCCACAACCATCAGCCCAGCAGTTTGGTCCCTCAGGGAGTTTGGATGGATCAGTGGAGCTTCCATGACATTGCCTTGTACAAGATGGCTGTAATCTCCATGGAAGCAAGTTGCCAGGCCTTTTCTCCTGTAGTACCACTGGGTGGATTTGAACTGCCAACTTTTCAGTTACCACCTTTCAGCACCCAGGCAGCTTCATGTTAATTAAGCCACTTAAATTTGCATTACCTCAGTTTCTCAATCTGTAAGATAGGATCCGATAAAAACTTTCTCATATGACTTCCATTTATAAGGCCACTGGATAAGCTGTCACTCTGTGTCCCCTCTTATGATCTGCTAACTGATTCCCATGACTAGCTGAATACCAGAGGTTACTGGCTGTTCCCTAGTACACCCTTTGCAAGTGTGCTTCTACCAGTCATGTGCTGATCCATGGTGGTGACAGACCTGTTTTTCCTATAATTACACAACTGAATTAAATATTGTGTAAACCAAAGAAATGCCAAGTGCAATGCAAAAATAACTTCATTTCCATGCTAATGAATTTGAAGCTTGGGGAAGATACTCTAAAGGTAGTCACTAAAATTCAATACTCTCAAATTAGATGAGCCCTAGTGGAGCAAGCAGTTACGTGCCCAGCTGCTAACCAAAATGTCGGCGGTTCAAACCCACCCAGAGGCTCCACAGTAGAAAGACCTGATGATCTGCTTCCATAAAGAGTATAGACAAGAAAACCCTATGGGCAGTTCTACTCTGTCACATGGGGTCTCTGTGAGTCAAAGTTGATTCAACGGCACCTAACAACGAGGTAATTGTAAAACACTGGGGGGTAGGGGAGGATTATAAATATCTAGGTGATTTCTACACACAGATTACTCTGCAAGCATCTTTAAGTTCTTATTCCACTTTAAAGTTATTGTAACTGGTAATCAGTTGGCATAGGATGCATTATAGGTGTGGCTTATGCTTGCTCAGAACTTTACGTAGTTGTTAAGGGAACAAAGTACAAAGACATGGAAAGAATGTAGTACAAATTAAATATGCTTATTCTCCAACTCAATATGTCCTCAGCCATGCAGTCAATAGAAAGAGGAAGTTAGTCCTACACAGGACATTGTCAATCAATGTAATGTCTTCACACTTTTTTGCTTGAAAAGTCCACTTGAGCCAGCAACCAGAGTTTCAGTCTAGAAAATCTGCCTCCTCCAGTTCCCTAGCTATGAACCACAGGGCCAGAAGAAAACCCCCATCGGGAGTCTACCTGTAGTAACCAGTTGTCGTGGAGTCGGTTCTGATTCATGGTGAACCCATGTCCATCTGAGTTGAACTGTGCACCAAACGGTTTTCAATGGCTGATTTTTGGAAGTGGATCTCCAGGCCCGTCTTTCAAGGCAGCTCTGAGTGAACTCAAAATTCCAACCTTTTGGTTAGCAGCCAGCGTGTTAACCATTGCAACACCCAGGGACTCCAAGTCTGTAGTTGTTGTCGTTAGTTGCTGCTGTCAAAGTAGAACTGGGACAAAGTAGAACTGCCCCATAGAGTATCCTAGGAGCCCTGGTGGCACAGTGGTTAAGCATTCAACTGCTCACCAAAAGGTCCACAGTTGAAATACATCGCCTGCTCCTTGGAAATCCTATAGGGTCACTATGAGTTGGAATTTACTCAACAGCAATGGCTTTGGTGGTTTTTTGGGGGAATCTTTACAGGAGCAGATCACCAGATCTTTTTTCCTGCGGAGCCACTGGTGGGTTTGAACCACTTCCCTTTTAGTCAGAAGACGAGCTCTTAGCCATTGCACCACCAGAGCTCCTTTCGTCTGAAGTTGTGGGACGAAAAGAACATAAAATCCTGTTTAATCTCCCCCAAAATTTTTAACGGATATCAGTGAATTCAACAATGACCCAGAAACAACCTTGATGTGTCACAGAATTTTCTGATACACATACACACACACACACGTGCACACGCGTACACACACACACACACACACACAGAGTACAGTAGTATTGAATGTTGATTCTCAGTTCTTGTGGCTACTGTCCCATGCATAAGAATTTAGTGTGAGGTAGTTAAATGCCTTCTGACTAGAGATCTCTTGACAGTTGAATTAAAATTAGGTAAGGTGTTGAATTTTTACAGTCCTTCAGAGGTTTATACTGGTTAACCAGGTAGTTGAAAATGTGCTTTCCTTTGGAAGACACCGAAATTGCGCCAGTTTCTCATTTATAACCCTGTCCCAGTGAATGGCATGTCCCCTACATTTTCAGAACAGCCTCCTACCACCCATTTGTTGGTTAGTGTAGCCCAGCCCCAGTGTTCTTTTCAGTTTTTCTGTTTTTTTCTCCCTTCTGGCAAGTGTGAGACTTTCTTATCTTGAGTGCTAGCAAGGGCAATGACTCACAGATAAAAAGTAATAGAGGTGCTAAGCTGTCAGTTTTAACATCCAAGGACAAGCATGAAAGCTAAACACTCAGTACTTGCTTTATCATTACAATGAATGGCACAGTTTGTGTAAGTGTGAACTGTGAAAAGGGAAAAGAGATAAGGCAAAGGCGCAAGAAAAGCATGAAAAATCCCCAGATAATGTTGCCAAAAGCAAATGTTATTGTACTCAGTAACCTAACCATATCTTTTCCCATTCATGAAGGTATTTTAGAAGAAACAGATAACCCCTTTTACTCACACACACACACACACACACACACAAATTGCAAAGCAATTGGAGAGCAAGAGAGCAGACTCTGACTTTACAAAACTCCTGCTATGACACATGCCTTAACTCGTCAGAAAATATTTAGAAAAATGAAGATAGCCACCCATCTGTTTCTCTCATGTTGGCCAACTATAAGATATGGCTTCAATTGAAACAAACATTGTTATCTGAAATTCACTTAACCAAAAATTAAACATATGCTATCTCGTATTTCACTCATTTTTTAAGCCACTCTCGAGCAATAATTTAGGCTCTGAGGAAAACTTATACTCTGGAAAAACCTGGATACCTTAGAAATTACTTTGGTGTCCTAGAGGTGGCAGTGAGGGATGAGTGAAGGCTAAGGGTGACTGTGACCTCCCCCAGATTCTCCTCTGTGTTGAACATCCTTCCCTAGCAGTCGATCCTTCCAATGGTCTTCAGTTTCTCCACTCTTTTGAGGACCTCAGACCACGTTCTCCTCTTCTTCCAATCCCACTTCCGCCTTTTTCTGTAGCCAACAGCAATACTATGACCCCACCGGGAACCTCAGCACATCAAAAATGGCCCACTTTTTCAGGAAACAGAAATCCTGATGTTCAAGAATTTGTTTTAGAGGAAACGGGGTGGTCAGCATTTTGACAGTGAGACCAGAAGGCCTAGCTTGACCAGCTCTGTAACTTTGACTTATTTAACAACTCTATGCTCCATTTTCTTCATCTGTAAAGTGAGATTAAGAACGATACACTGCCACACAGACGTGTTTTGTAAGCAGCTGAGCACTTAAGCTTTTGTGCCACCAGGGCTCCTTATTCTTCTGCATACATATTTTCCGATAGAGAATGAAGATGAATTTTGGTTGTAGGGGATCAGTTTCAACATAATGTTGTGCTCCTATCATGGTAAAAATAGTACGAGTGCTTTCTGGCTAAAGTATTAAAATTGTAGCCCAAAGCTTTATACACTTTGTTATGTCTATCCACTGATACAAACAGATTTCCACTAAAATCCTGCCATAGAGCACGAAGCTTTAGAGGGCACCATGCCCATTCACTTGCCCCAGGCATGACTACGTCTGTAGCAGGCGGCCTGCTCCATTCCCATGGCAGGTATTTCAGACTGGAACAACTTTTTCAGTCAGAACATTCGTCTTCACAGCCCGTACAAATAAATCCCTCCTCATGCTCTCCTGCGGCTATTTAGGCTATTCTCCTTTCCTAGGCAGAACAGAGACTATCACTGGCAATATATTTCATAGCAGTTTTCTTGAAAATCAATAATTCCTTAGCCATCTCTTTGCAAATTAAATATATATGTATATATATTTTTTAATTTCTCACCCATAAAAAACTCATTGCTGTTGAGTTGATTCCAACTCATAGCAACCCTATAGGGCAGAGCAGAACTGCCCCATGGGGTTTCCAAGACTGCCATGTCTTTCTCCTGAGGAGTGGCTGGTGAGTTTGAACCGTGAACCTTTCAGTTAGCAGCCAAGTGCTTAACCACTGTGCCACCAGGGCTCTTAAATTTCTCACAAGCACTATTTTTCCTCTATCTAACACCCTCATGAGAATCAGGAATATCTCTTTTCTGTTTATGTGCCCTGTGTAGATAGATGTGTGTGAAGAAGTGGAGGTTAGAAACCCTAAAAATCAAATAGCCTGTTGCCATTGAGTGAATCTGGAATCGTGGAGACCCCACGTGTTATACCCTGCTCCACAGGGTTTTCTTGGCTGTAATCTTTACTGAAGCAGATTGCCAGCCTTTGTTAGTAGTTAAGCACAAGCTTTGTGCTGTCCAGGGAAACCTCACAGCTTCACAAATGAAGATACTCAACATTTCTTGAGCTCTTACTTGTACTACTATTCTCTAAGTGTTTCATATGCATTAGTTCACTTATTTCTTATAATAACCCCATAAAATATCATTCCATTTTACCAGATAATGAAACTGAGGTACAGGGGTGCTAAGGAGTTTGTCTGTGGTTCCATGATTAATGGATGGTTGAGTTGAAATTCAAGCCCAGTCACTCTGACTCCACGGTGTACACTCTTAGCCACATGCTATACTGCTTCCCACTAGAGTGAGAAGCAAGAGTTTTCAAAGTCTTCCCTATCTGTTGAGAAGAGGTCTTTAGCCAGTAGATCAGAATCCATTAAGAAAAGAAAACATGGACCTTGTCTGGGAAATCTTATAGGTAGTTGATTACAGTCATCCCCTCTCCTTATTTCCTCCCTCTCCCCGCCTTTCTTCATTGACCCAAGTTTAATGGAAAAAAAAAAAGATTTGTCTTATGCAGATGTATGAATCAGTCCCACCACCGGTCTTTCAGTGTGTTGTACTATGGTGGCTTAAGTGTTGCTATGATGCTGGAAACTATGCCACTCGTGTTTCAAATACCAGCAGGGTCTCCCATGGTGGGCAGGTTTCAACGGAGTGTTGAAACTAAGACAGACTAGGAAGAAAGACCTGACAATCTACCTCTGAAAATTAGCCAGTGAAAACTATACGGGTCACCACAGAATATTGTCTGATGCAGTGCTGGAAGATGAGTCCCTAGGTTGGAAGGCACTTAAATTACACAGTGGCTGCAACGACAGACTACCAACACTGATGAAGCTGGCACAGGACTGGGCAACATTCCATTCGGTTATATACAGGGTCACCATGAGTTGGAGCCAACCTGACGGTAATTAACAACATGAATCAACCACTTTATGGCCTTCTTTGTAGTGCTTGAAATATAAACATTAGAAATTAACTCTTTGGGCTCAGCCATTTCTGTCTCAGTATAGTTCTTTTTTGCAGTAATACACCCCCCTACCTCCAGGAGTGTTGCGTCAGATGGCTTTGCAATTTTAGGGTTACATGAGGTATAAGTCAGGATCAACTTGACGGCAATGGGTTTGGTTTGGCTTTTTGGTGGGTATAAAACCTCATATGACTTGTAGGAGAATTTAGGTGGTTGGCAATCAGAAGAGGAAAAGGAGGCAGAAAGGAAAACAGGCTTTACTTTCTTTACAATTCTGTCTAGGGCTCTGCCTAATTAGAGGGATCATGAATGGGATACATCTGATCCAAGAAGTCCAGAGAAATGAAATATTAATGCTAGAGATTGTATTTCAACTGTTGAGATACTTTACATTTGGTAACAGAATTTTCTTTTTGCTTATGGACTAAGGTTAACATTTATGCTTTTGTAAAAGTATTAGGAATAACTCCCACAGAAAAATGTGTCCCAAATGGGCTATACTTAAATTATAGATACCCAAGCAATATTTTTAAAGACTACCTTTCAAATCCATCGCCCCAGGAACATCTGGGAGGCTTTCCTTCTTTAGGATAGTCTACCAAAGCCCGCTCCCTGATGCTTGAGCTAGAGCCTTTCCCCAAATGCAAAGACCCAATCCAAGTTATAAAATAGTTTAACTTTTACTATAGAAACCCTGGTGGTGTAGTGGCTAAGTGCTATGACTGCTAACCAAGAGGTCTGCAGTCACATCTGCCTAGGCACTCCTTGGTTCTACTCTGTCCTATAGGGTTGCTATGAGTCAGAATCAACTCGATGGCAGTGGGTTTGGTCTGGATATTTATGCATAATTATTAAGCCATTCAGCACCATGACAAATAATTTCTGCTCTGGATAATATAATAAACTACAAAAAATAATCTAATAGACATAAGAAAAATAAACTGAAAAAAATTTACAGTTTTTAATATTATAAGAAAAAAGCTCTAGAGATGCATCCTACCCTGTGTTAAAGTTGTGAATTCATTTTTGAATTTTCGAGATTCAAAATGTGGTGCAGTGGTTAAGAGTTCAGGCTGCTAACCAAAAGATCAGCAGTTCAAATCCACCAGCTGCTGCTTGGAAACCCTATGGGGCAGTTCTACTCTATCTTATGGGGTTGCTATGAGTCAGAATTGACTCGATGGCAATGGGTTTGTTTGTTCGTTTTTACTTGGTTTTTTTTTTTTTTTTTTTTTAATTTTTATTAAGCTTCAAGTGAACATTTACCATTCCAATCAGTCTGTCACATGTAGGTTTACATACATCTTACTCCCTTCTCCCACTTGCTCTCCCCCTATTGAGTCAGCCCTTACAGTCTCTCGTTTCGTGCCAATTTTACCTTCTTCCCTCTCTCTCTATCTTCCCATCCCCCCTCCAGTCAAGAGTTGCCAACACACTCTCCCGTGTCCACCTGATTTCATTAGCTCACTCTTCATCAGTATCTCTCTCCCCCCCACTGACCAGTCCTTTTCATGCCTGATGATTTGTCTTCGGGGATGGTTCCCGTCCTGTGCCATCAGAAGTTCTGGGGAGCATTGTCTCTGGGATTCCTCTAGTCGCAATCGTACCATTAGGTGTGGTCTTTTAATGAGAATTTGGGGTCTGCATCCCATTGGTCTCCCGCTCCCTCAGGAGTTGTCTGTTGTGTTCCCTGACAGGGCAGACATCGATTGTGGCCGGGCACCAACTTGTTCTTCTGGTCTCAGGATATTGTAGGTCTCTGGTTCAAGTGGCCCTTTCTGTCTCTTGGGTTCTTAGTTGTCGTGTGACCTTGGTGTTCTTCCTTTGTCTTTGCTCCCGGTGGGTTGAGACCAATTAATGTATTTTAGATGGCTGCTTGTTGGCATTTAGGACCCCAGGTGCCACAATTCAAAGTGGGATGCAGAGTGTTTTCATAATAGAATTGTTTTGCCCATTGATTTAGAAGTCCTCTCAAACCAAGTTCCCCAGACCCCAGCCCCTGCTTCGCTATCCTTTGAAGCTTTCATTTTATCTCGGAAACCTCTTTACTTTTAATCCTGTCCAATTAGGCTGACCTTCCTTGTTTTGAGTGTTGTCTTTCCCTTCACCCAAAGCAGTTCCCATCTACAGATTGATCAATAAAAAGCCCTCTCTCTCCCTCCCTCCCTCCCTCCCTCCCTCCCTCCCTCCCCCCTTTGTAACCACAAAAGTATGTGTTCTTTTCCGTTTTTTCTATTTCTCAAGATCTTATAATAGTGGTCTTATACAATATTTGTCCTTTTGCAACTGACTCATTTCGCTCAGCATAATGCCTTCCAGATTCCTCCATGTTATGAAATGTTTCAGAGATTCGTCACTGTTCTTTATCGATGCGTAGTATTCCATTGTGTGAATATACCACAATTTATTTACCCATTCGTCCGTTGATGGACATCTTGGTTGCTTCCAGCTTTTTGCTATTGTAAACAGAGCTGCAATAAACATGGGTGTGCATATATCTGTTTGTGTGAAGGGTCTTGTATTTTTAGGGTATATTCCGAGGAGTGGGATTTCTGGGTTGTATGGTAGTTCTATTTCTAACTGTTTAAGATAACGCCAGATGGATTTCCAAAGTGGTTGTACCATTTTACAATCCCACCAGCAGTGTATGAGAGTTCCAGTCTCTCCGCAGCCTCTCCAACATTTATTATTTTGTGATTTTTGAATTAATGCCAGTCTAGTTGGTGTCAGATGGAATCTCATCGTAGTTTTAATTTGCATTTCTCTAATGACTAATGATCGAGAGCATTTTCTCATGTATCTGTTGGCTGCCTGAATATCTTCCTTAGTGAAATGTGTGTTCATATCCTTTGCCCACTTCTTGATTGGGTTGTTTGTCTTTTTGTGGTTGAGTTTTGACAGAATCATGTAGATTTTAGAGATCAGGCGCTGGTCTGAGATGTCATAGCTGAATATTCTTTCCCAGTCTGTAGGTGGTCTTTTTACTCTTTTGGTGAAGTCTTTAGATGAGCATAGGTGTTTGATTTTTAGGAGCTCCCAGTTATCGGGTTTCTCTTCATCATTTTTGGTAATGTTTTGTATTCTGTTTATGCCCTGTATTAGGGCTCCTAGGGTAGATCCTATTTTTTCTTCCAAGATTTTTATCGTTTTAGTCTTTATGTTTAGGTCTTTGATCCACTTGGAGTTAGTTTTTGTGCATGGTGTGAGGTATGGGTCCTGTTTCATTCTTTTGCAAATGGATATCCAGGTATGCCAGCACCATTTGTTAAAAAGACTATTATTTCCCCAATTGACTGACACTGGTCCTTTGTCAAATATCAGCTGCTCATACGTGGATGGATTTATATCTGGATTCTCAATTCTGTTCCATTGGTCTATGTGCCTGTTGTTGTACCAGTACCAGGCTGTTTTGACTACTGTAGCTATATAATAGGTTCTGAAATCAGGTAGGGTGAGGCCTCCCACTTTCTTCTTCTTTTTCAGTATGTTTTGCTTATCCGGGGGTTCTTTCCTTTCCATATGAAATTAGTGATTTGTTTCTCTATTCCCTTAAAGTATGACATTGGTATTTGGATTGGAAGTGCGTTGTATGTATAAATGGCTTTTGGTAGAATAGACATTTTTACTATATTGAGTCTTCCTATCCATGAGCAGGGTATGTTTTTCCATTTAAGCATGTCCTTTTGAATTTCTTGTAGCAGAGTTTTATAGTTTTCTTTGTATAGGTCTTTTACATCCTTGGTAAGATTTATTCCTAAGTATTTTATCTTCTTGGGGGCTACTGTGAATGGTATTGATTTGGTTATTTCCTCTTCGGTGTTCTTTTTGTTGATGTAGAGGAATCCAAGTGATTTTTGTATGTTTATTTTATAACCTGAGACTCTTCCAAACTCTTCTATTAGTTTCAGTAGTTTTCTGGAGGATTTCTTAGGGTTTTCCATGTATACGATCATGTCATCTGCAAATAGTGATAGCTTTACTTCCTCCTTACCAGTCTGGATACCCTTTATTTCTTTGTCTAGCCTAATTGCCCTGGCTAGGACTTCAAGTACGATGTTGAATAAGAGCGGTGATAAAGGGCATCCTTGTCTGGTTCCCGTTCTCAAGGGAAATGCTTTCAGGTTCTCTCCATTTAGAGTGATATTGGCCGTTGGCTTTGCATATATGCCCTTTATTATGTTGAGGAATTTTCCTTCAATTCCTATTTTGATGAGAGTTTTTATCATAAATGGGTGTTGGACTTTGTCAAATGCCTTTTCTGCATCAATTGATAATATCATGTGGTTTTTGTCTTTTGTTTTATTTATGTGATGGATTACATTAATGGTTTTTCTGATATTAAACCAGCCTTGCATACCTGGTATAAATCCCACTTGATCAGGGTGAATTATTTTTTTGATGTGTTGTTGGATTCTATTGGCTAGAATTTTGTTAAGGATTTTTGCATCTATGTTCATGAGGGATATAGGTCTAAAATTTTCTTTTTTTGTAATGTCTTTACCTGGTTTTGGTATCAGGGAGATGGTAGCTTCATAGAATGAGTTGGGTAGTATTCCGTCTTTTTCTATACTTTGAAATACCTTCAATAGTAATGGTGTTAAGTCTTCTCTGAAGGTTTGGTAGAACTCTGCAGTGAAGCCATCTGGGCCAGGACTTTTTTTGTTGGGGGTTTTTTGATTACCGTTTCAATCTCTTTTTTTGTTATGGGTCTATTTAGTTGTTCTACTTCTGAATGTGTTAGTTTAGGTAAGTAGTGTTGTTCCAAGAATTTATCCATTTCTTCTAGGTTTTCAAATTTGTTAGAGTACAATTTTATGTAGTAATCTGATATGATTCTTTTGATTTCATTTGGTTCTGTTGTGATGTGGTCCTTCTCGTTTCTTATTCGGGTTATTTGTTTCCTTTCCTGTTTTTCTTTAGTCAGTCTAGCCAATGGTTTATCAATTTTGTTAATTTTTTCAAAGAACCAGCTTTTGGCTTTGTTAATTCTTTCAATTGTTTTTCTGTTCTCTAATTCATTTAGTTCAGCTCTAATTTTTATTATTTGTTTTCTTCGGGTGCCTGATGGATTCTTTTGTTGCTCACTTTCTATTTGCTCAAGTTGTCGGGACAGTTCTCTGATTTTGGCTCTTTCTTCTTTTTGTATGTGTGCATTTATCGATATAAATTGGCCTCTGAGCACTGCTTTTGCTGTGTCCCAGAGGTTTTGATAGGAAGTATTTTCATTCTCGTTGCTTTCTAAGAATTTCCTTATTCCCTCCTTGATGTCTTCTATAACCCAGTCTTTTTTCAGGAGGGTATTGTTCATTTTCCAAGTATTTGATTTCTTTTCCCTAGTTTTTCTGTTATTGATTTCTAGCTTCATTGCCTTGTGGTCTGAAAAGATGCTTTGTAATATTTCGATGTTTTGGATTCTGGAAAGATTTGTTTTATGCCCTAATATGTGGTCTATTCTAGAGAATGTTCCATGTGCGCTAGAAAAAAAAGTATATTTTGCAGCAGTTGGGTGGAGAGTTCTGTATAAGTCAATGAGGTCAAGTTGGTTGATTGTTGTAAGTAGGTCTTCCGTGTCTCTATTGAGCTTCTTACTGGATGTCCTGTCCTTCTCCGAAAGTGGTGTGTTGAAGTCTCCTACTATATATGTGGAGGTGTCTATCTCACTTTTCAATTCTGTTAAAATTTGATTTATGTATCTTGCAGCCCTGTCATTAGGTGCGTAAATATTTAATATGGTTATGTCTTCCTGATCAATTGTCCCTTTTATCATTATAAAGTGTCCTTCTTTATCCTTTGTGGCGGATTTAAGTCTAAAGTCTATTTTGTCAGAAATTAATATTGCTACTCCTCTTCTTTTTTGCTTATTGTTTGCTTGATATATTTTTTTCCATCCTTTGAGTTTTAGTTTGTTTGTGTCTCTAAGTCTAAGGTGTGTCTCTTGTAGGCAGCATATAGATGGATCGTGTTTTTTTATCCAGTCCGTGACTCTCTGTCTCTTTATTGGTGCATTTAGTCCAGTTACATTCAGCGTAATTATAGATAAGTAAGTTTTTAGTGCTGTCATTTTGATGCCTTTTCATGTGTGTTGTTGGCCATTTCATTTTTCCCCATGCTTTTTTGTGCTGAGACGTTTTTCTTAGTAGCTTGTGAGATCCTCATTTTCATAATGTTTAACTTTGTGTTTATTGAGTCGTTACGTTTTTCTTGGCTTTTTTCTTGAGTTATGGAATTGATATTCCTTTTTGTGGTTGCCTTTTTATTTACCCCTATTTTTCTAAGTAAAAACCTAACTTGTATCCTTCTATTTCGCCTTGTATCACTCTCCATCTGGCAGTTCAATGCCTCCTATATTTAGTCCCTCTTTTTGATTATTTTGATCGTTTATCTATTGATTTCCATGTTTTCCTGTTGTGTGTATTATTTTGTTTATTTATTTATTTTTTAGAAATAGTCTTAATTTGTTTGTTTTTGTGCTTTCCCTGTTTGAGTTGCGTTGATATCAGGACGTTCTGTTTTGTGACATTGTATTGTGCTGGTACCTGATATTATTGGTCATCAGGCCAAACAATCTCCTTTAGCATTTCTTGCAGTCTTGGTTTAGTTTTTGCAAATTCTCTAAACTTGTGTTTATCTGTAAATATCTTAATTTCTCCTTCATATTTCAGAGAGAGTTTTGCTGGATATATGATCCTTGGTTGGCAGTTTTTCTCGTTTAGTGCTCTGTATATGTCATCCCATTCCCTTCTTGCCTGCATGGTTTCTGCTGAGTAGTCTGAACTTATTCCTATTGATTCTCCCTTGAAGGAAACCTTTCTTTTCTCCCTGACTGCTTTTAAAATTTTCTGTTTGTCTTTGGTTTTGGCAAGTTTGATGATGATATGTCTTGGTGTTTTTCTTTTTGGATCAATCTTAAATGGGGTTCGATGAGCATCTTGGATAGATATCCTTTCGTCTTTCATGATGTCAGGGAAGTTTTGTGTCAGGAGTTCTTCAACTATTTTCTCTGTGTTTTCTGTCCCCCCTCCCTGTTCTGGGACTCCAATTACTCGTAAGTTATCCTTCTTGATAGAGTCCCACATGATTCTTAGGGTTTCTTCATTTTTTTTAATTCTTTTATCTGATTTTTTTCCAGCTATGTTGGTGTTGTTTCCCTGGTCCTCCAGAAGTCCCAGTCTACATTCTAATTGCTCGAGTCTGCTCCTCTGACTTTCTATTGCGTTGTCAAATTCTGTAATTTTATTGTTAATCTTTTGGATTTCTACATGCTGTCTCTCTATGGATTCTTGCAACTTGTTAATTTTTCCACTATGTTCTTGAATAATCTTTTTGAGTTCTTCAACAGTTTTATCAGTGTGTTCCTTGGCTTTTTCTGCATTTATCCTAATTTCATTTGTGATATCTTTAAGCATTCTGTAAATTAGTTTTTTATATTCTGTATCTGATAATTCCAGGATCGTATCTTCATTTGGGAAAGATTTTGATTCTTTTGTTTGGGGGGTTGGAGAAGCTGTCATGGTCTGTTTCTTTATGTGGTTTGATATGGACTGCTGTCTCCGAGCCATCACTGGGAAACTAGATTTTCCAAGTAGTCAGCTGGTGCGCTGGCTCCTAGTTCTGAAAATAGTCGCTGTCTGCCCGTATTTGTTCGTCCTCCGTCTCTAAGTCTGTGCTTGTTGTTCAGAGTTCATAGATTGTTATGTATGTGATCGATTCCCTTGTTTTTCCGAGTCTTTGTTGCAAGAGGGATCCGCGGGAGCATCCACCTAGTCCGCCATCTTGGCCCCCCTCTCCCCTTTACTTGGTTTTTAATATCAAGAGCTCTCATTTATGATTTTATGAGCCTGCCACGAAAGTAGTTCATATAAGAGTGTATTTCATTTTTTTTTAGGTATTTCTTAAATATTATAAAGCCAGTTTATGATATTTGGCCAGTTTGCGTTAGAACGTTCAATTATTTAACGTAATGGTGATATTTCAAAAAGCCAAAACCTACCTTAAAAACAGGATTTCTGGCAAAACCTTTATTTCACCTAATGAAGGTAAACTGTGGGAAGTTAATAGAAATATGAATAATTAATTACTTTACATGCTGATGGGGCTGTTCCAAAAGGATTCTGATCACATGAAAAGTTGATGAGCATTTTCCTGAAGTTTGTGATTACTCATTGAAATTGATATGCTTGCGAAAGAAACAATAAAACGTACTGTGCTTTTTTTTTTCCCCATAACCTTGGATCTTTTCCTATAGTGTTAATGAGAGTACAAGCAAAATGTCTCAAGGTGAGGGTAGAATTCTCCATTTTGTTAGTAATTATACTTGACTTTTCATGATCCAAGACGGGAATGGTGGAAACAAAATTATGCATAATTTGAATGTACTGATTGCAGCCACAAAAGCTCTTTCTAAAAGTTTTGCCCTAGGCAAAATTTTTTGTTTTAAAATCAGCTTTTATAAAATCACTCAAATGGAGCATGCTTGCCTCCATTAAAATAACTTACATATCCTAAGGCAAATTTGGTTACATCTTTAAGATGGGTTCTCTAAGTGACTGGATCTGAAATTAAGAGCAATCAGCTCCTTAAACCTATGAGTAAAGGTCAGAGGATCCTTAAAATAGCTTTTATCTTTCATAATTCTTAGTTCCAAACATTTTATATTGGATATGACTCTTGTATGTACAGTTTAGAAGGCATAGTATAAAACTAACATATAAATGACAGTGTTTCTCCGGGAGTGATCAGTGTAACTCTAGCCTCAGACACAGGGGAAGATTATTAAACATTAAAGATCACTTGGCCCCTTTCCCAAATTACCAAATCGGAAATTCTGTAGATGGGTTCTGGGCATCCGCATTCTAACACGCTCTCTAAAATTTGAGAATCTGCATGTTGCTACTCTGGAATTGGGGGAGACTAATTCTTCTATCCACCACTTGTCTGTGAGTTTGTCATACTGTGGTGGCTTGCATGGAAGCTATGCCACCAGTATTTCAAATAGCAGCAGGGTCACCCATGGTGGACAGGTTTCATCAGAGCTTCCAGATTAAGAAAGACTAGGAAGAAAGGCCTGGCAATCTGTTTCCAAAAAGTAGCCAGTGAACACCCTGTGGATTGTAGAATACTGTCTGAGACTTCAACTTGCTTACTTTGGATGTGTCATCAGGAGGGACTGATCACTGGAGAAGGATATGTTTGGTAAAGAGGATGGCCAGTGAGGATAAAAGAGACCCTCGGTGAGATGGATTGACACAATGGCCACAACAATGGACTGGAAGGTACCAATGATCATGAAGATGGTGCAGGACCAGGCAACGTTGGTTCTGTTATACATGGGGTCACCATGAGTCAGAGCCAACCCAAACGACAACTAACACCACCAGTTCTCCTATAACCATGTAGATCTGCTTATGGTTTCTTTCCATGGGCTGATGAACCCTTACTGTGGGTGGGAAACTCCTCTTTCCCCACCCTGTTCTGTCAAAAAATATAGATGAATGTTAAGGAGTCCAGAAAAAGGCGCTGTGATTCTATCTTGAACAGCCATGGTAGCCTCGGACCAGCATAGAAATTTTGAAGAAAAGGGAGGATACTTTCCCGCATATTTACATGAACAAGAAGTATACCCCCTGTGGCATGAAGAACTGGTATTTATATGGTGCATAACTATAAAGGATATGCTGTTGTACAAACTAATGTGTACAGTCAGCCTGTTTATATAACCTGGAGAAATGGTGCGAGAACTGAAATACAAGATATTCTAACAGGCCACACTATTTAGTTGTCTATTCATAGGAAGGGCAAAAGGGGAAGCACTGAAGTAAAAATTATGGAAAATCCAGTGATCAGGAAATTCCTGTGTATATTTCTGTTAAAGCATGTTTCACACATAGTGTGTGTATGTGTGTGTGTATGTGGGTGGGTGTGCATTTGTTGGCTTCTTCAGACTGGTATGAGTTCCTTGAGGCCAGGGACTGTCTTAATTATCTATGAATGCCCATCTCAGCTAGTTGCACTACCTTTCAGCTAGTCGTTTGGCCTGAACTCTTAAGAGTCATCCTTGACTCTCCTCTTTTTCTTTCACTTTACAACCTACCTCCCACATCAATAAGTCCTGTCTTTCAAAATATATGTTAATTCCGACCATGTCTCAATACTTCTGTGACCACCACCCTATTCCAACTTCCATTGTCTTTCTCCTGGACTAAATATAAAAGTGTTTTAACTGATGTCTCTGATGCCATTCTTGAATTCCCATAATCAGCACTGCACAAAGGGACCCAGATATTCATTTTAAACATAAACCAGATTCCTCTATTCTTCCACTCACACTTAGAATGAAATCTAAGGTTTTTGCCGTGGTCTCCAAGGCCCCACAAGATCTGCCCACTCCCTCAACCTTACCTCTCACCACCCTGCCCTGATTTCTCCCTCTGCAACAACACACTTGCTTCTTTCCTTTTTTTTTTTTTTTTAACCCAGGTTACTCTCACCTAAGGATGGTTCCATTTGCTGTTCCCTCTGCCTTTTCTACCCGGAGCTTGCTTTTCTGATCATTCTCAGGGCTCATTCTTGTCTTCTTAATTCTCTGCTCAAATTTTATCTCCCAGAGACACTGATTTTTTTTTTTTTTTAACCACATCCACTTAATAGCCTCCTTCCCCTCCCTGCCCCCAGGCAGTCTCTAATCTTTACTCTATTTTTCTTCTTCATACATGGGATCGTGTTATGGATTGAATTGTGTCCCCCAAAAAGATGTGTTGTAAATCCTAACCCCTATATTTGTGGCTAAAATCCCATTTGGGAATGGATTTTTTTGGTTATGTTAATGAGACAGGATTAGTGTAGGGTGTGTCCTAAATCAATCTCTTTTGAGATATAAAAGAGGTTAAACAAGTAAGCAAGAGACAGAGAGAGAGGGCAAGCCACATGAAGATCCACCAGGAACAGAAGCTCAAAGGAACAAGGGCCTTCCTCCAGAGATGATACAGACAGAAAGCCTTTTCCAGAGCCAGCATCCTGAATTGCTTATGTCCTCCACTAGAATGTAAGCCTCCTCAGAGTGGGAACTTGTTCCCATTTTACCACTGAATTCCACTCCTAGAATAATACCTGGCACGGCATAGTAATCAGTACACCTTTCCTGAATGTCTGAATCCTGAGCAATACACATAATCAAAACTTTACAAGATTTGTTTCTCCAGTTGCAAATATTCCCTTGAGCAGAAAGTGGCCCTTGTTGGCTGGTACCCTTACCTAGTCCTCTTTACCTCCTTGACCATATTCGCCCATCAGAACAGATTTATTTTCATGTGTTTACCTGAAGGATGTCAAGGAGAAGGCAGGACAGAAGAAGGCTAGTTCTTAATAACTCAAAAGCAGTTTGGGGCTTATTTAATCCTGTAAAAGAATCGTAAAATTAGTTTTACTTGATTACGAAAGATATAAGCTGACATTTAAGTTATTATGAAGCAAGTTAATATCAGAGACGTACTAATGGGCCTTCTCCACTTGTTTCTATAGAGCAATCCACCTGTCACTGGTATGCCTCCCATTACAATTTCCGATTCCTCATCAGATTCCCAGAGAACGCTGATGTAGATTTTAGGTACTAAACGCTTCACGGTCACATTGCTGAACAGAAAGTCTTTCTTTATGGAGCAAAAGCTCCTCAAGAGAATGTGTAATTGAAAAAGTTAAGGAATCTTTTGGGAGTACATTGGTCTTACGAAAAGGTGTCTTCCTGTTACTGCCTTAAGAAGTGCCTTAAAAATATCATCTGCTGTCAAGAGAGAACCATGGCCTCTGATAATATTATTCAAAATGTTTTAGAAAAAGACACTAACGATGAATGCAAATAGAATTATCAATTACTTTGTGTTATAGTTTTCTCCCCTTTAGACTCAGTTTGAGAATAATTTCAGATTTGTAGAGTGCTGCTTCCCACATGTGAATTATATTTCAATTATACCGATGATGTCATTGACGTGGAATTAAAAGTGCTGCGATTTTAGTGATGGCTATTTCACCGCGGCTGTGAGCAACGTGTTCCGTAAAGACTGGTATAATTCTCCCAGGAGCCATGTCAGAGCCTCACTCTTGCAACTCTTTTATGCTTAGAGATGGATGCAAATGATTTTTATCCACAAGGTCAATATTTTACATGTTTCTTAGTTAATAAGTTAAAAAAAAAAACTCATATTATTATGCACA
Organism: Loxodonta africana; assembly: GCF_030014295.1. Taxonomy (NCBI): domain Eukaryota; kingdom Metazoa; phylum Chordata; class Mammalia; order Proboscidea; family Elephantidae; genus Loxodonta; species Loxodonta africana. The sequence continues at coordinate 78,303,794 of NC_087345.1, read as the reverse complement.
TTCTATATTAGGCTAAAGTCCAGCACATGCTTTGTTAAATAAGCAAGTCTGCAAATTAAAATGAGAGGATGATCAAATATAATAAGTGTGATTTTCTGGTTTGAAATTAAGAGTGTAAGCACATGGTGCCTTTGACCTTTAAGTATTTCAAGAAAAATAGCCAGGTTCAGAGTCAGAACTAGATTTTTCTTTAAAAGCTGTAAGATTGCCTGGCTTAATTTTGCTTGGATTAAAGCACATTGTTAGCCTTACTGTAACGGGGTCAGTGCTGCCCTTGCGGGGGGGATGGCTGTGTGCCCAGCTGACCCGCTCTGCCAGGATCTGCCATGGTGGCCCTCTCCACAGGTGTCCTCCACAGAGGGCAGTTCTCTCCTTGTGGGGTCTCAATGATTCACTACTGAGTTTTCTTTGAAGACAGAAAATTTCCCAAAATGGGAAAAGGAAAGCAATACCGGGTACCTAAAAACAAGCAGTTGTATTTAGTGTAGAGAAAGTGAGATCACATCTTCTGTTTGTAATCCTTTACCTGTATGTCCCAGAGCCAACGTGATGAGACTCTTAGCAGATCGCAACCTCTGTTCAAAATATCCCTCTGGGTCCTGCTGGGCCATATTTTCCAGAAGGACTGTTTATTGGGGTCATTGACAAAGTAAAGACTCCCAGCTTGGGGTTGTATGTGAAAGGGTCATTATCTAGGGTGGCTGAAGGCTGAAAAGTGAATCTTGATAGTGCTCTTATTGTCTGTGTTCCCTGCTATCTATGAGCTCTGTAAAGGCAGAAATTATTTCTAAATTATTTATCACCGTATCCTTAAAACCTAGCAAAGTGCCTACTGGCTAAGATATTGTATGCATTCAAAGAATTTTTTTTTTTTTTTTTTGGTTTTTTGCATTTATTGTTGTTTGGGGAAGGGGGATGAATAAAAGGGAAAAGAAGAAAATTAAAGCGGGAAAAGTGAAATTTTCGCTGCATATCAGGTCCAAAAAATGATGTGTGGCTATTTTTAGAGAATTACAGACAGCCCCAAGCCAAAAAAAAAAAACTAGGCTGTCGAACAGAGGACAAGTCAGTATGGATATTCAGGGCTAGGACTGCAAACTCTGTGAGGATATCAGGTGCCATATAAAAGGTCCCCACAGTGTAGAAGCAAGGCTGGCCTCATAGTTTACAGAAACTGTTCATGACAGCCACAAACTCTCCAGTGGACACATTTTCTCCCATGGTAAGTCCTGCTCAGTAACACCTACCTCACTGCCTAGTACAGGTCTTCCTTGCAGTATCTCCTCCTTCTACCTTCCCTACTAGCATGTACATAAATCTTAAAAGCACCCTGGATTAGCCTATAGGCCTGGAAGACATAGTACGGTTTCCAAAGACACTTAATTTGCAATCAGGATGTAGGTCAGACATTAAGCTATTTTGGTTAAATTAAGAAAAAAGATCTTTGACAGCTACAAGTGGAAAGTTCTTGGGATGGGACAGCCTTTAATAGCCTCAGACTTGGCAACGTTCAGAAGAAATGCCGCCAGTTCTTAATTTAAAAACTAGGGCTATATTTATGCAACACCAAAACAACTGGTTAATTCAGTGAAACTATTGCCCTGATTTAATTTGATGTCATGTAGATGAACAGACTTTTTATTATCTCATTCACCTTCCAACCAGTTGTCAAGATGTTGCAAAAGTGGGCTGATTTCTCTTACACACAGGTAAGATTTATGCTATCATTAAAGAGCTAAGGTTAAATGACTTTAAGCTATGCTTTAATTATGATTTAAAATAATGTCTTACATCAATCATGGTGGGTATGATGGTTAAGGTTGTGTGTCAACTTGGCTGGGCCATGATCTCAGTGGTTTGGCAGTTACGATATAGATTGGCAGTTATGTAATGATGTAATCAGCCCCATGATGTAAACACCTACGTGATGAGATCTGCTATGAGCAGCCAATCAGTTGAAAGAGAGTTTTCTTGGGGGTATGGCCTGCATCCAATATATATGGACTTTTGACAAAGTTCACTGGCTTTTGCTCACTCTGGATCCTACATCCAGCTCATCATCATCTGACCTCAAGTTCTCATCAACTTCCTTAGCCTGTGAGTTAGCAGCCTGTCATCTGACCTGCCAGTCTCGGGTTTATCAGCCCCTGCAGCTACGTGAGTCAAGAGAAGCTTCCAGCCTGATGCCTGGCCCCACGGACGTGGGACTTACCAGCCTCTACAACTGCGTGAGCCATTTCCTTGATGTAAATCTCTCTCTTTCTGCATATATATAACTCATTGCTGTTGAATCAATTCTGACTTATAGTGACTTACAGAGTATCTTATACTCTGTAAGATAGAGTAGAACTGCCTCACAGAGTTTCCAAGGAGCACCTGGTGGATTAGAACTGCCGACCTTTTGGTTAGCAGCTGTAGCTCATAACCACTACGCCACCAGGGTTTCCTGCACACACACACACACACACACACACACACACATCACTGGTTTTGCTTCTCTAGAGAACCAAGCCTAATACAGTGGGGGTATGAAGATTTGCTTTCAAACTCAGTATGACATTTTTGGCTTTTATTTTAGTGATGTATTTATGAAGGGCAAGTATGTGCCAAGAGCTCAGATGCACCTTCGGTCATACTTTTATCTTCTCGTTATGAATGAATGTTTGATTTTATCAAACTTTTTAACTGTATTTATTAATATGAAAACCACAGTAGCCTCTTTTTTTGTATCTTACAATATTAATCTCTTTCCTCTAATTTATCTTCTACTACTAAGGAAATCTCCTTAAATATTATTTCATAATGTAATTTTCCTCCTTGAAAAATTTCAATCCTTCATATGTGTACAAATCTCATTACACCCAATCAAATTAAATACATGGAAAATAATGTAAATATGGGCAGGTTACACCAAGGTGATGACCATGAAATATGACATAGTTGAGATTATAAGTATTGAGAACTCAATAACAAAAATATTATATACAAAAAACTCGTGGGTTGAAACTAAAGCCAATTTTGGAATTAATTTTATATCCTTTAATGCTTTCCTTATACAAGAATTCTCAAAACCGATGAGCTAGACAGTTTATCCTAGGAAATACAAGGTTTGTTTACTAGTAGAAAACCAATTAATAAAATTTAGTAATTAGTATGTTAAAGGGGAAAAGGTAGTTAGTCATAGTAATAAATATAGCTTAAAAAGTCTGATAAAATTCAAAATTCATCCAAAATAAGTGGTCTTAGCAAGGTAGGAATAAAATGGAACTTCCTTAACTTGCAAAAGGTTGTTTACAAAAGCATACAGCAAAGGTTATACTCAATGTTGAAACGTTAGCATTCTCTTTATAATCCAGAACAAGCTAAGATGCTCACTATCATCACTCTGACCAGTGTGAAATCAATAAGAGTTTTGCAAGTTTATTGGATTCCAAAATCAATACACAAAACTCAATTCTGTATCTATGTACCTGCAGCAATCAATTACAAGATGTAATTAAAATAAACAAATGACTTTCTTCTTAATATCTCCAAAACCATCATAACCACAACTACCCGGGAATAAATCTATCAAAAGACACATGTCCTTTTAAGGAAAAGAATATGAAATTTGAATGTAAGACATTAAATAAGACCAAGATAATAGATTACTCTGTTCTTGAGGACCAGTATTATGAAGTGAATTCTCCCCTATTTGATCTAAAAACTTGAAGTAATTCCAACAGGTTTTTTCATGAAATTGGACAAACTAATGCTTAAAACTGTATGGAACAGCAGAGATGATCACTGTGGGGCTACTTGCCCAACCAGATAGTGTCACATAATGAAGGACAATTAGACCACTGGGACCAAATAAAGAACCTAGACACTGACCTTTTCTACTTGGAATTACAGTCATTGTAAATCAGGGGAAAGAAAAGAATAACTTAACAAATGGTGCAGGGAAAAGTGATGATCCTTGTGGGGGGAAAAAAAAATTGGAACCTTATACACAAAAATCAATCCCAGGTGGGTTAAAGACTTAAGTGTAGAATGCAATATTTTTAAAAAAGGTACTTGGAGAAGAAGGTATAATAGAATATCCTTATGGTGCTGGGGTATGGAAACCTTTCTTAAAATATTTAACCTGCATATAAGTAAAGAACTTCTGTTCAGCAATAAATATCAAAAACAAACAACAACACCAACAAAAAGTAAAAGATCAGTCAGGAAATAGGACATTCCCAAGACATGCCATTGAAAAAGGAATGCTGACCAGAACGTATCAAGAACTCCTATGGCTCGAAAAGAAAAGAAAACAAAGTGAAACCTAACAGAAATACTCAGGCCGGCGGCGGGGCCGGGACCATCCCAGGTTGTAGGGCAGGTCCAGTCTCCGCCCCGGGGTGGTGCTGCAAGGCCAAGATGGCGGTCTCCAGCTGGGCAGGCGTGGCCGTGCTCCTGCTTTCTCTTCTGACCTTCTGTTACTGAGGCTGCTACCACCTTGGGTTTGCACCACTGCGCACCCGGCTGGAGCACCCAGTGAGGCTACCGTCGCCCCAAAGAAGGATATTCGCATTTACAGTGATGCGGGCATGACGGGGTTCCTGGAACAGTGGGAGAACGATGATCACATGAAAGGAGACCTTCCAAATCACAAAAGACCTTCAGCACCTATCGACTTCTCACAAATCAATCTGGGCAAGCCTGAAAGCACACTGAAAATTATTAAAATAGGCAAGACTGATGATGTTTGTTACCGTCTCAGGAAGCCCCACTGAGAAGGAGATGAAGGAAATCACCAGCCTGTGACAAGGCAGTTTTTCAGGGCCAACTACAAAGTCCAGAGTTTATTGTGGGATTTGACTGTGCCATTTTCATGGTGGGTGAGCAAAGACTTCTTGGTCAGTAACACGGGTGTGCCGATTTAACTCTGGAGGAACAGGTATACACTGTCAAAGGAGAAGGAGGTAAAGAGAAAAAGCCAAGCAAGAGGGAAAAGAAAGGGGAAGATCCGAAGTCTCCGGCTTCAAAGGGAGACAGTGGGGCTGGGAATAAAAGAGAAGACCTAGAATGGGGCAACCATGGTGCCCTGTGAGTGAGCAGTAGGACACAGAGAGCTGAGCATGGGCTGGTGAGAGTGGAGGCAGGCTTGGGAAACAGTGTACTGGATGAAATTCTAGTTTCTTCTAGAAGAGTCTGCCACATGACCAGTTTGTGCTCAATATAAGAATTACCATTTAAAAGGCTTCAAGTGAGAAGACAGAAATTTTCTAATTAACGTTGGACACTGACAAATTAATGTTTGCCTCAAAATCACTTTAAATGGAAACTTGAGTGTGTTGCTTTTCCCCCGCTTAAATTTGGCAAGTCATTAATTTTACTGTGGACTTCCCGCCCTGTGAACACAGCATTAGGACCACTCCCTCTTCGTTGTACCTGCCCTGATTGGATGACCTGCTGGGTCAGGGCTTCATATTTTATATTAAGCAAAAGGATACCAGATTCTAATCAGACAAGCTTTTAAAACTCCTAACATAAGTGAATCAGACTCATCATGCTACCAACATCGTTTTCACGACTATCTGATGTAGAGAGCATGTCTAGGTGTGGAATTAGAACATGCCATCAGAGCACTGCAGGGAGCCCTAAAATCTAAGTATACAATCAGGATGTGTAAATTCAAAATCTATGTGGAAAGTGCAGAGAACAAAAAATAATACAACTTGGAAATCTTAAGTATTTACTTTGAATTTTGTTGACTTGAATCCCTCTCGCCAGTTAAAGAGAACTCTTGGTACCTGGCAGGTTTTACGTGGTCTGTAAAGTTCAGGCTTGGTTCTGGTCTGTTTCCTCAAGTTAGGAAAAAATAATGGTGGTGCCGAGGGTTCAGATGTTCCATTTAATGTGACAATTTTAAAGTGTAAATTGCGAATCAGCAGAGTTCTTTCAGGGTGTGGCAGAGGACTGGATGACCTCATTTATTTCTAAACATTTTTCTTTGTTAAAGTGCCTAAAACCATATCATTTTGTATGGTGCTAACGTGATGTGCTACCTTTAATGTCTTGTTTTGCTGTGGACGAGTTGGAGTCTACTCTGAATAAATGTCATAGAATTTATATACAGGAGCCATTTTAAAACTGAATTGTTTGAAAAAATTCAGTTGTGATTTACAAAAAACTTAAAAGTAACACATGTACCTGGGTAGACAATTGAATGGTAAAAAATGGTAGAAAGTGGAAAATACATGCCAACTTGTCCCCACTCCTTTGTCCGTTGGAAGCCACTGTTAACAATTTCTTTTTTTTAATAATGTACATTTACCGGCTTCAAAAAAAGAAAGAAAAGAAATATTGGCAAAAGGCATGAATAGATATTTCACAGAAGAGGAAATAGGGAAAGGTGATAAACAAATCAAGAGATGATCATCATCATTAGTAATCAAATCAAATCCAATTTAGTCTATTTGCATGTAAAACCACAAGATATTTCCTATCCACCATATTGACAAAGATTTTAAACATCAGAACATACTGAGTGTTTGAAATAATGCAGGCCAGCCCTGGTGGAGCAGTGGCTAAGAGCTCAGGCTGCTAACAAAAAGACTGGCAGTTCGAATCCACCAGGAGATTCTTGGAAATCCTACAGGGCATTTCTGTTCTGTCCTATAGGGTCGCTATGAGTTGGAATCAACTCAATGGCAAGAGGTTTTTGGTTTAGGAGTTGGTAAATTTTTTCTGTAAAAGACCAGTGTCTTAGTTTTCTAGTGCTGCTATAACAGAAATACCACAAGAGGATGGATTTAACAAAGAGAAATTTATTTTCTCACAGTAAAGTAGGCTAGAAGTTCAAATTCAGGGTGTGAGCTCCAGGGGATGGCTTTCTCTCTGTGTCAGCTCTGGAGGAAGGTCTTTCTCATCAATCTTCCTCTGGGCTAGGATCTTCTCTGTGCAGGGACCCTGTGTCCAAAGGACAGGCTCTGCTCCTGGTGCTGCTTTCTTGGTGTCCCCCTCTCTCTGCTCGCTTCCCTTTCTTTTCATCTCTTGTAAGATAAAAGATGGTACAGGCTACACCCCAGGGAAAGTTTCTTTACATTGGATCAGGGATGTGACCTGAGTAAGGGTGTTACATCCCATCTTAATCTTCTTTAACATTATCTAATCCTGCCTCATGAACCACTGGCAGAGATTAAGATTTACAACACGTAGGAAAATTACAATCACAAAATGGAGGACAACCACACAATACTGGGAATCATGGCTTAACATGACGACTAGATAGTAAATCCATGACAACTAGATAGTAAATAGTTCAAGCTTTGCAGGCCATGAAAACTCTTATAACTACTCAGCTGTGCAATGGTAGCGCAAAAGCAGCCGTAGACAATACGTAACCAAATGAATGTGGCTGTGTTCCAATAAACCTTTATTTACAAAAATAGGGAGCATATTGGATTTGGCCTTCATGTTGTCATTCGCTGAACTCTAATGTAGAGGACAAAAACCTAGTGGTGTAGTGGTTAAGAGCTACAGCTGCTAACTAAAAGGTCAGCAGTTTGAATCCACCAGCTGATCCTTGCAAACCCTATGGGGGCAGTTCTACTTTGTCCTATAGGGTTGCTGCGAGTTGGAATTGGACTATGTGAAGAACATGGCATCAGGATTAGAGGAAGACACATTAACAACCTACGATACAGAGATGACACAACCTTGCTTATTGAAAGTGAAGAGGACTTGAAGCACTTACTGATGAAGATCAAAGACCACAGCCTTCAGTATGGATTACATCACAACATAAAGAAAACAAAAATCCTCACAACTGAACCAATAAGCCACATCATGATAAACTGAGAAAAGGTTGAAGTTGTCAAGGATTTCATTTTACTTGGATCCACAATCAAAACCCACGGAAGCGGCAGTCAAGAAAACAAATGTCGTATTGCCATTGGACAAATCTGCTGTGAAAGACCTCTTTAAAATGTTAAAATGCAAAGATGTCGCTTTGAGGACTAAAGTATGCCTGAGCCAAGCCATGCTATTTTCAATCACCTGATGTGCATGTGAAAGCTATACAATGAGTAAGGAAGACTAAAGAAGAATTGATGCATTCGAATTAGGGTGTTGACAAAGAATATTGAATATTCCATGGACTGCCAGAGAACGAACAAATCTGTCTTTGGAGATGTACAGCCAGAATGCTCCCTAGAAGCAGGGATGGCGAGACTTTGTCTCATGTACTTTGGACATGTTATGAGGAGGGTTCAGTCCCTGGAGGAGGACATCATACTTGGTAAAGTAAAGGGTCAGCAAAAAAGAGGAAGACCCTCAACAAGAGGGACTGACAGACACAGTGGCTGCAGCAAAAGGCTTAAACATAGCAACGATTGTGAGGATGGTGCAGAACCAGGCAGTGTTTTTGTTCTCTTGTGCCTAGGATTGATATGAGTTGGAACCGACTCAACACCACATAATAAGAACAACATACTCTTGGATATGTGATATTGATGTATTTTGTGATAGATTATCAATTCAACTACAGTGTATGGTCAAGGTAAGTAATGATTTAGGAAGATCTTTCCGGCTAACCAGAAGAGGAGGAAAGTAATAACAGAATAGTTAGGAGATTACAGTACTCCATTATTAAGGAGCAGTGGTCAGGTAATTGGAGAGAAGAGTAAATTCAAGAGACTTTCTGAGGGAAGGATGTAAAGATCTTGGGTAGAAATGATGGGATGAATGGATAAGCCTAGGGAATTTTTGTTGTTGTCAACGGTTTAGTCTTTTTTGTATTTTTCTGAGTACTTCTTGAAAATATTTAAGAAAATGAGGAAAACACTAACGTAAGTACTTTTTGAGTGATATGGCCAAGTAATTTTGCCTGCAGAGAAGCCTAAATGAAATATTTACTGGAATGAACAAAATAGCAAAAAAAAAAAAAAAATTTGTTATAGATATCTCTAAGAAATGTTGAACAGCATTTATCTTGATGTAAAATAGTGAAAAATAGTTCATATTAATATTATTTTATCAATAATGACTGAATGCCTGTCACCAAGCAAATAGTAGCTGACCAGAACACGAAAAGATTCTACTTACCTTTTTTTATTTTATAGATGGCAGAGAATAAAAACTTGCAAGTGGTAGACAACAAAAATACAATGATAAAAGAAAAATGAGGAACAACTATATCTTAAAAAAAAAACAAACTACTAAATTTTTTCTCTAACGGTATCTTGGCCTGTTTATAATGTTTCCTGCTTTGCTCTGCTGGTGGTGTTCTCTTCCTCTGTCACTTTAGAGGCACAGTGGATAATATAGTTGAACTTATTTTCACTCATACTTTGATAGATCTATTTTCTCTGAATCACTTTTGAGGGGGACAAATTTGCTTAGTAAGGCTAGTTGTGCTTTCACAGAATACATCTCACACTTGTATGATTTGGGGTGTTTCTTGAGAGAAAATACAAGCTGAGCACACATACTTTACTCTTAGCCATTTGCAAGGGATAAATGGGTAAAAGCTGTATTTACATGCATTTGAATTCTGAATCCCAAGCTTCTCTTTCCTGTGAGTTATTTTTATAACTTGAAAATAGAATGGGTGAGAGGAAGGAGAGTGAAGGCCGTTGCAAATGAAGGAAGAATGTCTCTGGAGTAAATAATTTAAACCAACTGCCTATAAAGCCCAAATCAAGCTGTTAATGGCTGAATTTCCTGATTTTTTTTTTATAGGGTGCATTCAACCTTTAATGGTTCAAAAAACATTTTTTTCCATTTAATAATAAGAATGATAAAGTCATGTCTTAACTATATGAATGGGGGTTACTTGAGAATTTTTAAAATATGCATTGCCTTGGGAGAAAAATACATAGAACCTTTAAGGTGAAACTTGAAATATTACCTTTGAATTATTTATTATTTTTATGGAGATACTGTTTCAATCTTAATTGACTTTTGAGTTACATTGTTTAAAGCTTGAGGCCATATAGAGCTGTAAGAGGTTAACTTTAGAAATATTTTAAAAGACTACAAAGACAAATAAATTGAAAAGTTTGCTTCTCTATAAAAACCTGAAAAATATCTCTAGTTATTTTCTCCAACTGATCAAGCAGGTGATCAGTTAATTGCCATATTTGTAATATTTTAATGGTAAATTACTAATCATCAACATAGCATGTATATAGGGCTTTATTTGCAAATGGTTTTGCTGTTTTACAAAAGTTAAAAAGTAAAGTTTTCCTAAGAATATTGCTAACCTTTTAAAACTGGGGGTGGGTTGAACACTTCTAATTATATTTTGTTTTTATTCACTTGTAACCTGACAGTCAAAGGTCTGCTTGGCGCGGCTGTGAAGAAACAGGGAGCTGATGAAAGCCAAAGAAGCTTTATTTAGCTTGCACAGTAAAGGAGAACACCGGAACTCGGGACTTGGGTTGCCAAAGTGTCTCCCCGAACAATAGCCCAAGGGGTTTATACGGTTAAAGTAAATCGGGCCTGGGGTCCTCAGGAGCACCCCAGGGTGGGGCCAGCTTGCTGATTGGTTTGACATGAAAGGGCATTCTTGGGACTATCCAGTCTTCTATGCCTGTTCAGTCTGAAAGGGGTGCTACAAAGATGGCATTTTGCCCACGTCCGGAGTGTAAACGGGGGTGTGTTTTTTGTCCTCTGAGGTCAATAAGTTGTCTGAGGAGCAATCATCAGGATTACACAGTTCAGGAGGCCTGAGCTGGTCCAAGACCGGTTTTAGCTGGACCGAAGACCCGAATCTCTTGTTTTCTTTAGCTGAGTGGGAACTGGAAGTATGCCTAAATAAGGAGATACTCTAAAAGCAGAGGTTAGTTCCTGCTTTGCCTAATATATCCACGCTGGGAGTTAGTTAACTGCCTCTGTTACTGAAGATGGCAGTCTTGGCCCTTTGGCACAGCCCCTTGTTTATTCAACATGGCTGGTGTACTGCCAGCCTCATACTTGCTCTTACGTAGATTTTCATATGTCAACATAAGTACATAATGAGAAGAGAAAAAGATCATGAAAATACACATGGAATATTGGATATTCTTGCCTAGGAACTTGTTTACTAGAAAAATTTAGCAAGAAGATGTCACCACTTCATTCAAAACTAGGGGAAAATAACTGGTGACTGAAGCCATGTTTGCGTGAGATTAAAAGCACTGATACATTCAATCTCAGCAACTTAAAAAAAAGTCCGGTTTGGTAAAATACAGTCAAAGCAACTTCTTGTCATCTCATAAACAAAATAAATGATCTAAATGCATGTTCTGCCTGTCAAGAGATATGTAGAGAGGAGCCAACCTCAGCATCAGTTTGGTGGACTATGGTACCATTGTAAAAGTGAATCAAATTGTTAGATGCCTGCAGCTCTCTCTAAAGAGTGACACAAGTTAGGGTCAGTGGTGGAATGAGTTGGAATCATTATCCATTCAGACTATTTGCTACCTCTCAATGATGAATGAAGGATAGAGGATTGTGACAGGCAGGCTTATTAACTTCATAGCAACAAGAACATCAATGACAGAGTCCAAAATGTACTCGCCAGGATTGAGAATTGATGTTAATGTCCAGTACTTTTCAGTGCTAGCTGTCCTAGACACTTGATTAAGAACTTCCTATGTGGTTTTTGGTATGTCTTATTACCATCTCTTGATTCTCTTAACATTATATAGTGATTGCTATTATTATTGCCATTTTATAGATGAGGAAACTGAGGTAAAAAAAAAGCTGAATAAATTGACCCAAAGTCACCAGCTAGGTAAATGAAGAACGTGCATTTTGAACTTAGATCTCTGATTCTGGAGCCCATATTTTAAACTTCATTCTGTGGTTCTCGGGTGAAAGAGGACTTTAAATGTCTTCCAGTGTAGGAGATTCTACTGAGAGACCAAGATAAAGTGAGAATTTGTGTTAACATACTAACATTCTTGGTCAGTTTGATTTGAGAATCTGTTAACAATACTTACGTTCCCTGACTGACCAATGTAAATATAAAAAACCTGATAAATATTTCCTGGTATAACTGATTGTTAGGTGCCGTCAAGTCAGTTCTGACTCGTAGCAACCCTATGCACAACAGAATGAAACACTGCCCGGTCCTGCACCATCCTCACAATTGTTGCTATTCTTGAGCCCATAGTTGTAGTCACTGTGTCAATCCCTCATTGACAGTCTTCCTCTTTCTTGCTGACCCTCTACTTTACTAAGCATGATGCACTTCTGCAGGGACTGATCCCTCCTGATAATATGTCCAAAGTATGTGAGATGTAGTCTCGTCATCCTTGCTTCTAAGGAGCGTTCTGGTTGTACTTCTTCTGAGACAGATTGTTCTTTTGGCAGTCCATGGTATAGTCAGTATTTTTCACCAACACCACAATTCAAAGGCATCAATTCTTCTTGAGCCTTCCTTATTCATTATTCAGCTTTTGCATGCAGATATAACTTAGATAAGTTTAAAATATTCTTCAAAAGATCCATCTGTTTGCTAGACATTTCCTTATGAATATCTTTCAAATTTCCAACTGCCTATGGAAGTTTTTTTTTTTTTTTTTATGGAAGTTTAGCAAGCACATCAGACTAAAGGTGTCCCAAAATAATTAATTTTAGGGAAGCTGTAAAATACATATAGAACATGCAGGAGGTAAATTATCGCAGCATATGTAGTAACAAGAAACCCTAGAGGTGTGGTGGTTAAGTGCTACAGCTGCTAACCAAAAGGTCAGCAGTTCGAATCCATGAGGCGCTCATTGGAAACTCTAAGGAGCAGTTCTACTCTGCCCTACAGGGTCTCTGTGAGTCGGAATCGACTCGATAGCAGCGGGTTTGGTTTTTTTATGTAGCATCATGAAAAAAATGATAAAAATATTAATTGGCATATGCAGAATGTAAGTTGCATGTGCATTATAATTATGATTATATTTTAAAAAGATCAGAAAGAAATACACCAGAATGCTAACAAATGGCTTAGTCAGGTTGGTGAGATTTTTTTCCTTTTTCTAATTATGGATCTTACATAAAAAACAAAAAACCAAACCCAGTGCCATCGAGTCGATTCTGACTCATAGCAACCCTATAGGACAGAGTAGAACTGCCCCATAGAGTTTCCAAGGAGTGCCTGGCGGATTCGAACTGCTGACCCTTCAGTTAGCAGCTGTAGCACTTAACCACTATGCCACCAGGGTTTCCAGTTAAATCACTTTCATAGTAGAAAAGAACGAATAAATAGGCAACTGAAAGAAAAAAGCAAGAATGTAGTTGAGAGAAACATTTAAGGGTTGTAATCAACAGTGTCTCGCCCCGTGATGTGGCTGATGATCATGAAGGAGGGGCTGAGGATGATTCTTTTCCACAGAGTCAAATGCATTATCCAAGAGAAGAGGAGGAGCAGGTTTGGGGAGGAAGATAATTCAATTCAGTTTAGAACATGTCGAGTGTTGCAATTAACCCAAATGAAGAATGTAAAAGGAGGAGGAGATTTTTAGAGACGAAAATTTGTTGAGTTTGGTAAATACTGAATATCCAGCAGACAGCTGGTAATTTTACACTAATGTCTGAAGCAGAAGTTGGGGCTAGTGATTATTAGTAGGGAAACTACTTTGTGATGTGTAATCACTGCAACTCTGAAAGTGTATGGAATCTCCAGGAAAAGATCCCAAAGTGGAAACAGAGCCAAGGCTAGAACCTTGAGAAACTCGGGTAGAAAAAATGGGCTTGAGTGGGTGAGACTGGGGACGTGGAATCTACTTCAGAGACTAATACTATATGTCTTCTGTGAGCTGTTGAGGACATTGGGAATGGAGTTAGACATGGAAAGTAAAAACTATTTAGGGTTCAACTGAGTTTGAAGGAAAGAAAGAGAATGACTCCCAGGGAACTACTGGTTTGAGTGACTGTGTGAATGGTGGTGTCACCAACTGATTATTGGAGCAAAGCTAACAAGCAGGTTTAGGGAAAGATCATGGGTATAGATTTTGTATCTCAGATGTCTTTGTTACATCCAGAGCAAAATAATCAATCACCAGATAAATCTTCTGATGGGACCTCATAAGTGAGATCAGGCCAGTGATAAAGATCAATGTGGAGGTGGTGGTGAAAACCATGGTGGTGGGTACAATATCCCAAAAAGAGTAGGTCAAGTAGCATCAAATGCTGCAGTGAGGCCAGGACAAGGACTGAGAGGTAGCCACTGTTTCGGCTTTTGGGAGGGTCATTGGTACTTTGGTAGAAGGATAGGACTAAAAGTTCAATTGTAGTAAGTTGAGTAGTGGAGTAGTGAATGGGAGATGAGTCTGCAGTAACCACAAATATAGACCTCCCTTTCAAGGACTTTAGTAGATATAAGGTGTAGCGTCTTTTAGACAGGGAAGAGATACATAGCATGCTTTCAGAGAGTAAAAAAGGAGCTAGAGAAGAAGAAATGATTGGAAATACATGAGTATAAGATGTGGATAAAGAGGTCCTCAAGAAAATCTAGGAGTCCTTGGATGGTGCAAACAATGTACTTGGCTGCTAACTGAAAGATTGGAAGTTTGAGTCTATTCAGAGATTCCTTACAGGAAAGGTCTGGCAACTTACTGAAAAACCCAGCCATTGAAAACCTTATGCAGCACAGTTCTAGTCCGACACACATGGGGTTGCCATGAGTTGGCATCGACACCATGGCAACTGGTACTGGTACTAGAGAATGTCTTGGGGTGGGGGTGGAGTTACATGGAATGAATAGTTTTATGGACTGAATTGTGTCCCCCCCAAAAAATGTGTGTCAACTTGGTTAGTCCACGATTCCCAGTATTGTGTGATTGTCCATCATTTTGTAATCTACCATGATTTTCCTATGTGTTGTAAATCTTACCTCTGTGATGTTAATGAGATGGGATTAGAGACAGTTATTTTAATGAGGCAGAACTCAATCTGCAAGATTAGGTTATATCTTGAGTCACTCTCTTTTGTGATATAAAAGAGAGAAGGGAGCAGACAGACATGTGAGTCTCATACTACCAAGAAACAAGAGCCGAGAGAATAGCTCATCCTTTAGACCTGGGGTCCCTGTACTGAGAAACTCCTTGACCAAGGAAGATTGAAGACAAGGATTTTCTTCCAGGGCTGACAGAGAGAAGAAGCCTTCCCCCAGAACTGGCATCCTGAATTCGGACTTCTAGCCTACTAGACTGTAAGAGAATAAACTTCTATTTGCTAATGCCACCCATTTGTATTTCTGTTATAGCAGCACTAGATAACTAAGACAGATAGGGATACCTCTTGCTCTGAGGCAACTACCCTGAAGTGCTTTGCAAATGTATGTTGAAGCAGTAGTTCTCTCCCTCCCCACCGTATGTATATATATTGATCTATCTATCTGTCTGTCTGTCTATCTACCTGTCTATATACAAATTCACATGTATGTTAGAACTAATCTGGCATTGTTTCAGAAAACCATTAGCACTCCTTGGATTAATTCCTCTTGCCCTTTACCCTTGACTAGCTGTTGGAGTTTCCCAGTAAGAAGCACCTTATCACTAATCAACTACTGAAAGTTGGATTGTCTGCCCTTTTGACTTTGATATCACAGTCTATTTCCTCTCAATCCTTTGGCAGCAGAGACTGTCTTACTTTTAAAGTGTCACTAGGGTTCCAAAGTGAATATTCTAGTGAGCTTGTATCTTAGATTATGTAAAATGTCCTCCAAATTTGGTAAAAATCCATCTACCTTTTTTTTTTTTTAATCCATGATGCAGTAATAGAGAAAAAGTTAATTTCACTTACATATACTTTAAGCACATATTGCATATTTTGCACATATTACCCCAAGCCTTTCTTTTTGGAATGGAGGAAAACACACACACACACACACACACACACACACGCTCAAATGAAAACAAGGCTCAGAGGGATGAAATAACTTGCCCAGAGTCATAGAGCTGCTTGACAACACAACACAGGCTAGAAATAGGCTTTCTGGTTTGAATTCTAGCATTTCATCCTATGGTGTGTGGTTGCCAACTTATATCAAACGTGTGGTCTTCTGTGGACGCTCTTTCTTTCTTTCCCTTTTTTTTCTTAAAAGCACAGTAAAACTTGCAAAAGCCAGAATCTGTGTAAGGCGGAAACCTGTCAGAGAAGGAATATTCAAATATTTTCCACTAATAGAGAGCGATAGAAAAGTGGTAAGACAGCCACCATGTCAAAGGCAGAAAACCAGTGAGACTCAGAAAAAACGAAGCAGTCCTGTCGAGTTCCGGCTCTCACAGGTTTCACTATATACGTTTTATTGTATTTTGCCTCAAGCAGTAGGCCCATCTTATTACTGTGCATGGTCTAATCTGAATCTGTTTGAAAGTTTTGTTACCTACATATGTAACAGGATTTAGCTGCCAAATAAGTGAAATACTGCTTCCGCTTGCCTCAACTGTGATCTTAAAAACCAGCTGTATAATTGGCTTATTTTGTAATTATCCCCTTTGTCAAGAGAATTAGTTTGAAGTACTTCTTCAGCTTTTAACATTTGCACGGTACAATGTACCATGTCCCGAGTAATGCATCCGTAATAATAAAAAAAAAGAAACAAACAAACCTATCTTAGAACTGGTCTATTATTTGTCCCAGAAGTTGGTGGTTCTAGTTTTATAGATTTAAATATAAAACATATGAAAAGATCCTTTTGAAATTGATCCTTTAAGGCTTTCTTAGAAGGGGACGTTCTCTATGTATCAATTGAATTAAACATGACATGGGATTCCCAGGGTGGAAATTTGAGCTCTTCAGAGAGTGTTAGGTAGTTGGACTGAAGGAACAAATAACTCAAAGATTTGGAAATCTTAGAGGTCTTATCAAATCTTATTTACACTCTTAAGGGTGGCAGCTTGTGAAACAAATTAAGATGTGTCACTCTCAGTATCTAAATCCCAGGAGAGTTTTTCATTTTTTTGCCGGTGGTAATAATCCTACTTCCTTACTTTGGGTTGATAGCGTTTTGTTTCAGAATTGGAAAATCTTTTCTATACTATGGATCTTTGTCTTTTATTAGAATGATGTTTTATGATTACAGAGACCTAGCACAACTAAACAAAACAAACCAATACCCAGTCCTGACTATGTTATATTTAAGGGTATTCCTTCAAAGAGAAGACATAAATAAAGTGCATCAATTAGGAATGGGTTGGTCTAACTTCAACAATTATGTGGGCAAGAACAGACTAAAATTATAGCTCAGCACTTGGGGAAACCCTTCTTATTCTATGAAGCTGAGGTCAGTAACTTAGAAATAACCCCAGTGTGTTAGAAGGCAGTGTGTGTCCTGTGTTCCTCATTTGCAGTGGGGATTGCTGTAGTGTGTACACTTGAGCATTTCAAGGTTTGAAAATTGTCACAGCAATTTTTTTTTTTAAAAAGTTCGCTGCAGGTGATTTTATTTTTTGTCATTTTTAAAAGCCTGGCATGCCTCTTGTTCTAAACTTATGTAAAAAAATGGAAAAATATAAAAAGAAACTAATCCCCCCCATATTAAACTCATTGTATAGAGGCAGGAGTCCTGGTGGCACAGTGGTTAAGCACTCAGCTACTAACTCAAAGGTCTGCAGTTCTAGCCCACCAGCTGCTCCTTGGGAGAAGGATGTAGTTGCTTCCAAAGATTACAGCTTTGGAAACTCTATGGGCCAGTTCTACTCTTTCCTATCAGGTTACTATGAGTCGGAATTGACTTGATGGCAACAGTTTTTTATGTAGAGGTAACTACTGTGAACATTTGGGTCTTCTTCCCTCCTGTATTTTAACACATGTTAATAATAGTAACATAATAAAAATAGCAGCTAACATTTATTGAGAATTATGAACCAGGCACTACCTTACATGCTTTGTATATACTTCCTTATTGATAGTCACAAAGATATTATAATAGGGGTAGTTAATATTACTATTTCCATTATACAGGGAACTAAGACAGAGAGAGGTTAAGTAACCTGACCCAAGAGCACGCAGAATGATGTGGTGAGTGCCTGGATTCAGATTCAAGCAGTCTTACCTCAGAGCCAGAACTCTTGATTTTTACCTTCTGCTATGCGTTGAAATTGACTTGACAGCAACAGGTTTGGTTTTTCAGTTTGGCTGCCTCATATACGTGTTCATTTATACTAATTTTTCATGCTTTATAAACAATGTAGCATCCTGCTTTTTTCTTTTTTACACACTTATTACCATAAGGATTTCCCATGTTAAGAATTCTTTATAAATATAATTTAAGTAGTTACTTAATGTAACAATGGAAACCCTAGTGGTGTAGTAGTAAAAACTGCTAACCAAAAGGTCGACAATTTGCTCCTTGGAAACTCTGTAGGGCAGTTCTACTCTGTCCTGTAGGGTCGCTATGAGTTGGAATCGACTTGATGGCAACGGGTTTGTTTGTTTTAAGGCAACATTACATGACTGTATTCCAATATATGTAATTATCCCCTTTCATCCATGCATTTAGGTGCCTGGGTGGCACAAGCAATTTTGTGATCAGCTGGAAACCTAAAGGTTGGCAGTTTGAACCCACACAGTGGCTCCATGGTAGAAAGGCCTGGTGGACTGCTTCCATAAAAATTACTGCCCAAAAACCCTATGGAGCAATTCTGCGCTGTAACACACGGGGTTGCCATGAGTTGGGGACTGACTCAATGGCAGCTAACAACAGATATGCATTTAGACTGTTTCCCAATCTTTGTTGTTATAAATAATACTATGATGAACTTATTTTAACATAAAACTTAGCATTTCTGATAATTTTCTTAGGACAGATTTCTAGGAGTAGAACTATTACTTGCCATGAAGCCCTTTTAATGTCACATTTTTCTATAAGGAAATTGAGTCCAAGTCAGTTTGGAAAAAAAGTACCACATATACATGTATACTTGAAATCATTTTTAAAATTTAACTAATGGGAATGTCTTAAATTTTAGGAGATTTTATCATGTCATGAGAGAAGGCAGGAGGCTAAGCAATGGGAAAACCATTCTCTAACTCAAGCCTGACCTTTGTTCATTAATAGGTCTCTGCCTTAGCTTTGTATGAAACCCCTGGAGCTAATCCACATGTGGAGTGCCCATTGATTTTGAATAAACTATGTTCACAGCTTTTTAGGGGGACATGGCAAGAAGAGAAATTAGGCCAAAGGTTGCAACAATGTACAGGTAATTAAAAGGCATAACACAGGATATTGTTTTTAATCACAATTCTTACAGACTTCTTTGTAACACACATAAAATAAAATAAAGTTCTGTTCCAAAGTGGCATTTAACATGAATATGAGAATTTCAAGGTACATTATAAAATAAAGGCAGAATGAGGCCTCCACAAGCAATGATGAGAATGGAGCTTAAGTGATGGAGTCACTCAGTCGCTGAAAATGAAGTGTTTGCTTCCTTTGTTAACCCACCTGCTGTTCACTCTTCCCTTGCTTAGTGCTTCCCTTTTTTCATCCTGGTCTTATCAACTCCATCCTCAGACTCTGACCTTATTTAGTTTACTCTCTGTGTTTCCCTCGCCCTCTGGTAGGATCCTCTTATTCTATCTTGTTATCCACCCTTCCTTGGACTCTGTCAGAAAATCATTCATTTGATGTGGCTCTATCTGTTTATGCATATATATATGTACGTGTGTATACATACTGAAACATATACAATGAAACCCGTGAAAGCCGGAACTTGATGAGACTGCCTTGTTTTTCCAAGTCTAGTAAGTTTTCCACCTTTGAGAGGGTACAGTGTTACCACTTTCCTATCACTCTCTATTAGTGGAAAATATTTTGAGTTTTCCTTCTCTGTCAGTTTCCACCTTACACCGGTTGCAGCTTTCATAGGTTTTACTTTTAGCATATGTGTATATTTTGTGAGGGCTTTTTAAAAAATATATATAAAAAAAGAAAACCTGTTGCTGAGTCGATTCTGACTCATAGTGACCCTATAGGACAGAGTAGAGCTGCCCCATAGGGTTTTCAAGGAGCAGCTGATGAATTTGAACAATGACCTTTAGGTTAGCAGCCAAGCTCTTAACTTCTGTGCCACCAGGGCTTCTATCTTTATTAACCAACAGACCTGGCCTCTGGGTGAAAATGTAAACCGCTGTTCAATGTCCCGTCTTTTTTGGTTGTCTTCACTCATTGCTTTCATGCTGCCCTGTGTTCCAGGCAGGCTCTCCCACCTGGGCCCAAATTGTCATGACTATTTTCTGAAAAATGACAACCAAGTAATCAAATGAGCAAACTCATGCTGAATTGAAGGGCATGTTCTTGGCTCTAGTAAACTGAAAAATGAAAGCAAAAGGATTAAATACAAAGTGATTACCATGAGAATACATAAATATATAATAACATTTAGAATTGGCTAGGAGATTAAATCCCTGCGGTTAGACTTTTCCTTAAATAACATATAAATGCCCCTTTTCCACTGCTCCCTCAGGGAAGGTAGAACTATGTACAATGTTACCTATTATAAAGGGTCTTTTGGTGCTTTATTCAGAGGCTTAGGTTGAAATTCTTGACTTTCAAGAAACACTGTATAAAGAACCCTCCCTCAGTGAGGCTCTAAATACTAAAGAACAGTGGCTCCCAAGTTTGGCTGCACATCTGAATTACCTGGGGAGGTTTATATAAATTCAGTGAGGCCTGGGAATTTTTATTTTTCAAAAGCCCTCCGATTGATTGGAGTGGACAGGGGGGACTGCTGTTAGTGTGGCTGTTTCAACTTATCTAAGCCAGGTTTTGTACCTTCCATGGGCATTCAGTAAGTGGCTAACAGTTCTTTTGAGTACATGCTGCCAGACACCATGATGTTTCATAGCCTAGGAAATTTGTCCAAGTTTGTGAGTGGCAGAAATTAAGTTCAAAACCAGAGCTGTGTAACTCCTGAGTCTGAGCCCTCATTCTTTGCTGGGTCTCAGCAAGATGTGATGATTAAGACACCAAAAACATGTAAGGAATAGATGGAAGAAAGTTACAAACTTACTCTTTAACTCTCCATCTTTCCTCACCATAAAAGGGAAATAATATCTTTCTGAGATATTTTATTTAACTTCATTTTGAAGTAATTTTAGAAGAGTGTTGCTGTCTTAGTCATCTACTGCTGCTATAACAGAAATACCACAAGTGGATGGCTTTAACAAAAACAAATTTATTTTCTCACAGTCTAGTAGACTAAAAGTTCCAATTCAGGGCCTCAGCTCCAGGGGAAGGTTTTCTCTCTCTGTCGGCTCTGGAGGAAAGTCCTTCTTGTCAATCTTCCCCTGGACTAGGAACTTCTCTTCGCAAGAACCCTGGTTCTAAAGGATGTACTCTGCTCCCAGTGCTTCTTTCTTGGTGGCATGAGGTTCCCAACTCCCTGCTTGCTTCTCTTTCACCTCTTAAGAGATAAAAGGTGGTATAGTCCACACCCCAGGGAAACTCCCTTTACATTGGATCAGGGAGGTGACCTGAGCAAGACTGTTACATCCCACCCTAATCCTTTTAACCACAGGCAGAGATTAAGCTTTATAACACATAGGAGAATCATAAAACAGAGGACAACCACACATGGCCTACCCAAGTTGACACATATTTTGGGGGGACACAATTCAACCCATTACAGTTGTAAAACCAGTACAGAGAGTTCCCATATATCTTTACCCAGCTTCCTCTAATGTTAATATCTTATGTAATATACTATTTATTGCTAACATTTTATAATACCATGGTATATTTATCAACACTAAGAAATTAATGTTTGGGTTTCCCCAGTTTTTCCACTAATATCTGTATTTTTTTGTCTGTCCCAATGTCCAATCCAGGATACTACGTTACATTTAATCATCATGTCTCCTGTCTTCTCCCATCTGTGACAGTTTTCCATGAGCTTGATACTTTGGAAAAGTAGGGGTTGGGTATTTTGTAGCACGTCTTTCCTTTTGGGTTTGTCTGATGCTTTTTTGTGGTTGCATTGTGGTTATGGATTTGGAGGAAGAAAACCACAGAGATGATATGCCCTCCTTGTCACACCATATCAGAGCCTTTGTAAGAATTTTGCCAGAGGAATTCATGCTTTCTTTCTTGTTTGAGGTATTTAAGCAAAAGCTGGATGACTATCTGCAATGTTGAATAAATCCCTGTATTGGGAAGAATCTTTGAGACCTCTTTGAATTGTAAAAGTCTATAACTGATAAGTGAACATTGTAGATAAAAAGTCACACATAAAAGACAAATGAGAGAATTGGGTAGAGCTCAAAAACTAGAGAGAGTGGACTCCCCCATCTTAAAGAGTATCAGGTTTACTTACATGAATTCAAAATCTGATGTCTTCATTATACTGGGGATTTTCTTCAAGGTAGAGCCTTCATTGTAGCACCAGAACAGGCATTTGTGAGTGTTTGCTGTAGGTAATTGAAGCCACTGGGTTGCTCTTGTGGTTTTCCTCTGTGTTACTAAAAATTAAATTGATGTGTAGTTAAGTAGAAAGCAATCTAATTTGAAAGAAAGCAATGACCTGACTCTAATGTTTCTGTGGTTTGTATATGTTTTGTAACCTTTTAATGATTTAGTTTGTCTAACTGAGAATCATAATTTTTACTGAAATATACTATACTGCTTTATTTGGACTCAAGACATATCTCCAGAAATATAATGATTACTTCTAGAAAAAATCTGATGTAACAGAGTTAACCTAAAAATAGTTAATTATACATGTCAACACATGCATTATAAAGGTGATTCATTATAATGTATAACTTTAAAAATGAAGACACCAAACAAACTAGTTTATTAGAAATGTGTTGAAATTCCTTTGGAGAAGTGAACACACAACTGCAACACTGTAAATGCTATGTTGAACGTTGACTACGCATCTAGGAAAGACAATAGTGTTTTTAAAAATCAGGATGCCTGGGTTAGTCCCAGGGCTATAGCCACCTACCCTATGTACGACCCCCAACAAATCACCTAGCTTCACTATTTGACTTCTTCATTTCTTATGTTAGAGGATCAGACATGATTCTAAGACTCTAGCTCCTCAATTCAGTAGTTCCACTTTCATTGTTTTAAGATTTCATCCTTCTTGTCCATAAAGCTGTTGATTCTGTATTTCTAGTATGCTATATATAATTTAGGAAACCCTGGTGGCGTAGTGGCTAAGTGCTATGGCTGCTAACCAAAGAGTTGGCAGTTCGAATCTGCCAGGCACTCCTTGGAAACTCTATGGGGCAGTTCTACTCTGTCCTATAGGGTCGCTATGAGTCAGAATCGACTCAACAGCACTGGGTTTATATATAATTTACATAATATAAATGTATTCTGCTGATGTTCCTTTGATAATTCAGGAAATGCTTGGTTATCCATTTTTCCAACTTGAAAAAGCAACTCTTAAAAAGCTTATACTGCTTAACCATTTGTTTGAAAAATTGATGTATTTTTTGTTGCATTTCTTAACTAGATAAAACAACTGCTTCAGTCTCAAAAGAGAGAAAATAGTTCAACTATGGGATCTAATAAGATTTGAAAGAGAGAATGATCTCATAAATGGATATATATGGAATTTAATGATTAGATTTCCTGTCTGCCCAAGATGTTCCAAGTTCTTTATTTTATTGGTTTGAAAAATACAAAGATTTTGGAAAATAGTTTCATTGTGGTAAGTATAATCAACACATTTTCTGTACTGTAGCTGTAGACCTGTTCATGATCAACATTAAAAAAATAAAGTGACATAATGTCTGAGACAGAATTCCTAATAGAAGCAATGCATGTCCCTGAATCAAGTGTTTGCCAAGTTCACAATTACTTTATGAGGCCCTCTTGACATATTTGCCCTGGTGGTAAAAGGAGGGTCTATCATTTAGCTGTATACAAAGGCCATGTCTCGTCAGTGTGTTCTGGTCCATTCTGGCATCCTTGCTGTCTTAGGCTAGGTTCTGTACAGAAGCAAAACCAGTGAAGTGCACACATACACACACGCACACACATGCAAATGTGTATACATGTATACATATGTAGAGAGAGAGAGAAAGAAAATCCCAAATCTGTGGGTCAGGCATCAGGTTGTAGGCATCACCTTACTCATGTAGCTGCAGGGGCTGATGAACCCAAAAGTGTCAGGCAGTACAGCAGGCCACTGACTCAAATTCCAAGAACTGGAGGTCAGATGATGACGAGCCGGATACAAGATCCAGGGCAAGCAAGCGAGCTTTGCCAGAATGTCCATTTATATATATATTGGATGCAGGCCACACTCCCAAGGAAACTCCCCTTACAACTGATTGTCTGATCACCTCAGATTCCATCACGGAAGATGACTACATCATTATATACCTGCCAAACAACATCATTACCAAACCACTGAGAATCTTGGCCCAACCAAATTAACACAAAATCTTAACCATCATACTTGCTGATCAAAGAGGGTTAAGAAGATTCCCAAACAAACTCCAAACTATGCTACAAACTCAATAGTTCCTTCATTCTAGAATGTTTACCACTTCAGCTAACCCTTAAAGGCATATCAGGAGATACACTTTGAGGGTCTTTAATGACACCTTCAGTAAATCCCCCAATTTGCTGAGAGAAAAATGGAGCTTTGTGATGGGCCAGAAGTGTCCTGAATAAGCACAAAGTTAACCCTGTGATCAGCCCCAACCTTGAAAGTTATTTGTTTTCAAAAATAATGGAGAATCAAGTTCTTCATTAACACTTTTCTGCCTAATGGTAAGAACCATATTCAAGTAAACATGTGGAATGTTTTGGTGATTACTTTTGAAGTCATAATAGTTATAATCTATGTAAAAAAAGAAAATCAAACACTTCCACAATGGCTCTAAAACTTGCCTTCACACTATAAATATAGATATAGTATTTTATACCCAAGTGTGTGGGAAATGTTTAACAACCAGTTCTCTGAGGGATAAAGCACTAGTGTTTGCCCATATCTGTGGTGTAATTACTCTTACCTGTCTAATTTCAAGCTACCGAGGTTACCGTGGTGGAACTGGGAAAAGATAAGCACAATCAGCTCTCAGGAGCTAGCTGAAGCTGGCTGTAGCACACCACTAATTATACCCATTGCATGAATGAAGAAAGATGAAGACCAGGTGACAAATTCAGGGCCATAGAGTCATAAACAGCCAGATAAATGCCTATTTCCCTGATTCAGTCAGGCAAACCCAGCAATCTCACAGACACACCCACCTACTTCAGGACATTGTTAAGAATGAATTGCTGTACAAAAGTCGATTAAAATCAAGACGTAATTCTTTTTGATAAGGCTTTTACTGCTGTTTAAAATAATGGATTTTTAGGAATCGTGTGGTATTCATATAAAGTTATGTATATTAGGGTTCCCCCAAGACTGTTCTTGGGCTGTTTGGCGCACCAAGCAGGAAAAACCACATGTGAATAGTGAGTGGCCTGTTGCTCAACTCTTTAAAGAAGGCAGCTCAGGAGATCTTAGTTCAACTTCTCGTAACTTTGAAGAAAAGAAATTTGAGAGTCAGGCCTTTCCTCCTATGGGCTGTGTGATATGACCTGGGTGTGTTTTTTGCGATGGTTTAGAATAGTCAAGTTCCCTTTCTTACTTTGGGTCACAATTGAGCCTTATACCTATGTACTTAACTCAAGAGCAACTAAAACTACGACTCTGACGTTTGACAGGAAGAACTCGGAAGATAAACTTGATGAATGGTGACTTAATAATCTTAGTTATGAAAATAACTGTTTTATGGTGTTTGCTATAAACGAAACACATATAATGCTCACACTCCTTTTAAATACTGGTATTCCTTAAAATGTCCACTTAAAATATCACTTCCTCAGGCTAAGGACTTTGTTCTCACTAGTAGGAGGGAGCTACAATTAAATTTTAGCTTCACAAATCTTTTAATCACTTTGTGTTTCTCTCTGTCCTTTTTTTCCTTCCTCCCTCCCTCCTCCTCACAACCCCTACTTCTTCTCATGAAGAACAGGAAAAATAAACCTAGAAAATGAATTACAATTGAAATTCAAATACAGGAAATTCCACAGTTAAGCCTCATATGGCAAAGTTAGCTTAGCCACCAATATGTTACATTTTTTAGTTTTCTCACGTCCTGACTGTATTAGTATAAGGTAACCAGATGTCCTGCATTAGGCAAAACTGTCTTAGATTTCAGCTTCTTTTTCTCCTGACTATATTTCTCCTCAAAATTTCCTACCAGGGCCAGTCTGCTGAGTGGCTTATTTTGATTATTAAAAAAAAAAAAGAAAAAACTAAATCCATTGCCGTGGAGTTGATTCCAATTCATAGAGACCCTATAGGACAGAGCAGAACTGCCCCATACAGACTCCAAGGCTGTGAACCTTTAGGAAAGCATACTGCCATGTCTTTCTCCCACAGAGCCACTGCTGGCTTCCAACCACCAACCTTTCTGTTAGAAGCTGAGCACTTAACCACTGTATCACCAGGGCTCCTCATTTTCATTACAGAAATGCTAAAAGCCTCTCTGACTAAAATTACCTTTTGAAGTCCTTGAAAGTGGGCATTTGATCGGAGGTAAGCTACAATAATGCCCAAGAAGCAGCTGCAGAAAACTAAATCGTTGACCAGTAAGATCCCGTCATGTAATGAATTGATTACCACTCATTGCCATCTACCAGGGAACACAGTTCATAGAAATAGGCCAGTTTTTTTTTTTTTTTCCTTTTTCTCTTGAAGGGGAGGATGGTTTGTACCAGCAGCATCAGGGCAAGCAGCTACTGGGAGCAGGGGGAGAGGAAGGATAGGTAATGGAGAGCTGAGGGAAGCATATCTGCTCCATTGTTTTCGAAAACCTCTGCTCCTGCCCCATGACGTGAACTTCCTTTTCTCCACCCATTTCCATTTTTTTTTTTATTAATCTCATTTGTTTTTGCTGCTCAGGATAACATTTACTTGCTAATCGATATGGCATTTATTTCTCTGATTTCTTCAAGTAGGGGAAAAAGCCTATCCACCAGGCTAGATTCATTCTCCATTCTCCGACAGTGCTTATTTTCTGATTTTAGACGTCTAGCATAAGATGGGCTTCTTCACCCAGAACTCTGCCAACCCTGTCAGTGAACTTGCATCTTATAGCCATGTCGTGAGTTTCTAAATAGTGTCTGAAATACATGGTGATTTTAAGCCAGTGGTCCACCACCTGTCTATTTGTCAAACTGTGGTGGCTTATGTGTTGCTGTGAGGCTGGAAGCTGTGCCAATGGTGTTTCAAATACTAGCAGGGTCACACATGGTGGACAGGTTTCAATGGAGCTTCCAGACTAAGACAGATTAGGAAGAAAGACCTGGCAATCTATTTCCAGAAATTAGCCAATGAAAACCTCATGGGTCACAATAGAACTTTTTCTGAGGTGCTTGCTTTGGACAGGTTATCAGGAGGGATCAATTGCTAGAGTAGGACATCATATTTGGTGAAGTAGAGGGCCAACAAGGATGTGAGAGACCCTTGGTGAGATAGATTGGCATAACAGCCAAAAGGGTGGACTCAAACATGCTAACAATTATACGGAGAATACGGGGCCAGCCAATGTTTTGTTCTGTTGTATATAAGGTCGTGATGAACTGGAGCTAACTTGATGGTAGCTAGTATATCAGTAATGAAATTCCAGGTTTTAAATTTATGCCTTCAGATAGTTAAGCAAATACAGTATGGTCAAATCATGTGGAACATCCAAGCCCTTCATGAGCTGATCCACTCTTAGGTTCCTAGTCTGACCTCCTGCCATTACTTTACACCCCTAAACCTGTGCTCCTCACATGCAAGACCACAATGAAACCATCAGACATACTGTGTAGTTCCTTTTTCTCCATCTCTGTACAATTTTTTCCTTTTGCCTAGAATACACTCCTCTCCACTTCTTTTTTCTTACCTCTGCTTGCAATAGGTGTACCTTTTCATAACAAGTAAGGTAAAGCACAGTATTTTTTTTAGAACTAGGTAAAATTACGCTAATGATAATTTTATGAATTGACTGTGATCTAATGGTCAATTTTCTCAGCAAGAGGTTCTAGAAAATTTTTGAAAAAGAATAGTAACAAGGTAGGAGGAAGAGATTACCTAGTAGGTATTGATAATAATGAATATTTTCCTTTGGCATACCAATATATTTTTTCCATCTTAAAAAAAAAAAAAATTGTTTCCTGACCCTGCTTCATTCACCTGTAGCTACCTAATTTCTTTGTTCCCTTTTATAAGCAGGGCTTCAAACTGGTTCCAACGGGTTCGGTCGTGGCTGATGAAGAGAAATTGGAACATACCTGAATTTTCAAAATTTGGATGAAGCAGACCAATAATTGGAACAGGAAAAATTATGACTAAAGCCCTGGAATGGGAGACTCAGAAGAGGCGTAATGCAGCCTTTTAGGGGCCAGGCGTGGGATACTGAATTATTGCCAGGATTGCCAGGACTGTAGAGAATGACACATTCAAAGTGGTGTGATCACCACTATCTTGAGCAGTACACCACTGTTTCTGACTCTGTGGTCAAGAGTTTTAGTTGCTATGCAATGTGCACACTGCCCTTGTTTTCTAAGAAGGAGATTAAGTTGATAGCAGGGCTTTGACTGGTAATTTTTCTCATTCTAGGTATCGTTCCAGTTCACCCACATTTTAAAAATTCAGGTTCATTTGGGTTTCACCTCATCAGCCATGACTGAACTGGGCAGAACAATTTCGAAGCCCTGTTTATAACAAAGCCCATTGTGGTTGATTGATTTATTAATGGTCCAATTTTTCACACCTGCCTATATTCTTTGGTAGTGCCTTGCCACATTGACTCTGGGCTTGACCAAATGATCTGCTTTGGCCAATAGGAGAGTAGTAAACTTTACATAAGCAGAGTCTTGAAAAAGTACTTGCATACTTCCATATTCTTTCTCCAACACCTACCACTGTTATGCAAATACGTCTTGGTTAGCCTGCTAGAGAAATGTGAGAGATACAAGAACCAGTGACAGATGAGGCTGTTCTTGGCCAGCTTAGGAACCAGATCTGTCACCAACTGATGATGAAGGTGTGAATGAACCCAGCTGGGATCAATTGATCTTGGCCCAGATAGCACAACCGCCCAACTGGTTGTTTTAAACATGAAAAATTTTGGAGTGTTTTGTTGTGTAGCAGTAAGTAACTGATACACCTTCTAAAGAGTTGTTTATTCTCAATGTTTCTAATGTCTTCATTCCACTAGCTCTTAAACCCACTCCAACATGACTTTCATTCCCACTTCCTCTACTCTTGTTAGTCACTAATGATTTCCAAGTTGCTAGATCCAATGGTCAATTTCAGTCATCATTTGACTTGATCACTCAGCTTCATTTGGCACAGTTGATCATTCTCTCATCTTGACAATCATTTTTCATTTGGCTTCCAGGATTTTACTCAGCTCATATAACCCACCAGCACAAATTAAAAATTATAATATAAAACAGAAACCATAAAACATTGGATAAAAATGGTAAGGATTATTAACTTATTTTTACATATGAAAATAATCCTAAAAAAAAGTGGGGTCTGGTTGAATGGACACGGAGAATAAAGGGTGCAGAGAAAGAGTGTGCTGTCACATCAGGGGGAGAGCAGCTAGGGTTACATAGCAAGGTGTGTGTAAGTTTTTGTATGAGAGATTGACTTGAATTGTAAACATTCCCTAAAACACAATTAAAAAAAAGGGGGAACATCACAAAAAAAATAGTTTATTCAACTCAATTACTAAAGCATTCCACACAGAATTTAAAGAAAAAAATGAAAACTGGGAAAGTATTTCCAACAAATAATATCAACATCTATATCCTTAAATAATAAATAGCTCTTAAAATAAATAAAAAGTGAAAACACTAACATTTCCTGCGTTGAAATGGAAGGCAATACACAAATACAATTCACAGAAGAATAAATATAAAATAAACTAACACATATTTAACCTCAATAATAATAGCAAACGCAAATTAAAATAATAAAAGTAGATTTTATCTATTTTTCAACATGATAAATGGAGAACATATTGAAGTTGTCAAGATTTTATTTTACTAGGCTCAATAAACAATGCCCACGAAAGCAGCAGTCAAGAAATCCAACAATGTTTTTGCCTCGGGCAAATCTGCTGCAAAAGATCTCTTTAAAATCTTAAAAAGCAAAGATGTCACTTTGATGACTCAGGTGTGCCTGACCCAAGCCACAATATTTTCAATTGCCTCATATGCATGTGAAAATTGGACAATGAAAAAGAAAGACCAAAGAAGAATTGACACATTTGAATTATGGCATGGGGGAAGAATATTAAATATATCATGGACTGCCAGAAGAATGAACAAATCTGTCTTGGAGGAAGTACAGCCAGAATGCTCTTTAGAGGTGAAGATGGTAAGACTTTGTCTCACTTACTTTGGACATGTTTCAGAAGGGGCCAATCCTTGGAGAATGACATCATTCTTGGTAAAATAGAGGGTCAGCAAAAAAGAGGAAGACCATCAATGAGATGGATTCACACAATGGCTGCAGTGATGGGCTTCAACATACCTACTACTGTGAGGTTGGAGTCCTGTTGGTGCAGAGGTTAGATGTTCAGCTACTGACCAAAAGGTCTGCAGTTTGAATCCACCAGCAGCTCCTTGGAAGCCCTGTGGGGGCAGTTCTACTCTATCCTATAGGGTCGCTATGAGTCAAAATCTACTCGATGGCAACAGATATGGTTTTCTGGTTATTGTGAGTTTGGCACAGAACCAGGCAACATCTCAGTCTGTTATACATAGGGTTGCTATGAGTCCAGACCACTCAATGCACCTCACAACAGCAGCAATTATTACGACTTTTACTGAATTCCTAGAAATTACTAAAAAGATATCACCACCACCAACCTCTAGAAAAAAATAAAACAAAACAAAACAAAACTACACTGGAAGCAAGGAATGACCTCTCTATGGACAAGAGACTGAGGAATTCTTAAGAGATGGAATATAAATGGAGAAAATTATAAAATTTTCTTAAAGCCTAGACAGACTTAAATAAATATAGACATGTATCATGATCATGTACGTGAAGACTCAATCATGAAAAAAATGTGAAATCCTCCAAAATTAATCTCTGAATTAAATTCTATACCTATTCCAATTTCAAATTATTTGAATGTGAATTTATAAGCTGAATCTAATTTGGAAAAGGAAATGTTTAAAAGTAGACATTTTTCAAAAAAGAAGAAGAGGCATTTGGTATATTATATATCAAAACATTTAAAAATGTAGCATTTGAAACAATGTAGGGGTAGAGATTAAAAAAAAAAAAAAAAAACCAAACCCGTTGCCATCCAGTCGATTCTGACTCATAGTGACCCTATAGGTCAGAGTAGAACTGCCCCATAGAGTTTCCAAGGAGCGCCTGGTGGATTTGAACTGCCAATCTTTTGGTTAGCAGCTATAGCACTTAACCACTATGTCACCAGGATTTTCAGGGGTAGATATAGGTCAACGAAATATAGTAGAGTCCCAGAAATGGAACATATGTAAACCAAAGTTTGACATGTGGTAAATATGGCATTTCAAATTAATGGGAGAAGGTATGGGAGCACTCTATTTTGAAAAAAAAAAAAAAATTTCTACTTCATGCCATTAAAAGAATAAAATTCAGACATATTAAAAACCTGCAAGAAGAAAATACAGAATAACATGTTTAATGCCTTCAGTTAGAGGAGGCTTTCTTAAGCAAACAGAAAACAAATTAAGAATTAGTCCAAGAGAGATCATCAACAAAGTTTAAAAAAAAAAAAAAAAAGACTAGAGAAATACATGATCCACATATAACAAAAGATTGGTATCTATATTTCACATTAAAATAAAAAACAAAACACTGCTAATACTAAGAAAAAGACAAACCTCTAGAAAAAATGCCAGGCATATAAACAATAGGAAGACGTGGTGGTGCGCTGGTTAAGCGCTTGGCTGCTAACTAAAAGGTCGGCAGTTCAAACCCATATGTTGTTCCACAGGAGAAAAGACCTGGCAATCTGTTCTTATAAAGATTATAGCCTAGGAAACCCTATAGCGCAGTTCTATGAGTCAGAATTGTCATTATGAGTCAGAATTGACACAACACACAGCAGCAGCAACATATAAACAATGCACAGAAAAGGAAGTGCAAAAAAAAAAAAAAAGTGTGGAGTCGATTTGGACTCATAGCGACCTATAGGACAGAGTAAAACTGTCCCATAGGGTTTCCAAGGAGCACCTGGTGGATTCAAACCGCCCACCTTTTTTTTGGTTAGCAGCTGTAGCGCTTAACCACTATACCACCAGAGTTTCCAAAGGAAGTACAAATAGGCAATAAATGTATAGAAAATATTTTAATTCATTTATAATCAAGAAAATCAAACCAAACCAAACCCACTGCCGTCGAGTTGATTCTGACTCATGGCGATCCTATAGGACAGAGTGGAACTGCCCCATAGAGTTTCCAAGGAGCATCCGGTGGATTTGAACTGCCGAACTGTTGGTTAGCAGTGGTAGCACTTAACCACTATGCCACCAGGGTTTCCAATCAAGAAAATACAAAGCATGAATTAGATGCTACTTTTTAGCTACCAGTTTTAAATATTGTTAGTAGCATCTTTTGACAAGAATGTAGGGCAACAATGGACACTGTCACGTGGCTGAGGGAGCAATGTGGCCTCATCTATTAACTTTTAAAATGCTTATAACCTTTGAGCCACCAGTTTCATTTTTCAGTAGAAAGAGAAACAGAAGCATTTGCAAGGATATTTGATGAAACATTATTTGAAAGACTGAGAAACCTTCATTTTATCAGCAGAGGAGTGTCAGAACACAAAGGAGCTGTGGAGTATTGTGTAGCTGTTTCAAAGAATGTGGTAGCTGTACCTGAAAGGCATGAAAATACATTCATAATATACCATTGAGAGGGAAGAGTACATTTAAGTAAGAATAAATAATATGGTACAATATTTTCTTAACAACGTATATGTATTTTCTGTGGTTTCCTCTATATGTATGCATATGCACAGAAAAAACATTTGGAAGGATCTACACCAAACTGCTAACAGTGGTTGGGTTTGGGAAAGTGTCTTGGATTGGGGGGTTAGGTGGCAAAGCGGGCTTTAGTCTCATTAAGATTCTTGCTCAATCTCCCTCCCTATCTCTCTTTCTCTGTTTCTCTACCTTTCTATCTAGGGGAATCCATTCATGAATTACTTGTTCAATAAAAAATTAAGTTAAAATTTAATGTTATATATTGTTCTAGTCAATTCTTTTTCTAGTAATGTATTCCATGGAAATAGAGATGTACACATTTATTTGCGAGAATGTTCACTACAAAACCAACCAAATGCATAACAATACGAATACCATCTTATATGGCTCCTCATATTTTCTTATCAAATATCAGCTAATCTCTTATTCAGGTAGAGCTCTGTTTTTCTTCCCTTTTTAGGAAAACACTACTATTTGATAAAAGAACTCAAACTAAGGGACAACTGATTAATGGTGGGAAGTGTGTCCTGATACTCTATAGACTATTTACATTTGAGCAGATACCAGGGAGTAGTTTTCCCAGAGAAGAAATCTCTAATGGTCAGGATTTCAGACATGAGGATATGTTTGGGGCAAGCCAGGTGCAGGAACTTCTTCACACACTACTTTACAATCAGTGTCCTACTTTTTAGATATGACTGGAGGTCTTAAACCTTAAGAAATTCCATTCCCACAAACAGGAATTTGTGTTATAAGGAATAGCTGAAGGTACAGGGGACGTCTGATATAGAAAAGCAAAAAATGGAGTAAACTGGGTAAAAAAAAAAAAAAATTTTTTTTTTTTTTTTAAACTGGGTAGCTGTCTTGAAATGTGTGAAGGGTTGACATATAGAAGGTGTTGTTGTTGAGTGCCATTGAGTCGATTCCAACTCACAGCAACCCCATGTGACAGTGGAACTGGACTGCACCTCAACATAAAGAAAACAAAAATCCTCACAACTGGACCAATAAGCGACATCACGATACATGGAGAAAATATTGAACTTGTCAATGATTTCATTTTACTTGGATCCACAATCAACACCAGTGGAAGCAGCAGTCAAGAAATCAAACAATATTATTTATTACTTTGGGCACATCTGCTACAAAAGTCCTCTTCAAAGTGTTAAAAAGCAAAGAAGGAAGAAGTCCAAGCTATACTGAAGGCATTGGCAAAAAACAAGGCTTCAGGAACTGACAGAACACCAGCTGAGATGTTTCAACAAATGGATGCAATGCTGGAAGCGCTTACTTGTCCATGTCAAGAAATTTGAAGACAGCTACCTGGAGAAGGACAACATGCTTGGTAAAATAGAGGATCAGCAAAAAAGAGGAAGACCCTCAACAAGATGGACTGACACAGTGGTTGCAACAGTGGGCTCAAGCACAGCAACAATTGTGAGGATGGCACAGGACCCAGCAGTATTTCATTCTGTTGCAAATAGAGTCAACTATGAGTCAGAACCGACTCAATGGCACCTAACAACAACAATGATGACCTGGGCAACTGACTGGAAGAAATCTATATTTGTGCCCATTCCAAAGAAAGATGGGTTGGAACCGACTGGACAGCATCTATTAACAACAACAAAATGATGTTGTTTCAGTATTGCTAGCAATATAATGGGTTGCCAGGAAAAATTAGTGACATCCCAGTTCCTTGAAATATTAGTAGACATTGGATGAAAATTCACAAGGGGTGGTGTAGAATGAATTTCTGCATTGTGTAGGTATTGGGAATGGACAATCTCTATGATTGTTCCAAATCTTAGATTCAACAATGTATGTAGACATATATTAAGCACTTACTACGTTCTGAGCACTATGCTCTGTAGTAAGAAAACACACAGATAAAACACATGTGGTTAGAAACAGAGAGATCTGGGATGATATTTTCAACTCCATTCTCTCCAGTTTGAGGAAGCATCCACTGAAGAGCTAGATGGAGGCTCAGGATCCCTGTAAGAAAATGAATTGCCCATTGGCCTTGATTTGATCTCAGGGGTAGGCTTTGATCAGAAGGCTCAGGGTCTGTTGAGTTTACTTCTTGGTCATGGACTTGAGCAGGGCTTATTTCTTGTCGTGTTTTCATTTTGCTTTCCTTTTTTCATTTTCTGAAATACTGACTTTGGCACGAGGCTATGATGCATTCACGATGTTTATCTTTACACTTTTACTTATTTTCAGTGCCCAGTTCAAGAGGAGAAAATTGTCCCTTCCAATAAAGCTGTTTTTTATCTTCCTTGACATGTGTAGACATGTGTTTTAGGATGTGTTTTGACAAGTCAACTTGGTAGAAGCCCCAGAGAATGAGGAAGAAGTTTGTTCAGGTGAATGAAGAAACAAACTGTGGTATGCCCATACAATGAAATATTACTCAGTGATAAAAAGAAATGAGCTATCAAGTTATGAAAAGACACAAAGAACCTTAAATACATATTGCTTGGGGAAAGAAACCAGTCTGAAAAGGCTACATACTGTATGATTCCAGCTATATGATATTCTGTAAAAGGCAAAAGTACAGAGAAAGGAAAAAGATCAGTGGTTGCCAGGGGTTCTGTGGGAGAGGAATGACAGGTGGAGAGCAGGGCATTTTTAGGGCAGTGAGACTACTTCTGTATGATAGCCTAATGGTGGCTACATGACATTATGCATTTGTCAAAACCCGTAGGAACTGTGCAACACGAAGAGTGAACACTAATGTAAACCATGAAGTTTAGTTAATAATAATGAATCAAAAGCTAATAGCAAACAAAATAAAACAAGCAAAACTATTTTTATCCTGTAGACTTCTGAGGATCAGTTTTCAGTACTTTAATTGTAGGGGATTTTAAAAAAAGCCAGTCTTTGGTTTTAGAAGATTCTTCTCAGACATTTTAAATGCTTCTACCCCTCCCCCTCTTTTTTGTGGTTCTGTTCCTAAGTCAATCAGGTGGCTGCAATTACGTGGAAAGAGTATTTATAGATAGATGTTCACTTGGGGTAATTGATAGTGACTGGGCAAGTGACCACAGAGATTTTTTTCCATTGAGAATCCATGTGTACCCTGAATGCCCTGAGTGTCTGATTTATGTACAAAACCATTGAGATGGATCTGAACCTAGTCTCTGTGATGCATTTGGCCCAGGCTCCCAGTTCACAGTTGAGGACCTTGTATTACCCAGTTAATTGCTTCAATTTCTAACTTTTCTGTATTAGCAGAGACCTGATTTTTTGTGGTAGGGAATGTTATGGCCTTTCATTTATTTGTGGGCCCGATTTAAAATGTCAAAAAGGGTGCTGTTTAATTTTTGGAGTTGGCAATTCACCTATGAGAGAAATGAACAACATTCTTTTCCCTGGACTGTTTAGTATTTAGTTCACAAAACACCACCACATATACATCCGCTAATTTATATTAAATATATAATTTATATTAGGCTCAGGTTATATATTATGTCAGGGATGAGATTAATTATGGTGAAATTTCCAATAGTTTAAATTATCACAAATTAACCAGTTGCTGGCAAGACAACTCTGAGGGGCCAGTTTATGTTCGTTCAGTGTAAACTGAAATGCTTGGAAATAGCCCCCTTCTTCTTTCTTTGTGTTCTATGACTGACTATGTAAAGTTAAAAACCTTGGGAACTGAAAAATCCCCTTGCGTCTTGATTTATAATAAACATCAATTACTCCTTCATCTTTATGTTGACAGTAGCTTGTTTCTGTTGTGTTTGTCTGGCTTTATCCTGTAATTGCATCTCACTTTGTTTGCAGTTTTATCATATGTAGTGTTTATGACAGTAGCCTGTGTGGAAAGTCCGTGGACTTTGGCGTTAGGGAAGTTGAACTTCAAAGCCTAGCCTTTCCACTTACTAGTTGACTTGTGTGACTTTGGACAAGTTTCTTAACTGCCACATTTTTTTTTCCATAGCGATAACATGTACATAGAAGAAGCTTATAATAGTTACAGAAAATTTTATACATGCTCTTTAGAAGATGAATTTGTTTAGTGTATTAAATTTTTTAATGTGTGCATTTGTCTCCACTTTGGACTCTGATCTTCAAAAGGGCATTCACCATGTATTATTCATTTTGCATTCTCATTTTTTTTTCTTTTTCTACAGTACTCATTTTGCTGATTTGCACAAATTATGTATCCTTTAAACATTTACTTAATGGAATTATTGAGCCCCTTTTCTATAAGAATAGGGTTGGTTTTTTTTAAGAACTAAAATCTAAGGTGTATACATGCAAGTACATGCAAATTAATTTTCAAAAAATACACTTTAATAAAATTGCATTTTCTCTTTCTCAAAAATATAACATTTTATTCCTAAGGTCTCAGCTTCCTTTTGTGTCTTTTGGGCTGGACTGGGCTGAGAATCAAGTGGGTGACCAGAAAACACAATGCACAGACCTACTCTGGAGGGACCCACAGCCATCCTAGCACCCAAATGTTTGCAATTTTTGAGTCTTGCTTCATCTGTTAGTGATTCAGTTCTGAAGGCCAGGAAGGGAGAAGTTAAAGGTCAAGGTAATCCAGTTCACAGGGGTAGTTTGTAACAATCAGGAGAACACAGAAAGCCAAGGGAAGCCTAAAGTCTTCCTGTTCTGGCTACGTGCACCATATGGAAATCAATCTGTCCTACAAGAAGGGGGCTTTGGGGGTATGGAAGAATCTAAAGAAAAAAAATTATTAAAATTGTAACAAGGAAGACGGAAGCTAAAATGGCAAATGGCAATAATAATTTGCACGTGTGCCAACTCAGTATTTTGAAGCTTTCAACCATTGCAAAGAATGGAGACGATCTAAGCGATGATGCTTGTATACCGTTCTTCTAAAGCTCTTTATTTCTTACCGGTGTAAAGACCTCACTGATGTGAACATTCAGCCACCAGAGATAATTTGTGGAAATCTCAGCAGCTTCATTTGCCTAAGTAACACCACAGCAAGGTTGTGTCACAGTTCTGAGTTCATGAGACCACAGCAGCAAGAAGGGGAGAGCTCTGGTTCCTGTGTGTGTACCAGTGGCAAAAGCTCCAGCAGTCTTGATTGTTCCTAAGTAAGATACAGGTATATGTTTATATAAACCTATCATTTATATATAGGATACATTTGAAGGGAAATAGCCTTTAAAGTATTGTTCTTTAATTTTCCAGGGCAGCTATTCCTCTTCCAAAATAAAACTTCTGTAAGACAGAAATGAATAGTAGCAGAAAGCAATACATTTCATTCATTCATCCGTTCATTTATTCAACGGTGGTTTTTGCGTGCCTGCTACGTGCCAGACACTGCACTGGGGAAATAGCATTGAATATGCTATGCTCATAGTTTAGCAGAGAAAGATGGAGAATAATACTAATGATAATAATAATAGTAAGATTAACAACAATAACAAGAATAAATTGTTATCAATATTATGGTGATGGACTATAGAATTATGTCCAGGGCATCTAATCTAACAGGGCAAGGATCCAAGGTTTCGCTGAGAAAAATTTAATTTTTTCATTTTAACGTGAAAAGCTTTCAAACGGAAGAAGAACACGATCAAATTTTCGTTTGAGCAAGATCACTCTGCAGAGAATAAATAGGGTTTAGGGCGGGGTGATACAAGGTGAAGGTTGTCCCCAGCTCTTCCGTGAGGGTTTTGCAAGATCAAAGCCTTCTAAGCAGGGCGCAGACACATCAAGGCTTACTGGAAATCCATCTCCGGGCTGAATGTCCACGTGCAGATCGTATGTAGGAGTGTGGGAAGCAGGGCATCTATCAGGCCCTTGCTGAACCTAGGCAGGTGGGATAGAGGAGGCCATACTCCCCAGGTGCCTTGGAGGCAGGTGCTCGGGGTTCCTGAGTGTTCTCCCTGCAGCCAGCAGCCTCTCCTGTGCTTGTCCATGTTTTGACTGTGATTGCCCTTATTTTAGGCCTTCGCCCAGCAAACATAACTCTGCTCTCTGACAGGAAACTTTGCTTTTGCTTTGCTGTTTTAACTCCTGACCCTCAATTCTCTAAGCAAGTTTATAATCCACTTGCGAGTTGTAGAAAACTTCCTTTCTGAAATCAACCTTCCAAATGAAGTTTTCACATTTATAACACATTCACAA
This sequence comes from Loxodonta africana, assembly GCF_030014295.1. NCBI lineage: Eukaryota > Metazoa > Chordata > Mammalia > Proboscidea > Elephantidae > Loxodonta > Loxodonta africana. The sequence continues at coordinate 78,264,712 of NC_087345.1, read as the reverse complement.
TTATAACCTATCTAATAGAAAAAAAAAAAAAAATCCTGAGAGAGCTTTTAAAGAAAAAAAAAAAAAAAAAAACAAGCTGTTTGTTGAGGTCAAAGTCCAGAAGTTAATAAAGTTAACGGAAACAGGCTTACTAGTTATTCCCACCCCACCCCCCTTTCATAAATTTAGGTGTACCTTTTAAGCTGTTCATTATGTTGTCGTTGAACCTGGTTGGGTGCCATCTGTTAAGTGCACATTAACTCCTGCATTGCAGGTGGGTGATGCGTTTCCTCTGGACTACAGCACATGCATAACCAGACAGCTGGTGCGTGACTTCATGCCTAATCCTGTGTATGCGGAGAGTAGAGAAATAATAGACAGGGAGCAGAAAGCTGCTTCATTCCAGGAATGTCCTAATCCTTCAAGTTCAAAGTGATCATTGAGTGAAATGAGTCACTTCTAGTTTTCAAATGGAATGAAATTTAGATATCCTGAAATTCAACCCTTAGTGTTAAGCCAGACTTAGGAATCATCATTGAGGGTCTATCAAATGCTTGAAAGTTTCTTGCTTTGTTTCATAGCTTTTGATGATCTTTGATACTCAGAATCACAAAGAATTATACTCTAAATAATCACAGATGCACTGTGAGAGAACGGGTTCTCATGCATACTGACATAGTTAGATTTGGCTTTTTCTTTTCGGCAAGATACATAGCATAGTAGCCAAACTCTAAGCTTTCATTTTACCTGATGTGTTTCCATATTTATTTTGTTGGTGAAAGATACATGATTTATGAATGTGTGTGCTTTGCTATGCATATCTTATATGTTCGTAGTTTCTTGAAGATTTTTACTGTCATTTCCTTGAGTAAAAGAAAAAACTACCTTGATTTTTAACTAAATCATATCCCACATATTTAAAGTTTGTGTTCTTTGATAAATTACTTATATTTAATGAAGTAAGTTATAAAGTTTTTAATGAAACGATATTTAAAATGGTCCATTGAAAATGAATGTGTAAAAATTTTCGTTACCTAAAAGAGGCTGAATAATTTTACTAAGAGCAAACGTACCTAAATCTATAAATCTGTTTTATTTTTTTCACCTTAATTCCGTTATTGTTCCATTAAAAACTGTCAGATTTTCTGGAAAGTTTACTGCAATATTTGGTCTTAAATAGTCATAACTTATTTTGTATGGGAAGCATAATAGACAGACATTTTTTGGCATAGTCTTCGCTCAGCGTTACTAGATGATGTAATGGATGCCTGTGGAAAGATATGTGCATATAATTGCTTAATGTAAAACCATTTAAAAAACATACTAGGAATACACTGAGAGCAGTGCTGCAGCAAACCTTTTGTAAAGCAAAGAATATTCATACCACGAATACCCACTGCCATCAAGTCGATTCCGACTCATAGCGACCCTATAGGACAGAGTAGAACCGCCCCGTAGAGTTTCCAAGGAGCGCCTGTTAGATTCGAACTGCCAATCTTTTGGTTAGCAGCCTTAGCACTTAACCACTATGCCACCCGGGTTTCCATACCATGAATAGTGACTATTATATTGGTCTTGTCTTCCTGGATTCTTCTACTTTAGGATTTTCATAAAACAGGGCTGTTGCCCCCCATATGAGGATTGGAGATAAAACGTCTCTCTTCCCTGATCTAATTTCTTCAAGCTGCTGTTCTCCAGTAGCATCTTTTCCCATTTCACCTCAGCAATACAACATCTGGAAGAGCAGCCTACAGGCAAGAAAGTATCTCCTGCAGTGGATGCAATTTTTGGCCTCCTTCTTTGTAAGGAGGACTTCAAATGAGACCCATCCATTTTCATATAGCTGTATTCAGTAGTGCGGAATTCACATGAGGTAATCTTTACATTCATTTGCAAAGGAATTGCAATCTGCTGTGCTTTATTTGTGGTTTCTGAGAATATTTCTCTCTTCCACACTCTTCCCTTAATATTATTTTCCCTGAGCCAGGCTGTCTAGCCTGGTCCTGAGTATAAATAGCTCCATGTTTGCCTATCTTGAGCACTAATGCCCTGCTATTGCTGGGTTATGTTAAATCCTTTCTTGTGTTGAACACGAGAAGCCCATGATTATTGGTACCACAGGTTCTTACATTCTTAATCAGTTCCACCTGGCCAATAAACAGTAAAGCCAGGACAGCTTCTCTTCTGTGTGGGTTTTCTACTTTATGGGTTATAAAACTGTCCTCAGTGTGATTTAGGAATTCCTTTGATGCCTGCTAGTTTACTATATTGATATTTCAGGAGTGTTGGCAGTCGCTGTGAGACTTCACTACTGACATCCCTGAACTGTGGCAATGAGGTAGCTTTGGTAAATTGTGGAGGAAACACAGCTGGTAACACATTTGCTTTTATTTGAACCCTTCAAGGAAAATTTTAGAACTGGCTTTGGTGAAGGAAGCAAGGTCAAGGGTGGTAAGATCTCTCTCAATATAGAGAAGGGAAAGAAAGAAAGAAGGAAGGAAAGGGAGAGAGAAAAGCAAGAGAGAAAGGAAAAGAGAAAGAGAAGATACAATGTAATTTTATGAAGCCTGTGAAATTCCAAATTGCTTATTTGCAATGCTATTTTGTTAAAATAAAAACATTACTAGAAATCAAGTTCCTAGTCTGCAAGTTAAGAAATGAAGCTAGGCTGTGGCTAGCATTACTGAACATTTGATCAAAGATTCTATAGGAGAGTCTTTGATCAAAAGAGGGAAAATGCTGGAAAAATATTTCAAATTCTCATGGACTCCAGACTTTCTGGAGACATGGAGGCTGGATGAACCCCTGAAACTAATGCCCTGAGATAATCTTTAAACTTTAAACCAAGCATATTCCCTGAAGTCTTCTTAAAACCAAATAGTCTAGCTTGACTAGTAAAAAATGTCTGCTTTGAGCATTATGCTCTTTTAAGAAAGATCTGTGCAGGAACAAAGTGACAACAACAACACAAAAGATTAGGCAGGAACTTTAGGAGGCAATGAGTTTATGTTAATGTGAGAGGAGTAACTCAGAAAAGGAGAGTGAGAATGATTGCACAAGGTGATGAATGTAATCAAGGTCACTGAATTGTACGTATGGAACTGTTGACTTGATGTATGTTTTGCTGTGTATGTTCTCAACCACAACAAAAACAAGAAAGAAAGAAAGAGAGAGAAAGAAAGAAAAAAATGGTCTGGGGTGACAGTGTTGAGTTGAGCTTAGTAAAGTGTTTCTGAAGGAATAATCGTTCAGCCATTTCCAAAACAATCATCTTTTCCCAGGGCCCTGAATGACCTTAGATGTATCAATAGCACTAAAGCAGACAAGAAACTCACTTTTAATTTGTTGATGTGTTGAGTGAACTAATAAGATAAGCATTTTCACAAGAGTCTTAGTTAAGGAAAATTAGATCAAATTAGAAGAGGCCTAAAGCCAACTCAGAGGTGTGAAAGGAGAAAAACTGAATAAAGGTCAGTAGTCTTACCCATCTCAGTTGAGTCAATTCCACCCTTTCAGTAGCTCAGACTAACAACTTGATAGATGTCTTGACTTCTCCCTTTATTCTTACACTTCATGTCCAATCTATGAGGGAAGCCTGTTGGCTCAACATGTGACATATATCAGAACTTAAACGACTTTCATCACTTTCACCATTACCACCACTGGCCACCATCACTTCTGTTCTAGACCACTGCAGCAGCCTGGCAACCCCTCTCTCTCCTTTGCTTTTCCTTCTCTTGTCTCAACTTAGCACAGTATCACTTATCACCCTTTAAATATAATACTATTTACTTATTTATTTCACTTTTACCTCTACCCCTCACAAGAATGCAAGCTTCAAGAAGGCAGAGTTGTTTTTTTTTGTTTTTGTCTCTTTTGTTCACTCATGTGTCCCAAGCACCTAAAATAGTGCCTGGCCTGAGTAGTTATTTTATAGATATTTTTAGGAGATAGTATCAAATTTAAACCTAAAAAGATTTTTAACATGTGTCTTTCTCTTGATTACCACCAATATGACAATGACCTTCATATTGCTACCTCCTGCAAGAACCCTGGCCTGAGCTTCAGACTCATGCAACCAACTGCAGGGATTGCTTCAGAAATGCCTAACAACTACCTAGCACTCTAATTCAGATGTAGTATCTTATTGTTCTTAAGAGCAAGGCCATGCTATCATACAGCTATGGATTTGAAGCTTGTGGCTGAGCAACTTTGGATTAAAGTGGTTTAAATTCTTGGAGACTAGTTTCTTCATCTGAAAAAGTGATACAATACTATTTAGTTACTGGGGTTATGAAGATTAAATGATCTTACTCTACATCTTCATCTGAAAAAGTGATACAATACTATTTAGTTACTGGGGTTATGAAGATTAAATGATCTTACTCTACACATGACACACAGTAAGGTCTCAAATGAAAAAGAAAAATTATTCCGGTAGTTAAAATTTCTATATTATAACACTGCTGAACGTGTTTTGACTTCCAACAATGCAGTATGACTGGTCTGACCCTATGAAGAATTAGTACATAATTTACTTTTTTCTTGCTCTTTTCTAAAACTGATATTAGTAATAACTCTCCAGAATAAAAGTTACATAAGTCAAGGATCAGTTTGTCATTATTTTATGAATCACTGAGAAAATCCCCTTGAGTATAATTAGTGATTTCCATTAAAAAAAGATGGAAAAGTTAGAGGGTTTTCTCAACCATTTTATATTCCAGGCAAATTCTTAAATGCATTCAAGTTATTTGAAGAGAATTCATGGCAAATAACTGACTTCCTGACAGATTATTTCAATCATTTTTATTGTTCTAATTTGTTCTCAGAGTAAATTCTAAAGGCTGTACCTTTACATGTGGGTCTAGGGTATGAACACTGAATGCCACGCTAGTTGATACAGATATTCTAAGCTACAAGTTGCTGACTAGTACCCACCTGTCACTCAAAGCTACCAGCACCTGTATGAGATAGTCAGAACATTGCTAGAAATGATTCCCTTCACGATGTTAGTAGCTGCTATATAATCTTGGGTAAGTCACTAACATTTCTGAGACTGTTTCTTCTCCTTAAATTATGTGATTTCTATTGTTCTTTCAAGCCAAAAATACTATTTTAAGGAGGCAGTGTTGGCTGTCTTTTTTAAAATTTAATACTTTCACAGGATGATTATTAAGATGTAGCAATTCTAAACCATTTGACAAACTGCATATTTCATAAGCCCCTGTTGCTGTTGTCGTTAGGTGCCTTCAATTGGCACAACAGAAGGAAACACTGCCCAGTCCTGTGCCATCCTCACAACCATTGTTATGCTTGAGATCATTGTTGTAGCCACTGTGTCAATCCATCTCATTGAAGGTCTTCCTCTTTTTTTTTTGATTATTATTTTTATTAACCATATTATTATTTGAAATATTATTATTAAAAATAATAATAATCCCCAAGTTGCCTGTTCTCAGTAGTTTCTGATGATTTCACATTTTTCTATGGGTACAGGACACAAGTGGTCAAAGTCCAGGAGTGGAGATTTCTGAGTAAGCTAAAAGCCTAGCACAGCTAATCCTCAGAATCTGGGATCAGTATACCCAGTAGATCAGTATAGACAGGTATTTAAAGTTTTGTCCTAGGATCTAGATTAATCAAAGCCAGGTCATGTTTTGAGATCTGGCCTAAAACTTCAATAATTGGCAAGACAAAAACCTTCCTCATCATTTCTTCGCATTCAGGCTGTGGCCCCCTGGTTGACTGCCTCAGAAAAAACTGCTGGGTCAGCAAGTTGTCAGAGTTAACACCAAGGGAGCTGCAATGGCAATTTTTTAGCTGATATTATTGACTTCTACAGTTGGGAAAATACAAAGGGGTAATTCTTTGGTTTTTCTTTTTTTTGATTTTTATTGTGCTTTAATTCAAAGTTTACAAGTCAAGTCAGTCTCTCACACAAAAACTTATATATACCTTGCTACATACTCCCAGTTACTCTCCCCCTAATGAGACAGACCACTCCCTCCCTCCACTCTCTCTTTTCATGCCCATTTTGTCAGCTTCTAACACCCTCCACCCTCTCATCTCCCCTCCAGGCAGGAGATGCCAACATAGTCTCAAGTGTCCACCTGGTCAAAGAAGCTCACTCCTCACCAGCATCCCTCTCCATCCCATTGTCCAGTCTAATCCCTGTCTGAAGAGTTGGCTTTGGGAATGGTTCCTGTCCTGGGCCAACAGAAGGTCTGGGGGCCATGACCACCGGGGTCCTTCTAGTCTCAGTCAGACTGTTAAGTCTGGTCTTTAAATGAGAATTTGGGGTCTACATCCCACTGCTCTCCTGCTCCCTCAGGGGTTCTCTGTGTGTTCCCTGTCAGGGTAGTCATCGGTTATAGCCAGGCACCATCTAGCTCTTCTGCTGTCAGGCTGATGTAGTCTCTGGTTTATGTGGCCCTTTCTGTCTCTTGGGCTGGTAATTACCTTGTGTTCTTGGTGATCTTCATTCTGCTTTGATCCAGGTGGGTTGAGACCAATTGACACATCTTAGATAGCCGCTTGCTAGCATTTAGGTCTTCCTCTTTTTTGATGACTTTCTACTTTACCAAGCATAATGTCATTCTCCAGGGACTGATCCCTCCTGACAACGTGTCCAAAGTACGTGAGACAAAATCTCGCCATCCTTGCTTCTAAGGAGCATTCTGACCATACTTCTTCCAAGACAGATGTGTTCTTTCTTTTGGTAGTCCATGGTAGAGTCAGTATTCTTCACCAACACCATACTTCAGAGGCGTTGATTCTTTTTCAGTCTTCCTTATTCCTTGCCCAACTTTCACACGCATATAAGGCAATTGGAAATACCATGGCTTGGATCAGGCACTTCTTAGTATTCATGGTGACATCTTTGCTTTTTAACACTTTAAAGAGGTCTTTTGCAGATTTTCCCAATGCAATGTGTCATCTGATTTCTTGACTGTTATTTCCATGGGTGTTGATTGTGGATCCAAGTAAAACGAAATCCATGACAACTTCAAACTTTTTTTTCATTTATTATAAAACTGCTTATGAGTCCAGTTTTGAGGATTTTTGTTTTCTTTATGTTGAGGTGTAATCCACACTGAAGGCTGTAGTCTTTGATCTTCACCAATAAGTGCTTCAAGTCCTCTTCATTTTCAGCAAGCAAGGTTGTGTCATCTGCAGAAGGTAGGTTGTTAAGGAGTCTTCCTCTAATTCTGATGCGCTGTTGGGTTCTTCTTCATATAGTCCGGCTTTCTGATTATTTGTTCAGCATGCATATTGAATAAGTATAATAAAATTATTCAATCCTGACCCACACATTTCCTGACTTTAAATCACATAGTATCCCCTTGTTCTGTCTGAACAACTGCTTCTTGATGTGTGTACAGGTTCTACATGAGCATAATTAAGTGTTCTGGAATTCCCATTCTTTGCAATGTTATGCATAATTTGTTACGATCCACACAGTTGAATGCTTTTACATAGTCAATAAAATACAGGAAAGCATTTTTCTGGTATTCTCTGGTTTCAGCCATGATCCATCTGACATCAGCAATGATATCCCTGGTTCCACATCCTCTCCTGAATCTAGCTTGAATTTCTAGCAGTTCCTTGTTGAGGTACTGCTGCAACTGCTTTTGAATGATCTTCAACAAAATTTTACTTACATGTGATATTGATGATATTGTTCAATAATTTCTGCATTCTTTTGGATCACCTTTCTTTGGAATAGGCATAAATGTGGATTACTTCCAGTCGGTCGGCCAGGTAGCTGTCTTTAAAATTTCTTGGTGTAGGTGAGCGAGCACTTCCAGCGCTGAATCTTTTTGTTTAAACATCTCAATTGGTATTTCGTTAATTCCTAGAGCCTCGTTTTTCACTAATGTCTTCAGCGTAGCTTGGACGTCTTCCTTCAGTACAATCTGTTCTTGATCATATACTACCTCCTGAAATGGTTGAATGTCGACCAATTCTTTTTGGTACAGTGATTCTGTGTATTCCTTCCATCTTCTTTTGATACTTCCTGTGTCATTTAATATTTTGCCTGTAGAATACTTCACTATTGCAACTCGAGGCTTGAATTTTTTCAGCTTGATTAATACTGAGTGTGTTCTTCCCTTTTGGTTTTTTAATTCCAGGTCTTTGCACATGTCATTATATGACTTTACTTTGTCTTATAGAATGCCCTTTGGATCTTCTGTTCAGCTTTTTTACTTCATCATTTGTTCCTTTAGCTTTAAAAATTTAGCTACTCAATATTCAAGAGCAAGTTTCAGAGTCTTCTGACATCCATTTTGGTCTTTTCTTTCTTTCCTTTTTAATGACCTCTTGCTTTTTCATGAGTGATATCCTTGATGTCATTTCACAACTCATCTGGTCTTCATTCATTAGTGTTCAATGCATCAAATCTATTCTTGAGATTGTCTCTAAATATACTCAAGGTTGCACTTTGGCTCTTGCGGACTTGTTCTAATTTTTTTCAGCTTCAACTTGAACTTGCATATGAACAATTAATGGTCTTTTCCAAAGTTAGCCCCTAGTCTTGTTCCGACTGATGATGTTGAGCTTTTCCATTGTCTCCGTTTATGTTGTTGAAAAAAAAGGTATTTGGAATAAGAAGTTGTTGGTCTTGCAAAATTCTATCATATTATCTGTGGCATAAATTTCTGTCACCAAGACCATATTTTCCAACTACCAATCCTTGTCTTTTGTTTCCAACTTTCACATTCCAGTCACCAGTAGTTATCAGTGCACCCTGATTGCAGTTGAATCAGTTTCAGATGCAGAAGATGGAAAAAAAATCTTCAGTCTCTTTATCTTTGGTCTTAGTTGTTGATGTGTAAATTTGAATAATAGTCATATTAACTGGTCTTCCTCGTATGAATATTATCCTATCGCTGACAGCATTGTACTTCAGGATAGATGTTGAAATGTTCTTTTTGACAATGAATGCAACACCATTCCTCTTCAATTTGTCATGCCCAGCGTAGTAGACGATACAATTATTTGATTTAAAATGGCCAATACCAGTCCATTTCTGCTCACTTGGGTATCAGTGTTTATGCATTCCATTTCATTTTTGATGATTTCCAAGTTTCCTAGATTCATACTTTGTACATTCCATGTTCTGATTATAAATGGATGTTTGCAGCTGTTTCTTCTCATTTCGAGTTGTGCCACATGAGCAAATGAAGGCCTTGAAAGCTTTACTCTATCCACATCATTAAGGTCTACTCTATTTTGAGGAGGCAGCTCTTCCCCAGTTGGATGTTGAGTGCCTTCCAATCTGAGGGGATTATCTTCCAAGCACTATATCAAACAACATTCCACTACTATTTATAAGGTTTTCACTGGCTAATTTTTTTCAGAATTAGGTCACCAGGTCCTTCTTCCTAGTCTGTCTTAGTATGGAAGCTTCGATGAAATCTGTCCACCATAAGTGACACTGGTGGTTATTTGAAATACTGGTGGCATAGCTTCCAGCATCACAGTAACATGCAAGCTCCCACAGTAGACTAACTGACAGATACACGGAGGCATAATCCCTTATTACAAATAAATCAAATGAAAAGAATGAAGGGTGTTTATTAAATTATGATGACATGTGTTAAACTCCCCAGGTTAAGGACAAGATAGCCTGGGAACCAATTAATTGAAGTTTAGGAAAATTAAATCATGTGATGCTATTTCCCTAAATTGTCTTTTTATAGGATCCTATGTATTGTAGCCCCAGCTTTATTTATTCTTTCTTAGTTGGTCTCCATTTTGGGTTCATTCTACCAATTAAACATGAGAGGCACATGGCTTAGGTCCTAGCAGCTTTTTTAGGCCCTTCGAAAAAATTTGAGGTTAAGAAAAGAAAAAAAAAAGACGTGCTCCAAAATCTGAAAGAGAAAACCATAAAAGGAAAGTTGATAAATATTTAATTAAATGTCTAAAAGGATAACGTTATGTCAACTTCATTAATTGTTAAAATTAGTATTCATAAAATTTTCATGACATTTGGAAACAACCTGTACTTTAGTTACTCTTTTTGTAAGAATTCCTGAGTATGCTACATGATTATCATAAAATTATAATCAATTGTAAATTCAGTGAGATGCCCAGCCAAAGAATTTCAGAAGCAAAATGATAAAAATCCTTTCATAATTTTGTAATAACAAAATGTCATCTTTAATATGTGATGTGGGTACATATTAACATGTCATATAGTAAGTATAATAATAATAATTATAACATTGACAACAACATGTATCAGATTCTCATTGTGTGCTAAATATTATTCTAAACTCCTGTTAATTATCTGTGTGCCATTGAGTTTTTGTTCTCTCTCTCTGCTCCATAGCTAATTAGTCTCCAGTCCTACCATTTTATCTGTTAATTTTCCTGTAAATTTGTCCAATTATTTTTCTCCCCATTGCCACTTTCCCTTTCCTACTCAAGGCTATCACTGTCCCTTGACTGAACTACTGCAAAAGTCCCCTTGTATTCGCTAGTGACTCCCCAGTTCAGTCTCCAGTAGTAGTGATCTTTGAACCTTAAAAGTCTGCTTAAAACCCTTTAGTGGTCTGGTTACTACTATGATTAAAATTAAGAATCCTAAACATGGCTTACGTATCACAACCATTTTACAGCCGGCCTTCTTGGGGTCCCCCCGTTATGCTCTGGCTGGAGGAACTAAATGTGTCACATAGCATCCTGCCTCAGGGACCAGGAGAGAAGCCCTGATGATTGCTCAGGAGGGTGTGTACTGTACCCCCAAAACCCAAACCCACTGCTATTGAGTCGATTCTGCCTCATAGTGACCCCATAGGATAGAGTAGAACTGCCTCAAAAGGTTTCTAAGGAGTAGCTGGTGGATTCTAACTTCCAACCTTTTCGTTAGCAGCTGAGCTCCTAACCACTGCACCACTAGGGCTCCATTTACTACAGAGGGGTGTATGTAAAACTGAAGGTCCCTGTGTAGTGCAAATTGTTTAAGCTTGAGTACTAGACTAAAGATTGGCAGTTCGAACCCACCCTGCGTCTCCAGAGAAGAAATCCCTGGCAATCTGTTTCCGTAGATCAGAGTCAGGAAAATCCCATGGAGCAGTTACACTGTAACGTGTGTTGTTGCTCTAAGTCAGAATCAATTCTATGGCAACAGATTGGTTTTGTTTTTATACAACACTGAGATTTCTGGGGTAGTGCAAGATCTATATAAAACTGAGGTTACTAATAACATCAAAGATACAAGTCATTACTGAAGAAGGAAAGGAAGAAACAAACATTTATTGAGATATTATGGTGCATGCTGGCCTGGCTAGGTGCTTTACATGCCAATCTCATTGAATGCCCATAACAGCCTGTGAGGTTGACATTACGAATGAGTGCAGAGCACCAATGAAGAAATTGATGCTCATAGAGGTCCAGTTGCTCAAGGCAGCACAGCTAGGGACAAAGAGTGGGAATTTGGAGCTTGACTCCAAAGCCAATGTTTCTTCCCTCTCACCACACAACTGTGCTTTACTGGTTATATATAACTTTAGTTTATCACAGAGCCTCAAGACAGCAAGTATCTACCTAATAAATATTATGTGAATTGAATCTTGAAGTAGATCATCGTTAGTCTAGGGACTTCTCCTTTGTAGTTTTAAAATTGCCCTCCTTTGTTCTGAGAGTTGAAACTACTGTAGTGGCTGAATGACTTTCCTCCTACATATATACAACTGTGTTCTAGAGGCCTGAGACCATATTAAAAACCTGTTGCCGTTGAGTCAATTCCAATCCATAGCGACCCTATAGGACAGAGCAGAACTGACCCCATAAGGTTTTCTAGGCTATAATATTTATGAAAGCAAATGGCCAAGTCCTTTCACCTGCAGAGCTGCTGGGTGGGTTAGAACCAACAGTGTTGTTCCCTGGGTGATACCAATGATTAAGCACATAACTACTAGCCAAAAGGTTTGCAGTTCAAACCCACCAAGAGGCATCTTGGAAGACCGACATGGCAATCTGCTTCCTAAAGGTCACAGCCTTGAAAATCCTATGGAGCCCAGTTCTACTCTGTACACGTGTGATTGCCGTGAGTTGAAATCAACTCAACAGCAACTAACAACAAATATATATATATATATAGTTTTCATAATTTTGTAATAATAAAATGTCATCTTCGATATGTGATGTGGGTACATATTAATAATGTGTTTTATAGTAAGTATAATAATAATAATAACGCCAACAAAAACAACATGTTGATTTTTTATATTATACATAAGTTATTCTAGCATGACTGCTAGAAAGCATTGTTGCCACAGAAGTAAAATTTAGTAATTCTCTGAAAAGTATCACACTGTATTTCCGTAATGTTAAAAGTACCTGAGTACACTGTTCTGTGTAGCTTTTATTAGCATGTATATATAAATATTTTAAACATTCAGTCGAGCGAGGCAGGTAACTGCTAGGAGGCTTGCTTGGCAGCTGCTTACCACCAGTCAGCGTATTTCTCATGCCGAAAGTTCCTGGTGCTTGTTTACTTTCACTGAAGGAACAGATGAATGTCCAGATGACAACCACGTGTGTAAGAGGTAGACTGTCAGCCTCCATCAAATTTCCTCAGAAGCTCATCCATAATTCCATTTTTCTTTGTTGCTTTCTCTATGCATGGTTTAAAAAATCTGTTTAAAGATATAACAAAGACTTATGGAACTTTTAGATTAGCTTTTTGAGTGAAACAGAAACCAGTAATGGATTCAAACTGTCCTCCCAGAATTGTCTCCTGAATTTTTAAGTAACAGCTAAGAATATTTATTTGCAGAAGCTACCTGTTTCCTTTGTATTGAAAATTTTCCATACAGACCTTTTGATTATACCTCATTTTCCATAAATCAGAATTTGGCAAGTAAAACATCTCATTTCAAATTAAATGTGGGACAGGCGGGGAGGGTGTAGCTTCCCAGGAAGTGAGCATGGGCACACATCTGGTGTGAAAGGAAGCTAAAGTTGATCTGTACTTTGGTTTATTTCTGAACCTTACCTCTCTAACCCAAGTCAGATGCTGATCGGACGTTTAGCTCACTCAAGATGATGGCTAAAACTGGACTCCCTGGGATGGGTGAGAGTACTTAAGCGGAAAATGGGGCCCATGATGATGAGTAGGGTGAGGATGACAGTTTACTCCAAATACTCAAGGGTGTGATGTTGTCTGGGTGAGAACATGTTTCTGGGAGGGAGAATGGAGCAGGGAACAGGATTCAGAGAAAACAGACCCCAATGGAGCCCTGGTCCTGTTATTTTCTAGCATGTGACTTTGACCAAGTTTGTAGGATTCTCACTTCTTAGTTTTTTCATTTGTCAGTGCAGATCATAATAGTTTTCACAGTGTTGCTGTAAGGAACAAACTAGTTGTTATTAGCTGCTATCAAGTTGATCCTGACTTAACTGGATGGGATCATTGTGACCATAGGTTTCCATTAGCTTATTCCTCTGGAGTAAATCACCAGGCCTTTATTCATAGTATGTCTTAGTCTGGAAGCTCCACTGAAACCTGTTCAGCATTATAACAAAAAACCAGCCTGTACTGAAAGACAAATGACAGCCACACATGAGATGCATTGGCTGAAACTGAACCTAGGTTTCCTGCATGGAAGGTGGGAATTCTACCAATGAACCATTAATGCTAAAGTGAATAAAATGCTCAGCATAGTGATCAAATATATAAACATTTAATATCTGTCTTAGGCTGGGTTCTCTAGAGAAGCAAAACCAGTGAAACATATATACACACTCACACATATACACACATATGCACACACACACACACACACACACACACATATATATATTTATATATATATAGAAAGAGAGAGTGAGAGAGATTGATTTATACCAAGGTTCCAAGTCTAGAGGTCAGGCTAAAGGCTTCTCCTGACTCATGTAACTGCAGAAGCTGATGAGCCCAAGATTGGTAGGTCAGACAGCAGGCTGCTGTCTCAAGTTCCAAGAACTGGAGGTCAGACAAAGGCAAGCCAGATGCAGGATCCAGAGCAAGCAAAAGCCAGTGAGCTTTGTCAGAAAGTCCATATATATTGGGTATAGGCCACACCCCCAAGGAAACTCTCTTTGACTGGCTACTCATAGCAGATCTCATCATGGAGGTGATTACATCATTATATAACTGCCAAACTACATCATAACTGCCAAACCACTGAGAATCGTGGCCCAGTCAAGTTGACACACAACCTTAACTATCACAATAGTCTATTATATTTTCAATTTTAAGATATATAAAAAATACATATTGATATTGGAAAGTATCCTTTTGGTTCCATGTTGTTGTTAGGTCCTGTCAAGTCGATTCTGACTCATAACAAGTTTATGTATAACAGAACAAAATGTTGCCCAGTCATGCATCATCCTCAAAATCATTGCTACGTTTGAGCACATTGTTGGAGCTACTATGTCAATCCATCTCCTTGAGGTCTTCCTCTTTTTCTCTGCCCAAGCAGGATGTTTTTTTCAGGGATTAGTCCTTCCTGATACCATGTCCAAAGTAAGCGAGATGGAGTTTTACTAACCTCACTTCTGAGGAGAGTTCTGGCTGTACTTCTTCCAAGACAGATTTTTTATTCTTCTGGCAATCCATGGTATACTCAATATTCTTCATCAACACCATAATTCAAATACATCAATTCTTCTTTGGTCTTCCTTTTTTCATTGTCCAGCTTTCCCATGAGTATTAGGAAATTGAAAATGCCATGGCTTGGGTCAGGTGCACCCGTCATCAAAGTGACATTTTTGCTTTTTAATGCTTTTAAGAGATCTTTTGCAGCAGATTTCCCAGTGCAATATATTATTTGACTTCTTGACTGCTGCTTCCATGGGCACTGATTGTGAATCCAAGTGAAATGAAGTCCTTGACAACTTCACTATTTTCCCTGTTTGCCATGATGTTTATTGGTCCATTTGTGAGGATATTGCTTTATTTATTTTGAGGTATAATCCATACTGAAGGATCTAGTCTTAGGTCTCCATCAGTAGGTGCTTCAAGTCCTCTTCACTCTTAGTAAGCAAGCTTGTGTCATCTGCATATCACGGGTTATTAATGAATTTTCCTTGAACCCTGTTGCCACATTCTTCTTCCTATAATTGAGTTTCTTGGATTATTTGCTCAATATACAGAACGAACAACCAAAAACCAAACCCATTGCCACTGAGTCAATCCCAACTCCTAGCAACCCCATAGGACAGAGTAGAACTCCCCCATAAAGTTTCCAAAGATCACTTGGTAGATTTGAACTGCTGATCTTTTGGTTGACAGACATAGCTCTTAACCACTAAGCCACCAGGGTTTCCACAGATTAAATAAATATGGTTAAAGACTACATCCCTGCTGCACACCTTTTCTGTTTTTAAACGACGCAGTATCCCCTCATTCTGTTTGAATTATGGCCTCTTGGTCTATGTACAGGTTTCACACGTGCATGATTAAGCGTTCTGGAATTCCCATTCTTCACAAAGTTATCCATAATTTGTTATGGTCCACACAGTTGAATGCCTTTGCATAGTCAATAAAACACAGGTAAAAATCCTTCTGGTATTCTTTTCTTTCAGCCAAGATCCATCTGATATCAGCAATCATATCTCTTGTTCCATATCCTTTTCGGAATCCAGCTTAAATTTCTGGGAGTTCCCTGTTGATGTACAGCTGCAGACATTTTTTAACTATCTTCAGCTAACTTTTGCTTGCTTGTGATATTAATGATATTATTTGATGATTTCCACATTCCGTTGACTCACCTTTCTTTGTATTGGGCATGCATATGGATCTCTTCCAGTCAGCTGGCCAGGTAGCTGTCTTCCAAATTTCTTGGCATAGACAAATGAGCACTTCCAGCATTGCATTCATTTCTTGAAACATCTCAGTCAGTATTCTGTCAATTCCTGGAGTCTTGTTTTTCACCAGTGCCTTCAGTGTATCTTGCACTTCTTCCTTCAGAACCGTTGATATTTGACCATATGCTACCTCTTGAAATGGTTGAATGTTGACCAATTCTTTTTGGTACAGTGACTCTGTGTATTCATTCCATCTTCTTTTAATGTTTCCTGCATTGCTGAATTTTTTGCCTGTAGAATTCTTCAATGTTGCAATTTGAGGCTTGAATTTTTCTTCAGTTTTTTCAGTTCAACAAGTGGCGAGTGAATACTACTTCACTCTTGGTTTTCTAACTTCAGGTCTTTGCACATTTCATTATACCACTTTACTTTGACTTCTCAAGCCACCCTTTGAAATCTTCTGTTCATCTGATTTACTTTCGGTTCAGTTTAGCTATTCTACATTCAAGAAAAATTTCAGAGTCCTTTCTGACATCCATTTTGGTCTTTTTTTTCATTCCTGTCTTTTTAATTACCTTTTTTTCATTCAGGTATGATGTCCTTGTTGTCATTGAACAACTCTTCTGGTTTTCAGTCATTAAGTTTAATGTGTCAAATTGGTTCTTGAAATGGTCTGTAACTTCAGGTGGGATATATTCAAGGCTGTGCTTTGGCTCTTATGAACTTGTATTAATTTTCTGCAGCTTTAACTTGAACTTGCATAGGTGTAATTGACAGTCTGTTTCATTGATGGCCACTGGCCTTGTTCCAGCTGATGATATTGCACTTCCCCCCAGTTTCTTTCCACAAATGTAGTCAATTTGATTCGAGTATATTCCATCCAACCTGCTCACATGCGTAGTTGCTATTTATGTTGTTGAAAATAAGTATTTCTGATAAATAAGTAGTTGGTCTTGTAGAATTCTTTCATATGATCTCCAGCATCATTTCTATCACCAAGGCCTTATTTTCCAACTATGAATCTTCTTTGTTTCTAACTTTTGCAATCCAGTTACCAATGAATGCATCTTGATTATATGTTTGATCAATTTCACACTGCAGGAGTTGGTAAAAATCTTCAGTTTCTTCATCTTTGGCATTGGTAGTTGGTACACAAATTTGAGTAATAGTTGTATTAACTGGTCTTCCTTGTAGGCATGTGGATATTATCCTATAACTGACAGCCTTGTACTTCAGGATGGATCTTCAGGTATTCTTTTTGACAACAAATGTGGTGCTGTTCCTCTTCAGTTTGTCACTCCTGTTATAGTAGACCAAGTGATTGATTCAAAACGGCCAATCTTGTTGTTAGGTGATGTCAAGTCAGTTCTGGCCATAGCGACTCTATGTACAACAGAATAAAACACTGTCCAGTCATGCAGCATCTTCACAGTCATTGCTACGTTTTAGCCCACTGTTCAAGCCACTGTGTTAATTCATGTCATTGAGGGTTTTCCTCTTTTTTGCTGACCCTCTACTTTACCAAGCATGAGCTAGGGACTGCTCTCTCCTGATAGCATGTGCAAAGTACATGAAACAAAATCTTGCCATACTCGCTTCTAAGGAGCATTTGGCTGTACTTCTTCCAAGAGAGATTTGTTTGTTCTTCTGGCAGTCCATGATATATTCAATATTCTTTGCCAACACTATAATTCAAATGCATCAATTCTTCTTCAGCTTTCCTTACTCATTGTCCAGCCTTCACATACATATGAGGAGATTGAAAATAATGCCTAGGATATCGATCTTCAAACACTGCACGTCATTTTTTGGGACAACTTCCAATTTTCTGTGATTCATATTTCATACATTCCATGTTCCAATTACTAATGGATGTTTGCAGCTCTTTCTTATTTTGAGGCATGCCACATCAGCAAATGAAGGTCCCCAAAACTCCATTCACATTATTTAAAAAAAAAAGTTCCTATAGAAATCATTTTTATGAGCTTTAGTTTGTTCGTATTATCTTTACTTATATGCCATGGTTTTGTAGTGTTGTATATTCCCACTTTTGAGGCATCAGAGGCACTGAGTACAGCTAACACAGCTAACTTTGAAATATCTTCTATAGCATCTCAGACAAGTTGTTGTCTATCTCCTGCTTGTATAGTTACAGGACAGGGAACTTAGAACGATGCAAAGAGCCAGTTGCACCAGTTGCCAACAAGTTCTTCCATAGTTTAAGTCTAAATCTATCTAGTTTTAGTCACTAGTCCTTGGCCTATATCTGGAGACAATAAAAAGTACATCTAATTCTTCTTCCATATTTCACATGTATGAAGTGAGTTATCAGGTCCACTTGATTCCTCATCTTTTTTGCTAATCAATTCAGTTTCTTCTTCTGGGCTTTCTTTGTTATGGCTAAAAGTTTCCCCAATACTTTGGTTATGCTCTTGTTAATATTCTTCAATTTGTCTAAGACAATTAGGGTTGCTTTCCCTGTCAGAACAAAGAGTGGCATGGAGTCCCTGGGTCTTAGATCTGAAGCACGGTCATGAAATGGATGACAACAGTAGTTCTCTAACAGAGGAGAAGCAACAGAAGTAGCCAAATCTAAGCAATAGATTATAATGAGAATCTGAGAGTGGAACTGAGGCTAAGCCATCATGGGCGACCACTGGGTCCAGAAAGGGGGTCAGGAGTTAGCCAACTGCCCCAACAGCATCTGTGGTTTGACTCATATTTCAAATAATGCAAATAAGAAGTACATACTTAAATAAACATTGATAGTTCTGACCAATTTAGAAAGGGACATTTATATGGACAAATCATTTACACTTTGTGGGTCTACATTTCTGCAAGTGCTAAATGATAGTACAAGCATAAACTCCTTTTGCTATCCAAATGTCTACTAAAGAATTATATTTTTGGTGGTTATTACTTTTTATCCACTGATTTACAAGTTCCTGCCAATGTCCAAATAATGCGTGAATTCACCAGGGTAATTTTCATTTATATTGTTACCATAATATACTTAATGGAAGACTACTGTGTGCATGGCATTGTGTAATTCATAATCAGGATACTGGATATGATTGTGTAATCAGGATTTTAACTCACACAAAATAACATAAAATGTAGTCTACAAAGATGCGGTGCATATAAAAAAGCTAGCACTGCTTGTATCTACCCTACTTAAATATCTTGGTTAACCTGAAGATCAAATGATAGATACAATGTGTGAAAATAACGTTAGCAAGTGATAGCAGACACTTACCAAGACTCACTATATTCTAGGCTCTGTTCTACAAGATTTACATGTGTTCACTCATTTTTTAATTAATATTTTATTTTAGATGAAAGCATATGTAGCAAAACCTGCTCTCATGCAAGTTTCTAGACGTGATGATCAGTGACATTGGTTGCATTCTTCACATTGTGTCAACATTCTTTTTATTTTTGTTCTAGTTATTTCCTTCCCAGTGACTTAAACTCACTGTCCCCCAAAACTTCTCTATTCTTTAAAATAACTGTTGTCCTTTGAGTCTTATATTGATACATTTTTAAAAATGAATGCAACACTCAAGAATGACAACCTTTACTTTTTTGGCTAAACTGTTACATTGTTTAAAGGTGGCTGCAGGAGATACATTCAACTCACAGTTTAAAGAGTAACTCAGGATAATCATCTCAGAGACTCCTCCAGTCTCAATATATCCAGTAAGTCTGAATTTTTAAAAGAATTTGGAGTTCTGTTCCACATTTTCCTCCCTTTCTATTAGGATCCATCTACTGTGTCTAGAAATATACAGTGGTGATAGCTGGGCAACATCTAGTTCTTCTGGCCTCAAGACAGAGGAGGCAGGGCTCATGGAGACAATTAGTCCTGTTGCCCAGCGATTTTTAGATGTCCTTCTTTCTCTTTCGTTCCAGACAAATAATGTGTTCACACATTTAAACCTCACAGCAACCTATGTGTTGCGTACTAATAATATCACCATTTTAGAGAGGAGGGTGCTGAAGAACTAAATGGCTAGGTGGTTACTCAAGGTCATAGGACAAGTCAATGGAGGAGCTAGAATTCAGATCCAGGCAGTATATTTCCAGAATCTGATCCCATAACCAATAAGCTATATGGCTGCTCTTCAAAACAGACATGAAAATATAAATTGTTCTATTCATTCAGTGTATTATGAAATGATGTTTTTTACATGTGATAGGAATTGTTGGGGACAGGCAAAGTTTATTTCATTTAAGGGTTTTATATTCACTTGATTATTTTAGTCTAAAATTGGCAAATTAGATATTGGACAGCCACATTAGGATAGGTCCAAAAATTGGTTTAGTTACAAGGAATTCTGGATTATTTTCCAAGTGTTTTGTGCAACATTTAGAAAAAAATTCCTTGTACTGGGCCTTTAGTTGTAAAAATGTGATGATTTCCCTCATACCTTTTATGTATCCTGTAGGGAGAAAAAAATAAAAATAAGCTCTATGTCTTTTTATAACATAGAAATTGCATCTTTCTAGTTTGAAAACTTGATTTCATCCCTTGATTGCTAGAGGAGCTTACTTCCACAACAAAACCAAAACACATATAGTTTATCTCAAATCCTTTTCTCATTTCTGACATTCTATACTCATGGTTAGTACAATTCCCTACTGTCAGTGACTATGAATTTTTACTTCTCTTTTTCTTCGAATTTGTACCAATTTGAAAAAAAAGAATATTATTGATAAAATTGGGCATCTCCTAGATTCTTCTAGTGTTTACTTGCCTGACCTTGCTCTTTGAGGTCACTAATACTTTTGGTGACATTGATAGATGAAGTAGCAGGTGATTGCCAGGGATGGATATCTTGTTCCAAATATAATTGATTGTGGCACAAAACCCTTTTATGTTTCTGTCCCGTGACCAAGGGAGGTAAAGAGATTATACCCTCTGCTTTCACAATATGTGGGAAATCAGTGTTTGAGGAATAGTGCCACATTAGTGGTAGCTGGATACATAGGGACTGAAAGTAGGATTGTTTATTTTTCCCTTTTAACTTTTTTTGGTAAAGAACACTAATTAGATATGAGGTTAATGGGATGCAGTATATGCTGCAGAGAAAGATAACGACCTGATCATGAGCATGGGCTCTGAAGCTAGATTCTTTGGATTCAAATATAGCTTCTATTGCTTCAAAGCTTTGTGTTCATAGGCAAGTTATTTAATAACTTTGAGCTTCAATTTCCTTATCTACTAAACAGTAACAACAATAGTAGTTTACTATTATGATTATCAATTGGTCCTCTTAAAACACTTAGAACAATTACTGACACATGATAAGCCCTCGGTGAATGTTAGTGATTATCATTACTATCAATAAAGAGTACTATTATTACTTCATCCTTTTGTGCCTGGCAAAATATTTGTTCTTGAATACTCCATTGTTCCCTTCATGAAGTTATCTCTGACAGTCATTTGTTCCTCCTTGGAGCGTCCATATTAAATTGTCCACCGCTTTCCAAGAACATGTTTCCAACTACCTTGTGAACTCTCAAATGTCAGAAATTATTTAATTTTGGCAGCAATGCTCAGTACAGTACTCAGTATATTATAAAAAACAGATAAGCAAAAACAAGCAGAAAATCAAACCTGTTGCTGTCAAGTCGATTCTGACTCCTAGCCACCCTACAGGCAGAGAACTGCTTCATAGGGTTTCCAAGGCTGTAATCTTTATGCAAGCAGGCTGCCACAGTTTTCTCCCTCAGAGCACCTGTTGGATTCAAACTGCCGATCTTTCAGTTAGTAGCTAAGTGCTTAACCACAGCATCACCAGGGCTCCTTACTCAGTTTATTAGGCATCTATAATTAGTTGGGAGTGCTGGTGGCACAGTGGTTAAGCACTCAGCTGCTAACTAAAAAGTCAGCAGTTTGAATCCATCAGCCACTTCTTGGAAACCCTTGGGGCCATTCTACTCTGTCCTGTAGAGTTACTATGAGTCAGAGTCGACTCAAGGGTAACGGGTTACAATTAGTTGAATAAATAAAAAAACAAGAAGATGTTGAGCTATAGCATCATCTTCACTATATTTGCTGTCTACTACTGGTTCTAAGTATCCTGCCAAGATAAAGTTCATTGCCAGGATCCATTACTGGCAAAAAACCAAAAACAAAAGCCAGTTGCTGGTGATTCGATTCTGACTCATAGCAACCCTGTAGGACAGAGTAGAATTGTCCCATAGGGTTTCCAAGGAGCGGCTGGTGGATTCAAACTGCTAACTTTTTGATTAACAGCCTGAGCTCTTAACCACTATGCCACTAGGGCTACTGACATAGGTTGGCAAGATCTAAAAGACAAAGGAGGCAGCTGTGAGACAACCTGGGGATGCAACGTTTTGACTAGAGGCAAATGGAAAGATGAAAATAAGCTTGGCATGTCTTAGAATGCAGAAGAATGGCCAGCAGGGTTGAGTCATTGTGATTGGTGGGGACAGACAGGCAGTGGCTGGATTTTGTGGTATCTTGTTGGCCATGGAAGGAAGTTTCAAATTTATTTAAAGTACAATGGAACACCATTGAAGGATATTAAGCAGCAGAGAGAAATACCTGATTTATTGTTTTTTCTATCAGTGTAAAACTAATTTGATTTATATTTTAAAACAGCATTCTAATTGGAAAAGTAATTGTAATAGAATGAGAGCAGAAGAATGGAAAACTGTTATTAAACTACATAGAAATCCAGAAGAGTATAATATGACTTATTCTAGGTGAGAAGCGGTAGAGATAGGGGTGAAAAGAAAGAAAAGATACAGTTAAGAGGAAGAACCAATAAAATTGACTAATGAATTGTATGTGAAGATGATAAAAAGAGAAAAATTATTGATGATTCTTAGGTTTTGCCTTTAGTTCCAGATAGACAGTGGAGCTATTTACTGAGGAGGAGGTACCTTGGGGAGGGACAGAGAATAAAGTAATTAATGGATGGCTCAAGGTATTAAAGACACAGATTATAAGTACATATTTAGTTCCTTGTTTATGCACCAACTTCATCCACAAGGGATTTAAAATATCTTACAATGGAAACGCAAATTTATAAGAAATGATAAAGTAGAAATAGAGAAAAAAGAAGAAGGGAAATATAAACAGAAGTAGAAAGTCAAGTATAGGATAAAAAAGATGCATGCAGTCGATTAGAATCTAAATGGTTACTACGATTTAGCTCCAGATTTGGCTCTGAGAGGAAAAGGAGTCCTGATCAGTTATTTAATTTTCATTATCAGATCAGACGGAATATAACCATCTTTCAAGACAGGCTAACTTTTTCTAAGCATTAAGTTGTAAAACAAATTTCTCACAGTGAGTCTCCGCAGACGGTTGCAGTGTGAGAATTCTGATTCAGTCTCAGTCAAGAGCTTCCTGAAAAAAGTAGTGTGTTCTCAATAATTCAAAGAAGGTAAAATTTTTAATGATATCTACACCTGAGAATTGCCTGGTCTTTATGGTTCCTAAGCTTAAGTTCTCCTTAAGTGTCCTGAATGATACTGGAAATATTCAGTAGAGAGACAAGTTACCTCTCTCCTGCTGAGTTTAGCCATCATTATTATTGAGGGCTCACATACTCTGGACATGTTATCAGGAGGCACCAGTCCCTGGAGAAGCACATCATGTTTGGTAAAGTGGAGGGTCAGCGAAAAAGAGAAAGATCCTCAACGAAATGGACTGACACCGTGGCTGCAACAATGGGCTCAAGCACGACAGCGGTCATGAGGATGGCACAGGACTGGGCAGCATTTCCTCTTGTCGTACATAGGGTTGCTATGAGTCAGAACTGCCTCCATGGCACCTAACTACAACAACAACATGACCCATGGTCCAAACTAACTTCCTACTTAAAGGGTGATGGCAAAAAGGTCTTGGTTTGTTCTAGTAAAACCAAGAAATGATTTGGGATCCAAGTCTCAAAGGTAGACTGCTTCTCTGCTCCTTCCACCTCCTTCAATATTTTATCTCTTTAAAAAAAGAAAAAAGAAAACTCTTCCCATGCATCCTCAGGGACAATATGGGGTGTCATTTTTTGATGAAGAGCATACACTCCTACAATTTCACACAGACCAGGTTATCTGAAACTTTGGGCAATGTTTCAAGACACACATGATTATTGAAATATCTAGCTCATCCAGTAATTAAAAAAAAAAAAGGAGGCAGAGCTCTCTCTGAGATAGATTAATAGATGCATCTTATCTACAATCTGTGGTTAAGGGTGGAGTTAACAGTAATTTGAACAATATCTCCTTAAAATGTACTAAGATGAAGAAAGATGACTTTACAACAAAGAGATCTGCTCAAAGTTCTAATGAATTTGCTTCTTTACAATAAAATATTCAATTAAATAGCATAAATAGTTCGAAGTGTTACCTTTCTGTTCATATATGATGGAAATGCTCATAATACAAAGAAATCAGGGTGGGCCAGGTCTGTCAAATCCATGGCCATATAGATTTAGATTTCACATACTTAACATTTTAGATATTAAATATCTAGAAGGGGTGATGCAAATATTTTACATACTATAAAATGTGGAATTGTAAAACCAGTATCAAAAAGACTAAAGGCATTAATTTGCTCATAAGAGATAAGTATTTTCAAAACAAGGTAATTCCATAGAAGCCGGAGACAGTTTTGAGTTGTCGATTAAGGTCATGGGGATAATAAAAATAATAACTTACTGAATTTATTTAGCACTTATCTTTGAAATATCTCAAATTATATTGGCCCATATTATCTCAATTATCCTTTTCTCTGTGGTAGTAGTCAAGTGCTCAATGTTTTAAAATCACAACATACATAAATATATTTTTGTGTATTAATTTATTCATTCACACAAATGTTTATCCAGCACCTACGTGTAAGGCCCTGTGTTACGAATGACACAGATGGCTTAGGGCCCATTTGGGGAGATAGACACAACTAATTCTAATAAAAAGCAAGCTTTAAAAAATGCTTTAATGAGGGATCAAAAAGACAGTGAGATAGAAGGAGCATAGTTTCTATTATGGACTTATAAAAAGACCATGTGAAACTGAGAGGATTTTGAGAAGGGAAATGAGGTAGATGTCTGATAAATTGAGATGTGAAAGTTAGAAAATTATTGGAAATGTGTTCTAGCATATTTCCATTTCTGTTCATTACCTACTGTCCTTCCTAATAAATTTCAAATCTTGTAAGGCAATATTATCAAAAAACACAAAGAAAGGTTTCACTTATTAATTTATATATATATGTTTACCAGATTGCTTGATCATTGTTGTTAGTCTCAATCAATAATGCAGTAAGATTTGTCCATCAAAGTCTTTATTCATAGACTTACCTGTATTGCCTTCTGGAGTTCATGCTCCCACTGGTAAGCAGCATTAGAGAACAGGTATTTGGTGTTTGGTATCAGAGGACTAATACCCTGGTCAACTTAAGTAACTTCGAAGTCTGACTTTCCTTATCTCTAAAAATGAGAAAGAAGATTATATATGTACTCTCTTGGGCTGTTTTAGGCACAAGTGAATTACTATGAGGCAGGGCCTATTTCTTGTGTATATTTTTAGAAGAAAGTGACTGAGAAATAACGGAGAAATTAAAATGCTCAGAAAAAAAGGAATATGGCATATCCCAGTATTGTGTATTGCTATTTTTGAAACCAGACAAACCATTACATATTACAGGTCCTCTTTAGAATTTCTAAAATTATGTTCTTCTTTTAACAATATAATTGTACTCACACATTAATTGACTTATGTACTCAGTCAGCAAATATTAATTATTACTAAAATGGGACACGATATGGTCTTTGGGACATGGCACGTGGTTTTAGGTGCTGGATATGGAAAGATGAACAGTATACAGAATGTTGATTCTACATATGACAGTCAAATTATATAAATGTGAAGGTTTGGTTACACAATCCAGAAAATTTACTGTACAAGAAGGGTCTTTGAAAGACATCTTAGAGTATATAGTCCAATAAAAAAGAGAAATTGAGGAGTAGTGATAAAACATTGAAAGCTTGGTGGTGTAAAAATTCAATGAAATCTATTTTGGGCCTAAATGAGGTGGGACTAAAAAGGAAACTCATAGGAGCCACAAAAATCTGGAAAAACAATTTCAGATAAAGCCAATATGGGTGAAAAGGTTGGAGGTAGGATAGATGGAATGAGAGTATGTTAAAGTCCTTACCTTATTCAGGGTAAGCTATAGGTTTAGGAAGCCTTGGACAGTGATGGGAAAAAGTAAACATTAGTTTTTAGCTAAAAAATTAAGGATAATAATCAGAATAAAATGGCTTATATTATTTAAACAGGAAAAAGAATATTCCTTCTATGCAACGGAGGCACAGAAAGGTAAAAAAGGAAACAAAATACAGAGTGATTAATTGATAACATAAAATAAAAACCAGAACCAAACCCATTGCCCTTTGAGTTGACTCTGACTCAGTGACCATATAGGACAAAGTAGAACTGTCCCATAGGGTTTTCAAGGAGTGCCTGGTGGATTTGAACTGCCTACCTTTTGGTTAGCAGCTGTTTCCCTTAACCACTACACCACCAGGGTTTCCAACATAAAATAAGCTTCAATATAATTAGAGTAAATTCACTGGTTCCACAACTCAGCTGTCATTTTGTCGTATTGTGGTGGTTTGCATGTTGCTATAGAGTAGCTATAAGTTGGAATTGACTCAATAGCAATGGGTTTGGTTTGGGTGTTTTTTTTTTTTTTTTTATGCTGCTAGAAGCATGCCACTGGTATTTCAAATACTGCCAGGGTCACCCATGGTGGACAGATTTCAGCTGAGCTTCTAGACTAAGACAGAGTAGGAAGAAGAACCTGGAAATCTACTCCTGAAAGAAAAAAAACCAGCCAGTGAAAATATTCTGGACAGCAGTGGAACATTGTCAGATATAGTGCTGGAAGATAAGCCCCTCAGGTTAGGAGGCACTCAAAATACGACTAGGGAAGAGCTATCTTCCCAAAGTAGGGTCATTCTTAATGATGTGGATGGTGTAAAGTTTTCAGGACCTCCATTTGCTGAAGTGGCAATGAGAGGAAACAGCTGTAAACATCCAGTAGTAATCTGGATGTCAAATGTATGAAGTAAGAAACGAGAAAAATAGGAAGCTGTCAAAATGAAATGGGAAGCTTGCAGATCAATAACCTAAGTGTTAGAGAGCTGAAACAGACTGGTACTGGCCATTTTCAATCAGACAAACATACGGTCTACCATGGCGGGAATGACAAATTAAAGAGGAATGGTGTCACATTCGTTGTCAAAAAAGAACATTTAAAGATCTATCCTGAAGTACAACCCTGTCAGTGACAGGATAATATTCATATGCCTATAGGGAAGACCAGCTAATATGACTATTATTCAAATTTATACACCAACCACTATGCCAAAGATGAAGAAACTGAAGGTTTTTACCAACTTCTGCAGTCTGAAATTGATCAAATATGCAATCAATATGTATTGATAATTACTGGTGATTGAAATGCAAAAGCTGGAAACAGAGAAGAAGGATCTCTATTTAGAAAACATAGTTTTGGTGTTAGAAATGATACCAGAGATCTCATGATACAATTTTGCAAGACCAATGAGTTCTTCACTGAAAATACTTTTTTCAATAATCTAACGAGTGACTCTACACATGGACTTTGGTGGATGGAATACATACGAATCAAATCAACTACATCTGTGGAAAGAGACAATGGAGAATCTCAATATCATCAGTCAGAACAAAGCCAGGGGCCAGCTGCAGAACATCCGTCAATTGCTCATATGCAAGTTCAGGTTGAAAATTAAAACAAGTCCATGAAAGCCAAAGTACAATCTTGAGTATATCCCGCCTGAATTTAGAGGCCATCTCAAGAATAGATTTGAAACATTGAACACTAATGACCAAAGACCAGACGAATAGTGAGATGACATCAAGGACATCATACATGAAGAAAGCAAAAGGTCATTTATAAGAGACAGGAAAGAAAGAAAAGACCAAAATGGATGTAAGAAGAGACTTTGAAAGTTGCTCTTGAATGTAGAGTAGCTAAAACGAATGAAAGAAATGATGAAGTAAAAGACCTAAACAGAAGATTTGAAAGGGCGGCTTGAGAAGACTAAGTGTAAATAAAGTATTATAATGAAACGTGCAAAAACCTGGAGTTAGAAAATCAGAAGAGAAAAACATGCTCAACATTTCTCAATCTGAAAGAACTGAAATAAAAATTAAAGCCTTGAGCTGCAGTTTTGAAGGATTCTATGGTCAAAATACCAGAAGGATGTTTACCTGTGTTTTATTGACTATGCAAAAACATTTGACTGTGTGGATCATAACAAATTATGGATAACATTGTGAAGAATGGGAATTCCAGAGCACTTAATTGTGCTCATAAGGAACCTTTACATAGATCAAGAGGCAGTTGTTCAGACAGAACAAGGGGATACTGATTGGTTTAAAGTCAGGAAAGGTGTGTATCGGGGTTGTATTCTTTCACCATACCTATTCAATCTGTATGCTGAGCAAATAATACAAGAAGCTGGACTATATGAAGAATGGGGCAACAAGATTGGAGGAAGACGTTAACAACCTGTGTTATGCAGATGACACAACCTTGCTTGCTGAAAGTGAAGAGGACTTGAAGCACTTACTAATGAAGATCTAAGAGCACAGCCTTCAGTATGGATTACACCTCAACATAAAGAAAACAAAAATCCTCAAAACTGGACCAATGAGCAGCATCACGATAAATGGAGGAAAGATTGAAGTTGTCAAGGACTTCATTTTACTTGGATCCACAATCAACAGCCCTGGAAGCAGCAGTCAAGAAATCAAGAGATGCATTGCATTGGGTAAATCTGCTGCAAAGGACCTCTTTAAAGTGTTGAAGAGCAAAGATTGAGGACTAAGGTGCGCCTGACCCAAACCATGGTATTTTCAATCACATCATATGCATGTGAAAGCTGGACAATGAATAAGGAAGACTGAAGAAGAATTGACGCCTTTGAATTGTGGTGTTGGCAAAAAACATTAAATATACCATGAACTGCCAAAAGAACAAACAAATCTGTCTTAGAAGAAGTACAACCAGAATGTTCCTTAGAAGCAGGGATGGGGAGACTGCGTCTTACATACTTTGGACATGTTGTCAGGAGGAATCAGTCCCTAGAGAAGGACATCATGCTTGGCAAAGTACAGGGTCGGTGGAAAAGAGGAAGACCCTCAACGAAGTGGATTGACACAGTGGCTGCAACAATGGGCTCAAGCAAAACAACGACTGTAAGGATGGTGTAGGACTAGGCAGTGTTTCGTTCTGTTGTGCATAGGGTCGCTATGAGTCAGTACCGACTCGATGGCACCTAACAACAACAACAACATGGATAAAATATTGAAGGACGCAGGAAGCATCAAAAGAAGGTGGAAGAAATACAGAGTCACTGTACCGAAAACAACTGATCTATATTCAACCATTTCAGGAGGTAGCATATGATCAAGAACCGATGGTGTTGAAGGAAGAAGTCCAAGCTGCACTGAAGGCACTAGTGAAAAACAAGACTTCAGGAATTGACTGAATACTAACTGAGATGTTTCAGCAAGCAAATACAGCACTGGAGGTGTTCACTCGTCTATGCCAAGTAATTTGGAAGACAGCTCCCTGGCCAACCAACTGACAAAAAATCCATATTTGCACCTATTCCAAAGAAGGGTAATCCAACTGAATGTGGAAATTACAGAACAGTATCATTAATATCACACACAAGTAAAATTTTGCTGAAGATAATTCAAACACTGTTGCAGCAGTACATCTACAGAGAACTGCCAGAAATTCAAGCCGGATTCAGAAGAGGATGTGGAATGAGGGATATTATTGCTGATGTCAGATGGATATTGCCAGAAAGCAGAGAATACCAGAAAGATGTTTTTCTGTGTATTATTGAGTACTTAAAGGCATTCAACTGTGTGGATAACAACAAATTACAGATAACATTGCAAAGAAAGGGAATTTCTGAACACTTAATTGTGCTCATGTGGAAACTGTACATAGATCAGGAGGCAGCTGTTCAAACAGAACAAGGGGATTCCGTTGGTTTAAAATCAGGAAAGGTGTGTGTCAGGGTTATATCCTTTCACTGTACTTACTCAATCTGCATGCTGAGCAAATAATCAGAGAAGTTGGACTATATGAAGAAGAACACGACAGCAGGATTCAAGGAAGACTCATTAACAACCTGGGATATGCAGACGACACGTCCTTGCTTGCTGAAAGTGAAGAGGACTTAAACCGCTTACTGATGAAGATCAAAGACCACAGCCTTCAATATGGATTATACCTCAGCATAAAATAACAAAAACCCTCACAACTGGGCCAACAAACAACATCATAATAAATGGAGAAAATATTGAATTTGTTAAGAATTTCATTTTACTTTGGTCCATAATCAACGCCCATGGAAGCAGCAGTCAAGAAATCAAACCACATTTTGTATTGAGCAAATCTGCTGCAAAAGACCCCTTCAAAGTGTTGAAAAGCAAAGATGTCCGTTTAAGGACTAAGGTGCACCTGACCCAAGCCATGGTATCTTCAATTACCTCATTTGCATACAAAAGCAGGACAATGAATAAGGAAGACAGAAAAAGAATCAATGCATTTGAATTATGATGTTGGCAAATAGTATTGAATATACCAGAAGACTATTGACTGCCAGAAGAACGGACAAGCCTGTCTTGGAAGAAGTAGAGCCGGGGTGCTTCTTAGAAGTACATAAGGATGGCAAAACTTCATCTCATATACTTTGGACATGTTAGGAGGGACTAGTCCCTGGAGAACGACACCATGCTTGGTAGAGTAGAGGCTCAGTGAAAAAGAGGAAGGCCCTCAGTGAGATAGATTGACACAGGGGTACAGCAATGAGCTCAAGCGCCACAATGATTATGAGGATGGTGCAGGACCAGTCAGTGTTTCACTCTGTTGTACTTAGGGTCAGTATGAGTCAGTTCCAGTACGATGGCACCTAAAAACAACAACAAATGCATAACTTCTTTCTTCACTGAGAAATGATTTTTCTACTTCTAAGACTTGAAGTTTTGAAATAAATGTTGTGATTTTTCCATAGCATTTTGAAAGATAAATAAATTTAATGCTTCTTAATTTTGAATTGCTCAAGAGTAAGTGTCAACACTGTTTCCTATACTCTCGTATCTCCTTGTATCTAAAAATATTTGATGTAATATAATTTAGACCATAAAAGTGTATGTCACTTGTATATATACAGTAAATTTATTCTTTATCATGTTAAAATGTTGACCTTCTAAATCTATTTGATTTTATCTCTATTTTTTTGTTGTTGTTAATGTTGAAATACTTTATTATGTTTGCATTTTCCTAAAATGTATTTGCCCATTATTTTCAGATTTTTGTAATATTTGTTTTAGGTACGTTTCTTGAAAACAGCATCTATTTGGGTCCTTTTTAACTAATTCATCTCTTTTAACATTGATTACTTATCTCTTTTATACTTGCATCTTTTTAAGCAACTGGTGTATATTCCTGTCCTTTGCTTTCTTTTTTTTTCCCCTATGTTTCCCTCCCTGTTGCTCCTCTCTTTCTTCTTCTCCTGTTTTTGTTTTTTTTTGGTGGGGGCAGGGCTGTTTTCTGTATGGGCTGTGCTTTCTTTGCTTTTAGGTCCTCCACTCCTTTGAGAAGTATTATTTTTACAAAGCGATTCACTTTAAATTTTAGAAGTTGTGTTTAAACTCTATTCAGCTTTTTTTCAAAGTTGAGTGAAATAGCATACTTGAGCGTTCCTATTTGAGACATAGTGTTTAGCCCACTTTTACTTTCTTTTACTTCTTCCCTCCACCTCCTTTTTAATAAAACTTGGAGTTTTATATGCAGTTTATTTTTATAATGTTGCATAATTTTTATACTATGCTTTTCTTCACTAATAAAATTATATTCCTTTTTCAAGTCCTAGCTCAGGTGTACTCTCCTCCCTGGCTCCGTATACATTTTGATTTCCTCATCTGGACTTAAAACTCCTTCCTCTATAAATCTTTGGCATTGTTCCTTCCAGCATGACTCCCAATGGTATTATAATTTTTAGTTTAGACATGTGTGTTTCCAATCAATGCTGAGCTTTTTGCTGATAAGAACCATCTCTTTAGTTCTGCATTTACAAGATACGGTATAATGCCAGAAATATAATAAAAGTTGAGAAATATTTGGTAAATAGATGAAGGTATAAATGAATATGGAAAGTCTCTATGAAGTATGGGGGCAGTGGTGGTTCAGTAGTAGAGTTCTTGCCTTTCAGGCGGGAGACCTGGGTTTGATTTCTGGCCAATTCACCTCAAGCACAGCCAGCACCCACCTATCAGTGGAGACTTTTGCGTTGCTGTGGTGCTGAACAGGTTTAAGCAAAACTTCCAGGCTAAGGCATATTAGGAAGAAAGTCCTGCTGATCTACTTTTAACAATCAGTCAATGAAAACTCTATAGATCACAATAGTTCAATCCCATTGTGCATGGGGTCATGGTGAGTCAGGGGCTGAACAAATGGCAGCTGACATCAACAACACATAAACTATGCAGCTTTTTTTGAAAGCCCTTTTGGATATTATTATTTTAACAGTAATAATAAAGGAATTAAGAAATAAAGTTTCATGTGACCCGTTCTCATATTCTGAAAATCCTCGGTTATTTATATCCTATACAACAATGATATGTGTATCATTAACTAATAACTATAAAGAGCTATTTCTGAAAGAGCTTTTCAGAAGATCATGTTCTGAAAAATATGATCCTTGTTCTTAAAGAACACTGATTAATTCACTGAATCACCAATACGTTCAACATTTCCTAAAAAAATAAGTGCCTGCAATATGCCAGACACTCTGCTACACAATCTATCCTCTAAGAAATAAAAAAAAAAATTGAAATGTTATCATAAAATTTGACTGCTGTACAGTTGATCAGCCTAAAATCTTAATAAAACTTCATTAAAATACTTGACTCACAAATATTTTTTAAAATTCTTTAACCCCTAGCCTTGAGATATTCACAATAAAAGATCACCCCTATGCATAGTCACAGATACTTTTTAGACATAACCAAACATAAGCATAACCATGGGATTGGTTTTCTGGATTTACAGGCTTAGAACCATAGCCTTGTGGAACAACTTGATCAACTGGCATAATGTAGTTCATAAAGTTTATGCTCTGCATCCTAATTTGGTGAGTATTGTCTGGGGTCTTATAACCTTGAGAATGGCCATCTAAGATATAATTATTGATCTCTTCTTGTCCAGAGCAAAAGAGAAAGAACAAAACCAAAGACTCAGAAAAGAATCTAGTTACAAGACTAATAGTGCACGTGAACTACAGCCTTATCTACCCTGAGACCAGAAGAACTAGATGGTGCCCGACTACCACTAAGTGCCGTTCTGATTAGGGCCACAATAGATGGGTCCTGATAGAAAGGGAGAAAAATGTGGAGCAGAAAATAATTTTTAAAAAGTCCAGACTTATTGGATCAGTTGAGACTAGGGGACTCCTCGAGACTATCGCCTTGAGATACTCCCTAAACCTTGAACCAAAACTACCCCTTGAAGTCACTTTTTAGCTAAATAACAGATTGGCTCATAAAATAAAGAATATCACCCATGAATACTGTGTTCCTTTAAAAAATCATCTATATGAAACGAAATGGTCAATAATTACTGTAAAGCAAAGATGAGAAGAAGGTAAGGGGGCTTGGATCCTGGACTACTAGAAACAGAACAACCAGAAAGGAATTAATGAGAATGTTGACACATTGTGAAAAATGTCACCAATGTCCCTGAAGTTTGTGTAGAAGTTGTTAAATGGGAACCTAAGTTGCTGTGTAAGCTTTCACCGAAGACACAATAAAATATTATTTCAAAAAACAAAAACAAAAAGATCATCCCCAGTTCAGTTGTGAATCTATTTCTCCAAAATCAATAGGTTGTGTGTCCTAGGTACAAGACATAGCGCTCATGGAGGGTTCACGTAAATTTAAATTATCTTTTGGAGTCTTATCTTCTCAGACCCAGATCATACAGACTTGCTCTCTTGTTAATAGTTAACCTACCAATTTACATAAATCCTTAGTTTACATTTACCATCAACTGAAACTTTTTCTTTTCTCCTAAATGGGCAGTGGATGTGAATGGAAGGAATTTCATATAATTCAGATTTGAGTTTAATGCGTTAAGTGCATTTTCTAATCGAGCTACTATATAAGTGACGTGTTTTCTAAGCAAATCAAGATGACACTTGTGTCCTTGAACACCCTGTGCTCTGGTTTCAAATATGGTGCAGCTGCTGCTGCTGCCCCCATCAGGAGAGCAAGAACTCCCTCCCTAAAGGTTATTGGTATTATTGATGCCATTTATGACTTCAGACACAACACTTGTTTTTAACGTCTTATTTTTACTTTCTAAGGAAACCAAGCTTAACTTATTGATTTCTAGAATGCATCCAAATGATGTTACAAAGTTTCAAACTTAGGTTTGTCAAAATGGAGAGGACATTTTTTATAAAAACAATCATATTTTAGAAGTAAACGATTTACCTGACCCTTTCAATTCCAAGTATTCAAGCACCAACAAAAATATATGCATATGTATACACGTACCTATAAGGAGAAGAAATAGATTCATTAGATCTGGTTCACATCATCTTATTTGTTATGCAGGTTATTCGGGATAGTGTACAGCACAAAAATGAAAATTTAGGATTAAAAGAAAGAAAATGAGAGTGCAAGAGGGAAAGAAAGGAAGAAAAAGAAGGAAAAACCCCTCCACACCTTCCCAAATCTCTAATTAACTTCAGTGGTATCAGTTGACTCCTCTCCCCTTTCCCACTCCTCCCCACCGAATTGTAAGGCTTTGAAATTCTACTCTCCTGAAAGAAGGAGGCAGTGCTCTTTGCTTACATGCTTCCTTAGCTAGGTGAGACAGGCTTCTCTTTCTCTCTTTTGTACATGCACTGAGTCTTGAAAGCACGGAAATGCACTACTGTTCTCACACTCTTTTGCTTGCCTTAAAAAATGTCCTAACTTCATATAATAAAAATATATAAAATGTAATAAAAATGATGTTTTTCAAAAAGACCAGACTTAATGGTCTGACTGAGACTAGAAGGACTCCGGTGGTCATGGCCCCCAGACCTTCTGTTGGCCCAGGACAGGAACCGTTCCCAAAGCCAACTCTTCAGACATGGATTGGACTGGACAATGGGTTGGAGACGGTTGCTGGTGAGGAGTGAGCTTCTTGGATCAGGTGGATACTTGAGACTATGTTGGCATCTCCTGCTTGGAGGGTAGATGAGAGGGTAGAGGGGGTTAGAAGCTGGCGAAATGGACAGGAAAAGAGAGAGTACAGGGAGGAAGCGGGCTGTTTCACTAGGGGGAGAGTAATTGGGAGCATGTAGCAAGGTGTATATAATGTTTTTATGTGAGAGACTGACTTGATTTGTAAACTTTCACTTAAAGCACGATAAAAATTATAAAAAAAAAGTATGATGTTTTAGCCAAATTACATGACTAGTGATATATTAAATATGGAAAGCTTAAACATTAAAAGATGAAGACTATAGGAGCTATAAGGACATACCTTGTTGATTGGAAATAGTTAGAAATAGTGCTTTAATATACCCCTAACAAGAGCAAAATGTTGACTACTGACCTAATGGTTGGTGATTCAAACCCACCTGTCTGAGTCATGGAAGAAAGGCCTGGCAATCTACTTCTATAAAGAAAATCCTGTGGAGCAGTTTTACTCTGTAACTCATGGGGTTGCCATGAGTTGAAATTGACTCAATGTCAATTTTTTTTTTTTTTTTTTTTAAATAAGAGCAAGTTTCTCTTCTTCTCTTGAACTGAAAGTATAGGACCCCATGGGGAGAGGACAAGTTGGTCTTGTTTTCTCTCGAATCCTGTATTTGTAGTGGAGGGCTTAGCCTAAGAAGATTGAGTGACTGTTGAATGAATAATTTTTGTACAGCTTCATTGAAGAATAAAGTGATTGGAATGAGGAGAGTTTGATAATGGGTTCCTCATACAATGTTGAATTAAGTATATTTTCCTATACAAAATTATTTTCATACTTAGAAATAATATACCTTACTACGGATAAAAATACATCCAAGTGTATAAATTCATGTATGTGATTTAAAAACAAATTTGTAAACTTTAACAAATTATACTTTTCAGACATCTGCCTCAACCAAAATGGAGTAACAAGGATTGGATTTAGTCTAACATGAAACAATTATAAAAACAAAAGAAAATACATGAAAGATGGTGGGCATCAGGCAGTGATGGACAGTGATCCTGGAGAGATGAGAAGCAAATGAGGTGAGCACTATGATTGCCCCAGCTTGCTGCCTTGAGAGAGTTTCCAGACTGAGGCATAGGGTGAGGAGACCCAGGCAGGGTTTGGTGGACTCTTTGGGTTGGAAAGATGGATCTGGGAGTCTGGGAAACTAAGAGAAGCTGGATGTCACTGGACAGGGTCCCAGAGGGGAAAACTGCATGGAGAGAGAGAGCTTCAGAGATTTGAGGAGAGCCACCTTTGAGTATCCAGCCAAGTACTGATAGGCATATGCTAGTAGGGAAAGTATCTGAGGTTGGAGAAAGAACCATTTGATAGTATGAGAGGGAACACTGACTGGCACTCACACACTGCTTTGAATTCTACCTACCACCAAGACTGGAAAATCTCATAAGTCAGAAGACATTGAACAGAGAGCTCAAAAATCTTGCCTCATTTGTGGAGAATAACTTGTCCTAGACTAAATGCTGTTCTGGTACTACCTACACATCTTAAAATCAAGACCTGAAAGGAACAAACTGTTCCCAAGTAAATGTGTCCCAGAAAAGAATTTACGAATACTTATAGGAAAACATAAGGTCCCTGGGTGCTACAAATGATTTGCTCTTGTTTACTAACCTAAGGGTTGGTGGTTTAGACATATGCAGTGGCACTGTCAAAGAAAGGCCTGGTGATCTGCTTACTTAAAGATTACAGCCAACTATGAGTCAGAATCAATTCAATGGCACTAGGTTTTTTCTTTTTTTTAATAGGAAAACAAAAATATTTTTATTGATATGGTAAAATTCATACTGTCTTGCATCCAATCAAAGATTGTCAGACATGCAAAGGGGCAGGAAACTACTACCAAAAATGAGGATAAAAATCAATTAAAAGCAACCCAGAGTTATCAGACAAGGACCTTAAGATGATTGTTGTAATTGTATTCCATATGTTTAAAATTTAATAGAGGATATAAAAATTACCCATATCAAACTCCTAGAGAGAAAAACTAAAATTTATAAGATAAAAAATACACTGACTAGGATTAAAATACAGATTAGACATTGCAGAGAAAAAGATTAGTGAATTTGTAGACATGACAATGGAAACTATCTTAAATAAAATACAGAGATACAAAAAGGTACAATAATAGAATAGAGTATTATTGAGCTTCAAGTGGCCTAATGTATGTATAACTGCAGTTCTTGAAGGGAGGGACAGAACAAATATTTGAAGAAATAATATTCAAAGGGTTTCCAAATTTGTTGAAAAGTGTAAATGTATAGATCCACAAGGCACAATGAGCCCCAAACACAAGAAAACTACACCAAGAAACGTCATAATGAAATTGCTCTGTACCAGTGATAAAAGAGAAAACCCTAAAAGCAGCCAGAGGAAAAACAGACATGGTACATAGAGAGGAACAAAGGTAAGACTGATAGCAGATTTCTCTGAAAGTAATGCCAAGTCAAGGAAAGCAACTGAAAGTGAGGAGAAAGAGCAAATCTACAATTATAGGTGAATATTTTGCTATCACCTCTCAATACTTGATACAAAAAAAATCAGCAAAGATACAGAACACTTGAAAAATACTATCAGCCAATTTTACATGTTTGATGTTTATAGACTACTTCACCAAAGAAAAGCAGAATAAACATTTGTATGGTTTTGTTATGGGGGTATTTTTTACCAGCTTTATTTGCAATAGGGAAAAAAACAAAAACAAAAACACCTAGAAACAACTGAAATGTCCATAAGCAGGTAAATTGTTGTGGTATATTCATGCAACAGAATACTACTCAGCAATAAAAAAGATATAAACTATTGATAAACTCAAGAATGTGATGCATCTTGAAAAATACTGAGTCAATAAAGCCAGATAAGAAAAAGTAAATGCTGTATGTACATAGGGTACCATATGATTCTTTTATATATACCTCTAGAAGTAGTTAAAGTTAGTGAGTTAAATGCTGTTTTGAGTACAATATTTATAAAATTTATCCTAGGTACTAGGAATCTCTAGAACTCCTTAGTAAAGAAATGTCATAATACTGATCTTGATTTTCAATATTGTAAATCCAAATTATTTAGGATTATCCTTGTCATAGATTGAATTTTGTCCCCCCCAAATATGTGTCAACTTGGTTAGGCCTTGATTCCCAGTATTGTGTGGTTGTCCTCCATTTTGTGTCTGTAATTTTATGTTAAAGAAGATTAGAGTAGAATTGTAACACCCTTACTAAGGTCACATCCCTGATCCACTGTAAATAGAGTTTCTCTGGAGTATGGATTGCACCATATTTATCTTACAAGAGATAAAAGAAAAGGGAAGCAAGCAGAGAGTGGGGACCTTATACCACCAAGAAAGGAGCACCAGGAGCAGAGCACGTCCTTTGGTCCTGGGGTTCCCGTGTGGAGAAGCTCCTAGTCCACGGAAAGATTGATGAGAAGGACCTTCCTCCAGAGCCAACACAGAAAGAAAACCTTCCGCTGGAGTTGATGCCCTGAATCTGGGCTTCTAGTCTACTAGATGGAAACCCTGGTGGCGTAGTGGTTGAGTGCTACAGCTGCTAACCCAAGGGTCGGCAGTTCGAATCCGCCAGGTGCTCCTTGGGAATTCTACGGGGAAGTTCTACTCTGTCCTATAGGGTTGCTATGAGTCGGAATCGACTCAACAGCACTGGGTTTCTGGGAGCCTACTAGACTGTGAGAAAATAAATGTCTTTGTTAAACCCATTCACTTGTGGTATTTCTGTTATAGCAGCACTAGGTGACTAAGACAACACTTAAGCCAGCTTGCAAGAATATTAAATCTTTTGGGAATATTTTCCTAAAATTAATGAATGTGAATCTTGAAATAGATTTTTCTTTTTAAATACCTTTTTAATTACAAAAGTAGTTTATTTACTTGGCTTAAATTGGATGGATAGCATAAAAATATTGGGTAAATTTTATACAAGAAATTATAGGAAATATGACTTCAGAGAGCAGAAAGAATGAAAGATATTTTATTCCTTTTTTTTTTTTCCTCTGAATTTTGTTCTGGAGGAAAATGTGGCCTCCATAGTTCCACTATCTGTGATCAACCTTGAATTGAAAATGTGCTGTGGGAGGAATGTTTCAATCCTTCAGAATCTGTAGGGAGTCATCTAGGTAGGGAGTACTTTTTGGTAATGGGAAGTTTTCTTGGAATGTTTGCAAACTGGGACTTCACTGGGCATATGATCCCACTAATTTCTAAAACATTTTAAACCAGATTTTAGGACATTCTGACTTTTACATGAAGAATAACTTCAAATGTAGTTTGGGGTGAACCAATTCGTAAGTCTCCTGATATTTCCAAATCACCAAGATGCCTGTAGCTGAAACAACAAACAGTGCATCTTAGCATGGTGTTCCATACCAGCACCTGTGTTTTCTGGTGAGGCCATTGCACATACAGATTATTCCTGATATTTGAGAATAATAAGGAAGAAATCACTATAGTCCATATTCTCTTCAGAAACTCTGTATTATTCCACTGTGAAATTTTGCAAGTTTTGAATTTGCCAATAAATTTTCTGTTGGCATACCTTGACATTATGCACGTATTTATTTAATTTGGGCCTATAGATGGTGTGAAAAGAATCTGGGTAGAATAAGCATGAATGAAGATGTGTGAACATCGGCAATAAAGATGAACACAACGCAAAGCTGTCCTTTAAAAATTGTTGTAATGTTGGGCTGAATTTAGAAAGAATTTTGACAATTAATACAGATTTAAAAAAAAAAAAATAACTATTCATGCTCCATACTCAGTATCTGACTAGTAGTCATAGCAATGGAAATTATCCTAAATAAAATGCATAGAATTAAAAAGTACAATAATATAATAGAGTATTATTGAGCTTCGAGCTCAATGGATGCAATAGCCAATTCAAAAGGGTGACTGCTATAATATTTAAATTGCAAAATAGTTTCAAACTAAAAAATAAAAGGACACATCTGGTGATAGATTAAAAAGAAAAAAAAAAATAAAGTGGCTCTCAGCCTGGCTTTGTGGAAATCGTGTTTTTAACAGCACGAAGATTTCCTTAGTTCATACTGAAGGAGCAAATGATCAGTGATTATTTTAGATATGTTGAGAAAATGAAAGACCTAAATTGAAAACCAAGACTAATGTGATAATACCATATTTACATGGATGGATATAGTTAAATAATACTAAACCAAAACCAAACGCTTTGCGTTGATTCTAACTCATAGCGACCCTGAGAACAGAGTAGTACTGTCTCATAGGATTTTCAGGGAGGAGCTGGTAGATTTGAACTGCCAACCTTTTGGGTAGCAGCCAAGCTCTTAACCACTGTACCACCGGGACTGCTAAATAATACTAGTGACAATAAGTCAGGACTTCAAATTGGTTCATTCCTAACAAGTTCCCAGGAAATTATACATAAGAATCACCTGGGGATCTTGTTAAACTGTAGATTCTGATTCAGTATGTCTGGGGTGGGAATGCAAATTCTCAGCAGGGAATTTGTTAGAGATTCAAGTTCTCAGTGGGGGTTTGAACCAGAAAAAACTGGTTCAAGGCCCTATAATAAATTAGTCTTGAGCCAGTCACAGTAGTGAAAGTCAGTCTCACATGCCCATTATTATTGTTACTATTTATGAGATCCTCAAAAAAAAAAAAAAAAACCATTAAGGAAAGAAGTCAGATATATCCAGAACGGATGTTTTTCTTTCTTTCTTCTTCTTTTTTTTTTTTAACAAATTTCAATTTTGTTAATTAGAGCAACATGCGTAACTGTGCTTTTAGCCATTCACCTGAGTAAACTTCCACAATTGTACAACGTGGAGATCATAGAACACATCTTCAAAGCTAATTAAATCAACATGATGGGTTCCTACAGCTGCTTGCTTTGGTAGATGGCTCTCTAGTATGTAAACCAAATGTGTGGCAGTGGGATAATAAACCTCTCACTTTTTCCATCATTCCAACTCTTCCTCCTCTACAGACCTCCGCTTATATACCATCAAGCACATTTTCATTTATCCTAACTCTATATTATGGTCTACATTTTACACATTTTGAAGGACTTATTTTAGTTAGGCAACCATTCCCCCCCCCCCCCTCCGAATACTGTTTTATCTACTTGGATACAAAATTAGCTTAATTTTTATGTACGAAATGGAATACCTCTTTTCTGCTGAAATGATGAGCCTGAAAAAAGAATACAATTTCCATTGCACTATTGATATTTTAATGTGTTTTCCTATCAGTTATCAATAGCCAAACTACAAATGTTTATTGTATGCTTATTACTTTATTTTTAACTCCACAATAATCCTATGAGGCATTATCTTCAATTATCAAAAGAGGAAGCTAAGTCAGCAAAGAAGGCATGATCTCAGGGCAGAGAGAGCTGAGATTGGCAGCCAATCCTCTCCTCCATCTCCACCTTAGCTTTCTTTGCGTTCCAACAGAATGCTGGCTTTGGACAATAATTGGCATCTTTTCATTGAGGGAATGGACTACATTATACTGACTTTAAATAATGCCTTTCTGCATCTATTGACCAGATAGGTGTGGGCAACTTATGGTCCAATTCTTTTTTTTTTTTTTGTCAACAAAGAAGCTGCCTTCCCTACAACAAAAGAATGAAATTTGGCTCAAGTTGATTAATTTCATCCAGAAGTGAAAAATACTCCTCCGTTATACACACATACAATTTCTTCACCCCGTCCCTGAAAATAGGGCAGTCAGGACAAGCCATGTAATTAAAGGTGGAGTGATTTGCTTGTGGTAGATAGAAAATAAGTTCCTACCCGGCCACTTTTGGTAGGCTGTTCTTATCCTCTTAAAGAGAGATCGTGTTGTATACCAGGAGCCAAATCACACGTACATAACACATTATATAGACACGTGCATACGCACAGACTTGCAAAAGATACATCTGGGATGGAGGCAGAAACCTCAAATTCATGGAAGTGTTTTCTATTTGGGGCAGAGAAATCCCATTCTTCTAAACCATCTGGCTCCTATTAGTGCAGGGTCTGCCGTCAGCATTTACTAAAATAGGGCAGAGGCTCGCCTGTGTCACCCTAGGGAGGGTCATTATTTAATGATTGGATTGGTTTCAGTTTTTATTCATCTGCAATACAAAATGGTAACACAAATAGATTCTTTATGAGTTAGAGATGATGTAGAGTTTAATCATATCCACTGAAATAATATCCATTGTTCAATTGCGCTTGTAGGCTTCATAAACTAAACCTTTTCTTCAAGCAAGCCTTGGTGTTGTTGCTAGCTGCTGTTGAGTTGACTCTGCCTCATGGCAACACCAAGTAAAATGGAATGAAATGTTGCCAGGTCCTGCGCCATCTTCACCATCGTGGATGTACTCGAGTTCATTGTTGCAGCTGTGTGTATTCTGAGTGCCTTTCAACTTAGGGGGCTCATCTTTCAGCACTATACAACATGATATTCTGTTGAGACACATATGGTTTTCACTAATTTTTAGAAGTATATTGCCAGGCCTTTCTTCCTAGTCTGTCTTAGACTGATAGCTCTGCTGAAACTTATCCACCATGGATGTCCCTGCTCGTATTTGAAAACCTGGTAGCATGCTTCCAGGATCAGAGCAGCACACCAGCCACCACAGTATGACACACTGACCGTCAGGTGACGCCCTGCAGTCCTAGTAGACTCTAAAAGCAGCGCTAGTTAAAAAACAAAAAACGAACCTGTTGCCGCCGATGCTGATTCATAGCAACCCTATAGGACAGAGAAGAACTGCCCCCATAGGGTTTCCAAGGAGCACCCTGGTGGATTTGAACTGCTGACCTTTAGGTTAGCAGCCATAGCTCTTAATCAATGTGCCATCAGGGTTTCCATTGCAAGTTAGGTGGTTGACTATTGGCATGACTACTGAAGGAAACAACTCTTTAAAAAGTTTTGTACAAATTCTCCATTGATTTAGCAGAGTTGAAACAATTGGTAGTTCTCTTTCCATCATCATGAGAAGCAGTATGGTGTGGTAATTAAGAGCCTGGGCACTAGAAACAGACTGCCTTGGTTTGAATCCCAGCTCTGTAGCTTATCTGCTGTGTGATTTTAGCCAAGTCACTTTACCTCACTGTGACTTAGAATTCCCATCTTAAAAAATGAAAATATTAATAAAACCTAACTCATATGTACTTGGGAAGCTTAAATGAGTTAATATACATTGACTGTTAAGGAGCCCTAGCATTGCAATGGCTAAGTGCTTGGATGCTAACCAAAAAGTCAGTGGTTCAAACCCACCAGCCACTCCACAGGAGAAAAATGTGGCAGTTTTTTCCACAAAATTACAGTCTTGGAAACACTATGGGCTGGTTCTACTCTGTCCTATAGAGTCACTATGAGTCAGAATTGACTCGATGGCTCACAATTATAGCAATAACACATTGAATGCTTAGATAATGTCCTGTACATAGTAGTCAGTAAGTGTTAGCTGTTATTTTATTACAAGCAAGTACATAAAAATGTCTTTAATGTTCTCTAGTAAATGTATTTAATAATACTTCACCAAAGGAAGCTTTGATTTGTTAATAATCATTGTTAGAGTTATATTTTCCAACTACCTATTTTTTAAAAAAAGCATGCAAATTCTTCTTAAGGCAACTCCAGTAGTTGGATATTTTGAGATCAAGAGGAAAGTAAGGTTACTTTATAACTAGACCTATTTTTTTTTTTTTATAGGGGTTAGATGTAAATTTACTTCAAAAACTTTCAGAAATTCCATTTCCTGTCTTTTAGTTATTCTCTTCATACTGAGAAGAGAATATTCCCTCGGGGTAGAGAGAAGGACTTTAATCATCATCTTCTCATTTCCTTGCCCCAATTTTATTTGGCCAGTTATTAAAATATCCTGATAATCTCAATTTCTTTCCCTCTTCTTCTTCTTCCTTTCTGTCCCCTCCCTTTCTCCCACTCCTTTTTTCCTTCCCTTAGCTGCCTATAACACCCTTTCATTTTGCCTAGTAAACTCTTGCTCATTTACTCATCATTTAAGACTCAGCCCAATTCTCACCTCCTATACCAAATCTTTCATTAATCTTCCAAA
Source organism: Loxodonta africana (assembly GCF_030014295.1). NCBI lineage: Eukaryota > Metazoa > Chordata > Mammalia > Proboscidea > Elephantidae > Loxodonta > Loxodonta africana. The sequence goes on along the minus strand of NC_087345.1, from coordinate 78,220,492 downwards.
CATTGTTGATTTTTTTCTCCATTCTCTGTGCTTTCATTGGGCTTTGCTCGTTGGGATTTATTATGTTGTGATTATTATTTAATATGTTTGCTTACCATGCTTCATTTTTATTTTCTTAAAAATACTATTAATGAGGCAAGATTAGCATAGGATGTATATTGAGTTAATCCCTTTAGAGACAGAAAAGGAACTAAACGAGCAATCAAAAAGCAGAGATGGGATAGGATGGATGCCAAAACTCATGGAGATCTGAAAGGAACCAGGAAACAGTAGCTAAAGATACAAGGACCTTCCTCCAGAGCTGACAGACAGAGAAAGTCTTCCCCTAGAGCTGGTGCTTTGAATTTGGATTTCTAGCCTCCTAAACTGTGAGAAAATAAATTCCTGTTTGTTAAAGCCACCCACTTGTGGTATTTCTGTTATAGCAGCACTAGATAATTAAGCACTAGATAATTAAGACAGAATTTGGTACCGGACGAATGGGGTGCTGCTCTAACAGATATCTAAAATGTGGAAGTAGTTTTTGAATTGCGAAATGGGTGGAGGCTGAAAAAGTTTTAAGGTGCCTAATAGTAAAAGCCTAGATTGCCTTCAAGAGACTGTTGGCAGAATTATGGATGTCAAAGGCAATTGTGGTGAGGTCTCAGAAGGAAGTGAAGAGAGCTATAGGGAAAATCTCTATCATCTTAGCACCAGCAACAGAATGTTGCTAGAAATGTGGTTGTTAAATGTACTTCTGGTGAGGTTTTAAAAGAAAATGATGAACGTGTGATTGGACAATGAAGGAAAAGTGATGTTTATTATCTGGTGGCAAATAATTTGTCTGAATTACGCTCAAATGTTTGGTGGAAGGTAGAAATTACAAGTGATGAATTTGGATATCTGGTGGAGAAGATTTCTGAGCAAGATCTTAAAGGGTTCACATGGTTTCTCCTTGTTGCTTATAGTAAAATGCAAGATGAAAGAGATGGACTTAAAAATGAACTGTGCGAAATGAAAACACAACTTAAAGATTTGGAAAATTCTGTTGTACAAACTAAGGAAAGGTGTCCTAGAATTTTCGCCAGGGACATGGCTACATGATCTTTTGTTTTAAGAAATTAAGCCTGTGACTGATTGATCTAACCATAGCAGAAAACCCATCAGCTTAGACTGAAAGGGACAGAGAAGGAATGAAAGGAAAGAACACTATGTGTCTCTTGGAATTCTACATGTAGGAAACAGGCCAAAGGAAATACATCTGTTGCCCTCCAAAAAAAAAAAAAAAAAGGACTGCCCCTGGAGCAGCTCATAGATCACTAGAATGTTGGAAGGAGCACAGTAAACAGAGCTGTCTCATCTTCGAAGGGTGGGGCCACTGTGTCCTGAGATCTCAAAGGGTGGGGCCACAGCCCCCTAAGTTTCAAAGAGTAGGATCTTCCCCAACTCTGTTCTGGAGTGTGGGGCTGCAGTTAAGGTGTGCAGGGGATGGAACCACCACCCAAAGTGAGGGGGCAGGACTGCCATGCCCAAGTGGCAGAAGAATGGGGCCTGCTGGTGCCGAAGGGGTGGGGTTGTCGCTCAGATGAACTAGGAGAACAGGGTTGTCCAAAGCTGAGGGAGCAGAGTTGCTGTCCTAGTAGGCCTAGAAGGCAGAGCTGAAGCCCAGGGCTGAGGGGCCTCTACTCAGATTCCAGAAAGAATGGCCAACACCCAGAGTCTGGAGGGCAGGGCCGTTGCCTAGATGGTCTCACGAGAGGATTATTTTTAAGACTTGAGAGCTAATGTAATTTTGTCAGAGTTTTGGATTTGCTTGGTGCCTATTATCTTTATTTCTTGCCATTTGTAATGGAAATGTCTACTTTGTGACTTAGAACAGATAATTTATATTCCAGATTTCAGTTTCACAGGTGAAGAGAAATTTTGCCCCAGGATGGAATACTCCTAAAGTCTCACTCATGTTTGATTTAGATGATTCAGAAAATGATATTTTAGACTTGGATCGATTTAAGACTTTTGGGATGATAATGATAGGCTGACTAGATTTTGCATGTGGCAAGGACATGAAGTTTTGGGGGCCAAAGGGTGAAATGTTATGGATTAAATTTTGATTTCCCAAAATATGTGTCGTAAATCCTAACGTGTATGCCTGTTGTTATAATCCTCGTTTGGGAATGGGTTGTCTTTTTTATGTTAATGAGGCAGGGTTAGTGGAGGGTGTATCTTGGGTCAATCTCTTTTGAGATATAAAAAGAGATTAAACCAGCAAGCATGGAGACAGATGGGGTGAGACTGATGCCAAGACACTTGGTTTTGTGGTACAAGGCACTGCCTCCTTTTAGCAAAACACATTAGGTTCAAAAGTGTTGTTGTTGTTATTAGGTGCCGTCCAGCCAGTTCCGACTCGTAGCGGCTCTGTGTACACCAGAACGAAATATTGCCTGGTACTGTGTCATTCTCAAGATTGTTGTTATGGTTGAGGTTCAATAGTAGGCTCAAAGTAAAAAACAAACAAACAAACAAAAATACACAACACTTCAATCCAAGGCAAATACTCTGCCTTGTCATTTCTTGAATTCTCGTTCAGTAGAGTTGCTCAGAACGTTAATCTATCCACACACAATTCATCACACATGTTTATATTTCAAAAAGTTACAGGGATGGCTTTATAAACCCTGTCTAACTGTTAAATCATTTGCAGACTGTCAAACAGTGTTCATTTTGGAGGGGTCAGAAAGTCCCAGAATTGCACTGCCCCATTTCCTCCACTGGAAAAAGCTGTTGCTATATGAAAAGTAGGGATTTAAATAAGCTGATTTTTTTAGAAATGACTTCAGGGATCTTCAGCCACATGTGCAGTGAGTAGGGTACCTCACACACAACCTTTGGAGCCAAATTTATATGACGTTTAAAGTATTAACTGGCTAGAATTTAGCAATATTTGGAAAACCTGAGAAGAGTTTTAAAAGAATATTCTTTCATTCCATGATTAGTTTTTATAGCATTGACCATAGCATCTTCTGATTGCCACCTTCCCATCTATTTCCACAGACACGAACAATAGCTGCAAGAGTGCTTTTACCTCTCCAGGATCTGACACACAACAGCACCATTTTAATTTTTATATATATATATATATATATATATATATATATATATATAACCACCAGGGTGGTGTAGTAGTTAAGTGCTATGGCAGTTCAAATCCACCAGGCGCTCTTTGGAAACTCTAAAGGACAGTTCTACTCTGTCCTATTGGGTCTCTATGAGTCAGAATCGACTTGATGGCAATGGCTTTGGATTTGTTTATAGGTATGTTGTTGTTAGTTTCCATCGAATCTATTCTGACTCATAGTGACCCTATGCACAACAGAACGAAACACTGCCCAGTCCTGCGCCATCCTTACAATTGTTGCTATGCTTGTGCCCATTGTTGCAGCAGCCACTGTGTCAATCCATCTCATTGAGGGTCTTCCTCTTTTCCACTGACCCTCGACTTTACCAAGCATGATGTCCTTCTCCAGGGACTAATTCCTCCTGATAATGTGCCAAGGTATGTGAGACGTAGTCTGGTCATCCTTGCTTCTAAGGAGCATTCTGGTTGTACTTCTTCCAAGACAGATTTGCTCGTTCTTTTGGCAGTCCATGGTATAGTCAATATTCTTCACTAACACCTCAATTCGAAGGCATCAGTTCTTCTTCACTCTTCTTTATTCATTGTACAGCTTTCGCATGTATATGAGGTGATTCAAAACATCAGGGCTTTGGTCAGGCACCCCTTAGTGCTCAAGGTGACATTTTTGCTTTTCAACACTTAAAAGAGATCTTTTGCAGCAGATTTGGCCAACACAATGTGTCTTTTGGTTTCTTGGCTGCTACTTCCATGGGTATTGACAGTGGATCCTAGTAAAATGAAACCTTGACAACCTCAATCTTTTCTCTGTTCATCATGGTATTGCTTATTGGTCCAGCTGTGAGGATTTTTGTTTTCTTTATGTTGGGATGTAATCCATACTGAAGGCTGTGGTCTTTGATATTCATCAGTAAGTGCTTCAAGTCCTCTTCACTTTCAGCAAGCAAGGTTGTGTCATTTACATAACGCAAGTTGTTAATAAGTTTTCCTCCAATCCTGACGTCCCATTCTTCATATAGTCCAGCTTCTCAGCTTATTTGATCAGCATATAGATTGAATAGGTATGGTGAAAGGATACAACACTGATGCACACCTTTCCTGACTTAAAACCATGCAGCACCCTCTTGTTCTGTTCGAATGACTGCCTCTTGATCCATGTACAGATTCCTTGTGAGCACAATTAAGTGTTTTGGAATTCTCATTCTGAACAATGTAATCCATAATTTTTTATGATCCACACGGTCAAAGGCCTTTGCATAGTCAACAAAACACAGGCAAACACTTTTCTGGTGTTCTCTGCTTTCATCCAGGATTCATCTGTCACCAGGAATGATATCCCTGATTCCATGTCCTCTTCTAAACCTGGCTTGAATTTCTGACAGTTCCCTGTCGATATACGGCTGCAGCTGCTTTTGAATGATCTTCAGCAAATTTTTGCTTGCATGTAATATTACTGATATTATATGATAATATAATATCACATTTGTTTGGATCAGCTTTCTTGGGAATAGGTATAAACATGGATCTCTTCCAGTTGGTTGGCCAGGTAGCTGTCTTCCAAATTTCTTGGCATAGACAAGAGAGCACTTTCAGCGCTGCATCTGATTGTTGAAACAACTCAATTGGTACTCCATCAGTTCCTGGAGCCTTGTTTTTCAACAATGCCTTCAGTGTAGCTTGGACTTTTTCAGTACCATTGGTTCCTGATCATATGTTACCTCCTGAAATTTACATATATACATATATATATACACACAATAGCTCCACTTTATATTGAGTCCCCACTTAAGTTTTTTGTTTTTAATTGTGCTTTAGGTGAAGATTTACAGACCAAATTAGTTTCTTTTTAAATCATTAATACAGATATTGTTTTGTGACCTTGATTGCTAATCCTGTGATGTGTCAACACTCCCCGCTTCTCAAGCTTGAGCTCCCCACTTCCATTCATTCAGTGCTTCTGTCTCCTCCTGCTTCCTTGTCCTTTCCCCTGGGCTGGTGTGCTCATTTAGTCTCATATACACAGTTGAGCTACGTATATTACTGTTTGATTTATAGGCCTATCTAATCTTTGGGTGAAGGGTGAACCCCAAAAGTGATTTCAGTGCTGAGTTAAAAGGATGTCTGAGGGCCATACTCTTGAGGTTTCTCCAGTCTGTCAGACCAGTAAGTGTGGTCTTTTTTTGTGAGTTTGATTTTTGTTTTACAGTTTTCTCCTGCTCTCTCCAGAACCTTCTATTGTCATCCTTGTCAAAGCGGTTGGGGGTGGTAGGTAGCCAGGCACCATCTAGTTGTGCTGCACTCAGACTGGTGAAGGATGTGGTAGTTGTGGTCTATCAGCCCTTTGGACTAATCTTTCCCTTGTGTCTTTGGTTTTCTTTATTCTCCCTTGCTCCAGACAGGATAGGACAAGTAGACGTATCTTAGGTGGATGTTCACAAGCTTTTAAGACCTCAGACTAGTTTCATTTTTCAAGACTGTCTTCTGATTCTCAACACTGTAGATTATCCCTTTAAAAATAACTCCATCTTATCTTATACCCTCCATTCCATCTAAATGGCACTCAGTTCATACCTCCCCCTACCTATACCAAAACCAAACCCACTGTCATTGAGTTGATTCTGACTCATAGCGACCCTGTAAGGACAGAGTAGGACTGCCCCATAGGGTTTCTAAGGCTATAAATGTTTACAGAAGTGGACTGCTACATCTTTCTCCTATGGAGTGGCTGGTGGGTTTGAATCACTAACCTTTCAGTTAGCAGCCAAGCCCTTAAACACTGAGCAGCCAGGGTTATTTACCTTACCTAACTATCCTAAATATAGCTTATTTGAAGCTTTCCGTCCTATTACCCATATCTAAAAACACTTTCCCCCTCTTCTCAGCCAAATGTTTTCATATTTTTCTGTAAAACTTTAGACCATGCATCAGAACAACCTGTGGCTCTTGAGCATTTAATATGCTTATGATGAACTGCAATGTATCAAATAAATCAATTAGTTAATTAATTTTTTATTGATTACTATAACCACTATGCTAAGCATTATAAAGATTACAAAATAATTATATAAGATCGTTCTTTTATGATAGACTCTAGGCTGAAAACAGAGCATACCAGAAAGATGGTTAATGTGTTTTACTGACTATGCAAAGGCATTGTACTGTGTAGATCATAACAAATTATGGATAACACTGTTATCCACAGGAATTCCAGAACACTTACTTGTGCTCATGTGGCACCTGTACATAGACCAAAACATTGGTTTTAACAATGGCCTACAACAGAATTTGACAAACAGCCTGCAGGACAAATCTGGCCCACTACCTGTATTTTGTAAATAAAGTTTTTACTGGAACATGGTCATACACATTCATTTAAGTATTATCTATGGACACTGGTGGCACAATGGTTAAGAGTTTGGCTGCTAACGAAAAGTTTGGCAGTCCGAACTCACCAGTGGCTCCTCAGAAACCCTATGGGTCAATTCTTTCTGTACTATAGGGGTGCTATGAGTCAGAATTGACTCAATGGCAATGGGTTTGGTCCCCTCCCCCCCCACGAAAATGACAAAATTAGGTAGTTGTGACAGAGACTATGTGGCCCCAAAGCCTAAAATATTTACCATGTGGCCCTTTATAGAAAAGCTCACCAGCCCCTAGTCTTCACCATACCTGAAAAGTAAATGGGCTCTGCAATGAATGTTAATATCCTACAGTAAGAGAAGTGGTTTTTTACAGTTTCCTGCCGAAATCACTATTTCTTTGAAGATCCTGTTTATATTCTCTGAAAGGGGATTAGGAACATCTATAAGAACTAATTGTTTTACTACCTCACACTGCAGCCCTTTACCTCTACCGTGACCTCCTCCACCCCCATCATATTGATTCCTTCTTTGGCAGATGTTAAGCTGCTTGGTCCAATTGATATATTCTTGAAAAGCTGATGCAAATCAAAGTTGGATAGATCAAACCACATTTTCTATTCATTTGCATTATGAATTAATTATCCACTTGAAAGGATCTATAATGCCACAAAATATTGTGTGCCTACTTTTTCACAGTGGCTTCGCACCACTTCCTCCAATACTAGCACTGATGTTTTTGCCCAGTTGTCATTGTCCTACAGAAAAAGCTTCTAAGTTGCATTCAATTGTGGAAGCTACTTTAAAACAAAAGAAAACAAACAAACCATCTATAATGTCTCATAAGATGACTAATCTTTCTGTAATTAAAGTAATTTAGGTAATTGCTGATGTTTAGTATTATACATTTTCTTAAATGGAGGCACACCTATATGTGAACAACAATGAATATTTATGGACTACCTGTTGCTGTTGTTGGGTGCCGTCAAGTTGGTTCCGACTTGTAGTGACCCTATGTACAACAGAAGGAAACACTGTCCAGTCCTGTGCCGTCTTTCCAATTGTTGCTATGTTTGAACCCATTGTTACAACCACTGTGTCAATCCATTTCGTTGAGGATCTTCCTCTTTTTCCATGATCTTCTACTTTATGAAGCATGATGTCCTTTTCCAGGGACTGGTCCCTCTTGATAACATGTCCAAAGTATATGAGATGAAGTCTTGCTATCCTCGCTTCCAAGGAGCTCTCTGGCTGTATTTCTTCCAAGACAGACTTGTTCGTTCTTCTGGCAGTCCATGGTATAGTCAATATTCTTTGCCAACACCGTAATTCAAAGTCATCAATTCTTCTTCAGTCTTCTTATTCATTGTTCAGCTTTTACATGCGTATGAAGAGATTGAAAATATCACGGCTTGGGTCAGGCACACCTTAGTCCTCAAAGTGACGTCTTTGCTTTTTAACACTTTAAAGAGGTCTTTTGCAGCACCTTTGTCCAATGCAATATATTGATTTCCTGGCTGTTGCTTCCATGCGCATTGATCGTGGACCCAACTAAAATGAAATCCTTGACCGTGTCAATCTTTTCTCCATTTATCATGCTGTTACTTATTGCCCCAGTTGTGAGAATTTTTTGTTTCCTTTATGTTGAGGGCTAATCCATACTGAAGGCTGTAGTCTTTGGACTACTTACTTTATGCCAAATACTGTGTTGGGTGACATTAACAATTTTTCTCCATTACTCAAAGATGCTAATCATGGCAATGTTAAGGTTATCAAACCCCATTCTCTTCATCATTTTTATTTAAAATAGTAATAAATAACACAGGTGTTTACCATATGCCAGGCACTCTTCTAATCTAAGTGTTTAACATGTATAATTTAGTCATCCCAACTGCCCTATGAATTTATTTGAATTATTGTCCTCATTTGTGAAGAGAAAACACAGGAGCTAAGTAACTTGCTTATGGTCATACGGCTAATCAGATCCCTTTTAGGCAAGTCTATGTTGTGACGTGTATTTTACATTAATGTAGGAAAAAAGTCAATCTGCTCATTTCAATTAAAATGAGTTTGTTTTTTTTTTAAAGTGAACTGTCATGCTGTATGTCTTAGAGTATTACGATTCTTTTAAGCTACAGTGATATGTCTAAATACCAGAGTTTGATGAGTGAAAGATGACATTTGGGATATTAGAATTCACCTACTTAAGACCAGAAAATTGAGAAATGCGGGGTAAAATTGAAATATTTGTGGTTCATTATTCGGCATTTGCTCATTAAGTCTTTGCTCAATTCCTTTATTCCATTCCTTTATGTATCTTATATTGATAAACAGGGAGGCATCCAACAAGCAAGTGGATATATTATTAAATTGAAAATTATAAAAAGTGTTCTAAGCAACATAAACAGGGTGGTGGTATAAACAATAGTATAGAGGTCATAAAAGTTGGTAAGATAAGGATCTTCTGAGAAAAAGAAATTTAAGCTTATAGCATAAGAATGAAAAAGACTGCCACGCAAAATGATGTAGAAGGGGGTTACACATGCCAGTAGAATGAACAGCATTTTCAAAGACTGAGACAGGAAAGATCTTGATCTTAAACTCATTGATCCATGGTCTTTATTCTTCCAGGAGAAAGTTCTGTGGCCCATCCACCTGCTTCCTTCTGCTGGGCCCTACTAGCAGAACCACACAAGCTTACTAAAACATTTCCATTGTTAAAATGATTATTGTAGTTGCATTTAAATAATAAGATAGATAATAATTAGTATATAAAATATCTTTTTTAAAACCACACACATTTGTAGTAATATGATTGCATTGTATACCCTTCAGCAGATTCTTGGAGATTTGAAGTGAGGCCATTGTGGAGGAGCACTACAATCCTGGCACACCAGATCAATTCCCCACTCAGCCTACTGCTGGCTCTGTGAGTTTAGGCAATTTAAGTTACTGGTTGCTTGTTGCTCTGATGCTGGAAGCTATGTCACCAGGATTTCACATACCAGCAGGTTAACCAGTGGTGTACAGTTTTCAGTGGAGCTGCCAGATTAAGGCAGACCAGGAAGAAAATCCTGGTGATCTACTTCCAAAAATTAGCCAATGAAAACCATAGGTATAACAAAATATTGACTGATGTATGCTGAAGATGAGTCCCCCAGATTGGGAAAACCTGTTGCTGTTGAGTCAATTCCGACTCATAGAGACCCTATAGGACAGAGTAGAACTGCCCCATAGGGTTTCCAAGGAATGGCTGGTGGACTCAAACTGCCAACCTTTTTGGTTAGCAGGTGTAGCTCTTAACCACTACACCACCAGGTTAGAAGGCACTCAAAATATGACTGGGGAAGAGCTGCCTTCTCAAGTAGTAGTTGTTGTTAGTTGCCATCCAGTGCATTCTGACTCATGGCAACCTAGAGTCGACCTTAATCATGTGTACTGCTTTTGGGACCTTCATTTGCTGATGTAGCACAACTCAAAATAAAAAGTAACAGTTACAAACATCCGTTATCAATTGGAACGTTAAGTGTACAAAATATGAATCAAGGCTGGATCAGCACAATAGCTATAACAATGAACTCAGTCATACCAATGATCATGAAGATGGCAGAGAACCAGGCAGCATTTTGTTCTGTTGTACATGAGGTCACCATTAGTCAGAGCTGACTGGATGGCACCCAACAACAACTTTGAGTTTTAGTTTATTTATTAGCTAAAACATGTATGTAAATACTACTGTGAAAATTGACTAAAATGTTTCTAAAGCACCTGGCAGTATCCTTGGCACAAATTAGGCTTTCAAATATTACATATAATATCTTATAAAAGCAGATCTGTTACATATGTTCACCATAGCAATACCAAAAAATCCAAACCCATTGCCGTTGAGTCAATTTCAGCTCATAGAGACCCTATAGGACAGAGTAGAACTGCCCCATAGAGTTTCCAAGGAGCACCTGGAGGATTCGAACTGCCAGCCTTTTGGTTAACAGCTCTAGCTCTTAACCACTATGCCACCAGTGTTTCCATAATAGCAATAATTCATATATATTGAGAACTTACTATGTACTAGGTACTCTTCTAAGATCTTTCAATGTTCTTAACTCATTTTATCCTCACAACAATCCTATGGAATAGGAACAATTTTACATATTTCTTTGTTTTATGTCACAGGAGAATATGCAACTTGCCCAAGGTCACAGAGAGGGTAAGTGGCAGAGTCAGGATTCAAGCTAGGCATTCTGACTTTGGAACTTGTGTTCTTAACAACTACCTTTAAAATATGTTATCTCATTTAGGAAGAAATCATTAAAAACCAAATCTTGCTGGTGTCTTAGGTAAGCAACACAATGCAATGTGAATTGCACTTGAAGTGAAATCTGAAGCTAAGAGAAATTGCTTGCTTCTCACAAAACCAATGCATTCTATTTATAAGTGACCTCTGCAGCAGATTAAGGCCAGTTTTCAGAGGGAATGTCTCTCTCCCCTCTAAAAAAGACAAATTGGCCATTAAGATATACCGCTTGTTATTATAAAGTATACTGCATGTGTATTGCATAAGGGATTTACACAGCAATTTACTGTCACGCAGATTACAGCATGTAAATTTCCAAAAATCAACTTGGCGTCACTGGAAAATCATACCCTTGAGGCCCGGGCACTGTAGCTAGTTCCACAGCAGCTGAATCATAAGGGCTTTTATTGATCAATAACCCTCAACCTTGCTGTGTTAAAAAGCATCTTCATCAACAAAGAGAGTTTCAGGGAGCCTCAAAAGCACAGTGGGGTTATCAGGACAGGTGGATTTTTACGTGTGTGTATGTGTTTCATTTTTCGGAAGGTCATTGTTACACAGCTACATCATGATTTAGTTATAATATTTGAATATAATCTAGTAAAATATCCAAGTACATGTTAATGTCTTTCTCCTCCTTTTCTGGGAAAAGAATGCCTTTCATATTGTTCTCCAAATCATTAGAGGAGGGATAAGATACTGAAATGCATTTGGTTTTGGCAACAGTCTGTCTGAAGTTTTCATTCTGACCTTTATTGTGTCCTCGAGCCTTGATTTGCTCATGTGTAAAATCTGAAGATAATAATAACCATTTCGCAAAGTTCTTGATCCTCAGAGTACACATCCTATTGAGCTACTTACATGAGACAAATATGACTGAGATTTATTTTGTAACAATTTATTCCAAGGAAATTGAGATTTCTAGTTATCTTTATTATATTGTCTAACATTAAATTTAAAAAAGCTAGTAAATTCATACACCTGTCTAACAGATAAAAAATAATAAATGTTTTTTGAATGATGACCATTTAGTATGGCTATTTATATAGGCCAGTGGTTGAAATACTGTATAATGTTAAAAAGATGTGAATCGAGGATGATCTTTAGGTTGTTTCCATCTGATTGTTGGGCATTGATAAAAAAGATAGGAAGGAAGGAACATTATTGAGCACCTATGGGCACATTGAATTTGTGTAATTCTCACAATAACTATAGTGGCATTATTATTCCTATGTTAAGGAGGAGGTTATTGAGACTCAGGCTCTTAACTAAATAACCCGTCGCCGTCGAGTCAGTTCCGACTCATGACGACCCTATTGGATAGTGGAACTGCCCCATATGGTTTCCAAGGAGTGGCTGGGGGATTCAAACTGCCAACCTTTATGGTTAGCAGCCGTAGTTCTTAACCACTGCACAACCAGGGCTCCATTAACTAAGTAGTTGAAATTGATAAAGGCACTAATTAAGTAGAGTAGAAATTCAAACCCAGGTTTGTATGGAGTCCAAAATTCTTTCCAGTCCCTTAAAAGCCAAAAAATCTAAACCCATTACAGTTGAGTGGATTCTGACTCATGGCAATTCCATGTGTTACAGAGTAGAACTACTTCATATTGTTTTCTTTTTTTTTTTTTTTAATAATTTTTATTGAGCTTTAAGTGAACGTTTACAAATCAAGTCAGTCTGTCACATATAAGCTTATATACACCTTACTCCATACTCCCACTTACTCTCCCCCTGAGTCAGCCCTTCCAGTCTCTCCTTTTGTGACAATTTTGCCAGTTTCTAACCCTCTCTACCCTCCCATCTCCCCTCCAGACAGGAGATGCCCGCACAGTCCCAAGTGTCCACCTGATACAAGTAGCTCACTCTTCATCAGCATCTTTCTCCTACCCACTGTCCAGTCCCTTCCATGTCTGATGAGTTGTCTTCGGGGATGGTTCCTGTCCTGGGCCAGCAGAAGGTTTGGGGACCATGACTGCCTGGATTCCTCTAGTCTCAGTCAGACCACTAAGTCTGGTCTTTTTATGAGAATTTGGGGTCTGCATCCCACTGATCTCCTGCTCCCTCAGGAGTTCTCCGTTGTGCTCCCTGTCAGGGCAGTCATCGGTTGTGGCCGGGCACCATCTAGTTCTTCTGGTCTCAGGATGATGTAAGTCTCTGGTTCCTGTGGCCCGTTCTGTCTCTTGGGCTCATAGTTACCGTGTGACCTTGGTGTTCTTCATTCTCCTTTGATCCAGGTGGGTTGAGACCAATTGATGCATCTTGGATGGCTGCTTGTTAGCATTTAAGACCCCAGACGCCACATTTCAAAGTGGGATGCAGAATGTTTTCATAATAGAATTATTTTGTCAATTGACTTAGAAGTCCCCTTAAACCATAGTCCCCAAACCCCCGCCCTTGCTCCACTGACCTTTGAAGCATTCAGTTTATCCCAGAAACATCTTTGCTTTTGGTCCAGTCCAATTGAGCTGACCTTCTGTGTATTGAGTATTGTCTTCCCTTCACCTAAAGTAGTTCTTATCTACTAACTAATCAGTAAATAACCCTCTCCCACCCTCCCTCCCCGCCTCGTAACCACAAAAGTGTGTGTTCTTCTCAGTTTATACTATTTCTCAAGATCTTATAATAGTGGTCTTATACAATATTTGTCCTTTTGCCTCTGACCAATTTCGCTCAGCATAATGCCTTCCAGGTTCCTCCATGTTATGAAATGTTTCACAGATTCGTCACTGTTCTTTATCGATGCGTAGTATTCCATTGTGTGAATATACCATAGTTTATTTAACCATTCGTCCATTGATGGACACCTTGGTTGCTTCCAGCTTTTTGCTATTGTAAACAGAGCTGCAATAAACATGGGTGTGCATATATCTGTTCGTGTGAAGGCTCTTATTTCTCTAGGGTATGTTCCGAGGAGTGGGATTTCTGGGTTGTATGGTAGTTCTATTTTTAACTGTTTAAGATAACGCCAGATAGATTTCCAAAGTGGTTGTACCATTTCACATTCCCACCAGCAGTGTATAAGAGTTCCAATCTCTCTGCAGCCTCTCCAACATTTATTATTTTGTGTTTTTTGGATTAATGCCAGCCTTGTTGGTGTGAGATGGAATCTCATCGTAGTTTTAATTTGCATTTCTCTAATGGCTAATGATCGAGAGCATTTTCTCATGTATCTGTTAGCTGCCTGAATATCTTCTTTAGTGAAGTGCGTGTTCATGTCCTTTGCCCACTTCTTGATTGGGTTGTTTGTCTTTTTGTGGTTGAGTTTGAACAGAATCATATAGATTTTAGAGATCAGGCGCTGGTCAGAGATGTCATAGCTGAAAATTCTTTCCCAGTCTGTAGGTGGTCTTTTTACTCTTTTGGTGAAGTCTTTAGATGAGCATAGGTGTTTGATTTTTAGGAGCTCCCAGTTATCTGGTTTCTTTTCGTCATTTTTGGTAATGTTTTGTATTCTGTTTATGCCTTGTGTTAGGGCTCCTAACATTGTCCCTATTTTCCCTTCCATGATCTTTATCGTTTTAGTCTTTATGTTCAGGTCTTTGATCCACTTGGAGTTAGTTTTTGTGCATGGTGTGAGGTATGGGTCCTGTTTCATTTTTTTTGCAAATGGATATCCAGTTATGCCAGCACCATTTGTTAAAAAGACTATCTTTTCCCCAATTAACTGACACTGGGCCTTTGTCAAATATCAGCTGTTCATATATGGATGGATTTATATCTAGGTTCTCAATTCTGTTCCATTGGTCTATGTGCCTGTTGTTGTACCAATACCAGGCTGTTTTGACTACTGTGGCTGTATAATAGGTTCTAAAATCAGGTAGAGTGAGGCCTCCCACTTTCTTCTTCTTTTTCAATAATGCTTTACTTATCCGAGGCTCCTTTCCCTGCCATATGAAGTTGGTGATTTGTTTCTCCATCACATTAAAAAATGTCATTGGAATTTGGATTGGAAGTGCATTGTATGTATAGATGGCTTTTGGTAGAATAGACATTTTTACTATGTTAAGTCATCCTATCCATGAGCAAGATATGTTTTTCCACTTAAGTAGGTCCTTTTTAGTTTCTTGTAGTAGTACTTTGTAGTTTTCTTTATATAGGTCTTTTACCTCTTTGGTAAGAATTGTTCCTAAGTATTTTATCTTCTTGGGGGCTACTGTGAATGGTATTGATTTGGCTATTTCCTCTTCGATGTTCTTTTTGTTGATGTAGAGGAATCCAAGTGATTTTTGTATGTTTAAATTGTAACCTGAGACTCTGCCAAACTCTTCTGTTAGTTTCAGTAGTTTTCTGGACAATTCCTTAGGGTTTTCTGTGTATAAGATCATGTCATCTGCAAATAGAGATAATTTTACTACCTCCTTGCCAGTCTGGATGCCCTTTATTTCTTTGTCTAGCCTAATTGCTCTGGCTAGGACCTCTAGCACGATGTTGAATAAGAGCGGTGATAAAGGGCATCCTTGTCTGGTTCCCGTTCTCAAGGGAAATGCTTTCAGGCTCTCTCCATTTAGAGTGATGTTGGCTGTTGGCTTTGTATAGATGTCCTTTATTATGTTGAGGAATTTTCCTTCAATTCCTATTTTGGTGAGAGTTTTTATCATAAATGGGTGTTAGACTTTGTCAAATGCCCTTTCTGCATCAATTGATAAGATCATGTGATTTTTGTCTTTTGTTTTATTTATATAGTGGATTACATTAATGGTTTTTCTAATATTAAACCAGCCTTGCATACCTGGTTTAAATCCCACTTGGTCGTGGTGGATTATTTTTTTGATATGTTGTTGAATTCTATTGGCTAGAATTTTGTTGAGGATTTTTGCATCTATGTTCATGAGGGATATGGGTCTGTAATTTTCTTTTTTTGTGATGTCTTTACCTGGTCTTGGTATCAGGGATATGGTGGCTTCATAGAATGAGTTAGGCAGTATTCCGTCATTTTCTATGCTTTGAAATACCTTTAGTAGTAGTGGTGTTAACTCTTCTCTGAAAGTTTGGTAGAACTCTGCAGTATAGCCATCTGGGCCAGGGCTTTTTTTTGTTGGGAGTTTTTTGATTACCGTTTCAATCTCTTTTTTTGTTATGGGTCTATTTAGTTGTTCTACTTCTGATTGTGTTAGTTTAGGTAGGTAGTGTTTTTCTAGGAATTCATCCACTTCTTCTAGGCTTGCAAATTTGTTAGAGTACAATTTTTCATAATAATCTGATATGATTCTTTTAATTTCAGTTGGGTCTGTTGTGATGTGGCCCTTCTCATTTCTTATTCGGGTTATTTGTTTCCTTTCCTGTATTTCTTTAGTCAGTCTGGCCAATGGTTTATCAATTTTGTTAATTTTTTCAAAGAACCAGCTTTTAGCTTTGTTAATTCTTTCAATTGTTTTTCTGTTCTCTAATTCATTTAGTTCAGCTCTAATTTTTATTATCTGTTTTCTTCTGGTGCCTGATGGATTCTTTTGTTGCTCACTTTCTATTTGTTCAAGTTGTAGGGACAGTTCTCTGATTTTGGCTCTTTCTTCTTTTTGTATGTGTGCATTTATCGATATAAATTGGCCTCTGAGCACCGCTTTTGCTGTGTCCCAGAGGTTTTGATAGGAAGTATTTTCATTCTCTTTGCATTCTATGAATTTCCTTATTCCCTCCTTAATGTCTTCTACAGCCCAGTCTTTTTTCAGGAGGGTATTGTTCAGTTTCCAAGTGTTTGATTTCTTTTCCCTAATTTTTCTGTTATTGATTTCCACTTTTATGGCCTTGTGGTCTGAGAAGATGCTTTGTAATATTTTGATGTTTTGGGTTCTGCAAAGGTTTGTTTTATGACCTAATATGTGGTTTATTCTAGGGAATGTTCCATGTGTGCTAGAAAAAAAAGTATACTTTGCAGCAGTTGGGTGGAGAGTTCTGTATAAGTCAATGAGGTCAAGTTGGTTGATTGTAGTAATTAGGTCTTCCGTGTCTCTATTGAGCTTCTTACTGGATGTCCTGTCTTTCTCCGAAAGTGGTGTGTTGAGGTCTCCTACTATAATTGTGGAGGTGTCTATCTCACTTTTCAGTTCTGTTAAAATTTGTTTTATGTATCTTGCAGCCCTGTCATTGGGTGCATAAACATTTAATATGGTTATATCTTCCTGGTCAATTGTCCCTTTTATCATTATGTAGTGTCCTTCTTTATCCTTTGTGATGGATTTAACTTTAAAGTCTGTTTTGTCAGAAATTAATATTGCTACTCCTGCTCTTTTTTGCTTATTGTTTGCTTGTTGTATTTTTTTCCATCCTTTGAGTTTTAGTTTGTTTGTGTCTCTAAGTCTAAGGTGTGTCTCTTGCAGGCAGCATATAGACGGGTCGAGTTTCTTTATCCAGTCTGAGACTCTCTGTCTCTCATAGGGTTTTCTTGGCTATAAATCTTTACAGAAGCAGATTCCAGGGCCTCTCCTGTGTCTCTGAGTGGCTTCAAACTGCCAACCTTTAGGTTAGTAGTAAAGCACAAATTGTTTGCACCACCCAGGGACTTTCCCAGTCCCTTACTGCCTATTTTAATTGCTTTGGAGTGATCTTGGCATAATCTAATTGCTTGAATAATAATCGACTGTTCTAATGATTACATAATCTGGCATCTGTACAACTTGACTATGATGTGGTTGATTTGGTTCAGTGAATATACACTGAGAGGTTTACTTTTAAGATGGGGCCTATACACAAAAAACCACAGTTAATTTAACTAATTTGCCTGATATACTATTAACAAGCAAAACAAAAAAGTCCTTCAATACAGTTATATAACTGAATTCTCCACTTAATTCACTTCAAACATCAGACCTATATGATACATGTATATTTGGATTAAATATTTATACTTGGATAATTGAAATAGTAAATTATAACACTCTATTCAGTAAAATACAAGTGATGAATTTAATAGTAAATGTCATTGAGTATGACACTGAGAAATTTTCATTAATTCATTAGGTATTACAACAGCAATAGAGCTTATAGAAAGTCAGAGATGCAGACTGAAATGTTTGTGGGTAAAATAACGTGATATCTGGGATTTTCTTTAAAATGCTTCAGCAAGAAAAAAAAAGTAGAGCGGATGGTTGAAACAAGATTGGTGAAAAAATTGTTAAAATTGAGTAATGGGCACATAGAGATTGATTCGTCCTTTGAATATATTTGAAGACTTTCATAATAGAGAGTTTAGAAAAACAATCAACTAATCATATGCGTCAGTCTGAGGCTGAGAAACAACTAGATGAGTTTGCTCTGATTGAATATGTATTTAGGTTTTTAGCTGTTCTGTTTGTAGTTAAAAATTTATCTTTCAAATTGTTAGTATAATGTCTGGGCATCCTGAATGTCTAGTCTCAGGATGCACTGATCCCTCTCAATGTTTTTTGATAAGATATAATTTCATGGTATAAATGTGTGAATTTCTGAGAGACATGATAGACATGATAGACCTGGCTTTGGGATCACATTTAAATTCAATTTTTATTCTCCTGAATATAGCACTATAAAATGATTTTAATACAAATCTTCTATGTTTTCATCTGATTTTAATTAAAACCAAGGCTTCCAATGGAATAACATTTAGATCCAAAGAGATGATGGAATGTTGTTTCCTTATGTCATTAGCACTTCACAATTTTTTCTTTTGTTCATCTTTTGATATATGTCATCAAAACAATTACAGCCTACACTCTGCAGAAAGGAATCTCATATCATTGGAGATGTCTTAATAAGATGAGATTTACTATATAAATTCATTTTTAACATACAAGAAACTAAAATTCTTTAGTTTTACACCTTTAAAGTGTGCAAATGAATGGACGGTTTTTTATTGCTAGAAAAAGTTTTAGTTGCTTGTTTTTCAAGAACATTTTTGTCTTCTAAATCACCAAGTCACTGCATTTTCTATTCAGCATCATTTTTTAGCCTTACACAAATTGTGAAGTAAGCTTCTTTTTGGCTTCCTTCAAACTCTCCTTCCAGCAATTTCTTTCTTGTGTCATCCTTTGCCTCCCAGACCCACAACTGCATTGGCATAGTAGCACATTGCCAGACTTGAGGTACTTCATCCCTCATTGCAGACTTCTTTCCCTATCCCTGAATCTCAGTCTCCACCCAATCTTTCCATTGAAAAGAAAGGAATCAAGTGAAACTAGCTGATGTACATATTCACAGCTAATAAACACAGTAAGATAATGGTTCAAAAGTAAGCATGTTTTAGTAGGTCTTCAAGGGAATGTCAGAAGGTATAACCAAGCCGCTTTTTTTTTTTTGTTGTTACCAAATGTGTCAGTTTTAATCCAGATAAGCACTTTAATTTTCATATCAAGTCAAACAGATATATTTGGCAGCAATTGGCACAATTTGGATGCATTTTAAAGCTTTATCACAAGACTTCAAGAGCTTTCACGTTGGAGATGGGTTGCCCTCCAACCTCAGAGTGTATATTCACTCTTCAGTCTTTTCTTCAGTGACCCTTCTATGGAAACTTTTAAGAAACAACAGAAAGTGACTCTTCTTATGCACATTTGTGCTTCAGCATAGTTTGAATAACATGGCCAATTCAGCATTTTAGGGAACAGTGGAAATATAGTTCAGAAAGGGGTGGCAATCCTACTACTTTCAAATTTCTCCTTTACAGATAAAAAATAGTTACCTTTATTTAAAGAGATTCTGGGGCACTGATAACATATTGTTTAATACATAGAGGCTTGGTCATTTCCCTTGAGCAATGTACAACCTATTAAAGGAAATTATAAAAGAAAAGCAAAATCCATTGGTGCCGCAGAGAATAGGCTCAAGAACTAGATGATGTAACTGAGGCCACCAAGTCTCCAGTTTCCCAATGAATTGGGAGGAAAGGCTCACTTCAGAACTGGAATTTAAATAATACTTCTTCCTTTTCTATTTCACATACCCAATATATTTAAAAAATACATCTGGTTCTAAAGTGTACTTTTAATTATTTTTAAAAATCCATCTCTAAAACATAAAAGGTTGCATTAAAAATAAAACAAGACATTGAGATCTATTTATATGGGATCGAATTGACAAGAGCAAATTGAAAGATTAGACAGGAAACTTTAGGGGGCAGTAAGTTTGTATTAATAGGGGAGGAGCAACTCAAAAAGAAGGGCGAGACTGGTTGCACGACCCAAAGAATGTAATCGAAGTCACTGAATTGTACATGTAGAAATTGCTGATTTTGTGTATGTTCTGCTCTGTATTTTCTCACCAAAACAAACCCATTGCCACTGAGTCTATAGCACAGAGTAGAACTGCCCCACAGGGTTTCCAAGGAGTGCCTAGTGGAATCGAACTGCCGAGCTTTTGGTCAGCAGCCGTAGCTCTTAACCACTACACCACCAGGGTTTCCGTTTTCCCAATAACAACAACAAAAATCAAATTAGTTATTTTGAAAAACAAGACTTGGTACACATTGTACTCTAAATGACTTTTCCATTAATTCTGAGAATGTTATTATTGTAAAACTTGGACTTGGAAATTAATCAAAAAGGAATGGAAATGTAACTTTTTGCCTGCCCCTGGTTAAACGATAATCTGAGTTCTGTTGTTAATTTAGCATTATAGTTAATATGAAAACAAAACAAAAAAATAGAGGGGGAAAGGAAAACTCCTTTCTGGGAAGTAGAGTTCCTTGGGGAAAAAGCAAAGGAGAGAGATCAATTTAGTCAGAGGAAATTATAATACACCAATCATGATGATTGATCCTGCTCATAGCAGAAGGCACATGGAAACAATTTAAGTGTTGTCCATGAAACTACTGCTTTCAGGGTTAATTGCATTTTATTTATCAGGATCACTTTCTCAGAGGCACTATGCAGACTCTGTCATTCTGGGAAAGAATAAGAGGTTTGGTAGATTCCCCTTTGGGACCAAAGGTAGGAAATATAGAGAATGGGAGAAGGTAGTTGGTACCACGTTTTATCTATTTGTCTACTTCTTCTCTAATAGTGAATATTTTCCTCAGACGCTCTTGTAGTGAATGCTTAGTTCAAAAAGTCCATGTGGGTGGATTTTGGAGAATCGGGATATGGCATTTTATAACAGGCCTCCGCTCCACTTTATTTTTTCCTTCAGCTACCTCTGTTCTCATATGGGATATAGGGATTCATTTAAATGGGCTATCTTTCTTAAAACTAAAGATCATTGTTACCATAATGTGGATTTTACATGGAATTACTCCTGTTTTTTTGAAAAACTAAGCTGACTCTTTCCCTGGACACACTTGAAGGTAAGACAACATACCTCTATGCACGAATATTTTTCTTCGTTACACATGTGAAAGAAAAGTAAAACCATTGCCAAGTTATGACATTTTCAAGAGAAATCTTCTTCCAATCAATTTCATGTTTTCATTTAAGGTGGATTTTCCTCCAATGCTGGTATTTTGTTTTTGAGGATAAAAGTGATGTTTTTTGATGATGGCATTTAGTAAAGGGATTATCTGATCCTCAAGGTCATTTGGGCTCTCTGGGTTTTGGGCAGGAATTTTTCAGCATTATGTAGACTGACTCTGATTGTGAAGATTGTCAGAAAGCTGTCAGTGATTGAAAGGGAGGGAAAACATTCCTCTGAGTGGCTAGCAAAATAAGATGTTTATTTTCAGTTGATCCTTTTTTTTTAAAAAAAAAAAAGGTAAAATTGGCTATTTGATTAAATTGACTAATTCAGATCCTCCATAGAGATCAGATGTCTAAACGCTCATGAACAATTTTTTTCTTTGGTTTTGTATTTGGTATTTGAATTCTGGCTTCCTTGTTTACTGGTTGTGTGACCTCAGGGAAGTTTAACATCTTTAATCTTCAGTTTTCTCAGGTGTAAAGTGAGAGTAATAACACTACTTGCTTCAGAGGGTTGTTGCGCTATTTAAATGAGATAATCCATTATCACAATACCTACCCCATGAGTATGAGCCCACCAACAAAACCCATTACGGTTGAGTCAAATTCTGACTCATTGTGACCCTATAGAATAGAATATAGCTGCTTCATAGGGTTTCCAAGGCTGTAAATCTTTACAAAAGCAGACTGCGGTATCCTTCTCTCTCTGAGCGGCTGGTGTGTTTGAACTGCTGACCTTTAGGTTAGCAGTCAAGCACTTAACCACTGTGCCACCAGGGCTCCTTACAATAAGCATTAGATATTATTATTTAAAAAAAAAAGAGTCATAATAATGTAGCTTATTTTCAATTCACTTTTTAGGAACAGATTAAAAATTCATAACTGCTTATGGAGAGAAAAAGAAAGGAAGCCATTTCTTGTCATACAGATCGAGAAGCTTTGGGCATAGGGAATCTACGAAAGCAGGTTACCTATTGTGTGGCCTGCTTTCTATTTTTCCCACATTGTCCTTATTTCTCCCTCTCCAACCTCGCTACGCTCTTCTCTGCTGTTCCTCAGCACACCAAACATTTTCCTTCTCTGGGCCTTTGGACGTGCCATTCTTTCTCACTAGAAGGCTTTTCCACTCCAAGCTCTTGATTCATTGAATTTCAAACTGTTGTTCAAAATTACATGCTCCTTCACAAAAAAAAAAAAATTTTTTTTTTTTTTTTTTTACATTTATGAGTTATTTTCTGATTCACTAATTGGATGTCTTTACCACCCTGTGAGCACCACTGGTACTCTGTGCCTCTCTTAAACCAGTTTCCTAACTCTTTGATATTAATCATTTACGTACTTAGTGTTATATGCTAGCCAATTTGCACATTTTATCTGAATAACGACATATAGGAAGTGGTAGGCCATGGAAAAGGATCCCTCAGATAACGAACTTCTCAGCGATCAACTTCTCACAGCCCTTGAATTCCTAGGCACTATCACATTTTCCATAGTCAGGATTTCCATTTGACAGTCCCTGACTTCCAGGGCCTTCTGCAGTTCAGGAGCTGACCTGAATTCCCCCTGAGGATAACTATTCATCCATACGAAGCTAGTGACATACTACTGTATGCAACCTAGAAATATATGAATCTCTAGCTGCGTTTTGTTATTCACCTTGTCCTCAACTAAAAGTCATCGGTGGCTATGGGATATATTCTTCCATGACTCATACAACAGATGAGCATCACTTCTGCTTCCTGGAGTTCTGGGTAAATAAGAGGAACGAAGGGCCGTATATAGTCTTGATGCCTTACCTGACACTTAAAGATACCGAAAACACTTTTCCTTGAGATAAGAGAATCTGTTATGAGGCTCTGCGGGTAAGTAAGGCAGTTAATAACCTGTATGTTAATACAGAGAACTCTAACATCAGATAATGATGCTTGCTATTTCCTAAATAAATTACTCAATTAGGTTATTATATGGTTAGTGTACATCCTTTAGTTAATATGCACTATATAACTGAGGGAATAACAGTAGCATATTAGTACACATTAATATTTCAGTAAGGAGCCCTGGTGGTGCAATGGTTAAGGACATGGCTGCTAACCAAAAAGTCGGCAGTAAGACCCCATCAGTGGCTCTGTGGCAGAAAAGGCCTGGAGACCTGCTCTTGTAAAGATTACAGCCTAGGAAACCCTATGGGGGCAGTTCTACTCTGTCACATGGAATCACTATGAGTTAAAATCAACTCAATGGCACACAATGACAGCAACAATATTTCAATAGGGTTTTCTTTATCAGATCTAGCTAAAATGCAAGCTGGTTTTTGGAGAAGGGGGTAGAGGCAATGGTTACAAAATGCCTTCATCATGAGGTGCTTGGTAGGTGGCTCTTTATTGGGACTGCACACATTGTAGGCAGTAGTCTTGGGCAGAACTAAAGTGAGAGGGAAAAGCAATAATAAATTGTGCCTTTATATTTTTGTCAAGGAACAGTCAAGTCAAAATTAACTACTAAAAATGGGTTAATATACCAGATATTAGACATTCAGCAAAGCCACAATAATAAAACAGACTATAATAAGACCATATAGATGGAAGTATGTACTCATGAACAGTTAGTATCTGATAAAGATGGTACCTCAAATACATGGGAGAAGGATATACTATTTAGCTGATGATGCTGGGAAAACTGGGTAGTTACATGAAGAAAATAAAACTAGATCCCTGCTTTACATCATCAACAAAAATGGATTCCAGATGGAACAAATTCTAAGGAGTGAAAAATGAGCCTATGAAACTATTAGTCTAAAATGGAAAATATCTTTGTGACCTAAGAGTGGAGAAGGATTTATTAGACAATAAAATAATGAAAATTGATGACTTTATGGCACTGAGAAAGCAGTATGTGTAGAGAGTGAACTCTGTGTAGGTACAAATCCCAGTTCTGTGAATTACTATCTGTATGCTATGAAAAATTACTGAAAACTCTCTGTGCCTTAATCTCCTCATCTGTTAAATGGATATAATAATACATACATACTTCACAGGACTTTTGTGAGGTTTGAAAGAGCTCATAAACATAATATCTGTGCTTTAATCTCCTCATCTATAAAATGGATGCAATAATACATACCTATAAAAAAATTTTTTTTTTTTTTATCTCATAGGGCTTTTGTGAGGTTTAAAAGAGCTCATAAACATAGTATGTTTGGAATAGTTCTTGGCACAAAATTATTGCTTAATCCCTATATTTATTCACCAAATATTTACTGAGTGAAGACTATAAGCCAGACACTGTTTTAGGTGCTGGGGATACAGAAATGAATAAAAAAGACAAAAATTCCTGCACCGGTGAAGCTTACACAAGTGGGAAGAGCTATATAATCAATATAATTGTATAATGATGATGCGTCAACATGGAAGATAAAATAGGGGGATGGAGTGTTGCAGAAGCAGAGTTGCACTTTAGATGGGCAGCCGGAGAAGATCTCCCTGAGAAGGTTATATCTGAGTAAAGGCCTGAAAATCTGAGGAACAAGCTGTGTGGCTATCTGGGAAATGCACTTGGCTGCTAACGGAAAAGTTATCAGTAGGAATCCACCCCTGGGTCTGCAGGAGAAACAGCAAGGGCAAAGACCCTGAGGTGGGAGATAGTCTGATGCAGTCAAAAAGTCTGAGGAGGCAGGTGAGGAGAGAGAAACAGGATACAAGGGCAAAAAGATAATGAGGGAGCAGGTTGTTTATAGCCTTGCAGGTGATGCTAAGTTCTTAACATCTGAGGACTTTGGCTCATACTCTCGATAGATGGGAAGCCATTAGAGGGTTTTGAGCAGAAGGATGTGCTTTGAAAGGCTTGCTCTGTCTGCTCTGTTGGTAACAGACTAAAGAAGGCGAGTACAGGTTCAGGCAGAATAATGTAATAATCCAGGGCAGTGGGGATAGTGAGAAGTAGTTATATGTAGGCTGTATTTTGAAAGTAGAAATTAAATGATTTGCTAATTTATTGGAATGGAGTGGGAGAGAAAAAGAAAAATCAAGCGTGATCCTAAGGTTTTCAGTCCAAAGAATTGGAAGAATGAAATTGGCATTTATTGAGGTGACGGAGGCTATTGGAAAATCCTGTTGGGGAAATATTGGGAGCTCAGTTTTAGGGTCACTATAAGTTAGAATTGATTCGATGACAACAGGTTTGTTTGGTTTAGTTTTAGACATGTTAAGATATCATTATCAACAAATACAACCCCTCCATTTTTTCGATTTCATGCATCTCACTCTTTGATGACCATCCATTAGTTTCCAGCACATCTTCTGCAACAATCCTTTAATTCCACCAAGATCCTACTACCATTTTCACCTTCCATTATCTCTTCACGTCCTTGCTTCCCTTGTCATCCACATTAAGTTTCAGGGCCTATAATTATCATTTCTCAACTTTTGCATCATACTCACTTGACTAAACTATAAAAAAAAAATTAAAAAAATATATATATTTTTTAATTAACCACATCTTTTTTTATAGTTTTTTTATAGTCTGCACACCATGGTTGAAGAAAAACACACTATCAAGATGTTTGATCTCACACTAAATTCATAATCACACTCAGTAGAGCTCTTAGTGCTTCCTAGAAAATACTCCACATTTTCCAGTGGTTAAGAGCTCAGCTGCTAACCAAAATGTTGGCAGTTCGACCTTTAAAGAAGTCTTTTGCAGTAGGTTTGCTAAATGCAATACCTGGTTTGATCCCTGCTGCTGTTTCCGTGGGTGTTGATTGTGGATCCAAGTAAAATGAAATCCTTTACAACTTCAATCTTTTCTCCGTTGATCATGATGTTGCTTATTGGTCCCTTTGTGAGGATATTTGTTTTCGTTGTTGAGGTGTAATCCATGTTGAAGTCTGTAGTCTTTGATCTTCATCAGTACTTGCTTCAAGTCCTATTCACTTTCAACAAAAACCAAGAAAACCAAACCCACTGCTGTCAAGTCGATTCCAACTCATAGCGACCCTATAGGACAGAGCAGAACTGTCCTGTAGAGTTTCCAGGGAGTGCCTGGTGGATTTGAACTGCTGACCTCTTGGTTAACAGTTGTAGCACTTAACCACTACACCGCCAGGGTTTCCACACTTTCAACAAGCATCTGCATATTGTACAGGTTGTTACTGAGTCTTCTTCCAATCCTGATGCCATGTTCTTCTTCATGTATAGTCCAGCTTCTCAGATTATTTGCTCAGCATACAAATTGAACAAGTATGGTGAAAGGATACAATCCTGAAACACATCTTTTTTTTATTTTAAACTATGCAGTATCCCCTTGTTCTGTTCAAATGACTGCCTCTTGGTCTATGTACAGGTCCCACATGAGCACAATTAAGTGTTCTGGGATTCCCATCCTTCACAATGTTATTCATAATTTTTTTTGTGATCTACTCAGTTAAATGCCTTTGTGTAGTCAATAAAACACAGGTAAACATCTTTTTGGTATTCTGTGCTTTCAGCCAAGATCCATCTGACATCAGCCATGATATCCCTCAGCCCCCATTCTTTTCTGAACCTGCCTTGAATTTTAGTTCTCCTGTTGATGTGTTGCTGCTACCATTTTTGAATGATCTTCAGCAAAATTTTACTTGTGTGTGATATTAATGATATTATTTCATAATTTCCGCATTCCTTCGGTCCACCTTTCTTTGGAATGGGCATGCATATGCATTTCTTCTAGTTGGTTGGTCAGGTAACTGTCTCCCAAATTTCTTGGCATAGATGAGTGAGTGCTTCCAGAACGGCATCCATTTGTTGAAACAACTCAATTGCTATTCCATTAATTCCTGGAGCCTTGTTTTTCACTAGTGCCTTTAGTTACCTGGCTAGTTCTTATTTATTCTTTTAGTCTGTGTTCGAACGCAACTTCCCCTTCATATATCTGTATACCTATAGCATCTGATATCTATATGTTATGTAATTTCTCACATTAAATTCTAGCTATTTTTGTAGTTCTCTCACACTACGCTGTGAGTTCATCTTTATGATTCCACTTTCCCACATTTATCAATCACCCTCCCTTCAACACCTAGCAAGAGCTGTCATGTAGTAGGTGCTCAATTTACTCAAAATTTAAATTGAATGAATAAACGACAATGACCACCATTTAAACTAAATGGTTAAGTATTTCAAATAAGCCAATTGTTTTTATATTAGAAATACTCAAAATTCTATTACTATGAATACAGATAACCAGATCATCTCATAGAAGTCTAAATGTTCAATAATCCTAGTGCCTTGATCATATTGGACTCTCAAGAAATATATATATTTTTTGAAAAATAAAATTAATTTTACTGAAATAAATCACCTAAATAAGAGCAACTAGATTTTTTTTTTTTGTCCCCCCTAGGACCTGAAGTTCTCAAGTTGAAAAACTCAGATTATATCAATGATTATATATAAGCCCAATTTTTAAAAGTGCAAAGTTCATAGATTAACAAAACTGATCCATTGACTTTTGCTTGCCTCCTACTAGGAACTGGGCTTCATCTTTCAATTAAAATCCACTCCCCCTTTTTTTGACCCAAACCTTTCAATGTCTCTGGAGTGCTCAGTTGGAGTCTGCCGTTAGTTAAGAAAACATACATATACACTCAATTAGTTGGTTAGCCTTTGAATCTCAGGTTTTCATTTCAGATTGCATCTTGAACATTACATAGACTGTAGTGTCCCAAAATTGTTTTTCAAGTGTTAATGGAAAAACTTCAAAGATCTGACTTACTTAGACAGAAAAAGAAAACAATTCAAAATTCCCAGTTTTTTGAGGTTTATCCAGCTTAAACGAAATTATTAGAGTTGTACTGTTATTGATTTTTTTTTTTTTAGTTGGGGGCAGGATCAGGCATTGGAGAACAGGATCCTTGATATCCAATTTTAGTGCCTCGTCTTTCCCTTAGCTGCAAAAAGGACTTTTAAAAATGCTGGTTAAACATTTTAAGATTTTTGGAAAACAGTTTTCTGAATATCCAGTATTAGTGTTTCTCAGTTCTCTCTTTAGGCAAAAATGAAGAGGTATGAACAAAACTGCTGAAGAAGAAGAGTTAAATAATCAGCCTTTTCTGAGCCAAACCAAGAGCCTCCTAGTTTGGGTGAGATCAAGTATCAGCAAAACATTTTCTAATTTGTTCCTTTAAGAGGGTTCTTTTCAGGGCGCCATGAGGAATGTGAGTTTTGGTCTCCTCCTTCACGTAGGAATCTCTGAAAGGAGCGCTTTGCGTCTTTTATAACTACACCTTTCATAAAGAATCTTTAACTTTGTCATGGTGTACAACTTAAAAAGCATTTATCGGGCTTTAGTGACCACTAGGTGTGCACATGCACAGCCAGACCAGCCTACTTCTCCTCTACCCAGATGCTCCTACTATTCATCTTCTTTATTCCTTCCATCTGACCAACTGTCAATCCTATGAGTTTTCCATTTGAAATGCCTCTAAAATCCATTCCTTTCTCTCATTTAGGCCTTTCTGTTACTCCTCAATTCCATATTCTCCCTGGTTCGAGCCATTCTTCACAGAGCACTCATCTTCACTCGCCTTCTCCAAAATCTCCCTACTTATATCAAACGTAAACTGTTTTTGCCTCGTCTCCAAAATGCACCTTAATCTGCTCTTATTATCCACATCCAATCTTATTTTTAACCACTTTCAAAGGTAATTTCAGATTTTCTGTTTCTCAAAGTAGTAAATTTTATCGCATGCTTCAGAATCAGAGCAGTTGAGACTGCTGGTATACTAATTCAGACTTTCTGAGTCCACTCTGGGAATCTGCACTTAGGGGAATTTAAGGCACATTAAGGATCCCTAGTGGTGCAGTGGTTAAGCATTTGGCTGCTAAACAAAAGGCCAGCAGTTCGAATCCACCATCTGCTCCTTGGAAACCCTGTGGGGCAATTCTACTCTGTCCCATAGGGTCGCTATGAGTTGGAATCAACTCGAAGGCAATGGGGTTGGTTTGGTTTTAATGTGCATTAAAGGGGGCTGTGGTGGTTCAGTGGTAGAATTCCCATCTTCCATGCAGGAGACTCTCAGGTTCAGTTACCAGCCAGTATACATCATGTGTAGGCACCATTCATCTTTCATTGCAGCCTTTCCTGTTGCTATGATCCTGAATAGGTCTCAGTGGAGCTTTCAGACTAGTGTGGACTAGTAAGAAAGGGCTGGAGATATCCTTCCAAAAATCAGCCAATGAAAATTTTATGTATCCAGTCACAATCGATAATGGGGATGGCACAGGGCTGGGCAGAGTTTCATTCAGCTGTGCATAGGGTTGCCATGAGTCTGACTCAACCGTAACTAACAACAACAACAACATACATTAGAGAGCCTCTCTGTCCAGCTACCTTTATTGTGCTCACTGACTCAGTATCTTTACCTTCCAGAAAACACGTCTCTTCTGAACAGGACACAGACTCCAATGTATGTTACCTTGTGTTGATTTCTGATTTTTTTTTGTTTTTCCAACTAGACTATAAGCTCCTTGGGGCTGAGGCCATGTTTATACTGCATGATGAGGTAGAAAGGTCACTGGGGTTGAGGTTGGACAAAGTGGGTTCTATCTGCCCGTAAGGAAAAACATGGAATCCTAGGCCCTCAGTTTGCTTATAGGTGAGGGTGAGAGCTGGCTGAGATGATGGCTAAGGTCCCTTATGCTTTAAAGGTCTGTAGCATCCGAGAATGCTCAAGAGCTTTGCTTTCAGGTAGACCTGGGTTCAAGTCTTAGCTCTGTCATTAGCTTTGTAACTTGGAGTAAAGAATAACCTAAGTGTCCATGAGGGTAATGCCATATACCTTCTAAGGGTGCTAAGATAATATATGTACAGTGCCTAGCACAATAGCTCATACATGAAGTCTTTGGTGCATTGTTACTATTTCCTGTCCTCCTATATCTCTCATAATGCTGGATAAAGAGAGGCTGCAAACTATTTGTTGAACGATCACATTCTTTTCTGGACACTTCACTCCTGCATAGCTTTCTATTTATAGACAGTTAAGTTTAGCGATAAAACATGAGACTGCTTGGGCTCAAACTTGGCTTTACTACTTAGTAATTTAATAACCCTGAGCACATTACTTTAACTTTTTTGAGTTGGAGACTTGAATATCAACTTCATCGTGAAGTTGTTGTGAGCCTTAAACGAGATGATGCATGTAAATGCCTGGTCAGTGGCTAACCCAGAGTAAACTCTTGGTAAATGTTAGCTATTGTTAATATTTCAGCCTGGTACTTCTGGGAAACGAGACCTGCATCAGAATCCTGGAGCAGCCAACCCCTTTCTCATTGTGTGTTCTCAGATGGTTACATCACCTGTCTGTACTTCAGTTTCCTGCTCTATAAAATGGTGCTAATAATCACCCATTCCACAGGCACCATAGGATTAGATAGGAAACATATGGGAAAGTACTTTTAAAAGACAAAAAGCTAAAAAGGCATTGTTTAGAGTTATTGTTATAATTATTCTCTGTATCCATACAGTGAAGAAATTAAATCAAATAATGGCCAGCGCTTATTTAAAATTTACCACATTAAAGGCATTTAATCTCTCACTTAATTCCTCGTAAAATCTACTGAAGTATTGCAATTCCTTTTTTGTAAATGTGAACATTGAGGCTCAGAGAAGCCAAATAACTTGCTCAAAGATTCACACCCAGTAAGTTGCAGAAGCAGGACCGGTAACAAGGAAGGCTGACGCCAAAGGGCAAACATGTAACCACTAGCAAACAAACTCTAAGATCCCTTCTGGCCAAGCGATCTGTTCTCTTGGTCATGGCTTTCCCACTAAGAAACTGGACTGGTGTTGGGAAAATGTTGATGAGGCCTTTCAGAGTGGTAGAATTCCTGGGGTTTTAAAACACAACCAGCTAGCTGTTAATGCCTGACTTTGCCAAGATCCTTCTTTGTGGGAGATAGACGCCACCTCAGCCTATGGATCTTCATGGATTAAAGAAGGCTGAGCTAATTAGTTACTTTACAGAGAAGACTAACTACTGTGTCTCCTTAATTCTGTATACATTTTTTTCGTTCTCTCACTGCAAATCTAGTCACAGTCTCCTTTTGCTCCAGCTTCGTAAACGTATTTGACACCTTTCCCATCCTGGATTTCTTTTTTTTCCATCTTGTAATGCCACATCTAAACCTGAAAAGTTTTTACGTTTACCTGTTTACTGAGACCTCACTCAACAAAATAAACTTCCGAAATCATGCCTACTGCTCAAAGCCTTCTTCAATTGATTCCTTCACTCTCCACATGATATCACATGTAATTTCTTTTAACAGTTCATATGCTCAGTGATGTGACTACTTATACTCAATGTTGAAATCCAATATCTGCATTTTATTTTGGAACAACTATAAAACCAAAAAAAAAAAAAAAAAAAAAAACCCATTGCCGTCAAGTCAATTCTGACTTATACTGACCCTATATAGGACAGAGCAGAACTCTCCTATAGGGTTTCCGAGGAGTGGCTTCTGGATTTGAACTGCTGATCTTTTGGTTAGGAGCCAAACTCATTTTTTTTTTACAATTTTTATTGTGCTTTAAGTGGAAGTTTACAAATCAAGCCACACACAAAAGCCCATATACACCTTGCTACACACTCCCAATTACTCTTCCCCTAATGAGACAGCCCACTCCCTCCCTCCACTCTCTCTTTTCATGTCCATTTCACCAGCTTCTAACTTCCTCCACCCTCTCATCTTCCCTCCAGGCAGGGAATGCCAGCATAGTCTCAAGTGTCCACCTGATCCAAGAAGTGCATTACTCACCAGCATCCCTCTCAAACCCACTGCCCAGTCAAATCCCTGTCTGAAGAGTTGGCTTTGGGAATGGTTCCCGTCTTGGGCTAACAGAAGGTCTGGGGATCATGACCTCTGGGGTCCTTCTAGTTTCAGTCAGACCATTAAGTCTGGTCTTTTTATGAGAATTTGGGGTCTGCATCCCACTGCTGTCCTGCTCCCTCAGGGGTTCTCTGTTGTGTTCTCTGTCAGGGCAGTCATCGGTTGTAGCCGGGCACTATCTAGTTCTTCTGGTCTCAGGATGATGTAGTCACTGGTTTATGTGGCCCTTTCTGTCTCTTGGGCTCGTAATCACCTTGTGTCCTTGGTGTTCTTCATTTTCCTTTGATCCAGGTGGGTTGAGACCAATTGATGCATCTTAGATGGGTGCTTGCTAGCGTTTAAGACCCCAGATGCCACTCTTCAAAGTGGGGTGCAGCAGAATGTTTTCTTAATAGATTTTATTATGCCAATTGACTTAGATGTCCCCTGAAACCATGGTCCCCAGACCCCTGCCCCTGCTACGCTGGCCTTCGAAGCATTCAGTTTATTCAGGAAACTTCTTTGCTTTTGGTTTAGTCCAACTGCGCTGACCTTCCCTGTACTGTGTGCTGTCTTTCCCTTCACCTAAAGTAGTTCTTATCTACTACCTAATTAGTGAATACCCCCTCCCACCCTCCCTCCCTCCCCCCTCTCGTAATCACAAAAGAATGTTTTCTTCTCAGTTTAAACTATTTCTCAACTTCTTATAATATTGGTCTTATACAACATTTGTCCTTCTGCAACTAATTTCACTCAGGATAATGCCTTCCAGGTTCCTCCATGTTATGAAATGTTTCACAGATTCCTCACTGTTCTTTATCGATGCGTAGTATTCCATTGTGTGAATATACCGTAATTTATTTATCCATTCATCTGTTGATGGGCATCTTGGTTGCTTCTATCTTTTTGCTATTGTAAACAGTGCTGCAGTAAACATGGGTGTGCATATATCTGTTTGTGTAAAGGCTCTTATTTCTCTAGGATATATTCCAAGGAGAGGGATTGCTGGATCATATGCTGGTTCTATTTCTAGCTTTTTAAGGAAGCACCAAATCGATTTCCAAAGTGGTTGTACCATTTGACATTCCCACCAGCAGCATATAAGTGTTCCAATCTCTCCACAGCCTCTCCAACATTTATTCTTTTGTGTTTTTTGGATTAATGCCAGCTTTGTTGGCGTGAGATGAAATCTCGTTGTAGTTTTGATCTGTATTTCTCTAATGGCTGATAATCGTGAACATTTCCTCATATATCTGTTAGCTACCTGAATGTCTTCTTTAGTGAAGTGTCTATTCATATCTTTTGCCCATTTTTTAATTGGGTTATTTTTCTTTCTGTAGTTGAGTTTTTGCAGTATCATGTAGATTTTAGAGATCAGGTGCTGATCAGAAATGTCACAGCTAAAAACTTTTTCCCAGTCTGTAGGTAATCTTTTTACTCTTTTGGTGAAGTCTTTGGATGAGCTTAGGTGTTTGATTTTTAGAAGCTCCCAGTTATCTAGCTTTTCTTCTGCATTCTTTATAATGTTTTGTATACCATTTATGCCATGTATTAGGGCTCCTAATGTTGTCCCTATTTTTTCTTCCATGATCTTTATCGTTTTAGATTTTATATTTAGGTCTTGATCCATTTTGAGTTTGTTTTTGTGCATGGAGTGAGGTATGGGTCTTGTTTCATTTTTTTGCAGATGGATCTCCTGTTATGCCAGCATCATTTGTTAAAAAGACTGTCTTTTCCCCATTTAACTGTTTTGGGGCCTTTGTCAAATATCAGCTGCTCATATGTGGATGGATTTATGTCTGGATTCTCAATTCTGTTCCATTGGTTCGTGTATCTGTTGTTGTACCAGTACCAAGCTGTTTTGACTACTGTGGTGGTAAAATAGGTTCTAAAATCAGGTAAAGTAAGGCCTCCCACCTTGTTCTTCTTTTTCAGTAATGCCTTATTTATCCAAGGCCTCTTTCCCTTCCATATGAAGTTGGTGATTTGTTTCTCCATCTCATTAAAGAATGTCATTGGGATTTGGATTAGAATTGCATTAAATAGCAGCCAAACTCTTAACCACTGTGCCACCAGGGCTATTGAACAACTATAGGTGTTTTTATATGGGTGTTTGTATGTTTACTGTGAAACCAGTAGTATTGGGAATTATGGTTTATATATATATATATATATATATATATAATGTATACAATGACTCTCTCTCTATATATATATGAAGAGAAAGAAATGATAGAATCGTTTTATCATCATACCCAGAGGATAACACAAAAGAGGTTTTGAGTTTTGATTAGGATCTTAGCTGAGTAAATGACTGAAGACACCTGAAATTTAGATTCTTTTACTAATTCATTCATTATCCTGCAACTGCACTGTGCTAAGTGCAATGCAACATTTGCTACACTAATGGTTACGAAAGAAAACTTGAGGTGGGTTTATAAACAAATAAGTCAAAGGTAGAGTGGTATTAGTGAAGAATATTGAATACACCATGGACTGCCAAAAGAACGAACAAATCTGTCCTGGAAGAAGTGCGGCCAGAATGCTCCTTAGAAGCAAGGATGGCGAGACTACTTCTCACATACTTTGGATGTGTTGTCAGGAGGAATCAGTCCCTGGAGAAGGACATCATGCTTGGCAAAGTACAGGGTCAGCAGAAAAGAGGAAGACCCTCGATGAGGTGGATTGACACAGTGGCTACAACAATGAGCTCAAACATAACTATTGTAAGGATGGCACAGAACCCGGCAGTGTTTCGCTGTCTTGTGCATAGGGTGGCTATGAGTTGGAACCGACTCGACAGCACCTAATGACAACAACAGAGTTAACTAGTTTGGCCTCTATGGATAGAGGCATAGACTTTATGTCATTCCTTTGTCATTTCCATGGAAATAACAGTGTAGATTAGCACCATCTCCAGCTTCTTTTCATACAAGCCAAGAGAAGAAAAAAAAAGTTCAGTTCAGTTTGTAGTTGGCTAGTCCTTATTCTTTCATTTTTCAGCTGTATAATTTTCTTTTCTTTCCTCCCAGCCTTTCTTTCTTGTTTTCCTTTAAGTGGCTAATTTGGGATTTACCATATTTTAATTTATAAATCTGTATTCTACCTGTAAGGAGAAAGATAAACATTAAATGAAATTGCTTTTAAAAATTTATTCCATGTTATTGCTTTAGGGATTGAGAATATGATTTATTAAGTGCCCTGGGGTTTGATTTGTTAAGGGAATGGGAGTGGGTATTTTGCCCATATGCCGTATGCCAATCCATAGATCTGGAACAAAAAGATACCGTTACAAATGAACCAGAGAGAGCCAGGATGGGACACTATCAGGCCAGCTGGCTCGCTTGTAGCAGCTCTACAAGCCTCTGTCATCTCGTCAGCTCCTCTCCTAACCCTGCTTTTAACAACAGGGAACTACATCTACCATTGCACAATTTAAATGAGAAACAAACGAAAAGCCCTAAACAAGTCCTCACTTGTCTGAATAAGAACAAGCCTCTCTGAGTGTCTCTAAACACAATGCAGGCTAGAGGGTCTATTGCTCTAATTCCACTTATATCAGATGCTTTTGCTCTACAGTTAAATGTGGAAAATCACAGAATTTGATTGTCCTGGCACATTAACATTTCTGAAAACCAGTGCTGGGGTTAGCTGTGAGTAAGAAGATTTTGTGGAAATGGCATACTCTTTAGCTCTCACACATTGTAGTTAATCCGTGAGCTTTGGATTAGACTGTAATCCTGAAGACTCCTAACAACAAAAAGCTGTTTCTTCATCGAGGATCCACAAAAAATGGCCAAGACCCCAGAACAACACTTTCTTTTTTATGAGAGACTCTTTCTCCTTTGACTATAGCTTTAATTAAACTCTATTAACTTTAATTTAATTTAAGCTATTTAAAGAGTTCAAATGCTATTACACTCAAAGAACATATTTTTTTAAAAAGTATTTAGTTCCTGGGCATTTTTCCTCGATCTCACACAGCCTTAATTACTATCCACTTATTGCTAAGTATATCATAAAATAAAATATACTGTATAAATTGCATTAATCTCCATAAAAGTAAACTTGAGGCAGAGCCATAAACTAACCAAAATCAGAGGTACAATAAAAAGGCAAAGTACATTAAACATCTTCAAATACTTGGACCTCCATGGATAGTGAATAGATTTTATTGTGTTCTTCTGTTATTATGGAAATGAGAACAGACATTTTCATGTATGGAGCATTCTTATGTAATATTCCTATTTTATTATTTAATTTTCTTTCTTTCCTCCCTGCCCTATTTTAATGTCTTTCCTCCAAAGTAGATCTTCTCCCTATCTATAGTAATTTTTTGTAGATTTGCCAAGTCATTTTTCTAAGCGGAATAAAATTAATTTATTTTAAAAGAATATATTTTCCTTTCATAATTGCTCATAAAATTATGGCTCCCTGGCACATATTAGTAACTAGGGAGGGAAACAGGACTGTTTAATTATATCCTAATGAACATTCATAATTATACAATTTTTAAAATAGGTAGGAAATTAAGAAAATGCTTTCTATCAAGCAGAATATTGCTAGAATTCTCTTTTCAAGGATACTATCAATTAAACTACTCTGAGTCAAAATTTTCAGTCATAGAAATGTAGATATTAGCCTCAGAATATAGGACCGTTGATTCTTAGGTTTGGAAGCAACTATGGACGTCTCCGAGACCAATTCTTTTATGGCCTCACTGACAGATTTTTTTTTTTTGTTAAACCATTTCTAATTCGCAATACACACTTGTCAATGAGACATTGGTTAAATATGTCCAGGAATGTAATGTTTACCATTAGAGAAGGCAGCCTGTTCCAGTGCTGAACAGTGTTAATGACTACCAGATATATCTTGAACACCTAATATGTGCAGGACACTCTTCTAGATATGATATGAGATATAAATTTGAGTCACACTTTACTTTTGTACATGAAGTGTTGACAGTCAAGTAGAGGAGATAACGTATTCCCATGAAAAGGGGAATGATTGGACTGTGATATAGGCATTACGTTCACTCACCAGTTTAGATGTCAGATGTTCTGGCATCTACTAGAGACTTGAGGCATTTTTCTGCTCCTCAGGACAGAGATGATGCCTGCCACACACCATGGTCTTTACTTTGAACTTTGTCCCTCCCAGGTCCTCCAAGCTGTGTTCCCTTGACTTTGTGCCTGAACTTTCCTTTCCAGAACAGTAAGTTTTAGTTGATAGCACATTTGCATAGGCTTCTGGGGAATTGATTTGGTGTTTCCCAGAGGATCTTGTGCCTGACTAACCTTTCAGTTCCTTGTATCAGTCCATGGGTAAATGCTCCCTATCCTTATATCTAATCTTTCAGAAAATTCAGCCACAGGTGTCCTGCCTCAGTGTCCCAGCCCTACTGAAGCAAGTGTAGCCAGACACACATGTTACAGAGAATAGTCAGTCATAGACAGCTGGGGAAACTGACGCTCTCTTTTGAAAGGGTCAAGTAGGAATTAGGAAGACCGCTGGTGACAGTAAAAAAAAAAAAAAAAGTGACAGTAGGAGCTACAAAAGACAGTGTGTGTATGAGAGAGAGAAAAAGACACAGAGAGAAGCTGCCTGATAGCTTTGAAGTCCTGTGACACCTGCTGTACCTCATGCTTCATGATATTCCTCTGCGTTGCCATAATTAACCACTTTATCTTAATCTAATTTGACTAGGTTTCTTTTTCATGAAAACAAACATGCTTTAAGATAAAATAGAAAATGTTCCCCAGCAAGCCCACTCTTGGGTTCTAGGCCTGCCTTCCTGAATGACAAAACAAGCCTTCTCTCATAACAGCCCTTCAAATATTTGAAGACAGGTAGCATTGCTCCCTACAGTTTTCTCTTCTTGAGTCCAAATATTTCTTTCTTCAGTAACACCTGCTCTGTCATCTGTTTCTTGTTAAAGATGGTACTCGAAATTGAGCATCTTATTTCAGATATGTTCTGACCAGTACAAAATACAGCAAAGCTGTTGCTTCATATATATATATTTTTTTCCCTTGCCTTTCCTGACAACAGAGGCAAGAAAATTAAGGCACTTGTTGTGCCTGACTGTCTTCCAGCTATGGAGGGACCTTGCAGCTTATTCCTAGCTAATGAAATGTAGACATAAGTCTCTAGTAAGAACATTTTTTCCCAAATA
Organism: Loxodonta africana; assembly: GCF_030014295.1. Lineage (NCBI taxonomy): Eukaryota > Metazoa > Chordata > Mammalia > Proboscidea > Elephantidae > Loxodonta > Loxodonta africana. The sequence continues at coordinate 78,182,350 of NC_087345.1, read as the reverse complement.
ATAGGGTGAATTTTACTAGGGGACAATCTTTTATCCTTCCTTTGTCTAGGATAGGAAACCCTGGTGGTGTAGTGGCTAAGTGCTAGGACTGCTAACCAAAGGGTCGGCAGTTCGAATCTACCAGGTGCTCCTTGGAAACTCTATGGGACAGTTCTACTCCGACCTATAGTGTTGCTATGAGCTGGAATCAACTCGATGGCACTGGGTTTGGTTGTCTAGGATAAGATAATGGAGTCCGGGGGCGTATAGCATCCTTCATGGAACCATGAGGAGGTACCATGCATGGTGATGCTGGAAAATAAAAGGATCCTGGCTCCTGGATTTTATCACTGAGCTGGAATATGTTCCATGGACTGTCATCACCACACTGTTTGTTGCATGAGACAAATCAGAACCTTTTGGTTTAAAACAACGTAGTGCATTTTTTCATAACTTGTACACAAGTCTTAACTGATAAACATTCTAAGGCCTGTATCTGATAATTGTGTAAGTATAATGTAAGATGATGTTGGCTTTTGAATCATCCATCTTGTATAAACACTGTAATTTATTCAATTTTAGTGAAATTTCTTCTGGTTTTCAGATTTGTCTTCTGTGCTAAATATTCATGATTCCTAGCTATACAACATAGAAACAATTTAACTCCATATCCCAAACTCTGCCTACTCCCTATACCTGCTTTTCTTTCTTCCTCTATAAGAAAAGAGAGAAAGAGAAACAGCATCTACTAAGTTTATATAAAAGTATGACAGAAGATTTGTAAATTTCTAAGGCTAAATTGTAAAGTGCCATAGACGAAAGAGTAAGGCACGATTTGAACACAGTCATTATCTAGGAGGGACCATAAAGCATGTTCTGAAATAAGTAAGGCCTAAAGCAGAACGCATAGAACCATCTTCTGAAATAATAGTACAATTTTTACGCCTAGAAATTTTTGCCGCCCTGCCACTCTTATCCTACAATGACATGGAGTGACTCCAGTAGAGTAGAAATGATGGTGTGTGTGTGTGTATACTTAGTTTATTAAGGGCTTGAGGGAGTGGCCCTCCCAGCCCTGGTTCCCTGCAGCCTATGCCTGGCCTGGGGAGATGCAGAAACTTGCATGCTCTGTACAAGGGAGGCAGCAGAAAATGATTAAATGTGTTTGTAGCAAGGAGTCTTAATGTAGGCCAAGGAAGAGGCTAAATGGGTAGCCTTAGGTTAGGGGCCAAGGTGGGCACTGTGGGCATCAGCAGCAGGTGCAGGCAAGTGGATTAAGGCCAATGAAGGAGCAGTAGACACAAAGGGGAAAGACATCTGCATCTGGAGACCCAATGAGGTGGGACAGCTCAGCAAGACAAGTGAGGAGCAGAGAACTGCAAATATGACAGCAACCTCCCACCCCTACCACCATGGTGTTATCTAGGATTTTCTCAGTGCTCAGGAGCCACCTGGGAAGAAGGAAGAAGGTGAAGGGGGAATCATGAAGAAGGTATGCACCCCAAACAGATCAAGTTAACCTGCAAGAGGTTAAGCTTTAAACAATAACTGGCTATGTTACTTAGAATGGGTATTTTATCCATCACTCTTCAGAAAAATAGGGGCTGTGATCCAATCAAATTTGTTTACATCTGACTCGTAGCAGGTAAATTTTAATGTCATCTTAAGTACAGGACACTTGATTTAAGAAAGTGATACGTACAAAGTTACATGAGAGTTTGAAGGAAGGGGATCTCATTTATGTTCCAGACATTAAGAGGTAATATTTGAACAAAACTGTAAAAGATGTGTATGGTTTTCAGTGGGAGAGAAAGAGAAAAGTGAAGAAGGATATTTTAGGGGCAAGAGCCTCAGGCCTAGGAACTGGGCATGTGAGGAATAGGGAGTAGTCTAAGCTAGTGGGAGCATATATATTTTGAATGAAGCGTAAAATTTCAGAATTGGAAAGAACTTTAGAATTTTTTTTTTTTTAATCTACCCTTCTCATTTTATAAGTGAGGCAACTGAACTGCTGACTTTTCAGTTAGCAGTCAAGTGCTTAACCACTGTCACAGGGATAATAAATGGCTCAGTCATCCTCACACCAGTTGTGGGGCTCTGTCTTAAACACTGGTCCCCAGGTGTGGGTGATTATTCTGTTCTCTCCAACACCCTGCCATAATTGCAAAGGACATCATATTGTAGGCTATTTTCTTGGCTGTGGGAAGTCACTGAATGGTTTTTGAGGAAAAGATTTTAAGAAAATTACTTCAGCTATGAGTAACTGGGTGGTACAAACGGTTAATGCACTCGGTTGCTAACTGAAAGGTTGGAGATTCAAATTCACCCAGACTTACCTCAGAGGAAAGGCCTGGGAATCTAATTCTAAAAAATCAGCCATTGAAAACCCTATGGGACACAGTTCTACTCGGACACACATGTTGTCACCATGAGTCTCCATGGTACATTGGTTAATCGACTATTGAGTAATAAAATGGATTGAGGTAGGGAAAGAGGCAGAAGAGGAGGACCTGAAAATGGTTATTGCAATTGTTCAGGGAAGACGTAACAGAACTAGGGTATAGTGCTTGTAGTAATTATAATTTGTGTCTTGTAACTATCGTTCCTCAAAAGACTAGTTTCTGAGGTTTTTTGTTTTCCTAGTGTCTAGAATAGCCCTGGTGGCACAATGGTTAAAAGTTATGGCTGCTAACCAAAAGGTCGAATCTGGCAGGTGCTCCTTGGAAACCCCATAGGGCAGTTCTACTCTATCCTATAAGGTCACTATGAGTTGGAACTGACTCAACAGCACATAACAACAACAACAGAATAGTACTGAGGGAATTTGCAATGAACTATTTAATGAATGAATGAGTAAACAAATGAAAATTAGTGACCCTATAAATGTGGAAGGAGATTTAAATGAAAGAAATATTTTTGAGTCTCACGGCATGAGTCAACAGACTGTGGAAGAAAAATGGAGAGTTGATTTGGACCTAATTAGTTTGATGTACAGAAGTGGGCTCCATATGGATTTCTCAACCACACAGTTGGTAGTGAGCTTGGAGCTCTGAGAAAGGTTAGGCCTGCAGTTGTATAGATCTGGGGAGTGAAACCATCACTGGAAAAAATCAGAAGCATGGTTCTCTTAAGGCTCCACCCAGGGCTCTTTAAGTAATTGACAAGGTGGAAACTGGTCCCAATCTCACTGAAGTGGACCGTACTGTCCAGTGAAAATTTAGAAATTTTCCCTCATATATGCTGACCTAGTTCAGTTTTTGTTTTTGGTTTTGTTGTTTGCTTGTTGTTTGTATTTTTGCAGCGCACATGTGAAAATTGACTGGTCTTGATTTCACCAGTTACACTCACCTGAATTCTGAGATTGAATAACGGCTAGGTGTGGTGCTGTTTACTGGGAACAAGAATTTATTTTATTACCTAAAGTCAGACCCTTTAGTAAGTTTCCTAAGAAGTCATCTGATTTGAAAATTATTGCAAAAATAAAACAGGAAAACAAGAATTAAAGCCACGTTAGCCAGTCGAAGTGAATTAGCAGGTATATCTTTTTTTCTAGAATATTTCTACTAATAGAAAACCGGTGTCTCCCAAACCACATGAGATAAGGGTTGAGCAAATATATAAATTATTAGTCTATAAAGTTCCAGCATTGTAGTTGCATATTTCAGTCCTGCTCTTGATGACAGAGAGAGAAAGGGAAGAAAGAAAAAAAAAAAAGTGAAATGGGATAGCAGCCCAAGAAGAAAGGTTCAGGGAAAAAAACTGTTTTTATGATTTTTAAGACAGCGAGACCTCACACCAGCAACTACATTACAGCCATTGTCACATCCCAGACATTCATTCTATAGAATTCAGGGTAACAGTGAGTAGAAACATTTTCAGTATGGTGGTCGACTTAAACTTCACAGCCCCTAGCCTGTGGATCAGCGAGAGCCTTCACAGGTCACCCATTGAGAACCACCAGCCTGATGGCATCAGCCCTGACCTTGATGTCAAGGAACTCACATTCTTGTTATGGCTCTGTCTGTGGCTAACCATATGTCCCGGGGAAAGTCATTTAGCGTCTGCTTTGGTTTCCTGTCTGAATACCTGACCCTTCCTGCTTTACAGGGATGTCACAAGAATGAATTGAGAGCAGGTCTGAGAGAATGCTTTGTGTTCTTACAAGAGCGGTGCTCTGTGATTCTAAAGGATTATTATGAATTCGTCCAGAATAAAGACTATAAACTAAGCTGAACAATAAATAGACCTGATGAAAGTGCTCACAGTTGCCTGCTCTGTGTTATACAAATCTCTGCCTTGGCTGTGATTAGCACCAAATGATCCCAGCTACTTGTTCCAAAAGTTTAATCAGGAATGTTATGTGATTGCTCATTTGATAACATTTAAAAGAACGTGCATAAAGATGAAACTAATATTATCTGGTGGCAAGCTGTTCCAAGGATAGAATTTTTACAATTAAGAGCAGTAATTTCCACACTATAACAACAGCAAGCACCTAAATAATTGATTAAACAATGGGACAACAACCAAATGCTACCTGATGTTGGATGGCTGAGTTTGAAGATGAATCCCATAAAGAGCCAGCAACAAAACATTTGCCTACAAAGCACTGCAGAGTCTTGCTGCAGATCTTTAATTTGTAGCTGATGGCTGAATCTATCTAAGGCAATTTCTAAGTCAGGAAATCTGAGAAAATAAATATATGAGAAGTTGAAGACCCAAAAGTAAAAGCCATGCGATGTAAGCCTTCAGCAGTTAAATTTATATTTAACAGTGATTAAGTACTGGCATCATATAAAAATAAGAAGCTGTAATTTCATCGGGAAGCATGAAAATGCCTAAGTGTTCATTTTTAACTGAACAAAGCAGATTTAATGCTTTCCTAAGAAAGGAAGAAGAAATTGAACTGTTAGCAAGCTGCAAATTATTCTAGTTGATTTATGGTGGGCTAAATAGAAACTAATTTTTTAAGGAGTCAATAAAAGTAATTTTTTCTTAGATAATTTCTATAATATTCCTGAATCTGTAAATTTATGATTTATAGATGAGCTACCAGAAAAATGTAAACAGAAAAATTTTCTTCCTGTATCTACTCCACTAAGGAAATAACTTAAAAAATAATATTAATCTGACTCCTGCCTTCCGGATTAGCCTCCTCTCCTGCTGCTGCTCCAAAAAAGCCCAAGTCATAGAGTCAACCATGGCAGGCTCTTGAAGCCACCGTGTCTTTTTAGGGGAGTTGCCTCTCCCTGGAATGTTCTTCTCTTTGTCTATCTGGTTAACTCCTGCTCATTCTTAAAGATTAAAATCATTATTACTCCTTTGCAGTGGACGAGTCAATTCCGACTTATGACGACCTCATGTATTACAGAGCAGGCTGCTTCGTAGGGTTTTCTTGGCTATAATCTTTATGGAGGCAGATCACCAGGCCTTTCTTTCCTGGCACCACTGAATGAGTTTGAACCACCAATCTTTAGGTTAGTAGTAGGGCACAAGCCGTTTGGGTCTCCCAAAGACCTCCCCCAACCCACTCTCCCCATCTTTGCTGCACCACAAATGAGGCTATGTCCACTCCATTCTCACGGAGCTTTGCATTTGCTTTTATTTCACTCTATGATGACTTCCCTAAACCTGTCAAGCCTCCCTTCCACTACACAGCCAGACATCAATAAGCTATGTTTTCACTTTGTGTGTGGGTCTCCCTGTCACCATCGCACAGAGCTCCCTCCTCTGTCTCCACCAGCATTGTAGGCGTTGAGCTTGTTGCCTGATCCTAGTTTCCCATTTAGCATTTGGCTAACTTGAAACATTTTGACTCAGTTTCACTCTGAATTGGGTCTTTCTGCTTCAAGCCACTTCCCTTATGATTCCTTGGCCTAACCCGGGCTCTGATCTCTAGTACTCAAATTCCATCTTGGGTCCACTGGACCAGAATCCCAGTAGAATGGAAGTGAATCATGAGGAGAGGAGTTAAAGCATTTAATATAATAAATATATATATATATGATAAATATATATAATATATAAATATAATAAAGCATTTATTATGTTATTTCATCCTAGCTAGTTTATTTGTCTGTCTCCTCCAACTGACTACAAGCTCTAAAAGATCTGGAACAATGTCTAGTACATGATCTAATAAACCAGTTGCCATCAAGTCAATTCTGGCTCATGGCAATCTCATGTATGTCAGAGTAGAGCTGCATTCCCAAGGGTTTTCGATGGCGATTTTTTCAGAAGTAGATCACCAGACCTTTGTTCCAAAGTGTCTCTGGGTGGGTTTGAATCACCAACCCAGTCAGATTGGTTAGCAGCCAAGTGTGTTAACTGTTTGCACCATCCCAGGGACATCTAGTACATAGTAGGTGCTCAGTAGAGAATAAATAATATATATGTGAATGACAAGCTAAGAGCATTACTTTGATATTTTAATCACCACACAAAGCGATTTTTTCCTCAACCTTGACCAAGTAGGCAGTGGGTTTATTTATGAAGAGGCCAGATGAAAGTATATAGACCTACTGGTCAGGATGAAGACTTCCCTCACTACCTCTTTGCTCTTCACCAATGCATGGGGATTGTATGCCTCTGTGAAACCTAGTTTGAAAACTACTTGTTTAGGAGACTCTTTTTTTAAAAAAAATAACCAGTAGACTCTTGATTTTCATTTTTCCTAGTTACTTACGCTTAATCTATCACCTTCTAGAACAGGGAACTCTGATTTAACAGCTGGCCTCTAGTTGTCTTCTGAAGGACGCTAGAATCCAGCCCATTATTCCAGAATTCTTGCTGATGTGTTGTTTCCTGTGAGCTAAGTCCAAAGCTGGTGTGTGTTTATCTTATTGATCACTATACCCAAAACATCAAGCACAATGTTTTATAGCATAGTAGATGGCTGATACATATTTGCTGAGAGCCATGGTTCCTGCCTGTCAACTTGTTAAAAACTTGAAATATACAGATGACACAGCCTTGCTTGCTGAAAAAGAAGGGTACCTGAAGCACTTGCTGATGAAGATCAAAAACTACAGCCTTCAGTATGGATTATGCCTCATCATAAAGAAAACAAAAATCCTCAGAACTGGACCAATAGGCAACATCATGATAAATGGAGGAAATACTGAAGTTGTTGAGTATTGTATTTTACTTGGATCTAAAATTAACGCCCTTGGAAGCAACAGTCAAGAAAGCAAAAGACATATTACACTGGGCAAATCTACTGCTAAAGACTTCTTTAAAAACTTAAAAAGCAAAGATGTCACTTTGAGGACTAAGACGTGTCTGCTTTAACCCATGGTCTTTTCGATCATCTCATATGCACGTGAAAGCAGGACAATGAATAAGGAAGACCAAAGAAAAATTGATGCATTTGAATTATTGTGTTGGCGAAGAACATCGAATATACATACCGTGGACTGCCAGAAGAATGAATAAATCTACCTTGGAAGAAATATAGCCAAAATGCTCCTCAGAAGGGAGGATGATGAGAATTCATGAATGGACATGTTATCAGGAAGGACCAGTCCTTAGAGAAGGACATCATGCTTGGAAAAGTAGAAGGTCAGTGAAAAAGAGGAAGACCTTCAGTGAGATAGACTGACACCATGGCTGCAAGAGTGGGCTCAAACAGCAACGATTGTGAAGATCGTGCAGAACGAGGCAGCATTTCATTCTGTTGTACACAGGGTCTCTATGAGTTGGAACTAACTCTATGTCACTTAACAACAACATCTGTGATTATGAAACCCCACAGCTATTAGCACAAGCATGGCCCACAAATGTTGGCTGAATTGAATTTGAGTTTCCATGTTTGGGTGTCCCTTCCCTGTACTCTCATGGGCAGTGCTCAGTGGGCCTCTGATGACAGGGCCTCTGAGTGCTGCTCTCCCATCCTTACAGACTCTTCATGGCTTTAGAGTAGGCCACTTCACAGGCACCCACGTTCTTAACAGGAATTTGTGAATTTTTACTGAGGTTAAGATTAAATTAATAACAAATTCAAACCAGATCTGTTTCCTAATTATCATTGGAGGTGGAGACAAGTCAGAAGTGGGGCAGAGTCATCTTAGTGATTTCACTCACACTGTGGAGAGTCCCGGGTTCTTTCCCTCCCACCTCCCATCCAAGTCACTTCCTGCTGAGGTAAGCCATGGTAGGATATATTGTGCTGTCTGTTTTGGTATAATTTTTACAGTTATTCTTAGTCCATTAAAGCTCTCCCCCTCCCTATAAGTGTACATTGTTAGCCTTGGGGTTCTGGCTAACGTCCAATTTGAGCAATTAATTACATATCAATGCTCAGCCCTCCCTGTGGCTTCAGAGAAGGTGCATTCTTTGTCTTCCTCGGCAAGTAAATTGCTGATGGTGAAGCAGCTGTTCTTGCCTCCCCAGAGAAGAGGGGTTTCAGAAATGGTGAGAAAGCTTCCTGCTTCTTTGAGGGAGCTGCCTGCACAATGATTTGGGACAAAAGGCATCCCTGTGAACACGAGATGTTTTTACTGCCCAGCCTCCCAGCCATCCATCACTCTTCTTTTGAACCACTGGCTTAGCCCAGAACAAAATGGGACGTGATTTTCTTTTCTTGAAGAGCTGTTCCTGAATGCGATGGCTCCCTTTGAAGCCTTGTCAAGGGGATGTTTTTATTTTGTATTTGTTTTTTTCTGAAACCCCTTCAGCTAGCCTCACCTCCTACAGGACTTCACACCACAGCCTGGCATCATGTCCAAAGCCTAAGTGGCTGCCTTCACAGCTAACAAAAGATGAAGAGCGAACAGATGCAGATTATTCTCCTGGAATAAGTTGAAGAAATGAAAGGTGTTGTTTTCTTTTAGACTTCAAATAGCAAAAGCAACTAATATCCTTTGGAAAGCACAGGTGATAACACAACACCCAAATTCACTTTCAGAGGCTCCTCATGACATGATCTAACAAGTCAGAACTGTAGCAAGGGCAGTTATATCCTGCAAGTTATTTTGAAAAGGTATAGAGAATAACCCTTTCTAGAAGCTTGCTCTATGTTTCACTTGGCCCAAACAGTGCTGGATGGAATGATAATTGGATGTTGATGAAAAACGTCAATCATCATTGCATTGTGACTTGACTTATATTTGTTTAATGTTAAACTTTAAGTTGTGAAATAAACCATTCGGGTTAAGGAACGGTGATTGCATTCTCAAAACTTCATTCTTTCACTTATTAGGCAAGAGTGAGTCATTCCATATATCAAGAGGGCTTATTGAAAATTCCAGGATTACTTACACAGGTTGAAGCATTTGGCAGGTAAAGCAAAAATCCTTTTTCAAGCTGTTGTCTTTAAAGAATCCTTCCTGAAGCACATGATTTTTCTTGCAAGCCTACTGCTAACATTCTTATTGTCTAGGCTAGCTGTGTTTACATTTTACCAAGACAGATTGTCTCTATGGTTCTGGGATTAACTATCTTTTTCATTTCTCAGTGGCAAGTATCAGTCTCACAAACATACGTCTATACATGCTAACAGCTGGTTGTGCTCAGCCCCTTCACATATTTAGCCAACATGTAGGGGAAACAGTATCTCCTCCTTACCACTTCATTCTTTCCCCTCTTGGGTCATTCCCTCAAGGAAGCATGGACAAATCCTCTCACTCTTGTTTTCACTAATCACAACTCAGTTAATATTTCATCCTCTATGTCTTTCTTCCATATAAACACACCGCCTCTCAGAGTTAGTTCCTGATGCCCTGCTCTTCCTCCTTTTCCATCATCCGAAGGAAATGTTGTCTCCATCACTCTTGCTTGTTGCATGGTCAGGGGCCTTATCTTAGCCTGATATTATAAATTCATTTTTTAATGTCTCCCTCACTAGACTGTAAATGACATGAGGGTAGTACCCTTGTCTTCATTGTTTCAACATTTTTCCCACTCTACAGCATAAACCCAGTTGCCATCAAGTTGATTCTGGCTCATGGCAGTCCCATGTATGTCAGAGTAGAACTGTGATCCATAGGGTTTTTAATGGTTGATTTTTTGGAAGTAGATATCCAGGCCTTTCTTCCAAGGTGCCTCTGGGTGGACTCAAACTGCCAACCTTTTGCTTAGCAGCCGAGTGTGTTTACCATTTGTACCACCCATTGTCTAGTATGGTGCCTGGAAAAAGACATATTTTCTGGATAAACAAATAAACAAATCACTAGAAAAACTCCAGGTACTTTCAATTTCCATTATTTAAAAAACAAACATTTCCTCAAATATCAACAATCAAGATATTTATACTACACATGGGAATGCAAATGTAATTCTTCATTTGATTTTTTTCGTTTTTTATGTTGCATTAATTAGGAGCGCTTTGACACTATGTTTTCTTCTAACATATATTTTTACGGAGACAGACATATGTCAGTTATATAGCACAGCCGTCTAGGTTTTTGTGAGCTACCTAGAAGGTAATCATTATCTCTAGCATCCTTTTGACACTGAAAGAGAACTTATTGAGTCAGGCATCAGCCTAAGTGCTTTTGCATATTTTAATATATTATATTCTCACAATAGCTATGTAAGGTTGATATTTTTAATAATCATAGTACAGAGAAAGAAAATAAGGATCAGAGAGGTGAAGTGGCATGCCCAGGGTCATGCAGCTCACTAATGAAATTGTCAGGAAGATTGGTATAATTCTGAAGTGCATGTTTTCCATGTTACATGAGCTGCCTTAGAAATAAATGTTCTGAGAACAAACTATTTGCAAAGAAGACTGCCTAATAAAGTTCTATTCCGGATTAATGGGATCAACCTGATGAAACTAGACAAGAAAAGCTGGACAGATTAGTCAACAGCTGAACAAAAACTTTTGTTCACCAAATTGGCTCTCAGTTTGCAGCAACAAAATTAAAGTTTTTCTGTGTAGGTAAGTACACCTGCATTTAACCAAAGATATGCAGATCTGCTATGAGTTGATTATCAATTAAAACCAACAATTCAAATTTGATGATGTGGAAGGTCAGAGGCTGGGGTCAAGGCTGGTGAGAAACTATCTGAAGAATAGTAGGATCCTCAAAGAGTGGTGCAGAGCCCCTGTTAAATACCATCTAGTAACAACCCTGAGTAATAGGGGTTGAGAAACATTGAAAAAAACACAACTACTATGAAGGCACTACCACCTGTCTGTTAGTTTGTCCTACTGGTGGCTTGCAAGTTGATATGATGCTGGAAGCTATGCCACAAGTATTTCAAATACCAGCAAGGCCTCCTACAGTGGGTGGGTTTCAGTGGAGCTTCCAGACTAAGGAGAAAGTTCTGGCAACCTGCTTCTGAAAATTGGTTAATGGGAACTTTATGAATCATAACAGAATGTTGTACAATACAGTGATGGAAGATGAGCCCCCAGGTTAGAAGGCACTGCACAATAGCCACAATAATAGAATAAAAAAATATCAGCAATCATGAAGATGGTCAAAGACAGGGCAACATCTCGTTCTGTTATACGGAAGGTCGCCATGAGTCAGAGGTGACTTGACAGGAACTAGCAACAACATGAAGGTAATTTTGCCAGCTTAGCTAATTGCATCATTTCTGTACAGGGGAGTGTTTGATAGACCACCAGCTGTGTGATAGCTTTTGTTCCAAAATCTGTTAAAAGTGCTACCTATCATTTTCCACTTGGGGAATGAAATATCTTTCTGACTCTGCAAACAGTCTAAATTTTTGAACTTTAAAAAGCAAACACAGGTGAAATCAGCAAGAATAATCTCTTTTCCTGGCTGGGACTTCGTGATACATGATGCCAAATTGATTGAATTTTTTCAAATGTCCATCAGTTATTTCAGCATTCTCCATTCACAGTTAAAGGCAGAATGGATTTGATTAGAGAAAACAGTGTCCAATGATTCATCTTTTTTTTAGGCTTCATGCAGGCAGGAACGTTTTTAAATGATCCAACTAAAACTGTTTACATACCAAATGCCTTTCTTTCACCTTGGGATTTCAAAGAGTTTATAATCTTTCTTTGTGAGTTGATTACGTCTCACAACTTCACCAAACACTGTATTACAGTATCCCAGATGAACCAGCAGAATAGGCAAGGTTTCTTGTGTGGGTTTTCTTTGTGTTTGAGATTAGTTAATAAAGAAATAGCGATGCCATTTATAAACTTTTTTTTTTTAAAAGTAAACTTTTTATTTTGGAATAATTAGATTTATGGAAAAGTTGCAAAGATAGGACAGAGTTTTTGTACCCTTCACTCAATTTTTGCTAATGTTAACGTCTTATGGAACCACAGTACGTTTGTCAAAACTAAGAAATTAACACCGGCACATTACTGTTAATTAACCTACAGACTGTATTCGGATTTCATCCAGTTTTTCCATTAATGTCCATTTTGTGTTCTAGAATCCAACCCAAGATCTTCCTTTCTATTCAGTCCTTAATGTTTTTTCAGTCTTTTCTGGTTTATGATATTTTCTCAGACTTTCCTTTTTTTTTCATGACCTTGACAGCTTTGAAGAGTACTGGTCAGATATTTTGAAGAATTTTCTTCAGTTTGAATTTGTTCCATCTTTTTTCTTATGGTCAAACTGAAGTCACTTTTTTTTTTTTTTTGGTAAAGAACACCACAGAAGTGAAGTGCCATTCTCATCACATTGTATCAGGGGATACGTGCTATTAACATGACTTATCAGTGGTGATGTTAACCTTGATCACTTGGTTAAGGTAGTGCTTTCCAGATTTCTTCACTGTAAAGTTACTAGTTTTTTTTTTTTTTTCAACCTTAAATCCTAAACCTAGTCCACACTAAAAGTGGAAAAAAAAAAGGGGGCATTAAATTGTAGGACGAAGTATTATTTGGAGTTCTTCTTTAAGGAAGACTTGTCCCTTTCCTCCCTTTTATTTATTTATTCAATCACTTATTTATATCAATATGGGCTCATTTATATTTATTTTATACTTTGGGTAATAATCCAATACCATATTATTTATTTTATTGCACAAATTGTTTCAGATTGGCTCCTGTGAAAGGGCTTGCTTTTAAACGACTTAAAAAAAAAAATTATTCTTCAGTATTTTTTGTTCAGTTATACAATCTCCCAACATTTTGGAGTTTTTTTTTACAATGCCAAAGGCACACACTGTGAAAAGAAAATATTAACCCATATTTGTTGAATCCCTACTATTTTCCAGGGGCTTTTAGAGATTAGCCCATTTAATCTTTAAAGCAGTCCCAGAAGATAGTATTATACCTCTTTAAGAGATGAGCTAACTGAGGTGCAGAGAAAAAAAAACTAAAAAAAATATATTATTATTATTATTATTTTTTTTTTAGTTTTTTTTGCTACCTTAAAAAAAAAATTTTTTTTTTTTTTTTAGGTTCCCCAAATTAGTGTGTAGCAGAAAATTGTACTGTTATATTCTTTGTGAAAAATAACAAATATTCTCATGGGAGGCAGTGTCTGTCTGAAAATTTAAAGATCTGATGATTACCAGCAAATGTAGTAGGAAAACCATATCTTGACATCAAACAAATTTAAATCCTTTCCGTTGCCAGAAATTCCTGATGCTTTTTGGAAACCTGGTGGTGTATTGGTTAAGAGCTATGGCTGCTGACCAAAAGGTTGGCGCTCCTTGGAAATCCACCAGGTGCTCCTTGGAAACCCTATGGAGCAGTTCTACTCTGTCCTACAGGGTCATTCCGAGTCAGAATCGACTTGAAGGCAGTGGGTTTTGGCCCCACTCAAAAAAAAAAAAAAGATTCCCTGATACACTTTCTTAGCATCCAATTATATTAAGCACACAAAAACACAAAGCTACACACATTTGTTTTGTCTGCAGTTTAGTTAATTTCTGGTACGCTCTAGTTGGTGTTTTTGTCTTACACCCCTGTATTTGTTTTATACCCTTATTTTTTAAGTTTTACTGGTGCTTTTCAAATACGACTTAGTAGAGAGCACCATGATTTGCCAGCACCACCTTCCCCGTTTCTAAGAATGGCCTATGGCCTTCTAGGGAAAAAACAGTTATTTCTTGTGAGGAATTAGGATAATAATAAATTTACCACTTTCATATTAATATAGTATATATTATACTGACACACTAACATACACAGTTGCAACTGAAGCTACTTTCTGGCAATAGCAGATGGCAGAGTTATAGAAGGAAGGTCAAATTTTAGAGATAAGAATTGATGGGCAAAGAGTATTATGCAGAACTAGATGATGCTAAATTCATGTTTTCTTTGTTCAGAAATATGCAAATGAGAAAAAGATAGTTTATATTAGAACAAGAGAGATTTTAGTTGACTGTAAATAAATAATGAAAATGCTTACAAAACAGGGAAACTCAACAGAGAGTAGTGCCTAGGGTCTTAAAAACTTACAAGGAGTTACCCGAGATGCAACAATTGGTCTCTATTTGCCTAGAACTACAGAGAAAGAAAGAGACTCAGGAATCGGAGAAGGAAATGGTCTGCAGGTCTAATTGCCTCCATGAACTACTACGTCCTTTGTCCTGAGACCAGAAGAAATGGACGGTGCCAGGCTACCATTAATGAACATTTTAACCAAGGACCCAATAGTTAAATCTTGATCAAAAGGAGGAAAAAATGTGCAACAGAACTTCAAATTCTTATTGGAAACTAGACTTACTGGATACATTGAGACTGGAAGAACCCCAGAATCTATTGCCTGGAAACCATGTTTAAGCCTTGAACCAAAACTGTCTCATGAAGTCATCCTTAAACAATTAAAAAAAAAAAATTTAAACAATTTAGCTAATTTAATAAAGGACGTTCTCCTTGAGCGATGTACTCTTCTAAAAAAAAAAAAAAAAACCATATGAAATTAAATGGACAACAGTAACTCTAATACACAAATGAAAATTTTAAGGGGCAGAGAGTCTAAGTTAACAATGATGAAACAATACGGGCAGAGACAGGGAGAATGGTGACACAAGGTGAATGAACTATGCCTGTAAAAATTGTTGAATAAATCTATTTTCACCAAAAATTAAAAAAAAAAACTGGGCAACTCAAATGTAATTCTCTCATAGTAAGCAAATAAACTAAACTTTATAAGGTACTTCATGGATTGAATTATGTCCCCCCAAAAATGTGTGTATCAACTTGGTTAGGCCATGTGTGGTTGTCCTCTATTTTGTGATCGTAATTTTATGTTGAGAAGATTAGGGTGGGATTGTAACACCTACCATTACTTAGGTCACCTCCATGATCCAAGGTAAAGGGAGTGTCCCTGAGAGATAAAAGGAAAGGGAAGCAAGGAGAGAGCTGGGGACCTCACACCACCAGGAAAGCAGCACCAGGAGCAGAGCGCATCCTTTGGACACAGGCTCCCTGTGCTTGAGAAGCTCCTCGACTAGGGGAAGATTGAGGACAAAGACCTTCCTCCACAGCCAACAGAGAGAGAAAGCCTTCCCCTGGAGCCTACGCCCTGAGTTTGGACTTATAACCAACTATAAATTTCTCTTTGTTAAAGGTATCCACTTGTGGTATTTCTGTTATGGCAGCACTAGATGACTAAGACAAGGTATAAGAATTTTTTCTTACGCTTCACTAAAGAAGACATTCAAGTAGCTAACAGATACATGAAGAAATGTTCATGATCATTAGCCATTAGAGAAATGCAGATCAAAACTACAATGAGATTTCAT
The DNA here is from genome assembly GCF_030014295.1 of Loxodonta africana. NCBI lineage: Eukaryota > Metazoa > Chordata > Mammalia > Proboscidea > Elephantidae > Loxodonta > Loxodonta africana. Next base: position 78,166,738 of record NC_087345.1, on the reverse strand, counting down.
CTCACTCCAACAAGGCTGGCATTAATCCAAAAAACACAAAAGAATAAATGTTGGAGAGGCTGTGGAGAGATTGGAACACTTATATGCTGCTGGTGGGAATGTCAAATGGTACAACCACTTTGGAAATCAATTTGGTCCTTCCTTAAAAAGCTAGAAATAGAACATGATCCAGCAATCCCACTCCTCAGAATATATCCTAGAGAAATAAGAGCCTTTACACAAACAGATATATGCACTCCCATGTTTACTGCAGCACTGTTTACAAAAGCAAAAAAATGGAAGCAACCAAGGTGCCCATCAATGGATGAAGGGATAAATAAATTACGGTATATTCACACAATGGAATACTACGCATAGATAAAGAACAGTGAGGAATCTGTGAAACATTTCATAACATGGAGGAACCTGGAAGGCATTATGCTGAGTGAAATTAGTTGCAAAAGGACAAATATTGTATAAGAACACTAGTATAAGAACTTGAGAAATAGTTTAAACTGAGAAAAAAACATTCTTTTGTGGTTATGAGAGGGGGGAGGGAGGGAGGGTGGGAGATGGCTATTCACTAATTAAATAGTAGATAAGAACCACTTTAGGTGAAGGGAAAGACAACACGCAATACAGGGGAGGTCAGCACAACTGGACTAAACCAAAAGCAAAGAAGTTTCCTGAATAAACTGAATGCTTTGAAGGCCAGTGTAGCAGGGGCAGGGGTTTGGGGACCATAGTTTCAGGGGACATCTAAATCAATTGGCATAATAAAATCTATTGAGAAAACAGTCCACATCCCACTTTGAAGAGTGGTGTCTGGGGTCTTAAATGTTAGCAAGCAGCCATCTAAGATGCATCAATTGGTCTCAACCTACCTGGATCAAAGGAGAATGAAGAACCCAAAGGACACAAGGTGATTACGAGCCCAAGAGACAGAAAGGGCCACATGAACCAGCAACTACGTCATCCTGAGACAAGAAGAACTAGATGGTGCCCAGCTACAACCGATGACTGCCCTGATGGGGAACACAACAGAGAACCCCTAAGAAGCAGGAGAGCAGTGGGATGCAGACCCCAGATTCTCATAAAAAGACCACACGGAGACTAGAAGGGCCCCAGTGGTCATGGCTCCCAGACCTTCTGTTGGCCCGGGACAGGAACCACTCCTGAAGCCAACTCTTCAGACACGGATTGGACTGGACAATGGGTTGGAGAGGGATGCTGGTGAGGAGTGAGCTTCTTGGATCAGGTGGACACTTGAAACTATGTTGGCATCTCCTGCCTGGAGGGGAGATGGGAGGGTAGAGGGGATTAGAAGCTCACAAAATGGACATGAAAAGAGAGTTAAGGGAGAAAGCGTGCTGTCTCATTAGGGGGAGAATAATTGGGAGTAATTTTTTTAGCAAGGTGTATATAAGTTTTTGTGTGAGAGACTGACTTGATTTGTAAACTTTCAATTAGAGCACAATAAAAATTATTTTTTAAGAAAGAATTTTTTCTCTTAAAGACTCCCAAATTCAAATAAATAAATATGTCTGACCAGCTATTAAGTTCCAGGACCTTTTAAGGGACTTTAGAAATAACACAGATAAAATAGACTTCGTGCTTAAGGAGATGTGTAAGCTTTTAGCAGAATCACAAGCATATAGGAAATTAACACAGAATTTTAACCTGAATTGAATGTATGTCTCAATCAGCATGAGCATATAGTAATATTCAGTATGTAGTTGTTACAAAGAAGAACACTTTAAATATCTTAATTTCAAAGCATGCTGGGGATCCAATGTGCCTGTTGATGTGCTTGTGGGGTGCAGTGTTATTGACAACTGACCACTGAGTCAGAGAAGTTGTATCACATGAGTGAAGGAGATTTCTAGGATGGAGATGAGGGCTGACTGACAGAGAACTGGTACCTGGCTACCAACTTCCCACTTTTCAGCTGCAAGAGAAATATGCATTGCCATGCTTGTGGTTGGCAGTGAATGTCACTATTGATAGAAAGTGTGGCATTGGCAACTGGCTTATCCATTTAAAAAAATTTAAAAAAAGCTCACATCCCTTCCTTGGTATGCCTGTGGGTTTCTGCTGGACTCTTGTCCCTGGTATAGATATTCAGCTTACCTGAATATGAGGAATTTGGCAAGTTGACTTCTCAAAGACAGTTTTCATTCTCTGATTTTAGAATTTAAAGTTCATTTGATTCCTTTCCCATTTCATTATTAAATTGTGCAACATATTATGGTTGGAATTAAATAAGAAAATAGTTTCTGGACTGTAGCAATTTACAGTAAATAGGGATGATAGACATATGCATAATAACTTACAATGTAATATAGAAGAAATAATGATTTTAAGAACAATTATACATACTATTTTGCAGAAGCATGGAAGAGGAAGACCCTAGAGAATGACTTTACAAAAAGAATATTTGAGATTCCATTGTCTAGATCAAATTTCTCTGCTATTGGAGCTCTCAGTCTCATGTCTCATATATAGGACCTAAGTCAATCCCATAAACAGTTCAATCATTTACTGATTACTTGGGACAGAACATTTCTTCGGAAGAGAAAATTGACTGAACTGTCTGATTTAGTCTAGTCCTTCTGTAATCTCCTGGATTTCTTCCAGAAAGAGTTAGATGGCATATTTGCAGACATGCTCATTCTTGCTGCATTGTTTCCTATTTACCTTTTCCAAACTGAAAATGTATTCAATTAAGTTATGTTACACCATCAAATCATCGGCAGTTAGGTCATGGATGGTGTGTAGTTTGTTTTAACAACCAGTATTCCAGGCCAGACCACTTATACCAGGCCAGCACAGACATGCTTCTCATTAGCTCAAAAGGAAACACACTGTATGTTGAGCTAACCGAATTTCCACTCACTGAAGTTTGCAGCAAAATCAGCCTGAAAATGGCCTCAAGGGGACCTCACTTCAGATTTTATTAAAGTTCATCAACTACATTATTATGCAGATACATAAAAATAGATTAACAGCCATAAAAGAATGACTCATGTTTATTACCTTGAAGAGTAATTGCATAAGGCTCAAAAAAATGAAGCATTGCTCAAACTTAATATAGTTGAAGAGAACTACTTCCTCTGTCAGGCACAGCAGAAATATGTTTTTGGTAGAACACCAAATTATGTCTATTAGCTGAGCTATTGTCATATTCAATTTGCTGATGATTTTAAGGAAATGAGAGTCAAGATTAAATCCAGGAAAACGATCATACTTACAGAATCTTTCCTCCTTTGTGGCTAACAACCAGGTGACACATATTAGTGGTCTTGTAGAAACTATCCAAATATTTTTGGCCAACAAAGTTCAATCCAATAGAAAAACCCAAAGGGCAAACATATTCACATCTATGTATAGGAACACCTGAAAATTAGCTGTCCATTAGCCAATCACTTGTTTCCTGTCCTTTGAAAGCAGATGCGGGCCTGGCCAGCTGCTAACTTTTGCAAGGCCTGGGGGACCAGAACAAATGGAGGCCCTCACACCACGTAAGAAATAGAAAAGGCTAATTGATTTATCAATCTTTCTCTCAAATAGCATGAGTGAAATAGATCATTCCATAATGAAGTATTGTTTTCTAGTAGTTTAACCAGTAAACTATTATAAATTAAGCTTGAAAAAAAAAAAATCAAGCTTACAAACTTGTAAATATAAATGCTTTATTTTTTACATTGACATATCTTTATAATGACAAAAACTTAAACACATGTTTCAGTTATGATTTTAATATGATTGAAAACAGGCAGAATGTGAGACACATGAATTTAATTATTATTATGCAGATATGGGTGTTCTGTTGATGAGCTGGCAAAGCTTGGAGTAATAAAATAGAGTCTTACATAATTCATAAATTATTATATATTTACTCCATAAAATGTACTTTTGTGTTTATTTCAGCACAACCACTAATTATATAATTATAAACAAAATTTTTTTTCTAACTTATGCTCTATTTTAATCATTTCCACAGCATATACAATTTGACTATATCTTCATCAAAATATAAATGAAGTAAAATGTAATTATTTTCAATGCGGATACTATGTGAATGCATTATCATCAGAAACATAAATTAAATGTAAAAATTTTAAATAATTTTTCATAAAGGATTTTTTCTTAAGTATGCAATATCATCTAATAAAAAAATGCAAACTAATGAAAATTTTAAAAAGCCTACATAAAATTATTTAAATAAAGCTAACGTTTTGGAAAAATTTCATCAACTAATTAATTTTTAAATAAAATGATTTATAATTCTTGTGTTCAATGTTCATCTACTTGTCTCAGTAAAGAATCAGTATCATACTTCGTGAATATCAGATTTAGGTATAACCAAAAAAAAAAACCCAAACCCACTGCCTGCCATCGAGTCGATTCCGACTCATACCGACTTAGGTATAAAAAAACCAAAAAAAAATTGGGTGTAGATAGATATAAATATGTATACAAGTTTAAGAGTAATATGAAGAGTTTAATATTGCAAAATGTTCCTCAGCTGCCCAACAAACTTGTGAATACTGTGCTAATTCACATACAAATGGGTTCACAAATTGGATCCACAAATTGGAACATGAAGATAAGCAAGTAAATGGACACTCAGGCCTGCTGGGAACCAGTACTTCATTATGCAACAATCTGTTTATACTGTTTGAGAGGTTTTCAAATTCATTTGCCTTTTCCCTTCCTTAAACATTTTCACTACTCTTTTACCCTTCTTGCACCACTCTCTATCAACCACAGCTTCATGACATTCATATGTAGATGCCTTTTATACTAAGGACATAGTGAAGAGATGAGGACAAGTATTTCCCAGGTGACTGATTGGTGTTGGAAACAGAGTGGATGTACAGACTCACAGCATGTGCTGTGAAGGCCCTTACTGCCAGACCCTGAGTTACAGAGGTGCTCACGTGTTCTTTAGTAAACATATATTTTTGTGTGTCTTTTTTGTGGTGTACATGGCTATGTTTTTGTGTTTGCTGTATGTGAGGCCCGTGAAGACTGAGGACCAGGGTGGGGGCTCACGTTTGTCTCCTGCCCATGTTTAGGGTCAGTATTGCAGATATTCTCTGGACATTGACTCTTGTCTTTCTATAACCAGTAATAATAATCATATAATATATTTTTTTATAATAATCATATAATATAATCATGTAATATAACCAATAATAATAATAATCCAAAAACTGGTATCAGCATAATGGAATCACATCACTCAATAAAGTTAACCAAGTTAATCAAATTCAACTTTTCAAAGAGAAAAATAATAATTTTTAATAATGTTGAAAATGTCTTGTTAACCACTTAATGAGCTTGTGTCCCATCCAGAGTGAACTTCAGTTGTGAAATGTGAATATGTGATTCTCTGTCAGTCCAGTTTCCTCATGCCTCACAAAGTATGAGCATTTCCTTATTCTGATTTGGGTAGAGTTTAAGATATATCTAGATACCTCTCCATGTCCATATATCAGTCTACCTACCTATCTGCATATCTATCTACTATCTACCTGTGTATCCACCTGTTATGAAATTGTATCTCCCAAAAAGATATGTTGAAGTCCTAATCCTTGGTACCTGTGAACACGATCTTGTTTGAAATAGGATCTTTGAAGACATCATCAGTTAACAAGAGGTCATACTGGAGTAGGGTGAGTCCTAACCCAATCTGAGTGGCATCTTTATAAATACGAAGGGATGCAGATATTCAGATAGAGGAATGAGGGGCATGTGAAGACATATCTACAAGCCAGGGGAAGACTGGGCCTACCAGAAGTTGAGAGAAACAGGAGAGGATCCTTCCCTCGAAACTTGGGAGGCAACATGGTCCTACCAATGCATTGATCTGTACTTTTAACTATGAGACAATAAATTTCTGTACCCAGTTTGTGATATTTTGTTATGGTAGCCCTGAAATGAGTACACTATCTATATCTATCATCTATTTATTTCATAAAACATGGTTCTTGAACACAAATAAATTAATACACCTTGCGCTCTACCGAAGAGACAGCCATCTGTTCAAATATGCATTGTATTTAATTACTACTGTGTAAACTGAATATCGTGTCTGAACCCTATGAACATTCAAACACTCATTTCCCTTCTGACTAATACAATCCAGAGATTTAGGCTATTATAGACTCTGCCACTGGTACTGGTTAAGTGGATGAACAGTCATTTCCTTATTCTCGTTGTATTGTGAGAATGCATGAAATGTGTAGTTGTGATTTCCAAACTTTTTTTTTTTTCAAAACTATTCTTTGTCCATAACGTTTATAGGGGAAAATTATCAGAAAAAAAGAAAACAAAGTCATAAATATTTGAAAAAAATGTGTGCTGTATAAAATTTTATAAAACTAAAAAAAAAAAAATAAAACTAGCTTGTGACATTTAGCCTATGTTTTAATTTCTCTCTTTTTTGGAGAAAGGTAGGCAATGCTCTTTGCCTAATCTGCATGATGGACAGGGAATGTAACTAGCATCGCTTACAGCTCTCGAGCAGTCTCTTTGCATCCTTAGGGAGGTAAACACACTTGGAGAAGTGCTGGGTAAGTGTAGACATGGGGACTGTAGAACTGAGAACAAAAGAACCTTACCTCACGCCAGTAGACAGAATTATGAGTGTTTGCAACAGGTCCTTTTGAAATACTTGATATGCAAAAAGTAGAATATATTATTTTCTTAATTTCTGAAATAGAATTAATATTGGACTTTAAGACCACAGGATTTGAAATAAAGCGTCCTGAACTTAAACATGGGTTCCACAGTTTACTAAATGCTTGGTGTCGGGTGATCTACTTAATGTCTGGAAGCGCCAGTTTTGTCATTTATAAAATTGGCACAATAACTGTCGATTATAGAATTCCTCTGAGGATTTATGGGATAGTGTCTGCAAAGTGACTAGTACATTGCTTGATATGTAATAGACACTGAGCAAATGGAACCTACTATTCTTTACCCTATTTCACAAAAATTCATATATATATATATATATATATATATATATATGTATTCTGGAGTCCTGAGTGATGGAACTGGTTAAGCATTTGGCTACTAACTGAAAGGTTGGCAGCTCAAACTCACCCAGAGGCACCTCAGAGAAAGGCCTAGTGATCTACTTGGAAAAAATCAGCCTTGAAAACACTTTGGTGTGCATTTCTACTCTGCATCTCATGGGATTGCCATGAGTTGAATCGACTTGATGGCAACTGTTTTTTTTTTTTTATTAGACATTATTTTACTGAAAATTTAAAAAATGAAGATTTAAAAAAATAAGTTATGTCCATGAATAACAGGTATATTTTCAAATATCATCTGCCTGGCATAATTTTGGTTTGACTGCTGCTACTGCTTTCTGACAATTTTGTTACAGTTGCAATATTTTGGGGACACAGAGAAAAATCTGTGCAGGGTTATTCCTGCTCTGTCATAAGTACTGCCTTTCTTCTCTCTATTTTGAATGGCTAAGATGTAAGTCTGTGGGGAACATTATCCCAGAGCAGAGGCACCAGTAGCATCCAACGCTGGTCATGTCACTTCACACTCCTTCTTCTCTAAAGCAGTACATGTGAGTCTGTCAACAAACGGAGAGCTTAATCACACACTGTCTTGGAGTAAATGTGCAGTATATTTGCTGAAGTACCAATTCACACAGTAGGTTTTAACCTATTCATTTTTTATCTTTCATCAAAAATCACCACCACTGTGATAATTGGACCACATGATTGAAGTAATTGGCGTCACCAAATTGTTTGTTGTTAGGTGCCCTCGGGTTGATTCCAACTCCTAGGGACCCCACGTGACAGAGGAGAACTGCCCTGTAGTGTTGTCTTGGCTGTAATCTTTGTGGAAGCAAATCGCTAGCAATTTCTCCGGAGGAGCCACTGGGTGGGCTCGAACTGCCAACCTTTTGGTTAGCAGCTGAAAGCCTAACTGTTGGTGCAGCTAGGGTGCTTTCCACCAAATTGTACGTGTGAAGAATGTCGAATTGAAAAAAACGTTGTTTTAAAGTATATTTTTACAACAGTAGAAAAAAATAATTTTATATAAATGGGGGGAAAAATCAGCACTGTTGGCTGATAGTTCCTCCCATTTTGGCCAGGACAGGTCAAATTTTATGTCAAGTGTTAGTGTTGCAGACAGTGTCATGGTGCTCTCTCCCGCACAGGAAAACACTAGGGACAACCACAGTGTTTAGAAGGCTTATAGCACATTATTTTCTACTTAGCAGCCCTAATATTTAGGGTTCAGAAAGCCAATTAATACAGTTTACTGGTAAAGAAAGGGAATTAGGGTGGATTAGGATATAAATTCAGTGCAATTTTCTCTCTTCTGTTGGTGGTGAGAAAGACAGAAAAACAAGCTTAAACTGTGGCTACCAACACAGCGACAACCTACCCACAGATTGTTATGTAGATATTCTCCTTCAGAGGTCTTAACTCTTATAAAGATTTGGTGTAGGCAAGTCGTATCATTCTTGGAATGTTTCTTAAAACTACATCTTTTAAATGGCTTAAAAAGTGTCTCCTTTCACCAAAAGCACAATAAAATAAAATGCTTTTACTTTGATCTCTTCTTTATATCATTAAGACCATGTTTCACAAAAAGTTGGAATTACTAAGAAAACGAAAAAATAGAATATTTTTGCTCTATTTTACTTAAAGGAGGAGTAAAACTGATTCTATAATAAAATAAATAACTATAATAAAAACACCTATTTTTAATAATAAAGTCTATTGCACTTTAGTGTTTTAAAATCAAGTGCCTCAAAAATCGGAATACTTTTTCACAGGAAAATTTGAGGGCTATGCAAGATTGGAACCATTCCCGAAGCCATCTCTTCAGACAGGAATTGGACTGGACTACGAGATAGAAAACGATACTGGTGAGGAGTGAGCTTCTTGGCTCAAATAGACACACGAGACTATGTGGCAGCGCCTGTCTGGAGGCAAGATGAGAAGGCAGAGGGGGACAGGAGCTGGTTGAATGGTCAAGGGGAACACAGGGTAGAGAGGAGGAGTGTGCTGTCTCATTAGGGGGAGAGCAGCTAGGAGTACATAACAAGACATGTATAAGTTTGTGTATGAGAGACTAATTTGATTTGTAAACTTTCACTTAAAGCACGATAAATAAATTTTTAAAAAAAATTGAGGGCTATTTTTTGGGTTATATTGACTAGGCCTCATTTTGTCTATAGTGGACCTGAAATTCCAGCAGCTTCCAGCCCTCTGTTGCCTATTAAACCACCTGTGTAAACATGATCACAGAAACTGAGCAGAGACCAGAGAGGCAGATTAAAGAGGACAGCCTTATTGCTTGTCAGACTAATGCTATCACCAACAGCCTAGGTGCTCTCTCTCTTTTTTAAAATCACATCTCTGTTCCTTGAATAACGCGATTTAGCATTTATATAGCACACGCTATGTTATAATATTGCATATTTCCAGCCCAGTTCCCTTAAATGATTTACTCATGTAATGTACCCAGAACAACAACAAAACATGCTGAAGGGCAACAGGTGCTTAAAAGGGCCTTGAGGGAAACACGTCTGTCAGAATGTCATTATATGTTATAGACACATTATTTATTAATTTTTCTTTTCTGGTCCCTAGGTTAGAGTAAGCACCTGCAACCCACGGGTGTGGCTTTTTACAGGGTGCTTTTTTTTTTCTTCTATATTCTGGGTAGTTTTTGTTAAAGCATTAAAGCTTTGTGGCTGTGACCTCTTTTTATATACCCTCCCAGCAACTCTTTAGCTAATATGAACATAAAGAAACAGAGCTATAGAAACCATTTTTTTCACCACCTCTCCCACATGTTTTAAAATAATATTCCTATATCCCGGAGTGCTTCCCCCACTTATAACTCTATTTCATTAGTGCCAGGTTGGACCACCATACACTATGTATTTTCTCAATGCATCATAATTACAGAAAGACCCGTTTTATATAACTTTATGCAAGTTTTCCTTGAGATGAAAATTCAATGTGCTAACAACCCTTAAAATTTCTCATTTCCTTTGCCAGATATAATGATTTTGTGATTTTACACAAGGGGCTGCTATATAAAGAAGGTAAGACCGTTCTGAATGGATTATAAAATAATTCTCCATGCTGAATAAAGATCCATATGATTTTTACCTTCCTTGTATTAAGATTTCTCCTCTTGCACTTAAACACGTTTGTGCTTAGGGTAAATATGATCTCTGGCTTTAGATCTCTGGCTGACATGAGGTACAAAGATTTTTTTTTTTTTCAGGAAGAAAATGTGGTAAAAGGAATAATAGAGCCAAGTATTGTTGAGTGTTGGGGATATGGTCCACAGATGTGGGCTGAATGAGTAGGTCCTTGTGTATTAGCTTTTTAAAAATGTGTTCATCTACTTATTCAATTTCATTACTAGTTAGAAAATATCAGTAAGCACGTGTAGGCAAAATTGAATATATGTTCTTTCCAGTGAAGTTTAGCTCTAAAAGATACTAGTGTCAGATCACCAGTGTCCTTGTATAGGCTGCTGTAAGGGTGGACCACAGAAAGTGGTCAATAGTGTTAATAAGCAATCAAGAATTCTATCAATCAAGATATATTTGTCAGTTGCTGGTGTCAAAAGCCCAAGTCAAATTAACATGAAGAAATCAAGTGGTTTTTGTTTGTTCTTGTAACCCAAATGCAGGTAGCATAGGCATGGAGCTGTCCTTAGGGATGGCGGAGACCATCACCTTTAAGACTCTACTTCTTTGTGTGAGCTGGCTTTATTTTTTTCTGCTGCAGATGGGTTTTCTCCATGTGTGGTGGGAGCTCCAGACTCACACTCCTCCAGCTTTGTAATCTGAGAAGGAAGTAGTTCTTTCTCTTAGAGTTTTAGTTAGTAAATTCACTGGTGCTATAAATTTCCTGAGCCAATTACTCACACCTCCTCTCTTCCTGGGCTCTAAAGTAAAGAGAATAAACAGTAACAACTGATAGCACAGTTGGGATCAGTGCATAAGGTCAACCACCTCAAGCCAATAGACTGATTACAGAAGAGGTTTTACTCCTTCCTCAAACTTGGGTCTTATAAACACCTTCAATAGAAAAATTTCAGTCCACATATCTACCCAACTCCAAGAGGATCGGAAACTTGCTTCCTACATTTTTTGGTTGGCAGAAAGGAGAGGAGGAGGGATTCCTTTTGGTTAGGCTGGTCTTCAGACAGTAGGCCATGTGGACTCTGATTTTGCATGGTAGCAAGAAGGAGAAAAAGAGATCATTACGCTTCCTACAGATCCATAAGACAGGCAACAAGACAAGATGGAAAGACTATTACTTGCTTTTAAGAATAGTAATCCTGGGTGGCTCAAACAGTTAATGTGCTCAGCTACGAACCAAAAGGTTGGAGGTTCAAGATCACCCAGAGGTGCCTCAGAATAAAGGCCTGTCTATCTACTTCCAAAAAAATCAGCCATTGAAAACCCCATGTAGCACAGTTCTACTCGGACATACATTGAGTCGCTATGAGTCAGAGTCAAATCAATGGCAACTGGTTAATCCTACCACATGGCCCAATAAATGGGAATCTCTGACCAATTAGATTAGCCGTTCCTACTATGGTATGGAAGCATGATAACAGGAATGCAGAGAAGACCTGCTACTGTTCCCTCCATCACTGCCTTCTCAAGGGAGAGTGGTCATTCTATCTCCTTCAGTAATCTGAGGAGGGGAAGAAACATTTCTTCTTTCTTTCAACAATGAAGAGCCCTGAATAGTACAGGTCACATCACATACTTATCCTTCAATTGTTCATTGAGAGCCGGGGAATTGCACACCATGATTGACCCAATCTGGGTCAAATGTTCACACTAGTGGCTAGAAAGATGTCACAGGAACATTACCAGGGAGAGAGTGGAATATTTATAATTCAGACATGGCTTCCAATAGTTATTTTTTTTTTAGTCTCTACTATAAAGTTAAATGGGTAGGATAGAGGATTAAGGTGGACATTTCAACAGAGGAGTCAAGATATGCTAGATATCTGTTGCCACTGTGAGTGAGAGACACACCATGCCCAAGATTGTTAATGAAAATTAGGAAGAATTAGTTTTATAACTTTGAATCCATGCAAATGCTTTAAGAATTCTAGAGTCTAGAGAAAGCAGAAGGGTGAGGAGGATTTGTGAAGACATTTCTTTTGGGAAAGCTGTGGCCTTCTTGGGTACCTGCAGCTTCCAGCCCAAGGTGGGATAGATAAGAACCTTAATTTGTGGCTCCTGAAGTTGTGAGGATATTTGTACTGTTAGTTGCCCGGTGAGCTGTGCTAATGTAAAGCAGGTTGAGAAAGAAAATTGCTGCTGTTTTGGAAATTAATGTAGTCCTCTAAAATGGCTGGTCAAAATTACATACAATCCAGCTAATGGATACAGAGGCTATGATAGGAATTTTGGCCTGGAAACACTAGGGAGCAATTCAATTCTGTAACATATGGGATAGCCATGAGTCAGAGAGGACTTCAAGGCAATGGGATTGGACTTTTTTTTTTTTTTTTTTTAATTTCTCCATTACCTTACCTCTGCCCTCATCCTAGAAAATGTTGGCTGGGAAAGAGGATGATGATAGACATACAATTGTGTTCAACATTTTGGTTATTATTTGGGAATGGATAAGCAAGCTACTGAATTGAGACTGTGTTGGTAACTTAACGTGACCTCAGGGCTTTATTTTGTCTGAAAGTGACCGTAAATGACGTGTGCCTGCCAAAGTGTTCATCCAGTGGCAAGGCAAGGCAAAGCCTTTTCCCACCCCTTCCCCCAGCTCCCGCAATTAAAAAAAGGAAACAACTAAATCAAGCAAATAAAATAAAAACAAAAGCAAAACTTGCCTCTATGGAGGAGAATACTAGGAGAGTGGAAAACAATAATAAAAAAAAAAGGAATCTTAAAGACATCTACATATTGTGCCTGTTTAACATATCAGCTACATAAAACAATCAAGATGGCAGAATTTAAAGCAAATTTTTAAATTGACTTTAGAACTAAAGTTTATTTTTAAATGCAAATGAAAGATGGCACGTATATCCTGCATGTTTTTATATGTAAGAACAAAATTAGACATTAAATTATAAACACTGAGGCGGTGGTTGGTTTGTTTTTGTTACCGTCTAGGTAGAAGGAAGCCGAAATACATGGATTCATGGTTAGAAGAGTTGATCCAGTTTCAAGCACATCACTGAGAGTCAGACTCCCTTTTGCAATCTTGCCTTCTACCGATATGCCTTATAACGTTGGGCGATTCGCTTAGCTTTTTACATCCCAGTTTCCTCACCTATAAGTTGCGAGTGACGACAATGATGCTTCAGTTTCATGTGACAAGTATCTAATTAATGCCTTGAGATCTTGAAAATATAAAGTGACTTGTAAATATTACACGGTACTGCATGTACATCTCATCAGAATTACACCAGTTTACCAGCTGCCGTCGAGTTGATTAACATGGTTTTCAAAGACTGATTTTTTTCAGGAGTATATCGTTTTTTAGATCGTTAGGACTTTCCTCTAACATGCCTCTGGGGGGACTCAAACCTCTAAACTTTCAGTTAGCAACCAAGCACATTAACCATTTGCACTTCCAAGGACTCCACGAGGATTATAAGGTTGCTAAAAATTAAAAAAAAAAAAAAAAATTAATATTGCGTCCCTCTAAAATTGGAAAGACCATGCTCTAAATAGGAAATACCATATAGTGTATTGTTCCAGAATATTTTTTAAAAATATGCTTTAAAAGCTAAAAAGTTGGTTTTACATACACTTGATGATTTATGAGATAGTTAATTCAAAATAAAAACATGCTTTGTGTATTTTCAATAACAGTGATGTTAATTTCAAAGAGCTTACATATTTATGACTTTAATTGAATCACATAGTTTTGGGTTAGGAAGAAGAACTCTTAGCTGTCAACCAGTTTAGTTCCATCAGCCTCCTTTTCTACAAGTCTGGGATCTGAGCCCATGAGAGGCTCAATAACTTTCTCAGTTATTGGTTTCCTAATTCATCTGGTACTCATAAATTCTCTGTGGTAGGTAAGGGATTTTATTTGTTTTCTCAAAAAATGACTCACAGTGTCCTGAAGGTTTTAGAGAAAAATGTCAATTTTGAATTAAGAAACAGAGACAGTGGGATGAATCAGCTTGAACATATAATTTTGGACAGAACTGACAGGAAAATCCAGATTTTCTGACTCTTAATTTTGGTACTCTTTTCACTCCACTTAGGTCCAATTAATTGTTCTCATCATATTAGGCACCCAAATGAAGGTCCAAATTGTGTACCATGCAGATTTAAGTTGATACCACATATCTGGGGGCTGGTAGGGTTTAACAAAGGACTGGTTTTGCCTAGTTTGGCACTTGGTTCTGGGTGTTGGGTCCTCCAGTTTGGGGGCAATGACTTACATTCTTCAATCAGAGAGAAATTTGGAGTGAAGTAGTTTGATATGAAGAGGAATATTGGGTGTGTAGGTAAAGGACAACTGAGAGTCTTGTTGTAGTGCTTCACGTTTCTGGCCTCATTCTCTTTGAACCTGTGCCTGACATCTAGATGAAAAGGAGTTAAGACAAACCAACTACAGCAGCAACAATAACAACTAGGTCACAATTTCTTCATGAAACCAACAAAATAGTTGTATAGTGACTAAATCTGGTGTATAAATTTAGCGTGCTTCTTTCTGCTCTTTCAGATGCAGATAGTGATGGAATGGAAAGTTGGTTGCTCAGAGTGGAAAAGAGAGAAGCATTTTGCTGAGGTATTTGGATTATTCCGATGTTGATAGTGACTTGCATATATTCCACACGGTGCTGGGCAGCAAGAATGTATCAGCAGGCATCAGACACTATACATCACAGATGGAATCCATGACAATTTGGAAGCCAGGAGGCCATGTGGGAAAATAGAGGATGGAAGTTTGTGAAACACAACATAGACCACACCACCTCCTAGAAAAGGCAATGGAACAGAGGAAAGTGAACTAGTGAATTTAAGAATGAATTACTTAGTGATATAACATAATGCCTAACCTTCTGAACAAAGTAGATGCTTAGGACATTTCCAAATGATAGAATTTTTTTGTTTGTTTTCTGTAAATGAAAGTAGGCAACGAAATATTCCCTGATGGTTACAAGTCTGCTTTTTTACCGTCGTGTTCCCCACTTCTGGCCACTTCTTTTGCTCATCCATCTTCCAAAAACATTTTTAGAACCATTCATTGTTACGGTGCTCAACGTTAAGGATAAATATTATTTGATTAAAGAGGATCATTTATTATAGGTCTTTGCTATACACCACTGCAGTCTTTATAGATCATGGTCTTTATCACTAAATGACAAACTAGTGATCAATTACTTTCAAGTAAAAGGTAATTGTACTTTTAGATCCCATAGGTATATTTTCAAATATGCATATACCCATTTATGAACAGAAACATACAATCTGTGCTGTACTCTAGATATTGATAAGTTTGTACATACTTTTCAAAATCTTTGTGTGTAAAGCCATGCTGCTAAAACAAATATATTCTCAAAGAGTTCTATAAGCTATCAAAGCCCTACAAGGTTATCAGAAACCATGTGCAGCAATCACCTGGAGGCATCATAAAATAGTTGTTTAAATTAAACTTGTTTCTTAAAACTTGGGGAAAAATAACATAAATCTACATCAGATGGGTCATCGTGTGTCTTATGGAAAACAAGTTTTGTTTTAAATATGAAAATATTTTAGTAATATATCCTAAATACTTACATCATCAATACTTAGGGATCCCCAAAGGCTCTAGTATTCTATGTTATGTCTATTGGCCCAAGAACAGGCACCTAGCATATTAGAGACTTACGGATTATACCATGAGCTATGGTTTGACCCATATTTTAGCCGAGTCTATGCCATGGTACCAAAAAAAAAAAGAAAGAAAGATTGCCATCTGGTCGATTCTGACCCACAGCAATCCTATAGGACGGGGTAGAACTGCCCCATAGGAAACCATAGGGTTTCCAAATCTGAAAATCTTTATGAAGGCAGACTGGCACATCTTTCTCCTGCAGTGGGGCTGATGGGTTCAAACCACTGAATTTTCAGTTACCAGCTGAGAGCTTTAACCACTGCACCACCAGGACACCTTCCACTATTACACAGTGCCTTACAACTGGCTTTTATCCTGCATGCTTCTCAATAAAATAAATGCTTCTCAGTTACAAATAATTCAGCTTCATGTGGATTCAAATACCTCCAGACTTGACCCAACCTAAAGTCTTAAGAGACCTCCCAGATACAAAAATGCCTCTAGCACTGACTGCCACAGTGCCTGAAATTTCTATCATTAAACTCATTCCTTAAGATAAACTGATGGCTCATTTTAAAATGTGAGCGTATTTTACTCATATGAGGGTAGAAAGGGTAATGATTTAGCATTTTAAATTCATTACTGTCGGGGAATTATACCTCAGTATGATCACCCACTCATTTTCCCCCATTTCATGTTTTCCTGCCTAAGAATCAACTCTTGCTTCCCGTCTTCCTCCCTTTGCTCATTGGAGTGATAGTTTTCACCCAGACTGCAAGAGATGTATAGACAGAGAGGTAAAACAGCAACCCATGCTCAATTCCTTTTAGGGTGAACTGGCCACACAAAGCATGCTAAATAGGGAAAAGTGATTAAAATAGACTGTTGACAGGATGGAGAAAAGAGCATACAGAGAAGTTTCTGACTACAGATACTGGCTTATGGAGGGCAAGCCCAAGTAGGATACTACAGAATGAGACCCAAGACAGCTCCGGGGACAGCATGACAATACCAAGTGACTGAAAAAGGAGCCCCATGTGGATCTGGGGCTGGGAGAGCAAAATGCTAAAGACAGACTTAACCTACTTCATATTTTGAACTTTCTGGAGTAGACACGGGAGATATAACAGAACCAGGTGGAAGAAGGAGACAGGGGATTGAAAATATTTATGGGTGTGATAAGACTTGAGCATTTAAAGCCAGAGGTAGAGATGTGCAGACAAGTCAGGGTAGGCTGGGGGAGGGGTGTGAGCCAAAGAGGGGGTCTTAATAGTGTTTTCGAGGAGGCAGTGATGTCAGTGGTGCAGGTGTGGATTCAACTTAGACACCCTGTTCTGGTGGGTAAATGCATATTTTCTTTTACACGGCTGGGTTAGATTACTTCCCCTAGGTAATTCAATTAATCACTTGGAGAGCGAGGAGTAGAATTCGCCTCTCAAGGCTCTCATTTCACATCTGGAGCAGGCAAACCAGGCTTCCCTTTTCTGAAACACTTGCTTCTTTTTTTTTTTTTAAATCTTTTACAAATCAATGAAGTTTGACGCTTTTCACCGAAAAATTTGTGACGCCTTCATTCTATTTGTGCGATTTAAAGGTAGGCCAGTATTAGTATGTAAAAACACAATAAGTGGCTTTTCTAGTTGATCTTTCATTGAAGAATTTAAAATATCTACTAAAATTACTTTGATCCCCTCCCCTCCCCAGATTTCGAGCTATTATTCTGGGGAGCTGAAAAAAATGAGTTGCAGACTTGAGAAGGCAGTGTGTGGAGCTTAACTGCTGCATGACTGATTGCGTGATATATTGCTCTTTTCACTAATACCCACAAAGCAGGTAGAAGCATGGTAGACTAATTTGGTTTATATGTCCAGCTGTAAGGCTAGACACTGCATCATTCTTTTCAGAAACCAGTGACTTGAGGCATGTGGAACTCGTCGTCATGACAACAATAAACCAGCTATGAGTCGGAGTTTCAGCTCAGAAACTGCCTTGTCTCCATTACTTCCTGCTCATGACCTGACTTTTCTTACTCTCTGGGGCTGGAGGCTGGGGACTGGGGATTTATGAAAGATCTATTGAACAGAGCCCCAGTATATGTTTAATGCTTAAAATGTCTGGGTTTGAAAGTTTTGCTTGCACAGATGGCTGAAGGCTGGAAGGAAGATAGATCAATCATTGTTATGGCTGATGACACGGTTATAAGGGTCTACACAAAGGTGGGCTGATTTGGAAAATGGGAAAGGCAAGGTGAAAAGAACAGCTTGGAAGCATTTCTTTGAATAACATAAAAATAGCTCTTCCAAACAAACCTTATTTTAAACCTGTAGGGGAACTATATACCGACTCTGAGAGGACCTAACCAAAACAAAAATTAGTACACAAAGTTGGGGGTGTGTGTGTGTAAGCATTTTAAATTTGAAGAAACAATGAACAGATCTCATAACAATATTTACCAGTAGCCATTTTTGTGTTCCACGTGTTTAATAGATGTCATAGTGACTACTTTGAGACAGCATAATCCAGTGACCAGACTATGACACAGCTGGGTTCAATGACTGCCACTAAAAATCACTAAATATTGGGAAGTTGTTTAACTACGCAAAATCTCTGAATATTCAGTCGAGAAAGAGAAATTATATGATTTGTAGTGCAGGGTTGTTGAGAGAGAAAATGAGATAATGGAGAGAAAAGATTTAGCTCGGTGCCTGGGATAAACAATCAATAACAGGTAACTAACTGCCAGTGCTGATCCAGTTGTTGCTAGCAGGGTTTGTTGACTGATCAAAATCTGTCTTTCACATTCTACATTGTTTCAGAGACATGATTGTGAAGTCCACAATCCTTTTTTTTTTGTTTTGTTTTTTCTTTCTGGAGAAATGTTGTCTGGCTTCGCTATTTTGTCCATATAATCTGGATTGTAAGGAGGGTGGAACAGTAATAGCTGGGAAAGACAAGAAGGGCGGGGTGAGAATTGCCAACATAAAAGCTGATATGTCTGGAAACTTTTGTACCTTTTTACTGCTTTCTTATTTTTCACAGGAAGTCAGAAATTCCAGTATCACATTGGCCTGGTTCTATATGATTGCCTTTTCTTAATCTTCTAATTTCTGGCAAGTTACCCCCACCAACCAATACCCAAGCTCAAACCCAAACCCACTGCCGTCGAGTTGATTCTGACTCATAGCGACCCTACAGGACAGAGTGGAACTGCCCCATAGAGTTTCCAAGGAGCACCTGGAGAATTTGAACTGCCAACCTCTTGGTTAGCAGCCATAGCACTTAACCACTACACCACCAGGGTTTCTACCACAAACCAATAGACAGAGAAATAAGACGTGTATCAGGCCCCAGAGAGAAGCCAAATGCTTTCTTTCTTTTCCATGTACTGCGGAATTGAATGATTTATTTTCCCCAAAGATCAACTTCATAGTTTCATGATCATGTGGTTAAACTTCTTAGGGACTGAGATGCTACCCAGAGGTTGTGTTTTTCTCCAAGACCTTGTATAGCAGGGATCGCCATGCAGAAATCTGATAGAGTATATTCAGTTATGAGGTTTTATTTGAGGAGTCATGAATCATTAACTGATTATGTATTTTTTTTCTTATTTTAAGAAATTAATGGTGTTGCAACTAATTTAATTTCTTTGGATTGTTCCCAGGCTGGCAGTTACAACTTACAGTAATATAAGGTTTTTGTCTGAGCTATGTAATGAGATCACACTTTTATCTCAAAAAATTTGAGGGAAATAAATTTTCGTATGTGTCTTTTAGCATAAAATAGGTAATGCCCCTTGAGAAAAAGAGAAATGTATTACTTTTCTATAGTTATATTTTTATATCTTTTAAATTCATTTAAACTGAAATGACTAATATAAGCATTAGCAAACATGACACTTAAAAATAGAAATAAATACATATTGTTATAAAATTACTGTATTGCAAGTAAGGTAGAATGAATAACTTCTCTGGATACCACAAAGGGTAAGGAAAGGTCTAATGACATGCACATGAAGGACCATTACAATAACACTGCTATAAAAACAATTTATTTTTCATACCAAATGGGCTTACACTGATAGTTTTTCACTATCTGTTAATTAAATTTAGACAAAAATATAGCCAAAGTTTGGAAAATTTTCTGTTCTTTCACAAGAGCAGAGCTTCCCAATTTCATATCGGTTCTAGTGTTTCTTAGCTTTGAAGGGGATTTTTAAAAGCACAGGTCATTTTCTACTAAGTTAGGATGTTTAGTCTATGCAAAAGATAAATCTTTTGAAGACTCAAAGTCTTTAAACATGCCCAAAGGAAACAATCATCTTTCTAGGAGTTTCTTCCTGGAATATTTCTGTCTTTTCAATATTGGTATATTTTTGTTATTACTCACAAATGTTGCTGATAAAAGCATTTCAAGTAAGGAAATTGAAACAATGGAAAAATAAATCTATTCCCTAATATTTAACAGACGGCTGATTCATCAAATGTGGCTTAATGTTTATGAAATGCTTAACAGCAGAGAGCTCCAGTTTTTTCCTGGTGGACATATAGGAATATTAATGACGAAAGGCCAGATTCTTCCCCTTTGAATTCCCTACAGATCTTTCTTAAGCACCAGGGCAGAAGTGGAACCCTGGAATACAAATACAGTCAAAGTAAACCTGTACTCCAGAGATTGGTTACATGTTTTTTTAAAAACAGACTCAAGTTTGTGACTAATAAGTACAATAAGTCAACTGATCTGTAGATACTCCAAGTACAAGTTTTTCATTTAGCAACCACATTTCCTAACTTGAACTGGAACTAAAAACGACATATTTTCTAATTCACAACAGACTTTCTACAATGTTAAAGATGCTACTTGCAAAGATTCGTCATAATTCATTGTCAAGATCTGCCATACAATACCAAGTCTGGTTTATGTGTAGTCTACGTAGGTACGTATTGTGATGTCTTTTCATGTTCATGCACCTTTATTAAACATTATTATTTTTATTTTGCTCTGGAAAATTTCACATTATTTTCTGTATTTTTTTAATTATGTTTGTCTAGTGTTTTCACTGTTAAATGTGAAATACAGTGCCTTTTCCCTCTCTCACCAACCTTATCTTTTACATATTCTGATTATTCTTGAACTGGCAGCTTAAGGATAGATGCAAAAGTGATGAGAGTTTGATTTAGCTTTGGCTTTTATTATCGGATCCCCGCAAGGAAATAAAGCTTTGATCTACTTCCTTGGAAAGTTAATCCCAGTGATTATGTGGAGATGTGTGCACTGGTAGCTACAGGGATCTACGTCTTTAATCTCTTGGTGTTGAATACTTAATCCAGTTCGGATTCTTGGCAAAGAGATTTAAAGAAAGAACAAAATAATTACACGCTTCATGAGCTTTGTTTTCTGGAATGAATATTTGGTAGCTCTGCTTGCTCTTTTACAGTTTAATGAGGATGCTTAGAAAATTAGATTTGGGTTTACTTGGACTGATGTAAAAACTGATGATTTTCATGGTCTTCAACGCATACATTTTAAGTATGTTTCCACTATGGGGTAGTTTGGGTGGAGCTTTTATTATTCAGTTGTTTATTTCGGCAGAACGAAGGCTGAATAGAGAATATGCTATTTCTAGTAGAATAATTTAATACTCTTATGAAAAAGTATTAATTTTCTTTTATTTTTTAAACTTCATATGCTGGTGTTGGCCATAAATGCCCATTAAAATTAAGTATAATTGAGGCTCAGTAGGACACGTTCCCAAACCAAACACATTTATTTAAAAATAAATATATGAGTTTAAAAAAATGAGAAAATATGAGTTAGATTAAAATATATTTAAACAAATTTTATAAGTTAGTTCATTTACTAAGATAATACATATTATTTTTCAGATACTATTTCACATTATATACTATAATTTATAACTGCCTGTAGAAAAAAGGAGATGGAAAATAATCAAAAATCACCAACATTACATAAACATTTATCATTCATATTGTTTTTAAAACAGTGTATATAAGAGTATATCTACACATTAGTGTCTTTTCTAATTAACATTGTTTCTAAACTTTTTCTTTGTATTGCTTGGTATTATACAAAATTATAATCCTATACCTGTATAATATGCCATCAGCAGAGTACCATAATTTACTCAGCTCCTTCATCATACAGATTTTCCCCCCATATTTTGGATTATTTCCTTAAGGCAGTTCCTCAGATGTTAAATTCCTGATACAGGGATAAAAGTTACCAAGTTCATTTTCAACAGGGTTGTGTCAATTTCATATTTATTAATAATATATGAGATGACTGCTTTCACTTCATGATTACCTGCAGAGGGTATTATAATTTTAAATAAGTTTTGCTATTTTAATATTAGATAGCATTTTAAGCAAACTTTCTGAGTTCCCAAACACTGTACACAGCCATTTAAGCTCTTCCTGCAAAGAAAATAATATTTGTATTCATTGTAATTTCAAACTTAAGATTTACTCAAGAAGAAGCAGACTTATTTGTATCGAAAAATCTGAATTGTAGCAAAAGTTAGAAATTAATCCTGACATCAGGACAAGGATCAATAAAATTCTGCCCAGAATACCCCTTCACTCATTTTGAATTTAATAATTCATAATTTCAAATAAATTGATATATAAAACAATATATAATTTGATTTTTCCTTAGAAGTAATTTTTTGTTTCTAATATATTAAGAGTTTGACTATAATTCAAATTTAGGCATTTATGTTAATACATCACAAATAAGAGAGAGCTTTTTCCCTTCCTTTCTTCTTTCCTCCCTCCCTTCCGAAATGAAGCTCTCATTTTTTTACTGTGATTGAGGCCTCAAAATATGGTGACCTTTTTTAGTGTCTTTTAAAAATACAATTTCCAAATGAGATAAAATTTAAATCTTCTGTTTTTTTTTTTGGTAATGTATAGAATGGCAACTTGGCAATCATTGAATAAAAGGGTCTATGATATTTGGGAGAAGGCATATTTGGTTTTACATCTTATCAAAATGTACTTCTTAGGAATTCCTGAAAGACTCCATGAAAAATGTGCCATATTTTAAATGGATCCAAAATAAATGTTCATAATATTCTAAAAGTTATGTATTTATTTTTTCACTGTGCACACATGTAAATTAAAATGTATCATTTGAGGCTGTGTTTTTATAGACTCCCTCCAAGGGAAGAATTCTACCAGATGTTTTAAGTTGTACTAGCTTTGCCTTTTTTTTTTTTTTTTTAACAGTATTGATAAACTGTTCTGGCATGAGGTACACAGAGAAAAATTCGATTTGTAACCAGCTCTGAAAATTCCTCATCTTATCCACTCTGCCCAGTAGCAGTTCATAAAGGTGAGTGACCTTGGTAATTTCTCATGACTTAAAGAACAAAAAAAAAGTTTCCATCCAGGTCATGCCAAATCTGAGCTTATTCTTATTGACTCTCCTTTGTGGGTGACTTTTCGTTTATCCCTAGCTGCTCTTAAAATTCTCTTTTTATCTTTGATTTTAGCAAGCTTGATTATAATGTCTTGGTGACTTTCTTTTAACATTTACCTTATGCTCGATGAGCATCTTGGATAGATATCTTCTCATCTTTCACGATATCAGGGAAGTTTTCTGCCAACAAATCTTCAACAATTCTTTCTGTATTTTCTGTTATCCCTCCCTGTTCTGGTACTCCAATCATGATTCTTAAAGTTTCTTCATTTTTTAGAATTCTTTTATCTGATTTTTCTTCAAATATATTGGTGCCAAGTGCTTTTTCTTCAAGTTCACAAATACTGCCTTTCACTTGCTCAATTCTGCTCCTCTGACTTTCTATTGAGTTGTCTAATTCTGTAAATGTATTGTTAATCTTCTGAATTTCTGATTGCTGTCTCTCCATGGATTCTTGCAGCTTATTAAATTTTTCATTATGTTCTTGAGTTACCTTTTTAATTTCTTCAACTGCTTTATCTGTGTGTTCCTTGGCTTGTTCTGTGTA
This sequence comes from Loxodonta africana, assembly GCF_030014295.1. Lineage (NCBI taxonomy): Eukaryota > Metazoa > Chordata > Mammalia > Proboscidea > Elephantidae > Loxodonta > Loxodonta africana. The sequence continues at coordinate 78,142,942 of NC_087345.1, read as the reverse complement.
TTGCCTGATCTTCTTCTTAATTTCATTCCTGATATCTTCAAGAGTTCTGTATATTAATCTTTTGAATTCTGCATCCAGTAATTCTAGGAAGGCACCTTCATCCAGGAGGTTCGTTGAGTCTTTGTTTTGAGAGCCTGTTGAGGTGACCATGGTCTGTTTCTTTATGTGACTTGATATTGCCTGTTGTCTCCAAGCCATCTATAAGTTGTTATATTCATTTATTTTATGTCTGCTTACTGTATTGTAGCTTCTTGTTTTGTTTTATTTTGATATGCCCAAATGGGTTGCTTGAGTGAGCTAGCTTGATTATTTTTGCCTTTGGAGCTCTGAAATCCTGTCCCCAGATGGCTAGAGCTGTTATCAGGTATATCAGTCTAGGAGTCCATTCACTTTTCTTGTATGAATTCAGCTTAGGTATCCAGGTAGATGACCATCAAGCATGTGGTACAGGTTCTGTCCTACAGTCTTAGAGGGGCAGGGATGATTGGTATAGGTACTGGTATATGGTTGGAGCAGGGGATCATGCTCCGAACAAGGCTGGGGGCTGAGAATCATCCCTAAAGTGTCTCTGAGGAAAGTGTGTCCCTCTTCCCTAAAGCATACAGGTGGGTGGGTTCTGCAGAAGGATCATGGGCACCCCATGTTTTTGGTTGTAAGGATTGGGAGGTACCAGTTATCTTTGGACCCCTGTTGCAGGTGGCTGGATGACCTGAGTGGAGACACCAGTCCTTAGGCCCCTAATGTGGGTAAGTGAGGACCCTGTTTAATAGGCAAAGCAGTGTCAAACACCAAACACCCACCTCTCCACGGTGCAGCTGAAATAGTTGTTATCTGCCAACAAGGCCCTATTCTCCTGAAATAGGCCCACATAGGTCCATGCAATGGGGAAAGGTATTCAAAGTCCCTGGACAATTTATGCCTGGACAGGAGCCGCTTCTGTCCTGAGCTCCACCAGTTAGTAGAGTGGCAAATTATCTTTTCCCCCAGCTGCAAATTTATTTCTTCTCCAAGGCTGGGAAGATGGCTCTAGGCGATCAGCAGGGCCTATATCAGGCCCAGGGGAATCAACAGCTGCTGAAGCTGAACTGTGGGCAGGGGGCGCAGTAAAATATATGCAAGTACTTAGCTTTTGCCAGAGCACCATTCTTCTCTGGTTCCAGAGGTGTGAGTAGGCTGTGCAGCTAGCTGCTGCTCCCTGTGGAAACTGCTGCCGAAGGCTACTACCAGCCTGCCATGGCTGCTCCTGGGAATAGTGCCTGAGGGATCCCAGCGAATCAGGTACAGCAAATCCTCTCCACTTCTGAACTGACTCTCCCTCCCCCTGCCACTCAGTACACTTTCTAACTTTGCCTTTGATGTTCGGGGCTCCTAGGCTGTCATATATATAATCGTTTCACTAGTTTTTTGGGGTCTTTGTTGTAAGAAGGAATCACCGGAAGTGTCTGGCTATTCCACAATCTTGGCCCTGGTGCAGTTGATGCCAAATCATGGTGACTTCATTGCCCTCCATAGAGTTTTCAAGGCTGTAAGCTTTTGGAAGCAGAGTGCCAAGGCAATCTTCCTAGGTGACGCTGGGTGGACTTGAGCCTCCAACTTTTTGATTAGTAGTCAACCGCTTAACCTTTTGCACCATCCAGGGACTCCTTCCCATAGACTGTTGTTATATGCCGTTGAGTAGATTCCGACACATAGCGGACCCTATAGCAGAACCTCTCGCTCAGCATAAAACTCTCTCCTCTACTTTCTTTTTGAAATTAGCCTTAAAATTGTAGGTAATACTTGGTTGAGGCAAAACAGTTCTTTGTATCAATTTACACCCATGACTGTCAGTACACAATATGTGTGAAGCTATGTGGTGGGTGGCAGGGGACAAGGGGAGCAAGTAGAGGATGGAACTTCCATATCCAAAGAAGAAAAACAAGTTGCAAGGAAAGGAAGATTAACCTCATTCCTAGAAAATGTATGTTTCCTCAACTCAAAAAAGAAAAATCATTTCATTGATTAAGTGAGCGTGAATCCGTGCCACTGAACTTTCTGGAGCTGGGCTTGGAGTGGGTATTTGGGTACTTTTCACCTTGTGGTCTGGATATTGTAAAATCTTTAGTGTGCCTGGATTTCCAGGTCTTCTCTATGAGGATTTAGATCAGTGCCATTCATAGTGGGGTCCAAAGGCCCATCTGGATCCCAGAACTGTTTGTTTGTGATTCATGATGAGAGAAGTTGGGGCCAGAATGCCAATCAACCAAGTACATTGATGCTTTCTACTTTTTTTTTTTTTTTTTTTTAATGTAGTAAGACTTTCTTAATTATCTCCTGGAATGCTGGTAGCAAACAGTTTGAAGACTGACTACTTTGGGTTAGATCTTCCCATCTGACTTTGTATTAATGGTAGTTATGTGGAAAATGTATAAGTACTAATATAAAAAATGAATGTTTGCATATAAAATTGAGGAAGGAACAACAGCCTGGAAGTCAGAGGACCTGGGTCTTCGTTCAGACTCTGCTGCCAACCAGCTGTGTGACCCGAAGAAATCATTTAATCTCTTTGAGTTTCAGTTTTCCTCATTTGCAACATGAGCTGGAGTTGTTCTGGATTAAAAATTTTAATGCAATGTTACAAATATAAAGGAACTGAGGGCACTGAAGGATCCCATTCCCACATCCAGACCTATGTCATTAGCATATTAAAGTTGACTATTGATTAACTGAAAGGACGTGTCCTAAATGTGCTAATTTAAAATTTTCACTTGGACATCCCTTCACCCCTTATTTCTTGAATATTTTCCATCTTTAAACACAAGTTTAGTGTTCAAAAAATTCTCTTTCTTATGGCCATAGTGTATCTTCATTTCTTGTAATAATGTTCTGGGTTTCAACCTATAGGGTAAGAAATACACTCTAGCCAAAAATTTCATTTATTTCCATGTCGCCTTTATGGAAAGTCATGACAACAATCATTTTCTCTTTTGTACCTAGCCATAAGACCTAGAAACATTTAACCTGTAGAACACATTAAAAGTTGGCAACTTTTTCAGCCATTTTATGAATGGCAAAACCTTACTTGTTCTTACTCATAACAAAAGCAATATAAATGGATATTGCAGATATTTCATTGATAGTTCCGTCTTTTTTTCCACAAGGAAAGGAAAACCAGATGGAAAGTATGAAAAACTTATCAAAAGATATTTTCCTAAAAATAGAAATGATTTGGGAAACATTTTAATCTTGGGGAGAAATGCCTGAGACGTTATCAAAAAAGAAGTATACTCTAATATGTTAATTTTTTCTTTCTTATTAAACAGATATCATTCATCTGGTTGCTGTGAATAGGAATGGCAACTAACAATAATAATCATTCAATATGGAGTCCTAGGTGGCACAAACAGTTAAGCCCTCAACTACTAGCCAAAGTTGGCTGTTGAAACCCATTCAGAGGCACCTCAGAAGACAGACCTGGTGATCTGCTTCTGAAAGATCACAGCCTTGAAAACTCTATGAAGCAGTACTACCCTGGACACATGGGGTTGCCATAAGTCGGAATCATCTGGGTGGCAACTAACAACAACATTCTTCAATAAACTGGTAGCATCATTCCAATTTGTGGGGAAGACTTTTCTAGGATGTATGTGTGTATTTGTCTATGTTGGTGTCCTTCTTCTTCTGTCCCAATCCCTCCCACTGATCTGTCACCATCTTCTCAGTTTACTTCTCTGGAGCTTCTCTTCAGCATCTTGGCACCTCCACTATATAGTACCTAGATTCTGGTTAAGTGCTCAGTTACTAACCGAAAAACTGGTAGTTTGAACCCTCCAGCTGCTCTGTGGGAGAAAGATGTGGCAGTTTGTTTCCATAAAGCGGTTCCACAGGGGCAGTTCTGCTCTGTCCTATAGGATTGCTACAAGTCAGAATTGACTTGAAGGCAGTGGGTATCTTTCCAGCTCCTTTTCTTTCTACTTCTCTACATATAACATCCTATAAGTCACAGTGGACCAGTTAGGACACTAGATCACTTCTCTTGTGCCACACCTTTGTTCCTTTGCTCTTTTATCTTCCCATCTTCCTTTCGACTAAATTGCCCAATTACCCTTTTCAACTCAAATTTGCACACAACTTGCTTTACAATTTACAATACTGCTGTATTCTTTTTCATGCAGGACATTTTGGGGATGGGGCAGGCACTCAAATGGATGTTCATTGAATTGATTATTGAAATGTAATCAGCCAGGAGGTAGACCAGTTGCTTCTTTCTTTATATCTATTATTTAGCACGTCAATTGGTTGTTATTGCTGTTTCTTTTAAACTCACCTAACACATTCTTTTTTTTTTTTAACACATTCTATGAACCTGTTTACTACTTAGTATTTATCACTTAGTTTAGGGTCGCTCTGAGTCAGAATTGACTCAATGGCAATGGGTTTGGTGATTTTTACTGTGTTAAAAATACAAGCTTTGTCATCAGACCGATTGAAGTTCAAAATCTGGCTCCCACCTAGCTTAGGTGCTAGGCAAGTGGCTTAATCTCTCAAAGGCCCAATTTCTTCTGTCAAATGAGAATGATCGCATCTACTTCATTAAGTTTTGATGAAGATTACCTGGTATAATATAGTTGCAAAGAGCTTTGCTTTTAGTAAGCATTTAATGATGATGATAACAATAATATAATAGCAAGAACTTGTATGATACCTATGTTCTAAGTTCTTTACATATATTAATTCACTTGTTCCTCACAACAACACAATGAAACAGGCACTATAATTTTTTCTCTATTTTACAGATGAGGAAACTAAGGCACAGAAGGGTTAAATATCTTTTCCAAGATCATAGAACTAGCAAGTTGCAAGAGTCAGGATTAAAACCAGGATGTCTGCCTTCTGCATTTAACCACTTTGCTATGGAGTCTCTCAGTACTTGTGTATTGTCCTCTCCTCATTATTGTTAGGAAAAGTGTGATTTAATGGAAAGACTCAGGAAACCTGAATTTTACTTCTATTTTATCAGTTTACTTTTGGATAAGTCAATTATTCTTTTTAGGTCTTAGGTCAGTACTCTTATCTATAAAAAAACAAACAAAAGAAATTGAGTAGCAAACAACTTCTTTTGTCTTCCCAGCATCCTGTTTTTTTTGGGAACTTCCCCTCCCCCAGCCTATTCCAGATGGACTGTACCTCACATGGCCACGAGCTTTCAGAGCTTAGGGCCTTCAGAGTTCTCCAAACCCCCAGACACAGTGATTGGTCCAAAGTTGAGCATATAAACTAAGCAAGGTTAGAACATTGTGTGTATGTAAACTGTATGGAACCAGGATAAAGGGGCTTTTATTATTTTTTTTAATTATAAGCTGAAATAACCATAAAGGCATAAAAATGCTGAAAATCATTTTTCCTATCAGATGGAGAGAATATGCCTGAGACTGAATCTGACATAAAGAAATCAGAGCTGTGAAATGGGAGTTTGGGGAGGGAGAGAGAAAGGAAGAGAAGGGAAGGAATAGGAAGGGAATAGAACCAAAGGGAGAGGAGACATTTATTTTGTTACCTCAATTCAGCTATACCTAAACTCAGTCTACCTCTATAGTTTTCGGTTTCGTGAACCAACAAAATACTATTTTTTTCCCCTTAAACTGGTTTGAGTTGACTTTCTGTCACTTAATAGAGAAACAATTCTAATTCACACAGATTTAAACAGGTGATCTCCCTTCTAGCTATTATATTCTGTAACCACAATTTTTTTATTATATTCTTGTAGTTCTGAAAGAATACGTTTTGAACAAAGCAGATACTCAATAAGTGTTTATTAAATTAAATTGAATTGTTTACCCTGCAACCCAGGATAAAAATGGATATCCCTGGGATCAGGAGCATATATTTTAAATGACTTTTATGGGTTCCTAGAGATTGACTACTCTGATAATGATCTAAAATAATTTTAAAGCCAGTGTTTTGTTGGCTTAGAGATGGTTTCTGAACCAGCTGGTTTCTCCTGGACCTTGTTTGGAAAGTCTGCTCTAAGACGGCTAATGCAATTTTAAGAGAAGTTTGCTGGGCGCAAGGACAAATCTGTTCATGAAACTAACAAGTAAAACAAAAGATGAAGAGTTGAGGGATAAATAGGATGAAAAAGGAATTTTCGACCAGGGCCTCTGAACAATAATAGAGGGAGAAAAAACTTGAGGGGACTCTGGGAAGGAAAGGAACAGAATGGCTTTCTCATTCAGGGTTAGATCCATTCTGTTACCTCCAGGAGTCCCAGGGTGGTGCAAATGATGAACACACTTGGCTGCTAACCAAAGATTGGAGGTCTGAGTCCACCCAGAGGTGCCTTGGAAGAAAGGTCTGGTGATCTACTTCTGAAAAATCAACCACTGAGAACCCTATGGAGCACATTTCTACTGTGACACCCATGGGGGTTGCCATGAGTTGATGGCAATTGGCACTGGTATGTTAGATGCACTCATACTAACACACACCCACACACTCAACACAATTTTATATTCACAAAGATGAAAGAACTTTTATGTACAATGTGTGAGCAACACATTGCCTGGCACATAAAGCTTTTCAAGGATTGATATCAAGGACAATGCTCCTTAGGAGCAAGGATGGCGAGACTTCGTGTCGCATACTTTCGACATGTTATTAGGAGGGATCAATCTCTGGAGAAGGACATCACATTTGGTAAAGTGATGATCCAGCAAAGAGAAGAAGACCCTCAAAGAGATGGATTGGCACAGTGGCTACAACAATGGGCTTGAGCGTAGCAACAATTGTGAGGATGGTGCAGGACTGGACAGTGTTTCGTTTTGTTGTACATAGGGTCGCTATGAGTTGGAACCGACTTGACGGCACTTAACAACAATAAACAATGTTTCTGACATCTAAATGTACTCATATACTTACAACCACATAGGGTGAAACCCTCTGTAATCATCTACAAATTGAATCCTCAGAAAAGAAAGAAAGATCTACTAAATCTGTCCCGTGTTCCAGGAATGCTTTCATTATCTCATATAGTCCTCTCAACAGAGATATGATGCAAATGATATCATCACTTCCATTTTATAGATGAGGAAATTTAGATTTAGAGAGTTTAAATAACTTGCCCAAAGTCTGCACGTAGCAAGTCGTGCAGGGCATTCTGACTTTAAATGGTCACCTTCAATCATATTATACTGCTCTTCCCAAACCTGAGTAGCTTTAATGAGAAAAATACAGAGATATTGCCTATACAACAAAAGAGGGAGTAAATAGTTGAGCTGAGATAATGTAGTATCATGTGAATGAAAGAGAATGAATAGATATAAGATGCATGAGGAAAAGATTCGAATTATAAACATTTACGGAGCTAATATTGGGGAGAAAATAAGACTAAGACACATATTCTCTTCCCCAAAGTGATAAATCCTTTCCATTTACTGTAACTTGGCTCATTTCGTGTAAATTCTGTGTTTAATGCAAACTCATAGTTTCATAGATCAAACCTGCTTGGCTGCTAGCGCCTTCCTTAGGGCTCCGCCAGGCAGAAAGCAAGTGATACCGCCAGCAACAGCAAGGCAGTGCATGCTCCGGCCTGCCAGACGTAGCTGCTGAAATCTCGCAGCAGATTGAGCGTTTCCTGTAGATGCTTTCTGAAAAGGGAAGTTCCCGGCTTGTTTGTTTGTGACTAGCTTATGTTTCTATGATGCCTTGAACCATGCCTTTTTAGGGGTCATTTCTTTTCATAAACATTGTTCTCTCTTTATAGGGAATCAGCTGCATTCACACAGTTGTGCTTGTAGAAAGAATGACATTTGATTTTTAAGTGGAAAAAATATTGTTTACTATTAGCTTAGGAAAAGGACTTTTCAAAGTCTTGCAGAAGATTAGGGCAGTGTTTGGTACAACGTTCATCCATTTATTGAGGTGATGGAGACAAGGTAATGCTCTCTGATGAGATAAAGCTTTAAAAGCCTTGGAAATGTGGGAGGTCTTTGTAAGAGCTGAGCTAGGAACTCTAGTTAGCATAACACACACAGTCTTAGCTGCTCACATCTGTCTGTAGTCCAAGCAGGAACAAAGATGGATTCTCTCAGAGCTAGGCATTCATTCCCAGTGGTGTCACCCCAAAGAGTTATACAAGCTTTGGGGAATCATTTCCATGTGATTGCACATGTTCGTTTTGTGACATCAATCTAACAGCTAAACATTACTAAACCTTGGATTTTTGGCTCAATCATTTCTTTAAAAGTTCAGGAGATGCAATATTTCTTTATACCTAGCTTAATGTGGACACCCTGGTGGCGTAGTGGTTAAGTGCTATGGCTGCTAACCAAAGGGTTGGTAGTTCAAATCCTCCAGGCTCTCCTTGGAAACTCCATGGGGCAGTTCTACTCTGTCCTATAGGGTCGCTATAAGTCGGAATCGACTTGACGGCACTGGGTTTGGTTTGGTTTTAGCTTAATGTATTCACTACTTATGTTCTATAACGAATGAGGTTATGTGAAAAATATTTCCTATTTCCACCTAGCAATTGTGTTGCTATATTGAGACATTATATGTTATTTTCCATTATCAATACCATTTAGTAAAAACTTTAGGTATCAGACATACCATATATTTTATTCTGTATTTAAAAGTCAATACATTTTATCTCTTTGCGTTGTTCTGTTGTTGTCTCCCTTTACTAGACTGTAAGCCCCACAAGGGGAGGGAGTTTTGTCTGTTTTATCCACTACTAAATCTTAAGCACCTACAATTGTGTCTGGCTCATGGTGGCTTTTCAATAAATACATTTCACATGAATAAGCAGGGACTTTGTAGGCATATCTTCCTGAATCTTCATACCAATCCATATAGAGCATGTTTTATATTGCCATTTCCATTTTACTGGTCAAGAACATGAGGCTTTGAGAACTTAAATCAATTTCTCAAGGCCATATAGCAGATAAAGTACAAAGCATCAGTTCAGTTATTGAACTCTTATCTCCAAACTCCGGTTTATGCTCTTCTTCTGAGCATTTTTACATAATGTTTGAGTCCTTGTGACTAAAATGTCTGGCTGTCTTATGGATAAAGGAAGTCCCAGTGTAGGAACTGTCATAGTCCCTAGAATTCCAGTTGTGTCTGTCACTAGACAAAGTCATCCTTTCATAGAGATTCTGGGAGGCATCACTTTCGTTGCTGGCCAGTCTGACTGTCAGAAAACCGGAAAGTGGTCTGCTCTGTTGGAGTTTCTTCTTCACACGCTTGATGGACAGTGAAGCTCATGTGTAAAAGAAAGAACCAGGCTTGTGTGAAGCATTAAGAACTCAATTTCTTCATCGGCCTGGGTGTGTCTTGTGTTCTTGAAAATGCATAGGTTTGAATAGGTGGTATTTGTGGTTTGGGTTTAAAGGGGAAGGAGAGAAAAGAAAGGCCTGGAAGGAAAAACAAGGTAAATAAAGACTGTATGACTTCAACACGGGGGTGAAGAGTAATGTTATACAATTAAACACTAAATAACAAGGTATTCTCTTCCAGACCAAACCAAAAACCAAACCCATTGCCATCGAGTCAATTCCGACTCCTAGTGACCCTATAGGACAGAGTAGAACTGCCCCGCAGAGTTTCCAAGGAGCACCTGGTGGATTCAAACTGCCAGCCTTTTGATTAGCAGCCATAGCACTTAACCACTACGCCACCAGGGTTTCCTCCTTCCAGAACATGAGAAAATTTCACCGTAATGCCAGCAACAGAAATGCGGTCGTCTTCCTAGAACCTGTGGTCCTGAGCTTCCCACCAACCACTGGCTGCTGTCACTCTGACCCACCTGTTAATCTTACGCTCTTGGTCATTCGCCTAGACTCCTTGGCCTTTTGTTCACAGTTTTGCATCTCTTGCAGGATGCATCTGAGAGATTATTCAGACACTTCTTATGGATTATATAATATACAAGACACGTTTTATAGATTAAGATAAAAAAATGATATGGAGCTACCAATCACTGGTTTTCTTATGCAGAAGAAAGTTTGCCTAAGATTCTGTACCAGAAAATACTGAAGAAACTTCGCCAAGAAGGATTAATGCCTAATACTTGATCCTGTCTTTGGAAAACAACACTTAGCTTGGATATTATTTATGACAATTTCAGTTTATTCCAACCTAAATTTTTAGTTGAGAACAGTGATCTGAAAATGGGGTGTGTGTTTGTGGAGGAAGAAGTAGATATAAGAAGATTATTTTTTTTTCCTTCAAAGAGTATTCCCAGGTGTTCATAACATGTTGGGTGATACCATGGTAGAGTACTCTGATTGTCAGTCCTGGCTGTGCATTGTAATTACCTGGGGACTTTTTAAAAACATACTTATGTTTGGGCCTACCCCAGCCTAATTAAATCAGAATGTCTAGGGGTGAGGCTTGGGTATTGACTTTTTTTTTCCAAAAGGTCCCCAGGTGATTCTAATGTACAGCCAGGGCTAAGAGCCACTATAGAATCTGAAGTCTGATTGGCCTGGGTTTGAATTCCAGATACACCACTTTCTGTGCTGTGAGACCTTGGGCAAGTTCATGAAGCTTCCTGAACTCGTGTTCTCACCTTGTAAATCGTGCCTTCATCAGAAGATCATTTTCAAGATCAAAAGAGAATGCATGTGGTATAGCTAGCATAGTGCTGAGCATGTAAGTGGTGTTTAATAAGTTAGGGTTATTATTACTATCATCATCATTATTAGGCCTGAAAAGGACTATTATGTCTGTATGTAAACATTGCATAGCAATAGAGAAGAGCGGGCACCCACTGGAGACCACTCCAACCATCTGCTCTTTGTCAGATGGGATATTGTACTATGAGTATTTCCACTGCTTTATCCAACCGCAGTGCTACAGTGATTGAAACTATCCGGACAGGTTTCTGCTAATACATAAAGAATCCTCAAGGCTAGGACGCTTCCACCAATGTTTGGATTAAGTTCATTCATTTTTAATTTTGGTTATGCTTTTTAGAGGACTATTTGACTCCTTAGTTGCACCCTTCCAATGTGCTGAAATTCCTAAATTCTATTGTTCATCCTCTCCCTTTAGTGAGACCAAAGAGCAGGTTTTTTCAGCTCTCTCTTAAAATAGAAAAGTAGCCACACCACATCGTTGGTATCACTACTGACTCCTGACTCCTTTATCACAGATTCTACCCTCCTCTGTATAAGCCAGTAATTTCATTAGCTACAAAGAGCTGAAAGCTGCAGCTTTCATTAAAACTAGTATGAACTCAAAGTTCTGTTCATTGTGAATAAGACTCACCTGAATTAAGAAGAGACTTGCACAAAGTAAGTTCTCATATGACGGTTGAATTGGAAGGCTATAGTTTACTGTTTTACAAAAACAAAGTGATTTTCCTGACAAAGATTTGCAAGCTTGAAAAATCTACAAATGCATCGAGGAGAAATGTTAATGCCCATTTTCCATATTCTAGTAAGGCAGATATACTATGACTATGATAGGTGGCACCGCTGTGCTCATAGTCCCTGGTTCTTGGAGTCATTCATGACTTGTACCCAATAAACTCCAATGCTTAGCTCTATAGAGTCCACCTCTAAAATCTCTCTGACATTGTGTTTTTTTCATTTACCAGCCTGATTCTGAGGAGCCCTGGTAGTGCAGTGGTTAAAGCTCATGGCTGCTAACCAAAAGGTTGGCGGTTCAAACCCACCAGCTTCTCCCTGGGAGAAAGATGTGGCAGTCTGCTTCCATAAAAATTTATAGCCTTGGAAAACCTATGGGACAGTCCTACTCTGTCCTAATGGGTCGCTGTGAGTTGGAATTGACAGCAGTGGATGGTGGTCGGTAGCCTGGCTCTAACCATCATCACACTTTGCCTCCTTGTCTTTAGTCTCTACACCAGCCAATGCATCCTGTGCAATGAATCCAGATAGCCTTCATGATCTTTTCATTCCCCTGTTGAAAAACCTTTAATTACGCATTGAATTTTGAATAAAGCCCAAATCATATGGAATGAATTGAAAAAGTTCAATTTACTTGAATTTGGAGGCAGAAAGATCTGAGTTTGGATCCTAGCTCCACAGCTTTTAGAAGTGTGAACGTGGCCATACTCATTTTCTTCTCTAAGCCTGTTTTCTCATCTGTAAAATGAGGATAAAAATAACTACCTTTGTGTTCTAATAAGCACTGAATGAAGTAACTTCTGCAAATCACCTAGCACAGCTCCTGGCTCCCAACAAAAGCTCAGTTAACATCAGTCACCTTCTCTGACCTCCTGATTCTAGAAGTGACCTACCTTTCCAATTTCATCTCCACCAAACGATCCTTCTGTCCCTTCACATATCCTCATTTCCCTTCCCTGACTTATACACATATGTCCTCTATTCCTTTGCTTCTATGGCTTTACTCATTTGTATATTGATATGGTTCTCTTGGCCGTGAATGCCTTTTTCTTATCTTTACCCAGCTCCTCTCTTATTTTTCTCCCAGAGATTCCCAGGCAAAATTAATCTTCAATCCCCTACTCACAAACCTTGTCATACCTTCGCTGTGCTCTTTCCATCTTGCTTTGCATTCCATTCCTTGTCAGTATTTGTGCTCACCTCCTCACTGGATTCGAAGCCTCTGGAGATCAGGGGCTGGGCCTTTCTTTGTCACACCTGCCTATTTCCACCACGCCTTCCTGTGGGCCTAGGTGGAAAAGGAAACCCTTGAAAAGTTTAGTGAGTATATTAGTTATTTTAAAAAAAATGTGTTGTGTTGTTCAAAACTATAAAACACCAACATATGTAAGATGGTAATACTATTAGTATTGATTATATAACCAGAAAAAATGAATCAAGTCTGCCAAGCTTAAGTAACTTTCCAGAGGAATACTATGAATAAAAATTCTCATATTGTAGGAAATTTTGTAAAAACCCTTAACAGACCTTGGAGACTTCAAAGTATAGCCACCAAGCTCATAGCAATGCAACAGTCAAGAACACTAAGATTTAGGGCAGCAGGAAAAAAAAAAAAAAAGACAAAGCATCAAAATACAGGTTAAAGTGCTGAATATCCAAGAGTCTGTTTAATTTTAGGCTAGCTGGAGAAACTTCAATCAAGTTTTATTCTGGCCTCTGGAAGCGTAGAGGACAATCTTCTCTTGTTTCTCACTGGTCACATTGGGCAATAAAGAAATAGAATAAATAGAGGAGGAGACTCAATTCTGAGCTTAAGACGAACCAATATTCTGTCTTTTTTTATAGGTCTTATCTGTTTCTTCCTCTTGTCTAAATATGTTTCATGTATAATAAACTTATGTGATTAATGTAAACTAGTATGTTTCTATGCCATATTTAATTCTTTTGATGCCCATTTTTAGTTTCTCTAAGAAGAAAAATATTGAAAACATTATAATTATTCAATATTTCCACAGTCGATAACGAGCTTTTTTTTTTTTTTGGTGAATCTGTAACTTATGCTTAGCTGACAGGGTGACCAGCTGACCTGGTTTACCAGGTTCTGAGGGGTTTCCTGGGACACATGAATTTTAGTGCTAAAATTGGGATGATTTCCCGGAAACTAGGACAGGCTTAGCATCACGCCAAAGGATTTTTCAGAAAGAATGATAAGATACTGCTCCTTTCCACAAGGTACCCGCAATCTAGTTGAGAAAATAAGATGCCAGAAACCAAACGCCGGACAACTCAAGATAGAAAGAAATTGAGCATGAATGTGTGTGGTGCAGAACAAAAGGCATGCAAGGTTTTAGAGCTGGGAGTGGAAGGTAATGATGAGGGATACATTCCTTTGCAAACATGAACTTAGAATGGAAATACTCGGACAGGACAGAAGCTTAGAAACTGGAGAAAGAGGGATGAAGGAATAAATGGAGAAGTGATATGAGTATGAATCAGTGAGAAACGCAGTAGCCTGACCTGCGACCAGTGGGGGAATGCTGAGGCGGTGCAGAAATACGTGTTGGGATACAAAATGAAATAAAGCCTGACAATTATGTACAGTTTGGGGTAATTTTTGTCTAGCTTTCCACCATTTGCTTGAATAATTGAGAATTGGTTGCAGTTGTGAAGATTTAAATTTTATTGTTCAAGTTCTGCAAAAGGAGAATGTATGTCTTTCACGGAAAAGCCCCACATATGTGTTATTATTGTGCCTAAGTGTATAAATGAGTGGCCACCGTGTAGAAAGTCAGGGAGAGAGACAGCGTCGACCCTGAAATATTTTGTGTGGTAAAATACTCTGTAGCAAAACTCAAATGCTAGAATAAAAAAGCTTCAGCCAAAAAAAGAAATAACTGCTCTTTTCAAACAGAATTTGCCGTTTATCTGATATTGGCAGCACCAAATGTTTGGATTATAGGAAGCACCCTTGCCATTTGTTTTATTGCATCTCTGCAAGTTATTGGCCTCCAATTTTAGCAGCTGAATTATTTTCCTAATCCTTTCAATTAACATACCTTCTGCATCATCGAGGAACTGAAATGAAGGAGGAAGTTACGTAGGAATGGCATTCCATCTTTCCTGAAGAACAATTTTCCTGTCACAAATTCAAGAGGGAGAATGTGAGATTATGTTTTTCTTCATATTTTTAAAAGTCTCTTCTTAAAATTCAGATGAACTGCATTTTCTATGACTGGTTTTGTTTTAGTATGAACTCTGAATTAGTCCATTTTCTTCTGACTACACTTTCCCTCTCCTCAAAAGCAAGCATTTGTGCAAAGAGGGAAGCAGAACTAGGCTTCTCAGAATAAACAGGCCCTGCTGAGCTGAGCCCTTGGCCCATAGAAAGCCCACCCCTTCAGAAGGAAATCAGATCCTTGGGCAAAACAGGCAAAGAAAAAAAGAGCAGCTGTTAAAACACTAGTCTGTTTTTCTCCTCAGCCCCTACTGGTCCCCTTGCCTCCCAGCCCCCACCTCCATGTGATCTTTTCCACCCTTGGGCTTGTGTGCTGGAAACTCAGGACCCTCAGCGCGGAGCATGCCTATGACTGAGAACATTCCCCGGTCTCCACAGACTTGCAGCCATCTTCCTTCTCCCCACCCTCCTCAATACATTCCTGGACGATAGTCGAAAGATTGATTGGATGATTTTTTGGCAGCTATATGCAAAGCCTGCAGCCACAGCTTGGTTTAATTAGGAAATCAGAGCAGTTCTTTTATGTAGGTCACATCAGGTTTTGATTCCAGATCTCATATAGCTGTAACCTTTCTAAAAAGTCAGAAATACATGTACCATGGAAGACGATTTTTTAAAAATAGTTTTTTCATAATTTTCACCAGAATCATTTATGCTAGTGCAGCCATTGTGTCTTTCTTTTGGTCTGATTATCAGAATGAGGGTGATATTCTATGAAGCCTTTTCTTCTGTGAGATTGCTGTTGTCTGAAGCACATATACCCATATTATAAAATATTTAGCAGGGATCTGGAGGGAGGGGCTGGTCATGGTTTGCTTGTTTCTTTGTGCCTTTGCACCGGCAAGATTAAATGCCTTTCCTTTCTATGGAACCTAATACTAAACAACCTATCTGTGGAGAGTATAAAATAATTAGCCAGTTCATCTCTGAGATGTAATTAGAAAAAAATAGAATCTAGGAAGAGAGAGAACCAACTTTGCCTTATAACAACACTTCATGAACTGAAGCCACTCCAAATTTAATAGTCTCAGATCATAGGGGGACTTTGGGAAACCTAGTCAAAAGAATACACAAAGAATAGTCCTTGGCAGGTAGCCATGTGAGAACCGCTGATGATTACAGACGTCTGGACGATGAACCTAGATCCTGATATTGCCTTTGGAAAGCCTAAACTAATGCTATTTGCGTTTCAGAAATATTTTTATAATTAGGTCCTGATTCTTATTTAAATTGTTCTTCAGGTACTAAGTTTCATGTTTACTTTTGCTTATAGAAATTCTGAAATTTTAGCTGTCAAATACTAAATATCCAAACATTAAAAAAAAAAAAACCCAGCCACTTTAATCACCACCTCCAAAAAAACATATTTTCAGATTATATGTCTATCCAGGCCATGTGTACTTAACCAACTGATGTGACTTCATGTAATCTGCCACCCACAGATAATTAATTAGGCTACCCAGTGAGTGTCATGCAAACAAGTGAACATTACAGGCTCTCAGAAGTGTGAAGCCTTGTCCTGTTTACGTTTCCTGGATGGTTAAGTGAAGAGCAGCATGGAACACCGAAATGAAATAGGATGCAGTGTTTCAAGTTGTGTACCTCTCAAAATGTTAAGAGGGGCTATTATCCCTCAAAGGCTGCAGGTCCAATCAATTTCAAATTGTTCAAAGCAGCTGGAAGGAGATGTCTGTCAATGAGGAGGCGGCTTGTCTGTTGGAGAAACTCACCGCTTCTTGTGCTCATTATTTTCAGAATGAAAAGGGAACCACAGCTGTCTGTTCTGATACATTTGATTAAACTGCTAAACTGAGGGTCAGAGAGAGAATGAGGAGCCTTCAGTTCAGTTTCGGAGTCAATAGTTTTGGTGCTTATATTGACTTTCCAAACTTTTTTTTGGACAAGGAAGTATTACAGTAATAGGGCTTGCCATGAGATCGCTGGCATGCTCATTGTTGAAATCACATCATTGAAACTGCCTGTCTCAGGATATTTTACTCTTGTTCTCCTTGCCTGTGACTCTCACCCAGTGACTAATATCCAAGAGAATAAAATGAAATCATTACGGTTCCAAACTGCCTGAGAGTAAGGCAAAATGTTTCAGAGGAGGGGTTAGCACTAGTACCGAACATATAAGAAGGGCGGCGTTTGCACGCTTCCAAATCAAATTTAAGTTGCCAGAGTTCTCTCAGCTGAGCTCTTAAATCCTTTAGAAAAAAAAAAAAAAAAAGTGTCTTGACTATAGCTCTTGAATCACTTCTGCTTTCACTAACTTCATTCTGTAGCCTTTAGAATTTCATATTTTTTGTTACGGCTGGAGTTAAGCCATAGACCCTCTCGGATTTGCTGTTGGTGGTAGCTCAACACACCTAAATGTAAAAACAAACAAACAAAAAATTCACAGTGTATTCTACAGAGCTGCAATGCCCCCTCCTGTCTGCTCTGCCTGGGGTGGAGAAACACAGTTGGGTTTATAGGAGGTGACTGTGACATGTGAAAACCTTTACACTTTTCTCCATCACCACTCTCTTACACACATGAAGGGCTGTAAAAGCCTCATCTCCCAAAAAAGATGCTGGTTATCTCACTTCTATTCGATTTCTTTTTTTAGCTTCCTATAATCTATCCAAAAACCAAACCAAACCCAGTGTCGTCGAATTGATTCCGACTCATAGCGACCCTATAGGACAGAGTAGAACTGCCCCATACAGTTTCCAAGGAGCACCTGGCGGATTCGAACTGCCGACCCTTTGGTTAGCAGCCGTAGCACTTAACCGCTATGGCACCAGAGCTTCCCCTATAATCTATAGGAAATAAAAATAGAACATTTATGGCCACTACCAAGGAGCTCTGGTGGCACATAGTTAGGTACTCTACTGCTAACAAAAAGGTTGGCAGTTTGAACCAACCCAGGGATTCTGTGGGAGAAAGACCTGGCAATCTGCTTCCATAAAGCTTATAGTCAAAAAACCCTATGGAACAGTTCTACTCTGTCACATAAGTTGAAATTGATTCAAGGAACAGCACCTAACAACAACAATAACAACATGGTGGGTACCATTTTTACTGAATTTCACAATTAAGCTCAATTCTCTTTGTGGCTGTGAAGGTAGGTTAATAACATTTTCTTTTCTGTGACATGTAGGTAATCTAACATATTGTCCACCTAAACAACAACAAATCTTTTTCAGCCACTAATGTCTTTTTTTTTTTTAATAATTGTTATTGTGCTTTAAGTGAAAGTTTACAAATTAAGTCAGTCTCTCACATAAAAACTTATATACACCTTGCTACATACTCCCAATTACTCTCCCCCTAATGATACGGCCCACTCCCTCCCTCCACTCTCTCTTTTCATGTCCATTTCACCAGCTTCTAACCCCCTCTACCCTCTCATCTCCCCTCCAGGCAGGAGATACCAACATAGTCTCAAGTGTCCACCTGATCCAAGAAGCTCACGCCTCACCAGCATTCCTCTCCAACCCATTGTCCAGTCCAATCCACGTCTGAAGAGTTGGCTTCGGGAATAGTTCCTGTCCTGGGCCAACAGAAGGTCTGGGGGCCATGACCACCGGGGTCCTTCTAGTCTCTGTCAGACCATTAAGTCTGGTCTTTTTATGAGAATTTGGGGTCTGCATCCCACTGCTGTCCTGCTCCCTCAGGGGTTCTCTGTTGTGTTCCCTGTCAGGGCAGTCATCAGTTGTAGCCGGGTACCACCTAGTTCTTCTGGTCTCAGGATGATGTAGTCTCTGGTTCATGTACAACCACTAGAGTCTTAATGAAAATGATCA
Source organism: Loxodonta africana (assembly GCF_030014295.1). NCBI lineage: Eukaryota > Metazoa > Chordata > Mammalia > Proboscidea > Elephantidae > Loxodonta > Loxodonta africana. The sequence continues at coordinate 78,124,565 of NC_087345.1, read as the reverse complement.
GCTGAAGTCTACCTGACCTGTATATCTGTCTTTAACAGTACTTCAATAATGATTATATTATTAAAATACAGTTCATGCAGTACATTATAAAACATATACAGCATAAATCATGTCTGAATTCTTATAACTTCTAAAAAAAAGACATTGGTGAGATCATTAGCCAGAACTAATCAAAGGAAAACATACTCCCCGATTTGCTCTGGATTCTCTCTTTTCACCACCAGTTTAGCATTGCTGACTCTTCTTTTCTACATCTGGTATCATTTGTGCCCCACGTGGCCTGCATACCGCAGTTGCCTCTCTGGGCAAGGCTTTTCATAAATTTTGCAGAAGATTCTCAGAACGTCTCACTGCAGTTGTTTAAGGTTCAGAATTTCCAGAGGTCTTCGGCAACCATGTTGCTTTTAAGGAGGTTTACGTGTTTCTAACATACCTGGAAGCTAGCTCAAGTTCTTATTGCTCAGATGGAATATAATAAGCCTTAAGAATTGCAAGTGTATGTGTGTGTGTTTGGGTGTGGGTGCGTCTGTGTGTAAGTGTGAATTGTGTTCTAAGGAGGGTGGTAAGGGCTTACAAATTCGGGCTTTGTGTTGGGGAGAGAGAAGCTTTTTCAGTGAGGCCTAACCCAAAACAAATCTCCCCTATTACATAAAAACGATGAATGCTGAAACTTTTTGCATACAATATTAACTCCTTCTCATCCTTTTTTTTTTTTTTTATATGCCTTTGATTGTTAAGGAGCCTTGGTGGTGCAGTGGTTAAAGCGATTGACTGCTAACCAAAAGGTTTACGGTTCGAAACCACCAGCAGCTCCGAAGAAGAAAGATGTGGAAATCTGCTTCCATAGAGATTTACAGGCTTGGAAACCTATGGGGGTGCTGTAATTAGGAATTGTCTCGATGGTAGTGAGTTTTGGGGGATGGTTGATTGTGTTGGTGACAATGACTATTAAGTTGAACTGGTATGAATTATAAAATGAAATAATAGATTATTTTATTGATCCTTTTTCAAGTGAAGCTAGATTTAGAGTCTCCATGTCACAGCTTCAGTTGAAAGAAAAAAAGAAAAAAAAATCTTAAAGTGCTCCTCCAAGAACAGAACATGCTGTGTGTGGAGTCAGAGGTCAGGCATACATCATTGTTTCTTTCCTTAGCACTCATTTTGGGGTATCAATAATATTAGTCAATCTTAACGATTCCCTGGCAGGTGGTAGAGGGTCAAGTTGAAAAGACAGCAAATAGAAAGAGATGACCTGTTGATACCATATTTATTCTACTTCACTTTATTTGATATCTTAGTTTACTGGTGCTGCCATAACAAAAAAAAACAAACGAAAAACTCCACAAAGTAGGTGGCTTTAAAGAACAGAATTTATCATCTCACAGCTCTGAAAGTTAGAAGTCTAAGGCAGGGCCCTTCTATGTTGGTAGCCCAGAGGTTCCTTGGTGTTCACTGGCTTGCGGGCAGATCGTCACATATTGTCTTCCCCCTGTGTGTGTCTTTCTGTGTCAATTCTACTCCTTTTTTTTGAGATACCTCTCAAAAGTGATGAGGTTTAGGGCCCATCCTATTCTGGTATGACCTCATTAACATAACAAAGGAAAAACCCTTTTCCCAAACAGGGTCACATTCATAGATACAGGGGTTAGGACTACAAACATGCCTTTTTGGGGGGACACAATTCAAGCCATATCTTTTGATAATTGTTGAAACTGTTAGAACCTAGACATAAAGCAGTAAATACTCCCTTTGGTCCACTCTATAGCTATAAATACCTATTTTGTGTAGGGTTTTGGGAGGAGACTTTAATGGTAAAATGCCTGTTCTGATACCACCGATGAGTCAGCTCGGCCTCTAACTGTCGGTAAAGCTTTGGAGCAGACAGTAATTCCCGTCAACTTCTCCCGCTTTGTCTTGCAACCAGTGCTCAATCAGAAATAAAGACAATTTTTCTTGATCATCTGGTGGTAAAATTTCTTATGATGCCTCAGTAACTGAATCTTAAGTTAGAAAGTTACAACTTTTCATGACTAATAATGAAGCTGAATGTGAAGTTGAAATTGTAAATGGAAAACCTTGATAAATATTTGAGAACTTACCTCGCTCCAGGAGAATATTGTTTTTAGAAGAAAGAAATTTTTTCCTAAACAAGCATACGCCTCCATACCTTGCTAATTGTTTGAGGGTAACTCCCAGGTGATCAAATTTAGAATACTTTAGGCACCAAGGAGCAAAGTGGGAAAAGTGACACTTTGAAATGAATGGAGTAAGTGTACCATTTCTCTTACATTCAAAGTCTTAATCACAACAGTCCAATAAAACACAAAACCAAACCCATTGCCGTAGAGTCAATTCCAACTGCTAGCAGCCCTATGGGACAGAGTAGAACTGCCCCAAAGAGTTTCCAAGGAGCCACTGGTGGATTTGAACTGCCAACCTTTTGATTAGCAGCCCAGCTCCTAACTACTGCACCACCAGGGTTCCAACAATCCAATAAGAAAGTTCTATACAACATAAGGCATGACAAAGCCAAACAGGAAAACTAATTAGAGACAAAAAGAGTTTAAACACAAATTATACCAGCCATCTATATTCAGAATCAAAAATAATCTCTTCCCACAGGAAAAACAAAACAGAACAATAGACAGCTTGTTTTTAAGATGTATGTCCTCATTTAAAATAAATTTTCATTTCTAATTAATTGCTTCTTAAAAACTGCATATGCTTAAGATACCATCACCCTTTCTGGACATTTTGAATTTCAGCTTTTGAAACAAAGAGTCCAAAAAATATATTGTAATATGTACCGAAATGGTGGAAACAACTTTTCACAGCAATTAAAGCCCTGGTGATATAATCAGTTAAATGCTAGGCTGCTAACCAAAAGGTTGGCAGTTAGAACCTACCCAGCTGCTCCACGAGCGAAAGACCTGGCAATCTGCTTCCACAAAGATTACAGCCTACAAAACCCTATAGAGCAGTAGGAATCGACTCAATGGCATACAACAACAATAAAGAAACCATGACAACTAAATGTCCTGTGGTATCCTGGTGGTGTCCTGGAAGAGAAAAAAGACTTTAGGTAAAAACTAAGGAAATACGAATAAAGTATGGACTGTAACTGGGTAGTTAATAATACTCTATCAGTATTGGTTCATGAATTATGACAAATATGCCATATTAATTACAGAAGTTAATAATAGAATTTTGGTGTGGGTTATATAGGAAGTCTCTGTATTAGAAATTTTTCTGTAAATCTAAAACTGTTCTAAAATAAAGTGTTCATTTTTTTTTTAAGTACTAGGCAAAATCAGGAACAAGCTGATTTAAACATCTGATGTTTGGTGTCTCTATAGTCATGTATGTCTTTTATTTTGTTCCAGGATGTGATTACTTCAGCAGAGTCTGAAGACTTACTCTTTTAATAAGCCTATAATAGTAATAATATTAAGTGTTTATTATTTACCAGACACTGTGCTAAAAAATTAACATACATCACCTCATTTAATTCTTACAATAGCTTTATGACCTGGCTGTTAATATTATCTTCATTTATCTTGCCAAAGGTCGCTTGCCTAATAAATCGTAGAGCCCTGTTGACTATAAGCAACCTGTTCTTGGTCTCCATGCTTTTAGACAGCTGCATATACATAAGTTCAACCACAACTGTTTTACCAATAGGGGTTTATTTTCCTCATGTGCAACTAATTTAGGAAGTCATCGAAGGACTCAGAATCCTTCTAGATTTTTCCTCCTTCTTCTTGAGGGTATGGCTTTTTCTCTTACAATCCAGTCTCATGTCTACATTCTAAGGAAAAAGAAGGATGTCACAAAGAAACAGGGGTTGCACATGTATCAGGAAAGCAAAATTTCCCCACAATTCCATGAAGTCTTCTATTAGCATACCATTGCTAGACTACTGTTATTTGGCCACTCCTAGCTACAGGATAGACTGGAAAATTGAGTTAATGCTTTTTAAATTTAAAATAAAAAATTTTAGCCAGGCAACTGATGCCCAGGAAAATCAAACAAAAACAAGCAAACAAAAAACTGGGTTCTATTGGTAAGGGACCCTGGTGGTACAGTGGTTAAGCACTTCACTGCTAACCAAAAGGTTGGTGGTTTGAACCCACCAGCTGCTCTGTGGGAGAAAGATGTGGCAATCTGCTTTGGTAAAGAATACAGTCTTGGAAACCCAATGGGGTCATTCTACTCTGTCCAACAGGGTTGCTGTTAGTCAGAATTGACTTGATGGCAACAAATATTAGTAAGAAAGAAGGAGAATATCTAGCATAGAGTGGGTACTAATAAATATTTGTTAAATGAAAGAATGGTTGTTGGCTAGCAACTGGAATTTGTGCCATAGTCATGGAGCCCTGCTAGGCTGTTGTTGTTGTTGCATGCCATGGAGTCACTTCTGACTCATAGCAACCATGTAGAACAGTGTAGAACTGCCCCTACAGAGTTTTCAAGGAGTGGCTGGTGGATTTGAACTGCTGACCTTTTGATTAGTAGCCTGAGCTCTTAATCTCTTCACCACCAGGTTTTTTGGGGTACAAATCCACTCAAGGTACAGTTCCTGCTCTTAAATCACTCATAGTCAAATGGAGGAGATAGTCTTAGGAGCAGCGTGGAATTACGGAAATAGTCATGGGGAGAAAGGAATGGCCTGAGGGAAGCGGAGAGGCTTCCTGGAGGAGGGAACATCTGAGCTTAGATTAAAAGGATGAATAAAAGTTGTGAAAAAGAAAAGGAAAGTTATTTCAGGCACTGAGGTGGGAACACAGGGTATGTTTTAGGAGCCATAAGCAATTTAGCATGGCTCAAGCTGTCTACTAGTCTACCCTCATGCACTTTGCCAAACTACACTGGTCTTTCTCTTCCTCTTTCTCCCCAGCCTCCTATCTCTTCCTCACATGTAGATGTCAGTATAAATGCCTTCTCAGGGAGGCTTCACCAACCACTCCACCTAAAGAAGGCCCTCCATCCCACCCCAGCTGTCAATCTGTAACTGGGCCGTTGCTTATTTCTTTCTTAATTATTCTGTACCAAGTACTTGTTAAACATTTAGCAACTATTTGTAGAATAGATGCCATGATGTTCATTTCATTTGTTCAATTTCATAGGTATGAATCTCAAATTATTTTCTTCCGGGTATTCATTTCTAGACATGTATATCATATATTTAGTATTTGATTAGCATTAATCTTATGCACTTTTTTCTTTCCTAAGAATTTCTTTTAAAATTTTGATTTATCAGGATCTACAGGCATTGAAGTAGTCATGTCTAACATGTCTCTGGATTCTTCAAAGTACTTGATATGATACTTAGCCCATGATAAAAACCAAACAAAATTGATTACTATCAAGTCAACTCAGACTTATGGCGACCCCCACGTGTGTCAGGGTAGAACTGTGCTCTGTAAGGTTTTCAATGGCTATGATCTTTCAGAAGTAGGTTTTCCAGGTCTTTCTTCTGAGGTGCTTCTGGGTGGATTTGAACTGCCAACCTGTTAGTTAATAACCAAAAGCCAAACTCCTTTCTGTCAGTTTGATTCTGAACTCATAGTGACCCTACAGGACAGAGTAGAATTGCCCCATAGGGTTTCCAAGAAGCTACTAGTGGATTCTAACTGGTGACCTTTTTGGTTAGCAGCTGAAGTCTTAACCACTGTGCCACCAGGGCTCCTTTCAGTTAGTAGCAACCACTTAAAGATTTGTGCCACCCAGGGACTCTCATGGTAGAAGCATAATATTTATTGTTATTGAATGTACATGTAATATAAAACTAAAGTCCATAACAGTGTATTAAATGTAACTATTTCTATTATGAAAGGGATTAGAAGTTCATTTTTGTAGGCAGATCAGTTGATGTTTTTGGAAGTCCAAACAAAATTTATCTACTATTGATTACTGTGACACAAGAATAGAATGCATGACATATCACTTTATGATTTACATTTTTACATGATTGCAAAGAGATGTTTATGTATACAGTTCCTCTACACACTGAGTATCCATCAACTGCAAAGAAATACAGTAATAAGAAAATAAATTCACTTCTTAGAAATTCTGAAACAACTGAAGACAGTCTGCTAAAATTTATTCCTACTGGATATTCCTCATTTATACTAGCATAGCAAGTTTCCCGATAGTTTTATTCTTTATTTATGATGCATTTTCTGCTTTTGTTTCATGCTGTGTCACAGCAAGTAACCTTGTTTGCAATGCAATATGACAAGAAGCCATGAGACGAGATCCTTAATGCAGCCCTACCCAGAGTGGAGTCCAGGAACTCCTGCACAGGTTGCAGAATTTCATGTAAAGTTGTCAAAGCTGAAGATGTTTTCTGGGGGAAAGGGGTAAAGAGAGACTGGGAAGAGAGTCCAGGGGGAGCATGGGTGGTGAGGAGAGGAAAACAAAGCTCTAAATTATTTACTGCCAAAAAGGAAGCATGCAGAGACCCAGAGAAAGGCTTAAATGTAAATAAATTTTGGCCATAGCAACAAGAAAGTAAAGAACAACCATGAAAAGTGTGTAGCTTTATTCATTGGGAAGCCTTACTATGAAATCATAAAAATATAGAATTAACATCATCATGATAAATATAGAAACAATTGAAGTTTTCAACAATTTCATTCAGCTTATAGCAACAATCAATGTCTATGGAAGCAGCAGCCAAGAAATTAAACAAAATATTGTATTGGGCAATTGTCTAGCAAAAAAAAAAAAAAACTTTAAATTTTTAAAAAGTGAAGATGTCACTTTGGTGACTAAGGTACACCTAACCCAAGTCACGGTCTTTTCATTTTCCTCACATGCATGTGAAAGGTGGACAATGTAAAATAAAGACAGAAGAATCTATGTATTCAAATTTTGATGTTGGCAAATAGCATTGAATACACTGTGGACAGACAGAAGAATGAAAAAATTGGTCTTAGAAGAAATACATCCAGGATGTTCCTTAAGAGTGTGAATGATGAGACTTCAACCCACTTTCTTTGGGCATGTCATTAGGAAAGTCCAATTGCTAGAAATGGTAGAGGGTCAGCAAAAACAAGGAAGGCCCTCAATGATATGTGGATTGACACAATAGCTGTAACAATGAACTCAGACACACCAATGATCATGAAGATGGCACAGTACCAGGCAACGTTTTGTTCTGTTATGCATAAGGATCCCATGAGTTGGAGCCAACATGATGGCAACTAACAACATCCTCTGAAAAACAAAGTAGTTAAGCATTTTTATGGGGAGGGCTGCACATGGAGATCCTGTCAGTGGAAACCCCAAAGAAAACAAATCCAGCACATTTATGAGCTGATACTGTTTCTCAGATGGAAACCCTGGTGGCGTAGTGGTTAAGTGCTATGGCTGCTAACCAAAGGGTCGGCAGTTCGAATCCACCAGGTGCTCCTTGGAAACTCTATGGGGCAGTTCTACTCTGTCCCATAGGGTTGCTATGAGTCGGAATTGACTCCACAGTGCTGGGTTTGGTTTTGGTTTGACTGTTTCTCAGAGGTTCTCTTTGATTCCATCCAGTCTTTTTCTAAGGTTCCTCTAGCATAGTTGGACATAGTACCTCTTCCCAGGTCTGCTACATAGAACTTTCAAAAGTCATTAGGTCTGCCACAGCTTCTGCTTCAGGTCTCAGCCTTTCCCCTTACGGGTTCTCAATGCCTCTCTTTCTTCTTCCTCAATGTCACACAGTTGTAGGCTTGAGGAACAATTATTTAAAAAGGCAGCACTGACAACTTTGAATGTGAAGGCTACCTCAGGGCTGCCAAAGCTTTTTATTCAGCACATGTTTTAGATGTCTTTAGATATCTTTTCTCCATGACAACTCAGACATCATCAGCTACCTTACCCCTAGTTGCTAATAAGTAAAGCATCGTGTGGAATTGCCACACAAACATAAATACTCTTGAACAGTAGCTTCCAAAATAAGGAGACAAACTGTTATGGTTGGAAATCAGATTCCTTGGCCTTCCATGGAGATATTTTACCAAGAACATGGCAGAAGCTGATATAATGGTTGAAATATACTGTCTTTTATGAATGCCTACCACTACCAGAATTTAACCTTTTTCATGGAATTGGAAAAAGTTGAAGATTAAATTCATGATGATACTATTTCAGGGGCCTTCAAGGTATAGGAGTATTTTAGACACCTTCATGCCATATGTTTTGCAGATGTTGCTTCTGGGCAAGTAATATCTGTGGGACAAGATATTTAAACTAAATTATGAAGAATAAGTAACAGTTAGCCAGATTAAAGGGAGGTTGGGCAGTTTGGGATGAGTGGGATCGTGGATTGAATTGTGTCCCCCCAAAATATGTGTCAGCTTGGCTAGGCCATGATTCCCAGTATTTTGTGATTGTCCTTCATTTTGAGATCTGATGTAATTATCCTATATGTTATAAATCCTAACCTCTATGATATTAATGAGGCAGGATTAGAGGCAGTTATGTTAATGAAGTAGGTCACATTCTACAGGATTAGGTTTTCTTTAGTCAATCCCTTTTGAGATACAAAAAAGACAAGTGAGCAGAGAGGAGGGGAACCTCATTATCATCAAGCGAGAAGAGCCAGGAGTGGAGCGCATCCTTTGGACCAGGGGCCCCTGCAGTAAAAAGCTCCTAGACCAGGGGAAGATTGATGACAAAGACCTTCCCCCAGAGCTGACAGTGAGAGAAAGCCTTCTTCTGGAACTGGCATCCTGAATTAGGACTTCTAGCCTCCTAAACTGTGAGAGAATAAATTTCTGTTAGTTAAAGCCATTCACTTGTGGTATTTCTGTTATAGTAGCATTAGATAACTAAGACAGAAATTTGGTACCAGGAGTGGGGTGCTGCTCTCACAGATATCTATAACGTGGAAGCAGTTTTGGAATTGCATAATAGGTAGAGGCTAGAAGAGTTTTAAAGTGCCTGATAGCAAAAAGCTTAGATGGCCTTGGAAAGACTGTTGGTGGAATTATGGACATCAAAGGAAATACTGCTGAGGGCTCAGAAGGAAGTGAGAAGAGCTGTAACACCAGAGACAGCACAGATGGTGAGAAGCAGTAGCAGAGAAATGGCAGCAGCAAAACCAGGACACTGGCATGAGACAGCAGGACTCTAACACATGGAGAGAGAGAGCTGAGTGCCTTCAGCCAGGAGGCTTACTGGAGGAGTGTAGTACCTCTGGGCACTTATGGGTAGAGACAAAGAGCTTTGTAACACTTACCTCAGCAGGGCAGAAGCCAGGCTGGCCCAAGGGGCCAAGGGCTCGAGGGGCTATGAGGCCAAGGAACAAGGAAGCAAAAGCTGAAAAGACAAGGAGCATAGGAAACAGAGTTGCCTCAGTCTCAAAGGGTAGGGTCACAACCTTTAGGGTTTCAAGGGATGGAACCATGGCCTGCTAGGCCTCAAAGGGTGGTACAACAGCCTCCTAGGTCTCAAAGAGGCGGATCTTCACCAACTTGGTTCCAGAATGTGGGGCTGTCTGTTACAAGTACCAGAGAGATGGTGCTGTATCCACTGCCCAAAGCTGAGGGGGTGGGGCTGCCATGCCCAAGGGACAGAAGAACAGGGCCTGCTGGGGCTGAGGGGGGTGAATAGCCACTCAGATGAACTAGGAGAAGGGGCTACCCAAAGCTGAGGAAGCAGAGTTACCATTTCAGTGGGCCTGGGAGGTAAAGCTGAAGCCCAAGACCAAGGGGTCTGTACCCAGAATGTAGAAAGCATGGCCAACACCCACAGTCTGGAGGGCAGGGGCATTGCCCAGATGGTCTCAGTAAACAGAGGACTATTTTCAATCCTCGAGAGCTAAAATAATTTGTTCTGCTGGGTTTTGAACTTGCTTGTTGCTTATTATCTCTTCTTTCCCTCCAAATTCTCCCATTTATGATGGAAATATCTGCCTTATGCCTGTTCTACCATTGTACTTTGGAAGCAGATATCTCGTATTCTAGATTTCACAGATGAAGAGGGATTTGCAGATTAGATTTTGGAGTTGGAGTCAATTTGAGACTTTTGGGATGATATGATGGAGTGAGTGTGTTTTACATGTGGAAAGGACATGAATTTTTGGAGGCCAAAGGATGAAATGTCATGAATTGAATAGTGTCCCTCCAAAAATATATGTCAACTTGGCTAGGCCATGATTCCCAGTATTTTGTGGTTGCCCTCCACTTTGTGATGTGATATAATTATCCTACATGTTGTAAATCTTAATCTCTATGATATTAATGGAGGTCTGGTGGTGCAGTGGTTAAGAACTCAGCTGCTAACCAAAAGGGCAGCAGTTCTATTCCACTAGCCACTCCTTGGAAACCCTGTGAGGCAGTTCTACTCTGTCCTATAAGGTCACTATGAGCCAGAATTGACTCGATAGTAATGGGCTTGGTTTTTTTTTTTAAAGATTTTAATGAGGCAAGATTAGAGGCGGTTTTGTTAATGAAGTCAGATACAATCTACAGGATTAGGTTGTATACTGAGTCAATCTCTTTTGAGATATAAAAGAGAGAAGTGAGCAGAGAGAGGAGGGACCTCATTACCACCAAGTAAGAAGAGCCAGGAGTGGAGCGTGTCCTTTGGACCTGGGGCCTCTGCACTGAAAAACTCCTAGACTGGGGAAGGGTGATGACAAGGACCTACCCTAAGAGCCAACACAGACAGAAAGCCTTCCCCTGGAACTGGCATCCTGAATTTGGACTTGTAACCTCCTAAACTGTGGGAGAATAAATTTTACTTTGGTAAAGCCATCCACTTGTGGTATTTCTGTTATAGCAGCACTAGATAACTAAGACAGTGGGGAAGAAAATTCAAGGCAAAGACAAGATTGCGTTCACAGAATGAAAAGTCCGTGATATGTTTTGGCAGAACTGCAAGTTGTCAATATGACTGGGTCACAGTATGCAAGTAAGGGGGGTACAGAGAGATAAGGAGAGGGCCATAGGCAGGATGGGATTATGAGTGACCTTTGAAAAGATTCAAAAATCATATGAAGAGATTTAGACTTCATTTTGAAAGAAATTGCAATTTCCTGACAGCTGTTAACCAACAAAGTTTGGTTACCAAAGATAAGTTTAGAAAGATTCTTCTGTCATGTAGACAGTGGTGTGGAAACTGACACAGACAAAGGATAGGGAGAGTGGTAAGGGAGATCTTAGAGAAATACAAGCAAAAAGAATGGTGGCCTAAATTTGATCAGTGTTTTGGCTATCTATTGCTTATAAATGAGGTGGTGCAGTGGTTAGGTGCTTGATTGCTAACCAAAAGGTTGGTGGTTCGAAACCACCAGCTGCTCTGTGTAAGAAAGATGTGGCAATCTGCTTCTGTAAACATTTACAGCCTTGGAAACCCTATGGGGCAGTTCTACTCTGTCCTACAGGGTGGCTGTGAATTGAAATCAACTCGACGCCAATGGGTTTATTGCTGTATAACCCTCCAGCTTCCAACCTCACCTCCAATTTTTTTTTTTTTTAACTTAGGGGAATTAAAAATAACTGTTCTACTATTGTTTTTTTGAATAAGGAATTTGCACATGGAATAGGGGGTGGACTGTGTCCACTAGCTGATAACTAGGCCCTCAGCTGGTTGGAACAATGAGAGATAACAGGGACAGCTGAACTGGGGCCTTCTGTCACTCTGGGGCTTGGCTTTTCCTTTTGTGGCATTTGCTGAGGCAGGAAGGTCCTAGATGGATCCTTCTTTGATTTCTTCACACTTAAATGTACAAGGAAGAATTAATATCTCATTTAATATAGGTCCCCATAATATTTTATATCTTTTTATATAGAACTCATATTGATTGGGTTATTAATAATTGTACATAGTAACGATATATGCAAATATTACCGTGTAATTTCCCGTTTTATACTTTGCAATTTAGAACCTAAAACCTATTCAACATACATCTACTTCAAATGAATTTAATAATTAAAAGATAAACAGATACAAGCAATTTGACATCAGTGTTTAATTTTTTTTTTTAACAGTCTAGCAAACTCTAGAGGTAAATAATCTGAATCTTTTCGCATATGACAACTAATGTTGTTTCTATAATTAGTGACAAGAAGATTGTCAAACATCAACATGCAACTCCAGGGAACCCCAATTTTTCCCTTAATCATCAAAACAACTGAATTAGCCTCCACTAATATTTGAATCCTCTTCTTTTAATGGTCTTAATTCTATATTTTAATTTATTTTAATGAGCCATATGGCAAATATGCCCTAACTCATATTCCTTTTTGAAAATGGTGGGATATAACAAGTAAATACATGAATAAACTCAGATGAATGTAGACATCACCACTAGAAAGAAGTGTATGCCTTTTAAAATAAAAAAAAAGTTTGTTTTTTTTAAATAGGGTAATTAATGGATCACTATTTGTAGCTCAGTCCCAGATATTTACCTCAAATTAATGATCTGAAAAGGAAAGACATTAACATAGCAATGGAATCTGTAATGATTTTAGATTTGGTGGCTTGGCAAGCAAAGATAGGAAAGGAGAAAATACATGAACGAGTCTAAAAATCTTAGAATCTGAGCAAAAGAAAAGGCTAGATTCAAGCAGGAATTAAACGCAGATTAAGACATCTGGAGAGAGGTATTAAACACAGCCATTCAGGAGGCAGGTAAGATCATAAAGGCTGTGAGAAAGCAATACTGAGGTAAGAGCACATCAGCTATTTCATTACATAGTGGCAACATAATGACTAATTCACTCTTGTGTCTCCAATATTGAATCCCTCTACAGAAAAGTGATAGGTTATGTATCTCTTGAAAGAACTTTAGTACTCCAGAAGTTTCAATGGAAGTACCATGTAATTACCAAAATGAGGAAACTGCCTACTATTATATTACAAGATCTCCACCTGCTTCTCCCATTTATTTCACACTAACAAATGAAGCGTGCCACATTTCCTACCAAGGGAGGCACTAATGTGATGAATAAGGAAATCATCCATATATAGAGTCACCCAGAACATCAACATCCTTCACTAACTTTGGGGTTCTTACCCCTAATTTATGTAAAACTGGCCTTATGTAGACATCACATTGCAAGGCAAGTATTGGTATCCAATGTCTAAGTCCCACGCTTGACTGTAAGGGGAGGACTGATGGTCTTATATGCATTTTACAAAAATTATTAAGGAAACTTTCAAACATAAATATAAAAGCACTGAGAATTAGTTTGGAGGAATTCCATGTACCTAATATCCAGCTTATCAACTCGTGTCCAGTCTTCTTCTATGTATCCTCATGCCCACTTGGCCCCCTCACACCTGAGTTTTATTGAAGCAAATCCCAGACATCTTTAAGTATATATCTCAAATTTGTACTGAAAGATATCATAAAAAAGGATACATATCTTCCATATATCTTTATCTTTTAGAGATCCATGTATTTAAAATATATATAATTTTCTGTCCCTGGGTGGCAAAAATGGTTAAGTGCTTTACTGCTAAACAAAAGTTTGGCGGTTGGAACTCACCTGGCAGCTCCATGGGAGAAATACCTAGTGATTTGCTTCCATAAAGATTACAGCCAAGAAAATCTTATGGGGCAGTCCTAGTCAATCACATGGGGTAGCTATGAGTCAGAACCGACTAAAGGACAGCGTAGAACTGCCCGGTAGGGTTTCCAGTGAGTGCCTGGTGGATTCAAACTGTTGACCTTTTGGTTGCAACCATAGCTCTTAACCACTACACCACCAGTGTTTCCGTGGTCATCCTAGTGGAGATGAAATGGTATCTCACTGTTTCTTTTATAACCTGATAAGATAGATATTATTTCCATTTTGAATATTAGAAAAACGGGTGCCAGAAAGGTGAAGAGACTTGTCGAAAATGGATGGTCAATCTTCTGACTCTACATTCTATTCTTTTCAAAAACATTCCTGTTGGGTACCGTTGAATCAATTTTCAACTCATAGTGATCCCATCTGAGAGAGTAGAGCTGACCAGTAGGGTTTTCTAGGCTGTAATCTTTATGGAAGCAGATTGCCAGGTCTTTCAAAAACAGAGTTGCAGGGTGGGTTCAAATTGACAACCTTTCAGTTAGCAGCCAAGCACTTAATCGTTGTACCACCAGGGCTCTTTTTGCAAAAACTAAGAAATTAATATCTGGCTTTTACTATTACTGAGATCATAATAGAAAAAGCTAAGTGGTGCTTGTTTTTAGAATAGTGTGCAAGATCAGAGGTCCACAATGTTTTTTTTTTTTTTTGGTCCACTGATAGAAGATTTTTTTTTTTTAATAACTTTTATTAAGCTTCAAGTGAACGTTTACAAATCCAATCAGTCTGTCACATATAAGTTTACATACATCTCACTCCCTACTCCCACTTGCTCTCCCCCTCTTGAGTCAGCCCTTTCAGTCTCTCCTTTCTTGACAATTTTGCCTGCTTCCCTCTCTCTCTATCCTCCCATCCCCCCTCCAGACAAGAGTTGCTAACACAATCTCAAGTGTCCACCTGATATAATTAGCTCACTCTTCATCAGCGTCTCTCTCCCACCTGCTGACCAGTCCCTTTCATTTCTGATGAGTTGTCTTCGGGGATGGTTCCTGTCCTGTGTCAACAGAAGGTCTGGGGAGCGTGGCCGCCGGGATTCCTCCAATCTCAGTCAGACCATTAAGTTTGGTCTTTTTATGAGAATTTGGGGTCTGCATCCCACTGATCTCCTGCTCCCTCAGGGGTCCTCTGCTGTGCTCCCTGTCAGGGCAGTCATCGATTGTGGCCGGGCACCAACTAGTTCTTCTGGTCTCAGGATGATGTAGGTCTCTGGTTCATGTGGCCCTTTCTGTCTCTTGGGCTCTTAGTTGTCGTGTGGCCTTGGTGTTCTTCATTTTCCTTTGCTCCAGGTGGGTTGAGACCAATTGCTGCATCTTAGATGGCCGCTTGTTAGCATTTAAGACCCCAGACGCCACATTTCAAAGTGGGATGCAGAATGATTTCATAATAGAATTATTTTGCCAATTGACTTAGAAGTCCCTGCAAACCATGTTCCCCAGACTCCCACACTTGCTCCACTGACCTTTGAAGCATTCATTTTATCCCGGAAACTTTTTTGCTTTTGGTCCAGTCCAATTGAGCTGACCTTCCATGTATTGAGTGTTGTCTTTCCCTTCACCTAAAGCAGTTCTTATCTACTGATTAATCAATAAAAAACCCTCTCCCACCCTCCCTCCCTCCGCCCCTCGTAACCACAAAAGTATGTGTTCTTCTCAGGTTTACTATTTCTCAAGATCTTATAATAGTGGTCTTATACAATATTTGTCCTTTTGCCTCTGACTCATTTCGCTCAGCATAATGCCTTCCAGGTTCCTCCATGTTATGAAATGTTTCAGAGATTCGTCACTGTTCTTTATCGATGCGTAGTATTCCATTGTGTGAATATACCACAATTTATTTACCCATTCATCCGTTGATGGACACCTTGGTTGCTTCCAACTTTTTGCTATTGTAAACAGAGCTGCAATAAACATGGGTGTGCATATGTCTGTTTGTATGAAGGCTCTTGTATCTCTAGGGTATATTCCCAGGAGTGGGATTTCTGGGTTGTATGGTAGTTCTATTTCTAACTGTTTAAGATAACGCCAGATAGATTTCCAAAGTGGTTGTACCATTTTACATTCCCACCAGCAGTGTATGAGAGTTCCAATCTCTCCGCAGCCTCTCCAACATTTATTATTTTGTGTTTTTTGGATTAATGCCAGCCTTGCTG
The DNA here is from genome assembly GCF_030014295.1 of Loxodonta africana. Lineage (NCBI taxonomy): Eukaryota > Metazoa > Chordata > Mammalia > Proboscidea > Elephantidae > Loxodonta > Loxodonta africana. Next base: position 78,108,845 of record NC_087345.1, on the reverse strand, counting down.
GTGTGAGATGGAATCTCATCGTAGTTTTAATTTGCATTTCTCTAATGGCTAATGATCAAGAGCATTTTCTCATGTATCTGTTAGCTGCCTGAATATCTTCTTTAGTGAAATGTGTGTTCATATCCTTTGCCCACTACTTGATTGGGTTGTTTGTCTTTTTGTGGTTGAGTTTTGACAGAATCATGTAGATTTTAGAGATCAGGCGCTGGTCGGAGATGTCATAGCTGAAAATTCTTTCCCAATCTGTAGGTGGTCTTTTTACTCTTTTGGAGAAGTCTTTAGATGAGCATAGGTGTTTGATTTTTAGGAGCTCCCAGTTATCGGGTTTCTCTTCATCATTTTTGGTAATGTTTTGTATTCTGTTTATACCTTGTATTAGGGCTCCTAGGGTTGTCCCAATTTTTTCTTCCATGATCTTTATCGTTTTAGTCTTTATGTTTAGGTCTTTGATCCACTTGGAGTTAGTTTTTGTGCATGGTGTGAGGTATGGGTCCTGTTTCATTCTTTTGCAAATGGATATCCAGTTATGCCAGCACCATTTGTTAAAAAGGCTATCTTTTCCCCAGTTAATTGACACTGGTCCTTTGTCAAATATCAGCTGCTCATACGTGGATGGATTTATATCTGAGTTCTCAATTCTGTTCCGTTGGTCTATGTGTCTGTTGTTGTACCAGTACCAGGCTGTTCTGATTACTGTGGCTGTATAATAGGTTCTGAAGTCGGGTAAGGTGAGGCCTCCCACTTTCTTCTTCTTTTTCAGTAGTGCTTTGCTTATCCGGGGCTTCTTTCCCTTCCATATGAAATTGGTGATTTGTTTCTCTATCCCCTTAAAATATGACATTGGAATTTGGATCGGAAGTGCGTTAAATGTATAGATGGCTTTTGGTAGAATAGACATTTTTACTATGTTGAGTCTTCCTATCCATGAGCAGGGTATGTTTTTCCACTGAAGTATGTCCTTTTGAATTTCTTGTAGTAGAGCTTTGTAGTTTTCTTCGTATAGGTCTTTTACATCCTTGGTAAGATTTATTCCTAAGTATCTTATCTTCTTGGGGGCTACTGTGAATGGTATTGATTTGGTTATTTCCTCTTCGGTGTTCTTTTTGTTGATGTAGAGGAATCCAAGTGATTTTTGTATGTTTATTTTATAACCTGAGACTCTGCCAAACTCTTCTATTAGTTTCAGTAGTTTTCTGGAGGATTCCTTAGGGTTTTCTGTGTATATAATCATGTCATCTGCAAATAGTGATAACTTTACTTCTTCCTTGCCAATCCGGATACCTTTTATTTCTTTGTCTAGCCTAATTGCCCTGGCTAAGACTTCCAACACGATGTTGAATAAGAACGGTGATAAAGGGCATCCTTGTCTGGTTCCCGTTCTCAAGGGAAATGCTTTCAGGTTCTCTCCATTTAGAGTGATATTGGCTGTTGGCTTTGCATAGATGCCCTTTATTATGTTGAGGAATTTTCCTTCAATTCCTATTTTGGTAAGAGTTTTTATCATGACTGGGTGTTGGACTTTGTCAAATGCCTTTTGTGCATCAATTGATAAGATCATGTGGTTTTTGTCTTTTGTTTTATTTATGTGATGGATTACATTAATGGTTTTTCTGATATTAAACCAGCCTTGCATACCTGGTATAAATCCCACTTGATCAGGGTGAATTATTTTTTTGATGTGTTGTTGGATTCTATTGGCTAGAATTTTGTTGAGGATTTTTGCATCAATGTTCATGAGGGATATAGGTCTATAATTTTCTTTTTTTGTAATGTCTTTACCTGGTTTTGGTATCAGGGAGATGGTGGCTTCATGGAATGAGTTGGGTAGTATTCCGTCATTTTCTATGCTTTGGAATACCTTTAGTAGTAGTGGTGTTAACTCTTCTCTGAAAGTTTGGTAGAACTCTGCAGTGAAGCCGTCCGGGCCAGGGCTTTTTTTTCTTGGGAGTTTTTTGATTACCGTTTCAATCTCTTTTTTTGTTATGGGTCTATTTAGTTGTTCTACTTCTGAATGTGTTAGTTTAGGTAGGTAGTGTTTTTCCAGGAATTCATCCATTTCTTTTAGGTTTTCAAATTTGTTAGAGTACAATTTTTCATAATAATCTGAAATGATTCTTTTAATTTCATTTGGTTCTGTTGTGATGTGGTCCTTCTCGTTTCTTATTCGGGTTATTTGTTTCCTTTCCTGTATTTCTTTAGTCAGTCTAGCCAATGGTTTATCAATTTTGTTAATTTTTTCAAAGAACCAGCTTTTGGTTTTGTTAATTCTTTCAATTGTTTTTCTGTTCTCTAATTCATTTAGTTCAGCTCTAATTTTTATTATTTGTTTTCTTCTGGTGCCTGATGGATTCTTTTGTTGCTCAGTTTCTATTTGTTCAAGTTGTAGGGACAGTTCTCTGATTTTGGCTCTTTCTTCTTTTTGTATGTGTGCATTTATTGATATAAATTGGCCTCTGAGCACTGCTTTTGCTGTGTCCCAGAGGTTTTGATAGGAAGTATTTTCATTCTTGTTGCATTCTATGAATTTCCTTATTCCCTCCTTGATGTCTTCTATAACCCAGTCTTTTTTCAGGAGGGTATTGTTCATTTTCCAAGTATTTGATTTCTTTTCCCTAGTTTTTCTGTTATTGATCTCTAGTTTTATTGCCTTGTGGTCTGAGAAGATGCTTTGTAATATTTCGATGTTTTGGACTCTGCAAAGGTTTGTTTTATGACCTAATATGTGGTCTATTCTAGAGAATGTTCCATGCGCGCTAGAAAAAAAAGTATATTTTGCAGCAGTTGGGTGGAGAGTTCTGTATAAGTCAATGAGGTCAAGTTGGTTGATTGTTGTAATTAGATCTTCCGTGTCTCTGTTGAGCTTCTTACTGGATGTCCTGTCCTTCTCCGAAAGTGGTGTGTTGAAGTCTCCTACTATAATTGTGGAGGTGTCTATCTCACTTTTCAATTCTGTTAAAATTTGATTTATGTATCTTGCAGCCCTGTCATTGGGTGCATAAATATTTAATATGGTTATGTCTTCCTGATCAATTGTCCCTTTTATCATTATATAGTGTCCTTCTTTATCCTTTGTGGTGGATTTAAGTCTAAAGTCTATTTTGTCAGAAATTAATATTGCTACTCCTCTTCTTTTTTGCTTATTGTTTGCTTGATATACTTTTTTCCATCCTTTGAGTTTTAGTTTGTTTGTGTCTCTAAGTCTAAGGTGTGTCTCTTGTAGGCAGCATATAGATGGATCGTGTTTCTTTATCCAGTCTGAGACTCTCTGTCTCTTTATTGGTGCATTTAGTCCATTTACATTCAGGGTAATTATAGATAAATAAGTTTTTAGTGCTGTCATTTTGATGCCTTTTTATGTGTGTTTTTGGCCATTTCATTTTTCCACATACTTTTTTGTGCTGAGGCGTTTTTCTTAGTAAATTGTGAGATCCTCATTTTCATAGTGCTTGACTTTATGTTAGTTGAGTCGTTACGTTTTTCTTGGTTTTTATCTTGAGTTATGGAGTTGTTATACCTTTTTGTGGTTACCTTATTATTTACCCCTATTTTTCTAAGTAAAAACCTAACTTGTATTGTTCTATATCGCCTTGTATCACTCTCCATATGGCAGTTCAATGCCTCCTGTATTTAGTCCCTCTTTTTGATTATTGTGATCTTTTACCTATTGACTTCCATGATTCCCTGTTATGTGTATTTTTTTTTTTAATTAATCTTAATTTGTTTGTTTTTGTGATTTTCCTATTTGAGTTGATATCAGGACGTTCTGTTTTGTGACCTTGTGTTGTGCTGATATCTGATATTATTGGTTCTCTGAGCAAACAATATCCTTTAGTATTTCTTGTAGCTTTGGTTTGGTTTTTGCAAATTCTCTAAACTTGTGTTTGTCTGTAAATATCTTAATTTCGCCTTCATATTTCAGAGAGAGTTTTGCTGGATATATGATCCTTGGCTGGCAGTTTTTCTCCTTCAGTGTTCTGTATATGTCGTCCCATTCCCTTCTTGCCTGCATGGTTTCTGCTGAGTAGTCAGAACTTATTCTTATTGATTCTCCCTTGAAGGAAACCTTTCTTTTCTCCCTGGCTGCTTTTAAAATTTTCTGTTTATCTTTGGTTTTGGTGAGTTTGATGATAATATGTCTTGGTGTTTTTCTTTTTGTATCAATCTTAAATGGGGTTCGATGAGCATCTTGGATAGATATCCTTTCGTCTTTCATGATGTCAGGGAAGTTTTCTGTCAGGAGTTCTTCAACTATTTTCTCTGTGTTTTCTGTCCCCCCTCCCTGTTCTGGGACTCCAATCACCCGCAGGTTATCCTTCTTGATAGAGTCCCACATAATTCTTAGGGTTTCTTCATTTTTTTAAATTCTTTTATCTGATTTTTTTTCAGCTATGTTGGTGTCGATTCCCTGGTCCTCCAGATGTCCCAGTCTGCATTCTAATTGCTCGAGTCTGCTCCTCTGACTTCCTAGTGCGTTGTCTAATTCTGTTATTTTATTGTTAATCTTTTGGATTTCTACATGCTGTCTCTCTATGGATTCTTGCAACTTATTAATTTTTCCACTATGTTCTTGAATAATCTTTTTGAGTTCTTCAACAGTTTTATCAGTGTGTTCCTTGGCTTTTTCTGCAGTTATCCTAATTTCATTTGTGATATCATTAAGCATTCTGTAAATTAGTTTTTTATATTCTGTATCTGATAATTCCAAGATTGTATCTTCATTTGGGAAAGATTTTGATTCTTTTGTTTGGGGGGTTGGAGAAGCTGTCATGGTCTGCTTCTTTAAGTGGTTTGATATGGATTGTTGTCTCCCAGCCATCACTGGGAAATTAGTTTTTCCAGAAAATCCGCTAAAAAAAAAATGCAGTCAGATCCCTACCAGAGTTCTCCCTCTGGCTCAGGCTATTCAGATGTTAATGAAGCCGCCTGGGGAGGGTGGGGAAGGGAACAGAGAGATAGGAGAGTAGCACCTCAGAATATAGCCAGAGTTGCTTGTCTTGCTTGGAATGACTATTATATCTGAGATTCCTGCGGGCGCATCGCCTATGTGTGCTGGCTGTGTGGAGATTGCCCCCGGGGGGTCTGGCCTGCTGGAGTCATGGTCAGATCCTCCGCTTCCAGCCCCACGCCCAGCGTCAAGGCTCCCCTACTGGGACGGTGCACTCTCGACTCCAAAATCAGTCGCTGCCTCCCGGGGACTTCTCGTCCCTCCAGCCGCGTGGCTGTGCCGCCCCAGAGAACCAGTTGGGCCTCCCCCCGGGGTTAGTTCAGATGGGTGGAGCAGCTCCCCGTGCTTGTGCCGTGACCGAGTGTCCCGGCTGGGACGCTGTTCTCCCTGGTCCAATACCAGTCGCTGCCTCCCGGGGACTTCTCCTACCGGTTGAGTCCCACGCCACCCGCGCAACCCGGCTGGTCCCCTTCCCGGGGTTAGTTCAGGGGGGTGGAGCAACTCTCCGTGTTTATGCCGTACCTGCGTCCAGTCCAAATCCCTGCAGGACGGTTCCCTGGCTTGGACCCTGCTCTTTCTGCTCCAAGACCAGTCACTGCCTCCCGGGGACTTCTCCTACCGGCTGCATCCCACGCCGCCCGTGGAACCGGCTGGTCCCCCTCCCGGGGTTAGTTCAGGGGGGTGGAGCAGCTCTCTGTGCTTGTGCCGTACCTGACTGGTACGCTGGCTCCAGGCTCTGGAAACAATCGCTGCTTCCCCGTATTAGTTCGTTCTCCATCTCTAAATCTGTGTTTGTTGTTCAGGGTTCGTAGATTGTTATGTATGTGATCGATTCACTTGTTTTTCCGTGTCTTTGTTGTAAGAGGGATCCGAGGTAGCGTCTGCCTAGTCCGCCATCTTGGCCCCGCCCCCCACAATGTTTTTTTGAAAAGAAGTAGAATGATTGAAAAATTGAAGCCTGAGAATGACCAAGACTGAGGATTGGGGATGAGGGGTGTGGAGGGGTAGGTGGGTGGTGGAGTTTTACAGTCAGGAAAGACCATAAATGTGGGGTGGAGGAGGGTACAGATGGGGTGTGTCAGTAAGGCAACATTCAGCTCCATCCGCCTCCTTTGGGTTCTGTAAACTGCCTAAATGGCCCAAATGTTGAGGGATTCCTTACCTGGGTAGTGAAATTCTATACATAGAACTCTATATCGGTCTTCATCTGAAGTGTCAATTGAAAAACAAAAATAAAAATAATAATGATGACAACAAAATTTACCTCTTATAATCTAAATTTAGGGGTGGTTCTGTATGGTAATTTATTATATCAAAGCTACAACCAACCTAAAATAACCTTGAGCCTCTGCTAGTAAATCTTTCTCAGAGCTCATAGCTTTTATCACAGTTTATACTTTTTTTTTTTGCATTAATCATCACTGCAATTAGATTGTAAACTCTACAGTGGTGAGAACTATATTTGTTATATCATCTTATATTTATCGCTTTTAATAAAGCCCTTGAAATGTAATAGTTAATTTTTTAATAAATATATGATGAATGGATGAATGAGTGAAAAATGAACCAAATTTGGTTGTCACTCAGAAAGTGTCAAGAACGATTTTTACAAAGTGTGAAAATGTGACTACAAAAGTATTGTACTAATACTTCTCCATTTTTAGTTGAATGACTTTATTGAGTATTGAATTTTCGTGTACTATTTTATATTTTGTTTTTGCAATTCAGGTGTAATATGTAAAGCAAATATTAATTGAGGAGGAGAAGAAGGAGGAATATAAAAGATCAAGGGACAATGTCACATGAGCAATGTAGATATCTTTTTAGTCATAAAACTTGCAAAGAGATCTTAGAGCCTATGTAATCCAATCCTTTTTTTCTCCATCGTTTGAGAGATTAGTCTAAAGACCTTCACTGAAATTACAGCTAATTAACAGTGAAACTGGAACCAGAATCCAAGGTTCTTCCCTTTCAACTCAGCAGCCTTCCCGTAATTCACTGTACCTCATATTGTTACAATCGATTCAGTTTTAAAATTTCTTGGTTTGTGGTTGCTGAAATCTGAAAATTTAACAATGTATTTCCAAGTGTAAAACTTTACCTACGCTCACTTTTCCAAGCAAGCATTTGATACAAGTTCCAACTGTGCAAAGGAGGCAAAACGTGAGTGTTTCTTCTCAGCGCCATTTAAAGCTTCCATTTGAAGTCATGCACAATAAACCATTTATTCATGGATACAACCCTCCTGGTGTCCAATTTCTCACATATGTGATTCCATTTCAAAAACACGACTTGAACTATTTTCATGGTAATGTAACATTACGATATTGCAAGTGGTTCATAAACAAAAGAGAAGTCCCATCTTGGACCATTTGAGGATGCACACATAAATTTGGGTTGCAGATCTAATTTCTGAAATATTTCACTATTGTGACAGATGCTGCAAATTAACAAGCATGTTTCTTTTGGGGAAAATCAAAGGCATACCAGTTAGCACTAATGAGAAATGAACTCAAAATAGCTTGACAATTAAATAATTAAAATGTTATGTAAAAGCCGAACCTATTTAAAAACTAATTTCCCCCAATAACTTATTACAATTTTCACTTTGTAAATCACTGCATAAATGATTCTGTGGAACTTCACTCATATGCCTTAATACTGAAGGAGAAAATATTGTGCCCAAATAGGGCATACAGAAAGACTTCAAATTAATAATTAAAATAAGTATCTTAGCCTTTTCTTTGCATATCCATCATTTCCTTGAGGAAGGCATATAGTCACCCTTTAAGTTTACTGGTGGATTAGTACCCTGGGGTGCAGTCACCTTTCACTTCTCCAGCCATCCCTACTAAGTTTACATTTTTTTTTACAGGAAAGTTAATTAAAGGACATGAAAACTGACTAAAACATGTACTTTCTTTTTCAGTTGCCCTAGTAATCTTAGATGAATCTCTTGGAAATCTACTAAGAAAATAGCAAAAAAGAAGCTTCTCTATCATGTAGAATCCATAGACTCTCCTGTTGAGAGTAACCTCAGAGATCCTTCTTCCTAAACCTCTTTGACAAATTTTGTCACATGTTTGTCTCTACTTAAACTCCTTTGGTGTGAAGACATTCAGGCAGCAAACAGGAATAGGAGGAAATGCTCACAATTGTTAGCTATTAGAGAAATGCAAATCAAAATTACAATGAGATACCATCTCACTCCAATAAGATTGGCATTAATCCAAAAAACACAAAATAATAAATGTTGGAGAGGTTGTAGAGAGACTGGAACACTTAAACGCTGCTGATGGGAATGTAAAATGGTATGACCACTTTGGAAACAGGTTTGGTGCTTCCTTAGAAAGCTAGAAATAGAACTACCATAGAATCAAGCAATCCCATTCCTTGGAATATATCCTACAGAAATAAGAGCCTTCACACCAACAGATATATGCACACCCACGTTCATTGCAGCACTGTTTGCAATAGCAAAAAGATGGAGGCAACCAAGGTGCCCATCAACAGATGACTAGAAAAATTATGGCATATTCACACGCAATGACAAAGAACAATGATGAATCCGTGAAACATCTCATAACACGGAGATATCTGGAAGGCATTATGCTGAGTGAAATTAGTCAGTTGCAGAAAGACAAATATTGTATGAGAACACTATTATAAGAACTCAAGAAATAGTTTAAACACAGAAGAAAATATTTTTTTTGATGGTTATGAGGGTGGGGAGGGAGGGAGGGAGAGGGATATTCACTAATTAGATAGTAGACAGGAACTATTTTAGGTGAAGGGAAAGACAACACACAATACAGGAGAGGTCAGCACAACTGGACCAAACCTAAAGCAAAGAAGTTTCCTGAATACAACCAAACTCTTTGAAGGCCAGTGTAGCAGAGGTGGGGGTCTAGGGACCATGGTTTCAGTGGACTTTGGTCAATTGGCATAACAAAGTGCATTAAGAAAACATTAGCATCCCACTTTGGTGAGTGGCATCTGGGGTCTTAAATGCTAGCAAGCGGCCATCTAAGATGGATCAATTGGTCCCAACCCACCTGGAGCAAAGGAGAATGAAGAACAGCAAAGACACAAGGTAATTATGAGCCCAAGAGACAGAAAGGGTCACATAAATCAGAGACTACATCAGCCCGAGACCAGAAGAACTAGACGGTCCCCAGCTACAACCAATGGCTGCCCTGACAGGAAACACAACAGAGAATCCCTGACGTAGCAGAACAGATGGAAGCAGACCTTAAATTCTCATAAAAATACCAGACTTAATGATCTGACTGAGACTAGAAGACCCCCGAGGTCATGGTTCCCGGACTCTCTGTTAGCCCAAGACGGTAACTATTCCCAAAGCCCCCTCTTCACACAGGGATTGTACTGGACTATAAGCCAGAAAATGATACTGGTGAGGAGTGAGCTTCTTGGATCAAATAGACACATGAGACTAAATGGACAGCTTCTGTCTGGAGATGAAATGAGATGGCAGAGGGGGACAGGAGCTGGCTGAATGGACTTGGAGAATACAGGGTGAAGAGGAGGAGTATGCTGTCTCATTAGGGGGAGAGCAACTAGGAGTATATAGCAAGTATATAGGAGTATATATAAATTTTTGTATGAGAGGTAGGCTTGATTTGTAAACTTTCACATAAAGCACAATAAAACCCAAAACCAAACCCACTGCCGTTGAGTCGATTCCAACTCATAGCGGCCCTATAGGGCAGAGTACAACTGCCTGATAGAGCTTCCAAGGAGTACCTGGCGGATTTGAACTGTCGACCTCTTGGTTAACAGCCGTAGCACTTAACCACTGTGCCACCAGGGTTTCCAAAGCACAATAAAAAAGAAAAAATAAAAAAATTGAGCATAGAACTACCATATGGCCCAGCAATTCCACTCCTAGGTATATACACAGAAGACCTAAAAGCAATGATGCAAACAGACATGTGTACACTAATGTTCATTGCAGCACTATTCACAACAGCCAAAACGTAGAAACAACCAAAATGGCCATCAACTGATGAATGGGTAAGCAAAATGGGGTATGTACATAAAATGGAATATTATTCAGCCGTAAAGAGAAATGAAGTCCTGATGCATGCCATAACATTGATGAACCTTAAGGACATCATGCTGAGTGAAATAAGTCAGGCACGAAAAAGATAAATACTATATGATATCACTTATATGAAATTAGCAAATATACAGAAACCAAAGGAGCCCTGGTGGAGCAATGATTAAGAGCTACAGCTCTAACCCAAAGGTAATTAGTGGCTACCAGAAGCAGAAGGGTGATGGAAAGAAGAGGCTTTTGCTTGGAGTGCATTGTAAATTAAGGATGGTGGGAAAGCTTCAAAAAAGAGAGCAAAAATGGGTGCACAATTTGAAGAATGTAATCAATGTCACTGAAGTGTACATGTAAAAATTGATGGAATACTGTATATATTGTTGTTGTGTATATTATAATTTTTTAAAAAGATTACAGCCAAAATAAGTAAATAAATAAATTCCTCTGGTGAAGGCAGTGTACCTCCTCATAAAACCCTTTCTTCCAGTCTCTGTTAATTTCCTGATTAAGGAATTTGTTTTCCTATACTTTTCGAAGATCAGCCTTAGTTCTGTTCTCTGGGACCCCATGGCAGAAGTCCATCTCCTTTTTGATCTGACAACCAGTCAGTATATGAGGACTGCTAATGTAACTCCAGAAATCATCTCATTATAGGTGGCAGGAGTTGCTATTACTGGCAGAAGAGAAGAGGGGGAGGGAGCTGCTTTGGGCCTTATGGTGCTTCTGGGTCCAGGCTACTACTAAACCAAATATCCCATTGCTGTTGAGTCGATTTTGACTCATAGCAACCCTACAGGACAGAGTCGAACTACCCCATATGGTTTCCAATGAACACCTGGGGGTTTCAAACTGCCAACCTTCTGGTTAGCAGCCATAGCCATTAACCACTACACCATCAGGGTTTCCAGGCTACTACTGGGGTAGAGCAAGCTCTTTGCCATGGAGTCAATTCTGACTCATAGCGACCTATAGGACAGAGTAGAACTGCCCCATAGGGTTTCCAAGGAGCAGCTAGTGGGTTCAAACCACCGACCTTTTTGGTTAGTGGTGGAAAACTCTTAACCACTATGCCACTAGGGCTCCTTGCAGAAAAGGAAGAGAGATAGCACTGTTAGGCACAGGATCCGATACATATCCCCTGACCTACACCCCTGCATCCTGTTCTCTATGATGACATTTACAAGAAGGATGGATGGATCCTTAAGAAATGGAATAGTGGATGATCCAAGAGCCTCAGAAATAGATCATGAAGGACTGACAAAGAGGAAAAGAAGAATAATGAAAGGAAAAATAAAAGGTACTTAAGAGAGAGAATACATTCTATAACAACATTAAATGAGTAACTGCTAAAATGCTTAGCTCACTATTGACTAAATGGCATCTGGATTAATATAAGTGGTTTAGAAAGTAGTAACTTTGGAGGCTCCAATGATTTCCAATACATGAACATTCCTACAAAGCAACCCCTTTATACCTACTCCCTCCCTTGCCCCAAAAGCCATGGCCAAATTTCCTATAACACTGTTGCACTAAATGTCTATAACTTACATTATATTTAACAAAATTATCTAGTAAACTATTATCCATTCAAAAATATTCAATGAACCACTATTATGTGTCCTGTTCCATATGAGGTACTAGGGAGAGAATGTTGACCCAAACAGATGTGGCCTCAGCCACATGATTCTCAGAGTCTAATAGGGACATGGATACAAATAATTCAACAAAAACCGAGATGGGAACAATGAAGAAAGAACCAGTGTACCGTGTGGGTGTATAACAAGGTCCCTGGGCAGGTCCCAGGGAAATCCTCTCTGAGAAAAATCCAAAGATGGAGTTGTAGTTAACAAGACAAATCCAGTACGGCTGTTAGGGTGAGAGGGTGGTAGGTGGAGAAGTGTCAGTGTATAGGTGTACAGCATTCCAAACAGAGAACTGGCGTGTGCACAGACCCTGGGACGGGAAAGGATAGAACTTTAAGAAGGAGCCTTTCCGAGGTGTGAGTGGTATACGGTCAGGTCACAGAGGACACTGGGCTGGGATCACGAATGTGTGAGGGCTATATTAAGGATTTTGATCCGACAGTAAAAGACATCTTTAGTGGGTTATGGTCAAAAGAGTTACATAATCTAATTTGCATTTTGAACTTGGTTCACCTGGGATTGAGGGGTTTCCCAAGTCTTGGACATTCAACACTAAAACCAGGAAAGGGTGATAGGAGAGAGTCAGGAGGTGTGTCAGGAGGCCACATGAAAGATTATGGGCACTCAGACCAGGGTGAGAGGCCGTGAGAGGTGCAAAAAAACTGTGAAAAACTGAGAAAGGGACCTGAAGATGGGAGTGAGGAGGGAGAGGAGGTTCTCGGGGATGGCTTCTAGGTTGTAGGTTGTAGGATTTGATTGACGGTGGTATATTCTAGGAAACATCCAGTGAAGAAAAATGAGCAGGGTTCTCTGAGTACAAAATAGAACAGTGATTACTTCAGGATAAAGCTGACTGAGACTGCGTGCTAGGCTTTCTTACTTGACAGCTTTGACCTTGTGCAAGTTACTGGAGCTCTCTAACTGCATCTTATCATCTCTAAAACAGGTATAATAATAATATTTCAGAGGGATTTAAATGGATCAAATAATATATATAAAATCTTAGTTCAACATCAACACATATTAAACTGCTATTTATTTACTATTATTGTTATTTTATCTCCAGTCTTTCTAAACCTCTCTAGTCCCAGAGGTTTCTACGTAAAGTATTACGAGAGTTTAATATTTTTTAATGCTTACAAGAATAATGGCCATGCTAACAGGGAACAGGGAACATAACATATTAACTGTTGTTGTTGTTGTTGTTAGGTGCCATTGAGTCAGTTCCAACTCATAGCGACCCTATGCACAACAGAACGAAATACTCCCGGGTCCTGCGCCATCTTTACAATCGCTGTTACGCTTGAGCTCATTGTTGCAGCCTCTGTGTCAATCCACCTCACTGAGGGTCTTCCTCTTTTCCGCTGACCCTGTACTCTGCCAATCGCGATGTCCTTCTCCAGGGACTCATCCCTCCTGACAACATGTCCAAAGTATGTAAGACGCAGTCTCGTCATCCTTGCCTCTAAGGAGTATTGTGGCCGCACTTCTTCCAAGACAAAGTTGTTCGTTCTTTTGGCAGTCCATGGTATATTCAATATTCTTTGCCAACACCACAATTCAAAGGCGTCAACTCTTCTTCAGTCTTCCTTATTCATTGTCCAGCTTTCGCATGCATATGATGCGATTGGAAATACCATGGCTTGGGTCAGGCCCACCTTAGTCTTCAGTTTGACATCTTTGCTCTTCAACACTTTGAAGAGGTCCTTTGCAGCAGATTTGCCCAATGCAATGCGTCTTTTGATTTCTTGACTGCTGCTTCCATGGCTGGTGATTGTGGATCCCAGTAAAATGAAACCTTTGACAACTTCGATCTTTCTCTGTTTATCATGATGTTGCTCATTGGTCCAGTTGTGAGGATTTTTGTTTTCTTTATGTTGAGGTGCAATCCATACTGACGGCTGTGGTCTTTGATCTTCATTAGTAAGTGCTTCAAGTCCTCTTCACTTTCAGCAAGCAAGATTGTGTCATCTGCATAACACAGTTTGTTAATGAGTCTTCCTCCAATCCTGATGTCCCGTTCTTCTTCTTACAGTCCAGCTTCTCGTATTATTTGTTCAGCATACAGATTATGTATGGTGAAAGAATACAACCCTGACGCACACCTTTCCTGACTTTAAACCAATCAGTATCCCCTTGTTCTGCCTGAGCAACTGCCTCTTGATCTATGTAAAGGTTCCTCATGAGCACAATTAAGTGTTTTGGAATTCCCATTCTTCGCAGTGTTATCCACAGTTTGTTATGATCCACACAGTCGAATGCCTTTGCATAGCCAATAAAACACAGGTAAACATCCTTCTGGTATTCTCTGCTTTCAGCCAGGATCCATCTGACATCAGCAATGATATCCCTGGTTCCATGTCCTCTTCTGAAACTGGCCTGAATTTCTGGGAGTTTCCTGTCTTTATACTGCTGCAGCCATTTTTGAATGATCTATAGCAAAGTTTTGCTCGTGTGTGATATTAATGATATTGTTCTATAATTTCCACATTCGGTTGGATCACCTTTCTTGGGAATAGGCATAAATATGGATCTCTTCCAGTCAGTTGGCCAGGAAGCTGTCTTCCATATTTCTTGGCATAGACAAGTGAGCACCTCCAGTGCTGCATCTGTTTGTTGAAACATCTCAATTGATATTCCATCAATTCCTGGAGCCTTGTTTTTTCACCAGTGCCTTCAGAGCAGTTTGTATTTCTTCCTTCAGTACCATCGGTTCCTGATCATATGCCACCTCTTGAAATGGTTGAATGTTGACAAATTCTTTTTGGTATAATGACTCTGTATTCCTTCCATCTTCTTTTGATGCTTCCCCATGGAATCCTTCAGTATTGCAACTCGAGGCTTGAATTTTTTCTTCAGTTCTTTCAGCTTGAGAAACGCCGAGTGTGTTCTTCCCTTTTGGATTTCCATCTCCAGCTCTTTGCACATGTCATTGTAATACTTTATCTTCTCGAGAGGCCCTTTGAAATCTTCTGTTCAGTTCTTTTACTTCATCAATTCTTCCTTTTGCTTTAGCTGCTCAACGCTCAAGAGCAAGTTTCAGGGTCTCCTCTGACATCCATCTTGGTATTTTCTTTCTTTCCTGTCTTTTCAGTGACCTCTTGCTTTCTTCATGGATGTAGCCTAAAATAAAATAAATACAATTCAAAATGACAATTTTATTTACTATTTGAAATTATTTTTTATTTCAGTTGATTATTAAGATATATTAATGAATTTCACACTTCTCTTTGATTTGCTGTTGTTGTTAGGTGCTGTCCAATAGGTTCCAATTCATAGTGACCCTATGTACAACAGAACGAAACACTGCCCCATCCTGCGCCATCCTCACAAACTTTGCTATGCTTGAGCCCATTGTTACAGCCACTGTGTCAGGCCATCTCATTGAATGTCTTCCTCCTTTTCAATGACTCTGCACTTCACGAGTCAGAAACAACCTGATAGCAATGGATTGCCTTGATCCACTTTACCAAGCATGATGTCCTCCTCCAGGAACTAGTCCTTCCCAATAACATGTCCAAAGTATGTGAGACAAAGTCTCAACATCCTTACTTGTAAGACGCATTCTGGCTGTACTTCTTGCAACACAGATTTGTTCATTCTTCTGGCAGTCCATCGTATATTCAATATTCTTTGCCAACATATGCATGTGAAAGCTGGACAATGAATAAGGAAGACTGAAGAAGAATTGATACCTCTGAATTATGGTGTTGAAAAAGAATTGAATATCTCTTTGATTAGCACTTGAAAATTATTTATCTCATTTATCACAGTTTCCATAGTAACGGGATTTTTTCCAGAGCCATTTACTAATTTATGAAAGGTTTACTGGTATAATCATATTGATGTCTGTAAACTATGCAGTTTGATCTCTGTTTCTATTGCCATTTTATATTTGTCCCCTTTGGGCTGTGTGTCTTAAGTTGTAGACTCAAAGACAATGATTATTGTGTTGGGCTTGCTTTCTTGAGGCTTGATTTGGGATTGTATTTAAACCCTGTTTGACAAATAATTGATGATAAAATGTGCACATTTAGAAAGCTGTCTGATTATTTTTGCCCTGAGTTCCCCTATTGATGAACAATATATCTTTAAAAAGTAAAACCAGTACCCGGCCACAACCGATGATTGCCCTGACAGGGAGCGCAACGGAGAACCCCTGAGGGAGCAGGAGATCAGTGGGATACAGACCCCAAATTCTCATAAAAAGACCAGACTTAATGGTCTGACTGAGACTAGAGGAATCCCGGTGGTCATGGTCTCCAAACCTTCTGTTGGCCCAGGACAGGAACCATTCCCGAAGACAACTCATCAGACATGGAAGGGACTGGACAATGGGTAGGAGAGAGATGCTGATGAAGAGTGAGCTACTTGTATCAGGTGGACACTTGAGACTGTGTTGGCATCTCCTGTCTGGAGGGGGGATGGGAGGGTAGAGAGGGTTAGAAACTGGCAAAATGGTCACGAAAGGAGAGACTGGAAGGGCTGACTCATTAGGGGGAGAGTAAGTGGGAGTATGGAGTAAGGTGTATATAAGCTTATATGTGACAGACTGACTTGATTTGTAAACGTTCACTTAAAGCTCAATAAAAATTATTAAAAAAAAAAGTAAAACCATTCCAAATTTATTTTTTGGGCATCTATAGGCATACCTCAGATATGTTGGGGGTTCAGTTCCAGACCACCACAATAAAGTGAATATCAAAATAAAATGAGTCACACGAATTCTTTTGATTTCCCAGTGCATGTAAAAGTTATGTTTATACTATAGTCTATTAAGTGTGTGACAGCATTATGTCTATAAAAGCAAAGTATATAACTTAATTAAAAACACTTTATTGCTAAAAAATGCTAACCATCATCTGAGCCTTCAGGGAACATCATCCTCTTGCTGGTGAAGGTCTTGCCTTGATGTTGATGGTTGCTGACTGATGAGAGTGGTGGTTGCTGAAGGCTGGGGTGGCTGTGGCGATATCTTAAAATAAGACAATGAAGTTTGCTGCATCAATTGACTCCTCCTTTTGTGAAAGATTTCTCTGTAGCATGCAATGCTGTATAACTTCTTTCAAAACTGGAGTTAATCCTCTCAAACCATGCTACTGCTTTATCAACTACGTTCATGTGATAGTCTAAACCCTTTCCCTTTGCTGTCGTTTCAACAAAGTTCACAGCATCTTCACAGAGGTAGTTTCGATCTCAAGAAACCACTTTCTTTGCTTGTCCATAAGAAGCAACTCTCCATCCACTACAGTTTTATCATGGAATTGCAGCAATTCAGTCACATCTTCAGGCTCCACTTCTAATTCTAGTTCTCTTGCTGTTTTCACCACATCTGCAGTTATTTTCTCCACTGAAGTCTTGAACCCCTCAAAGTCATGCATGAGGGTTGGAATCACCTTCTTTTAAGCTCCTGTTGATATTTTGACTTTCTTCCATGAACCATGAATGTTCTTAATGGCGCCTAGAATGGAGAATCCTTTCCAGAAGGTTTTCAATTTACTTTGCCAAGGCCCATCAGAGGAATCACTATCTATGGCAGCTGTAGTCTTATGAAATGTGTTTCTTAAATACTAAGACCTGAAAGTCAAAATTACTCCTTTGCCCATGAGCTGCAGAATGAATATCGTGTTAGCAGGCATGAAAACAATATTAACCTCCTTGTACATCTCCATCAAAGTTCTTGGGTGACCATGTACATTGTTAATGAACAGTAATATATTGAAAGAAATCTTTTTTCTTTTTTTTTCTGAGCAGTAGATCTCAACAGTGGGCTTAAAATATTCAGTAAAACAGGTTGTAAACATGTGAGTTGTCATCCAGGCTTTGTTGTTGCATTTGTAGAGCACAGGCAAAGCAGATTTAGCATAATTCTCAAGGGCCCTAGGATTTTCGGAATGGTAAATGAGCATTGGCTTTCACTTAAAGTCACCAGATGCATTAGCATCTAACAAGAGAGTCAGCCTGTCCTTTGAAGCTTTCAAGCCAGGCGTTGACTTCTCCTCTCTAGCTATGACAGTCCTAGGTGGCATCTTCTTCCAATAGAAGGCTGTTTCATTTACACTGAAAATCTGTTGTTGGATGTAGCCACTTACATCAATTATCTTAGCTAGATCTTCTGGATAACTTGCTGCAGCTTCTACATCGACATTTGATGCTTTATTTTAAGCTTTGATGTTGAGGAGATGGTTTCTTTCCTTAAACTTCACAAACCAACCTCTTCTAGTTTCACACTTTTCTTCTGCAGCTTTCTCACCTCTCTGAGCCTTCATGGAGTTGAAGAGAGTTAGGGCCTTGCTGTGAATTTGGCTTTGGCTTAAGGGAACGTTGTGGCTGGTTTGATCTTCTATCCAGATCACTAAAGCTTTCTGCACAATAGTAATAAGGCTGTTTTGCTTTCTTATCACTCACGTGTTCATTGGAGTAACAATTTCCTTCAAGAACTTTTGCTCTGCACTCACAACTTGGCTAACTGGAGCAAGAGGCCTAACTTTTGGCCTATCTTGGCCTTTCTCACTAAGCTTAATCATTTCTAGCTTTTGCTTGAAAATGAGAGACGTGTGACTCTTCCTTTCACTTGAACACTTAGAGGCTATTATAAGGTTATTAATCAGCCTAATTTCAATATTGTCACGTCTTAAGGAATAGCAAGTCACAAGGAAAGGGAAAAAGACAGCGGGAACAGTCAGTCTGTGGAGCAGTCAGTACACGTACAACATTTATTGATTAAGTTATCTGTCTTATGTGGGTGAGGTTTGTGACACCCCAAAACAATTGCAATAGTAACATCAAAGATTACAGATCACTGTAACAGATACAATAATGGTGGAAAAGTTTGAAATATTGTGAGAATTACCAAAATGTGACACAGAGATATGAAGTTAGCACATGCTGTTGTAAAAATCGTGCTGAAAGACTTGTTTGACGCAGGATTACCACAAACCTTCAATTTGTAAAAAACGCAGTATCTGCAAAGCACAATAAAGTGAAGCACAGTAAAATGAGGTATGCCTGTACATTCATGACATTATCCTTAACCATTACAAAATATTAGAAGTTATACTAGTTATATATTATTTGTTATGCTTTGATTTATAAATGGAAAGAAATATAACTGTCATTATTAAATAATATGTGAGACAGTATAGTATTAGTTGATGTTTTAAAAGATTAACCACTGGTTAACAATAGAACAATTGTTTATTCTTGAATTTAGTGGGATATTGCGAGGATTTTACTCTGAAGGGGAAATTAGTTGCAATCATCTATATTTATATAGGTATATATTGCTTCATATGCATGAGAAAGCTGGACAATGAATAAGAAAGAACTGAGAAGAGTCGATGCATTTGAATTATGGTATTGGTGAAGAATATTGAATATACCATGGACTGCCAGAAGAATGAACAAATCTGTCTTGGCAGAATAACAGCCAGAATGCTCCTTAGAAGCAAGGATGGCGAGACTTCATCTCACATACTTTGGACATGTTATTAGGGGGGACCAGTCCCTTCAGAAGCACATGATGCTTGGTAAAGTAGAAAAGTAAAGTAGAGGGTCAGTAAAAAAGAGGGAGACCCTCAGCGAGATGGATTGACACAGTGGTTGCAACAACGGGCTCAAACATAGCAAGGACTGTGAGGATGGATAGAAACAGGCATTGTTTCGTTCTTTTGTGCATAATGTCGTTATGAGTTGGAACTGACTCGATGGCACCTAACAACAACAACAACAATATATATATATACAGTTGTTGTTAGGTGCCTTGAAGTGTTCTTTTTGACAATGGATGTGATACCGTTCCTTTTCAGTGTCATTCCCAGCATAGTAGACCATAGGATTGTGGAATTCAAAGTGACCTTTGCATCGTCAATAAAACACAGGAAAACATCTTTCTGGTATTCTCTGCTTTCAGTCAAGATTCCTCTCACGCCAGCAATGATAGCCCTTGTTCCACATTGGCTTCTGAATCTGACTTGAATCTCTCACAGTTCCCTGTCTGTGTACTGCTGCAACAGTTCCTGAATTATCTTTAGCAAAATTTTACTTGTGTGTAATATTTATACTGTTTGATAATTTCCACATTCTATTGAATTACCTTTATTTGGAATAGGCACAAATACGGATCTCTTCCAACCAGTTGACCAGGTAGTTGTCTTCTAAAATTCTTTTCATAGGCTAGTAAGTGCTTGCATTATTGCGTTCATTTGTTCAAACATCTCATTTGATATTCCATCAATTCTGGAGTCTTGTTTTTTTCCAATTCCCTCAGCGTAGCTTGGATTTCTTCCTTCAGTACCATTGGTTCTTGATTCAATGGTTGAATGTTGACAAATTCTTTTTTGTACAGTGACTCTGTGTATTCCTTCCATCTTCTTTTGATGCTTCCTGAGTTATTCAATATTTTGCCGGTAAAATCCTTAAATATTGCAACTTGAGTGTTATGGATTGAATTCTGTCCCCCCAAAATGTGTGTCAATTTGGTTAGGCCATGATTCCCAGTATTGTGTGGTTGTCCACTATTTTGTCATCTGATATGATTTTCCTATGTGTTGTAAATCCTATCTCTATGATGTCAATGAGGCAGGACTAGAGGCAGTTATGTTAATGAGGCAGGACTCAATCTATAAGCTTAGGTTTCTTTTATATCCCTTTTGAGATATAAAAGAGAGAAATGAGCAGAGAGACAGGGAGACTCATGCCACCAAGAAAGTAGTGTCAGGAGCAGAGCATGTCCTTTGGACCTGGGGTCCCTGCACTGAGAAGCTCCTAGACTGGGGAAGATTGATGACAAAGACTTTCTCCAGAGCCAATAGAGACAGAAAGCTTTCCCCTGGAGCTAGCACCCTGAATTTGGACTTCTAGCATCCTAAACTGTGAGAGAATAAATTTCTATTTGTTAAGGCCATTCACTTGTGACATTTCTGTTATAGCAGCAGTAGATAGTTAAGACATTAAGGCTTGAATTTTTTCTTCAGTTCTTTTAGTTTGAGAAATGTCAAGGGTGTTCTTCCCTTTTTGTTTTCTAACTCGAGGTCTTTGCATACGTCATTATAACACTTTACTCTGTCTTCTGAGCCACCTTTTGAAATACCTGTTTAACTCTTTACTACATTATTTCTTCCATTCGCTTTAGCTACACTATGTTCAAAAGCAAGTTTCAGAGTCTCTTCTGACATCCATTTTGGTCTTTTCTTTCTTTCCTCCCTTTTTAATGACCCTCTGCTTTCTTCATGTTTGATGTCCTTGATATCTTCCAAGACCTCATCTGGTCTTCGGCCATTAGAGTTCAGTGCATCAAATCTGTTCTTAAGATAGTCTCTAAATTCAGGTAGGATATACTCAAGGTTATACTTTGGCTCTCGGGAACTTGTTTTAATTTCCTTCACCTTCAACTTGAACTTGCATATGAGCAATTGATGGGCTGTTCCGCAGTCTGTCCCTGGCCTTGTTCTAACTGATGATATTGAGCTTTTGCATCATCTTTTCCACAGATGTAGTCAATTTTATTCCTGTGTATTCCATCTGTCGAGGTCCACATATATAGCTGCCATTCATGTTGAAAAAAGGTATTTCCAATGACTAGATCACTGTTCTTGTAAAATTCTTTTATGCCATCTCTGGCATTGTTTCTATCACCAAGGCCCTATTTTCCAACTACTGATCCTTCCTATTTCCAACTTTTGCATTCCAATCACCAGTAATTATCAATGCATTATGATGGCATGTTTGATCAATTTCAGACTGCAGAAATTGGTAAAAGTCTTCAGTTTCTTCATCTTTGGCCTTAGTGGTTGGTGTGAAAATGTTAATAATAGTTGTATTAACTGATCTTCCTTGTAGATGTATGAATATTATACTATCACTGACAGCATCATACTTCAGGATAGATCTTGAAATGCTTTTTTTTTGACAATGAGTGAGATGCCTTTCATCTCAATTTGTCATTCCTGGCATAGTAGGCCATGTGATTGTCCAATTCAAAATGCCCAATACCAGTCTATTTCAGCTCAATAATGCCTAGGATATCGATCTTCAAACATTCCATTTCATTTTGACAGCTTCCAATTTTCCTATTCATAGTTCTTGCATTCCCCACTCCGATTATGAATGGATGTTTGCAGCTGTTTTTTCTCCTTTTGAGCCGTGCCACATCAGCAAATGAAGGTGCCCAAAGCTTTATTCCATCCATGTCGTTAAGGTCGATTCTACTCTGAGGAGACAGCTCTTTCCCAGTTGTATTTTGAGTGCCTTCCAACCTGAGGGGGCTCGTCATCTGTCACTATAGCAGGCAGTGTTCTACTATTATTCCTAAGGTTTTCACTGACCGATTTTTTCAGAAGTAGATGGCCCGGTCCTTCTTCCTAGTCTATCTTTGTCTGGAAGCTCTACTGAAACTTATCTGTCATGGACGACCCTGCATAGCTTTTAGCTTTCAGCATCACAGCAACATACAAGCCATCACAGTGTACTGACAGATGAGTGATGGATATATCACGAAGCCCCGATGGTGCAGTGGTTAAGAGCTACAGCCAGCTATGGCCACTAACAAAAAGATTGATAGTTTGAATCTACCAGCCTTGGAAATCCTATAGGGCAGTTCTACTTTGTGCTATAGGGTTCCTATGAGTTGAAATCAACTCAACGGCAACAGGTACACACACACACGCACGTATATGCATGTATATGTGTGTGTATGTACATTTTTTTTAAGAAAGTTGTGACAGTATCAACTCTGTCTTTGTCATCTAGTGCTGCTATAACAGAATTACCACAAGTGGGTGGCTTTAACAAAGAGAATTTCATTTTCTCACAGTCTAGTAGGGTAGAAGTCCAAATTCAGGGCGTTGGCTCCAGAGGAAGGTTTTCTCTCTCTGTGGCCTCTGGAGGAAGGTCCTTGTCAATCTTTCCCTGGACTAGGAGCTTCTCTCTGCAGGAACCCCAGGTCCAAAGGACGCGCTTTGCTCCAGGTGCTTCTTTCTCAGTGGTATGGGGCTCCAACTCTCTGCTTGCTTCCCTTTCCTTTTATCT
The DNA here is from genome assembly GCF_030014295.1 of Loxodonta africana. Taxonomy (NCBI): domain Eukaryota; kingdom Metazoa; phylum Chordata; class Mammalia; order Proboscidea; family Elephantidae; genus Loxodonta; species Loxodonta africana. The sequence goes on along the minus strand of NC_087345.1, from coordinate 78,086,155 downwards.
CTTATAAGGTGGTGCAGGCCACACTCCAGGGAAGCTCCCTTTACATTGGATCAGGAATGTGACCTTAGTAAGGGTGTTTCAATCCCACCCTAATCCTCTTTAACATAAAATTACAATCACAAAACAGAGGGCAACCACACAATACTGAGAATCATGGCCTAACCAAGCTGACACATATTTTCTGGGGACACAATTCAATCCATGAGAATTTGCTTAGGACATCTCTATACCTATTATGGTCCTGGAATACTGCTGTTGATTGACATTGGTTGCAAGAATGCCCGCAGCAACTTCAGTCCTATCCCCTCCCAGATATTCCGCTTCAGGCAAATCATGTAATAGCAACACCCAGGTAATGAGCTCTGAGGACCTAAGTGGGTACCAAACATAAGAAGAGAACCATCTCAGTCATTTTAATTCGTAACCTAGAAGCAAAATGGTTACTAAAGGAAAGATCTTTGTAAAAATCCAAAATGGGCACTTTTCCCCCATCTGTATGATTGCGTAGAGCTAGAAAAAAATCACTTAACTCTATAATAGTGGTAGAACTGAATACGAGGCCATGCAAATAAAACCAAATGTTGTTGTTGTTGTTAGCTGCTGTAGAGCTCAAATATACATATTTCTGTATCAGTGGGTTTTTTGGTGGTGGATTCCAACTTTATTTGTATAACAGAATCATCTGTGAAGATTTTTAAAGCACTGGATTCCTAAGTATCACGTTTAGAAATATATAAATGATATCGTGATATTAATGATATATAGATATACCATAATATCACAATATAATGTGATATATGATAAAACTATATATCATTAACATCACATGTAAGCAAAATTTTGCTGAAGATAGTTCAAAAGCAGCTACAGCAGTATATCAACAGGAAAATGCCAGAAGTTCAGGCCAAACTCAGAAGAGGACTTGGAACCAAGGATATCATCGCTGATGTCAGATGGATCCTGGCTGAGAGCAGAGAATACCAGAAGGATGTTTACCTGTGTTTTATTGACTATGCAAAGGCATTCAACTGTGTGGATCATAACAAATTATGGATAACATTGAGAAGAATGGGAATTCCAGAACACTTAATTGTGCTCATGAGGAATCTGTACATGGATCAAGAGGCAGTCATTTGAATAGAACAAGGGGATACTGCATGGTTTAAAGTCAGGAAAGGTGTGCATCAGGGTTGTATACTTTCACCATACCTACTCAATCTGTATGCTGAGCAAATAATACGAGAAGCTGGACTATATAAAGAAGAATGCGGCATCAAGATTGAAGGAAGACTCATTAACAACGTGCATTATGCAGATGACACAACCTTGCTTGCTGAAAGTGAAGAGGACTTGAAGCACTTACTAATGAAGATCAAAGACCACACAGCCTTCAGTATGGATTATATCTCAACATAAAGAAAACAAAAGTCCTCACAACTGGATCAGTAAGCAACATCATGATAAACGGAGAAAAGATTGAGGTTGTCAAGGATTTCATTTTACTTGGATCTACAATCAACACCCATGGACGCAACAGTCAAGAAATCAAAAGACGCATTGCATTGGGCAAATATGCTGCAAAAGACCTCTTTAAAGGATTGAAAAGCAAAGATGTCACCTTGAAGACTTAGGTGTGGCTGACCCAAGTCATGGTGTTTTCAGTTGCATCATATGCATGCGGAAGCTGGACAATAAATAAGGAAGAGCGAAGGAAAATTGATGCCTTTGAATTGTGGTATTGGCAAAGAATATTGAATATACCATGGACTGCCAAAAGAATGAATAAATCTGTCTTGGGAGAAGTACAACCAGAATGCTCCTTAGAAGCAAGGATGGCGAGACTGTGTCTCACATACTTTGGACATGTTGCCAGGAGGAACCAGTCCCTGGAGAAGGACATCATACTTGGTAAAGTAGAGGGTCAGCAAAAAAGAGGAAGACCCTCAATGAGATGCACTGACACAGTGACTGCAACAATGTGTTCAAGCATAGCAATAATTGTGAGGGCGGTACAGGGCCGGGCAGTGTTTTGTTCTGTTGTGCACAGGGTCATTATGAGTTGGAACTGACTTGACAGCACCGAACAATAACAATGGTTAGAAAAATTGGTTTAGTATTTCTGGTCATCTGTAGTTTTTGAAAGCAACAAACATAGCTTTTACGCAATTTCAGAGTTGAAAACAACTGAGAGAAAATCTAGTGTACAGTGTAAATATATCAACTTTTGAGCCACAGAAGTTCAAAACATCTCCGCCACTTTGGGCAAGTCATCTAACCTCTCTGCACCTCAGTTATCTCATTGGTAAGCTGAGATAATAACTGTATATCCCTCATAGGCTTACTATGAGGATTAAATGAGCTAATGTACGCAAAGCCTTTAGACTGTGCTGGGCACATCTAAAGCAGACCTTCATATAGTGCTTGCTATTGTTATTCTGGGGGAGCCCTGGTTGTGCATTGTTCAAGAGCTCGACTGTTAACCAAAAGGTCAGAAGTTCAAATCCACCAGCCGCTTCTTAGAAACCCTAAGGGGCAGTTCTACTCTGTCCTACAGGGTCTCTGTGAGCCAGAATCGACTCGGAGTCAAAGTGTTTGGATTTTGTATTGTTATTCTGTGAGCACCAGGGTAGTGTAAATAGTTAAGTGCTCTGCTGCTAACAGAAAGTTTGGTGTTCAGATCCACCCAGAGGCACCTTGGAAGAAAAGCCTGGTAATCTACTTCCGAAAGCTCACTGTCATTGAAAACCCTACGGAGTGCAGTTCTATTCTGAAACACATGGGGTTGCCATAAGTCTGAATTGACTCAATGGCAGCTGTTCTTTTTTCTTTTTAATTGTTATTCTGTGAGTACATAACTTAGAACTCTGTTTCTAAGAGTTCTGGTGTGACTCTCACTATGAGTTTATTCCTAGAGGGAGCTCGGTGTTGCTAGTCCTGACACCAGGGACATGAAGCTAAGTGCAGAGAAGAAGCTGTGCCCGTTTCTGCAGCTGTTAGGGCAGCTCTCCTTTTAATCATGTGCGAATAGGTGGTTATACAAGACAAGAGAAGGCACTGGGAGACCACACTTTGGAACTGGAAGCAGGTCATCCCTGGACCCTTATGAGTTCACAGTCATCACTTTCCCAAAGTCTCCCATAGTCTACTGAAACATGTGTTTACTTTTTAAATGAAAATAGATGTTTGTGCAAAAGAATCTCATTCTACAAAATTTACATTTACTTTGGAGCCTTGGTGGCATAGTGGTTAAGCATTCTGCTGCTAACCAAAAGGTTGGCAGTTCAAATCCACCAGCCACTCCTTGAAAACCCTATAGGGCAGCTCTATTCTGTCCTACAGGATCGCTATGAGTCAGAATCAACTTGACGGCAGTGGGTTTTTTGGCTTAAAGCATAGATCCAAAACATCAAATGTAATGACAAAATGTAGAGAACAACCCTGGACACAGTTGTGAAGATTTGGCAAAGATAACCACCAAGCAGGTACCAGCAGAGCTGAATGGCTTGGCAGACAGATACACTGGATATTTTCTGTGGAAATCTATATGGACGGACAACTAGAAGATCACATCTCTTCCCCAGTACCTTGGCACAAATTAAGACTTCTGGGTGCTTGACACAACCTCAGAGGACTTGGATACACTAAACAAACGAGGTTCCGGTTTCTTGCCAGTCTTGGGGCGAGAGGAGAGTTGAATGAATTTGCACAACTGAAAAAAGTCCACCTGAAATTATGACCTGACATGCATTCCTGTTCCATAGGAGGATTTGTGTGGTATTGTTAAGCAATCTTTAAGCACTGTGACTGTAATCAATTTATTGCCTCTCAGCTCCAAACCTACTCCTTCATCACCAGTTCTGTAATAATGGACTGGACCCTTTAAGCCTATTTCCTTTGCAACAAGCATGACGCTAAGCTTGTCAGTAGAGGGCGCTGGAGGAACATTGCAGGAGGAAGGAGTTTCTCTTTCGTGTTCTCCTGTGCTGCTGTTTTTGCCTCCTGTTCCTTCTGCGGGTCAGCCAGAGGAACTTAGTCCCAGCCATGCACCTAGAGTGCACAGACTTTCGGCAAACTTACAGCCCCAGTCTTAGCCCGGTGACCACCTCGTTGCGTTCACCATGTGCTCCGGGCCACTGATCACTCTGCCAATAACTGGGCTTCCAGGGCCCCACTCCCTCTGTGTATCCACCCATCAAACGACCTGCGTGCGTGCGTGCTGGAGGGTGCTTCCTGCTTGCCTGGTGACTGTGGCGTGGCCCTTGCAGTGAACTTCTCCGTCATCTAGCGGGCTGCAAGCAAATCTTCCGCAAAGAGGTCTGAACTCCAGTCTTAGGAAGCTGCCCTTTCCTAACTTGTTCCTTTCTTGGTCACACTCCCTCAGATCTAGGGTATTCTCTAGAGCAGGGATTGGCAAACTACTACCTGCCAACTGCCACCTGTTGTCTGTTTTTGTAAATAATTTATTGGAATACAGCCATGCTCATTCATTTATGCTTTGTCTCTGGCTGTTTTTGTGCTGCAATTATATAGTTGTTATAGAAACCGAAAAGCTCGCAGAGCCTAAAATAGTACTACTATCTGGCCCTTTGCAGGAAAAGTTTGACACCCCGTTTTTAGAGACCTTTTCGACTTTTTTTTTCTCCTTTATAGTTACTTCATTGTTGGAGTTAGTAATTCCTTATAGTAAACTTTTCTTTTTCAAATTACTATGTGGTTTCTGTCTCCTGATTGGACCTTATTGATACATATCTATATATATGTGTCCCGGACATATTACAACCCTTGGGATTAATACCATTTCAATTTGGGGAGAAAAGCAGCTTTTTTTTTTTTTTTACTCCTGAGTGGCAAAATCCTCAAGGCAAGGAAATACTGTGAGCCTCCCTATAAAGGGAGAAGAGTCATAAGTTAATTATGCCAGTAAATTATCTCACCACATCCATACCTTATTCCTTCGTTACACTCGAAAGCAACCCAGATGCCAGCACATAGTAAGAGTTTGGTAAATTTTGAGCAAATTAATTAATGAGTGTGTGGCTGAATGTAAGAAAAATTGAAAACACACACTATAGACATGTCCCTTTCAATTTGAAGAAATGACAAATAATAAAATGAACATAAGCTATGGGTAATCTTCAAATATTTACTCTGATGGCATGAAAATTATGGGAAATATATAAAGAAAAGAGATGTGCCTGTGAATACATTATCTTAAGCTATGTATGTAAATGAAGTCAAAAACACAAGAAAAATAATTTTCTCCAGAAATGTTCTGATAATTGAGTCAAGCGTTGCATTTTTGGTTTGAATTAGCTGAGCTGAACCACTTACTCATTTCATTTTGCATGTGAGGCCACAGCCATAGAGAGGTTCATACTGGGTTCACTTGAATAAACGGCTGTGGATGAGTTCTTATTTTATTTAGCATTCTTCATTCCGATTCCACAGTCAGTAAATTTCTTACAGGAACAGTACTCATTAAGAAGAATAACTCATTTACATGGAAGAAGGCTACAGTTTGCCCTTTTTGCTTTTATCTCCCTTTCTTCTCTTTGTATTTATTCTTCTTTCACTTGGAGTAATAGAAAGTACAAAAATCAAATCAAGGCCCTTTAAATTCTAATTTCTTGTTTCCCAAACATTCAAAGCTTTTTGTGGACAGAAATTAGCCTTTGCCAGGTAATTCAAATGACAATTTACATTTTATTTTCCCCTCTTCAAATGAGCATTTTTCCATGTTTGTAGACTCTTTCTGTCTGCTCACAGACCACTCTGCAATCATTAGCTCTGCCTTCCCTTTAAGATGATTGCCACTGAAAGCTTCAGATGCCAGTGATATTTTCTCTATTGTTTACAAAAGCAGAAAAGAATTTCACACTTTTTTGAGCACTGCAGCTGTTTCAGCGCCTTTAAATGCCACTTACAAGCCATTTTAAACAAACCAGCCTGCCTACCAGGAAGCCAAAATACCTGTTAGCACTTTTCTTTCTATGAATGATGAAGAGATTTCTTTAATGCACAGAATGAATTCAAGGAACACATCCCCCCCCCCCACCACCCTGCCTTGACACAAAGACAGAAATGTAGGCATCCCAGCAGTAAAAAAGATAAAAGCAGTTTCCATAGTAATCAGCAGGAGGAACTTGAAAGGGGGAGAACTGTGATTATTCTCTAATTGCAATCTCATAGAAAAATATATCATGTTAATTATCCTGTAATTTTATTTCAACTGGCCCCTAGGCTTGTGGTTCTCAAACTTGTTTGTAAATTGAAATCTCCTGGGGAGCTTCGAAAAATTATAGACCCTTGTGTCCCGTCCCCAGAAAGTGTGATTAAATTGGTCTGTTGTGTGGCCCAGTTTTTGGAATTTTGAAATATTCCTCAGGTGATTGTCATGTGCACACAAATTTGGAAATCTCTGCCCTAATTTGATATTTGAATGCAAAAGCTGGTGCAGCACTGTCCAATAGAACTTTCTAGGAGGATGGAGGCAGTTACTAACCCTTGGGCAGGTGGAACAAAGGCAAGAGATTGGGGCTTTCGCAACCAAGAAGCTTATAGGAGAACCAACCATATAGACCTAAGACCCAGGACCCTGAAGAGAGGGCGTTGTGCTGAAGAGGGCAAATGCTGGTGCCACTGAGGGAGGTACATCATTCGGGGAGTGTGGAAAGAAAATGAAATCAACTGCTACTAGAACCGACTGCTGCTGCCAGAGAGAAAAAACCATGGCTGGGAACCGTTTGACAGGAAGAGATGAGCATGAAGGAGGAAGTCCTTTTTCCTCCACTTTCTGCCTAGTAATCTCCCTCTAGTGTCCCTTTGTGACAGAACATAGCAGGAAAGAGCTGGTCAAAGGGAAATGTAGCTTGCAGAGTCCTACCCCCAGTGAGTAACACCAAGCCAGGCATGGAAGAGTAGATTTGGAGCTGAAAGACAATATTTAATACCCAGAATGAGATAATCAAAGAAATGCATATTTACATAAAATGCACATTTTTATATATCCAATTAACATAGATTTTTAAAAACAATACTTTTCTGTGAGCATGTACTCTTATACACTATTTCGGATGTGTAAATTAACAGTTGTCCTCAAAGCAAGTTGGCAAGTCCTCAAAGGTTTCCAACCCTTGACTCAATAGTTGTGCTTTCAGAAATTTATCCCAAAGACAAAATAAAAAAATGTGATCCAAGACTTACATACAAAATATTTCCTCAAACATTGTTCATACTAGGAAAAACCTTAATGACCCCAAATAGGAAAATGGTGAGATGCATTAGGGTATATGACCAAACCAAAAAAACCAAACCCGTTGCGTCTGAGTTGATTCTGACTCATAATGACCCTATAGGACAGACTAGAACTGCCCCATAGGGTTTCTAGGGAGCGCCTGGTGGATTCGAACTGCCGACCTTTCGGTTAGCACCATAGCTCTTAATCAGATATTATTTAATTTTATGAAAAATTAAAATTGGGTTTACAGTGCAATTTATGGGCAGGCATATTTTTATGGCATAATGGTTGGGATATCTTTTTTTTCATTTAATGTTTTACCACAAGTATTATTCTATTTTTCTCAGTTTCCTACAATATCTCTATATTATATTAATAATAATAATAATATACTACAAATAGTGGAACCCTGTTGGCGCAGTGGTAAAGAGTTAGGTTGCCAACCAAAAGGTCAACAGTTGGAATCTATCAGCCACTCCTTGGAAACCCTATGGAGCAGCTCTACTCTGTCCTATAGGGTTACTGTGAGTCAAATCAACTCAATGGCAACAAATTCTTTATTTTTTTTTCTGGTTTAATACAAATAATAAATGCCAAAGGAATAGATGTATTACTTTAATAGCATTTAAAAGAAAAATTTATACGTTAAAAAATCAAACAAACAATACATTAAGAAGAAACCTGCAACAAATATGGTAAGGATTTTTTAATGTATAATGAATCCATATAAATTCACAAGAAAATTAATAAAACTGCCAATAGATAAATGAGTGAAGAAGAGAAATTATTTATAAAAAGAAAAATGCATGTGACTAATGAACTCATAGGGAAATGCCGACAATGAAATTAGAAAAGATCACAAAATTTGATAGGAATAATACTTCTGGGTAGAGTGTAAAATTGCGGAATCCGCTCAAATTTTAGCCTCCGGTAAGAGTTTAATTTATTGTTCAACAAATATCTACTCTTTATTGATGTTTGGTTTGGCTGTCTGACTTGTTTTGACTGATGGAATGTTAGTGTACTTTTCACAAACAGAGGCCTTAAATTTGCTTGCCTGTTTTAGCTGAACTCTGGTGCGTTGGAGTTCTACCATGAGAAGGCTATGCCATTTCAGCATGGGCCCCAGAATGGAACACATGGAACAAACCTACTACCTGGAGCAGAAAAATCCGGGTGAGCCCTTCCTAAACTGGAAGATCTACAGTTGACCTGAGGACTTGTGAGTGAGAAGAAATGCTTATTGTAAATCACTAAGTTTTGAAGTGGTTTGTTATCTAGTATTATTGTGGCAATAGCAGGCTGATCATTCTCTTAGCTTATACCTTTGGTTCCTTAGTTGGTTTAGGACTTCTATCAACCTGTTGTTGTTGTTAGGTGCTGTCAAGTCACAATTTCAACTTATAGTGACCCCATGTGATACAGCAGAATTGCCCCATAGGGTTTTCTAGGCTGAAATCTTTACAGGAGTAGATTGCCAGTTCTTTCTCTCGTGGAGCCACTGGGTGGATTTGAACCGCCAACCTTTTGATTAGCAGCTGAGTTCTTAACCCTTGTACCAACAGGGCTTCTTCTAGCAAATCGGAGTTGCCCAATAATTACCAAAGTATAGTTGCAGGATAAAGAATGTGTGAACATTCTCCTAACAGTGGCTAGCATACTGTTATTTCAAATGTTGGTTTCTTTTCCTTTCTTGGAGAGTAATGTGTTTGTCATTGTTTTAGGTAATTGCGAAATGGTAGATAACCAGTATTAGAGTATAATGTGTTGACGATACTATCTTTTCAGCAATTATATCTCCTAAGGAACTTAGCTTCATAGTTGTCAATAATGTCTATTGCAACTGTAATATATTGTTTTGAGGTAGCAATTCTCACATTTTCATGCAGCTCAGTCATTGAGTGCCTATTATTTGCCAGGTATTATATATATCTATCCAGCAACCGTCTGTCAATTTGTCATACTGTGGTGGCTTACATGTTGCTGTTATGCTGGAAGCTATGTCATCAGTATTTCAAATACCAGCAAGGTCATCCATGGTGGACAGGATTCAGCAGAGCTTCCAGACTTAGACAGACTAGGAAGAAAGGCCTGGTGCTTTACTTCTGAAAATTGGCCAGTGAATCACAGCAGAATATTGTCTGACTGGCTTGTTTTAGAAACATCATCAGGGGGGATCAAGCACTAGAGGCGGACATCATGTTTGGCAAATCAGAGGGCCATCAAGGGCAAGGTAGACCCTTGGTAAGATGACTTGGCACAATAGCTGAAATGATGGACTCAAAAATGCCAGCAACAGTGAGGATGACGCAGGACCAGGCAACATTTCAGTCTGTTGTACTTAAGGTCGCCATGAATCAGAGTTGACTTGATGACAGTTAAATGCTTGTCTGTCTATCATCTTATTTAATCCTAACAATGATACATCTTATTTAAAGAAAAAAAAAAGAATTAAGTGTAGAGAAGGAGGTAGTCATTGGAGGTCAAAGTGATCTCTTAGGTGTCATAAAGGAGATGATGCCATATCTGGGTCTAGAGTTGTGGGTAGGATTTAGAAAGCAGGAGAACGGGGCATCCCAATCTGTGCAAAAAGTACTAGAATAGAGACTGTGCTAGTGTGGATGTGGAAGCAGGTTGGTATTCCAACATGCCTAGAATAGAGGATTTGTTTTAGGAATTGGTAATAAATACATTGGATATGTATAAAACCAAAACCAAACCCACTGTCATTGAGTAGATTCTGACTCATAGGGACTCTATAGTGGAAAAACATTGTTAGACATTAAAATGATGACAAAAGGGCCTTGGTTCCACAAATGGCTAAGTGCTTAGCTGCTAACTGAAAGGCTGGCAGTTCAAACCCACCCAGTGGCTCTAGGGAGAAAGACTTGGCCATCTGCTCCTGTAAAGATTAAACCCATAAACCTGCGGCAATCAAGTTGATTCTGACTCATAAAGACCCTGAAGGACAGAGTAGAACGGTGCCATAGGGTTTCCAATGCTGTCATTTTTATTGGAGCAGACTGCCACATCTTTCTCCTGTGGAGCAGCTCGTGGGTTCAAATCACCAACCTTTCGATGAGCAGGCAAGTACTTAACCACTGCACAACCAGGGCTCCTTCCTGTAAAGATTACGGCCTAGAAAACCCTATGGAGCAGTTCTGCTCTGTCACATGGAGTTGCTACAAGTTGGAATCAACTCAATGGCACCTAATGATAACAACAACAACAACAAAATAAAGACAGAGAAGTTTACACTTGATGGAATAAGCAGTGGAGAGCTAGTACAAAGTCATGTTGAAAATAATGATGTAGAGATTTGCCCAGTGATGATTGCTATTCATTCAAATTTTTACAGTTTGAAAAACATGTCTTAAGTGCTAACTATATGCTATTACATGATATACAGTGTGCTACACCCTGGTGGCGTAGTGGTTAAGTGCTACAGCTGCTAACCAAAGGGTTTACAGTTCGAATCCACCAGGCACTCCTTGGAAACTCTGTGGGGCAGTTCTTCTCTGTCTTACAGGGTCGCTATGAGTTGGAATCAACTCAATGGCACTGGTTTTGGTTTCGTTTGGTTTTGGTAGTTACATTCACATGAGTGGAGAATTAGGCATTGGGAGGTTAAAAAGTTGAAAGAGATATGGTCTTTGCTCTCAGTGGAGTTGACAGATATTTTTTCAGTTATAATACAACTTACACTCTAATAAATATCATAATAAAGGTGAAACGAATTAAGAGAATATAGATGACAGAAAGAATAATTACTATTAGGAGGGTCAAGGTAGTTTTACAGAAGTTGCAAACAGACTTGCTAGTAAATTACTCATAATGGGCAAAAAGGGCAGAGTCAAAAATGAAGTCAAAGCTTTAATCTAGGAGACAGGAATAATGAACGGTTAGCACTGGCAGGAATAGAAACTCCAGAAATTATAACATTAAAAAGAACTTTCCATCAATTACATAATTGATACAGGTTTTGATAAATCAACAAAAATTTTTGATTCAGTTCTAAATTCTTTCTGTGGCAGAATTAAGGACCATTAGAACATGTTGGCTTTGAAGAGTTAGCCAGTTGCTGTTCAGTCGACTCTGATTCATGGTGAGCCCGTATGTGGCCAAGTAGAACTATGTTCTGTTGGGTTTTCAATGGCTGATGTTTCCGAAGCATATTGCCAAGCCTTTCTTCCAAGGTGCCTCTGGGTGAACTCAAACCTTTACTCTTTCAGTTGGCAGCCGACTGCGTTAACTGTTTGCACCACCCAGGCACTCCTCTTAAGAGCTAGGCTCATTGAACTCAAGATGCTTAACTGGCTTGGTATTTAAATTAGAAAATGTATCCCCATTTTGTTCTTCTTGTACATAAATGGTATGTTCTGTAAAATATGAATTAACACTTATCTTTGCTAAAAATACATTACCTTTTTTTTTTTTTTTTTTAAAAAAAAGCCATTTAAGTCATTTACCTTTTGGAAAATTTTGGAGGTGGTGTGGAGGCCAAAAATTTAACTATAAACCTTAAAATTTGATATTAATCAAGACATACATACAAACAGACATGTGAAGAGGAATCTCATATATACTACGTTTCAGCAAACATAAGCTTCGGTCAAAAGAAAGAAAAATATAAGCCAGCACTATGAAGTCTTGGAAAATCTGTACAAAGACATGGCCAGTAACATTACATTCCAATCAGTGACACGTGATTTTCTTGGGGTTAAAATTACTATTTCAAATAAGTCAGCAAACACAGTAAAATTTCTGCAGATGCTATTAATTTTTAAGTTTCTTAACTAATGCTGTAAGTCACAAGTGCCCTGTCCCACATAAGATGGAAATGGCTCTGGCCTGGAAGCTCTAACATGTTACCTCTATAAGCTAGGGTAAGGCACTTGTATCTCTCAGCACCTCAGCTTCCTCATCTGAGGAACGGAAGGGTGTATTAGCTTCCTAGGGCTGCCATAACAAAGCACAACAAACTGGGTGGCTTAAAGCAACAGAAATTTATCTCTCACAGTTCTGGAGGCTGGAATTCTGAAATCAAGTTGTCAGGGCCGTGTTCTTTCTCTCTCTCAGGGCCAGGCTCAAGGGAAGGAACCCTTCCTTGACTTCTGGTGGTCCTGGGAGTTCCTTGGCTTGTGGTAGTATAACTTCAATCTCTGCCACTGTCTTCACATGTCCATCTTCTCTCTCTCTGCTTTCTCCTCTCCTTTCTGTCCCTCTCCTTCCCCCTTCTCCCCTCCCATCTCCACCTCTTCCCATCCTTCCTCTCCTCTTCTTCTAACAACACTGGTTATATTGTATTAGGGTCCACTCTACCCCAGTGTGATCTCATGTTAACTAATTACATATGCAAATATACTGTTTCCAAGTTAATTCTCAGGCACATGTACCAGGGGTTAGGACCAATGGCGTCACGAAAGTTGGTGTCATCCAGTGTGATAACTCGTGGTATCTCCTTCCCATGCTAATTATCACGATATTGTAGCTAAAACACCAAAAAATTTGATAAAATCAGTGACTAGAAAAACACCAGCAGCAACAAAAAACAACACTGTGTGCTTGTAGTGCGGGCAGACGAAGCCAGTGATTTGAAGCACCGTTGTAACTGGGCAATAATGACAGCTCTGACTGGGGCACATCAGAAGGTTCAAAAAGTAAATTAGCATAGAGTTTTAGTTGTAGGTGTGTTGATCCATACAATCTGGGCTTACGGAAAATAATCTTACTGTCATAACTAACTACAGGGTTATTTTTTATAAAAATAATAAATTTCTGCTGAAGCACTTCACAAAAACTTTATATAGTCAGTCATTTTGGTGTCAGTTCTTCTGACAGTGTCTACTTGGTAAAGTTCGCACCCCCCCAACACACTCCCCTAGTGATGCCACTGGTTAGGACTTGACTGTATCTTTTGGGGGGACAATTCAACCAATAATGGAGGGTAAGGCCTGACTTTGTCTCTCCCTTCCTTCTTCCCACCTTTCCTCCCTCTCTCCTTTCCTTCTTTCCAGGAACATTCATTGAGGACCTGCTTTGCATCCTGGTTTAAATTCTTATACATTTTATCCAGATAACTACAACCCCTAGCAAATCTCTCTACTTCCAATATTGTCCTCCTCAAAGTCATTTTTAAATGATGGCCTGAGTAATGAATCTATAGTTCCAATGTAACTACATTCTTTCATTAGCCTGCTATAGGCAATTCTACCTGATAAGGTTCCCAGTAACCTTCCCATAGCTTCGTCTCGGGCCACTCTCCCTCATTTTCTCAGCATCTGGTTACTGAACCATTCTTTGAATGTACTAAGTGCTCTCTGACTTTGTGCGTGAGCAAACTCCTACTCAATCTTCGAACTCTCATCATATGTCCCAACCTCTGTGACAATTTCCAGGAAGACTTAGTCCTTCCTCTTTCTTTGGCACGAAATGGATTATTTGCCTCTATTTTAGCATTTATTCTGTTGCATTGCACTGAATATTTTCACATTTCTGGCTCTTTCAGCCCTGGGCACAGTGCCTTGTGCGTCACGGGTAGTTAATAAGTATGTTTTGACTTGTGACTATGTCAGAGTGATTCTTGTTTGGGCTGAAATTACATAAATGCCCTCAATTTTCAACTTCATTTGAATAGCTGAAAATTAAAGTCGCTGAAAATTAAAGAAGGGGGCAAATGTGATTTTAGTATTTCTCCATCTAAAAAATTATTATTTCAGTGTGTTGATAAGGTATGGAGATATGTCTGGACTTCTAGGTGTTGTTCAATTATGGATTCCTGAGCTATTTCTTCACCATGTGTCCCAAAAAGCAACACATCCGTTTCCGGGGGGGGGGGGAACAGTTGCCATCGAGTCGATTCTGACTCATGGTGACCCTATAGGACAGAGTAGAATTGCCCCATAGGGTTTCTAAGGAGCACCTGGGGGATTCAAACTACCAAACTTTTAGGTTAGCAGGTGAACTCTTAACCACTGTGCCACCAGTTTCCTGAGTCCTGAAGAAAATCCTTTGCCCACCCGCAGCTTGACTACATGTTATGTCTTCTGATGTGCACTTAGAGAGTCTGTGTGACACATTTTCCTATGAGTTTGACTATAGGTCTCATTTGAACCAACCTGACCGCTTCTCTTTATATAAAAACATTGTAAGTTCCAGGATCTAATTGGCATGAGGGTTACTCTTCCAGAGGTGAAGCCAAATGCGGAGTAGCTACCCAGTTATGGTCTCATAGCTAGAACTTTCCTCTTTTTTTTCTAATAGCATGTCTTTGAGCAGTGTCGGGAAACTGAGCAAAAAAAGAAAATTGTTTTGAGGGCTATAGTTTGAAGAAATGCATTAAAAAAAAGTAACATTTACTGTTTCATGACCCCTGACTTATGAAAGTTTTACAAAAATTCTACTTTTTAAATACAGATTAATGCCTGTGGCTTACTTGACACAGTTCTAAGCATGAATATCTCAGCTCGAGGCTTTAAGTCTTGTATAGTTATCACTAGGACTACATTTTAGAAGTTTTTAATATCACGAACATTTTTCTTTAAAGAGATTTTAAAAAATTTTTAAAAATGAAAGCCAAAGGTTGAGGTTAGAAATTTGAGGTTGACCCAGTTAGTAAGAGACTAGCAGAGCCAGCAATTTCAAATACAACTTAGACTGAATAGGCCTTTCAGCCTGGTGAGGAATAACTTCTTAGTAACTTTTACCTGAACAGTTCTAGTAAAACAGTACAAATTTAAGCTGTTCTATAGTAGATAAAAAAAAAAAAAAAAAAAACCCTTGCCATCAATTCCAGCTCATAGCGACCCTAAAGAAGGTAGTAAATAACAAGAAAAATAAATCCACAGTAGGCAAAATATTTTAACAAACTTGGAAGGGGTAAAAAAAGATGCTAAACAAAAGGGCAGAGGGATATCATGGTCAAATGATTTTTCTTTGTGATTATTTATTTATTAGAAGATGCTGGAGAGCAATCAGAAGCAAAAAAATGGTGGGAATTCAGCTGTCTTAGTTATTTAGGGCTGCTATAACAGAAATTGGGTATAACAGAAATACCACAAGTGAATGGCTTTAACAAAGAGAAATTTGTTTCTTCACGGTAAAGTAGGCTAAAAGTCCAAATTCAGGGCGTCAGCTCCAGGGGAAGCCTTTCTCTCTCTGTCAACCTTCTCATCAATCTTCCGCTATTTGAGGAGCTTCTCAGATACAGGGACCCCGGGTCCAAAGGACTTGCTCTGTTCCTGGTGCTACTTTGTTGGTGATATGAAGTCCCCGTGTTTCTCTGCTGGCTTCTCTCTTTTATATCTCAAGAGATGGCCTCAAGACACAATCCAATCTTGTAGACTGAGTCCTGCCTCACTAACACAACTGCTGCCCGTCCTCCCTCATTAACATCACAGAGGCAGAATTTACGACCATAAAGGAAAATCACAAAATACCCGGGAATCATGGCTCAGCCAAGTTGATACTTAACACATATTTTTGGGGGGAAATAAATCAATCCATAACATCGGCTCTTGAAACATGCGTGAGATTTATGTTCATTTTTGCGTAAGGGTCATTCTGTGACACGAAGTGGATAGAACTCAAGCAGAAAGCCACAGTTTCATTATCTCGTGATATCAGAGGAGAGGGTTTGAGGCTTCCAGAGTGGCTGGAAATGGAGGAGGAAATGAGACAGGGAAGAGATCCGGCTGGCTGAATTAAATAAAGGCTACATTTCAAGGCCCTGTGTGCTTGACCAGCTATAATTAAACTAGTCTCTGAATCTAAACCTAAGTACAAACCACCATTTAACTTTTGCTTTTGGGACCTGAAACTACTTATAATTAACAAACTAAGTGCTTAGAAAGATAAGGGGCTACATTTCAAGACCTTGTGTTCTTGACCAACTATAAATTACTGATAATCTTCCTGAGTAGTTTTTGCAGGGCCTCACCAGGTGCAGAGCATACACAGTACAGATCAACGTGGCCTATGGATGACATCCCACATGAGACAAACATGAACAGAGACTCCTTGCTGGGGCTGGAACCAGGATCCAGAGGCATCGTGCATTCACAACATCCCAGAATAAGTCCTGCTCGACATCTCGGCAGCCTTTGTGACAGACTCTATCTTAGTTCCAGCAACCTCTGTGAGGAAGTCCATCTTGAATTCTGTGTGCATAAGTGATTTCCATAATCCCTTCCCTTCTCGTAGAAATCTCCACCCATCTAATGAATAAAGATAATGCCTTTTCCCACCTAAGAACTTTTATAAGCCCTATGAAATCCTTTGTCCAGATAGAGACTGGAGGCTAGTATAGGTGGAAACCCCTCTCCCTCTCTCCCTCACGAGCCTTTTACTCTGTCTCTAATAAACCTTTGTTCATGTGGAATCTCTGAGCCCCTCCTGGTCATTCTTGGTCAGAAGAAGGTAAGAGCCTCAGCAGGGCTTAGTCCTGAGCTGAGAAGCCCTATCCTGTAACAGAAAATCTGAAAAGGATGACTCCATAGGTGGAGAACACTAAAGTCTTCATATAAACTACTGTGAAACTGCGCATGCTCAGAGAGACTCCAAGGAGCTCAGTGGAAAGTGGCAGCTAGGTGACGGAAAATGTGGAGCAGAAGTTTTGGCTGTTGCTAAGTTAGATTGGCTAAAGCTGAAGATAACTAAAACAGTTGACCATACTAAATGTTATGGAGGAATTACAGCTTTCATACACTTCTGATAGAATTCAAAATGGCAAATTATTTAGGAAAAGTTTGACAGTTTCTTGTATTAAATAACCATCTGTCATATGACGCAGCCATTTCACTCTTCGGTATTTGCCAAAATGAAATGAAAACATACATCCACAGAAAGACTTGCGCGTGAATCTTCACAGAAGCTTTATTTATAATAGCCTCAAAATAGAAACAATCCAAATTTCCAACATGCAAATGAATAAACAAATTTGGTGTATCTGTACAGTAGAACGTTACTCAGCAATAAACCTGAACAAACTATCAATACACTTAATAACATAGGTGAATCTCAGAATCATTTTTCTGAGTAAAAGATGTAGGCAATAAAGCAGTGTATACTGTGGTATTGCATTTATATAAAATATATAAATTTCAAAGTAATCTACAATTACGGAATGCACATCAGTGGTTGCCTGGGAAGTTCAAAAAGCAGGGGTGGGGAGAAGGGGTTACAAATGGGAGACTTTTCATAAAAAAGGAAACTTTTAGGGGTGATGGAAATATTTGTTATATTGATGTTTCGAAGAGAAATTAGATATTTCAAGATCAATGAGAATGAAATACAGCATGACACATTCACGAAATGAACCTAAAGCAATGCTTAATTTTAAATGCTTACATTTGAAAAAGAGTTAAACTTAATGATTTAAGGTTCCACCCTAAGCAGCTAGAACTAGAGGAGCAAATTAAGCCAAAAGTTAATACTAGAAGGGAAATGATAAATTTAACAGCACAAATCAGCGGATGAGAAAGAGATAAAAAAAAGAAAAAAAAAAAAGAAAACCCAAACAGTGGTTCTTTGAAAATAATCAATGTAGCCTCCCCCCATGTCCCAGATTATTGACCCATTATAGGCTTGGGCTGATTGGGAAGTCTAGGGTTCTAAGAATATTTAAAGGGCCAAGAAGAGGCTTCTAGCCCTATCGGTGAGTGGTTTTTATCTAAGCTCCTTTAAATCCTCTGCTTTAGGTACCTTGAGGGATTATGTGTACCTTTCATTTATAATCAATGGATTATTGAGAACTTAAATTCTGGCCACATTCACATTGTACCTTGAAGTTTATGGAACATACTCTGAACATGTGAGGATTGGCAAGGACTATCAACTAAAGAAATATAAAGCAATAAAACACATAGAAACATTGCCAAATTATTGAAAATAAACATTCAGTGAAAATCAGCCAATGCCACGTGTACCTTTCCCAAATGCAACTCTTTTAAAATAAATTCTTTTAATTTTCAAAATAATAAATATATTAAACCCCTGTAAGTGGATCTAATTTGGGACTTCAGGCCTAAGTCGAAGATGTAGTTATCTGAAGAATAAATCTGTTCAACGAAGAGTTTTGATAAACTCACCATAAGGCATTCTTGCTCCAGGATTACAAAGAACTGCCAGACTACCTACCCTGACCCAGCAAATCCCGCAATGATTTTAAGTCCCGAGGAACTTCCACTCTCATTTAAACCCATTGCTGTGGATTCGATTCCTACTCATAGTGACCCTATAGGACAGAGTAGACCTGCCCTATAGAGTTTCCAAGGAGTGCCTGGTGGATTTGAACTGCCAACCTTTTAGTTAGCCGCCATAGCACTTAACCACTATGCCACCAGGGTTTCCCCACTCTCACGTAGTGCTGAATAAAAAGCTTAAACTACCCCATGAACTTGGAATATGATCTTATGACACCTGAATTTTTTAAGGTCTTCTTCCAACATGGATTCCTTCCCAACTAATTTTTATCTACACTTTGTTTTTGTTGTTAGTTGTCATTGAGATTCCAACTCCTGGTGACCCCCTGTGTGCGGAGTAGAATTGCTCCAGAGGGTTTTCAAGGCTGTGATCATTCTGAAGCCTGTGTTCCCAACTTCCTCTGGGTTTGTTCAAACCATCAACCCTTTCAGTGAGTAATTCAGCCCTTAACCATTTGTGCCGCCCAGGGACTCTTATCAACACTAAAGGTATGGGTAGCGTGTTTCTGTAGTTTGTAAACAATATGGTTCCGTCTACAATAAGCCAGCCTCCATTGTGATCTAATAAATGTGTACTACCATTGTAACTAACTTCAGAATATGAATTCTCATAACACTAATTAGGAAAGAGTTAGGCTTTATTACAGTCCTTATTTTCCTAGATGAAAAATTGAAAAAAAAAAATTTTTTTTTTTTTCTTTCCCTGCTAACTCAGAGCTGAAGCCACTCTGGAAGTCCTCCTTTCAGCCAAAGATGACGGGCCTGTAAAACAGACAATAATACATGTGAGGAATGTGCTTCTTAATTCAAGCAAATATATGAGACCAAATGGGCAACACCTGTCCAAAAGCAAAGACAAAAAGGCAGGAAGGGACAGGAAAACTGGATGAATGGACACGGGGAGCCCGGGGTGGAAATAGAAGGGAGGAGAATGCCGACACAATGTGGAGATTGCAACTAACGTCATGAAACAATTTTCACATAATTTTTCGGAGAAACTAATTTGCGTTTTAAACTTTCACCTAAAGCACATTAAAAAAAAATTATATACTTTCCTTAAAGGTAGTAGAAACCATCTTAAAACTCAAGAATTCTAAGATGATCAGCTCATTAATAGCACTCTGTCTAGAGTATTATTAATGAAGAAAAATGGTTTCATAGAGCTAACTATGGACCAGTGTATAAATTTAATAGTGCAAAATTTCCACCAACTTTACAAAAATTTTGCATGAGGTCTGCATTGTCAGTTAAGATAGTTCTTATACTATACATGATGGCATTTGCTTAATTAGCTTAAAATGTTTTACTTTATGTCATTAATCCTAACAAATTCTCAGTAAAAAGTGGCATGAGAAACATGGTTAAATTTTTAAAGTCAGGAATAAAGCTTAAAAATGCTTGGTGAAACACAACATATTTAGTATCAAATCTGTTTTTGCTACGTTGCAAACCATCAAATTTCACTGGTTTTCAAATATTTTAAAATTTACTTTGAAGGGAAAGTTTGACATATATTGTTAATATGTAAGAAGCCAACCCTTAGAAGCAATTATTACGTAACCTCTACCCACATACTAATCTCTAAAGAGCTTGAAGCTAGGAGCACGGTGGCACAGTGGTTAAGAGCTACAGCTGCTAACCAAACGATCAGCAGTTCAAATCCACCAGCTCCCCCTTGGAAAGCCTATAGGGCAGTTTTACCCGGTCCTACAGGGTCACTATGAGTCAGAATCGACTGGAAGGCAATGGTTTGGCTTTTTGGTTTTTGGTGATATGAATGATATTGTTTGATAATTTCTGCATTCTGTTGGATCACCTCTCTTGAGAATAGGCATGAATACGGATCTTTTCCAGTCGGTTGGCCAGGTAGCTGTCTTCCAAATTTCCTGGCATAAACGAGTGAGCACCTGAAGTGCTGCATTTATTTCTTGAAACATCTCAATTGGTATCCTGTCAATTCCTGCAGATTTGTTTTTCCGCCAATGCGTTCAGTGCAGCTTGGACTTCCTCCTTCAGTACCACCAGTTCCTGATCATATGCTACCCCCTGAAACGGCTGAACGTTGACCAGTTGTTTTCTGGTGCAGTGACTCTGTATTCCTTCCATCTTCTTTTGATGCTTCCCGTGTTGTTTAATATTTTACTGGTAAAATCCTTTAATATTGCAACTCGAGGATTGACTTTTTTCTTCAGTTCTTTCAGCTTGAGAAATGATGAGCGTGTTCTTCACACACACGTGTATGGCATTTTTCTGTTAATATTTTAAATTTATCATTAAATTTAAAAGGAGCCTTGGTGGCACAGTGGTTAAGCACTCAGCTGCTAATCAAGAAGTCAGCAGTTCGAGCCCATCCAGTGGCTCTGGGGGAGAAAGAACTGGGGATCTAGTCTTGTAAAGATTTCAGCCTAGGAAACCCTACGGGGCAATTCTATCTTGTCATATGAGGTCACTATGAGTTGAAATCGACTTGAGGGCAACAGTGTTTTATCATTAAAGTTATATGCCTTACCTGTTGTGGGAGAATTGGTTGTTGCAGAGAATAACTGGCTTAGTTTGGCCTAAATTTGCAGATACAACCTTGTGAGTTTAGATTTCCTAAAATTAAGAAAGCTGAAGACAGAAGAACAGGCACAGAAAAAACAAAGCACTCCTTATTTTTCTTGTGAATAATTAGGCTTCATTGTAAACTAATAAGGTGCTTCCAGATTATTTTTGGAGAAAATCCAACTACTCCTATATGTTAAATAGTGATTTGTTATTGATTTAGATAATTTCAATTGTTTAAGAGAGATGCTGGCGAGGAAGTAGTTTGGAGAGAGAAAGAATTTAACATCACACAGAGCAGTTGTTGGTTTCCAAAGAGTTGTTTGTCGATTAAGTTGTTGTTGTTATTAGGTGCCGTCCACTCAGTTCCAACACACAGAGACTGTATACAGCATATAAGGAGCCCTGGTGGCTCAATGGTTAAAGCGCTAGGCTGCTAACCAAAAGGTTGAGGGTTCATCCCATCAGCTGCTGTGTGTGAGAAAGATGTCAGAATCAATTGGGCGGCAGTTGGATTGGTTTTGGGGTAGAAAAAGAAAGAAAAAAAAAAACCTATTGCCATGGCATCGGTGCTTACTCACAGTGACCCATAGTGTAACTGAATGAGGGTTCTTGTCCTGTCTTATTAGCTGATGGGAATAAGACAGATGCCACACCACCGGTTGCAAGGAAAACAAAGTGGAAATTTATTGTCTGCGCAGACAAGAGGCAAAGTGGCCTCTAGTGACCATAAGACCACGTGCTCAACGTCTGAGAGGCTGTGGGGGCTTTTTGTTTCCAATGGCGTCGGGGGTTGGGTTTGGTACCCAGAACTCTCCGCCCTTAGCCCTCCCACGCCCATACTCGGAGGTCCGGATATTAAATCAACTTCCTAGGATGTGCATATAGTGGGACCCCTCACTTCTAAAATGGAATCAGGTGAAATCACGGGCTGGGAAGTATCTTTCTTTCCGGTGACAGTCGGGTCTGGGGTGGGTTGAAGAAGGAGATCGCTTTAATCTGCGCATGCCTCAAGGTGTAGCTTGGGCTAGTTCAGTGGATGGAGCCACTACCTGCTGCAACTTCCTGAAAATGTTGGTCAAAACAAGTTTGTGGTTAGCAAGACAAAGAAAGGTGCGGGGGAAGGGGTGTTGATTGGGGTTTTCAATAGGATTTCCAAGGAGCGGCTGCCCACATTTTGGTTACCAGCCTGAGCTCTTAACCATTGTGCCCCCAGGACCCCATATATGTAAGTAAACAATATGTAATATATATATATATACACATATATACACACACATACATACATATATATACATATATAAGTAAACAATGTTTTCTACCCCCTCCAGAATATTGGTTTTTATTCATAGGGATATATTTCCTGATTTAGCATTTAAATTGACTGGATTTGAATTTTATTCTGTAAAGTGTATGTGTGTGCCTGTGTGTTTTCCTCAGGATCATTCTAAGGCTGAACTGCTTCATAGAACCGGAATTTTTCTCTCCTTTACTTTTTAAAATAGCTCACGCAAATCAGGCTGGGACTGCTATCCCCTTGGTTTACAATTCTTTCTTTGTGCTAGTATTATTAGAGGGGGCAAGAGAGGCACTGGCCATGGTAAAACAGCAGGCTTTTCCTCATCTTCTTTGTCATTCTACCTAAACTGAAGAAAGATAAATAGAAAGAAAGAGACTGAGAGAAAGAGATTTCCCTTTTACAGCACCTGAGAAAACACCTACTGAATTGAAATTTTTTTTTTTTTTTTATCCCTCAGGCAAACCTGCATTTGGTCTTTGTTTTGGTTATCCTCAGACAGGGCTTTGTTTATTTGCGCTGCTGGCCACCTCAGCTGTGACAATTTAACATTAGGCCTCTATTTGTAATTCAAGTTATGTGTGAAAAACAAATAGAGGAGATTGCCATAAAGCCAGCGACATTTAGTAAAGAAGACTGAAACAGCTTTCCTGAATAAAATGATGTTTTTAGTTATTTTTCTGTGTCTTGAACTATTTCCCCTGAGGCATCTTCTGGCTCACCAGTGAAAAGGAGCTGAAAGAATCCTAAACATCCCCAGGGGTCTCTATTGATTCTACAGATGTGTCTTCTCAAGGGTTTTTTTCTGGTAGTAGGGGTGGACAATTGCTTAATTATTCACAACTCCTAAAGGCTTTATTGCTTCCTTCATGAAGTTTTACACAAAGGATGAGCCAAAGAAGTAATGTCTCCCTCAGTTTTAATAGTACGCAGTCTTCATTCACTATAAATTCTGCTGAAGATTGATTGTGCAACATGACTTAGTTTTAAGATTTAAATGGCTAGCTTCTTGCTAAATTATATATTTTTTAAAGTCTGTATTATTTCCTCCATAGAATACTGCTTATCCTTAAAGAATATGCGTTAGTCTCCCTTGCTTTAAGATGCTGTAATATTTATGCCTATTGGGGATTTATACCTAAACAACTGGGAACACCAGCCTGTAATGAAATATAAACTCTAAGCAAATAAATATGGTAGATTTGTCCTGAAAGTCAAATTTGTACCCTCAATCTACCATGGAACTTATTTCCTTTTTTCCCCCATTTGTGTTAAAATAAGGAATTGCAGTCTCTTGAGTTTTAGAGTTTCTGTAAGAGCAGCAGAAGGAACGCTCAGCTAACGTTTAGTTTCCATATGCTTCATTAAAGTGACCAGATGTCCTGCATTTGTCAATGGGGACAGGGAATTTGGTTGTTTATTTCCCCCCCCCCCACCTCTTGATTATTTTCCTCAAAAAGTCTATCATGGATATATTTTGTGCTTTCACTGGCCCTCCTTACCGTTCTTTTCATGCTTGCTATGAGAACATCATAATTGATAACGTGCTGCTTTTGAATTTGGGGCTTCATATTAAAAAAAAAAAGTTTGTTCTGCTGTTGTTCCTTGGAAGTTTTGTATTCTATTACAAAAATTTACAACAAAATCGTTATCCTGCCTATTTAATTTTATAAACTAAATTTGTATTTTGAAGCCGGCAGGATCCTATTTATTTATTTTTTTAATATCATTTTTATTGTGCTTTAAGTGAAAGTTTACAAATCAAGTCAGTCTCTCACACAAAAACCCATATACACTTGCTACACACTCCCCATTATTCTCCCCCTAATGAGACAGCCTGCTCCCTCCCTCCACTCTCTCTTTTTGTGTCCGTTTTGCCAGCTTCTAACCCCCTCCAGCCTCTCATCTCCCCTCCAGGCAGGAGATGCCAACATAGTCTCAAGTATCCTATTTATTTTTTTAAAAAAACAGCCCTAACATTTTAAATCTCTCAGGCACTAATATTAAATAATAAAATGTGGCTTTTTACTTAGTAAACATTGTCAGGAAAAATTGTCCAAGAATTGGGAAAAAAAAGATTATTGAGTGTCTGAAGCCTCTGCCAAGACTCCCCCACCCCGCCCCAGCTCCACCTCAGTTCCCACCACCTTGCAGCCCACCAAGCCATGGTTTCTAACTGCAGTTTGGCCAGATCACGCTGTGGCCCTAACCGCAGTTTGAATTTGGTGCCAGAATCCCGAGTACGCATGAACCAGGATTTTGGTGCAAGTGCAGGACCTGAACAACTGTGTCCTCAATCTGTCCTTGGACCTGAACATCACCAACATGATTCAACATCTGGACCTCCAAATGTGGACATGGGAGGGCTAAGGGTGGAGAGTTCTGGGCACCAAACCCAGCACCCAGATGCCATTGGAACAAAAAGCATCCCAACCCCCTCAGACAGGAAGCACATGGTCTTTCAGCTGCTAGGCCCCACGTTGCTCCTTGTTTGTACAAATGATAAATTTCTACTTTGTTTCCCTTGCAACTGGTGGCGTGGCGTCCTTATTTTGATGGGCTAATAGGACAGCACGAGAACTCTCGTTTGGTTACATGTCCTTCAAGTGAAGTGCTAAATGTCATCTACCAAACCCTTAGAGGATTATCAGATTTTTAAGTGGTATGTGCTTTAGAGTTGCTATGGGTTGGAATCCACTTGACAACAAGTCATTTTTTTTTTTTTTTGGTTTGGGTGACACAAAGAGTTAAAATCTTGGCTACTAACCAAAAGGTTGGAGGTTCAAATCAACCCAGAGGTGCCTCAGAAGAAGGACCTGGTGATCTACTTCCAAAAAATCAGCCATTGAAGACCCCATGGAGCAAAATTATACTGTGACACACACGGTGTCACCAATGTTGGAAGGAACTCAAGGGCGACAGCAACAGATGGATCTTTGAGGGACTTTCTATTGACTAGGTCAGCTGTCCCAAATATTTTAGTTTCAGGATTCCTATATACACTTAAAAATTATTGAGGACTCCAGAGACTTTACTTACATGGATTTTATCTACTGATATTTATCATATTAGAAATAAAAGCTAAGACAAAAATAGATTGGTTTATTTTTTAAATACCAATAACAAATCCATTACCTGTTAATATTGACAACTGCTTGTTTTTATGAAAAATAATTATATATTCCAAAAAAAAAAAAAATTTAGAGGAAAGAGTGACATTGTTTTACAATTTTGCAAATTTCTTTAATGTCAGGCTTAATAGTAAACAGCTGGATTATCTGGTCTGCTTCTGCAGTCTGCGATATTGTTTTGGCTGAAGTATATGAAAAAAGAAAAACCTGACACCACAGATATGTCACTGGAAAATGGAGGAATATTTTAATAGCTCTTTCATATAATTGTGGGTGTTCTTCTTTGAAGCTGCTGTTGTGTGTCGTCAAGTCGGTTCTGACTCATAACAACCTTATAGGACAGAGTAGATCTGCTCCGTAAGGTTCATAGGCTATATTTACAGGAGCAGATTGCCAGGTCTTGCTCCTGTGGCAGGTTTGAACTACCAACCTTTCGGTTAACAGCTGAGTGCTTAACCATTGCTCCCCAGGGCTCCTTCTTCTTTGATATTCTACCAAAAATTGACAAGTAGTAATTTTTGAAAAGGAAGTCCTTGGGTAGCGCAACTGATTAAGCGCTTGACTACTAACCATAAAGTTGGGTAGTTTGAAACCACCCAGAAGTGCCTTAGAAGAAAGGCCTGGCAATCTGCTTCCAAAAAGTCACAGCCTTGAAAACCTTATGGAGTGCAGTTCTACTCTGTACACATGGGTTGCCATGAGTTGGAATTGACTCCACAGCAAATGATACATATATATACATATTTTTTTAAGTTTCTTAAAAGCTAGTTACAGTGTGGAATCTGAAACCTTACCAATGAACTTTTTGAACTCTGCTACTTTTAAATCCATTGGCTTATCTTGCACTTTGAATCGTTTGTCCATGTATAATTATATGACATTCATCTGGAAAATACTGGTTTATGGAGACACACAGATCTTATAAAGGTTGACACATTTGATTACCCAATATTAAAACTCAAATTTGTTCATGTTACTACTGATCGAATCAGACATTTTTACAAATCGGATGGTCTAAGGGCAGTGCTCATTCATTGTTGGTTGGAGAATAACTCTAAAATGAACATAACACTAAACCCAGGGACCTCGCTTAAATACATTTTATTAAAGGGATAATTGTGCAAGTATGTAAAAAGTATGTTAAGATATAAGCACAAAGGTTTTCATCACAGCATTGTTTACAGTAGAAAAAGATCGGAAATAACCCAGATTTTTCTGACTAGACAGTTCGCTAAATAATGTGTGAGAATACAAATATAGTGATTATTTTACCCCCATTAAAAAAACTATATATTTAGAGGCAAGAAAATATGTACATGCTCCATTATGTTATAGTTCAGCATTATAACATGGTCACATTTATAGAATTTTCACGTACACGTATTGTCTTCGATAGATATAGATAGAGAAAAAGAAAGTGAGAACAAGAAGAAAGAAAGGAAGAAAGAGAGAGGGAGGAAGGAAGGGAAGAAGGAAGAGAGGAAGGAAGGAAGAACAGAGGGAAGGAGGGAAGGAGGGAGGGAGGGAGAGAGGAAGGAAGATTCACCAAAATGTTCATCATATATATCTTTGGCTTGAGAAATTTGTGGGATTTTGATTGTGTGATATTTTGACCATTTAATTTTTTTTAACATAAGCGTGCATGATTTTTTTTATAGTCAGAGAATACAATAAAGCTAGTCTTGAAAAATGATCTCCAGTTACGTTTCTAAAATTAGAAAATATACATGTGTTTTATTTGACAGCCAGTGATAGAGTTCTTATGTGTAATGTATAGGGGAGTGTGTAGTTCATGTTACTCGTGGAAATATTAGTGCAATCTTCCTGAAAAACAATTTGATCAAAAAGTCTTAAAACTATTCATTGCTACGAATTTAGTCAGGAGCCCTGGTGATGCAGTGGTTAGGAGCTCGACTGTTAATCAAAAAGGTCAGCAATTTGAATCTACCACCCGCTCCTTGGAAACCCCTGGGGCAGTTCTACTCTGTCCTGTAGAGTTACTATTATTTGAAATCAACTCGAAGGCAAAGGGTTTGTTTGTAATTTAGTCAGTTTACCTCTAGTAATTAATCGTATTCAAAAACTCTGAGAGATATTCAAAGACTTACCTAAAACATACCAAAAAAAACCCAAACCCAGTGCCGTTGAGTCAAATCGGACTCATAGCGACCCTATAGAACAGAGTAGAACTGCCCCCCACAGAGTTTCCAAGGAGCACCTGGCGGATTTGAACTGCCAACCCTTTGGTTAGCAGCTGTAGCACTTAACCACTACGCCACCAGGGTTTCTGTGTAAAACATAAAAACCAAATAATAGGAAATAATATAAACATATTGTGGTATAACCATTTGATAGATTACAATGCGGGGAATGCTGTGAATCACTTTTAGACATTTGCCAGTTTGAATATCTATAGCACTATGCTGCTGTGAATGGAAGGAAGCAGGAAATTGAGAGAAGGAGGTCATAAGCCATTTTCTCTTCTTTTTGGTAGATTCTGTGGGATTTCTTGCCTCTCCATTCCTTCCTTTCCTTGGTCCTACTTTGACCTCCAGTCTTACCCTTTGTCTCTTGCCTGGCCACAAGCCTGTGTATTAGTGGTCCTTGATTGTAGGTGTTACTTAGAATTACAGGTTCACATTCCAAAACGTTTCTTATGGGGAATGTTTACTTTTGAGCACTTTTACTTCTGAAACTCAGAAATACTATTTCATAAAACATTGAAAACAATAATTTTTTTTAACAGCTATTTTACATTATTAGAAACAAAAACATTGACTTGGAGTCCATTCTGACTCATAGCGACCCTATAGGACAGAGTAGAACTGCACCAAACGATTTCCAAGGAGTGCCTGGTGGATTCAAACTGCCGACTTTTTGGTTAGCAGCCATAGCTCTTAACCACTGTGCAACCAAGGTGTCCGTTACATTATAAAGGGGTATGTGAATGAGGATGGGAATGCCAGAGAGAGTATAGATTTTCAGAGAATAAGCAAGAAAGACATTAGACATTTAATAGCTGTACATCTTTCCTTTATATATATATATATTTTTTTAAAACTATTTGAAATTAATTAAAAACACATTTTCTAACTGAACTTAGGAAAATATTTGAAGTTTTTCTTTCTATGTTGCTGTAAAGATACTTAAAACTCACCAAAATTTGAACATAAGGTTTATTCTGAGCCGTTATTCTATATGCGTTAGTCCTAGTTATCTAGTGCTGCTGTTGCCAGAGCCTCTACACCTGTAATTATAGGAGGTTCTTGTCTTTCACTGGTCAAGAATGAACAGGTGAGGCATGGAGAATTTTCCAGTGAGCAAAGCTTTATTGAAGAGGCTTGTAAGTGGAGATGAGGAGGGCCTAGGCAAAGTTTACCCCCGTCTCCCAGAACAAAGAACTTGCATGAGTTTTTAAAGGTTTTTTTTCTTTTTTTTTGGAGGGGGAGAGGATTTGTGTTTATTTGTGGGCATAGGCGGGGTTTTCCAGGAAGTGGCCCATCTGGGCAGGGATATGTTAACTACGGTGCAAGTGCAGCAGCTTTCTAAGATGGCTTTAAGGTGACTCCTGTCCCAGAGGCTTCTGGGATTCTTTACAGGACTTATTAGGGGGTGCCATGCCTGTGCAGTCCCTCCTATGGCACTGGTTCAATTCCTGTGGCAGGTATTTGCATCAGGCAGAAGTCATCCGTTGGTCACCTTGTGGATGTCTGCCCGTGCTGCAGGGACCAGATCAAGCCGGTCCTTCTGAAAAACATCTTACAAGGGAGTACATTGTTTGTTCCTTCCTTATCGCACATTCCAGGATGGGGTTTTTGTATTAGCCAAACACATAGTATTCTAAGTAAGTTGCAAGTTGCAGGTGTTGCAGGGCTCCTTGCCTAGGGGCTCGGTCCCTGTTTCTTCCCTATCTCACTGCTATAACAGAAATACCACAAGTGAATGGTCTTAATGAACAGAAATTTATTCTCTCACATCCTAGGAGGCTAGAAGTCCAAATTCAGGGCACCAGCTCCAGGGGAAGGCTTTCTCTCTCTGTCGGCTCTGGGGAGGAAAGTCCTTGTCATAAATCTTCCCCTGGTCTAGGAGCTTCTCAGGCTCAGGGAACCCAGATTCAAAGGACGTACCCTGCTCCTTGAGCTGCTTTCTTGGTGGTATGAGGTCCTCCTGTCTCTCAGCTCACTTCTCTCTTTTATATCTCAAAAGCCATTGATTTAAGATACAACCTAATCTTGTAAAGTGAGTTCTGCCTCAAATCCTGCCTCATTAACATCATAAAGGTAGGATTTACAACACATAGGAAAATCACATCAGATGACAAAGTGATGGGCAAACATACAGTACTGGGAATCATAGCCAAGCCAAGTTGACACTCATTTTGGGGGAACACAATTCAATCCATAATAGCATATAGCCCTGTTGCCATTGAGTAGATTCCAACTCATAGCAACTGCATAGGACAGAGTAGAACTGCCCCATAGGTGTTCCAGTGAGGGACTGGTAGATTTAAACTGCAGACCTTCTGGTTAGCAGCTGAACACTTAACCACTGTACCACCAGGGCTCCTATATAGGGAGGCCATTTTGATTCCAGAAAAAGCAAATGGCTAACAAATCTAGGTACAATAGGATTTATAAAGAGAAGAGGAGGGAGAAATATAGAATACCAACCACTGGCTAATAAAAACATGATATATTGAAACCTACCTTCCCCCCCTTACTTAGATGCAGGGTCATCAAGCTGCTTCTGGCCTGGCTACCAATAATTCTGCCCTCTACCCACTTGCAGCCATGAGACTTTTTGACATTTAAATTAGGAGGTGAAGTTTTGACAACTACCCTTTTCTAACAGGATAAGGCAAATTTACATTACTATAGAACAGTTTCTGGCAGGACTTTGCAGTTTGAGTCAGGCTTTTTATGGTTAATAATTGATTTCCTAGATAAGACAAACCTTAGAATCAAAGCCAGATGTAGGTTATTAATTTTCCTACTCAACACAATTTAAGTTTCCATGTGATCGAGAGCAACCATAATAATTAGCACTAAATTTCTGATACAGTGGACATGAGCTTTCAGGGCCAACAGCTAGACAAATTCCACATGAGTAAAATTAAATTGACCTACAGGATCTGGGAGTCTAGTTCTACTTTCATAAAAGAAGAGAGACTTCCATTCTGTCTAAAGAATAATCTTTATTTATTTATTTTTAAAAGAGTAGAATTCTGTAATCCTAGATTGATTGAGATAGAATAGTATGCATATTTTCAATATATGTTTGTGTAATATTAATAAGCAAAGGGTCTATGTTGAATTGCTAGTGAGTAGTCTATCTTTAATACTTAGAATATATTATTCAAACCATTTCCAGATCTGAGGGTGGGTTTTCTGAAAAGGATTCACGGAAATGTCAAAAACATAAATGCTTAAAAAACACCATAAATTAATGTAACAGAATATATTTATTGCGAGTAAATACGATTCAAATTGAGCAGTTTCACCCAAACATGTCAGAAGTGCTCCAAAGAGGGGACAATGAAAGTAGGTTATATAGGACATTGTTATGTTAACTCCTCAAGGGATAACATCAAACACAGAGAAGGTTACAGAAATACAAGGATATGCCATACATCTTAAAACAGCCTCTAATCAGACCCTTGAGTCTCTTCTTCTCAAAGCTGGCTGCACATAGATAATTTTCCAAAAGAACTCAATGCTTAAGGCCAAATATCTCCAATAAGTTGCATACTAAGCTGTTGCTTGACTTGAAGGTGACTCCAGGAAACCAGTTCTTTCAAGGTTCAAAAGGGTACCTAAGAGCAGATGGCCTGGTTGGGTCACCCCAATTCCATGAACAGAGAAACCTGGATTCCAGAGAATCAAAACGAGTTTTTCAGAAGCAATAGTTATTTGACTATGCCAAATGCTGTTGTTGTTAGGTGCCGTTGAGAAGTTTCGGACTCATAGTAACCCTAAAGACAACAGAATGAAACAGCTCAGTCCTACGCCATCCTTGTGATCATTGTTATGCTTGAGCCCATTGTTGCAGCCTCTGTGTCAGTCCATCACATTGAGGGTCTTCCTCTTTTTTGCTGACCCTCTACTTTACCAAGCATGATGTCCTTCTCCAGGGACTGGCCCCTCCTGATAATATGTCCGAGGTATGTGAGATGAAGTTTCACCATCCTTGCTTCTAAGGAGCATTCTGGCTGTACTTCTTCCAAGACAGATTTGTTCATTATTCTGGCAGTTCATGGTATATTCAACATTCTTCGCCAACACCATAAATCAAAGGCATCAATTCTTCTTCAGTATTTGTCTTAGTCATCTAGTGCTGACGTAACAGAAATACCACAGATGGATGGCTTTAAGAAAACATGCAGTGTCCCCTTGCTCTGTTTGAACGGCTGCCTCTTGATCTATACACATGTTCCTCATGAGCACAATTAAGTGTTCTGAAATTTATTTTCTAGCCTAGTAGGCTAGAAGTCCAAATTCAGAGCGTCAGCTCCAGGGGAAGGCTTTCTCTCTCTGTTGGCGCCAGAGGAAGGTCCTTCTCATCAATCTTCTCCTGGACTAGAAGCTTCTCCTTGCAGGAACCCCTGTCTAAAGGATGTACTCTGCTTCTGGCACTGCTTTCTTGGTGGTATGAGTTCCCCCTGTCTCTCTGCTCGCTTCTTTCTTTTATATCTCAAAAGAGATTAGCTCAAGACACAATCCAATCCTGTAGATTGAGTCCTATCTCATTAACATAACTGCCACCTAGTCCACCTCACTAACATCATAGAGGTAAGATTTATAACACATAGGAAACTTATATCAGATGGCAAAATGGTGGACAATCACACAATACTGGGAATCATGGCCTAGCCAAATTGATACACATATTCTGGGGAGGACACAGTTCAATCCATGAGAGTCTTCATTATTCATTTTCCAGCCTTCTCATATGAGGTGATTGAAAACACATGGCTTGGGTCAGGCACACCTTAGTCCTTAAAGTGATATCTTTGCTTTTTAACACTTTAAAGAGGTCTTTTGCAGCACATTTGCCCAATGCAATGCATCATTTGATTTCTTGACTGTTCCTTCCATGGGCATTGATTATGGATCGAAGTAAAATGAAAACCTTGGCAACTTCAATGTTTTTTCCATTTATCGTGATGTCGCTTACTATTCCAGTTGTGAGAATTCTTTTCTTCATGTTGACGTGTAATCCATGTGGAAGGTTGTAGTCTTTGATCTTCATCTGTACATGCTTCAAGTCCTCTTCACTTTCAGCAAGCAAGATTGTGTCATCTGCATATGCAGGTAGTTGATGAGTCTTCCTCCAATGCTGATGCAGAAATTTTTCTTCATATAGTCCAGCTTCGCAGATTATTTGCTCAGCATAAGGATTGAAAAAGTATGGTGAAATGATACATCCCTGATGCACACCTTTCCTGAATATAAACCACTCAGTATCCCTGTGTTCTGTTCAACTGACTCCCTCTTGATCTATGTACAGGTTCCTCATGAGCACAATTAAGTGTTCTGGAATTCCCATTCTTCTCAATGTTACCCGTAATTTGTTATGATCCACACAGTCAAATGCCTTTGCATAGTCAATAAAACACAGGTAAACATCTTTCTGGTGTTCTCTGTTTTCAGCCAGGATCCATCTGACATCAGCAATGATATTCCTTGTTCCACATCCTCTTCTGTCAATGTATTATTGCTGTAGCTGCTTTTGAATGATCTTCAGCAAAATTTTACTTGTGTGTGATATTAATGATATTGTTCAATAATATCCACATTTTTGATTGGATCACCTGCTTTGGATTAGGCATAAATATGGATCTTTTCCAGTTGGTTGTCCAGGTAGCTGTCTTCCAAATTTCGTGGCATAGATGAGTGAGCACTTCCAGTGTTCCATTCATTTCTTGAAACATCTCACTTGGCATTTCATCAATTCCTAGAGACTTGTTTTTCCTTGGACCTCTTCCTTCAATACCATCAGCTCTTAATCATATGCTACATCCTGAAATGACAGAACGGTGATCAATTCTTTTCGGCATAGTGACTCTGTGTATTCCTTCCATCTTCTTTTGATGATTCCTGTGTCATTCAGTATTTTACCCAGAGAATACTTCACTATTGCAACTCCAGGTTTGAATTTTTTCTTTAGTTCTTTCAACTTGAGAAATGCCAAGCACGTTCTTACATTTTGGTTTTCTAACTCCAGGTCTTTGCACATGTCATTGTAATATTTTACTTTGTTCGAGCAGCCCTTTGAAATCTTCTGTTCAGATGTTTTACTTAATCATTTCTTCCATTTGCTTTAGCTACTTGATATTCAAAAGCAAGTTTCAGAGTCTCTTCTGACATCCATTTTGGTCTTTTCTTTCTTTCCTCTCTTTTAAATGACCTCTTGCTTTCTCCATGTATGATGTCGTTGATATCATTCCACAACTCGTCTGGTCTTCAGTCATTAGTGTACAATGCATCAAATCTATTCTTGAGATGGTCTCTAAATTCAGATCCCCATGAATCTGTCAGTTTGTCATACTTTGGAGGCTTGATTGTAGCTGTGATGCTGGAAACTATGCCCCCGGATTCACATACCAGCAGGGTCACACATGGTGGACAGGTTTCAGCCGAGCCTCTAGACTAAGACAGACTAGGAAGAAGGACCTGCCCAGTGAAAATCTTATGGATAGCAATGGAACGTTTTCTAGTTTAATGCTGAAAGGTGAGCCCCTCAGGTTAGAAGTCACTCAAAATATGACGGTGGAAGAGCTACCTCCTTGAAGTTAACCTTAATGACATGTTGGAGTTGAGCTTTCAGAACCTTCATTTGCTGATGTGGCATGACTCAAAATGAGAAGAAACAGCTGAAAACATCCATTACTATAATTGGAACCTGGAATGTATAAAGTATGAATCTAGGAAAATAAAAAATCATCAAAAATGACATAGAATGCATAAACATCGCTATCCTAGGCATCAGTGAGATGAAATGGACTGATAGTAACCATTTTGAATCAGACAATTATACAGTCCACTATACTGGAAATGACAAATTGAAGACGAATGGCATTGCATTCATTCATCGTCAAAAAGAACATTTCAAGGTCTATCCTGAAGTACGGGGCTGTCAGTGATAGGATAACATCCATATGCCTACAAGGAAGACCAGTTAATACAACTATTATTCAAATTTACGCACTAACCACTAAGGCCAAAGATGAAGGAACTGAAGATTTTTACCAACTTCTGCAGTCTGATCTTGATTGAACTTGCAATCAGGATGCATTGATAATTACTGATGATTGGAATGCAAAAGTTGGAAACAAAGAAGAAGGATCAGTTGTTGGAAAATATGGTCTTAGTGACAGAAATGATGCCAGAGATCATGTGATAGAATTTTGCAAGATCAATGACTTCCTCACTGCAAATACCTTTTTCACCAACATAAACGACTAATATACACGTGGACATCACCAGAAGGAGTACAGGAATCAAATCGACTATATCTGTGGAAAGAGACAATGAGAAAGTTTAATATCATCAGTAGGAACAAGGCCAGGGGCTGACTGCAGGACAGGCCATCAATTGCTCATAGGTAAGTTCAAGTTGAAGCTGAAGAAAATTAGAACAAGTCCACGAGAGCCGAAGTACAACCTTGAGTATATCCTTCCTGAATTTAGAGACCTTCTCAAGAATAGATTTGATGCATTGAACACTAATGACCAAAGTCCAGATGAGTTGTGGAATGACCTCATGGACATCATACACGAAGACAGCAAGAAGTGATGCCAAACAGTGAGGGAAAAAACAAAGTAAAACAAAAGTCTTAGAATATTTTAAAAACTAGGTGGAAAAGAAATATTATCTTAATCTTATGAAATGGTTTTTACTGCCCAAAAATCTTTCTATATCTCAGTTATAAAAAAAAGATTTCATTATCTCTTGAGAATATCAAGTTTATTTTTCATGAATTCTATTTTATTACTGTGTTTAATGATTCAATCTAAAGAAAATTTAAATAGATCCCTCCAAAAAAGGCAAGCACAAAAAGCAGCAGCAACAAGAAAAGAGCTGTCTCTCACTAAAAAAAATTAATAAAAATAGTTTTACTTTAATTTCTTAGTATTTATGATAATGTTTTTGTCATTGTTTATGTCATCTGAAAGATTTAAAGTGATGTGAAATTTGGAGAAAATGTACAGGGTTTAAGGTTTTAGTTCATGTAGATTCACCCACTGAAGTTTTATTTAGGTAAAATTTTATAACGAATCCAAAATTTCTAAACAAGGCCTAATATAACTGCCAGTATTTGGCTTTTAGTGTAAACTCTTATTATCCCTAAGGATGATAACAAAAGCAAGCATTATGCATTTCTAAGTATTCACTGTATATGAAATGCCTAATGACATTTTCAACTCTTAAAAGAGTTACTTCTGTGGTGTGAGAATTTGAACATACTGAGCTCAAATGTCGGTCTTATAAAATCTTAGCATTTGTAAAATGGAAACAAACTTAATTTAGTTCCATTGAAAAAGTGGGATCACACATTATGAATAAATGAAATATTATACATTATTATCATTAATGGTTAAATCACACATATATTTACAAACTAAAAAACCTGAATACTGTTGAGTAAATGGTGTTTTCAAAAAGTGCTTTATTTTAATGCATGTGCATTGGATTATGTCCTCCCCAATACATTTGCTTTTATATTTTAATACCAAACTACATTACCTTTTCAGCCATATCTATAATAATGTCTTATTAAAGAAAAGCTAGCCCAACTTACAAAGTATGGTAGGTATAGCATGAGGAGAGAGTTTTCAAAATGAGTTCATTTTATTTACATAGCACTTTATGTTTATAAATGTTATTTGCATATAAAAGTCTCTAGGTGGTACAAATGGTCAAGCACTGTTAAACAAAAGGTTGATGGTTCAAACCTACCTAGAGGTACCTTGGAAGAAAAGCCTGGCAATCTGCTTCTGAAAGGTCACAGCCATGAAAACCCTATGGAGCACAGTTCTACTCTACAACACATGGGCTTGGCATGAGTCTGAATCTACTCTATGGCAACTGGCTTTGTTTATTTGCGTATAGTGTTTCATTGCTCATCAAAATAACTCTATTGTGCAAATATTATCTGTAGTGATTAGATGAAAAAAACTATGGCCTAGAGAGATTAATAGTTGCTAGTTAAATGGCTAACTTGGAAAAAAACATCCAGCTCTCTTGACCTCTTTTCGAGTATTCTTCTCATTACCACACTGAGGGAGAGGATCATTAACTCAAATACTGGAGGCTATCATGCTCACATGAGTCCTTGATCATAACTTGACCTAAATTATTCTGATCTACAACTGTTTAAATTAAAATTCAACAAATAATTGCTCAACTTCATTTTATGCTGACTACAGGGACTTGGCCTTGGAGGGCCTGAAAAGGGAATCTATTACTGAGAAAATAAAGAAAAGCTTTTATTGGATTGAATTTCTTTTTTCTTTTTTAAAGATCTTTTCATTGATTGTGATTTAAAAAAAATCCCTTAGGAAATTCTTTATAAATGAATAACGTTGATTTTGTGATAAAACTAAGTTCTGCTACTTACTTTTTCCCTCCCTTGGAGTGCTTGGAACTTTCTTCTTCTTAATGGCTACCATTATTTCATCTACATGCCTACCACCCCAACTAGATTTTCCTAGTTCGTTCCGCTCTTTAATCTCTTTCTGACTCACTTAAGATAGGCTTATTGCAAAGATACATTTCAGCTTTGTGGTGAGATATTTAAAAGGAAAAATTTAAAGAAGAGAGTAACATACTGAACATTTTTTAAAGACTGCTTCTGCCTTTGTAACTGAACGCTGCTCCAGCTCTTGTCCTGTCCTATTAGCCAATCAAAATAAGACGGACACTAATAGCAAGGGAAACAGAAAGTGGCAAGTTTATCGTCTGCACAGGCAAGGAGCGATGTGGGTGTAGTGACCGTAAGACCACCTGCTCCCTGTCTGAGCGGACTGGGAGCTTTTTATTTCCAATGGCGTCCAGGGTTGGGTTCGGTACCTGGAACTCTCCGCCCTTAGCCCTCCCATTTCCACATTTGGAGGTCAGGAGGCTAAATCATCTTCTGTCAGATGTCCATGTGGTGGGACATTTCCCTTCTCAAAAGGGCTAGAGTGACACTGGGGGCTAAGAAATATCTTCCTTTCCTGTGACAGTCAGGTCCGCTGTCGGGTGAAGCACTAGATTTCCTCCATCTGCGTATATTCCAAAGTCTAGTTTGGGGCGGTCTAGTGGATGGAGCCACTACCTGCTGCTGGATCCTGAAAAATGTTGCTCAAAACAAGCTTGTGGTTAGCAAGGTAAAGAAAGAAGGGGAAGGGGTGTCGACTGGGGGGTTTCACCTTTACAAGTATATAGTGAACCGAGAAAATTTTATTTCAGTGAAATTTATAATCATTCACTCACTTGACCAATATTGTTTGAGATTTTACAAAGTGTAGAGGTCTATGCTAAGTGCTGAGAATTAAAAGATTACAAAGTTTCAATTCTCGATCATGAAGAAATTCCAGCTGAGTAAAACCTTCCAGTTGAGTATGTTGATGTTCTTATTTTTGGCTTATTTTCAGATTTTTAGCAGAACTTATCATATGCCTTTGATTTAAGCATCAGACTCTGATACTCCATCCAATGGAATTCTGTTGGTTACATTAAATTGGAAAGAAAGAGTGGGTTAGATAGACAGACCACTAATCCTTCTTGGGTAATAAATTTTAAAAAATCAATTGCTTACACTGATTCAGCATTGTCAAATGTGGAAGAGTTAGAACTTGGAGATCCATAGTTAATTACTAGTATTTAAGAAAAATTACAACTCATTTTCTGTCATTCAATCTCACTCTTTCAAATCCTGTATTTTTCAAAATTGGCTTGAATTTTCTAGCCACTATTCAGTATAAGAAGCTCTAGTGGCATTGTGGTTAAGAGCTTGGCTGCTAACCAAAAGGTGGGTAATTTGAAACCACCAGCCGCTCCTTGAAAACTCTATGGGGCAGCTCTACTCTGTCCTTGAGGGTCACTATGAGTCAAGTTCAATGGACTCAACGGCAACATGTTTGGTTTGGTTTTTATTCACTATGAACCTGTCCCTTTTTAGTTAAAGGGGAGTATATTTTGATGAGATGTATATATAAAGCATTTCATAAACATAATGATAATAAGATTTTTTTCCCAAAGCATTTTTTTTTCAAGTTTTGCTGATTAAAATATTAAAATTCTGTCTAGCCATGAAGTAGGATTTTTCCCCCCAAGATTTTCAAAGTGTGGTTACTGGAACAGTGAAACCCTATATTTCACTGGCAAAGAGCTATAAAAATTTAAACCTTTAGTCAAGAATTGCTAAATGTTTCAGTTTTTAAATTGTTTATGAGGTAACCAGGACTCTGCACACAGCTCTGCTTGAATATAAGGATTTGTTCTTTGCTTACGGAATCCCAGACAGTGCGGGCTTCCAGTGTTCACATGTGGCTGCTGCCAGGAAGAGATGAGAGTGATCTGATCGTGTATAGAAATGCTTAAACGTTGTTGGCATTCATCCACTCAGAGTTGCCAGCTTTTCACTTGAGAGGAGGGGTCTGGAAATCTGTTTTAACTGATATTCTTATTTTCTACTTGTCTCTTAAAACAATCATGTAGCCAATGCAGGGCACACACTCTTTCAGGAGGACAGGCAGACACTCACAGGGTTTGATTCACAGCCAACTTTGTTCTAACACAGTTGCATGAGTGTCACATTAATGAAGCTAATGCCTTGTTTTTGGTTCTACTTCAGGATATCAAATTTTCTTTTCAGATATCTGTGCACTTTCAGCCTCCCCTTCCTACCACTCTCTTTTAGCAGACTGGAGTCCTTATCCACCCAACAAAAGAGATGTCTGCTTGGCTGTAGAGTGGTAGCATGACATACCAAGAGTCATGCTACTGGAGATATAAACGTAGAAGTCAATCTTGTTAGGTAATGAGTAGCGTGGATTTTTTTTTTTCTTGGTCACCCATCTCCCCCAAAATTATGTTGATTGTTAGGTGCAATCGAGTCGGTTCCCACTCATAGTGACCCTATGCACAGCAGAACAAAACACTGCCTGGTCCTGTGCGATCCTTACAATTGTTGTTATGCTTGAGCTCATTGTTGCAGCCACTGTGTCAATCCACCTCATTGAGGGTCTTCCTCTTTTCCACTGACCCTGTACTTTGCCAAGCATGATGTCCTTCTTCAGGGACTGATCCCTCCTGACAACATGTCCAAAGTATGTAAGATGCAGCCTCGCTATCCTTGCTTCTAAGGAGCATTCTAGTTGTACTTTTTGTAAGACAGATTTGTTCATTCTTTTGGCAGTCCATGGTATATTCAATACTCTTCCCCAACACCACAATCCAAAGGCATCAATTCTTCTTCAGTCTTTCTTATTCATTGTCCAGCTTTCACATGCATATGATGCATTTGAAAACACCATGGCTTGGGTCAGGCACACCTTAGTCTTCAGGGTGACATCTTTTTTCTTCAATACTTTAAAGAGGTCCTTTGCAGCAGATTTACCCAATCTTATCTTGTCTTATCTTTAGTCTCATGAGAATACATTCGTTTATTTAATTAAGCTTTAAGTCATTTCTTAAAACAGCATTTCCTGAGAATCTTTCACCATGTTTATCTCTGCTAGATTCCTGGGATATGGAGATGAATGAGGCATCTTTCCTTTCTATAGGCCATAGACTTATAAACAATTAAGTATAAGACAGGTGAGGAGGGTGATGTTTGAGGATAAAATAGATGCAGACATAACCAGTATTGCTCTGTGGATGGAGAATACTGTGGGAGCTGGGAAGTTGGGGTGGGGACTCAGGCTAATCATGTAAGTTTTTTTGTTTATTTATTTCATTTTTCCTGTGATTATCTCCTAAAATAAATTTAACTATGAGTCAGAACTGACTCAACGGAGCACATTAACAGTTTAACATTATTTTAAAAAAATTATATAAATTCTTTCTTAGTTCCCATGACAAATGTTTGATATGTGTATATTATTCCCTCTTTTTAGATGTGAGAAAGTTGAGCCTTAGCTATTAAGTGACTTGCTCAAGGTCGCATAGCTGGTAATTGGAGAAGTTGGAGCTAAAAATACTTCCTTGACACCAATTCTCTACTTTTTTTCGCTAACATACTCTCTTAATTGTTTATTCTTTTACTTAGTTAGGAAATACTTGATGAGGACAGACTTTGTCCCTACCATTGTATTACAGCAAATTGATACAGCCGTCTGTTTAATGGTAATTTGGCCTCATAATATTTCACAACTTAAAAGTCAGCTCACAACTGATTATCCCATTTAATTTTGGTTGATCCAGATGCTAAGCGATTTTCCCTTGCTTTTGATTGCAAGTATTAGAGGAACAAAGAAAAATTATACAAGTAATAATATTTGTTGAGCAATTATTAAATGCCAGGCATTGCATTTGGTACTTCAATGGTTTATCACACAGTAAACTTATAATACAGCTACTTTCATTGTTTCTACTTTATAGATGGAAACCCTGGCGGCATAGTGGTTAAGTACTGTGGCTGCTAACCAAAAAGCCGGCAGTTTGAACCCACCAGGTACTCTTTGGAGTCACTATGGGTCAGTTCTACTCTGTCCTATAGGGTCACTGTGAGTTGGGGTTCACTCAATGGCAAGGGGTAATTTTTTTTTTTTTTTAATAGATAAACAAACCGAGTTTTGGGGTAATTAAATAACTTGCCCAAAGTTGCACAAGTAGTGTTTGGCAAAGCTAAGATTCATTTCCTGCAGGATGTATCTAGAGATCAGACTTTTTACCACTGTGTTCTAATATCTGATAAGACATAAGTCTAGTCCACCTATGATATTTCAATAATTAATGAAATGAATGATCCATACTACCTGAAGACCTTTTTCAGGTGTTTTTCAATATAAGATTGTTCTGCTTTATAAACTTGATAGGAAGGTAGAAAAGATGTGGTATCGGGATATCTGAACTGTGCTTTTCCTTAGGTTACCACTTTCTATCTTTCCCTGTATTTAGAACATTAAAATGATGCAAGTAGCAGCTTTTTATCCTTGTATAACGTATTTGCATATTAAGAACGGATTTCTAGACAGCAAGGCAAGTGTATACAGCATGTGTTTGATACTCTTATATCCCTTCGGCTCTGCCTACACTGTCAGAAAAGCGCTTTTCCATAAATATGATGATACAGTGTTCTTATCACTTTGTATCACCTTCTAGGTTTGGCCAATAAGTAGGAGACGCTATCTGTTCCACAGATTTTTGTCACCAAATTTGTTTGTAGTTTCTCTATATTACAGAGTTCTGGATTTTCTTTAGTGCAAAGAGTTTAGGGAAAAGAGAAAGAGAGATGGGAGAAAGAAGAAAGGGAAGAGGGGATAAAAATTCCTGG
Organism: Loxodonta africana; assembly: GCF_030014295.1. Taxonomy (NCBI): domain Eukaryota; kingdom Metazoa; phylum Chordata; class Mammalia; order Proboscidea; family Elephantidae; genus Loxodonta; species Loxodonta africana. Next base: position 78,044,263 of record NC_087345.1, on the reverse strand, counting down.
AATCAGAGAACCGGGTTCTACGGAGTGCTGAATCAGAGAGCGAACATCCAGTAGCGTCCCACATAACTGTGGATCCTCAGAAGAATATTCTGATTGGGGCAGTGTATAACACAGTCTTGGAAATTAGTAACGAGGAGTGTCTTAGTTATCTAAAAAAAAATTGCTGCTATAACAGAAACACCACAAGTGGGTGGCTTTAACAAACAGAAATTTAGTTTCTCAAAGTTTAGGAGGCTGGAAGTACAAATTCAGGGTGCTGGCTCTCAGGGAAGGCCTTCCCTCTCTGCTCGCTCTGGAGGAAGATCCTTGTCTCTTTGATCTTCTGCTCCTGGACAATCTTCATGTGGCTTGGCCTCTCTCTTCTCCTCACCTCTGCTTCTCTAGCTTTCTTGTTTAATCTCTTTTATATCTCAAAGAGATTGACTCAAAACACACCCTACACTAATCCTATCTCATTAATGTAGCAAAGACAGATGGGATTATAACAACAGGCATAGAGGTGAAGATTTACAACATGTATTTTTTGGGAGCAAAATCCAATCCATAACAAAAATGTTTTTTCTACAAAAAGTAGATCATTTAATGCTTAAAATTCTCTGGTTCTTGTCCATTAAAATAAAGAAAATATAAAAACCTACAGTGACACGTGTGTGCTGAGCAAATAATCCGAGAAGCCGGACTGTATGAAGAAGAACCAGCATCAGGATTGGAGGAAGACTCATTAACAACCTGCGTTATCCAGATGACACAACATTGCTTGCTGAAAGTGAAGAGGAGTTGAAGCACTTACTGATGAAGATCAAAGATCACAGCCTTCAGTATGGATTGCACCTCAACAAAAAGAAAACAAAAATCTTCACAACTGGACCAATAAGCCACATCATGATAAACAGAGAAAGGATTGAAGTTGTCAAGGACTTCATTTTACTTGGATCCACAATCAACACCCATGAAAGCAGCAGTCAAGAGTTCAAAAGGCACATTGCATTGGGCAAATCTGCTGCAAAGGACCTCATTAAGGTGTTGAAAAGCAAAGATGTCACCTTGAAGACTAAAGTGTGCCTGACCCAAGCCATGGTATTTTCAATTGCATCATATGCATGTGAAAGCTGGACAATGAATAAGGAAGACTGAAGAATTGATGCCTTTGGATTGTGGTGTTGGCGAAGAATATTGAATATGCCGTGGACTGCCCAAAGAACAAGCAAATCTGTCTTGGAAGAAGTACAACCAGAACGCTCCTTAGAAGCAAGGAAGGCGAGACTGTGTCACACATACTTCAGACATGTTGTCAGGAGGGATCAGTCGCTGGAGAAGGACATCGTGCTTGGTAAAGTAGAGGGTCAGTAGAAAAGAGGAGGACCCTCAACGAAACGGATTGACACAGTGGCTGCAATAATGGGCTCAAACATAACAATGATTGTAAGGATGGTGCAGGACCGGGCAGTGTTTCATTCTGTGATACATAGGGTCGCTATGAGTCGGAACCGACTCGATGGCACCTAACAACAACAACAACAATGACACAGAAAACTGGACTCCCAGAATATCTGTTTTCAGATTATTTTTAGAATATATACATAGTCTAAAATTTTTATGTATATAAGTATCCTTTTGTTAGCATCATATTGATGTGAAATATCCAGCAACAACAAGAGAAGCTGTTAGAAGGGTGAAGGATCCAGTTGTGCAGTGAAGGTTCTTCAATCTCTGCTTTTTCTTTTTTAATGGGATATACACAGGCATTTCTCTTTCTTTATATGGTGAAGATTAGTGATCTAAACTTGTCTGATAAGCTCAAAAGGCATCACACTCCCAGTTGGAATGTCAGATTTTGCAGCAATTACTGTATATGGATTAGATATAAATGGAAGAGCAGAGGGAATTCCAAGATGCCCCTTCACCTGTTACAAGTGAAGAGTGTGTGAGCTAGTATCTGAATTAAGAATAATGAACAAAATTCAAACCACAGAAGAAAGAACACTGTCTTGTGACTCTGGGTGGTGCTTGATTTAATTAGATTCCTCATACTGAGGGTACGAGTTTATGTAAAAAATAAATCATATGAGCAGATTCTGATATACAGGATATGCTCCAGACAATGACATAATATTTTGAATATTGAATTTCTTTTTTGCAGGGTTGGTTTTTCTAATGGCCAATTAAATAATGACTAGTTTACTGACTAGTTCATTCAGGGCAGTCAAGTTAGCATAACATCAACATGTCTCCCAAGATCCTTAATAGTAGTAAAATGTCTACATTCTAAAAATCTTGTTATGAAATTAGTTCTAAAATTCCAGCTGTGTATCAGCTGCTGCAGGATATGACATGATCTGGATGCTATGTGGGAGTTCCATTTACCCCAGTTCAACTTTGTTCTGCTCATCTTTGGGACTGGCTAAATACTTCATTTTCTGGAGCTGGTTATCTCTCTTGAAGCTTGCAGAAAAAAAAAAGTGCATGGAATATCACATTGCATTTTGTTCCCTCAGATAAAAAATGTGTGTCTATTTAAAATGAAACTGAAAATCTGGTAAAAGAGCTGCTTAGAAATAGCATTTTTAAAAAATAATTTTTAAATAAAACATGAAAATAACATGATTACTGTTGATTTATTTAGCTTTTTTAGAATTACAGAATTGTATTTTTGCTGCCATTATATGATTATAATTTTTAAGGAATCACCTTGAAATCAAAAAATGTATTTTAAATGCTAGTCCTAAAGTAAAAGCACTTTTTAATACTAGCGAGAGAGAAACAGAAAGAGAATGACCATCAGAAAAATATAATGAGGGAATCATTTACATAGCATCCGATCTCTGAATTACTCTGCTTTGTTCTTCCACAAAAAGAGGAAATGCTGTGTCACATGAAATTACTAAAATCACAAATTTTCATTTTTCTTGAGGGAAAATCATGCAAAGTCTGATTAAAAAATAATGTGGTAACCAAAATAGTAGATTAGTAGAGAATGTCATTGCTGTTGATTGTCCTTCACTGTCACCTCTGATACTGAGGTTATTATTCTATTATTCACTCATTTGTCATCAGGCATCTCATCTCCTGTCAATGACTACGTTAAAATCCAGCAAGAATCTATACTGTTTCCCAGAGCACTACATAACACAAATATTGACATGTCCTTGTGACCAAGCTGTGTGCCATATGTATATATATATACACACACCCACATACCCCAAAACTGAAGTCACATTATATCTTCTGTCACTGGACTTAATTGGATAGTTAGGTGACTTACAAGAAAGTTTTCTCTGCTGTATCTAGTTAGAACTGTTGTGAATCCTCTTACTTGGAGTGAGATTGAAAAAAGATAAAGTTTTGCACAGAAAGTAATTTACCCATCATTCCCAGAATCCTCTTTTCTTATTTCAGATATTGCTTTTGGACTCAGTGAGGTTTCTTTTACTTTACACTAAAATGGAATTTCAATGGAATTATGATGACATCCTAATTCACAGGACAGAAATTCCTACACTTTCCCCAGAGTCAGAGAATACACCATAAGGTCGTTCCCGTGGCTATTTAGCGGTGGTTGCTGTTGGCTGCCATAGAGTCACCCTGGCCTCATGGTGACCCCATCTGCAATGGAACAAAATGCCGCCTGGTCCTGGACCATCTCCATGGTTGGTTGCAGACAGACCCTTGTGATCCATAGGATCTTCATTGGCTGATTTTTGGAGGTAGATACCCCGGACTTTCTTCCTATTTCATCTCAGTCTGGAAGCTCCACTGAACCCTGTTCAACATCATAGAAACATGCAAGCATCCACTGACAGACAGGTGGTAGCAGCAGTTGAGATGCATTGGCTGTGAACCAAACATGGGTCTCCTGCATGGAAGATGAGAATCGTACCACTCAACCACCAATGGCCCCTCTGTGGCAATGTTGTTGTTTGGTTCCGTCGAGTTTGTTCCAACTCATAACGACCTTGTATATAACAGAACTGTTGCCCAGTCCTGTGCCATCCTCACAATCATTGCTATGTTTGAGCTCACTGTTGTAGCCACTGTGTTAATCCATCTTGTTGAGGGTCTTCCTCTTTTTTGCTGACCCTCTACTTTACACAGCATGATTTTACTGCTTTACACAGCATGATGTCCTTGTCTAGGGACTGGTTTCTCCTGATAATATGTCCAAAGTACGTGAGATGAAGTCTTGCCATCCTTGCTTCTAAGGAGCATTCTGGCTGTACTGCTTCCAAGGCAGATTTGTTCATTCTTCTGGCAGTCCACAGTATATTAAAGTCACTACAAATTCAAGATAATAAGCATAACACGATTATGTACAAAGTCAAATGTAGCCACATTATATCAAAAGTGGTAATGACAAATATTCAGTAACAAATGAAAATTCTGAGGAAAAGTGAAAAATTACCAAAGCGACTATGTAACTCTGGAAAACATGGTCTCCAAATTAATTTATTTCGAATTCTTTTTTTTTTTTTTTAATTCGATGAAAGTTTTGTTGCCGTTTTTTAGTATTAGGGCCAGAAAAATACTCTCTAGCTGATGTACAAATTAAAAAGTCACAGAATTTTAAGGTGAAAGAGGGAGTAGTCATCAATTAGCTCAGTTTTTACAATGATGCCAAATCATCAAATTTGGCATTAGGATTGTACACACACACATATATACATGCAGGTATATACATGTGTGTTCTATGATGTTAAGTAGTGTGTGTATTGTTATTGTTGTTAGTGGCCATCGAGTCAGCTCCAGCTCATGGCAACATTAAGTATAACAGAACAAAACTGTTATGGATAGAATTGTGTTCTCCAAAATATGTGTTGGAATCCTAGTCATTATACATGTGGATGCAATACCATTTGGGAATTGGTTTCCTTTGTTATGTTAATAAGGCCGTACAGTATAGGGTGTCTTAAACATAATCGTTTTTGAGATATAGAAAGAGCAGGTTAAACACAGAGAAACGTGATTACGAACTGGGGAAGACAGAAGCTCAGGTGAGGATCACCAAGGAACAGAGGAACGCAGGGGCTATAGAAGCTCAGACAAGGACCTTTCCCCAGAGATGACAGAGAAACAGTCTTTTGCTAAAGCCTAGGCTGGTGCCTTGAATTTGGACTTCTAGTCTCCTAAACTGTGAAAAAATAAATATCTGTTCTTTAAAGCCACTCACTTGTGGTATTTCTGTTACAGCAGTACTAGAAAACTAAGACAGAAACATTGCCTGTTCCTGCACCATCTTCATGATCATTAGTATGCTTGAGTCCATTGTTTGGCTATTGTATCAATCCATCTCATCGAGGGCCTTCCTAGCCTTCACAGACCCTCTACTTTACCGACCATGTCTTTTTCTAGTGATTTGTCTTTCCTGATGACATAACCAAGGTAAGCTACCCGAAGCCTTGCTCCTTACTTTTAAGGAGCATTCTAAGGTTTTATTTCTTCTATACTGATTTCTCAATTCTTCTGGAAGTCCACAGTATATTCAAGATTATTCTCTAACACCACAATTTGAAAGTATCAATTCTTCTGTCTTCCTTTTTCATCGTCCAACTTTCACATGTATATGAAAACCCAAACCCAGTGCCATCAAGTCGATTCTGACTCACAGCACGTATATGAGGCGATTGAAAAGACCATGGCTTGGAAACCCTGGTGGTGTAGTGGGTCAAGTGCTACGGCTGCTAACCAAAAGGTCGGCAGTTTGAATCCGCCAGGCGCTCCTTGGAAACTCTATGGGGCAGTTCTACTCTGTCCTATAGGGTCGCTATAAGTCGGAATCAACTCGATGGCAGTGGGTTTTGGGTCAGGCACACCTTAGTCATCAAAGTGACCTTTGCTTTTTAAAACTTCAAAGAGGTCTTTGGCAACAGATTTGCCCAATGCAATACATAACTTTACTTCTTAACTACTGCTTCCGTGGTCACTGATTGTTGATCCAAGTAGAAATAATAGACAACTTCAATTTATTCTTTATTTATCATGATATTGCATATTGGTCCAGTTGTGAGGATTTTCGTTTTCTTCATATTCAGGTGTAATCAGTACTGAAGGCTATAATATTTTACTTCCATTATTAGTAAGTGTTTCAAGTTGTCTTTATTTTTTTAAAGCAACGTTGTATCATGTGTGTATCAGACTGTTAATAAGTCTTTCTTCAATCCTGACAACACATCCTTCTTCATATAGTCCAACTCTCAAATTATTATTCAGCACAAAGATTGAATAAATTAGATGAAAAGATACAACCTTGCCACACACTTTTTCAAATGGAAACCTATCAGTCCATTTCAGTTCACTAATGCTTAGAATATCTATCTTCAAGCATTTCATTTCATTTTTGATGACTTTCCTTGATTCTTACTTCATACTTCTACATTCCAATAACTAATGGGCCTTTATAGCTGTTACTTCTCATTTTGAGTTGTGTCACATCAGCAAATGATGGTCCTAAAGATTTTACTCTATCATCATCATTAAGGCTGATTCTACTTTCGGGAGGCAGTATGTCTGCCATCATATTTTGAGTACATTCCAACCTGAGGGGCTCATCATCTACTGTTATATGTTCCGTTGTTACCTATAAGGTTTTTACGAGCTAATTTTCGGAAGTAGATCTCCAGGCCTTTCTTCATAGTTGGTCTGGAAGCGGTACTGAGACCTGTCCATCATGGGTGTCCCTGTTGGTATTAGAAATACTGGTGCATAGCTTCCAGCATCATAGCAACACACAAGCTGCCATAGTACAACAAACTGACAGACGGATGGTGAAGGTGAATATGTATATATGTTGCTGAGCTTCATTTCTGGAGATTCTGTCCTAATTCAGTAGGTCTGGAGACAGGCAAATCAAGGTTTCTGATGACCTGCCAGATTTGGAAACCATTTATGCCATACCTCCTTTAATTTTACAGGTGAGGTAACTGAAGGCTGTGTAGATTGGCCAAGCTACTGATTGTCACATGGCCAATGAATAGGTGTCTGGGATAAAACACAGGGTTTCTGGCCCTTGACTTTTCCTACTAACAGAGGCTTCTTCTCCAAGATTTTTATGAAAAATTGCTAATCCCTGGAATATGACTGTCAATGTCTGTTATTCCACTTATAGCCTTAATTTGTTGTAATTTAATGAAGAATAATTTATGCCACTGATTTACCACTTACCCTTTAAAGGCAATCCAATATTATGTTTGTACGTAAAAACAAAGCTGTTAACACACTTGGTCTCTTTAGTTGGAAATGGTTTCCACATGTTTTCTCATTTCCTTTGTTAAGATTTATCTTCTACCTTGTGTTGTTTCCACTTCAAAGTTAAATAATTTAAATCTGGGGAAAAAAAAAAGGAAATTGTTCATTAAACTCACTTGCTTAACAATTTCAGAGAAGTTGGCTGTTGAATTGTTTATTGAAAGGGTTATGCCTTTACTTTCTCCCTTTCTTCCCCTCCCTATTTTAATCCCCAAAGGATACAACAGATGTGAATAACTGAAGTGTAATGTTTTGCACTGACTTGTTTGCCAAACAAAAAAAAAACAAAAAAAATTTTTTTTTTTGCCTGGTGTATGTATTGCTGCCCTCTGTTGGATAAAATTAGATCTGCTCCAGGGTCGCTATGAGTCGGAATTGACTAGACTGCACTGGGTTTTTTTTGGTTTTTTAGTATGTTAGAATGTCATGCCCTCTAGTGGTTTCTGCAGAAGATAGTAAGGAGGATGCTGAAAGTAATGTATGAAGGACCAGTTGATTATTTCTTTAAAACAACAAAATTCAGCCAAGAGCCTAATTCAATAATAACTCTATTATATAGCAACTCAGATTTTTTTAAATCAAATTTCATTTATGGATAATCAATATGATCATTATTAAATGAATGTGTAGCTATACTAGGAATATAAAAGCAATGATTACTATTTATGGGCTATAAATGTAATGGTTACTTTTTATACTTCATTCAACTTATCACTTCTGTAATTGGAAACTTGTAATAGGCCATTTCTGGAAAACAGAATTTCTTGACGTGATATGAGTATTATTCACTATGGCTGAGATTTTGCAAACTGAAGACATGGAACAGAGACATTAAATTTAAAAAAATGACCAATTTTTGAAGAAAAATAGTTATGAATCAAAATACGTAAATTAAGCTAACTATAGCGGACTTCCTACTTTTTAAGCTTAAACATAATCTTCATACCAAAACCAAAAACCAAACTCATTGCCATTGAGTTGATTCCGAGTCAGCAACCCTATAAGATAGAGTAGGATTGCCCCCATAGGATTTCCAAGGCTGTACTTTTTACAAAAGTAGACTGCCGCATCGTTCTCTCGAGGAGTGGCTGGTGGGTTTGAACTGCGACCTTTTGGTTAGCAGCGTAGAGCTTTAACCACTGTACCCACCGGGGCTCCTCCATAATCTTCATAATCGCTTATTAATTAATTCATTCAAAATTGAGCATAGCCTATTCTTCTCTGGCTCTCAGGTAGAAAATAAATAAATAAAATGATACTCTTGTTCTCTGGTAGCCTCGAGTACTCAGATTTGAAGATAACTGAAGGATCGAGTTTTGTTTCTAAGAATAGATTTTCCCCACATTTGCTCGCACATCACTCCAAATATACCCCTTTCACTTCTCTTATGAAGTGATTTTTTTTTCTTGTTTACCACCTCACTATTCTCTCTCTGAATCCTCCAGAGTACAATGCCTAAGCCCTGCTGAGCCTTTAATACATCTTTTTTCCAGGACCTCTTGTCCCTTTCTAACCCACCTTGTCATTTATGGATCCTCTTCCCTTGTTCCCTCTGGTGTCCAAGGAACACAAGACCCTACCATCAAAACCTCCACTAAAGGGAAAATCAGCCACCTAATCCCTTAGAATAAAGTCAACAGACTTCCGGGTAAAAACATGTTAAGACTTTTCTTAAGTTTAAAACTTTTTTTCTTTTTGAGTCTTTCTTCCCAAACCTCACTTATATAGATAAATAGGTCCAGGGAAGTGCGAACAGTTAATGCACCTCTTTGCTAACTAAAAAGTTGGTGGTTCATTTCCACCCAGAGGCACCTTGGAAGAAAGGCCTGATGCTCCAGCTCAAAAAAACTAGCCATTGAAAACTGATGGAGCACAATTCTACTCCACACATTGGGTTGCCATGAGCTGGAATTGACTGTATGACAACTGGTTTACAGATAGATAGAAGCTAGACTATATGAAAATTTTGAGGAAAAATAAAAATTCTGAGGAAAAGTGAAAAATTACCAAGGAGGCAAGAGGGCAGCTATTTCCAGACTAATGAAAGAGATTGCCACTTGCGTATTTGCATTCTTTCTTTAAAAAAAAAAAAAATTATAACAAGGTACCTCATCTGTTATTTTTTCTCAGTCTTCATTATTTTCATTTCTCCAGCTCATATTTCTCATTTTTAAAATTAAGGTTTGCACACCAAACATCTGAAATTTTCACTAAATCTAAACAGCTTGGTTTTCACTATTAGTACCAGCAGGGATGACATTCAGCCAGGCACAGCCATACCAGTTGTAGAGAGCTAGAATTTATCCTAATCGATTGCTGTATCTGTTCTAACGAGCTGTTGTTGTTGTTAGGTGCCATCTAGTCAGTTGTGACTCATAGTGACTCTATGTACGACAGAATGAAACAATGCCAGGTCCTACACCATCCTCATGATCATTGTTATGCTTGAGCCAATTGTTGCAGCTACTGTGTCAATTCATCTTGTGGAGGGCCTTCCCTATTTTGCTGACCCTCCACTTTACCAAGCCTGACGTCCTTCTCCAGGGACTGATCCCTCTTGATAACATGTCCGAAGTATGTGAGATGAAGTCTCACCATCGTCACTTCTAAGGAGCATTCTGATTGTACTTCTTCCAGGACAGATTAGTTTGTTCTTTTGGCAGTCCAAAAGTATTCTTTGCCAACACTGTCATTCAAAGGCCTCAATTTTTCTTCAGTCTTCCTTATTCGTTGTTCAGCTGATTAAAAACACCATGGCTTGGGTCAGACACACCTTAGTTAGGTACACCAAAGTGACATCTTTGCTTTTTAACACTTTAAAGAGATCTTTTGGAGCAGATTTGCCCAATGCAATGCATCATTTGATTTCTTGACTGCTGCTTTCGTGGGTGTTGATTGTGGAACCAAGTAAAACGAAATCCTTGACAACCTCAATCTTTTCTCCATTTATCATGATGTTGCTTATTGGTTCAGTTGTGAAGATATTTGTTTTCTTTATGTTTAGATGTAATCTGTACTGAAGGCTGTAGTCTTTGATCTTCATCAGTAAGTGCTTCAAGTCCTCTACGCTTTCAGCAAGCAAGGATGTGTCATCTGCATACCACAGGTTGTAAATTAGCCTTCCTCCAATTCTGGTGCCCTATTTTTTTTCATGTAGTCCAGCCTTTGAGATTATTTGCTCAGCATACAGGCTGAATAAGTATGGTGAAAGGATACAACCCAACACACACCTTTCCTGACTTTAAACCACATAGTATCTCCTTGTTCTGTTTGAAGTACTGTCTCTTGATCCATGTACAGATTCCTCATGAGCACGATTAAGTGTTCTAGAATTCCCATTCTTCCCAATGTTGTCCATTATTTGGTATAATCCACACAGTTGAATGCCTTTGCATAGCCAATAAAACACAGGTAAGTATCCTCCCGGTATTCTCTGCTTTCAGCCAGGATCCATCTGACATCAGGAGTGATATCCCTGGTTCCTTGTCCTCTTCTGAATCCAGCTTGAATTTCTAGAAGTTTCCTGTTGATATATTGCTACAACCACTTTCGAATGGTCCTCAGCAAAGCTTTACTTGTGTGTGATATTAATGATATTGTTTGATCATTTCTGCATTCAGTTGGATCACCTTTTCTTGGGAATAGGCGTAAATATGGATCTCTTCCAGTCAGTGGGCAGGTAGCTGTCTTCCAAATTTCTTGGCATAGATGAGTGAGCACTTCTAGTGCTCCGCCCATTTGTTGAAACATCCTAATTGGTATTCAGTCAATTCCTGAAGCCTTGTTTTTCACCAATGCCTTCAGTGCAGCTTGGAGTTCTTCCTTCAGTACCATCGGTTATTGATCATATGGTACCTCCTGAAATGGTTGAACATCAACCAGTTTTTTTTGGTATAGTGACTCTGGGCATTCCTTCTATCTTCTTTGGATGCTTCCTGAGTTGTTTAATATTTTCCCTGTAGAATCCTTCAATATTGCAACGCGAAGCTTGAACTTTTTCTTCAGTTCTTTCAGCTTGAGAAATGCCAAATGTGTTCTTCCCTTTTGCTTTTCTAACTCCAGGTCTTTGTACATCTCTAATGAGTTGGTACTTACTAAGCATAATGACAATCACAACTGGGCAACAGGCAGTTTTCATTCGTCCATGTAAGAACATTCCATGTGCTCTCCCTCTTCCTGGAATTCTTCACTTCTCACTCCTCTGATACCGAATTTTCACTCTATTAGCCCTAGTGGTCTACGTGCATGCTATTTGGTGACCTGTGCAAATTCCAGGATGGAGTTGATCCATTTGTGTCTACTCTGTACTTTTTAAAACTCTGTTTAAAGTTGCTTACCATTGTCCGGCATATTCCTGAATATTAGGGAACTGCAGCTATGAAAATTGTTTTTAATTTAAAAATAGTTGTTAAACTTGTCTTACGTTATTGTATTTTTACATTTTCATTCTTTTTTGTGATCACTTTTAGTCATGTTATAGATTCTTACTAGGTTCTTTTGTATTTTATCTTTTATCGCATATGTTCTATCTTGTTACTATCCTGTTGTATGTACTAAAAGCTTTTTTATATTAATTTTTGTCTTTCAATTAATTAATCTTCCAGCATTTTTTATTTTACGTTTCTAGAAGCTGTTTTCTATTCTTTGATTGTTCCTTTTTCATGGCATCTGATTCTGATTTTATGTTGCTATGAGTCAGAACTGACTCTACAGCACATAATGGCAGCAACATAGCATATTATACTCTATCCATAAAATAAGAATAGGATACTATGAAAAAAGAGCTATCAAAGAGAGTCACTATGAGTCGGAATCAACTCAACAGCGCACAACAACAGTGACATCTTTCCTTTTATCTCTCTTATGAAATATACTTGATTTTAAAAAATCTTATCATTATTCATAAATTATCTCTGTTTATATTGATTTTTCCCCTCATTAATAATGAAGATATCCTCAAATAAATGCTGAAACCTGATTTTATTCTCACATTTAAGTAGGAAGAACTAAGAAGCTTGCTTGAGAGCTCTCTGTGTGTGTGAGGTTCAGCAGGCTTCATATTAGGGTGAGTGGTAGAGGTTAGCCATTAAAGTAGAAGACCTGTAAATGCCACAATAAGGAGAGCTTTGCTCTGTGGCCTTTCATTCAAATAGTTGCACTGATTATCCACGGATAGATGATGCAATTTACGAGAAGAGACAGGTGAAAGAGAGGAGAAGACATGAAAAGAGAACAGAAGAGAAGAGAGGAGATGAGAATAGCCCTGTGATTTTTGCCTGTAGCTAAGTGCCCTTAGCAGGTTGTACTGCATGTGTGTGATGGGAGGCTCTTACTCTCTGCCGACCTCACCTTCCCTGAGTTAGTCACTCTATAATCTCCTTAGGCAGGTTGAATCTCTTCTTGACTCTCTCTACTCTAGCTTCCCCTCCTGTTATTTCAGTCTGAAGTTTCCACTGATTGCATCTTCATTTTCTCTGTTGATCTGGACATCATATCTATCTCTTTATTATCAATTTAATAGGTTGTACAGAAGGAGATACATGCCTGTGGTCGGTCTACCATCTTGAAACAGAAGTCCTAGGAACCAAGAGAGAGAAAAACAAACCCTTGTATTGTCTTCGTGACAAGGAAATAAATAGAAAGTGATAGAGAGTAGTTCAGCTGTACATATTTTAATTCCCTTTATATTCTTAAAGCCTACCTATTGAATAGAATAGAATGAACCATCTCTTTTTAAAAAATATAATAATAAAATATTGAAGTGCTCTCTGAGGTCATCCTGTCAAGCTTCAAATTGGAGGTTGGAATTCCTTTGATACCATTTCACTCAATTGACTTTCAAAGTATACATAATTATCCTTACAGGTTACTTAATGAAGAAATGCACACTGTCAGAAAATTTTGCTTTTTTAATAACTCCTTCTAATATATATATGGAAACCCTGGTGGCATAGTGGTTAGGTGCTATGGTGGCTAACCAAATGGTTGGGAGTTTGATTCCACCAGGCGCTCCTTCGAAGCTCTGTGGGGCAGTTCTATTCTGTCCTGTAGGGTTGCTATGAGTTGGAACCAACTGGATGGCAATGGGAATATACAAACAAATTCAGTTTCTCTCTTAATTTCACCCACTAATTCTAATTTATCCATTTAAGACACGGATTTCAGGGGCTCTGTGAAATCTTGGAATTGTATATAAAAACAGTTTTTATATGTGCATAGGACATTTATCTGGGGAGAGGGTCAAATGGTTTTGTTACATTCTTAACTTAATCTGTAAACAAACAAGCAAAGGCCATTGTCCTCCAAACGGCACAGAAAAAGCTTGCTTTCCTTTAATTTCCAGCAGTTCTCCCAACCTATGAGCAAGGCTATAATTCATCTCCATTTTTGTACTTATACAATGAAAGCTTAAAATCACCAAATAACACTGAACTGCAGCTATTTGAATAGGATTCAGATTCTGAAGAGCTAAATCTAAATTTATTATAAACCTGTTCATTCCCATATCCATAAATAAGAAAGGGTCAATTATTAGTAGAACAACGCAATAAATACAGCATACTCTAAATGTTGGGCACTAGAGGTTATTGTCTTTCTGAAGGCCTGGGATGAACAAAATAACACAGGAAATTCTCTCTGCTCTTGTGTTTAATCGCCGGACTTGTAAATGTTTCAATAACAAAGATTGGGATCGAACCAGTGGGATTTTTGCCTTCACTGACAATACATTAGCACTATCTGTAAAAACCACTGTAAAAATCTTTAGAAATTTTTAGAACACCTACAATTTCGTATAAAATTATCGCAGCTTCATGTAAAGTGTCATAATTATCAGGACTTTATGAGAAATATTGTTTCTTTATTTTGATATCATATTTTTTTCCTTAAGTTAAATTACTTAAGCAGTGCATAATAATCATAGACATAAATTAGAAAATTAGATAAATCTAAAATTACATGAAATATCACACCCGGTATATCATTACTAAGATTTTGGTATATATGTACCCAAGAATACAAATATTTATATCCTTTCACCTATTTATTTATATTATGAATATCCTTCCTTGAGAATAAATATACACCTACCTTTTTAGTTTAAATTATAACATAGTATTCCATTGCTTGGCTGTAGTATAGTTTATTAACCTTCTAATTAGACATGCTGTTTCCATTTCTTGCTTCTATAAACAATATAATGCAAAGCTTATGCACCTATCTCATACACTATATAAAAAATCTCATACACTGTATATATATTGCCAAAATTCTTTTGAGAAAAATTTATACTCCTACTTACAGTGAGTAAGTAGGCCAAGGTATCAAAGCCCATTTTAGCATTTACTAATCTGTTAGGAAAACTGTATTATGCCCTTGTCTGATGATACTTTTCTTTTGGTGCCTCATTGCAAAAGACTCTTTCTATCTAGAGGTAATAACAGGGTCAATGTGAGTTCTCCTGGTTTCTGAGGCTTATGATTTCATGAATAATAAGGGTTGTTGTAAGAAGTCTGAGGAGATCTTATGGTTTTGAAATAGCCTTTGCCTGATAACTCAAAAAGATGAATTCAATCCATCTTTATAAAGAGAAAATACATCCACATGCTTTTATAAGGATGGAAGATGCTGTATAAACATCAATACTTATTATAGTAAATTCTCAATTTGTGGGCTATGCAGGTGAAAAAAGTAAAGTAATGCAGAGAAAGAAAAGATTATTAATTCAGAGATAATCTAAAAGCTTCATTTTGACCAATAGTTTATACAAATCTCCTACAGCTGATATTTTCCCCCAAATAGCTATCAATGAATTAAAAATACAGTGGTGAAATTAAGTGTTATAAGAATAGATCTTCTTTAAAAAATACCTTAGTTTGAAATGCAGTTATTGCTGACAAAAACATTTTAAAAAAGAGAGCAGAAAGGTCAGGAAATACAAATTTAGATAAAATGACAGTGAATCATTTCCTGAAAAATTACATTAGCATTCTTATCCAATTATTTTAATTATAATGTATTTAAAAAATGTTCTGTTTGTTTTACTTGAATTTTTTTCACGTATAAAAACCCAGGAAATGGGGACAGTGAAGTAATATATAATAGAGTTGTTTAAACTTGTAAAATATGCACAGAAGAATATTATTCTTTTAAATTCTAAGTCTGACAATCAACCCTTTGTATACTGTATAGGGAAATGAAAGAATATTATAATTATGTATATTTGTCCTTAGATTCAATATGTCCTGTATCTGGTTTATGGACTTTTTATGCTGAAGTTCAACATAAAAGGTAATTATATACCTGGACTGTCTTGGAATTGGTATGATTTTGATTATAGTATTTCTAGGACGTTGATAAGTCAAATTCTATTTTTTCCTATTTCTGCATATTTATTTAGCCCCAAGGTTATAAATTGCATGATTTGATATTAAAAGTTTTGACACGTTTGTCACCCTTCAAACATAGAAATGAATGAGAGCATTTTACCTAGTGCTTTAACAGAGAGACCACTACGATGTCACTATGATGATCCATTGATCCTGTCTGGGCTGTCTGTATCGCACAGATTGGGCCTCTGTAGCAGCCCTGATCAGTCATTCGCAGTCTGACTGATCATATCATCACTATGTGATGTGCACAAAGCCAGATTAATTTCTTCTTAATCCAGGCCAAACTGGTTGATCCCTAGGCCTGCTACACTGTTGGCATCCTGCCACTGCTTTTAGTATGATGCTGGAATTCCCTTTGCTTTTCTCCTACGTTGAATGACCCTTTTTCCTGGTCTCCACAATTTATTCTTTCCTGTTTTTTTCCCTCATTTTGTTGTAGGATATTCTCCCCTAGCTTCCTGAGAAGCAGGTTTTGAAAAATATATTTTCAAGCCCTTGCATGTTTGAAATGCATTCTAGCCTGTTCAGTAATTTCTAAGAGTGAGGCACTCAGAAACTAAGGGTAAGCTCCGTTGGTTTATGTACTCCTGTTGCGCTTTGCATTAGGGTTACTGGGGTAGGAACCTGACCATGAGACCCCAAAATCTGGAGGTCTATTCTTTTGGGACTGGCAGCGTGCTGACAGAAACATCTCAAGCCTTGGGTTCTAAGCCAGACTGCAGCCTCCTAGTGTCCAAGCACCGGGGATCTTTATAAACTCTGCAACACCCTAGGAAAGCACTGGGGCTCTCTCCATTCAGCGTACAGTCACTTACTTTGTAAGCACAAGTCTTGCACTTGCTTCCTCCTTGCCCCAGAAGGAGGGCTCTTTAAACCTCTTGTTCTTCTCCCGATTCTTAGTTACTACTGTTGTGAATTGGCCTAATCTAATTTGGCTTTGCACAAGTCTTAAGTATTTTTTTGGTAGATAACAGAACCCCACTGAAGAAATTTAGAGGTGGATGATGTTAGCTATTCCACCCATAAACTTGCTATCACTTTTAAAACAAAAGTAAGCCTCAAACCAAATTTTGCCCCACTGTAGGTCTGTAAATAGTTTGCACTCAACTACTAAGCAAAGGTTGGAGGTTCAAACCCACTCATCAGCACAGTGGAAAAAAGGCCTGGCAATCTGCCTTCGTAAAGATTACAGCCAATGGAATCCTATGGAGCAGTTCTAGTTCTATTCTGACACAGATGGGGTTGCCATTAGTCAAAACGGACTTGATAGCAATGGGTTTGATTTTTGGTTTTCAGGCACATAAGAAATAGTTTACATGATCTTGTCTGTTGGCTCAAGGAAATCTCAGCTCCCTGTTCCTTTAGATGGCTTTTGTCATCACTTTGCTTGAATGGTAGATTTGAGTGAACACCAAGATTTCAGCTGTAATCTGACAAAAAGAACTTCGAATTCACAGCTAGACACAGGATCATTCAGAGATTCAGGCTAAAGGATCCTCGAAGATAAAGGCAACAGACTAAGTTGGCTTCTTATACCTGGTTCACACAAGCTTGGTGTGGCTGGCTAAAAACAGTCTCCCAAAGATGTATTCATGTCTGAATCTCTGAAACCTGTGAATACTACCTTATATGGCAAAAGAATGAATTATTACCTGTGTGGCAAAAGAAGGGAGCCCTGGTGGTGCAACGGTTAAGCACTCAGCTGCTAACCAAAAGGTCGGCAAATCGAACCCACTAGCCTATCCATGGGAGAGAGATGTGGCAGTCTGTTCCTGTGAAGATTACAGCTGGGGAACTCTATGGGACATTTATACTTTGACCTGTAGGGTCACTATGAGTTGGAATCGATTTGATGGCGTCCGGTTTAGTTTTGGCGTATGGCAAAAAAATGTGATTAAGTTAAGGATCTCAAGAGAAGGAACTTATCCCAGATTCTCTGGGTGGGACCTAAATGCCATCACAAGTATCCTCATAAGAGAGAGTCAGAGGGAGGTCAGACACATACAAAGGAGAAGTCAATGTGAAGATGGAGGCAGAGATTGGAGTGATGCACCCACAAACCAAGGAATGCTGAAAGTCACCACAAGTTGAAAGAGACAAAGAACAAATTCTCCCCTAGAGCCTCTGAGCAGCTGTGGCACTGTCAACACCGTCACTTCTTACTTTTAGCCTCCAGAACTGTGAAAGAATAAAGTTCTGTAGTTTTAAGCCTCCAAGTTTATGCTAATTTGTTACAGTAGCCATGGGAAACTAATACACATGGGGAGACTCTAAAATACTTTTATGTAATGACCCTATCTTGAGTAATTTTAATTTCACCAATGAAAATCTAGTATTTATCAAACTAGTCAACAGGGTACTATATTTTACTAGTATTTACTGCATTGACCACAAACAAGCTTTAGATGTTAATTAAGGCATGGATGTTAATTAGCTAATGTAGCTACATTAGAGTAGGAGCCTCATTAGGATGCCCACTGATTACCACTCAACTTTGCATTCCTGATTAATATTTCAGCAGACTACCTCTGGCTTGAACATTTTTCCAGTATGTGGGTTATGCTTAAGTAATACACATACCATATCACATAGCCTATCCTCAAGTTATTAATAAGGTACATTAAAACTTTGCAACATCTGTCTTCTGTTGAAAGTGATACTTCTAAAAACCAATGCAGGGCTCTTCAGCACTTACTGGTTTACTTATTTTGGTCTAAGTTTTATAAGCTTTCTCCACTCTGCTAAGGCAGTTACCATTCACTTATCCACTTCTAGTTTACAGAAATTGCTGACACCTTTCTTCCTGATAAATAATGCCATAAGTGTCTCATTTCCTTGTCCTTATGGATTTATATTATTTTTTATATACTTACTTTCATATTAGGGGGATTAGAGAAAGAACAGACATTAAAAAAAAATTATGTAAGTCTTTTCTCTTAACCAACCATTTCATTTATTCTTCTGTGAGTGAAGGCATTTTCTTAGCAGCACATTTAGGTAGCGTTGGGTAAACATATATTTTCTATCAATATTTGCTATAAAATCAGGAAAAAGCAAAGCTATGGAATTAATAGTTCCTATTTTTTTTTATCGTCTATATCCTCAGGTAGGGAATGGGAATTCTCTACAAAGCAATTATTTAGAAGAAATAATGACAATTCATTAGTTTGACCAGGATCATCTTAGATCTTTCCTATTATTTATATTATAGTTAGCAAGCACTCCAAATAGTCATTAAAAATAAAAAAGTAAGTAATAAAATCTCTCAACCCTTGCTTTAATTATTCTCTAAGTAGTGAATATGGATGGTTGTAAGATATAACTGTAATTGTGATAGTTGGTTAGGAGATTGTGAAGAGTGTCATTGTGGTTGGACAAACCCACAGAGTTTACATATTGTCTTAGGCTAGGTTCTCTAGAGGAACAAAACCAGTAAAGAGCATAAATACAAATACAGAGATATTTATATTAAGGAAATAGCTCACAAGGTTATAGAGGCAGGAAAGTGGATCAGGCTGGAGGCTTCTCCTGATTCACGTAGCTGCCAGGACTAGAGAACCCAACATTGGCAAGTCAGACACCAGAGCTCTGGCTCACAGGTTGCAGAGACCAAAGAATTCCAAGTTGGGCAGGCAAGACAGCAGGTAAACTGCTAGCTCAAGTTCCAAGAACCAGAGGTCAGACGAGCAACAGCCAGCTGCAAGATTCAGTGCAAGCAAAAACCCTTGAGCCTTGTGAGAAAGTCTACTTATATTCGGTGCAGGCCACACTCCCAAGGAAACTTGCTTTCAACTGATTGGTTACTCACAGCAAATCCCATCATGGAAGTGATCACCTGATATTAAATCTCATCATGGAGGTGATCACATCATCATATGACTGCCAAACTACATCATAACTGCCAAACCACCAAGAATTATGGCCTGGTCAAGTTGACACAAAATCATACATATAAACTGCTATTAGATTTGATCATGATGAAAACTCCCAGAAAGAGGTATCCATGACAGTACTGTGACTTCCCTTAACTGCCTAAAAGTGACATTTTTGTGTTCTGGATTTCTACAAACACAACTCCGTGCTTGAAGTAATTCTAAAAGTTCAGTTTTAATATCCAATCTCTTCTGTGTGGCACTTTCATAATAGCTGGGATTACTTCTGTTATCTCATCCCCAATTTGGGCTACACTGATTAAAAAACAAATTAAAGTCTTTTTCCACCAACTACAATCAAGCTGTAAAATACAAACCACACTGCAAATTATATTTTGAATGGGCTATACTTTGTAAAAAAAATGCTTGGGATCATTACAAATTGTGGATAACATTGAGAAGAATGGGAATTCTGGAACACTTAATTGTGCTCATGCAAAACCTGTACATAGACAAAGAGGGTTCAGTCTTTTGAACAGAAAGAGGGGATACTGCAAAGATTAAAATCAGGAAAGGTGTGCATCAGGGTTGTATCTTTTCACCATACTCATTCAATCTGTATGCTGAGCAAATAATCTGAGAAGGTGGCTATATGAAGAAGAACAGGGCATCAGGTTTGGATATGTGATATTGGATTTGTCATATTGGGTAAGCAGTATGCATATGACACAACCTTGCTTGCTGAAAGTGAAGAAGACATGAAGCACTTACTGATGAAGATAAAAGACCACAGCTTTCAGTATGGATTACATCTCAACATAAAGAAAACAAAAATATTCACAACTGGACCAATAAACAGCATCATGATAAGTGGAGAAAAGATTGAATTTGTCGAGGATTTCATTTTACTTGGATCCACAATCAACACCCATGGAAGCAGCAGTCAAGAAATCAAACAACGCATTGCAATGGGAAAATTTGCTGCAGAAGACCTCTTTAAAATGTTGAGAAGCAAAGATGTCACTTTGAGGACGAAGATGTGCCTGACCCAAGCCATGGTATTTTCAGTTGCCTCATATGGATGAGAAAGCTAGGCAATGATTAAGGAAGGCTGAAGAAGAATTGACACATTTGAATTTTGACGTTGGCAAATGATATTGAGTACACCATGGACTGCCAGAAGAATGAACAAATGAGTCTTGGAAGAAATACAGCCAGAATGCTCCTTAGAAGCTAGGATGGCGAGACTACTTCTCATATACTTTGGATATGTTATCAGGAAGGACAAGTCCCAGGAGAAGGATATTATGCTTGTTAAAGTAGAGGGTCAGCAAGAAAGAGGAAGACCCTGAACAAGATAGTTTGACACAGTGGCTGCAACAACAGGCTCAAAAATAGCAACAATTGTGAGGATGGTACAGGGTCAGTGTGAGTCAGGACCGACTGGATAAAAAAAAAAATGGCACCTAGTAACAACATACTTTGTCATAGTACTAGATTTTATTTTTAAATTGTGAATATTAAAAAATGAAGTCATATTTTCACAAATGTAAATTTTATTATTAACAATTATCTTTACTATTCAAATACTAACAGTATTTTGAATAACCTTATTCAAAACCATCTGGCCTTTGAAAAATACACCTCCTATATTTAAGCACTAAATGCAAATATGTGAAAAAGACATAATTTTTTTCAAAAAACCGTTTTAAGGTTGTTGTTGTTAGTTGCCATTGAGTCGCTTCTGACTCATAGCAACTCTATGTGCAACAGAAGGAAACACTGCTCAGTCCTGCGCCATCCTCACAATCTTTGTTATGCTTGAACCCATTATTGCAGCCACTGTGTCAGTCCAACTCGTTGAGGATCTTCCTCTTTTTTGCTGACCTTCTACTTTAACAACCGTGACGTCCTTCTCCAGGGACTGATCCTTCCTGATAACATATCCAAAGTATGAGAGACGTAGTCTCACCATCCTTGCTTCTAAGGAGCATCTGTTTGTACGCCTTTTAAGACAGACGTGTTCATTCTTTTGGCAGTCCATGGTATATTCAATATTCTTTGCCAATGCCATAACTCAAATGAATCCATTCTCCTTCAGTCTTCCTTATTCATTGTCCAGCTTTTTCATGCACGTGAGAAGATTGACTTGCGTCAGGCACAACTTAGTCTTCAAAGTGATATTTTTGCTTCTTAATACTTTAAAGAGGTCTTTTGCAGCAGATTTGCCCAATGCACTGTGTCTTTTGATTTCTTGACTGCTGCTTCCATGGGTGTTGATTGTGGATCCAAGTCAAATGAAATCTTTGACAACTTCAATCTTTTCTCCGTTTATCATGGTGTTGCTTATGGGTGCACTTGCGAGAATTTTTTTTTTTTTAACAACTTTTATTGTGCTTTAAGTGAAAGTTTACAAATCAAGTCAGTCTCTCACACAAAAATCCATATACACCTTGCTACACACTCCCAGTTACTCTCCCCCTAATGAGACAGCCCGCTCTCTCCCTCCACTCTCTCTTTTCGTGCCCATTTCACCAGCTTCTAACCCCCTCCATCTCCCCTCCAGGCAGGAGATGCCAACATAGTCTCAAGTGTCCACCTAATCCAAGAAGCTCACTCCTCACCAGCATCCCTCTCCAACCTATTGTCCAGTCCAATCCATGTCTGAAGAGTTGGCTTTGGGAATGGTTCTTGTCCTGGGCCAACAGAAGATCTAGGGGCCATGATCACCAGTGTTCTTCTAGTCTCAGTCAGGCTATTAAGTCTGGTCTTATGAGAATTTGGGGTCTGCATCCCACTGCTTTCCTGCTCCCTCAGGGCTTCTCTTTTGTGTTCTCTGTCAGGACAGTCATCGGTTATAGCTGGGCACCATCTAGTTCTTCTGGTCTCAGGATGATGTAGTCACTAGTTCATGTGGCTCTTTCTGTCTCTTGGGCTCGTAATTGCCTTGTGCCCTTGTTCTTCATTTTCCTTTGATCCAGGTGGGTTGAGACCAATTGATGCATTTTAGATGGCTGCTTGCTAACGTTTAAGACCCCAGACCCCACTCTTCAAAGTGGGATGCAGAATGTTTTCTTAATAGATTTTATTATGCCAATTGACTTAGATGTCCCTTGAAACCATGGTCCCCAGACCCCTGCCACGCTGGCCTTCGAAGTACTCAGTTTATTCAGGAAACTTCTTTGCTTTTGGTTTAGTCCAATTGTGCTGACCTCCCCTGTATTGTGTGCTGTCGTTCCCTTCACCTAAAGTAGTTCTTATCTACTATCTAATTAGTGAATGCCCCTCTCCCTCCCTCCCTCCCTCCCTGCCCCCCATAACCACAAAAGAATGTTTTCTTCTCAGTTTAAACTATTTCTCAAGTTCTTACAATAGTGGTCTTATGCAATATTTGTCCTTTTGCAACTGACTAATTTCACTCAGCATAATGCCTTCCAGGTTCTGCCATGTTATGAAATGTTTCACAGATTCCTCACTGTTCTTTACCGATGCGTAGTATTCCATTGTGTGAATATACCATAATTTATTTATCCATTCATCCATTGATGGCCACCTTGGTTGCTTCTATCTTTTTGCCATTGTAAACAGTGCTGCAATAAACATGGGCGTGCATATATCTGTTTGTGTAAAGGCTCTTATTTCTTTAGGATATATTCCAAGGGATCATGGTCTGTTTCTTTATGTGAGTTGATATTGGCTGTTGTCTCCGAGCCTTCTATAAGTTATTGTATTAGTTTATGCTTGCTTACTATGTTGTAAATGCTTGCTTTGTTTTGTTTTGGTATACCCCTATGGGTTGCTTGAGTGAGCTAGCTTGATTATTTTTGCCTTTGGAGCTCTGGTGTCCTGTCCCCAGCTGGTTAGAGCTCTTATCAGGTCTATCAGTCTAGAAGTCCATTCAGTTTTCTTGTATGAATTCAGCTCAGGTTTCCAGGTAGCTGATATCAAGTGTGTGGTACAGGCTCCGTCCTACAGTCTTAGAGGGGCAGGGGTGATTGGCACGTATACCGGTATCTGATTGCAGCAGGGGTCATGCTCTGAACAAGGCAGGGGGCTGAGAACCGACCCCCAAGTGTCTCTGAGGAAAACACATCTCTGTTTCCTAGAGAGTGCTGATGGATGGGTTCTGCAGAGGGACCATGGGCACTCAAAGGTTTTGGTTGTAAGGAATGGGAGGTACCAGTTATTTTTGGGCCCCTCTAGTGGGTGGCTGGGCAACCTGAATGGAACTACCAGTCCTTAGGTCCCTGATGTGGGTAGGCGAGGACTTTGTTTAATAGGCAAAGCAATGTCAAATGTCAAACACCCACCTCTCTACTGCACAGCTGAAATGGTTGGAGTTTGCCAACAAAGGCCTATTCTCCCAAAATAGGCCCACACAGGTCCATGCAGAAGGGAAAGGTGCTCAAGGTCCATGGATGGTTTATGCCTAGACAGGAGCCGCTTCTGTCCTGAGCTCCCCCAGTTAATGAAGCTAGCAAATTATCTTTTCCCCTGAGGTGCAAATTTTTTCCTTCCCCAAGGCTGGGAGGATGGCTCTAGGTGCTCATCAGGGTCTATCTCAGGCCCAGGGATTCAGCCACTGAACCCGGCTTGGGGGTGGGAGGGGGGCACGGTAAAATATACACAAGTACTTAGCTTTTGCTGAGATCGCCGTTCTCCTCAGGTTCCGGAGGTGTGAGTGGGCTGCATGGCTGGCTGCCTCGCCCTGAGGAAACTGTGGCCGAACGCTAGTACCAGCCTGCCACCGCCAATGCAGCTGCTCCGGGAATGGTGCTTGAGGACTCCCCGCGATTCAGGTCCAGTAACTACTCTCCGCTTCTGAACGGTCTCTTCCTTCCCCTGCCCCTTAGTTCATTGTTAAGCTTGCCTTTGATGATCAGGGCTCCCAGCTTGTCACAAACATACTCGTTTCACTTGTTTTTTCGGGTCTTTGTTGTAAAGAGGGCTCAACAGAAGTGCCTGTCTATTCTGCCATCTTGGCTCTGCCTCCCCACTTGTGAGAATTTTTGTTTTCTTTATGTTGAGATGTTAATCCTTACGGAAGGCTGTGGTCTTTGAGCTTCATCAGTAAGTGCTTCAAGTCCTCCACTTTCAGCAAGCAAGATTGTATCATCTATATCATGCAGGTTGTTAATGGGTCTTCCTCTAGTCCTGATGCCCCGTTCTTCTTCATATAGTCTGGCTTCTCAAATTATTTGCTCAGCATACAGATTGAATAAGTATGGTGAATGGGTACAACCCTGTTGCACACCTTTCTTGACTTTGAACCACAAGGTATCCCCTTGTTCTGTTCGAGTGACGGCCTCTTGATCCATGTACAGGTTCCTCATGAGCATAATTAAGTGTTCTAGAATTCCCATTTTTCTCAATGTTATCTATAATTTGTTATGATCCACACAGTTGAATGCCTTTGCATAGTCAACAAAACACAGGTGAACATCTTTCTGGAATTCTCTGCTTTCAGCCAGGATCCATCTGACATCAACAATGATATCCCTGGTTCCACGTCCTCTTCTGAATCCATTTTGAATTTCTGGCAGTTCCCTATTGATGTACTGCTGCAGCTACTTTTGAGTGATCTTCAGCAAAATTTTACTTGCATGTGATATTAACGATATTGTTCCATAATTTTCACATTCGGTTGGATCACCTTTCTTAGGAATAGGCATAAATATGGATCTCTTTCAGTCAGTTGGCCAGAGAGCTGTCTTCCAAATTTCCTGGCATAGACGAGTGAGCACTTCCAATGCTGCATCCATTTGTTGAAACATCCCAGCTGGTATTCCATCAATTCCTGAAGCCTTATTTTTTGCCATTGCCTTCCATGCAACTTGGACTTCTTCCTTCAATACCATCGGTTTCTGATCATATGCTACCTCCAGAAATGGCTTAGCATCAATCAGTTCTTTTTGGTACGATGACTCTGTGTATTCCTTCCATCTTCTTTTGATGTTTCCTACGTTGTTTAATATTTTCCTGGTAGAATCTTTCGATGGCAAATTGAGGCTTGAACTTCTTCTTCAGTTCTTTCAGCTTGAGAAATGCTGAGCATGTTCTTCCCTTTTGGTTTTCTATCTCCAGCTCTTTGCACATGTCATTATAATACTTTATATTTTCGAGCTGCCCTTTGAAATATTCTGTTCAGCTCTTTTGCTTTATCATATCTTCCTTTTGCTTTAGCTACTTGATGTTCAAGAGCAAGTTTCAGAGTCCCTTCTGACATCCATTTTGGTCTTTTCTTTCTTTCCTGTCTTTTTAATGACTTTTTGCTTTCTTCGTGTATGATGTCCTTGATGCCATTCCACAACTCATCTGGTCTTCAGTCATTAGTGTTCAACGCATCAAATCTATTCTTGAGATGGTCTCTAAATTCAGGTGGGCTATTTTCAAGGTTGTACTTTGGCTCTCGTGGACTTGTTCTGATTTTCTTCAGTTTCAATTTGAACTTGCATAAGAGCAATTGATGGTCTGTTCTGCAGTTGGTCCCTGACCTTGTTTTGACTAATGATATTCAGTTTTTCCATTTTCTTTTTCCACAGATGTAGTCGACTTGATTCCATCTGACAAGGTCCACCAGCCACCATTTATGTTGGTGAAAAAGGTATTTCCAATGAAGAAGTCATTGGTCTTGCAAAATTCTGTCATGCAATTTCCTGCATCATTTCTATCACCAAGTCCATGTTTTCCAACTATGAATCCTTCTTCTTTGTTTCCAACTTTTGCATTCCAATCACCAGTAATTATCAATGCATCCTGATGGCATGTTCAATCAATTTCAGAATGCAGAAGTTGGTAAAAATGTTCAGTTTCTTCATCTGTAGCCTTAGTGGTTGGTGTGTAAATTTGAATAATAGTTGTATTAACTGGTCTTTCTTGTAGGTGTGTGGATATTACCCTATCACTGACAGCATTGCACTTCAGGATAGATCTTGAAATGTTCTTTTTGATGATGAATGCAATGCCACTCCTCTTTGACTTGTCAATCTCGGCATAGTAAACCATATGATTATCCAAATCAAAATAGCCAATACCAGCCCATTTCAGCTCAGTAATGCTCAGGATATTGATGTTTATACGTTTTATCTCAGTTTTGACAATTTCCAATTTTCTTAGATCATACTTCATACATTCCATGTTCTGGTTATTAATGGATGTTTGCAGCTGTTTCTTCTCATTTTGAGTCATGCCACATCAGCAAATGAAAGTCCCAAAAGCTTGAATCCATCTATGTCATTAAGGTGGACTCTACTTTGAGGAGGCAGCTCTTCCCCAGTCATATCTGAGTGTCTTCCAACCTGGGGGGCTCATCTTCCAGCACTATAACAGACAATGTTCTGCCGCTATTCATAACATTTTCACTGGTTAATGCTTTTCAGAAGTAGACTGCAGTGTCCTTCTTCCTAGTTTGTGCTAGCCTGGAAGCTCAGCTGAAACCCGTCCAACGTGGGTGACCCCACCGGTATCTGAATACCAGTGGCACAGCTTCCAGCATCACAGCAACATGCAAGCTCCCACAGTAGGACAAACTTAGAGATATGTTGGGGGGTTTTAAGATAGAAATGATTAATACTTTTTTTCTTTCCCAAGCAGTAATGTTAAATGGAAAATATAATCTTTTCACCAGACTGATTTTTGTTCCTCAGACAATCAATGCATAGTCTGTGGCATCATTGGGTTAAAGAAAAAAAAATCCAGAGAAATAGTATTCCTTTAGTTTATGGAATGACGTGAATGGGGGAAAGGTGTACAGAACAGCTTCTCACAAATAGAAGATTTATCCATATCCCTATGGATTTTGACAATTACCACTATTGTTAAACATTTATAATTTATTTAAAATGACCCTATCCTTCTTATAAATGGTGCTATAGAACAGAACTACATATAGACAAATCATAATACATCTAGTTTTTATTCTATGTGGCGGTTTTATTCTTGGACGTATTATCTGATTGGTCTAATATAAACATAACTGTGCTCTACTTTATAACACATAGAGCTAGATCTTTCTGTAACAGTAATAATAATAACTCAGATTGATCAATTATCATTTATTGAGTCCATATTTGTACACTGTTTATAACAATCCTATGAAGCAGGTTCTATTATTTTCACATTTTACAGATGAGGAAATTGAGTTACACAGAAAGGTGATAAACGGGCCGTATCCAATTTGAAGTGAAACTGACAGCCAACCACAGACCAGGTGGGGAGAAAATTGACATTTGTGGAGTGACTTATATATGGAATAGAGACATGTCTAGAATTTTATATTGGTACTCTCATTTAATATTTATAAGAATTTTAAGACGGATATTATTATTCCTATTCTACAAAAGAGAAATTGGGACCCAGAGATATTAAGGAAATTAGCTAAGATTGCACAACTGAAGAAGTGTCACAGATTTCAGAAACAAGCTAAGATTTTCTGAGTGCAAATCGATGTACATAAAGAAAAATTATGTGAGACATATGACGTATAAGTTTTATAAAATGAGATTTTATATTTATGCTCGTAGGCCCATGAACATTTCCTATGGTTTCTAAATATACCTTATTAATTTCTACCTAAAACCACTGAGCCAATGGGTAAGCATTTTATAAACAAATAAAACTAGCTTATGATATGTAAAAATATTTCTCTTCAATACTATTCATTTAAGTGTAAAATGAGCAAAAACTTACCTATCATTTTAAATCAAATTACTGGGAAAAGGTTTTTTTTTTTTTTTTTTTTTTACTATTATTGCCACCTGGAGGGGAGTTTTCCATCTAAAATATGTTTAGGCTATATGTGAACTAACAGTAACAAAGCTATCAAATCAACATAAAAACCCTGAACTAATAACCCCATTATTGCAAATAAGATATTTAATTAGTTTCAAAATAAATGAGTCTTCATTGGTAGTATCTGTCTTCAGACCTAGCGTTTCATACTCAGTGATGTTCATGCAATTTTATCATTAATATGATATATTGTGGTCTAAAGCAACAAAGAAAAAGAAGAAAGCCTGGTAATATTCGTGATGTATTATAACAAAGACATATTTGTATTTTGAATGTATTGATCAATCCATAATATACGTATTTACAAATTGTTTGGAAAAATTATTCTTATGTCCACGGGTTCATCATTGTTTAAGACATCTGTGTAAACGAATCTAAATACTGAACTCACTTATGCCAAACCTGTGTAGCCCACAATCAAAAAAGACCCAAGCCTGGTTTTTCCTGGTCTGACCACACAGGTCTTTTTTGAAATGACAAGGTGATACTATTTCATCAGAAGACACTTGGAAAATTTCCTGGGAAAATAGAGAATGGATATTCTAGACATTAGTGGACAGTTGTTTACCCAAATGGCTGCGAGGACAATTATTTGAAAAACCCAAAACAAATGACTACTTATTACTTTACCTATTTTTGTTGAAATATACATGCAATGAGGAACACAGTCGGAACTAATGCACGTAACCATCTTAGAAACTTAGGGAAGTAAAGACTGGCAGCCAGGAGAGAGATTTGTTCTGATCATCTCCATATAAATGACAATAGAAGCCACTGATATGAATAACATCAGTAACAGAGATTCAGGAAATGTGATGCATCCAAATCCTATAATACTTCCTGAATGTTCTCTATATGTGTCATATGCTTATAACACCCCCTCCGAAAGACATTGTTTATTGTTCTCTTCACAGAAAAACTAAGGTAGAAAGAAGTTTAGTAATCTAGAGACAGACTGAGATGAAGAAACACTCAGAAATGTTATTTTTTCAAAATTAAAACAGCATTTCAATGGAAAAGTTAAGACTAGATTTAGAGACTAATTACCGTAAATGCCAAAAATAAAGGAAAGAATATTAAATGAAGTCATATCACTGTTTTGTAAATAAATCAAAACTGAACAAGAGCAACAACAAAACTCTTCCTATAGGATGGATTCCTTCCTCTACACTGCAAGCTAGAGGGATATTTATAGGAAGCCATAGTTGCTATCTATAGGGGCTGTGATCAGGCATAAACTTAACCATATGTAGATTGAATATAATCAGAAGGGTAGGTGATTCTTGGACTTATAATATTCATTTAGCAATCTTCTTTGAACATTTAGAGGATAGTTTTAAAAATTCAGTTTTGTATTTATAGATATTTTTGTCTGAACTTCTAACTTACCCTGTAATTTCAGGACTTGAGTTGGAAGCATGAAATGTCCTTCTGACATGTGGTCTCTCCCACAGTTTGTGGCTACTGATATATACAATAAAATAAATCCCCGTTTAGTTCTCTTTTCTTTCTTCTCTCAGCAACCACTGGGGGCCAGTATGAGAGCAAAGAGTAACACGAGGTGTGGTAAAATTAACGCGAGGCATATATATATTTATTTATTTATTTTAATTGTGGTCAATGTATATGGAACAAAACACTTGCCCTTTCAACATTCTGCACACGGACAGTTCTGTGACATTAACCATACTTATCGTCTTATCCCACCATCATCTTTATCCATTTCCAAATTTTTCCATCACCCTGTTGTTGTTAATAGTTGAAAGGATGGACTATAAAGAAGAGTTAAGGCCATACGGCTTTACTGTTTATCAGGAGAATTTTGAAGTTAATAAAACTACTTTGACACAGTCCAAGGAATGTTAGTGCATTATGGGAATAAACTTTAGAAGGTCTGCTTAGCATAAACCCAATGGAAAATGAAATTTAATTAATTCACCAATTTGCTCAATCATTAAACAAATGTTTTGTGGATACCTACCTCGTGTGAGTCCTGTGCTGGGCCTTGCAGGTAAAATAAAGATGAATAAAACATGTCTCTACCCTGGGGGTATTCACATTCATGGTCTGGTGAACTTGATAAAAAACCAAGTACACAGAGAGAGGGATTTGTGTGATCAATGTGTTGGGAATTAAAGCCTGCTAGGCGTCTGTCCACAATGGTTGATTTATTGATTTTTACCTTATCTTACTCCGAAAAGCATGTCTTAGGAATGAGACAGACACAATGAAACAAATATGAAACCTGGGGTGTTAAGGAAAAAGAAAAAATAACCCTTACAAAGGTGGAAATAAATATGTACCCCTTTCCCAAAAGAAAAACTAAAACCCAACCAAGTTTGAAGTGAGGATAAAAGGATAGGCAAAGAAAATTCTAAGAAAGGAAAGATGATGAGTACAATGTTAATTTCTTTCAGACAGAAAGGACAAAATGTATATATTTTAAATACTGTCAAAGTTACTTGCTAAGCTTTGAAAAATTAAAATCACCTCTCAGAAAGGGATAATATCCATAAATGTATATTAAACTCTTCAAAAAGGCAATATGGGCACTTATTCTTTGCTTTTTTTTCTTATCTCTTTATCTTTTTATCATTTTGCTGCTTATTACCAAATCTTCATGACATTAAAATGGAAAATGAAAAGAGATGAAAAACTTAAATCATGGTTATTTTCCTATAGCTTCAGTAGAAGCTTGATGAAAATATTTATATTTTGGCATTATCTTGACTCTTGAACTTATTCCCAGATCAGCTACAAATTTGTCCTATGTCCTGAGGTGTTGAAACACCACAGAGCTGTGCAATCATTTCTTGGCAGATAAGACAATCGAATTATTCCATTTTCTGAGGTGTCCTAGTGACCTATATTACTTTCAACAAGAGGGCATTACCTCAGCCTCTAGTCTTGGAATATCTACTGGGCAGCCAATCCATATATTCATTTCACCCTTTAGCTGAAAATGTACAGTGCATTTTAGAGAGATGAGGTCTCTTCAGTTCATACATTCATCCATCCTTACTTTTATTCTGTTTAGTTATTAATATAAAAGAAAGAGTGCCACCTACTGGATGTGGGATATGACAATCCACTCTCATGGAAGGCTGATTCGAAGTAATTGTTTAAGAAAAAATTCCAAAGAATGTCTCATTTTTACTGATAATAATTGTATATATTGGTTTAAATGCTTTTATTATCAGGGGAACTTAATGGGAATTACTTTGGAATTTCTATCTAAATATTTAGGAATAAAGATTTCTCCTTTCTGCTGTCTTATACATTTTTCAAATTCTATTTACCTTTTCCCCAATAACAAAGAATACTTAAATATTTTCTTACATTCTCTATGTTAAATATATTAATGATCTTGGCCTTCTAAACCTTTTTATAAGACTGAAAACTCAGGTAATGGAAATACTACCAATATTTATAACCTGGATTTTAATAATTAAAGGCAATTAAAGTTGAAGAACAGGAAGGAGTTCTCTTGATCCAAACATGACCAAAATTTTCATCAACCCAAAGTCCAAAGCCAGATTCAAACTCTTGGCCATTGAGTCCATTCCAATTCACAGCCTCCCCATAGGACAGTGTAGAACTGCCCCATGGAGTTTCCAGGGCTGTACCTCTCTATGGAAACAGACTACCACATCTTTCTCCCACGGAGGCACTGGTGGGTTTGATCTGCCAACCTTCCAAGTAGCAATCAAGCTCTTTAACTACTGCACCATCAGAGCTCCTTAACCCAGAGTCAATATTTAAATTTAAATGACTGTCTCTTTAATTTGCTATATTGTATTCTTTAAGTTTCTATTATGTGCTTTATAGAATACTCATTATTCTTAAAAAAATGCATTTTTAGGTGCTGTAATATTTATGCCTATTTGGAACGTACAAACAACTTGGGATACCAGCCTGTTGTGAAATATAAACTCCATGTATATAAATATAGTAGGTTTACCCTAAAAGTCAGATTTGTACCTTCAATCTACCACGGAATTTACAGTAGAAATAAATTCCTTCTTTTCCTGTTTTAAAATAAGAAATCCTATTGAGTTCTGGAGTTTCATATTCTATTAGTTTGTAATTCATTCATTTAACAAATATTAATTGTGTACCTTATGCCAGATGCTAAGAATCAAGAGTCAACATGGTATGTAGAACCATCTCTGTCCTAATGGATTTACAATCTAGTGTGGAATTTTTAGGACATTGTTCAAAATTACCACAATATATTGCATATACATTACGTAGCATATATAACGTACAGGAGTAGCGGTGGTTCAGTACTAGAATTCTTGCCTTCCATGCAGGAAACCCAGGTTCAATTCTTAGCCAATGCATCTCAAATATAACCTGTCTGTCAGTGTGTAGGCTTGTGTGTTGCTAAAATGCTGAACAGTTTTAAGTTGAGTTTCCAGACTAAGATGGACCAGGAAAAAAGGCCTGGAGATCTACTTCTGGAAATCAGCCAGTGAAAATCCTATGGATCACCACAGTCTGATCACCATGAGTCAGGGGCTGACTCAACAATGGCAAACAACAACACATATGCCATGTATGTAATATGCGTCATATATAGTGTGCTATATAACGATATTATGGAGGGCACACTTAGGGAAATTGATGTAGTTGGGAGATTTTGCAGATTGGCTCATTCAGCACCCACTCATAACTCATTCTAAACTTCCTTTCTGTATTAGACAGTCTGCAAAGCTAAAATATGTGTTTTCCAGAGTTCTTAGAGCTAGAGCTCTCCACATAATTTAGATTCCATCTGAAGAAACTCCCCAGAGAGATTAGAAAAGCAATCTAAGGTAGGAGGTGCTCCTGGGGAAAAGCAGATCTCCTGAGAGTTGTGTGTGGTGGAAGTTCTAGTGCACGATTTCTAGAAACACAGAAACTGACCGGTGGACAGTGGTTGCAGAGGGCTTTTCACTGGAACATTCCTGTGGTGTGATTGTATATTTTCCTTGACTATGCAGCATCTAAGCCTGGTTTCCTGGCCCTTGCAGAAATTCTTTAATACCTTGAAACAGTTCTCTGTCTAATTAACCTAACAAAAGGGGATTCTATTTTCTGCAACCAAAGACCTTGAAAACACAGTGAGCTCTCTAAGTCTCCATGAAAGATATTTCTTCAAGATCTTAGGTAAATTCAGTGATAC
The DNA here is from genome assembly GCF_030014295.1 of Loxodonta africana. Taxonomy (NCBI): domain Eukaryota; kingdom Metazoa; phylum Chordata; class Mammalia; order Proboscidea; family Elephantidae; genus Loxodonta; species Loxodonta africana. The sequence goes on along the minus strand of NC_087345.1, from coordinate 78,010,805 downwards.
TAAATCTGATTTTGTATGTTAATTTATGAGCTTGAGGTACCCATAGCCCACAGTTTATATATTTGGAATCTTCACCAATCTGTGCTTAGGGTTTGGAACTTGATTTCTGGTGGGTCTTGTGTGTGTGTGTGTGTGTGTGTTTTAACTTGGACTCCAGGCTCCAGAAAAATGGCAAACTCTCTTGCAGAGTACATTTTTTTCAAGTCCTTTCCCACAAGACTATGAAAGTTTTTCAGACTCTGGGATTTATGCAGGAGCCCAGTTCCAGCTCTTCTACCAAATATTAGATTTAAACTCCTCATGTCCTGCCCTTAGGACCTGTATCAGTGCGTGAAATCCTTGAGTTGCCGGGTATCAGCTCCTACTTATCACTACCCCCCCTTTTTTTTTCTCATTTCTTCATTTTCTTAATTCATTTGATCTAGACAATGGTGAGTTTACTTTCTTTAAATTTATAAAGTGTTAAACTTTTATTTTTTATACTTTATATCTTATAGTTAGTGAAATCCCTGTCCATGTCCATTTATTTTCTCATTTTGCTGAAAGTCCATGTCTAAAACCATCTACAACATTCATCAAAATGATTAGAGTGTATTCTCATTATATTGTAACATTTATGAGCTGACATAATTTCATAAGAAAAGGGCAGCGGTTGGCATGTAGTCTCTGGAGGAAAAAGATATCCAAGGAGAAAAAAACTTTTTGTGTACTTCCAGCATGTTCTAAGGTAAAAGCTGTCCTATTTTTGAGCACTCTGACTGATCATCTAAAACTGTGCTATCCCATATGGTAGCTACTGGATATATTTGCCTATTTAAATTTAAATTAATAACATTAAATAAATTAAAAATTTAGCTTTTCAGTTGCCCCAGCTACATTTCCAGTGCTTAATAGCCATATGTTTAATGATTACTGTTTTGGACAGCCAGATTTCCATCACTGAATAAAACTAAACTGGTTAAGTACTGAAAACCAAACCAAACCCATTGCTGTTAAGTTGATTTCAACTCAAGTCAGCCCAATAGGACACAATAGAACTGCCCATAGGATTACCAAGGCTGTAATCTTTAAGGAAGCAGACTGCCACATCTTTCTCCCGCAGAGTGGCTGGTGATTCTCAACTGCCAACCCTTTGGTTAGCAGCCAAGCACTTAACCGCTGTGCCACCAGGGCTCCATGGTCAGTATACTAGATGTAAATATTTCAGAATTCACTCAGTTCCCTTTGTATAACCATTCAGATGCACCATATAGAGCCCACACTTTAGACTCAAAGAATCTGGATTTTAATCTCTTTATTGACATTACTAGATGATTTTCATTGTAATCATGAAGACACCTGTGGAGGAAAGCGTGAGGATGGGGGTAGGGATGGAGTGTACCAATAATACATGAACAAATACGTATGGAACATCTACTGTGTGTCACAGGCACGAGTAGACCAGAGTCTCTATCCTAAGGAGGAATGATCTAGCCTGGGAAAAGACAGAATGAATATATAACCAAATAAAAAAGAAAATTTTAGTTATTTGTGTGCTATGACAAAGGTAAAATAGGATAATATTACTGTGACTAGAAGGAGCTGCTCTATAGGTAGATTTATTAGCGAAGGCTCTCTGAGTTATTAGTTGAATGATAAGAGGGTGATAGAATGCAAAGATCTTGGGGAAGAGTGTATGAAGCAAATAAAACAATAAGCACAAAGCCGAAGACAGGAAAAAACTTGACATGTTTAATTAAGGTACAGACAAAAGGCCAATGTGACAAGAGAGTAGTTAAAAGAGTAACAGTGGAGGGAGATAAAATCAGAGAAGCAGGCCTACTAATTTGAGTTTCTTTTGGTTGCAATGAGAAGCCACTGAGGAATTAAAAAAAAAACAAAAACTCACTGCCATAGAGTTGAATATGCCTCCTAGTGACCCTATAGATCATAGAAGAACTGCCCCATAGGGTTTCCAAGGCTGTAATCTTTACTGAAGCAGACTGCCACATCTTTCTTTTGTAGAGTAGCTGGTGGGTTAGAACAGCCGAACTTTTGGTTAGCAGCCAAGGGCTTTAACCACTGTGCCACCAGGGCTCAGAGGAATTTTAACACAATAATTACATGAATTGATATATACTTAAAAAAAAAGAATAAAATGAGGGACAGCAGGACAAATTTAACAGAAATGACCTTTGATTTAAGTCTTGAAAACATTGTTCTTCATCAAATCTGTAACTGCGTACTTCTCTGGAGTTTGAAGAAAGGAAGAAGTATGGAACTTTGCCTCACTTTGTTGTTGTTCGTTGCTGGCAATTCAGCTCCAACTCATGGTGACCTTTTGTATAACAGAATAAAACACTGCCTGGTCCTGTGCCATCTTCATGATTGTTGGTACATTTGAGTCCGTTATTTTGACTATTGTGTCAATTTATGTCTTTGAAGGCTTCTCTGACCTTCACTGACCCTCTACTTTACCAAACATGATGGCCTTTCTAGATTGGTCTTTCCTAATGACATGTCCAAAGTAAACAAGCCAAAGTATCACCATCCTTACTTCTACAGAGCATTCTGCTTGTATTTCTTCTAAGATTGATTTGTGCATTCTTCTGGCAGTCTGTGGTATACTCGATATTCTTCTCCAATGCCACAGTTCGAATGCCTCAGTTCTTCTCTCTTCCTTTCTCACTATTCAGCTTTTGCATGTATATCAGGTGATTGAAAAAACATGACTTGGGTCAGGTACATCTTAGTCGTCAAAATGACATCTTCACTTTTTAAAACTTTAAAGGGGTCTTTTTAAAGAGAAATTTGCCTCATAGTCTACAGTTGCTGACTTTTTATCTAGGCCACTTAGTGGATTTTTTTTGGGGGGGGAATGGATTTTGGTGTATGGAGAGGAGGCTGAGAGTTGGGGTGGTAAATTAAAGGTGGATGAACAAGTTGTGTTTACCACTAGACTGGATGCTAGATTTATGGGAAGAAGTCATATATGCCAATTTGGATACAACTGGAAAGAGATGATAAAATATTGCATGGAAAATGTTGTGAGAATGAATGAAATGTGCCCCACTGATTTCTCATCCTACCACCCTCGGAATATGAAAACTAAGGGTTGATAACCTCTTTTTAGAATACCAATTAGCTACCTGCATAGGGCTTCGGAAGCCCTACTAATGTAACTGTAATGGGGAAGATGCAAGTTCAAAGCACTAGAGGATAATGCTTCCAACCCTGTCTGCACTGTTTAATGAGACAATGAATTCAGTTGACTTCAAATGTGTCATGTCTTGTAAATCATCGGGTTATTAACTTTAACAGGGTGAACGTACTGCTCCTGTCTTCATTTCACAGCATTAGTGCCCTATATAATAGACGGGGAACATGGAGTAATAATCCTGACATTATTGGCTCATGAGTAGCATGACCCTCTTATATGTGAGGGATTTAGAAGGAAGATGTATTTATGTGCATGAGAGAAAGAGAAAAAAATATGAGCACTTAGGTAAAAAACTGAATATTACATTTTCTCTGTTTACTCTCTGTGTTCAGTCAGGACATGCGTAGGTCAGCAAATTAAAATTCATGTTTATGGGCCCCGGTTATTGTTCAACTTGGTTATTCCTCTAATCTTTGGTGATTTTATGGATTTTAATTTTAGAGTAAAAGTGAGAAAAACAGTATAATGGCTGAACTCTCTATGTTTTACTTAGCCAGAGTCTCCCAGTATGTATGTAAGCTGTTTGCTGGACGTTGGGATTGCTGCTGAGTAAGTTACGGGGCTCTACAATATTGCTCTAGTGGTCCCAAAGAGTTAAGACATCCCAGTGCCTTAGAGCTTAGTGTCTGCATGCTTGGGTAATTTAAATTGTTACTACAAAGCTCTGTATATTTTGAACTGATTTGACATTGATAATGGCTGGGCTGGCTAGGGGTACAAGCAAAGACAGCATTCAGGGACAAATTGATGTATCAGGAGAATGCAGTTCTCATAACTAAGAAGAAAAGACATTTAAGCCACCATAGACACAAGATAGTGTGATAATATATTAAACCTGCAAGATGTAAAGTGAGCGTCCCAGTTATACGTATGCAATATTGTTTTATTTAAAATCTCTTCCTTGTTAGAGTGTAAATCTGGCCTCAGACACTGGGCTGAGGAAGCCTCATTACTCAGTTGCCAAATGGCTGAGATTTAAGATCCCCACCCACCCACCCCTAGGTTTGTGCACTTTGCCAACAGAGCATTAAGGACTGTTAAAGAAACACTTTCTTCCTCTTGACCAAATTAATTACATCTCAATGACAAGAACCCTGTTTCTATATCATACTTGTCATTGAGCTCATTTGCTAGTTAAAATCATGTGAATTATCTGCCTATTCTCTACAAAGTTTTAGTTTTTGTACTATTATTGGAGCCAGCGGAAAAAATGTAAAGTAAAGCACAGATCAAGACTAATATGGTAGTTTTCCAGTTTTCACTGGATGAACTGATCTTGGTAACTTTGCGCTATGAATTCTGACTTGTCTATGCTAATTGGGTGAAAAAGGGAAGGAAGCTTCCTGCTCTTTTAGTTCCTGCTGGATTTCAAAACACTGAACAGATGCAGTGATATAAACCTGCATGTAAGTCTCTTATCTTTTTCTTTATAGACACAATTGTGAATTGTATTCTTCCTGCATTGCTAATTAGAGGGTGAAACAGATGGCAAAGGCTCAGGGTAAAAAGATGTCCATTTAAATAACTTATGCTGCCAAGTGATTACTCACTCTGGAGGGGGGTTCAGCTTCCTTGCTGCTTAATAAAGCAGCCTCACAAACATGTTTTGAAGGAACTTTCTTAGGCAGGCAGCTAACACAGTAGCTGGACAGTACACCAGAAATACTAAAACCAAAAATGGGCAATAGCTCAGTTGGTTTTTAAAAAATGAGCACTGTCATTGAGGCTTGAATGAAAACCTGTTAAAGTACGATTTAGTATACTAACCATATCTACTCTAAATCTGCTCCTGGTGTGCAGCAAAAGGGGAATAATAGTTTTTTTCTCTCTGAACTTTTAGCCAGATTTATGGAAGCAAATTTAGTATTACTAGTGGAGACTTCATGGTGTAGTGGTTAAGAGCTCAGCTGTTATCCAAAATGTCAGCAGTTTGAATCTGCTAGCCACTCCTTGGAATCCCTATGGGGGCAGTTTTACTGTACCCTATAGGGTCACTGGAAACCCTGGTGGCATAGTGGTTAAGTGCTATGGCTGCTAACCAAGGGGTCGGCGGTTCGAACCTGCCAGGCATTCCTTGGAAACGCTATGGGGCAGTTCTACTCTGACTTACAGGGTCGCTATGAGCCAGAATCAACTCGACAGCACTGGGTTTGGTTTGATTTTATAGGGTCACTATGAGTAGTAATTGATTCAATGGCAAAGCGTTTGGTTTTGGGTTTAGTAGTAATTTGGAAGCCCTTGTGGTGCAGTGGTTGAGTTCAGCTCTTAACCAAAAAGTTGACAGTTCAAATCTACCAGACACTCCTTGGAAACCCTATGGAGCAGTTCTACTCTGTCCTATAGGCTCACTATAAGTCAGAATCTACTTGCCAGCAATGAGTTTAGTTCAGTAGTGATTTAAGATCTATCCCTCTACGTGGAAAGCATATATTTAGGAAAGAAACATAATTAAGATATCTTAAATATGACATGGGAGTTCCTGGGTGATATAAATGGTTAAACACAGTCAGCTGCTAACTGAAAGGCTGGAGATTTGAGTCATTTCAAGGAGCCTTGGAAGAAAGGCCTGGTGATTTACTCCCCTCTCCCCCCGCCAAAAGCCATCAAAAGCCCTATGGAACATAGTTCTACTCTCACATACATGAAGTTGCCATGAGTTGGAATAGACTTCACGGCAACTGGTAAACATCTTGTGAAATAGCACAAGTGGTAAAGAATGAGGACCTCAGGGCAGCTGCTGGGGTTTTTTAATGCATCTGCCACTCACCTGCTGAGGAACCTTGGGGAAATTACGTAACAGCTCTGTGCTTCAGTTTCTTCATTTGTTAATTTGGAATAATTAACAATGCCAATCTCAATGATTTGTTTTGCTAAACAAATGTTAATCCAATTTTATTATAAAATAAATAAAAACTAGTACCATGTCACCTGCAGTTTATTTAATATCATCTGAATAATTGATATTCACCGCTAGCCAAAAGGGTAGCGGCTCGAATCTACTAGGCGCTCCTTGGAAACTCTATGGGGCAGTTCTACTCTGTCCTGTAGGGTCGCTATGAGTTGGAATCGACTTGATGGTAACAGGTTTTTTATACCTCTTCAGGGAAACCCTGATGACGTAGTAGTTAAGTGCTATGGCTGCTAACCAAAAAAGTCAGCAGTTGGAATCCACCAGGCACTCCTAGGAAACTCCGTGGGGCAGTTCTACTCTGCACTATAGGGCTACTGTGAGTCAGAATCAACTAGATGGCAATGGGGTTATACCTCTTAAGGAGCCCTGGTGGCACAGTGGTTATGTGTTTGGCTGCTAGCCCGAAGGTTGGCAGTCATAATCCACCAGCCACACCTTGGAAACTCTATGGGGCAGTTCTACTCTGCCCTATAGGGTCACTATGAGTCAGAATCCACTCGATGGCAACAGGTTTGGTTTTTTGCTTAACCTTCTTTAAGAAAAAAAAAACAAAAACCTTAATAAACCATTTGTTATCAAAAAGAGGCAATTGTAGTTTTTCTGAAAAATTAAAAAAAAAGTAAACATTAAAAAATGCAAGGTTGACTATATATCTCAAGTTCTAAACTTGGAAATTTTTCTTATTTGGTGCCTGTGTTTTTGACAGCTTTCCTATTACACAGAGCTGAAGAATAAAAACAGTTGTCAAGATGAAAATTATACAAAGATAATCTTTTGGAATGGAAAAGATATACAATTTTTTTGGTAGTTTAGTAGGTGGCTACTTTATATGGTAGGTTTGAGATTCTTCAGTTTGAATGACATAACATGTCTGTTTTCTAATCAACCAATTAAAAAAAAAAAAACTGTTTTTGAGGATTTACTGTATGTCTTGATTGAGAACAACTCAGTCTCTGCCCTCAAGGAGCTTATGTTCTCCCTACAATAAACCCAGGGCGGGAGAAGAAAGATGCACAGGCCTCTGGGGCTATCCCTGAGGTTAGTAGAACCTGGAAATCCTAGGGTTTATTCAGTTTCTAGAACTGTATGGTACATTAAAAGTCAAACAGACCAGAATTTGAATCTTGTGTGTAATCTTGGTCAAGTTTCTTAACCTCACCTTCCCTTTAAAAGAACAACAACAAAAAAAGAAATAAACAAATCCATTGAGTTGGTTCCAATACAAGGTGGTCCCGTGCGTCAGAGTAGAAGTGCACTTCTTGTGGCTTTCCTTGACTATAACCTTTCAGAAGTAGATCACCAAGCTTTCTTCTGAGGCACCTCTGGGTGGGTTCAAACCATCAACCTTTCAGTTAGTAGCTGAGTGTATTACCATTTGCTCCACCCAGGGATTCTTCAGCTTCACTTTAAAAGTAAGATGGCAGTTCTTTTTCTTAAACAGCTGTTATGAGGAGTAACTGAGTTGATTTAGCATACTTCCAGTCACATAACTAGTACTCAATGAACAGATGCTCCCTTTCTTCCTTTTCTTTTAAATCTCACCTCAAATTACTTCAATGAAGTCTATTTAGGGCACTATTTGAAGCCTAATATTATGCAATTCTTACTATTAACGTTTGGTAACAGGTCACCAAGTCTGTCTTCCAAAGCGCCTCTGGGTGAGTTTGAACTGAAAACTTTTCGGCTAGTAGCTGAGCGCTTAACTGTTTGTGCCACCCAGGGACTCACTCTGTAAAGCCAAGAAAACCCTATGGAGGAATTCTACTCTGTAACACACGGGGTCATCATGACTTAGAATTGACTTGATGGCAACGGATATGGTTTGGTTTTATAGACATACATGTGTGTATGTATTCTTTTAACGCAAATGGGTAATATATTTAGATATTACATGTTATATTTATAAAATACTTTTTAATATAAACATATGTGACTGTTATAAATAAACGAAAAAAAAATAACATTGCTGTCAAGTCAATTTTGACTCATAGCAATGGTATAGGACAGAGTAGAACTGCCCCATAGGGTTTCCAAAGAGTGTTTGGTGGATTCAAACTGCTGACCTTTTGGTTAGCAGCAGAGCTCTTAACCACTGCACCACCATATATTTACATAATATATTTGTTGTTGGGTGCCACTGAGTAGGTTTTTGGCTCCATGTAATAGAGTCAAAATAGGGTTTTCTAGGCTGTAATCTTTACAGAAGCAGACTGCCATGTCTTTCTTCTGTGGAGTGGCTGGGTAGGTTTAAGGTGCCAACCTTTTGGTTAGCAGCCAAGCACTTAACCATTGTGCCACTAGAGCTCCAAACTGTATATATGTAATATATATGATACTTGCATACTATATTCTATATAATATGTTTTTTTTTTTTAGCAGACCTAGCCCTTACCCACTACACCACCAGGGTTTCCATATAATATATAAATATATATTATTTGTATAGTTTTATAAGATTGAAACTCCCTTTGATAACCACAAAAAATAAAGGAAAAAAAAAAATCAAACCCATTGCCATCAAGTTGATTCCAACTAATAGTGACCCTATAGGACATAGTAGGACTGCCCCATAGGGTTTCCAAGGAGTGGCTGGTGGATTCAAACTGCCAACCTTTTGGTTAGCAGCCAAATACTTAACCACTGTAACTATTATTTTTTTTTTAATTTAATAAGAATGGAGGAAAGAGTGCCATCACTCTGGTTCACAATGATTAGGAAAGATCTAGAAAAGAAAAGGTTCCTGACCTAGGACATGACATGGAATTAAACTTAAAAAATAAAAATTAGTTTAGGCAGTGATCCTGAAGTAGGGAAATGCAGGTCAAGACCTTATTCCAAGATTGTTTAGCATTTTGGTATTACACATTTCATCTTAGGTAACAAAAGTGAGGATGAGAGACCACTAAAATTGACTACGTTGTATTTTGTGCACTTCATATTGAATTGCCATCAAAGTACAATAATTTTCAGCCCTTCAGTATTTCTCGAACTAGTGATTTGGGAACAACCTAGAGTGTAAAGTTTGTGAGTGTTAAGGTAGCAACAGATGTTTTGTAACTTCACCGAACAGATTTTTATTAGTAATACTCTTATTGTGATTTTCTTTTTCTTGGGCTGTTTCATTTTGGTCCTAAATCTATTTTATTTTTTATTACTTCAGGTTGATATTGAAGTAGCTGTAAAAACGATTATGTCATGGTCCCCGCAATGGCAAATGTTAGGGCAGCGTAGAGAGGAACTTCACAATCAATCCCTTTGCCGTTGGTATTATTTCCAATACTTCTCAAAATACGGAGGTTTAACAAGAGTAAAAAAATTGTCCTGTGAATAAAATTTTTACAAAGACATTTCTAGTTAATTTTAAAACATTGTTGTAAAAGTCATCTTGTAGGTTTGGGCATTTTAAGGGGAAGACATAGTTATTCTGTAAAAATATGAAAGTATTTAAACCGGGGTATAATTTTTACTTTTTTCTCCATAGATAATACTAGGGGGGATTTTAGGCTGCACTAAAATATGGTTGAAATTGAACTGAACATATATTCTCATTTTGAAATGGAAGATAATCTTCTTCAGCAGTGTTCTGGCTTCTCAGGTTCACCACAATATTAAACTGTATTTCAATGTTGGATTAGCTCTGGGGATCAGCACTAAGTGACACAGCTGCTCCCAGTACAGTCTAGTCCTGAAGCTGTGGGATCCGACCCAGCAGACGGGTGTACAAGGGAGCCTGAGAAGTATTGGTAAATAAATAAAAAGCATCTTTAAGATTTTTAAAGCTTTTCTTCTTTAAAAAAAAATATTATTATCCAAACCCTTTGCCTCCTAGAAGAGCATGTTGGTAAATAACAGCATGAATTTTGCAATAAGACAAATATTGGTTGAAGTCGACTATCTTTACCAATTGTGTGATTATAAGCATTTTCTTTTAATTCTCTAGACCAGAGCTATAAAAATGCGGTAGCAATACTTGTGTCAAAGTTATAATGATGATTAAATAAGTTGAAGTCTGTAAAGCACTTGGTATTTGTTACATATAAAACTCAAAATACTGTATTTCGGCAAATCTAAGATGCCATTATTGTAAAATGTATCGTTATTTTATGTACCACAGATAAAGAAAAATACATGGTTATGATATTATTGTGAGACACCCTCATTTCAGAAATGTCAGAACTTGACCCAATCTGAGTTGACATGAGCTTTAGTGTTTATTTATCTTAGTTAGTGAGAATATTCATATTTTGTGACAGAAATAATTAATGTGTTTGACTACATAGTACTCCCACAGGTTCACCTGGGGTCGTGATATAATATATGATATTTGGACTATGTTAGCTGTCTAAAACCTGAAAACATATGATTACATCTAACTCCAAAAGTTTTGGAAGAGAGATTTTGGACCTTGATTTGAAGTCTTTTGGCCAAGAGCCCTCTTAAATTAAGAGAACTTGCAGGGCTTTTTCCCTGCTGTATAGATTACCTTGCTAATGGAAGTAGAAAATTCTGTTAGTTGGCCAGAGATTTTGCAGGGACATTCCCCAGCCCCAAGACTGGAACACCAATATTAGGCTATTACATAAGTAAGAAATAAAGGTCTGTGTGTCAAACTACTGAAATCTGGAGGTTTCTTTATTTCAGTGGCTAGCAGTACCCTAAGGAGCGCTATTGCTAACTGAAATGTCAGCAGTTTGAAGCCACCAGTGGCTCTGTGAGAGAAAAGACCTGGCAATCTCCTCAAGATGACAGCCTAGGAAATCTCATGGGGGAGTTCTGCTCTGTCCTATAGGGTCTCTATGAGTTGGAATTGGCTAGATGACAAACAACAAAAACAACGATTTGTTAACTAAAAAACAAAACAACAACAGCAAAACAACAAAAACATTCAAATACAGAACCCAAATCCACTGCCCTCGAGTTGGTTCCAACTTATATCAACCCTATAGGACAGAACTGCCCCATAAGGTTTCCAAGGCTGTAAGTCTTTATGGAAGCAGACTGCCACATCTTTCTCCCATGGAGTGGCTGGTGGGTTTGAAGCACTGTCGTTTTGGTTAGCAGCTGAGCACTTTAACCACTGTGCCTGTAGGGCTCCCAAGTACAGAAAACGTCATCTAATTTTACCATTATCTAGCTTGCATTTCTTTTTGAAGATATGTCTTGATAGGTATATCTTGAGAGGTTGTATAAATACCTTGCTTAAATGTATGTACCTTGCATTCATTATTTTAATAATTTATTTGTACAATCGCTCTACAAATGAAAGGTATTTTACTATTCCTAAAGAAGTGATGGATCCTGGCTGAAAGCAGAGAATACCAGCAAGATGTTTACCTGCATTTTATTGACTATGCAAAGGCATTTGACTGTGTGAATCATAACAAATTATGGATAACATTGCAAAGAATGGGAACTCCAGAACACTTAATTGTGCTTATGAGGAACCTGTACTTAAAACAAGAAGCAGTCATTCGAACAGAACAAAGGGATACTGCATGGTTTAAAGTCAGGAAGCTGTGTGTCAGAGTTGTATCCTTTCACTATACTTATTCAATCTGTATAACAAGAAAATAATCTGAAATGCTGGACTATGCAAAGAAGAACATGGCATCAGAGTTGGAGGAAGACTCAACAACCTCCAATGTGCGGATAACACAATCTTACTTGTTAAAAGTCAAGAGGACTTGAAGTGATTACTGATAAAGATCAAAGACTACAGCCTTCAGTGCGGATTACATCTCAACATAAGGAAAACAAAAAATCCTCACATCTGGAGCAATAAGCAACATCATGATAAACAGAGAAAATGCTGAAGTTGTAAAGGATTTCATTTTACTTGGATCCACAATCAACACTCATGGAATCAGCAGCCAAGAAATCAAAAGACACATCTCATCAAGCAAACCCACTGCAAAACATCTCTTTAAAGTGTTAAAAAGCAAAGATGTCACTTTAAGGACTAAGGTGCACCTGACTCAAGCCATGGTGTTTTTGATCGACTCATATGCATGTGAAAGCAGGACAATGAATAAGGAAGACTGAAGAAGAACTGCCAACTTTGAGTCATGGTGTTGGCAAAGAATATTGAATATACCATGGACTGCCAGAAGAATCAACAAATCAGTCTCGGGAGAAATACCACCAGAATGCTCGCTAGTAGTGAGGATGGTGAGACTATGTCTCACGTACTTTAGACATGTTATCAGGAGGGACCAGTTCTTAGACAAGGACATCATGCTTGGTAGAGTAGAGGGTCAGTGTAAAAGAGGAAGACCCTCAATGAGATGGATTGACATAGTGGCCGCAACAATGGGCTCAAGCGTAACAATGATTATGAGGATGGTGCAAGACTGGACAATGTTTCCTTCTGTTATACACGGGGTCGCTATGAGTCGGAACCAACTCAATGGCACCGAACAACAACATAGAAGTGATACCATTTTATTATAATTAAAAAAAAATCATATTTATAAACAATTCCAATCTAAATCATTCCAATATTTAGAGGGAAGACATGGTTAGTTTCCATACATTATACATGGTACAAAACCAAAAGTATGGGAAAGGTTTTGATGACCCCTAGAGCCCAGCGATCACCTTTCTATATCTTATGCTGTTTTACAGTTCTAGCTCCCATCATTTTTGATGACTTCAACCATTTAAAGTAGAATAGTCTTATATTGCTTCTCTAGTGGAAACTTTTTTACTTCTAAGATCTGAGACTTGGTCAAAAAAGTCTATCTGCTATAAAGAAATACCTTTGTGATTTAACAAGTTTAATTATATCACTTGGCTTTCATTCTTTGAACTGAAAGTTTTCTATCCTCTTGATAAATAAAATTGATTTTCAATCATATAAACTAGATTGTATATTTGCTAGAAAAAGAGAGCAACATTTCAAGAAGTAGTCAACACAGAAATCTGTAGTGGTTTTTCCTCAAAGGCGCTGAGACTCCTTGCCTCTTTGTTTCTTGTTTTCTTTCTCAGTAAAACCTAGCATTTGGTTGTTTTGGTCTACTTCAGCAGCCCGTTACTCTTATATCTCCAGAAGATAGTTTACCATGAATTTTCAGTATGGAACATAACTGGTGGTACAAAACCGATCCTTCTTCTAATCCTTTGGGTCAATTTTCTCAAAATGTAATATTTTCCTTTGGCCCAAGTTAAAACTCACATGTTATCATAGCTTCCTGCGTTTTTACTTACTGCTTCACTTTTCAACACCAGGAAGAGCTTTGTATGGTCCTGAAAATATATAGATTTCTGTATATACTTCCTTTTTAGACCATAAAGAGTGTTAAATTTATTTGTTGAGGAGTCCCATCATTAACTTTCCTCCATTCCAAAAAGTGTCCATTTGTTCTAATTTCTTGTCATTTTTCAGATGGTAACAAAAATTTATCCAAGAATGCACATTTTTCCTAAAACAGAATCAGTCAATCTTTGGACCTTAGAAGTCATTTGTTTTAGTATCTCGTGCAGTGACTGAACTCAGCTGTAATGTAAGTGAACCTGAATGCCTTTTCTCTGAGGCAAATCATTTTACCTTTAGACAGTATTGTCTGCTAGATGATATCTGTACATTATCAAAGAATTCACCATGGATTTTCTTTAAATAGTTAAATTCTCTCACGTATTAGCAAAAAAATTGTAGAAACTGAATTTACATACACTTGTGAGAGTCTAAAATAGTGTTACCAGTTGCCATGTGGTTTGTGAGAAAATCTCGTTTCTTTGCAGGTGTACAATATATTTCTGTTCAGGAATCTCAATCTGTCCAAAATGCTTTTTACAATTGTCTATCCCTTTTCTCTATTTAGTAAGATAAAACAATATGATAGAGTATAAGGTACAAAAGGTTTAGAATAAAATTAATTTTGTATGCCACTTCCGCTGCTTGCCAACTCTGGTAACACAATCGATCTCTCTGAACCTCAGTTTATCCTAGGTAAAACAGTAAGAGTAATATTAATGCTAACTTACCCAGGCCCCAGGTTAATTGTGTGGATCAAGTTGAATTACGTAGGTGAAAACTGTTTAGAAAATGCAAAACATATATTTTATTTGCAAAATATATGTTTTATTTACTTACGTTTAATAAAGAAAAACAAATATGCTTCTGAAGTACCCCAAACCTGTTGTCATCAAGTTGATTTCGACTCATAGCAACCCTACTGGACAGAGTAGAACTGCCCAATAGGGTTTCCAAGGCTGTAATCTTTGCAAAAGCAGACTGTCACATCTTTCTCCTGCAGCAGCTGGTGGGTTCAAACTGCGAACCTTTTGGTTAGCAGCCCAGCACTTAACCACTGCACCACCAGGGCTCCTTTCTAAAGTACATGCTGTGAAATTGATTCACATGAGGTGAAGAAGTATGTTTATCTGGTAAAAATGTCCTGTATCTTGCAGATTTCACATGAAGATTTTTTTAGACTCATTTAAAAATTTGTATTATATTTGTAAATATCATGTGTAACCTGGATAACCTAGCCATGTTATAAGTTATCATATATGAGAAATGAATAATAACCCTCTGGTCTGACACTATGTTCCTAAGAGTTCATTCTAGAATGTGTGAAGACTAGACAAAATCCAATTATTGGACCATGGGAGTTAATCAGTATCTTCTCTGATGGGGAAAACTGGAGATTGGGGTCAGTTATTTTAGAAAAATGGTGCCACAATTACCAAGACAAACAAAGAAAACACATGTGGACAGGTATTTATTTAAAGAGCCCTTGTTTTCTGGGTGACCCCACCTATGCTCCTTAGAATCAGAGCTCAAGGTGGAGTTCATGCGCTAACACTTTACTGGGAGATGCAATTCAGGAAAACAAAAGTAAGGGAAAAAGGAAAAGAGACAAAAAAGAAGAGAAGTCACACAGTGGTACTTTACCAAGCTGGGTACAGCTTCTCAAGAAAACACAATTTGTTCCTGGGTCACGCAGGACATCTCAGGAGAGACTATGTGAAATCACTCAGTCTCAGAACAAGATTTATCGGAACAGGAAGAAGGAACATTTATTTGCTAGTTCCTACCCCTTCTTGTCTCCTAGTTCTCTCTGGTCAAAGCCTGACCCCAAAAATGTTCATTCTTCTGTACATCCAGCTTATTTTACATGGACTCTCAAATCAGCTATTGGAGAAACCGAAGATTCTGTGTTTGACCAAATATCTCAAAAGACTGAGTTACTGGGCTTGAAGGCTAAGGACCATAGCCTCAGGGATCATCTAGGTCAATTGGTATAACATAGTTCATAAAGATAATGTTCTACATCTGGTTTGGTGAGTAGTGTCTCGGGTCTTAAAAGCTTATGAGCAGCCATCTAAGATACAAATATGGGTCTCTTCTGTCTGGAGCCAAGGAAAGTGAAGGAAACCAAAGACTCGAGGAAGCAATTAGTCCACAAGTTTTTAAACTAATGGCCCACATGAACCGCACCCTCTTCTAGTCTGAGACCAGAAGAACTAGATGAAGGCTGGCTACCCCTACAAACCTCTCTGACCAGGAACACAATCGAAGGTCCCGGATTGAAGGAGAGAAAAATGTAGAACAAAATTTAAATTTATGAAAAAAAGACCAGACTGGTCTGATAGAGATTGGAGGAACCCCTGAGATTGCCCTAAGACACCCTTCTAACTTGGAAGCTCCTGAGAAAAATTAACTATCTGAGACTAAAAGGCCAACATTTGCTCAAAACCAAAGATGAGAAGGCAGGAAGAGGCAGGGAAACAGGAGGAATGGAAATGAGAAAACCAGGGTGGAAATGGGGAGAATGCTGACACATCGTGGGGACTGCAAACAATGTCACAGGAACAAATTGTGTATGAATTATTGAACGGGAAACTAATTTGCTATGTAAACTTTCACCTAAAGCCCAAAAAAACATTCAAAAACAAAACAAGACAAAGACTCTGTGTTCGAATGGGATAAGACCTTACCCTTAAGGATGCAAGACTATAGTGTCACTAAGAGATAAAGTGATTGTAGTGGTGGCCAGGGATTTATGACCGCGAAGAAAGCTTGAACAATCACTGGGGCGCTCCAGCTAACCAGGAAGCAAGGTACATGGGAGATGGGCATACGAAATGGATTTGGTATAAGCTCCTCTGAAAAGAATTACATAATTTGCCTTGTTGAATAGTAGGATGTAAGAGACTTTTCCAAACCCATAGGCCTGACTAAGCTCATCTGTGTAGAGAAAATATAACCTAGAAAAGAAGTATCTTTTGATTGTCTACCAACTACATGCCATACTTAAAGAAAATCATTTATACAAATGACTCTGCGTGTTGTAAATGACCAAGATCATTATCATCTAATTGCAATCATTATCATTATCTAACGGTATTTCTGAAGGGGACCACCTGCCCATTTCTAAACAGATGCACCAAGTGATGGATTGATAAGTAGACCATTACATTAGTGCGCACTTAAATAGGTCAAGAAGTTAGTTTGGAAATAGACCAAGGTAAGCTTGCCACAACCTTTCCTGAATAGAAAACATATTTAGAAGGAGGGTTTTTTGTTTGTTTTTTTAGGGTTGTTGGAATTTTTTTAAACATTTTTTTTTTTTTTTGGCTTGCTTAATCCTGTTTTTTAGCTGAGAGGACATGAGAAAATAGAGTACAAAGAAAAAGAAAGCTATGTTAATTCTGGCTGGAAAATTAACATAGTTTACACAGAGATTGGGAAAATCAAGAACTAGGGCATATTAGGGAGTACATTAAAAGTGAAGTTTTATTGTAGGAAAATATTTGCCATGAATACACATAGTCTCCCTCTGAAGGAGATAAAGAGACATTATACTGAAACACAAAGAAAGATAAAGGCTGGCTAGCTAGATTATTATTGGAAAGTCAACAAACTAAGCATTCAGGGACCAGCTTAGTGACATAACTACTGACTTGAGAAAAATTAATCCTTCTGTAAAATATTTGATTAAGTTGTACAAATGAGAGTCCAACTTAATCAAACCAAATAAATTCCTTCTGAGCAGCACAAATTATACTTTCCCTAGCTTGGCACATAAGGTTCTCAGGATGTAGACTGCCCGTTTTACAGGAAATACTGTATTTAACTGCTCGTGTCCTGCCTAATGGAAAATGTACTGAGCAAGATGGTTTTTCCATTGAATTTTGGAAGCAGTTGGGGACACTAATAGCCTCCTGTTTTCCAAACATGCTTAATGATATAATGAATATAAAATAACTCCCTCTACAAATCAACATGACCTTTTTATAACAAAAGAGGGACAAAAGGAGGCATTATATTACGGAAATTCCTGTCTGTAGCAGATGCTCCATTGAATTCTGGCCTCAGAACTTTAAAAAGAGTACAGAATGTGAGGTGAAAAAGGCTTTTTTCTTTTTCACATATATGAATGCTAGATGAGATTATGAAGACTAGACGATCTAACCATTTTCATGACAGATATATCCATAATAAAAACTTCTAACTCTATAGGTAAGGAAAACAGTACTGAGTCAATTCCAACATGATTCAAGATCAGTTTTATTGGTCATGGTTAAATAAAAACCTAACAGTGTTAATATATGTTATTAATTTATTCCTACTTCATGGGTAGAGGACTAATATTTGTTATGATCTGCTGGACAATCAAGAAGCATATACAGACAAATTAATCTGTCATAAAAATGTTAAACGTTTGTGTAAAAATAGAATGGAAAGTTACACATATTAAAATTATAGATGGTATTTAATATACATTTGTATGTGAGGAAAACCTTAGACATCTAGTAAGCACATGACAAATTATTGTAATTTACAAGAGCAATATAATACTGTGGTATAAAACAAAAGACGAACACTATCAACCCAGATTTATGCTATAAGCCCTATAAGTCAGGGATTTGGAATATGAAATAACAAAATTAGTTAGTCCATAGAAAAGTTATGATAAGGACTTTGATGTTCAGATGATCCTTTATGCTATTGCTTTAAGTGTTGCTACCTCCCCCAGCCATCCCTCTCTTCTTTCATTTCAATACCCTGAATTATATGAGGCTTTAAATAATCTTTGAATATAAGTGATTTACTATTTTCTGAGCTGTAAATCTGCCATATTTGCTCTGACCTGTCCAGAGAACAGTTTTTCTCCCGGAGAGCAAATATATATTATAATTTTAGGAGGAAAAGAGAGGAAGAGAAAGAATAAAAGGCAGGTGAATAAAATTGGATGAGACAATGCATGTGAAGAATTAGCACTTAGCAGACCACAATGGAATGCCAGAAAATATGTGTGTTATTCAAGATTAGATGAAATGAATTTAACAGATTGAAATAAAATTAAATATGATGACTATTTATTAGAGAATCTGTACATTTGGATATATGTGTTTGAGTTAAAGTGCTTTAGATAAATCACTTTTGCTTTTATGTCATCAACTGAGAGCTCTCCATGAAAGTTCTATTCCCAATACATCATCTCCTCTTGAAGCATTTCATCTTCTATATCATTACATACATCCATTGACACGAAAAATATTGCTATAACTTTTTTATTTTTTTGTCCTACAAGCTAAAAAACCTATAAGTATGTAAAATCAGAGTGGCTTTTACTTATTTCATTAAATGTATACATACCCAATTCAGGGTATATATGGATGTGAGAGAGAAGAGAATTTATCCCTAAGACACTAGAGAACAATAACAAAACAAGCAAAAAATGTATATAAGGGTAAGCCAGTGAGGAAATATCTATCTATGTATGTACCTTGTCAGGGGAAAATGAAAAAGGAGCATTGTATGCACGGGGAGAGGTGATAGCAGTCATCATAAAACATAAAATAAAAGGGAGGTGGTCATAATATAACCAAATCAAGCAAATATACAAGTACCATAGTCATCCCCACCATTCGTCCGTCAGTTTATTGTACTATGGTGGCTTGTGTGTTGCTTTAATGCTAGAAGCTATGCCACTGGTATTTTAAATACCAGCAGGGCCACCCATGGTGGGCAAGATTCAGTGGAGCTTCCAGGCTAAGACAGACTAGGGAGAAGGACCTGGTGATTTACTTCTGGAAAAAAAAAAAAAGTAGCCAGTGAAAACCTTATGTATAGCAGCAGAATATCATCTGATATAGTGCTGGAAGATGAGCCCCTAAGGTTGGGAGGCACTCAAAATATGACTGGGGAAGAGCTGCCTCCTCAAAGTATAGCCAACCTTAATGAAGTAATCAGAACAAGCAATGGCCAAAGTACGAATCAAGGAAAATTGGAAGTCATCAAAACTGAAATGAAATGCTTGAAGATAGATATTATAGACATTACCTAAAATGGATTGGTATCAGCCATTTCGAACGGGATAATCATATGGTCTACTATGCTGGGAATGACAAATTGAAGAGGAATGACATCATATTCAGTGTCAAAAAGAACATTTCAAGATCTATCCTGAAGTACAACACTATCAGTGATAGAATAATGTCCATAAGCCTACAAGGAATACCAATTAATATGAATGACTATTATTAAAATTTACACACCAACCACAAACATCAAAGATGAAGAAATTGAAGGTTTTTACCAATTTTTGCAGTCTGAAATTGCTCAAACAAGCAATCAAGATGTGTTGATAATTACTGGTGATTGGAATGCAAAAGTTGGAAACAAAGAAGGATCAGTAGTTGGAAAATATGACTTGGTGATAGAAATGACACCAGAGATCACATGATAGAATTCTGTAAGACCAAGGACTTATTCATTGGAAAAACCTTTTTCAATAACAGATGACAACTATATACACGGATCTCATTGAATGGAATACATAGGAATTAAACTGACTACAACTGTGGAAAGAGACAATGGAGAAGCCTGATGTTATTCGGCCAGAGGCCGAATACAGAACAGATCATCAATTGCTCATATGAAAGCTCAAGTTGAAGCTGAAGAAAATTAAAACAAGTCCACGAGAGCCAAAGTAAAACCTTGGATATATTTCATCTAAATTTAGAGACCATCTCAAGAAAGAGTTGATGCACTGATCACTAATAACGGAAGACAAGCAGAGTTGTGGGATGACATCAAGGGTATCATACATGAAGAAACCAAAAGGTCTTTAAAAAGACTGGAAGGAAAGAAAAGACCAAAATGGATGTCAGACAAGACTATGAAACTTGCTCTTGAACACAGAGTAACTAAAGCAAATGGAATAAATGATGAAGTAAAAGAGCTGAACAGATTTCAAAGGGTAGCTTGAGAGGACAAAGTATTATAATAAAATGTGCCAGGACCCAGAGTTAGAAAAGCAAAAAGGAAGAATATGCTCTGCATTTCTCAAGTTAAAAGAACTGAAGAAAAAATTCAAGTCTCAAGTTGCAATATTAAAGGATTCTATGGGCAAATTGGAAACCCTGGTGGCATAATGGTTAAGAGCTACAGCTGCTAACCAAAAGGTCTGCAGTTCAAATCTACCAGGCACTCCTTGGAAACCCTATGGGGAGGTTCTACTCTGTCCTTTGGGGTGGCTGTGAGTCGGAATCGACTCAACAGCAATGGCTTTTTAAAAAAAAATTTTTATGGGCAAATTATTGAGCTACACAGGAAGCACCAAAAGGAGATGGAAGGAATACACAAAGTCACTGTACCAAAAGAACTGGTAGACATTCAACCATTTCAAAAGGTAGCATATGATCAAGAACCAATGGTACTGAAGGAAGAAGTTCAAGCTGCTCTGAAGACATTGGTGAAAATCAAGGAATTAATGGAATGCCAATTGAGATGTTTCAACAAACAGATGAAATACCGGAAGCGGTCACTCATCTATCCCAAGAAATCTGGAAGACAGCTACCTGGCCAACCAACTGGAAGATATATATATTTGTGCCCATTCCAAAGAAAGGTGATCAAATGGAATGTGGAAATTATAAAAACAATATCATTAACATCATATGCAAGCATAATTTAGCTGAAGATAATTCAAAAATGGTTGCAGCAGTATATCAACAGGAAACTTTCAGAAACTCAAGCCTGATTCCAAAGAGGATGTAGAATTAGGGATATCATTGCTAATGTGAGATGGATCTTGACTGAAAGCAGAAAAGATGTTTACCTGTGTTTTATTGACTATGAAAAGGCATTAGACTGGACAGATCATGAAAAATTGTGGATAACATTGGGAAGAATGGAAATTCCAGAACACTTAATTGTACTCATGCAAAACCTGTACATAGACCAAACAGAAGAAAGGAATACTGCGTGGTGAAAAATAGGAAAAGGTATGCATCGGGGTTGTACCCTTTCACCATTTTTATTCAATCTTTATTCCGAACACATAATCTGAGAAGTTAGACTATGGAAGAACACTACTACATCAGGACTGGAGGGAGATTTATTAACAACCTGTGATATGTGGTTGACACAGACCTTGCTTGCTGAAAGTGAAGATGACTTGAAGCACTTACTGATGAAGATCAAAGACTAATGCCTTCAATATGGATGACACCTCAAGCTAAAACAAAATTCCTCATGACTGGACCAATAAGCAACATCATGATAAAGAGAGAAGATATATTAAAGTTGTCAAGGATTTCATTTTACTTAGGTCAGCAATCAATGCCTATGGAAACTGCAAATAAGTAATCAAATGACATACTGCACTGGGCAAATTTGCTGCAAAAGATCTCTTTAAAATGGCTTAATCCTATAAGGATTAAGGTACATCTGACCACCATAGTATTTTCGATAGCTTAATATGTATGCAAAAATCAGACGATGATAAAGGAAAACTGAAGAACTGACACATATAAGTTTTGCTGTTGGTGAAGAATATTGACTATAATGCCATGGACTGCTAGAATGTTTCTTAGAAGTAGGATGGTGAGACTTCATCTCACTTACTTTGGACATGTTGCAACAAGGGTCCAATTCCTAGAGAAGGACATCAAGCTTGGTAAAGTAGAAGGTCAGTGAGAAAGAGGAAGACCCTCAAAGAGATGGATTGACACAGTGGCTGGGACAAAGGGCTCAAACATTGCAGTGATTGTGACGATGGTGCAGGACCAGACAATGGTTTGTTCTAATAAACATCAGGTTGCTATGAGTTGGAACAGACTCGATGGCACTTATCAGCAACAACATATTCATTCAGGTTGTCCTTACTCACAAACTGACAAAATCCATGGAGTAAACTTCATCTAAATATATTTTTCTCTAAGTGTTAATTTTTTCTTGAGTTATTATAACAGAATTCAACTATCCACTTTAAAACCTTCTTTTTAATTTTTTTAAGTGTTAAAAAAAAAGATTAAAAAAAATTTTTTTAAGTGTTAACTCATTCTAAATATTTATTAACTTTAAGACACAAAAAAGTACCAGGAAAAAGGTAAAAATTTTTGAGGTATAGATTTTCTTGAGAAAAATTGTTTTACATTTTTGCTACTCACTTGGTGACAATGTCAAGTTAGGATTGTTAGTATTTGGGAAAGGTCATTTTAAAATTTTGGCTGCTCAAATCTCTTAATTTGTTTGTCAATGAAACTGTATAAAAGGAGGTTAATTTTTTTTTAATTGATCAATTTTAGAATTTCAGAACACTGTAGATGGTTTTTGTCATTATAAAATATTTTAGAAGAAGGTAAGGCTTGGACTGTCACCAATTCTTTCCCATACCAACAAACTTCTGTGAGAAAAAGTTTGAGATTTTTTTGTTTATGTTGTTTTATCTGGCTTCATTATACCTGGTATGATTCAAATTTCATGGGAACTTCTTGGCCTCAAAGACATCAGGCCATTTCTGTAATACTCAGTAAAATAATTTTTTTTTTTTTTATTCTTTGAAGCAAAAAGTTGCATGCTATAGGATTAAAGAATCTGAAATCATAGAACAACTAGAATTCAGTTCTAAGTCAAGAATCCAATAAGAATTAAGAGTGAGTTATAAACCTTGCTAATCCATTTCCATCTTCAATTCCAATTTCTTTATAATGTACACCCATTTATCCTAAAACCTTGTTTAAAAGAAGTGCCTATTTTAAAAGAGTAATCTGAATAGCTTTCTTCTGGAAAATTTGTTCTCTATTGTTTTAAAAAGATAGTTAAAGGGAGACGTGACTCATCTTGTCCCCATTTCAGCAAACATGCTATTCAGTAGTTAAAAATAAAAATGATTAAATTAAAAAAAAAGAGCTTTGAGCTTCAATGGAAACAGGAGTGGAGAAAGGTGGAATACTGAAGGCTGAACAGGGAGGGAAAGGCTGAGAATGGGAAGAAAACACATTTTGTTTTTTAACTTCAGGGTTTATTACAAATAGACCACTTTAGCTACATTCACTAATATCACTGTGGAAGAAGTGCATGGCTAGATAAGTAACTAAAAACACATTCAGTGAAAAAAAAATTTTTTTCACCTCTTCCTGTTCTCCCCTCTGCCTTCATACATTAAAAATGGAGAGCAAACTAGGTAGACCCACTACGAGGGTCACCAAAGTCCTGATCGCCAAACCTAGCACGGATTGGGGTTATTGGAAGGTTAAATATTAAAATAGGAGAAAATTAACTTCTCAGGATAAGGCAATGAGACTAGCTGGCACAGGTTGCGAGGTCTCTCTGCCTGGATACAGCACACTGACTAGAGGTGTGCCAAGTGGGGAGAAGGTCATAGCTCCTGAGGCTGATGGTAATCAGCTGATTTAGCCAGTGGCCCAGGGTCAACCTGGTTTTACTAAGTAATACCTCAAACTGGGAGTTGTCTGACAAGGTGTGTATGCATATGTGGATAAATTCCAGTCAAACTTATCCCAGAAACAAGTACTTTTTCTGTTTAGTTAAGTGCAGGAGACCACAGATATGTATTTAACTAGATAATGTGCAATGACACACAACAAAATGTCTTCTGCTAGTTATGGGAAGATAAGGAAAAATATGTACGATGTAGAATTCTCTTCAGTTCAGGGGATCATTTTTAAAGCTACACATTTTTTTTTTTTTTATTTAAATATGTCTCTAAAGAACAGGGAATTTTTTTTTTTTTTTTCCTTAACAAACAAACAAGCAGGAGCTGACTTTCTGGATTCACTCTCCAGTGAAATTGGTGAAATCGTAAGAAAAAAACCCCAACTATTTAAAGTTTCGAAAAACGGTCCTAAGGATGTACAGCAAATGAAGAAACATTTTCTCAAGGAAATCTACTATGATTCTGCATCAACTTGAGAGTCTGTGTATCCTCCCTCTCTCTTCCAAATGCATCTAGACAGAAACTCCACTTCAGACTGTGCAGCCAAGAACACAGGGCTTTCTCTCCCTTGAGCTCCCTGACTATCATCGTCCCAGGATGAGCAGGGCTTCAGCATTTCTCAATCTGCTCCCAGCTACTTGTTCCTGAGGCTAAGTTTGGGTGAGTGCAGTCCAGAGGTGGGGGCTCCCTTTTCCACCCAGCCCCCACCCGTGGGATGTAGGCTCTAACTTGGGCAAAATCTCACTGAGAATACTGGGGCCCCATCACCCTTGCTTTTGCTAGTAAAGTGGTGATTCCACACTGACCCCCTCCCTGACCCAAACCGAGTGCTCAGCTCCTAAAGCAGGGGTGTCACTCAGAGAAGTGCACCATTGTCTCTACCTCCAGCTGCAGAGTCCTGGCTCAGAGATTTTTCCTTGGGGGTGGGGGTGAGGGGAAAGAAGCATAGAACCTGAGAAAGAGACAACTGGGAGATCCACCTGTAGTTCACACAAATCTCAAACACTGACCTGGAACTACTGGTCAACTGCAACTACTTCAAAAGAGCCAAAATGTAATTTGATTGGATTAGTTGTAGTGCAATTTGGGGCCCAGAGCACTTCTGAGAACAATGCAGTGATCAGCTAGTAATTAGTGGAATTTAACAGCTGGTGTGGTTAAGGAAGGAGATAAAGAAAGCCCTGCTCAAACTGTTGCCATTATGGGATGACTGCGGACATAACCAAGGCTGCACCCTTCTAAGTAACAACGTCAGGGACTGAACATGTTAATGGAGAAGTTGATGTTGTTGTTGTCTGTTCCAGTAATTCCGACTCATGGCAACCTTGTGTGTTACAGAGTTGAGCTGCTCCAAAGGGTTTTCTTGGCTGTAACCTTAACAGAAGCAGATTACCAGCCCTTTTCTTCCATAGTACAGCTTGGTGGGTTTGAACTGCCAACCTTTAGGCTAGCAGTCAAGCACAAACTGTGCTACCTAGGAGCTCTTTAGAGGAGCAGCATCAGAGACTTAACATGTCAGTGGAGAAATAGACTTCACTAGAATAGTCCAGCCAGTCAATAACAGATAAACAAATAATAATAACAAGCCCTCTAGGTGAGTGAACCCATACCCAGGGTTGCTACAATATATTATTTGAGATCTCCAGTTTCCAACAAAAATATTAGAAGGCATGCAAGGTAACATGACAGCATTATCATGACCCACGATGGAGGGGGGAGCAAATAAAACTGCCTGTCAGAGTAACTAGGTGTCATATTTAACAAAGACTTCAAAGAAGCCGTAATAAATATGTTGAAAGAATCAATGGAAATCATGATTAAAGAAGTGAAGGGAGGTATAATGACAACTTTGCATCAGACTGAGAATATCAACAAAGAAATAGAAATTATTAAAAAATGTATAAATTTTGGGGTTGAAAAGTATAATCGAAATGAAAAGTTTGCTCAACAGTAGGTTTAAACTGGTAAAAGGAAGAATTAGTAACCTAGAAGATAAATCCACAGAAAAAACAATGATCATTAGTTGTAAAAACTGCTTTGGGGCGCTGTCTAACCTCTTCTAACCCCACAAGGGGGAAGGAGAACCAAGATCAACAGCCCAAGGCTGATTCCTATAAGGCAGAGGTCAGACACGCCTCCTCTCTTGGCCATCTTTACCAACTCTGACACTAGCTGTCCCGCCCATAGCACTCTCTACTGAGTTCGATAATTCCTTGCAATGGCCACATAAAACTCACAGACCATGTTCACAATTAGGGGGTTTATTAGGGAAATAACAGTTATAATTCAGGCTCAAGAATACTCAGGATACAATTCTTCCATCAGGATAGCCTCTCCCTAGCTGTATTCACAGGCGTACCTCTCCCTGGCCCTTAGTCTCTGCTGAAAGGCACTAAGCTTTCTCTATACGTGGGCCAGTAAGCCCATCGCACTGCCTCCTGCTGCCAGGTCTCTGCTGCTGGGCCTCTCCTTCCTTGGTGGTGGTGGGCAACTTCTCTCTACTCTGGAGTTGGCTCTCTTTTAAGGCAAAACGACCAATCCCCTCACCTGGGTGGGAGTCATAAGACCACGGCTAGAAAGGCCACGCACAAAAGTAATTAATTACACCACACTAGTAAAAGTGATTGAACCAAAACAAAAGCAAACCCATTGCCATCCAGTCTATTTCGACTCATAGTGACCCTATAGGACAGAGTAGAACTGTCCTATAGGTGATTAGGTGATTATAAAAAACAACAGAAATGCATAATTTTTTCTCCTTTCTTCTCTTAACACTATGTATTGCTGGACATATATATAAATATAATATATTTGCCCATAATAGTACAAAGCAGATGGGTGGAGGTAAAGCTGTATTTGGATAAGGAAATGACTCCATGTAAACTTGAATCCATAGGAATAAATAAAGAGAAAAAGAAATGATAAGTAAGAAGATTAGTATAACAAAAGCTATAAACACACATTTGCTTTCTTCTTTCAACTTCTTTAAAAGACATAAAATTACATAAAGTAATAATTATAAAAAAGCATTATTGGGCTTGTAACATTTGCAGATGTAATATGTCTAACAATAATATCATAAAAAGGGAAGAGACAGAATAGAATTATCTAGGAGTAACATTTCTATATCTCACTTGAATTAACATAGATCTGAAGCTATGTCTGAGAGGTTAATATATATATGGTAAGCCCTACCATATAGAAAACGTCTCAGAAATAACTAAAAAAAACTATAGTGAAAAAAAATATCAAAGAATTTCAAAAGTTATATTAGAAAGTATTCATTTAATGCAAATGGTAGCAGTAAAGAAGGAAAAGAGAAACAAAAAAAATACATGACACATACAGAAAACAAAAAATAAAATCACAGGCATAAATCCAACTACATCAATAATAACATTAAATATGAATGAATTAAGCAATCCAATCCAAAGGCAGATATTTTCAGGTTGGATGAAAAACAAGATCAACTGTATGCTGTTTACGAGAAACTAGACTCACAGATTAAAAAAAAAAAATGGAGAAAGATATACCACGCGGTCAGCAATCACAAGAAAGTTGGAATGGGTATACTAATATCAGACAAAATAAACTTTAAAACAAGAAATATTATTAGAGATTAAGAGTGATATTTTATACTGATAAAATCCATCAGGCAAATATAACAATGATAAACATATATGTACTTAATAACTGAGCATTAAAATACATGACAAAAAATTGACAAAATAAAATGATAGATACCTTGACAATAATATACAATGACTTCAATACTCTACTTTCAACAATGGATAGAACAACTGAGCAGATAACAGGAAACAGAAGAGTTGAACAACACTATAAATGAAATAAGCTTAGCAGACATTTACAGAACACTCCATCCAAGAGACGAAGAATATACGTTGTTCTGAAGTGCTCATGGAGCATTCTTCAGAATAGTCTGTACGCTGAACTACAGAACAGACCTCAGTAGATTTAGAAGCATGGAAATAATACAAAGGTAGTTTATCTGGCCACAAAGGAATGAAATTAGAAGTCAATAAGAGAAAAATAATTGAGAAACCTGCAAATATGTGGCAATTAAACAAAACAGTCCTACATAGCCAATAGGTCAAAGAAGAAATCAAAAGGGAAATTAAAAGAATAATATAAATGAAAATGAAGACACAACGTTCTAACACTTAATATGATGTGGCGAAAACTGCTTAACCCCCCCCCCAAAAAAAACCCACGGCCTTCAAGTCGATCCTGACTCATAGTGACCATATAGGACAGAGCAGAACTGCCGCATATAGTTGCCAAGGAGCACCTGGCAGATTCGAACTGCTGACCTCTCAGTTAGCAGCCATAGCACTTAACCACTACGCCACCAGGGTTTCAAAAACTGCTTAGAGGAAAAAAAAAAGCTTTAAATACCCATATTAAGAAAGAAGAAAGATCTCAAATCAATAACCTAAACTTCCACCTTAAGACAATGGAAAAAGAATAAACTGAACATAAAACAGGCAGAAGGAAGCAAAATAGTAAAGATTAGGGTGGAAATTAATGAGGTAGGGAATATAAAAAACAGAAGAGAAAATTAATGAAACTAAAAGGTAGTTCTTGGAAAAGTTCAACAAAATTGACAGACTTCAGCTAGATTGACCAAAAAAAGAGAGAAGACTAATATTATTAGAATTAGAAAAAAAGGTGGTTACATTATTACTAAAACAAAAAGAAAAACCTAAACCCGTTGCTGTGGAGTCATGAAAGGAGAGAAGGTTAGCACTACCCTTGACAAGAATGGAAGAGGCTCTCGGGCCTTACAACACACATAAGGTTAAGGCATTGCCACCTACTTTGTGGCATCTAACTACAGTTTTGACAGACCCCTGGGGGAAAAGTGGTTAAGAGCTTGCCTGTTAACTGAAAGGTTGGCAGTTCAAATCCACTAGCTGCTCCTTGGAAACCCTGTGGGGCAGCCCTACTCTGTCCTATAACCCAGTTCTGTCCTATACAGGGTCACTATTAGTCGTAATCAACTAGATAGCAATGGGTTATGGACAATCAGAAGGCAATAATAAATTAGGTAACTTAGAAGAAATGGGCAAATTATTAAAAATATACAAACTACAGAAACTGACTCAAGACGATTCAAACAATTTGAATAAATTTACAACATGTAGAAAGTAACATTGCATTAGTTAAAAAAAAAAAAGAAAAGAAAACTACCTGCAAAGAAAAGTCCAGGCCAAGATGACTTCACTGCCAAATTCTATCAAACATTTAAAGTAGAGTTAATAATAACTTGTCATGGATTGAATCATGTCCCCCCCAAAATATGTGTATGAATTTGGCTAGGCCATGATTCTTGGTATTGTATGATTTTTCCTACTTGTTGTAAATCCTGTTAATGAGGGAGGATGGGCTGGAGTTGTGTTAAGGAGGCAGGACTCAATCTACAAGACTGGATTGTGTCTTGAGGCAGTCTCTTGAGATATAAAAGAGAGAAGTGAGCAGAGAGAAGAGGGGACCTCATCCCACCAAGAAAGCAGTGCTGGGAGCAAAATGCATCCTTTGGACCCAGGGTCCCTGCTCGGAGAAGCTCCTAGTCTGGGGGAAGATTGTTGAGAAGTCCAACAGAGAGAGAAATACTTTCCCTTATGGTGACATCCTGAATTTGGACTTTTAGCCTACTTTATTCCGAGGAAATAAACTTCTCTTTGTTAAAGCCATCTGCTTGTGCTATTTCTATTATAGCAGCACTAGATGACTAAGACAATGCTTCACAAATTCTTCCAAAAATAGAAGAGATGGCAAGACTTTCCAACTCATTCTATGAGGCCAGTATTACCCTGAATGCAACACCAGACAAAGATATCACAAGTAAAGAAAACTACAGGCCAATACCTCTTCTGAATATGGACATAAAAATTCTCAATAAAATACTAACTGAATTCAGTAATATTTAAAAAGAATTATATACCATGATCAAGTTGGATTTATCCCAGGTATGCAAGGCTGGTTCAACATCCTAATATCAATTAACATAACATGCCATATCAGTAGAATAAAAAACAAAAACCACATGGTCATATCAATAGATACAGACAAGGCATTTGATAAAGCTCGACACCCTTGTATGATTAAAAAAAAAAAAACAAGACCTCAGTAAACTAGGAATAAGAGGAAACGTCCTCAGCATGATAAAGAGGGCTCTATGAAAAACTCACAGCTAACAACATACTTGATGGTGAATGACCAAATATTTTCCAGCTAACATCAAGAGCAAGGATGTCTGATCTCAACACTTCTATTCAACGTTGTACTAGAGGTTCTAGGCAGAGCAATTAGGCAAAGAAAATACAAGGCATCCATATTGGAAAGGAAGAAGTAAATCTGTCTTTATTTGCAGATGAAATGATCTTATATGTGGAAGCCCCTAAGGAATCCACTAAAAAACCATTTGAACTATAAAACAAGTTCAATGAGGTTGCCGGATAGAAGATCAAAACACAAAATACGTTATATTTTTATACACTTGCAATGAACCATCTGAACGTGAGCTTAAAAAAGTAATTCTATTTACTATAGCATCAAAAATATTAAAATACTTAGGAATAAATTGTTTTTTCCCGATGATGTGTCCAAAGACTAATCACTAGAAAAGGACATCGTGGCTGGTAAAGTAGAAATTCAGCTTCTTAGAGAAATTGTTGATTTCAGTTCTTGGATGAGGAAATGTTCAAAACAAGCTTGGAATGTTATGTCATACCAGAAGTCCAAAAGGCTTTCAAAAACTAGCCTAGCTGTATTAAAAAAAAAAAAAAAAAGTCAAATGAAGCCTTTGACAAAGGCTCTCATTTGTCAAAAATGAAAGAATTTATACATAAATAAAAACAACTTCACTGGATTGGAATACATCAAAAGTATTGGCATACAAGATAATAATAAAAAAACAGATTGCAATAATTTTGGAGGATACCATTACAACCAATTGTAGCAAAATATGGTGAAGAAAATGTTCCAAATTCTATTGTCCAAGATGATAGCAACAAGATTACCATCCTTCGTGCTCTCTTAGAAAATGATGACGTTGACGCTCCTTCCATTAAGATATGGGGTCCGTTTTCCCTCCCCTTGACTCTGGTGGGACTGTGCCTATGTTGACAGTGACGCTCTGTGATTTCTGAGGCTAAACCATAAAATGTAACATAGTTCTCACTCTTAGAAATCAATGGCCGTGCTGGAGAAAGCCCAGGCCACATGGAATCAGCATGTGTAAGGTTTCTAGCCATGAAATTCAGCTAGTGAACGGCCTTATCAACATTCAAGCCCTGAGTAAGGATGTACCTTCAAAATGAACCTAGCCCCACTCCGATTCCGATCACACGAGAAACTGCAAAGGTGAACCAAGTCGCTGAACCCAGTCAACTCCCATAACTGTGACCGATAATAGTAAAACAATTGTAATTCTTTTAAGGTACTAAGTTATGTTATGTGAAATAGATAGCTATGATATAACAGGAATCAAGCATTTATCCTATCTTTCCTGTACAGTCTGACCAAACAAGCAATGAGCACATTTTTTTATAGACGTATGCCAACCTAATGAACGAAAAAAGAATCAAAGAATTAGAATACAGTCAATAACAGATCTAGGCAATGGCCATCAATGTCTCTAACAGCACAAAAAGAGACATTATTTTATGTAGTTCTTGATGGAAGTGTACACTCCACATGAAGTATCTTGCCAGAAAAATCAAACCTGAGTCTGAGCATATAGATCTACTTACCATTTTACATGAAATATAGGGGACAGAGCAACATGTTAATCATGGGGATGCAATAAGCTAATTCCAGACTATAAGAAATGCTACAGGACAAATGACCTGATATCTTAACAAATCTATTCCAAGGAAAGAAAAGATGGAGGAAAGCAAGTAGTTTAGAAGAGACTTAAGAGACATGTAAACCCGTTACAATTGGTCTTATTTTGATCCAGGTTCAAACAATTTTTTAAAAAATGTATGACACAATTAGGGAACTTATACACTGACTGGATAGTTGATAATTTAAAGCAATTTTTGGTTAATATTTTAGGTGGGGTAAACCTTGGTGGTGTAGTGGTTAAGTGCTACGGCTGCTAACCAAGAGGTCAGCAGTTCAAATCCTCCAGGCGCTCCTTGGAAACTCTATGGGGCAGTTCTACTCTGTCCTATAGGGTCGCTACGAGTTGGAATCGACTCGACGGCAGTGGGTTATTTTAGGTGGGATACTCATATTGTGATTGTGTCAAAAAAAAAAAGGTGTTCTTATCTTTTAGAGATACTTATGGAAATGCTTTGATGTTTAATGTGTGCTTCAAAGTAATTCAGCTGTGGGGAAGAAGTGGGCAGAGGCATAAATGAAATAAGTTTGGTCACGTATTTATCATGTTTGAAACTGAGTAGTGGGTGTGAGGTTCTTTATATTATTCTCCTTTTTCACATGGCTGAAATTTTCAGTTATGCAAAGTTTAAAAGTGAGCATTTGAACTGCTGAATGCTAAACTTTGGTCTCTTATCTCTTGGGCAATATCTCAGTTCCCCACATTGTGGAACCCCCTATTGGTGAACCAGAACAGCTGAATCTGGCTATGCAAATTTTTAAAGGGATTTCCTAGATAAGGTGAAAAAAATTAGTTTTTAAGGATAAATGGCTTTTAAATCTTGCATTTCTTCTGCCTCTGGTGATTTCTATACAATTTTAAAACTAAGTTAAAATGAAAAGTCTAGGCATAAAAAAAAATTAAATCTACAAACAGAAACATTGCTTCAGAACTGAGCAAATTATTAGCATAGTAGGAAGAGTTTATTGTTAGGGTAAGTAAACTGGATTCCTTTCATAGGTCTTCCACTAATAATACAGGGCACACAAGCAAGTGTTGGAAATTAAGTAGTCTTGTGGCCTCACTTTCCTTGTCTGTATAGGTAGGCCATTGTATGGTAGCCTCCCTGGACTTCAGTCAGTCCATCCCAACCCAACTTAACTGAACTCAAGTCAACTCAAATCAATTTGCTTCAGTTCAATTCAGTTCTGCTATATTCTGTTTTCTTCCAACATGTTTTTTTGTTCAAAAATACAAACTTTAATAAACAGTTGAGTCTATCTTGACTAGAGATGACATTTGCTGGTAGAGGTTGGGAGAATATTCTTGTTCTGAAACAAATCTCATTTACTATGTCAACAATTAGACTAAGTGCTAATTCATTATTTTTTAAGTCTCCTCTCCAGTAATTAAATTAGATGTGCATAATGCATCAATCTTTCAGTTCCTAATATGAAAACATACAAGAATTCAAAGAAAAGTCATACTGACATTTCATTTTACTCAGTGTGATTGAAAACTTGTAATCTATTCAAATGACAGCCGGGACATTTTCGCAAAATGACTATGAGTTTGAATCTTCTAGTATTAATGTCACAAACTTTTGTTTGGAGTATTTTCAGTCTTAAAAAAGCATTGCTTCATTTAATATATGCAGACAGCATCTACATATTATTGTGGTTCATCATATTTAATCCTCATTCCTCCTGATTCCACATGAAAGAATTTCCATTAGAGTAACACTTCTGGCTCCTTATTCCCCCTTGAGCTCCTCACTCGCTGCTCCCAAGAGGAGAAAGCCTCTTCTTTAGCTGACGAGTTTGCAAAAGTGGGGTGGACATGGCTGGCTGGTCACTTCTTCCTCATCTGGTGAATCAGCCTGTTCAGAGAATCAATTCTGAGCTACTCTCATCTTCTGTGGGGAGGCATGTAGACAACCAATTCTCCCTAAGACTGATTTAGTCTTTCTTTTTCTGGGGTTATGTGTTAACAAACCCATGTGTCTACAGATCCAAAACCATGTCATTTTTAGGAATCCCCTAAATTGTATTTAATATTTACTGACCAGGCAATGAGGTAGATGACGTAATTATAGTTTTAAAGACTAGCAAACTAGGTTTCAGTGACATGGCCAGATCACATGACTAGCAAATTATAGAGGCTAGTCTTGATCCATTGAGTCAGAATCGACTCGACAGCACTGGGTCTTTTGGTTTGGGTTAGTCTTGATCCTATTGAAAGTCTTCAAGGGGATCAATTAAAGATTATCATACCCGTTTTTGTGACTGAGTTCTTAGCAAATTGAGAAATAATCAATGAGTGACAGATAGAGATGAAAATATCAACTTCATAAACTCATATCAACTAAAAAGAGTTAAATTGGAGCACACATGCTTGTTAATATCAAATCCCAGAACTGAGCAGGTTTGCCTGCACAGGACTAGGGCAGGCCTTTTACCCCTACCCTTTGCTAACCCCCTTCTCTTCCCTATCTTCCCTATGCCCCATAAAAGCAGAGCCTAACTAGTAATTAGACTGTAGAGAAACTAAAGAGAAAGCTCGTTTCCTGCAGGTAGCTGGCTCTCACAGTTAGAATGGCAGAGAGGAGGTAAGCATGCTAGGTTTATTCTTGCCGATCAGATGAATAACTGCTTCCCCTGAGGTGGAGTAAATGAAAGGTCAGGGAGAGGCTATAGGATAACTCTAATAGTTCTGCATTCACAGGGAAGAAAATATCAGAAGTAGAGAATAAGCATTCACCCTCAATATTCCCCAGACTAAATTATCTCTAAACCATTCAACTCAAATAATAATTTTATGGTTATCCTTCAGAGGAGATATACAAGTTATTAGGAAAGTTTGGCTCTCATCTTCAGGAGGTTGTTTCCCAAATTCTTACCACCTGCTATGAGTTGGAATCGACTCGATGGCACTGGGTTTGGTTTTTGGTTTTGGCCCTTTGTGAATTCTCCTGGAACCCCTGTGCCGCTGTAGAATTTGCCCCCTGAATACCTGGAAATGGGTATGTATATTTTATTAAGTAAATCCATTTTAAGGTCAGTTCATACAAAGCTGAAATTCATTCTGTATTCTATTTCCACTTCCAAATTATGTCCACCTAAGGTTTCCAACAATATGTCAGAGGTTCTGCAATCAGATGAAACAACATAAAGATAGACGGTATAAAAGTTATCCAGCAGTAAGATGTCAACACCATATAAATACCCCAAATATGAACATAAAGACTCCCACAATTTTAAAAGTTCCAGAGCAAAACTGAAGTTCAAAGATTAAATCTCCTTTCAAGTTAGAGTCAAAATATATTAAAGTCCAAATGAATTAAAATCTGATATCAAATTATTTTCCCTTGGGAAATTAAATGTTCAAAGTTTAACATTTCTAAATTGAAATTAAGACCCCAAACCATCTTTCTAAATTTATTATTCAGCTCAGCCCCAATCAGGGGCATTATGGATGCCTGGGTAGAGTTGGCTTTTCAGAATTTGCAATGTAAAGTCTCTGATATACCTCACTTTAAAGAACTAAAACGTTAGTAAGAAACCTGAGATAACTGGGGCATTGACTCCACACCCATGAAATTTAGAAAATAAGGCAATCTAGAGTGGTCATCCACACAAAATTATGTTCCCAGAATCTAGGACTTAGTATTACCAAACACCATGGTAGCGCGATGTTGACAGTTCACATCAATCTGTGATCCATGACCTATGAACTTAAATTCCATTAGGAAAAATCTTACCGCAAGAGGCTAATTTAGGCACTGCACATTTGTTTACCTCGAGCTCTGGGGGTGGGGAGGGAGAGCCACCTGTCCGTGCTACTTTCTCAGAGAATGACAATTGAGCTATTGCTCTCATTACACAGAGTTGAGAAATTACTCTACCAAGGACTATATTGCTGACAGCCCAAATGTCATGTCTCAGTTAAAGTACCTTTCTGGTCATTTAGTAGTATATTCAAAACCTCTTGGTTTCTACTCCTTCCAGTGTTTAGTCAATTGTAGACTGTATCAAGTATCATAACCTCCTCTTTCTTTTGTGAGCAGGCATACATTCCTGGGCCACTACTGTTGCTGCTACGCCTTTTTATTTAGGCCCCCCAAAACTGCTGCCTAGGCTACGTGTTTCATTTTCTTCTTCATATATAATTAACTAGTCTAGAACCAAATGAGATTGTGGATAAGTCTCGTGAATCCAAGGCTAATCTTGTTGTAGTTCCCTTTATGGACCCTGAAGACAATTCAAAACATAAAAAAAAAAATACGATTTGGGAAGTGTACCCATGCTCGGCACTAAAAATTTAAAGCCAGAACCTCATTAGAGCTTTCAGTAACACTGAAAGAACTCAGCTGTCTTTCACTCTAAAGCAGCAAATATTTTTCTATCCACCAATGCCTATAAGACCTGTTAGAGTTGGAGCAACTGAACTTTGCCTCAGTCTCTACTTTGGAAAATTGTGCCTGCATTTTATAGTGAGCTGGACCACCTGCAACTTGCTGAGACTGTCTGCAGACTTTCAGAGATTGGCTGAGGCCAGGGCCCTTCACAAGGCCAAGGCCCTTTGCTTAAGTCCCTGTCTCTATGGAAACAGCCATTTGCCTTTGGACAAAACTGCCATAACCCATTTTCATCCATCAAGGTCAAAATACCATATTTCCTAAGGCTTAGCACCTCTTTCTCATGTCACAGCAGTTAAGTGCTAGCCCTATATATGTCTCAAGATAAACAAACAAAAAAAAACACAGAACAAAAACAAATTCAAAATGTCCAGCCCAAATAGTAAAGTTCAAAGCCCAATGTTGTAGGTCTAGGCCTCCCTCTGCCCAAAGTTTTTGGTCTTCCATTACACTCTTCAGTTTTATTTCTCAGAGTTGCTGATCCAAGTGCCAATTGTTGAGAATTCTGGGGGGGAAAGGAGCAATAAACAGCAATCATTTTTCATAACTAGGGTCTGAACAAACTCAGAATTAAAAGAAAAAACATGGACTTGTTAGAAAATATCAGCTTTATTTTTGGTAAACACAAAGTTGGAGGGCATGGTTTATAGGTATGATTGGATAGACTTTCTACTACTAAATTTTACAGTTAAAACTGCTTTCCGGGCTGCAGATAGCACTGGATTGGTTAGAGTGGTACAGGAAGCCGTGTCCAGCTCCCAAGATGATGAAGGGAAGAGCTAAGCTGAAAATGCCCAATTTATTCTTTACAAATTGAGTCAGCGAGTAAGACTGTCCCTCTCCCCAGGGAGGAACGTGGAGGAGAGTGAAGAGTACACTGTTGCTAATAAACTCCATGTCCAAGAAAGAAAATATCTTGAGTGAGGAATAAATGCCTTAGTCTACTCTTTAATAGATTGAAAACCTTGTGATTCCCAAACTTTCCATCATATAGCAACTATTTTCCTACTGCCAAAGGGTCTGTTTGTGCTATTGTTCAGATGCATATCTAATCTATAGGCATCATCTTTGAACAGTCTTTATTTACTCTACTATGGGGTATATGTTTGTAAAACTATCTACAACTCTGGCAAAGTATACACTGTTACTAGAATTCAGTTGAGGCCATTGATAAGGTTGTGAAATTAGGTAACAAATTAACTGGTTCCAGGACAAAGCACCTTTACCTTAGCCCCAGGATGCCAACTTGTTAATACACCCCATGGGGACTGGTAGCATTATCACTTCTTCCTTCTCACAAACCTCTGGGATTAAAACAGAAAACAAAGTCAAGAAGAGCCCATGCATGTGAAAGGCACTGCCTTATAATTAAAGTGCCAAGCCAAGCCAAGCCAGTTGCCGTTGAGTTGATTCTGACCCATAGTTAGGAAAAAAAAAAAAAAAGAAGTCAGGCTTTTTCCTCACACTGGATCCTGCAAGTGGCTCCTGTTCGTCTGACCCCCTGTTCTTGGAACTTGAAATAGCAGCTTACCGTTAGTCGTACCTGCCTATCTTGGAATTCATTGATATTCGAAGCCTGTGAGCAAGAGCCCTGCTCTCTTACCTACTGATCTTGGGTTCGCCAGCCCCTGTGGCTACGTGAATCAGGAGAAGCCTCTATCCTGACCCATGGACTTGGGACGTTCCAGCCTTTACAACCGGGTAAACCATTTCCTTGATATAAATCTCTCTCTCTCTATATATACATGTATGTATATTTATATGCTTTACTGGTTTTGCTTCTCTAGAGAACTCAGCCTAAGATATAGTGACCCTATAGCACAGAGAAGAACTGGGTCTCTAAGGAGTGGTGGTAGATCCAAACTGCCAACCTTTTGTTTAGCAGCTGCAGCACTTAACCACTGTGCCACCAGGGCTCCAATTAAAGTGCAGGACATATTAATTATCCCTCTCCTTTTCTTTTGAAAAGACACATTCTTTTTTTAATTTGATAGTGTTTTAGGTGAAAGTTTACAGCACAAATTAATTTCTCATTCAAAAATTTATACCCAGATTGTTTTGAGACATTGGTTGCAATCCCTGCAATGTGACAGCACTCTCCCCCTTTCCCTTTTCACCCCAAGTTGCCCATGTGTATTCATACAGATTTCCTGCCCCTTCCTGCCTCCTTGTCTTTGCTTTTGGGCAGATGTTGACTGTTTGGTTTTGTATACTTGATTGAACTAAGAAGCATGTTCCTCATGTGTGTTATTGTTTGTTTTATAGGCCTGTCTAATCTTTGGCTAAAAGGTAGGCTTTGGGAATGACTTTAGTTCTGAGTTAGTGGGGTGCCTGGGGGCCATAGTCTCGGGGGTTCCTCCTGTCCCTGTGAGACCAATAAGTCTGGTCTTTTTTTTGTGAATTTGAATTTTGTTCTACATTTTTCTTCCATTCTGCCTGGAACACTCTACGATCCCTATCAGAGAAGTCAGTGGTGGTAGCCTGGCACCAACTAGTTCTTCTGGGCTCAGGCTGATGGAGGCTGTGGTTCATGTGGTCCATTAGTCCTTCAAACTAGTATTTTCCTTGTGTCTTTGGTTTTCTTCATTCTCCTTTGCTCTGAACATAATGGGACTAATAGATGTATTTTAGATGGCCACTTGCAAACTTTTAAGACCCCAAATGGTACTCACCAAAGTACGATGTAGAACATGTTTTAAAAGACACATTTTTAATACACTTGAGGATGGAAACAAATGAGTTGTAACTTTATTCATTATGCTGAAATGACTCCCTTTATTTAAAGCCTTGATGACACTTGGCGGTGCATAATAATTATAGTTGTAACTGAGAGTAAGCCATATTTAAACTTTCTTCGTCTCGATTTCTTAACAGAAGAAGAAATCGTAAATTCATCAGCATAACGCAAGCAATACTTATTTGACTATGTTTGTTGATTCTGATTTGAGCCACAGAAATTCTCTTCTTTATTGTTTGAGATCTGTTGTTTGTAAAAGAAAAGGAGCAAGCTGGAATTATTAGTACTGGGGAATTGGAAAGCAAATAATGCTAATGGAATAAATACTGCATCATTTATTAGAACCATCCTTTAGGGATTTATACAAAATCCATTTACTAGCCTCAACAGCATAATATTTAGCAACCTCTAACAAGTTTCAGGGAGAGGTACTACTTCATTACTCAACAAGGATCCTTGATATACTGTCTAAATTAGACAGCATATTAAAAATTAATGACAGGCCAATTTCCTACAATTACATTTTTATCTGGGGAACTGACTGCCTGGTTTGCATGATATTAGTAACTTTTGGTGGTGCACCTTCTTTAAAATTCCAGCTGAGTTTGTCAGTAATTTTTTTTTTTTTTCACACATGAGCATATAGATAAGCAGACATACTTAAATAGGTATAGAACATAAGATGATAAACATTTTGGAATCAATTGAATATTTCTGTCAGTGGTAGTAATTTCAGAAAGTGTCTGTATGGTGGATGCCTGTATGAACTGTCCATATTCCCCTTCAAGAATAGTGATTCCAACAGCTGCTGAGACAGCTGCTGGAATTCACTTGCCAGCTGCCAACTCCTGAAGAGCATTGCCCTGGCTGAAGAAAATGGCCTCATCCAAGGTCACATCTACCTCAGGCAGCCCACATCTGATGGCTGATCAATGTGGGGATATAAAGCTTAGGTTTCCTGCCCCCATGTTGGAATAAGTTTCCAGGGACATCCCAGCCCCAGAACTTCCTGTGGGTTCAGGTGAAAACTTGATTGGGACTGAATTACAGCTTAATTTGTTCCTCTATCCAATCTTGCTTTCTTCTCCTCCTTCTACTGTACCTTTTCACCTTCTTAGTAAATGGTCTGCATGCTAATGAATTTCTTGTTATCTGCTACTTGGGGAACCCAAACTGAAACAGGGTATCAATAAAAAATTATATTCTGAATCAAATTTTTTATATGTGCACACACACACTCACATTTAACACTCACTCTTACACATCATTTGTTAAGGGGAAGATGGAAATTTAGGCCTCTTTTGTGCCTACTTACCTCACTGTACCTTTGAGCAAGAAAAGTGTTGCTATGGGTTATCAAATACAGGGATATTTTGCTGGGTACAATCCCAGGGATTTAAGCCAATAAATTGGACAATTTAGATTCCTTGAAAAACACAAATTTGACAGGCAAAAAAAAAAAAAAGAAAGAAAGAAAATCTGAATAGCCCTGTATATATCAAAGATACTAAGTTTCTAATTTAAAAATTCTCCACAGAGATAATCTATATTCAAATAGCTTTCTTAGTAAATTCTTCAAAATATTTAAGAACAAAATAATCCCAACCTTACACAAAATCCTTGAAATAGTAGTAGACAGGAGAACACTTGTCAATATATTTTCTGAGACTAATATTATACTGATAATAACGGTAATGAAAAAATATTGCAAGAAAACAATCAGGCCAACATCCCTCAAATAAATGTATAAAAATTCTTATCCAAATATTAACAAATGAAGTCTACCTAAATGTATATATTAATTAGCCCAAACTAATCCACCATGACTAAACCAAAACCAAAACCAAATCCATTGCTGTCAAGTCGATTTTGACTCATAGAGACCCTAAAGGACAGAGTAGGGCTGCCCCATAGGGGTTCCAAGAAGTACTTGGTGGATTTGAACTGCTGGCCTTTTGGTTGGCAGCCATAGCTCTTAATCACTATGCCACCAGGGTTTCCCCACCATAGCTAAGTACCATTTATTCCACAGTTTCACGGTTGGTTTAGCAGTGTGTTTGCCTTGGGGGGTGCCCAAGGCCACCTTCAGACTGTGATTCTCTATAGGACTCAGAAGTCATTATACTTGTGGGTTTGGTTTATTAAAGTAAAAGGATACAAAAGGATGCCAATCAAAATTAGCAAAAGGTAACCTAAGAGCCCTTGGAACAGGTATATGGGACAACATCCAGGAAAAACCAGACATAAGTTTCCAGGTGTCACCTCCCACTGGAGTCCCATGGTTGTTGTTGTTGGGTGCCTTCAAGTCAATTCTGATCATAGTGACCGCATGTCACAGAATAGAACTGCCCCATAGGGTTTTCTAGAGTGTAATATTTATGGAAGCCCATCATCATGTCTTTCCCCCATGCAGCCCTTGGGTGGGCTTGAACCACCAAGGTTTTGGTTAGCAGCTGAGCACTTAAAAATCGTACCACCAGAGCTCCTTGATGTCACACGGGGACATGATTAATTCTCCCAGAAATAATGTGTGACAAAACATATGAAGTGTTGCCAACCAGAAAAGCTCACCTGAACCTTGGTGTCCAGGATTTTTACTGAGTATCGGTCAGCGACACATGCAGCACCCCTGTGGCTGTTCTCAGCTACTGAAACCCAAGCCTCCCCTTCCCCCTGAGCAAAAATAAGCATTCCCATAAATCGCAATGTTCTTAACTGGTATAGGGTGACCAAAGCCTCAGGTATGAAAAAATACTCTAATTAGGCAGGATATTCCGAGGGCTCATAGGTTACCTTCCAGGAACCAATCAAAAGACACCATTAAGGTTGAACCCTTCACTTTGTTGAGAAGAAAAGCTTATCATAAACAATAGCTTGTCTATTGAGGAAAATGGTAGAGAAAAACAAAATTTCCCATCTGCAAGTCAGTTTTTGGCTTTATGAAACATGATTTTTCAGTCTCTGAACTACTGTTTTAAATAAAAATCATTTGGCCTGTACTAAATGGATGTCACCAAAGCAAAACGTTAAGTAGAAAGATAAAGCTCATGAAAAAGAATATCACCATAGAGAAAGAATGAATAAACACCTATCTTCGTACTCATACCCTCTGCTTTCTCCATTATTTTTATCAGAACACGGCACTCCACAAAAAAAAAAAAGAGTCCTGTCTTATGTGCAGGGTTTTGAGCAACCCAGGCCTGAAGAGTTAACCAGTACTTCACCATATTAACAGAATAAAGGAGAAATATATATGATCATGAAGATCATGAAGATACAAAATAATAATAATAATATTTGACTATATCCAAACCCACTCAAGGTAAAAAACTCTCAACAAAGCAGGAATAAAGAAACTTCTTTAACCTGATTAAGGATATCTACAAATTCTGTACAAAAGACATCATACTTAATGGTAAAAGACTAAATACTTTTTCACTAAGATTGGGAGCAAGGCAAGGTGTCTGCTTTCACCGCTCTGGCTTCAGCATTATACTGGAGATCCTTTACAGTGCCAATATGGCAACAAGAGAAATAAAAGGCATGGATATATATATATTCTTCTTTTATTGTGCTTTAAGTGAAAGTTTGCAACTCAAGTCAGTGTCTCATACAAAAACACACACACATTGTTATCTGACCCTAATTGCTCTCCCTGTAATGTGACAGCACACCCCTCTTCTCTACCCTGTGTTTCCCTTGTGCATTCAACCAGCTTCTGTCCCCCTC
Organism: Loxodonta africana; assembly: GCF_030014295.1. Lineage (NCBI taxonomy): Eukaryota > Metazoa > Chordata > Mammalia > Proboscidea > Elephantidae > Loxodonta > Loxodonta africana. The sequence goes on along the minus strand of NC_087345.1, from coordinate 77,968,267 downwards.
TGCCTTCTTATCTTGCCTTCAGAGAGGAGCTGCCCACATAATCTCATGTGTCTACTTGAGCTAAGAAGCACACTCCTCACCAGTATCATTTTATGTCTTATAGTCCAGTCCAATCTTTGTCTGAAGAGTTGGCTTCGGGAATGGTTTTAGTTTTGGGCTAACAGAGGGTCTGGGGGGCATGTCCTCTGAGGTCCCTTCAGTTTCAGTAAGACCATTAGGTCTGGTCTTTTTACTAGTATGCAAGGTCTGCATCCCACTTTTCCCCTGCTCCACCAAAGATTCTCTGTTATGTTGCCTGTCAGGGCAGTTATTTGTGGTGTCCGGGCACCATCTAGTTTTTCCAGTCTCAGGCTGATGGACTCTCTGGTTTATGTGTCCCTTTCTGTCTCTTGGGCTCTTATTTTCCTTGTGTCTTTGTTCTTCATTCTCCTTTGCTCCAGGTGGGTTGAACCAATTGATGCATCTTAGGCGGCCACTTGCTTGCTTTTAAGACCCTGACACCGCTCACCAAATTGGGATGCCGAACATTTTCTTAATATATTTGGTTATGCCGATTGACCTAGATGTCCCCTGAAACCATGGTCCCCAAGCCCCTGCACCTGCTATGCTGGCCTTCAAAGCATTCAGTTTATTCAGGAAACTTCTTGGCTTTTGTTTTGTCCAGTTGTGCTAACTTCTCCTGATTGTGTGTTGTCCTTCCCTTCATCTAAACAATTCTTGTTTATCTAGTTAGTGAATACCTCTCTCCCTCCCTCCCCACCCTCATAACCATCAAAGAATGTTTTCTTCTGTGTTTAAATCTTTTCTTGAGTTCTTATAATAATGGTTTCATGCCACATTCTTTTGTGGCTAATTTCACTCAGCATAATGCCTTCCAGATTCATCTATGTTAGGAGATGTTTCAGGGATTCATCATCATTCTTTATCATTGCATAGTATTCGATTGTGTAAATATACCATAATTTGTTTATCTGTTCATTCGTTGATGGACACCTTGGTTGTTTCCATCTTTTTGCTATTGTAAACAGTGCTGCAATGAACGTGGGTGTGCATATATCTACTTGTGTGAGGGCTCTTATTTCTCTAGGATATATTCCAAGGAGTGAGATTGCTAGATCGTATGGTAGTTCTATTTCTAGATTTTTAAGGAAGTGGCAAGTCGATTTCAAAGTGGTTGTACCATTTTACATTCCCACCAGCACTGTATAAGTGTTCCAGTCTCTCCACAACCTCTCTAACGTTAATTTGTGTGTGTATGTGTGTGTTTTGATTAATGCTATCCTTGTTGGGGTGGATTGGGTTGGGGTGGATGGTATCTCCTTGTAGTTTTGATTTGCATTTCTCTAATGGCTAATGATCGTGAGCATTTCCTCATATATCTGTCAGCTGCCTGAATGTTGTCTTTGGTTACATGCCTTTTCATATCCTTTGCCCATTTTTTAATCGGGTTATTTGTCTTTTTGTTGTTATGGTTTTGCAGTATCTTGTAGATTTTAGAGATTAGATGCATATCGGATTTGTCATAGCCCAAATTTTTTTTTCCAGTCTATAAGTTGTCTTTTTACTCTTTTGGTGAAGTCTTTGGATGAGCATAAGTGTTCGATTTTTAGGAGCTCCCAGTTATCCAGTTTCTCTTCCGGTGTTTGTACATTGTTAGTAATGTTTTGTATACTGTTTATACCATGTATTAGAGCTCCTAGCACTGTCCCTATTTTTTCTTCCAATATCTTTATTGTTTTAGATTTTATATTTAGGTCTTTGATTCATTTTGAAGTAGTTTTTGTGCATGGTGTGAGGTATGGGTCTTATTTCATTTTTTTGCAGATGGATATCCAGTTATGCCAGCACCATTAGTTAAGGAGATTGTCTTTTCCCCAATTCACAGACTTTGGGCCTTTGTCAAATATCGGCTGCTCGTAGTGGGTGAGTTTATGTCTGGATTCTCAATTCAGTTTTATTGGTGTATGTATCTGTTGTTGTACCAGGACCAGGCTGTTTTGACTACTGTGGCAGTATAGTAGGTTCTAAAGTCAGGTAGAGTGAGGCCTCCAACTTTGTTCTTCTTTTTCAGTAATGCTTTGCTTATCCAGGGCCTCTTGCCCTTCCATATGAAATTAGTGATTGTTCTCCATCTCATTAAAAAATACCATTGGAATTTGAATCTGGATTGCATTGTATCTATAGATAGCTTTGGGAAGAATAGAGATTTTCACAATGTTGAGTCTTCCTACCCATGAGCAAGGTATGTTTTTCCACTTATGTAGGCCTATTTTGGTTCCTTGCAGTAGTGTCTTGTAGATTTCTTTGTATAGGTCTTTTATGTCTCTGGTTAGATTTATTCCTAAGAATTTTATCTTCTTGGGGGCTATTGTAAATGGCATTGATTTGGTGATTTCCTCTTCAACATTCTCTTTGTTAGCGTAGAAGAATCCAATTGATTTTTGTTTGTTTATCTTGTATCCTGATACTTTTCTGAACTCTTTCATTAGTTCCAGTAGTTTTCTTGTGGATTCTTTAGGTTTTTCTGTGTATAATACTATATCATCCGTAAATAGAGCTATTTTTACTTCTTTCTTACCAGTTTGGATGCCCTTTATTTCTTTACCTAGCCGAATTGCTCTGGATAGTACCTCTAGAACAATGTTGAATAAGAGTGGTGATAAAGGGCAAGTATGGATGTTTTTAAGACAGAAAATTAAAAAACCCTTATTTGCAATCTGGTAAGTTTGTCTTGTGTTATTGTTTGAAATATGTTTGCTGTTTGGTTTTCAGTCTTTACGGATTCAGATAATGCAGTGTTGCATCTTTCTTGACTGTCTTCCCTTTCCATCACTTTCTCTCTGATTGTTTTCTTTCTTCCTTCCTTCTTTTCTCTCTTGTTTGCGTGGTTGTTTTCATACCTTTCTTCAAAGCCCTTATTAAATTTTTAGTTGCGTCTCTTCTTTCCTGTGTATTATGTAATTAGACATATATAATTTGTCCATTGTTTTATTGTAAATAGTTTTTTTTTTTTCAATTTCTTTCTGAATTTAGTCAGATCTTTGTGTCTTCCTGGTTTTGCCCTATTTCTATCTTGAGTTTTTAAATTTCTGAATTAGGCGTTTTATTATATATTTGAAAATGCTTGTCTCAGAATACTTGATTCAGGTTGAAGTGCTGTGTTATAATTTTGTTCCGCTTTGTTTTTTTTCCTGTGAGGGTGGATGATTTTTCATCAACTTGATTTTTTTTTTTATTTGCATTTTCTTTTAGAGTAGTTACTTATACAAGTAGTCTGACTCTCTCTGTTTATATTTGGATCTGCAATAATAATTTGTACACATATGGTTAAGGGTTTTGAAGAATTTACAATATTCCTAGTTCTAAATTGTTAAACTTATCTCTTAAAAAATGACTTTTTGAAGGGAGCTGTTGGGAAATGAGTTGGTGTGTTTTTGGATTTTGTCATTCTCTTTTGTTCCTTCGAGATCTGAAATTTCTCCTCTTACCTTCCTCTCCTTCATGACCACATCCCAAAAGGGGCCATTCCGACCCTATTTACGTCTTTCTCTCCCAGGAGAAATTATTTTTTGAATTTGCTACTTCAGATCCTGCATTTTTTCAAGTGCCTTTTCTGTAGGTAGTATTAAGATCTTCCAAGTTTCAGATCTGTTGTCAGAATTTTTTGTAGTTAGATTGAGACTTTCTCTTTCCAGATATAATATTTGTCTGGACTTCATTCTTCTCTTTTCCACCCTGCCTCTTCAGTCTCCACCTTATCTCCACATAGGCTTGCAGATTGAGCTTCAAAGGTATTTCTGCTGAATTTTCTTATGCGTCATATAAGGCTGGTGACACTCTCTGTGTCATAGTTATGCTTAAAAAGTGGGTTTTGTATAATTTTATATTCTCTTGTTAATCAGTTTGCTTTTTGGAGGATGAATTGAGAGATTTGAATCTAGGGAGCTGGTATTATCCCAGGACAATCCGGAAGTAAGTCTCATCTATTCAGTAAACTACTTTTTATTATTACACTGGTGTGTTTTCTTATTCAGTTAAGATAATCATATATGAACTGGCCAGAATAGGCAAAATCTATAAATTTTAGAAATAGATTAATGGTTGCCTAGGCTTGGAGGTACAGAAGGAATCAAGAGTTACTGCTAATGGGTATGGTGTTTCTTTCTGAGGTGGAAAAAGATGTTTTAGAATTAGATTGTATTGACGATTCCACATATACTAAACATGGAATTGTATACTTTAAATGGGTGAAGTGTACTATGAGTTAATCATATCTCAGTAAAGCTGTTAAAATATTTTGTGAAAAGTTTTATTCTGAGAATCCTTCCATTCTACAGGCTTCTGGATAAATACACACAGACTCCTCACTGCTCTAAATTCTTAATATTCAAATATTTCTTCTCTCCCACCTAGTAAATTGGTTCTTGCTTTGTTTGTAATTTTGTTCTCTTCACCCCATCCTCCAAAGGTTAAGTTGTTGTTGGTGTTAGGTGCCATGAAGTCAGTTCTGACTTATAGCGACCCTATGTACAACAGAACGAAGCACTGCCCAGTCCTGCACCATGCTCACAATTGTTGTTATGCCTGAGCCCATTGTTGCAGCCACAGTGTCAATCCCTCTCCCTGAAGGTCTTCCTCTTTTCCGCTGACCCTGTACTTTACCAAGCATGATATCTTTCTCCAGGGACTGATTCCTTCTGACAACATATCCAAAGTACATGAGATGCAATCTTATCATCCTTGCTTGTAAGGACTATTCTGGTTGTATTTTTTCCAAGAGAGATTTGTTCATTCTTTTGGCTGTCCGTGGTATAGTCAATATTCTTCACCAACACCACAGTTCAAAGGCCTCAGTTCTTCTTCAGTCTTCCTTATTCAGTGTCCAGCTTTCACATGCGTATGATGCAATTGAAAATACCATGGCTTGGGTCAGGTGCACCTTAGTCTTCAAGGTGACATCTTCGCTTTTCAACACTTTAAAGGGTTAAGTAATGACAGCAATTCTTCTTCTTTTTTCTGTAGTGCAGATCTAAAAAAGAAAAGGGGACTATTATAAAAGTAAGATGCATATTATAAGGCTGGGGTATTAACTTTTCAGAAAGTCTGAGCAGAGGCACTAATGTTACTGTAAGAAATGTAGGAAAAAGAGATGTTATTAAGCATTGCTGTGATCTAACTATCATTTTCAGATTATTTGAGAAATGCAAGTAAAACTTAGTTTATTTTCAAATTACAATTCAGTTTCAAATGTTGTGAGTCAACATTCAGTTGTGTTTCTTTAACGATTGCTGGACCATTTGATTCATAGCTTCAATGTGTTTGTCATTTGGGGGGACTTCCACTAGAAATAGTGGTCTTAACATTTGGCTCTCTGCTGAATCCCGGAATAAAATTCCTCTAGACTTGAGAAAGGAGTCCCTGAGTGGTGCAAATGGTTTAGCACTGGATCACTAACCGAAAGGTTAGTGGTTTGAACTCACCCAGAGGCACCTTGGAAATAAAGCCTGGCAATCTGCTTCCAAAAGATCACAGCCTTGAAAATGCTATACGGCAATTCTACTCTGCACACATGGAGTCTCCATGAGTTGGAATGAACTCGATGGTAACTAACAAAAACATCAAATCAGACCATTGGAACAGAGGTGCAAAACAACAGAGGATGGTGAAGGCTGAGCTAAGGTTATCAGAATACCACCAAATTTAGAAGCAATGTGGTAAAGACAGTGCTTACATTGAAGTAAAAACGTGGGAACCTTTGCTTTTCTGGTCTGGATGTACTTATACAGTGCTTTATGAGTTACTAAAGTGAGGAATTAAAAACAAAACAAAGTTAAAACCTCCTCAAAAGGTGGAAAACAGGGAATTATTTTTTATTCCAATATCTATTGACATATACTCTTTAGATGCCTACAAGAGGTTAATGCTCAGTATGAAAGAACTAGATGTGAGCTGCATGATCTTAAGCAATTTTTGTAATTTTGGGATTTTTATTTGTAAAGTAGGGATTACACTAGAAACGTGGCCCATAGTTACTGTGATACTTAAATTGGATAGCATATTAAAAGTACCAGGCACGTAGTAGTTGCTAAATAAATGCTAACTTCATTTGCTCTTTCCCCCTTTCTTCTTTATGCCAAATTTCTGATCTCAAAAGAAGTCATACATTTACATGAAAATATTTCTTGGTTGAAAACCACAGGGATAGATAATTAAGTTTAATTGACGCTCAGATATAAACACATATTAACGGATGCCCCATTTTACAGTGGCAAAGGCTGGCTGCTTTACAAACACTTGTTATAAAACATGACATTAATCAAGGAGACTAATTTTGGTGCTGATGTGATTTGAAGTGCTTCCACTCAGACTCCCCCTAGGCAAAGTAATATATTCATGAATGGTAGCAATTGGGGCAAATCCCTGTTGCTGATCTTACCTGTATTAGCTTTTCTGCCTATGGGAATCTGCTTAATTTCAAAGAGTAACAAAGAGAATAGGATGCTGAGAGAGCTTCAAATTTAATTTCTTGATGAGTTAATGTTTCAACACTCAGGATTTTACATTTATTTGAAGTAATTTCCCAAATTACTATTTTGGATGATCTAATCTGGAATATTCAAATGTAGAAAGCAGATACCATATTTTCAGCACATCTACACCATATTTTCAGCACATGTTCCCATTAATCTATCTAATAATGAAATTTAATTTTATTGTAGCACTTACCACATCATACTGTATTTGAATGTTTACTTGTGTGTCTTGTCCTACAGATAAATTCCAAGAGGAGGGAATATATTTAGCTCGTTTAGTATCATTTCCCAAATGTTTAGTATCCTGCCTGACATATATAAGTGGAATATATGGAGCCATAGTTATTCAGAATGACACAAATTAAGTCATAGTTGCTCAATAATATTGTTTTAAAAAATAGAAAAATATTACTTGATATTAGACTTGTACAATAAACACTTAAGTGCCACATACCCAAGTAAGCATAGGAAATATACCAATCAACAGGAGAGCTACACTGTCATAAAAGTTTCACTCTATTGAGTGAAGTGTAACATAAAGTTAAGAGTAAACTCTATAGCCAGGCCACTTGGGTTTGAAACCCACTTCTTTTATTGTGCCATATGACCTTAAAAGGTTACCCAATATCTGTGTGCCTCTATTTTTCTCATTTGAAAAATGGGCATGATATTAGTATCTTCCTAAAATGGTAGGACAGTGACTAGTACATAATAGATGCTAAATGAGGGCTTGCTAAATATAAGATAACAAATGGAGTGTGTGGTAGACTAAATTCTAGAATTGACTCCCATTGTCTTCATTTTGTATCACTTCCTTTCTTGAGCGTGGGTGGAACCTGTGAACATAATGAGATATCATTCCCCTAGTGACTATACAAAAGAGATTTTTGTAGACTAAATTGTTTCTAATCAGTCGATTTGGGGTTAATTAAAAGGGAGATTTTTATCAGCCACCTGTCAGCTGGAAACCCTGGTGGCATAATGGTTAAGAGCGACGGCTGTTAACCAAAAGGTCAGCAGTTCGAACCCACCAGGCACTCCTTGGAAACTCTATGGGGCAGTTCTACTCTGTCCTATATGGTCACTATGAGTCAGAATTGACTCAACAACAACAGGTTTGGTCTTGATTTTTTATGTGTCAGTTTATCATATTGTGGTGGCTTGCACCATGTTGTTATGAAGCTGGAAGTTATGCCACTGGTATTTTAAATACTAGCAGGGCCACCCACAGTGGACAGGTTTTGGCAAAGCTTTTAGACTAATACTGGCTAGGAAGAAAGGCCTGGTGACCTACTTCCAAAAACCAGCTAACAAAAACTGTATGGATCACAACAGGACATTGTTCAATTATCAATAATCATCAAGATGGTGTAGGATCTGGCAACTTCTTCTCCTGTTACACATAGAGTCACCACATGTCAGAGATGACTCAATAGCAAACAACAACAAAAGGAAATTTACCTGGTGTGTCCAATCTAATAACATCCAAAAATTATCCAGTGCCGTCAAGTTAGACCCTTTAAAAGCAGAGCGTTTTCTCTAGCTGTAGCAGAAGGAGAAGTCAGAGAGATTGAAAGCATGAGAAGGATTTGACTGGCTATTATTGCTGATTTGAAGATGGAGGGGGTCACACGAAGAGGACTGTGGGGAGCCTCTAGAAGCTGCCAGTGGCCCCTGGATGACAGCCAGCAAGAAAATGGGGACTTCAGCCTCAAAATAACAATGAACAGAATCCTTCCAACAACCCGAATGAGCTTGGAAGCAGATAGTCCCCTAGAACTTCCAAGAAAGAGGCCAGTTTGTTGGCCCTAGAACTTCCAAGAAAGAGGCCAGTTTGTTGGCCCTAGAACTTCCAAGAAAGAGGCCAGTTGGTTGGCCCATGTGACCTCAGCCTTCTGAGTCCCTAAACGGAGAACCTAGTGAAGCCTGCCCTGACTTCTCTACAGAATATGAGATAATAAATGGGTGTTGCTTTAAGCTTCAAAGAGCCCTGGTGAAGCAGTGGTTAAGTGGCTGCTAACCAAAAGGTTGGTGGTTTGAACCCACCAGCCTCTCTGTGGGAGAAAGATATGACAGTCTCCTTCCATAAATATTTCAGCCTAGGAAACCCTACGGGGCAGTTCTACTCTGTCCTGTAGGGTCACTATGAGTTGGAATCAACTTGACAGCAATGGGTTTTGGGTTTTAAACTGCTGTATTTGTGGGAATTTGTTATACATCAATAGAAAAAGAAATAATACTGAGTCACAGATCACTATATGGCAGGCTCATCCAAGCTGGTCTAGAAAGTCCTTCAGACTTCCTAAAAGAAATGATATGAAGCTGAGACCACCTGAAATGATGAGTAGGAGTTAACCAGGAGAAGCAGTGGGAAGAGGAATCCAGGTTGAGAGACACACAAATGCCTAAAGGTGAGAAAAATATATATGTTGGCGATGCATATAATATCGCATGACTGCAAGGGTGAGAAGAGTGAGAGCTGAGCATGTGTAATTAACCAAATCTAGCTGACTAGGTCATGATGGGTCCTTTAAGCCAAATTAGAACACTTAAAAGGAGCCCTGGCAGTGAAATTGTTAAGTGCTTGGCTGCTAGCCAAAAGGTTGGTGGTTTAAACCCACCCAGCAGCTCTGCAGGAAAAAGACCTGGTGATCTGCTTCTGAAAAGATTACAGCCAAGAAGACCTTACGGGGCAGTTCTGCTCTCCCAAATGGGGCTGTTGTAAGTAGAAAGTTGACTTGACAGTTCACAACAACAAAAGGGCATTTAAACATTAAATGTTATATGTGAAATAAAGTTCTATATATATATGTATGTGTGTATATATGTAAGTGTACACACGCACACATACCTTTGGGAAGCTATTGAAAGATTTAAATAGCAGGAGAGTAATGTGGTTAAAATTTTCTCACCCTCTTTCCCTGATTAGGTATCACCTACTCATATTTCAAACAATACATGTTCTCAGTAAGTAAACCTGATTGTAGGGAAGGTAAAGATTAATCTGTATAATTTCAATTACAATATTGAACATGTGGATTTTAGCTCAACACTCTCCCCAAAAGTAACCATACCTTTCCATCTCTTTTCTAAAACTGGAGACATGTTTTCTTATTGTTTTAGAGTCTTCTTTACTTCCCAAATCTCCGTGGGGCCCTTTTTTGTTTGTTTGTTTTTCTTGCTGTGAGAATATTTGAGAGTTCTGCTAGGTGTTACAAATAGTACTAATCAAAGCTTCATTGTGTGGACTATATACTCAGAAAAATCCACACCTAATTATGCCAATGCAAGTTGAGGGTTGTTTTTCACTCACTCAGATGTGGCATTTTTATTAGGTCCCAGATTCCTTGCTTTGCCTTAGACATTTCCTTTGTTAATTAAAATGATGATGTCTTCCACTGCTTAAATTCTCCCCTTTTAAATAGCTGAATAAAAGGAAGAATACCTTAGAGTATTTTTGAAACTTTCATGTTTTAGCTGCAATATGAATATGTAATCTCATTTCTCCTTCCTATAAGCACTGAAATTTCAGAGGGAGAAATATTTGAAGCCCAATTTATAAACTCTTGATTGACAATTGAAAAATTACTTATTGTGAAATAAAAGAGCATCCCTTTGAATGTCAATAAAATTAAGGAAAACGCACAAATCTTTTTTGAATACTTTAAGATAATCTCATAAAAATGATTTAAAAATGAAATCTGGCATGATGTTATGTCATAACATTGTCAGACAAAATTTTGTACTTATTTGTAATTACAGTAGAGTAATAAGCTCTGCAATAATTTCTCTGTAGTTAAAAGGAAACATGAATGGTTATTTTTTTTCCTTAAAATCCTTGACACTAATTATAAAATTATTTTCTTAAATAATATGAAATTTGAGTACAAGCTACCAACGAGGCAAGTGGCACTGTGGCCCCACTGGTCTGTGGTATGACAATATACCAATGAAAACTATATAAATAATTTATTGTGTGCAGCTTTCCATTAGATGACATGGGAAAACTCTGGTTTTCCAAATATGACACAGAAAAACCGAAACAAACTCATCAGGTCTCCCTATCACACAAAACCAAACCAAACCTGTTTCATCGATTCCGACTCACAGCGACCCTATAGAACAGAGCAGAACTGCCCCACAGGGTTTCCAAGATGGGGCTGGTGGGTTTGAACCACTGACTTTTTGGTTAGCAGCCACAGCTCTTACCCACTGCACCCTGAGGGCTCCAACTCTCACACAGGAAAGCCATAATTACGCTTGCAAGCCTTATCTTACAGAAATACAGTCTACAGAGGAAATGGTTTTCTTGTTCACTGAGGATTGGTTTTAAAAGACATCTTTTAAATGCATCTCAGTGGTGGAGGATTCTGTCTGACTGGTGGGAAATACATAAACAAGCGGTGTATGGTTATATGTAAAATAGCTGAAAGTAATAAACCTGTAAAAATGAATCAGAATGAGGAAATACTTATCACAGCCTTTATTATGCACCAACCCATTGCCAAACCCATTGCCGTTGAGTCAAATTTGACTCATAGATCTACCCAATTCCTACGTTACTTTGAAAGCAGTCAGTAGCGTTGGATGTCTTATAGCATAGGAACATAGTTCTAGAAGTTGAACATTAAAAGGTAGTCTAAAATTGCATTATGTACATGGCAAGAACTTAAACCCTTAATTACTAATATTTTACTGTGTGAGAATGAAATTAGTTTATTTAAGGTAAAAGTATTTACCAAATCAAGAGGATCATTGGGGATATCTGTTAGGTACTGAGGGAAACACCATGTTATATTTATAGTCCCTGTATTTAAGATGTCTAGAATCTATATTATTTATCTATTACTGCATGATGATTTATCACTACTTTAGAGGAGCTCTTGTGGAGCAGTGATTAAGAGCTCAGGTGCTAACCAAAAGGCCTGCAGTTCAAATCCACCAGCTGCTCCTTGGAGACCCTATGGGGCAGTTCTACTCTGTCCTATAGGGTCACTATGAGTCAGAATCGACTTGATGGCAATGGAAAAGCGGCTTAGAAGAACACACATGTATAATCTCATAGTTTCTGTGGGTCAGAAGTCCAGGCAAGGCTTAACAGAGTTTTTTGTTCAGTGTCCCTCACAAGGTTGAAAGCAAGATGTCAGTTAGGGCCAGTTCCCATCAGAGACTTGACTGGGGAAAGATTTGCTTCTAAGCTCATATGGTGTATGCAGCAATTAGTTCCTCATGGGATATCAGAGAGAGGACCTCTGTTTTTACTGATCATTGGCTAGAGGCTGTCCTCAGTTCCTTGTTATGTGATGTCTCTAACACGTCCATTTGCTTCACCAAAGTCAGCAAGGGAGAGAGACTCCTATCAAGGCTGAAGTTACAGTCTTATAAGACATTTTCATAGAATTGATATTCCATCACCTTTTTCACATTCTGTTGGTTAAAAGCAAGTCTCAGATTTCACCTAGACTCAGGACAGGGGATCACACAAGAATGTAAGAGCTTGAGGATTATAGGAGATACCTTAGAGTCTGTCTGTTACAGAATATAATTGAGAAGACAAAAGAATATAAATGAAATTTTAAATAACAACAACAACAAAAGAAAAAACAAATGAGATCTCAAAAGACAATGGGATTTATTCACTTAGCAAATACTAGTTTCTTAAGCTTACTGTGAATTAGACTGTTATGTGCTCGACTACTAACCAAAAGATTGGCAGTTAGAACCCACCCAGAGGGCCCTTAGAAGACAGGCCTGGTGATCTGCTTCTGAAAGGTCACAGCCTGAAAACCTACGGAGTTCCACTCTGCACACGTGGGGTCACCATAAGTAGGATTCAACTCAACAGAAACTAACAGTAATAACAGTTACAGCAATAAACAAGAGAAACAAGATCCTTTCTCTCATAAGAGAAACACATACTGGTGGAAGGAGACATATAATAAACATTAAGCAAAATAATTTCAGATACAGATACATGCTATAAAAAAAGAATGCAGTAATATGACACAAGGTGAAAGGGATGCTATTTTAGGTTAGGAAATGTCTTAGGCTGGGTTCTCTAGAGAAGAAAAACAAGTAAAATGTATAAATATTTATACAGAAAGTTATATCAAGGAAATGGCTCACACAATTACAGAGGCTGGAATGTCCCCAGTCTGTGGGTCAGGATAGAGGTCTCTCCTGATCCACCTGGCCTCAGGGGCTGGTGAACCCAAGATCGACAGGTCAGAAAGCAGGGCTCTTGCTCACAACTGCAAAGATCGATGAATCCCAAGATAAGCAGGCAAGACCACAGGTAAACTGCTAGCTCAAGTTCGACGGACTGAAGATCAGACGAACAGGAGCCTGCTACAGCATACAGAGTGAGCAAAATTCCATGGGCTTAGCCAGAGAATCCACTTATATTTGATGCAGGCCATGCCCCCCAGGAAGCTCCTTTTCAACTGATTGGCTACTAATAGCAGATCCCATCATGGAAGTGATCACGTTATGCCAAATTTTATCATGGAAGCAATCACATCATCATATGACTCCCAAACTACATCATAACTGCTAAACTGCTGAGAACCAAGGCCCAGCTAAGTTGACACACAATTTTAACCGTCACAGTCCACCTTTTGTCAACTTGACACCTGTACACATCTCCTTAAACCATACATAGTCTCTGAATAAAAACAATTGTAAAGTCATACTTGTGCCTAACATGATACAATGATCACACATACAACCCAAAATGCACTAGCCCTGTTTCCATCTTATATTTTATAAGTAAAGAAAACAAAAATATTTGATGTACATATACAAGCAGAAATATTCATAAAAATTACTGTCCTCATTTCTGCAACTGGTCACGTAGTTGTAACTGGTATTTAGAACTACCTTCCACCATTCATTCTGTATTTCCTTTTCCCTTGGCAAGCACCTCAGCTGGTTGTGGTTTTTGCCCGGTGGGGTGACCCAAACCTTTATTCGTGAAGGGTCTGGGCCATCAGTAGTAATGTCGGAATTGGGTTGCTATAATTTTCTATTGATTTTAGTCACAGAGCATGGTAATACTAAGAGATGACCTAAAAGATCTCCTGCATCCCAGGCATACTCTTCTTAACCTTTATGATGTAATATCAATCTGATTTCCTCTCGATAATCAGAATCAATCGCACCAGCCAAGATGGTAACTCCCTTCTTTGCCTGTTAATCCAGAGGCATAAGGAGCCCAGAGTGGCTCCAGATGGGAGCATTCCTCTCTTTGGAACTAAGACCTCTAGATCCACAGAGCATAGGGTCACAGAGACAGGAAGCAAAAAATTTTCAAGTGGGTCTCTAAGGGTAATTGCGAGTAGTGCCACTCCCGTTTCCACCCCTTGATTCCTAGACCTATGAATCCTGGCTATGGGAGAAAGAGTACCATATGTTGGATGGTGGTTTCGAGCATATACAGCCTCCTGAAGAACATTGCCTCAACCATGCCAGGTATTGCCACCTAGCTGGTGCCATAATTGTGCCTTTAGAAGGCCATTCAATGGTTCTATCAAGTCAGCTGCTCAGGATGATGGGGAACATGGTAAGACTAGCAAATTCCTTGAGCATGGGTCCATTGCTGCTCTTCATTTGCTGTGAGTGAGTCCCTTGAGTTGAGGCAATGCTGCATGGGATGCCATGATGATGGATAACGCATTCTGTAAGTCCACAAATGGTAGTTTTGGCAGAAGCATTACGTGCAGAGAAAGCAAATCCATATCCAGCGTACAGGTCTAGTCCAGTGAGAACAAAACACTGCCCTTTCCATGATGGAAGTGGTCTAATGTAATCAACTTACCACCAGGTTTTTGACTGATCACCTTGAGGGATGATGCCATAGCGGGGACACAGCATTGGTCTCTGCTGCTGGCAGATTAGGCACTTAGCAGTGGCTGTGCCAAGTCACGCTTGGTGAGTGGAAGTCCATGTTGCTGAGTCCATACATAACTTCCAGCCCTGCCACCAAGGCCACTTTGTTCATGAGGCCATTGAGCAACGCAGGGAGTGGGTGGGGAAAGCAGATGAGTGGTTTCCACAAGAAGCATCATCCTTTCACTTGATTGTTAAAAACCTCCTCTCTTGAGGTCACCCTTTGGTGAGCATTCACATGGAACACAAGTATCTTCACCTCTTTGGCACATTCAGAGAGGTCTATCAATATGCCTCTTTCTCATATCTTCTTGCCTCCAATTTTCCAGTCATGATCTTTCTGAGTCCCTGACCATCCAGACAAATCATTGGTCACAGCCCATGAAACAGTACACAATTGCACATTTGGCCATTTCTCCTTCCAAGCAAAGTGAACAACCAGGTGCACTGCTGAAAGTTCTGCCCTTTGGAAGGATTTCCCTTCACCACCGTTCTTTAGGGAGGTCCCAGAAAGGGGCTGTAGTACTGTCATTGTCCAGTTTTGAATGGTGCCTGCATATCATACAGAACTATCTGGAAACCAGGCATGGATTTTCTCTTCCTCAGTCAACTGATCATAAGGAACTACCCATGAGGCCATAGGTGCAGACTGAGAGATAGAAGGTAATGTGACAGGCATGGAGACTGTGGGCATTTGGACCACTTCCTCATGCAACTTACTTGTGCCTTCAGATCCTGCTTGCACTAGATCTCATATATACCATTTCCATTTAATGATGGAGTGCTGCTGTGCACGTCCAACTTTATGGCTCTGTGAGTCAGACAAGACCAAGTTCATAATGTACAGCTCAGGCCACACGATGACTTGGTGGCTCAAAGATAAGCACTCAGTCTCTGTTTAGGTCCAGTAACAACCCAAAAGCTGTTTCTCAAAAGGAGAGTAGTTATCTGCAGAGGATGACAGAGCTTTGCTCCAAAATCCTAAGGGTCTCCATTGTGATTCAGCAATAGGTGCCTGCGAAGGACTCCAAACAATATTTTTATCTGCCACTGACACTTCAAACACCATTGGATCAGCAGGATCATATGGCTCAAGTGCAGAGAAACTTGCTTGGCAGCCTGAACCTGTTGCCAAGCCTTCTGTCATTCTGGTCCCCACTCAAAACTAGCAGCTCTTTGAGACACTTGATTAATAGGCCAGGATAACACACCCAAATGAGGAATATGTTGTCTCCAAAATCCAAAGAGACCCCCCAGGTGTTGTGCCTCCTTTTTAGTTGTGGGAGCAGCCAAATGCAATAACTTATCCTTCACTTTAGAAAGAATATCTTGACATGCCCCACACCACCTGACCCCTAGAAATTCCACTGAGGTGGTAGGAGCCTGAATTTTTGTGTGATTAATTCCCTACCCTCCAGCATGCAAATGTTTTACCAGCAAGTCTGGAGTCATTCATACTTCTTCTTTACTGTGTCCAGTCAGCATAATGTCATAAATGTAATGAACCATTGTGATGTCTTGCAGGAAGGGAAAGGCGATCAAGGTCCTTGAGGAGTAAATTATGACATAGGGCTAGAGAATTGATGTAGTCCTGAGATAGAACGCTGAAGGTGTATTGCTGGCCTTACCAGCTGAAGGCAAACTGCTCCTGTGGTCCTTGGTTTTGTCAGGTGAGTGCTGCCACTTGGCTCCTAATACCACAGTGTCTAATCAGCTCCATTGTAGTTAGGTGTCAATTCAGTTAGGGCAGTTCCCACTGTCTAATCTGACTTACATGAAATAACAATCACAGCAGTCTTCAAAGATGTTGGGGCTCCCTTCACAAATTTGTTCCTCACCATTGTGATAAAAGATGTGTCCTCTGGGTACTCCATGTGTGGATCTCTGGGTCTAACCTAATAAATCCACTGTAGTATGCCAATTTTCCTAAGCCTTTGGATACTCCAAGGCAGGTCTAGTACTTCAACTTGATATAGTGTAGGCCACCCTATAATTCATGCTCCAGCGACCCAGCCAATAACCTATTAGATCCTTTCCTAACTTCCGGAGCTGAAACATTGAATGAGGAATGTGTGCTTAGTGGGCCCATATCAATAAACTCAAACTGATCCATCTTTATGTTTCTTGCACAATTATCCCTCATTCTTAATAGTTATTCCCACATATATCCCCCTACGTCTGCTTGCACATATTAGAAAAGTCAAGTGTGTGTAACATACTTCCTCCTGGGTCACAATTTGTACATCACCTTTTGGGGCTCTCTGGGACTTAAGTCTAGTTAGTTGCGGGTCTAAAAGCCAAAATCAGTGATGGGGATATGTTTTGAGAACATTCAGCATTAGGCATCTACCTCAGGTGATGCCCCAGGCACTGACTCAGGCAAAGGCTCTTTTGACACACCTAGGTTTTTGTAGGTTAATCTAATTAGATGGGGGTGGAGGGAGGTAGAGGGGTTAATGGTTTTGCTGGGGAGGGCGGTTTAGCAGACAAATGGGGAGTAATCTCTTCAGATGGGAATCAGAAGGACAGTAGTATTGGCAGGAGTAATTCAACGGAATTTAGACACTCATTGTCTCCAGCATCCTGATTATCTGCCCCTATGTCCCCATCTCAAGTTTCAGAATCTCGTTTCTCCCCAATCAATGCCCTCATTTTAACTTCAGACACCACTGGAGGTTGAGAATTGAGTTGATGTTTAATTCAGCCACTCTTATGATAAGACTTGGGGTTTGGTTTTTGGCAATATCAGCTCTGTTATTACAAGAAATAAGGCTTTCTTTCAAGGTACAAGTGGAAACTTTGAGGTTGTGTATGTGGCACTTGAGCTTTGACTCTGAAGCCCTGAACTCATCTCTTTCTTTCACTACTTTGTTTAGCAAAAGTTAGACCAACCAACCAGCTTCTTTATACTTCTCATTAAGACAAACTTGTAGAAAGATATTGTTTTAGTCATCTGGAGCTGCTGAAGCAGAAACACCGCAAATGCATGGCTTTAACAAAGAGAAATTTATTTCTGTGCAGTAAACTGGGCGAAAAGTTCGAATTTAGGGCATCAGCTCCAGGGGAAGTCTTTCTTTCTCTGTTGGCCTTTTCATCAATCTTCCCCTGAACTGGGAGCTTCTTCGCACAGGGTCCTCAGGTCCAAAGGATGCACTCTGCTCCTGGCACTGCTTTCTTGGGGGTACGAGGTCCTCGCTCTCTGCTCACTTCCCTTTCCTTTTCGTATCTTGAGAGATAAAATGTGGTGCAGACCACACTTCAGGGAAACTGCCTTTATATTGGCTCAGGGATGTGACGTGGATAAGAGTGTTACAATCCCACCCCGATCCTCTTTAAAATAAAATTGCAATCACAAAATGGAGGATAACCACACAATAGTGGGAATCATGGCCTAACCAAGTTGACACATCTTTTTGGGGAACACAATTCAATCCATGACAGATACCAAACAATCATCTAGAGCCTCACCTTTCACCAATACCTGATCTACCACCCACTGCCGTCGATCTACTGGTGGTGATATTTTGCATATTTATATTGCCACCTCATGCCATAGGTTAGCAGTGGGCTCTTTACTACTGGAAGCAGAGTCATCAACATCTTCAAGACTAAACAGACTTGAGAACCAATTTAGAAATTCATTGTTATAATTTTGTCTCTGTAGAACTAATCTTGATCCCAAATATCTTAGGCTGAGTTCTCTAGAGAAGCAAAATAAGTAAAGCGTATAAATATTTATAACCAAACCAAAACCAAACCCACTGCTGTGGAGTCGATTCTGACTCATAGCGACCCTATAGGACAGAGTAGAACTGCTCCATAGAGTTTCCAAGGAGTGCCTAGCAGATTCAAACTGCTGACCTCTTGGTTAGCAGCTATAGCACTTAACGACTACGCCACCAGGGTTTCCATAAATATTTATTGAGAGATTTATATCAAGGAAATGACTCATGCGATTGTAGAAGCTGTAACATCCCAAGTCCATGGGTCAGGATGGAGGCTTCACCTGATTCATGTAGCCGCAGGGGTTGGTGAACCCAAGAGCAGCAAGTCAGACAGCAGAGCTCTT
Source organism: Loxodonta africana (assembly GCF_030014295.1). Classification (NCBI taxonomy): domain Eukaryota; kingdom Metazoa; phylum Chordata; class Mammalia; order Proboscidea; family Elephantidae; genus Loxodonta; species Loxodonta africana. The sequence continues at coordinate 77,949,778 of NC_087345.1, read as the reverse complement.
GCTTACAGGCTGTAAACATCAATGAATCCCAAGACTGGCAGGCAAAATGGCAGGTAAGCTGCTAGCTTAAGTTCCTAGAACCAGAGGTCAGAAGAACAGAATCCAGAGACAGGAAAAGCCCAGGAGCCTTGCCAGAGAGTCCACTTAAATTTGATGCAGTCCACACTCCAAGGAAACTCCTTTTCAACTGGTTGGCTCCTCATAGTAGATCCCATCACAGAGGTGATAACATTACATCAAATCTCATCATGGAAGTTGATTGCATCACCATATGACTGCCAAACCACTGAGAATCATGGCCCAGCCAAGTTGGCACACAATCTTAATGATCACAGGAAGTCAGAAAAAGTCTTTCTGAGAAGATTATGGAGTTAAGCTCCACTGTTTAACTAATATTAATTGAGAGACAGCATAATACTGATTATTGTTGTAGTTGTTAGGTGCCATCAAGCCTGTTCCGACCCATAGCAACCTTATGCACAACAGAACGAAACACTGCCCAGTCCTGACCCATCCTTACAATAGTTGTTATGCTTGAGCTCATTGTTGCAGCCACTGTGTCAATCCACCTCGTTGAGGGTCTTCCTCTTTTCCGCTGACCCTGTACTCTGCCAAGCATGATGTCCTTCTCCAGGGACTCATCCCTCCTGACAACATGTCCAAAGTATGTAAGATGTAGTCGTGCCATCCTTGCCTCTAAGGAGTATTCTGGCTGCACTTCTTCCAAGACAGATTTGTTCATTCTTTTGGTAGTCCATGGTATGTATATTCAATATTCTTTGCCAACACCACAATTCAAAGGCATCAACTCTTCTTTGGTCTTTCTTATTCACTGTCCAGCTTTCACATGCATATGATGCAATTGAAAATACCGTGGCTTGGGTCAGGTGCACCTTAGTCTTCAGGGTGACATCTTTACTCTTCAACACTTTGAAGAGGTCCTTTGCAGCAGATTTGCCCAATGCAATGCGTCTTTTGATTTCTTGACTGCTGCTTCCATGGCTGGTGATTGTGGATCCAAGTAAAATGAAATCTTTGTCAACTTCAATCTTTTCTCCATTTATCATGATGTTGCTTATTGATCCAGTTGTGAGGATTTTTGTTTTCTTTATGTTGAGGTGCAATCCATACTGAAGGCTGTGGTCTTTGATCTTCATTAGTAAGTGCTTCAAGTCCTCTTCTCTTTCAGCAAGCAAGCTTGTGTCATCTGCATAACATAGGTTGTTAATGAGCCTTCCTCCAATCCTGATGCCCCATTCTTCTTCATATAGTCCACCTTCTTGTCTTATTTGCTCAGCATACAGATTGAATAGGTATGGTGAAAGAATACAACCCTGATGCACACCTTTCCTGACTTTAAACCAATCAGTATTCCCTTGTTCTGTCCGAACAACTGCCTCTTGATCTATGTAAATGTTCCTCATGAGCACAATTTAGTGTTCTGGAATTTCCATTCCTCTCAATGTTATACATAATTTGTTATGATCCACACAGTCGAATGTCTTTGCATAGTCAATAAAACACAGGTAAACATACTTCTGGTATTCTCTGCTTTCAGCCAGGATCCATCTGACATCAGCAATGATATCCCTGGTTCCACATCCTCTTCTGAAACTGGCCTGAATTTCTGGGAGTTTCCTGTCGATATACTGCTGCAGCCGTTTTTGAATGATCTTCAGCAAAATTTTGCTTGTGTGTGATATTAGTGATATTGTTCTATAATTTCCACATTTGGTTGGATCACCTTTCTTGGGAATAGCCATAAATATGGATCTCTTCCAGTCAGTTGGCCAGGAAGCTGTCTTCCATATTTCTTGGCATAGATGAGTGAGCACCTCCAGTGCTGCATCTGCTTATTGAAACATCTCAATTGATATTCCATCAATTCCTGGAGCCTTGTTTTTCACCAGTGCCTTCAGAGTGGCTTGGACTTCTTCCTTCGGTACCATTGGTCCCTGATCATATGCCACCTCTTGAAATGGTTGAACATCGACTAATTCTTTTTGGTATAATGACTCTGTTTATTCCCCCCATCTTGTTTTGATGCTTTCTACGTCGTTTAATATTTTCCTCATAGAATCCTTCACTATTGCAACTCGAGGCTTGAATTTTTTCTTCAGTTCTTTCAGCTTGAGAAACGCTGAGCATGTTCTTCCGTTTTGGTTTTCCATCTCCATTTCTTTGCACATGTCTTTATAATACTTTCCTTTGTCTTCTCAAGATCCCCTTTGAAATCTTCTGTTCAGTTCTTTGACTTCATCAATTCTTCCTTTTGCTTTAGCTGCTCGACGTTCAACAGCAAGTTTCAGAGTCTCCTCTGACATACATCTTGATCTTTTCTTTCGTTCCTGTCTTTTCAATGACCTCTTGCTTTCTTCATGTATGATGTCCTTGATGCCGTTCCACAACTTGTCTGGTCTTCTTCGGTCACTAGTGTTCAGTGCGTCAAATCTGTTCTTCAGACAGTCTCTAAATTCAGGTGGGATATACTCAAGGTCATATTTTGTCTCTCCTGGACCTGCTCTGATTTTCTTCAGTTTCAGCTTGAACTTGCATATGAGCCATTGATGGTCTGTTCCATAGTCGGTCCCTAGCCTTGTTCTGACCGGTGATACTGAGCTTTTCCATCATCTCTTTCCACAGATGTAGACAATTTGATTTCTGTGTGCTCCATCTGGTGAGGTCCATGTGTATAGTCGCCGTTTGTGTTGGTGAAAGAAGGTATTTGCAATGAAGAAGTCGTTGGTCTTGCAAAATTCTATCGTTTGATCTCTGGCATTGTTTCTATCACAAAGGCCATATTTTCCAACTACAGATCCTTCTTCGTTTCCAGCTTTTGCATTCCAATCACCAGTAATTATCAATGCATCTTGATTTGCACATTCCAACAGTTTCAGACTGCAGCAGCTGATAAAAATGTTCTATTTCTTCATCTTTGACCCTAGTGGTTGGTGTGTACATTTGAATAATAGTCGTATTAACTGGTCTTCCTTGTAGGCATATGGATATTATCCTATCACTGACAGTTGATTAGATACAGTTTTATACCCAATACTTTTTGGGAAATATTGGTTTAAAGAACGCATACTTTAAATGCATACCAGAATAAAAAAAAAAATGGGCCCATGAAATTGTTTACCAAGTTTTCACCCAATCTTCTGGAGAGTCGTTCTCCACGTGCAATCATTTATAGGAGTAGTGTAGAGGTGGGAAGCTTTAGATATGCAGAGATGTACAAGGTCCCTTCAACCATCATTTTCTATGACTATGAGATTAACCCAAACCCATTGCCGATGAGTCAATTCTGACTCATAGCAACCCTGTAGCACAGAGTAGACCTGCCTCATAGTTTTGAAGGCTGCAAATCTTTATGGAAGCAGACTGCCACATCTTTCTCTTGTGGAGTAGCTGGTGGGTTTGAACTGCCGACCTTTCAGTAAGCAGCTGAGCACTTAGCCATTGTGTCACCAGGGCTGCTGACTATGAGGTTACTAAACTTAAAACAACATGAATTTAAGCATTTGAGAATTTTTTTTAGACAATAATGTAAACATTCTTTGTTTCAGTTCTCTTTCTTTTTCTCTTTTAAAGAGTTTAGAACAGCGGCTGGCCCTCAGTAAATAATGGTTATGATTATTATTTTAATTTTCATGTTTTTCTCTCTCTATCTCTTTCTCACACATGCAAATGCATGTGTATGCCACTTTTTGCTGTTATTTGTTTTTTTTATCAACTGTGCCTGCCCTAAGGTCTCCAAAGCCTACTATTTCTATTTAATGAGGTTTGTGTGTACGTACTTCATGTCACATGATTCCTTCCCCTTGAATTCTACCTTGCCTTTCTTAAGAACACCCACAAACCAAATGAATAACCAAAGGAAAGTGATAGAAAATATGGGAGCTTGAAGGAAATTTCCTAGTTTGACTAGTTGTCTTACAGTGTTGTCTATTAACTTTAAATTATAAAATGCTAGAACTTAGGACCTGTATACATCATTTTTTATTTTTATTTCTGTTCTACAACAATGTTTGCTGTGGATACTCAATACATGCTAGTTTTCATGCTTAAGTGGGACTTGCCACCTGGTTATGAGGCACTATGCCTGATTTTGCCAATTAGTGAAGACTTTGACCCACTAATTATAGTCCTAGGGTTCCTGTGCACATTATCACAGCAGAGAAAAGAACCAAGTGCCTTATAAAAAACAAGTTGCTAAATGTGCCAAAAGGAAGTGCCCCCAGGTTAGTTAGCATTGGTTTATGTCAGCTAGAAGGCGTTTTTTTTTCTTCAATTTATACCTTTCCACAAAGACAAAAATATTTTTTTCTGCTGAACAAAGTTCCAATTTTATGGTAACATAAGTAGCAAAAAAAATTTTTTTTTTTAAGTAGCAAAACCATTGGTAAGAAATAGTTGATTAATAGAGTTGTGCCTACTAAATGTGCATGATTGAGATGTCAACTAGCCGTAAATTACAAACCATGATTTTGTATCTGATGAATCTGAACATGTCTCTTACAATTCCACATTGGACTCTCTTATTTTCCCACCACACCAGCATCCAGGTGTAACAGACATGCTGGGGAAATCTAGATGACACCAAAGCTTCCACATGAAAAATTTCAATCAGTAATTCAAATATTTAGTTAACTTGATACCAAACATCTGGACACTTAGAAACCTCCAGATGACTGGCAGAAGTGTTTGTTTCGTTCATCTGTCTTGTTGTTTTGGGGATATACTGATTAACTTTCTTCCCAGCCTATAAATTTGTTTCTTCTACCCTAAAGGAGAGCCGAAGGATTGGGTGAGAAAAATTAAACAAATTTCTTCCTTTCTTCAACCATCGTTAAGTTGAACAGTATGAGAGATTCTGAATTTTAACAATGTGTAGCTTCCAGTGTAGCTGGTGCATGTAGCTTTGCCAACATGTTTGGCTCACTTTCACCTGATTTCCCTGAGCACGTAGTTCCCCCACATTTTCCAAAACTTTATGAGCCTTCTGTAATTTATTAACCCTAGCTCTCCTGCATAGAAGTGCATTCCTTTCAGAGTCCCACCTGAAGGGGGTTCTCTCTGAGAATGAAGGAAGTGAGCCAAAGAAGCACATTTGTAGCTTTTACACATCCCATTTTCAAGGGCAACAGGAATCACATGAATTGCCTAAGAGCATCTAAGCCTTACTATATTTAAGAGTCATAAGTGTATCCAGTCAGCCTTATTTCATTTATGAAATATATTTTTTGTGCAATTTCAGGAACATAATTTATCATTATTTCTCTTATGTTGCAGAGAAAGAAAAAGGCCAACAGATCATCACTTCAAGAATCAAAATCGGCAGATATAATAATAGAGCCTTTGGTTACTGTTAAGAAGAATCAGAATATCAGGAAATGGTAAGAAGTATTATTTTTGTGGCCCGGTTCCTCATGGGTATATTTAAATTTTGAGGGTCAGAGATCTGAATCTAAATCCTGTTTCAAATCCCTGGAGCTTCCTCTAAAGGCACAGATTTAATCTCCTGAGAAATCATATGGGGGTGACAATTTCCACAAAACCTGTGAAAATCTGATTTCCTCTTAGGCATCCTTAACCTGTATAGGATAATACCTAGAAAGTACTGTGGAGCGTGAACTCTATGCACAATAAATTAAAAGAAATTCAATGTCTGCATTTTATTTTAGTTTGTCTTTATGGTATAAAGGTAAATAGTATAAAATGATTTTCTCTTAAGTTATTGACAATATCAAGAAAATGTTCAAGACTGCATGTTTTGCTGCTATACTGAGATTTCTAATAAAGATTAATAAGTGTTTCTGTTACATTTTAAAGGACCTTGATATAGTATCCATTAAAATAAAAACCCAACCCATTGCTGTTGAGTCGAATTCAACTCCCAGCGACTCTATAGGACTGGGTAGAACTGCCCCACGGGATATCCAAGGCTGTAAATTTTTATGGAAGCAGACTGCCACATCTTTCTCCCACAGAGGCTCTGGTGGGTTTGAACCACTGACCTTTTGTTTAGCTGTTGAACACTTAACCACTGCACCACCAGGGCTCTTTACATTAAAGTAGAGGAAATTAGTTCTGAAATATTATTATGTTTAATTGTGCATTAACCATCTCCTGTCTTCTGACCTCTGCTCATGATTCTTCCCTGTTTCCCTAGACCACAGTGTGCTGGTTTTTCTCATTTCTTGAGCCTGTCATGTGGCTCATTCAACTCAATATGCTTTTCCCAAAATCTGCTGCGGAGATTAGGCCATGAGAATGTATTGCCATCATTTCACATGTCAATCTTAAATGTCAGTTTTCCACCCAGTTTCATACAATTGGAATAGTCTCTATATGTCATAGGATGTCTTAAAGCTGGAAAACTTTCTGTATTTTCTGGTCAACTTAATATTGTAGCAACAACTTTCCTAATTAAATTTGTAATTCTTATTATACAGAATAGTAATTCCTTTCAATAATACTAAAATTATTTGGTTCAAATTTCAAAATCTAGCATTTTTTAGTTGATTTTAGGATTTACTGTTCAATTTCCTGTTTATATATGACTATGATTTGATTTTTTAATCTACAAACATAAAAACATCCCTTAATATAACTAAGCAAATTAATAAATGATATGAATAATTTCCAGAATAAGAAATACAAATTACCAGTAAATATATTAAAAGTTGCTCAGCCTTCTTTAATATTAGAAATTCAAATCAAAATGGAGCAGTATTTTTTCATCTATCCATATTACCAAGAGTTAAAAAATAGATTACCAAATGTTTGCAAGAGTGTTGAGAAGCAGAAATTCCTAAGTAATTTTAGTGGGAGTGTAGTTGATATAACTCTTTCAGGAATCATCAATTATGTGTTAAATTTTTAGATACCCATATATTATGTTTCAGAAAGTACACTTTTAAAAGTTTATCTTTCTAAAAATTAAAAAAAAATGCTAGTTTTAGTCGCACAAATACCTTAAAATTATGTGTGCAACATATTTAGTGCCATTAGCAAACCCATTGCCATCAAGTCTCTCCTGACTCATAGCGACCCTATAAAAACCAAAAATAAAAACCAAAAATCCCAGACTAATTGCAACTGAGTGAATTCCAACTCATAGCAACACTATAGGACAGGGTAGAATTGCCCCTTAGGGTTTTCAAGGCCGTAATCTTTACAGAAGCAGATTGCCACATTTTTATCCCACAGAGCAACTGGTGGGTTCAAATCCCTGACCTTTTGGTTAGCAGCTGAGTTAGGGTTCAGCCATCTGAGCTTCTATCAATAGAGAATTGGCTAAATTATCACCCATTGGAATACTCTGCTATTGTGGAGTATGTAGATGTTTAGAGACATTATGTAGATTTGTATGTGCTCATAGGGATAACCCAGTAAAACCCAGTGCCGTCGAGTCGATTCCGACTCATAGCGACCCTATAGGACAGAGTAGAACTGCCCCATAGAGATAGTTGTCCACTATTTTCTGCACGGTTAAAAATGGTAGTTATCTCAGTTATCTAGTACTGCTATAACAGAAATATCACAAGTGGGTGGCTTTAACAGAGAGAAATTTATTCTCTCGCAGGTTAAGAGGCTAGAAGTCCGAATTCAGGGTGTCAGCTCCAGGGTAAGGCGTTCAGACACTGTCGGCTCTGGGGAAAGGTGCTTGTCATCAATCTTCCCTGGTCTAGAAGCTTCTCATGTGCAGGGACCCTGGGTCCAAAGGACGTGCTCTGTTCCCGGCACTGCTTTCTTGGTGGTATGAGGTCTCCATGTCTCTCTGCTCACTTCTCACTTTTATATTTCAAAAGAGATTGACTTAAAACACAACCTAATCTTGTAGATTGAATCCTGCCTCATTAACATAACTGCCCTTAATCCCACCTCATTAACATCATGTTGTTATTTTTGCTGTTATGTGCCGTCAAGTCAGTTCCAACTCATAGCGACCCTATGAACAATAGAATAAAACACTGCCTGGTCCTATGCCATCCTCACAATTATTGTTATGTTTGAGCCCATTGTTGCAGCCACTGTGTCAATCCATCTCGTTGACAGTCTTCCTCCTTTTCACTCACCCTCTACTTTACCAAGCATGATGTCCTTCTCCGGGTACTGGCCCCAACTGATAACATGTCCAAAGTATGTGAGACGAAGTCTCGTCATCCTCAAGATTCTAAGGAGCATTCTGGCTGTACTTCTTCCAAGACAGATTTGTTCATTCTTTTGTCTGTCCATGGTATATTCAGCATTCTTCACTAACACCATAATTCAAAAGCATCAATTTTTCTTTGATCTTCTTTATTCATTGCCCAGCTTTCACATGCATATGAGGCCATTGAAAACACTTTGACTTGGTTCAGGAGCACCTTAGTCCTTAAAGTGACGTCTTTGCTTTTGAAGACTTCAAAGAGGTCTTTTGCAGCAGATTTACCCAACGCAACAAGTCCTTTGTTTTCTTGACTGCTGCTGCCATGGGTGTTGATTGTGGAGCTAAGTAAAATGAAATCCTTGACGACTTCCATCTTTCCTCTGTTTTGCATGATGTTGTTATTGGCCCAATTGTGAGGATTTTTGTTTTCTTTATGTTGAAAGGGAATTCATACTGAAGGCTGTGGTCTTTGACCTTCATCAGTAAGTGCTTCAAGTCCTCTTCACTTTCAGCAAGCAAGGTTGTGTCATCTCCATATGGCAGGTGGTTCATGAGTCTTCCTCCAGACTTGATGCATCATAGAGGTAGGATTTACAACACAGAGGAAAATCACATCAGATGACAAAATGGTGGTCAGTCATACAATACTGGGAATCATGGACTAGCCAAGGTGACGCACATTTTTTTGGGTACACAATTCAATCTGTAACAGTAGTTCCAAAAATCATCTATCTATCTGTGTCTATCTGTCTGTCTGCCTACCTGCCTATATCTATCTACCTATCTATCTATCATCTATCTATCTATCTGTCTGTCTATCTATCTATCATCTATCTATCTATCTATCTATCTATCTATCTATCTATCTATCTATCTATCTATCTATCTATCATCTATCTATCTTTCTATCTATCTTTCTATCTATCATCTCTCTATCATCTATCTATCTGTCTGTCTGTCATCTATCTAATCTATCTACCTATCATCTATCTCTATCTCTCTCTCTATCAATCATCTATCTATCTATCTAATCATCTATCAATCTATTGATCTATCAGTCTATCTATCACTCCATGTGTGTAAGCTATATACTCAAAGTTCCTAAATTTTTCTAAATTTTGTTTTATTATTTTCCACTGTGAGGCCAGGGAGATATTTACTTTTTACTTTATAACATTTTGTTACTTTTGAATTTGTTTTCGTAAAACAAAAATATAAAAGGGATAAAGTAGAATAAATGCTTAAAATTTTATTTTTACAACTAGTGCCAATTTAACATATGGTGTGTTTTGAGCACCAGCAAAAATATGTCCATTACATAGCTGAGAATAGTAACAGTGAGGCTGTGCTGGAAGAAATAAGTTTGAGAATTATTAGCCATGGGTTAGGATAAAGCCACTTATGGTAAATGTACACACTGAGAAAAGCAAATAGACTGAGAGCATCAGCATTTAAGGAGTGGATGCAACAAAGGAGACAGGAAAAAAGAACCTGACATTCAGTAAGCATTCAATACAATTTGTGGAGTAAGTAAATGAAGGAGAAATTAAAAGGTTAGCACAGAAAACCAGGAAAGAAAGTTGCATCTGATGTCAAGAAGGAAGACATTTTCTGGAAGGGAGGGTCAATAGGTTTAAGGATTGCAGAAAGATTAATTAAGGTAAACACAAAAACACATCCATTGAGTTTGACAGCAATCATTTCATTGGAAATAATCGTGCCATGTTGAGGAGAAAATGAATAACGAAGAATTGAGGACAGTGAGTTGGACACTGTTTTCAAGAATGATGGTGAAGGGAAAGATAAGAACTAGTACCTATAGCAGAGCAGGGCCTAAGTTATGTTTTAAGACTCGCATGGTTAGACCTGAGTCAGGTGGACTGAGTGTATTCTGAGATAACATTTGAAAAGGAAGCAAAACTTGATAACCAATATTCATAAGGACTCATGTAAATAAGTAGTGTTATTTGCTCTTAAGTTCTGCCTACATATCACCTTCAAGTGTAAGGTTAATGCTATATATGCTTAAATACTTCATGAGTTTTTTTTTTTTTTTAATGATGGAAAATAAAATAACCCTGTGTTCTATGAGACACATATTTTCATTAGATGGCATCATCAAAACGTAGTAGTGTAATATGCTTGAAGCTGTGGACTTGAAACAGGTCAGTGAGCAGAAGAGAGCACTGGAGTAATACAGTCGTTTTGGTTTCACGTTGGGAGGTCCATTCTCACAGGATGTGATTTTATGTTTAAAAATGGAATGGTTTGAAATCAACTCTACTGCATGGAAGGAGAAAGGAGCACAGCATACCAGGAACATATTTTGCAAATGCTTTCTTAAACCAAAGCCCGTGTGGGGGAGAGGAGGAAAGATAATGAACTCTCAGTTGAACACATTTTTCCCTCACTGTGTGTAAGACAGAATTTTTTTTAAATGCAAATGAGAATAATATTTCTCCTGGTTACAACATGGAGGTCATGTTGGATCAGATGATTTATGGAATTGTTAGTAACCCTATGTGATTAGGATTGGCCCTACCTTTCTTCTTTCTGCCTTTTTGCATTGTGCTTTCTCCATTTACCATTTTTGTCTTCAAGTCTGTACACATGAAAAATGGACTAATGTACTTGGCACCAGGGAAATCAGAGAATTTATATCAAATTAAAAAAAATCTGAATATCTTTTTAATTAATATGATTTATTAGATTTGAAACTAGATAACAAATCCCTCTGGAGTTTCTCTGTAGCTGTCTCATTACAGATTTAATTATTGAATCCCTTTACTACATACTCCTAGTTAATTTTTCTTGAATCTTTTTTTATTGTAGTAAAATATATGTAAGGGAATTTGCCATTTTAACCATTTTCAAGCATATAATTCCGTGGCATTACATAGATTCACAATGTTGTGCAACCATTGGGGTCCAGTAGCACAGTCATTATTTCCTTTTGAAGCCTCTTCGGAAGCACAGTTAATGTACACATTTCTAGTAGCCTTCTGTCCATGATGATAGAAGATTCTGTACAGGTTCCCTCACTTCTTTTGGATCCTGCGCCAGAATTGCCTAAGTCCGTAATTCTACCAACAGTCTCTTCCAGGAAATCTAGGCTTTTACTATCAAGTGTCTCAAAACTCCTCCAGCCTCAATCTATTACCCAGTTACAAAGCTACTTTCACATTTTTAGGTGTTTGTTAGAGCAGCATTCTCACTCTCTAGTACCAAATTCTGTCTTTATCTCCTAGGGCTGCCCTAAAAAAAAACCCCAAAAAACACAAAGTGGTTGGCTTCAAAGAACAGTAATTTGTTTTCTCACAAATCTGGAGGCTAACAGTTGAAATTCAGGGCTTCAGCTATTATCAGGAGGGATCAGTCCCTGGAGAAGGACATCATGCTTGGTAAAGCAGAAGGTCAGCGAAAAAGAAGACCCTCAATGAGATGGATTGACGCAGTGCCTGTGACAATGGGCTCCAGCATAGCAACAATTGTGAGGATGGAGCAGGACCAGGCAATGTTTTGTTCTGTTGTACGTAGGGTCCCTATGAGTTGGAACTGACTCGATGGCACCTAACAACAAGGGCTTTAAGAGGACAACTATTTCATGCCTCTCTCCTAGCTTCTAGTGGCTGACGGCAATCCTTGGTGTTCCTCTGTTGCTTGTAGCTATATTGTCACATGGCATTTTCCTTGAGTGTGACTGTTACCTAATCTCTTGTCCCCTTTTATAAGATACACTCAGGAGGAATTAGGATTAGGACTCACCCTAAGATTAGGACCTACAGTATGACATCATTTAATTTAACTGATAACAAAAGAAAATCCCTATTTCCAAACAAGGTCACAGATACACAGATACAGGGGTAAGAACTTCAACATGTATGTTCTACTCATAATAGAATGCTGTCCGTTAGAGAGTTTTCCCTCCTTTTCTATTTTTTTTGGAAAAGATTAGTGTTAATTTTTTTAAAAGTTTGGTAGAATTCACCAGTGAAGTCTTTGGGCCCTGGATTTTTCTTTGTTGGAAAAACTTTGATTACTGATTCAATCTTACAGGTCTGTGATGTCTTCTATTTCTTTTCAAGTAATTTTACATAATTTATGTGTTTCTAGTAATGTCAATTTCCTCTAGATTATCAAATTTATTGGCATATAATTGTTCATAATATTCTATTATGATCCTTTTATTTTTGTAAGGTTAGTAGTAATGTCCTCACTTTCATCTCTGATTTTAGTTATTTGTGTCTTCTCTCTTCTTTCCTTTGTCAGACTAGCTAAGAATTTGTCAATTTTGTTGATTTTTTTAAAGAACCAACTTCCAGTTGCACTGATTCTATTGTTTTACTATTCTCTCATTTTTCTAAATTCTGATTTTATTTCCTTCCTTCTGCTATCTTTGATTTTAGTTTTCTCTGCTTTTTCTGCTTCCTTGAAGTGTAAAATTTGATTATTGATTTAAGGTCTTTCTTTTTTTTTAACTTAGGTGTTTAAAGCTACACATTTCCCTCTTGATACACCTTTGCTGTATCCCATAGATTTTGGTGTGTAGTGTGTTTGTTTTCATTTGTCTCTAGGTATTTTCTAATTTGTCTCGTGATTTCTTCTCTGCTGCATTAGTTACTTAAAAGTGTGTCGTTTAATATCCACACATTTGTGAATTTTCCAGTTTTCTTTCATTCTGTTGTGGTTGAACAAGAATACCTTGTATGATTTCAATCTTTTTAAGTTCATTGAGACTTGTTTTGTACCCTAACATATGACCTATCCTGGGGAATGATCCATATGCACTGGAGAAGAATGTATATTCTGCTGTGGTTGGGTAGAGTGTTCTATACATGTCTATTAGGGTTAGATGGTTTGCAGTATTGTTCAAGTCCTCTAACTTTTTACTCATCTTCTGCCTACATGTCCTATTCATTATTAATAGTTATGTATTGAATTCTCCAACTATTACTGTAGAGTTGTTTCTCCCTTCAAATCTGTAAATGTTTGCTTCATGTTATGGAACACCTGTGCTTATAATTGTTATATCTTCTTGATAAATTGACCCTTTTATTAAATATATCATGTCCTTTTTTATGTATTATAACTTTTTTTTTAAACTTATAGTCTGTTTTGACTGATATTAGTACGGCCACCTTAGCTTTCTTTCGGTTACTATTTGCATGTTGCTGTAAGTACCTTATCAGGGATATGTTTTGCAAATATTTTTCCTAGTCTATGTCTCGTCTTTTTATTTTCATAGAAATGCCCTTCATGGAGTAGAAGTTTTTAACTTTTTTTCTAACAATTTTTTTTCTCGTGGTGAAATATACATAACAAAACAGTTGCTATTTCAACAATTTTTATGTGTACAATTCTGTGACATTATTTATGTTCTCCACTCTTTGTTTCTACATTTTTTTCATCATTTTTAACAGAAACTCAGTAACCCTTAAGCCCTACTTTCCCATTGCCCCTCGCACTCACCCCTGGTAACTACTAATAAACTTTGGTCTCTGTGCATTTGCCTATTCTGGGTATTTCAAATAAGTGGATTCATGTAAGATTTGTCCCTTTTTTTAACTCATTTCACTAAAGCATAATTGTTTCAGGGCTTATCCATGTCGTAGCATGTATCAGGACTTAATTTCTTTTATTGGATGAAAAATATTCCATTGTATGTATATACCATATTTTGTTTTTCTATTCATCTGTTGGTGGTCACTTGGAATGTTTCCACCTTTTGGCTATTGTGAATAGTGCTGCTGTAAATGTTGGTGTACAAGTATCTATTTGAGACTCTGCTTTCTGTTCTTTTGGGTATATGCCTAGTAGTGGAATTGCTGGGTCATGTGGTAATTCTGTGTTTAACTTTGTGAGGAGCTGCCATACTGTTTTCCACAGTGCTGCACCATTTTACAATCCCAACAGCTATGTGTGAGGATTCCAATTTCTCACATCCTTGCCAACACTTGTCATTTTCCATTTTTCTGATAATAGCCATTCTAGTGCGGGTGAAATGCACTCATTGAGGTTTGGTTTTCATTTCCCCAATGACTAATGATGCTGAGCATCTTTTCATGTGCTCGTTGGCCATTTGTATGTCTTCTTTGGTAAAAAGTCTATTCAAGTCCTTTGTCCGTTTTTTAATCAGGTTGTTTGTCTTTTGTTGTTGAGTTGTAGTTCTTTATATATTCTGAGACCCACTTTTAAACAATCTAAATTAATAAATCAATAACATTTGAAATACCTTTTGGAAAAGAACATGTCAGGCAATAAATATACCATCAAATTTAAAACATCTTTGTAAACATGACTTACCACGATTAAGATAAAACCCAAACCCAGTGCTGTTGAGTTGATTCTGACTCATAGTGACCCTATAGGACAGAGTAGAACTGCCCCATAGAGTTTCCAAGGAGCACCTGGCAGATTTGAACTGCCAACCCTTTGGTTAGCAGCCATAGCACCTAACCACTACGCCACCAGGGTTTCCACGATTAAGATAGAAGTTTTTAATTTTAATAAAGTCCTGCATATCAATTTTATCTCTGATGGATTGTGCTTTGGATGTTGTATTTAAAAACTCATTGTTAAATGTAGGTTTCAAAGGGTGGCTCAAAAGACAAAGTAAAGTATTATAATGACATATGCAAAGATCTGGGATTAGAAAACCAAAAGAGAAGAACACACTCGGCACTTCTCAGGCTGAAAGAACTGAACAAAAAATTCAAACCTTGAGTTGCAATATTGAAGGATTCTATGGGCAAAATACTGAATGATGCAGGAAGCATCAAAAGAAGATGGAAGAATCACACAGAGTCACTGTACCAAAAAAGGAATTGTTGATGTTCAATCATTTCAGGAATTAGAATATGATCAAGAACTGATGGTACGGAAGGAAGAAGTCCAAGATGCACTGAAGGCATTGGCAAAAAACAAGGATCCATGAATTGATGAAATACCAATTGTCTTAGGCAGAGTTCCCTAGAGAAGCAAAGCTAGTAAAGACTATAAATACATATAGACAGAGAGAGATTTATATCAAGAAATTGGCTCATGTGTTTGTAAAGGCTGGAATGTCCCAGTCTGTGATTCAGAATAGAGGCTTCTCCTGATTCACGTAGCCACAGGAGCTGGCGAACCCAAGATTGGCAGGTCAGAGAGTAGGGCTATTGCTCACAGGCTGCGAAGATCAATGAATCCCAAGATTGGCAGGGAGGACAACAGGTAAACTGCTAGTTCAAGTCCCAAGAACTAGACGTCAGACAAACAGGAGCCGGCTTCAGGATCCAGCACAAGTGAAAAACTCCCAAGCCTTGTCAGAATGTCCACTTATATTCGATGCAGGCCACACGCCCAAGGAAACTGTCTTTCAACTGATTGGTTACTCACAGCAGATCCCATCATGGGGTGATCGCATATCAAATCTCACAGGGAAGCGATCGCATTATTTGACTGTGAAAACACTGAGAGTCATGGCCCAGCCAAGTTTGCCACAATCTTAACCATCACACCAATTGAGATGTTTTGACCAATGGAGGCAGCATTAGAAGTGCTCACTCATCTATGCCAAGAAATTTGGAAGGGAGCTACTTGGCCAACTGACTGGAAGAGACACATATTTTTGCCTATTTCAAAGAAAGATCCAACTGAATGCAGAAATTATTGAACAATATCATTAATACCACACACAAGTAAAATTTTGCTGAAGATCATTCAAAAGCAATTGCAGTAGTACCTCAAAGGGAACAGTCAGAAATTCAAACCTGATTCAGAAGAGGACTTGAAACTAGGGATATCATTGCTGATGTCAGATGGATCTTGGCTGAAAGCCAAGAATACCAGAAAGATGTTTATCTGTGTTTTATTGACTATGCAAAGCCATTTGACTATGTGGATCATAACAAATTATGGATAACACCACAAAGAATTGGAGTTCCAGAACACTTAATTATGCTCATGAAGAACCTGTACATAGACCAAGAGGCAGTGGTTCAAACAGAACAAGGGGATACTGCATGGTTTAAAGTCAAGAAAGGTATGTGTCAGGATTGTGTCCTTTCCTCATATTTATTCAATCTGTATGCTGAGCAAATAATCTGAGAAGCTGGGCTATATGAAGAAGGATGAGGCATCAAGATTGGAGGAAAATTCATTAGCAATCTGTGTTATGCAGATGGCACAACCTTGCTTGCTGAAAGTGAAGAGGACTTGAAGCACTTACTGATGAAGATCAAAGACTACAGCCTTTAGTAGTCAAGGATCAGTTGACTGTATTTGTGTTTTTTTTTTTTATTTCTGGGCTATCTATTGTGTTCCGTTGATCTATTTGTCTATGATTTTGCCAATACTACGCTGTCTCTATTACTGTAGTCTTAAAGTTGGATATTGTCAGTCCTCTGACTTTCTTCTTCCTCCTCAGTCTCGCCTTCATTTTTGTCTATGTATTGGCTAATGTGGGTCTTTTGCCTTAAAATATAAACTTTAGGACCAGTTTGTTGATATCTACAAAATATCTTGCTGGAATTTTTATTGCAATTGCATTGAAATTGTAGATCAAGTTGAGAAGAAAAGACATATTAACAATATTACTAGTTAATTTTTGATATATACCCCAACAATTTTAAAAGTAGAGTTGATTTTTTTTTTTTTTAATCTTAAGAGGTTTTATGGTACCCAGCTTCCTTATGTCTCATCTAAAAATGGTCAATTCAGGTAGAGAAATATTACATTATAAAATGGTTATATTAAATAACCAAATATTTCTCTATAAACCACAAGTAAAAAAGCTGAGGGGCTAGTAATTTTATTTTTCCCAAATAATGTCAACTGGAAAAAATTTCTTTTGAAATAACTTTAGCAGTTCCCAGCTTCCTTATATAGGTAATGGTACTGGTCCTTTCCCTGGTGTTAAAAAAAAATTTGTACACTTTTTCCAGAATTACAGAAACAGAATTAAATTTGTATTTTAATCTTAACCCTGGCCTGGTCCTAACATTTTATTTAATAACTTCATATAATGGAATCTAGGACTGACAATTTCATAGTACTAACTCAAAATGACATTGTATCAATTTGACTATTTTTTTAAGAACACTATTTGTATAACATTTATACATATGTTTCAGGATCAGCACTTGGTAAGTTTTCACCCACTCTTAAAATCAAGCTCAAGGTCAACTGCTTCATTCTATATTGATTTTTCTACCTCTTGATGTGCCATACCATTTATTAGCTCTTTCATAAATTTTCACACTCAATTATATATCAGAACTTATTTTTATTTGATTGAAAATATGTCCCAATGAGAAAGTAAACTTGTCTTAGGCTGGATTCTCTAGAGAAGCAAAACCAGTGAAGCATATAGGTAGATAGATAGATAGGTAGATAGTTGAACGGATGGACAGATGGACGGATGGATAGATGGATGGACAGATGGATAGATAGATAAATAGATAGAAGATAGATAGATAGATAGATGATAGATAGATATAGGGAAAGAAAGATTGATTTATCTCAAGGAAATGGTTCATATGTTTGTAGAAGCTGGCAAGTCCCAAGTCCATGGGTCAGGCATCAGGCTGGAGGCTTCTCCTCACTCATGTAGCTCCAGGGGCTGATGAATCCAAGGTCAGCTGGTTAGATGGCAGACTGCTAGTTCACAGGCTGTGGAGGCTAATGAATCTCAAGATTGGCAGGCAATACATTAGGCTGCTGGCTCAAATCTCAATGCCCAGAGTTCAGATGATGACAAGACTGTTGCTAGATCCAGAGTAAGTAAGTGAGCTTTCCCAGAAAGTCCATACACCTCCAAGGAAAGTCCTCTTACAACTGATTG
This sequence comes from Loxodonta africana, assembly GCF_030014295.1. Classification (NCBI taxonomy): domain Eukaryota; kingdom Metazoa; phylum Chordata; class Mammalia; order Proboscidea; family Elephantidae; genus Loxodonta; species Loxodonta africana. Next base: position 77,931,800 of record NC_087345.1, on the reverse strand, counting down.
GGGGATCACATCAGATCACATCATGGAGGATGATTACATCATTACATCACTGCCAAACCACTGAGAATCATGGCCCAGCCAAGTTGACCATCAAAAAACTCTTTAGGGCAAGGATCATATAATAATTTTATTATTACAATTACTAACATAATCTGGGAACAAAGATTCAACAAGTGCTCATTTTAGATAACTGAACATATAAGAGAAGCTCTGCTAAATTAGATATTACAAGTAAAAATATTTTATAGTCAAGCTTTAAGAGTTGACTTTGCATCACCTTGAGAAAACCTTCTTTCAGTTTTCACAGAAATAAAGAAATTTGCATTGGAAATGACTCATGAGACAATATAATCTAATTCTGCTAATTTATAGCATAACTAAAAAGTGGATGGCCTATCTCTGGTGAGATGGATTTTATCACATTCCAAAACAGTAATGCTCTTTCAGACAACTCCCACAGCAATTTGTACATTAGGGTGAAATTTACCTCTCTGTAACTTGTACCAACAACATTATCTTCCTCCTACAGTTATTCTCTTAAAAAAAAGTTCAGGTGTTCCCATTTTTGCCCTCTAGTTTTTTGAAATAATTCTTCATATGTCTTTATATGTTGGTCAGGATGCTTTCAGCTACAAGAAATAGCAAACACTGACACAAATAAGCTTAAATAATATGAAAAATTATTATGTCAGGTGGACTCCAGTGTTGGTTGATTTAGCTGCTAAAGAAGCTATCATCAGTGGCTTTAATTCTCTTCCCCCTTTTCTCCCTTCTGTCATCCTTGATGGTGCCTTCATCATTAGAATTGTAGGGAGATGTCTTCTTTCATACTTCATACGAAAAAAACGATGAGAGATTATTTTTCTTATACCTACCTCTTGGGAATGAGGAGACATTTTCCAGACTCCTCAGGAGGCTTCATGCTCAAATATTGTGCATTATGCCCATGCCTGAAACAATGACTGGCAGGGGTGATGGACATACTGTAATTAGAAAAATTATCTAGTGTGAAATAGAGTCAATTACAATTCTACTGCACACGGCTTTTGTATATTTTCTGTTCTTTAGCCAGGAAATTACAAATTACTATATTTTTATTCTTTATGCATTGAAGATCATTAATAAGTCACTATTTCATGTTACCACCAAACTATATATAATAGCAAAGCCTTCTGATGGCATTTTGATATAAATCCAGCAAATAAAAGAAAAATTCATTTTTTCTTTTAAATAAAAAAGGGATTATGCTTTCTTGTGAAAAAAGGTGCTTATCTATTTGTATGTAATTAATACTTTTGCTTAGGATATATCTTTTTATTTTTTGTACTTTGCAAAAATTACTTTAGATTTACATTCAATTTAGATCATGAAAACTCTCACACACTCAAAAACAACCATTCTACATGTTAAAATAAGTTATAAGCATATCTAAAATTGTAGTTGGTTGTTTTCAAGGTAAAACTGTATTCTTCTCTCTGTATTTGGTGACAAATTTTTATCTTTTCAAGATAAGAAATGATGAGCCCAGTCTTCTTTTATTTTTCTTCATTTTTGGTGATGCTCATTTTAGGTAGTAATTCAATGCAGAATTGGTAAAGTGAGAGGTAGTTATTACATTTTTATGCACACAATAATTATAATGGGATTTACACAATTGTCAAGATAAAAGAAACAAATCAAACAGAAGCTAAGTAAGCCATAAAATGTTTCAATTCTTTTCAAAAGACAGAAAGTTGCATGCTCAAAGAAATTGTTTTAATAAGACATACTAGCTTCAGCTCTACAATAATTGAAAATTTCTGATAATACTAGGAGCTCATCAAATGCGCACACAAACACATTTACTGACAATCATAAAACTTAAGTAAGAAAAATTATTGAGTTTTTCTTTCAGTTTGCTTGGATAGTAAGCTGTCATATATATTTGGCAAAGTATACCATTTCAATTATTTATAATACAGAACACAAGGGACCATGTTTTCTCCTTAATTTAACTGTTGGGGGAATTTTTTATTTCATTTATTTTTTATTATTCATTTATTATTTACTTCGTTTATGAAATAGCCTTGATCAAGGTGCTTTTCTAGGCACCATGGGGCAGAATATGAACTAAGTCCTGGGCTTCTGATCAAATGATTTACAAGACTAATTTTAATTCCCCCTGAAATCCCACTAGAATGCAATAAATTGATGATAAAATTGTAATTCCATTATTATGGATTGAATTGTGTCCCCCCAAAATGTGTGTCAACTTGGCTAGGCCATGATTACCAGTGTTGTGTAATTGTCCGCCATTTTGTTATCTGATGTGATTTTCCTGTGTTTAAATCCTACATATATGATGCTAATGAGGCAGGATTAAAGGCAGTTATGTTAATGAGGCAGGACTCAATCTACAAGATTAGGTTGTATTTTAAGTTTATCTCTTTTGAGATATAAAAGAGAGATGTGAGCAGAGAGACACGGGGACCTCATGTCACCAAGAAAGTAGTGCCAGGAACTGAGTGTGCCTTGTGGACCTGGGGTCACTATACAGAGAAATTCCTAGACCAGGGGAAGATTGATGACAAGGACCTTTCTCCTGAGCTGACAGAGAGAGAAAGCCTTCCTCTGGAGCTGGCACCCTAAATTCAGACTTGTAGCCTACTAGACTGTGAGAGAATAAACTTTTGTTTGTTAAAGCCATCCATTTGTGGTATTTTTGTTATAGCAGTGTTAGATAACTAAAACATCAATAAAGATAAAACTTGGAAAGGTAAACACAACAGACCAGAGTTGTAACTAATTTATGGAAGGCAAAATGTAGAAGGACACATGGTAACTGCCTTAGGTTTTCTGTTTTTCTGCTCTGCTAAAGACCAGAAGAAGGGAAAGCCAGCAAAAAATTAACATGCAGAACTCTGGAGAGGTTCAGGAAGGGAAGGATCCAGATGTCTCTGAATACGTGGGCATGGTGTAGATAGGTCGAAAGTATTCATGACAAGTTGTTAAAATGGGACTCATTTTCTGCTAAGGTCTCAAAAGATGAAGAATGAAATCATAAGGTGGAAAGAAAGAATTCTCACATTCCAAAAGATAAAGCAAAACAAAACAAAACAAAACAAAACAAAACAATAACAACAACAACACAATTGTAGGAAAACACTGATTTAATAGGTATAACAATACTAAGCATAAAGAAACGGGGACGTAATTGTTTTTGGAGAAAGTTACAAGGGCATTGTAAAAGTGAAAGTGCAGTATTTTCTCTGTATTCCCTACCCCTACCCATGGCTCTGTGGGAGAGAAGAGTGCCTTTGTCACTTACCTCAAGTCTACTGAGAGAGTCTTCAATAGTACCAAATTGAAAACTTGAATTTGGTCCCAGGGCCCCATGCAGTAGGGTTTGACCCATTCTGGAGAAGCCTAAAACTTGAATGAATTGTCATGAAGTGTCACAGTGGTCCACATGTGGACCTGCTTGGCAAGAACCAACCAGATTCATTTCACAGGGAACCTCAGTCACGATTGCTTCTTGCCAGGAACAATGCAACCTCAGCAGAAAGACTCAAGAGTTGTGCCTATGAATACAGAAGTTGAAGATTTTGTTAGTTTTCCTTATTACTTATTTGTGTATTTTTGTAATGTCTAGATAGAGGAAAGGCACTGCCTCATTGAGGAAGCTGCAGTCAGTAGTCTGACCATCAAGAGGGAAAAAGTCCAGCTTTAAGCATTTTTCAAGCCCGAAGATCACAAAAGTCTGATGGTAACAGTGCATGTTAAGTAAGACCTTTCTTGTTCCTTCCCACTTGTTCTTCTATGAGCCCCAATTTAAAGGAATAAAGAATGAGGGAAGTCAGCTGGACAGCAAGGAAGAGAAGTGCAAATCTCAGAAAAAGAGAAGAAGGTGGGCAGATCCCTCTTTCCTATTCTTGGATTCCCAGACTGAGGTAGTACAGAGCTGGGGACAGGAAGACTGAACTTTAAAGTCAGAAAAAATCTTGTGATTAGTAAACTTAATGAACATTTTTATTACTGAATCAAAACTTTTTTGAGTCTAAAAGTGACAGAATGATTCTTATTTTCCAAATTATGAAATATCCTATATATCCAAAAGAGTATATAAACCATATATGATATATATGTACAAGTTAAATAATAATTGCAAAGCAAATGCTGTGTAACCACTACCTAAGCTAAGGAATATAACATTAACAGATCTTAGAAGCCATCCCCTACTGTGCGTTTTCCTGTGGCAATAATTTCCTTAATTCTTTTTATTGTTTTACCATGATTTATTAATTCATTTTATTGTTGATGGACATTTGAGTTGGTAGGAACTATTCAGCTATGAATATTCTTATGTATGTCTCTTAGTGCATAAATGCACTAGTTTCTCAAGTGATTACATTTAGTACAGAAATTCAGGGTCTTAGGACATGCATTTCTTTACTAGAGCTTTACAATGAACGGCAGTTCCTGTCGTTCCATGTTCTAACCAACACTTGCTGTCACCTGCTTTCTTAATTTTTGCCAACCTTGTGGGTATGTTTTCAATTTGTGTTTTAATTAACATTTATTTGATCATTAATAAGGTTAACCACCTTTTCATATGTTTATGAACCTTTTGGATTTTCTCTTACAATATGCCTGTTCAAATATTTTGCCCATTTTTTTCTTATATTGTTCGTCTTTTTCTTACAATTCAAAGTAATTCAATATATATTCTGAATACTAATCTTTTATTAATTCTATGTTTTCTCTTTGGGCCAACTCTGCCCACTGCTGGTCTTGTGGTTCCCCCTGCTTGCACTCCTGCCACCATTTCTCTGCTGCTCAGTTCTGCTGTGCTTGCTGCTCTTTGTCTTCAGTGTTATCAGCTGAGTGTTACCAGTTCAGTGTAACAGCCCTTGTCCTATCCTACAGCTCTTCTAGCAGATTCTCAGTGCAGGGCCGGGTGTACAAAGCACGTGCCCCCCTCCCGGCCCTCATTGATTAGGAACTCCCAAAAACTGGGAGATTGGCCATTTTGTAAACCAACCAATCCCTTAGTCAGATTGTAAACTGTCCAATCCTATTGAGTGGATTTGGAAGCCTCTTATGTGCTACAGCTGTTAACCAAGAGTTTGGCTGTTCAAATCCACCAGATGCTCCTTGGAAACACTATGGGGCAGTTCTACTCTGTCCTGTAGAGTCACTACGAGTCAGAATCGACTCGACGGCAGTGGGTTTGGTGGGGTATGTGGATAGTAAACCAACCAATCCCCTATAAGCCACTTTTGTGGATAGTAAACCAACCAATTCCTTGCAAGACTGTGGCCCGACCAATCATTTTGGAAGGATTACAAACCCAGGGCCAGAAAGGCAAAGTAAAAGAAGGCACATTGCACCGCAGCTCTCCACAGAGAGAAAGTAGATTCCCAGGTACTTCATATTTGTGATGTTAATATCAATGACGTCCACTTAAATTTTTTCTTTCTACTAATCTCTCTCATTAAATACCAACCATTTATCTGTAAATCCTTTGAATTTCCTACAGAAACAGTATCATCTGTGAATTATAAAAACTATGTTTCTCTCTTTGTAATATTGATTTATCTTACTGGCCTTGATATATTGGCAAGGACCTAAATCAGAATGTCTGAGGTGGGATCTGGGAATACTCATTTCTGACCAGCTTCCTGGGATGATTCTTGCAAGGTTAGGGAACTGCACCCTAATTATATTGGGTTGTAAGATTCTGGTGCTATTTGCAGAGATCTGTTGATTGGCTCACATTTGTTGATTGTACACATTTTTTCTTCATAATACCAAGTTATGAAAAGTTAAATTTGTATGTAGCTCAGCAAATGCAATTGGAGTGATTTGAGCGAGGAAGAGGGGCCTCTGCCAGGAAAAAAAGCTAGGTAGATCAGCATGCTATGTATACTGGAGATGGATGGGGGCAATGCAGACTGGGGAGCGGTGACAGAAAAACTGAAGGACAGTGAAATAAGAAGATAAATGACACAGAGATGGGGATATTTAACAAAATGAATGTCAGAGTTCCTTACACACTTCAAGCTAACAAACTGTTCTTAAAGCTGTCCTTTTTCTGCCAGACGTAAACTTCACATAATCTGTTAAGCCTTCTCTTTCTCTGAACAACTCCCCCATCTTCATCTAAAATAATAATAATATCCACCCTTAGCATGCTTTCTCTTCTGCATGACAATGCAGACTACGTTGACTAAGAATGATTCAAACAAGAAACACATTCCTTTTGTAATATATAAGATGTTTGGGACATTACATATATACTAAATAATAGCTGAATAAGAAGAAGTTTCTAGAGAGTGATTGAAATGGAAACATCAAAGAGTTTTGAAACAGGTAAGAATTCAATATGTAGGACTGGGAAAGCACAAAGTATTCCACTTAGCTAGAGGGGAGAATAATTGTAGATGGCAGTGAATAATAAAGTTTAGGAGTCAGGTTAGTGATAGATTTTAGGGAATTTTGAGGCCAAGGAAAGGATGTGGGGGTTTATGATAGAAGAAGGTAGAGTCCTGTAATGGTTTTTGATGGTCCAGTGTTATGGACTGAATTGTGTTTCCCCAAAAAAATATGTTGAAGTCCTAACCCTATACTCGTGAATATGACCTTGTTTGGGGAAGTAGCATTTCTCTTTGCATATGCTATCAGTTAAATTAACAATGTCACGCTGGAGTAGGGTTGGTCTTAACCCTAATTTCTTTTGAGTGATAGTTTATAAAAGGGAAGGACAGACACAGACACAGAGTCATACACAGGAGAAAGACGTCTTGTGAAGATATATCAACAAGTTGCAATAGAACACCAAGGATTGCCAGCATTCACCAAAAGCTAGGACAGAGGCATGGAACAGATGGTTTTTTCAAAGCCCTCAGAAGGAATCAGTGTGGCCAACATCATGAATTTGGACCATTTGCCTTGAAACTTTGAGAAAATAAACTTCTGTTCTTTAAAACCACCTACGTTGTGGTATTTTTTTATGGCATTACTAGGAAATTATGATGTCAAGTGACACATCCAAAATTAAACATGGGTATATTGTGCAGGACAGAATCATGGAAGGAAAGCCATTTGGCAAACTGTAACTTAGGAAAGAGGCAATAGGGGTCCAAACTAAAGTAGGAGTAAAAATAGAGGAAAATGACGTGTTTAAAGAAAGCTCTAAAATTTCACCACCCTAAATTCACTGCTGGGGGGTAAAGTGCCTGCAGATTTTACCTAACACAGTTTCAAGGGAAACTTAGGTAATAAAATATTCTACAGAATTAGATCATTAATCAAGAAAATGTTCTTCTTTAGAAAGATTACAAGAGAAACAGCCAAAGATTTCTGAAATATCTTGTCCTTTTTTGGGAAAATGTCAGGCCCTGGTTTGTATTCAAAAGGAGTAATTTCAGGAGATTTCTCTGATGCAGTCCTCTGGAATTTTGTCAGGGTGACAATACCTTGTTTATTCCCTGATTAATGTAGTACTCTTAAAGAACAGCTGAAGAGATCTGATGTGTCAGTTCATTTAAATGCTGCCATTTTGCTTTTGTTGGAGGAGCATAGCAATCACCCTCACAGCACAGTGAACAAGACCTTGCCAGTTGTCGCTGTAAATGCCTGATCAATCTTCATGCCATAGGTAGAAAATAGGGAAGAGGGAAGAAAGAGAGAGGAGCCCCTTTATATACATATTTTCCAGAATTCCACTGAAAGACTGCAATTTTTGATTTATGTTGCGTGGAAAGCGAGCTAGAGAATGGTTCATTTCATTTGCAGCTTAACTTTTTTGAAAACTAAAAAGTAGCATGAGCTGTCAGTAAGCAAGGTGTATGGCTTTAAATTTTTTTTTCAGTAATCAATTGTCTAAGCGTGTAACAATAACAAAAATGAATTTCTTATGTTGTCATTATTTCCTTTATACATGTGGTTTGATTAAGTGTATGGTACCTTGGCCTTGAAGAATTAGTTGCCTCTCTGGACTCGCTTACTCAGGCAATGTCACTACCATCTACTATGTTGTTTATGTAAAGAATTTGGAATCCTTTTTGACTCTTTTTCCTATTCAACACACCCACAATGTATATCCTTAGTCTCTCCTGAATTCTTGTGCTCCTTTCCATTCCCATCACCTCTGCTTTATGTTGGCTTTCTAATTAACACTTTGCAATGATGGGAATTTTCTATTTTTGCATTACAGCTATTGAGCCCTTATAATGTAGCTGGTGTGTTGGAAGAACTAAAAACAGAAGTTTTAATTTTATTTAATTTTAATTATTTTAAATTTAAAATGCTATATATGGCTAACCAAAACCCGTTGCCACTGAGTAGTTTCCAACTCATGGTGACCCTGTAGGACAGAGTAGAACTGCCCCATAGGGTTTCCAAGGAGTAGCTCATGGATTCAAACTGCTGTACTTTTGGTTAGCTCCCAAGTTCCTAATCACTGCACAACCAAGGCTTCATATGTGGTTAGTGGCCACCATATTGAACAGCACAGTCCAGACCCCTTGCTACTTAAAATGTGTTCTGTGGACCAGCAGTATCAGCATTTCCTGGGAATCTGCTTGAAATGCAGAATCTTAGGCCCACCCCAGACCTACTGAATCAATTTGCATTTCAATCATATCTCCATGTGACTTGCATGCACATTAAGGTTTGAGAAGCACTGTCTAAGCTGGTATCCTTTCATTCTACCTTAACCCAATCCACCCATTTCTCCCGTGCATACAGACTAGTCTGAGTATATCATTTGTATAAATTCCTTCCATAGATTCTCATGCCTTTCCCAACACTTTCCTGACTTCTTAGCCCGTGATTCCAGGCTCTCAAAGACTTGACTGTTCTCCAGCCTCATGTTTTTTCATGTTCACTCACATATTTCTATGCTCTGTGATCTTAGGCAAGTGATCTAACTTCACAATAACTTGATTTCCCCAAATGTATAGTGGGAATAATAGTAATACCTACATCATAGGATTGTCACGAGCATTCAATGAATAAATACTGTAACATGTAACTGATAACAGTCTTTGAGACAAAGTAAGAAATCAGTAACTGTGAGCTATTATTATTTAGGCATTTCCTTTCTCCATACTAATGTTTCTCAGGAAGCAGTCCATGGATCAACTGCAGAAACAACTGGTGTGAGTTTGCTTTTTTTTTTTTTTAAATAGCAGATTCCTGGCCCCACAATAGACCTAGGGAGTTATAATTTCGGAGACTGTATTTCATATATCTTAAATTTTTAGTAGTGATTCTAGGTTATCCACTTTTAGAATGGGGCATCCATATCTTGGTGGGTATGTGAAGCTGTTCTAAAGAAGCATGAGAGCTCAAATAGTTCTAAGAGAATCACATTTCCAAATACCCAACTTCCACAAGTGTTATTCCTAAAATTGATTTGCCTGAGAATATATGTGGGTCAACCTGATTTTTTGGACCATATTCCTTCATATGCTGGGCCTTCATCCATTGCGAATCTGACAGTGGGGCAGTGTCTCCTGGGCATAAAATCCTGTAGGATACAAAATGTAAATATAATTTACAAAATTGACGTTGATGTTGTGAAAGTAAATGTTACTAATTACTAGAAAATAAATCCTGTTGCAAGTATAATGGTTCCTAATTATTTCTTTTCAATAAAATTAAGAGAACCCAAGTGAGTTGTCAGTTGTCACCCAGTTAGAGATCATTAAACATATAGATCATTAAACATGTTTTTAAATAATAGATGTACTTTGAAATTTTTGACATATCATTCAAAAGGGCAGCCCTGGTGGTGAAGTTGAAGGAGTTCTAAGTCATGCTATGTTTCTATTATAAAACTCCTTCCGGCTCCATCTACTTAATGTGAACAAAGTTCTCAGTGTTTAATTAAAAATAAAAGCTAGCAGTAGATTGGTGTTGAAACCTGTGTTATTCTGGCCCCAAGTAATATTCGCCTTTGGATATATGATTTAACTGAGGGACAAAGGAAATTTTACTTTTATGTTCGATATTTGTTTTCAAAATTTAAAATTTGTTTGCAACTTTTTGGTAAAATATGTACTAATAATAATCATAATGACTACTCAACCCAGAAGAAAAAAAAAAAAAAAGATAAGACTTAGAGCTTTCTGGTCAAAGCTATTTTATTTTTTTTTAATCGTGTTTTAGGTGAAAGTTTACAGAGTAAATTAGTTTCTTATTAAACGATTAATGTTTTGTGACTCCTCAATGTGTCAACGCTCCCCCCTTCTCAACGTCGGGTTCCCCATATCCTTTCATCCAGTTTTCCTGTCCCTTGGCTTTTGGGCTGGTGTGCCCATTTAGTCTTGTTTACATGGCTGAATGATGTGTGTTATTGTTTCTTTTATAGGCCTGTCAAATCTTCAGCTGAAGTGTGAGCTTCAGGAGTGACTTCAGTACTGAGTTAAAAGGGTGTCGAGGAATATACACTTGAGGTTTCTCCATCTCTGTCAGACCAGCCTGCTCTTTTTTTGTGAATTTGAATTTTGTTCTACATTTTTCTCCCTCTCTGTCCAGGACCCTCTATTGTGATCCCTGTCAGAGCAGTCGGTGGTGGTAGCCAGAACCATCTAGTTGTTCTGGACTCAGTCTCGTGGAGGCTGGCTCACAGGCTATTTTTAAATATTAAAATCACATACTATTTTTTGTATAGAAATATGATAATGTCATTAAAACACTTTCAACCATAAACATATGAATTTGGATTAAATTCTGTGGTGCAGATAAAGTGAAAATATGAATTAAAAAAAAAAAAAGTTGCCATCAGTTGATTCCGACTCAGGTGACCTTATAGGACACAGTGGAACTGCCCCACAGGGTTTCCAAGGCTGTAAATCTTTATGGAAGCAGACTGCCACATCTTCCTCCCACAGAGCAGCTGGTGGGTTTGAACCACCAACCTTTTGGTTAGCAGTGGAGTACTTTAATCACTGAGTCACCTGAAACCAAACCCACTGCCATCGATTCTGACTCATAGTGACCTTATAAGACAGCGTAGAACTGCCCCCATAGGGTTCCCAAGGAGCAGCTGGTGGATTAGAACTGTGGACCTTTTGGTTAGCAGTCAAGTGATTAACCACTGTGCCACCGGGGCCCCTACTGAGCCACTAACCCATAACATAACCCACTGCTGTCGAGTTGATTCCGACTCATAGCAACCCCATAGGACAGAGTAGAACTGTCCCACAGAGTTTCCAAGAAGCACCTGGTGGATTTGAACTGCCCACCTTTTGGTTAGCAGCCGTAGAACTTAACTACTATGCCACCAGGGTTTCCAACTGAGCCACCAGGGACCCTTAAAAAATAAATGGTGTTAATTTTTTAAGCTATTGAATAAAATTTTTCATGTATTTCTTTAAATGTATAATGCTGCATATCAAATCACTGTAGTATTTATATTCCCTTGGCTATATTAAAAAGGCTGATTAAGCAGATTTTCTTAAGATGCTTATATTTAAAATACTTTAGAAGTCGCATCCTTTGCATCTATTTAAAATTATGATGGGGAACTTTAGACAGCAAATTAAAAATGTGTGAAAAAGATAGTTTTACAAGATTATCTTAGGGGAATACACAAAAAAATAAGTACCTTTGAAAAACTCTGAAAAAAGTGACTCTTATGTATACTAATGATCGTGAACCACTACCTTTTGTTATAGTCTGTCTTTGTGACAAGATAACACAGTGGCATAATTTCATGGTGCCAAGGTATTTTGAATGATCCCCCTAAAAAGCTTTAAATACTTTAAAGAAAATGACATTATGAGAAATTTTTGTTAATTAATATCATATTAATTATCCAGAGGATGTCACACTTTTAATTAATTCATTCATTCATTTACCCATCCCTTCACCCAATTGGAAACCCTGGTGGCATAGTGTTTAAGAGCTATGGCTGCTAACCAAAACGTTGGTGGTTTGAATCCACCAGATGCTCCTTGGAAACCCTAAGGGGCAGTTCTACTCTGTGCTATAGGGTTGCTATGAGTCGGAATCAACTTGAAGGCAATGGGTTTGGTTCTTTTGGTTTGGTTCATCCAATTAATGTTTGTTGATTACCAAATGCTTACAAGAATCTGGTCTAGTTGTGGGGAATATAATAATGAGTAAACAGGAATCTATGAGTTTATGAACTCAAATTAATGAGACATACACAGAGACAGCTAAATATAATATAGTATTACAAACAGCTATAATTAAAATAAGTACAACCCCATTATGCTTTGGCTAGTGGTGGGAATAGGGTAACCTTTGATGGCCTTGCTCAAGTTTTACATCCTCTGTTAGGTAGTGGACTATAGTAAAACAGTATCATGCATTTGTAGGCAAACACTAAAGTTTAAATTTTAGGTTTCCACCTACTAGCTGTTTAGCAAGTAAATCTCATTTTTCTTATTTGCAAATTCTGAGTAATTTCAGATTACCCAAAGGTTATTGTGAAGAATAAATGAGAGGAATATCATCACAAAATGCTGGGAACATGGCTGATAAAACTCTCTACCCCTTCCCCTACACACACTTTTTCTCCTCTCTGATTGTCTTAGACAAGATCTTAATTACTTCCCATCATCCCATTTATGTCTGCTATCTCATTTCATCTGATCTCTCCCTTACTCATTATGCACCACCCAGCTTGAGTATCTTTCTGTTTTTAGTCCGTGCCAAGGATTATTCTGTTTTAGAATTGCCACACATTGTATCTCCATGTTGAAAACTTCTACATCTAGCCTCTTCTTATCTTTTTGGCTTTAACAAACAGAAATTTATTTTCTCACAGTTTATGATGCTGTAAATCTAAAAATCAGCGTGCTGGATCTAGGAGAAGGCTTTCTGTCTCTGTCAGTTCTGAGGGAAGGTCCTTTTCAGCTTCTATTCCTTGGCTCCTTGGCGATCTTCATGTGACATGGCATATATCTTTCCCCATCTCTGCTTCTTTGCTTCCTTGCTCAATCTGCTCCTTTTATATGTCAAAAGAGATAGACTCAAGACACACCCTACACTAATACTGTCTTATTAACATAATAAAGAAAATCTATTCCCAAATGGGATTATAACCACATATATAGGGGCTAGGATTTACAGCACATATTTTGGGGGGACACAATTCAATCCATAACATCCTACACTTTGCCCTTCCCAAATTCATGTCCTTCCCACATGCAAAACACATTCACCCCATCATATCATCCCAAACGTCTTAAATCAACCTTAAGTTCAAAGTCTCATCTTCTGAATCATCTAAATCAAATATGGGTGAAACTTCAGGCATATTCCCCGTTGGGGAAAAATTCCTCTACATTTGTGAACCTATGAAATCTATAATATAAGTTATCTGCTTCCAAAGTTCAGTGGTGGAACAGCCACAAGGTAGACATTTCCATTACAAATAGGAGAAATTGAAGGGAAAGAAGGGATAACAGGCTTCGAGCAAGTTTAAAACCCAGGGGAACAAACTACATTAACTCTCAAGGCTTGAAAATAATTCTCTTTTCTCTGAGATCATTTGAGTAATAACGCCATTGCCTTCCAGGCTCTGGGTGTTGGCCACATTCTCTGGATTCTGGATGGAGCCCCCTTGGCCCTGGGCTTCAGCCCCACTGTACAGGCGCACTGGGATGGCAACTCTGCTCTCTCAGCTTTGGGTGGCCCCATTCTCCCAGCTCATCTAAGTACCCACCTCAGCCCCTTGGCCATGGCAGGCCCCTTCTGCTTCTTGGGAATGGCAACCACACCCCCTCAGTTTTGGTCAGTGCCCCCAATCCCTGGGCACACCAGAAGTGCAACGCTTCACTCTGGAACCAAGTTGGTGAAGATCTGATTCTTTAAAACCGTGGAGGCTGTGGCTCCATCCTCTGAGATCTAGGAAAACTTAGCTCCACCCTTTGAAACTTAGAGGCCTTGGTTCCACCCTTTGAAACCAAGTCAGCCTTGCTTCCTGCGCTCCTTTTTTTTTTTTAATTGTGCTTTAAGCGAAAATTTACGGAAACCCTGGTAGCGTAGTGGTTAAGTGCTACAGCTGCTAACCAAAAGATCAGCAGTTAAATCCACCAGGCGCTCCTTGGAAACTCTATGGAGCAGTTCTACTCCGTCCTATAGGGTCGCTGTGAGTTGGAATCGACTCGACGGCACTGGGTTTGGTTTTTGTTTTTTAAGTGAAACTTTACAAATTGAGTCAATCTCTCAGACAAAAGTTTATATACACCTTGCTATATGCTCCTAATTGCTCTTCTTCTAATGAGACAGCACACTCTGTCCCTCCACTCTCTATTTTTGTGTCAATTAGGCCAGCTTCTGACCCCTCTGCCCTCTCATCTCCTCTGCAGTCTGGAGATGCTAACATAGTCTCATGTGTCTACTTGATCCAAGAAGTTCATTCTTTACCAGTATCATTTTCTATCCCATAATCCAGTCCAATCCCTGTCTGAATAGTTGGCTTTGGGAATTCTTCCTTTCTTGGGCTAACAGAAGGTCTGGGGGCTATGACCACCAGGGACTTTCTAGTCTCAGTCAGACCATTAACTCTAGTCTTTTTATGAGAATTTGGTTCTTCTGGTCTCAGGATTTTGTAGTCTCTGGCTCATGTGGCCCTTTCTGTCTCTTGGGCTTGTAATTACCTTGTGTCCTTGGTGCTCTTCATTCTGCTTTGATCCAGGTGGGTCGAGACTCGTTGATGCATCTTAGATGGCTGCTTGCTAGCGTTTAAGACCCCAGACGCCACTCTTCAAACTGGGATGCAGGATGTTTTCTTAATAGATTTTATTATGCCAATTGACTTAGATGTCCCTGAAACCATGGTCCCCAGACCCCTCCCCCTGCTACGCTGGCCTTCAAAGCATTCAGTTTATTAAGAAAACTTCTTTGCTTTTGGTTTAGTCCAGTTGTGCTGACCTCCCCTGTATTGTGTGCTGTCTTTCCCTTCACCTAAAGTAGTTCTTATCTACTATCTGATTAGTGAATACTCCTCTTCCACCCTCCCTCCCTCCCCCCTCTCGTAACCACGAAAGAATGTTTTCTTCTTAGTTTAAACTATTTCTCAAGTTCTTATAATAGTGGTCTTACATAATATTTGTCCTTTCGCAACTGACTAATTTCACTCAGCATAATGCCTTCTAGGTTCCTCCATGTTATGAAATGTTTCACAGATTCCCCACTGTTCTTTATCGATGAGTAATGTAGTATTCCATTGTGTGAATATACCGTAATTTATTTATCCATTCATCCGTTGATGGGCACCTTGGTTGCTTCCATCTTTTTGCTATCGTAAACAGTGCTGCAATAAACATGGGTGTGCATATATCTGTTTGTGTAATGGCTCAAAATTCTCTAGGATATATTCCAAGGAGTGGGATTGCTGGATCGTATGGTAATTCTATTTCTAGCATTTTAAGGAAGAGCCAAATTGATTTCCAAAGTGGTCGTACTGTATTATGTTGCCACCAGCAGTGTATAAGTGTTCCAGTCCCTCCACAGCCTCTCCAACATTTATTACTTTGTGCATTTTGGATTAAGGCCAGCCTTTTTTTTTTTTTTTTGTTGGAGTGAGATGGAATCTCATTGTACTTTTGATTTACTTTTCTCTAATTTTTTTTTAATGGCTAATGATCGTGAGCATTTCTTCATGTATCTGAAAGCTACCTGAATGTCTTCTTTTGTGAACTGTCTGTTCATATCCTTTGTCCATTTTTTAGTTGGGTTATTTGTCTTTTTGTGGTTGCGTTTTTGCAGTATCATGTAGATTTTAGAGATCAGACGCTGATTGGAAATGTCATAGCTAAAAACTTTTCCCAGTCTGTATGTAATCTTTTTACTCTTTTGGTGAAGTCTTTGGATGAGAGTACATGTTTGATTTTTAGGAGCTCCCAGTTATCTAGTTTCTCATCTGCAGTGTTGGTAATGTTTTGTATACTGTTCATACCACGTATTAGGGCTCCTAGCATTGTCCCTATTTTTTCTTCCATGATCTTTATCGTTTTAGGTTTTATATTTAGGTCTTTGATCCATTTTGAGTTAGTTTTTAGGCATGGTGTGAGGTATGGTTCTTGTTTCGTTTTTTGCAGATGGATATCCAGTTATACCAGCACCATTTGTTAAAAAGACTGTCTTTTCCCCATTTAACTGATATGGAGCCTTTGTCAAATATCATCTGCTCACATGTGGATGGGTTTATGTCTGGATTCTCAATTCTGCTCCATTGGTCTATGTATCTGTTGTTGAACCAGTACCAGGTTGTTTTGACTACTGTGGTGGTATAATAGGTTCTAAAATCAGGTAGAGTGAGGCCTTCCACTTTCTTCTTTTTCAGTAATGCTTTACTTATCTGGGGCCTCTTTCCTTTCCATAGGAAGTTGGTGATTTGTCCCTCCATCTCATTAAAGAATGTCTTTGGAATTTGGATCGGAATTGCATTAAATCTATAGATTGCTTTTGGTAGAATAGACATTTTTACAATGTTAGGACTTCCTATCCTTGAGCGAAGTATGTTTTTCCACTTTCATAGGTCTCTTTTGGTTTCTTGCAGAAGTGTCTTGTAGTTTTCTTTGTATAGGTCTTTTACGTCTGGTAAAATTTGTTCCTAAGTATTTTATCTTCTTGGGGGCTGCTGTAAATGGTATTGATTTGTTGATTTCCTTCTCGATGTTCTTTTTATTGGTGTAGAGGAGTCCAACTGATTTTTGTATGTTTAGCTTGTATCCTGATACTCTGCTGAACTCTTCTATTAGTTTTGGTAGTTTTCTTGAGGACTCTTTAGGGTTTTCTGTGTATAAGATCATGTCATCTGTAAACAGAGATACTTTTACTTCTTCCTTACCAATCTGTATGCCCTTCATTTCTTCTTCTGGCCTAATTGCTTTTGCTAGGACCTCCAGCACAATGTTGAATAAGAGTGGTGATAAAGGGCATCCTTGTCTGGTTCCCGATCTCAAGGGCAAGGCTTTCAGACTCTCTCCATTTAGGATGATGTTGGCCGTTGGCTTTGTATAAATGTCCTTTATTATGTCGAGGAATTTTCCTATTTTGCTGAGAGTTTTTGTCATGAGTGAGTGTTGAACTTTGTCAAATGCCTTTTCTGCATCAATTGATAAAATCATGTGGTTCTTGTCTTTTGTTTTATTTATATGATGAATTAAATTAATTGTTTTTCTAATATTGAATCATCCCTGCATACCTGGTAGGAATCCCACTTGATCATGGTGAATTATTATTTTGGTATGTGTTGAATTCTATTGGCTAGAATTTTGTTGAGGATTTTTGCATCTAAGTTCATGAGGGATATAGGTATGTAATTTTCTTTTTTTGTGGACTCTCCACCTGGTTTTGGTATCAGGGATATGGTGGCTTCATAGAATGACTTTGGTGGTATTCCATCCTTTTCTATGCTCCGAAATACCTTTAGTAGTAGTGGTGTTAACTTTTCTCTGAAAGTTTGGTAGAACTCTGCAGTGAAGCCGTCCAGACTGGGGCTTTTTTTGGTTGGGAGTTTTTCGATTAGCTTTTCAATCTCTTCTTTTGTTATGGGTCTATTTAGTTGTTCTACCTCTGTTTGCGTTAGTTTACGTAGGTAGTGTTTTTCTAGGAATTCGTCCATTTCTTCTAGGTTTTCAAATTTGTTAGAGTACAATTTTTCATAGTAATCTGATAAGATTCTTTTAACTTCAGTTGGGTCTGTTGTAATATCGCCCATCTGAAATCTTATTTGTATTATTTGCTTCCTCACCTGTTTTTCAATTGTCAGTTTGGCCAATGGTTTATCAATTTTATTGATTTTTTCAAAAAACCAGCTTTTGGTCTTGTTAATTCTTTCAATTGTTTTTCTGTTTTCCATTTCATTTGGTTCAGCTCTAATTTTTATTATTTGTTTTCTTCTGCTGCCTGTGGGTTTCTTTTGTTGCTCTCTTTCTATTTGTTCAAGTTCTATGGATAATTATTTGATTTTTGGCCCTTCTTTTTGAATGTGTGCATTTATTGATATAAATTGGCCTCTGAGCACCGCTTTTGCTGTGTTCCAAAAGTTCTGATAGGAAGTGTTTTCATTCTCACTGGATTCTCTGAATTTCTTTATTCCATCCTTAATGTCTTCTATAATCCAGTCTTTTTTGAGCAGGGTATTGTTCAGTTTCCAAGTGTTTGATTTCTTTTCCCTGCTTTTTCTGTTATTGATTTCCACTTTTATGGCCTTATGGTCAGAGATGCTTTGTAATATTTCAATGTTTTGGATTCTGCTAAGGCTTGCTTTATGACCTAATATGTGGTCTCTCCTAGAGAATGTTCCAGGTACACTAGAAAAGAAAGTATACTTGGTTGCTGTTGGGTGGAGTGTTCTGTATATGTCTTTGAGGTCAAGTTGGTTGACTGTGGCATTTAGATCTTCCGTGTCTTTATTGAGCTTCTTTCTGGATGTCCTGTCCTTCACCGAAAGTGGTGTGTTGAAGTCTCCTACTATTATTGTGAAGCTGTCTATCTCACTTTTCAATGCTGATAGAGTTTGTTTTATGTATCTTGCAACCGTGTCATTGGGTGCATAAATATTTAATATGGTTGTATCTTCTTGGTGTACTGTCCCTTTAATCATTATATAGTGTCCTTCTTTGTCTTTTGTAGTAGATTTAACTTTAAAGTCTATTTTGTCAGAACTTAATATTGCCACTCCTGCTCTTTTTTGATTGTTGTTTACTTGGTATATTTTTTTCCATCTTTTGAGTTTTAGTTTGTTTGTGTCTCTAAGTTTAAGGTGTGTCTCTTGTAGGCAGCATATAGACGGATCTTGTTTTTTAATCCATTCTGCCACTCTCTGTGTCTTTATTGGTGCATTTAGTCATTTACATTCAGCATAAGTGTAGATAGGTGTGAGTTTCGTGCTGTATTTTGATGTCTTTTTTTGTGTGTTGTTGATGGTTTATTTTTCCCACTTAATTTTTTGTGCTGAGTAGTTTATCTTTATGTACTGTCTTTTCCTCTTATTCCTTGTTGTTGATTTTGTTTCTGCTGAGCATCTATTTTTTTCCTGTATTTTATTTTGATGAGTAGGATAGTTAGTCTCCTTTGTGGTTACCATAATATTTACCCCATTTTTCCTAAGTTTAAACCTAACTGTTATTTCTTTATATTGCCTCGTCTTCCTCTTTGTGTGAAAGATCTATGACTACATTTCATAGTCCCTCTTTATTGTTTTAATGTTGTCTTCTCTTACCTAATAACATTGCTCTTTCCCTGTTTTGGGCATTTTTTTATCTTGATTTTTTTTTTTGTGTGTGTGTGATTTCCCTGTCTGGGTTGACTTCTGGTTGCTCTGCCCAGTGTTCTAGTCTTGGGTCGATACCTGATATAATTGATCCTCTAGCCAAAGATCTCCCTTTAGTGTTTCTTGTAGTTTTGGTTTGGTTTTTATGAATTCTCTAAATTTCTTTTTATCTGGAAATATCCTAATTTCACTTTCATATTTGGGTTTTTTATTTGGAGGGGAGTTATTTGAGAGAAAGTCTTGCTGGATGTATGATTCTTAGCTGGCAATGTTTTTCCTTCAATGCTTTATATAAGTCATCCCATTGCCTTCTTGCCTGCGTGGTTTCTGCTGAGTAGTCTGAGCTTATTCTTATTGACTCTCCTTTGTAAGTGACTTTTTGTTTATTCCTAACTGCTTTTAAAATTCTCTCTTTATCTTTGTTTTGGCACATTTGATTTAATATGTCCTGGTGAGTTTCTTTTAAGATCTACCTTACATGGAGTTTAATAAGCATCTTGGATAGATATCTTCTCATCTTTCTTGATATCAGGGAAGTTTTCTGCCAACAAATCTTCATCAATTTTCTCTGTATTTTCTGTTGTCCCTCCCTGTTCTGGTACTCCAATCACTCATAGGTTATTTCTCTTGATAGAGTCCCACATGATTCTTTAGCTTTCTTCATTTTTTAAAATTCTTTTATCTGATTTTTCTTCAAATATATTGGTGCCAAGTGCTTTATCTTCAAGCTTAACAATTCTGCCTTCCACTTACTCAATTCTGCTCCTCTCACTTTCTATTGAGTTTTCTAATTCTGTAGTTTTATTGTTAATCTTCTGAATTTTTGATTGCTGTCTCTATGGATTCTTGCAGCTTAGTAAATTTTTCATTATGTTCTTGAATAACCTTTTTAATTTCTTCAGCTACTTTATATGTGTGTTCCTTGATTTCTCCTGCGTATTGCCTGATCGCCTTCCTGTCTTGAACAGTTTGGTATATAAATCTTTTGAATTCTGCATCCAGTAATTCCAGGAAGCCACCTTCATCCAGAAGATCCATTGATTCTTTGTTTTGAGAGCTTGTTGAGGTGATTATGGTCTGTTTCTCTATATGACTTGGTTTTGACTGTTGCCTTGAGACATCTATAAGTTTTCATATTAGTTTATTTTATATTTGCTTATTGTATCCTAGCTTCTTACTTTGTTTTGTTTTGATATGGCCAAATGGGTTGATTGAGTGACCTACCTTGATTATTTTTGTCTTTGAAGCTCTGAAGTCTGTCACTAGATGGCTAGAGCTGCTACCAGGTATATCAGTTTAGGAGTCCATTCACTTTTCTTTTATGAATTCAGCTCAGGTGTCCAGGTAGCTGATCATCAAGTGTGTGGTACAGACTCTGTCCTGCAGTCTTAGAGGGGCAGGTTTGATTGGTGTAGGTACCGGTATTTGGTTGCAGCAGACAGTCATGCTCCGATCAAGGTAGGGGGCTGAGAACCATCCCCCAAATGTCTGTCAGGAAAGAGCATCCCTGTTCCCTAGAGCATACAGGTGGGCAGGTTCTACAGATGGACCATGGGTACCCAATGCTTTTGTTTGTAAGGAATGGGAGGTACCAGTTATCCTTGGATCCCTGTTGCGGGTGTCTGGGTGACCTGAGTGGAGCCACCAGTCCTTATGCCCCTGATGTGGGTAGGCGAGTACCCTATTTGATAGACAAAGTGGCATCAAATATCAAACACTCACCTCTTCACTGTACAGCTGAAAGAGATGGAGTCTGACAACAAGGGCCTAGTCTCCTGAAATAGGGCCACACAGGTCCATGCAAGGGGGAAAGATATTCAAAGTCCACAGACTGTTTAGGCCTGGACAGGAGCTGCTTCTGTCCTGTGCTTCTCCGATTAGTGGAGCTAGCAAATTATCTTTTCCCCCAATTGTGCATTTATTCCTACTCCAAGACCGGGATGATGGTTCCGGTTGTTCAACATGGCTTATCTCAGGGCCAGGGAAATCAACAGTCACTGAAGCCTGCTTGGAGGCTGGGGGAACAGTAAAATATACGCTAGTACTTAGGTTTTGCTGAGAGAGCCGTTCTTCTCTGGTTCTGGAGGTGTGAGTAGGCTGTGCTGCTGGCTGTTTCTCCCTGAGGTAACTGAGGCTGAATGCTACCACCAGCCTGCCACACCCACTCACAGGAATGGTCCCTGAGGGTTCCCGGTGTTTCAGGTCTGATAACTCCTCTCCGCTTCTGAACCATCTCTCCGCTCCCTGCAGCTCAGTTTATTTTCTAACTTTGCCTTTGTTGTTCAGGGCTCCTAGCTTGTCATAAATATAATCATTTCACTTGTTTTTTGAGGTCTTTTTTGTAAGAGGGATCGCAGGCGGCATCTGGCTATTCCTCCATCTTGGCTTCCTTCCTACCTTTTAATGTAAAATAAATATTTTCTCCTCCAAAACCAAAAAACCCAATGCCTTCAAGTCGATTCCGACTCACAGAGGCCCTATAGGACAGAGTAGAACTGCTCCATAGAGTTTCCAAGGAGCACCTGGTGGATTCGAACTGCCGACCCTTTAGTTATCAGCTGTAGCACTTAACCACTATGCCACCAGGGTTTCCATTTTCCCCTCAGGCCTTCCCTAAACCTTTGTCTGTGTAGCCCCTGTTCTCCACCACTATTCTCTGTCACATTTTTTGTTCTATGACACATTTCTCAATTTGTAATTATATACATGTTCATCTGAATTTCTGTTTTTTATCTATTCCCTGTTCTAGACATGAGTACCACACAGGCATGGGCTTTATCTACTTCTGGCACATCAGAGGCACTCAAAAAGAGTTGTTGATTAAATGAATGAAAGAATAAAGTCCTTTTCACTCAGCATTTCCTAAGGTCTGACACACAAAGTTATACATGTAAATCTCACTATGTATCAAGAATCAAATATATCAAATTTTGATTTTAAATAGCTACTTAATTGGGATTTTATCAATCCATTTATGTATGTATTTAAAGTCTAGTAAAAGATGCTAACTAGGAAGCATGGTAAGATTTGAAAATAAAGTTTTATTGACTCCAAGTTACTGAAGGAAAGCAGATTATGGGCACAGCCGATAAAAGTAGACCTATTTTTAGGAAAAAATTTACTTGATTTAAACAGATGCAGTGCTGGAAACGCTCACTCATCTATGCCAAAAATTTGGAAGATAGTACCTGGTATACTGACTGGAAGAGATCCATATCTGTACCCATTCCAAAGAAAGGAGATTCAACAGAATGCAGAAATTATTGAATAATATCATTAATATCACACATGTAAAATTTTGCTGAAGATCATTCAAAATTGGTGACAGCAGTACATCGACCGGGAACTACCAGAAATCCAAGCTGAATTCAGAAGACGTCTAGGAACGGGGGATATCATTGATGATGTTACATGCATCCTGGCTGAAAGCAGAGAATACCAGATGTTTACCTGAGTTTTATTCACTATATAAAGGCTTTTCACCATGTGAATTGTAGCAAATTATTGACAATATTGCAAAGAATGGGAATTACAGAACATTGAACTGTGCTCATAAGAAACCTATACATAAATCAAGAAGCGGTCATTCTAACAGAACAAGAGGAAACTGACTGTTTTAAAGTCAGGAAAGCTGTGTGTCAGGGTTGTATTCTTTCACCATATTTATTCAGTCTGTATGCTGAGCAAATAATACAAGAAGTTGGACTATATGAAGAAGAAGGTGGCATCAGGATTGGTAGGAAGACTCATTAACAACCTGCAATATGCAGGTGACACAACCTTTTTTGCTGAAAGTGAAGAGGACTTGAAGCACTTACTGATGAAGATCAAAGACCACAGCCTTCAGTATGAATTACACCTCAACATAAAGAAAACGAATATACTCACAACTGGACCAATAAGTGACATAATGATAAATGGAGAAAACTTTGAAGTTGTCAAGAATTTCATTTTACTTGAATACATAATCAACACCCATGGAAGCAGCAGTCAACTATGTATTGCATTGGGCAAATCTGCTGCAAAAGACCCTTTCAAAGTGTTAAAAAGCAAAGATGTCACTCTAAGGACTAAGGTGTGCCTGACCCAAGCCATGGTGTTTTAAATCCCCTCATATGCATGTGAAAACTCAACAATGAATAATGAAGATAGAAGAATTTATGCCTTTGAGTTATGGTGTTGGCGAAGAATGTTGAATATACCATGGACTGCCAAAAGAATAAACAAATCTGTCTTGGAAGAAGTACAGTCAGAATGCTCCTTAGAAGTGAGGATGGTGAGACTTTGTCTCACACACTTTGGACATGTTATCAGGAAGGACTATACTTGGAGAAGGACATCTCATTTGATAAAGTAGAGGACGAGCAAAAAAGAGGAAGACCCTCAAAGTTGTGAATTGACACAGTGGCTGCAACAATGGGGTTAAGTATAACAACAATCATGAGGATGGCACAGGACCGGGCTGTGTTTCGTTCTATTGTACTTTTTTTTTTTTTAAATTGTACATAGAGTCTCTATAAGTCGAAACTGACTTGACCTCACCTAACAAGAACAACAAAACAGTGAATTGTTTTCCAGTTTTGCATTATAAAGCTTATCTTTGTATCAATTTTTATAGATATCAAGAAAAAAATAAAAACTATCAGAAATAACTCACACATTACTTGACTATAAATATAAGTGCTTAGATATTTGTTCTGAGAGTTGTATACAACTAAACATTGGCCTGTGTGTTATAGAAGAGTGAATTATAGAATAGAAAAGAGGTGAAGAAAAGGTTTTTGAAAGCTATGAATGCTAATTTGATCTCTAAAATTTTATGAAAACCATTATTTCTAAAGGAATGGCTTACTGTATTAGGGAGCAATCTAAAATTTAATTACGTATTGAGTTCAAATGCTTCTTTAATTCTGAAGAAAGTGGACACTGATAGATGACATTTTGCAATGATACCTTCTCTGAATTTAGGTGGTAAATTCATAGATATGAACTGTTCTTGAGTGTCATCCAATTTAGAAAAACCCCAAAACAAGGGGACATTGGAAATTCAGAATATGCCATTAAGGCGTTATACAGGATAAATCAGCATTAAAGTAAAATAAGTCATGAAACAATTAAGAATGGCTATAAATTCTTTATAGGATGTAGTTTTTGTGCTACAAGCCACTTCAGTTACCAAAACATCCTACTGGTGATCTTACTTTCCTATAATTATTTGTCACTCAAAAAAAGACATTCCCAATAAAACGAATGATAGCAATAACAGCATACAGTTTGGTGTTTATTTTACAAAGGCATTTCTTTACTCTTTTAATCTTTAAAATAATCCTTAAAATTATCCTACCCTCATCACCCACTACCCAGCACCATTTTTAAACTGAGGAAATGGATGCCTCCAGGGAAATGCAGCTTGAACATGATACCTAGGCATTACCCAAGTAGTAGACAAGGGACACAAACCTAATTTTGAACCCTTAATTTTCTACCCTTTTCCTTACAAAGTGGGTGAAAAGTTTCCAGTTTAAGAAGATATCAGTGAAGTACCTGGGGAGGTAGATATGGATCTACACCAAAGATAAAAATCAAGCTATTGAAGGACTTTTAAGAATTACTACTGGAAAAGGCCTGCCTTTGAAATGCACTGGAGGCCCTCACAGTCCATACGCCATTCCTGAATCACACTTTAGACAAGGAAAGGATGGTAATAGTGTAGAAGTATAAAACATAGTGTCTTAATTTCCTTGTTGTTCTTTTAGGTGCAGTTGGGTCAGTTCCAACTTACAGCAACCCCATGTACAACAGAACACTACACTGCTTAGTCCTGCACCATCCTCACAATCGTTGCTATGCTTGAGCCCATTGTTGCAGCCACAGTGCCAATTCATATAATTGAGGGTCTTGCTCTTTTTTGGTGACCCTCTACTTTACCAAATATAATGTCCTTCTCCAGGGACTGGTCCCTCCTGATAACATGTCCAAAATATGTGAGACAAAGTCTCGCCATCCCTGTTTCTAAGGAGCATTCTGGCTGTATTCTTCCAAGACACATTTGTTCATTCTTTTGGCAGTCCATGGTATATTTAACATTCCTCGCCAACACCATAATTCAAAGGTGTCAATTCTTCTTTTGGTGTTCACATGCATATGAGGGGACTGAAAACACCATGGCTTGGGTCAGGCACACCTCAGTCCTTAGAGTGACATCTTTACTTTTTAACACTTTAAAAGGGTCTTTTGCAGCAGATTTGTCCAATGCAATGCATCGTTTAATTTCTTGACTGCTGTTTCCATGGGTGTTGATTGTGGATCCAAGTAAAATGAAATCCTTGACAACTTCAATCATTTATTTATTTATCATGATGTTACTTAATGGTCCAGTTGTGAAGAGTTTTGTTTTATGCTGAGGTATAATCCATACTGAAGGCTGTGGTCTTTGATCTTCATCAGTAAGTGCTTCAAATCCTCTTCACTTTCTGCAAGCAACGTTGTGTCATCTGCATAATGCAGGTTGTTAATGAGCCTTCCTCCAATTCTGATGCTGTGTTGTTCTTCGTATAGTCCAGCTTCTCAGATTATTTGCTCAACACAGAGATTGAATAAGTATGGTGAAAGGATACAACCCTGGGACACTTTTTTTATTTTAAACCATGCGATATTCCCTTGTTCTATTCAAATGACTGTCCCTTAGTCTGTGTACAGGTTCCTTAAGAGCATGATTAAGTGTTCTGCGATTTCCAATCCTTTCAATGTTATTCATAATTTGTTATGATTCATTGGTCAAATACCTTTGCATAGTCAGTAAAATGCACGGAAATATCTTTCTGGTATTCTCTGCTTCAGCTGAGATCCATCTGACATTAGCAGTGACAGCCCTGGTTCCATGTCCTCTTCTGAATCTGGCTTGAATTTTTCGCAGTTCCCTATCAATGTATTTCTGCAACCGTTTTTTGAATTATCTTCAGTAAAATTTTACTTGCATGTGATATTAATGATATTGTTAGATAATTTCCACATTCTTTTGGAATGGACACAAATATGTATCTCTTCCTTTTGCTTGGCCAAGTCTTCTAAATTTCTTGGCATAGTGGAGTGAGCATCTTCAGCACTGCATCCTTTTGTTGAAACATCTCAATTGGTATTCCATGAATTCCTGGAGCCTTGTTTTTCACCAGTGCCTTCAGTGCAGCTTGGACCTCTTCCTTCAGTACCCGTGATTCTTGATCATATACTACCTCCTGAAATGGTTGAATGTCGACCAATTTTTTTTGTACAATAACCGTGTGTTCCTTCCATCTTTTTTTGATTCTTCCTCCAACGTTCGATATTTTGCCCATAGAATCCTTCAATATTGCAACTTGAGGTTTGAATTGTTTCTTCAGTTCTTTCAGCTTGAAAAATGCTGAGCATTTTCTTCCTTTTTTGGTTTTTTTATTCTAGGTCTTTGCACATTTCATTATAATATTTTACTTTGTCTTCTCAAGCTGCCCTTTGAAATCTTCTATTTTCCTCTTTGAATTCATAATTTCTTGTGTTTGCTTTAGCTACTCTGTGTTCAAGAGCAAATTGCAGCTTATTTTCTGTCATTAGTTTCCCAAGGCTCTTGTAAACAAAAGTACCACAAATGGATGGCTTGTAGGAACAGGAGGAGTCCCTGGGTGGTGCAAATGATTAAGCCCATGGCTACTGACCATAAGATTGGCAGCTCAAACCCATTTAGAGGTACCTCAAAGAAAGGCCAGGAGATCTACTTCTGAAAAATCAGACATGAAAACTCTGTAGAACACAGTTCTACTCTGCAATACATGGTGTCACTACGTGTTGGAATCAACTTGAATGCAACTGGTTGGGTTTGTTGGTTTATAAAATGGAAATTTATTGAGTCATAGTTCTGGAGGCTAATAGTCTAAATTCAGGTTGTCAGCAGGACCATAATCTCTCCAAAGACTTTAGAGGTAGGTGATTTCTTTTCTCTCCAGGCTTCTGGTAATCCCAGACATTTCTTGGCTTACAGTTGCTATATAACTCAATGGTCACATGCTCATCTTCCCTCTGGTGTCTCACTATGTCTTTTCTGCTCTTTTATAAAGACACCAGTATGATTGGTTTAGGACCCACCCTACTCTAGTATGACCTCATTTTAACTGATAACATCTTTAAAGAGATATTTCCAAACAAAGTCAAGTTCACACATACTGGGGTTAGGACTTCAGCATATCTTTTTTGAGAACATAATTCAATGTATAACACATATATAGTCTAATTTTTTGAAAATAATTCAGAAACTCAAGATTTTTAGCTTATTAAAAAATCATAACCAGGCTTTCTCAGAGTGATTCTAAGCATTCACCTAGAACTATTCCTTAGGCTAAATTTTTATATAGGAAAAAAAAAATCTAATGGATAGTGTTAGCCAATCATTTCTCCTCTTTTGGAAGAGTCATACAAGTTATCAAAACTCAAGAGGTAATTATTTTGTATCCTTAAAATTTTTGTCGTGTGTGTGTGTGATTAATAATTATTGAATTATTTAAGATAATTAAAAATTTAAAACAGCCCCGCCTCCAACTTGAGGAACATTTTATATTGGAAAAAAAAAGTACTTTTGCTATTTAAGGCATGTTTTACTAATTAACTTTGAGAGACAGATATTATGCTGTATTCTCACAATGACATCTTCTTGGTGATAAGAGATAGAGGCTTCTCCAGTCCTCAGTTTTCCACGTGCATTTCTTTATTTCTTCTGCTTAAGATTTTTGGGCAAACTTGTAGTACATATCTTCACATTTATTTTTTTTTGGCTCTATATTTAGATTCTCAGGTCTATGTGGTTATCTCACCTGTCCTCATCCCTATAATGTTTAATACCATGACAGTTATGGTATAAATGTCAGTTCCCTGAGGATAATTGTGAAATGAGTCTCAACAGTAACCTCACTGTCATTCCGATGTGCAACTCTTACAGTTTTATCCTCATCCCCCTCTTGCAAAACACTCAGTCACTCACCCAACTAACTGGTGAAGTTGAAATAGATTCATTTTCTATCCCCACATATTTCAATCCTCTTCTTTTCTCATGTAAATTATTGACTCTACCCAAAGATGGATTTTTTCCCTCACAACCCACTATCCTTTTCTACTTGCTCACAATCATTAAAGTCAATCTTTTAAATTTGTAACTGTAGAACCTCTCTGATAGTGAAAGCTTGCTAAAGACCATGAAATCAAAATGCTGGATACTGCACTGAGTATAAGGATCCCTAGCGGCCCAGTGGTTAAGTGCTCAGCTGCCAACAGAAAGTTTGGCAGTTCAAACCCATCCAGTGGCTCAGCCGAAGAAAGACTTGGCAATCTGCTTCCGTAAAGATTACAGCCTAGAAAACCCTATGGGGGCAGTTCTACTCAGTCACGTGGAGTCACTATAAGTCTAAATGGATTTGTGGGCACCCAACAACAGCACGCTGAGTATATTCATCAATATTTGGGAAGCAGTTGAGGGTGGCAGAACATAGTCATGTAGGGATATTTCTATATCAGACTTGACTTGAAGACAAATTCACCTGTTGTTTTGACTGAACTATAACGTAAACTTATTTAAAAATGAATGGGATGCCATGTTTTATTTCTGAAGAGCCACTGACTTTTAGGCTACTTGACCCATACCAGCCAAACAATACTATTGTTATAAAACTTCGAGTCCTTCCCACTCACAGAAAAGATGAAAACAAGAAAAATCGTTTTCAAGGAGATAGTTTCTGACAATTCAGTTATTTCTGAAGCTATTTTGGAGGAGAAGTGAGACTAAGGGTTTTTGGAGAGGCTGTGCTTCATGGAAAGCATACATTGTTTGTGAACCCTACAGTGAATTTCCATGATTGAAGGTAATGGACTCCGTTGTTAATATCTTTTTCTTAATCAAGACTAAACACAATTTTTGTTAGCTTGGTAATTACTGTCAATTAATTACAACATCTGTTGTAGGCAGAATTATGGCCTCTCAAATGTGTCCACATCCTAATTCCTGGAGACTGTAAATACGTTATGTTACATGGAAAACAGGAATTAAGGCAGCAGATGGAATTAAGCTGATCAGCTAGAACGAAGGGTGATTATCTTAGACTTTACAGGTGAGCCCAATGTAATCACAGGGCCCCTTAGAAATGGAAGAGATAGGCAGAATAAAAGTGAGTGTGAAGTGATGTGTTGTGAGAAAGACTAGATTGGCCACTGCTGGCTTTGAAGATGGAAGAAGGTCACAAACCAAGGAATATGGATGGCCTCTATACAAGGGCAGATTACCCGATAAGCAAGGCAAGTGCGGTGCTTACCTTGTTACTAGATCATGTGTAATGAACAATTTCACATTTTTTCTCCACATCAAAGGTTCTCCTTCTAGATACGGCTGGTATCTGTCGTTCTCCCACCCTTACGGCACTTTTCTACAGAATCAAAGCCTCTTTTCAAATTTACAATACCTAACAGGGGCAGATGACCCAGTAAACAAGGTAAGCACATAATGTATTTGAACGCTGTTGCCTTGAGTAGAAATGCCTACCTTTCATCTGTAGTTGGGTGTGTTCTATGTCATTGCTTCTCAGTGTCAGACTTATCGAACTTTTCATGCTGAGTCATATATACAAGCCTGAAGATCCTGGTTTAATCAAAATTCTTTACTAGAGGCAGCCAAGAAACAATGGTTAGAAAGCTGTTGTCAAATGATAAGTGGAAGACTCCAGACTCCAACTCTGAGGAAGCAGATGCATGAAAGGGGACTTCTGTTGTAACCTGGTCAAAATGGCAGAGGCGAACATGCAGATCCTGTGTGAGAACTAGGAGAAGGACAAGAGCAGTCTGAAGTAACACCCTGAACTGTGGTTTTTCCTGAAGCTCATTTTTTAGGTTTAGTTTTCACCCCTACATAACCACATTTACCAATTTGTCAAGGCAAATGACTCCCTCTCCCCGTGCCCCCTCTCCCCATGTTTTCTTAAGCTTCCTTATGGAAAAGATCAGCCAAATAAGTCAAAGTGTCAATCAAGTGAACAGTTAAAGTAGTAAGTCCAAAAACCATGGGGTATGAGGAATATTTGAAATAACTAAAAATGTTAAACTTTGCGGGGCGGTGGCTTGTGGTGGTGGGGAGAAGACAAAATAGCCCTATTTAAATATTTGAAGGACTATGTTAAAGAAGGAGCCCTATTGGTTCAGTGGCTAAGCCGAGTGGCTGCTAACCAAAAGGTTATCATTTGAACACACCAGCCACTCTGCAGGAGAAAGATGCATCAGTCTGCTTCCATAAAGATTAGAGCCTTGGAAACCCCATCATAGCAGTTCTACTCTGTTCTGTAAGGTCGCTATGAGTCACAATCTACTTGATGGCAATGGGTTTGATGTGTTAAAGAAGAGATTATATATATTC
The DNA here is from genome assembly GCF_030014295.1 of Loxodonta africana. Classification (NCBI taxonomy): domain Eukaryota; kingdom Metazoa; phylum Chordata; class Mammalia; order Proboscidea; family Elephantidae; genus Loxodonta; species Loxodonta africana. The sequence continues at coordinate 77,901,138 of NC_087345.1, read as the reverse complement.
TCTGTAGTTCTGGAGGATCACAATTTAGAGAGGTTTTCTGACTCTGACCAATTTTTAATACTGGAGTCAGAGTGATCTTTATAAAAAACCATCTGTTTATTCCATTTGCCTGCTTAAAATTCAATTCTTCCCACAGAGACTTCAGGTTAAAGTATAAAAATCTTAACATCACATAAAATTTCTGGCCTCTTTTGACTCTTGCTAGTTTCTCTGATCACTTCTGCCGTCATCACTCCTGTATCCAATCAACAAATATTTATAGAGTACCTTCTATATGAAAAGTACTTCACTAAATACTGGAGGTAAAAGTTGACTAAAATGGGAAGAACCTATGGTTTCATGAAGCATATAGTCTAATATGGGATACATATATTACTTTAAAATTTAAAAAATTTATACAAATACATATAAGAAACAGTGATGAGTGCTAGAAAGGGAATATAGAAGATGGTGTGAAAGCGTATGATTTAATATTTGGGGTCTAGAAAGGCCTTCCTAAGGAGGTGATATTTCGGTTGAGATTGCAAGATTAAGTATGGGTTTGAATTACATAATAAAAGTGGGGGAAAAATCTAACCAGAGAGGACAACATCTGCTCCCTTTAAAGCCGGATGGAGGACAGCTCTTTTGGAGAACTAGAAACTGTGTAAACTGAGTACAAAGGGCATGGTGGTATAAGTGGAAGCTGAAAAGTTAGCTATTTGGCTAGGATTTTGATCATTATCCTTCAAGCAATGCTTCAGTCATTCTGATTCCTCTCTTTGTAATGCTCTCTCTCATTTCTTGCTCATTGTTTACATTCTGTCCCTTCTCTTGGGAATATCCTTTCTGAGCTTGCTAGCACTATTCATCCTTGAGGAATCAGCTGAAGTTGCCTCCTCTGCTGAGTTAGGTGCTCTGCTACTGTACATACCTCGGGCTTTACATAACTGTTCTGAAGCACTTTCTGTACTGCAAACTCATGTTGTTTATGACAAGAACACTAATGCCTGGACGGAAGGAACCATGTGCTGTTGATCTTTGTATCTGTAGCACTTAGCACCATTTCTAGTATTTAGTAAATATTTGTTTCTCAATAAGTATTCATTGAGCACTTACTAAAATAAGAATCTTGAGGAATATAAAGTTGTATAAACACTACCTTTAAGGATCTTGATGTTTATCACAAAAAATACATCATAAAGAGCAGCTCGGTTCATACTTTCCTAAGACCAAGTGTTCACAGAAAGGACAGATACAATAGCTTATTTAGACTAACACTATAAGGGCAAATATATATTAGAGTTTAACAAATACAGTATATCTTCCAAAAATCTTGTTCATCTTATGTGCCTTCTAGTTTTTTCTTTTCTCCTTTTAACATGCCTGTGTTCAAAATAAACTTAAAAGGAAGGTGAGAAATCTACAGGAAAACAAGAAAAAAATTTAGAACTCTGTTATGTTAACACTTCTTTTAACCAGGCCAATGCCATCTGTCAGAATATTTAATTAAAATGTTATATTTTGTTTCTTTTTAAAAACACATGTATTTTCCATCTGCTCTTTTCCTGCCTCTTTAACTTTTATTGCCACTTTACATCAAGCCTATCTTGTAAGTTGTGGTTAGCCCCACAACAACAACAGAAATTAAATAAGAAGAACACAACACAGCACATTTTAGTGGAAGTCACCGGGTTTAATTTTATTTGATGGTGTAGACTTTTGCCACTAATACAATGAAGCACTTCAATATTGTAATTTCAGTTTTTTACAAATCTACTTACACCATCTATTTTTATTCAGTTTGCATACCAAAAACTCTGTTCTTATACTTTGATTGACCAGGTGCAGAATATGTGGTAATCGTAGAATTCTATGAAGGAGGAATGATACTTAGATCTTCAAGTATATTTCTTTATTTTCCAGCATATATTCTAGGGAACATTATCCAACAAGACAAAATGTCTTAGTAAGTTTAGAAGATACTTCTATAATTCTTCGTCTAAGAGAGAAATTTCGTTTTAAGACTTTGATAACCCTATAGTAGGGAAATCTTATTGACATTGTCTAAAGTTATTTTACTATTGAAATTATATTTTCAGTAATACCTATTAAACCATGGAGCTAAAATTGTATAGACACTTTGGGAGGTGCTAATCTGGTAAATTTTTTTTCACATTTTATATGAATTAAATGAAGTCTGCATTAGTAATGACATAATAACATCACCAAGGTAGTTGCTGGAAGAATGAGAAGTAGAGTTCAAGTCTGCTTCTTTGTAATGTTGGTTGCAATGTTCTTTAAGAAGAAAACAGGTGTGCAAGTACATGAAACAATCTGTAGAGTCCCCAAAATTACTAAGCTAATGTATACAAAAACAGGTGGCTAAGTTAATGCCATAATTTAACTAAGTTTATGGATCATAACAAATTATGGATAACATTGTGAAGAATGGGAATTCCAGAACACTTAATCGTGCTCATAAGAAATCTGTACACAGATCAAGAGGCAGTTGTTCGGAAAGAACAAGAGAATACTGTGTAGTTTAAAGTCAGGAAAGGTGTGTGTCAGGGTTGTATCCTTTCACCATACCTATTCAACCTGTATGCTGAGCAAGTAATTCGAGAAGCTGGACTATATGAAGAAGAATGGGGCATCAGGACTGGTGGAAGACTCATTAACAATCTGCGTTATTGCAGATGACACAACCTTGCTTGCTGAAAGTGAAGAGGACTTGAAGTACTTAATGATGAAGATCAAAGACCACAGCCTTCACTATGGATTACACCTCAACATAAAGAAAACAAAAATCCTTGCAACTGGACCAATAAGCAATGATAAATGAAGAAAAAATTGAAGTTGTCAAGAATTTCATTTACTTGGATCCAGAATCAACACCCATGAAAGCAGCAGTCAAGAAATCAAAAGATGCATTGCATTGGGTAAATCTGCTGCGAAATACTCTTTAAAGTGTTGAAAAGTAAAGATGTCACCTTGAAGACTAAGGTGCACCTGACCCAAGCCATGGTATTTTCAATCATCTCATATGCATGCAAAAGCTGGACAACGGATAAGGAAGACCAAAGAAGAATTGATGCCTTTGAATTGTGGTGTCGGTGAAGTATATTGAATATACCATGGGCTGCCAAAAGAACGAGCAAATCTGTCTTGGATGAAGTACAACCAGAATGCTCCTTAGAATCAAGGATGGCGAGACTACGTCTTACGTACTTTGGAGATGTTGTTAGAAGAGATCTGTCCCTGGAGAAGGACATCATGCTTGGTAAAGTACAGGGTCAATGAAAAAGAGGAAGACCCTCAATGAGATGGATTGACACAGTAGCTGCAACAATGGGCTCAAGCATAACAACCATTGTGGGCACGGCGCAGGACCAGGCAGTGTTTAAGTCTGTTGTGCATAGGGTTGCTATGAGTTGGAACCGATTCAAGGACACCTAACAACAACAACATGTTTAATATTACAATTAATGACTTTAAAATATGTCAGTGAAAAGCATTTCTTATTGACTTTTAGAGAATGATAGTAAAGTAATTCACCTCCAAGATCATATGAGCTTTGTGGCGTATTCTTAGTTTGGCCATGGTAACCCATTACCATCAGGTCAATTACAACTCATAGCGGCCCTAGAGGATAGAGTAGAACTGCCTCATAGAAGTTCTGGTAGATTCAAACTGCCACCATTTTGGTTAGCAGCTGAGCTCTTAACCACTTAACCACTGTACCACCAGGGCTTTATTGGCTACGATAAGTAACTTGAAATCAGATTCTAGATGGAAGGCTAAAACAGTGCACATACTGAGTCTATGTTCCAATAGAATCTTTGGCAGGGATTTTCATCTTACTTGTGGGAAAACAATGAAGAAATGCTGTTGGGAGGATTGTATAATTTGGTGGGTTAGTAACTAGCTAAAATACTCTACTCACATAATGCTAATTAAGGAATTGAGGTTAGCTTGGAGGAGGTTTTTAGTGCTCTTTTCTTGATCATGTTCAGTGCTTTTATCGGTAGCCAGAAGGGAAATACAAAAGGCAAAATTATAAGAATTGCTAATAGCGTAAAACTCAGAGAAACTGAATTAGATAGAAATTAGAGTTAGGGTTTAAAAATGTTTTGACAGACTGTAACCTGTTAATGTGTTGATTCTAACATGGATGAAATTCAACAAGAATAAATGTAAGGTTCTGATGATGGGTAGAAAGCACAGGAAACAAATAACCAGACACAGTATCCTGCAAGTTTGGGATGGGGAAACATGGACAGTAGTCTTCAGGTCCAAAAGTGTGATGAAGGCCATTTGGTGTATTATACTCCAAGCTTTCAAGTATGGTGGTAGTTAGTACCAAGAAGGAGGAGGCAGCATGGTGATAGTGTAATGCAAAGAAGGTAAGCTTCAGAATCAAGAGTCCAGGATTAGGGATACATGTTCAGATCATAGTGTCATTACTTATTAGCTATCTCATATTGAGTAGCTAAAGCAAAAGGAAGCAATGATGAAGTAAAAGAGCTAAACAGATTTCAAAGGGTAGTTTGAGAAGATGAAGTAAAGTATTATCATGACATGTCAAAAACCTGGAGTTAGAAAACCACAAGGGAAGAACACGCTCAACATTTGTCAAGCTGAAAGAACTGAAGAAAAAATTCAAGCCTTGAGTTGCAACATTGGATTCGATGGGGAAAATATTAAAACGATGCAGGAAGCATAAAAAAGAAAAGGTGGAAGGATTACACAGAGTCACTATCCCAAAAAGAACTGGTTGATGTTCAACCATTTCAGGAGGTAGTATATGATTAGGAACCAATGGTACTGATGGAAGAGGCCCAAGCTGCACTGAAGGCATAGGCAGAAAACAAGGTTCCAGGAATTAATAAAATACCAAGTGAGATATTTCAGCAAACAGATGCAGTGCTGGAAGTGTCCACTCTTCCACGCCAAGAAATTAGGAAGACACCTATCTGGCCAACTGACTGGAAGAGGTCTATATTTATGCCTATTCCCAAGAAAGGCGATTCAACAGAATGAAGAAATTATCAAACAATATCATTAATATCACACGCAATTAAAATTTTGCTGAAGATCATTCAAAAGCAGCTGCAGCAGTACATTGACAGGGAACTGCTAGAAATTCAAGCCGGATTCAGAAGAACATGTGGAACCAAGGATATCATTGCTGATGTCAGAGGGATCCTGGCTGAAAGCAGAGAATACCAGAAAGATGTTGACCTGTGTTTTATTGACTATTCAAAGGCATTCCACTGTGTGGATCGTAATAAATTATGGATAACATTTTGAAGAATGGGAATTCCAGAACACTTAATTGTGCTCATGAGGAACCTGTACATAGATCAAGAGGCAGTCGTTCGAACAGAACAAGGGCTGCATGGTTTAATGCCAGGAAAGGTGTGCATCAGGGTTGTATCATTTCACCACACTTATTCAGTCTGTATACTGAGCAAATAATCCATGAAGTTGGAGTATATGAAGAAGAATGGGGCATTGGGATTAGAGGAAGACTTATTAACAACCTGCCTTATGCAGATGTCACAACCATGCTTGCTGAAAGCCAAGAGGACTTGAAGCACTTACTGATGAAGATCAAAGACCACAGCCTTCACAAAAATCCTCACAACTGGACCAATAAGCAACATCATGATAAATGGAGAACAGGATGAAGTTGTCAAGGGTTTCATTCTATTTGGATCCACAATCAACAGCCATGGAAGCAGCAGTCAAGAAATCAAAAGATGCATTGCATTGGGTAAATCTGCTACAAAAGTCCTCTTTAAAGTATTGGAAAGCGAAGATGTCACCTTGAAGACTAAGGTGCGCCTGACCCAAGCCATGGTGTTTTCAATTGTCTCATATGCATGTGAAAGCTGAATAATGAATAAAGAGAACCAAAGAATTGACACCTTTGAGTTATAGTGTTGGCAAAGAGGAAACTCTGGTGGCATAGTGGTAAAGTGGTATGGCTGCTAACCAAAATGTGCTATTTCTTTGCATGTAAATGTACATTAATGTATCTTCCACTTTCATCCAAAATAGAATGACAGGGATCACATTTACCTTCCCAATTTAAACAGCAGGAAAAAAAAAAAGTTAAAGCAACAGCTTTCAAGGCCCAGTTCAGTGATCCTGAGAAATGGAAAACAATGAGATGAACCCGATGTTTTCCTCAGTTTGTTGCCCTAAGACAGTTTCCAGACCACAACTTCAATGGGAGACCCAAGTAGAACCTAGAAGACTCCCTGGGTTGCGAATATAGAGCTGAGAGTCAGGGAGAGACCAAGGCAGCTAGAGTTTCCAAGAACAGAGTTCTAGAAAGGAGAAAGCAGCATACAGAGCACTCCACAGATCTTCAGAAGGTTACTGTGGCGAAATGAATTCCTTTATGTGGCCTTTTGCCCTGTTTCTTTGGCAAAACAGCTTGAGAGATCTTTCCCCTAAGCCCTAAGCATTACCTTTGCTGTAGTTTTCTACCCTAGAGGGTTTGTTTCTTTTGTCCAGGTTGACTGACATTTCCTGAGTAAGCTGTAAACAGGGATGGTTTGATTCTTTTTGCCTGGTGCTGGGCTGCAGCCTGCCCTGTGATTGGTATGCATCTTGCAGGGATTGTTCAATATATTATGCAAATTAAGTAACTATAGACTATACAAATGAAGTGACTATAGTCTACCATGCAAATGAAGTGTGTGTGGCCTACCTAGAAGGGATTGGTCAGTTTGTGGCCCTGGTAGATGGGCTATGCCTTGAAGTTGACCAGGAATTTGCTTATATATTTAGCCAACCCCACAGAGGTTTGTGGACAGAAAGAGAAAGAAGACACGAGCAGAAGTAAGAAAGTTGATGGCAGCAGAGAGAGAGGAGGCAAGGAACTTTCTAAAAGAGCTGTAACACAGGTCAAGGGCTGTAACACTGAAGACAACGAGATGCCTGGAAGGGGCCCTGCAGCAGTCAATGATGACAGCAGAAACCTGCTGCTAGGAATGCAGCAAAGGGAGCTAAACAAAATTGCTATACAGGCTATGACGTAGGTCAGTTAGCAGTGGAAAGTTCGACGGCAGGAAGGTTGATGGCAGAGAACTCTGTCCTGACAAAGCTGAGAGGAACCTGTCCTCTGGGGACCAAGTGGAGCCTGTCCTTAGGGAGCTGAGAAAAGGCCTATACAGCTGAGAGGGAGCGTACACAGCAGAGAGAAGGGCCTGCTTGCTTGCACAACTGAGAGGAGCTGAGAGAGCTGTCCTGCAATGAAAGGGAGAGATGTGCTCTGCATTTCAGGGGAGCCTTCCAAAATTTGCCCACATGCTTCCTGATCCTCATCCTGAGTTGTAGCCTATTGATCTTGATCCTGAGTTGTACACTATTACTTCCTTAATAAGCCACTTAACTGTAAATATGGGCTGTGAGTTCTGTGTGACCATTGCAACAAATTATCAAACCCAGCAGAGAAGTATAGAATGCAGTGGGGAAGATGGCTGGTGTCAGCATTGGTAGAAAGTTTGGAAAGTGGAGATATGTCTGACCTTCACCTTATAGGAATCAGCTTTAGGCTGATCCTAGTTATTATCCCCCCGAAGCGAGACAGGTTCTGATGCTACTACTAGTACCATTTTATAGGTATCCTCAAGAAATCAGTTCAGTACTGACCAGTGCATACATATGAGGAAGTGACATGAGGCCAGGAAAAGAATCACCTGAAAGGATAAGAGGGAACAGTACCCAGCACTCACACAAGGTCAGGAATAGTTCTGGAAAGCCTGATAACTTGTGGGCATTGTGTAGAATTCACAGAATTCTACATAATTCACAGAAGGGTCTTTCCTAAATATTGAGAAATTCTTTGCCCTGGACTGCGCACTACTCTATTCCCATCTATCAGTCTAAAAAGTAAGACATGAAAGGATCAAACTGTTTTCAAGTGGTTTATATACATCCCCAAACAAAACTCAAGACTATATATAGGAATACAAAAACATCCAGCACTCAACAAGGTAAAAATCACTGTGTATAGCATACAGCCAAAACTTTCCAGACATGCAAAGAAACAGAAAAATATGACCTATAATGATGTGAAAAATCAAAGAATCAAAACTGACCCAGTACTGACATAAATATTACAATTAACAAACAAAGATATTAAAACATTTATGGTAATTTTAGTCTATATTTTGAAAAATTAGGTAGAAATATGGAAGATATTAAAAAAAGACCCAAACAAAATATATGAATTTGAAAACTACAATATGTGAAATAAAAAGGGAAAACAAAACTAAAAAAAAAAAAAAAACACAGAATGTGCATAGTTCATTGCTGTCAAGTCAGTTCTAACTCATGGCGACCATATAGGAGAGAGTAGAACTGCCCCATAGGGTGTCTAAGGCTGTAAATGTTTATGAAAGTAGACTGCCACATCTTTCTCCAGTGGAGTGGCTGGTGGGTTCAAACTGCTGACTTATCGGTTAGCAGTCGAGTGCTTAACCATTGCTTCATAAGGGCTTAAGAGCAGATTATACATTGTAGGATGAAAGATTAGTGAAATGGAAAACATACCCATAGAAACTATATTAAATGAATCACAGCAAAAAATAAGAATCACAAATAAGTAAGCAAACCAGTAAGCTGGTGGTCTACTTCAAGTGGCTTAATCTACATGTAATTGAAGTGCCTAGAGAAAAGCAGAGGGGGAAACAAAGAAAAAGAAATAATGACCAAAACATTTCCAGATCATCTGAAAACTATAATCTCACAGATCCAAGAAGCTAATAAACTCAAAAGACAAGAAGCATGCAGAAAGCTACACCAAAGTGCATTATAATCAAATTGCTTAAATCCAATTTAAAGACGAAAGCACACCCTTTCTTCACTTACTAACATGGTTAGGCTCCAAAACCAGTTTGTTATGTGAAAAATGACATTATGCAAAAATGGAGGATGACCACATCAGACGACAAAATGGAGGATGACTACATCATTACATAACCGTCCGATTAAATCATTACATTACTGACAAGTTGCATCATTACATAACTGCCAAACCACTGAGCATGATGGCCCAGCCAAGTTGACTCAAAACCTTAACCATCACAGCTAGTGTTACTCTTGCCTTGAACCTTGGTGTTTATTACTGCAGACGTATGTCGTTAATGTGCAAAATAGTCCCGTAGTAGATTTTTACTATTGTTATAAATTCGGAATGTCAGATAATAAGATAGTTGTAAGCAAGTGGTAGGTGTATAAAAGAAGCCAGAAAAAAAAAATCATATGAATGAAATCATACATTATGTATCCTTTTGAATTTGGCTTCACTCACTTAGCATAATGCATTTGATATTTATCCATGTCATTGGGTGCATCAATAAATTTGTTCTTTTGTTGTTGTTGTTGAGTCTATTCCACTGTATGGATTTAGCACAATTTATTCATTTATAAGTTGAAGGATATTTGGGTTGTTTCCAGTTTTTTTTTTTTTCTTTTCCAACTCTTTAAAGGAGTGAATTTTATTGTATGTGAACTATATCTCAAAGTTATTTATTTATTTATTTAATATTTTTAAAGAGAGAGATGGAAATTCAGCCACATCTCCAAAAATGGGTGGCTTTTCTTCAGGCATTGGAGAGAAAGGAAGAAAGTTAGGGAATCAGGCTAACGAACTTTGTAGTATACCAATCAAGAAGGAGTGGTGATCCAAATTTTCCTTATATTCTCTTTAACTCTTAAGATCAGTGACTCTAGTCCTTCTGAAGTGTGGGTAAAGTCTCCGAGGCTACAGACAAACCTCTGCCTTTTTGGCAGATTTGTGGGGCTTAACATGTCTCCTATGTTTTCTTTCAGCCAGACTTGAAGGACACAGGTTGTGTGTGGGCTAAAAGTTTTAGTGCTTCTTTTTTTGTTTTTTCTCTCTCTCTTTTTATTTTATTGTGCCTTAGGTGAAAGTTTATGGCTCAAGTTATTTTTTCATTCAAAAATTTATACAAATATTGTTTTGTGACATTGGATGCAATCCACACAATATGACAACATGCTCCTTTCCACCCTGGTTTCCCATTTTTTATTTGTCTAGTTCCTGGCCCTTCCTTCTGTCTCGTCTTGCTTTTGGACAGGAATTGCACATTTATCTTGTTTATTTGATTGAACTAAGAAGCATATCATGGATTATGTCTCCCCAAAAATGTGTGTTTCAGCTTGATTAGGCCATGATTCCCAGTATTCTGTGGTTTTCCTCCATTTTGTGATTGTAATTTTACGTTAAAGAGGATTATGGTGGCATTGTAACACCCTTACCAGGTCATATCCCTGATCCAATGTAAAGGGAGTTTCCCTGAGGTGTGGCTTGTACCACCTTTTATCTCTCAAGAGAGAAAAAGAAAGGGAAGCAAGAAAAGAGGGGGGGACATCATACCACCAAGAAAGAAATACTGGGAGCACAGCGTGTCCTTTAGACCTGGGGTTCTTGCGCAGAGAAGCTCCTAGTCCAGGACAAGATTGATGCAAAAGACCTTCCTTCAGAGCTCACAGAGAAATTCATGGAGCTGATGCCATGAATTTGCACTTCTACCCTACTAAACTGTGAGAAAATAAACTTCTCTTTGTTAAAGCCATCCACTTGTGGTATTTCTGTTATAGCAGCACTAGATGACTAAGACAGACCACATTCCTCATGTGTGTTATTTTTAGTTTTACGGGCCTGTCTAATCTTTGTCTGAAAAGTAAGTTTCGGGAATGGTTTCAGTTCTGGGTCAGGAGAGTTTCTGTGGGCAATAGTTTCAGGGGTTTCTCCAGTCTCTGTCACCAGTAAGTCTGATTTTTTTACCTGTGTCATGGATTGAATTATGTCCGTCCAAAAATGTGTGTCAGTTGGGCTGGGCCATGATTTCCAGGATTGTGTGATTTTCCTATATGTTGTAAATCCAGCCTCTATGATGTTAATGAGGGAGGGTGGGCGGCAGTTGTGTTAATAAGGCAGGACTCAACCTACAGGACTGGATTATGTCTTGAGGCAGTCTCTTGAGATATAAAAGAATAGAAGCCAGCAGAGAGACAGGGGGACCTCATACCACCAAGAAAACGGTACCAGGAGCAGAGTGCATCCTTTGGGCCTGGAGTCCCTGAGTCTGACAAGCTCCACAACCATGGGAAGATTGAGAACAAGGACCTTCTTCCAGAGCCAACAGAGTCGGAAAGCCTTCCCCTGGAGCTGATGCCTTAAATTTGGACTTTTAGCCTACTTTAGTGTAAGGAAATAAATTTCTCTTTGTTAAAGCCATCCACTTGTGATATTTCTGTTATGGCAGCACTAGATGACTAAGACAATGTGAATTTGAATTCTGTTCTACATTTTTCTCTGCTCTGTCCAGGACTGTTTGTTGTGATTCCTGTCAGGGCAGTCATTGGTGGTTGTCGGGCATCATCTAGTTCTTCTGGTCTCAAGCTGGTGGAGTCTCTGGTTCATGTGATCCTTTAGTCGTTTGAGCTAATATTTTCCTTGTGTCTTTGGTTTTTTTCATTCTCCTGTGCTCTAGGTGGGATGGGACCAATAGATGTATCTTAGATGGCCACTCACAAGCTTCTAAGACCCCAGATGCTACTCACCAAAGTGGGATATAGAATTCTTTCTTTATAAACTATGCTATGCCAGTTGACCTAGAAGTTCACTGAGATGATGGTCCCTAGGCCCCAGCTCCAGCTATTCATTCCCTCTCCTCTGCTTTTGCTTTGGTCCAGTTGTCTGACTTCCCTTATATTGTTCGTTGTCCTTCCCTTTACCAAAGTTGACATTGTCTACTACCCAGTTAGTGATTTCCCTTCCTCCTCCATTCCCACCCTTCTAGCCATCAAAGGATTTTTTTTTATGTCTGTAAAACTTTTCTTGAGTTCTTATAATAGTTGTCTCATACAATATTTGCCCTATCGTGACTGACTAATTGCACTCAGCATAATGGCCTCCAGATTCACCCATGTCGTGAGATGTTTCATGGATTTCATCATTATTCTTTACCATTGCATATACTCCATTGGGTGTATGTACCATAATTTGTTTATCCATTTATCTGTTGATGGGCATTCAGGTTGTTTCTACCTGTTTGGTATTGTGAATAGTGCTTCAATGAACATGAGTGTGCATATGTCTATTTGTGTGACCGCTCTTATTTATCTAGGGTATATTCCTAAGATTAGGATTGCTGGATCATATGGTATTTCTATTTCTAAGCTTTTTAAAGAAGCGCCATATTGATTTCCAAAATGGTTGTACCATTTTACATTCCCACCAGCAGTGCATAAGAGTTCCAATCTCCCACAACCTCTCCAACATTTGTTATTTTGTGCTTTTTGGATTAGTGCCAGTATTGTCAGGGTGAGATTGTACCTCAATGTAGTTTTGATTTCCATTTCTCTAATGGGGTGGGTAATGGCTAATGATTGTGAGGATATCCTCGTGTGTATGTTAGCTGTCTGAATGTCTTCTTTGGTGAATTGTCTGTTCATATCATTTGCCCACTTTTTAATTGAATTATTATAATTTTTTTATTGTTGAGGTGTTGCAATATGTTGTAGATTTTAGAGATTAGACCCTTATTGGATATGACATAGCCAAAATTTTTTTCCCAGTCTGTATATTCTCTTCCTCTTTTGGTGAAGTCTTCTGGTGAGCATAAGTGTTCTATTTTTAAGAGCTCCCAGTTATCTAGTTTCTCTTCTGGTGTTTATGCATTATTAGTTATGGTTTGTATACTATTTATGCCATGTATTAGGGGCCTTAACATTTTTCCTATTTTTTCTTCTATAATCTTTATTGTTTTAGATTTTATATTTAGGCCTTTGTTCATTTTTAGTTAGTTTTTTTGTGTGGTATAAGGTATGGGTCCTGTTTCATTTTTTTATGGGTGGATATCCAGGTATGCCAGAACCATTTGTTAAAGAGACTCTTTTCCCAATTTAATAGACTTTGGGCCTTTGTCAAATATCAGCTACTCATAGATGGATGGATTTACATCTGGGTTCCTTTGGTCTGTCTGTTGTTATACTTGTATCAGGCTGTTTTGACTACTGTGGCTGTATAGTAAGTTCTAAAATCAGGTAGTGTGAGGCCTCCCACTTTGTCCTTCTTCTTCAGTAACACTTTACTTATCTGAGACCTCTTCCCTTTCCATATAAAATTGATGATCTGTTTCTCCATCTCATTAAAAAATGCTGTTGGAATTGGGGTGGGTATTGCATTGTATCTGTAGATTGCTTCTGGGTAGATTTGACATTTTCACAATGTTGAGTCTTCCTATCCATAAGCATGGTATGTTTTTCCACTTATGTAGGTCTCTTTTGGTTTCTGGCAGTAGTGTTTTACGGTTTTCTTTGTATAGGTCTCTTACGTCCCTGGTTAGATTTATTCCTAAGTCCCTTATCTTCTTGAGAGCTATTATAAATGGTATTGATCTGGTGATTTCCTTTTCAAAGTTCTCTTTGTTGGTGTAGAGATATCCTACTGATTTTTGTATGTTCATCCTGTATCCTGATACTTTGCTGAAATCTTTTATTAGCTCTAGTAGCTTTCTTATGGATTCTGTGGGGTTTTTCTGTGTATAAGATCATATCATCTGCAAATATTGATAATTTTACCTCTTCCTAACCAGTTTGGGTGCCTTCTTTTCTTTTTCTTCTTGCCTTATTGTTCTGGTTAGGACCTCCAGCACAATGTTGAATAAGAATGGTGATAAACGGCTTCCTTGTCTGGTTTCCATTCTCAAGGAGAATGCTTTCAGTCTCTTTCCATTGAGAATGATGTTGGTTGTTGACTTTGTATAAATGCCCTCTATTACATCAAAGAATTTTCCTTCTGTTCCTATTTTATTGAGTTTTTTTTTTCTTTTAATCAGGAATCGGTGTTGGACTTTGTTAAATGCCTTTTCTGCATCAATTTATAAGATCATGTGGTTCCTTTGTTTTATTTATGTGGTGGATTACTTTGATTTTCTAATGTTGAACCATCCCTGCAAACCTGGTATGAATCCCACTTTGTCATGATGTATTGTTTTTTGATATGCTGTTGAATTCTATTGGCTAGAGTTTTGTTGAGGATTTTTGCATCTATGTTCATGAGGAATATTGGTCCATAGTTTTCTTTTTTTGTTGCTTTGGTGACAGGGTTATGCCGGCTTCATAGAATGAGTTTGGGAGTATTCTTTCCTTTTCTATGCTCTGAAATAGATTTAGTACTATTGGTGTTAGCTTATCTCTGAAAGGTTGATAGAATTCTCTGGTGAAGCTGTGTGGGCCAGGGATTTTTTTTTGTTGTTGGGAGTTTTTTTATTACCTCTTTAATCTCTTCTTTTGTTATGGGCTTATTTAGTTTTTCTACCTCAGTTTGTGCTAGTTTAGGTAGGTGGCATGTTTCTAGAAATTTGTCCATTTTCCTCTAGGTTTTCAAATTTGTTGGGGTACAATTTTTCATAGTATTCTGTTATGATCTTTTTTATTTCAGTTGGGTCTACTGTGATATCACCCATCTCATTTCTTATTTGGGTTTTTCTTTTGTCAGTTTGGTCAGCGGTTTGTTAATTTTGTTGATTTTTTTCAAAGAACCAAACTTTGGTCTTCTTGATTCTTTCAATTGTGTTTCTATTTCATTTATTTCTGCTCTAATCTTTATTATTACCTTTCTTCTCATGCCTAAGGGCTACTTTTGCTTCTCTCTTTCTGTTTGTTCAAGTTGTAGGGTTAATGTTTTGATTTTTGCCCTTCATTCTTTTTTGATGCATGTGTTTAAGTGCTATAAATCGATCTCTAAGCACTGTTTTTGCTGTGTCCCAAAAGTTTTGGTAAGATCGGTTTTTGCTCTCGTTTGATTCTATGAATATCTTTATTCCTTCCTTGATTTCTTCTATAACCCTGTAGTTTTTAAGAAAGGTGTTGTTCAGTTTTCATGTATTTGATTTTTTTCCCTTGCCATTTCTGTTATTGATTTATACTTTTATGACATTATGATCAGAGAAGATGGTTTATATTATTTTGATGTTTTGTATTCTGTTAAGGCTGTCTTGTGGCCTAAAAAGTGGTCTATTCTGGAGAATGTTCCATGTGTGCCGGAAAAGAATGACTTGTTTTTGTGAAATCTCTATCTGGGTTGATAACTGGTTGATCAGTCCTGTGTCCTAGTCTTGGATTGTTGTCTGCTGCTGATTCTCTAACCAGAGGACTCCCTTTAATATATCTTATAATTTTGGTCTGGTTTTTACAAATTCCTGTAATTTCTGTTTAACTGGAAATGAACTAATTTCACCATCATACATGAGAGATAATTCTGTGGGATATATAATTCTTGTCTGGCAATTTTTTTCCTTCAAGGCTTTATATATGTCATCCCACTGCCTTCTTGCCTGTGTGATTTCTAATGTGTAGACACAGCTTAGTCTTATTGGTTGTCCTTTGTAGGTGACTTTTCATTTATTCTTAGCCATTCTCAAGATTCTTTGTCTTTCATTTTGTCAAGTTTGGTTATGAAATGTCTTGGAAATTTTATTTTGGGTTCTACCCTGTGTGGGGTTTGTTGAGCTTCTTGAATAGTTATCTTCTCATCTTTCATGGTATTAGAGAAGTTTTGTGTCAACAAATCTTCAACTGTCATCTCTGTTTTCTGCTATTCCCCCCACCCCCATCCTGTTACTCTGACCACTTGTAGGGTTTTCCTCTTGATAGTATCCCACATAATTCTTAGGCTTTCTTAATTTTTCTTTTTCATTCTTTTTTTCTGATTTTTTCCTCAAACAAATTGTGTCAAGGGATTTATCTTAAATCTCAGTAATTCTAACTCCCATTGTCTCAATTCTGCTCCTGTGACCTTCTGTTGAGTTGTCTAATTCTGGAATTTTGTTGTTAATTGTTTACATTTCTAATTGCTATCTCTCTGTGGTTTCTAAAAAAAAAAAAAAATTTTTTTTTTTTTTTAGCAGCCTATTAATTTTGTCATTTTGTTCTTGTATTGTTTTCCTGAATTCCCCTTATGCTTCGTGTGTTCCTTTTCTTGGTCTCAGTTTTGCCTTATCTTCAGCCTGATCTTTTGGAGACCTCCATATATTAGTCTTTTGAATTCTTCATTAGGTAGTACTATTGCCTCATCTTCCTCCGGAAGGTTTTCTATTTCTTTATTTTGGTCACTTGCTGGAGACATCTTGTCTTGCTTTTTTATGTGATTTGATATTGACTGTTGTCTTCAACACATTAATAAAATTTTTTTTAAATTGTATTTTTGTTTACTACATCCTGTATTTTTTTGTTTTGTTTTGATAGTCTGGGTGTGTGAACTACTTTGGTTGTTGGCATTGTTGAAGTTTTCATGTCCTTTCTCTAGGTGGTCAGAGCAGTTATTGTGTGTGTGAGCCCAGGAGTCTGTTCACTGTTCTTGCGGGGGTGCAGTTATTCAGGGCACATGTGTTTGGGTGGTCTGTCACTGAATGTGTGGTACAGATTCTTCCCTATAGTTCTAGGTGGGCACAGCTGGGTGGGGGTGTTTGGAGCAGACACAGGTCTCTGGTTGCAACGGGGGGGGTTGACGTGTGGGGCAAGACAGGTGACTGATGGCTGCACCCAGGTGCATGGGTGGAGGGCATGTCCCTGTCCCATAGAGTGCATAGTGTGGGATTAGTGTAGCTGGTCCTTGAGTGCCCAATGCCATTGGCTGGAGGGATTGGGAAGCAACATTAAATCTCAGACCCCTGTTGTGGGAGGTTAGTTGGAGTGGGTGGTACCACTGGCTCTCAGGATCCTGCTGTGGGTAGGTGAGGCCCCTTTTTAGGATGTGAGGTGTTGTCAAATGTCACAAATCTGCAGCTCACCCTTGATTGCTGAAGGTGAAAATGGGCTTCAGTTGTATGCCCTGTGTTTTATGCTAATGAGGGCTTGTGGTATTGAATCAGCACGCAAGAGACTGAATAGGGGTGAGGGACACTGCAAGTCTGTGGACCTTATATGCCAGTAGCTGGGTGAAGAGACAGGACCTCCCGACTGGCCCAGAGTTCCTGGCTTAGAAGGCATAGCATTGTTGAATGCAGCATGACTGATATTGGAGTGGAGTGGGAAGGTAGGTGAGAGGGAGTTCTCCACTGTGAAGCTCTGTGTGGGGAGGGGTTATTTTGCCAGTGTACATGGTAGGTTGGATCTTGCACTTAATTTTTGCAGGTCTGGTGTCACTTCTGCTTGGTTCTGGAGGTCCAGGCAGAGTCATAGCTCCTTGGGGGCACCAGGGATGGTGGGCCTTGGTTTGGGATGTTGCTGCTTGCCTCAGCCTGTGTTACTGTGCAGACTCAGCTAGCAGAACATCAGTGTATCCTCAATCTGTAGTTCCTGTTTTTGCTACTTTTGGATTGTCTCTCCTTTCACCTGCCACTCAGGCCAATTCTTCAGATTTGTCTTTGATAATTAAAGTTCCTGGATTGTCGTCTATATTTGATTCACTTGTTTTTTTTTCGGGTCTTTGTTGTAAGAAGGACAACAGGAAGTCTGCCATCTTGACCCTATCTCCAGTTGTTTCCATTTTGGGGTGATTATGACTACAGATGTTATTTAAGAAGTATATTAGTGTGATGAAGCAGCTTCTTCATGAAATAAGCCTTTTACAAGGACACATACTGCATGTCCCTTTAATGTTTTCTTGTTCATATCAAAATATCCGAATCATTTTTGAACATAGAATGCTTTATTCAGATGCCTCACTATTTATTTTTTGCCCCTCAATGCGTATTCAAGTTTTGTTTAGTATTCCTCTTAAAATGTGGTATGAGGCCTGAAATTTTATTCAGATTTTCTCAACTAGCTGTTGTTGTTAGATGCCATCAAATTTGTTTCAACTCATAGTGGCCCCAGTACTACAGAATGAAACACTTCCCAGTCCTGGACCATCCTCACAATCGTTGCTATGTTTGAGTTCACTGTTGCATTCACTGTGTTATTCCAGCTCACTGAGGGTCTTTCTCTTTTCTGTTGACCCTCTACCATACCTAGCATGATGTCCTTCTCCAGGGACTGGTCTTTCCTGATAACATGGCCAAAGTATGTGAGACGAAGTCTTGTCATCGTCACTTCCAGGGAATGCTCTAGCTGAACTTCTTCTAAGACAGACTTGTTCATTCTTATGGCAGTCCATGGTATATTCAGTATTCTTAACCAATGCCATAATTCAAAGGCATCAATTCTTCTTCGGTCTTCTTTATTGATTGTCCAGGCTTTGTGTGAATATAAGGCTATTGAAGATATTGATGCTTGAGTCAGGCATAGTGGCATCTTTTCTTTTCAACACTTTAAAGACGTGTTTTGTAGCGTATTTGCCCAATGAAATACTTTGTTTGATTTCCTGACTGCTGCTTCCATGGTCCTTATTTGCAGATCCAAGTAAAATGAAATTCTTGACAACTTCAAACCTTGAGGATTTTTGTTTTCTTTATGCTGGTGCAATCCATTCTGAAGCTTATAGTCTTTGATCTTCTTCATTAAGTGCTTCAAGTCCTCTTTGCTAGACAGAGTTTAATGGAATTATAACCTCTTATATAGAGACGTCGAGTCAGAATCGACTTGACGGCACTGGGTGGGATCATCAGTACTCTATATATTGATGTAATTCAAGTTGACATTAGTTTGAGAATAACTAGCACAATTATTGATGTTGAGGGTTATGGCTAACAAAACTTAAGATATCTTCACATGAACTACTTTTATGATTTTGAATTAGAATGTGTAGTTTGTTCTTCAGATTTGTCACTTAAATAATGGTGAGTTCTTGTAAAATCTCTTAACCTGCTGAAAATTTGCTTTTCAACTACAAAATATGGATGTTAGTAATTGCTACCACATAGATACATTGAGAGAATCAAGGGAGATAATATATGAAAAGGATTTTGAAAAGTGTAAAATTCTATGGACATATTAACTGATAAGTTCAATTTTATTCTTATTATTCAGAATAATTTACTTCTTGAAATTTTAATAGAGATTTTACATCTGTACTTTGACATTTAATTTTGCTGGTTTGAAGGTCAGTGTTTTTTTGAAAGGCTTTTAATCTTTGTTCTGTTACCTATTGTTTAAGCTTACGCTTTAAAAATCTGAACACATTCTTCCTTATTTAAATTTTTCTTAAGCTCTTGTTATTGTCAGACACTATGTTATGGGTAATTCACATATTTAATAGACACAATTATTTCTTTTTCAGAGCCCAAGGTATAGAAAGGGAGATTAGCAAGGAATTTTAACATGTTTGAAACAATGCGTTAAGTGCTAAAGTATGTGCTATGTGATTATGGAGGAGGGAGCGCCTAATGCTATTCTGGAACAGTTTTACAGAGTAAATGGAACTACAGTCCAATCTTGCAAGATACAGAGAAATTAACTGAGAGAAATGTGGCTAGAACACTAAGCAAAGATTACCAGTGGGCTTGAACAATGAACAAAGTTTAGACTTCAGCCTCTAGGTGCTAATAACCTAATTTTCTTCTTTATATCCATGATAAAAATGAATAAAAATATTGATTGGTTAGGGCACTATAGCATGGCCCTAGAGGCCTCTTACTTATTTGATTCTGATTGATGAATCAGGTCTTTTGGGAATCGTAATGTTAAGGTTGTGCGTCAACTTGGCTGGGCCATGATTCTCTGTGATTTGATAGTCGTACGATGGTGTGATCACTTCCATGATGAGATTTGATATTATATGATCACCTTCGTGGTGGGATCTGGTGTGAGTTGCCAGTCAGTTGAAAGGGAGTTTCCTTGGGCATGTGGCCTACATTGAATATAAGTGGATATTCTGGCAAAGCTCATGGGATTTTGCTCGTTCTGGATCCTGCAGCTGGCTCCTGTTCATCTAATCTCTGGTTCTTGGACTTGAGCTAGCAACTTACCTGCAGTCTTGCCTGCCAATCTTTGGATTCGTTGATCTTCAGAGCCTGTGAACAAGAGCCCTGCTCTGGCCTGCTGATCTTGGGTTCACCAGCCCCTGTGGCTATGTGCTTCAGGAGAAGCCTCTCTCCTGACCCACAGACTTGGGACATTCCAGCCTCTACAACCATGTGAGCCATTTCTTGATATAAATCTCTCTCTATATATATATTTATATGTTTTATTGGTTTTGCTTCTCTAGAGAACCCAGCCTAAGACAGGAATTCTTTGTTTTATAGCCCATAAAATTACCTAAATAACTTCATATTTCTATAAGAATATTATTAAAACTTTAAAAAATCATATTTACTATTATCTTTTTTAAAAAAAAACTGTATCTTTCAGGATATTTTTAAGCTGCAAAGAATAGAAAATTCCCTCTCAACCCTTTTAAAGAATAAGGAAAATGTGTTAACACAATGAAAAGACCTTGAGGACAAATACCTCCATGGTTGATCAGCTCCTACAAAAATGTTACCAAGGTCCACAGTTCTTTATGCACTTGCTTCTCCACCAATCTTTCGATATCACAATATGTCTATGCCAGGTCTAGACATTACGATGAAATAACACAGCATCCAGCAGAAGGAAAATGTTATTTCCTCCTATGTGTCACTTTTTATTACTGAGGAATATCTTTACCAGAAGAACCTCAAAAACTTCCTATTATCTCTCATCAGCTTAAATTGTATTGCCTCCATGCAAAAGCCAATCACTTTCAGGAGAAATGGCACCACCATTACTGTCTTTGACCAATCATTGTTCTGTCTCTGAATTTAGACACGGGTTCAATCTAGTTTAAACATAACCCTGTGGACAAAACCAATATTATAGTAGGAAGAAAAGAGAGACTATTGGTTTAGTAGGCAAGTAATTGTGCTACTATGGCATAAAAAAAAAAAAAAAACAGAAAATAAAAACAAATGAAATTAGGTTTGTATGACTTATAATGAGCACTTTTTAGTTTCTAATAATCATGGGATTCTCCTCCGAACCCTCTCAAATGGTATCTCTACCTAGAGCAGAAAATTATATCCATATTGATTATACCATAAACATAATGAAATAAAATGGTTTCAGAAGACGGCTAGCTTTCTGTTCTAGATCCACTTCTCATTGTTGACGTGCCGTGGGAAGACTCTCAACCGTCTCAAATGGCTGAGGACATGGGTGTTATTGTTGTTGTTGCTGTGGAGTCCGCTCCAACTCCTGATGACTCCAGGTGCGCAGCGTAAAACTGTTTGGAAGGGTTTTCAAGGCTGTGAGCTTTCTGAAGCAGATCTCTAGGCATGCCTTCCAAGACGCACCTGAGTGGATTTGATCTAAGCACCTAACCATTCGTGCCACCCAGAGACTAGGAATTGCCAATATGTTGCACATTTTCCAAAAATATTAAACATCATTTTGCCTGACATCTGGAATGTTTGCAAGTAAATTAACATGTATTCCAACCACGTATTATCTAAACTCCCCTTCTAGAAACTGAACTGTTCATGGGATACTGGGGTCCTGATCTCATTGTAGAAATATGGTGAAATTATCTGAGTGATAATATCCAGGGACTGAATCCAGAGTCAGGACAAATGGTCAAACCAAGGTACTTAGAGCAGAAGGTCAGGTCAAAAGAAGAATCTATATAATAATAAGAGCAAACATTTACAGAATGTTGGCAATGTGCTAGTTTCTCTGCTAAGTGCTTTTCACCATACGTAACATGGTTAAATGTGATTTAATCTTAACACATGGAGACAGGTTCAATTTCTATACCCATGTAGCAGAGAAGGAAGCTGAAACACTGAGAGGTTAAATAATACGTTCCACATTGTGCAATTAGGGAGTGTCAGAGCAAGGAATTGAACCTTAGCAATTTGATTTCAGAGGCCAGAAGCTTACCTGCTCGGCTACTGATTTTCCAGTTATGGGCTTTGTGATGGAAGCTGAGAGAGAGATTTGGGACCAGAGATGATTTGGAAGAGGAAGGTCTAGAAAGACTTCAAATCCTAGGAGCCTAGCATGGGTAATTTTTTACTGGTGCCTGTGGCCTTTGTCATAGGTATAGAAGGCTGTAATAATGGCACCCTTTGCGTATTACAAAATGTTTTTAATTGCCCTATAGATGGATCTCCGAAAATAAAAACAAAAACAAAAAAATGAAGTAGCAAAAATGTATTTTCTTTAGCGTTTTAATATTAGGGAGAATATGTTTTCTCATTTGTTTTAGTATAACTGTATAAAATGTGATTAATCTCTAGTCCTTGCAAAATGGTGCAGGCTCTGTTCAAAATACAGCTGAGCAGCCTGTTCCACTCTTAAAACATAACAAACACCCTAATACCTTACAACATGTTTTCCCCTACTCAAAACAGGTGATTGAGAGCTTGACATGACTAACGCCATAATGATGCTCTAAGTAGTCTCTAAATATTTTTTAATTGCGCCAACTGCACTGGCCTCTTCCAAAGGGGTGCGGAGCTATCTCAGCTCCTGGGGCCTTGGTCTCTCTTCTTCTTTCTTTGTTCCCTTGAGAAATGGCCTTCAGCCTGCAAACTGACAGGAAGGCTTTCTTTCTTGCTCCCTATCTCAGCCACAGTGGACTCGGCAAAACAGCTCCACTAGCTGAGAGATTCTTATGAGAGTTTTTCAGCGTGTTACAAATACACTGATTAGAGTCCAGATGACTGACATGTTTATCTTTAGTTTAATAAAGAGTTTTTGTAGTTGTTTTGTGATGTATAAGACCATCTGTGGACTACATGCTCAAAACATTAGGTAACCCTGATCTTTCCCATATAAAACCCTCCCATCAACCCTTCAGGGCAGACAGTACTTGGGAGAAATTTAACCCCCTGTGTCTTTGAATACCGGTATGTTTACTTCCTTCTTTCTCTGTATTGGCTTTACAGCAGGTGGCTCGAACCCACAATTTGCAGTAACAAATATTGGTAATGTATCATATAGACACAGCCTTCATCTTTATAGGCTAAGAGAAAATATCACTAGAATCAGAGCGGGGGTTTAGAACAAGATAGCTCCAGAGCTGGATTTTCCACAGACTGCATTGAAAACGTGTAAAATATTAGTAACAGTCTATGTAAAATGAAATCTTTTAATATAAATCATATAACGTAGTGATAAAACCAGTTGTCCTGCTAAAATGAATTATCTTAGCTCCCATCACTGGTGCTGGATGTATGAAGGAATTATTGTCATTTATTCATATTTTCAAATTCATGAAATTTCTGTGTGCTGACACTGTGTTGGATGCCAAGAATACAAAATGAGATATAGGTCTTGTTTTTAGAGATTTATGATCTATTTCAGAGAGACACAAACAGGGAAAATAAGGTTATAGATGCCATCTATAGATTAAAGAATTAGTAAAGTGTTTGGAAAATCTTCTTTTTTAAAAGAGATAGACCTGAACAGGGTGCTTTATCATCTCTTCCTAGGAGGCTGGGATACCTAGTGGGTTAAAACAACAACGATTTATTTTCTCACTATTCTGTGGATGAATAATTTGAGCTGGACTCAGGTGGAATGATTTTGGCTCTATTTGAAGTGGTGTGAGCTGGGTTCACGCTAGAATTTGGGCCTCAGCTAGGTCCCAGGACTGGTACCTCTCTACATATGTTCTCTTATCCTTGAGGGAAGTACTTCAGGCTTTTAACCCACATGTTGTTATTATTGTGTACCACTGAGTTGATTCCAACTCATAGCAACCCAATACAACAGAGCAGACCTGCCCTGTAGGGTTTCATAGGCTGTAATTTTACAGGAGTAGATAGCCAGGTCTTTTTTTCCCCCGAGGAGTGGCTGGGTGGGTTCGAATCGTCACTCTTTTGGTTAGAAGCTGAGTGCTTAACCATTGTACCACCAGGGCTCCTGTTTTAATCCCCGTGGTGGGTTAAAAGGTTTTAAGAGAGCAATCCCTAATCCGCAAGTTTATGCTCTGCTTACATCACCTTTGCTCATGTTTCATAGGCCAAAGCAAGTCATATGGTCAAGATCAGAGTCAATTTGGGAGGGTACTACACAAGGACATGGATCCAGGGTGACTGATCCCTTGGGGGCCGCTATACTAACTTAATACTACAGATGCCCTCTGGCCCCAATGCTTCTTACTTCTCCTACATATTAACTAAAGAAAAAATGTAATCTGTCCCAGCCGCCCCCATATGTATGACATGCAATGGTGAGACAGGAACAGGATAAATGCCATTGACAATCTCATTCTAGGAGGAGGGGAACAGGCAGCATGTGTCACTGCTTCATAGCAGTTATAAAATCTACCCAGGCACATTGTGGTATGCCTCCATATTTCTAGGTCAAGGAATGTTACTTTTTTAGGATCCACTGTTCCTGAGTGCTTCTCTAGTCCATTTTTCTTCATAGCTCTTGGCTCTGCCCTCTGAGAAGTCTTCTTTTTTATAAGAAATGGTTAAGTAGGTTTCACATCATGTTTATACCTATAGAAAGTTGGTTCTCAGAGTCCTCTTTTGCCTTTGAGCTGGCTTTGTTCATTTTAATCACCTCAATTAATCTAATTCCCTTAAAAGCATTATAGGTTTTCTATCAGTTAGATTGTAGTCCACTCTATTAGACAAACACCACATCCACAATTCTTTTCTTTTTGAGATGGGCCTCTCTTTCTAGACATCCTCAGGAGTATTTTAGAATTAGACCCTTGTGACGGCACTGGGTTTGGGTGAGACCAAAACTTTAAGAATCTTAGAAGGCTTCTGTCAAGCTTAAAGGGTCTTACGTAGGCACTACCTTAAATTTTTCAGAGGCCTTAACAAAGGGCCTGACAGCCTTGATAGAATATTTTCTCTGGGACCATTTCTGACTCTAAAAATCTTTCACTGTATAGAGGAAACAGGGATGTAAAACAGTTTTTGTATTCCAATTCAGAAGTCCTGGCATCTCGGTATCTCTTCTAATTCTGCTTGAAAATTTAGTAGCTCTTTCTTTAGCTCATCTCTCTCATAGGCTACTAAAAGAAGTCAATTGACATTTTAGACATTCTACCTAAAAATCTTCTTAGCAGTTCCACAATTACATATATTTTCTATCTTTTAAGTTATCATAGGTGGCCTGTTTGCCAACTTGCTTCACTACTATACACATGGCTCATCATTTTATCCAGACCCCAATAGTGGTTTCCTCATTGGTTTTCTGACTTCTACTTACAGGTATTGTTTTGTTTTTCTACCCAGCCTTTGCTAAGTTTCCTCAATTACTTTCTAGCTTTTGTCTGCTACCCATTGCTACCCAGTCCTAAAGTCAATGCCACATCTTAGATTTTTTTCAGGTATGTATGGCACCCATGAAGATAGTGTCCTGATAGGAAGGTCCTTGCGACCTTTTCAAAATGGAAAAGGGAAAGCCTATGTTACTGGTCCGTTGCCAGATCAGAAGGAAAGTTACTAACAGAGGAACCAATCTTAAATATGATAACAGTGAACATTCGTGTTCACTCAAAGGGGTAAGTGGAAGGTATGATCAGGGAATGTACAAGTTAGGAGAACTAAGAATATGGGAAAGCTGAGATATTGATCATTGAAGAGAGAGAACTTGAGGCAGAACAAGCAAAGTAATTCACGGTAATTAACTGGTCTGAATAGGTCCTTATATAAATTATGACATGCTTTAATTTTCTAGTAGGTTACAATTTGAAATGCCAAAGTTCAATTTGCAAGTATATCTTTTACATATGTGTCATGAATTATTGAGAAATTTTACCCTGAGGAATGAATTGTGTCTTAACAAAATGATTCTCTCCAAGTTTTATTTGAAATATATCACTCCTTGAATGAAACATTATCAGTCATAAAAACAACAAAGCAAACAAGTGTAATTGCCTGAGTATAATATTGTCCAATGAGTGTGTCCTTAGTATGCGTTTCTTTTAGTAACCTGACTTCTGAATTACATCCTGGTATTTGATGTTTCTATGGTTATATGACTAACATGAAGACTATTATGCAAATGGTCATGTGAGATATGAAGTAATAGTGTAATATTGGTAATAAAGTTGTTATTTACAATGGGTTTGTGACATTTATTACAAATGCCTAATTTTTCCCACAATAACCAAGTAAATAAATTATAACACAGTGGTAGGTTGAGAATTACCAGGGTGAAATATTACTTTAAGGTAACATCACTCATAGGAAAAACACAGGTTTATAGTTCATGGCCAAAGAGAAAAAAAGACAATAAGCCATGCTAGCATATTTAATAAGAGAAGGCCATTTTCCCTTCTCTCTGATTATCTGTACTTCATCATTTCTCAGTTGCTGGCTTCATTCTCAGTTTTTCTTTGATAGCTTCAAGTTTCTCTATCCCTTAGGAATATGCTGTTAGCTATTGCGGCCCTTCTTGCCTTGAATTTTCATTTGAACACTTAAATATCAAATCAAACTTGTATGTATTCTTTTTTATAGATATGCCCTATCTATGAAACCAGTTCTAAAATCCTTGAAGATATTTATTCATCAAATATTTTTGAGTGTCTCGGGTAGCTATTAAGACAGGGAGAAAAGGCCCTGAGATCGGAGGGTGACTGTTTGAGAAATAGTGAAGAGATTGGTGTGGTTAGAGGAGAAGCAAGTAAAAGGGAAATAGGCTATAATATAAGGGAGGTAATAGGGAGTTGAGTGTGGAACCTAGAGACTTAGTAAGACAGAGAACAGAGAACAGAGGGGCCCCAAAATCTCCAAGCGAAGTAACAAGAAATGGGCCAGGGCACAGAAACAAAGCCATTACCCAGACCAGTGGGTCAGGGTATCTAAAAATAGCCTGCAAACCTCTTTAAAGTTGCCTTTCAGAAACAGCTGGGGAAAACCAGGCCCAGGAACATGCACAGAACATCCACCTGTGGCCACTGTGTGACCTTCCACCAGGGGCAGTGAGGGGCTACAGCCCCAGCTGGGGAATTGAACCTGGGGAGCGAGAGACTGCACAGGCACAACACCCCATAATAGATCCTGCTACGAATCCCAGAGGCCTCCATGACAGGAGCCATCTTGGAAAGCTGCTGCACACTCACCTTTGTTACCATATCCCCACTCAGGTCTATGAATAAACATGAATCTTTTCCCGCCCAAGAACTTTTAAAAACTTGGGCCCATCTTTTGTTCTGTGAGATGAGGTTAAGCATTGCTCTAGGTCCTCCTCGTCTCCGCTTGTAAGCGTCTTCAATAAAGCTTTGCTCGTGTGGAAAACTGACGTGCCTTACCTGCTCATTCTTGACCAGTGAGAGGCAAGAACCTATTCCAGTAACACTATGAGTCAGAATTCACTACTAAAAAACTACAGGAGTGTAAAATTGGTAAGAAGATATTTTCTAGCACAGTGGTTCTTAAGTAGGTTGATCTCAGGATCCCTTTTCATCTTTAAAAATTCTTGAGTGCTTTGCACAGGCAGGTTGCATTACAGACTGTCTCCAGATCCCAAGTACCCACTGAGTACGGGGATGAGAATTTCACTCGGCATAACCAACCACCCCCTGGGTATTATATTCATTTATCCTGGTCAAGTCATACCCATGAGACATGTATACAGTGCAGGCAATAATGAAAGCTGTTTTAATTACACACAAAAGGCAGTGCACAACAGGAAAAGTTACATTATCAGTGTTCCTCCCTGGCTCAAAAGCTGTCTGAGTGGGATGGAAAACTTTCAAGGTGCCCCTTCCTTTGAACCATGGATGGTTTTATATTCCAGGGGTTGTATATTTTATGCATAGAGTACAGTGCAAGTTTTCACACCTGATAACCTGAAGAAGGGGATAATCAGACATGGGGGCACCAGCCTAGAATTGTTAGCCTGGAATTGTATCACTTAGGCTTAGGCTTCAGAGGGGTAGGTGTTCCAAAGCCCAAAGAAGCTAGCAGTGGGGAAGGAAAGGAGAGTAATTATAGCCCTTTGGGCCATTGGAAGGACTGCCTCCTCTTATTGAGGAATCCAAGTGCTTTTTTTTTTTTTTCTTTTTTTTAATATGGGTCCTATTGGTAAAGATACCTGGGTAGCACAAGCAGTTTGTGATTGGTTGATAATTCAAAGGTTGGCAGCTCAAACCCACCCAGCAGCTCCGTGGAATAAAGGACATGGAAAACTACTTCCATGAAGATTATAGCAAGAAAAGTCTGTGAATTTTCTTGGCTGTGACATATGGGGTCTCCATGTGTCAGGCACTGACTTAATGGCAGCCAACAACAATAACAACAACATTATCTATTAGTACTTACTATATTAGAAATACAAACCCTAGTGGCATAGTGGTTAAGAGCTACAGCTGCTAACCAAAAAGGTTGGCAGTTTGAATCCACCAGGCACTCCTTGGAAACCTTATGAGGCAGTTCTACTCTGATCTGTAGGGTCATTATGAGTCAGAATTGACTTGACGGCAATGGGTTATATAAGAAACTGAAAATTTTGTTTTAAAATTAGTTATTAACTAATTTAAATGTAATAATAAGCTCATTACACGCTAGCATAAATGTATTAGTGTCTGATAGCTGCTGTAACACATTACCACAAACTGGGGATAGATGCTGCACCCTATATTAAGTTTAGAAAGCAGCAGGTTAAGGAATACTTTGCATCATATGATTCCAAGTTGGGAGAAAGTGTGTGTGCACCTGTGTGTGTGCATGTTTTAAAAAAGATGGAAGCACATGCAGCAGGGCAGGTGGAAATCACAGAAGGGAAACAAATTACTGGGTAACACATATCCAACAATATAAAAAACGTTACAAATTATAAGATAGAAAATGTGATTTAATATCCCCTTTGTCTTATCAGGACAACCAAAGAAACAAGCAACCCCCCCCCCCAAAAAAAAACAGGTACTCTTAGAAAGAAGTGAAAAGGAAAGCTTGAAGATACAAGTTTGCAAACAAATGTTTTTTGTGTGTGTGCACAGCACATTTTTCTACTCTGCAGTCCTGGAAGGGTTTCCCCAATCTGATCACCTAGGTGTATGACAGATCTGCTGTCACAAGTTGCTTCTACAAAAATTACATTTGGTTCTGAACAGGCGGCAGTGAGAGCCATTGAGATTGCAGGATTGGTAATAGCTAGTTTAGAAGCGCTGAAAGATATTTTTTGACCCGGCAAGGGAAAGGATGGTGGAGTGAGGGAGGAGGAAGCTCTTTTTTCCTGTCTCTAATATGGGGTAGGGGGAGAGAGATATAAGGGGATTTATGGCCCTAGCTTTGTAGAGAAAATGGTGTTCACAACTCAAAGTACTCATTAAACTGCTGAAGTAGAAAGGGCTTGGGCACTTCTCACACGAGGAGGCACAGGATACCGACAGTCACAGTCGGGGGATGGATGTAAGTATTCAGCTACTGCAAAGGCACCGAATCATTGAAAAGAGGCTTATGATTAGAACCCAGCGGTTTTGACATGCTGCAATCAAGCTGTAAAGAAACACAGCGTAGTAGGGGATAAGCTTGTTAAAAGAATAAAAACCAAGTACATTCAGATAGAGCTGAGATACAAGCTTTTGCAAAGTGGAAAACAAATTAACCAAGCTAATTTCATTCAGACTGCATTCTTTTCACTTGTTTCACTATTTGAAATCCAGCATAAATTAAACTTCATCTCAGAGGGGCAAAACAAAATTACTTAGAGAAGCCAAAATAGAGAATCACTCTCAAATTGGAGAGGAGCGGGTAAAATGATAAAATAGTCTTACAGTGAACTTTTTATACTAGGAATTAACTCTGCTGCTATGAGGGTAATGCAAGACCAGGCAATGTTGTGTTCTGTTAGAGATGAGGTACCATAAATTGGAGT
This sequence comes from Loxodonta africana, assembly GCF_030014295.1. Taxonomy (NCBI): domain Eukaryota; kingdom Metazoa; phylum Chordata; class Mammalia; order Proboscidea; family Elephantidae; genus Loxodonta; species Loxodonta africana. The sequence continues at coordinate 77,871,414 of NC_087345.1, read as the reverse complement.
TGGCTTAATGGCAGATATCCATTTGAAAAGGAAACGCTGGGACATACCAAGATTTTGATGCAGGTAGCCTAGAAAACTCTATGGGGCAGCTCTATCCTGTCGTACAGGGTCGCTTTGAGTCAGAATTTGAACTGGACAGCACACAACAACAGGCTGGGTTAAAAGGAGCCATGGTGGCGTAAACTGTTAAGCTCTTGGCTGCTACTGAAAGGTTGGCGATTTCAACCCATGAGCCGCTCCATTGGAGAAATTTCTGGTGATCTGCTCATGTAAAGATTATAGCCTAGAAAACCATATGGGGCAGTTTTACACTGTCACATGAGGTCACTATGAGTCGAAATTGACCTGATGGCACCTCACAACACAACAACATTCTCGGTTCAGAGGAGGAACTAATTCCCTCCTCTAGAGTGTGGGCAGACGTAGTAATTCATTCCTAATGAATAGATACCAAAAGAGGAAGTGGCCACATGTGACTTCAGAGACAAGGTTATAAGAGAGAATGTGACTTCTGCTTTCCTCTCTCTTCTCTCTCTCTCTACCCCGCACCCACCCACTCTCTCTCTCCCTCTCTCTCCCTTCCCCCCACCCACCCACCCTTTCTCTCTTGCTCTCTCTCTGATCCCCTCATTATAGGGGAAGCCAGGTGTTGCGAAGAGACTCAGGAAGGCTGTTGAAAGGCTTATGTGTCAGCAAGAACTGAGGCCCCCTGCCAAAGCCCTATGAATAACTCAGTTTTTCCAGCCCTAGTCAAGCCTTCAGATGAGGGCAACCTCTATGACTCTGTGACTGCAACTTCCTAAGAGGGCGCCCAGTTAATTTGCACTTGAATTCCTGACACACAGAAACTTGGCTATGAATGTTTAGGAATTTAAAGCACTTCAGTGTTGGGGTAAATTGTGATACAGCAGTTGATATCTAATATAGTGTGTATGAAAAAGTATTTTAATGTTATTTGCCATTTTTTAGTATCAAAACTTACAAGATAAATTAGACAAGTTATTTGTTTATAAACTAAAATCTGTGAATTCATACATTTTGCTTTACAAAAACATATCAGAATACTCTGAAAAAAAACTTAGCAATATATTTTACAGAAAATGACTTAGTAAGTCTTATTTACTTAAAAGAAGTGCTTATCAAAATTATTTACAACAGAAAGACATTTAGAAATTTCTTTCTGGTGTACTTTTATCTTTTGGAGTCTATGTGTAGATTTTATTTTTTTTCCTTAAATAAAGAGTTGGTGTTTTATGTTTTGTCAGTCATACATAACTCTACTATGTTAAAGGTTCTGCATATTAATTCATAGCAGTCTAGATGGTAGGTGTCTGACTTGATTAGTTATTTATAGTGTTTATACACACCTGTGTGTGTTTTTCTAGGCTATTTGGAGCTGCTTGTTTACTGTTATTTATATTATCTCTTTCTCTTAGGTAATAAAGCACTGAACAAACTGAATTATCTTCACATTTACCTTGCACCCAACCCTTCAGGGACAGTTGTCTTAATCTCTATTTTAAAGCTAAAGATTGACTTACTGAGGAAATACGTGCCTGAGATGGGGTACATGAGGCAATTTAGGTCTCCAAATTACCAACGGAAAATTAACAAACTTTTCTGTTTTAATGCTACATTCCTGGGTGGAGACCAGGACTCTGCATTTTAATATTTGTCATGCTTGTCATATAATAGACAATCAAAGAGCTATTTGTTGACCTTTCAATAATTTATCTCTTTTTTTTTCCTGCAATACTGCAAGAATGGGTTCTATTACTGTCTCAATTTTAGATGTGAGGAAACTGAGCCACAGAGAGGTTGTTTTACCCAAGGACACATAGGTAGGAAGTGGAGGATTAAAATTTGAAAGAGATATTTTCTTGTCAAAATTTTCTGACTTCTAGTATACCTATTAGGAAAATCATTCTTTATGAAGAATTTTTTTTGTGTATAAGAACTGCTTTCTAAAAAATGCCTATTCATTTTAAATGTCCATAGATGCTTGCCTACACAGGCAGTCCCGGGGTTACGAACCAGATCAGTTCCTAACTGTGTCTTTTTAAGCGAAATGTGTAGGTAAGCTGGAATAGGTGCGTACAGTTCTTATCTAGCCTTACTTTAGTGCAAGAAACCCTGGCAGAGTAGTGGTTAAGAACCACGCTGCTAACTAAAAGGTTGGCAGTTAGAATTCACTAGGTGCTCCTTGGAAACTCTGGTGGGGAGGCGGGCAGCTATACTCTGTCTTATAGGGTCACTATGAGTGGTAATCAACTCAGCGACAATGGGTTTGGTTTGGGGTTTTAGGGCAAGAGCCTTGGTGGCACAGTGGTTAAGAACTCGGCTGCTAACCAAAAGGTTAGCTGTTCAAATCTACCAGCTGCTCCCTGGAAACCCTATGGGGCAGTTCTACTCTGTCCTACAGGGTCACTATGAATCAGAATTGCCTCAATGGCAACCTGTTTGGTTTTTGGTTAGTGCAGGAAAAGGTTTGAAGCCTTTCAGATGATTTAAAAGCTACACGTGCAGCAAGTGAAGGAGATTGTGATGAAGAATTTGTTGCAAGTAGGGGTTATTTCAATCATTTCAAAGTGAAAGCAAATTTACGTAAAATTGAAGTGTAAGTACTAGCTGTCCGTAAATGGGATGTTTGTAACCTGGGGATTGTCTGTATATTCTATTGCTCAAAAAAGAAACCCCATAAAAAAAAAAGAGCCAGAAAATCTTGCTAAAAGGACCAGCCTCTGGCTCTCCTCTCCCCATTGATTTCCTGAGAGACTCTGAGAAGCTCACTTACCCTCTCTTCATTTCCATTTTCTTCGTCTGTGAAATTAGGATGCTGATAAGTGCTGAGTTTCCTTACAGGGTTGCCATAAGGGGCAATGGAAAAAAACTCATACAAAGATCTTTGCAAGCTTGGCATGTCACATAAATTTAAAACTCCAGCATCTCAAACTTTCTTGCTCTTTGCCTAAAATTGCTCTGGCCCACATGATTTGGGATTTAAAAAAAAATAAAAAGGCTCAGTTTATATTCAAAGAAAGTTCTGCTTTCTTATAATTTTACTGATCATGGAGTAAGTCAATTGAACAGATGTGTTAAGGAGTACTGCATTTAAATGCTGTCATCGTCATAGAAAGTATCAAGATGGCATTAAAACACAAGTGTAATCTTATGTTTTTTGGTGTGTTCATCTTATTAAAATACCTTTTCAATGAGAGTCAAATTAACACATATCTAGGCCATTTCTGTGATGGCAAGTTGTTTTGCTGTGAATGCAAAATAATAGGTTTATAATCTCTTCCGAATTACTTCCAAGGATAGTATAGCTACCCTGGAGCCTCAGTAGCTTTCACATTTATCCTGGTTGGCAAATCACTTATCTATTGTGCTAGGAGTGCTAGGAAAGCTCACCTGTTGATGAGCCCAGGGAGACCTTAATTAAAGTCAATTTAGCTTGTCTGTGTGTCTTTGACACGAAAGGAAATATACTGGTGACCTCCTTTGGGGACTCTATGCAGCTTTTCACTGCCATGTCAGTATTGACTTTTCCTAATTTTCAAGGAAAACACCAATGCCCAGTTCAGAGGGTCTGTCCATAGTAATTTCCCTCTCAATATCTAAGAAGCTCAAGAGATTTAGAGGAAAACTAAACGGGCATATGGAGTCTTTGGAGTCTTCATCTTAAACTGTTTTTGCATTGTCTTTTCTCCTTTCCTTTGAAACATGGCAAAAGACTAAATTTAAATTCTTCAAGAGTCCCAGATGTGGATACTCTGTTGACAGTAAATTTTAGCAGGGACTGAGTGGAAAGGAGGTGGCCAGAGAGAAGTTCCCCAAAGTTGTCTGGATGAGATTTTATGATGGTGGCTTATTCTGAACTAGAGGATGTCCTCAAGCCTTTTGTATTTCAAGTTCACTGTTTACAAAATGTGATCAAATTTGAATGACAGTTTATCTTCCTAAAATTAAAGAATTAAACTCTTAATTCTTGGTGTTTATATAGTCTAAAGACTTTTGTTTAATTTATTAATTCATCCAACAAGTATTTCTTGAGGACCTTTTGGGCATTAGGTATTGTGCTAATAACTGGGGATACAGTACTGAACAAAACAGATTCTTTCCTGGCCCTCATGGAGCTCACGTTCTAATAAGAGAGACAGCTAATAGATAAAAAACAAACTAATAAATATAAAATCCATAGTTGTTTTAAGTGCTGTAAAGAAAAAGAATGAGGGAACCTATTCAAGAATGGTTCTCAACAAAGACCTACTTAAATAAATGATATTTAATGTGAACATGAAAAGTGAGAAGTCCAGAAAAGGAAACAGTTTGTGTAAAAGTCAAAGAATGGGAAAGAGCTCAGATAAAGAAGGTCAGTGTCACTGAGACATAGTTAACGCAAGAGATGAAGCTGGAGAGTCAAGCTAGACCCAGAGTTCGAAGGTATTGGTAGTTTATAAGAAGGAATTTGGACTTTTATATAAATTGCAAGGGAAATTCATTAAATGGTTTTGAAGAGGATTCTATTTGCCTTAAAAAAAAAAATCACTCTGTCTACCTTGTTGAGAGTGAATATTTTACAGAAAAAGAGTGAAAACTATGGAAAGGGTCTAGGTAAGATATAATGGTGATTCCTAATAGAGTCATGATAGTGATCATAGTGAGAAAATGAAAAGCAATATACTTGGTGTACTTAGTGAGTATTATATTATTGGCTTGGTAATTTGGATGTTCTGACTATAAGAACTATTGTGGAAGAACCTGTGTGGGAAAGATTAGGAATGTGATGCCTTGGGGCATCTAAGTGGGAATTTCTAAGGAACATTTTATATTTTATATACAAATTTGGAATTCAAGAGAAAGATTGGCAATGTAATTTTGGGAGTGTCTTAAAAGTGCAAAAGCCAGACTCATTGCCATCAAGTGGGCTCTGACTCATAGTGATCATATAGGACAGAGTAGAACTCACCTATAGGTTTTCCAAGGAGTGCCTGGAGGATTCAAACTGCTGACCTTAGAGGTGTTATAAAACTCAATGGAAAATAATGACATCAAAGGGGTTTAGAACAGAGAACGGAATGAAGAGATGCAGAAAACAGACACCAATAAATTGATTCAAGAAAGAGAATGTGAAATCAACAAAACAAGCTGAGAAGTAGCAGAAGAAAAGAACACAGTTAGGAGGATGTGGTGACATCTAATTAAGACAATGATACGTAATGATATGTAATGAAATGTGTCAAGTGCTAAGCAGAGCCCTAGAAAAGGTAGGCGCCAAAAGTGTCCATTAGATTTGTCAAAACAGTGGTTGATTTTGTCCTTGACCACATCTGTTACACTGGATTGTTAGGGACCATAACAGAACATAAAATAAAAAAAGTAGGTTTGGTCACCCTTTAATAAAACTATATTTTAAAGAAAATAAAGAACTAGCTGGAAGGTAATATACTACCAGGGGAACTTTTTAAAAAAAATGTGGGGATCACTATGAAGATAGGTTGTTACAGTTAGTCAATCATTTATTTAAAACTGTGACTATGGAGTACCTGCTCTCTGCTGGGCATTTTTGATAGCAAAACAAACTATTTTCAAACAAGTAGAAAGAAAAGATATGTATAATACATAACTTGTATAAAGAATGATGCTACCTACACAAAAGATGAGAAACAACTCAAGTACCCATTAACTGAATGGTTGATTAAACTATAGTTCATCAACATAATGAATTAACAAAAAAAATGTAAAAAGGAATGAGAAAAATCTTTTTATATATATTATGGGAGAACTCCAAGAGAGATTAAACCAAAAAACCCAAACCTGTTGACATCAAATATGACTGTACATTAAGGAATTATCTCAAGAGGCTTTAAATATAGTAATTTGATTATGTAGCTCTAGAAGATATAATCCTAAGGACAAAAAGAACTGTAGTAAAATCTCATATGGTTTTCCAAAATCAATATTATTAGTAATAATATTGACATTAGTTTCTGAATAAATAAATAAAAACAAAAACCATTGCCGTGGAGTTGATTCTGACTCATAGCAACCCTGTAGGACAGAGTAGAACTGCCTCACAGGATTGGGTTTTCAAGGCTATAATTTTTACGGAAGCAGACTGCCACATCTTTCTGCCATGGAGCAGTTGGTGGGTTTGAACTGCCAACCTTTCAGTTAACAACTGGGTGATTAACCACTGCACCACCAATGCTCCTTATATCTATGTGTGTGATAAATCCAATAAACAAGTATTTTAATGTAATTGGGAACAAAGATTTTCCAGTAAATGAAAATAAGTTTAATCTAAAATTAAAAATAAAAACCTTAGTATCTTAAATTGAATTGCAAATAATCATATGAACTCATGATACAAAACTACACATTTCTTGAACTGAAAGAAGTCTAGAAACAAAGACCAGCTCAGTAGCAATGAATACTCCTAGTGCCCAAATTGTGAACTCTAAACACGGTTTTACACACACACACACACACAAACAACTCTAGTGATTATTAGAGATATATTTCTTTCTAGGTCTGAGTCAGCTGATGTATAAAATGACCCTGAAAAACTTTGTCACTACTGGAACCATTTCAAGAAGGCTCAGGAACTAATTCAAAGAAGCTTCCACTGGCCAAAGATGGGATAGTTAGGGCATCAATAAGAACATCACTCAAATGGATTGAATCATATCAAATATACTTAAGCCCAGGAGTCTACTATAAAGTTTTGTAAAAATCCCTCATTAGTGAGTATTAGTGATGGCAGGGGAAAATTTCATTCTGAATCAAGCATGTATTCAGTCTGTCATGAACGAACTGTGTATCAGGATAAACAAATCAGTGATGAGGGTTGGTTCCACTTTATAGAAGAATTCCAGCTAATAAATGAAGAAGGAATTATAAAAGGTAGACTATTAGAATTTTGCAATATCTCTGAAATAATGGGTCTAGTCAAGGATAATCTTTGACTTACTATCTCAAAAAAAAAAAAAGAGAGAGAGAGAAAGACAACTAGACATTATTAGTCTCCTGGGAAAAAAGTACACAAGTATGAAGTAATTTTACCAAAAATTTTAACCCGAATTTTATTAAGAATTTAGTTTTAACTACCAGTTTATAAGATATAGGGGCCAAGGCATACATTAAATAATTTTATGTAGCTGTAATGAGAAAAGCCTAGAATGTGGGAAACTGTAAAAAAAGGTCCCACTTTAACAACTAATTTACATGAAAAAATGAGAGATTAAAAGAGACTAAGAATCATTTCAGCCAATTGCAATGCGTGGACCTTATTTTAGTTCTTATTTGAATAAACTGTAAAAGAATGATGAGACAGCTGGGAAAATCTACAATGCCTACCTACTTGATGATATTGAGTTCTTATTAATTTTATGTGCAGTTACATCAAAAAAAAAAAAAGAGGAGGGTTCTTATCTCAACCACATACACAGTATGATAAGTAGCCTCTAAAATTTCCCTGAATAATCTTATCTCCTGGTATTCACACAAGTATACAGTCGACAACAACTCTTGTTCCCATCCTCACTTAACTTCTAACACCTCAAAACCCTTAGTACCTCTTTGACTCTTCTACTTCTAAATAACTTCCCATTTCCAGCACCTTAGTCTCTCAACTTACCCCCACCCAATGACTCATTAAATATATAAAATGACCCCTAATCTCCCTTCCTCCACCACCACCTGCTTACTTTTGTTGCAGGAATCTGTTTACTTAGCTTTTATTATTTTTTTCCTCCAAGAGTGGCTAAGGAGGGAAAGGCTAGGGAGACAATGCCAACGTGCTCTGTCACAAGGCATGTGTATATAGAAAACACAGAGATATGTTACCCAGATTCTTCCACAAAGAAGGATTTGCTCAGTAGAAGGGAGTTTGGTCCCCAGACAGCTCCAGCTGTGTTTCTGTCAGGATCTGCCTCCCCTGTGGAGAACCACCTCACTGGAGGCCACACCTACAACCAGTGACAGAGCAAGGCCAGGGCATAAAGACCAGGCCATTTTGGTCTAAATTACCTCATCTCTTACTGGCAACATTCATTCTAGGACTGCTCAACAGGTTGGCTGAGATTGTAGGACCTGCTTTGCCCTTTGACTTATTCCTTTGCCCCATCTTTCTTCCTTCCTTTTTCCTTGACAGGTGTTGTTTCTTAACAAGCACTGTTCCCCCCAAACCTTAGTCTATTTTCAGTGAACTCAACATGCAACAGTGTAGAGGGTTACTACTTGTATATTCAGATAATTTTTGTTTCCTCACATGAATTAAAATTTAGTAAATATACTGGAAGCAGGAAGAAGGAAGAAAATAATCCTGTAGAGTGTTTCTTGGGCTCAAAAATACCTACCATTGTGAAGATGACACAGGACCAGGCAATGTTTCATTCTGTTATAAATGGGGTTGCTATGAGTCGAAACCCACACAGCACCTAACAACTATTTCTATTTGATCTTTTTTACTCTGTACATTTTGTTCATATATATATATGAAATTATATGTGTGCATATATAATTTTATTTTCTCATTTATCACCCAAAATACAAAACAAATGCTTAACACATGTATTCCACACTTGGATGCAAAGGTGTTAATTGTGGAAGCTTCTGGTTTCTGAGTCCAGTTTTACTTAACACTTTTATAATAAATCTGGAGGAGGAAATACAATGTGAAATATAAAGCTAATTGATAGAGCTCTTTTCTTTGAGTGAACAAAATGCATTAGTGGATTTCAAACAGGTAAGTGCCTGGAAGATTGTTATCAGCTGCTACAGCCTGAAATTGATCGAACATGCAATCAAGAGGCATTGATAATTACTGGTGATTGGAATGCGAAATTGGAAACAAAGAAGAAGGATCAGTAGTTGGAAAATATGGCCTTGGTGATAGAAACAATGTCGGAGTTCGAATGATAGAAGTTTGCCAGACCAACGACTTCTTCACTGCAAATACCTTCTTTCATCAACATAAACGGCAACTATACACATGGGCCTCGCCAGATGGAACACACAGAAATCAGATTGACTACATCTGTGGAAAGAGATGATGGAAAAGCTCAATATCGTCAGTCAGAACAAGGCCAGGGGCCAACTGTGGAACAGATCATCAATTGCTCATATGCAAGTTCAAGCCGAAACTGAAGAAAATCAGAGCAAGTCCACGAGAGCCAAAATATGACCTTGAGTATATCCCACCTGAATTTAGAGACCATCTGAACAATAGATTTGACACATTGAACACTAGTGACCACAGACGAGATGAGTTGTGGAATGACATCAAGGACATCATACATGAAGAAAGCAAGAGATCACTGAAAAGACAGGAAAGAAAGAAAAGACCAAGACGGATGTCAGAGCAGACTCTGAAACTTGCTCTTGAGCGTCGAGCAGCTAAGCAAAAGGAAGAATTGATGAAGTAAAAGAACTGAACAGAAGATTTCTAAGGGCCTCTCGAGAGGACAAAGCAAAGTATTATAATAACATGTGCAAACAGCTGGAGATGGAAAACCAAAAGGGAAGAACACGCTCAGCATTTCTCAAGCTGAAAGAACTGAAGAAAAAATTCAAGCCTCAAGTTGCAATAGTGAAGGATTCCATGGGGAAAATATTAAACGACACAGGAAGCATCAAAAGAAGGTGGAAGGAATACACAGAGTCATTATACCAAAAAGAATTAGTCGATATTCAACCATTTCAAGAGGTGGCATATGATCAGGAACCGATGGTACTGAAGGAAGAAATCCAAGCTTCTCTGAAGGCATTGGCAAAAAACAAGGCTCCAGGAATTGATGGAATATCAATTGAGTTATTTCAACAAACAGATGCAGCACTGGAGGTGCTCGCTCATCTATGCCAAGAAATATGGAAGACAGCTTCCTGGCCAACTGACTGGAAGAGATCCATATTTATGCCTATTCCAAGAAAGGTGATCCAACCGAATGTGGAAAACATAGGACAATATCATTAATATCACACGCAAGAAAAATTTTGCTGAAAAAACCGCAAAAAAACAGCTGTAGCCGTATATCGACAGGGAACTGTCAGAAATTCAGGCTGGTTTCAGAAGAGGACGTGGAACCAGGGATATCATTGCTGATGTCAGATGGATCCTGGCTGAAAGCAGAGAATACCAGAAGGATGTTTACCTGTGTTTTATTGACTATGCAAAGGCATTCGACTGTGTGGATCATAACAAACTATGGATAACACTGCGAAGAATGGGAATTCCAGAACACTTAATTGTGCTCATGAGGAACCTTTACATAGATCAAGAGGCAGTTGTTCGGACAGAACAAGGGGATACTGATTGGTTTAAAGTCAGGAAAGGTGTGTGTCAGGGTTGTATTCTTTCACCATACCTATTTAATCTGTATGCTGAACAAATAATACGAGAAGCTGGACTATATGAAGAAGAACAAGGCATGAGGATTGGAGGAAGACTCATTAACAACGTGCGTTATGCAGATGACACAACCTTGCTTGCTGAAAGTGAAGATGACTTGAAGCACTTACTAATGAAAATCAAAGACCACAGCCTTCAGTATGGATTGCACCTCAACATAAAGAAAACAATGAGCAACCTCATGATAAACAGAGAAAAGATTGAAGTTGTCAAGGATTTCATTTTACTTGGATCCACAGTCACCAGCCATGGAAGCAGCAGTCAAGAAATCAAAAGACGCATTGCATTGGGCAAATCTGCTGCAAAGGACCTCTTCAAAGTGTTGAAGAGTAAAGATGTCACCCTGAAGACTAAGGTGTGCCTGACCTGAGCCATGATATTTTCAATTGCAACATATGCATGTGAAAGCTGGACAGTGAATAAGGAAGACCAAAGAAGAGTTGATGCTTTTGAATTGTGGTGTTGGTGAAGAATATTGAATATACCATGGACTGCCAAAAGAACGAACAAATCTGTCTTGGAAGAAGTGTGGCTAGAATGCTCCTTAGAGGCAAGGATGGGGAGACTGCGTCTTACATACTTTGGACATGTTGTCAGGAGGGATGAGTCCCTGGAGAAGGACATCATGCTTGGTAGAATACAGGGTCAGCGGAAAAGAGGAAGATCCTCAACAGGGTGGATTGACACAGCGGCTGCCAACAATGAGCTCAAGCATAACAACGATTGTAAGGATGGCACAGGACCGCACAGTGTTTCGCTCTGTTGTGCACAGGGTCGCTATGAGTCGGAACCGGCTCGATGGCACCTAACAACAACAGCAACAAGTGCCTGGAAGAAAAAGTGAGAGAAAATTTTAGTGATACAAATGTAATATAACGTCATACTCCTGAAGATAATAGCTCTCAATTTCTCAACCCAGCAGTTAGAGCGATCTAGTTAAAGTGTGAATCTGATCATACCACTTGGCTGCACTAAGCTCTCCAATGGCTACACAAGTCATTGAGAATAAATTTCAGTGTTCTTACAATTGCTAATATGATACTCCATTTTCTACCTCTACTACTGAAATATAATCTCTGTAAGAGCAAATAATTTTGTTTTGTTAATTGTTGTACCCCACCACCTAACCACAGTGCCTGACACATAGTAGGTAGATAATAAATATTTCTTTGGTGAACAAATGAATTTATACTACCCATTTAAAAAATGTGACCATGCTCCATTTGTCTTTAAAAACTTTAAATACCAGTAATCTAAATCCCCACAGATGAGGATGTTTCTACGTGAAAGAAGAACCCTGGTTAATAAAAATTAGAGAAATGAATGTTTTCACTACTTGATAGATATTTTCTTTTTTGATGTGATTTAGGACAACCCACGAACAGTATTTGCTTTTAGAATTTAGGTAATAAAGCATTTTTTTTATATAAAATATTGGTAATATGAACCACACCTCATAGTCAAAATTTGCAGAGGAAATATCAGTCTGGGTTTCCTAGAGGAGCAAAACCAGTGGGACGTATATATAAATACACAGAAAGAGATTTACTTTAAGGAAATGACTCCTGCAATTGGGGGGGCTGGCAAGTCCCAAATTCATGGATCAGGTGACAAGCTGAAGACCTCTGTGGGCTCACAGGGTTGCAGGGGTTTGTGAATCTAAGATCTGCAGGTCAGGCAGCAGGCTGGAGACTTCTGCAGCCTTATGTCCCAAGAACTTGAGGACAGGAAGAATGCTGTCAAGGGAGAGCTCGAGCTTTCCTAGAACATCCATTTACATACTGGAGGTAGGCCACACCCCCAAGGAAACTTCCTTTTCCACTGATTGACAAATCACAGCAGATAACATCATGGGAGGTGATTATATTACTTAACATATGGAAAAGTGCCCACCCAGTGTCTGCCAAACCACTGAGAATCATAGCCTCGGCACGTTGACACGTAACATTAACCATCACAAGAAATTCATTAGAACTTTCATTTAATGGAATTTTGCCCATAAGCCCTGATTGTCCAACCTCCTTGTGCTAGAGAGGATGTAAAACAATTTCTAAAGAGTCTTGATTTTACATGCGTATCCTACCTTTGTAACTTCAAAGAAGAGGAAGAGATTCTCTAATCAGAAAGTCTATCTTGTTAGGCTTCTTAGTTTTTGTCAAGGGTAAAAAAAAAAAAGTTAGTTCTCTTTAAAGTCTTTAAACCTATGTTTAACTGGTAACTCAAAACTGATGCATTCTAGATATAGTATGTTATTGAGTGTAGCATAACTTTTTACGAACAGATATTTATCACAAACTGAGCTAAGCAAAGGAATTTTTGAAGAGTATAGTAATCATTCAATCCATTAGATACTCTAAGGTATGTCCTTCAAACAAGCTATACCGACAGGGAACAGTACCGTTATAGCACTGTATTGCCCCACACCATCAGTCCCCCACAAGCCTCTATTTAAGGATGTGTAAAAAATTTAGAAAAACAGTCCTTTAAAGCTTCTGTTTACTTAAAGGATATTGAGGAAAAGCTCTCTTACTCTAAGAATAATTATATGTCTGGTGAGTAACCAGTTCTCCTTTATTTTATGTTGTTACTCGGTGCCATCAAGTTAGTTCCAACTCATTGAGAACCCCCTATATACAACACAACAAAACTGCCAGGTGCTGCACCATCCTTACAATCATTGTTATACTAAGTCCATGTTGCAGCCACTGTGTCCATACAACTCATTGAGGGTCTCTCTATTTTTTGCTGACCCTCTACTTTACCAAGCATGATGTCAGGACTGGCTCCTCCTGATAACATGTCCAAAGTACGTGAAATGAAGTCTCACCATCCTTGCTTCCAAAGAGCATTCTGGCTGTACTTCCTTGACAGATTTGTTCGTTCTTCTGGTAGTCCATGGTATATTCAATATTCTTCACTAACACTGTAATTCAAGGCACCAATTCTTCTTTGGTCTTCCTTATTCATTGTCCTTCTTTTGAATGCATATGAGGCAATTGAAAACACCACAGCCTGGGTCAGGTGAACCTTAGTCTTTAAAGTGACATCTTTGCTTTTTAACACTTCAAATTGATTTTTTGCAGCAGATTTGCCCAAAGTAAGCATCTTTTGATTTCTTGACTGCTGCTTTCATGGGTGTTGATTGTGGATCCAAGTAAAATGAAATCCTCGACAACTTCAATCTTTCTCCATTTATCATGATGTTGAGTATTGTTCCAGTTGTGAGGAGTTTTGTTTTCTTTATGTTGAAGTGTAATCCATACTGAAGGTATTATCTTTGATCTTCATCAGTAAGTACTTCAAGTCCTCTTTGCTTTCAGAAAACAAGATTGTTTTATCTGCCAACCCACAATAGCTTTAGTGTCACTTGCGAAAGCAAAGCTGAGCCTAGCAGGTCACCATTCTGGTTTTGTTAGCATTACAATGCTATTCTTAAATTGTTGGATTAAGTTCTTAAGGTTGTCAGTATATTACATTTCAAAGTTATTACATTAGTATCCATGAATAGCTAATAAAGGAAATTAATTTTATTTTATTTTATGATTATAAAGACTTTACTCTTCTAATGTTAATAAAAATCAGAATATGTGTATATATTTTCTAAGACATACATGTATGTGTTTAAATGGCTGGATGATGGATGAATAGATGTACAGGTAGACAATGCATATAATTTATCAAACTGGAATTGTACTCTGTGTGGTAGATATGCAAGTGAACAACAATATTTAGTTCTCTTCCCACATGGAAGACTGATTTTCAGCCCTCTTGCAGCCAATGAAATGTCACTTTAGGGTGGATACTGTGAAAAACTTATACATCTACTCCTCACTTATCAACATGTTTAGGTTCCAAAGACCAGGTCATTATGCAAAAATCAGCATTATGCAAAAGTGGAGGATGATCACATCAAGTCACAAAACAGAGGATTACTACATCATTACATAACTGCCAAATTATATCATTATATCATTTCCAAACCACTGAGAGTCATGGTTCAGCCGAACTGACACACAACCTTAACCATCACAGCTAGCCCTACTCTTGCCTCACACCTTGGTGTTTGTTACTGCCAGAGATCTATCATCAACATGCAAAATAGTCAGGTAGTAGACTTTTTACTGTTGTCGTAAATGTGAAATGTCAGATAAGAAGATATTCAATAAGTGAGGAGTAGGTGTTTGACTCTTCAATCTCTCATTTTCCCTTCTGTGGAGGAGACCTAGTGTCGAGGGGCAGATCCTGGGACAAAGTTAAAGCATGGAGGCTACATAGTGGGTTTTGCATAAGCAAGAAATAAATTTAAGTTACATTAAAGCACTAAAATTTTGGAGTTGTCTTTTACTGCAACATAGTCCAACCTACTTTGACTTATTGATAAATTCATAATACAGCTTATTAAAATTGAATTAGAATCTTACAATCTTCTGTTCACTTGTAAATATATGACAACAGAAGTAGTATTTGCTAGACTATGCGTTTTGGAGGCTAAGGATAAAAGGAGGTCTGGGGTACCCTATAAGAGGGAGGATGGGTGGAGTGACAGTCTTTTTTTGATTATTCTGATTTCACTCTTGACTCTTGCATTTGGAGCTATCAGGGCCTGTGGAAGAGTTGTTATTTCTTGGGGTTCCCTTATGACCTCTCAGGTTTCTAGAAAGGAGAATTTTTACTCTTTCTCACTTTGCACTCTTCTGAGAAGAGAGGGTACACTCTTTGTATTTGCAGATCTTGACACTTTAAATCCTGATAGTAAAAGTTTCTATTCCTAGGAAGGTATAATAATTCTTGAGTTGGTTAGTTATTATGCAAATAAAAACACAAGCCCAGATATACATAAAATAAAATTGACAGAATTACAAGGACAAATATAGCTGCCCACACTTCTTTGTATTTAAAGTATTTGAAGGTCAGGCAAACCAAAAAAAAAAAAAAAAGTTTGAACAATACAATTAATGAGAATGATCTAATAAACATAGATAGAACCCTGTACCCAACAATTAGCAAAACATTTTTCTGCAAATTGACTATTTCAAACCCACTCATAGTGACCCAAAGAACAGAGTAGAACTGCCCCATAGGGTTTCCAAGGAAGCCGACTGCCACATATTTCTCTCATGGAGCACCTGGTGGATTTGAACTGCCAACCTTCAGGTTAGCAACCATAGCTTGCCATTGATTTTAACCACTGCCCCCTTGGGTTCCTAATTGACTATTACTAAGGAATTAAAAAAAAAAAAAAGAGCACTGGTGGTGCAGTGGTTAAGAGCTATGGTGAACTACGGCTGCTAACCCAAAGGCCATCAGTTTGACTCTACCAGGTGCTCCTTGGAAACCCTATGGGGCAGTTCTCTTCTGTCCTATAGGGTCACTATGAGTCAGAATCCACTCGATGTCAATACGTTTGGTTTTTTGGTTTTAGGCATAAAGTAAGTCTCTACAAATTTCAAAGAATTGGCATCATGCAGCAACATTCTCTAACCACAGTGTAATTAGGTTAGAAATCAATAACAAAAATAAATAAATATATGTTTGGAAATTAAAAAAAAAAAATTCTAAATACCTACAGAGGCAAAGAATTTTTATAGAAACTAGACAACGGTGTTGGAGTGATGCTGAAAAAGCATTCAATGGGAATGTATATCATAAACATACTAAGGACTAAGGAATACTGAACGTCAATGAACTAAAACTTTAAGAAGTTAAAAAAAGAAAAACAGAATAAATCC
Source organism: Loxodonta africana (assembly GCF_030014295.1). Classification (NCBI taxonomy): domain Eukaryota; kingdom Metazoa; phylum Chordata; class Mammalia; order Proboscidea; family Elephantidae; genus Loxodonta; species Loxodonta africana. The sequence continues at coordinate 77,855,274 of NC_087345.1, read as the reverse complement.
AAAGAATTTTTTTATAATGACAGTAACAAAGCATAGAAAATAATGGACTAGGAAACAAAAATATAGTAAAGAAGGACAACAAGGCCAAAAGAGTGTTCTTGGAAGCTAATAGACTAAATAAATAATAAAATGAATGACAAAGTGAGACATAATTACAGACATAGTAGAGATTTTAAAAACAAGAGAACATGCCAGTTTATTTAATACACTGGACCTCTTGGGGTATAAGCAGAAATAAACTTAAAATTTTTTTATTATCTTACTATTGCAAAGATATTGTGAAAAATACTTTTTCATCATTGGGGAAAATCTTGTCTCATAATTTTTCTGGTCTTAAAAAAAAAACTTTTCGCTTTTAGGAAACAAAAACTAAGTCCAGATTGGTGTCAATACTTTGAGCTTCTTGAAAGGGTCCCTCTCTCTCCTCTTTCTGGTACAGTCTTCAGTAAGGGATGTGGGTGGGAGTATAGTCTTTTCACATCCATCCTCCATGTTTTCCTAACTGACAAGCAGTGGGGTTTTCCTTCTTTAAGGAAGATATTAAGGTGTAAAGGTAACTAAGAAGAAAGGACAAATGCTTTCATGACTGACACAGCTTGCCTGTAGGCAAGGCAAATATACTCTTATTGTGTCTTGATCTCACAGAGCACTTTTATGTGTTCCTCAGAAATCCTGACAGGGGATCTGCTGTTGTAGAATACTTCTGCTGCCTGGTCAATTACAACTCCTCTCATCCCTTGAGTTTCTAGATGTGTCACATTGTTCTCCTAGTGTTGCACTTGGATTGAGCCCCTTTTAAAATGATTCTATATTGAGTCTATTTTAAGATGACTCCTGGCTAGCTTACTTCTGTGGACACCAACATTTTTGCCTTGTTCTCAGGGGGATGGGGGGAAGCCCTTGGTCCCAATGCAGACTTCTCTCTTTTTGCAATGTCAACGCCAGCCCATCTTCTGTGTTTAGTGTGTCTCTGTGAGAATTGGGCACCATTTCCTACATTGTCTCAATTCCAGGAGATACCTGTGAACCTCTCTGGATGCACAGTTCTTTTAAAATCTTCACTCAAGCTAAAGCAAGAGGAAAGCAAAGTGTTTCTATCCCTGACAGAGGAGGGACTGAAGAGCATGTTGATAATATCTTCAAAGACACGATGCCTCTGGGTGTTATTCACTTTAACTTATTTATACCATAACGATACTGATGGTCAAATACTGGCAGATCCAATTTGCCAATCTTACAAGTGGTAACTTGCCTTAAGAAGTCAGGTACTTGATATCTATTGTGTTGTTATCTGTCTTGGGGTTTCAGCTAAGACTGAAGTAGGAGTAAAACGACAATTTGAAATTATAGAAAAAATGAAGTATTTCTTAGAAAAACATAGCTTACTAAAAAAATAAAGTTTGAAAACTTATTAGGTCTGTAATCACTAAAGAAATGAACCAGTATTTATAAATTTAATCTACTTCCTCAAAAGCAAAACAAACAAAAAGAAAGGGGGGGGGAGGGAAATACCTGTATCTTCACTTTGTCATTTCACAATTTTACTGAAGACAAGAAAAAAGAAAATTTTTGAGGATTTAAAAGTAAGAAATGAAATTGTCATTATTTGAAGAAAATTTAATTGCCTGCATAGAAAACCTTATAGAATATACAGAAAAAATATTAACATTTGAGTTCAACATAAATGTTAATATTTTTCAATCATATCGCACAAAGTCAAAAACATAGTTTAAGAAAGTATGCTTAATCTGGTTAGAAATAAATCTGTAAAAATATATGGAAGACCTTCATGAAGAAATGTGCAAAATTCTACTGACACGTTAAAAAGGACCTACATAGATGAAGGAACACGCAGATTCTTGGATAAGAAGAGTTATTGTTACAGAGATGACAGTTCTTTATAAAATAGGAAGAGTCCATCTGGAAGCTGATGATATGAAAATTTATACCTTACAATTACCCATTTGTGGTGTACTGTTGAAAGGTTTTTTGTATAACACCAGGAGTAAATTTACTCCGGTTTGAAGACCATTGCCTTAAAGAAACTCTTGTATGTGTAGAAAAGGATGCTTATACCAGGATGAAGGTCCTTGGGTGGTGCAAACGAGTAAGTGCTTGACTACTATCAGAAAGGTTGGTGGTTCAAACCCACCGAGAAGTGCCTCAGAAGATGGGGTTGGTGCTGTGCTTCTGAAAGGTCACCATCTTGAAAATGCCATGGAGCAGCTCTACTCAGCACAGGTGGAGTCTCCATGAGTCGGAACTGACTGGACGGCAACTAACAAAGCATACTGGAACGACTGTGATATCATTCTTTGTAATTAAAAAAGGGAAATGGCCTAATGTTTATCAATAATAAAATAGAGTAATACATAGTAAAATATTACAGTTACATGTTTCAAGGTGTGTGTGAATTAATTTTACAAATATAAAAGGTTGGTCCAAAAAAGGCAATTTGCAGAAAAATGTATATAGCATGAGATTATTTCTAGACAGACAATAGTGTGTATATATATATATTTATACACACACACACACTTTGAGACAGAAAATACACATGGTAATAATATCCAATATTGCATAGTAATTGTTTTCAGTGTTGATGGATGGGAAGGACAAAAATGTGATCTGTTTTATTTCTAAAAACCAATTAATAGCAAAGAAATATAATAAAAGTTTTAGTCTTTTTCAAGATAGTGTGGTGCCTCGCTTTCTCTCATTTGTAAAACAATAGTCCCTTTGTGGTGCAATCTTTTCAAATTGAAATAGATTTTATTCTACATTCTATGCATGTAGTGGAGCCCTGGTGGTGCAGTGGTTAAGAGCTTGTCTGCTAACCGAAAATCAAAAGTCAGAAGTTCGAATCCACCAGCTCCTCCTTGGAAATCCTATGGGAAATACTCTGTCCTATAGGGTTGCTATGAGTCGGAATCGACTCGACGGCAAGGGGTTTTGTTTTTTATGCATGTACTAAATTTCATAATTTTATCATCTTTGTATTTCTCCTTCAAAAGCAAGAACAAGCAAAAATTTTCCTGTACCGCATAGGGTAGCAAAAGAATTTGCCTCCAGTTTAGGAACCAATAACTGTTTATTTTCTATACAACGCAGTAAATAATCTTCAACAATATTTTCTTTTTAAATAGTCATCAGAAAATTGTTTGTTAAATAGAAACACTCTTTATTCAATATTAGAATATTTCTTTTCTTCCATTGGTCCCCAAGCCTACCATGATTAAATGAACCATATGACACAGGAATCAAATGATGAATTTAGAAGATTCCAAACTAGCTAAGATATTGACAGATAAAATAGGAGAGCGCATTGACAAAGCTTAGACAAGCATCTCGGAAGTAGCAGATGCAAAGAATGTTTTCTAGTTATCGGCCATCTATCTAAAAGTAACGCCCAAAGGAAAACCTGAATTCATTTCCTTTTCTTGTCCTGATTAGTATTTCCTGAATGTTTTCTTTCCTCCACTTTTTGAATTTCAATGCTACGCTAAAGAGTAATGGAAAAATCACTCGATGAAGCCAAAGACTGCATTTAATTCTAATGTGTGTTAATTGGCTTTATTAAAAATTAGCATTTTTGAATTTCTAATTCTCTTTCCAATTTATGAAATGTCACTCATTTTCTCATGTATCCTATCGTAATTAAATTTGCATGGGAGCAAATTTTATTTGTCTCTGTGGCTGAAACACTGAAGATTTGTCGGCACAACAAATACAGGGTATTTCTATATTTGTGTGTTGACAATACAATAGTCATTAATTTTAAACATGACAACAGCAGTACACATGCTGCAGTTGTAATTACCTTGGCTTAATAACAACATGTCCCTGAATGACAATGGGAGTTAACTGAATAAGTATTACCTGTGCGTCTGCTTGCAATATTTTCTCAATGTAGTTCTGATCCCTAGATAGAAGTTGCCAGTTTCGGTGAAGACATTTGAGCCAAATACTGATTCTGCTTCATAAGCCATCAATGTAATCAGTCTAAGACCAACAGCAGCCCATGATTAATCGCATAATAATTGGGTCATTTCTTCAGTGTCAATACGTTAGAACCTGCATGCAAAGCATTCAGGAAAACTGTTTACCAGACCTAAATTTCTCTAGAGAAATCAAACACTGTACAGTTATCAGGCAAAAATGAAATGTTCCTTCTCTGGTTTAATTAGAAGTGCACCATATCCAAGTACCCACTGGTGCCTGCTTTCATTGTCTTAATTTTGGTGTTATCCCAGAGTTATCTTTCAGCCAAGTAGATTTGGGAACATACCTTCACCTGCAGCAGTGCCCCAGCTAAAAAACAAATGGTTAGGGCAGTCTTATATCAATGCTGTAATCTTCTTATTATAGAAGTTCCAGCACATAAAGCAAGTTCACTGATGTGAAATTGTGGCGTTATTTTTATTTTCTCTATAGAATGTGATGTCTAAGTTTAAATGCTTTCTTTATACTAATAAAATTGACACTTTTTTAAAATCACAAAACCTGCAATTAGAAATGTTGTTTTTATGATTATTAAATAAAATTGGATTGTGTTCATACATGGCCATTGGATGTGCCATGTAGATTAACATGGATGGCTTTCCGTGGGTGCTGCAAGTAGTTAACACTTTCGGCTGCTAAACAAAAAGGCGGAGGTTCTCGTCCACCCAGAGATGCCTCAAAAGGAAGCCTGAGAGATCTACTTCTAGCCATTGAAAACCCAGTGAAGCACAGTTTTACTCTGACACACACGGGGTTGCCATGAGTTGAAATGAACTCAATGGCCACTGGTGTGTGGTGACCTCCACCCAAGTACCAGTGTTGGTGCTTTCCTTTTCACACTACCTCTGTTCCTTTGGGAATCAAAGATCCTCCTCTGCTGTCCTGTGACATGGCTGTGCCTGCAAGAGCCAGTATGTATGGGCACTCAGTATACTTGGGGCAGGTTTAAGCAGCCTTCCTTTGAAGCCACGAGTAAAGCCATGGGTAAAGAACAAGCAGCATATTGTAGAAGGCCTTCTGCAAACAGTGATGAGACCGGCTGACATATCTTCTCTGGAGGGCAAAAAAGATGAAGAAACTAAAGATACTAAAGAAAATTTTTTCTGTAACTTGAAAATAAGGCCAAAAAATGACAGTATGTCTTTTCAATGTCATATTGGAGCATTGTCAAACAAGTCTGCCTAAGAGTCATCTGATTATTCAGGGAGTTATAACTTTGACTGAATATTAGATATTGATTAGGGTCCAGGACCTAGGTGTTATCTTGGAAAATCGAGAAGTTACAGTTAATTTTTGCCCAATAAATGTGCAAATGATTTTTGTCAAGTACAAAGAAAAGTACCCAAAATATTATAGTTTTATTGCCTTAACACTTATTAACCATATTTTTTCTAATTTGGTAATCTCGTTTCAGCATTCATTCTTTAATTGACTATGTAAACATAAGTCTCTCATAGCCTATTTTAAACCAACTTTGCCATCTTGTTGGTTCCATCATTAATGAATTAAATAAACCTATGATACATGTTTGCTATATATTTACAGGAGAATTTTTTTTGTTTTTAAAATTACAAAAAAATATTTTAGACACAAATAATTTGCAAAAACTCCCTTGAGTTTCCATGCAACCTTCATCCCTATTCCCCTAGCAATATAACCATATTGTAATAATCAAAACCATGGAATATTAGTTCAAAAATACTATTAGCTAAACTGCAGATAATATTCAGATGTCACCACTTTTAACATGTCCTCTTTCATGTGTGTATAGTTCTATGAAATTTTATCATATAAACAGATTTGTACAACCAGCATTGCAAACAGAATTAGCAATGTTCCCATTGCCTCAAAGGAACTCCCTTGTGCTAACGCTTTGTGTTTGCCGGCTTTCTCTAAACGTAATTCCTAGCAACCACTGATCTGTTCTCCATCACTACAATTTCATCCTTTCAAGAATATCATATAAGTGGAATTATTCCATAGGTCATATTATGAGATTGAGTTTTTTTTTCACTTGGCGTAATTCCCTCGAAATTCATCCAAGTTGTGTGTGCACCAATAGTTTGTTTCTCTTTACTGCTGAGTGGTATCTCATTCCCTGTGCGTCTGTGAGTTTGGTGTACTGTGGTGGCTTACATGTTGCCGTGATGCTGGAAGGTATGTCACTGGTATTCAAATACCAGCAGAGTCACCCATGGTGGACATGTTTCAGCTGAGCTTCCAGACTAATGCAGGCTAATAAGAAGGACCTGGCAGTCTACTTCTGAAAAAAATTAATCAGTAAAAACCTTACGAATAGCAGTGGAACATTGTCTGATACAGTGCTTGAAGATGAGCCCCTAAGGTTGGAAGGCACTCAAAAGACGACTGGGGAAGAGCTGCCTCCTCAAAGTCGAGTCGACCTTAATGATGTGGATAGTGTCAAGCTTTTAGAACCTACATTTATTGATGTGCTGTGACTCAAAACGAGAGAAGAAACAGCTGCAAACATCCATCAATAATCTGAATGTGGAATGTATGAAGTATGAATCTAGGAAAATTGGAAGTCGTCAAAAATGAAATGGAATATATGAAGACCAGTAGCCTCTAGAACAAAGTAGAACTGCCCCACAGGCTTTCCAAGGCTGTAAATCTTTATGGAAGCAGAGTACCACATCTTTCTCCCATGGAGTGGCTGGTGGGTTTGAATTGCCAATCATTTTATTAGCAGCTGAGCACTTAACCACTGTGCTACCAGGGCTTCTTTGCAGATACAAAATCACATACATATCTATATGTATTTTGGTTATTGTTGTTGCTAAATTATATAGAAAATAGCTTTTATAAACATCCTTTTGTGTGTGTGTGTGCGCGCATGTAGGTACAACCTAGTGGCATCAGTTTGCTTGGTTAGCTGTGGACACTTCTCCTATATTTGGTACTACCTTTACTATTACCATAAATAAAAAATGACCACTATCTAGAGAATGAATTCCCTTCTTTCCCTCTCCCTCACCCTTGGTAGTCACCATTGAACATTACTCTTATTATGTATAGCTGTTCTTAACATTTTATAAAAGTGAGATCATACAGTATTTGCTATTTTGTGATTGACGTTTTGCTCAGTCTAATGTCCTCTAGGTTCATCCATGTTCCAAGATGTTTAGGGTCTCATCTTTTTTATCGCTGAGTAGTACTACATTGTATGTATGTACCACATTTTGCTTATCCATTCAACCGCTAATGGGCACTTAGTTTCTTTTCATCTTTTGGCTATTGTGAAAAGTGCTGCAATGCATATAGGCGGGCATATGTCTGTTAATGTCTCTTTTATTAAATCTCTGTGGTATATATCAAGGAGTAGAATTGCTGGACCATAAAGTAGCTCTATTTCTAATTTTTTTGAGGAGTAACCATACTGGTTTCCATAGCAGTTGTACCATTGCACATTTCCCACCACCAGTGGATAAGGGTTCCAATTTCCCTACATCCTCACCAACATTTGCTGTTTTTTGTTTTATTATCATTTTTTTAAAATTATCATTTTAGCAGAGGTGAGCAGTATCTCATTTTAGTTTTGATTTGCATCTCTCTAATGGCTAATGAGAGCCATTAGAGAGATGGTTCTCATTAGCCATTGTTGTGGTTAGGTGCCATCAAGTCAGTTCCGAATCATAGCAACCCTGTAGGACTAAGTTGAACTGCCCCAGAGGGTTTTGGCTGGTGGATTTGAGCTGAGGACTTTTCTGGTTTGCAGCCGGGCTCCTAACCACTATGCCACCAGGGCTCCCATTAGCCATTAGAGATATGCAAATGGCTAATGGGAGCCCTGGTGACACAGTGGTTAACAGCTGGGCTGCTAACAAAAAGGTTGTCAGTTTGAACCCATCTTGGAAACCCTGTGGGGCAGTTCTACTCTGTCCTATAGAGTCGCTATGAGTCAGAATTGACTCGATGGCAATGGTAATAGCTAATGACAGAGAGCATCTTTTCAAGTGTTTGTTGGCAGCTTGGAATGCCCTTTTTGGTGAAGTGGCTGTTCATGTCCTTTGCCCGTTTTTTAATTGGGGTATTTGATTTTTTTGTTGTTGAGTTGTTGAAATTTATATATATTTCAGAAATTAGACCATTATTGTATAGCTTGTTCCCAAAGATTTTTTCCTCAGTCTATAGGCTGTCTTTTTACTCTTATGGTGAAGCCTTTTGATGAACATGAGTATTTAATTGTTATGAGGTCCCAGTTATGTACTTTGACTTCTGCTTTTGTGCATTTGATAATCCATCTTAACAAAAAGTCAAAAAACAACAACAAAAAAAAACCCATTGCCGTCGAGTTGATTCTGACTCATAGCAACCCTATAGGACAGAGTAGAACTGTTCCACAGAGTTTCCAAGGAGCGCCTGGCGGATTTGAACTGCCGATCTTTAGGTTAGCAGTCATAGCACTTAACTACTACGCCACCAGAGTTTCCACCAAAAAATTATGTCCCATCGTTTTACCCCATATTTTCTTCCAAGAACATTGTGGTTTCAGATTTAACATTTAGCTCTTTGATCCATTTGAGTTAGTTTTTGTGTATGGTGTGAAATATGGTTCCTGTTCCATTTTTCCGCATGCGGATATCCAATTTTGCCAGCACCATTTGTTGAAGAGACTATTTCTCCCCATTGAACGGACTTAGACCCCTTGTCATAAATCACTTATCCATAGATAGATGGATTTATTCCTGAGTTCTTAATTCTGTTCTCACTGGTCTATGTCTGTCACTGAACGAGTGTCAGGCTGTTTTGATTACTGTAGGTGTTTAATATGTATTGAGATCAGGCAATGTTAGAGCTCTTACTTTGTTCTTCAATATTGTTTTTTGATATTCAGGGGCTTTTTCCTTTCCATATAAAGTTGGTGATTAGTTCTTCCATTTCAGTAAAGAATGCTGTTTGAATTTGGATTGGGATAGCATTGTAACTATAGATCACTTTGGGTAGTGTCATGGATTGAATTATGTCCCCCAAAAAATACATGTATCAACTTGATTAGGCCATGATTCCCAGTATTCTGTGGTTGTCCTCCATTTTGTGATTGTAATTTTATGTTAAGGGGATTAGGGTGGAATTGTAACACCAGCCTTACTCAGATCGACTGCCTGATCCAAGGTAAAGGGAGTTGCCCTGGGGTGTAGCCTGCACCACCTTTTATCTCTTAAGAGGAAAGGGAAGTGAAGCAAGCAGAACATTGAGGACCTCATACCAGCAAGAAAGCAGCACCAAGAGCAGAGCACGTCCTTTGGACACGGGGTCCCTGTGCCTGAAAAGCTCCTTGACCAAGGGAATATTGAGGACAAGGACTTTTCTCCAGAGCTGACAGAGAGAGAAAGCCTTCCCCTGGAGCCGGCACTCTGAATTTGGACTTGTAACCCACAAGACTGTGAGAAAGTAAATTTCTTATTGTTATAGCCATCCCTTTATGGTATTTATTTCTGTTATAGCAGCACTAGATGACTAAGACAGGCAGTACTGACATTTTCACAATATGAAATCTTCCAATCCACGAGCATGGAATGTTCTTCCAAATATTTGAGTCTCTTTTTTTTTAGTCTCTTGTAGCAGTGTTTTACAGTTTCCACTGTTTAAGTCTTTTACATCCCTGGTTAGGTTTATCCCTAGATATTTTATCCTTTTGTGGACAACTGTAAATGGTATTATTTTCTTTTCATATTTATCCTCATTAGTATATATGAACTGTACTGATTTTTGTATGTTGATCTTGTACCCTGCAACATTGCTGAATTCCTTAGATCCAACAGCTTTCTTGTAGAATCTTTGGGGTTTTCTATGAGTAGGATCATGTTATCTACAGACAGAGATAATTTTACTTCTTCCTTTCCAATTTGGATGCCCTTTATCTATCTTCTTTGCCTTATTGCTCTGGATAGGACTTCCAGTATAATACTGAATAAAAGTAATGACAGTGGGCATTCTTGTCTTATTCCTGTTTTCAAGAGGAAGGCTGTTATTCTTTCTCCATTGTGCATGATGTTAGCTCTTAGTTTTGTGTATGACCTTAATTAGGTTGAGGAGTTTATCTGCTATTCCTATTTTACTGAGAGTTTTTATCAGATAAAGATGTTGGTTGAATTTTATCAAACGCATTTTCTGCATTAATTGAGATGATCATGTAGTTCTTTTGTTTTGTTTAGGTAGTGAATTACTTTGATTGGTTTTCTAATATTGAACCACCCTTGCATTCCTGGTATGAATCCCACTTGGACACGGTGTCTAATTTTCATAATATGTTCTTTAATTCTGTTCACTAGAATTTTGTTGAGAATTGTTGAATCTATATTCATGAGTAAAGCTAAAGGAAGAAATGATGAAGTAAAAGAGTGGAACAGAAGATTTCAAAGGGTGGCTCAAGCAGACAAGGTAAAATATTATAATGAAATGTGTGAAGACCTGTAGTTAAAAAACAAAAGGGAAGAATACACTCAGCATTTCTCAAGCTGAAAGCACTGAAGAAAATATTTAAGACTGGAGTTGCAATATTGAAGGATTCTATGAGCAAAATATTAAATGATGTAGGATGCTATGGCTGCTAACCAAAGGGTCAGCAGTTTGAATCTGCCAGGCGCTCCTTGGAATCTCTATGGGGCAGTTCTACTCTGTCCTATAGGGTCACTATGAGTCGGAATCGACTCGAAGGCACTGGGTTTCAGTTTTTTTATGGTTTAAGATTCATCAAAAGAAGATGGAAGGAATACACAGAGTCACTGTTTTAAAAATAATTGGCTGACATTCAGCCATTTCAGGAGTACCATATGATGAAGAACTGATGGTACTCGAGGAAGAAGTTCAAGCCGTACTGAAAGCATTGGTGAAAAACAAGGCCCCAAGAATTGATGAACTATCAATTGAGATATTTCAACAATGGATGCAATGCTGGAGGTGCTCACTCATCTATGCCAAGAAATTCATAAGACAGCTACCTGGCCAACCAACTGGAAGAGATCCATATTTGTACCCATTCCAAAGAAAAGCAATACAACAGAATGTGGAAATTATTGAGCAATATCATTAATATCACACACAAGTAAAATTTTGTTGAAAATCATTCAAAAGCAGTTGCAGCAGTACATCAACAGGGAACTGCCAGAAATTCAAGCTGGATTTAGAAGAGGATGTGAAACAAAAGATACCATTGCTGATGTCTGATGGATCCTGGCTGAAAGCAGAGAGTACCAGAAAGATGTTTACCTGTGTTTTATTGCAATGGCATTCAACTGTGTGAATCATAACAAATTATGGAAAATGTCATCAAGAATGGAAATTCCAGAACAACTAATTGTGCTTATGAACCTATACATAGACTAAGAGACAGTCATTCAAACAGAACAAGGGGATACTGCAGGATTTAAAGTCAAGAAAGGTGTGTGTTAGGGTTGTATCCTTTCACGATACTTATTAAATCTATATGCTGAGCAAATAACCTGAGAAGCTGGACTATATGAAGAAGAACTGGCATCAGGATTGGGGGAAGACTCATTAACAACCTGCGTTACGCAGATGACACAACTTTGCTTGCTAAAAGTGAAGAGAGCTTGAAGCACTTACTGATGTGTGGAGTACACCTCATCATAAAGGATACAAAAATCCTCACAACTGGATCAATAAGCAACATCATGATAAATGGAGAAAATATTGAAGTTGTAAATGGTTTCATTTTACTTGGATCCACAGTCAATCCCCTTGGATGTAGCAGTCAAGAAATTACGGGACACATCGTGTTGGGCAAATCTGCTGTAAAATACCTCTTTAAAGTGTTAAAAAACAAAGATGTCACTTTAAAAACTGAGGTGTGCCTGACCCAAGCCATGATGTTTTCAAATGCCTCATATGCATGTGAAAGCTGGGCAATGAATAAGGAAGTTGGAAGTAGAATTAATTTCTTTGAATTGTGGTGTTGGCAAGGAATATTGAATACACCATGTACTGCCAGAAGAATGATCAAATCTATCTTGGAAGAAGTACAGCTAGAATGCTTCTTAGAAACAAGGATTATGAGTCTTCATCTCACATACTTTGGACATGTTATCAGGAGGGGTCAGTCCCTAGAGAAGGACATCATGCCTAGTAAAATACAGGGTCAGCTAAAGAAAGGAAGACCCTCAACAAGGTGGATTGACACAGTGACTGCAACAATGGGCTCAAGCATAACAATTGTGAGGATGTTGTAAGACCAGGCAATGTTTTGTACATAGGGTAAGTTCCTTATAAGTTAGAACTGACTGGATGGCACCTAACAACAGCAACATATTCATGAGGGATATTTGTCTGTAATTTTCTTTTCTTGTGTTGTCTGTAACCGGCTTGGTATCAGGGTGATGCTGGCTACAGAGTGAATTAGGGAGTATTCCCTCCTTTTCTATGTTTTGGAAGAGTTGAATAGTACTGGTGTCATCTATTATCTGAAAGTTTGGTAACATTCCCCAGTTTAGCCATCTAGGCCAGGGTTTTTTTTTTTTTTTTGGTGGGGGAGGGGGAGTTTTTTGATGACATCTTCAATCTCTTTTTTTGTTACAGGTGTGTTTAGTTTTTCTGCCTCTGTTTGTGTTGTATTAGGTAGGTAATGCATTTCTAGGAATTTTTCCATTTCTTCTAGGTTTTCAAATTTGTTCAAGTGCAATTTTTCATAGTATTCGTTATGATCTGCTTTTCTCATCTGACTGTTGTAATGTCTCCAATTTCATTTCCTGTTTTAGTTATTTGCATCTTCTCGTTTTTCCCTTGCCATGAATTTTCCTTGCACTGCTTTTACTGCATTCCAAAGGTTGTGGTATGTTGTATTATCATTTTTCTTGCTACTAAGCATTTTTTAATTTCACTCTTGATTTCTTCTCTAACCCAATAGATTTTAAACCTACTGCCATCCAGTTGATTCTGACTCATAGCGACCCTGTAGGGCAGAGTAGAACTGCCCCATTGAGTTTCCAGGGAGCGTCTGGCAGATTTGAACTTCTGACCTCTTGGTTAGCAGTCATAGCACTTATCCACTGTGCCACCAGGGTTTCCAATAGATTTTAGTAGTGTGTTATTTAGTTTATATGTATTTATTTCCTCTTATTCTTTCTGTTATTGATTTCTACCTTCGTAATATGGTCAGAGAAGATGCTTTATAAAATTTTAGTACTTTAAAATTTATTGAGGTTTGTTTGTTGCCTAAAATTTGGTTTATTCTGGAGTATGTTCCGTATGCATTGTAGAAGAATGTGTACTTTGCTGCTGTTGGGTGCTGTATTGTACATATGTTTGTTAGGTCCACTTGGTTAATAATGTTTTTTCAGGCCTTTTATTTATTTATTGGTTTTCTTTCTAGTTGTTCTACTTGTCCTTGAAAGTGGTGTATTAAAATATTCTACTACCAATGTAGATCTATTTTCTTTGATTGTGTTAGAGTTTGCTTTATATATTTTGGGGCTCTGAGATTGAGTGCATAACTATACATAGATGTTATGTTTCTTGGTGAATTGGACTTTGTATCATTATATAATGTGTTTTGTCATTTATAATGGATTTTGACTTAAAATCTATTTGTCAATATTAATATTGCCATCACTGCACCCTTCTGGTTACTGTTTGCATAGTATGCTCTTTCCATTCTTTGATTTTTAACCTATTTATGACTTTGTGTCTAAGGAGTGTCTCTTGCAGACAACATATGGATGAGTTATATTTTTTTAATGCATTCTGCCACTCTCTGTCCCTTGACTGGACTATTTAATCCATTTATGTTCAGTGTGATTATTACTAGGAAAGGATTTACTTCAGCTATTTTGTTATACCTGTTTTTGTGATATTAATGATTTCTTTGTTCTTTCTGCTTTGAGTTGTTTTTATTTTTGGATTTTCTTTTACTTTTGTTTATTGTTGTATTTGTGTTTCCTGAGCCCTTTTGCTTTTCTTCTTTATTTTGGTGAGTTAACCTGTTGCCATCGAGCCTATTCCGACTCATAGCGACACTATTGGACAGAACAGAAGTGCCCCATACAGTTTCCAAGGAGCGGCTGGTGGATTTGAACTGCTGACCTTTTGGTTAATAGCCGTACCACTTAACCACTACGCCACCAGGGTTTCCATTTTGGTGAGTAGGTTTATTAATTTTCTTTGTGGTTTCCATTTAACAGCCTACATTTAAAACAATCTGTTATGTATTGAAACTCCCTTAATTCCTCAACACATGGAAATTCTTTATCAACATCATTCATTCCCCCCTTAGTTTTGATGTTGTTGTCAAATACAACTTTGTATCTCAGATTCCTTGTAATCTATTTTTAACCTTATTTTACTGTTATAGGTATTCAGGTGGCTGTCATGTGTCTTTTCCATGGTTGTTGTTTGATGTCATTGGTTTTCTTTCTGAAGTACTGCCTTTGAAGCTTTCTATTTTTTCGTTGGTTTCAGGAGTGTTCACTATGGCTCATCAGAGCATTTTTAAGATAACTGCTTTGAAACCCTTGCAAGTAATTCTAACATCTGTATCTTCTCAGCATGGAATTTTTTGTTTTTTCTCATTCAGCGTGATATTTTTCTGATTCATAGCATACTGAATAATTTTGAATTGTATCCTGGACATTTTGAATATTATTATTATTATATTATGTAAGCCCAGTTGCTATTTAGTCTGATTCCAACTCATAATGACCCTCTAGGACAGAGTAGAACTGCCTCATTGGGTTTCCAAGGAGCAGCTGGTGGATTCGAACTACCAACCTTTTGGTTAACAGACAAGCTCTTAACCACTGCACCTCCAGGGCAGTTGAGAATACACATCCTGCCCTTCTTTTGTGGGATGTGGTTCAAATGTCAATTTAGGTAACAAAATCTTTGCAGTGTTATTCTAGTATGCTCTGCTTGTGTGCTGCCCAGAGGCCAGTTTGAAACCCAAGTGGTATTCCACACCACAGTTCTGTTCTCAAAACTTCTGCTGTTTTGATTATAATTGTTTTCACACATTGGCCACTTGGCGGTTAGCCGAGGGCTTCATGCACAAATTTTAGGAATTCCTCTCTCCAGGTCCCTCCTTTCTGTGACCCTTCCCTTGCCCTCCAGTTGAATCTCTTTGCTGTCATTTGCTTAGTGCAGGGTGGAGGCAGTCAACAATCCTAGAGTCTCCATATTCCGCTATCTATGAGAAATTCTCTTTAGATTCCAACCCCAAAATATGAAGAGCCAAATCTATATGTCAAAACACTGAACATCAAAAGTGTCTTTCTCTTTGTCCAACAATCCTCATTATCCTCCATGTTCTGTGGATGCCTCTGACTATTTAAGGGCAGGCTCAAAATGTATGAGGAAGAAAGAAACACACACAGATTAATATTTCAAAATGTTATTACATTATATTTCTACAGGCAATCCTTAATGTAGATAGCCAATTAGCTATGGAAATGTGTGTTTTTGATTGCTTTGGACAGCATTAGCTTTCTGTTACATCACGGTTAGCACATCACCCAAGATGTTTGCTCTAATAGTACTGCTGCTTTTCACTTGAATGCTTCCCGTGGAGCTGTGCTGTGAAGTGTATGGTCATAAAGTTTTAGTATTTTTACACAGAAACAATGTTATAATTAAGGATTACACTCAGATAAAGTATTTGGACACAAATGAGTCACAGATATGATTCATAAAAGAGTGCCTTGGTAGAAATAACATAGATTTAGCTATTATATTGACCCATGTTCAAATCCTAGCTCTGCAGTATAGACTTGAGGAAGGTTACTACCCCTGGAGAGGCTGTTTTCTTACTTAGGAGATGACTAACCACAGAAGGATTGTGGGGCCCAATTAATATTTTATACAGAGACATCTTCCAGCACATCTCCTGATATAATACTTGTCAATTCACTTCCCTAATATGTACAACAAATAGAAAATGACTATAAGCTGTCATTTAAAATTTGAAATATATAATCTAAACCAGAGAATTATTTCAGATCAAAAGGGACTGTCTAGTGAAACCCCTTACTTTGCACATAGCAAAACGGAGTCTCTAAGAGGCTAAGGGACCTACCCGGTATATTTCATGTGTCCAGATGCAAATCTGTGGTGAGAACTCTGGTCTCCTAAACATTAGACCTTAACAACATGGCACAAAACATGCCATATAAAAACCCTCTGAAACTGAGTATTTGTATTCGTTGATTTTCACAAGAGGCCTCAGCATACTATAAAATGGGCATATGGCATATAAACTACAATTCTACTGCATCATAAACTAATATCATTAACTGACATGCTAATTGCAACAAAGATTAAACATTTAACTGAAAACATGGCTTGCTTTAAAACACAGACACTCTTAGGGATGATATAGATGATTTGGGTCATTTAGAAAAGAAAGTATCTTGGAAGTTTAAATAAACATTTTTTTATATCTATAGACCAATGGTCTTGCAGCAAAGAAAGATATTAAAAAATAATTCCATTTGATATTTCTTTAAAAGCATGGTTACTATCTAAGGAATATTTGATGCCATCTTTAAGCCTTTGGGAGGAATTAGAAAAAGAAAATTTTGTAGAATGTATTTTGGACTAGCATGGAAGTTATAGAAAGCTAATTTCAATAACCACTAGCTTATACTGAATAAATTTGATGCATTAAACACTAATGACTGAAGATCAGATGAGTTGTGATGTTATATCAAGCATATCATACATGAAGAAAGCAAGAGGTCATTAAAAAGACAGGAAAGAAAGAAAAGACAAAAATGGATGTCAGAAGAGACTCTAAATATTGCTCTTGAAGGTAGAGTGGCTAAAGTAAATGAAAGAAAAAATGAAGTAAAAGAGCTGAACAGGAGATTTCAAAGGGTGGCTGAGAAGACAAAGTATATTATAATGAAATACGCAAAGACTCAGAGTTAGAAAACCAAAAGGTAAGACCATGCTCAGCATTTCTCAAGCTGATAGAACTGGAGAAAAAAATCAAGCCTTGAGTTTCAATATTGAAGGATTCTATGAGAGAAATGTTAAATGACGGAGGAAGCATCAAAAAAAGATAGAAGGAATAGGCAGAGTCACTGTACCAAAAAGAATTGGTCCACGTTTAATCACTTTAGGAAGTAGCATGTGATCAAGCACTGATGGTACTGAAGGAAAAGGCCCAAGCTGAGTGAAGGCATCGGCGAAAAGAAAGGCTGCAGGAATTGACAGAATACCGACTGAGATGTTTCGACAAACGGGTGCAGCGCTGGAAGTGCTCACTCTTCTATGCCGAGAAATTTGGAGGACAGCTACCTGGCCAACTGACTGGAAGAGGTGCATATTTGTACCCATTCCAAAGAAAGGTAATCCAATAGAATTTGGAAATTGTTGAACAATATCACTGATGTCGCTTTAGCTACTTGACATTCAAGAGCAAGTTTCAGAGTCCCTTCCGATATTCATTCTGCTCTTTATTTCCTGTCTTTTAAGGACCTCTTGCTTTTTTCATGTAATATGTCCTTGAGGCCATTCCGCAAGTTTACTGGTCTTCAGTCATTAGTGTTCAATGCATCACATCTATTCTCGAGATGGTCTCTAAACTCAGGTGGGATATACTCAAGGTTGTACTTTGGCTCTTCTGGACTTGGGCTAATTTTCTTCAGCTTCAACTTGAACTTGCATATGGGAAATGGACTGTTTGCCATATCAGCCCCTGGCCTTGTTCTGACTGATGATATTGAACTTTTCCATCATCTCTTTCCACAGATGTAGTCAATTCGATTCCTGTATATTCCATCCAGGGAGGTCCACATGTATAGCCACTGTTTAAGTTATTGAGAAAAGGTATTTACAATGCAGAAGTCAAAAATTATTGAACAATAACATTAATATTACTCACAAGTAAAATTTTGCTGAAGATCATTCAAATTGGTCTCAACTGGACCAGTAATCAACATCATGATAAATGGAGAAAAGACTGAACTTGTCAAGGATTTCATTTTACGTGGATCCACAATCAACACCCATGGAAGTAGCAGTCAAGAAATCAAAAGACTCATTGCATTGGGCAAATCTTCTGCAAAGAACCTCTTTAAAGCATTGAAAAGCAAAGATGTCACCTTGAAGACCAAGGTGCACCTGACTCAAGCCATGATGTTTCCAATTGCCTCATATCCATAAGAAAGCTAGACAATGTATAATGAAGACTGAAGAAAAGTCGATGCCTTTGAATTGAGGTGTTGGTGAAAAATATTGAATATATCGTGGATTGCCAAAAGAGGGAGCAAATCTGTCTTGGAGGAAGTACGCTGGAGTGTTCCTTAGAAGCCAGGATGGTGAGATTACCTCTCACATACTTTGGACAAGTTATCAGGAGGGATCAATCCCTGGAGAAGGACCTCATGCTTGGTAAAGTACAGGGTCAGTGAAAAAGATGAAGACCCTCAGTGAGATGGAATGACACTGTGGCTACAACAATGGCCTCAAGCATAACAATGATTATGAGGATGGCGCAGGACTAGGCAGTGTTTCGTTATGTTGTATATAAGGTCGTTATGAGTAGGAACTGACTCAAGAGCACCTAGCAACAACAACGAAAACAATCATTAATATCACACACAGGTAAAGTTTTGCTGAAGATAATTCAAAAGCAGCTGCTGCAGTACATTGACAAGAACTGCCAGAAATCCAAGCTGAATTCAGAAGAGAATGTGGAACCAGGGATATTATTGCTAATGTCAGATGGATCATGGCTGAAAGCAGAGATACCAGAAAGATGTTTACCAGTGTTTTATTGACTATGCAAAGGCATTCGACTGTGTGGATCATAACAAATCATGGATAACATTGGGAAGAATGGAAATTCCAAAACACTTAATTATGCTCATGAGGAACCTGTACTTAGAACAACAGACAGTCATTCCAAAAGAACAAGGGGATACTGCATGGTTTAAAGTCAAGAAAGGTGTTCATTAAGATTGTATTCTTCCACCAAACTTCTTCAATCTGTATGCTGAGAAAATAATCTGAGAAGGTGGACTATATGAAGAAAAACCTGGCATCAGTATTGGAGGAAGACTATGGTGTGATTAATTACTTTTGTGTATGACATTTCTAGCCATAGTCTTATAACTTCCACCCAGGTGAATGGGCAGGACTGTGTGACATGGTAATTTTGACCCACCAAAGGGATTGGTCAGTTTTGTCTTAAAAAGAGAGACAATTCCAGAGCAGAGAGTATCCTACTACCACCAAGGAAGAACAGCCAGGAGTGGAGAGCACATCTTTTGGACCTGGTATTCCTGTGCTGAGAAGCTCCTGGAAGCAGGAGACAAAGAGAGAGAGAGAGAAAGACAGAGAAAGAGAGAGAGAGAGAGACCTGGCAGCAGGGGACAGGGGGTGGGCTTCCCAGCCCATGGAGAGAGAAAGCTGAGTGCCTTTGGGGAGTGGCCTAGGGTCAGGAAAAGGTGTGCCTGCAAGTATGGTTGGGAAGAGGCTGTCCTGATGGAAGAACTGTATCTTTAGTGTTCCTGAGCCTGAACTGTAACCTGTTACTTCCCTAATAAATCCCATAATCTTAAGTACGGTCTGTGAGTTCTGTGTGGCCATTGCAATGAATTATCGAACCCAGGAGAGAGGCAGAGGGTGCTGTTGGAGGGATGGTTGGTGTCAAAATTAGTAAAGATGGTGGAGAGAGGCATCTCCCATGGTCTCTGCCTCATGAGTGTCAGCCTTGTGCTGTTGATCTTGGTTCTCCTTCCCCCTTGTGTTTGGTCGAAGTACAGCTAGAATGCTCCTTAGAAACAAGGATAGGGAGACATTGTCTCACATACTTTGGACATGTTATCAAGAGGGACCAATGCCTGGAGAAGGACTTCATACTTGGTAAAGTAGAGGGTCAGTGAAAAAAAGAAGGCTCTCAAGAGATGAATTTACACAGTGGCTGCAACAATGGGCTCAAGCGTAACAAGGATTGTGAGGACGGCGCAGGATCAGGCAGTGTTGACTTCTGTTGTCCATAAGGTAACTTTGAGTAGGAACCGACTCAATGGCACCTAACAATAACATGCTGAATCTAGTGCCTTAAACAAACGAATAGAAAAATAGTAACAACAAATGAAGTGTATTCATTTGATTCTTTTAGGCAAAGAAGGGATACCACACCTACTATTCTTATTTTCTGCTTATTCTCTTCCCTAGATCATAGGAATAAAACCAAAAAAAAAAAGAAAAGAAACAAAACAAAACAAAACACTGTCATCGAGTTGATTCCAACACATAGTGACCCCATAGGGTTTCCAAAGCTATAAATCTCTATGGCAGCAGACTGCCACATTTTTCTCCTTTGAAGCTGCTGGTGGCTTTGAACTATCGACACCAAACTTTCAGTTAGCAGTCGATCATTTTAACCACTGTGCCACCAGGGCTCCTTAAATCATAGCAATACCAAAAAAACCCAGTGCCGTCGAGTCGATTCCAACTCATAGCAACCCTATAGGACAGAGTAGAACTGCCCCATAGAGTTTCCAAGAAGCGCCTGGAGGATTGGAACTGCCAACCCTTTGGTTAGCGGCTGTAGCACTTAACCACTACACTACCAGGGTTTCCGATCGTAGCAATAGACACTCTCAAATGGTAAAAAATAAAAATAATCAGAATGTATGTAGCCTTTGGAAAACACTGTGCTAATAGTTTCTTCTAGGATACCACTCAGTTTTGATGGCTCCCTCTTGCCCTCAAAGTGGAGGAGCGTGGGTGGGTTGGCTATATATGATGGCTAAATGACCAAATGTCCCCGTCTGTGTCCAGGCCTCTGATTTTACAGTATTTGCTCAGTCCTACCAAGTCCTTTGCTGCTAATCAGAGCATATCTGGTATAGTCCTATCCTTTACTTCCCAAGGCTATTATTTCACTCATGGGCTTTTTTCCTACTGGGTTTTTCCTCCTAAGACCCAGGCAGAAGAGAAAATCTAACTTCTATTTGCTCTCATAGTTATCTTTGTTAAATTTGAATTATTTTGTCTAGCTTATATTGATAAGTACAATTTTATCTTTAATTCATGATCCATATTTGAGGCAAAATATCCTATTAGAACTCTGACGTTCATGGGGCTTTTGCTTCTGTTTCGAAAGGAAAGAAAAATCAAACTAATATTTCTCACAAAACTAACTTACTCTCCCCTTTATCCTCCAAGAGTAGATGATCACAAATACAACCTTAGCTACTAACCAAATAAATACTTTGAGTTTATTTTTATGTTCACTTTTTCTTTATTCCACTTTTTATTAACCTCTCAAATGAAAATGAATACCTTTAGCCTCTGTCCTGAGCTGCTCTAGTGTGGCAGATGTTAAACTAACACTAAACCAGTTGTTGTGGAGTCAATTCTGACTCATGGTGACCCCAGTGTTGCAGAGTAGAACTTCACCATAGGGTTCCCAAGGCTGTGACTCTTCAGATCACCAGGCTTTTCTTTCAATGTGCCTCTGGGTGGGTTTGAACCGCCAACCTCTGAGTTAGTAGTCAAGCCCTTAACTGTTTCTGCCACCCAGGGACTATGGCATGTGTTACATTGCAGCAATTATTTGAGTACTATTTATCAGAGGTTTCAATTTGATTTTTTGTTCATCCCAGGGCTGAAGAATAGTTGGATATGTCTGGCATTCTCATAGATTGGCTTTTCAGGGGCCCTATTTATATGAAAACCCAGAAATCCTATATCCTACAAGGAAAAAAAAAAAAAGTAAAATGTGCACAAGCCTGGCTCAGAAGCATCAAGCCTCTACTAGAGGGAAAATCTGAATATAGCTTGGGGTCTGCCCCTCGAGTTTTTCTGTAACTGGCCCTTACGTATTCTTCTCTTGATTCTCAGACAAAAGGCCTGTAATAAAAGAGCAGGTGAAAACTCAAAATAACTCTTTCTACAAAATATTGAGAGCATGAGGCATCTGAAATGTTGGTGTCAGCAGTTAACGAAGGCAGCAGGGATGATGACATCACATGGGCAAGGATGGGGGCAGAAGCGCAGACAACAGGGACTTGGCGCCTGTTAGGAGCCGCCATAGTGTAGAAGTTGGCCAGCAGAGATCCCAGTGGAGGCTCCTGCAGCAGTGCCCATGAGTCTGTGGTAGCCCCACTGGTGAGCTCAGCAACATGGTGTGTTCAGGAGACAAGGGCATAAAGGACAGAAAATCTTGGTACAGACCCTGGACTGCAGATGACAGCAGCAGCAAAGCCTCTGTGTGTTTCAGCTATATATCTCAAGCCCCTTTTTGAAAGAACTCAGAGATCCCATCAAGAAGAGGACAGATGGTAACCTGGGGGGCTGGTCTGTGGTATATTCGTTACACACAGCTTGGAGAATCTCAACTGTGTGGCAAAATTACAAGAAAACTGGTTTTACCAATAGGAGGTAAGAAAAATACAGGAAGAATCATGGTGTTGTGACCACTTTTCCCTCTGCACGTTTGTGTGGCCAGGGAAAAATGTTATCACATTTTGTTAACGGGTTATTACATTCCTGTTATTTTCAAGGGTAGCTTTGGAGAGAAAAAGAGATTGGAAAAGGTGGCTTGAGAAATACGTAATTTGGGGAGAAAGAGAGTAGTCATCCTTTTTTGGTTCACTGCTGTTGGGGTAATTTTAGACCTTCATAAAATGTTGCCTGGTAAATTCTCCTAATTCTTCTTTTCTGCAGACACTGTTAAATGGGTAAATACAAGTATTGGATTGTCTGAACTGTGACTTGAGTCCTATACCTCAAAAACACACACAAGAAAATTATATTTTTGTTTTCATCCTTAAAACCTCTTCTACTCTCTGAATGGAGCCCTTATGGCTAAGTGGTTAAAAGCTCAGGCTGCTAACCAAAAGGTCAGCAGTTCGAATCCACTGGCTACTCCTTGGAATTCCTATGGGGCAATTCTACTCTGTCCTATAGGATTACTATGAGTTGGAATTGACTCCATGGCAACGGGTACGCTCTCTGAACGGAAGCAAGTGGTTCGAAGTGAAAGGCAGCAGCCGATTGTGCAAGCTCTTGCAACTCGTTCCCAGCCGTTTTCCAGCTGGGGTGGAGGAGCAACTGTCAGAGCGTGATCCCTCCTTTTCTATTGTCCTCAGAACGATACAGCAGGACAGGGGCACTTTCCTGCTGCCCCAGACACTCTATGAATTGTAGGCGGCCCTTTGGGTCACGTCTTGTGTTCAGGTGGAGTCTTTCTTCTTCAAGGCTACTGCAAGTGTGCTGACGCTCAAATCTTTGCTGGTTTGTTGTTGTTGTTGCTTTTTGCAACCTAGTATGGGGCACATTGTTATTTTTTCTAATCGCTATAAATCCCTTGGATTGTTTTAAGAAAAAAAACTAACTGAAATAAATTATAAGGGCAGTTCACGACTTATGACAAGTTTCGGCATTCCAAAACCTGGCTGTGAGCAGATTCAAGTCTTAATATCAACACTGTCTTCTTTGTGCCATTGCACCTCTGCACGAATGAGATCAGAATGAACATTTATGAGCCCTCATAGAGGCCCAGCATTGTCACAGATATTAAGGGACACTAAAAAATGAAATTCTAAACTAATCTGATG
Organism: Loxodonta africana; assembly: GCF_030014295.1. Taxonomy (NCBI): domain Eukaryota; kingdom Metazoa; phylum Chordata; class Mammalia; order Proboscidea; family Elephantidae; genus Loxodonta; species Loxodonta africana. The sequence continues at coordinate 77,831,725 of NC_087345.1, read as the reverse complement.
AGATTCTAAACATAATCTATTGAAGAATGGCTAGGATATGGGCAAGCAGAAAGTTTATCATGTGTCCGTGAGCTTGGGACAATAACTGTAAAAAATGTGATTATCTCAAAACTATTTAAATATAATATAAAAGACCCTCTTTTATATTCTTGTTTTATATGAACATTTACATTTAATGCTACTCATCTTGATATTTTACATGTTTTAATTTCCCACCTAAGTAAAAGAAGTGAGGTTCTTGACGTTGTAACAAACTGGACAAAGATTTTTCCCCACCAACTTCAAACTAAAGATCTGTGGGTGAATTGTTTATTCTATTCTCACCCAGCTTTACTGGTTGGTAGTAAAAGAAAATGAAAACACACACACACACACACACGCAAAATAGCCTTATATGATACTGGGTAACATTTTATAGCTAACCAAAAGCCAAAACCACTGCACTGATCCTGACTCACAGCGACCCTGTAGAACAAAGCAGAACTGCCCATAGGGTTTCCGAGGCTGTAAATCTTTTGGAAACAGACTGCCACATTCTTCTCCTACAGAGAGGCTAGTGGGTTGGAACCTCCAACTTTTTGGTTAGCAGCCGAGCGCTTTAACCACTGTGCCATGAGTTCTCCTAATTTTATAACTAAGACTTTCTGATTATAAAACAATACAAAAAAAAAAAACAACTTATATCAAATGCATTTGTTTGATTTGTCATTACCAAAAATATCTACTTCTTGGATGATGTTTAAATGATAAAAATAGCAGAGATTAAAAAAAAAAAAAAAAAGGACGTTCTAGGGCATCTGATTCACACGACAAAAATGTGTATTTGTTAATCCAAAGAAATAAATAAGAAAAGCATTTGAAATCAGAGGTCATCTTTACATAATAAATTCCCTTTGGAGAGGTAAACCACCTTGGGGCAGAAAATTTTAGAATAAAATCAGTGACACATAGAAAATGAAGCAATTTCATTTAGAAACATACACTGCCCAAAGGCTTTGTCATTTTCAACTTTTCTCATGGGAGGTGAGCACAATGTCTTAACAAGCTTCTCTCCTCCTTTGCACAAACCTTCCTCTCTCCTACAGACTACATCGGCAGCTCCTGTGTATTGAAGATTAAAAATGCAGATAAAACATCTCTGAAGTGATAAAATCAATGAATAAAGAAAATGTGATTTGCAGTTCAAATTCAGCTTTTCTCTGACACATCTAGGTGAGGTATTCCCACCTGCATCATTCCCTGCAGGGCTCGTTAACTTCTCCTCTAAACGAAGAAGATGGGCTCAGGAGGCTGTGTTCTCTCTTTGAAGGGGCCATAATAGCTACTGATTGGTCATCATTTTTTGTTTTATGTTTACTGAATACAAATACAGTAGTTTTCCTTGGAGGGTGTGAATGTCCTAATCAGGATAGTACAAGCTCTGAAACCATAAGAGTAACCAACCTTGTGGAAATCTTACGAGAAAAAAAGAACAAAAAAACTTTCCATAATTGTCTAGATATATAGCCCAGTCTAGGTAAAACGAAAGAGACAAAAACATACACACACACAGCACACTGTCAACACTGTATGTATAGGCATAGATAGATAAACGAATGAAATGAAATTCTATGTGGGACACACACACATATGTATATAAAATATTAGGAACTAGAAACTTGTATAACTCAAAGGGATCTTTGCTATACTGAAATACATCAAAATACTCACTTGTAATCAAAGAAATATTCCTTTTGTGTGTGCTTTCTTGGGATTTGAAGGACCCAGCAAATGTACTCCACTTTCCCATCTGAGCTCACTTGGGTGAGAGATGGACAAATGGGTGTGAAGAAAACAAAATTCCACGGCTTTAAACACTAAAGAGGCTAGATTGGGTGAGGGTCACTTGTGAAGCAGCTGAGTACTTCCTAAAACTGAACCCCAGGATTGGACATGCCTTTTCTATCCAGTCACAAGCAGTGCTGTGCACTTCAGGTCTCTCCAAGGAAGAGCTCTTTGGAACCCAGAGAACTAAATAAGAAATGTTCTCTGCCTAAGATGAGTGTGTGCAACTCTGTGTGTTCAAAGGTTTCCTACATGCCAGAGCCTGTGCTCAGCACTACGTGTTGACGTTATGTGTGTGGTCGAGGAGACGAGTCTAACTCACAGTGACCCTATAGGACAGAGTAGAACTGCCCCTTAGGGTTGCTTAGGCTGTAATTCTTATGGGAGCAGATTGCCAGGTCTTTTCTTCTGTGAACCTTTCAGTTGGCAGCTGAGTATATTAACTGTTGCACCACCAGGCCTTCTTAAGCACTATGTATAACTCATTTAATCCATAGAATGTGTGGTAGATACTGACATGGTCTTATTTACTCATGAGGACACTGTAGTATAGACACTGTAGTAAAGAAAAGTTATGTAATTTGCCTAAAGTTGGAGAGTTCATTATAAAAAAGAAAATTAAGACTCAGAGTTTAAGTAATTTGCTCAAGATCACAAAGCTCAGAGTCAAATGCAGGGCTGCTATAATCAACAATCCAGTCTGTTCCACTATACAATATTGCCTTACAAAGAAATGCGATAGGTGTATTTTTAGCGTATACCCTCCCAAAGCTCCCCTACGAAACTGCCCATATGCAAGCCTTCTGAAGGGCAGCAGGTATACTTTATATCACAGCACCACACACCAATGGCTAACTGGAACAGGAGTGGCACCTGGCACAAAGATGGCCCATTCTTAGACTGACTAGTTAACTTTAAGATATGAGGCTGGGATCGAGAAAGATGAGATCAGCTGTTGAAGTTCTCTAAAGAATTGATAAGCAACTAAGAAACTGTGGAATTTAGTTCAGGTGAGTCACTGTCATAAAGAATTCCCTGATGTTGAGCAAACTCCTGCAGACATGACAATAATCATCAATAAACTTCAGAAGGCATTCTTACCAAACCTGTTACTGGAAAGTCCATTCTGACTCATGCTGACCCCACATGTTTCTGGGTAGAATTGTACTCCACAGGGTTTTCAATGGCTGCAATTTTGTGGAAAAGGAGCTCTGGTGGCATAATGGTAAAGCTCTCGGCTGCTAACCAAAAGTTTGGTGGTTCGAACTTGCCAGCTATTCCATGGGAATAAAGGCCTAGCGATCTGCTCCAGTAAAGATTACAACCTAGGAAATGGCATGGCGCAGTTCTACTCTGTCCTATAGTGTTTTAAGAGGTGTAATCAACTTGAGGACACACAGCAACAATAATCTTATGGAAATAGATTGCCAGGACTTTTTTCTGAGGTAATGCTGGGTAGATTCAAACTACCAACCATTTATGCCAGTGGTTAAGCATGTGGCTACTAACTAAAAGGTGGGCAGTTCAAACCCACCGAGAGGCAAAAACATCTTGGAAGTAAGACTTGGCAATCTGTTTCCAAAAGGTCATAGCCATGGAAACCCAATGGAGAGCAGTTCTACTCTGACGCACACATGGGATCATCATGACTTGCAACCCACTTGATGGCAACTGGTTTGGTTTTTTCAGTTTCAGAAGGGAAGATGAACATCAGAAAACCAACAAGTGATTCTGTGTTCCATACACACACTGGAATTAAATACAGAGCTTTGTGTTCACTAGGAAAAGATGTACTTTTTAGCAAATAGATTACCAAGTAAATGAATATAATTCTAAAAATATATCTAGTGTTGGCAACAAGATATTTAAAAAGTTACATTTTTCAGTTTACCTTGTTTTTAATTACTTAGAATGTAATAGAATATTTAAAACCTATCTCTCAACGTTGGCCATGAAATTTAGTTTAGAATGTAAACAACAAAATTGCCTCATTTTTCTCCCTGAAAATATGGATGTTTCTTAACAAGCATTATTAAAGAATCAACTGTAAATCAGAATAATTTGTTCTTCCTTCATGTACCAAATTGCCCTTTAAAAATGATAATTGGTAACTTAAATGAAAATTCCTATGGGCTTGCCCTTTGCATGGCTGCCTATCAATATTTGTCAAGCTTTTATTTAATGAAATGATCTTGGCATTTTCTTTAGCATATCATATACTCATAACTGCCAAAACTGTGATAACTATTTTTACATAGTTTTTTTTTTTTTTTTAAAGAAAAAAACTGTTTCTTGAACAACCATCTTTATTAACAATAATTGGGTGGAACAGAAAGCAAAAGAAGAGCCTGTTTTAGGATTAAGTAAATAAAAAATCAATAGCCATGCTCTGTGTAGGTGGGGTGAAAAGGTCAGATTCTGCTGACTGCAAAATTTTAGTGTATCAAAATTGAGGGATGAGATGTTTGGTGATAACTGGTTTGTTTGGAACATTCTGTAAATATCATCAACTTTAATAAGCATATGTTTTAAGAAATTTTCTAAAGTTCATGTCTCAACAATAATTATTTTAGATTTATAGATGAAAATGGATATAGAAAAAATATACTTTTTGGCACGATTTTGTTGTCTGTGAACTGTTAGAAACCAAAAAATCTACTGCCATCAAGTTGATTCCTTGCGACCCTCTAGGACAGAGCAGAACTGCCCCCATAGAGTTTCCAAGGAGCGCCTGGCAGATTTGAACTGCCAACCTCTTGGTTAGCAGCCGTAGCACTTAAACACTACGCCACCAGGGGTAAACTGTCAAAAGAGCTTTTAAAAACCAAGGTTCATCTGGCTACCTTAGTTTACATGTGACACTTTTATTTTCTGCATGTGCCAATCAAAAATAGCCATTTATTTTTTTCTCCCTCTTGATTAGTGAATATCCAATAAGAATATTCAGATATTTCCAGCTGATGATTTAAAAATAAATATCCTGAAAGTGTGTTTACATAAAAGCAAAAACACAATGCAACATACATAAGTGAGATAGTTTGCGTTTATACATATGAAAACATTTTGTTCAATTATTAAATTAGTAACTACAGATATTTCAGAAAAATAATAAAACCATATTTTATAATCAAGGGCACTATAAGAAAACTATAGTTTTCAAAGAGTCAATAAAACAGGAACATAAATACAACTTTCATCAAAATTCTATATGAAGAATTATTATTAAAGCTTTCAAGCTAAAAGAGTAGTTTCATTGACAGAACCACCACATATACTCCACAGTTTAAAAGTGCATCTGGGTAGGATTAAAGTATTATGCATTTGTACATCTACACTAATGGGTACATTTAGGACAAATAAACCTGTTAATAACTTAGAACACACTATATAATCCACAACTTCAATTCACACACACACACATATATTTCTGTTACTTTTGTCACATATGTTCATCATCAAAACTTTGATCATGTTTTAATTTTTAGCTCTACTATATTGCCATCTTAATTACAGTTTTTTTGTCTTGGCCGTATTTTTAGTCTAATCTTTCAATTTGATTTTGATAGTGAATAACCCCTAGAGAATGGGGAACTGGATGTACATTTTGCATATCACAAATCAGATATTATTAGAATACTGAAGGAAAGTATCACTTGCTAATTTTTTTTTTTAATAAAAAAAACCAAAGCATTGAGTTGATTCCGACTTATAACCAAGTATAGTACTTGGAATTATCACATTAGTAGAGGTGCCATGGATAATGGCAAAGGATATTCAATATAATTTAAATGATGAAACACTCAGCGTTACAAAGGTCTAAGGCTTTTCACTTCATCCATGTTAAGGAATATATTCCTTATAGCAGATGTACTGGAAATGGCATGTCTGATTTGATGGATTTTTGCTAAATAACTAGGTGGTATCTATTTTTGTAAGAAAGTGTCAAAGTGACAAGTTTGAGTTAAATTGGACAGTCACTTAGTTAGAACTGCACACTGGGGAGTACCAGCTGCTTTACTTACACGGTTGTTTTGATTCACTAGGATAATTAAGTATGCACACATACCAAATATTAGTGAGGTTCTAAAATGTACTGATTGCTAGACTCCAGCCCTTTTAATAATTCAGAACGACCCTATAGGACAGGGTAGAATTGTACCATATGGTTTCCTGGGAGTGGCTGGCGGATTCCAACTGTTGACCTTTTGGTTAGCAGCCAAGCTCTTAATCATTGCGCTCTCCGGGCTCCATTTGAATAAATAAGCAGATGACAGAAGATATTATGTGCATAGTTTTTAGCTTAGCAAATAAGATCTAATTAATTTATGTGGGGAAACCCTTCATTTTGGTTTCCACTTAAAAATCAACAAGAACCAACCTTAAACTATAGTGATATTTTTGGGTGCCCTAATTTCACATGTTTGATAAATCAACTATCTATCCAGGCAATGAGGATGAATTATTATTGCGAGGAAAATTGAACAATTTTATTACGGATGAATGATAGACTAATGCAGACTGACAGGATAATTAGGAATAAGTCATTTAAACTGCATTGGTATTGTTCCTGTGGAATAAGATTTTTATCAGGATACTTCCATGCATTTTTGTCTCCCCCATAATTTGCTCACTTGTTTTATTATATCTTGCACTTACAACAATGAGATATGGTGGCCTGGATTCACACCTCCAATCAACAGCCTCTCCAGCCAGCTCTCTGCTTTCTGTTCTGAGTTTCCCCACTTGCACCTGAGCGGGTAAAGCAGGGCATACAGGGTTGTCTTTAATCAAGGGCAAGGGGGTAAGAAGGTTCTTCATTTGGGTTTCAAGTCCACTTTTTTCCAATTCATCTTGATATTTCGATCCCCAGTTTTCTTCTTCTAACTAATCTATTTTCCTTTATATTACCTTCTAGGTTGCACATTATTTTACTATTCTCTTCGTGGTTTCTCTAGAGATTATAATTTTATATTCTTGTAGATGTCTAACATGAATTGTCTTTTAGTTCCCTGCTAACTTATGTAACATTTTTATCACACATTTTATTTTCTACTATATCTGAACCTATAAGACAATATTATTGTTTCACGCCATCAGTATTTATTCAGTATTATTCAGATTTACCTTCATATGTGCCCTTCCCATTGTTCTTCATTACTTTCTGCATCTCAACGTTTCCGTCCAGGACCATTTTCTTTTAGCCTAGAGGATACCCTTTAGTATTGTAAATTCTGTTTGTTTTCTTGTTGTTGTTCTGTGCCAGAAAATGTCTTTATTTGACATTAATTTTAAATGCTATCTTTGGTAGCAGTAGAAATCTAATTTTGCGATTTTTAAGAACTCATTCAATTTACTTCAGTTTTCCATTGTTTTGCTGAGTCAGCATCTAACTTTTTTCTTTATATTTGGTTTCTGCAATTTTAATATAGTGTGACTAGTTATGGCTTTCTTTTAGTTTATCATGCCCGGCAACCATAGTGCTTTTTAAATGTGTGACTTGATGTCTTTTATTAGTTTTGAAAGATTTTCCACCAAGATATTTTCAAATAATACTCTTGTCACAATCTTTCTCTTCTCCTTCTGGAACTTCAAATGTGCGTGTGTGTATATATATATGTAATGTAAGTGTTTAGGGTATGTATATATATGTAATGTAAATGTCTAGGATATGTGTATATATACACACACACACGCATATAAAAAAATTTTTTTTTTTGTATCCTAGACATTTATACTGTTTCCCATATTAGTTACTGTTCTTATTTATCATTCTTTTAACTATTTGAGGTTCATTTTAGAAACTTTCTTCTGATCTGTGTTCCATTTCCCTATCTCTCTCTTCAGTTTTGTCTAATCGTATAAATAGATTTAAATATAGGCACAATTCATTCAGTTTTTTATTTCAGTTACTGTATTTATAGTTTTAAATTTCCATTTGTATAGTTTCCCATTTTAATTGCTTCTTTAAATCAGGAAAGTTATTTTAATTTATATGTTTGATATCTCCATTATCTGTCTCCCTCTGTATCTGTTTCTAATTTATTTGATTCTCTTGATTAGCAGTCATGTACTCTTGACTTCCCTTACACATTTTTTAACTAAATGGTGATTTTTTTTTTTTAAATTGTAGCAATAATTCAGGCTGTGTATCATGTTATTTTCTTCCTGAGAAGATTTACATTTTCTTTTGTCAGGCAGCTAGGTTAGGGATACTAACTATCTAAAATAACCTTAATTCAGTTAGGGACCGAGATTTATTTGTAGTTGGACTTTAATTCCCATTAAGACTAAAGTCATCAAGTTTATGTTTTCTAACAGAATGCCATCCTCTAAATTATTAAGAGGATTAAGAGTATTTTATTATTGTCTTTGGGATTTTCTTCTATATTATTGAACTCAATTCTGCAGATTTTGATAATGGAGTTCTTACATATATAGATAGCTGTTTTGCGTCCATCTCAGAAACAACTCTATCATAGTTTCATATATTTGTAAATATTTTTCTTTATTAGTTCCTGTAAAGCACTTGGGTTTTGCCTTGGAAGAGAAAATAACATTATGCTAATTTGTCCAACAATTGCTTCCTAATTTTAAATCGATACCGTGCTTCTGAGTACAAAATAACTTTCATTTCAGTGCTAATTCATAGTATAATATGTCTGAAGACTTTTTATGGCAGTTATCCTCAGCACATAACTCAATTAAAGTGAAAAAATACAAGTGGTTATAATCTGGTTCACACATAAATAGGCAATGACAACTATTTTAACTGTTATCTCACCATCACCAATTATAAGATGCCACTGATTTTAGGCCATAATTCAATTTCAGAAATGTTAAAATCAGAAAAAAAAAATCTATCTTGGAATGAGTAAGATGTGCATTAATTTTCGTAACTGTTTAGTTAATTTGTAGGTACAGAACCAGATGGTTGGAGGAGGTAGTGACTTAAAGAAGGCTATGTGATTCTAGGACCTGTACTTTTCCCCTTGCAGTGTGATGTATATTCCTCCCATGTTCATCTTTTTAAAAATTTCTCATCTAGAAAAAGTAACAATGTACTGTTTATTTGAATAGGAAAAACAGAAAAGTTACTCGAAGTTAACATATTACTTATGGTTCATGCCACTAACCCCTGGGGTAGCTGCTTTACATCACTGAATCTTAGTTGCCTCATGAAAACTTAAGGAAAAATCAATAATTAAATGGCAGAAATTAAAAATCTGATAATGCCGAGTATTGGCAAGTGTGTGAATCAACAGGGACTCTCATAGGCTGCTGGGCAGAACAAACTTGAAAACATACACGCCCCTTGTTCCTTCCAAAAATTCCACTCTTAGTTATATATTCTAGAGAAATTCTTGCATGTGTAGAAGGATATATGTACAAGAATTGTCATAGCATCATTGTTCATTATAGCCCATATTGTAAACAAATATTGCTTACAGCTATATCCATCCATCAATAGTAGAGTAAATAAATAAATCTTGGTAAATTTATACAAAAAAATACTCTACAGTGATGAAAATGAATGAACTGTAATTATAAAAAAACTAAAATTATTATGTAATTATACACACAGATAAATGGATAAGATAAGTAATATTAAAAACTTACTATTAAGTAAAACGAAGCTAGGTACAAAAGAATATATAGTGTACAATACCATTTTTAAGGTTTAAAAATAAGACTAAACAATAGAGATTAGGAATGAATACTTATGTAGTGAAGAATCTAGGTAAGCAAAGACATGATCTGTAAATATACTTATCTTTAATGGAAAGGGAGGGCGTTTTGTGGTAGCATGTTGGTTATCTTCAGGAGGAAGGGAAACAATAGGTTTGGCAATATTATGTTTCTTGACCCACAATTGATCAGCTAGTAAGTATCAGTTCCTGGAGCAAATCAGGTAATTTGATTGAAAGTTCTATAAATTAAAAAAAAAAAAAGAAAGAAACCATAAAGCAACACCAGTGTTTCTTTTCAGTTTTTTTTTTTGTTGTTCCCATTTAATAATTTCTGTACATGTTTTTCAGTGACACTGGTTACATTTTCCACATTGTGTCAATACTCTCATAATTTTTTTTTTCCGGTTGTTCCATTTCTATTAATCTAGCTTCTCTTCCCCTTCACCTCCCAACCTTCTCATCTTTGCTTTAGGGTAAGTGCTGACTGTTTGGTTTATATAGATTTTTATTTATTCATTTTTGCTGAATGAGCACAGTACCCATGAGTGGTATTGTTTATTTTATGAACCGATCTGTTATTCAGCTGAAAGGTGAACTCTGGGAGTGGTTTCAGTTCAGTTTAAAGGGTATCTCTGGAATAGAGTTTTGGGGTTCCTCTCGTCTTTATAGGTGCTGTAAGTTTGGCTTTTTTTTTTTTTTTAAGGATTTGAGTTTTGTTCTACAATTTTTTCCCATTCTATCTGGGATCATGTATTGTATCCCTGGTTAGAATGGTCTGTAGTGGTACATAGGCACCATAGAGTTCTTCTGGTCTCAGGATAAATGAGGCTGTGGTTTGTGTAGGCAATTAGTCCTGTAGACTAGTTTCTTCTTTAAGGCTTTGGTTTTCTTTTTTCTCTTTTGCTCCATATGAGTAGAGACCCATAGTTGTATCTTAGACGGCTGCTCACAAACTTTTAAGACTCCAGATGCTACTTACCAAACTAGGATGTAGAACATAAACCCTATGGACTATGTTGTGCCATTTGACTGAGTTGTTCCAAGAGGCTATGGTCCTAAGACTTCAAACCCAGTAAACTAACCCTCCAAGGTATTTGGTTATGTTTGAGAGGTATCCATGAATGTGCGTACTATGTGCTTTATTATGTATATGAATATATGTGCAGCACACACAAACACGTACATTATAGGCCTACGGATACCCCTATACATGCACAGTATCATTTGAGATACTCTTTAAATCTTGACTCAAAACTTTCCACTGAGGTCACCTTTTAGCAAAATAACAGATTGAGTACTGTTCTTCATTAAAAAATCATCTATGTGAGACCAAAATGTTAACGATATAGATGTGCATACACACAATAATTTCCTGTACACATATATGCATGTATATCTACATATGTAACCACTCATGCATTTTTTTGGTTGTTATTGCTGTTGCAAATTTTACATATTATAGCATTTACCAATAATGTCTGTTATTCTTGTGTATTTCTTAGTGTCATCATTAACCTTGGCCAAGTTGTGCACACTTCATACACATTTGGTATTGCCTTTCCATCACCCAAAATAACAAGTGTCTATTGTCTAAAAGTGATTCCCCCTCCCTCCCACTTCCGCCCCTCGTAATCATCAAAGAGGGTTGATTTCTGTATACATACCTATTTTTGTCTTCTTATAAAAGGAAGATTATACAATATTTGTCCTTTTTTGATTGGCTTATTTTACTCAGTGTAACACCCTTCCAGAGTCATCCACATCATTCTTTATAGCTGCATAGTAGTCCCTTGTATGTGTATTCATACCAATTTTGTTTATCTATTCATCCTTTGATGGGCACTTAGGTTGTTTCTATCTTTTTGCTATTGTGACTAATGCTTCAATGAACATAGGTGTGGAACTGCCTATCCATGTCACTGCTATTAGATCTCTAGGGTACATAACTAGTAGTGGCCAGTGTTTCTTTATGTAAGAAAAAAAAAAATTTCTTTATGATGTTTTATATCTTTGGCTGTAATTTTTAAGCTTCCTAACATTGTAATTATAAACAGATATATGTTCTTAAAAATAACAATAAACACTATGGCCCATACATGATCACAGAGACCAAGAAGGGATGTAGAGTTGGGGCTGGGAAGAGAAAGGCAGGCCTGCAAAAGAACTGGTTTGGTACTAAGCCAGGAGACTCAGAAATCTGGGAAACTTGTTGGAGGGAGGGAAAGAGAGAAAGGCAAGGGGAGGGTGGGGGCCAGAAGTAGGTATTGGCATGGGCAGAATCCTTCAGAGATGGCCTTGAAGAAACCAAATTTGAAAAATCAAAAGGGCGCTTGAGGAGCCCCATTTCTGGAATGGTGATGTGAGGAGCTCTGTGAACCCACTTGCCAGCAAACGAGCGTTGCTGGTGCAAATTACTTTAAAAACAACAATTTAAAGTCTCAGAAATTCTCCTAAGGGCATACACCAAATGAACAATTGTTTGTTCAAGAAAATCTGCTAAAACTCAGTGACACTTGAGTCATAACCCGCCCCTCCCCCCAGCTAACAGTGATAGAAACTCCACTCCAGGAAGGTTCAGCCAGGAACACGGGGCTCCCTTTTCACACAGCTCCCAGCGGAGGGCTTCAGTATCTCCATAAAGCAGCTAACATATTCAATGACTACAGACATATCATTGTTTACTAGCACAAAATCGCTAAATCAGAAGTCCGTTCCAGGTTAGGTTGATAAAAATGAGGTGTAGGGAGTCAGACATAGCTAAGCTGTTAGCTCTGAAAGAGGTATTTCATAAAAATAAAAAACCCATTGCCATCAAGTTGATTACAACTCATAGTAACCCTGTAGGACAGAGTGGAACTGCCCCATAGAGTTTCCAAGGAGCCCCTGGTGGATTCAAACTGTTGAACTTTTGGTTAGCAGCCATAGCACTTAACCACTATGCCACCAGGGTTTCCATAAAAAAAAAAAAAAAATTTCCATAGGGAGGTGAAATGTCTTTTGAAGGAAAGTAATCCCATGAATGTTAGGTGTGATTTATCCTTCAGAAAGCTATTCCTTCGGCTAGGGAGGAAATTTGATAATAACTTTTAAATTTCTATTATTAATTGATTAATGAATCTCAATGATCACATTGTCCTTTGAAATTAAAAAAGAAAAATTGTTCAGATTGCCCTAATGCATATTTGTTTTTATTATTCCAAGGCCTAAGATTCCTGATAATTACCCAAGGATGGGGAGGTTTATTTTTAGAGTTAATTCTGCTTCTATTTGTTTCTTCTGAACTATTCATTTTACTTTATCTCATAGGCATTGGCTATCATTTTTCATCTGTTATACACTTATAAGAACACAAAATTAAATTTCTTTATAAGGTTCCCTACATACACACAAGAGCCCTGGTGGTGCAATGGTTAAGCACTCGGCTGCTAACTGAAAGGTAGGCGGTCAGAACCTCCGAGACACTATGTGAGAGAAAGACCTGGCGATCTACTTTGATAAATATTACAGCCAAGAAAACTCTATGGGACACGTAAGGTTACTGTGATTCAAAATCAACTTGAAGGCACAGAGCAACAACACACACACATACATACTCACACACACTAATACCAACTTCACACAAAACACTGGGAAGAGCAGATTTTACTCAAAGTCTGAGGAAAATGGAGAGGTTTTGGATCATCGTGTTGCTCATCCTCTTTTCTCCTCAAGAAAACCTGCCTTTCCTTTTCTCCTGCCCCCGCCCTTAGACGCCCTCATTGATACTCAGATCACCATATCGTGCAGAAAAATTTAGTTTTCTAAATTATGCTTGGCAAGACTCCAAGCATAATTTTGCATATCCAAAGACTCAAATGCCTTTGCTAAAACAATGGGCTGTTTACACCTATTCTTCACTTTCAGTAACATGGAAAAGCTGATAGAGGCTTTGACATTTCATTTATTTCCCATTATTTCATTTCTGTCAGTCTCTGAGTAAAAGGGGGGTATATTGAGATTTATTTTCCCTCAAATATGAACTATGCTGTCCCTTTGGAAGGCTTAAATGGTGATAATCAATTTGACTTTTAAATAATGTTTTCTTACATTATTTAAATATCTGAAGGTTTTTCCAAATTTCTTTTCCATAATCATGGCCACAATTTTTTCATCACTGCTTACAAATTTTAGCACAGGTGAAACTTATTTCAAAACATAAAAAAACTAAACAAAACAAAACCCGTTGCCATCAAGTGGATTCTGACTCACAGTGACCCTACAGGACAGAGTAGACCTGCCGCACAGGGTTTCCAGGAACCTCTGGTAGATCTGAACTGCCGACCTTTTGGTTAGCAGCCAAACTCTTAGCCACTGTGTCACCAGGGCTCCATTTCAAAACATAGGTTCCAGTAAATTAAATAGAAAATAATAAAGCAATCGTAGGAATGTAACAGGTTGAACCATTTCAATGACACTTTTTATCCAGACTTACACATTTTCCTTTTTGGAAACCCACAGCATGCCTATATGTGTATATCTATTCCACGGGAGGAGGACAGAGGGTTTTCAAACTATTTAAAAAGGGAAGAATATGTATGTGTGGTTTATCATTTAAAAAAACTAAAAAAATCAGTGTTACTGGTTTCATTAGCATGCTGACTAACAGGGACGAAGATTCTACTACAGCTATGTGCGCATATTTCTGTGATGGGAATTTTACAGAAGAGGACTGGCTCGCACAGGTGGAAGGAACTTGTCAGGCATTGTATGAATGTGGAAAATGTGAAGAATAAAAAAATGAGCATCATATGTGAAAAAGAGGATTACCAGGCTGCTTAGCTCTGCTTGAATTTATCTGCATCCCCTGGCTCTACCATCTTACGTGCTTCATTTCATGACATGTTTTATCTTCCTCATTACACTTCTTTCTTCCCTTCAGCATGTCCTGCTTACTCCTACCTCAGGATCTTTTCACATGCTGCTCTTTCTATCTTGACCAGTCAATTACCACCTCAACTACCCTCTCTTCCAGCTTTCATTCCACATTTCCAACATCTAAATTTTACTTTTTTTAATCTCAGTTTGATTTTCTCTTGCTCAGAGTTTTTCCTTACTTTCTATCTAAATTAGGCCTCTCACTTGGTATTTCTCTTTTGGAAACCTTATTTGTTTTCTTCATAATACTTACTGTAATTTTAAATTACTTATTTAATTACTTACTTGTTTAATTTCTGTCTCTGTCACTAGATGCTAATATTTATTAAGGCAAGACCTCTGTTCAATTTTGTTGCTCCAGATCTGTCATGGATTGAATTGTGTCCCCCAAAAATATGTGTATTAATTTGGCTAGGCCATGATGCTCAGTATTCTGTGATTGTCCACCATTTTTTCATCTGATGTGATTTTCCTATGTGTTGTAAATCCTACCTCTATAATGTTAGTGAGGGGGAATAGGCAGCAGTTGTGTTAGTGACGCAGGGCTTGAGATTGGATTGTGTCTTGAGGCAATCTCTTCTGAAATATAAAAGAGAGAAGGAAGCAGAGAGACAGGGGAACCTCATACCACCAAGAGAGCAGTGCCAGAGCAGAGTGTGTCCTTTGGACCCGGGGTTCCCATGTGGAGAAGCTCCTAGTCCAGGGGAAGTTTGGTGAGAAGGACCTTCCTCCAGAGCTGACAGGAAGAGAAAGAGTTCCACTGGAGCCGATGCCCTGAATTTGGACTTTTAGCCTACCTTACTGCGAGGAAATAAATGTCTCTTTGTTAAAGTCAACCACTTGTAGTATTTCTGTTACAGCAGCACTAGATAACTAAGATAAGGTCCTACCACAATACTTGTCCATGTAAATATTTGTTGAATAAATTAATGCAGAAGGGAAAAGAACAAGGAAACAGGCTACTAATGATTATACACATTATACTTGCTTAATGAATAGGCCCTGTTGATTGTACTTCTTAAGAAATAAATTGTATCTGGCAAGAGGGGTTTGACTTCAGTGGTTAAACTATACATCTAAGAGAAGGCTTGCTTAAAGAAGATGTAATTGTCTATTATTAGGGGAAATGTCAAATTTCGAGCTTGTTTCTGGCTGCATGGAAGTTCACTCCACTCCTGCATCTTGGTCATAACGTGCTATAGACTCCTGTATTGGATGTGTGCAGGTCTTGAAGAAACTCTGTCGTGGTTTTAGTTCATGCCCTTCAAAAATTGCTTCCAGCAATGCCTCCAAGGGATAGGCCATATTAAATTTGGGTGGTGTTCCTCATTACATGAATCTTGAGACTATATTGTTAAGGAATGCTGTAAGGGAAAAAGGTCTCCATATGAAAGAAAGACATTAACTTATTTAAATAAAGCTGTTACTCGGAAACACTCATTATTTTGCATGGAGCATTAAGGCACTAAGAGAAGCTTTGCACATATTGATTATGTGTCATCCTCTGACTTGTTAGCATTTTTAGCATAACTCAACACTTGTAATTTGACAGTGCTTATAAACATTATTTGAAGTTAAGATGACAAGGAAAGTTCTAGAGATCCTTTTGGTGGCTTTATGCTTACTCAATGCAATAACAATAAAATTATTCTCATTTAGAATGCATTGATTTTCTGTCTTCAGGGAACTTTAATTACCTTTGAGATAAGAGGCAAACCGACCTGCTTCCACAGTGAATGCACATCTCTTCACAGTTTATGCTTCTTTCAAATGCCACCTTCTTAAACCAATATCTTTATTTGCACTCTGGGAATGTAAAATCAAACACATCAGGCAGTTGTAAGTGTAATGAGTTACCTCCATAAAGGAACCACATTTTAAATTTTGGGCCATGAGTCACTCAAACATTTAAAAAATTTTTCAGTGGGAACATTAAATACAAGGAAGGGACCCTGAATGTTTTTCCCCCTATCTTTATAGAGGTAATTTTTAACACTTCCTTTTCCATGACACATAAGTAATTCTTCCAACCTTTTAACCTCTTAGGTTTTTAACTCCTAAATTCCAATACCATCCATCCTTTTTCACATTAACAGAAATGCTCATGTATTGGAAAAGCTCTGTGGAAATTCCATCCTCTCATTTCAACTTCTGGTCTTCCTTCTCTGATTTAATTCCTACTTCTAAATTTGCTTCTTAACCTCATTAAACTTTCATCTTCTTGATTTCTCCCTGTTCTCCATCCCACCAGCATCTGCCAGATTCATCTCCTTTCCTCACATGTCTAGAGCCCATAGTCAGTCTTGACAATAACTTCTTCAAGAACCTCTGCTTGTTATTTCCTCATCCAACCTCCAGCTTTCCCCAACTTACAAACTCCAGCACTACATCTTCCACTCACAGATTTTGAAACAATACTCGAGAAAATCATGAACGTTGGATGCTTGTTTCCTCTATAAATTCATTCTGTTTCAACTCAGCTGCTTCTCAGTTGCAATTTATTTACCTTTTCATTGAATCTTTATAAAATTTCCATGATTTTTTTTCTTTCAAATTATACGCGACTCGTTTTTTTTTTCGTAGCAAACCAATTGGACAGAATAGAACTGCCCCATAGGGTTTCCAAGGAGCAGCTGGTGGATTTGAACAGCCAATTTTTTGGTCAGCAGCCGAGCTCTAAACCACTGCACCACCAGGGCACCCACTTCGGTCTAGTAACTCTAATTTTTTTACTTTCCTTTGTATTTAGTGGATTATTTTGACATTGTTATCAACAGGATTCACAGATTTCTGTGATGAAGTTATTTACTTCCTCAAAATTATTTCATTTTTCTTCCCTTTTCCCACTTTCCTCTTTGTACAATGTTATATATATATGTATATACCTCTTCCTAAGGCTTTCTTTTCAGCAGTCTATCTTTACATTATTTTTTTCTCCTCTGAAACTTTGCTTATTTAGTTATCTTCCCTCTTAAACATCAAATGTTTCTCTGCCTCTTTCTCTCTTGTGGAGGCCTAGTGGCGCAGTGGTTAAGAGCTCAGGCTGCTAACCAAGAGTTCAGCAGTTCAAATCCACCAGCCACTCCTTGGAAACCCTATAAGGTAGATCTACTCTGTCTTATAGGACCACTATGAGTCGGAATTGACTTGATAGCAATGCGTTTGGTTTTTTGGTTTGGGTTCTTTCTCGTACCCATAAGCCAACTTACTCAAGTGACTTATAAGACAGCGACGACAACAAAACAAAAACAAATTTAAAATCCTCTCTTGACTCTGCAGTCATGTCAAGGTTTTCTCTTGCTTTTATAGACAATTCTCTTAAAGATGCCACATTGTTGCATCAGATCGCTTATCCAGTTTGATCACCTGTCTTTTAACTGGTGAGTTTAATCCATCTTAATTAGTGTAATTGCTCTTTTACTAAAAATTATTTTTTTAATCTTATTTATATTATTTTAAATGTAGTATTTTCTTTATTTAATTGTTAATTTTTTCCACTTCTCTGCTTCCCACCAGATGGAATCTTTCCCCAGAAAAGACACTTTAATGTGGTTTCATGTTCCTTTGTCTTAATTTTTAGTCTTAATTTATTGTCTTTTCCTTTCGTTTGATTGATTTTTTTAAAAGGTAACAATGATCTTTTCCCAAATAGCTGACCACAATTAGTTGCCCTATCTATTGCAGTATTCTGTCAAGGTGTTTCATATTTGAGTCCTTCCACCTAATGTCTTACCAGTGTAGATTCTTTAATGACAAATTTCTCAGTCCTTGTGTGTCTGAGTGTATTTTTATTACGCTATCACAACGAATGACTATTTAGCTGGATAAATATTCTAAGTTTAAAGTGTTTACTTTTTATCAGTGCTTTTAAAAAAATTACTGCTTCTTGGATCCTGTACCGCTGTTGAGCAGTGTGCAATCAAGCTATTTGTTATTTCTTCCTCGGCAATCTCTTCTTACTTTCTGTAAATTTGTAGAAATTATCTCCGTAATATTCTTAAGTTTAAATTTAATGTATCTATTTGTGAGTTTTTCCATATGTACTAGTTTTACAATCTGAGTATTCTTTCAATACATGGTCTTTTGTTTTTCTTGAATTCTAAACCAGAACCCATTGCCGTTGAGTCAATTCCGACTTACAGCGACCCTATAGGACAGGGTAGAACTGCCCTATAGGGTTTCCAAGGAGCACCTGGTGGATTTGAACTGCTGACCTTTTGGTTAGCAGTTGTAGCTCTTAACCACTATGCCACCAGGGTTTCCTTCTTGAATTCTAGGAACTATAAATTCCTTATTTCCTTTTCTCTTTGGCCTAAGATGCACGACTGCATTTAATCATTTTACTTGGGTTCATGACACATCATCATCACTGGTCCGTGGGTGACCTTCCTATCTTATGTATTTATTTAGTAATGTAATGAGCATCTGAGAAGATAGAATCCATCCTGATATCTAAAATATTCCTAATGTTTACATCCCACATATGCTCTTTCTCTGGCCCATCTACCTCGAACCTCATTCCTCCTTCTTCTCCCTCCTCCCCGTGAAACCCATGTTTTAAATGTTGTGTTTATTATATACTTGCATTTGTAATTATAATTTTATGTATGTAGGTAATAAATAATTTACCATAATTATTTTCATAATACATGTAGTCATCCATGTTATTTTTCTTCTGTCTCATTCATTCTGAGATTTAAAAAATATTACAGTCTGTGAACATAACACAAGTTATTTATTAATTATGAAGACAATAGGTATTTGGATTGTTTCCACTTGTTTGTTACTATTAAAAGTGGTGATGGGAACATTTTTATTCAAGTTTCTCTTAAACATATGCCTACTGATGAGTGGTACAAGTATGAACATGTTAAACTTTACAAAGTAATCTTGAGTTGTTTTCCAAAGTTGTTAGACTACGTCATAGTCCAATTAAGAATGTATAAGTGCTTCCCATTGATGCATGCTTATTCTAAATCTTAGATTCTTAAAATTTTACAATTGAATGCTTGAAAAAAGAACATTAAGGGCTTGATTTTTATGTCCCTGATTATTGTTGATGATGTGGAGTTATTTCCTTTTATGGCTATTAATTACACGTATTACTCTTCTGTGAAATGCCTATGTTTGGCCCAGTTTTATTTATTTATCTTCTCTCCGTAGTTTGCTTTTTTCACTTTGCACAAGGTGAGTTTAGACAATTAAAAGCTCTTAATTTTAATGAAGTCAAATTAATTAATCATTTGTATTTTATGGTTGGCAGTGTTGAGTTTTATGTAAAAACAATTTTCCTACTACAGGTCGAGAAACATAATTTCTTCTTAAAGTTTTAAATTTCTGTCTTTGAAATGTAAGCTACTAGAGTTGACACTTATGACGATGTGAGGTAGGCATATATTTTCTTTTTCTTTTTTGTGTGGATAACCATTGTTTCAATTTTGTTTATTGATTAATTCTACTCCTAAGGCTTGCTCTGCCATGTCTTCACTGTGTCTTAGTCATCTAGTGCTGCTATAACAGAAATACCATGAGTGGATGCCTTTAACCAAGAGAAGTTTATTCTCTCACAGTCCAGTAGGTTACAAGTCCAAACTCAGGGTGTCAGCTCCAGTGAACGGCTTTCTCTCTCTGTCAGCTCTGGAGGAAGATTCCTTGTCATCAGTCTTCCCCTGGTTGAGGAGCTTTTCAGGCTCAGGGACCCCAGGTCCAAAGGACATGCTCTGCTCCTGGTGCTGCTTTCTTGGTGGTATGAGGTCCCCAACTTTCTGCTCACTTCCCTTTCCTGTTTATCTTTTGAGACATAAAAAGTAGTGCAGGCCACACCCCAAGGAAACTCCCTTTACATTGAATCAAGGATGTGACCTGGGTAAGGGTGATGTTACAATCCCACCCTAATACTCTTTAACAGAAAATTGCAATCACAAAATGGAGGACAACCACAGAATACTGGGAATCATGGCCTAACCAAGTTGATACACACATTTTTTGGGGGGGACATAATTCAATCCATGACAACTGTCATCTGTCAAAGTTCCAGATAGGCACTGTCTGCTTCTAATTTTTCTATCCTGTTTCAGTTGTTAGTTTGCCTATCACTATGCCGTCTTAAAAATTATCAGTTTATAATAAATACCTATATTTTGTAGGGCAAACCCTTTTTCTCCTTCTTTCTCTTTCCCCTCCTTCTTCACAAATTATAGCAGCTTGGTCTTTCACGTACTTTTTAAAGTCAACTTATCAAGTCTCATTTCCATTAATGTTTTATTAGTTTGATAGATACACTTGGGGAAAGTGGCATCTTTAAAATATTAAGTCTTTCCATAAATGTGAGCTCCTCTTCATAAATATAGTGTTCTTCATTAAAGAATTTCCACACGGCATTGGGCAGTAAAGGATTCTGAATACTCAGTCAAATGGTATAGAACACGTTCTACTTGGAAAACACTTTAACCCTCTGATCAAACTGCAAACAGTCAGAAAATCGACTGAAAATATCAGAGAAACCTTAACATTTCACTTAGAGAACAAAAGGAAACCTCCTCATTGATGAATGCTTAGGAGCTCTGCTAATTTTTCTTTTAAGGGGAGTCTGTTTAGCATGAATGTAGATTTTAAAGTAGTTCTCTTTTACCCACTGTAGCGCAGGACAGTTGCAGCATGGGTAATTAAAATACACAGACGCGTGTTTGAAGTCTTTAACTCACAGAGTTAACACAAACCTATTTTTGATATAGAATTATCATTGTGAAGTCCCAGAAACAGCCGCAGATGCAACATTCTGCTGTCAGATACAGCATTCTGCCACTTAACATTATCCATAGACAATTAACTAAGATCATTATTTCCTATCACCTTCTGCACCAGAACATTTACCAGAGCTAACAAATAGCAAAACTGACTAAATGGAAATTATCCTTCTGCTCCTCTCTCAGCTTTTTCTTTTAGAATAATTAAATAGTCTAAAAATAGGCAGCAAAAGGAAATGATTATAGACTTGGATTGGAAAGCCCCTAGGTAACTATTTGATTCTAAGTATTAAAGTTCCCTTAACTGAACTACCCCAGAAAATCAATAATTTAGGCAATGCTTCTATAATTTCCTCAAATATATAGGAATGTTTTCTAACACATTGTTGTTGTCAGGTGCCGTCGACTTGATTTCTACTCATAATGACCTTGTATGACAGAGTAGACCTGCCTCATAGGGTTTCCTAGGCTGTAATCTTTTTTTTTTTTTTGTCTTTCCTGAATTTAATTTTTTTATAGAGGTAAAATTCACAAAACATAAAATTAACCATTAACTACATTCTGTGGCATTGAATACATCCACAATGTTGTGAAATTATCACCTTCGTTTAGTCCCAAGACATTTTCATCACACCAAAAGGAAACCCCATATGCATTAAGCAGTCATTCCCCATTACATCTTCCACTCAGCCCCTGACAATCAGCTGTCTTCTTTATCTCTCTACAGATTTACCTAAGCTGGATGTTTCATATCAATGGAATCATACAATATGTGAACTTTACCCTCTGGCTTCTTTCACTTAGCATAATGTTTTTTTAGTTTAATCTATGTAGTAGCATATAACGATACTCTTTTTTATGACTGAATAATATTTCATGGTATGGAAATACCACACTTAGTTTATCTACTTATCATTTGATGGACAT
Organism: Loxodonta africana; assembly: GCF_030014295.1. Taxonomy (NCBI): domain Eukaryota; kingdom Metazoa; phylum Chordata; class Mammalia; order Proboscidea; family Elephantidae; genus Loxodonta; species Loxodonta africana. The sequence goes on along the minus strand of NC_087345.1, from coordinate 77,809,626 downwards.
TTGGGTTGTTTCCTTCCTTTGGCTATGTAAATAGTGCTGCTATGAACACTCATGTGCAAGTATTTTTTTTAATACTTGTTTTCAGTTCTTTTGGGTATATACCTAGGAGTGAAATTGCTGGGTTATAATTTTTGGGTATGGTAATGTTAACTTTGAGAAACTGCCAAGCTGTTTCTCACAGGGGCTGTACCATTTTACATTCTCACCAGCAATGTACAGAGTTCCAATTTATCCACATCCTTACCAAGACTTGTTATTTTCTTTCTATTTTTTGTTCCTGGGCAGAAGGTCCATGAATCCCAGAAGTTCCTTTTTGTTGTTGTTGTTACTACTGTACTTTAGATGAAGATTTACAGAACAAATTTGTTTCTCATTAAACAATTAGTACACATATTGTTTTGTGGCGTTGGTTAACAACCCCACAACATGCCAACACTCTCCCTTCTTGACCTTGGGTTTCCAATTACCAGCTTTCCTGTGCCCTCCTACCTTCTAGTCCTTGTCCTTGGGCCTAGTGTGCTCCTTTAGTCTCATTTTGTCTTATAGGGCCTAATCTTTGGCTGAAGGGTGAACCTCAGAAGTGACTTCATAACTGAGTGAAAAGGGTGTCCAAGGGCCATACTCTTGGGATTAGGCTGTAATCTTTATGGGAGCAGATTGCCAGGTCTTTCTCCCATGGAGCTGCTGGGTGGGTTTGAACTGCCAACCTTTTGATTAACAGCTGAGTGCTTAATCATTGCTCTACCAGAACTCATTAAAGAAACCCATTGTGACCAACTCATAGTGAATGATCCCACAGGACAGAGTAGAACTGCCCCATAAGAGTTTCCAAGGAGCAGCTAGTGGATTCAAACTGCCAACCTTTTGGTTAACAGCTGAGCTCTTAACCACTGTGCCATCAGGGCTAGTAAAACTCTATATCTTCCCTTATGCAGAAGAAACCAAAAGGCAACCATTTAATTAGTGCCTCTATATAGGAGATGTAAGTTGCTTACACACACAGACACACACAGACACACACACACACACACTTTCCTGGATTTTTATCTTAAGTTCTCCCCAACCTTCAATGCCCAACTAAATGCAATATTAAAATTACCTAGTCGTTCAAACAAAATATGATTTCTTTTCTACCCCAATCCCCATGCCACCTTATACCTATTATGACAACAATAACATTTTTTATCCTATAATAATTTGTATGTTATATTATTTTATACATCTAATGTTAAGCTTTCTAAGGGCAGAGACACTACTAAAAAAATGTTTCTAAAAAATGGCAACTTCATAGTCTCATGTTATATCTGTCTCAGTATAAAAAAAAAGTCTCAGTATAATGCTCAATAAATATTTGCTCATTCTGTTAAATACAAGTAAACTGCCAGAAAGCAGTCAGTTGACATTCTCACATGGCCAAATGTGATGACCTGCATATCTACATTTAAGATTTAGATCACCAGAATGTGAATTACTGAAATAATGGGAAAGGACAAGCTAGGATAACCAATGACTGCTGAGGGCCAGTCAGAACTGGACACTGAGCTGTAACAAGCTCAGACTATTTTTGTTGGCTTCATGCTGCCTTACTCAGAAAAGCTGGTGGCAGCCTCTCTTGGCATAGAGAAAAATACTTTAACTAAATCCTAAAAAAAGTTAAAAATCATAAACCCTTATGTATGGCATTGCAGTGTTTTTACCTAAGTGGAAAATACATCTGAAATAACAAGGGGAAAATAATATATTACAAATGGACCCAGTTGATCCAGGACATAAGTGGTACCTTGAAGTAGTTTATTTTCATCCCAACCCTTAATAAAACAAACTGATAAATTTAAATACAAATGTGAGTTTGCTGACACGGAAAGAACAGGTAGGTAGGATATTAAGTCCATTTTTATATATCCAGTGAATAAATGCATATGTCACCAACCCTAACAAAGTCACTCAGATTTCTCTTACTGGTCATCCTTAAGACTGTTGGCCATAATTATCAGTGATCGAGATATACATATGTATGCACATGCATGCAAAAGCTGGACAATGAATAAGGAAGACCTGAGTAGAATTGACACCTTTGAATTATGGTGTTGGTAAAGAATATTTACTATACTATGGACTGCCGGATGAAGGAAAAAATCTGTCCTTAGAAGTAAGGATGGTGAGGCTTCATCTCACATACTATCAGGAGGGACCCATCCCTGGAGAAGGACATTGTGCTTGGTAAAGTAGAGGGTCATTGAAAAAGAGGGAGACACTCAAAGAGAGATTGACACAGTGGCTGCAATAATGGGCTCAAGCATAACAATGATTTTTACAGTGGCACAGGATCAGGCAGTGTTTCATTCTGTTGCACGTACGTTCACTATGGGTCAGAACCAACTCAACAGCACCTAACGACAAATGGTGGCACAGTGGTTAAGGGCTCAGGTTGCTAACCAAATAGTCGACAGTTCAAATCCACCAACTGCTGCTTGGAGAAATTATGGGGCAGTTTTACTCTATCCTATAGGGTCATTATGAGTCAGAATTGACTGGATGCCAAAGTTTATTTTGTTTATTTGTTTATATATATGTGGTTGTTGTTAGGTGCTGTCGAGTCCGTTCCGACTCATAGAGACCCTATGCACAACAGAACGAAACATCGCCTGGTCCTGAGCCATCCTTACAATCGTTGTTATGCTTGAGCTCATTGTTGCAGCCACAGTGTCAATCCACCTCGTTGAGGGTCTTCCTCTTTTCTGCTGACCCTGTACTCTGCCAAGCATGATGTCCTTCTCCAGGAACTGATCCCTCCTGATAACATGTCCAAAGTATGTAAGAAGCAGTTTCACCATCCTTGCCTCTAAGGAGCATTCTGGCTGCACTTCTTCCAAGACAGAGTTGTTTGTTCTTTTGGCAGTCCATGGTATATTCAGTATTCTTCACCAACACCACAATTCAAAAGCGTCAACTCTTCTTCAGTCTTCCTTGTTCATTGTGTCTGTCAATGACAGACACGATGTTGTACTGTGGGGGCTTGTGTGCTGCTGTGATGCTGGAAGCTATGCCACCGGTATTCAGATACCAGCAGGGTCACCCATGGAGGACAGGTTTCAGCTGAGCTTCCAGACTAAGACAGACTAGGAAGAAAGACCTGGCAGTCTACTTCTGAAAAGCATTAGCCAGTGAAAACCTTATGAATGGCAGCGGAATGTTGTCTGATATAGTGCTGGAAGATGAGCCCCCCAGGTTGGAAGGAACTCAAAAGATGACTGGGGAAGTGCTGCCTCCTCAAAGTAGAGTTGACCTTAATGACATGGATGGAGTAAAGCTTTCGGGGCCTTCATTGCTGATGTGGCATGACTCAAAATGAGAAGAAACAGCTGCAAAAATCCATTAATAATCGGAACTGGAATGTACGAAGTACAAATCTAGGAAAATTGGAAATCGTCAAAAATGAAATGGAGCACATAAACATCGATATCCTAGGCATTAGTGAGCTGAAATGGACTGGTATTGGCCATTTTGAATATATATATATATATATATATATATATATATATGTTATTGTTAAGTGCCCTATGTACAACAGAACGAAATACTGCCTGGTCCTGCACCATCATCACAATCATTTTTATGCTTGAGTTCATTGTCACAGCCACTGTGTCAATCCATCTCATTAAGGGTCTTCCTCTTTTTTGCTGACCCTCTACTTTACCAAGCATGATGTCCTTCTCCAGGGACCGATCCTGTTAATATGTCCAAAATATAATCTTGTCATCCTTGCTTTGAAGGAACATTCTGGTTGTACTTCTTCCTTCTCCAGGGACCGATCCTGTTAATATGTCCAAAATATAATCTTGTCATCCTTGCTTTGAAGGAACATTCTGGTTGTACTTCTTCCAAGACAGATTTCTTCGTTTTTTGGCTGTCCACGGCATATTCAATATTCTTTGCCAATACCACAATTAAGAGGTTTCAATTCTTCTTCAGCCTTCCTTATTCAGCATAGAACTTTCATATGCATATGAGGCAATTGAAAACACCACGGCCTGGGTCAGGCCCACCTTAGTCTTCAAGGGACATCTTTGCTTTTCAACACTTTGAAGAGGTCTTTTGCAGCAGATTTGCCCAATGCACCTTTTTATTTTGTGACACCTACTTCAGTAGATGTTGATTATGGATCCAAGTAAAATGAAACCCTTAACTTCAATTTTTTCTCTATTTATCATGATGTTGCTTACTGGTTCAGTTGTGAGGATTTTTGTTTTCTTCATGTTGAGGTATAATCCATACTGAAGGCTGTGTGGTCTTTTGACCTTTGTCAGTAAGTGCTTCGGCTCCTCTTCACTTTCAACAAGCAAAGTTGTGCCATCTGCATAATACATGTTGTTAATGAGTCTCCCTCCAACCCCGATGCCTTGTTCTTCTTCATATAGTACAGTTTCTCAAATTATTTGCTCAGCATACAGATTAAATAAGTAAGGTGAAAGAATGCACCCTGACGCACAGCTTTCCTAACCTCAAACCACACAGTATACCCTTGTTCTGTTGAAATGACTGCCTCTTGATCCATGTACAGATTTCTCAAGAGCAAAATTAAGTGTTCTGGAATTCCCATTCTTCGCAAAGTTATCCATATAAAACAAGTTTATCCTTTTAACAAAATTGGTTCCTTAGTGGTAGACACTGTGGTGTCAAATCCTCACTCATGAATCCCAAATTCAAGTTAAAGAGAAGAAGGAATATTCTATTAATATAGGCTAAACCATTACACAAACATATTTTTTCGTTTTCTCCTGACAAAGGATGTGACCTAATGTACCTAACAATAAACATTTTGCTTCGTATTTAATAATGGCTTCATGTGGAAACCCTATGGGGCAGTTCTACTCTGTTCTATGGGGTCACTATGAGTTGAAATCAACTCAAAGGCAATGGGTTTGGTTGACGGGTTCTTGAAATTAAAGGAAATAGAGGTCAGTAAAAATAAGCAGTTACCTGAATAAATGAGCAGTTCCTGGAGCTCTTGAGCCTTTCATTTAAGAATATATTGCTAGTAAATTTGTTTTATTTTCCTAACATTACCTCTGTATTACTCCTTGAATCAGAATACCAATTGCAATCTACCAACATTACCAGCATAATCTGCTAGATGAAGGCTGCAAAGGCAACTTTCTCTACTGATGGCTCCATTAATGTGGTTAATCACTGTAGTCAACTAGTATCAACCTGCCAAGAGAACCGTGCTCTTTAAAGCTGTATCAAAAGTTGAAATATTAAAAAAAAAAACTACCATTTATAATTCTTGTTATAAATTAAAATAAAAATACTAATGAAAATAAATACTTTTAAATTAAGTGAAACACCCAGGTTGTGTTTGTGGTGGGGTGGTGGGGTGGGGCTATGAAGAGCGATCAAGTCTGCACTTTCTATTTATGCATTCCTGAAGCCTGCTTTTGTAATCTGGAGTAAGGTAGCTTGGCTAAGTAAATGTTTCCCTTCCTCTTTTATGCAGACAAAGATTAGTTTCCTTGAAGTTTATGTAACTTCCCAAAGGTGGAAAGTTATTAAACTTCTAGGATGATCTTACCTATAAATTGTTTTTCCTTTTTATGTGAAAGTGACTTGTCAAAGCATCTAGTCTTCAGAATTTTCACACTTATTACAACCATTTATCCACTTAAAAGGAAAAAAAAAAAAAAACCACTGCCATCGAGTCAATACCGACTCATGGTGACCATACATAACAGAGTAGAATTGCCCCATAGGGTTTCCAAGGAGCAGCTGGTGGATTCGAACTGTGGACCTTTTGGTTAGCAGGCAAGTTCTTAACCACTGTGCCACCAGGGCTTCACTTAAAAAGAGGTAGGGGTAAAATAGTTGTGATTTTTATTTCTGAACAGTTCCTCTTGGTCCAGAAGCAGCATCAAAGGACAACGTTTGTGAGTTAGCCTGTTGTTGCAAGCTGCCATTGAGTTGGGATCCTCATTCATGGAGACCCCATGCAAAATGGAACAAAACCCTGTGCTCTGCAGGGTTTTTTTTATTGACTAATTTTCAGATGTAAGTTGCCTACATTTCTTCCTAGTCTGTCTTAATCTGGAAGCTCCCCTGAAATCTGTTTAGCATCATGGCAATATGCAAGCCTCCACTGACAGATGGTTGGTGTCTGCACCTGAGGTCCACTGGCTGAGAATCATACCAGGTCTCTCACATGTAAGGTGAGAATTCTACCACTGAGCCACCAATGCCTTCCTGTGAAGGAGGTAATGGGTCTGAATTAAGCAGATAAAATCCACATCCTGTAGTGGAAAGAGCGTGAGATCTGCAGTGAGACAGACTTCCTGTGTTTAGATCTCATCTCTGCCAACTACCATTGGCAAACCTAGAGAATTTTACTTTCTCTTCTAACAGCAAAAAAAAAAAAAAAAAAAATGTAAAAGAAGTAGTAATTGAGTTTATACTGGAAGGTGAGAGGAAGCAGAACTGAGGAGTCAATGCCCGAACAGAATTTATTACGTATTGTGACTTATGCACTTTTTTAGGAATTATTAAATTCTCAAACGAAAATGATGAGGCAAGTCCTGGAAAGGAAAGAGTGTGTAAAGGAAAAGAAGAAGGAACTCATACCGTGTTTGTAGGACTACAGCTAATTAAAAAAAAAAAAAACAAAACAGTGTGGCTGGGGTGTAGAATATAAGATGGAAAGAAAAAATATTTTAAAATGAGGCTGTAAAAGTTCAAAGGAGCCAGATTGCCTTGGGTGAAAAACTAACGTGTGAAGATTATTTTTTAGGCAATGACGGTGTTAGAATACGTAATGTTCTTTAACATATTCTGTGAGAGGCTTTTTTCTTTAAACAAAAAAGTGACCAATTCTTTTAAATGAGCTGGTTTGTTAAATTACTTGGCTCCTTTTGCCATGGAGTGGCTCAGAGAAATTGCAGAGCTAGACAATGTTCTAGTTTCCAAAGTTATGATTTTTATTCTTGCTGCTGTGTATTCCGAGTCTCCTAAAATGATTTTTTTTTTTTTTTTTTGGAAAATGCTTAAATGATTTTCTACTCTTGTTATAAGAGCCAAACAAACCTTCATCCATGGGTTTAGTGGCAAAACCTAGGGTGCACCTGAAGCAATAGATTACTCTTTCCTCCTTGAAGCAAGTTCTGGAGTGGTTTCCAGAGAACCAGAGTCCTCCTCTGACTTTCTTGGCCATCTCAGTCTGCTTTGCTGGATCTTCTCTAAATCTTCCCTAACTCTGGGTTTTCGAGGGCTTTAGGGCTCCAGCTCATTTCTCTTCTGCACTTTAAACTCACATCTAAGTGCCCTTATCTAAATTTATACCACCAGACACAGCCTCTATCATGAGTTCCAAGTCATATTCAACTTTTTGCTCAATGTCTCCATTTGAATGTCCAAGAGATTCCTCAAACCTAAGAGGTACAAAAAATGACTTTTTTTTTTTTTTACCAGTTCCTCTGTGGCCTCATTTTCTGCCTCTTTTCCCCATTTGTTTATTCCACTCTAGGGAAACCAGCCTTGTTTCTGCTTCTCAAAGACACTTATTTCCACTCAGGGCCCTTGCATTTCCTTCCTTTGCCTGAGTTACTCTCACTACACATGGCTTATTTCCTCACTTTATTTGGTTCTTGAACACTGCCCCAACGAGGGTTTCTTTCTGTCGACTCCATTTGAAATAAAGTTGTTGCTCTCTATCCTTTTATTCTGTTTATATCCCTATACATCACCTATCACTATATATTTGTATAAGTAAAGTCCAGGAAATCCATCTTACTCACTGAAATATGTCACTTTTTCTAAGACATGAAGTATTTCCAAGGACATAGCAGGTATTATATGTTGAATAAATTATTGAAGGGAATGAGGATTATGATCATACTGGGTTCCTCAAGAGTTACAGTGGAGGCTAGAAGACAGTTTGTAAGACAGTGTGAACTGGGTGCCATGATGGATAATTAGGTCAGTAGAACACAAATTAGAACTCAGAAACAGGAACATATGGCACCTTTAGTTATGTCACAGGTGAAGTCATTGACCAGTGGGAAAAGGATGCATTTGTCAATAAATAGTATCGGGACGATTGGTCATCCCTAGGAAAAATAAAGGTAAAATTGAATCCCTACCTGTCATTCTGTACAAAAAATGAGTTACAGAGGAATTTTATGCAAAACATAAAACTTATTGAAAAATACATAGGAGAATACAGAAACATCATTTTAAACTAAGGGTAGAAAAGTATTTCTTTAACAACATAAACCAAAACCAAAACCCCACTGCCGTCAAGTTGATTTCAACTCATAGTGACCCTATAGGACAGAGTAGAACTGCAGCATAGAGTTTCCAAAGAGTGCCTGGTAGATTCAAACTGCTAACCTTTTGGTTAGCAGCCATAGCTGTTAACCACTACACCACCAGAGTTTCCAAAAACCAAACATGTTGAGGTCAAGTAGTTTCCGACTTACAGTGACCCTACAGGACAGAGTAGAACTGCTCCATAAGGTTTCCAAGGAGCAGCTGGTGCGTTCGAACTGATGACTTTTTAGTTAGCAGCCGAGCTCTTATCCACTGTGCCACCAGGGCTCCCTAAACAAGATGTGAAAGGCAAAATCCATAAAAGAAAAAACTGGCATATTTAGCTAGAATCATAATCTAAAGCTTATTTTCACCATAACAATATGACAAAACATAAAATAACCAATTACAGACTGAGAGAAGCTATGTACAACATCCTTGATTAACAAGTGATTAGTAATTCAAAGTATATGAAAAACTTCTATATTCCATAGGCATGTTGTTGTGCTGTGGCATTGAGTCAATTTTTGATGTACAGTGACCCCATGTGACAGAGTAGAACTGCCCCATAGATTTTTCTAGGCTGTGAAGGAGACCTGGTAGTGCAGTGGTTGAAGTACTCGGCTGGTAACCAAAAGATCAGTGGTTTGAACCCACCAGCTGCTCCATGGTAGAAAGATGTAGCAGTCTGCTTCTGTAAAGATTACAGCCTTGGAAACCCTATAGGGTAGTTCAATGCTGTCGAAATCAACTTGACAACAAAGAATTTGGGGTTTTTGGAACCTTTATGAAAGCATATCACCAGGTCTTTCTCCGGCAGAGTTGCTAGGTGGCTTTTAACCACCAACATTGAGGTTAGCAGCTGAGCACTTAACCATTGTGCCACCAGGGATCCTTCACTGTCAGAATATATTAGAAAAAAAAAGGTAACAGTTATATATCAGCAATTCAAACAAGATGAAATAAGACTGTTCAATTAACCAGATGATACTCAATCATGCTTGTAATCAAGGGAATAATAAAACAAGAAAATATGAGATATAGTTTGCCATTCATATGATGGGAAATAATCTTAAATACTGACAATACCAACTTTTGACAAGAGTAGAGAGCATGGGATTGTGAGGCTGTGCAAAAAGGAAAACATTTACTATTAGACTGGAAAAAATAAGAATACATGAATTAGATGTTATAATCTGAAATTAGGAAAAATACCAGTTAATTAAAGGCAAGGAAAGCAAGACGAAGAAATAAAATATATACACAGAAATGGGTTACTATGAAAACCATCAAACTAGTCAACACAAATATATTTGCTTCTTTAAAAATAAAAATAAACTAGTAACATAATCTAGAATAAAGGAGGAGAGTCCAAAGTGCCCAAATGCATGAACTTTATAATGCAAAAGGAGGAACGATCAGGTATTTATATCCCAAGCCAAACCCAACGCTGTCCAGTCAATTTTGACTTCTAGCGACCCCATAGGGTTTCCAAGGTTGTAAATCTCTACAGAGGCAGACAATCACATCTTTTTCCCACGAAGCTGATGGTAGTTTCAAACCACTGACATTTCAGTTAGCAGTCAATTGCTTTAACCACGACACCACCAAGGCTCCTTAAGCATTTACAAGGCAATAAAAAAAAGTAAAAAAAAGAATACGCTTATTTTTATGCATATCTGGATGTGTCTTTTTCTAAGAAAATATAAATTAGACAAAATGACACTAAACTCAGTTAAGTAAACAAATCAACTTCGGGGTTAAACAATGAGGAAATTTGGCTTACAGCTGCCCCCGCCCTCTCCAAATACAAACACACACAGAGCACTAGAGAGCTTTCTCAGCTGAGCTCTACTAAGCCTTCAAAAAGCATAGAGTTGTTATATTATTAACACCCGTGTTCTCAAACCTACACATCTCCTGGAGGTCTTTTTAAAGTGCAGATTCTGATTCCATTGGTCTGGATGGGACGGAAGAATCTAACAAGCTCCCAGGTGATGCTGGTGCTGTTAGTTAACAGACCACACTTCCAGTTGCAGAGATTTAAACTGTTTCATAACCTAGAGAAAGAATGTCTCCAAATGAATGTCTTCACAAAGTGTACTCTAAAATTGATATTAAAACCTTGTAGATACATTTCATGAAAAGACAACAGACCAATTTCTGCTATGAGTATTGATAATACTTATGTTAAGACAAAATAAAATATTAACAAGTAGAATCAAGCAGTATAATAAAAGAAATACACAACACAGACAAGCAGAGTAATTTCACAAACACCAAAATGGTCCAGTGTTAGCAAAAGCATTACTGTTGCTGTTGTTGTTAGTGCCATGGAGTCGGTTTCGACTCATAGCAATTCCATGTACAACAGAACAAAACACTGCCTGGTCCTGTGCCATTCTCACAATCGTTGTTATGCTTGAGCCTATTGTTCCAGCCACTGCTTCAGTCCATCTTGTTGAGGGTCTTCCTCTTTTTCGCTGATCCTCTACCAAGCATGATGTTCTTCTCCAGGGATTGATCCCTCCTGACATGTCCAAAGTATGTGAGATGAAGTCTCTCCATCCTTGCTTCCAAGGAGCATTCTGGGAGTACTTCTTCCAAGACAGATTTGTTCATTCTTTTGGCAGCCCATGGTATATTCAATATTCTTCACCAGCACTATAATTCAAAGGATCAATTCTTCCTTGGTCTTCTTTACTCATTGTCCAGTTTCGAATGCATATGAGGCAATTAAAAATACCATGGTTTGGGTCAGGAGCACCATAGGCTTCAATGAGACATCTTTGCTTTTTAACACTTTAAAAGATACTTAAAAACATTACTATAATTCACCATATTAATTGGTCAAGTGAGAAGAACTGATAATCTCCATAGATGCTGAAAAAAATTTGATAAAATTTATTACCCCATTGTTTAGTTTTTTTTAACAATCTAAGTAAAATGTTTTTAAATGTATTTTGTATGACTTCATAAAATTAATATAAAACTTATTGATGAATATTAGAAATATTTTCATGGAATTTAGGAACATAAGAATTTCCAGCATAATCATATTTATTATTATAATAATATTATGAGTTTAGAAGACAGTGAAATTAGGGAAGAAAAGAATGAGGTATTTTCAGAGAGAAAGGATAAATGCATCCTTATTTGTAATCAATATAAATGTACAACTGGGAAACCCAAGAAAATTAATAAGGAATCCCTGGAAATTTAGTTGTGTATAAAGGCTGCAGTTCAAATCACTGAAGAAAATATTTTCAATATATTGTGTTGGAATCACTTAGAGTGACATCGGGAGAAAACAAAAACAAAAAAAACTGAAAAAGGACCCCAATCCATACTTTATCCTGTACAAGAACAAATTCTACACGGAACAAAAATTTAAATGTAAGAAAAACTAACAAAAAAAGCAAATATAAACCACAATGAACACTTCCGCACACACACATATATAAGAACACACACACACACAGGTACAACATAATAATAGAAGAAAATAAAATAGTGACATATTTCTTCATAGTGTTTTGTGGGTAATAACTTTATGCACTTCTGAAAACAGAGAAGCATGTAAGAAGAAAATTGATACATTTGACTGACTAAAAAGTTAAAACTCTTGAATGGCAAAAATATCTTTTAAAAAGTAAAAAGCCATGAAAAAAAAATTGCCATATATGTGAAAAAAGTCCAATTTTTCTACTCTCTGCTGCCATGTGGGCAAAGATTAAAAAGTTAGATAATACAAAGTGTATGACTGTTGTAAATACATTTTTCTACCTTCATAAAATGTTACACTATTATTGTCATTTCCAAGAATGCAACATATTTACATATGCTGATATGGAAATATATCCAAAGGGTAATAATACATTTGTCCCATTGGGAAATAAAAACATGTTGTAATAGAAAAATGAGAACAGATTGGAAAGGCATTGTATAAGTAGTCAGCAAATAAAGTAGATGAAAAAATAAAAAACATATTCTGAGATATTAAGTGTAAGTATCTGGGAATTTTTTTTTTATTATTATTAAAACTTAAAAAAGAAGTTTTTAGGTAGTAAAAGGAACAGTATACCACAAGGTAGATAACGCTGAGAGTTCTGGAGACAGGCTGGTTCCCACTCTGCTACTTACTAGGCGTGCATCCTTAGGCAAGTTATTTTTTCTCTGGCTCTCTTTTTTTTTTTTCTCATCTTTGGAAGAGAATAACTACTCACAGCATTGTTTGATTTGAAATTCTAAGGATGGAGTATGAAATGCTGGTAAGCAGAAGGCAGGCATTCAGGACTGGAGTTTAGTGTATAGGCCAGAGTTATAGACGCATATGTTTAAACAATTTATTAAACATATGTCAGAGACTGTTACCTGTGATAGGAATACAGTATAAAACAAATGAAAAAATTCCTGCCCTCATGGAATTTATATTCTATTAAGGAGAAACAATAAAAGAAAGAAACAAAGATTGTGGGTGTTAATGAGTGCTATGAGAAAAATATTAAGCAGGATAAGGGAGATAGAAAGTAACAGGGGTGAGGTACTATTTGAGCAAACAGTTAAGGAGGGATAGGGACCAGATAATATACGACCTGTTACTCTATACATAACAGCAGACACATCCTTGGGAGGATGAGTGCAGAAATCATGTTTAGTCATAATCTAGGCATCTGGACAGAGGCTGCCCAAAGACATCAGTAAGGATGTGTAGATGGGATTTCGTGGAGACAGGGACAGTTATGGTGACCACCTCTCTTGTTTTGCCTGCCTGAGGAGGTTTTCTGGATGCGGGACTTTCAGTGCTAACACCAAGAGTCATCCTACCATCACCTGGAAGATGAGGCTGAATTGAATAGACAGTACTCAGCACCAAAATAGCTTTTCTAGAAAACTTAAATAGGTTTGTAAAAACAGGACATCATGCTTGGTAAAGCAAAGGGTCAGTGAAAAAGACAGAAACCCTCAATGAGATGGATTTTCCAAAAACAACTCATACATAAAAATGAGTAGAGGCTCTGATTATACTCTGAACTTTATGCCTCATACTATGTGATGTTTAATTTTCTTTTCCACCATTTTTTCCTTACTTTACTTGAATATACAGCTTAAAAAAATTTATTTTTATTTTTATTTTTTATTATAAACACCAGGGAAGAGCAATCACTAGGAAAAACAAAAAACATCATGTTTGGTAAAGAGTAGGGTCAGCAAAAATGAGGTAAACCCTCCATGAGATGGACCAACACAATAGCTACAGCAAGAGGCTTAAACATACCAATAATTGCGAGGATGGCTCAGAACGGGGCAGCATTTCATTCTGTTATACATAAGGTGACTATGAGTGGGATCCTACTCGATGGCAACTAACAAGAAGGCTGCAACAGCTTGTGGAATTTCAGAAGTCGATGCCATCCAAGAGTGCTTTGAGGAGGAATTCTGGAATAATAGAATGTGCTCCTACCTTTTGCCAAATCATATTCTAAGAAGAAAGTACTGGGGGATGGCAGTGGTGTGAGGGTGACGTTCAGACAATGAGCTGTGCAATGTCTTCATGTTAGAATTGTGTACATTGAACAACCAGGCTGTTAGATCCTAGAGAAATGACAGTGTTAATTCCATGTTAGCTAACCTAAAAAGTGTGTTCTCAAAAATTATTAAACATACTGAATTTTAAAAATGCAATAACCTCTAAGCTCTGAAAATATCTAGGCAAAAAGCAACTCAACTGAAACTCAACAATGGTGACTAGGAATGTGGTATTCTTTTTTCTGTCCAGAAAGTTTTAAGAGGGCATGTCTTTATCCATTCAAAGTTACGAGAACCTCTCTCAGCTTCTTAAAATCTTCTCAAGAATGGCTGCTTATCTCTTTGAGATGTCGTTCCACCAGTGTCTCATGAAACAAATCTTGTACCTGCTTGATCATCTCAAACACACCGTAACAATTTGGTGAACATCTGTGTAGCCATTTTTCCTTGATATGTCATCAGATGAATGGATATGGGAACAAATATATTACCAAGTTGTTGTTGTTAGGTGCTGTCAAGCGGGTTCCAACTCATAGGACCCTATGTACCATAGAACGAAACACTGCCTGGCCCTGCGCCATGCTCACAATCCTTATTATGCTGGAGCCCATTGTTGTAGCCACTGTGTCAATCCATTTCGTTGAGGGTCTTTCTCTTTTCCACTGGCCCGGTACTTTACCAAGCATGATGTCCTTCTCCAGGGACTGATCCCTCCTGATAACATATCCAAAGTATGTAAAACGCAGGTGTACCATCCTTGCTTCTTAGGAGCATTCTGGGTGTATTTCTTCCAAGACAGGTTTGTTCATTCTTTTGGCAGTCCATGGTATATTCAATATTCTTCACCACAATTCAAAGGTGTCAGTTCTTCAGTCTTCCTCATTCATTGTCCAGCTTTTGCATGCATATGATGAGATTGAAAATACCATGGCTTGGGTCAGGTGCACCTTAGCCTTCAAGGTGACATTTTTGCTTTTCAACACTTTAAAGAGGTTTGTTTGCAGTGGATCTGCCCAAATCAACGCATCTTTTGATTTCTTGACTGCTGCTTCCATGGGTGTTGATTGTGGATCAAGTAAAATGAAATCCTCAACAACTTCAATGTTTTCTCCTTTTATCATGGTGTTGTATATTGGTCCAACTGTGAGGATTTTTGTTTTCTTTATGTTGAGCTGTAATCCATACTGAAGGATGTGGTCTTTGATTTTCGTCTGTAAGGGCTTCAAGTCCTCTTCACTTTGAGCAAGCAAGTCTGTGTCATCTGCAAAAGGAGGTTGTTAATGAGTTTTCTTCAAACCTGATCCCCAATCCTTCTTCATATAGTCTAGCTTCTGGGATTATTTGCTCAGCATACAGATTGAATAGAGATGGTAAAAGGATACAACCCTGACGCACAACTTTCCTGACTTTAAACCACGCATCATCCCCTTGTTCTATCCAAACAACTGCCTCTTGATCTATGTACATGTTCCTCATGACGAATGTTACCAAGAATATGTAAAATTTACCATCTTAAGAAAATATTCCTCCTTTAACCTACGGAGTTTATTTTATATTTTACCTTTTATCCCCAAGAACAACTGAATTTTGGAGGAAAAAACTAGATAAAATTTACAAAGTTGACCAAAACACTAGACCTAGAAAAGGGAGGGTCAAACAATCCTTCATACTTAGCCTCTATTTTACATCATCTCAGTTATCTCAGGAGGAACATCCTAGACTTTTTCCCCAGACAAAACTCAAGGTGACTTTTTGCTGCAAGTTATTATATTTTAATCTTCAGATTGGATGTTTGAACTGAACACAGTCTTAAAAAAAATCTAATAAAATCCATATACAGTGTTTAAAAGGATTGATAAAAAAGTTCATGTTTATGTGAAGCTGAAGGAGGCCAACAGAATTGTGCTTCAGTTTGCTAAAATATATACGTACAAAGCAATGACAATCAGATGTACTTTTCCTACAAAAAGGTTATTTATTTACTAGTTTACGCTCATGAGGAAAAGTCCTAAATTCAAAACTATCAATAGTACCATTTACATTAATAGATTTATACCGTGCTCTTAGATTAATTTTTAACCACATTTTCTGTCAAATTTTATGCTGCAACTGATGACCGAGTTGCAGTATTGAATAACTGCCACTCAAACGCCTTAACAGAGAACAAAATATTCATATTATAAGTACAAAATTTGTCAATACGGTACCGCAAGGTGTTAATGGAGAGAACCAAGAAAAATCATCATCATTTTTAAATATATCTGAAAGATCCCTGTAGAGAATACTCAGAGAGATAGAAATCTCTTAATATAAGTACAATCAGCAGCAGTGTATTCATATTGTGACCTTATCAACTCATGAAAGATAGAGGATCCAAGGCACTGGAGAAGATTCAATTTCAATTTATAAAACAAATATTAGCCTATAAGAGCTTGGTGCAAACCAAACTGATAGGGAACAAACCTCAAATAGTTCTCTTAAAAGAAGCGAATGTAAAAGGAAGAAGTGAAGCAACAAAAGTTGACAATTCGTCATCTGGCAATTTAGTGTGTTAAGAATTCGTATTCTTTTCCTTGAAAAAAAGATGCCTATAAGAAGTAATAATTGTGGAAGCATGAGAGTTTAGCGCAATAAACTAAACAAAATGCTTTAAATTCAAAATGTAATTTACCCCAAAGAATTTAAGATTAAAAATGAAATACAACTCAGAATACACATATTTATACTTATCTCTTGTAGAGCACATGCTTCCATCTAAGCTATGCAAAGATTTGCCATTTGCCATGTTTTCACAGATTAAATATTGTGAAATGCTCCAGAGCACAGTTCATAGCTCCTTTCAAGATAAAACTGACAAAAACTCTGTTTTTAAACATCCTTGTTATTTGACACTTTAGTGGTGCTAAATCATACAGTCTATCCCATTCCACTCCAATAGTGTGATGTTAGCAGATTGAATATTAATTTGATTGATAGCAAAACATCTAATTCAATTGCATGTCTTTTTAATTCAATGAAGTAATAGAATGGCTAAATTTATGAACGTGAGAGGGATATCAAAGTCCTGAATGTTCTTTTCACCTCATCTTTTCCTCTACTATATACAACTATGTGTTTATATCATTTTGCTTTTTTCCAAAGAGTCCTTATAAGAAAAAAACAATAGTTATAAATAAATTTAATACATAGTGCACCTTTTGTATAATTTTAACCTTTCTTCCTGTCTCTTGTACATTTCAAATTTGGGGATCTGTCTTAAGGGTCAGGGCATGATCCTTGAGGTAAACTGCACTGCAAAATTATTATAAATTCATGCATTGCTACCACAAGAGGGCAAACATGACAAACTCTATAGGATGTTTGTTTATGCTTATTTTAATAGTTTTGTAACTCGTCATTTTTACGTACAAATTATTTCTGCTTGGCCTATTCAGAGTGACACATAAAATATATACACTATTCCAAAAACCAAAATAATTTTTACATTTATCATTTCATGGGCTTACACCTAACAAATCCACATAAAACACCAAGTATCCAACAACGTAGGGCACATAACTTAGTTCAATAAGGTATCGCTTTGCTTAGATGTTGTATGGGTGAATATTTTGCTGAGATTTTTATTTTTTGAAATGATCCCTTCTTCTTAATCGTTCTTTAGATTACAATTATTGCGGGCAAGCTGTACGTGTTAGAACTTGCCCACAGGTACTTTCTGAGAGCAATCTCAGCTTTATGCATAGGAAGTCCTCCACGCAGGTGTAGAAAGGATTCTGAAGTCTCAGCGGATTCTTGAAGTAGCTACAGAAGAAGTCCACCTGGCGCTTGCCTGGCCTTCTTCCCTGCTCAGCTTCCTCTGTCTGGGTTACATGATCTCTCTAACTTTCAGATTACTTGTCTAAAAATGAAAGTACGACTAGTACTTATCTCAAATGATTATGTTGATTAAATATTCTCAATAAATAGGAGCTATTTTTGTCAATGCACAGTAACGGTAAAGGCCTAAGAAACCTTTTCGTAAAGACACTTGCTTTACCTAACTTGATTTTAATATTTCCCAATTTTATTGGAGCCTGTTACTACTATCCTGTTTATTTAGGAAACACAAAATATAGACTATATGACAACTGTGCTGCTTGTTCGTGTTGTTTTGTGTGCGCATCGGCACACATGCACACATGTGTATTGTCATTTGACATTAAACCACTGGCAAAGTTAAAGAATCTTTTTTAAAACAACCATATGAGAATTCCTGTTTTAGAAACTGCAGAGTTTCATTTGGTGACGTTGTCCACAAAATCACACACTGTGTCCTCCTTACAGGAACCCTCCGCATCAATTCTTCTTTACTCTCAGGACCGGGAAGAATGATGGTCTTCTCATGAGGTGATTTGTTTTTAATTGGTTTTTAACGAACTACACACTCCAGGCAAAATAATTAAAAATGTAAGTAGCAAAATCTTTTTGTAACGGTACCTTTAGCAGCCACACCACCCAGAATCAAAATAACATTTTACTGCTAGTTTCCAGCAGAGTCCCTGGCAAATGGTAAGAAACCAATAAATGCTTTTCTAATGAATGACTAAGAACATTTAACTATTACTGTATTAATCTTCAACTAGATAATTATTTTCATAATTATAACACAAACCCTCTAAGAGCGAATTATTTATATTATTTAAGAGTAACAGATTGGATGATCTATGGAAATCCACTCTCCACCCCACTTCTCCACCACCTGACTTCTTCCTAAAAGACTGTTGGTTTTGTTCAGGTTTCCACACAGATGTTGGACTGTCTCTAGTTTCAGGGAGTTAATCCTGATTGGTCTAAGCCAATCGGAAGGTGCATTCTGCTAGCCAAGAAATCATTGTGTGAGATTCTAGCCAGTGGTATGCAGGCGGAAACTTATTGGGGAAAATTTGGGGAAGATTTCTTCACTCTTCAAAATTAAAATACTAGAGAGTTTTATCTCTTCTGATGGTGGTCATTAGCATACCTGGGTTTGGTGTCAGAAAAACCAATTAATAGGGGGAAAAAACAGTAAAGCAGAGATATGGAAAATAAGGAAGTCATGAATTTTCTTATCGAGTCACCAAATTAACCAACCCTGGAGTCGTTCTTTCCTATCCTTCCCTGAGCTTTTTGTTAAGTGAATATTAGTAAAATTTCAAATTAAGTTGAATAAGGCAATTTCAATTTCAATTTTCAGTAACTTGCAGCCAAAGCATACTCATCTAGTTCCCAACACTTTTACTCAGAATTTTTAATTACCTAGTCTAATTATGTTAGATGTAAGTATTTAATATAACTAGATTTTTATTTCCTTTATTTTATAGATAAACATCTCTGATTCAGTGGCATTTGTTTATTGAGTTTATCTTGTCTATGTTGCAAAGTGTTAGTGTGAATAAAAATGCTCCATTTTTGGACATAAACATTTATTAAACTTAAACTTCCACAATAAATAAATGTACTGTGACTTAACAAATTATGCAAACTTTCCTTGACACATTTCCACTATTCTGAACTCATGATTTTTTTTCCTTAAACTTATATGCAAAGTACCGAACATTTAGTCCCACATGTTAGTGAAAATTCTGAAATGTTTCTTGAATTTTTGCTAAAATATGGACTATTTCAGATATTTATTGAAATAATTGAGACATTCTTTATAAATATTTTTAATTGCACATTTTTAAAGTAATTCAACCTGGGCCTTGAAATATTCTGCCCTTACAATGATATTTCTATTGAGATAATTGATCATGTAGAATTTAATGCAATGGACATAGCACTTGCATTTCTCTTTTTCTCTTTCTGTTATCTGCGAGGCTCAGTATTTTGGGTTTGAACATCCTGCTAAAACCTGTTCTTACTTTCCTGTGTGTGAATTATGCTGTAGAAAATAGAGCCCATTTTCTTCTGGAGAAAAAATAAGCCAGGGACAATGAATTCTCTCCTTATGTTGAAATGTATCCCTCCCTTAAGAGAAATATATCATAATCACATATTGAATAGAATGACACCTAAAATAAAATTTCTACTGGTTATGTCTGAAAAAAATCACTGAACAGAAAATTCTAAACTGCTAGCATTTAATTCAATTGTGAAGTAATTAATTTTTCATCCAACATTTCTTCTTCTTTCCAGTATTTTCTATTATGGGAGTCAGACGAATATCAATAAACAATAAAACTTGTTAATGTGACTTCCTTTTATTTTCCAGTTTCACACATATATAGACTATTGATCAAAAATCCTGGTTGCAAAGCAGATAAACTGTCTTCAAATAAAGATGGATGAAAACTTAGCAGTCAAGTAATAATGGAAATTAGTAACTCAGTTGACAAATAAAATAATAAAAAGTTCATTCATCTTTAGGATATTATGTGATTTTTGCTATGTATGTTTATATGTATTTATTTTCTTATTTCCAGTCATAAAACCAAAACCAAATCCACTGCTGTCCAGTCGATTCTGACTCACACAGAGTCTATAAAAATTGGTCAGGTACTCTAGGATGCAATCTTGAATGTTCTTGTAGAATCTATGCCATACAAAAATGATAGCATTTTTTTGTAATAAGTCATGGAAAATCCATAAAAATTCATTCATGAGAATGTTTTAACCATAGTTTTTTGAAGTTGAAACTTCTGGAGGTGTACAAACAGACTTTGTTTCCCAAGTTGTCTTCCAAAAGTCATTAATAGCATATACAATGTAAAAAAATACTGCATAGCAAAAGGATCTGTGGTCAAAATTCAGGTAATGGTTAGCCTAAACAAACTTAAGCTATAGTATTACTAATACAAACTTTTCTAAGCCTTTAAATTGATAATGTTTATTGTGTATATTTAGGAGGTGATACATGTACTGTTTCTCATACTTGTTTCACCATGAAATTCTGGTGTGTGTGTATGTGTGGATATACATATATATTTCGTGTTTGGTTACCCAAAAAAAAAAAAAAATCCACTGCAGTCGAGTTGATTTCGACTAATAGGGACCCTATAGGACAGAGTAGAACTACCCCATAGAGTTTCCAAGGAGCGCCCGGTGGATTCGAACTGCCAACCTTTTTGTTGGCAACCATAGCTCTTAACCACTTCATCACCAGGGTTTCTGTGTTTATTTAAGCATCTATTAACATGTTGCAGAATATCAGGCAGAATACAACTTAAGATAGTAGTTCAAGAAAAATTTCAGGATGAATTGTTTATTTTATTCTCTATCTTTGGGGAAACCTGGCTTAGTTAAATAACCATCTATTTGTGCCTAGGTATTTTTATTTATTTAAATATTGCTACAAGGTATCATCATGTAAAATAACTTATCAATGTTTAACAACTTTTTGTCCTTATTGAGCTTTTATGTGGCTTTAGTCTGATAAATTTAGGAAGCCTTTGAACTATGCACATATTTCAGTGCATTTTCCTAGCATTTTAGAGAAATCTCTTTAGTGTGTTGAGACATTTACAAGTTATACTTTAAAATAGTAAAATAATTAAGAATATTTCTAAAAATAAATATTTTGTTCATTTATACTTGTAGATTTGGGTTTAGGGTACTGAACCTATGGAAAAACAACCCTGCTAATACAGCAACAATGCGTGTGTCAGTTTATCGTACTGTGGGGGCTTGTGTGTTGCTGTGATACTGGAAGTTTTGCCACTGGTATTCCATACCAGCAGGGTCACCCATTGCAGACAGGTTTCAGCTGAGCTTCCAGACTAAGACAGACTAGGAAGAAGGACCTGGTGGTCTACTTCTGTAAAGAGTTAGCCAGCGAAAACCTTACAAATATCAGCAGGACATTGTCTGATATAGTGCCAAAGATGAGCCGCTTAGGTTGGAAGGCACTCAAAATTTGACTGTGGAAGAGCTGCCTCCTCAAAGTAGAGTCAACCTTAATGACATGGATGGAGTCAAGCTTTTGGGACCTTCATTTGCTGATGTGGCACGACTGAAAATGAAAGGAAACAACTGCAAGAATCCATTAGTAATTTGAACCTGGAATGTATGAAGTGTGAATGTAGGAAAATTGGATATTATCAAAAATAAGATGCAATGCATAAACATTGATATCCTAGGCACTAGTGAGCTGAAATGGACTTGTATCTGTCATTTTGAATTGGAGAATTACATGGTCTACTATGCCAGAAATGACAACTTAAAGAGAAAAGGTGTTGCATTCATCTTCAAAAAGAACATCTCAAGATCTATCCTGAAGTACAACACTGTCATTGATAGGGTAATATCCATATGACTACAAGGAAGACCAGTTAGCACAACTATTATTCAAATTGACAAACCACCCACTAAGGCCAAAGATAAAGAAGAGACTTTTACCAACTTCTGTAGTCTGAAATTGATTGGACACACAATCAGGATGCACTGATAATTACTGGCAATTGGAATTTGAAAGTTGGAAACAAAGAAGAAGGGTCGAAGGATCAGTAATTGGAAAATATGGCCTTGGTGATAGAAACAATGCCAGAGATCACATGGTTGAATTTTGCAAGACCAACAACTTCTTCATTGCAAGTACCTTTTCTCACCAACATAAACAGTGACTATACACATGGACCTCGCCAGATGTAATACACAGGAATCAAATCAACTACATCTGTGGAAAGAGACAATAGAAAAGCTCAATACCATCAGCCAGAACAAGGCCAAGGGCTGACTGTGGATCAGACCATCAATTACTCATATGCAAGTTAAAGTTGAAACTGAAGAAAATTAGAATAAGTCGAAGGAAGCCAAGGCATGACCTTAAGTATATCCCACCTGAAATTAGAGATCATCTCAAGAATAGATTTGATGTGTTGAACACTAATGACCAAAGATCAGGCAAGTTGTGGAATGACATCAAGGCCATCATACATGAAGAAAGCAAAAGGTCATTAAAAAGACAGCAGAGGAAGCAAAGACCTAAAGGAATGTCAGAAGAGACTCACGCTTGCTCTTGAACATGAAGTAGCTAAAGCAATAGGAAAAAATGATGAAGTAAAAGAGCTGAACAGAAGACTTCAAATGGCAGCTTGAAAAGACAAAGTGAAGTGTTATGATGACATGTGCACAGACCTGGAGATAGAAAACCAAAAGGGAAGAACATGCTCAGCATTTCTGAAGCTGAAAGAACTGAAGAAAATATTCTGGCTTCGAGTTACAATACTGAAGGGTCCTACCGGGAAAATATTAAACGTGGCAGGAAGCATCAAAAGAAGGTGGCAGGAATATGCGGAGTCACTATACCAAAAAGAATTGATCAATGTCCAACCATTTTAGGAGGTAGCATATGATCACTAACTGATGGTACTGAAGGAAGAAATCCAAGCTACACTGAAGGCACTGATGAAGAGCAAGACTCTGGGAATTGACGGGATACCAATTGAGATGTTTCAACAATCCAATGCAGCACTCGGATGAAGTGCTCACTTGTCTATGCCAAGAAATTTGGAAGACAGCTACTTGGCCAACCATATTTATGCCTATTCCCAAGAAAGGTGATCCAACTGAATGCAGAAATTATTGAACAATATCATTAATATCACATGCAAGCAAATTTTTGCTGAAGATCATTCAAAGTGGCTGCAGCAGTATATAGACAGGAAACTGCCAGAAATTCAAGCTGAATTTAGAAGAGGATGTGGAACTAGGGATATCATTGCTGATGCCAGATGGATCTTGGCTGAAAGCAGAGAATATAAGAAAGATGTTTTCCTGTGTTTTATTCACTATGCTAAGGCATTCAACTGTGTGGACCATAACAAATTATGGATTATATTGTGGAGAATGGGAATTCTGGAACACTTAATTGTGCTCATCAGGAATCTGTGCATGGATCAAGAGGCAGTAGTGTGAACAGAACAAGGGGATACTGCATGATTTAAAGCCAGGAAAGGTGTTCATCTGGGTTGCATCCTTTCATCATACCTATTCAATCTTTATTGAGCAAATAATCAAAGAAGCTGGACTATTTGAAGAAGAATGGGGCATCAGGATTGGAAGAAAACTCATTAAAAACTTCAGTTATGCAGATGACACAACCTTGCTTGCTGAAAGTAAAGAGGACTTGAAACACTTACTGATGAAAATCAAAGGCCACAGCCTTCAGTATGGATTACGGTTCAACTTAAAGAAAACAAAAATCCTCTCAACTGGACTAATAAGCAACATCATGATGAGCAGAGAAAAGATTGAGGTTGTGAAGGATTTCATTTTACTTAGATCCACAATCAACACCCATGAAAGCAGCAGTCAAGATATCAAAAGACGCATTGATTTGGGCAAAGCTACTGCAAAAGACCTCTGTAAAGTGTTGAAAAGCAAAGATGTTACCTTGAGGACTAAGGTGGTCCTGACCCAAGCCGTGGTGTTTTCAGCCACCTCATATGCATGCGAAAGCAGGACAATGAATAAGGAAGACCAAAGAAGAATTGACGTCTTTGAATTGTGGTGCTGGCGAAGAGAATTGGACTGCCAAAAGAACGAACAAATCTGTCTTGGAAGAAATACAACCAGAAAGCTCCTTAGAAGCAAAGATGGAGAGACTACGTCTCAAATATTTTGCACATGTTATCAGGAGGAATCAGTCACCGGAGAAGAACATCATGCTTGGTAAAGTAGAGGGTCAGCAAAAGAGAGGAAGACTCTCAACAAGATGGATTGACACAGTGGCTGCAACAATGAGCTCAAGCATAGCAACAATTGTGAGGATGGCGCAGGATTGGGCAGTGTTTCATTCTGTTGTGCATAGGGTCACTACGAGTTGAAATCGACTCAATGGCACCTAACAAAAAAACAATAGAGCAACAAATATTTCTGGCCCTTTGTACCCAACCAATCCCTAGAGGCTTTAATCAAGCCCCATTCCCTTCTGCCAGCCATACATCTTTTGCTAGGTGAGAGATATTTTTTCACTTTAAATAAAATATACTCTAAACAAAATATGTCTAATTTATATTTAACAAAGTCATCTATTTTCTTTTATTCTTTATATTAGTTTCCTAGGGCTGCTATAGAGAATCACAAACTTGGCAACTTAAAGCAACAGACATTTCTTGGTTCTGGGGGCTGGAAGTCTGAAATCAAGATATTGTTTGGGCCATGCTCCCTCTGAAAGCTGTATGGAAGAGCCTGTTCCATGCCTTTCTCTTAGCAGCTGGTGTTGCTGGCAATTCTTGGCACTTCCTGCAAATGCATCACATCAGTCTCTGCCTCTGTTGTCACATGATGTCCTATCTTGCCCTTGTGTCTTTTTTTCTCCTCTTCTTATAAGGACACCAGTCATATTGGATTAGAGGCTGGCCTAATGACCTCATCTTAACTTGATCTTATCTGCAAAGACCCTATTTCCAAACAAGGTCACATTCAGGGTAGCAGCATTAAGCACTTCAATATATCTTTTTTGAGAACTGCATTCAGCCTATAACCATTCTGTTATTTGTGTTTTAACCATGCATGTCCTTGATGGAAGGGCACTTCTTAATTTTCTGCAAAGGACTAACTCTATTGGAAACATGTTTTCTCCCTCCAGAAAACTTTAGTTTGCTCATTTGTATTGCAAAATTAGCTAGTTTGTGGTCTCTTTCCCTGGATCAACACATTCCACTAGTCTGTTAGGAAAATTCCTTAATACACTGAGCTTGCCTTTTCTTTTTAACCTTAGCAATTAGCTTAAAACGTTTTTGGAACATGATCAACCATAATAACATTAGGAAACAGTAAAATCATGACATTTGTCATCAGAAGTTCTGGTTTGAAAACTTTCTCCACCATTAATATCTCAGTGACCTTGAGTAGACATCACATTATAACTCTTGGTTTTGTTTCCTTTTATGTAAAATTGGAATTATATTTATGTGTGAAGTCTAGGCCTATTTGGAACTTGCAAACTTGTAAAAGCCTTATTAAGGATGACGGGATATTTCCAGAAAGTAACTGGCTAAGGAGGAACAAAGCTGAGCCCTTCTCCTTGATTATTTATGCAGGGTGTTATGGATTGAATTATGTCCCTCCAAAATATGTCTTGGAATCCTAATCCTTATACATGTGGATGTAATCCTATTTGGAAAATTTTTTTTTTGTGTTAATAAGGCCATATTAGTGTAGAGTATGTTCTAAACCTAGTAACTGCTGAGTTATACAAGGAGCAGCATAGACCCAGAGGCAAGCAAGCTGACACAGTAGGAAGACAGACACTATCTGAAGACAATGGAGGCAGATGTGTCTACAAGCCCTGGAACTCTAAGGACTGCCGGATACTAGAAGCTGAAATAGATAAGAAAACACCTCTCCCTAGAGCTCAGAACCCTTAATTCAGACTTTTATCTTGCCTCCTGATTTGTGAGAAAATTGATTACTGTTCTTTAAAAGCACCCACCTGTGGTATTTCTGTTACAGCATCACTTGTTAACTAAGACACAGAGGAAGCAGCAGTGAGAGCAAAACCTTCTGGAACAGTCATGTGATGGATGCATATCTAAGGGAAAGTTTTCATTAAAAAAGTTAAGTTGAGGTATATGCTAATTCTTGGCTAAAATAGAATGAGCTGTGTACTTGTTCATTTATTTTTTTCTCAGCCCACAAAATTCTCTCTTGTCTCTTCTGGTCAAGGCTCTCCATGATTTGACTCTAACCTCCTTAACTCTCTCTTCTTACCAGAGTATTTTCTCATTTTATCATTGTTCTTTTTTTTCCCCAGGGTCTTAAGATATTATTATTAAGCTTTATTGAAAGCTTTTGTTTTACATGCTACTTGTACTAGGTGAACTCACACAGTAGCCTTTAGAGATAAATGTTAGGAGGACTAAACTACATGGGTAAAGACAAGAAGGTAGTTACCAGAGAGTGACCAAAATCTGTCCTGTGGGTCTGTCTGTCATATCTAAGGAGTCAGAATGGAACAGGTATGCCCAAGGTATGGGCTAAGATTGGACATGAAAAGAAAAGAGTATTCCCAACTACTTAAGACCAAAAGGTCAATAATTACTCTAAAGCAAGTATGAGAAGAAAGGGGGCAGGGAATCTAGAGTACTGGAAACAGAACAAGAAGAACACCATTAAAGAGAATGTCGATGCATGTTGAAAAATGTGATTCATGTCACTTAACAATTTATGTAGAAATTGTCAAATGGGAACCTAATTTGCTGTGTAAGCTTTCACTGTAAAAATAATCAAATATACACTTTTTAAAAAGCACTTTCAGATGAGCCAGAACTGATGAAATTGACCACTATCAGGTCTTCAATAAAGAGAATTCTAATGCATTTACAATATATGAGTTAAACCAAACTCAGAAAGAGCTGAGGTACAACAAAAAATGATAAAGAAATTGGGTAATATACAAGCCAACTTAAACAGGCATTGAACATGTAAAATAATGGTAATAATGATAAATTTTGTTATTAAAATATAAGACATTAAAAATTAAAACATAAGACAAGAATAAAATGCTAGAATCCAAAAAAGAAATATTTTGTATTACAAAGAGAAAAAAAAAAAGAGAGAGAGGGAAAAGTAAATGCTGTCCCAGCATGTTAGGACAAAGATTACAAGTCAAAGGATCTGTCACATGTTATCTAAAATGTATTCAACAAATACTCATTCAGTACCTATTATGTGCTGGACATAGCCTACTTCAGGAAATACTCGAGGTTCAATGATAAAAAATAAATAAATAAATAATTGATTACTAATGATTTCCAAGGAGTATTTTAACAGTATAAAATGAAAAAAATATATACGCAAATGTGGGTAGTTTCG
This sequence comes from Loxodonta africana, assembly GCF_030014295.1. Taxonomy (NCBI): domain Eukaryota; kingdom Metazoa; phylum Chordata; class Mammalia; order Proboscidea; family Elephantidae; genus Loxodonta; species Loxodonta africana. Next base: position 77,782,029 of record NC_087345.1, on the reverse strand, counting down.
AGTGTTTTATATAAAGAAAATGAAGTTTTCATCTGGTGGCTTTTATATTTTTTCTTTAAAATAGAAGTCAAGGTTGCTTGCTGAGGGTAAGTGAGTGAAGTTAGTCTTATGTTTGAACAAATAGTAGAGAAAGTTGAAGATTGTTTTGGGAAATATGAAAATCAGTGATCAGAGAAATATTGTAGGATTACCAGACAATATCGAGGGCTCACTCAAAGTTGTTGTTTCTGCATTCATAATGGAATTAATATGCTGTCTAATGAGACATTTTACAGTGGTGTTAGTATGTTCAGGGCTTGGACAAAACAGATGGCTAGATTCATTTAGGATAGAGGTTTTGGCAGATGTGTTCAATTAAAAAATAAGGCAAAGAAGCTTAGTTTTGTAAGAGGGTTACTGAAATAATATGCCATGAAATCTAAGTAGGATAAAAAGCAAAGGGCTCATCAAAATAGGTGGTAGCTATTTTGTTGAAAAACAAAAGTAAATAAGCAAATTGAAAAAAGAGTAGGTGATATTCATTGAAATGTTTGATTACTAGTTTTATAATTGTTACATGTGTCGATAAGAGCCAACATATGATGATAAGAGTAGCTAAAATAGAGGAAGAGAGGTCATTGAAAGTGAGTAATATAATAGCTGAGACAGGTCATTCATGAGGACATTTAACTCACCAGGGCAATGGCTGGATGTGAAGGTGGAGGAATTCTGTAAATCATGCTATCAAATTGCCAACAAATGAGAGGGAGAGACATGAAAGTTGTAAATAAGGGCAGCAAGGAAGGTAAGAGGAATCTGTAGCTGAATACCATAAACATCAAAGGCCTTTTTTGTTGTGGTAAATATATATTCAAAAATATATATTTTCAACATTCTTTACATGTATGATTCAATGACATTAATTGCATTCATCATGTAATTACCACAATCTGTTTCTAAATTTTTTCATCTCCCTCAACAAACACTTTTTAAAATAAGAAGGTAGAGAAGTAATGATTGTCACTTGTAACCTGGAGGCTTTGGGCAGGTTTCCTAATCTTTGGTGACAGGGTGAAGGGATAAGGATCGCACATCCAGGCCCGAAGATGGTGAGGAATAAGAACATCAGCAGCTTGAGAATACTCCAGAGAAAATGTGGTATAGTGGGTCAAGCCATTCCACTTAATTCATTTAAGATGAGGGGGGATCTTAAGGGTATATAGAAATCTTTACTAGGAGTTCTGGCATTTCTATAGGAGATGACTTGGCCAGGTCAATGAAGTATTCCCTTTCAGGTGCAGAAAAGGATCAACGTGCAGAAAAGAGTAAGGCATGGAGAAGGCAATGGCTCCTAGTCCAGGTGTTGAATGGTGGAAACTGTGATATGGATGGATGTAGTCACAACAGTTATCTTAAAGACGGAGTGCTGCATATACCAGCTTCATGGACATTTATCAGTTCAGCTGATGAAACTTCATAAACTAACTGAGAGGATTAAATAAGATTATTTATACAAAAAAAGATTATTTATACAAAAGTGATTATAAAATAGAAAGTAAAATATAATGTCCATTATTACTGAAACATACAAATCAAATTTTATAAAACAATTTAGAAATCAGTTAAGATCTTTTTCTCTCTTATGAAACTATAAGCATTAATCCCATTATCACTCTTGTTGTTAGGTGTCGTGGAGTCAATTTTGACTTGTAGTGACCCCACGTGATAGAACACAATTGCCCCATAGGGTTTTCTAGGGTGCAACCTTTACAGGAGCAGATCCCCTGGTCTTTTCTCCCACAGAGCCACTGGGTGGGTTCAAACCACTGACCTTTCAGTTAGCAGCCAAGTGCTCAACTGTTATGCCACCAGCACTCTTCTGTTATCACTAGTTATTAATAACAATAAAAAAGAGCACATGAAGATGTAATGTATATAAGGTCTAAGATTGATCTAATTCTGTTCTCTTTAAGGTGAAATTTCACCATTCTAAGTTCGTCATGATGTGGCTTGAATTTATAAGGTACTTGATTTTCAAGTTTCCTTTTTTCAGTTTCTTCTGATTCTAATGTTTGCTAATCCTGTTTACAGTCCCATCTGGCATTTTTAGTTGGAACACAAAAACCCATATAGCAGAACTATTTTAAATGCCAAATTAAGCATAATTCTAGAGCTATGAATAATCAAAAAACATATTATTTAAAGGCTTCCTTCAAATACTGACCTTTTATTTGTTCTATGGATAGTATCCATCATCTATTAATTCTCTCCTTTACACTAGGTATTTTATGTCTATTACTTCTAATCTTTAAAGAAGCTATAGTAATAGGTTTTATAAATCTCACTTTAGTGGTGAGAAAAATTTAGTCTAGTAAAGATTAGGAAATCTGCCCAAAGTCTCCAGGTTACAAGTGACAATTGCCCTACATTTAAATCTGAATATGTGTGGTTCCAAAGTGCATGCTCTTTAATATCATGTTACCTCTACTTACTGCAAACACCTTTTCTGATGGGATATGATTTGAAGGGTCCAGGAAAAGGCTCTAGCTCCCTAAACACTTCTACAGGCTTATGGGAAGGAGTTCTGAATTTCCACCAACAGAGAGTCAATCATTTATGCTACCATCATGAATTTTCTATCAAATAACTCCTAGAAAATTTAAAATACAAGATGGAAGTCATTCACGCTTTAATATAAATTTGCTTATCAGATCTCTTTCCTTCTGAAAACAGTGTGCAGAGACCATAGATGGATGTTTGATGTAGGAAGAGACTTGGGTTTAAAACAAAAAAGTAACTGTGAAGTCTGCATCTTTCCCAAGTTGGGTGGCAATTGGTGGGACATCAGAATGAAAATACTGGGCTGTACAAAAGTTCTTGGTATTGAAGGACACAAGAATTTAGAGAGAAAATCAGAAATTATATATAAAAAATGATTTATAAACAAAGCACTTTCTTCACAATTAGATTTATTTTTTTCAAACTTTAAAATTAACACAGCATGCACATCCAGGGTAGAATTTTTCTTTTCTGCCTCCAAAAGACAATAAAATTATTACAAATCACGTTATTGTCATTGTTAGCTGCCATCAAGTCCTCCCAACTCATAGAGGCCCCATGCACAATGGCATAGGACTGTTGTGATCCACAGGGTTTGCATTTGCTGATTTTTCAGAAGCCGATCACAGGCCTTTCTTTCTAGTCTTTCTTAGTCTGGAGGATCCACTGAAACCTGCTCAGCATCATAGCGGCACATAAGCCTCCACTGAGAGAGGAGTGGTGGCTGTACTTAAGATGCATTGGCCGAGAATTGAACCCGGGTCTCCTGCATGGAAGGCAAGAATTCTACCACTGAACCACCACTGCCCCCACAAATCATAATAGATTTTTGATCTATTGAAGATAACAAGCTGATCTTCAATTTCGTCTGTGTTTCTGTGGACAACTATCTTTCCAATTACTTCCCTTTATGATGAGCAAATTTAGAATTATTGATTTTTTACAATAGGAAATGATTTTCTAGTCACTGATAACAGGTATTAACATGACGAGATGGCTTTCGTTTCCATTTTTCATTCCATTGTCCCTGTTTCTACGTCTATGTGTTTCCTTTGGATGTGAGCTTACTGCCTAGTATGCATACACCTAAAACCAGGTGCCCTCAGGGCTGAAATAGATTGTTAATTTTCGAGAAAAGAAGTAAGATAAGTGATGTCTGTGTTATTATTTTTATTAAACTACCCAGAATTGTTATTAGTTCACTGAACATTTGTGGGACTGCTAATTTGTAGAAATTAAGTAACTTGGTTAAGTATAATATCTATGTGAGAATGTTACATATTGTTGTTGCTAGGTACCGTTGAGTTGGTTCCAACTCTTTTCGACCCTATAGGACGGAGTGAAACTGCCGCATAGGGTTTCAAAGGAGCGACTGTTGGATTTGAACAGCTGACCTTTTGGTTAGCAGCCGAGCTCGTAACCACTGCACCACCAGGGCTCAAGTCCGCCCAGAGGCACCTTGGAAGAAAAGCCTGGTGATCTTCTCACAAAAAATCAGCCATTGAAAACTTTATGGAGCACAGTTCTACTCTGACACACATGGGCTTGTCATGAGTCAGAATTGGCTTGATGACAACTGATTTGTTAACCATGTCTATTTAAGTCAAACCATTTCCCTAAAAAAGGCCATAAATAACAGATAAATAAAACTTAAAAATAAAAACAATGATCACTAAATAAAATGATCATACACAAATAAATGATTCTAAGGCTCCTATACTTTCCTAGTTGGAGGGGTTTCTTTGGACAAGTTATTTAGCTTTCACTTCACAAGGTTGTTGTGAGGATTGCATTAGATAATCTATCATCTAATAAATTATTTAGTAAAGTATGTTGTGAGGATTACACTAGATGATAGTTTATAATAGATAATAGAGAAAAGTATTTAGCAAGAGTTTGGAGTATGATAAGCACTTAGCCGTAGCTTAAAAAAAATTTAGAGTCTACGTGTGTTTTCCTTAAGGAGCAGGGGAAGCATCTACCTCAAAGAAATACAATAAAGGACAGGAGCACTAAGAACACATTATCTAGGAGTATCATATCTGACCTGTGAACTCTATCATGTTAATTCTTTGACCCTTATTCTTATCGATCTAATTGAACCTCAGCCAAGCCCTCCACTATTTCATACTTTGTTTTGGCACTAACTTACTTGAATCAATCGTGGTCACACTTTGCTAGAAAGTTCTAGTCTCTTTCTGTCTCAGTGTGCACACTGGTGGCTCAAACTCAGATTCTCTTGCATCTGTGCACAACATAGGACTTTTTTAATACCATTAGCTGAATAGTCCGTCACATTTTGTTTTTAAAATCTGTCATATTTAGATAGACATCTCAGATATGAAGATGTTTCATAGGTCCCACCTTCCCTTTTATTTTTTCTCTGGTTAAGAAATCCAAATACTGGCTTTTTCATTTGTATGCTCATCAGTTTCCTGTTTAGCCAGGAAAATAAAGGGCTTGGGAAATACGCAGAAATTGTGAAAGTTGTTTGCATTCCACCGAAATATTTCTTTAGCTGAAGGGGATCAAATCAATAAAATATGATGAAACCGTATGCTCATTATTTCAAAGGAGAGCAGCTGCTTCAGGGAATATTGGGAGATTTATTAATCCTACCACTAACTCTCATTAAGGCTAGATATCTCCAAACCTGATTTCCTAAATAGAATATTGCACCTCAGTAGGAAATGCACACTTGTGGAATTTGTACCAATATCCTGGTTGGTGTTTTTCCATGATTACTTTTATGGTAGAGAAAGCAATATGCAATCTGAAATTATTAAATAATCAGATACAATTCATTCTATGGAAAAAGTTGAGAGCATACTGATGGCTTTGAAATGCCATAGAGGAATGAGTCTTGGCAAAGATGAATACTTACTGCTCCAGGCCATGTGTGCATTTAATTGAGTTTGCAACTTTCCAGGCAAGATACCAAATTGATAGTTTACCGTCTGGTAACAGAGGAGATGTGTTCGCTTTCCTTGCTCTCACCAATTATAAATGGAAAAGAACAGTCCCGTTTGTTCTTTGGAAGACTTCCCTCCAAGTATAAAATCAAGGTAACAAGTAGATCATGTCATATAACCAAAGCATTTGTTTTAAATTTTTTATTAATTGGGTTTAGACTTATATCAATTTTATATATCCAAAGGAGTTCTAAATAGTGAAAAACCCTTGCCCAAATAGTTAACTCCAATTATCATACTAAAAAAAAATATAAATAACAGAAAGGGAACATTTAATCTAACCACCTATGTCCTGTTCTTTACAGCAAAAAATAAAAATCAAAGCAAACAAACAAAAAACTCTAGGAGATAATTTCAGAATCTCTGGAGACTCTACCAGGGAATGTTTTATATAACAAGAACTTAAGACAAATTTTCAGAAACCCTGGTAGTGTAGCCGTTAAGAGCTACAGCTGTTAACCAAAAGGTCAGCAGTTTGAATCCACAGGGTGCTTCTTGGAAACTCTATGGGGCAGTTCTATTCTGCCCCACAGGGTCACTAAGAGTTGGAATCAACTCAGTGGCAATGGGCTTGGTTTTTTTGGTTTAAGACAAATGTTCTAAATATACTGATTAGGAGAAATTTTTTTTTTTACAGCTTTGTGGAACTATAATTGACGTACAATAAACTGTACATATTTAAAGAGTGCTATACTGTTGTAAAGCACACTCAAATGAACATATTCATCAACTCCAGAAGTTTCCTCATTGGTAGATCCCTCATCCCTGTCCCTCCCAACTCCATCCCCAGGCAATCACTGATGTGCTTTCTGTCACTATAGTTTATTTAGAATTTTATATTAGTATATTTTTATAGTAGCCCCTCTTTTGTCTGACTTCTTTTAAACAGCAAAATTATTTTGAGATTGATCCATGTTGTTTCAATAGTATCAACAGTTTGTTCTTCCTTTATTGTCGAATAATATTTCATTGTAAGGTTATACCATCACTTTTTTATCCATTCGCATATGGGCGAACATTTGTGTGTGCATGTTTTGTTTTTACAATTTACAATTTTGTGTATATGAATATGCGAGTAAAAGTATTGCTTTAAACATATGCTTCCATTTCTCCTGGAAATGCACATAAAACTGCTATGAAAATTTGTGTAAAAGTTTTTGTGTGTGTACACTTTCATTTTGAGTAAATCCCTTGAGTAGTATGGTTGAGTCATAGGATGGGTATATGTTTAACTATTTAAGAAAGTACCAAACTGTTTTCCAAAGTCATTGTACCATTTTTTATTCTTGCCAGCACTATATGAGCATTTCCCCCGCTGTGAGTAGGAATCGACTCTACGGCAATGGGTTTGATTTTTTTTAGTTGTCCCAAATCCATAACAACTTGTGGTATGATCATTTTATTGGTTATGTATACTGTCTGTTTGTGATTTTAATGTGCATTTCCCTAATAACCACTATGTTGAGCATCTTTCCATGTGCTTCTTTGCTGAAAGTGTATCTTTGGTGGCATGTGTATTTAAAATTCTTTTACCTATTTTTAAATTTGGTTGTTTATCTGCTTATTATTGAAATGTAAGAGTTATTTATATATTCTACATATACATCTTCATCAGATATATATTTTGCAAAGATTTTCTCCCAGTTGGTGCCTTGTCTTTTTATTTTTTGCACTGGTGTATTTTGTGCAATGTTTTAAATTTTTTGTGGAGTCCAGTTATTTGATATTTGCTTCTGTTGTTATATTTAAGAAATCCTTGCCAAATCCAAGGTCAATCCAATGTCTCCTGTTTGTTCCAGAAATTTTAGAGTTTCAGCTCTTATATATAGGTCTATGATACACTGTGTGTTATTCTTGTACATGGTGTGAGATAAGGAATGAGATTTATTTGTTTTTGCATATGGCTATCCATATATTCCAGAATCATCTCTTGAAAACTTTACCCTTTCTCCATTGAATTGCCTTGCAACATTTGTCAAAAATCAATTGAACATATATTTCTGGGTCTATTTTTACATTTGCTATCTGATTCATTCATCTGTTAGTCTATCTTTATACCAAGACTACAACATCAAGACTACTGAACCTTTATAATTCTTCAAGTCAGATAGCATATGTCCTAAAAATTTGTTTAATGTGTTCCAAGTTGTTTTAACTCAGCTAGGTCTTTGCATTTCCATGTAAATTTTAATGTCAGCTTATCAATTAAAAATAACTTGTTCTGATTTTGCTTAAGATCACATTGTATCTGTGGATAAATTTGGAAAGTATTGGTGATGATATGGAGAAACTAGAATATTTATACAGTGCTAGTAGAATACAAAATGGTATAGCCACTTTGGAAGCAATTTAGCTGCACCTTATAAAGTTAAACATATGCTTTTCATATGAATTGGTGTTCCAATCCGCATGTTCATCCAAGAGAAATGGAAGTATATGTTTAAACCAATACTTTTACTCACACGTTAATATCAGCATCAGTCACAAAAGCCATAACTGAAAATAAGCCCACATGTCCATCAGCTTGTGAATGCATAAGCAAATTGTGACATATTCATGCAATGAAATACTATTCAGCCACTAAAAGGAATGAAGATTCATACATGTAAAAAAAAAAAAAATTTTTTTTACATGTAAAAGCATAGATAAATCTCAAAAGCAATATGGCAAGTGAAAGAAACCAAACACAAAAAAGTATACATTTTAAAATATTATTCATATAAATTTTCTAAAAAAAGCAACAACTATAATGACAGAAAAGAGATTAGTGGTCATCAGGGAAGAGGATTTGTTGTAAATGCCCATAAAGGAATTTTGGGGAGATGATGGAAGTGTTCTCTAACATGATTGTAGTAGTGGCTATATAGTGTATATATTGGTTGAAATTGACGTAATTTTTACACTTAAAATTAGTAGATTATATTGTATTTAAACTATAACCCAATAAAGCTGACCAAAAAAAGTACAAAAGTGCAAATATCTTAGAGATCTCTAGATAAAGTCAAAGTTGAGAAACTTGTGTGAGTCTTACTCACATTTGTTGTTGTTGTTAGGTGCTGTTGAGTCGGTTCCAACTCATAGTGACCCTATGTACAAAAAAACGAAACACCGCCCAGTCCCGCGCCATGCCCTCAATTGTTGTTTACGTTTGAGCCCATTGTTGCAGCCACTATGTCAATCCATCTCATGAGGGTCTTCCTCTTTTTCATTGACCCTGTTCTCACATTTAAGGAGCAGTATGTTTTGCTGATATCCTTCTATGCAGCATATTAACTATTCAACATAATGCAGCTGCTAAGGAAGCAGGAGACATTTAGGTCACGAGGAAGCACTGATGCAATCTATGATCTGCTCCAAACACACTGTTAAAGAATAAGCCCTTGCTGTCACAACCAACATTTTCTAATGGAGGACTCATACTTAAGATATATTCGTGTTCTTATTCCTAAAATAATCATTTTTCTGTGATCTTGAGGCTTTAGGGAATATCTTCCATGTAACGTGGCCACACTCCATTTGAGTTCACTGCAGGTAACATCAATAATGCCTAAGAATGTTTCCTTTCTACAGTCCTTTCTTTTCCTGTTATTATGAAAAGTCTCCTCAATTCAAGAATGCTTAACATTTGGAGTGTTGTCATATAGCCTTTATAATGTAGCATCAACATTTGGTAATGGTTGGAAAAATACTTTTGAAATGTTTGCTTTGACTTTGATATTAAATGTTGCACATCAAGGAACCATATGGTCAGGCATTTTATAACTTTTTTAACTGCTATTATGGCAAAACTACAACACTGAATATAACTGAGAATATATAAAGCCTTAGCAAAATTTAAATGTTCAAACAAGAGGCACATTGAGTAAGTAATGATGCCAGACTACAATAAAAGCCCTTTAATTTACAAGCTACCAGAGGCAAACACACTTGAAAGTTGGAGTAAATCAAGGAAAAAAAAAAATCTGCTTTTTGTGCAAGAAAGATACAATCAAAGGCAATAGAGGTTTTCTTGTTAACACAAAGGCAGCATTAACATTTAGAATCCCTGTATATTCTCTAGGTCAGAGACGAGAACGCCGTTTTTCCTTTTTTCTCTCGATTAATTTTCAATCTGTTAAAGATAAGTAGGCAGAGGCTAATTCTAAAACTGTCTACTCTCTAGAAGCTATCGGCATAGCCTAATTCCAACTATATCTTTGGGAATAACAACCACTGTTATTTTCAGGGAACATTATTAATAAAGTTCTAAACAAAGAGTCAACACGCGTGATGACATAGATTGAAAATCATACAGAGAAATAACAAAAAGTTAAAACAGACCTTTAATCTTATTTAGGAAGTGACCCTGGTGGAGTAGCGGTTTAGTGCTACGGCTGCTAACCAAAGGGTCGGCAGTTCGAATCCACCAGGTGCTCCTTGGAAACTCTATGGGGTAGTTCTACTCTGTCCTATAGGGTTGTTATGAGTCAGAATTGACTCGACGGCACTGGGTTTGGTTTCTGGGTTTTTAGGTAGTGACAAGAAAACGAAAAAGCAGGGAAAGCATGGGCAGAGGGAGGAAGTGTTGATAAAACTAAAATACTATCACTGTATTGCATTCAGCATCTGGGAGGAATTTTGAAAAATTCAGTGTATTATTCAGATATTTCCTAAAATCTATGTATTATCACACACACACACACACACACATATGACTACTACTTTGGTTTTCCAAAGTTAAGAATGCAACTGAAGCTTAACTAAGAATGGTAACTACTTGTAATTCCAAATTTTCTATATTTTTTCTTTTAAAAAGGAAACTATTGTGACCTGTTTGTCACAGGGCATACTGTAAGAATATTTTTCCCCATTTCGGTATCTCAGAAAATGATTTTGAGCAACTACAAGATGCTGGCAATTTCTTTAAAAAATGAATGTTTTTTAAAATGCTTTCTTTTATGGGATATTCAGACTAGTGAGAAAAGAACACATTGTACACTAGTAAAAAAAAAAAAATTGCCATATGGATAATTGTTGCTTTTTGAAAATTCATTTATTGTGTATTCAACGAAGGAGTCCTGACAGAGCACAGGTTAAGCACTTGGCTGCTAACCGAAAGGTCAGCAGTTCTGACCCACTAGCTGCTCCACGAGAAAAAGATGTGACAATCTGCTTCCATAAAGATTTACAGCCTTGGAAACCCTATGGAGCAGTTCCACTCTGTCCTATAGGGTCCCAAGGCAATGGATTTGTTGTTTTGGTTGAGTATATTCAGTTAAAAAAATGGAAGAAGAAATGGTGGAAAAGAAAATGAAATATAATGTAGTGTGAGGCATAAAGTTTAGAGTATAACCGGAGCCTCTGCTTGTTTTTATTTACTAGTTACTTTTAGAAAGTCTGTCTCCAGAATGTAGCAATTCAGAAAGTGAATATTGACCTTACCATGTGGCAGGCACGCCTTCTGTATACCAGACATTCCTCTAGGAACTAGTCTAGAGGTACAGAGGTAGAACAAGTCTCTGTCTCTGTTGCCAGGGAACTATCGTGTGAGCGGAGGAGACAAACTGTACAAGTGATGAAATTTGCCCAGGCAAGTGGATCAGGAGCAGAAGGCCACCATGTGACCACTGGAGCTACTGACCTTATTTACCATTAGAACATTTTTTTTTTTCCTTTCTAGATATAGAAACCACAAGGGACTTTAAAAACAAGTTGTGCTTTTGTTTTATGGAAAACACTTGTGAATGTAGCTTTTATTTATACAAGTACCTTCCCACATTCCTAGAAAACAAAGCTGATAACCAGAATGGAATGTGAATGTGTTAAGAATAGCTTTCTCATAGGTAAAGCACACTATTCTGTGTAATTTCCAGCTAGAGCTATGTCTCTGAAAACCTTGCTGCCCTTTTGGAAGAAAGTTGGTTTTTTTTTTTGGTCTTGCACAAATTTAGAGTTCACTGAGCTGTAAGCTGATCTTATACTTGTAGCACTGTGTATTGGTTTTCAAATATTTGTGGTTAAAGCTGATACTGCAAGAAAAATCTGTAGGTATGAGCTTCATGCCAAAAATTGACTAGATTTTTGATAAGGTACATACATTATTCTTTAGATGAATGACTTAAGATATTCTGTTCTTGTTCCAACCTGTTGGACTCTAGTGGACAGTGATGGCTCCCTATCCGTTGAGCGGGAGTGTACAGTTTCCGCAAAATGGTGAGATATTCTCACTATCAAGCATCCTAAGAAAAGCCATGTCAGAGACAAGAAATAAGATAGCAGAAATGAGTCTAAACTGGGACCTTGCTGGACCTCATGGCAATTAGACTTATAATTTGGAGTCATGCATATACTTAGAGTATTCACAGTGATTTGTCTGAATTTGTGAGTATGAGCTCTGAGTGTGGGCTCAAACACACACACATACACACAGACTCACAAATTCAGGGAGCAGGGGAGGTATCTATAAGGGTCCCTAAGGATGGCTGTGGACCTGTGGACCCTGAGAAAAGGAACAGTTAGGAGCCTGCTTTATGTTACTCTTGGTGGTGTATTTATGTATCCTTGCCCTAAAACCTTCAGTGAAATTTTACCATAAGGGATGGCACCTCTACCAGTTGTGTGGTAAGGAACTACAAAAAGGCCTGCTCCATGTTTGATGTGGGGTGCCAGAGGAAAGGATAACATGTCTGTCCTCCCATGTGCTGCAGTAAGTGACGTTTCCAGGAGAACCTCACTGTACCCTGCAGAGTGGGTCTCTGATGTGTTATCAACACAAATGCTTAATGAATTAATGAGAATGCTGAAGTGGAAAATTTGAGGAACTTGTTCCTGAGAACTTACAAGACCACTCCTTTGAGGGCTCTCAGAAATAATTTGAGGCTTAGTGTAAGGGGATTTGATGTCAATTTTAATTTAGGTGCTTAATGAGAATAGAAACTCCCCCCCCCCCCAGCTGTTAGATGTGTCCAGGATATCTTGTTAACTTGGAAGATGAAGAGTAAAAAGAATTGGGCCAATCTTTAAAGAGAAACAAGAGTCCAGGTCACATTGGGCATTTGTGCTGAGCTGCTGGGAAACAGACGTTGTGTGGCTCTGAAATGAAGCCATGATAGCCTAAAACTGGGCAAATTCCATCTTTCAGGGTTGTAGGAACTATTGCATCACTTGCTCACTTGCTTACAGAAAGCTACTTTCATTCTAACCAAAGCGTGACAAAGTATGAAGTTCCAAAGGAAAAACTGTTGCTTGTGGCCTGTTCGCCACTACATTTCCAGCACCTGTCAGAATGTTCTACACCTTGCAGAGCTTCTGAATATTTGAAGGAAATGAGATTTTCTCATTAAATAAAATATAAGTTATTAATTGTTCAAAACTTGTTCCTCAATCACAACTTGTCTAAATTGGTTGCCCTTTTTTGCTTAGCTCTTTCCTTAAGTGGAGATGTATTTTCCTTAGATCCCAAGTCTATATATTTTCATTTAATCTCAAAGACCCTACTAACTGCCCGTTCTTTTAATAAATTTTAAATCCACACAGGTTGAATTAATCATTTTGTCCTTTGCACTCATATAACACTTTGGAATTTTAAAATAATTTTTGGTAGATGTTTTTGCTACTTAACAAATTTAATGAGGCAAAAGACCTCTTTAATGTGTTAAAAAGCAAAGAAGTCACTTTAAGGACTAAAGTTTGCCTGACCCAAGCCATGTGTATTTTCATTCACCTCGTGTGTGCAAAAGCTGGACAACTAATAAGGAAGACCGATGAAGCATTGATACCTTTGAATTATGGTGTGGACCAAGAATATTTAATATATCGTGGACTTCCAGAAGAATGAACAAATTTGTCTTGGAAGAAGTACAGCCAGAATTCTCATTAGAAGCAAGGGTGGCAAGGCTTCATCCACATACTTCGGATATGTTATCAGAAGGGACAGTCCCTCGAGAAGGACGTAGATAGTCATCGAAAAAGAAGACCCTCAACAAGATGGATTGACACAGTGGCTGTAACAATAAGCTCAAGCATAACGACAATTATGAAGATGGCATGGGGCTTGGCAGTGTTTCGTTCTATTGTTCATAGGGTCGCTATGAGTCGGAACCAACTAGACGGCACCTAACAACAACATATTTAATTGCAATAAACACACACACAAATGCATAAGCACTTGTGCACACACACACACACATTTGTCTTTCTCATTGGATTATAATCTTGCATATACAATGATCATACTTCGATCATCCTTGAATTTCTCACAAAGGTCATCGACATTATCGAAGTTAACAAAAATCTCCATCTTCATGAAGTCAGTGGTCAACCCTTATTCCTTGTCTAATGGACGTTGTCAGCAGCACTTGATGCACTCTTTTTTAACAACTTTTTTTTTTTCTTTTTAACTTGGCTTCTTTGGCTACAACACACTCCTGTGTTGCCTCCTATTATCCCTGGCCACTTTTTTTTCTTCAGCTTCTTTGCCCAACTTTTCCTCTCCTTTTAGACTTCTGCCCAAAGCAGTGCCACACACATAGCTGGTGCTCTATTAATATTGGATAACTGAATTGATACAAGTTTGTTTAATTAGTATATTTTCATTAAGCTATATGATTACAAAAATATTCTAATGACACACAACTCTGGTGAAATAATTGTGACTTTTTAAAGTCACAGCTTTTCAAATGATTTTTTAGGCCACAGTTCTCAAATTTTTTTTTTTTTAAGTTTTATCTGGACAGCTTGTTAATATTGCAGGTTCTGAGACCAGTGCCCAGATATTCACAGACTGTGCCTCAGTGAATCTCTGAGAGAAGTCACGAAATCATATTTTTAATAAGACCGCAGTTGATTCTTTTAAGAATGTAGGTGATGTACGATTATCAAAATCCAGCATGTTTTGTGCTAACTTGCTTCAGATTAATTTACAGTACTTAGAGTCATAAAAGGAAACCCTGGTGGCGTAGTGGTTAAGTGCTACAGCTGCCAACCAAAGCATCAGCAGTTTGAATTCGCCAGGCGATCCTTGGAAACGCTATGGGGCAGCTCTACTCTGTCCTTATAGGGTTGCTATGAGCCGGAATCGACTCGGCGGCACTGGGTTTGGTTTTTTTGGTTTAGAGTCATAAAAGCAGAATGTTCTCTGCTGTTACTAGGTGAGCTGGCGTGGTATACTTTGGAAGAAGTTTGAGTGTGAAATGCAAATAAGCCGTTGCTGTGAATTTGCTGCCCTTTTGGTTTCCTTTGAGATCTTCGGGATCTTGAGAAGTTGTTGAGTGAATGCAACAAATATGTTGTGTAACCTGTAAATCATTCTGAATCAGAATCAACTCAACAGCAATGGGATCGACAGTGTAAATAACATTTGTAAGCACAACTTCAAGGTCTGGGGAAGAAATTTGGCTTTATGTTCATCTTAGTGAAAAGAAGACTTGATTTATACAGCTTCCTCAAGGTACCTCCCTTGTATAGCTTAGCATGAAGTCCTTGTCTTGGTCTTTGTAACAAAGACGATAATAGTCTCTGGGACATTAATATTTAGTGACATATAAGCTAGATGTTTCAAGGTAGCAACTTGTACAGTACAATAGGGCATGGGAGTAAAGAAAGAAATGAGCTAAGCATTCCCTCTGCCTTAAATACTGTACTAAGAGGGGTCTCATAAAACAAATAAACAAACAAAAAACCAAACCCATTGCCATCAAGTGAATTTCAACTCATAGCAACCCTACTGACAGAGTTAAATTGCCCTGTAGGGTTTCCAGGGAGTGCAGGGTCGATTCAAACTGCCAACCTTTTGGTTAGCAACCGTAGCTCTTAACCACTATGCCAGCAGGGTGTCATATACTTAATCAAATTTAATTTTCATTTTCATATACTACTTTACAAAGTTAGTCCTATTTTATGATTCAAAATGGCCACTACCAGTCCATTTCAGCTCACTATGGCTAGGATATCGATGTTTATGTGTTCCATTTTGTTTTTGATGACTTCCAATTTTCCTAGATTCATACTTCATACACTTCACGTTGCTATTATTAATGGATGTTTGCAGCTGTTTCTTCTCATTTTGAGTCATGCCACATCAGCAAATGAAGCTCCTGAAAGCTTAAGTCCATCCATGTCATGAAGGTCGACTCTACTTTGGGTAGGCAGTGCTTCAACAGTAGTATTTTGAGTCCCTTCCAACCTGAGGGTCTCATCTTCCAGCACTATATCAGACAATGTTCTCCTGCTATTCATAAGGTTTTAACTAACCAAGTTTTTCAAAAGTAGACTGTCAGGCCCTTCTTTCTAGTCTGTCTTAGTCTGGAAGCTCAGCTGAATCCTGTTCACCAGGGCTGACCCTGCTGGCATTTGAAATATCAGTTGCAAAGCTTCCATTATCACAGTAACATGCAAGCCACCACAGTAGGACAAACTGGCAGACATGCGGTGGACTAGACCTGTATGTGATGGCAACCAGTCCTGCTACCATGGCTTGATTATTTGTTTCTGTTTCTCCCCCCCAATACATCTTTTAGTGCCCGAATACATAAAGAACATCTGTTTCCCAGCCTCATGCATTCCTGTGGCACCTCAATGTCCTCTAGAGGGCAGCATTGCTTAATTTCATAAGCCAACCTACAGTCTTGAGTCTTTAAATGAAAAACACTGGTGGAATCATTGTTAAACTCTGAAAAGTTTCCTTAGAAGTGGAAAAAATTGAACATAATGTTTGAAAGATGTGCTTGAGAAAATTTCTGAGAAAAGATAAAGCTCCTTTTATAACACCAAGGATAAATTAAACCTCATAAGGTTAGTGTTTTCTCTCCTGACAATTTGTTTACATCATCTGCAAAGTTCTCCGCACCAAATTAAGCTCTTTCGCAACGATTACTACAAGCCCTTATTCACTTTCTCCTCTGTCCTTTCATCCTTCGTGTTTTATAACTTTACGAGGGAGGTTTCATGATCTTTTCTCCCCTGATTGCCGTTTCCCCTCCCCACAGTAATGATGAACAACCGCCATGGAAAATGAGGGAAGTATTCCTGGGGAAGAAACAAAGGGAAAGAGGAAAGTATTTCAATACATTTTTATGAAAAGCTTATGCATTCCAAGAAAGAAATTGAAAATGCCTGAGTCAAATGCCTGAGATAAAAGTTAAAAATAGATGAGTTTTCGTGTTTTTCAGGGGCCAAAAAAAAAAACAGATCAATTCATTAGTTAATAAAAAATCTTTTATTTATGCTCTAAATATAATTGAGAAGATTTCTATATTTCAAATAGTGCTCTTGAATAGAAGAAATTATTTAGTGAAAAAAATCTACTTTCATTCTTTCGAATATTTGTTATGTTTAAATTTTGCAACTATTATAGTGATGCTGTCTGAGACTGTAAACCATGTTTCAGCTCTAGAACTTACCATAGTGGTGATTGTACATATCACAAATATTTGTTGAATTGAATTGACATAAGTTTAACTGCTTAACAAATGCAGTAATTACATAAAATTTGGGTTTACTTCAAATAAAGCAGTTACTTAGATCATTATTTGAGTGAGGCAAAGCATTGAGTTTTGAAAAACAGGTATCTCTACGGTCCAAATATCAGGGTACAGTTGACTAGGGAATTGTGTTCTTGTTAGGTGTCTTAGAGGAATGAAACCCTACTTGGTCCTGGGCTAACCTTATAATTGTTGCTATGTTTGAGCCCATTGTTGCAACCACTGTGTCAATCCTTCTCGTGGAGAGTCCTTCCTCTTTTTCACTGGTCCTCCATTTTACCAAGCATAATGTCTTTCTCCGGGGACTGGTCCCTCCTGATAACATGTCCAAAGTATGTGAGACGAAGCTTCACCATCCTTGCTTCTAAGGAGCACTCTGGCTGTACTTCTTCCAAGATAGATTTGTTGGTTCTTCTGGCAGTCCATGGTATATTCAATATTCTTTGTCAAAACCATAATTCAAAGGCACCAATTCTACTTTGGTCTTCCTTATTCATTGTCTAGGTTTCACATGCATATGAGGTGACTGGAAACACCATGGCTTGGGTCAGGAGTACCTTAGTCCTTAAAGTGAGATTTTTGCTTTTTAAACACTTTAAAGAGATCTTTTGCAGTAGATTTGCCCAATGCAGTTTGTCGCTTGATTTTATGACTGCTTCTTCCATGGGTGTTGATTGTGCATCTAAGCAAAATGAAATCCTTGACAACTTCAGCCTTTTCAACTTTTATCATAATGTTGCTTATTGATCCAATTGTGAGGATTTTTGTTTTCTTTATATGGAGATATAATCCATACAGACGACTGTGGTCTCTGATCTTCATCAATAACTGCTTGAAGTCCTCTTCACTTTCAGCAAGCTAGGTTGTTTATCTGTATGTTGCAGGTTGTTAGTGAGTCTTTTTCCAATCCTGGTGTCCTGTTCTTCTTCATATAGTCCAGCTTCTCGAATTACTTGTTCAGCATACAGGTTGAGCAAGTATGCTGAAAGGATACAATCCTGACGCATACCTTTCATGACTTTAAACCATGTAGTATCCCCTTGTCCTGTTGGAACAATTGCCTCTTGGTCTATGTACAGGCTCTTCATAAGCACAATTAAGTGTTCTGCAATTCCTGTTCTTCACAATATTATCCATATTCTGTTATGATCCACACAGTCAAATGTCTTTGCATAGTCAATAAAATACAGGTAAACATCTTTCTGGTATTCTCTGCTTTCAGCCAGGATCCATCTGACATCAGCAATGATATCCTTTGTTCTATGTTCTCTTCTGAATCAGGCTTGAATTTCTGGCAGTTCCCTGTCGATGTACTATTGTAACCACTTTTGAATGATCTTCAGCAAAATTTAATAGTGTGTGATATTAATGATATTATTCCATAATTTCCGCATTCAGTTGGATCTACTTTCTTTGAAATGGGTACAAATATGGATTCTTCCAGCCAGCTGGATAGGTAGCTGTCTTCCAAATTGCTTGGCATAAATGAGTGAGCACTTCCGGTGCTGCATCCATTTGTTGAAACATCTCTTTGGTATTCTGTCAATTCCTGGAGGTTTGTTTTTCACCAATGCCTTCTGTGTAGCTTGGACCTCTTCGTTCAGTACCATCAGTTCCTGATTATAAGCTACCACCTGAAAATGGTTGCACATCGACCAATTCTTTTTGGTACAATGACTCTGTGTATTACTTCCATCTTCTTTTGATGCTTCCTGTGTAATTTAATATATTTCCCATAGAATCCCTCAGTATTGAAACTTGAGGCTTGAATTTTTTCTTCAGTTCTTTCAGCTTAAGAAATGCTGAGCATGTTCTGGTTTTCTATCTCCAGCTCTTTGCATGTGTCATCATAATACTTTACTTTGTCTTCTAGAGCCGTCCTTTGAAATCTTCCGTTCAGCTTTTTTACTTCATCGTTTTTTCCTTTTGCTTTAGCTACTCTACATTCAAGAGCAACTTTCAGACTTTTTCTGACATCCAGTTAGGTCTTTTCTTTCTTTCCTGTCTTCTTAATGACCTCTGACTTCTTCATGTACGATGTCTGTGATGGCATTCCACAACACATCTGATATTTGGTCATTAGTGTTAAATGTATCAAATTATTCTTGAGATGGTCTCTAAATTCAGGTGGGATATACTCAAGGCCATACTTTGGCTCTCAAGGACTTGTTCTAATTATCTTCAACTTCAACTTAAACTTGGATGTGAGAAATTGATGGTTTGTTCCACAGTCAGCTCCTGGCTTTGTTCTGACTGATGATATTGAGTTTTTCCATTGTGTCTTTCCACAGATGTATTCAATCTGATTCCTGTGTATTCCATCTGGCGTGGTCCATGTATATAGTCACCGTTTATGTTATTGAAAAAAGGTATTTGCAGTGAAGAAGTCGTTGGTCTTGTAAAATTCTATCATGTAATCTCTGGCATTGTTTCTATCACCAAGGCCATATTTTCCGACTACCAATCTTTTTTCTTTGTTTCCAACTTTCACATTCCAATCTCCAGTAATTATCCATGCATCCTGGTTGCACATTTGATCAATTTCAGACTACAGAAATTGGTAAAAATCTTCAATTTCTTCATCTTTGGCCTTAGTGGTTGGTGCATAAATTTGAATAATAATCATACTAACTGGTCTTCCTTGTAGGTATATGAATATTATCCTATCACTGACAGCATTGTACCTCAGGATAGATCTTGAAATGTTCTTTTTGTCAATGTACATGACACCATTCCTCTTCAATTTATCATTCCTGACACAGTAGGCCATATGATTGTCTGATTCAAAATGGCCCACACCAGTCCTTTACAGCTTACTTATGCCTAGGTGTCGATGTTTATGCATTCCATTTCATTTTTGATGACTTCCAATATTCCTAGATTCATGTTCTGAGTATTAACGATTGTTTGCAGCTGTTTCTTCTCATTTTGAGTTGTGCCACATCAGCAAATGAAGGTCCTGAAAGCTTGACCCCATCCATGTCATTAAGGTCGACTCTACTTTGAGGAGGCAGCTTTTCTTCAACCATTTTTTGAGTGTCTTTCAACCCGAAGGGCTCATCTTCTGGCACAATATCAGACAATGTTCCGCCACTATTCATAAAGTTTTCAGTAGACAATTTTTTCCAAAGTAGACTGCCAGGTCTTTCCTTCTAGTCTGTCTTAGTCTGGAAGCTCAGCTGAAGCCTTTAAAAGACGGGTGACCCTGTTAGTATTTGAAATACCAATGGCAAAGCTTCCAGTAACACAGCAGGACAAACTGACAGACACATAGTGCAGGGAATTTTACTAGTTGCATATTTTCCTAAGAAGTCTCTAAGAAACTCTATTAACTGGCGTATGATTAAAATGCGTTTATATCTAGAAATCATTTTTCCTTTTTCTGGCAAAAGAATCAAAAACAACTCTAATATATACTTTGGAAAAAATGCCAAAACCAGATCCAATTTTAATAAGGCTAGAGTAAAGATGGCTCATCTTGGGAAAAAAAAAAAAAAGCTTGCTCTCTATATTTTCTATACGAGTATTTAGATATTTTAGTATTTTTGAAGACTTCACATTTATAGGTTTCCCACTTATTTTCACCTAAATAAACCACATATGCGAAATGTTAAATTCTGTACACGTGAAACCTATTTCACCACTGAAGAAAAAATCGTATTGACACAATTGGAAACAGACATAGGATTCATGTATTCATTCAGGCATTCACTGCTTTAGCACATACTTACTAAATAAATCTTATGTGGAGCTTTGTTCTAAGTGCTTTATTCTACACACTCTCCTCAGTGCCCCTATGGCTGATGTGTGGGGTATAGTTTTAGCAACCATGCACATAGTGAAGAAAATAACAATGTGCACATATAACTTTAAAACTACATAATAATTCGTTTCCATTTTACTTTTACCAACAGGAAGTATTGAAGGACTTCACAGGGTACACAGATCTCTTCCACCTCAGGACATTTTGAATAGTTTCAAAAGAAAAATTGAATTTGAGATAGAACTTTCAGGAAAGGAAGGATTTTTGGGGGCAGCAGTGGAAAGCAAATATTTTGGACGGAGTGAACAAAGGAAACTGAATCATAATTGGCACATAATAATGAAAGCAGTCATTTGTTTATTGATTCCTGTTGTGCATGGGATCACCATGAGACTAGCCAACTTGAAGGCAGCTAACAATAACAGCATGTGTCAAATAACTTAAATACGTTATCTCATGAAATTCTCATAAGGACCTTAAATCCCCTTTGTGTAAATGGGGAACCCAAACTCAGAGATACTGAGTACTTTGCTGAAGGTTACACAGCTCCTAGATGGCAGAGGCTGAATTCATTCTTCAGAGCTTTCTGACTTTTGAGCACCATGCCTACCTACCAAGATCAACATAACTGGGTCAGATTTCATACTGGAAAGAACCAGAATTTAAGACTAGAAATGTACTCTGGGGAAGCTGGAATAGCTATATCTGTCAGGAGCTAAGCAATGTCTTGTTTCAAAGACAGACATGATATTTGCAGTAGAACTGACCTTTTTTTATATGTAAGAGATTCAGTACAGGATTTCACTTGTTATGGCAGGATATGAAAGTGACTCATGAGATGTGACCTTCCTTGACTTTCAAGGAGAGGCTGAAAGAAATAACATAAAACTGACAGCAAATATATTACAACTAGTTACTAAATGGGAACACTAGGAGAAGCAAGAGTTGGAACACAAAATGCTAGCTTTCATTACACTGGACTGCCTGCCTGCCTTAGTGCATGGTTCTAACTCTAGATTTCATTGACGAAAAAATGAACTGAGATTATGTCAAGATAAAGTAGCATGTCATGAAAAATTATGCATGGAATGTCCCTATGAAATCAGATTTTCTCCCATCATTTCAACTATCACTGTGTTAGCGGTATGAAGATTTTTTTCCCATAAAACACATAAATTGCAGTCTCGCTGTAAGTAAGCATGATCTTATGATTATATTTCAGTCAACTTTAAGTGGTATGGAGTGTGAAAAACTCTGGATTTAATACTGCAGTGATTATGGTGGCCTGGAAATATAGAGGCCTCCAGTCCATGAAAAATCAGCTGTGTTAAGGAGTAAAGCAACAAAGGAAGTCCATTATTTTACTCATTCCTTTTTCCCTTTTCTTGTATGTAAAACTTCTATTTGTAGTATGCACACACACACACACACACAATGTCATAGTAGTGAATAACCTTTATATATTCCACTAGGTAGATACATGTTGGAATTAGTTACTTTTGTCAGTCAAAGACAGTGCTAATGAGTATTCTCAAAATGTTACCTTCCCGTTGAACACAAGTGACCTACAATTTGTGTTGGTAGTCTCTTTTTTTAGAAACTGAAATGGAATTCCATCTCTAGTGATGGAATTCATTGCAAAATTAGGAAAGAATATTTGCTCTTTTGGAGATAAGTGGTAAGTTGACATTTTTTTTAATCTCACCAGGTTTGCACAAACCCAGCCAAGAAAAAAGTTAAAAATAAAAAGTAGAATTTATGATGTTCAGCAAAACTGAAAGTCAACAGTTTCCTGAGAAACGTTATTTCCTTAGTTCTTTTAATTTAACTAGAAGTCTTTAAGTAGAATTCATTTTTTTAAAATAAAATGGTATTATAATACACAAAAAAGTACAATATTTAAATTTTAAGCTAATTTGGGTAATTTTTTGCATCAAAGAAAATCATGTTATTAAATATAGCTATTCTTTATAATGAAATTAAAACTAACACTATACCAACTCTAACTTATAATAGCTCAATAAACAGAAAGATGTTTTCACTGGATATGCATATATTTTATATTGAGTGAATCAGAAATTATATCTGTGCCAGGAACTCTAGAGCTATTATGCAGATACTTCATTTAAAGTAATGGCTCTCAGGCATATACAATTAATTAACATTTAAATAACAAAAACTTTTTAGAGCACTCTAGGTTGACTGGAATGATCAAAAAAAGAAGAGAGGAAAGAAAGGAAGGAAAGGGGTGAAGGGAAAGGAAGGAAAGTAAGGAAAAAAAAAGGCATATTCATGTTTTCAGGAACTATATAGTCTTTTTTATATTACAATTAATTCAGTGCTTCTTGGTATTTGGTGACTATGAGATTCAAGTAAAGTCCAGTTTCATGGGTACTGGCAGAATACATGAGACCCCAAGGTCTGAATCAAAAGACTTCACTATTCATAGTACAGCAAGCAGTATGTGAGCATCACCATGTGCTTCAGTTCCCCTTGCACCCAAGTCCCACAGGGTGATGTGGGGGCCTTGATGGATGTGTGCACATGCATCCATATTGCATTGCAAGAGAGGAATACTGAACTTTGTGAACCTGCTGTGTTAAAGCAAGAAGTAAGCAAGCCTGTTCTTTGTCCTGGAGGGAGACATTACTTCATCTCTCAAAACTGCTCGCTGTAAACACATACACTGGCAAAGAGCAGTCAGGGACTTGCATTCTCGGCAAACACAGAAATAAGTATGTCGGAGCCTGATAGCTCTATGGATGACGACTATCTCTTCCAGCAACTCATTACTTCTCCTACACTGTCTTACCTTCTGGAAAATTTTCACATGAGCGTGTAACTCCACTGGGCACATTGATTTATCTGCCCAACAGAGAGTGAAACCAAATTTGTTCACTCTGTTATTTAATTCAGGTTATTATCAACAAAACTCCTCAACCTGCAGCACTGACATCAGCCATATCCCTCTGGGTCCTGGACTCAGGTTATTGTGAATTAGTCTAGGAGGGACCAGTAGGTCTTATTCAGAGCAGAATATAGCCTAAAGCCAGTTTATTATCTAATATAACCCATCCAGTGGAGTTGAGAATGACCTTCTGACCTTGGTGACATTGTCAATAATTACAGGCGGCAATAGATGCAACTCCATTCCCAATGGAAAGATCCTCTGTGGCCTTCTCTCCCGCATGTGTTGTTCCTATTATTGGTTCCCTCAGGTAGATTTTGACTCATATTGACCCCATGTGACAGGTAGAGCTGCTCTATAGGGTTTTTTAGGCTGTAATCTTTAAGGAAACAGGTTACTCATGTACAAATATATAATTCCAAGGGGCAAAGGTCTCTCCAGTTTGAGATTAGCTTTAAACTTTACAAGGATTACTGTCACTTTACATTGATTAGGAAACATGACAGTGTTACTTAGTAGTTGCAAACTGGATTGTGATAAATGACATAATCCCTAGGCATCAGGTGAAGCATATGATTTGTATCAGTGAGATTAAGAAAAGGTGAGTCCTGTCCATGTTTTTAGGATTTTCATGTCGAGGAATTGGCAGTGATGGCATCAGGCACAGCAGAATAATTCAAGTCCAGCCAGATCCACATGAGCTTTTTCTGTTTTCATAATGTATGCACAAGGATGACAAACCAAGTAGCAAGTCAGACTGCCAGCCACAGCTGCCACTTGACTCATGAGCAAAGACTTCTGCAGGGTGTCCTCCCACTGCAAGATAAACAAGTCATCTTTTGGCAAAAGTCACAAGTCTGGCATGCAGTGGTGGCTTCTGCACCAGTTACATATAGTCCTTTCATTTGTGCACATTCCACAAAGATGGATGTGTTCCCATGTCCAATATAGCGATGAGTTTAGGTAGTAATGGTGGCCATCTATGCAGCGCAGTCTTGATCAGCAGCTTGATTCCAGCTGGTCTCATCAGAGAATGACCTCATACCGTGCACATCTACATGAGTGACCCAGATTATAGATTGCAGGTTGAGATTTGTTCCCAAAATTCATGACCCCAAACAGAGTTTTGTTTCTAATCTTTCAGTCTGTAGCCTTTCAAGTGGCATACCAGACACCTGGGTCATTGGCAACAGCCCAAGTGTTAGTAAAGTATAAAAAAGTTCATTAAGGATAGTATTGGCTAGGGCTACTAGGACTGCCTGAATTCTTCCCACTGAATGGAGTGACAGCAACCACTTTTTATTTTATATTATTATTATCATTTTTAATTGTACTTTTGATGAAGGTTTCAGAACAAATAGTTTCTCATGAAACAGTGCACATATTGTTTTATAACATTGGTTAAAAACCCTACAATATGTCAACATTCTCACTTTCCAACCTTGGGTTTCCTATTACCAGCTTTCCTGTTCCTTCCTGCCTTCTAGTACTTGCCCCTGGGCTGGTGTGCCCCTTTAGTCTCGTTTTGTTTTATGGGCCTGTTCAATCTTTGGCTGAAGGGTGAATCTCAGGAGTGACTTCATTACTGAGCTGAAAAGGTGTCTGGGGGCCATACTCTCAAGGTTTCTCCAGTCTCTGTCAGGCCATCAGGTCTGGTCTTTCTTTTTGGGTTAGAATTTTGTTCTACATTTTTCTTCAGCTCTGTCTGGACCCTCTATTGTGATCCTTGTCAGAGCAGTTAGTGGTGGTAGCCAGGCATCATCCAGTACTGTACTCACTCTGGTGGAGGCCATGGTAGATGTGGTCTATTAGTCCTTTGGACTAATCTTTCCCTTGTGTCTTTAGTTTTCTTCATTCTTCCTTGCTCCCAAAGGGGTGGGACCAGTGGAATATCCTAGATGACCACTCACAGGCTTTTAAGACCCCAGACTCTACTCACCAAAGTAGAACGTAGAATATATTCTCTATAAACTATGTTATGACAATTGAGCTAGATGTTCCCTGAGACCATGGTCCCCATAGTCTTAAGCCCAGCAATTCAGTCCCTCAGGGAGTTTGGATGTGTCTATGGACCTTCCACTACCTTGCCTTGTACAAGTTGTGCTGGCTCCCCCAGTAATGTATACTGTCTTACCCTTCACCAACGTTACCACTTATCTATTGTCTATTTAGTGTTTTTCCTCCCCCACCTCTCCTCTCCTTCGTAACCATCAAAGATTGTTTCTTTTTGTGTGTAAACCTTTTCATGAATTTTTATAGTAATGGTCTCATACAATATTTGTCCTTTTGCGATTCTCAGCATAATGTCCTCCAGATTCATCCATGTTATGAGATGCTTCACAGATTCATCTTTGTTCTTTATCATTGCATAGCACTCCATTGTGTGTATGTACCACAGTTTGTTTATCCATTCACCCGTTGATGGGCATCTAGGTTGTTTCCATCTTTTTGCTACTGTGAACAATACTGCAGTGAACATGGGTATGCATATGTCTATTCGTATAGGACTCTTATTTCTCTAGGATATATTACTATGAGTGGGATTGCTAGATCTTACAACCACTTTTGATTTTAAATAGCTGGTGCTGAGGTTGAAAAGCAGCAGTACCTAGTGGAAATTTTAATTTATCTGAACCATGGTTAGAAATTAGGTGAATCTCTGTAAATCCAGAACCGTCTTGAGCCAGCAATGTTGTTGCAGACAGTGGAGGCAAAGATAATTTTCTTCCAAAGCGGTAGCTGCCACTTTTTGATGTAAAGCCAAAAAGCTGCTAGGGCTAGGCCATCTGTGCTATTGATTATACGTTTCCATTAGTTGGTGAGGCCTGTTGGTTCCTTTACTTGTTAATGAGCCTAAGCATCTTTTTATGTATTTATTGGCTATTTCTATTTATTTTTCTGTGAACTGACTTTATGTATCATTTGCCCACTTTTATATTCAGTTGTTCATATTTGCATTGGTTGGTTTAAGTTCTTTTTATATAATGCGTACTAATCCTTTGTTACTTGTCATTTATGGCATGTTTCTCTGTACAAAAGTTTATAATTTCTATGTAGTCAAGTCTGTCTTGTTTTTCCTATGTGACATC
Organism: Loxodonta africana; assembly: GCF_030014295.1. Taxonomy (NCBI): domain Eukaryota; kingdom Metazoa; phylum Chordata; class Mammalia; order Proboscidea; family Elephantidae; genus Loxodonta; species Loxodonta africana. The sequence goes on along the minus strand of NC_087345.1, from coordinate 77,755,300 downwards.
TGTGTTTGGTATATCCCCTAAAAAGGATTCTTCCACTCCAATATTATTAAAATATCTCTGTATGTTTTCTTCCAAATATTATAGCACATGAACCTTTAATCCATCTAGAGCTAAATATGTAAGGATTAGTAATCAAACTTTATTTTCTTCTAAATGATAATCAATATCCCTACAGTATTCATTTAGTTATTCTTCCATTCACCACTGATTTAAATGTCATCTTCCTTCATATAAAACATCCAAATATACTGGAATATTTATCTCAGTCTAAAATATTAACATAATTGACAGGACAGGAAATTATCATGTGATATTGTTTTGGAATAAATAGTAATTTTTAAAGATATTTCCTTGTAATTCATAATGTCATTGCATTTATTAAATTATGCTTAAATGCATTTTTTCATTTTCATTGTAATGTTATAGGAAGAATTATTAACAGAATTTATATTCTATTTGGAATAGGGCAGAATGAAATTTCATTTATATAAGCAATCATTCAATAGCAAAAATAGATTCAGTATTAAAGCAAGCAAATTAATAGGACCTTCTTTTCAGTAATTAAAAATCAATGCTTCATTCTATATTCATGCTTACTATACTGTCAGAAAACCAAAAGTGTAAGCAATGTTAAAGATGATCAAGGATGTACATCTCTTTTTTGACAATTTTCTTTGTCTTTGTGTTAAGACCAAAAGCTATTGAAGTCCACAAAACTGACTTCTCAGAATTAAGTAATGAAAATTTTGAGTACTTTCTATATTTAATTATGTATTACATATGTATTTCTTCACCATCAAAAAGGTTACAATATCTAACCTCTGTAATTTTTAAATATTGCCATGTGAAATCCCTGGAACAATCTTATGTCAACTGACTTGGTGATATTAGCATCTATTTCAAGCTTAATTACTGCTGGTTGTCTCTTGGGCATAGCTTGTACTTTATGCTATGGAATGCAGTCATGTTTCAACATTGGAAATACTGACCACTCTAACAAGACAGAGTTTTTCTTGATTGTTTTTCTTCTAAGATAATAGACAGTGCATACTTTGCTTAATTATCTCATTTAATTTTCACTACAATTCAGCAAGTTAGATTTCATATTTATTTTAGTCATGGAGAAAACCATACGAAAATAGATTAAGTGATCTGTCCCAAGTCAAGAGCTAATAAGAAACAAATCTGAAATGTCTCTCTGCTGTATCATCATTCCAATTAATCTCCAAGAGGATAGCTTAAAGGTGCATACTGATGGTCCTGAACAATAACTCTGTTGATTGAATAAATTATGATGGAAAGCTTACAAATCCAGAAGTCAGACATTCTGATCACATCTGGGCACCAATACTTGTTAGTTGTATGATTTCCAGGTTCTGGCTCTTGCTTCATATCCAAAATGGAGGAAAATAAGACACACTTGACTTCTTACTTCAAAGGTTTTTTGTTTCTTTGTTTTGTTTTAAAAATTTCATGCCTTAATTTGTATGTTAAGGCCAAGAATATTTATAAACACAGTCAATCATATTTCTGTAATCATGTCACATAGTAGATGTGGTCTGCCTGTGCTAACTTTTTAAGTTGGAAATAATTTTATCTGAGACCAGTTCTAAACCTCCATTTTCTCTGCGTTCATTTCCCCATCCATTATTTCTAAGTGAATGAATTCATTGTCTGAAACACAGGAGTTGATATTAGTCACTGTTATAGCAAATATAGGCTGTATCTTATTTGCTTTGCATATGCTCCAACACAGTCGAACATGAAAACATAATACCATGAATTCAAACAAATTCTAATGTAAGATGATGGTAGGTTCAGTGAGAAATTTTCTGGTACCATGTATGAATGCCTCCACTCCCTGCATTGTTTTGAAGGCAGAGAAAGAACATTTTCAGTCAATTCAGTTAGTAGGCTTGTACCACATTTTGTGGTTTGAGGGGATATAATTAGAAAAATTTAAAGGTATAATTGAACTAATATCTTAAATATTATGCTGTGAATTTGGGAGTGTGAGAGTTATGCCAGCAGTCAAATCAAAAAGAAGGTAATAAATTCAACTAAATTTGATTGTGTAAGGGTCATAGAAAAAGGATTTTAAAAAAAGAAATACATATATGCTGTAATATTCTTTCAAATATTGGGATATTAGTAGGGCTGACATCATAAAATAAAAAACCAGATTAACCATGCACTGGTTAACTTTTGTGGGAGAAAGATGTGGCAATCACCTTCCATAAAGATTTACAGCTTTGGAAACCATATAGGGTTCTTATGAGTCGGAATCTACTCGATGGAAAGGGGTTAGTTAACTTTTATAAAAATTTTTACGACTACAAGAAATATTTAAGAACAAGTGCAATGAGCCGCAGTGACAGATGGGCTTCTGGAGGGCTGTGTTGTTGTTGTTAGGTGCCATTCAGTGGATTCTGACTTATAGCAACCCTATGCACAACAAAATGAAACGCTGGCTGGTCCTGCACCACCCTCACAATTGTTGCTGTGTTTGAGCTTATTGTTTCAGGCACTGTGTCAATCCACCTTGTTGAGGGTCTTCCTCTTTTTAGCTGACCCTCTGTTTTACCAAGCATGATGTCCTCGTCCAGGGACTGATCCCTCCTGATAAGATGTCCAAAGTATGGGAGTTGTAGTCTTGCTATCCTTGCTTCTAAGGAACATTCTGGCTGCACTTCTTCCAAGACAGACTTGTTCATTTTTTTGGCAGTCCATGGTGTATTCAATATTCTTCACCAACACCACAATTCAAAGGCATCAATTCCTCTTTGGTCTTCCTTATTCATTGTCCAGCTTTTGCATGCATATGAGGCGATTGAAAACACCACAGCTTGAGTCAGGTGCACCTTAGTCCCCAAGGTGACATCTTTGCTTTTGAACACTGTAAAGAGGTCTTTGCAGCAGATTTGCCAATGCAATGCATCTTTTGATTTCTTGACTGCTGCTTCCCTGGGTGTTGATTACGGATCCAAGTAAAATGAAATCCCTGACATCCTCAATCTTTTCTCTGTTTATTATGATGTTTCTTACTGGTCCAGTTATGAGGATTTTTGTTTTATTTATGTTGAGGTGTAATCTATACTGAAGGCTGTGGTCTTTGATGTTCATCAGTAAGAGCTTAAGTCCTCTTCACTTTCAGCAAGCAAGGTTGTTGTCATCAGCAAAATGCAGGTTGTTAATGAGTCTTCCTCCAGTCCTGATGCCCTGGTCTTCTTCGTATAGTCCAGCTTCTCAGATTATTTGCTGAGCATACAAATTGCTGATGTAGCACAACTCAAAATGAGAAGAAACATCTGCAAACATCCATTAATAATTGGAACCTGGGATGTATGAAGTATGAATCTAGGAAAATTGGAAATCATCAAAAATGAAATGAAGCACACACAGATCAATATCCTAGGCATTAGTGAGCTGACGTGGGTTGGTCTTGGTTATTTTGAATTGGACAACCATATGGTCTACTATGCCGGGAATGACAACTTGAAGAGGAATGGCATTGCATTCATCATCATGAAGAATATTGTAAGACCTAACTTGAAGTACAATGCTGTCAGTGATAGGATAATATCCATACACCTACAAGGAAGAGCAGTTAATATGACTATTATTCAAATTGATGCACCAACCACTAAGGCCAAAGATGAAGAAACTGAAGATTTTTACCAACTTCTGCAGTCTGAAATTGATTGAACATGCAATTGGGATGCACTGATAATTACTGGTGATTGGAATTCAAAAGTTGGAAACAAAGAAGAAGGATTGGTAGTTGGAAAATATGGCCTTGGTGATAGAAGCAATGCTGGAGATCCCATGACAGAATTTTGCAAGACCAATGACGTCTTCATTGTAAATACCTTTTTTCACCAACATAAGTGGTGACTATACACATGGACCTGGTCAGATGGAATACACAGGAATCAAATTGACTACATCTGTGGAAAGAGATGAAGGAAAAGCTCAATATCATCAGTCAGAACAAGACCAGGGCCAACTGCAGATCAGACAATCAATTACTCATATGCCAGTTCAAGATGCAACTGAAGAAAATTAGAACAAATCTTTGAGAGCCAAAGTTTGATCTTGAGCATATCCCACTTGAATTTAACGACGTTCTCAAGAATAGATTTGATGCATTGAACACGAATGACTGAAGACCAGATGAGTTGTGGAACGACGTCAAGGACATCACACATGAAGAAAGCAAAAGGTCATTAAAAAGACAGGAGAGAAAGAAAGGGCCTAACTGGATGCCAGAAAAGAGTGTGAAACTTGCTTTTGAATGTAGAATAGCTAAAGCAAAAGGAAAAAATGATGAAGTAAAAACTGAACAAAAGATTTCAATGGGCGGCTTGAGAAGACAAAGTAAAGTATTATGATGACATGTGCAAAGACCTAGAGAAAACCAAAAGGGAAGAAGATGCTCGGCATTTCTCAAGCTGAAAGAACTGAAGAAAAAATTCAAGCCTCGAGTTGCAATACTGAGGGATTCTATGGGGAAAATATTAAACGACACAAGAAGCAACAAAAGAAGATGGAGGGAATACACAGAGTTACTATACCGGAAAGAATTGTCGATGTTCAACCATTTCAAGAGGTAACATATAATCAGGAACTGATGGTACTGAAAGAAGAAGTCCAAGCTGCACTGAAGGCATTGGTGAAAAACAAGGCTCCAGGAACTGACGGAATACCATTCAACAAACGGATGCAGTGCTGGAAGTGCTCACTAGTCTCTGCCAAGAAATTTGGAAGACAGCTACCTGGCCAACTGACTAGAAGAGATACATATTTATGCCTATTCCCAGGAAAGGTGATGGAACTGAAGGTAGAAATTATCGAACAATATCATTAATATCACAGGCAAGCAAAAGTCTGCTGAAGATCATTCGAAAGTGGCTGCAGCAGTATATCAACAGGGAACTGTCAGAAATTCATGCCGGGTTCAGAAGAGGACGTGGAACTAGGGATATCATTGCTGATGTTATATGGAACCTGGCTGAAAGCAGAGAATACTAGAAAGATGTTTACCTGTCTTTTATTGATTATGCTAAGACATTTGACTGTGTGGATCATAACACATCATGGGTAACATTTCAGAGAATGGGAATTCCGGAACACTTAATTGTGCTCATGAAGAATATGTACATGAGCACAATTAAGTGTGTGTCAGGGTTGTATCCTTTCACCATACCTATTGAATCTGTATGCTGAGAGGGCTATAGCTCTCAGTAATTAACTGATATTACCCAGTGGTTGTTTTACCAGCTTTAATTTATTATGTAGTGATTAGGATGCAGATGAATGGGGTAAAGTTCATCTTGAGGTGGTCTCCCTCAAACTCCAGTCCCAGGGTGAGTTGACACAGGAAACTGCTTCTGCACATGTAAGGCTCCAAGTTTATGTTGTAGGCAAAATATCCAGAGGCAAAGGAGTCTAGAGGTTTTATATCTCAGAGTGCGTGGAAACAGGGAAAGGAATTAAGAAGAAGGGACCTTCTTTTAGCTGTGCTTTGCCTGATCATCTTGTTGCCAAGATTTGTTCAAATTCAAACAGCATGGCAGTCCTGTGACTATGGGCACATTACCAGAAAGAATATTTCTTCCCCCACTAGCTACAAGATTAACGACTTTAGTACAATTGAGTAGTCATAGGTAATCACAGAAAAAGAAAAAGTTACTGTGGGTTCAAACAAGGAGGAAGCTTTCTCTAACAGGTAGAGGGGACTGGGAGAGAGAGATCCAATGCCCTGCTTCCTTATTAGAGAATGTTCTGGGCCCAAGGCCTCAGCTTAGGCAGCCTAGATGGAAATTGTAAAGGCAGACCACTCTCCCAGCCCCAAGTAATAATTAAAACTTAAGGTCCCTAGGTGGCACAAATGGTTTGCACTCAACTACTAACCTAAAGGTTGGCAGTTTCAACCCACCCAGTGGTACTACAGAAGGAAAGCCCTGGCGATCTGCTTCCATTAAGATTACAGCCAAGAACACTCTATGGAGCAATTCTATTCTGTAGCGCATGAGGTGACCATGAGTCAAAATCGACTCAATGTCAACTAGGAATAACAACAGTAATTAAAACTTACCTGCTGAGCTATACCTGAAACAACATAAAAATACATACTCACAAGGGTATTCTCTGCAGCATTGTTAGTAATACCAAAATATTAGAAAGAACCTAAATGCTTATACAGAGGAGGGTAGTATAATAAAATACGGTACTTTTGCATGATGGAGTACAAATGCAGCTGCAAAGAAGAATGAGAGCGCTGTCTATGAACGGATATGTAGTGATTTTTCAGAATATATTATCCAGTTAAAAGAGCAAAGCTCAAGAGAGTATTTTTTTTTTTTTTTTTTTTTTTACCAGCCCTAGGGAAACCCTGGTGGCATAGTGGTTAAGTGCTACGGCTGCTAACCAAAGGGTCGGCAGTTTGAATCCTCCAGGCGCTCCTTGTGAAACTCTATGGGGCAGTTTCCCTGGAAACTCTATGGGGCAGTTCTACTCTGTCCTACAGGGTCGCTATGAGTCGGAATCGGCTAGATGGCACTGGGTTTGGTTTCGTTTTGGTTGGTACCCGCCCTAGTGGTGCAGCGGTTAAGAGCTTGGCTAAAAAGGTGGGCAGATCGAATCTACCAGCCACTCTTTGGGAAGCCTATGGGGGCAATTCTACTCTGTGCTATAGGGCTGCTATGAGTTATAATTGACTCAATGGCAATGGAATTTGTGGGTTACCATTGATGAAGGCAATAAAGGATATAAGAAAACAGACATGTATTTGCTCATTTGTGTGAAAAGGAATACAGAAAGAACCAGAAACTAATGAAATTGATTACCTACTGGTGGTAAAAAGGTAGAGAAAGAATAGGGAAATGGGAATGAGGTGAATGGAATGGGGGGAGTGACACTATTCTGAATGTACTTTTTTGTATACACCTGACTTTCAGAATGTGACAATGTTTTACATACCTTCATAAATAAACTTAAGAATTAAATTATCCAAAAAGTGGGGTGATCTCAGAAAGCAATGGAAATAGTAACAAATGAACTGAACTCTATTTCAAATGAATTACATAAACACACTGAAGAGGGTGGGAAAAAAAGAACCAACTTAAGTAATTTTGGAAAACAGTGTGTTGCCTATACACAGTAAGGCTCTGGACAAAAGGAACGGTACAAAAATATTGCACTCTAGTTAGTAAATTTGTTTTTCATGGGGTATAGATTACTAATTATGAAATTAATTAGGATTAAGAAAATTAGTAAACGTGCTGAATGTAGTAATTCTCAGGATTCTTATTGACAGAGAAAGGAGTTACAAACAAGGAAAAGGGAAGGTTAGGATGAGCCTTATGTTACTGGATAGGAATTGGAGGTATTAGCACCAACTTGTGGTTTTTAACACATATGCAGATGAATTAATACAAGTGTGTATAGATGTATGTATATCATTTTTGTATTTTCTACCTCTGCTTGAGAGGGCCTAGAAGTTAAGACTTAGCCGAGAGCACACCTAGAGTTCTGATCTTGGTTTCTAAATTCTTTTCTCAAATAAATGAAGCCAGGGCTCCTCGGAGAAATTACTGGTTCCGGGGCTGGGGCAGAGACAGTAAAAGATGAGAATGAAATTTCTTGTGATGTCATAAAATAAAGAAGTGCTCAACGATGAAAGCACGCTGAAACACCAGAGCTAACTAAATTGAAGGAGTTCCCAAAGCCCAAATCTAGGATAGTTTTTGTAACACAATATTGACAGTAATGGATTATAACCAATCGAAAAAAAGATCTATTAGTCCATACTGGTATAAATAAATAATTGAAAAAATGAATACATGGAGGAAAAGGGACAGATCTCCCTTATAGGAGCATTTCAGTTAATAAATGTAGAATGACAGAAATAGAATATCGCCATTTGACCAACACCATACAAGTAACTACTGCAGGCAAGAATCATTGATGGATGCAGAAATTAATCAGTGAAAGTATCTTGATACAGTTTATTTGTAAAGTCTCAAAGGATCTCACCATGAGGTACTTATCAATTACCGAAGGGAAAAATGTAACTTACATTGAAGAAATCTAGTAGACACCACCACAACAAAGTGATCACTTTAATATTACCAGTAACAAAAAAATATTATGTACCTACTGGATGCACTGAGGAGGACACAACATCACTGCTGTTGCATTCTTGACAAAAATGCACAGCTGAAGTTAATAATGAGAAAACATCAGATAACTCCCAACTGAGGAGCACTCTACTAAATAACTCTCCAAAACCCTTCAAAAGTGTCAAGGTCATGAAATGCAAACAAAGCTGAGGAAATATCCCAGACTGGAGGAGACTAAGGAGACCTGACAACTAAATCAATGTGGAATCCTGGATTGAATTGTGGATCAGAGAAATTACTTCAGTTGGACAATTGGTGGCATGTCAATAAAATCTATGGGTTAGTTAATAGAACTGTATCAATGGTAATCTCCCAGTCCTGGTAATTAGACTAAGGCCATGTGAAACGTTAACATTTGGAAAGCTAGGTGAAAGATGTATGGGAACTCCATTTTGTAACTTTTTTTGTAAGTCTAAAATAATTGCAAGGTAAATATCTTAAAAATTCTTTTAAAAATTGTATTGCATTATATACATAAAGCGTTCATTCCATGTATAATCACATCCGAACCCTCACAGCAATCTGGTCATTAAGGTATCATAATAATCCTCACATCATAGTTAAACAAAATGAGATCTGGAGAAGTTTAGTGACGTTCTTAAGGATCCCCGATGACACAACGGCTAAGCACTCAGCTGCTGACCAAAAGGTTAGATGTTTAAATTCACCAGCCCCTCCAACGGGAGGAAAGACCTGGAGATCTGCTCTCATACAGATCGTTGTTGTGTGCCTTTGAGTTGGTTCCAACTGATTGAGACCCTATAGGGCAGAACAGAACTGCCCCGTAGGGTTTCCCAGTTCCCTAGGCTGTAATCTTTATGGGAGGAAATCACCAGGTTTTTTCTCCCACAGGCCGCTGGTGGGTTCAAATCACTGACCTTTGGTTAGCAGCTGAGTGCTTAAGTATTGCACCACTAGGCTCCTTCGCATAAAGATTACAGCCTAGGAAACCTTATGGGGCAGTTCTACTCTGTCATAAGGTCCACCTTGTATTGGAATCAACTTGACAGCTCACAACAACATAACAACAGTGGCTTTCTTAAGAGGTAGTGACACACTGATCTCCCAAATTCAAGTCTTTTTCTCTCTCTTCCAATACGTGTGCCCAGCGGATCAAACAATTTTGATAAATCCACAGAGGCCAGAGACATTGGTGAAAAGAAGCCTTTCAGAAATCAAATAACTCTGATTTCTGTACATTATCCATGATCTTCTCCTTTAAAAAAAAAGTACTTAATTCTGAAGTGCCTTCAGTAAGCATGATACATTATAAAACCCTATTTGATTTCCAAAATGATCTGGAAAAAGACTTTTAAGATTTTTCAAAAAAGCAGCTTTGTAATAAATTTAGGGGTTAAGTTGCAGAAAAATAAACGTCAGTCGTAAACGTGGGGGCAATATGCTTTCCTTCTCTCTATGTCTCTGAAACTGGAGACTCCTGGCATTATTTTTTATTGTTGGCTTACTGTTTATTGTATGTATATAGTTTTACTTCAGTGCAACTTAGGTAAGGTGCAAGAAAATCATATTATCTCAGTCTTTCATTTTTATCTGTTCATCCCATAATATTTGCATTTTTTGTGTTTTTCTAAGCAGTCGGTAATTAGTTTTGATTTCCTCTTTGGCTGAAGAATTAAGAAGTGTGTATATTTGCTTTTTTCTTTTTGTTTTGCTTTCCACATGAAGCATAAAGTGTCTATATTTGGGTTTTTGATATTATTTTGTTAAGTTTTTATTCCTAGCTCTAGAGATGCATATTGAGCATCGTGTAATAAAGAGATACTTACTACTGCACATCCCGTAGGGCTCACAGAGTTGCCAATATAAGAGCATTCGCAAATCATTTTCTACAACGAGAATGACTTGCTTTATGATTTTCATTTTGGGGCTCATCTTGGAAAACATTATTTGCTTTCTCTGTTCACAAACACTTAATATGTAGAAACACATCCTTACAAACCGGCAGCCAGATAATCCTCCCACTGTATCTCAGTTTCAGCTGGTTCGAGTGATAACTTCCCCTTTGTTTAAATTGGCAGCTCCCCCCACAGCCACAAAGTGCATTTCATACACCCCATATAACCTCTGTTGAAGTCAACACATTCCAAACATACCAGTAAAATTACAGCTAGTAAGTAGAGCTATGACACAAATCAAGGCAATTTGGTTCCAGGTTTGATGCTCATAACCATTGTACGACGCTGCCTCTCACATACTACATGGTGCTCTCAATAGCTGTGTCCCCTTTAATATCCTGGTTCTCTGTTTTAGTCATCCTTTAACCTATCAGAACCTAACTCATTGGCATTACCACTCTATTACTGTCCCCTACCACTTCATATCCTTACATCTCTCTTCATCCATCTTAGATATACATCGTGGTTCATTTTTAGCATTTGTTCTTAACTTCACTCTATTCTCTCCTTCTGTAGTATTTGGTTACCAAACCATAGCCTATTTATACTTTCCGCCTTGCCTATTGTGTAAGCACGATAGACCAAAAGATTGTGTCTGAATAAAAATATCTTCCTGATAGTTCTGATGAATTTTTCCATTCCCAGGGTCACTAATTCATAATTTCTCCTCTCTTCTTAAACTTTTTCTGCAATTCCTATTTCAAACGATGGCTTCGCCTCAAATTTTATGAAGAAATAGATGCAACTGACATAGAGCTGGATCATGTCCACTTTCATACCAAACCTATCACCTTCTCAATTTCTGTACCTAAGGATATAGCCTTTTTAAGAATATAGCCTTCCATCCTACTGCTCTATGTCAGTTTGTCTAAGACTAGGCCCTTGAATTATACACTGCATCCGTATCCTCTCAATAATTCAGTGACTTTGGTTTTGAAATTAATCCTTCTCTACCCTACATTACCAGTCCCTTTCTCCATACTAGGCCATTTTCATCAGTACGTAAACATTTCATATTATCTCTCATATTAAAAACAAATAAAACTTTCCTGGACACCGTGGCCTCACCATTATCTGACTCATTTTTACATTCCCTTTTATAGAAAAATTCCCCTAAGGGCTGCTATGCTTCTTCACTTCACATCCTCTTCTCTGTTCAATATAAGCTGGCTTTTCATTTAGCCACTCCACTGCGACTGCTCCTTTCTAGGACCACAATCACATGGTCACTTCTGCCTTTGTCTTAGACCCTCAGCAGGATTTGATGCAGTTAATTATTTCATCCTTCTTGAAACACTTGTTTCGCTTAGCTTCTGAGAAACTACACACTTTTAATCTTCCTCTATTGGCCATTTATTCTCAGACTCTTAGTATAATGTTCTCACCTTCAGACTATTTAATGCTGGAGTGGCTCAGAGCTTAGGCCTCAAACATCTAGGTGATCTCCTCCAGCCCAATAACTTTAAAAGAGCTTATTCTATTTATTTTCAAACATATCCCCAGCCTTAATTGCCCTCAGGATTTCCAAACTAATATATCTAAACACCTACTGAATTTCCTTGCTTAGATATCTAGTAGATATTTGAAACCGAGCGTATGAAAAACAAACTCTTAATATTCTTTCACAAATCTGTCCTTCCCCCAGTCCTTTCCATTTTAGTATAATGAATGATTACTTACTTACATGATCAGGAGGCAAACTTAGAAGTTGTCCTGGATTCTTCTTTCTTTTCTACCCATATTCAATTACCCATCAGTTCTATACTCAGAATATTATGTAGTATATCCTGAATCAAAACAATTTTCATCATTTCAACTACCACCAAACTAGTCCAAAATCACCGTTATCTTTGGCCTTGATCATTGCAAAAGTATCTTAATTTATCTCCCTATTTCCATTCTATTTTTTGTCCCAGTAGAATAGTCTGTATTTTTAATTCTGAAAAATTTTAAACCAACGTTAAAGTTGTTAGAACACTGCAAAAAAGTCTCATGTTTTTTCCTTCGATTGGTCAATTTTGTCACATTTACATTATTATTTGCTCTCTGTATATGTACATATTAATTTTTTCCCCTAACTACTTGAGTTAGAAATTTTAGCAAATGTTTTCTAAGAACTTGACATTCTTAAGTAGACTTAATTAATTATCAGTGTGGACATATGGATTCTTATTTTGTTAAATGGATAATAATCCATTCATTACTTTCATTATTCATTTGGAGCTCAAATTATTCCAAAATTTGTCAACGGGCTCTTCAAATAGCTTTCCTGTCCTTTTTGACACACCCTCACTGTATTCTGAGTTCTTCTTTACTTTTAATATATAAGGCATTCCAACTTGTATTTTCTCTACACCAGTAAGAAAATCAGCCATCCCTGATTCTTATCTCTTGGAAATGGTGTTAGAAACAAATATCTTGGTGCTAATGTCTTCACTGCTACTGGGGTGTTATTAATTCTAGGTTCTTTCATCAAGTAGAAATGGATAAAAATGCCAGTTGTATATGGTTCAATCATACATCTCCATATCCATTATACATACACGTACATGTGTACATGTGCAATGAATCATAGTGCTACCTTAATACATTCAACAAGGAGCCCTGGTGGCACAGTGGGTAAGATCTCGGCTGCTAACTGAAAGGTCAGCAGATCAACCCACTAGCTGTATCATGGGAAACAGATGTGGAAGTCAGCTTCAGTCTAATGCCACATCCTTATCTTATCCCATTTCATATTTATATCTTTTTTTTTTCCTAATGATTATCATAGCTCCCAACATTAATATATTTTTATTTGCTCAGGCCTATAATATATACAAAATAGGTGAATCCTAAACCTAACACTTCTGAGTTATAAAAGGAGTAGAATGGACACAGAAACACACACAGATGTCCTGGCAGGAGCACAAAGAACCAAGGAACCCAGAGCTACCGACAAAGATGGAATTGAAACGACTGAGAACTTGATTTGGACTTTTAGCCTCCAGAACTGTGAAAAAATAAATTGATATTCTTCCAAGCCACCCACTTGTGGCATTGTGTTACAGCAGCATTAGGAAACTGAGACAAAACCTATCCCCATTTCAGTGAGAACCTGGAGGAGGCTGACATTTATAGATTATATTCAAGCCACCATTTTTACTCAAAGTTGATCACATAATCACCTTAATTTAATTCTAATGCTATTTAGTTGAGAGAATAGTATAATTAGGCCTAGATACCCACCTCTCAGTTGGTTTATGTAACAAGTGCAACTCACCTGGTCATTTTTATTCATTTGACATTTTACTAGACAGTCTTTTTAGATCAATTTCTCTATGACTTGTTTGTGATAAGAATGGTATGTTCCAGTGGTCCTTGATTTATTTTTCAGTTTCTTTCCTGAATATATCAATATCTCAGGGCCAAGATTTGCCTAGATAAAGAAAAAAAGAAGCAATTGCCACTGAGAGTATAAATAATGAATACCAAATTTTAAAACATGTCAAGTTGGTAGCTTCCATTTGCTGTCCCTCTTGTCCGGTATCTTCACTGTACCCTAGAAGGCTGAGGGAAGAAAAAAGAGAAGTAAATTCACCAGAGGGGAAATTTTTCACAAGTCTTACTCTGTGATTTTAAACTAGCCCAATCCACCCATGTCACGGTGACTAGTGGTCTTATTACAACATGTAGATACTGCAAACCCTTTTCTTGGCCATTCCCCTGGGCTCCTATACCTTGTTGTTGTTGTTGTGTGCCATCAAGTTGTTTCCAGCTCACAGTGATCCTATAGGACAGAGTAGAACTGTCCCATAGGATTTCCTAGGCTGAGTTCTTTACTGAAGCAGAGCACCAGGTCTTTTCTCCCAGACTGGCTGGTGGGTTTGGACTGCCAACGTTTTGGTTAGCAGCTGAGAGCTTAGCCATTGCATAGCTAGGGCTCCTTTCTCATATTTTATTACTATTTTATTTACCAGTCCTGTCTGATTCCTGACCTTCTCATTTTCTTTTAGGTTCTGGTCATATGCTCTTGACTCTCACAGTGAGATTGAACCTCCATGTTTTGACCCCTTTGACTCTCTCAGCCCTTGGGACATACTCATCTTCTGACTCCTCTTGCCAGATTTGGCCACTTCAATTAAATTTTTCTTTATGATTCAGGGCATAGGCATCAGAACAACATATCTGGATTTGAAATCTGGCTTCACATTTAGTCTGCTGAGGGCCCTGGGCAAGTAACTGTCTCTTCTGTTTCCTTATTTGTAAAATGGAAATTATAATAGTACAAAATACAAGGTTGTTTTAAAAAGTAAGTACATTAATATTTGTAAAGAGCTTACAGCAGTAGCTGGTGCAAGGCAGTTGCTATAAAAATTTCATCAGAAAATAAAATAGGCCGGTATTCTAGCCTGACTCCCACAGGGTGAGATGCAAACTAGATATCTCTTTGTTTCTGCTTTTCAGCAAAAAGCCCTCGTTTTTAAAGGTAAACCATTTTCTGTATTGGGTTGAATATCATCTTCCAAACCAGAATCTGGGGCAGCCGTTCCTCTTTCTGTCACACTTCCAGAGAACCCAAACGCTGCACTGAAAAAGCAATAGAACAAATGTGTGGAGAGTTTAGGATTCTAATTAATATAAAATGTCTTTAAAACTACAAGGATTTTGCATTTAGGGAAATATAAGATTTTCAGACTCAGAGAAGATGGACACTTCTCAGGATAAGCTTTCTTCAAGTGTACCTAGAAGCCAGGGGAATGAAACCCACTGTAAAATGAATAGATACCTGGTTCCAAGTTGAAGGATTAGCTCTAATCTTGAATACATTAGAGACATCTACTTTATTCAAGAAAGTTATTTTAAATTTTCTTTTAGCTCTTATGCCTCTTATGCTTTTTGCAAGCAGAAATACCCAAAAAATTTTTCAGTTGCCCACTTCATTCTCAGTTAGCCTAATTCTTGACTGAATTTCTGTTTTTCCCAATTTAGAGCATCTGATTACTTCTGCATGTTGGAAAGCTGTCTATCCAGATGATCTCTTTCTGTATTGCCAAGTTTCTGTTTGGGTCAAGTCGACATTTGGTTTTTCTTCCAAGTTTAGTCATTGTACAAAGATTGAACATAACTCCCCATATTTCAAATTAGCTTAATTAACATTTATTTATATCTAATTCTCATTAATTCCTTTTTAGAAAAAAAAAACTATTGAATATTTTAATTCTGGAAATTTTTACCCTCAGTTTTCTATGATGAGCTCCTGTTTCAAATTGAGATTATTTAAAATTTTTTCAGGTTATTTCTCCAGATATATTTAGTTGAGAAAAGAGCATCTGTCTTTTATGATTTGTTTGGAAGAGATTGTGCAAGTACTGATTTTTTTTTTCCATGAAAAGGAAGAGATAAAAATAAAAATGAATCAAAAGATTCAGCGTGAGTCCTATATAATGTAACTACAGTCAGATTTGATGTCATGAACTCAGTCATTCTTAGCCAGTTACAGGAAAAGAGGGTGGAAAGACTGAGAAACCTGAATGTGACCTTTTGTAACAACCTTGTATCAACATGAACTCCAAAGTGTAGAGGTGTGTCTAAGTAAAAAATGAGACACAATTCTTCCAAAATGTAACAAAGTGACTCATTTGTCCCTGTAGTAGAATAGACTTTGGGATTTATTTGTTTGATTTCCCAAAGAAACAATGATATTCTGTTTAGTGGAGAGTAAGTAGATCTGTTAAATAAAAAGAGCTTGAATTTATCATACATAATGTTTTTCCATAAAGAACACATTTGAATTAGAACCTCTGTTGTCTTTGCTTGTGCTGTTAATGCCCTTTCCACAATCCTTTCAGAACAGTGGTTCTCAAGTAGGGGCAATTTTGACCACCACGGGACACTTAGCAATGTCAGCAGACATTTTTGCTTATCATGATGTTGTGGAGAAAAGACTGAAATTGCCAAGGATTTCATTTTACTTGTATTCAAAATCAACACCCATGCAAGCAGCTGTCAAGAAACCAAAAGATGCTTGCAGTGGGCAAATCTGCTGCAAAGGACCCCTTTGAAGTGTTGAAAAGCAAAAGTGTCACCTTGAAGTCTAAGGTACGCCTGACCCAAGCCATGGTGTTTTCCGTTGCATCATATGCATCTGAAAGCTAGACAGTGAATAAGAAAGACCGAAGAAGAATTGAGGCCTTTGAATTGTGGTGTTGGCAGAGAATATCAAATATACCATGGACTGTCAAAAGAGCAAATAAATCTGTCTTGGAAGCGGTACAACTAGAATGCTCCTTAGAAGCAAGGATGGCAAGATTTCATCCCACATACTTTGGACATGCTGTCAGGAGGGATCAGTACCCGGAGAAGGACATCATGCTTGGTAAAGTACAGGGTCAGCAGAAAAGAGGTAGCCCCTCAACGAGATGGATTGACACGGTGGCTGCAACAATGGGCTCAAACATGACAATGATTGTGAGGATGGAGCAGGACCAGGCAGCGTTTTGTTCTGTGGTACATAGAGTCACTATGAGTTGGAACCAACTCGATGGTACCTAACAACAACAGCAGACATTTTTAGTTTTCAAAACTGGCAGAGGGAATGACAAGTTGGTGGTGGCTATTGATATTTAGTGGGTAGAACCCAGAGATTCTGCTAAATATCCTACAATGTACAGAATGCACCCCCCACCACACACACACAACAAAGAATTATCCAACCTAAAATATCAGTAGCGTCAAATTTGTAAAAGTCTGAATTAGGTGTTTAGAAATATTCAGAGAAGCAAGGTTAATTATAACCAGGAATTCCTGCCGTTTCAAGCAACATGGGGAAACCTGCCCTCACCTTTCAGCAACAAATGAGATGGATGGAAATTTTAAAACGTCTTTCTAGAAATAAGATATATGTAGCCACAGTTGTGCTTCCTTTTAATCTCTTTGGTTTTCCTGATGTAGGATTTTTTTTGGAGGGGTAAGAGATTGTGGTTGTTGTAACGTGTATGAAGTGTTTTATAATCTGTAGAGATATAAGGAGTTATTGTAAAGATAAAAAGCCCAGGGCATCCTTGAGCAGAGTTCTTTGTTGTCTGATGCTGCTGCTGGCTTTGTACAGCCACTACTGGATATTTTATTTAACCTAGAGGTCATTCCTTTTGAGCGTAATCTTTATCCTTACTCCTTTCGCCACTTCCTTGCAGTGTTTTCAGCACAAAACATACTCAGGCAGCTTTATTGTTAAACCCTACTTTTTTTTTTTTTTTTTGAAATATCAAAGACTGGGTTTCAAATTCTTTACAGATGAGTAAAAGCCCAGTTATTCTCCAGTAAAATGCTTTTCCTACAGACGTACTTTCTAGCAGCTGGTAGGGCAAACACCCACTATTGCTTCAACCTGATCAAGTCTTTTGAAGGGCGTTCAAAAAAAAAAAAAAAACCCCACTGCTATCGAGTCCATTCCGAAATTGTCTCTGAGCTTCTGAATCATGATTTATAGCACACATACTTCCCAATGCCTATGTTAAGGACTTTCACAAACAGCTTTCTTAGCAGTTCCTGATAGGTTTGAAAGATCAAGTGGAGGAGCAAGTATTAGAAGGGTCTGAATCGTTGCTTTACTGATGAAAGGAATCAGAGAAGATATTATGAGAGCAATCTGCATAACCACATACTCATGTAGTTATATCAATGGTTGCTGACCCTAACTTCCTTAGATATGAGGAGCTATCTCCTGTCTGCATCTGTTACTTCATGTGCAGAAAATGACCTTCATCCTATGTGAGTAGATATGGGTCAAACCATAACTCTGTGTTGCCAAATTTAGGGGAGAAATATTTCCTATCTGGACCAGAATTGGGTTGAAATAATGACATCCCCTGGCTCTAGAGTTTTGACAGGGCATTGTGAATTAGAGAGAAGAATGGAGGATCAGTTAAGACTGATATATTCTTAAATACTTTCCCCAAAGCATTTTCTAGGAAAAGGGGGCTAACTGCCTTTTCTGAAAAGCTAAGGTAATGCAGTTTCTCTGTTATTCCTCTTATTATGGAGATGTTGTCCCATGCCCTTTTGTCTGAGCCAACTCATGTGGATTCGCAATTTGACAGTCCAGGTGGTCTGCTATTCCACTTCTAAATCTGAGAAGTACTTTTCTGTTTCGGAAATTCTTGGCTCCCTTTAGTGTTCACCATTTTAAGAGGAAGTGAATTGATTTTTTTTTTAATTTAAATAAATGTAATGAATGTAGTAAATGCCTATGTAAGCCCAGATTAGATGATTTCTTTGTTTTATAGGCTCTAAACAAATGCTTTTAGAAATCCTACCATTTCAGTATTTTAATATATAGCACCTTATCTTGTTGATATCAGGAGAAACACATCAAGACAGGTCACAAGATTAACATCAGCTGCCAAAGTGGCCCTGTGAGGTGGTGGTCTGGCACTGGGAAGACACTTTTCGAGGTAGCCTAAGTGGATCTATTTTTCTAGGCTATTTTTTAATCTTAAAGACATCAAAGTAAGGGTGGAAATGAATTGAGAGGCAACTGTAAGAAACTGAAATGAAAGGAAACAGAAATGGAAAGTTTTAAGGAAACTGGTGGGGATAACTTGTGCTTCGACGTGGACCAGCCTGCCACTGGCAGGTCGATTCCAACTCATGGTGACCCCATGTGTTACAGGGTAGAGCTGTGTTCCACAGAGTTTTCATGACTGTGACCTTTCAGAAGCAGATCACCAGGCCTTTCTTCTAAGTCGCCTCTGGGTGGGTTTGAATAACCAGCATTTTGGTTAGAAGCCCAGCACTTAACTGTTTGTGCCGCCCATGGAGTCCTTGACACAGACTAAAACCTGTCAAAAGAAGAAGATGCTAATCCATGCTAGTAACCTCCTGGGGACATAGCTTTTTATTGCCCAGCCAACCGAACAAACTTGTTGCCCTTGAGCCTGACTCATAGTGACCCTATAGGACAGAGTAGACCTGCCCCATAGGGTTTCCACGGAGCAGCTGGTGAATTGGAGCTGTCGGCCTTTCGGTTAGCAGCCAAATTCTTAAAGACCCCACCACCAGGGCTCCTTTTACTGATTGCACCAAAAAAAAAAAAAAAATTGCCATTGAGTTGATTCCGACTCATAGTGACCTCATAGGACAAAGTGGAACTCTCCCATAGGGTTTTCACGGAGCAGCTGGTGGACTCGAACTGTTTACCTTTTGATTAGCGGCTGAGGTCTTAACCATTAAGCCACCGGGGCTCCAGTTTGAATTCCTTCCATTTCCCAACCCCTTTCACTTAAAACAAAAACCCCAAATTATTCCTATTCATATTCATGCTTAGCTCCTTCCCTCAAATATCAGAGAAAGAGGTGGTGTTCCTCCTTTTCAATGCAAATCCTCCACTTCTGCTTTTAACTCTATCCTCTTCAGCTACCTCCAGGATCTTGTTCTAATTATTCTGTCTCTTCTATTTTCTTTTTTATTGAGGTATAATTACGTATACTAAGCATACAGCCTGATCATTGTTGTTATTAGGTAGGTACCACTGAGTCGGTTGTATCTTGGCTGAAAGTAGAGAATACCAGAAAGATGTTTACCTGTGTTTATCAACTACGCAAAGGTGTTCAATTGTGTGGATCATAGCAAATTATGGATAACATTACAAAGAATAGGGATTCCAGAACACTTAATTGTGCTCATGCAGAACCTGTGCATAGACCAAGAGGCAGTCGTTCAAACAGAACTAGGGGATACTGTATGGTTTAAGATCAGAAAAGGTGTAGGTCAGGGTTGTATCCTTTCATCATACTTATTCAGTCTCTATGTTGAGCAAATGATCTGAGAAGCTGCACTGTATGAAGGAGAACAGGGGATCAGGATCGGAGGAAGACTCATTAATAACCTGCAATATGCAGATGACACAATCGTGTTTGCCAAAAGTGAAGATGACTTACTGATGAAGATCAACCTGATAAGTATACCCCCAAAAAGAACAAACCTGTTGCCGTTGGTTGATTCCAAGTAGAGCTATGCTCCATAGGGTTTTCTTGGCTGCAATCAAAAGCA
Source organism: Loxodonta africana (assembly GCF_030014295.1). Lineage (NCBI taxonomy): Eukaryota > Metazoa > Chordata > Mammalia > Proboscidea > Elephantidae > Loxodonta > Loxodonta africana. The sequence continues at coordinate 77,735,169 of NC_087345.1, read as the reverse complement.
GGTCACCAGATACTTCTTCTGCGGAACTTCTCGGTGGGTTCCAGCCACCAACCTGTTGAGAAACCTGGGGTTGTTTTCAGCATAAGATACTTACAAGTAATAGTGTCATCAACATTTGAATACAGTCTTTTGGTAATTACATGAACTCGTTTCTTTTGCAAATCTACTCAGAAAAGCGATGGAAGGTCATGGGATATATATATATATATATCCGACTCATAGTGACCCTATAGGACAGAGTAGAACTGCCCCATAGTTTCCAAGGAGTGCCTGTTTTGCTGTGGTAAACACTAATTAATATTTTTAAAAGTGTTTTGTGATGATTTTTGTTCCTACTAGCATTGTGTGAGAGTTCTAATTGCTTTACATCCTCATCAACCCAATTCTTTTAACCTTGGCCATTCTGGTAAAATTTTGTGGGATACCATTTGGGTTTTAATCTGCAGTTCTCTGATGATTATTGATGTTGAGCATTAAATTTTATATATTGATTAGCTATCTGGATCCTCTTTTATGAAGTGTTTGTTCAAGTCTTTTGCTCATTTACAAAAATCTGGGTTGTAAGTCTTTTCCTTCTTAATTTATAGCAGCTTAATAAATTTTTGGAATTGAGTTTTTGTCAGATACATATATTGTGAATATCTTCTCACAGTCTGTAGCTTGTATTTTTATACTCTCTATACTGTCTTTTTAGCAACAGTTTTTATGTTAAGGAAGTCCAGCTTTTTTGGATAGTGTTTTTGTGTCCTGTTTAAGAAATCTTTATCTGCTACTGTTAGGTCATGAAGATACTCTCTCATGTGATCTTCTAGAAACTGCTGTTTTAACTTTCGATTGTAGATCTCTGTTACCTTTCAAACTTCTTTTTGCATGTGTTATGAAGTAGGGGTCAAGATTAAATTTTTCATATGAATATCCAATTGATCCAATAAATAGATATACAAATAGCATTTATTGGAAAGAAGAGCTTTATCCCGTGGAATTACATTGGCATGTTAATTGTGTATTAGGTAAATATATATGCTTGCTCTGGTTTTGGAAACTCTATTCTTGTTCCATTGGTATATTTGTTTATCTTTTGATCAATACTATCTTCTTTTAACTACTTTAGAGTTACATATACCAAAAAAAAAAAACCCAAACCCATTGCCATCGAGTCGATTCCAATTCAGAGCGACCCTACAGAACAGAGTAGAACTGCCCCATAGAGTTTCCAAGGAGCAGCTGGTGGATTTGCATGGCCAACCTTTTGCTTAGCAGCTGTGGTTCTTAACTACTACGCCACCGGGGTTTCCTTAGAGTTATACATAGAGTTATACATAGTTTGTATATAATAGAGTGAAACACTGCCCAGACCTATGTTGTCTTCAGGATCATTGGTTTGTTTGAATCCATCGTTGTGACTATTGTGTAGTGCCTTCCAACCTAGGGAGCTCATTTTCCAACACTATATTGGACAATATTCTGTTGTGATCCTTAAGGTTTTGACTGGTTAATTTTCAGAAGCAGATCACCAGGCCTTTCTTCTTAGTCTGTCTTAGTCTGAAAGTTCCACTGAAACTTGTCCACCATGGGTGACCCTGCTGGTATTTGAAATACTGGTAGTATAGCTTCCAGCATCACAGCAACACACAAGCCGACTCAGTAGAACAAACTGACAGATGAGTGATGGAGGTTTATCATAGATATACTTTATTAGATTAAGAAAGTTCCCTTCTTTTCATAGTTTGTGGAAAATTTTTCTCATGAACGAGTGTTTAATTTTTTGATACTTTTTCTGGTCTATTACAACTGTATACTATTTTTCTTTATTTTATTAATGAGATAAATTGCAAAGATTGATTTTCAAACATTAAGCTCACTTTGCATTCCGAAGATGAAATTCACTTGATTACGATGAATTATCCTTTTTATGTATTTTTGAATTTGATTTTTGCTTCTGTGTTCATGAGGGATAATACCAAACCAGTTGTCATCAAGTCGATTCCACTCATGGCAACCCCCTATGTGCAGAGTAGGACTGTGCACCATAGGGTTTTCAAGACTGTGACCTTTCTGAAGCAGATCACCAGGCTTTTCTTCCAAGGTGCCTCTGGGTGGGTTTGAGCTGCCAGCCTATTGTTTACTAGCTAAGCACTTAACTGTTTACACTACCCAGGGATAATGAAGGCTAATGTCCTGTAATTTCCTTTCTTGTAGTGTCCTTGTCAGGTTTCAGCATTAATGTTATGATGGCCTCATCAAATTCTATTCTTGAAAGAGTATATGTTGGTCTGTTTTTTTTTTTTTTAAGCTTTATATTTGAAAAAAATTACCAAAAAAGTAATTTGAGCCCTTTTTGTACAAAAGTTTTTAATAACAGATAATCAAGTACTTTAACAGATTTTAAGCTATGAAGACTTTATATTTTTTCTTACATTAATTTTGGTAAGTCGTATTCCTTAAGAAATTTGTTCTAATGGATACATTTTCAATTTATTGGCCTAAAGCTTGTCATAAAACCCTTTTATTATCTTCATAGGGAGCCCTGGTGGTGCAGTGGTTAAGCCTTTGACTGTTTACCAAAAGGTCGGCAGTTCGAATCCACCAGCTGTTCCTTGGAAACCCTATGCCTATGCGGCAGTTCTACTCTGGCATATATGTAGGGTCTCTGTGAGTCGGAATGGACTGAATGGCAATGGCTTTGGCTTTTTTGGTTTCTTGATTACCTTTAAAATCCATAAAATCTCTATCAATTTCTTCATTTATATTTCTGACATTGATAATTTTTTAGTTTTTTTTTTTTCCCTTGACTTGTCTAGAAAATACTAGTTTATCAGTCTAGTTAAGCTTTCCAAAGTACCTACTTTTTAAAATTTTGTCTTTTGGATGTTTGTTTCCTCTTTCATATATTTCTAGTCTTTTTGTTTTTCCTTCTAATTTCTTGTGTTTAATTTGTTATATTTCTCTAGCTGCCTGAGATTAAGGTTTATTATATCACTGATTTCATTCTCTTTTCTAGTGTATATTCTTACAGCCATGAATATTCTCTGAACATTTATTTGGTTACATCTCACAGGTTAATGTTGTATTTTCACTAGCATTAAATGTGAAGCATTTTCTACATTATATTTTGATATTTCTGACACTTTAATTCTAACTTCTATGTTCATAACTTGTATGTTGCTTAATTTTCAAACAGTTGTAATTTTCCATTTATCATTCTCTGACTATCCTCTTTTCCACCTGCAACGTGATTTCTTCTATTATCTACGATATGGGTTATTTAAGTTTGTTATCTTTAAACATTTGCAGACTTTCTAGTTTTATTTTTTACTTTTTAATTTATTTCTAGTTTTAATTCCAAAGTTCTTGCAAGAAAAGATCATACTTGCTATTTTCACTTCTTGATTTTTTTTTTTTTATTTTCTCACCCCACTCTAATGTAGTTTGGATTTCAATCACCCATTCAAATAATTTTTGTTGTAAGTTTCAAAACAAAAAACGGACACTTTCTTGTTTAAATCTCATAACCTTTCTACAGATTTTGTCTCCCTGAGCTACCATTATCTCCTCCCTTGCCTATGGAAATAACTACTGCTTTTATAATCTTTCATCTCTTCAAGTGCTTCTCTTATTCCCCACCACCCCCTTTGGTCACTCCTCTGCCTCTTTCCACTCCTTAAAAAAAGTGTTTACTACATTCTGCATCCCACTTTGGTGAGTGGCATCTGGGGTCTTAAATGCTAGCAAGTGGCCAGGATGCATCAATTGGTCTCAACCCACCTGGAGCAAAGGAGAAGGAAGAACACCAAAGACACAAGGTAATTATGAGCCTAAGAGACAGAAAGGGCCACATAAATAAGAGATTACACCAGCCTGAGACCAGAAGAACTAGATGGTGACCAGCTGCAACAAATAACTGCCCTGACAGGGAACACAACAGAAAATCCTTGATGGAGCAGGAAAGCACTGGGATGCAGACCTCAAATTCTCGTAAAAAGACCAGATTCAATGTTCTGACTGAGACCAGAAGGACCCCGGAGGTCATGGTGCCCAGACCTTCTGGTAGCCCAAGACTGGAATCATTCCCAAAGACAACTCTTCAGATAGGCATTGGACTGGACGATAAAATAGAAAATGATACTGGTGAGGAGTGACCTTCTTGGCTCAAGCAGACACATGAGACTATGTGGGCAGCTCCTGTCTGGAAGGGAGATTAGAAGGCAGAAGGGGGCAGAAGTTGGCTAAATGGACAAGAGGAATACAGGGTGGAGGAAGGAGTGTGCTGTCTCATTAAGGGGAGAGCAACTGGGAGTACATAGCAAGGTGTACATAAATTTTTGTATGAGAGACTGACTTGATTTGTAAATATTCACTTAAAGCACACACACAAAAGTGTTTACTAGGGTTTCATTCTCAGCACTTGCCAAATTCTTGATCAATATTCTATAGCCTGGGCTATCCCAAAGCTGAATCTTTTATTCCTCAAGAAATACAGACTCATTTTCAACTCTCTCTTAGAGATCTCCAGCTGGGATGTATCTAAGCAAGATCGTAACTGACAACCACCAAGTTCTTCAATGTTACCATGTCTTTGTTATTACTTTTATATTCTTCTGGGAAAGTTTTTCTCTTCTCCTTCAACCATTTCATGCCTGAACTCATTTTTCCTAATTTAACTCAAATATTACTTATTCTGAGAAATCTTCCCTAATCCTCTGAGAATAATTTATTCCTTTTTCCTTTTGTTTTATCTTATACTTTTGTTAATATTTCGATGAATTTTTTATTATAATTATTAAAATTTATTTTTAATTTGTCTTTATTTAACATACTTCTTTGTTATGAATTGAATTGTGTCCTCAAAGAATGTGTGTCAACTTGGCTGGACCATGATTTCCAGTATTGTGTGGCTGTCCACCATTTTGTGATCTGATGTGATTACTTTATGTGATGTAAATCCTAACCTCTACGATGTTAATGAGCAAGGATTAGTAACAGTATGTTAATGAGATAGAACTCAATCTATATGATTAGGTTGTATCTTGAGTCAATCTTTTTTGAGGTATAAAAGAGAGAGGCAAGCAGAGAGTGCCAAGGGACTTCATTACCACCAGTAAAGAAGAGCCAGGAGCAGGATGTGTCATTTGGACCCAGAGTCCCTGCACTGAGAAGCTCCTAGGCCAGTGGAAGATTAATGATAAGGATCTCTTCCCAGAGCCAACAGAGACAGGAAGCCTTCCCCTGGAGATAGTACCCTGAATTCAGAATTCTAGCCTCTTAAACTGTGAGAGAATAAATTTCTGTTTGTTAAAGCCACCCACCTGTGGTATTTCTGTTATAGCAACACTAGATAACTAAGCTGAAATTTGGCACCAAGAGTAGGGTGCTGTTCTAAAAGATACCTAAAATCAGAAGCAGATTTAAAACTGTGAGTGGGGAGGTGGGGCCAAGATGGTGGAATATCCGGATTCTTCCTGCAATACCTTTTACAACAAAGACATGAAGAAACAAGTGAAATGATTATATTTATAACAAGCTAGGAGTCCTGGACATCAAAGGCAAAGCTAGAAAATGGACTGAGCAGCAGAGGGAGGGAGAGACAGTTCAGAAGCAGAGAGGAGTTACCAGACTTGAATCCCTGGGATCCCTCAGGCACCATCCCTGGGAGTGGCTACGGTGGACTGCTGGTAGGGTTTTGCGACATTTTCCTCAGGAAGAAGCAGCCAGCTGCACAACCTACTCACGCCTCCAGAACCAGAGAAGAACAGCGCTCTCGGCAAAAGCTAAGTACTTGTGTATATTTTACCACACCCCCAGCCCGCAAGCTGGCTTCAGTGGCTGTTGATTTCTCTGGGCCTGAGATAAGCCATGTTGAGCACCTGGAGCCATCCTTAGAGTAGGAATAACTTCAAAACTGGGGGAAAAGATAATTTGTCAGCTCCATTAACCAGGGGACCTCAGGTCAGAAGCAGCTACTGTCCAGGCATAAATGGTCCATGGACTTTGAATACCTTTCCCCCTTGCATGGAACTGTGTGGGCATATTTCAGGAGAATAGGCCCTTGTTGGCAGACTGCAGCCGTTTCAGCCTGTTAAATAGGGTCCTCACCTACCCACATCACAGGCATAAGGACTGGTGGCTCTACTCAGGTCACCCAGCCACCTGCAAAAGAGGTCCAAGTATAACTGGTACCTCCAAGTCTTTAAAAACAAAAGCATTGGGTGCCCATGATCTGGCTGCAACATGCACCCACCTGTACGCTATATGGAGGAGGGATGTGCTTTACTCAGAGACACTTAAGGGATGATTCTCAGCTCCCTGCCTTTTTCAGAGTGTGACCGCCTGCTGCAACCAAATACTGGTACCTACATCAATCATCCCTGCCCCTCTAAGACTGTAGGACAGAGCCTGTACCACACACTTGATGACCAGCTACCTGGAAACCTGAACTGAATCCATACAGAAAAAGTGAATGGACTCCTAGACGGATATACCTGATAACAGCTCTAGCCGTATGATGACAGGACATCAGAGCTTCAAAAGTGAAAATAATCAAGCTAGCTCACTCAAGCAACCCATTTGGGCATACCAAAACAAAGCAAAGCAAGAACCTAGAATACAGTAAGCAAACATAAAATAAACTAATACAATAACTTATAGCTGACTCGGAAACAAGAGTCAATATCAAATTACATAAAGAAACAGACAATGATTGCTTCAACCAGCTCTCAAAACAAAGAACCAAGGGATCTTCTAGATGAAAGTGCCCTCCTGGAATTACCAGATGCAGAATACAAAAGATTAATGTACAGAAACTGTCAAGATACCATGAACAAGATTAAGAAGGAGATCAGGCAGTATGCAGAACAAGCCAAAGAACACACAGATAAAGTAGTTGAAGAAATTAAAAAGGTTATTCAAGAACATAAAGAAAAATTTAATAAGCTGCAAGAATCCATAGACAGACAGCAATCAGACATTCAGAAGATGAACAATAGAATTACAGGGTTAGATGACTCAATAGAAAGTCAGAGGAGCAGAATTGAGCAAGTGGGAGGCAGAATTGGTGAGACTGAAGATAAAGCACTTGGCACGAATATATCTGAAGAAAAATCAGATAAAAGAATTAAAAAAAAAAGGAAGACACCTTAAGAATCATGTGGGACTCTATCAACAGAAATAATCTATGAGTGATTGGAGTACCAGAATAGGGAGGGACAACAGAAAATACAGAGAGAATTGTTGAAGATTTGTTGACAGAAAACTTCTCCGACACCTTGAAAGATGAGAAGATATCTATACAAGATGCTTATTGAACTCCACGTAAGGTAGATTCTAAGAGAAAGTCACCAAGACATATTATAATCAATCTCACCAAAAGCAAAGGTAAAGAGAGAATTTTAAGAGCAGCTAAATTTTAAGAGCAGCAAGGGATAAACAAAAAAGTTACCTACAAAGGAGAGTCAATAAGAATCAGCTGGAAATATTCGGCAGAAACCATGCAGGCAAGAAGGCAATGGGATGACTTATATAAATCACTGAAGGAAAAAATTGCCAGCCAAGAGTTATATATCCAGCAAAACTATCTCTCAAATATGAAGGTGAAATTAGAACATTTCCAGATAAACAGAAGTTTAAGGAATTCATAAAAACCAAACCAAAACTACAAGAAATACTAAAGAGATTTCTCTGGTTAGAAGATAAATAATATCAGGTATCAACCCAAGACTAGGATGCTGGACAGAGCAATCAGATGTTAACCCAGAAAGTGAAACTGCAAAAATAAATCAAGATAAAAAAATAAAATAAAATCCTCAAAATAGGGAAACAGTGATGTTATCATGTAAAAGAAGCCAACACTAAAACAATAAAGAGGGATTAAAAAATGCAGTCTTAGGTCTTTCATATAGAGAGGAAGACAAGTTGATACAAAGAAATAAAAGTTAGGTTTAAACTTTTAAAAAAGGGGTAAATATTAAGATAACCACAAAGGAGACTAACTATCCTAGTTATCAAAATAAAACAAAACAAAAAAAATAGAGACTCAGCAGAAACAAAATCAACAATGAATAAGAGGAAAATTCAATACATGAAGATAAATTACTTACCACAAAAAATTAAGTGGGAAAAAGAAACTGTCAACAATGCACAAAAAAAGACATCAAAATGACAGCACGACACTCATACCTATCAATAATTATGCTGAATGTAAATGGACTGCATGCACCAATAAAGAGACAGGGAGCGGCAGAACAGATTAAAAAAAAACAATCCATCTATATGCTGCCTACAGGAGAGAGAGCTTAAACTTAGAGACACAAACAAACTAAAACTCAAAGGATGGAAAAAATATATGAAGGAAACAACAGCCAAAAAAGAGCAGAAGTGGAAGTATTAATTTCCAACAAAATAAAATTTAAAGTTAAATCCACCACAAAGGACAAGGAAGGACACTATATAACGACTAAAGGGACAAGATACCAGGAGGATATAACCATATTAAATATTTATGCACCCAATGATGGGGCCGCAAGATACATAAAACAAACTCTAACAGCATTGAAAAGTGCGATAGACAGCTCCACAATTATAATAGAAGACTTCAACACACCACTTTCGATGAAGGACATCGAGAAAGAAGCTCAATAAACACATGGAAAATCTAAATGCCACAATAAATCAACTTGACCACATAGACATATACAGAATACTCCACCCAATAGCAGCCAAGCATACATGGAACATTCTCTAGAATAGACCACATATTAGGTTATAAAATAAACCTTTGCAGAATCCAAAACGTCAAAATATTACAAAGCATCTTCTCTGACCATAAGGCCATACAGTAGAAATCAATAACAGAAAAAGTAGGGAAAAGAAATCAAACACTTGGAAACTGAACTGTACCCTAGTCAAAAATGACTGGGTCATAGAAGACATTAAGGATTGAATAAAGAAATTCATAGAATCCAAAGAGAATGGAAACACTTCCTAACAGAACCTTTGGGACACAGGCAAAGCAGTGCTCAGAGGTCAATTTATATCAATAAATGCATACATACAAAAAGAAGAAAGGGCCAAAATCAAAGAATTATCCCTACAATTTGAACAAATAGAACAAAAGAAACCCTCAGGCACCAGAAGAAAGCAAACAATAAAAATTAGAGCAGAAGTAAATGAAATAGAAAATAGAAAAACAATTGAAAGAGTAACAAGACCAAAAGCTGCTTCTTTGAAAAAATTAAAAAAATTGATAAACCATTGGCCAAGATGACAATGAAAAACAGGAGAGGAAGCAAATAACCCGAATAAGAAATGAGATGGGCAATATTACAACAGACCCAACTGAGATTGAAAGAATCATTTCAGATTACTACAAAAAATTATACTCTAACAAATTTGAATTTCATCCTAGAAGAAATGGATAAATTCCTAGAAACACACTATCTACTAAACTAACACAAACAGAGGTAGAACAAGTAAAAAGACCCATAACAAAAGAAGAGATTGAAAAGGTAATCAAAAACCTCCCAACAAAAAATGCCCTCGCCCAGATGGCTTCACTGCAGAGTTCTACAAAACTTTGAGAGAAGACTTAACACCACTACTACTAAAGCTATTTCAGAGCATAGGAAAGGATGGAATACTCCCAAACTCATTCTATGAAGCCAGCATATCCTTGATACCAAAACCAGATAAAGACTCCACAAAAAAAGGAAATTACAGACCTATATCCCTCATGAACTTAGACGAAAAAATCCTCAACAAAATTCTAGCCAATTGAATTCAACAACATATCAAAAAAATAATTCACCATGACCAAGTGGGATTCATACCAGGTATCCAGGGATGTTTCAACAATAGAAACACAGTTAATGTAATCCATCATATAAATAAAAGACAAGAACCACATGATTTTATCAATTGATGCAGAAAAGGCATTTGACAAAGTCCAACACCCATTCATGATAAAAACTCTCAGCAAAATAGGAATACAAGGAAAATTCCTCAAAGTAAGTAAAAGGCATTTATACAAAGCCATCAACCAACATCATCCAAAATGGAGAGAGTCTGAAAACATTGCCCTTGAGATCGGAAACCAGACAAGGGTGCCCTTTATCACCACTCTTATTCAACGCTGTGCTGTTGGTCATAGCCAGAGCAATTAGACTAGATAAAGAAATAAAGGGCATACAGATTGGCAAGGAAGAAGTAAAAGTATCTCTATTTGCAGATGACATGATCTTATACACAGAGAACCCTAAAGAATCCTCAAAAAAACTATTGAAACTAATAGAAGAGTTCAGCACAGTATCAGGATACAAGATAAGCATACGAAAATTCATTTGGATTCCTCTACACCAACAAAAAGAACATCGAAGAGGAAATCACTAAATCAATGCCATTTACAGTCGCCCCCAAGAAAAAAAAAATACTCAGGAATACATCATACCAGAGATACAAAGAAAACTATAAGACACTACTGCAAGAAACCAAAAGAGACCAACGTAAGTGGAAAAATACACCTTGCTCATGGATAGGAAGACTTAATATTGTAAAAACGCCTATTCTACCAAAAGTCATCGATAGATACAATGCAATTCTGATTCAAATTCCAAGGATATTTTTTAATGAGACAGAGAAACAAGTCACTAACTTTATATGGAAGGAAAAGAGGCCCTGGATAAGTAAAGCATTACTGAAAAGGAAGAATGAAGTGGGAGGCCGCACTCTACCTGATTTTAGAAACTATTATACTGTTACAGTAGTCAAAACAGCCTGGTACTGGTACAACAACAGATACATAGACCAATGGAACAGAATTGAGAATCCAGACATAAATCTAACCACATATGAGCAGCTGATATTTAACAAAGGCCCAAAGTCAGTTAAATAGGTAAACGATAGTCTGTTTAACAAATGGTGCTGGCATAACTGGATATCCATCTGCAAAAAAAAGAAACAAGACCCATACCTCACAACATGCACAAAAACTAATGCAAAATATATCAAAGACCTAAATATAAAATCTAAGACTATAAAGATCATGGAGAACGCTTGGAGCCCTAATACATGGCATAAACGGTGTATGAAACATTACTAACAATGCAGAGGAGAAACTAGATTACTTGGAACTCCTAAAGATCAAACACCTAAGTTCATCCAGAGACTTCACCAAAAGAGTGAAAAGATTACCTACGGACTGGGGAAAAGTTTTTAGCTATGACATTTCCGATCAGCACCTCATCTCTAAAATCTACATGATACTCCAAAAACTCAACTGCAAAAAGACAAATGACCCAATTAAAAAATGGGCAAAGGATATGAACAGGCACTTCACTAAAGAAGACATTCAGGTAGCTAACAGATACATGAGAAAATGCTCACGATCACTAGCCATTAGACAAATGCAAATCAAAACTACAATGAGATTCCATCTCATTCCAACAAGGCTGGCATTAATCCAAAAAACACAAAACAATAAATGTTGGAGAGGCTGTAGAGAGACTGGAACACTTCTACACTGCCGGCGGGAATGTAAAGTGGTACAACCACTTTGGAAACTGATTTGGCACTTCCTTAAAAAACTAAAAATAGTATTACTCTAAGATCTAGCAATCTCACCCCTTGGAACAAATCCTAGAGAATTAAGAGCCTTTACATGAACAGATATATGCACACCCATGTTCATTGCAGCACTGTTTACAATAGCAAAAAGATGAAAACAACCAAGGTACCCATTTATGGATGAATGAATAAATTATTGCTATTCACACAAAGAAATACTACACATCAATAAAGAACAGTAGGAATCCACGAAACATTTCATAACATGGAGGGATCTGGAAGGCATTATGCTGAGTGAAATTAGTTGCAAAAGGACAAATATCATAGAACACAACTGTTATAATCACTGGAGAAATAGTTTAAACAGAGAAGAAAGTATTCTTTGATGGTTATGAGACGGGGGAGAGGTGTTTTCACTAATTAAATAGTAGATAAGAAGTATTTTAGGCGAAGGGAAAGAGACACAATACAGGCGAAGTCAACACTACTGGACTAAATTAAAAGCAAAGAAGTTTCATGGATACACTGAATGCTTCGAAGGCCAGTGTAGCAGGGGCAGGGGTATGGGGACCATGGTTTCAGGGGACATCTAAGTCAATTGCATAATAAAATCTACTAAGAAACATTCTGCATCCCACTTTGGAGAGTGTCTTATGGGGTCTCAAGCATTAGCAAGTGGCCATCTAAGATACATCAATTTGTCTCAAACCACCCGGAGCAAAGGGGGATGAAGAACACCAAAGACACAAGGTAATTTTGATTCCAAGAGAGAGAAAGGGACACATAAACCAGCGACTACATCAGACTGAGAACAGAAGAACTAGATGATGCCTGGCTACAACTGATGATTGCCCTGACAGGGAACATAACAGAGAACCCCTGAGGGAGCAGGAGAGCAGTGAGATGCAGACCCAAATTCTCATAAAAAGACCAGACTCAGTGGTCTTACTGAGACCAGAAGGACCCTGGAGGTCATGGTCCCCAGACCTTCTGTTAGCCCAAGACAGGAGCTGTTCCCAAAGCCAACTCTTCAGCAGGGATTGGACTGGACTATGGGATGGAAAATGATACTGGTGAAGAGTGAGTTCTTCCATCAAGTAGACACGTGAAACTATGTTGGTGTCTCTTTCTGGAGGGGGATGAAAGGGAAGAGGGGGTCAGTAGCTAGCTGAATGGACATGAAAATAGTGGAGGGAAAGAATATGCTGTCTCATTAGGGGGAGAGCAATTAGGAGTATATAGTAAGGTGTATATAAATTTTTGTATGAGAGTCTGACTTGATTTGTGAACTTTCACTTAAAGCACAATAAAAATTAAAAAAATAAAATAACTTTGAATATGTAGAGGCTGGAAGGTTTTTAAAGTACCTAATAATAAAAGGCAAAATTGCCTTGAAGAGACTGCTGGTGGAATTATTGACATAGAGGACAATTCTTGTGAGAATTCAAAAGGAAGTGAGGGAAGCTGTAACACTGGACACAATACAGATGGTGAGAAACGGCAGTACCAGAATCAGGAAGCTGGTGCAAAACTACGTAGGAGGCTTCCTGACAGAGTTGAGAGCCTCCAGGCACTTACAGGTGAGCTAGGCTTGCTGACCCACAGAGTGACGGAGAGAATGCCTTCCAGCTGGGGTTTCCCAGCAGAGTGGGTTGCCTCCAGACACTTACCTGTAGAGCTAAACAGCTTCGTAACACTTGCCTGAGCAGGGCAGATGCTGGGCCAGCCCAAGAGGCCTGAGGGGCTAAGAGGCCAAGGAACCAGGAAGCAGAAGCTGAAGAGACAAGGTGCAAAGGAAGCAGAGCTGCCTCAGTCTCAAAGGCTGGGGCCATGACCTCTGGGGTCTGAAAGGGTAGAACCACAGCCTGCTGGGTCTCAAAGGGTGGGGCCATGGCCTCCTACGTTTCAAAGAGTCATATCTTCACCAACTTGGTTCCAGAGTGTGGGGCTACCATTCACAAGGGCCAACGGGATGAGGTCAGACCTGTTGCCCAAAGTTGAGGGGGCAAGTCTGCCATACAGAAAGGGCAGAAGAATGGGGCCTGCTGGGGCCAAGGAAGGGTGTTGCCACCCAGACAAGCTAGGAAAATGGGGCCTGCTAAATCTGAGGGAGGAGAGTTTCTGTCACAGTGGGCCTGAAAGTTAAAGCTGAGGCCCAGGGCCAAGGGGTCTCCACCCAGAATTCAGAGAGTATGCCCATGACTCAGAATCTGGAAGGCAGGGCCATCACCTATCTCAGGGAATAGAGGATTATTTTCAAGCTTCCAGAGCTAATACAGTGTGCTCTGCTGCCTTTCTTTGTGCCTGTTATCCCTTCTTTCCCTTCAATTTCTCCAATTTGTAATGGAAATGCTTACCTTGTACCTGTTACACCACTATAGTGGAATCAGATAACTTGTATTCTAGATTTCACAGATGAAGAGGAATTTTGCCCCAAGATGTAATTTTGATTTGGAGTTGATTTAAGACTTTTGGGATGATTTGATGGGATGAATATGACAAGGATATGAATTTTGGGATCCAAAGAGTGGAATGTCATGGATTCAATTGTGTCCTCCCAAAATATGTGTCAACTTGGCTAGGCCATGGTTTCCAGTATCGTGTGGTTGTCCACCATTTTGTGATCTGATGTGATTATGCTGTGTGTTGTATATCCTAACTTCTATGATGTCAATAAGGCAAGATTGGAGACGGGTCAGTGATGAAGGATTCAATCTACAGGGTCAGATTGTATCTTGAATCAACCTCTTTTGAGGTATAAAAGAATCAGGCAGAGAGGGCTGAGGTACCTCATTACCATCAAGCAAGAAGAGCCAGGGTAGGAGTGTATCCTTTGGACCTGGGGTTCCTGTGCTGAGAAGCTCCTAGGTCAAGGGAAGATTGATGACAAGGACCTTCCCCTAGAGCTGACAGAGACAGCCTTCCCCTGGAGCTGATTCCCTGAATTCAGACTTCTAGGCTCCTAAACTATGAGAGAATAAATTTCTGTTTGCTGAAACTACCCACTTGTGGTATTTCTGTTATAGCAGCACCAGGTAACTAAGACACTCTTTTAGAACAGGATTCAAACCCTTGATGTTAAATTAGAGTAGACTAGAATTTTCTCACCATTTCCTGGAAGTTAGGGCTTTGCTAGTGCATCTTTCTATCTCTAGCACCTAAGTAAGTGCCTTGCATTTGGAAGATACTCAAAACAATAATTTTCAATGAATGATCAATAAGTAGCTTGCAAATAACCAAAAGTACACAGAGTTGTCTTCTCTTAACACAATCTTGCCTAAATTTGACAATGCTGGAACACAGAGAAGTAGAAGAGAGAGGCTTAGTATAGCCATCCTTAACACTATTGAATAGTAAGACCTTCCTATGGAAAAGGAATAGAGCCACCTGAAAACTCTAGCTTGCAAAAGGGGATCTGCCACCTACTGGAAATGACAAGGACAATTCGTATATGTTTGGAGAATCTACAAATTTGTAAGTCACTAAGTTTAATATGTTTCTAAATTCAGCTTGTGTTTATATTTAACATGCCTATTAAAAAATTTTTTTTTTTTTTTTTTTTTTTAGAGCAGAATTCAAGCATTGAATGTTGAGTTAAACTGGAGTTTCCTCTCAGCTCTAAAATTCTCTGATTCTATAATCTGCCTGTCAGCAACTAAAATTATTTCGGTCATAAAGTCACAGTAAATAAAATAAAGCATTAACCCATATGTGAAATGATCAGCATATTCACTGATCTTAGGAATTTGCAGGTGTTTTAAAGTTCCATCTTTACTTTCACTTTTGGTCTAACCTTGATTTTTCTTTCAGAGATCTTGTCTATAACCTGAAAAAATTTTTTAAAATTCTTCTTTTTTTTGAGGGGGGGGCCAAGTTTTTAGAAATAATATCCTATATTCCTAATATTTTCAGTTCAAAACTTTACTCTTAAAAAAAAAAGTCAACAAAATTTCATTTCCTGGATCTCTAACTACTGTCTTGACCTCATCTCCATTCTGGTACTGATAAATAAACAGCATTTGCTTTCCTTGTCCTCCGTCATTCAACTCTTTCTTTCTTACATGAGCTTTGTCTCTCTTCTTCTCTTTAAAGTATTTTATGGATGAATTATTCTGAACAGAAATTGCACTCATATATCCTTTCAATTTGGGTGAAATCATGCTCCTTTCTAATCCACTTTGTTATAGTTTATCATGTTCTTTCTTACCATCATTGTGTCCTATCCACTCAGCTAACGTATTAGTATGTTTAAGGTCAGTATTTACAGTTTACAACTTTATCTACAAAGAAATAACTTATAAAATAATATGCAATGTGAATTTGGGTATAAATAAAAAAGAAAAATCATATTTTGAGATCATGCTGTGTGTTTTTTTATCTTAGAAAATATGCAATTTTTTCTATGGCAGATAAATTAAAAAATAAAAGTATGTAAAAATAGTTTCAAATTTCAACTGCCTTCCAAGCCTTCCCTCTACAAGTCAGAGAGTAAGTTATTCATTTAAAAAAAAAAAAAGGGCACTTTAAACTCTTTCAGGAATAAAGTAGGATAAAAATATAAAGTATGCCAAAATAAAACTAATGCAGTAAAAATGTGTAATAGCTATTAAGTGATTGAGATGTGACAAGACCTATGCTAACAGCTCTAAATGTATCAACTCACTTAATCTTCAAAACAACTTCATGAAGTCAGAGCTTCTATTATTCTCATTGTATGTATGAGGTTTCTGAGGTTTAGGAAAATTAAAGAATGTGTCTAAGATTACAAAGCATGGAGGGAGAAAAGCAGTAGGTCTGAAATCTTACCCATGATGCCATTCTTGCCCATTTTTCCAGTTAGATAAATGTGAAATTCAAACAGGCTGTAGAAGGCCATTGTGATAGTGAATGAAGATGGAACTATCGCTAACAGTTTTCACTATATCATTTTCCATTACTTAACTGTCAGTTGAAACAAGGATGTCCTAGTATTTTTCAAACAAAGTCCAGCCCCCAGTTTTCTTAGTTTTCCTGCAGAAGATCATCTATCAAATAAAGTGTCAGCAAAATGGCCTCAAGATATATACTTATCAAAAGAACAGCCTGCCACTTCAATGAGAAAATGATGGGGCCTCTCTAAAAGACTAGTTGGTCTTAGGGTATTTGAGTATTTGTAAATCAACTTCAGGTAAAAGGAAAGAAATTATATCATATGATAAAAAATGACATTTTTGCATTGTGTAAATTTGCCCTGTAGACTATCTTCTTTTATAAATCTGTATGGCTTTACGTACTCAGAAAATATTTCATGCAAAATATGTTTTATTTATTCCAAAATAAACTTTATTTTTTAGTTTTCCCTGAAGTTCCTTGGTTTTTCTTTTTTATATATCTCAATTGTGATGTTCTTCAAACTTTACAGTTTTTATAAGCATCAATATAGCAAAGTGCTCTTAAGAGTGCATTTCTTTCAGCATGCTAGAAAATATTTTCCACGACTACATTTTCCAGTTGAACTGGTCAAATGATGTCTCTCAGTGATAAAACTACGATCAGACTGATTTAACTCTATGGCAGTAGAATTAATGAGACTGTTTTGAACCATATGCCCCATCTGTTAACCTAATCAAATCATGTTTCACCTAATTTGATCATGGATGTGCAGTTTTATAACAAATTATGGATAACATTGCAAAGAATGGGAACTCCAGAGCACTTAATTGTGCTCATGAGGAACCTGTACATAGACCAAGAGGCAGTCATTCAAACAGAGCAAGGGGATACTGCGTGGTTTAAAATCAGGAAAGGTGTGCATCAGGGTTGTATTCTTTCACCATACTTATTCAATTTGCCTGCTGAGCAAATAATCTGAGAAGCTGGACTATATGAAGAAGACCAGGGCATCAGGATTGGAGGAAGACTTTTTAAAAACCTGCAATATGCATTTGACACAATCTTGCTTGCTGAAAATGAAGAGGGCTTGAAGAACTTACTGATGAAGATGAACATCAAAAACTACAGCCTTCAGTATAGATTATACCTCAACAGCAACAAAAATCCCACAATGGACAAATAAGCACCATCATGACAAACAGAGAAGATATTGAAGTTGTCCAGGATTTCATTTTACTTGGATCCATAATAAAGGCCCATGGTAGCCTCAGTCAAGAAGTCAAATGAGGTACTGCATTGGGCAAATCTGCTGCAAAAGATCTCTTTAAAGTGTTAAAAAGTAAATATGTCACTTTGAGGGCTAAGATGTGGCTGACCCAAGCCATAACATTTTCAACCATCTCCCATGCATGCAAAAGTAGACAATGAATAAGAAGACTGAAGAAGAATTGATGCCTTTGAATTACGGTGTTGGTGAAGAATAGAGAATATACTATGGACTGCCAGAAGGAGAAGCAAATCTACCTTGGAAGAAGTACAGCCAGAATGCTTCTTAGAAGTAAGGACTCAAACCACCAACCTTTTGCTTAGCAGCTGAGTGCATGAACCGTTTGCACAATCAGACTCGAAGAAGGGTAGAAGATGACCAAGGTATAATGTGATATTGTTGCAAAACATGCTTTTGCCTATTATATGTGGTCTGGGCAGGTAAATTTTTATTGGGCACCATGATGGCATGAGCATATAATGATGGTGGTAGGGAAAAGGGGAATATAAAGGCAGATCTCCCTGCTTTTACATATACTGTTCTCTTCATAACAATATTGGCTGCCCTGTTTTGATTTCCTAAACTCTTAATAACCCTGTGAAATGCAAGTGATCTTGACTTTCAGATTGCTAGCTCCTCTGGAGTTTCCATGATCATTACCATAGGGTCATCTCAGAGACAACCAGCAGTGCCTAACTCCGTTGTGCTGCCACTCTTCTCCCTTTTCCTTGCAACCCAGAAACTTTCTTGTTATTCTGAAAACTACTCTGGAGTTGGAGAAAAAATTCAATCAGGCAGTCTTCCAAAACATTGCGTTTTATATCTGGGCAGGAATTTAATGCCTATTGTCCCCTGATCCTGCTATGATAACTCCCTCTTAGGCCAGTGGATGCTTTATAGCTAGCTGCCCATATGGGAGAGGGCCTCAGGATCACAGAAAATACACTGTCCTTTTCAAAATTCTTCTCATTCTATTTTGGGGTTAGTACATGTTGATCAGATAAGCATTTATTTACACTAATTTTGAAAAGCTGAATTAATTAATAAGATAATAATCAAAACCTAGGGCTAAATAGGATATTGTGCGGTAATCTCTTATCCACTCATAAAACCACATTTAACCTCTACAAGGCAGATGATTAATATATTTTCTAACTGTGACTTTATGGCCTCTGTTTATGATCCATCATCGGTATATTTTGTGCAGTGAAACTACATAACCATCTTAGATTTGTTTGGGACAGAAAGGGCAGAAGAAAGAGCTTTTGATTCATCTCTTTCTGGTGTACATGAACTGGTCCAGCTTGAATTCTGTTTGTTGCAAGGAATTTATGGTCCTCTGTATCTTCCAAGGAAACCCTTGTGGCGTAGTGGTTAAGATTTCGGCTGCTAACCAAAAGGTTGGCAGTCCAAGTCACCATGTGCTTCTTGGAAACCCTATGCAGCAGTTCTACTCTGTCCTATCGGGTCACTACGAGTCGGAATCGACTGGATGGCGACGGGTTTGGTTTGGTTTTTTTTTGTAACTTCCAAGGAGTCCTGGTGGTGGAGTGGTTAAAACAATCAGCTGCTAACCGAAAGGTCACTGGTTCAAACTAACCAGACACTCCATGGATGTGGCAGTCTTCAGATTACGGCCTTGGAAACCCTATGGGGCAGTTCTACTGTCTTATAGGGTTGCTGGGAAACTCTGGCAGCATAGTGGTTAAGAGCTATGGCTGCTAACCAAAAGGTCGACAGTTTGAATCCACCAGGCGCTCCTTAGAAATCGTATGGGGCAGTTCTACTCTGTCTTATATGGTTGCCGTGAGTCAGAATCGACTAGATGGCAACAGGTTTAGTCTTTTTGCTTGGGTTTATAGGGTTTCTATGAGTTGGAATCGGCTAGACAGGAGTGGGTTTAGTTTGGTTTTGGGCTGTATCTTCCAAACCATTCCTTTTACTTTGTTTTTAGACGAAAAAAAAAAAAAAATCTAATGTTAATAGCAACATTTACTATGAAACTCAAATTTCCAATATTTTATTATGTTCTAGATACTCTGCTAGTTGCTAAGGATTTATTGGTGATAAAGACAGGCCCAGTTTTTATGTACATAAAACTTAGAGTCTAAAAAAAAACACATGCTTTAGAAAGTCAAATCTGATGAAAAACATCTAATAATATGCCAAAAATAAAAGCATTTTAGATAATCTGCAGTTTGGGGATATTCTGATCAGCCTACTCATCTCTAAGTATGGATAAGTAAGGGTTCTTATTTACTGAAATCATCACCCATCTGTCAATTTGTCATGCTATGGTGACAGTGTGTTGTGATACTGGAGGCTATGACATCAGTATTTCAAATACCAGCTGGGTCGCCCATGGTGGACAGATTCCATCAGAGCTTCCAGACTAAGATTAGGAAGAAAGGCCTGGTGATGTACTTCTTGAAAATTAGCCAAGAAAACCCTATAGATCACATCAAAATATTGCCCAATACAGTGCTGGAAGATGAGCCCTTCAGGTTGGAGGCACTCAAAATACACAGCGGCTGTAAAGATGGACTCAAGCCTACCAATGATCATGAAGATGGTAAAATGACAGGGCAACGTGTTATTCTGTTGTACGTGGAGTTGTCATGAGTTGGAACTGACTTGACAACGACTAACAACAAAACAGCATTTACTGAAAAACAAACAAACCATGATAAATAAAACATACTAAGTGACAATGTGATTCTATACCAGAAGTAATTAATAAAAATCATAGAAACAGATGTGTTTCTATGTAATTAAGAATCATTCGTCCCTTGATGTCAAAGCTCTCTCAAGCAGGGCAGGGTTGTGTGGCAATTGTTAAGGGCATTGACTCTGGAGTTAGGCTGCTTGGGTTTGGAGTCTGTATCGATCACTTACTAACTGTGTGGCAGATTGTGTGACTTACTTTTCTCAGTCTTAGTTTCCTCTTTGTAAAATGAGGATTATGGCATTAAATTTTATAGGCTGTTTCAGGTACTAAAAAATCCAGTGTAAATGAAATGCTTAAGAACATCAGCATTCACGTTTTAACCATTAATCAGTATTATTTTTCATCCTGCGGTTACTAAGTAAAAATGTTTAGTCAGGTTCTGAAGTTAAATTAAAGCAAAGCTCCTACTCTCAGTGACCTTGGCTTCCAGTAAAGATGGTGGATGTATGCACACAGATATTTATAATAAATGGCATAGGGGGCAACAGATAGGTGACAACTGTGCTGTAGAGAGGAAGAAATAAGGTACATGGGACAGAACAGGTAAATATGGGAACCATAAAATGAAGTCTGTTTACTTGAAAAACAGATTGCTTTTTGCACCTCTTGAAAGAGAAGAATAAAATGCTTCATGGAACTCCAAGTTGGTTTTTAAATCAGAGTAAATGAAATTATGCTATAAAACCAAGTTGAGTGATAATAAAATAGATTAAGAACGGAAATAGCTGAAAATTTGGCCGTACTACTGCATCTGGGAACCAGGGTCAGAAGTTATGGAGAATGTAATAAGACCATGCTTACTGAAAAATATGCTTTCCAAAAAGGAAAAGGATTGCTCACCTGGAAATCCTGGGGAAAGAATGGTTTTAGGGATAGCACTGACGAGAGTGGCTTTACCCTCAAATGCTAGTTTTATCTCAAGCAGCTGACAAGTCCGACCGAACGTGTCTATGCAAAGGAAGTGGAAAATCACTCATTTTTTTTAGACTGAGGTCTTGAGCAGGCAATGAACAGTGTTTAATGCCATATGGAAGTAATTTAATATGAATTTTGCAATAGCTGAACAAGCATCATCACCAAATCTGCTAAATGGAGTTACTGATTTTGTTATTTTCTAGCGTGACGATTTAGTTGTGCAATGGTGCTGTCACAAATGAGATTAATCACAATAATGATGCATGTTTTTGCTAAGGACATTACCATAAATCATTTGAATACATTCCAAGAGAAAAGGTTTCTAGTTAAACTTTCTAAATGTTAAAAGTGGCAATACAGCATCAGTTGTTGGAAATAGGCATTATTTTTATTTCAGTTTGGGGAACATATGGCAAAACGATTATTCATTGATGCTGAAGTGACTGAGCAAACATAAACACACACACAGAGTATCTCAAGAGAAATAGAAAATAATAATACCCTACGATACCCATTTCACATTGTTTATATATTGACCTTAGTTAACTCGTTTCAAAAATGAGCATTTTCTTATCTGTAAAACAGAAATAATATCCATCTCATAGGATTTTAATAAGTTAACATGTTAAAAGACTTTGTAGCCTAAATAGTTTTTCTTTTTTTTTTTCCTTCCTCCTCCTCTCCCTCGCCTCACTTTTTTTTTTTTTTCTTCTCTTTTTCCTTTCAACCTCTTCTTCTTTTTCTATTGGTTAGTCATAGTTTTGCCAGGTCAAATACACACACACACACACACACACACACACACCACGCACATATATATGTAATTTATAACCTCAGGATGATTTATAAACTTGCTTCAGCATCACAAACAAAACCAAACCCAGTGCCATCGAGTCGATTCCAAGTCATAGCGACCCTATAGGACAGAGTAGAACTGCCCCATAGAGTTTCCAAGGAGCGCCTGGTGGACTCGAACTGCTGACCCTTTGGTTAGGAGCCATAGCACTTAACCACTACGCCACCAGGGTTTCCTGCTTCAGCATCACATACCTAAAATTAAACTAAAATTTACTGTGCTAAAGTTTTAGGATCCAGTTTTCTCCATTTTCATATAATGAGATGGTTTATCCTGAAATATCTACATACCAATCATGACCATATATTCTCAAACTGAAAATATAATCTCTTAGTTAAGAGTTTAACACATGAACTTTAATTTCTCTATGTTTTAGTAATAACTAATTTGAAGCTATTGTGTATAAAGTGTGGCTTAAAATATTCAGCTGGCACCTAACTGCAATCATACAATACACCTACATTCTTCACATCAGTATTGTGGAAATTAACTAAAAAAAAAAAAAAAATTCAAAACTCATTGCAAATTCTCAATGCTGTGGTAATAGTTTATAACGAAAAAGCATGGGAAATACCCTTCTTGATATTTCAGCTGCAAAATGGTTTCATTTGCAAGTTTTTCGGCTGTATTTTTTACAATGCTTTTCAGTTGATAAGTGATGGTAGGCATAGTGCTTAATTTAGCATCACAAGTAGTGACTGTGAGAAGAATGAGGAGAAGATGTACTTGGACTAAAATGAAGGGCTAATTAAATAAATAAAACACTCTTAGAAAAACAACATTTAAAAAAAATCTTAATCATGTATATAATATATTTTATGCCTCTTAGCTGAAATACAAAGAATGAAGTTAATTTTAGTTCTCTCAAAAACATTGTACATTTTCAATGGTTGCTTTTTTATAAATAGGATGAGATAATGATCGCACTAGGCTGTCCCTGGGCAGTGCAAATCGTTAAGAGCTCAACTACTAGCTGCAATATTGGCAGCTGGAACCCACCCAAGCCTGGCGATCTGCTTTGGAAAGGTCACAGCTTTGAAAAACCTGCAGAGCAGCTCTACTCTGCACACATAGGGTGGCCATGAGTTGGAAGTGACTTGACGGTAACCACCACCAACAATGATTCCACTGTGGGACAGCAGATTATTGCAGCTTAATAGCCAAGGAGGGGCCCAAATGAGAGAGATTGCATTTCCTTCATAGGATAGGGCCTCTTGAGAGTGATCAGAGCTGATTCCTTGATTACTTGTAGGGCGAGGAACAACAATGTGTGGTGTGTTTGCTCCAGTTGCTTTTTGTATGTGTGCCTGGGTTTTCTCATCTGTAAAAATGGTAAAGAAAATGGTCTCTATCTACCCTCAAGTTTCTCTAAAGAATTCATGAGTAAAAAAAAAAAAAAAAAAAATACCACACAGGGCTGTGCCTGTCACATAAGCAAGGATAAGTAGTAGAAGATCAAGCATTGCTAGGCAGAAATAAACATGTAGTCTCTGTATGGCTTCACATGTTTTTCAGGATAAGCCTTCCTCTGCACCCTCACTGCTCCTGTCCTTCCTTCCTTTCTGTTCTTCTGCTTCTTCTCTTCTTTCCTAGGTGTCCTGGCCATCTTGTGCCTGTGGCCACTCTATTTTTCTCTCTCACTCTCTACTTTCTGATTCTAAATTTTTTTTCCTCTTTTTTATTATTGTACTTTAGATGAAGGTTTACAGGACATACTAGCTTCTCATTCAACAATACACATACTGTTT
This sequence comes from Loxodonta africana, assembly GCF_030014295.1. NCBI lineage: Eukaryota > Metazoa > Chordata > Mammalia > Proboscidea > Elephantidae > Loxodonta > Loxodonta africana. The sequence goes on along the minus strand of NC_087345.1, from coordinate 77,711,230 downwards.
TGAGACATTGGTTACCAACAATGACATGTCAACACTCTCTCTTCTCAACCCTGGGTTCCCTATTACTAGCTTTCCTGTTCTTTCCTGCCTTTTAGTCCTGAATTGGAAGTTTCAGGCAGGCTGGGATCGAATTGTTTGGTTAAGTCCATTCTTTTTTCTCCTTAAAATAAGTCACAGTTACTTTTTTTTTAACTGGATAACAAATAATTAGAATCTTATGTAATATTCGTGGCTAAAACTTGTTAAATATGTACTCTATGTACCAGGCACTGTAGGAAATGCTTTAAAGGTACCATGGGAGTCCTTGGGCGGTGCAAAAGGCTAAGCACTCTTTATTATTTGTGTAAAACAATTGATTCAACTAAATTCTCTCTTTTAATCCCCTTCAGTTTCCTTATCTAAATTGACCCCCCAACAAAACAAACAAAAAAAAAAACATTGCCGTTGAGTTGATTACCGCAGCATATGTAATTTCTTGGCAGGATGTGTATCCAAATAGCAACTTACACTTAAATAGCAATGCATTGATGAGAACTCCCATTATATTCTCAACTGTATTAATATTTAATGAGCCAAATGCAGGCAATTTTCTGGATATTGCTGACTCATCTGAGACTCCTAATGTCCATCTTTAAGAATGTCACAGTCCAACCAGGCAGTAAAAACAATTCTCTGGAGAATGAGCACTTTTGAGGGCCATTCTAAGCCTTCTTAATGAGATCATTACAGAAAAAGAAAGCACTGTTTTAAGATAGGAAAGGCCTCTTCTTCTGAGTGTTTTGGGGTTTTATATTAAGCATTTCCTTTATTTTCGAGCACAGAGTAGCACAATTTCATTCACATGTTTCCTGAATATTGAATACTTTGCAAAATTAAAAATAGATATTCTTGGAAGGAAGCAGAAAACGAGAATCAGACACAAAGTTTCTAAATTATAGATATAACCAAGCACCTATATGCATATACCGTCATTTTTTGTATGCTTCATTGCCTACCTAACCCTTCTGGGGAAATCGGTGGCATTGAAAATAGGAAGTACCGTTTTATCCGCCTTCCGTATGTGAAAGCGGTCTATTTGAATGAAAGAAATATTAGAAAATGGGGCTCCATTTCTGAGGAGATTTAGATCTACAGAAGTTACGTCGCCATGAATTCCTTCACAGGCTGTAAGGACTTTGTTGTTTCTTCACTAAGACTAATGAGTCTGCAGAGAAATGTAGAAAGAAAAAAAAAAAAAGACCTAGAAAACTAAAAATAAATTACATTTGGTAAAAGTAAAGCTCTACTTTCTCTTTTATATATGACTTCAAATGTATATTTCATCTCATTTTAAAACAGTATAAAGCTCTATAATAAATCATCTAAATTAATTATTATTAATTATATTATGGTGAAGACATAAGGAGAAAATGTAGACTATGGTGAAGTGTTACATAAAAAATATAATATTCAAAACATATACAGATCTATAAACTGAAAAGGGGAATTAGATTAGAGATGAAAAGAGAAATTTCTCCGTCTCTCTTTAAATGTGACATTTATAGATCATAAAGGTATGAGAGTACTCATTATAAAAAGCCAGAAGAGAGATCCAAGCTGGTTTCCTTCTTCCTAAACTTAACTCTTCATTATTCAATTAGCCATGCTTGCAAAACTGAATGAGAAAATAATTTTACCTGAAATTTATTAATTGCACATTTTTTAATTCAAATAATCAAATTATCTAATTTAATGACAATTATAATGCACATATAAAAAGGAAGCTGTAGAATGCAATACCCATTGTGTGGCGTTGATTCTGACTCATAGCGATCCTATGGGACAGAGTAGAACTGCCCCATAGGGTTTTCAGGGCTGTTATCTGCAGACTGCCACATCTTTCTCCCATGGAGCGGCTGGTGGATTCAAACTGCTTACCTTTCAGTTCGCAGCTGAGCACTTAACCACTGTGCCACCAGGGATCCTAGAATACAATACATACAATAAATCTTCAGAAAATATTTACTTTAAAGATATGCTTTGTAATCTTCTTGCTGTTCATTTCTGATCCTTGCATTATGAGAAAATGCAGTTAATAGAGCCATTTTTGTGACATGTAATAGCTTTCCTTATGCTTATAAATGACAAAAAAAGATTAACATTGCTTTTATAAAAGCTACAAGGCTTTTAGAAAATCATTCACTGTATAAAGAAGAATAAGTAGTTTTATTTTGTACATGGCCTAGGTAAAACATTCCGTGATACATATTAAATATAACCTACTGGATCCTTATTAGTCTAGAATTTATACTTAAAATATTTATTTCTCCATTCACCTCATTCCTATACGCACACACACACACACATCAAGTATATTAATTAATTAGAAATACTACTATAAGAACTCTGTGGCACATTATGATGTTTGTAAACTTTTGAGCATCCAATTGGATATGTTTTTATCTTGAATGTGTGATATGTCTTCCTCCCCACCTAATAGTAATTGGTGTCTTGGCTTGGAGTTGAAACAATAAATTTAACAACCAATAGGTGGCAGTGGAAGTATTCTAAATATTTTCTTTACCTTCTGAATTCCATTATTATTATTTCCAAAAGTAAATGACAATTTATATACTCAAATATGTTTTTAAAGGGCACATTCAAGTCTATGTTAAAGAAACTAAGATATTTAATTAAATATAATTGCTGTATGCCTGTTGAAAATTTTATCACCCTAATATGAAACAATGACTTCCTTCTCTACCATGTTGTAACTTATTGGTATGGCATTCAAAGACATTATACCATCTCCTGCTGCAATTTCTGGGGGAGTCTGTACGCTTTCTTGGTATGTGTGCTGTCTGCAGAGATTTCATTTTTAGTACTATTTTCTCGCTTGTGTGATCCTGGTGGGGTGAGGATTACTGAGAAATGTAATTAAGTCTTTTCATTACTGGTCCTCACCTGGATTTTTCTAAAGCCAACTTCACGAGCAACCTTTTCATTCTCTCTAGTAAACAAGCCTGTAATATGTTCAATGAATCACGTAGAGTAAAAGAGAAAATGCATGATAGCACTTCAGCACAGGCTGCAGTGAACAGAGTAATCCATTTATAGCATGGGACTGATTTCCCTCTAAAATTGACTGACAATGGACTTGATTATGTAGGCTTGGTACAAAAAAGATTCCGTGTGAAGTTTAGTGGGAATGTCACATACACAGGAAGCCAAACTAGCACTGTACCTCTTTAGTTAAGTGAGATCCAGTGTCAATGGCTTACTGTTTGCCATTTTTACTTTTTTTTGCAATTACATCTGGTGTCTCACAAGGCCAGGTGATATTTTCAGAAAAGTGTTATCAGCATGATGCAGCATCGAACATTACAGCTATTCTGCCTTCAGATTACACCCTGTCACTTTTCAAAGCTCTGTCTTAAAACTGGTGAAGAAACCATTGCTTTCATTTAAAGCAAATTGAAAACATTACTTTACGAAAATTCAGCATCCAATTGAAACTTACACATAACTACAGAAGGCTATAATTCAATCTATGCGCTTATGCATAAAATAATAATGTTTAAGTTGTAAATGTGTTAACATTATATTGACTCTTTTATATGTGCCATCACCATGAAATAAATGTATATACACATATGTTTATTTATATGTGTATATCATGATAATTTCTTTCATGTAGTACATATGAAATGAGATAAAGTACCTGAAGAACCTAATACAGTACCTGGTTATTTTTTTAAGTGCCTACTGTATGTCAGGCACAGTGTTAAGCTCTTCATTCATTGTCCCGCCCCCTCCCCCGAAGGAAGCAAAACAACCAAATGGATTTTAAATATACTTTTCTTAGGAATAATGTTTGTGCAATATCCCCACCACTACCTCACTGTATTGAAACCATTCTTCTTAAATATCTGGTTTTAAAAAATCCTCTGCAAATATTCCTCCTCACAGGAATACTGGATGTCCTAGAAATCACTGTTTAAAAGTGACCATATTCCCCAAACTTCCCATAGCCACACTAGCTTTATGTATTATACAAGGAAAAGGGCAATTTTTTAAATTCTCCCAAGAATACTAGATGTGTTTTCGTGAACTCTGTGATACCTGCAATTAAACTGAGGCATTTCCTTAATGTGCCCAAGGATGTTCAAAGTGAGTATATAAAGAGGGTACATTTTCAAAAAACGTGTTCCCAACTGATATAAAGAGACTTCCGGAATTCTATAAGGGGAAACTCCTATGGAGTAATGCACTGTGGCCTACCGACGTTTTTATGCTTGATACAACAGTGTGAATGACCCTTGATGTCTGGAGGATCCAGAATGACAACATTCATGTTGATGTTTGCATTTCAGTCTTATTGGTGATGTTTCTTGCTTCTGAAAACTGGTAGGTCCTCTTTTCCAATAAGGAAACAAGTAGACCACAAATGATTCTCTTGTTTGGCATGGTAGGTACCAATTCTGGAGCACAGGGCATGGAATTGTGTAAAACAGTCAATATTCAGATATTATACCATAAGGGTGTTAAATGTTGCGAGTGAATGAATGAATGAATAAATGCACTGTAATCTCAAGAACTTTAAATTTTGCCAAACTGAGTAACACAAAATAGCTCAAACTAAGAGAAAATAGGAAATTTGAATAAGAATGCTTAATTCAATTTACAGTAAAAGAAAATGTCAAAATAAACCCATATGTCTTCTTCAAATCACAGGGAGGAAAAAAAACATGTACTTCAGAGATGTTTTCCTGTGTGTGTTATTATGAATTCAGACTTGTGGTTCGTGAGCTCTGAGTTCTGTCAGGGACCCAAAAAATTACAGTTGGTGACTTTGAGTAAATTGCTTAACTTCTCAAACCCTCAGCCCTCTTACTTGAATAATCATTTTACCTACCTGATAGGAGTGTTGTGACGATTCAATTTAAAAAGGCATTTGGTGAATGTAAAATGGTGCAATTACAAGGGAAGATAGATGGTGATTCCTCAATAAGTTAAACATAGAATTACCATAAAAAACCAAAAAAACCAAACCCATTGCCGTTGAGTTGATTCCGACTCATAGCGACCCTATAGGACAGAGTAGAACTGCCCCATAGAGTTTCCAAGGAGCGCCTGGCGGATTTGAACTGCTGACCCCTTGGTTAGCAGCTGTAGCACTTAACCACTATGCCACCAGGGTTTCCAGAATTACCATATGACCCAGCAATTCCACTCCTGGGTATATACCCAGAGGAATTGAAAACAGGTATTCAAAGGGAAGCTGTACATGAATGTTCACAGCAGTACTATTCACAATGGCCAAGAGATGGAAACAACTCAAATGCCCACCAACTGATGAATGGATAAACACAATGTAGAATAGTATTCAACCATAGAAAATAAAATAAAATACTGCTACATGCTACAACATGGATGAACCTTGAAACCATTATACTAAGTGAATGAAGCCAGACACACAAGGCTGCTTTTCATAAGATTCCAATTGTATAAAATATACAAAATAGGAAAAATCCTTTAAAATAGAAAGCAGATTAGTGGTTGCCAATGGCTGGGAGAGGGGAGAATGGGAAATAACTGTGTAATGGGTACAAGGTTTCTGTTTAAGGTGATGAAAAAGTTCTAGAACTAGATAGTAGTTATGTCCAAAAAGTTCTAGAACTGTGTAGTAGTGATGGCCACACAACATTTTGACCGTACTTAATGCTACTGAATTGTAGAGTTTAAAATGGTAAATTTTATATTATGTGTATTTTACCAAAATTAAAAAACTAAAAATTGAATAAAAATAAAAACAAGAAAGAAACATGTACATATGCTAAATATTCTGGGCTGCCAGCATTGACCAATGGACACGGTTTTGAGGTTTCTAGAATATTCTATGTTGTGCTACATTAAGAATCACTCAAAAATTGGTAAAAGAGTCTAACTGGATAAGTTAAAATGATGTTTAACTTCAAATATTTATACATCAGCTTTCTAGTCAATTCTGCATAGTGCAGGTTTCAAGCTCTAATAGAGTTTTGGTAGCTGTTGATAATATCGATAATAATAATAATAATAAATATCCTACCTTAGAAAAGACAGTTTGTCCATTAAGTTTGGTCATGTTGAAAGCAGACTTTGAGGATCATATACAGAATCAATTATGTTTTGTTTACTTTAAAGTAATTACTGTTCTACAGTCTGTTGGAGGTAAAAAGACGTTAGAGATCACTTAACCCAACTACCTCAAATTTTAGATGAAAACACTAAGGCCCAGAACTGTCAAATAATTTGCCTAAGATCAATAAATGAGAATATGTGAAATTTTGATGCTGTCTGTTGTTAGTTGCTGTCCAGTTGGCTCTGACTCATGGTAACCTTGTTTATAACAGAACAAAATGTTGTCCAGCCCTGTGACATCTTCATGGTCGTTGGTATGTCTGAGACCACTGTCCAGGCCTTTGTGTCAGCCTATCTCATTGAGGATTTTCCTTACTTTTGCTGACCTTCCATTTTACCAAACACATTATCCTTCTCTAGTGATTGGTCCCTCCTGATGAAATGTCAAAGCAAGCTTGTCAGACAATGTTCTGTTGTAACCTATAACGTTTTCATTGGCTAATTTTCAAAAGTGTATTGCCAGGCCTTTATTCCTAGTCTGTCTTAGTCTGGAAGCCCCACTGAAACTTGTCCACCATAGGCAACATCGCTGGTATTTGAAACACTGGTACCATAGCTTCTAGCATCATAGCAACAGTGAAGCCACCACAGTACAACATATTGACAGGAAAGTGGTGGTTGACATTGTCTATAAATTTTTCATTGTGAAAAATACTGTTAAGTATTATAAAAGCAGAAAGCAGATCAGAGGTTGCCTGGGGTGGGGGCTTGGAGAGGAGACTGATGACAGAGGGGCACAAGGGAAATTTTGGAGATGGTGGAAACAGTCTATAACTGGATTGTGATGGTGGTTATAGGACTGTATACTTTTGTCAAAACGTATTGAACTGTGCACTTGAAATTGATTAACTTAAATTGATGAATTATGCAAGGGATACCTCAATAAAACTGATTTTTAAAATAAAATGTATATATATATATATATATATAGTTAAGTAACTAAAGACATTCCTAATCCCTGCCTACCACATTATTTAATGAAGCTTGTGGATAAGGGTGGTAGTTGGAGAGGCCAGTTACATACTTGGAAATGAATTCCAGCATTTTTATGGTTTGATGTCAAAACACTAATAATCAGTGGCAGATGGGTTTAAGAAATGTATTTCTTGATTCTCAAATCTCTTTCTCCTATTTCAGAAACTGATGTAGAACATAATTTTATAATCTAATTATTCTGACATTTGCCCTCTACCTAATCCGTGTACATTCGTAACCCCCTCCACCACACACTGTATTGATGTGGTGCCCATAAAACACTCTTGTTTGCAAACTTGGTTCATTTAGAAGAATATTCTTGTCTTACATTACTCCCTAATGGAGAAAGTTCTCAGATAGCATCTCAAGAACATCCAACACTGGTTTTCACTACCCTAGGGCTGTTGACAGAAATGTCTAATAGCTGACTATGAGCTGCAATCTGATTGGCAGCTGTTAATAATTGGAGGATTCAAAACAAAAGCAAAACCAGTGGCATCTGCCCCTGTAATCACCAATCATTTCTAAGTAACACAGGCCTTTGAGTAGGGGTGTATCTACACCTCCTACCTTGGCCCCTCCTGCTGGCACTCTCTTTAGTGTATGGCATAGCCTTGTACATAATTGTCCCTCAGTAAAGGCTTACATGGTGAACAACTGAAAGATGGATAGGTAAAATCCTCTGTAAGGGAAAATAAAGTATATAGCCTGTGGTCTTCTCTGTCATCTTAAAGTTATATCCCAATTTCTGTGTATATATGGTGCTCCCCCCAAGTGTCTGTCAGCTTGTCGTACTGTGGGGGCTTGGGTGTTGCTGTGATCCTGCAAGCCATGCCACTGGTATTCAGACACTAGCAGGGTCACCCATGGAGGACAGGTTTCAGCTGAGCTTCAAGACTAAGACAGACTAGGAAGAAGGACCTGGCAGTCTACTTCTGAAGAGCATTAGCCAGTGAAAACCTTATGAATAGCAGCAGAACACTGTCTGATATAGTGCTGGAAGATGAGCCCCCCCAGGTTGGAAGGCACTCAAAAGACGACAGGGGAAGAGCTGCTTCCTCAAAGTAGAGTTGACCTTAATGATGTCGGCAGAGTAAAGCTCTGAAGGCATTGGGGAAAACAAGGCTCCCAGAATTGATGGAATATCAATTGAGATGTTTCAACAAACAGATGCAGCACTGGAGGTGCTCACTTGTCTATGCCAAGAAATATGGAAGACAGCTTCCTGGCCAACCGACTGGAAGAGATCCATATTTATGCCTATTCCCAAGAAAGGTGATCCAATTGAATGGGGAAATTATATAACAATATTATTAATATCACAACCAAGCAAAATTTTGCTGAAGATCATTTAAAAACGGCTACAGCAGTATATCGACAGGGAACTGCCAGAAATTCAGGCTGTTTTCAGAAGAGGATGTGGAACCAGGGATATCACTGCTGATGTCAGAAGGATCCTGGCTGAAAGCACAGAATACCAGAAGGATGTTTACCTGTGTTTTATTGACTATGCAAAGGCATTCGACTGTGTGGATCATAACAAATTATGGATAACATTGCAAAGAATGGGAATTCCAGAACACTTAACTGTGCTCATGAGGAACCTTTACACAGATCAAGGGGCATTGTTCGGGCAGAACAAGGGGATATTGATTGGTTTAAAGTCAGGAAGGTGTGCGTCAGGTTGTATTTTTTCACCATACCTATTCAATCTGTATGCTGAGCAAATAATACGAGAAGCTGGACTATATGAAGAAGAAAGGGGCATCAGGATTGAAGGAAGACTCATTAACAACCTGAGTTATGCAGATGACACAAACTTGCTTGGTTAAAGTAAAAAGGACTTGAAGCACTTACTAATGAAGATCGAAGACCACAACCTTCAGTATAGATTGCACCTCAACATAAAGAAAACAAAAATCCTCACAACTGGACCAGTGAGCAACATCATGATAAACAGAGAAAAGATTGAAGTTGTCAAGGATTTCACTTTACTTGGATCCACAATCAACAGCCGTTGAAGCAACAGTCAAGAAATCAAAAGACTCATTGCATTGGGCAAATCTGCTGCAAAGGACCTTGAGGGCTAAGATTCGCCTGACCCAGGCCATGGTATTTTCAATCACATCATATGCATGTGAAAGCTGGACAATGAATAAGGAAGACCAAAGAATTGACACCTTTGAATTGTGGTGTAGGCGAAGAATATTGAATATATTATGGACTGCCAAAACAATGAACAAATCTGTCTTAAAAGAGGTACAACCGGAATGCTCCTTAGAAGCAAGGATGGAAAGATTGCATCTTACGTGCTTTGGACATGTTGTCAGGGGGGATCAGTCCCTGGAGAAGGACATCATGCTCGGCAGAGTACAGGGTCAGCTGAAAAGAGGAAGACCCTCAACAAGGTGGATTGACACAGTGGCTGCAACAATGAGCTCAAGCATAACAACGATTGTAAGGGTGGCTCAGGACCAGGCAGTGTTTCGTCCGGCTATGCATAGGGTCAGTATGAGTCGGAACCAACTTGACGGCACCTAACAACAACATATTGTACTCAGAGCTGCATGCTCTTCCATCTGGCCCTCAGTCTTGAAAGATACTTCCTATATATATACATATATATATATTTTTTTCTTTTTTTTGGTGAAAATATACACAGGAAAACCCATTCCAAAGTTTCTAGACATTATGTCCCCTGGCATTGGTTACATTCTTCACATTGTATCAAGATTCTTGTCATTTCTGTCCTAGCTGTTTCACTACCATTAGCTTAAGCTCCCTGCCTCTCCCCCCCGCCAACTTTCTCATCTGTGCTTTAAAGAGCTCTTATACAGATTTTTTTTTTTTTTTTTGAGAAACACAATACTCAAGGGTTATAATCTTTACTTTTTAGCTAAACTGTTACTTAATTTTAAGGTGACTTCAGGGAATAATTTCAATTCAAGATTTGAAGAATTACCCAGCGTCATAATCTTGGGGATTCCTCCAGTCTCAATACATCCAGTAAGTCTGGATTCTTTAAGTATTTGAAGTTATGGTCCACATTTTCCTTCTTTTCTGTCAGGATCCATCTATTGTGTCCCTGATCAGAATGTTCAGTATAGGTAGCCGGGCACCATCTAGTTTTTCTTGTCTCAAGGTAGAGGAGGCAGTGGTTCATGGAGGCATTTAGTCCTGTAGACCAGTTCCTTCTCTGATTCTTGGGTTTCCTTCTTTCTATTTTGTTCCAGACAAATAAATTTTTTTTTTTTTTAAGACAAATAGAGACCTATAATCCTATCTTAGACGGTAGTTAGTAAGCTTTTAGTATCCCAGATGCTACTTAGTATATCAGAAGGTGGAACATAAACTTTAAGAACTGTATTAGGCCAGTTGACCAAATTGTCCCAGGAGACCATGACCCTAAACCCTCAAATCAAGAGAATTAATCCCACGAGGTGGTTGGTTATGTCTAATTAGTATTAGCATCTGTACCCCTTCCTTTTAGGTTGTTGTTAGTGTTGCAAAATTATATATAACCTAGCATTTGCCAGTTCATCCTTTTTTCTTATGTGCAACTTATTAACATTAATTTTATTAGTCAAGCTGTGTAAACATTTAGTGCCATCTTTACCTCTGTCATAAACAAAAACTGACCACTGCCTAGGGAATACTTCCTCCTTTCCCTCCCATGCCCTAAAAAAAACTCGTTGCCCTTGATTCCATTGTGACTCATAGCGACCCTATAGGACAGAGTACAACTGCCCCATAGGGTTTCTAAGGAGCTGCTATGGATTCCAACTGCCAACCTTTTAGTTAGCAGCCAAGCTCTTAACCACTGTACCTTCAGAGCTCTACCCTCACCCCCTGGTAACTACTATTGAACAGTAATCTCTGTATAATCACTTACTCGTGTCGTTTCATAAAAATTAGAACATACAATATTTGTCTTTTTGTGATTGATTTATTTCACTCAATATAATGTCCTTTGTGTTCATTCATGTTCTTAGATGTTTCAGGAATTTATTTTTCTTTATTGCTAAGTAATATTCCATCGCATGTATGTACCAGATTTTGCTTATCCATTCATCCATTGAAGGTCACTTAGGTTGTTTCCATTTTTGCTATTGAGAATCATACTGCAATGAACATAGGTGTGCATATGTCAGTTCACGTCACTTCTCTTAGATCCCTAGTGTATTTACCTAGGAGTAGAATTGTTGGGTCATATAGTAACTCTTCTTCTAGTGTTTTGCTTTTTGTTGCCTAATGCAAATTTTTTTAAAATTGTACTTTAGATGAAGGTTTGCAGAACAAACTAGCTTCTCATTAAATAGTTAGCACACATAGATGTTTTATGACATTGGTTAACAACCCCACGACATGTCAGCACTCTCCCTACTCAGCCTTGGGTTCCTAATCACCAGCTTTCCTGTTCCCGCCTGTCTTCTAGTCCTTGCCCCTGGGCCGTTGTGCCCCTTTATTTTCATTTGTTTTATGGACCTGTCTAATTTTTGGCTGAAGGGTGAATCTCGGGATTGACTTCATTATTGAACTAAAAGGGTGTCCAAGGGCCATGCTCTCGGGGTTTCTCCAGTCTCTGTCAGGTCAGTAAGTCTGGTCTGTTTTTGTGAGTTAGAATTTTATTCTACATTTTTCTCCAACTCTGTCTGGGACCCTCTATTATGATCCCTGTAAGAGCACTCAGTGGTGGTGGCCAGGCACATCTAGCTGCACTGAACTCCATCTGGTGGAGGCCATGGTAGTTGTGGTCCTTTAGTCCTTTGGACTAAACTTTCCCTTTTTATCTTTAGTTTTCTTCATTTTCCCTTGCTCTCTAAGGGGTGAGACCAGTGGAGTATCTTAGATGGTCGCTTATAGGCTTTTAACACCCCAGACACTACTCACCAAAGTAGAATGTAGAACGTATTCTTTACAAACTATGTTATGCCAATTCAGCTAGTTGTTCTCCTAGACCATGGTCCCTGCAGCCCTCAGCCCAGCAATTCAGTCTCTCAGGGAGTTTGGATGTGTCTATGGAGCTACCATGACCTTGCCTTGTACAAATTGTGCTGGTTTCCCCAGTATTGTGGATTGTCTTACCTTTCACCTAAAGTTACCACTTACCTATTGCCAATTTATTGTTTTTATATCCCTCCCTTTAACCATCAAAGATTGTTTCTTTTTGTTTGTGTATAAACCTTTTCATGAATTTTTATAGTGGTGTTATACCATATTTGTCCTTTGTGATTGACTTATTTCACTCAGCATGATGCCCTCCAGATTCATCCATGTTGTGAGATGCTTTGCAGATCATCGTTGTTCTTTATCTTTGTGTAGTACTCCGTTGTGTGTATGTATGATAGTTTGTTTATCCATTCATCTCTTGATGGGTATCTAGAATGTTTTTATCTTTTTGCTGTTGTGAACAATGCTGCAATGAATGTGGGTGTGCATATGTCTATTAGTGTGACAACTCTTATTTCTCTAGGATATATCCCTAGGAGTGGGATGCTAGATCATACGGTATTTCTATTTCTAGCTTTTTAAGGAAGCGCCATATCGTTCTCCAGAATGGTTGTATTATTTTGCATTCCCACCAGCAGTGCATAAGAGTTCCAATCTCCCCACAGCCTTTCCAACATTTGTTATTTTCTATTTTTTTGATTTATGCCAGTATTGTGGGGTGAGATGGTGTCTCATTGTGGTTTTGATTTGCATTTTTTTTTTAATGGCTAGTGACTACAAGCATTTCCTGTGTCTGTTGGTCACTTGAATGTCTTCTTTGGTGAAGTATCTGTTCATTTCCTTTGCCCATTTTTTAATTGGATTATTTGTCTTTTTGTAGTAGAGGTGTTGAATTTGCCCATAAATTTTAGAGATTAGAACTTTGTTGGATTTGTAATAGCCATTTTCCCTCCCCCCCGCCCCCAGTCTGTAGGTTCTCTTTTTTACCCCTTTGGCGAAGTCTCTTGATGAGCATAAGTGCTTAATTTTTACAAGATCCCAGTTATCTAGCTTATCTTCTGGAGTTTGTGAGTTGTTAGTTATGGTTTGTATCCTGTTAATGCCATGTATTAGGGCCTCTAACATTGATCTTATTTTTTCTTCTATAATTACAGATCTTGGCTTTATATTTAGGTCTTTGATCCATTTTGAATTAGTTTTTGTGTATGGTGTCAGATATGAGTCCTGTTTCATTTTTTTGCAGATGGACATTCAGTTTTGCCAGCACAATTTGTTAGAAATACTGTATTTTCTCCATTTGATGGACTTTGGGCCCTTGTTGAAGATCAAGTGACCATAGGTGGCTGGATTTACAGCTGGGTTCTCAATTACCTTCCATTGGTCAATGTGTCTGTCATTTTACCAGTACCAGGCTGTTTTGACTACCGTAGCTGTGTAGTAGGTCAGGAAGTGAAGTCCTCCTACTTTATTCTTCCTCACTAGTGCTTTATTTTCTCAGAGCTTCTTCCCTTTCTGTATAAATTTAATGATTAGTTTTTCCATCTCTTTAAAGAATACTGTTGGTATTTGGATAGGGATTGCACTGTATTTGTAAATTGCTTTAGATAGAATTGTCATTTTCACAATGTTATGTCTACCTATCCATGAGCATGATATGTTTTCCATTTATGTAGATCTCTTTTGGTTTCTTGAAGTAGTATTTTGTAGTTTTATTTGTATGGGTCTTTTTCACCCCTGGTTAGATTTATTTGTAAGTATTTTATTTTTTTAGGGGCTATTATAAATGTGTTGTTTTCCTGACTTCCTTTTCAATGTTCTCTTTGTTGGTGTATAGGAATCCAACTGATTTTTGTATGTTTATCTAGTATCTTGATACTCCTCTGACTCTTTCTATTAGTTCCAGTAGTTTTCTTGTGGAGTCTTTTGGGTTTTCTATGTATAGTATCATATCATCCACAAATAGTGGCAGTTTCACTTCTTTATTACCAATTTGGATGACCTTTATTTCTTTTTCTTGCCTTATTGCTGTAGCTAGGTCTTCAAGCACAATGTTAAATAGTGATAAATGGCATCCTTGTCTTGTTTCTCTTCTCAGGTGGAATGTTTTCAGCCTCTCTCCATTAAGAATGATGTTGGCTGTTGGTTTTGTATAGATATCCTTTATTATGTTGAGGAATTTCCCTTCTATACCTATTTTATTGAGAGTTTTTGTCAGAAATGTTTACCTCTAGTTTTTTGAGGAACCGCCATACTGTTTTCCACAACGACTGTACCATTTTACATTCCCACCAGCAATAGATGAGGGTTCTAATTTTCCCACATCCCCACTAATGCTTGTTATTTTCCTTGTTTTATTTTTTATCTTAAACATCCTAGTGAGAGTAAAATAACATCTCATTGTTTTGATTTGCATTTTTCTGACAGTTAAATTATATTGAGCATCTTTTCATGTATTTGTTGGCCATTTGAATATCCTTTTTGGTGAAGTGTCTGTTCATATCTCTTGTAAATTTGCTGATTGGGTTATTTGTCTTTCTGTTAAGTTGTAGAAGTTTTATATCTATTTTAAATATTATACCCTTATTGGTTACATTGTTTCCAAAGATTTTTTTTCCTAGCCTGTATGTTGTCTTTTTACTCTTTTGATAAGGTCTTTAGATAAACATAAGTGTTTAACTTTTATGAGGTCCAGTTATCTATTTTGTTTTCTATTGTTTGTGCATTAGTTGTTGTATTTGATAATCTATCACTGAAAACATTAGGTCCCAAAGCTTTGCTCCTGTGTTGTTTTCCAAGAACTTTATGGTTTTAGATTTAACATTTAGGTTCTTGATCCATTTTGAATTAGTTTTTGTATATGGCATGAAGTATGGATGTTGCTTCATCTTTTGAATGTGGAAATCTAGTTTTCCAGCACCATTTGTTAAAGAGGCTGTTCCTTCTCCATTGAATAAATTTAGGCCTCTTGTTGAAAATCAGTTGACGATGATGTTTGGATTTATTTCTGAGTTTTCAATTTTAATACTTTAGTCTGTGTGACTATCTTTAAACCAGTACCAGGCTGTTTTAATTACTGTAGCTGTGTAATATGTTTTGAAGTTGGGAAGTACAAGGGCTCCTGCTTTGTTCTTCTTCAAATTTTTTTTTGGCTCTTCAGGGTCTCTAGTCTTTCATAAAAAATTGAGAATTTTTTTTTCCATTTCTGTAATGAATGCTGTTTGAATTTTGACCAAGGTCAAAATACCTACCTACAAGCTCCTAAAGGCTATATTAAGGGCTCACTATATTATATTTAGAACTTTCATTTTACATTTTTTACATTTAGGTTTGTGAATCATCTGGAATTGACTATGTGCATGTGTATTAGGTGAAATAGGAGTTCATTCAATTTTATGGTTTCCTTATGTATATCCAGGTATTACAACATTTATCAAAAAGACTACTTTCCCCAATGTTTTACAGAACAACCTTGGCTAAAAATCAAATGTTTACATTTGTCTAGGTCTGTTTCTGACCTTTCGATTCTGTTCTATTTGTCTTTTTGTCTGTCCTTTCAATAATACTAAAAAAAAAAAAAACTCAGCCATCACCATTGAGTCAATTCCCATAGGGCTTCCAAGGAGCAGCTGGTGGATTCGAACTTCCAACTTTTTGGTTAGCAGCCATAGTTCTTAACCACTGTGCCAACAGGGCTCCTTCACTAATACTATGTGCTCTTAATTACTACATCATTATAATTATTCTTAATGTGTGTAGGGTAAGTTCTGTCTTGGCTGTATGTGGCCCTTTGTACTTTCATACAAATTTTAGCATTGACTTTTAAGTTTCTTCCTGCAAAAAATAAAGAAATGAGCTATTTGGTATTTTCATTATAATTGCATAAAATTTATAGATAAATTTTGAGTTGAAACAATTCCAATATTGAATTGTCCAGTCCACAAATATAAAAATATGATAAAAAATATGAATAATTATATTATCCTTGCACAAGGTCATGCTAATCTCTATATTGTTCCAATACAAACTTGTTGAAGTTGGAGAATTGGAATAGGTGAGTTAGAAGAATTGGAAGTGGTAGTCAAAAATGGGATACTTGAATTTGAACAAGGTGATGCAGATATTGGTGATGATAAAGTCAGGGCTATAACCATGAGATTAGGTAGCTAACAGAGGGTAGGAAGAAATAATTATCAGAGATGAGAAGTCTGAGCAACTGGGAGTGCAGACTCTAGACTCAGGGTACCATTTTCAATCTGTAAAATAAGAACAATAGAACTATACACCACTAAGTATCATTGTAAGATTTAAATGAGATACTCCATATAAAACACTAAATATAGTGTGTGGCAATTATAAGTGCTCACTATATTTCAGTTTTTTTTTTAATTTTATTTTAATTCTTCTTCTATAATAAAGGTGGATTTGTTTCTCAGAAAGCTCCCTAACCTTGTGCATACTGTTCCATTTAGATTTTCTCCTTTGACTCTGAGCTAGTCAGCTTTTTGAAGCAGGACAAATGGGACACCTGCATATGATCTATATGTTTTTAAATATATTTAGGCAATAAACTTAGAAAATAGGACTAGATATAGCTTCTCAAGTTATGTGTGAAACAAGTATACATATTCCTCCTAAAGTCCATAATAAATAACATAGTTCAAAAAATATAAAAATAAAAGCTGTTAAAAATTACATAATGAGTCTCTTAATTCTCAATATATTGCAAAATAACTCTTTAGAGGCAGTCTTCTATAATACATATATTCTGTAAAAATAGGATAGCATTAGTGTTTCCTCTGTGAATAATTTTGTTCTTTCTTAAAAATATAAAACAAAATGCAAAAATCAAAATTCCAATTCCACTGAACACCTCAATCTAAAGACTAATAGTAAAAAAATAATTTGATTTTTCTTCCCAATTACTCCACTCTAAACACACTGATACAAGGTAGGATTAATTTATAGTTCGTGTTGTACAGTTCTTAGAATGACGACCAAAAAGAAGGACATGTTGATTAAATGTGTACTGCCATAAGAGCGTTATAACCTTCTTAGAAGCATCCCATCTATAGTGTAAATTCAGTGGTGCTTCAGAAAAGCACCTGAGAATTTTACAGGAAGATGGACATTCTAAGATGTGGCTGTGCAAATAAGAAACAAAACAGAGGAGGTAAGGATATAAAAATACTAGTCATAATCTACCCAGTGGAAATACAAGTGGGAAGTTGGATGGGGGCCGCCAATTTTGAATTCTTTCTACTGTGCAAATAGCAAAATATTAGAGCCACATATCTCCAAGCACATAACTTAAACCTCTCTAGTCATTCTTGAGATCACTGTGTGTGTAGGGAAGAGCGGGGGAGAACCACTGTGAAAATGGTTAAATCAGGGACCAATTTATAGAAACTAAGTCAAATATTTTGGGATTAAATTCTCCAGGAGGATGCAGACGTGACAGATTTGGTGGTAACAATTTACTGGTGTACATGTTTATTAGCCTGGATTGTTCTTCTTCCTGACCACATTCAGGGTGCCACCTCTAAAGCAAACAGCAATCCTGCCCGAGGTGCATACTAAGACCTTTTCCTGCAACTAGAATAAAGGAATTAAACATGTCCTGCTCACCCACATGTACATTGACAGCAAACTGCCAGCTCCATTTTTCCCAATCCACTGGCAAGGTCGTGTTTGAGCTATACTTAAATATTCCTTAGAACTTTCAGCATCATGCCAAATTGGTGACTAACCTGTGACTACATGCTTGACCTTTGTTTAAGTTATCCAAATCTTCTCAGCCCCTCAGACATTGACTCTTATTCATTCATTCATTCACCAAATCCTTACTAGGGGCCATCAATGTGCAAGGCCATATGCTGGATGCTGGGTATATTGGTGAATGAAATAGACATCCTCCATGTCTTTATAGAACTAATAGTTCTGGGATAATTATTCAGTTCCATTTGGGATTTGCATAACAAATAGGCATTTTAGTATTTCCCAAACCTGCCTCTTTACATTCTGTTCACATTACTTTGCTTTAATTTAGACTTTCATTATTTTTAACCTCATGATCACAATGACCTCCTAACTTGGGTCTAATCCCAGGACCCTTCCAAATAATCCTCACCATTGCTGCTGGTCTCATAATTGAAAAAAAAAAAAAATTAAAATCCTTCAATGACATTTAGTTGTCTACAAAATAACCACTAAATCTTTGGCATAATTTATGACTTATAAAAGCCCATGCTGACCTGGTTTCTGCCAAGTTTACCTACTACCATTCCTTTGACCTAAGAAACATGGAAAATATATATATGTATATATATATTTCTATTGTATTCCCCCCACTTAATTAGCTTTTGATCTTAGACAAGTTATTTGCATTCTCATTAACTCAAAGAGACAGAATTTTAATGGACCCTTAAAGAATGAACACAATTTACAAAGCAGATAATAGACGTAAATTGATATCAGCTCATTGTAGCATTTACATATATTCAAGTAAATGATTACCTATGGCAACTACTTAAATTATTTCTTACTTTATTATTTATTAAGTTCTGAGTGTTATAGATGATAATAGTATAGCCAGAACACAGTATCAATAAATTCATCCCAAAGACTTAGTAATTCACATACCCCATAGATAAGATCACTTTTTTGCTATTTTTTTCTTCTGTTCATGAAGGTTCCTTGTTTAACCAAAATTAATTTGCTTTAAAATGTGATCAATAAATGTTATAAAATTAACCTACCTAAATTCAGATTAATGTCTTCAGAAGAATAAATGATAGACATTTGGATTCTTACTATGAGAGGTATGCTGCAAGCAGCAAAAGTAATGAGACTGTTTTGTCCTGATAATTTGTTAATAACTCCTAACCATGCTCACTTCTGTTTGGCTTCCCTCTCTGAGCACAGAGTCAGCACATAGTTACACATATTAATGGAAAGCAGCATTAACATCCCTAATACAGAACAGATGACCATCCCCTTGGGAATTTTCTTGCAACCATAGCAGTTTCCAAGCCCTAGGAAATGATTTACAGAAAGAAGAAAAAAGAAAGAAACAGGAAGTGGAAATTAGCCCCAGGAATAATAACTTAGAACTTTCTTCCAGCTACTTTAATTTCTAAGCTCCAAATGCCCTTTCATGTCTTATTTTGATTTCCTTAATTTAACATGTCTTTATTAAAAATTTATTGTTTGCAAATGCATCAAGGGGTCTCAACCCACCTGGAACAAGGAAGAATGAAGAACACCAAAGGCACAAAATAATTATGAGCCTAAGAGACAAAAAGGACCCCATAAACCAGAAACTACATCAGCTTGCGACCAGAAGAGCTAGATGGTACCTGATCACAACCAATGACTACCCTGACAGGGAACTCAATAGAGAAACCCTGAGAGAGCAGGAGAGTAGTGGGACGCAGACCCCAAATTCTCGTAAAAAAAGCAGACTTAATGGTCAGACTGGGACTGGAGGACCCCGGAGGCCATGGACCCCAGACCTTCTGTTACCCCAGGGCAGGAACCATTCCCAAAGCCAACTCTTCAGACAGGGATTGACCTGGAATAGGGGATGGAAAATGAGACTGGTAAAGAACAAGCTTCTTGGATCAAATCGACACACAAGATTATGTTGGCATCTCCTGTTTGGCAGGGAGATGAGAGGGCAGAGGTGGCTGGAAGCTATCCTAACGTACACGAGGAGAGAGAGGGGAGGGAAGTACAGTGCTATCTCATCAGAGGGAGAGCAATTAGGAGTGTATAGCAAGGTGTATGTAAATTTTTGTATAAGAGACTGACCTGATTTGTAAACTTTCACTTAAAGCACAATAAAAATTAATTAAAAAATAAATACATTTATTGTTTGCAATGTAGTGATAAGAGCTGTGGGATATACTAACTAGGGAAGATGAGAAAGAGGACAAATTAAAGGGTAAATTATGTCATGCAGGCATTGCAAAGTGGCAGCCCATGGGTCATAGCAGGCCTCCCAATTTTTTTGTTTTTGTGTTCTTGTTTTAATTTTTTTTTCCCTGCCCAATGTCTTAAAGATTTGAATCAGTTGCCAACATTTAAATATTGAGTGATTTAACAAAAAATTAGTGTCATCAGTTCTGCTGAAACATTAGAAGAAGCAGTAATAGTGGGCCCATGTTCCCATGTGGTAATTCAAAGGCATCAATTCTTCTTCGGTCTTCTTATTCATCACCCAGCTTTCCCAAGCATATGAGGCAATTGAAAATTTCATGACTTGGGTCAGGTGCACCTTAATCTTCAAAGTGACATTTTTGCTTTTGAACACTTTAAAGAGGTTTTTTGCAGCAGATTTGTCCAATGCAATACATTGTTTGATTTCTTGACTGCTGCTTCCATGGATGTTGACTGTGGATCGAAGTAAAATGAAATCCTTGACAGCTTCAGTATTTTGTCCCTTTATCACGATGCTGCTTATGGATTCAGTGTTTTATTTATGTTGAGGTGTAATCCACACTGAAGGCTGAAGTCTTTGATTATCATCAGTAAGTGCTTCAAGTCTTCTTTGCTTTCAGGAACCAGGGTTGTGTCATCTGCATATCGCAAGTCTTCCTCATCAATCTTGAGGTCACGTTCTTCTTCATATAATCCAGCTTCTCAAATTAGTTTCTCAGCATACAGATTGAATAAGTATGGTAAAAGGATACAGCCCTCACACACACATCTTTTCTGATTTTAAACCATGAAGGACTGCCTCTTGGTCTATGTACAGGTTCCACATGAGCACAATAAAGTGTTTTGGGATTCCCATTCTTCTCAATGTTACCCATAATTTGTCATGATCCACACAGTTGAAATGCCTTTGAGTAGTAATAAAACGTAGGTAAACATCTTCCTGGTATTCTCTGCTTTCAGCCAAGATCCATCTGACATCAGCGATGATACCCTTCATTCCATATCATCTTCTGAATCAGGCTTGACTTTCTGGCAATTCCTTGTTGATGCACTGCTGCAACCATTTTTGAATTATCTTCAGCATAATTTTACTTGCATGTGATATTAATGATATTGTTTAATAATTTCTCCTATTCTGTTGGATCATCTTTCTTTGGAATGGGCACAGATCTCTCCCAGTCTGTGCTCCTTAGAGAAGAAAATATGTTTAGAGGGAGCTGAAGAACTAGAACAGCAGCAATGGGTTGAGGTCAGAGGTCATGATAAAGGGACAGAACATGCAAGCAAGCAGCAGGAAAAGGTAGAAGGAAGTGGCTGGGCTAATCAGACTTCAGAGACTGAAATAGTCAATCAGGTAGAACTCAACAGATCATACACCATAAAAATATGATTCCATTTCTTTCCTGAGAACACCTTCATAAAGTTTCTGTATGATTTGAGAGTTACTTACATTTTTTCTCTTACATTTATATTACTGGAAGTGTTGGTTCTAGATACAAATGGGTTTGAAGCTCAGCCCCTCCACTTACATCTACATGATCTGGAGCAAAGAATTGAAGTTTCCTGAGCCTCAGATGCCTCACCTGCCAAAAAAAAAAAAAAAAAATACTAACCCACAGGATTGCCGGAAGGATGAAAATATTTGATAAATATTACATAAGTTATAAAGGATCTGCTATAAGGGAAGTGCCCAATGAGTGTTATTTTTAAAATGTTCTCTTTTCTCCCCCTTTAAATAATCTGATCAGCATTGGTTTCTTTTTGCTAAAGATGTTTAATTTTGATGTATAGAATAAAATAATAACTTTGTCAATGCAGCAACTATGAATTAAAAAATTTACACTGAGGGGACAACCATTAGCTTCACTGTGACCACTGAAGTCCAGGCCACCATCATATCTGACATGGACAACTGAAGCAAATCCCTATCTCGTCTCCAGGCATTATTTGATTCCTTCAGGGTCTATTTCCTACAGATAAGCTACAGAGCTTGTTGCTCCCCAGCATAAAACTGTCTAATGGCTTGTATGGCAGATATGGCTATGGGTCCACAAAAATCTATCTCTTCTTCCTATCTAGCGACTACATTTCCTAACTTCCTTGCAGCTAGGCGTGGCTTCTCACCAGTGGAATGTAAGTAGGAGAGATATCTGCCATTTCCAGGCCAGGCCCTTAAAACTGTACATGTGTACTTTTCTAAACAGATGTGCCTGTGACTCGGCCTCAGTCATGCATAGGTGGACAATGTTCTAGGAAATGACAAAGAAACAACATCAAAATGTTGGATCTCTGAATGACCATGGGGAGCAGAACATTGTTCCCAGCCCTGAAGAGTCACATGAGACAGATAAAAAATATTTTGTTGTTTAACCCTACCCCTTTTTTAAAGCCTTTTTGTTATGCCAGGTTAACCTTCTACACTGGCTAATACAGCCTTCCCATTCTATGAAAATAAAATCCCCAATCCCTTACAATGGATCCTGAACACCCCAGGCTGGTTCTTCTCACAGAGGCTTTGATGAAGGTGTTCTTCTTTTCTGAAATGCTCTTCCCTCACATCTTCACTTGGATGGCTTTTTACCTTCACTCAGGAATTTGGAGGTCAGGATGCTGGATAGAGCCAGATGGTATAACCTCCAACGGAAAATTATTAAAAACAAAACAAAACAACAACAAAGATGCGAGAGGGTGATAAAATGCTAAGAGTGGCTATCCCACACCTGCAGATCTGTCCTGGTGATTTGTGACCTATACCAGTGTGAACATACTACACTCTGGATGATTACAGAGTAAGATTTCCCCTGTGTGGGTGGGAGAGTCCAATTTCAGTTGAGCCTGGAAAAGAAGTGAGCATTCTTTGGAGATTACAAAAATGTAGGGAAGTTTATTTGCTATGTGGAAGGGTCCTAGGCACATGGGAGAAAGAGTATGAATAAAGATTAGCAAAGAAATGAAACAGATCACTTTAGAGATGAGAATTTGTGAAAGATTGAGGAACAAAACATCTTATCTTTTAGCAGAACAAAAGATGACTGTTGTGTGAAGCACAGTAGGGATATTGAGCTTCAAGTTTCCAAATGGCATTTTGGTACATATTTATTGTTAGGTTGTTGTTAGGTGCCCTTGAGTCAGTTTCCACTCATAGAGAGCCTATGTACAACAGAACAAAACACTGCCTGGTCCTGTGCCATCCTCACAATTGTTGTTATGCTTGAGCCCATTGTTGCCACCATTGGGTCAATCCATCTCTTTGAGGGTATTCCTTTTTCGCTGACCCTCTACTTTACCAAGCATTATGTCCTTCTGCAGGGACTGATCCTTCCTGATAACATGTCCAAAGTATGTGAAACATAGTCTCTTCATCCTTGCTTCTAAGGAAGAATTGCAACTGTATTTCTTCCAAGACAGGTTTGTTTGTTCTTTTAGTAGTCCATGGCATATTCAATATTCTTCTCCAACACCGTAATTCAAAGGTGCCAATTCTTCTTTGTTCTTCCTTATACGTTGTCCAACTTCTGCATGTCTATGAGGTGATAGAAAACACCATGGCATGGGTCAGGCACATCTTAGTCTATAAGGTGACATCTTTGCTTTTTAATACTTTAAAGAGGTCTTTTGCAGTAGATTCACCCGATGCAATGCATCTTTTGATTTCTTGACTGCTGCCTCCCTAGGTATTGATTGTATATCCAAGTAAAATGAAATACTGACAACCTGAACCTTTTCTCTGTTTATCATGATGTTGCTTATTGGTCCAGTGGTGAGTATGTTTGTTTTCTTTATGTTGAGGTGTAATCCATATTAAAGGTTGTACTCTTTGATCTTCATCAGTAAGTGCTTCAAGTTCTCTTCACTTTCAGCACATATTAGGCCCTCTATAAATATTTGTTTCATCAATGAATAATGTCAACTAAATTGCAATGTCAACGTGGACAGTGGCAATCCCCAACTTTTGACTAGTGTCCCAAATACACTTTCAGTAAGATAATATAAAATACTAAGATCAGTGCCTGACACATAGAAAATGCTATATAGCCATTGGCTATTATTATTATGGCTATGAATTTTTATTATACTTATTATTGTTACTAGTATTCTTACTTTGGTTTGGAAAAAAGTAACCTCTGGTGTAAAATAAAGACTCTCTGAAAGGAGTTGGGCTTAATCTCAATGGGTGGCATATAGAAGGAAGACTTGACTACTTTGGCAGGATGAGCTAATTCTTCGGACTCTTACCTGCATAGTAAAAGCACATTAAATTTCAATAGTTCAGAAAACTGAGCTTGATTTTTCCACCAGTAGAATCACCCTTGTTAGATAATGAAAGGAGGTACTATCTTTGGTGTATTAATTCTTTCGGATGCCTACTTTGGGCACATTACAGAAAAAAATGTGTTTTACAATTAAAAGTAAACTATAAATTTTATCACGTAGGAGTCCACAATGCTTTGTATTGTAAAGACAGTCTTGTGCTCGACTGATTTGTAGTTCAATGCTTAAGTCCTTGTTTTACTTTTTCATTATATTACTTACCTGAAAACCCATTGCCCTTGAGTTGATTCCAACTCATAGGGTCTCTATGGAACAGAGTAAAACTGCCTCATAGGGTTACCAAGGCTGTAATCTTTATGGAAGCAGGCTATCATCTTTTTCTCACAGAGCAGCTGATGGGTTCAAACCACAGACCCACCAGTTAGCAGATGAGTGCTTAACCACTGCTCCATCGGGCATTTTTTCCTTTACATCAGAGATGTGAGATACTATCGGTTGGATAAACTCCACTTTCTACTATTTGCAATGAGAAACTGACAACTTTTCAGTTAGTAGTCAAGTGTGTTAACTGTTTGCACCACCCAGGAACATTAGCTATTAATAAAAATACTACTTGTGAAACAAAGAATCTCGCTGAATACCTTTGCCACAAGAGACCAAAGGTGATCAGGTAATAGTGTTCTCCTTAGGGAGTCTCTATGACTGAAGGTATGTGAGAAGGCAATGGATCCCTATTTTGGAGCTAAAAGCCTAGATCTGACTGTATAGAATTATAGTTTTTATTGGGTGGTGCGGAGCCCTGGCGGCATAGTGGTTAAGAGATTGGCTGCTAACCAAAATGTTTGAATCCACCAGCTGTTCTTTGGAAACCCTATGGTGCTGTTCTACTCTGTCCTGTAGGGTTACTATATGAGTTGGAAATCGACTTGATGGCAACGGGTTTGGTTTTAGGGTTTTATTGGATGGTGCAGGAGCCCTGGTGATGTAGTGGTTAAAGCACTCATCTGCTAATGGAATGGTTGGCAGTTCAAACCTACCAGTCACTCCATAGGAGAAAGATGTGACAGTCTGCTTCTCTAAAGATTTGCAGTCTCGGAAATCCTATGGGAAATTCTACTCAGTCCTATGATTCTGTGAATCAGAATTGACTCGATAGCAGTGGGTTTGGTTTTTGGTTTATTGCATGGCACAAATAGTAAAGTGTTCAAATACAACAAGAAGTTGGTGATTTGAACCCAGCCAAAGCACCTTGAAAGAAAGACCTATTATCTGTTTCTGAAAGGTCACATCCTTGAAAACCCTATGGAGCATAGTTCTACTCTGCAACGCATAGGGATGCCATGAGTTGGAATCAACTCTATGGCAACTCATTTGGTTTTATTGGTATCATTGATTAAACCAGACTGCAAGGATCAAAACAGAATAAAAACCTGAATTTTTTTTTTAATTTATAAGCTAGTTTTATTTAAACCAGGGAACAAAGAGATTCTTGCTATTACTCTAAACTTGCTGGCTGCTGTATATTATTATTACTCTTGAGATCTTCCTATTATTTCAAAATTGTGTGCTATATGAAGTTAAAATTAGTAAGGGGATTTGAGTCTCTCTATTTCCCCACTGGTTTGCTTTTAACCTGAGTCATTTGCATATACATGTTAGGGGTTTTGATTCAGCAATTTTAATGCCAGTTAGGAAACAGTCAGGTTACAGCATTAAGTTAATAACTAGAGACCACAGCAGTGTTACAACAGGGCCTTGGCGGCATTCCAAAAAAATCGAAAGCAAAGGTAATAATGTTTGGTTAGATTCAAACTGTGTGGCTATTTAGAGCGAGTTTGCTCTATAGTCCTTGTCTAGTCAGCGCAGGTATATTCCTGCTCGTGTGCTCCTGAATGGCACCTTACAGTCACAATTAGCTACCTTCTACTCTGAGCCGTGGCTGCTGTGTCACTTCCTGTCAGTTACCACTTTATAAATAAGTTCATTTAGAGCCAGATCCTCTAGCAAAGAGATTCAAGAAATCATTCGTATTAGTTTTGTAATTACTGTAAAGTAATAATAGTCCCTGAAAGACATACGTAGGAGGAAAAAAATCTTTAATAAAAATACAAAATATAACTCATTTTATTTTGTACTTCCTCAGACTGTTATCCATGGAAACATTTTGATGAACTTAGTCTGATTGTATATTTCAAAATTTTCCCGTTAAAACTTAACAGAGATGCTATGCCGAGTACTAATCGCTTTCTTCACATAGGAAGCCAAAGCCCTTTAAAACCAGGAGCTTAGATATTTCCTTGAAAACCCTATGGAGCATAGTTCTACTCTGCAACCCATAGGGATGCCATGAGTTGAGATCAATTCTACAGCAACTCATTTGGTTTTTTGGTTTTATTGGTATCATTGATTAAACCAGTTGCTCGCTACAGTAAAGGCCAGTTACTGAGGACTTATTATTTGCCAAAAACTTACTAATATTAGTTATAATCATTAAAAACATACAAGTAACAACAATTTTGCCCATTCTTAAGAAGAAGCTAAGGAATTTGCTTGGAGTCATATTACTGGATTTGGAAGCAGAGTTTGTTTGACTTCAAGTCATATACTCTAACACGATCATATTACTTAACACGCAGAGCAAATAGCTTGTCATTAGTAAAGTATCTAGCTTTTTATTTAGTAACGTCTGCCACTGGGTTTACCAGAAAGATGTGCTAATGAATGCCCTTTGATGATGTTGATGAGGTTTTATGACTATCATTTGGGATTATTTTCCAAAAATGAGTGTGCATTCTTATGCCTGTTAAGCTGTATTTTCTTTTAATGTTCTTTCTTTCCTATTGATGTTCACATTGCGAAGAATGAAGAAATAAGGGATTGACTTTTATAAAAAAGTTAAATACAACTATAATCAATAGGTTGAGAAGGGAAATGTGATTTACTCTGTTGATAACACAACCAGTTCTTCCGTTTATTCAGACTATTCAGTGTCCATGGAACCAGACTCTAGGCCAGGAACCTAAAACCAAACCTACAGCCATTGAGTCGATTCTGACTCATAGCCACCCTACAGGGCAGAGTAGAAGTGCCCCCTAGGGTTTCCAAGGCTATAAATCTTTGCCACATCTTTCTCCTGCAGAACAGCTGGTATGTTTGAACCACCGACTTTTCAGTTAGTAGCCCAGCTTAACCACTGTGTCACCAGGGCTCCTAGGCCAAGAAAGTATGTTGATATTTAAACATAAACTGTCTAATCAAGAGACACCCCCCACCCCCATAACCTTAAAAAAGGTAAATTCCCATGCTTTCAAGTAAAATTGGGTTAATATCATTTATTTCACCATTTAACTAAGTATCTATTATTTGCGGGATAGTATGGTTTTTTTTTTTTTTTAACCGAAAAAAAAAAAAACCAAACTTGTTGCCGTTGAGTCGATTCTAACTCATGGCGAACCTGTAGGACAGGTTAGAACTGTCCCATAGGGTTTCCAAGGAGCACCTGGTGGATTCAAACTGCAGACCTTTTGGATAGCAACCATAGCTCTTAACCACTACACACCACTGGGGTTTCCATAGTATGGCTCAGTGTAGTAAAATTTGTATAGTCTTTGGAGCCAGACAGGCCTAAGACTGAGTCACCACTCTCTTACTCAACAAGAATAAATTGTTTATCTCTCTTAGGCCTTCATAATTTCATTTATAAAAAGGAGATTGTAGAACTTGATTCAAGTGACTTAAAATAGTGTATATAAAGAACCTGGAAAATAAATGGTTGCTCAATAAACTTAAGGTCAGTGGTTCGAACCCACCAGTCACTCCACAAGAGAAAACACCTGGCGTTCTTCTTCCATAAAGAGTATAGCCTAAGAAGCCCTATGGGGCAGTTCTACTCTGTCACATGGGTTTGCTGTGAGTGAGTTGGAATTTACTCGACAGAACACAGCAACAACAATTATCATTATTATTCAAAAGGAGTACTTCAGACAAATTCTAGTTTAACTTTTCATTTTTGGCAGAGAACACCAAGAATCAAAGATTTCTTGGTAACATCCCTAAGGTACAAAGTAAGGCAGAGAGAGCATGATCTAGTGTGTACAATTCCTGATCCCAATTAGTTCAAAACAGAGTATTTTGTGTTTTTAACAAGACATCTGACGGAGATAACAGTCCTTAACCAGGACCAGGTCCTGGTTTCTCTCTCTCTCTCTCATATCGTTATTCAGAAAACTGAAAGTTACATCAGAAAATATCAAGGGAATGTAAGTGGTGGAGTGATTTTTTAGTTGACAAAGTACTGGATGACTCACAGTTAGAGAAGTAAATCGGTGTGTCTAGCCTCTAAAGCTGGCAACTCCCCGCCTTTTTATCTGCCTTCCAGTCTCATAATAACAAGAACAGGCTGGATCAGAATACCGTAACTGCAGAGGTAATTCACAGCCACACATTATCACTTAGATCTTTCTTCTGCTTCACAACCCAGGAATAGCAGTCAGCTGATGTAAAAGGACTCTGGATCATTAGGAAACGTCTGTATGTATAACCTTGAACTCTCCTCTCCTAGGGAGTTATTCTTCCTATTGTTCCTGAACACACACTTAAATTCTGAGGCAATCTGACTCCTGGGCTTTGGAGGAGCCATTCTTTCAGAACAAAGTTTCTCATTCACAGACCTCTTGCTTCCATCACTAGGAAGCAGAAACCCTGACACTTCCTCAACAGAGTCTATTAGGTGCTGCCTTTTTTTGTAGATGTCTTTAGATACATCTTTCATGTTTTGCATTTCCTTTTGACAATTCTGATCCATCACACTTAAAAAAAAATGATTCATATCAAATATTCAAGCCAGGCTCATCATGACATTAAACATTTTGTTGCAACATGATATGATGAAAGGTGATGTTTCAAAATTCTGAATCAATATACTGCATCCAGGCTTGATTGTTAAAGTCGAATTGGATACTAAGGCTAATTTTTCATCTAAAATGCTAATGTAGATGGATGCTCCAATGAATAATAATGTTGCCAAATAATAAGATTGTGTCTGGATATAATGTTCTTTTTTAGCGTTTATTTATTTATGGAAAAAATGTCAAAATATAACTAAGAGCCATATTCAGATATGTACTGGTCTTTGCATAATCAATTCTTTTTTAAAAGAATGTGATAAAGAGGCATTACCATAGCCTATATAGAATTCATGGTTACCAGGGATACGAAGTCCGTTTTTTAACGTGTTTGTTAGAAATTTTTGAAAAATATAGTCCCGTGTTGGAGAGAAGAAAATCATTTTAAGATGCTAATATTACATATGGAAGAATGGTGCACCATAGTTACAAAGCACAGAAAACTCACTTTCCCACCTATCCTAATATCCATATATCAAGTGATCTGGCACCCTGCATATAAACCACAGACCACCCATCTGCAAAATGCATTTCCTCATTATATCTGGAAGCTGTGTCCATTTATGTCTGATACAGAATTATAGAACTATTTCCTACTGAAAATCTTCACTCTGGCTCACTGACACAGATAGGATGAGGAAAAGTCATGAGAGAGTAATCACATTTTATTAAGTTAAAAGAATAGGAAAAAAAATTGTATTTTCTATTGACATGCTAGAACTTTACAGCATGAGTAGCATGAATGAACAAAAAGGAGCTTGGATTTTAAAACTCAACTCTGCCACTGATAATTGGGTGACCTGGGGCAAATCACCTAATCTCACTCAACATTTTAGTTTATTTATCCTGAATAATAAGCAAAATCACTCCTACCTCAACTATATCGTGCTACATGCTTTAAGGTTTTGTTATTAAGGGAAGAAAATCGAGCTGTTTCTCAGGGCTAAGCAGCTTATATCAGGCACACTGAGGAACTCAGCAGCACCCTCTGACTCCAGCAGGCATGAGCACCACATCAGCCCTCTCCAGTTCAGCCCAGTGAGCAAGCAGTGATTCCAGGGTCCCAGATCACATGATGCATTCCTTACCATCTAACTTTGTTTTATAATCACTTTTCCTCTTTTGTGAGTTTAACTCACTGAAGATGGATGGAATATACAGTAACTGTAACAAAAATAATTGGTCAATATTCAACCATTTTAGGAGGTGGCATATGACCAAGAACTGATGGTGATGAGGAAGAACTCCAAGCTACAGTGAAGGGAATGGCGAAAAACAAGGCTCCAGAAATTGATGGAATACCAATTGATATATTTCAACAAACGGATGCAGTGTTGGAAATGATCACTCATTTATGTTAAGAAATTTGGAGGATAGCTACCTGGCCGACTGACTAAAAGAGATCCATATTTGTGCCCATTCCAAAGAAAGGTTATCCAACCAAATGAGGAAGTTATTAGACAATATCATTAATATCACACACAATTAAAATTTGGCTGAAGATCATTCAAAAGTGGTTGTAGCAGTACATCATCAGGGAACTGGCAGAAATTCAAGTTGGATTCAGAAGATGTGGAACAAGGGATGTCATTGCTGATGTCAGATGGATCTTGGCTGAAAGCAGAAAAAACTAGAAGGACTTTTACCTGTGTTTTGTTGACTATGCAAAGGCATTTGACTGTGTGGATCATAACAAATTATGAATAATATTGTGAAGAATGGGAATTACAGGATGCTTAATTGTGCTGATGAGAAACCTGTACATAGAAAAAAAGGCGGTCGTTCCAACAGAACAAGGGAATACTGTGTGGTTTAAAATCAGGAAAGTTGTGTGTCAGGGTTGTATTCTTTCACTATAGTTATTCGATCTGTATGCTGAGCAAATAATCCAAGATGCTGAACTGTACAAAGAAGAACAGGACATCAGAACTGGAGGAAGACTTATTAACAACCTGTGATATGCAGATGACACAACCTTGGCTGCTGTAGTGAAGAGGACTTGAAGCACTTATGGATGAAGATCAAAGGCTACAGCCTTCAGTATGGATTGCAAATCAGCATAAAGAAAACAAAAATCCTTACAACTGGTCCAATAAGCAAATCATGATAAACAGAGAAAAGATTGAAGTGGTCAAGGATTTTGTTTTGCTTGGATCCACAATCAATGCCCATGGAAGCAGCAGTCAAGAAATCAAACAACGTATTGCATTGGGCAAATCTGCTGCAAAGGACCTTTTTAAAGTTCAAAAGCAAAGACGTCACTTTGAGGACTAAGGTGCACCTGACCCAAGCCATGATATTTTCAATCACCTCAAATGCATGCAAAGGCTAAACAGTGAATAAGGAAGACTGAAGAAGAGTTAATACCTTTGTATTATGGTGTTGGGAGAAAGTTCTGAATATACCATGGACTGCCAGAAGAACCAACAAATCTGTCTTGGAAGAAGTACAGCCAGAATGCTTCTTAGAAGCATGGATGGTGAAACTTTTTATCTCACATATTTTGGTCATGTTTTCAGGAAGGATCAATCCCTGGAGAAAGATGTCATGCTTGGTAAAGCAGATGGTCATCGAAAACGAAGAAGTCCCTCAACGAGATGGACTGACACAGTGACTGTCACAATGGGCTCAAGCATAACAGTAATTATGAGGATGCACAGGGTCAGGCAGTGTTTTGTTCTGTTGTGTACAGGGTGTCTATGAGTTGCAACCAACTTGACAGCACCTAACAACAACAATTGCACTAAATATTGCTCTTTTATTCATATACAATATTTTGTGTAAATATTTCTTTTATATAGGATTGCAAGTGCAAAAAACAGCAGAACAGGTCCTCAGGGACGTGTGGAACTACAACAAATGGTCTGACATTTATGGAATCAGGCATTCGGAAGAACAGGAGAAAGAAAGCAGACTGAAAACCTCCCATATTTGATAAAAGAGGTAAGTGTACAGGTTGAAGAAGCTGAACAAACCCCAAACAGAATAAATTTCCGACTCTCCTCTCAAGAAAAAAAAAAAATCCATGCTAGTACATATCTTAATTAAACTTCTGAAAACTAAAGGCAAGGAAAAATCTTGACAGCAGCCAGAGAAAAACAAAACCTGTGGGGTCTCGATGAGTCAGAATCGACTAGACAGCAAAGGGTATAGGGGAAAAAAACAATTAGAATAGCAGCAGAACTCTCATCAGAAGCCATGAAGGCAAGAAAGAAGTGGCATAATTTTTTCAAGTCAATATAAAGAACTATCAGTCCAGAATCCTATGCTAGTATAATGAAAAATAGTAGAATAAAGAGGAAATTAAACATTCTCAGATGAAGAAAACTAATAGAATTTGTCACCAACAGATCTATCTAAAATGAACGGCTAAGGGGCTTTCTCTAAACAGAAGGAAAACAATAAGATACTTTGGAAGATCACTAAGGAAGAAATAACACAGACAGGAAAAATATGGGAAAATAAAATAGACTTTTCTTCTCCTCTTGAGTTTTCTAAATTTATGTTTGGCAATTGTGCAAAAGTTATAGCACTGTCTATTGTAGTTCTAAATATGTGTAAAGTATTTAAGACAGCTACATTATAAACAGAGGAGGGTAAAGGGAAATAAAGTGAGGTAAGGTTTCTGTAATTCACTTGAGCCAACGAAATAGCAACATGATAAGTTATGTGTATATAATTTCTTGGAAAACCACTAAACTGCTTTATAATAAGAAATTGTCAAAATACTACAGGCAAATCAGAATGGAATTTTAAACAATAGTCAAATAACCCACAGGAAGGTACAAAAAAGAAAACAGGGAAATGAAAAACAATGATAAACAACATTAAACAAAAAGTAAAATGACAGATGGAAACTCTAGTATATCAATAATTGCACAAACAGAAAGATAATTCACTAAATGCAGAAATTAAATAATATGCTTTTAAATAAAATTTGTGTCAAAAAAGAAATCATAAAGGATATTAGATAATACTTTGAGATGAATAAAACGAAATCACAACATACCAATTCTAATGTGATGCAATGAAAGCACTACTTAGAATGAAATTTATAGCTGTAAATGCCTATATTAGAAAAAAGAAAAAAAATCTGAAATCAATAACCTAACCTTCTTCCTTAAGATATTAGAAAAAGAAGGGCAGACTAAACCAAAAGCAAGCCAAAAGAAGGAAATAATAAGGATTTTGATAGGGAAAAATGAAAAAGACAATAGAAAAAACAGTAGAGAAAATCAAAGAAATCATGTTACTTCTCTGAAAGAATTAAAATTGACAAACCATTAGCAAGACTGTCATAGAAAAAAAGAGAGGATATTCAAATTATTAAAATCAAGACTTAAAGAAAGGATGTTACTACCCATCATAGAGACACAACAAGAATTTTATATGAAATAACACAAACCAAAAAAAAATAGGTAAACTATATGATATGGACAGATTCCTAACAAGACACAAACTACCAAAACTGACTCAAGAAAAAATAGAAGGATTGAACTAATAATCAAAAAGCTCCCAACAAAAAAACACAAATAAACCCCAGATGGCTTCACTGGTGAATTTTACCAACTATTTAAAGAAGAATATAACAAATCTTTTAAAAATTCTTCCAAAATAGAAGAGAAGGGAACCGTTTCCAATTCATTCCATGAAGTCAGTCATACCCTCATGACAGGAAAAGAAAACTGCAGATCAATATTCCTTAGTAATATAGATTCAAATATGTTCAACAAAATAGTAGTAAATGATTACGTATAAAAATGATCAAACACCACGACCAAGTGGGATTTATCCCAGGAAGCAAGTTTGTTTTATTGTACAAAAATCTATCAGTGAGGTATACCACGACAGTAGACAAAACCACACTTTCATCTTAATAGGTGCAGAAAAAGCAGTTGATAAAATCCAACACCTTAGCTTGGTTAAACAAACAAAAAAGTCTATAGGATTTAAGAATAGAAGGAAACTTTATCAACCTAATAAGAGGCATGTGTGAAAAATCAATGACATGGTACTTTGAGGACCTTCATTTGCTGATGTGGCACGACTCAAAATGAGAAGAAACAGCTGCAAACATCCATTAATAATAGAAATATGGAATGTACAAAATGTGAATCTAGGAAAATTGGAAGTCATCAAAAATGAAATGGAACACATACAGATCAATATCTTAGGCATTAGTGGTCTGCTATGGATTGATACTGACCATTTTGAATTGGACTATCATATGGCCTACCATGCCGGGAACGATAAACTGAAGAGGGATGGTGCCACAGTCTTCAGCAAAAAGATGGTTTATCCTGAAGTACAACACTGTCAGTGATAGGATAATATCCATATGCCTGCAAGGAAGACCAGTTAATACAACACCTATTATTCAAAAAAAAAAAAAAAGCTTGATAAATTGGACTTCACATAAAAAAAAAAAAAAAAAAAAAACTTTTGTACTTCAAAGGCTACCATGAAGAAAGTAAAAAGACAACCCACAGAATGGGACAACATACTTACAAAACATCAGATAAAGCCCTTGTATTCGGAATATACAAGGAATTCTTAAGACTAAATAATAAAAAGTCAAATGACGCAATTAAAAATGAACAAAGGATATGAATAGATATTTCCCTAAGAAAATATATGGCCAACAAGC
This sequence comes from Loxodonta africana, assembly GCF_030014295.1. NCBI lineage: Eukaryota > Metazoa > Chordata > Mammalia > Proboscidea > Elephantidae > Loxodonta > Loxodonta africana. The sequence goes on along the minus strand of NC_087345.1, from coordinate 77,676,382 downwards.
AGATGATGATACACTTAACATTTCTAGCCTTTGTGGACATGTGAATGAAAACCACTTCACATCCACATTAAAAAAAAAAGTCATCGAGTTGATTCTCATGGTACAACGACATGCTATGTCAGAGTAGAACTGTGCCTCATTCAGTTTTCAATGACTCATTTTGTTTGGAAACAGATCATCAGGACTTTCTTCTAAGATGCTTCTGGGTGGACTTGGACCTCTAACCCTTGAATTAGCAGCCAAGTACTTTAACCGTTTGAACCATCCAGGGACTCCTTCATGCCAACTAGGGTGACTATAATAAAAGAGACAGATGATAACCCGTTTTGGAGGATGTGGAAAATTGGAACCATCATACATTGCTCGTGTTGTTGTTGTTACTAGGTGCCTCCCAGCCCATTTCAACTCATAGCAACCTATGTACAATGGAACAAAAAACTGCCCGCTTTTGCTTTCTTCATGTATGACATCCTTGATGTCATTACACAACTCTTCTGATCTTCCGTCATTAGTGTTCAGTGTGTCAAATCTCTTCTTGAGATGGTCTCTAAATTCAGGTGGGATATACTCAAGGTTGTTACTTTGGCTCTCATGGACTTGTTTTAATCTTCAGCGTCAGCTTGAACTTGCATAGGGGTAATTGATGGTCTGCTCCATAGTTGACCCCCTGGCCTTGTTCTGACTAACGATATCGAGCTTTTCCACCATTTCTTTCCACAGATGTAGTCAATTTGATCCTTGTGTATTCCATCTGGTGAGGTCCACTTGTACAGTCACTGTTTATATTGTTGAAAAAAGCTATTTGCAATGAATAAGTTACTGTTCTTGCAAAATTCTATCATGTGTTCCCCAGTGTCATTTCTATAATCAAGGCCATATTTTCCAACTTCTGATTCTTCTTTGTTCCTAACTTTCACATTCCAATCACCAGTAATTATCAATATATCTTGATTGCATGTTTGATCAATTTTAGACTGCAGAAATTGGTAAATGTCTTCAATTTCCTCACCGTTGGCATTAGTGGTTTGTACGTTAATTTGAATAACAGTCATATTAACTGGTCTTCCTCAGAACTAACTGACTAACCTGCTGCCGTTGAGTTGATTCGGACTGATATAGACACTTGCATATTATCCTATTACTGACAGTGTTGAACTTCAGAAAAGATCTTGAAATGTTCTTTTTGATGATGAATGCAATCCTATTCCTCTTCAATTTTTCATTACTAGTGTAGTGGCCCATATTATTGTCCAATTCAAAATGGCCAATACCAGACCATTTCAGTTCACTAATGCTTAGGATATTCATCTTTATGCATTCCATTTCATTTTTGATGACTTCCAATTTTCCTAGATTCATACTTATACCTTCCACATCTGTATTATTTATGAATGTTTGCAGCTGTTTCTTCTCAGTTTGGGTCATGCCACATTAGCAAATGAAGGTCCTGAAAGCTTTACTCCGTTCTCATCATGAAGGTCAACACTTCTTTGAGGAGGCAGCTCTTTCTCAGTCTCATTTTGAGCCCCTTCCAACCTGAGGGGCTCATATTCTGGCACTACATCAGGCAATGTTCCACTGCTGTTCAGTACATTTCACTGGCCAGTTTTTTCAGAAGTAAATTGCCAGATCCTTCTTCCTAGTCTATCTTAGTCTAAAAGCTTCACTGAAACTTATCTCCCAGTGTCAGTGACCCTTCTGGTATTTGAAATACAGATGGCATAGCTTTCAGCATCACAGCATCATGCAAGCCACCAAAGTAGGACAAACGTACGGACAAGTGGCGGTAGAAAAGTAAAACTGGGGACAATTTTGGAAAACAGTTTGGCTTAAAATGTTAAACATAGAATTACCATATAATTCCGTAATTTCACTGCTAGCCACATCCCAAAGTAAACTGAAAACATATATCCACATAAAAACTTGTACACCAATGTGCATAGCAGCATTATCCATAAACCAAAAAGTTGAAACAATCCAAATGTCTTTTAGCTGAAGAAGGCATATACAAAACATGGCATACCCATATACTGTAATATTATCCAGGCATAAAAAAGCAATAGAATACTGATACATGGATGAATCTTGCAGCTGTTATGCTATATAAAACAGTCAGACAAAAAAGGCCACATATTGGATAATCCTAATAATATGAAATATCCAAAATAGGCCAATTCATAGAGTCAGGAACGATATTAGTTGTTGCCAGGACTGTGGAGTGGGGCAGCAGCTTGGAAGGTTGGGAGTGATTGCTGATATACCTGTGGTTTCTTTCTGAGGTGACAAAAATGATCGAAAACTGACAGTTGTAGTATCTACACAGTTTTGTGAAATACCGAAAACCACTGAATTGTACACTTTAAAGGAGTGAATTTTATGATATGTGAATTGTATCTCAATAAAGCTGTTAATTAAAAAATATATATAAAAAGAGATAACATTCCTTCAGTCATGGCTCTTCATAAAACTACTACACACCTTTGTAGGAAATATAATAAAAAAGAAACAGAAAAAGAGAACTTTAAATAAAATAAAATAGCTACTTTTTTAAAGTTGAGATTTTAACAAACTACAAGTTCCATCTGCACTTCCTATTAGTACAATAATCTTGAATTTGTTATTTGGCCTGAGATGCCAATGGAAGTTGACAGGAGTAATATGCTCAATGAGCTTATAACCAATTCTGCTGGATTTCAGTTAACTATGTCTCTGCATATAGCCAGTTTCATTTTCCTACTTCTGGAGGTAATTATAACCTTAGGCAGTAATTCTTTTCAGAAATATAATTCATATTCCCATCTATCCACTTCTTTATCATTCTATTTATTGACATCTCACAATAAGTCCATTGCTTCCAAAGTTATTCAAATAACTTATGTCCAAAATTAACTTTTCTATAGTGTATTTTATCTCAAGCTTGTCGTTATTAGGTGCCATTGAGTCAATTCCAACTCATAGCAAACCTATGTACAACAGAACAAAACACTGCCTGATCCTGTCCCATCCTCACAATTATTGCTACGTTTGAGCCCATTGTTGCAGCCACTGTGTCAATCCGTCTTGTTGAGGGTCTTCCTCTTTTTCACTGATCCTCTATTTTACAAAGCATGATGTCCTTCTCCAAGGATTGCTTCCTCCAAATAACATGTCCAAAGTACGTGAGAAATAGTCTCGCCATCCTGGCTTCTAAGGAGCATTCTGGCGCTTCTTAAAAAAAAAAAAGTAGCTGTGGTTTATTTAGCAGGAAATGCATGACACAAGCCTTACACACTCTGTTACTATTATACCACACTGTTTCTATCTCTTTTAATTCTATGTTATAACTTAAGAACTCTAAATCTTAAGAGAAAGAAAAACAATTTATTTCATGGCATGGCTTAAGCAAAAAAGAATTGTTCTCTCACATAAAAGAAGTCCAGAACTGGTTTAGTGGCCCCATGATGTATACTTCCAGATTTCTACTCTTCATTCCTGATGTGGCCCTCATCTACTTGGTCCAAGATGGCTGTTTAAACTCCATCCATCACATTTTCCTTCCCATTCCAAGCAAAACCCAAAAACCAAACCCGTTGCTGTGGAGCCGATTCCGACTCAAAATGGCCCTATAGGGCAGAGCAGAACTGCCCCACAGAGTTTCCAAGGAGCACCTGGTGGATTGAAACTGCTGGCCTTTTGGTTACAGCCGTGGCTCTTAACCACTACGCCCCCAGGTTTTCCTAAGACAAAAAAATGGGACAGAGAAGCCCACTTCTTCTATTTAATGAGTCACAGATGTTACAGAAACACTTCTTACATCTCACTAGCCAACATTTAATTGCTTGGCTACGTAAAGTTTCAAGGAAACCCTGGTGGGTAGTGGTTAAGAGCTATAGCTGCTAACCAAAATGTTGACATTTTGAATCCAGCAAGTGCTTCTTGGAAACCCTGTGGGGGAGTTCTACTCTGTGATATAGGGTCATTATGAGTTGGAATTGACTGGACAGCAACAGGTTTGGTTTGTTTGGCCCCACCCACTCCACTCCAAGCAGCAGATCAAATAGGGATTCACATTATTAAGGAAAAAGCGGAGGAGGGGTATTGGAGGAAAATAGCAGCCTGCACTACATATACATACACACACAGTTCTTTATTGTTATACATATGATATCTTTCATATACTTTGTCCTTATGCTCAAATCTTTGTCCAAAACATATTTGAAGAGTGAGGGAGCATTCAATTCCTAAATGCCAAGGTAGCTTGTCTTGAATTCTGTTAGGTGGTAACTTCTATGTAAAATAAAAAGAAGTGGTTTTTATCTAGGGTTAGCTTCAAATACTGAAATCTTTGTCTTTGATTGAGTCACAGTTTTGCACACATTTACAATTCCAAAAACGAGAAACCCTTCTAAAGGACAAGCCCTATTGACATCATTTCCTTCCTTTATAAATAATAATTGAACGTAATTTGCTTGGATATTTGTGCATGAGATGTAGGTTTTTATTACTTTTTTTTTTTCCATTAACTTTTATTGAGCTTCAAGTGAACGTTTACAAATCAAGTCAGACTGTCACGTATAAGTTTATATACACCTTACTCCGTTCTGCCAGTTGCTTTCCCCCTAATGAGTCAGCCCTTCCAGTCTCTCCTTTCGTGACAATTTTGCCAGCTTCCAACTCTCTCTATCCTCCCATCCCCCCTCCAGACAGGAGATGCCAACACAGTCTCAAGTGTCCACCTGATATCATTAGCTCACTCTTCATCAGCATCTCTCTCCTACCCACTGTCCAGTCCCTTCCATGTCTGATGAGTTGTCTTCGGGAATGGTTTCTGTCCTGTGCCAACAGAAGGTTTGGGGACCATGACCACCGGGATTCCTCTAGTCTCGGTCAGACCATTAAGTATGGTCTTTTTGTGAGAATTTGGGGTCTGCATCCCACTGATCTCCTGCTCCCTCAGGGGTTCTCTGATGTGCTCCCTGCCAGGGCAGTCATCGGTTGTAGCCGGGCACCAACTAGTTCTTCTGGTCTCAGGATGATGTAAGTCTCTAGTTCACGTGGCCCTTTCTGTCTCTTGGGCTCTTAGTTATCGTGTGACCTTGGTGTTCTTCATTCTCCTTTGATCCTGGTGGGTTGAGACCAATTGATGCATCTTAGATGGCTGCTTGTTATTTTCTTACTTTTTTAAAAAATTAATTTTAATAGAAAAATATTACATACATTCAGTTTAAAAATCAAGGATTAATATGTTTATAATCATAATGGCAATAAAAAATGATATTATAAAACTCCCTGATCTGCTCCTCCCTATCCCCCAGTCCTATTACCTAGAGGCAACCAATCTCATGTGTTTTACCTGTTTTCTCTGATATTTATATCCATTCGTCTAAATAAAATATTTAGACCATTTCTTCTTAATTAATCATGTTTTCCCATTATCTAATGTCTTCCTCTCAGGGTAGTTGTGAATTCAGCTCTCTACTATATTTCTCCAACTTCACCTTCCCTGTCTTCTCCAAATAGTTATATCAATTTTTTTGGAGGGCTAGGAATAGTCAGCATTTCCACTATGAAGACAACGTAAAAATTATTCACTTAGTGTGCCCCTCTTCTTGTTCATTTTTCTTTTTATTTCTCTGGTAGTCAGTACTTACTTCATTTGCTTAGTTCTCTATGTAATCATCAGAGTTGTTTCATGCTCCTATACATTTTCAAAGTAACTATCAAAAATTTTTTCTAAATGTTTAAGTACACCAAATAATGTCATTTGCATTTGCCTCCTGGAGCTCTCCTTCCCTCCCTCTGGCAGCTTTCTGTCTTTCTGCTCTAATTTGCAGTGCTTTCTCTCTAGACTTATTGACAAGATGATTTCCAGGAACTTCCTTTTGGTGATTCCCTCCCTTGGATCTTTCTTTTCTGGATCCTATGCCTTACTCTTAGGTTTAATCCTTCAAATTGCTGAAGCACATCCTCCAGTGGCTTTCGAAGGAAAGATGCTTAGGGAATCTTTTTTTGTGGTTGTTATTTGTATACATATTCATATACATACACTATTGTTGTTTTTTCTCAGAGGTTTGAGAGCATTACATCTAATATCCTGGGTGTTGATTAGAACTATTGTGATATTCTAAATGCCATACTTTTCTCTACTTGAGATATTTTTCTCTTTGGAAGCTGTTAGAGACTTTTATTTATGCTGGCATTTGAAAATGACTTGGTGATGTGACCTAATGGAGTCTTTTTCATTCATTTTCTGAGACCCTCCAGAAGTCCTCTGAGTCTTTAAAATGATGTACTTTCCTTGACATATTTCTTTGGAAAATATGTCCTGTCTCTTTTTTCTTTTCTGTTTTTTTCTGGATTTCCTAGATTGGAGTACTCATATTTTAAACATCCATCTTTTCTTCCCTAGCGATTATCAATATTACCATTATGTTATACTTGGTTCCCACATATTTGTGTTTGTTTTTGTACATTTTACACTATTACATTGGTTTGCCTATCCAGACACCAATAGCACATGGTTTTAATTACAGAGATTTTGTTGTATACTTTAACATCTGATTGATTGGGTTTTCCTTTATAACTCTTCCTTTTTAGTTATTCTTTGTGTTCACATCTTTATTTTTTATATGAACTTCAGTAACAACTCATCTAGCTCCATAAAAAGTTTTCAAGGTTTTTAAACTTTTACTAAATTTATGAATTCATTTAGATAGAACTGACCTCTTGAGATATTGCAACCAAAACTAAGAAATATCTGTCCAGTGAAGAGAGTTGGTTCAAAGGTCACATCGGTGAGAATGGTGTGGAATGGATTGTCGAAATCTTTTCGAGGATTGGAGTTTGATGACTAACTTGGTAAGGTATGTGAAGGGGACAGAGTGACTTAACGTATTTAGAATAATGCTTTGGCATTTGTTAGTACTCCAAAAAATCTCAAAGGTGTCCAAAGATTGCTTTGGCTTAGTTGATCCTGTAGAAGGGGATCCTGTAGAAGGGGACACTGCAGAAAAAATTCTGTAGAAAAGGATGCTTTATGTCATATCCTGAAGGACAGGTAGATTTCTAAATGCAGATATTGTGGAAAGGAGACGGTTCTTTAGTGACCGAAATTCTTTTTGGCTCTACTTTTCCATTCCTCCAATTTATATTCTAGTTTTAGCAGTAAGAAGCAGCAATCTAAGACAGCTTCTCAATGTTCAAATATTATTCTGATATTTTAAGAACCAAAGACAATTTTCTTTGAGTCATCTTAGTTATAAAATGCAAACCTCGGAATATTATTTTCATCCATCTGGAGGAAGACATACCAATATAGCAAGATGGTTTTCTGTCTTAGAAACTAAATTTATATTTATCAATGTAAGGATTATACATTTATGCATTTTAATCATCTTTTTAGAAATACTTTATGGAGTAAGCAAAAATCAATCCTAAACTTAGAAAAAAGATGAAACAACTCTGGGATGTTTGTTGCATGCATCTGGCACCTGGGGGATAGTTCCTATAGTCTTTATAGGCCATTATGCCCTGAGTGTCTTAGTAACTTGGCATTCAATTTTCTTTCTCACTTTTGATTTTAAAAAGCCAACTAAACAGCTTTTACATATGGAGCCATTGAGATTAAAAATTTTTAACATCAATCATTCTCAAAGAAAAATAAAGTGGTGCATTTGGTACTGATTTATAAAGAGATGTTTGTGGCTTTCTTGAATTTTTTTGAAAAGTTAATTAAGGTCTCTATTTACATTACTCTTCCATTGTTTTATTTCTAATTTTTTAAATCCCATGACTACTGCGATACAATCTTGTAAAGGATGTCTTTACAAAATGTAAACTTACATGCCTAGCTTATGAGTAATAGTGATTTTTTAAAATGCATTATTTCTGATGCATATGTAAATCTATGATATCACTTCTGATATCATAGATTTCTTTACCAAATATAAGAGAGTAAGTACAGCTGCTAACCTAAAGGCCAGCAGTTCAAATCTACCAGCTGCTCCTTAGAAACTCTATGGAGCAGTCCTACTCTGTCCTATAGGGTCACTCTGAGTCAGAGTCAACTCAAAGGCAATGGTTTTTGGGTTTTTGTTTTTGTTTTTGGTTAAGTACAGGCATAGGTGTTAAGTTTCACATGCATCTTAGAAAGTTTATTTATAGTCTGACATTGTAAACATTGCCTTTGGGAGAGGAATTGCTCTTACAGCTTCTAAATTCAGTATGAAGTTCATTTCATAAAGCAGCATGAAAAAACTCACAACTCTTAATGAGATAAATGTTTCCTTTAAGGAATTTTTGTTTGTTTGTTTTTAAGGAAGCATAGGCTCATTTGTCACTTGTAGCTCACCCAAGCACTTGGAGGGTTGAAAATACTTTTACTGTGTCCCCATCTTGAAAGGGTTAAAACACAGATCTTCAGAGTAAAGTCAAAGCAATATCTGAATCAGCCTGTGGGCTTTCTTAATATATCATTTCCTCTAGATCTAGGCAATCAGACATCAGCTTGTAGGGCCCTGGAATCTGCAGGTTTATTAAACTTCCCAGGTACTTAATATGCCTTCTGAAGCTAGAGATCTGACACACTTTGCAGATTTACTTGTCCTCTCAAATAACATTTTGCTTATAAGTGTGAAAAACAAATGTGATTTAGGAGAATAATGTTGGAATATTCTACTATATAGGGTATCTTGGGTATTTAGGGACTGGGGCCTTACCAACAGGTAGGAATGCCCACCTGTTTGGTGCTTTATACATATTACTGAGTTTAATCCTAACCACAGTCTTATTACAGAAACACTTGTCTGTCAGTTTGTCGTACTGTGCTAGCTTGTGTGTTGCTGTGATGCTAGAAGCTATGCCACCTGCATTTCAAATACCTGGAGGGTCACCCATAGTGGGCAGATTAGAGCAGAGCTTCTAGACTAAGAAGAAGAACCTGGCAGTCTACTCCTGAAAAAACTGGCCGGTGAGAGCCTTATGAATAGCAGCAGAACATTGTCCGATATAGTGCTGGAAGATGAGCCCCTCAGGTTGGAAGACACTCAAAATATGACTGAGCAAGAGTACCTCCTCAAAGTACAGTTGACCTTAATGACTTGGATGGAGTCAAGTTTTTGGGACCTCCATTTGCTGATGTGGCACAACTCAAAATTAGAATAAATAGATGCAAACATCCATTAAAAATTGGAATGTGGAATGTACAAAGTATGAATCTAGGAAAATTGAGTCATCAAAAATAAAATGAAACTCATAAAGATGGGTATCCTAGAAATTAGTGAGCTGAAAAACAGACTGGTATTGGCTATTTTGAATTGGATAATCATACTGTCTCCTATTCTGGGAATGACAAATTGAAGTGGAATGGCATCACATTCATCATCAAAAAGAATATTTAAAGATCTATCCTGAAGTACATTTCCAGTAATAGGATAATATCCATATGTCTACAAGGAAGACAAGTTAATAAGACTATTATTCAAATTTATCCACCAACCACTAGTGCCCAAGATGGTGAAATTTGAGATATTTACCAACTTCTGCAGTCTAAAATTGATCAAATATACAATCAAGATGTATTTATAATTACTGGTGATTGGAATGCAAAAGTCGTGAACAAATGAAGAAGGATTAATAGTCAGAAAATATGGCCTTGGTGATAGAAACAACGCTGGGGATTGCATGATAGAATTTTGCAAGACCAATGTCCTATTTAGAAATATCTTTTTTCAATGACATAAACAGTGACTAGATATGTGGGCCTCGCCAGGTGAAATTAATAGGAATCAAATCGACTACATGTGTGGAAAGAGATGACGGAGAAGCTCAATATCATCAGCCAGAACAAGGCCAGGGGCTGACTGTGGAACACACTATCAATTGCTCATAGGCAAGTTCAAGTTGAAGCTGCAGAAAATTAAAACAAGTTTACAACAGGTAGAGTACAACATTGAGTATATCACACTTGAATTTAGAGAACATCTCAAAAATAGAGGGTGGGGCCCAGATGGCTGACTAGGTAGAAGCTACCTCAGATCCCTCTTGCAACAAAGACTCGGAAAAACAAGTGAATCGATCACATACATGACAATCTACGGACCCTGACCATCAAACACAGATCTAAAGAGGTGACCTGAGTGACAGAGAATGAGAACGAGCAAACACAGGGAAGCAATGACTGTTTTCGGAGCCTGGAGCCAATGTCACAGTCAGAAAACCTTGGTGCTGGGCTTTGCACTGGACACGGGGAGCTGAGCACGGCATCCTGAGACAGCGCAAACACGGGATGCAGCCCTAGCCCCCACAAGTGACCTCGGGGGAAACCCAGCCAGTGCATGCAGGCAGCGCAGCAATGCAGCTGACAGGACGAGAAATCACCGGGAGGCAGCGACTGGTTTTGGAGCTTGGAGTGTGGCATCCCAGCCGGGGAACCTTGGCACTGGGCTTTGGACTGGGAGTGGAGGAACTGACCATGGCTTCTGAGACGGCACAAGCACAGGACGCGGGCCTAACTCTCGGGGGCAATCTCAACCCAGCCAACGCACACAGGCTACACACCCCTTGGGAATCTCAGATAAAACAGTCATCACCAAGCAAGATAAGCAACTTTGCCTATATTCCAGGGTGTACTCTCTCCTATCTATCTGATGTCTCCCCTTTTCAGGCAGCTTCATTAACATTGGAATTTCCTGAGCCAGAGAGTGAAGTGCACTGTGGTTTGTTTGTTTGTTTTTGTGTTTTCCTAACCCATTCTCCTGGCCTGAGAGAAGCAGCTACAAAAAAACCAGGGACCAAAAATCCTTCCCTGATTTCCCGAAATTGGACTAAAAATACAGAACCAGCTCCAGCCAAGCATAGGAGATCCACAGTCTTGGGCTTTCATCCCTACAGGGAACAAGGTGGCTATTATAATGCAAAGGCAATTCTGATAGGGATCTGACTATAATTATTTTAGTAGATTACTGGAAAGACAAGTTTCCCAGGTCTGATATCTCTGCATATTAAACAGAGCCCTCACTGACCCACAATGGGGAATTGAGGGCTGAAGCTCCTCCCAGACCACCTACCCTCCTGCCGTAGGGGTCTGAGGATGGTGACACCTACAAATCTGTACAGGTACATGCATTGGGTGCCTAAGGTACACCTGCAGAGCCCACCCACCAAAGTGCTTTAGGAATAGAGACACACCTACCTCACTGGCACTTGGGGGAACACTGTCAGCATCCTGCCCCCTCTGGAGTGTGACCCCCTGCTGCTACCAAGACATATTATCATCAAACTTGCCAAAACCAAAGACAAAGAGAAAATTTTAAAAGCAGCCAGGGATAAAAGAAAGGCCTTCTGCAAAGGAGAATCAATAAGAATAAGTTCAGACCACAGCAGAAACCATGCAGTCAACAAGGCAATGGGATGACATATATAGAGCACTGAAGGAGAAAAACTGCCAGCCAAGGATCATATATCCAGCAAAACTCTCTCTCAAATATGAAGGTGAAATTAAAACATTTACAGACAAATACAAGCTTAGAGAATTTGCAAAAACCAAATCAAAGCTAGAAGAAATACTAAAGGAAATTGGTCAGAAAATCAATAATATCAGATAACGACACAACACAAGGCCACAGAACAGAACATCCTGATATCAACTCAAATAGGAAAATAACAAAAACAAATTAAGATTAATTTCAGAAAGAAAAAAATGCTCAAAATGGGGAATCATTGAAGTCACTATGTAAAAGATCACAATAATCAGAAAGAGGGACTAAATACAGGAGGCATAGAACTGCCATATGGAGAGGAAAACAAGGCGATATAGGACAATATAAGTTAGGTTTTTCCTTAGAAAAATAGGGGTAAATATTAAGGAACCACAAAGAGGTCTAACAATTCCATAACTCAAAATAAAAACCAAGAAAAACATAACGACTCAGCAAACATAAATTCAACTACTATGAAAATGAAGAACACACAATTTACAAAGAAAAACATCTCAGCACAAAAAAGTAAGTGGAAAAATGAAAGTGTCAACAACACACACAAAAAGGCATCAAAATGACAGCACTAAACACATATCTATACTCATGCTGAATGTAAATGGACTAAATGCACCAATAAAGAGACAGAGAGTCTCAGACTGGATAAAGAAACACGATCTGTCTATATGCTGTCTACAAGAGACACACCTTAGACTTAGAGACACAAACAAACTAAAACTCAAAGGATGGAAAAAAATATATCAAGCAAACAATAAGCAAAAAAGAGCAGGAGTAGCAATATTAATTTCTGACAAAATAGACTTTAAAGTTAAATCCACCAAAAAGGATAAAGAAGGACACTACATAATGATTAAAGGGACAATAGACCAGGAAGATATAACCATATTAAATATTTATGCACCCAATGACAGGGCTGCAAAATACACAAAAAAAAACCTTAACAGAATTGAAAAGTGAGATAGACACCTCCACAATTATAGTAGGAGACTTCAACATACCACTTTCGGAGAAGGACAGGACATCCAGTAAGAAGCTCAATAGAGACACGGAAGACATTGCTACAATCAACCAACTTGACCTCATAGGCTTATACAGAACACTCCACCCAACAGCTACAAAGTATACTTTTTTTTCTAGTGCACATGGAACATTCTCTAGAATAGACCACATATTAGGTCATAAAACAAACCTTTGCAGAATCCAAAACATCGAAATATTACAAAGCATCTTCTCAGACCACAAGGCCATAAAAGTGGAAATCAATAAGAGAAAAATCAGGGAAAAGAAATCAAATACTTGGAAACTGAACAATACCCTGCTGAAAAAAGACTGGGTTATAGAAGACATTAAGGAGGGAATAAAGAAACTCACAGAATGCAATGAGAATGAAAATACTTCCTATCAAAACCTCTGGGACACAGCAAAAGCAGTGCTCAGAGGTCAATTTATATCGATAAATGCACACATACATAAAGAAGAGCCAAAATCAGGGAACTGTCCCTACAACTTGAACAAATAGAAAGTGAGCAACAGAAGAACCCATCAAGCACCAGAAAAAAACAAATAATAAAAATTAGAGCTGAACTAAATGAATTAAAAAAAAAACCCAAATGAATTAGAGAACAGAAAAACAATTGAAAGAATTAAAAAAGCCAAAAGCTGGTTCTTTGAAAAAATTAACAAAATTGATAAACCATTGGCCAGACTGACTAAAGAAACACAGGAAAGGAAACAAATAACCCAAATAAGAGACGAGATGGGCCATATCACAACAGACCCAACTGAAATTAAAAGAATCATATCAGATTTTTACGAAAAATTGTACTCTAACAAATTTGCAAACCTAGAAAAAATGGATGAATTCCTAGAAAAACACTACCTACCTAAACTAACACATTCAGAAGTAGAACAACTAAATAGACCCATAACAAAAAAAGAGATTGAAAAGGTAATCAAAAAACTCCCAACAAAAAAATGCCCTGGCTTCACTGCAGAGTTCTACCAAACTTTCAGAGAAGAGTTAACACCACTACTACTAAAGGTATTTCGAAGCATAGAAAATGATGGAATACTACCTAACTCATTCTACGAAGCCACCATATCGCTGATACCAAAACCAGGTAAAGACATCACAAAAAAAGAAAATGATAGACCTATATCCCTCATGAACATAGATGCAAAAATCCTCAACAAAATTCTAGCCAATAGAATTCAACAACATATCAAAAAAATTGTCCACCACGACCAAGTGGGGTTTATACCAGGTATGCAAGGCTGGTTTAATATTAGAAAAACCATTAATGTAACCCACCATATAAATAAAACAAAAGACAAAAATCACATGATCTTATCAATTGACGCAGAAAAGGCATTTGACAAAGTCTAACACCCATTTATGATAAAAACTCTCACCAAAATAGGAATTGAAGGAAAATTCCTCAACATAATAAAGGGCATCTATACAAAGCCAACAGCCAACATCACTCTAAATGGAGAGAGCCTGAAAGCATTTCCCTTGAGAATGGGAACCAGACAAGGATGCCCTTTATCCCTGCTCTTATTCAACATTGTGTTGGAGGTGCTATCCAGAGCAATTAGGCTAGATAAAGAAACAAAGAGCATCCAGATTGGCAAGGAGGTAATAAAATTATCTCTATTTGCAGATGACATGATCTTATACACAGAAAACCCTAAGGAATCCTCCAGAAAACTACTGAAACTAATAGAAGAGTTTGACAGAGTCTCAGGTTATAAGATAAACATACAAAAATCACATGGATTCCTCTACATCAACAAAAAGAACATCGAAGAGGAAATGAACAAATCAATACCATTCACAGCAGCCCCCAAGAAGATAAAATACTTAGGAATAAATTTTACCGAAGATGTAAAAGATCTATACAAAGAAAACTACAAAGTACTAGTGCAAGAAACTAAAAAGGACCTACATAAGTGGAAAAACATACCTTGCTCATGGATAGGAAGACTTAACATAGTAAAAATGTCTATTCTACCAAAAGCCATCTATACATACAATGCACTTCCGATCCAAATTCCAATGACATTTTTTAATGTGTTGGAGAAACAAGTGACCAACTTCGTATGGAAGGGAAAGAAGCCCCGGATAAGTAAAGCATTACTGAAAAAGAAGAACAAAGTGGGAGGTCTCACTCTACCTGATTTCAGAACCTATTATACAGCCACAGTAGTCAAAACAGCCTGGTACTGGTACATCAACAGGCACATAGACCAATGGAACAGAAATGAGAACCCAGATATAAATCCATCCACATATGAGCAGCTGATATTTGACAAAGGCCCAGTGTCAGTTAATTGGGGAAAAGATAGTCTTTTTAACAAATGGTGCTGGCATAACTGGATATCCATTTGCAAAAAAAATGAAACAGGACCCATACCTCACACCATGCACCAAAACTAACTCCAAGTGGATCAAAGACCTAAACATAAAGACTAAAACGATAAAGATCATGGAAGAAAAAATAGGGACAACCTTAGGAGCCCTAATACAAGGCATAAACAAAATACAAAACATTAACAAAAATGATGAAGACAGACTAGATAATAGGGAGCTCCTAAAATCAAACACCTACACTCATCTAAAGACTTCACCCCAAAGAGTAAAAAGACCACCTACAGATTGGGAAAGAATTTTCAGCTATGACATCTCCGACCAGCGCCTGATCTCTAAAATCTATATGATTCTGTTAAAACTCAACCACAAAAAGACAAACAACCCAATCAAGAAGGGGGCAAAGGATATGAACACGCACTTCACTGAAGAAGATATTCAGGCAGCTAACAGATACATGAGAAAATGCTCTCGATCATTAGCCATTAGAGAAATGCAAATTAAAACTACGATGAGATTCCACCTCACTCCAACAAGGCTGGCATTAATCCAAAAAACACAAAATAATAAATGTTGGAGAGGCTGCGGAGAGATTGGAACTCTTATACACTGCTGGTGGGAATGTCAAATGGTACAACCACTTTGGAAATCTATCTGGCGTTTTCTTAAAAAGTTAGAAACAGAACTACCATACAACCCAGAAATCCAGCTCCTCAGAATATACCCTAGAGAAATAAGAGCCTTTACATGAACAGATATATGCACACCCATGTTTATTGCAGCACTGTTTACAATAGCAAAAAGCTGGAAGCAACCAAGGCGTCCCTCAACGGATGAATGGTTAAATAAATTATGGTATATTCACACAATGGAATACTATGCATCGATAAAGAACAGTGAAACATTTCATAACATGGAGGAACCTGGAAGGCATTATGCTGAGTGAAATTAGTCAGATGCAAAGGACAAATATTGTATAAGACCATTATTATAAGATCTTGAGAAATAGTATAAACTGTGAAGAACACATTTTTTTGTGGTTATGGGGGGGAGGGAAGGAGGGTGGGAGAGGGTTATTTACTGATTAGTTAGTAGATAATAACTACTCTAGGTGAAGGGAAGGACAATACTCAATACACAGAAGGTCAGCTCAACTGGAATGGACCAAAAGCAAAGAAGTTTCCGGGATAAACTGAATGCTTCAAAAGTCAGCGGAGCAAGGGCAGGGGTTTGGGGACTATGGCTTAAGGGGACTTCTAAGTCAATTGGCATAATAAGTTCTATTATGAAAACATTCTGCATCCCACTTTGAAGTGTGGCATCTGGGGTCTTAAATGCTAGCAAGGAGCCATCTAAGATGCATCAATTGGTCTCAACCCACCAGGATCAAACGAGAATGAAGAACACCAAGGTCACACGATAATTATGAGCCCAAGAGAAAGAAAGGGCCACATGAACCAGAGACTTACATCATCCTGAGACCAGAAGAACTAGATGGTGCCCAGCAACAACCTAAGTCTGCCCTGACAGGGAGCACAACAGAGAACCCCTGACGGAGCAGGAGATCAGTGGGATGCAGACCCCAAATTCTCATAAAACGACCAGACTTAACAGTCTGACTGAGACTAGAAGAATTCTGGCGGTCATGGTCCCTAAACCTTCTGTTGGCCCAGTACAGGAACCATTCCCGAAGACAACTCATCAGACATGGAAGGGACTAGACAATGGGTTGGAGAGAGGTGCTGATGAAGAGTGAGCTACTTGTATCAGGTGGACACTTGAGACTGTGTTGGCGTGTCCTGTCTGGAGGGAAGATGGGAGGGTAGAGAGGGTTACAAACTGGCAAAATTGTCATGAAAGGAGAGACTGGAAGGAGGGAGTGGGCTGACTCATTAGGAGGAGAGTAAGTGGGAGTATGGAGTAAAGTGTATATAAGCTTATGTGTGACAGACTGACTTGATTTGTAAACTTTGACTGAAAGCACAATAAAAATTATTTAAAAAAAAAAAAGATTTGACACACTGAACCTTAATGATGAATTACCAGGCTAGTTGTGAGATGACATCAAGGACATCATACATGAAGAAAGCAAAAGGTCATTAAAAAGACAAGAAAGAAAGAAAGAAAAAACCAAAATGGGTGTCAGCAGAAACTTTGAAACTTGCTCTTGAATGTCAAATAGCTAAAGCAAATGGAAGAAATGAAGTAAAAGAGCTGAACAGAAGATTCCAAAGAGTACCTCAAGAAGACAAAGTAAAGTGTTATAATGAAATGTGCAAAGATCTGGAGTTACAAAATGAGAAAGAGAGGAACACACTCAACATTTCTCAAGATGAAAGAATTGAAAAAAAAAATTAAGCCTTAGAGTTACAATATCGAAAGATGGAAGGAATACACAGAGTCACTGTACCAAAAAGAATTGGTTGAAATTAAACCATTTAAAGAGGTAGCATTTCATCAAGAGCTGATGGCTTTGAAGGAAGGCATACAGGCAGCACTGAAGACACTGGCAAAAAACAAGACTCCAGGAATTGACGGAATACCAATTGAGGTGTTTCAACAAATGGATGCTGCACTGGAGGTGCTCACTCATCTATGCCTAGAACTTTGGAAGACAGCTACATGGCCAACCGACCGGAAGAGATCCTTACTTGTGCCCATTACTTAGAAAGGTGATCCAACAGAGTGCAGGAATTATTGAACAATATCATTAATATCACATGCAAGTAAAATTTTGCTGAAGATCTTTCAAAAGCAGTTGCAACAGTACATCCATAGGGAACTGCCAGAAATTCAATCCAGATTCAGAAAAGGACATGGAACCAGGGATATCATTGCTGATGTTAAATGAATCTCGGCTGAAAGCAGAGAATACCAGAAAGATGTTTACTTGTGTTTTATTGACTATGGAAAGATTTTGACTATGTAGATCATAACAAATTATGAACAACACTGGGAAGAATGGGAATCCCAGAACACTTCTTTCTTTCCAACTTCCTCATTCCAGTCCCCAGTAATTAGCAATGCATCCTGATTGCACTTTCCATCAATTTCAGACTGGAGAAGTTGGTAAAAATCTTTTTCACCTTTGGCCTTAGTGGTTGGTGCATAAATTTGAATAATAGTTGTATTAACTGGTCTTCCTTGTAGACATATGGATATTCTATCACTAACAGTGTTGTACTTCAGGATAGATCTTGAAATGAATGAAACACCATTCCTCTTCAAGTTATCAGTTGTCATGGGTCTGTCAAGTTTGTCGTAATGTAGGAGCTTGCATGTTGCTGTGATGCTGGAAGCTATGCCAACAGTATTCAAATACCAGCAGGGTCACCTATGGTGGACAGGTTTCCACTGAGCTTCCATACTAAGACAGACTAGGAAGAAGGACCTGGCAGTCTACTTCTCGAATTAGGGGGTGAAAACCTTATGAATAGCAGTGGAACATTGTCTGATACAGTGTTCGAAGATGAGTGCCCCAGGTTGGAAGGCACTCAAAAGACAACTGGGGGAGAGCTGCCTCCTCAAAGTAGAGTCGACCTTAATGACGTGGATGGAGTCAAGTTTTTGGGACCTTCATTTGCTGATACGGCAAGACTCAAAATTAGAAGAAAGAGCTCTAAACATCCATGAATAATCGGAACGTTCAATATAGGAAGTATGAATCTAGGAAAATTTGGAAACTGTCAAAAATGTAATGTAATGCATAAAGATTGATATCCTAGGTGTTAGTAAGCTGAAATGGACTGGTATTGGCCATTTTGAATCTCACAGTTTAAAAGGCTATAAATCCAAATTCAGGGCATCAGCTATAGGGAAAGAGCTTTCTCTCTCTCTCTCTCTCTCTCTCTGTTGTCCCTAGGGGAAGATTCTGGTCTCTGCTTCTATAGCCCTGACATTTCTTGGTGATTCTCACTGTCTTGCCCAGTTTGTGGCCCTGTCTCTATGTCTAATCTTCTCTTTTTATATCTCAACAGTGTTTAGGTTTAAAGCACACTTCACACCGATACAGCCTTATTAAAATAACAGAAAATTCTGTTTCCAAATGGAATTACACCCGTAGGTGTAGGTGTTCAGATTCCAACTCTGTCAATAACAGGTTCATTCAGGGTCAGGGTGTTTTTAAGGAATTTGAGGACATTTGCAAAGGAACAGGAAATTTAGGATGTAAACTTAAATCTGTCTACATTTTATCTACCTCCACTGCATTTCCACTGGGACTTATTGGATTACTATGGGTAAGCAAAAAACTAATAATGGTTCATTGAGTTGTGATTCTATAAAACTAAAACTAGAAGAAAGAAAGTATTTAAAGACAAAGAGAATAAAAATTAGTACATAGCTAATTATCTTGCTATAATAACATGCCCTGTTGGGAGAAGTACTAGAGAATGTTTTAATTTACAGTAGTATACTCTGTACCTATGTTGGGATTATCTGCCAGTAATGCTAGTAATATTATGCCTCAAGCACATTGCTGAGCTTTCCCATACTTTTTCTGAATCATTTAACTTTGAAGCAGAGAGTATTTTTTTCAATACTTTTGCTGTATTTTCCTTAATCTTTGTTTTCTTAATACTCTTCCCGTATCTAGTTTTTCCTAATTAATGGACTCTAGCAAAATTAAAGTTTCATGAAAACTAATGTTGATTAAAATAGATTTTCTATCATTTATATAGGAAAGACATGATACATAATTGCTTGTAAAATGTAAGCAGCAATGGTTTATAAATTGATTCCTATAAGAGAAATGTGCTGGCTTAAGGTCACTATTTCATGCATGCATCATTCATTACCCATGGTGACACTATATTGTCTACTCAAAGTTATTTCAAAGCCAGAAACAAATAAAGAGAAAGGCCTAAGCTGGTGAGGAATGTGGTTTATTAGCATTTTTACAGATTCTTGCAAGTAAAGTTTCACTAAATGGATCCACTTGGGATTGGTCTTGAATTGATAATTTTCTCTACAAATCTTTCAGAGTAGGATCAAGGATTATGAATTTCACAGCCATAGACAATGTTAAATTAATTTTATCCCGACCTCAGATATACATATTTATTTCTGAATTTTATGCAAAACCAGCAACCATATATTACATGCAAACATTGGCTTATGCCTATATTATAATTACAAAGTGGAATCAGAAATCAATATGTAAAATTTGGATTAGAACCTACCTAGGACAAAATCAAGGGACTCTACAGCTGAACCTACACAGGTATGCAACTTTGTATATACGTAAATATATATACATGAGATATGTTATACGTGCATATATATGAGATATATAAAATATACATACATATATGAGATATACATAATATATACATGTATGCATATATATATGGAGCTCCGGTGGCGCAGTGGTAAAGTGCTATGGCTGCTAACCCAAAGGTCGGCAGTTTGAATCCACTAGCCACTCTTTGGAAACCCTATGGGGCAATTCTACTCTGTCTTATAGGGTTGCTATGAGTCGAAATCGACTCGACAGCAATGGGTTTGGTATTTTTTTTAATACACACATATATCATATATATGTGAAATGGGTTAGCATATAGCAGAAACAACTAGCGTGAGCTATCATCAGCATCATCATCACCATCATTTTTTCATTCTCTCCTATTAGAACAGAAGTGTCCCTTCTGCCAAAGGACCATCCCTCCACCTGTTTCCATCTTCATAAAAATGTTTATCTGTTATTTTTCCAGGACCATTAATCATTTTATGTCATTCCCATTATTATATGAATAAGCTTTATTATATTCTGTCTTTAAAAAGTATCCTTCCCTGATTCCAAACCTCTCTTCAGTTTTTATCCTGATTCTCTCCACACTTTCACTGCCAAGATTTTCAAGGCAGAATAAGACTTTCCGTTGGATTTGGCCATATGGAGAACACTTTCACTCCTCATCTGATCAGCATTCTCTGAAACACTCAGTACAGTTGGCCATCCCTTCCCTGAAATTCTCCTTTCTTGGCTTCTATGACACTATCACTCTTGGTTTCCTTTCTCTCTCTCTATTTTCTTCTACTCAGTCCCATTACTTCTCTCTTTTCCTTCTAAACCCCATGGGCTTTCTTTCTCATTCTATGCTGTATTTTTATGTTAACTCCTTTATTGCCATGGATTAAAATACTATCTCTTTGCTCCAGAAGCCCACATATATATATTCATGTCCAAGTCCTCCCTTCTGCAATTCAGACTATTCTTCCGTGGCTTTCCTTTTCTCAGCATATGGCCCTGTGATCTCTTCATTATGCTGCTAAAGACAGAAAATTAGAAAGCATCCCAACACAGCTTTACCCTTATGTTCTCCTCTCTCAATCCAGTATGAAGATCAAACTATTCTAATTCCAATTTTTTTTTTCCTGAAATTACTCTCCATTTCTACCTCTCTGTTGTCACTCTCAATAAGTTCTATCCATCTTTCTCATTGGGACTACTCCATAATCAATGATTTGTTTCCACAGAACCCTCAGAACCATTTTCTAAAATGTAAAGGGTTGCTGTCTTTCTCTTTGTCCATCTCTGTTTTAACATAGAAGAAATCCAAGAGTCTATAATTTTAACATCAAAACTCTCAGCAATTTGATCTCTGATTCCAACGTTGTATTGTACCACTTTACCCTGTGACCGCTATGCTGGCCACACTGGTCTTTTTTCAATGCCTAAAAGGACCAAATTTTCCTGCCTCATAAACTTTCCATATATTACCTCTACCTGGAAGGCTTTTTCTTCTGCTCTGTTTTTTTTTTTTTTTTCTTTGTACTTAACTAATTCTACTCACATTCACTAATCTCAAATTCACTTTTCTAGATGGAGCTTCATTAGGCACAAAATCTAAATTAAATGCCTACTGTTATTTTTGCTCTTATAGTAATTATCACAAATTTGGTATAGATCAATTTATTTGTTTGTCTATTAAACTAATCTATGAATTCCATGAGGGCAGACACCAGGTATGCTTTGGCTAACCTCATTTGTTGGAATTTAACACCTGAATAACTCTTTGTAGGTATTTAACAAATGAATAATTAGGTAAATAAATAAATATATGAATAAATGTGTGTCTATCAGCAAGTTACTTAATCTATGAGCCTCATCTGTGAAGTTGGTATAAGAATTCCATTCTCGTCAGGTTTTTCTATTAATCAATAGAGAAAATGCATAACATTTAGCTTGAGTCTTTCTCAAAAAATCATTGCTTTCTTCACTCTATCCTCCACTTTAACTGGTATAATGGTATAGTGGAAATATAACTTATATGCAAAAAAGATTTAATTTTTATCTTTTCCAGTTGTAAGCTGTGCAATTCTTTTCAGGTCATTTAGTATCTTCGAGCCTGTTCTCTCACCTGTAAAACTGATATGTTAATATAAACCTCATAAGACAGTTGTTATTGTTAGGTGTTGTTGACTCAGTCCTGACTCACAGTGACCCTATGTACAACAGACCAAAATACTGTCTGGTTCTGTGCCATCCTCACAATTGTTGCTACATTTCAGCCCACTGCTGCAGCCACTATGTCAATCTACCTCGTTGAAGGTCTTCCTCTTTTTCACTGACCTTCTACTATGATGTCCTTCCCCAGTGACTGGTCCCTGCTGATAACATGTCTAACGTATGTGAGTTGAAGTCTTGCCATCCTTGCTTCTAAGGAGCATTCTGGCTGTATTCCTTCCAAAACAGATTTGTTTATTCTTCTGAGAGTCCACGGTATATAAAATATTATTTGCCAACACTATAATTCAAAGGCATCAATTTTTCTTTGGCCTCCCTTATTCATTGTCCATCTTTCCCATGCATATGAAGCAATTGAAAATACTATAGCTTGGTCAGGAACACCTTAGACCTCAAAGGGATATCTTTGCTTTTTAACACTTTAAAGGGGTCTTTTGCAACAGATTTGTCTATGCAACATATTGATTTCTTGACTGCTGCTTCCATGGGCATTGATTATGGGCCCAAGTAAAATGAAATCCTTGACAACTTCAATATTGTCTCCATTTATCATGATGTTGCTTATTGGTCCACTTGTGAGTATTTTTCTTTTTTTTTTTTTATGTTGAGTTATAATCTATACTTCAGGCTATAGTCTTTCATCTTCATCAGTAAGTGCTTCAAGTCCTCTTCACTTTCAGCAAGAAAAGTTGTGTCATCTGTATACCACAGGTTGCTAATTAGTCTTCCTCCAATCCTAATGCCACGTTCTTCTTCATATAGTCTGGCTTCTTGGATTATTTGCTCCTCATACAGATTGAATAAGTATGGTGAAAGGATACAACCCTGACCACACATTTCCTGACTTTAAACCATGCAGTATCTTCTTGTTCTGTTCTAATGACTGCCTATTGGTCTACGTACACATTCCACCTGAGCACAATTAAGTGTTCTGGAATTCCCATTCTTCCCAATGTTATTTATAATTTGTTATGATCCACGCAGTTGAATGCCTTTCCATAGTCAATAAAACACAGATAAACATCTTCCTGGTATTCTCTGCCTTCAGCCAAGATCCATCTGACATCAGCAATGATGTCCCTTAGTTCCAGGTCCTCTTGAGAATCCAGCTTGAATTTCTGGCAGCTCCCTGTGGATGTACTGCTGCAACCATTTATGAACAATCTTCAGCAAAATTTTACTTATGTGTGATATTAACGATATTGTTCAATAATTCCTGCATCCTGTTGGATTGCCTTTCTAAGTTATGGGCACAAATATTGACCTCTTCAATTTCGTCAGCAAGGTAGCTGTCTTCCAAAGTTCTAGGCATAGACAAGTGAGCACCTCCAGGACTGCATCTGTTTGTTGAAACATCTCAATTGGCACTGAGCATATAAACTAAGAAGCCAGACTATATGAAGAAGAATACAGCATTAGGATTGCAGGAAAACTAATTAGCAACCTGCAGTATGCAGATGGCACAAATTATCTTGCTGAAAGTGAAGAGGACTTGGATCCAGGTATATGATTGCTATGTCAGATGAATCCTGGCTGAAAACAGAATACCAGAAAGATGTTTGTCTGTGTTTTATTGACTATGCAAAGGCATTTGACTGTGTGGATCATAACGAATTATGAATAACATTGGGAAGAATGGAAATTCC
Source organism: Loxodonta africana (assembly GCF_030014295.1). Lineage (NCBI taxonomy): Eukaryota > Metazoa > Chordata > Mammalia > Proboscidea > Elephantidae > Loxodonta > Loxodonta africana. Next base: position 77,652,427 of record NC_087345.1, on the reverse strand, counting down.
AGAACACTTAATTGTGCTCAGGTGGAACGTGTACATAGACCAATAGGCAGTCATTGGAACAGAACAAGGGAATACTGAGTTGCTTAAAGTCAGGAAATGTGTGCATCAGGGTTGCATCCTTTCACCATACTTATTTGATCTGTATGCTGACCAAATAGGCTGAAAAGCTGGACTCTGTGAAGAAGAACAGGACATAAAGATTGGAGAAAGACTCAATAACAACCTGTGTTATGCTGATGACACAACCTTGCTTGCTGAAAGCTAAGAGGACTTGAAGCACTTACTGATGAAGATCAAAGACCACAGCCTTCAGTACAGATTACAGCTCAACATAAAGAAAACAAAAATCCTCACAACATGATGATAAACAAAGAAAAGATTGAAGTTGTCAAGGATTTCATTTTACTTGGATTTACAATTAACGCCCATAGAAGCAGCATTCAAGAAATCAAAAGACAGTGCATTGGGCTAACTTGCTGCAAAAGACCTCTTTAAAGTGTTGAAAAGCAAAGTTGCCACCTTGAAGACTAAGGTGCACCTGACTCAAGCCATGATGTTTTTAATTACCTCATATGCATGCAAAAGCTGGATGATGAATAAGGAAGACCTTAGAAGAATTGATGCCTTTGAATTGCGGTATTGGTGAAGAATATTGAATATACCATGGATTGCCAAAAGAATGAACAAATCTGCCCTGGAAGAAGTACAACCAGAATGCTCCTTAGAAGCAAGGATGGTGAGACTATGTCTCACATTCTTTGGACATGTTAGCAGGAAGGATCAGTTCCTGGAGAGGGACGTCATACTTGGTAAAGTAGAGGGTCAGGGAAAAAGAGGATGACCCTCAGTGAGATTGATTGACACAGTAGCTGCAACAATTGGCTCAAGCATATTAATGATTGTGAGGATGGCGTAGGACCAGGCAGTGTTTTGTTCTGTTGTACATAGGGTCACTATGAGTCAGAATCTACTTGACGGCACCTAGCAACAACAAACTGTGAAATAATAAAATTATGTTCTTTAAAACCACCTACTTGTGGTATTTCTGTTATAGCAGCACTAAGAAACTAAGACAGAATTCAGATACCTGTATTCTTTTACCTTGTTTTGTACAATGTATAATAAAAGGTAATCAATCACAAAACCAGGTTGACTGGTGTCACTATGAATTTGCTCTCATAAAGCTTAAAATGACTACTTACTGCTACATGGAAAACATACTATGTTCCTTCTGTAAGGTCACTCTCACGTTGTCCCTAAGGATTATTTCATGCGCTCTTAAATCACCTTAAATCTCCCACATCACCTTCACCACCACCATTACCATGCACCTTTTAGCTGACTTTGCATTATGCATCGTATAAAAAGAAATAATCAGACAAGAAGGGATTCACCTTCCTACTAGCAAATCTGTAGTTCTGAGCTTAGGCTCTGGGTCCAATCCCATTTCATTACTTACTAGCCATTGGACATGGACAAGCTGCTCATAGTTTTTATTCCATCTATAAAATGGCAATAACAATACTAACCTTATAGGTTATTAAGAAGATTATATATATATATATATATGTACATAAAACAGATGCAACTAGTATATATAGACATGTATACGTGAGTGAGCACTTGCAGCATTACATACATTTATTGAAACATCTCAATTGGTACTCCTTCAATCAAGGCTCTGGTAATTGACAGAATATCAATTAAGATGTTTCAGCAAACAGATGCAGTGCTGGAAGCACTCACTTCTATGCCAAGAAATTTGGAAGACAGCTACCAGCCAACCGACAGGAAGAAATTCATATTTGTGCCCATTCCAAAGAAAGGAGATCCAACAGAATGCAGAAATTGTTGAACAATATCATTAATATCACATGCAAGTAAAATTTGCTGAAGATAATTCAAAAATGTTTGCAGCAGTTAACCAACAGATTCAAGCCAGATTCAGAAGAGGACATGGAACGAGGGATATTAAGGCTGATGCTGGGTGGATCTTGGCTGAAAGCAATGAATACCAGAAAGATGTTACCTGTGTTTTACTGACTATGCAAAGGCATTTGACTGTGTGGATCATAACAAATTATAAATAACATTGGGAAAAATGTGAATTCCAGAACACTTAATTGTGCTCATGTGAAACCTGCACACAGATCAAGAGACAGTCATTAGAACAGAACAAGAGGATACTGCATGGCTTAAAGTCAGGAAATGTGTGTTCGGGGTTGTATCCTTTCACCAGAGTTATTTAATCTGAGCAAATAGTCCAAGAAGCTGGACTATTTGAAGAAGAATGCAGCATCAGGATTGAAGAAAGACTAACAACCTGCAATATGCAGATGACACAACTTTGCTTGCTGAAAATGAAGACTACTTGAAGCACTTACTGACGAAGATCAAGGAGTACTGCCTGAAGTATGGATTACATTTCAACATAAAGAAAACAAAAATCCTCACAAATGGACCAATAAGCAACATCATGATAAATGGAGAAAATAATGAAGTCAAGGATTTCATTTTATTTGGATCCACAATCAACACCCATGGAAGCAGCAGTCAAGAAATCAAACAACATATTGCATTGGGAAAATCTACTGGAAAAGACCTCTGTAGAGTGTTAAAAACCAAAGATGTCACTTTGAGGATGAAGATGTGCCTGATTTAAGCCATGGTTTCAAAATTGCCTCATATGTATTTGAAAGCTGGACAGTGAATAAGGAAAACTGAAGAGGAATTGATGCCTTTGAATTATGGTGTTGGCAAAGAATATTGAATATACCAGAAGAATAAACAAATTCGTCTTGGAAAAAGTACAGCCAGAATGCTTCTTAGAAGCGAGGATGACGAGACTTCATCTTATATGCTTTGGACATGCTATCAGGGGGGACCAGTTCCAGAGAAAGACATCATGCTCGGTAAGGCAGAGGGTCAGTTAAAAAGAATACCCTTAGAGAGGTAGATTGACACAGTGGGTGAAACGATGAGCTTAAACAAAGCAACAATTGTGAAGATGGCACAGGATTGGGCAGTGTGTTGTTCTGTTGTACATAGGGTTGTTATGAGTGGGAAGCAACTTAACAGCACCTAACGACAACCTTGTAAATCATTTAGCACATCGCCTGGCACATAACAGTTGTTTTACTACTGCTACTATTGCGCTCGATGAGTGGTAGCTGAACCTTTTATCAATTTTTAGAAATGCTTCAAAATGCAGCAAGGCCGGTGAAATTGTTACAGTTCTTAGCATCTAGGGTACATTTAATCTCAATGCTTCTAGAGACAGGATTGAGAATCATGACTTGCTGTTCATTTCATTTTTCCTCGTGATTTAATAGTTTTTCTACTCAGGTATATTAAAACGAAAAGAGAGATTCTGCTCTTTCATGCTGGTTGCGGGTAAATATCTGTAAATAGAATGGAATTTGGCATAACAACTTTCCACATAAATTAAGCTTCAATTTTACTGTTTTTTTCTAATTTGATGAAACTGAAGCATGGGAAAAAGAACTAATAATAAGCTGTAACTGCCACAACTGTTATTACATATTAATACAGCTCAGTAGTGGGACTTGTCCAATGAAATATATATTTTTTATGTAAAAGCTGACTAGGAATATTAAAGAAAGATATTTTTCCCTTGTTAATAAAACTACATTTGAAGTGAAAAAATTATTTAGAAGCATGACATTTATTGTAGTGGTTTTATTTTATGTATTAATTTACATATAAAAAGAATTGTTCTTGTAAGAAAAAGTCGGTCAGATTTGAATAAAAGGTATACCCATTAAATAAGCACCAAGTTTCTAATCCTATGGAATATAGAGATAGAGACAGAGATAGATATATAGATACAGATATAGAGATACAGAGATAGCTATAGAGATATAGACAGGCAGACAGATAAAAAACAGACAGACAGACAGATAGATAGATAGGTAGATCCAGATAGAAGTTTTGAGAAAAATTAACTAACTTAATGAAGGAAAGGATTTTTTTTTCCTCCCTCTGCCTATTTGTAACCCCACCTCATGCCCTTTGTATGGGAATAGGAGCACAGGGCACACAGGCTTCATGTGCTGAAAGTCATGTTTTCACCTAGACTGTGGGTGGAGAAAGTGACAACCAGGATTGTGAACAAAGCAATTGTAAAGTGAAACAGAAAATGGTTGGACCCCTATAAAGAATGTGCCTGTCAATATCCGTAACCCTAAAAAGGAATGGGAAAGCTTTTGCTCAGAAAAACTTCACCCACATGGATTAACTGAGGAAAATGTAGGAAGAAGACATGATAGGAATAATCTGTGGAACTCTTGAGAAAGATCCGAGAGGCCAATCCAGAGAAGGTTTAAAGACACAAAACACAGGCAAGAGCAAAGTTTGGATTTTTGTCTCTCCTTGGTAACTTTGGAGTGACACTTACTCTGGGACTCTAAGAGAAAATGAGACCCTGAAGGACTGTGTATCAGTTTCTGAAGGAGCAGATTTAATTTTAATTATTGATCATTCCTTGGAAAAATATTGTATAAAGAGAGCTTACAAATGTGATATTCTCGATTGACTATCCAATAACAGGTTTTCCTTGGACCGAGCATTGTTTGTGGTGTAGAACCTGTGCAAATCCTTCTGTAGGCAAGGGCCATCTCCAGTAGGAAAGAAACATGACTATAATTGATGCACTAAAAGAAATATTTTCCCAACATGGACGCAACGTTGTCTCCTAACAATTACAAGCATCTCGAAAATTTAAATATATTTTTTCAGTATCCTTTCAATTTTTTAACAGTAAATCTTATGGAATTTTTGTTTTATTCGTTTATTGGCAGATGGTAGCCTCTTCATCAACCTTAATTAACATTTCATGATTTCCCACTGGGTATATGAATTAGCCCTGGAAGTTTAAAGCAAAACTGTACTGTACATTTTATGTTGAACAGGTTGCTAAATCAAACAATCCAAGGGTAACTTCATCATTTTCTATTTCTAAATTATGTGGAATTACCAGTTATGAACTTTTTGTCAATTTTGGAAACCATCTACTTTTTAAGCCACCAAAGCGTTTTCTAAGTGAAATGAGTGCTTTTTTTTAGTGAACTCCTTTTATGACCAAAATTTTAAATTGCTCCCTGGATGGCTCTGAGTCACCCCCATGTGGGCAACGATCCTTTCTGTAACCCAGAGTGGGTGTTAGCATCTGGAATGTAGGGTGGGTAACTGAAAACCTAGGTGGGCACTGGTGGTAAGGAAGGCAAAGTCTACTTACCTAGCCAAAGAGGGAGCAGGCAGAGCCAGCTACCCCCAACCTGGAAAATGTAAAAGATTATATATATATATTTGAAACAATGGTTTGCAATACATTAGACATCAGTTAACAAAGTTCATCCCTAAAGGTCAGGAAACTATTGAGGTGAGCCTATGATTGTCCCAAATTTCTGCTTAAAGAGAGATTTGAGGCTTTGTTGCAGGGAGCAGAAATCCACACAGAGATCAGAGGTTATACAGTTGGAGCTGGAAGTTCAGGAAAGTTAAGGCAGTTGGAGTTCAAAGAACAGAGTATCAGAGAGGAAAGAGCTGGAGAGGGAGAAAAGAGCTACAGATATCTTCAGAGGACCTCCTTGGAGACTAGCTGAGTACTAATCACTGCATGAGTGTGAGTAATCAATTTAGGCAAATAAAAAAAAAAAAGGATTTGAGAGAATAATCCCTGGATATCACATAGAGCTGAGAAGAGTTTCTATCCCACTACCCAGAGTAATAAACTTTATAATTGTGTAATATTGGGGGAAGGGGGAGGACATTCAGAAAGATTTGCCTTAGTAGTGAGAAAAAAAGCTAGACCTGCATTCAATGTCTTCCTAGTCTTGCCTAACAAAATTTGAAAGCAAGACCTGAAATGATTCAAATCTTCCAGGTAATTTCCTGAGTCCCAGGAAAAAATGCTCAGGAATTATTTATGCAAGTACCTTTGTTTTTTGCATAGTAAGGAAAAATTCATAATGACTGGCCTCTAAAAAAAAAAAAAAAAAAATTACCAGGTATACAAAAAAAAAAAAGAAGTAGGAAAATATGACTCATAAAGATGAAAGAAATCAATCGATAAAAATATACCCAGAAATGACACAGATCATAAAATTAATCTAAAAGGACATTAAAGCAGCCAGTATAACTCTAATCCATATGTTTAAGAAACTAGAAGGAAAAATAAATGTTTTAAGTAGAAATCTGAAAGATTATAGATAGAGAGATCCAAATCAAATTTCCAGAATGAAAACTACAGTGCCTGAGATCAAAGGTCCACTGGATTGGATTAAAAACTAATTAGACATTATGAAAGAAAATATGGATGAGCTAGAGGACATAGCAATAGAATCTACTCAGAATGACTTTAAAGAGAGAAAAAGGACTTAAAAATGGCATCAATGAGCTGTAGAACAACATTAATAGGTATAATTGAAGTCCCTGAAGGAGAAAAGAGAGTAGGGTAATATAAAAAATATTTGAAAAAACAATGGCTATAGAAAAGGATGGAATACTCCCGAACTCACTCTGTGAAGCCAGTATAACCCTCATACCAAAACCAGGTAAAGACGCCACACAGACACACAAAAAAATTACAGACCAATATCCCTCATGAACATAGACACAAAAATCCTCAACAAAACTCTAGCCAATAGAATTCAACAACATATCAAAAAAAAAAAATTCACCATGACCAAGTGGGATTCATACCAGGTATACAGGGATGGTTCAACATTAGAAAAACAATCAATGTAATCCATCACATAAATAAAACAAAAGACAAGAACCACGTGATATTAACAATTGATGCTGTGATGGTTAAGATTGTGTGTCAACTTGGCTGGGCCATGATTCTCAGAGTTTTGGCAGTTGTATCATGTTGTGATCACTTTCCTGTTGAAATCTGATATGTGATCACACCCGTGACAGAATCTGCTGAGTGGTACCAGTGGGGGCAAGACCTGTGGTGGCTCACCACCCCCTTAGCCTTCATCTCTCCACCTTCAGCTGCCTACCTCCTTCCTCCTTGCCTTGCAAAGGTTGTAGGCTTGTTCTGGATCCAGCAGCTGTCTCTTGTCTGACCTCTGGTACTTGGGACTTGAGCTAGTAGCTTATATGTCCATCTTGGGATTCGCCAATCTTCACAGCCTGTGAGCAGGAGTTCTGCTCCCCAACCTGCCCATCTTGGGCTCACCAGCCCCTGAAGCTAAGTGACAGAGGAGAAACCTTGCAATCTTGCCTGCAGACCTTGGGGATTCCTCGACTGTCTCAACCTGTGAGCAGAATCCCTGCTCTCTAACCTGCTCATCTTGGGTTCACCAGATGCTTCAGCTCCATGAATTGGGAAAGGACTCTATCCTGATCCAAGGACTTGGGCTGTTCCAACCCCTACAATCACCTGAGTTGTTTCCTTAAGATAAATCTCTCTGTATATATTTATACGCATTACTGGTTTTGCTTCTGTAGAGAACCCAGTCTAAGACAGATGCAGAAAAGGCATTTGACAAAGTCCAGCACCCATTCATGATAAAAATTCTCAGCAAAATAGGAATAGAAGGGAAATTCCTCAACATAATAAAGAGCATTTATACAAAGCCAACAGCCGACATCATCCTAAATGGAAAGAATCTTAAAGAGTTCCCCTTGAGAAAGGGAACCAGACAAGGATGCCCTTTACGCACATTCTTATTCAGCATTGTGCTGGAGGTCCTAGCCAGACCAATTAAGCTAGAAAAAGAAATAAAAGGCACCCAAATTGGTAGGGAAGAAGCAAAGTGTCTCTATTTGCAGGTGACATGATCTTATACACAGAAAATCCTAAAGAATCCTCAAGAAAACTACCAAAACTAATTGAAGACTTCAGCAAATTATTAACATATAAGATAAAACTTATAAAAATCAGTTGGATTCCTCTACAACAACAAAGGGAACTTTGAAGAGGAAATCACCAAATCAATAACATTTATGATAAAAAAAAAAAAATTTTTTTTTTTTTTTAGCTCCCAAGAAAATAAAATACTTAGGAATAAATCTAACTAAACATGTAAAAGACCTGTACAACGAAAACTATAAGGCACTACTACAAAAAACCAAAAGAGACCTATGTAAGTGGAAAAAACATTCCTTGCTCATGGATAGGAAGACTCAACATTGTGAAAATGTCTATTCTACCCAAAGTGATCTACAGATACAATGCAATCTTGATCCAAATTTCAATGGCATTTTTTAATGAGATGAAGCAACAAATCACCAACTTCATATGGAAAGGAAAGAGGCCCCAGATAAGTAAAGCATTACTGAAGAAGAAGAACAAAGTGGGAGACCTCACACTGTCTAATTTTAGAAGCTAATATATTGCCACGGTAGTCAAAACAGCCTGTTACTGGTACTACAACAAATACATAGAACAATGGAACAGAATTGAGAATCCAGACATAAATTCATATATCAATGAGCAGCTGATATTTGACAAAGGCCCAAGGTCCGTTAATTGGGGAAAAGACAGTCTCTTTAAGAAATGGTGCTGGTGTAACTGGATATCTATCTGCAAAAAAAAAAAATGAAACAAGACCCATACCTCACACCATGCATAAAAAACTATCTCAAAATTGACCAAGGACCTAAATATAAAATCTAAAATGATAAAGATCATGGAAGAAAAAATAAGGACAATGCTAGGAGCACTAATACATGGCATAAACAGAAAACACACTATACCTAACAATGCACAAACATCAGAAGAGAAACTAGATTAACTGGGAGCTCCTAAAAATCAAACATTTATACTCATCCAAAGACTTCATCAAAAGATCAAAAAGACAACCTACAGACTGGGAAAAGTTTTTGGCTATGACAAATCCAATCAGTGTCTAATCTCTAAAATCTATAAGATACTGCAAAACCTCAACAACAAAAAGACAACTCAATTAAAAATTGGGCAAAGGCTATGAACAGCTGCTTCACCAAAGAAGATATTCAGACAGCTAACAGATACATGAGGAAATGCTCATAAACACCGGCTTATAGATGAGTTGGAATCGACTCGACAGCAGTGGATAGTGGATTTATTTATTATAAAAGAGAGATGCAAATGAAAATTACAGTGAAATTCCATGTCACTGCAACAAGGCTAGCATTAATCCAAAAAACACAACATAATAAACTTTGGAGAGGTTATGAAGAGATTGGAACACTTATAAGCTGCTGGTGGGATTGTAAAATGGTACAACCACTTTGGAAATAGATTTGGTGCTTCCTTAAAAAGCTAGAAGTAGAAGTACCATATGATCTAGCAATCCCACTCCTTGGAATATATCCTAGAGAAATAAGAGCCATCACATGAATAGATATATGTACACCCATGTTCATTGCAGCACTGTTCGCAATAGCAAGAAGGTGGAAACAACGTAGGTGCCCATCAACAAATGAATGGATAAACAAATTATGGTATATTCTCACAATGGAATATTATGCAACGATAAAGATCAATGATAAATCCCCAGAACATCTCATAACATGGATGAATATGGAAGGTATTATGCTAAGTGAAATTAGTCACAAAAGGACAATTATTGTATAAGACTCCTATTATAAGAATTTAAGAAAAAGTTTAAACACAGAAGAAAACATTCTTTGATGATTATGAGGGTAGGGAGGGAGGAAGAGGGAAATTCACTAACTCGGTAGTAGACAAAAATTATCTTAGGTGAAGGGAAGGACAACACACAGTACAGGGGAAGTCAGCACAACTGGGCTAATCCAAAAGCTAAGAAGTTTCAATACAACCAAACACTTCAAGGGACAGAGTAGCAGGGGCAAGGGCCTGGAAACCATGGTTTCAGGGGACATCTAGGTCAATTGGTATAACAAAGTTTATTGGTATAACATTGTAGAAAAATGTTCTACATCCCACTTTGGTTAGTGCTGTCTTGGGTCTTAAAAGCTAAGATGTATCAATTGGTCCCAACCCACCTGGAGCAATGGAGAATGAAGAACATCAAAGACACAGGAAAATATTAGCCCAAGAGACAAAAATGGCCACATAAATCAGAGACTCTATCAGCTTGAGACCAGAAGAACTAGATAGTGCTTGCCTACCACCAATGACTGCCCTGACAGGGAACACAACAGAGAGTCCCTGACAGAGCAGGAGAAAAGTAGGGTGCAGAACTCAAGTCCTAGTAAAAAGTCAAGACTTGATGGTCTGACTGAGACTGGAGAAACCCCAGAAGACATGGCCCCCAGACTCTCTGTTAATCCAGAACTAAAACCATTTCTGAAGCCAACTCTTCAAACAAAGATTAGACTGGAGTATAACACATGAAATAATACTTGTGAAAAGTGTGTTTCTTACTTCAAGTAATACATGAGACTAAGTGGGCAGCTCCTGTCTGGAAGCAAGATGAGAAGGCAGAAAGGGATAGGAGCTGGTTGAAAGGACGTGGGAAATCCAGGTTGGAAAGGAAGAGTGTGCTGTCACATTATAAGGATAACAACTATGGTCATATGACAATATGTGCATAAACTTTTGTATGAGAAAATAACTTGAGCTGTAAACTTTCACCTAAAGCACAATAAAAAAAAAAATTAAGTAAATAATGGATAAAATATCAATCTTAATGCTCAACAAACCACAAGTACTACACCAAGAACAAAACAGGAAGACAACTATACCAAGTCACATCATAATTAAATTGCTTAAAACCATTGATAAAGGAAAATTTTAAAAGTGACTAGAGACATTGTGTACATATGAACATACATAAGGAATACCCCAGATTTATTTCTCATTAGAATAAGTGAAAGCCATGACACAGGGGAGCAATATATTTACGGTACTTAAAAAAAAGGAGTCAACCAAAAATTCTAGATCATGTAAAAAATATTTTTAAAAAACAGAGCTGAAACATGAAAAATCTTTTTCAAAAGCTGAAAAAAAAAATCTCCCAGATGTGAAATATAAAATATGTTAAAGAAAATCCTTCGCGATGCAGAAGAAGCAAAGTGATGCCCAATGAAAATATAGATCTATAGAGAAGAACTAAAAACAGTAAAATGTTAGTTAAATGGGAAAATGCTATAGACTTTTTTCTCATTATTTAATTGTCTTTAAAAATAATTAGGTGTAAAGCAAAATTAACAATGTATATTGGAATTTATAACATATGTGGAAGCAAAAATATGACCACTAGCTCAAGGGTCAGAAGTGGGCAAAGTTATTACACTAAAGGTAAAAAATATAACTTGAACGTAGGCTATGATAAAGTAAAGTTATAGAGAATAACACTGGGTCATCCAGTTTAAGAGCTAATAAACCAACAAAAAAAGATAAAATGAATTTATAAATAATAATTAATACAAAAGAAGGCAGAAAAAGACAAAAAAGAAATTAAGAAAAGGTAAGATCTTTTTTTTTTAAGATCAATAGAAAAAAATAGCAACATATTATATATAAATTCAATCTTACCAATAATCACATTAAATGTAAATGGCCTAAACACCCTAATTAATAGACAGAGATTGTCTGATTGGATAGAAAGATCGAGAAATATACTTTAAATATAAAGACCCATTTAGATGAAAAGTAAAAGAATGGAAGCATATATACCATGTGTCTTAGTTATCTAGTGCTGTCATAACAGAAATATCAAAGTGGATGGCTTTAGTAAGCACAAATTTATTCTCTCACAGTTTAGGAGACTATAGGTACAAATTCAGAGTGCCGGCACTAGGGGAAGGCTTTCTCTCTCTGTCAGGTCTGGCGCAAGGTCCTTGTCTCTTCTGAGCTTCTGGCCCTGGGCAATCTTCATGTAGATTTGCCCCTTTCTTCCCCCATCTCTGCTTCTGCTTCCTTGTTTAATCTTTTTATATCTCAAAAGAGATTGACTCAAGATACACTCTACACTAATCCTGCCTCACTGACATAATAAATCAGCCTATTCCCAAATGGAATTATAATCACAGGCATAGAGGTTGGGACTCAGAACACATATTTTGGGGGGACATAAAATTTTTTTTTAATTCAATCAATAACATGTTAGCATTATTCAAAATAAATATGGAATCTTTTTATGAACTTCAGGCAAAGCATATTTCAAAATGATATGTGGGTCAGTTCATCCAGATGACATAATTATCCTAAATATCAATGCACTTAATAAAACGGATGAAGTAAAAACTGACAGAACTGTAAAAAAAAATAGATCTATCATTATAGTAGAAAATGTCACTATTCTTCTCTCAATAATTGATAGAACAACTAGACACAAAAATCAGCAAGGATATAGGAGACTTGAACAACATTCTCAACCAACTTAACCCAATTGATATTTACTGAATGCTTTAAATTTTTTTTTTTTTACCGAATAAAAAGTGGAATACACATTATTTAGAAATGCAACAGGGCATTGACCAAGCTAGATCATAATCTTTGCCATGAAACAGATAGCAATCAATTTTAAAGCTTTCATAAAAATTCAAACATATACCTACCACATGACATATCCATTACACCCCAAAGTATTTAGCTGGAAGAAATGAAAGCATATGTTTATACAAGAATTGTAAACAAATGTTCATAGGCATTTATCTGTAATAGCCCCAAACTGAAATCACAAATGGATGAATGGATAAATTAGTTGCAGTATATCCATACAATTGTTTCTTTACAATAGGAGAAAGCAGTGAATTACTGACACACACTACAACATGAATGAATCTCAAAATAATTATGCTGAGTGAAAGAAGCCAGACAAAAAGAATATATGCATTATTCCAGATATATAAAATTCTAGGAAATACAAACTAACCTGTATCTATGGAAAGACTAGTGGTTGCTTAGGATCAAGAAGGAAGGGAGGAAGGGAAACATTACATAGGGCCCTGGGGAAACTTTTGGGTGTGATGAATATGTTCATTTTCTTGATTATGTTGATAGTTTTATTGTTGTATACACATGTAAAAAACCCACAAAAAAGTGTAGAAACATTTAATTATACACCTTAAATATGTATAGTTTATTTCATGTCAACTATACTTCAATAAAGCTGCTTTAATAAAATGATCATATCTATGGTTTCCAGGAAAACATTACTGAATTATTAAAATTTATACATAAAAACTTAAAAAGTATGGTGGTTAAAAGAAATGTACAAGAAATGGGCTCACTTATTTTCTAAAGTTGTTCTTTCATTAATTTATGCATGAGAAACAAAGATAATGGCAGGATTTTATCATGGCACCTATAAAATATTCCCTGGGAATAATTTAAGCTTATAGGAAGGTGCTTTCATAATTTAAACTTCTAGCACCATTAAGTGCAGAGCAGAAGTAATTCATTTAATGGTTCCTCAGTGGCCTAGCACAATGAATACACCTGCCAAGGTTTCTAACTATGTCCTGTACCAAGATAAAGGAACCAATTGGCAAATAAACTTTTCTTTTTAATATTTCATTAACCCTCCCAAAGTTAGAAAGGCATACCAAGTTAGTATAAGCTCCATATTTTCATGAATTAGATACAGATTAATAGTGCTTATGCTTCTTTTCGTGAATTACAACATCAAATTACTTTTGTTTTGGGACTGGGTATAAATTTTGCGTTTCTTATAAATAATTGAACATGGCTTTCCTTTCCTTCTATTACTAATATAGTTTGGATCCTTTATTTTAATAAGCTTGTTAACTTTTTCTTGTTTAACTTTTATGATGCCATATGCTGAATTCTCTAATGGAAAGATAATCAGAAGAAATAAACATATCCTGATGGCATCAGCAAGATTAAAACCAGGCTTAATAATCCCGTTCTATCAATATTAGGTGGACCATTTGTAATGATATTTTAAGCCCTGCATATGCCATATGTAAGGTTGACATATTTAATAAGAAATATGAGTAATAATGGAAACCCTGGTGGCGTAGTGGTTAAGTGCTACGGCTGCTAACCAAAAGGTCGGCAGTTCGAATCCTCCAGGTGCTCCTTGGAAACTCTATGGGGCAGTTCTACTCTGTCCTATAGGGTCGCTATGAGTCAGAATCGACTCCATGGCACTGGGCTTGGCTTGGGCTTGAGAAGTAATAGTAGTGTCTTAATGTTTGTGGAACATATGAATAAAAAACATTGTACTAAAATATGTTTTTTGATTGGTAGCAAAAATTCATATTTTATGGTTTAGTGGTGGGGAAGAATTGGACTAGGAGTCAAAAGAACTCAATTCTAGACCATATATCACTATTTATGAGTGATATTTTGATGCAATATGTTATTACCGTATTTCTCTGTCAGAATCACTATTTTGAAATTATTTCATAATATTCTGTTATATGGATGCACTGTAATTAATTTGATAACTCCCCTAAGAGTACTCTTAGTAATAGAAGTATTCTTAGTAATACAATCATTAGTTTCCATAGTGATTTTATCAACAGCAATATTCTCATTTTGGGAATATTAAGATATCAGGATAGGCCATAAATCTGATTGGCTTAATGATAACAAATATCCTGGAGAGTCAGAAAGCGAAAAGCGACTCAAGAGACTAAACAAAACATATAAAACCGAAGATGGCCCTACCTCTACCTCCAGATTCATTCATGTCCTCCCTCCCCAACACAATGCCTTTTGTTCCCTTAATAGGTCATGGCCCTTCCTGCATTTGTGCCTTTGCACAAGTAGCTGTTTTCCTAGAAACCACTTCCCTGGCCCTCCCACCATGTGACAAAACATGACTGATTCTTCCAAGCTCAGGTAAAATCTCTCTCTCTTTAAATTCCTTCCTAGTTCTACAAATTAATTTAGTTACTTTTTTCTACTGCTGTTTCTACCTAACAGTTTATATTTAACAGTATTACAGCATTATAAACTCTTTAAGAAGAATTGAATTGTGGTGTTGGCGAAGAATATTGAATATACCATGGACTGCCAAAAGAACTAACAAATCTGTCTTGGAGGAATTACAACCAGAATGCTTCTTAGAAGCAAGGATGGTAAGGCTGCATCTTACATACTTTGGAGGTGTTGTCAGGAGGGACCAGTCCCTGGAGAAGGACATTACGCTTGGTAAAGTACAGGGTCAGTGGAAAAGAGGAAGCCCCTCAATGAGAAGGATTGACACAGTGGCTGCAACAATGGGCTCAAGCATAACAACTATTGTAAGGATGGCCCAGAACCGGGGAGTGTTTCATCCTGTGATACACAGGGTCACTATGAGTCAGAACCAACTCGACAGCACCTAACAATGACAAGCTCTTTAAGACCCAGGACCTTGTTCTTTCATACATTGCTCGTCCGGTTCTAAGACCAGTGCTTGCAACTGAGTAAAATTCAATGAGTATTTGGAGATTGTGAGGAAAAAAGAAAAAAAAAAAAAAAACGGTGGAAGATAAGGAAGGAAGAAACAGAAAATATTTGCCCTTGAGTATCCCAGGGAGCAGAATCATTCACAATCTTAACTTAGGCTGGATTCTCTAAAGAAGCAAAACCAGTGAAATATATATACGTACATATATATGTGTATATGTGTGTATTAAAAAAACCCAGTGCTGTCGAGTCGATTCCAACTCATAGCGACACTATAGGACAGAGTAGAACTGCCCCATAGAGTTTCCAAGGAGCGTCTGGCAGATTTGAACTGCTGACCCTTTGGTTAGCAGCTCTAGCACTTAACTACCACGCCACCAGGGTTTCCTATGCATGTATATATGTGTACGTACACACATATATATATGCATATATATACACACATATATACATGCATGCGTACATATGTATATACATACATATAAGTATGTATATACATATATATGTATGCAGAAAGAGAGAGATTTATATCAAGGAGAAGGCTCGCATGGTTGTAGAGACTGGAAAGTTCCAAGACCATGGGCCGGACGTCATGCTGGAGCCTTCTCCTGACTCATGTAGCTACAAGGGCTGATAAACACAAGATCAGCAGGTAAGGTAGTAGGCTGCTGGCTCAAGTCCCGAGAACCAGAGGTCAGATGATGATGAGCCAAATACAGGATCCAGAGCAGAGCAAAAGCCAGAGAGCTTTGCTAGAAAGTCCATATACATTGGATGCAGGTCACACACTCAAGGACACTCCCTTTCAACTGACTGGCTGTTCATAGCAGGTCTATCATGGAGGTGGTTACATTATATCAGACCTTATTATGGAGGTAATTATGTCATTACATAACTGCCAAACTGCTGTGAATCAAGGCCCAGCCAAGTTGACACACAACCTTAGTCATCACAAACCACTCCTCGTCAACTTGGAACC
The DNA here is from genome assembly GCF_030014295.1 of Loxodonta africana. Taxonomy (NCBI): domain Eukaryota; kingdom Metazoa; phylum Chordata; class Mammalia; order Proboscidea; family Elephantidae; genus Loxodonta; species Loxodonta africana. Next base: position 77,636,138 of record NC_087345.1, on the reverse strand, counting down.
TGTACACATCTCCTTAAACCATACATAATCTCTAAATAAAGACAATTAAAAAGTCATACTTGCACCTAACAGGATACAACAGACACACATACAACCGAAAATGCATTAGCCCTGTTTACATCTCATACTTCATAAGTGTAGAAAACAAAAATAATGCACACATACAAGGAATAAATATTCATAACAATTATAGTTCTCGTTTCTGTAACTGGTCATATGGTCATAGCTGGTATTTAGAACTACCAAAAAAAAAATTTTTTTTTTTTTCTACTACCACACATCCTGTATTATCTTTACCCTCAGCAAGCACCTCAGCTGGTTATAATTCTTTGCCAGGTTGGGTGACTGAAATCTTTATTCCTGAAGGGTCTGGAACATTAGTAGTCATGTCAGAATTGAATTGCTATAGTTTTCCATTGACTTTAATCACAGGGCATGGTAGCACTAAGAGATGCCCTAAGGGATCTCCTGCATTCCAGACATGCTCTTCTTTACCTCCATTATGTAATATTGATCCTATTTCCTTTTGATAATCAGGATCAATCATACCACCCAAAATGGTAACTCCCTTCTTTGACTGTTGATCCAAAGTCATGAGGAGCCCAAAGTGGCTAGGTGGCATCCTGACCTTTCAGTTCAATAGAATTAGTGATGTGTCTCCAGGTGGGAGAATTCCTCCCTTTGGAACTAAGTCTTCTAGACCTTCAGAGCATAGGCTCATGAGAACAGGAAGCAAAAATTTTGTGAAGGGTCACTAAGGGTAATAGAGAGTGGTGCCACTGCCATTTCCCTTGCTTGATTTCTCAACCCATGAATCTTGGCTATGGGAGAAACAGCACTATATTTTGGAAACTGGTTTAGAGCATATACAGCCTTCTAGGGAACATTGGCCCAACCCTGCAAGGTACCTGCCACCTAGTTGGTGCCATAACTTTAACTTTACAAGGCCATTCCATCAAGCCAGCTGCTTGAGGATAACGGGGAACATGGTAAAACCAGTGAATTCCATGAGCATGGGCCCACTGCTGCACTTCATTTTTTGTGAAGTGAGTCCCTTGATCCAAGGCACTGCTGTGTGGGTTAACATGATGGATAAGGCATTCCGGTAGTCCACGGATGGTAATTTTGGCAGAAACACTGAGTGCAGGGAAGGCAATTCTCTGTCCAGAGTAAGTGTATATTCCAGTAAAAATAAAATGCTGCCCTTTCCGTGATGGAAACAGTCCAGTCTAAACCACCTGTCAGCAGTTTGCTGGCTGGTCACCTGGAGGAATGGTGTCTTATCGGGGGCTGCATGTTGGTCTCTGCTGCTGGCAGATAGGGTACTCAGCAGTGGCTGTACCAAGTCGGCCTTGGTGAGTGGAAGTCCATGTTGCCGAGCCCATACATAACTTCCACCCTTGCCAGCATGGCCACTTTGTTCATGAGCCCATTAGGCAATGACAGGAGTGACTGAGGAAAGAGCTTGTCTGGAATGCAGGAGATCCCTTGGAGCATCTCTTAGTGCTACCATGCCCTGTGATTAAAATCAATGGAAAACTACAGCGACTCAATTCTGACACGACTACTAATTTCCCAGACCCTTCAGGAATAAAGATTTTAGTCACCCCACCTGGCAAAGCAGCAGAGTTCTTAACGACTGTGCAACCAGGACTCCAGATAAATGTCACATATCACTGTAATGTTACTATTACTATTTTCTAGGAAGAATGTTTTGCCTATGAAATTGACCTGATTGGCTTCAGGAGCCCTCCTTTCTACTCTGATAGTTCTCTTACATCCTCTCTCTATTCTTATAGCTATGTACTGGGTTTTCTTCTCCATACCTGTTTTGAAGGTTTCCACAGAACACATCATCCTATCCTCTTGATTGTTAAGATCCTCCTCTGTGAAGGTCATCCTTTGATAAGCATTCACAATGGACACAAATATTTTCACTTCTTTGGCACATTCAGAGAGATCTACCACATACCTCTTCCTCATACCTCCTTGTATCCAATTTTCCAATCATATTCCTTCCAAGTCCCTGACCATCCAGCCAAACCATTGGCCACAGCTCACAAATCAGTATACTACCTCATGTCTGGCCATTTCTCCTTCCAAACAAAGTGAACAACCAGATGCACTGCTCAAAGTTCTTCCCATTAGGAGGATTTCCCTTCAATACTGTCCTTCAGGGAGGTCCCAGAAAAGGGTTATATTGCTACCCCTGTCCACTTTTGAGTAGTGGCTGCATATCACACAGAACCGTCTGTAAACCAGGCATGAGTTTTCTCTTCTTCAGTAAATGATTGTAATGAACTCTCCATGAGGCCATAGGTGCAGGCTGGAAGATGGAAGGTAATGTGACAGAAGTGGAGACCGTGGGAATTTGGGCCAATTCCTCACACAACTTACTTGTGCGTTCAGATCTACTCAGGCCTGAGCTCGTATATACCACTTCCATTTAATGATGGAGAGCTGCTGTGCATGTCTGACTTTACGCACTGTGGGTCAGACAACACCCAGCTCATGATGGGCAACTCAGGACTCATGGTGAGTTGGTGGCCCACAGTTAAATGTTCAGTCTCTACTAAGGCCCAGTAACAACCCGAAAGCTGTTTCTCAAAAGGAGAGTAGTTATCTGCAGAGGATAGGAAGGCTTTCCTCCAAAATCCTAAGGGTCTGTGCTGTGATTCACCAATGGGGGCCTGCCAAAGACTCCAAACAGCATCTCTATCTGTCATTGACACTTCATGCACCATTGCATCAACCGATCATATGGCTCAGGGGGCAGAACTGCTTGCAAGGCAGCATGAGCCTCTTGAAGAACCTTCTCTTGGCCTGGGCCTCACTCAAAATGAGCAGCTTTTCAAGTCACTTGATAAGTAGGCCAAAGCAGCACACCCAAATGAGGGATATATTGCCTTCAAAATTCAAAGATTTTACTTGGAGGAGGGGCCAGGTACATCGATGGTCCTTCGAAACAGGTGTGGAGAAGAAAACCTAGTGCATAGCTATACAAATAGAGAAAGGATATAAGACAGCTGTCAGAGCAGGAAGGGGGCCTTTTGAAGCCAATCAGGTCAATTTCATAGGCAAAACATTCTTCATAGAAAATAATAATAGTAACATTACAGTGATATGTGACATTTATCTGGAGCCCTGCTGACACAATGGTTAAGAACTTGGCTGCTAACCAAAAGGTCAGCAGTCACATTTATATCTAGCACAACATTTTCAAAATACTTCTTTTAACTTTATCTTACGTGAAAATCACAAAGAATATACTACTTCTACCCTTCTACTATTATTCTGATAATAAACTTGATCTCTTGAATATAAATATAAAAAATCTATCAATGATTTGATGTATAAGTCATGAAGTATCGAATGTTGACATTATGCCAAGTGACAGGCAAAATATTGGACTGAGATATAAAACCAACTAACTAATAAGTAGATACATGGAAGATGGATGGACGGATGGTTGGATGGCTGGCTGGGTGGGTGGATGGATGGATGGTTGGATGGATGGATGGATGGATGGATGGATGGATGGATGGATGGATGGATAGGCAGAGATTTCTTTTTAGATTATAGTAGGACATAAAAATTGACTTGCCTATTTATGAATTAACACTCCTTTTATAGACCCTCTTGTTGTTTGCTGCCAAGTTGATTTTGACTCGTGATGACCATATATGACACAGTAGAACTGCCCCATAGGATTTCCTAGGCTATAATGTGACATAGTGGTTAAGTGCTACAGCTGTTAACCAAGAGGTTGGCAGTTCAAATCCTCCAGGTGTTCCTTGGAAACTCTATGGGGCAGTTCTACTCTGTCCTACAGTGTCGCTATGAGTCGGAATTGACTTGACAGCAGTGGGTTTGGTGGGTTTGGAATCTTTACAGGAGCGGGTCACCAGACCTTTTCTCCTGTGCAGCATCTGGTAGGTTCCAACTGCTGACCTTTCAGTTAGCAGCCAAGTGCTTAACCATTGCAACACCAGAGCTTCTTTTATAGACTCTAGTAGGTCATTTATGGTTGAGTTTCCTATATTGTGTGTTAATACTGTACACTCACATGTAACAGTTATTCCCTTTCTAAAAAACTACACTGCTCTTAGGTATAGGCCATATATTATTAACCCAAGCAATCTAATACAAACACGCTGTATAATCCAGTTTTCAAAATTAGACATTAAAACCAAAAAAAATCTATTTGTGATTGATTTTAAAATATTTTAAAGCTGTTTTCCTTTTATGAAATTTATTAAATAATTTAGAAGATAAAAATAATTTACAATCTGGGGACATTAACTTTAAAAATAAATTTATATTTTTTATTAATGTCATATATGAGAAAAAACAAGTAAAACATTCTTCTATTTTGAAACATAGCATTTAATTTATGTTTTTAAAAATAATATAGGAGAATATTAATAACTTCCATATTTGATAAATTTAATACTTTTATTGTAACATTTCTGAGGCATTTGATCCATTATAAATCTTACCTGAGAATTTGAAAAACATACATTAATTTGATAAATGGTTTCAATAGATCATATTTTTCTATGATGTCCTACTGACCTTTAGAAAAGATATAAATGTTTTCTTTCCAATGTCATATGTGATCTGAAGAAGAACATGAACAAAGGACAAAAAGCCTTTGTACTCTGAATCTCAAGGTGACATTTAAGACTGACATCTGGCTAGCAGAAGAAGATCTCAAAATGTATTCTTGTCCCTGTGAATAAGTAGATCACTAATATAAGAAGGTATCAGGCCATTAAGTGCTTTAAATGTCAACAATAAAACTTTAAAATCAATGCATACTCTGACAGGATGTCAATATGAAAACTAGAGGACAAAAGTGATGTACTCTGAACAGGTAAGTAGTCTCACACTGTGAAGGAGCTGAACCTTGGAGATTGATTTATCAAGAAATCAAAACATCAAGATGTTGAACCAGTCTAGTCTCAGTGATTACCACTTTGTAGTAGTTTCAGTACCATTCACACACCTCTGCTCTCCTCAAATGACATGCTGTAGAAGGTAACTAGTTCAAAGCAAGAACACCAGTTTACACTGAAAGCAGTACCAGAAAAACCAAGCCTGTTGCTGTCGAGTCGATTCTGACTCATTGCGACCCTGTAGGACAGAGCAGAACTGCCCCCTCAGAGTTTCCAAGAAGCGCCTGGTGGATTTGAACCGCCGACCTTTTGGTTAGCAACCATAGCACTTAACCACCTTGCTACCAGGGTTTCCACTGAAAGCAATAGCCAGATTCAAATCAATGGTAACACTAATCTTGGTATAATAGAGTTCACGAAGTGCTTTATCAAAAATAAACAAAGCCCTCCACATGACCTAGGAACAAGGAAAATCACAATTAAAAGAATATATTCCTTCTATTCTTCTACTATTATCCTGATAATAAACATAAATTCTTGAATATAAATATAAAAAATCAAGAGTTTGATGGTTCTAAATCTTACTTTAGATGTGGAAAAACTCCAGTTTATCACAAACGATTCTAATTCCTTTTCTAGACTGTTGTCCATTAAAGCTAATAATATCAGCAGTAATAATAAGAATAGCTAACACTCAGCACTTATTATGAGGCATGTATGGATTGATTTAATCTATTACTATCCATGTTTCACAGATGAAGAAATTGAGACACAGATAAATAACACGAAGTGATTAAATTCCACAACAAGTAAATGTCAGAACCAGGTTTTGGACCCCAGAGACACTATTTTTAACTGCTATCTCTCATATATTTTTTATCTCTCATATATACATAAAAAAATTTTTTTATGTATATATATACACATACACAAACACATACACACACACACTTGCAACACATAATTTGAGAAACTATTAACAGAAACATTGCAAATATAAAAAAAATCAAATTGAGAGGTAAATACAGTCTTCAAATAATATCCTCCTTTTCTTAGTGAATTAAATCTTTTTATGCCAGTGTTCATACACAAGTGAGTATTTCAAACATCATCTATTGGAATAGTAGTTCTGTGGGCCCTTCCTTTAAAATAAGAAATCCTTCAGAGTGGGGGCTTGCATTGATTACACAGGATTGGATGATTAAAATGACTCACAAGACTCCCCAAGGTGTGCGCATGGAAGCCTTTATTAAAAGTAAAGGACTAAGTACAGCAGGAGAAAGAAAGCACAGGCAACCTCTGAGGGGTCCAAGATGACCAGGCATGGCTCTCAGAGTTCTTTCTCAGTCTCATAGAGTGTACTTTGTCTTCAGGGTTTGAATCAGTAAGATATGTGCAAAGCATCTTGATTTCAAGGGAGCCCAGGTAAAAGTTTACATTGAAGTATTTTTATAATTCTGGTCATGTCAGTAAACCCAGATTGTGTAACCTGTTAAACTAGGTGTAAAACATCAATCTATACATTTCTAAACAATGTAGACAAACTGGCACCAGGTGCCTCCAGAGAAGTTCGAACTTTTAACATCACTCTATAAATAACTATCTCGTTCTTATCGTGGCCAAGAATTAGCATCGGTTTTCCAGGTATTCCCAGAGATAAACATAAAGTTGTCCTAGACCAGCTATAAGATAGCCCTGTCTTACAAAGTGGCCATTACCGAGTGAGACAATTTATTGCCATGTACCCAGGAAAATACTAGTTAACTAATGTCCCTGAACATTCAGCCTGTTACTTGATACTTCTCTCTCTGTTGGTCCCATATCCCATATCCCCTGGAAGGAGTGGTGGCAAAATAAAGAAGTTGGAAAGAAGGAATAATAATAATAAAAAAAAATGGCTTATTTAAAAAATGTATGACTAGGCAAGATGGCAGACTAGGCAGACGCTACCTCGGATCCCTCTTACAACAAAGACAAGGAAAAATAAGTGAATCAATCACATACATAACAATCTACGAACCCTGAACAACAAACACAGATTTAGAGACGGAGAACAAACTAATATGGGGAAGCAGCGATTGTTTCCAGAGCCTGGAGCCAGCGTACCAGTCAGGTACGGCACAAGCACAGAGAGCGGCTCCACCCCCCTGAACTAACCCCGGGAGGGGGACCAGCCGGTTCCACGGGCGGCATGGGACGCAGCCGGTAGGAGAAGTCCCCGGGAGGCAGTGACTGGTCTTGGAGCAGAAAGAGCAGCGTCCGAGCCGGGGAACCGTCCTGCAGGGATTTGGACTGGACGCAGGTATGGCACAAACACGGAGAGTTGCTCCACCCCCCTGAACTAACCCCGGGAAGGGGACCAGCTGGGTGGCGCGGGTGGCGTGGGACGCAGCCGGTAGGAGAAGTCCCTGGGAGGCAGCGACTGGTATTGGAGCGGGGAGAACAGCGTCCCAGTCGGGACACTCGGTCACGGCACAAGCACGGGGACCTGCTCCACCCATCTGAACTAACCCCGGGAGGAGGCCCAACTGGTTCTCGGAGGCGGCACAGCCACGCGGCTGGAGGGACGAGAAGTCCCCGGGAGGCAGCAACTGATTTTGGAGTTGAGAGTGCACCGTCCCAGTAGGGGAGCCTTGACGCTGGGCGTGGGGCTGGAAGCGGAGGATCTGACCGTGACTCCAGTGGGCCAGACCCCCCGGGGGCAATCTCCACACAGCCAGCACACATAGGAGACGCGCCCCGCGGGAGTCTCAGATATAATAGTCATTCCAAGCAAGACAAGCAACTCTGGCTATATTCTGAGGTGCTACTCTCCTATCTCTCTGTTCCCTCCCCCACCCTCCCCAGGCGGCTTCATTAACATCTGAATAGCCTGAGCCAGAGGGAGAACTTTGATAGGGATCTGACTGCATTTTTTTTTTAGTGGATTTTCTGGAAAAACTAGTTTCCCAGTGATGGCTCGGAGACAACAATCCATATCAAACCACTTAAAGAAGCAGACCATGACAGCTTCTCCAACCCCCCAAACAAAAGAATCAAAATCTTTCCCAAATGAAGATACAATCTTGGAATTATCAGATACAGAATATAAAAAACTAATTTACAGAATGCTTAATGATATCACAAATGAAATTAGGATAACTGCAGAAAAAGCCAAGGAACACACTGATAAAACTGTTGAAGAACTCAAAAAGATTATTCAAGAACATAGTGGAAAAATTAATAAGTTGCAAGAATCCTTAGAGAGACAACATGTAGAAATCCAAAAGATTAACAATAAAATAACAGAATTAGACAACGCACTAGGAAGTCAGAGGAGCAGACTCGAGCAATTAGAATGCAGACTGGGACATCTGGAGGACCAGGGAATCAACACCAACATAGCTGAAAAAAAATCAGATAAAAGAATTAAAAAAAATGAAGAAACCCTAAGAATTATGTGGGACTCTATCAAGAAGGATAACCTGCGGGTGATTGGAGGACAGAAAACACAGAGAAAATAGTTGAAGAACTCCTGACACAAAACTTCCCTGACATCATGAAAGACGAAAGGATATCTATCCAAGATGCTCATCGAACCCCATTTAAGATTGATCCAAAAAGAAAAACACCAAGACATATTATCATCAAACTCACCAAAACCAAAGATAAAGAGAAAATTTTAAAAGCAGCCAAGGAGAAAAGAAAGGTTTCCTTCAAGGGAGAATCAGTAAGAATATGTTTTGACTACTCAGCAGAAACCATGCAGGCAAGAAGGGAATGGGACGACATATACAGAACACTGAAGGAGAAAAACTGCCAGCCAAGGATCATATATCCAGCAAAACTCTCTCTGAAATATGAAGGCGAAATTAAGATATTTACAGACAAACACAAGTTTAGAGAATTTGCAAAAACCAAACCAAAGCTACAAGAAATACTAAAGGATATTGTTTGCTCAGAGAACCAATAATATCAGATATCAGCACAACACAAGGTCACAAAACAGAACGTCCTGATATCAACTCAAATAGGGAAATCACAAAAACAAATTAAGATTAATTAAAAAAAAAAAAATAATACACATAACAGGGAATCATGGAAGTCAATAGGTAAAAGATCACAATAATCAAAAAGAGGGACTAAATACAGGAGGCATTGAACTGCCATATGGAGAGTGATACAAGGCGATATAGAACAATACAAGTTAGGTTTTTACTTAGAAAAATAGGGGTAAATAATAAGGTAACCACAAAAAGTATAACAACTCTATAACTCAAGAAAAAAACCAAGAAAAACGTAACGACTCAACTAACATAAAGTCAAAGCACTATGAAAATGAGGATCTCACAATTTACTAAGAAAAACGCCTCAGCACAAAAAAGTATGTGGAAAAATGAAATGGTCAACAACACACATACAAAGGCATCAAAATGACAACACTAAAAACTTATTTATCTATAATTACCCTGAATGTAAATGGACTAAATGCACCAATAAAGAGACAGAGAGTCTCAGACTGGATAAAGAAACACGATCCATCTATATGCTGCCTACAAGAGACACACCTTAGACTTAGAGACACAAACAAACTAAAACTCAAAGGATGGAAAAAAGTATATCAAGCAAACAATAAGCAAAAAAGAAGAGGAGTAGCAATATTAATTTCTGACAAAATAGACTTTAGACTTAAATCCACCACAAAGGATAAAGAAGGACACTATATAATGATAAAAGGGACAATTGATCAGGAAGACATAACCATATTAAATATTTATGCACCCAATGACAGGGCTGCAAGATAAATAAATCAAATTTTAACAGAATTGAAAAGCGAGATAGATACCTCCACAATTATAGTAGGAGACTTCAACACACCACTTTCAGAGAAGGACAGGACATCCAGTAAGAAGCTCAACAGAGACACGGAAGATCTAATTACAACAATCAACCAACTTGACCTCATTGACTTATACAGAACTCTCCACCCAACTGCTGCAAAGTATACTTTTTTTTCTAGCGCACATGGAACATTCTCTAGAATAGACCACATATTAGGTCATAAAACAAACCTTTGCAGAGTCCAAAACATCGAAATATTACAAAGCATCTTCTCAGACCACAAGGCAATAAAACTAGAGATCAATAACAGAAAAACTAGGGAAAAGAAATCAAATACTTGGAAAATGAACAACACCCTTCTGAAAAAAGACTGGGTTATAGAAGACATTAAGAAGGGAATAAGGAAATTCATAGAAAGCAACGAGAATGAAAATACTTCCTATCAAAACCTCTGGGACACAGCAAAAGCAGTGCTCAGAGGTCAGTTTATATCAATAAATGCACACATACAAAAAGAAGAAAGAGCCAAAAGCAGAGAACTGTCCCTACAACTTGAACAAATAGAAAGTGAGCAACAAAAGAATCCATCAGGCACCAGAAGAAAACAAATAATAAAAATTAGAGCTGAACTAAACGAATTAGAGAACAGAAAAACAATTGAAAGAATTAACAAAGCCAAAAGCTGGTTCTTTGAAAAAATTAACAAAATTGATAAACCATTGGCTAGACTGACTAAAGAAATACAGGAAAGGAAACAAATAACCCGAATAAGAAATGAGAAGGACCACATCACAACAGAACCAAATGAAATTAAAAGAATCATTTCAGATTATTATGAAAAATTGTACTCCAACAAATTTGAAAACCTAGAAGAAATGGATGAATTCCTGGAAAAACACTACCTACCTAAACTAACACATTCAGAAGTAGAACAACTAAATAGACCCATAACAAAAAAAGAGATTGAAACGGTAATCAAAAAACTCCCAACAAAAAAAAGCCCTGGCCCAGACGGCTTCACTGCAGAGTTCTATCAAACTTTCAGAGAAGAGTTAACACCACTACTACTAAAGGTATTCCAAAGCATAGAAAATGACGGAATACTACCCAACTCATTCTATGAAGCCACCATCTCCCTGATACCAAAACCAGGTAAAGACATTACAAAAAAAGAAAATTATAGACCTATATCCCTCATGAACATTGATGCAAAAATCCTCAACAAAATTCTAGCCAATAGAATCCAACAACACATCAAAAAAATAATTCACCCTGATCAAGTGGGATTTATACCAGGTATGCAAGGCTGGTTTAATATCAGAAAAACCATTAATGTAATCCATCACATAAATAAAACAAAAGACAAAAACCACATGATCTTATCAATTGATGCAGAAAAGGCATTTGACAAAGTCCAACACCCATTTATGATAAAAACTCTAACCAAAATAGGAATTGAAGGAAAATTCCTCAACATAATAAAGGGCATCTATGCAAAGCCAACAGCCAATATCACTCTAAATGGAGAGAACCTGAAAGCATTTCCCTTGAGAACGGGAACCAGACAAGGATGCCCTTTATCACCGCTCTTATTCAACATTGTGTTGGAAGTCTTAGCCAGGGCAATTAGGCTAGACAAAGAAATAAAAGGTATCCGGATTGGCAAGGAAGAAGTAAAGTTATCACTATTTGCAGATGACATGATTATATACACAGAAAACCCTAAGGAATCCTCCAGAAAACTACTGAAACTAATAGAAGAGTTTGGCAGAGTCTCAGGTTATAAAATAAACATCCAAAAATCACTTGGATTCCTCTACATCAACAAAAAGAACACTGAAGAGGAAATAACCAAATCAATACCATTCACAGTAGCCCTCAAGAAGATAAGATACTTAGGAATAAATCTTACCAAGGATGTAAAAGACCTATACAAAGAAAACTACAAAGCTCTACTACAAGAAATTCAAAAGGACATACTTAAGTGGAAAAACATACCCTGCTCATGGATAGGAAGACTTAACATAGTAAAAATGTCTATTCTACCAAAAGCCATCTATACATTTAACGCACTTCCGATCCAAATTCCAATGTCATATTTTAAGGGGATAGAAAAACAAATCACCAATTTCATATGGAAGGGAAAGAAGCCCCGGATAGGCAAAGCACTACTGAAAAAGAAGAAGAAAGTGGGAGGCCTCACCTTACCTGACTTCAGAACCTATTATACAGCCACAGTAGTCAAAACAGCCTGGTATTGGTACAACAACAGACACATAGACCAATGGAACAGAATTGAGAACCCAGACATAGATCCATCCACGTATGAGCAGCTGATATTTGACAAAGGACCAGTGTCAATTAACTGGGGAAAAGATAGCCTTTTTAACAAATGGTGCTGGCATAACTGGATATCCATTTGCAAAAAAATGAAACAGGACCCATACCTCACACCATGCACAAAAACTAACTCCAAGTGGATCAAAGACCTAAACATAAAGACTAAAACGATAAAGATCATGGAAGAAAAAATTGGGACAACCCTAGGAGCCCTAATATAAGGTATAAACAGAATACAAAACATTACCAAAAATGATGAAGAGAAACCCGATAACTGGGAGCTCCTAAAAATCAAACACCTCTGCTCATCTAAAGACTTCACCAAAAGAGTAAAAAGACCACCTACAGACTGGGAAAGAATTTTCAGCTATGACATCTCCGACCAGCGCCTGATCTCTAAAATCTACATGATTCTGTCAAAACTCAACCACAAAAAGACAAACAACCCAATCAAGAAGTGGGCAAAGGATATGAACACACATTTCACTAAAGAAGATATTCAGGCAGCCAACAGATACATGAGAAAATGCTCTCGATCATTAGCCATTAGAGAAATGCAAATTAAAACTACGATGAGATTCCATCTCACACCAACAAGGCTGGCATTAATCCAAAAAACACAAAATAATAAATGTTGGAGAGGCTGCGGAGAGATTGGAACTCTCATACACTACTGGTGGGAATGTAAAATGGTACAACCACTTTGGAAATCTATCTGGTGTTATCTTAAACAGTTAGAAATAGAACTACCATACAACCCAGAAATCCCACTCCTAGGAATATACCCTAGAGATACAAGAGCCTTCATACAAACAGATATATGCACACCCATGTTTATTGCAGCTCTGTTTACAATAGCAAAAAGTTGGAAGCAACCAAGGTGTCCATCAACGGATGAATGGGTAAATAAATTGTGGTATATTCACACAATGGAATACTACGCATCGATAAAGAACAGTGACGAATCTCTGAAACATTTCATAACATGGAGGAACCTGGAAGGCATTATGCTGAGCGAAATTAGTCAGAGGCAAAAGGACAAATATTGTATAAGACCACTATTATAAGATCTTGAGAAATAGTATAAACTGAGAAGAACACATACTTTTGTGGTTATGAGGTGGGGAGGGAGGGAGGGTGGGAGAGGGTTTTTTATTGATTAATCAGTAGATAAGAACTGCTTTAGGTGAAGGGAAAGACAACACTCAATACATGGAAGGTCAGCTCAATTGGACTGGACCAAAAGCAAAGAAGTTTCCGGGATAAAATGAATGCTTCAAAGCTCAGCGGAGCAAGTGCGGGGGTCTGGGGAACATGGTTTGTGGGGACTTCTAAGTCAATTGGCAATATAATTCTATTAGGAAATCATTCTGCATCCCACTTTGAAATGTGGCGTCTGGGGTCTTAAATGCTAACAAGCGGCCATCTACGATGCAGCAATTGGTCTCAACCCACCTGGAGCAAAGGAAAATGAAGAACACCAAGGACACACGACAACTAAGAGCCCAAGAGACAGAAAGGGCCACATGAACCAGAGACCTACATCATCCTGAGACCAGAAGAACTAGTTGGTGCCCGGCCACAATCGATGACTGCCCTGACAGGGAGCACAGCAGAGGACCCCTGAGGGAGCAGGAGATCAGTGGGATGCAGACCCCAAATTCTCATAAAAAGACCAAACTTAATGGTCTGACTGAGACTGGAGGAATCCCGGCGGCCATGCTCCCCAGACCTTCAGTTGACACAGGACAGGAACCATCCCTGAAGACAACTCATCAGAAATGAAAGGGACTGGTCAGCGGGTGGGAGAGAGACGCTGATGAAGAGTGAGCTAATTATATCAGGTGGACACTTGAGATTGTGTTGGCAACTCTTGTCTGGAGGGGGGATGGGAGGATAGAGAGAGAGGGAAGCCGGCAAAATTGTCAAGAAAGGAGAGACTGAAAGGGCTGACTCAAGAGGGGGAGAGCAAGTGGGAGTAGGGAGTGAGATGTATGTAAACTTATATGTGACAGACTGATTGGATTTGTAAACGTTCACTTGAAGCTTAATAAAAGTTATTAAAAAAAAAAACTCATGAAAAAAAAAATGTATGACTAGGCAGAGGTAAGATGGCAGACTAGTCAGATACACTAAACCATCCTGCTGCAGCAAAGACCCAAGAAACCAAATAAAATAGATACAGACATCAATCCTGGAGCCTTGAGCCTTATACGAAAGGATAAAGTATTAGATCGGAAGTCACTGAGGAGAAGAAACTAATAGAAAATGAGGAAGGAATAGAGATCAAGCAGAGATTCTCAACCAAATGGCATGACTCAACATGGCCATCTTTGTATAAAACCAACAACCCAGCATGCAGGAAGGCACCTACGTGGAATTCCCAATACGAGATAGAGGTATGGCACAGACACACCCAGTGCTAAGTAAGACCACATTTGCTGGCCACAACTCAAGGAGGGGCCCAGACTCTCCCATCCATTAACCACAAGAACACGCTCCCACGGCCCCCACCCCTTTGGTGAATGGTGTGTATAACCACCATATCCCACAACCCTGACTACTGGGAACAATAGTACCAACCCACCCTATTGCCCCCTTCCATCTAGCCCCCTCTGCTCCTACCTTCACACTCCCCTCCTACCTTCACCAGAATCCTTCAGGGAGGTTCCAGAAATGGGCTGTAGTGCTCTTGCTGTCAGATTCCGAGTGGTGCCTGCATATCACACAGAATCATCTGTAAACCAGGCAGGGGTTTTTTCTTCCTCAGGTAACTGATCATAAGGAACTCCCCAGGAGTCCATAGGCTAAGACTGGGAGATGGAAGGTAATGTGACAGGAGTAGAGACCGTGGGAATTTGCGCCACTTCCTCATGCAACTTACTTGTGACTTCAGGCCCTACTCGGGCCCAATCTCGTATATACCACTTCCATTTAATGATGAAGTGCTGCTATGCATGTCCAACTTTATGACTCTCTTGGTAAGACCACATGCAGTTCATGATGGACAGCTCAGGCCGCTTGGTGACCTAGTGTCCCACAGTTAAGCGTTCAGTCTCTTTTAAGGCCCAGTAAAGAGCCAAAAGCAGAGAACAGCAGGGCTTTGCTCCAAAATGATAAGGGTCTGTGCTGTGATTCACTAACTGGGGCTGAGTTCTCTAGGGAAGCAAAACCTGTAAAAGGTATAAATAAATGTAGACAGAAATGGCTCACGTGGTTGTAGACTATGGAATCTTCCATTGTTGCAGCTACCGTGTCAACCCATCTTGTTGAGGGTCTTCCTCTTTTTCGTTGACCCTCCACTTTACCAAGCATGATGTCCTTCTCCAGGAACTGGTACCTCCTGATAACATGTCCAAAGTATATGAGACAAAGTCTCGCAATCCTTGCTTTTAAGGACCACTCTGGTTGTACTTCTTCCAAGACCTATTTGTTTGTTCTTCTGGCAGTCCATGGTATATTCAGTAATCTTCACCAACACCATGATTCTAAGGCATCAATCCTTATTGTACTTTAGATGAAAGTTTACAGAACAAAGTAGTTTCTCATTAAACACTCAGTACGCACATTGTTTTATGACATTGGTTAACAACCCCACGACATGTCAACACCCTCCCTTCTCAAACTTGGGTTCCCTATTACCAGCTTTCCTGTTCCCTCCTGCCTCCTAGTTCCTGCCCCTGGGATGGTGTGCCCCTTTAGTCTCATTTTGTTTTATGGGCCTGTCCAATCTTTGGCTGAATGGTGAACCTCAGGAGTGACTTCATTACTGAGCTGAAAAGGTGTCTGGGGGGCATACCCTCAGGGTTCCTCCAGTCTCTGTCAGGCCAGCAAGTCTGAAGGCATCAATTCTTCTTCAACCTTCTTTATTCATTGTCCAGCTTTCGCATGCATGTGAGGTGATTGAAAACACCATGGCTTTTGTCAGGCGCAACTTAGTCCTTAAAGTGACATCTTTGCTTTTTAACATTATAAAGAGCGCTTTGCAGCAGATTTGCCCAAGGCAACGCATCATTTGATTTCTTGACTGCTGTTTCCACGGGCATTGACTGTGCATCCCAGTAAAATGAAATCCTACATAAATGGAAAAATATACTGTGCTCATCAATATACACCCTCAACATTGTGAAAATGTCAGTTGTACCCAAAGCAATATACAAATACAATGCAACCCCGATCCAAAAACCAACAGCATAGTTTAACGAGATGGAAAAGCTAATCGTTAACTTTATATGGAAAGGAAAGAGGCCCCGGATATGTAAAGCATTATTGAAAAAGAAGAACAAAGTTGGTCTCAGAACCTACTATAAGAACCTAGTCAAAACAGCCTGATACTGGTACAATAACAGACACATTGACCAATGGTACAGAATTGAGAACCCAGATGTAAATTCATCTACCTACGGCCACCTGATCTTTGACAAGGCCCGAAGTCCATTAAACAGGGGAAAGACAATGTTTTCTGTCTTTTGGTGCTGGCAAAACTGGATGTCCATCTGTAAAAAAAAGAAACAGGACCCATACTAAGACAGGGAACAGAGGGTTGTCCCCCAAATCTGCAAATGAAGTAACAAGAAACTGGCCAGGGCACAGAAACAAAGCCATTCCCCAGAACGATGGGGCAGGGTATCAGAAAATAGCCCTCAAAGTTGTCTTTCAAAAGCAGCTTGCAAGCCTCTTCAATAAATCTTTGCTCGTGTGGAAAATTCTGCGTGCCTTACCTGTACGTTCGTGACCAGTGAGAGGCAAGAATCTTATTCCAGTAACAATTTCTCACACCATACGCAAAACTAATTCAAAATGGACCTAAGACATAATATAAAACCACAAAGTATAATGATCACGGAAGAAAAAAAAGAGTCAACACTAGGGACCCTAATATATCGCATAAACAGAATAAAGAAAATAAAAGAAAAACCGAACCCATTGCGGTCAAGTTGGTTCTGATTCATAGCGACCTATAGGACAGAGTAGAACTGCCCCACAGGGTTTCCAAGGAATGGCTGGTGGTTTTGAACTGCTGACCTTTTGGTTAACAGTCAAGCTCTTAACCACTGTGCCTCCCGAACTCCATAAATAGGATATAAACCATAGCTAATAATATACAAGCACCAGAAGATAAGCTAGATAACTGGGATCTTCAAAAAATTAAACACTTATGCTCATCAAAAGACTTCACCAGAAGAGTAAAAAGAGAACCTGCAGCTGGAGGAAAAAAAAAAATGATTATGACATATCTGACAAAGGTCTAATCTCTGAAATTTATAGGAAAGTCCAACACCTCTATAAAAAAAAAAGACAAATAATCCAATTACAAAATGAACAAAGGACATGAACAGACAATTCACCAAAGGAGATGTTCAGGTGGCTAACAGACACGTGAGGAAATGCTCACAGTTATTAAACATCAAAGAAATGCAAATCAAAACTTTAAGGAAATACCATTTCACCCCAACATTACTGGCACTGATCAAAAAAACAGAAACTGGAGCCCTTATCTACTGCTGGAGGGATTGCAAAATAATACAACCACTTTGGAAAATGATATGGCACTTCCTTAAAAAGCTAGAAATAGAAATACCATAAGGTACAGATATCCAACTCCTAGGAATATATTCTAGAGAAATAAGATCCATCACACAAATAGACATAGCCACATCCATGTTCATTGCATCATTATTCACAATAGCAAAAAGACAGAAACAACCTAAGTGCCCATCATCAGATGAATGGATAAACAATGGTACATACACACAATGGAATACTATGCAACAATAAAGAACAATAATGAATCTGGGAAACATTTCACAACATGGATGAATCTGGAAAGCATTATGCTGAGTAAACTAAGCTAATCACGAAAGGACAAAGACTATATGACGTAGTATTATAAAAACTCATGAAAAGGTTCACACACAAAAAGAAACAATCTTTGGTGGTTATGAGGGGTGGGGTGGGAAAGGAAAAACTCTAAATAGACAATAGATAAGTGGTAACTTTGGTGAAGGGTAAGACAGTACACAATACTGGGAAAGTCAGCACAACTTGAACAGGGCAAAGTCATAGAAACTTCACAGACCAACCCAGAGGTACTAGGCTGAGGGCTGGGGACCATGGTCTTGAGTGAGGGACATCGAGCTTAACTGGTATAACATAGTCTATAAAGAAATTGTTCTACATCCGACTGTGTTGAGTAGCCTCTGGGGTCTTAGAAGTCTGCAAGTGGCCATCTAAGATATATCTACTGATTCCATCGCAGCTAGAACGAAGGAGAATGAAGAAGACCAAAGACGCAGGGGAAAGATTAGTCCAAAGGACTGATGGACCACAGCTACCATAACCTCCACCGGGCTGGGCTCAGAACAACTAGATGGTGCCTGGTTACCACCACCAACTGCTCTCAAAGGGATCACAATAGAGCGTCCCAGACAGAATGGGAGAAAAACTTAGAACAAAATTCAAATTCAGAAAAAAAAAAAAAAGCCCACACTTGCTGGTTTGACAGACATTAGGAAAACTCCAAGAGTATGGTTCCCAGACACCCTTTTAACTCAGTACTGAAATCACTCCTGAGGTTCATGCTTCTCAAAGATTATACAGGTCTACAGGGCAACAATAACATATGAGGAACATGCTTCATAATTCAATTCATGTGTAAGAGACTAATGGGCACGCCAGGCCAAAAACAAAGGCAAGAAGGCAGGGAAGGACAGGAAAACTAGAGGAATGGAAACAAGAAACCCGGGGTGGAGAAGTGGAAAGTGTTGACACATCATGGCATTGGCAATCAGTGTCACAAAACAATTGTGTATAAACTGTTTAGTGAGAAACTAGTTTGCCTTGTAAACTTTCACATAAAACACAATTTTAAAAAAGTGACAAAGTTAAATCTATTTAAAAAAGGAAAAAAAAATGTGAGAAAATGGAAAAGAACATCATACCTTGGGGTTGGAAGATGCACTTTAGTTCTCTCTTTGCTTGCTTCTTTGGCAGATGCAAACAAACTAGGAGATGGGGATATTGGAAGGATGGAACAACGAATTAGACAGCTCATTTGAGCAAGGAGGAGATAGAATAGTCACCTATTACTCCGTGTGTTAACGTTTAATTTATGTGCTTCAAATGTGTTTGGTGCCAATCAGAATTACAAATGGCAGCTCAAGAAGTTAGTTGCTCCTGTGTGCAGAATAAGAGTTGAGAGTCAGAAGTTTGCTATGGGAATAAATCATATTGCTATCACTACAATCTCTACATCATAAAAAAATAGTGCCGACTATATGGTACATATTGAATTGTTGCTGTGTTAACATTATAATGCAACTGGTAAATAGTCTAAAAAATTTTTGTTTCATTTTTAAATAAACATCAAGTGAAATCCAAAGACAGTGAGCTTGTTTTTGTTTTTGTTTCTCTTATCCTCAGGGCTGGGTGACTACGAAAGTGTTCAAGTCTGTTGGTCAAAATGTTGGCAGTTCGAATCCACCAGCTGCTCCTTGGAAACCCTATGGGGCAGTTCTACTCTGTCCTATAGGGTCATTATGAGTCAAATCGACTCAACGGCAATGGGTTTGGTTTTGGTTTTATGTATGGAGAAGGAGTCCCTGGGTGGCACAGATGTTTACGCGTTAGGCTACTAAGCTAAAGGATGATAGCTCAAGCTTGTTCCCAGATGCTTTGGAAGAAAGGCCCGCCGATCTGCTTCTGAGAGGTCACAGACTTGAATACCCTGTGAAGCACAGTTCCGCTCCAAAACACATGGGGTTACCGTGAGTTGGAATCGATTCAACGGCAAATGGTTTTTTGGTTTATGTATGGAAGAACTAAGGCTGAGCCACATGACCTTTTTAAAAAGAGTGAACCGTGGAGTCAGATTGTCATCACAACTTTTATTTATAATATTTATACCTTTTATTTTATGTTTCCTAATCAACTTTTTATATATCTTTAAGTAAGCAATAAGTATTAATAATCAACTTTTTATATATCTTTAAGTAAGCAATAAGTATTAATATCAAGATTCATACTAAGACAGGTATGATAGGATCAGAAAATCACCTTTACTGCTATTAAATTTCCATATCCCCATTCATACCAAATAAGAATGTGAAACAGCAGGACATCAAATTGTTTTTGCTTCCTGTAGCCACACATGTGTAGTTTATGAAAAAGCCTGAATGCTGATAATGCTACATGGAATGTGCAGAAATGAAACTTCTAACATAGTGGTTATAACTAGTGTGCTAGATCTTTAACTATGATCTGCTTATGCTGAGATTGTCTTGGTAAGCAATTTTCTTTTCTTTCTTTCTTTCCAAAGTGGAAACTGACTTTTGTCTATTGTTCCAGCTGTTAGAGTGTGCACATTTCAATTCAAATTTTCCAAAAGCCTTATACATGCTTTCTAATCTAAATTTGACAATGCACGTTAACCAAAAAACCAACACCAAACCCAGTGCCGTCGAGTCGATTCTGACTCATAGCGACCCTATAGGACTTGACTTTGTGCAAGGATTATCAAGTTTACCAAGTTGTATAACAAATGCATTTAATATTTAATTGGTTCACTAATAAATCTTTGACTTTTGATAGGGTAATAACAGCCCTGTAAAAAGCCATTGCTATTCTTTAGCAGGAGAGCTAATCATTTGGTGAAAATTGACATATCCCAGTATATGGACAGTAGACATTCATGGTCTCATTGAAGTAAATCAAGGTTCTGTGTGATCTCCAAGCTAATTAAAGCACAAATTCGTAAAGATGATTGAAACCATTCCCTTAATTAGGAAATGCTCTTTTCCCCCAATGCAAATTTAGTAGTAAGGCATGTAAATAATAACAAAGACAATGAGAAATATAATCGTTTAGAGCATATGCTAACGAGAATGGGATCTCTAGTCCAGCAGGACTGTAGGTGTCCCAAGCAATTTGGTTATTTAAATTTGCTCCTCACATGGGATGCAAGAAGTTTCATAACTTTTACTTGCCCAGATTTTATTAGAACCAACTTGAGCACCACTCTCCTTTCTGGGAGAAAAATCAGTATTTAACTCGGAGAGCTGGCATCCTCCCTTTGACCATCCAGGTAATTCGGGGACTTATATATACAAAATGGATGCTCACTGCATTCCCATTCCTTAGCACTGAATTTGTCAGCCCATGGCTGCTATCCCAGGCTTTCTTACTGAGGCAATATAGCCCTGCTATAGAAACTGGGTCTCTCCCATCTCTCCAATGATGCTGATTTGCACTGTAGTGAAGTCTTACTTTCCTCAGCGTCATCCTAATGGGTTCTTCCGAGAGGATACTTCTAAAAGTGAACCCTCTCTTTCTGAGCTATCTTCAACCCAGACTGACCTCTACCCTAGCCCCTAATGCTCCATTGTCTTCTGTGCCTGCCTCCAATAGTCATTTTTCTCTGAGGTCTCACTCCTCAAGAGATTCTCTGCACAGCAAAATGTGGACCTAATAATATCTACAACCACTGTCCCTCTTACCCAGGGATAACATCCAAGGGTCTGCTTTCTTTCATCCCCTGAAGCACAGAGTTCTTTCTGCTCCCTTCATCCAACAATAAATTGTTCAAAGAGAAGGTAATTCTCTTGATAGTGAGGAGGATCCAGCCACTGAAAAATGTAAAGTCTTATTTACCTTGGAAGCCAAGGTCCTTCTAAGGAGGGGGGGATCCTTTCCCTCCCTCCCATGCCCCTCACTGTCCAAAAATACTAAGAAAACACATTCTTGCAACTGTCTTAAAAAAGCAAACAAACAAACAAAAAGAAATGTCTTGAAGGAAATGCCACACTATATATGGAAGGAGAAGGAAAGAAAAGGAAGGTTTTAAAAAGGAAAAAAGACAATAGTAGTTACCTTTGGAGGTGGTAGTGGTAGTGCTAATACTAATACAGTACTTCGATTTTATAAAAATAAAACATGAAAACACATTTGATCTAGAGCACACTCTCCTAGCTGAGTATCAAAGACTAACAATATTACAGATTTGAATTTATTACCTGATTATAACTTATTATATGGAAATGTGCCAGTTTATTTGTTAATTTAGCTACAGAACTTTGAATTTGTGGCTAAAATGGCCTGATGGTTTTTATGTTAATTATTCTCAGAACCAATCTTATGTGAAATTTAAGAAGAATTTTAAAATTTTGATTCACTACAATTTCCAATTACAATTTTGAGAATAAGGCCAGGGGCTGCCTGCAGAACAGACCATCAATTGCTCATACACAAGTTAAAGTTGAAGCTGAAGAAAATTAAAAGAAGTTCATGAAAATTAAAGTGCAAACTTGAGTATATCTCATTTGAATTTAGAGGCCATTTCAAGAACAAATGTGACACACTGAACACTAATGACCAAAAACCAGGCAAGTTGTGGAATGACATCAAGGACATCATACGTGAAGAAAGCAAAAGATCATTAAAAAGACAGGAAAGAAAGAAAAGACCAAAATGGATGTCAGCAGAGACTCTAAAACTTGCCCTTGAATGTAGAGTATCTAAAGCGAAAGGAAGGAATGATGAAGTAAAAGAGCTGAACAAAGATTTCAAAGGGCTGGTCTAGAAGACAAAGTATTACAACGAAATGTGCAAAGACTTGGAGCTTTGCAAAGGGAAGAACATGCTCTGCATTTCTCAAGCTGAAAGAACTGAAATAAAATTTAAGCCTTGAGTTGCAACATCGAAGGATCCTCTGGGCAAAATATTGAGTGAAGCAGGAAGCATCAAAAGAAGATGGAAGGAATACACAGTCACTGTAACAGAAAGAATTGGTTGAAAGTCAACCATTTCAGGTGGTATCATATGATCAAGAACCAATAGTATCAAAGGAAGAAGTCCAAGCTGCAATGAAGGGATTGGCAAAAAACAAGGCTCCAGGAATTGATGGAACACTAATTGAGATATTTCAACAAACGGATGTAACTCTGAAAGCATTCATTCATCTATGTCAAGAAATTTGGAAGACAGCTACCTGGCCAACTGACTGGAAAATATCCATACTTGTACCCATTCCAAAGAAAAGTGATCCAATAGAATACAGAAATTTTCAAATAATATCATTAATATCACATGCAAGTAAAATTTTGCTGAAGATAATTAAAAAATGGTTGCAGTAGTACATCAACAGGGAACTGCCAGAAATTCAAGCCAGATTCAGAAGAGGACATGAAAGGAGGGATATCACTCTGATGTCAGATGGATCTTGGTGAAAAGCAGAAGATACCATAAAAATGTTTTGTTGACTATGCAAAGGCATTCGACTGTGTGGACCATAATAAATTATAAATTACATTGCAAAGAATGGGAATTAACACTTAACTGCACTCATGAGGAAACTGTACATAGACCAAGAGGCAGCCACAGGAAAAGTATAAGGGGGTACTGTGTGCTTAAAAATCAGGAAATGTGTACATCAGTGTTGCATCATTGCACCATATTCTTTCAATCTATATGCTGAGCAAATAATCCGAGAAGCTGGATATAGAAGAAGAATGGGCATCAGGATTGGAGGAAGACTCATTAACAGCCTGTGATATGCAGATGACACAACCTTGCTTGCTGAAAGTGAAGAGAACTTGAAGTACTTACTGATGAAGAACAAAGATTACAGCCATTGGTATGGATTACACCTCAACATAAAAAACATAAAGAAAACAAAAATCCTCACAACTGGACCAATAAGCAACATTATGATAAACGGAGAAAAAAATGAAGTTGTCAAGGATTTCATTTTACCTGTATTCACAATCAATGCCCATGAAAGCAGCAGTCAGGAAATCAAGTGACACATTGCATTGGAAGAATCTGCTGCAAAAAAGCTCTTTAAAGTATTACAAAGCAAAGATGTCACCTTGAGGATTAAAGTGCACCCAACCCATGGTATTTTCAATCGCCTCACATTCATGTGAAAGCTGGACAATGAATAAGGGAGATGGAAGAAGATTTGATGCCTTTAAATTATGATGTTGGCATAGAATACTGAATATGCCATGGACTGCCAGAAGAATGAACAAATTTGTCTTGGAAAAAGAACAGCCAGAATGCACCTTAGAAGAGAGGATGATGACAGTTGTCTCACGTTCTTTGGAGATGTTATCAAGAGGGATCAGTCCCTGGAGAAGGACATCATTCTCAGTAAAAGTAGAGGGTCATCTAAAGAGAGGAAGACCCTCAATGATGGACTGACACAGTGGCTGCAACAATGGGCTCAGGCACAATAACGATTGTGAGGATGGCGCAGGACTGGGCACTGTTTCTTTCTGCCGTACATAGGGTTGTTGGGAGTCAAAACTGATTCAACATCACCTAACGTCAACAATTTTCAATAGTTTTTCGGAGAGGAATTGTATTACAACAGGCCCTCTTGAAATAAATTAAACTTAGATCTTTAATCATCATGAAAATTAAGCATGGCTCATTAGAACTTTCCTACCTTCCATGTGATCTGGAAGGAGCCCTGGTGGTGCAGTGGTTAAAGCGCTAAGCTGCTAACCAAAAGGTTCGTGGTTCAAACCCACCTGCCTCTCTGGGGGAGAAAGATGTGGCAGTCTGTTTCTATAAAGGTTTACAGCCTTGGAAACCATATGGGGCAGTTCTACTCTGTTCTATAGGGTTGCTATGAGCTGAAATCTACTCAACTGCAATGTATTTGGTTTTGGTTTGGTTTATATGATCTAGGCTTGAAATCAAATAAAAAACACCCAAAACCTTTCTGCCTTTATGCTTACTCTTAGGGAAAGGCTTAGAATTACTCAGCTTTATCTGACAACTATAGATTTTACTTATTTCTTTATTATTCATACTTTTCAAGTCACATGTAATACCATTTCACCTTAACATCAGTACCATGTCAAGAAAATCAGAACGCATAGGTTCAATGGGATTATATAAAATATGTGTGTGTGTGTGCATGCATACATATACATGTCTGTGTATTACGTGCTAATGTTCTTATAATATGGCCAGAGGTTGAATTTTCTTTTTATTTTATAGATTAAAACATAGAAAGTTTAAGTGACATGATTTTTCAAGGCCCCTGAGAAAGCCAGAAGAGTCACTAGTCATTGAAAGTCTAATTTTGATTCTTTTTTCCAATTCTGCATCAGTGGTGGGGCAATTATAGGCATATAAAATAAATTATGTTTTAGTTTATATTCTGTCCTACCCGTAGCATTTCTCCTTCCTTTTTTTTGGTCTTGATTGTACCTTCTTGTTTGTCACATATTTCTGGATGCTCTCTATAAGGAGATTCCTGAAAACAAAGTGGGATTATGTAACACTTAATAACAGTGCTAAATCTTGAAAGAAAAGGAAATCTTTGAGATTACTTGTATGAGATCCAACTTATGTGCCTTCTCATATTCTTCTGGCTTCACCTTCTCTCTTGGGTCTTCGGGTGCTTACTCACAGAGATGCTTGGTTGCTACCACCTGCTATCGGTGTCCGATAAAACTATTGCTGTCTTATCTCATAGCACAAGATATTTTTTCCTCTCCTAGGTTGAAGGCAAGATTCCAGCATGGCTTCCACCATGCCCATCATAGTACCTGTATCTAACTTAACCATGCCTACAGAGATTTTGATCCTTCCGCTCTTTCTGAACTCAGAGAAAGCACCACGCTCTAACTTTGGATTTTTCAGCAGCTTCCGGAAGGGGCCAGGTGATGCAACCCAGAGGTTAACCCAGAAAGTTAATGCCCCATGGGGACATTTTTGAGAACTGATTGGCAGGAGACAGGAGAGTTGGCTCATGATTTCTTCTTATTTCCTATGATCAACATTATTATTCCCTGGGAGTGTCTTAAAAATGCAAATTCCCTGGTCATACACTAATTTTACCAAATCAGATTCTCTGTGTTCCTCAACCTTCACAGTGATTCTGATGAACACTTAAAAGTGAGAACCACTGCTCTAGTGAAACATAAAGGCATCAAAGGATGGGAATAAATCTCATAAGACTACAACATTGTGGCATTTTTATTCATGCCAAGATAGCCCCTCTAAAGTAAAGGACAAGATATTGTGTTTTGTACTGTTAAGTAAGAGGCACAGTGCTTGAAGGGGCTCTTAGGATTATTGATTTAGTAAATACCAACTTGGAAATACTTTTAAGATCCATTAGGTAACTCTGTTGGTTCCAGTTCTGATTTGGACCCATGGCAAGAGAGAGCTCTGCAGTACGTCAAGGTTGCAAGGCAGGCTTTCTTACCCATTGGGTTGTATTATCCAAAAGCATCAGTAGTGTTGGAATTATCTGTGGTGGATAAATTGATGATGTTGTGTGGAGTCTCCAGCAACCTCCAAGAAAAATCATACCCTGGAGTAGGGTCATGCCTTCCATAGCAGGAACTAAATTTCCATTTGAAAAAACAGATCCTTGTAGGGTATTGACCTTAAAAGAGACTCAAGAACTGACTTGGAATGCCAAATAATTATGAAGCCTGAGATGGTCATCATGTTGTTGTCGTTAGTCACTAATGAGATAGCTCAGTCTCAAGGCAACCTTGTATATAACGGAATAAAATGTTGCCTGGTCCTGTGCCATCTTCATGATCTCTGATATTTGGCATCTTCCATGTGGGAGATCCATTTCAATTCCCAGCCAATGCACTTCACGAGCAGCCGCCTCCTTTCTGTCAGTGGTGGATTGCATGTTGCTATTATGTTGAATGGGTTTAAGGGGAGCTTCCAGATGAAGGCAGACTAGGAAGAAATGCCTGGATATCTACTTCCAAAAGTCAGCCAGTGAAAACCCTATGGTCTGATCCTATTGTGCATGAGGTCACCCTGAGGCAGTAGCCAACTTGATGGCAGTTAACAACAACAACATGTTCACATACAACATTCTTATTTTTAAGTAGATGTTTCAAAATAAGAGAATTTAAGGTGGAGAAATTTTACGGTCACTTTTATTTTGTAAATTGGGGATAATTTCTTAAAGATTATGTCTCTGATACACGTGCTTGCATAATTCCTAAACAGCAGGTCATATTTAGAACATCTCTGTTGCAAGGTTAAGCATGAAACAGAGACTGTAATTATCTGCAGTAGTACTGAAAAAATAAAGAAGGCAACCAGATATGAAGATTCATGGAGTTTGTTCTTGTTTTGTCTTTTTTACCCTGGAGTAATATTGATTTGGTAAGCACTGTTTACAACTCTTTTCGAGAGATAGTTTCCCAATTTTAATGCAATTTTGAAGAGATTTTTTCTTCTTTTAAATATGTGCCAAGCCTGTAATTCCAAAGCCAAATGAGCTATACCAGCATATTGTACTTTATTGCTGATAAAGAAAAAATAACGCATAAAGATCATCTGAGATAACGTCATTGAGAAAATTATAATAAAATGAAGCACTTCACTAAATACAGTGCTTTATTTTAAGCAGAGACATATACAGAATGCTCTAGAGTGTGCTGCCTGCTAACAAATACTTCTGTGCTCATGGAAAGGTTCTGTTGTCTTTATCCTCCAATATGCTAACTTATTGGCTGTTGAACCCTTGATAGGTAGCTATTGCAACTGGGGAACTAAATTTTTTTAATTTAGTTTAATTTTAATTGCTACATATTTTTTATAGATTATAGCTGTAGAGAAATAGAAACTTGACACCTAAGTGAAGAGAAGAAACATGCTAAGTTCTCTTCACGAAGCACTTCGTTTAAGGACTGAGGGAAATGTTTAAGTGTCTTACAACATGTTCAAAGATCTGAGAAAAAAAATAAAATTAGTGGAGAGGGTAGTATAAGTCAAACACATTGATCAAAAAGTGAGCATTTTTTCATCTATTAAGCCCTATGGGATAATAGGAACATTTTACAGGAGGGTTATTAGTCTAAGAGCTAAAAGAGAATATTAAAATTTAGAAGATATGGAATACTACTGTTAACACAATTGCATTTATTTGGGGATAAATAGTTTTTAGTGCACCATGATGTGCTGAATCTCATTTTGTTTTGAGCCTGTTAGGGGAATATGATTATATGATAGCATAAATGTACCCAAATTTACAAGTTTATTTACAAATTTATAGACTTTGAGAAGGTATCGCCTTTGCCTCATGTCCTTGAAGACTTTAAAGAGGGTTTTTTTACTTAAATCTTACTAGAAATCAGGATCTTTCTTTAGGTGAAGTCTCCTGAGTTTCACTATATGAAGGCCTTCATACTATGTAGTGATGAGGATTGCAAAAGAATGAGAAGATCAGGAGCACTAGTTCCAGGAAGTATTTGCAATCTAAGTGGGAAGACAAAATATACACGTGCAAATGTTTGATGAGCTCCTAATAAACAGCACAAAAAATGGAAAAGTGGTAACAAAAGCGCTGCTGGGCAGAGTATCTGGTAGTGCTCAGAAGCTGTAGCAGTAGAAGACACAGACCCAGGGCACCAGAAGAAAGAAATGGATGTAACTGTGATGCTTCAAATGCACATATCCTTCTGTCTGAATACAGATTTCTATGAAACATCCTAACCCAAAACCCACTGCTGTCGAGTCCATTCTGACTCATAGCATCCTACTTTCCATAATTCATCTTTTTCTATCTTTTACCTATGTTCAAAATGATGAGGTCTTGTTTAGAGCTGATAAGAACTGGAGGGAGAAGTACAAAGGGTTGTTATTGTTTCTTTATGGCTTTGTGTTGCTTTCCCACTTTTTAAGCACTGACAGTCAAGGACATGTTGTGGCTGTACTTCCTTTCAATGAGTCTTCTGCATGACAACCATTGTCACAGAAAGTTTGCCTCAGACCTGAACTTAAAAAACATATTACTGTCGTTGTTGTTGTTAAAACCAAAAACCAAATCCAGTGGTGTTGTTGTTAGGTGCTGTCAAGTCATTCCGACTCATACACTGCCCAGTCCTGTGCCATCCTCACAATCGTTGTTATGCTTGAGTCCATTGTTGCAGCCACTGTGTCAATCCATCCCGTCAAGGGCCGTCCTCTTTTTCACTATTAGTGTTAGGTTGGGCCATTTGAAATTGCCAACATTTGATTATTTTTATCTATGAAAATGGCAGCTTCAAATGATTCAACCTGTAGTATGAGTATGTGCAATCTGAAGAACCCTTACTTTTATAATAATTATAAAAATAAAGTTAATTTATAGATCATTGTTTTAAATAGTATATTGAAACTCAAACAGTTCAGTTTTATTTTTATATACCATATATAGTCTAAACTGAAGTTTTCGTTTGCATCAGTTAATTACTGAAAGGGAAAATATTCAAGCATGTTCTCAATTTCTTTTCTAAGTCCTACTTACATTTGTTTTATAGTTTAATACTGTGTTTTGTTCTGCTGTACGTAGGGTTGCTTTGAGTCCGAACCAACTCAACAGCACCTAACAACAACAACGTTAATATGGAAAGATTTTCAGGATATATTATTAAGTGACAAAAGCAAGGCACAAAGCAGTGTATGGTTTGGTAGTTTTTGTGAAAGAAGTAAGAATATAAATATCTCTATATAAACACTAACAAGATAAGTAAGAAACAAAAATGGTAAAAAGGATGATACGTATGGAGCAAGACTCATCTACATATACTTTTTTATATTATTTTGAATTTTGAACCACATGGTTGCACTGAACCAGTTGCTTTCAATTCCAACTCATAGCGACGCTATAGGAGTCTTGGTGGTTCAGTGGTTAAGTGCTCAGCTGCTAATGAAAGGTTGGTGATTCAAACCCACCAGCCATTGGACGAGAGAAAGATGTGGCAGTCTGCTTCCATGGAAATTACAGCCTTGGAAACCTTATGGGGCAATTCTGCTCTGTCCTATAGGATCACTGTGAGTGGCTGCAATACATATTCAAAATAAAAATTAAATCAAGTGCTAAAAAAGATATAGATGGACACCAGTTTGCCATTTTATTGCTTTCAATATAAGACTACAGCTGTTACAAAGATGCCTGATTGTAATCAGAGAGGCAATTTAGGAAAGGGATTCTCACAAAATGTTAGGCAAGAGATTCCTAGTATTTAGTGTAGTGCTTCTCAAATTTTATTGGGCACAAAATCACTCAGGTGCTTTGATAAAATCATCCTATTTTGTCGGGGCCTAACCCAGATTGTAATTAGTGAGTCTGAAGTGGGGTTCCAGAATACGCACGGTGGCAAGCACCCTAGGTAATTTTCATGCAGAACTTTGAACAACATTGGTTTAACGCCAGGGTATCTAACAATTTAAATTTTGTGCCATTACAACATTATGGGATTCTCAAAAATAGTAAGCAAATCATTGCTCTAGTGTCTGAGAATAGTAGTTTCCTAATAGGAAGAGACTTCTGTTTTTCAAGTTTGATATGATTTTATTGTATTTGTGAACTAATTTAAAAAGTTAATATTTGAAAGCCCAAATATTTCTGTATTTGCATTAACTGGTCTATTATATAGTAAACCATAAGAAGATAGTAAAGAACACTGTAGGTTTATCACTCAGATAAAAAGGAAAGACTCCACACTAGTTACAGAATAAATTTTGACCTTTTAAAGTGGAGTTTTTTTAGTGGGTATTGTTAATCTTTGTATCTGCACATCTTCTGAGCCTTCTTTCTGTGTTGAGCAAATTCTCCACTGGATTAGTTTTGTTGAGATGCGGAGAACTACCTTTCAATACCAAAGCTGGATGCTCTCTTTTCCAACCCTCATTGGCAAATGCAACCAGAGTTCCCTCAGATTCAGGGACACAAACATGAGCAGCTGCATTCGTGCTTGCAGTCCAAACCTGGTTCTTTGGACCTGCAAGAGGCAGTATGAGCGACCCAATTTTTTTTGAGATAGACACTACTTTTTAGCGTGGCTTTAGGCTTACAGAAAGATTGTTCTGAAAGTACAAAGAATTCCCACATACCTCCTCTCCCTGCACATCATTTCTCCTATTATTAACTTCTTGCCTTCCCATGGCACATTTGTTACCATTGATGAGCTAATATTAATACATTATGATTAACTAAAATCCATAGTTTATACTAGAGTTTAATCTTTGCGTTATATAGTCCTAATGGTTTTTAAAATGCTTAATGTCATGTGTCCACCGTTATGATACCATACAAAATAGTTACACTGTCCTAAAAATGTCCCTTAGGCCACCTATTTATCCTCTCTCTCCCCGAGATCTCCTAGCAACAACACATCTTTTCACTGTCTCCATAGTTTCGCTAAGGAGCAAACAGTTAAGCAATCAGCTGCTAGCTGAAAGGTTGGCAATTCGAACCAGCCCAGAGGTGCCTTGGAAGACAGGCCTGGCAATCTGCTTCCAAAAGGCAACAGATTTTAAAACTCTATGGAGGACTTTTACTTTATACACATGAGGTCACCATGAGTTGGAGTCAACTCAACCACAACTAACGACAACAATAAATAGTTTTCCTTTCTCAAAATATTATATAATCGGAATCATATGTAGCTTTTTCAGACAGATTTTTTCACTTCTTTCACTTAGCAGTATGGATTTAAGGTTCCTCCATGTCTTTTCATGACTTCATAGCTCATTTCTTTTTATCGCTGAAGAATACTCCTTTATACGGATGTACCATGGTTTGTTTATCCACTCACCTATTGAAGGGTATCTTGGTGGCTTCCAGTTTTGGCAATTATGAATAAAGCTGCTATAAACATTTGTGTGGAGGTTTTTATGAAGGCATATATTTTCATCTCATTTCCTAGATAAATACCTGGTAGCACAAATGCTGGGCTAACTGTAAGAAACTGTCACTCTTTTCAAAAGTGACTGTACCATTTTGCATCACCACTAGCAATAAATGAGAATTCCTGTTACCCCACACCGTGGCCTGCATGTAAGGTTGTCAGTAACTTGGGCGTTAGTCACTCTAATAAGGAAGAGGACTTGAAGCGCTTACTGATGAAGATCAAAGACCACAGCCTTCAGTATGGATTACACCTCAACATAAAGAAAACAAAAATCCTCATAACTGGACCAATAAGCAACATCATGATACCCAGGGAAAAGATTGAAGTTGTCAAGGATTTCATTTTACTTGGATCCACAATCAACATCCATGGAAGCAGCAGTCAAGAAATCAAACGACATGTTGCATTGGGCAAATGTGCTGCAAAACACCTCTTTAAAGTGTTGAAAAGCAAATAATATGTCACCTTGAAGACTAAGGTATGCCTGACCCAAGCCATGATGTTTCCAATTGCTTCTTATGCATGCAAAAGCTGGATGATGAATAGGGAAGACCCAAGAAGAACTGACGCCTTTGAGTTATGGTGTTGGTGCAGAATATCGAATATACCGTGGACTGCCAGAAGAACAAACTAGTGTGTTTTGGAAGAAGTACAACCAGAATGCTCCTTAGAAGCAAGGATGACGAGACTACCTCTCACGTACTTTGGACATGTTATCAGGAGGGACTAGCCTCTGTAGAAGGACATCATGCTTGGTAGCGGGTAATCGAAAAAAAAAGGAAGACCCTCGAAGAGGCGGATTGACACAGAAGCTGCAACACTGAGTTTACGCATAACAATTGGGAGGATGGTGTAGGACCGAACAATGTTTAGTTCTGTTGTACACAGGGTTGCTGTGAGTCAGAACCGACTCAATGGCACCTAACAACAACGACAGCAATAGGTGTGGTACGTTTAATGATTTTGGCTGCTAGCCAAAAAAAATGGCTATTTGAATTCACCCAGAGGTGCCTTGGAAGAAAGTCCTGGTGATTTACTTCCAAAAGATCACAGCCATGGAAAACCCTAAGGAGAATTGTTCTATTCTAAAACGCATGTGGTTGCCATGGGCCAGAATCAACTCAAGGACCCAAATACCAAAACAAACCCAGTGCCGTCGAGTCGGTCCCGACTCATAGCGACCCTGTAGGGCAGAGTAGAACTGCCCTATAGAGTTTCCAAGGAGTGCCTGGTGGATTCAAACTGCCAACCCTCTGGTTAGCAGCCGTAGCACTTAACCACTACACCACCAGAGTTTCCAACTCAAGGACAGCTGTTCTTTTTCTTTTTTAAGTAGACATATAGTGGTATCTCATTGTTTTAATCTGAAATTCCTTAATGACATATGATGCTGAGCATTTTTTTCACGTGCTTATTTGCCATCTGTGTATTGTCTTTGGTGAGGTTTCTGTTCATATCTTTGTATTGGATACAAGTCCTTTATTAGATAGGTGTTTTTCAAATATTTTCTCCTAGCCTGGGGCTTGTCTTTTTATTTTCTTAGTAGTGTTCTTCACAAAGCCTAAGTTTTTAACTTTAATGAAGTCTAACTTATCAATTATTTTTCCTTTATGAATCATGCTTTTGGTGTTTTATCTAAGAAGTCATTGCCAAACTCAAAGTCACCTAGATTTTCTCCTATGTTATTTTCTAGGAGTTGTATAGTTTTGTGTCTTACTTTCAGGTCTGTGATCCATTTTGAGTTAATTTTTGGAAAGAAGATGTAAGCTCTGTATCTAGGTTCATTTTGTTTAATTTTCATATGTGTTCCTGCACCTTGTGTTGAAAAAGACTATCCTTTCTCCATTTAATTGCCTTTGCCTCTTTGTCAAAGATCAGTTGACTATATTTGTGTGGTCCTATTTCTGGGCTCTCAATTCTTTTCCATCGATCTCTTTTTTCTTCGCCAATACCACACAGTCCTGATCACGGTAGCTTTATAGTAAGCACTGAAGTTGGGTAGTCAGTCTTCCAACTCTGTCCTTCAGTATTGTGTTCTATTCTCAGCCTTTTGCCATTCCATAAAAACTTTATAATCAGCTTATCAGTATCCACAAAATAACTTTCTGGGATTTAGATCAGGATTTTGTTGAATCTATAGATCAAGTTGGGAAGAACTAAAATCTTAATAATATTGTCTTCCTATCCATGAAAATGTAATATCTCTCCATTTATTTAGATCTTCATTAGTTTCTTTCATTAGCGTTTTGTAGTTTTGCTCGTATAGATCTTGTACACATTTTGTTAGATTTATACCTAAGGATTTAGTTTAATTTTTTGGTGCTAATGTAAATGGTATGTTTTTAATTTCAAATTCCAATTGTTCGTTGCTGGTATATAGGAAAGCAGTTGACTTTTGTATTAGTTCCAGAAGGGTTTGTTTATTTTGTTTTTTAATTCTCTGGAATTTCCTACATAGAAAATCATGTCATCCAAGAACAAAGAGAGTTTTATTTCTTCCTTCACCATGTGTATAATTACCTTATCTAGGACTTCATATGATATCAAACAGCAGCGGTGAGAAGGAATGTTCTTGTTTTGTTCCCCTGATCTTAGCAGGAAAGCATCCAGTTTCTCACTGTTAAGTGTGATGTTAGCTGTAGGTTTCTTGTAGAAGTTGTTTATCAAATTGAGGAAGTTCTTCTTTAATCCTAGGTTGCTCAGAGATTTTACC
Organism: Loxodonta africana; assembly: GCF_030014295.1. Taxonomy (NCBI): domain Eukaryota; kingdom Metazoa; phylum Chordata; class Mammalia; order Proboscidea; family Elephantidae; genus Loxodonta; species Loxodonta africana. The sequence goes on along the minus strand of NC_087345.1, from coordinate 77,601,699 downwards.
ATGAATTTGTGTTGGATTTGTCAAATGCTTTTTTTGCATCTATTAATATTCTCGACAGCAGTGTTTTTTTTTTTTTTATTAATATGATCATACGATTTTTCTTCTTTAGTTTGATGATATGATGAATTATTTTAATTAAGTTTCAAATGTCGAACCAACCTTCCATACATGAAATAAATCCCACTTGGTTGTGATGTATAATTCTTTTTATACATTGTTGCATTCAATTTGCTAATTGAGGATTTTTTAAATCTATTATGTTCATGAGAGACATTGGTCTATAATTTTGTCTCCCTACTAATGTCATCGTCTTGTTTTTGTATCAGTGTGCTGCTGGCCTTAAATGAGTTGGGAAGTGTTCCCTTATCTTCTATTTTTGGAAGATTTTAAGAAGGATTGGTGTTAAAATTTTCTTTAAACGTTTGGGAGAATTCACCAGTGAAATCAGCTGAGCCTGGTGCTTTATTTTTTGGAAGGTTATTAACAGTTTATTCGATTTTTAAAATAGATATAGGCCTAGTCATATTATCTACTTCTCCTTGTGTGAGTTCTGGTAGGATGTGTCTTTAAAGGAATTGATCCATTTCATCTAAGTTATCATATTTGTGAACGTAGAGTTGTTCATAGTATTCCTTCACTATCCTTTGGAAAGCCTGGTGGTATAGTGGTTAAGTGCTACGGCTGCTAACCAAAGGGTTGGCAGTTCAAATCCACCAGGCGCTCCATGGAAACTCTGTGGGGCAGTTTTACTCTGTCCTTCAGGGTTGCTATGAGTTGGAATCGACTTGATGGCACTGGGTTTTTTTTTGGTATATCCTTTGTGAGGGTCCCTCTTTCATTTCTAATATTAGCAATTTGTGTCTTATGTCTTTTTTTCTTGGTTAGTGTGGCTAGAGGTTTATTAATTTTATGAATCTTTTTGAATAACCAGCTTTTTGTTTCCGTGATTTTCCCTTCTGATTTCTTATTTTCAATTTCATCTATTTTTTTTTTTTTTTTGCTCTGATTTTAATTATTTCTTTTCTTCTGTTTGCTTTGGTTTTATTTTGTTCTTTTCTTCTGAGTTTCCTGAGGAGGAAGCTTAGATTGTTGACTTTAGATCTCTCTTCTTTTCTAATGTATTCATTCAATGCTGTACATTTCTAAGTTCTGTTTTCACTGCATCCTACAAATTTTAAAAAGTTGTGTATTCATGTTCATGTGGTTCAAAATATATTTCAATTTCTCTTGAGAATTCTTTGATTCATGTGTTATTTGAAAGTGTGTTCAATCTCCAAATATTTTTGGGATTATCTTGCTATTTTTCTGTTGTTGCTTTCTAGTTTAATTTCATTATGATCTGAAAGCATACTTTATATGACTTCTGTCCTTTGAAATATGTTAAGGTGTGTTTTATGGCCCAGAATGTGGTCTATCTTGCTAAATGTTCCATGTGAGCTTGAGAGGAATGGACTGATGGTACTGTTCTGTTAATTATATCCTTACTGACTTTCTGTCTGCTGAGTCTGTCAATTACTGATAGAAGAGTGCTGAAGTCTCCCACAATAATACTGGATTTTTCTATTTCTCCATGAACTTTTATCAGTTTTTGGGTTGTGTATTTTGATGCTCTGTTGTTACGTGCATGCTCAATAAAGACTTTTATGTCTTCTTAGGAAATTGATCTCTTTATTATTATATAAAGTTCCTCTATGTTCTTAATAATTTTCCTTGCTCTGAAATCTGCTTTGTTTGAAATTAATATAGCTACTTTAGCTTTCTTTTAGTTAGTATTAACATGGTATTTCTTTCTCCATTCCTTTACTTTTAATCTATATGTGTTATTATGTTTAAAGTAAGATTCTTACAGACAACACATGGTTGAGTCTTGCTTAGTTTGTTTTCTGTTTGTTTAAATCCACTGATAGTCTCTGTCTTTTTAATTATTATATTTAGACCATTCACAATAAAGTTATTATTGGTATAGTTGAACAAAGATCTCCCATATTTGTAACTGTTCTCTATTCATTGCCCTTTTTCTTTGCTCCTTTTTTGTCTTCCCTTCTTTTTTTGCCTTCTGTGGTTTTAATCAGGCAGCCTGTATGATTCCATTTTCTCTCCTCTTAGCATATCAAACCGTATTAAAAAAAATTTAATGGTTCTCTTAGAGTTTACAATATACATTTACAACTAATCTAAGTTCACAGTTCTAGGATATTCCCTTATGTATGTATGTATGTATGTATTTCATATTTTTTCCCTTTGCTTTTAAGTTTGTAAATTTTCTACTGATATATCTTCAAGAGCATTGATTCTTTTCTCAGCTGTATTCAATCTACTAATGATCCCATCAAAGGCATTCTTCATTTCTGTTACAAGTTTTTTTGTTTTTTTTTTCATTTCATGCATTTCCATTTATGTATTTCTTAGAATTTTTCTTTGCTTAGATTGCCCATCTGTTCTTGCATATCGTTCACTTTTTCCAAAATAGTCCTTAGTATATTAGTTATGGTTGTTTTAAAATTTTAGTACGATAATGCTAAGACTAGTGTTTATTCTGCTAATTCTGGTGTTTATCCTGTCTCTTCAGACTGTGTTTTTATTTTTTTTTTATTTATTTTTTGCTTTTTAGTGTGCCTCATGATTTTTTGTTGAAAGCCAGACATGATGTATTAGGTAAAAGCAATTGAGCATTTTTCAGCTGTAAAGTCCTGTGCAGATTGAAATGGTGGTAAGATGTGGAGACAAGGAAAGCATTCTACAGTCCTATGATTAGGTCTCAGTCTTTTAGTTAGCCTGTGCCTCTGAGATGTGAGCTTCACAAATGCTTCTTAGCTTTGCCATTCCTTAGGTAAAAGCAGGAAGACTAGAGCAGACTGGACTTACACACTTCTTTTCTTCCATGTCCATTGTTAGAGGGAGCTGGAGATGGGTATTTTTCCACCCCCACATGAAAGGCCAGAAGGAGACTACAGTTTGGCAATTCTTCCTCCCCCATGTAGAAGGCTACATGCAGCTAAAAAAGAAAGAAAGAAAGAAACCCATTGTCATCGAGTTGAATCCGACTCAAAGCAACCCTATAGGACAGAGTAGAACTGCCCTACGGGGTTTCCAAGGAGCAGCTGGTGGATTCAAATTGCAGAGCTCTTGGTCAGCAGCCAAGCTGGATATTTCCCCTCCTCCAAGTTGATTAAGAGGAGCCCTGGTGGTGCAATGTGCAATGGCTAAGTGCTCCACTGCTAGCCAAAAGGTGGGTGGTTCAAACCCATCAGCTGTTCCATAGGAAAAAAGACTTGGTGATCTGTTCTCATAAAGCTTATAGCCTAGGAAACCCTATGCAGCTGTTATACACTGTCACATATGGTCATCATGAGTTGGAATAGAATCAACAGCACACAACAACAAGCTGATTAAGCTTTAACAAATCTCACATTGGCTAGACACTGGCAAACTAGTTTCCATTGTGGGCAGGCTATTGTCAAGGACAGCAGAGCACTATTTCACAATGGTTACTTTTCCTCTCCCTCTGTTGGAAGCATAAGGAATTTTTATCTGAGCTTCATGGTACAAACCTGGTGAGGCTTCTGAAGGTGAAATTCAGGAAAGTGTGGGTACCCCTGCCCAAGGCTGGGTCTACGGGAAATCTCTCAATATCCTGTACACTCAATCTCCAGCAATTAGTCAAACCTCTTTAAAGCATTACTGCCAGATGCTGAGGCTGGCTGCAACAGCAGCAGCAGGGGCAATCTATTTCCAACGAAATAGTGATTCTCTGAATTAGTCTCAGGAAAGCAGTAGATTTTCTGACCTGAATTTTCTGATGGATCTAAGAAGAGTTGTTGACTTTTAGGTTTTCACTTTTTTCTTGTTGTGAGGATGACAAGGATGACTCAAAACTCCTTACATTTCAGACCAAAAAGACAGAAGTGATGCAATATCTTTTTAAAATACTCCTTTTTTTCTGCTTGAATAAACCAGAAATGAGTTTGTTTTTTACATCTAAGAACCGTGATTAATACATATGAGTTAGGCTTAAAAATTCAGTTGAAATATGACATAAAAGAAGTATGGCTTAAGAGCAGTTCATACAAAGAAAACTCAAATAGGTGTGTTGTTGTTCTTGTTGATCTGCTGTTGACTTATAGAGGCTCCTGGTGACCCTATGTACAACAGAAGAAATCACTGCTCAGTCCTGCATCATCCTCACTATTGTTACTATGTTTGAGCCCATTGCTGCAGCTAATGTGTCAATCCATCTCATTGAGGGTCTTCCTCTTTTTCACTGACCCTATATATTTTTTTTTATACTTTACCAAGCATGATGTCCTACTCCAGGAACTGGTCTCTTGTGATAACATGTACAAAATACATGAGATGAAGTCTCATCATCCTCACTTCTAAGGGGTGTTCTGGCTGTACAGCTTCCAAAAGAGATTTGTTGGTTCTTCTGGCAGCCCATGGTATATTTAATATTACTCACTAACACCATAATTCAAAGGCATCAGTTCTTCTTATTCATCATACAGCTTTTGTATGCATATGAGGCAATTGAAAATATCATAGCTTCGTTCAGGCCCACCTTACTCCTCAAGGTGGCATGTCTGCTTTTTAACACTTTAAAGAAGTCTTTTGCAGTGGATTTATACAATGCAATATATCCTTTGATTTCTTGACTGCTGCTTCTATGGATGTTGATTGTGGATCCAAGTAAAACGATATCTTTGACAACTTCAATATTTTCCCCATTTGTCATGATGTTATTTATTTATCTAGTTGTGAGGATTTTTGCTTTCTTTATGTTAAGGTGTAATCTATACTAAAGGCTGTAGTCTTTGATCTTCATCACTAAGTGCCTCAAGTCCTGTTCATCTTCAGCAAACAAGGTAGTGTCCTCTGCATATTGCAGGTTGTTAATGAAACTTCCTCCAATCCTGATGCCCCATTCTCCTTCATATAATCCAGCTTCTCAGATTATTTTGCTCAGGATACAGATTAAATAAGTATGGTAAAGGGATACAACCTTGATGCACATCTTTTCTGATTTTAAATTATGCAATAGCCTCTTCTTCTGTTTAAACACCTGCTTTTTGGTCTATGTACAGGTTCTGCATGAGCACAATTCAGTGTTCTAGAATTCCCAGTCTTTGCAATGTTGACATAATTTGTTATGAGCCACAGAGTGAAATGAGTGTACACAGTCAATAAAACACAGACAAACATCTTCCTGGTAGTCTCTGCTTTTAGCCAAGATCCATCTGACATCAGAGATGGTACCTCTTTTTCCATGTTCTCCTTTGAATCTGGCTTGAATTTTTGGCAGTTCCCTGTTGATGTACTGTTGCAACCATTTTTAATTACCTTCAGCATAATTTTACTAGCATGCAATTTTTATGATATTGTTTGATAATTTCCACATTCTGTTGGGTCATTTTTCTTTGGAACAGACAAATATATGGATTTCTTCCCATTGGTTGGCCAGTTAGCTTTCTTCCAAATTTTTTGGCATGGATGAGTGAGTACTTCCAGTGTTGCCATCTGTTTTTTGAAACATCTCAGTTGGTGTTCCATAAATTCCTAGAGCCTCATTTTTTTGCCAATGCTTTTAGGGCAACTTGAACTTCTTCTTTCAGTACCACTGATTTTAATCATATGCTACCTAATGAAATGGTTGAATGTTGGCCAACTTTTTTGGTACATGACTCTGTGTATTCCTTCTATGTTCTTTTGATCCTTCCTGCATAGTTCAAATTTTTTTCCTATAGAGTCCTTCAATTCTGCAACTCGAGGCTTCAAACTTTTCTTCGGTTCTCTCAAGCAATGCTGTGCATGTTCTTTTCTTTTGATTTTCTAATTCCAGGTCTTTGCACATTTCATTATAATACTTTATTTTGTATTCTTCAGCCACCCTTTGAAATCTTCTGTTCAGCTCTTTTACTTCATCATTTCTTCCTTTTGATTAAACTACCTTAATTTTAACAGTTAAGTTTCAGAGTCTCTTCTGACATTCATTTTGGTCTTTTCTTTCTTTTTTTTTTTTCCTGTCTTTTTAATGATCTTTTGCTTTCTTCATATGTGATGTCATTCCACAACTCATCTGGTCTTTGGTCATTAGTGTTCAATGTGTGGAATCTGCTCTAGAGATGGTCTCTAAATTCAGGTTTAATATACTTAAGGTCATACTTGCCTCTTGTGGACTTGTTTTAATTTTCTTCAGCTTCAACTTGAACTTACATGTAAGCAATTGATGGTCTGTTCTGTAGTTGGGCCTTTGCCTTGTTCTGACTGATGATACTGACCTTTTTCACTATCTCTTTCCATAGATATAATCAATTCAGTTACTGTGTATTCCTTCTGGCGAAGTTCATGTATATAAACTAAAAAAATTTTTTTTTTTTATAAATGTATATAGTCACCATTTATGTTGTTGAAAAAGATATTTTCAATGAATAAGTTTTTGGTCTTGAAAAATTCTGTTATGCGACCTCCCATGTCATTTGTATCACCAAGGCCATATTTTCCAACTATTGATCCTTCTTTATTTCCAACTTTCTCATTGTAATCACCAGTAATTATCAATACATCTCCATTACATGTTTGATCAATTTCAGACTGCAGAGTTTGGCAAAATTCTTCATTTCCTTTGTCTTTGGTATTGGTTGGTATGTAAATTTAAATAATAGTCGTTTTGACTGGTTTTCCTTGTAGGTGTATAAATGTTATCCTATCATTAACAGCACTGTATTTCATGATAGATCTTAAAATGTTCTTTTTGATGATAAATGCAACATCATTCCTCTTCAATTTCTTATTCTCAGCACAGTAGGCCATATGATTTTCCTATTCAAAATGGCTACTACCAGTCTGTTTCAGCTCACACGTGCTTAGGATTTCAACCTACAAGCATTCCATTTCATTTTTACAACTTCTAATTTTCCTTGATTCAGACATTGTACATTCTTCATTCCAATTATTAATGGATTTTTGAAGCTGTTTCTGCTTATTTTGAGTCATGTCACATCAGCAAATGAATATACTGAAATCTTAACTCTATTGACATCATTAAGGTTGACCCTACTTTGAGAAGACAGCTCTTCAGTTGTAAATTGAGTGCCGTCCAAAAAGAGGGGCTCATTTTCTAGCACTGTATCAGGCAATATTCTGCTGGTATCTACAAGGTTTTCATTGACCAATTTGTTTCAGAAATAGATCCCCAGGTCCTTCTTTCCAGTCTGTCTTAGCCTGGACCCTCTGGTGAAAGCACTCATCTGTGAGTTTGTTGTACTGTGGTGGCTTGCATGTTGCTGTTATGCTGAAAGCTGTACACTAGTATTTCAAATACCAGCAGGACCACCCAGGCAATCAAGACTTGTTGATAATTCCTGGTGATTGGAATGCGAAAGTTGGAAATGAAGAAGGATCACTAACTGGAAAATACTGCCTCAGTGATAGAAATGGTGCTGGCAATCACATAATAAAACTTTGTAAGACCAATGAATTTTCATGGCAAATACCTTTTTTCAACAACATAAATGGTGACTATACATATTGACCTCACCAGGTGGAATACACAGGAATCAAATCAACTACGTCTGTGGAAAGAGACGATGGAGAAGCTCAATATCATCAGTCAGAACAAGGCCAGGGCCTGACTGCAGAACAGACCATCAATTGCTCATATACAAGTTCAAATTGAAGCTGAAGAATATTAAAATTAGTCCATGGTAACCAAAATGTGACCTCAAATATATCCCATATGAATTTGGAGATCATCTCAAGAGTAGATTTGATGCATTGAGCACAACAGACAGAAGACCAGAGGGATTGTGTGATGACATCAAGAACAGCATACAGAAGAAAGCAAAAGGTCATTTAAAAGACAGGAAAGAAAGAAAAGACCAAAATAGATGACAGAAGAGACTGTGAAACTTGCTCTTGAATGTAAAGTAGCTAAAGGAAATAGAAGAAATGATAAAGTAAAACAGATGAACAGAAGATTTCCAAGGGCAGCTCAAGAAAGAAAGTATTATAATGAAGCATTTAAAGACCTGAAGTTAGAAAACCATAAGGTAAGAATAGGATCCACATTTCTTAAGCTGAGAGAACTGAAGAAAAATTCAACCCTCAAGTTGCAATGCTGAAGGATTCTATTGGCAAAATATTGAACGAGGCAGAAAGTATCAAAAGAAAATGGAAGGAATAAACAGTCACTGTACCAAAAAGAATTGGTCAATATTCAACCATTTCAGGAGGCAGCATATGATCTAGAAACAGTGGTATTGAAGGAAGAAGTCAAAGTTGCACTGAAGGCATTGGCAAAAAACAAGACTCTGGAAATTGACGGAATACCAACTGTGATTTTCAAGAAATGGGTACCGTGCTGGAGTTTCTCACTCATCTATGCTAAGAAATTTGGAAGCCATCTACCTGGCCAACCAACTGGAAGGGAACCATATTTGTGCCTATTCCAAAGAAAAGAGATCCAACAGAATGTGGAAATTATGAAACAATGTCATTAATATCACACACAAGTAAAGTTTTGCTGAATATCATTAAAAAATGGTTGCACCAGTACATCAACAAGGAATTGCCAAAAATTGAAGCCAGAATAAGAAGAAGACTTGGAACAAGGAATGTTGTTGCTGATGTCAAACGGATCCTGGCTAAAAGTGGAGAATACTATAAAGATGTTGGCCTGTGTTTTATTGACTATGCAAAGCCATTTGACTGTGTGTATCATAACGAATTGCGGATGACATCGCAAAGAACGGGAATTCCAGAACACTTAATTTTGCTCATGTGGAACCTGTATATAGACCAAGAGGCAATTGTTCAGACAGAAAAAGTGGGTCCTGTGTGGTTTAAAATAAGAAAAGGTGTGTGTCAGGGTTGTATCCTTTCATCGTACTCGTTCAATCTGTATGCTGAGCAAATAATCCAAGAAAAAGGACTACATAAGAACACAGCATCAGGATTGGTGGAAGATTCATTAACTACCTGTGATATGTAGATGACACAACTTTGCTTGCTGATCATGAATAGAACTTGAAGCACTTTCTGAGGAAGATCAAAGACCACAGCCTTCAGTATGGATTACACTTCAACATAAAAAAAAAAAAATCCTCACGACTGGACCAATAAACATTATCATGATAAATGGAGAAAATATTGAAGTTGTGTAGAATTTCATTTTACTTGAATCCACGATCAGTGCTCATGAAGTAGTAGTCAAGAAATCAAATGATGTATTGCATAGGGCAAATCTGCTGCAAAAAGACCTCTTTAAAGTGTTAAAAAGCAAAGAAGTCACTTGAGGACTAAGGTGCACCTGTCCTAAGCCATGACATTTTCACTCACCTCAAATGCATGCAAAAGCTGGGCAATGAATAAAGAACACCAAAAAAGAATTAGCACCTTTGAATTATGGTGTCGACAAAGAATATTGAATATATCGTCTGTCATGGATTGAAATATGTCCCCCCAAAAATGTGTGTATCAGTTGGGCTGGGCCCTGATTTCTGGTACTGTGTGATTTTCCTATATGTTGTAAATCCTGCCTCTATGATGTTAATGAGGGAAGATGGGTGGCAGCTCTGTTAGTGAGGCAGGACTCAACTTACAAGATTGGATTGTGTCTTGAGGCAATGTCTTGAGGTATAAAAGAAAGAAGTGAGCAGAGAGACAGGGGGACCTCATACCACCAAGAAGGCAGTGCCAGGAGCAGAGCACGTCCTTTTGACTCAGGATCCCTGTGCAGAGAGGTTTCTAGTCTGGGGGAAGATTGATGAGAAGGCCGACAGAGAGAGAAAGCATTTCCCTGGAGCTGACACCCTGAATTTGGACTTTCAGCCTACTTTACTGTGAGAAAATAAACTTCTCTTTGTTAAAGCCATCCACTTGTGGTATTTCTGTTATAGCAGCACTAGGTAACAAAGACACCATTGATTGACAGAAGAATGAACAAATCAGAAGAAATATAGCCAGAATGCTCCTTAGAAGCAGGGATGGCAAGACTTCATCTCATGTACTTTGGACATGTTATCAGGAGCGACCAGTTCCTGGAGAAGGGCACCATGTTTTTTGAGGTAGAGAGTCAGCAAAAAAAGAGGAAAGCCCTTAACGAGATGGATTGACACAGTAGCTGCAACAATGGGATCAAATATAACAATGATTGTAAGCGTGGCATGGAACTGGGCCATGTTTCCTTCTGTTGTACATTAGGTCACTATGAGTTAGAACCAACTTGATAGCACCCAACAACAACAATAACATTAGCAGAGTTCATTATTAGGCAGAGTTCTTTAATATTTTTAATTGTTAAAAACATATGTTATAAGAAAGCTAATTGTGTTTCCCAGGTCATTTATTTAAGAGTGGCCACTTCTGCTACATGAGTTGAACTCCAAAGGAAAAAAACTTTTTAAAAATATTTTGAAACAATGTCCAGTGGGACACATTGTAATTATGACTGGCTTAAAATTGGGTACTACATATAAAGTTTACTGAGTTAAAAACGTTATTTACCTGAAAAGTTGGAATCATCCTAATCATACTTAATACTAATTAATCTTTTTGGCTTCATGATAGTTTTTAAAAAATGTGCCAGGTTGACCTAAAATCAATGTTGGTACAATAATACACAGTTTTCTACTCACCTTTCTTGATAACCTAGAAGATCAAGGAAAGAAACTGGTTGACGTATTCACCCACACATTAAAATCTTTCCTCCTCAACTCCCAACCCCAAGGCAAATCCCTTCCATCCGATAAAAGCTGGAGCTGGTAAAACAAGCTTGAGAATACTTCAAAGTGAGTTGGAATTTCTTAGACAACCAGACAATGAAACCACAGCTATGTGATTTATTGTAAACAGATAAATAGTGTGATCCTTCCGAGCTGAGGTGCCTAAAGCTTTCCCAAATTAAATATGTGTGCTATTTAGTAGTGAGAAATTAGAAGCAAGATATTGAACAAATACGCTTTAGTCACTTAGAGTCTAAGAATGAGAAAAGTAGATGTTACCTTTTTTATAAAAACTAGGTCTAAGAATCAGAAGCACTATTCTCTCCCTAAGTTCTGTGACCTTGAGAATGATACTTAACAGAAAACATGGTAAAAGTCTGATTATAACTGCTAGAGCAGCCAGACAGATATCCGATGATTTTTTCATTCCTGTTAACTTTTAAGGGCCCTGGTGGTGCACCTGTTAAGTGTTTGGCTGCCAACCAAAAGGCCGGCACTTCAAATCTAACAGCTGCTCCTTGGAAACCCTATGGGGCAGTTCTACTCTGTCCTATAGGGTCGCTACAAGTTGGAATCAACTCGACAGCAGTGGGTTTGGCTTTGGCTAATTTTTATAAAGTAATAGCTAAATGAGAAAATAAATATTTGACTAGATTTTCTAGAAAAGTTAGAGCACATAAAATTGGTAAAAATTAAGGCACACCTACACAGAATTAGTTTCAGAACAGACATAAACAGAAGGAACTAGAATCGCCAGATTGAGTGGACTTCCTTTTTTCTGTGGTTTGCATTTCCCTTGCCCACACTTTGTTGAGATTCTCCTCTAGGACAAGTCTGTCTATGAAGCTTTTAGCATATTTTTTCAAAGGACCTAAAATATAGTATAACCCTAATACCTCCACATTTCCCCATCTTTAGAGAATCAACCATTCCTTTATTATTAGGAAAACAGCCTACTTTCTCATGTGACCATGGTAAGTCCACCATTTATTGTATATTATTCCCAATTATGTCTGAGAATGTTCAGGCAACTTGTAAATGTGTAACAAATATACTTCGGTCACCATTGTCATCTCTTACACTGATATTTTCAGTTTTCCCTCTGGCCATCTCTCGTTATCTCAAGATTATTTCTCTTCTGCTGCTACTAGTCTCCACACTTTTACTTTTTCCAAGACTGGGCAAGAGTCTTTTCCCTAATTTTCCCAAAGCACAGCTGCCACCAGGCTGTAGTAGCTTGACAAGGTTTTGAAAGCCTGACAATTTAAAAAGGGAGGTAGGGCAGATGCAGATACAAAACAGAAAACACTCAAAGAGCAGAAACCATACTGATTCATCTTTCTACTTTCTAGCCCTCACATATTTCACAAGCAAGTCATAAATTGGGTATGAAGCAAATTTATTTATTAAATAAGCATATTAATGGATTATAAGATTGAGTACTATATTCTGACCAAATAGAGCCATTCTCTAATAGTATTGCTAAGACAGGTTTTCTCTATATTAGATTTAGAATAATGAGCCTCTATTGATTTTCTAATTTTGATAAGAGAAATAAAACACAAATATCCAAGTTTCACAGGATTTCGTGATTGTTTTCATATAATAAAATCTACTTTATAAACTCCAAACCTAATTTTTTCTGTTTACTTTGTGATTTTTTTTTTTTCAGGAAATGTTATACCATACATTTTACTTGGAAACCCTGGTGGCACAGTGGTTAAGTGCTACGGCTACTAGCCAAAGTGTCGGGAGTTCGAATCTGCCAGGCACTCCTTGGAAACTCTATGGGGCAGTTCTAGTCTGTCCTATAGAGTCACTATGTGTCAGAATCGACTCGACGGCACTGGGTTTGTTTTTTTTTACATTTTACTCAGAGGCTTTTGATACTACAACACTTGAAATGAAAATAAGGTTATAAATCCTTCCAACCATGGTAGTGATGAGGCTAAGAGCAATGTCTCATAATCAGCTATTGTCTCAGCAATGTGACAAGCTCAGTCCATACTGAAATAGGTAGGCTACAGTTCTGGGGGATCTATAAATGGTTGATACATGGAATTTCACTGGAGGAGGCAATATCATTGTATATAGTGTGATGAGTAGGATTCAAGGGTAGTAGGGCTCCAGCCAATGATATGGCTGAAATGATAGAGCCAGGTTATTCACAAAACAGCAAACTGAGAGTGACGACTGAGAAGCACAAAGAGGGCTGCAACTCAGAAGCCAACATGGGAAGCCAGCCGCACTCATTAAGATAGCAAATGCTGGGATCTGATTGTCAGCAAAGGAGTAGTAACATGGAATCCAAATGTCAGTATTGGGATCCATGACCTGAGATGTGGGTTATGGCATCAGGGCACATGAAAAATATAACCCTGTGGGAGGGATGAACCAGAGGTTGGAAACTGGGTTTAATTATTATTATTATATGTGGAAATCAAAGAGTGCTGGTAAGACAAACCTCCTGAGTCATAGGCATCAGTGGATTCAGCCCTATTTTCTTCTATATATTTATTCACTCCTTGATGATCTCATCCAGATCCATGATTGAAACACTATTTCTGTGCTTATGACTCCTAAAAATGTGCCTTAAGGCCCTACCTTTCCTCTTAGCCCCAGATTTCCCTTGGATGCCTTATTAGGTATTTTTATTAGGTATTATGGATTGATGCAATAGCCACAATGGACTCAAACACAGCAAGAATCATGAAGATGGCATAGGACTGGGCAATGTTTTATTCTATTATACACAAGGTCACCATGAGTCAGAGCCGACTCTGTGGCAACTACCGGCAATAACGTTAGGTATTATAGTTCAGACTTCGCATATCCAGAACTCCTGATTTCCTTCCTTCCTCCGAACTTAGTTTTCACAGTTGTTCTCATTCCAGCAAATGCTGCTATTATCTACCCTTTTATCCAACCTAGAAATCATCCTTGATTCTTCCCTTTCCCTCATTGCTTATATATATTTTACTAAGTTCTGTTAGCTCTGTTTACATGTCACATATCTGTTTCCTCTGTTTGTATCTATATTACTGGTCTTCCTGCTTCTATTTGAGCATCACAATAACCATTACCCACGTAAGTAGCCAGAAGGATATATTAATGATTTCCATCATAAGATTAAGCTTTTTCCCTCTATGGCTTTCTGCCAGTGGCAGCTTCAGAACTTTTATAGTGGTATCCATAGGAGCAATAGTCTGCTAGGGAAGGGGTTTGGGAAAAATATTCTAGATACATTTGCATTGACAGCACACATTTGCATTGAATGCAAATTTGGGTGAACAGAGATCAGGGTGTGGTGGAGGACCGTCCTCCCACCTGCATTAACCACTTGGCATATTTAAATGGCTTCCAATTGAACTAAAAATACATGTCTTACATAGTTTTCAGGGACCTGTATGAGATAGCCTCTGCCTCCTTTTCTGATGTCATTGTGTACCGCTGTCCACTTTGCCAACTACATTCCAGCCATAGTATACGTTTTAGTCACACTAGACGTGGACTTCTTTAATCTTCACATTCCAAGCACATTCCTTACTAGGTACCTTTCCAGAGGCTGTTCTCTCTGCCCAGATTACTTTTTTCTCCATGCTTTGAATAGCCTTCTCTGCTTCATCATTTAAGTCCACAATAGATGTCACCTTTTTCTCAGTGTATTTTCTTTAACTACTTAATTTGAACTATCTTTTCTCCAAAGTCTAACGTCCATCCCCTCAATTTCTACCATATTACATTGTGTTCATTTGAAACAAACAAAAAAAACAAACTCATTGTGTTGAGTTGATTCCAACTCATAGCAACCCTATAAGTCAGAGCAGAACCGCCTGATAGGCTTTCTAAGGCTGTAGTCTTTATGGAAGCAGACTGCCACACCCACAGAGTGCCTAGTGGATTTGAACCACCAATCAGCAGCCTAGCACTTAACCACTGTGCCACATGGGGACAATCCCTGGTGCATAGTAATTGTTCAGCAAATGTGTGTAGAAAGGCTAGATAAAGCAAGGAAAGGAGAAAATGCAAAAGGATTGGCTAAATCAAGTTATAACATTGATAAAGATTTATTAAAATGTTAACATTTAACTAAAAACAAGAGGTAGTAATTGGAACACAGTAGCATCAGAAATACATTGATCTGTGTTAGAGATAGATAGTGAGTAACTCTTAACAGTAATTTACTTGTTGATATGGTACACCTTCTGTTTGTTTGCCAACTGTACCTTCCCCCAGTGAGGTATTTTCATAAGCACTGCTATGCCAATTTTTTTGTTTACACGTTGCTGTTAAAAAAAAAAAAAAAATTAGCATAGGCACACATAATTTGCATAAAAATACAGTCCTTGAGCCTTTTTCAATCTATCATTTCACAGTGTATGTCAGTGAACTATGTTAAACAAATGATGTCAGTTGAATGTTTTAAATTGACTTATTGTCTCACTGATATGTTATAAATTAAGAAATGTTTTAATTTAGGCCTAATTTTCCTTTGATAATAATCACTAATAACTAACAGCTAAGGTTTTTCTCTACACCCTGTCAATAAATTAATCACATGAAAATATTTAAATACACTTCTACTTTAACATATTTCACTTTAATATATAGGTGGAATGAGCAATAATAGCTCTGTGAGGAGAACTATGTATAATATTTCCATAAATTAGGTTTTTTATGTACTGGGTTTCCTCAAAAGAGGGGCTAGCTAGCACTGCTATATAACCCGTTTTGAACAATGAATATACCCAGGTGATCTCTAAAAACACTGTAATTATATGTATTACTGATTTTAAATTGTCCCAGATTTATAGAAATAGGAATATTGTTTCCAAAGGAATCCATTTCAATAGGTTTTCAATGTAGGATTTTATTATTGTCTTCCTATAAGCTTTTATTTAATAATTCTCTTTGGGAAATAAGAAGACATTAATAGAGCCCAGAAATGAAAAATTCACTTAAGCCACTTTGAATGTTAATGTTATTAGACATTTATAAAGTGATTTGTGTCAACACTCAGGAGTACAGATTTTATTTTTATATAATCAAAGTATAACTTTCCATGAAAATTAATGCAACATAAAAATTACTCTGAAAATTGAGTTTCCCTAGTTCAAAAAGTTCCGATTGAGTTACATTTTCTGGTAGAAATATTCATAAAGTTGTAAGTTTGTGTAAGAAACTTGCAAGAGAAAGTTGATACAAATATTTGGAGAAAGCAAATTTAAAAATTTATAGCAACTTTTCTTAAAATAGTATTCTAAATATTCAGTTGCTGATATTCACATTTCTTAAAATTCAATCTTGGGTGAATATGGGATAATAAGAACTACAGTTTTATCTGTTTAATGACTATTAAGTTAATTGATTTTTGATAAAAGCTAGTATAGCTTAACAACTAGAGTCATTTTACAAAATTCAAATTCCCTGTGAGATGTTCCTTTTTACTTCTCATCAAACAATAAAACAATGATCACTATAGACTTATGTACAAAATATTAGGAGAACCACTAGTCTACTGGGAAATATTTCTCATATTCTCAATTGTTACTTAGGGGGAAATATCTAAGGCTCTATTGTTAAAAAAAAAAAAAAAAAAAAAAAAAACTATATCCTGAAGCATTAGTCCTACATTTTCTTCTAAGAGTTCTATGGTTTTTGTTCTTACACTTGTGACCTTGATTCATTTTAATATTTGTACATGGTGTGAGGTAGGGGTCCAGTTTCAGTCTTTTTCATGTGGAAATCCAGTTGTGCCTGCACCATTCATTAAACAGACTATTCTTACCCAGGAGCCCTGGTGTCACAAAGGTTAAAATCTATAGCTGCTAACCAAAAGGTCAGCAGTTTGAATCCACCAGCCACTCCCTGGAAGCCCTGTGGGGCAGTTCTATTCTGTCTATAGGATCAATATGAGTTGGAATCGATGCTGTGGCAATGGGTTTGGTTTTAGTTTTTATTCTTTCCCCAGTGAATGGATTTATCACACTTGTCAAAAATCAACTGACCATAGATAGATATACAGGTTCTTTTCCAGAATCTCAATTATATTCCATTGGTTTATATGTCTATCATTATACCAATACCAGATTTTTTTGATTACTGTAGTTTTATAGTGAGTTTTGAAATCTGGAAATGTGAGTCTTCCTGCTTTGTTCTTCTTTTTCAAGGCTACTTTGACTATTAAGGGCACCTTGCAGTTACATATAAATTTAAGCACTGACTTTTCCACTTCTTCAAAGAAGGCTGTTGGAATATATATGGGAATAACACTGAATGTATAGATTGCTTTGGGTAGTGTCTTAGCTATCTAGTGGTGCTGTAACAAATACCACAAGTGGATGGCTTTAAAAAGCAGAAATTTATTTTCTCACAGTCTAGGAGGCTAGAAGCCTGAATTCAGGGTACCAGCTCCAGGAGAAGTCCTTCTTTCTCTCTTTGTCAGCTCTGGGAGAAAGTCCTTGTCATCAGTCTTCCCCTGGTCTAGAAGCTCCTCAGTGCAGGGACCCTGGGTCCAAAGAACTGCTGCACTCCTGACTCTTTTTGCTTGGTGGTAATGAGGTCCCTCTCCTCTCTGCTAGATTCTCCTTCATATCTCAAAAAAGGTTGACTCAAGATACAACCTAACCCTGTAGATTGAGTCCTTCCTCATTAACACAACTGCCTCTAATCCTGCCTCATTAACATTATAGAGGATAGAATTTACAACGCATAGAATAATCACATAAGATCACAAATGGTGGACAATCACACAATACTGGGAATCATGGCCTAGCGAAGTTGATATACATGGTGGGGAGGGGGAGGGAGGGACACGATTCAATCCATAACAGGTAGTATTGACATCTTATTATTAAGTCTTTCAATGCACAAACATGGTATGATCTTACATTTATTAAGGTCTTCTTTAATTTCTTTCAGTAATTTTTTTGTAGCTTTCAGTATACAAATCTTTCATTTCCTTGGTCATATTTATTCCCAAGTATTTATTCTTTCAAATGCTATTTTAAATGGAATTGTTTCCTTAATTTTCTTTTCAGAATGCTCACTGCTGATGTATAGAAACTCGATTGATTTTTGTGTGTGCTAACCTTGTATCCTGGCACTTAGCTGAACTCATATTTTGGATCTAGTAGTCTCTTGTTGATTGTTTGGGGTTTTCTATATACAGGATTATGTTATCAGTAAAAATAGATAATTTTACTTCTTCCTTCCTTACTGAGGTATCTTTGCCTAAATGCTCTGGTTAGATTTTTAGATATGACACCAAAATCATGAGCAACAAAAGAGAAAATAGATAAATCAACCTAAAAAAAAATAACTCTTTTTGGCATCAAAGAATTTTATCAACAAAATGAAGAAACAGCCTAAAGATTGGAAGAAAATGTTTGGGAAACGTATATCTGATAAGGGTTTAATATCCAGAATAAATTAAAAAAAAATTCCTATAACTTAACAGTGGAAAGACAAGCAACCCAATCAAAAAATGGGCAAAGGACTTGAAGAGACATTTCCCCAAAGAAGAAATACAGATGACCAACAATCACATGAAAAGATGCTCAACATCATTATTAATTAGGGAAATGGAAATTACAATGAGCTATCACTTCACTCCACTGAGATGGCTATGATAAGAAAAACGAAAATCAACAAATATTGGCAAGAATGTGGAGAAATTAAAACCCTCATCCATTGCTGGTGGAGTTGTAAAATAGTACAGCCACAGTGGAAAACAGTTTTTTGATTTCTCGAAAAGGCAAACATAGAACAATTATGATTCAGCAACTCTACTCCTAGTTATATATCCAAAAGAATCAAAAGCAGAAATGCAAACAGATACCTGTACACCATTGTTCATGGCAGTACTATTCACATTAGTCAAAAGGTGGAAACAACCTAAACGTCCATCAGTGGAAGAATGGATAAATAAATGTGGTACATACGTACCACGGAATATTACTCAGCCATAAAGAAAAATGAAGTCCTGATACATACTACAACATGTATGGACCTTGACACCATTATGCTAAATAAAATGTCAGATACAAAAGAGCAATACTGTATGATCTCATGTATATGAAATGTCTAGAATAGGCAAATACATAGACACTAAAATTTCTTAATGCTTTTCAGGGGCATGAAGGAGGGGAAAGGGGGAAACCATTGCTTAGGGGGCACTTAGCTTTGTTAAGAGTGATTTAAAAAAATTAGAAATGAATAGTGATTATGGTAGCACAACATGATGAATATAATTAATGGTACTGGATTGCACATGTAAAAAATGTTGAAATGGCAAACGTTTTGTGTGTGTGTATATATATATATGCACATACATATGTTATTGAATGCTGTGAGTCAATTATGACTCATAGCAGCCATACATGACAGAGTAGAGCTGCCGCATAGGGTTGCCTATGCAGCAACCTTTACAGGAGCAGATCACCAGGTCTTTTCTCCCCTAGAGCAGCTGGGTGGGTTGGAGCCATCAACCTTTAGGTTAGCGGCCAAGCTCTTAACCATTGCACCACCAGGGCTATACATACATATAAAAAATAAAAATAATATATGGAATAAGTGATTTACAAACTTTTTCTCCCTACAGTCTACACACTTCAAAAGATGATAAAATTCACAGAATGGGAGTTTAAGGAATCTGAATTCTTATCCCAGATTATCCTGGATAAGTAACTTTAGTTTCTTATGCTTTTCTTTTTTATCTAGAAAATGGGGATGACCACATATGTTCTTCTGGTGACAAAATTATTACAAGAGTCAGGTCAGTATCTACCACTGAAAGAAGGGGAAGAGTTTGCTCTCTGTTTCAGTGATGAAAAATGAGAAGATAATTAATGGGGAATAGGTCTAATTTTTACCTATTAGTGTAGAGGAAGATGAAGAGGTATGTGTGTTTTTCTGAATGTGCATATCTTCTACTGGAAAAGAGTAGATGGATTTCACTTCCATGTAATGTGTTCTGGACTAGTCCTTCCACATAAGATCATTTAAAATGCTGGACAAAAGGTATCAAATACATTTTTTAGAGTATCAAAGAACTAACAAGCTAGTGACAAATAGCAACAGACTGACAGTTTCCTCAGTAGCAAAAAGGAACCCAGAGGACTATGGAACAATTTGTCAGTGTGCTGAAACCTAAAGCTTTCTATATCTTAAAAAATCTCCCTTAAGAATGAACCTGAATCAAAGCAACCAAAAATGAAAGAGCTCAACACTAGCAGCTTGGTGCTAACCAAAATTTTACCAGATGAAAAGTTGGAGATACAGGAAAAAATGAAGAGCACGGGACCTAGCAAATATGTGGATAAATCTAAATTAACATTGATTTATAAATTAATAGCAAACCGTTGCCGTCGAGTCAATTCCAACTCGTAGCAACCCTATAGGGCAAAGTAGAACTGCCCCACGGGGTTTCCAAAGAGCAGCTGGTGGATTTGAACCGCTGACCTCTTGGTTAGCAGCCGTTGCTCTTAACCACTGCAACCCCAGGGCTCCAAACTAATAGAAGATGTAATAGTAATATTTCATGACATTTAAAAATACAGAATGTGGTATTTACTCAAGGATATAGAAGCAGACCACTAGAATACAGGACCCCAAAATAGACTCATTGATATATAAACACTTGACCTATAAAAAAACATGGCTTTGCATAGCAGTGCAACAATAAATTGTCCTTGGACAAGTAAGTATTTACCTGGAAAAAATGAAATTGAACCATACTTCATACAACTAATGTTCACAGACCTAAATATGGCAGGCAAAATAGTAGGCAGCAGAGTTTTTAGAAAGTAATAGAACAGAATATCTTAAGGACCCTAGGGATATATTTCTTAAATAGGACCCATGAGTAATCATAAAAGAAGAATAAGTTGGGCTTCATTAAAATTAAGAACTTTCTATTATCAAAAAAAAGTATTAGAAGAGTAAAAATGTAAGTTATAGAGTGGAAGAAGGTATTTACACACAAAGGGCTTATATTTAGTACATATGCAGAATGACTACAAGTCAATAAGAAAATGTCACCCCAGTGGAAAAATGGACAAGGCGAAAAACTGAAACTTCACAAAAGATAATTGTGTCATTGGCCAGGGCATAACCTCATTAGAAATCAGGGAAATTAAAATTAAATTATATCCATTATGAAACAACACTGTAGTTTCTTCAAGAATAAGAAAATATTATAAATATATGTAATATTAAATACTCTTTTACAATAAAACCTATGAGTGATGGGTGATGATGAATGTAGTATGATGAAAAGTAATGTAAAAAAAATTTTTTTTTTTTTGCTTTCCAATGCACGATTCTGTACCTTCTCTTACCTAAGCTACAAGAGTTCCTTATTTAAGGTGCTGCTTCTCCTCAGCTATCCTTAAATATTTATCTTTTCCATGATTTCATCATCGATCCTCTTTTATTTTCACTCTGTCTGCTTTCCTTGGTAACCTCGGTGATTATAATCTCCCACATTGTCACTAGCTCCCCAAAACTGTTCTTATTTGTTGCTCTAGTTGCCTACTTGACATTTCCACTCAACATCTCAATTTTCCATTTCCAGAAAGGAATGTTTTTGTGACCCAAGTTTACTGACTCGTGAATTCTACCCAAGGATCTCATGGGGATCCAAGAACCCCAGGTTATTAATTCCTGCTTTAAAGCAAGCTCTATCTATATCATAATAGCTATACAAAAAAAAAAAAAGCATTTGTTTTTACAATATTTATTATACCTGATACTATTCTAAGGATTGAGGCCTAAAATTGGTTCTTGAGGAATTTATATCCCAGTGGAGATGGACGTGTAAACAAAGTATGAAAGCTAATGTAAAAGTAGGTTGTTATGTTTTGACTCATAACCACCCTATGTATAACAAAACAAAACACTGCCTGGACTCACACCTTGCTGACAATCGTTGTTATGTTCGCATCCATTTTTGAGGGTCTTCCTCTTTTTTTGCTGACTCTCTTCCAAGCATGATGTCCTTCTTTAGGTGTTGATCCCTCCTGAAAACAAGTCAAAAGTATGTGAGATGTAAAAGTCTTGCCATCCTCGCTTCCAAGGAGTGCTCTGGCTGTATTTCTTCCAAGAAAAACTTGTTTTTGTTATGCTATAAGTATTAAAAGGAAACCCTGGTGTCACAGTGGTTAAGGAGTACGGCTGCTAACCAAAAGGTTGGCAGTTTGAATCTACCAGGTACTCCTTGAAAACTATTAGGGCAGTTCTACTGTGTCCTATAGGGTCACTATGAGGCAGAATTGACTTGACAGCAACAGTTTTTTTTTTTTTTTCTAAATATTAAAAAATGTCCTAAGTGTCAAGGGTAGGAATTATGGAATTAGTAGAGAACGTTAAGAGGGAAACTAAATTATATAATCATCCATGCTTTTTAAGAAGGGAAGTTCAGTGGCATTATAGAGAACAGTATTATTTGGAGACTGATGACAATGACAATGGTGTTGATGATTATGATGATATGTGTGTTCCTTCTATAAATAGATAAAGTAGGATAATTGTATCAATTAGGAATTGTACTTGGCTGCTAGTATCAGATGTCAGGAAAATAGCAGCTTATATAAATTGGAGTTTAATTTTTTCTCATGTTAAAAAAAATAATAATAGCAGGGGTAGGAGGTCATGATCTGATCTGAGACCTCCATAGTTATATTCTATCTTGTGTCCCAACATACTAGAGTATGGCTTCATCCTCATAGTCATCTCCTGACTCAGAGTGACTTCTTAAGCCCCAGCCATCATGTCTACATTTCAGGCAAGATTAAGAAAAAAATGAGGAAAAGGTGAAAAGGGTTTATGCCTTTTAAGAAGCCTTCATCAAAGACCCAGCTTAAAAATTTTGATGCATAGTGTCATTTAGTTTCAGGAAAATTTTAAAAAATTATAGTTTTTTAGTTGAACATATTTCCACCTCTTTATCACTCTGTAAAATAGGGCTTCTGTGTTAAGGAAAATAGAGAGAATATATGTTGAGTAGGGAATTAGCAATATCTATAAAATGGATATTAACAGTTTTTTATTCTAAATGAAATGGCTAGCCATAAACAGATTTATGCAGGATAACCCATAATTTTTTTTTCAATCCTTTAGGTGCCATATGAAGACATGATAATTCATAATCTGTTTTTTTTCCCTAATCCTTTAGTCCCCATATAGTGAGTAGATTAGAAGACTATAGAAGAGACTAGACCATCCATGGGGCTCAAGTTGCAGCAGTAGTGTTGGAAAAACTAGGTTGAAATCTACTGGAGATAGAGAAAAGTGAGTAAATTAAAGAGAGATTTACGGTAAAATTTGATATGATTATTTGTTGGCTATCAAGAGTGGAGAGTTGGTGTTGCAATTGGTTAAGCACTCAACCTTGAGTGAAAGGTTGGCATTTGAATCCACCCAGAGACACCTCAGAAGAAAGGCCTGGTGATCCACTTCCAGATTAGAAGCTAAACAGTATAGGATCAGTTCTGGGCATGCTGAGTTGAAATTGTTTTTGAGATATTTAAGTGGGAAGATCAAGTAAGGCATTAAATAAATAGGGTTAAAATAAATTTGGAAATCATTGGCATGTAGAAGATGGCTGAAGTTTGGGGCTAAATGAAATTACTGAAGAATATACGAAATAAGATGAAAAGAGGGCCCAGACTAGGCTGTAGGAAAATACAAAATCCAATTGTCTATGGAAAAGGATGATGTTCCAAGAAGATGGAGGATACTTTGGCAATGAAGTAGGAGAAAAACAGGAGGGCAGGGCTATAGGAGCCAGTGGAAGAGAGAGTTTAAAAAATAGAGAGCTTTCCAGTGTCTCATACTAGTAATATGTCAACTAAGCATAACTAAACAAAATATTCATAGGATTTAGCAAAATGAAGTGTTCCTTCAGCAAAAGGAAGGTAGATAAGCCAGAATGCACTGATTGAGGAATAGAAGTGAGGTGATGGAGGTAAGTGGATATGGGTTGTATAAGTAAGGTAGCATTGCAAAAAGATTAAGTAGTAAGTAAAGTATATGTTGTAATGAGTTTTTTTGTTTGCTGGTTTTGTTGATTTTTTTTTTTAATCGTACAGATTTAAGCAAATTTATATTGCTGCTAGAAAGGATTCTGTAATGAAATGGTTTATTAAGTGGACAAAACTTGATTGGACAAACAGGAAATCATTTTATATTTTTGTGCACCTGCCTTCAAATACACTATTGCACATTTAGTCTTCCTGCCAACGACACCTCAGGAAGATGCCACAGTTTTGGCACCAATTTTAAGAATTAAGAAGCCTGGTTTTATCCTGGAGCTGTGGTGGCCCCGTGGTTAAGAACTCAGCTGCTAATGAAAAGGTTGGCAGTTCAAATCCACCAGCCACTTCTTGGAAAACCTGTGGGCTGGTTCTACTCTCTTAGGGTTGCTATGAGTTGGAATCGACTTGACAGCAATGGGAATATTAAGATATCAGGATACATCTTACTGGCTTAAAAAAAAAAAAAATTTTTTTTTTTTTTTTTGCTTAAGGATAACAAATATCCTGGAGAGTCAGAAAGCGAAAAGCGACTCAAGAGACTAAACAAAACATATAAAACCGAAAGTTGTCATCACTTCCAATTCAAGGCTGCTTCTCTCCTTCTAGGTTAGGTTTGATCCTTGACCTGCAGACCTGCTCTGGGGAAGAGGTGCTTGATCTGTTCTTCCTTCACTTCTCTCTCTGCTGTTGCACTGCCAGGTACAGAACAGGAACTGGAAGAAAGTAGGCAAAAGTCTTATTTGGTTAATGCTGTTTAATCCAGCCCTAAGTGAATTTTCTGTTTCCTGATGTGGGTAAATACACAGGCCCACCTCATGCTCCATTTCTTCAGCTCCCATATCCTGGAGGTACATTCCAGTCTCTTGAATGGAGTCCCTTTGAGACCGCTTAAGCCTTGTGCATTTCTTAGCATCTGATTGACTTGTGGGGACCTAATAATGCATCTTTCCTTTACCGAATGGTGGATGTGCAGCTCCCGTAATTAACATTGATTCTCTCTCTTCCCTGCTGCCATTATTTTCCTAGCCAGCTCCCTCTGAGAGACTCATGCAAGAAAGAAGTAGGAATAATTTTCTATGTTGCTATGTTCACGCCATCCATCTGTCAGGTTGTCATACTGTGGTGGCTTGCGTGTTGCTGTGATGCTGGAAGCTATGCCACTGGTCTTTCAAATGCCAGAAGGGTCATCCATGGTAGACAAATTTCAGTAGCACTTCTAGACTAAGACTAGGAAGAAAGTCCCGGGGATTTACTTCCAAAAATTAGCCAACGTAAAACTTAAGAATCACAACAGAGCATTGCCCAACTCACTTGCTTTGGAATGTCATCAGGAAGAATTAATCTCTGGGGAAGGACACCTCAAATGGTGACACTCATGGAGATGGATTGGCACAATAGCCACAGCGATGGACTTGAGCATGCTGACCACTGTGAGGATGATGCAGGATAGGCCAGGTTTGGATATGTTGTACATAGGTCGCCATGAATCGGAGTCAACTTGACAGCTGCTGTCTATTATATACCTAACGTTCTCGTACATTCTGGCACATACTAAACGCTATTTATTTGTTTAAAAAAATAGATATTCAAATAGTGCCTTAAAAGACAGGAGGAAAAGTACATTTTACATAGAGCAAATGAGATAAGAAAAGGGAGTGATTAGCATTTTTTGTGGATTTATTTAATCCTCTAAGTCCCTATGGAAATTTTATTATGATTTAAATTTTAAAGTAAAAAAATTCTGTATCTCAGAGAGGTAATAATTACATTCGAATTCATAGCAACCAAGTGTCAAACCACTACGCTCTGCTACCTTTCTCTCCTACGAAGCCATCCTTGATCCCCTCAACTGCAAGCAATGGCTCCACCCACCCTGACTGTAGTGCTTCATCTGGGTTCCTATGCTCGTTATCCTTGCCCACCTTGAATTACAATTATTTTTATAAATGGTCTAGCTAGAACACATAATAGATGGTAAAGTTCTCTGAGGCAAGGACCATTTCAATTTATCTTTGTACCTACAACCTAAAAGACCATAGCTCTATAGCATATGTGTTAATAGCACAAACCCTGGATCAGATAGATGTGAATAGGCTGTATGTTACTGACTTGGGCACAGTGCTTGACATTTACATCCCTCAGTTTCCTTACCTGAAAAATATAATAAATATCTTTCTTGTTTGTGTTTGTAATAAAGGTTAAATATATAAATACTTTAAAATAAATTCTGATATATAGTGAGCACTCATGAAATAACATCTATTGTTTCCATTTTGTTGCACATGATAAACCTTCGATGAAGATCTGTTAATTCATTGATTCTGTTTTTGAGGTTATATATGAATCGGGCTGGTAAAAAAGCAAGGAAGGGGCCATACCCAGTTAAAATCACAGGAGAAATGTCTTAAAATGTAATGACACTCAAGTATTTCTACTTCCTGGTATATCTACTTATTAATCATCCCTTCAAGTCTTAACTTGTAAAGAACAGTTGTAATTATAACCCAATAGTTTATTCTTGTGCATATTAAATGAAGCTCATGATATAATGCTCAAATGATATCAGATAGGGAAGACATAGGGGCAGCTTTATTTGAAAATTTTCCCAGAGATTACAATATTTCCATCTGGTAAATGAAAAATAAATCAAACCCCTAGATTAAGGCTAATTATTTTTGTAATTTAGGAAATGAAAATAAGAAATATTAAGCATAATCATTTTCATTAAATCAATTGGGAATGAACAAATGGGTTTATGAGCTGCTTATTTTTCCAAATAGCAACAAGAAAACGAGATGTTTTCTAAGAAATGGGTAGCAGATAATTATTTTCATCCAGGCTTGAATTATCCTCCTTGGGTACTCATGCAGAAACACTTAACAAAGGATTTTGACTCAATAACGCAAGCAATGCTGCATACGTGAATCCCTTTTTTCAGAGAAAGATGCAGGAATATATGACTTCGCTAATCTCTAAATCATCCTTTCCTATTACATTTATTTCCGACTAGATGGAAATATATTCCATGCACTACAAATTATTGCTGTAGTAGAAAAGCAAACATTATATGTCCATGTATCTTTCCTGAAAGTGTTTCCCATAAGAATGGCCATCGTATGACATTGGGTAATATTATAGATTGCCTTGTGTCCCCCCAAAAGATATGTTGAAGTCCTAATTCCTAGTACCTGTGAATGTCACCTTGTTTGGAAAAAAAAGGGTTTTTGGAGATATTATTCTTTAGGTTAAGATGAGGTCATACTGGTGTATGGTGGTCCTAATCCAATCTGTGTGGTGTCCTCGTAAAAGAGGAGAAGAGGAGCAGAGAGACGCAGGAGGAAGATGGCCATGTGAAGATACATCTACAAGCCAAGGAACTCCTGAGGCTGCCTGAAGCTAGGGGAGACAAGAAAGGATCTTCCCCTAGAAAACTTCGCAGGGAGCATGGCCTGGTCAACACATTGATGTGAACTTCTAGCTTTTAGAACTGTGAAATAATAAATTCCTGTTCTTATAAGCCACCCAAAATATGCGGTGGTATTTTGTTAGCAGCCTTAGGAAATGAGTACAGGTGGGGAGCAAGGACATTACTTAAACTATATCTGCATACCACTTTAAATGCCACAACAACTTCCAATACAAGGTTTCTCTTATACTTTCACTTCCTAATCCTTCACACTCATTGGAAGATTTTAACAAGAAAGATAATACCGATGCCCTTTTGCGAGATGAAATACTGAAGGTGGAGTAAGATTCCAGGTAGGGAAATTGTTTAGAAGAGTATTTTAATCATCTAGGTGAAGCTTGAAGAGGGCTTGAACTAGGATTGCTGTTAGTTGCCGTGGAATCTATTCTGACTCATAGCAACCTCTTGTGTGCAGAGTAGAACTCCTTCACAGGGTTTTCAAGGTTGTGAACTTTCAGAAGCAGATCACTAGGCTTGTACTCCAAGGTGCCTCTGGGTGGTTTGAACATCCAACCTTTTACTAGTAATCGAGGACTTAACCATTTGAGCCACCCAGGGATTCTCTTGAATTAGGATTAGTTTCCATCATCTAAAAATAAACTTTTCATCCTTCATTTTTTTTTTTTTTTTTTTAGTAAAGGCGTTTCCTGTTAAATGGACTTAGATTTAGTGAAGCAGTAAGCCATTTAAATCTAAAACTTATAGGGAGAAAGTAGGTGATATATTCAGAGTTACTAGAGTTAAAACAAATTTATTTGATTTCATGAGTACTTGAGCCTCTGTGTGATTATTTAGTTTAAATGGGGATCTTTAAGAACCTGAAAGTAATGAACTCTGAGAGGAAGGTGCTAGCCTGACTGACTGGAAAGGCAGAAGGTAAAGCCCCAGAGCTAGGCAATGTGGAAACTGGATTAACGCATCATGTCATGCCGCAGTGGAAAATCTCAGGTGAATTCAAGACGTTCTGGAAGATACAGGGGAGTCCTTTCCTGAGGGGCTGTCCTGATGTCACTAAATTGGAGTCGGCCCAAAATACCAGGCATGACTTGAAGGGGGAGAAGGGGCCAGGAGAAAGGAACACATTTGCAGGATAAAGCAACAGTGAAAAAATAACAAAAACAAAATAAATCAGTGGTTTCAAAGGGCTCGGGGTGGAGGGAGGAGACTGATTGCTTGATTGTGATGGTGGTTAAAGGACTGAACACATTTACCAAAATTCATAGATCTATATACCTAAGAAGTGAATTTTCCTGGAGGTAAATGATACCTCATTAAACTTGAGTTAAAAAAAGAAAAAATAATATGATTCACTTAGAAAGGCCAACATATTAATAGAAGTAGAAAAACACATTTGCTGACTGAATCACAAAAAATTTAAATTGTAGCATGTGAATTAAGGTATGATCAGAGTCTAAAAAGATAAAGAACCTAAAAACCAAACCCATTACTATGGAGTCAATTCTGACTCTACTAGACAGAGTAGAACTGCCCCAGGTTCAGAGGCATAGAATGAGACCGAGTTTAGAGGGCGAGATGTTTATTGGAGACCAATGCTTTAAAAGGGAAGGAGGAGTAAATGAAATTAGGCAGAGGAAGAAAGCAAACTGTTATAGAGGTCCTACAAAGCCTTGGCCCACTCAGCATGGAGCTCTAGAGAAGACTTTATTAGAATACCCAGTGTTGGGTGAAATGGCCAGACCTGTGCACCCCTGTTTTGCTCAATCAAGATGCAGGCGAGGTGGTTTTCTGCAGCTGAGGCCGATTCTGAAGAAGCCAACAGTGGAGGCTGTCTGCACTCACCACAGTGTGTCTTTCCTTGAAGATCTGGGTGGTACACCTTTACATCTATCACAGTTAATTATTTACTCCCCTTGAATTGCAAGGGGCAGTTCTTCCAGGATTTTGGTGGCTTTTCTTCCTGAGAAGATGCTTACAAGTTGGAGGTTAGTGAGATAAATGGCAGCCCCAGCTGCTGCAGTTGTGCTTGGAGCCATAAAAAAAAAAAGAAAAAAAAAAAAACCCAGTGCCGTTGAGTCGATTCCGACTCATAGCAACCCTATATGGCTTGGAGCCATAACTGATACTTAATTAGAATCTTCTTCCTCCTCCACTATCCATTCCAGATTTTCCTCACCCTCACCTACCAGCCCTGCTCACCTTAGGGGCTCACTGGTGGTGTAAATCCTCATCACCAAGAGGCCTGAATGCCTGGTCACCATGCCCTTCTCAGGCTGGTCTTGATATACCTATCTATTTACTGTCCCAATTGGGTAATGTGGTATCGACAGATGCCCGCGTGGATCACCTGAGTTCTACTTGCACTTCTCTCTGCCCTCTGCGTGTGATAGCAGTCTTATTTTCGCCTGATGACCAGGGTCAATTATCTCTGCCAAGACAGTGATTCCTCTTCTTTCCTGTTGATTCCTGGACACAAGGGATCCAAAGTATACAGGCAGCAGCCATAGCTTAACATTCAATGGAACACTTGTTGTGACCTCTAGAAATAATTTTTCTCTGGGGACCAGGACTTAAACACTTCAGAGCCCAGAGTTGTGAGGACAAAAGCACCAAGTCAGCCAGTGGGCCCTTGGGAGTGATGGTAAGTGCACCATTCTTCCTTCCCCTCCCTGGTCCTGGACCCATATAGTCTTCATTTCTGGTATGTTGTGCTATTAAAGAGTCATTAACACATACAATGAGTTCTGCAGAATGGCACCCATTTCTTGGAAACTGTTGCCTCTGAGCTGGCACACAAGCTGTGCCTTCAGCAGTCCATTCCAAAGCTCCATCTAGACAGGAACCTCTGAATGTAGTAAGTGTAATGACCAGTAGATAACATTACCAAGGGGCCTCTCAGGGATCTTCTTTGCTGAAAAATACATCCTTTGGTTTGATGGGATGTTATGTGTTTCCATGTAAGTAGATCAAACAGTCTACAAGCCCTCAGATAACAGGGCTGGCTGATACCCTACAGGCGCAAAAGGCAAACCCATATCTGAATTACGTGTGTATTCCTGTGAAAATGAAGTGTTCCTCTTCCAGAATTGAAGGGTCCCAGTGTAGTCAACTTGATACAAAGTGGCCAGTTGTTCTGCTTAATAAATGGTGCCATAGCAGACCTCAGCATTGGTATCTATTACTGGAAGATTGATCACTTGGCAGAGGCAGTATTAGATCAGCCTTGGTAAGTCAGTCTCCATGCTTTTGAACCCATGCATAGTCTCCATTCTGCCTTATGATCACTTTGTTTATGTGTCCAAATTACCTGCACTGGGGGTGGTCATAGACAGAATCTGGTTGACATCAATCTAGTAGTCACTTTGAGTACTCACACGTTTAGTGTCTTTTCTGTGGTGAATGTTCTATGGTGGGCACTAACATGTTACATAAATATCTTCACACTTTATGACCACTCCCTGTGTATGTTCATCCATTTACCTCTACTCCAGACATCTTTGTCCCTGATCTAACAATCTTTCTCCTTCTAGGACTCTGACCAGCAGCCAGGCCATTTGCCACTGCCTATGAGTCTGCATATATTCTAACCCCATTCCATGCCTTTGTCTACACAAAGTAGATGCCAGGTGTACCACCTGAAGCTTTTCCCATTAGAGAGATTTCCCCTCACCACCATCTTTCAAGGCTATCCCAGAATAACACTAGTGCAGCCATCTACACTGAGCTGACCCACCCATAAACTAATATTTTCCTTTTATCTCACCTTCAGATAACTGTGTGGGATCCCTCATATAGCCATTGGTGTGAGCTAAGGGATGTGTACTGATATACCAGTCATAGGTTCCATGGGAGTCTGGGCTAACTTCTTGCTTGCGCTGTTTGTTCCTGCTTATGCTCAATCCTAGATGTACCATTGCCATCTTACAGTAGATTGTTACTGGACTTGCCCGAACTTATGACTTGATGAGTGGGCAGGATCAACCTGATAACTGACAATTCCAGCTGAGTAGTCACTTGATAGCCCATGATTAGGCATTCCTTATCACAGCACAGTAGCCAGAAGTTGTTTTGCGAAAAGTGTGGAAATCTATGTTGCAGATGACATGATCTTGCTCCAGAACCCCTTAGACTTTCAGTTGTGGCAATGCTGAGATTGCCTCAAACCCCACACGGTACTTTTTTCCCACCACTGATACCACCAACAAAATACAGTCTGCTGGATTGTGTGCCCTGAGAAGCAAGGAGATGGTATGCTTCCTTTTTCATGGTAGGAGGTACAAAGTGTAATAGTTTATCTTTACTTTGGAGGGGATATATCGGCACACCTTTTACAAACCCTTACAATTTTTATGGAAGTGGAAAGTTTCTGAACTTCTCTGTGTTTATCTCCCACTGACTGGAGTGCATGTATCTTGCCAAGAACTCCAGCATGCTAGCCACCTCTTGTTCATTCACTCTGATAAATATAATCCTATCAATGTAATAGGTCAATATGATGTTCTGTGGGATGTCCACATGGTCAGGTCTCTTAATACTATATCATAAGAGGGGACAGGATAGTTAGCAGAGGCTTCTAGCAAAACTTGAAACATATATTATTGCCCATTCCATGTGAATGCGAACTATTTCTTACTTTCTTTTCTGATTGTATTCATTCACCCAATCAATAACCCCATACCATGTACCTAAGGCTGTATAGATCTTCTCTAGCAAAGATGTTATATCTTGCATGAGGGCGACAGTCAGGACTACTACTTTGTTGAGCTTGTGGTAGTTTTCAATCATCATTCAGTAGTTATATACTTTATGTAGGTGCCAGTTCAATTAATTAAATTTAAATATCATG
This sequence comes from Loxodonta africana, assembly GCF_030014295.1. NCBI lineage: Eukaryota > Metazoa > Chordata > Mammalia > Proboscidea > Elephantidae > Loxodonta > Loxodonta africana. The sequence goes on along the minus strand of NC_087345.1, from coordinate 77,569,674 downwards.
GGGATCACCACTCTTGGACCCTTTAGGTGGCACTAATCTCCTTAGCTCCCATGTGATATTATGTTTCACTTACTCTCTTTGGTAGAGGGGAGTAAGGTAGTTTCAGAATCTTCCACTTGGCCTTCTTCAGTATAATAGCTTTTGCCTCATAGATTAAGGATCCAATGCCCGAGTTTCTCCCACCGTCTGGCAAAATGACCACTGGCTGGGTCCACTGACCCAGTAAACTTACTGTAATCTGGACTTAGGCCAATATTCCACTTATCACCTGGAGAAAACCAAAAGGAAAGAACAAGCTCTGCATTTCACAAGGTGAAAGAACTGAAGAAAAAATTCAAGCTTTGAGTTGCAATGGTGAAGGATTCTGTGGGGAAAATATAAAACGAAGCAGGAAGCATTAAACAAAGATGAAAGAAATACACAGAGTCATTGTGCCAAAAATAACTGGTAAGTGTTCAACCATTTCAAGAGGTAGCATATGATCAAAAGCCAATGGCACTGAAGGAAGAAGTCCAAGCTGCACTGAAGGCATTGGTGAAAAACAAGGCTTCAGGAACTGGCAGAATACATACTAAGATGTTTCAACAAAAGGAAGCAACACTGGAAGTGCTCACTCATCTATGCCAAGAAATTTGGAAGACAGCTACCTGGCCAACTGACTGGAAGAGATTCATATTTATGCTTATTCCCAAGAAAGGTGATCCAACCGAATGCAGAAATTATCGAACAATATCATTAATATCACATGCAAGCAAAATTTTGCTGAAGATCATTCAAAATTGGCTGCAGCAGTATATAAACAGGGAACTGCCAGAAATTCAGGCCAGATTCAGAATAGGATATGGAACCAGGGATATCATTGCTGATATCAGATAGATCCTGACTGAAGGCAGAGAATACCAGAAGGATGTTTACCTGGGTTTTATTGACCTATGCAAAGTCATTCGTCTGTGTGGATCATAATAAATTATAGGTAATATTACGAAGAATGGGAATTCCAGAACACTTAACTGTACCCATGAGGAACTTGTACCTAGAACAAGAGGCGGTTGTTCAGACAAAACAAGGGGATACTGCGTGGTTTAAAGTCAGGAAAGGTTTGCAACAGTGTTATATCCTTTTACCACACCTATTCAATCTGTATGCTGAGCAAATAATCTGAGCAGCTGGACTATATGAAGAAGAGCAGGAAATAGGGATTGAAGGAAGACTCATTAACAACATGTGTTATGCACATGACACAACTTTGCTTTCCAAAAGTGAAGAGGACTTGAAGCACTTACTGTTGAAGATCAAAGACCACAGCCTTCAGTATGGATTACACCTCAACATAAAGAAAACAAAAATCCTCACAACTGGATCAACAGGCAATATCATGATCAACTAAGAAAAGATTGAAGTTGTCAAGGATTTCATTTTACTTGGGTCCATAATCAACATGCATGGAAGCAGCAGTCAAGAAATCAAAAGATGCATTGAATTGGGTAAATCTGCTGCAAAGGATCTCTTTAAAGTGTTGAAAAGCAGAGATTTCACCTCGAAGACTAAGGTGTCCCTGACCCAAGCCATGGTATTTTCAATCTCATCATGTGTATGTGAAACCTGGACAATGAATACGGAAGACTGAAGAAGAATTGATTCCTTTGGATTGTGGTGTTGGCAAAGAATATTGAATATACCATGGACTACCAAAAGAACGAACAAATCTGTCTTGGAAGAAGTACAACCAGAATGCTCCTGAGAAGCAAGGATGGCGAGACTGTGTCTTACATACTTTGGACATGTTGTCAGGACAGATCGGTCCCTGGAGAAGGACATGATTCTTGGTAAAGAGTCAGAAGAAAAAAGGGAGACCCTCAGTGAGATTGACTGGTACGGTGGCTGGAACAATGGGCTTAAACATAATAACAATTGTGAGCATGGCACAAGACCCGGCAGTTTTTTGCTCTGTGGTACATAGGGTCACTGTGAGTCTGAACCCACTCAATGGCACCTAATAACAACAACAGCAAAAATATTAATATTAATTATATGATATTATGTATATATACTAATAATGGCCAGGTAATATAACATATCATATCACAAATCATATGTCATATTTCATATGACATATTATATGTCATATTTCATATGTCATATAGCATATCATACCATACTATACCATATCATACCATACAATATATTGCCTGGGTATTATTAACATAATATATACTTATATATACAATATATAATTATACATTTAAGTATATATATTAACAATGCCCAGGTAATAAGTATATATGAAGGCCCCCAATGAAGTGGTTTGACACAGTGACTGCAACGATGGGCTCAAGCATAGCAACAATTGTCAGGACAGCAAAGGACCAGGCAGTGTTTTGTTCTGTTGTACATAGAGTCAATATGAGTCAGAACTGACTCGACGGCACCTAACAAAAACAACAACAATATACGTGTGTATACATACATATGCCCAAATTATGAGAAGGGGCCTGAAGATACACTGGGTCTCTAGATGTCAATGTCAACTTATATACTTTGTCCATCAGTCTTATAATATCTGAGTAGCCTCCTTTTTTGATACTGGCTGCAGGTTCCCTAAGGAAAGACTGGGGGAATCCTTAAAATATAATTGTCATGGTGTTGCAAGGTGTTATTCCCAGAGGACCAGCCACTTCTCTAGTTAAAGAGTTCTGGTTCTAAACAGTGGTTCAGGTCGGAATCACGGCCAGGTTTTGTCATTTTTTTATGAGGTGACTGCTCTCTGCCTCCCACTTATCCATTTCCTGCTGGTTTGAGATGAGTAGTGCCCTTGTCAGCTTCCGCTCTATTTTCCCCCTTTCTGTGCCATGCTGTATTGATCATCTCCACAATGTTCCATGAAGTCACATTGGCTTCCTGTCCATAATTATATTGCAGTACCCTGATTTCCAGTACTTAAATACTGTGAACTTTATTGTTTTGGATGCCTTCTCTGCCCCATTGCTATGGTGAGCCAAGTTCTGTGACAGTATGTCCTGAACTACAGAGGAGAGTAGCTCCACCACAAAACATTTTAGGGATGCAAGTACTCCTCTCAACAGCACATTCCTGTGGCTGTAAATGCTGTGCCATATGGGTTTTCCTGTGGAACACAATCTTCTGGTAGGTCTTTTCGTTGTATATAATACATACTTTTCTGGATACGTACTTCCCCAAGCTTTTTAATGTTTTTCTCGACCATCTGCCCCGGTAATTCTGGCGTTTCAATTTTTCCCCTTATGGGCTATTTCTTTTTCTATTTTTCTAGAAGCGATTCTAGTAAAGAGTTCATACCATCTCCTGGGGTAGTTGCCAGTGTGTGAAATCCTGTATTACGATAAAGTACTTCCAAATCAATAAACTCCTCCTTATTCAATTATTATTATTTAAAAAAAGACATTATTTTTTAGAGTGGTTTTAGATTTAAGGAAAAATTGAGCAGAAAGTAAACAGAGCTCCCATACACCCCCTCTTTCTCTGCAGTTTCCCCTGTTAGTAGCATCTTGCATTAGTGTTGTACATTTGTTACAATTAGTAAATGAATATTGATACATTATTATTACCTAAATTCTGTATTTTACATTAGGGTTCACTCTATGTTGTACAGTTCCATGGGTTTTGAAAAATGTAAAATATCTTGTATTGACCATTTCAGTATCATACAGTATAGTTTCACTGCCCTGAAACTCCCCTGTGCTATACGTATCATATTTTTAAACAAATAATGCACGCCTTTATGTTTCTTTGCCAACTGCACCCTCCGTCTGCTTGCAAAGTATTTTCATAAGCACTCTATGCTAATTTTTTTATAGCAACATGTAAAAAATTGGCACAGCGGTGCTTATGAAAATACCTTGAGGGGAGAGGGTGCGATTGGCAGACAAATGTAGAAGGCGTGCATTATCTGCGTAAAAACACAATATTCATCCCTCTTTTCCCTTCCTCAATCCCTTGGAAACCACTAACCTTTTTACTATTTCTATAGTTCCCCCATTTTCAGAATGTCGTCTAATAGGAATCATACAGTATACAGCCTTTTCAGACTGGCTTTTTTCACTTAGCAATATACATTTACGGTTCCTCCATGTCTTTTCATGGCTTGTTAGCTCATTTGTTTTTATTGGTGCATAATATTCCATTAGGAGGCCTGGTGGTACAGTGGTTAAAGTGTTGGCCTACTAACCAAAAGGTCAGCAGTTTGAATGTTTAAAGCCACCAGCCGCTCCACGGGAGAAAGATGTGGCTATCTTCTTCCATAAAGATTTACAGCCTTGGAAACCCTATGGGGCAGTTCTGTCCTGTCCGTAGGGTCGCTATGAGCCGGAATCAACTCGATGGCAATGGGTAATATTCCATTGTATAGACTGTACCCCTGTTTGTTTATTAATTCATCTATTGAAGGACATCAAGTTGGCTTTCAAATTAAATATAACGTATACATTTAATTTGAAATATAAAGCTTCTATAAACATTTGCATGCAGGTTTTTGTGTAGATGTGTTTCCAACTCATTTGGGTAAGTGCCAAGGAGCACAATTTCTGGGTCTCATGGTAAGCTTATATTTAGCTTTGTATGAAACTGCCAAACTGTCTTCCAAAGTGGCAGTACCATTTTGCATTCCCACCAGCAATGACTGAGAATTCCTGTTGCTCCACATCTTCACCAGCATCTGGTGTTGTCGATGTTTTGGATTTTAGCCTTTCTAACAGGTGTGTGGCACAGTGGTTAAGAGCTACAGCAAGCTATGGGTGCTAACAAAAAAGTCAGCTGTTCAAATCCACCAGCTGCTCCTTGGAAACCGTATCGGGCAGTTCTATTCTGTCCTGTGGGGTCACAATGAGTCAGAATTGACTCGACAGCAATGTTTTTTTTTAATAGGTGTGTAGTAGTATCTCATTATTGTTTAGTTTGCAATTCCCTAATGAGAGATGGTGTTAGTCATCTTTTTATATGCTTATTTGCTATACATACATCTTCTCTGGTTTCAATTATGTTTTAACACCTTCGATTAAGCACCCTCAAAATCCAGTCATACATGTACTCCTTCAGGTGCACTGGCTAAGCCTTGCAGCTGCTTTGGGGTTTATATTTGTTATCCTTATAGCTACTATTTTCTATATACATCTAAGAATCTAATACATGACTCTCACTAGTGCATCCCTTCCAGTCATACATTATGACAGAGACTGTTTGTGATGGGGTCCACATTACTACCTGGGTGTTGAATAATCCAGCTCCAAAACTCCACACCTACATCTCCTTTCTCAGACCCCTTCTGGTATCAGCTGTCAGAGGTTGGATTCTCTGGAAGCAGATTCTTAGACAGAGTCTTGAGTGGAAGATGTTCATTAGAGCTCAACACCTAAGAAGGGAAGGGAGAGTTAGCAGGACTGAGCAGAAGAAGACAACAAACTCTAACGCAGCCATAGTTTGTAGAGCAAAACTAGAAAAGATCTCTGGAGAAAGTGTTGGTCACCAAAGTATTTTACACAGGCCCAAGATAACTGGGTTTTTATACATCTGCTGCACTCTGTCACTAGATGCAAGCTACTCAAGGAAGGAAGTGACATCAGATGATGTGACTTTCTGCAGCTAAGGCAGAATCTGAAGGAACAAAGTCTATCTGTTAGCCACACTCTCTGCAGCTGTGCAGTCAGCCTTCTCTAAAAGGGATCTAGGAAACACACTTGTGTCTAACTCACGGCATAAAGCTTCTTGAAGAATAGAAAAAGCACAAACACACAAACTGCTTCACTTTTCCCTTGAATATCTTAAAGAAAACTATAAACAGGCCCATTTACTGTCAAATGTGCACACTCTTCAGCAGTTCATACTAGTTTTTTTCCTATTGGTTTCTAATTCGAGTACGAATAAAAAGATGTCAGAAGGAACATGTGGAAGACTGTGTTTTCACAAAATGGTTGCAACAATATCTCCCACCTCACTTGCTTTCCTATATACCCTTGCCATTCCCTCTAGAGGTGGAGTCTCGATCCTCGGTGTGATAAGTAGAATGCTTCCCTGAACATGTTCACAACCTAATCCCTGTATCCTGTGAATACGATGTTACATGGTCAAAAGAAATTTGTAGATGTAATGAAGGTTAGACCTTAAAATAGGGAGATTATCCTGGATTATCTAAGTGGGCCCAATCTAATCATAAAAAAATCATAGGAGCCCTTAAAAGTAGAAAACTTTTTATGGCTGGAGGCAGGAGAGGAGATGCGCTGGAAGGGGTAGTCAGAGAGATTTAAAGTATGAGAAGACTTGATGCCATTGCCTGTTTGAAAATGAGGGTCAATGTGTTGAGGAATGCAGGTGGCCTTAAAAAGCTCAGAGGATCCTGGCTGACAGCCATGAAGAAAGTGAGCATCATAGCCCTACAACTGCAAGGAACGGAATTTTGTTAACAACCTAAATGAGCTTGGCTGTGGATGCTCTCCCACAGCCTCTAACTAAGAGCACAGGCTGCTGACTCCTTGATTTTGGCTTTCTGAGACCCAGAGCAGAAGAACCAGTCAAGCCATGCAGCTTCTGATTTACAGAACTGTGAGTTAATGAATTTGTGCTGTTTGAAGCCACTAAATTAGTTGTAATTTGTTATGGCCGCAAAGGAAATCTAATACTGGTTTTATGACTTGCTTGTAACCAATAGAATGCAGTGAAAAAGACACCTAGTGACTTCTGAGTCTAGGTCAACTTTTGCCTGGCTCTTGGAATGCTAGCTCCCAGTATTGTGCCTCTCGGAATATAGCCATCTGTGAAATCAGAAACCAAACCCAGTGCCGTCAAGTCGATTCCAACCCATAGTGATCCTATAGGACAGAGTAGAACTGCCCCATAGAGTTTCCAAGGAGCGCCTGGCAGATTCGAACTGCCAACCCTTTGGTTAGCAGCCATAGTGCTTAACCACTATACCACCAGGGTTTCCTTAGCCATCTGTAAGCATCCCAAAATGTATGGAGAGGTCATGTTTAGGTACTATAATCAGGAGTTCCAGCTGAGCCCAGCCTTTGAGTCCTTCCAGCCCAGATATCAGACATGTGACTGAAGAAGCCCCCAGATAGTATCAGGGCCCTGTGTTCCAGGATGCCAGATGAGGCTCCAGACGTTATGGAGCAGAGACAAGCCATCCCTGTTCTGTCCTTTCAAAATTCCTGAACCACAGAATCCATGAAAATGATAAAGTTACTGATTTATACCACTGTTTTTTTTTTTTTTTTTAACTCAAAAATAGTAACTTAGGCAGAAAAAATGGAAGAAAAATTTCTTTCAAATAAAAAGAGAGATAGTCTTTCGAGATACAATACCTAGAGGGGAAGAGAAATAAAATTCTTTCTAAAATAGATATGGTAAAGAATTTTATTCTCAAATTATAATTTGGTTGAATGATAAGGTAAAAGAATATCTTTTTATGCACTGCTATACAACTGGCTTTCCAACTCTTATATGATAAATGGTCCTTCTAGTTAATCAAAGCTATATGTTTAATCTTAGCTGAACAAGATATTCATTAAAAGTAAGACGCCAGTCAAATAATTAATTTTTCTATATAAAATTATTTCTGGACTTGGCAACTGTCCAATTCATCATTTTAAAAATTATTAAGGAGATACATTTAAATCAAATATCAAATTATAATCAATTTTAAATTGACTTTTCTCATTAAAGTTAAATCAAATCAGTTTATTTTACTTAATTAGGTTATTTTATGCTGAAAGACAATATATATCCTAAACATGTACATATTTTTTATAGAATAACACCACCTCTTTTCATGTCTTTTAAGCATTACAATTTACAAAGCCATTTCATTTACATTATCTGGTTGACCCTTCCTAATAAGCAAATTAATTTTATATTACTTATGAAGAAATTTATATTTAAAAATTTTTCATGCCTTTGCCAGAGTAGTACAATAGTAAAATGCATAACTAGGCCTACATCCAGTTATTCAGATGCCTCCTAAAATACTCAGATCAGACATTATATTGCATTTTCAGTGAAGTGATTATAAGGTTTTTATTTTACTTATGAGAAATCAAATTTTATATGAAAACACCTGCCCAGAGATATATTTATATTTAAATATTTACAGCAGCTCAAACCAGAAATAATCCAGATATTCAACAACACGTGACTGGATAAAAAATCTGTGGTATTGCAATAGAATACCACTCATCAATAAAAGAATGCTGCCCATGAATAGAATAGAATACTACTCATCAATAAAAGGAACTGCTGATGTATACACATGAGCATATATATGAATTTAAAAAGTGTATTATACAGAACAAAAGAAGCTAAACACAAAAAATCACATGTAATATCATTCCATTTATATTATATTCTAAAGAGGAAAAACAATCCATAATGATTACAATCAGATCAGTGATTGCCTGGGGTGCGGGAAGGATTGTAGCCAAACGGTATGGAGGAACTTTCTAGGATGATGGAAATGCTCTATATCTTGATTGGGGTGGTGACTAAATGGGTATATAAATTTGTCAAAACTCATAAAACTATACACTTACAAGGTGTGCATTTTAAATGTGTATAAATTATACTTCAATCAAGTTTATTTAAAATAAAGTAACACTGTTATATTGATAAAGAAATACGCGATTTCTGTTTGAGTCGTAGGCATCAAGGAAGAAAGCCCATTCTTGCTCATGAAGGCTACTGTGGAAGAAATCTACATGTCTTTGTCGAAACATAGGTGTCTGCATAATTCTTCTGCTCAGTAACGAGGATGGTCTATTACAGTTTAGACTGAAAAAACTTATGAAGATTATCCCTCAAGAAACCCAATATTCTAATATTTATGTTTCGAATGTGTACCTATCTGCAAACACAATTATTTGGTGGGTGTTGTCATTTCATTAACATGATATTCAGTTTGAAAATTAAAGAAACAATGTATTGTTTGCTTGAAGAAACCACTACTTACGTCTAAAGAGTTTAGCACCAGTACCTGGCATATAACAGTTGCTTAATAAATATATGCCACATGAATAAATGAAATTCAGTGAAGATAAGTACCGGAAAATACGACTGTATTCCATAACTCTGGACCAGTATTGACAAATGAGTTTCTGGTAGACTAAGAGAAGAAAAAAGGGAATCAATATACCTCAGGTGATCACGTATATTGCTAGGCTCCAGCCCAAACCACACAGCTTAAGAGCAGAGGCACGTTCCATCCTGAAACATCCATTAACACTTGACAGATCTCATAAAGATTATTTCTTGGAAAATTTTCGTTAAAAAAATGATAATTCAAGATCATAATTAGCAAACTCCCAGAAAAGTTAACTAAGTATTAAGAAATTAAATACCACTATACAGCAAAACAGCCCAAAACAAATACGCAGTTTGGGTCAATTTTGGGCAGATGGAAAGCAGAAAAACAGCTCCTGAATAGAAAACAGAATGGCAATATGATCTTAACTTTAAGTAAACAAACGAAGCAACAGCAGATGAAAAGCCCCACTTACTGAGAAGCAGGCAGTTGAGGGCATTTTGAGTAAAATTTTCCTGTGACCTACGAGGCATTATGTAACGCCAACAATGACTAACCCTTCAAGGACATTCCAGGCACATGGCAAGTTACACAACAGTTACAAGTTAAGCATGTAACTTTATGGTAACACTTTGTAAAGCCTTCTGATTACCACTGCTGTCCAAACTATGAGAAGTAAACATTTATACTTGGTTTAATAGAAACTCTATCACGTATAAGTGCAGTGTCTTCATCTGTTCCAATTATCCATTATTTTTGTGGATCTTTGTATGTGCTTATAATATAGAATTTTACAAAGCAAAGCTAATTATTAAGGCTCCAGTATAAAAACCTAGACTCAGAGAGGTTAAGTGACCCACTCATGGCCACACATATAGGAAAAGGCATTAAAGCCTACTAGATCCCTTGGTACTATATTTAGTCACCATCGACTCAATCAACAAAATTCGTTGAAAATTAAATACTTATAAGTCACTGTTTAAAGGATCTCTGTCTGAAAAGTTTCTAGTTTATGATGAGAATTCTTAATCTAAGTTTTTAATCTTATGTTTCAGAATAATTAGCATATTCAGAAGAAGGCATATATAAGACATTCGTACTTATGGCCCGTAAAGTTACTTCACGGGTAGTATTAAATAAAATGTAAAATTAGGAAGACATGAGTGGACAACAGTTTAAATGCAGATCCCATTAAGAGATTTTCAGAGGCCCCAAACTAATTTATTTTGGTAAAACACCGCTCTATACTATTTTACTGAAAGGCACGCCATACAGCAATGTTCAACACAGTTGCAGCCCATTTCCCATGCTTTGTAAAATCGACCAGATTTGCATTTCCTGTAATTTTATAAGAGGCTTCCATAGAAATTCCAAAGTAGCCTCTATGGATGTGCTCAGTACTTCTATAATAATAACCTAGAAGCAGTGGAAAGACTTCTTCCATACTTTGTACCTTCTATCAAGCCAGGCCACAGCAATCATATTCGCAGCTGCTAGCCAGCTGCAATCTTGGTCACAGCATGCTGCCGCTGGATGGCAGGTGCTCGTTTGTTTTCACTCAGGCCGCAGGGAATATTGGGACATTTGACCTTTGTCCTTGGTTAAAACCAATCTTTTGTGTGTATTCTACACACACACACACACACACACAGACTTTGCTCTCACAGAGTCTTGCCATGAAAAGGTTGTTATATGAATTTTGGGTGGTGGGAATGTATTTTTAGTTTTGACTTAAGAACACAGAGCAGTCTCATAAGCTCGATATTTAAATGGGTCTTTATGCTTTATAAATCTTATTTATAAGCATACTTATATGCCTTAGGATTTGTGATTTTACTAAGTAACATCTTATTGGTCAGAATACGCTAGGCTATATTCTGGTGCAGTTCCACTCTGCATACATGGGGTCGCCAAGAGTGGGAGTCGACGGCGACTAACATATTCTGGTGATAAATAATGCCTGAAATCTCAGTGGTTTAAATCTATGATGGTTTCGCACTCACACAATGTCCAGTGCAAGTCTACTGTCTATCTTTAGAATCGTAGAGGGGCAGATCATGGATATCATGAGCACCAACAGTCTCTGTCACGTACCTGTTGCCTAAGGTCACACGGTCATCTCTTTCCTCCATTCAGCAAGAATTACTGATGACCTTCTATCTACAAGAATTTGTGTTCAGTAATGGAGGCTATAGACATGAGTAAAATGTCATCTCTATCCTCAAACAGCCAAGTGGTTGGGGAGACAGTTAAATAAAACTTATTATAATACAACCATAACTTGAGACAGAAAGAAAATACGCCCCCAAAAAGCATAAACCATGTTCTATGGGAAGGAGCACAGAGTAAAATGGAATTACTCCTAATTGAGGGAATCCTTGAAAAGCTGCAGAGATGTTGACATTATTTGCCGGGCTTTAAAAAGGGTGGGGAAAAGCTTAGACAAGTTTGATATGGAGGAGAAGGAGGAGAGTAAGAAAAGACAGAGAAATGTGAGAAGACATAGCGTGGCTAAAGCACAAAGAAGGGACAGAGAATCTAGAATAAGAGCCCGTGGTATAAAGTGACAGATGAGTCTATAACCAAAACAGTCAAAGATATTTGGGTTTTATTAGTTTATATATTATATATGTGTTTACTAGCTTACTTGTGGAATGTGAGTTGCCAGAATATTGAATATGTTACTATTCTTTGTTTCCCTCATTGTTAATTCATCTTATGAATAGCAATCAAGGCAAAACCAAGCATTCTACCAAAGCATTTCAAATTCTGATCATAGGGTTTGATTTTTCCCCTAACTGAATTTTTGTTTTTTCAATTCTCAAACAATATTAAGGCTATAAGTCACAGGATAAAGTGATTGGATTTATTCCCACCTACTTCGCCTTTCAGATTCCTTTCTACTCCAACCAAATATTTACAAAGCATGACTTACCGTAGCAACAAGGCGATTGAAAAATAAGTCCCGAAATACTAACTCTGGGCCAGCAGGCAAATTGGATCCAGATTTTTAATTGTCGGAAAAAGAAGACTTAAAAAGAAAACTTGCTAAGGCTATGATACTGTGATATGGGTACTGCTGTTTGTGAGTGGAGCAAGAGGTTAACTGGGTCCAAAACTATGGAGCTATAAAAAACTGAACAGAAAAGAAAAAGCAAAGAGAAGGAAAGGGAGAAAGGGTCAAAATTCAGAAAATAGATGGTTTTTCTTCTTCCCCCTCTTCTTCAAAAGAAATAAACAAAGTGAACGGGCAGGAAATTAGTGAATAGTAAATGTTCAAGAACATGATCTTGAAACCTACGTCTTTTTGTTGTTTGTTTTGAAAGTTTAAGGGGTGTGGCTTGACTTTTTTTTTGTTGTGGAAATTCAGGGTTTCCATTCCAGCACTATCAAACGCCTATTATGTCATATATAAACTCTATTTACTCATTTTTTTTTTAGCATAAGAAAAATTAAAGTCCTTTCTAGAATTTTCTGCCTTAGCTCCTTAGTTTCCAAATTACCCCTCTCTCTGTAAAACTCTCTTCCAAACTATTTGAAAGTATTAATGGCCACCATTTATTCATCTTGTATTATGTGCCGGACACTTCACATATATCATCTCACTTAAATCATAACAGCAACAAAAAGCTGATATTATTTCTATTTTGTAACTAGAGAAACTGAAATTCAAGATTTGTCCGAGCCCACAAATGATCTGTGGGAGAAGATCTTGTAACAATTTGGTCAAGTGACTTCTTTGATGTCAATTTTATAAATTGTGAATAATCACAGTATGCATTTAATGAGTATTATTATTAATTTAGATAATCCACATAAGTGCTTAGAAAGTGATTAAAAAAAAAAAAGGGAAAACAAAACAAAACCAATTGCCATGGAGTTGATTCGGACTTATGGTGACCCCATGTGTGTCAGTAGTAGAATTGTGTTGCACAGGTTTTCAGAGGCTGATTTTTCTGAAGTAGATAGCCAGGTCCTTCTTATGAGGCATCTCTGGGTGGACTCAAACTGCCAAGTGCTTAACCATTTCCTCCACTCAGGAGCCCTGATAATGATAAGCACTTAATAAATCAGTGTAATAATTATTGCTACCATTTTGATTCTGAGTCCCTTAGGTTTCAAAGTTCAGGTTATTTTTGCTCAATTGCCTTGGCTTCACATAAAAGATTTAAGTTTTAGAAAAAACCCTACAAACTTCGAGTGAGTTATATTAGTATCTAGGATTAACATACCATTTTACCTTTTTCATTTTTTAGGAGGATGAATGGGTGGGGGAAGGAAAATTGGCAGAAAAACTGCAATAGGAGTTCTGGAATCCAAGCCCACATTTATTCTTAAGAAGAGTTCCTTTTTCTACAAATAGCAATTCAGCCTTAAAGACAGTCATAAGGGTCCAACCTTTTAGAGTTACCCAAATGTTCGTTTCCAGCCCTTCCTCTTTTCCAACTTCCCCAAGAAACATACAGTCACGGGAGAAAAAAAAATTATATATATACACACACATACATACACACACATATATGTATAAAGGGGAAAGAAACCAAACCAATGACTGCGGAATTACTATTATCCCTAGCACTAAAAAAAAAAAAAAAGATTGTCAAATAGCTAGCTCTATTTTGAGGAATTAAATATTTGGGATCCTAAAAATTAATTATTTACAAATGGCCTCCCTCCACTTCTTTGCTATTTTTAAGCTTTTATGGTTTCCTATACTCTTCTGATCTTGCGGTACATTTTCTTTTTCTCTTGAATGAATTGGTTGGTGAGCCTAATCCCCTACTTCTCCTTACTTAAAAAACAAAACAAAAACCCTCAATTAAAATACGTCCCAACACTTTCCCTCCAAGCTCACAATGAGGATCTTTTAGCCGCCAAGCACACTTCCAGGCTTTTCTGCAATTGCAAGCTTTCATCTCCTACAGGTGGCACGTCTCCCTAGGGTATCTAAAACGGAGCTACCTCACCGCTGGCTCCGACGTTAGGCTCGAGATAAAGCGTGTCACGAGCTATGAGGAACAGGAGATCTCTCTACCTGTCTCTGGCTTTCTCTCTTGGTCACAACTAAAATCCGAAGTGGAGCGCCCCGAGCCATAAAGTGTCTGTAGCGGTGACAGCCACTTGGAGCATGCTCAGTCCACCCTGAGTCACTGAGGGGCGGCTTCCTCCCCCGACGGTTGGTGGGGCTCCTGCAAAGCCAGTAGCGTTCTCCCCCAACCCCCATCCATTCCCCCTGGCGCGCGCTCCACGGCACCCACAAGGGCGTTCGTCAGCCGCGCCTCTCCTCCCCGCCCCCTCCTCTTCCTCCTCCTCCTCCTCCAGCTACGGCCGGCGAGGAGACGTCAAGGGACATAAATAAATAAATAATTCCATTCACCCGGTGACAGCGAGGCGAACCGGCTGCGGCTGGGCTGGGGGACGAGAGCTGCAGCGCCCATCCTATGCCAGAGACCGAGTAAAGTAAGTACACCGGGAAGGAAGGGAGGAGGAGGCAGGAGGCGCCCGCGCAGAGGAAGGCGAGCGTGGGACTGCGACCGGAGCCGCCCGGGAAGCCGCGCGCGTGTGTAAAAATAATGGCCAGCCTGCGACAAACGCGCCAACACCAAGTTTGCCAGCGAGCCCTTATATAGACAAAAAGCCCGAAGCTGCCGCCGGAGGAGAGCTAGCGACAGCAGCGCCAACAGCGACGTGGGAGCTGCGGGGGCGTAGCCGGGCGCGGGCGCTCCCTGGTCTCGGCGGTGTGCCCTGGGGGGGTCCCGGGCGGAGAGGAGTCCCGCGCGCCTGCGTGTTTCTGACCAGGAGATGTCCCCCTCTCTGTGCGTGGCCGGAGACTGCCGGCGTGGTGCGCTCCCCCATCCTTGGCCCGTGAGACTGGAGGCTGTTTCCCGTTCTGCGTGCCCCCAGCGCGCGCTTCACCAGCATCCCGCCCCGGCCCACGTGCAACCCGGGATAGCGTCCTGGCAGCAGAAGCTTGGGACGTGGGTGGTTAGAGGTGTAGGGGTTGTCTTCTCTTCAGCTGACCTCAGCTGTTGGGGCGGCTCGGATAGGCTGGGAGGAGAGAAGCTATCAGGGAGGCATCTTTCTTCCTTTTCGGTTCCCGGAAGGCAAGGAGGGGGCGGAGGCGGAGGCGGATGGAAAGGTGTGTGGGGGCCAGGAGGGCGCCGGGACAGACGGGGCACGCTGCCATAGAAGCAGCTAAAGAGGGCCTACGTCTGCAGGGCCCGTGCCGGTCTTCCCCGGCGCAGCGCAGCGCAGCGCAGGGGGCATCAGGCCCGGCCAGGTGGCGCGATAGGCTGGCGAGGGCGCTCACGTGTGAACTGCCTCTCAGCAGATGCTGCGGCGTAACTGCGCTCTCCGCTTCCTTCTCTTTGCTATTTCCGCGAAAAGGATTGCGGACTGCCTTGGCAAGGGCGGTGGAAGCCAAGGCCACTTTCCTGGTAGGGCTGGGAAGGAAATTTTGTAGTTCCACTCCAGGGAAATTAACAGTAAACATACACACACCCAGCACAGGAGAGGGAACGAGGAGCGGTTTCTCTGCAAGTGTTTTATTGACTACCCTTCCTGGAGAAGTAGAACTGGGCTTGTTAGTTGAGGGCGCGTTGGTGGCACTGGGAAAACTAATATTTCAAGTCATCTCCCCTTCCTGGGCCCCGTAGGAGACTCAGCGGGTAAATGATGAGGCAATGAGAAAAAGATTGAGCCGGAGAAAATCGTGAGCATTAGTTCCCCTTTCCTGGCACTCGACGCTTTATGGTTAATCCCAAAGTGAGCTCAGAAGGTCGCAAACTTAGCTGCTGCGCTAGATTCAATGTGCTGTGTCATTGAAACCACAAGTACTAAGTGTGCATTTGGGAAGTGTGGCTGAGAAATCAGAACTGGGTGGCAGTTCCAGAGGGCAGATGAGGGTTGAACAAGGTGACCCTTGCTGAAATAATCCTAGCTCAGCTTTCTGCTTGTGAGCACATTACATTAAAACCAATCTAAGTGAGGGGGCATCTGAGTAATGTCAGTGAAAGGGAAGATATTTTTTACCTTAAGCAACTCAGTGTATTGTGTAACAACTCATCAAGTTGGAAACATTTCTTTGCAAATATTCACAGCCAGAGTTTGCAGTTCTGTACTGTTTTTTTTCCACAAGAGGAAATTGAAGTGATCTGAAATTTTAACACCCTTTTCTGTGTTGAAATTGGTGCATCTCTCTGTAAATGCTCAGTT
Source organism: Loxodonta africana (assembly GCF_030014295.1). Taxonomy (NCBI): domain Eukaryota; kingdom Metazoa; phylum Chordata; class Mammalia; order Proboscidea; family Elephantidae; genus Loxodonta; species Loxodonta africana. The sequence goes on along the minus strand of NC_087345.1, from coordinate 77,553,416 downwards.
TATTTCTAGACATGCATTTACTTCCTTTTTTAAAAAAAATAATATCTGCCTTATATTTTTGGCCTCCAGCTCTCCTGAAGGGAAGGAGGGTATAGTGATCTAAGGAAATGTCCTGTGTCCAGAATATATTCCTGGATCATGGATCTGAAAGGGGAAGAAGTCTCCTAAATTTGCTTTTAATTCTGCATTCATACACCAAACATTTTTTGAGGAGTGGAAAAAGATGATTACCTTTAGAGTTGTCAGATCTAGACTTCAGACTTGGTTCTGCACATTTGTATGATTGAGTAATTCTCACAATGTCAGCTTCAGTTTTCATATTCATAAATGGGATTGATGGTACTTACCCTGAAGTGGTACTGTGAGGGATAAAATAATGTGTGTGGAAAACACCTAGAGTACAGACTAGCTATCTCTGAGCTCTTGAAATCATTCCAGACACTGCACTGAGGTTTTAAAAAGAATAAGGTTGGAATTCTGCTGTCTGGAAATTCACATCTAGTCATTCAGGTTAACCTTCCTTATACCTCATTTGCTTTTCAGTCAGTTTCCTTCTCTTCTCCATGGAAGAGGCATATATCCCAAATAATTTGAAAGAAGTTTAGCAGTTGTAAGAAATGCTTGTAAGATCCGCTAAAAAGCAGATTTGGGAAGGGTTGCACCTTGCCCCAGAAATCTGTGTAATCAGCCCCATATTTTGCCCATTGAAAGTGACCCTATATAACAGATAATGAAGGATTTTCTTTGTGCAGTGGAGGGAGGAACTCCTCCTCTGAAGATCATCTTTGCCAAGGAACGGAGAAAAGAAACTGAGCTGCAACTTCTTCTCAACTTTAGACAGACTAATCCACTCACTTCTAGAAGCCTGAGAGTATTAAAAAACAAACAAACAAAAACAAACCTGTTGCTGTTGAGTCGATTCCAACTCACAGCGACCCTGCAGGACAGAGTAGAACTGCCCCATAGAGTTTCCAAGGAGCGCCTGGTGGAGTCAAACTGCCAACCTTTTTGGTTAGCAGCTGTAGCTCTTAACTGCTATGTCCCCAGGGTTTCCAAGAGTATATAGCAACTATAATAACTCCATCTCTGTAATGCTTACATGCTCTAGGCGCTGTGCTACCACTTTCTGTATATTAACCCTTTAATCCCTGTAACACCCCTATCAGGTATTTCTGTCACTGTCCCCATTTACAGAGGAGGAGTTTAGGCACAGAGAGTTAAGTAACTTGCTCAAGTGGCAAGCTAGTCAGTGGCTGAGATGGGGCAAGCACCCAGGGCATCTGGTGCCTTTAACCTGCATTTTAGCTTCTACCTTGCATGAAGCTGAATGAGGATATAGGGGCCTTGTCTTTGTATTCGCCATTGCCTAGCACAGTGTCTGGCAAGTAGTAGTTATGAATAGTTGATTATTAGAAAAACCAAGGAAGGAGGAAAGGAGCCTGGTGGCGTAGTAATTAAGTGCTCAACTGCTAACCAAAAGGTTGTCAGTTTGAACCCACCAGCAGCTCTGCAGGGGGAAAAAAAAGACCTGGCCATCTGTTCCCATAAAGATTAAACAAACCAAAAACCAAACCTCTGCTGTTGAGTCCATTTTGCCTCAGAGTGACCGTATAGGGCAGAGTAGAACTGGCCCATAGAGCTTCCTAGGCAATCCTCTTTACAGAAGCAGATTGCCATATCTTTCTCCCTCATAACAGCTGGTGGGCTCAAATGACAGACCTTTGGTTTAGCAGTGGAATTCCTTAACCACTGCCCAATAGGACAATACTACTCTGTCCAGTAGGGTCACTATGAGTTGGAATTGACTGGACGGCACACAACAAAAACAAAGAAGGAAGAAAAGAGCCTACTCTCCTGCCTGTAACTCCTAAACCTTGTAGGAAATCCGATATGCAGTCTGCCCTGGGGATAGGATAGATGAGCTTTTTAGAATTCCTTTGCCTTGGCCTGCAACTAGTCCGTGAGGCTCCTTCAAGCAACTTTAAAAAGTATTCTGTCTCTGGCCTAATAAATAAATGAAAGGGAAAGAAACTTCTTCAAGGTGCCTGAGAAAAAAGGCAGACCATAATTCATGGTTCTGGGTTCAATTTTTGGTAGAACCAGTGGTTAACTTAATTTTATGCAATGTGGGGATTATACCTGTAGAGTTGTTCTGAACACCAAAGAAGATAACAAATGTAAGATGTCTGATATTATAGCTGACCAATAGAGAGCATGCAACAAATACTAATTACATTTCTTTACTGTCTTTGACCCTCCTCTCCATTCCAAAAAGGGGGGGGGGGCGGAATTCTCCCGATTCCCTCATCTTGAAGTAAGTGGTATTACTCTTAACAGCTGTATAACTTGATATGGATTTCCCTTCGGCCAATTATTTTATCTTACCATGAACTGTAATTATTTGTGTAGGCATCTTATCTCCTTCTCTAGGCAATACGGATTTTAAGAGCAGATACAATACCTGATTCATCTGGAAAGCCCAGTGGGGCCCAGCTCGCTGGGGCAGAACTGGGCAGAGGATGAGGGCAAGGGCTCTGGAGTGTGGCAGTCTGGGTTTTGATCTTGGCTCTGCCGCTTACTAGTTAGGGCAAGTTGCCAAACCTCTAAATCTTGGTTTCTGCACATGTAAAAAAGAGGATAAGAATTTTATTACTTAGTTGTAAAGATTAAATGAGATATCTGTAAGCATAGAAAAGATTTAATATATGGTAGCTGGTTTAGTTTTTTTTTTTGGTTTATTATTAAGTATTTGGCCTTATGGCTTCTAGGTTGTAATAAGGACCATTGGTTTATTTTGCTTAACATGGTTTTGAAAACTCTTTGAAATGCCAAATTCCTCATTAGATGGCATTGCCGTGTCAAATGCATAATAAACCATTAAATGGACTCCTTTCTCTGTGAGGTCATCCTGGTTTGTCATGGCCTTTCTTAAAAATCTCTGGTAGCATAGTGGTTAAGTGCTTTGGCTGCTAACCAAGAGGTCGGCAGTTTGAATCCGCCAGGCGCTCCTTGGAAATCATATGGGGCAGTTCTGCTCTGTCCAATAGGGTTGCTATGAGTCGGAATCGACTTCGACGGGAGTGGATTTGGTCTGGTTTTTGGCTGGGAGATCACTGCACACTAAGTCTGAGTAATTTTTTTTTTAACTTGGAGATAAAATTTTATTTTCTACATTGCTCTGTTAAAAGCTGAACCTAGGAGCCTAATCTACCTATTTAAGAGATCTGGCATTTTACAATCATAAGAAAAGTGAATAGCTTAATAGGGACTGTTGTCTGAAGGAATAAATAATATTTACCGCACATATTTGGCAATTAGTAAACAAGAGAGGGGTATGTGTATTTATAAATGAATTTTCATAATCAGGGACACTGCAAATAAAAATTAACGACAAGTTAAACAAATTGAATTTGGCTATAATACAACTAAGGAAACTCTGGTGGCATAGTGGTTAAGTGCTACGGCTGTTATCCAAAAGGTTGGCAGTTTGAATCCACCAGCCACTCCTTGGAAGCCCTGTGGAGCAGTTCTCCTCTGTATTATAGGGTCGCTATGAGTCAAATCTACTTGATGGCAATGGGTTAGTTAGTTATGGGTTGACTTAATACCAAAACTCTCTTGCAAATGTGTACATTAATATTCATTGAAATCCCAAAGGAGTTCATGAAAAGCTTATAGGGATTTGAGTGACAGCTACAACATGCTGGTATGAAGATATTTTTGTGAAAAGTTTTGTGCAGTTACCATAGTCTCATAAAAATGCCTATGCATTCAATTACCTGAACCAGTGTTTAATTTTTGGTATTGGGTGGCATTAAGATAGCAACTTTCAATTGAACATATATAGTATGTATGAATGATGAACACAAATGAAATATTTGTTTAGGCAAATAAAGATCTGTATGAAATGTTGGGAATTTATAGAAAACATTTTATTTCAAACATTTGCTATTTTTACCCATCTAGTTACAATGGTAGGTATGCTTTTTAATCAGTCTATACCCTTAATCAGAGTTTGATGAAAGCTCATGTGTGGAAGAATGTTAACTTAATAAGAAGCTGCTCTACTAAGAAACTTACTTGAAGACCTCTTTGTTTTGGAACTAGTAGATTATATATGAATAGACAGCAAAATTAAAAGGCAGTTTTATTTGCTTGACACCTTTCTAAGGGATGAGCTATCATGCACCTCATTTTAAAACTGATTTTCCAAAATTTCAGAATCTTAAATTCTATCGGTTCTTCTCAAACATGCTTTTCGTAGTAAAAGCAAAGCTGCATTCAGTGACTTATGTGACAAGTTGCTTTATGTCCCTGTTTCTCAACAGGCAGGCCCATTGTCGTTTTCGGTGGGACAGCCCTTTATTGTGTGAGAATGCCTCTTTCATTACCGGACATTTATTCGCTATGACCACTGACTTCCATATGCCAGTAGCTTCCCTTTAGTCATTGTAACAACCAAAAATGTCTCTCTACATTTTAATGTAACTCTTAGAAGAATGATACTACATGTGGTTGGAAGCTACTAGTCAACAGGATCAAATCGAGAATGTTTGAGGAAATTATACTTGAGATCAGAGTCTCTTCAAATAAGATTTTTTTTTTTTTTACTTAAAGGATAGAAGTAATTATTTTTTCATATTATTTTATATGAAAATACTTTGACTAGAAGAAATGTGTTCTTTGTTATTAACTTGTATTAAGTATGAAAACTTCCGTAATCATGTTATTTGTGACCTTTAAGACTCCAAATCTTCATTTGCATTAAATTCTCCACAGCCTTTGGCAGAGTTGGGGACTGTTGCTTCTTGAACTCCTCTTTTGGCTTCTGTGTGCTCTTTGTTCTCCTCTTACTTCTCTGCTCATTTGCAAGTCCTTCTCTGGCTTTCCTTTCACCTCTTACAATATCTGCTTTAGACGTTTGGTTGTTTGTTTTACGTTTGCTCTGTTGGCACCGATTATCTGCTCTTGGCCTCTCTTTCACCTCAGCATGAATAACTCTCCAGTCGTTATCTCCTGCCCTGACCTTCCCTCAAGCTCCAGGCTTACATTTCCCAATGCCTGCTGGACAGCTCCCTTTACTATGCTGCTGGCACCTCCAGCACCCTGTGATCTCTTCCAAGCCTGTGTCTCCTTCCTTCCTCTGCTTCCTTTGATTGGTATTAGCATTATTTTAGCCTAGAACATTTTGAGATTACCACCACCCCCATGTCTGATAGTTGCCAAGACCTGAACAATGTACTTCTTTCACAACTTGCCTTTTTTTTTTTTTCTGTTGCCACAGAGTTAGTGTGCTTTTGACCTACTACCTAGAGTCATGTCAGTAATCTCCTAGCTGGTCTTCACACTTCCAGTCTCTCATCTTTCCAGCTAATTCTGAACATGCCAACAAATAAGATACTCTTATTAAAGTACATCTCCTTTATCTGCATGTAAACAACACTTTGGTAACTCACATTACCTAAGTCCAGGGAATGATATTTCAGTCTCTGCGTGATGTAACTCCAAACAGTTTTTTCCAGGCTCATCTCCCACTGCCACCATACTCAAGTCAAACTGAGCCGTTCCCTATGCCTTAATCATGCTTGTTCTATTTCCTGGCACTATACCTTTAGTCATGCTGCTCCTTCATCCTGAAATGCTGTAACTTCCCTGCTATTCCCATTTCCAGCTTTAATCTCACCTTCAAAGCTAAGCTTTAACACCACATCCAAATCTCCTCTGAAACTCCTGGAGAGGTAAAAGGAGCTTTTCTAACATTTCAGTAGCATTGCATTTATAACCTCCTTCTTTTATTCAAAACATTTTATTATAGTTGCCTTTGCATAAGTCTGCGATTTCTCATAATACTGCAGATTTTTGTCTACCAGGAATAATAACATGATCATATTTATATCTCTTTCAGCACTTTCATGGATTGTGGAATTGCAAGAAACTTAGAGGCCTTCTGTTTCCACTTTTCTGTGTTGTTGCTACATTGTCTTCAGTTAGCCACTATCTGTTGTTTATTTTGAGAATATGCATGGAGGCATTCTGTTCTTTTTAAGGGACTTCCAGGTGTGACTAAATTCTCTTGCTTCTTAGGGTCCTCACTCAGCTTTCTGGGATCACACAAAATAAATCTCTTTTCCAGTTGATTGACAGCCTGTAAATATATGGTGACAGCTTGCATGTCTTATGTTTATCAGTGTAACATATCCATTCTTTCCCTCTGTTCTTTATGTGGCCTGGTTAAGTTATTTTTTATGGCCTCTCTCCTTTGGAGGCATTCAAGGTTAGGAATGTCCAGAAATGTCCAGAATAGCTCAAAGAGGATAATTTTTGAAAATAGTTGTTTATGAGTAGAAATGTTTGAACTGTTGTTCATGGCACAAACTGGCCGTCGATATCACCTCTTGTCAGATAGAGCTAGGAGGTGGGAAATAAAGGTGTGTATAAGGATCCACTTCTGGGAAAGCCTCACTGTTATCTCAGGGGTGAACATCTTTTTTCTGAGTGGGCCTGAATGTAATGAATGAATAAATGAATAAGCCACTGAAAGGCAAAGAGGAAAGAAGAAAAGCTACCTTTAAATTATGACTACAATTAGAAATTAACCACTCAGTAAAATCATTCCCTTAGTCGATGAATGCCATAGAAGATAAAATCACAAACATGGCCTGTGTGTGTATCATAAATGAATTTAGAGATATTAGACCAAATAAGTGGCCATTAAGTAAAGTTTCAGAAGTGGGCTTTGAGTAAAAATACCTTGCCTTTAATGAGCACTTCTATCTACTAGTAATGAGAAACCCTGGCTGCTAACCAAAAGGTCGGCAGTTTGAATCCACCAGGTGCTCCTTGGAAATCATATGGGGCAGTTCTACTCTGTCCCATAGGGTTGCTATGAGTCGGAATCGACTAGACGGCAATGGGTTTGGTTTTTGGCTTTTCTATATACTAAGCATCATTTTAACACTTTACTTGTTTTAGTAAATTTAATCCTCAGACCCTTGTGAAGAAGCCTTATTGTACAGAGGAGGGGATTAGGCCACAAAGAGGTTAAGTATCTTGCCCAAGTTTGTATATCTTATCAGTGGAGGGTCTGGATTTGATCACTATTTGCCTTTCCAATATTAGTATTTTCAAGTATTCGATATTGCAGTGTCCTTTAAGAAAGGGTAATGGAAGAAAATTGGGGCAGTGTTTGGGGAAAAAAAAAAAAAAAGGTGATTAGCCAAGTATAATGGGTTTTAGTCTGGAGCCCTGGCAGTGCAGTGGTTAAGTGGTCATCTGCTAACCAAAACGTCAGCAGTTTGAACCTACTAGCCACTCCATGGGAGGAAGTTGTGGCAGTCTGCTTCTGTAAAGCTTACAGGCTTGGAAACCCTATGGAGCAGTTCTACTCTGTCCTTTAGAGTTACTATAAGTTGAAATCTACTTGATAACAACGACAGTCTGTTAAAACACAGAGTCAGCAAGAATGATGAGCCTTCCTTACTATTTACAGAAAATATCTAGAACCAAGCTAGGCTAGAAGGCTTAGAGAAAATAATGACCTGTTACTCTCTCTGAGAGACGAAGAAGTCTGGAAAACCAGTAGGGATTGAAGCAACGGTAAGTCCAGGATGTGATCCCTCCAGCACTGGTTGCAAAATGGTCCAGGTAGGGTGTGTGTGAGGTGGCAGAACTCCCTTGGAAGCCTGGGGGTATGGGAACCAGTGGGTGCCTGGACAGAGTAGGGCCTGGAGAATACTAACTGCTATATATGCAGATCTTCAGTGAAGTGGGGTTTTGAATACAGCGTGTAGCATATTGCAAACCAGAGACTGCAGTTTTTCCACTATTTATTCACCTACTGTATTCCAGACACTGTCTTATATGTTAGAGAATGACTAAATAGAAGGGATAAACTCATTTCAGTCTTGAGTTACACAAATAATTGAACATTATTCTCGAAGCGAGGTAAGCAGTTTACGTGCTTGGGTCGACTTTTTGTGGAGTCTCGATATCATCTTGCCTGTCTCGTTCTGTAGTTCTCTCTTTTCTGTTTTCCCCATTTCAGTGACACGTATTGGAACAGAGGCTTTAGAGAGACATAAACAGACCTTGATGGTATTTTGACTTAGCTACTTCTAAGCTCTTGGACCAAAATCAAGATATGTGAACTTTCAGAGTCCCAGTTTCTTCATTTTTAAAAACGAAAACACAATCTATCTCATGGTTGTTGTGGAGGGTAAATAAATAATTCAGGTAACCAATAAATGGTCATCATAATCATTTCTGTTTTATCCCTACCTATATTTTTGGCATGTTTTGTGGCAAGGCCTCTTTACTCCTGATAAATTTCCTTCTGTGCACAGGTATTTATGAGTTTTAATATTGCTGTTCACAGCCTGAGCCAAATGGGTTCAGAAAGACAAAACAAATCTCATTGACTTGTTACAATAAAGTAGCCCCTTCCAATATGGACAAAGTTCTGTTTTGCCATACATACAGGATGATGCTCGAATATTGTCATTGCTGCTGCAAAACTATTAAAGTGCTGAATTTTTCAACTAGCTACAACCACCCAAGGGAATTTTAAGATGAGAATACCTTAGCTTCCACTGAGATATAACAGTGCACACGAGCACATTTAGAAGCCATCGCATACAGGCAATGCTTATTCTGTTATTGTGGCTTAGAAGCGTTTGTTCATACTAAGACACAAAACATATGGCAGCATAATCACTTATGCCATTTATTAAGTGCTGCCTGTGCCGCTGCTCTTTGACATGTGCTATAATTCTCATGATGACAGTGTAATGTAGATTCTGTTCATTGACAGAGGGGGAGAGTTTCAGTAAAACGTGGCTGTGTAAGATCACCCCCAGAATCAAGGTCTCAGCTGGTAAAACACTCATGGCATCTAAATCTTGCTCCATATCTTAAATCAATTCAAATCAGTAGATAATTGAGCATTGCCATGTGAAGTACTTGGCATAGAGACCTGACAAAATATGTACCAAAAAAAAAAAACCAAGAACCAAACTCGTTGCCGTCGAGTCAATTCCAACTCATAGTGACCCTATAGGACAGGCTAGAACTGCCCATAGAGTTTCCAAGGAGTGCCTGGTGGATTCGAACTGCCGACCTGCTGGTAAGCAGCCGTAGCTCTTAATCACTATGCCACCAGGGTTTCCCAAAAAAAAAAAAAAAAGTGTACAGGACATGCTTATTGACCCTGAAGAGACTGTAATTTCAGAGATTTTTTAAATATACATACTTACACACTTGTGTGTGTGTGTGTATGTGTGTGTGTGTGTAGTCCCTGGGTGGTGCAGACAATTGAGTGCTTGGCTGCTAACTGAAAGAATGAAGGTCCCAGTCTACTCAGAGGCCCCTCAGAAGAAAGGCATCGTGATCTGCTTTGAAAATATCAGAAAATAAAAACCCTATGGAACACTACTACTGACTCACTACTCTGACTGCCATGAGGTTTCCACAAATTGGATTGAAATTGACTTGATGGCAGCTGGCAACTGGGGTGTGTGTGTATTTCTATGTATGTGTTAGTATATATCTGTATATACCTATGTATAGATATATATAGGTAGAGTAGGATTAAGTGTCAAAATAAATGGTAGAGGGGAGCAATCCTGTAGGATAATAGGACAGAGGTTGATGAACTATAGCCCGTGGTCCCAATCTAACCTGCTCCTTGTTTTTGTAAATAAAGTTTTATTGGAATACCACCGCACCCATTCGTTTCCGTATTTCCTATGATGCTTTCATGCTATAGCGGCAGAGTTAAGTAGTCGTGACTTAGCCTGCAAAGCCTAAAATATTCACTGTTTGACACTTCAAAGAAAAATATTTGCTGATATCTGCTGTAGGATACCAGAGGAGAAGGACTTTACCATGTGTTGGAGGAATCAAAAAGCCTTTAATGGAAGAAGTAGAATTTGTTTTGAAGCTTAGATATGGATAGCCTTTGGTGAAGTGAAGAAGGAAAAGGATCATTCTAAGTGGTGCAAAACTCAAAATCAAAAACAAGCACATGCATAAATATGAAAAGCTGATGGAATATAAAGATTAAAAAACAAAAACCCGTTGCCATCAAGTTGTTTCCAACTCACTGTATATAATATAGATGATAATATAATCATTTATCCACAAGTGTGCACTTTGTAACTATTCACCTGGAACAGTGATTCTTAAAGTTGGTAAGACATTTGAATGAATTGATGAACTATTTAAAAATAAGATTTTGATTTCACTCAATATGTGATACTAAAGTGTAGTCCATGTTGAAAACCATTGATCTAGAGTATTTGTTCATTTGGTCAAGTTCATTGTTTCCTGTTGAGGGCAGACACTTTTTTTTTTTTAATCTCATGTCATTTCCCCCTTCATAATGTATTAGCAAACTGGCTATGTAGTAGTAATATTTGCTAGTCACTCATTATAATAAAATAAGTACTAGATACTGAACAGGTAACTAAGTGCCAGCACTCTACCAAGAACTTTCCTTACATTCTCTCATTAAAAACTTGCCATAGCCCAGTGAGGTAGATATTATTCCCATTTTACAGAAGAGAGCACTAACAGATGGATTAAATAATCAGATTAAAACTAAAAGATTTGTAGATGGATACTCTTTATACAATATGACCAGTAAATTGACTCTCTTAAAATGAGAAACTTTTGGAGCTAGGCATATAGATAGGAATGTACTTTCAAAAAATTTAAAAAAGTGAATATGCCAATTTGTATTATCATGTGACCTAATTCTCTTCTATTACATTGTACTGTTTTCTAAAAGTTGAGTCAGCTTTCACTACAAATGTTTCTGTACAATTTTATTGAAAATATTGATTTTTATTATTTTTTTAATACGGGCTGAGAATGTTTTGTATCCTCTGCTGTCTCTGTCCCTTTATGTCTACAACAATTTCTCTTTTCCTTGCTTCTTAATGTTCAGTCATTTGTAATTTCCTCTCTCTCTCTTTTTTTTTTTTTCTCCTTTATCTCTAATATCCCTTCCTAGTATTCATAATAGGTCCCAGTTACATGGTGTCTCTGATAAAGTACTTGAATATGTTTCCCTAAAGTGAGGGCTTCTTTCAGAGGAAAAAGAAAGAATCAATGGAACTTAATGCCAGTTTCTTTTTCCGAACCTAAAAAGGGGCAGATACTACTGAACTGTTTGCATATCACTACTGGATATGACATCATAATAAGGAGATGGGAAAAGCCGAATGATTCAGGGGAAGCCACAAGCAGTCTAAGAAAATGTACATCTGTCTCCCATGGGCCACGTTAGTGTCTCCGTGGAGAGTAAGCTGGCCATTTGGCCTGTGGGGAGATCATTCATTACACACAGTAATGGCCTGCTACAGGAGGGCCTACAGATGGTAGATCTAAAGCTCACCCAAAATGTCCTTTCCTTTTTTTATGATTGATTTTCTAGGTAATATATCCTGTTAATTTAAGGGAAAAAAAATGCTTTAGTGAGGAGACAATGGAGATTTTTGTTCTTTTTTATTTTATTTTTTTATCAATAACAGATGTCATTCTGTCCCAGTAAAATACCCAGCCCCATCATCTCTCTTTGTTTTCAGATGTTCTGAAAAAAGTAAAGAGACTCTTTTATAGACATATCACCAATTAAAAAAAAATTCTCAGAAACCTAACTATGACTGTTCACATGGAATGATTCTGTATTTATGACTGAAATTATTATGCATATTGGTCTATAACTTTCATGTAAGAGTGAGTATTATGCCCAACTTTTTTAGTCTACAAGTTATTTTTAATGATTCCCTTTGTGTTTGGCCTCTTGTTTTATGAACTTTTGCTTAAAGCAATAATATTTAATTCCTGCCCAGCTATACACTTAGATAATGGCTCGAAAATGACTAGTGGTCTATAAAATCTAACACTGTATATGTAAATTCTTTTGTATTCTCTTGATGCAGCAAGGATTTTCAAAATAATTTACACAGTTTTTGGAATTAGAAAAAGGTGGTTCTAGTTGTGTGCCAGAGATACAGTCCTACGGGCTTTACACACATCGTCACACATTATCCTCAAAGTTGTCATCTGACAGCCTCAACAGCCCTATAACGTGGGCTTTAGTACCATCAATTCAGGATGGAAATATAGAACTCGATGTTTCAGGTGGGTTAAGTAACAAAACTCTATTTCCAAAACCTGCACTTTCCCCTCAATCACATGTTGTCTTCCAGGTAGAGTCAAATCCTAACTCTTTGCATTTCATAGAAATGGGAAACTTTGAGGAAAAATAAAGAAGAAATCTTTAGAATTCTGTGCTTTCAAAAGAGATTAAAAAATCAGATTTTTAAAAATCAAAATCACACTTCAAAGTATACCGAAAAAAAAAGACAAAAATAAAACGACAAGAAAAATGTTGGCGATATGTTATTTTGCCACTCTTACACATACTTAATCCTTCTTTCAAAAGGTTAACTCCATGAATTGTGTGTGGTGGGAATGATGTTAATACCAAAAAATCAAGTAGACATAGATGATGTTGTCGTCGGTAGGTGCCATCGAGTTGATGCCAACTCAGAGTGACCCTGTGTACGACAGAATGAAACACTGCACCGTCCTGCGCCATCCTCACAATTACTGTTACTCTTGAGTCCATTGTTGCAGCCACTGTGTCAATCAGTCCATCTAGTTGAGGGTCTTCCTCTTTTTTGCTGAACGTCTGCTTTACCAAGCATGATGTCCTTCTCCAGGACTGGTCCCTCCAGATATGTAAGACAAAGTCTTGCCATCCTTACTTTTAAGTAGTATTCTGGCTGTACTTCTTCCAAGACAGATTTGTTTGTTCTTTTGGCAGTCCGTAGTATATTCACTATTGAATTATGACTATGTTTAAATAATTGGGATTTAAATATTGTTTTACTCTTTTTTGAGTACCTGATTATACTTTACTAAAAAAGTACATTCAGCCTCAGTTACACCTTAACAAGAAAGACTATTCACATTAAAAAAAAAAATTCTTAGTAATAATTGGTTCTTTAAAATAACAAACCAAAAAAAAAACCATTTCTGTTGGGTCGATTCTGATGCATAGCAATCCTATGTTGTTGTTAGGTGCTGTAGAGTTGGTTCCAACTCATAACAACCCCGTGTATAATAGAATGAAACACTGCCTGGTTCTGTGCCATGCTCACAATCCTTTTTATGCTTGAGCCCACTGTTGCTGCCACTGTGTCAGTCCATCTTGTCGAGGGTCTTCCTCTTTTTTGCTGATGGTCTACTTTACCAAGCATGATGTCCTTCTCTAGGGGCTGATCCCTCCTGATAACATGTCCAACATATGTGAGTCTAGTCTCACCATCCTTGCTTTCAAGGAGCATTCCAGTTGTACTTCTTCCAAGACAGATTTGTTCCTTCTTTTGGCAGTCCATGGACATGTCTTATAGGATAGAGTATAACCGTCCTGTAGGATTTTGAAGGTTGTAAATCTTAATGGAAGCAGACTGCCACATCTTTCCCCTGTGGAGCAGCTGATGGGTTTGAATGGCCCACCTTTTGGTTAGCAGCCAAGCACATTAACCTCTGTGCCACCAGTGTACCTTAAAATAACAAAAGTTCATTACAACTTGAAATTCAATGTAAGAATCCATCTGAAACCCACTTTAATGGAATTTAGAAAGTCCGTTATTATAGGGACCAAGACTCTAAGACCAGTAAATCAAATAAGGAGAAGTTATACAATTCAGGTACTCCTGTATGCATAATGATTATTCCACAAAAGTACTAAGTTAGAGATTCAAGTTCAAAACATGCCAGGGTTATGACCAAGAATCCTGTTAAGGCTCTTACTGAATTAAGCCAATATAACATACAAATAGAAGGTCATTTTGGATCTTGAGGAAGCATGTGTCCCCAGCTAGCAGCCTGTTGGGATGAAAAAGGTGTTTACATGGATTACTTTGGTTTCTGAAAAGACCTTTTAAAAAAAATTATTTAATCAAATCATTAATGATTTCAAAGGAAGTGGTGTGATACATTCTTTATGTTATTAAAAGAGAGTACTATAAGGTGGTCAAAGTTCTATGATTCTTACATAATATAATCAAACTTTTAGTTTTTAGAATCATATATTCGTTGCCTATATACTGATTGCCTTTCTACAGATTTGTGAGAAGTCTCTGAAATTCCTAGAAATCTTAAAATACAAACACATGCAACAACATGGTACCCCAATCTTCCCATATAGTTTTTATTTCAAATATGGCAGTGAGCGTTAAAAACAAATGTCCCCTTCACTCCTTTGGCACTGACTTTTACCTTTGGTTTCTTCACATTCCCTTGTAAGAGAAATTTCCCAGCTGTGTTGAAAACAGATGTGTGGAGAGAAGTACATGCCAGGATTGGCAAGCATTCAGATGCTGAGTTTGCTGCAAATGTGAAACCAATACATGGTGTAGTCCCACAATTACACCAATAATAATAATACCAGCAAAGTTAGCAGACATCCTTACCTTTGGTGACTGTTCCTGCTCTTAGAGTATAATGGATGGTATTGCCATTTACTCAGCACTTTGCCCTTGACCTGTTGCAGAAACTGTCCTAATCGATGTAAAGTCACGTGCGAAGCTGACAAATGTTTTCTGGGCTTCATCTTATTTATGAGAGGTGTGGATCTATCCCTGTGAACACTTCAGAGCCAGAGAATCTAAGAAGATGAGCCAGTTGGAGCTTGCCCATTGTCTCATCCTGGACCCTGGCCTATTTCCTGCTGTATGACTCGACTTTGTTGGTGCTTGGCATTGACTCTGCCAGGACCTAGTGACCATTCCCTGAAATGACCTTTGGCTGTACTGGAAGGTGAAATTTCAGATAATAGTCCTGGAAACTTAACAGTTCACAGAAGTCAGATTGGCACAGACAAGCATAAAGGACAAGCAACAGCATGATGCCTGAAGTAACTGGCTTGTTCCTTCGCCACCATGGGCCTCCTGTAACCTTTACTATAAATACATAGAGTACAGATTTCATTATACAGTATTTTACTTGGCATATAGCAGAATAATTGAAGGCACATGTTATTTATTGAAGGTGAGAAGCACCCTGTTGGTATCTAAATAACATCATTTTGTGGAATTATTTATTTTTGACCCAAGCATTTTATCATTGACTTTAAGGAAAACTAAACACAACTAGGGAATGTCAAAAATGAAAATTTGCCATACAATTCAGATATTCTGCATAGAACACTAAAAGTGTCTAAACTGGCACTTATCCTCAATAAGTAAGCTCTTACTTTTTTCCTGAATTTATTTTAAATTTTGATAGCTTTTTTCATGAACAAAAATCTTTTTATGAAAAAAATTCAGTTAGATTTTTTCACAAATATGTAAAAGAAATATTGAGTTGGTTTCTAAGTTACCTTATTTGATTTATGTAGTACAAAAATAATGCTAAAGACTGTGCTTGACTGTAGGTTTTTGAGGTCCTTGGTGGTGCAGTTTGCCCTCTGTTATTGATTGACAGTTTGGCAGTTAGAATTACTCAATAGCACCATGGAAGAAAGGTCTGGTGATTTATTTACATAAGATTACAACCATTGAAAACCTTATGGTGTGCAGTGTCACTCTGAAACACACGGGGTTGTCGTGATTTGGAATCAACTCAAGGGCAGTCCGTTACTCCTTAGTTACTCAATTTTCTCAAGCTGTTAGGGAAATAAGGAATGTTCAGTAAAGTAAGGAAGGACAACTGAGTCACTTTTATTTCAGATAAGAAAAATGTAGTCTATGGATACTTTAGGCATTTTAACGTTTCCAGAACAAGCCCATATATGAAGAGAACTAGGATACATTACCTGTAATTTATTTCTGTTTCCTCCAATACTAATTATTTAAAAGGTAACTAGAAGTCATTTCTATATTACAAGTAATAGCATATTTTCCAGAATCATTATCCAGGTAAAAATCCTATTCTGCCTGAGAGTTAAGATAAGTGTGGTGTCATTGTTATACGATGGTTTTATGTGTAATATAAATGTATTCTTTGGATAGGTGGCTGGATAACTTTATTAAATAATTAATCTAGAGTGTTCCAGTGCATAATATTTTGAGTTAATATATGATATGAGAACAAAAATCACTTCTATTTTTTAGCATTGTTGTTAGGCCCATTTCTCCATAAAATATGGAATAAAAAAATTTAATCTGCATATATTATTGCTTTATTCTGCAAGTCTTTAGTAAGATGAATACATTACCTAAATTGCATTCATAAGATTTATAAAGGCAAAATGGTTTCTTCTTATTAAATATATGCACCCTTCTCATCTATCATAAAATGATACTTGGTCTTAGCTAGGCGCTAAGCTATAACCCACAGCCTATATTCAGACAATGCCTAAGTTCAAAGTTTTCTAAACTTTGTTTTATTACTGATGGCATTTTTGTAGAGAATTTTGTGGGATCAGAATTTTACGGCGCACCATTCAGGAAACATAGCCTTGAGGATAGGCGTTTGTCTTTATAGACAAAGTGGAATTTTGAAGGTATTATTTCCCAAACCCTGCAAGTACCTGAATTTTGATTTCAGTTTCGTTGTCTCAAATATTTAACAATGCATGTCAAAGTAGGTAGCCACTATCCTTATTTCCATAATAAAATGACAAATGTCCAGATTGTATGGGCTTTTAAAATGTGAAACGATGATACAATAAATAATAATAGCAAAATGATGAATGGAATCAGTGAAGTGGGAATTAATTCTTGAGACCTCAGGTCAGAAATTAGCTTAATACACTCAATAAATAATTTAAACCTTAGTTCATCATCAGGGACTAAATGAACACTTACCACATGAGGTCTTTATGGTTATTTAATTTATAATTAATAGAATCACTCTGTCTTCCCAAACCTTGGGGTTTTAAGTGTTAGAAAAAGCATGTATTTTTCTGACATCTTGGTTCCTCTTGTTTCTCTTCATTGTCACATTGCACACTGAAGCATTCTAAAATTTTGACCTTCTTTGCTGCTAAAAGCTCTTACTTACTGAAATGTACCCTGATCTCCTATCGTTAGCTAAGTGACCTGATTTTGTGGAATCCTGAGGTCTGTTGCTTCACACTAAGTGTGTATTGCAGGAGTATTAGGAGTCCTTGGGTGCCACAGCTGGTTAACGCTTGGCTGGAGGCTGAAGGTTCCACTTACTCAGAGTCTCCTCAGAAGGGAGGCCTGGTGATCTACATGTGAGAAGTCAGCCACTGAAACTTCTAGAGAGCACAGTTCACTTCTAATGTACATGGAGTTGCCATGAGCCGGAGGCGACTGGACAGTGACTGGTTTGGTTTTTGGTTTGCAGGAATATTAAGAAAAAAAATTGGAAGTATACCCTGACATTGCCTGTAACCTAAATTCTTATCTTTCCTTTTGTAGCCATAGCATTGCATTGCTTAATCATCAGTACGATATTATATGCTTACCTGCTAAGTAGACTTCACAGATACCCTCAAATATACAACTCTGACACGATCCCTAAATAATTTTTCCTTACCACATTCTAATTATTCCACATAAAAACAAACAAACAAATAAATAAACTCATTGCCGTCGAGTCAATTCCAACTCATAGCGACCCTATAGGACAGAGTAGAACTGCCCCATAGGGTTTCCAAGGAGCAGCTGGTGGATTCAAACTGCTGACCTTTTGGTTGGCAGCCATGGCTCTTAACCACTACACCAGTTATTCCACATAGCATTTATTAAACCACAGGGCTAACCAACATAAATTGCTATGCCGTTATATATGTAAACATAATTATACTTAGTACTTTTTTGCCAATTGTGTTTCCATATAATTTTATCCCATTCTTTTAAGCATTACTGAAACTTAGTAAATTAAAAATACTGTTGTACTCAATAATGGGGATGAAAAGATCACTAAAAGTCATCTGCATCCAAGAGCAAGTTTCCTAGATTTTGACTAATGTTTGCCAGTCTACTAAAACAGCACAGTGGAATTTTGCTTCCATCTTCCCAGCACCCACAAGGTAATGAACATGAAGATTATACAAAGCTAATCTTCCTGTCCAATTCCAAAAAGCCTGACCATTAGCAGTCTTAATTGTTCAATAATCACACTTCCATGGAACAAATCTCCTCTTTTTAATTTTTTTTTCTGATAATAAAATACACATAGACATTAAGATTAATAACTCACAAAAAGAACTGTTTGTGACTTTTGATCACTGTCATCATCACCCTCTTTTCCCTGCTCACAACTTACTTTTTCTTGGTTTTGTGGGCATTACCTCTCTAACCTGAAATTTTGGTTTAATAAGTGATATCTTTGATAATAGAAGTTGTGTTTCATTTGGTAATTGGCTGTGTTTTCCATGGATATTTGTATGCTGATACAATTTTGTGATTTTTCTATTCTTCTATATCCCCACTTACAACACCTTATTTTGAAGAAAATCTACCCAGATCCATTTTATTTCTCAACTGCCCTAAAAAACATATTAAAAAAAAAAAAAATTTTTTTTTTTTTTTTTAAGATGTACCTAAAATGAGCATTTAACTTTTTAGAGTAAATTTTCACTTTACCGTGAGGATTCTACCTAATATTTCCTATTTGGAGTGGACATTTAGCCTCAGCTTTACCTGTTTTACAAGGCTTGCCCTTTTCCTTTTCAGATTCATAGGATTCAAAGGTGAATTGAAATCCTAGATTTGCGCTGAAGATTTCATCTCAATTTGGTATCATGGAATATATTACACAACCGCTCTACATAACTGAATCATACAATCAAGAAACTTAGAGGTTATTTAGCCCCATATGTCACCCAGTTAATGAATCCTACTGAATCCATGAAAAGCGATGATGCAGCTTCAATTAAAAGGTCCATAGGTGTAAAGAACTCACCGCCTTACAAAGTAGCTCATTTTTTTCTTAGCCAGCTCTGTTTGCTCCTAAATTGATTTTAATATTATCGTGAGAGGAAAAGTGCCTATGATTTGCATTCCTTTTATTATTTAGATTTTTGTTAATCTATGAATTAGCAACATTCACACCAGAAAGGTCTTTGGCTCCCTGCTCACAAATTTCTAAAGTAATCTGTCCCTATCCACAGCCCCAGGGAAAGTAGTCATGTGTATATCACATGCCATGGGTCAGTAATCTAAGCCTGTCAACCAGAAGTGATGGACACTGAAATGGTCAGATGTCATGAACTCTGAGCTAGTGGCTATGTGCAAATGGAAGAAGCTGCTAGGCAGAGACAAGAATGGAGCATACGCTCCAAATGAGCAATTATAAAAATGTTGTAATAATTACTTATAGAGTGTCTACTAGGTGCCAGGCACTGTCCTAAACACTTTACATGTGTAATCTTACTTAATCCATACAAATAAGATAGGTATTATTATTACTCCCATTTTCACAGAAAAAGAAACTAGGCATCGAGAGATTACTACCAAGTTCACAAAGTTAGTAATAGAGATAATGTTTGAGTTTAGACTCCCTAACCTCAGATTCCACCTTTGAAAACTTAGCCCCTACTCTTAGCATCTGAACTATCCAAAGCCCTAGAGGGAAAGGGAGGACAGCCGCCTGGTAACGCTTTAGCACCGCAGTTCAGTTTTGTGTTGATTATGTCTTTTCTCCCATCCTCCCTTTTTTCCTTAAGCTATGTTGAGTGCGTTTTGAGTTCTTGCAACCATAGATCCCTGCCTATGAAAAGGTTTGATCATTCATGCCCTTCTAAGTTTAGCCTACATAAAGAACTTTGTTCATTGTTGAGATTCTAGATGTAAAGCAGAACGGATAAACATGGAAGTTATCCAACATGGAAATTATGTAGTGCTTCATATAAAAACAGTTTCCTCTGAAACAGCCCAAGTAATTATTGAATTTGTAATATATGCTAATGAAAGATTGCATATGAAGACACTACAATATAATTTGCATTGGAATTAATATTGAGGAGGCAGACATTAGCCGAGTGACCTTGACTAGGGGTTTGGAATGCCTCTTTTGCCCTAGCGATGCTCAGAAGTAACATTCTTTCTCTTGATATTTCTATTAGTCTGGAAAGTTGATGACTAAGGTCCTTTCTCATCACTTCCTGTTCTTGGTTTTGCAAAGATAGTAATGTGTGAACTTTTACCCCTGTGACAACAGGATAGAATAAGGGTGTGCATCTCCACTGGAAGGATCAAAAAATAGGAAATTGGCAAGAGAAAATAAATAAGAGCCCTGGTGGCGTAGTGGTTAAGTGCTATGGGTGCTAACCAAAGGGTCGGCGTTTCAAATCTGCCAGGCGTGCCTTGGAAACTCTATGGGGCAGTTCTACTCTGTCCTATAGGGCCGCTATGAGTCGGAATCGACTCGATGGCACAGGGTTTTAAGGAGCATAGGAGGAAGTAGGAGGCAAGCGTTTGCTAGGAGAGAGATCAAATGCACAACATGAACACACCACAAAAAGGAGGCACATGGAATTATTCATTAGAAACAGAAAAAATTATGCACAAAAGTTCACCCCTTCCAAATTGGGAGGGATATTTATAGTGTTTACTATTTGTAATATTTTTAAGAAATTACCCTCCATGCCAGAGGAGCCCTAGTGGTACAGTGGTGAAGCATTCGGATGCTAACTGAAAGGTGGGCAGTTCCAACCCACCAGCCGTTGCACGGGAGAAAGATGTGGCAGTCTACTCCCGTTAAGATTACAGCCTTATAAACCCTATGGGGCAGTTCTACTCTGTCCTATAGGGTTGCTATGAGTCAGAATTGGCTCTGTGGCAACAGGTTTGGCTTTTTGGTTTACCCGTAACGCCACTGTCTTATGGCCCTTCTGCTTTTCTTAGCTCTGCAAAGGTGATCCACTGATTACACTTACAGGCCCACACACAATCTGCTTTGGGAGACCAATCTCAATTGAGGCAGAGAGCAGACATAGATAATTAAATAGCCTGTGCTTAGGATCTTAGGAAGTGTTGAGGCTAAACTGGAATGGATTGCCACATTACTGACAACTGGAGTATTTCCTAACGATAAGCCTGACTCAAGACGTGGTGTGCCATGATTGACTCCTGGACCTCTACCTTGTTCTCTCTCTATAAACTCTTTGTTGTTGTTGTTAGATGCTGTGAAGTGTGTTCCAGCTCATAGC
This sequence comes from Loxodonta africana, assembly GCF_030014295.1. Lineage (NCBI taxonomy): Eukaryota > Metazoa > Chordata > Mammalia > Proboscidea > Elephantidae > Loxodonta > Loxodonta africana. Next base: position 77,532,277 of record NC_087345.1, on the reverse strand, counting down.
AACCCTTTGTACAACAGAACAAAACAGTGCCTGGCCCTGCACCATCCTCATGATCTTTGTTATGCTTGAGCCCATTGCGGAGCTGCTGTGTCAATCCATCTCAATGAGGGTCCTCCTCTTTTTTGCTGACCCTCTACTTTACCAAGCATGATGTCCTTCTCCAGGGACTGGTCCCTCCTGATAACACGTCCAAAGTATGTGAGATGAAGTCTTGCCATCCTCACTTCTGAGTTGCATTCTGATTTTACTTCCTCCAAGACAGATTTGTTCATTCCATTGGCAGCCCATGGTATATTCAACATTCTTCGCCAACACTATAACTCAAAGGCGTCAATTCTTCTTTGGTCCCCCTTATTTGTTGTTCAGCTTTTGCATGCATGTGAGGCAGTTGAAAACACCATGGCTGGAGTCGGGGTATAAAATCTAGACCTACATTTTTCTAATGTTGTTGTTAGTTGCCCTCAAGTTGATTCTTACTCATGGAGACCTCATGTGTGCAGAGTAGAACTGTTCCATAGGGTTTTCAAGGCTGTGTCCTTTTGGGAAGATGGCTAGGACCCTATTCTGAGGCACTTCTGGCTGGGTTCAAACCGCCAACTTTTTGGTTAGTAGTTGAGCACTTAACTGTTTGCACTACCCAGGGACTCAATTTTTCTAATTGCATTATTCTAATCTGCATTTATGAGCTTGAAACCCAGCCCCTCTCACTCCACCCCATGTTCCTTGTTTATGCCTAGCTCTGCATTTACTATTGGTTGTAGAAATCTTCTGGCCCCCCTACCGTTATGAGTACTGGGTACTAACACACTCTCATGTTCTTTATAATTTCCTTCCCTGGGGACTAGAACACTTTCCTTGAAGTTCTGCTGCCCTAGTGTGGATCATCTCTGTGGTGACTTCTAGCTTGTCTGAACTGAAGGCTATCACCCACCATGCACTCTGTATCTATTTTGCCAAGATTCTGACTCAGGATATAGACTCACTAATTGTTACTAGTGATTGTCACATCATCTAATATGTAATCTGATTTGAATGCCTCATTCCCTGTGCAACTCTAATGGTCTTCACCTTGTACTAGAACTTCTAAGCTACTAATTGTTTTCCTTTTTCTCTTAAATTCAAGGTCCTTGAGAAGTGAAACCACGTCATAGTTTTTTGAGATCTATACAGTGTTCTTCCATTGTTTGTTTCTTTCTGAAAAATAGAGTGTGTTATTAGAGTCATAGGCTCATACTCACATTGCCCTGTCTGAGTATGGTCAGACTCCTAGGTATTACTGATTGGTACTTAGATAATGTTACTAATTGATAGGATAATTATTTTGAAGTAGTTTAACATAATTCAATAATCCTCTGATGCTTCTCAGAAGTTGATTAAAGCTTATATTTAGTGCAAATTAGACCATTTGTTATAAGGTACGACTGTGTCTCAGTTTTCTAGTGCTGTTATAACAGAAATACCACAAGTGGATGGCTTTAACAAAGAAATTTATTCTCTCATAGTCTGGGAGGCTAGAAGTCCAAATTCAGGGTACCAGCGCCAGGGGAAGGCTTTCTGTCTCTGTTGGCTCTGGGGAAAAGTCCTTGTCATCAGTCTTCCCCTGGCCTACGAGCTTCTTTGCATAGGACCCCGGGTCCAAAGTACAAGCTCTGCTCCTGGCACTACTCTCTTGGTGGTATGAGGTCCCCTGTCTCTCTGTTCGCTTCTCTCTTTTGTGTCTCAAAAGAGATTGACTCAAGATACAACCTAATCTTGTGGATTGCATTCTGCCTCATTAACATAACTGCTTCTAATTCTGCATCAGTAACATCATAGAGGTAGGATTCATAACACATAGGAAAACCTCATCAGATGACAAAATGGTGGACAATCACAATAGTGGGAATCGTGGATAGCCAAGGTGATACATATTTTGGGGGGACACAATTCAGCCCATAATAGTAAGTATAGTTTTTTTCAAATTTTAAAGCATACAAACATCAGTTTTTAGAAAGTTAACTTATACTAAAATTTGGAGACTTGTTTTTCCTATACAGAAGCTAAGAAAGTGGAAATTTGGCTCCGTTCATGTTCTTTTGGGGTGGGTATAGGGGATAATGCACAGAGCAATACCTGTTCATGTTAATACGGTGATGGAAGTTTGTTTTTGCTTTGAGGAATCTGTGGACTTCCTTGCATGTTTATAACTTTATCTACTTTTTTCCATTCCACCCTGTAATCACATAGTATGCATTTGTGTTCTCTGATTCTTCTGATTGAAGTAGATATGAAATTAATGACTTAGTAGCCATCAAACTGTGTATGCAGAATGAAAAGGTAATACAAATGTGCTGAGGGCCTCTCAGGTACTCTACTGTGTGCTCAAAATAAGGAAAGATAAATTGTTAAGTGAGCTTGAATGCCATCTTTTAATGAAGGATAAGCTAACATTAGAAGTATCTATTTAATTACATGTCCAAACAATATTATCAACCTACTTATATGTTGCTGGGCTACTCTCTAAATCAGTGTAATCTCCCTTCCAGGCTGAAAAATAGGTTGTTGTTCACCCTTTACTCTTGATGATTCAAAATAGAACATAGAAATTTGTCAGACATTTTAGTCATTACATATACTGGTAAAGTAACTAGAGACTGTAATTATCTTTTTCTGCTATCAAATAGAATGAAGTACCTGGTTAAGTCTTTTGTTCATTTTTCTCTATGGTTGTTTATGTTCTTATTGTTTTATATGGGTTCTTTTTACATTCTCTATATTCGTATTGCAAATCCTTTCTTTCAGATTAAGACTTTTTTTTTATTTCCTGTATAGTGCCTTTTGATAAATGGTTTTGACTTTTAACAGCTGAAACTGATTATTTCAGTGATGGTTTGTTTGTTGTTAAATATATACTTTTCAACTCCAAGATCATAAAGGTGCTCTCCTAAATGTTTCTGAACACTGTCCAGTAGACTTTTGTAATGATGGAAATATTTTATATCTGCCACTTTCTAATATGATAGTAGCCACGTGTGGCTATTGAGCACTTAAAATGTGGATAGTGCAACTGATGAACTGAATTTTTAGTTTAATTTAATTTTAATAAACTTAAATTGAAAGAGCCGTACGTGGCTATTGACTATCCCATTGGATAGCTCACGCTACAGCCCTGTTTCTCACTGGTCTTAATTCACTGGTGTTGATTTTTCTGCATGTTGAGGGGAAAGCGTAGAGTCATTTTTTCCCATTTGAATAACCAGTTGGCCTGGAAAGACAACCCCCCGCTGATGGAAAATGCCAGCTTTGAAATGTGTGTGTGTATACATATACATATATAAAATCACCGTAGAGTTATAAATAAGCATTCATGTAGTGATACAACCCTCCCTCCCCCCCCCCCCCGCCACAACACATTGTTTTGCTTTAGGAATGTCTTTGCTATTCTTGGCCATTTGATATTTCCTATAAATTTTTAGATGCAGGTTTTCAAGTAAAAAAAAAAAAAAAAAAGGATTGTGCATTGCATTTAAATCAGTACATCAAGTTTCAATTCAGGGAGAATTGGGATTTTTATATTGAGGCTTTCAATTCATGAACATGTATATCTCTCCATTCAGCCAGGTCTTCTTTCATGTCTTACATCTTTAAAACTGTTTTATCTATAAAGGGCTTGATGTTTTGTTATAATAGGGAGTATTGTATGTGTTATCTTTTTAAAATAGCATATTTTATATTTTACAGATGTATATGAATGTTCTATAGGGTCGCTATGAGTCGGAATCGACTCGACGGCACTGGGTTTGGTTTTATATGAATGCAGTTTATCCTTGTATGATTTTTTTTTAATCTAACAAACTACTAAATTCTAATTCTAATATTTGTAGATGGCTATGCAGTCTGTGTAAATATATTTATAATCTCTGTATAAAAATAATTTTATTTCTAATCCTCTACACTCAGTTTAAGGAGCCCTGTTGGCATGATGGTCAAGCATTTGGCTGCTAACCGAAAGGTTGGCAGTTTGAACCTATGCAGCGGCTCAGTGGGAGAAAGACCTGGCCATCTGCTCCAGTAAAGATTAACCCTCTGGGGCATTCTACTTTGTCACATGGGGTCCCTGTGAGTCAAAAATCAACTCTACACACCTAACAACAATGGCAAGTACGCTCAGCTTATTTTTCTTGCCCTACTGTTTCACCTAGGACTTTTAATGAAGTGCTGTATAGACATGGTGGTAACTGGCATTCTTGTCTTGATGTTTTTAAGGGGAAACATCAAGTACGATGTTACATATTTTAATTTTGTCTTTATAGATTTCTTTTATAAATTAAGACATTAGCCTTCTGGATTACAAGGGCAGAGCACAGAGGCGGCAGAAGAAGAGTATCTGTAGGTATGGTTACGGATTATGAAAGTAGAATAATGAGCATTTTAGAGAAGTCTTTTTTTTTTTCTAGGAAAATCTTAACCATGACAAGGAATAATTTTCTCTGATGTCCTTTTAAGTGCTTGAGGTTTTTTTTTTTGTTTGTTTTTTGGAAAGACTATATGGCTTAAAATGGAAGATCTGGACTTGGTCTAATTTTCGCACTAATGATGTTTTGCATCATTTTCAGGTACTCTGTAACTTGAAAAAAAAAGATAAGTAAAACTAATAAAGCTTTTCTTTTTCACTGATTTATCCCATTAATCCAGTGAGGTGAACTGATGAGACAATTCCATGTGTTTTACAGATGAATACAACTGAGGCTCAGGAAATTACAGTTACATAACAAATACAGAGTAGGACCCAGAACCAAGAATCCTGAATTCAAGCTTGAGGTTCCTCCCCCAACTTGTAACAGCCCATCTTGTTAGAAGTGACTGTACTGTTATCAGTGTAGTAGAATACACTTCTGAGGTAAGAGTACTTCTGAAATCCAAGTTCGTACTCATTTTTCTCTTCGGTTATTTTGCCTCTGGACTTCCAGGCTCACCACTGATGACAATTTGGCCAGACTGAGAAGGAAATTAAGTCTGGTAAAAACAAAAGGGATACAGACCATATCTAGGATAGTTTTTTTTTCTTTTTTTAAACAATAATCATAACTTTTTTACTGTGGTAAATATATAGGTAACAAAACATTTGCCATTTCAACAGTATTGATATGGCAGAGTTCAGTGACTAATCATGCATTTTTATCTAAAGAAGAGTTGACTCTGAAAGTTCATTCTTGAGATAAAGTAAGTAGATTCTAGGACAGTTTTAACTCCTTTGCCACTGAGTAGAATTGATTTAAACTTTTCATCTGGATATATATCAAGTGGGAGTTCAACATGTAGAAACAAACAAGAGACTTCGTGCTCATAACATTTATAAATATTATTTAATATCATTTTTTTCTGCTCTCAACATGGAGAGAAGTTGTTAAAAGTACTTGACCTTTAAGTACAGAGTGTATAAATTAATTCATATTATTACTTCAATTTCATAGCTGAGTTGTAAATAAAAACTTTTCCCTCTTTAGAAATGAAGACAATCTTGCAATTCCCTATAGGTCTTCTATCACTTATATCATGCTATGCTTTATGCATTGACCTAGAACCCAAGAGAGTTTATACATGATTGGTGAATTTAACCAGAAATAATTTTCTGTGACATCATGTCACAACCTCAGTGATGAAAAAAAATTCACTAATTTCTTTTGCATTTAATTATATAAAAATAGAAATTAATCCTTCAGATGCACGTAGTTGGCTAGATGAACATCTAGACTATGTGCGTTTTAAAATATGTATGCATTTCTTATGTAAACTGTGTTATCATTCCATTGTCTCTCTATATGTGTTTATATACCAGTCTTTTCATTTTTATTTATCTTTTTATATCTGATGCTTCTCATTAATTTTGCTAGAGTCTTCCGAGGAAAGATTTTTTTACTTTTTAATAATGACATACTTTTGCCCACAGAGCTTCAGAGAAAGTAAGTTTAAGTATTGGACTTTCAATTCTCATTCTCTCCATACATTTGACAATCTTTCCACCTACCTATGTCTCCTTCACAGACTCTTCTTTCTCTTCTTACAATCTCATGCTAATTATTTATCAAACCTCAGTTTTTTTTTCTTTCCCTGCTCACTTCTTCAATGACATATGACTTCAGAGCTTCAGCTTGCCCCTCCTAAACTGATGCTTTCCAGGTCTACAAGTCTTGCTCTAACTGATCTCTTTAGCTGCAGTGCCACACGGCCACTGCCTCCATGTTGTTCTTCCATTCACAGCATACCAGTTTTACAGACTCCTTAATGTCCACCAAGTCTTCCCAGCTGGAAACACCATTGTCATTCTTGACATTTCTTATCCCTACACCTAAATTTTCAGCACATCCTTAAGACTCTTAGGATATCTGTCTCTTGAACTGAACATCTTTTTTCTACTCCTGTTGCCACTATTTTAGTTGAGTCCTTTAATACTTTCCACCTGAACTATTCACAGCTTCTCTTTTCTTTTTCTTTTTGTGACTGTCCACACTGCCATTGAAATGATTTTACTAAAAATCAAGTCTAATTATGTTCCTTCCATGATGAAAAACCCGTATTAATCCCCTTTGCTGATGTAATCCTTAGGATATAAGGCTCTTTTACAGTCAAGCACTATGGTATATTTTCATTCTCAATTCTTGCATCTTCTGATCATATATCCAGTGACTCAGGGCCCATCATATGCCAGACCTCATCAAGAATTTCTGTCTTTGAATATTCTGTTCTTTATGTATGAAATAACCTAAGAAACATTTTCTAACTGCTTGTCTTTTAAGACTCAGTCCAGTTGCTACTTCCTCTGTGAAATTAAGCCAGAATCCCATAGGAAGAATTCATTTCCTTCATAGAACTTTAATCTACTCTTGTTATAGCATTTAACACATTTGATTATGATTATATGCTTATCTGTCCCCCTACTATATATAGTGAGGGAAAACCACAGCATATTCTTTGTTTGTTTTTATTTTTTACTCAGCACCTGGCTTGTTGTAGTTAGCTGCCATTGAATTTGCTTCTGACTCATGGTGACTCTGTGCACAACAGAACAAAATGCTGCCCTGACCTGCATCATCACTGTGATCAATTGTGGATTGGACTGTTGTGCTCCATAGTCTTTTCGTTGGCTGATTTTCAGAAGCAGATTTCTAGGCATTTCTTTCTAGTCTGAGTCTAGAAACTCTGCTGAAACCTGTTCAGCATCATACCAACCAACATGCTAGCCTCCACTGACAGACAGGTGGTGCCGTGGCTGTGCGTGAGATGCATTAGCCATGAATCAAACCCGGTTTCCTGCATGGAAGATGAGAGTTTTCCCACTGAACTACCAATGCCCAGCACCTAGCTTAGCACATGGCATATGGTGGGTCCTCAGTTACTGACTAAATGAATGAATCAATTAGTTAGTGCTCACAGGCACTAGAATTAAATTTTCCCATCCTTAGGAAGGAAAGAAATAATGTCTTAAAACTACATTAGATTTTCAAAAATTTTTCCTTCTCGTCATTTTATATGACTTGGAGGTCAAAATTAATGACCAGTCTATCTACCTGTTCATCTGTTGTTCATCTGACTATACCTATCTGTCTCCATTTCTGCCATATACAATGGTATAATAGTGTTTGGAGAACCCAAAAAATGTTTTCTCAAATAATTTATAATCAAATTTTCTACCTAGACTCTATATGCTCTTGCTATATTTGTTCAAAATATTGTATTATCAATGTACCTAGTATACATTAAAATATAAAAGTTATTTACTCATAAGCAATAAAATTTGGTGGTGTAGAGGTTAAGTGCTACAGCTGCTAACCAAAGGGTCAGCAGTTTGAATCCGCCAGGCGCTCCTTGGAAACTCTATGGGGCAGTTCTACTCTGTCCTATAGGGTCGCTCTGCGTCAGAATCGCCTTGATGGCAATGGGTTTGGTTTTTTGGTTTTAAGCAATAAAATGAAAGAAAACGAGTGGTTCTTATAAACGACTTTTAAGTGGAAGTGACTGACAGTATTTATAAGTCATTGGTATAAATACCTTCCACTAAAAAGCCTTTAAGAATGTATACCTATTTAGAATTTCTTAAATTTGAAATTTTATTGTTATTTCCCAAATATGCTTTATGCTTTTCTGTATCCAAACTTTTGATCTTTCAATTTAGCGTATTGTCTTTTACAACCTATGCGTATTGAAATTTAGCCTGTCCTTGAAAGTGAGCTCAAATTCCACGTTTTTAAATCATGCGTACCAATCCTGATGACTCCGGCTAGAAGAATCGATTTCTTCTTTTGTATTTTTATAGCACTTACTGATTGAATAAGGGGATTTAATAATACTTTTGGAACCCACTGTGTGTTACTGTCTTTGTTATCTAGTGCTGCTATATCAGAAATACCACAAGTGGATGGCTTTAACAAATACACATTTATTGTTTAGGAGGCTAAAAGCCCAAATTCTGAACATCAGCTCTAGGGGAAGACTTTCTGCTCTCTGTCGGCTCTGGAGGAAGGTCATTGTGTCTTTGATCTTCTGCTCCTAGGCGGTCTTCGTGTGGCTTGGCATCTCTCTTCCCACATCTCTGCTTTGGTCACTTGTTTCTTATTCAATCAAAAGAGATTGATTAGAGATATACCCTACACTAATCCTTCCTCATTAAGACATCAAAGACAACCCATTCTTAAAAGTCTTAAATCCACCCCAAGTCCAAAATCTCATCATCTGAATCATCTAAATTAAATATGGGTGAGACTTTAGCTGTATTCCATCCTGGGGCAAAATAATTCTTTATCTGTGACCTATGAAATCTAGATTACAAATTGTCTGTTTCCAAAGTATAAGGGTGAAATTGGAGGGAAAGAGAGGATAATGGTCATCAAGCACGTCCAAAATTCAGCAGAACAATTTACATTATCTCTCAAGGCTTGAAAATAATCCTCTGTTCTCTGAGACCATCTGGGTAGGGGCCCCGCCCTCCAGACTCTGGGTGTTGGCTACATTCTCTGGATTCTGGGTGGAGGCCCCTTGGCCCTGGGAATGGCAACTCTGTTCCCTTAGTTTTGAGCAGCACTATTCTCCTAGTCCATCTGAGCGGCAACCCCAGCCCCTTGACCCAACAGACCTTGTTCATTTGCCCCATGGGCATGGAAGCCCTGGTCCCTCAGCTTTGCGTGGCTGGTCCCATTCCACTGGCACATGTTAACTGCAGCCTCACACTATGGAACCATGTTGGTGAAGACCTGACTCTTTAGAACATAAGAGGGTTTGGCCCCAGCCTTTGAGGTCCAGGAGAGTGTGGCTTCTGCCTTGGAAACCAAGAATGCCCTGCTTTCTGTGCTCCTTCCAGCAGTTTTGTTGATCTCAGAGTTGCTCCAGGAATGGACCTTTCCTGTTTTTGGAGGACAACAGTTTTAACTCCTTTGGCCTGTTTACTGCCTGTAGAATTCCAAGGTGCAGACAGTTTTCTATCCTTTCATTCTTTCTCTGTCCCGTTGGGTCTAAGCTAATGGGTTTTCTGCTGTGGTAGTTTGTTAAATTCATCACTTACAGGCTTAATTTCTTTAACAGAAGTTTGCATAGCCACATCTTAGGTGAACATTCTAAGACATTTAAGTTCTGTTTTCATTTTGCACAATTAATTCTTAAGTCCATCTTTTCCTCTTATTATTACTATAAGTGGCAAGGAGAAACTACATGACCTCTTTAAGGTCTTACTTAGAAATCTCATCAGCCAGCGTCTTAATCATCTAGTACTGCCATAACTGAAATACCACAGGTGGATGGCTTTAAAAAAGAGAAATTGGGAGGGGGCCAATATGGCTGACTAGGTAGACGCTACCTCGGATCCCTCTTGCAACAAAGACTCGGAAAAACAAGTGAATCGATCACATACATGACAATCTACGAACTCTGACCAACAAACACAGATTGAAAGAGTTGACCTGAGTGACAGAGACTGAGAATGAACAACTACGGGGAAGCAGCGACTGTTTTTGTAGCGTGGAGCCACCATCCCAGTCAGGAAGCCTTGGCACCGGGCTTTGGACTGGGTGCAGGGGAGCTGCACACAATATCCTGTGATGGTGCAAACACGGGGCGCAGCCCTACTCCCCTGAACTGACCTTGGGAGGGGGCCCAGCCGGTCTGAGTGGGCAGTGCGGCGACGCGGCTGGCGGGAGGAGAAGTCCCTGGGAGGCAGCGACTGGTTTTGGAGCCGGGAGTGCAGCTACCCAGGCAGGGAACCTTGGTGCGGGGCTTTGGATTGGGTGCAGGGGAGCTGAGCACAGCATTCTGTGAAGGCGCAGACACGGGGCGCAGCCCTACCCCCCTGAACTGATGTTGGGAGGGGGCCCAGCCGGTCCACGTGGGTGGCGCGGAGACGTGGCTGGCAGGAGGAGAAGTCCCCGGGAGGCAGCAACTGGCTTTGGAGCCGGGAGTGCAGCGTCCCAGCCAGGGAACTTTGGCGTGGGGCTTTGGACTGGGCACAGGGGAGCTGAGCAGGACATCCTGTGAAGGTGCAAACACGGGGCACAGCCCCAGCCCCCTGAACTGACCTTGGGGGAAGCCCAGCCAGTGCACACAGGTGGCGCAGCGATGCGGCTGACAGGAGGAGAAGTCACCGGGAGGCGGCGACTGTTTTTGGAGCCGGGAGTGCAGCGGCCCAGCCGGGGAACCTTGACGCTGGGCTTTGGACTGGGAGCTGAGGAACTAACCGCGGCTTCTGAGACAGCACAAGCACGGGACGCAGGCCTGACCCTCGGGGGCAATCTCTACCCAGCCAGCGCACACAGGTGATGCGCCCCTCGGGAATCTCAGATAAAACGGTCATCTCAAGCAAGATAAGTAACTTTGTCTATATTCCGGGGTGCTACTCTCTCCTGTTTTTCTGAACCCTCACCTCCCCTTCCCAGGTGGCTTCATTAATATTGGAATTTCCTGAACCAGAGGGAGAACTGTTCCACGGTTTTTCTTCTCCTTTTTTTTTTTTTTGGTCTTTTCCTAACCCATTCTTCTGGCCTGAGAGAAGCAACCACAAAAAACCCAGGGGCCAAAAATCCTTCCCTAATTGGACTAAAAACACAGAACCAGCTCCACCCAAGCATATGTGATCCACAGTCTCAGGCTTTCATCCCTACAGGGAACAAGGTGACTATTATAATGCAAAGGCATTTCTGATAGGGATTTGACTGCATTTGTTTTAGTGGATTTACTGGAAAGACAAGTTTCCCAGGTCTGATATCTCTGCATATTCAACAGAGCCCTCACTGACCCACAACAGGGAACTGAGGGCTGAAGCTCCCCTCAGACCACCTAGGCTCCTGCCTTAGGGGTCTAAGGAGGCTGACACCTACCAATCTGTAGAGGTACTTGCATTGAGGGCCTAAGGTACAGCTGCAGAGCCCACCCACCAAGATGCTTTAGGAATAGAGACACACCTACCTCACTGACACTTGGGGGAAGCCTGTCAGCATCCTGCCCCCCCTGGAGTGTGAACCCCAGCTGCTTCTAGAATCTGGTGCACACAACTATCACCACTGCTTCTCAAGGTGGATAGGTGACAGTGTGCATCACACACTTGATGACCCAAAATCAGATTCTACTCAAGAATAGTGAATGGACTCAGGCATATATATCTGGTAACAGCACAAACCAGCTGGTAATAGGTCATAAGTGAGTCAAGGGCTACAACAATCAAGACAGCACAATCTAGTAGGCCATCTACATATATTGAAAGAAAAAAAAAACACGATAAGACTCAGTGAGCAAATATAGAATAAATCACTACAATATCTTAGTGATAGCTTGGAGACAGCAGTCGCTATCAAACCGCATAAAGAAGCAGACCATGACTGCTTCTACAACTCCCCAAACTAAAGAATTAAAATCTTCCCCAAATGAAGAAACAATCCTGGAATTGCCAGATACAGAATATAAAAAACGAATTTACAGAATGCTTCAAGACATCAGGGAAGACCTCAGAAATGAAATAAGGCATGCTACAGAAAAAGCCAAGGAACACACTGATAAAGCAGTTGAAGAACTCAAAAAGATTATTCAAGAACATAGTGGAAAAATTAATAAGTTGCAAGAATCCATAGAGAGCATTCAGAAATCCAAAAGATTAACAATAAAATTACAGAATTAGACAACACAATAGGAAGTCAGAGGAGCAGACTTGAGCAATTAGAATGCAGACTGGGAAATCTGGAGGACCAGGGAATTAACACCAATATAGCTGAAAAAAAATCAGATAAAAGAATTAAAAAAAAATGAAGAAACCCTAAGAATCATGTGGGACTCTGTCAAGAAGTATAACTTGTGTGTGATTGGAGTCCCAGAACAGGGAACGATAACAGAAAACACAGAGAGAATAGTTGAAGATCTGCTGGCAGAGAACTTCCCTGATATCATGAAAGACGAAAGGATATCTATCCAAGATGCTCATCGAACCCCATTTAAGATTGATCCAAAAAGAAAAACACCAAGACATGTTATCATCAAACTTGCCAAAACCAAAGATAAAGAGAAAATTTTAAAAGCAGCCAGGGATAAAAGAAAGGGCTCCTACAAGGGAGAATCAATAAGAATAAGTTCAGACTACTCAGCAGAAACCATGCAGGCAAGAAGGCAATGGGATGACATATACAGAGCACTGAAGGAGAAAAACTGCCAGCCAAGGATCATATATCCAGCAAACTCTCTCTGAAATATGAAGGTGAAATTAAGATATTTACAGATAAACACAAGCTTAGAGAATTTGCAAAAACCAAACCAAAGCTACAAGAAATACTAAAGGAAATTGTTTGGTCAGAAAACCAGGAATATCAGCAGCACGACACAAGGTCACAAAACAGAACAACCTGATATCAACTCAAATAGGGAAATCACAAAAACAAATTAAGATTAATTAAAAAAAAAAAAAAAAAAACGCTCAAAACAGGGAATCATTGAAGTCAATATGTAAAAGATCACAATAATCAAAAAGAGGGACTAAATACAGGTGGCATAGAACTGCCATATGGAGAGGGATACAAGGCGATATAGGACAATACAAGTTAGGTTTTTACTTAGAAAAATTGGGGTAGATATTAAGGTAACCACAAAGAGGTATAACAACTCCATAACTCAAAATAAAAACCAAGAAAAACATAACTACTCAGCAAACATAAAGTCAAATACTATGAAAATGATGAACACACAAATTACAAAGAAAAACGTCTCAGCACAAAAAAGTAAGTGGAAAAATGAAATTGTCAACAACACACATATAAAGGCATCAAAATGACAACACTAAACACATAAAAAAAAAAATACACTAAACACATACTTATCTATAATTACGCTGAATGTAAATGGACTAAACACACCAATAAAGAGACAGAGAGTCTCAGACTGGATAAAGAAACACGATCCGTCTATATGCTGCCTACAAGAGACACACCTTAGACTTAGAGACACAAACAAACTAAAACTCAAAGGATGGAGAAAAATATATCAAGCAAACAATAAGCAAAAAAGGGCAGGAGTAGCAATATTAATTTCTGACAAAATAGACTTTAAAGTTAAATCCACCACAAAGGATAAAGAAGGATACTACATAATGACAAAAGGGACAATTGACCAGGAAGATACAACCATATTAAATATTTATGCACCTAATGACAGGGCTGCAAGATACATAAAACAAATTTTAACAGAACTGAAAAGTGAGATAGACACCTCCACGATTATAGTAGGAGACTTCAACACACCACTTTTGGAGAAGGACAGGATGTCCAGTAAGAAGCTCAATAGAGACACGGAAGACCTAATTGATAAAATTCAACCAACTTGACCTCATTGACTTATACAGAACACTCCACCCAACTGCTGCAAAGTATGCTTTTTTTTTCTAGCGCACATGGAACATTCTCTACAATAGACCACATATTAGGTCATAAAACAAACCTTTGCAGAATCCAAAACATCGAAATATTACAAAGCATCTTCTCAGACCACAAGGCCATAAAAGTAGAAATCAATAACAGAAAAATCAGGGAAAAGAAATCAAATACTTGGAAACTGAACAATACCCTGCTGAAAAAAGACTGGGTTATAGAAGACATTAAGGAGGGAATAAAGAAATTCATAGAATGCAACGAGAATGAAAATACTTCCTATCAAAACCTCTGGGACACAGCAAAAGCAGTGCTCAGAGGCCAATTTATATCGATAAATGCACACATACAAAAAGAAGAAAGAGCCAAAATCAGAGAACTGTCCCTACAACTTGAACAAACAGAAAGTGAGCAACAAAAGAATCCATCAGGCACCAGAAGAAAACAAATAATAAAAATTAGAGCTGAACTAAATGAATTAAAAAAAAAACCCAAATGAATTAGAGAACAGAAAAACAATTGAAAGAATTAACAAAGCCAAAAGCTACTTCTTTGAAAAAATTAACAAAATTGATAAACCATTGGCCAGACTGACTAAAGAAATACAGGAAAGGAAACAAATAACCCAAATAAGAAACAAGATGGGCCACATCACAACAGACCCAACTGAAATTAAAAGAATCATATCAGATTATTACGAAAAATTGTACTCGAACAAATTTGCAAACCTAGAAGAAATAGATGAATTCCTAGAAAAACACTACCTAACCTAAACTAACACAATCAGAAGTAGAACAACTAAATAGACCCATAACAAAAAAAAGAGATTGAAACGGTAATCAAAAAAACTCCCAACAAAAAAAAGCCCTGGCCCGAATGGCTTCACTGCAGAGTTCTACCAAACTTTCAGAGAAGAGTTAACACCACTACTACTAAAGGTATTTCAAAGGATAGAATATGATGGAATACTACCTAACTCATTCTATGAAGCCACCATTTCCCTGATACCAAAACCAGGTAAAGACATCACAAAAAAAGAAAATGATAGACCTATATCCCTCATGAACATAGATGCAAAAATCCTCAACAAAATTCTAGCCAATAGAATTCAACAACATATCAAAAAAATAGTCCACCACGACCAAGTGGGATTTATACCAGGTATGCAAGGCTGGTTTAATATTAGAAAAACCATTAATGTAATCCACCATATAAATAAAATGAAAGACAAAAACCACATGGTCTTATCAATTGATGCAGAAAAGGCATTTGACAAAGTCTAACACCCATTTATGATAAAAACTCTCACCAAAATAGGAATTGAAGGAAAATTCCTCAACATAATAAAGGGTATCTATACAGAGCCGACAGCCAACATCACTCTAAATGGAGAGAGCCTGAAAGCATTTCCCTTAAGAACGGGAACCAGACAAGGATGCCCTTTATCCCTGCTCTTATTCAACATTGTGCTAGAGGTCCTAGCCAGACCAGTTAAGCTAGGAAAAGAAATAAAGGGCATCGGGACTGGCAAGGAGGAAGTAAAATTATCTCTATTTGCAGATGACATGATCTTATACACAGAAAACCCTAAGGAATCCTCCAGAAAACTACTGAAACTAATACAAGAGTTTGGCAGAGTCTCAGGTTATAAGATAAACATACAAAAATCACATGGATTCCTCTACATCAGCAAAAAGAACATCGAAGAGGAAATCAACAAATCAATACCATTCACAGTAGCCCCCAAGAAGATAAAATACTTAGGAATAAATCTTACCAAAGATGTAAAAGATCTGTACAAAGAAAACTACAAAGTACTACTGCAAGAAACTAAAAAGGACCTACATAAGTGGAAAAACATACCTTGCTCATGGATATGAAGACTTAACATAGTAAAAATGTCTATTCTACCAAGAGCCATCTATACATACAATGCACTTCCGATCCAAATTCCAATGTCATTTTTTAATGTGATGGAGAAACAAATCACCAACTTCATATGGAAGGGAAAGAAGCCTTGGATAAGTAAAACATTACTGAAAAAGAAGAAGAAAGTGGGAGGCCTCACTCTACCTGATTTCAGAACCTATTATACAGCCACAGTAGTCAAAACAGCCTGGTACTGGCACAACAACAGGCACATAGACCAATGGAACAGAATTGAGAACCCAGATATAAATCCATCCACATATGAGCAGCTGATATTTGACAAAGGCCCAGTGTCAGTTAATTGGGGAAAAGATAGTCTTTTTAACAAATGGTGCTGGCATAACTGGATATCCATCTGCAAAAGAATGAAACAGGACCCATACCTCACACCATGCACAAAAACTAACTCCAAGTGGATCAAAGACCTAAACGTAAAGACTGAAACGATAAAGATCATGGAAGAAAAAATAGGGACAACGTTAGGAGCCCTAATACAAGGCATAAACAGAATACAAACCATTACCAAAAATGACGAAGAGAAACCAGATAGCTGGGAGCTCCTAAAAATCAAACACCTATGCTTACCTAAAGACTTCACCAAAAGAGTAAAAAGACTACCCACAGACTGGGAAAGAATTTTCAGCTATGACATCTCCGACCAGCCCCTGATCTCTAAAATCTATATGATTCTGTCAAAACTCAACCACAAAAAGACAAACAACCCAATCAAGAAGTGGGCAAAGGATATGAACACGCGCTTCACTAAAGAAGATATTCAGGCAGCTAACAGATACCTGAGAAAATGGTCTCGATCATTAGCCATTAGAGAAATGCAAATTAAAGCTACGATGAGATTCCATCTCACTCCAACAAGGCTGCCATTAATCCAAAAAACACAAAATAATAAATGTTGGAGAGGCTGCGGAGAGATTGGAACTCTTATACACTGCTGGTGGGAATGTAAAATGGTACAACCACTTTGGAAATCTATCTGGCGTTATCTTAAACAGTTAGAAATAGAACTACCATACAACCCAGAAATCCCACTCCTCGGAATATACCCTAGAGATACAAGAGCCTTCACACAAACAGATATATGCACACCCATGTTTATTGCAGCTCTGTTTACAATAGCAAAAAGCTGGAAGCAACCAAGGTGTCCATCAATGGATGAATGGTTAATAAATTGTGGTATATTCACACAATGGAATACTACGTATGGATGAAGAACAGTGACGAATCTGTGAAACATTTCATAACGTGGAGGGACCTGGAAGGCATTATGCTGAGCGAAATTAGTCAGAGGCAAAAGGACAAATATTGTATAAGACCACTATTATAAGATCTTGAGAAATAGTATAAACTGAGAAGAACACATACTTTTGTGGTTATGAGGGGTGAGGGAGGAAGGGTGGGAGAGGGTTATTTACTGATTGGTTAGTAGATAAGAACTACTTTAGGTGAAGGGAAGGACAATACTCAATACATGGAAGGTCAGCTCAACTGGACTGGACCAAAAGCAAAGAAGTTTCCGGGATAAACTGAATGCTTCAAAGGTCAGCGGAGCAAGGGCAGGGGTTTGGGGACCATGGTTTAAGGGGACTTCTAAGTCAACTGGCAAAATAATTGTATTATGAAAACATTCTGCATCCCACTTTGAAATGTGGCGTCTGGGGTCTTAAATGCTAACAAGCGGCCATCTAAGATGCATCAATTGGTCTCAACCCACCTGGAGCAAAGGAGAATGAAGAACACCAAGGTCACAGGACAACTAGGAGCCCAAGAGACAGAAAGGGCCACATGAACCAGAGACCTACATCATCCTGAGACCAGAAGAACTAGTTGGTGCCCGGCCACAACCGATGACTGCCCTGACAGGGAGCACAACAGAGAACCCCTGAGGGAGCAGGAGATCAGTGGGATGCAGACCCCAAATTCTCACAAAAAAGACCATACTTAATGGTCTGACTGAGACTAGAGGAATCCCGGCAGTCATGGTCCCCAAACCTTCTGTTGGCCCAGTTTAGGAACCATTCCCGAAGACAACTCATCAGACATGGAAGGGACTGGACAGTGGGTAGGAGAGAGATGCTGATGAAGAGTGAGCTATTTGTATCAGGTGGACACTTGAGACTGTGTTGACATCTCCTGTCTGGAGGGGGGATGGGAGGGTAGAGAGAGTTGGAAGCTGGCAAAATTGTCACGAAAGGAGAGACTGGGAGGGCTGACTCATTAGGGGGAGAGCAAGTGGGAGTATGGAGTAAGGTGTATATAAACTTATATGTGACAGTCTGACTTGATTTGTAAACGTTCACTTAAAGCTCAATAAAAATTAAAAAAAAAAAGAGAGAGAAATTTATTTTCTCACGGTAAAGTACGCTAAAAGTCTAAATTTAAGGCATCAGCTCCAGGGGATGGCTTTCTCTCTCTGTTGGCCCTGGAAGAATGTCCTTGTCCTGAATCTTCCCATGGTTGAGGAGCTTTTCAGGCGCAGGGACCCCGGGTCCAAAGGATGCGCTCTGCTCCCAGTGCTGCTTTCTTGGTGGTATGAGGTCCCCAACTCTCTGCTTGCTTCCCTTTCCTTTTATCTCTTGAGAGATAATAGGTGGTGCAGGCCACGCCCCAGGGAAACTCCATTTACATTGGATCAGGGAGGTCACCTGAGTAAGGGTGGTGTTGGAATCCTACCCTAATCCTCGTAATATAAAATTACAATCACAAAATGGAGGACAACCATGCAATATGGGGAATCATGGCCTAACCAAGTTGATACACACATTTTTGGGGGGACATAATTCAGTCCATGACAGCCAGATATCCAAATTTATCACTTACAAGCTCTAACTTCCACCAAACATTTGAACATAATTCAGACAAGTTTTTTGCCACTGCATAAAAGCATCACTCTTCCTACATTGTCCGATCACATGTTCATCATCTTCTTTTAAAGCCTCATCAGAAGCATATTTAATGTCAAAATTTCTAGCAACAGTCTGTTCCTTTCACCGTATGTGTTCTCTAAGAGGACAGAGACTTCCTCTATAGCTCTCCTCACTTCCCTCTGAGCCCTCATCAGAATTGCCTTTGATGCCTATAACTCTGCAAACAGTCTCTTCAAGGCAGTCTAAGCTTTTACTATTAAAAAAAAATTAGGCACCTTCAAACTCTATCAGCCTGTACCATTACCCAATTCCAAAAATGCGTCCAAATTTTAGGTATCTGTTAGAGCAGCGCCCCACTCTTCCGGTACCAAATTCTGGCTTAGTTATCTGTTGTTTTTAGGTGCTCTCCAGTCAGTTCTGACTCATAGCAACCCTGTGTACTACAGAAGGAAACACTGCCCTGTCCTGCACCATCCTCACAATCGTTGTTATACTTGAGCCTATTGTTGCAGCCACTCTGTCAACCTATCTTGTTGAGGGTCTCCCTCTTTTTTGCCGACCTTCTAATTTACCAAGCATGATGTCCTTTTCCAGGGATTAATCCCTCCTGATAACATGTTCAAAGTATATGAGACTTAGTCTCACCATCCTTGCTTCTAAGGAGCATGCTGGTTGTACTTCTTCCAAGACAGATTTGTTCATGCTTTTGGCAGTCCATGGTATAGTCAATACTCTTCACCAAATTCACCAACCCCATAATTCAAAAGCATTAATTCTTCTTTGGTCTTCCTTACTCATTGTCCAACTTTTCACATGCATATGAGGTTATTGAAAACACCACAGCTTGGGTTAGGCACACCTTAGTCTTCAAGGTGTGACATCTTTGTTTTTAACACTTTTAAGAGATCTTTTGCAACAGATTTGCTCAATACAATGAGTCCTTTGATTTCTTAACTGCTTCTTCTGTGAGCATTGATTATGGATCCAAGTAAAATGAAACCCTTGACAACTTCAATATTTTCTCCATTTATCATGATATTATTTATTGGTGCACTTGTGAGGATTTTTGTTTTCTTTATTGAAGGCTGTGGTCTTTGATCTTCATCAGTAAGTGCTTCAAGTCCTCTTCATTTTCAGCAAGCAAGGTTGTGTCATCTGCATATGGCAGATTTTTAATGAGTTGTCCTCCAATCCTGATGCCCCGTTCTTCTTCATGTAGTCCAGCTTCTTGGATTATCTGCTCAGCATACAGATTGAATAAGTATGGTGAAAGGATACAACCCTGACACACACTTCTCTTGACTTTAAACCACACAGTATCCTCTTGATCTATGTACAGGTTCCTCATGAACACGATTAAGTGTTCTGGAATTCCCATTCTTGGAAGTGATATCCATAATTTGTTATGATCCACATAGTCGAATGCCTTTGCATAGTCAGTAAAACACACGTAAACATCCTTCTGGTATTCTCTGCTTTCACCCAGGATCCTTCTGACATCAGCAATGATATTCCTAGTTCCACATCCTCTTCTGAATCCGGCTTGAATTTCTGGCACTTCTCTGTCTGTGTACTGCTGCAGCTGTTTTTGAATGATCTTCAGCAAAATTTTACTTGTTTGTGATATTAATGATATTGTCTGATAATTACCCTATTCTGTTGGGCCACCTTTCTTGGGAATAGGCATAAATATGAATCTCTTCCAGTCAGTTGGCCAGGTAGCTGTCTTCTGAATTTTGTGGCATAGACGAGTGAGCACTTCCAGCTCTGCATCCATTTGTTGAAACATCTCAATTGGTATTCCGTCAATTCCTGGAGCCTTGTTTTCCGCCAGAGCCTTCAGTGCAGCCTGGACCTCCTTCTTCAGTACCTTTGGTTTCTGATCATGTGCTACCTCCTGAAATGGTTGAATATTGACCAGTTCTTTTTGGTACAGTAACTCTGTTTATTCCTTCCATCTGTGTTTGACGCTTCCTGCTTCATTTAATATTTTCCCTGTAGGATCATTTGATATTACAACTCAGGCTTGAATTTTTTCTTCAGTTGTTTTAGCTTGAGAAATGCCAAATGTGTTCTTCCCTTTTGGTTTTTTAACTTCAGGACTTTGCATGTGTCATTATAATACTTTGTCTTCCTGAGTTGCTCTTTGATATCTTCTATTCAGCTCTTTCATTTCATCTTTTCTTCCATTTAGTTATCTAGTACTGCTGTAACAAAAATACCACAAATGGGTGGCTTTAACAAACAGAAATTTATTTTCTCACGGTTTAGGGGGCTAGAAGTTCAACTTCAGGGTGCCGGCTCTACAGGAAGGGTTTCTTTCTCTGTGGGCTCTGGAGGAAGGTGCTTGCTGTTTGAGTTTCTGTGTCTGGGCGATCTTCATACGGTTTGGCATCTCTCTTCCCCCATCTCTGCTCTGGCTGCTTGTTTAATCTCTTTTATATGTCAAAAGAGATTGACTCAAGGTACAGTTTACATTAATCCTTCCTTGTTAACATAACAAAGACAACTCATTCCCAAATGTGATTATAACCACAGGCATAGAGGTTAGGACTTAAAACACATATTTCTGGGGACACTGTTCAACCCATAACAGTTATCTTGCTTGTTAAATTTTTTATGCATTGCATGCAAACTTTTTGCAGAAAGACAATATGTTTACATCTTTTTATCCTATAAATTAAGCACCTAGGTACCTGTTACTCATTGCCATCTAGTCGATTCTTACACATAGTGACCTTATACAAAGTGGGCCCAAATCAAGAGCTGTTGAACTTGGAACAAAGGAGTGAGAGTTGCATTAGCAGTGTGGGAATTGTGCCTTGACTCTGCTTTCCTTGTTTGGGTACGCTACTGACAATCTGGCTGCGTGATGTCTTGCTGTTTTGGTAACTTTCCTTGATGTGGTGCGTTTTCCTCTCTCATGTCTCCCTCCACCCTAAGCATTATCATAGGTTGACATCAAGTTGCATATACTGATTAACTAGTAAGAAATTAACTAGTAGAACACTCAAAATATGAACAGATTTTCTGTATCTTCCATAGGTTAAATTATAATCTAGAAACTTTACAGAAAGTTTTGCAGATAGTATGACATAGTTGAAAGCAAGAGGCCATTTACTGTACTAGGCCATTTACTTTAGAAGCAAAAGCCATTTACTAGTGGTGTGAAAATTGGCAACACCCTAACCCTCATTGAGACTGTCTCCTCATCTCCAACAGGTGGGTGGCAAAACCTCTCAGGGTTGTTGCAAATACTGAGTGAAGCTCACATGAAACTACTTGATTGATATCAGGTACTTAAAACAAGTCAGCTCCCTTCTCCTAATAGCTATGCACCAAATAATTAAAATATTCTTACTTAGCCCAAAGTCAACACTAGCGGAAGCAAAACCTAACATAATAGTTCTGTGACCTCAATTTTTGAAAATTCTTATGTCACTGGAGTATATATATATTTATTAATAATTTTAGTAATTTTTTACAATGAACATCTCCATAATAAATGTAATATTAGAATTTAATCTTTCCAGGAGTTAGTTAAAGGTTACTCTGATTATAATAACAAGATTAAATTACTACAATCAGTGCTTTCTTGGAATCTATAAGGAGAAGGACTGCACTTTCTTTTTTCTTAAACCACGTATCTAGAACTATAAAATACATTACATTTGTTTCCAGGGCAAATAGCTGAGAAACTTGCCTGGATGTGTATTGTAATATTTTTTTTTCAAATAGGAGATCTTTATAGCTACATATTAACCACTTGAGTAGTCTTAGCTTATTTTTTGGTTAAGATATAAATTTAGAAGTGTTTCAGAAGAGTTCTGGGGAAAAAGGTAAGCTAGAGATTGATTGAAATGTGGTTTCAAACAGCATCATTTTGGTATCCTGAATTTTGACATGCCACAAGATTTTTTTTTTTTTTTTAACTGTTCCTAGTGATTGGATTTGCTTTCTTGAATTTGGGCTCATAGCTCAGACAAAGACATGAGCTCTTCTGCTGCTAGCCTAGGCCTTTGGGAAGAAAATAGATTTCATTCTGTGGGTTTGTTTGTAGCAAAATGTCAACTCAGTTGCCTACTGAAGACAAACCTCAAGCATTCTGGGACATCAGATTTTAAATAGATGGAGACATCTGCTAGGAAAATAAAATGGGTACTGGACTCAACAAAGCCTAATAATTCAATGTTAAATTTAGATTTAGATTAAAAAAAAAAAAAATACCCGTTGCTGTCGAGTCTATTCCAACTCATAGCGACCCTATAGGACAGAGTAAAACTGCCCCCATAGAGTTTCCAAGAAGCACCTGGTAGATTCAAACTGTCCACCTTTGGGTTAGCAGCTGTAGCACTTAACTCCACTAGGGTCTCCAGGTTTAGATAATCTCCGGGAAATATGGTTCATGCTGTTCTGTTCTGTGTTATTATAATATATCTGCCTCATCAATTTATTTAAAACACATACTGAGTGCTTACATGTTCGAAGTACTATTCTACATTGAGGTGGCAGAGAGAGTAAACATAAAGAAAACCTTGTCCATGTCCATTAGGAACTTAAATGTGTGTGTGTGTGTGTGTGTGTGTGTGTGTGTGTGTGTGTGTGTGCGGTGCATGGGGGAAGATTTAAATAACACATCAATTACTGTATACAAGATAGAATACAAGGACCACAAGAGAGACAAACAAATCAGAGGAGAGAGAGGTCACATTTTGATGGGAAGATGTCAGTTGGAAGTTACCTTTGCATATGGGGCTTTAAAGTAGAATTGGTGTAAATGGGTGAATGAAAGCCGCATTAGCAGAGGGAAGATCAGTGTTTAAGCACAAAGGCCAGGAAGGAAAGGGCCAAAGTAATTTAACTTCATTTCAGGCTGTGTGAATTGGGAAGAAAGTAGAGTAAACCTAAATGCTAGAATTTAGCCACATTTAAAGGAGCCCTGGTGGTTCAGCAGTAAAATGCTTGGCTGTAACCAAAAGGTAGAAACCCTGGTGGTGCTAACCAAAAGGCTGGCAGCTTGAATCCACCAGGTGCTTCTTGGAAACAGTATGGGGCAGGTCTACTCTGTCCTATAGGGTTGCTATGAGTCAGAATCAGCTCAATGGCAACAGGTCTGATTTTGGTTTGGTTAACCAAAAGGTTGGTGGTTCAGAGCCACCCAGCTGTTCTGTGGGAGAAAGACCTGGTGATCTGCTTCCACAAAGATTATAGCCTAGAAAACCCAATGGAGGCAGTTCTATTCTGTCACATGGGGTAGCTATGAGTCAAAAAATTGACTTGATGACACAGCAACAAAAGCACATTTAACAAAGTGATTTTAGATTTGTAACATCTAGAAAAGTCATGGGAAAGGGAGGAAGTCATAAAATATCCATCCCTAATTTTCTTTAGATTCTTTAAACCCTTCTGAGTTTCTCAGTCTCAGCACTATTGATATCTTGGGTGGGATAATTCTTTGTTGCGGGGCATGTCCTGTGCATTGTAGGATATTTAGCAACATCTCGGGCTTCTACCCAGGGCTGGGACTAGGGTGAGCAAGGGAGAAGCACCCAGCGTGCAATATTAAAGAGGCATTGATTCTCAGGATCATGTAAGTGTTGGCTTTCTTTGTGCAGTGTTGCTGCCAAGATTACAGATAGATACATCAGACCACAATGGGCTACCAAGTATGTACTGATTATTAGTGGATCAAAAAGCCGCGTCATATTGCATGGGATCCATTTTCATGGTGAAGGTTAAATAGGAGTGATAGTGTTATTTAATTACTAGCAATAGGGTTTAATCCCTAAAATTCCAGTGATGTGTTAATAAACCTTTACTACAAAAGTTGATACATGGTAATAACAAATAAAACAGCTAAGTTTAATAGCTCACTTCTCCCGGGTAGTGTGCTCTGCGTTTTATTTGCATATTTACTGCTCAGTAACCCTTGGTGGTTAATATTATTATCCCCATTCTATGCATATGGAATCTGAAACTCAGCCAGATTCATTAACTTACCCACAGTTAATGAATTAAAAAAAAAAAGAAAACTCACTGCCGCCGAGTCAATTCTGGCTCATAGTGATGCTATAGAACAGAATAGAACAGCCCACAGGGTTTCCAAGGAGCGCCTGGTGGATTCCAACTGCCGACCTTTTCATTAGCAGCCATAACACTTAACCACTACGCCACCAGGTTTCCCAGTTAACGAATTAGGACCACTCAATTCCAGATCTGCCAACTCCGGAGTGGGTTCCTTCAGGGCTGCCCGTATATGGCCTTGTAGACTGTGCAGGGCACAACCTCAGGAGGCATCATGTACATGGTGTTCATTGTGAGGGCCCTGAGGCTGGTAGGTACACAATAAATGCCAAATGAATTTCAGTGCTTTTTAGTGTTATTCATCTGACGTTGTGTTCTGAATAGTGTACAGTGGGTGATGGGGGAGTGGGTAGTGGTTTCTTTGTTTCTACAGGGACATACCTAGATGTAAATTACACTGGGGAAAGATTGGTATTAAACCCAAAGCTGTTCCTTGCCTGTTGTGGTTTCCCCATTCTAGTGTAGATGATGTACTTAAGAGAATGGAGCTACCCCTTTAGAACTACTTCTTCAGCTAGTGTTAGTGAAAAGTGTATAATGCACCAGAGTTCTTTTTCTAAGGCCTGAGGCTAGAATATTCTCTCACTATTATTTATGATTGTCATGGAGCCATTAGCTTTTGCCATTAGAAACTATTCTTATACCAAAGGTGTTACAGCTGGATGTATGTGCTCCAAATTCTCATTACATGCCGTTGACCTCTCCCTATAAATTTCAGCTTGGAGTTATCAGCTTTCTACTTGTTTGTTCTAATTGGAAAGTTCTCTGCAATATCCAGGTACAAAATGTACTATCAAAGCTTGAATTTCTGCCCCTTATTAACATTGCCTGGGTGACTTATTTTCTCAATTCTCTTTCCATTGGAAAGCTGGCTGAAACAAATTCCTCAGTTTTATATACAAAGTGAGCTTATGATAGAACATGTTACAAATCATGCAATGCAGTAAACAAGAGCACAGTCTGATTAGACTTAATATTAGAGAATATTAGAGAAAATTAAAATGTCTTTTACTTTACTAATTAATTACTCTCACTCCATTTCTTCACTTAATAATCTGGAAGTAAATTCATGAATTTTACAGCAGTTTGATACTCATTTTACTGTTTGAAAATCCACATGGCAGGTATACGGTAGCAAATAACATGAAGAGTTTGCAAGGAGTTTCCTAAATTTCCTAAAAGCAAGCTACACTTCAGGAGGAGCCCTGGTGGTGCAATGGTTAAGCGCTTGGCTGCTAACTGAAAGGTTTGTGGTTCGAACTCTCCAGCCACTCTGCTGGAGAAAAGAGCTGGTGATCTGCATCCGTAAAGCTTTCAGTTTAGGAAACCCTATGAGGCAGTTCTACTCAGTCCTATAGGGTTGCTATGAGTCGAAATCCACTCAAGGGCACACGACGACAACCTACATTTCAGTGCATTCTATTCTGACAAGACTCCTTTTGTGTAGCTTGGAGGTAGCAGAGGAAATGTTTCTGACGTGATTTATTAGGTCGTCAGAAAACAATATTACCCTGAGAGAATCTTTTGTATTTCTCATTAAGGTTATATGTTTATGCCAGTGGATTTCCTAGCAGTTTGTAAAATCCTTCTCCCTTCAGAGGAAGGGAAGCTATAAACTGTACTTAGAAACTCTTAAACCCTTGAAGCATCCCTGTTCTAAGGTCTTTATATGTATTAACAATGTCTACTAGAAATAAGTATTACTCCAAAAGATTCATCTTAAATGCATATTTAGAAGTGTTTGTGTTTTCAGTATATTTTAAAATATTTAAAGTAATTTCACCAATCTCAATTAAATAGTAGTTTCATTAAAACCATAGTGTAGGTTATGCCAAATGTGAGTTTTATTCCCTTTGTTTTTATTTATTCTTAATTAAAAATTGATTAAGTTTTCAAATAAATTAATTAGTCCATTTTGGATGTTCATGCGTTGAGCTCATGAGAAAAAAAATGATCAAAAATGTGTGGGTTCCAAATTAAGACCAATGTTGAATTATGATAGTTCCAAAAAACTAAACATGAATACTTTTTTCTAAGATAAAATAGTTTTTCCCAGCATGAGTGTTAAGAAATAATCAAAGAGATCATTTAATTTAGAAACTTATTATGATTGAAAATCAAGGTCCAAATATCATCCTCTTTTTCCTAATTTATGAAACAAATTTTTTTTCAGGCTTTTTCTGATTAAGTGATCCTACAGAATGTCCAGACCATATAGTTCACTTAAATTTTAGTGACAAAAATATGGGTACAAAGTAAGTATTCATTAATGGTTCATACTGCTTGTAGAATTATAGGAGTGTTGGACAAATTCATCGGGAGAGACAGTATGTAGTACATGCTTTTCAATATATCTTGTCAATTTCATTACATGAACTTAAGGTCAGAAACCCCAGTTTTATACCAGTTTCATGTCGTGCCAGACATACTGCGATGATCCAGATGTTAATATTTGAGCACATAGACTTGGTAACTGTAGAGACTATGAGAAAATAATTCCTGATTGTGTATAATTCAGAAAAATTTGTTCATATATGCAATATGAGCTTGTACAAGTCAAGTGCCTCTTCATTTATTTCTTCGTATGGAAAATGGAGACCATACTAACGGCTAAGAATAATTAACTTCCACCCCTTCGGTATTAAAGAAAAAGCTATCACCAAGTTACACCATTCAGTTATAAATCTAGCTTCTTGCTCTGGTTTAGAAGAAAGATTATCTTTGCTTCAATCTCAAATTGCCCTTGTGAAAGAAGCACTCCCTGCTCTGCCCTTTTTTTTCTGTACATTGGAAGGCAAAGAAATGTGCCACAAATATTTCCATAAAAATATTGCATAAATTTAGGATGCAACAAAATATTAATCTATAGTATCTTGCATACATTCCAGGGTTCAAAAGACACTAATATAATGCACTGGGGACAAGGTTTTCCCACACATACACAAAAAAATCTTTTGAATATAATAATGACCCATCGGTGTTGAGTCAATTCCGACTCATAATGACCCATAGGACAGAGCAGAACTGCCCCATAATGTTTTCAAGGCTGTAGTCTTTAGCAGAACTGATTGCCACATCTTTCTCCCACAGAGCTGCTGGTGGGTTTGAACCACAAACCTTTCTGTTAGCAGCCAAGCACTTAAGGCTCCTGAATATAATAATAAAAAAAAATTTTTTTTTTTTTTTAAATAGGAACAGGGAAAGTATGAATCTAGGAAAATTGGAAGTCATGAAAAGTGAAACAGAATGCATAAACATTGATATCTGAGGCGTTAGTGAGCTGATATTGGCCATTTTGAATCAGACAATGGTATGGTCTGGTATAAAGAGAATGACAAATTGAAGAGAAATGACATTGCATTTATTGTCATAAAGAACATCTTAAGATTTATCCTGAAGTACAATGCTGTCAGTGATAGAATAATATCCACACACCTACAAGGAAGACCAGTTAATATGACTATTATTCAAATTTACACACCAACCACTAATGCCAAAGATGAGGAAATTGAGCTTTTACCAACTCCTGCAGTCTGAAATTGATCAAACATGCAAGCAAGATGCATTGATAATTACTGGTGATTAGAATTCTGAAAGTTGGAAACAAACAAAAAAAGGATCTGTAGTTGGAAAATATGGCCTTGGTGATAGAAATGACGTTGGAGATTGCGTGATAAAATTTTACAAGAACAATGACTTGTTAGGTGCTGTCAAGTCAGTTATGACTCACAGTGACTCTATGTACAACATAATGAAACACTGCCTGGTCCTGCACCACCCTCACAATCCTTATGCTTGAGTCCATTATTGTAGCCACAGTGTCAATCCATGTCATTGAAGGTCTTCCTCTTTTTGGCTGGCCCTGTACTTTACCAAGCATGATGTCCTTCCCCAGGGACTGATCTCTCCTGATAACATATCCAAAGTGCATGAGACGTAGTCTTGCCATCCTTGCTTCTAAGGAGCCTTCTTGTTGTACTTCTTCCAAGACCGATTTGTTCATTCTTTTGGCAGTACATAGTATAGTCAGTATTCTTTGCCAGTACCACAATTCAAAGGCGTCAATTCTTCTGCGGTCTTCCTTGTTCATCATCCAGCTTTTGCATGCATATGAGGTGATTGAAAACACCATGGCTTGGGTCAGGGGCACCGTACTTGTCAAGGTGTTATCTTTGCTTTTCAACACTTTAAAGAGGTCTTTGCAACAGATTTGCCCAATGCAATACATCATTTGATTTTTTGACTGCTGCTTCCATGGATGTTGATTGTGGATCCAAGTAAATTGAAATCCTTGACAACTTCAGTCCTTTCTGCCTTTATCACCATGTTGCTTATTGGTCCACTTGCGAGAATTTTTGTTTTCTTTATGTTGAGGTGTAATCCATACATATAGTCTTCGATATTCATCAGTAAGTACCTCAAGTCCCCTTTACTTTCAGAAAGCAAGGTTGTGTCATCTGCATATTGTAGGTTGTTAATGAGTGTTCCTCCAATTCTGATGCATCATTCTTCATATAGTCCAGCTTCTTGGGTTATTTGTTCAGTGTACAGATTGAATAAGTATGGTAAAAGGATACAACCTTGACACACACCTTTCCTGACTTTAAACCATGCCGTATCCCCTCATTTCGGTTCAAATGACTGCATCTTGATCTATGTACAGGTCCCTCACGAGCACAATTAAGTGTTCTGGAATTCCCATTCTTTGCAGTGATATCCATAATTTGTTATGATCCACACAGTCGAATGCCTTTACATAGTCAATGAAACACAGGTAAACACCTTCCTGGGATTCTCTGCTTTCAGCCACTATCCATCTGACATCAGCGATGATATTCGTGGTTCCACACCCTCTTCTGAATCCAGCTTTGAAAGAGACTGGCAGTTGCTCACATGCAAGTTCAAGTTGAAGCTGAAGAAAATTAAAACAAAGTCCACAAGAGCCAAAGTTTGACCTTGAGTATATCCCACCTGAATTTAAAGACCATATCAAGAATAGATTTGAAGCATTGAACACCAGTGACCAAAGACCAGATGAATTGTGCAGTAACATCAAGGACATCATACATGAAGAAAGCAAAAGGTCGTTAAAACGATGGGAAAGAAAGAAAAGATCAAAATGGATGTCAAAAGAGACTCTGAAACTTGATCTTGAACGTAAAGTAGCTAAAGCAAATGAAAGAAATGATGAGATAAAAGAGCTGAACAGAAGATTTAAAAGGCTGGCTTGAGAAGACAAAGTTAAGTATTGTAATGAAATGTGCAAAGACCTGAAGTTAGAAAATAAAAAAGGAAGAATACTCTTGGCATTGCTCAAGCTGAAAGAACTGAAGAAAATATGCAAGCCTTGAATTGCAATATTGAAAGATTCTACGGGCAAAATATTCAGTGACAAAGGAAGCATCAAAGGGAGAAGGAAGAAATACACAGAGTCACTGTATCAAAAATAATTGGTGAACGTTCAACCCTTTCAAGAGGTATTATATGATTAAGAATCAGTGATATTGAAGGAAGAAGTCCAAGCTGTACTGAAGGCATTGGCAAAAACAAGGCTCCAGGAATTGACGGAATACCTATTCAGATGTTTCAACAAACCGATGCAGTGCTGGAGTTACTCACCTGTCTATATCAAGAAATTTGGAAGACAGCTACCTGACCAATTGACTGGAAGAGATCTCTATTTGTGCCCATTCCAGAGTAAAATGATCCAACAGAATGCAGAAATTATTGAATAATATTATTAATCTCACATACAAGTAAAATTTTGCTGGAGATAATTTAAAAACGGTTGTAACAGTACATCAATAGGAAACTGCCAAAAATTCAAGTAGGAGTCAGAAGAGGACGTGGAACCAGGGATATCATTGCTGATGTCAGATGGATTTTGGCTTAAAGCAAAAAATACTAGAACGATGTTTACCAGTGTTTCATTGACTATGCAAAGGCATTCGACTATGTGGATCATAACAAATTATGGATAACATTGCAAAGAATGGGAATTCCAGAACACTTTATTGTTCTTATACAGAATCTGTACATAGACCAAGAGGCAGTTGCATTGCATTGGGCAAACCTGTTGTAAAAGACTTCTTTAATGTGTTAAAAAGCAAAGATGTCACCTTGAGGACTAAGGTATGTGTGACCCAAGTCATGGTGTTTTCAGTAACCTCATATGCCTGTGAAAGCTGGACAATGAATAAGGAAGACCTAAGAAGAATTGATGCCTTTGAATTGTGGTGTTGGTGAGGAATATTGAATATACCATGGACTGCCAAAAGAACAAACAAATCTGTCTTGGAAGAAGCACAGCCAGAATGCTCCTTAGAAGGAAGGATGGCAAGACTAAGTCTCAAATACTATGGACATGTTATCAGGAGGGATCAGTTCCTGGAGAAGGAAATCATGCTTGGTAAAGTGGAGGGTCAGCGAAAAAGAGGAAGACCCTCAAGGAGATGAATTGACACTGTGGCTGCAGCAACAGGCTCAAGCTTGACAGTGATAGTGAAAATAGTACAGGACCAGGTAGTGTTTCATTCTGCTGTGCATAGGGTTGCTACGAGCCGGAACTGACTCGATGGTGTATAATAAGAACAACAATGCCAAGACTTGATTCTGGAGTTGGAATCTAATTTTTAACAACATTCTTTTAATTGTTACCACCCCATTTTATTTTTTTAATTTCCTATTTTGTAAACTATTTTTTCATTTTTGCCATCAGTTTTCATTTAATACAGAAAATGTTGTTTTACTGTAATTTTTTCCCTTATAATGATCTTAGATATGTTACTGTTTATTAGTAACACATCAAACACAAAAACAACCTAATAACTACCACATAAAACTCTTTGTGACGTTTCAGGAGTTGAAACGGTGCTGTATAACCAAAGGAGCACACATGGAAAAGGCGCTGTTGCCTACAGAGAATGTCAGCCATTTTCACTGGATTATTCTCATCATGGTTTTATAATTTACATCTCTTCTTGGAGCAGTACCAACAGATGTTGACCTATTTCTCAGTGGTGTGCTAAATTTCAATGGTTGTAAGGAAACTCAGCAATGTTTCTAGAAACGAAGGCATTGGACATATACAATTATTAAGCAGAACAAAAGGGAATTTCTCATTTCACTTATATACTCAATATTTGACTTTTTGAGAGCATTTCACAATGACAAGGTACTAATACGTCCTATTTAAATTTTGGTGAATATCCATATTTTGTCATTTGAAATGAACTCTTAGGCTAACTTGTTCTCTTTGTACACTGAAAGAATATTTTAGAATTTTATTTTTCCAAACATTGTGGTTATGATTTTTCTTTGCTACAAGAAATCAAATGAATGAAATTGTGAAAAATATGTCGTGCTTTTCTTAAGATAATCTTCAATGCTCTCTACCCAAATACCAGGAGGATCCATGTGACCTTTTGCTACTAAGGCCATTTTTCACGTCAAGTGTTTGTAGTTGTATAGGATTTTTTTTTCTCTTTTTTTTGCCATTTGATTGATAGATATAATGAAAGTTATTGGCAGCCCCTATCAAAAACAAGTGCTGCCATGTATTAACAAATAAAAATACCCACACTTCATCATGGCAACCTGATAAAGAGTTTGATATTCTGAATGAAAAATAATAAAAAAAATAAAGAGTATGCAGGTTCTTAAGCAAAGTTTTCTCCAGACCAAAAACCCGTGGCTGTTGAGTCAATCCCGACTCACAGTGACCCTATAGGACAGAGTAAAACTTCCCCAGAGAGCTTCCAAGGAGCGCCTGGTGAATTCAAACTGCCAACCCTTTGGTTAGCAGCCTTTACACTTAACCACTAAGCCACCAGGGTTTCCAAAGTTCTCTCAGGAACCTTTAAACTAATGTGCAGGTTTTTCAGAGAGGACCACCATTTGTTAAAAGACTGTCTTTTTCCCATTTAATGGACTTTGGTCCTTTGTCAAAGATTAGCTGGTCAAGTCGATGGATTTACATCTGGGTTCTCAATTCTGTTCCATCGTCTGACATCGTACTAGTATCTGTCTGTTTCGACTATCTTAGCTGTATAGTGGAAACCCCTGGTGGCATAGTGGTTAAGAGCTACAGCTGCTAATGAAAAGGTTGGCAGTTAGAATCCACCAGGCACTCGTTGGAAACTCTATGGTGCAGCTCTACTCTGTGCTGCAGGGTTTCTGTGGGTCAGAATCGACTCGATGACAACGGGTTTGGTTTTTGTTTTGTTTAGCTTTATAGTAGGTTCTGAGATCAGGTAGTATGAGACCTTCTATTTTGTACTTTTTCTTCAGTAATGCTTTGCTTATCCAGGGCCTCTTTCTTTTCCCTATAAAGTTGGTGATAAGTTTTTCCATCTCGTTAAAGAATGCTGTTGGTATTTTCACTGGGATTGCCTTATGTCTGTAGATGGCTTTGGGTAGGATTGACATTTTCACAATGTTGAGTCTTCCTGCCCGTGAACGTGGTGTATTTTTCCTTTTATGTAGGTCTCTTTCGGTTTTTGCACTAGTGTTCTGTAGTCTTCTTTGTATATGTCTTTTACATTTCTGGTTAGATTTATTTCTAAGTATTTTATCTTTTTAGGGGTTATTATAAATGGTATTATTTTCTTGATTTCCTTTTTTGAAGTTTCCTTTGCTGATGTGTAGGAATCCAACTGAATTTTGTATATTGGTCTTGTATGCTGCTACTCTGCTGAATCTTTCTATGGGGTCCAGTTTTCTTGTAGAATCTTTGGGGTTCTCTGTATATAGGATCATATTGTCTTCAAACAGGGATAGTTTTACTTCTTCCTTTCCAATTTGGGTGCCCTTTATTTTTTTTTTATTTGCCTTATTGCTCTAGCCAGGACTTCCAGGACAATGTTGAATAGGAGTGGTGATAAAGGGAATCTTTGTCTTGTTTCCCTTCTCAGGCGAAATGCTTTCAGCCTCTCCACTGAGAATGATGTTGGCTGTTGGTTTTGTATAGATGCCTTTTATTAATGCTGAAGAATTTTCCTTCTATTTCTATTTTATTGAGAGTTTTTAACAGGAATGGGTGTTATACTTTATCAAATGACTTTTATGTGTTGAATGAGATGATCATATGATTATTTTGTTTTATTTATGTGGTGGATTATGTTAACTGATTTTCTGATGTTGAACCATCCTTCCATATGTAGTATGAATTGCACTTGGTCATGATGAATTATTATTTTTTTTTATATGATGCATTCTGTCAGCTAGAATTTTGTTGAGAATTTTTGCATCAATATTTATGAGGCCCATATTTCTGTCAGTTTGTTATACTGTGGTGGCTTGCATGTGGCTGTGATGCTGGAAGTAAACTTTTGCTGAATATCATATAAAAGCACTTGCAGTAGTACTTGAACAGGGAACTGCCAGAAGTTAAAGCCAGATTCAGAAGAGGACATGCAATGATGAATATCATTGCTGATGTCAGATGGCTAGTAGTAATTGAGAAAATAGGCATGAAGGTTGCCAGAAATTTCATTTTAATGCTGTAAATTATTGATGGGTTATCAATGCCAGCATATGCTCAAAATATATTTGTATCATAATTTTTAAAAGCCTTTGGATAATTTAGACTAATATAATTCACTTAAAAGCAATATAAACTATTAAAAATGGTATTACCTACCATATTAAGCTACCATGTGTCTGTCATTTTGTCATACTGTTGGGGCTTGCGTGTTGCTGTGATGCTGGAAGCTATGCCACCGGTATTCAGATACTAGCAGGGTCACCCACGGTGGACAGGTTTCAGCTGAGCTTCTAGACTAAGGCAGACTAGGAAAAAGGACCCAGCAATCTACTTCTGAAAACAGTTAGCCGGTGAAAACCTTATGAATAAGAGCGAAATATTGTCGGTATAGTGTCAGAAGATGAGTCCTCAAGGTTGTAAGGTACTCAGAAGACGACTGGGGAGGAGTTGCCTCCTCAGAGTGGACCTTACTGATGTGGATTGAGTCAAGCTTTTGGGACTTTCATTTGCTGATGTGGCAAGGCTCAAAATGAGAAGAACTGCTGCAAATATCCATTAATAATTGGAACCTGGAATGTATGAAGTAAGAATTTAGTAAAATTTGAAATCATCAAAAATGAAATGGAATGCAAAAACATTGATATCCTAGGCATTAGTGAGCTGAAATGGACTGGCCTTTGTCATTTTGAATTGGACAGTCAATATGATCTGCCATGCCAGGAATGAAAATTTGAAGAGGAATGGTGTTGCATTCATCCTCAAAAAGAACATTTCAAGATCTATCCTCAAGTTCAGTGCTGTCAAATGATAGAATAATATCCACATGCCTACAAAGAAGACCAGTTAATACGACTATTCAAATTTATGCACCAACCGCAAAGGCCAACGATGAAGAAATTGAAGATTTTTATCAGCTTCTGCTGTTGAAAACTGATAGAACATACAGTCAGGATACATTCATAATTACTGGTGATTGGAATGCCAAAGTTGGAAACAAAGAAGGAAGACTGGTAGTTGGAAAATATGGCCTTGGTGATAGAAATGATGCAGGAGATGGCATGATAGAATTTTGCAAGACCAGTGACTTCTTCATTGCAAATACCTTCTTTCACCAATAAACAGTGACTATATACATGAAATTTTTTTTTTATATATACATGGACATTGCCAGAGGGAATACACAGGAATCAAATCAATCACATCTTTGGAAAGAGACAATGGAAAAGCTCAATACCAGTCAGAACAAGGCCAGGGGCTGACTGTGGAACACACCATCAATTGCCTCTATGCAAGTTCAGGTTGAAACTGATGAAAATTAGAACAAGTCCATGAGAGGCAAAGTACAGCCTTGAGTATATCCCAGCTGAATTAAGAGACCATCTCAAGAATAGATTTGACATGTTGAACACTAATGACCGAAGACCAGATGAGTTGTGGAATAACATCAAGGACATGATACACGAAGAATGCAAGAGGTCGTTAAAAAGACAGGAAATAAAGAAAAGACCAAAATGGATGTCAGAAGAGACTCTGAAACTTGATCTTGAACTTCAAGCAGCTAAAGCAAAAGGAAGAGATGTTGAAGTAAAAGAACTGAACTGAAGATTTCAAAGGGTGGCTTGAGAAGACAAAGTAAAGAATTATAATGACATGTGCAAACAGCTGGAGATAGGAAACCAAAAGGGAAGAACACACTTGGCATTTCTCAAGCTGAAAGAACTGAAGAAAAAATTCAAGCCATGAATTGCAGTAGTGAAGAATTCTATGGCAAAAATATTAAATGATGCAGGAAGCATCAAAAGAGGATGGAAGGAGTACACAGAGTCATTATGCCAAAAAGTATTGGTCGATGTTCAGCCATTTCAAGAGGTAGCATATGATCAGGAACTGATGGTGCTGAAGGAAAAGGTCCAAGCTGCACTGAAGGTATTGACAAAAAACAAGACTTCGGGAATTGGTGAATATCAGTTGAGATGTTTCAACCAACGGATGCAGCACTGGAAGTGCTCGCTCCTCTGTGTTAAGAAATTTGGAAGACAGCTACTTGGCCAACCTCCTGGAAAAGGTCCGTATTTATGCCTATTCCCATGAATATCCAACCAAATGCAGAAATTATCAAACAATATCATTAATATCACATGTAAGCAAAATTTTGCTGAAGATCATTCAAAAGTGGCTGCAGCAGTATATCAGCAAGGAACTGCCAGAAATTCAGGCAGGATTTAGAAGAGGACGTGGAACCAGGAATATCATTGCTGATGTCAGATGGATCCTGGCTGAAAGCAGAGAATACCAAAAGGATGTTTACCTGTGTTTTATTGACTATGCAAAGGCATTCGACTGTGTGGATCATAACAAATTATGGATAACATTGGGAAGAATCGGAATTCCAGAACACTTAATTGTGCTCAAGAGGAACCTGTACGTAGATCAAGAGGCAGTTGCTGTGACAGAACAAGGGGATACTGGGTGGTTAAAGTCAGGGAAGGTGTACATTAGGGTTGTATTCTTTCACTACGCCTATTCAATCTGTATGTTATCAAATAATCCAAGAAGCTGGAGTATATGAAGAAGAATAGGGCATCAGGATTGGAGGAAGACTCATTAACAACCTTCATTTTGCAGATGACACAAACTTGCTTGCTGAAAGTAAAGAGGACTTGCACTTACTGATGAAGATCAAAGAATACAGGCTTCAGTATGGATTATACCTCAACATAATGAGATCAAAAATCCTCACAACTGGACCAATAAGCAACATGATGATAAATGGTGAAAATATTGAAGTTGTCAAGGATTTCGTTTTATTTGAATCCATAATCAACACTCATGGAATCAGCAGTCAAGAAATCAAAAGACGCATTGCATTTAGCAAATCTGCTGCAAAGCACCTCTTTAAAGTGTCGAAAAGCTGTTTCCTTGAAGACTAAAGTGTCTCTGACCCAAGCCATGGTGTTTTTAACCACATGATATGCATGCGAAAGCTGGACAGTGAATGAGAAGAAGAAAGAATTGACGCCTTTGAATTGTGGTGTTGGCAAAGAATATCGAATATATCATGAGCTGCCAAAAGAGCGAACAAATCTGTCTTGGAAGGAGTACAACTAGAATGCTCCTTAGAAGCAAGGATGGTGAGACTGCATCTTACATTCTTTGGATGTGTTGTCAGGAAGAAACAGTTCCTGGAGAAGGACATCATGGTTTGTAAAGTTGAGGGTCAGCAGAAAAGAGGAAGACCCTCAAGGAGATGGATTGACACAGTGGCTGCAATAATGGACTTATGCATAACGATTGTGAGCATGGCGCAGGATGGGGCAGCATTTCATTCTGTGGTACACAGGGTCACCATGAGGCAGAACTGACTCCATGGCACCCAACAACAACAACAACACCATATTAAGATGTTGCTGCATGCATGGAGTGCTGCATACTCCAATTCTGGAGAATAATTGTATACATTTTCAGATGAGAAAAGAGGGTTAGCGAGTGCTATCCGTTTGATCACAGAACTACTGAATACCAGATCTAGCATTAAATCCATTCCATTCGAATTGAAATTCTGTGCTATGTTATATTACAATGTACCATGTTCCAAAGAATCTCTAAAATACCTATCAGCTTTCAGCATGAGTTTTAAAGTGACAGGCATGTATTTATATACATTTAGTTATTTATTACATGGTCATTCATTTGTCAAACATTTATTGACCATCTGAGCATGGCACTAGGAACTGCATATGTATTACATCCTTATGCCCTTGTGGAATTTATAGTGGAAGAGACAGGCACTTGAAATATAACTTATTGTATAATAACAATTTTGATAAATGCTATGGAGAAAAATACAGTGCCTTTTGTTAAGTAGATTACAGAGCAGTGTTCCTGTGTACTTGCTTCCCTGTGGGCAAAATGTAGTTAGATTTACAATATAGCTTACTGTAGCAGAAGAAGATGCTTAAAATAGCTTTAGATAAGTGGTATCACCCCAGTGTGATCAAGTGGAGCAGTTTGAAAACATGGGTCTTCCAGCAGCTTTTTCACAGCACAGAGAGAATTTTGGGGAATTGTTTGGCATTTTTGAAAGCAAACTGTGGTATTAAACCTGACAGATTTTGAAAGTTTACCAAATATCACATCTGTATTTCAGCATTGGAAGGCAACTTTGGAACCATCTCAATAGTGACCTATACCAAGCAGTTCAGAAAACAAACAAACAAACTAAAATGAATGTCCATGGAGATGGTTATTACGCAGCGCTTTACAGGACGTTATTAATCCCGCTGCAACTTTGAGTGTGTGGGAGATTTCGAACTAGAAATACGGGTAGAATATTTGATAAGTTTGCTTATTTGGCTTCAGATATTGGTAGCATTTGGCATAAGATCTAAATAGTGGTAAGGACAATTTATTTCATTTACTGCTTGATAGGGAGCCCTAGTGGCCCAGTGGTTAAGCACTCGGCTGCTAACCAAAAGGTTGGTGATTCAAACCTACCAGCAGCTCCAAGGGAGAAAAGGCCTGACGATCTGCTCCTGTAAAAATTTCGGCCTAGGAAACCCTAATGAGGCAGTTCTACTCTGTGCTATAGTATTACTATGAGTTGGAATTGACTCAGTGATACACAACAACAACAACTTTATAAAGCTAGGTGACAAAATAATAATATTATTTAGAAACTACCAAAAAATATAATAGTACAAAGGAAATCCAAGCAATGTGAAATTTTGCCAGGTGGAATAACAGCCTAGGTCATGGCTTTATTGTAGCTCAAAGGAAGACATCTTCCCAAGGGTTATAAAATCGTAAACTTACTTTAGACCTGTATTACAATGATATTATATGTAACTGGTATTAAGGAATTTGTAGAAAATGTAGAAAAAAATCAAGGTGAATGATCTGTTTATTTGATTTTGATTCTCTTGCCAACAAATATGGGATACCAACAAATATGTAACTTCTATTTTGTCTCTCCCATTTTAAAATCTTGTCATAGACAGATGGAAAACTGGTAATTTCTTGACAGTTGGAGATATTTTGGTAATTATCTGTAAATCTGAAAGGCTTAAGACTTATTTCTTGGCTGTCAACTAGCAGTGGAAATTCTTTCCATGAAGTAAGTGTAAATGTATGTGAAAGATAGAAATTAAGCAAGAAATCCAATATCATAATTGAAACACATTATCATCTATCAACTTTAGATACTGTGAGCCTTCCCCTATTATCACCTCTCCTGGAAGTTCATTTTCCTGCCAGTACTTTTCATTATCTTCTCCCTTATGTTTTTCTTGTCTATGACTCACAGAGGAGAAACTCTTAAGGTGATTCTTAAAGAATAGATAGGATTTTGTCTAACAGAAAAGTGAGAATTTTGCCAATCCATCTCACCGAGGTTCTCCCTCATCCTCAGTGGCCCTCTACTTCACCAAACGTAACGTCCTTCTCCAGTGATTGACCCCTCCTGATAACGTTTCCAAAATAATGAGTCAGACAATGATCCATCAGGATTCATAAGGTTTTCATTGGCTACTTTTCAGACATAGATGGCCAGGACTTTCTTCCTAGTCTTTCTTTGTCTGGAAGCTCCACTGAAACCTGTCCACCATGGGTGACCCTGCTGATATATGAAATCTTGGTGGCATAGATTTCTAGCATCACAGCAACACTCAAGCCACCACAGTATGGCAAACTGATAGATGGGTGGTGGAAGGGACTACTAGAGATACAGAGATGGGCGCTTGTAACCAAGAAGTTGTGGGAGTTCATACTTGATCTGTTGGCTTTTATTTTCTCTGTCAGTCACAGAGGGTGACTGAGGGTAGTTAGGGAACTTGAGGAGAGGGGAGGATGTTAGAACTTGTGGAGGGGAGAGGAAGATACCAAGAAGTGTCTGAAAAACTTACTGGAGAGGCATTGAGGGTCCTGCTAAAATTGAAATCTATGAATGTAATGGCATCAGTCTATACAGTTAATCCATTTATTTCTCCAGTTCTACTCATTACTGTGATTTCAGGGTCCATTCTGAGTTTTGAATTTTCAGGTTTCTTGTTTCAGGAAGACAATCGTGTGAGGGACTTGAGATTGTTGGTGATTACATTGTTGTTGCTGTGTGCTATCGAGTCAATTCTGACTCATAGCGACCCTATAGGACAGAGTAGAAGTACCCCATAAGGTTTCCTAGGCTGAAATCTTTACGGAAACAGATCCCTAGGTCTTTTTTTCCTGAGGAGCAGCTGGTGGGTTCGAACTGCAGACCTTTCATTTAGCAGTCAAGCGCTTTAACCATTGTACCCATCGGGTATGTACCCAATGTACCATCAGGTACAAGCCATCAGGGCTTCTTGTTGGTGATTATAGGGAAGTAATATTTG
Source organism: Loxodonta africana (assembly GCF_030014295.1). Classification (NCBI taxonomy): domain Eukaryota; kingdom Metazoa; phylum Chordata; class Mammalia; order Proboscidea; family Elephantidae; genus Loxodonta; species Loxodonta africana. Next base: position 77,491,665 of record NC_087345.1, on the reverse strand, counting down.
TTGAGGATTTACAATGTGCCAGGAATTGTGCTTATTATATTACATTGCCACATTTATTCCTTTCTTTCCTATGAAATATGTGTTATTCCTGTTTTATAAAAAAAAAAAAATCAGGATCTAGTTAAGCAATTTTCCTGAGATGTATTACCAGTATGTAGTAGAACTGAAATTCTAATAAAGATTAACATTGTGACTGAGAAGACAGCATGCTGAGAAGTGGGTAAATAGTTTGGGAGAAGATGTAAGTGTCGAGGGAGTGGAAAAAGTCAAAGAGACTCCAGAACAGGACAGAATGAAATTAAGATTGCATATCAGACAGGAAATTGTATCTGGGAAGTAGAATGTCAATGTTTGAGATTCTATTGGTAGAGGTGTTCATAGTAGCCATGAAGGTCCAGGCTGGGGAGTTGAAAGTAGGTTACTGAAATGGAGGTCATGAATTGTGTGGAAGGCTGGTTGGATGGCAGTACGTAGGTATTGATTTTGAATATTCATTATGGTGGGGATTTAGAATGAAGAGAAATTGACTTGAAAGGAATGACTTGGAGGCTAATGAGTCTCAATATTGAGGATAATATAGTTTAATGAAATGAAATAAAGAAATAATTCTTTGCTTGGAGGTGAAATAGTAATATGTATAAAGGGCACAGAATAGAACTAGGATTATGCTGAGCTTCTGTCTTGGACTTGACATGTGTAGGTATGGAATAAGCGTGTAGTCCAGAAGACTTCATGTAAGTCTGTATGAATATGAGAATGAGAAAGGGGAGTTGTGACTAGAGGGAACAGTTTCTTTGGAGGTTGACAGTGTTAGAAGTGACAGGCGTCATTGGAATTTAATGGCTTCAAATTTGTGAATGGAGCTTTATTTTAAAGTTGTTTTAATGCTTGTATTCCAAATAGTGCCATGACCTGACTTCAACCACATTACTGCCTAGACTAAGTGAGGTGACAGTGTCCAAAGTCCTGTGGATGTTCGAGCTGATAACAGAACTCCTGTTGGTCAGTTCCATGTAAGATTTGGATAAAATTAACAGGACTCGTCCCTCTGGTTTTGTGGCCTTGCTTAAGTATTTTATTTAAAAAATTTTTCTAAATTTGATATAAGTACATATTTCACTTGTTCAAGGCAGTATACTATATTTAATCATTAGTGTTAAGGATTTATATGTTATCTTTTGATTGTTAGGAAGATTACAACTAGATGATGCTAATTTCCATTGTTATATTTAAAAACAACATAGGAGGTCTTTATCGGAGCACTTTGATAACCATAAAACAAAATAAAAAAATTTAAACTGAGTGTATAGATTTACTTGTTTCACGATATATAAAAAAGAAAGTTTGACCTATATAAAATAAAGGAGATACACTATTATTGAGTGGGTCTTCTCATAAAAGTCATGGAAGTTTGTCACTGGGAGTGTATTTACATATCATATAGTCCAGTCACCCAACTACGGCTGATGCAGAGTCATTTCACTAAATATATTTCTTCTAACTGCAGGCAGAGTCCCTGGGTGGTGCAAGTGGTTAACATGCTCAGCTACTAACTGAAAGGTTGGAAGTTTGAGTCCACCCAGATGTGCCTCAAAGAAAGGCCTGGAATCTACTTCCTAAGAAATCAGCCATTGAAAACTCTACGAAACACAGTTCTACTCTCATACACATGGGGTTTCCACAGGTAGGAATCGACTCAATGGCAATTGGTTGGTTAGCTGTATGGTATACTGGAAAGGGTGAGCAAAGATTAACATTAGAATATTGGCTCTACTCTTAAAGCAAAGCACTACTTAAGAGCTCCTTGGTAATCCTATGGAACAGCTCTACTCTGTCCTATAGGGTCTCTATGAGCCAGAATTGACTTGACAGTGATGCCTTTGGTTCTTGGTACCCATAAACTGTGTAGCCTTGAGAACTTACTTGGCTTCTCCAAGCCTAATGCTTCCTTTTCTATAAAATAGGGAAGTTAGTATTATCAAAGGGTGGTTGAAAGGATTGGAGTAACCATTTTACTTTTAGATATATCAGACTATCAGAGATTATATTTGTATTGAACAAAAATACGTCTTTCTGTAGTTCTAACCCATTTGTAGTAGTTCAACCTCCTGAAGCTACATCAGGAAGTTGAAAATCATCTTACAACTAAGTTTCACACTGAGTTCAGTTTTTGATGTTTATGAAGGAACCAGGGCTTTGACAACTCATAATAATGTTTTTTATTTTCCCCAAAGATGACTATTGAATTATCCAACATGTTTTAGGCAAGCCTATCCTAGATTATCCTAGAGTCCTCCAGCCAAAGTCAGACATTAGGAGACCCTCAAGAATGGGTTTATTTTCATATCTCTGCTGTGCTCAGGCATGGGCTGTGAGCCTCCTGCAGCATGTGTAGGCTAGGTGCAAACCTGGCAATGAATTTCAGAGAGCTTGGGCCCTTGGTCCATTATATTCACTCTAGTTGGAGGTCTTCAAAGCTCATTCATATTTGTCTATCTTAATCCTATGTAAAAATAATAAAGCTGAAGGCACTGGTAAATATAAATTTGACTATAGAAGAGATGACAAGTAATAGAAGTTCCTACCTGTGTTTTTCTCTTCATGGATGTCCATACAGTGCTCCCCTGACAGCCACTGCTGCATTCATCATAGAAATGTGGAAAACTGAGCATGGCGACCCATCAATAAGGCAGGCTCATTAAGATATGCCTTTGCCATGCTTTTTAGCTACTTCCCTCCTTATGGGTTAATTTTCAATACCACACTAAATAATTACATTTGTTTTCAGTACCCGTTGATTTCCCTTCACCTCTGACTTCCTCAATTAAGACAGGACATTTTCATCTCCGTAATTAAGATGTGTGAACAAGATTAGCACAGTGAATATTTTTGCTAAAATTCTGAAATCAACACTACTCTTCCTGGCATTGTCTCACATTATTTTAATTCCAAGATGGTATATGTCATTCTCTGAGGTTCTGCTCATGTAACTTCATTGTACTTGTTTAGAGATTTTTGGTCATACTACTTATTGAGGAGTATGGTAGAATTTCTTAAAAGTCCTCTATGAAAATGCTTATATACTGTAGCTTTAAATTCTGGCTTTGTACTTGTATGTAACAAGGCTTTAGAGAATTTGTGTCTTGTGACTTTCAGAAATCACCTTTGGTGGTTGTGTAAACTTCAAACAATGGAATTGTTATTCGATATCTAAAAGCATGACGTGTCTCATGCCTGTCATTTGACAGCACAAAGAATGTTATTTTCCACCTTTGCCGTAATGTCCTCACATCTTTCAACCTTGAGTCAGCTCAGCTGCTTATCAGCTGATGTGATTTTACGTCTTTGTCTTGATCATTAGTTGCTTACTTCAAATTCTGCTTTTTATAGCGTTTGCCACTTGCTTCCAAAACAAACAGAGGCCTTATGCTTTCTGGGCTTGTGAGGAAAGGAAAAAAGATTTAAAAGATTGTCATAGATCAATTTTCAGTTATTTTTGGATTTATTACTAACGCTAAAAACTGTCATAAAGTGTGGAATTGTGATTGAGATATTAATGAATATTTCATTCAGAGAACTTTTTCCCAAGCCCTAATGAGGGTGAGAATGTACTCACATAAGGGGATGATGCTGTTAAGTTAAAGGAAAAAAACTATCCCCTAAAAGAGTAGCATTGTCTGCTGTCTCTCCTGAAAATATTTTAAGTGTGCATTTATATAGCGTTAAATGTTTATTGTAGCTTTAATATAGTTTCTAAAACAGTCCATTATTTTTAGAGAACTTTTATCTATTTTAAGGAGCTCTGGTGGTGCAGTAGTTAAGCACCTGGTTGCTAACCGAAAGGTCGGCAGTTTAAATTCAGCAGCTGCTCCTTGGAAATCGTATAGGGCAGTTCTGCTCCGTCTTGTAGAATCGCTATGAGTCAGAATCAACTTGATGGCAGTGGGTTTGGGGTTTTTTTGTCCCTTTTGTCAAATATATCAATAAAATTGCTTATTTCAGCTGGGGAATTTTTTTATTTTTATCATCGTGTAGGTATTTGGAGGTAATAATCAACTGTATAAAAATGGATCTTATATTTTCCTTTTGTGCATCATATGTTCTTAACTCTTATAAACACCTTTGTCAAAAATATATTTTGATTAAAATTTATGAGTTTATGTTGTGATTAAAATTTATTTATGAGTTAAAAAAAAAATCATGGACCCTGAGTAATACATTTTGGTTGTAACCAAAATTCCTGTCAATTAATTGTGATATGACCTTATGCCATACATAGAACTTATGACACCAGTGAGTATTGAAATAGCCATATCAAATTAGCTACTGGTCCTTTCGAACAGTATGGCCATTTAAATTACCTAATAATGACCAATAAAATTACAAAATTAAAAATATCAAATTTTTTTACCTGAAAATTGGATACGAGGTTATACATTAATTTAGTCTTTCAGAGTCTTAGAGGTTCCTGATTCTTTGCTTTCCCTTCTTATTTGTGCTGGTTTTCAGTGTAATGGATCAAGAATTTCCCTTCACTTACGGAATTTTCTAGAATAATACAATATAGACTATGTTTTTGATATCGATTTTATATTAAGGGAATTACAACACGAGTTGTTTTCTTCAATAAATAAAGTCTTTGTAAAACCTACCTGTGATTTAGCATTCATGTTTCAGAAGGTCATAAGTATTAACTTTTGTTCTAGGTAAAAGTTATTTGGAAGGTCAAAAGACATGTGAAAGCACGCAGAAGACATTTGATTTCATTTTAACTACCCTTCTTTTTTTCTTACTTAAAATATATCTTTATTTGATAGACATGGTCATATTAACTGTCAAATTATGCTTCAATTTTTTACATATTGACCTACAAACATACCTTTTAAGATCTATTCCTGGAACTTAAAAAAAAAAAATTAAAAGCACTCATTAAAGTGAATGAGAAAACTTTTACTGCCCTATTTTGACAGAATGAAAAAGCAACTACAAATGAAAATGATCTCTGATGTTCTAATATTCTCAAGAAAAATCAGAGAATTTCTAAAGGAAAATCAGTGAATTTTTATTTTACATGAGTCAAAATATGAGGGGCTTGGCTTTGTAGGCTTGGGGTAAGGAAGGTAATGAAACAGACAAAAGTGAATTATAACGAATAATACCAATATATCCTCAAACCTAAAAATGAAATAGATTTAAAATTATGTATTTCAGTAATAGTCACTGAAGCAAGAAAGAAAGTTAATTGTAGTAAGACGTTATGGCCTTTTACTCTTTAAATAAATTTAACTTACTCTATGTGGTCTAATAATATTTTGTAAAATGTCTATTTTGATTCCAAATTAAAATGATTTCATTTATCATGACAAGGAGTTTCTTCACGTGTAGAACTGATAAGTTTTTTTTTCCTTTTGTGATATTTACTAAATTGTGGAAAATAGTCTGCTTATAAAAAAGAGGAAGACCTTCAGTGATGTGCCTCAACACAGTGGCTGCAACAATGGGCTCAAGCATAGCAACAATTGTGAGGATGGCCTAGGACTGGGCAGTGTTTCGTTCTGTCGTGCATAGGGTTGCTATGAGTCGGAAATGACTCAACGGCACCTAACAACAACAACACACGTGCTTATAGGTTTGAATCTTACAAAGTAAGCAGATGGACTGTCAATCTAAAATTTCTTTCATTTCAGATGTCTGGTAAAGTCAAGTAATATTATGAGTGCTACCCAGATGACCTCTGTCTTCATCTCTAAGGAAACCCTGGTGGCATAGTGGTTAAGTACTACAGCTGCTAACCAAGAGGTCAGCAATTTGAATCCGCCAGGCGCTCCTTGGAAACTTTGGGGCAGTTCTACCCTGTCCTGTAGGGTCACTATGAGTCAGAATTGACTTGATGACAGTGGTTTTGTTTTTTTTTCGGTTTTCATCTCTAAGGAGTTTTTGCCCATGTCAACCATATTTAAATAATCTTTGCACTACGCTATGCTACTGCCAAACAATCTGATTTTTTTTTTGATCATATTTATTCAAGACATTAAACCATGTTTGGCTCAATAATGAGAGAAATATCAGGACTTGTGTACTTAAATAAGTTTCGTATTTTTCAAGCAGGGAATTAATATTTATTCAAGGTCTATATGAAGTATTTTTCACTTTCTTCAGCGGCAACTAATAATAATTGTCATTATTGTTATTGTTATTATTATTGTTGCCTAACACTTTGCTAGGCAGTTTGAAAATATTAACTGACTTAATTTAATAGTCACATGTTTAGGGCAAATACCACTTCCTTCCTCCCGTTTCTTTTTTGTGAAGAGAATTGAATGGAGAAAAAAGCAACTTGTTTCAAGGTTTATATAATCAAAGGACATCCAAGAATTGAGAGTCAAATTTTGATTATGTCCTTAGAATGTCTTTGATTTATTGCTGCGCTGGACCTTAGACATCTTACTGAAATGTTTAATTTCTTAATTAATTAATTTCATGTAAATAGAGTTTTAATACATCTATGTACAAATTTCTGGGTGTTACTTTCTAAATACACACACACACGCACACTACACTTATACATTACCCCTCTAAAAGCAGAGGGGAAAAAACACCAAAAGTTAAAAACAGCTAATTTTTTTGAAATTCCAAAGACCCTAGATTGAAATAAATCTCCTTGATATGTTTTGATGGAACTCCATTGTACTTTGAGAAATTTGACTTAGAACAGAACAGTATTCACAAATAAAGTCAGGTGCCAGAGTAAAGACATAGGAGTTAGTATTAATGTGAATTAATTTAACTCAACGATCTCAGTGTCTAGAGGGGGTCTTTAAATAAAATCTTGGAGATTTAGAGAAGGTGAGCCTGGCAATCTCAGCCAGTGCAGTAGAAACTACAGGCCATTAAGTCTTTTAGATGCGGAATAGGATACTTTTCATTTTTTAAAACAAACATCTCAATATTTAGATGGTGCTGTATTCTTGGATTCTTCTAGGAGTCAATGTGATGCTTTCCAGGGAAACTTTAGATGTGGGAATCTTGGAAACTCTAGGACTCTTTGTGCCAGCAGAGCTACTTCGTGAGTACCCTTGCTGTGCAATAATTCTTACTTTCTGTCTGGTTATTCCAATTCATGCTGTTTGTGAACTGGTGGATCTTAATTTGAACGGCAGTATTGACTTTGCTGGTGTTTAAATTACTTTTCAAAAAGAGAAATGATCTTAAGGTTGGAATTCTTAGCTTCTAGTCCTTCCCTGAATCCATATACTGTGTGGTGTTGGTTAAGAGATTAAGCTTCAATTTTTATGTATATAAAATTGAACTGAATAAAAGGCTTTCCTTCTTCAAAAATATAGTACAAAGTTAATAGATGATAAACTTCGAAGTAGTTTGAAATGAAATAATAGAATTTTATTGTTATTATTAAATGGTTAAGCACATGGCTGCTAACTGAAAGGTTGGTAGTTTGAATCCACCCAGAGTCACTCAGAAGAAAGGCCTGGCAATCTACTTCTGAAAGATCTCAGCCATTGAAAACCCTATGGAAAGAAGTTCTATTTTGAAGTGCATGGGGTCGCCATGAGTTAGAATCAACTTGATGGCAACTGGTTTGGATTTTTTGGTTTATTATTACTAATGTGAATGCTGGTTTTAAAATAATAAGTACTTTTAATTGTTTATCTTCGTCATTGGTACCCTTTTAAAAAATAACTGTATTTTGAACAAATATTATCGTATTGGACTTTCTCATAACCATATTTTATTTGTATAGGGCTTTATCGCTTACAAAGACTTTCCATACTCATGATTTTAATGTAATTCGATCCTCAGTACCATTTGGGGCATAAAGCAGGTCAGATATTATTATCCCCGCTGTGTAGATGAGGAAACAGATGCTCTGCATGGTAAATACCTTGCACAGACTGTAAAATTTGAAATTAGATTTTCTGAAAATCAGTCCATGCCCTTTTCAGAAACTATGTTCAATTGGTCAAATTTTCTTTTCTGCCTTTGGATTGCTACATTTTAATTATTTTAAAAGAATAGTGTGTTAAATTCACAAAATTGTATCAACTGTTTGCCATGTACAATTCCTGGTTGTAATCTGTCTTCTACCTCAAATTCAAGAACAAATTTTAATATGTTCATGTGGTAGGCAGAATAATGTCCCCTGAAAGATGTCCACATCCTAATCCCTGGAACCCGTCAATATGTTATGTTCTCTGGCAAGGGGAAATTAGTGTTGCAAATAGAAGAATTCAGGTTGTTGGTCAGCTGATTCTGAAGTTATTCTTGATTATTTGGGTGGGCTCAATGTAATCACAGCGATTCTTATAAGTGAAAGAAAGATGGCAGGCAGCATGAAGAGGACTCAGCCTGACCTTGATGGTTTTGAAAATGGAGGAATGCAGCCACAACCAAGGAATGCAGGTGTCCTTTAGAAACTGGAAAAGTCCAGGATATGGATTCTACCCTGCTGACACCTTGATTTTAGTCCCAGAAGAGCCTGTATCAGACATCTGACTTCTAGAAGTTTAAGATAACACATTTGCATTGTTTTAGTCCACTCCGTTTGTGGTATTTGTCACAGCAGCAATAAGAAACGAATAGAGTTCAACACTGTAAGATTATGGGAAGCCTGAGAGCAGAGAGGTTTACAATGGGAAGTCATTAGATCAATCACCGGGTATTTGACCCTTCGTTAATTTTCTTCTTTCTTAGTATGTTGAAGCCCTGGTGGTGCAGTGGTTGAGAGGTCAGGCTGCTAACCAAAAGGTGAGCACTTCGAATCCACCAGCCACTCTTTGGAAACCTTGTGGAACATTTCTACTCTGTCTTATAGAGTCACTATGAGTCGGAGTTGACTTAACTTGGTGGCAGGAAGTTTGGTTCTTAGTATGAGAGTTGAGCTAGTTTGTAATATGTCATGTGTTTCCTTTTGGATAATGGTTTGGTAAGGGAGTAAGCTTACCCCTACCTATTCCTTTTTAGTTAAGAGTACAGATTATGGATCCTGAGTGTTTGGGTTTAAATTCTGACTCTGATGCTTCCTAATTATAATCTATCTGAACATCTGTTTTCTCAACTCTAAATTGAGTTCAGTAAAAGTATCTTCTTCACAGGGCTATTGTGAGAAGTAACTGAGTTAATCTATGTTGAATGCTGTGAACAGTATCTGCCATACAGTAGGGGGTATGTGAGTGTCAGCCATTGTTTTTATTATTAGTTTTGTTTTTTAAATACTGTTTCATGGAAAGTCCCTGGGTGATGCAAATGATGAACTGCTTGTCAGCTAACTGAAAGATGGGTGGTTCAAGTCCACTCAGAGGTGCCTTGGAAGAAAGGCCTGGTGATTTAATGAAAAGTCAGCCATTGAGAGCCCCATGGAACGCAGTTCTGTCTTGACACACATGGAGTCGTCATGAGTTGGAACTGACTTGACAGCAACTGGTTACTGGGTTTATGTTCTGCAAATTCATGCTGTTTTTTTAAAGCTCTAGATAGGAGAGTATCCAGAACTTTGGGGTAAAGACTGATGTTATTATTTTTTTTAGTTGCCATCAAGTCAGCTTTGACTCATGGCGATCTTATGTATAACAAATGAAACGTTACCTGGTCCTGCACCGTCTTCACGATCACTGGCATATTTGAATCTTTCGTTGCAGCTGTTGTGTCATCTGTCTCATCGAGGGTTTCCCTTTTTTTTTTACTGACCCTCAAGTTTACCAAACAAGATGTCCCTTTCTAGCAGTTGGTCTTTCCTGATGACATATTTGAAGTAAGTGAGCTGAGGTCTCACCATCCTTGCTTCTAAGGAGCATTCTGGTTGTATTTCTTCTAGAATGATTTGTTTCTTCTTCTGGCAGTCCATGACGTAGCCAGTATTCTTCACCAATACCACAGTTCGAATACATCAATTTTTCTTTTTTTATTAATTGTCCCCAAATTAATTGACCAGCTATTGCATATTTATTAGGCAATTGAAAAGACCGTGGCTTGGTCAGGCACACCTTAGTCATCAAAGTTACACCTTTGCTTTTTAAAACTTTAAAGAGGTTTTTACAGCAGGTTTGCCCAATTCAGTAGTTCATTTGATTCCTTCACTGATGCTTCCATGGATGTTGATTATTAATCCAAGTAGAATGTACACATTCATGACTTCAATTTATTCTTCATTATCATGATGTTGTTTATTGGTCCATTTGTGAGGATTTTTGTTTTTTTCACATTCAGGTGTAACCCATATTGAAAGCTATAGTCTTTGACCTTCATCAGTGTTTCAGGTTGTCTTCATTTTCGACAAGTAAGGTTGTGTCATCTACGTATAGCAAGTCTTCCTCTTATCCTGATGCCATGTTCTTCTTCATGTAGTCCAGCTTCTTGGATTGTTTGTTCAGCCTACAGACTGAATAAGTAAGGTGAGAGGATACAACTCTGCCACACCCTTTTTCTAATTTTGAATTACGCAGCATCCCCTTGTTCTGTTCAGACGACTGCCTCTTGATCCTGTGTTTTGCACGAGCACAATAAAATATTCTGGAATTTTTTGGTAACGTTATCCATAATTTGTTATCCACTTGCACCTAAATTCTGTCAGTTTCATAAGTTGTAATTTAACTTTTTTTTTTTAAATATGTTTTGCTCTTTTTAATAACTCTTTGGCCTCATTATCACAGATATACAGATGGAGTAAATTTTGCATCTTCTACAATAACTCACTTCCTTCAATTCACATGTAATTCTGTTTTAGCTATTTTGTATTGTGAGTCTTTGTTATTATTAGTTGCTGTCAAGTCGATTCCAACTCATGGCAACCTCATATGTGCAGAGTAGAACTGTTCCATGATGTTTTTTAGAAGCAGATCGCCAGGCCTGTCTTTTGAGGTGCCTCTGAGTGTGTTCGAACTGCCAACCTTTCAGTTAGGAGTCCAGTGCTTAACTCTTCGTACCACCCAGGGAACCTGTGAATCTTTAGGGTTGTTTTATTGTTGCTGCTTAAGTATGCAGATTTCTTGGTGTCAGGAAGAGTATGTAGTACTCTATAAAAAGAGGTCCTTGATATAAGAAATCGTTGAAAGTGATGAAAACCTAGTCTGAACATTGAATTTTCAGATATTCTGTTAAGAGAGGAGTCTCATAAGTGGATGGCTAGAAATTGCTACTTTTGTCAATGTGACATTCTTTTTGGCTTGTGTGCTGGTGTGTCTTCTTTAGATCTGGGGGGAGGATATATTTGGTGAGCCCTTTTAAACTTTGACCACGATAGTTATATTCCAAAGCACAATATATTAATTAAATTGACCAGCTTATATTACACACTGCCCAATGCCAATAGAAAATGAAGTCCACTGAAGGCTTTCCTAGTCCATTGGAGGAAGATGATCCTTGACCTTAAGTGGCAAAGATTCTGGTAGTGGAGATAGGCAGGTGTGTAAGACCTATTTACTCCTCCTAGCTACTCACACACAAGGACCGGTAGCAGCATGCCATAACTTATACACAGTTTCTAATCACGCACTGATCTTACGAAACAGCTTGTTTGTGCCTGTCTTTTTGACTCTCGAGGTTTTTCTCTTGTAGAAGAAAAAAACAAATAGACCCACAAAAACAAACAAACAAAAAAGTTCTTTACACAGATATCTGAAATACAAGGGCTACTACCCATTAAAACTGGATACTTCAAAACTGTAATCACAGGCCTATTGGCTCTGTGGTTAATATGCAGACAACCACTACTCACATTGTGTTCCTTTACTTAAGTGAGGTTTCTGTTTTCCCTCAAACACAGATGGCCTCTAAGTGGGCCCTTCAGGGACTTCCGTCAACTTGAATTTCACTACCCCACTCCTCCCACACTTTGCTGATCGGCTGCCTTGCCCTGGATACAGTTAAAAATCATGGAAAATTAGGAGTGGTTTTCCCCAAAGAACTTAACTGTATGGAAATATATGGATCTTTGGGTGGCCTCAGAGAATCCTTTGAACACTGAACCTACAAAGAATCTTGATCTTTTTTGCCTCTGATTTGACTTTAAATCAGCATTTGACGGAGGAGTAGCAAGGAAAAAAAAAAAAAAAGAACTACTTAAAAAAGTCAATGAAATGAGTTAGTGGAAGATTTCAAGTACATTAAGTACCAAATACCTTTCACATCTTCTTTACCTCTCTATGCCTTCCTGCCTTGAAACCATACCAAGAAATCAGTAAGGAGTTAAGCTGAGCATACTCAACAATACTTTCCCTATTAAAAACTCACAAACCCACTAACTGTGAGTTGATGTCAAGGCTAGTGATCAAATAATTAGGCTTTTTCTTTCAGGCTGAATTGGCCAGATTTATATATTATTGACAGTATCTTAAACCTCGGAAACATTCCAAACTAATTTTGAACTTCTCCATTTGTGTTAAGCTCCACAAATGATGAATTCAGAGTTCCTCTTACCGGCAAAAATTAGTCACATTTGCTAATGTGTCCATGGAAAATCTGATTAATAATGAGCGTACTGGTTTGGGGAGTCACTAGGTGGTACAACAGTTAAGCGCTTGACTATTAACTGAAAGGTTGGTGGTTCGAACCCACTCAGAGGTGCCTTGGAAGACAGGCCTGGTGATCTGCTTCTGAAAGGTCATAGCCTTGAAAACCCTCTGCACACATGGCGGCACCATGAGTTGGAACTGAGTTGACGGCAACTAACAACAACAGTATATTGGCTTTATATACAGGGGGATGTTTCTGTGGTATTGGCTTGGATTTGGATATAACCAAATTTAATATTGCCTAATTTTAACAACCTTAAGATGTTATGGCAGATGCCTACAGTAGGTAGTTTTATGATTTTGGCTTTTACTTTTAGTTTAAAGAGCTACGGCTGCTAACCAAAAAGGTTGGCAGTTTCAGTGCACCAGGTGCTCCTTGGAAACCCTATGAGGCAGTTCTACTCTGACCTATAGGGTCACTATGAGTCAGAATTGACTCAGCGGCAATGGGTTAATGGGTTTATGCAAGTGTACGTGCTGATGAGTTATATTATACAAGGTTCTGCACTATATGACATCTCTTATAATACGTTATTCTTCTATTTTAGCTTTAATAAAAGCCCGATTTAAGTATATATGAATCCATTTTTCACCCTGGAAAAGTGAGTATTTGAGAAAAGAGAACATACCTTATCTACCCTGGCACCCCTACTATTCATAGTGTAATGGCTTTTGTTTGCTAGGTGCTCACTAAATGTTGGTTAGGTTAATTAATTAAGTACAGGGAATAAAATATATTCAGATAGGCTCTTTGACCCATCCATTTAATTCTTAAAACTGATGTTGAACTGAAGAATGTGGCTTGTGTATATGGTCAATTGGAATTACTAATTTGAACTTATCCTCACAACTCATGCTTCCCATTGGAGGCATAGAACTTGCCCTAGTAAAATTACCACATGGTATGGAATTCACCCCCTTTGTAGGAAGGTACATCTGGAAAAGAGAGACCCTAGAAATGGCTGCAACAAGCTTGCCTAGTTTTTTCTTCTAAATTCACCAATCAGACGCGGAATGAAAAGAAGTGTTGTTTTCATAGAGGTGTCTCCATTAGGAAATAGGAAGCCAGTAGATAGATGAGAAACTTGATGCTCAGAGATATTAGATAATTTGTTTGACTTAAGGAGTAGAGTGTAGATCTGAACTCAAGCCTTCTAACCCTACATCTAATACTATTCTTAGCAAAGAATCATTTGAATAGGGTAAGGAAGGGTAGTAAGAAGTTATGCTATACCATGATAAGAAATAGCTGGTTCCTCAAGGGGACGAAGCCTAGTTAGGAGTCTGGGACCTGTCACAGGGTCAGACAAGGGTGAAGGAAGTCCGTCTTTTCTATCTGCTGCTGAAGAGGACTTCAAGAAAGTCTAGTCCACATAGTGGAGCTGGAGAGAGAATAAAATAAACTGAAGCCGTAAGGACTTTACCAAGTCCCAGGGAATTGTTATGAAACTATCTTTATCATGTGAGTTTACATGAATTTTCTTATTTTTATTCCATGACGTTGGCATGAGAAGGTTGTATATTTTCATTTAAAATAATATAGTGTTCATTAAACTTTACTTAATATATAAACTTGTTTTGAGCTGTGTAAGAAATCTTACCCTTATTGAAATACGACTGATCCAGTAGATTTAATGCTGCCTTAAAGTCTGCTTCCCCTCAACTCGTTAATGTCTAATGCCTTTGCAGTAGTTTTAAAATAGGGAGACGTAATGGCTTCTTATTTTACAAACGGCAGTGAAAAGCAAAACACATTAAAACACCTATACTGTCTTGGAAGACGTACAACCAGACTTCTCCTTAGAGGCAAGGATGGTGAGACTGTGTCTGACATACTTTGGACATGTGGTCTGGAGGAATCAGTCCCTGGAGAAGGACATTGTTTTTGGTAAAGTAGAGGGTCAGTGAAAAAGAGGAAGACTCTCAAGGAGATGGATTGACACAGTGGCTGCAACAATGAGCTTAAGCATAACAACGATTGTGCAGGTGGTGCAGGACCAGGCAGTGTTTTGTTCTGTTGTACATAGGGGTCGCTGTGAGTTGGAACCAACTCGCTGGCACCTAACAATGACAAAACAAGTATTATTGGCTCTAGCAGTAGATAGAAGCTAAGTACTTGATTATAGTATCATTTTATAATATATCCCCTGGAATTCCTCTGTGTGTGTGTGTGTGGTGTGTGTGTGTGTGTGTGTGTATGTGCTGAGGAGCAGGTACTTGAGGTGGGCAGGTGTTGTAAAGGGGAGATGGGGAGTTAATGGTCAATGTTGACTAGCAGTGTGCAATAGTCGGAGCTTGTATTAGCTATAAAATTTAATTTAGGCAAATGTATTGAGACTTCACTGAAGTGGAGAGATTTGATGCTGAGGTGACAATTGGGAGGCTGCAAACTTTATTGAAGTTAAATGGTGGCAGTGAGGATGACGTAAAGGAGATAGTGTCCTTTTAGAAGTAATGTGTACAAGGATTGGCAACTTTGACAGTAGATTGGGGGGTGGGGGAGACATTATTGCTGACTCTGAGACTTTAAGCTGAATCACTGGCACAATTTTGGTGCATTTAACAGAAAGCTGTGAGGCCACACTGCACGCTGAGGGTGATGGCAGGGAACCAAGTGGAATCAAAGATTCTGAGCTACAGGGTATTTTTTAAAGCACTCTCACTAATCGTGTTCACTGTATTGGCGCAACATAGTAGGATTGTCCAGTGACTGGGTAACAGCCAAATAAGGAAGAGTCTTAAATGTTCCGTGGGTTCAAATCACTCTTTCAATAATGCTTTTCCACTAGGGAGCCGCTGTTGTCAGCAAGAAGGGGCATCTGTTGAAATGTGGAAAACGTGTCCATTTTGTCTTTAGGACTATCCTCCACCCATTATATTTTCCTGTGATGTATTGAAATGTTGAAGGCATTATTCTAGGGAGGCAAATTTGACTGGAAACTTTTTTTTTATGATTATCAAAATTAAAAAAGAAAAAGATCATTTTTACATTAGGGCTCTGAGGGAAAATTAACTCAGAATAAACCTGGGTGGTTTTCTTCTGTTATATGCTGATTTTTAATGCCATTAAAATTCTAGAATTTCCACAGTACTAGGACCATGATCAGTGCTGCTCAGTGAATGGTAAGATTAGGGTACTCTTTCTAGGATAGAAAAATAAATAAATAAATTTTATCCAAATGAGAAAAGCATGCATTAGGAGACTCCCATCGTGTTTGTGAGGCGTTTGATGTTTGTGACTCTTGACAAGTTCACTACTGCTGGCCATCAAAAATAGATGCCTGAGAATTTATTCTTCAGGATTCCTTGCACCTTGAAGATGAAAAACATGGATTTTCCACAATTAGTTCAATTTTTATTTCTTAGTTATAATTTGAAAAAACATCAAAATCTCACAAGGGATATGTGCAAATGCTGCATGGAATTTGGGAATAATACTATAAACAAATCCATTGCCAAGATCTTATTGTCATGTTACAAACTCAGAATTAATAACCTGTACCAAGACCATATATGCTATTCATCAAGATTTTCTCCTGAGACTCTGTTTCTTCTCTCCTTTCCCCACATTATTGAAGAATTTTAGAAACTATAATTAAAAGAAAAAAAAAAGGTCTTGCAGTATTTTATTTTTAGAAGTACCCTTGAGAATTTGTAACCTTGGCAAAGGTTAGTCACCTTCAACCATTTTCTCTCCAGGGCTCATGGAAACTTCTGATGAGTAGGTTTGTTTTGCATTTGTCTCTTCTTTACTCAAAGGACTAGCAAACCCAACTGTCTATGTTTTCTCACATCTGACAGAAATCATTGTGAAAGTTTTTATGTCATTGCTCAACTTTAATAACATGATTTCTCTGTGCTTTGTCTAAGATGTTTTCCTTGCCACAAAAATGAATCAAATTGTTGCAGGTGGCAGATTATGTGATTATGTAGTGCCAGAGGTTACATGTGAAGGTCAATTGGTTATATTTGCCATTTTTCCTACTTTGGCAAGTATTAAGCTATCTATCATTCACTGTTTAGGTTAATTTGAAATTTTTGTACAGAATTGTTAAAAATGTGTATTAAACCAACACCAAACCTGTTGCTGTCAACTGGATCCCAACTCATATTGACCCTATAAGGACAGAGTAAAACTGCACCATAGTCTTTCCAAGGCTGTAATCTTTACAGAAGCAGAGTGGTTTGTGGGTTTGAACCCACTGACCTTTTGGTTAGCAGCCGGGTGCTTAACCATTGTGCCAACATGGCTCCTTTATAATAGTTTAGTAGGAAAAATATTTTATGTGAAGAAAAATAAATTGTACATTTATAAAACAAATATATGAGTCATAATTTGAACTTTAAAACTTTTCTAATAGGCTCTGTAAACTTAATAGACCAGAATTTCTCTCAATTTAGGTAACATTTTTTAAGGATTTAATATTATAATGACTGTAGCCAAAATCATACAAAAGAAGTACAAAATACATTATCAACACTCCTGCCAACTTTAATAAAGATATATCTTATGTTATCAAGTTGCATTTCTGTTAACATAATTTTTACATATCAAGTCTATATATATATCTTTTCATTTCTCTTTTTAATTCACCTTAGAATGTTTTTTAATAATCCTAAATAAAGCGTATTTATTAAATATATGAAAGCTTTCTAAATTTGGCATTCTTGGAATAACTAATACCACATTTTACTTAATAAAGTTAATATTAATTTCTTTGCATAAAATTGTCTTATTGTAATGTTTTTAATGTATTTATGTATAATGTATATAAAATGTATTTGACAGGGAAATTTTATTCCTCCACCTTTTTTAAAAACAGACATTACTTTCAGGAGTATATACAGAGTAGAAAATCAAGTTATTATTCATTAATCATTTATATTATATCAGGTAATTTTACTCTAAATTAATATATTGAACACTTACTAGCAATTAAGAGCTATGCTAAACATTGGGACAACAGTGTACTTGAAGAGTTCTCAGTAAAAATATGGCAAGATGTGGAATCATCTTGCAGTTTGGCCTTTGTTCTTGATTCCTTCGAGCCGGACCACACTTGAGGCTGCTCCGTCGGGGCTGACCAGACCAAGAGGGAACACATGGGGGCCCAGTGTAGACCAGGCCTCAGGAGGCATGATGTAATCCATCATGGTGAGGTGGTACGGCTGATAAACGCCCTGAAGCCTGAGGCTCAGAGGAGGTTTCCTGGTTGCTGACCATGCATGGGAGATGGTAGTGTGTCACTTTTTAGGACATGGAAGCCACACACGGGCACCCCTCCCGGACCTTACCCTATACATCTCTGTTTGAACCCTTTTTTGGTTGTAATAAATCTGCAGCTGTAAGTATGTTGTACTCTCCATGAATTCTTTCAGCTGTTTTCCAACAAATTGATGAATGTTTGGGGGCGGTGAGAGCCAGCAGGGGCTGGAGGCTGCCTATTTGGCAGTTTGAAAGAAGGTGTCCTTCTAATGTGTGAGCTCTAACCTATCTCTGTGTGGCTAGAGAGAAGGGCTGTATGGACAGCTGATCAGAAAAAAGTGTCTGCTTAACTTATGAGCTCTGACCTAGCTTTGAGTTCCTAGGGTCAAAGAGAGAATGCTTCTTGGGTGGCTGACGATGGAATGGAGAAGTGGAAAGGTGAGCGCTGGATCTCTCTCCACACTTTGGAAATAGAATTCATGCTGATCCCTACTACACTGTTAGCAATGAAGATGGGATTTATCCGCCTTGCTCAGTGCAGATGCCATCTGCTTTCAATTGCCAGATGTGTGCTATACAATTGTAAAATTCATAGTATAATTTGTTCAGTGTGTTGAAACCTCAGTATATGCCTAATTTTGTATTAGGTAAAATTTCTTTCTGCTTTTATTTTTGAACTTAAGGTATTAATAGAAGAGATAGAAAAATACCACATAACTTATTTTGTGAAACATTTAATTGAAAATTTCTGGAGGTCTTTTACGTTATTAACCTGGTTTTAGTAACTGCTGTGTACATTTTGGTTAAGAGCTCGGCTGCTAACCAAAAGGTTGGCAGTTGGAATCCACTAGCTGTTCCTTGAAAACCCAATGGGGCAGTTTTACTGTGTCCTGTAGGGTTGCTATGGGTGGGAATTGACTGGATGGCAATGGGTTTTTTTGTTGTTTGTTGGTTAGTTTATGTACCTTTAGAAATACAGACTATTAACATTGCTGGAAGCATACTTTATAACTGACCCTTGTTTAGTGCTTATGTTGAAATACTTGTATCTTTCACGTGAGAATTCAAATGCTCCTCACGCACTGACCATGGAGAGGCTGGGCTGCCTTCCAGTGATGAGGAACCTGTCCTTGGGTCCAGATAAACTGGGGTTGAATTCCGGGCCCCAGTATTTACCAGCTGTGTGGCCTTATGCAAATAATCAAGGCTCTGAGCCTCAGTGGTTTTGTACTGAAAACATGGATTATGATGCTTATCTTATACGGTTTATAGAGTGAGATTAAAAAAGAAAAAACAGAAACAATTGCCATTGAGTCAGTTCTGACTCTTGGGAGTTCCTGGGTGGTATAAATGGGTAAGCACTCCACTGTAGGCTGAAAAGTTGGTGGTTCGAACCAAACCTAGAGGCACCTCAGAAGAAAGGCCTGGTATCTGCTTTGGAAGGACCACAGCCTTGAAAACCCTATGCAGTACAGTTCTACTCTGATACATATGGCTTCACCATGAAAGAATATAGTTTGCTATGTGCCTACCTCACATGAGTAGCATTCAATAATGATAGCTCTTCATTTCTCCAAAGGTTATTCTGTTTTCTTCATACACAAAGGCGGTAACGCTGATCCACCATCAGATTCACCATCACACTTTAAGTTGGGGGGACATGTATATACAGAATGACTGGCAGTATTAGGAGCAGAGTGTGTAAGCAGGCAACAAAATGAAACTAACCCCAAAGAATTTTCCATGTGCTACCTTGGCCTCTTTGCTGTTATTCTTTGCCAATGGAGTTATCTCGTCTCAGACTTGGTGAAGGTTCCCTGGCACATTAATTTATGTATTACAGTGCTTTTGCATTGTGTTCTGCACACGGCATTAAATCCCATGATAGCAAATATGCTTGACAATGTGGCTATATCAACATCAGGAAAAAAAACAAAACAAAAAAAACCCGGATGATTAAATTTAGCAGTTCAAATTGCCAGACTTGGTCACCTTCTTTGACCCATAATGTAATTAAGCAAACTTTACTTAATCCTGGGAAAAGTATGTACTAACTGTGCATATCAAAGCAAGCTCTTCCAAAGAGGGAGGGAGGGCTACCTTTCCCCTATTTGAAAGAAGGAAGAGGGAAGGGCAAAGCAAAGTCCCTTTACGGGAGTATGCAAGGTTGCTTCTGGCTAAAAGTTAATGGTCTGTTTCCTCTGTTCTCAGCCCTGAGCCCTGCGAAAAGTGACAAAGTCAAGTTCTCTCTCTTTTCAGGTAACTTTTAAATTATACAAATTGTACTTATGTTGGGCTATATTTTAGATTATAAGTATGTGATTTGTTTTATTCCTCAAAGTTAACTGATTCTATGTTCTCAGCTTATTTAAAGAACAATAAAGTCTATAAATATTGGCTGATATAAAAGATTTCGCTTTTGAGGTGAACAAAGTTAAGGCTAATGGGGGAGTCTTTGTTTTTATTAAGGAGAGAGAATTTTCTCAATGTTTTTATAAAACTATTGTGATTCTTAATCCTAATGTCTGACAGATATATTGTTACGATTATTTTAAATAATATAGTTCAATATCATGTCTGACTAGTAAGGAAAATTTTGGTTATATCTAGGTTAGGAAATTTTTAAAATTTCCTTTAACACTGAGATTTTGAAAATAAAACAGAATGTCTAGTCACTAAAATTTTATTTGTACTTAGTGATATACAATAATATCAAAAATATTCTGGTTTTATGTCATTATATTTTATAAATATCAATGCACCTTGCTTAAAAAATAGTAAAGTAAATTTGCTTTTAATTTTTGTCTGATTGGGTTTTAAAATTTGTTTCTAAAACATTTGAGATTATGTTATGGCAAGATATGAAGCTATCATACAATTATATTTCAGCGGTGCTGTCCATATAATTCACGTGGAATTAAAGGCATTGCTTCTAAATTTTGCAGTTTTCACAACTAGTTTATAAAGTAAAAGTGTCTGTTGTATCCATTTAAGAGTAATCATGCTCTGCATTGAGTGCCCAACACCTGGAGACACATTGCCGGAATCACTGGAGCCACAAACTGGACTAATTTATAAGGAGAATCACCATTTATAAAAAGTGTCTGTACATTTTTAGTCTTAGTCAGCAAGTATCCAAGGCCAGGAAAACTTGTATTGATTGGATTCGGACTCGGGTGATAAAGACATGAAGCATGAAAAGCTACACGTTATTGTAGTCCATATGAAAAAAAAAAAAATGAAGTTGCCCATTTATATCTCTCTTGAACTGAAATTAGGTGTCGGGCTATGATTGATGGTTTTACAATTGATATTTGGAACTTGAAAGAACCTCAGATAATGTCATATATTACATATGAGGAATTGGGTCCAGAGAGGGGAAGTAACAATAGTTATTGGGAGGGATGGGATTAGAATTAGAGTCTCTACTTGCTGGGAAACAAATAGAATTAATGATTTATTAGCCAATATGCAATGCTGTTTCTAAAAGCGAAATAATAGTTTGTTCCTTAATACATTTTCACTTGGAGGTATAGCTAGATCAGCACCAGTGGTTAGGTTTAGGGGTGTAATGGTGTTTCCCAGCTTCACCATTGGCTTGCTAACACTTGTTTATCAGTTTATTATAATTTAGATAACCCATCCCTTTTGTTTATATATGGATTTTCATAGGTTTTTTTTAAAGTTCTGTTCACAACAGGAGTTTCTCAAGGTTAGAGAGGAGTGTACTGCCAGCTGTCATTTTGATGCATGCTAAAACCATACTGACAGGTTCGTAATTTTTGAGTTAAACATGCAGGTTGTTGAAGGTTCACTAGTCAGGGAAATTTAGAATATGTGTAAAATCTGAACATGCAAATAAGCATGAAACATATTAATTGAAAATTTAAAACAATATGCAGATCTAAAGATAAGACAATTGTTTACCTTATGATGATTAAAAAAGACGTTTGAGACCCTAACAAAGTAAGATCATAATTTTTAAAAGCTGGATATGTATATTTCTTATATTTTTTAGGAGACTCTTTAATTCCCCTTTTACTATTAGATAGTTATGTTCAGAACCTGACTTGTACATATTAATATCTAGGCGCTGTTCTCATTCACTGTGGTCATTGGATACTGATATTTTCATACCGATTTCTCAGTTTCCTAATGAGAGTATACAAGTTGAGGGACAATCAAAAAGGTTGTCTCTGTTCCTTTAGCCCATTATCAGATATTCCTCATGAATTGCTGCAAAGTTTGCCAAGGCTCTTTGGCAGTTACCCAAAGTAGATATTAGCACACACACACACACAAACATACACACATAGAGAGAAAAGATTTATGTAAATAAAAAAAAAAGAGAAACAAGATCTGAATGTGTGCAGTGCTATAAAAAGTCTAGGTGTCAGAAAACCTAGCTAAATGTCCCAGTATTACAGTTAACTTATATTGCAAATCATATAACCTGTAATAGTTAAGTGAGCTATCAATGGGATTATACTTGTTTAGTGTATCATGTGAATTCACGTAAAACTTTATCTTGTAATCTATAAAACCGTATTGAGTAATACTGCTTTAATTGTTAATAGCATTGGTAGTCTAACAGAAGATATGGAGAATTGCTTGATTTTTTTCTATGAAGTGTTTCTTCTTGTATTTTTATTTATTTATTTATTTTAGATAAAAGATAGTTGGCTGGGAATTTGACAACTTTCTGGTAAGCCAGTACTTCTTTTTATCTTTCACCTCCTCAGCATTCCTTCTATGGCTTATTTTCAGTGTGATCTACACGTTTCAGAAGCCTACACATTTCAGAAGCACCTTTTGTATCCCCCACCAATCAGACAGTTCTTCTAGCTAAGCTTTAGCATCACAGCTGATATTTGTGTAGCTTTTTGCATTTTACTGTGTACCTCTACATCTTTCATTTTGACGCTCAGTGGCATGGTTCCATTATTTCTCACCAGCTTTCCCTGGCTGTCTATTTGAGGGCTTTCCCTTTGTGGCAGCATGTTATCTATCTTGTGACTCTCACATTCCATATGACCTTTATTAACAGCGATACTAGGCCAGTGTAGCAACTTCAGGTACTCAGTACTTGCAATGATTAGGGACAAAGTATAATGGAAGTGACTTTCTTGGTCTCTGCTCAGCTGGAAGCAAGCGTAAGTGATACCCTGTGTCTGGATGAGAATTCTGGCACAACTTCATTCGAGCACTTAGAACTAATCAGAATCCCATGGAATAAGGGTGAGGGTTCCCTTGCTTGAACAAGTTCTTCATAGTTGTTAGTGTCAAGAGCTTCAAACTTCCTAGTAAAGTATGCTGAAGGTGACTGTAAAATAATCTGAATAATGGGGCCTAGTAAGAGGACATGGGCCTGCCAGCATGACCCATAACAAGTGCCCTCTGTTTCCTCTACAACAGTTACAATGGAGCAGACAAAAAAAAAAAAAAAAAAAGTTGACTTTCTTGCTCATTTTTCCCTAAGTGTAATGGAAAACAAGTGTAGAAGTATTTATTTTATTTTTGATCATATGAAGAAAGAATGTGTGAAAAAATCAATATTCATGGTGAGATTCTTCTAAAATATAGTAAAATTGGACAGCGTTAGAAAAAATTCAGTTAAGATCACAGAGTAAGACATTCAAAGCAAAATAAACCAAAAAAAAAAAAAAAATTTATTAACTTCTAGTCAATTCCAACTCATAATGATCCTATAGGACAGAGCAGACCTGCCCCATAGAGTTTCTAAGGCTGTGACTCCTTATGGAAGCAGATTCTTAAAGATCTGTTTCCTGTGGAGGGGCTAGTGGGTTCGAACCACCAACCTTTTGGTTAGCAGCTGATCACTTTAATCAGTGCATCACTAGGGCTCCTCAGAACAAAATAATTTCTCATAAGTGGAAAAATCAAATGGCAGAATGCATTTGTAGTTGATCAGTTGTCACAGCTATAGGAAAAGGACGCCTGTTAACCATAGGTACAGAATTTGATTTCTTTGAGTGCTAAATAATCTATTCTGATTTGTAGCTGCCAATTGATCTGTTGTTACAGAGAAGGTACTTAGATGATCTCTAGTATTACACTATTACCACTTTGCTTTAAATATATTTTCAAATTTTAGTAAATTCTCGGATGACTTTTTAAAAACCATACTTTGTCAATAATTCATGCACATTTGCAAAATTCAAAATGTATAAAATGGTATTTGTGAAAATTAAGTGTTTCTCTCATTCTTCTTTCTCGATGACCTTGTTACTTTCTCCAGAAACAGCCATTTTTACCAGTGGGTGTGTTTTTCTAGAGCTATTCTGTATAAATCTCTACTTATTCTACACATATACTTTTTCTGTTGTTGTTGTATATATAGAAATTAAGATATTATATTGGTTTTCTATACCTGGCTTTTTCATTTAGTAATATAACTTAGAGATTGTTCCATAGTATAAATCTAGAGCTGCCCCATTCTTTTTAATTGCTTCACAGTATTCCACTGGAGCCCTAGTGATGCAGTGGTTAAGAGCTACAGCTGCTAACCAAAAGGTCGACAGTTCGAATCCACCAGCTGCTCCTTGGAAGCCCTATGGGGCAGTTCTACCCTGTCCTATAAAAAAAATAGAGGGTCTCTATGAGTCAAAATCGACTCAATGGAAGTGGATTTGGTTTAATATTCCCTTGCATGATTGTGTGATGAATTACTTAACCAGCTTCTTGTTAATGAACTGGTATAAGTTGTTTCCAATCTTTTGCTTTTACAAATGATGTTACAACAAATATCCTGGATGTGGCATTGCTCTTTTTATTTTGAGAGGTAGTTTAAATAGAAATTGCTTTCCAGAAAAATATCTAGTCCCACTAATAATTTTTCCCAATATTCCTGCCCACATTACATTACCAAACTTTTATCTTTGCCAATCAGGTATGTTGAGAGTGGGATATCATTGTAGATTTAATTCTCATTTGTCTTATGTGTGATGCTGAACATATCTTCAAAAGTTTAATTATTACTTTGATCTCTTTTTCTGGTAACTTCCTTAGGTTTTATAGTTTTTGTTTTTCAATTTTTTTTTAACAGGATTGTCATCTTTTGAATTTATATCAGCTGATTTATTCTTTTATGTTTTCTTCCCTCTCTTTTATGAAAAAAAATATATTTTAGTATTGGATGGTATTATAAACATGTAGAAGATTACAGAGAGCACCTCTAGGCAGCTTTCACCAACCTTAGCACTTTGTCATTGTTGGCTTTTCCTCTCTGACCTCATCTACTACTTTTCTCCCCATTACTTAACTGTGCTCTGGACACACTGTGCTTGCTTTTCTTAGAACAATCAGGCTTCCTGTGGCCACAGGGCTGTTGCATGTGTTCTTCTTTTCACCTAGAACTTCTTCCTTCAGACATCTGTATCTCTTGCACTGTCACTATTCCAAGTATTTGTTTAAAGGTCATCGTCTCAGTGAAGCTTTCTCAGACAGCCACGTTTATAATTGTACCATCCTACCACACTCACCACCCCAAGCTTTCCATATCTGCCTTTCCTGCCACATTTTTCTCTATAGTAGTTATCATCGTGTGAAAAAATACCATGCATTTACTTACTTGTTTCTGCTTACTCATCTTCTAGGATGTAAGCTCTATGGTGGTAAGGATATTTGCCTGTGTTGTTTCTTGCTTATTTTCAGCATCTAGAATAGTAGTAAGTACGTACTATATATTTTTGAATATATAAATATTACTTAGTTATTGAAGTACTAAGCATTCACAGATACAGATGAAGACCCATGCTCTTCACCATACCTATTGCTTCTCTTCTGCCTTTCCCTTTTCTCTATAAAAACAGTCTTGCTGAATTTGAGGTTTATTATTCCCATTCATGGTTTTATGCTAGCACTATATATGTGTGGTTCCTTATACAGCATATTATAAAGCTTTACACATTATCAGGCCTCATTTAATGGTATCATACTGATTTAGTCTTTTTGCAACAACGTGCTTTATACATTTAATGCTGTGTTTGAGATAATATGGGTCAAACATACAGCCTTAGCTCATTCACTTTAACTTTCGTACAATCCAGTCTATGGAAATATATATTTTAATTGTCCATTTTTCTATTGATGCCCATTTAAAATTTTTATAACTTTTTTTTGACTCTTGTATGCTGTGTTGCTATATACATTGTTGCTCATGTCTTCTCGTGCATGTGCATGCACACGTAGGAGAGAAAATGGCTGATTTAAGACATGCAAGTGTCATCAAATAGTTCTCCAAGCGTTCTCCAAGAGTTCTTGTTGCTCCACGTCCTGCGCTGATGTAGAAACTGTAGAAATCATGGCATTAAGCCATGGATTAGCTTCATTCAGTTTATTGTGGGAAAGTTCTTCCTGTGACCCCTTGAACCCAGTGTAAAAAAAAAAAAAAAATATATATATATATATATATATAGTCCCAGGTGGTGGTGAGCAGCATTTTTTTTTTTTTTCCTCTATTCAGTTTCTCCTGAACTTTGCTGTGATGTTTGCTGGGGCTTCCTTGTTTGTATGACAGAAATAAAAAAAACAGTTGCCTTCAAATGGATTCCAACTCATAACGACCTTATAGGACAGACTAGAGCTGCCTCATAAGTTTTCCAAGGAGCGGCTGGTGGGTTTGAACTGCTGACCTTTTAGTTAGCAGCCAAGCTCTTAACCACTGTACCACCAGGGCTCCAGTATGACAGAATGGGGGAGTCAACTTTATCTGTAAAGTCTTTTGATATCTCTCTGCCAGGAATATATATAAATATTCTTGTTGGATCATTCTTCTCTTTTCCTGTCACTTGACTAAATCACGCTTGTCATTCAAGGCTCCACCAAAATATATTTATGATATCCTCAGCCTGGTTTAATTAATTTTGTTCTACAATAGTTATTACCACAGACCAGCTATTACCACAGATCAGCTATTCTTAACTACAGAATTTTCTTTTTTTCCTGACTTGTTATCTCCCTAGGGATTGTATACTCTGTGAAGGCGTGTACTGTGTCTGTTCCTCAGTTGGACCCATAGTCTTAGCGCATTGGACACCTTCCACATTGGAATTATGTGGTAAATAATTGTAAATTAAATGATGGTATGAAGGAAGCTTGGCCTGGCAAAACTTTGAACAGCAAACTGTTACAGTGACCAGTAATCCACAAGACAATGTCATGAAGAGATCTGTGCACTTAGGTCACATATGAGCTAGTTTTGATACCTGAATGGTCCAGTAAGGTAGAGAGAGTGATGGCAATCTGCATAGCAGTGATACTTACTGTTAGCATAGTGGTGGTATAATTGTTGCTTGTAGATCTGTTTAGGCCAAACCAGAATCGTAGCCAGTGATCTCAGCTCACTAGGGTAAGGACTGTTACATGGAAAAGATGGTAAATAGGAGGAGGCTGAGAGAAATAAGACAGGAATCTAAGTCATAATTTAAAAAAATAAATAAATGCTGGAATTTAGGTAAGGGCCCCAATCCATTGAGAACTGGAGTGGAAACTAGTAGTCAAGACAGAATCCGTGTTACACATATTGGGACACACTTAGGAAGGCTGTGACTTAGGTGACATTCAGATATCCCAAATCAGAATGGGTGGGATAAGACAGAAGAAGGATCAAATCCATGCCCACCAGAAGGTCCGACTTCTAAAATACTGCCAGACTCAGTTCTACTTGTCTCAGAGAGTGGCAGGGCTAAGCCTAGCTTTCAGGTCATCTTATTCATAACTGAGCCTACCTGGGTTAGCAGGGCATGGTGGTACTAGGCCACATGTTTGTCATTATCTAGCAGGCTAGCTTGGGTTTCTTTACAGGGTCCTGTAAACCCACTGCCATCGAGTCTATTCTGACTCGTAATGACACTATAGGATAGAGTAGAGCTGCTGGATAGGGTTTCCAAGGCAGTAAATCTTCATGGATGCAGACTGCCACCTCCTTCTCTCACAGAGTGGGTGGTAGGTTCGAACCACTAACCTTTTTAGTTAGCAGCCTAGCAGTTAACCACTGCACCACCAGGGCTCCATGTTTTTAGGGTAGCGATGACAAAGGTGTCCAAAGGCACACAAAAGAGCAGTCTCAAATAATCAAGTGCTTTTTAAGTATCTACTTGAGTTATATTTATTGTTGTTCCACTGGCCACAGCAAGTCACATGGCCAAGCCCAGAGTCCATGTGAATGGAGAATATTTAAGAGGTGGATCCAGGGATGGAGCAGTGGTGGTTCAGCGGTAGAATTCTCACCTTTCATGCGGGATACTGGGGTTTGATTCCCAGCCGATGCACCTCACGTGTAGTCACAATCCCTCAGCGGAGGCTTGCGTGTTGCTGTAATGCTGAACAAGTTTCAGGGGAACTTCTCAGGCTAAGAGAGACTAGGAAAAAAAGATTAATGATCTGCTTCCGAAAATCAGCCAAAGAAAACTCTGTGGATCACAACAGTCTCATTCACAACCAGTCTAAGGGATTACACAGGGCCAAGTGGCATTCTGTTCTGTTGTGCACAGCTTCTCCGTGACTTGGGTCTGACTCAACAGCAGCTAACAACAACAACTAGGAGGGGAATGATTTGTGATCCATTTTCCAATCTAACATAATTGCTTCTCAATCCTTGAATAAACATGATGCATGATATTTTAATAAAATTTTGGTGAACACACACATACACAAAAACCAAACCCGTTCCATTGAGTTGCATCAGACTCATGGAGACCCTATAGGACAGAATAGAACTGCCCCATAGGGTTGCCAAGACTGTAGTCTTTTTGGAAGCAGACTGCCACATCTTTCTCCCTTAGGGGTGCTGGTGGGTTCAGAGCTGCTGGTGGGTTTGAACCACCAACTTTTCTGTTAGCAGACAGGCACTTTAACCACTGCTCCACCAGGGCTGGATTATGCTTCTTTTGATATAAAACAATAAAAACAGTAACTTAAAAGAAAAAAAAATGAAGTGAAATCAGATGTTCTTATGCTATTCAGAGCTTACAGCATTATATATAATGTCTTATTAATGTTCTTCAGGACTATTATATGTTTTAATAGTTTTACAGGCCATCTCGTATTTCCCAATGGATATATTAAAAAAATAAACAAAAACCAAACCCACTGCTGTCGAGTCAATTCCGACTCATAGTGACCCTATAGGACAGAGTAGAACTGCCCAGTGGAGTTTCCAAGGAGCGCCTGGTGGATTCAAACTGCCGACCTCTTGGTTACCAGCCATAGCACTTAACCACTATGCCACCAGGGATTCCTACTGGACATACATGTGAGACCAAATGACAATGCAGGCTAAGTATTCATTAAATCCACCTTCAAGTAATCTGTTCAAAACGTAAAATTTGTATTATTTTATTGCCAATTGACCTTCAGGCAAATTGTCGAGAAATTTATGAGGATAGCAGCAGGAATATGTGTACCCAAGTGTCTCTTGGGT
This sequence comes from Loxodonta africana, assembly GCF_030014295.1. Classification (NCBI taxonomy): domain Eukaryota; kingdom Metazoa; phylum Chordata; class Mammalia; order Proboscidea; family Elephantidae; genus Loxodonta; species Loxodonta africana. Next base: position 77,462,492 of record NC_087345.1, on the reverse strand, counting down.
AAAAACATGACTCATAGCTTTCTTGTTCTCTAAATGATTAAGTCTCAAATCCAAAGTTGACAGCAGAGTCATCATTGTACAGATTGATGTTCTCAGTGACTAACGTTTGACAGAGTTTGCGTCTGATTTATTATCTGTCTAGATAAAAACAATTTACCTCATCTTTCAAGTATTTTTACTATGCTCTTTCACTAATTGGATTTAAAAAATTTATATTGAGGACATGTATTTTGGATAAAGTAATTATTTTAAACTTTCATTTTTTAAAGTGTAATTTCAGTGTGTTTTTTAGTATGATGACATGAGTGCTGTACTTTTTTTGATGTCAAGTGTCTAGTAGCTCCTGAACTTATTTGAATTGTTCTTTGACAGTGAAGCTAGTACTCATGAAATCTATTTAGTAATTATTAGATTTTTATTACCGTTTCTGTATTTAACCAGAGTAAACGTACTTGAAATACAATCAGAGACAATTTGGCACAGTCGCCATTAACTGAATGTGTAATTCCTGGAAAATAGAAAACTAAGAAATCACTGTTTGTTTTTTTTTTTTAATTTAGGTCAAAGTTTACAGAGCAAGTCAGTTTCTCATTAAACAGTTAATACACAAATTGTTTGGTGACATTGGCTGCCAACCCTGAGATGTGTCAACACTCTCCCCTTTTCCACCCTGGGCTCCCTGTTTCCATTCATCCAGTTTTCCTGTCCCTTCCTGCCTTCCCATCTTTGCTTTTGAGCTGGTGTGCCCATTAGTCTTGTATACGTGATAGAACTACGAAACACATTCCTCACATATTTTTTTTTAAGATTTTACTTATTTTGTGTTATGCTTTAAGTGAAAGTTTACAGCTCAAGTTAATTTCTCATACAAAAATTTATGCACACATTATTATGTGACCCTAGCTGCTCTCCCTAAAATGTGACAGCACACTCCCCCTTTCCACCCTAGGTTTCTTGTTTCCATTCAACCAGCTTCTGTCCCTTTCTGCTTTCTCATCTCGCCTCCAGACAGGAGCTGCCCATTAGCCTTACGTATCTACTTGAGCTAAGAAGCACACGCTTCATGTGCTTCTTAGCTCAAGTAGATACGTAAGGCTAATGGGTAGCTTCATTTCATGTCTTACAGTCCAGTCTAATCTTTGTCTGGAGAGTTGCCCTCAGGAATGATTTTAGTTTTGGGCTAACAGAGTCCAAGGGCGATGTCTTCCAGCATCCTTCCAGTCTCAGTCAGACCATTAAGTCTAGTCTTTTTATTAGAATATGCGTTCTGCACCCCACTTTTCTCTTGCTCCATCAGAGACTCTGTTGTGTTCAATGAGAGGTGTTTTTTAAAGTGATTTGCAACAAGGCAAAAGCTTGGTAGAATGCCTTCCATAGAGACTGAACTAAGGTCTATAGTGACTACCCATGGTGGATAATAAATGGTAGCAACTCGGAGTTTTCAGGGATCTTCACATGGCTTCCTTTTGATTTTTATAATTCTGTGATATAGTAAAAGCACAGATTATCCTGTTTCTAAGATGGTTATTACTGACCTCCTTTCCAATATGAACAAACCAGTGAACATCGTTATGGTACTTGTGTCTGTTTAGCCATTCATTCATTCAATCTAGTTATTGTCTTATTTGTTCAACCAATAGGTTTTCTTTCCTGTCCTTGACTAAACTGCTCTTGTTAAGGTTACCAGAAAAATCCATCTTGCCAAAGTGAATGATCAATTCTGAATACTTATTTTACTTGCCTTTTCAGCAGAATTTGGCCCAATTGTTCACTTTGCCTTTTTTTTTTTTTAATTTCTATTGTGCTTCAAGTGAAAGTCTACAAAGTCAGTCTCTCACACAAAAACTTATATACACCTTGCTACACCCTCCCAATTGCTCTCCCCGCAATGAGACAGCCCGTTCCCTCCCTCCACTCCCTCCTCTCATGTCCATTTCGCCAGCCTCCAGCACCCTCCACCCTCTTACCTCCCCTTCAGGGAGGAGATGCCAACATAGTCTCAAGTGTCTACCTGTTCCAAGAAGCTCACCCCTCACCAGCATCCCTCTCCAACCCATTGTCCAGTCCAGTCTCTGTCTGAAGAGTTGGCTTTGGGAGTGGTTCCTGTCCTGGGCCAACAGAAGGTCTGGGGGCCATGACCACCGGGGTCCTTCTAGTCTCAGTCAGACCATTAAGTCTGGTCTTTTTACAAGAATTTGAGATTTGCATCCCACTGTTCTCCTGCTACCTCAGGGGTTCTCTGTTGTGTTCCCTGTCAGGGCAGTCATCGGTTGTAGCTGGGTACCATCTAGCTCTTCTGGTCTCAGGCTGATGTAATCCCTGGTTTATGTGGCCCTTTCTGTCTCTTGGGCTCGTAATTACCTTGTGTCCTTGGTGTTCTTCATTCTCCTTTGATCCAGGTGGGTTCAGACCAATTGATGCCTCTTAGACGGCCACTTGCTAGTGTTTAAGACTCTAGATGCCACTCTCCAAAGTGGGATGTAGAATGTTTTCTTAATAGATTTTATTATGCCAGTTGACTTAGATGTCCCCTGAAACCATGGTCCCCAAACCCCCAACCCTGCTACACTGGCCTTTGAAGCATTCGGTTTATTCAGGAAACTTCTTTGTTTTTGATTTAGTCCAGCTGTGCTGACCTCGCCTGTATTGTGTGTTGTCTTTCTCGTCACCTAAAGTAGTTCTTATCTACTATCTAATTAGTGAATCCTCCTCTCCCACCCTCCCTCCCTCCCCCCTCTTGTAACCATTAAAGAATATTTTCTTCTCTGTTTAAACTATTTCTCAAGTTCTTTTAATAGTGGTCTTATACAATAACTGTCCTTTTGCAACTGACTAATTTCACTCAGAATAATGCCTTCCAGATTCCTCCATGTTATGAAATATTTCACAGATTCCTCACTGTTGGTCATCAATGCATAGTATTCCATTGTGTGAATATACCATAATTTATTTACCCATTCGTCTGTTGATGGGCACCTTGGTTGCTTCCAGCTTTTTACTATTGTAAACAGTGCTGCAGTGAAGATGGGTGTGCATATATCTGTTTGTGTAAAGGCTCTTATTTCTCTAGGATATATTCCAAGGAGTGGGATTGCTAGATCGTATGGTAGTTCTATTTCTAGCTTTTTAAGGAAGCGCCAAATCGATTTCCAAAGTGGTTGTACCATTTTACAATCCCACCAGCACTGTATAAGTTTTCTAATCTCTACAGCCACCTCTCCAATATATATTGTTTTGTGTTTTTTGGATTAATTTAGCCAGCCTTGTTGGGGGTGAGATGAAATCCCATTGTAGTTTTGATTTGCATTTCTCCAATGGCTGATGATCGTGAGCATTTCCTCATGTATCTGTTAGCTACCTGAAAGTCTTCTTTAATAAAATGTCTGTTCATATCCTTTGCCCATTTTTTAATAGGGTTATTTGTCTTTTTGTAGTTGAGCTTTTGCAGTATCATGTAGATTTTAGAGATCAGGTACTGATCAGAAATGTCATAGCTAAAAACTTTTTCCCAGTCTGTAGGTAATCTTTTTACTCTTTTGATGAAGTCTTTGGAAGAGCATAGGTGTTTGATTTTTAGGAACTAGCAGTTATTATCTTTTTAGGAACTAGTTTTTTAGATTTTTAGGAACTAGTCGGCAGTTCAAATCTGCTAGGCACTCCTTGGAAACTCTGCGGGGCAGTTCTACTCTGTCCTATAGGGTTGCTATGAGTCCGAATCGACTTGATGGCACTGGCTTTTAGCAGTTATCTAGTTTTTCTTCTGCATTGTTAGTAATATTTTGCACACTGTTTATGCCATGTATTAGGGCTCCTAATGTTGTCCCTATTTTTTCTTCCATGATCTTTATTGTTTTAGATTTTATATTTAGGTCTTTGGTCCATTTTGAGCTCATTTTTGTGAATGGAGTGAGGTATTGGTCTTGTTTCATTTTTTTGCAGATGGATATCCAGTTTTGCTAGCACCATTTTTTAAAAAGACTGTCTTTCCCCATTTAACTGCTTTGGGGCCTTTGTCAAATATCAACTGCTCATATGTGGATGGATTTATGTCTGGATTCTCAATTCTGTTCCATTGGTTTATGTATCTGTTGTCGTACCAGTACCAGGCTGTTTTGACTACTGTGGTGGTATAATACGTTCCAAAATCAGGTAGAGTGAGGCCTCCCACTTTGTCCTTCTTTTTCAGTAATGCTTTACTTATCCAGGGCCTCTTTAATTTCCATATGAAGTTGGTGATTTGTTTCTCCATCTCACTAAAAAAATGTCTTTGGAGTATGAATCGGAATTGCATTGTATTTATAGGTGACTTTTGGTAGAATACACGTTTTTACAATGTTAAGTCTTCCTATCCATGAGCAAGGTATGTTTTTCCACTTATGTCGGTCTCTTTTGGTTTCTTGCAGAAACGTATCGTAGTTTTCTTTGTATAAGACCTTTACATCTCTGGTAAGATTTATTCCTAAGTATTTTAATCTTCTTGGGGGCTACTGTAAATGGTATTGATTTGGTGATTTCCTCTTCAATGTTCTTTTTGTTGGTGTAGAGGAATCCAGCTGATTTTTGTATGTTTATCTTGTGTCCCGATACTCTGGTGAACACTTCTATTAGTTTCAGTAGTTTTTTGGAGGATTCCTTAGGGTTTTCTGTGTATAAGATCATGTCATCTGCACATAGAGATAATTTTACTTCTTCTTTGCCAATCTGGATGCTCTTTATTTCTTTATCTAGCCTAATTGCTCTGGATAGGACCTCCAACACAATGTTGAATAAGAGCGGGAATAAAGGGCATCCTTGTCTGGTTCCCCATCTCAAGGGAAATGCTTTCAGGCTCTCTCCATTTAGGAAGATGTTGGCTATTGGCTTTGTATAAATACCCTTTATTATGCTGAATTTTTCTTATGTTCCTATTTTGCTGAGAATTTTTATCATGAACGGGTGTTGAACTTTGTCAAATGACTTTTCTGCATCAAAGTGATTCTTGTCTTTTGTTTTATTTATGTGATGGATTACATTGTTTTTCTAATGTTGAACCATCCTTGCATACCTGGTATGAAGGGCATGGTGAATTATTTTTTTGGTATGTTTTTTAATTCTATGGGCTAGAACTTTGTTGAGGATGTTTGCATCTAATTTTGTGAGGGATATAGGCCTGTAATTTTCTTTTTTTGTGGTGTGTTTACCTGCTTTTAGTATCAAGGGTATGCTGGCTTCATAGAATGAGTTTGGGAGTATTTTGTCCTTTTCTATGCTCTGAAATAGCTTTAGCAGTAGTGGTGTTAATTTTTCTCTGAAAGTTTGGTAGAACTCTGCATTGAAGCTGTCCGGGCCAGGGATTTATTTTGTTGGGAGTTTTTGATTACCTTTTCTATCTCTTCTATTGTTATGGGTCTATTTAGTTGTTCTACCTCTGTGTTAGTTTAGATAGGTAGTGTGTTTCTAGGAATTCTTCCATTTCTTTTAGGTTTTCAAATTTGTTACAGTATGATTTTTCATAGTAACCTGATATTCTTTTAATTTCAGTTGGATCTGCTGTAATATCACCCATCTCATAGGTTATATCTCTAGATAGAGTCCCACATGATTCTTAAGGTTTCTTCATTTTTTTAAATTTTTTTAATCTGATTTTTCTTCAAATATATTAGTGCCAAGTGATTTATCTTCAAGTTTAGAAGTTCTGCCTTCTACTTGCTCAATTCTGGTCCTCTGACTTTTTATTGAGTTGTCTACTTCTGTAATTTTATTGTTAATCGTCTGAATTTCTGATTGCTGTCTGTGTATTTTTCCAGCTTATTAAATTTTTCATTATGGTCCTGAATAATTTTTTGAATTTCTTCAAGTGCTTTATCTGTGTGTTCCTTGGCTCTTTCTGCATATTGCCTCATTTTCTCCTTATGTCTTGAAGGGTTCTGCATATTAATCTTTTGTATTCTGCCCCTGGTAATTCCAGGTATGCACTTTCATCTAGAAGATCACTTGATTCTTTGTTTTGAGAGCCTGTTGAAGCGATCATGGTCTGTTTATGTGACTTGATATTGACTGTTGTCTCTGAGCCATCTGTAAGTTATTTTATTTGTTTATTTTATGTTTGCTTACTGTGTCATAGTTTTTTGCTTTGTTTTGTTTTGATATGCCCAAATGGGTTGCTTGAATGAGCTAGTGTGATTGTTCTCACCTTTAGAGCTCTGACATCCTGTCCCCACATGGTTAGATCTGTTATCAGGTGTATCAGTCTAGGAGTCCTTTCACTTTTCTTATATGAATTGAGCTCAGGTGTCCAGGTAGCTGATCATCAAGTGTGTGGTACAAGCTCTGTCCTAAAGTCTTAGGGGGCAGGGGTGATTCGTTTAGGTACTGGTATCTGGTCGTAGCAGGGGGTCACACTCTGAACAAGGCAGTAGTCTGAGAATTGTTCCCCACTTGTGTATGAGGAAGATGTGTCCCTGATCCCTAGATCGTACAGGTGAGTGGGTTCTGCAGACGGACAATGGGCACCCAGTGTTTTTGGTTATAGGGACTGGTAGCTACTAGTTATCCTTGGATCCCTGTCTTGGGTAGCTGAGTGACCTGAGTGGAGCTACCAGTCCTTAGGCCCCTGCTGTGGGTAGGTAAGGACCTTGTTTAATAGGCAAAACAATGTCAAACATCAACCACTGCATCTCCGCCACACAGCTGAAGTGGTTGGGGTCTGCCATCAGGGGCCCAGTCTCCTGAAATAGGCCCACACAGGTCCATGTAGAGGCGAAAGGTGCTGAAAGATCATGGACCGTCTATGCCTGGACAGGAGCCCCTTTTGTGCTGTGCTCCTCCATTTAGTGGAGCTGGCAAATTATCTTTTCCCCAATTGCAAATTTTTTCCTTCTCCAAGGCTGGGAGGATGGCTCTAGGTGCTCAACAGGGCCTATTTCAGGCCCAGGGAATTCAGCCACTGAAGCTGGCTTGGGGGCCGGGGAGCACAGTAAAATATACGCAAATACTTAGCATTTGCCAAGAGCACCATTCTTCTCTGGTTCTGGAGTTGTGAGTAGGCTGTGTGGCTGGCTGCTTCTCCCTGAGGAAAATGTGGCCGAAGGCTAGCACCAGCCTGCCACCACTGCTCCAGAAATGGTGCCTGAGAGCTCCCCATGATTCAGATCTGGTAACTCTCCTCCACTTCTGAACCCTGTCTTCCTCCCCCTGCCCCTTAGTTCATTTTCTAAGCTTGCCTTTGATGCTCAGGTCCTACCTTGTCATAAATATACTTGTTTCACTTGTTTATTTGGGTCTTTGTTTTAAAGAGGGCTTGCTGGAAGCATCTGTCTGTTCCACCATCTTGGCTCCCAAGCTCTATTTTCTAGCTTTTTAAGGAAAGTCCATATTGTTTTTCAAAATACTTGTAGAAATCACTTTTCTTAATCCTCCAGAGTATTTGGAATTATCATAAGGCTTTGAATTTATGTTTTTTTCTAGGAATTGAAGTATGTCACATAATAGAAGGAAACAAAAAGCAAGAAGAAAATGAAGCAAGGAAAGATATAATTTCTTTTTATCACATTCTCATCTACTAAGTAGGCAAAGGAATATTGTTGTTTATTTTTTTTTCTATACCATATATTTTATAAATACAAAAGTTTTAAGTAACATTTATATACTATAGAAATCGTATTAACATGATGAATATCTGGGAACCTCCCGTGCAACTGAAAAATTTATTAAAACATCACCTGAAATGATTTCTTTCTCACCTCTTTGCTCCCATCACCTGCCCAAGTTAACCCTTATTCTAAACTTTGTATTTATCAGTGCACTGCTTGTGTCTGTGCGTTTTAATGCTGTCTTTATTTAGTATTTTCCCTTATACAGTAAAACCTGTGAAAGCCGAAAACTGTGTAAGGCGGAAACCTGTTAGAGAAGGAAAATTCAAATATTTTCCACTAAACGAGTGATAGAAAAGTGATAAGACTGCACCCTATCAAAGGTGGAAATTTGTGAGACCCGTAAAAACAAGGCAGTCGTATAGAGTTTTGGCTCTCACAGGTTTCACTGTAATAGAAATATTGACTAAAGTATTGTGGATTTTTTGATACTTTGAATTTATAAAGCAGTGTGGGAAGAAAACCTAGGACTCTAAGTCTTTTCATACATACATTTTCCTTTCTAATAAAAGCATAAAATTGGAATTTAGAGTAACATCCAAACTGGAAAAACTTGAATATATGTAGTGCAGATTTCTTTAATGAATTCTAAACCCTTCTATCAATATATTTATTAGCAAAGCCAGTTGTATTATTTTTAAGTTATTCCAAACTGGAACTCATTCCAAACTAAACCTGACATCTTTTTCTTGCCTCAGTTCATCTTACTTAATGGTTACAGTTAATCCCTTAGGTCAAATATCTGTTTCATCCTTAATTCTTCTTTTCTTCACCTTGTTCTTATCACCCACTTTCCAAGTACACACAAGGTTCTGCTTCCTTAATAGCTTTTAAATCTCCCTTCTTTCTCTTTTTTCCCAAGGCTTCTGCCTTATCATAGCTCTTCTGTATTACTTCATTGAATCTAACTAGCTTATTAATGTGTCTTCTTTCTACATTTATATATCTTTTCTATGCTATTTCTGGGATTAATTTTTAAATTGCAAACTAAACAAATCATTCCTTTGCTCAAAAATCAGAGTATAGGTTTCAAAGCCTTAAGATGAATGGACTATGTGACTTTCCAGCCTCATTTCTCTCCAGCTAAATCATGGTCCCTTGGTGTCTCTTGCTTCCATAATATACCATCTGTATTTTGTCACCTATTACCTACCACTTCCCATCTTGCTCCACTATAGAGTGAAAGTGAATCCCATCCATCTTTCAAGACTCAGCTGACTCAGCTCAGTGTGACCTTAACTCCTCTTCAAACAGTTCCTTGACTATCACCATCTGGGTTAGTTTTCCCTCCCTTAGGCTTCATAGAAATCTGAGTTTACTCCTTTTGTGATATTTATCATACCATGTTGTAATTGTTTATAGTTTACCTCCTAGATTGTATTCTTTCATAGGTCAGGAACTACATCTTATGTCTTAATCATATTTCTATTTCCAGTGTCTAGCTAAAATTAGATATTCAGTACAATATTTGGTGAATGAAAGAATGCTTGAAACAAGTAGACCTGAAAATACAATGTTCTACCTTGATTTCATCATAAAGGCAAACTTAGAATGAAGGGAGGAGCTTGGTAACCCCTATCTCTAGGAATAAATACTCAGAGTAGAAGTGCTTTGCCAGTTTATCATCGCAGAGAGAGGCAGGATCTGTAATTGAGGACCAGCACAGTAAATACTCTGTAAGCTGTAGAATGCTTCTCCATGTTTTTCCTTTTTCCTTTCCCACCTGTCTCCCTACAGTGATGAATTGTAATAACCTGAAAAAGGAAGGAGTTTTCTGTATAACTTCAGAGGTGTTAAGGACAGGCAGAGTTAGGGAGACTATCCCATTTTGCTGCCAAGACTGTGAGAGTAGAACAACAAAGGATAGAGAGGCAAGGGACAAGAAGATTAGAAAGGAGGCTGAGTCCCTGGGACCCATAGCCAAGAAAAAATGAAGCAGAGGCTTCCAAAGACCTTAAGTCTGAGCATTACAAAGCGTAGGGAGCATTTTCCAATACGGTGTTATACAGATAATAGGTAACCAGATTTGGAAAACAATCTTGGAATATAGAGGAGATTATTACATCTAGTCTCTTTTTTATCTTAGACCGAGAGTGAAATATCTTGACTGTTACTATACCTTAGATTGAGAAGAAGGCAGGCAGGAGAGAAGGAGGTTTTTCGCTTCTATTCTTTAGAAGTAAGTATAACAAAACTTTGTCCAGGTCTCATTTTACTTGGTCATTTCTAGTTATATTTGCAAAGCCTTCTTTCTATCCCTGCCTCTGAATGGTTAGTCTCTATCATATTACCCTGGTTATATCCTTTATCCCAAAAACCAAACTCATTGCCATCGAGTCGATTCCGACTCCTAGTGACCCTATAGGACAGACTAGAACTGCCCCAAGTTTCCAAGGAGCATCTGGTGGATTCAAACTGCTGACCTTTTGGTCAGCAGCTGTAGCTATCAATTTATAATCAATTTGTTTATATTGCATTTATAACTTGTTTATAGATTCTGCCTTTTACTAAAATGTACCTCTGTGGGGTGAAATTTGTTTTGTTCAGCACTGTGGCCACAGTGCTTGGCATGTAGTAAGCTTTCAACTGATAATTATTGAACAAATGAATGAATGACTTAAAGTGGATTCAGGTTGATATTAATAACCCCAGTTATACTAACTCTTCACCTTTCATCTGCCTTCACAAGGACCTTGAATTCTTTAAAAAATTCTCCACTAAATATTTCTGGGGTCACACATGAGCTCAGAGAGAAGTCTAATGAGTTTTTCCACGTCTCTTTCCCCTCTATGGCTAATGCTCTTAGTGGAAAAACAAAACAACATTGCCTGTGAAAAGGGCCTTCTCTCCTGATGCTCCTAAAATAACTGATTATGAAAGAGTGAAAACCAGGGTTCCTTTTAAACTAAATCCATTGAGTAGACCTTCACTTTATCATCTGCAGATAATGATTCTAGCACCAATGTCTATTTTAGAATATTATGTTAGAGTTATCATTTCATCTTTTAGTGCTAGTATGTCTAATTGAAGGAGCACTGGAGGTGTGGTGGTTAAAGCGCGTGGCTTGAAATGTTGGTGGTTTGAACGCACCAGCCTCTTCTTAAGGGAAAGATGTGGCAATCTGCTTCCGTAATAATGACACATTGGAAACCCTATGGGGCAATTCTGCTCTGTCTTATAGGGTTGCTATGTGTTGAAATAGACTCAACGGCAATGGATTTTGGTTTGGGTACATAACTGAATGTACAAAAATTGCTCCATCCTGATGACTAGAAAAAATGAACTATTATAAATGAAATGATGTAAAGTTTTTCATATCCTGGCATGAAGTTATTTACTTGGACTGAGGTTACTGTGGTAGGCAGTATAGAGAATATAAATATGATTTATTCATGGTTCATGGTCTCAAGATGCTTACAATCCAGGATAGAAGAGAGACATAAGTGATTTCAAGAACAAAATGCAGTATGGCATAATCAAGTAGCTTTGAGAGTTTAGAGAAGGGAGATTTTTCTCTCTCAGAAATGATTAAAAATAATTTCATGATTTTATAAAACAAAAAAGGCATTGCTTATTTGTGTGGAAGGATGCATGTGTTTTCATTATGTGACAGTGCAGCAGGGTTGGGTAAATGGAAGGAAGGTGGGCTTCTTAAAAAAAGAAAAACAAACAAACAAACAAAAACTCTGTGGTCAAACCTATCTGGGAGCTCTGCATTCTATAACCAGATCAAGTTGCGATGCATATTAACATTGCCTTAACTGAGAAATTGTGAAATAAATACACCATTAAGCGTAGAATTTGTTCCATCTTCTTGATTTCCACACAAAGCCTACTAACACCCAGATGTTTCTTGATATAATGTTATGTAGTTTGACCAACTGACAGATAAGTGGTGGAAGCACTGTGTAGACAGACATAATACTCTCCATGAGATTATATACCTCTAGGAAACCCTGGTGGCATAATGGTTAAGAGCTACGGCTGCTAACCAACAGGTTGGCATTCGAATCTATAAGGAAACCCTCTGAGGCAGTACTACTCTGTCCTATAGGGTCGCCATGAGTTGGAAATGTCTCCACGGCGATGGGTTTGATTTTTGGTTTAGATATTCAGCAATGCATAATAACATAATAGGGTCGCTATAAGTCAGAATCAACAAGACAGTTTGGTTTTTTGGTGTGATATATTCAGCTACCACTTTTATTCTTGGGTATTCCAATTTTCTATCTGTTGCAACAATCATTTTATAGTTCTTCACTTTTATATTTTTATTCTTCATTTCTTACTGCTTCCTGAACATTTTCACATGGACACCTCACTGAAATGTTAAATTCCCAAGCTTGTGAATTGTAATAGGGCTCAGTTCCTGGCTGGAAAACCCTAGGTTATTTCTCCCTCTCACTTTCTTTGACACGTCATTCCTCTCTAATAGCTCTCAAATGCATCTTTCTCTCCATTTTTCCTTTGATGAACATGGTTCACACCCTTTTCACCTTATGTACAGAAAACTGCAGTACTGCCTCAAACAATTGTGTCACCTTAGATTTCTCATCCTGGCCCCCCACACTCCTCTACATACTCAGCCTCTCTCTAATGTACCCCAGTAGGATTAATCTCCCAATAGGACTTCTCTAGTTGATCCACCCCACCACTCAAAAATCTTCAATGGCACACTGTAGTGTCAAATTCAAGGCACTACAAAATCTTACTTTATTAAATCTTTCTTGCTCATTTTTCACCATTCCCTACATTTCACTCAAATTGCATAACATTGTGTTAAGAAACGCCTGGGTGTTAGTAGGCATTATATGGAAATCAAATAATGGAGCAAATTCTATGCTAATGGTGTATTTCTTTCACAGTTTCTCAGTTAAGAGAATGTTAACATGTATTCTAGTTACAGAATTCAGAGCTCCCAGATGGGTTTGACCACTGTGGTGACTTGTGTGTTGCTGTGATACTGGAAGCTTTGCCAATAGTACTTCAAATAGAAGCAGGGACACCCTTGGTGTATAGGTTTCAGCAGAGCTTCCAGACTCATACAGACTAGGAAAGGACCTGGAAGTCTATTTGTGAAAAAACTAGCCAGTGAAAGCCCTATAAGTAGTAGTAGAACATTATCTGATGTAGTCTGGAAGATGAGCCCTTCGGGTTGGAAAGCCCTCAAAAGATGACTGGGGAAGAGCTGTCTCCTCAAAGTACAATTGATCTTAATGATGTGGATGGAATCAAGCTTCCGTGACCTTCATTTGCTGATGTGGCGTGGCTCAAAATGAGAAGAAACGTTTGCAAATATCCATTAAATAACCGGAACATGACATGTACAAAGTATGAATCTAGGAAAGTTGGAAGTCATCAAAAATGATATGATATGTTTGAGGATCAGTATCCTAGGCATTAGTAAGCTGAAATGGACAGGTATTGGCCGTTTTGCATCAGACAATCATAAGTTCTACTATGCCGGGAGTGACAAATTGAAGAGACATGGCATAGTGTTCATCGTCAAAAAGAACAATATCTATCTTGAAGTACAGTGCTGTCAGTGTTAGGACAATATCCATATACCTACAAGGAAGACCAGTTAATACAATGATTATTCAAATTTACCCACCAATCACTAAGGCCAAAGATGAAGAAATTGAAGATTTTTACCAACTTCTGTAGTCTGAAACTGATCAAACATGCAGTCAAGATGCATTCATAATTACTAGTGATTAGAAAGTGAAAGAAACAAAGAAGAAGGATAATAGTTGGAAAATATGACCTTGCTGATAGAAAAGACACCAGAGATTGCATGGTAGAATTTTGCAAGACCAATGATCTCTTCATTGCAAATGCCTTTTTTCATCAACAGAAGCAGAGACTATACATTTGGGCCTTGACAGATGGAATTTGCAGAAATAAAATTAACTATATCTGTGGAAAGAGTAGATGGAAAACTCAATATCATTAGTCAGAACAAGGCCAGAGGCTGACTACAGAACAGACCATCAGTTGCTCATATGTAAGTTCAATTTGAAGTTTCAGAAAATTAGAACAAATCTAGGAAAACCAAAGTACAACCTTGTGTATATCCAATCACCTGAATTTAAGACCATCTCAAAAATAGATTTGAGACATTGAACACTAACGACTGAATATCAGACTCATTGAGGAATGCCATAATGGACATCATACATGAAGAAAGCAAGAGGTCATTAAAAAGACAGGAAAGAAAGAAAGGAAAGACCAAAATAGAGTCAGAAGAGACTCTGAAACTTGCTCTTGAACATAGAGTAGCTAAAGCAAAAGGAAGAAATGATGAACTAAGAGAGCTGAATGGAAGATTTCAAAGGGCAGCTCCAGAAGATAAAGTGTTATAATAAAATGTGTGAAGACCTGGACATAGAAAACCAAAAGGGAAGAATATGTTCTGCATTTCTTAAGCTGAAAGAACTGAAGAAAAAATTCAAGCCTCAAGTTGCAATATTGAAGGATTCTAAACTTTTTTTTTTTTTTAATGGGGAAAGTATTAAATGATGCAGAAAGCATCAAAAGAAAATGGAAGGAATATAATCACTGTACCAAAAAGAATTAGTTGATATTCAACCATTTCAGGAGATAAAATATGATCCAGAATGAATGGCTGAAGGAAGAAGTTCAAGCTTCACTGAAGGCATTGGTGAAAAACGAGGCTCCAGGGAATTGATGGAAAACCAACTGAGATGTTACAACAAACGTATGCAACACTGGATGCACTCACCTGTCTATGCCAGGAAATTTGGAAGACAGCTACCTGGCCAACCAACTGGAAAAGATCTATATTTGTACCCATTTGAAAGAAAGGTGATCAAATAGAATGCAAAAACTATCAAATAATATCATTAATATCACACACAAGTAAAATTTTGCTGAAGATCATTCAAAAGCAGCTGCAGTAGTACATCAAAAGGGAACAGCCAGAAATTCAAGCCGTATTCAGAAGAGGCCTTGGAACAAGGCATATCATTGCTGTTGTCAGATGGATTGTGGTGAAAGCAAAAGTTACAGAAAGATGTTTACCTGTGTTTTCTTTTCTATGCAAAGACATCCCACTGTGTGGGTCGTAACAAATTATGGATAGCATTGCAAAGAATGAGAATCCCAGAACACTCAATTGTGCTCATGAGGAACCTGTGCTTAGGCCAAGAGGCAGTCGTTCGGACAGAACAAGGGGATACCAGGTAGTTTAACATCAGATAAGGTATATGTCACGGTTGCATACTTTCACCATACTTATTCAATCTGTATGCTGAGTAAAAAATCTGAGACGCTGGAGTATATGAAGAAGGTTTGGAGGAAGACTTTTAACAACCTGCGATATGCAGATGACACAATTTAGCTTGCTGAAAATGAGGAGGACTTGAAGCACTTACTGATGAAGATAAAAGATCACAGCCTTCAGTATGGCTGAATATAAAGAAAACAAGAAAATCTCACAAAAGGACCAATAAGCAACATCATGATAAATGGAGAAAATATGGACATTGGCAAGAATTTCATTTTACTTGGATCCACAATCAATACCCATGGAAGCAGCAGTCAAGAAATTAAACGATGCATTGCATTGGGCAAACCTGCTGCAAAAGACCTCTTTAAAGTTTTAAAAAGCAAAGATGTCACTTTAAGGACTAAGGTGCACCTAACCCAAGCCATGATGTTTTTAATTGCCTCATATACATGTGCAAGCTGGAATATGAATAAGGAAGACCTAAGAAGAATTGATGCCTTTGAATTATGGTGTTGGCAAAGAATATTGAATGTACTATGGACAGCCAGAAAAATGAACAAATTTGTCTTGGAAGAAGAATAGCCAGAATGCTCCTTAGAAGTAATGATGGCAAGACTTCATCTCACATACTCTGGACATATTATCAGGAGGGATCAGTCCCTAGAGAAGGTCATCATGCTTAGTAGAGGGTCAGCAAAAAAGGGGAAGATTCTCAAAGAGATGGTTTGACACAGTGGCTGCAACAATGGGCTCAAGCACAGCAAGGATTGTGAGGATGATGCAGGACCAGGCAGTGTTTAGTTCTGCTTTATGTATTCGCTATAGGTCAGAGCTGACTCAATGGCACCTAAAAACAACAACACATGGAAAGAGAAGAGAGTCAACAATATCACCTTCATGAGAACCTACAGATGTTAGACCTGAAGAGGAAAAGTAGGCAGGGAAGAAAGCACAGTAGTATAGTGAGATAGAAGCTAAAGATTGAAAAGTCTCAACTACAAGGTACTTTGTAGAAAAATTTAACGAGATGAGGCCCAATGTCTTTGAGGATTAGGAAGTCACAGTTCATCTTCAAAAGAGAAGTTAGTCAAACTTTACAAAAGAAAGGCCAGAAGCAAAGAACTAACAATGAATAAAAAAAAAAAAAATGAATAAGTGATGAGAAAATAGCTACAAGGAAAAATGCCCCTTTTGTCAAGTTTTGAAGTGAGGATGATGTATCTCTTTTGTCATTTATTTGAAATTTTGGTATACATACTGTTTTATATTATTATTTTTTACTGAACATTGTATCATAAATATTTCACATGTTTTGTAATTCTCAGAACCATCATTTAATGTAAGTATTAATATTCTTTAAAGTGGATGACAATGATATATTTAACCCACAGTTGGTTGCTTAGGTTATTCTCAGTTTTCTCATGATTCCCCAAGGGAGGTGGAGGCAGGGGTTATAGAATCATGAGAATAGCTGACAAAGTATTGGGACACAAAGAGATAGGTCATAGATAGAACTAAATAAGTTCAAGATTCTAAAATGTGCAATGATTCATAAGAAGCTTCCGCTATCAGGTGAGCAGACGACTCAACAGATAAGGGAAGCCTGTCTTGGTATGAAATGGAAGACCATTTTTCTCCATACTTCTGGCCAGATTAACTCATCTTGCTGTGGTACTATTTCTTTATCCTGCCTCAATGATATTGTATTTTGTAGAAACTTCTAGAGGATTCTAGCATATTTCTGAATCTGTATCCTCGGTATGAGGATAGCTTATGCTTTTTTGTTTGTTTTTTCTTATCGGATTTTTTTAAGTGAACATTTTAATGGAAAACTGGGAAAGGTATTCACTGGCCCTGTTATAGTCCTAGAAACATCTATGATTTTTTTTTTTAACTCCACTTCCCTAATGCCCACTAACACATAGTTAAATAACTTCTTTGCAAATTGAGGAAAGGAACAAAACACCAGAAAATCTTTGAAGACTAAAGATAATGTGGAAGACCTCAAATTTATTAAGTATAATTCTCTTTTTCTGCTGGTAGACCAGGGAATATCATTAAATATGAGAGGCAAAAAGGTATTATAAATGGATTTCCAACTATGCTTCAAGGAACATTAAACTTTCTAAAAGGAACCTCAAAAGCCATTTCAGGAAAGGGGTTAGGGGATGCTGATAAGTGGGGATCCAAGCTCTCTGTTATCCCTTCCCCTCCCCCCTACAACAGAGTAGCTGGTTTGAATAATAGGATTCTGAGTAATTTTTGGTTGTAGAAGGATTCTTTGGCTTTAAAAGCTGTGAGAGAAAAAAAATCAGACAACATGTATCTGTTGCCATCTTCCCTAATTGTGTAGCCATACATACATATATACATATATATATATATATATTTTGTAAGCTATGACTCTGGGAGAGAAAAAAGACTGCAAATGTGCTCTAAAATAAGTTTATCTCTAAGGAACATGAAAATATATGTAAAAGTTTGAATTGACTCTTTTTATCCAGACAAATCGGGTTTTGTACTGTTAATGCTACCTACTTTACCTAGAGTGATGTTCTTTTCCAGCGACTGGGCTTTCCTGATGGTGTGTCCAAAATAAGTGAGCTGAAATCTCACCATACCTGCTTCTAAGGAGCATTCTGGTTGTATTTCTTCTAAGACTGATTAATTCATTCTTCTGACAGTCCATGATATAGACAATATTCTTTGCCAGCACCACAATTTTAATGTGTCAGTTCTTCATCTTCCTTTTTTATTGACCAGCTTTTGCATGCCTATGAGGTGATTGAAAAGACCATGGCTTTGGTCAGGCACATCTTAATCATCAAAGTGGCATCTTTGCTTTTTAAAACCTTAAAGAGCTCTTTTGCAGCAGATTTACTCAGTGCAATACGTCATTGGCTTTCTTGACTACTGCTTCCATGGGCATTGATTATTGAGCCAAGTAGAATGAAATCATTGCTAACTTCAGTTTCTTCTTCATTTATCATGATGTTGTTTATTAGGCCCAGTTGTGAGAATTTTCGTTTTCTTCACGTTCAGGGGAAATCCATACGGAATGCTGAAGTCTTTGACTTTCATCAGTAAGTGCTTCAAATCTTCATTTTTGTCAAGCAAAGTTGTTTCATCTGCATATTGCATGTTGTTAATGAGTCTTTCTCCAATCCCGATGCCACATTCTTCATCATATAGTCCAGCTTCTTGGATTATTTGTTCAACATACAAATTGATTAAATAAGGTGAAAGGATACAACCCTGCCACATGTCTTTTTCAATTTTGAATCACTCAGTAGCCCCTTGTTTTATTCAAATGACTGCCTCTTGATTCATGTGCAGTACAGGTTTTGCATGCATACAATTAAGTGTTCTGGAATTCCCATTATTTGTAATGTTATCCATATTTTTTTATGATCCATATCATTGAATGCCTTTGCATACTTGATAAAACATAGGCACGTATTTTTCTCGTGTTCTCTGCTTTTGGCCAAGATCCATCTGACAACTGCAGTGATAACCCTTGTTCCACATCATCTTCTGAATCCAGCTTGAACTTTTAGCAGTTCTCTGTGGACGTATAGCCGCAGTTGTTTTTGAATTATCTTCAGCAAAATTTTGTTAGCATATGATGTTAATGATATTTTTTGGTTAATTTTCACTTTCTATTGATTGCCATTCTTCAGAATGGGTACAAATATGAATTCCTTCCAGTTGGTTGGCCGGGTAACTGTCTTTTAAATTTCCTGACGTAGAAGAGTAAGCGCTTCCAGTGTTGCATCCTTTTTTGGTATTTCCTCAGTTGGTATGTTGTCAGTTCCTGGAGCATTGTTTACATGGTGCCTTCAGTGCATTTTGAACTTCTGCATTCAGTACCAGCGGTTCTTGGTCATATGCTATGTCCTGAAGTGGTTGAATGTTGATGAATTCTTTTTGGTACAGTGACTCTGAGTATTTCTTCCATCTTCTTTTCATGCTTCCTGCATCATTCGATTTTTTTGTTCATAAAATCCTTCAAGAATGTAACTCAAGGCTTTAATTTTCCCTTCAGTTCTTTCAGCTTGAGAAATACAGATCATGTTCTTCCCTTTTGGTTTGCTAACTGCAGGTCTTTGCACATTTCATCATAATATTTTACCTTGTCTTCTTGAGCTACCCTTTGAAATCTTTTGTTCAGCTCTTTTACTTCATCATGTCTTCTATTCACTTTAGTTACGCTGTGATTAAGAGCAAGTTTTAGAGTTTCATATCTGCTTGTTAATTCAGAAGTGATAAAATACATGTTTCTAAGATATGCATTTCTTTTACAATCTTATTCATTCAGGAATATTTATGAGATACCTACTATTTCTGGAAACTAAGTGAAATAAGGTATAGATCTCGTCCTCAAGAACAGGGGAGAGTGCCAAGTAAATGGGATACACGTGTCATATGATATGCGTGTTATGGTAAATGTACACATAGGAAGGTAGATGGGATTGGAATCAATGTCAGACCTCAGAGATAGGGGAGGAGATGATGCTTACATGTACCTTAACGTGTTAATAGAAGTTAGATGGAGGAAGACAGTAGTGAAGGACATTTCATTAGAAGGAATAGCGGTTGAGATATGGAGTTGTAAAACATCATGATTTTTCAAGAAATGCCAGTAGTTCATCATTACAATTATTATACCTAACATGTGTAGATGTGTTAGAGGAAGAGGCTGGAATGGTGATTTTCTAACTTTAGTGTGCATCGAAACCACCTGAGGGGTTTGTTAAAATACAATTTGCTGGGTCTCAGTCCCAGAGTGATGCGATAAATCTGGAGTGGTTCCCAATAATTTACATTTCTAATAAGTTCCTAGGTAATGCTTATGGTGCTGAACTAGGACCATACTGTGAGGACTATTGGATAAGACTGATAAGCAGAAGCCAATTTCTATCAGTTTGTGCTTAACTACTAATTGAAAGGTTGGCAGTTCAAAACCACCCAGTGGCACTACAGAAGAAAGGCCTGCAGATCTGCTTTCATTAAGATTACAACCAAGAAAACCCTATGGAGCTCAGTTCTGTTCTGTAACACATGGGGTCACCATAAGTTGGAATTGACCCAACAGCAACAGGTTTGGTTTTTTTTTTTAAGTATGATAAAAATTTAGCCATCAGGAAAAATCATTTTAAAAAAGGGTATGGAAATTTCGTATTTAAGACAAACAGAAGTACATGCTATAACTCATAACCAAGTTAACATTTAGGAAATATATTTATATTGATATCTTAAAGTTTTTTATTTTAGCATTTTTGTATTTTAAAGTTTTCAATAAGATAAAAATTCATTATGTAATAAGATATAATACTTAAACATTGCAAAATATTTAAATTATATGCAATTTATTTTTTCAATCCCAGTTTTCAAAGGCACCTACTATAAACAGCTTCTTATGTCTTCTTTAAGATAATTTGTATTCATATACAAATATAAGTGCTAATTAGTCTTTATGCATATACACTTTAAAATAAATGGAATCATATTCTCCTGTTCTACAGTCTACTTTTCTTCATTTATTATACCCTGAACGGAGTTCCTGGGTAGCACAAATGGTAAAGCACTACTAACTGAAAGGTTGGTGGTTTGAACCCACCCAGAGGTGCCTCAGAAGACAGGCCTGTTGATCTGCTTCCAAAAAGTCACAGCCTAGAAAACCCTATGGAACAGTTCTCCTCTGCATACATGGGGTTACTGTGAGTTGGAATCAACTCGATGACAACCAACTACAGCAACAATAGCTTGAACAACATTGCATATCTGTACATATATATCTATGTCATTCTTTTTACAGTTGTTTAGTACTTTATGATGAATGTGTTACAATTTAATGATGTATTTCCCTAGTGACTGTTTTCGTTTGCCAGAATTATAAGCAATATTTCCCTGTGCTTGTACCTTTGCATGCGTGTACAAATGTCTATAAGAAAAAAATCCTTACAGTGGAAGTACTTGGCTCATGGCTTTTATAAATGATGTCACCACTACTGCTGTCATCTAATCTTAAAAGTATACTTATTAGAAATTAGGGGAATTATCTAATATGGAAGTTCCATTTCCTATTCTTCGTAGAGACTTATATACTTATTTCAAATATTACTCTTGATTTTCCCATTATAAAGACCACTTTAGTTGGTACAACCCTATTAGTTTATTAGTTGGCATTCTCAGAGTCCTTTCACCTACAGCCATAGTTTGTATTTAAAAATAGGTTTCCTGCTACTGATATTTTGTGGACCATGCACTATTGATATAGCTCTTGTCTAGGTATCAAAGTAAATCAGTCAATAGGATTTAAAAGATGGTTCATTTTGGAGAATAAAATAGCCTCCCAGGATTAGATTCCAATTTTAATTCAATTACATGTTGGAAAAGAAAAGATTTGGTTCAGTTTAATTTCTGTTGTGAAATTGGAAGAGTTGTCACCTGATCTTAAACATTGCACATTCATTTGACGTTGCTGTATCCTTTTGGATAAGAAACGAGAAATAGCAAAAGACCAATCAGTTGTTCTTTAAGGAGTATATTATTTCTTTTAGGCAAAAACATAGCCCACTTTATAAGTAGAATGTGAAAAAAAAAAAATCATGCTGTATCTATAGGGCATCTAGAGGAATTTATGGAGAAGCTGATGGGCTCCTAACCCACATTGATTTAATTTGGGACTTTTTTGCTGAGCACACTATTTCTGCACCATATTTTGAAACACAAACTTCTGGATGAAATAGACTGATTAAAGGCTTTATAAAATTGATGCATGTTTGTTTAGGGCCAGGAAGTTAAAAAAAAAAAAAAAAAAAGATTATTTGGGTAAAAGGACCAATTCTAATATTTTGTGCATTGGAATGAGAAAAGACATTGTGTATCACACAAGAGCCTAGCTATTAAACATTGCTAGTAGTTTTCATTTCTTCTATATCCTCCGTCATCTTCTCCACAGATGAATAAACCTGTATGTATCTCTAGAAGACAAGGAACAGCTCTTGAGTTTTGGTACACCCCACTACTTAAGTTGTTAAAAAGGCACTTGAAATAGCCAGATGTTTCAGTTGTTGCTGAGTCACTCTTTTGCTAGTGAAAATGATGTATTGTAATGTATGTTCTCAAAAACATTATGGAAGGGACACATGAAGATAAACTGGAATAATGATGAATTTCAAGACTTTGAATGATAGTTGTGGTTCTCTGAATTCCAAAGAACAAGTATTAGAACAAGGGCAAGACAAGGGAGGACATGTGCATGCAGTGAAATGTGGAAGTTCACCCTAGAAATAAAAGTGAAGGAGTATACGTGTAAGCAGTAGGGGGAGCCTCCAAGTTGATGTGTTAAAGGCAAATCAGCGACAGCAGGCTTCATAACAAGACACTGGTCATGGTACCAACTGGATCATCTACTGGGCACTAAACTTTTGGAAAATCATTTTGTACCTCTGATCTTTTATGGACTCATTTACAAAATATAGTTAAAAATACCACTTCCTCTTAGTTCATGAAGTTGTAAGAACCAAGTAGTTGAATCTTTAGAAAGAATATTCAAAGCTCAAGAGTATCATTTATTTTTTTACACACCTTTTGTAAATAAAACCCATCATAAGACTTGTGGCATGTCTGTGGATTGCTGAGAAACCAAGTTAGCTGGTACCACTAGCTGACTTTAGATTTAGCTATAAATATTATCACCGCTTTTGTTGAGGGGAATAAACTTTATGTCTGTCTGGACTTCAGGAAGCAGTCTTCCAAATAGTTCCTTTCTCAAATTCAAGGAAAGCCTTCCTGTTTGCCTAAGAATCATTGATATTCCATTGTCACACACAAATTCTAAAACACTACCTTTCATTTTTTAAAACTAAAGAATAATATATATCTTGCATGGGCATATTTCCATCACCCGTCTGCAAGTTTGCCCTTTTGCTTACTGGGGACAAGCCATTGGGAAAGATTAAACTCTAGAGAAGGACGTCATGTTTAGTAAAGTAGAAGGTCATTGAAAATGAGGGAGACCCTTAGTGAGGATGGGCTGACAAAATAGCCTCAACAATAGGCTCAAACACGTCAAAGATCACGGAGATGGTGCAGCACTGGGCAGCATTGCTTTCTGTTAGACGTTATGGGTGGTAGCTGATTTGATGGCAGCTAAAAACAGCAGCATGGGTTTATCTGCATAAATGTGTATAAAATATACTATGATAGTTTAATATGTGTAGAGAAATGAATGTAAAATAGATTAATAAATATTTAACTATCACACAGAGGGTTCTGGGATTATTTGATGGTCTTTCATTAAAAGGGGTTCTGGACATGGGTTGATTTTTCTGGAGGAAAATTGGCCAATCCAGTTAAGGCCCTGTGAAAAATTTGTAGAATTGTTGGTGAGCATTTAGAATTTGGACTTGTTAAGATTCCTTTTGTTATGGCCCCTGTGCTGGCCTCCGTAAACCCTGATGATAATTAAGCATAAACTGTGAGGTCAGAGCCAATTGTGAGGGATGCCTCAGGCTTTCCTCTGAGGCTGTGGCTGAATTCAGGGCAATTTCCTCTGCCAGAGGAAACTGACAGAAATGCATTCGTTTTTTTCCCACAAAATAAAATAAAATAAAAAGAGTTTTCTACACTCAGATATGTACCCTAGTGGTGCAGTGGTTAAGAGGTATGGCTGTTAATCAAAAGGCTGGGGTTCACATCCACCAGCCAGTTGCTTCTTGGAAATCCTATGCGGCAGTTCTACTCTGTCCTATAGAATCACTATGAGTTGGAATTGACTCAAAGGCAACGGGTTTGGTTTTTTTTTTTGAGATAGAATGAAGCCGCCATTCTTCAATTACCCAGTTTAAAAAAAAAAAAAAAAAATCTGTAAAGGCTCCCAGGGCTCCTGGTGGGACCAGAGCTGGTGTGAGCCTCTCTTTGCTGCTATTATCTCAGATGCAGAAGACTCGCTTAGCTCTTCATTCCTAGCACAAGTTAAACCTTTCTTTCTAGCCTTATCAGTTTCTCAGATTTTATCCCTGATTTTTCAGTTCCTTTACTAGTCTTCATTCTTGTCCCCACTCTCACTTTTCTCGCTGACTTGGCAACTAGATCACAGATTTTTCCTTAAATTTCATATGATATTATGAAATTGTGCACAGGAAAACAAAATGAGGTCAATTAATATGTATTAATTGGACCTTAACTATTGGTCAACTCAAGAGTTGTTAATAAGGAATAGGGAACATTCAGAACTGGGATTTTTTTTTAAGGGCTAATTGGTCCTGCCTCCATTTTCCAATGATTTAGGTAAGAGAGAAGATGATACTGTACAGAAGAAACAAAGTAGGTAGGAGTTTAAAAGTAAAGAGTTATTTAAGGGATAACTTCCAGCCCAGAGTATGGAATTATAATTAAAATCAAGTAAATATACTAGAAAAAGAATTAATTTTGCATGCTGATATAATAATGTTATGAACTATTAAAAAATAGCAATATGAAAACTGAAAGAAGATTAAGGAGAAAAAATAGCACAATCATGTAATGCTTTTTTCAAGTCAAGGAAACTTATGAAAGGAATGATGTGTGTTGCCTGAGAAAATCGCTTGATGTCCATAAAAAAGCAGGTGTAATTCAAACTGTCGATAATTCAAATGACAAATACACAGTTTCAGACAATGCATATCAGGAAAACATAAGTTTAATAGTTGGTTAGAATCAGAGATTCTTAGGTGATTGTTTTTAAGGCCAGTATCTAGAAAAAATGAGAAATAGTTGATTATCTGTGGAAAGCTGAGGTTCAGCCCACAAATTGTTATCCAAAATTGTTAGAGAAAGAACTTCTATTAGCTGTAAGTTATCTGTGGAGATGATTAATGGCTAGTGAAGAAGAATGTGTGTGTATGTGTTTATGAGAGAGAAAAGCGGGGAGGGGGGATTTAAAGAAGGGGGATAGCAGGTTTCATTATTTTTTACTCCTTTCATTTTTTTTTTCAGTCCTTTTCTGCGTTTGAATCATGGATTCTTCATTTAGTCACATATACCTTAGTCCAGTTGCATTCAGCAAATATTAACTTACTTGAATTTTTGTTTAGGGTACATCTGGGCTACTGCTGCCATCTAACGCCAATCTTGTCCCAGGCACCTATGCTACAATTGCTACCATCATTAGCCATGATATTCCTACCCCTTTTTAGAAAACACTTTTAAAATATCCACCTCAAGCAAGTATTTATGGGGCTTAAGTTTTATTTCTGTTTATTTTATGCCAAAACAGATGGCACAATGAGTAAAATAAGTTTTTTCCAAGTACAGATATTCACAACTATTTATTCATCAATGTGTTGTTTATTTTAAAAACTATCTAAGTACCCATTTATGCCAATAACTATACTAGGAACTGAGACTACAATGATCAGCTTCTTGTTATATCTTAGACTCTCATGGAAAAGACAGATATTGACAAAAATCATTAGAAAGGTTACTTGAAGTCAACAATATTATAGGTGATTCCAAATTATTTTTTTACAAGAATGGAGAATTTGGAGCAAAAATTATGTTTGCAATGTAGAAATATCTCCACAACCATCAAAAATGGGAAACAACAATAAGCTACAGGATACCAGTACATCACTAGGAAAGGCTATGAAAGTATCGTTCCATTCCTTGGTTCAACATGAATCAGAGAAAAATCCAGGACTGTAACCATCAATTAATAAGGTCAGGGCAAACAAATAATGATTAAAGTAGAATGTATATGGAAACTTCCTTAGGAATCTGTGTGATTCATATCTTTGGCATTAGTGGTTGGTACGTAAATCTGAATAATAGTCATATTAACTGGTCTTCCTTTTAGGCATGTGGATATTATCCTATCACTGACAGTGTTGTACTTCAGGATAAATCTTGAAATGTTCTTTTTAAGGATGACTGTGATGCCATTCTTCAATTTATCATTCCTGGCATAGTAGACCATGTGACTGTCCAATTCAAAATGGCCAAAACCAGTCCATTACAGCTCACTAATGCCTAGGATATCAATATTTATGCATTCCTTTTCACCAAATGCCGATGCCAAAGTTTAAGAAATTAAAGATTTTTACCAACTTATGTAGTGGTTAAGTACTATGGCTGCTTACCAAAGGTTTAGCAGTTCGAATCCACCAGGCACTCCTTGGAAACTCTATGGAGCAATTCTGCTCTGTCCTGTAGGGTCACTATGAATCAGAATCGACTCGAAGGCAATGGGTTTGGTTTTGATTTTTAATGTCTGAAATTGGCCAAACATGCAATCAAGATGCATTGATGATTGTTGGTGATTCGAATGCAAAAGTTGGAAACAAAGAAGGATAGGTAGTTGGAAAATATGGTCTTGGTGATAAAAGTGACACTGGAGATTGCGTGATAGAATTTGGTAAGAAAAATGACTTCTTCATAGCAAATACCTTTTTTCAGCAACATAAACAGCGACTGTATACTTGGACCTTACCGGATGGAATACACAGGATTCACATTGACTACATCTGTGGAAAGAGATGATGGAAAAGCTGAATATCATCAGTCAGACCAAGACCAGTAGCAGACTGCAGAACAGACCATCGATTGCTGATATGCAAGTTCAAGGTGAAGCTGTAGTAAATTAAAACAAGTCCAGGAGAACCAAAGTATGACCTTGAGTATATCCCACCTGAATTTAGAGACCATCTCAGGAACAGATTTGGCCCATTGAGCACTAATGACTGAAGATCAGACAAGTTGTGGAATGACATCAAGGACATCATATACGAAGAAAGCAAAAGGTCATTAAAAAGACATGAAATAAAGAAAAGACCAAAATAGATGTCAGAAAAGACTCTGAAATGTGCTCATGAACATAGAGTAGCTAAAGCAAGAGGAAGAAATGTTCACCAAGTAAAATAGCTGAGCAGAAGATTCTAAAGGGCAGCTCAAGATGACAAAGTAAAGTATTATAATGAAATGTTCAAAGACCTGGACATGGAAAATCAAAAGGAATGAACACACTTGGCATTTGTCAGCTGAAAGAACTGAAGGAAAAAATATAAGCCTGACGGCACTGGGTACTGGGTTATGGGCAAAATACTGAACAACGCAAGAAGCATCAAAAAAAGAAGGAATACAGAGAGTCACTGTACCAAAAACAATTGGTCAGTGTTCAACCGTTTCAGGAGGTAGCATATGATCAAGAACCGATGATATTGAAGGAAGAAGCCCAAGCTACCTGAAGGCTTTGACTAAAAATAAGGCCCCAGGAATTGATGTAATACCAAATTGAGATGTTTCAAAAAATGGATGCAACACTGGAAGTGCCCACTCACCACAAAATTTGGCCAATTGGCTGGAAGAGATCCATATTTGTGCCTATTCTAAAGAAAGGTGATCCAGAATGCGGAAATCATTGAACAATATCATTATCACATGCAAGTAAAATTTTGCTGAAGATGATTCAAAAATGGTTCCAGCAGCTCTTTGACAGGGAACTGCCAGAAATTCAAGATTCAGAAGACTTCGTGGAACGAGGGGTATCACTGCTAATGTTGGATGGATCTTGGCTGAAAGCAGATAATGCCAGAAAGATGTTTGCCAGAAATAGTTGTATTGACTGTGCAAAGGTATTCTACTGTGTGGATGATAAGAAATTACGGATAACATTGAGAGGAATAGGAATTTCAGAACAGTTAATTGTGCTTATGATGAAAGTACACCTAGATCAAGAGGCAGTAGTTTGAAAAGAACAAGGGGATACTGCTAGGTTTAATATCAGGAAAGGCGTGCGTCAGGGTTGTATTCTTTCACCATACTTATTCAATCTGTATGCTGAGCAAATATTCTGAAAATCTGGCCTGTATGAAGAACATTGCATTATGGTTGGAGGATGATTCTTAAACAAATTGTGATATGCAGATGACACGTCCTTGCTTGCTGAAAGTGAAGAGGACCTGAGGCACTT
Organism: Loxodonta africana; assembly: GCF_030014295.1. Lineage (NCBI taxonomy): Eukaryota > Metazoa > Chordata > Mammalia > Proboscidea > Elephantidae > Loxodonta > Loxodonta africana. Next base: position 77,434,654 of record NC_087345.1, on the reverse strand, counting down.
ACTGATGAAGATCAAAGACTATAGCCTTCAGTATGAATTACACCTCAACATAAAACAAAAATCCTCATAACTAGACCATTAATCAACATCATGATAATCGGAGAAAGCACTGAAGTTGTCAACGATTTCGTTTTACTTGGATCTACAATCAACGGGTTCCATTGGGCAAATCTGCTGCAAAAGACCTCTTTACAGTGTTGAAAAGTAAAGATGTCACTTTGGGAACTAAGTTTGCCTGACCCAAGCCATGATGTTTTCAGTTCCCTCATAAGCTTGCAAAAGTGGAACAGTGAATACGGAACACTGAAGCAGAATCAATGCCTTTGAATTATGGTGTTGGTGGGGAATATTGAATATACCATAGATTGCCAGAAGAACAAACAGTATCTGTTTTGGAAGTTCAACCAGAGTACTCCTTAGAAGCAAGGATAGAGACACTTCGTCTTTGGACATATTATAGGAGGGGCCAGTCCCTGGAGAAAGACAGCATTTTTGATAAAGTAGAGGGTCAGCTAAAAAGAGGAAGACCTTCAACGAGATGGACTTACACAATAGCTTCAACAATGGGCTCAAAAACAGCAATGATTGTGAGGATGGCACAGAACCGGGTCACTACGTGTCAGAATGGACTCAACAGCACCTTTCGGGAATATGATTCATATAATTTAAAGTATTTTAACCTTCAGTCCCTTCATCTCCTCATTGCATATTATACTGATTTCCCTCCATGAATTACTGTAAATATGTTAAGTTTTAAGTATATCTGCCAAAAAATAAAAAAGTAGGTATAGTAATGGTTTTCTACATTGTTACTTTCATTGTACTTCTCATCATTTTAGTATTTGTCCCTGTAAAACAGTGCTCTTTTTTAAGGTTTATTGTTATAATTATTCCAATATGAATTTCTGAAAGTCAGGTCCATGGACATATTAGAAAACTTTAGTGTAGAGAATATTTTCATTTAAAATCTAAGAAGTACACAGAGGTCACTGAGAATATCTTAGAAACAATTTGACATTAAACACAAATTAAACCTTTGTCTCTGTTTTCATAGATATTTGCGTAATTTTTCTGTAAGTTTTCTCAAGACATGTGGCAAAATTAGTTTTGTTTACTTATTTCAAACATCATTTTCAGAAAAATAGTTCTTTTTCATCTACATTTCTATTGAAAAATATCCACAAATGGAATGAGAACAGTGAAATGAAAATACTGAGAAGCAGTGGCATATACCAGCTCAAAACTCGACAAGTAGCATCATGCTACAGGAACAGTGATGTGAAGGAACTAATATATTTTTAATTTTATTCATTTAATTTCAAATACAGTAAACTGTACTTGATAATTTTCTTTCGCAGAAAGCGGTTTCTCTATATTCTTAAAGTTAATTCAGTGTCCCTTAAATGAGTCAGTGTCCCTTATTGTATACAAAAAGTAAGCTTCCTGTCCTCACTCCCTCAACAAACACACCATCCATTTGATTGGAAGAATTTCAGAGCTACATAAAATGTATAAAAATATATCATTTACAAGATAAATAGGTAGGGCCACTTTTGAAAATGCATTAAAATTAATTCCATAGACCTATACAATTCCTTATCCTATAAGTTTAAAAAAAGATCCAAACTGAAAAACTTTTAATGTATTTTCAGTTATTAAATGTGGAAAAATTATAAAATATACCTATTACCACCTTATAAGTCATTACATTTAATACATGGTCCCTTTTTAGCTTTTTTTATATAAAATCTAAAAGTGAGTATTTTAAAATAAGGAAGAATTATAACTGATGTCTTCCTCATGCTTAGAAATAAGATTGAGATAGCTGTTTTGGTTGGTACTATGGCTCAGATCTAAATTATTAACTTCCCTTCATTTTTCTTTCCATAAACAAATTAAATGCTTTCTATCTTTAGCCCATAACAATCAAAACTGTATACCTCATATCTTTTTTTTTTTTGGTAAATTGATAACTTTACAAGTACAAGATTGTTACAAAAATACAAAAAAACATATTGTAGTTATAACTGGAAACTACTTTTTTTTATCAAGAGTGACATACAGTATGGAAATATAGTTTAACTGTTGTTTCTTCTCCTTTTTTTTTTTTTAATAGGTTACTGAATTTAAGATAAAAAAACAAAGGAGCAGAAATGCCACCAGCAGCAGGAGGGGCCCAACTTGACTATACACCTCCTGATGGAGGATGGGGCTGGGTGGTTGTCGGAGCATCTTTTATCTCCATTGGATTTTCCTATGCATTCCCCAAAGCTGTCACAGTATTCTTCAAAGAAATTCAGGAAATATTCAACACTTCCTACAGCGAAATAGCATGGATATCGTCCATCATGCTGGCTGTTATGTATGCAGGAGGTAAGTTTCTTTGAAATAAATAGAATCCTGGATCAAGAAACAATTCCTTTATGCTGTAGTGTTTTATATGCAATGTCCTGGGATATTAAAGCTGTATTTTCATCTTATAGCAACTTAAAACCAATTGAAAGTATAGTTGGAACAGAATTTTTAGTTATGTTAGTAATTCAGCATCTTGAACTATTGGTACTAACTCCAACCAAACTATTTATTTGAACGAGTATTTATTTGCACACATCAAGATTTACTCAGCTGTGGAAGATAAGAGGAGGTACCTTTTCATTTAGTGTGGCAGAGTCTACGTGATGCTAGTAGTATCATTTCCTACTCTTGCTACAGCTGTTAGAAATGCTTTCTTCTGAATGAGAAAGAAACTTAAGTGGCTGACACTTTAAAAGCCTAGAAAACACTGTACCCTAAGCTGCACAATTGGAGTGTTATCATGCAAATTTTGGTCCATTCAGGTTTGGGTGATAAAATCAATTATCTCTGTAGGAGACAAGTTAATTATGACAACGTTTTACTTAAATGGTAGCTGGACTACTATCTTGTTACATTCCATGTTCTGATGAGTGTATATGATTCATGAGGGATAATGAGGAAATCAAAGTACCATCTCAACTCTGAATTAAAAAAATAAATTCTAATTGTTAGTGCATTCCTATGTCATCTATCTTCTTTAAATTAATCTGAACAGTGAACCCGACTGACCTGTAGATTTCTTTTTTAAAATTAGTAAGCATGGTATGCTAATTTTTTTTTACATGTTGCTGTACGAAAAAGTTAGCATAGCACCCTTCGGAAAATACCTCTCTAGGGGGAGAGAGCAGTTGGCAGACAAATTTAGAAGGCACTCGTTATTTGTGTAAAATACGGTGCTTAAAATATATGGGTGTTTGGTTTTTATTTTTCAAGCGAATATTTGACTTTAAGAGGCATGTACAGGCTCTGAAAAGAAGAACTTAAAAGAAATTATACAAATACTCTAATGCAGTTTTTTGATTTTACAGATGAGGATAATATGACTCATAGTGTCAGAGATACAACATTACTGATATTTGATATTATTTACACTTGGCTCTCATGGAATGGTGTTTAAGAGCTATGGCTGCTAATGAAAAGGTCAGCAGTTCGAATCCACCAGGTGCTCCTTTGAAACCCTATGGGGCAGTTCTACTCTGACCTATAGGCTTGCCATGAGTTGAAGTTAACTCCATGGCAATGGGTTCCCCCACCCCCCCCCCAGTGCTTCTCTAAATGCTTATTATGTGTAATATGATTTAATTATTTTAACAACCTGTGAAACAAGTATCATCACTCCATTTCACAGCCAAGGAAATAGATAAAATAGCTTTCCAAGTCAAACAGCTTATTTATGGCAGAAAGAAATTGAGACTCTTAAGCATTTAATTGCTATGTTCTTCTACCTTCTTCAGAACTCCCTCTTTATACCTAGACAGTGACAGAGCCAGACAGATCTAGGCCAGGCCTTCTAAAGATCTGATTCATTGTTCTTTCCACTGCTGTTTAGTAACTTGTCTGCTATCCCTACTACGGTCATTTGTTTTTGACATAATAATTATTCTTTAGGGTATCTTCTCTTTATTGTCCTACCAAGATAAAAATTTAATCGTGCAATAACCTAGTTTGCTTTATGTATATGTCTATACATGTGTTAGTGTGTCTTTTTCACTTTGTGTGTTAGTTATTTTCCATTAGTCCAGCATGTATCTCTCTTACTCTTTTAGTGAGGTTAAACAGATGCATTTTTCCTTCCATTACCAAAAAGTATCTTTAAAATGTTATTTAGTCATGCCAGTGAAAAATTTCACTTTTAAAACACTTTCTGAGATTCTCCTTTGGACAGTTTCGTTAAGGATTGTAGCTTTGTTATTTATGATGACAATAGAAACAGTATATATTGTGCATCGGGTCTTGCTCCTCTATTTCATGGGTCAGGTGTTCTTTAATAATGCTTTGCTAAAGCAACACACAAAGTCATCCTGGCCTGAGTGCCAAAGTGTGCTAATGTTAAAAGATGTAGTTTTTTTTTTTTTTCTCCCTCTTAAACACAGCTGAAGCAGGCTCCTCTAATGAATCCATATAGGTCCACTGATTTTGGAATTCAGTTTCTATATATTTATAATTTTTCTGTTGAACAGAGAGCTGACTAACTCATAAGGAAGACAGAAACCTGTATAATTTTTTTTTTTTTTTTTTTTAGGGAAGTCAAGTCTTAATTGACTTTATTAGTTTTAAGCAATCAGTGTCAAAGTCTCAGTGGCTTAGGGCAATACAAGTTTATTTCTTGCTTAAACAATATTTTATTCTGGTAGCTATGCCATAACCTAAGGCTTTGTAGTGTTTCTTGAGTCTCTTCCATCTGGCTAGACAAAAAGTAAAGCTAAAGTGGGAGAAAGATCATATGGGATATTAGGAGACAGGCCTGGAAGGAACATGCATCATTTCTAGATATGTTTCACTGGTCAGTCCTCTCATACTGCCCAACCTAGATGCAAGGGTAGGGGATGCTGAGAAATGCTGGCTTCATAGCAGAGGAAAGGGAACTGGATAACACTCAGCCGGTCCTAGACAGAACTCGATATTCCAACAGTCATTCCGCAGCCAACAAAAGCAGGATGTGTTTATAGACTCACCATGATCATGTGACAGCCTTCTACTCCCTGGCTGTATCTCAGAAAAGGATTAGAATGAATAATGCCGTAATTAATTTTCTGAAACCATTGACTCCCAGTATCAGATTATAATAAATACTTATAATATATATTTAAGGAGCCTTGGTGGCAAAATGGAAACCCTGGTGGCATAGTGGTTAAGTGCTACAGCTGCTAACTGAAGGGTCAGCAGTTCAAATCCACCAGGCGCTTCTTGGAAACTCTATGGGGCAGTTCTACTCTGTGCTATAGGGTCGCTATGAGTCGGAATCGACTTGACGGCACTGGGTTTGTTTTGTTTTTGGTTTTGGTGGCAAAATGGTTAAGTGCTCAGCTGCTAACCTAAAGATTGGCAGTTCAAATCCACCATCCACTCTGCAACAGAAAAGATCTGGCGATACGCTCGCATAAAGATTATAGCCCAGGGAACCCTTTGGGGCCATTCTAATCATATTATTCTTACTCTTCTTTGCCTATTTTTAATTTACAAGGTATAAACGTGAAAAAGCAGAAGAGAACTGTTGAAGTCCATCAAGAATATGGTAGCTTGTTATATTAGTTATTTATTTGGGGGAAAAAAACTGCCTTAAAATGTTTAGGGTAAAAGATGAATAAAATATGTGTAAACTAAAGGCTAACATGAATTTTTGTATTTGGTCTCAGTAAAGCAATACTAGACACATGAAAACACATAGTATATAAAGTAATTGAGGATAATAATATCTAGTGGTTAAGTGCTACAGGTGCGAACCAAAGGGTTGGCAGTTCAAATCTGCCAGCCTCTCCTTGGAAACTCTATGGGGCAGTTCTACTCTGTCCTATAGGGTCGCTATGAGTCGGGATCGACTCGATGGCACTGGGTTACTGGGGTAGGTGAGATGCAAGTAAGCAGTTGACCTAAAGTTCTTATTCACCAGGATGAGGCATTTCATGTGTCATTTTTGGTCATGGAGAGAAGTCAGAAATTGCTGAAATTCTGCTACCTTTTGGCCTTTTCCTTAAATCTGGAAAAGCAATTTCAAGCCTTTTACCTACTGAATAGAAATCTTACCGCCTCCCATATTCAGTGTTGAATGGAGATCTCATACCCTTACATAGTTTGTTGGAAATAGTACCCTTGTCTTATCCTGATAATTGTTTTTTAGCCTTTTAACAAGAAATAGTTGGGGTGCAGATAATTTTTTAGGAACATGATAACTATTTAGAACAACAATCTTGATAGATGTCCAAGGCACAGATACTGGTCCTGTTATTCGGATTGCAGTATGTTTTTCAAATGTGGTCCATCATATGCTTCTGAATCATGGGTCTGTTGTTAAAAATGCAGAGTCCTGGGCCTTATCCCAAACCCATGCTTATTAAGTGAAATGTGGCACTTGAAGTATATTAACAAGCATCCCTGAAAACCACTTCGCTTTGTGTACATTTTCACTGAAGAAGAAAATCAATAATTGATTTAGAAATATTTAATTTTTTCTCTAATATTTGAAAGATCTATGTTCATAGAGGCCTTTTAAGTTGATGGTTTTAAAATAAGTTCAAAGCTCATAAGTCAAAAGGCATGTAGTTTACTATAAAGCATAATGAATCTCTCTACCAAGTAACTGAAATAAATACTCTGTTCAACATAATGCTAATTGTGTTAGCAGAGAGAACATCTAAGATCTGACACGTTCATTAGGGTTTAGCACTCAACCTATTAATCACCACAGTGGGGTCACTGGGTAAGATGGAGTATGTTCAGAGTCCTGGCCTGTGATGTCAGGGTTGGAGTCTCTTGTAGTAATTAGTTGGCGTCTGGGCCTTAGTAGCAAGGTATTATCTTCCCTTCTGATGTCTGAATTAAAAACGAAACTAATAAAAGATATGCAGCAAGGATGGAAAAGAATGCAAATTATGTTTATCCCTTACTTAATCCTTAGAATAATAGTATTACATTATAGCAGCCCATCTGGCAGGCCATATGGTCTTTGGAAGTTGTGGTGAATTTCAGCAAATAGGTCAAGCAGAGTGGTCGTTCCATTAATAAACTATTACGTGGCAGTGCAAAACATATTCCAGTTTAGATTTTCTACATCGGTTAGATGGATATAGGAATTTATTTTATGAACAGTGATTGCGTAGGATTATCTTTTATTGCACTGTTTGTTACTCTACTGAATGATAATCTGAAAATGGTTAGCTACAAAATCACTGAATACAGAATTTGGTTGCTAGTCTCAGTATGAGTAATTCACAGTTTTTTTTTTTTTTGTAATATCTCTTCCTACTTGGAAGAATCAGCCATTCTGGAGAGTAGAGTTGGCTTTATCTCCATGGTAACTTATTCTTCTATTTTATGTGAGCAGTGACTGCCAATTGTGCTAAATTGAAGGTGATGGTTTTATGACGGACACTTTACACAGAGGACCAAGCATTAGGCCACTGATCTTATCTTACTGGGTGCCAAGGAGCTAAAGGGTTTAGTCATAGGAGATCGGTGGCTGTAATACACAACATAATGTACGATGGGTATCTCTCTATTCTTTTTTAAGTTTAAATGATTTCACCGTTTTATTCTGCTTTGTGCTTTAAATGTTTTTCAGAATGAGGGGGATATTTACAATAATCTGTGTAGTACTGTATTTTAGCAGCAATTAAAAAAGAAGCAGCAGCTCATTCCATTCCTGCGTTTCAGATACCTGGGCTTTCATCTTAACTTTAGAAAAATCATAAAGTACCAGGTACACTTGGACAGGCTGTGAAAGCAGGCTGTACATGTTTTATACTTTTGTCATGTTAGAATTTTTTCTTCCCTTTTTATGAACATAGATATTGTTAACGTTTTCCTAGGAAAATAAAGTTCATTGTGGCAGAAACTGTTATGCTCTCCATACATCCATGTGCTCCTCTATGTTTCCCAGCTTTCCTACAGTTAGGCTGAGGCCAGTTGACTAGTTCTGGCCAAGGAAATAAATATGAACGGAATGCCATGTAGAGCCTCCTGACCAAGATAGCGTATATCTTCCATTTCCCTCTTTCCTGTTATGACAACGTTGTTGCATCAGACATGGGTACAAGGATGTCCTTGGCCCATTTCCAACTTTGAATGTGTAAGAAATAAGTGTTTACTAAGCTTTGGACTCCTGGTGGTACAGCGGTTAAGAGCTCAGCTGCTAACCAAAAGGTCCTCAGCTCGAATCCACTAGTTGTTCCTTGGAAACTCTGTGGGGCAGTTCTACTCTGTCCTATAAGGTCACTAGGAGTTGGAACCCACTGGAAGGCAACAGGTTTTAAGCTGCAATTTGTTATGCAAAAGAACCTAGCCTTTACTACTCAATGCAAACATGAAGGCTTAAATTATTGTGCAATTACAATATAAGTTTGTAAATTATAATTGGGGACTAGAACAGACTGTAGAATGGTCTTTGTTGACTTAGCTTATATTTTGCATGAGAATGTTTGTCTATGTGCTGCTTTGTCAGATCTCTATCAGAGAAGAGGAAGCATCCAGGATGTCAAATGAAAAAAAGAGTTGTAAGCGGATAACCCAAAACCAAAACCAAACCCACTGCCATCGAGTTGATTCCAACTCATAGCGACCCTGTAAACAGATAACTGTACTGCCAATTTTTATGGGAATAAAACTAAGTGGCAGGCACTTCAAAGCAGAAAAGTAGGGATCAGATCATGCCCATGGAGCTTTCAATGATTAAACTTCTCTTTGTCTCTCCCAAAACAGGGATAGAAGGAGGCAGGGATCAAGGGCAGATCTCAAGTCTGCTCAGGCCTTAAACTGTTCTAGGAGATACGTTCCCTACCAAAAAAACAAAGAAACAAACTCATTGCTGTTGAGTCTATTCCGACTCATAGTGACCCTACAGGACAAAACAGAACTGCTCCATAGAGTGTCCAAGGCATGGTTGGTAGATTTGATCTACCCAACTTTTGGTTAGCTCACCACAGCTCTTAACTACTGCGCCACCAGTGCACAGGGCTGATAATCCAGTGCTAGTAATATAGGATTGGTGCTAACTGTTATTTTCAGTAGAAAATTTAGGAAACTTTTTTCAAATCCTTCCTATGTGTGCATTAGACGGTGAATCTTTCACTTAACTGATTTATAAAACTAACCTTTTTTATTATTTAATGAATATCTTCCCTGATTTTGGCTTAAAATTGTCTTGAATATATCATTACATATTTTTTTGCAAGTATGTTTTGGTTGCAAATGATAGAAACCGGTGCAGTGGTTAAGAGCTCGGCTGCTAAGCAAAAGAACAGCAGTTCAAATCCACCATCTGCTCCTTGGAAACCCTATGGGGCAGTTCCACTCTGTCCCGTAGGGTCGCTATGAGTTGGAATCGACTCAATGGCAACGAGTTTGGTTCCTTTGGTTTTAAGGTCTAAAGAGAAATGGTCATGTATATAAGTCAGAGGAGAAGCATAGGTTCCAGAGTCTTCCAGGTCGGCCAGCACCACTGAGTGATTCTATTTGTCATGTTGCTTCTCTCTCTCCCCTCTCCTTTGCTTCTTCCTGAAGTGTAGCTTTGTTTATTTATTTTGGTATTCTCCCCCAGCACAGGGAAGATGGTTACCAGCATCTCAGTGTCATATTTCAATATCAGATTTTACACTAGAGAGACTGCCCTCTCCCACGCCCCCATACCCTAAGTTATAATTTGACAAATTCTAGGGAAGAATGCCAGGGCCTGGTCAGCTTTGGATGTGCCCCAGCGTGTGTAAATGAATGAATGGCTAACACTGGCAGGCAGCCTAAGGAGAACTATATATTTGAGATAGTAAAGTAGTTTTCTAAAAGAAGACTGTTCCCAGAGGAAGGAAGATTTGTGAAGAGATAAAACAATAAATATTCACTACTCTACTTTTTTTAAATAGACTAATATATTGCAGTAAATTCTCATTATTTGCAGTAGTTATGTATTATAAAGTTACCGAGAATACTCAGTTAGTGAATATAGAGCCACTGTTCCTAGAGGAAATACAGGGTTAGGTTCTTGTGAACCTCTGGTAACAATATTTTTGTCAACCAATCAATACATAGCCTTGTTTTATGTGTGTTTTTGCTTAAAGACATTTTATTTAATATGTACTGTTGGTTCATTACCATTGAACTCATGGCCAACACCACTATAATTCATGTTTGAATGAAACTTATCTAAGTATTTTTCTCAGTAAAGCATATCACAACCCATTTGCACCTAGGAACACCAGATAGCACTTCAACACTATGCTTGAGAGACATTTTAAAGGAAAAAATCACCAACAAACAGCCCCAAAATGAGAAAAACATGGCACTAAACCTACTATAAAAGGACACTTGTTTATAGTATGAGAGCTGAAACAAGATGGGAGAATTTTGCCTTGCTCAACTTCAGCTGGGAACATGTACATTGGGTAATTCAAATTTTTCACTGTTCTGCTCATTGTCTGTGAATGACCACAAAAGCACGGCGTATTGATTTTGGGGTCACAAATAAATTTTAGCAAGTGGGCAAATTTTCTGCAGATAATGAGAATTGACTATATTTTCCAAGAATAAAGATGTGATGTGTTGGTTTTTGCTAATCATTCATGGGGAACATTTGCATTTTGATAATTTCTCTGTAGTTAGATAAATGTCAAAATGCATATACTGTATTTAGGAATTCTGTTGCCTAATGGGATATAATACTTAATACCCACCCAGAGAAGTCAATTATATGAGTTGGCCCCTAGGGTGAAACTTAGACATGGAAAGTTCTGGGTTCTCATGAAGGTTTATTAATGGCTTAATATTCAATTGAGAGGCAGAAGAGCATTTCAATTAAAATCATGAGCTCTAGAATAACAGACATGAAATGTGGATTTTGCCACTTGGTTGTTTGGGGTACCTATATGACCTCTGGGCCTTAGTTTCCTCATCTTTAAAATCATAAAAAGTAATATTTACTGCTCAGAATTGTAATTAGGAATGAACTATTACAATATATACACAGTACTAGGTTTGATGGCCAGGTGTTCAGTTCAGGGTTGTTGTTGCCATTGTTCTCAATACTTGTCATTATGGGATGAAACCACTGATTAGCAACAGGAAGATAGTAAATATGATTACAACTATCTGTGCCAGTAAGGTTTGGGAAACAAAGGTAAAGCAAAAGATAAATAGGTTAATAGACAATTCTAAAAGAAATTGAATAACCTCATTCATGTTTGTTATGGTGTTTCCCTTTTCCCATCTACAATTGGGGCAGTAGAGTGGACATTGGTCATTCTTGTGGACTGTTTTATACCTTTGAAAATCTTTCCAAATTCATTCGAAGTGAATACAAGTTGGTACAGGTACTTTGGAAGACAGTCTGACAGTTTCTTACAAAGCTAAACATAGGTTTACCACATGATCCAACAGTCGTGCTTCTAGATATTTACCCAAATGAGTTGAAAATGTATGTCCACACAAAAACCTGTACATGAATGTTTATAGTAGCTTTATTTATAATTGCCCTAAATTTAAAGCAAACAAAATATACTTCAATAGGTGAATGGATTAAAAAAAAAAAAAGGGGGGGTACATCCATACAACAGGAAATTATTCAGTGATAAAAAGAAATAAGCAATCAATTGAGGAAAACACGTGGAAGAAATTAAATGCATACTGCTAAATGAAAGAAGCAAGTCTTAAAAAGCTACATACTGTATGGTTCCAACTATATGACATTCTGGAAAAGGCAAAACTATAGAGATAAAAAAAAATCACTGCTTGCCTGGGAATGGGGCAGGGCAATGAACAGATTGAGTGCAGGGGAATTTTAAGGTGCATACAATTCTGTATGATGTTATAATGATATATATAAATATATATATTATATATGTCTATAATATGCAAAACCAAACCCAGTGCTGTCGAGTCGATTCCGGCCCATAGCGACCCCACAGGACAGAGTAGAAATGCACTATAGAGTTTCCGAGGAGCGCCTGGCAGCTTCAAACTGTTGACCCTTTGGTTAGCAGCCATAGCACTTAACCACTACGCCACCAGGGTTTCCATCTCTCTCTATATATAGTCCATATATATAAAATGGAAACCCTGGTGGCGTAGTGATTAAGTCCTATGGCTGCAAACCAAAAGGGTCAGCAGTTCAAATCCACCAGATGCTCCCTGGAAACTCTATGGGGCAGTTCTGCTCTGTCCTATAGGGTTGCTATGAGTCGGATTTGACTTGATGGCAACAGATTTGGTTGGTTGGCTTGATATATGTAATATAAATGATATTAAGCATTTTTCAAAACCTGTAAGACTGGACAACACAGTGTGAATCCTAATGCAAACTGTGGACTTTAGTTAATGGTGATGTATCAGTATTAGTTCATCTGTTATAACAAATGTATCACAGGGATAGTGATGTTAGTAATAGGAGAAACACCATGCTGAGGGGAGAGGAAATACATGAGAAAGCTCAATACTTTCTGCACAGTTTTTCTGTAAACCTAAAACTGCTATAAAAGCAGTCTATTTAAGAAAAAAAAAATCATAAGTGACTGATAGGAATTGTTTCTTTGAGATGAACTTGGAAGACTAGGATGAAACATTAATCAAGGGAAAGGAAGTCTTTGAGGAAGAGGAAACAGCAAGTGTTAAAGCTCTTAAGTGGGAAGAGTTATGGAGAGTGTCTAGTAGCCTAAAGGACATGAATGTGATGGAAGCACATACACAAGGTGGAGGGAGGTATACTTGATGGCCTAAAACCTACTGGAAAGGTTCATGGTCTCCATATTGTGCGTCCACACAGACCCAAGAGGCTCAGAACATAGGCAGCTAGATACCAAAATCACAACTCTGAGTATTCTCATATTCTTTGATGTATTTTAGGAGCACATTCATAGTCTAGAATATGTTAAAATACCTATGGACTTTCTCTGATAGAATTGCTATATTTCTGATATTATATAAAAAGATTTGAAATTACCCAGCTTTTTTTTAATTAGAGTTGTTTTATCTGTTACTTTTCAAAATTAGATAAGCCTACAAAACCACAAAGCTAATTTACGTTAGCATGTATATAGATAAGCATTGGTTGTCATTCAGAATTTTACTGAAATTCTTCCTAAAGGAATACAAGTTTCTCAAACTATCTTTTAAAGTAATAATAATAATATAATAAAAATAACAACAATGCTTAGAATCTTTCTAGTTGCTAGGAGGGCATTCAGTGTAAAGTTCGATTCCACTGTGGAAGCTTTGATGGATTCTTCAATACCGGTACTGGACTACTGCTCCACAGCCTTGAATTATTCAGACTATGATGTGCTCCGCTTACTCTGGGTGTGTTTGTTGATTATAGAATTCCATCGGTTGATGTTGTTCTTTGGCCTCACATCTCATGCAATCAAGGCTTAGATTAGGGATTCATGTGAGGGACCAAATAGAAGCAACCTACGGATTTTCTCAGCACCCCAGGAAGGAGTGTGCATTCTTAGAAGGGCTAAACGGAATAAAACCAGTCAATAAAGCTCTGATTGCACCAGATTTATCTGTTTTTCTCAGATGATTAGTAAAAAGCATCATTGTTAGAATAACCTATAAATAAGAATATGAGTGAAATCTAGACCGTGAACAACGGGGAACACAAGTAGAAGCATTATGTGTGTGCAGGTGGTTTTAAGTTTCTTTTAATTTTTTGCAAACTTCTGCCAGGTAATTCAAAATCTGTGTCTGTGACTTACATTAATATAGAAGTATAATAGCCATCAATAACCAAAATATTTAAAGTATCCTATTTTTTTTATTAGTCTTATTAGTTAGGAGAAAAAAAATCATACAATAAGCTCAAAGTATTTGGATTTTTATCTCAGCTGGTGTAAGCTACTGTGATATTGCTGGGAAGATGAAATGGTATGTGCTGTGGAAATGAGAGTTGTGAAATGCATGCAGCACAAATAAAAGACCATTTCTTATTTGACTTTTGGGCAAGAACTGAGCTACAGAAACTGTTGTTGAAACAGAGATCTTTCTCAGCGTAGCAGATTTCTATAATCCTCCAAAGAGTGGACGTGGATCTCTAGAGACTGAGAAACTTTTCAAAGCCTCCTTCTATTTTTTGTCGCTTGTTGTCTGGGACAAACTTTTTTTTTTTTTCCCCCTCCATCAGAAATATGCAAAGGGTTGAATTTTAATAACCTCATTTAGAGTGTCCTTGAACACTCAGAGGTTGTCATCAACCTTCCAAATGCCTCTTGGGCATGAGGAATGTTTCACGATTAGCTTAAAATATCTGTAAAATATCTATGTAGAATTAATTTGGCATTTTCAGATAAAGAAAAACAAATTTAATGAGATGACTTAGATAAAATGAACTATAAGCCTTTCTTACGAACACTGTTCCACATGAGAAATGAAATTAAGTGCTTTTATGCTGTGGCAAAAATATTACTTAGAGGTGCTCCTTAAATCAAAATGATGTGTTGTAAAAGCTGGATAGAACTTTCCAAAGGCAGTATAACCTCTGCTACTTAAAATTAGCTTCCATTTTAGTTCAAATATAACTGAACTAGAAGCTTGAGACAATTCATGAGTGCTTGTGAGACTACTTTCTCTAACAAAATAGTCTGGCCCTTGTATACAATAAACATTTCAAAATATGCATGTGGGAGGAAAAGGTAAAAGGTTTTTATTCACTTTCTATTTTAAGCTTCTATTTGTAACCTCCTGTTTTGCCCCTTTGACTTTATTCTCTTAGGTTTAATGAATGAGATAGCAATTAATGTTGAATAATGATTAGATATAGATTTTCTATAGTTACATGTGAAGAAGAAAAGTTGAAAATATAAATGCCTTTTTCACCATTTTAAGTGTCCATTCTCACTTGGGAGGTCAGTAGTAGTGGCCAGAAAAGTACATCTCAAAAAGAATCTGACTTTCTTATTTTTTTTTTTTTGTTACGTTAGCTGATTCATATAAAGTCGATTAAATTAGCTAAAACCTTGATTATTAGCACTACCTTCAATGATACCTGTTACACACACCTGTTGCCCTAGAGTTGATTCCGACTCATAGCGACCATTCAATGATACTTGTTGTACTCATGACCTGTCAACTGTAACTATTCATTTCTTATGATGTTTTATGAGAGATATTCCTTTCCCACTGGCAATCTGTTTCACTTATTCCTTAGTAATGCATAATCGTTCTTTTTTTTTTTTTTAATTGTGCTTTACTTGAAGGTTTATAGCTCAAGTTAGTTTCTCATTCCAAAATTTGTATGCGTATTGTTTTTTTGACATTGGTTGCAACCCCAGCTATGTGACAGCACTCTCCCACTCTCCATGCCAGGTACACTGTGATTATTTGTCCAGTTTCTGTCCCTTCCTGCTTTCTCATCTTGCTTTTGGGCGGGAGTTGCCCATTTGGTCTCATATATTTGATTGAAGTAGGAAACACGTTCCTCACACATATTATTGTTTGTTCTATAGGCTTGTCTAATCTTTGTCTGAAAAGTAGACTTTGGGAGTGGTTTCAGTTTTGACTTAGTAGAGTGTCCAGGGGCCATAGTTTTGGGGGTTCCTCCAGTCTCTGCCAGACCAGTAAGTCTGGTCTTTTTTTGTGACTTTGAACTTTGTTCTACATTTTTCTCCTGCTCTGCCTGAACTCTGTATTGTGATCCCCGCCAGAGCAGTTGGTGGTGGTAGCCAGGCATCATCTAGTTTTTCTGAGCTCAGGCTGATGGAGGCTCTGATTCACATGTTCCTTTAGTCCTTTGGGATAATATTTTCCTTGTGTCTTTGGTTTTCTTCCTTTTCCTTTGCTCCAGAGGGGATGAGACCAAAAGATACATCTTAGATGGCTGCTGGAAAGCTTTTAAGACCAGACACTCTTCACCAAAGTTCGATGTAGAATATTTTCTTTATGAACTATATTATGCCAATAAACCTAGATATCCCCAGAGACTATGGTCCCAGACCTCAGCCCCAGCAACTCAGTTCCTCCAGGTGTTTGGATGTGTCTAGGAAACTGTTATGACTTTGCCTTGGTAAACTGCTGATTTCTCCTATATTGTGTGTTGTCTTTCCCTTACCAAAGTTGACATTTGTCTACTATCTAGTTAATGATTTCCCTTCCCCAGCCCTCCCCACCCTCGTTACCATAAAAGAATTTTTTTTTTCTGTGTCTGAACACTTTCTTGAGTTTCTATAGTAGGGGTCTCCTGCAATATTTGTCCTTTTGCGATTGACTTATTTCACTCACCATGATGCCCTCCAGATTCATCCATGTTGTGAGATGGTTCTCATACTCATCATTGTTCTTTATGGTTGCATAGTACTCCATTGTGTGTATGTACCATAATTTGTTTATCCATTCATCAGTTCATGGGCATCTAGGTTGTTTCCATTTTTTTGCTATTGTGAATAGTGTGGCAATGAACATGGGTGTGCATGTATCTATTAGTGTGACAGTTCTTATTTCTCTAGGATATATTCCTTGGAGTGGAATTACTGGATTGTATGGTATTTCTATTTTTAGCTTCTTAAGGAGGCACCTTATTTTCCATAGTGATAGTACCATTTTAGAGTCCCATCAGCAGTGCCTAAGAGTTCCAGTCTCCCCACAACCTCTCCAACATTTATTTTTTTTATTTTATTTTTTTTTTGATTAATGCCAGTAAAGTAGGGGTGAGTTGGTATCTCAATGTAGTTTTTATTTGTATTTCTCAAATGGCTACTGATCCTGAGCATTTCCTCAGGTATCCATTAGCTGCCTGAATGTCTTCTTTGGAGAAAGGCCTGTTCATATCCTTTGCCTATTTCTTAATTGGATTCCTTGTCTTTTTGTTATTGGGTTTTGAAGTATTTTGTTGATTTTAGAGATTAGACTGTTGTTGGATATGTCGTAGCCAAATTTTTTTTCCCAGTGTGTAGGTTTTATTTTGTCTCTTTTGGTGAAGTCTTTTGATGAGCATAAGTTTTTAATTTTTAGGAGCTCACAGATATCTAGTTTATCTTCTGGTGTTTGTGCATTGTTAGCTATGATTTGTATCTTATTTATGCCATGTATTAGGGCCCCTAATGTTGTCCCTACTTTTTTCCCCCCTGTGGTCTTTATCGTTTTAGGTTTTATATTTAGATGTTTGATCCATTTTAAATTAGTTTTTGAGTATGGCATGAAGAATGAGTTTTGCTTCCTTTTTTTTTTACAGATAAACATCCAGTTATGCCAGCACCACTTATTAAAGAGGTCTTTTCCCCAATGAACAGACTTTGGCCGATTGTCAAATATCGGCTGCTCAGAGCCAAAAAAAAAAAAAGCCAAACCTGTTGCTGTCGAGTGGATTTCAACTCATAGCGACCCTATAGACAGAGTAGAACTTCCCATAGGGTTTCCAAGGAGCAGCTATTATATTCGAACTGCTGACCTTTTGATTAGCAGCTGAGCTGTCAACCCCTGCACCATCAAGGCTTCAAAGTTGGTGATTTATTTCTCCATTTCATTAAAAGAATGTTGTTGGAATTTGGATAGGATTTGCATTGTGTCTGTAGATTGCTTTGGGTAGAACTGACATTTTCACAATGTTGAGTCTTCCTGTCCATGAGAATGGTATATTTTTCCATTTATGTAGGTCTCTTTTTGTATGGAGCCCTGCTAGTGCAGTGGTTAAAAGCTTGGCTGCCAACCAGAAGGTCAGCAGTTCGAATCCATTAGCTGCTACTTGGAAACCATATGGGGCGGTTCTAATCTGTCCTATGGCATTGCCACGAGTGGGAATCAAAGGCAACAGGTTTGGTTTCTTAAAACCCAAACCCAGTGCCATCAAGTCAATTCCGACTCATGGCGACCCTATAGGACAGAGTAGAAATGCCCCACAGAGTTTCCAAGGAGCACCTGGCGGATCCGAACTGCCGATCCTTTGGTTAGCAGCCATAGCACTTAACCACTATGCCACCAGGGTTTCCAACAGTAGTGTTTTGTAGTTTTCTTTGTATAGATCTTTTATGTCTCTGGTTAGATTTGTTCTTAAGTATTTAATCTTCTGGAGGCTACTGTAAATGGTATTGATTTGCTGATTTCCTTTACGAAGTTCTCTTTGTTGGTGTAGAGGAATCCAATTGAATTTTGTATGTTAATCTTGTATGCTGCTACTTTGCTAAAATCTTCTATTAGTTACAGTAGTTTTTTGTTTGTTTGTTTCTTTGTGGCTTGTTTGGGGTTCTGTATGTATAGGATCATATCATCTGCAAATAGGAGTAGTTTTGTCTCTTCCTTATCAATTTAAACCCATTGCCATCATGGATGCCCTTGTTTCTTTTACTTGCCTTATTGCTCTAGCTAGGACTTCCAGCGCAGTGTTGAATAAAGTGGTGGTAAAGGGGCATCCTTGTCTGTTTCCTGTTCTCAAGGGGAATGTTTTCAGCCTTTCTACATTGAGAATGATGTTGGCTGTTGGTTTTGTATAAACACCTTTTATTATATTGAGGAATTTCCCTGCTATCACTATATTGCTGAATGGGTGTTGAACTTGGTCGAATGCTTTTTTCTGTGTTGGTTGAGTTGATCATGTGATTCTTTTGTTGTATTTATGTGGTGGATTATGTTGATTGATTTTCTAGTGTTGAACCATCCTTGCATATCTGGTATGAATCCCATTTGGTCATGATGTATTATCTTTTTTTTTGTTATGCTGTTGAATTCTATTGGCTTGAATTTTGTTGCATCTCTATGCATGAGGGATATTTACCTGTAAATTTTTGTGTATGTGTGGTGTCTTTGCCTGGCTTTGGTATCAGGGTTATGCTGGCTTCATAGAATGAATCTGAGAATATTCCTTCATTTTCTGTGCTCTGAAATTGTTAGAGGATATGGTGTGAGCTCTTCTCTGAAAGTTTGTTAGAATTCTTCAGTGAAGCCACATGGGCCAGGGCTTTTTGTTGTTGTTGGGAGCTTTTTTTTTTTTTTAATTACCTCTTCAGTCTTTTGTTGTGGGTCTGTTTAGTTTCTCTGCCTCGGTTTGTGTTGGTTTATGTAGGTTCTGTATTTCTAGAAATTTGTTTCCTCTAGGTTTTCAAATTTGTTGGAGTAGTTTTTCATAGTAGTCTGTTATGATCCTTTTTATATCAGTTGGGTCTGTTGTGATATCACGCTTCTCATGTCTTATTTGCATTGTTTGCCTCCTCTCCTGTTTTTCATTTGTCAGTTTGGCAAATGATTTGTAGATTTTGTGGATCTTTTCAAAGAACCAAATTTCTATTGTTTTGTTTTGTTTCGTTTTCTCTATTTCATTTATTTCTGCTCTAATCTTGATTATTTCCTTTATTCTGGTGCCTGAGGACTTCTTTTTCTGCTCTCTATTTGTTCGGGTTGTGGGGTTCATATTTTGATTTTGGCCCTTTCTTCTTTTTTTGCTATAAATTGAACTCTAAGCACTGCTTTTGTTGTGCCCCAGAGGTTTTGGTAAGATGTGTTTTCATTTTCACTTGATTCTATGAATTTTTTATTCCATCCTTGATTTCTTCTATTACTCAGTAGTTTTTAAGCAAGGCGTTGTTCAGTTTCCATATATTTGGTTTTTTTCCTTACTATTTCTGTTCTGGATTTCCACTTTTATGGCATTATGATCAGAAAAGATGCTTTGTATTATTTTGATGTTTTGGATTTTGTTGAGGCTTACTTTGTGGCCTAAAATATGGTCTATTCTGGAGAATATACCTTCCCATTTGAAAAGAATGTATACTTTGATGCTGTTGGGTAGAGTGTTCTGTATATATCTACGAGGTTGAGTTTAATTGTAGCATTTAGATCTTCTGTATCTTTGTTGAGTTTCTTTCGAGATGTTTTGTCCTTCGCTGAAAGTGGTGTGTTGAAATCTCCTACTATTATTGTGGAGCTGTCTGTTTCTCTTTCCAATGCTCTTAGAGTTTGTTTTATGTATCCAGGAGCCCTGTCATTGCATGCCTAAATACTTATTATGGTTACGTCCTCCTGGCGTATTGACCCTTTCATCATTATATAGTGCCCTTCATTATCCTTTATGGTGGATTTTGCTTTAAAGTCTATTTTATCAGAGATTCATACCATTCCTCCCGCTTATTTTTTAGTTATTATTTGCTTGGTATATTTTTTCCATCCTTTGATCTTTTAGTTTGTTTATGTCTTTGTGTCTAAGGCGTTTCTCTTATAGATAGCGTATAGATGAATCATGTTTTTTTTTTAATCCATTCGGCTACTCTCTATCTCTTTATTGGTGTATTTAATCTATTTACATTCAGTGTAATTATCAATAGATATGAATTTACTGCTGTCATTTTGTTTTATTTAGTGGTGTTAATGGCTTCTTTGTTCTGCTTAGTTTTCTGTGCTGAGTTCCTTTTGTTTATGGATTTTCTTTTCATTTCTTTCATTATTGTTGATTTTGTGTTTACTGAGTCTGTGGTTTTCTTTTTTATTTTGTTTCTTTCAGAGGTAGGTTCGATAGCTACCTTTGTGGTTACCTTGAAATTTACCTTTGGTTTTCTAAGTTTAAACCAGTCTTTTATTTCTTGATATTACCTTGACTTCCTCTCCTTTTGTAAGTTCTGTAACTATACCGTTTATTCCCTTTTTTTTGTTTTGATGTCATTTATATATTGACATCTCTGGTTCCTTATTATCAGTCTTTTAGCTTTGTTTTATTTTTGAGAATTCTCTATCTGAGTTTGTGTCTGGTTGATCTGTTATGTGTCCTAGTCTTGGATTGTTGTCTGATGTTATTGGTTCTCTAACAGGTGGACTCCCCTTAGTATTTTTTATAAATTTGGTCTGGTTTTTGCATATTCCCTTAATTTCTGTTTATCTAGAATTGTCCTAATTTCACCATCATATTTGAGAGATAATGTTGCTGAATATGTAATTCTTGGCTGGCAGGGTTTTTTTTTTTTTTTTTTTCCTTCAAGGCTTCCCATTGCCTTCTTGCTTGTATGGTTTCTGTTGAGTAATCAGAGCTTAGTTCTATCGGTTCTCCTCTGTAGGTGACTTTTTGTTTTTCCCTAGCCACTCTCAGGATCCTTTGTTTGTCTTTGGTTTTGGCAAGATTGATTATGCTATGTCTAGGTGACTTTCTTTTGGGGGGTCTATCTTGTATGCGGTTTGTTGAGCTTCTTGGATGGATATCTTCTCGTCTTCTATGATATTAGGGAAGCTTTCTACCAGCAAACCTTCAACAGTTCTCTCTGTGTTTTCCATTATCCTCCACTGTTCTGGAACTCCAATCACAAGTTTTTCCTCTTGATAGTGTCCCACATAATTCTTAGACTTCCTTCGTTTTTCTTCATTCTTTTTTCTGATTTTTCATCAAGCAAATTGGTGTCAAGATATTTTTCTTCAGTTTCATTAATTCTGTCTTCCATTGTTTCAATTCTGCTCCTATGTTCTTCTATTGAGTTGTTGAATTCTGATATTTTATTATTAATCTTTTGGATTTCTAGTTGCTGTTTTTGTATAGTTTCTAAAGCCTATTATTCTGTCATTTTGTTCCCATATTGTTTTCGTGACTTTTTCTATTGCTTTGTCTGTGTTTTCCCTGATCTCTTTCTTGATCTCTTAGAGAGCTCCATATATTAGTCTTTTGAATTCTTTATTAGGTAGTTCCATTGCCTTATCTTGCTCTGGAAGGTTTTCTGGTTCTTTATTTTGGTCACTTGATGGAATAATCTTATCCTACTTCTTTATGTGATTTGATATTGACTGTTGTCTCTGAGGCATCAAGGCATTATTATATTTATTTCTTGTGTGTTTGCTTACTGCATCCTGAATTTTTCTTTTGATATATCTGAGTACACTGGGCATGTGTGCTACTTTGTTTGCTAAACTAGCCACATAGAAGCTTTCACCACCTGTCTCCAGGTAGGTGGAGCAGCTAGTAGGTGTGTGAGCACGGGACCCTGTTCAGTTATTGCAGGGCTGCTGAGGACGTAGGTGGTGTTTTTCATGAGGTGATGTATCTGCCCTGCTGGCCTCCTGGCTGTGGGTGCAGGGGATGTTCTCCCTAGTCATTGGGTTAGGTGATATGTATGCATTCCACCACTTGCCAGACAAAGGAGCCCAGATTGTCGGTCACAAGGTGTATGGTACAGAGACTCATCTACAGTCCCGAGTAGGCAGGTCTGCATGGGGTTTTCAGAGCAGGCACAGCCCTCTGTTTGAAGTGGGGAGCGATGTGGAAGTCATGGCAGGGGGCTGTCTACTGCCCACAGGTGCCCAGTTGGAGGGCATGCCCCTATCCAGTCACTCATGTCATGGGGGAGCGGGGTTGTGCAGCTGGTTCTTGGGTACCTGACACCATTGGCTGGAGTGATTGGAAAGCGCCACTGGTCTTTAGGACCCTGTCATGGGTGGCTGGATGAAGTGAGCGGTGCCACCAGCCCTCAGGCCCCCAGCATGGGTAAGCTCCCTTCCTAGGGGGTGGGGCGGTATCAAATGCCACAGGTCTGCAGCTTCTACTTGGCTGCTGCAAGTAGGCTTCAGCTGGGAATATTTCCTGCCTTATCTTAATGTGGATATGGTCTGCTGTCTCAGCCAGCAAGGCACTAGTGTGGGTAATCAGAGGAAGCAGAGGAACTGCAAGTCCATGGACCCACTGCACCAGTGGCTGAGTGAAGGGTAGGGGCATCAGACCTAGTCGAGAGCTACCAGCTTAGGGGCCAGGGCGGTGCTGAATGTTCAGGTCTGCGGCTTCTGCTTGGCTACTGCATGTGGGCTTCAGCTAGAAATACTGCCCATCTTATCCCAACGTGGACGTACTGAGCTGGCTCAGCCAGCAGGGAGCTGTTGCGGGTGATTAGAGGGGGTAGAGGGTGCTGCAAAGTCCATGGAGCCTTGTGCCAGTGGTTGGACAAAGGCGCAAGCACCTCTGGGCTGGGACCTTGAGTTCCCAGGTTAGGGGATGTGGCGGTGTTGAATGCTGTCGAACTGGTGTCAGAGCAGGGATGGAATGTATGGGGGGAAGGAGTGCTCTTCAGCCTGTGGAGCTTTGACAGGCAGAGGGCTGGGGAGAGCCTGGTGGGTTAGGTGTGTACACTTAACTTTCACAGGTCTGGTATCACTCCTGTTTGGAGACACGTGCTGAGTCACTCCTGTTTAGCTGTACCAGGTGGGGTGAATTTAGGCTTGGGATGCTGTTGCTTGCCTAAGTATGTCTGCTCCGTACAGGTTTAACAGGATGTCGGTAATCTGTAATTCTTCTTTTCCACTGTTTATGAATTGTCTCTCCTTCTACCTGTCACTCAGTCCAATTCTTCATCTTTGCCTTTGATGCTTAGGGATCCCAAATTGCCATACATACCTGATTCACTTGTTTTTTTGAATTTTTGTTGTAAGAGGGACTGTATGAAGCATGTGACTATTCTAACATCATCGCTCACCTCTGTAATCATTGATTTTTAAATGAAGATTCTACAGTCTTATCCTAAAACACACCAGAAACCTTAAAAGATCAGTAACTAGTCTTTTTTACTAACTTCCTAAACAAAATAAATTTTTTGCCCCCTCCCCTCCTTTTTTTTTTTTTTTTCCTGAGAAACAATATAACATAGTGAAATAGTGGTATAGGACATGGACTTGGACTTGACTGTGTTCAAATTCCAGCTCTGCCATTTTCTAGCTCAGTAAATCTGATCAAGTTCAACACTTCTCTGCTTCTGTTCTTTACACATGAGATGCCCATGCTTATTTTCCAGAATATATATTTCTGAACTCTATTGCTTGGTTTCATCTCCCCGTAAAAACGAGCCATCAAGATTGGAGGAAGACTCATTGACAACACGAGTTACGCAGATGGCACAACCTTATTGCTGAAAGTGAAGAGAATTTGAGGCACTTACTGGTAAAGATCAAAGACCACAGCCTTCAGTGTGGATTACAACTCAACATAAAAAAAACAAAAGCCTCACAACTGGACCAATAAGCAGCATCATGATAAACAGAGAAAAGATTGAAGTTGTCAAGGATTTCCTTTTACTTGGACCCAAAATCAACATCCATGCAAACAGCAGTTAAGAAATCAAATGAACCATTGCATTGGGCAAATCTGCTGCAAAAGACCTCTTTAAAGTGTTAAAAAGCAAAGATGTCACTTTAAGGACTAAAGTGAGCACCTGACCCAAGCTATGGTGTTTCAGTCATCTCCTGTGCATGCAAAAGCTGGGCAATGAATAAGAAAGACTGAAGAATTGACACCTTTGAACTGTGGTGTTGGCAAAGAATATTGAATATACCATGGACTGCCAAAAGAACGAACAAATCTGTCTTGGAAGAAGTACAGCCAGAAAGCTCTTCAGAAGCGAGCATGGTGAGACTTTGTCTCACATACTTTGGACATGTTATTAGGGGGGATCAGTCCCTGGAGAAGGACATCATGCTTGGTAAAGTACAGGGTCAGTGAAAAAGAGTAAGACCCTCAATGAGATGGATTGACATAGTGGCTGCAACAATGGGCTCAAGCAAAACGAGGATAGTGAAGATGGCACAGGACCAAGTGGTGTTTCATTCTATTGTTCACAGGGTTGCTATAAGTCAGAACCAGCTCGATAGCACTTAACAACAACAACAACAACAATTAAACACAATAAGAAAGAAAAATGTTTATCTGGACAAAGATATCATGTCAAGTAAACTTACTTATGTTTAAATGTTATAGCATAGAGCTTTAAGTCTTTTACTGTGAATTGCTGTTTATTGTATTTGAAGAGACTTTTACACAATATGTGTACAAAATGAGCACCATACTCCTTGATATAATACAAGAGGAAATTCAAAATAGAGTAGCTACAATGATCAGAAAAACATATTTGCAAGTTTGTATTTGTTTTTGAAATAGTACCTGTTCCATGAAGACATATAAATCAGATTTTGTTTTTACAGCGTGGAAATACTAAGTCTAAGAAGAGATGTAATAAAACAATGTAGTCCTGAAGGTATGGATTATGTGAATAAATATGTTAACTAAATTTCACAGCATTAGAACTGCAATGGGAGAAGAAAAGGAAGAGTGAGACCCAAGAGAAGACTAAAATAGATTTTATAAGATAAGGAAGTGGAAATCCTACAGAATTTATGATATCAATAATTGAATTAGACCAAATTTATAACAGGATCAAATGAAGTTTAGAAAAATTCATGAGTGATCTAAATGTATAGGGAAACAAAGGTATATTTCTCATCAACCCACTGTTATTGTCTTGTGAATTTACTTATAATAAGATAGCATGCTAACCTCTCAAGAGCATATTGGAAACAGGACTCAGACCTAGGTCTGTGTGACTTCAAATCTCATACTTTTGTCCACTTCTTGTTTTAGTGATATGTGAAGTTCTCATTGCCTTTTCTTTCCTAATCTCTCCAGGTTGGTATCCTGTAAATCATCTATATTTTCCATCAAATCTATTATGATATCACTGTCAAAAGAAAGAACAGAGATCTGAAAGGATAATGTATTTGTCCCAGTTTGGGATTTTCTTATATTATTATTAATCGTGTATTTATAGTTGACTTGTGTTGTTGTTGTTGTCGTTAGGTACCATCGAGTCACTTCTGACTCATAGTGACCCTGTGTACAACAAAACGAAACACTGCCCGGTTCTGCGCCATGCTCACGATAGTTATGCTTAAGCCCATTGTTGCAGCCACTACGTCAATCCATCTCTTTGAGGGTCTTCCTCTTTTTCGATGATCTACTTTACCAAGCATGATGTCCTTCTCCGCGGACTGATTCTCCTGATACCATGTCCAAATAGGTGAGACGAAGTCTCACCATCCTTGCTTTTGAGGAATACTCTGGCTGTGCTTCTTCCAAAACAGATTTGTTCATTCTTTTGGCAGTCGATTGTAAATATCCTTTGCCAACGCCACAATTCAAAGTTGTCAGTTCTTTGATGTTCTTTATTCATTATCCACCTTTTGCATGCATATGTGGCAATTGAAAATAGAGACCTTCTGACATTCTCTCCCAAACCTGTTGACCGGGTCAGAAACCTTGGACCCTTCCTTAACTTCCCTTTTTTTCTCAATCCCCAATTAACAAATCCATTGATTGTCTCTTCTAGAAAAATCCAGTGTTTGGTCACTTCTCACCACCCCTGTTTGCCATTTGCCTGGTCCAGGGCACCATCTTTATAGTCCAGATTACTGCTGTAGCCTCCAATTTGGCTTCCCCATTTCTGAACATAGCCGCCACTGTTATCCTATTTAACTTGACTCCAATAACGTGCCTCCTGTGTACTAACACTCCCAATGCTTCCCGTCTCTCTCTCTTAATGTCTGCTCTCCCCCATTGCCTCTTTGACTTTATTTTCTATAATTTTTCCCCTTGCTTACTCTGTTACACTTCCCTCCTCCTGTTCCTAGAGAATGCCAGTCATGCTCTTTCCTCAAGGTTATTTACCTATTCTTCTTTTCACCTAGAATGATTTTCCCTTGGATTTATAAATGGCTATTCCCCCTCACCACCACCACCACAAATTAAACTCTTTACTAAAAATTCACCTTCTCAGAGAGGTCCCTATCTAAATTTTCAGCACCATCACATCCAAACGATTCTATTCCTCTTCCTTGCATTATTTTTTTCCTCCATAATACTTCTTACTATTATTTCCTTCTTCTTTTTTTATTGCATTTTAGGTAAAAGTTTACAGAGCAAATTAGTTTCTCATTCAACAATTAATACACAAATTGTTTTGTGACATTGGTTGCAATCCCCGAGATGTGTCAACCTTCTACCGTTCTCCACCCTGGGTTACTTGTTTCCGTCCATCCATTTTTCCCATCCCTTCCTACCCTCTCATCTTTGCTTTTGGGCAAGTGTTGCCCATTTGGTTTCATATACATGATTGAACTAAGAAACATGTTTCTTACGTGTGTTATTGTTTGTTTTATAGACCTGGCTAATCTTTGGCGAAAGATGAACTTTGGAGTGGTTTCAGTTCTGAGTTAAAAGGGTACCTGGGGGTCACAGTCTTGGGAACCCAGTCTGTGTCAGACCAGAAAGCCTGGTATTTTTTTTTTTTTTTTTTTTGGTGAATTTAAATTTTGTCCTACATTTTTCTCCTCTGTCCGGGACCCTCTATTGTGATCCCTGTCAGAAGAGTCGGTGGTAGTAGATGGGCACCATCTAGTTGTGCTGGCTTCAGGCTGTTAGAGGCTGTGATACTTGTGGTCTGTTAGCCCTTTGGATTAGTATTTCCCTTGTGTCTTTGATTTTCTTCATTCTTCTTTGCTCCAGACAGGATGGGACCAGTAGATGTATCTTAAATGGCTGCTCAAAAGCATCTAAGACCCCAGATGCTATTCACCAAAGTTAGATATAGAACATTTTCTTTAAGTACTGTGTTATGCCAATTGATCTATATGACCCCTGTGACCATGGTCCCCAGCTCTCAGCCCCAGTAACTCAGCCCCTTGGGGTGTTTGGGTGTGTCTAGGAAGCTTCTATGACTTTGGCTTGGTCAAGTTGTGCTGACTCCTCTTGTATTGTGTGTTGTCTTTCCCTTCACTAAAGTTAATACTTATCTACTACCTAGTTAATGATTTCTCCTCCCCAACACTCGCCTCCTGCCTAACCGTCAAAGATTGTTTTTTTCTGTGTGGAAATATTTTCTTGAATTTTTATAAGATCTCATACAGCCCTTTTGTGATTGACTTATTTCACTCAGCATAATGCCCTACAGATTTATCCATGCTGTCAGATATTTCTCAGATTCATCATTGTTCTTTATCATTATATCCCATTGTGTGTATGTATAGGGTCACTATGAGTCAGAATTGACTCAACAGCAGTGGGTTTGGTTTGGTTTGGTATGTACCATAATTTGTTTATCCATTCATCTGTTGATGGGCAATTAGGTTGTTTCCATTTTTTGCTATTGTGAATAATGCTGCTATGAACATGGTTGTACATATGTCTATTTGTGTCACAGCTCTTATTTCTCTAGGCTACATTTCTAGGAGTGGGGTTGCTGGATCATGAGGTATTTCTATTTCTAGCTTTTTAAGGAGATACCATATCATTTTCCATAGTGGTTGTACCATTTTACATTCCCACCAGCAGTGCGTAAGGGTTCCATCTCTCCAACATTGTTATTTTCTGCTTTTTTGATTAATGCCAGTAATGCTGGTGTTAGATGGTATTTCAATGTAGTTTTGATTTGCCTTTCTCTAGTGGCTAATGATCTTGAGCATTTCCTCATGTGTCTGTTAGCGGCCTGAATGTCTTCTTTAGTGGTCTGTTCTTATCTCGTGTCCATTTTTTAATTGGATTATTTGTCTTTTTGTTGTTGAGGTGTTGTAGTATCTTATAGATTTTAGAGGTTAGACCCATGTCAGATATGTTATAGCCAATTTTTTTTTTTTTTCCCCAGTCTGTAGGTTCTATTTTTACTCTTTTGGTGGAGTCTTTTGATGAGTGTAAGTGTTTAATTTTTAGGAGCTCCCAATTTTCTAGTTTATCTTCTGGTGTTTGTGCATTGTTAGTTATAGTTTGTTTCTTATTTATGCCACGTATTAGGCCCTACTGTTGTCCCTATTTTTTCTTCCATGCTTTTTATTGTTTTTAGGTTTTATAATTAGGTATTTAATCCTTTTTAAGTTAGTTTCTGTGTATAGTGTGAGGTATGGGTCCTGTTTCATTTTTTCACAGATGGGCATCCAGTTTCGACAACACCATTTGTTAAAGAGACCATCTTTTCCTCACTTAATAGACTTTGGGCCTAAGTCAAAGATCAGCTGACCATAGGTGGATGGATTTATGTCTGGGTTCTTAATTATTTTCCATTGATCTATGTGTCTGTCGTTGTACCAATACCATGTTGTTTTGACTACAGTGGCTACATAGTAAGTTCTAAGATCAGGTAATGTGAGGTCTCCTACTTTGTTGTTCTTTTTCAATAATGCTTTACTTATTCAAGGTCTCTTTCCTTTGCAAATAAAGTTAGTCATTAGTTTTTCCATCTCAATAAAAAATGCTGTTGCTATTTTAATCAGGATTACATTATATTTATAGATCGCTTTGGGTAGAATTGATATTTCCACAATGTTGAGTCTTCCTCTCCATGAGCATGTTTTCCTTTTATGTAGGTCTCTTTTGCTTTCTTGCAGCAGTGTTTTGTAGTTTTCTTTATACAGGTCTTTTATATCCCTGTTGTTGTTAGGAGACTTTGAGTCGGTTCTGACTCATAGCAACCCTATAGGACAGAGTAGAACTGCCCCATAGGGTTTCCAAGGAATGGCTGGTGGATTTGAACCACCAGCCTTTTGGTTTAGCAGCTGAGCTCTTAACCATTATGTTCTTGGTTAGAGTTTTTCTTAAGTATTGTATTTTTCTTAAGGTATATTATAAACAGTATTGCATACATGATTTCCTTTTCAAGTTCTCTTTGTCAGTGTATAGGAATCCAACTGATTTGTGTTATGTTGATCTTGTACCCTGCCACTCTGCTGAATCTTCCTATTAGTTCCAGTAGTTTTCTTGTGGAATCTTTGGGGTTATCTATGCATAGGATCATATCATCTGTGAACAGGGATAGTTTTACTTCTTCCTTTCCAATTTAGATGCCCTTTATTTTATTTATTTTTCTTGCCCTATTCCTCTAGCTAGGGCTTCCAGCACAGTATTAAATAGGACTGGTGATAAGAGGAAACCGTGGTGAAGTAGTGGTTAAGTGCTACGGCTGCTAACCAAGAGGTCAGCAGTTCGAATCTGCCAGGTGCTCCTTGGAAACTCTATGGGGCAGTTCTACTCTGTTCTATAGGGTCGCTATGAGTCGGAATCAACTCGAGGGCAGTGAGTTTGGTTTGGTGATAAGATATTTCTTTTTTTTTCTTTTTAAATTTATTTATTTTTTATTGTTATTGAGAATATACACAGCAGAACATACACCAAATTCAATTTCTCCACGTACAATTCAATGACATTGATTACATACTTCAAATTGTGCAACAATTCTCACCTTCCTTTTCCAAATTGCCCCTCCCCCATTGACATAAACTCACTGCTCCTTAAATTTCATATCTAATTTTTTGAGCTGTTGTCATTTTGATCCCATATGAATATTTCTTTTAAAAGATCACAATGTTAAAAGCAGACTTTTGTGTTTGTGCGTGCTTTAGATGAAGGTTTACAAAGCAAATTAGTTTCTCATTAAATAATGCATATATTGTTTTGTGACATTGGTGCCAAACTCATGACATGTCAACACTCTCCCCTTCTTACCTTGGGTTCCCCTTTACCAGCTTTCCTGTCCCCTCCTGCTTTATGTTCTTTGCCCCTGGGCTGTTGTGCCCATTAAGTTTCATTTTGTTTTACACCTGTTAGCAACCAAACCCATGGCTATCGAGTCAATTCCTACTCACAGCAACCCTATAGGACAGAATAGAACTGTCCCATAGGGTTTCCAAGGAGTGCCTGGTGGATTCGAACTGCCAGCCTTTGGGTTAGCAACCATATCTCTTAACCACTATGCCACCAGCTTTGTTTTATGGGCCCGCATAATCTTTGGCTGAAGGGGGACCCTCAGGACTGACTTCAGTACTCAGTTAAAAGGGTATCCAGGGGCCATACTTATGGGTTTCGCCAGTCTCTGTGAGACCAGTAAGTTTGCTGTTTTTTTATGAGTTAGAATTTTGTTCTACATTTTTCTCCAGCTCTGTCTGGGACCTTCTATTTTGATCCCTGTCGGAGCAGTCCATGGTGGTAGCTGAGCACCATCTAGTTGTGCTGAACTCTGGCTAGTGGAGGCTGAGGTAGTTGTGGTCCATTAGTCCTTTGGACTGATCATTCCCTTGTGTCTTTGGTTTTCTTCATTCTTTCAAGGCAGACATATTTCACTAGTAGAGTTGTACTGTTCAATAAAATTGTATGTGATGATAGTTTTCCATACATCTGTAATATCCAGTATGTTATCTACTAGCCACATGTGGCTATTGAATGCTTGTAACAAAGCTAGACTGAGAGAGGAACTGAATTTTGATTGTATTTAATTTTAATTAATTTAAATGTAAAAGGCAACCTTTAGCTAATAGGTACCATATTGGACAGTGCAGATATGAACTGTAAACTCTCAACTCTCCAACCTCTCAGGGGAATATAAATCCAGTGATTTTTTTTCCCGTTTTGTTCATAATTGTATTCCTAGCAGGTAGATATGCCCTGGTATAATAGGTGCTTAATAAATATTTTTTTTGAAGACATAAACAAGTGGATCATATTGTTTTAATTGTCAAATAAGACATTAAAAGATTGGGCTGTAATCCTGGCTGGCCACTAAATAATGATGTGATTTTTAGGAGTCACTCACCTTCTCTGAACTCAAGTTCCTTTATTTTCTTTCATTTACTAAACATGTGTTGAGTTCCTCTTAGGTACCAGGAAGTATGCTAGACACAAAGATATAAAAGACATGATCCCTGACAAGGAGTTTTATCCAGCTGGGAAGAAAGAGAAATAAAAATTATTAGATTTGTGTGATAATCTTCAAGATTGAGACATGAACTGCTATGGGAGAAGAGAAGAAATGAAAGATAGTCTTAATAATTACAGGAATAGTAGGTGGAAGGGGGAATGGCAAGACTGGAGGGTAGAGAGAATTTGAAATATTTAGAACAGTCAGCATTTTAGTATGAGAGTAACAGAGACCATATTTGATATTAGTTCTTTCCAGTAACAAAATGTTAAATATAGAGTATTCAGGAACAAGGCATTGCAGAATATGACTTTGTGTGCTATGAGGTCATAGTACAGTTATGCAGAAAATACTCTTATAAATCCTGAAAATCTTTCAATTGCTTTCTATTGCAAAATTGTAAAACAATATTCATTTGTTTTCAACTATTGTGCTTTGTTTGGATTGCTTTTTTATTTCCACTGACTTTTATGTAGGAAGTGCTTTCCTGCTTATAGTTAGTGAATCCTCTCTTTTGCAGATCCTCTTTGTTTGTTCCTGAACAGGTACAAGTACAAGAGTTATAAAAACTCACAATGAAAATTTTAATTGTGGTGGTAAAAAATATATATTAAATATAATGTATAATGTCTATTATGTATATTATACAATATGCTTTTAAGATTATACTTTACCAGCTTCATAAGCAGTAGGATACACTTTCCTGGAAAAATTCAGAACAGAAAGGTGTAAAAGGCCCTGTAAATGAAGAACAACTGCTCTTGGGTCCTCATTGGAATGTAGATTCCATATGCATCTCTCACACTAGTTTGAGGATTAGGTGACGGTGTAACAAAGAGTACTGGTAATATGTAAAGCAGGGTAAAGTTTCACCCTTCTCACCAGCCAAGGAACATATCAGTTATCTCCCCTGAAAGATAAGTGTACTGTCATAGGTACATAGCAGTTTTTAGGTGTATATATCTATGAGGAAAGAAGAAAATAAATGTATTAAATAATAATAATATATATAAGTAATATATATGTATATTTAAGTAATATATATATAATGTATGTATGTATTTAAATTGTTTTGTTTATTTATCTTTTTGGTGAAAATGTACACAGCCAAAGATATACCATTTCAGCAATTTCTACATATATAAATTCAGTGACATTGATTACATTTTTCAAGGTGTGCTACCATTCTTGCAATCCTTTTCCAAATTATCCCAATGCCATTATCTCAAACTTACTGCCCCCACACCGAAGCTTCCCATCCAGACTTTTGAATTGCCATTGTCCATTTGATCTTACATAGATAATTCTTTAACAGAGCACAGTGTTCAAAGCAGACTTAGTAATATCCTTTAAAAGCCACATCCCAATTTCTTCTTGAAGTTAGTCTGCCACAATGAACCAAACCTATTCCCATCAAGCTGATTCTGACTCAGTGACCTTACAGGACAAAGTAGAACTGCCCCGTAGGGTTTCCGAGAAGCAGCTGATGGATTCGAACTGCCAACCTTTTGGTTAGCAGCCAAGCTCTTAACCACTAAAAAGAAATATAATTGAGCTTGCCACCTTGACTTATTCACAATTAGCTAGTCCAAATATAAACACAGGGTACCCTATGTGATAGACTTTCTTGTACCAGCTGGGTGCATATATCCAAGATGTTTGGCAAGCTGCACAACAGAATAGGGCTAGACTTTAAGACTTAAATGTGACTCTGTATTTAATTAGTATGGAACATTATTTACTAGTTAATGTCACTCAGAATTTTTTTTTTTTAAAGGCATATTTAAAGACTTATTTTTTGGTATTTTAACAGTAAAAGAAAGTCCCACATAGGTTCCTTACCAATGAAATAAAGGTGATGAAAGAATTTTTTTTTAGTTTTATGAAAATATCAGTAAATTAGATAAATTATGCAAAGTATAGTATAGTTCCTGCCATGTAGTAAATTGCTCAAAAAATAGTAGCCAACGAGCAATGAAATGTCTCCAAAAAAATGAATTCTTTCCCTGAAAAACACATCCGTATTTAATTACAGAGATTCAGAGAATGATTCTTTGCTCATATTCATAACTGAATAGCTACAGCATTAAAAATGGGAAAAAAAAAAACTAGTGTTGCCAGTGAGTTCTCAGTGTCGTGCTGTAGATGTAGTGTGTAATTAAACAGCTAGAATCTGCTTTCAACAAAATATAATTTAGTATTATTTAAAGAAACTGTTCATACTTTGAATCTATAGACCACTAAGAAAGTTACGAGTTTTCCAAAAGTCACGCAGAGCCTGCATGTAACCATGGGGGGTGAGGACATCTGTCTTCTTTCAGACTGTTGTACCTTTCATCCTTCCTTCAGGATTATTTCTCCTTGTTAGATCAGTCTCCATTTTTTCTTTTTTAAAAATAATATATAACATTCTTCTACTAGAAATAGCTTTCCTCAGTCACATTATTTTTATCATCAAAATACTTTATTTAAAATGACTTCTGTACGGCCTAATTACTGTTTAAGACAGGCGAACGTATTTTGAAAATCACACTGAAGAAGTGAAGTTATATAATGATTATTATTACTCTCATCCTGTTTGAGAGAATAATAAATGCTTTTACCTTTCAACGTGTTTATACCTTTCAAAAGATGTGAACAGTTATTCCATCACCCTCCTTAGTATTGTTTGACCAGGCTGGTCATTTTTTTTCTCTTAATCATCCTTCATAAATCAGTCCCCTTAGCCTTGTAGACATTTCACTTGTTTCTTCCTGAATTGCCTCCTACATGTTGTTGTTATTGTAATTTATTTTTTGAGTGTTGACAGTTTACTTGGCATTGTTCAAAACATAACATCTTTCTTTTTTAGAGAGGTGACTAAAATTGCTGCATTGTGTTTAGTGTAGTCTTAGAAGACCACAGAATGAATGAATGTTGCTGGACCAAACCACCCCAATCAAGACTGGTATATGAGAAAGGGATCAAAACAATTATTCAGTGGTTAGAGCTCAGAAGCTTTTTTTTTTATCCTCAACCTCATTTCTCCCCTGACCATGCTTAAATTCTCAGTTATAGTGAGATATAAGCACGTGTGGCTAATTTGTTTCACCTCAGGTCTGTGAATAATAGAGTACTACCCTAAGGTGGTATTCGTGTGGAAAATAAGAGCACCTTGAGACTATTTTGGGACAGGCCTTTGGAATATGAAGAATGGCTATAGTCAGTTGGTTAAAGAGCCAGTCTTATAATGAATCAATATTTTGAACTCTGTTTAAAACATAATATTTGAAGTTTTCAATAGTAAGTTGGTAGACATATGAGGTGTTCCTGGGTAGTGTAAATAGCTCTGCTAGAAAGGCTTCAGGTTCAAGTCCACTCAGAGGCATCTTGGAAGAAAGATATACTTCAGAATAATCAAACATTGAAAGCCATGTGGAGACCATTTTAATCACACACATGGGGTTGCCATGAATCAAGAGTCAGCTGGATGGCAACTAGTTATTGGTTAGACATATGAACTATATGGCTCTTAAGTAGATGTTCCACTTTTTAAAAAGATAAGGAATGAAAGGGAAGGAGAAAAAAATGAAGAGGAAAATGTACTGATTTCAAGCACTGTGCTAGGCTGTTTTTCTTTGGTTTTACTTTGTTTTGTCTTTGTTTTAGTACTTTTATCACCATTCTCACTGCTGTTGGACTCTGAATTTTATGCTCTAAAAGCATATTGACTACTTTCTGATTCACTTGATTTTAGTGACTCTGTTAGTTATAATTAACTTAGTAAATAGCATTGAAAATTAAGTTTACAGAACTAAGAAATCTGCTTTCTAGTATTTGGATCCTCCATTCTGTCTGTCAGGGCCATGGGCTATCATAGTGCAGGTTGCACTCTGCCTCATCTTTCTATCCCAAGACCTAGCACCCTCAAACCATCCCTTCCAAAAACTCATCACTCAGTTATTATTGTTTACATCTATAAAAAACTGTATCTATGAAAAACTTCAGGAATTTTTAGGATACCCAAAAACTCAGTGCCATTGAGTTGATTTTGAGTCATAGCAACCCTATAGGACAGAGTA
The DNA here is from genome assembly GCF_030014295.1 of Loxodonta africana. Taxonomy (NCBI): domain Eukaryota; kingdom Metazoa; phylum Chordata; class Mammalia; order Proboscidea; family Elephantidae; genus Loxodonta; species Loxodonta africana. The sequence continues at coordinate 77,399,154 of NC_087345.1, read as the reverse complement.
GAACTGCCCTGTAGAGTTTAGAAGGAGCACCCGGCAGATTCAAACTGCCGACCTTTTGGTTAGCATCCATAGCACTTAACCACTACGCCACCAGGGTTTCCATACAATATGATTGTTCTACGATTTATACCTCTGGTCAAAACTTAATAGATCAGAATAGAGATCTACAAAGTTACCTTAAAAAATAAGAGGGTGCCCTTGACTGCATTAGTAACCATGCGGAATTCATATACACATCTAAAAAAGAATGACATTCAAAAGTAGTATTCATAAGACAAAACTTATTAGTATCTGTCCAAATACTGTCCAGTGGTGAAGGAACTTTAGCCAACTAATATTAAATATTACAATTGTATTCATAGGATGTTTGAAAATATGAAGTGAGCATAGATGTTGTTTTGAGTAGGAATAAGGGTGTTTATCTAGGTAGAGTAGGGTACTTACTCATGGAAAGATGGGGTAGTCCTTGATGACGACTCCTCTGGTCTCATCATAGACTGGCCTTGGAGAGATGGGCACTGGAGGAAGGTAGGCACTTTGAGGGCAGAGGAGGAAGTGTATAAAATCTCATAGAGTGGGAAAGCTAGAGTATTCGATAAATATATAGCAGTGTTGGGGTGCTGTTGAGATTCCATTTGAAGTTTGAGATCGTGAAATTTAAAGGCACTAGTCAGTATAGTTTTGTGATTTTCACTGGTAATTTTTCGTTGTTTAGTGTAAGTGTGGGCAAGGGAATATGCTTGACTTCATCCTGGGTTGAAGGATGAGTACTATGGAGAGAAGAGTAAATGAGTCAGGGATGCTTTCAAAGGAGTCTTAAAAATTAGCCATCCAATTTAAGTCCTGCAACAAGGGAAAGAAATGTAGGAGAACTTGATAAAATGTGTGTAGAGGGAGTAAAATAGCATTTTTGCCTTGGAAACCTTGATGACATGGAGAATTTGTTAGTAGTTAGAACATGTGAGCAAGTGAAATGAAAGGACAGTGGTACAAGTTGGTGAGGGGAATGCTTGCCTATGATTTTTCAGGGGCATGCTAATAACATGTTTGTTGATGAAAGATTTCAGCTTATGACCATGCAGTGCATGATTGAAGTAGAATGGGACAAAAAAGAGAAAGAAAAGCAAAAAGATCAGGGGAAATAAAAGTCAAGAAACAGAGAGGCTACCTGTATACCGATGGGTCACAAGAAAGATAATTGGAAGTGAAGTAGACACAGACTCCGCTATTACCCAGCCATGAAAGTGCCAGTGGGTGAAAGTCCCAGGCACCATTAGGTGATAGTAACAAGGAGGTTGGAGAAGGTGCTATAAAAAAAAAAAATATACCTGGATGGAAATAGCTTCAAAGCATATGATTTACAAAAGGCAAGGGTAAAGAAGGAGGTTAATAGAGTGAACAGAGAGAGCACTCACGCCACCTTCCGGCCGTGAAGTAATTGAGTTGGGGATAAAACATTTCCCATTTGAGAGGGTATCAAGAGGGTAGTTTTGTCATTGAACAGCCATGACATTCAAAAACAACAACAAAACAAAGCAAAAATCAGGAGCTCCATAGCACGCGGTAAAAAAAAAAAAAAACGGTAGAGCAGTATAATTACAAGAGTGGGGGTAGAGTATCAGGTGATGAGTGTGAGTTTGGTAGAGCAGCATGGTATAAAAGAGTCTTTTACTTCTGGGGTGACTGGGATGAACAGAGGTTTGAGGCATAAGGGGACTAGTCTTGATAGAAGAGTGTGGCTGTTCAGGTCTAATTCTCTGGTCCCAAATATTTCTTTCAGTGAAATGGTGGCATTCTCTGCATATTTTCCTCTTAGCCATAGTGCACAAGAGTATGGCTTTGTTGCCTATCGGCAACTCTTTCAACAACTTATAATAGTTTTGTCGATAAATGATAGTAGCTTGGGCCAGGATGGCAAATGGTCAAGATGAGTTTGCCCCTGAGAGATGGATGTGGCTCACAGATTGCTGAAAAAATTAGTGATTCAGCTTTCAAGACTAAGAACTACCATTGAACAATGGTAAATAATGCTCTCTAAATGAATGCCAGACTATGAGACCTCTGGGGTGATAAATTCTTGTTGTTCTTAGGTGCCGTCGAGTCTGTTCTGACTCATAGAGACTCTGTGTACAACAGAACAAACACTGCCCGGTCCTGTGCCATTCTCACAATCATTGCTGTGTTTGAGTCCATTGATGCAGCCACTGTGTCAATCGATCTCCTTGAGGGTCTTCCTCTTTTTTGCTGACCCTCTACTTTACCAAGCATGATGTCCTTCTCCAGGGACTGGTCCCTCCTGATAACACGTCCCGAGTATGCAAGACAAAGTCTCTCCATCCTTGCTCCTAAGGAGCATTCTGGCTGTACTTCTTCCAAGACAGATTTTTTTGTTCTTCTGGTAGTCCATGGTACGTTCAATATGCTTTGACAACACCATAATTCAAAGGCATCAATCCTTCCTCTGTCTTCCTTATTCACTGTCCAGTTTTCCCATGTATATGAGGCAATTGAAAACACTATGGATTGGATCAGATGCACTTTAATCCTTAAGGTGACATCTTTGCTTTTTAATGCTTTAAATAGGTCTTTTATAGGATATTTGCCAATGCAATATGTTGTTTGATTTCTTGACTGCTGCTTCTATGGATTCAAGTAAAATGAAATCCTTGACAATTTCAGTGTTTTCTCTGTTTATCATCATATTGCTTGTTAGTCCAATCTTAAGGATTTTTGTTTTCTTTAGGTTAAGATGTAATCCATACTGAAGGCTGTAGTCTTTGATCTTTATCGGTAAGTGCCTCAAGTGCTCTTCACTTTCAGCAAGCAAGATTGTGTCATCTGCATATTGCAGGCTGTTAATGAGTCTTCCTCTAATACTGATGCCATGTTCTTCATATAGTCGTTATGTGCTCAGCATACAGATTGAATAACTATGGTGAAAGGATACAACCCCGACAGACACCTTTCCTGATCTTAAACCATGCTGTATCCCCTCGTTCTGTTCAAACGACTGCCTCTTGATCAATGTACAGATTCCTCATGAGCACAATAAAGTGTTCTGGAATTCCCATTCTTCACAATATTATCCATAATTTGTTATGATCCACACAGTCGAATGCCTTTGTATAGTCCATAGGACAGAGGTAAACATCTTTCTGGTGTTCTCTGCTTTCAGCCAAGATCCATCTCACATCAGCAATATGCCTCATTCCATGGCTTCTTCCGAATGCAGCTTGAATTTTTGGCAGTTCCCCATCAATGTTCTGCTACGAATATTTTTGAATTATCTTCAGCAAAATTTTACTTGTGTGTGATATGAATGATATTTTTTGATAATTTTTCCATTCTCTTGGATCACCTTTCTTTGGAATGGGCATGAATATAGATTTCTTCCAGTTGGTTGGCCAGGTAGCTCTCTTCCAGATTTCTTGGTATAGCATTCATCTGTTTGTTAAAACATCTTAACTAGTATTCTGTCCGTTCCTGGAGTCAATTCCCGGGGTGACATACAACAATATTTTCCCCTGAAAGGACACATACTTCCATACGTTGCAACATCTTCTTTATCCTCTATTAGACAGGAAATTAGAAATTTTACCAACCTCTGAAATAGGAAAATATAAAATAGGTAAGTGCACTACCTATTTGTCTGAAATTGTTTTTCCAATTTGTTTAAATTTTCATCGTATAATTCATTTTAGTCAATTAAACTAAAAAAAATATTTTCCTACTTAAGATTATTAGCAGTACCATTTAGTTTGGTGAAAGCTATGCCTCATATGTATAGTATTCCACTGTATATTCAACACATTATTGTTAATCATGCCGACACATGAATTGGAACCCTGGTGACACAGTGGTTAAGAGTTCAGCAGCTAACCAAAAGGTCAGCAGTTCAAATCCACCAGCCACTCCTTGGAAGCCGTATGGAGCATTTTTACTCTGTCCTATAGGGTCGCTATGAGTTGGAATCAACTAGACAGCAATGGGAACAGACAACGTGGATTGGGTAATTAAGTTAGTAATTATCCACTTTTCCCCTTAAAGTCATTTCACCTAAAGATTGAGCTTACTGTTACAATATACACGGTTTATACAATTTTGTAGTATCCATAGATGGTAAGGGAATCCATTGGTATTATAAGTCACTGCATTGCTTACCAGGCTGGCCATGTGTATATGCCTTTTCCCTTTCTCATCATCTCCTATGATTTCTGACATCCTGTAAGTCTTCGTTGACAGGAAGAGAAAAATAATTTGTCTGGATAAATGGCGCCCTCTGTGTGTTTGTGTGTGTATCTCTCTCTCTCTGTTTCTTTCCTTATTTAATGTTTTATAACTCCCATACCATTAGTTCAATATTTTCATTCTTCTCATTTGATTATAATCTTTATAACCTTTGATTCTTTTATTGACTCACCTTTCTCTACAAGATGTCCAATGCTTTTTTTTTTTAATTCTATCATAATTGAAGAGTTGCAGAGACAGACGGTTTACTAATCACGTGATTTTGTGACTTTTAAAATGATTAGAGAACATGGGGACAGATTCGCACCTTGTAAACAGATATAATGCCATTAATTTGTGACTTAGACCAAGTTGTTATTTATCACTCAAGATTGGCTTCTTCCAAGTAGGCAGGTGAACACTGAATGACAGTTCAGGAGAAGCTAAACACAACTTCCAAATAGCACAACGAGGCTAGCTGCCAGTTTAGCAGACTTTGATACTGGGCATAGCACTATCCTGTTTTCTGCTTCTGTTGAAAGAATATAGAAGAGTCTAAGATAAAAGGAGCTCTAGGGAGGGATTCTTTCATTTAAATCACAGATAATTATTGATCATCAACTTCGGTTGTACCAGATGGCCTGCAAGCTTAAACCAAAAAAAAAAAAAACCTATTGCCTTCGAGTCAATTCTGATTCGTGGTGACTCCATGAGTTACAGAGTGGAACTGCTCCACAGAGTTTTCTTGGTTGTAATCTTAACAGAAGCAGATTGCCAGGACTTTGTTCTACAGTAGGTTTAAACCATCAACATTTAGGTTAGTAGTTGAGTACAAACTGGCACAAAGAGATGCCTCAGTTTCTATGCAGAGCTTAATTATGACTGAACTACTTGTGGTAATAAAAAAAACCAAACCCAGTGCCGTCGAGTCAATTCCAACTCATAGCGACCTTATAGGATAGAGTAGAACTGCCCCCATAGAGTTTCCAAGGAGCGCCTGGCAGATTTGAACTGCTGACCTTTTGGTTAGCAGCTGTAGCACTTAACCACCACACTACCAGGGTTTCCCTTGTGGGAATGTAGGCTTGAATTTTCAGGGCAGGAGTTCCCAATCATTACTATATGATCTACCAGGATCTACTGAAACATTGGAAACTCTGGTGGCGTAGTAGTTAAGTGCTACGGCTGATAACCAAAAGGCTGACAGTTGGAATCCACCAGGTGCTCCTTGGAAACTCTGTGGGGCAGTTCTACTCTGTCCTATAGGGCCGCTATGAGTTGGAACCAACTCGATGGCAACGGGTTATTGGTCGGGTTTCTGAAGTCTTACCTTGCAGGTGTGTGTATCAGTTATTGCTACCAAGTTTCCTCCCTGTTATCAGTGTTCTTTGGGATCCCCAATACAAAAGGAGAAATCTTCTGACATTTACTTACACACATCTCTGTCAGCATTATCCATCAAAAAGAGCTCCTTATGTTTACTCCAAATGATTGGGCTTTCTAAAATTAGAAATAACCAGGAAACATAGTTCCCAAAATTATTAAAAGCTGCTAGAATTTCCAAATTTTCTTGATTTCTTTTATAAGTATATAAGTCTGGGAATTAGATATGTTAGCATATATGTAGATGTTATACTTACTGTTAAATGCTTACAGCTGAGTACAAATACTGGTAAAGCAAAAAGCAGTATTTTTTAATAAACAAAGGAAGTCACTAAAAGACACGGGAAATGGCTTGGCTAAGGAGAATTAGGCTGGCGGCCATATTACAGAGAAGATTTTGCGTGGATGTTTGGGCAAAGTCCCTCTATTTTTATTTTCCTAATCTATTCTGTGATAAATTCAGATTCCAAGCCACCTATGTATGCTCAGCAACTTCCTCTTGAAATACTTGCTTTTCAGAATGGGATGGTTTGTTCCACTGAGTAATGTTTTTGTTAACTGATTTGAGGAAACTTCAGACTCTCAAGCCTCTTCACCATCTTTGCTTATTCATAGCAGTGCTTTTCCATCCAACCTTCCCCGTATGTTCCAAGACCTTAGAGAGCTTTGTGCCATTTAATAAATTAGAAACAAAAGGGGAAAAAGTTATCAGTCCACAAAACAAATAATCATGAAAATGTAATCTGAAACAAATATGTTTATCAAGTTTCTACTAGGACATGTCCTAAATATCATTATGCCAAGTGTCTTATTATTATTATTATTTGGACCTGGCCTAATTTCTTTTATGTATTGTATCCTTAACGATACATACTGCAAATCAATTAAACAGAAAATGTTAAAGCCCAAACATGTATTAAAAAAAAAAAATGTATAGAATCTTGCATTTTATTCTGGTGCATAAGAAATTCCCCTTTAAGGCATCTTCAGAAAATCAGTAACATTTTATATTTGTATAGCATTTCAAAGGCCCTAAGATTCTTTAACATATTACCTCTTTTGAATTTTGAACAACTTATGAGTTTGGGGAAGGATTGTGATCATCATTTTCCAGATGAGAAAACTGAAGCTCAGAAAGGTTAAATGGTACAAGGTCACAAGACCAGTACGTAGGAAATCCAGCCTTGTAGCCCCAAGCCTTGTGCTTTGATGTGTTTGACGGTAGGATAAGAGTCCCTGCCATAATTCCCGTTAACTTTCTTCTCCACTTTTTCAAAGCATTGAGTACATCAGCTCTGCAAGAACTTTGGGCTTAGAATAAAAAGAGAAAATTCTATCTTTACTTCATTTGTTAGCCATGTGGGCCTCTCTTGAGCCTTATTTCCTCATCTGTAATGTGGAAACAATGTAACCCCTGGTTCTCTTTACATGGAGGTTAAGTGACCTACACTAAAAGGGGAAAATGCTCTAAAAATGACTCAGTGCTCTTCTAAAAAAAAAAAAAAAAAAAAACCGAACCAAACCCAGTGCCATCAAGTCAGCTCCGACTCATAGCGACCCTGTAGGACAGAGTAGAACTGCCCCATAGAGTTTCCAAGGAGCGCCTGGTGGACTTGGACTGCCAACCGTTTGCTTAGCAGCCGTAGCACTTAACCACTACTCCACCAGGGTTTCCTTCTAAAATATATATATAAAAAGGCAAGCATTATTTAATGCCACTGTGGTATTTTGTAATGAGGATTCCACCCCGAGGTAAAGGACATGGAGTCGAACCTCAGCTTCACCACTAGGAGCTGTGTGATCACAGACGAGTACTTGAACCAATCAGAAAATCTATTTTGTCAGCTGTAAAATAATTGTTTTTGAGTGGTATTGACATTATTAAAAGAACGATACTTATGCATTACAGGTTGTGGTAAGAAAACAAATGAAAAAAAGTATGGAAGGTCTTTATACAATGAAAAAATTCTATGCAAACATACATGTGTATGGAGAAAAGTCTCATTAACATGACATATACTTAAAATGTTCTTTTGTATACCCCTTGTGTGTGTCAGAAAACATAATGGTTTCTGAATATTCATGGCTTCTAAAGGAAATAGGCCAAAGCAGATATAGGAAAGGGCAATGTCCACAAGAAGAAGACCATATGTGAACAAAACCTGTTGTTGTTAGTTGCCATTGAGTTGATTCTAACTCGTGGTGACCGCAAGAGTACAGAGTAGAAGAGCTCCATAGAATTTGCAGGGCTGTGACCTTTTGGAAGCAGATAACCTGGCTTATCTTACGAGGAGCCTCTGGGTGGGTTTCAACTCCCAGCGTTTCAGCTAGTAGTTGAGCGCTTAACTGTTTGTGCCACTCAGGGCCTCCGACCAAAGCCTGGTATGTGACTTTTAATTGGATTATCTTCATAATTTTGCCATTCTTAGGAAGTGTCAACTCTTCCTGTATTTCTTAATTTCTCAAATACCCAAGATTCTTATGTTTCTGCTGCTTTATAAGAGACTTCATAAAAGTTGTACTGACATTCCAACTCCTCCCTTCAAGTATAATTCATCATGTCACTCACTCCATTAAATTGACTGCGTGCTTGAACTAGATCTAGTTAGACTTCTTGCCTAGTCAGCTGTAGGCTTCCTCACCCCCTCCCTGCCAAGACCAATTTTGCAAAAGAGAGGTATTAGGTAAAAGGCTTATTCTTATAACCATTGACATAAGAGATCACTTTAAAAATGTCTTTGTTGGAAAAAAGTGCATTTCATTCTTACTAGTATATGAAAAAAAAAAACACTAAAATTGCCAGCATGAGGGAGAACCAAGAATGACTGTGGAAGGTGAATAAACGTGTTTGAATGGCAACTTTATACCCTCAATGTGCAAATTCTGTTGGTTATCTCAATTCAAGCCTGACTTTCTGATTATAGAGGGAATTAACAGTTCTCTGGGAGATTTTGATTAAAAGGACATATTTTCCTAAAATACCCTTGAAATTACAGTTGATATGTATTTGGGGACTTTAATGATTTAGATAATTGCAATTCTGTATTTTATTTACGTAATTAGATATTGTTCAGATCTTATGTTCATAAGAAAAGGTATGAAAGTAATAGATTGAGAAAAGTTGTTCATTAGGTTTCTCATCATATTCTTTTTAAAGCACTCATATATTGCTATAAATTCATATATTCATGCATTACTGTCTAGTTTCTGAAAATTCAGCTTGAAGTTTTCGTTTCTATGACACAACAATAAAGCCCAATGCATTTTCCTGTATAACAACTAAATCATCTTGAAAAGAATTTAACCATGATACAAAAATGAAGGCAAAATTGTCTTTTCCAGCTCATGAATATATTTTGAACACTCCCTGTGTGCTTTGTGATTTAGGTGGCCAACAGCTGAGGTATAAATACTATAACATTACTAGGCTCCTGAAAAGTCATTTTGATTTGAGGCGTATTTAACTTTTACCTCAAAAACATAGTTTTTATATTGGAAGAAAATGCTTTTGGCTACTAGGAAACCTAAATAATATTCTCATCACAAGCTAACATGCTGTATCCTTCCTGAAGTCAGTATATTTCATTGGATCTTTTTAATGTGCCCTGGCTAAAGAATATCAATATCACTCTTCAGATGAAAGGTGGTTCCAGTAATGCCTGATGTCTAAGCATCATTTGTAATACAAATGACGGGGAGCTTGTGGCTTAGTGGCCACTAATTTGTTTTGAATTTATGATGCATTGCAGCCGTTAGAAGTAAGCTGCTTTACATCAGTTCTTGGGGAATAAGAGTTCTCTTTGTGGTAGGTTGTTTTATTTCTTGATGTCAGATGGGAAAATATCCCCATTTCAAAAGAAAAAAAAAATGTACAATAAAGAGGGATTAGGTCAGAAGTCTACCAATTGTCTGTAACAGTTCTCATGCATCATGTATTTCACTGGGCCTTATCGTAGAAAACTGTGGCCTGCTGGTTTTGTGTTGTATTCAAATATAAATTTAAGATGCTATTTCCACTTGTTTTTAACATTGTTTTTTTAATGTATGTTTATCATGAAATATTTCAGAGTAATTAGAATATTATATGTTTTATATAGTGGCGATTGCTATATATTTAAGTACACACCAACGTTAGAATAAAGTTAAACTCTCGAATATGTGAACAGTTACGAGGTATATATACTTGCTGATAAGTACTGTAGAAAAAAAGAGAAACAGAACACATTCATTCACCCCTCAAGGAGATTGCCCACTCTTTGAGGTAACAAGGTTTGGGTGGGAATACTATATTTTAATGCATCATTTTAATAAGAATTTAAGGCAACAGCTGGTGAGAAGCTATGATGCAGTAACAGACTTATTCCCACATTGGAAAGAAGGGGGTGTCAGTGGTTAGAAACACAAAAGCAAGTGTCCAAGGACAGACCCTCCTGGGTGTCCTTATAGTAAAGGGTGAGTTCTACCTGGATTTTAAAGGGAGGAGAAAATGTGAGCAGGAAGAACATGTGCATAAAGCATGGTGGTGGCAAAAGAATGAGAAGAATTGCTAGGGGATGGTGTTAACTCAGGTGGTTTATCTGGTAGTAGATGTTTCATAAACATGGAATAAGAGAAGCTAGGGAAGGTTTGAGTGGAATACTTTGAATGCACACACACAAAAAAAACAAACAAAAACCCAAAACAAAACTCTTTTAAAAAATAATTTCAAACAATCATACCCAAACTTCTGGCTCCTGCAGCGACTAAGGTTCATTGAGGGTGAGTGTTTGTAGTGAACTAACTTTCTCCCCAGTCTTCTGGTCAGGCATTCTTCAGGGCTGGATTGACCCAGGAGACTGTAAATGATCTCTCCCTGTACTACAAAAAAGCAGAACCCACCAAGCTGCTGCAGACAGCACAGATCCATCAAGAAAGAAACCCCATTGCAGTTAAATGATCCCTTCCAAAAAGCAGTCTGGGCAGACATCTCTTTAGGACTCTGTCAAACATCTTTTGACTACAGATGACCAGTCTCATTAGCCACACTGCCCAGTTCTACTTGGAAATTAAGACCATTTACTTCCTCATCTCTGTCTACCTTCTAGGACTAAACGCAAATCTTCCTGATCGTCTATGCTCCCTATGCTTGCTTTCCTCCCCATTGACTTCCTTCCTAATTCTTCCTACCAAGCCCTCTGGAACAACTTTTATATACTGAGTCCTCCATTTCCTCGTTCCTCAGTCTCTTCATTGAACAAGCCCTCTGCTTACTTGTCCTAACTAAGTCCTGGGCTCTTCTCTTCCCCTCAAGTGGAAACTGCATAGTGTCCCATAGCATTTCAACAGTGAGTCACTGACACTCTGCCTCCTTCCCCGAGCACTCATGGAGTATTAGTGGCTGTACACCAAGGCACGATTCCAGAAGGACGGTATGGAGATGAGGCACAAAAAGTATTTCTGGTCACCATCAAATGGGAAGTAAACTCAAATTTCCCCTCTACCTCATGCTATTCACTAGGCTGCCTTCTTTGAGAGAGTTTAGGTACCTACTTAAAAAGCTTAGAGTACAATAATAAAGATGCTCCTTGTTAGCATATGAAATCATTGGAAAAGTAAAATTGAAGTTTCATGAGTTAAAATGCCAGTGTTTTGGTTGATTTTAATTCCTAAAAAAGTAGACTTTCAGACCAGTTCATTGGCGTTCTCAAAAGAGATTATTGCTTAGTAATGAATTTTTTAATCAATACAATTTCTAAAAACTCATTCCTGTTGTAATATCACTAAATAAATTTACTTTGAAGTAGGAACTTGATTACTACCATAGCGTTGTTACTTAATTGGATTAACAAGTGGGCTGGCCTCTTGCATAACTGCATGTATTAAATGGACTTCTTCTATTTTATTTCCTAATGCCATTACTCTGACGTGAAGAGAGTGGACTTCTTTGGGGTGACTTGGCCTCCTCACCTAGACTCTAGACTTGTTTCTGTTGCAAACCTGCCCATAGTTATGAACCAGTGTTCCTGGCCCTGATGGAACAGCAGAATTGGCCAATACTCTGACTACAGTTTGTTTCTGTCCTGCCAACTCATATACCAGTCCAAGTAAGGGAACAGTTCTGGCTCCTGTAATGGTTTGCTATCCCAGGTTGTGTCCCACAGGTCATTTTGTATAATAGAGTACACACAGGAGCTCTTGGATTGCAAAAACTGGCAATTCTTTTCTTCTCCCATATAAGATAATCATCACTACTCTCATATTTCAATTTATTATTTGTTTGCTTATTAGATTTATATCAAGTTATAACCTCAAAGAGCTCTAGGCTATGAATTCTCCTGATGCTTTATCAGAGATACTGTACTAAAAGAAAATGGGTTCACATCAATTCCAGGCAGGTTTCTGGCCTAAGCTGCTCTTTTCAGTGCGTCTACCACATTTGATACGGGTGTTTTCTGGTTTTAATTTGGAGGACCACTTTAGTAGCCTAGGTCACATCAGCACAAAAATGAAACCTTTCTGCCAAGGAGTAAATAAATTCATTCATGAAGTTTGAAGTAGGATTTTCAAAGATAATCCACCTTTTATTAAGAAATCATGTGTGGATGATTTTGAATGCAATTATAACTATTAACTTAGGAAGATCAGTAAACTGAAAAATAAAATTAGGATGTTAAATATTACAGAATACTTGGTTTTCAATCTTCTTAGTATTTCCTGAATTAGGAAAATGGCAGCAAGTTTGTGGGTTTGGTCACTGGAAGTTGAAGTGGTTCTTGCCTGATGCCTTTTTTTGTTCTCTGAGTAAGTAGCTTGAAAGGGTCATCTGCTGAATGATGTCACAGTAGGAAAAGGGGAAGCTTTGAAATTTGAGGGTACTGGGAAAAATAGAGTTTGAGTGACATAACTTAAAGAACTACAGTAGGATGGCTGAACATTTTGGAGGTAGACATCCCTCAACAAGATAGGTGATCAGGAATCTCAATGATTTAATTAGGAGTTCTTACTAGACATTAAGGGAGTAAATACTAGTCAATATCAGATGACTAAAGAAGTTCTAATGAGTAATTGGTGACATTGTCAGAAATCTGAGTAGTACAGCTTGCTATTGGCAACAGGACAAAGAATCCATTCAAGCTGGATTATTACCACATTTGCAAAGCAAAGTGAGTTGTGAATAGGAATACTTCTCTGCTTTGAAAGTCTCTTCTGACATTCCCAATTTCATCAAATCAGGGAATTAAATTATCTTTTAAACTTATCACCATTTGACTATTAGATCTAATGTCAGATTCCTGACTTGTTTAGCTATACTTTTCAAAGACAAAAAGGTGGTGCAGTCAAAATGGGTATCTTATCCTAAGTGTGATGATTCAAACATCTCTAAAAGAATCTCTGATCTGTTTCCTCAATTAGATTCTCATTCCTCATCTTCTTGTTTGCCCCTGTGGGCTTTTAAAGCTAGAGCGACCTACACATTTCTCAGGTTTTTTTTTTTTTTTTCCTGATGGACTTTTTTTTATATTAAAAAAACCCACCCAGTGCTGTCAAGTCGATTCCGACTCATAGCGACCCTATAGGACGGAGTAGAACTGCCCCATAGAGTTTCCAAGGAGTGCCTGGTGGATTTGAACTGCCGACCGTTTGGTTAGCAGCTGTAGCCAGCTCCAAATTCTGACATAGGCAAAGTTCCTGTCCCCATTCCCAAAATATAGACTATATTTTTGCTTCCATCCTACTGGCATTTCAGCTCTCTGCTTGTCACTAGTATTGTCTCTTTAGCTTCCTGAGTGCCTATTGCTGGCAATATTGCTGACCCACACTGCAGCCTTGCTTCAGAGGAAAAAATGCTAATGACTGGTCACAGGCAAAAGGCTTTATAAGCTCAAAGCCTAGGATTAACTATTTTGTGCAAAAGAATTACTTGAGGATCTTGGTCATTTTTAGAAAGCAGGTTTCTGTGTTCTACTCCCAATGATTCTGATGCAATAAATACAGAATGTAGCCCAGGTGGTATTGTACTGTGGAATACCTTGAGAAACCTTATCCAGTGTGCTTGCAAATGTGATAGAAAAAGGAACAGACTTCACAACTATGTTAGACAACTGGTGGAACTTCTTGTTCTTCACCTTTGGCTCTGGTATCAGTGGGCACACTAGGGCTTCATGCATATGCTTCTGAGAAACAGAAAAAATATTCAGAGGTACAGTGAAGGATAGAGTTCATTTTAGGTTAGAAAGATATATCCATCGGAAGGAACTGAAAGACAAGTTGTCCTAGGGTTAGAAGGCTAACACAGTCACCATCCTTTCCCCTTTAAGAGCCTCTTCACTCAAGAAGCCTGAAAATATAGGGCGAGCCTAAAGATAGTACCCAGGCGCCCCTGAGGCTATCAAGTGGTTAGAAGCAGTAACTTCATGCTATTAATTCATGATTTAGGACTTGGAGGAAAGAGATGCCTGATCAGTGCTCATTTTGCTACTGACCAGTCCTGCACAACCTCCCCAAATAGCAACTTAAAAGAGTAAATGAAAAATTACTGTGGAAGTGGGGGAATCAAAAGAGTATTCTGTTAGAAAATACTTAGACATGAATGAAAATAAAAAGACAACATATCAAAATTTATGGGATGAAGTGAAGGCAGTGCACAGAGGGAAATTTATAGAATAAACCCTATATTAAAAGATCTCAAATCAATAACCTAACTTTACATCTTGAGGAACTAGGGAAAGAGGAGGAAAATCAACCCCAAGATAGCAAAGAAAAGAAATAATAAAGATTATAGCAGAGATCAATGAAATAGAGAATAAAAAAACAATGGAATTGACAAAATCAAAAGTTGTTTCTTTGAAAAGATCAATTGACAAAGCTTTAGACAGACTTATAAGAGGATACTCTAAAAAATGATATGCAAACACATTAGATAATATAGATGAAATGGACAAATTCCTAGAAACACACATTACCTAAGCTGAAGAATTAGAAAACCTCGACAGGCCTCTAACAAAGAGATTCAATCAGTAATCAAAAACCTCCCAACAAAGAAAAGTTGAGAGCCAGATAGTTTCACTAGCAAATTCTAGCAGATGTTTAAAGAAGAATTGACAGCAATCCTTCTCAAACTCTTCCAAAAAAAAAAAAAAAAAAAAGTCATATATATAGAGAGAGAGAGAGAGAGAAGAGGGAATGCTTCCTAACTCATCCCGAGGCCAGCATTACGCTGATAACAAAGCCAAATAATGACATCGTAAGAAAAGCAAAATATAGACAAATACTTCTTATAAACACAGATGTCAAAATCCTCAACAAAATACTAGCAAATTAAATCCAGCAGCATATTAAAAAGATTATTCTGCATGATCAGTTTGGATTTATCCAAGGAATGCAAGGGTAGTTCAACTTAAGAAAATCATTCAGTGTAATAAATGACATTAATATAACAAAGAAAAGAGCCTCATAATCATCTCAATTAATAACCGGAACACGGAATGTATGAAGTATTAATGTAGGAAAATTAGAAGTCATCAAATGTGAAATGGGACACATAAAGATCGATATCCTAGACATTAGTGAGCTGAAATGGACTGGTATTGACCATTTTGAATTGGACAATTCTGTGGTTTCCAATGCCTGGAATGACAATTTGAAGAGGAATGGCGTTCCATTCATCATCAAAAAGAACATTTCAAGATCTATCCTGAAGTACAAAGGTGTCAGTGAAAGGATAATATCCATACACCTACAAGGAAAGCCAGTTAATACGACTGTTATTCAAATTTACGCACCTAACTACTAAGGTCAAAGATGAAGAAATTGAAGATTTTTACCAACTTGTACAGTCAGAAATTGATCAAATGTGCAATCATGATGCATTGATAATTACTGGTGATTGGAATGTGAAAGTTGGAAACAAAGAATAAGGACTAGTATTTGAAAAATGTGGTCTCGGTGGTAAAAGTCACACTGAACATCACATGATAGAATTTTGTGAGATCGACTTATTCATTGCAAATACCTTGTTTCAGCAATGTAAACGGTGAATATACACATAGACCTCACCAGATAGAATTCACAGGAATGAAATCAACAACATCTATGGAAAGAAATGATGGAAAAGCTCATTATCATCAGTAAGAACAAGGCCAGGGGGCAACTGTGGAACAGACCATCAACTGCTACTATGCAAGTTCAAGTTGAAAGCAGAAGAAAATTAGAGCAAGCCCACAAGAACAAAAATATGACCTTGAGTATATCCCACCTGAATTTATAGACCATCTCAACATAGATTTGATGCATCGAACACTAATAACTGTAAGGCCAGTGGAGTTGTGGAATGACATCAAGGACATCATAGGTGAAGAAAACAAAAGGACATTTAAAAAAAAAAAAAACAGGAAAGGAAGAAGAGGCCAAAATGGATGCCAGAAGAGACTCTGAAATTTTCTCTTGAACACTGAGTAGATAAAGCAAACAGAAGAAATGATGAAGTAAAAAAGGTGAACAGTAGAGTTCAAAAGCCAGCTCAAAAAGCCAAAGTAAAGTACTGTAATGAAATGTGCAAAGACCTAGAGTTGGAAAATAGAAGGGAATAACATGTTAGGCATTTCTCAAGCTGAAAGAACTGGAAGAAAAAATTCAAGCCTTGAGTTGCAATATTGAAGGATTCTACAGGGAAGATATTTAATGACCCGGGAAGCGTCAAAAGAAGGTGGCAGGAATACACAGAGTTACTGTACAAAAAAGAATTGGTGGACATTCAACCATTTCAGGAGGTAGCATATGATCAGGAGTGGATGGTACTGAAGGAAGAGATAGAAGCTCCGTTGTCTTCAATTGGCAGAATACAAGGCTCCAGGAACTGACGGAATACTAACTGAGACCTTTCAACAAACGAATGTAGCGCTGGAGGTGCTCAATCATCTAGGCCAAGAAATTTCAAAACTACTGGGACAACCAGCAGGAAGAGATCCATATTTGTGCTCATTCCAAAGAATGTGATCCAACAGAATGTGGAAATTATCGAATAATATCATTAGTATCACATACAAGTAAAATTTTGCTGAAGATAATTTTAAAAAAAGCTTTCAACTGTATATCAACAGGCAACTGCCAGAAATTCAAGCCAGATTCAGAAGAGGATGTGGAACAAAGGATATCATTGCCAATGTCCAGTGGCTTTTGGCTGAAAGCAGAGAATACCAGAAAGATGTTTACCTGTGTTTTATTGACTATGCAAAGGCATTTGTCTATGTGGATCATAACAAATTTGAGATAATATTGCAAAGAGTGGGAATTTCAGGACACTTAATTGTGCTCATGAGGAACCTGTACATAGACCAAGAGGCAGTTGTTTGAACAGAACAGGGGGATACTGCGTGATTTAAAGTCAGAAAAGGTATGCATCAGGGTTGTATCCTTTCGTCATACTTATTCTAACTGTACACTGAGCAAATAATCTGAGAAAATGGACTATATGAAGAATGCAGTATTAGGATGGGAGGAAAACTCATTAACAACCTGTGATATGCAGATGACACAATCTTGCTTGCTGAAAGTGGAGAGGACTTGAAGCACTTACTGATGAAAATTAAAGACGACAGAGTTTTGATACAGATTGTACCTCAACATAAAGAAAACAAAAATCTTCGCAACTGGACCAATAAGCAAGATCATGATAATTGGAAAAAAGATTGAAGGTGTCAAGCATTCATTTTACTTGGATCCACAATCAACACCCATGGAAGCAGTAGTCAAGAAATCAAAAGAGGCATTGCATTGGGCAAATATGCTGCAAAAGACCTCTTTCAAGTGTTAAAAAGCAAAGGTGTTGCTTTGAGGACTAAGGTGCACCTGACTCAAGCCATGGTATTGTCAGTCACCTCATAGGATGCAAAAGCTGGACGAGGAATAAGGAAGAAGAATTACGGTGTTGGCCAAGAGTATTGAATATACGATGGACTGCCAAAAGAACAAACAAATCTGTCTTGGCAGAAGTATAGCCAGGATGTTCTTTAGAAGCAAGGATGGCGAGACTTCTTCTGCCTTACTTTGGACATGTTATCAGGAGGGACCAGTCCTTGGAGAAGGACATCATACTTAGTAAAGTAGAAGTTCAGCAAAAAAGAGGAAGACGCTCAAGGAGATGGATTTTTAGCGGCTGCAAAATAGACTAAAGCATAACGAGGACTGTGATGATGCACAGGACCGGGCAGTGTTTAGTTCTGTTGTGTGTAGGGTTGCTATGACTCGGAACCGATTCAATGGCACTTAACAGCAACAACAATCATCTCAATTGAGATGTTCCTCATGACCCCTGAATGTAGTCTGAAAGATGCTCGGTAAATACTTGATGAATGAGTGAATGAACAAACTATTTTTTCATTTATGTTACAAAATTTGCTTATATTTGTTTTCTTTTAAGCAAATTAAGAGTACAAAAAGTTTTATTAAACACAGTAAATATATCTAGAAACTACTGTATCCAAATATTACATTTAAACATAGTTAATACAAAGTTTTTTTTCTAAATTTTATGTTGTTATTGTTGAGAATATACGTGGCAAAACATACGCCAGTTCAACAGTTTCTACATATACAATTTAGTGACATTGATTATACTCTTTGAGTTGTGCAACCATTCTCACCCTCATTTTCTTAATTGTTCCTCCCTCATAAGCTTACTGCCCCTAAGGGGCAGTTTTCATTTTGATCCCACAGAGACAGTTCTAAAAAGAGCATAATGCTCAAGTCAGACCTTTTTTACTAGTTAAGCTAAACTGTTTTTCAGTTTTAAGATGACTTCAGGGAATATTTTTGGTTTAGGTTTTAAAGATTATCTCAGGCCACTAGTTTCAGGGGTTGATTCTCCCTCCATGGCTACAGAAGGTCTAGAGTCTATGAGAATTTGAAATTCTGTTCTGCATATTCCCCTTTTTGTGCAGGACAACAATAATTGTTCTCTGTTTACCTGGAAGAACAGAGGAAGAAGTAGCGTCAGGATTAGAAGGAGGATATGGAATGTTTTGGAAACCCTGGTGGCATAGTGGTTAAGTGCTATGGCTGCTAACCAAAGGGTCGGCAGTTCGAATCCGCCAGGCGCTCCTTGGAAACTTTATGGGGCGGGTCTACTCTGTCCTATAGGGTCGCTATGAGTTGGAATCGACTTGACGGCACTGGGTTTTTTTTTTTTTTTTTTTGGATTATGGAATGTTTGGCCAGTGACCTCTGTGAACAACTGCCTCCTTTGCCATGAGACCAGAACAACTGCATGGGCTTGGCTATCATTACTGAACATTTTGATCAAAGATACAGAGATTTTTAATTATGTATCACTTTTAAATTGTGAAAGTGGATGATTTTTAGTACTGGACCTGCCATAGTTTTAAGCACACAGGGTTTGCATGGAAGAAGTCTTAGATTCAGATTCTCATTTTACAATTTATGTCATCATAGGTAGGTTACTTAACTTCCCCAAGCTCAAATTTTCAAATGTGTAGAATGAGAAATACAACTACCTATCTCATAAGAATAAAATTAAACATTGAATGTAAATCATGTAGTGTAGTATTTATAATTCAGTAAGAACTCAGTAAATGTTGAAAGTTAACTTCACAATGTTTTCTATATAAGAAGCAGAAATGAAATGCCTTTTAGTTGAAATATGAAGCATGTTTTTAACAGCACTCAAGATTATGAGAGCATCATCTCATAAAAGTTTAGAGATAGGATAGTCTCTTAGTTGATTCAGGAGTTCAGTTATCCCCTCAGAAACCAGGTTATTTATGCCTCTTCGCAAACCTCCATCATCAGCTTCATTCTTAGGCTGGCTTCCTTCATGGTTACAAAATGGCTGCCAAGAACAACCAGGCCACGTGCTTTCTTTTTCGTTTCTGAAGGGAGAGACAAAATTGGTTTGTTTTTTGTCCTAAAAGTCCTAAACAAGTCTTTCCTCACTATTTCATTGGCTAAAATTAGTTTAGGTCTAACCATCCTCATATAATTTTGGCAAGAGGGATGGGATTACTGTCCCTGGTTTAGAGTCCTAAACTATTTATCTGGATGGCATGGATGTTGTAGAGTCAATTGCAGAGTGCTCTACAATGATGGTAACAATGGCTGAGATAATGGAGAATTGCCTAATGAATGGATACAATATTCAAATTTCAAGTTAAGATTCATATCAACAAGTATGATAACGGAAGAAACTTTATACATAGGTAGCAAAGTAGAAATTCTATGGGTTAGGTGCCAAACACAAAGTCCCTAGGTGGCACAAACGTTTTGCACGTGACTGCTAACCCAGAGATTGTCGGTTCAAACACACTCAGCAATACCACAGAAGAAACACCCTATCTATCTGCTTCCATTAAGATTACAGCCAAGAAAACCCCATGAATCAGTTCTACTCTAAAACGTGGGATCACCATGGATCAAAATTGACTGAACAGCAACTAAAAACACAGCAACAAGGTGCCAGACACACAACGAGTGACAAAATAATTCACATTTTAGTTGGAGAGTCAGACGTGTCAGAATCAAAGTAATATGTGCCATAATGTACCAGTTATGATACTTGCACAGATAAAGAAACAAATATTATTTCCTGGGAGGTCAAGAAAGTATACATAGAGGTTGTATTTAAGATGAATTTGAAATTTATATACACATTTCCTATGACAGCAAGGAAGGCATTTCAGGCAGAAAAAATGAGAATGAAAGCGTTAGGAGGAGAACTTTCTTTTTTGTTCATTCTCTACCCCAGTGCTTAGAACTATGTCTGAAACATACTAATATTGATTAGCAATCAGTATTTATGATTTATTAAATTAATTATATGTGCAAAGATAATAGATCATGAAAGAGTGTAAAAGGCAAAGGGAGAATTGGGAAGTTGAAGACAGATAACATGGTGATTGTCCCATGTCCTGTTTTGAAGTATTTAGTCTTTATTCTGAAGCTGATAGGCAGTCGCTGAAGCGTTTTAAGGAGGAAAAGCATCGTCAATAATGTGCTTTCTGAAAGATCACTCTGGTCATCTATTTGCGTCTAGTAAAAAGTGGTGTGAACTTCAAGGAAGGAAACAGGAACAGGATGAAATGGTTTCAGAGTATATTTAGGAACTAGAATTGGCAGTACTTTGTAATTAATTGGATGTCAGAAGTGAGGCACAAGGAGTAATCTAAAAGAGAATGATGTCTACGTTTCTGGCTTGATTGAATGAATAGTGATGTCACTAAATGAAATCAGAAGTACAGGAGCAGAAGCAAATTTTGTTTCAGGGGATGAATGAAACAATGTGACTCAATTGTTTTTGAGGTAACACTGACATACACTGCTGAAGAGGCTAGAGAGGGCTTGTCTGCCCTGTCCTACACTGGGAAACAATTTCTTGTCTGGAATTTTGGATTTGGGATCCACCTAATGGTTGAAGTCTAAAGAAAGCTTAGAGACTTCAGTGAGAAGATGGTCCCACATTTAATGTTGAGCTGAACAAAAGGAGACTGCAAGTTAATGCATTATGCGTATTGCTATCTTCATCAAGAGCAGCCGTAAGAATACCCTAGTTTAATTCTAGCCATATTAATAGAAGCATAAGATCTACCCGCCGGCATCTGACTCTAGCAAAAAATAATCTTTTTTTTTTTTTTCCTTCTAAGAATATTGACCAAGTAGACAGCAGAATAATTTGAGGTTTTGTGGATGAGGATGTCCTCTGCAATCTCATTTTTTGTTCTCAAAGTCAAGCAGGCAATATTTAGTGTTCTTTATGTTTAAAATGAATGACAATTCACTACCAGGAAGTACATCTGCATATATATGTGTATATACTCAATAACATAATAGCCTGAAAGAAAGACTCCAAAAATTCAGTTTCTATGTAAGCAGAAATTACTACAACTATTGTTGTTGTTGTTAGGTGCCTTCGAGTCAGTTCCAACTCATAGCGACCCTATGTACAACAGAACAAAACACCATCCGGTCCTGCACCATCCTCACAATCATTGTAATGCCTGAGCGCGTTATCCCAGCCACTGTGTCAACCCTTCCAATTATTAATGAATGTTTCTAGCAGTTTCTTCTCATTTTGAGTTGTGCCACATCAACAAATGAAAGTTCCGAAAGACTGACTCCATTCATGTCACTAAGGTCAACTCTACTTTAAGGAGGCAGGCAGCTCTTCCTAGGTCGTCTTTTGAGTGCCTTCCAACCTGAGGGACTCATCATCCAGTACTGTATCAGACAATGTTCTGCTGCTATGCATAAGGTTTTCACTGGCTAATTCTCTTCAGAAGTAGACCTCCAGGTCCTTCTCCCTAGTCTATCTCAATCTGGAAGCCCAGCTAAAACCTGTCTACCATGGGTAACCCTGCTGGTATTTGAATACCAGTGACATATAGCTTCCAGTACCACAGCAACACGCAAGCTACCACAGTACAACAAACTGACAGATGTGTGGGGGACTACAACTATTAGACTATGTTATAATAAAGTTATTATTGAATTACACGTTTGAATAAATAAATAATTAACTGCTATAGAAAGATGACAGTGAAATCATTTAATGCAAGGACTCAAGATATACTCATACCGAAAAATAATACATTTCTGATTAATGACTTTTTTCTAATTATAAAATATTTTTCCTAATTAATCAATTATTCTTTAACTTTTTTTATAATCAATTAATGCTAGATAATATCCTCCTATTCTCTGATCTCCGCCACACATCTAAATCTTGTGATCTTGCCCTTTTTTCCTCTGGCTAAATGAAGGCACAAAATCCAGGGAGAGAAGAGTATAGAAGTAAGACGCCATTAGTGAGAGGGTAAAAGGTACTTGGTTTCACATCCTTTAAAGTGGGTATCAGGAGTCCTGGGGACAGTGGTTAAGCACTGTGCTGCTAACCAAAGGTCAGTGGCTTGAACTCACCAACCACTCCTCAGAATAAAGATGTGGCTGTCTGCTACTGTGAAGATTTACAACCCTCAAAACCCTGTGGGGCAGTTCTACTCTGTCCTGTAGAGCAGCCATGGGGTCAGAATAGACTCAATGGCCATGGGTTTTGGGATCATCTAGTAGTCTCATTCCATTCTCAGGCTCTGACCAATCAGAGTAGAAATTCCTTCTCTCTGGGAGTGGGTAATGGATAGTAAGGTGGAAGGCTGAACTGGGGAAGATGTGTAAAGAGAAGTGATCTTGTTATAGGAAGAGGAAATGGAGCTTATTTTTTTAACCTTCGCAAAACTTTCTCACTTCTGTCTACCTTATTTCATCCCTGTGAAGTAGCCTACAAAGCATTAATGGTGAAAACTCAGTTACAGAGATGATGTGATTTACCCTAAGTCACTAAATCACAAAGTCAGTCTGAGGTTTGACCGTAAAAGTTCCCTTTTATTTAAAAAAAAAAAAAAGGCCTCACGTCAGAGTGATTGTGCTGGGTACGATATATCACATATAGACTGCACTTTCTGTTGCCTACAACATCCATCTTTTTTGTTGAATCTGTACATTTGGCACATACAAACTACATATAAACAGTTAAAGCCAGTATTTGTACAATTGCTCTATGTTTTTTTGTTTGTTTGTTTTCCTGATTAGGTGCTGAATTAGCAGAGATTAAAATTAGACCCGTTTCTTGCGTATCAATTTCCTTTGAGCTTTTTCTACTTAGCGAGCTAAAAATTGATATGCCGAGTTCAATATGAATTGAGTCACTAATGATTACCGAGTGTATATGTACATAATGCATTTTTGAAAAGAATGTGTAAACTGCTGTTTGCTGATATGAGTTTCAGCAGCATTCCTGGATCTTACAAATGTAACACATTTCTTAACTGTGATAATTACCCATCATTGTTGCAGTGCCATATGCACATTTCTGTGCCCCTCTGTTTTAAAATAAGTCTGTAATTCATAGCTAGCTGGTTTTTGGACACCTATTCCTGAAAAATAAATAAATCTTCATTTTTCAGATAGCTTTAAGGTAACTTTTTTTTTTTTTTTTTTTGCTGTGACCCATAGTTTTTCTTTTTTTAATATTTTATTGTGTTTTTGGTGAAAGTTTACACAGGAAATTAGGTTCTCATTTAACAATTTCTGTACATATTATTCAGTGACATTGGTTACATTCTTCATAGTGTATCAGCATTCTCGTTATTGGTTGTTCTGTTTACGTTAATCTGGCTTCCCGTCTCCCCTAGACTTCTCATCTTTGGTCCAAGGTAAATGTTAGTCCTTTGGTTTTATCTAGACAATTATTTTGAGGAGCACAGCACTCATGGGTGATATTTATTTTATTGACCAATCTGTCATTTGACTAAAAGGTGACCTCTGGGAGTGGCTTGGGTTCCAAGTTTAAAGTATGTCTCAGGGCACTTGTCTCAGGGGTTCATCTAGTCTCTACCAGTCCAGTAAGTCTGGCCTTTTTTTTTAGGAATTTGAGTTTCGTTCTACATTTTTTCTCACATTCTATCTGGGACCCTCTATTGAGTCCCTAGTCAGCACAGTCAGTAGTGGTAGCCAGGCACCATCTAGTTCTTCTGGTCTCAGCAATGTAGGTGATGGTGTCATGTAGACTATTTGTTCTGTAGGCTAGTTTCTTCTTTGAGTCTTTGGCTTCCTTCTTTCTCTTTAGCTCTGGACAAGTAGAGACCAATAGTTGTATCTTAGATGGCCACTCACAACCTTTTAAGACCCCAGACACTACTCACCAAACTAGGATGTCAGCATTGTCTTTATGGAGTATATTACGACAATTGACTGAGCTGCCCCATGAGACTATGGTCCTAACCCCTCAAACCCAATAGACCCATCCTGTGAGGTCTTCAGTTGTGTTTAGGAAGTATCCATAACCGTGCCCCCATATGCTTTATTTTATATTTGAAAATAGATGCAGCACTCATAAACATGTATATACATATGCCTACAGTTATTCATATATGCCTTCCTGTACATATTTTTGCATACTTATATATCTATGTAACCAAACATATTTTCAAATGGAATAAGGTCCCATTTTAATGAGTGTTTTTTTTTTTTTTTTCATTGTAGAGTCTTGTTGCCATTGTAAATGCTGGCAGAATGTTATTATGTAATTTAACATAGAAGATATTCTTGAATCAAACATCAGTCTTTCTGGTGACTCTTCTGAATGGATTTTTTTTTTCTCCTATTTATGGAATGTCCTATATATTCTGAAACTGGATGTATACTAATCGGATGCTTATAAGCTATAATTATTATAATCAAAAGTATGTAACATTTTTATCCCTTTCTTCCTACCTACATGCCTACCTATCTGCCAAGATCCATGCTTCCTATGAGATTAATATTCTTAGAAACATTCAAGAGTCATGAAAATAGTAACCTACTTTTTAGTCACTGAATAAAATTAACTTCATATTTATGGGCATTTTTCTTAATACCTCTTGACCAATTTTAGAGATGCAGAGAAACACAGTAAGATATATCTTGAAATTATTTTGTAGAAGGTTATTTGGCAACTATTTTTAAAGTTTTTATCATTTGTTTAGACTCTGAGAGCAGCTTTTCAGTTATGTTCCAATATTTCTCTACACCTTATTAGTCTAAGAAAATTGTTACCCAAACCCTCAAAAAGTCACAATTTCATTAATAAATAAAAATAGACATATTTCTTGCAATTTTGGATTTAAGACATACAGAAAATATTTTTGAGGATAAATTTGGGATAAATTCAGGGGAACATATTTTATCTCAGAATGCTTTGGTACTCTGCCTCTGACTGATAGAATGATGCAGTGGTATATTTAGAGGTAAATTAAAAAAAAAAAATCCATTGCCGTCCAGTCGGTTCTGACTTATAGCAACCCTATGGGACAGAGTAGCACTACCCCATAAGGTTTCCAAGGCTGTAATCTTTAAAGAAGCAGACTGCCACTGGTGGGTTCAAACCTTGGACCTTTTGGTTAGCAGCCAGGCATTTAACCACTGTGCCACCAGGGCTTCTTAGGGGTAAACTGTGCAAATATTATAGACTGTGTCCTCTCAGCAGAATTATTTTAGCCCAGCTCTTATAAACTCAATGTTTTTTGTTTCTTAAATTGTTCTAGTTATTACTATTAGCATTACACTTTAAATCTAGCCATTCTGTTTTTCTAAAGAGATTTATTTGTGCATCAGAAATAGGCAGCCTGTGTTTTCCACGTCCACAGAAAAACTAAATATCATGCTCTTGTGAGAATGCTGAAATTTTTCCAAATATATGGATCACATTAATTTAAAAATCATAGATTTTAGTGACTAAGAAGTACCTAGACAGCATAACTTGGCTCTTCCAAAAACAAAACAATCCTGACGTAGGTGTTAATGAAATGTATTCTAAATTTTAGACTTTTATTTCAGTTGCAGCCAAAAAATACTGGTATTTCCAGGAGTAGATCTGGATTTTGTTGACCCTGAAAATTATACAATTTGGGGAAAATTCTCTGAGAAAAAATACAAAAGCACCTTTTCAAATTTTACTAAACGTATGAGCATGTGAACACACCTCTAGGACGTCCCAGGGTCTTGAAAGGAGCCCATAAAGTGCAGTGCCCTGGAGCTCGAGCTGCTTTCACAGAAAACCTACCTTTGAATAGCGTAAAAAGACATGAAGCAAGAAGCGGATAGGTTAATGGATTCATCACCATTAGTAAAATGTTTGGTAACATTGTACATGGATTCTCTGTTAAGCTTCAAAGCATGTGTGTATTGATTTCATTTTTAAAAGTTTCTCCTGTGTCTTAACAGCATGGTCTTTAATTTTAGGGATCACTGCAAAAGGTACTTGTGTTTGCAGGTAGAATATTTGAAACTTTTGCAGTCTCTACAGCCTTCGCGCAGTGCTGCGTCAGGTTCCAGGGACATGGAACTACTCATTGCATACACTCAGTAGATGAGGTTTTTTTTTTTTTTTTTCTGTGTTAGACACATTGTGCCCCCTTAATGTATGACAATAGGCTTCTAACTCTGAATATTTGGATGGATAAATTTACTACTTAAGTTCAACTTGGGGGATATATAAATCTTTTATTATTTATAATGGAACATGTAAAATCTCAGTGCGTTTGTAATTCTCTTTCTAGCAGTCTCTGTTATTGTCTTAGCTATCTAGCCCTGCTATAACAGAAATACCATGAGTGATGGCTTCAACAAACAAAAGTTTATTCTCTCACAGTCTAGGAGGCTAGAAGCTCAAATTCAGGGCATCAGTTCCAGGAGAAGCCTTTCTCTCTCTGTCTGCTCTGGAGAAAGGTCCTTGTCATCAATCTTCCCAAGATCTAGGAGCTTCTCAGTACAGGGAACCTGGGTCGAAAGGACCATGCTCTGCTCCTGGCACTAGTTTCTTGTTGGTATGAGGTTCCCCATCTCTCTGCTTCAGTCTCTCTTTTATGTCTCAAAAGAGATGGATTTAAAACATAATCTAATCTTGTAGATTGAGTCCTGCTTCATTAACATAACTGTCGCTAATCCCATCCTAGAGGTAGGATTTACAACACATAGGAAAATCACACCAGATGACAAAATGGTGGACAATCACACAATACTGGGAATCATGGGTTAACCAAATTGATACACATTTTTGGGAGACACAATTCAATCCATAACTGTGGATTATAAAGAAAACTGTGATTTACATTAAACTCTTTGCTGTGTCTGAACCTATTTAACTCTTTATTTGGCAAATACAGATTATTTTAATTTTCTTTTTAACTAAATGTAATAATAAGAAATCATAGTATACAGTCTTAGCATAGATTGCTCTCTAAAAAACAAACCATGAATACAAGTGTATATCAGTGAACATTTGGCATTTCAAATTAAACGTTAAATTATTGCTCATGACCACACAATCTTGGCAGGAAACAGAAGAAAATGCCTGACACCTAATAATTCCTTGGAAATGAGAATGCCAAAATGCCCAGAGAAACTCTTGGCAGGGCTACATATTTGAATGTACTTCTCTGTTTGTTTCCTCAGTGCCAAGCTTCTAAACACAAATTCAGAACATTTACATGGTGTCTGGGAATAGTCCCAGCATTTACTTCAAGAGAAGCCCTGAAGGTGATCATTTTATGGGAAGAATTGGTAGGAGCTGGCACTGAGGCAATATTTTTTCCCTGGCTGGATACTGCGCTTCCTGTATTCTCTTAAGAGACTTCTGTCTCTGCTCCCTTACCAAGTTGCCACCATATAGAATATGTCCAATATTTAGGCTCTGGTTAAATTGTTCTCTAGTATAAGGGAACTCTTCTAGAGGTCCCTGCGTGGCACAAACAGTTTGCACTTGACTAGTAACCCAACTAATCCGACCAGGCTTTCCTCGGAAACTCTATGGGGCAGTTCTACTCTGCCCTATAGGGTCGCTATGAGTCAGAATCGACTCGGCGGCACTGGGTTGAGTAACCTAAAGACTGGCAGTTTGAACCCACCCAACAGCACTACAGAACAAAGGCCTGGTAATCTGCTTCCAGGAAAACCCTATTACAGCCAAGAAAACCCTATGGAACAGTTCTACTTTTGCAGCCAAAAGAATACTGGTATTTCCAGGAGTCATCATGAGTTGGGATCAACTTGAGGGCAAAGGGTTTGGTTTTGGTTTAAACCTAAATAAATGGAGAGGGTCTTTGTCAGTCTACTTCTTTATATGAATTTTCTCTGTTTCTGGTGCCAGAATATGCTTCTCTTTATACGCTGTCTTGGAACGCTTCTCCGTGGAACACTTTCCTATCAAGTTGTTTCATTCTACCTTGGATACCCCAATGGAATGTGTCAGGATAAATTCATAATTACATTCTCTTTATTGTTCTAGGTATATAATTGTGACACTGACTGTGGATTGGATTAAGGTTTTGTAAAGTTTTAAATAGCTGCTTATTTCTGGGTGGGTGGGTGTGTATGTGAAATTATCTGGTGACCTTGCAAGATATCCATCAGAGACCCAGCACCATCAAGCAAGCATTCCCAGAATCCAGACTTGTCTCAAGGTTTTTCTTTGAATTTTCTCTCTGCTGTGAATTTCTGCTTAAGAAAAGGATGAGATTACCACAACTGGCTATCTTAGACTAACCAGGATTTATTCCAACTTCAGTATAAAGTTTAATTCTCAGAGCACATGGCTGCACAGTGAAAGGCAGGCACCTGAATGGAATCTGTGTTCTCCCAAAAGAGGAAGCAGCAGAAGGGGATGCCCAGTAGATAACAGAGAGTATTTGCGAAGGGAAGTTTAGTTTAAACATTGGTTATCATTTCCCTGATATTGACTGTTTATCTCTTAGAAAAAGTGGAGAGTATTCATTGTTATTACTCTGTAGTACTTCAGAGTATACTGTAACTTTTGTAAACAGAGCACAGAATACTAGAAAGCACAGTCTTTTGGTGCTCTGTCCCTTGGATTAAAAACACACATGCGTGCACCCACACATACACCCCTATTCTTACACTAGACACACAGCCAAACGCTGTACTGGAAAGTGGCAGGGTTGTGGGGGTGAGAAGATCTCATACCTTTAGATATGAATTGTGTTTATACCTAATACATTCCTCAACCCCATTCCTTGATTTCTATAGCAACTCAAACCACTCATTCAAAACCTTATTTCACTTACCCTTTCTCTTTGCCATTTAGTTGATTCCAATTCCGACTCACAGCGACCCTGTAGGACAGAGTAGGACTGCCCCGTAGGGTTCTCTAGGCTGTAATCTTTATGGAGAAACCCTGGTGGTGTAGTGGTTAAGTGCTATGGCCTCTAACCAAAAGATCAGCAGTTCAGATCTGCCAGGCGCTCCTTGGGAACTCTATGGGGCAGTTCTCCTCTGTCCTATGGGGTCGCTATGAGTCAGAATTGACTCGACGGCAACAGGTTTGGCTTTTTTGGAATCTTCATGGAAACAGACTGCCACATCTTTCTCCCATGGAGAGGCTGGTGGGTTTGAACTGCCAACCCACGTGCTTAACAACTGCAACTGAGACTCTTAAAATATAACTGGAATGGTGAGTGAATACACAGTGGGTGTCTTCAGCTGACACAAAGATCCATCTTTTGTAGAGCTGGATGAGCCCTAGTAAATCAAACTAGGGGAGTTATCATTGAGCAAACTGCTAACTAAACATGATCCACCTGTGTAATATTTTTGCCTGCATCTTTGCAAAAGCAAATGCAAAAGCTGCTTCCTAATTCTCAAGACTCCCCCTCATGTCACTCACTGACTTAAAATGAGAGGATCACATGGAGGAAGAAACCAGGTTGGTTTTCAGTCCCAGCTTTGGTGCAGGGATAAACCTCTGGCAAACAAGTAGTTACTGAAGAGAATCCCTGTGCCCCTTCAAATTAAAATAGCAACGATTTTCTAATTCAAAAAGTCTGTTAAAAAAAAAAAAAAACCCTTAAATTTGGAAAGGCACCCTCAGCAAGTAAAATGCTTTTGTAATAAACAGATAAATTTCAATAATTGCAAACAACTTTTTCCCACTCTTGTGCTAGTGTTTTTTGTCATTCGATTTGACAAGATATCACATATACAAATTTGAAATAAAGCAAATGAAAAATAAATTATAGCAGTTTATAATTTCTTCTGTTAGTGTTTATGTTATGCATAAAAATTTTATATAGCTCAAAATGATAGTCAATTCCAATTCCTGGTTTTGGATTGATCAAATATATTTTATGAAGTGTTCACTACATAATATATGCTTCATTTTTTCTCATAGCATTTATCATGTGCTCATGCAATATACAGAAGAAATAGAAACAAGCACTATAATGAATTCATGTCTATAGAACAGAATAACAATATATGAAAGAATAGACTACCCACTACCTGCCGTCAAGTTGATTTTGACTCACAGCGACCCTATAGGACAGAGTAGAACTCCCCCATAGGGCTTCCAAGGAACAGCTGGTAGATTCAAACTGCCAGGCTTTTTGTTAGCAGCCATAGTTCTTAACCATTGTGCTACCAGGGCTCCACACATTTTAAAAGTACATAACAAAAATCATCTGTTTATAAGTGTATGCAAAACTCTGAAATAAGCAGAAGGAGAGATAAGGTATAGTAGCTGTGTCAGGAGCCCCCAAGACCACTAGCAGGTTTGAAGATTCACTGGACACAGCATATAGTTGTACTCATGGCTTTGATGATTACAATGAGAGGCTACAAAGCTAAATTGGAAAAGGGAAAAGTGGGCACGTAGATGAAACCATGGGCACAAACTTCCAAGAGTCCTCTCCCAGTGGAGTCACACAAATCTAAATGAAACCCACTGCCATCAAGTTGATCCCCACTGATAGCAACCCTAAAGGACAGAGTAGAGCTGCCCTGTAGGGTTTCCAAGGCTGTAAGTGTTTACAGAAGCAGACTGATATATCTTTCTTCCATGGAGCAGCTGGTGGGTTCAGACTGTCGACCTTTTTTGCTTAGCAGCCGAGCACTTTAACCACGCTATCTGGGCTTCTGGAATCACACAAACCAAGCCCATTGTCCTTGGGTCCATTCCAACTCGTAGTGACCCTATAGGACAGAGTAGTATTGTCCCATAGGATTTCCAGGGAGCATCTGCTGGATTCTAACTGCTGACCTTTGGATTAGCCACCAAGCTCTTTACCACAGTGCCACCAGGGCTCCACCAGGGTACATAGGACAGGCTTAATTCCTCTATCAACAAATGACAACACATATGAAGTGTTGTCTACCAGAAAGCTCATAAGAGACCCAGTGGGGCAGGTTCCATGGGCATTCTCTGCCTGTTGTTGTCGTTAGGTGCCACTGAGTCGGTTTCAACTCATTGCGATCCCAGGTACCACAGAACGAAACACTGCCTGGTCCTTCGCCATGCTCACAATCACTGTTATGCTTAAGCCCATTGTTGCAGCCACTGTGTCAGTCCATCTCATTGAGGGTCTTCCTCTTTTTTTGCTGAGCCTGATGATGTCCTTCTCTAGGGACTGATCCCTCCTGATAACATGTCCAAAGTATGTAAGACACAGTTCTGCCATCCTTGCTTCTAAGGAGCATTCTGGTTGTACTCCTTCCAAGACAGATCTGTTTGTTCTTTTGGCAGTCCATGGTATATTTAATATTCTTCACCAACACCAGAATTCAAAGGTGTCAGTTCTTCTTCTGTCTTCCTTATTCATTGTTCAACTTTTGCATGCATAAGATGCGATTGAAAATATCATAGCTTGGGTCAGGCGCACCTTGGTCTTCAAGGTGGCATCTTTGCTTTTCAATGCTTTAAAGAGATCTTTCGCAGCAGATATGCCCAACACAATGGATCTCTTGACATCTTGACTGCTGATTCCGTGGGTGTTGACTGTGGATTTCATTTTACTTGGATCCACAGACAACACCATTCTCTGCCCAGCAAGTATTAAAATTCTAGACTCCCAGCAGGAAAGCAGGTGTTCAGCATAAGCCACATTTTTGTAGGTTAGGCACAGTGAGCTACACAAAGTGGTTAGAGAATGACAAGAATGCTCCTAAAACCCAAGTTACCAGATGCCAGCCAAAGGCCAGCTCTGTAAGAAGGCCTTTCTTGAGGATAACAGTCTGCTGTGCTCTTTCTGCGCAGCAAGTAAAAGCACAGGCTTTGTAATTACATGAGCATAGGTTCACACCCACATCCTACCACTTAATGTGATCTTGAACAAATTATTTAAATGCTTTGGCCCTCAGTCTTATCAACTGTTAAATGGATTTAATTAGGTAATTTCAACCCAGAGTTGTCATGAAAATCCTATAAAATAATGCATGCACAAGACTTACCACATTGCAAACGTTGTTTATTCAGTAAATGTTGACATGACAACTACCTTCAAAGAGCTTATGGTAGAATATACAAACAAAGCTCAAATGAATAGAGAGCAAATAATACCAGCTGCAAGTGCAGTGGGTATTCCGAGAATAGACAAACACTCCCTGTAGTTTATAAGAATCACAAAAGCTTCCTGGCCAGAATAAGCATTCTTTTGCTAAGTGTTATGGAACCACAACTATTAAAGATCATTGGTTATCTTTCAGAAGAAAAAGAAGCAGCTGAGGCGTGGGTGACAATAGAGAATACTGAGATCCTCACGCTGCTCTCTGGTGAAATCCTCCTTTACAGTTTCATAGCTAGCATGAAAATGGTTGCTCTCCTTGACACTAAAAATTCTGATATAGATAGTAAGATGGATCAAAAGAAATCAGTGGGTACATCAGTCTGGTTTAGATACAGTCAGATTTTTGTGAAAGTTTTTGGCAATAAGATATTAATCCTTTTCCATACAATTTGCATTCCTTTTTTTCCCCAATCTCTTTATTTTTTTATCATTTTTATTGTGCTTTAAGTGAAAGTTTACAAATCAAGTCAGTCTCTCACATAAAAACTTATATACACCTTGCTACATACTCCCAGTTACTCTCCCCTTAATGAGACAGCCCGCTCTCTCCCTCCACTCTCTCTTTTCCTGTCCATTTTGTCAGCTTCTAACCCCCTCTACCCTCTCATCTCCCCTCCAGGCAGGAGATGCCAACATAGTCTCAAGTGTCCACCTGATCCAAGAAGCTCACTCCTCACCAGCATCCCTCTCCAATGCACTGTCAAGTCTAACCCATGTCTGAAGAGTTGGCTTCCGGGATGGCTCCTGTCCTGGGCCAACAGAAGGTCTGGGGGCCATGACCACTGGGGCCATCTAGTCTCAGTCAGACCATTAAATCTGGTCTTTTTATGAGAATTTGGGGTCTGCATCCCACTGCTGTCCTGCTCCCTCAGGGGTTCTCTGTTGTGTTCCTTGTCAGGGCAGTCATTGGCTGTAGCCAGGTACCATCTAGTTCTTCTGGTCTCAGGATGATAGTCTCTGGTTCATGTGGCCCTTTCTGTCTCTTGGGCTCATAATTACCTTGTGTCCTTGGTGTTCTTCATTCTCCTTTGCTCCAGGTGGGTTGAGACCAATTGATGCATCTTAGATGGCTCCTTGCTAGCGTTTAAGACCCCAGACGCCACTCTTCAAAGTGGGATGCAGAATGTTTTCTTAATAGATTTTATTATGCCAGTTGACTTAGATGTCCCCTGAAATCATGGTCCCCAAACCCCTGCCCTTGCTACACCTGCCTTAGAAGCATTCAGTTTCTTCAGGAAACTTTTTGGTTTAGTCCAGTTGTGCTGACCTCCCCTGTATTGTGTGTTGTCTTTCGTTTCACCTAAAGTAGTTCTTATCTACTATCTAATTACTGAATACCCCTCTCCCATGCTTGCCTCCCTCGCTCCTCTCTAACCACAAAAGAATGTTTTCTTCTCAGTTTAAACTATTTCTCAAGTTCTTATAATAGTGGTCTTATACAATATTTATCCTTTTGCAACTGACTAATTTCACTCAGCATAATGCCTTCTGGATTTCTCCATGTTATGAAATGTTTCACAGATTCCTCACTGTTCTTTATCGATGCATAGTATTCCATTGTGTGAATGTACCATAATTTATTTACCCGTTCATCTGTTGATTGCCACCTTGTTTGCTTCCATCTTTTTGCTATTGGAAACAGTGCTGCAATAAACATGAGTGTGCATATATCTGTTTGTGTAAAGGCTCTTATTTCTCTAGGATATTTTATATTCCGAGGAGTGGGATTGCTGGATCGTATGGTAGTTCTATTTCTAGCTTTTTAAGGAAGCGCCAAATCGATTTCCAAAGTTGTTGTACCATTTGACATTCCCACCAGCAGTGTATAAGTG
This sequence comes from Loxodonta africana, assembly GCF_030014295.1. Taxonomy (NCBI): domain Eukaryota; kingdom Metazoa; phylum Chordata; class Mammalia; order Proboscidea; family Elephantidae; genus Loxodonta; species Loxodonta africana. The sequence goes on along the minus strand of NC_087345.1, from coordinate 77,364,836 downwards.
TTCCAATCTCTCTACAGCCTCTCCAACATTTATTATTTTGTGTTTTTTGGATTAATGCCAGCCTTGTTGGAGTGAGATGCAATCTCATTGTACTTTTGATCTGCATTTCTCCAATGGCTAATGATCATGAACATTTACACATGTTTCTGTTAGCTACCTGAATGTCTTTTTTAGTGAAGTGTCTATTCGAATCTTTTGCCCATTTTTTAATTGGGTTATTTGTCTTTTTGTAGTTGAGTTTTTGCAGTATCATGTAGATTTTAGAGATCAGGCGCTGATTGAAAATGTCATAGCTAAAAACTTTTTCCCAGTCTGTAGGTAGTCTTTTTACTCTTTTGGTGAAGGCTTTCGATGAGCATAGGTGTTTGATTTTTAGGAGCTCCCAGTTATCTACTTTTTTTTCTGCATTCTTAATAATGTTTTATATACTGTTTTTGCCATGTATTAGGGCTCCTAACGTTGTCCCTATTTTTTCTTCCATGATCTTTATCATTTTAGATTTTATTTTTAGGTCTTTGATCCATTTTGAGCTCGTTTTTGTGAATGGAGTGAGGTATTGGTCTTGTTTCACTTTTTTGCAGATGGATATTCAGTTATGCCAGCACCATTTGTTAAAAAGACTGTCTTTTCTGCGTTTCACTGTTTTAGGGCCTTTGCCAAATATCAACTGCCCATATGTGGATGGATTTATGTCTGGATTCTCAATTCTGTTCCATTGGTCTATGTATCTATTGTTGTACCAGTACCAGGCTGTTTTGACTACTGTGGCGGTATAATAGGTTCTAAAATCAGGTAAAGTAAAGCCTCCCACTTTGTTCCTCTTTTTCAGTAATGCCTTATTTATCCAGGGCCTCTTTCCCTTCCATATGAAGTTGGTGATTTGTTTCTCCATCTCATTAAAGAATGTCTTTGGGATTTGGATCGGAATTGCATTAAATGTATAGATGGCTTTTGGTAGAATAGACATTTTTATAATGTTAATTCTTCCTATCCATGAACAATGTATGTTTTTCCACTTATGGAAGTCTCTTTTGGTTTCTTGCAGAAGTGTACCATAGTTTTCTTTGTATAACTCTTTTACATCTCTGGTAAGATTTATTCCTAAGTATTTTATCTTCTTGGAGGCTACTGTAAATGGCATTGATTTGGTGATTTCCTCTTCGATGTTCTTTTTGTAGGTGTAGAGGAATCCAACTGATTTTTGTATGTTTATCTTTTATCCCGATACTCTGCTGAACTCTTCTATTAGTTTCAGTAGTATTCTGGAGGATTCCTTAGGGTTTTCTGTGATAAGATCATGTCATCTGCAAATAGAGATACTTTGACTTCTTCCTTGCCAATCTGGATGCCCTTTATTTCTTTATCTAGCCTAATTGCTCTGGCTAGGACCTCCAACACAATGTTGAATAAGAGTGGTGATAAAGGGCATCCTTGTCTGGTTCCCAATCTCAATGGGAATGTTTTCAGGCTCTCTCCACTTAGGGTGATGTTGGCTGTTGGCTTTGTTATAAATGCCCTTTATTATGTTCAGGAATTTTCCTTCTTTTCCTATTTTGCTGAGAGTTTTTATCATGAATGGGTGTTGAACTTTTTTGTCAAATGCCTTTTCTGCATCAAATGATAAAATCATGTGATTCTTGTCTTTTGTCTCATTTATGTGGTGGATTACATCAACTGTTTTTCTAATGTTGAACCATCCCTGCATACCTGGTATGAATCCCACTTGGTCATGGTGAATTATTTTTTGATATGTTGTTGAATTCTATTGGCTAGAATTTTGTTGAGGATTTTCGCATCTGCGTTCATTAGGGATATAGGTCTGTAATTTTCTTTCCTTGTGGTGTCTTTACCTGATTTTGGTATCAGTGATATGGTGGCTTCATAGAATGAGTTTGGTAGTATTCCATCCTTTTCTATGCTCTGAAATACCTTTAGTAGTAGTGTTGTTAACTCTTCTCTGAAAGTTTGGTAGAACTCTGCAGTGAAGTTCTCTGGACCAGGGCTTTTTTTTGTTGGGTGTTTTTTGATTACCTTTTCAATCTCTTCTTTTGTTATGGGTCTATTAGTTGTTCTTCCTCCATTTGTGTTAGTTTAGGTAGGTAGTGTGTTTATAGGAATTCATCCATTTCTTCTAGGTTTTCAAATTTGTTAGAGTACAATTTTTCATAGTAACCTGATATGATTCTTTAATTTCAGTTGGGTCTGTTGTAATATTGCCCATCTCATTTCTTATTTGAGTTATTTGCTGCTTCTCCTGTTTTTTTTTTTTTTTTTTTTTGTCAATTTGGCTAGTGGTTTATCAATTTTGTTGATTTTTTCCAAAAACCAGCTTTGGTCTTGTTAATTCTTTCAGTTGTTTTTTGTTTTCTACTTCATTTATTTCAGCTTTAATTTTCATTATTTGTTTTATTCTGGTGCCTGTGGGTTTCTTTTGTTGCTCTCTTTTATTCAAGTTGTAGGCATAATTCTTTGATTTTGGCCCTTTCTTCTTTTTGTGTGTGTGCATTTATTGATATAAATTGGCCTCTGAGCACCGCTTTTGCTGTGTCCCAAAGGTTCTGATAGGAAGTGTTTTCATTCCCATTGGTGGCTATGAATTTCTTTATTCCATCCTTAATGTCTTCTATAATCCAGTCTTTTTTAAGCAGGGTATTGTTCAGTTTCCAAGTGTTTGAATTCTTTCCCCTGCTTTTTCTGTTACTGATTTCCACTTTTATGGCCTTATGGCCAGAGAAGATGCTTTGTAATATTTCAATGTTTTGGATTCTGCCAAGGCTTGCTTTATGACCTAATATGTGTTCTATTTTAGAGAATGTTCCGTGTGCACTAGAAAAGAAAGTATACTTGGTTGCTGTTGGGTGGAGTGTTCTGTATATATCTATGAGGTCAAGTTGGTTGATTTTGGCATTTAAATTTTCCGGGTCTTTATTGAGCTTCTTTCTGTATGTCCTGTCCTTCACTGAAAGGAGTGTGTTGAAGTCTCCTACTATTATTGTGGAACTGTCTATCTCACTTTTCAACGCTGAAAGAGTTTGTTTTATGTATCTTGCAGCCTTGTCATTGGGTGCATAAATATTTAATATGGTTTTATCTTCTTGGTGTATTGTCCCTTTAATCATTATATACTGTCCTTCCTTATCCTTTTTGATGGATTTAACTTTAAAGTCTATTTTGTCAGAAATTACTATTGCTACTCCTGCTCTTTTATGATTGTTGTTTGCTTGATATATTTTTTTCTATCCTTTGAGTTTCAGTTTGTGTCTCTAAGTTTAAGGTGTGTCTCTTGTAGGCAGCATATAGATGGATCTTGTCTTTTAGTCCATTCTGCCAATCTCTGTCTATTGGTGCATTTAGTCCATTTACATTCACGTAATTATGGATAGTTATGAATTTAGTTCTATCATTTTGATGTCTTTTTTTGTGTGTGTTGTTGACAGTTTCTTTTTCCCACTTAATTTTATGTGCTGAGTAGATTATCTTTATGTATTGTCCTTTCCTCCTATTTGTTGTTGATTTTGTTTCTGCTGAGTCTGTATTTGTTTCTTGTGTTTTTTTTTTTTTTGATGAGTAGGATAGTTTGTCTCCTTTGTGGTTACCTCATTATTTACCCCTACTTTTCTAAATTTAAAACTTTTATTTCTTTGTGTTGCCATATCTTCCTCTCCATATGGAAGGCGTATGATTACATTTCTTAGTCCCTCTTTATTTTTCTAATGCTGTCTTCTTTTATATAATAACATTCCTGTGACCCTGTTTTGAGATTTTTTTTTATAATCTTGCTTTGTTTTTTTGGATTTCCCCGTCTAGGTTGACTCCTGGTTGCTCTGCCCAGTGTTCTAGTCTTGGGCTGATACCTGATATTACTGATTTTCTAACCAAAGAACTCCCTTTAGTATTTCTTGTAGTTTTGCTTTGGTTTTTACAAATTCCCTGAAAATGTGTTTATCTGGAAAAGTCTTAATTTTACCTTTGTATTTAAGAGACAACTTTGCTGGATATATGATTCTTGGCAGGCAATTTTTTTCCTTCAATTTTTTAATTATGTCATCCCATTGCCTCCTTGCCTGCATGGTTTCTGCTGAGTAGTCTGAGCTTATTCTTACTGGCTCTCCTTTGTAGGTGACTTTTCATTTATCCCTTGCTGCTCTTGTAATTCTCTCGTTATCTTTGGTTTTGGCAATTTTGATTAAAATATGTCTTTTTGACTTTCTTTTAAGATCTACCTTATGTGGAGTTCGATGAGCATCTTGGGTATATATCGTCTCATTTTTCACGATATCAGGGAAGTTTTCTGCCAACAAATCTTCAACAATTCTCTTTGTATTTTCTGTTATCCCTCCCTGTTCTGGTACTCCAATCACTGGTAGGTTATTTCTCTTGATAGAGTACCACATGATTCTTAAGGTTTCTTCATTTTTTTTAATTCTTTTATCTGATTTTTCTTCAAATATATTAGTGCCAAGTGATTTATCTTCGTGTTCAGAAATTCTAGCTTCTACTTGCTCAATTCTGGTCCTATGACTTTCTATTGAGTTGTCTACTTCTGTAATTTTATTGTTAATCTTCTGAATTTCTGATTGCTGCCTGTCTATGGATTTTTCCAGCGTATTAAACTTTTCATTTTGTTCCTGAATAATCTTTCTAATTTCTTCAGGTTCTTTATCTGTGTCTTCCTTGGCTTGTTCTGCATATTGTCTCATTTCCTTCCTGATGTCTTGAAGGGTTCTGTATATTAAACTTTTGTATTCTGCATCTGGTAATTCCAGGAATGCACTTTCATCTAAAAAATCCCTGGATTCTTTTTTTTGAGAGCCTGTTGAGGTAATCATGGCCTGTTTCTTTAAGTGACTTGATATTGACTACTGTGTCCAAGCCATCTATAAGTTATTGTATTAGTTTATGCTTGCTTACTGTGTCATAGCTTCTTGCTTTGTTTTGTTTTGGTATACCGCTATGGGTTGCTTGAGTAAGCTAGCTTGATTATTTTCGCTTTTGGAGCTCTAATGTCCTGTCCTCAGATGGCTAGAGCTGTTATCAGGTATATCAGCCTAGGAGTCCATTCAGTTTTCTTGTATGAATTCAGCTCCGGTTTCCAGGTAGCTGATCAAGTGTGTGGTACAGGCTCTGTCGTACAGTCTTAGACGGGCAGGAGTAATTGACGTATATACCGGTATCTGATTGCAGCAGGGTGTCATGCTCTGAAGAAGGCAGGGGCTTGAGAACTGACCACCGAGTGTCTCTGAGGAAAGCCCGCCCCTGTTCCCTGAAGCGGGCTGGTGGGTGGGTTCTGCAGATGGACCATGGACACCCAAAGTTTTTGGTTGTAAGGGCTGGGAGGTACAAGTTATCTTTGGACACCTGTTGCGGGTGGCTGGGTGACTTGAGTGGAGCTACAGTTCTTAGGTCCCTGATGTGGGTAGGTGAGGACCTTTTTTAATAGGCAAAGCAATGTCAAACATCAAACACCCACCTCTCCACCACACAGCTGAAATGGTTGGAGTTTGCCAACAAGGGCCTATTCTCCTGAAATAGGCCCATGCAGGTCCCTGCAGAGGGAATGTTGCTCAAAGTCCACAGACAGTTTATACCTGGACAGGAATTGCTGCAGTCCTGAGCTCCCCCAGTTAGTGAAGCTAGCAAATTATCTTTTCCCCCAAATGCAAATTTTTTCCTTCTTCAAGGCTCGGAGGATGGCTGTAGGTACTCAGCAGGGCCTATCTCAGGCCCAGGGGATTCAGACACTGAAGCCAGTTTGCAGATGGGGGGGATGCGTTAAAATATACGCAAGTACTTAGCTTTTGCTGAGAGCATGGTTCTCCTTAGGTTCCGGAGGTGTGAGTAGGCTGTGTAGCTAGCTGCTTCTCCCTGAGGAAACTGCAGCCAAACGCTAGTACCAGCCCGCCGCCGCCGCCGCTCCAGAAAAGGTGCCTGAGGGCTCCCCACGATTCAGGCCTAGTAACTCCTCTCCGCCTCTGAACGGTCTCTTCCTCACCCTGCCCCTCAGTTCATTCTCTAACCTTGCCTTTGAAGCTCAGGGCTCCCAGCTTGTCACAAATATACTTGTTTCACTTGTTTTTTCGGGTCTTCGTTGTAAAGAGGGCTTACCGGAAGCGTCTGTCTATTCCACCATCTTGGCTCTGCCTTTTTCCCAACCTCTTGGCAAGCAAATAGAACAAATCATTTTGATGAACAATACCTTTCCTCTATTTAAGTATGGTCTCAGATATAACTCTCAGCAGGTAGAGAATTTTTTTTTACATAATTAATGATTAAACATCATGATTACTTGAAAAAGACATGCTGAGTAGACTTTCCTAATGATTGAATGAATGAATGAACTTAGGAATAAAATTATATTATGCCTAAGGTTCATCAGCAAGGTGACTTGTGAGGCTAGCTCATATAATGGGAATTTATTTCGTTTTGTTTTTTTGCAACTTCATCTTTCTCATTAGGACAATAAACCAAACTATCAGTAGGATGGAAAGACGGATGGTGTTGTGTCTTACATTTGATAGTATGGCTCCTCTAGCTAATATTAAGCATTAGATATTCTTTACAAAATAATGTGTTTTATTCTATATCATAATTTTAAATTTGATCCACAAGTGTTATAAAGTGGAACTATTGTATGACATTCTGTGAGTATTAATATTAAGGGTTAAAGAGCTTTGGTAATTTCTAAGTAGATTTTTATGAAGCACATCTCATTTTTCTAGGAAATATTATAAATGAATTATGTTAATAAGTCCTTATAGGAAATCATGTAACTAAAGTATATAAGTTCAAATAAAATTATTTGGCAAAATTAGAACCCTCATTTCAGCTTGACTTGATTCCACTGTAGAAGTTAGCAAAGCCTACTCCAAAAAAAAAAAAGAAAAATTCCATTTCCTCTAAGTGTTTTGTTTAGTGATTACCCTTAATTATTCACAATAAGGAAAAAATGCCTTGATGCATTTATTACAACCTGTGAATATAATTATTTGCCATACATTGCAAATTAAGTTGTGACTATAGCCTATGTTCAAACTTAAATTTATACCATTTAAGTGGATACATTTATAAAATGTAGTAATTTGCACATTTGTTAGTTATTCAAGCACCACATAAAAAATAATGTGCAAATATAAATGATACTTTGAAGAGGTCATTGTTATTCATCCACATAATTGATAAAAACCTTTGAATTGATTCTGGTATGCTAGAATTTATCACAGAGTCCATCATGTTTCTTAAAATTGTGAATTGATGCATTTCCCCCTCTAGATTATAATACATTGAGGATTATAGTTGTATTTATTATTGTATATTTTGTGTGTGTCAACTAACTTCCTATTAATAGCTCAAGAATTGTCAAAGCATGTTACATTTTAGTTAAATTTGGTTTAATTGAATTGGTTAAGGAAATGTAAGAAAAGAAAGGGGAATGGAATAGTATGAAACTTTTCACATCTAAATTCAGCGATTAATCAAAGCCAATCATGGTATTCTGATTTTCTTTTTTTCACAAAGGCTATTTAAATTTAGCTATATACGCTTTAATGAAAATGCTTATTTCCTGAATGATAGATCATGTCATATAATGTATTACATTATAATGTCATAATACATGATACTGTTTTGTGTTACGTATTACTTTCTCTTGCCTTCAGGTGAGTTTTACCATTTTACGGACAAGGACAGGATTTTATTCTTTTCACATCATCCTGTACACTGTTCTTTGATTTTTCCCCCAACTCTGATGCTTTTACAGAGATTTCTTTCACGTGCCCCATTTTCATTTTATTTTGCCTACTATTAAGTGCAAAATTTTGTATTTTTTTTTTTTTGAGTTATCTTTTTTCTAAATTTATTTGTTATTACTAATATTCTTTCCAAAGATATTGTGGAATAATATTAAGTATTTCAGGGAGTGAGGTTTAATTTGAAAATTGTATTTAAGGAATAAAAATAATAATTATAGCTGTGTGAAAATATATGGCCATATTGGTAAATCTATTTTAAGTACTATTCATGTAGAAATTCTCAGACTTAGTGCAACAACACTTAGCAAATTTACAAGTTACATTTGTTGTCATTGTTAGGTGCCATCAAGTGGGTTCTGTCTCATAGTGAACCTGTATGTAACAAAACAAAACATTGCCCAGTCCCATGCCATCCTCACAATCATTGCTATGTTTGAGCCCATTGTTGCAGCCACTGTGTCAATCCATCTCTTTGAAGGTCTTCCTCTTTTTCACTGACCCTCTACTTTATTAAGCATGATGTCCTTCTCCAAAGACTGGTCCCTCCTGATATGTCCAAAGTACATGAGACGAAGTCTCACCATCCTTGCTTTTTTCTAAGGAATGTTCTGTCTGTACTTCTTCCAAGACAGACTTATTCATTTTCCTGGCAATCCATGATATATTCAGCATTCTTTGCCAACACCGTAATTCAAAGACATCAGTTCTTCTTCAGTCTTCCTTATTCATTGACCAGCTTTCTCATGCATATGAGGCGATTGAAAATACCATAGTTTGGGGCAGATAAACCTTAGTCCTCAAGGTGATATCTTTGTTTGTTTTTTAACACTCGAAAGAGATCTTTTGCAGCAGATTTCCCCAATGCAATATGTCGTTTCATTTCTTGACTACATTAACTAGCTAAAAATAATTTTATTTTTGTAGGTCAAATTTTGAACAGAGAATTCTGACCTAATACAATAGTTTTTCCTCAAATAGTGGCACTAATTTCAGATGAAGTAGGACTCAAGGTGGAAGTTACAAAGCAAGCCATTTACACATTGACCCAAATGCACCAAACCCTATGCCTTCTAGTCAATTCCAACTCATAGTGACCCTATAGGCCAGAGTTGAAGACAGGTACCATAAAATGATACGGGCTTTCATTTAATCTATTTTCAATTGTAAAGTTCAACTATTATCTTATAATCCACAAAGAAAGAAGAAATGCTACCCATTAAAATGACAGAACTCTTTCTTAATATGTAGAACTTTTATAATTAGTAAAAGAACTTTTTTCATACTTAAAAATAGATTATTTTAATCTTATACCACTCCTGAATATTTTATACATGCACTTACAAATTGAAACCCTGGTGGCATAGTGGTTAAGTGCTACAGCTACTAACCAAAGGATCAGCAGTTCAAATCCGCCAGGCACTCCTTGGAAACTCTACAGGGCAGTTCTACTCTGTCCTGTAGGGTCGCTATGAGTCAGAATTACAAATACATCAGAAAATATACGTTAAATATATTTAGTAAGGCATTCCTAAAACTTCTTCACATTCAGTATCTGACTCTAGCAGTGGCATAGAATCAATGAAATATGGTATTAAAATAAAATTACAGTAAGATATAATTAAAAAATGAATTCTAATTAATGGCATACACATGCACGTTCTCCAAAATGAAATTCTAACACAAACCGTGTATATAATCCCTAAATTTTTGTTAAATTTTCTTGTATTTGTTAAGATGCTCTAGATATTTTAAACTCTTTTGTTGAAAAACTTCCATTAAAATTTGAATAATTAGCATCAAAACAAACTATATGTTAAATCCGATTATTTCATTTCATGTGCTTTTACATATATAGTTCAAGGTAACAAGTCAAACTGATTATTTGTGAAGTATTGAAAAGTCCTCTTTATGTTCCGTGTGAAATAATGTTTTTCTTTGATCATTAAAATATGCCTTCTAATCTTTCAAAATTAACTGTTAAAATAAACAAACAAACCAGCAACTGAATTTTTCTGAATCTTCTCCCTACCTCAGGTCCCATAAGTAGTGTTTTGGTGAATAAATATGGCAGCCGTCCAGTGGTGATAGCAGGAGGCTTATTGTGCTGTTTGGGAATGGTCTCTGCCTCTTTCAGTACCAATGTTGTAGAGCTTTACCTCACTGTGGGATTCATTGGAGGTAAGTTGAGTCAAGTTTTGCTTTCAGATATTTTCTTCTTAATACTTCTGTTGTTTTCCAAGTCAGAAGCAGAACCACAGAAAATTTGTATTGATTCTCTCTGAATTTTCTTTTTGTGCCAGTTGCTATCTTTAGAGTATTTTAATCTAGTTCATTGAAATATTAGCTATTGAATGACCAATCACTCATTTCAAGATATAAAAACAAGTTATCAGACAAATTATGTGCTATCCTATAAATGTCAAAAATAAAAGTTTTTTTTTTTTTTTTTTTTTTTTTTACAGTTTTCACTCCTCACTTTTCAGCCATTTGTGATGGTATTGTGGATATAGACTTTCTGGTATCTAAATACCTTCATTTAAAAAAATATATTTTTCATTACTTATTTTCATTTAGAATATATAACTTTCCACTCATAGTATGTTAAAAATGGTGCCAGAAAGATGTTTTCTTGGTGCACTTTTTAAGATAACAATGAAAGTACCACTGTGTTCTGACTAGCAGTAGAGCCCAGTGACTATGTCTCTTAGTCAAATGATTCTAATTGTTTAAAAGCTCTGTGAGGCACATTTGCCACGAGTACAAATATTTTGAAATAATATATTATCAGTTGTTTCTCACTGTGTACATATGTATGTCATATAAAGATATATTCTCACGTATGTCTGTTGGCTTAAATTGACCTGTCAATTTAGAACTATTTTTAGTAGCCTAGACAATAGATCCCATTAAAAATCTATATTCAAAGTTTCAGGAAAAATTTGAGTTCAATAATATAAAGAGACACAGATAAAAAGGCAAATAAATATAGTTCTCTTTTTTTGTAGTGATTTTAGATCAATCTAATATAGGATGATGAGGCAGTGGTTAAAAGCATTTGGCTGTTAACCAAAAGATTACTGGTTCAAACCCACCAGCTGCTCTGCTGAAGAAAGATGTAGAAGTCTACTTCTGTAAAGATTTATTGCCTTGGAAACCCTATGGGGAAGTTCTACTCTGTCCAGTAGGGTCGCTATGAGTCAGAATTGATTCGATGGCAAGGGACTTGGTTTTGGTTAATCTTATACACTTATGTATTATTTAATGAAAAAATAAGTAAATATTACAGCCAACAGTAATAAAATAATAGTGATGTTAAAATCATTCTCTTTATAACCTATCCTCAACTCTCTTCATTTTTTGATATGGTAAAACACCTTTTGACGTTGTAAGTGAGAATATCCTTATATCTAAGCATCGTCACAGTGGAGATAATGCCCTTTGTGCAGGCATAGTGAATACTGTGTGTGACCGTAGCAGTCAGACTGGACCTACAAGTGGATATATTAAGGAGAAGCGGATTTTGGCATTCTTTCCTTTGCATACCACTCTAAATTGTAATTTTATTCCTCTGTGTCTTGAAGATTTTGGTGCTTCTAAACTTGACTATTACAAGGCTAATACACCTATGAGGGATTTACCTTAAGTCAGAATCAGCCAATACTCTTTGGTTTCTAAAATCAGAAAGATCTAGCTTTTAAACCTGACTTAGCACGTACAAACTCTGTGATCATGGGTGGATTAACCCCCTTATATCTCAAACTCTTTGTCTTTAAAATGGGTAAAGTGATAGTTCCTTCCTTAGAAAATTGCTGGAATAAGTTATGTTAAAAAAAAAAAAAAAAGAATATATTGTACTTTACGAAGTGCCTAGAATATTGTTGTTATAAATAAATATTAGCAAATAATAATAATCACAGTGCCATTTATATAACATCTTACAAATTATAGCGCTTACATGATTTTGGCAAAACAGTTTTTTGTTGTTGTTGTTGAGGGAATTATAGCTCAAGAAATCTTAAGTGTTCTGCCTGAGACTGTCCAGTGGTTTGGGGCAGATTCAGATCGTTCAGTGTCAAATCCCATGGTCATTTTACCACACCAGCGTAGGAAATAGATGGCACCTATCTCCTAATGAGAACTTGGGTTACCGTTTGAAAGCAAAAGTTCCAGGTGCCAGAATGGGGGAAATAATGGTGTAAGATAAATACACTTCAATGTTGAAACAGAGTACATAGATTTTATTTTAGGTTCTTCCACGTAAAAGCCATCCAAGTGGTTTTAGTATTTCTAGGTTATATCTAAATAAACTTATTTTGGTTATAGCTGAGGTAAAATCAGAGAGCATGTTGTCCTATTCTTCAAAGCATATTCTTGGTTCCTTTGCATCAGCTTTTAGAGACCCTACTACTCATAGAAAATGATTGTATTAAAGAGTTGGAGTAAGGATTTGTACCAAGACCTGTGTGTCCCAGAACCTAAATAATGAACCCCCTTGCCATACTGTCTCAATTTGTGTAAATTAGTAAATACAGAATAATTTTTACTCCATAGCCCCCAAAATAATATACATTAATGCCTGTGCTAAGACCGAAAGAACAATAATTTATATGAAACAATTGTATGTACTTCTCAAAGAAAAATATTATTATTACTGACAAAGAGTAACTTTGTAAGCTTCAAGAGGTAATTCATTTCTCAAAGGTGATATTCAACACCTCCAAAGTATGCCCCAGGGGCAACTTTTAACTCATACCGGCAGTTAACTTTAATCCCTGAAGTAAGTATATATTTTAAGCAGAAAAATTCTCTACTTTTTGGTTAACACCCATGTGCCTCTGTATACATGAAATGTGTAATGTGAGGGATGCCAAGCGTGAAATTAATGGGCAGGAATTTATTTTTCTTTTTTATTATTTGCATGGTGTTGAAAGAAATGTCTCTGATGAAATGTAAGATTGTTAAAAATGATGACCTTTTTAGGCTGGTTACATTCCTTATACTCTGAAAGTAACATAAAGTATTTAAACTTTTAAATGCATTCTTGCCTACAAGAAAAAAACTTTGTTTCTTATTTATATGTGTGTGTAAATAGATATTGAGAAAGAAATTAATTTATCTGTGGAATTAAATGATTTTAATTAAGAGCTAATAACGTTACCCTAGTTTCAACTTCTCTTATGATTTATTCAAACATCAGTAGAAGTTCTTAGTTTCATTTCTGTGGTTTAAAATGAACTTAACATTAAACTGCCATATCAAGTGTCCAGTTATGAGAAACTTTTTGTTTTTGTATAATTCTATTTGTAATCATCACAAATTACTACCTGCAGTTGCATTTTTATTTCAGCCTTACACCTGATTGTCTTTCTTGGGTGGCATAATGTGTCTGTGTTTATTTTGTTTTGTTCTTTTTAGGTGTAGGTTTAGCCTTCAATCTGCAGCCGGCCTTAACGATAATTGGCAAATACTTCTTTAAGAAACGACCCATGGCGAATGGATTGGCCATGGCTGGAAGTCCTGTCTTCTTAAGTACATTGGCTCCTTTCAATCAGTTTCTTTTTAATAATTATGGCTGGAAAGGAAGCTTCTTGATTTTGGGGGCGATATTTTTGCACTCCTGTGTGGCTGGGAGCCTCATGCGACCCATTGGACCCAAACAAACTAAAAGCAAGTCTAAAACAAAAATTGGCGTAAGAGTGAATGAATCAGGTCTGAAGAAAAGACCTAAGAAGAAATCAGCTTGGGAAAGAATGAATAAGTATTTAGATTTCTCCCTTTTTAAGCATAGGGGCTTTCTTATATACCTGTCTGGAAATGTTATCATGTTTCTAGGATTTTTTGCCCCTGTTATATTCTTGGCTCCATATGCTAAGGACAAGGGAATTGATGAGTATTCTGCAGCTTTTTTGCTGTCTGTTATGGCTTTTGTTGATATGTTTGCTAGGCCTTCTGTAGGATTAATTGCAAACTCTAAATTTATCCGACCCCGAATCCAGTACTTCTTCAGTTTTGCAATCATGTTCAATGGAATCTGTCATCTCCTGTGCCCACTGGCAGAAGACTACACAAGCCTGGTGGTATATGCTGTATTCTTTGGCCTTGGATTTGGGAGTGTTAGTGCTGTCCTCTTTGAAACTCTCATGGACCTTGTTGGCGCTGCAAGGTTTTCCAGTGCTGTGGGACTTGTCACAGTTGTGGAATGTTGCCCAGTTCTTCTTGGCCCTCCTCTTGCTGGTAAGAATATTTCTCATCGAGGAAAGCAAAAAAGCATACAGTTAATATTCATTAGCAGAGAATATTCTTTGCAGTGAAAAATAAGGTTTATAATAATAAACACTAACAGCTTGAATGATTGTGGGGTTGTTAATTTTAGGTTTTATTATTTTTTAATTTCATAATTAGTTGACTTTAGACCTATATTTACTTCAGAGTCTGAACCTATGATCTGAAGAATTTAAATTAAACTGATGTTTAGCATCGTATTTTTTACACTTTTTATCTGCATCAGTTGTTTTGTGCTTTTAAAATGTGTCTTAAGAATAAATTGCTGTTTTTCCTCTATCAGTGATAGAAAGATTTCTCTTCTACCTGTGTTAAAATAAGTCAAAAACCTAAAATGATGCTTCTTAAATGTTTGTAATTAGTGTGCTGATAACATTCTATTACTGTGAAACTTGTCGTGTGCCTGAGGAATACTTTCTAATATTAATGATATGAGTGTGTGTGTGTGTGTGTGTGCGTTGTTGTTAGTTGCCATTCAGACTATTTTTTTTTAATATTACTGATATAAATATATATCTTATATATATATGTTGTTGTTGTTAGTTGCCATAGAGGCAATTTTGACTCATGACAGCCTCAAGTGTGCAGAGAAAAACTGCACTCCATAGGGTTTTCAAGGCCGTGACCTTTAGGAGGCAGACCACCAGGCCTTACTTCCCAGGCATCTGTGGGTGCGTTTGAACCCCCAGTCTTTCAGTTAGTAGTCCAGCGCTTAACCATTTGTGCTGCCCAGTTTGTTTTTTTCTCTCTATATATAAATATGTATACATATATATGCATCTAAAAAATATATATGCATAGAATATACAAGAATGAAAGACAATGCATTCAAGATTATTTTTATTAGATACTTATTTCCCTAGAAGCCCTGGTGGCATAGTAGTTAAGTTCTACGGCTGCTAACCAAAGGGTTGGCAGTTCAAATCCGCCAGGTGCTCCTTGGAAACGCTATGGGGCAGTTCTACTCTGTCCTATAGGGTCGCTATGAGTCAGAATCGACTCAATGGCACTGGGTTTTTTTTTTTTTTTTTTTTTGGTTTATATTCCCTACTTATGAATTGCAAAGATTACCTTTAGATTTTGAGATCTAAAATATTTTCAAAAGATACCTATAAACGTGTCTTTACTAAATTACTCAATAAGATGACTACGTAGATATTTAGGGTCTTACCAAAGAAGAAAAAGACCCTCACAAATTGAAAACAGTTTTGTGAAGGAATGTAATTGGGTATTAAAAAAAAAGATAAAATTGTCATCACAGACAATTCATTCTTGTGAACTTTCTTATGGTTTTGTGATGGTTTTGTTTTGAATTAAAATTGTGAATACTTTCACGAGTAAATTCTTTTAGTTTAGTTAAATTATCTGAACCTGTAATTTAAAGACTCATGTGTAAGTGCATTTTTGAAGTTCAGACTTTGTTTAGTTTTGAACTTCGAATGTCATGGATAGTAAAATATTTTTTGTGGGCCAGCCTTTTCCAGCAATCACCGTATATCCAGGCAACCATCTCAAAAGTGGGAAAATTCATGTTTGTTAATCTTAATGCCAACATTGAGCTTTTGTCTTTAACTTTTCCACTTGGTAAGGAATACATCAAAGCTGGCTTTAAGATCTTGGTGATGTAGTTGTTGCTTTTTCTGTCCACCAGGGCTATCTTCTATACATCTGTCATTATGGCTATACCATGCCAACAAAAGCAGTTATCAGAGTGAAAACCTGTAGATCTTATATTTATCAGCCAGTTCATTTTGTTATGTAAGACAGTGAAAATTGGCCTGTTGTTTATGCAGAATTATTTTAACCAAATAAGTTTTAGAGTCTATTTTATTCGCAACAAAAATTTTTGTATCAGCAGAGAAAATTTTATTTCACTGTCCATGGTGGGGGAAACCCTGGTGGTGTGGTTGTTAAGTGCTACGGCTACTAACCAAAAGGTCAGCAGTTTGAATCCGCCAGTCTCTCCTTGGAAACTCTGTGGGGCAGTTCCACTCTACCCTATAGGGTTGCTATGAGTCGGAATCGACTCAATGGCAGCGGGTTTTTTAGCTGGTTCATGGTAGGAGAAAAAATTCAAATTAGTTCAACAGACTTAGAGATTTGACTCAAAGGAGTAAAATGAGGGAATCTGATATGGCCAATCCTACCCATTCTGAGAACCTGCATTAATAATATTTTTTATATTGCTTTTGGTAGCAAGGTATCTTTGATTGCTTATTACGTTAATATTGCCAAACAGTTGTGCCATTAGTTACAATAAAGCCAAACCCATTGCCGTTGCGTCGATTCCGACTCATAACGACTCTATAGGAGAGTGGAACTGCTCCCATAGAGTTTCTAAGGAGTGGCTAATGGATTCAAAATGCTGACCTTTTGGTTAGCAGTGGATTTCTTAACCACTGTGCCACACTGGTAGCAATGCAGCAATTAATTTGGGCCTCATTTTTGAAGCTCTCAAACTGTAACCATAATATATTCATTTTTCCATCCTATTTCTGCTCCCTGATACTCCTTGACCTTTAGTCCCTTCTCTAAAACATTTGATTATTGCTAGAAAATGCCTGGCACATAATAGGTACACAATGTTTTGGAATGAATGGATGTGGTTGCTATTAATTCCTACACAGTTAGTTGCAGCTACTGCTACTACTCTCATTACTGGAGCAGTGAAAGATAGGGAATATGTGATTTTTACTTTTATACTTTTTGCAGCCCAGACTTTCACTACTCCACTCACAAGAGCTGAAACTTCAGTTTTTGATGATGCTAAAAAATTCCCCAAAATTTAGAGAGTATGCTGATATTGCAGCCTAAAGTGATATTAACTCTGATGGATCCATGGACCTAATTTTTTTTTAATTATTTAAAAATGTAATGACCGTTATATGAATATAAATATTTGACTCTTTTTAGAATGGAAAATTAAATTATGTAATTTTTGTTATGTGTATGTATGTGTCATACTTATTCAAATAAGCATATTATACCATTTACGTATGTAAAACAGGAAACTTTTGTTCAAATAGATAATTTAGCAAGTAGCAAGTGAGCCATTTTACCAGAATTCTGACTAAACAGACTGGCTTGAGATGTCTGTATCGGAATGACCTGGAATGCACATGATAATATAGACCTGTGTACACTAACTTTTGTTGTCAAGAATTATCATTAAGAATTAGATGCCTTTATAAACAGTATGGTCTCTTTTATCAAATGGAATGAAAAATTTCTTCCTGGTTAGTTTGACTTTGAGAATTTCGACTTATATAGTAAAACAAACAAACGAGCTTAAACTGGGATTAGCCTAAAAAGCAGCATGGCCCTTAACCAAGAGGTTGAATGAAGCCATTTTACAGAATTGTTAAAAATCTGAGATTCAGACAGATGTTGGCTGAATCCATATTCTGCCAGTCACTGGCTATGTATCCATGGTCTAACTACCTTGTAATACTCTTGTTAGTATTAAATGAGATGTTACTTATAATGTGCTTTGTCCAGTACTGGGCATAAAGTATTTATTAAATATTAGTCACTGTCAGGATCTTAGAAGAGCCTCTGGGTGCTTCCTAAAGAATGGAACTTTTCTCTCTTATTGAAGAGAAAAAGGAGCATGGAAAGGGTAAAGTGATTCCCACGGGTAGAACAGTATACCTCACACCTGTATATTTTTATGAATATAAATGTAAACACATATATACCTAATATATCTTGATTATATTTTTACTGGGAGAACTAATATCTAATAAATTTAGTCTACTAGTAATAAAAAGAAAAAAAATAATGCTGCAAATTCCTGCACATGCCTTTCTATGCATACATAGAAGTCAAAATCTGGAATATCTTTGCCTTTGCTAAAAGTCTCATTTAATGTTAATCTAAATAAGAGATAGTTACACATTGTATCTGGCAAAGACTTTTTTTGAACATTTTTTCATTTTTTATTATTATGTTCTTTGTCTCTCAGGTAAATTGGTGGACGAAACTGGAGAATACAAAAACATGTACATGGCCTGTGGTGCTATTGTGGTCTTTTCAAGCCTGTGGTTGCTCATTGGCAATGCTATAAACTATAGATTGCTTGAAAAGGAAAAGAAGTTGGAAGAAGCAAAGAAGAAGAAACTACGTAAACTTGAGTCCAAAGACTCTGAACCCTTGAAAAAATTTAATTCTCATGATGTTGATGTCATAATTCCAAGAGCACAGGCTACTCCCTCAGAAAGAGAAACTAATATTTAACAAGAATTACATTTCTGATTTCAGTGTTTTTTACTTTTCTTAGGAGTATTTTTTTTTTTCAAAGTATGAAAAGGTTTTTTAGTTGAAATGAGGAGTTACAGTTAAGGGAGGAGATGAGATGTTCTTCAATAGCAAATTTTATATGTGTTTATTATTTAACACTTATTTACTTGGGAAGATAAATTTTGAGAGTATGCATATAAGAAATCCATGCAATTAACTTACTTCCATACATGACTCTGGGTATTATGGTTAAAGTACTAATTTTAAAGTCTTCCAGTGACAGATAGGCTTGGTCATATGTAGAGAGATCTGAATCTTAAACCTCTGGTTTAAGTAGTTAGCTAGTTAGAGAGAATAAGTATAATTCCATAAGGCGATTCTCTCTACATTTCTTTTTTTTTTTTTTGGTATTAAAGTATATACTCAAATTGTGTGTACATGCACGCAGAGTATCAGCAGAACAAAGGACAAAAATGTTCAAAAAGAATATTGTCTTGGAATTTTTTTAAGTAAAAAAGCCCATGGCAACTAAGGAAATGTGTTATATCTGCTGGTTACAGTGTGGATATTAAAGATAAGAACTTGGGTGAAAATGATGGTGGTCTTAATTAGGAAATGCAACTGACTACTCAAAATAAGTGTTTGCACATATAAAATAAATTTGAAAGAGAAAAGAAGAAGAAAAAACCCCCTCCATTTTAAACAATTGTTTCTGAGTACTTTTAGCCTTCATTAATCCGCACACATGATATTCTTTGAGGGGGTTCATTAGTACCTGGAGCTAGTGAGTAGAACTTTGAAATAATTTCAGAAATCTTATCTAATGTAAATCAAGCTAAAAGTCTAAATGACTCCTATGAATGAGCTGTGTCCATTGATTTTAAAACAAATTTAGTTTGTAATCCAGAAAGAAAGAACTGGGAATTTCTTTTAATCAAACCTCCACCTAGACTCACTGTCCTACTGAAACCTCAAGGTAGAATAAGCCGGAATCCTGGTTTACACATATACAAATAGACTAAATTCTAATGTTTCCCAACACACATAGAGGTGATCAGAAGGTTACTGTTAGGAGTAATCTGTCTGAGTGTAGCTGATTAACAGTGGGAGGAAGTTTTAATGATCCCCAGAAGCTCTGTCAGCTCCCTGCCCTCCACAGAGTGCAAACACAAAAACCAGAAACCACAAACAGGCCTTTTACTCAAGCACTGATAATGCCTCATATTATAGAGATGGCAGCACTTGAAAATTCTGCCCTCTACTGATAAGACTTGCTGCCTGTATCTGAATGAAAAAAAAATTAATGAGGGGACTATTAAAGAAGGCTTTTAGCCATGTAGACTGTTAAGACTTGGAAATGTAGGTATAGTTTGTAAAACGATAGCAAGAAGCTTGCCCTATTGAAGCCCAGGTTAAGTTTGCAGGACCCCTGGCGGAGCAGTGGTTAAAGCACTCTGCTGCTAACTGAAAGGTCAGTGGTTCAAACCCACCAGCCACAGGACAAAGATGTGGCAGCCTGCTTCCGTAAAGATTACAGCCTTGGAAACTGTATGGGGCAGTTCTACTCTGTGCTATAGGGTTGCTCTGAGTTGGAATCCACTCAATGGCTGTGGGGTTTGGTTTTGGTTTAAATTAGCTGTTCTCATTTTCATAACTACGTGAAAATATCTGGGAATCTGCATCCCTCTTGAATACACAGTCATGTACTTACAAAACTATAAGTATCATTTTCAGTGAGAAAGTACTTTTAAACAAGAAAGAAATTGTGCATTACAGCTAAAGTTAGAAATATTTACAGTTACAAATCTGAAGTTTAAATTAAGATTGTGATTAATAAAAAACATTTAGTGATTGATTACTGAAGTGATGTTACTCTTAACATGTCAAAGGGAATTCGCCTTTTGCTATTTTTTTTTGCAGTAGAGGCAAGTGCTATTCTCATTTCTATAAGAATGCACTCAGATACCAATCTTTTGCAACAGTTAAGGATTTGACTTGTAAATTCATAAGCATTTATGCACGGTTTAAGCAGATGACTCATATAGGAGGCTATATAAAATTACATATTTCATTTAACTTTTTTTTTGTAAATAAGTATTTGTAGTTTTCAAATGTTAAGTAAAACAGATGTGCCAATATTATAGGTAAATAAATCAGGGAATGTGTGACAGGTATATGATTCTTAAATTAGCTATTTTCATATTATTAGTGTGTTTCTATTCAAGTCTGACTTGACATAAGAAATGCAGTATCATAGATTGTGTAGTACCTCTCAAACTTCAAACATTTAAAAAATTGTCTTGAATTCTCTGGACATACTCATTTAAATTAATAGAGATATCAGATCTCAGGGGGAAATGAATGGCAAAGTAATGATCAAGGGATTTTAATTCTGAGCTGTAGGCCTTTTTATCACCTGCTGGTAGAGTCATTCTCTTTGGTGCCTTTCAGTGGCCTGGAGGCTTCCTTTTCCTTCTCCATGGGAGGAGGTATATTTACTTACTGATGAGTTTCTTGTCAGGTGAAGACCATTTCACATTTGTTCGGTTACTCTTTGGTTGTCTTCATTAACTCTTCATTTCTAATACCAACTGTATTAAATTGTTACAAAAAGAAAGGGAAGTAAAATTGCACATTTGAACCACATGATAAGATGTAAACAGTGGCACCTGGCAATGCAAAACCAAAAACCAAACCTGTTGCCATTGAGTCGATTCCAACTCATAGTGACCCTATAGGACAGAGTAGAACTGCCCCATAGAGTTTTCAAGGAGCATCTGGTGAATTCTAACTGACGACCTTTTGGTTAGCAGCCGTTGGCACAAAGTTGCAAGAATGCATACATAATGATGCCCTTGCGTTGCATAGATGTTGAAAATTAATTCAGAACACACTTGAAACAGTGTTATAAACAGGTTCCAGAATTGTTCCCCCAAACCCAAACCCATTGCCATCGATTCCAATTCATAGTGACCTGTAGGACAGAGTAGAACTGCCCCATAGGGTTTCCAAGGCCACAATCTTGGAAAGAAATTGCCACATGTTTCTCCTGAGGAGAAGTTGGTGGGTTTGAGCTGCCGACCTTTTGGTTAGCAGGTGAGCGCTTAACCACTGTGCAACCAGGGCTCCTAACAGAGTTGTTTCAGGGTAAAATTAGTTATTTCATTTGTTTGGTCTCTCTCTCTCTCTGTCTGTCTACCTGTCCCTGTCTCTCCCTCTTCCCTCCCTTGAACTTGCTAGAATACTTGTTGTTTTGACAGAACTTTTCAAAGATTGAGAAAAAGATACCATCCTGCGACGTTTACTATAATATAGTCACATAAATGGAGGAGGAAAGACAGTTGGCTTCTGTGTTTGCAACGCTTAGTGGTGAGCATGTTTTCTCCCCTAGGGAATGACAGGTTTTAGAAGCTCAAGATACTAAGCAAAGTTAATATAAAACCTGTTGCCGTCAAGTCGATTTTGACTCATAGCAACCCTGTAGGACAGAGTAAAACTGCCCCATAGGGTTTCCAAGGAGCTGCTGGTTGATACAAACTGCTGACCTTTTGGTTGGCAGGCGTGCTCTTAACCACTGTGCCACCAGTGCTCCAAAGTTAGTATAAGCCACTAAAATCTCAAGTACACTGCATCCCCTCAATATGTAATTGTGCAGAAGAAAGGTTATTATGCACCAGTGTATGAAAATAATTCATGATCACTGAGTAGTTTATATTTTTCCACTTGTATCAAAACATTAAGTTCATAACCATGCATTAGAATGTGTGATAACCATATTTTCCACCATTTAACCTTAAATATGCTTTTACTAATTTATGATTAGGGCACTGGGTCTAGACATGTCCTGACCGATCCCCACCCTCTTTCCTGATCTTTTCTCGGTCTAACCAACACACATTTAAGAGCAGTAGGTCAGGCTCCACTGTACTTCACTTTGAAAGAAGTGATGTTTTCTCAGTATGAATTACATAACCCGTAAATTTCACTTCTTTAGCACCATGTCCCAACTACCTTAGTTCATGGGCCTCGCATGGACACTAGAAAATAAGTAAAAAGAATTAGGTTTGATGCACTCCAGTGTGCATTTGAAAAACCTAAAGTATCTTATACTCATCCTTCTCTGGCTGTGTAACATGACAATTGAGAATATAGAAAAAATACCACAAAAGCATATAATATAAATGTAGTAAGTTTTTATGTAATCATATAAATATGTAGAGATACCCTTGATCAGTTAAACTTATTTTCCATCCGAAAAATCTTTTATAAACCTCATGTGTGTAATAGTGCAGACTTTTAATAAAACAAAAAATCATGATCAGTAGGCTCAATTTTAATTACAAAGTAAGAAAGGAAATAATATTTATGGGTCATGCATTTTGTCTACATAATGCCTTTTAATACTCAAGCCAAAGCCATGGGTAGAGATTAGTATTAGCTTGATAACACAGATGAGTAAAACAAAAGAAAAAATAGGTGTACAAAGAGCTTCAGCAAATTACCCAAAGCTAAAGCCCCAGTACGTGACAGAACTAGAGCTAAAACTCAGGTTTGTCTAAAATCAAAAAGAACCCTTAGGGTGTTCACAACCATGCTGCCTCCCAATAGAACCCACAGAAGGAAAGGTAGATAGAATACAGGTACAAAAATTTAAACCCTATGTGATAAGCCAATAGGTTTATTTGTGATTTGTGCCGTATTTAGTGTTTATTGTAGGGTGAATTTGCTATGACTTGAATTTGTAATTTTAAATTGCCTGCTTTTCTATCCAATGCAAATTATCCCAAATAATGGTAGTAACCATAATTGTTTTAATGTGACTTTTTTTTCACATAAAAATACTGACATATTTACATGACTCAGGCATAATATGTTTTTCCTGAGTTTGACTTTAAAAGGAAAATGTTATTTCTTTATGAATAAACATTTCCCATATTGGTTGCTGTTTATTATAACTCAAAAATTAAAAAAAAAAAAACTTACTATGAAACATTGGAGCTGTGGTGGCGCAGTGGCCAAGAGCTCAGGCTGCTAACCAAAATGTCGGCCGTTTGAATCCACCAGCCACTTATTGAAAACCCTATGGGGCAGTTCTGCTCCGTCCTGTAGGGTTGTTAGGAGTTGGGATTGATTCGATGGCAGTGGGTTTGATTTTGGTTTATGAAACATTATATTTAGAATTTTAGTGATCATCTAATTTATAGGATTATCCTGAGCAACAAAATAAAATACCACGGATGCGAATGATTGCGTTCATCTAAAAAAATAAACCAACTGCCTTTAAGTTGATTCTGCTCATGGCAACCTCATGTGTTTCAGTGTAGTAGTGCACTCCATAGGGTTCTTAATGGCTGTGGTCTTTCAGAAGGAGATCACCTCTGTGTGGGTTTGAAATGCCAACCTTTTGGCTAGTAGCCAAGCACTTAACTGCTTGCACCACCTAGAAACTGCTTTGTTCATCTACACGGTATGTATTTATTTTCATCATTTAATACAACCGATCCCTACATTCTATCTCATTTGTCATGTTCCCTAAACATCCCTATTATACCTCTGGTTTCTCTCCACCTGTTCTGTGGAAATGAGTGCCATTGCTTTTGTCCTCTCCCCCTCGACTGAAGTCCTTAGAATATTGTTCTCTTTACCTCTGTTTCACCTTATACTCTTACACTGCACTATTCTTCACAAAGTCATCCATGCTGCATCTGGTCTTATATGTGATATACAGAAATGGCCATATTCCTGGAGCCAACAGGATACACTTTTGACCATGGCCACTCATCATCACAAAAAAGGAAAAAGGGAACTCGTGTGGTCTGTAGGCTTGAGGTTTCCTGGATGAGGAAGGTGCTCATGTTCTACAATATTTTGTGTTAATACGAGTCTTCTTTATGCATGATAAATATATAATTGAAAGTGATTTTAAAGAATCTAAAGAAAAGAACCTTCTAGTCTTTGGCACTTAGTATCTTGGATGTTTCTAATTTTCTTAAAGTGCCTTACAACTTTGAGAAACAAAGCTACAACCAAATCATAGCACCATCACATACCATCTTTGGCTCTTTCAATGCAGTAAAATTACTGATACATCCTACCAATCAGTTTTTATACCATAACAGTTGACAATACCAAATGGCATCAAAACTACTGAGTTAAAAACTAAAAATATTGATTTTACTCACTTCACTTTTTTTTTAGGTTTTGATTTCTACATATCCATGTGAATGATCTCATGGGTGAAGAATGCAATTAAAACCTGAGGTCCAATTTTTCTGTAGTCGTTGTAGTTATAGTTACATAAAAGTACTAATTACAATTTTTGCATGATAAAAATCATAACCCCTCTTTATTGACTCATTAAAAAATGGATAATTTGCCAAACTCACTTCATTTTTTATAGCTGTGCTATCAATTTTTTGTACATGCTATAGATTTTAGCTCTTTACATGATCCTACGATCTGGTTTCTTGTAGTCTTATGGTTTTCCTTTACTTTATTTCACCTATGTGCTTTTCATGAAAGAATTGTTATAGCAAGAATGATTATTTTAAAACCTCTGTCTTAAGAGGAAATGAATATTGCAAAAAGAAATTTGGAGCTTAAGGAAATATTTTAGACCAAAGTATTTCTCTTATCCTAATCCCCTGCTGCTTTACTCTCTTCCTTTTTTTTTTCCTATAATTTTTTTTTTTAATTATTTCCCTTTTTCTGTTTTTCACAATGTGTGGCTCAACTTCTTTAGCATTTTTTCATCTAATTAGGGGCATTTTTATTCTAAAGTTTTTGTTTATTTGAAACATTTATTGACACCCTATTTGGATGAGCTTCGTATTTTCAGTCTTCATCTTTAATTGTTAATAAGGTAAGTAATATTCAGGAATATTTCTGTAGGCAGTTTCTCAGTGATCATAAATTCATTACCATTTCAGCGTTTTTTTTTTCTCTTCTCGTGGTAAAAATGCTTTTTTGTTTCTTTGTTTTAAACTCAGATATGGCAAAATAAGCTAGAGAAACTCTGTGAAAATACTGGTACTCAACATTATATTAAGGTGTAAGCTGGTTAAAAAAGTATCCTGTTCAGGTGAACAAAAGAATAGGATTCTTACTTCACATGAATTTCAGGGTGGGATTTTAAAACATTCTTCTCACTGTAAGCCTTTCATTCTTCTTCTTCTTTTTTTAATGCATCTAAGTTTATTTCAGTTATATCCATTTTATATAGCTTGTTCACTGAAGAAGTACAAGTTTTGGGTATGCTATTCAATTAACTTTATTTTTCTATCACCTGCACTCTCAGTATTTCTAGATTTTGTGAGAAAGGACGTGTGAACTGAAATGTTTATTTCAGTGTGAGATCATTCACATGGACATTTATTTCTGAACATTAAATATAATTGGATTTTTAGTTATATTTTGTGCTATATTTATATATCAAAAGGAATATTTAATAATTAATTTCACCCTCCCAACCTTCTAAGTTTGTTGGATATCCTCATTTTTACAGAATAAAACTAAAAGAGTTAAGGGCTTTGCTTAAACATGTACTCGTCCTCTTAAGTAAATGCAGGATTGGAAATAGAACCTAGGTCTTTTGACTCCTAATCCACTTTTTTCTCCATGGCACTTTATCAACCATCCCATTAAAAAAAAAAAAAAAATTTTTTTTTTTTAATTCTTAACAGCAAACTTTATAGAATGAATAAATTTTTCTGGAAATACATGTTCTAACCGTACTTGATAAATTTTTTATATCCAGAATGAATACATTTCTTCAGACTGAATTACACTTAGCTAAAAAAAAAAAAAAAAAAAAAATTTTTTTTTTTTTTAAAGAATGTTTGTGAACCTTAATTTAGAGAATATTTGCCTGTTTTCACCTTATAACCCACTCAAAGATATTTCCAGAAATACAAAGTGGGATCTACTTCTCATAAAAAAACCTGCTAATTAAATGGAATAAGGAAAGTAAAATTTTCTCAGTTTTTCTATTTTCCATGGAAAAAATTGCACTAGCCTAATCTCATATATTAAGTACATGTGCACTATATACTGAGTGGATAAATTGTGCAAATTGTTGCCATAGCAAAACATACGTATATATAACTGTATTATTTTTCTTGAGAAATATAATCCGGTTCTACAAAAATCTGAATAGAGTGATCTCTCGGGAACTCAGTGGAAGCTCACTTTCTTGTCTAGACATTGAAACACTGAATTATATGCAAGATATGTATACTTTTTAATCTTTAATATTCATGTCACTAGGAATGATTTTGTTAAGTATTCACTTAACAAAATTTCCCGAATCCTCAATACATTAAGCACTTTGTGCTAAGCATAAAATAAGTTTGGAAAATAAAATCGATCCATAAATAACCTGATTGCCACAGCAGATAATTCTGGGAAATCAGGGAAGATATTAACAAATGGAATGAATGATATTGCACAATATATGTTGTTATAGCAATATCAAAGTCATTAAAAACATACTTCCCAATATTGTGTTTATTGAATTCATTTGTCTGTATTCCATTGCTTATTTTTTTGCCTATTTTATTTTAGAAGCAGCCTTCATTTATTTGTTACCTAAAAGTAGAGCGCAGAACGCACAATAATGTTTAATTATTAAATCACCATTAGTGTAACCTTGCGGAGAACACTCATACAATATTTCTAGATCTAAGAATCTGAATATAAGTTAATAAAATTGTTACTACAGTCAGGTCTGTCTCAAAATCTCTTGCTTTTTTGATGGTAATTTCACTCTTTTACACACTGCTAAACTCCACAACAAGTGTGTCTTGGCAATACCAAAGCCAGAGCTTCTTTTATCTTAGAAATACCATCAACCTCCGTGCCATCTTCTAAATGGATATTCTTTCTAGATCTTTCCCTTTTGATGTACTTCCAGGAAAAAAATAATGTCATGTCTACATAAAAGATCCTTTTATGTAGGGAAGGAATAACTGCTACTAGGAATTTACCCTATAAAAGTGTATAAGCAGTAATCTGGACTCAGCATTTGCCTGGTTCACCAACGATGTTTACTCTAAAAACTTAATTAAGCATTTTGATAGATTGGTGTGTCACAGTAAAAAATCTTAATGAATAGGGCCCTGAATGTGTCTGCAGCAGTGATGTGCCTGGTTAGGTTCACTGAACTTTCATCCGTATATTAAGTTTGCATTGTCAGTCTGACGGAGACCAAGCCTCAGCTGCTGCAGTGAGCGCATCAACTAAATATCAGACGGCTTTTCTTAATGATAAAAATGAGAAAGCACATAATCAGATATGAGTCAGCTATAGAAATTCCTCTAGTGAAGATGGAAGAGCATAGTGTTTCCAAATATTTGTCAAAATCACTGATATTTGATTTGGAACTTTTTATTTAAAAACAATCCTTTTAAACCAGTGTCTTGATTAAGTATTTTCTAGAATGAATAACTTTCCATTTTGAGGAATTTTTTGAAACATTTTATTCACTAGTTTTATTCCTTCAGCAGATATTTCTTTCTCATCACGTCCCATTATTAAATTGGGGAAAATGTTTTTGAAAAAGTAAGATTTTGGGGGGTAAAGTTATAAATAATAAATTGTTGCTTATAAGGTTGATAAAAAAAAAAAAGATAGAAGTCATCTTTTTACAAGTTAGCCACTTCTGGCTAACTTTAGCAAAAAATGCTTTAGGGATAGAATTTAGGCTTAACTGTGGAATTTTTTTTTTTTTTAAGTGTGAATTATAGCTAAGGCTGTATTTCTATGATTTTTAAGTGAAAAAACCAAAGTATAGTTGATTTGTTTGTTCTACAGCTATGGCAATGACAGCACTGAACAAATAATCGTATTCTCACAAGGTCTGTCAGTTAAGGTTACCGCCATAGTTGAAAGGAGGAGGATAGTTTTGCTCGATACCTAAGATTATCCAGTCAGGGTTTCTATGTGACCTAAATTATAACTGTATATATCTCATTTTTTAAATTAATAAAATATAAAATAGCTCATCTAAATACCTGTTAATTTTAAAAACATAAATAGGAATCCTTTTATTTTTGCCTTTTTACAGGTGAATGTTCTTAACATTGTGATTTGATCTTGAGGAATACTTGTTATTTCTGCAATTTGGCATAAAAAATGTGGAAAAATTAACTGAAAATGAAAGAACTGGCATTTTCATACAAATGCATCATTTGTTGTTTGACTAAATATAATGCAAATGTATTTAAATCAGGGATATATTATGTTGATCATTTTTAAATTGTATTCAGTTCAGTATGTTCCTAGTTCATTTGTAAGCACTGAATCACTTACAGCTTGATTTTCCTTTATATTACATTACAGTGTTATACCGACAATGTTTTAGAAAATCTCTCTCCTGGCGGTTTCTAAGTATCACTACCTAACAAATATGAAGCAAAATATTGGATTCCTCTGTAGCCGTACATATTTTACTTACAGTTTTGAATATATTTTGAAATTCATCTCTCTCTTACTAGACTGTGAGCTCCTTGTGACAAGGGTGTTTGTTACCTTGGTTATAACAGCAACTTTAATGCCCTGCAACATGCCAGGTACAAAATAATTGCTTAGCTATTGAAATGAGTTAACGGATCTAGATTCTTAAACAAGCACTATAGTATTCTATGATGTAGACTGAGTGCATATTAGGGGAATTCTTCAGATAATTTTCCAAGTCAGATATAGAAAACACCTACCTACAGCTTTTCTTTATCTTAAAATTGATGCTCTGTTTTGATGATTTCATTTTTGTCATTCAAATATTGTATGCAAATCCTGAAATATGCAAAAGCTAAACTTCATGGTACATATTAACCCATTCCCGTGTACATATTAAGCTAGTTTATCTTTAGAAAATCAGAAATTATTTAGGCTTCCTGGAAATAAATTTTGATAATCAACTTAATGACCAAAGGTGCTACTTATTTTCCAATATTTACCTTGATCATAAGTGCTTCTGTCAGCTCAAATTTTGTCTTCTTTTTTGGAGGGGGGGAGGGGACCGATAAAATTATACCATTTAACACAGTATGTTTCTTTGTACTCTATTATTACTATATTTTAATTGTTTCTTATTACTATTTTGTAATGCAGGATTATGCTGTTTCTTAGAAATTAAATGCATATATATTTATATGGTATGTAATAAAATACTGTGTGGCTTATTAAATTAAAATCAAAAGGACAAAATAAAAGTTCGTGTTAAATTTTTGAAATGCAGTCTATACTGCTTTTGTTGTTGTTGCTTGTTGTTTTAGGTGCCCTGGCGTCAGTTCCACGTTAAATGCTGTGTTACTAATGAAAACAACAAACATAACTCCTGACATCAGCCCACATCTAAGGGCACTCTTTTGTCTTAATGTGTATAACTGACTAATGTCAATAGAAGTCAGACATAGCCAAAAATAACAACCCACTCCTGATGTCTGCTCTTTTTTTTTTTTTTTTTTTGCCTTTTTAATGGATCTCATCTTCTAATCATTGTTTTTAATTCAAGGACATTGCCCAACATTCTCATTTTTGCCATGAAGATTTGTCACAGTTTTTATTTCAAGTTAGTGATTAAAACCACATTTTTGGAATAATAACAAAAGGAAATGGCTCTGGGAGAATCAACATGAAAATTGTTGGCATGATAAGAACTTGTCCTTGAGTCAATGCTGATTCATAACAACCCTATGGAACAGAGTAGAGCTGCACCATAGGGTTTCCAAGGCTGTAAATCTTTACGGACGCAGACTGGCACATCTTTCTCCAGCTGAGCGACTGGTGGATTCTGACTGCCGACGACGTTTTGGTTAGCAGCCAAGTACTTAACCACTGTGGCACCAGGGCTCTGCCATGATAATAGGTGGCGAATGGGTATTAACTTTGTGCTGATCTCACCAGTTACCAAACTTTCTTGACACAGTCCTGTCTTGAGCGCAATTAACTACGTATCGTTAGATACAAAATTTTTTACAATGTGAAGTTTGGAGAATCTCTTGAGAAAAATGAGATATATGCAACAAAGACAGTTGAAGAAATATTAAGTACCATAGATTTACATTTGATTTCATACACACTAGTTGAATTGTGAGAACTGAATGGAATATTAAATGTAAAGCATTTAGAATTCTGCCTGACTGATAATAAGCAATAGATATTATCTATTATACAATCCTCCCTTTCGAATGTAATTTTACCTCATGAAGCCATTAACCCGTTTCAATAAAATATATATGGAATTTCCTAATATCCCATTATTTAATATAATCCGTGCTATCAAAGTATTTCACAAATAATTTATGTTTGCAAATAAACAAGATGTATATCATAAAACCAGTTGTCCTGGGATCAATTCTGAAACATGGCGATAAAATCCGTTTCAGAGTAGAACTGTGCACCATAGGGTTTTCAATGGCTGTGATTTTTCTGAAATAGATCATCAGGCCTCTATTTCAAGGTGCTTCCGGGTGGACTTGAACTGCCAACCTTTAGGTTAACAGCCAAGCTCATTAGCCATTTGCACCCCCCAGGAACTATCATAGTACTGTTGTATTAATATCAGCTAACCACATTAACATATTTGAGGCACTTACTGCTGCATCAATTAGGAATGCATTCGGAATTACAGAGAACCTAATTTCAGCAGCTTGTGCAAATAAGTTACTTTTTTCTCTAAACCTAGAAATCAAGAAGTAGCCTGCCCAGAGCTTGTGTAGGTATGGTGTGATGTTCTCAGATATCAAGCATCTTTCTGATTTTCTACTCTGTCAGCCTTAGCACACTGGCTTTCATGAATGCTGCACCTTCAAAGAGCACTGGTGGTGCAGTGGTTAAGCTTTGGGCTGCTAACCTAAAGTTCAGCTGTTCAAACCTAGCAGCTGCTCAGCAGGAGAAAGAGGTGGCAGCGTGTTTCTGTAAAGATTATAGCCTTGGAAACCCTATAGGACAGTTCTACCCCATCCTATAGGGTCTCTATGAGTTGGAATTGACTGGATGGCAACAAGTTTGGTTTGGTTTTGGCTGCACCTTCACCCATCGTATTCACATTGCAGACAGGAGGAACAGGAAGTGAAAGGATGAAGTATAAAGGAACAAAAGGTCATGCCACTTGAATTTGACCCTTTCATCAGTCAAGCAGGGACTTTCTCTGAAGCCCATTTCAGTTGACTACTACTTGTGTCTCACTAGCCAGAACTGGTCACATGGCCACTCCTAAACCAATCACTGGGTAAGGGACTATAGAGTTTAGTGGTGATTATTCCCCTGGGGCTTAGGTGGACTATCTCTTCCCTGAGTTCAAAGGCTTTTAACCTGCATCTAACAGGTCAACTAAACAAGGGAAGTCAGGTGAATACTGAGGATCTGTTGCAGTGTGGACCTTGAAATAATATGTTATTATCGTTTATTTTTATTACCTTATACTTAGGAGAAAAACATAACTGTATAATATAGCCTCTATCTACATTACCATTAAGTCACAATCAAAAAAAATCTTCTTTTCCTTCTTCATATTCTCCCCTGAGAGTGTTTGTGTGTGTAGTTTTGGGGGACTGGGATGGGATGGGTGAGTTGAACCTGGTGTCCAGTGGATTTCTGAGAACCAATCTGGCCAAATTCACAAAATGGTGGTGGAAGAAGGTATAAATGGCAGAAATAAAATATAAAAAGCACATAAGCAGCTACATGAACTAAAACATTTCACTTTATTCATTTGATAAATGTATTTGAGTCTTTACAATCCTGGAAATATTCTTCTAAATGTTGAATATACAATAGTAAAATAGTAAAAAAAAAAAAATTCAGACCTCATAGAACTTACACTGTAGTGAGGAAAACAATAAACAAATTAAAAAGTACATCATTTAATATGTTAGATAATTGCTCCAAAACCCAACATATTGCCATCGAGTCTATTTCAACTCATAGCAACCCTACAGGACAAAGCAGAACTGCCCCATAGGGTTTCCAAGGCTATAAATCTTTATGGAAGCAGACTACCACATCTTTCTCCCACAGAGTGGCTGGTGGGTTCAAACCGCCAACCTTTTGGTTAGCAACCGAGTGCTTTACCCACTGCACCACTAGGGTTCCTTAGGTAATTGCTAAGGAAAAAAATAAAGCTGGAAGGGGGAGAAGGACGAAGTAGTTTTAGACAGAATGGTGGATATAGGTAAGGTGGCACTTGTGAAAGAGCCTGAAGGAGGTGAAGGAACAAGCCATGTAGATTTCTAAAGAAGGAATATTCCAAGCAAAGAAAATGATAATTGCCAAACTTCTGAGCAAGACCCATGTCTGACACATTCAAAGAAGGGCAAGGAATTCAGCATGGCCATACCAGGGGAACCTTGGTGGCATAGTGGTTAAGTGCTACGGCTTCTAACCAAAGGGTCAGCAGTTTGAATCCGCCAGGCGCTCCTTGGAAACTCTATGGGGCAGTTCTACTTTGTCCTATAGGGTCGCTATGAGTTGGAATCACTCGACGGCTCTGGGTTTGGTTTTGGTTTTTATACCAGAGAATGATAAAGGAAAGCAGTAGATGAGATCGGCGAGCTGATTAGGGGCTGAATTAAAGACCTTGCCCAGCACAGTAAGGACTTTGACTTGTACCCTGAGAGAAAGTAGCATTTGTTCAATAAAGTAGGTAAAAAAATAACAATTTTCTTTTGTCATGATAGAAAACAAAAACAAAAAACATGAATGATGCCATCGTGGCGAAATCTACAACCAAATCCACAGTGTTCTACCATCTCCATGTACATTACCACACTCCAGCTATGGTCCCTGTTCTAGTTAATATAAAAACAAAAAACAACCAAATCCAATGCTCTCCAGCCAATTCCAAGTCATAGCTACCCTATGGGACAAAGCACAACTGCCCCAGTTCATAAAGGTCTTTACAATCGACATAATTTATATCTATCCTCTCAGTCCATTAACCCCAATGTGTATTTAACCTTCATATTCTAGCCAGATTTTTAACAAATCACACCACCCTACTAAATATTCTATGACTTCCTGTTTTGTGAAGGAAAAAGACCAAATTCTTGTCACAGTATTTAAATTCCTCACTAACCACCACTATGAAGCCTGGTGACACAGTGGTTAAAGCCATCGACTACTAACTGAAAAGTCTTTGGTTGGAAACCACCAGCAGCACCTTGGCAGAAAGATGTGGCAGTTTGCTTCCGCAGAGATTTCACGGCCTTGGAAACCCTGTGGGGTCACTATAAGTTGGAGTTGGCTTGACAGGACGGGGTAGCCATCATTATTTACTTTTCCGGACTTATTTCTTATAAATCTTTTCATACTTACTAAAATCCAGTCGTATGAGTTTCTTCTCATTTCATATATTTGCCTTTTTTTTTTTTTTTTGCCTCATACTAGTCAATAAACCTGGAATTATTTTCCTGTTCCTTTTTTTTTTTTTTTGACATGGTGATTCTACTTATTAAGTTCCAGTTAATGTTTTCTAGCTATTAACTCTTACGATCAGATCTAAGTACTAATTAGACTTCAGTTCCCAACCTATTCATTCCTTAACGTGAAGATCAAGCTCAAAATGTTCCATGAAATTCCCTGTCTTAATAATCTCTCTGAGTTTTAGCCCTTTGTCCAATCACATTTTCCAGATTCTGAATTCACAATTTGCTCTCTGACCAGCTGCTGCCCAAAGCCGCCTAAAACCCATTGCCATCGACTCGATTCGGACTCATAGTGACGCTATAGGACAGAGTAGAACAGTCCTATAGGGATTCCAAGGAGCGGCTCTTGGATTAGAACAGCAGACCTTTTCAGTTAACAGCCAAGCCCCGTAGTAGATGAAAAATGTATTACTTGTGTTAGAGGCAGACCCAGTGGGGAAGTTGTAACCAGAGTACTTAATTACAAGTCCTGGGGAGTATCATAAGACATAGAGAGAATTTTACATGTGCTTACTTGATATATATCTTTCTTTTCTTCCAAAGTAGGCTGTAACTTCCTTACTGACAAGCGTCATACTTTACTCCTTTTATATTTCCCGATCAAGTGCCGAACAGGCACTGGATGCCTGTGCATCCATACTAATTATCTTTGAAAGCTTATGAAAACTCTCAATATATTAATTTGAATACTGGTCATGAAATAGTATAAAATTATTCTTGCATTGGACTGGAAATTTGACTCAGATAAACACCTAAAAAATGAATTGTAAGAAGTCAACTCCAGGTACAGTTTATAAGTAGACACTCTTTTTTAACTGGCAGAAAACATACCCAAACTGGATAAATAAAATGAATTTACTGTCTTAGAATTGACTTTAATTACAGCTGGTTTCAGGGGCTTATATTAAATCACTAGGGCTGAGTCTTTTTTCCATTTCTCAGTATTGATTTTCTCTATGTTGGTTTCATTCTAAGGCTTTTTGTAGTGGCAAAATGGTTCCCACTTATTACAGGCTTAAATACTCCCAAATTCAAGTCTAGCAATAAAAGAAAGTATCTCATCCTAGTGGCTCCCTCACAAGCCCTTGGATTCTCTCTCATTGGATGAATTTGGATCATATTCTCACCTTCTAACCAATCTCTGTGGCTAACACAATTCAGGGCTCTATTTGGCCTGAACCTTGTTGCCTAAGTGAGGATAAGGTGTATTTCCCCAAAGAAATTTTTAATGCTGTTACCAGAGGTAACAGAGAATGCTAGATAGGCAAAAACAAAAATACTTATTAGAAATTGAAAAAAAAAAAAAAGACAAGAAGTGACTATATTTTTACTCATTATATTTCTTTATTTCCAAGTTTCTTGAGCTAACCGATGATGCCTCGTGAAGTTCAAATTAAAAACATCATCACTATCATCATCATCATCTCAAGCTTCTTCTCTGTGAAAGGCACTCTATTAAAATGAAGTCTGCTCATTCCCCTAAGTTGAAACCAATTTAGCCATTTTCTATTTTAAAGAATAATATTCGCTATCACAAATTCAAACTTTTATATTGCATTTTACTGTTCAAGCTTAATTATTGACATAAAATGTATTTAGAGCAATTTCACATATTTTCTTCACAAAATTTTCTTTATAAATACTGTTAACACAACTTTTACTTTAAAATTAAGAAGTCGATTTAAAGCTGGAAGTCGTTAGTTTTATACATTAAAATCTAAAGTTCCGGGAAATTAAAACTAAATTAAAAACATAATAAGATGATACAATCATTTGAATATCATATCCAGAAAAAAATTTTATACTTACGTTAGGATAATCACACATATTTCTCTTAAGAACTAATTATTGTCTTACAGAATTTCTCGTGTAACACATTAGGGAAAGTACACTTTTAAAAAAGTAAGAAGAAAGGAAGTTGTGCAAAGATGTCACTACAGAATAAAGTATAAGAGAAAGACCGCAGTTATCCTGGTGCTTATAGAAAAAAACCCTGAAATTCTCAGTAATTATATCAACCATTTGAATTGCAAGTGAGTGGAACCCAAGTTGATACAGCTTAAGCAAAAAGATTTATTGAAAGGTCATCAGGAAACGTCATAAGCATCGGGGCACCTTTGGCATATTGAAACTTGGCATTCTCGGCATACAGCCTCCTATCTCTCATCTCTGCTTTTCTCTGTATTGTCTCCCTCTGATGGAGGCATATGCCATGGGGTTATATTCTTATAACTCTATGGCTATAGAAAAAAGAGGTACTGTCTTCTCAACTTGCCACATAACCCCCTCCCCGCAACCCCAAAATGCAAATACATTAGTTCCAGTTAAAAATCCAGGGGAGTGATTCCAATTGCCTTTTCTTTGATTATTGTGCATACCTTGAACCAATCTCTTGAAGTCAGACTATAGATTATTATTCTCCCAACTTCAGACACATGCCTACCCCTGGGTTCAGAGACAAGGATCTGTTACTAACAGGGTGGAGGAGAAGTCTTGGGCAAAAAATGACACTAGGCACCATAGTAACAGTGGCAAAATATTTTGGTTAGAACTGTTTGAACAACTTTTTTTGTTTTGTTTTGTTTTTCCTTTCTTCTTTCTAGGCCAGAATTAAGACAAAACAAACAAACCAAAAAATTATTTAATTACATACAAGATTTAGTGTTGACGACAACAAGGCAAGTGAACAAGGAGATAGGCATATTACAGTTTTGGGAACCAATTTCCAAAACTTTAAAAAATTGCCAGTACTTTAATGTTTATTCAAATATTTAGTTATTTTAAAACTTCAAATTACATTATATGAGAACTTAATATTTTTATGTTTATTGAGAGGGATTACTGCTTTGTAAAGGTTTAAGAAAATTGGTGTAACAGGACCTGATTCTTTGAAGAATGATAAATTCTGAAACTGGTTGCAAAGTAATGCTTAGAAAAAAAATTGCTAAATATTAGCAAATGAACAAGGTTTAACCCTCCACTCACTTACCACCCTGTATCAAATGAATATTTAGCATATCCATTGGATATGGGAAACCCTGCTGGCATAGTGGTTAAGTGCTACAGCTGCTAATGAAAAGGTCAGCAGTTTGAATCCACCAGGTGCTCCTTGGAAACTCTATGGAGCAGTTCTGCTCTGGTCTATAGGGTTGCTATGAGCCGGAACCAACTCAGTGGCAATGGGTTTGGTTTTTTTTTTTTTTTAATTGGATATGACTCCATGAGCTCTAATTTCTCATTGCGCTTGAGTTAATATCTCCAAATCTGGTCTTTTGTCTTTATCACATCATTTATAAGAAAGCTAGAAACCACAATATTAGCATTATTTCCGATCGATGTGATTATTAGTACTTTTTTCTATAAGGAGGACATTTATTGGCCTCCCCTGTGAAATTTTTCATTTTACCAATTTAACTTAATTTAATTTATAGACTACATGAACTACAGAAGGATTTTTAATGAGCCAATCAAACCTCTGGTAGACTTAAAAATGTGTGCATATATATGTGCTTGTTTGCATACATATATAGGAAGAAAGACTTTATCATAGCTTTTATCAGAATTTCTAAGGCATCTGTGAACCAAAAAAAAAAAAAAAAGTTTAAGAAGAGTCACTATAGAATGTGGGCCACAAAAGTTATTGATGATTTGAATAGAAATATCACATCAGCAATTTTAGCACTTTGATCCTAGTTCATTCCTTTGGGGATATACTAAGTATAGTGGATACTAACAGTAACACTATTCACAAAGATACAGCAATTGCTTGCTCTGAGGAGAATCTGTTCTGAGCACATTCTATGCATTACCTGATTTGACACTTGGTACAAACTTGTGAAATAGGTATTATCATTCCCCACTTTAAAGTTTAGAAGAGTGCAACACCAAAGTTTAAATACTTGCTCAGGGTAACATAAGAATGAATGAAAGACCCAGAATGGGAAGCCATTTCTGGTTCTAAACCTCGTTATCTTGCCCCAATAGGGCAGGCACTCAATAAAGGTGAATTTTGTTAAATTAAAATTTTGACACAAAGAATGCATGACAGCAGGATAAGAAGAAAACATTAAAGTGTCCTTTGAGTAAATACACTATAATACTCATTGTACTCCCACCCTACTCCCATAAATACTTTCCTCTAAAAGTTTTAAAAATATGCGATAACGATTTTATATAAAGTTATCTCATCATTTTAATAGCTTGGACAAAATGTGTCTCCAGAGTGAGGCGGAATTTCTCAGAAGTGCAGAGAGAGTCCTTCCTTCTGGGCATCCTCCTGCCATTAATGTGACATAAGGTCGCATTAGCCTCTTAGTCCCACATATCACATTGAAAGAAACCAGACTTCGTTTTCATATAGGATCCTGTTAAACTACATCTTCTGCATCTATACAAGCGCGGCAGGTTTTTATTTTTTAATACAATTATAACATTTACACTTATTTCTATGACATATTACAAATGTTAATCCAGTTCAATTCACTTCTGACCTATTAAGAACTTTGGGATGCTGATTGCTACTTCCGTGATATTGGTATTACTTCCTTTTTAAAAAGCAAAATTCTTTAATATATAAATACTACTTGGAAAAGAGAAATGATGATTATTAAGTTTTCCATCTTATTACTACTAATGATGAAATTAATAATAAGTGGTTATTTAGACAGCACCGTATCATTTGCCCTCAGAGGAGAGGAAATGATTGAATCTGTTCACCTGGTAGAATTAGCCATATAACAAGAGTTCATTTCTTCCTGCCGATAGATGCTGAAAAAGATATTATCTCACATTCCTCTTTCATATGAGATAAATAAAAAATATACATATTTTACTTTCAGGTAGAATAAATAAAACGGAGTTATATGGCATGTTCAAATTGGCACAACCGTAGAAGGGAGAGAGGATTTCAATATCCACATTTCTTCAACCATACAAAATTGCCTCAATTTCTCACATGCGTGTTAGAAAAAGAAAACAGATTATAATAGCTGAAACTAATTAATAACTTGTAACTAACTAATTAGTTGCTGTCAAGTAGATTGCAACTCATAGAGGCCCTTTAGGACAGAGCAGAACTGCCCCATAGAGTTTCCAAGGCTGTAATCTTTGTGGAGGCAAACGGTCACATCTTTCTTCCCAAGAGTAGCTGGTGGGTTTGAACTGTCAACCTTTAGGTTAGCAGCTGAATGCTTAACCACTATAGTTGATAGAAATACACTATAGTGAAACCTGTGAGAGCCAGAACTCAGTGGGACTGCCTTTCTTTTCTGGGTCTCACAAGTTTTCCACCTTTGACAGGGTGCAGTCTTACCACTTTTCTATTGCTTCTTTTAGTGGAAGATATTTGAGTTTTCCTTCTCTGACAGGTTTCCGCCTTACACAGTTTCTGGCTTTCACAAGTTTTACTGTATTTGCTCTGCTGTCTAAAAGCAAATGTTTATGTCATTTAATAATGAAAGAGTATTGTAGCAATTCCTAGGATGATCAAGAAGAGAGAATGTTGGGAAGCTACAGGAAGGAATATATGCAAAGAAAATTTCTACAGCATTTAATTTTTTTTTTTTTAGTTCTATGTGTATAGCTTGAAAAAGAGCAATTTGTATAGCCAGACCAGGAGAAATTTATCAGTAAGTTTTAGCTTTGACCTCTTACTGAGGATCCAAGCATTAACAAGTTAATACCAAATATTAATTTCCTGTGGTGCTCTCCAGGAAATAATCTTCAGGATTATCATCTATTTTATTAGATAGTAAAACACCATTAAAATGATTTTCTATTTCAACTTTTAAAGTTTCCTTCTGTAGTGCTAAACTGTGATTAAGAATTTGTTTTATCCTTCAGATTTCTTCCCATATACTGTAAATCAGCCATAAATGAAAAGCTCATCGATAAACTTGGTTGTATAAAAGAGACATATCTCTAACTGGCGAGCATATGCGAATTGTGTTTAATATGAGACATACTCCATTAGTAATACACTTTTATTATTACATTTGAGCCCATTTCCGCATACCTTCTGAGAGAAGCGAATGTGGAAAGGCAATGGACAAGGTAGTTAAATTACAAGACATTGGAAACAACATGCATCAGTAAAATCTTCTAAGTGGCTTATGTTGCCAGAAGAATTCATTCTCGTGCTGCTCTAAATCGGAAAAGTTTAAATGTTCCCTCCTCAGTGCCATGTTGCAAAGAAAAGAAAGAACCACTAGGGTTTCCTGTGATGAATTAGATACCAAGATATCAGTAAATTAGATACTGAGAAAATTTTGGAAGAGTATTGATTTTCCAAACGTCTCTTGAAGCTACGCATTAACTAATAGGTACAGGAAAACATCGAGTTATAGATATAAGAAAGTGACCAAACACTTACAATGTAAGATTTGAATAGTTGCAAGCTGTATCAGTCACTCATTATGGTGCAGCAACAAGCCTCAACAGTCAGTGGCTTATTTTTCATTCACAGTATATGCTGGTTGTGGGTCAACTGTGGCTCTGTTCCACAAGTTTCTTCATTCCAGGGTCCAGACAAGGGGAAGGCCCCCAATGGGACATACTGTTCTC
Source organism: Loxodonta africana (assembly GCF_030014295.1). Lineage (NCBI taxonomy): Eukaryota > Metazoa > Chordata > Mammalia > Proboscidea > Elephantidae > Loxodonta > Loxodonta africana. The sequence goes on along the minus strand of NC_087345.1, from coordinate 77,324,581 downwards.
TTGGCAGAGGGAAAGAGCAATGGTGGAGATAGCTCTTTGGGTTTCTGCTCAGAAGCAGCGTACATCATTCTCTTTTGCATTTCAATGGTCAGAGTCAGTCACATAATCAAGACTGATGTCAATGGAGTGGGAAAATAACACCCTTTCAAGGGAAATGGAAAACTTAATCTTCAACAATAATGCAATCTACTACACAGATGTACAATCATGCCTTAAAATGAGTCAAAATTTCTCTCCTAATTTCTATATATTAGGAAATTCTATCAATTCTCCCTACAAATAGGATCTGGAACACTACTTCTGTTTGCCCAGGACACCTTCTTTTCCTGCCTGGACCACGATAATGGCTTGCTAGCTTGTTTCCCTTCTTCCTTCCTTTTCCCCCTCCAATATATTCTCTACACAGCAACAAGGATCACCTTCTTTAAATACGAATCTATGTCAGTGTTTAAAATTCTATAATCATTTTCCTTTGCACTCATAATAAAACTACAACTCTTCATCATGATGTACAAGAACCTGCATGATCTCTTCCTTGCTTTTCTCAGCAGTCTCCTCATATGCCTTCTCTCTTCCTCTAGATATTCAGAATAGACCAGCATCTTTTCCTTTAACTCTTCAAAATTCTCTTTCCCCTTAGCCCTTCAAATGGTTGATTCCTTCTCTTTCTTTTGGTTCAACTTAAATGTCATCTTCTCAGAGAAGCCTTCTTTAACTACTCTATCTAAAGTAGGTCCCTTCACTAATGCCACCCGTTACCTCTTATTTTCTGTTTTAGTAAGTTTTTTTTTTTTAAATTTCTTTTAAGCATCAAGCACAGTTTATAATTATTTCATATATGTGATTGTCTACTTGTTTTGTTTTCTCTCTCCTATGTAATCTCCATATTGGAAAAGACCGTATTACCCACTTTTGTTTTTTTTTTTTGGTGAAAATATATACATGACAAAACATACACCCATTCAACACTTTCTACATGTATAATTCAGTGACATTGGTTACATTCTTCATGTTGTGTCACCATTCTTGCTATCTCTACTCAAATAATTTCACCCTATTAACTTAGACTCACTGACCCTTAAGCATCTCATCTATGTTAAGACTAGGTCCATCTTGTTTATGATTGTATCTAAACCCTAATAATTATGTGTAGAATATACTATATTAGGTACTACAGGAATATCTAATAAATTCATTAATAAATACAATGAATTCTTTACCATGAGCATCAATGTCTTAATATGAAGAAAATGATTTTACTTTCTTGGAATAGTATGGGGTATAAAAGAGGTTTAATAAATAATACAGAGGACCAAATCTAGGATATACTATAAAAACATATCTAGCCGAAGCCATATATATATATTTTTTTTTTTCAGAAGGCATATGTGGGAAAAAGAATATATTCTCCTCCATTTCAGATCCAAAAAATTCTGGTAACATTGTTGACTCCACATATCCAATGAAACAACCCAGTTATGCATGGTTAATAATAAAGTGGTTAAGAGCTTGGCTGCTAACTAAAATATCGGCAATTTGAATCCACCAGCCACTCCTTGGAAACTCTATGGGGCAGTTTTACTCTGTCCTGTGGGGTCGCTATGAGTCGGAGTCAACTAGACGGCAGTGAGTTTTGGTTTTTTGATTGTAACACATATTTTAATTTTTTTTATTCTTTTATTTTCTCAATACCACTGTGAGGTAAATTTGGCATGCATAATTCGTTTGCTCAGTTTTTTATTGAATCCCTAATATGTGCCAGGCACTGTTCTGTAGGTAATAGTGATGTCAATCTGACCTGGTTCCTGCTCTCAAGGAGCTAATGCTGTAGTAGGGGATATATGCAACAGGTTATTGTATCAGGACAACATTTAATTAGCTGGCTTTTGTCCTTCTCCAAACAGCTTTGTCAGTTTACATTCTTCTTCTGAGAGGATGGATCTGATTTTCTTTGGGTGTTTAGAATACTAAATCAAGAAGAAAGAGGGAGGCATAAGAGAACTCTTTCTTTAAATGCAACAATACTTAATGACAGAACCGTAGTGGCCACAGTTTTAATTGGGGTTCACAAATTACAGTAACAGGAAGTGGCAGTGAAGAGATGTGGATGAGAGATTGTGTATTTTCTGAGAAGAGGGGAATATTGCAACTTTGGGGTGTGGGGAGGTACATGGTAGAATAAAGAAGAATTATGTGGGAAAGAGTGATTAGCAAAATCTTGGTAGGTGAGAAGGTATTTCACCAGTCTTTGAAAGATGTATTTTATTTCCCCATGTGGAGCTGAAGGTAAAGGCACTCCAATTAGAGGAGACAATACAAACAAAAGACCCCAGAATCTTTAAAGCATGGATGTATACTATAACAGAATGTATTATGGTTTGGTGGGAAAATATCAGAGCAGTGTGAGTTCTTTTTGGAAAGATAAGTTGGAAGAAATCATGCAAGTTGTTCATGCATTGTCCAAAGAGTTTGAGTGACTTACTGTTAAGGTTGTAGACATGACATATGCTGCTCCAATCTTCCTTCAAGGAAGGACTCACTGCTCAACTCATTTGAGTGTTGTCTGTAGACTGCCCGTTTTGCGACAAGCACGTGCAACAATGGTGCATGACCATGGGATCTACTAGTTCTACCATATACTGCATGGTCTGGCAGTAGCCAGCCTGACAGAATGTCGGAATGACCCTTACAAAACTCACCTAAGGTGCCAGTTTCTGTACGATGACCAGGAGGGTTATGGCACTCTTCTCTAGAATGTGGCAAAGCACTGGGGCAATATCGTGGTATCTCAGATAGTTATAATACAGTTATACAGTCTGGGAACCAAGGGTGAACATAATATTAGTCTCTCTGGCCAGCACTCCCAGTGGCCCATCTACAGAATGTGTGCTTCCCATCCCTCTGTTGAATTAGAGGTTTCGAATTCCCAGGAAAGGGACACTTTCACCACTAGATACAGAAACATTGTTGCTGAAACCAAAGCTATGAGAGCTTCCTGGTTATTTTGGGCATGCCAGTAGACCAGCAAAGAAAATTGTTACCATGCTGCGGGGAGCGGGAGATTAACTTTGATTATCATGAGGAGCTAAACTTACTGCTACATAATTGGAACAAGGAGGGGTGTGTCTGGAACTGAGAGATTTACATCTCTTGGAGCTTCCATGCCTGAGAGGAATGATTGAAAAATTCTAAGTGACATGGTTTGACAAGAGCAAAACAGCCAAATGTTCAGGTCTGAGTTATTCTACCAAAACATGAGGATTTGGAAGGAAATTTCTCATTCTTCCATGCCTGATAAAAGTAAAACGGAAATTGCTGCATTCAGGCCTCGATAATAACAAGGAACTCTCAGACTCCTCCGGGAAGATCTCCAACATCTGATCAGAAACCAGCTAAAGTACTGGACATGTGTAAGGGCAATATAGGATAGAGATAATGGACGTTATTTATGGTCTCAGGGAAACCTGCAGCAGTTGGTACTATAGCTTGTCCCATAAATTCCCTTACTGAGTCTTCTTAAAGAAATTGTGGCTGGCCACTATCTTGAAGAGTAATTGACATAGTATACTTAATATGAGGTACAAATGAATGTGAACAGTGAAAGGGTATGCTGGTGTCATCAATTATACCCAAAGGGGGTCTGTAGGTGCCTTGGATGATCTGTCAAGTGAGGACTGAGGAAGATAAACTCATGCAGGAAGGCCAGAAAAAAAAAAGAATTTAGCACTCTCAAGCCCCAGAGAGGAAACTATAGTATGCCTCAGCACAGGGCCACACGAGGTGTTGTACCCAGGGACAAGGTAACAACAAACTGTAAATGTAGGACCTGGCTTATGTATGGCAAACAGTGTGGGTTCTCAGTGTTAGTATGTGCTGCAGTCTTACTGGCTGGTTTAAAAGTGTCTACTGTATTAGTACTGAAAAGGGAGAAACTTTTATCACAGGGAATCATATGGGACGTGACCAGGGTGGGCAAGAAATAACTATGACCATTGAGAGACTGGGCTACAAGATAGCAACGGGTTTTTATCACGGGAAACTATATGTCGCTTGGCCGGGGCTACTAGTTAGAGACTACAACTGTTGACAGACTCTGTGACAAATTAGGGTTGGCCATGTCAGAAATTGGGTGAAAGGGCAACTAGGAAGAACTGTGGATGTTGAGAAAGAAAATTATTTAGGTCACAAATTATCTTTATGACAGTTGGAACGGATGCTTTTACTGGCCTGCAATGCATCCTCTCAGCTCACCCCTGATTTCAGTTGCTCTTGGAGCAGACACTTCTACCCACGCTGACAGCGTCCCTCTTTGAGTCCGAGCCATGAATCCCGTTGTATTTCTGCCTAATGATTTTCACTGAAGCTGCAGAAGCCCACTCAGAGTCCATGAGGGCATACCCTGGCAGTACAGAGGTGCTGATGCTGGAAGGGTTGGGATCTAATTTGCTAATACCCCAGTCACTCTTGGTGTGGACACTGGAGACATTCTATGCATTTAGCAGAGGAGCCAGCTGCCCGCAGCCAGGACCTCTTATTTGGCTTTTCCAACTCCCTGTCATATTTTCTCTGGTGCCTCACTCCAACTTTCTGTAATCAGCTCCCAAATAAAATATTTGAATCCAAATTTGTGTCTCAGCTTCTGTTTATGGGAGATTTTACACTAAGTCTCTTATGCATAACGTAGGAAAACACAAATATGTATACATAGCAGATCTCAATCTCAGGTGTCTAGGAAGCTAAATAGGACAAAGAGTAACAAAGCACAATTATTCAGCAGCAATAGAGTTTTGCATTGCATAATTTGGACAGTCAGAAAGAATTTTAGTTTTGGGAAAAAAGTCCATCTGTCATTTGTGTTAAGCTGCTTATTATTAGATGTCCTACATTGCTGTGCTTCATGTAACAAAGTAAAATGGATTGAGCAGAACGACTGTAAAAATTGCTTACCTCCTCAGTGTTTTTTCAAAATATAACACATTGCTTTTTTTCCCCTATTTATAAAGTAATATTTCTTTGTCATAGAAAATTTGAATACTATTACAAAAGTATATAGAAATATTAACTGTAAGCCTACCATCCAAGCGTTAGCATTAGGTAGCGTAACACAAGTTTAAAGTTGTATGATATATATTTTGTAATTCTGTCGATATAAATCTATGACTGTATTTACGCCATGCAGATATAAAATGAAAAGTCTGAATTTTAGACTCTTTGTGAATATGAAGCCCAAACCAACTGGATCCCTTTACCCATTGCCAACTGAATCTCCCCAACCCTCCGATGTCTTGTTGTTGTTGTTAGTTTCCATTGAGTTCATTCTGACTCATGGCCACTACATGTGTGCAGAGTAGAACTGCTCCATAGGGTTTTCAAGGCTGCGACCTTTCAGAAGCTGATCTCCAGGCCTGTCTTCCGAGGTGTTTCTTGGTAGTTCGAACAGCCAATCTTTCAAATAGTGGCGCCTAACTGTTTGTGCAACCCAGGGACTCTCCTGCTTTTGTAAAGCTAATTGTAATATTTCAGCCTACAAATATACCATGGTTAATTGATCCACTGTTGAATAATCGGAGTTTTTTTTTTTTCTGTTGTTTTATTTATTAATTATTATTATCACTGTTATACTAAATGAATGCGATGAAACCAATAGGTGAAAAGTCAGAAACGCTTTTTGTTTTCCAACAATATTGCTAAATTGCTTTTCAGAAAGGCTAAATGAATCTCCCTTTTACCAGCTAGCAGTAAATGAATCTCCCTTTTACCAGCTAGCAATGAATGAACCCACCCAGTCTCACCATCAATAGTTGTTTTTTTTTTTTTTTCCTTTTAAGCAGTGATAGGCCTAGACCATCAGGAAAGCCATACGAGAGGCTATTGCAAACAAATTATTTTTCATAGAGCAACTATTGGGCCTTGGCAGAAGCCTCATGGTAAAGAATTAATGTGAACAATTGGCGGAGACCTTCACATGGTACTATACAGACCTGAATGGGGTCTACATCAAATTAATAATCCCTTGCCTGCTTTTACATGCATATTAAAAAGGTGACCTGCAGAAGCATGATATTTTAATAAGAACTAAAACTTTAACTTAAAAAAAAAAAAAATCCTCAATGCTGTTTAGCCCTTTGAGTCAAACCCAAGCCCTTCTCATAAGTAATGCTGTCCTCTTTAATTTTTTTCCTGCCAGATGGCTTGCTAATTTAAAATCCCTGAAGTGATAGGTGTTTTATTATTCACAACCCACTTGGAGGGAAAAGTAAGACTGCCTTTCACACCTTCACTGATGAAGTTAATGAGTTCATATCAAGTTTATGAAACTCATTTCATTTATTCAGACATGCAGAATAAGATTCAGGAGGACAAACATGGATTTCAAGTTTCAGGAATATTTTGCTAAACTCCATCCAGAAAAAGTTACAGAAATGACAGAAAAAATATAATGTTCTTTTCTATTTCCATTACCAACATCTCTAGTCAAAGCTTTTATTAATTCACAGCCAGTCCATTGCCAGACACTCCTTATTGGTTTTCTGGTTTTAATATTTCACTTCTCCAAACCAATTTACTATAGTCATCAGAAAAAAATCCCCCAAATGCTTCTAATATTATCAAATTAACGATTATTTAAGGTCTTACTTCCTTGGCCAATCTTTCAAGTTCAAATGTAATCCTTAACTTACCTTTCTAGCATTCTTCTGCACAAACTCTGTGTTCCTTCTAAGATGAGTCTATGCAGAGTCCAGTCATCCAGTCGTGTTTTTTTTTTATCAGTTCAACTCTTTGTTTATACTTGAACTGCCGACCTTTGGCTAGCATCTGTAGCTTTTAACCACTGCACCACCAGGGCTCTTTTATTTTCCTTATCCTGAAAATCCGGGCTAAAGGGACACTTTTTTGTTAAGTCTCCCTCACTTACTCTTCTGAAGTTCTTGGGTGGTGCAAATGGTTAAGATGCTTTTTTGCTAACCTAAAGGTTGGAAGTTGAAGTCCACCCTGACACAACTTGGGAGAAAGCCTTGACCACCTACTTCCAAAAAACTGGAGCAGAGTTCTACTCTGACGCACTTGGGAGTACCATGAGTAAGAATCAACTCCATGGCACCTGACTGTTGTCTCTTCTTCTCGGAGTTATCTGCTCTTCTTCTGAACTTTTATCGAACTTGCTCACACCACTCATGGGCAACCACTTACATGCTGTCTTTTGTTGCAATTAGTTAAATTTATGTATTTACCACTGAAGATTACAAGTTCTGGGAATGCAGGAAACATGGTTAATGGGTTGTTTACATTCCTTACTGCACTTAGTAGAGAACCTTGAAGAAGTAGGTGACAGATGAATATTTATTAATTAGAAGTTTGAGTGTATTGTCTAGGTAATGCTTATGAATATTAAATAACTCATAATAATACAATAGAGTTGCTTATCAAGAAACATTCAATAAAAAGTAACGATGTACTTTCTTGGTACTGCTAAGAAAGTTGCATAAACTAGAATTTCTAATTCAGTCCTAACTCAAGCAGTTGGCTAGTATTTTAAATAAGAGTTAAAATATATACTTAGATTAGCTCAAAACAAGACAGGAGATTTAAATAAAAAGGATACTATTAAAGCATGATAAATGATTTTGTAACACTGCAGTATTTGGAGGTAGAGAAAATTGTATGATTTCAGTTTAATGAAATAGTCTTTAAGAGACTACTATGAAGAGGTTCAGAGCTTTTTCAGGAATTATTTAGATTGTCTACATCTCAATACATTTTGGAATAGATCCAGTCTAATTTAAATAGTAATAATAAGTTTAAATATAAAGGGTTCTGCATCTTTTTTCTAAATTGTTTAAATCTTTATCCAAAAATGGTATAAACTGTAGCTATAGATTTTTGCTCAATTATCAGAGTGCAAATATAGTTCTTCTCATGATCTTTGAAATATATGCCTTGCTAATGAAGAACTTAGAAAATTAAAGTTGTTAAATACTCATTTATCAACAAATATTTATTGGGCACCTACTACACACATCTGTCAAAAACTCATACTGTGGTGGCTTGCTTGTTTCTGTAATGCTGGAAGATATGCCACAGGTATTTCAAATAATAGCAGGGTCATCCACAGTGGACAGGTTGCAGTTGAGCTTCCAGACTAAGATAGACTAGGAAGAAGAACCGTGGAGGTCTATTCAGAAAAAGTTAGTCAGTGAAAACTTTATGAATAGCAGCGGAACATTGTCTGATGTAGTGCTGGAAGATGAGTCCCTAGGTTGGAAGGCACTCAAAATATGACCAGGAAAGAGCTGTCTACTCAAAGTACAGTCAACTTTAATAATGTGAATAAAGTCAAGCTTTCAGGACCTACATCTGCTGATATGTTGTGACTCAAAATAAGAAGAAACAGCTGCAAACATCCATTGGTAATCAGAAAGTGGAATGTATGAATATGAATCTAGGAAAATTGGAAGTCATCAAAAATGAAATGTAATGCACAAGCATCAATATCCTATGCATTACGGAGGTGAAATGGACCAGTATTGGCCATTTTGAATAAGAAAATCACAAGGACTATACCAGGAATGATAAATTTAAGAAGAATGGTGTCGCATTCATCATCAAAAAGAACATTTCAAGATCTGTCCCGAAGTACAATGCTGTCAAAGATAGGATAATATCCATACTCCCACAAGAAAGATCAGTTAATACAACTATTATTCAAATTAATGTAGTGACCACTAAAGCCAAAGATGAAGAAATTGAAGATTTTTATCAACTTCTGCAGTCTGAAGTTAATCAAACATGCAATCAAGATGCGTTGATAATTACTGGTGATTGAAATGCAAAAGTTGGAAACAAAGAAGAAGGAACAGTAGTTGGAAAATATAGCCTTGGTGATAGAAACGATGGCAGAGATCACATGATAGAATTTTGCAATGAATTTCTCATTGCAAATACCTTTTTTCAACAACATAAACAATGATAATACACATGGACCTCACCAGATGGAACACACAAGAATCAAATCTACTACATCTGTGGAAAGAGATGATGAAAAAGCTCAGTAACATCAATCAGAACAAGGCCAGGGAATGACTACAGAATAGACCATCAATTACTCATATGCAAGTTCAAGTTGAGGCAGAAGAAAATTAGAGCAAGTCCACAAAAGCCAAAATAAGACCTTGAATATATTCCACCTGAATTTAGAGACCATCTAAAGAACAGATTTGGCACATTGAATACTAAAGATTGAAGACCAGACAAGTTGTGGAATGACATCAAGAACATCATACATGAACAAAGCAAGAAGTCATAAAGAGACAGAGAAGAAAGCAAAAACCAAAATGTATGTCAGAAGAGACTCTGAAGCTTGCTCTTGAGTGTAGAGTAGCTAAAGTGATTGAAAGAAATGATGAAGTAAAAGAGCTGAACAGAAAGTTTCAAAGTGTGACTGAAGGAGAAAATTATTGTAATGACACGTGCAAAGACCTGGAGTTAGAAAACCAAAAGGGATAAACATGCTTGGCATTTCTCAAGGTGAAAGAACTGAAGAAAAAATTCAAGCTTTGAGTGCAATATTGAAGGATTCTGGGGGAAATAAATTAAATAACACAGGAAGCATCAAAAGAAGATAGAAGGAATACAGAGTCATTGTACCAAAAAGAATTGGTTGACATTCAACCATTCCAGGAGGTTGCATTTGATCAAAAACCAATGGTATTGAAGGAATAAGTCCAAGCTGCACTGAAGACATTGGCAAAAAACAAGGCTTCAGGAATTGACGGAATGCAGTTGAGATGTTTCAACAAACGGATGCAACCCTGGAAGCGCTCTCTTGTCTCTGTCAAGAAGTCTGGGGAGGTGGAACCAAGATGGTGGAATAGACAGACGCTTCCATCGAGCCCTCTTTACGACAAAGACCCGAGAAAACAAGTGAAACGAGTATATTTGTGACAAGCTGGGAGCCCTGAGCATCAAAGGCAAGCTTAGACAACGAACTGAGGGGTAGGGGGAGGAAAAGGCCGTTCAGAAGTGGAGAGGAGTTACCGGACCTGAATTGTGGGGAGCCCTCAGGCACCATTCCCTGAACGGCAGTGGCAGCAGTGGCGGTGGCAGCGTAGACTGGCACTAGCATTGGTCCGCAGTTGCCTCATGGAGAAGCGGCCAGCAACACAGCCTACTCACACCTCCGGAACCTGAGGAGAACCGTGCTGTCAACAAAGTGAGTACTTGTATATATTTTACCGTGCCCTCCCACCCCCAAGCCCGCTTCAGCAGCTGAATCCCTGGGCCTGAGATAGACCCTGGTGAGCACCTGGAGCCGTCCTCCCGACCTTGGGGAAGGAAAACATTTGCAATTGGGGGAAAAAGGTAATTTGCTAGCTCCATTAACCAGGGGAGCTCAGGACAGGAGCGGCTCCTGTCCAGGCATAAACCGTCTGTGGACCTTGAGCACCTTTCCTTTCTGCATGGTCCTGTGTGGGTCTATTTTGGGAGAATAGGCCCTTGTTGGCAAACTCCAACCATTTCAGCTGTGTGGTGAGGTAGGTGTTTGATGTTTGACATTGCTTCGCCTATTAACCAAGGTCCTCACCTACCCACATCAGGTACCTAAGGACTGGTAGCTCCACTCAGGTCACCCAGCCACCCGTGACAGGGGTCCAAAGATAACTGGTACCTCCCAGTCCTTACAACCAAAAATTTTGGGTGCCCATGGTCCATCTGCAGAACCTACCCACCAGCACGCTCTAGGGAACAGAGACACATTTTCCTCAGAGACACTTGGGGGTCTGTTCTCAGCCCCCTGCCTTGTTCAGAGCATGACCCCCTGCTGCAATCAGATACTGATATATACGCCAATCATCCCTGCCCATCTAAGACTGTACAACAGAGCCTGTACCACACTTGATAATCAGCTACCTGGAAACCCGAGTTTTCATACAAGAAAACTGGATGGACTTCTAGACTGATTTACCTGATAACAGCTCTAGCCAGCTGGGGACAGGACACCAGAGCTCCAAAGGTGAAAATAATCAAGCTAGCTCACTCAAGTAACCCATAGGGGTATACCAAAGCAAAACAAAGCAAGCACGTACAACACAGTAAGCAAGCATAAACTAAATACAGTAACTTATAGATGGCTCAGAGACAGCAGTCAATATCAAGTCACATAAAGAAACAGACCATGATCACCTCAATAGGCTCTCAGAAAAAAGAATCCAGGGATTTTCTAAAAGAAAGTGCATTCCTGGAATTACCAGATGCAGAATACAAAAGTTTAATATACAGAACCCTTGAAGACATCAGGAAGAAAATGAGGCAATACACAGAACAAACCAAAGAACACACGGATAAAGCAACTGAAGAACTCAGAAAGATTATTCAGGAACATAATGAAAAGCTTAATAAGCTGGAAAAATCCATAGACAGACAGCAATCAGAAATTCAGAAGATTAACAATAAAATTACAGAATTAGATAACTTGATAGAAAGTCAGAGGAGCAGAATTGAGCAAGTAGAAGCTAGAATTTCTGAACTCAAAGATAAATCACTTGGCACTAATACATTTGAAGAAAAATCAGATAAAAGAATTAAAAAAAATGAAGAAACCTTAAGAATCATGTGGTACTCTATCAAGAGAAATAACCTACCAGTGATTGGAGTACCAGAACAGGGACGGGTAACAGAAAATACAGAGAAAATTTTTGAAGACTTGTTGGCAGAAAACTTCCCTGGTATCATGAAAGATGAGAAGATATCCATCCAAGATGCTCATCAAACTCCACATAAGGTAGATCTTAAAAGAAAGCCACCAAGACATATTATAATCAAGCTTGCCAAAACCAAAGATAAAGAGACAATTATAAGAGCAGCGAGGGATAAATGAAAAGTCACCTACAAAGGAGAGCCAATAAGAATAAGCTCGCACTACTCAGCAGAAACCACGCAGGCAAGAAGGCAATGAGATGACATATTTAAAAAATTGAAGGAAAAAAATTGCCGGCCAAGAATCATATATCCATCAAAACTCTCTCTTAAATATGAAGGTAAAATTAAGACATTTCCAGATAAACACAAGTTGAGGGAATTCATAAAAACCAAACCAAAACTACAAGAAATACTAAAGGAAGTTCTTTGGTTAGAAAATCAATAATATCAAGTATCAACCCAAGACTAGAACACTGGGCAGAGCAACCAGAAGTCAACCCGAACAGGGATATCCAAAAATACAAAGCACGATTATTAAAAAAAAAAAAAAAAGCCCAAAACAGGGTAACAGCGATGTTATTATGTAAAAGAAGACAACATTAAAATAATAAAGAGGGACTAAGAAATGTAATCATACACCTTCCATATGGAGAGGAAGATACGGCAATACAAAGAAATAAAAGTTAGTTTTAAATTTAGAAAAATGGGGGTAAATAATAAGGTAACCACAAAGGAGACAAGTTATTGTACTCATCAAAATAAAATACAAGGGAAAAACACAGACTCAGTAGAAAAAAAAAACAACAACAACAAATATGAAGAAAAGACTATATAAAGAAAATCTACTCAGCACATAAAATCAAGTGGGAAAAAGAAACTGTCAACACACAAAAAAAGACATCAAAATGATAGCACTAAATTCATACCTATCCATAATTACCCTCAATGTAAATGGACTAAATGCACCAACAAAGAGATAGAGAGTGGCAGAATGGATTAAAAAACAAGATCCGTCTATATGCTGCCTACAAGAGACACACCTTAGACTTAGAGACATAAACAAACTAAAACTCAAAGGATGGAAAAAAATATATCAAGCAAACAACAATCAAAAAAGAGCAGGAGTGGCAATATTAATTTCTGACAAAATAGACTTTAAAGTTAAATCTACCACAAAGAACAAAGAAGGACACTATATAATGATTAAAGGGACAATATACCAAGAAGATATAACCATATTAAATATTTATGCAGCCAATGACAAGGCTGCAAGATACATAAAACAAACTTTATCAGCACTGAAAAGTGAGATAAACAGCTCCATAATAATAGTAGGAGACTTCAACACACCACTTTCAGTGAAGGACAGGACATCCAGAAAGAAGCTGAATAAAGACACAGAAGATCTAAATGCCACAATCAACCAACTTGACCTCGTAGACATATACAAAACACTCCAACCAACAGCAACCAAGTATACTTTCTTTTCTAGTGCACATGGAACATTCTCTAGAATAGACCACACATTAGGTCATAAAGCAAGCCTTAGCAGAATCCAAAACATTGAAATATTACAAAGCATCTTCTCTGACCATAAGGCCATCAAAGTGGAAATCAATAACAGGAAAAGCAGGGAAAAGAAATCAAACACTTGGAAACTGAACAATACCCTGCTCAAAAAAGACTGGATTGTAGAAGACCTTAAGGATGGAATAAAGAAATTCATAGAACCTTTGGGACACAGCAAAAGTGATGCTCAGAGGACAATTTATATCAATAAATTCACACATCCAAAAAGAAGAAAGGGCCAAAATCAAAGAATTATCCCTACAACTTGAACAAATGGAAAGAGAACAACAAAAGAAAGAAACCCACAGGCACCAGAAGAAAACACATAATAAAAATTAGAGCTGATCTAAATGAAATAGAAAACAGAAAAACAATTGAAAGAATTAACAAGACCAAAAGCTGGTTTTATGAAAAAAATCAACAGAATTGATAAACCCCTGGAAAAACTGTCAAAAGAAAAACAGGAGAGGAAGCAAATAACCTGAATAAGAAATGAGATGGGCGATAATACAACAGATCCAACTGAAATTAAAAGAGTCATATCAGATTACTATGAAAAACTAAAACAAATTTGAAAACCTAGAAGAAATGGATGAATTCCTAGAAACACACTACCTACCTGAACTAACACAAACAGTGGTAGAATAACTAAATAGACGCATAACAAAAGAGGTTGAAAAGGTAATCAAAAACCTCCCAACAAAAAAAAGCCCTGGTCCAGACAGCTTAACTGCAGAGTTCTAACAAACTTTCAGAGAAGGGTTAACACCACTACTAGTAAAGGTATTTCAGAGCATAGAAAAGGATGGAATACTACCATATGAAGCCACCATATCCCTGATACCAAAACCAGGTAAAGACATCACAAGAAAAGAAAATTATAGGCCTATATCCCTAATGAACGTAGATGCGAAAATCCTCAACAAAATTCTAGCCAATAGAATTCAACAACATATCAAAAAAATAATTCACCATGACCAAGTGGGATTCATACCAGGTATGCAGGGATGTTTCAACATTAGAAAAACAGTTGATGTAATCCACCACATAAAAAAAAAAAAAAAAAAAAAGAATCACACGATTTTATCAATTGATGCAGAAAAGGCATTTGACAAAGTTCAACACTCATTCATGATAAAAACTCTCAGCAAAATAGGAATAGAAGGAAAATTCCTCAGCATAATAAAGGGCATTTATACAAAGCCAATAGCGAACATCACCCTAAGTGGAGAGAGCCTGAAAACATTCCCATTGAGATTGGGAACCAGACAAGGATGCCCTTTATCACCACTCTTATTCAATATTGTGCTGGAAGTCCTAGCCAGAGCAATTAGGCTAGATAAAGAAATAAAGGGCATCCAGATTGGCAAGGAAGAAGTCAAAGTATCTCTATTTGCAGATGACATGATCTTATCACAGAAAACCCTAAGGAATCCTCCAGAAAACTACTGAAACTGATAGAAGAGTTCAGCAGAGTATTGGGATATAAGATAAACACACAAAAATCAGTTGGATTCCTCTACACCAACAAAAAGAACATCCAAGAGGAAATCACCAAATCAATGCCATTTACAGTGTTCCCCAAGAAGATAAAATACTTAGGAATAAATCTTACCAGAGATGTAAAAGACTTATACAAAGAAAACTACAATACACTTCTGCAAGAAACCAAAAAGACTTACATAAGTGGGAGAATATACCTTGCTCGTCGATAGGAAGACTTAACATTATAAAAATGCCTATTCTACCAAAAGCCATCTATACATTTAGTGCAATTCCAATCCAAATCCCAAGCACATTCTTTAATGAGATGGAGAAACAAATTACCAGCCTCATACGGAAGGGAAAGAGGTCCCAGATAAAAAAAGGCATTACTGAAAAAGAAGAAAATGGGAGGCCTTACTTTACCTGATTTTAGAACCTATTATACCGCCACAGTAGTCAAAACAGCCTAGCACAGGTATAACAACGGATACATGGACCAATGGAACAGAATTGAGAATACAGACATAAATCCATCCACATACGAGCAGTTGATATTTGACAAAGACCACAAAACAGTTAAATGGGGAAAAGACAGTCTTTTTAACAAATGGTGCTGGCATAACTGGATATCCAGCAGCAAAAAAAGTGAAATAAGATCTATACCTCACTCCATGCACAAAAACCAGCTCAAAATGGATCAAAGACCTAAATATAAAATCTAAAACGGTAAAGATCGTGGAAGGAAATATAGTGACAACCTTAGGAGGCCTAATACATGGCATAAATAGTATAAAAAACATTATAAGGAATGTAGAAGAAAAACTAGATAACTGGGAGCCCCTAAAAATCAAACACCTATGCTCATCCAAAGACTTCGCCAAAAGAGTAAAAAGACTACCTATAGACTGGGAAAAAGTTTTTAGCTATGACATTTCTGATCAGTGCCTGATCTCTAAAATCTACATGGTACTGCAAAAACTCAACTGCAAAAATAGAAATAACCCAATTAAAAAATGGGCAAAAGATATGAATAGACACTTCACTAAACAAGACATTCAGGTAGCTAACACATATATGAGGAAATGTTCACGATCATTAGCCATTAGAGAAATCGATATCAAAAGTACAGTGAGATTTCATCTCACTCCAACAAGGCTGGCATTAATCCAAAAAACACAAAATAATAAATGTTGGAGAGGCTGTAGAGAGATTGGAACACTTCTACACTGCTGGTGGGAATGTCAAATGGTACATCCACTTTGGAAATCGATTTGGCGCTTCCTTAAAAAGCTAGAAATAGAACTACCATACGATCCAGCAATCCTACTCCTCGGAATATATCCTAGAGAAATAAGAGCCTTTACATGAACAAATATATGCACACCCATGTTTATTGCAGCACTGTTTACAAAAGCAAAAAGATGGAAGCAACCCAGGTGCCCATCAACGGATGAATGGATAAATAAATTATGGTATATTCACATAATGGAATACTATGCATCAATAAAGAACAGTGACGAATCTGTGAAACATTTCATAACATGGAGAAACCTGGAAAGCATTATGTTGAGTGAAATTAGTCAGTTGCAAAAGGACAAATATTGTATAAGACCACTAGTATAAGAACTTGAGAAATAGTTTCAACTGAGAAGAAAATTTTCTTTTGTGGTTATGAGAGGGAGGAGGGAGAGAGGGTGGGAGAGGGGTACTCACTAATTAGATAGTAGATATGAACTACTTTAGGTGAAGGGAAGGACAGCACACAATACAGGAGAGGTCAGCACAATTGGACTAAACCAAAAACAAAGAAGTTTCCTGAATAAACTGAATGCTTTGAAGGCCAGCGTAGCAGGGGCAAGGGGCTGGGGACCATGGTTTCAGGGGACATCTAAGTGAATTGCCGTAATAAAATCTATTAAGAAATCATTCTGCATTCCACTTTGAAGAGTGGCGTCTGGGGTCTTAAACACTAGCAAGCAGCCATCTAAGATGCATCAATTGGTCTCAACCCACCTGGATCAAAGGAGGATGAAGAACACCAAGGACACAAGGCGATTATGAGCCCAGGAGACAGAAAGGGCCACATGAACCACAGACTACATCATCCTGAGACCAGAAGAACTAGATGGTGCCCGGCTACAACCGATTACTGCCCTGACAGGGAACACGACAGAGAACCCCTGAGGGAGAAGGAGAGCAGCGGGATGCAGACCCCAAATTCTCATAAGACCTGACTTAATGGTCTGACTGAGACTAGAGGGACCCTGGTGGTCATGGCCCCCAAACCTTCTGTTGGCCCAGGACAGGAACCGTTCCCGAAGCCAAATCTTCAGACGTGGATTGGAATGGACAATGGGTTGGAGAGGGATGCTGGTGAGGAGTGAGCTTCTTGGATCAGGTGGACACTTGAGACTATGTTGGCATCTCCTTCCTGGAGGGGAGATGAGAGGGTGGAGGGGGTTAGAAGCTGGCGAAATGGACACGAAAAGAGAGAGTGGAGGGAGAGAGCGGGTGTCTCATTAGAGGGAGAGTAAGCAGGAGTGTGTAGCAAGATGTGTATGGGTTTTTGTGTGAGAGACTGACTTGATTTGTAAACTTTCACTTAAAGCACAATAAAAATTACAAAAAAAAAAAGTCTGGAGGACAGCTGTCTGGCCAATTGACTGAAAGAGATCCATATTTGTGCCCATTCCAAAGAAATATGATACAACAGAATGTGGAAATTATAGAATAATATCATTAATATCACACACAAGTAAAATTTTGCAGAAGATCATTCAAAAGCAGTTGCAAGAGTACATCTGCGGGATGCTGCCAGAAATTTAAGCTGGATTCAGAAGAGGATGTGGAATGAGGGATATCATTGCTAATGTCAGATGGATGTTGACTGAAAGCAGAGAACACCAGAAAGATGTTTACATGTGTTTCATTGACTATGCAAAGGCATTCAACTCTGTGGATCATAACAAATTATAGAAAATATTTTGAAGAATGAGAATTCTGGAACACTTTATTGTGCTAATGAGGAATCTGTACATGGACCAAGAGATAGTCATTGTAACAGAACAAGGGGATATTGTGTGGTTTAAAGTTAGGAAAAGTGTGTGTTAGGGTTACGTCCTTTAACCAATGCTTATTCAGTCTGTCTGCTGAGCAAATAATCCGAGAAGCTGAACTGTATGAAGAGCAGGGCATCAGGATTGGAGGAAGACTCATTAACAACCTATGTTATACAGATGGCACAACCTCCCTTGCTGTAAGTGAGGAGGACCTTAAGCACCTATAGATGAAGATCAAAGACTATAGGCCTTCAATACAGATTACGCTCTAACATAAAGAAAACAAAAGTCCCCACAACTAAGCCAATGAGCAACATCATGATAAACGGAGTATTGACGTTGTCAAGAATTTCATTTTACTGGGATCCACAATCCATGCTCATGGAAGCAGCAGTCAAGAAACAAAACAGTGCATTACATTGGGCAAATATTTTCCAAAAGGCCTCTTAAAGTATTGAAAAGCAAAGATATTACTTTAAGGACTAAGGTGATCCTAACCCAAGCCATGGTGTTTTCAATAGCTTCAGATGCATGCAAAAACTGAACCATAAATAAGGAAGACTGAAGAATTGGTACCTTTAAATTATTTTGTTGTTGAAGAATATTGAATATACCATGGACTGCCAGAAGAATGAACAAATCTGTCTTGGACGAAGTACAGCCAGAATGCTCCTTAGAAGCAAGGATGGTGAGACTTACCTCATCTCACATATTTGGACATGTTATCAGGAAAGACTAGTCCCTGAAGAAGGACATCATGTTTAGTAAAGCTGTGGGTCAGCGAAAAAGAAGTAGAGTGTCAAAGAGATGGACTGACACAACAGTGGCTGCAACAAGGGGCTCAAGCATAACAACTAATATGAGGATGGCACAGGACTGGGCAGTGTTTCCTTGTATTGTACTTCTGGTCACCATGAGTCAGAACCGACTCGAAGACACCTAACACAACTACGTACCAGGAAGTATTTCAGATGTAAATAAAACGGACAGAATTTCTGAGCATATGGAACATATATTCTGCTTAATTGGTTGAGATACACACACCCACCGAAAGCAAAACATAATAAACTAATAAATTACATTTATGTTACAATGCAATAAATACATAGTCTAAAAGAAATAAAGTGTGATTAGGAGTTTGGAAGAATACACCTCACAAAATTTATAATTTTAAATCTCATTTCATTCACCTCTGTGTGGACCCAGTTAAAAAAAGGTACAATTATGTGTTATGTGTTGTAGTACGTTATGTGGTGTTGTGGTGTGCTGTGCTATGCTATGCTATGCTACTTGATGTTACGTTATGAATCAACTAGGTAAAAGAAATTGTCAATATGGTCTTACTCACTTGCACATTATTCATTTAATAAGGATTAAGCATTGCCATGGATTGAATTCTGTCTCCCAAAAATAGCTGTCAACTTGGCTGGGCCATGATTCTCAGTACTGTGTGATTGTCCACCATTTTGTCATCTAATGTGATTTTCCTATGTCTTGTAAATCCAATCTCTATGATGTTGATTAGTTAGGATGGAGGCAGTCATGTTAACGAAGCAGGACTCAATCTAGGAGATTAGGTTGTGTCTTAAACCAATCTCTTTTGAGATATAAAAGAGAGAAACAAGAAGAGAGACATGGCTACTTCGTATCAACAAGAAACAAGGGCCAGTAGAATAGCACATGCTTTGGACCCAGGATCCCTGTGCTGAAAAGCTCCTCGAATGGGGAAGATTGTTGACAAGCACCTTCCTCCACAGCCAACAGAGGGAGAAAGCCTTCCCCTGAAGCTGATGCCCTGAATTTGGGCTTCTAGCCTCCTAAAATGTGAGAGAATTAATTTCTCTTTGTTCAAGCTATCTGCTTGTGATATTTCTGTTATAGCAGCAGTAGATGACTAAGATAAGCATTTACTTTGTATCCAGCACTGGTAAAGGCATTTAGGGTAGAGCAATAATAACAAGTTGCCTGCTCTTGTGGTACTCATGGTCAAGATAAAAAAAATACAGAAGTATAAAAATACGCAACAAAACATCATAGGAATAATAATATTCTAAAAACTCAACCATTGAAAGCCCAATGGAGCACAGTCCTCCTCTGACACACATGGGGTTGCTATGCGTTGGAGTTTACTTGATGGCAACTGATGTTTTATTGGTTTTAACATGGAAAACATTATCATATTTATATGATAGAGAATAACCGAATGATTATCTAATATTTGGTGCCCAGGAATGGTGCTTCCCAGTGAGTGAGAAGAGGCATAGTATGGGATCAGGTCAGAAAGTTAAACGAGGTTAAATGCCAGAAGCTGGTAAAACAGGGTTTTAAGCAGTGGAATGACATCATTCTATTTGTGTTTTTAAATATCACTTTAACTCCTATGTGAAGAAATACTGTTGAGAAAATAAAAGATCTTTACAATTATGACGCAAAATATGATGTGGCTCGGATGAAGTTGAAGTTGGAGGGATGGTGAGAAGTAATCAGATTAGTAATATGTTTTGCAGGCAGGGCCCAGAGAACTCATTAGTACGGTGGGTGATAGAAAGCAAGGAATCAATAAAGACTCCTTGGTAACTGACTTGAGCAAAAGAATGATGCCTTTTACTATTCGATTGGACAGGCAGAAAAAAATGCAGGGTTGGAGGTTGGTATAGAATTTCAGAATGCCACTCTAGTTGAGTAGAGTTTGTTATGCCTGGTAGATATCCAAGGACAGATCAAGTAGTGAGTTACCCATGAGCCTGGGGTTCTGAGGAGAAGTCAGGGCTGGAACCATACGCCAAAACCAGTTTGCTAAACTCAATGAATATATTGACTTTAAGTTTAAGTTATGGATTTGCTTTATCTACATCACTCTGATTATATAGTCCCATAACTACACAGTCTGTGGAAAAAATTGGACGAGAGGCACTTCCTGGGAGATGATAATCAAAGGCCATCTTTTAAATTGAAACCACGTGGTGGAACTGAAGAAAGTGGTTTTACAATCTGCAATTATCCTCACCGCACTTATTGTTTCAGAATATAAATAAAATGAATTGTTTATACAAGTACAAACACATTTTTATGGGGTCTTTAACAGTTAGATGAATTTTTTTTTTTAACCTAAACAATTTGTAAGTTTCCTGGCAAAAAAAAGAAGCTCTTAACTGAGGGGATGTAGTCAGCATCATTGAAAACAACAGAGAAGAACTGAAACACTACATAGCTAAAAGCTTCAGTGACCTCTGCCTTCAATGATTAAATCCCCCTCCTTTTTTTTCTTTTAAAGGAAATGTTAAATTCTAAGATCATCAAGAGGAAATGGTGTTCATGGTGTATGTTCATTACTCAGGGTATAAGGAATCACGAACACTGCCAGGATTATTTTTCCTAATTAGTCCCATAAAGTTTGATATTCTTTTTATCTTTCACTCCCCCATCCCCATCTCCACCACACTCTCTAAATGCCTGATCAAGCTGGTTTCAAAAACATGTCTTCATTTTACTATCTATTTTATTTCACCGCTTTTTTGACTCTACGCAAAAATCTCATTTTCTGCCAATTTTCAAAGAATTAATGGTTGTATGCTCTATCAATGTCACAAAGAAAAAAAAATCAACAGTGGAAAATATTTGGAATTAAAGTCCCACAACTTTTGCTAATTATTATCGATGCTTGCATATGTGAAAAGAACACATTTTAGATGTATTATAATTTATAAAACTCCTTTAAGGCTAGAAATTCTGAAAACTAAAACTCAGCGGGAAAAAGATGTTAAATAAATCAGGTAAAAAAAACCCTGTAATTTACATATTTAAGTCCTTTAATCTTACTGTTACAAAGGGCACACTTATATTAATAAGTGATTATGAAAAAATCTGATCATGAAAGGCTGACATTGAAGAACTCGCCTTGATTACAGAGACAATACCTGCACATACAACAAAAGGCAGTTGCTCAAACAGGACAAGGGGATATTGCGTGGTTTAAAATCAAATAAGGTGTGCACCAGCGTACTTTCACCATACTTATTCAATCTGTGTGCTGAGCAAATAATCCAAGAAGCTGGACTCTATGGAGAAGAATGCGGTGTCAGGATTGGACGAAGACTCATTAACAACCTGTGAAATGCAGATGATACAACCTTGCTTGATAAAAGGAAAGAGACCTTGAAGCACTTACTGTGATCAAAGACAATAGCTTTCAGTATATATTACCCTTAACATAAAGAAAACAAAAATCCTTACAACTAGACCAATAAGCCCCATCATGATAAATGGAGAAAAGATTGAAGTTGTCAAGGATTTCATTTTACTTGGATCCACAATCAATGCTGATGGAAGCAGGGGACAAAAAATCAAATGGCATATTGCCTTGGGTAAATCAGCTGCAAAAGACCTCTTTAAAGTGTTAAAAAGCAACAATGTCACTTTGAGGACTAAGATGTGCCTGACCCAAACCACGGTGTTTTTAATAGCCTTTTATGCATGTGAAAGCTGGACAATGAATAAGGAAGACCAAAGAATTCATACCTTTGAATAATGGTGTTGGTGAAGAACAAACAAATCTTTCTTGGAAGTAGTATAATCAGAATGCTCCTTAGGAGGGAGGACGGCGAGACTTCATCTCGTGTACTTTGGACATGTTATCAGGAGGGACCAGTTCCTGGAGATGGACATCAAGCTTAGTAGAGTATCAGCAACAAAGAGGAAGAGCCTCAAAGAGATGGACTGACACAGAGGCTGCAATAATGGGCTCAAACATAGCAATGATTGTGAGAAGGGCTCAGGACCTGGCAGTATTTCATTCTGTTGTACATAGGGTTGCTATGATTTGGAACTGACTCGACAGCACCTAACAACAACATGTTAATCATGCTATTATGAATAGAGAATAGTCATTTTTCTTGGATCTTTTTTTATATTTTTTTGCCAGCTTAGTAACTCACTCTTTTCGGGTGCTTCCCCTTCCCCACAAAAGATGTCAACTTTAATGTAAGTTAATAGAATATGTAAAGAAAATTTCAGCTTTTTTGTTGTTACTATACTACATTTTTTTTTTTTTTTTGACCTTATCCAAGTAGGCTTAAAGTCTTTTCATATATTAGTAATGTAGGAGATGCTAGTGAGATATGTTATAATGATATATGCAAAGTTGTTTATATTTGCCTTATTTAAAATTAACAATGACCTTTATAGACCAGGTTTCTTGAGAAAAACATCAGTTAGGCTTAGGCTACAATTTGTGTTTATTTTTACAAAGAAGTCATGATTACAGAATATATTTTTATTAAATTACTGACTTAAATTAAAACAGGATTTCATTTTGCTAAAGGAAGGTTTAAATTGAGTGTTGTTCCTGTTGGGTGCCCTTGAGTCGGCTTCGACTCATACAGACCTCACGTGACAGAGTAGAACTGCCCTGTCAAGTTTTCTTGGCTGTAATCTTTCTGGAAGCAGATCACCAGGTCTTCCTCCTGAGGAGCCACTGGGTGGATTCGAACCATTAGCCTTTCAGTTAGCAATCACTTAACCATTTGTACCACCAGGATTCCTACCCTTAAGTGAAATAAAGGTTGTAAATTGATTTTAATTTTGTTATTTAAAACACGAAAATTTATTAGCAGTGTTCGATAGCAAATCTACTAAGATCATAACCCAAAGCAATGTGAATAAAAAATTAATCTAATACCAACTTTATACAAGACTTTGAAAAATATAAAAAAAAAATTTTTCATGTAGTTACATGATCAGTATCAATATAGGCCTAACATCTACAAAATTCTTACACTCATATGTCTCTTGATCATCTCTTCTATACGAATATGTGTGTGTGTGTGCCTGTATTTGAAACTAAAAGTAAAGAATGAATATACCTCTTTACTAAGAAATCTGTGGGAGATTTTTTTTTTTCTGCATAAAATGCTGTTGTTGTTCTTAGATGCCCTCAAGTCGATTCCAACTCATGGGGAACCTACGTACAACAGAATGAAACACTGCTCAGTCCTGTGCCGTCCTCACAATCGTGTTTATGTGTGAGCCTATTGTTGCAACCACTGTATCAATCCATCTTGTTGAGGTTCTTCCTCTTTTTCGCTGACCCTCTACTTGACCAAGCATGATGTTCTTCTGCAGGAACTAGTGCCTCCTGATAACACGCACAAAGTGAGACGAAGTCTTGCCATCCTTCTTTCTAAGGAACATTCTGGCTTTACTTCTCTGAGACATTTTTCATTCTTCTGGCAGTCCATGGTATATCCAATATTCTTCGCTAACACCATAATTCAAAGGCATCGATTCTTCTTTGGTCTTCCTTATTCTTTATCCAGCTTTCTCATGCGTATGAGACGATTGAAAATACCATGGCTTGAGTCAGGTGCACCTTAGTCCTCAGAGTGACATCTTTGTTATTTAACCCTTCAAAGAGGTCTTTTGCAACAGATTTGCTCAATGAAACATGTCGTTTGATTTCTTGACTGCTGCTTCCATAGGCATTGACTGTGGATCCAAGTAAAATGAAATCCTTGACAACTTCAATCTTTTCTCCATTTATCATGATATTGTGAGAATTTGTTTTTAAGCAAACGAAATAAGCACACACAAATCTCATTTTCAACAGAAATGAGAGCATCTCTCTCCTTACTCTTCATGCTTGTCTTGTTAAAAAAAAAGAATTAACTTGCTCACACACATCAGAGTTGTAACTGCAGCAAAGTGTTCAGTGCTTTTGATGAATGCCAAGTTAATCTCCTTTCACAGAACTTGTCTTTTGGGCTGTTCCGTATATTTGATCTTTGATTATAGCACAGTTCACAAAATTCTTCCTCTTCTCTCTGAGTCAAATTCTCAGGCTGAGAAGATAAAAATAAAGGGTCCGCCACTCAGTTTTGCCCATATGTTGAAAGAGGGTGGGAGGAAGATATTGTTCAGTTTTGTATTGTGGTTCTTCCAGGTGATTTCCAATAAGACCTGAGATCTACCAATACCTTCACTCACTCTCAAGACCAAGTGGCTCTGGAAACATTTCAAGATTTCCTTTTGTGACATGATTTTTTTCAAAAGATTCTGTTTCCTTTTAAATCCAAGACTCTTGTTATCTGAAGTCTCAACATTTTCTACAGGGCCTTCTAAAGATGCGATTAGCTGACTTGTGTGATAAAAAAAAAAAAGTGTGCTTAGCAGACTAGTTTCTGTAGCCATTCAACATCTTCAAAACATTCAGCAAAACCTGCCTTACTATTTTCTTGAATTAATTCTTGGAATTCACCTTTCAACTTGAATACCCTGTTGAGCACTCTTGCTCTGCTAAACCACCAGATTTCAGTATGCAACAGGAGAGTTTTGAGCCCTTTTCTAGGTTTTCACAGGGTTTTTATTGTCAGGTGAACTGTTTAATAAAGTTAATCATTTTTGTACCATGACTAGAATTTTTTTTTTTTAAATCTCCAAGAATTATTGACAGTAACACCTCTCTGTGAAGTTAATTAAGAGTTAGGACTAGGGTCAAGTTAAGAGTTAGGGTGCAGTGACATTTTTCACGAGAGGTGAAGCCTCTCCTGAAGTCAGCCATTGATAAGGCACTATCAATACAAATGCCAACACAGTCCCTCCAAGACAAATCTTTTGTTTACAAGCCTTTTATTGATGGTGGCCTTTGCTTCAGGCAGTTTTTTTTTGCAGCAGATAAGGTTTTCTTGAACTTCAACTTCATTTACAAACCTTACAAATGCTACAGCATGACATTGGTAAAATCTGTTAACTCATCAACCCAAAGACAGAAACTGTCATTTTCGAGTTTAATACATACAACCTTTTTTCTGCATGATGTGAGGTGACATCAGTATGTCAACCTACAGCACTATTTTAAAGTAGAACCTTTTCATTTTGTCATATTTTATTTCATCCTTGAATCTTACTCTAATTTTACATTCTGGGACTATTAGTTTCATTTTTGGGCAGTGCTTTCTGCAACTAAATAAATTCTTTTTCCAGGAGTTTAAACTATACTTTTATTCTGAGATTCTAATAGTTGTTTAAAATAATCAGCACCTTTACTTATTTCATAGCTGTGAATTTGGTGGAGACACTGGTGTATTTCAAAATTGTTTCTCACAGACAATGCACAATGGAATAAGAAGACTTAAATTACCAGCCCTGGTTAAATGAGTTGATAAGTAAATTTCATTTTAAAGAAAGATGGAATTATGTTCCTGGCTCCACTATTGCAGTGAAATGGCACATAATGTTTTAATTCTTCATCATTAACCTTATCAAAACTTTCCAGAACCTAGGGCTAGAGTCCTCCTCTTCTATCTCACACTTCATCTTCAAAAATCACCACATTGGACTTCAGATATGTTTGAAAAACACAAATTAAATGTAAAACAAAAGGACATAATAAATAACAAAACCATTGCAAAAAATACAAAAATTTCTAAATAAAATTTACTTCTAATTTGCCCAAATCAAAATTTGCTGCAACAGCAAAGCCATGGAGAAAGAGGGGCGGGGGGCAGCTGAATCACGCACTAAGAGATTCCTGCTTTAGAATGAAAATTTTTGTCTGGTCTCCACTCTAGTGAACTCTCTGTTGACCTTGGCTGAAACCAAATATGTTGATGTCATGTAGGTTTTACTATGTCGATGGAATTGAGGGCAATCTCTGAAGAAAACTCCAAGCATACCATAAACTGTTTAAGGACAGGCCACACTAGGGCTCAAGGGAAACTTATCTCTTATGCCAGATAATATTTGTTTGTTTCCCCTGCTTTCAATGGGATGAGATTGGTAGGAACAATAAGTCCTACTGGAGCTATACTGGAAAGCTACACTGGAAACCAGGGAAAATAGACTCTACTCTTGGCTCTTCTACCATCTAGACTTTTAGTTATCTCATTCATAAAACTAGTAGGCTAGATGATAAGTGCACTGTACTAGGTTCGTAGAGCTGCCATAACAAAGTACAACAGACTAGGTGGCTTAAAACAACAGAAACTTATTCTGTCATAGTTCTGGAGGCTAAAATTCTGAAATTAATGGTGTCAACAAGTCTATACTCTTTCCAAAATCTCTGGGGCAAGATCCTTCCTTGTTTCTTCCAGCTTTTGGTAACTCCAGGTGTCCCTTGGCTCATGGAAGCATAACTGCAATCTCTGCCTCTATCTTCACTTGACCATCTTCCCTCTGTGTCTCCTCTTTTTTTAAAGGCACCAGTCATATTGGGCTAGGACCCCCTCTGCTCCAGTATGACCTCACGTTAACCACATCCTCAAAGATCTTATTTCCAAATAAGGTCACAGACATAAGTGCTGACAAGAAGGACTTCAAAATATTTTGGGGGGAACCTGATTCAAGCCATAACAGTACTTCAAGCTCTAATACCTTATAATTTTTCTCCTTTTCAAGAGGATGTTTAAATACATTAAAGGAAGAAAATTTCTCTCTTCAACATAAACTAAGATTTTGTAAAACATTCCATCCAAAGCTACCTTGGAGATGTCCTCTCCATCTGCTTTCTCCTTGTAAATGATGAGGCTTGCCCTTCTGTACTGCAGTATGCAGCCTGAAGAAATGAATGCTTTGAAGCAGCATAGAGAGACGCAATTATAGGAAAAGTGTCACAGAAAATTAAGATGAGTAACTATGGTGATAAAATACATGACATCACTTCTTCCTGATACTGCCTTAGGCTCCAGATTCTGCATTTTCACATCTTGCGAAGAATGTGGGAAAAACATCATTTGAAGTGTGCCTCACACACGGGCACTCAGGCTGTTTATCTAGGGCAGTCTTGTCGTGGCTCAATCCCCCTGTAATACCTCCAACGGCACGACAAAATATTCAGCATCTGCCATTCTCCCCCACACTTTATTGTTGATTGCAAGCCAAACAAACTGTGCCTTCTCTTCACACAGCAGAAGGTAAGCTATTGGCACTCAGATGTTAAATACTGCCATTATAATGAATGTCATGTATGAAAGGTAATTAAAAAATAAACTCATATGCCACTTGATGAATTTTTTTTTTTTAAGGGCACTGTGGTAAAAAATAAATAACTACTAATCACTTTCAAGCATCTCCTAGGTGTAGTAACCAAAAAAGCAGGAGCTTCAGTGCTAAATTTCGTGGTATAAACTTACTATCTGAGTACCAATTCACTCAGATTTGCCCTTTTAAGACACTAGATTATTTATTTTCTTTGACATGAATAAAATTGGGACTGTCATCTCATACATTCCTTTCTAGCTCGAAAAGTATTATGTCTTAAGATTTTAATAGTTGAACTTGGACGGCATTCTGACAAGTTTATTACTGGTAGTTATACAGAGGTCAAGTAATAATAAATGTAACATCCTGTGTGCTTTTATATTAATTTGCTTAATTGGTAAATGGAACCTCAATTAAAAGCCATGGTCGTAACAAAATTGACACTGATAGTTGTCATAATATAAACCCAAGTATAAGAAGGTTAACAAAGGGGGAGTTCCAACCTTATAGGAGGGTAATAAAGAAGAAAAACTTCATTGTCAAGTATGTTGAGATTGAATCCTAGCTCTCCCTCTTGCATGCTGGGCAAATTACTTAACAGTTATCTCATCTTCAATTTTTCTTATAAAAAAGAGGTGATTAACTACCTCTCTCATAGGATTGTTTAAAGATGAAGTCACATTTGTATCTAAAGCACTTATCACACTGCCTTGAACATAGAGAGTGTGCAACAAGGAAGTCCTTTTATGTCCTGCTCCAGGTAGCTAATCTCTCTACAGTATGTACTTGTGGATTTGCTCCACTTATATTTTTCAACATGCTTTTCTATCCTTCTGGTCCACCAAATATAAAAGCCACTAGATATAAAAGCTCTAGCTACTACTACTACTTGAATTCTTTCCAGTTGAGACCAATTCCTGTTTCTAAGAATATGGACAGATGAAACAACACATATTTAGAAGGAGGCTAATACTTACTGTACAACTGGAGACATTCTAGAGCTAGTAGCCCAACAGTTGGTATCCAGCAGTTCCTGGGTTCATTTTTTTAGAGAACTATATAACATAATTACTAATATTCTAAGGAGCTCTGGTGGTGTGATGGTTAATCGAAAGGTGGTGATTCAAACTCAACAGCCAATCCGCTGGAGAAAAGGCCTGGTGATTTGCTCCCACAAACATCACAGCCTAGGCAACCCTATGCGGCAGTTTCTTTCTGTCATATAGATAGGGTTGCTTTGAGGGGAATTCGGCTGGAAGGCACACAACAATCACAAGAATATTCACCTAAACCTGAGCTGAGTGTGGACAATAGGAAAACACATTTCTGCACCAATGAAGCTTCAATAATTGGTCTTGTAAAATGTCTCCTAGATTATAAATCATGTGTATCAACGAAGGCATTTGATTATAACCCTGCAAGGTTATACCAATTAGCAGCAGTTGATATCACCACTCATACCCAGGAGCTTGTGTGACAGTTTAAATGGTATCTAATTACCCATTTTCTTCTCTTTTCTGTGTATCCTACTTATTTTCCACACTTTATGGATAATAAAACTTTTTTTTTTTTTTTTTTAACTCCTGGAGCATTACTTTTTCTTCCAAAAGTTTTATAGTTTTGTGTTCAATATTTAGGTTCATGGAGATGCATTTTAAGTTAATATTAGTAAAGAATGTAAGGGCTGTGTCTAAATCTTTTTATTTATTGATTAATTCATTTATTTATTTAGTGTCTGGATGGCCAACTGGTCTAACACCATTTGTAGAAAAGACTAGCTTTTCTCCATTAAATCAAATTTGCTCCTTTACCAAAGATAAGTTGGCTATATTTGTATGGTTCTATGTCTTAACTGGAGCCCTGGTGGCACAGTGTTAAAGAGCTTTGCTGCTAACCAAAAAGTAAGGAATTTGAATGCACCAGCTGCTCTTTAGAAACCCTATGGGGCAGTTCTACTCTGTCCTATAGGGTCACTATGTGTCGGAATTGACTCCATGACAACGGGTTTGGTTTTGTTTTGGTACGTTTTTGCTTCCTATTCTGAACTCTCCAGCTATCTTTAACCAATACCACACTATCTTGATTACAGTAGCTTTGTTGTTGTTGTTAGGTGCCGTAGAGTTGGTTCTGACTCATGGCGACCCTAGGCACAACAGAACGAAACACTGCCCAGTCTTGAGCCATCCTTAAAAATCATTGTTATGCTTGAGCTCATTGTTGCAGCCACTGTGTCAATCCACCTCTTTGAGGGTCTTCCTCTTTTCCGCTGACCCTGTACTCTGCCAAGCATGATGTAATTCTCCAGACACTGATCCCTCCTGACAACATGTCCAAAGTATGTAAGACATAGTCTTACCATCATTGCTTCTAAGGAGCATTCTGGTTGTACTTCTAAGACAGATTTGTTCATTCTTTTGGAAGCCCATGGAATATTCAGTATTCTTCACAAGCAACACAATTCAAAGGCATCAATTCTTCTTCCGTCTTCCTTATTCATTGTCCAGCTTTCACATGCATATGATGCAATTGAAAATACCATGGTTGGGTCAGGTGCACCTTAGTCTTCAAGGTGACATCTTTGCTCTTCAACACTTTGAAAAGGTCCTTTGCAACAGATTTACCCAATGCAATGCACCTTTTGATTTCCTGACTGCTGCTTCCATGGCTCTTGATTGTGGATCTAAGGAAAATGAAATCCTTGACAACTTCAGTCTTTTCTCCGTTTATCCTGTTGTTGCTCATTGGTCCAGTTGTGAGGATTTTTGTTTTCTTTATGTTGAGGTGCAATCCATACTGAAGGTTGTGGTCTTTGATCTTCATTAGTAAGTGCTACAAGTCCTCTTCACTTTCAGCAAGTAAGTTTGTGTCATCTGCATAACACAGGTTGTTAATGAGTCTTCCTCCAATCCTGATGCCCCGTTCTTCTTCATATAGTCCAGCTTCTCAGCTTATGAGCTCAGCATACAGATTGAATAGGTATGGTGAAAGAATACAACCCTGGCACACACCTTTCCTGATTTTAAACCAATCAGTATTGTCTTGTTCTGTCCGAACAACTGCCTCTTGATCTATGTAAAAGTTCCTCATGAGTATAACTAAGTGTTCTGGAATTCCCATTCTTCTCAATATATCCATAATTTGTTACGATCCACACAGTTGAATGTCTTTGAATAGTCAATAAAACACAGGTAAACATCCTTCTGGTATTCTCTGCTTTCAGCCAGGATCCATCTGACATCAGCAACGATATCCCTGGTTCTACATCCTCTTCTGAAACTGGCCTGAATTTCTGGTAGTTCCCTGTTGATATACTGCTGCAGCCATTTTTGAATGATCTTCAGCAAAATTTTGCTTGCGTGTGATATTAATGATATTATTGTATAATTTCCACATTTGGTTGGATCACCTTTCTTGGGAATAGGCATAAATATGGATCTCTTCCAATCAGTTGGCCAGGAAGCTGTCTTCCTTATTTCTTGGCATAGATGAGTGAGCACCTCCAGCGCTGCATCTGTTTGTTGAAACATCTCAATTGATATTCCATCAATTCCTGGAGCCTTGTTTTTCGCCAATGCCTTCAGAGCAGCTTGGACTTCTTCCTTCAGTACCATCAGTCCCTGATCATATGCCACCTCTTGAAATGGTTGAACATTGACTAATTCTCTTTGGTATAATGACTCCGTGTATTCCTTCCATCTTCTTTTGATGCTTCCTGCGTCATTTAATATTTTCCCCATAGAATCCTTCACTATTGCAACTTGAGGCTTGAATTTTTTCTTCAGTTCTTTCAGCTTGAGAAACGCTGAGCGTGTTCTTCCCTTTTGGTTTTCCATCTCCAGCTCTTTGCACATATCATTATAATACTTTACTTTGTCTTCTCGAGCTGCATTTTGAAATCTTCTGTTCAGTTCTTTTGCTTCATCAATTCTTCCTTTTGCTTTAGCTGCTCGACGTTGGAGAGCAAGTTTCAGAGTCTCCTCTGACATCCATCCTGGTCTTTTCTTTCTTTCCTGTCTTTTCAATGACCTCTTGCTTTCTTCGTGGGTGATATCCTTGATGTCATTCCACAGTCCACCTGGTCTTCAGTCACTAGTATTCAATGTGTCAGATATGTTCTTCAGATAGTCTCTAAATTCAGGTGTGATATACTCAAGGTCATATTTTGGCTGTCATGGACTTGCTCTGATTTTCTTCAGTTTCAGCTTGAACTTGCATATGAGCAATTGATGGCCTGGTCCACAGTCGGCCCCTGGCCTTGTTCTGACTGATGATATTGAGCTTTTCCATCATCTCTTTCCACAGACTTAGTCAATTTGATTTCTGTGTGTTCCATCTGGCAAGGTCCATGTGCATAGTCGCCGTTTGTTTCGGTGAAAGTAGGTATTTGCAATGAAGAAGTTGTTGGTCTTGCAAAATTCTATCATTCGATCTCCAGCATTGTTTCTATCAGCAAGGTCATATTTTCCAACTACTGATCCCTCTTCTTTGTTTCCAACTTTTGCATTCCAATCGTTAGTAATTATCAATGCATCTCGACTGCATGTTCAATAAAGTTCAGACTGCAGCAGCTGATAAAAATCTTCTATTTCTTCATCTTTGGCCCTAGTGGTTGGTGCGTAAATTTGAATAATAGTCATATTAACTGGTCTTCCTTGTAGGCATATGGATATTATCCTATCACTGCAAGCTTTGTACTTCAGGATAGATCTTGGAACGTTCTTTTTGACGATGAATGCAACACTATTCCTCTTCAAGTTGCCATTCCCAGCATAGTAGACTATGCGATTGTCTGATTCAAAACAGCCAATACCAGTCCATTTCAGCTCACCAATACCTAGGATATCAATGTTTATGCATTCCATTTCATTTTTGATGATTTCCAATTTTCCTAGGTTCATACTTTGTACATTCCAGGTTCTGATTATTAATGGATGTTTGCAGCTGTTTCTTCTCATTTTGAGTCATGCCACATCAGCAAACGAAGGTTCTGAAAGCTTTACTCCATCCACGTCATTAAGGTCGACTCTACTTTGAGGAGGCAGCTCTTCCCCAGTCATCTTTTGAGTGCCTTCCAACCTGGGTGGCTCATCTTCCAGCACTATATCAGACAATGTTCTGCTGCTCTTCATAAGGTTTTTACTGGCTAACACTTTTCAGAAGAAGACTGCTGGGTCCTTCTTCTTAACAGTAGCTTTGTAGGTCTTGAAATCAGGTAGTATGAGTTCTTCAAATTTGTTCTTCTTCCTCAGCATTGTGTTGGATATTTTAGGTCTTTTGCCTTTCCATGAAAACTTTAGAGCCAGTTTTTCAATATCTACAAAATAATTTGATGGGATTTTTAAAATGATTGAGTTTAATCTACAGATTCATTTTAGAAAAACTGAAATCGTAGCAATATTGAATTTGGCAACACATGAACACAGGGTATCTCCATTTATTTACATCTTCCTTGATTTCTTTTACCAGTTTTGTAGATTTCCACATATGTTGTTGTTGTGTTAGGTGCTGTCAAGTTGGTTCCTACTTATAGGGACCCTATCAACAGCAGAACAAAACACTGCCCTGTCCTGTGCCATCCTTACAACCTTTGCTATGCTTGAGCCCATTGTTGCAGCCACTATGTCAATCCATCTCATTGATGGTCTTCCTCTCTTTTAGCTGACCCTCCACTTTACCAAGTATGATGTCCTGCAGGGACTGGCCCCTCCTGATAACATGTCCAAAGTACATGAGATGAAGTCTAGCCATCCTTGCTTCTAAGGACCATTCTGGCTGTACTTCTTCCCAGACAGATTTGTTTATTCTTCTTGCAGTCCATGGTGTATTCAATATTCTTCACCAACACCACAATTCAAGGCATAGATTATTCTTCAGTTGTCTCTATTTATTATCCTGCTTTCACATGCATATGAGGTGATTGAAAATACCATGACTTGGGTCAGGTGAAGCTTAGCCCTCATCCTTGCTTTTCAACACTTTAAAGAGGTCTTTTGCAGCAGATTTGCCCAATTCAATACGTCATTTGATTTCTTGCCTGCTCCTTCCATCAATGTTCACACAATTAAGGATGAAATGTAGACAATTTAGAGTGACATGGGAGACCATTTGTAATCCAGACCTTATTCATGAGTTCCATTTTCTTATCTCTCATCTTTTACCTACTAAGGAAGTTAATAAAAAAATCTTTTTCCCACCAACATTTTAGAATCCACCTATTTCTAACTTTCAATTTAAAATTTTCTGTATTCTTACTTTGGCAAAAAATCTGCTTTAAGAACTTGTCAGATAAGTGTCTGGGCATATGTACACTATTTGTTTTATTTCCTTCTTGGGTTTTTAGGCAATAAGTATAACATTTCAGTATTTTATATTTAAAATGCATACATTGTTTTGACATAGCTCTCCTCTGAACCACCCCCCTTGAATAAAAAGTAGAGAATTGACATTCTCCCAAATATTCTTCTAGATTGTTTATCTCTCAAGTATCCTTAGTCAAGAGTTGTGGAAGCTTTGTGTTGTCTCATAACTCACTTCTATATTCTAAAAGCTAAGGAAAAAATCTCTACCATGTTAAATCGGATTGCCGTCTATAACAAATCACTCTACTAGCTCAGTGAGTTTTCTTTTTAAGCTTTCCCACTAAGCCCTAGATTTTTATATTAAAGGTCCCAATTTGTTTTTCCAGTTCATTATCTTACTGACTAAATATATTCATGCGGTAAGCTTTTAACACAACTTTCTCCTTAAGTGTGAAGATTTTCTCCTCCTTTTATAGTGGTCTATCTAATTTGCTGACTTCATTCCCCATGATTTGTTTTCACAAACAGGCCACCATACAAAGGTTAACGGTGAGATTCTAACATCCTGAAATTGAGCGTATGATTGTAATTTAATGTGTCTTTTTTTCCTTGATTCAGAGATGAGACGCAAGAATATTTTGCTTTACCATATGAAATGGATATGTTTGCTAAGAGCTTGAGACCTGAATGCTTTTGCTCTCAGAGTGAATTATAGATGGCTAGAGCACCTCTGGAGCCCTGGTGGCACAGTGGTCAGCAGTTTGAATCTCTCAGCTGTTCTTTGGAAACCCTGTGGGGCAGTTCTACTGTGTCCTATAAGGTCACTATGAGTCAGAACCGACTCGACAGCAACTGGTTTGGGGTTTTTATTAATTTATTTATTTTGTTTTGGTTTTGGTTTAGAGTACCTCTATTCCTCCTTTCTCCTCCAGACAAAAAACAAAAGAGTACAAAAATATACCTCCTATAAAAACAAGTCTTTTAAATATAAAAATTAAGTGTTGGTAAGAGACGCCACATGGACTATTATTTGGCTTGCCTGTTTTTAGAATAGGCAAATAGCATTGAAACCCATAAAGCAGGCTGCCCTGACTATTTTGCTGTTATGCTTGAGTCCTAATCCAGAGGGACTATTGCTGAGAATTAAAGGGCCATCCATTTTCAGTGACCATTGATTACTTTGCTGCACCGTTAAGGACTTCCAATTACAATGTCAGCTAGAAAGCATACTCCAATTCTCTGAGCCCTGCCTTGAGGCCTGTCTGGTTCTCTCAACAACCATTAAACAGATATCTGCTAATATGGCTTTAGACTACAATTACTCTTAGTCGGATTTAAACCAAACACATGGAATGTGGGAATGTAAGACCTGTGTCTGTTGTCAAGGAAAATGTATATTACTTTTTCTTGATAAAAACGGATATTCTAGTGGTCATTGAAAATGCAAAGGCTCTGTAATTTATGAGAAGCTAGAATTATATAAGTAAAGATATCACTCTTCCAAATTTACTTGTATTTTATTTTCTTTGGTTTTGCTTTTCCATGAGGAAATCAATAGATTGGAATGAGATTAATGAGATTATCTGCTGGGCTGAATTCCTCTCAAGTAAATCCTACTACATGGTTTTCAATATAATCTGTGTCCTTCTGCATACATAATTTTTTTCCTTCCATACTCTTTCTAGGTTATTCTTATATCTATACCCCTTTTGTCCTTCTTCTTGATGATTTGCCTGACCCCTCTTCCCAGTTTCTGCGTTCCTTTACCATTTATTACACAGCATAATAATGTCTAAGACAGGGCTATTTGAAACCTCTGTTAGTTACCAAAATTGTGGTATTGAATGCAATGGTGATTAAAGGAGGCTAACAATAATAATAGCTAACACTTAAACAACAAAGATACAATTAAGATAATCATTTTGTCTTATTTACTCATTTAAAACACATATTAATCTTTCAAGGCAGTTACTATTAGTATTCCCATTTTACAAATGAGGACAATGAGGTGCAGAGAGGTAAGAGTCCCCAAGTCTACAAAACTAGAAGGTGGCAGAGCTAAGATTTGAACCCAGTTAGTCTGGTGTCAGAATTCTTGCTTATAACCATCATACCATACTAGCAGTTGAGTAATGATAGTACTTATCACCTAGAAAGCCAATCAATAAATATTAGTCCTGTCTCATTTTCTTCCCCTTACTGAACCTTTTAAAATAATGCATTCATTCAACTAATTCAGCCAACAAGTATTTTTTGAGTGCCTCTTTTATATTAGGAGTCCCTGGGTGGCATAAACAGATAAAAGCTTGACTACTATCCAAATGGTCAGCAGCTGGAATCCACCCAAAGATGCCTAAGAAGAAAGGCCTGGCAATCTGATTCCAAAAGGCCACAGCCTTGAAAACCCGATGGAGCTCAGTTCTACTCTGCAACACGTGAGTAGAATCAACTTGATGGAAACTGGTTTGGTTTTCCTAAGTACTAGAGATGATGGTGATACGGAAGCCCTGGTGGTATAGTGGTTAAGTGCTATGGCTGCCAGTCAAAAGGTCAGCAGTATGAATCCACCAGGAGCTCCTTGGAAAGCCTATGGGGCTACTCTGTCCTATAGGGTCACTATGAGTCAGAATTCACTCTAAGGCAATGGGTTTTTTTTTTTTTTTTTTTAGACATGATATGATAACTAAGGCAAATGTGAATATTCTCAAGAATGGCACTCATGGCTATGTCTTATTTTTCTTCTAGCAGATTTTAAAGTTTAAACACTCTGTGAACTTGGGCAAGTCATTCAAGT
The DNA here is from genome assembly GCF_030014295.1 of Loxodonta africana. Classification (NCBI taxonomy): domain Eukaryota; kingdom Metazoa; phylum Chordata; class Mammalia; order Proboscidea; family Elephantidae; genus Loxodonta; species Loxodonta africana. The sequence continues at coordinate 77,287,706 of NC_087345.1, read as the reverse complement.
GCTCAAGCTTTCTACATTTCAGTTTCCACATAAGTAAAATGGGTATGATAATGGTGACTGCATTATAGAACTGTGGAGATGATGAATGCATTAATTCATATAAAGCACTTAGAACCATGCTGACACCCACTAAGTTCTCTATTGATCTATTATTTTTCAGCCACCTTGCCCCACTTCATCCCAAAGAAATAATTAATTGTTGAGTAGATGGACACAGGGAGGAACTACTCCCAGGACTGCTAAAGATAATGCCATTCTTTATAAGCTCTTTCTGCCTAACTAATCTTCTTTGATTTTTATTTCCTTTGGCACATAATGCTGAGCACAGTCCTTACATACTTGTGAAGGTCTGCCTTTGGCCTCTATACGCTATTAGTAAAACCTGAGCTTTCATCATTAGCTAACTAATGAATAAGGGTTCAGCCATTGCTGGAGAGACTTGAATTCAGAAAGTAAAAAGGTTATTCTTTATTTCATTGTAATGAACCTATTTATGTGAGAATGGATTATCATGTCTTTGATGTGAAGTCTGTGCTTTCTGAATAAAAGATTTTTTTTTTCTGAATAGTTACTTGAATTTACCTTTTCCTTTCTTTAAACAAGCTATGATCAGCCTTTTATTTATTATTCATTCTGCCTGAGAAAGGCTACTTCCTTTTCTAATGTCCAGGAAACAGTTTCGGATACTCCTTTTTTTTTTTTTTTTTTTCTGTGGCATCATGTCAGGCATTATGCTAGGAGCTGAGACCAAAGATGAGAAACATACATCCTCTCCTCATAGGAAGCTCTCAGAGCAACTGAGGGAGGTGGGCACGCAAACTGTTAATTTTTCTTTTCATTGAAGAAATAAAAGGTAATGAGCGAGATGTGCACGAGATACTACGGAAGCAACTAAACAGCCTGGTGGCGAGAGAGAGGTCCAGAAAGCTTCCTGGAGGGGGCAAAGCCAAAGCTAAGTGTTATACGATGACAAGGGTTAGCCAGCCCAAAGGTAGGAAAGGAGCACCTCGTGTGTGGAAATGACATGAGCAAAGACATGGAGTGGGAATTAACATAGCAGGTTTGTAGAATTGCGAGTGGTTCTGTATGGCTAGAGTGTAAAATATAGGATGGAGGGGCATGAGGTGAGGTTGAATAGGCAGAAAACTAAAAATAAGAAAACAAAAAACCAAACCCTTTGCCACTGAGTTAATTTCAGCTCATAGCAACCCTATAGGACAGGGGAGGACTGCCCCATAGGGTTTCCAAAAGTATAAATCTTTATGGAAGCTGACTACCACATCTTTCTCCCAGGGAGCCAATGATGGTTAGCAGCCAAGCACCAGAGCTCCTTAGGGTTAAATTATACAAATATTAAAGACTGTGTCCTCTCAGAATTATTTTAGGCCAGCTCTTATAAACTTGACCATTTTTGTTTTTTAAATTGTACTGGTTACTAATATTAACATCACACTTTAAAGCCATGATGTTTTTCTAATGAGATTTTTTTTTGTGCATCAGAAATAGGCAGCCTGTGTTTTCTATGGCGGCTGGTGGGTTTGAACTGCTGACCTTTCAGTTAGCAGCGGAGTGCTTTAATCACTGTCACCAGGGACCCTTGCATAGGCAGGCAAGGGTTAAATTATGGTAGTTTTTTTTTTTTTTTTTTTTCCTGCCAAATTAAGGAGGTTTAGCTTTATCCTTAGGGCTATGTTGAGCTAGTTAGGGGTTTTAAACCTGGGAATGACTTAGTTTTTAGATAGATTTGCATCTAGATAGGTCACTCCATAAACTGTGTGGAAACTAGATTGAGAAACTCGGTTTGGATGCAAGAGGTTTATAGTAGGCTGTAGTCGCAAGAGATGGCAAGAGCTTGAAAACAGGCTGTGTAGTAAAGCTGGAGGGGGAGATATCTGAGAAGTATTTAGGACATGAAATCAATAGGACTCCATGTTTGTTTGGACTTGGTTTTTTTTTTTTATGTCGGGGATAAATCCAAGATTCATCATTTAAATGGATAATAAAAACAAAGTTACCCATTTTAAACGAGTTCCTTTTACGATATTTACGCAGAGCATATTTCTACACCATGACTAATTATGCAAAACAGAAAGAAAACAACACATAGGCCTTAAGAGGAAAGTGAAATGATCTTTTTGTTGGTACTGTTTTTGTTCTATAAAAAATACAAACAGAAAAACTGGATGCTCGCTTTACGCACAATCTAAAATCGCAGATAAATTATTCATTTTGCGCAAATATATGTGCATATATCCCTAATTGAAACTAAGACACGACTTAGACTCGTTTTTCATGCAAACTATTGTCTTGCTGTCACGTTGGCAATGAAGCCAGCATGTCTAGTCTTGGTTTTCTATTTCTGCTGCATTGACAAACTGTAAAAAATGAAACAACATACAGAGCTTTGATCCAATTTCAGGATAGCTGCAGTGACCTACAGCCTAAGGGTTTGTTTACTATTGTTGGTGTTTACAGTTTCTGCTGACACAGTGAGTCTGGCTGAATTAGATGCTATTTTAGTTGAGGGTTCCAACTGCACATTATTTCCCTGTAGCGAAAGAAAAATTCACGTCTTATATTTAAACTAGACACCTAAGATATTTATTTCATATGTTCCTTATAGAAACTCCAATAATAACCTCATTCTACAGATAAGTAAATCAGGGCCAGAGAGGTTGTCATAGAGCAAGAAATGGAAGAAAGGGGATTTGAACTATAGTCCTTCGGATGCAAATATAAATGGCCTTTAAAGGCTGCCTCTAGTAACTTTGAATGTTCCTATCCTCAGACAGAAAAAAATAAAATACATCAATTGTCCCCAGTCACTTTTCATTTGTTGTTATTTATACTCAGCTTTTTTTTTCATTTTTCTTTCAAATAAAAAGTTTGTTTATACTGGGTTTTTTTTTTTTTTCATTTTTCTTTCAAATGAAAGGTTTGTTTACATTAAAGGGAAAAATGATAGGAACTAAATTTTTTCAATGCTTACCCTGTGCCTCAAACATGAATTAAGAAGTAGAAGTAGCAAAGACTTTAGGGTCATGGGGACTTGGATTTGACTCCAGGGTCTCCTTTAATTAACTCTGTGGCTCCAGGCAATCATTTAATCTCTCTGAGATCCTGCCTCCTCCTCATAAAATAGAGTCTTGTCAAGACTAGAGACAGTGTTCCAAGATATTTTACAAAATAGATACCTATTTACTTCTAATATTATTTCTTTATAACATTTGCCTGGGTTCTTTCACATACATAAGGCAATGAAAGCAATCTTAGAGGTAAATTTTTTTAAAAATGTTATTTAAACATTGAGGTAACAGAGATATTAAGTAATAAAAATATCAATGTTATATTATTGGAATGTAGCAGAAGTAAAATTTAAATTTCATATCGATTTCAAAAACTATTTTCTACTATAATATAAACTAGAAGCTACTTGTTAATAATAATAACAAAAAAACTCTGTTGCCATCGAGACAATTCTAGTTCATAGTGACCCTATAGGACAGAGTAGAACTGCTGCCCCATATGGTTTCCAAGGAGCGGTTGGTGGATTTGAACTGCTGACCTTTAGATTAGCAGCAGTGCCACCCTCTCTCCCAATAATAATAATAATAATACCCACTGACATCAAGTCAATTCTGATTCGTAGCGACTCTATAGGACAGAATAGAACTGCCCCATAGGGTTTCCAAGGAATGGCTGGTAGATTCGTACAGCCAGGCTCTTAACTACTGTGCCACCAGGGCTTCACATTAATAATAGTCAAATTTATTAAATGCTTACTTGAACCAAGCATTTTCCTTTTTTATTTTATTTTTATTGTGTTTTAAGTGAAAGTTTACAAATCAAGTCAGTCTCTCATACAAAAATTTATATATACCTTTCTATGTACTCCTAGTCACTTCCCTTAATGAGACAGCCCACTCCTCTCCACCCAGTATTCGCAGTGTCCATTCAGCCAGCTTCTGTCTCCCTCTGTCTTCTCATCTCCCCTCCAGACAGGAGCTGCCCACATAACCTCATGTGTCCACTTGAGCCAAGAAGCTCACTCATCACCAGTATCATTTTCTATAGTCCAGTTCTTTGGACTGAGGAGTTGGCTTTGGGAAGGGTTCCAGTCTTGGGCTAACAGAAGGTCTGGGGACCATGACCTCTGGAGTCCCTCTAGCCTCAGTCAGACGATTAAGTCTGGTCTTTTTATGAGAGTTTGAGGTCTGCATCGCACTGCTTTCCTGCTCCTTCAGGGATTCTCTGTTGTGTTCCTTGTCAGGGAAGTCATCAGTTGTAGCCAAGCACCGTCTAGTTCTTCAGGTCTCAGGCTGATGTCGTCTCTGATTTATGTGCCCCTTTCCATCTCTTGGGCTCATAATTACCTTGTGTCTTTGGTGTTCTTCATTCTCCTTTGCTCCAGGTGGGTTGAGGCCATTTGATGCATCTTAGATAGCAGCTTGCTAGCGTTTAAGACCCAAGACGCCACTCTCCAAAGTGGGATCCAGAATGTTTTCTTAATAGATCTTATTATGCCAATTGACCTAGATGCCCCCGAAACCGTGGTCCCCAAACCCCTGCCCCTGCTACTCTGGCCTTCAAAGCATTTGGTTTATTTAGGAAACTTCTTTGCTTTTGGTTTAGTCCTGCTGTGCTGACCGCTCCTGAATTGTGTGCTGTCTTTCCCTTCACCTAAAATAGTTCTTGTCTAATATCTAATTAGTAATAACCCTCTTCCTACCTCCCTCCCCGCCTCGTAACCATCAAAGAATATTTTCTTCTCTGTTTAAACTATTTATTAAATTCTTATAATAGTAGTCTCATATAATATTTGTCCTTTTGCAACTAATTTCACGCAGCATAATCTTTTCCAGGTTTCTCCATGTTATGTTTCACAGATTCATCATTGTTCTTTATTGATGTGTAGTATTCCATTGTGTGAATATACCAAAATATATTTATCCATTCATCCATTGATGGCAACTTCATTGCTTCCATCTTTTTGCTGTTGTAAACAGTGCTGCAATAAACATGGGTGTGCATATATCTGTTCATGTAAAAGCTCAAAATTCTCTAGGATATATTCCAAGGAGTGGGATTGCCAGATCGTATGGTAGTTCTATTTCTAGCTTTTTAAGGAAGTGCCAAATCGATTTCCAAAGTGGTTGTGCCATTTTACATTCCCGCCAGCAGTATATAAGTGTTCCAATCTCTCCACAACCTCTCCAACATTTATTATTTTGTGTTTTTTGGATTAATGCCAGCCTTGTTGGGGTGAGATGGTCTCTCATTGTAGTCTTGATTTGCATTTCTCTAATGGCTAATGGCTCCTTGGAAACTTATGGGGGCAGTTCTACTCTGTCCTATAGGGTTGCTATGAGTCGGAATAGACTCGACGGCATTGGGTGTGTGTGGTGTGTGTAATGGCTAATGATCCTGAGCATTTCCTCATGTATCTGTTAGCTGCCTGAATGTCTTCTTTGGTGAAGTGCTTGTTCATATCCTTTGCCCATTTTTTAATTGGGTTATTTGTCTTTTTGTTGTTGAGTTTTTGAGGAATCACGTAGATTTTAGAGATCAGACACTGCTAAGATTTGTCATAGCCAAAAACTTTGTCCCAGTCTGTAGGTAATCTTTTTGCTCTTTTGGTGAAGTCTTTGGATGAGCTAAGTGTTTGATTTTTAGGATCTCCCAGTTATCTAGTTTCTCTTCTGGTGTTTGTGCATTGTTAGTAATGTTTGGTGTACTGTGTATGCCATGTATTAGGGCTCCTAGCATTGTCCCTATTTTTCCCCCGTGATTTTTATCATTTTGGATTTTATATTTAGGTCTTTGATCCATTTTGAGTTAGTTTTTGTGCATGGTGTAAGGTATGGGTCTTGTTTCATTTTTTTGCAGATGGATACCCAGTTATGCCAGCGCCATTTGTTAAAAAGACTGTCTTTTCCCCCATTTAATGGACTTTGGGCCTTTGTCAAATATCAGCTGCTCATATGTGGATGGATTTATGTCTGGATTCTCAGTTCTATTCCATTGGTCTATATATCTGTTGCCGTACCAGTAGCAAGCTGTTTTGACTACCATGGTGGTATAATATTGAACCAAACATTTTCTTAATATTTTGTGTATATATTAACTTAATTCTCAGAACAATCTTTCCAGGTAAGTAATATTTTTGCCCACATTTATAGGTGAGAAAACTGATGTTTGGAGAAGTTAATAAATTTTCCCAAGGTCACACATTAAATAAAAAAACCACCCGTTGCAGTTAAGTAGATTCTGAATCAATTAGTTTTGTCAATTCATGTTTAAGATCAGTAAACATTTTAAATAATTACAAAATGAAAGCTGAAAATTCTTACACAAGTGTCTGTGACCATCTATCTATACTTGGGCCAGTCCAGAGTATTCCTTGTAAGTGTCATAAATTGGTTCCATCCCTTTAAAGCATTAAGTGAAGTTTATGGAAAGAATTTTGTGTAAATCATAGCCTCGCTGGAAAGGCTAAAGAAATGGAAAATTGGCAATAATAAGGCAGACAGAGCAAAATCCACAGTGAAACACCATGAAACCAGTCTAGCAAGAACCCAGCCAGCTGCTGTAGGCACCAAGGCATGGCCAGCCTGGCTAGGCTGGCTGGGTCCTCAGCAGACAGCTGCTCTGTGCACAGGCTGCTACTGCCTTGTGTCCTTGGGAAAGTCTGTACTTCCTTTAACATGGGCACTGCTGACATCCAAATCGATTCTCCTTGAGTTTCTGGTAAGCTTTACAGAGGCTGGCAATGTAAATTTTAAACAATTTCGGATTCTATTGTTTAAGGTGTGCTCTGCCTCCCTTGATTCTCAAACAGAAGGATTAAGAGTCTGAGAAGCTACCCTGCTCCACAAGGAAGATAGATGCCTGCTCCACTGCATAAATGGTAATGATCAGGAAGCCCAAACTTTACTTTATGTTTCTGCTCACTTGGCCTTTATGTAATGTATTTGGCACTTCTTTAAGTGGTGATGTTTAAAACAAACCAAAAAAAAAGGTGGGGGCTGTGTTCATAATGAATGTACAAAATCATTCTTTACCATGTGTTTTTAGCTGACTTCATGAACATTATGCTTTGTTTATTTTTTACATGACCTGAGAATTTTGGGAAACTTCGTGACTCATTAGCAACTGCTAAACCAAAAATATTGATGAGTAATATTCATAAGACAATTATGTTATGCATTAGTCAGCCAAGTGATTCATGAGATCCTAAGAGTTTAAGAACAAAAAAGTTGGTCATCCTATCCCGAACTCCAACATTTTTCAAATAAGCAGAAAAAGGACCAGAAGTGTAAAGTGAATTTGCCTAAAGCCCATAGCTAGACAAGGACAAAAAGGCAGCTTATTTATCTTTGCATGTAGGCATATGCTTATCATACTCAGTGCTTCTTACAATAAATTGACTTGTGCTGAGTTTTTACACCGCTTTAGCCTTTCCATTACGGATGGTACAGTCTTTGGGGTTCTTTGCTCAACTTTTTATAATCTTATCATCAAGTGCCATAAACTGAACTGGCATAGTTAAATTTTATACAGAGAGATCTCTTAATCCTGTCACATATTATGAAGCTCTTGAACTTACATATGTATAGAGGGCATTTAACTATTGTTTCCATGATAGATTGTGTATTTGGACTATCTAGCTGTCACTGTTACCATGAAAATAGAAATTAAAAAAAAGGGAGGTGGTTTACCAATCTTCAGCATCTTACCGAACAAATAAAAGTATATATGTTTGTATATGTGCATGTTTCTCATTTAAATATTTTGCTAATCACAACTATTACTGTAAGCTATAAACTTTCCACATAGAATAAACAATGCTGAAAACAAATCTAATGCTTGCAAGTTAGTATTAAATCTCTTTGGGGAGAACCAAACATTTTTTAAAAAATTCTTATCTGTTGGGGAAAAATTGAGGCAAACTGGCATCTTATCCAAGGGATATTTAGGTACTGAAGGACCTAAATTGCTTTGTTATATGAAGCACTTAGAAGGTGACATCTTCCATAGGAACAAAGGTATAACAACTTTCCTTCGAATTCTAACTTTACTTCATAATCCTTGATATTACTAGTTCCATAAACCAAATATAAATTAAGATTGAACCAAGTTTTAATATTACCTTGAGCATATTGTGGTTATAGTTGTTAGGGGCCTTGAAGTTGGCTCCAATCCTTAGCAACCCCTTGTGCAATATAACAAAACACTGAGCAGTCCTGTGCTATCATCACAATAGTTCCTATTCAGAGCCCATTGTTGCAGCCACTGTGTCTTCCTCTTTTTTGCTGACCCTCTACTTTACCAAGCATGATGTCCTTCTCCAGGGACTGGCCCCCCGCCCCCGATAACATATCCAAAGTGTATTAGACTAAGTCATGCCATCCTCCTTTGTAAGGAGTATTGTGGCTGTACTTTTTACAAGACAGATTTGTTCCTTCTTCTGGCAGTCCGTGGCAAGTTTGGTATGCTTCGCCAACACCATAATTCAAATGCATCAATTCTTCTTTGGTCTTCCTTATTCATTGTGAGGTTTCACATGCATATGAGGCGATGGAAAATGCCATGGCTTGGTTCAGGCGCACCATAGTCCTCTAAGTCACATCGTTGCTTTTGAACACCGTAAAGAAGTCTTTTGCAGCAGATTTGCCCAATAAAACATGTTATTTTATTTCTTGACTGCTGTTGCTATGGACGTTGATTGTGGATCCAAGTAAAATGAAGTCCTTCACATCTTTAGTATTTTCTCTGTTTATCATGATGTTGGTTATTGGTCTAGTTGTGGGAACTTTTGTTTTCTTTATGTTGAGGTGTAGTCCATACCGAAGGCTGTAGTCTTTGATGTTCATCAGTAAGTGCTTCAAGTCCTCCTCACTTTCAGCAACCAAGGTTGTGTCATCTGCATATCCCAGGTTACTAATTAGTCTTCCTCCAATCCTGATGCCAGGTTCTTCTACATATTGTCCAGCTTCTCAGATTATTTGCTCAGCATACAGATTGAATAAGTGTGGTAAAAGGACAGGACGTTGACACATACCTTTCTTTTTAACCACACAGCATTTCCTTAATATGTTTAAATGACTGCTTCTTGATCTATGTAGAGGTTCCTCATGAGCACATTAGGTATTCTGGAATCCCCATTCTTCACAATGTTATCCATAATTTGTTATGATCCACACAGCCTTTTCATAGTCAATGAAACACAGGCATATATCTTTCTGGTATTCTCTCCTTTCAGCCATCTGACATCAGCAATGATTTCCCTCATTCCATATCATCTTCTGAATCTGGCTTGAATTTCTGGCAGTTCTCTGTCTATGTACTTACTGCTGCAACCATTTTTTAATTATCTTCAGCAAAATTTTACCTGAGTGTGATATTAATGATATTGTTCAATAATTTCCTCATTCCATTGGATCACCTTTCTTGGGAATGAGCACAGTCGGTTGGCCAGTTAGTTGTCTTCCAAGTTTCTTAGCATAGACTAGTGAGGGCTTCCAGCATTGCATCCGTTTGTTGAAACATCTCAATTGGTATCGCGTCAATTCCCGGAGTCTTGTTTTTCACCAGTGCCTTCAGTGCAGCTTGGACCTCTTCTTTCAATATCATCTGTTCTTATCATATAAAAATAGTTGTACGTCAACCAATTCTTTTTGGTACAATGACTCTGTGTATTCCTTCCATATTTTTTTGATGCTTCCTGCATCATTCAGTATTTTGCCCATAGACTCCGTCAGTATTGCAACTCAAGGTTTAAATTTTTTATTTTTTTTTTAGTTCTTCAGATAGAGAAATGCTGCATGTTCTTCCCTTTTGGTTTTCTAACTCTAGGTCTTTGCACATTTCATGAGAATACTTTACTACGTGTTCTCAAGCTGCCTTTTAAAATCATCTGTTCAGTTCTTTTGCTTCATCATCTCTTCCATTCACTCTAGCTATTCTGCTTTCAAAAGCAGCTTTGAGTCTTTTCTGACGTCCACTGTGCTCTTTTCTTTCCTATCTTTTTAATGACCATTTTCTTTCTTCATGTATGATTTCTTGATGCCATTCCACAACTTATCTGGTCTTTGATCATTAGTGTTCTGTGTGTCAAGTCTATTCTTGAGGGTTTCTAAATTCAAGTGGGATATGCTGAAGGTTGTACCTTGGTTCTCAAGGACTTGTTTTAATTCTCTTCAGCTTCACTGTGAACTTACAGATGAGTAATTGATGGTCTTCCACAGTCAGCTCCTCACCTTGTTCTGATTGATGATATTAAGCTTGTCCACCATTTCTTTCCACAGATGTAGTTAATTTGTTTCCTGTGGATTCCATTTGGCAAGGTCCACCTGTATAGTCACTGTTTATATTGTTGAAAAAAAGACTTTTCCATTGAATAAGTTTTTGGTCTTACAGAATGCTAGCTTGTGATCTCAGCATTATTTCAGTGACCAAGGCCATACTTTCCAACTACTGATACTTCTTTGTTTCTTCACATTCCAATCATCGGCAATTGTGAATGCATCTTGAATACGTGTTTGATCAATTTCAGACTGCAGAAGTCGGTAAAAATCTTCAATTTCCTCATGTCTGGCATTAGTGGCTGGTGCGTAAATTTGAATAATAGTCATATTAACTGATCTTCCTTGTGGGTATATGGATATTATCCTACCACTGACAGTATTGTACTTCAGGATAGCTCTTGAAATGTTCTTTTTGACCATGAATGTGACACTGTGTCTCTTCAATTTGTTCCTGGCATAGTAGACCATACATTATCTGATTCAAAATGGGCAATACCAGTCCATTTCAGCTCACTAATACTTAGGATATTGATCTTCATGTGGTCCAATGAACATATTAAAGGTATAATAATTATCCCCAGGCCTCACTTCGTCATTCCCAAAGTTCCAATAGTGTAGCAAGTCACTGAAAATTATTATTGTTATTGTAAAAAATCTGTCTCAATAGATTCTAAATGATTGCAACTTTATCATTGTATCTTAAAGTCTTCGGTTATAATGTATGCTATTGGCTAGCTATGACAATTCTTTCCTTTTATCTGGAATCAGCATATTAGGAATTGATTCCTTAAGCTCAAACCTTGAGGCCTGTAGCTACTTAACCAAAAAATATTAACTGAGCCCTTTCCCGATACCAGTACCAGTCCTATCCTCAGGCATGAAGAATCTTAATGCTCCTGAGCCACCATTAACTCAGTTTTATTTTTTGATCTCATATAATTTTACTGTTCCTCTTTCTTAATACCTATGTTTTTCATTAAATCAATCAACAAAAGCTGCAAGAATGTATTATGTGTTAGGCTAAAGACAGAAAATACATGACATGCTTACTTCTACTCCTGCAAGTAGAACCCACACAGACATTATTAACCAATCATACCACTTTTGCTAATATGAGCAGAATCATTTTCAACATACTGTCCTAAGTAGTTACTAACTAGGAGTTGAATTGCAAGTTGAAATCTACTTAAGATCCCTGTGCTAGATTTTGAGAGTGACAAGTGAAAAATATCCTGACTGACTACACTGAATAGTAGGGAACAGACCAATAAGCCACTAGATATAATATGGTGCTTAATATGTTATTATAGATTTAAGCATAAAAATGTCAACCCATTAATAGACTAGGGTTTGGCAAAGAAGATGAGAGATTAATTTTTACGGATTGAACTGTTTCCTCTATACCTGTGGATGTAATCCCATATGGGAATAGGGTGTTCTTTGTTATGTTAATAGGCCACGTCAGTGTAGGGTATGTCTTAAGCCAATCAATCACTTTTAAGACATAAAGGAGCAGAATAGGCACAGAGACAAGAAAGCACAAATGGTGGAAGACAGATGCTATGTGGAGATCTCTAAGGAAAACTGAGAAAGAGAGATAAGGATTTTCTCCCAGAGCAGACAGAGAGACTTCTCCTGTAGCTGATACCTAAATTTGGACTTTTAGCCTCCTAAACCGTGAGAGAGTAAAATTCTGTTCTTAAGGCCCCCTACTTGCAGCATTTCCATTATAGCAGCACTAAGAAACTAAGACAATAATGAAAGCTCTTCCCAGATAAGGTGAAGCATGAGTTTAGTTTAGAGAGGCAAGTAGGAATTAACCTGGTGAAAAAAGAAAGGTGAAGGGCACTCCCACTGATTAGAGGTAGTACAAAGTGCAAAGTTGATTAGATGTGAAGCCAGCGTGACTCTCCTGGAGAAGACCAGGACACTTCAGTGTGGCCAGGGACAGGGAGTTGTGAAAGATTTGTCAGAGTCAAGGCAAAGCCAGTTCCTGAATGCCTGGTGATTGACATTTCTTCATAAGGCAATGGGAAGCCAATGATAAATTTAAGAGAAGAAATTCCTAGTGCACAAGGTTTATTTTGGCAGCAATATGGAGGGAGGATTAGAAGGAGGTAAAGCAGGAGATTGGGAAATCTGTAGGGGGGCTTAGTATTAATTGAGAGGAATAATGAGGGGAGTGATCATACTCAGGGACTTTTAAGAAGGTCTAATTGATAGTTGGGAAACCCTGGTGGCAGAGTGGTTAAGTGCTATGACTGCTAACCAAGGAGTTGGCAGTTTGAATCCACCAGGCCCTCCTTGGAAACTCTATGGGGCAGTTCTACTCTGTCCTATAGGGTCATTATGAGTTGGAATTGACTTGACTGCAATGGGTTAGGTTAACTGATAGTTGATAGATAGGAGGTCTAACTGGGGCTCTAGTAGCACAGTGATTAAGCCTTTGGCTACCAAGCAAAAGGTTAGCAGTTTGAATTCACCAGCCGCTCCTTGGAAACCCTATGGGGCAGTTCTACCCTGTCCTATAGGGTTGCTAAGTTGGAACTGACTCCACCACAATGGGTTTTGTTTAATTGATAGTACTTGATTAGTTATTGGCTACACTGAGAAATGGAGAAAGAGAAGTCGAAGGTGAATTCCAAGGTATGTAACCTGGGCCTTGGTTTTGTCCCTGAACCTCAGGCTTCCTTGCATTGGTCTCTAACACTTTATTTGAATTTCCATCACCTGCATGCTGGTTGCTCTAAGATCCTAGGGTTTTCTCTCCTATTAGAACTTTGTCATTCAATGTCTTGCTGAACTTTAAAAGTCTCTCATAATCTTGGGCTTAATTGGGACAGAGGGCTAATGGTACACATGACCTAGTTGTCCTTCTTCTGGTAGCCTGATCCTTCCATCAGCCTTAAATTTCCCTACAGGAACATTTTTTAAAAATCAAGGTTCAGATCTCTGGTCTTGTTATCTTGGTGTTGGAGCCACTAGTCTCTGCCCTTCACAACGTGGTTGTGAAGATTCCCCATTCTGGCCTCACCCGGAGTTTTAACCTACCCACTTACTACCTCATTTGCAGCCTTTGAAAGGAACGCTTCTATTAAAAAAATGGGAAATAATTGGCCTTTAGTCTACAATATTTTTTTTAATTATTATTATTAAAGGATAAGAATGACATAATAGAGGTAAGCAACTACCTGGCCCATTTGCAGGGATTGTATTTTGCTTTTAAGTACAGTCTGCAGAATCATAAAGCTATTATAGAGAGTAACGGAGAACAGTTGCCATCACCTCCTGCAGGCAAGTACCTTGAAAGGTAAAAAACAAGATCTGTGGCTTCCACAGAGAATGGATTTTGTCATGTCAATTAGACTTTCCCTGAATTATTGACTGCAGTTGCAGATAATTTGTTTAAAAAATGACAATGCATTTACCAGCTATTAGAAATCAGGTACAGATTGTTTTATAACTCACTGCAGGTTTTTCCAGCCAGGTCGTGCCTGATCTCTCTACTTTCATTTCACCAGAACACCTTGTACAGAAACCAGAATTTTCTAACGTTCCTTGGAAACACTGGAGCGGTTTATGCATACTTCTGGTTTGAGAATGAAATCTACCAAAAAAGCTCAAGAAAAACAAATGCTTTGTTTCTACTGTGGTCTTTCTCATGGACAAAATTCCCTGTTATGTCCATTCATTGTTAAGGTGTTGGTTTAATTCCATTTGCAAGAGTGAGCTGGAAGGGTAGGGGATACAGAGGAGGTGACGGGGGCCGCAGGTTCACTGGAAGGGGTTTTGGGAAGTAAGGAAGTATCAAGGTCATCCCAGATGAACAAAACATGTACCATTTCTTAGCAGTACATCTAAAGGATCCTCAAAATTATCTTTTGAGAGGCACTAGTTTCAAGTGTATCAAGCAGGGCACTGGACATAAATCAATAGGAAAAAGTTGATTCCCCCTTCAAAGGCCACTTATCAGAGGAGCAATTGAGAATAGTCACAATCTCATATTTTTTATCTGTAAGTTTGGGAAAATACTGGCTGCCTTATGTATTTATTGTTATTATCAAACAAAAAAGCATGCAGAAGTATGATGCAAGTGCTAGGTATAATCACTTTGTTATGCAAATTGCTATTTTCATGATTTGCAGAGATATTAATACACAGTGAATGTCCCCAAACATTGCCAGATCCTGTGCCGTCTTCATGACCTCATGGTCACTGGTATATCTGAGTCCATTGTTGCAGCTATTGTGTTAGCCTGTCTCACTGAGGAACTCCCTCATTTTTGTTGGCCCCCTACCAAACATGACATTGTCTCTCCTGACGAATTGTCCAAGATAAGCGAGTTGAAGTCTCACTATCCTCTATTCTAAGGAACATTAATAACATGTAATTAAGGAATTACAATGCTTAAATATAAACATAAATGCATATATAAACACAATTACAAATATAAATAGATACCTGAAAAATTGTAATACTGAATTGGCATAAATTCAACAAAAGCATTAAAGCTCTTTCTAAATGTAATACCTTTATTTATAAAACTCAATTTGAAAATTACTTTAATCTACTATTCATTATGGGACCACAATAGATTTATTTACCTTTATTCTCTGCAATTTAAAGCTGTTCATGGCATTTCTTTCTCATGTTTCTATTCACCTTTCATAGCCTTTGAAAATTAGGGCCTGACCTATCCCAGTGTTTTTGTGGAGGAGATTTTCCTGCCTGGTTTCAGGTCTTTGGGAGATAGTGTCCTATTATACCCATTTTGTCAACTGCTAACAAATGTGGTGGTAGGGCAGGGAAGATAATTGTTCAGAGCAAGTTGACTCAAATGACGAAGGGTGATCAGATATAGATGTATTCTGGTTCAAAATGCTAGTTGCTTCATTGCAAAGAACATTTATTTATTATGTATTACTTTTTTATGTGTAAGCACTTTATTGAGGTATAACTGACATACAATAAAATGCACATCTTTAAAGTACAAAATTTGAAAATTTTTTGCATGTATATACACCTAGGAAAACTATCATCGCATTCAGGACCGTGATCACATCCATCTCCTCTAAAAGTCTCTTGTGCCCCTTAGTCACTTCTCCTTTCCACACCTCCCACTTTTATTCCATCCCACCCAGGCACCTCTGATCTACTTTCTAGTTGCTAAACATTAGTTTGCATTTTCTAGAATTTTATGTAAATGGAAACATATAGAATGTATCATTTTGGGGGGATGAGGTCTGGTGTTTTTTCCTTAGCGTAAATATTTTGACATTCATCCATGTTTAAAATGGTTAAATGTAAAAAGACTGACCATCAAAACTACTATGAAGTATCCCCACATAACTCACTTCACCCTACTTCCACAGCAGTGTATTCATGGCTTTATTAGATAAAGCATTTATCACAATTTGTCTTGGAATTTTAAGCTAATATTTTTTTTGTTATTATTTTGTCTATTTTTCCTGCAAAGTTATGATATCCAACAGTGTAAGAAGTATGTTCTATTTTTAATCTTTGTATTATCCATTAAGCATTTTGCATTTTTAGCCTGGGCGTGGTAAGTAAATATTTGCTGATTCAAAAACAAAAAACCAAACCCTTTGCCATCGAGTTGATTCCAGCTCATAGCGACACTATAGGATAGAGTAGACCTGCCCCATAAGGTTTCCGAGGCCGAATTCTTCATGGAAGCTGACTTGTGGGTTCAAACCATCGACTTCTCTGTTAGCAGCCGAGCACTTAACCACCACACCACCAGGGTTCCTATTTGCTGATTGGAAAGGTTTATTTACTATTTGAAGGCAGTTCAACTCATTATTCTTAATTTTTATGTGAATAAGATGTCTAATACAAATATTAGTGACCATTTCTCCCTCATGCAACCCTGAACAAGGAAAGATCAGCTTAAAAGTCGGAGTGTTGTAATGGAATAAACAAATTTAGAGCTGCATTTTGTGCAAATCATACATTAATTAATCACTAATTCTGAGCCATGTTTTCTCACCTATAAAATATTAATAATATATACTTTTTATCTTTTCCTTTATTCCATCTGCTGTATGCCTCACTAGTCACAGCATTATTTATCTTATTATAAGATAATGTAAGTCATTCTTGTGGAGGCCATCAGTTCTTAACTCCTGTAGATCCAACCTCTTCATCTCTCATTCCTTGTTTCCTTCCATTCCTATTTATATTGCCATATTTATTTTTATGGGTTTTATTTAAACATAATCACACCCACTCTAGATTACAGCAATACGTTCCTACCTGGTCATATTTCTTCTCTGTTCTGCCAGAACAATATTTCTTAAAAGCTATTTGAATCATGTCTTTGAATGCCTCTCGATCACGTTCAAGATAACATTCAGTCTCCTTAATTTATACCTAGACCCTTCTGATCTCACTCCTGCCATTCTGTGGCTCCAACTTCTGCTCTTCTCTGGCATGAATACTTCCTTTCAACCAAAGTACACAACATTAAATTCCTCCTCCAACATCTGACTTGGGTTTAAATTTCCATGTCTCTGCACACGCTGTTGGATACTTTTCTCCAGATGCCTCTTCAACAAGCTTGTTCATTACTCAGCAAAATATCACTTCCTCTAAGAAGCCTTGATCCTGAAATTTAATTTAAATGTATAGGTACATACTTCATATCACTATTCATAACTGTGCTCTGTTGAAATGCTTTTTCATTGGCCTTCTCTCGCATTAGATTTCTTAAGGGGAAAGTTTCTGAGTTGTCAGCCTTTGCCTTACTAAGGTCTAGTTCAATGCCTGTAAATTTTAATAACATCTACTTTATCATATATATTGTCAGTGCTTAGGCAATATGTACGAACTATGGGGAAATATAAATTAATAAATTAATTGTGGGGCAATAGATAATGAAACAGAGATGATTTACTCTAATAGTTAAAATCTTTTATGCTCTTCTAAAGGAAGTCAATCAGAATGTCTACTTTATCTATATATTATGGGCACATAGTAATGGCTTTAAGTTTGTTGAATTAAAAACATTTTGTAAGTTGTTAACAGCTGTATAAAACATAAGGGCTTTATGTATTTTTTGTAGACACCCATTGCCATCAAGTCGATTCTGACACATAGGGACCCTATAGGACAGAGTAGAACTGCCCCCTAGGGTTTCCAAGAGTGCCTGGTAGATTCCAACTGCCGACCTTTTTGTTAGCAACCAAACTCTAAACCACTATGCCACCAAAGTTTCCATATATGTATATATACACACACACCAATAATCAGGGATAGCTGAGATATATAAGTTGCAATAGGTAGAAAATTTCATAATTGCTCTGACTTTTATACATTGGAATGATTATTTGTATGATATAACCTCTGAAATAGTTGAACTTCTTGTGTGTACATCTACATGCTAAAATTAAATCAAACAAACAGACATTGCCACTGAGTCCATTCCAACTCATAGCGACCCTATAGGACAGAGCAGAGCTGCCCCACAGAGTTTCCAAGGAAAGCATGGTGGATTCAAACTGCTGACCTTTTGGTTAGCACCTGTAGCACTTAACTGCTACACCACCAGGGTTTCCACGTGTTAAAATGGGAGAGGTCAAACAGTAAAAGTTTTACTATTTGCATATCTTTCTCTGTCTGGTGATTCTGATCAGATATTATGTTCAAAAAGACTATAATTTTTTTAAAAGTTTGCTTGGATTTTTTTTGTTTGCCTTTTGTGTTAAGTTATAATTATGGCATGGGAATAATATAATGTTTTGGTGTTGAAAATAATTTGTGAATAACAAAGATAATTCAACCATACTAACCAACTGGAATCGACTTGATGGCAATGGGTTAACCAATGGGAGAGATTTCAAAGCTTTTATCACTTAATTGAAATTAATCAAGATAATGAGTTTTGGATGCATGCGTTTTAAGTATTTATTGCCAAAAATAGAGTTGTGACCAGATAGCTGTCTCATTCTAATTTTTAAGTAGACAAAACTGACCGACTGTAAAGATGCAAATTTTCCTTTTTGAAACTAGGTGTTTGATAGCTTTTTCTGGCAGCAATGCATCGGAATATTAGTTGCCATTTAAAATATTTTCTGTTAATTTTGTTTTTAAAAATCTTCTAGATGTGTGTTTAGTGATCTTTTTTAAAAAAATAAGTAGAAATTTGGTAAAATTCCATAAAAAGAAATGTTCATTTTTTTCAAAAATCTTCTAGATGTGTGTTTAGTGACCTTTTTTAAAAAAGTAAGTAGAAATTTGGTAAAATTCCATAAAAAGAGATGTTCATTTTTTTCAAACTCCATCCTGATGAGGGATGAGGTCATCTGAGTGTAGTGCTATCACTGCGGTCAGTCAAAATGATGAAATGGGATCCATTTAATGGGTCACAAAGCTGGATGGGAAAGGTCTCCTAAAGCTATTAAGTAACGCTCAACTTTAATGGTCACCTTAGTTATTCTTCACTGAAAAATAGGTGTCAAAAATAAACTCATTCAACTCTAGTTAATTTACAGTGTAAAATCAGCTTTCAGTTATAGTTGCATTTTCCTATTGAATATGAACTAAAATTTAGCTGCAAAATTGAGTAACATTGCCGAAATATCCTTAATCACAAACCTGATTTTTAGCTTTTATTATTAAAAATAGTAAAAGACAGAAACCAATACAAAGAGGAAATTTGTGTTGAGTTAAATAGGGGAAGTTTATTTTCCCGTGCAATTGGAGCTATTGTATGAATGCAGTGTATGATATTTCTCTTTTGTTTGATTGCTTGTAGAAGAGAAGTTTGGTTTGCAAATATTCTAAATACTGTGTAATCTTTTTGAGTTTGGGTGAAAATAGTTTTGTTTTCCCTTTTGCTCCTTTGGCTTTACCTTTTGTAATTACTCTTACCATTTCCTTTTCTCCTTCCATCTTTCTCCCTTCTTCTCTACCATGTCCCTCTCTGGCTTCTCTTTCTATTATTTTCCTCCTAATCTTGCTCTGTGCACACTACTTTTCCAGGGCCAATTCTTTTCCCAGAGTGGAAAGGACTGCTTATCTCAGGGAGAGGAACTTTGCCCCTTAGAGCTGTTCTGGTCAGATAAGCAGACAGCTGCTGATTGCACAGGGCAAGCTTGGCTTCCCTCCCTCCTGGACAGAACTGAGCGGCAGGAGCTGAGCCACCTGATGAGGGAGCAGGATGCAAGCCAAAGCTGATAGTAGGGAATGTTTGGGCGTGGGATAAACATTTCAGAGAGCCTAAAGCTAAATATGTTTTGCTTGAGTTGGTCATTTTGTCACAGGTTTCTCTCTTTGGCTGCTATTCAGTATATTCCTAATGGATTTGCAATGGCAGCTAAAGTGCTATCTTGTGTACCTGAATTTTGAAAACATAAATCTTCCTCAGCAGGTTCTCACAAAACACCCCCTCTATTAGCAGCAAGCTTCCCATGGTGTCCTATTACTGATCTGTGTTGAAAAATGGCCCAGAATTTGATGTGATGTATTTTGAACATTTCACAGTCAATAGGACATTTCAAAATGGTAAGTTGAACACTTATTGTTCATTTGTTTAGGTACACAACAGGCATTATAATTATGGAATTATTTGTATAGTTCTTTGCCAATGAAGATGATGCTTCGGATCCAGCAGCTGTGTGTGGTTGTGGCCAAATCTGCTAATCAGTGACCCTTGCTGGTTCCATCACTGTTTGCATACATAACTTAGCTTGATAGCTTGCTGACTGAGGCTGATGCCTTGTTTCTGGCTGCTTAATGGTCTTCCCTTTTTTCCATAGGACTAGGGTATTAATGCTGGAAACCCTGGTGGCGTAGTGGTTAAGTGCTACAGCTACTAACCAAAGGGTTGGCAGTTCGAATCTGCCAGGCACTCCTTGGAAAGTCTGTGGGGCAGTTCTAACTCTGTCCTATAGGGTCGCTATGAGTCGCAATCAACTTGACAGCACGGGGTTTGGTTTTCTTTTGGCTTAGGGTATTAATATATGTAGACAAGGCATATGAAAAGATAACTTTTTTTTTAAAATGGGAAGATTTTCTGATAAAAGACAATATCACCATGCAAACGGCTGGGATGACTTGGATAGATTAATAGTTCTCAAACTTCAGCATGCATAAGAATCACCCGGAGGGCTTATTAAAATGCAGATTCCTGAGCTCCACCCCTAGAGTTTCTGATTCATTGGGTCTGAGGTGGGGGCCTGAAAATTTGTCTTTCTAACACAACCCCAGGTGATGCTGATATTGCTGGTCCAAGACTACACTTCAAGAATGCCTGGGATAGGTGAGTGGATTACCCTGAAGATGCTCCAGTCCGCACAGGTACACACCATGGTCTGGTCCAATGTAGGTTTGGTTGCAGCAATTGAAACTCAGGAACTTGCCATCACTCCTTGGCCCTTCTGAGCATCATATTATAACTAGGGACAGGCTTCAGGCTGTTTTTATAAATTCATAATTTATCCTCATCCTCCTTTCCCTGGCATTTCTGGGATGTTTCACAGTGATTCATTTTTGTCACACAATGTGCTGTATGTGACTTTTCTCTCAGAGCAAAATAGTTATGTCCTTTGAAGATGAACTGGGCTATAGGAGCTTGTTAGTGACTGTCTGTTTGGAATGCTCAGCTGGGCACAAAGACAGGGCTAATCAGAGCATTTGAGTAAATGGGAGCAGCATGTGTATTACCTCAGCCCTGCTCATTGAGAAGGTTAGTAACATTAGAGATTCTGATTTTAAGTTTGGCGTGGAGCTTGAAGCCTCTTTGCAAACTGTATGCTAGTGTGTAACAGTGATGTATTGATTTTCTTAATCTTTTTCTATCTCCCTGTCTAGTCCTGAAAAGGTCTGATAAAGTCACTTCCTTTTCTTTGAAGCTGTTAATGAGGATGTTTGCAGCATATGTGATCTGCCTGGGAATTTGACAGTTTTGAGTTGTACTCTAGGCTCTTGTCATTTTGTTAAAATAATTAATTACTGGCTACATGTTATTTGAAAGTGCTACTGCCAGGATAGGAGGGTGGAGTAAAAGTATTCCTTGAAGGATATTAGGGGATAACTTTGAAGAGCCACAAGTAACTAGATCTTCAGTTCTTTGAAGGTAAAAGCCATCATCTTCTTCCTGTTTTCCATCATCATAATCACTCCCTTGCAAAAAAACAAAACCAAGCCCAGTGCCATCGAGTCAATTCTGACTCATAGAGACCCTATAGGACAGGGTAGAACTGTCCTATAGAGTTTCCAAGGAGTGCCAGGCGGATTCGAACTGCCGACCTTTGGCTAGCAGCCATAACACTTAACCGCTACGCCACCAGGGTCTCCCTCCCTTACAAAGCCCTTACTATATTGCCCCTTTCTCTTGCTATATCATTGCCAGGCTAAACTGCCTTTTATTAAGTCCAGTTACCGCCCTAAATTCCACATTACATGACTCAAATGGACACTGAAATTAACTTGAAATTTTACTTCATACTGTTTTAGTTCTCTAACACTGCCATAACAAAAATACCATAAGTGGGCAGAATTTTCTTTCATGCCTCTTTTCACAATAAAATGTCACCTGCCAAAGTCACAGATGATTTCTACATAAGCAAAGTCGACAGGCATTTTTTTCTGCCATCATCATTCTCTGCTTTCAGCTTCCTCTCTTGGCTTCTTTGATACCACAATTTTCTAATTTTCTGTCTTGCTAACCACTCCTTCTCAGGTTCCTTCGCTTTTCTCAGGTTCTTTTGCTATTCCTTCTCAGGTTCCTTCTTCTTCTGGCTGAATTCTAAGGGTTGGAGTGGTCCAGGGCCTTGTCAGTTCCTGTTCTCTACCTATATTCTCTTTCTTGATCTTCTTATCTTTTCGATTTTTGACTAGTTCCAAATTTGTCTCTCCAGCTATAATATCCTGCCTGAGTTCCATGATTCCACAATCATGTATCCTACTGCCTATTGGGAGTTTTTTTTTTTTTTTTTTTTTCAAGTGTAATAGAAATCTGAAAGTTATCAAGATCAAAATGGAACTCTACAAACTATTTCCTCCCTACAGTTATTCTCCATCATACCCACCATTTGTTTAAGCAAAGAGTTTCCTCCTGATTCTTCCCTTTTCCTCAGGACTGGCCCAATATAATCGCTCAGAAATCCAGTTTTACTTTGAATATAGTTCTTGAACCTGTCCTTGTTTCTTCTGTATCTATAGCCACCATCCTAAACCAGGACTCCATCTCTTCCCTGGACTAATGAAATTGCTTTCTCATTTGGCCATTCTACCTCCACTCTCACCCTTCAATCCTCTCAGGTCCTTTCTGTACAAAGCACCATTGTAAGTTAATCTTTTAATAACATGAATAAGATCATGTCACCACTTTGCTCAAGCCTCACAATTATTTTTCATGATAACTGAAATACAATTCAAATTCCTAGTCATGGCCTCCAGTAAAAGATCTATATGATGTTGTCCTTACCTATTTATACTAAACCTTACCTACTTATGTGATCTCATTTCCTACATCTCTACCACTCACTCTCTAAGTCTCCTGTAGCCATACAGATCTTTTCTCAGGTTCTCAAAGGAGCCAAATCCATTTCATCTTCAGGCTCTTTGTACTGGCTTTTCTCTTTGCCTGGAATGCTCTTCTTTATGTTCTTAGTATGGCCAACTCCTTCTCAATTTAGGTCTCAACTGCATCCCCCTCAGAGAGGTGCTCCATGGCCACCCTATTTTTCTATTGAAACTTCATTGTGTTAACATATTTCATTTTCTTTGTAGTACTATCACTGCTAAAATTATTTGGAAAGCTTGTTTTCATTTGAATTTTTGTGTATCCCTCAACCAAAGTGTAAGCTACTTGCTGGTTTGTTGCTTATCTGCTTTCATGCTTTGCGCTATATGAAAGCAGCATTACAAATGAAGAGCTAGATGGCAAAATATAAAGTGCTTTCAATATACAAATTGCATTATAGATGCATAACAATAATGTACAGCAAAGAATGTTGCTCTCTAATGGGAAGAGTCGATTGTTTAAGGTCGTTAAAAAGTAACTCAAACTCCATTATGTTAAGAAAAGAACCAGATTCCATTAGCCTATAGCTGGGAGGTTGGCTATTAATTAAACACTGCAGTGCTTGCCTGCATACTTAGTCCTTAAAAACGCACCTAAAAATCCCCTTGAAGTCAGCCGGTGTAGACTGATCTTTGACATATAACAAATAATACTTTTACCTAATGAAATAATGGAGCTTGTATATGCTCATCACTGCATGCTAAAACATTAGGAGAAAGGTTGATATGAACCTTTTTAATGGAAGATTTAATCTAATAGATTTAAGCATTATTAGCCTAAATGTTCACACCAATGTTAATATCACTAAAAGTGGGAAAACCTGACATAACATACCTCCTGATAAGATGAGAAGAAAACACACAGAGATAACTCACAGAACAACAGCAAAAACTGAATCGAATTAAGTCTCTAGATGTGATTACCAGGTAACAGGAATATGTGGGGATGGAGGAACATGTTAAACTATGCCACAAGTATACAGTCAGACATATCCAAAATGCAGGGAGTTTTATAGGACAAATGATCCAATTTCTTTAACAATAAATGATAAGAAAAGAAAGGAGTTTAAACAAACAAACAAACAAACAAACCTAGTGCTGTCGAGTCGATTCTGACTCATAGCGACCCTAGAAAGGAGTTTAGGAAAGGGGAAACTGAGACTCAGAGAGAGAAAAGCACAGAAGTAGAAAGAATTAACTTGTTCTTTTAGATTATATGGTAACTTCCAAGCTTCCAAATCACTTCACTCACGAAAACATTTGATCCAGTGGTCTATTTAAAGTATTCAAAATCAAGTTTAGGAATCAAAGCAAAATGGCTAGTGATTATGTGACTAGTAACAAAATGAGAAAGAAAGCAAACTAATTAAGGCGACACTTCTTTGCCATTGTAACCAGTGCTTTACACAAGTTACTTTATTACTTTCATAAGTCCTCACACAACTGTATGCAACTATTATTATTTCCATTCACATACGAGGAAACTGAAGATCAGAGAACAGAAATACATTTCTCAAGGACATACAGTCAGTAAAAGTAGAAATTAAGATAAAAGTTCATGTCTGTCTTATTCTAACCCTGTGTTCTTGATACTACGCCTTGCTTTTGCAAATGTATTTGGGTACTGCAGGTGAGACACAAACACTGAACTAGGTAAGGAATTTACCCTAACATAGTTGAAATAACCACACATCATTGTTGATTCATAGAAAAAGCTTAATTTGCTATGATTTACACCAAATCCTATCAATTCTGTCCTTTAGAGGTCTCTAGAATCCATCCTCTCATCTCTTTCTCACTTGGTTTATTCAGACTGTAATCGGAATTATAGCTCTAAAAATATATGGCTCCTGTTTCTGTATAGATTATGTACATGGCCTTCTTCCTAGTGAGACCAAAGCATTCTTCTGGGGATGGATAGTTTGATCATTATATTAAAATTTCAAAAAGAACACATTGGTAATCAGTTTCTGACATCTAAAGTAGAATTTTTCCACAAGATACAAGATATACCTTATTCTTATACTTGGAAAATAAGGTACCAAATTTCTCTTTACCCTGGTGGTATAGTAGTTAAGAGCTGGGGCTGCTAACCAAAAGGTCAGCAGTTCAAATCCACCAGGGGCTTCTTGGAAACCCTATGAGGCAATTCTACTCTATCCTATAGGGTCGCTATGGGTCAGAATTCACTCAGCAGCAGAGGGTTTGGTTTTGATTTTGGTTCCTCCCACACCCCATCTTAGATCCTGATCATTAGGTGGATAGTTTGAGTGGAATGATTTTCAGAAATATTTGGATAGGTATGACGATTGCCTGGAATACTGAGGCTACTAACACACTTTCCCCACCTTATTTGGTAGAATCTAAAGACCTCAAGGGAGAAGCCTCAGTGTTTCCACTTCTTACATGGCATGTGTGATGGTCCAGAAGCATTGGTGGAAGTTGAATATATAGATGGGCACAAAAGAGTGATCCAGGCCGCAGGGGACTCAAGGGCTGACTTAGTAAGGTTGCACAGAGTTGTAGAGTTAGAAATTAAAGATCACCGTAAGCAGAGACCATAGAATCTAGGAGTGTACCACAAATAGCCAGACAAGACCAGATAAAATTTTGTGGTCATCAATCCTGTGAGCACATTATTCTACAATTTCATTGCATTTACTCATTCAATTCAGTCATTCAACAAATTAAACTCAATTAATTCATTCAATTAACACATATATTTTGACAATTTACTATGTTCTGGACACTGTTCTAAGTCTGATCACTCAAGAAATTTATAGTTGAGGGTAAAATGTGAAAGAAAATAAATTAATGGATGAATGAATGAATGAAGGAATAAATAAATAAATAAGACAAAAACTTCAGTGTGAATTGACATAGTGCATCTGTATGGGCATTTTGGATTAGATATTCAGGGAAAATTTTCTGAGGTGATAACATTAGAACTGAATCATTGAGCATATGAATGATAAGGAAAAAAAATCTATTTTTGCATTCTAGCTAGAAGTGATAACTAATTCAGAAGTAGAGGATGAAAATCACCTTAATGTATTCAAGGAATCAAGAGAAGGTCAGTGAGTCTGGGCCATAGAAGAGTGATATTATATGAGTTGAAAAAGTAGCCAGGGCCCAAATCAAATACTGTTTTAAAAGTTATAATGGCAAATGTGGGTATAATCTAAATTTGATGGAAAGCCATTGGAGGGTTTTAAGTAGAGTAGTGACATGATCTGATTAAAGGTTTAAAAGATCACTGGGACTGCTGTGTGGAGAATACATTGAATTGTAAGAGTAGAAGCATGGAGATGGGTGATAAAGCTATTGCACTGGTTGAGGTGAAAGATGGTGGTGGTTTGGAATACAGAGGTAGTAGTGGAAGATGGTTTGGAATACAGAAGTAGTAGTGGAGGATGGCACAGGACTGGGCACTGTTTCTTTCGGTTTTACATAGGGCCTCTATGAGTTGGAACTGACTCGACCGCACCTAACAGCAACAGTGGAGACGAAGAGAAAAAAATTGATTGGGGATATATTAGAGGAGAGTCAACTGAACTTGCTAATGTGGAGTGTGACAGAAAGAGAAATCTAAGACAAATCTTAGATTAGGGATAGAAACAATTAAGTGGATGGTGGGAATATTTACTGAGATGGAGAAGACTGGGAAAAGTGAGTTTGGGTGTGGGAAACATTATTAGTTCTTTTTGGTTTATGTTGATTTGAGATATTTATAAGACATCCCAGTGGGGATGTCAAAGATGGAGTTGATTATACAAGTTTTTATCTCAGAAAGACAAGTTGGAACTCAAGCTTGGAGGCAGAGTCTGAATGACCGAGAAGACACATTATGGGTTCCTATATCCAGCCTTCCCTGGCTTTGACCCTTTCCTAGAACCTCCGTTCCTTCCATGTATCCATCCCCAATCTTAGAGAGAAACAGAGGAAAGGATAAGGAATCTGAGAGAAAGGGTATTTTATCTAATGAAATTGTTGTTTATACTTTTTTATTGGATAAAGATTAACAAATTGGTCTAAAATTTAATTTCTTGTTATTCAGTTGGTAGAAACTGACAAAGATCCAATGAGTTAGAGATAAATGTTGAAGATAATTTTCTTTTCACATTGCTGTAAAACAGCCAAATTTAATTTGGCTTTTTAGGTTATTTTGACAAGTATTAGTAGCCTGTACAAATATAAGTACATGGAACTTTTGATTTCTTTCTCAAAATTGTGTTACATGGTATGGTTATTAAAGCAAGTCTTCTCAGACTGAATCCTGCCATGTATTTACCTTGATATATATACTTACATTATACTAATAATTATACAAATTGTTGGTAAGCATGATGAAGTCCCAGCTCTCTGTTCTTTTAGGCAGTTTGACGGACATCTTGCATGAAGATGTAAAAACAGCATGGTGGCAGCTTTGGGCCTCCTTATCCAACTTCACAAGGGGAAAGAAAGAGAATCACTATCAGCATCAGTGGCCCAAGGCTGACTCCTATGAAGCAGAGGTCTGACATACCTCCCCTCTCCAAACATTTTACCAGTTCCTACAAGAGCTGTCCCTCCCATGGCACTCTCTACTCCTCCGCTGGGTTTGATAATTTTTTGCAGTGGCCACACAGAACTCACAGACAATACTCATGATTATGGGGTTTGTTATGGATTGAGTTGCATCCCCCCAAATTGAGTGTCAACTTGACTAGGCCATGATTCCCAGTATTGTCTGATTGTCCACCATTTTGTCACCTGATGTGATTTTCCTATGTGTTGCAAATCCTACTTCTATGATGTTAATGAACCAAGACTTTGTCAAGAAGATTAGATTGTTTTTTGAGTCAATCTCTTTTGAGATATAAAAGAGAGAAGCCAGTAGAAAAGGGGTCCTTATTACCACCAAGCAAGAAGAGCCAGGAGTGTGCATCCTTTGAACTCAGGCTCCCTGCACTGAGAAACTTCTAGACCAGGGGAAGATTGATGACAAAGACCTTCCCTCAAAGCCAATAGAGCGAGAAAGCCTTCCTCTGGAGCTGGCACCCTGAATTTAGACTTCTAGCCTCCTAAACTGTGAGAGAATAAATTTCTTTGTTAAAGCCATCTTCTTATGGTATTTCTGTTATAGCTGCACTAGATAACCAAGACAGGGTTCATTAGGGAAGTA
Organism: Loxodonta africana; assembly: GCF_030014295.1. NCBI lineage: Eukaryota > Metazoa > Chordata > Mammalia > Proboscidea > Elephantidae > Loxodonta > Loxodonta africana. The sequence goes on along the minus strand of NC_087345.1, from coordinate 77,259,686 downwards.
CCAGGTTATAATTCAGAATTACGAATGACTCAGGGTAGAGTTCTTTGGCCAGGACAACGTCTCAGCTGTGCCCACAGGTTTCTCCCTGGCCATTGGGACCCTTGGCCCCTTGGGCCTCTTGAGTCTTTTGGGCCTCTTGGTCCTCTTGGGTTGGTTTGGCCTCTGCCCTGCTTGAGCAAGTGTTACAAAGCTCTTTAGCTCCACCGCTAAGTGCCTAGATTCACCCCATTCTGCCAATAGCCTCCTACACAAAGGCAATCAGCTCTCTCACTCCATGGGTTGGCAAACCTATCTCTGCCAAATGCCTGGAGGCTCCCCACTGTAACTGCCTTGCTCTGTGATCTGGGAAGCCCACTGTACCATCTTGTTCTGGTTTCCTGGTTCTGGTTCTGCTGCTGCTTCTTGTTGTCTTACACTGTCTCTGGTGTTAAAACCCTTTGTCTGTTTCCTGAGTCTGGAAACTTCTCAGCACGGGGACCCCAGACCCAAAGGACATGCTCCACTCCTGGATCTTCTTTCTTGGTGGTAGTGAGGTCAGTTTCTGCTCTGGGATTGACTCTTTTTTAAGACTAGCTGGATGGCAAAGTGACTAATCTCCTTGTTAGGGTTCCATACATTTATTTGCATAGTCCCACCCCAGACGGGTTCCATGTACTATATTATTAGTAGCAATCTGTCCAATCCCCTTGGTGGGCCACAAGCACCTTATTTGCATAGTCACACCCATTGTGTAGGAGTTGCAAAACCATGACTAGAAAAGCCATATGAAAGTGATTCATCACAATTCTTAAGAGTTCATCCAAAGGAAAAATGCATTAATATACTGTTCGAAGGATTTACTAAACTCTGACAAGAGAATATTAGTTTAGAAAATATTTCTGGACTTAAAGTTTTAATCTGAAGGTGTTAGACTACTGGGTTCATCAGATTGTTATACTCTTCACGAAAGAGTGAACTCACCTGTATAATATTTCTAGCCATTTATCATGAACATCACTCATTTTCAAGAAGTAAAAATTATTTCTAACATCACTAACCCTAATAAACCTTCTAGTACAAATTTAATAACGATATTCTAGACTTGTCCATAGCTGCTTAGGAAATAGAGAAACATGATTAAGTTTTTATGAAATGCTAACTTAAGGTCACTCAGTGTACAGATTTCTGATTAGGACACTTCAAATGCTAACATACTATCCTAGAAAATAGATACAAAGTAACTTATATACTGCACTGTTAAAATCAAATCATATTAAATTACAGCTAATGCAACACTCATCCAAGTTGTAATATGTATTATGTACGTGTTTACATGGAACCCTGGTAGTAAAGTGGTTGAGTTCAGCTGCTATCCAAAAGGTCAGTGGTTCAAATCCACCAGCTGCTCCTTGGAAACCCTGTGGGGCAGTTCTACTCTGTCCTATAGTTTGCTGTGAGTTGGAACTGACTCAACGACAATGGGTTTGGTCTTTTGGTTTTATATGTATACATATGTATATGCATACAAAGTCCACAGGTAGGCATAAACAGGTTGTACCAACAGGTTTTTCTTTTTTTTTTTAAACTAACCTGAAGGTTGGTTGTTCAAATGCACCCAGCAGTGGCATGGAAGAAAGGCTTGACGATCTGCTTCTGCAAGATTACAGCCAAGAAAGCTCTATAAAGCAGTTCTACTCTGTAACACATGCGATTGCTATGTGTTGGAATAGACTGAAAGGCAATTTTTTTTGTTTGTTTGTGATTGTCTTAATTATCTAGTGCTACTGTGATACAAATACCATAAGTGAATGTCTTCAACAAAGAGGAATTTATTCTCTCACGGTCTAGTAGGTTACAGGTCCAAATTCAGGGCATAAGCTCAAGAAGAAGGCTTTCTCTTCTCTGTCTGCTCTGGAGGAAGGCCCTTGCCATCAATCATCCCCCCATCAAGGAGCTTATCAGCAGAAGGACCTAGGTCCAAAAAAAGAAAGGTACACTATATTCCCAGTGCTTCTTTCTTTATGGTATGAGGTTCCCCTGTCTCTCTGCTCACTTCTGTCTTTTATATCTCAAGAGATTGGCTTAAAACACAATCCAATCTTGTAGATTGAGTCCTGACTCATTAACATTAACTGCTGCTAGTCCCATCTCATCAACATCATAAAGATAAGATTTACAACACATAGAAAAATCACATGAGATGACCAAATGGTGGACAATCACACAACACTGGGAATTATGGCCTAGCCAAGTTGATTTTGGGGGGATACAATTTAATCCATGACAATGATATACATATGTAATATGTTAGTTTGTGACTTGGCCATAGATTTTTTTGTTACTGGTGAATGGCAGGCTGAATTTTCTCCCCTCATTCTTACCCTTTCTTGTTGTCATGGGTTGAATTTTGGACCTGGGATTCTTGTGCTGAGAAGCTCCTAGTCCATGAGAAGATTGATAAGAAGGACCTTCCTCCAGAGGCAAAAGAGAAAGAAAGCCTTGCCCTAGAGCTGGTGCCCTGAATTTGGACTTCTAGCCTTCTAGACTGCAAGAGAATAAATTTCTCTTTGTTAAAGCCATCTCCTTGTGGTATTACTGTTACAGCAGTACTAGATGACTAAGACATTGGCCAATGTAAAAGGTCTGATTATATGAGGACAGAACACAAAGTCAGGATTTCTTTTTCTTCTCTGACTCGAACTTCCCCTTCTCCTCATCCCTTATGATCAAGCATTCCGAGAAGCTGGAATAAGATAGAGCTGAGAAATGGATAATCAGCTTGGGAAGTCTGAAGAACCAAATCCTGAGAAGGAAAAGCTAATACCACACCATTGGCCATAGCTGTCATAAATGATCACCCTGAACTGTGTTTTAACATTTTACTGTTTCCCCTGCCCCACTCTAACAATTCTTCATGTTAGAGTACGTGTTAAGAAAACACTCTCTAACTCAATCCTGCTTTTCCTTCTTTTGCTTCTTACTGGTAAGCATTTTGCTATTGACAGATATTTGGAAACCGCAGCTAATTTTTCCTCATGTTCTTTCTCTTTTGTCATAGTATCTGGTGCATAGTAGGCACTCAACAAATGTTCCTTACCCCCTTATGTGTCCTTTAAACAAACTCCCATGTAAGATCATTTTATTATTATTACAGTCTGTTATCTACTTTTAAATTTTGTCTTCTCTACTAGAATATAATTCAAAGGATAGGAGTCACATGTATCTCTTTCTCCATCTTATCCCCATAATGTCCAACACATAGTAGGAACACAAAATCTTTTTGATTGACTGACTTAATTAATGGATTATGAACTCCATGAGAGCAGGAAGAATCTGTCATCTTTGAAATGAATTAAACTCCAGAATTCTACAGGACATCTGTCACATAAAAAGCTCACAATTATTGTGTGTTTAATGGACTGCAAATGAAATAAAATCCCTTTATTTTGTGGTGTAAATAGTTAACACACTTGGCTAGTAACTGAAAGGTTGAAGATTCAGGTCTACCTAGAGCTACCTGGGAAGAAAGACCTGCTGATCTACTTCCAAAAAAGCTGCCATTGAATACGCTATGGAGCATAGTTGTACTCTGACACACATGGGGTTGCCATGAGTTGGAATAGACTCAATGGCAACTGGTGTTTTTTTAAATTTTAGAGTTGGGGTCAGTACTATTAAGAGATTAAAATGTTATACTCTAGAAAAGATTTTGTGGTGCCATTAGTTGTACTGTTTTTATTTATAAATTTAAGTAAGTATATTTCCCTGATTCAAAATTACAAATTTCCTTGTGTATCCAAATGTAAACTTAACCACCAGAGGTAGCCACTGAATAATAAAATAAACAATTAATTGAGAGTATGAGAAACTACATTTTATCATTTCCATACCACTTACTAGATATATGATCTTGGAAGCCACCTACACTCCCAGAACGTCAGTTGTCTTTTTTATTATTATTATTTTTAAAATACTACTACTAATAAGAGTACCTATTCAGTATGAATGCAGCAGCTGCAGCAGCATTTGTGAAAACAACCAGCTCAATGTTTGTTATACAGTAAATATGAAACAAAACCTTGAAAGAATAACTTTTTATCCCCACCCAAATCCAAAGACTTTCTCTTTGTTCTTCACACCTTAATGGGCACTATTGCTCTTATTGTCTAAAGAGAGTTCAAAGACAAGTGCATGATTTAGTTTAAAAAACAAAACAAATTTTATATGAATAAAAACTTTCCATCCCAAGCTGAGAAAAGATATTCCTACTTGATGGCAACACTTGTGCCATTTTAGCCAGAGGCAGAGTACAGATTGGTGCATAAGCACAAGGTCTCATGTGCTAGGTGTCTTAGATTCAGATTCCTGCTATACAAATGCCACTGAGATTGATAGTCTGAATTAGTAGAGATAAAAATAAAACAAAAAGTTTAAAAAAATAAGAATAATCCTATTTAGGCTAAAATTTCCTTGGGTGAAATAATTTGTGAACTTGGACAAGTAACTTAACCTCTTCATGACTCAGTTTCTTGTTATAATAAGAGTTCATAGTTGATGAGTTAAAATATATTGACTCATATACAGCACAATTAAAACAATGTCTGGCATTTAGTAATGTTCCACTTTCTACATCAGAAAGCAACTCTTAATCCTTTTTAACTCAACATTTCAGGCAGGCACACAATTTATGGACTTTACCGTTCCTGGGCTATAGGTACTGAGGCATGTTAACCTACAGTTCCACCTTTTCCTTTATGTAACAACACGGTTGGAAAGAGCCCAGGTGTTAGTCCTTTGCAAAGAAAGTTGGAAACTGAGGAATTTGTCCATTTACGATTATTCACGATGTCCTTCTATTACTTCCTATAGAAGGCACAGGCATTCCTGTGTGTTGATGCCAACTAGCTTAGACTATTTTATTTTAGCCACCCATTAGGCTCCTTAGAAACATGTTTTTATTTTAATCTCGTATGAAAATTATGCAAACTGGATCACAGATTTGAAGAGAATTATTGGGCTATAATAAATCAAACAAAAGTCACTGAAAGAATATTATAGAAAGGGCACATTTGGTCTACAGCTCCACAGTGTGTCTTCGAATCATGGAAGAGTTTTTCAAAGCCCTAGCACATGGTACTGAAACACTTGGGATGGAAGAGTCAGAGTGTTTTTAAGTGAAGGCAATATTGTGAAACAAACTTGCTTCAGGGCTCCAAAGATTCAAAATCCTTAAATAGTTACTCTTGTTGCTTACATGGAATTATTTAGAAAGAAATTTCAGATATGAAGCGTATAATTCACGATAATGTTCTAAACACCAGTCTTTCACACATTACTAGGGTATAAAGAGATTTTCATTATTATATAAACTTGGAAAATGTTAGGTTGCCAGCAAGTCTGTCAACACGTATTTACTGAAGTCTCCTGTTGTCGTGGACATTGCTGCAGGAACTGAAATAAAACGATGCATAAACAGATATGGATTCACTCTTAGATTATAATGAAAGAAGCAGGCAATACTTAATTGTGTGATTAAATGTAACAGGAATATAAGGAATTTAGGGAGTAGGAAACAAACATAAACTTTAACCTAATCTCAGAAGATTATATTTAAACCGAGACCTCAGGAACAAATAAATTTAGCAAGAACAAATGGGGAAAGAGGAGGAGCACTTCAAGTAGAAGTATGAGCACAGCCAAATGGCCTGAGGCATGCCTTGTTCTAGGAACTGAGTAATGCCAAGCATGGCAAGAGTAGTGAGGACCAGGAAAAAAGTAGTATGAAAATAGGATAATAAACTATATAGGTAACAAATTACACTGAACTTCGTAGCCCACAGTCTGGGTCTTTCTTTTAAAAAAAAAAAATTGTAGAAATATTTTATTACCTAAAAGCTAACACTAGGAATACTACTGGTAGGAGGCATAAAAAATGTTGAAAAAATTAAATGGTGACCATACATGTAGACCTTGCCAGCTGAAATACACAGAAATCAAATTCACTACTGCTGTGGAAAGAGACGAGGGAGAAGCTCAACATTATCGATTAGAGCAAAGCCAGGGGCCGCCTCTGGAACAGACCATCAATTGCTCATATGCAAGTTCAAGTTGAAGCTGAGGAAAATTAGAATGAGCCCATGAGACTCAAAGCACAACCTAAAGTATATTTACTGACTATCTCAAAAATAGATTTGACACATAAAACACTAATGACAGGAGACCAGGCAAGCTGTGGTATGACATCTAGGACGTCATACATAAAGAAAGCAAAAAGTCGTTAAAAAGACAGGAAAGAAAGAAAAGACTAAAATGGATGTCAAAAGAGACACCGAAATTTGCTCTTGAACATAGAGTAGCTAAAGTGAATGGAAGAAATAATGAAATAAAAGAGCTGAACGGAAAATTTCAAGGGTGGCTTGATGAGACAAAGTAAAGTATTATAATGAAATGTGCAAAGACCTGAGTTAGGAAACCAAAAGGGAAGAACATGCTTGGCATTTCTCAAGCTGAAAGAACTGAAGAAAAAATTCAAGCCTTGAGTTGCAATAATGAAGGAGTCTGGGGCAAAATGGAAACCCTGGTTGCGTAGTGGTTAGTGCTATAGCTGCTAAACAAAAGGTCATCAGTTCAAACCTACCAAATGCTCCTTGGAAACTCTATGAGGCAGTTCTACTCTGTGCTATAGGGTCGCTATGAATGAGAATCAACTTGACGGCAACAGGTTTGGTTTTTTGCTTTGGATGGGTGAAATGTGGAACAATACAGGAAGCATCAAAAAAAAAAAAAAAAAAAGATGGGAGGACTACACAGAACCAATGTACCAAAAAAGAATTGGTCGATGTTCAACCATTTCAGGGGGTAGCATATGATTAAGAATCAATGGTATTGAAGGAAGAAGTCCAAGCTGCACTGAAGACATTGGTGAAAAAAAAAAAGTTCCCAGGAATTGATGGAATGCCAATTGAGATGTTTCAACAAAGACATACTGGAGGTGCTCACTTGTATATGCCAAGAAATTCGGAAGACAGATACCTGGCCAACTGAGAGGAAGAAGTTCATATTTGTGCTCATTGCCAAGAAAGGTGATTGAACAGGATACGGAAATTATCAAATAATATCATTAATATCACATGCAAGTTAAATTTTGCTGAAGATCATTCAAAGATGTTTACAACAGTACATTAACAGATAACTGCCAGAAGTTCAAGCTGAATTCAGAAGAGGACGTGGAACCAAGAATATCACTGCTGATGTCGGATGGGTCCTGGCTGAAAGCAGAGAATACCAGAAATATGTTTACCTGTGTTTTATTGACTATGCAAAGGTATTTGACTGTGTGGATCATAAAAAATTACGAATAACACTGTGAAGAATGAGAATTGTGATCACATGGAACCTGCATGTAAGCCAAGAGGCAGTTGTTCAAACAGAACAGGGGATACTGTACGGTTTAAAATAAAAAAAGGCGTGTATCAGTTCTCATCCTTTTATCATATTTATTCATACTTATTATGAAGAAGAATGTGGCATCAGGATTGGAGAAAGACTCAGTAACAACCTTCAATATGCAGATGACACAACCTTGCTTGCCTCCTTGCTTGCCAGACATGAAGAGGAATTGAAGCACATACTGATGAAGATCAAAAGACTGATGAAGATCAGAGCCTTCAGTATGGATTACGCCTTAACATAAAGAAAACAAAAATCCTCATAACTGGGCCAATTAGCAATATCATAATAAGCAGAGAAAATATTGAAGTTGTCAAGAGTTTCATTTTACTTGAATCCACAATCAATGCCCATGGAAGCAGCAGTCAAAAAATCAAGTGACACCCCTAAAAAAATAAAATACTTGGGTATAAATCTAATCAGGGAGGTAAAAGACCTATAAAAAGAAAACTACAAAACACTACTGCAAGAAACCAAAAGAGATCTACATAAATGGAAAAACATATCATGCTCCTGGATAGGTAGACTCAACATTGTGAAAATGACAATTCTACTCAAAGCAATTTACAAATACAATGCAATCTCGATCCAAATGCCAACAACATTCTTTAAAGAGACGGAAAAATTTATCATAAACTTTATATGGAAAGGGAAGAAGATCCAGATAAGTAAAGCACTCTCAAAGAAGAATAAAGTAGGAGGACTTGCACAACCTGACCTCAGAACCTACTAGACAGCTACAGTAGTCAAAACAGCCTGGTACTGGTACAACGACAGATATATTGACCGATGGAACAGAATTGAGAACCCAGATGTAAATTCATCCACCTGTGATCACCTGATCTTCAACAAGGGCTCAAAGTCCACCAAATGGGGAAAAGACAGTCTTTTTAACAAATGGTGTTGGCAATACTGGATGTCCATCTGCAAAAAATGAAACAGGACCCATACCTCACGCAATATACAAAAACTAACTCAAAATGGATCAAAGACCTAAATATAAAGCCAAAAACCATGAAGTTCATAGAAGAAAAAATAGAATCAACACTAGAGGCCCTAATATATAGCATTAACAGGATACAAATCACAACCAACAACACACATGCTCCAGAGGATAAGCTAGATAACTGGGATCTTCTAAAAATTAAACACTTATGCTCATCAAAAGATTCACCAAAAGAGTAAAAAAAAAAAAAAAAAAGAGAATCTACAGAATGGGAAAAAATTTTTGGCTATTACAAATCAGACGAAGGTCTAATCTCTAAAATCTACAAGAAAATCCAACACCTCTACAACAAAAGGACAAATAATCCAATTAAAAAATGGGAAGAAGATGAACAGACACTTCCCCAAAGAAGACATTCAAGCAGCCAACAGACACATGAAGAAATGCTCACGCTCCCTAGCCATTAGAGAATGCAAATCAAAACCACAATGAGACACCATCTCATCCTGGCATTACTGGCACAAATCAATAAAACAAGAAATAACAAATATTGGAGAGGCTGCAGGGAGATCGGAACTCTAATGCACTGCTGGTGGGAATGCAAAATGATACAACCGTTTTGGAAAACTATATGGTGCTCCCTTAGAAAGCTAGAAATAGAAATATCATATGATCCAGCAATCCCACACCTAGGAATATATCCTAGAGAAATAAGAGCCATCACACAAATAGACATATTCATACTCACATTCATTGTTCACAATAGCAAAAAGATGGAAACAACCTAGATGCCCATCAACACACAATGGGGTATTATGCAATGATAAAGAACAATGATGAATCTGTGAAGCATCTCATAACACAGATGAATCTGGAGGGCATTATGCTGAGTGAAATAAGTCAATCACAAAAAGACAAACATTGTAGGAGACCAGTACTGTAAAAACTCATGAAAAAGTTTACGTACAAAAAGAAACAATATTTGACAGTTACGAGGGAGGGGAGGGGTGGAGATAGAAAAACACTTAGTAGACAACAGATAAGGGGAAACTTTGGTGAAGGATAAGACAGTACACAATACTGGGGAAGCCGGCACAACCTGTACGATGCAAGGTCATAGTAGCGCCATAGACACATCTAAGCTCCCTGAGGGACCAAATTGCTGGGCTGAGGGCTGTTGGACTATAGTCCAAGGTAACATCTAGCTGAATTGGCATAACATAGTTTATAAAGAATATATTCTACGTTCTACTTTGGTGGGTAGCATCTGTGGTATTAAAATCCTGTGAGCAGCCACCTAGGATACGCCACTGGTCTCACCTCTTCGGGATCAAGGAAGAATGAAAAAAACAACTAAAGATGCAGGGAAAGATTAATCCAAAGGAGTAATGGACGACATCTACCATGCCTTCCACCAGACTGAGTCCAGTACAACGAGATGGTGCCCAGCTACCACCAGTGACTGCTCTGACAAGGATCACAATAGACGGTCCCAGACAGAGCTGGAGAAAAATGTAGTACAAAATTCTAGCTCAAAAAGAATGACCGGACTTACTGGCCTGACAAAGACTGGAGAAACACCGAAAGTATGGCCCCTGAACACCCTTTCAGCTCAGTAACGAGGTCACTCCTGAAGTTCACCCTTCAGCCAAAGATCGAACAGACCCATGGAAAAAAACAAGACTAAAGGGGTGCATCAGCTCTAGGGCAGGGACCGGGAAGGCAGGAGGGAACAGGAAAGCTGGTAGTAGGGAACCCAGGGTTGAGAAGGGAGAGTGGTGACATGTTGTGGGGTTGTTAACCAATGTCGTGGAATAATGTGTATTAACTGTTTGGTGAAAAACTAGTTTGTTCTTGTAAACCTTCATCTAAAGCCCAAAAAAAAAAAAAAAAAGAAAACAATATTTCACACTGTGCAAACCTGCTGCAAAAGACCTCTTTAAACTATTGAAATGCAAAGACGTCACTTTACGCACCAAGGTGTGTCTAACTGAAGCTATGATGTTTTCGGTCACCTCATATGTCTGTGAAAGCTGGGGGGGTGAATAAGGAAGATGAATTGAGGCCTTTTAATCATGGTGTTGACGAAGAATATTGACTATACCATGGACTGCTAGAAGAACTAACAAATCTGTGTTGGAAGAAGTACAACCAGAATGCTCCTTAGAAGTGAGAATGGTGAGAGTTTGTCTCACATATTTTGGACATGTTATCAGGAAGGACCAGCCCCTGGAGAAGAAAAAGGACATCATGCTTGGTAAAGATGAGGGTCAGCTAAAAAGAGGAAGACCCTCAATGGGACAGATTGACACAGTGGCTGCAACGATGGGTTCAAGGATAGCAAGAATTGTGGGGATGGCAGGACCAGACACTGTTTAGTTCTGTATACAGGGGTGCTATAAGTTGTAGCCTACTTGCCAGCACCTAACAACAACAAGCAAAAAAAATTCTTGTTTGAAATAAAAATGCAGAACACAACTTTGAAATGTTCTTGGAGAAGTAAGTTCCCCCACCGGTCCAGGCTTCTACGTGTTGTTTGGGTTCAAGGCTTCAGAAGTATGGTGCAGGTCATAACCTAATATTTGCAGGTTTCAGATCAAGAACACAAATGGATGCCTACATACCATTATGTCTAAATATTTAAAAATTGTAAATCAAAAAAACTGGCAAATAATATGCTCTATTTTCATACCTTGATAAATATACTGTTATAATACCTTAGAGAAACAGGTTTGAATTTGTAATTCCTGAATGTCTGGGAATTCTGTGTTGAGATATGATGGCATTGTTGTTGATAATTGCTTTTTAGTGGACTCTGACTCACGGAGATTTTATGTATAATAGAAGGAAATGTTGTCCAGTCCTGTGCTATTTTCATCATCTTTGATATGTTTGAGTACATCGTTGTGGCTATTGTGTCAATTCATCTCATTGAGAATTTCCCTTGTTTTCACCGACTTGCTACTTTATCAAATAATGATGTCCTTTTCTAGTGATTGGTATTCCCTGATGATGTGTCATAAGGAGCTAATATTGGGCCCTGACTTCCATTGTCAGACCGTACCCCATCTCTTCCTACTTATATCATGAGAAGTCTTTCATGAGTGTATGTTGAGACACCAGCTCAGATATGTAAGCTCATTACCCTGGGGGGGGGAAAAAAAAACAAAAAAACTTACATAATCCCTGAAAGCAGGCCTAGGACCATTCTGGCAGCGAATTTCCTCCTCCAGATACCCAGAATATGGTTTGAAGGAAGACTTAACGGCTCCAGCTGGCACATCCCAGCAGCCTCGAAGACTCTTAGTTTCTTAGTCTAGTCCTCTAAAGTTCAGGGCTGATAGGGTTTCTGATGGGATGTTTTCATACATAATAGAAAGAGTAGGATCTGGAGCCACTAGATAAATCTAGGAAGAAAAGGAGTAGTAGATAAACAGGAAGGGGAGAGAAAGAGAGGAATTAGCAAAATGGCATAATTCTGAGATTAGATGAAGTTCCTGAAACTCTGCAAAAGTGAGGTGACCAAGGAATATTTTTTAAATGGTCATACTCACTTTCATTAAAAATTGTTTTCATGGCTGTAATTTAAACCCTTCCTCCTCCAATAAATTTTGAGTAACAGCAGTTATACTGAAGTTGTAAAATGAAAACCAGGTTCCATGAAAGTGATCCATATGAATAAGGTTTGCCGACTGGCCAACACAGAAATAAAACAATTAAATGTATTGGGGACTACAGATAAAAAAAAAAAAAATTTTTTTATAGATACCTGGGGATTAAAGGCTATCTAAATATATGCATATATACATATATATATATATATATATAAACACCACAAACCTAGCAAAACAAGTTTATTCATAACCCATGGTAATAAGCAAAAAAAGCTGACATTTATTGAATATTTACTATGCACCAAACCATATTGTAAATGCTTTAAATTGTTCGGAATCATTTAAACTATTCTGGTTTATTTTAATTTATTTATTCATTCTAGCAAACCTACGAAATAGATATAGTATTATCTTAATTTACAGATGAGGAAACTGAGGCACAGAAAGGTTTATCAATTTATCCAAGATCATACAAATGGAAAGTATCAGAGCATATTGAAATTTAGGAATTCTGATCTTTAACTTCTGCCCTTAATAGCTAACTGTTCTATATTGCCTCTCAGTGGTTGTTATGAATGATGTTTAGTTACAAATTCTTAAGAGGCTGAGCTTTATGTTATAGTCAATTTGTCACAGACCAAGGTCAACATACAAAGAAACTCTGAATGAAGGTGGCAGCAATGCAGATGTACAGACTTGGCTGGACTAAGTGCTTTATTGGATATATAGGTGGTGAGGAGCAGTAGGGGTCAATATAACACCTAGATTTCTGGTTTAAAGACCTGGATGGATTGTGATGCCACTTACTGACGTAGAGAACACAGAATAAGGTAAGTAGTGTATGACTTCAGGAATTGGACATGTTGAGCTTGTGGTACCTGGGGGAAAACTAAGTTGAGATGGCAAGTGAACAGTTACAGACATGTCTAGAGCTCATAAGAAAATTGTATCTTGATTGCAGATATATATTTAGGCATTATGTTATATAGATCAGGGTATTTGAATTCATGGCAGAGGATAAGATTTTCTAGGTGAGAAATAAAATCGAAAAGGAGAGGGCTCTAGGTAGATTCTTGAAGAAATCCAACATTAGATGGTGGACATAAAGGGAGAAATATAAATTATAAAGGAGAATAAGAAAAAAGAATAAAAAAGGAAAGAGAGAAATCAGGAGAGTTAATAATCAAGAAGCCAGTCCCTGGGCGGTACACATGGTTAACATTCTAGGCTGCTAACTGAAAAGTTTGGAGGTTCGAGTCTACCCAGAGGGGCCTCAGCAGAAAGGTTTGGCAATCTACTTTGGAAAAATCATACATTGAAAACCCTATGGAGCACAGCTCTACCACACACGTGGGGTGGCCATGAATTGGAACTGAATTGATGGCAACTAACAACAACAAGTATAAACCTGGTGGAAGAGGAAGCAAACTTTACAATAAACAGATGGAATAATCATGAAAGGCAATGTTCCTTCAGAGGGTCCCATGACTGCCAGCCACATAAATATCAGGGGAATTGATATGGTGCCAGTGGTAGTTCTGTGGACCTTTTATTCTCTGGCTCTATATCACTCAACACTTGAATTATATGTGTCTTGCTATCTCTTTGAAAATTAGTTGGAATCAGGAGTTCCTCAGTGTCTTCTCTAATAGTAGTACATGTCAGGAGAATATCTTTGACAACACACTTATTCCCTAAGTAGAAAGCAGATTGGGGCTCACAGATGGCAAGAAAAGTTTTTTTTTAGCCAAGAGGGTGTCAGGTATGGTTCTTCTTTGGGGACCTAGAGCATACAGGTTATGTTTATTCTCACATACTTCTATGGACTGTGGTCTAAGGAACACTGGAATCCTGCTTTGAAAAGTGTAAAAAGACTAAAGCATGCATGGTATCACTACTATTTAGTTTTGGCTTTGGCCTCAAATTCCAAATTGCTAGCGTCACACTACAGGAGCTAAGTTAGGTCAGCCTAGGGGCATAAAACAAAGTAGGTCATATTCCCTCCTATCCAACCCCATAGCTAAACCAAAGTTCAAATAAAACTAAACTTGTTGCTATTGAGTCGATTCCAAATCATAATGACCCCATAGGACAGAGCAGAACTTCCTCATAGGGTTTCCAAGGAGTGGCAGGTGGATTCAATCTACTGATCTTTTGGTTAGCAGCTGAACTCTTAACCGTGGCACCACCAAACCTTTAAATACGGTTATGAGGGATAACCACACAGTTTCATAAGGCAGCAAAAGAAAGCACAAAGGAAGCCACAAGAGAAATTTTTTGTACACCAGTTTCTGGAAAACAACAACCTAGTGCATTTGCCCTGCACCTTGGTGGTATAGGAAAAAAACTCAGTGCCACGTTGTCAGGTGGGATGAGTGAAGAAATGTGGAGTGGGGAGAAACAATGAGAGAGAATACAGTTTCAATTGTGGGGGTGGTGATGAATGGCTTGTTATCACTGTAGCTCCTAGGGAAAGAAGAAAAGAAAGCTCACTGAAAGTTGACATCTAACCATTTTGAAAACTGTCTAGAAATCTGACTTATTTGTATCATCCTAGACTCTGACCAATTAGTGTAAACACATTTTTGGAAGTTGTTGTAGATTTAATTGTGTCCCTCCAAAAAATGTATTGTAATTCCTAACCACTATGTCTGTGTTTTTTTTTTTTTTTTATAATCCCATTCTGGAATTTTTTTTTATGTTAATGAGTCAGGATAAGTGTAGAGTGTGCCTTGAGTCTATTTCTTTGGAGATATAAAAGAGATTGAACAAGCCAGCCAGAGAAGCAGAGATGGGGGAAGAGAGATGACATGTCACATGAAGATTGCCCAGGAGCAGAAGCTCAGAAGAGACAAGGACCTCCTCCCGGGCCAACAGGGAAAGAAAGACTTCCCATAGAACCTGCACCCTGAATTTGGACTTCTAGCCTCCTAAACTGTGAGAAAATAAATTCTGTTTGTTAAAGCCATTCACCTGTGGTATTTCTGTTATAGCAGCGCTAGATATCTAAGATAGAGGTATAGGCAGTACCTGGGTAACAAACGAGATCCGTTCCTGTGTCTCTAAGTCAAATTTGTAGGTAAGTTGGAACAGGTGCATTCAGTTTTTATCTAGCCTTACTTTAGTGTAAGGACTGTAGTGGTTAAGTGCTATGGCTGCTAACCAAAAGGCCGGCAGTTCAAAACCACCAGGTGTTCCTTGGAAACTCTATGGGGCAGCTCTACTCCATCCTATAGGGTTGCTGTGAGTCGGAATCGGGTTTGGTTTGGTTGGTTTAGTGTAAGGAAAGGCTTGAAGCCTTTTCAATTATTTAAAAGCTGCACATGTAGCAAGCGAAGGTGATTGTGATGAGGGATTTGTCGCAAGTAGGTTTCAAACTGAGGGCAAATTGACATAACATTAAAGGGCCAGAATGAGTTGTATGTAAGTCAGATGTTCATAACCCGGGACTGCCTGTAAATTGGAGAGGAGAAAAGTATGAAGAAATCTCAGTCTCCTAGAAGACACATTTTTACTCTTCCTTCCTTTCTTTCTTTTTTTTAAGTTTTCTGTGCTTAACCCAATGGAGGTAAGAAACAAAGAAGTGTTTGCCTTCCTAGGAAGGTGATAAGCAGAGTGACAGAACCATTCAGTTTGCATCTTTATCTACTTGATCCTTGCTACTACTTCTGTGCATGCTCTGGGGACCAGTGAGATGGACATTTCAGTTCCTTAAGGTCCCCTAAAGCTACTAGAACTGTTAAAGGCAGGATATTAATTAAGCTTACCGTTTAAGGTCATACTCGGAAACCCTGGTGCCATAGTGGTTAAGTTCTACAGCTACTAACCAAAGGATTGACAGTTCAAATCCTCTGGGCGCTGCTTAGAAACTCTATGGGGCAGTTCTACTCTGTCCTATAGGGTCACTATGAGTCGGAATCGACTCAACAGCAGTGGGTTTTTTTTTTTTTTTTTTAAGGTCATATCTTTGATAGGCCAAGAGAAAAATTAACACTAACTCCATAAAATTAACACTAACTCCATAGTCCTGTCATTTGTGTTCCTATTTCAAATTATGCTCAGCTACATTGCCCACTGGAAACCCTGGTGGAGCAGTGGTTAAGTGCTATGGCTGCTAACCAAAAGGTCAGCAGTTTGAATCCACCAGGCACTCCTTGGAAACTCTACGGGGCAGTTCTGTTCTGTCAAATAGAGTTGCTATGAGCTGGAATCGACTCTACGGCAGTGGGTTTGGGTTTTTTTTTGGGGGGGGTTATATTGTCCAATAAAATTTCCCAAATAAAGTTATATTATATGGATATCCCAACTAACCCTATGTGCATACTATAACATGTATTTAATAATGTGTATGCCCTCTAATTATCAAGTTAATGCCCTGTTGCTATAAATAATTTAATTTTCCTTAGAGTAGATTCCCTAAGTGGATCTCTTTGTTTTATTTTTCTGCTACAGATAATCACTAAAAAAAAAAAAAAAACTAATACTAAAGCCCAAACAAAATAAGTCTAAGATATAATCCTACCTACTGTTTCCCCAGAAATTTTAAAGTTATCAAATCTCCCCTCCCTAATCTCTTTTCTTCCATCAAACACAACCAGAGAAGACTCATTCTAGGAGTGTCTTTAGCTGTCTTTTTCTGAATCTGAACGATGATGTCCAGAATTTTCATTATTGATTTATTCCATCCATAACTTTGCAGAATGGATGTGCCCTATTTTTACAGAGTTCTAAAACTTGAAAGAACAAAAATAAATCTCAAGAAACAAATGTTGTTGTCAAAATCCCATGGATCCTGATGGTCTGATCTGCAACTAATAATGGAGATGACACAGGATGGGGCAGTGTTTTGTTCTGTTGTACATGGGTTTACCTTGAGTTGGGCTGGCTGAACAGCAGCTAACAACAGCAGCAACAGTAACAACAGAGCTTTATGAAGGATTTCTTGAGTTGCTCCTTTTGAGCAGAAGCTTCCTGGGACGCCTTAATGGCCTAGAGGGCTTGTTAAAAATAAAGATTTCTAAGCACCTCCCAAGACCTACTGAATGGTCATTTCTGTTACATGGGCTTCAAAATCTCCAGTTTCCAGATATTCCAATGCTTCTTCCGAATTGTATAATTTAAGAACTACTGCTTGAATAAATGTAGTTACTTTATATACACGTGTGTGTGTATACATGTGTGCTTGTAAAATGGTATTTGGTTCCATAAATTATATTCTACAGCAGTATATCACTCCAAACTGCAAAGTCAGAAAAATAGTTCTTTTACGTGTTAACAAAACACATACACACACACATACATACATGTACGCGTGCACAAAGGTTCTGCAGTTGAATTTGCAGCCAACTGGTCAGAAGTGAAGGTAGCCCTGGGGATCCCTGAAGCTGTGGCTGGTGTCTGAAGTAAGAACAATCTTGTGGAGGGCTGGTGCCCTCAGAGTATATAATTTGGCAGACTCATTGCACTAGCTATCCAAGTTAGTAAATGTCACGCTCACAGGTAAAAAAAATAGAGTGTCACAGAATAACCTGCTGTTTTTCTTATAATGTAAATTAATCATTGATTCTTAGAATGGTGAAGGACCTTAAGTATTCTCTCTTTAAAATATTTCATTTACACTTAAAGAAATTGAAGCTCAAGTAAAAGAAAAATTATCATGTTTTACAAAAATAAAAATCAGTAATTATATTTTAATATGTTTGACTTAGGATATCATATTTTAACAATTAATTTAAAACGGAAATAAATAGAGGAGTAGGGAGAAATAAAATATATCTCATCTGAAACAATGTAAAGGAATTTCCTTGAGACAATTGATGAAAGTCTTCCAAAATATGTGTAATGAAGATAATTGCATTTAAATTTTATGTTTAAAAGTAAAATAAAAAAGATAGTATCTGCAAGTAGAGAAAAAAGTTTTGGTTTCTCACTGTGTTTCTTGTACTGTTATTTTGTTCTGGAAGTTGTTACATGGTAAGTTTGCAATGACATACTCACCACGTACTTAGTAAAAATAATTTCATTTGAAATATTTTTCATTTTGTCAGGTATTGATGATATCAGTAGAATTACTTTCAGTAGGCTGAATTTTTTTTTAGGTAAAAAGCAAAATAGTGATAACCCATCTGGAGTTTCCCATAGATTAGGAAATGTATGTAATAAGAGAAAATATTCACAACCGTATATTAGCTCTCAGTTATTTCTGCTCTGTGAATTCTTTAGCAAGGGGCTTGTTACTACTACGAGGGGAGTGCATGTCTCATTGTTGTTGAATGTGTAGTGCGTAAATGGAGACTAGGTTTTGTGCGCACAGTGGCTAGATTTGACTGATAGGTTTGCAACGTGAGAACTCCCATCTGAAAACTCAGTGCGCATGGAGAGAGAGAATGTTTTATTTTGCAATATAACATTGAAATATGTCAAGCACATGAGCTGAGACTAGCTGGACTGATATGTGTTCTGAAAATAAAAGAAACATAAATTGCTAAGGTTCAGGAACATGCCCATTCTATGAATAGAGATTGACTTTGCTGCCAAGGGAAGCAAGTTGCTTGGGTTTTAGGTGACACATTCCCACTCTTTACCATGAAGAAGGTTTGGAAAGCAAACTACTTGGAACATTTTCCCAAAGGTTTCTAATGAATATCAAACCCATCAAGCATCACATTTATTTTAGACACAGACTCTATGCCTCAGGAAACTCTTCTCAGTTCTAAAGTCATCGGAAGCATCTGTCATCTTCCTTCACCTTTTACTGTAAGACTATCCATGCCTTTAAGGCAGGTCACCTTTCTTTGGCATCCTGCTTCATTATAGATTTCAGTGCTGAAGTTCTTCTTCCATATGAGCTGCATTTGGAATTTGAGGCCTTTTTGCTTGCCCTCATTTACCCCACCCAATATTTTTCATTACACGGTCAAACTGTCCATCTCATTCATATATTTATTCAAGAAAATACTTATATACTATGTAGGAAACCCTAGTGGTGTAGTGGTTAAGTACTATGGCTGCTAATCAAAAGGCCTGCAGTTTGAACCCACCAAACTTTCCTTGGAAACTCTATGGGATAGTTGTACTGTGTCTTACAGGGTTGCTATGAGTTAGAATTGACTCAGCGGCAATGGGTTTGGTTTTTTTTGCATAGTTTGTATGAATCCCTGGTGGCGCAGTGGTTAAGAGTGTGCCTACTAACCAAAAGATCACCAATTCAAATCTACCAGACCCTCCTTGGAAACCCTATGGGACTGGGACTGTTCTACTCTGATCTATAGGGTTGCTATGAGTCAAAATCGACTCGATGGAACGGGCTTATAGTATATATAAATATTATATAAATGTTGTTGTTGATTGCCATTGAGTCAATTTGCGACTCATAGCAGCCCTGTGTGACAGGGTAGAACTTCCCTGTGGCATTTTCTAGGCTGTAATTTTTACAGAAGCAGATTGCCAGGTCTTTCTCCTGTGGAGTTGCTGCATGGGTTCAAACTGTCAATCTTCCCGTTAGCAGCTGAACTATTAACCCTTTTGTCACCAGGTCTCCTTAAATGTTATAAATTCATATTTCATTCAACCATTATTTATTGAACTCCCACCATGAGGCAGAAAATGTGTTAGGGGTTAAGGAGTGAGAAAAGTAGACATGCCATTGCTGTCAATGAATTTGGTTGGTAGAGAACAATGCCAAGAAGAAGAGGTTAGGGGTTTCTGCATAAAAAGAACAGAATCAAAGTCTACTAATTGTTTTTTAGCAGAACTGGTGGGGGTTTCTCTATGACATATTTAGAGACCCTGCTTCCCATTATCCCTGAGAAATTGAGTCTAACTCCTCTGTGAGGAAAGTAATAATTAGTCTCTATACAAAAATGAAAAAATGGCTTTCCAAAATTTTTTTCAGAGGCTTCCTACCTGGCTTGTGAGAAAATGAGTTCCTTGCATTCAGTATGCAAGGTCGAACCTGGCCAATATTTTTTTGTTTTATTATTCTAGAAACATTTCCTAAAGCCTCTCAAGGTTAATCAAGTACACAAAAGCGTCTGTGGGGGTTGTGGAATCTAATTATTATTCCTTGTGGTTACAAGATCAGCTTCCTCAGCCCGACTTTTAGAACTGCTTCTGAAACAATGAACCAGTTCCACAGCCGTGTACATGGAGATAGAGTTATTCTGCTCTTATCGACTTCTGAAGGGCAAGATGAAGAGGGCAGCCTCTGTGGTGTCCATGACTCATCAGAACTGAGTTCTGCTTTGTTTGAACTTAATTCCTGTCAATTATGCAATAAAACAATGGTTTAGTAAGCACATCATATATAACAGGAAGCCCAGGTGGAACAGGAATAATTTTATTTTGAAGAGGTGAGAGGTGCTTTGCTTTGAGAGCCGGAATAGAAATTCACCTTGATTCAGATCACTTTTCCTTACAGAAGAATAATAGAAAGTCACTTTTTAGGTTTATATGTATAGACAAGTGGGTACAGGAGATCATTTTATAAGGTAACCTTTTGTTTTCTGACTGCTTAGCAAATGTAGAGCAAGGAGCATCTTATAATAAAAATTCTGAAGAAGGAGAGAAACTGGGCTAGTGACTTTGTCTTAATAATAGGGTCGAAGATAATATTGGCAATAGTCAATTACTTAACAGGGCGAGGCTGCTGCTTTACGCTCCATAAAATGGTTGGTGCTTGTTCTTTGGGAGAACAACTACCAAGATTGGGAGACACAACTAAAATAATATAATGTTAGTGTCTCTGTTGGGAGTTGGGCAGGGACCTGGACCAAAAAGGCCACCTTGCTATAGTGTTTAAAAAAAAAAAGGCAAAGAATAACGTAAGAATATGTTCAGCAGTAACCATGGGACCTGGAGTTATGTTCTAAAGATGAACGTATTGACTTTCTGTGGTTAATATTTCTGTGGTTAACACGTGGCAGACACTATTGGTTCATTACCGGAAAACCAAAAAACCAAACCAGTCGCTGTTGACTAAGTCTCGTAGTAACCCCCTGCGTGTCAGAGTAAAACTGTTCCAAAGGGTTTTCAGTGTCTGTTTTTTCAGAAGTAGATCACAAGGCTTTCTTCCGAGGAGCCCCTAGGTGGACTCAAACTGTCAACCTTCTGGTCAACAGCAAGCATGTTAACCTCTTGCACCACCCAGGGACTCCAGTTACCCAAAAGCCACCCCTGACTCTTTTATCCCTTGTGGCCATCCCACTTTATAGACTGTAAAGTTAGAGCTTGTTCATTGCAGCATGACCATGTAATCCAGTTCTGGACAATGATACGTGAGGAAAAATCGAATAGGGAGAGCTTATGAGAAAGATACTTGCAGGTATAAAGGTCAGATACAATAAGAAGCTTCCCCTTGCCACTGCTGCACTACCCAGCCTTATACTTGTTCATGATGGTGTTTGGAGCTTAGATAACCGTTTTATTCCTGGAGAAATGGAGATGGTGACATGAATATGAATAACAAATTCAATACCATAAGAATAATTCAGGATGGAAGGAAGGAGCCTACCTTTACTAAACCCACTGATTTAGTTGCTTGCCTCCAGATTTCATGTTAACTGAATGAGAAGTGCCCATATGGTTTAAAATAACTATTTGGAAATCAATAAATCAAAACCAAATCTGTTGATGTCCAGGCTGTTCCAACTCATGGCAAACCAAAGAGTTACAGAGTAGAACTGGTCCATAAGTTTTCTTGGCTGTAATTTTAATGGAAGCAGATCAATCAGTCTTTCTTTTGTGGTCCTACTGGGTAGGTTCAAAACACTAACCTTTAGGATAGCTGTCAAGTGCAAACCATTTGTGCCAAATAACCCTTACTTAGATATTAATATGTATAATCAAAAGCATTTTTAGTTGATAATTATAGTATGTGGGTCCTCAAAGAATTGGTTGAAAGACAAAATATATGAGAATATAAAGTTATTCCAAGTTTGGGAAATGGATTATGCCAGTTTCATATAACTTCTCAAAGTACTTTCACCCAAATAATTTTATTAGGTTAACATATTAACCTTCAGGGTTAGCATTCTGATCACAGCTTTATAAGTGAGAAAACTTTCTTAAAAATAAGGAGGATCTGTCTGAAGGAAGAAAGCCTAAAAATGGCAGAGCTGAGGCCTGAACTAATGTCTTTGATTCCTGGTCTAAGACTCTTTATTGGATCATGCTGCCAGTTTAAAAAAAAAAAAAAAAAGGTTCTCGTTTGTCAAAGAAATTGGATGACAAATGATGCTGATTTTCTCTTTGGTTTCAAACTAGGGCCCAGCAATATACTAAAGAAAGCATTTCACCTAGACTCTGTCCATGTTCTTCTTAGAAGGGAATTTATGCAATCACCCCAGAGAAGTACCTTGGTACAACAACCATCCAGATCCTGGCTGCAGCAAATGTGTTTGCTGTGGTTAGAAATCAAAAACTAAACTGCTTCTAAAAGGAGTTAGAGAATGTTGTAACAGAACCATTATAGCTCTAGTTTTCCTGTTTCTTTCAATTCAGACCCTGCCACAGAGTCAGGCTCTCTTTGACGATTCATAGTTTGCAATGAGAACAAACAGAACATCTACTTTTATAGTTACTCTGCTGAAATCTAGCAAAATGAATAGTTTGTACCACAATTCAATAAAGTGAATCCTTAAATGGGCTACTTAACTTTTATTGAAGCCTGTTCATCTTTATACAAAAGAAACAATCAAGTATAGAGTTTCTTCAAGTACCCTTTAAAATAACTAAATTTCAATTGCTTTCCTCTTAAACTGGTGATCTGGCTTATTTTAGGTTTGTCCAAAATTGTATTGCAGAAAAGAATACTAAATACTTTCCAAATGAATTAGATACCCCCTAAAACCAAACCCACTGCCACTGAGTTGATTCGGACTCATAGTGACCCCATAGGGTTTCCAAGGCTGTAAACCTCTACAGAAACAGACTGCCACATTTTTCTCCCAAGGAGCAGCTGGTGATTTCAAACTGAGGACCTTTCAGTTAGCAGTCAATCATTTCAACCACTGGGCAACCAGGGCTCATTAAATGAATGAGATAGCTCTATGCAAAACAAATCCACAAAATAAATCCTCCATGGTTTCCCTCACAAATGCATCAGGAGTTGAGGACACAACCCTAAACTTCCAAAATTCTGAAAAGAATAGAACCTGCAGTGATTCACACTTGGCAATTTTTTAATGCTTGAGATATTTATGATTTCAGACTATGTTCTGATAAAATATATTATTATATCCTATTGATTGTCCTTTGAGTCTTCTTTTGAGGGGCAGCTATTTAGCAGGTTCAAAAATATTTGATAGAACTGACTTCTGCAACATAGTTTACCAACTGCAAGTCAGGAAGCTCATAATATAGTAGACAATGGAAGACATTATCTTTAGAGGTGGAGGTTATAATACTGGCAAATTCATGTCTCCATCAGAAAGCAGCTTCTTTTCCTCCTCCTCCTTCTTCTTCCTATCCTTCTACTACTACTTCTTTTTTTATGAGTATACATTGAAGAGGGATGAAGTTATTTTTTTCCTAGTAGCTATCAGTAGCATTCTTTAGTTACATGATACGGTACAACTTAATCAGTAGAGTTCACACATAATAGTCTGAACCATGGCTAAGTGCAATTTTCATTCTCATTTATTTCCAAACAACTGCTATAACAGAATGAAGAGAAAATGCTTGAACATAGGAATGAGCACAAAGTGATGAAATAAGAGAGAAAAGGAAGAGATTTAGACAGAAACACAAAGTAAAAAAAAAAAAAGAAGCAAAAGCAAAGAGCAAAAAAATTAAATAAAATTCTTATAGAATTATGTGCTAATTTGTCATATTAAAAAATACTTACAATTAATTTATCTTTAGTTACAATTTGTCATTGCTTTCCTGTCTCATATCCCTGTTATTTAAATGTATCTTTTAGGTTCCTTTTTTGCTATCCTTCAGAAAAAGTCATTGTTTTCCTTTTAAATCATTTAATTGTTTGATGTATTGAAGCGTTCATTATTTTATTTATTCATCCAAATATTGATTAAATATTTATTGGGCTATCTTAATGAGCCAGGAAATAACTTAGGCATTGCTTCTGGGTGTCTTTGAGCAGTGTCTAACTCATAGTGACCCCATGTGACAGGGTAGAACTGCCTTATAGGATTTTCTTGGCTGTAATCTTCACAGGAGCAGATCACCAGGTCTTTCTCTGGCCAAGCAGCTGGGTGGGTTTGAACAATCAGTCTTTCACTTAGTAGCTGAGCATTTAACGACTGTCCTACCACCGCTCCTTAGGCATTAGAAATACAGAAATGCAGGTAGCATAAGTAGTTTTCCTGATAGCCTGATAAGGGACACAGACATTCATGTAAAAAATAAGAAGCACTTTTAAGGGTGTTTTGGCACAAATGTACACAAGACCCAAAAGGAGAAGGTAAATCCAGAATCTGGCTACTTCTCACCACCTCCACTCCTACCTCCTTGGTGAGATTCACATCATCTCTTGCCCACATTATTGCAGGATTCTTTTCACTAGTCTCCGTGTTTACCTCTTGCCCAACCACAACCCCTTTCCTGAAAAGGCAGAATAATCCTCTAACACATAAGCCAGGTCTTAGTCCTGTGCTCCCTGATGGCCCCTGCCCTGCTTTTACTCAGAATAAAAGCCATGTTCTTCTTGACAGCAATTACAGTAATCAACTGGACATCCTTACCCTTAACTGGTGCAATTTTTCCATCTCCATTAACACTCCCCATCTTTCCTCCCTCCCACCCCTGGTAAATACTAATAAACTTTGGTCACTATACATTTTCGTTTTCTTGTATTTTTATACAAGTAAGGTCGTGTAATATTTGTCTTTCTGTAATTTACTTATTTTATTCAGAATAATGTCTTCAAGCTGCATCCATGTTGCAGCATGTATCAAGACTTCATTTCTCTTTTATGCTGAGTAGTATTCCATTGTATGTACATACCACATTTTGTTCATCCATTAATTTGTTCATGGGCAGCTATGCTCCTTTAAAAACTATATGGGATCAAATTGACAACAGCAAGTCGAAAGATTAAATAGGAAACTTAGGGGGCAGTGAGTTTATGTTAATGGGGGAGGAATAACTCAGAAAAGGAAGGACAGAATGGTCACACAACTTAAAGAGTGCTATCAATGACACTGGTTTGTACATATAGAAATTGTTGAATTGGTGTATGTTTTGGTGTGTATATTCTCAATAACAAATAAATTTTTTAAAAATCCATGTTCTTAACTCTCTTTCTCTTTTCAAGTTTTTTTTCCCTATACCTCAATTTCTCAATGAGACTATACTGAGCAGCCAATTTAACACGACCAACTGCCCCTTTCCTACACATATTCCCTATTTTCCTGATACTTCTCTACTTTCTTTTTCTTATTTTCCCATGATAATTTTCACTGTTTAACAGAGGATATAGTTTACTAATTTATTTTGAATAATAACAATGTCTTATTATTTGTATTTATTCTCCAGAATGGAAGCTGCCAAGGGCAGGGATCTCTATTTTGTTCACGGAGTATCCCAAACATAGAAAACATGGCAGTTGGTAAAACGTTGAATGGAAGGATGAAAAGTGAGAGGTTTACTCTATTAGAAGGTAGGACAAAAAGAGGGAGATTAAGAAAGGCTATTGTTGTTCATTAAGTTGGCCCCTGACTCATGGCAACCCCATGCACAATGGCATCTGATTATTGTGATCCATAGGGTTTTCATTGGCTGATTTTTGGAAGTAGATCCTCAGGCCTTTCTCCCTAGTCTGTCTTAGTCTGGGAGATCCACTGAAATCTTTTCAGCCTCATAGGTAGTGTGCAGACTTCCACCAACAAATGAGCGGTGGTTGCACTTGAGAGCATTGGCCGGGAATTACACCGAGGTCTCCTGCATGGAAGGTGAAAATTCTACCACTGAACTACCATTGCTGTAAAAGAAAGTCTACTCAAAATTGATGACCCACTAATTTAGACTGGCCACTGATAATACCAGTAGCTGTTTGATAGTCATTTGCAAGGGAAGAGCCTCCCCAGCAAAGAAATTTGTTTGAGCTAAGGAATAGTAGAGGTATGGCATATGCATGTGGAGATATGTGATTTTGCCCACTGTCCTAAGCCAAGGGTCAGAAAACTACAGCCTGTGAGCCAAATCCAGCCCACCCCCCCCCCATTTTTATAAATAAAGTTTTATGGAACACAACTCTGTCCATTTGTTTAGGTATTGTTTATGGCTGTTTTCTTGCTACAGCAGCAGAAATGAGTAGTTGCAACAGAGACCTAATGGCCTACAAAGTCCTTGATTCCCTGGACCTTTAAAGTTTGCTGCCCCTGTCATAGGTGATAAGGAATAAGTGAAAGCTTTAAGCTGAAATGCCTGCCCCATGATAAGATTCATAATGTAGAAACATTAGTCAGTGAACTTTTCCTCGTCAGTCTAATCCTTAGGATATTTTATTAGATTTGTTCTCATGTATGTAATTAGGTGTCTATGTTGCTGTTTGCTTTTTACCAAGTCTAAAAGAGGAATTTTATCCTACACAATATATTTTACTTCTGTTTTATTTTCACCCCTATTTCCTGATCTTTCTAGATCTTCCTTCTAAATACAGCAGTTGCTATTAATGACTAAATAGGTGATGCTATGGATTACATTTTAAAATTCATCAAGGGTTTAGGTTTGATCTGAGATGTTTCTAATTAAAACACACCTACACCATATGGCTTCCGACATACCATATTTTTAGACAAATAATGTGTGCCTTTTTTTTCTGCGTTTGTTTGGCGGACACTCCCTGCCCCTGTGAGGCACCCTCACAAGAACCATCATGCTAACCCTCTTCCACATGTTACAGTAAAAAAAAAAATTAGTAGAGCACACTTACAAAAATACCTTGTGGGGGGAGGGAACAGCCAGCAAACATATTTGCATAAATACGGTAGTTTAGTTAGTATCTGTGTCATTATTTGGGTTTGGTTGGCTTTCCAATCTACTTTATATCTACATTTTGGAAGAACTGGATAAAAACAGTGTATTTGGAGGGTAAGCTAATTGCTGAGGTGGGCCAAGCACAGCTCATTAATAATGCAAAATGTCTGCCGGAGAGTGAGCTGGAATCGTCACTCTAATTTCAGTTATAAAATTTAAACTGGCCAGAGACAACACAACACTAATGATAGCCAGTTGCCTAATTATCTCTGGTTGCACAGCCTTTGCAATTATTAAAGCAAAACGAGTCATAAGTTGAGAACCTGGGGCAGCAGACAGCTTCCTGTTAAAAACCTTTTTAAAAGAATAGATAGGATTTAATGATGGAGTTTAGCATGGGTAGGTTTTATCTGCACATGAGGGTTATCTGGAGAATTTATATTAAACAGATGAAAACCTGTATCTTTATCTAAAACAATGAGCAAATGTATAAACAATGTAAGAATATTTCTCAGTAAGTACTTAGATATTGTTAGAGAGGCTCTTATGTTTTGCTTTTTGGAAAAAAGGGGGATTTTACTTTGTTTTATTATTTTTGTTTGTGCAAACTGTTGACTTTGGGTTTATTTATTTTACTTTGGGTAATGAAAAAAAATTTCGGAATCTCTTCTAATCACCACTTTATTCAATTTCCTCCTCACTTATCAACTGGTTCCAAATACCAGGTTGTTACGTTAAAATCAGCTTTATGTGAAAATGGAAGGTGGTCACATCAGATCACAAAATGGAGAATGACCATTATCATTACATAACTGCCAAATTACATCATTACATCATTGCCAACACAGCATTACTCTTGCCTCACACCTCGGTGTTCATTACTGCCAGACCTATGTCAGTAACTCACAAAACGGTAGGATAGTAGAATTTTTACTATCATGTAAATGTGAAATTTCAGATAACAAGATAGTCGACAAGTGAGGGGTGGGTGTAGTTTTAATTTATAGGACAACTAAAACCATCCTAGATATGACTTTGTTGCTTATTTTAAACTTTATAATCAGACCTTTAGTTCACTTAATACCCTCAGGGCTCTGCTTTGAACAGGTATGTGGGACTAGAGTGGAAGGTGCTTCTGCTTTTAGGGGCATCCTGTTGTGTTTTGAAAATCTGAAGCTCTCTAGAAGAAAAAGGAGGGAAAGAGACTGAAAGGAAGAACCAACACTATGGATTGGGTAGAGTCTTCTAAACAAATAGTTCTTGGAAGAGGTGACACAATAATATGGCATATTAGGGATACACCCCAGGAATTGCTCATAACTCTCCCAGCCACAAAGCCAGGTGGGCCAGGCAGCTGGAAGTTACCAGCACAAGTGATATGTGTCCAAGGGCCTCTTTTCAGCAGAGCAAAAAAACAACAACAAAAAACCAAACCCATTGCCATAAAATCAATTCTGACTTATAGCGACCCTATAGGATGGAGTAGAACTGCTCCATAGGGTTTCCAAGGACTGCCTGGTGGATTCGAACTGCTGACCTTTTGGTTAGCAGCTGAACTCATAACCACTACGCCACCAGGGTTTCCTTTCAGCAGAGAGTGGCCGTAAATTTCAGGCAGATGTGGTATAATCAATAGCAGTTAAATAGCCTGTAGACATTTAACTGTTCTGTGTGAATAAATGGAGAAACGTATAGGTCTTTAACTGAGTTGCTAACTCTTGGGTATAGAGTGAGGTGTATTTGTATACTCATTTTTGAAGCCCCTTTAAACTGAGTACCCTTGAAAATTTACACAGTGATGGCATAAATGTTGCCACTGGTGGGAGCAAGGATATCATTCCACCTGATGGCTCATTCATAGGCTCTGGCTATTATCCTTAATTTATAGGGGGGGGGGAAACTTAGGTGGTTTACTGTATTCTGTAACCATCTTAACATCCCCATATATCTGATGACCAATAAAGGAACTCTAGCAAGGCAGTGAACTCTCAAGGAATCAGCAGGTTCTTCTTGGTTGCCTACAGAACAAGACATTCTTGACATTAGTTGGGCTTCCAGCAGTTTTGCAATTGAATACAAGATGTTACCTTGCTTCTTCATGTTAGAGCAGGTTTCCTTTTAAGAGAAACAAGTATATTACTCACCATTTCTTGTTAGGCTTACCCCATAGAGAACAATCTACTTCATTATTATTAAAGAAATAATGGAAAACACTTGTTTTGACATCCATTTTCAACCATCAGTGGAGGGGCTGAACCGTGGCAGAATTTCAAGTAACTTCAGTACTCCTTTTGGAATTATTCTAACAACACTTCTGCTGCTTTAGAGATTCAGCTCTCAAGATGAAACTTTAAAATGTATAAACACAGTTCTCACTTGAAGACAAGGATCTGAATTAACTATCAAAAAATATAAATAGTTTTTATTTTGGTTACACCATGCCTGCTAAGATGGTGACGGGGTTGTGTTTGTTGAGAAAGAAAATGAAGAAAAGAAAGGCTACTTTTCTTATGTGTTTTTTGGATTTCTAGAAATTTTTTACATGATGTTTTTGAACTTTTTAACCTTATACTGGTGGCAGACTTTGAACTGGGGAAGTTACAAGCTCTGAATGTTTACACGTTTCTAAATCTGTTAGTTGCTGCTTTTGCAGCCTAAGAATAATTACTAAATCTCTATGGGCCTTGGTTTCCACATCACTGCGTTTGGAACGAAGCACCTAAATTGTAGGACTGTTGTGAAGAATAATTTGAAATAAATATGAAAAGATCTGCTCAAGGTAACTACTCAAAATACTCCTGTTATAATAGCTATTATTTTATTAGGGAGGCCTAGTGGCGCAGTGGTTAAAGCACTCGCCGCTAACCAAAATGTTGGAGGTTCAAAACCACCAGACTCTGGGAGAAAGATGCGGCAGTCTGTATCCGTAAAGATTTACAACCTTGGAAACTCTATGGGGCAGCTCTACTCTGTCCTGTAGGGTCGCTATGAGTCTGAATCAACTTGATGGCAGTAGGTTCGGTTTTGGTTTATTATTTTGTTATAAAATGGAAAAAATACACAACAATTTACTGAATAGTTTATTAGTCAACATTTACTTCCATTTCCTCAGCATTGTTGGAAAACAAAAATCTTACTTGGTCTTTTCTGCCATCATTAACTCAGTAAAAATTTCTTATGTGCTTAGGCCTAGGAAGCACACACAAATAAAAATCTAGTATCCTTTTTCTTTCATGATGCATTTCTAATGCATACAATATTTTATCTCTGGTAAAGCAGAATATATGTAATTATGCCCTTTACCATCAACTTTTAACAGCATGTATTTTTTAAAAAACCTTTGCTTCTTTCCCACTTCCTAGGCTTCAATATGGTGGCTTTCAAAGTTCCTTCCTTCCTTGCTCTTTAGCAATAGAAAGTCCCCTTTTCAAAAAAAAATATTATATGGAACTTCAACATATAAGACTGATATAAACTGGGCTTTTATTTAAGCAGAGTAATGGATCAGAGGCTTTCTTATTCACTCTCCCTTCCTTCTTGCCTTTCTGCCAATCCCCAGCAATCCCTGAGTAGCTCTGGAAATACTAGGCACCAAAAAGATAGCTTGAAAACTACCATTTTTGTCAACCCATTGAGTGCCCTTCTGCAATGTTGTGCCAACATAGTAACAAAAAAGCTGCACCTGACATAGTAACACGATGCTGAGAAAATAAAAACCCTAAATACGTATTTTTATTAGTGTTTTCAAAATGTCAACATTATCTATTCATATTCATCCATGACTTCAGGTATCTTTTTGCTCCGTTATTTGTCTGTTCTCTTTGATCCAAATAGTTATTCTAACTTCCGAATGCATATTTTGAACTTCCTTTGTTAATCTGCACTATATTTCTATAAAGCTACTTTTCTAGTTTCTCAAGGTCAGTTTGAATGGCAGCTCTACTTTTTCTATAACCCTGCTGTCCTTACACACCTTCTGCCTGTTTGTAACCATAAGGTTGATTTTGCTGTGATGCCAGCTGAGCACTAAAACTAATGAAATCACCAAGTTGATCACTTCTGTGAGCATATTATAACTGTGTACGTGTATGTGTTTCCTGTGCACTCTGCATTTAATTGTAAAGGTCATGCACACATAATTTGAGACTCTCCTTCCTATCAGGATAGGAATGCGACTCTCACATGAAAGAAAAGATGTTTCTTCCCTTCTCCTGCCCATTCCCCTTAAAATTATGTAGAAAAGCGGGGTCTGCTCTCCACCAAGAAATAGGGAAAGCATTAAGATTCACACAGTGTTTAAGTGAAAACAAACACACATTGCCATTAATTTGCTCTACCATTTTGATCCCTAAGACTTCCTCCTTGGGAACCTTTAATTACAAATTATGCATTTTGGAAAGTCATAGGCGTTGCTGGTACTTTCCAGTAGTGGCATATACAAAGTTGCTTCAAATGAGCAAAATTTAGGTTTCTGTCTCTATACCTCATTAGCATGAGCAAGTTCCAGTCTCATAGCAACCCAGATCTGATGATGAACACCTGCCAGCGCAGATGGTTTGGGGAGAAAATTTCTAGTTAAGTAGACTGAAGTTCTGTTGTTGAGCTATCCAAGCCATTATTTAACGGAGATGCTGCTAGAACTCTGAAAAGCTATTATTGTGGAATCTTAACAAAGAAGCATTTCCAAAGTTGTCATGTTCGACTGCCATCCCTTCTAATGTCTAATGCCCCTATTTTTTAAATCTGTGCAATCATTTATGGTTATTGTGTCTCTATATGTGTTACAACTGTATTGAATGACAATTGGCATGGACACACCAGTGCAGCAAAATCAATAGTGTTTGCACAATTATGAAACAAATGCTGGTATTTTCATATTTGCTCTTAAATAAATCCAATTCTTGTTTCTTTCCTTAATGAATTGGCTGATACCGAAAAACTGTCTTCTTAATAAGACCTTCAGTAAATGTTGAGTCAACAATTCCTGCCCACAGTACTTTCTACCTCATCTGAACCCCTCGAGCTTTAATGGTTATGCTACTCCGTTAGCAGAGGGAGGCACGCAACAGAAGGAGATGGCTGGACGGGAAGTCGAAAGTTCTGGGATATCAGTTGTCCTGGTTCTATTGCTATCTCTTTTTGTGATCTGCTTAATCCATTGAATCTGAGTTTTTCCTCTCTGTAAAATAATTTTGTATTAAAGGGC
Organism: Loxodonta africana; assembly: GCF_030014295.1. NCBI lineage: Eukaryota > Metazoa > Chordata > Mammalia > Proboscidea > Elephantidae > Loxodonta > Loxodonta africana. The sequence goes on along the minus strand of NC_087345.1, from coordinate 77,227,555 downwards.
TACAGGCAGTCTCTGGATCGCTAATGAGTTCCCCATTCCTAAATCTTTAAGTCTAATTTGTACATAAGTAGGAACAGTTTGGCAAGGTGCCTACCTAAGTCAGTCAGTCAGATTTTATTTTAGTATATAGAGTACCTTTCTATGCAAAAAACACATTAAAGAAACACGTCCAGTTACACTAAAACATCTTTAACATAATAATACAGTAGTAACAATAATAACGTTTTCATGCGCTTCACAAAGTAGTGCCCGTTTGTTAGAATGAATCATTGTGTGTCCTTCGAATTTTTAATATAATAGGCTTTACAAGGTCTGGTTTGTAACTGCAGGTTGTACAAAAGTCGGACATTCATAACTCAGAGTTTTTTTTTTTAGAGTGAAAATATAACCTGCTTCATTATTTGTCTTTATACGTGCATAGCTTCCTTACATAAAAGTGAACTGCTCAGGACAAGGGCTGTGTTGTGTATCTCTAGCTAGTGACAGTGCTTTGTACAGAACCGATGCTCAAGAAATAGTAGTTCTCTTTTCCTTTTCCCTTCAGTCCGTGGAAATTACAAAGATTATGGACTTCAGTATGGGATTTACTACTTACTAGTTCTGTGATCCTGGGCAAATAACCTAACCGCATTGAGGCTCTATTTCCTCATTTGTATTTACCTCATGAGGTTGGTAAAAGTGCTCAGCTATGGACTTGTACATACAGACACATGTGTATAGCATGTACTCAGTAAACATGATTTTCTGTGCCATGCTGTCTTCACTTGCAAGCATGAATTTTTGCATAGAATTGATATTGAAATTAAGTAATTAAGAAAATCAGAAAGTTTGAGGTCTAATCTGGTTTTCATACTTCCCAGCTGTGTGACTTTGTAAAAGTAATTTAATCTTTCTATTTCTCAGTTCCTCACCTTTATTTTGGACAATGATAGCATTTACTTCATAGGAATTTTATGAAGATTAAATGAATATAATAAATGTACTTAAATAGTACTGCATACATAGCAAGTACTACTTAAGTTTAGATCTTAGTTTTAACTTTATAAACACCCATTATTTGGGGTTGCATAGAAAAGATTATTATAATGTTGTTTTTCAACTTCTATCTTATATGCTTGATATTAGTTATGTTCAAGATGAGCATAATAATTCTCCTTGATTTTGGTGAATTGTATAAAATATACATTCTATAAAATAACAGATTAATATGTGCTGCTTTACAAGTCTATAATTTATATTTCTTAATTAAATGCAAATCAATATTTTAAAAGAATGCAAATTGATTTCTCATTTACTTTCTACACAGTGTGCTAAATTGTATCTTTTTAATCCATGTGTATTTAACTCTTAGCAAAATCTAGTCTAATCTTTTTCACGTCAACAAGTTATGTCAGGTTTGTACATTCCAAAGATATAGAAAAATTTATAAAGACATCCTTTGTGTGCTTTTTCATCTGTTTGTCTCTCAACTTTTTACACACTGCCTGATTGTAGGGTGGGAAGTGGTTATTCAACATCACAGTCTTTTAGCTGAATGATTATACCTTTTAAAATTATGGAAGATTTTCCTGTATTTGGTATGTGTCTTTTTTGTTTTTTTTTTTTTAGGTGACAAATAAAACAAGAAAACAATACTCAGTCTCCTAAATATTTTCTTAGTGGTGATATCATGATGAATATGAAATAGAGCTAAAAAAAGAAAATTTTGAGGAATTAGAATTAACACCAGTGTTGGTTTCTTTCAGATCAGAAAATGCTTCAGGTGATTTCCAGGCCAGTAAACCCTAACCCTGGTGGCGTAGGAGTTAAGTGCTGCAGCTGCTAACTAAGAGTTCAGCAGTTTCAATCTGCCAGGTGCTCGTTGGAAACTCTATGGGGCAGTTCTACTCTGTTCTGTAGGGTTGCTATGAATCAGAGTCAACTCGACAGCAGTGGGTTTTTTTTTTTTTTTTTTTTTTTTGGTGACCTTTTCCAATAAAAGAAAACCAAGCTATGTTCTTTCTGTTAAGTGTCTTGTTGCCAGCCTTTTCTACATATAAATACTATGGTAGATGGAAATTTAATCAATGAATGACATATAAATAGAAAATGTACTCTTTCAGAGCCCGGGGACGGGGAGAGGTGGTCCACAGAGAGAGCAGTAAAAGCTCTTTTTATTTTAGTTATCACCACTATCCCTTTCTAAATTTTTCTGTCATCCTTGATAGAAGCTCAGTGTTCCCTAAGCAATGACTCCTCTTCTCCCTCCTAACCGCCCTTCTTGTATTTAGTTGCCTTCGAGTCAGTTTTGACTTATGGTGACCCCATGTGTTCAGAATAGAACCACTCTGTACAGTTTTCAAGGCTGTGACCTTTGGGAAGAAGATTACCAGGTCTGTCTTCCAATGTGCCTCTGAGTGTGTTCAAAACACCAACCTTTCAGTTGTTAGTTGAACACTTAACCATTTGTGCCACTCAGGGACTCCCAACTGCCCCTAAACCTCCATCCCCACCCCCCCAAAAAAAAACTAATTGCCACTGACTCATTTCCCACTCATAGCAACCCCGTAGGATGGAGTAAAATTGCCCCATAGGGTTTCCAAGGAGTGGCTGATGGGTTTGAATTGCCAATCTTTTGGTTAGCAGCTGGAGTTCGCCGGAGCGCTTAAACACTGCACGACCAGGGCTCCTAACTGCCCCTAGTAGTCGTTAAATAAACTTTGGTCTCTATATAGTTTCCTGCTCTAGATATTTCATATACGTAGAATATGCAATATTTATTCTTGTGTGATATGACATAAAGTTTTCAAGGTTCATCCATGTTGTAGACTGTATCAGTTCTTCATTTTTCTTTATGGCTAATATTTCATTGTATGTATATACCACATTGTTTTTATACATTCTTCTGTTGATGGACATTTAGGTTGTTTCCATCTTTTAGTTTTTGTAAAGAATGATGTGATGAACATTAGTGTACAAGTAATTGTTTGCATTCCTGCTTTCAATTTTTTTGAGTATATGTCTGGGAATGGAATTTTTGATTGCTGTTATTGTTGGATTCTGATTCATAGCAACCCCATGTTACACAGTGGCACAGCTCATAGGATTTTCTTGGCTGTCACCTTTATGGAAGCAGATCGTCAGGAATACTGGATCATATGGTAATTCTTTCAATAGCAACTAACAATGTGGGGATGAGGCTAACAAAGATCATTCTCTAGTTATAGTTGTGATAACTCTTTAATTGTATCTACTAAAAAACATGGAGTGAATTTTCTCAAATTATTCATTTGCTTTATCTTTTAAATTCTGGATGAGTTTTAAGGATCCACAATTGCTAAAGAAGACTGTCACTTTCTGCCTTATTGTTTATACCCTCTCCCCTTCTACTTATAAAACTGCCTTTTAGAATCATAATCCATTGTGCTCACTTATGTCATGGTTGTTTCTCTTTTTCCATGACACCCACAAAATTGATGTGCACATTTTTATTTTTTCTTCTTCTCCATATCAAATTATCTCCCTCTTTCCATATTCTCTCTTCATTTCATAATATGGAGCCCTGGTGGTGCACTGGTTAAGTGTTCAGCTGCTCACCAAAACGTCGGCAGTTCAAAACCACCAGTCACTCTTTCCAAACCCTATGGGCAGTTCTGCTCTGTCCTATAGGGTCACTATGGGTTGGAATCAAGCAATTAGTTTGGGTTTGGGTTTTTTTTTTTTCCATAATATATACTTTTCTCTGTAACCCTCTCATATTTTTATTTATTTATTTTCAAGCATACAGATCACAGATTTATTAACAGCAAAAAGTTGGAAATAGCCTAAACATCTAACACTGTGGGAACATTTAGTGAATAATACCCAAAACCCAGTACCCAATGATAGTATATCTATAAAAATGAATTTTTCACAGCAAATTATATTCTGAAAAATAATTACATTAGATTATGTCCATGATAGATATCCAGGTATGACGCCCCATAAACACACATGCACATTCACAAAAAGAAAAACAAAGATGAAAGTAAAAATACAGCTTGAGAAGAGTGGTTATCCCTGGCTGTTGGGTAATAGGTGATAGCTAAAAATTGCTTCTTTCTTTATCTTTCTCTGAATTCTCCAATGAGTTTTCTAAGATGTACTGATTTATGAATTATAAAATAACATAAAAAAATTCATTCTGACATAATGTACCACATTATTTTTTTTAATTTATTTTTATTACTTTAGATGAAGGTTTACAGAACAAACTAGCTTCTTATTAAACAGTACACATTGTTTTGTGACATTGGTTACCAATCCCACAGCATGTCAACACTCACCCTTCTCCAACTTGGGTTCCCTATTACCAGCTTTCTTGTCCCCTCCTACCTTATAGTCCTTGTCCATGGGTTGGTGTGTCCCTTTAGTCTCATTTTGTTTTATGCCAATTTATTGGCCTGCCTAATCTTTGGCTGAAGGATGAACCTCAGGTGTGTCTTCATTACTGAGCTAAAAAGGTGTCCAGCGCCGTACTCTCTGAGTTTCTCCAGTCTTTGTCAGGCCAGTAAGTCTGGTCTTTTTTTGATTGTGAGTTAGAATTTTGTTCTACATTTTTCTGCAGCTCTGTTCAGGACCCTCTATTGTGATCCCTGTCAGCAGTCAGTGGTGGTAGCCAGGCACCATCTAGTTGTACTGGACTCAGTTTGGTGGATGCTGTGGTAGTTGTGGTCCATTAGTCCTTTGGACTAATATTTCCCTTATGTCTTTGATTTTCTTCATTCTCCCTTGCTCCCGATGGGGTGACAACAGTGGAGTATCTTAGATGGCCGCTCACACCTTTTAGGACCCCAGACGCTCCCCACCAAAACAGAATGTAGAACATTTTCTTTATAAACTATGCTATACCAACTGAGCTAGATATTCCCCAGACCATGGTCCCCACAGCCCCGAGCCCAGTGATTTAGTCCCTCAGGGGTTTACATGTGTCTATGGAGCTTCCATGACCTTACCTTGTATGAGTTGCGCTGGGTTCCCCAGTATTGTGTACTGTCTTTCCCTCCACCAAAGTTTTAAACCTGTTTAATCTGTTGCCATTGAGTTGATTCTGACTCATAGTGACCCTATGGGACAGAGTAGAGCTGCCCCATAGGGTTTCCAAGGAGCGCCTGGTGGATTTGAACTGCTGACTTTTTGATTAGCAGCCATAGCTCTTAACCACTACACCACCAGGGTTTTGCCACAAAAGTTACCACTTATCTATTATCTGTTTAGTGTTTTCCATTCTCACTCCTCCCTTCCCTATTAACCATCGAAGGTTTTTCCTTTTTCTGTGTAAACCTTCCCATGAGCTTTTTTCTTTTAATTTTTTTTTTTGTGCTTTAAGTGAAAGTTTACAAATCGAGTCAGTCCCTCATACAAAAATTTATATACACCTTGCTATATACTCCTAATTGCTCTCCCCTTGATGAGGCAATACACTTTTCCTCCACTCTCTATTTCGTGTCCATTTGGCCAGCTTCTGACCCCCTCTGCCCTCTCATCTCCCCTCCAGACAGGAAATGCCAACGTAGTCTCCTGTGTCTACTTGATCCAAGAAGCTCACTGCTCACCAGTATCATTTTCTATCCCACAGTCCAGTCGAACCCTGTCTGAAGAGTTGGCTTTGGGAATGGTTCCTGTCTTGGGCTAACAGGAGGTCTGGGGACCATGACCTCCAGGATCCGTCCAGTCTCAGTCAGATCATTACATCTGGTCTTTTTATGAGAATTTGGTGTCTGCATCCCACTGCTCTCCTGCTCCCTCAGGGTTTCTCTGTTGTGTTCCCTGTCAGGGCAGTCATCGGTTGTAGCCAGGCACCATCTAGTTCTTCTGGTCTCAGGCTTATGTAGTCTCTGGTTTCTGAGGTCTTTTCCATCTCTCGGGCTCACAATTACCTTGTGTCTGTGGTGTTCTTCATTTTCCTTTGCTCCAAGTGGGTTGAAACCCATCGATGCATCTTAGATGGCCACTTGCCAACGTTTAAGACCCGAGAAGCCACTCTCCAAAGTGGGATGCAGAATGTTTCTTAATAGATTTTATTATGCCAATTGACCTAGATGTCCCCTGAAGCCATGGTTCCCAAACCCCCGTCCCCGCCATGCTGGCCTTCAAAGCATTCAGTTTATTCAGGACACTCCTTTTAGTTTAGTTCAGTTGTGCTGATCTCACCTGAATTGTGTTGTCTTTCCCTTCACCTAAAATAATTCTTATCTATTATCTAATTTGTGAAAATCCCTCTCCCTCCCTCCCCTCCTCTTGTAATCGTCAAAGAATATTTTCTTCTCTGTTTAAACTATTTTTCCAGTTCTTATGCCATGTATTAGGGCTCTTAGTGTTGTCCCTGCTTTTTCGTCCATGGTCTTTATTGTTTTAGATTTTATATTTAGGTCTTTGATCCATTTTGAGTTAGTTTTTGTGTATGGTGTGAGGTATGGTTCTTGTTTCATTTTTTTGCAGATGGATATCCAGTTATGCCAGCACCATTTGTTAAAAAGACTGTCTTTTCCCAATTTAACTGCTTTGGAGCCTCTGTCAAATATCAGCTGCTCATATGTGAATGGATTTATGTCTGGATTCTTAATTCTGTTCCATTGGTCTATGTATCTGTTGTTGTACCAGTACCAGGCTGTTTTGACTACTGTGGTGTTTTAATAGCTTCTAAAATCAGGTAGTGTGAGGTCTCCCACTTTGTTTCTCTTTTTCAGTAATGCTTTACTTATCCAGAACCTCTTTCCCTTCCATATGAAGTTGGTGATTTTTCTCCATCTTGTTAAAAAAACATCGTTGGAATTTGAATGAGAATTGCATTGATCTATAGATAGCTTTTGGTAGAATAGACATTTTTACAATGTTAAGTCTTCCTATCCATGAGCAAGGTATGTTTTTCCACTTATGTAGGTCTCTTTTGGTTTCTTGCAGTAGTGTCTTGTAGTTTTCTTTGTATAGGTCTTTTACATCTCTGTAAGATTTATTCCTAAGTATTTTATCTTCTTGGGGGCTACTGTAAATTGTATTGATTTGCTGATTTCCTCCTCAATGTTCTTTTTGTTGGTATAGAGGAATACAACTGATTTTTGTATGTTTATCTTGTATCCTAATGCTCTGCTGAACTCTATTAGTTTCAGTAGTTTTCTTGAGGATTCCTTAGGGTTTTGTGCGTATTAGATCATGTCTTCTGCAAATAGAGATACTTTTACTTCTTCCTTACCAATCTGGATGTGCTTTATTTCTTTATCTAGCCTAATTGCTCTGGCTAGGGCCTCCAGCACAATGTTGTATAAGAGTGGCCATAAAGGGCATCCTTGGCTGGTTCCTCATTTCAAGGGTAATGCTTTCAGACTGTCTTCATTTAGGATGATGTTGGCTATTGGCTTTGTATAGATGCCCTTTATTATGTTGAGGAATTTTCCTTCTAGTCCTATTTTGCTGAGAGTTTTTATCATGAATGGGTGTTGAACTTTGTCATCAACTGACAAAATGCCTTTTCTGCATCAATTGATAAAATCATGTGGTTATTCTCTTTTGTTTTATTTATATGATGGGTTACAGTAATTGTTTTTCTAATGTTGAACCATCCCTACATACCTGGTATGAATCCCGCTTGGTCATGGTGAATTATTTTTTTGATATGTTGTTTAATTCTTTTGGCTAGAATTTTGTTGAGGATTTTTGCATCTAAGTTCATGAGGGTTATAAGTCTGTAATTATCTTTTTTTGTGGAGTCTTTACCTGGTTTTGGTAACAGAGATATGCTGGCTTCATAGAAGGAGTTTGGTAGTATTCCGTCCTTTTCTATGCTCTGAAATACCTTTACTAGTAATGGTGTTAACTCTTCTCTGAAAGTTTGGTAGAACTCTGCAGAGAAGCCCTCTGGGCCAGGGCTTTTTTTTGTTGGGAGTTTTTTGATTACTTTTTCAATCTCTTCTTTTGTTATGGGTCTGTTTAGTTGTTCTACCTCTGCACTGGGTTTTCTGGGTACCTGTGTTTGTGTTGTTTTAGGTAGGTAGTGTGTTTCTAGGAATTCATCCATTTCTTCTAGGTTTTCAAATTTGTTTGAGTATAGTTTTTCATAGTAATCTGATATGATTCTTTTAATTTCAGTTGGGTCTGTTGTAATATTGCCCATCTCATTTCTGATTTGGGTTATTTGCTTCCTCTTCTGTTTTTCTTTTGTCATTTTAGCCAGTGATTTATCAATTTTGTTAGTCTTTTCAAAGAACGAGCTTTTGATCTTGTTAACTCTTTCAATTGTTTTTCTGTATTCTATTTCATTTAATTCTGCTCTAATTTTTATTATTTGCTTTCTTCTGGTACCTGAGGGTTTCTTTTGTTGCTCTCTTTTTATTTATTCAATTTGTAGGGATAATTCTTTGATTTGGGCCTTTTCTTCTTTTTGGATGTGTGCATTTATTGATATAAATTGACCTCTGAACACTGCTTTCGCTGTGTCCCAAAGGTTCTGATAGAAGTGTTTTCATTCTCATTGGATGCTATGAATTTCTTTATTCCATTCTTGATGTCTTCTATAATGCAGTCATTTTTAAGCAGGGTATTGTTCAGTCTCCAAGTGTTTGATTTCTTTTCCCTGCTTTTTCTGTTACTGATTTCCACTTTTATGGCCTATGGTCAGAGAAGATGCATTGTAATATTTCGATGTTTTGGATTTTGCTAAGGCTTGCTTTATGACCTAATATGTGGTCTATTCTAGAGAACGTTCCATGTGCACTAGAAAAGAAAGCATACTTGGTTGCTGTTGGGTTTAGTGTTCCGTAAATATCTGTGAGGTAAAGTTGGTTGATTGTGGCATTTAGATCTTTCATGTCTTTGTTGAGCTTCTTTCTGGATGTCCTGCCCTTCACCGAAAGTGGTGTTTTGAAGTCTCCTACTATTACTGTGGAGCTGTCTATCTCACTTTTCAATGCTGATACAGTTTGTTTTATGTATCTTGCAGCCCTGTTATTTGGTACATAAATATTTAATATGGTTATATGCTCCTGGTATATTGTCCCTTTAATCATTACATAGTGTCCTTCTTTGTCCTTTGTGGTAGATTTAACTTTAAAGTCTATTTTGTCAGAAATTTATACTGCTATTCCTGCTTTTTTTTTTTTTTTGATTGTTGTTTGCTTGATGTATTTTTTTCCATCTTTTGAATTTTAGTTTGTGTGTCTAAGATGTGTCTCTTGTAGGCAGCGTATAGACGGATCCTGTTTCTTTATCCAGTCTGAGACTCTCTGTCTCTTTATTGGTGCATTTAGTCCATTTACATTCAGAGTAATTATAGATAGGTATCAGTTTAGTGCTGTCATTTTGCTGTCTTTTTTTGTGTGTCGTTTACAGTTTCTTTTTCTCACTTAATTTTTTGTGCTGGTAGTTTACATATTGTCTTTTCCTCTTATTTATTGTTGTTGATTTTGTTTCTGTTGAGTATTTTTTTTCTTGTATTTTATTTTGATGAGTAGGATAGTTAGCCTCCTCTGTGGTTACCTTAATATTTACCCCCATTTTTCTAAGTTTAAGCCTAACTTTTATTTCTTTATATCATCTCATCTTCCTCTCCATATGAAAGATCTATGACTACATTTCTTAATCTCTCTTTATTGTTTTAATGTTGTTTTCTTTTACTTAATAACATTGCTGATTCTTTATTGTGAGCATTTTTTAATCTTTTTTTTTGTGATTTATTTTAATTTATTTTTATTTTTGTGATTTCCCTGTTTGGGTTGACTTCTGATTGTTTTGTCCAGTGTTCTAATCTTGGGTTGATACCTGATATTATTGATCTTCCAATCAAAGAACTCCTTTTAGTATTCCTTGTGGTTTTGGTTTGATTTTTATGAATTCCCTAAACTTCTGTTTATCTGGAAATGCCTTAATTTCACCTTCATAATTAAGAGACAGCTTTGCTGGATATATGATTCTTGGCTTGGAATTTGTTTCCTTCAATACTTTACATATGTCATCTCAATGCCTTCTTGCCTGCATGGTTTCTGCCGTGTAGTCTGAACTTATTCTTGTTGGCTCTCCTTTGTAGGTGACTTTTCATTTATCCCCAGCTGCTCTTAAAATTCTCTCTTTATCTTTGGTTTTGGAAGTTTGATTATAATATGTCTTGTGACTTTCTTTTAGAATCTACCTTATGTGGAGTTCAATCAGCATCTTGGATAGATATCTTCTCATCTTTCATGATATCAGGGGAGTTTTCTGTCAATCAATCTTCAACAATTCTCTCTGTGTTTTCTGTTGTCCCTCTTTGTTCTGGTATTCCAATCACTTGTAGATTATTTCTCTTGATAGAGTCCCACATGATTCTTAAGGTTCCTTCATTTTTTTTTACATTCTTTTATGTGATTTTTCTTCAAATATATTGGTGCCAAGTGCTTTATCTTCAAGTTCACCAATTCTGCCCTTCTGATTTTCTATCGAGTTGTCTAGTTCTGTAATTTTATTGTTAATCTGAATTTCTGATTGCTGCCTCTCTATGGATTCTTGCAGCTTGTTAAATTTTCATTATGTTCTTGAATAACCTTTTTAATTTCTTCAACTACTTTATCTGTGTGTTCCTTGGCTTGTTTTGTGCATTGCCTGATCTCCTTCCTCATTTCTTTCCTCATGTCTTGAAGAGTTCTGTATATTAATCTTTTGAATTCTGTATCCAGTAGTTCTAGGAAGGCATCTTCATCCAGAAGATTCATTGATTCATTGTTCTGAGAGCTTGTTGAGGCAATCATGGTCTGTTTCTTTATGTGACTTGATATTGACTGTTGTCTCCAAGCCATCTATAAGTTATTGTATTAGTTTATTTTATGTTTGCTTACTGTATCCTAGCTTCTTGCTTTGTTTTGTTTTGATATGTCCAAATGTGTTGCTTGAGTGAGCTAGCTTGAATATTTTTGCCTTTGGAGCTCTGATGTCCTGTCACCAGATAGCTAGAGCTGTTATCAGGTATATCAGTCTAGGAGTTCATTCACTTTTCTTGTATGAATTCAGCTCAGGTGTCCACGTAGCTGATCATCAAGAGTGTGGTACAGGCTCTGTCCTACAGTCTTAGAGGGGCAGGAGTGATTGGTGTAGGTACCGTTATCTGGTTGCAGCAGGGGGTCACGCTCTGAATATGCAGGCGGCTGAGAATCATCCCCCTAATGTCTGTGAGGAAAGCACATCCTTGTTCCCTAGAGCTTACAGGTGGGTATTTTCTTCAGACTGACCATGAGCACCAGCGTTTTTGTTTGTAAGGTCTGGGAGCTCCCAGTTATCCTTGGACCCCTGTCTTGGGTAGCTGGGTGACCTGAGTGGAGCCACCAGTCCTTATGCCTCTGATGTGGGTATTTGAGGACCCTGTTTAATAGGCAAAGCTGTGTCAAATATCAAACACCCACCTCTTCATTGCACAGCTGAAACAGTTGCAGTGTGCCTACAAGGGCCTACTCTCCTGATATAGGCCCACACAGGTCCATGCAAGGGGCAAATGTATTCAAAGTCAGTGTCCATTATGCCTGGACAGGAGCTACTTCTGTCCTGAGCTCCCTCAGTTAGTGGAGCTGGCAAATTATCTTTTCCCCCAGTTGTGAACTTATTCCTACTCCAAGGCCTGGAGGATGGCTCTGGGCGCTCAACACGGCCTATCTCAGGCCCAGGGAAATCAACAGCCACTGAAGCTGGCTTGGGGCTAGGGGTGTGTTAAAATATACGCAAGTACTTAGCTTTTTCTGAGAGCACTGTTCTTCTCTGGTTCTGGAATTGTGAGTAGGCTGTGCAGCTGGCTGCTTCACTCTGAGGCAACTGTGGCTGAATGCTACCACTAGCCTGCTACAGCAGCACCTAGGAATGGTGCCTGAGGGATCCCCACGATTCAGGTCCGGTAACTGCTCTGTGCTTCTGAACTGTCTTTCCCTCTGCCTGCCACCCAGCCTCTTTTCTAACTTTGCCGTTGATGTTCAGGGCTCCTAGCTTGTCATAAATATAATCATTTCACTTGTTTTTTTCTGGTCTTTGTTGTAAGTGGGATTGCAGGAAGCATCTGGCTATTCCATCATCTTGGCCCCACCTCCTTCATGAGCTTTTGTATTAGCATTCTTATACAATATTTGTCCTTTTGTGATCGACTTATTTCACTCAGCATAATCCTCCAGATTCATCCATGTTGTGAGATTCTTCACAGGTTTATCGTTGTTCTTTTTTGTTGCATAGTACTCCATTGTATGTATGTATTATGTACCATAGTTTGTTTATCCATTCACCTGTTGATGAGCATCTAGGTTGTTTCCATCTTTTTGCTTTTGTGAACAATGCTACAATGAACATGGCCAGGCATATGTCTTTTCATGTGATGGCTTTAATTTCTTTAGGATATATTCCTAGGGGTGGGATTGCTAGATCATATGGTATTTCTATTTCCAGCTTTCTAAGGAAGCACCATAACATTTTCCAAAAGGCTTGTATCATTTTGCATTCCCACCAGCAGTGCATAAGAGTCCCAATCTCCCTGCAGCTTCTCCAATTTTCTGTTCTTCTGATTTGAGCCAGTAATGCCAGGTGAAATGGTATCTCATTGTGGTTTTGATTTGCGTTTATCTAATGGGTAGTGATCTCGAGCATTTCTTTATGTATCTGCTAGCCACTTGAATGTCTTCTTTGGTGAAGTGTTTGCTCATTTCCTTTGCCCATTTTTAAAATGGATTATTTGTCTTTTTATTGCAAAGGCACTGGATTTTCCTGTAGATTTTAGAGATTAGCACTTCGTTGGATTCGTCATAACCAAAATTTTTCTCCCAGTCTGTTGGTTCTTTTTTCACTCTTTTGATGAAGTCTTAAGGGTTTAATTTTTAGAAGATTCCAGTTATCTAGCATATCTTCTTGAGTTTGTGTGTTGTTAGTTATGGTTTGCTTCCTGTTAATGCTGTGTATTAGAGCCTATAGCATTGATTCTATTTTTTCTTCTATGATCTTTATAGTTTTGGGGTTTATATTTAGGTCTTTGATACATTTTGATTTTTTTTTTTTTTGGTATGGTGTGTGATATGGGTCCTGTTCCATTAATTTTTTTGCAGATGGACCTCCAGTTTTGCCAGCACTATTTATTAAAAAGACCTCCTTTTCCCCATTTAATGGATTTTGGCCCTTGTTGAAGATCAGGTGACTGTAGGCAGATGGATTTACATTGGGTGTTTAATTCTGTTCCATTGGTCAATGTTTCTGTCATTGTACCAGTACCAGGCTGTTTCGACTACTGAAACTGTAGAGTAGGTTCTGAGGTCAGGTAGTGTGAGTCTTTCTACTTTGTTATTCTTCTTCAATAGTACTTTACTTATCAGGGGCCTCTTCCCTTTCCATATAAAATTAATGATTAGTTTTTTCCATCTCTTTAAAAAATGCTGTTGGTATTTGTACTGGGTTTGCATTGTAGTTGTAGATTGGTTTGGGCAGAATTGTCATTTTCACAATATTGAGTCTACCTATCCATAAAGAATGTATGTTTTTCCATTTATATAGGCCTCTTTTGGTTTCTTGCAGTAGTGTTTTGTAGTTTTCTTTGTATAGGTCTTTTACAGCTCAGGTTAGATTTATAACCAAGTATTTTATTTTTTTAGGGGTTATTATAAAGGGCATTGTTTTCCCTGAGGGAGCTCACTGGTGTGGTTACATGGACTAAGGAAGTGGCTCCCCAGCCGTGCAGCACTACACAGCCCATCTAGAGGGAGCAGAGACGGCGCATGTCACCAGATGTTCAGGAGAGAAGAAGGGTAGAGAGAGACAAGAAATGGAGAAAAGAAAAAAAAAAAAAATCCCCAAGAGAGCCCACTGGCTTTGTGGCATGGACTGGTGAAGTGGCTCACAAGCCATTAGGCACTGCACAGCCATCTAGAAGGGGCAGGGGTGGCACACAGAGCCAGGTATTCAGGAGACAGGAAAAGAAGGAAAGTAGAGAGAGGCGAGAAGCCGAATAATGAAGAAAAGCCAAATAGAAGAAAGAAAAAAAAAAAAAAGAAAAAGAAATGCTCCCAGGGGTTCTACCAATGAGGCAGCACCTACTGAGCAAGTGGCTTCCAAGACAATATGTGTTTCACAGACTGTCAAGAAGAAGTGGTAATGGCATATGGAGCCAGGTGTTCGAGAGGAAGGAAGGGGAGGAGGTGAGAGAGAGTGAAGAAACCAAAAAAAGCAACAACTGCAGCAAAAAAAGTTGCAGTGAAGAAGCCGGCTGGCATGCATGGGGCAAATCCAAGCTGTGGAGAAGGCCGAACAGGGGGAAGAAGGATGGGGGGCGGCAAAGCATGTATTACTGTTTACCAGTTGCTGCATCTCCTGCTGGGAGCTCCAAGAAGCTGCCTTCCTGTACTCCCTGTCCACCAATCTTAGTGGCAGAGGAGTCCAAGATGGTGAATCCATGCTGTGTTAGCTGACAGGGGACTTCCACTGCATATCTCTCCACCCTCTCTTTTCTGTTTCAGTTTCTTATTCCATTTGGTGCTTGGCTGAGTTCTTTACGTCTTCATTTGACACTTCTTAGGGTTCCAGGATTGAAATTTGTTTCTGTTTTACTTAGTTTTTCAGGTCTTTGCTTTGGAGGGACGTTATGGTCCTTCTGCCTATAGTAGCACCATGTTGGCTCCCTACCACTTATATATATTTTTTAAATGTTTTCTTGTCTTTCTTTTAAACATTATCTGTTTCTCTATTGAAACCAGTTTCTCATCTACTTATTTTTTCTTCCACTTCTGAATGCCACTGAATGGCTGTTGGTTTTGAACTACCAACCTTTCAGTTAGCATCCAAGAGCTTAACCACTGTGCCACCAGGGCTCCTTAAAAAAAATATATATATATATAATCTCCCCATGTGTCTGTCAGTTTGTCATACTCTGGGGGATTGCTTGTTGCTGTGACACTGGAAGCTATGCCACTGGTATTCAAATACCTACAGGATCACCCATGGCAGACAGGTTTCAGCTGAGCTTCCAGAATAAGACAGACTAAGAAGAAGGACCCAGCAGTCTACTTCCAAAAAACAATTATCCAGTGAAAACCTTATGAATAGCAGCATAACATTGTCTGATATAGTGCAGGAAAATAAGCCTCTCAGTTTGGAAGGCACTCAAAAGGTGACTGGGGAAGAGCTGCCTTCTCAAAGTAGAGTTGACCTTAGATGTGGGTGGAGTCAAGCTTTCAGGATCTACATTTGCTGATGGGGCATGACTCAAAATAAGAAGAAACAGTTGCAAACATCCACTAATAATCGGAACCTGGAATGTACAAAGTATGAATCTAGGAAAACTGAAAATTGTTTAAAATGAAATGGAATGCACAAACATTGATATCCTAGGCATTAGTGAGCTGAAATGGACTGGTATTGGCCATTAGGAATCAGACAATCATATGGTCTGCTATGGCAGGAGTGACAACTTGAAGAGGAATGGCATTGCATTCATCGTCAAAAAGAACATCTCAAGATCTATCCTAAAGTACAGCATTGTCACTTATAGGATAATATCCATATGCCTACAAAGGAGACCAGTTAATAGGACTATTATTCAAATTTATGCACCAATCACTAAGGCCAAAGATGAAGAAATCGAAGACTTTTACCAACTTCTGCAGTCTGAAATTGATCAAACATGCAATCAGGATGCATTGATAATTACTGGTGATTGGAATGTGAACACCAGAAAACAAGAAGGATCAGTAGCTGACAAATATGATCTTGGTGACAGAATAGATGCCAGAGATCTTGTGATAGAATTTTGTAAGACCAGCAACTTTTTCATTGCAAATACCTTTTTCTAAGATATAAATCGTGACTATATATGTGGACTTCACCAGATGGAATACACAGGAATCAAATTGACTACCTCTGTGGAAAGACTCCATGGAAAATCTCAGTATCATCAGCCAGAACAAGGCCATAGGCCAACTGTGAAACACACCATCAATTGCTCATATGAAAGTTCAAGTTGAAACTGAAGAAAATTAGAGCAAGTTGAGGAGAGCCAAAGTACAACTTTGAATATATCCTACCTGAATTTAGAGAGCATCTCAAGAATAGATTTGACATGTTGAAGACTAATGATGAAAGATCAGACAAGTTGTGGACCGACATCAAGGACATTATATATGAAGAAAGCAAAACATCATTAAAAAGACAGAAAAAAAGAAAAGGCCAAAATGGATGTCAGAAAAGACTGTAATTTGTTTTTGAATGTCAAATAGCTAAAGAAAAAGGAAGAAATGATGACGTAAAAGAACTGAATGGAAGATTAAAAGCATGATTTGAGAAGACAAAATAAAGCATTATAATGACATGTGCAAAGACTTGGAGATAGAAAACCAAAAGGAAAGAATGTGCTCAAATTTCTCAAGCTAAAAGAAATGAAGAAAAAATTCAAGCCTCGAGTTGCAATATTGAAGGAATCTACAGGGAAGATATTAAAAGAACCAGGAAGCATCAAAAACAGATGGAAAGAATACATAGAGTTACCATAACAAAAGGAATTGCTGGACATTCAACCACTTCAGGAGGTAGCATATGATCAGAAACTGATGGTACTGAAGGAAGAAGCACAAACAGCACTGAAGCCATGGTTTAAAAACAAGGCTCCAGGAATTGATGGAATACAAATTGAGATGTTTCAACAAACTGATGCACCTCTGGAATTGCTCATTCGTCTATGCCAAGAAATTTGGACGACAGCTACCTGGCCAACTGAGTGGAAGAGATCCATATTTATGGCTATTCCCAAGAAAGGTGATGCAGCTGAATACAGAAATTATCAAACAATATCATTAATATCACACCAGGTAAAATTTTGCTGAAGGTGACTCAAAGGCAGCAGCAGCACTGTAATGACAGGGAACTGCTAGAAACTCAAGCTGGATTCAGAAGAGGATGTGAAACAAGGGATATCATAGCTGATGTCAGATGGATCCTGGCTGAAAGCAGAGAACAGCAGAAAGAAGTTTACTTGTAGTTTATTGACTATACAAAGGCATTCAACTGTGTGGATCATAACAAATTATGGATAACATTAGAGAAGAATGGGAATTCCAGAGCACTTAATTGTGATCGTGAGGAACCTGTATGTGGATTAAGAGGCAGTCATTCTCACAGAACAAGGGGATATTGCATGGTTTAAAGTCAGGAAAGGTGTCTGTCAGAGTTGTAGCCTTCACCATACTTATTCAATCTATATGATGAGCAGATAATCCGAGAAACTGGACTATATGAAGAAGAATGGGGCATCAGAATTGGAGGAAGACTCGTTAACAACCTGCGTTACGGAGATGACATAACCTTGCTTGCTGAAAGTGAAGAGGACCTGAAGCACTTACTGTTGAAGATCAAAGACCACAGCCTTCAGTATGGATTACACCTCAGCATAAAGAAAACAAAAATCCTCACAGCTGGACCAATAGACAACATCAAGATAAATGAAGAAAAGATTGAAGTTGTCAAGGATTTCATTTTACTTGAATCCACAATCAGCACCCATGGAAGTAGCAGTCAAGAAATCAAATGATGTATTGCATTTGGGCAAACCTTCTCCAAAAGACCTCTTTAAAGTTTTGAAAAGCAAAGATGTCACCTTGAAGACTAAGGCATCCCTGACCCAAACCATGATGTTTTCAGTTACCTCATATGCATGCCAAAGCTGGAAGATGAATAAGGGAGACTGAAGAAGAATTGATGCCTTTGAACCGTGGTGTTGGCGAAGAAAATTGAATATACCATGGACTGCCAAAAGAATGAACAAATCTGTCTTGAAAGAAGTACAGCCAGAATCCTCCTTAGAAGCAAGGATGGTGAGACTATGTCTCACATACTTTGGACATGTTATCGAGAGGACATCATGTTTGGTAAAGTAGAGGGTCAGCAAAAAAGAGGAAGACCCTGGATGAGATGGATTGATACAGTGGTTGCAACAATTGACTTAAGCATAGCAACAATTGTGAGAATGGTGCAGGACCGGGCAGTGTTTCCTTCTGTTGTACATATGGTCGCTATGAGTCAGAACTGACTCCTTGGCACCTAACAGCAACAACACACACACTCACACACATTGTATGTATAGATAAATACAGTTAAAAATTAAAATATGAAAAAAAAACCCTAATTTACAATTTAACACACACTCACTTCCCCACAGTTACAAAAAAGGCTAGGAATACATTTATCCAGTAAAAGGAAAAAAAAAAACTGCATAGTATGTTCTTCGACAGCAATAATTATCTTGAATGTGTCATTTCTACGTATGAATACCTCTAAATTTTCAGTGTCCTCAGTAAAAATATTAAAGGATATCTTGGAACCAGTTAGACTGATTCTAAAATTTATATGACTGAAAAGAAACAATAGCCAGGAAAATTCTGAAAAAGGAGATAAAAGAGAGAACTCCACTACTGACAAAACATTTTGGAGATATCAATTTCCACTGGGTATGGAGATTAAATGGTAGAAGTGCACAATAATTTTAAAAATTGTGGAGTATATGTGCTTATTTTAAATATTTTAGAAAATTTCCAAAAATAAAATGATGAACTAAAGGCAAAAAAAAAAAAGGCAGCCAACTGTTAATTCAAGGCCTTCTTTGAAAGCCGGAAGACTTCTGCAATAGATTTTAAGGAAATGCCCAACTTCAGTAGTCACAGGAAAGACTACACTGAAAAATCAGACCCAAGATACAGTTGCAAGGGTGAAAAGCTACAAAGGAGATGGCTTGCTCAATCCCTACTATTTCTGATGGCAAAATCTGGACCCTGATAGGAAAAGAGTGATACCCTGTAAGACCTAGGATGGTGCAACATATGTGAATGATCCTGGAACTCTTGAACCCTTGGTTTTTCTGGAATAACTTGGTCATCAGAAACTGCCCCATTATTGTTTCAAAAAGAGAGAAAACTCTTTATGCTTGGTGACAGGTGACTAATCCTATGTCTGATGTGCTCTGCCAAGTATTATTGTCTCCAGAGTGAAGACTAGTCAGGTCTTAGCACTCTTAAACAGGTTAGTATAATCCTTCTCCAGAGGAAATGGACTAATGTCAAAAGAACTCCAAGACCTTTCTAATACATTCTTGGAACAATCAGTGGACAGGTATGCGTGTGACTCTTCAAGACTTTGAAACAGCAGTCAGAACAAAAGATTGTTTAGGAAGGAATTTGTTGACATGGGCAGCTCATCCATGACTTGGTATTCAATGTCTGGCTAAGACATCTGACCAGAGCCTTTTGTGATAGCTTCTTGAAGCTTGTGCATGATGATGGCCTTTGCTGAATTATGTAGAGATAACAGACTTGCTTTGACATAATATTGAGTGAGGAGTCAGAAGGTGAGGGTGGTGGGAATGTTAGAATAAATAGATAACGTAAGCTCTAAGAACCCACCAAATTATTGTTACTTTAGAAAGCCCTAAGGATGCTTTTTTTCACTAAGACATCAAGAAATGCACTAGTGAGATGGAGTATTGGATTCTTTAAAAAAAAAAAAAAAAAAAAAACTTGTGGCAGTTGATGGAATTGATTGCAGAATTTGTCACCATGGAACTAGGTTCCCTGCTATCAGTGGATATTATGAAATTACAAAATGGTAGAGACCAAAGAGCAGTACTTACATGTCACAGACAAAGTAGATGTAGTTACTTTAATGGGCAGAAACACCACAGGTACAATCAGAGTGCCTTGGTCATTAGGAATCTTTGGTGTTGACTAAGAAAGCTAGGCCATCAAAAAGGATATTATTGGATTTAAAAAACTCAGTAACTTTTGAATGGAAAACTGATGCCAGCCGCTGAAATGGAAAATTGTGGTCCATTACTCAGCTGCCAGATCAAATTAAATTCATAAACTTAAAGGACCTTGCAATATTTTGGAAAATATATGCAATAAAAATTCCCAAATCATGCCCCAATAGGACATGTGGCCATTTGCCAGGATTATTGTGCATTGAGGAAATAGGTAATCAGATATTCTGAATTCTCTTGTACATGAGGTTTGATCTGTGGATCAAACCAGTGATCAGTGATCAAATCAGTGATCCCACCAATGGAAGGAATATAATTGGAAAGACTGGAAAAATACTGGACAAGGGAGTTTGGGGACAATGTATTTGGGTATTTATGTCTCACACAGATGCCCTCCCTGACAGTATTCATAGCAGAGTGGGCTCTCAATAACTGGGCAAACAGGCCGACTCATGCTGTGAATGTTAGTCAGTGTCTATCTTCACCCAACCTAACATTGGTGCAATGGGTATGTGAATAGAATGGCCGTGATGTCAGGGATGGAGGTTAAACATCTACACAACAGCATGGGCTTTCTCTGAACCCCAACCGAGACCAGTTAAATGCAAATATTTGAGAATAAGCCTGAGCCTTGTTATTAAAGCAATGGAGCAAAAAATTCCCCCAACCAATTCTAATGTTCAGAGTTTAGAAACACTGACTTGAAGAACATTGTCGCCTACATCATTTTTACCTTGATGTGTCTGTATCATTACGGGGAACTATTGTTGGTATTCAAGTTTCTGATTCACTGAAACCTGATGGATTTGTTTCAAGATGTGATAGGTTGCATTACTTTACTATAATTCTTCCATTTCTACCTTCCCATGTCAGAGATTCCTTACTGGCACCATATTGACTTCAGGCTTTACCTGACTTCCTTTGACTAGTGAGATATAGTAGGAAATGCCACTGTGTCTATTTTGATTTTTTAAGAGGCACAGCATGTGTCCACTAGGACTCTGGGGGCTTCCACCCTTCCACATAAGAAGAACATGTTCTACATATTCATTAATCTTTCAGTCAGAATCCAGGGATGAAGACATATGAAGGTAGACTTAGATCTAATTCAACACCTAGACTTCAGCCTAGTCTAGCAAGCCAATCTGAGTCCAATCAATATCAGCCAGACTGCTAACCTATAGTATGTACTATGATTATGAAATAAATGTTCTCATTGTTTCCCTCTGAAATCTTGGAGCTTTGTTTTTAACCCAGCATTATTGCAGGAAAGCAAACAGACAACTAATAGCCAAGTATTATTTGTAAATAATTTATACATCATGCAATTAAAAAAAAAAAAAATGGCCATCGAGTCGATTCTGACTCATAGTGACCCTATAGTACAGAGTAGAACTGCCCCATAGAGTTTCCAAGGAGTGCCTGGTGGATTTGAACTGCCAACCTTTTGGTAGCAGCCGTACCTCTTAACCACTACACCACCAGGGTTTCTACATCATGGAATATTTAACAAATAATGGTGCTAAATAAGCATTTGTTAAATTAATCTTCTTTTATGTAAGGCTTCTTTAAATTGTGATAATGAAACAAATAAAATAAAATTGGAAATCCACAGGTATTAAATGGCATAGATCAAATTTAAATTTGTCACTGTGGTAAAAAAAAAAAAAAAATGTGGTGGACCTTAAAGTTTAAAAGGATTGTATTTCCATGGTCTGCTAGTTATTTTTTCCATTTTTGAAAAGGGTGTTAGTGAGTATGCATAGCATTGTTTTTTTCCAGTAGTCAAGCGGATCAGGTGGGTTTATGGTAAGCATCTGTCTGCTCAATTAATGTGTGTATATGGGGACCAAACTGCATTGATATAGAAATATTACTTGTGCATCTACAATACTATTAAAATTATAAGTTAAGATTCAGAGAAAAATTCACTGTCATTTAGAAATCCACGGATTGAGTCACTGAGAGTTTTTTTTTTAAATCACTAATGCTTAGAAATTATTAGTAGCAATAAACAGCTAATACTTCTTGAGCAATAACTGAGTCAAGATGAAAAGTTAATGGGTAAAAATCCTTGGAAGTCTATTTAATAACCCTTTGTGATATACTAGGAAGTTACAGAGAGTTGGACAGGTGATCACAAAATCTTTGAAAGAAAGAAAATCCTAGTTAGAAAGTAACATAAGTCTTAATATAAATTAAACTGTCTTTTTGAAGTGCTTTTTATCTTGTAAAATATACTGTGATTCACTTTAGAATTTTTTCCTTGGATCTCTTTAATGCAACATTTTTTTTGGTTCTAAAATCATTTTCTAAACTTCTTTACAATAATTATTAATTATTTTATGTCTGCTTTTTGATGATTCATCAGTGATTACTATGGAATTTGTATACAAAAAGTAGAAGTACTAAAGAAATTATATTTACATTATAGGTAAACCACCTTATAATTATATTGTCACCTCCTTATGTGTTGGGACTTTTCATAAGAATACATTTGATAAATGCAAAAAAGAAAAAATACCCCCAAACGTTTTAAACTATGAAATTGCTGTGCATCAGTGATGCTATTTACAGTGAAGGTAAAAATAACAGCAGAATAATATAAGAAATGCAGTACTCACATGAATTGGCTTTGGTGTCCAGGTGTCTTTGTGAAATAAGTATTAATTTTACAGTATCTTGGGGACCAAGCTGATGCTCCACAAATAATTCACAGTGTCACAAATGTCCTTAGTAAACCTCACCTCCCAATTGTAAAGCCATCACACTCAATACTGCATAATGTCACTCTGTGCTCACTGGGCTGCCAAAAAGTGCTAGCAGGATTACCACTATATCACCCCCACGCCATGAGATGGGATAAAGCAGACAGTTGAAATTAACTGGAAAGGAAGGCGGTAAGTAGGGTAGTACATTTTGATTCCAGGTATTTATTTGAATTTATGCTACATGTTGGCTAAAAATCTCATTCTGTGCATTTATTTAGCCCTGCTGTAGTTTTGGATGAGACATTTAAAATATACTAATTAGGATGCTAAGCTTATCCTTCAGTTAATAAATTGTGTCTTATGGTTAAATATTATATTGTTATACATTTTTTTCATATCTTTTTTTTTTTTTTTATTTCACTAACATCTATGGGTTCAACACAAATCTATGGTGAATATATGCCAGGCTTAGATTCCCACAAATACTTTAACACCAGGGGAGTAATCTGTCTATGAGGAATATAGATTTGATGAGAAAAAGTCATAAGTCCAAAGGGGAAAGCCAAGTCTCCATTCAGCTGTAGGCATCCCAGGAGCAATATTACTTAAGGAAATATTAGTGATGAACTGTAATTTCTTTCAAGAAGGAACAGCCAGGCTTCTCTGTCCTTTTGGTGAGATAGGAAATTCTAAAACTTTTGAGTCATGGGTTGGTTGAATAAAAAGACAACCTCAGAATTCCAACAGGGTCAAGGTAATATATGAGGCAGAAAAACTACAGCAGCCAAGAAACTTTGGGAGAATCATTTGTGCTACTAGAAAATGGAGAAACCTGAGGCAGTAGTTCACATATAAGTAAAGACATAATGAACGCTTTAAACACAAGGGCTGAGTGGACGGAAGAGGTGGTTAAAAGGAGAAAAATGGAGAAATATAGTACTATTTAAAGAATTTCTATTACTTGCGGGGCAGTTATCATTTGTATGATGCAAAGGGATTTCTGTGGTTTGACTCTTTGTCTTTTCAAGGATCTAGTGTTTCATGCACAATTTCTCAAAAAAGGGACATGACAGCAGAAATCAAGGGGAAAGAAGCAGTTCTCCTTTCTTTTTGATTTCAAAAGCCTTGACACAACGACTGGTCAGATATAATCATAGTATTGACAAAAGGTATGGGCTAAAACAGCAAGAGGTGAGAGAACCACCCCTCCCCCACCTTCCTCCATTCCACAGTATCTCATTTCCCTGAGATTATGGTTGAGATAAAGAGCCCTAGTGGTACTTGGCTGCTAAACTCTTGAAGGTTTGATGGTTTGAATCCACCAGCCTCTCTGGAAGAGAAAAGACCTAGTGATCTGCTCCTATAATGATTGTCGCTATGAGTTGGAATCGACAGGAGGGCCCACAAAAGCAAAAACATGATTGAGATAGGAAATAAAGGAGTTAAAGTGTAAGAGATGAGGAATTAGATACTTTTGGCTTCCAGGACAAGTGGTATACTCCCTGCACTCAGGACTGAGCATGGGAAGGAAGCAACATCCCATATAAATTCATGAAAGCTAGGAGCAGAAGAAGGAGCCCTGGTGGTTCAGTGGCTAAGCACTTGGGTGCTAACCGAAAGGTCATCAGTCTGAACCCAACAGCGGCTCCACTCTGTGGGAGAAAGATCTGGCAGTTTGCTTATGTAAATATTTACAACCTAAGAATCCCTATGGGGCAGCTCTACTCTGTCCCATAGGGTAGTTGTGGGTCAGAATCCACTGACAGCCTATAACATGAAGACAAAAATACAGTATAGGACAAAAATGAAAGTATGTCATGCTTAGGTGATGGGGCCTTGTTACGAGTTGCCTGTCCAGTAGATTTTGATACATTGTGACCCCATATGTGCAGAGTAGACCTGCTCCATAGAATTTTCAAGGTTGTGACCTTTCAGAAGCAGATTGCCAGGTCTGTCTTTCGAGGTGCCTGTAGGTGGGTTGGAACTGCCAATCTTTTGACTAGCAGTGGAATGCTTGACTATTTATGCCACCCAAGGGCTCTTCAAACATCTTATTAGGTAAAAATAGCAGGATGTTGAATATTGTTCATAATGTTCTGCTTTTTGAGTCATGCAGGAATCTTAATGCTTATGTATTCAAATGATTATTTTATATAGTTCCTTTTTTTTTCTATTTAGATTTCCTACCTGCCCATTCATTAATAACATATTTTTCAAAAAACTTTGTACATATTTATATTACCTGAGTGGAGTCTTTGCTAAATCCAACGTATGGGCCCACATGTGGTACATTTTTATTGACTGCCTTTTTCCTCCTGAAAATGGGTCATACTTCCTTTTTTATGTCTTATATTTTTATTTAAAAACTTGACATTGTAGATAATATATTATAGTGACTCTGGAATTTGTTTTGTTCTTCAGATAATTCTTTTTTTTCCTGTTAGGAAGTTAACTTGCCTGGAGTCAAACTGCCTCCCTCTAGTGTGCAGCCCCTAATATAACTGTCAAACTTTTGGCTCCCTAGCTGATGTTTTATTCATCTGGTCTCTGGGAGTCTCTCCTGTGCCTACATAGTTCAGCAATCAGTCAATGATTTAAGTACAGTTTGTACTCTGACCTTGGGTCTGTTTCCATGGTCCCTTTATTTCTAGGGCCCTCTCCACTAAATTTCCAGTTGTTTTTCCAAATGACTGCTCAAGGCAGCAAGGCTTCCACATTTTCTAATCTAAGCACTACAATGGTTGGGGTCAGACTTTGTGTAGGCTCAGGAACAAGCTCACTCCAACATGCAGAAAATTCACAAATTTCACAGGAGTAGCTCTTTCTTCCAGGGGTACACATCCCACTGGTTTCTGGCTGCTTTTTGACTGGAGACCCTGGGGTTTCCCCAGAATCTGGGTAACAGATGGGAAGAGATTTAGCTAAACTTTATCCTTACTCAGTTTTTGCATATTAATGTCTTGCTTCCAGAATTTTCCTTTTAAATTTCCAGTTATTCTGTTGTTCTAAACTTAGGGATTGGTTATCACAAGCCAATAAAGCAGTGCTTTTCTGCTGTCAGTGCTAGGACAGTTGGGGAGTGCCCTGAGCCAATAATACCTCAAACCTGTGGTCCTTACCTAATGCAGTAGCAGTCTTACAAATGTAGAAATTGTTATACACATATACACAAAAAAATAATTTTATGTTTTTTACCTATAACATTATAGCTATTTTTAAACTGGAATTGAAAACAATACAGTGAATTTGGTTGTTGTTAAAATTACCTTCTATGTGTTGCATATTTCAAATTCCTCTAGTGGTGGGCAGCTTCTGGGCGTGACTTCTGGGCTTAGTGTGGATCCTGGGATGCCAGAGGGAGAAAATATGTCAATGTCATTAATAACAAGGATTTCTAGCCTAAGAGAAAATATAGATAAGAAAAAAAAAAAAAAGAAATAACACAAAACAATAATCGTAAATTTGAGTCAGATAATACTGTGAAATTTCAAGCTTTCTATTCAATATGTGTTTACCAATTGTATGAACTGAAGAATTATAGGAGCAATAACAGTGATAACCCAGCAGCAATAAGGGACTT
The DNA here is from genome assembly GCF_030014295.1 of Loxodonta africana. Taxonomy (NCBI): domain Eukaryota; kingdom Metazoa; phylum Chordata; class Mammalia; order Proboscidea; family Elephantidae; genus Loxodonta; species Loxodonta africana. The sequence goes on along the minus strand of NC_087345.1, from coordinate 77,201,529 downwards.
AACACCCAAATTTTGTTTCTAAATATTATTTCCCAGGGTTTCATGGGAAGTTCTTATTGTTGAGCGTGGAATAATTTGTTATTCCAGAAAGCAAGGGAGGTTTCAAAGACTAATGGGTTATAGCCGAAGAAACTAAAGCAAATTTGATGGGGTCTCATTGATTTAAGATGAGATGATTTAACCATGAAAACAAATGGTAACTGTATTTCTTTGAAATATTTCAGATATATAAAAATCTGTAAGTTTATAACAATACGGAAAAAAAAAAAAAGATAAAGAAAACCTCACCGGCCATCATTGATCGTTTCTAGGGTACTGGTTCGAATCACCTTCTGTACTGTCTTTTGATTTTCTTTTGTAACTTCTATTAAGTCCTATCATTATTTACAACATCTCATATTGTAATTATACACCTGCAAACCTGCTTCTTATTAAATGTGAGATCCTGCAGAGAGGGAGAGTGTCTTTGTCGTTATTGTATACCCAGTGGCTGCAGTAATGCCTAATATAGAGTATGTTCTCAAAAAATGTGGTGATCAAAGTCAATAGATAATTGATAAAGGGGTCATAAACAGCCCCTAAAGCATGCATATCATCACCCTTTACTAATTTACATGAAAAATTCTGTTGTGGCAGGTTTATGGCTCTGCTAGTTCTTCCATGTACAGAAAAAAGTCCATAAAAGGTGTAAACCTGCAGACCCTTTTTGAGATGCCAGTGAGACCACTCACATTTAGATTAAAATGCTCTGAGGGCTCTAGTAACATTAGAAAGAGAAGCCCCTGAGACTTCTATCTCAAAACTCTGTTACACTTCCAACGAGTTTTGGCTCTACCTTTGCCATTGCTGCCTTCTATTTCTTCCTTTGCCTCTACACTTTCTTCACCTCCTGCTGGCTTCTCAGCACTTCTGCATAAGCTCTGCCATTACCCTTAGTTCCCCAGTTTGAGGTCTCATGCCTTTCTCTCTGGCCAGCCCTATTTAATTTGCTTGTCACTCACCCCTTTTCCCTCTAGTGGATATTCTATTCTATTCTGTGAATAACACCCCTAGTAAACAGAAAGATGTTTCAGCTAGCAACTCCTTCTTTTCAAGGCATTCAAATCCAGGTTTCCAGGAACTACAATGGAGACACAATCATCAGGAGAGTGACCAAGACTATGTTTCGAACTCTGCACCACACAGAGAACTGTCTACATTTTAAAGCAAAAAAAAAAAAAAAGCAAACAAACAAAAACACTTTTTCTAGCTTCAAGAGGCTACTAGCAAGTTACCACCGTTCCCTCCTCACCGCACCGGGTGTGTTAGTCCAAACGTGAGAAGCTTGGTCTAGGCCGTAATGTCTCCCACTTTCCTTAAATTTTAGCAACTCTTTTGAAAGTACTGACAGCCATGGTTAATTTTATGTGTTAACCTGGCTAGGTTATGGTGCACAATGGTCTAGTCAAACACTAGTCTAGATGCTGCTGTGAAGTTATTTTGTAGATGTGATTAACATTTAAATCGCTTGGCCTTAAGCAAAGCAGATGATCCTTGATATTGTGTATGGGCATCATCCAAACAGATGAAGACCTTAGAGCAAAACCTGGAGTTTCCCTGAGAAGAAGGAATTCTGCTCAAGACCATAACATAGGAAAAATAAATAAATAAATAAACCTGCCTGAATTTCCTGTATCTCAGCCTACCCTACAAATTTCAGTCATGCCAACTCCCACAATCATGTGAGCCAATTCCTTAAAAAATACAAACTACTGGTTTTATTTTTCTGGAGAACTGGTACTGACTTTTTGCCCAGCACGTCATGGCTCCTGAAACATATATTGAAAACCGGATCCAAATGACAACCCAGGGGTTAACATAAGGAAGCAAATCGAATATCCCTGAATTCCACAGCAAATGGATTTGTGTAACTATGTGAAGAGAAGTGGATAGGAACTGTCCCATTTACTGAACCCTGACTAGGATCAGGACACATTTCTCAAGAACCGTGAACTTCAAGGCTAAGAGCAAAGTCTCAGATGAGAGAAGCACTTGTTCTTAATACAATTCTGTCATTTGCTAACTTGTGACTCTTGGCAAGTTACTGTAACCTTCTTGAGCCTCAGTATCCCCACATGTAAATGCTGATAGTTATAATCCCTCATGGGACTATTAAAGGACCAAATGAAAGAATATATCTAAAGGGCTTTACCCTGGGCCTGAAACATGGTAAATTGTCTCTAAATATGGATATATTTGTTAAATTAAATTTTAATAAGAGTAAAAACTGCATTTACTTACCCAAATAAACTGCCTTAGACTGGTTCTTAGCTTGCATTTCACAGTTACCATGGTACAAAGCAGGAGTGAAAGTGAAATCTGAATAAGCTCAAATTCTAAATGGACATTTTATAATTACCTGTGGTATAACCTCAAAACCTTGGTGGCACAGCAGTTAAGAGCTACAGATGCTAACCAAAAAGTCAGCAGTTCAGATCCACCAGGCACTCCTTGGAAACCATATGGGGCAGTTCTACTCTCTCCTATAGGGTTGCTATGAGTCAGAATCGACTCAATGGCAATGGGCTTGGTTTTTTTTTTTTTTTTTTTTAATAGTATAACCTATTAATCTCTCTAATCCCTGAGTGTCCTTACATAGCACAGAGAATGTACTATCTACATAACTTAGATTCCATTTATTTTATCTTTGCATGTTATTCCCATATACGGTTCACCATGAGAATGCAGAATTTATTAAGTAAAGGTTGTGGAATCAACCTCACAGAGGTCTGTTTAGATGGTGCCAATTTCACAACTACAATGTTATTTTGTGCAGTGAAAAACAATTTCTTGAAAATGAAGAAAAATGTAAATGACCCCTGTAAAGAAATTAAATTAATGTTAGGTACTAGAACACAGATGTTTTGTGTGCCATACCTGCGCAACCATGTCATTAAATTCAAATCTCTAATTAACTGACTTCTGTTTCTTGTTCAACTTTGAAATGATTCATTGAAACCATTTGCAGAAACAAGTACACTTATGAGAAAAAAAAATGTTTCTGACCTTTTCTCCTTCTGTATTTTTTTCCTACCTTATTACTTTTTAAAACTGACTGGCTAACACAGTGATTCAGAATTAAGATATAATCTGACACTCCAAAGGCCATCTGTCTTATTTCTCAGCTTCAGATCCGGTATCAACAAAAGATTCTATAATAAAATCAGAAACACTAAATAACATTAAGTCATGAAAACAGATTGCTGAAACTTGGGGAAGATAATCTAATTAATTTCATAAGAAAAACAGATGAACTAGTTTTGGTCTGACCCTGAAGCTCAATTTCTATTTATCAAGAAATACTAACATTTCAATTTAATTAAACAAATATTGATTGAGCATCTACCTACTAGAGAGAGAGCTATGTGGCAATAGATTAAAGAAAAAAAAAAAAACTTTGAATAAGACAGAATTTATTCAAATTCTAATTTTAAATTAACTTAATCTCTCTGAATTCCATTTTGTTTATCTATAAACAGTTATTATATTAAGACCTACACCATGGTTGAAAAGTAAAATAAAAATTGCTTACATATGTAGCACCATGATGTATTAATTATAATACCTACATAACAAGTGATAAAGATATTTATTACTCTTCCTAGGTACCCAATGTCTTAGAATATGCTTTCTACATATTTGCGATATCCCATGTTAATTGGTCCACATGCTATGATAGGAGCAAACAAATTTCAGTTCTTAGACACTTGAATCTAAGGATAAACATATGCCCTAGGATCCTGCAATAAGATAAATTCAAGGGAGGCTTGGATGTTGATGTGAACAAAGTAGGTGATCTCACATGGGAGTATTGATGTGGGGAGATGAAACTTTTGCATCCAAACCTGAGCATGCTCATTACTGAGTGATGAGAGCAGTGTTCCCTCTCCAGCTCCCCATGGTATGATTAGGTTTTGTTTTTGGATGCTTAACTTCAGAGCTTGGCTCTCCAAAACACCTAAATTTCTTCAAGAAATCCCTCTTTTGTTTAAACTAGCCACGGTTTATCTGTTGTTTACAATGACTAACCATGCTATGAGTCAGAATCCACTCCATGACAATGGGTTTGGTTTTTGGAACCATGACTGATACATGCTATAAAAGGTCAGATTTTGGTCCTGAACTTTGATACTCTATGAACTGGCCAAAACCCAGCAGTAGCAACATCAGCTGGAAGATTATTAGATATGAAGACTATCCAGACCAACTGGATCAGGTCCACAATCAGAATCCAAGATCCCTAGGAAATTCATGTGCATATGAAAGTTGTGATGCAGTGATCTAGAAGAACGATATTCAGAATTTTAAGATACAGTCATGTGCTGCAATTGATTTTACTTTATTTCAAAGATTTAGAAAGCAATACACTAATAGTTTTCCAACAATCTGGAGACAATCACAAGAAGTTAGAGTACCATCTATGAAAGCAAATGGTAGATGATCTCAGTACCATCTTCCACAGAAAAGTATATGCTAAACCTGGAGTAAGACCTTATGTGTTATTACCAAAGGAGAGGAATTTTATTACTTTAATAGCACTTTATAAGTCTCCTCAATTGGTGAAGTCTCTTTTATTTAATATTAAAAAATTACTTGCTTATAAATTTATGAAATGAACATTGTTGTTAGGGGGCATGGAGGTGGCTCTAAGTCACAGCTACCTTATGTAAAACAGTGAAAAGTTGCCTGGTCCTACCCCTTCCTCATGATCATTGGTATATTTCAGTCTGTTGTTTTGGCTATTGTATCAGTCCATCTCATTGAGAGTTTCCCCCTTTCACTGACTCTCTACCAACCATGATGGCCTTTTCTAGCAATTGATCTTTCCTGAGACTTGACGACGTTCCTGATGTTGGTGAGCTGAAGTCTTCCCATGCTCATTTCTAAGAAGCTTTCTGGTTGTATTTTTTTCTAAGACTGGTTTATTTGTCTGACAGTCAACAGTATATTCAATGTATAGAATGAAGATAAAGAAATTAATTTTGTTCATGCCTTAATATAGGACTAATAATAAGCTCATAAATATTCTAAATGAGTGATGCCCCAAGCAAAGAGTAAATGTACTTACATTTTCATGAAACCATCAACAAAAAAGTCCACTTCAAAGTTAGAATAACTTAATACACGCAAAATGGTGAACTCAAGAGTTAGATTTTTTTTTTAAATAAACAACTCTTTATCGATATATGTTGCTGTGCAAATATTAACACCAGATAATTTTTGAGGAATATGGTACATATAAGGATAAGTTAAAATATTTTTGTTAAGAATAAATTAATTTTTCTTGTTTCTTTTCCTAAAGAGCTCAAGTTAAAATATATTGACATGATGTCAGAATGGATTTCCACAAACCAGGATAGTTAACTAACTGCGCTCTTGCTGGAAAAGCAAACACAAAACATGCACACACGCAAATCGACACTAACGATGTCAGCTGCATTTGGAGTACATTTTCCTTTGTGATGGGAGGTTTAGCCTGGTTTCTTAACGTTCACGATAAGAAAAATCGATAGGGACACTTACTGATCCTGAAGTGGAATGAGTGAAATGAACAGGTAAAATGAACATAAATCTTTAGCTGATTTGTTGTCTGAGAAGGATAGAACACTCTCCAAACCACGTGATTTTATTGAGATTACCTGTGATCCCAAAATACACGTGGAGATACATACACACTTAGATATCCATGTCTCCCTTTACTTCTAGAAAGATTTTTATTCTTTCGGTGGTTCATGTTGTGGCCCTCATGGTGCAGTGGTTAAGAGCTCGTCTACTAACCAAAAGGTTGCCAGTTTGAATCCACCAGTCCCTACATGAAAACTCTATGGGGCAGTTCTGCTCTGTCCTATAGGGTCACTATGAGTCGGAATCGGCTTGATGGCAACAGGTTTGTTTGTTTGTTTTGGAGTGCTTCATGTTAAATTGGTAACAGCTCTATAATCAGATATTTTTGAAAATATTTTATCTACTCCTTATCTTTTCTGTAATGTCTTCAGCTGTAATTTTGATAAAAAAATGTTTTATTAGTATGAAGCAGTCACATTTTGTGCCAAGTATGCCTTGCCAAAGTCTTTGCATAATGCAAATCTCTTATAATTCAGGACAGAACATGACAAAAATAGTGAATATTGTTGTCTAGTAGTACATAGAATAATGTTACATGACATTAACATATGCGTAGTTTACAATTCATTCATGATTCCTCAGCTTTGGAATTATACTAACTGAAAATTTTTACATTATGGGGATTCTTATTATTTCAACCTTTGTTGATCAAGTGAGATTTATTAATATATAATCATTTTTCAAACTTGTAAAAATACGACATCCCTGAAATAATAGTGAAGTAGGAAACGATAAATAAATAAAATAAAAATACATTTGACTATAAGAATAAGGTGTCATTTTTACAACTAAAATCATGGTAGCATAAAACTGTCCCACAAACTTCTATTCTTGTCATGATGGAATACTTAGCAACAGACTAGCTCTTCTGTTACAAACAACTATAAGGTTCACAAAAATTTATGAAACAATTTGTGGTAGGCAGAGTAGTGACCAACTGAGGATGCCTATACCCTGTTCCCGAAAACCTGTGACTATGTTACCTTACATGTGATAAGGGAGTTTGCAGATGTGAATGAGTATGCACCCTGAGAAGAGAGGTTATCTTGGATTATCTTAATGGGCCCAATCTTATCACACAAATACTTAAACCTAGAGAAACTTCCCAGGCTGGGCCAGGGAGATAAAACAGAAGAAGGAAGAGAGATTTGATGTGAGAAGGACCAATTACTGCTGGTTCTGAAGTTGGAGGAAAGGGGATATGAACCAAGGAATGTTAGCCACTTCTAAAAATGTTAGACAAAGCAGAGGAATAGATTCTCCTCTAGACTTTTAAAACAACACATCCCTGCTGACACCTTGATTTTAGCTCAGTGAGACCCCTCAGACCTATAAAATCATACAATAATAAATTTGTATTGTGTAAATCTATAAATTGGTGGTAACTTGTTAACACAGTAACAGAATACTAATACAGATTTGGGGGCTTGGAAGTGAGGTGATATCGAAACAAATACCTAAAATGTGGAAGTAGTCTTGGAATCAGGCAGCGGTCAGAGACTAGAAAACTATAGAGGAATACGATTAAAAAAAAAAAAAAACGTGCAGTGCCTTGGCAATTATGCTGTTAGTAGAAATGTGGATATTAAACACAGCCAGTGAGGACTCAAAATGGTAGAAAAAACCTATACCATCTTAACCCAAACCCAGGGCCGTCGAGTCGATTCCGACTCATAGTGACCCTATAGGACAGAGTAGAACTGCCCCATAGAGTTTCCAAGGAGCACCTGGTGCATTTGAACTGCCAACCCTTTGTTTAGCAGCCGTAGCACTTAACCACTACACCACCAGGGTTTCCATATCATCTTAGAAAAAGCCTAAATCACCAAAAGCTATTATTAGATATATGGGCATTAAAGACGCTTTTGTAAAGGAAGTGAGGAACATATTATTAGGAATTGGAGGACGGTCCCTGGTGCCTGTCCCACTTTGTTGCACAACAGCAGAAAGCTTAGCACAATTGTGTTCTGCATTTATGTGGAAAGCAGAGCTTGTAAGCAATAAACTTGGATATTTAGCTGAGAAGACTGCTAGTAAACTAGCAGGTGTTTATCAGAACAAACTCAACACTCTTTATAGAAAAAGAGCAAAATGCAGACTCTTAACAACATAACACCTATGATACTTAGTGTGAAATAAAATAAAAACTTACTTGATATGTGGAGCAGGAGAAAGTTACTCATAACAGGGAAAAATATCAATCAATTGAAATAGGCACAGATACAGCAGAGATGTTGGAATTAGCAGATGAAAACTTCAAGAGTTATTCTAAAAATGTTTATAAATTTAATGGAAAGGATGGGCACAATGAGTAAATAGATTAGGAATACCAATTGAGAAACGAAACTATTTTAAAAAATCAAGCAGTAAGTGGAAATGTTACAATCGAGAAAAATCAATACTTAAAAAAAAAAAAAAAAAGTAGCCTAATGGGCTTAACAGCAAATTAGATAATGCCGAAGAAAAGATCAGTGATTTTGAAGACAGGGAAATAAGAGGTACCAAAACTAAAGCACAGAGGGAAAGATGGCTAAAAATTAAACCAAGTCTCAGTGATCTTTTGGACAATACTAGGTGTTGTAACATAATTAACTGAAGTCCTAGAAGGAGAAGTGGAATTGGAGAAGAAAAGCATTTTAAAAAATACAGGAAAATTTTCAAATGGTGGAACTTTTTCAATACAAATATCTAAGCAGTTCAATGTCCCCAAGCATTATAAACAACAACAACATGTGTTACAGAGTAGAACTGCTCTACAGGGTTTTCTTGGCTGTAGTCTTTACAGAAGCAGATTACCAGGCCTTTTCTCTGTAGCACTTCTTAGTGGATTGGAATCATTAATCTTTAGGTTAATGTTCAGGAGCAAACCTTTTGTACCACCCAGGGACCAAAATGTCAATGCTGTTGTTGTTACTTCCCACTCATGGCAAAATAGAGGAAATGAAATGGAATAGTAAAAAACAAAAAAGTTAAAAAGTATAGTTTAAAATAGTTTAAAAAGTAAAGATAAGAAAAGAGGTGAAAAAAGCCAAAACAAAACAAAACAAATCTCAGATGGACCAAATAGAAAACAAATACCAATTTGTAATACTTAAACCTAACTATACGGATTAGGTACAGCTCTTTATTACAATTGTATCTGTGACAAGGACCAGGTCTGAGGCATGAAGAATTTATTCTAATCTTCTAACAGTAAAAAAATCCTTCAGAGTACAATGGCAATAAAATTTGTTTGCCATAGCTCTCCTTGTGTCATGTCTCTGAAAAGGTAAATGTGCTTTCTTGTAATGTGGATTTCTGAAGATTAACTGCTAGGCACCAATCCAGAGCACTGAATAAATAAACAAGAGGTATTTTGTGGGTTTATGGCTTCAGATCCTTCCTGTTATTCTGAAGCTCATAAAATTTATTAATAGCAAGAGCTATAAATATCTGGGTATAAAAGTAACTGCTTAGGCTATAGTGTAAATAGGCTCAATTCCTCCACCATGATGAGTTTTCAGATTCAATGGATTCAGTTCACGTAAGTGTTAACACTAGACTCACTAGTAGTATGTTAAAATGGACTAAAGAAACACAGGGTATCGTATGGGGGAGAAGTCAAAAGCTTACCTGCCTGGGCAACTCAGATTATCTTTCATATTTTAGTTTTATAATAATTGATAGCTTTTGTTGCATTGTGTTGGGGAAATTATCATTGAAAACAAAATTTCCTGCCAATTTAAACCCTCTACAAAGGTTGAAGAGGAAAAAAAAAATGTATTTATTTATATATAATAAGCATTAAACCAGAATGGGATGGCCATTACAAGCAATCCACTAAATGAGATTGCAGACAGAAAGAAATCTATGTCTATATAATAACCCTTTCATATAACCAAACAGATGCAACCCATTTCATATATGTTCTCAAGATAAACAAGTAGTTCTCGGGAGGATTTGACATACAATTTGTCATCATAAATTCACCTGGTACTGGGGTGGCCATTTGCATTTGCTAGTTGCCTCTATCCAAAGGAAAAATAAATGTCTCATATACTTATGGAAAGAGGTTTCCAACTTGGAACCAGGTGACCTCTGAAGTTAGATTCCTACCCTTCTACTAAAACTGGGAGAAAGAGGTGCTACCTTCTTAGCCAATTACGTTTCAAAGAGATGGCTTCTAGAATCTTGAATAAACATTTCTGGGTTTTAAAGTTTCTCATGGTAAAAAGGTTAAGCACTTGGCTACTCACCAAAATGTTGGTAGTTGAAACCCGCCCAGGGGCTCTGCTGGAGGCAGACCTGGAGATCTGCTTCCATAAAGATTACAGCCTAGAAAACCTTATGGGGCAGTTCTACTCTGTCACATGGGATTGCTATAATTTGGAATCAACTTGCTAGCACTAAAAAACAATAACAAATAACAGAGACTTACGTTGCTTTTAAAAAGATTTCCATACATTTCAGGAGTCCCTTGTTGGTACAAACAGTTAAAATACTCGGCTACTAACGAAAAAGTCCTCAAAAGAAAGACTTGCCAATATACTTCCTAAAAATCAGCCACTGAAAATCCTACGGACCACAGTGAGTAGGAATCAACTTGCCAGCAACTGGTTAACTGGTTAACAAACATTCCAAACTGCCAGAGAGAGACTTTATAATTGCAAGCTTTCTAAAGTAAATACTCTGAGAAAAGGGAGAGCAGATGTCTCTCTCTTTTTTTGCACCAGGGAGAATTAACTTTTTTTTTTTTTTCCTTATTTTCAGTTTGTGTTTGCCCTTACAATTGAATGTGAACTTTGACACACACTTAAGGCTTAATCACTGTTTTTAAACATTGAATCTGAAGAGTCCCAGCCTATGTAACATTTAGTGACCCAGCCATAAAAATTAACTTTGGATAACACTACTTTTTCCTAAGAAATTGCCCCAAGTTGTGACTTTCCTATTGTTGACTGCTTCTGTGTTCTTTTCTCTGCTCAGAATTCCTGATTCCTTGTTCTATTGAATTTGTCATGTCTTCTTTTGACCTGGTTCATTTTTGAAACTTATTTGGACTCCACTTTCTGGATTTCTTCTTGATTTGTATCTCTACATGATGTTTGAATTTCATTATCTGTAGGGTTTCAGTTGTGATATTTTGTCACTTTTAGCACCATGGAACTCTTCTACCAGGGCTAATCAATACTTCCCACCAAGAGACTATTAATCAGAATGGAACAAGAAATCTAAAGGTGGGTAGGAGGATAACGTCAGGCTTGAAAAGAACACAGTCAAGTACAGATGAAGGTATTAGAAAAAAAAGATAAACAGAAAGAGTTAAGTAGGAGTTTTAAGAAAACACACAATATAGGTGAGGTCAGCACAGCTGGACTAAATCAAAAACAAAGAAGTGTCCTAAATGCAACCAAATGCGATGAAGGCCAGAGTAGCAGGGACAGGGGTCTGGGAACCATGGTTTCAGGGGATATCTAGGCCAATTGGCATAACAAAATATTAAGAAAATGTTCTGCATCCCACTTGGTGAGTCTGGGGTCTTAAATGATAGCAAGCAGCCATCTAAGACGCTTCAATAGGTCTCAACCCAGCTGAAGCAAAGGGGAATGAGAAACACCAAAGACACAAGGTAATTATGAGCCCAAGAGACAGAAATGGCCACATAAACCAGAGACCTCATCAGCCTGAGACCAGAAGAACTAGATGGTGCCCGGCTACAACTGATGACTGCCCTGACAGGGAACACAACAGAGAATCCCTCATGGAGCAGAACAGTGGCATGCAGACCTGAAATTCTCGTGAAAAGAGCAGACTTAATGGTATGACTAAGAGTAGAGGGACCCTGGAGGTCATGGACCCAGACCCTCTGTTAGCCCAAGACTGAAACCATTCCTGAAGCCAATTCTTCAGATAGGGATTGGACTGGACTATAAGATAGAAAATGATACTTGCGGGGAGTGAGCTTCTTGGCTCAAGCAAACACATGAGACTACGTGGGCAGCTCCCATCTAGAGGCAAGATGAGAAGGCAGAGGGGGGCAGAAGCTTGTTGAATGGTCACAGGGAATACAGGGTGGAGAGGAAGAGTGTGCTGTCACATTAGGGGGAAAGCACCTGGGGGTACATAGCAAGGTGTATATAAGTTTTTGTATGAGAGACTGACTTGATTTATAAACTTACGCTTAAAGCACAATAAATAAAAATAAAAAAGTTAAATAGGAGTTCTGATCAAGGCTAGAGGCCTGAATAAAATCGGCCCCTACAATTGAAATGGAAACTCTTAAAAAGCATGTCAGGGTTGGACCCACTAAAAGCTCCAAGGATTTTCTGATGATTGTATCAGTACCTTACCAAAATCATTATTGTAATTAATTCAATAGGGTAACATTTAAAGAGGGAGGCAGACTGGAAATTAAAAATGTCCTGTTAAGTTTTCTTGCATTGCTGTTTTCATTTCAAGAGTCTGAGGGAATTCTTAGACATAGACAAACTATCTTGGCAGGGAGCTGAGAGGATAGAATTGTTCTCCAACAGATACTGAACCAGATTTTTCCCTGGTTGTGAAGAAAGAGAGTGAGACAAAAACGTAGAGAAAAGAGTGAGACATATCTGGGAGTCTTTGTACCCTACTTCCCAGTGATGGCACCATGGACATGGTAAGACCCACGAGATGACAGTGGTATATCAGGCCAGATGGCTTCCCAAATCTTACATATGGCATGGCAGCAGCAATACAGTCATTTCCAATCCCCAAGTAGGATATGGAAGCAGCAACAGAACGGTTGAAACTGATGGAGTATGGAAGAATAGAATGATGGACATTTCAGCAGTCACCTAAGTGAAAAACAAACAAAACCCACATAACTCCAGCCACTCAAATTCCTTCAAAGCACTTACATTGAGTTAGATTTGGACTGTGGTAACATCATTGCAAACTGGTTGTTGTAGTTGTTGTCCAGTCCATCCCGATTTATGGAGACCTCATGTGTGCAGAATTAAACTGTTATAGGGTTTCCAAGTCTGTGACCTTCAGGAAGCAGATTGCCTGGCCTGTCTTCCAAGACACCTCTGGGAGGGTTTGAGCCACCAAGCTTTCAGCTAGTAGTCGAGTGCTTAACATTTTGCTCCACACAGGGATTCTTCCATGAAAACTAAGCCTTATGTATCAGTGAAGTTAAATGTTCTGTTATCCTGACACGTTGGGCGTGATAGTCAAAATGGAAATTAACTTGTTCTTAAAAAAAAATGTAAAAATTGCCTATGTTTCACACCTTAGTTTGTGGCTACACATTCCTAGTCATGACACTAAAACTTAATGAGTGCTTCGTGTATCGTTATTGTGCTAAGAACGTTGCAGGCTGTGTCTCATTTAATCTTCACAACAATCTTTTTTATGATTGTTCTACCATTAATTTAAATTGTAGAGTTCACAGCACAAGGCAATTTGTAAAAAATTTACTTCCTATATTTTAACCTTGATGTGAAACCTGAGGCTTAGAAAGGTTAATCACTTGCCTGAGTGGGACGAAACTGAGTTCTATCAGCCAGCCGAGCAGGTTTTTCTCTGTAGGCACACTGCGCTGTACTATGTTGTCTCTCAGGCTGTGGAGAAATGAGGAAAAAGTGAGAGGGTTTTCTTTCTGAACAAGGAAAAAAGCATATCAAGTTGATGGTATTTCTCAGGAAGATGATTGCTTGCTGGGAAGACTAATACGGAAGAAAGAAGTAGAATGTATGGCATTCATGGCATTTGTTCAGGTTTTAGCTTTTTATTTCTGTAACCCAAATTACACACTGCATGAGGGTGAATGCTTAAGACAGTATTTCCCAAAGCATATTCTTTGGGACGTCACTATTTCTACAGAATATTAGTAGACATAAAAAAAAGGGGTTCCCAGGTCAGCATAAGTTAAGGAAACATTGAGCATAACAACTTTAAAAAATGTGTGTGTAGGTGCTGATGGTGATGGTGGTGGTTGTGGGTCCTTATTTTTAGAATTCACAATGCTTTTAACGGCAGGAACTCTCACAAGTTTTAATTAATATTTCAGTGGAAATCTCTTAGGGTGGTTATAATTTGGAGTATTTCTTATACTTACCTGAGCTTGGGTTTTAAAAATATTTAAAATCTATTTGTTGGTTTATATATGCTTATGAGCACACACATTTATGTATCTATGTATGTATATATTACTTGTTTGTCTTATTATTTGCTAGGTACCTCTAGAGAACTATTGTAATAGAATTTATTTTATGAAGCATTGATCTATGACCCTGTCTCCATGTCCACTATGGAGCCATTATTCAGCATGCCTAATCCTTCTACTTTGTTCCTTATCTTTGCTTCTGGACACAAAGAGTAAGGCATCAGCTGACTGGTACCTACATTCACACCTGATCCTATTTTCAAGTCTTTAGGGAATGATTTGTGCCTATAACAATATTGTACAAGCAGACACAACTGACTCTGATACCTGCGGATTTATTTGTGTGGTATTTTTCATCTGATCTTAAGCAAGTCAACTGATCACTCTGCAGCTCACCTTGCACTTCTGAAAATGAGACTCTGAGCTGGGGTAACCTAAAACTACCTTTACCTCTATAATTCTTGTATTTTATTCCAGTGTTTAGATAGATTTTAAACTCTACTAGATCACCAGCTTGTTTAGTAGCCTCAGGAGTCTCTTATCAATAAATTAGCCTCCACGGTAAATTTTTTTTTCCAAATATTTGGGATAGATTATTTGTAACTCTTTGCAACTAATTAAAAATATGGAAATATGATAATGAGAACAACTGGCATGGTGTGAAATCCCCACATTTCAATTAATCCCAAATTCTTTTCAAGAAATCATACGTGAAGGTTTTAAAAATGCCATTCATTTATAAAAGTTATACTTTTTTTCTTGTGGTTTAGAAAAGCAGAATTACTGCATCTCTCCCCACCCTCTCTACTTCCAATCCTCATTCTCCGGAGAATGGCAGCCATCTTGCATAGACCTATTAATGTTGCCTACTGATATTTTCCTGAGGTCATGTTTTTCTCTTTGTGCACACATTTACTAATCTATGAAAGTATATTTCTAGAGAAGAATATCTAAAAGGGAACCTAGGGATATGGATCAATAGAAACCAGCACTTTAAAAACAAACTAGTGGGAAACCACAGAAAATGTCAGTATGAAAACTCTGATCAACCATACGTGAAACTGTTTAAGGAGTAACTTTGCCTTCAGGTTCTTTAACCCAGTTATTCATTAACTGACAGGAAATTCCAGGCCTGAAGGATGTTATTATTTTTTCCAAACTTGGTCTTTTTCTTTTCCTTCCAAAATTTGTAACATCTCTATTTTACTGAAGTGCTTCTAATAAATTATATTTTTTTGGACTACGTATTTTCTAGAAAGTAATAAAATTGTGTCTGACAGGAAAAAATGGAATTTATTTTAAATGTTGTCTGAAGGTTACAATCTTATTAAAAGTCAATGAATTTGAAAAAGGTTGACCATGCTATATATGACAGCTCTTGCATTATGCAATGCACTGGCATCAGGTAAACTAGTTCCACTCTTTCTGCAAATATTTCTATTCAGAAAAACCACACAGTGCAATTTTTTTTACTGAACACATCATTTTTGTTTCTAAGAATGTTTGACATCCTTTTTGGTTTATAATTTATTACTTTTTATGAAAGGCCAATAAAACCAAAAAACCAAACTCGTTCCTGTTGAGTTGATTCCAACTCATAGTGACCCTACAGGTGACCGAAAAAAAAAAAAAAAAAGAACTGGAGAAATGTGATATTCAATTGTATGCATGTGTTTTTCTTTTTACCAAAAGTGGTGTCCTATTTATTTCTTTTGAATACTACAGATCACCTCTGTGCTTAACATTTGGTTCAACTGAATACGGGTGGACAATATTTGGTGATATTTTGAAACTGCTCCTAACCTGGACATGTTTTAGCATCTTCCAGTGTTTTATGTGAGAAAAGTCTGAGCAACAGCTATAGCTGATAGAACTATCCTGTACCAATCTGCTTTTTCATTTAACTCCTGAGCTGTGTTGCCATGATTCCAATCTTGAGCCATGGGCTTTATGATAAATTGTCTGTAAAATAACGTACACAGCACCCCAGCTTATAATTATAAAGTGTTATGTATACTTTCCCAATGCTCTCAAATCACATCTGATTTTGTGATGTTCTTAAATCACATTGTGTAAGGCACTATTATGCATACTTTTATAATGCTTTTTATGCAGTTATGATGTTTTTTATAATGCTGTTAAACACCTATGTAGAAGTCACTTATAATGTGAAGAAATAGAGGATTTCTGAGCTTAGAAATAGAAATATGTATGTTCATATAATTCTCTTTAACCATTAGCTATAAACCATTAGAAAGTTGTTCTAACCCTGAAAATAGATAACAGAAGCATGTGCAGTAGTGAGACAGGGAAAAACAGGGACTGAGCCCCTAGGCAAGATGTCCTGCAACACCTGCAACTTGCAACTTACTTGCAAAGATTATGTGCTTGGCTAATGATGCAAAACCCCCAACCTTGAATGGGTGATAAGGAGAGAACAAACAGTGTGCTCCCTTGTAAGATGTTTTTCAGAGGAACTGGCCCTGGAGCATGCTCAGACGTCTGCAAGGTGACCGACTGATGACTTCTGCCTGATGCAATTACCTGTGACAGGAATTGAACCGTGAGAGAAGGGACTGCACAGGAGTGACATGTCATAATAATCCTACCACCCAGTCCCAGGAGACTTTGCTATGGGATCTTGGATTCCAGATGTGCGTGCAACCTAATTTAGTACACACTGCCATTCTGAGAAGTATCCGCTCCTTGAAAGAAACCTACTAAATATTCATTACTCTATTATCCTTGTCAAACCCATATAAGCCCCAGCAAAACCTTTGTTCGGGGGAGCAGAGGCTAATGTTGCTTGGCCCCTTTCTGTTCCCTACTGGCGAGGCTTCACTTTCTGCCGCTAATAAATCTTTGTTTGTGTGGAACCTCTGAGCTTCTCCTGGACATTCTTGGTCACTAGAAAGCAAGAACCTAGGCAAGGCTTAGTCTCAAGCTGGGAAACCTTGCCCTGTAACAGTAGATTGTAAATAAAAAAAAAAAAAAATTTTTTATTTTTTATACCTTCCCTATATTGGGCTGCATACCTGCACTCTGGGATGATGGCACATAACATTAATCAAATCTCTATAAACTAACACAACTTAAATATGTCACTAAATAATTCTCAGAAGCCCTGGCGGTGTAGTGGTTAAGAGCTATGGCTGCTAACCAAAAGATCAGCAGTTCAAATCCACCAGGTGCTCCTTGGAAACTCTATGGGACAGTTCTATCCTTTTTGGTTTTTAAACAGTTCTCATAATTTTTAATTAACTTGGCCTTGAAACATAATAAACAAAAATATAAATAGGTCATAAAAGAATTCCCTAATCGGCAATAAAACATAATATAAATTAACAAAATGTAAATATGTCATACAACAATTCTTTAACTGAGAATAAAACAAACAATTATACTTGAACATGACAGCGCACGGGGTATATAAACCCACGGATTTCTACTCATTTTCGGGGATTTCTACTCATTTTCGGTGAAGAAGACAGAAGCAAAAGGTCTCTCTGACTCTCTATTTGAAGACTGAGAAGCCTTCTGAGATACTGCTCATCATAACCAACTTCGGGTCCTACCTATGGGGCATCTCCTCTGAGTTCCAGGGTTGGTCAAGTCTCCTCCCACAACCACTCGTTAAAGGTAAAAACTTGAATTCTAAAGATTTGAACTCTTAACATTTTTAAACTAACATTGTGGTTGTTAATGCTGATTCTCCAATGCTAAATAAATGGCTTGAGGTCTTCCTTGCGTGTCTTGCCAAGACTACCTTACAATAAACTAGTTTATTCATGAGAAACCTGAACATTTCTTTATTTATTCTTAAGATAAAATCTTCCGGGACAGAAAGGACTTTATTTTTATTTTGTTAACTTGTGAAATGAAATCTTAGGGTAATAACTTCTAAATAGTATGTGGAATAACTATATTCCACAACTGCTTAGGACATGACTTTGTCCAGAAAGAGGTGGATATTTTACATAATATTTTGTATCTCCTTGTATTTTTTTTTTTTTTTTGTATAACACCTTTTATACATTTGTAACTGTTCCTCCACTTTCTTTTTAGGGTATTACAAAGCAGTCCCTGGTACTATTTTGGGTGATATCAAGAAAGTGAACAGTTTTAGATTCTGGCTGAATGGTAAAAAGAATACTTAAAAAGGCATAGGAGAGAGAGGGGTATTTACAAATATGTTATTATGAAAACATATCAACTGTCTTCAGAGGTCCCATCTATGGGTAAGAAAAATGGATGGGGTACCATCATAGTTTTTCCAGTGATTCTATTTTCAAAAAGGAATGTCTTAAAAGTAGTTCAAAATATAGGAAATTAACAGATTTTTTATTCTGTACTTATTTGCTATTCTCATGATTTTCAGCTTAGTAGGTTGGATTGTTTTCTGCAGCTCATGCGTTTTTGAAACATTGGCCTCTCAGCCTCTTATCAATGATTTGAATTACAAAAAACATTTTAGTATCATTATTGAGACCTAAGTGTATTGCATATTTATTCTTTCCAATTAAGCTTCTCTGAAGATGTAAGATTATAGGAAACCATAGACACCATGCCTACTTATTGGGCAGGAGAAATGATTGAAATACATAGTCAAGGGAAATCTAAAACAATACAAGAGATGTCATTGTGGAGATATGGGAGCACAGATGGACATAGCTTGTGGCCGTGCAGTAATCAGATGGGGTGGACCCAACGTAAGCAAACATTCACTATATATGGAATGGAATAATTACAAGCAATCAAAAAGAGATTTCACACGTAACTAACATTCAGAAAGTCACAGCTCATTTCATTTTTGTTTAGTTGAAAAAAAGTTAGTTAATAAAGTTATAGGTTAAGCAAAAAGGCCAATTACTACGTTTTTATATGTCCAATCTGAATTTTATAGGCTTCTGACAAATCAGATTTCCAAGTTCTACCTTAAGTTGTAGTAAATTCAAAATTCTTTTTCTTTTTTGTGCAAAATACCTTTAACTTGAAAAAGCTCAGAAAGGGAGACAGAAGTAAGACTATTAGTTTTTCAGTCTCATTACACAAATTGAAAAACCCATTCATTGTAGTATTCAGGCCTCTGCAGGCTTTAGTGGGCTCTGCAATTGGAGAATAGGATATTTGCATTTTTCAATTCTAACACCCTAGAGTACCAGCACTGGGGTAGAGTACCAGAATGCCTGTGCTCATAACCTTAAGGAATAAAAAAAATTGGGGTATTAAATTGGTTTAAAAATATGTCTGAGAAATGAGAAAGCAGAATTCTTCTAATCATTTGTTCATTAATTCATTATTTTATCTACTAATATTTATTGAGAATTTTGAAAGAACTGAGCACAGTTTGAGGCACCAGGGATACAAAGATTGTCATGATTCAGAGGTGCTCAATATCTAATTGAGAGGATCATTGGTAAACATTCGATTACAATTCAAACAGAGCATGCTTGGCACTTGAATAGAGGTAAACCAAGTCTGCTATGGTTTATCCTAGAAGATAAATGCTGTGGTTTACTCCATGACTTATTCAGTGGTTTAGCCAGGAGGGACTGTCCAGTAGGCAAGTCAATGCTCTAAGGAGAGTGATTCAGAGGTCAGCAATGTCCTTCAGGGCTCACCTCCTACCCTACCTCTTTCTCCATCAGTGCCTTTTTTTAGACTTCTCCAACTTGGATTTAATTCTGTCTTCTTTGCCCCGTCATAAGACCTTTCTTCTGAAGAACTAGTATTTTCTCAGATCATTCAACCTGTGTCATATTCAAAATACAACTTAACAGCAACTTTTTGGAGGTAATTTCTGTGGTGTCTCACACCTGGCAACTTCCTTCTCTTGCCAGGCTATATTGATGGGGCTCTCTCTGGCTGACTGTCCCAGGACAGATTGCCAGGAGAAACCAGGCTGTTTGAAAAAAACTCATTGAGAAGGTATAACTGTTATAATTTTGCCTGAAGTGATTCTCTTTCACACCCAGGACTCCTTTGCCTTGGACAGATTAATAGGGCTCTGGTCACAAGAATCTACTGTGACTCTTTGTTAAAAGCTAGAGGAACCTTTAATAAATCTGCCACACTTTGTACAGCAGGGACTAACCTATATGTGTACCCTTGGTTTCTCTGCTCATTTTGCCAACAAGACTACCCTCTATATTGACATTTTATTTTGCCAGTCTTGTTAGAGAGTCTGTATAGTCTTCTCCATTTTACCTCAATGATGGGTAACTCAGCTTCTCTCAGTATCTCCTCACAGAGTTGAAAGAATCTCCACACCTACATTGAGGGGAAGGAGGTGGATCAAGAAAGGAGGAGGATACCATAGCTTTCTAAGGTCTTCCAAGCAGTTCTCATCTCCTATGCCTGCCCCACCTAAGAATCTACTCCTTTCATCTTCATCAACCACTAGAGTTAACTCATTCGAACTAGGCCCTAGGGTGGATGTAGCTTCTCTTCTCAAATATCAAACCACATCACCCCATTTTCATCAGCAGAATTTTTTGGGCATAGGGTAGGCAGAGGCATAGAAGAGATAAGCTAGCATACAATAAAAATGTAATTCCATTTTTGTTTATATGTTCTAACCATTTTATCAGGCCAAGAAAATTATAAATCTTCAAGGGCAGGCACTATTTTTATGTCTGTGTGTGCCAAGTAGTATTACCATTGGCTGAGTCAGAGGTGGATTATCCAATAAGCAAAGTAAGCATATGATTAGGGCATCAACAAACCAGGAACACCAGTTCTCCAAAGCAAAGACCCGTAGATGCCAAGCAGACAGGACACAAGGAAAAATGAGTGCACAATGATGATTCAAGAAAGACTCGACTTATTATCCTTATTAAGTATGGAAGTGGATATTATTCGGCAGCTTAATTGTGATGAAATCATTGAACTTGTAAGTGCAGAAAATAGACAGGAATGTTAATTACAACATGGTAGAGGTGAAAGATCTATCTAAACTAAAATATAGTAATTTGTTGTAATATTTGTTTTCTGATCATTAAATTTTCTTTGATGACGTATTTTCATTTGTCCATTTATAATTTTAGTATTTATCATGAAACAAGTATCAAAACTGAAGTATGAGCCATTTAAAAGAAAATTGATGAAAATCAGTTTTTCATTGTGGAAGATCAACAGAATTTTACATTGGTTGTTGAAACATCTAAGTTCAATGACTCAATTTCTTTGTTGTAGAATATGTAGAATATTCTTTTGGTGGAAAATCTTAGTACCCCACATCCACTAAAAATTTTATAGTCCAGTTCATCTCATTCATAAAAATCTTTGTGCCCTACATGCATTAAAATTTTTATAATCCAGTCCATCTCATTCTGTCCAAATGGCATATGCCACTTTTACATTTAGTCGCTAATATTATAGTCACATTTTAAAAAGGAGATATGTCATGGATAGCTAACACACACACACACACACACACACGTATATATATCTAACTCACATAACTTGTTTGAGTACATGAGTAAGTAGAAGAGGAGGAACCACAGATTATCTGCTTTTAGGGGCCTCACATGCCTAAATCTAGCCCTGGGCAGGGTAGTATATTTATTGATACTTATCCCTATCTAAAAGGAGCTCTGGTGATGCTGTGGTTAAGCCCTCGGCTGCTAACCAAAACTTCAGTGATTTAATCCCACCACTGCTCCACATGTAACCCATGGAAGCAGCAGTTAAGAAATCAAAAGACATATTGCATTGGGCAAATACGCTGCAAAAGACCTCTTTAAAGTGTTGAAAGGCAAAGATGTCACCTTAAGGATTAAGGTGTGCCTGACCCAAGCCATTGTGTTTTCAATCACCTCGTAGGCATGAGAAAGCTGAAGGACTGAAGAATTGATGCCTTTGAACTGTAATGTTGGCAAAGAATATTGAATATTCGGTTGACTGCTGTAAGAATGAACAAATCTGTCTTGGAAGAAGTGCAACCAGAATGCTCCTTAGAAGCAAGGATGGCGAGACTGCAGCTTACATACTTTGGACATGTTGTCAGGAGGGATCAGTCTCTGGAGAAGGACATTATGCTTGGTAAAGTACAGGGTCAGCGGAAAAGAGGAAGACCCTCCACAAGATGGTTTGACACAGTGGTTGCAACAAGAGGCTCAAGCATAACAATGATTGTAAGGGTGGTGTAGGACCAGACAGTGTTTCATTCTGTGGTGCATAGGGTCATTATGAGTTGGAACCGACTCGATGGCACCTAACAACAACAACTGCTCTGCAGAAAAAAGATGTGGCAATCTGTTTCCATAAAATTACAGCCTTGAAAACTGGTGGGGCAGTTCTACTCTGTACTATAGAGTGGTTATGTTTTGGAATCCACTCAATGGCAATGGGTTTCATTTTGCTTTGTCTCTACCTAAGGAGATCTGATGGCACTGTGGTTAAGCACTTGCCGATAACCGAAAGGTTAATGGTTCTAATCCACCAGCTGTTTTGCAGGAGAAAGGTGTGGCAGTCTGCTTCTGTAAAGATCACAACCTTGGTAACCCTGTGGGGCAGTTCTACTCTGTTCTATAGGGTGGCTATGAGTCAGAATCAACTTGACGGCAATGGGTTTATCCTTACCTAGGTGTCAAAGCCTCAACATCACCAGGCTCTGGATTTATAGTCTGTGGCTCTCTAGGGCGATTAACAGGTAATATGGACCAAATATTGATGTTCTGTTTTACAAGTCAAGGCATAGCAGAGACTGTTGTAACCCTCGGTATCTGTCACAAATCCTAATCTGCTTCCAACAATGACTACAGCTAGATGGTTTATTTACTATCTTATATTGTGTATTTCTTGTGTCAACACTTGATATGCTTTATCTGTAGTACAGAATGGAAATCCCTGGTATTTTGATTTTCTTAGGTCTTTTTTTATAATGCGGAAAGTCTCAAAGGCTGACAATCAGGTTTCGTCTCATGTTATGATTTTACTTATGAAGGTACTAGAAAGATGACACCTAGGATAAGTTCTCAGTGTCACTGTATGCAAACAACAGCAGTGGGAAGCAAAGACAATTTCTCAAGTCTTATTCACTTAAATAACAAGTATGACATTGTCTCAGGACAATACAGTCATATCAGGAATATTTAGATTTTTTTTTTATTGTGCTTTAGGTGGATGCTTACAGTTGCAAATTAGTTTCTCATTCAAAAAATTTATACTTGAATTGTTTTGTGACATTGGCTGCAATCCCCACAATGTGTCAGCACTCTCCCCCTTCTCCTTTACACCGGAGCTCTCCATGTCCATTCGCCCATTTTTCCTGATCCTTCCTTCCTTCTTATCTTTGCTTTTGGGCAGGTATTGCCCAGATGGTCTTGTATACTTGACTGAACTAAAAAGAATGTTCTTCACGTGTGTTATTGTTTGTTTTACAGGCTGAAAGGTGGACTTTGGAAGTGGCTTCAGTTCTGAGTTAGCAGGGTGTGAGGGGCCATAGTCTCGGGGGTTCTTCCAGTCTCTGTCAGACCAGTAAGTCTGGTCTTTTTTAGTGTGCGTGTGAATTTTGTTCTACATTTTTCTCCCACTCTGTCCAGGACCGTCTATTGTGATTTCTGTCACAGTCCTGGGTGGTGGTAACTGGGCACCATCTAGTTCTTCTGGGCTCAGGCTGGTGGAGGCTGTGGTTCGTTAGTCCTTTGGACTAATATTTTCCTCATGTTATTGGTTTTCCTTTTCTTTGGAGGATATTTAGATTTTATACTTCTTGAAAGATAAGTTTAAATCGGTGGTTCTTGAGCAGAACAGACATTAACTCATAATAACCTTAGAGTTATTGCAAGACATACATGCCAAAATTTATACGCACGTGCAATTTTTCTCTAATCTGAGGGACTATTAAGTCTTACATACGTCTATATTATAATTTTTAAAGTGTAAATAGACACTATTGGAATTAGTAAACTAAACATATTTAAAAGCATTATTCAAATATACATTATGGTCAAATATTCCCATGATTAAAGTCTATTAAATTATTATTGTATGTGGGAATATGCAAATGCTTTGATATGAAGAAAGGGTCTTCATTCTGAAAACTTTAGAAATTCTTAACCTAAGTAATATGTACACTCCTGTCCTTATGATAATGGATAAGACAAAAATGGAAACATTGTCTTTTTTATTGTCTATAAAGAACTTCTATGTGAAAATATTAACTTTGAATAATATTCTTATTCTACTATATCAAGTTCCCGGGTACTGAACAACAATTATATGTCTGGAACTGTAAAAATAGATTTACACACATTCTCTTATCTATGCCTCACAATAACCCTATGATGTTGCTGTTGTTAGGTGTTGTTGACTCGGTTCTGACTCATAGCCACCAAACAATTGTTTTTATGTTTGAGCCCATTACTGCAGCCACTGTGTCAATCCATCTCCTTGAGGGTCTTCCTCCTTTTCAATGACTCTCTACTTTACCAAGTGTGAAATCCTTCTCCAGGAACTGGTGCTTACTAATAACATGTCCAAAGTATGTGAGACATAGTCTTGCCATCCTTGCTTCTAAGGAGCATTCTGGCTGTACTTCCTCCAAGACAGATTTGTCCATTCTTCTGACAGTTCATCGTATATTCAATATTCTTCACCAACACTATAATTCAAAGGTGTTAATTCTTCTGTCTTCCTTGTTCATTGTCCAGTTTTCGCATACATACGAGACAATTGAAAATACCATGACTTGGGTCAGGTGCACCTTAGTCTTTAAAATGGTATTTATTGCTTTTTAACCCTTTAAGGAGGTCTTTTTGCAGCAGATTTGCCAAGCGCAATATGTTGTTTGATTTCTTGACTGCTGCTTCCATGAGCATTGATTGTGGATCCAAGTAAAATGAAATTCTTGGCAGCTTCAGTGTTTTCTCCATTATCATGATGTGGCTTATTGGTCCAATGATGAGGATTTTTGTTTTCTTTACGCTGAGGTGTAATCCACACTGAAGGCTGAGGTCTTTCATCTTCATCAGTAAGTGCTTTGAGTCCTGTTCACTTTCAGCAAGCAAGGTTGTGTCATCTGCATATCAAATGTTGTTAATAGTGTCCATGCAATCCTGATGTCCCAGTCTTCTTAGTTATTCCTGCTTTTCAGAGTATTTGTTTAACATATAGATTGAATAAGTATAGCAAAAGGATACAACCCTGACACACACCTATCCTGATTCTAAACCATGCAGTAATCCCATTGTTCAGTTCGAAATACTCTTGGTCTATGTACAGATTCCGCATGAACAATAAGTGTTCTGGAAATTTCATCTTCACAACGTTATTCATAATTTGTTGTGATCCACACAAATTCCTTTGCATAATCAATAAAACACAAGTAAGCATCTTTCTGGTATTTTCTGCTTTCAGCCAAGGTCCATCTGAAATAACCCTATGAGGTAAATTGTATCCCTCCACCCCGTTCCGTAGAGGAGAAACTTGAATTTTAGATGTAACTTGGCAAAGGTGACACAGCTTTAAGTAACAAAGTGTATATTAAACTAGTTCTGAATGATTTAGCACTTCTACTGTACTCTATCCACCAAAAGAAGGAATCAAATAACCTGTGATGCTGGAGAAACAAGTATCAGTAATTATAAACAATTTTTTATTAAATGGGAAGTTTATTTCTCAATAATGGGTTGGTTTGTCCCAGCTACTTACTCTGAGTTTACTTATTATATTTTTTGAAAATAGTATTTATTTGCTATATCTTTACACAAATATTGTGAGCTTATACATTTGTTTGCAGGCTGTGCCCTAGCCCTCACAAGTGCCACCATGCCAATCATCTTTCACCTGTTGCTAGGAAAAAAAAAAAAAATTAGCATAGGACATTTAGGAAAATACCTCTGGGGAGGGGTGTGGCCAACAAACAAACACAGAAGGAGCGCATTATTTGCATAAAATTATGATACTCCTTCTATGGAATTGCTGGGAAAGGTGAAACAAACAAACATATAAACAAATAGCTCTTCAATTCTAGACAAATTTTAAACCGGTAGTTAAATGTCAATGTAATTGTTCTATGATCAATCAATGTTCTCATTCAGGAGACTTTCCTATTAAAGGACTTCAGTAGGCAAGAAACCAGCACACTGTTTTCAGTGACTTTTAAAATGCCCTTCAAGTACAATGGCCAAGAGGATTCTGCATTTCTTTCATTTTAGATCTCTGGTTATCTCTATATAAGCACCTGAAAGGTTACACAGATTTCTTTCATCTCCGTAACTAATCTGTTTTTATAGTCTTTGCACCATTTGCATGAGTGATTCCTTATTTGCTAAAATGGTATTCTATTGACTAATACCCCAGAGAGTTTCTAAAGTTTAAAAATGGGCACTATTTTTAAAAGAAAAATAACATCTGCATTTTTTATGAATTATAAAATTTATATAAAATAAATATTTATAAATTATTTCATAAATTATAAACATTTACATTTTTATAAAATTACCTATAGTTGCAAAATGAGATTTGACCTTTTAAATAAACTTTTCATTTAAAAATAGTTTTAGATTTACAGAAAAGTTGCAAAGATAGTACAGAGAGTTCTTATATGCCCTACACCCAGCTTCCCTTCTTGTTAACATCTTACGTTAGTATGGTGCCTTTGTCACAATGAATGAGCCAACACTGACATACAATTGTTAACTTAAGTCTACATTTTACTGCTATTTCCTTAGTTTTTATCTAGTGTCCTTTTCATGTTTTAGAATACCATCTAGAATACCACATTACATTTAGTTGTCACATCTCCTTAGGCTATTCTCAATTGTGACAGTTTCTCAGATTTTTCTTGCTTTTGATGACCTGGAAAATTTTGAGAAGTAACAGTCAGGTATTCTGCAGACTGCCCCTCAATTGGGATATATCTGATGTTTTACTCATAATTAGATTGGCGCTATCTGTGGGTTTTTCATCACATACATCAAAGGTACATTCTGTCAACATGACTTATCATTGCTGCCATTAACCTTGATAACCCAGCTAAGGAAATTTTTGTCAGGTTTGTCCACTGTAAAGTTACTGTTTCCATCCCCCTTTCCAGTCTGTACTCTTTGGATAGACATTACTGCGCACAGCCAACACCTAAGGAGCTAGCAGTTCTGAGAATGGGGTATCCACAGAAGTTATTTGGAATCATTCTGCAGGGGATCTGTCTATTACATGCCATTTATTTATGTATTCAATAATTTATTTAAATCAATATGAACTCATGGATTTTTACATTTTGGGTTATAATCTAATACTACTTTACATAATTTTTTTTCTCAAATTGTTATAGCTTTGGTCATTTGAGGCTTTGATTCCCATAACCTTTAACGTAACTTGTCAACTTTTTTTGCTTATTTGCTCACTTTGTTTATCTGTTTCTTGTTTGTTTTAGTTTTTCTTTACTTTCTAACAATACAAGATATTCTTGGCACATCTTGTATATTCCCTTCCCCACCTCTAAAATATGGTGCCTTTTACTGAAGAATGGTATTAGAAATGGTCTAGACCATTAGAATCAACCATCAGAATGGTCTGGGTGCTAGATGTGCTTGTTGCTACTGTGGCGCCATTGCTTTTAGGCCCTCTAATCTGACAAAGCAAGGAAACATATGTGTTTATCTAACCCATATATACTTATATATCACTATCTGTATCTATCTATCCACGTATCTACTAAGTTTTCTATATTAATACTTAAAATGATAAGCCATAAGGAATCCATGCCAACACATCATAATTAACTTACTGAAAACTAAAGGCAAAGGAAAAAAAAAAATTAGAAAGCAGACAGAGAAAAACAAAACATCGCCTATAGGGAAAAAAGCAAACAAACAAACAAAAAAATTAGAATGAGATCAGAAAACTTGGCAGCCAGAAGAAAGTGATATTTTCAGGCACTGAAAGAAAAGAGCTGTCAACCTAGAATCTTATATTCAGCAAAAATGTGCTTCAGAAATGAAGACATTCTCAGATGAAAAAAACAAAGTGAAAAAAAAAGCTGAAGGAAGTTCTCTAAACAGAAAGTAAACAATAAAAGGAACTTCGAAACATCACAAAGGATGTTTAGGAGAAGATATTGGTAAATACAATAGGATTTTCTTCTTTTAAATTACTTAAATTTTCCTAGATAGTTGAATTAATGCTTTTAACACTGATGTAATTCTAAATATATACAGAAGAAATATTTCAAAAAAATATGCTATAGAAACAAAGAGTAAAGGGAGATAAGCTTTTAGGCTTCACTCAACTAAAATGAAGACATCAGTTTATTTCAATAAATATATATGTGCATATATATACATACATATTTATATAAACATATATATTTATATGTATATATATATATGTGTGTGTGAGTGCATGTGTATATATATATATATATATGAAACCCTGGTGGAATAGTGGTTAAGTGCTATCCAAAAGGTTGGCAGTCCGAATCCACCAGGTGCTCCTTGGAAACTCTATGGGGGCTGTTCTACTCTACCCTATAGTGTTGCTATGAGTTGGAATCAACTCAGTGGCAATGGGTCTGGTTTATATGTATATACTTATACATATAGATTCATATATGTATATATAGTTATACATATATATTTATATATATGTTTATATATATATATGATGTAATAAGCACAGCAACCACCAAAAAACTATACAA
This sequence comes from Loxodonta africana, assembly GCF_030014295.1. Taxonomy (NCBI): domain Eukaryota; kingdom Metazoa; phylum Chordata; class Mammalia; order Proboscidea; family Elephantidae; genus Loxodonta; species Loxodonta africana. The sequence goes on along the minus strand of NC_087345.1, from coordinate 77,173,093 downwards.
AGAGATTGTACTCCATAGCACTAGAGATAAATAAAAATGATATTATAAAAAAAATGAAGTAACCTACAAGTAAAAAAGCAAAGATGTCACCTTGAGGACTAAGGTGCATCTGACCCAATCCATGGTCTTTTCAATCACCTCATATGCATGCAAAAGCTGGACAATCAATAAGGAAGACCAAAAAAAAATTGATGCCTTTGAATTGTGGTGTTGGTGAAGAATACTGAATATACCATGGCCTGCCAAAAGAACAAATAAATCTGTCTTGGAAGAAGTACAACCAGAATGCTCCTTAGAAGCAAGGATGGTGAGACTACATCTTATATACTTTGGACATGTTATCAGGAGGGATCAGGCCCTGGAGAAGGACATCATGCTTGGCAGAGTACAGGGTCAGCGGAAAAGAGGAAGACCCTCAATGAGTTGGACTGACACAGTGGCTGCAACAATGGGCTCAAGCATAGCAACAACTGTGAGGGTGGTACAGGACCGGGCAGTGTTTTGTTCTGTCGTGCATAGTTTTGCTATAAATTAGAATCAACTCGACAGCACCTAACAACAACAACAAGAAAAAAGAAGGAAAAAAAGCAGAGTAAAAACAGAGAACAAATGGAAAATAAAAATAAATAAATAAATAAATGCTAGGCTTAAGCTCTAAAGTAACATTAATTATAAGTAAATGGAATAGTTAAATGTAAATGGAATAAATGTACAATTAATAGTCAAAGATCAGTAGAATGATTTAAAAAGAATGAGCCAACTCTATTCTGTCTACAAGAAATACTCTTCAGACATAAATACATGGGCAGGTTGAAAGTAAAAGGATGAAAAAGACATATTTTGCAAATATTAATAAAAATGAGCAGCTATATTGTTATCAAAAAAAAATAGATCTTAAAGCAAAAAAAAAATATCAGAAAAATAGAGGGACATTATATAATGATAAAACGGTCAATTCATTAACAAGACATAGCATTCCTAAATATGTATGTACCAAACAACGGTGCTGGAAAAAATGTAAAGCAAAAAAATGATTAAAGTGAAAAAATAAATAGACAAACCCACAATTACAGATGGAAATTTTAGCACCTTTTTCTGAACAACTGACAGACATCTAAACTGAAAATCAGCAAAGACAAAACTCAACAACACCATTAGGCAACAGAATCAAATCTATATTTAGAAAATACTGCATTCAGTGTCAGCAGAATACGATATTTTCAAGTTTGCTGTTTGGTTTCCAACTGTTTAGTGATTTTCCTGTTATCTTTCTGTTATTTATCTTTTCATTTGATTCCATTGTCTTCAGAGAACACACTCTGTATGGTTTCAATTGTTTTAAATTTGTTAAGGTTTGTTTTATGATGCATAACATGGTCTATCTTGGTATATGTACTGTGGGCACTTGAAAATATTTGCATGTGGCAAAAAAAATGTGTTGTTCCAACAAATGATTCTAGTTTTTGAAGAAGAGATTAAAAAATTTAGAAATTTATGATTCTCCATTATGTGTTATCCCAGAAACTGTATTATCACCATACTAGGCTGTCCTCCTCAAACTGGTAACTCCAGCGTTTCATTGTCTATGACTAAGACAAACCATCAAGAATATAAAGGGAGAAAATATGTAACTAGGACAGAAGGTAATATTAAAAGCATAAAAGAGGATAAAGATGACACATAATACTTCATAAGAAATCCATTACTATAAAAAATGACATATCAGAGAAAGTGAGTTTCCAACTAATATCAAAACAAATTTCAAATGCCCACTTAGGTAATTTCTTAGCTTATTAAGACAGACTGAGGCAGTCCCCCATCCCCGAAGACTCTTGTTTCTTCTTGTATACCCAGAACAAATATTACACTTTCCAGCTCCCCTTGCCTGTAGGCATGGCTTTGTCACTAACTTCTGGCCAAGGGATGTAAGAAGGAGTTACATGTGTAAGCTTCTGGGAACATTTTTAAAGAAGTTGTTGGTCTATGCCTTTTTTTTCTCTTCTTAGCCTTTCTTCTTTTGAATTTTCTTTTTCTGGTGACTTGAAGGCAGATGGCTGGAGCTGATCTAGGCAAAGTTGATGATGAGTTAACTGGAGGAATGGACAACATACTTGGCAGAACAAGATAGAATAAGCTGGGTCCTTGACAGAGAAGACATACCAACCCTGAAATGGTATTCACGGTCAAACATGAGATAGAAATGAAGTTTTATCTTTTTAAAGCCACAGCCCTTTTGAATTTTCTGCCTTTCACAGCTAAACCTAATCTTAATTAGTGTAATAAACTTCTGAACCCAAGATCTTTTTTTTGGACCATAATAATAATAGTAATAAAAATAACTAATATTAATTGAATATTTCTTTTTTTGCCAGTGTTCTACTTACTTTAGCTATATTAGCTCATCAAATCTTTACAATCAAGGTATGAGGGAATCATCATTAACGTTATTTTACAGATGAACAAACTGAAGCTCCAAAAAAAAAAAAAAAACCCAGTGCCGTCGAGTCGATTCCGACTCATAGTGAACCTATAGGACAGAGTAGAGAGTAGAACTGCACCACAGGGTTTCCAAGGAGCGCCTGGTGGATTTGAACTGCCAACCCTTTAGTTAGCAGCTGTAACACTTAACCACTATGCCACCAGAGTTTCCAACTGAAGCTCAGAGACTTCAAATAACCTGCCCCAAGATCAGAAAGCTGGTAAGTAACAAAGATGGGATTAGAACTCAGGTAATCTGGCTTCAGATTTCACAAATTAAATAACCTGAATAATCTGCGCTCAAATAAAGATTTTATATTTTTTCATAATGTCAGGATAAAAATAATTTTAGAATAAAAAATGAATTAAAATTCTGTTCTCTAAGTTTGAGTCTTGACCATTTTGAATGAATACTCAAAAAGGCAATATAGGACAAAATTTAAGAACATGGGTTCTAGAGACAGGCAACCTAGGCTTTGATCTTATCTCCTTGTTTGCTTTTTACTATTTGGGTAATCTTGTCCAAGTCTCTTAGACCTTTGAGTTTTGGGTGCTTCATTTACTTAGTGAGGATAACAATATCATCACAACACCCTGAGGATTTAAAAAAGATACTTCATGTAAAGTAGTTAGCACCATGCCTGGATCAGTGAAAGTTTTCAAAAGAAAATGTTAATTATATGGTAATTCCTAAAGTCACAAGTGGAGGAAAAAATCCACCGTCAAATTTTGTGTAAATTTGAACTAAGGTTTGTTTTTTAAAAATTCTTTAAATTCATTTTTCTTTTTTTTAACTCTTTCCTCTAGAACCCATTTCTAATTACTTGGATTGGATGGTAAGAGTTTGTTAGTCTTCTCTGCCTTCCTGAATGTTAGCAGGATGCATATTTTACTCTGTAAATAGCAAATATTTATTTTGCTATGATCTTTTTAAGAAAAAAAAAAAAATGAGCATTTTGCTTCCTACATGGCAGTCTAATGGCCTAATAAGACATAACACATAGACTGTGACAAGTGTCAGAGATGAAGTAATTTGTAATTTGAAATAGAGAAAATTTCAATTTAAAGATATTAGGTAGTTTCATTCTCTAAACGTTGCAGTGGCAGGCACGCCCAGAAGAAGACCATTGCTGTCAGCTATTAGGAAGAAGTTTGATCTGTATACTCTCTCCAATTTATTTTTGTGTTTGTTTATTTATTTATACTTCTGAGTTGAGTCTAGTATTGATTGTCTGGTGCCAAGCACTAAAATTGCCACAATCAAACCAAGGAGATTCAGGCAAAGTGCTCAGAAGAGTCTAAAACCACACTCTGAAAGACATAGTGACAAAGACACTACACACTGAGGGCTTCCTGTGTCCCTGACACTCTTGTTTTCATGCATCAATTCATTTAATTTCCCCACTGTCTGTGAGATAGCAAATTATTATCTCTGTTTTACAAATGAGGAAGCCAGAGTGCAGAGAGGTTGGAAAAACTTGTTGAAGATCACAAAATAAGAGGCAGAGATGCAATTTGAACCTAAGCAATAGGTTTCCAGAGGCTGCCTTTAATCATTGTACTATATTAGCTCTTGATGCCCAAAAATAAGGTTAAAAGAAATAAAAATGAATAAAAAGGGAATTTTGGAGTCAAAGTTTCTCTATTATCTGTGCTTTCTTGTTGCTGCAGGCCTAAAAAGTGGCAACCACCAGCAGAGATGTCATGTTAAGGCTTGGCTTTAAAGACGAAATAAAGTGAATAAGAAAATTTTATGTGGCTGAAAGTTCACAAAAATATGAAATTATCTCTGACGATTATGCTCAACAATTTTTTGTACATTGTATTAATTATATATGAAATACTTTGCCCTGTGTGTATCACTTATATCAACACTGAGAAAATTCTATTAGCCAGGAGCTTTTCCTGAAATCAAAATTATAATCAGAGATCAAACTATCAATATTATTGTCCACCCAACATCATCAATACTTTCAAGGAAAAAAAAAAAAAAACACAATGATTGAGTCTATTTCTCTAGACAGTTTGCCATGGTAATCTAAATACGGGGTTTTTATAAAAATTATTTGCTCCTACTGGTCTTTAAATGTAAATGCCCTGTGAGCCTGAGCTGCAGATGAGCTTCTAAGAGAACTACTCAACAAATGAAGGGTTCTGAGTTTTCTTCAAGCTAGTTCTGGAACTATGAACTACCTCAGTACACAACTACAAAACACTAGTTTTTCAAAAGTAGTATTAGGTATAGACTAGGTACATTTTGAAGTGCAACATGATTATTATTATTTAAAAATACTCTGATGCCTACAGTTTAGTCTTTTAAAATACACTGCTACTTTAGAGAAGCAGATGAATAGCACAATGTAGCTAAAACCGTGAATTTAGGAATGAAATGCAAGGTATTATCTTTGGTAAATATACATAGACTCTGAGCACTCTAATTGTCTCTAATTTAGTCTTCTGTATAATCTTTGGGGAAACCCTGGTGGTGTGGTGGTTTAGTGCTATGGCTGCTAATCAAAAGGTCAGAAGTTCGAAACCATTAGGCACTCCTTGGAAACTCTATGGGGCAGTTCTTCTCTATCCTATAGGGTTGCTATGAGTCAGAATCGACTGGACAGCAAAGGGCTTGGTACTTTTGGTTTTGATAGACTTTGGAGCCCTGGTGGCTCAGTGCTTAACAGCTCAGCTGCTAACCAATAGGCTGACAGTTCGAATTCACCAGCCACTCCTTGGAAACCTTATGGGGCAGCTCTACTCTGTCCTATAGGGTTGTCATGAGTAGGAATTGACTCAGTGGCAGTGGGGTTTGTATTTACCTGGGGATCAATAATATCTCAATAAAAAAACAAAAACAGAGTTTTGACAAAAACCTTTGGGCTCTTTTATTATATTAATGATGCTATTTATAAGTATAGAAACCCTGGTGGCACAGTGGTTAAGTGCTCAGCTGCTAACAGGAAAAGTCAACTGTTCCAACTCACCAGCTGCTCTGTGGGAGAAAGTTGTGGTAGTTGCTTATGTGAAGATTTACACTCTTGGAAACTCTACGGGGCTGTTCTACTCTGTCCTACAGAGTGTCTATGAGTCAGAATGGACACGACAGCAGTGGGTATTATAAGTACAGAGGTTGTACCACTGTTTTCAGTTATTCAGCAGTTCAGCAGTTTAATAATTATTTTTGAGTTCTCCATATGCGTATAAGAGTTAATGTGTTAAAGAGGTGCTAAGAATGCGGAGCTAATAAAAAATAAGCAAACAGAAGGTGGAGCCAAGATGGCAGACAGATGCTTCCTTTGAGCCCTCTTTACAACAAAGACCCAAAAAAACAAGTGAAACGAGTGTATTTGTGACCAGCTGGGAGCCCTGAGCATCAAAGGCAAGCTGAGACAACGAACTGAGGGGCAGGGGAAGGAAGAAACCGTTCAGAAGCGGAGAGGACTTGCCAGACCTGAATAGCGGGGAGCCCTCAGGCACCATTCCCATAGCTGTGGCGGTGGCAGCAGTGGCAGCAGGCTGGTCCTAGCGTTTGGCTGCGGTTTCCTCAGGGAGAGGCAGCTACCACACAGCCCACTCACACCACCAGAACCTGAGCAGAAGGGCACTCTCGGCAAACGCTAAGTACTTGCATATATTTTACTGCTCTTCCCCCCCCAACCCAGCTTCAGCGGCTGAATCTCTAGGCCTGGAATAGGCCCTGGTGAGCACCTGGAGCTGACCTCCCGGCCTTGGAGAAGGAAAAAATTTCCAACTGGGGGGAAAAGATAATTTACTAGCTCCATTAACTGGGGGAGCTGTGGACAGAGGCAGCTCCTGTCCAGGCATAAACCATCCGTGGACCTTGAGCACTTTTCCCTCCTGCATGGACCTGTGTGGGCCTATTTGGGGAGACTAGGACCTTGTTGGCAAACTCCAACCATTTCAGTGGTGCGGTGGAGAGGTGGGTGTTTGATCTTTGACATTGCCTTGCCTGTTAAACAAGGTCCTCACCTACCCACAACAGGGACCTAAGGACTGGTGGCTCCACTTGGGTCACCCAGCCACCCGTGACAGGGGCCCAGGGCTAACTGGTACCTCCCAGCCCTTACAACAAAATCTTTGGGTGCCCATGGTCCCTCTGCAGAGCCCACCCAAAAGCACGCTCTAGGGAACAGAGATGAATTTTCCTCAAAGACACTTGGGGGTCAGTTCTCAGCCCCTGTCTTGTTCAGAGCATGACCCCCTGCTGCAATCAGATACGGATATATACGCCAATCACTCCTACCCCTCTAAGACTGTAAGACAGAGCCTGTACCACACACTTGATATCAGCTACCTAGAAACATGAGCTAATTCATACAAGAAAACTGAATGGACTCCTAGACTGATACCTGATAACAGCCCTAGCCAGCTGGGGACGGGACACCAGAGCTCCAAAGGTGAAAATAATCAAGATAGGTCACTCAAGCAACCCATATGGGTATACCAAAACAAAACAGAGCAAGTACCTACAACACAGTAAGCAAGCATAAGCTAATACAATATCTTATAGATGGCTCAGAGACAACAGCCAACATCAAGTCACATAAAGAAACAGGCCATGATCACCTCAACAGGTTCTCAAAACAAAGAATCCAGGGATCTTTTAGATGAAAGTGCATTCCTGGAATTACCAGATGCAGAAAACAAAAGTTTAATATTCAGAACCCTTCAAGACATCAGGAAGGAAATGAGGCAATACGCAGAATAAGCCAAGGAACACACAGATAAAGCAACTGAAGAATTCAGAAAGATTATTCAGGAACATAATGAAAATTTTAATAAGCTGGAAAAATCCATAGACAGACAGCAATCAGAAATTCAGAAGATTAACAATAAAATTGCAGAATTAGATAACGCAATAGAAAGTCAGAGGAGCAGAATTGAGCAAGTACAAGCTAGAATTTCTGAACTTGAAGATAAATCACTTGGCACTAATATATTTGAAGAAAAATCAGATAAAAGAATTAAGAAACCTTAAGAATCATGTGGGACTCTATCAAGAGAAATAACTTATGAGTGATTGGAGGACCAGAACAGGGAGAGATAACAGAAAATACAGAGAAAATTGTTGAGGATTTGTTGGCAGAAAACTTCCCTGACATCGTGAAAAATGAGAAGATATCTATCCAAGATGCTCATCGAACTCCACATAAGGTAGATCTTAAAAGAAAGTCACCAAGCATATTATAATCAAGCTTGCCAAAACCAAGGATAAGGAGACAATTATAAGAACAGCGAGGGATAAAAGAAAAGTCCCCTACAAGGGAGAGCCAATAAGACTAAGCTCGGACTACTTGGCAGAAACCATGCAGGCAAGAAGGAAGTGGGATGACATATTTAAAAAATTGAATGAAAAAAATTGCCTGCCAAGAATCTTATATCCATCAAAACTGTCTCTTAAATATGAAGATGAAATTAAGACATTTCCAGATAAACACAAGTTGAGGGAATTCATAAAAACCAAACCAAAACTACAAGAAATACTAAAGGGAGTTCTTTGGTTAGAAAATCAGTAATATCAGATATCAACCCAAGACTAGAACACTGGGCAGAGCAACCAGAAGTCAACCCAGACAAGGAAATCCAAAAAAAAAAAAGCAAGATTTAAAAAAAAAAGCCCAACACAGGGTAACAGCAATGTTATTATATAAAAGAAGACAACATTAAAATAATAAAGAGGGACTAAGAAATGTCATCATACACCTTGCATATGGAGAGGAAGATACAGCGATACAAAAAATAAAAGTTATAAATTTAGAAAAATAAGGGTAAATAATTAGGTAACCACAAAGGAGACGAACTATCCCACTCATCAAAATAAAATATAAGGGAAAAACACAGACTCAGCAGAAACAAAATCAACAACTAATATGAGGAAAGGACAATATATAAAGAAAATCTACTCAGCACGTAAAATCAAGTGGGAAAAAGAAGCTGTCAACACACAAAAAAAAGACATCAAAATGATAGCACTAAATTCATACCTATCCATAATTACCCCAAATGTAAATGGACTAAATGCACCAATAAAGAGACGGAGAATGGCAGAATGGATTAAAAAACAGGATCCGTCTATATGCTGCCGACAAGAGATAGAACTTAGACTTATAGACACAAACAAACTAAAACTCAAAGGATGGAAAAAAATATATCAAGCAAACAACAATCAAAAAAGAGGAGGAGTGGCAATATTAATTTCTGACAAAATAGACTTTAAAGTTAAATCTACCACAAAGGACAAAAAAGGACACTATATAATGATTAAAGGGACAGTACACCAAAAACCAATATACAACCATATTAAATATTTATGCACCCAATGACAGGGCTGCAAGATACATAAAACAAACTCTATAAGCATTGAAAAGTGAGATAGACAGCTCCACAATAATAGTAGGAGACTTCAACACACCACTTTCGGTGAAGGACAGGACATCCAGAAAGAAGCTCAATAAAGACACGGAAGATCTAAATGCCACAATCAACCAACTTCATCTCGTAGACATATACAGGACACTCCATCCAACAGCAACCAAGTATACTTTCTTTTCTAGTGCACCTGGAACATGCTCTAGAATAGACCACATATTAGGTCCTAAAGCAAGCCTTAGCAGAATCCAAAACACTGAAATATTACAAAGCATCTTCTCTGACCATAAGGCCATCAAAGTGGAAATCAATAACAGAAAAAGCAGGGAAAAAAAATCAAATACTTGGAAACTGAACCATACCCTGCTCAAAAAAGACTGGATTATAGAAGACATTAAAGGTGGAATAAAGAAATTCATAGCCACCAGTGAGAATGAAAACACTTCCTATCAGAACCTTTGGGACACAGCAAAAGCGGTGTTGAGCCCAGTTTAAATCAATAAATGCACACACCCAAAAAGAAGGGCCAAAATCAAACAGTTATCCCTACAACTTGAGCAAATAGAAAGAAAGCAACAAAAGAAACCCACAGGCACCAGAAGAAAACAAATAATAAAAATGAGAGCTGAACAAAATGAAGTAGAAAACAGAAAAACAATTGAAAGAATTAACAAGACCAAAGGCTGGTTTTCTAAAAAACTTAATAAAATTGATAAACCATTGGTGAAACTGACAAAAGAAAAACAGAAGAGGAAGCAAATAACCCGAATAAGAAATAAGATGGGTGATATTACAACAGACCCAACTGAAATTAAAAGAATCATATCAGATTACTATGAAAAACTATACTCAAACAAATTTCAAAACCTAGAAGAAATGGATAAATTCCTAGAAACACACTAGCTACCTAAACTAACACAAACAGAGGTAGAAAAACTAAATAGACTCATAACAAAAGAAGAGATTGAAAAGGTAAACAAAAAGCTCCCAACAAAAAAAAGCCCTGGTCCGGACAGCTTCACTGCAGAGTTCTACCAAACTTTCACAGAAGAGTTACCACCACTATTACTAAAGGTGTATTTTAGAGCATAGAAAAGAATGGAATACTACCCAACCCATTCTACGAAGCCACCATATCCCTGATACCAAAACCAGGTAAAGACATCACAAGAAAAGAAAGTTATAGACCTATATCCCTCATGAATGTAGATGCAAAAATCCTCAACAAAATTCTAGCCAATAGAATTCAACAACATATCAAAAAAATAATTCACCATGACCAAGTGGGATTCATACCAGGTATGCAGGGATGGTTCAATATTAGAAAAACCATTAATGTAATCCACCACATAAATAAAACAAAAGACAAGAATCACATGATTTTGAGGTGGGGCCAAGATCGCGGACTAGGTGGACTCTACCGCGGATCCCTCTTGCAACAAAGACTCGGAAAAACAAGTGAATCGATCACATACATAACAATCTACGAACTCTGAACAACAAACACAGACTTAGAAACGGAGAACAAACAAATACGGGCAGAAAGCGATCGTTTTCAGAACCAGGAGCCAGCGTACCAGGCAGGTGACCTTCAGAGCCCGATCTGGGACAGAGCCCGGGGGACAGACAGCACAGACAAGGGGCCCAGCCCTACCCCCCGAACTCGTCCTGGGAGAGAGCCTAGCCTGTTGGCACGGGTGTCGTAGAGGAGCAGCCAGTGGGAGAAGCACCCGGGAGGCAGTGACTGATCTTGGAGCGGGAAGAGCAGCGTCTCAGCCAGGGAGCCGTCCTGCCAGGAGTTTGGCGGAAGCGGGCGTGGCGCGAGCGTGGGGATCAGCTATATTTCCCTAAAGCGACCCCGGGGGCGGGCCCAGCCGTTTGTGCGGGTGATGCCCACCCAGTTCGCGCGAGCGGTGCAGCGCACCGGAGGGAGAAGTCCCCGGGAGGAAGTGACTGGTCTCGGAGCAGGGAGAGCAGCGTCCCAGCCGGGGAGCTGTCCCGCTGGGATTTTGGCGAGCGCGGGCGGGGCGTGAGCGTGTTCACCTGAATAGACCCCGGGGGCAGGCCCAGCTGCTCTTGAGGGCGACGCCCACCCAGTCAGCAGGAGCGGTGCGGCGCACCGGAGGGAGAAGTCCCCGGGAGGAAGTGACTGGTCTTGGAGCGGGGAGAGCAGCATCCCAGCCGGGGAGCTGTTCTGCCGGGATTTTGGCGGACTCGGGCGGAGCGTGAACGCGGGGATCAGCTCTATATTCTGAGGTGCTACACTCCTAGCTCTCTGATCCCTCCCCCACCCTCCCCAGGCGGCTCCATTAACATCCAAATACCCTGAGCCAGAGGGAGAACTCAGATAGGGATCTGACTGCATTTTTTTTTAGCTGATTACCTGGAAAAACTAGTTTCCCAGTGACGGCTCGGAGACAGCAGTCCATATCAAACCACATAAAGAAACAGACCATGACAGCTTCTTCAATCCCCCAAACAAAAGAATCAAAATCTTTCCCAAATGAAGATACCATCCTGGAATTATCAGATACAGAATATAAAAAACTAATTTACAGAATGCTTAAAGACATCACAAATGAAATTAGGCTAACTGCAGAAAAAGCCAAGGAACACACTGATAAAACTGTTGAAGAACTCAAAAAGATTATTCAAGAACATAGTGGAAAAATTAATAAGTTTCAAGAATCCATAGAGAGACAGCATGTAGAAATCCAAAAGATTAACAATAAAATTACAGAATTAGACAAGAACCCATCAGGCATCAGAAGAAAACAAATAATAAAAATTAGAGCTGAACTAAATGAATTAAAAAAAGAGAACAGAAAAACAATTGAAAGAATTAACAAAGCCAAAAGCTGGTTCTTTGAAAAAATTAACAAAATTGATAAACCATTGGCTAGACTGACTAAAGAAAAACAGGACAGGAAACAAATAACCCGAATAAGAAACGAGAAGGACCACATCACAGCAGAGCCAAATGAAATTAAAAGAATCATTTCAGATTACTACGTAGAATTGTACTCTAACAAATTTGAAAACCTAGAAGAAATGGATAAATTCTTGGAAAAATACTACCTACCTAAACTAACACATTCAGAAGTAGAACAACTAAATAGACCCATAACAAAAAAAAGAGGTTGAAACGGTAATCAAAAAACTTCCAACAAAAAAAAGTCCTGGCCCAGACAGCTTCACTGCAGAGTTCTACCAAACCTTCAGAGAAGACTTAACACCACTACTACTGAAGGTATTTCAAAGCATAGAAAAAGACGGAATACTACCCAACTCATTCTGTGAAGCTACCATCTCCCTGATACCAAAACCAGGTAAAGACATTACAAAAAAAGAAAATTTTAGACCTATATCCCTCATGAACATAGATGCAAAAATCCTCAACAAAATTCTAGCCAATAGAATCCAACAACACATCAAAAAAATAATTCACCCTGATCAAGTGGGATTTATATCAGGTATGCAAGGCTGGTTTAATATCAGAAAAACCATTAATGTAATCCATCACATAAATAAAACAAAAGATAAAAACCACATGATCTTATCAATAGATGCAGAAAAGGCATTTGACAAAGTTCAACACCCATTTATGATAAAAACTCTTACCAAAATAGGAATTGAAGGAAAATTCCTCAACATAATAAAGGGCATCTATGCAAAGCCAACAGCCAATATTACGCTAAATGGAGAGAACATGAAAGCATTTCCCTTGAGAACGGGAACCAGACAAGGATGCCCTTTATCACCACTCTTATTCAACATCGTACTTGAAGTCCTAGCTAGGGCAATTAGGCTAGACAAAGAAATAAAGGGTATCCAGATTGGCAAGGAGGAAGTAAAGCTATCACTCTTTGCAGATGGCATGATCGTATACATGGAAAACCCTAAGGAATCCTCCAGAAAGGTACTGAAACTAATAGAAGAGTTTGGAAGAGTCTCAGGTTATAAAATAAACATACAAAAATCACTTGGATTCCTCTACATCAACAAAAAGAACACCGAAGAGGAAATAACCAAATCAATACCATTCACAGTAGCCCCCAAGAAGATAAAATACTTAGGAATAAATCTTACCAAGGATGTAAAAGACCTATACAAAGAAAACTATAAAACTCTGCTACAAGAAATTCAAAAGGACATACTTAAGTGGAAAAACATACCCTGCTCATGGATAGGAAGACTTAACATAGTAAAAATGTCTATTCTACCAAAAGCCATCTATACATACAACGCACTTCCAATCCAAATACCAATGTCATATTTTAAGGGGATAGAGAAACAAATCACTAATTTCATATGGAAGGGAAAGAACCCCCGGATAAGTAAAGCATTACTGAAAAAGAAGAATAAAGTGGGAGGCCTCACTCTACCTGATTTCAGAACCTATTATACAGCTACAGTAGTCAAAACAACCTTGTACTGGTACAACAACAGGCACATAGACCAATGGAACAGAATTGAGAACCCAGACATAAATCCATCCACATATGAGCAGTTGATATTTGACAAAGGCCACAAAACAGTTAAATGGGGAAAAGACAGTCTTTTTAACAAATCGTGCTGGCACAACTGGATATTCAGCTGCAAAAAAATGAAACAAGATCTATACCTCACTCCATGCACAAAAACGAGCTCAAAATTGATCAAAGACCTAAATATAAAATCTAAAACAATAAAGACCATGGAAGAAAACATGGGGACAACTTTAGGAGCCCTAATACATGGCATAAATAGTATAAAAAACATTATAAGGAATGTAGAAGAAAAACTAGATAACTGGGGGCCCCTAAAAATCAAACACCTGTGCTCATCCAAACACTTCACCAAAAGAGTAAAAAGACTACCTACAGATTGGGAAAAAGTTTCTAGCTATGACATTTCTGATCAGTGCCTGATCTCTAAAATCTACATGATACTGCAAAAACTCAACTGCAAAAAGACAAATAACCCAATTAAAAAATGGGCAAAAGATATGAATAGACACTTCACTAAAGAAGACATTCAGGTAGCTAACAGATACATGAGGAAAAGTTCACGATCATCAGCCATTAGAGAAATCGAGATCAAAAGTACAATGAGATTTCATCTCACTCCAACAAGGCTGGCATTAATCCAAAAAACACAAAATAATAAATGTTGGAGAGGCTGTGGAGAGATTGGAACACTTCTACACTGTTGGTGGGAATGTCAAATGGTACAACAACTTTGGAAATCGATTTGGTGCTTCCTTAAAAAGCTAGAAATAGAACTACCATACGATCCAGCAATCCCACTCCTTGGAATGTATCCTAGAGAAATAAGAGTCTTTACACGAACAGATATATGCACACCCATGTTTATTGCAGCACTGTTTACAATAGCAAAAAGATCGAAGCAACCAAGGTGCCCATCAACAGATGAGTGGATAAATAAATTACGGTATATTCACACAATGGAATACTGCACATCGATAAAGAACAGTGAGGAATCTGTGAAACTTTTCATAACATGGAGGAACCCGGAAGGCATTATGCTGAGTGATATTAGTCAGTTGCAAAAGGACAAATATTGTATAAGACCACTAGTATAAGAACTTGAGAAATCGTTTAAACTGAGAAGAAAACATTCTTTTGTGGTTACGAGAAGGGGAGGGAGGGAGGGTGGAAGAGGGGTATTCACTAATTAGATAACAGATAAGAACTACTTTAGGTGAAGGGAAAGACAGCACACAGTACAGGAGAGGTCAGCACAATTGGACGAAACCAAAAGCAAAGAAGTTTCCTGAATAAACTGAATGCTTCGAAGGCCAGTGTAGCAGGGGCAGGGGTCTGGGGACCATGGTTTCAGGGGACATCTAAGTCAGTTGACATAATAAAATCTATTAAGAAAACATCGTGCATCCCACTTTGAAGAGTGGCATCTGGGGTCTTAAATGCTAGCAGGCAGCCATCTAAGATGCATCAATTTGTCTCAACCCACCTGGATCAAAGGAGAAAGAAGAACACCAAGGACACAAGGCGATTACGAGCCCAAGAGACAGAAAGGGCCACATGAACCAGAGACTACATCTTCCTGAGACCAGTAGAACTAGATGGTGCCCGGCTACAACTGATGACTGCCCTGACAAGGAACACAACAGAGAACCCCTGAGGGAGCAAAAGAATAATAGGATGCAGACCCCAAATTCTCATAAGACCAGACTTAATCTTCTGACTGAGACTGGAAGGACCCCAGTGGTCATGACCCCAGACCTTCTGTTGGCCCAGGACAGGAACCATTCCCAAAGCCATCTCTTCAGACATGGATTGGACTGGTCAATGGGTTGGAGAGGGATGCTGGTGAGGAGTGAGCTTCTTGGATCAGGTGGACACTGAAGACTACGTTGGCATCTCCTGCCTGGAGGGGAGATGAGAGGCTGGAGGGGGTTAGAAGCTGGCGAAAAGGACACGAAAAGAGAGAGTGGAGGGAGAGAGCAGGCTGTCTCATTAGGGGGAGTGTAACTGGGAGTGTGTAGCAAGGTGTATATGGGTTTTTATGTGAGAGACTGACTTGATTTGTAAACTTTCACTTAAAGCACAACAAAAAATTACTAAAAAAAAAAAAGCAAACAAACAAAAACAACCTTTTGCCATGGAGTTGTTCCAACTCAGGACAACCCCATATGTTACAGAGTAGAAATGAGCTCCACAGGGTTTTCTTGGCAGTAATTATTATGTAAGCCAATGGCCAGGCCTACCTTATGCAGCCCTGCTGGGTGGATTCAAATGGCCAACCTCTCAGTTAGTAGTTGAAAACAGTTTGCGCCACCCAGGGACCTTCAGGAGCTTATGGCTCCTTAATAATGTGTGGTAAACCCTAAACTGAAAATATTTCCCTCCATTTCATAATTTTCAACACTGTGTTGTAATCATGTGTTTATGTTTCTGTATCTTATAGAATCTCCATAAGACTATATTTTCTTCCTTTTTACATCCCCAGTAATTAACTCTCAGCCTGGCACAAAAGAAATAAAGGTCAGGCAAAGAAAATAAACACCACAGCATAAAAGTAGATGGTGTTGTCAGAGAACAGCGGTTGTCCTGTGTGGCTGGAAGTAAAATAACGGAAACCCAGAAAGCTGAATGAAACAATATTGAAATAAAATATTTTAGCAAAACTCTAAGCATTATTAAGAGAAATTTGGCATAGTCTTTTCTTCACAGAAGGTGCTGATTTAAAAAAGAAAAAAACTTTGGTTTGTGAGAAACAAACAGACAACCCCCTTAGTTTAGTTCCCACTTCCGCCTAAGAAAATAGTCTTTCCTCCTATTCTGATGAAGATGGTCTTCCTTTTCAGGCCAGCTGTGACTTGGATCCCATTCTCTTTGGCTTTTCAAAAATCTTGAGTGTCAATTCAGAGTACTCTCTTTTGTCTTAAATGTCATCTTTCTACAGGAACCTTGGCATGAAAGTTTAAACATGTTAAGTCTCTCACATCCTAAGAAAAGCAAGTTCTCTATTGACTGCCTATAGTAACCCAGCTGTTGCCTTTCATAACAAGTGAAGGTGTATGCTAAAATTTTTTCGTCCATTCTTACACTTCCCTCTATCATTTTAAACCATTCCATTCTGGGTTCTGTTCTCATTAAGCCAATTAAAACGCTTTTATTAAAATTACCAATGTTCTCTGTCACTGAGTAAAACGACATTTCCCAGTATTATCTAATATGACATCTCAGCACAATTTTACCTGGCTTCTCCGTTACTGAATTACTTTACTTCTGTTACACTATGTTCTCCTGGTTTCTATATCTTCTTCTTCTCTACGTTCCTCTTAGAGGTAGATTCCATCTGGGTTCATTTTTTCTTGTTCCTACATATTGCTCAGATTCTATCTGGGTTCATTTTTTTCTTGTTTCTATATACTTCTCTTTAGCAATGCCATTCATCTCCAAGGCTTTAATTTCCATTGGCATGCCACCACCTCCCATATTGTTATTTCCAGTCCAGACTTTTTTTTCCGAGTTTCAGATTTTCATATCTGCTTGCTTGACATTTCCACTTATATTTTAAGAGCATCTCAAAATCAGCCCCATTTTTTTTAATCTTAGAAATCTATGAATTATGCTTAACTACTCTGTATCTTACTCCCCACTTTTAATAAAAAATTAAATAATATTGCTTTAATCAAGAGTATTTTTTTAGATCCCTTTATCTTTTTTCATGATCATTGCTTCCACACTGTTACTGCTCTTGCCTCCCAACTGATAATTCCATACTCACACTTCCTATGACAATCAAATCTTTGTATTTTAGATTAACCATTTTAAAATATCTAGTCTCTAAAATTCTCATTTTGTTTAAGAAAATAATTAATGTATAAAATGAGCCTTTTCTAGATTTGTCTTCTACTACATTCCCTTTGCTTAATATTCTCTAATGGTTCCATACTGAATTTTTTAACATCTTCACATGAGCTATGCTTGCCCTCACCATACTTGGCAGCCTTTCAACCTACTGTTCCATCTCTTTGGAATCTTGTATTGCCATCACTTTTGATGCTTCTCTAAGTCACACCCATGCTAAATCTAGAAGACTTTTCCAGATATTCCAATCTAGATTATAACTACCTGTTACATGCTCCCATATCACTATGAAGTCTTGATTTATCACTCAGTGCTCTTACAAATGCTTGATTAATGTTATTTTTTTCCACTAGAATGAAATCTTTCAAAAGATAATATATAGCACGTCACTGAGAATTAATAAATACTTTTTAAATGCATGAAGGTTTCAAATATTTATTGAGTGCCTATTATGTTGCAGGCACTGTTTTAGGCACTAGAGGTACAGTAATGAACCAAAACAAAGTCATTGCTTTCTTGGAAAGGCCACTGTAGTAACATGAGATTGACAATAAATAAGACAAATATATTAATATAAGTCGATAGTATGTTAAGATAAAATTTAAAGCAGGTAAGGGGAATGAGAGTGATTGATGAGCTATTTTAAATAGAATTGTTAGAGAAACACTTTTTGATAAAGCTATATTTTATTAAAGACCTGAATAAAATGAGGCACCATGTGGATAATTAAGGGAAGAGTAATACAGGCAGAGGAATTTGAAAATGCCATGAGACATTAAGTGCTTGGTTTGATCAAAGAAGAAGGCTTGTACACTTAGCAAAGTGCAATAAGAGAAGGTCATAATGGAGAGCCGAAGGCAGATCATGTAGGGTCTTGAAGACCATGCTAGAACTTTGAGTGAAATAATAAGATATTGTAGGTTTGTGAGTAGAAAAGTGATATGATCAGACTTATTTATTCCAAAGATAATTCTGGTTGCTTTCCAGAGAATAGACTATAGAGATAATGAGTGTGGAACTAGAGAAAATACTTAGGAGAAAATTAAAAGGTCCAGGTAAGTGATGATGATGGGTTAGTGAAGAGGGATCAAACTAGAAGTGATGGAGAAATTATGTGATTTGGGATAAATAGGATAGAATCATCAGTGTATGCTGTTAGCTTTGATGGGGGATTATATACATAAAAAGGAGACTTATGTATAATTCTAAAGTTTTGGCTTATGCAACCGAAAGAATGGTGTTTCCATTTACCAAGATAGGGAAAATGGGGTGGCAGGTGGAAAAGCAGACTTGATAGTGACATTAAAAAACTGGGCTTGGGACATGTAAGGTTTAAGATAACTCAAACATACCCATGCAGAATTGTGATTAGTGAGTTGTATATATGAATGAAAAGTAAAGTATTATAATGACATGTGCAAAGAGCTGGAGATGGAAAACCAAAAGAGAAGAACATGCTCGACATTTCTCAAGCTGAAAGAACTGAAGAAAAAATTCAAGCCTCAAGTTGCAATAGTGAAGGATTCTATGGGGAAAATATTAAATGACACAGGAAACATCAAAGGAAGATGGAAGGAATACCCAGAGTCATTATATCAAAAAGAACTAGTCAATGTTCAGCCATTTCAAGAGGTGGCATATGATCTGGGACTGATGGTACCGAAGGAAGAAGTCCAAGCTGCTCTGAAGGCATTGGTGAAAAACAAGTCTCCAGGAACTGATGGAATATCAATTGAGAAGTTTCAACAAACAGATGCAGCGCTGGAGGTGCTCACTCATCTAGGCCAAGAAATATGGAAGACAGCTTCCTGGTCAACTGACTGGAAGAGATCCATATTTATGCCTATTCCTAAGAAAGGCGATCCAACCGAATGTGGAAATTATAGAACAATATCATTAATATCACACGCAAGCAAAATTTTGCTGAAGATTATTCAAAAACAGCTGCAGCAGTATATCGACAGGGAACTGCCAGAAATTCAGGCTAGTTTCAGAAGAGGACATGGAACCAGGGATATCATTGCTGATGTCAGATGTATCCTGGCTGAAAGCAGAGAATACCAGAAGGATGTTTACCTGTGTTTTATTGACTATGCAAAGGCATTCAGCTGTGTGGATCATAACAAACTATGGCTAACGTTGCGAAGAATGGGAATTCCAGAACACTTAATTGTGCTCATGAGGAACCTTTACGTAGATCAAGAGGCAGTAGTTCGGATAGAGCAAGGGGGTACTGATTGGTTTAAAGTCAGGAAAGGTGTGTGTCAGGGTTGTATTCTTTCACCATACCTATTTAATCTGTATGCTGAGCAAATAATCCAAGAAGCTGGACTATATGAAGAAGAACGGGGCATCATGATTGGAGGAAGACTCATTAGCAACCTGCGTTATGCAGATGACAGACCTTGCTTACTGAAAGTGAAGAGGACTTGAAGCACTTACTAATGAAGATCAAAGACCACAGCCTTCAGTATGGATTGCACCTCAACTTAAAGAAAACAAAAGTCCTCACAACTGGACCATGAGCAACATCATGATAAAAGGAGAAAAGATTGAAGTTGTCAAGGATTTCATTTTACTTGGATCCACAATCACCAGCCATGGAAGCAGCAGTCAAGAAATCAAAAGACGCATTGCATTGGGTAAATCTGCTGCAAAGGACCTCTTTAAAAATGTTGAAGAGCAAAGATATCACCTTGAAGACTAAAGTGTGCCTCACCCAAGCCATGGTATTTTCAATCGTGTTCATATACATGTGAAAGCTGGACAATGAATAAGGAAGACTGAAGAAGAGTTGACGCCTTTGAATTGTGGTGTTGGCAAAGAATATTGAATATACCATGGGCTGCCAAAAGAACAAACAAATCTGTCTTGGAGGAAGTGCAGCCAGAATACTCCTTAGAAGCAAGTAGGATGAGACTGTGTCTTACATACTTTGGACATGTTGTCAGGAGGGGTCAGTCCCTGGAGAAGGACATCATGCTTGGCAGAGTACGGGGTCAGCGGAAAAGAGGAAGACCCTCAACAGGGTGGACTGACACAATGAGCTCAAGCATAACAACAGTTGTAAGGATGGCGCAGGACCAGGCAGTGTTTCGTTCTGTTGTGCACAGGGTTTCCATGAGCCAGAACCGACTCGACACACCTAACAACAAGAACAACACATATGAATGAATGAATATACTTCACTTGCTCTCTAAATGATAGTGGAAAAATTATGTAAATTCTTTGAGCTATAGTTTCTTAATCTATAAATAAATCCTACTTTATTATTTTAAGAATTAAAGGTAAGATAAGAAAAAAAAAAAGATAAGGGCCCAAAATACGGCAACACAAAGTAAGTATTCAATAATTGTTAGGGTTTTTTTCTGATCAAAGTGCAGCCTGTTTCATAAGGTTTTTTTTGTGAGAATCAAATGGACTTTGGAAAAAATGTCTCCAAACTATAAAGTATCGGTATGATCATCATTGCAGCATAACTAATAAGGTCTCAGTACATTAGTTTTTTATGCTAGCAGTATTTTTGAAAAACAAAGCAACAACTTAAATATGTTTAAGAAGTATTAGGTTTATTCCTTGGATTCTTGTGTAGTGAAGTCTCAACTAAGAGAGGCTCTTTCATTTTCTTGACCTTTATAATCCTCATGTCCATGGAAAATTAAAGTTCTTAATCATTACCTGGGCCAGGATGGTACAAGTACAATATATGATGTTAATTTCCTAGAAGATACATTACGAGTGGGATAATTTACTCTGTGAGGAGAAAGATGTGGCCAGCTAAGAATCACGAGCATTTTTTAGCCTATAGAAATGGATGATGTCCAGCCCTACAAATACAATTTTTTCCTGGTATAATCTGGTTCTGGTTTGATTAGATGTCAGATAAGGAAGCAAGGCAAGCAGAATGTCTTTTTTGATAGAACCCACATTTTTATTATAGACTTATCATCAGTGCTCTTCATTCTGTAATCCTTGCCAATGTCAGCTACTCTTAGTCCTGAATACTCATGAGACACTGGATTCCATTTAAAGGTAGTGTTACCTTTCTGTTCTCTTTATCAGCATAATATATAAAATAAAAAAAAGGACTCCATTCAGATATCTTTCATACTGATGGTCATGAAAAGTAAGATGGAAAAATGACATATTCATTTATTTAAGCTAATTCGCTCAGTTCCAAAAGTCAGAGAGAAGAGATCAAGAGCAAGATAGTCATGTCTGAGTTAAAAAAGAAAATCACTGTTAAGTGTTTAACAACTTCCTTGATGGAGAGCAAGAACTATTTAAAGCGGATTTTTAACAAAAGGGGAGTAAATTGTTTGTTTAAGATTATCTTGGTGAAAGATGACATTGTCTAAGAGAGTATTTTGCGAGCAATAAAAAAAAAGGAAAAATGAACAAAAATAAAGTGTTGAAAATGACAGTTTGAAGGTCAGTGTGAAGGTTTGTGCAAAGAATGGGCTGGCCACTTAGACATTAAATTCTGAGTAAGAGTCATGTAAAAAAAAAAAGAGTCATGTAGGGGTGGGGAAATTGCCAGTAGCTGCCGGGTATAAAGGCCCATAAGTCTGCTCATCCAACCAACCTTCTGCCATCGAGTCGATTCTGGCTCATAGTTACCCCATAGGACAGAGTAGAACTGCCCCATAAGGTTTCCAAGGAGCAGCTGGTAGATTCAAACTGTCAAATTTTTGCTTAGCAGCCGAGATCTTAAACACTACGCCACCAGGGCTCCCTATTCCAACTAGTAACTGGCTTTTCTGTCCTTGTTTTAATGCATTTAACCTAGAAGTCTGAGTTCTGATGTTTCTCTTACCCTGATGTCTGGTTTTATGCCCTTGACCATGAAAACCTATCTCTAACTTTCTAGCCTTGACTCACACCCTGATGCTGCTGCTGCTGACTGTTTTGTTCTTGCCTAGTTTGCTTCACTGGTTCACTGGTTCCTCTGTTTTCCTAATTTCTGACTTCTTACTGTCCTCTCTATCTGATGGCTTTGCTTATTTATCTAATCCTGACCATCCTCTGACTCTGATTAACCCAACTATGGCGGTCCCATAGAATAAGCAAACACCCATTCAATGAAGACTTTTTAGTCCGGAGCAGAGGTTGAGGAGCGATTGAATGTGTTTTGCTGTCTCTTTTAAAATCAGGAGGTTCTAGCAATATACCTCTCAATGTCCAAAAGCTGAGATGCATCCCCTTTATTTTCAGTTAGGCTTTTTCCTTCATAGAGAGAAAATTTCCTGACTCCAGCATGTTCTCATTGTGGGGCGGGGGGGGGGGGAACCTATTACTGTTTACAAAGGTACCAGCTCTCCTACAGAATACAATGCTTTACTCATTAAATAGATAAGTATTTCCTGAATGAATGGAGCGCTGTGGTAAGCAGTAATAGGGATCTAAAAATTGGAGAAACCTAGACTTAATACCCTGTAGTTTATCAGTACTAGGCCCCTGGACAAAAAGGTGGTCTCTGAATCTTGACACCTGAACTGAGCTCACATATGTAGGTGACAACTCTCCTAGGCTCTTTCTGACTTCCACATAAAATCATGTAACGGCATCCAGGTGTTTTGTACTGTGACATTTCTCAGTCTGTGTCTTCTTATGGGCGATGCTCTTACTTACTTTTGCTGAAGATATTTCAAAAGCAGTTGCAACACATCAATAGGGAACTGCCAGAAATTCAAACTGGATTCAGAAGAGGGTGTGGAACAAGGGATATCATTGCTGATGTCAGATGGATCCTGGCTGAAAGCACAGAATACCAGAAAGACGTTTACCTGTGTTTTCTTGACTATGTAAAGGCATTTGACTGTGTGGATCATAACAAATTATGGATAACATTGCAAAGAATGGGAATTCCAGAACACTTAATTTTGTTCATCAGGAACCTGTACATAGGTCAAGGGGCAGTTGTTCAAAACAACAAGGGGATACTGCCTGGCTTAAAGTCAGGAAAGATGTATATCAGGGTTGTATCCTTTCACCATATTTATTCAATCTGTATGCTGAGCAAATAATACGAGAAGCTGGACTATATGAAGAGCTCGGCATCAGGATTGGAGGAAGATTTATTAACAGCCTGCTTTATGCAGAGAACACCACCTTGCAAGCTGAAAGTGAAGAGGACTTGAAACACTTACTGATGAAGATCAGACTACCGCCTTCAATACGGATTACACCTCAACATAAAGAAAACAATCTTCACAACTGGACCAATATGCCACATCATGATAAATGGAGAAAATATTGAAGTTGTCAAGGATTTCATTTTACTTGGATCCACAATCAGTGTCCATGGAAGCAGCAGTCCAGAAATCAAATGATGCATTGCACTGGACAAATCTGCTGCACAAGATCTCTTTCTTTAAAGTGTTAAAAACAAAGATGTCACTTTAAGGACTAAGGTACATCTGACCCAAGCCATGTTGTTTTCAGTTGCCTCATATGCATGTGAAAGCTGGACGATGAAAAAAGAAGACCAAAGAATTTGTGCCTTTGAATTATTGTGTTGGTGAAGAATATTAAATATACCGTGGACGGCCAAAAGAATGAACAAGTCTGTCTTGGCAGAAGTACAGCCAGAATGCTCCTTAGAAGCAAGGATGGCCAGACTTTGTCTCACATACTTTGGACATGTTCTCAGGAGGGACCAGTCCCTGGAGAAGGAAATCATGCCTTGTAAAGTAGAGGGTCAGCAAAAAAGAGGAAGACCCTCGATTAGAAGAATTGACACAATGGCTGCAACAATGGGCTCAAGCATAACAACAATTGTGAGGATGGTGCAGGATCAGGCAGAGTTTCCTTCTGTTATACATAGGGCTGGATGAGTCAGATCCAATTCAAGGGCACCTGACAACAACAACAAGATGACTAACAAAAACAGAAATTTATTGCCTCACAGTTCTGGAGGCTAAAGGTTCCTGTCAGGGTATCATCACATTGATTTCTTCTGAGGACTCTGAAGGAGAAATCATCCCATGCCTCTGTCTTTGCTTCTGGTGGCTCCTGGCAATACTTGGCTTGCAGCTTCATCTGCCTCTGTCATCACACAGCCTCTGTCTATATCTATGTCCATTTCTTCTTTTATAGACACCATTTGGATAGTATTAGGACTTTTCCTATTCCGTCTTGAAAGACCCTATTTCCAAAGAGAGTCACATTCAAGAGTACCAGAAGTTAGGGCTTCAGCACATCTTTTGGGGGTCGGGGGGCACAATTCAACCAATAGTAGGTGTATGTTTGGGGAAAAATATTTTCTTAGAATAACCCCAAAGGGAAAAAGCTCATCAAATGAAAGTGGAAAATATTTTTTACGGAGATACTTACGCTGTGACAGATATGCATGTATGTGTGTGTGATTATTTCTTATCCAACCAAACTTAGATTGCTTTTATACCAGTCTTTGAAATTTCTGTTATATTGTGTTAAAAAAGCAATATTGTCATTTTACTGTCAGTAACTTTTTACATCCAACCAAAGAACTTGGCAGGTGAATTTCCTTCCCAGATGCTTTCATTAGTTATACATTCTTCTCTTCATTTATTTTACAAGAAATCTTCACATAAGAATTATTCCAGGCCTATTTCAAGACCAAAGAATTCATTTTCTAAAGCAAATACAGCTCTAGGCTCTGAATTCTACTGTCCAACATAGTCATTTTTATCTGGGAGGATGTTATTAATCTTAAGCTTAAACTCTCCCAGATGAGGATCCTCCCGTTTATATCAGGCTATTTCTTTTAAAATTAGACAGTATAACAGAATCCTTATCCATTAGGCATTTGAAAAAGACACAAAGGTTTTAATGCCAGCCGCAGCACTCTCTGGCTTTGTGATTTCTGGTAAGTCATTCATTCTCTCAATGATCATTGCTCTCGTCTGTTAAATAAGGGTAGTACGCTACCGTATCTCACAGGGTTATTCTTAGGACTACATGTGATCATGCATAAAAAGCACTTAATAGGGAGTCTGATATCATTCTCAGTCTGAATCGAATTCAGGGATGCCTAGGTAGAAAGGTGAGACTAATTGTCCACAAGTTTCTCCTTAAGAATCCACATGAGGCATCTATATTTAAGACGATACAGGAGAGAGGAAGAGAGAGAATGTTGAGGGGTCCCGCTGCCTGTCAGTTTGTTGTACTGAGGTAGCTTATGTGTTGCTGTGATGCTGGGAGCTATGCCACTTGTACTTAAAGTAACAGCATGGTTATGCATGGTGGACAGGTTTCAGCACAGCTTCCAGACTAAGACAGACTAGGAAGAAAGGTCTGGAGAGCTACTTCTGAAAATTAGTCAGTAAAAATCATGGATCGCAACAGAAGACTGTCTTACTCACTTGCTTTGAACATGTCAACAGAAGGGATCAGTTGCTAGAGGAAGACATAATGTTTGTTGAAATAGGGGGCTGGTGGGGGCATAGGAAACACTCAGTGAGATGGATTGGCACAATAGCTGCAACGGTGGACTCAAATATACTTGGTGGTTTAGAGAATGATGCAGACCCAACAACTTTTTTGTTTTGTAGTACTTACAGTTGCCATGAGTCAAAATAGGTCAATGGCAACTAACAACAACATGTTTGGGGGTGGTGTAAGGAGGTGGTGGGCGATGGGGAATTTGCACCTCACTAAAATCAGTTTATTCAAATGTATTTAACTATGGGTACAAAGTCTCCAGGGGAACATGGAAGTGGAAGGGATTATACAAGTAGAATAGCCCATTGAAACTCATGCATGGTAGTGATAGTGCCAAGTCTAGACAGACTATGCCACCAAAACACTAAATGAGCTAAAAATTAAACGCAGGCAACCTGACTTTCAATTCAGAACTGCTTTTTCCTCTTCTCATGCACCTCTGGAATGAGATTCCTTGACTTTTTGTTTGTTTGCATGTTTTGTTTTTAGTTAACTCAATGATTTGAAGACATGAACTTTAGATACCATGTGTCAGCACACTTAAATTCATGCATAATTTATAACTATTTTGAATTTGCTTAGACCAAATGTGAATTTATTTCTGATCAAAATCACTGTAGAATTCTAAGGATAAGCAACTCAGCTTCCTGAGATATGTTTCTCTCAAATAATGACAAATCTCAAACCAAATTATTTTTCCCATTTCTGTAATCATCTTGTCCTATTTTTTTGTTCAGTTACTGAAGTATAGGAGATGACAAGCTTCCTTTGACAAGGTTTTAATTAGTTTCCATATGTGAAACTTTTATACCATGTGGTCCTGAAATTTTCTTTTTGTGTGGAAATAAAGGCCACTTCAACTGTTTTAATTATTTACCTACATCGGTTCTGATATTCCCCGAACAGATGGCTTTGACACTTTTTTTACTTGTTTGCATTCCTGATTTTTCTATTTTTATTTAAAGCTTTACTTTTATTCCAGCAATTCAGATGGACTGGTTTAGTTTCTGCACAATTGTATTAAAGAAAAAGTAAAAGATCCACTGTAGGTTAACTGAAGGATTCTCTGTGGTTAAACTCCATTACAGGCAATGAGTGAAATGAATTGAAAATTGCCTTTCCTGATGGGTGAGTGGACTCTACCCTCTGATATCTGACAGGACAGTGCTTGTAGGGCTTTTTCAAAATGAACATAGCATTATTTATCTTTTTCTTTTTTGGTTGTGGGAGCTGTGTGACAGAGAAGGAGGTTGTTTTTTGCTTTGAATTCTATTCAGTTTCCACAGCTGCACTAAAACAACAGCTAGTTTTGGCAAGGGTAAGTCATTTTATATAGACAGATGAAGTACTTCCCTGACAGGAGTGATGTATTTCTTACATGGATAAATCTTTCCCGTCTCGCATAGGAGGGTGTCGGCTGTGCTGTTCCTTGAGAATCAAGAAGAGACGGTCCATCTCTCTTCCTTCTCCTGTGACACACTTGACTCTGGCTTGCCTTGTGCCAGTAGAGAGCTGCAAAGGAGCCCTCAGTGAAGCTTAAAGCTGGCAGTCACCCACAGCTTTGTCCATTCATTCTTGTTTTACTTCCTAGAGGGGCTGTAACAGAAATACCACAAATGGCTGGTTTTAACAAACATTAATTTATTTTCTCACAACTAAGGAGGATAGAAGTATGAATTTAGGGTACCTGCTCTAGGGGAACACTCTCTCAGTTCTGGGGGAAGACCTTTGTCTCTTTCAGCTGCTGCTCCTGTGTTCCTTGATAATCTTCATGTGGCATCTGTCTTTCCCCTTTTGTTCTTGCTTGTCTCTGTGACTGATCTGCTTTTCCTATATCTCAAAAATCAGGTTTAAGACATGAGCTACACTGATATGGCTTAAACAGCATAACAAAGAAAACCCTATTTCCAAATGGGATTATATCCACAGGTGTAGGGTTTAGAATTCCCACACATATTTTGACGGGACACAATTCAATCCATAATAATTCCCATGTCATTGGAAGCACCATAGGTACATCCAAACTCCCTGAGGGACCGAATTGCTGGGCTGAGAGCTGTGGGGACCATGGTCTCAGGAAACATCTAGCTCAATTGGCATAACAGTTTATAAAGAAAATGTTCTACGTCCTACTTTGGTGAGTAGCATCTGGGGTCTTAAAAGCCTGTGAGCAGCCATCTAAGATACTCCACTGGTCTCACCCCTTTGGGAGCAAGGAAGAATGAAGAAAACTAAAGAAACAAGGGAAAGATGAGTCCAAAGGACTAATGGACCACATCTACCATGGCCTCTGCCAGACTGAGTCCAGTACAACTAGAGGGTGCCCGGCTCCCACCCCTAATGCTCTGACAGGGATCACAATAGAGAGTCCTGGGCAGAGCTGGAGAAAAACGTAGAACAAAATTTTAATTCAGAAAGAAGGACCAGACTTGCTGGCCTGACAGAGACTGAAGAAAACCTGAGAGTATGGGCCCCAGACACACTTTCAGCTCAGTAATGAAGTCACTCCTGAGGTACACCTTTCAGCCAAAGATTGGACAGCCCCATAAAACAAAATGAGACTAAAGGGGCACACCAGCCCAGGGGCAAGGATTGGAAAACAGGAGGGAATAGGAAAGCTGGTAATAGGGAACCCAAGGTTGAGAAGTGAGAGTGTTGACATGTTGTGAGGTTGTTAACCAATGTCATAAAACAATACGGGTACTATTCTGTAAACATTCATCTAAAGTACAATTTTAAAAAATTATAGTAATTCCCATATCATTTCTCTTATGCTTCTGTGATCCTGGAGTCTTTCTGTTGCACACTCCTTCCCTCTTTTCAAAATCTCTGCTTAAAATTTATCACCTTCAAGAAATTTCTTCCATTCAAGCTCATCTATCTGAATTATTCCTCATAGCATTTTGTTCAGAATTCACGGCATAAACATTTATTCTTATTTACATAATTTTATGTGAACTTTTCCTGTAACATAGTGTACATAAACCCTGTCCTTAAGTAGATTTTAAGACACTTTAAAGGGTGGAAAAATTCCTACTATTTCTTTTTCTGTTTTTTTTTTTTAATACATACACCTGATGCTCTGTACTCAGTATTCCAAAATCTTTGAAAATAACTTTCCTCCCATTACTTTCAGTCTAACTGATTTTATGTTGGTTTCTCCAGCGTCTACCCCTCATTATTTTCCCGGTTCATCACTATTCTTCAGTCTTAAAAAGTGTGGCTATTTCACCTCATCTGAGACTTCACTGCTATCCTTTATCCCTTTAATTATCTCTAACATTTCTATCTTGCTCACCATAGAATCTGTTCTAAATCTTGACTAGACTCAATCTCTTAGCCTTATAACCCGCTCCTGGCTTTAGTAGATGACACTGCATCCTACTTTACTGCAATGTTTGTGGTCCTTCACCTCCTTTCTCTTTGACCGAGATCCTCTGTATTTTCCATCTAGTCTCCTCCCTCTGCTACCTCTGGATATGTATCCTTCCTCCCTTCAAATGCCTGCCACTTGTCCTTCCCATACCTAACTCTTCCATCAGAAACATTGATCCATGTATTACCACATCCCACCCTCATAAGCATTTCCTTCTCTACTCTCCTGGCTTAAAATTATGCTCAAGTCTGTCTCAGATTTGATGCTTAATTTGGATGAATAAATGATCGGTCTTTCTAGTCTAAAATCTAGCTAATCTTTTGCTATACTTTTAATATCCAACTTCTAGGAATAGTTAGGGTACATTTGAGATCTTTTTTTATAATCATAGATTGATTGCTTAACCCTTAAAATATAATTTCTGTGTTTACCATACCAATGAAATTCTTTTCAGCAGAAGTCATGAATCTCCTAATTATCACTTTTCTAAATCTATCCTCAGCTTTTGTTCTTTTTTATCTTACTTCTTGGCCTGAATATCATTCACTTAGTTTTGAGATTTTTGTCTGTAGTTCACCTTGAACTGCGTCTTCTTCTTTCCCCTTAAATACAGGGGTCTCCAGTGCTCATTTTTCTTTCACCTATTCTCTTTTCCCCTTGGAAATCTTGTTTAATTCTGCCATTTAAATAGTAAACTTCTCTTGAAGTTATCCTTTAATTATATGTTTAAATCTAACATATCACCAGTAGAAATTTCCAGTCAGAATTCCAAATAACTACCTGATCCACTTTGAGTGTCCTATGACACCCAGACTCAAATACAGCAGAACCTTGTCCAAATGCATTAACATTATTCTACAACTAGATCCTCAACTCAAATGCAGATTTCTATTATTGGCAATGCCATTATCCCAATATTTAGCCAGTCAGAGTTATTTTTGACTCACCTATACATATTCGGGTTCTGCAATGTGTGTCTTACGTTTAGTCTTATTTCTGGTCTGGCTGCCATCTCAATTGTTTAGGCCACTATTCCTGTTCATACCTTGTGATGGTTAAGATTGTGGGTCACCTTGGCTGGGTCATGATTCTCAGTGTTTTGGCAGTCATATAATGTTATCATCACTTCCCTGTTGAGGTATGATATGTGACCATCCCCATGATGTGGTCTACTGTGAATAGTCAATCAGTTTAAAAGAAATTTCCTTGGACGTGTGGCATGGATTGAATATAAGCAGACCTTCTGACAAGGCTTGGGGGATTTTTTCTGAGCTGGATTCTGCAGCTGGCTCCTGTTCATCTGACCTCTGGTTCTTGGGACTTGAGCCAGTAGCTTACCTGTGGTCTTGCCTGTCGATCTTGAGATTCATCAATCTTTGCAGCCTGTGAGAAAGAGCCCTGCTTTCTGATCTGCTGATCTTGGGTTCACCAGCCTCTGTGGCTATGTGAATTAGGAGAAGCCTCTATCTTGATCCACAGACTTGGGACATTCCAGCCTCTACAACCACATGAGCCATTTCTTTGATATAAAACTCTCTCTCTCTCTATGTATATACTTTACTGGTTTTGCTTCTCTAGAAAACCCAGCCTAAGACTTGTCTATATCAGTTTTTGTAGTATTTTCCTAAAGCCATGACTTCATTCTTTACTCCACTAAATCCTTCGTACTCCTTTCTGTCAGCTTAACATTCCTGTATTAATGAGGGCAACAGTAGCTCTCAAAATAAGGAATCCTTTAAATTTTATTGGGTAAATACACTAAAATTTTATTTCTAGCTCATCTAAAAGTCCAGGTAGGCAGGGATGTATTTGGCTCTACAACAGGTAGTCATTCATGGACCCATACTGACAAAGACTCAGTCTTCCTCTACACATGGCTCTTACCAATGCCTGGGCCTCAACATCCAGCTGATGGGATGGGACAGAACAGCATGGAATAACCTGTGGGAAATTGTTATGTGCTAGGAAGTGAAACCAATACCTTTTTCTCTGATTCCACAGGTTAGAATTCAGTCACATGGCCACATATCATTGAGAAGGTCCTGGAAAGTATCATCCCTAGCTGTTCATCCATTAGCAATGACAATTCTACAGCATGGAAGAGAGCAGCACAATGAAAATGATTTCATTGGTGAAGACATCTGGGCTTAGAGTTTGCTTTGTAGGGTTTTTTTTTTTTTTTTTAAGGAATTATTTCAATTTATTTAATGAATATAGAATTCTCTCACCACCTGAAAGCACACTAGGAATCAGAAAAGGGATATTACACATGGAATAGTGGACTCATGTTTCTACAGTTCTGTTTTGTCCAAGACTTTGACCCACTGTTCTTGTTCACCGTGGTAGCTCTGACTTGAATTTTTGTCCCTTTAGCCAGTGAGTCAGTCTCTCGCTCTTGGATGTTGCTTTCTGATTGACTTTAAATCTCAGAATGAAATTAGTAAATGATCTTAGTTTAAAAAAAAAAAAAGTGATGGCAAATCATATGGCTCACTAAAATGTTATTTTCCTTTTCTTCTGAATATTTTATTTTTGTTATTAGTAAAGGTTAGTCCAAGGTAAACTATTTCTTTATAGTTTCAAACAGAAGCCCCAGTAGAGGATTTTATGCAGAGAAGTAGAATCATATGACCTGACCTAAAAGAGCAAAGATAAACTTGGGAAGAATAATTGGGAGGATATTGAAATATTCCAGGTAAGAGACGTTGTTCGTTGCAGTGGAGTCGGTTCCAACTCATAGGGACCCTATGTATGACAGAATGAAACACTGCCTGGTCCTGCCCCATCCTCACAATCATCCCTATGCTCGAGCCCATTGTTGCAGCCACTGTGTCAATCCGCCTCATTGAAGGTCTTCCTCTTTTTCACTGACCCTCTACTTTACTAAGCATTATATCCCCGATTACATGTTCGAAGTACACGAGATGAGCACTCTGAAAACAGAAACACTTTGATAGTTCTGTATTTTCCCTATGTGAGTTTGTTTTATGATGTAGGACTAAACAACCATGGTGATTGTCCTTAAAATCTTTCACTAGCGTGGCTCCAGTTTAACTTTCTTGTAGATACCACTACAAGTCAAGACGCTGATCTTGGATTGTCCTACAGCAATACTCTAAATATGTATTTTATAAGCATTTAATTAACCTTCGCACTAGTGTGTGTTTTCATTGCTACAAAAGATTGTATGAATATTTCCTTTCAAGGACCAAGCTAAACTGTCAACAATGATTTGCTTCATACTCATAAAATATTTTCTTTCTTGCTTGAGAAAATGTGTGATTAACTTATTTATGTAGTGTAAAATGAATCAATTATTTTATACAAGTAGCAACCAATGAATTATTAATGAGGAAAACAAATGTTTCTTTAAATAATGTTTATATATTTTAAAATATATTAAATGTTATTGATTAAATGATAGTATATTGACTATCTAAATCATCTGGAAATCTTAAACCATAGATGATCAAGTTTTTCTTAAATATTTTAGCTCCCCAGAGAGACAGTACTTTTGCCCTGGAATCAATTTGCTGGGTATAAAGTTTAGCTGTGCTCCATGGGAGTTGTGTCACCCTGAGTGTATATACTTATATTATAATGTAATTGTGAAGCTTAAGTAAGATAACTCATGGACAATCCTGAGGACTCTGCTTGACTCACATAAATTATCCCCATTTATAAATTTAATGCAAAAAATGTTTTTATTTTTAGAGGCTAAATTTAAAAGATCTCTAGGAAAATATCCACTTATTATTATTATCTTTTTAAAAGACAGACTCTTCCTGCTACCTCATAGAGGAAAACTAGTCTAAGATGATATTAAAAAGATTCTAAGAGTTTTCTTAATAAAATAATAATGATAATGAATGAAGGAAAGTTCAATTGAATAAAAACTGACAATTAATAAATGAAAGGATGCTGAAGTTCTCTTTTTTCTCGTGTGTCTGTAATGTTACAGAAATAGCAACTGAGAAAACATCTTTTATTTTTCCTTTATGAAATTGAAAAATACAAATTGTTAAGTATAAATCTCTTGGATTTTTTGAAAATATAACTTATTCAGTCAAGCAATTGGATGCTT
This sequence comes from Loxodonta africana, assembly GCF_030014295.1. Taxonomy (NCBI): domain Eukaryota; kingdom Metazoa; phylum Chordata; class Mammalia; order Proboscidea; family Elephantidae; genus Loxodonta; species Loxodonta africana. The sequence goes on along the minus strand of NC_087345.1, from coordinate 77,140,005 downwards.
CATAATTGGGCTCAATGGGCGTTGGATTGTTGATACACCAATGTAAACTCCAAATATATAAATTATTTTCATTGCTTTGTTTTAATATCAGCAAAACAACACCTCAAACCTACACCTTTGTCCTGGGTTTAAGACACTGAAAAGTAGAAATTAACAGGACTATTCTCTTATGCATAACTGCTTCATTGTTTTGAAGTAAACATATTACTAATGGGTTATATTTAGTACATAAGGTTTAGTCAACAAGTGAAAAGCAATTTTAATTAAAAAGGATAAACCGTAAGTGTTGAACTCAGTGAAACAAATCTGTATTTTTCAAGGGTGTTTCACTGGTAGAAAAAAAAATTCTGTGTCAAGTAGGCTGTTTGTCCTCTATCATTTCATTTTCTGTGATTTATTTAAAAATATTTTAATACTTTTTGTGAGAAGGCACTGTGAGAGATGCAAAGATAAATAGACATGACATTTGCTCTCTTGATATAAAGTAGAAGTTATAGCTGGTAATAGAGATGCATATATAAAACATGGTACTTGAAATATGCAAAATTTCACTCCTGGCCGGGGAAACACAATGTTAAGGATAGAACTGTGTCCCCCCACAATACACGTTATGAATATTAACCCCTATACCTGTGGGTATAATCCCATTTGGGATCAGCATTTTCTTTGTTGTGTTGATGAGGCCATATCAGTATAGGGTGTGTGTTAAACCTACTTACTTTTGAGATATAAAGAAAGAGATTGAACACAGAAGCAAGCAAGCAAAAATGGGGGAAATACAGACACCATATGGTGGTCTCCAAGGAACTCCAGGAAGAACACTAGAGAAGCTGAGCAAACGATTTTCTCCCAAAACAGAGAGCCTTTCCCTAGAGCCTGTGCCCTGAATACAGACTGCTAGCCTCCTGAACTGTGAATAAGTAAACATTTGTTTGTTAAAGCCACCCACTTGTGGTATTTCTGTTATAGCAGCATTAAATAACTAAGACATACAGGAAGAGTACAAAAAAAAAAAGAAAAAGTATCATTTGAGCTGGACCCTAATGGATAAAAAAAATGCATAGATTGTATTTATACCTTCAAGCGTCGAGAAAATATATTTTAGAGAAATAAAGAGCGTAATCATAGAAGTGTAGAAAAGAATGGTTATTAGGAAGTATTTAAAAAATAGGCTAAAATGTATATCATTTTAGAAAAGTTAGGTTGGGGGCTAGATTATTCAATGATACAGAGTTTATCTTTCATTCCTAGGCCAACTGGGTTCGTTGTAATATTTTGGGCTGATGACTTTTGTGATGTACATTAGAAAGATTATTAAACTTCCAACACTGCATTAGATTGATTGGAGAGGGAAAAGAATTGAGCCAGAGAGACCAGTTAAGAGCTTATTATAATCGACCAGCTAAACGGATTTGAGGGGTTGAACTTGAGTAGGGATGGGACTAACGTAAGCCAATTTCTGTTTCTAATAAATATCTACCTAAGTTATTGGCTTTATATAAGTTAAATTCAAATTTCATTTATTGAAAAGTGAAAGTATCAAGTAGAATTAGAAGTGTAAATAGGATGATTAAATAATTTTGAAAAATTTGAGAAAAAAAAAAACTTAGGCAGTGATTTCTAAGTATCAGTGGCTGAATCCCCAAATTGGAAGAGACAGAGTTGCATCAATTCAGCTGGTTTGAGATGTCAAATCCAGGTAGGTTGGTGGTCTTTTTCCCTGGGTGGCAGGATCTGAAACAGATTTACATGCAGAAAATTTGTTGGTTAATGCTCTCTAATCAATACCTGTGGGGAGCAAGGTGGGCAGAGGAAGAACTGAACTGCAAACAATTGCACCAAAGACTTGAGTCAATCCTGCAGGGAGCTCTTGTACTGTGGTGACCTTTCAGAGTTGTCCTGGACTGGAGCCAGGGAGTCAGCCTTTATACAATCATATCAAACAATTAGTAGATAATGTCTATAGTGGCCTTTTCCAGACAGCTCTCAGCTGCCAACACTCCCAGTTGCTGAGGGAACAGAATGAGTCCTTCTGTCCTGAAAGGGTGGTGTCGCAATCTGACCAGCATACCACAATATAGTAAGACTGGGAGTAGAGAGGGGCTCATGTGCTACCTAAGTTTTCCTAGAAGATGGTGTAGGGCGAGTAAGAAGCAATTTCCATTTAAAAAGGTAAATGTCATTGAGTTAAACCTCAGTTTAATTAATCATTCTATTGTAGGTCATTTTTTCTAATATTTTGCCATAATATCATAACAAACATTAGGCACAGTTTTCCATTGGAATATTACTTTACAATGTTTATTTTGGATGTGTTTCAATTTCCCTGTTTTATGGAAAAATATAAATCATGGTTCTATAAGGAATCGAATCTTTTTCTGAACATATTGTACTAGGTGAATGCGTAGCTCTATTCGTTCAATTTCTTGATCTAGAAGAAATTAATTTGCTGCCTAGACCTTTCAAAGTAAACCATTAAAGGTTTACATTAACCCTACCCATCTTCTAGCCTCAGCCTTCTCAAGTAACCTGATCCAGTGAATCACATAGTTATGTTGCTGTTGTTGTTGTTAGGTGCCATTGAGTCAGTTCTGACTCATAGCAACCCTATGTACAACAGAACAAACACCGCCTGGTCCTGTGCCATGCCCACAATCACTGTTATGCTTGAGCTCATTGTTGCAGCCACTGTGTCAATCCATCTCATTGAGGGTCTTCTTCTTTTCCACTGACCCTGTACTTTACCAAGCATGATATCCTTTTCCAGGGACCTATCCCTCCTGACAACATGTCCAAAGTACGTAAGACACAGTCTCTCCATCCTTACATCTAAGGAGCATTCTGGTTGTACTTCTTCCAAGACAGATTTGTTCATTCTTTCGGCAGTCCATGGTATATTCAGTATTCTTCGCCAACACCACAGTTCAAAGGTGTCAATTTTTCTTTAGTCTTCCTTATTCATTGTCCAGCTTTCGCATGCATATGATGCGATCAAAAATACCATGGCTTGGGTCAGGCACACCTTAGTCTTCAGGGTGACATCCTTGCTTTTCAACACTTTAAAGAGGTCCTTTGAAGCAGATTTGCCCAATGCAATGCATCATTTGATTGCTTGACTGCTGCTTCCATGGGTGTTGATTGTGGGTCCAAGTAAAATGAAATCCTTGACAACTTCGGTCTTTTGTCCATTTATCATAATGTTGCTTACTGGTCCAATTATGAGGATTTTTGTTTTGTTTATATTGAGGTATGAGTCATAGTGAAGGCTGTGGTCTTTGATCTTCATCAGTAAGTGCTTGAAGTCCTCTTTACTTTCAGCAAGCAAGGTTGTGTCATCTGCATAAAGCAAGTTGTTAATGAGTCTTCCTCCAATTCTGGTGCCCTGTTCTTCTTTATATAGTTCAGCTTCTCGAATTATTTGCTCAGAAAAGATACACATAGTTATACAATATACTTTTCCTTTGATCTTACAAGGCACCAATATTTAGCTCATGATAATCTTCATTGGCTGGTGCAGTTTGGGTGCCTGAAAGAGCTAGTCAAGAACCACAGGTAAAGAATGATGCAATTCCTGATGCAAGATGATTCCACAACTTGTGGTAAAAAAATAATTATAGAACTGTTCCCTGATGGTTTTTAACCTTCTATCATGGTCAGACCACTGCCTGTTCTTCACCGGGAGCACATGCATGTTAAAAATATATATATATATATATATATATGTCAGAGGTGTATGTGGTGACAGAGAGGTTAAGGTGGGCGAAGGATCTACCTAGTTCTCAGATGCTCAATTGATTTACTGAGGACCCAGGATGAAAAGATACTTTTACTTTGTTAATCAAGAAAAAAAGATATCTCTAGCTATATCTATGTCTACCTCTACATTTACATCTCTAATTCTGTATGTCTGTCTACCTCTATGTCTTTATCTGTATGACCCAGGCATTTTTATATTTGTTAATTCTTATAACAGCCATTTGAGGCAGGAGTTATTGCCATCACATTTCAAAGAACCACGAACTAGTCTAAAGTCCACATTCAGAGGTTATCAATCCTGGTTGCATATAAGAAACACACATTGAACTTAAATTACAAGTGCTAAGCCACGTACCTGGAAATTCTGTCTCAAAAGGCCTGGGGTAGGATCTCACACCTATAAGTGTTAAAACCTGCACAGGTAATTCTGAAGTAAAGCTAAGGCTGAGAGGTATTGCCTGTGCTCATTTCACTCTACTTCTCTGCATTTTCATGTCAAAACGAGAAGGTCAAGTTTCCCAGATTGCTTAGTGTTGATAGTCCTGTCAGGTGTATGCACTACGCCTGAAGGTTATGTATTGAGGATATCTTGTCAAAAATTTCCTGTTTATTCTAACACCGCAACCATCTGCTACACTCATAAACTTCTAAAAATATTTTGTCGGTTATTATGTATGCACATACTAATATTATAGATAAACAGGGCATATAAGTAATACAGTTAAATTGTTGCATCAATGATGCAAATTAGTAAAATACTTAAGTAGAAATCTTATTTATTTTCCCTACAGGGTTTTTTCTTATCCTAAGTACTTTTTGTTATTCTTGAGTTATTTCCATCAGCAAGGTTTTACTCACATTTGCACTAATGACCACTTAAATTACGACTTCTTAATAACATGGAAAGAGAACCAGTGTACTGATTGTTACCGTGAACAGAGATTTTCAGCCTGGGCACATATAAAGTTAACGGACATACTGAATACCTAAGAAGTAATAGGCACTGAGCTCGAGGCAAAGATTGTTTTAAATTGAGCATTTACTATGTAACAGGCACTGTGCTAAGAATTTTATATCCTTTTCATCTTCAAAACAACTTAAAGGCTGGGGAGCAGCCCTGCTCTTCACTATGCAGATGAGATAATAGTGGCTCAGTGAGGTTAGGCCAGTTGGCCAAGATCACACAGCATGTAAACTGGAGTAGAAATGAATATAGGTCATCCTATTCTGGAAATTCCTTCCTTTTATCCATCGGCTAACAGCTACTATTTGTACGTTTAATGTCCTCGGTAAGCATCAATTTCTTACTATTTCTATACATAACCTTATATAGCAGTGGGAAGAATGGACAAGCAGTGTGTATTATGAAACAGGACATCTGGGTTTATGTCCTTTCTCAACCAAAGTGATTCAGATGGTGCGTGTTTAAGATTGTAGACTTTAGAATCAGACGACCTGGGATTCAAATCCAAACTTTTCTATTCAGGCTTTTCTCTATTAACTTTATTCAGCTTTCTCACGTGAGAAATGGGGAAAATTATCAAACCTATATCTTATCGTTGTGAAAAAAAATTACTGCAAAAATACCTATTAATAAAGTGCTTACCATGGTGCTTATTACACTATATGTACTTGATAAATGAAGTTATAGTTATCATTAATAAAAATTTAATAATCAAGGAATAATTTTGATTCTACAATTTAATTATTATTTGAAACGAGGAGATACTTAGCCCCTCTTCGCCTCAGCTTTCACATCTGCTAAATGGAGATAATAGTAAGTCCTAACTAGACGATTATGTAGAATCTTAAATAGATTAATACATGTAAAGTACAGAGTATATTAAAAATCTGTTATGTAGCTATTGTTGTTGTGGGCAGCTGAGTCCATTCTGACTCAGAACAACTCTATATGACAGAATAAAACTTTCTCATAGGGTTTCCCAGGCTGTAATGTTTACTGGAGCAGATCACCAAGTCTCTTCTCTTGAGGTGGTGCTGGTGGGTTGAAACTGCCAGCCTTTGGGTTAGCAGCCTGTGCTTAAACATTGCACCAACACGGCTCCTTATGTAGCTGTTATGAGAATTAATTATGGGAGGAATAAAAATATCAAAGCAAAATAGGTAATGTAACAGAAGAGAAAATCAAGGCTATAGGAGTAAATTATGAAATTAGATAACTCAAAATATTGGCATAAATAATAACAAATGTTTAGCCATAAAAATATTAGATCATATCATATGAAAGTGACATTTTTATGAGTCACAAAATGTTAAATGTCAACAGCTTCATGGGGTTCAACCAGAATAGATAAATGGGTTTTAAGACAAATTCTTTTTTAGAGAGAGAAATTCACCCTGAGAAAATTATCCAAAATAAAATTACCCCCAACCCTGCATTTTGAGATTGTTAAGTCTTTAGTAAACTTTGAAAATATTTGGTGTTCTACATCATTGAAATAAAATAATTCTAGTTACTGTTTATGGAAATTCTGTGCAAGAGAAATCACTCAATTTTATTATGAATTACAAAGAAGTAATTTATTAATTGATGAAAGGCAGCCTTATTTTTAATTTGACCCTTTAAAAATTACTTTGAAGCTAATGTGGAAGTGCTTAATATCTATCTGATGTACTTAGAACACAAAAAAACATTTTCTAGAGGTAATAGCAATTAGACATGTATAATTATGCAGAAGAGCAATTTAGTTAATGAGATTCCACTAGAGTATTCAATTTGGGATTAGATTATATGAGATTGAAAAATATTTGGATCAGTAAAATGACCTAAAAGATTTAAAATTTCTCTTCTTATTTTAGTTTATACAATTGTGTGTACTTGTGAAATGACTTTGAGATTTTTTAATCACACCTGGGCTACTTTAATGAATGATCTTTTCAGAAGTTGTCATTCAAATGGAATGTAAGATATATTTAGATAGATTTATAGTTTAGTACAATGGAAGGCATATTAAGAAAACTGAAATTATTTACTCTTGAATACTTTTAAATAATGATAAGCCAACTCAGTGTGTTAATACATCAGGGATTTCACCTAAATCACTATTTGTGAATTACTTATTTTCAAGGAAATGAGCAAAACCTATTTTACTGCATGATTTGGTTAAACATTTAAAATGCAGAGAATTTCATTTTCAGAAAAAATTTCTCCTCAGTGGACTGGACATAAAATATATTTGAATCCTAAATGTTTATTAATCATTTTTTGCTCAAAGCAAGATACAGCAGTAAAGCCAATAATGATGAAGTATTCTGCCTTCTGTGTTTTTAGAGAAAAATGTCTAATGAGAACTAAGCCCCACATTTCTGATGTGATATCTTTAGAAACACAGTCAGGCCAGAAGCTAGTTGCACTCTGGTGCAGACCAGTGGGGAGAACACTGAAGAGGCTGGAACCCCTCCCTATGGTGACAATGCCTTTGTTGGAATGTCCTCCCTGTTCAGTCCTTCACTGAGACCCAATCCCCATTTGATTCTTCGTGGACATGCACATTGGCAGAGACCTAAATCAATCATATCATGGAACAAGAAACACTCCAATTACTGCACCCATGGTCAGCGACGGTAGTAATCCTAACAGAAAGTGTGCCTGCATCCAGGGAGGATCCTGCCCAGAGGCAAAGCCTGGGAAAAACTGGTTGACTGTGATCAAATTTCCAGTCTTCCATTGCTAGCCTTGGAAACTTGAGCAATCTATTTATCCTCTCTATTTTTTTTTTTTATCCTTCTGTGGTGTAGTGGTTAAGAACTAAGACTGCCAACCAAAAGGTTGGCAGTTGGAATCCACCAGGCGCTCTGTGGAAACTCTGTGGGGCAGTTATCTTCTGTCCTATACGGTCGCTTATGAGTCGGAATCGACTCAACGGCTTTGAGTTTTGGCATCCCTCTGTTTCCTTATCTATGCTGTAGTGTGAATACTGCCTGGACTCACAAGGTAGTTTGAAGATCAAATGAGTTAATACATGGAAAGCATTTAGAACAGTGCCTAGCATATCATAAGCGCTCAATGGATTTTGGTAATTACTGCTTCCACTACACATACATAAGCCTCTTTTCCATTTCTAATGCCTGGTATTGAGTACTAAATTCAGGCTATCCTCCTCGAGGAGGGGCAGGGGCAGGTTCAAGTAAATTGTTTCTAATTCCTCTAGCTGATCTATAAGCTATTTTACAGCACTTAGGCTTTAATAGCCTATTACAAATTGAACCTTCATTTTATGGATTATTTTATCTTACTCAGTACACATCTACCGGGCTTTTCTTATAGTTACTCCGCGTAGCTGGTTTCATCGCTTCCACATGAGTGTTTGAAGACGTCGACGTCTCTCCACCATGTTTGCTCTTCTTGACTGATGTATCTAGTGGTATCTTTTTAGGACAGAATACTGTCTGTTTCACTGTTGTTTCTTTGACAAGAGTTGGGGAGGATTAGTGTAGTAATCTCTTTCAATCAATGTTGCAATCTGTTCTCTTCGGGAACCATAAGAAGTCTCAGGGTTCCCAGTTACATCGTCTTCTGTTTCAAGTCCATTTTGTGAACTGAGTTCACTAACTTGTCTTGAGTTCCCAGTGTTCCCAAGTCGAATGTGTATAACGCCCTCACTTAAAAAAAAAAAAATGCTGTTCTTATTAGTTCAAATTAGGTCAAATAGGGCTTCAGTGCCCTTGTGGCTAAAACTTAAGAAGGCAATTGAGAGAAAAGTGAAAATTAAAGGAAGAGATTTACCAGGGTTGTGGCAGGAGGGGAAAAGATAGGAATCAAACGCATATCGACACTGAAAAAGAGAATGAAAAGATCAAGAGTAAGTTAAGTGAATTTTGAAGAGATAAAAAAGGAAGCCAAGCAAACTCATGTTGGTTTTAGGCTTCTCAGTTAAGAAAGACACAAAGTCATATAACAACAGTGACAGAGCTGAGATTCATTTGGAACTCAATAAAAGACATGTTTGACACAATAGCTCTGGGAAATGTCACTTAGAGATTAATGAATTGAGTTCTATGCCTTATAAAGTATTTTTTGATCCTGTAAGCCTCAATTAAAATTAAAGTAATGGGAAAAGGTAAATACATTCAAATTTGGATGGTTCTTTTTGGCCACCCATTCACATTTCTCTTTACCCAGATCTGAGTTGAGATTGGTCACACACAAAGGACACATGATAGACGACTATGTACCAGACTTTTAAAGAAAAGAGAGAAGGTGTTACATGTGTCCCCTCTCTGCCTCTCTCTCTCTCATTTTCTTTTTATAGAGTTTCAGTTTTAATAATAAGGCTGGGAATGACTGTGACCTTGGATTAGAAGGTATTTTCTTTGGCATTGTAAAACTAAGAGAGTCAAAAAGAAAGTCAGAGGAAAGGAAATAGGTTGCTGGCCTTTCCAATAAAGAAAGAAGTTCCTCAAGTTTTCAACCTGTCTCACCATGGGGAGTGGGCAAAAATTCAGGGAAGAAATCTTGCTGAAGAATACAGAGTGTATTCATTCTAGAAGAGTGGCAATTTTTTAATTGTTTTTATTAGAGTTATTCCATGTGGCTGCTCTATTCTTCTATTGATTATCTAGTTATTAATTTTTTTTATACTTTATCATGTTAGTAGGGGGAAGAGAGGGGTCTTTGTAGAAACATGTCATTCTCAATTTGGGAAGAACAGGGAGATATAAAAAACTACAGATACTATGTATTGTCCCCAGTGATTCAGGTTCAGTTTGTTAGGGATAGGGCCAAGGCATTGGCATTTTTTAAATGTTTTTCAGGTAATTCTTATATGCAGTTGGGGTTCAAAATTACTGTCTAGACATAGATAGAGAATCTCTTCTGGTACTTAATTTTTATACTTTGTCAATGATTCCTGAATCAAAATTTCCAAGTTTAGGTTTGAACCTAGAAACTGAAGGCTGGGTGTATATTTTGCAATGTTAAATTAGTAGTGTTTTCTGCAATGCCACCTTTTTGGTGTCATAGGATTCAAATTCAAGGAACTGAGGCTTCTGGTACTCCAGACAAAACAGTGATTTGGTGCCTTAAACAAGTCAAGAATTTAGGAGCACCCCTGAATTGCACTTGACCAAGGAGTGAATTAGAATGTCTGTTGACTTATCAGTATCACAGAGAGTGATGATAGTGTGTAGTGGGTGAATAGGGACCAGAAAATCTCTAGAAACTAAAGGGCTGAGTGAAAGGGACAGAGTATTTGAGAAACAATAAAGCTAGGGATCTGAATACTTACTGAGTCAAAGTTATAGCTCAGTTAGAAGATTTTTCTATAATTTTTTCTACCTAACAGCTATGCTCAGAGGCAGGTGGTCATATCCTTCAAGTAAGTATAGGCAAATAATTTCATCTGATTAGAAAGAATTGGGAGCTAAGTAGAAAATTGATATTAATAACAAAAAGTCGAAGAAAAAAAGAACAACATCACAACTGGCTTAGTTATCTAGTGCTGCTGTAACAGAAATACCACAAGTGAGTGACTTTAATAAAGAGAAATTTATTCTCTCACAGTGTGTTGTTGTTAGGTGCCACTGAGTCAGTTCCAACTCATAGCGACCGTATGTACAACAGAACAAAACACTGCCTGGTCTTGTGCCACCCTCACAATTCTTGTTATGCTTAAGCCCATTGTTGCAGCCACTGTGCCAATCCACCTCTTAGAGGGTCTTCCTTTTTTTCACTGACCCTCTACCAAGCATGAAATCCTTCTCCAGGAACTGGTCTCTCCTGACAACATGTCCAAAGCACGTGAGATGTAGCCTTGCCATCCTTGCTTCCAAGGAGCATTCTTGTTGTACTTCTTCCAAGACAGATTTGTTCCTTGTTTTGTCAGTCCATGGTATATTCAATTTTCTTCACCAACACCACAATTCAAAGTTGTCAATTCTTCTTTGGTCTTCCTTATTCATTGTCTAGGTTTCACATGCATAGGAGACAATTGAAAATATGATGGCTTGGGTTAGGTGCTCCTTAGTCCTCAAGGTGACATCTTTGATTTTCAACCCTTTAAAGAGATCATTTGCAGTAGATTTGCCCAAAGCGATGTGTCTTTTGATTTCTTGAATGCTTCTTCTGTGGGTGTTGATTGCGGATCCAAGTAAAATGAAACCCTTGACAACTTCAATCTTTTGCCTGTTTATCATGATGTGTCTTTTTGGTCCAGTTGTGCGGATTTTCGTTTTCTTTATGTTGAGGTGTAATCCATACTGAAGGCTGTGGTCTTTGATCTTCATTAGTAAGTGCTTCAAGTCCTCTTCACTTTCAGCAAGCAAGGTTGTGTCATATGCATAAGGCAGGTTGTTAATGTCTTCCTCCAATCCTGATGCCCCGCTCTTCTTCATATAGCTCAGCTTCCTGGATTATCCACTCAGCACACAGAGGTATGGTAAAAGGACACAACTCTGATGCACACATTTCCTGACTTTAAACTGAATGGTATCCCCTTGTTCTGTTCAAGCGACCATCTCTTGATCTATGTACAGGTTCCTTATGAGCACAATTAAGTGTTCTGGAGTTCCCATCCTTCTCACAGTCTTGGAGGCTAGAAGTCCGAATTCAGGATGCCAGCTCCAGGGGAAGGCTTTCTTTCTCTGTCAGCCTTCAGGGAAGGTCCTTATCATCAATCTTCCCTGGTCAAGCAGCTTCTCAGCACAGGGACCCAGGGTTCAAAGGATGCACTATTCTGGCTCTTGTTTCTTGGTGGTATGAGGCTCCCATGCCTCTCTGCTCACTTTTTCTTTCTTTTATGTCTCAAAAGAGACTGACTTAAAACACAACCTAATCTTATAGATTGAGTCCTGTCTCATTAGCATAACTGCCTCATTAACATCATACAGGTAGAATTTACAACATACAGGAAAATCATAGCAGATGACAAAATGATGGACAATCACAATCCTGGGAATCATGGACTAGCCAAATTGACACCCATTTTGGGGGGTACACAATTCAGTCCATAACAACTATCTTCAAGATTACTTCATTGAACTTCTCTGAAACGCTCTGGGATACACTGGAAACATAGTAATGAGCCAATATTTGAACTGAGGTATTTTTAAGTTATTTACACTAGTATTAAGGCAATGCCTGGAGAAATATATTGCCTTTTCCACACAATGCTATAGAATTTCATTAGAAATCTCTGCTTTGAAATAAGAAAACTACATTATATTATTGTTTATATTCATTATATTGTCAAAACTGAGGTTTAGTCAGCAATGTGGCAGACCAGACCAGAAGACCAGAAAGCTTTGCAGAAGAGCCAGTAATGGTTTGAAAACTGGTCTGTGTGTGATCCAGTAGAGGTCTAAAAGCAGCCAAGAGGAAGCAAATGTGTAGGTGGTTGGCTGGTGTAAGGCAGTTCAGAGAAAGGAAGCTAACCTCTGGAAAGAAAATCAGAAGATCTGATTCTGTAAGAAGTTCTTTTGTAGGAAAAGAAAATGGTACTTCTACCATGGGACACAGATAGGGCATTAGTCCCTGGCACTGAGATCTAAGTGGGGTTTATTTACAAGGAAAAACACAGACAAAAATTGGGGTACAAGATACTTGTCTTTGGAAAAGACTGATTTAAAGATAAATACCCAACCTTTCTGACACCCTCTTAAATGCCCTCAGGTAGGGCGCTGTAGTATTGAAATCTTTATACAGTAGCACCAATTAAAAAATTGGGCAGCACAAATGAAGTCACATAGAGTATGCAACTCTTAACCAAAAACCAAAACCAAACCCATTGCCGTTGAGTCGATTCTGACTCATAGGGACCCTATAGGACAGAGTAGAACTGCCCCCATAGAGTTTACAAGGAGCGCCAGAGGGATTCAAACTGCCAGCCTTTTGGTTAGCAGTCGTAGCACTTAACCACTATGCAACCAGGGTTTCCATGCACCTCTTAGGTGAAATTAAATTCAATATTATATGTAAAATCGTGGTCTTATCATTTTAAGTAATATGGAAAAAAAGTATGAAGGCAAAAATTAAAACCCAGCCTTAAATTTTTCACCAAAAGGAATAAAAACTCATTGCCATTGAGTTGATTCCAAGTCATAGCAACCCTATAGGACAGAATAGAACTGCCCCGTAGGGTTTCCAAAGAGCAGCTGGTGAATTTGAACTGCCAACCTTTCAGTTAGCATTTGCAGCTCTTAATCACTGCACCACCAGGGATCCCAAAAGGATTCCCAGTCAGTTTGAACACATAGGGACCCTAAGCACAACAGAACAAAACACTACCTGGTCCTGTGCCATCCTTGCAATCATTGTTATGCTTGAGCTCATTGTTGCAACCACTGTGTCAACCCACCTCTTTGAGGGTCTTCCTCTTTTCCGATGACCCTGTATTTTGCCAAGCATGATGTCCTTCTTCAGGGACTGATCCCTCCTGACAACACGTCCAAAGTATGTAAGACGCAATCTCGCCATCCTTGCTTCTAAGGAGCATTCTGGCTGTACTTCTTCCAAGACAGATTTGTTCCTTCTTTTGGCAGTCCGTGATATATTCAATATTCTTCGCCAACTCCACAATTCAAAGGCATCAATTCTTCTTTGGTCTTCTTTATTCATTGTCCAGCTTTCACATGCATGAGCTGAGATTGAAAATACCATTGCTTGGGTCAGGCGCACCTTACTCTTCAAGGTGATATCTTTGCTTTTCAAGACTTTAAAGAGGACCTTTGCAGCCTTACCCAATGCAATGCATCATTTGATTTCTTGACTGCTGCTTCCATGGCTGTTGATTGTGGATCCAAGTAAAATGAAATCCTTTTCTCCATTTATCATGATGTTGCTCATTGGTCCAGTTGTGAGGATTTTTGTTTCTTTATGTTGAGGTGCAATCCATTCTGAAGGCTGTGGTCTTTGATCTTCATTAGTAAGTGCTTCAAGTCCCTTTTAATTTCAGCAAGCAAAGTTGTGTCTACATAACACAGGTTTTTAATGAGTCTTCCTCCAATGCTCTGTTCTTCATATAGTCCAGCTTCTCGGATTATTTGTTCAGCATACAGATTAAATAGGTATGGTGAAAGAATACCACCCTGACACACACCTTTCCTGACTTTAAACCAACCAGTATCCCCTTGTTCTGTCTGAACAACTGCCTCTTGATCTATATAAAGGTTCCTCAATAGCACAATTAAGTGTTCTGGAATTCCCATTCTTCAGAATATTATCCATAGTTTGTTATGATCCGCACAGACAAATGCCTTTGCATAGTCAATAAAACACAGGTAAACATCCTTCTGGTATTCTCTCCTTTCAGCCAGGATACATCTGACATCAGCAATGATATGCCTGGTTCCACATCCTCTTCTGAAACTGGCCTGAATTTCTGGCAGTTCCCTGTTTATATACTGCTGTAGCCAGTTTTGAATGATCTTCAGCAAAATTTTGCTTGTGTGTGATATTAATGATATTGTTCTATAATTTCCACATTCGGTTAGATCACCTTACTTGGGAATAGGCATAAATATGGATCTCTTCCAGTCAGCTGGCCAGGAAGCTGTCGTCCATATTTCTTGTCATAGGTGAGTGAGCACCTCCAATGCTGCATCTGTTTGTTGAAACATCTCAATTGATGTTCCGTCAATTCCTGGAGCCTTGTTTTTCACCGATGCCTTCAGAGCAGCTTGGACTTCTTCCTTCAGTACCATCGGTCCCTGATCATATGCCACCTCTTGAAATGTTTGAACATTGACTAATTCTTTTTGGTATAACGACTCTGTATATTCCTTCCATCTTCAGTATTGCAACTCGAGGCTTGAATTTTTTCTTCAGTTTTTTCAGCTTGAGAAACGTCGAGCGTGTTCTTCCCTTTTGGTTTTCTATCCCCAGCTCTATGCACATGTCGATATAATATTTTACCTTGTCTTCTCGAGCCACTCTTTGAAATCTTTCATTTAGTTCTTTTACTCCATCATTTCTTGCTTTTGCTTTTGCTGCTAGATGTTCTTGAGCAAGTTTCAGAGTCTCCTCTGACATCCATCTTGGTCTTTTCTTTCTTTCCTGTCTCTTCAATGACCTCTTTCTTTCTTCATGTATAATATCCCTGATGTCATTCCACAACTCATCTGGTCTTTAGTCACTAGTGTTCAATGCATCAGATCTGCTCTTGGGATGGTCTCTAATTCAGTTGGGATATACTCAAGGTCATATTTTGCCTCTTGAGGACTTGCTCTGATTTTCTTCAGTTTCAGCTTGAACTTGCATATGAGCAATTGATGGTGGGTTCCACAGTCGACCCCTGTCCTTGTTCTGACTGATGATATTGAGCTTTTCCATCGCCTCTTTCCACAGATGTAGTCAGTTTGACTCCTGTGTGTTCCATCTGGCGAGGTCCATGTGTATAGTCTCCGCTTATGTTGATGAAAGAATGTATTTGCAATGAAGAACTTGTTGGTCTTGCAAAATTCTATCATTCAATCTCTGGCATTGTTTGTATCACCAAGTCCATATTTTCCAACTACCGATCCTTCTTTGTTTCCAACTTTCGCATTTCAATCACCAGTAATTATCAATGCAACCGGATTGCATGTTCGATCAATTTCAGACTGCAGCAGCTGATAAAAATCTTCTATTTCTTCATCTTTGGCCTTAGCGGTTGGTGCTTAAATTTTAATAATAGTCGTATTAACTGGTCTTCCTTGTAGGCATATGGAAATGACTTCATATATAACCTTAACCATTCCTGACATAAATATATTTGAAACTTATTTTGTATCACTGTATTCTACCACAGAGGTACAATTTGATTATGATGTGCCCTGCTAAAGTTTTCTTTACATTTCCTATTATTGGGGCTTGTTGAGATTTTTTGATCTGTGCATTTATAATCATCATCACACTTAGAAATTTTTGCCTACTATTCCTTCAAAAGCTTTTTTAACCTCCCTTCCCTACTCTGACTACTCCCTGACAACTCCAGTTACAATTATATTAGGCCATTCGAAGTTGTTCCATGGTTCATGGATGCTATGCATTTTTTTTATATATATTTTTATTGTGATTTAAGTGGAAGTTTACAGATTAAGTTAGTCTCTCGCACAAAAACTTACATGCACCTTGCTACATACTCCCAATTGCTCTTCGCCTAATGAGACAACCCGCTTTCTCCCTCAACTCTCTCTTTTCATGTCCATTTCGCCAGCTTCTAACCCCCTCAACCCTCTCTTCTCCCCTCCAGGTAGGAGATGCCAAAATAGTCTCAAGTGTCCACCTGATCCAAGAAGCACACTCCTCACCAGCATCCCTCTCCGACCCATTGTCCAGTCCAATCCTTGTCTGAAGAGTTGGCTTTGGGAATGGTTCCTGTCCTGGGCCAACAGAAGGTGTGGGGGCCATGACCACCGGGGTCCTTCTAGTCTCAGTCAGACCATTAAGTCTGGTCTTTTTACGAGAATTTGGGATCTGCATCCCACTGCCCTCCTGGTCCCTCAAAGAGTTCTCTGTTGTGTTCCCTATCAGGGCAGTCGTCGGTTGTAGCCGGGTACCATCTAGTTCTTCTGGTCTCAGGTTGATGTAGTCTCTGGTTTATGTGGCCATTTTGGTCTCTTGGACTTGTAAGCACCTTGTGTCCTTGGTGTTCTTCCTTGTTCTTTGATGCAGGTGAGTTGAGACCAATTGATGAATTTTAGATGGCTTCTTGCTAGCGTTTAAGACCCCAGATGCCTCTCTCCAAGGTGGGATGCAGAATGTTTTCTTAATAGATTTTATTATGCCAATTGACTTAGATGTCCCCTAAACCCATGGTCCCCAAACCCCTGCCCTTGCTATGCTGGCCTTTGAAGCATTCAGTTTATTCTGGAAACTTCTTTGCTTTTGGTTTAGTCCAGTTGTGCTGACCTCCCCTGTATTGTGTGTTGTCTTTCTCTTCACCTAAAGTACTTCTTATCTACTACCTAAATTTTTTTTTTAATTAGGTAATACCTCCCTCCCTCCCTCCCCCTTGTCGTAACCATCAAAGAATATTTTCTTCTCTGTTTAAACTATTTCTTGAGTTCTTATAATATTAGTCTTATGCAATATTTGTCCTTTTGCAACTGACTAATTTCACTCAGCATGATGACTTCCAGATTCCTCCATGTTATGAAATATTTCACAGATTCCTCACTGTTCTTTATCGATGTGCAGTATTCCATTGTGTGAATATACCATAATTTATTTATCCATTCATCTGTTGATGGGCACCTTGGTTGCTTCCATCTTTTTGCTATTGTAAACAGTGCTGCAATGAACATGAGTATACAGATATCTGTTCTTGTAAAGGCTCTTATTTCTCTAGGATATATTCCAAGGAGTGGGATTGCTGGATCGTATGGTGATTCCATTTTTAGCTATTAAGGAAGTGCCAAATCGATTTCCAAAGTGGTTGTACCATTTGACATTCCCACCAGCACTATATGTATTCCAACCTCTCCACATCCTTTCCAACATTTATTATTTTGAGGTTTTTGGATTAATGCTAGCCTTGTTGGAGTGAGATGGAATTTCGTTGTAGTTTTGATTTGAATTTCTCTAATGGCTAATGATCGTGAACATTTCCTCATGTATCTGTTAGCTACCTGAATGCCTTCTTTAGTGAAGTGTCTGTTCATTTGCCCATTTTTTAATTGGGTTATTTGTCTTTTTGCAGTCGAGTTTTTCAATATCAAGTAGTTTTTAGAGATCAGGCGCTGATCAGAAATGTCATAGCTAAAAACTTTTTCCCATTCTGTGGGTAATCTTTTTACTCTTTTGGTGAAGTCTTTGGATGAGCATAGGTGTTTGATTTTTAGGAGCTCCCAGTTATCTAGTTTTTCTTCTGCATTGTTAGTAATGTTTCGTATACTGTATATGCCATGTGTTAGAGCTCCTAAAGTTGTCCCTATTTTTTCTTCCATGCTCTTTATTGTTTTCGATTTTATATTTAGGTCTTTGATCCATTTTGAGCTCGTTTTTGTGCGTGGAGTAAGGTATAGGTCTTGTTTCATTTTTTTGTAAATGGATATCCAGTTATGCCAGCACCATTTGTTAAAAAGACTTTCTTTTCCCCATTTAACCATTTTGGGCCTTTGTCAAATATCAGCTGCTCATATGTGGATGGATTTATGTCTGGATTCTCAATTCTGTTCCATTTGTCTATGTATCTGTTGTTGTAGCAGTACCAGGCTGTTTTGACTACTGTGGCAGTATAATAGGTTCTAAAATCACGTAAAGTAAGGCCTCCCACTTTTTTCTTCTTTTTCAGTAATGCTTCACTTACCCGGGGCCTCTTTCCCTTCCTTATGAAGTTGGTCATTTGTTTCTCCATCTCATTAAAGAATGTCATTGGAATTTGGATTTGGAATTGCATTAAATGCATAGATCGCTTTTGGTAGAATAGACATTTTTATAACGTTAAGTCTGCCAATCCATGAGCAAGGTATGTTTTTCCACTTATGTAGGTCTCTTGGTTTCTTGCAGAAGTATATTGTAGTTTTCTTTATATAAGTCTTTTACATCTCTGGTAAGATTTATTCCTAAGTATTTAATCTTCTTGGGGGCTACTGTAAATGGTATTGATTTGGTGATTTCCTCCTTGATGCTCTTTTTGTTGGTGTAGAGGAATCCAACTGGTTGGCACTGGGTCTGGTATGTTGTGTCCAGAAACTCTGCTCCACTCTTTTATTAGTTTCAGTAGTTTTCTTGAGGATTCCTTAAAAAAAAAAAAAAAAAAACAGTGCTGCCGAGTCAATTCCGACTCATAGCGACCCTATAGGACAGAGTAGAACTGCCCCATAGAATTTCCAGGGAGCACCTGGCAGATTCGAACTGCTGACCCTTTGGTAAGCAGCCTCACTTAACCACTATGCCACCAGGCTTTCCGAGGATTCCTTAGGGTTTTCTATGTATAAGGTCATGTCATCTGCAAATAGAGATAACTTTACTTCCTCCTTGTCAATCTGGATGCCCTTTATTTCTTTGTCTAGCCTAATTGCTCTGGCTAGGACCTCCAGCACAATGTTGAATAAGAGCGGTGATAAAGGGCACCCTTGTCTGGTTCCCGTTCTTGAGGAGAATTCCTTCAGGCTCTCTCCATTTAGGATGATGTTGGCTGTGGGCTTTATATAAACTCCCTTTAGTATGTTGAGGAATTTTCCTTCAATTCCTATTTTGCTGAGAGTTTTTATCATGAATGGGAGTTGAACTTTGTCAAATGCCTTTTCTGCATGAATTAATAAAATCATGTGATTCTTGTCTTTTTTTGAATTTATGTGATGGATTGCATTAACTGTTTTTCTAATGTTGAACCAACCCTACATACTTATCAATCCCACTTGGTCATGGTGAATTATTTTTTTGATATGTTGTTGAATTCTATTGTCTAGAATTTTGTTGAGGATATTTATATCTAAGTTCATGAGGGGTATAAAAATCAAAACCAAACCCAGTGCTGTGGAGTCGATTCCGACTCATAGTGACCCTATAGGACAGAGTAGAACTGCCCTATAGAGTTTCCAAGGAACGCCTGGTGGATTCGACCTGCCGACTCTTCTGTTCGCAGCTGTAGCACTTAACCACTATGCCGCCAGGGTTTCCCAATGAGGGATATAGGTCTGTAATTTCCTTTTTTTTGTGGTGTCTTTTACCTGGTTTTGGTATCAGGGATATGCTAGGTTCATAGAATGAGTTTGGGAGTATTCCATCCTTTTCTATGCTCTGAAGTACCTTTAGTAGTAGTGATTGTAACTCGTCTCTGAAAGTTTGATAGAACTCTGCAGTGAAGCCGTCCAGACCAGGGCTTTTTTGTGTTGGGAGTTTTTTGATTA
This sequence comes from Loxodonta africana, assembly GCF_030014295.1. Lineage (NCBI taxonomy): Eukaryota > Metazoa > Chordata > Mammalia > Proboscidea > Elephantidae > Loxodonta > Loxodonta africana. The sequence continues at coordinate 77,120,457 of NC_087345.1, read as the reverse complement.
CCTTTTCAATCTCTTCCTTTGTTATGGGTCTAATTAGTTTTTCTACCCCGGTTTGTGTTAGTTTAGTTAGGTAGTGTGTTTCTAGGAAATCATTCATTTCTTCTAGGTTTTCAAATTTGTTAGAGTATAATTTTTCATAGTAATCTGATATGATTCTTTTAATTTCTGTTGGGTCTGTTGTAATATCGCCCATCTCATTTCTTATTCGGGTTATTTGCTTCCTCTCCTTTTTTTCTTTTCTCAGTTTGGCCAATGGTTTATCAATTTTGTTGATTTTTTTGGAAGAACCAGCTTTTGGTCTTGTTAATTCTTTCGATTGTTTTTCTGTTTTCTATTTCATTTAGTTCAGCTCTAATTTTTACTATTTGTTTTCTTCTGGTGCCTGAGGGTTTCTTTTGTTGTTCTCTTTCTGTATGTTCAAGTTGTAGGGATAATTCATTGATTTTGGCCCTTTCTTCTTTTCGGATGTGTGCATTTATTAATATAAATTGACCTCAGAGCACTGCTTCTGCTGTGTCCCAAAGGTTCTGATAGGAAGTATTTTCATTCTCGTTTGAGGCTATGAATTTCTTTATTCCATCCTTAATGTCTTCTATAAACCAGTCTTTTTTGAGCAGGGTATTGTTCAGTTTCCAAGTGTTTCATTTCTTTTCTCTGCTTTTTCTGTTATTGATTTCCACTTTTATCGCCTATGGTCAGAGAAGATGCATTGTAATATTTCAGTGTTTTGGATTCTGCTAAGGCTTGCTTTATGACCTATTATGTGGTCTATTCTAGAGAATGTTCCATGTGCACTAGAAAAGAAAGTATGCTTGGTTGCTGTTGGGTGGAGTATTCTGTATATGTCTACGAGGTCAAGTTGGTTGATTGTGGCCTTTAGATCTTCCGTGTCTCTGATGAGCTTCTTTCTGGATGTCCTGTCCTTCACCAAAAGTGGTGTGTTGAAGTCTCCTACTATTCTAGTGGAGCTGTTTATCTCACTTTTCAATGCTGATAGAGTTTGTTTTATGTATCTTACAGCCCTGTCATTCGCTGCATAAATATTTAATGTGGTTATATCTTCTTGGTATATTGTCCTTTTAATCATTATATAGTGTCCTTTCCGATAGATTTAACTTTAAAGTCTATTTTGTCAGAAATTAATACTGCCACTCCTGCTCTTTTTTGATTGTAGTATGCTTGATATGTTTTTTTCATACTTTGAGTTTTAGTTTGTTTGTGTCTCTAAGTCTAAGGTGTGTCTCTTGTAGGCAGCATATAGACGGATCATGTTTTTTTAATCCATTCTGCCACTCTCTGTCTCTTTATTGGTGCATTTAGTCCATTTCCATTCAGGGTAATTATGGATATGTATGAATTTAGTGCTATCATTTTGTTGCCTTTTTTTTGTGTGTTGTTGACCTTTTGTTTTTCCCACTTAATTTTATGTGCTGAGTAGATTGTCTTTATATATTGTCTTTTCCTCCTATTCGTTGTTGTTGATTTTGTTTCTGCTGAGTCTCTATTTTTTTCTTGTATTTTATTTTGATGAGTGGGATAGTTTGTCTCCTTTGTGGTTACCTTATTATTTAGCCCTATTTTTCTAAATTTAAACCTAACTTTTATTTCTTTGTATCACCGTATCTTCCTCTCCATATGGAAGGTGTATGATTACATTTCTTAGTCCCTCTTTATTGTTTTAATGTTGTCTTCTTTTATATAACAACTTCGCTGTTACCCTGTTTTGAGCTTTTTTTTTTTTTTTTTAATCTTGCTTTGTTTTTTTATTTCCCTGTCTGGGTTGACTTCTGATTGCTCTGCCCAGTGTTCTAGTCTTGGGTGGATACCTGATATTATTGATTTTCTAACCAAAAAACCCTCTTTAGCATTCCTTGTAGTTTTGGTTTGATTGTTACAAATTCCCTAAACTTCTGTTTATCTGGAAATGTCCTAATTTCACCTTCACATTTAAGAGACAGTTTTGCTGGATATATGATTCTTGGCTGGCAATTGTTTTCCTTCAATTTTTTTAAATAAATCATCCCATTGCCTTCTTGCTTGCATGGTGTCTGCCGAGTAGTCCAAGCTTATCCTTATTGGCGCTCCTTTGTAGGTGACTTTTCTTTTATCCCCAGCTGCTCTTAAAATTCTTTATCTTTGGCTTTGGCAAGTTTGATTATAATACGTCTTGGTGACTTTCTTTTAATATCTACCTCATGTGGAGTTCGATGAGCATCTTGGATATCCGTATTTTTTATTATTCAATTTTCCTCCTGTCTTTTCTCCTGGAGATTTTCTAGTAAAATGTCTTCAAGTTTACTAATCTTTTTTCTTTTTAATGTCTAATCTTTTATTCCTCCCATTCTAGATGTTTGTAATCTCAGACATTGTTTACATTTAAGAAATCGTATTTTGGTCTTTTATATCATTCAGGTCTCTACTTAACTACTGAACATATGCAATGCAGTTACAATAGCTACTTAATGTCCTTGTTTATTAATCTATGCACCAGTTCTAGGTCAGTTTCAATTGACTGATTTTTCTCCCCCTCATTGTTTATATTTTACTACTTCTATTCACGTCTTTTCCCATGTGTAGATATTTTTGTATTCCTGTAAGTGTCTTGCAGCCCTGGTTGCGCAGTGGTTGCTAACCAAGAGTTTGGCAATTTGAATCCACCAGCTACTCCTTGGAAGCCCCGTAGAGCAGTTCTACTCTGTCTTATAAGGTGACTATGAGTTAGAATGACTCAAAAGCAATAGGTTTTTTTTATAAGTATTCTTGAGCTTGGAATGGAGTTAAATTACTTGGAAACAGTTTGGTACTTCTATCAAAAATATTTTAACAAAAGTCTTATGTTTATCGTTCAGTAGGTGGGGTAAGATTATGGTTTAGTTTAGTGCTAATAATTGCCCACTACAGACTACATACCTCTTGTCCCTTTAATTATGAGGTTTTCTAATCTGGCTGGTGGGAATAGGCATTATTCTTGTCTCTATATGATCACCGGGTACTATTTATTTTTACAATATCACATGGTTCCTGTTTTGGCTTTGGGTGGTTTCAGTGCTCTGCTCTCTTTTGATCTCAGAGTTCTCACACTATGTACCTGTCTTGTCTGTGGTATTTTGTCATAAAATCTCTAGCTGCCATGGTCTTCCCAGACTCTCAACTCTGAATCCTCATCCCCGGGAGTCTGCCATCCTCCACCTCTGTTTGTCTCTCCTGTCATTGTATTCTTCTCTCTTCCTGAAGGTTACTGAATTGAGATGGGTTAGAATCCTGCATCCACAGGTCTCTCTCTTTCATGTTACCTCACCCAACTCTATCACCTCTAGAATCCTGTCTTTTCAGAGTATAACTATTCAGCTGAGGAAGTCAGAGAAGATTAATGACAAACCTGTGCAAGAGAAGTTACAGAGTGTGTGTGGCCTCAATGGAAGCTACCCTGACAGCTCTTCTCTATGACAGTTTATTGCTCTCTATCAAGGCAGGTACCCACTGTTCTTAATTGACTCAGGATAGATGTGCCTGAGTGAGAATCTTTTGTGTACGAAAGTGATTGAAGCTAAATTCTATGTTAGTTTCAACTTCTAATATCATCACTAAGTTTCTTTATTGGCAGAGTACCTTTCTAAGGAATTGTAGTGAAGCTGCCTGAGTTTCTTAACTCTGACCGATTTTTATCCTCTTCAAAATTATTAGTAATCAAATTGTAAAGCTTTCAGGTAAAAGAAATTCATACATCTATGCTTTGATTTATAAAAAAAAAAAAAGAAAAGGTTTATTTATTTATTTATTTTATAAGGTTCTTTAAAATATAGGCTTGAAATCCATTAAGATTGTCTTTTCCCATGCATAGGTATTTTTGTATTCCTATAAGTGTTCTGGAGCCCTAGTTGCTTTAAGACACTATACGCTGATCTTCAAAAATAGAATAGAAAATAAATTTAAAAAATTAAGACTATTTGATTATGTATGCTATGACTATATGTACTCACACTGATGTTATAAACAATTTCCACTAGTTAAAATCTTAGAATATTAGAATGAATGAAAGCTTGGAAGTCATCTCATCAAGTCTACTTGTTGTATACTAATGGAAGTGAAACAGTTTGCTTCAAGTAACTTAAGAATAATTGCTAATGGCTGAGTACGTACTCACGCCAGTTGCTAGTCAGACTTATGGTACAATTTTCCTTTCTGGATCCCTTACTATTTCTGTTACCTCCTCAATTTTTAAAATGGCTTTTAAATTTGGGGAGACATACAACATATTTATGCTAAATATTTTATGAAAAATAGATGTAGGTTTTCTTAGCCAGAAAGTGTCATTTTACCAAGACAAGCTGTCATCACTATGAGAACTACAAACTCCTGCCCATGGAGAAATCCAAAATCCATATCTTTTGCTCTTCCTCTCAGTGAAATACCTCTATTTACTTTAACTTAAAGCTGCTCTTGCTGGTAGAAACAGCAACAGTTTGCTTTAGATTAAGTGTTCTTTTCAAATGTCATAGCTCTCTTTCCTCCTACTCAAGCACTACTTTCCCACCTAACTTTTCTTCATAAAAAGCTTTTTTATATTTTTACTGATAAGAAAGAAATATAAAAGTCTATTTAAGTGGAAACAGCATGAGCTTTGAAGTCACAATACTATGTATCTTAGTAATTGTCCAAACTTGCATATTTTTTTTTTGCATATGTTAGTTTCGCTCCCAAAGCTTTAATTTCATTGAGAATTATGGATAACATTATCTACAGTACCCAATTGACAGGGTTGTTTTGAGAAAGGAATGAAATAATTTTTGGAAAAGCACTTTATAGACTGTAACATGATACAGACAATATAATTGCAGCCTTATCAGTTCTCGAGGTTGGATGAGGAATATGTAAAAATCTTCTCAACATGCTAAGTCTGTCCATTTGGGTTTCTACCATGTAACAAAGCATAAAGAGCTATGAAGTTTCTTAATGCAGGATCCATTTATATCAAGACCACTACAGTATTTTCTTAACAAAGTCTGTCCAGTTCTGTGCCTCAGGGATGCCCTCATGGTAGCGAAAGCATTTTTGGTGGATAACAACAATGCAGAAGTTTCCTGTGGACCCAAAAATTCTGTTTCAAGGCATGGATTCCCTCTACTTGGTTCACATGTTGAATTTGAGTTGAATACATGAGCCATAGTTAGCTAAGGTAATTGTTAATTTTGATGCATTCATTCAGTATGGGTGGATAGACAGATGGATGGACAGACGGATGGACGGACGGATGGATGCATTGACGGACACACAGCTAGATAGACTTCTCTGTGCCAGGCATTGCTGTGGAGGCTAGAAATCTATGTGGGGACTAGAAGCAAAATATGGAAACTGAAGACATTGTTTCTGCCAAGTCAGGAGAACACGGCCAAAACCTGGTCTCACAGAGCAAATGTTTAGGATAATAAGTAACCTAAACCTTAGAGATAATAAATTGCTTGTCTCTTTAAGTTTATGTGTAACTATCTCTGCACTTTTAGCTTCTACATTCCAGATGAGCTGGCATCTAGCTGTTTGGGAACCTGCTTTGGCAAGCACTAACCCCTCAAGACCTGTGTCATTTGTCTTCTTAGCCAAACACAGTTCTGAAGAAGAAAGAACTTGAAGGGACATTTTTGATGAATATCCGAAAGGCTAATCGAAACCGCTTAGGCTTCTCTGACTTTCTTTGTTCCTTGGACTATAAAAATCCCATATTGCCTCATCTCACTGGCAACACCCAATCTAAATACTGTGTGTTGTCCAATTCACAAACTGCATGATCGACTAATAAATATCTAGCATTGTTTTAATGCTTAGAAATCATTCAACATTGCTAAGCCCTTGATTTAAATGATGGACCAGATCAGCATGGTCCTTTCACTTTAGTAACTTGTAATTTGCTACATAAAACTCCCACTGTTCAACTTAAAATTTTAAGGCTCAAGTAGTTAAGAGCTATGGCTACTAACCAAAAAAAGTCAGCACTTCAAATCCACCAGCTGCTCCTTGGGAACCTTATGGGACATTTCTACTCTACCATATAAGGTTGCTATGAGTCGAAATTGACTCCATGGCAACAGGTAAAGCTAAATAATGTTTTGTAAATTTGGCCAAGGCTTTAAAAGTAGAGGTTCTTATTGTAATAAAGAGAACATCTCTCTGTGCTTTCATCTGGTCCCCCTTCATTTAATTTCAAAGTGTTTTCACCGTCTATTGGTGATAGTGATTCCCCATTCTGCTCATTTTTTTTTAACATTTTCAACAGTGAGTGCTAAAAATATATATATATATAATTAATATTTTTGACAAATTTTCTCTGTTTTGTGATAAAAACATTTAGAAAATTTGTGTGTAATAAAGCACTTCTCAAGGATAAAGTATTGATGATAGAGAACATTTAAGAACACCGAGGCTTAAACTGTTGTAGAATCTCTGACGTGTGTAAATGAAAACTGTGTGCAATGAAATGTCCAGACTTGACATTGCAAAAATAGCTCTGAATTTAGTTTGTAATTAAAGTTTTAAAATAGAATAAACTTAAAAATTTTCTTTAGTGGAGATATTTGGTTTTCCTTGCAATATCTGGCTAGGGTAAAAAGAAGAATTTTAATTTTCAATATTTACAAAGTAGATGAATACATACCTGTTTTCAGGAATCATTTTTTCAACTTAAAGGTCAAATAAGCCTCGAGCAAATCCTTATTTTATTACCTTTTATTTATAAAGTCATTTTATTCATGTATATTTTAATTGCTAAAACTAAAAGAACATTTGGAAGGACAATTAGATTTTCAGTCTTATTCTGTCTGTGATTAAGCATTAGGAAAATTTAAATGTTGCATTATATGAAGAATTCGAAGATGGAAAGAGAAAGTCATGTAATAGAAAACATCTGTGTCTACATTTAAAAAATTTAGGGGGGGAGATTTTCTGAGATATTGTTCATTCCTTGCAATGCGTGGTGTGGTTTTATGGTAGAGCAAGGAAATGACAGAAAATTAAAGTTCCTAAAGTGAAAATTTTGGTCAAGGTGAAATAAGGCTGGAGTAAAATTATAGAATGTTTTCAGTTCATTTAATTTGGCCATAGGGTGGTGGGAGAAGGAAAGATTACAGGAAGGGAAGTTAAGAGATATAGACACTATTCTTACTTTCACCACTATGAGGTTCCGAGGAAGTCAGTGTAGTCTCTAAATCTCAATTTGAATTACTAATTTAATATTTATCCTATATAACTTACAGAATTCTTCTTAGAATCAAATTAGATGCAATGAATGCACAAAACACGTGTTGCATCATGCCATTTATCTTTAGCCCACCTGATTTCAGAAAGACTGTGGTGGCTAGTTTCGGGTACAGTTCTAGCATCTCATACCAAGCCTCCAATCTTTCTCCAGATTTGTGTGAATCCACTTACCAGGATGCAACCTAGAAATGTGGGGGTGTAATCCTCCAGCTCCCTGTCACATATAGCCTGAAGTGGCTTAATCACCTCGACACTGAAGAACCTTGCTCTGGACTACCATATTGATAGCTTAATATTAATTGGACTGGGTAGGCTTGGAGCACAGTTAATTCACGTGGCCTTGATGCCACATCAAATACAAGCAGCACAATCTCTGCCATGTTGCCTCATGGCTTTCTCCTTAGTGTACAAGGCTGTGCTCTGCTGCAAGCTAAAATTTCAAGGTATTTGATGTCTCTTGGGGGCATTCTTCAACAAATAAAGAATAGGAGGTGGCGTATAGTTCTCCAGTTTCTTTAACCTCTGGGTGGAGTGGGTGATTTTGAGGTGCATTTATGTGGTTTTTCAGTTTCCCAGTGGATTTGAGCCTTAGTTTTACACAGATATCACCAGTTTATTAACAAATACTTTATTGACTTTTCAGCTTTTCATGTCTCAGGTTCTTTCCTCCCTTTAAATTTTAAGAAATGTTGAAATACAAGATATAAGAGACAAAGGGGGAATTGTCTAGGTAATTTTTACAACCTTGTTATGTTGTAAGTGGCCATGTGCAAACATGAAGTGAAATGGTATCCCACAGAAATCATTACATAACACAATTCATTCAATCGATTTGGCTCAAGTGGTTCTGTGTCTATTAGTTCTACACAAAATTCCCACTTCTCCACCACAGGAATAGTTCTGCATGTAAGTATAGGTTCTATCTCTGTTCTTGTTAGCTGCTTTTGAGTTGGCCCCTGACTCTTGGTGACCCCATGAGTAATGGAATTGTACTGTTGTGGCCCATAGTGTTTTCACTGGCTGATTTTCTGAAATAGATCTCCAGGCCTTTTCTCCTAGCCTGTCTTAGTCTAGAAGCTCCACTGAAACCTGTTCAGCATTGCACCAACATGCAAGCCTCCAAAGACAGGTGGTGGATAAGCAAGAAGTACATTGATTGGCAAGCACACTCCAGTCTCAAGAATGGAAATCAAGAATTCTACCACTTCCCTCTTCTCTTACTAGGCCACAAATATTCTTGTCTCATAAACTTGCCTTTGGATTTGGTTACTTTTCTGTGACTTAAAGTTCATCTCTATCATCTCCAGATCATTGTGATGCTGAAAATATAATGGATGTTGCAGCAATGTCAACTGACACCAGGATATGTGGAAAAGACTGTACATCTGCATATAGCCATCTTTCAATCACAATTTGAAATGTTAAAATATTTGTTTGGACAATGAAAGAAGGTTGAATCCAGGGATATAGAATGTATAGCTAACTTACTAAAAGTTGGATATTTTATTCCTAACAGACTAGCTAATGTTCCACTGCTATATATATAAGGTTTTCACTGGCTAATTCTTTTCAGAAGCAGACTGCCGTATCCTTTTTCCTAGTCTGTCTTAGTCTGGAATGAACAAATCTGTCTTGGAAGTACAACCAGAATGCTCCTTAGAAGCGAAGATGGCGAGATTGTGTCTGACATATTTTGGACACTTTGTCAGGATGGATCAGTCCCTGGAGAAGGACATCATGTGTGGTAAAGTACAGAGTCGGCAAAAAAGAGGAAACCCCTCAATTAGATAGACTGACACAGTGGCTGCAACAATGGGCTCAAGCATAACAATGATTGTAAGAATGGCACAAGACCGGGCACTGTTTTGTTCTGTGATACATAGAGTCTCTATGAATCGGAATTGACTGGACGGCACCTAAAATCACAGTAACAGACTAGCAAATTCCAAACTGTCACATCAGCCATTCTTTATCTTAGCTTATGGTCAGTGGATTTCACACTCACTTGAGAACTGTCCTTTAGAATGCGATTAAAAGAAATTTATGATGTGTTTCACTATTCCACTCATGGTATTAGGAGATTCTAGGGACAGTAAAATCAAAAATATTTCTGAATATTCTTTTCTAAATATTATCCCGGGAAAAATTCTCCGATAATACATTAACTTCAATTTTTCCCGTCAGCCTTGAAGCTAGATAATATTTACCGATACTGTGTAACAAGGTATATATAAATGATAAATGTCATTGGCCTATACGTTTTATTTTTATTATTTAATAGTAATCTTTTTTGTTGTTAAATAATGACATGAAGAGAAATATACAAAGTTATCCCATCCAGAAAATTAACCAAAGGATGGAAACATCATTGCAAACAATTCTATTCAATTATACAAATAGTTACTGAATGCTTACTACGTGAGCGTGTAATGAGTGATTGCATGTAGTGTAAGTCTCAATTTTGATATTTGCTGACAATATGATTTGGGCTACTTATTAACTTCACTGAGACCCAACTTCTTCATCATTAAAAGGAGAATATGGACGTTGCTATGAGGGCTAAATGAAATAATCTATGCAAAGTGCCAAACACAGTGCCTGAGGCAAAGTGCTGAACAAATCTTAGTTATTTTTAGGCACCAGGGATTCAGGGATGGATTAGCACAACATCTAGCAAGGAGACAGTTTTCCATGTCATTAAAATGCACTGTGTTAGATGTTCTCATAATTGAAGTAAAGATGTAGTCATAAAACAAATGAGAACAGGCCAATTGTCCTGAAGAAATAATCTCTTAGTTACGCTGTGAAGAAAAAGAAGATAGTAGGGGAAAAAAAAAAGAATGCGCACATTCCAGAACAAAAGAAAAAACCAAGGAGATGAACCAAAAACCAAACCCATTGCTGTTGAGTTGATTCCGACACATGTATGGGAATTCCAAGGAGCTAAAACAACTTGTCTGTAACTGAGTAAGTAGTATGATTGAAGTAGGAAGAGGTGAACCCAGAGAGGTAAACAAGCTCAGAGCAGCGGCTCTCCAAATTTTTGCTCTCAGGACCCCTGTGCACTCATAAAAACTACCGAGAAAAAGGACTAGTTTATGTAGGTTATATCAATCAACAGTTACCAAATCAAAAATTAAAAGACTTTTAAATTTATTTAAAATAACAATAACCAACAAATTTCTCGATAATATAAGCAACATATTTTTATGAAAAATGTAATTTCCTAAACAAAAATAAAACGATGAGACGAGTGACATTGCTTTGCATTTTTCAAATCTCTTTAAAGTCTGTCTTAATAGAAGATACCTGGATTTTTATATTTGTTTCTGTGTTCAACTTTTTGTGATATGTTATTTTCCTTAAGGTACGTGAAGCAAATATAGCGTCACACAGGTACGAAGTTGGAAAATGGGAGGAGTATATTAATAGCCTTTGCAGATAATAGTGGATAGTTTCTTGTCATGTTGTCATTGTTGTTAGGTGCCATCGAGTTGGTTCTAACTCATAACAGCCCAATGCACAACAGAACAAAACACTGCCTGGTCCTGTGCCATCCTCACAATTGTTGCTATGCTTGAGCCCATTGTTGCAGCCACTGTGTAAATCCATCTCATTGAGGGTCTTCCTCTTTTTCACTGACCCTCTACTCTACCAAGCATGATGTCCTTCTCAAGAGACTGAAGTCCCCTTATAACATGCCCAAATTATGTGAGACATAGTCTCGCCATCCTTTCTTCTAAGTAGCATTGTGGATGTACTTCTTCCAAGAGAGATTTGCTTATTCTTTTGGCAGTCCATGGTATATTCAATATTCTTCTCCAGCACCACAATTCAAAGGCATCAATTCTTCTTTGGTCTTCCTTATTCATTGCCCAGCTTTTGCATGCATATGGTGCTATACCAAAAATCAACAAGGAGTAGTTTATTAAAGTTTAATCATAGAATCTGAACTCATATTAATAAACTTTTTGTATACTGTTAGAATTAACTGGCCTTTTTCACTTTGAATAGACCTTTTACCCATATATGATTTTTTATCAATAAACGCTGGTCATTTTGTAACCGAACATCTCTCAGGTTCTTGTCCTATCTCATTAGCTGATTGAAATAAGATGGACACGAGCTGCAAAGAGAATAGAAAGTGGCAATTTTATTGTCTGCACAGGCAAGGAGCAACATGGCACTTAGTGACCGAAAGACCACATGCTCCCCGTCTCGGGGAGTTGAGGAGCTTTTATTTCCTTGAGTTCTAGGGATAGGGGCTGGCACCCAAAACTCTCTGCCTGAGTCCTCCCGTATCTAAGTTTGGAGGTCCAAATGCTGATTCATTCTCTATAGGATATCCATGTTGTAGGACTCCTCACTTCTTAAAGATGCTTTGGTAAACCTGTGGGCTGGAGAATATCTTCCCTTCCGGTGATGATTGGGACTGGGGTCAGTCTGTGCAGGCACCAAGATCCAGCTTGAACTGGTTCAGTGGATGCAGTTACCAACTGCTGGGACTTCCTGGAAAATATTGCTCAAAATAAGCTGTGATTATTAAAGACTGTGAAGCAGGAAAGCAAAGGAGAAAAGGAAAGGAGTGTGTTAGTGGGGTTTCAATTTGGAAAATACTGGTTTAGTGTGTTATCCCATCTCAATCTCTTAAAAAAATTTAAATATTGGGAGGTTATCAAGTTCCTGGTGGCAACTACAAGTTTTTAATTTTTATTTTAATGCTGAAAATTTATTACTAGCAATAAATACTGCATTTGTCTACTTTGAAATGACAGTCTAGCTTTATTCATTTTAGAGAAAATGTCTGTCAGATACTAAATTTTGAATACTGCATTTTTAAGAAAATTAAGTGTAACTTCTACGTTTGTTTGCCAACTGCTTCCTCCAACTGTTGGGTATTTTCATTAGGGCCACTATCCCAATTTAGCATATATTAAAAAAGTTGGCATATTGGGGCACTTATGAAAATATCTCGGGGAGAAGGGAGGGAGTGGTTGGCAAACAAAGGTAGAAGGTGCACGTTATTTGTGTAAAAATATGAAAATCATAGTTTTTCTGTCAGTTGTCATCTCAAGCAAGAATGGCATTGCATGAAGAAAGTCGGTAATTCAGTTTCTGAAAACAAATCAAAACAGTGTCAAGTGCTTCAGAAGTGCTTTCTTCATTCTTCACAGTTCATCACAAAGAATGTTAAAAAGACACATCTGCAAAGGCCAAAATATGAAAACAATAAGAAGTCTTATTTTTTCATAAGATTATTCTTAAGTGAAACAGGCAGTTTCTTTTGTTTTGTTTTCTGAATGGAGAGTGTGTCAAAATGAATAACACAATGACCACTAGTGAATTTGGTGCCACTGTCTTGATTTGTGCTTATGCACTAGCAGTTTTACCCATCATTTCTTTTTCACCATCAGCACAAATATAAACACAGTGAAAAGGGGAAATAACATTTGAGTACTGTTATGAAAATAGATTGACCTTATAGACTCCAGAAAAGGTCTCAGAGACTCAGACATCCTGGACCACACTGTGAGAACTGTTATTATTATAAACCAAAAACATCCAATAAAAGGAAATGGACATATTTTTAAATGGTATATACTTTATCTCTTTTAATTTTGTTTGTTCATTAGAAAGTTCTCTTTAAATGTTTAAGGTGCTTCGATGTGGAATGGGATTTAGATGTGTCCTTTGTTTGGTTTCTGTGGGTAGAACCAAAACCAACAAGTGGAAATGTCAATGAATTAAGGGTCAACATAAACATGAGTTCTTTAGGCATCACTTGCTCTTTCAGAAGGTGGAAGTGTTTGGTAAGGGATAAGTTTCCAGGAACTGAGCAAACTCAGGAAAATCATTACTACTACAGAGTAAGTTTAAGTGCTTGAAAGGTTGTTGGACAAAATGAAGTTCAAATTCTCTTCAGATGTTGAGATTCTTTGGTTTTTTATTTTTTAAATTGCCTCAAAAATAAACCAATATGCAACATGCAAAACAACAGGAAAGACTTTGTTGAATTAGTTCCTGTGAGTTGTTTTTTTTAAAATCCCAATTTCTTAGAATCTCATAGAACAATTTCTTTTTGGAAAGAAATTCTATTAGTATCCCTTTTGGCTGAAGCATTTATCCAAACACAATCTGCTTAGTCTTAAATAATGACAAAAGCTGCACATAGGATCGTACTGAAACAGAAACAAGTTATTTATAGTTTTGCTTAGTTCTAGAGCTAATTAATCCTTATGAATTTTGTTTCATGTATCTAGTCACCACGATAACCTTTCAGCTTTATTAATTTCTTTTTTTTTTTTTTCATTTTTCAAATGGACAATAAAATTTGTGTCTCAATTCAAAAAGACTTAGGGCAACTATACATAAATTAGGAAGAGACATAATGGGTAGGCTACAAGCTTCTTAATTGCTTGAATGAACTGTTATCTTAGATTAAATTTATGTGACATCTAAAAAACCCTTTGATTCAATTAATTTGGTGGGAAAAAAAGTACTTTAATGTTGGATGATCATTGGCTTCCTATATATCCTAGTGTATTATATTGCTAATTTTTATGCCATGTAGACATAGTAAAATATACTTTGATCTAAAACGAAACTATATTCTGTTACATATCTGTGCAATATGTCAAAGAGAAAGTTTTTTTTTTTTTTTTTTTAACGTAAAAGAAAGAAAAATCTGAAAAGAGACCTGAGAAGCTAAGAGATGAAAAGTGCCCATAAGGACTATGAAATACACGGAGGTGAAACCATCAGAGACTTTAAAAACACATGTAAAAAGAAATTCTCTGGGCCTCTTTTCATTCTCATTTGTCTGCTCGCTAATATTTAAGAACATCCCAATCACATCATTCCCCATCTGAAGTAGTTATTGTCTGTTCCCTTGCTCTTTCAATCTCTTCTCTTTTGTCTGGTAGTTTCTTTCATCTTCAATTGTTAAAAGATAACTCTGGCCATTGTTTAAAGAAGAAATCTGAGGTGAAGTTCAAAAACACTAAAAAGCATTGGATTTATTGGATTGTGTTTAAGATCAGTGCATTATGAATTTCCCATCAGTGTTCTTTCACTATTTTACGAACGCATTCTCCTGTTCTTTGTTACATATATAATGCACTGGGCCAGCATGTAGACAACATTCAGCTTCACCTTCAGGCTTGTCTCAGTTTTCTCATATGGGCTTTTAGTAATTTTCTCTAAATCAATATTGTCCTTTGTATTAAAATACAAGCTCTTACAAGCAAGAAACTGTTTACTGAGGATTCTAAAACAGAAGAATATAAACTCAGAATTGTGGTAATTCTAATGCTTGAGACTCTAATACATAGAAAAATAATTTAACTACAATGTGAAATTTGTCTTCAACAGAAGTTAATTTAAAATTACTTAAATTATTCTTTATTTTAAATTATTCTTTATATGGTAAGCTTAGCTGAACAGCCTCTAAGGACAAAAGTCGAGTAGGTTATAGTGTATTCTCAATATGAAGATTATGATATTTTGGAGTTGATTTTAATAAATTCAACAAATTTGTTACATCTTTTCTTTATTCAGTGTGATTATTTGGTAAAAATTTTTCCAATCAGGCCTACTGTCTCTTCTTCTTTCATTAAATTGGCTCACCCCCAATTACTGACAGGAAAGACAAAATAATTCTTTCAAAATTTGAAAGGGGCAGTTATCATTTTGTAGACTTTTATAATAGCAATTCTATAAAAATATTCCTTGGTTTAGTAATTGAAAGTAATTTATTAATTAAGGTTAAGTAGCACGAATACATAAAAAATTGAATAACCATAAAAACTTATTTGTAGTTCTGTTGATCACAATATTTCTAATATTTACAAGATAGGAGATGATAATAATTGGGCAAATAATTGGAGTTTGTGTAAAATCTTCCCAAAGGCCCTGGGTTATCACATATGCAACATGCACAACTACTTGGTTTTAACTAATATTCCTCAAATAGACACGTTTCAATCATTTCAACATTATCTTCTCAATGGAAGTCTGAAATGATATCAAAAGGAAAGAAAATTAGAAACACATATTGTTAGTGTTAAATGCAAACTTAAATATTGCCACGTTCTGCCCTCTCATTTCACAGACGAAGAAACAAACACAAAGGAAGAATGAAATGATCACTGCAAAGTGATTCTCTAAAGGACTTCAGCCCTGTCACTAGACTCTTGAATAATATTTCACATGGTAGGAAGTATATAACATATGGCTTAAATCAGTCTGGAGAGCTGTTAAGTAATTAATTAAAAACATTTCTTAGATAATTATCGATATGACCAAAACTAAAGACGGAAGGAACACTGGTCCATGTCACATATTCAACACATGATTGAGACAATTGCAATTGTCTCAATTTTAATTGATGACGTTTTGTTTTGACCATATTGCAATGAATATTACATTTTATTTGATGACTTCAAATGTGATTTGCACAAGTGTCCTACAATTATTTATTGACTCTGACCAAATGTGTATATAAAGACAACTCTAATACATTGAGAAAGAGTAGTTTTTGGCACCATGTCAGAGAAAGAAGTCATTTTGAGTGACCCCTTTTTATGTAGGTCTTGATTGCTCTTAATTTGAATTGAATGGGTAATTAGCAGACAGAATTACCTAGAGAAAATAAGTTATTTTCAGTTATCCGGTGGTATTAGCTGGTAGGGATTCAGCCTAGTGTGCAGAACATCACATGCAAATTACTGTAACTTAGAAACATCTTATGTATGAACATCTTATGTATGGCCATGAAATGGTGCTGTTTAAAGACTTTTCTGAGGCTCTGGATTAAACAGAGCATTTTATGATTAAAAAAGCTAACAAAGTGGAATGATATGGATGTAAACCTAAGTAATCCTCTTGCCATGAACATGTTTTTAGTAACTTTGCCTTTCCATTTCTTTTTAAGTATGTCTAGAACTGATCAGAATATTGCTTTAATTGAGCCAAAGATGTAGAACATCCTCAAGTAAACTTCAAACGCAATCTAGAAAATTAGTTCCAAAATGCTTCAAACGACACCATACATTCTGGTTTAAAAGCAAGTGTAATGTAGAAGGGACAAGAATATAATTTTTTCATCATTACCGTGTATGTAATGACAGGGTCCAAGCAGCGTAATTAGATCGTAATGGGAAGAACATGTTCCAGGACTTTAGCTGCTGAAAGGGGGTAGTTAGGAGTATAATGCCTCTCTCTGGCAGTGACAACTACATTTTCAAACTGTACATGTTCAAAGTGTTTTTTAGGTAAAAGAAAAACAACCATTTTAGACAACCTCTTTAGAATGGCTGTTTTCCTAAATGATCTGTATTGAATACATTAAAAAATATCACCTGACTGCTGACTCATATATTATTAGTTTAAAGGGAGTAGTAAAGGTAATTTTAATACCTTCAAGAATATGTATGAGGATTAAAAGCATTAAAGTATACACACACGCATACATACCCAAACCCACTGCTGTCGAGTCGATTCCGACTCATAGCGACCCTATAGAACAGAGTAGAACTGCCCCATAGACTTTCCAAGGAGCACCTGGCAGATTCGAACGGCTGACCTTTTGGTTAGTAGGCCTAAGACTTAACTACTACGCCACCAGGGTTTCCACACACATACATAAGTTGTTGTTTATTCCCATTGAGTCGACTCTGACTCATGGCGACCTTATGTATAACAGAATTAAACCCTACCTAGTCCTGTGCCATCTCCATGATCTGTGACATGTTTGAGTCTATTGTTGAGGCTATTGTGTAAATCTATCTCACTGAGGGTTTTCCTCGTTTTCACTGACTCTCTAATTTACCAAACATGATACCTTTTTCTAGCAATTGCTCTTTTCTGAAGATGTGTTCAAAGTAAACTACATGAAATCTTGCAATCCTTGCTTCTAAGGAGAATTCCAGTTCTAAGACTGATTTGTTCATCCTTCTGGCAGCCCAGGGTATATTCAGTATTCTTTGCCAACATCACAATTCAAATGCATCAGTTTTTCTGTCTTCCTTTTCACTGACCAGCTCTCACATGCATTTGAGGCCTTGACTACTCTTAATTTGAATTGAATGGATAATTAACAGGTAGAATTACACAGAGAAAACAAGTTATTTCTAGTGGTTCAGTGAGAGTTAGCTAGTAGGGATTTAGCCTATCAAGTACCTACTTAAGTCCCTAGCACATCCCTGGCATTTAATAAATGGCAGCTTATTAATGTTGGTATCATTATTACTATTATTATTATCACTAATCTAGGTGATGACGAGACTTTGTCTTGCTTAATTTGGACATGTTACCAGGAGGGACCAATCTCTGGAGGACATCATGTTTAGTAAGGTAGAGGGTCAGTGGAAAAGGAGAAGATTCTGAATGAGATGGACTGACACAGTGGCTGCAACAATGGGCTCAGACACACCTACTATTATGAGGATGGCACAGGACCAGGCAATGTTTGGTTCTGATGTATGTGGCTATAAGTCAGAATCGACTTGATGGGACCTAAAACCAACAATCATAGGTACTCCAGAAACTGTGGCAATGTCCAAATAATATTCATATTTGACCTTGCTATATAATCTTTGCTTATTATACAACTAGTATGCAAAGATAGTCTCATTGTAAATAAGATTAAAGAGCACACAAACATAAAGAGTAAATTGTGCAAATTCTCTTTACTCTCCTTATTCCATCTTTAGTGATCATCATTATTAAGAGTTTGGCCTGTATTCTTTGGCTGTGCATTTATATACATTTGCATGTAAATAGATAGTTTATGTATAAATTTTTATGTACAGGAGATCATGCTATATCCATTTTCAGCATTGTATTTCAATGGCTAGGTTTTGGTGTTTTGTGCATATAAACCTATCTCATTTTTATCAATGGATTCTAGTATCCCACAGCGTGGGTGTACCATATGTTATGTAGCTACTCTTCTCTGGATCAACATTTTAGTCATTAGCAATATTTAGCAATTACAAACAAATCCTGGAAACCCTGGTAGTGCAGTGGTTAAGTGCTATGACTGCTAACCAAAAGGTCAGTAGTTTGAATCCACCAGGTGCTCCTTGGCAACTCTATGGGGCAGTTCTACTCTGTCCTATAGGGTCGCTATGAGTTGGAATTGACGGCAAAAGGTTTGGGTTTTGTTTGTTTGTTTGTTTTACAAACAAATGTACAATGTATATTCTTTTAGAACCTTTGTGAAATTGCATAAGGATTTCTGAGATTTAGACTCCTAGAGATGGAATTCCCCTGTCAAAGGTAAAAGTTTCAAAATACTGTTCAAACAGCTTTACCAATTAACATTCTAACCACCAGTATGAATATGCCTACTTCCCCACATCTTTGCTACTTATGTGGCTATTAAGTCTTTTCTGTCATCATTCTTTGTACCTAATAGAGAAAAGACTGTACAATTCTTGACTTGGTGGAATATAAAGTATTTCATCATATTTGACAGATTCTACTGTGAGTCGTTCCATAGTCTCTTGCCATTAAGTCTCTCTGAAAAAATACTGTGCTGAAAATACTGCCTCAGACCCTCTAGGAGTTTAAGAAGCTTACAGAGCTTTATGAACAACTTTTGAAATCTTCTTGGGAAAGCTGCCCTTGAAGAACTAAATCCCGTGAGTTTTTCATCTAATTTTTGCTTTTCAGAATTCATTATAAACATTTTCCTTATTATTTTGTCTTTGCTCTTACAAAAGAAAGAGCTTATGTCTACATTAAAAATGCAAAGTTTTTAGAAAAATATTGACAAAAATATTGTTAATAATTGCTTTCACGTGTCATCTAGGCAAAGGTGACATTTTGGATTAAAGTTACTTTTGGGATCATGAGAACTATTATTTGTATGAATTAATCAGATGAAACAAATGAAGAAAGCCTAGATTTTCCTCATATAGCTTTCTCCAGGAAGTTTTTGTAATTTTGTTATTGGTTATCACTATATTTTAAATCTACATGTTGATGATGAACTGCGACAAATAGGAAGCAATTTGTTCTTTGTGAGGTTACTTTCATCCAGACAATATTTTCTCTATATCCTTTAAAATACAGAGATATTAATGTTAAAACGGAACCAGCCCACATTTCCTTTTCAGGTACTTCATATGAAATATGATTAGATGAAAGTTTGAGCATTAAAAGCAAAAGAGCATTTACTGAGCATTTACTATTTGCCAAGTATGATGATCTAAAAATCCATCTTTTCCCACGTGTGTATAAGGAGTGTTAGCTTACAATTGATTGAATGTACTATATAAATACAGAAAGTTGCATTTGCTTGTAAAATCTACAGCAATGTATTAGAGAAGTCAACAACATCTAGCTCCTTGGCAGATAAATGTTTACATAATTGAAAGTAAAATCTTCTTCATTGATTTTTTTAAATGATGAATTATGCCAGAGGGCTCAGGGAAGTCATACATATTTTAACTAGATTTAAAAAAAAAAAATGCCTCGGTGGGCCAAGAAAGACAGATTTCTGCTCTCTCATTTTTATACATGCTTGGCTCATCCTAAATTACTGCAATGTTTCATTACTGCCAAAATTCTTGAGATAAAATTCGTAGCACAACTGCTTGCTAAGCAAAAGGAAAAACATAAATTGTATCTGTGCTGAGCAAATGGATTTGGAGACTGACTTTTACTTGGCTGGGAGCACCCTTTTGCTGAACAAGGTTTCTGCTGATTTTGTCGAGGATCTGGCTAAGGTCAAGCGGGTAATCTGATTGACAATCAACTGGTCTTCAAGAAGAGTAAAACCAAAACAGACATCCTCTGTGTGGTAAACAGCAGGGATTCTTTTAGCCTCACCAGTTTTGACCTGGAAAATTTCACTGCTCACATTGATTTTTTTTTTCCTAAAACCTTTTTTTTTTCCTATTATAGAAAGCTTAATATTCCAGCTGTAATTATTTTGTTCCAATAAAAGTGCAAAAAAAAAAGTCTTTTCACTTACACTGAAATGATCACTTAAAACATATGCCCAGTTCAATCTATCCAATAAAGCTCATTTCAGTCCTGACTGACATGTTGCTTATATTCACCTCAAAAAACACATTTTCTGTTTCTTACTGTATAGTGGGTAGACTTTCACTTGCAAAAATCATTTAACCCATATTTACTCTCACTTTCACATATCTCCATTCCTGATAATTTATGTCCTCGTATAGTAATTAGTTCAAGCAAATATATTTATAGTATGATTCCACTGTTTTCCTCAATATATTTTTTGTTTATCAAAAATGCAAATTGTTAAGCTCTGCTGTAAGTTACTTGGTTTGTAGTGAGACCAGAGAGTGGATATCAAAACAGATGCTACATAGCATCTTTTCCATGCATTGGTTTCTCTCTCTCTTTTATTTATTTATTTATTACCAGCCATCTCATTGTTTAGGTCCCCTGTTCGTGTTTACTCCTGAGCATACCTGCCTTTTCTCTTTTAATTTGACAATGAATGAGTTGGAAATTAATGGTCAAAGCAAAATTTTGAAGCTGGTCATCTAATGTTCAGCTCCTGTTGGTAGATATATTTATTTACTTTATGCTAATAGTATTTTTTTCTGAATGTAATGCAAGCTGATTTCAACACGTGGGATTGAACACATGTTCACATCCACTCTTCCCTGAAACACCACTAAAATATAAATAAAAAGCTTTGAAAAGCATAAAATGTCAAGAACAAATAGAACAGAAGTGACAAAGACAGCAATGGTATTTTGAGGCTGAAAAGCAGAAGTAGTAAACCAAACACATACACACTTCAATTCTCCCTTTTTGTTCTATTTTTTTCCTTAGCTTTTAACACTGGTTTCTGGACTAGTGCCTCTACTTCAGCCAGAGCAGATCTACTTTAAATATTAGACCATGATTTCCCAGGAGAAAGTCCAACATGTGTTACCATGTCTTAGAAGCTGAATCTCCCTTTCTCCCAATTGATGACCCAGTTTTTAGAAGTTCAATTTGGGTATTAGCTCATAATCTTCTTTTCCATTTTGTTTATACTTTTCTTAATGATATTTCTGTATACTGATGGAAAGTTTTGAAAACCCACATCATATTAGTCCACTTTCACTTAATTGAGAAAGCTGGAATGCTTTTTCTTCTTATATATTTTTGATTTTGTGCTCTAGAATTCTGGGCACTACACTAGATTATGTTCAGCGGGAAGATGTTTCTCCCAACTTTTAAATAAACTAGCAATAAAATAGAAGAAGGCTTTACATTGTATCAAAGAGAGGGATTTCCTTCAATAACTCCCAACTGTTCTGAGAACTTCAAGTCATGTGACTCATGCATTCTTCACTCAAATGCACATATTCATGTTTTGGTGGATTACAAAGAGTTGTGTCACTCGTTATTAAAGTCGAAACTGTAGCAGAACAAAATATTGTGGTGTGATTAAAAAAAACTCCCCTTTAACTTTGCAGATTAGTCAGCAGAAAAAGGCTTTTACTAATTTTAATATTTGCAAATTTCTTAAGAGAAGAAGAAAATTTTATGACTTTCCCTTGGTCAATGTGAAAAATGTTATTTGGCTTCTTCCATAATTCTTTCATCAGAATATCTACAAGGATGTTGTTGTTATTGTTAGATGCTATCAGGTCGGTTCTGACACATAGTGACCCTATGAACAACAGAATGAAACACTGCCCAGTCCTGTGCCATCCTCACAATTATTCCTATGTCTGACCCCATTGTTGCAGCCACTGTGTCAATCCATCTCTTCAATGGTCTTCATTTTTTTTTTTCACTGACCCTCCAACTTACCAAGCATGATGTCCTTCTCCAGGGACTGGTCCCACTTGAAAATATGTCCAAAGTACGTGACACAAAGTGTCCTCATCCTCACTTTTTTCATAATTTTTATTGTGCTTAAGTGAAAATTTACAAATCGAGTCAGTCTTTTATACAAAAACTTATACACACCTTGCTATATACTCCTAAATGCTCTCCCCCTAATGAGTCAGCACACTCCATGCCTCCACCCTTTCTTTTTGTGTCCATTTGGGCAGCTTCTGATCCCATCTGCCTTCTCATATCCCCTCCAGATAGGAGATGCCAACATAGTCCCATGTGTCTACTTGATCCAAGAAGCTCACTCTTCACTAATATCATTTTCTATCCGATAGTCCAGTCGAATCCCTGTCTAAAGAGTTGGCTTTGGGAAAGGTTTCTGTCTTGGGATAACAGAAGGTCTGGGGACCATGACCACCAGGATCCTTCTAGTCTCAGTCAGACCATTAAGTCTGGTCTTTTTACGAGAATTCTAGATCTGCATCCCACTGCTCTCCTGCACCCTCAGGGGTTCTCTGTTGTGTTCCCTGTCACGGCAGTCATCGGTTGTAGCTGGGCAGCATCTAGTTCCTGTGGTCTCAAGCTGATGTAGCCTCTGGTTTATGCGGCCCTTTCTGTCTCTTGGGTTCATAATTACTATGTGTCTTTGGTATTCTTCATTCTCCTTTGTTCCGGGGGGTTGAGACCAGTTGATACATCTTAGATGGCTGCTTGCTAGTGTTTAAGACCCCAGATGCCACTCTCAGAAGTGGGATGCAGATGTTCTCTTAATAGCTTATATTATGCCAATTGACTTAGATGTCCCTGAAACGATGGTCCCCAAAACCCCACCCCTGCTATGATTGCCTTCAAAGCGTTCAGGTTATTCAGGAAACTTCTTTGCTTTTGGTTTAGTCCAGTTGTGCTGATGTCTCCTGTATCGTGTGCTGTCTTTCCCTTCACCTAAACTAGTTCTTATCTACTATCTAATTAGTGAATATCCCTCTCCCTCTCTCACTTCCTCCCTCCCCCTTGTCGTAACCATCAAAGAATATTTTCTTCTCTGTTTAAATTATTTCTCAAGTCCTTATAATAATGGGAATATACAATATTTGTCCTTTTGCAATTGACTAATTTCACTCAGCATAATGCCCTCCAGATTCCTCCATGTTATGAAATGATTCACAGATTCATCACTGTTCTTTATCAAAGCATAGTATTCTATTGTGTGAATATACTATAATTTATTTATCCATTCATCATGTTGATGGGCACCTTGGTTGCTTCCATCTTTTTGCTATCGTACACAATGCTGTAATGAACATGGGTGTGCATATATCTGTTCTTGTAAAGGTTCTTATTTCTCTAGGATATATTCCAAGAAGTGGGATTGCTGGATCGTATAGTATTTCTATCTCTAGCTTTCTAAGGAAGCGCCAAATCGATTTCCAAAGTGGTTGTACCATTTTACTTACCCACCAGCAGTGTGTAAGTGCTCCACTCTCTCCACAATCTCTCCAACATTTATTGCTTGGTGTTTTTTTGGGTAAATGCCAGCCTTGTTGGAGTGGGGTGGAATCTCATTGTAGTTTTGATTTGCATTTCTCTAATGGCTAATGATCCTGAGCATTTCCTCATGTATCTGCTAGCTACATGGATGTCTTCTTTAATGAAGTGCCTGTTCATATTTTTAGCCCATTTTTTAGTAGGGTTATTTGTCTTTTTGTGGTTGAGTCTTTGTGATATCATGTAGATTTTAGAGATCAGGTGATCTCTAGCTAAAAACTTTTTCCTAGTCTGTAGGTAATCTTTTTACTCTTTCTGTGAAGTCTTTGGATGAGCTTAGGTGTTTAATTTTTAGGAGCTCCCAGTTATCTAGTTTTTCTTCTGCTTTCTTAGTAATGTTTTGTACACTGTTTATGCCATATATTAGGGCTCCTAACGTTGGTCCCTATTTTTTCTTCCATGATCTTTATTTTTTTTAATTTTATGTTTAGGTTTTGATCCATTTGGGGCTCGTTTTTGTGCATGGTGTGAGGTATGGGTCTTGTTTCATTTTTTTGCAGATGGGTATCGAGTTATGCCAGCACCATTTGATAAAGAGACTGTCTTTTCCTCATTTAACTGACTTTGGGCCTTTTGTCAAATATCAACTGCTTGTATGTGGACGGATTTATGTCTGGATTCTCATTTCTGTTCCATTGGTCTATGTATTTGTTGTTGTACCAGTACCAGGCTGTTTTGACTACTGTGGCAGTATAATAGGTTCTAAAATCAGGTAGAGTGAGGCCTCCCACTTTGTTCTTCTCTTTCAGTAATGCTTTTCTTATCCAGGGCCTCTTTCTCTTCCACATGAAGTTGGTGATTTGTTTCCGTGTCTCATTAAAAAAATGTCATTGGAATTTGGACTGGAATTGCATTGTATCTATAGACTGCTTTTGGTAGAATAGACATTTTTGCAGTGTTAAGTCTTCCTATCCATGAGCAAGGTATGCTTTTCCACTTATGTAGGTCTTTTTTGGTTTCTTGCAGTAGTGTTTTGTAGTTTTCTTTGTATAAGTCTTTTACGACTCTGGTAAGATTGATTCCTAAATATTTTATCTTCTTGGGGCTACTGTAAATGGTATTGATTTGGTGATTTCCTTCTCTTGGTTCTGATTGTTGGTGTAGAGGAATCCAGCTGATTTTTGTGTTTATCTTGTATCCTGATACTTTGCCAAAATCTTATACTAGTTTCGGTAGTTTTCTTGAGGACTCCTTAGGGTTTTCTGTGTATAAGATCATGTCATCTGCAAATAGAGATACTTTTACTCCTTTGTTGCCAGTCTAGATGAGCTTTATTTCTTTATTTAGTCTAATGGCTCTGGCTATGACCTCCAGCACAATGCTGAATAATAAGAGTGGTGATAAAGGACATCCTTGTCTGCTTGTCAATCTGAAGGGAATGCTTTTAAGCTCTCTCCATTTAGGATGATGTTAGCTGTGGGCTTTGTATAAATGTCCTTTATTATGTTGAGGAATTTTCCTTCTATTCCTATTTTACTGAGAGTTTTTATCATGAATGGGTGTTGAACTTGTCAAATGCCTTTTCTGTATCAATTGATAAGATCATGTGGTTTTTGCCTTTTGTTTTATTTATGTGATGGATTACATTAATTGTTTTTCTAATATTGAATCATCCCTGCATACCTGGTATGAATCCCACTTGCTCATGGTGAGTTATTTTTTTGATATGTTGTTGAATTCTATTGGCTAGAATTCTGTTGAAGATTTTTGCAATTAAGTTCATGAGGGATATAGGTCTATAATTTTCTTTTTTTGTGGTGTCTTTACCTAGTTTGGTATCAGAGATATGCTGGCTTCATAAAATGAGTTTGGGAGTATTCTGTCCTTTTCTGTGCTCTGAAACGCCTTTACGTAGTGGTGGTGTTAACTCTTCTCTGAAAGTTTGGTAGAACTCTGCAGTGAAGCCATCTGAGCCAGGGTTTTTTGTTGTTGTTGTTGGGAGTTTTTTGATTACCTTTTCAATCTCTTTTTTTGTTAAGGGTCAATTTAGTTGCTCTACTTCTGTTTGTGTTACTTTAGGTAGGCAGTGTTTTTCTAGGAATTCATCCATTTCTCTTAGGTTTTCCAATTTTCATAGTAATCTGATATGATTCTTTAACTTTCATTTGGGCCTGTTGTAATATCGCCCATCTCATTTCTTATTTTATGTTAATTTCTTCCTGTCCTGTTTTTCTTTTGTCAGTTTGGCCAATGGTTTATCAATTTTGTTAATTTTTTGAAAGAACCAGCATTTGGTCTTGTTAATTCTTTCAGTCGTTTTTCTGTTTCATTTAATTCTGCTTTAATTTTTATTATTTGCTTTCCTTTGGTGCCTGAGGATTTCTTTTGTTGCTCTCTTTCTATTTGTTCAAGTTGTAGGGATAATTCTTTCATTTTGGCCCTTTTTGTTCTTTTTGTATGTGTGCCTTTATTGCTATAAATTGACCCCTGAGCCTTGCTTTCTCTGTGTCCCAAAGGTTCTGATAGGAAGTGTTTTCATTCTCATTGGATTCTATGAATTTCTTTATTCCATCCTTAAGGTCTTCTATAATCTAGTAGTTTTTGAGCAGGGTATCGTTTAGTTTCCAAGTGTTTGATTTGAGTGTTTGTCTATGAGGTCGAATTGGTTCATTGTGGCATTTTGATTTTCTGTTTCTTTTTTGAGCTTCTTTCTGGATGTCCTGTCCTTCACCGAAAGTGGTGTGTTGAAGTCTCCTACTATTATTGTGGATCTGTCTATCTCACTTTTCAATGCTGGCAGAGTTTTATGTGTCTTGCAGCCCTGTCATTGGGTGCATATGGTTATATCCTCCTAGTATATTGTCCTTTTAATCATTATTTAGTGTCCTTTCTTATCCTTTGTGGTAGATTTAACTTTAAAGTCTATTTTGTTAGAAATTAATATTGCCACTCCTGCTCTTTTTTGATTGTTGTTTGCTTGATATATATTTTTTCCATCCTTTGAGTTTTAGTTTGTTTGTGTCTCTAAGTCTAGGATGTGTCTCTTGTAGGCAGTGTATAGATGGATCGTGTTTTTTTTTTTTTAATCCGTTCTGCCACCTCTCTCTATTGGTGTATTTAGTCCATTTGCATTCAGCGTAATTATGGATAGGTATGAATTTTTTTTTTTATGAATATTTTATGAATTTAGTGCTATCATTTTGATGTCTTTTTTGTGTGTGTTGTTGACAGTTTCTTTTTCCCACTTAATTTTTTGTACTGAGTAGTTTATCTTTATATATTGCCTTTTCCTCATATTCGTTGTTATTGGTTTTGTTTCTGCTCTTTATTTTTTTCTTGTATTTTATTTTGATGCGTAGGGTAGTTTTTCTCCTTTGTGGTTATCTAATATTTACCCCTAATTTTCTAAATTTAAACCTAACATTTATTTCTTTGTATCACCTTGTGTTCCTCTCCTTATGAAAGATCTATGACTACATGACTATATCTTAGTCCCTCTTATTGTTTTAATGTTGTCTTCTTTTATGTAATAACATTGCTCTTTCCCTGTTTTGAGCATTTTTTTGTCTTGATTTATTTTTGTGATTTCCTTCTCTTGGTTGATATCTGCTTGCTCTGTCCAGTGTTCTATTCTTGGGTCGATACCAGATATTATTGATTTTCTAACCAAAGAACTCCCTTTAGTATTTCTTGTAGTTTTGTTTTGTTTTTTACAAACTCCCTAAACTTCTGTTTTCTGGAAATGTCCTAATTGCACCTTCATATTTGAGAGACAGTTTTGCTGGATATATGATTCTTGGCTGTCAATTTTTTTCCTTCACTACTTTATATAAGTCATCTCATTGCCTTCTTGCCAGCACGGTTTCTGCCAAGTAGTCCAAGATTATTCTTATTGACTCTCCTTTGTAGGTGACTTTTCGTTTATCCCTAGCTGCTCTTAAAATTCTCTCTTTATCTTTGGTTTTGGCAAGTTTGAGTCTTGGTGACTTTCTTTTAAAAGCTACCTTATGTGGAGTTCGATGAGCATCTTGGATAGATATCTTCTCATCTTTCGCGATATCAGGGAAGTTTCCTGCCAAGAAATCTTCAACAATTCCCTCTGTATTTTCTATTATCCCTCCCTGTTCTGGTACTCCAGTCACTCGTAGGTTATTTCTTTTGATAGAGTCCCACATGATTCTTAAGGTTTCTTCATTTTTTTTAATCCTTTATATATATTGGTGCCAAGTGCTATACCTTCAAGTTCAGAAATTCTCCTTTCCACTCGCTCAAATCTCTTTCTCTGACTTTCTAATGAGTTGTCTACTTCTGTAATTTTATTGTTAATCTTCTGAATTTCTGAATACTGTCTCTCTATGAAGTCTTGCAGCTTATTAAATTTTTTATTATGTTCTTGAATAAACTTTTTAATTTTTTCAACTACTTTATCTGTGTGTTTCTCGGCCTGTTCTGCATATTGCCTGATCTTCCTAATTTCGCTCCTGATGTCTTGAAGAGTTCTGTATATTAATAGTTTAAATTCTGCATCTGGTAATTCCAGGAAGGCACCTTCACCCAGAAGATTCATTGATTCTTTGTTTTGAGAGCTTGTTGAGGCGATCATGGCCTGTTTCTTTATGTGACTTGATACTGACTGTTGTCTCCAAGCCATCTGTAAGTTATTGTATTAGTTTATTTTATGTTTGTTTACTGTATCCTAGCTTCTTGCTTTGTTTGTTTTGATATGCCCAAATGGTTTGTTGAGTGAGCTAACTTGATTATTTTCACCTTTGGAGCTCTGACATACTGTCACCAGATAGCTAGAGCTGTTATCAAGTATATCAGTCCAGGAGTCTGTTCACTTTTCTTGTATGAATTCAGCTTAGTTGTCCAGGTAACAGATCATTAAGTGTGTGGTATAGGCCCTGTCCTACAGTCTTAGAGGGGTAAGGGTGATCAGTGTAGGTGCCAGTATCTGGTTGCAGCTGGAGGTCACACTCTGAACAAGGCAGGGAGCTGCGAATCATCCTCGAAGTGTCTCTGAGGAGAGTGTGTCCCTTTTCCCTACAGCTTACGAGTGGGTTCTGCAGATGAACCATGGGCACCCAATGTTTTTGGTTTTAAGGACTGGGAGGTACCAGTTATCCTTGGATCCCTGTTGTGGATGGTTGGGTGACCTGAGTGAAGCCACCAGTCCTTAGGCCCCTGATGTGGATGGGTGAGGACCCTGTTTAATAGGCAAAGTGGTATCAAATGTCTCTCCATCACACAGCTGAAACAGTTGTAGTCTGCCAACAAGGGCCTGTTCTCCTGAAATAGGCCGCACAGGTCCATGGAGTCCATGACTTATTTATGCCTAGACAGGAGCCGCTTCTGTTCTGAGCTCCCCAGGTTAGTGGGGCTGACAAATTATCTTCTCCCCCAATTGCAAATTTATTCCTTCTCCAAGGCCAGAAGGATGGTTCCATGCACTTAACAGGGTCTATCTCAAGCCCAAGGAAATCAACACCCACCGAAGCTGGCTTGGGGGCAGATGGCACGGTTAAATATATGCAAGTACCCAGCTTTTGCCTAGAGCGCCGTTCTTCTCTGGCTCTGGAGGTGTGAGTAGGCTGTGAGGCTGGCTGCTTCTACCTGCAGAAACTGTGGCCAAATGCTGCTACCAGCCCACCACAGCCACTCCCAGGAATGGTGTCTGAGAGATCCCGGCGATTCAGGTCTGGTATCTCCTCTCCTCTTCCGGACCATCTCTCCCTCTTCCTCCCACTCAGTCTGTTTTCTGACTTTGCCTTTGATGTTCAGGGCTCCTAGGTTGTCATAAATATAATTGTTTCACTTTTTTTTTCAGGCCTTCGTTGTAAGAGGGACTCACAGGAAGCATCTGGCTACTCCACCATCTTGGCCCCCTCCTCTCTCATCCTCACTTCTAAGGAGAATTCTGGCTGTGCTTCTTCCAAAACACATTTGTTCTTTCTTCTGGAAGTCCATGGTATATTCTTTGCCAACACAGTAATTCAAAGACATCAATTCTTCTTTGGTATCCTTTACTTATTGCCCAGCTTTCGTGTGCATATGAGGCAATTGAAAATATCGTGGTTTAAGTCAGGCACACCAAAGTCCTCATAGTAACATCTTTTCTTTTCAACACTTTAAAGAGGTCTTTTGCAGCAGATTGGCCCAATTCAATGTGTTGTCTGATTTCTTCGTGGGCATTAATTGTGGATCCAAGTAAAACAAAGTCCTTGAAAACTTCAGTATTTTCTGTTGATCAAAGATGTTGCTTGTTAGTCCAGTTGTGAGGATTTTTGTTTTCTTTATGTTGAGATGTAATTCACGATGAAGGCTGTAGTCTTTGATCTTCATCAGTAAGTGCTCCAAGTCACCTTTGCTTTTGACAAGCAAGGTCGTATCATCTACATATCTCAGGTTATTAATGAGTCTTCCTCCAATCCTGATGCCACATTCCTCTTCATATAGCCCAGCTTCTTGGATTATTTATTCAGCATACATATTGCATAAGTATGGTGAAATTATACCACCCTGGTACACAGCTTTTCTGATTTGAAATTACATGGTATCCCCTTGTTCTGTTCAAAGGACTGACTCTTGTTCTATGTACAGGTTCCACATGAGCACAATTACGTGTTCTGAAATTCACATTCTTCTCCTTGTTATCCATAGTTTGTTATGATCCACATAATTGAATCTACAAAGTAGCTAGCATTTTTCCTGATATCTTATTTGTGCATTCATCAATGTATCTTAGGTATGCTTTACTGATTAAAAATAAACTCAAAGAATGGTTTGAAATCCAACAATATAAAATTAGATTATATTTTCTGGCTTACTTATTCTAATATTTCCAGGAATAAAGTGCCTCCCTCCTTACATCTAACAATTCAGCAAAATTACAATTTGCTATAAGTGGAGGAAATTACTGCACAGGTAACTGAAAAGACAGGGTAAGAGGAAATGTGTTAGCACAGGTATGAATATGTTACATAAAATATATTGTACAAAAAATTGTATTTTGCCTGAAAAAATTATTCTGTAAAATTTTCTTGATTTGTACGAGAATAATGTTCATCGACTTGTAACCTGGGATTTTGTTTTTCTAACAAAATTCATTTTGATCATTTTTTTTTAAATTCCCTAGTGACCTTTCTTAGCTGGTATAATACTTCTGTTGTTATTCACAAGCATGATCAATGTTTGTTATTCTTTCATTTAAGGAACAAAGGAATCAATATATTCAGATTTCTGTATGCAGATACAGAATAAATGAGGCAAAAAAGAATAATTGTGTGTGTTCAATGTAAATGAATAGTGACACAGAATCAACTACTCATCTTCTTCTATGGAATACTACTCCCATATTTAGTTGGGTTTGGAGACATCCAGAGAAAGAGCTATACATTGTCATTTCCACTCCATTTGATAAGTCCTGGTTAATGGAATGTGAGCAAAATTGATGTATGTAATTTTGGGTAGAACCCTCAAAGGGAAGCAGTATTTGGCCCCTTCATCTCCTTTTCTTGCTGGGTGAAATAGAGATATGGTCCTGCAGTATATTCAAATTCGTAAAAAAGGAATGCCCCATAAATATTGGAGAAACAAACAGAAGGAATCTGGGTATAAATACTTTGAAGATGTACTATGTTAGGGGATAATGGTCCATCTTATTTTAACCATTGTTATTTTAGTTTTCTGTTATAATGCAAAACTTTATTTACTGAAGTGATAAGAAGAAATGAGGAAGTAAAAGACCTGAACAGGAAATTTTAAACAACTGCTCGAGGAGAAAAATAAAGTATTATAGTGCAATATACAAAGACCTGGAGATAGAAAATGAAAAGGGAAGAACATGTTCAGCATTTCTCAAAATGAAAGAAGAAAAATTCAAGCTTCAAGTTTCAGTACTGAAGAAACCTATGGTCAAAATATTGAACAACCCAGGAAACATCAAAAGAGGATGGAAGGGATATACAGAGTTACTATACCAAAAAGAATTTCTGAATGTTTAATCATTTCAGGAGGTAGCATATGATCAAGAACCGATGGTACTGAGGGAAGAGCTCCAAGCTGCACTGAAGGCACTGGTGAAAAACAAGGCTCCAGGAATTGAAGAAATGCCAAGTGACATGTTTCAACAAATGGATGCAGTGCTGGAAGTGCTCACTCATCTATGCTAAGATATTTGGAAGAGAGTTAACTGGCCAACTGACTGGAAGAGATCCATATTGATGCCCATTGCAAAGATAGGTGATCCAACAGAATGGAAAAATTACTGAATAATATCATTTTATCACACACAAAATGGATATCATTGTTGATGTCAGATGAACTTTGGCTGAAAGCACAGAATACCAGAAAGATGTTTACCTGTGTTTTATTGACTATGCAAGGGCATTCGACAGAGTGGATCATAACAAATTATGGATAACATTGTGAAGAATGGGAGTTGCAGAACGCTTAATTGTGCTCATGAGGAACCTGTATATAGACTAAGAGGCAGTCATTCAAACAGAACAAGCGGATAGATACTGCATGTTTTAAAATCAGGATGGTGTATGTAAGGGTTGTATCCTTTTACCATACTTATTCAGCTCCCGTGCTGAGCGAATTATATGAGAAACTGGAGTATATGAGGAAGAACACAGCATCAGGATTGGAGGAAGACTCGTTAATAATCTATGACATACAGATGAGACAATATTGCATGCTGAATGTGAAGAGGCCTTGAAGCACTTACTGATGAAGATCAAAGACCACAGTCTTCAGTATGGATTACATCGCAACATAAACAAAACAAAACAAAACAAAAATCCTCACAACTGGACCAAGAAGCAACATCATGACAAACAGAGAAAATATTGAAGTTGTCAAGGATTTCATCTTACTTGGAACAACAATCAATGCCCATGGAAGTGGTAGTCAAGAAATCAAACAACACATTACTTTAGGCCAATATGGTGCAAAAAGCCTCTTTAAAATGTTGTAAAGCAAAGATGTTACTGTGAGGACTATGGTACTCCTGATCCAAGCCAAGATATTTTCAATCACCTCATATACACTAAAAAACTGGACAATGAATAAGAAAGACT
This sequence comes from Loxodonta africana, assembly GCF_030014295.1. Classification (NCBI taxonomy): domain Eukaryota; kingdom Metazoa; phylum Chordata; class Mammalia; order Proboscidea; family Elephantidae; genus Loxodonta; species Loxodonta africana. Next base: position 77,087,821 of record NC_087345.1, on the reverse strand, counting down.
GAAGAAGAATTTATGCCTTTGAATTATGGGATTGGCAAAGAATATTGGATATACCATGGACTTCCAGAAGAACGAATTTAACTTGAAAGAAATACAGCCAGAATGCTCCCTAGAAGTGAGGATGAGGAGGCTTCAATGTTTTGGACATTGTCCAAAACATTGAAGGAGGGACCAGTCCCTGGAAAAAGGACATTATGCTTCATAAGCTACAGGGTCAGTGAAAAAGAGGAAGACCTTCAGTAACATGGGTTGACACAGTGGCTGTAACAATGGTCTCAGGCATAACAACAATTGTGATCATGGTGCAGCATTTTCGTTCTGTTGTACATAAGGTCGTTATGAGTCAGAATCGACTCTAGAGCACCTAACAACAGCATCTTATTTTAACCATTCTTTTGGTTCTCTGTTATAATAAACCAAAAGATGAATACAGAATTTGGAGTGGAGTGCAGCACACAACAAAAAATAAATTATGCTGCATTGGCTCAGCAGCCAAGTTCTAGGCAAAGTGACGTTGGTTTTGCACAGTGAAGAACTGGTTGCTCTTGTTGCGATGGCAAAACATCTGTTAGCACTGTATGTTCACTATGCCTCTAGCTCCCAGGGATATAGTTGGAATAACCCAAGAAGTTGGTGCGTGTCATTTTTTTCTTACTATCTTCAACTAGTGGAAACAGAAGAGAATACAGTTATTTAAGGTAGCCCCTCTGTAATTTCATACTGTAGTATCAGTAGAGTAAGAGACTCAGGTATTATATGACCTTGCAGCATTAAAAGATGCACCAACTTCTCTACTATGAAATAGAAGCAGGTATAAGGGATAGTTTTGAAGAAACAGCCTTTGAAGAAGATACATTGATGCTTGCAAACATTATTCAAATATTTCAGGGAACTAGTGGAAGGTAGGCTAAAATTAAAGATGTGGAAGAAATTGTTGCCTTCCTATACAAGCTAACGTGGTCTCAAGGCACTACACATCAAGTTGTTGGAGATGAGAGGTCGTAGCTGTGGGTCCAAAAAATAAAATAATTAGATTTTTTAGGAATACAGTTTATGCCTACATGTGATCATTCTCTGTGGTTACTTCTCAAAGAAAAATACTGAAAATAAGCAATCAATGCCATCTAAGTTTTGAATGTATAATGCTGCCAAACAAATGGTGAGGAGCGCTAACAAGATGTATGGGTGTTTGAGTCCTAAATCCTAGTTTGAAGGTCCAAACTTGCACCTACAGAAAGAGCTCTACAGTACCAAGGAAGGGCATGACTTCCAAAGATCACCTCAAATGAGGCACCACTTATTACTAGAAAAAGAAAGACCATGTAAAGGGACAGGTCAAGAGCGACAGATGAGGACCAGAACCAACGGCTACCAGGTGGACTGGATAGGAAGCCCATACATATCTCGTCTGTAGTATTGGGTAATTTTAGAAAAACTATGATTCTAAATTTTTCCCATTTGTCTCTTCAGAATGGTAGTTTTTAATGCAGTAATTCTATTCCTGTTCCATTACTGTATATTGCTGTGAAGAGGGAAAATAAGTTGGTTTTTAGTTTACAGGTTTAGTTTGTAATTTTGTACATGGATGGATAATGAAACATCACATGTGTGCCTTCTGAAAGGACTGCACATTTCCTTGATACTCTTTCAACTAAACGCAGTAATAGGATGCAATTCTATATGAGAGATGGGTACATATGGACTTTTTTTGTGTGACTCGAGGGCTGCATTATGGCAGAATTTACTAATTGTCTTTTAATACCCATTCTTTATTTCTTATATAGTACTGGAAACTTTATCTTTAGCTGGAAACATGAATGAATGGCTAATCAGATTAAAGAATAAATTTCCATAACATTTATCTATCTGTGACCAAATTCTAAATTCTAGTTAAAGCAATGAGAGTTTGTGTTTAGGGACAGTATGTGTATCTAAATATGTTGTACAGCTCCCAATAGCATTCCGTGTTTCTATAACTGTACAGCGCAGTATAGTAACCACTAGATATCAATTTTTGAGGTTTGAAATTTGGTTAGTGTGACAGAGAAACAATTTTTAATTTTATTTAGATTAATTCCAATTCAAAAACTGATATTTAACTCAATTATTAGGAAACATGTAAGTATGTTTGGAAAAGGAGCCTTGGTGGTGCAGTGGTTATTTCCTCAGTTGCTAACCAAAAGATCAGTAGTTCTAACCTACCAGCCTCTCTGTGGGAGAAAGATATTTCCGTCTGTTTTTGTAAAGATTTACAGCCTTGGAAACCCTATGGGACAGTACTATAGAGTGGCTATGAGTTGGAATTGACTCATTGGCAATCGGTTTGGTTTAATTGGTTATGTTTGGAAAAATTTGGGTATGTGAATATAAATTTTCAACTGTAACTTTTATGAAATCTAAATATAAGTCAAGTATTTTCAATGAAAATTTAGTGTCCAAATTGAGTTACGCTATTTCAAAGACTTAATAAAAATCATTCTGAATATTTCACTAGTGTTTTTAATGCTGATTATATTTCAAAGTGATACTATTTTAGATAAGTTGGGACACATAAAATGTATTATTAAAATTAATTTCATCTGTTTCTATTTACTTTTCAATGTGGTTATTAGAACTTTTTAAATTGCATATGTGGTTTGCATTTTATTTCCATTAGGGGTCACTGGGCTATAAGCAGAATGATGCTTCCATAACGCTGCAATAGGGAGGTCTTAACTGTGGTCTCCTTAGCCTCTGTCTATCTCCTCGCTGACTGAAATGAGAACAGGAAGTGAGCCATTGTGGACCATGTGGCAAGGTCAATAGGGATGACAGTGAGAGGAAACCTGAGTCTATCACAGTCTTTTAGAGCTGACTTGCTACATTAACTTAGACTTACCATGAGAGAGACAAATTTCTACCCTATTTAAAACATCGCCTTTGGGGTGTCTATTATCTGAAGCTTATGTAACTCTTAACCAAAATAAATAAGATACAGAATGAAATATAGCTGGCTGGACATCCTCCAATAAATACCTTTGACTTTAAAAATTCATTCTGTTTGTTTTTGGACTGCCAAAAGAACGAAAAAATCTGTCTTAGAAAAAGTACAACCAGAATGTTCCTTAGAAACAAGGATGGCTAGACTGCGTTTACATACTTTGGACATGTTGTCAGGAGGAATCAGTCCCTGGAGAAGGACATCATGCTTGGCAGAGTACAGGATCAGTGGAAAAGAGGAAGACCCTCAATGAGGTGGATTGACACAGTGGCTGCAACAATGAGCTCAAGCATAACAACGATTGCAATGATGTCTCAGGACTGGGCAGTGTTTCGTTCTGTTGTGCATAGGGTCGCTATGAGTTGGAACCGACTTGACAGCACCTAACAACAACAACAACTTTTTGTTTTAAATTTGGAATGAGCTTTGTCTTTCTTGAAACAGATAAGCCCCAATACCCTCTAAACCTTAGATTATTAAAATACTTTACAATTCAAAAATAACTATGGTATTAATTATTTTGGATTATTAATGCAAATTCAATAATTTCAACTAGAAGGATACATTAAAGGCTGCAGACATAAAGGACTTCTTGACATAACAATCACAGTTAGAAAATGCTATTTATGCATCTCAGAAAAGTGTCAAATTTATTGTCTATTATTCAGACTGCATTTTGTGAAGGTGTCAAGGGAGTGTGCACTGGGCTTGCTGAGAATGCAAGAATGAAGAAAGGGGAGAAAAGGGCTCTCAGCTGTTTACCTGGTTAAGCCAATGCATGGGTTGAGAAAAGCATTTACCTTGTTAAGTTTCTCAGAAATTAGTCCAGTGAGGTTGTTCCAGAAAGAGGCTTCCTTAGTTTAACGCTATGGAAATCATTATGTACTGTATTGTATTAGATATTTAAAATGCATATCAACTTTTTAATGATTTTAGGGTGATTTGTGGGAAACTCTTTTACGTTTATTAACTGAATATTTTCTGAGTATATTTGGCACATTGGATACTTTTTCATGTAATAAATAGGTAATATTAGTCAATAAATCAGAAGTTAGATGTTTAATGTCTAACTAGAGCTGCCAAGCATGTCTCCATTGGGTCCTCTCCCCTGAATTCTTGTTGCATAAAAACAATTTTACATTTTGTCATCAATATTTACCAAACTAGGATACATTTTTCCGTGAACCATTCACTATGGTCCCTAATTTCTGTTTGAGGATCCATTTAGTTTCTGGAAAACTTATTCCATAGATCTAGGGTTGGCACCCACAGCATAGTCTAAATCTGTTGTTTCTTTCTCTTTTCTTGCAATAGTGGCATGTGAACCTAAGCTGGCCTCATCAAAGAGAATCTAAGAATATTTGTTTGAAACACTGGATGACGATTTTTCTTTTCCTCTAGGTAGTATGCTAAACCAAAAAACCAAACCCTTTGCCATCGAGTGATTCCGACTCATAGTGACCCTATGTGGGTGTGAATCCTGGAATTGAAGGAGTCATTTGTCTAGCCATAGCCCAAGCAGAAAAGGAAGCAAACTGGAAGTGAAGCACATAAAAGAGTAGGGTAGTCAAGAAATTCTCACATTAGGGGAGCAGAACTCTTGATGACATTGTGAACCCAGGATTCAAACCATGCCTGAAAGTTGGCATGCCTTTGTGATTTTTAGTTACATGAGTCTATAAACTATTGTTGTTGTTTAAACCAGTTTGAGTTGGACTCTTAGTTGTAATATGAATGGTGTTGATATACTCATTTCCATAGCAAATAAGAACATTCATTCTGAAGAGCTTCCTCTTAACTCATAGTTAAGAGTAGATTTAGAGTTGATATCGAAGTTACTGATCAAAGAAGGGCAGATAGAGCATCTAAAATACTGTCATTAAAGAGAAACATTAACTGAGAGAAATAATCACTTTCTCTACTGCCAGTGTGGAATACATTTTAACTAAAATTCAGACTTTTTTGATCATTTTATAAGATCATTTTGAGTTTGACCTTCACAAGATATGACTAGAATATCTTAAATCCTAAAAACTTCAGATTGACATTTACTTAGGCCTATTTAAGGTGAAAAATGTTTGCTCTTGAATTACTCTATACAAATAGCTAGAGATAGTGAAATCTCTGTTTATCATGATCAGATTTTTCCTGTGGAATAACAAATTACTGGTTCAGACTTATATTTTCTACCCTTAGTAAATGGATCATTTGACTGGTCACTTGGAAACCTAAATATAAAACAATAAAAAATACACACCTAAAAAAAAAAAACCTTAGAAACTAAAAATTACCCTAAAAACTAAAGTGTGATAAGTGGGGGGGGGGGGGGAGGGGAGAGTAAAGAAATACAAAATCACTAAGCAAAATACCATGGAAATGCATTCAACCTTTTAAACTAAAACAATATTGTCAAATTGACTCTTGTCAAACACATTGATTAATCAGTAGTGGGCTTGTTTTCATGAGCATTCCTTGAAAGGATAAATTTGTAAGGTGGTCATTATCAGTTTTTTAGATACCATGTTGGAGAATGATTACATTTTGAGAAAGCAATAGCTGAGCGTACTTGAAGTTTCTCCCACTTTCAATAGCACAAGCGAGAACAGATTCCCCAAAGAGCCCATGAATCAGCATACAATTGCACATCTGGCCATTTCTCCTTCCAATTAAAGTGGACAATCAAGTGCACTGCTCAAAATTTTGCCCATTGGGAAGATGTCCCTTTACCACTGTCCTTTGGGAAGGTCCCGGAAAGGGGCTGTACTGCTGCCACTGTCCTCCTTCAAGTGGTGCTGGCATAGCATGCAAAACCATCTGTAAACCATGCATGAGTTTCTCTTCTTCAGTCAACTGATCATAAGGAGCTCCCCATGAGTTCATAAGTGCAGACTGGGAAAGGGCAGGTAACGTGACAGGAGCGGAGACCATAGACAGTAGAGACACTTACTAGTGCAAAGGACTTATGCCTTCAGGTCCTACTAGGGCTCGATCTCATATATATCACTTCCATTTAAAGATGGAGTGTTGCTGTGCATGTCTGACTTTATGACTCTGTGGGTCAGACAACATCCAGTTCGTGACAGGAAGCTCAGGCCACATGGTGACTTCATGTCTCATGGTTAAGCATTCACTCTCTACTAAGGCCCAAAACTGTTTCTAAAAAAGAAAGTAGTTATCTGTAGAGGATGGCAGGGCTTTGCTTCAAAATCCTAAGGGTTTGCTCTGTGATTCAATAAGGACCTGTCAAAAATTACAAAGAGCATCTCTATCTGCCACTGACACTTCAGGCACCATTGGATCAGCTGGATTATATGGACCAAGTGACAGAACAGCTTCCAAGGCAGCCTGAACCTGTCACATAAAAAAAAAAAAAAATTTTTTTTTTTTTTTAACCTTCTTTTATTCTGGGACACAATCAAAACTAGCAGATTTTTGAGTCACTTGATAAATAGACCAGAGTAGAACACACAAATGAGAACCATGTTGCATCCAAAATTCAGAGGCCCACCAGGCATTATGCATCTTGTTTATTTGTAGAAGGGGCAAGATATAACATCTCATCCTTCACTTTAGTAGGAATATCTCAACATGCACCACACCACTGGACTCCTAGAAATTTCACTGAGGTGGAAGGTGCCTGAATTTGTATTGGGCTAATTTCTCACCCTCTAACACTTAAATGTCTTACCAATAAGTCCAGAAAGCTTAATATTTCTTCCTTATGAGGTTCATTCAGCATAATATCATCAATTTAATGAATCAGTATGATGTCTTGTGGGGCCCTGTTTGTGCAGTGGTTAAGCGTTTGGCTGCTAACCAAAAGGCGAGCAGTTCAAATCTACCAGCTGCTCCTTGTACACCCTGTGGGGTAGTTCTACTCTGTGTTACAGCATTGCTATGAGTCAGAATTGACTTGAAAGAAACTTTTTTTTTCTCATGACATCTTGTGAAAGGGAAAGCCAATCAAGTTTCCTGCTGACTAAATTATGAAATAGGGGTGAAGAGTTGATATATCTCTGAGGTAGGACAGTGAAAGTGTATTGCTGACCTTGCCAGCTGAAGGCAAGCTGCTTCTGATGGTTCTTTGAAACTGGAATAGAGAAAAAGGCATTAGCCAGATCAATGCTGCATACCAAGTACCAGGAAATGTATTAATTTGCTCAAGCAATGAAACCACATCTGGAACAGCAGCTATAATTAGAGTCATCATCTGGTTAAGTTTACTGTAACTCACTGCAATTCTGCAAGATCCATCTTTTTTTTTTTTTTTTTATGCAGGACAAATAGGCAAGTTGAATGAGGATGTCCTGGGAATTACCATCCCTGCATCCTTCAAGTACTTGATGGTTGGCACTAATCTCTCCAATCTGCCCAGGAATATGGTATTACCTTTGGTTTACTATTTTCCTAGGTGCAGGCAGTTCTAATTGCTCTCACTTAGCTTTTCCTGTCATAATAGCCCTTACTCCACACGTCAGGGATCCAATGTGGGGGCTGCCATTTACTGAATGCATCTATTCCAATTACGCTTTCCAGAACTGGGGAAATCACTACGGAATGGGTCTGGGACCCACTGGACCTAATATGAGACAGATTTGAGTAAAACACCATTAATAACCTCAACTTCATACACCCCCACTCTGACTGGTGGGCCACAGTGTATGTTTTGTGTGTCCTAGAATTAGTGTCAGTTTAGAGCCAGTGCCCAGTAATTCCTGAAAAGTCTGGTTATTTCCTTTTTCTCAGTGAACAGTCACTCTCCTAAAAGGCCGTAGATCCCTTTGGGGAAGGCTGGGAGAAAGATTCACAGTGTAAATTTTTGGCAGTGCAGTAGAGTCCTTCTTCAAGGGATCCTGGCTTTTCCTTCATTCAAAGGGTTGTGGGCCTGTAAACTGAGTCAAGTATGGGAATTGATTGAGGGTTCATAACTATTCTGCTGATTTGTTAGACTGCCATTCACTTGACCTAGTATTCTTATGCTTATACGTATCAAATAAATATTTAGCAGATTTTCTATTTCACTCTTACGGACACCATGACTAAGTAGCCAATGCCAGTAAGTCCGCATGAGTCAGACTATTCTGATTACTACTTTGACTCTGCTGTCCATTATGATAACCATGCCCACCTTGCCTTTGTCGATTAAATGCCACCACCTGGCCCCTACCATCACAGGGTCCAATTGGCTCCATTGTTGTTAGGTGTCCTAATTCAGTTAGGGCAGCTCCCACTGTCAAATCTGACTTACAAAAAAAAGCAATCACAGCAGTCTTCAAGAATGCTTTGGCTCCCTTCACAAATTTGTTCCTTACTCTTGTGGGAAAAAAGTGTGTCCTCTGGACACTCCATGTGTGGGTCTGTGGGTCTAATCTGATAATTCCACTCAAACATGCCAGTTTCACTGAGCCTTTGGATACCTTCTTCTACAGTATACCAAGGCAGGCCTGGCTCTTCAATTTTATTTAGAGTAGGCCATTGCTTAACCCGTGCTTCAGTGAACCAATCAAACAAAGTGTTAGGCCCTTTTCTAAACTCCTAAGCTGAAACACTGAATGAAGTTTTTATGCTTAGTGGTCCCATATCAATAAACACAGACTGATCCATGTTTATCTTCCTTCCACCATTATCCTACACCTTTAATAATCATTCTCAAGCATATTCTCCAAGTTTCTGTTTGTATATGTTAGAAAACTTGAGCTGTTCTTTTGGAGTGTAGCGTACCTCCTCCTAGGTCACACTCTGTGCTTCACATTTTGGGGCTCACTGGGACTGGTGGCGTAATGGTTAAGAGCTACGGCTGCTAACCAAAAGGTCAGCAGTTTGAATCCACCAGTTGCTCCTTGGAAACCCTATGGAGCAGTTTATGAGTCGGGATCTAGTCAACGGCAATGGGTTCGTTTTTTGTTTTGTTTTGGGACTTAAGTCTAGTTGCAGGTCTAGAAGCGAAAATGGGTGGTAGGGGTGAATCCTGGGGACATTTAGCAATGCCTTGTAAGGTATCTGTCCCAGGCAATGTCCTAGGCAATGACTAAAACTTCCCCCCAGGCGATGACTCATTAGTTGCCCTAGGCAATATCTCCGAGAAGCCTCTTCAGACACAGCTGGTTTAATCTTGTCATATGGAGGCAGAGGAGCTAATGGTTTTACTGGGGAGAGTGTCTTGGTATACAAAGATGGAGTAATCTCTTCAGATGGGAGTGAGTGTGCTGAATCTGTTGGCAGGAATGATTCAATGGAATTTGGGCAGTCAATGTCCCTAGCTTCCTGATTATCTTATCTGCCCATATGTCCCCATCCCAAGTTTCAGGATCCTGTGTCTTCCCAAACGATGGCCTCACTTTAACTTCAGACACCATTCAAGGTTAAGAATTCAGCTGGCATTGTAATTCAACCACTCTTACAATAAGACTCTGGGTTTTGTTTTTGGCAGTATCAGCTCTGTTACTATAGCGAATAAGGCTTTCTTTCATTGCACAAGTGGGAACTTTGAGGTCTTTTATGCAGTGCTTGAGCTGTGACTCTGAAGCCCTGAGTCCATCTTTTTCTTTCACCAATTTGTCTAGCAAAAGTAGGACCAACCAATCAGTTTCCTAATACTTCTCATTATGACAAAATTGTAGGAAAGTATCAAATATGCGATCACCCAGAGCCTGGCTTTTCACCAATACTTCATCTATTGGTGGTGATATTTTGCCTGTTTCTATTGCCACTTCATGCCATTGATCAGCAGTGCACTCTTTGCTACTGAAGGCAGAGTCATCAGTGTCTTTAAGATTAGTCAGAGTAGAGAACCAATTTAGAAAACTCACCCCTACAATTTTGTTTCTCTAGAACCACTCTTGGTACCAAATGTCTTAAAAGCTGACAGGAGAAGAACATGTGCCTTTATCCTGAGCTGCAGAATGAAGCAATGTGGGACAGTTATGAACTTAGCTGGAAGCTTGAAGCTGAGCTTGGCCCAGTCAAGTCCACCTCAAGGAAGTTGAATCACAGTGAATATGTAGATTCTTGAGCAGAAAGTATATGTTTTCTTTGTGAGTCACTGAAATGTTGAGTTTGTCATGCAGTATTGCTGACTGATAATAAGAGATCAACAGGAAACTGTTGACAATTTGATCGTCAATACAAGTATTAAAAATGTAACTGGAGAACATTTGTGTCAAAGATGAATTTTGATCACTTGTGAAAAAGGTTTAAAGCACCAGTGTGACAGGTTTCATACACTGGATTGGTATTCATACACTGGGTAAATCTCAGTCACATAATATAGATGGATTTTGTTTACTTTACAACTGATAATTTTTATGTTTGGTGAATCTAATTTACAGATACAGACTTAATATCTGGTTTATCCAGTATCTTATTTTTTTCAGCTCCTCATATTTTTCTAATTTTTTTATTTCTTCTTTTATAATTGATTGGGGCCCTGGTTTCTTAGTGGTTAAGAGCTTGGCTGTTAACCAAAAATTTGGCACTTTGAATCCACCAGCTGCTCCTTGGAAACCCTCTGGGATGGTTCTACTCTGTCTTATAGGTTGCTATGAGTCAGAATTGACTGGACAGCAATGGGCTTGGTTTTTTCGTTTTTATAATTGATTAGTTGTATTTATCTTCCCCTTATAATTGTTTAAAATTTATGTATTATATTTCTCTCTCAGTTTTTGAAATGGATAAGCTTAACATTTTAACATGTATACTTAACAAAGACTAAGTTAATCAATATATGAAGGCTGCTTCCACTTAATACAAAATGTTAAATGTTTTAATTTTGCCTTTTCTCTTTTACATGGTATTTTGGTCCAATATTTTAGTACTACAAAAATGTACATTTTTATTGTTTTTACTAAGATACTTTTTTTAAATTTACACATATATTTAACAATATTTTTGCTCATATTTTTTTCTTTTCTGTTCCGAGTTTTATGTTTTATTTTCTCTTTCTGTAGTATAGTCTAGAATGTTTTGACTGAGTAATGGTGGTTAACTCTATTTGTGTGTATATGTGTGTGTGTGAAAATAATTGTATCTTCCCTTCCATTCTTGAATATAAATTAATCGAACATGAAATTCTGAAATAATAATTTTTTTCATCTTTTTAAAAGCATATATTTGTTATCTCCTCATTTCCATTACCATTATTGAGAAGTCGCCTGTAAGTCTTATTTATAAACAGTTTTTCTTTGGTTGATTTTAAAGATACTCTCTTTGTTTTTATCATTCTGTGTTTTCACTAAGACTGGCATTTGTAGACACATTTTTAGTATTCCACTTCAGGGTGGTTTAGATACATAAATTTAAACATTCCTTTTTCATCAATTATGTAAACTATCAGCCATTATTTATTTACAAACTAACTCTTCCTTATTCTTTATATTTTATTCTGATCTCTATTAGATTTCTATATTTTTCCCAAATAATACACCCACACATATAATGTGCAGCCTAGCATACTTACAAAAAGGTAAAAAATTGTATAACTTGTGTATTATTTACATTTTCTTCTTTACCTCTGCTTCCATTTTCCACCTCTTTGTTGCCCTGTTCGTCATCTTGTGAAATTTCTTCAAGTCTGTCTCTGTAATCAGTAACTCTTTATTTAGCTAATCTGCCATTTAATTTGTCTAATAAATTTGATGTTTTAAAATTATCATTTTCTAATTTCTCTATATTTTGATTCTTATTAAATTGGTTTACCTTTTTGATAGAATTTTCTCCATTTATAATCTTTTTATTTAATCATTTTGTTCTTTAAGGATTTTAAATATCTTTTTTTCTGTATCTGATAATTCCATTTTGATCTACTTATTCAGGTTCTTTTTTGTTTATTTGGATGTTTATGTTGAATTTTGTTCATGGTGGCTTTTCTTTCTGTTCCATCTTATGTTAGGCAGGGTTTATCTGTGTGATTCTCTGGGAAACGAGGCTGCATTCCATTAGGAATGAACAAACAATGCTTTCTGCCAAGTGTACCTGAGTGCTACCAATCTAGGGAAATTTAAAATTTTTCATTTTGAGATTTTTTTTGAAGTACGTAAAATGAAAATTTAGCAGAAATAAAGGAAAGCAATGATTTCAAGTGCTCCAGGTAATTTTCTTTTTCAACAGTGCCCAAGTCTAGGTAGGTCAGTTCCTTTAATGTTTGTCATTGAAGGCAGGTGCATTTCATAATGGTCCAACTATCCAAGGAGTTTTTTGAGGGTCTCTCTTCCAACTGTCTTCCATACGTAGGCTTATGTCCTTGTGTTTGATCCCCTATGCAGTTTTTAAAATCCAAGATTCTTGGACATACAGATTCACAAGTGTTTTTTTTTAAGCAGCCATATTTTAGTATCAGTTCATTTGTAGTCTATTTTGGGGGCTTGAGGATTTTGCTATATTTTATTATCATTTTTAGTGAGTTTTAGTTTACATTCTCTTTTTTTATGATAACTAGTACATCTATGTATTTTTCTCAATAACTACCTGAAACCCATTTAACTTTTTATAAAAAAACATTAAGTATAATTTTGAGCAGATTTACTCATCTGAATTTTTCTCAAGTACTTGTCAGATATGCAAGAGAAACAGTAGACAAGCCAAAGCATTGACTGTCTTCATTTTCCCATTTCCTGCTTTGCCTAACCAAATTGTAAGGAATTTAGGAAAAATAAAGACATGCACAGGCCAAAGTCTTTTTTTTTAGTAATTGAAGTAGATAAAACCTTGGTTCTATTTGTGTTGACAAATCTGTATTCTTGTGAATTAGTTATGCTTGGGAAGCTAACTGTGGGTGGCTGGTGCAAATTTCATGTAACATCTAAATCTTTGATTGCTTGGTCTACTTAAATACTAGAAAGCATTTAATAAGTCATTAAATTTGAAGTCAGCTGTGGTCTTTCATTCCTTGAATTTATAGATAAATTCAAATCAAAACCCTAATTCCATGGCCTTAAGAATTCTACACTTTTTCCTAAGATGTCTGCGAATTACTATTGTTATTGTCAGGCATCATCTGTGAATTACTGTGGGGCTCATTTTCTCATCCACCTCTATGACTCTCATTGTTTACACCCACATATTCAGTTTCTTCTTACTTCATGTCGTTCTGGATATGTAATGAGCTGCCTACAGTTTTCTATGCACACCGAGTACATTAACACCAATTCTGGCATAGCAGGTTAAAGTTTATGAACATCGTCATGGATTGAATTTTATCCTTCAAAAAATATGCATATCAATTTGATTAGGACATGATTCCCAGTATTGTGTGGTTGTCCTCCATTTTGTGATTGTAATTTTATGTTAAAAAGGGTTAGGATGGGATTGTAACACCCTTACTAAGGTCACTTCATTAATACAATGTAAAGGGAGTTTCCCTGGGGCGTAGTCTGCACCTCCTTTTATCTTACAAGAGATAAAAGGAAATGGAAGCAAGCGGAGAGTTGGGGACCTCTTACCACCAAGAAAGCAGTGCCAGGAGCAGAGCACGTCCTTTGGACCTTGGGTCCCTGTGCCTGAGAAGCTCCTCGACCAGGGGAAGATAGAGGACAAGGAATCTTCCTTCAGAGCTGACAGAGAGAAAGCTGTCCCCTGGGGCTGACACCCTGAATTTGGGCTTGTAACCTACTAAACTGTGAGAGAATAAATTTCTCTTTGTTAAAGCCATCCACTTGTGGTATTTCTTTTATAGCAGCCTAGAAAACTAAGAAAAACATATGACTCTCTGGCGTTTCTCTTACCCCTTACTATTATCTCATCTTTTGATGCACTATTTTTCTCTTTTACTTTTCTTTTGAGAACAAAATTAATTTTTCTTCTTTCATTCATAGCAGGATCTTGATCCCCTTTGGTAATCCGAGAATACTCCTCTTAATTAGCTTCTCAGAGTAACATTTTTTTTTATCACTTAATATTCTTTCAAAAAGCATTTTGGAAAAACATACTTTGCTTCACTCTGTTGCGGGAAGATCTGAGGTAAAAGAGAAGGTAGACTGTATATTTACGTGTGTGTAAATAAATGCATTTATCTGGAATTTTCCCGATTGATGTTTCTTTGTTTAGGTCATTTATTTCAAATATATTTAAAACATTCTCAGGATACTTACATTTGTCAGAGAAGTCAAATGGTAGTAAAATTACCATTATTATCATACCCATTCAATTGTTACCTTAAAACTGACAAGATGTCAGAACCATACTTAATTGATTTCAGAGATCACTAACTACAGCCAAAAATACCTTGCTCCATTCAGAATGAACAACACCGGCAAAATATTGCTATTGAACTGCGTGTCTTGAAATACTTCAAAGAGAGTTTAAAATTTACCAGGGTCTGTCCACAATGGTATGTTGATTATTCGGAAGTACAAACTTAACCTAGGAAGTGGGTTTACAGTGGCTGCCCTTTGTATCATTTTACCACAGAACTCTTTGCAAATTTCAGTTGATTTTTTCATTCATGTTTGCATGTTTGTAATTGATAATGTTTAATGATGCCACAATTGACAGAGGGTAATTAAATCAGTAGTGTTTATTTTTTTTATTCACAGACTAGTGATTGCTGCTTTCTACTTATACTATTTTTTCTCATTTCTATCTTGTTAATTTAGTTTGCATTAAATTATTCTAATAGTCTCAATCCATCCTGGCTTCCAAAGTAAAATTTTTACTGAAGAAGAATTTGTTACAAAGGATTAAAAAATGTTATGAAAGTGATGAACATGATTTAAGCCCCTATTTATGTAGATTTCTTAATATAAGTTCTATATTAATCCTTTCCTCTGATCTGCTGGTTTTCAAGTAATCGGATCTTTCCTCATTAGCTAGATGGATAATCCATGCTCCAAGATCTTTCTAGAGTTCACAACTTTGAGCCCTCTGCTACCTAATATTTACCAAAATTGTATTTTGCTTAATTAATTAACAAGAATTTAGTTTCTACTGCATTCCAGATGCTTTTTCAGGTGTAGTGGATCCAGATACGAACAAACCATGTTCCTTGATAAGGATGGACTTTACATTAGAGGTAGAAGCCAAATGAATAAATAAATAAAATAAATTTTTATGTCTGCTTTTATAAAAGTCACAGCGCGGGATCAAAATAAGAAAAAGTCAATGTTAGTATGTGAAGAGGACTGTTAGTAAAAACTGTATGAGTATATTGTGCTTCAGAAAGAATATATTGGCCTTAGTCAAGAATTTAGAGAGCTGGAAAGGGTGCTGCTGCCAATCTTAAGTAGTAGAACTAGAAATAATGTGGTGAGTCCGAAGGAGAGCTGTCTTAGTTCAATACATGGCCATATTATATGTTGTTGTTAAGTACCCTCAAGTCAGTTCTGACTCATAGGAACCCTATGTACAAGAGAACAAAACACTGTCTATGGCTGCACCATCCAGACAATCGTGGCTATGTTTGAGCCCATGGTTGCAGCCACTGTGTCAATACATCTCATTTGAAGGTCCTCCACTTTTTTGTTGATCCTCCACTTTACCAAGCATGATCTCCTTTTTTGGGGACTAGTCCCTTCTGATAACATGTTCAAAGAACCTGAGATGAAGTCTCCCCGTCCTCACTTCTAAGAAGCACTCTGGCTGTACTTTGAAAACAGATTTGTTTGTTTTTCTGGCAGTCTGTGATATAGTCAATATTCTTTGCCAACACCATAATTCAAAGGCATCAATTCTTCTTTGGTCTTTCTTATTCATTCTCCAGCTTTTGCATACATATAAGGGGATTGAGAGTATCACGGCCAGGGTCAGGTGCACCTTAGCCCTCAAGGAGACATCTTGGCTTTTTAACACTTTAAAGAGGTCTTTTGCAGCAGATTTGCCAAATGCAATACATCACTTGATTTTTTGACTCCTGCTTCCAAGGGCATTGATTGTGGATCCAAGTAAAATGAAATCCTTCACAACTTCAATATTTTCTCTGTTTACTATAACGTTGTTTATTGGTCCAGTTGTGAGGATTTTAGTGTTCTTTATGTTGAACTGTAATCCATACTGAAGATTGTACTGTAGCGTTTGATCTTCATCAATAAGTGCTCCAAGTCCTTTTCACTTCCAGTAAGCAAGGTTGTGTCATCTTCATATCACACGTTGTTAATGAATCTTCCTCCAATTTTGATACTGTATTCTTTGTACAGCCCAGTTTCTTGGATTATTTGCTAAGCATACAGATTGAGTAAGTATGGTGAAAGGATACAGCTCTGAATCACACCTTTTTTGATTTTATACAATGTAGTATCCCTTGTTCTGCTTGAACAATTTCCTCTTGTTTTATGTACAAGTCACACATGAGCACAGTTGAGTGTTCTGGAATTCTCAACCTTTGCAAAGTTATCCATAATTTGTTATGATCCACAGAGTCGAATGCCTTTATACAGTCAATAAAATGCG
Organism: Loxodonta africana; assembly: GCF_030014295.1. Lineage (NCBI taxonomy): Eukaryota > Metazoa > Chordata > Mammalia > Proboscidea > Elephantidae > Loxodonta > Loxodonta africana. The sequence goes on along the minus strand of NC_087345.1, from coordinate 77,071,464 downwards.
GTAAACATCTTTCTGGTATTCTCTGCTTTCAGCCATGACCCATCTGACTCAGCAGTGATATCACTTGTTCCACGTCTTCTTCCGAATCCAGCTTCATTTTGTGGCAGCTCCCTGCTGCAACCATTTTTGCATTATCTTCAACATAATTTTACTTTCATGTGATATTAATATTGTTTCATAATTTCTGAATTTGGTTGGATCATCTTTCTTTGGGGTGGACAAGTATATGGATCTCTTCCGCTTGGTTAACTAGATAGCTGTCTTCCAAATTCTTGGCATAGATGAGTGAGCACTTCCAGCGTTGCATATATTTGGTGAAATATCGCAATTGGTATCCTGTCAATTCCTGGAGCCTTGTTTTTCACCAATGCCTTCAATGCAGCCTGGACTTCTTCCTTCAATATCATCAGTTCTTGGTCATATCCTACCTCTTGAAATGTTTGAATGTTGACAAATTCTTTTTGGTACAGTGTGTCTGTATATTCCTTCCATCTTCTTTTGATGCTTCCTGTGTTGATCAACATTTTTCCCATAGAATCCTTCAATATTGCAACTTGAGGTTTGAGTTTTTTCTTCAGTTTTTCCAGCTGGAGAAATGTCGAGTGTGTTCTTCCTTTTTGGTTTTCTTACTCTAGTTCTTTGCATATCTCATTATAATACTTTACTTTGTCTTCTCAAGCTGTCTTTTGAAATCTTCTATTGAGCTCTTTTACTTCATCATTTCTTTCATTTGCTTTAACTACTCTACATTCTAGGGCAAGTTTCAGAGTCTCTACTGACATCCATTTTGATCTTTTTCTTTCTTGCATTTTTAATTACCTTTTGATTTCTTCATATAAGATGTCCTTGATATCATCCTGCATCTCGTATGGTTTTCAGTCATTAGTGTTCAATGCATCAAATTTATTCTTGAGATGGTCTCTAAATTCACATGGAATAACCTCAAGGTTGTACTTTGGGTCCTGTAGACTTGTTTTAATTTTCTTCAGCTTCAACTTGAACTTGCATATATAAGAACAATTCATGATCTGTTCTACAATTGGCCACTGGCCTTGTTCTGACTGATGATGTCAAGCTTCTCTTAGTCTCTTTCCACAAATGTAGTTGATTTGATTCCTGTATATTCTATCTGGTGAGGTCCACATGTATAGTTGCAGTTCTTATTGTTGGAAAAAGGTATTCCCAAAGAATGAGTCACTGGTCTTGCAAAATTCTATCGTGTGTTTACACACAGTTAAAAAAAAAAAAAAAAAAAAAAAACTTTGACGGTTATGGGGGAGGGAAAGATTGGGAAGCAGATATCATTAACTAGATAATAGGCAAAGGTTAACTTTGGTGAAAAGGAAGACAACACACAATAGAGGGGAAGCCAGCACAACTTGATCGAGGCAAAGCCGTAGAAGCTTCCTAGACACATCTGAACGCCTTGAGGGGCTGAGTTACTGGTAATGAGGGCTGGGGAACATGGCCTTGTGGAACGTCTAGGTCAATTGACATAACATAGTTCTTAAATAAAATGTTCTACATCCTACTTTGGTGAGTAACATCTGGGGTCTTAAAAGCTTATGAGCGACCATCTAAAATACATCTATTGGTCCCATCATGTTTGGAGAAAATAAGAATGAAGAAAACCAAAGATGCAAGGAAAATATCAGTTCAAAGGACTAATGGACCACATGAATGACAGCTCCACCAGCCTCAGCCCAGAAGAACTAGATGGCACCCAGCTACTACCATCAACTGCTCTGAAAGGATCACAGTAGTGGGTTCCAGGCTGAGCAGGAGAAAAATGTAGAATAAAATTCAAATTCACACAAAAATACCAGACTTATTGATCTGACAGAGACTGGAGAAACCCCTGAGACTATGGTTCCTAGACACTCTGCTAACTCATAATTGAAGCCACTCCCAAAGTCTACCTTTCAGCCAAAGATTAGACGGGCCTATAAAACAAATAATAACACATGTGAGGAATGTCCTTCTTAGTTCAATCAAGCACATGAAACCAAATAGGCAACATCTACTCGAAAGCAAACATGAGAAGGCAGGAAGGGACAGGAAGCCTGAAGGAACGGACATGGAGAACCCCTGGTGTAAAGGGAAAGGGGGAGAATGCTGACACATTGTGGGGATTGCAGTCAATGTCCTGAAACAATTTGTGTATAAATTTTTGAATGAGAAACTAATTTGGACTGTAAACTTTCACCTAACACATAATGAAATTTTAAAAAATGTAAGCATGTTGAAGATATTAATCAGTCAGTGAAATTGAACCCTTGCTCAGGGGTTCATTGAAAGAAACAAATGCCTATTTTACTCCATTGTTAACATTTAAATTGTCTTCTTTATATCCCAGAGATTATTAACTGCTTGGTGTCCTGGAATTAGGAAGCTGATTTCCTGATTTCTCTAATATGGCACAATAACTTATACGTGTTCAACTCTGCAGTTGGGGGGGGTCGTGGGGAGGGTGGGATGTGATCTTTCTAATATTTTTCCAAAAACAGCTAGAGAAATAAGTAATCTTGTGTCACACATTCAGTATCAAAAAAAAAAAAAAAAAAAACCAAAATCAATGCACTACTCAAATCTGTCCCACCCCCATGGTAATAGCCCCACCTCGCTCTAGAAGACTTTCAGTGCAAAGATGTTCAGTATGTGCTACAGAATTATGAATCCTTCCATTAGAAAGTCAGTAGGTTGTAAAATCTTGTACTTATGAGAACAGAGCTATAGGGAATAGTTTCTCAAGGGGCCAGTTAAATTCATTCTGTCTGATGAATACTGAGCATATTTCTTACTCTAATAAATCATCTTGTAAACCTTTGTTTCTTGTCACGGGGCAATTGTATAAGAAAAAACATTATCATCTATCTGTCTATCTATCTATCTACCTACTTACCTACCTATCTATTTATCTTTCCACAAACACAGAAGATGTGCACTGAAAAATTTAAAAATACAGCAGAGTATTATGATATATATATATATATTTCTTATCGTGTCAGGCAACTGAACACTGGAGCTCTGTCCTAGGCAAAAAGAGGGTAGATTGAGGAGAAAACATTCTCTCATAAGAAGGAATGCTTTTATTGGCCATGGTGGCTGCTTTTGTCACTTGTCCCCAGGAGAGTTAGAAGCTGGAAGCAGATTAATCAATACCTTTTGAAAAGCTGAACAGAATATTATAGATAAAACAAACAAAACACAAACCTTATAAAGATATTTCATAAAGAACTAGTTTGTAGTCCTGTAACTGTCACTCTCAACTCTAACTTCATGTTAGAATCAACGAAGAAACATGGAAAAAGTTTACCAGTGCCTCTTGGCCCTTCCTAAAGGTTTTGATTTAACTGCTCTGTGTGTGGTCCAGCAGTGGGTTGGGTGTTGGGTGTGTGGTCTACATTTATTATGAAACCATAAAAAGATTGGGTGATATTTTCCTCACAGTAGGAGAATGAAGTATGGTAATAACAATATTAGAAGCATCCAGGCATTACAACAATACCTTTCTTCTAAACAAACAGATATTCCTGCTTTAGACAAGACAAATTCAGTTTTTAAAACAGAAGGGGAAGATAAAATGAAAGAAACTGAATGTCTCCCTGTTTCGAAATGAAATATGAGAGGGAAATTTAAAAATGAGCAAATATTTGCTTCTGTTACCATGGTTCTGCCGTCAATCACACAGTTTTCATTGTTTGATTTTATGCAGATTTTTCTTTTGCTTGTGTTTTTAAATTTTGGAAACTAAATGATAAACTTGGGTTATGTCCTGACTTGCATGTTTTGATTCAAGTTCTGCCTACTGAAAAAAAGAAAATAAATGAAGAAGTTAGGCCATAGCAAAACTAAGGGAAAAACTTAATTACAAATTTAGTTGTTGAGTAACAAATAATTTGTAGGACAGAAATGCAAGTTGACCTCAATTCAGATTTTACTGTGCACCTGGGTTTGAAAATACGGTCAGGTTTGAATCACCGCCCTTTAACATCCAACTTAAAAAAAAAAAAAAGCTACAAATAAAAATAGAAATAATTATGTATTAAAAATAAACTGAACAATAATGTGCAAGATTACTAGGAAAAAAAAAAAGCTGCAAGAAATCCATGAGGACGCTTGATAAGAATGAATAACTGGAGGGAGATACTATATTTCTGAATGGTAAGAGCCAATATTTTAAAGATGTCGATTTCTCCCCAAATCAATTAAGAAGTTTAATTTCATTCCAATAAAAACCCAATGAATATATTTTTAGAAGGGTGAGAGATGTCATAAAAGCATTCTATTTTTTTTTGCTCTTCTATTAACTCAACATATTTAGGGTTTTGCTGAGCACCTAATAGAATCTTAATAAATACCTGCTAATTGATATCTTGGAGCCCTGGTGATGAAGTGGTTAAGAGTTCTGGCTGCTAACCACAAGGGTGGCAGTTTGAATCTCCCAGCTGCTCCTTAGAAACCCTATGGGGCAGCTCTGCTCTGTTCTATAGGGTCTTCATGAGTAGGAATTGACTTGACGGCACACAACAACAACTGTACCTTGGTACTTTGGCAAGTAGTCAAGGCCTTTTACTTGGTTTTAAAAGGGATGTGTATTTAAAGGGCAGGGGTGGTTCATTGGTAGAATTGTCATCTTCCATGTGAGAGACTCAGATTCGACCCCTGGTCGATGCACCCCATGCACAGCCACCATCCATCCATCAGTGGAGGCTTTTGTGTTGGCTATGATGCTCAATGAGTTGTAGTGAAGCTTCCAGGCTAGGAAGAAAAGTCTGGCAATCTACTTATGCAAATCAACTGAGGAATGCCCTATGGATCACAACGATCTGATCCCCAAACCATCATGGGGATGGTGTAGGGTTAGGCAGCATATCATTCCATTGTGCATGGGGTCATTATGTATGAGAGGCAGACTTGATGACAGCTAATAACAACAATATGTTTGAATGGAATTCTTAAGTTTAGCATCAAGTACTAAGTTTGGTATCAAATAGTTATAATAGAAAAGTTATACTTGTGTTCCTTTAAGTCCCTTGAAGTGTTTCTTTTTGGGAAAATTCCTCTGAGATTTATCAATTGAAAATTAAACAGATCTTCAGTCTTCCTGTGTTCTTCATCAGACTCAATATTTTACCTTAATAATGCTTAATGTACAAGCAGAATTTTCACCTCACAGGAGTGGAAGAGTCAGTTGTGAAGGGTGCTGTATGGATCACTTATGAGAACCATATCACTCAGTCACTTGGGGATGCAGCTCAACTCTAATTTAGATCCACTGGGAGCCAGTCCTCAATGGAGTCAAACTTACCTGTCAATCAATCCTAGCCCTTGGCCAAAAGCCCCATTTGAGTGTAGCCAGCTGTCAGAAGCTATCGAAAAAGTCAAACGGGCAAAATATGGCACTTTTTTTTTCATTTTTTTTAACCTTACTTTTTCCAGATTCCTGTTTCTGCTTTTTTTTTTCCCCCTTGACTCCATATATTTCTGTCCCATGGTTTACTGACTTGTGAAATGTGGCTACATAATGATATTGAGAATAATTTCCGTAGATTTACATGGGATAAATCAGTTATTTCCTTCTTATAATCAAAGCTTACACAAACATTCCCCTATGGGAAAATGAGAGACTGATATCTTCATAATAACAGCATATGTTCAAAAGGCTTGTTATCTATTAATACGGGTTATGATGTTTTCCTAAATTGTATGAGAAAACTTAAACACACACACACAGAAAATGGAAACACTATAATTTTTAAAAATCATGTGAAACTATGTAAGTATTCACAACTTGATGTCATGCAGAAAAAGAGCCCATTTTCCTTTTTTTTTTTTGTAGATGAAGACGTTGACTAAATAATTACTAAATGCCACTTAATTTTTTACTATCTATGACAATTTTATTATTCATTTGGCTTCCAAATAACAGGAATAACTTTTTGTTAAATATTAAGAATTAATTAAGACAGGGAAATATGTTATATATATATATATTTCACTTTAATTATGTATTTACATGGGCCAAAAGAAGGAAAAATTTTCTGGTTGACATACATGCAAGTAACTAATTAAGTGCCTGTCTGGACAAGAATTCCAAATCTCCAAATCAACTTTTTAAACCTGTGTTCTGGGTAACACTAGGTGAATGAGGACCCACCATTCTCTTCCCCCTTCTTCCTCCCCAAAGGAAAGAAAAAACAACAAAAGCTGCTTGGCCCATTCCACACAAGCTTGGGCTGGTTTAGGCAAAGTTAATTCTGTCTCTTCATTTCAAGAGGTTTCTTAGTGCTATTAATATGACACAGTACATTGCAAATGTACAAGCAACAGAATAGAATATGTAGCATTTCCCAGACTTACTTGTTCACAAAAACTTTTTTGTTTTTAAATACTTGCAGATCTACTGTAGGGTTCATTTAGGAAATATTCCCCTGAAAGATTAGAGGTTCTTCTTAGAGCCATTAAGATAACATTACTCTTTCAATCATTTCAATTCTATGATGCCTAAGAATTATTATGTGTCTCAAGACCAAAGAGTTATCTAATTTACCCCACAGGTGCATCATAATGTTTTGATTATGTTTCAAACATTCATCCTTTTTGTTAATATAGATCCTCATTACATTTTCAATGGAAGCTTAAAATGATGTTTTGTGAGGAATTAACTATAAAATTCATAGCTGGATACATGCTACTTTCATTTCTTAATGCTGTTCTAACAAAATGGAACAGAGCTGTCACTGGCTAATTTATTGCCATGTCAAACCACTTAAACTCTCTAGAGAAACTTCCGTTTAAGTAAGGCATGTTTGACCAAGAAAGGTTGTCATGTATTAACTGTCTCTATGGGGAGTTGATGTTAAAAGTATAATTGGTTCAGTTGAGGGAGCAGAAAATAAGCTCTACGACTCAGTCAGAAAAGCCGCTCCCAGTCATCTCCGCATGTAAGTGTGTTGTCACTTCTAACTAAAAAAGTGCCACCATACACAATTAGCAGAGGGGAGATTCCTACTTTGCAAAACTTCAGGTTTTTTTTTTTTTTTTCCTACCCTGAGGATAAAAATTCTCCTACTATGCATTCTCTGATTGCCATTTACCTGTTAGAGTGTGAAGATGCACACTCAAAGAGCCTTTTTCTTTTTCTTATCAAAGACAGAATCCGGATTTCTTCCTATTGTTTTCTTATTTCTTTTCTCAATTTTTCATGATACAGTATTCCTTCTGGCATTTCATACTTTCTTCTAATGTGGAGAGAGAATGTATGCCATGGGATTTCAAGGTTATTCCTCTACTATATAAGCATAAGTATTCTCTAATATTACAGAAGCGAAACCATTTTTAAAGGGAAAGAAAAAAAAGATAAAAAGACAACCTAAATTGCAAGAATAAGAATCCTTCTAGAATTTTTAATCCACAGTTCAAACAAGGTTCTAATTTCTTAATCATGGTTTAGAAAGACTAATGCAACCAACAGTGAAAATTGTTTATCCCCTCCCTCTTTAAATATCTTTTGGGTTTTGTACTCAGCAATTGTTTCAACCAGGGGATAAAATACTTTGTATGATTCTTCACTGTGATTACCCAGTGTAGATACTACAAATCACATAGACATTTGCAACCTAAATCTTAGTTCTTTTTAGAAAATGTTTGATTTTTTCCTTGGCAGCACAATTTATTGTTTCTATTGCCGTTCCAACAGTATTGGGTCAGACTATTTCAGCTTTCAGAATAATGACTTAATACCATCTTTAGTCTCTCTCACACACAAAAAATATATAGTGTTTGATGGCTGATTTCTAATTTTGTGCTAGCGTGTGTGTGTGTAATCATAGAACACAGACTGTATGAAATCAATTCCTTTGAAATATGTTGAGGCTTAACAGTGATGTAGCACACATACAGCCAATTTTTATAATGGTTTAATATCTACTTGTTAATAATGTATAATATCTACTTGGTTGCAGCACACAGTAAGATTATTAGTCTTGTTTTTCAAACATTCTATATTATTACTAAAAATTCTGATCTACTTTGTATCTGTATTCTGCTAGAGTTGTATACAGATTTTCCACTATGATTTGTGGGTTTGTTAATTTCTCCATCTAACTTCCACAGGTTTTGCTTCATGTATTTCTTTGGCTACGTAGTTAGAAATGAATATAAATTTATTATTTTAATATGTCCCTGTCAGTTTGTTGCCTTTATATTGTTTGCAATCAATATTTATTTTTATTAATGTCTTCTCCCTAAATTCTGTTTTGTCTAATGTCAATATTGGTAATAACTTTTCATTGTTTAGTGTTTATTATATAAATCTTTAAATACATTTATTATTTAAAGATTCTGTGGCACAGCTGCCATTATATAATTTACAGTTATGTGTCTGTGGCTGACCTTTGTATAATATTCATCTGCATTCTTCTCTTCCTGTAAGACTTGGACTCAGTGGTTTAGCAAATGGAATCACCTTTGGTTATTCATACCTTTCCTTCTTGGTTCGAAAGGGCACCTGCAATATGTCTTAATAACCTCAGAGAAGTCCTTGGGCAGTGTAAATAGTTAAAAGCACTTGACTACTATCTGAAAGGTTGGTAGTTCGTACACACCCAGATATGCCTGGAGATCTACTCCCAAACGTCACAGCCTTGAAAACCCCATGGACTAGTTCTGCTATGCACACGTGGGGTTACTATGAGTTGGAAGTGACTTGACAACAACAACCATGTAGAAGAAAGAATGATTTTTTTACCCTTGCCATCCCCCGTCTGATTTTTGTTCCTTACCTGGGACAAGGGAAAACAGCTTTAAAACTGAAGGCTATATACAAAATCATGATGTTATAAATTGTGATATTTGACTTAAAAGTTGATTTACAAAATATTTGTTTAGAAGCTTGATGATTACAATTGAGTGAAAGTGAACTATTTGTTTACACATAGGTGGCATCTCTAACCTGGACTTCCTCATCATTTAAGGCTGCAAATGAAGAGAGTGTTTCAGATACAACTGCTTTATTAACAAACAAGAGATAAACTTCCATTATTACTTATGAGAACTCCTTTCACACATTTTTCCTGTGGAGGTGCAATAAGAAAAATAAATTTAGGGATTGAGATTTGTGTTCCTGTAATATAAGAATTTGACCATTTGATTAACCTTCACGGATTTATAGCTTCATTATAGGTGCATACGTGACACTCTCAAGAGTGGCAACTTTTTTTTTTTTTTGAAATAGTTTCCTTTATTTTTGTAAAGTAAGCACTCCCCAGAGTAGGTGTAAAGTAAGTATGATCCTGGCTAGGTCAGTCATGATACTTCAGCTACTTGGCTGTATTGACTAGAGTATAATTTCAAAAAGTTGGAATAAGTTTCCTTAACCAGAATATTTTAATAAGAAGAGGAAAAGAGGTGTTACTTTTTTCTCAGTAGGTTTGAAGATCTTGGATTTGAAATATCTATGAGGTCAGACTTGTCTTCATAGAAGATAACGGGCTAGAAAGGGACAGGGTGAAACTGTCCAGCATTGGAAAATGGAGAGGAACAGTGTAAAGATTGCTGACGTGGTTAAGTCCTTGATTCCAGTTATTCCAAGCTACAAACCAGCCCATCCTGGAAAAATCAATAAATTCCTTTGGGTAAAAGTAATTTCAGTTATAAATTTTTCATTGGAAGCCAGGAAAGTGCTATATAGCACACTTTCTAATTAGTCACTAGTTTTCCATGCTATAAGATATATATACAATTGACTAAAGTGTAAAACACTATACTGGAGAGTGTTGTCATTTTTTTTCCTGTTTATTCTCCCTTTCTTAAAAAAAACATGCCGCGTTCATAGCTGGCGGGTCGTGTTCTGTAGCCTAGAACACTGATGCCATGGTCACATGATGCTGTTAGACCCAGGTGGATGTCACACCAAAGCTGATGCCTCTATCAAAAATCAGGGTTTGGAACACAGGGTCTGAATTATGCAGATATAAAAAGAGAAGTAGCTCATTGGAAACCCTATGGGGCAGTTCTACTCTGTCCGATTGGGTCAGTATGAGTCATAATCGACTCAACTGCAATGGATTTGGTTTGGTTTTGGTTTTGAATAAGAGAAGAACTCAGACACCAGCTGAAAGGATAACTGTGACCATAAGAATTAGCACCAAGCTGGTTCCTATGAGGTGGAGGTCAACTATAGCCCGTTGCTCTCCAGGTTCTCCACCATTCCCCCCATGGCACTCTTTGTCTATTGGCTTCAATAATTCATTGGACTAGTCACAGAGAACTCATGCAAACAACATAACTGCAGTAACAACTTTAATCACAGAGGATATAAACAAAGGATATAACCAGAAAGGAAGATATGCAAAGGGCAAGGTTGGGGAGGGGTCCCAGCATGGGGCCTCAGTATCTAAAAGAAGACCTGCTTACATCTGAAAACGGACCTGTTGGACCCTTCCCCAAACCAATATTTATTCTCATCCATCAGGAAACTTTCAAACAGGAAACTTAATGATGTCACTTTTTAAGTTTTGCTATTGGTCGCTCCTCTCAGCTCTTGGCTGGGGTTCAGTCTTTACGCTCTGCTGCCACCTCTGGGTCTGCTTTCTGTCTCTGCTTCTGATACTGTTGCCACTGCTGCCTCGTCTCCACTGCCACCACATGTCTACTTGGTCTGGAAGAGTTGCAGGGCCGGGCCTTTTGCCCAAACAGATGTGCTTCCCCCACCTCCCCTCCCCCCCCCCGCTACCCCCCCGCTCCTGCCAATCAGGAAGCCCCATCTGAACCTCTGCGTTCTAGGGCTTTTACAGGCTAGCCCACCCACTCCTAGTTAATTACAAGGTGGACTCCCTAACCAATTATGGTAAAGGTTAGATTGGGCAGGGCCCCCCAGCCAATCCCAGCAAAGGTCAACTCTACCGTGGGTCATAAACCGACCAATCACTTACAAACACTTACAGGGATAGTAAACCAACCAATCGCTTGCAAGATTGCTACTCAACCAATCTTTTTCTTCTTTTTTTTAACATACACTGTTCGGGCTCGTGATTAGGAACTCAGATATGAACTCTCACACGTGGGCACTGTGTGTGTGGATAAAAACACATACAGTAATGCTCACACACATGCCTGTGAGTGGAATGGGATGGGGTGGGGTGGCCTTTGTTTACTTATAGGAATAGCTCTCATCGTGGTATTCCAGGTCATCTTCATCATCACCATCCAGCAGCCCGTATTTAAATTTCCGGTAGAGGATGCTATCTTGGCCCATCTGGGCGATGTCATCCCTGCCATCGTCATCGTAGTCCTGGTTCCTGTACTCAATCACCTGATTTCTCTTCAAAGCTGGTGCTTTGACGATGGTGGCCCTCACAGGAAGAGAAGCGTCGTTCGGGTCAGCCACCCTTTCATACCCAGCCTTTTTTTGTTGGCTGGGCTCGGCTCGGCGATTTCCTCCAGACAAGCACCGCTGCCCTGAGCAGAAGCACCAGCATGATGAAGGAGATGAAAAAGCAGAGCTGTGTTGGGGCGCTCAGCTATAGGCTCGATCTCACTTGTTCGAAGAATGCGCTGCTGGATGGTGTCCTGGCAGTCACAGTACTCTTGAATGTTGATGGGATTAGAGGCAGTACAGCAGTGGAGGCAGTGGCGGCAGTGGCTGTCATCCATGTGTAGTAACAGGTTGGCGGGGCACATGGTGCAGTTCTTAGCTCCAGGGCCCCTGCATTCCACACAACTATCGTGGCAGTTTTCACAGTTAAATTTACCTCCCTCTCCCACCCTGTACTTCCCTGTAAAACAGTCCAAAGTGCAGATTCCTTTCGCGAGGTGGTAACTCCACACACAGGACAAGCAAATCTATGCTCCTTTTCCTCTGCATTTATTGCACGTCGTATGGCATCTCTCGCAGGCCTGTGTGCTCTGGTCTGCATGGCAACGCTCTGGGCAGGTGCAGTAACAGTCTCCTTTGGAGCGGAGCAGAAAGAAAAAGGTATAGCAGGACAGTCTACAGGCTGCGGGCCCCAGTATGCCTTGCAGCTCTTATTGCATCTCTCACACTGGCCAGTGGAGTTTCCCGCATAATACCCTTCCCTGGACTGGGGCAGGCATTCCTTCCCCAGCTGGAACCAGCCGGGTGGGCAGGACTGGCACTGCATGCTGTGCCTTCCCTCACATGTCCTGCAAGAGCTGTGGCAGGGGCACACCGGTGGCTCTCCTCATCGGCACAGTAGCCCTCAGCACGGTCCTCCACACAGGTCATGTTGAGAAGAAGGCTGTCCCTTGGGCAGGTGTAACACTGGCCCTCGGTGGGCACCAGCTGAGACACTTGGTGTGACAGGGCTTGTACCCGTAAGCCTCCTCATCCCACTACTCCACGTGGGTGCACTCCTTGTAAGCCACAGGGCACCCATGGCTGTTCTTCCTCAGCCTTCTTGGCAGGTTGTGCAGGTCCCCAGTGATGTGCAGGACTGGCTTGTCTTATGGCTATCTTTGCAATGGTTAGTTTCTCTTTCAAAGTAAGTTCCTGCTGGACACTTGTCCAAACATTGCCCATCATGCATGACCAAGGATGTGTTGGTGCAGAGGTCACAGTCATCCTCATCAGGGCCACGGCACTACAGGCAGTCTTCATGGCAGGGGACACACTGGCTGGAGTCTTCATAGAAGCCTCGGGGACAGGACTGGTAGCACATGTCACTGTACAGGAAGAAGCCTGTCATGCACTCTTTGCACGTCTCCTTGTGGATGTAGTCCTGGCACATCTCTGGGCACCGCCTGCACACGCCCTCCACAGGCACGTGTCTCTGAGAGCAGGCTTCACACCCCTCTGCTCCAGCATGAAATCTTCACAAGAAAAGCAGTGGGTGACTTTTCCTTCACACAGACTGAGCTGCAGCATTCACAGAGACCTGCTTCTGCATAAAAGCCCTCGGGGCACTTGGAGTAGCACCGGCCATCATGGAGGAAGAGAGGATGCTCAGGCTAAGTCCCGAACTCTTTGCAAAGATTGGCTTCGGAGCAAGAGACACAGAGCTCCGTACAGTTCTCACAGCTGCCACTCCTTGCTGAGAGCCATGTGCCTTGGGGGCAGAAGGAGTCAGAGGCCTGAGCCAACAGGTACACACCTTTTGGACACAAAGTACACAGAGCTGCAGACCCATTACAGGTTTTACAAGAAGAATGACAAGTCTGGTGTTTTGTCAAGATGTCTCTTTTGATTTGAACTTTCCACCTTTGTCGTTCTTGCAGCAGGTTCTTCACCAAAGATGGGCTTGCTGTGGGACAGGTTCATTCCAGAATTTGCCTTCTACTTGGGTCTGGGCAGGATGGACACATTTCCCGTGCAGCAGCTGCAGTCTTTCTTGGCAACTCCTGCATTCGTCCTAGCCAAGGCACATGCAGGTTTTGCGGGCTCTGAAGCAGGGCTCACATTCTCCCATTTCTGGATCGCTACAGAAGCCAGGGCCACAATTCTTCACACAATGGCTGCCCAAGAGGAAGAAGGCCTCTTCACACCAGAAGCACTCATTTTGGTCATAGTTGCCACAATTGGGACTGCTCTCTTTGCGTTCAAATTCTTCACTGTAAGTTTTTTTTTTTCAGGACAGGTTCTATAATAGCGGTGTTTAAACTGAGTGCCGTCTCCTTCTGGGTACTTCCTGAAGTGGTTTCCTGTACTCTGTGTTTACTGATCAGCGATGGGGGTGGGGCAAATCCAAGCGGCGCAGGTGTTACACTTCCCAGCAGGCCCAACCACCTCAGCCAGCCAGGAAGCTTGGAGGTGGAGCAGCAGGAAGAGGATAGGGGGTGGGACAGCGTGTGTATATCTCTGGTTACTGGGTGCTCCGTCTCCTGCTGAGAGCTCCGTAAACCTGCTTTCCCCTGTTCCCCTCAACCAGTCTCCGACTGGAATCCAAGATGGTGGATCCGTGCTGTGTTAGCTGAAAAGGAACCTCGGCAAATATCTCTTTTCTCTCCCAGTCCTCTGTCAGTTTCTTATTCCATTCGGTGTTTAGCTGAGTTCTTAATCTCCTCATTTGACACTTTGGGTTCCAGGAATGATGTTTGTCTCTGTTTTGGTTAGTTTTTTGGGTCTTTGCTATGGAGGCATGATGTGGTGCTTCTGTCTATGGTGCCATGTTGGCTGTAAGTTCGACCAATTATTTTTGAAGAATTACAAACCCAGGGCTAGAAAGGCCGCATAAAGAAACCCGTTGCTCCGCAGAAGGTACTAGAATTTGATACTGTAGGTTTATGCAGAGTTGGGGTTGTAATGGACACCATCGAAACCCAAAGCCGTCATATCCAAGTCACGAAGGGAAACAAATTAAAAGGCTTGTAATAGATTTTACTTTGCAGAGAAGCCAATGGAGACTAGATGAGAAGCCATGCAGACACAGAAAGTCCTGAGCAACATAAAGAGAAATACAGGATTCTTTAGATCTATGAGACTAGCTGAATTTCTAGCCATCACTACCATTATATTTTTCTGTAAATATCTAATAACCTTTTATCTTGAGGTAAAATGATACTTCACCAAATATGCCCTAAGAAGAAGCTAAGGTTTTAACTATTAACATACTTAGCCATTTGTGGAATGGGTTATTTTGTCCCACCACCTTTCAACACTTGTTATAACCGCTTGGTCTCTCTCTATTCCATGAAACCACCCTCTCCTCATCAGCAAACAATGGCATCTGTACTTGGATAGTTGAATTCTCTCTCTGTCTCACTATTATTTCTCAATCAAAATTTTCTTATGATGTGTCTGCATCTTACCTGTACTACTGCTATTGTAAAGTGGATTTATGCTAATATGGAGGTAACTTGTACAAAGTTTAAAGTTTTTGTTTCAGAATTTGTGCAATCATGTAACATCCATGACTTTTGCTATACATAATTAGAATATTGCATTAAGATTATTTTCCCCTGCAAGTAACAAAAAGCGTATAAAGTGTGAGTTAAAAAAGTAGAACATTAATTTGTCTTGTCCAAAAGTAAGGAGGAAACTGAGCCAGGGAATGTGGGTGGCTTCTGGAAGCTGAGAATGGTTTCTGGTCAATAGCCAGCAATTGAAAGTGGAGCTCACTTCTACAGCTGCATGGAAATGAATTCTGCTGACAGCTTGAATGAATCTGGAAGCAGATTCTCTCCAAGAACCTTTAGGTAAGAAGTTATACCAGCCAATACCTTGGTTGTGGCCTTATGAGATGCAGAACAGAGAAATTACAGTTCTTCCAAGTTCTTACTCACAGAATTGTGAGGTAATAAAGGGGCATTGTTTTAATCTTCTACGTTTATAATATTTGTTACACAGAAATAGGTAACTAATCCAGAAAGCAAGAGAAAATGGGGGGGTGTGGATGTCTTTGCAGAGCCCTGATGGCACAGTGGTTAAGAGCTTAGCTGCTAACCAAAAGGCAGGCAGTTCGAATCCACTAGCCGCTTCTTGGAAACCCTATGGGGCAGTTCTACTCTGTCCTATATAGGGTCTCTATGAGTCTGAATCAACTTGATGGCAATGGGTTTGTTTGTTTATTTTGGATGTCTTTGGAGTACTCAGTTTATAGTGTCTGCCACAAGACAGTTCTATTTATCTATTCACATTTTTTTTACACATAAAATATGTTTGTTTTTACTTAAGTTAATATTAGAGAATATCACATCACTATTGTACACAGAAAACTGGTTCATCTTTCTTAACTAGAAGATAACATTAAAAAAAAGCAAAACAAAAACTAAGTAGTGTTAATAGAATTTATCTGAACACTATTGTCTGACACAACCTCAGGCCAAAGTCCACTTTCTCATTGTTGAAAACCGGGATTAGTTAGTGTTTTAGTGAGGTGTTAGACTTCCCTGCAGGGGCACAAATAATTTGTGTTTGACTGCTAACCAAAAGGTTGGCAGTTTGAATCCATCTAGCAGTACCACAAAAGAAAAGCTTGGTAATCTACATCTGTAACTTTACAGCCAATGACAAGCCTATGGACTGCAGCTCTACTCTGAAGGATATGGGGTTGCCGTAAGTTGGAATCAACTTGACAACAATGGATTGTTGTCTTTCTTTTTTTTTAGACAGGTGTTAATAATATGTTAGAAAAAAACCAAAATGGTTTTTTTCTTGACAAAATCAGAAATAAAAAGACATGAAAAGGAGAATAAGTTTGTCAATAGGAGTCATGACTCAGTGTGATTCAATGCCATGCCTCCATACCACCTAAATGCATCCTCCTTTCTACTAGAGTAAGGTTACCTCTCTTTGGTAGACTCTAGCTTCCCAGGCTCTGTTCTCCTAAAGTAATCCATACAACAGCCAGTTCTCTCTGATCTGCTGAATGGAAGGCAATTTTTGGGAGATGTTTTCTAGAACTATTCCTTTTACATTAATAGTTCAATCCTGGGAAAATTAGTATTTTTTGTTATATTTACAGTTTAATTACTTTAAAGTTTAAATGGCCAAATAAGAAAATACATAGGTAGTTATATATCCAAACAGTGAAAAAATCAAGCAGATATTAATAAGCCAAGAACTTAATGTATATCACATACTCACACATAGAAATTTATGTATTTACAAACAGAGAAGAAACAATGGAAGGAAATGCATCAAAACACTTACAATGGTTTTCTATTGGTGGTAGGATTACCATTGATGCTAAATTATTTTAAGTACATATATCAGGTTGTCAGTAGTGAGCATATATGACTTCCATAATTCTAAAAACAACTAAAATTTATTAATATGTATATGCAGAAATGGCAGTAATGTTTAGAATCAAGACCTAAAATGCCTGCAAAAATTGAGGATAGTGGCAGAAATTTCTAATAATTTGAGAAGCCCGTTGCCCATTGCCATCGAATAGATTCTGACTCATAGCAGCACTGTAGGACGGAGTAGAACTGACCCATAGAGTTTCCAGGAAGCACCTAGTGGATTTGAACTGCCAACCTTTTGGTTAGCAGCCGTAGCACTTAACCACTACACCACCAGGGTTTCCATAATTTGAGAAAGGAAAGTAAAATTAAAGATAAAAATGGGTTTTATTACCTATAACAGAAATTGCCCATCTGAAAAGATGTTTTGAAATGTGTTTGGGGCACCTCAAATAAGTTCATCAAGGATAGCAATTCATGTTTCAACAGTAGAGTATAAGAAAAAAAAAACAAAAACTTAGTTATAGGGGACAGAGGGGAATGATCTGCCAAAAAACATAGATATACATTAAAAACATAAATGTTATGAATAAAATTGTCGTAACTTTGGTGGTGATATTGAAAGTATTTTTGTATTTAAAAAAATTCCCAATGCTCTTAATTGATTAAATGATTTTCTAATTCATAACTAAAATATGTGGAAAAAAGTTGTTTTTCTTATAAAAAGTTTATCAAAAAGATTTTCTAAAATGGCTGTACTTTGTTATAGTGAAGGTAAAGTAGACAGTGGTAATTTTTGGAGTTCTTATTAATGTTCACATAACCCATTGATTCTGATTGTAAAGGGATATAAGACTTGTATACTACATTTACATGACTAGAAGTGGGGGTAAATGTTAGTTAAACAAGTAAGAGTGATATAAAGCCATTTTTATTTTCATTTATCACTTTTAAAGTGTAAGGTTTCAACTTTTAAATATAAACCAAATAACTAGATTCAACATACTTGTCTATAAAATAAGTTTATAAATTTTTACTGATTATGTGTTCAAAGGAATTTTTGCACATACTGAATGTGAGAGGAGTTTAAATAAGATAAAGCACAGTGCGGATCTGAGGGTTTAAGAATAATTTTGTTGCACAGATGGGCTATCAAGCTTGCCTTTGTACTGGGTATGAGAAGGAGAGATGCAAATTACAAAGGCTGCACATCCACCTGTTTGCTTTGGAAAGACCTGAGCTAGACTAACACTATTGGTCTCTCGAGAGGCACTCACTCATTTCTGCCCTGGGAGAAGGAAGTAGGTATGTGGGATATAACAATTCCTGGGTTTACTTGGGGTCTGCCTGGCTGAATTTATGTTTTGTACATATGCTCCAAATGAGTATCAGAAGAGACTCTGAAACTTGCTCTTGAACTTCGAGTAGCTAAAGAGAAAGGAAGAAATGAGGAAGTAAAAGAGCCGAACAGATTACAAAGGGCCATTGTGTTTTCAGTCACCTCCTATGGATGTGAAAGCTGGACAATGAATAAGGGCGATCGAAGAAGAATTGACACCTTTGAATCGTGGTGTTGGCAAAGAGTATCGAATATACCATGGATTGCCAAAAGAATGAACAAATCTGTCATGGAAGAAGTAGAACCAGAATGCTCTTTAGCAAGGATGCAAGGATGGCGAGACTATGTCTTACGTACTTTGGACGTGTTATCAGGAGGAATCAGTCCCTGGAGAAGGACATCATGCTTGGTAAATACAGCGTCAGTGAAAAAGAGGAAGACCCTTATGGAAATGGATTGACACAGTGGCTGCGACAGTGGGCTGAAGCATAACAGTGATTGTGAGGATGGTGCAGGACTGGGCAGTACTTTGTTTTATTGTATGTAGGGTAGCTATGAGTTGGAACCAACTTGATGGCACCTACCAACAATAACAAAATAAGCAAAATAAGTAAAACCCATTACCTTTGAACTGGAAATGTCAGTGTGAACTCATGATTTTTATTTTTGTAGAGTAGAATTTCCTTGATCTGCGCAATATAAAGGTCTAGAAGCAATGAAAACTCAGTTACTATGAGATTCTCTGTTACCAAGCGATAATCTCTATTATCATTTCCCAACAAAAATAATAGGAGTTTTTAAGAAATGTCTGAATCCAGGTCTGGGGACAAAAAAGTACAAAATTAACTTATGACATTTTGCTCTTCCTGAAAGAAAAGATTATAGCAAAGACTACTGGAGTCATATGAAAGGACACAAGAGTAACCTGGTAGATTTCGAAAGGTGGGAAAATTTTATTTTAAAAATAATATTTACTACAACATACTACACTTAACAGACCTGTTGCCATCTAGTTAATTCTTACTCTTAGTGACCGTATGCGACAGAGTAGAGCTGTCCCGTAGGGCTTCCAAGGAGCAGCTGGTGGATTTGAGCTGCCAGCCTTTTGCTTAGCAACAAAGCTCTTAACCACTGGGCCATAACATATCAAGCACACATAAAATACATAGAAATCTATAATTCTTAATGATACTTAAATAAATTTTAGGGGGTCACTAGGACTACCTTATTATTCATAATAATGACTACAACTAAAAAAAAAAAAAAAATTTTTTTTTTTTTACAACTACTTATCTTGAAAAGTGCTAAATAAAGAGAAAGAAGGGAGCACTGGTTTTATTCTGTGCAATACAATGGGTTTCTGTCTATATATGGTCTTTTAGAACTTGGGTTTATAATTCTGCCCACAACAATTGGCTGGAGCATGATCTTATAAGGGGTTGGTTAGTCCACTATGCAAATAGGGTGCACACAAAATCGCTCAGTAGGATTAAGTAACCTTGTGGGGCCTTGGTTGGTCACTATGCAAATTAAGTGACTGTTGTCTACTGAAGGGATTGGTGGGTTTTGTTATCCTCCTAGACTTACAAGGGCCAATACCACAGAGGTTGACTGGGACCTCACTACCATCAAGAAGAGTCTGGAGTAGAGTGTGTCCTTTGGAACCAGGGTCTGTGTGCTTAGAACCTCCTAGACAGAGCAGAGAAAGGGAGCTTAACACTGGAGACTGTGGGAGACTGCAAGAAATGGCGGCAACCACAGCACAGCCTAGCAGCAGAGAAATGGTGGCAGCAGTACAAGTGGTGGTTACCAGGAGACCAGTGCAAGGCAGCCCAAGTGGGCTTGCCAACCCACTGGGCAAGAGAGAAATGAGTGCCTTCGGGCAGGAGGCTTGCTGGCGGAGTAGGGTGCTTCTGGGCACTTATCAACAAAGTTAAAAAGCTGTAACGCTTGCCCAAGCAAGGCAAAGCCAAGAGAAGGCCCACCTGTGGGTAGATACAACCAAGAAGAATATGAGAATCATCTTGGTTGGAAGCTGTCCTGATTGAAGAACTGTATCCGATCTCCTCAGTTGTATCCTGTTACTTCCAAGTTGATCCTGATTCAGAGTTGTACCTGTAACTTCCCTAAAAAACCACATAAAAGTATGGACTATCAGTTCTGTGTGGCCATTGAAATGAATTATCAAATCAAGCAGAGAAGTAGAGAGTGTGGTGGGAAGATCGGCTTGTGTCAGAAATAGTGAAATGTTTGGAAAGTGGAGCTATGTTTGATCTCTACCTCATCGGAATCAGCTTTATGCTGATGGTGATTCTCATTCCTTCCCCTGAAGTTAGGCAACATCTGACTTTAGGGTACACTCTGTGTTTCAGAGTAAACCATAGGTAATGAGAGAAATTCATCTTTATAGGAAAAAAAAAATCATAGTTAAAAATTCAGGAAGAATGATAGAACTTTAAAAAATTACTATTTTGCAACCTCTAATGAAATGATGGATCTAGACACTGATCAACAATGGATGCTAAAAATATTTGGTGAAAGACTGATGGGAAAATTTATGAAAGAGGAATAAGTCTGTTTATTACTTTTTTGTTGCTGCCATAATGAATTGCTACAAATTTAGTAGCTTTAAAAAGCAAAATTTATTATCTCACAGTTCTGTAAGTCAGAAATCCAAGTATAGTGTGGCTCAACTAGTTATTTGCTCTGAGTTTCAAAAGGCAGAAATCAAGTTATCAGCAGAATTGCATTTCTTTCTGTAGGCTCTAGGCATGAACCTTCTTCTAAACGTATTCATGTTATTGGCAATTCAGTTCTATGCTGTGTGGGACTGAGCTTCCCATTTACTTTCTGGCTTTTGACTAGGGGTCATTTACAGCTCTAGAGGTCACCCACATCCCTTGGCTCAGGCTGCCTTCCTCCATCTTCAAAGTCAGCAATGCAAGACCTACTCATTCTCTTATTTCAAATGTCCTGACTTCCCTTCTGCTTCATCTGCCATATCTCTCTTACTGCAGCCTGAGAAATTCCTCTGCTTTTAAGGGCGCAGTGATTAGATTGGGTTCATCCAGATAATCCAGCATAATCCAGCATAATCCCCTATTATAATTACATCTGCGAAGTCCCTTAACAGCAGTATCTGGATTAGTGTTTAATAGAATAACCAGGGGAAGGGAATGTTGTGTGAACATCTTTAGAATTCTTGCCACCACTGACGACACTCGAATCCACTAATCAATCTTACAGTTACTAAAAGTGGGACAGCAGGTATCGTATGGCTCCTGATATGTTGCAATGAGAAGTGCATAGCAATGTCACAAAATGGACCCCTTGACTCCTTATCTTCTGGAGAATATCAGTTATGAAGATCTTGCAAATTAGCATAGTCCCTGTTGACACATTCATGGACTCACTGGTCCTTTGCTTCAAGCAACCTCATGGGTTACCAATCAGTCTAAAAGTAATCTTCTTTTGGCTTAGTTTCTTGATCAAGTCCCAATTAACTGACAAATTTGAGTATAATGTAATCTAGAACACTTGCTGAGCAGAGGCTATGTGTGGCTAGTTACATGTATTGGGGTTTGGGGCTGGCGGGTACCACGAATGACATGTTCTGTACACCCTGAAGCAAGATGAGTGGTAAATGTAGTAGTCAGATTCCAAATAAAGGTATAATGGGTTAGAAATATTTGGAGGCTATCAGCAGTAGACAAACAGAAAGCCCTGGTGCTTAACTGCTAAGTGAAAGGTTGGCAGTTTGAGCCCACCCAGCGACTATACAGATGAAAGACCTAGTGATCTGCTCCTGTAAAGATTAGCGTAGAAAACACTACGGGCTCTACTGTATCACCCAAGGTCATTATGAGTTGAAATCGACTCAGCAGTACCCAACAGCATCAACAGCAGACAAACATTTTAAAAATCCATTATTTAAAAACTGAGGAAAGGAACAAAACAGTAATTAGAATTCTAGGAAAGGTTGTTTTGTTCATTTTTTGTTGCTTGTTTGCTTTAATTTCCACCATTAAAGCATTCCTTTGCTTGTTTGAAGGAGTGACTTGAAGGATATGGAAAAAAGATGAACAATTTTGGAGAAGGGAATCTGTGATCTATTCAAAGTTAGGACAAACTGTAGAAATTTAATTTCATTACCACTTTATTCCTGGTGGTAATGAAAACGACTATTAAATCTATGAGAAACTTTTTGATCTAACCAAAAGTACTGATGGTTATATACTTTCGAAGATATATCCCATTAACAGTGCTTTTCTGTTGGAATGAGAGTTGATGTAATAGCATCTATGTTTATTCAACAGGCTAGGGAAAAGGAAGATTATTTCAGTTCACATAACACCCTATTTGTTTGGTTCTTATTCTCTTGGAAACCCTGGTGGTGTAGTGATTAAATGCTATGGCTGTTAACCAAGAGGTCAGCAGTTCGAATCTGCCAGGCGCTCCTTGGAAACTCTATGGGGCAGTTCTACTCTGTCCTATAGGGTTGCTATGAGCCTGAATGGACTCGACAGCAGTGGGTTTGGTTTTTGGTTTATTCTCTTAGCTTGATACGATAGTATGTGTTGACTCTTAATAGGAACATGGGCTCTATATTAAAAAAGCTACTGATCATGAAAATAAAAGGTATTTGGAATGCTGTATAAAAATTCAATTTTATATGGCTTTCCATGACCTTGTGTCATAGAGCTGATTTGCTAAAAAAAAGTCCCTACAATTAAAGATAAAATCTAAGACTACAACTTTTTTCCTCTCTGAACTGATCCTGGGAGCCTGGTTTCCAAGAGGTCAAGGAAGTACAAGTCATCAGATTAGCTATGTGCAGATGGGGGCACAGAAGGGACCAGACAGGTGAGAGGAAGCTTGTGACAATCTTTTATAAGGCTCATCACTTTGACTTGTGAAGATGAAAAAGATACCATCTGTGCCATCATTCTTGTTAACCTTCATTCTGAATAGGAAAGATGAGCTAAATACTGAGAATAAGTAAATGAATTCAAAACAACATTTGAATCAGGGTTATGAGAAACTGTCTGTCATGTTTACATGCTTTTTTGCATATTATCTCTACGACTGAAAAGCTGTTTGTTTTGTGGGAAAAGACTAAGCATCAACTCTGATTTAAATTTAAAACTAGTCTATTTTAATCACTAAAACCACATTGTTTATGCTAGTGAGGTAAGTATTAAGTAATATTTAACTATAGTTCTTATTTTTCATGTCTAAGTAATTCTTAATAACAATCAGGGAAACAGTAAGTAATTTTGATTTTTACATGTCATTTAGCAAAAAAAGAAAGGCAGACATTTAATGTTAATTAAGGCTGTAAAGATTTTCACTTGGTTTGACTAAAATTGTGAGAGAATAATACTGACTTTTATAACTGCTAGTTTACAGTTGTTTGTTATTTGATTGGTTTTATTTCTCAGACCCTTAAGGCATTCTCATTTATTTCCTTCCTCCTATCAAACCCTGCTCCAGGGAAGAAAACCAACCCCATTCACATCCTTAAGAGTCAATGTGAATATATATTTGCAGTCACAGTAATATCTTGTTTTTGTGAGTGTCTAAGAGAAACTTAGACCATCTGTTTGACCAATCTGTATTCCCTGTGATTTCTATATCTTATATTGAACTAAAGAATTGATGCCTTTGAATTGTGATGTTGGCGAAGAACATTAAATATACCATGGACTTCCAAAAGAATGAACAAATCTGTCTTGGAGGAAATACAGCCAGAATGCTCCTTAGAAGCAAGGGTGGTAAGACTTTGTCTCACATACTTTGGACATGTTATCAAGAAGGATCAGTTGCTAGTGAAGGTCATCAGGCTTGGTAAAGTACAGGGCCAATGAAAAAGAGAAATTACCCTCAACAGGATGGATTCACACAGTGGCTGCAACAGTGGGCTCAAGCATAACAAAATTGCTTGCGAGGACGGTGCAGGACCAGGCAGTGTTTTGTTCTGTTGTGCATAGGGTCACTATGAGTAGAAAACAACTCGACGGCACCTCACAACAACAACATATTGAACTAAGTATCTGTCATTTGTTTTGTTTAGCATATATCTGCCCAGTTTCCTATCTAGATTGTCTTTCCTCTTCTCTAAAAAAAAAAAAAAAATTTTTTTTTATTTTTTAATATATGCAGCATTCTTATTAAATGTATGCTTTTATTTGCTAGCTGATCTAATTATTTTATTCACGAGATCCAAGTCATATTCCCTAGCGCAGCATGCAAGGTTCTTTATAATTTACCAGAAACTAGAGTCCAAAGTCTCATCTTCTTTGATTTCATTTCACAACTATGTGTCAGCTGAAACTATAGTTTTGCATTTTCTTACACACTAGTCCACGGCTCAGGATGTAAACACCTCACCCCTCCGCTCTTCAAAGGTTTACATTTAATATCCAATCCAATTTAGTCCACATCTTCCCATTATTTCCCACAACTCCCCTAGCATCTTCATTTTGCCAGAGCTTAAATATTCTCACATAACTTTCTCAGAAAATGTGAATGGAAGGTAGAATTCCCGATTCCTTGAATGTCTGAAGATATCTAGGTTGTTCGCATAGTTGATTGATTTCAAAATTTAAATAATAGATTTAAATAATTGAAGAGAAAATTTATTAGCATAGAAGTGTGTTTTTCAAATTTACTTAGACATTTAGTGTGATTCCAGTTAAATTCTAAAATTTAGATAGAATTATGTGATTACAAAATGCCCCTTACATCTCATGCACACACACATCTCTCCCAGATTTGATACTATTTTGTTTTTAACTGTAGTAAGTTGGAAATAATTTATTATAAAGAAAGTAACACACTTTATAAAATCATTTACTCATATGCCTATCATCCCCTTCTACACTAAAAAAAAATTGGTAAAATAAACTGTATCCTATAATTTCTTCTGAATATAGAACATTGTTATAAATAAATTATTCAATGGATAAACTTCAGGTAGTAAGAATTAAGGAGTCCCTAGGTGGCAAAAACAGTAAAGCACTAACAAGGTTGGCAGTTTGAATCCACCCAAATGTGCTTTGGAAGAAAGGTCTGGTGGTCTGCTTACAAAACATCACAATCATAAAAACCCTGTGGAGTACACAGTTCTACTGTGTGCACATTGAGTTGCCATGGGTCAGAATCAACTTGATGGCAACTGGTTTTAATAAAAATTAATATTGTTTTTGACATATTAACTCACTATCACTTCATGTTCATAGTCTCTCAGTCCAGATAAATAAGTTAACAGAATGGGGGAAATACCTCCTAAGAGCTAAACTCATAAATTATTAGTTACATCTGAACATTTAGAAAATTCAGTGGTACCTACATCTCAGATTCTGAAAATGGTCATTTTTTTACTCTTTGGAGACTATAGCACTATCATTTCTAAGTATATAATATGTGTGTATTTCCTGAAACCTTGAGACAAAAAGTGTCTATATTATGGGTGTTTTTAAGAAAGTGATTGAAATATATATTACCAAGTCATTATGAAGAATGCAATATAATCTCATATCTTGATGAAGGGAAACTAGGAAAGGTGGGGGGAGTCCTGGCATTAGAGCACAAATAATAATAAAAAACAGACAGATACATTCATAGAACAACCACAATTTAAGTGGGGAGAGACTAGACGTAGTGTCAAGATTTAGCAATTTGGTGGTAACTGGTGAAGGGTAAGATAGTACACAATACTGAGGAAGTGAGCACAACTTGACTAAGGCAAGGTCATGGAAGTTCCATAGACACATCCAAACTCTCTGAGGGACCAAATTACTGGGATGAGGCTAGAGACCATGGTCTTGGGAGATATCTAACTCAATTGGCAGAACATAGTTTGTAAAAGAAATATTCTACATCCTACTTTGGCGAGTAGCATATAGGGTCTTAAAAGCTTGTGAGGAGCCATCTAAGATACTCCACTGGTCCCACTCTGTCTGGAGTAAGAGAAAGTGAAGAAAACCATGGACACAAGGGAAAGAGTCCAAAGGCCCAATGGACCACAACTACCACAACCTCCACCAGACTGAGTCCAGCACAACTAGATTGTGCTCAGGTACCACCACCGACTGCTCTGACAGGGGTCACAATACAGGTTCTCAGACAGAGCTGGATAAATATGTAGAATAAAATTCTAACTGACCAAAAAAGACCAGACTTCTGGTCTGTTAGAGACTGGAGAAACCCCTAGAGTATGGTCACTGGATGCCCTTTGAACTCAGTACTGAAGTCACTCCTGAGGTTCACTCCACAAAGATTAGACAGACCCATAAAAGAAAATGAGACTAAGTGGGCACACCAGCCTAGGGGCAAGGACTAGAAGGCAGGAGAGGACAGGAAAGCTGGTAATGGGGAACCGAAGGTCAAGAAGGGGAGAGCATTGACATTTCGTGGGGTTGGCAACCAATGTCACAAAACAGTATATATATTAGTTGTTTAATGAGAAACTAATTTGTTCTGTAAACCTTCATCTAAAGTACAATTAAAAAAAAACAGATTTAGCAATTTCAATTTTTCAATTGGGAAAAATATAGATACGTGACAACGACAATTGTGTAGGCAATTATCTCATTATTTTGTTAATATAAATATGTATATATGCTTTCTATGAACCAAGCAGCAGGGCTAGCACATGAGCAACTAGGTGTTCAAAGTCAGACTGGTGAGAAGTTGAGCAGTTTGCACATGGGCAGCAGTGAACCAGGTGCTGAGGAAGGGTTCAAGGACAGTGTTAGGAAGTGTAGTCTGGAAATGTGGTGCGTGCACAACTATCAAAGCAAGGGAACATACAAACACAGGGAAGTAAATTATTTGAGGTTTCTTGATTTTATTCCTGATTTATAGTGTTATGAGGAGTTAGGAAACAACTTGGAAGGCAGCTTCATACTCTTTTTTTCCCTATGATCACATGCAGGACCAAAGGGAAAATTTAGTGGATTTGGTCATCTGTGTACCTGCTATACTTACCTTATGTCATGGTCTTGGCTGTGATCTTCATTTTTCTCCAGTTTCTGTTCTTAGCCCTTTTAATGTACTTAACTCTGAGTAATATTCTGCCAAAACTTATTCTTATATGCCCAGACATCTGTTTCTATTGTTTTCATTCTGGAATTTTATTCAGAGGTCTATGTAGAGTAAGCCAAATTTAGAGCTTCTAATAATTACCATATGTTTAGGAAAAAATAACAAATAGTAAAAACTAGTCAGAAGTGTTCTATTCATTCAAAATTTACTCTTCAATTCTTAGTAAAATAAATCATAAATATGAGATTTCCCCAAATATTTATAGAGCATTTAATTTGGATATAGTGGGATTTACTCAATGTAATTTTTTAAACCATGCTTCCAACAGCATAAAGCAAATCCATTATACACACATGAATATTAAGGCACATTAAAATTTAATTAATCTGAATATTCTATTTTATAACTATATGGCTCTAATAATATGAAAAAACTCATGGAATTATTAAATGTGTTCATATATATTAAATTGGATTAAAAATTTTCAGCTTCCATTCTTATCTAAATACTCCTTTGCTATATTATGTTACATTCAATAAATTATAGGCTACAATCTCATTATATATCATATGCAAATTTTCACAAATGGGAACATGCTGAGAAGAACACTCAGAAGTTTCTCTTTATCTTTTCTGGTTTGGAATTAAGGTATCTGATAAAATTGTTTAATATCATTAACTGTTGAGCATAACTTATTTAATCAGTTATTTATGTTTTATTCATCGTCTGCTGAAAGAGGATCACAAGAAACATAAGGCATAGTATAGATCCTTTTAAGGTTTATCTCTTGATGAGACAAGGCAAAACTCAGTATTCGTTAATATAGAGTCTGAATATCAGCAGTTATGCCATGTTGCTTCAGCCTCTTTGCTCTAGATCTTAGAGCAAAAATGCAAATGACTAGTCCAAGGAGAATCAATTTCCAAGCCTAGCTGAAATGGGAGACTCATTATTGAATCAAGTGAGAGTGGAGAAGGAGAAATAGGTGAGACAGAGTAGGACAAGATTTTACAGAGCCTTAAATTTCAATGTGACTTCTAATGACCTGTGGGCAACAAAGAACTGTTAGAATTTTAGTAGGGAATAGCATGAGAAACATATGATTTATCAAGGTTATTATTGTTGGGTGCCATCAAGTTGATTGAGATTCATGGACAGTCTATATGATAGAGTAGAACTGTCCCATAGAGTTTCCTAGGCTGTAATCTACATGGGAGCCCTGGTGGTGCAGTGGGTAAGAGCTAAGGCAATCTGCGACTGCTAACTGAAAGACTGGCAGTTCAAATCCACCGGCTGCTCCTTGGAAACCCTGTGGAGGAGTTCTACTCTGTCTTATAGGATCCCTATGAGTTAGAATTGACTCAACAGCAACATGTTTGGGTTGTTTTGTTTGTTTGCAAATGGAAATGTATTTTCTCCCATGAAGCTGCTGGTTGGTTTCAACCACAGACGTTTCCATTAGCAACCAAGCATTTAACCATTGCACTACCAGGGCTCCTTGTAAACCTCATAAAAAACATTTTTTTTTACAGGGTCTAAAATGATACAAGATGATTAAAAAATAAGCTCATTTCCTTCCCTGATCATCCTTTCCATTTGATATGGTTATGTTGAGTTGTAGCTCTGTGACTACATTTGCACCTATCCTGCCACCTATTACTCAACTCAAAAGAATATTCCTTTCATTTCAATTTTATTTTAAAAATAGGAGAGGCAGGGCCAAGATGGCGGATCAGTCAGACGCTTCCGGTGGTCTCTCTTACAACAAAAACCCCCAAAAGCAAGTGAATCAATTATATATCATAATCTAGGAGCTGTGAGCATCAAAGGCAAAGGTGAGGAATTGGACTGAGTGGCAGAGGGATGGAGAGATGGTTCAGAAGCAGAGAGGAGTTACCAGATCTGACCCAGCGGGAACCAGCACCCTGCAGGCTGGATTGGCTTGCATGCACAGTGAGGCAAGTAGTGGTGTTTGGGACATGTTTTCCGCATTGGGAGAGACTGAGTGACAGTCTACTCAAGCCTCCCGAGTCAT
Source organism: Loxodonta africana (assembly GCF_030014295.1). Lineage (NCBI taxonomy): Eukaryota > Metazoa > Chordata > Mammalia > Proboscidea > Elephantidae > Loxodonta > Loxodonta africana. Next base: position 77,042,395 of record NC_087345.1, on the reverse strand, counting down.
TGAAAAGTGGCACTCAACTGGCAAAAGATAAGTACGTGCATCTAACGTACTGCGCAGATTAAAAAAAAAAATCCTGTTTGGGAAGGACCTCTCTCCCACTTACCTGCTACCTCCCCACTCTGCACTGGGTCCTTGTCTGGGCTTCAGTGATTGCTGCTTCTCCTACCCAAAGTGGTCTATAGATAGAATGCAATCCTGATCCAAATTCCAATGGCATTTTTTAGTGAGATGGAAAAACAAATCACCAACTTCATATGGAAAGGGAAGAAGCCCCAGATAAGTAAAAGATTACTGAAGAAGAAGAACAAAGTGGGACGCCTCACACTACCTGATTTTAGAACGTATTATTCCGCCACAGCCTGATACTGGTACAACAACAGATACATAGACCAACGGAGCAGAATTGAGAATCCAGATTGAAATTCATCCACCTGATAATTGACAAAGGCCCAAACTCCATTAATTGGGGAAAAGACAGTCTCTTTAACGAATGGTGCTGGCATAACTGGATATCCATCTGCAAAAAAATGAAACAAACAATACCTCACACCATGCACAAAAACTAACTCAAAATGAATCAAAGACCTAAATACAAAATCTAAAACAATAAAGATAATGGAAGAAAAAATAGGGACAACGTTAGGAGCCCTAATACATGGCATAAACAATATACAAAACATTATTAACAATGCGCAAACACCAGAAGAGAAACTGGATACCTGGGAGCTCCTAAAAATCAAATACCTGTGCTCATCCAAAGACTTTACCAAAAGAGTAAAAAGACAACTTACAGACTGGGAAAAAAATTTTTGGCTACAACAAATCTGATCAGCGTCTGATCTCTAATATCCACCAAAAAAAAAAAACCCAGTGCCATCGAAGATACTGCAAAACCTCAACAATAAAAAGGCAAATAACCCAATTAAAAAATGGGCAAAGGATATGAACAGGCATTTCACAAAAGAAGACATTCGGGTAGTTAACAGACACATGAGGAAATGCTCACGATCATTAGCCATTAGAGAAATGCAAATCAAAACTGCAGTGAGACACCATCTCACCCCAACAGGGCTAGCATTAATCCAAAAAGCACAAAATAATAAATGTTGGAGAGGTCGTGGAGAGTGGAACACTTATGCACTGCTGGTGGGAAAGTAAAATGGTACAACCACTTTGGAAATCAATTTGGCGGTTCCTTAAAAAGCTAGAAATTGAAGTATCATATGATCCAGCAATTCCATTCCTAGAAATATATCCTAGAGAAATAAGAGCCGTCACAGCACAAATATATCACACCAATGTTCATTGCAACACTGTTCACAATAGCAAAAAAATGGAAACAACCTAGGTGCCCATCAATGGATGAGTGGATAAACAAATTGTGGTATTATTCACACAATGGAATATTACACAATGATAAAGAACAATGATGAATCTGTGAAACATCTCATAACATGGATGAGTCTGGAAGGTATTATGTTGAGTAAAATTAAAAAACCCCAAAGCCAAACCTGCTGCTGTTGAGTCAATTCCAACTCATAGTGACCCTATAGGACAGAGTAGAACTGTCCCATAGAATTTCCAAGGAGCACCTGGTGAATTCCAACTGCTGACCTTTTGGTTAGCAGCTGTAGCTCTTAACCACTATACCACCAGGGTTTCCCTGAGTGAAATTACTCAGTCACAAAAGGACAAATATTGTGTGAGACCGCTATTATAAGAACTCAAGAGAAGGTTTAAACACAGAGGAAAACATTCTTTGATAGTTACGAGAGTTGGGAGGGAGGGAGAGCGGTATTCACTAACTAGGTAAAAAAAAAAAAAGGTAGTCGGTAAGAAATATCTTAGGTGAAGGGAAGGACAACACACAATACAGGGAAAGTTAGCACAACTGGACCAAACCAAAAGCTAAGAAGTTCCCTGAATACAACCAAACACTTAAAGGGACAGAGTAACAGGGCTGGGGGTCTGGGGACCATGGTTTCAGGGAACATCTAGGTCAATTGTCATAACAAAGTTTATTAAGAAAATGTTTTGCATTCCATTTTGGTGAGTGGCATCTGGGGTCTTAAAAGCTAGTGAGCAGCCATCTAAGATGCATCAATTGGTTGCAACCCACCTGGAGCAAAGGAGAATGAAAAACACCAAAGACACAAGGAAAATATGAGCCCAAGAGACAGAAAGGGCTACATAAACTGGAGTCTTGATCAGCCTGAGACCAAAAGAACTAGATGGTGCCCGGCTATCACCAATGACAGCCCTGACAGGGAACAGAACAGAGAGTCCCTGACAGCAAGAGAAAGGTGGGGTGCAGACCTCAAATTCTGGTAAAAAGACCAGACTTAATGGTCTGACTGAGACTGGAGAGACCTCAGGCGACATGGCCCCTAGACTTTCTGTTAGCCCAGAACTGAAGCCATTCCTGAAGCCAACTCTTCAGACAAAGATTAGACGGAATCGACTCAACGGCAGTAGGTATAAGACATAAAATGATACTTGTGAAGAGAGTGCTTCCTAGCTGAAGTAGGTATATGAGATTAAATGGGTAGCTCCTGTCCGGAGGTGAGATGAGAAGGCAAAAAGGGACAGGAGCTGTATGAACGGACACAGGAAATCTGAGGTGGAAGGGAGGAGTGTGCTGTTGTGACAGGGAGAGCAGCTAGGGCCACATAACAATGTGTGTATAAATTTTTGTATGAGAGACTGACTTGAATTGTGAACTTTCATTGAAAGCACAATAAAAAAAAAAAAAAGGTAAAATTTCAGATTTAAAAGGCAATCCTGAGAGGTTCCGGTTGCTACAAAGGCAGACTCTTATATGATCAGTTAATCTGGCCTTAAGTGATTACCTTGGAGATATCACAGAGAGAGAGCTTTAGAAGGAATGAAAGTCAAGCCAGTTGCTGTTGACTTGATTCTGACTCATGGCGACCCTATGTTTTTCAGAGTAGAACTGTTCCATAGGGTTTTCAATGGCTGTGAGCTTGCGAAAGTAGATGGACAAGGCTTCCTTTTGAGGTGTCTCTGGGTGGGTTCAAACTGCCAACCTTTTTGTTAGTAGATGGGCACCTAATCCCTTGTACCACCCAGGGAGGAATCTAGAAGGGATAAAGGCTACCAAATGATTTAATTAGAGTTTTAAAATACTTAAGCATATACTTATGTTGGAGACTTAGTGGTGTAGCGGTTAAGAGCTATGGGTACTAACCAAAAGGTAGGCAATTTGAATCCACCAGCTGCTCCTTGGAAACCCTCTGGGGCAGTTCTTCTCTGTCCCGTAGGGTCGCTATGAGTTGGAATTGACTTGACAGCAATGGGTATAATAACGTCATCTTTTAGAAATGTTTACGATATACATTTGATGTGTCAGGCCAACTGTAAAAGAAGGCTCTTTGCTCTTAGAGAAATTTTATGTGGATCATAAAGTAACATACTTAAAGGACCTAGCACTGTGTCTACTGATTTTAATGATGCAATTCATAAATAATTCGCATTACCACCTGATTTTTTTCTTATTACTTTTATTTTCTGTCAGGTTTCTCCTATTAATTAACTTTTAATTGAAGGAGTCTTATATTTTTATGTATACTTCACACCAGTCAGAGTACTTGTATTTATCCATGCTCCAGGTTAATAACATAATGGTCATATGTGCTCTTTGGATTCTCAAAGCTGTGTTGTCATGACTATCTCTTTGCCATCAAAGACAATTTGGGCTGGACAATTTTCACAACTGGAACCCCTTGAAAAGTCAGCATGACCTGAAGAATGATTTTTAGATATTTGAGTTTTTATAACAAATTATTCTAATGTTCAAAGTCCCTGGGTGAAACAAACAGTTAAGCCATTCTGCTGCTAACTGCAAAGTTGAAGGCTCAGGTTCACCCAGAGGCACCTGCGAGGAAAGTCCTGGCCATCTACTTTCAAAAAAGCCTACGTTGAAAACGCTTACGGAGCACACACAGTTCGACTCTGATTTATGTGAAATCTCCGTGTAGTAGAATCTACAGCACCGGAACTATAAATACGATTATGTGGACTGTCTCTGAAATGCGCATGTACATGTTTCCTCTGCTTACATCATTGGCTTTTTTTTGGTCTTCTTACTCTTAAAATCATGGAACCTGATTCAAAAAAACTAATTCATAAGAGCATTTGGAATTTTCAAATCCAAAGTCAGAAAAATGCAAATGTTATTTCTCATGATATTACTTTTCCAAAATTACACATCTGCGTAATCAACAGTTCATTTAGCAGTCTACCTAATAATTTGTGATAATAGCTGTGTGCTGTGTTTGAATAAATTTATTACATTGGTACTCCCATATTTCTACAGGTTCCAATTTTAAACCATCTAACTTGCTTTATCATTAGTTTTCCCCTTTTATTCAATAATACAGCTGTATTTTATTCACAGTGAAAGTGAAGAAAATGGAAATAGATTACTTCTGTATTTTATGTTGCTAATCCTTTAAAAAAAAAAATTCACCCAGGGAAGGTTTTGCTGTTTAGGAATTTTAAGGGCTGACTCACATCCACCTCCCTCTTTTTGTTGCTTGAAGTTCCCATTCCAAACTCCATTCACAAACTGCCCAAAAACCTGTAAAATGTGTCTCTAGTGACTACAGGTTTCTCTCCTATTTTCTATCTATGGCCGAAGTATTTGTGTGTGGATGGAATTTAGCGTTAGCCCCAACTGACTACAGTAAGTCCCTATGCAGTGTCATTACTTGATGCACGGGGACAGTCAACACAATGGACTATGGAAGGCTCAGAATATAATTTGTTCTTTATTGTTATATGTGTGGCAAAGCAATATGTCAGCCTGGATTGTAAGTACTGTATTATTAGTCATTCCTTTAAAATAGAGTAGAACTAAATTTTGTCTCGTGAAATAATTCCTCCAACACATCTACTCCGATTAGAGGCTCTTTCTAGGCACAACATTAAAGTGGAAATTTATCATGAAGAGCCTACTGTGTTTTTGACTGTTGATTTTCTAAAACACTGTAAGGTCTCATAAGCAAATACAGCCTTAGTATAAACTCGAGCTCAACTTCGTCTGTGGTATCCGCTTTAAAGTATTTGCTCAGGCTCACATTGTCCTCACCCTACTCTGAATTCCTAATTCACTCGGAAGAGGAGAGATATTTTCTGCATTTTCCTGGATTACCACCACATCTCATAAAATAGGGACTAATACCACACCCCATCCCTGTCCTAGGAGTAGGAATAATGATAATTGCAATGATACCTACAGCTGTTTAATATGAATGATATATATCCATATATTTGTATATTAACTAAATGTCCTCAAAATAACCCTAGGGGATATGTACCTTATTACCAATGGCACACAGCAAGAACAACAACATAGATAAGGAATCTGGGACAAAAATAGTTTGCCCAAGGTTGTGGGGTAAATAAACTTCAGAGCTGAGATCCAAGCTAAGACATTATGGGTCCAGAGTCCATTTCATAGCCACTTTTTTTTTTTTTTTTTTATGCCATAGAGTCACTATGAGTAGGAACCCACTCAACCACACATGACAACAACAACATGCTATACGGGGAGCCCTGGTGGCACAGTGTTTTAAGAGCTTGGCTCCTAATGTATGATTGGCAGTTTGAATCTACCAGCCACTCCTTGGAAACCCTATGGGGCAGTTCTACTTGATCCTATAGGATCACTATGAGCCGGAACTGACTCGACAGCAGCAGGTTTTTTTTTTTTTTTTTTGATGCTATACTGAGGAACTGGAGAAAATTTTTCTGCCAGCGACTTCATCAACTTATTCTCTCCTCCCCATAAGAGATTCTTTCTCTGACACTATTTGCATGTGGTCAGAGCACTTGAGTAAGGCCTTAGTTCCTTTCTACTAGTATTCTTCAGTTAAAGTGCAAGCAATGGAAATTCACCCTGGCTAATATAAGCAACCACCAACTGTATTATAGTTTGTTGTGCTAAGGTGGCTTGCATGTTGCTATGATTCTGGAGGCTATGCCTCTGGTATTTCAAATACCAGCAAGGTCACCCGTAATGGACACGTTTCAGTGGAGATTCACAGACTAAGACGAGGAAGAAAGGCCTGGCAGCCTACTTCAAAAAATTAGACAATGGAAGCCTTGTGGATCACAACAAAATACTGTATAATGTAGTGCTGGAAGATGAGCCTCATTGGTTGGAAGGCATTACACAATAGTCACAAAGATAGACTAAAACATACCAATTATCATGAAGATGGCACCTGACTGGGCAATGTTTCATTCACATTTTGTATTTTATACATAAGGGTGCAGTATCAGAGCTGACTTGATGGCAACTAACAACATAAGCAAAATAGCAGTGTAAGCAAAATAGTGTTTCACTGGAAAAATATTGTGTACTTCATAGTGTCACCAACAATGCTTGAGAAGCAAGTCAAAGCAAACAAACAGTTATGAACAAACTCACCTCCCTGGCATCACACTTTACCAAGTGACTTGCTAAGGGGCATTAGGTAGCAAACAAGACCATATCCAAAATGATGTGACAGTGTCAGTTCAACAAGGATATTGTTCCTATCTCTGATGAAAAATTAATTTGATAGCCGGCACTGCTGCCACCATTGCTACTCAATTCTGAACCCTAATCCTGGCACCACTGCCGTCATTGCCCCCAAGGAGGGTTTACTAATTCCACAGACACTGCTCTCATGGATTTCCCACTGCTTATGCTTCTTTAGTTCTTGATTCAATGTTTGGGAGTGAGGTATCCGATTATTGGAGACCAGAACTAGTACTTGTGCCTCAGGTTCAAAGGTACCTAGAAAAGCAAATATTTGGGTTTTTTAGGCTTTGTGGTAGGAGGAATTTTCTTCTTCTCATTGAAACTCATATAAGTTATTTCTCAATTACCAAAGGTGGACCTCATCAGATGCGGTGGAACCCCCAAGACATCAAATGTCTCCATGAAGGCAGGCTGGGTTCTATCTCTCTCTCTGCCGTCTTCTCTCTCTCTAACCCTTTGTTCAGCTGAATCTTAAAAAGGCTATAATCTTCCATAAAAAATGTGTGAATTAGAGCTGGAGAAAAAAAATAGGAAGACCAAAATTCATCCTCAGATGAAAGCTAAATTATTCAACCTTGATCTACCGTTAACAAAGCTGATACAAATATACTCATTTAAAGCATGTGCCTATTTCTCAATTTATTCAGAACCTACACAAGATGGAGAAGGAATGATAAGGAGCACACTTCAACATCCAATAGGTTTATTGTCTGCACGATGCAGACTATGGGTGCTGGCATTTAGTTCAGGAATGGAAACACAGAGACTCTGTCTCATTAGAGTCACTATTCCATACTTTAGTGCTTCACCAGGCAGTGCAGAAACAGGATTTCCTTTCTTTTCCCAAATATGGTCAATTTTATCAGGAAAAGATTCACATAAATAAAATTTACAAAGGACAGAAATATGTAAAATATAATGCCAGTGATTTGTTAAACTATATTCCTTTCTAGAAATTGATGTGCTCACTTCTTTCTCACAGTTCCTTAAGGAACAATTAATGATCAAAGATTGCTGGATGTGACCGACACCATTTGCTGGATAACACAACTTCCATTTGCAACCCAGTTCTCTCTTCATAATTGCAACTATTAGTGATGTTCCTACCAGGGTTGGATTATCCAATAGACAAGGTAAGCACAATGCTTACCTTGCTTACCAGATCATCTCTGGTGAAAAATTTCACATTTTTTTTTTTCCACCACATTGAAGATTTTGCTTCTAGGTATGCCTGGCATTTATCTCTCAACTCCACAGCACCTTCCTATAGAATCGAAGCCTGTTTTTGAATTTACAATCCTTGACAGGGATGGATTACCCAGTAAGCAGGGAGAGCACAGACTGATGTGGTAAAATCCATGTGAAATTGTTCACTACAGGTTGGTTAGTAAGTACGTGCAAGTAAACTCATGCTTAAATTGCCTGTTGACATAATCTGCCCCCGATTCCTACCTGTTCTTGAGTTAGAGATGACCATGTGTCCCAGAACTAAGAAATAAATGGTGACTGAAAGTGTGGGTGCCAGGGACTTCTGAGAAAGCTTTGGCTTTGCTGATAAATGAGACAGTCTAACTGGCGTTGATCCCTCTTTTTTGTTACTGCCTCAAATGCATATGTGTAGCTGAATTCTCACCATTCATTTTAAGTTTGTCCTACAGTGGTGGCTTGCATGTTTCTGTGGTGCTGGAAGCTATGCCACTGGTCTTTCAAATATCAGCAGTGTTACCCATGATGGACAGGTTTCTGTGAAGCTTCTAGACTAAGACAGACTGGGAAGAAGGACCTAGTGATCTACTTCTGAAAAAACTGGCCATTGAAAACCTTATGGATAGCAGTGGAACATTGTCTGATATAGTGCTGGAGATGAGCCTTTCAGTTGGAAGCCACTTAAAATATGAGCTACTTTCTCAAAAAAATTTTTTTTTTTTTTTCCTCAAAGTAGAGTCAACTCTAATGATGTGGATAGTAAAGCTTTCAGTACCTTCATTTGCTGATGTGGCACTACACAAAATGAGAAGTACAGCTTCAAACATCCATTAATAAGTTGTCAAAAATGAAATGCTTGAAATGAACTGGTATTGGCCATTTTGAATTGGACTGTCATATGGTCTACCATGCCAGGAATGACAAATTAAAGAGGAACAGAGTCCCACTCATTGTCAAAAAAAAAAAAAAAAATTTCAAGACCTATCCTGAAATACAACACTGTTGGTGATAGAATAACATCCATACACCTACAAGGAAGACCAGTTAATATGACTATTATTCAAATTTACCCACCAGGCACTAATACCAACATTGAAGAAATTGAAGATTTTTACCAACTTTGACAGTCTGAAATTGACTGAACATGCAAACAGGATGCATTGATAATTACTGGTGATTGAAATGTGAAAGTTGGAAACAAGAAAGATCACTAGTTGGAAAATATGGCTTTCGTGATAGAAACCACGCAGGAGATTGCATGATAGATTTTTGCAAGATCATTGACTTATTCATTGCAAGTACCTTTTTTCATCAACATAAATGGTGACTATACATGGAGATGGTGCCAGATGGAATACACAGGAATCAAATCAACTACATCTGTCAAAAGACAAGATGGAGAAGCTCAATATCATCAGTCAGAACAAGGGTGGGGACCAAATGTGGAAGACGCCATCCAGTGCTCATATGCAAGTTCAATTCGAAGCTGAAGAAAATTAAAACAAGTCCACAAAAGCCAAAGTAAGACCTTAGAGACAATTTTAAGAATAGATTTGACACATTGAATACTAATGACCGAAGACCAGATGACATACATCAAGGACATCATACATGAAGCAAGCAAAAGGTAACAAACAAGACAAAAAAAAAAGACCAAACAGATGTCAGAAAAGACTCTGAAACCTGCTCTTGAATGGAGAGTAGCTAAAGTGAATGGAGGAAATGATGAAGTAAAAGAGCTGAAAGGAAGATTTCAAAGGGTGGCTCAAGAAGACAATGCGAAGTATTGTAATTAAGTTTTCATAGACCTGGAGTCCCCCACATATCTGTCAGTTTGTCGTACTGTGGGGGCTTGCGTGTTGCTGTGATGCTGGAAGCTGTAACACCAGTATTCAGATACCAGCAGGGTCACCCATGAAGGAACGGTTTCAGCTAAGCTTCCAGACTAAGACAGACTAGGAAGAAGGACCCGGCAGCCTAATTCTGAAAAGCATTAGCCAGTGAAAACCTTATGAATAGCATCGGGATATTGTCCGATATAGTGCTGGAAGATGCGTCCCCCAAGTTGGAAGGCACTCAAAAGATGACTGGGAAAGAGCTACCTCCTCAAATTAGAGTCAACCTTTATGACGTGGATGGAGTAAAGCTTTCAGGACCTTCATTTGCTGATGTGGCATGACTCAAAATGAGAAGAAACAGTTGCAAACATCCATTAATAATTGGAACCTGAGATCTATGAAGTATGAATCTAGGAAATTTGGAAATTGTCAAAAATGAAATGGAACCCATAAACATCGATATCCTAGGCATTAGTGAGCTGAAATGGACTGGTATTGGCCATTTTGAATTGGACAATCATACAGTCTACTATGCTGGGAATGACAACTTGAAGAGGAATGACATTGCATTTATCATCAAAAAGAATATTTCAAGATGTATCCTGAGGTACAACACTGTCAGTGATAGAATAATATCCATATGCCTACAAGGAAGACTAGTTAATACGACTATTATTCAAATTTACGCACCAACCACGAGGGCCAAAGATGAAGATATAGAAGATTTTTATCAGCTGCTGCAGTCTGAAATTGATCGAACATGCAATCGAGATACATTGATAATTCCTGGTGATTGGAATGCAAAAGTTGGAAAAAAAGAAGGATCAGTATTTAGAAGATATGGCCTTGATGATAGAAACAATGCCGGAGATCAAATGATAGAATTTTGCAAGACCAATGACTTCTTCATTGCAAATACATTCTTTCATCAACATAAGCAGAGACTATACACATGGACCTCACCAGATGGAACACACAGGAGTCAAACTGACTACATCTGTGGAAAGAGACAATGGAAAAGCTCAATATCATCAGTCAGAACAAGGCCAGGGGCCGACTGTAGAACAGACCATCAATTGCTCATATGCAAGTGCAAGCTGAAACTGAAGAAAATCAGAGCAAGTCCACGAGAGCCAAAATATGACCTTGAGTATATCCCACCTGAATTTAGAGACCATCTCAAGAATAGATTTGACACATTGAACACTAGTGTCCGCAGACCAGATGAGTTGTGAAATGACATCAAGGACATCATCCATGAAGAAAGCAAGAGGTCACTGAAAAGACAGGAAAGAAAGAAAAGACCAAGATGGATGTTAGAGAAGACTCTGAAACTTGGCAAAGGCATTCAACTGTGTGGATCATAACAAATGATTAACAATATTGTGAAGAATGGGAATTTCAGAACACTTAAGCGTGCTCTTGAGGAACCTATACATAGATGAGGAGGCAGTCGTTCAAACAGAACAAGGGGATACAGAGTAGTTTAAGTCAGGAAGGGTGAGCATCAGGGTTTTATCTTTTCACCATATTTATTCAATCTGTATGCTTAGCAAATAATACGAGAAGCTGGGCTATATGAAGAAGAATGCAGTGCCAGGATTGGAGGAAGACTTATTAACTACTTGAGATATGCCAATGAAACAATCTTGCTTGCTGAAAGTGAAGAGGGCTTAAAGCACTTAATGGTGAAGATCAAAGATTACAGCCTTCAGCATGGATTGTACCTCAACATAGAGAAAACAAAAATCATTTCAACTGGTCTAATAAGCAACATTATGATAAATGGAGAAAATATGGAAGTGGTCAAGGATTTCTTTTACTTGAATCCACAGTGAATGCCCATGGAAGCAGCAGGCAAGAAATCAGACAAGGTACTTATATTGGGCAAATCTACTGTAAAAGAACCTCCTTAAAATGTTAAAAGAAAAGATGTCACTTTGAGGGCTAGGTGCCCCTGACTCAAGCCATGGTATTTTCAATGACTTCATATGCATGTGAAATTTGGACAATGAATAAGGAGGACTGAATAAGAATTGATACACTTGAATTATGGTGTTGGTGAAGAATATTGAATACATCATGGGTTGCCAGAAGAATGAACAAATCTGTCTTGGAGGAAGTACAGGCAGAATGCTTCTTGGAAGCAAGAATGGTGAGACTTCATCTCGTGTACTTTGGACATGTTATCAGGAGGGACCAGTCCCTGGAGAAGGACATCATGCTTGGTAAAGTAGAGGGTCAGTGAAAGAGAGGAAGACCCTCAATGAGATGGATTGATACAGTGGCTACAATGATGGGCTCAAACATAGCAATGATTGTGAGGATAGTGCAGGACTGGGCAGTGTTTTCGTTCTGTCATGCATCGGGTCACTATGAGTTAGAACTGACTTGATGGCATCTAACAACAACAGCAGCTGAAGTCACCATTTTGCAAACTTGAAATGAAAGTCTAAGAAAGTAAAACCAATATCCTAATGATGATATGCCAATAATGTAGAAACAGAAAGAGGCCAGTTTCTTGAATACATAGCTTAGCAATCAAACACATGACATATACATACATGATACTTTTTAACTTATCAACAGATATCTTTGTGTTTCAAGTCACTGTGGATCAGATTTTTGTTCACTGTAGCCAAAAGCACTTCCTGATATATTTCTTGAGCATAAAACAGTAAGAAGTATATTAAAATGTTTTATGAGGAGAAGAGATGTTTAAAACAAGCTTTGGGAAACCCAGTGAAATATTCATACCCAGCAAGACAGGATGCTTCTTTAGAGACAAAATTATTCCTCTAGCTTTATTTCCAGTGTATTTCTTCAGTAGCCAGTAACTGAATGAACAATGGCTTTTGTCTGTGTAAGCTTATTTACCATGATTTTATGCTGGTCTCCAGTTACATGGACACACTCACATTTCTAATTAGATTGTTAATTTTTTTCTGGCAGACATTGTGTCTTTTTCTTCAGAGGTTGACATTATTAGTATCTTGATTCTAATTTCATCTTACTGTTATTGCTTTCAAGGATTGATGTTTGCGACTCATTAGCTGTTGACCTTAGATAAGTTATTCAACTAGTATAATTATATTTATAACTATATGTAAATATAGTTATAATTAGTAAAACTCTTAAGTTCTATTTTGGATATTTGATCTCTGTTGCATATGGTGCAGCTTCTACTGTCGTAGTTTCTCATAGATTTGTTAATTGCCTATGTTATCTTCTCTCCAGTAAGAAGCAATTTAAAGGAGTCTCTATTACAGGAAAAAATAATAATAATTGTAATGAATATTATGGAAATTCATTTATCTAAAAATTTATTTGGAAGCCAGTGTGAGTGAAAAGACACATCACAGAATTTTAGTTCTTCCTTCCACTGCCCTGAATTTATCCCAGACTTATGCATACAGACATGCAGCTAACTTTAATACTTTTTTCTTTTTCAAAGAGAGAGAAATTTGTAATGCATTTTTGTAGAATATTATCTGCAATAAATGGCACTTAAAACATAAGGTTACTGGTAATTGGATTGTGAATGATCACATTATTTAGGGTATTCAGTGCAAAGCATGACTCCTACATCTTAGATGTTTAGAAGGAACTAACATGCTGCTTAAGAAATTGATATCTAAATCTAGGATGAAAAATACCTTTCGATTTCTATCTCTAATATTGTTCTTTTGGTCAGTGTAGAATTTGCAGAGTATTTATTTAGACTTTCAGCCTGCTTTCCTTTCTTGGTGGTGAAATAAATAGCTAGGTTTTCCTCTCTTTAACATTTTACATATTCAGTACTAAATTATTTAAATTCAGTTTTAATGCTTGATAATTTAAGCAGACAAATTAGGCTATTCAGAATTAAATCTGATTACATGATCATTGAAAGGTATTATCATATGCAGCTTGGCACAACCCATAAAATAATTCTTCATAAAGGAACTGAAACTTTAATTACATGTATGTATCATTTCACATTATGATCTAAATTATTATGCTTTCCTTCACATACAATTCTAATTTTGTTTCAGTCTCATTTAATGGTCTCCACATTCATTTTTTAATGGTCCCCAATTTTAAATTTGACCCTTTGTAATATTTGAATATTAATGTGTTATATAAGGCATGTGTTTATTTTTACCCACCTTATTTTTTTTTTTATTCTCAAAAGATATTTAGTATTACCATAATCTTCTTTCACATTGAAATTGAATAATAATCAGATACCAGATGTCGTGTTTGGAGACTCTAATGAAGATGGACTCCATTTTTGATATTTGATTCCTGATAGCTTTCAGGTACCACCATTCCCCTTCACACTCATCTTGGCAAGTTGAAAAGAAAGAGAAGTTCAACCACAAAAGCCCCGGTCCATGTGTGGGGAACTCTTACCCCAATCTCATCCCCTAATCATCATAAGGAAACCCTGGTGGTGTAGTGGTTAGGTGCTGTGACTGCTAACCAAAGGATCTGCAGTTTGAATCCACCAGGTGCTCCTTGGAAACTCTATGGAGCAGTTCTACTCTGTCCTGTAGGGTCGCTATGAGTCAGAATCGACTCGATGGCACTGGATTTGTTTTTAATCATCATAAAAAAGAAACCAGTCTCTTTCCAGATCATCACGGAAGCCACCCTGCTCTGTCCCAAAAGACTCATTATGTGACTAATAAAACTTTTCACACCCTTCTGGGTTGTGTGTGGTGTCATTAGGCTCAACATTCCAACCAAATGCTGGGTGGGGTGTTCCACCTCTGTGAATTGGTCACAATAATTGGTGCTGTGAGCAGGATGTATAGGCACCACCACGGTGGTCTTTGTTTTCTTACTTTGGTTTGCTAACTGGCTCTGCTGCCTGCTGGTGAACTGTCTTTGCTGAGTCCTACCGAGCCTCTGTTACCGACTTCACCAGCCAAATCTAGAAATTTAAATAACTGGCGCTTAAAGGCAGGAATAGAGGTTTGATGCCCTTCTTAAAATGGCCTTCAGTCTGTTTCTGCTCAGGTGCTTGTGTGTCTCAGGTTGAATCCTGTGTCTTGATTCCAATATAACCTGTGGCTGACACTAGGCTCAGGGTTAAGTCTTACCCTGTGACTGTTAGTTATGTGCCTTAAATAGTAATTGACTCCCATCCTATACAAAACTCAGAGGAAAAACTGAGACTTTTAGCAGTATTTGGGTCTTTTGGGTGTTGCATGTGTAAAGGAAGAACAGTTACCACGTGGCATGCTGAGGCCACACCTGAAAGTAAGTGGCTTATTGGACCCTACAAAATGCTTCTGATGTTGCTGCTGCCTGTTTCTGTCACCAAAAAAGATCATGACCCTCAGAGCTAAAGGGAAAGTTACCCATGGCACCTCCCTGTGACAATAGTTTAAGCTCTGGGTCCTTAAACCCTATAAAGCAACCATTGCCATGGCGGAGGCCCCGAACTCTGATGATAGCCTCATTTGTGCTCCTCATTCCTGAGACTCCTTTACTACATAGCTTTATCAACTTCCTTCTTATATCTCCTGAAGTCTCTGCCTCAACTGTGATGGCCATAAGCTGCCCATGGACTTCTGATGCGAGGAACTCTCCCCCTTGGACCTCATTACACACCTGATCATGATGCCTTGGGTCATGAAAGTAGCACATGCTAGTTTGGCAAATCCATTGAGGCCTCTCTGGTAAATTGAAAAAGATACCTACAGGATAGACCCAAACCTGAGTCCCTGCCGTACTCACCTATATGGGAGTGACCTCCACAGTCCTCAGTCTGTTGTCAAACACCATGGTGCTATTAGGGTTCACTCCTCTCCTAGACCCATTGGATAAGTAGGGAACATCTTGAGATCAACTAAGTGAATAGGAAACGGGTTTTGTATACTTTATGGATGGCAGCATCACCATCATGTGAGATGGGGCGTGATGTAGAGCTATTGTTTTTCATCTCCTAACCTGGATGTCCCTGATCAATGATGGAATCCATGGTCTAGCAAATTAACCAAACTTTGGGCATCACCTTAGCACTGTATGCTCTGGCCAACAGTCAGCCTCATCTGTACATTTTCACAGTCTCACGTGGGCCATTGCCTGTGTTCTGGCTCTTGTCTAGCCAATGGCAGTAACAACAATTCCTTATCCAAGGTTCCCCCCATTGAGATAAAGAACCCTAGGAAGCTCTTTTTTCACATACTCGAAATATGACTCAAGATCATACATGGCTCTACACATACTAAAGACACTATACAAAGCCTCATCCAGACACTCCTCATTTCCTCCAAACTTCAGACATTATTGATAGTATTCAAGGCATTCATTAACTTCTCAAAATACACAATATTGTGCTCTTGAACAAGGCATTCTTGGACAGTATCCTTTACCATCTTTATCAGCATCAGGCTATGGGCCTCATAGAGTGCCATAATGGTTTATATAAAAAAGTTCAAATTCAAATAAAGGAAACATACTGCACTGAGTAGATTTTGGTCATTGAAAAACAAGGGTGAATTGTAATAAAGAACTTGACTCTGTTTTTGATATTTGACAGCTGACAGCTTTTAAGCCCCACCACTCTTACTTCACCTTTTGCCCAATATCTGGGCAATCTGATAAGTAACCCTGAGTGCTCTATCCTTTGGCAGCAGTGAGAAGTTGAAAACATGCAAGGCCCAGCCAGCACATGGGAACACTTGTTCCAGCCCTATCACCTGCTGTTGTTAGGTGCTGTTGAGTCAGCTCTGACACATAGCAATCCCATGTATAGCAAAACGAAACGTTGCCAGGTCCTGCCCCATCCTCACAATAGTAGACATGTTTGAGTCCATTATTGCAGCCACTGGGTCAATCCATCTTATTGAGAGTTTTCTTCTTTTTGTCTGACTCTACCCTGCTTGATGTCCCCCTCCAGGGATTGGTCCTTCCTGATAACAACTCCAAAGTAGACAAGATGAAGTCTTGCCATCCTCCTGTGCAAGGAGCATTCTGGCTATGCTTCCTCCAGGACAGATTTGTTTGTTCTTCTGGCAGTCCATAGTATATTCACTATTCTTTGCCAACACCACCATTTAAATGTGTCAGTTATTCCTTGGTGTTCCTTTTTCATTGTCCAGCTCTCGCATGCATTCAGGGCAATTGAAAATACTATGGCTTGGGTCAGATGTGCCTTAGTCATCAAAGTGTTATTGTTGCTTTTTAAGATTTTAAAGAGATCTTTTTCAGCACATTTGCCCAATGCAATATATTGTTTGATTTATTAACTGCTGCTTCCATGGGCACTGATTGTTGAACCAAGAAGAATGAAATCATTGGCAACATTAATATTTTCTCAGTTTATCATAATGCTACCAATTAGTGCAGTTCTGAGGATTTTTGGTTTCTTTATATCGAGGTGTAACCCACACTGAAGGCTGTAGTCTTTGATCTTCATCAGTAAGTGCTTCAATTTATCTATACTTTAGACAAGCAAAGTTGTGTTATCTGGATATCACAGGTTGTTAATGAGCCTTCCTCCAATACTGATGCCACAATCTTCTTCATATAAAAAAAAAATAGTCAAGCTTCTTTTATTATTTGCTCAGCATGTATGTTGAAAAAGTATAGTGAAGGGATACAGCCCTGCGTCATAGCTTTTCTGAGTTTAAACCATGCAGTATCCCCTTTTTCTGTCCAGACAACTGCCTCCTGATCTATTTATAGGTTCTGCATGAGCACAATTTACTATTCTGCAATTCCTGTTTTTTTTGCAATGTAATCCATAATTTGCTATAATCCACACAATCGAATGCCTTTGTGTAGACAATAAAACACACATAAACATCTTTCTGGCATTCTCTTCTTTCAGCCAAGACCCATCTGACACTGGCAGTGATATCCCTCATTTCATGTCCTCTTTAGAATTGGCTTGAATTTCTCAAAGGTCCCTGGCAATATATGGGACAGTCACTTTTTAATTATCTTCAGCAAAATTTCACTTGCATGTGATATTGCTCAATAATTTCCATGTTCTATTTGATCACTTTTCTTTGGAATGGGCACTGTAAAAAATAGTGTGGTAAAGGCATCTGACATCCTCTAACTTTGCGAGGAGGAGACAGATTTATCATCAGCATCAGCTCAAAGCTGTTTCATATGAGTTGGAGGTCAGACATACCTTCTCTCTCCAATCTTTTTACCAATTCTGGCACAGCACTCTCTAGTCCTCTGCTCAGTTTGATAATTCATTGCATTGTCCACACAGAACTCACAGACCATACTCACAGTTATGGGGTTTATTAGGGAAGCAACAGGTTGTATTCAGGATCAGGAACAACTCAGGATACAGTTCTTTGATCAGGAAAGCCTCTTCTCAGCCTTGCCTTCAGGCAGGCTTCTCCCTGGCCCTCGGCCCAACCTCTGCCCTGCTCAGAGAAGGGTTACAAAGCTCTTTAGCTCAACCAATAAGCACCCCACTCTGCCAAGAAGCCTTGTGCCCGATGGCACTCAGTTCTCTCACTCCATGGGCCGGGAAGCCCACTGTGCCATCTTGTGCTAATCTCTTGGTTCTGTTGCCACCATTTGTCTTTGCCACTTCTCAACATCTTGTGCTGTCTCTGGCATTACAGCTCTATCTCTTATGTCTAGGAAGTTCTCAGTGCATGGACCCTGGGTCCAAAGGATGCACTCTGCTCCAGTCTCTTCCTCTTGGTAGCAGCGAGACCCGCCCCCCCATCTGCCTCTGGGATGGCTCATTTTAAACCTACTGCGATGATAAAACTGACCAATCTCCTCGTTAGGGTTCCGTATAACTTATTTGCAGGCCCCACCCTCATAGAGTGCTATGTACCTTATTTGCATTATTAGCAAGCTGTCCAATCCGCTTGGTGGGCCACAAGCACTCATTTGCATGGACCCACCCAATCATTTGGTGGGAGTTACAAGCCATGGTGAGAAAGGCCATATAACGCTAATCCATTACACCACAGGGCAAATATGGAGCTCTTCCAGTCAGTTGACCAGATAGTTGTCATCCAAATTTCTTGTCATATATGAGAGAATGCTGTTAGCATTGCATTCAATTGTTGAAATATCTCAACTGATATTCCATCAATTCCTAGAACCTTGTTTTTCCCCAATGCTTTAAGTGCAGCTTGGACATCTTCCTTTAGTACTATTGATTCTTAATCGTATGCTATCTCCTGAAATGGTTGAACGTCGACCAGTTCTTTTTAGCACAATGACTTTGTATTCTTTCCAGCTTCTTTTTTATACTTCTTGCATCGTTTTTTTTTAATCCATACAATCCCTCAATACTGAAACTCACTTAAATTTTCCTCCAATTTTTTCAGCTTGAGAAATGTTGAACTTGTTCTTCTCTTTTAGCTTTCTATCTCCAGGTCTTTCCACATTTTATTATAATACTTTCCTGTCTTTTTAATGCCTTTTGCTTTCTTCATGTACGATGCCCTTGACGTAATCCCACAACTCTTCTCATCTTCAGTCATTAGTGTTCAGAGTGTCAAATCTATACTTGAGATGATCCCTAAATTCAGGTGGGATATATTTAAGGCTATACTTTGGCTCTTATGGACTTGTTTTAATTTTCTTCAATTTCGACTTGAACTTGGATGAGCAATTGTTGGTCTGTTCCACAGTTGGCCCCTGGCCTTGTCCTGAGTGATGATATTGAGCTTCTTCATTGTCTCTTTTCACAGATGTAATTGATTTGATTCTTGCATATTCCAATGGCGAGGTCCACCACTAACCACCATAAAAGCCAAGCACATCTCATTTCCTGCTCCCTCAAGCCATTTTTGAAGTAGTTTTGGGGGTCCTCCATCTCTCCCAGAAAAGCCTTATTATATGAATATCAACACTTTTTATACTCTCTTGGTGCATGTGTAGCATTATCAGTCTTTAAGTGCTCAGCTGTTAACCAAAGGTCAACGGTTCCAACCCACACAGTGGCTCAAAGGAAGAAAAGACTTGGCAGTCTGCTCCCATAAAGATTACAGACTAGGAAACCCTGTGGGGCAGTTGTACGTACAGAGTAGCTATGAGTTGGAATTGATTCAGTGGCCTGTAACAGCATGTGTCCATGGAAACACTGCCCCATCTAATTTTTTTTTCTTTCTATTAGAGAGTACAGATTAAAGAGAAAAAAAAAAAAATCAGGTCCTTCAAAATATCCCATGCAAAAACCATGTCTTGAAGCATCTTAACAATTTAGGGAGATTCCCACCTTGCAGATAAGCAGTGGTTGCTGTTATAGATAAGAATGGTTTTACCCAATGTGATAGAATAAGACATTGAAAAACAACAACAAAATAGCATTGTTGGTCTTTTGTAGAATCACTATGTATATGTGTGTATATACACACACATACACATATATATACACATATATATGCTTGGAATATATATATGCTTGCAATATATAATATGTGTACACATATGTATATATACACATATACATATATGTATATATACATACATATATATATATACACATATTTGGAATAGCAGAAACAGTTTGAATGTGTCCAGTTCTACATTGTTAAAGTGGTTGATTTTTATTTTTGGCTTAGTTTCTAAGTACATTGTAAAGAAATTTGGAAGCATTGAATTTCATGTTCCCTATTTTTTTTTTATTACAGTAGTGATTACAAATATGGTGCTTACACATCAATGACTTCTATTAATAAATTTTTGACCCTTTAAAATTAGCATGTCATTTGCATGTCTATCTTCAGAATTGTTTTCATAACACCAGTTAATCACTAATCAACTAGTATCTATAAGAGCTTGACAGCTAAAAGGAACAGGAAAAAAAATAAGTAAAATTAAATTTATTTTTAACAATGGAGAAAATGCAGTGAAGCCTGTGAGGTTAAAATCATGTTTTAGCATGTTTAGGATGTGTTGATTTATGGATTAGTGTGTGAATAATGCCTCTCACACAAGGAGTCTGAAAGTACAGCAATCAAAATCATTTTCTAGTTATAAATACCTTCTCCTAAATATTTTCAGAAATATCTGGTTGATTCATTGTGTCCCAAAAGACAGTCCTGCTAGTGGCAATACTAATCTCAGATAAAGTAGACTTTAAAACAAAATCCACCATAAAAGACAAAAAGGGCACTATATCATGAATAAAGGGATGATCCATCACGAAGACACAACCATAAAAAAAAAATCTACGTACTCAATGACAGGGCTCCAAAATACATAAAAGAAACTCTTAGCAGCACTGAAAAGAGAAATTGACAGTTCCACAATAATAGTAGGAGACTTCAACACACCACTCTCAACAAAGGACAGAATATCTGGAAGGAAACTTGACGAAGATATAGAAGATGTAATGACACAATCAGATAAATTGACCTCATAGATATGCATAGAACACTCCACCCAATAGATGCAGAGTACACATTCTTTTCCGATGCACAGAATAAACCACATCTTAGGCCACAGAGCAACCCTTAATAAAATCCAAAGCAAAGTATCTTCTTTGACCATAATGCCATCAAAGTAGAAATTCACAAGAGGAAGAGAAAGGAAAAAAATCAATTACATGGAAACTGAGTAACACTCTGCTTAAAAACCACCGGGTAATAGAAGAAATCAGAGATGGAATAAAAAAATTCCTACAATCAAACAAGAATGAAAAAAAAAAAATCTACCCAAACTTTTGGAACACAGCAAAGGCACTCCTCAGGGATCAATTTATAGCAACAGATATACACATCAAAAAAGAAGAAAGGGACAAAATCAAAATATTAGCTACATAACCCAAACAAATAGAAAGAAAACAGCAAAAGAAGCCTACAGCCACCAGAAGAAAGGAAATAATAAAGATCAGAGCAGAAAAAAATGAAACAGAATAGAAAAACAATAGAATCAAAATCAAAAGTTTGTTCTTTGAAAGGATCAACAAAATTGACAAACCACTGGCCATGCTGAAAAAAGAAAAACAGAAGAGGATGCAAATAACCCAAATAAGAAATGAAATGGGGGACATTACAACAGACCCAAGTGCAATAAAAAGAATCATAACTGAGTATTATGAAAAACTATACTCCAACAAATGTGAAAATCTAGAAGAAATGGACAAATTTCTAGAAACACACTACCTGCCCAAACTAACACAAAATGATGTAGACAATCTGAACAGACCCATAACAAGAGAAGAGACTGAAAAGGTAATAAAAAAAATTCCCAACAACAACAAAAAAAGCCGTGGCCCAAATGGCTTTACTGGAGAATTCTACCAAACATTCGAAGAACTTACATCAGTACTACTCAAACTATTTCAGAACATAGAAAAGGAAGCAGTACTTCCAAATCCACTCTATGAAGCCAGCATAACCCTGATACCAAATCCAGACAAAGACACCACAAAAAAAAGAACATTACAGACCAATATCTCTCATGAATATAGATGGGAAAATTCTCAACAAAATTCTAGCAAATAGAATTCAGCATTATATCAAAAAAAAAAAAAAAAAAAAAACACCACGACGAAGTAGGATTCATACCAGGTATGCAAGGATGGTTCAACATTAGAAAATCAATCAATGTAATTCACCACATTAGTAAAATAAAAGAATCACATGGTCATCTCAATGGATGCAGAAAAGGCATTCGACAAAGTTCAACACCTCTTCCTGATAAATACTATCAGCAAAATAGGTATAGAAGGGAAATTCCTCAACATAATAAAGGGCATCTATACAAAACCAACAACCAACATCATTCTTAATGAAGAGAGGCTAAAACATTCCCCTTCAGAACAGGAACAAGACAAGGATGCCCTTTATCACCACTCCTATGTAACATTGTGCTGGAAGTCCTAGCTAGAGAAATAAGGCAAGAAAAAGAAATAAAGGGCATCCAAATGGATAATGAAGAAGTTAAGCTGTCCCTATGTGAGGATGATATGATACTATACTTAAAAAACCCAAAAGACTTCACCAGAAAAATACTAGAGCATATAGAAAGATTCAGCAGAGTAGCAGCATACATGATCAACATACAAAAATCAGTTGGATTCCTATACTGCAATAAAGAGAACGGTGAAAAGAAAATCAGGAAAACAATGCCATTTATAGTAGCCCCTAAGAAAATAAAATACTTAGGAATAAATCTAACCAGGGATATAAAAGACCTATACAAAGAAAACTACAAAACACTACTGCAAGAAACCAAAAGAGATTAACATAAATGGAAAAACATACCATAGTCATGGATAGGTAAACTCAACATTGTGAAAATGACAATTCTACCCAAGGCAATTTACAAGTACAATGCAATCTCGATCCAAATACTAATAACATTCTTTAAAGAGATGGTAAAACTAATCATTAACTTTATATGGAAAGGGAAGAAGCTCTGGATAACTAAAGCACTACTGAAGAAGTACTCACAATACCTCACCTCAGAACCTACAGTACAGCTATGGTAGTCAGAACAGCCTGGTCCTGGTACCAGGACAGAAACATTAACCAAAGGAACAGAACTGAGACCCAGATGTAAAATCCATCCACCTAAGCTCACCTGATCTTCAACAAGGGCCGAAAATTCATCAAATGGGGAAAAGACAATCTGTAACAAACTGTGCTGGCAAAACTGGATGTCCATTTACAAAAAAGTACCCATACCTCACACCATACACAAAAACTAATTCTAAATGAATCAAAGATCTAAATATAAATCCCAAAACTGTAAAGATCATAGAATAAACAATAGGATCAATGCTAGAGGCCCTAATACATAGCATTAACGGAATACAAGTCATAGCTAAAAACACACAAACTCCTGAAGATAAGCTGGATAACTGGGATCTTCTAAAATTAAACATTTATGTTTGTCAAAAGACTTCACCGAAAGAGCAAAAAGAGAATCTACAGACTGGGAAAAAAATCTTTGGCTATGACAAATCCAACAAAGGTCTAATCTCTAAAATCTGCAGGAAAATCCAACACCTCTACAACAAAAAGACAAATAATACAATTAAAAAATGGGCAAAGGAAATGAACAAACACTTCACCAAAGAAGACATTCAAGCAACTGACAGCCACATGAGGAAATGCTCTCTATCACTAGCCATTAGAGAAATGCAAATCAAAACCACAATGAGATACAATCTCACTCTAGCATTACTGGCACAAATCAAAAAAACAGAAAATAAAAATGTTGGAGAGGCTGTGGGGAGATTGGAACTCTTATGCATTGCTGGTGGGAATGTAAAATGATACAACTGTTTTGGAAAACGATATGGCACTTCCTTAGAAAGCTAGAAATAGAAATACCATATGATCCAGCAATCCCACTCCTAGGAATATATCCTAGAGAAGTAAGAGTCATCATATGAATAGACATATGCACACCCATGTTCATTGCAGCATTGTTTGCAATAGTAAAAAGATGGAAACAACCTAGATGCCCATCAACAAATGAATGGATAAGCAAACTATGATTCATACACACAATGGAGTAGTGTGCAATAAAGAACAATGATGAATCTGTGAACCATCTCACAACGTGGATGAATCTGGAGGGCATCACGTTGAGTGAAATAAGTCAATTACAAAAAGACAAAAATTGTATGGGACCACTACCACAAAAATTCATGAAAAGGCTTATAAACACAAGGAAACAGTCTTTGATGGTTACGAGGGTGGGGAGGGGTGGGGATGGAAAAACACTAATAGATAATAGATAGGTGGTAACTTTGGTGAGGGGCAAGAGAGTACACAATACTGGCGAAGCCAGAACAACTTGTACAAGACAAGGTAATGAAAGCTTCATAGACTCATCCAAACTCCCTGAGGCGCCAAGTTACTTGGCTGAGGGCTGTGGGCAACATGGTCTCAGGGAACATCTAGCTCAAATAGCATAACATAGTTTATAAAGAAAATGTTCTACATTCTACTTTGGTGAGTAGCATCTGGGGTCTTAAAAGCCTGTGAGTGGCCATCTAAGATACTCCACTTGTCTCACCCCTTCAGGATCAAGGGAGAATGAAGAAAACTAAAGATACAAGGGAAAGATTAGTCCAAATAACCAATGGACTACAACTACCACGGCCTCTACCAGACCGAGTCCAGTACAGCTAAATGGTGTCCAGCTACCACCACTGACTGCTCTCACAGGGATTACAATAAAGGGTCCTGGACAGAGTTGGAGAAAAATGTAGAATAAAAGTCTAACACACACACACACACACACACACACAAAGACCAGACTTACTGGCCTGGCAGAGACTGGAGAAACCCCGCGAGTATGGCCCCTCACACCCTTTTACCTCAGTAATGTAGTCACTCCCTTCAGTCAAAGATTAGACAAGCCCTTAAATGAAGAGAGCAAAGGGCCATACCAGCCAAGGACCAGAAGGCAGGGGTGAAAAGAAAGATGATAATAGGAACCCAGGGTCGAGAAGGGAGAGTGTTGACTTGTGTGGGGTTGTTAACCAAGGTCATAAAACAATATGTGTACTGTTTCCTTTTTTTGGTTATTTTTATTGTGCTTTAAGTGAAAGTTTACAAATCAAGTCAATCTCTCATACAAAAATTCATATATACCTTGCTATGTACTCCTAGTTGCTCTCCCCCTAATGAGAGAGCACACTCTTTCTCTCCACCCTGTATTCCCCATGTACATTCAGCCAGCTTCTGTTCCCCTCTGCCCTCTTATCTCCTCTCCAGACAGGAGCTGCCCACATAGTCTCACTCCTCACCAGTATCATTTTCTGTCTTATAGTCCAGTCCAATCTCTGTCTGAAGAGTTGGCTTTGGGAATGGTTCTAGTCTTGGGCTAACAGAAAGTTTGGGGACCCTGACCTCCGGGGTCCTTCTAATCTCAGACCATTAAGTCTGGTCTTTTTATGAGAATTTGAGGTCTGCATTGCCACTACTCTCCTGCTCCATCAGGGCTTCTCTGTTGTGTTCCTTGTCAGGACAGTCATCCGTTGTAGCCGGGCACCATCTAGTTCTTCTGGTCTCAGGCTGATGTAGTCTTTGATTTATGTGGCCCTTTCTGTCTCTCGGGCTCATATTTACTTCGTGTCTTTGGTGTTCTTCATACTCCTTTGCTCCATGTGGGCTGAGACCAATCAATGAATCTTAGATGGCCGCTTGCCAGTGTTTAAGACCCCAGATGCCACTCACCAAAGTGGGATGCAGAATGTTTTTTAAATAGATTTTATTATGCCAACTGACCCAGATGTCCCCCGAAACCATGGCCCCCAGCCCCCTGCCCCTGCTACTCTGGCCTTTGAAGCATTCAGTTTATTCAGGAAACTTCTTAGCTTTTGGTTTAGTCCAGTTGTGCTGACCTCTCCTGTATTGTGTGTTTTCTTTCCCTTCACCTAAAAAAGTTCTTATCTACTATCTAATTAGTGAATACCCCTTTCCTTCCCGGTCTCCCCACCCTCGTAACCATCAAAGAAGATTTTCTTCTGTGTTTAAACTATTTCTTGAGTTCTTATAATAGTGGTCTTATACAAGATTTGTCCTTTTGCAGCTGACTAATTTCACTCAGTGTAATGCCTTCCAGATTCTTCCATGTTACGAAATGTTTCACGGATGCATCATTGTTCTTTATCAACGTGTAGTGTTCCATTGTATGAATATACTATAATTTATTTATCCAATTGTCCTTTGATGGGCACCTTGTTTGCTTCCATCTTTTTGCTATTGTAAACACTGCTACAATGAACATGGGTGTGCATATATCTATTTGTGTAAAGGCTCTTTTTTTTTTTATAGGATATATTCCAAAGAGTGGGATTGCTGGATCGTATGGTAATGCTATTTCTAGCTTTTTAAGGAAGCGCCAAGTCAATGTCCAAAGTGGTTGTACCACTTTACATTCCCACCATCAGTGTGTAAGTGTTCCAGTGTCTCCATAACCTCTCCAACATTTATTATTTTGGGATATTTGGATTAATGCCAGCCTTGTCAGAGTGAGGTGGTATCTCATTGTAGTTTTGATTTGCATTTCTCTAGAGGCTAATGATCGTGAGCATTTCCTCATGTATCTGTTAGCCACCTGAATGTCTTGTTTGGTGAAGTGCCTGTTCATATCCTTTGCCCATTTTTTAATTGGGTTATTTTTCTTTTTGTTGTTGAGGTTTTGCAGTATCGTGCAGATTTTAGAGATCAGACACTGATACGAAATGCCCTAGCTAAAAACTTTTTCCCAGTGTGTAGGTAATCTTTTTACTCTTGGTGAAGTCATTGGATGAGCACAGCTGTTTGATTTTTAGGAGCTCCCAATTATCTGGATTCTCTTCTGGTGTTTCTGCACTGTTAGTAATATTTTGTGTACTGTTAATGCCATGTGTTAGGGCTCCTAGCATTTTCTCTATTTTTTCTTCCATGATCTTTATCATTTTAGATTTTATATTTAGGTATTTGATTCATTTTGAGTTAGTTTATGTGCATGGTGTGAGGTATGGGTCTTTTTTCATTTTTTCTCAGATGGATATCCAGTTATGCCAGCACAACTTCATAGAGACTGTTTTTTCTCCATTTAACTGACTTTGGGCCTTTGTCAAATAACAGCTGCTCATATGTGGATGGATTTATGTCTGGATCCTCAATTCTGTTCCATTGGTTTATGTATCTGTTGTTGTACCAGTACCGGGCTGTTTTGACTACCATGGCAGTATAATATGTTCTAAAATCAGGTGGAGTGAGGCCTCCCACTTTGTTTTTGTTTTTCAGTAATGCTTTACTTATCTGGGGCTTCTTTCCCTTCCATATGAAGTTGGTAATTTGTTTCTCCATCTCATTAAAAAATGTCATTGGAATTTGGATTGGAATTGCCTTGTATCTCTAAATCGCTTTTGGTAGAATAGACATTTTTACAATGTTGAGTTTTCCTATCCATGAGCAAGGTATGTTTTTCCACTTATGTAAGCCTCTTTTGGTTTCTTGTAGTAGTGTCTTGTAGTTTTCTTTGTATAGGTCTTTTATGTCTCTGGTAAGATTTATTCCAAAGTATTTTATCTTTTGGGGTTACTGTCAATGGTATTGATTTGATGATTCCCTCTTCAACGTTCTCTTTGTTGGTGTAGAGGAATTGAACTGATTTGTGTATGTTTTCTTGTATCCTGATACTCTGCTGGACTCTTCTATTAGTTTCAGTAGTTTTCTTGAGGATTCTTTTGGATTTTCTGTGCGTAAGATCATGTCATCTGCAAACAGAGATACTTTTACTTCTTCCTTACCAATCTGGATGCCCTTTTTTTCTTTATCTACCCTAATTGGATAATGTTAAATAAAAGTGGTGATAAAGGGCATCCCTGTCTGGCTTCTCATCTCAAGGGGAATGCTTTCAGACTCTCTCCATTTAGGATGATGTTGGCTGTTGGCTTTGTATACATTCCCTTTATTATGTTGAGGAATTGTTCTTCTATTTCTATTTTACTAAGAGTTTTTATCATGAATGAGTGCTGGAGTTTGTCAAATGCCTTTTCTGCATCAGTTCATAAGATCATGTGGTTTTTGTCTCTTGTTTTATTTGTATGATGAATTACATTGATTGTTTTTCTAACATTGAACCTTCCCTGCATACCTGGTATGAGTCCCACTTAGTCAAGGTGATTATTTTTTGATATGTTGTTGAATTCTATTGGCTGTTGGCTAGAATTTTCTTGAGGATTTTTGCGTATAAGTTCATGAGGGATATAGGGCTGTAATTTCTTTTTTTTGTGATGTCTTTACCTGGTTTTGGTATCAAGGATAAGCTGGCTTCATAGAATGAGTTTGGGAGTATTCCATCCTTTTCTGTGCTCTGAAATACCTTTAGTAGTTGTGGTGTTAACTCTTCTCTGAACCTTTGGTAGTACTCTCCAGTGAAGCCATCAGGGCCAAGGCTTTTGTGTTGTTGTTGTGAGTTTTTTAATTACCTTTTCAATCTCTTCTTTTTTTTTTGGGTTTATTTAGTTTTTCTACTTCTGTTTGTGTTAGTTTCATCAGATAATGTGTTTCTAGAATTCATCCATTTCTTCTAGGTTTTCAAATTTGTTAGAGTACAATTTTTCATAGTCATCTAATATGATTCTTTTAACTTCAGTTGGTTCTGTTGTGATATCGCTCATCTTATTTCTTATTGGAGTTATTTGCTTCCTCTTCCAGTATTTCTTTTGTCATTTTGGCCAATGGTTTATCAATTTTGTTAATTTTTTCAGAGAATCAGCTTTTGGTCTTGTTACTCTTTCAGTTGTTTTTCTGTTCTCTCTTTCATTTAATTCTGCTCTAATTTTTATTATTTGCTTTCTTCTGGTGCCTGTGGCTTTCTTTTGTTGCTCTCTTTCTATTTGTTCAAGTTTGTAGGGTTATTTCTTTGATTTTGGCCCTTTCTTCTTTTTTGATGTGTGCATTTATTGCTATAAATTGACCTCTGAGCACTGCTTTAGCTGTGTCTCAAAGATTCTGATAGGAAGTGTTTTCATTCTCATTGGATTCTGTGAAATTCTTTATTCCATCCTTAATTTCTTCTATAACTCAGTCATTTTTGAGCAGGGTGTACTTTTTAATGAGAAACTAGTTTGTTCAATAAACCTTCATCTAAAGTCCAATAAAAAGAAATTTCCCTCTCCCTCAAAAAAGACAATCCTGCTGCGTTTTGCCCCACCATGATGGAACAGGAAGTCAGATGTTTCCTTTGAATTGAGTTTATCCCATAGAGTAGATTGCTCTGGAATGAGCCCTCTCACCAAACAGTCACTGAACTTCTTGTGCTACAGCCAATTTTTATACAGCTAAAACTTGGACAAACTTCAGACGTTTGCTAGCTGCAGCACTGTTGCTCATTGTCTGATGTTCTTGAACATTCATGTTTCAGATGAAACTGCCACAAATTATGCAAGATAAAGTGCTTGGGCAGGCTTTCAGTTCAAGCCATTCTAACAAACCTTGAGCGTGAAATGATTCCCAGACCACAGAGTCCTCAAGATCTGAAATAATACAATGTCTTCCCCCACTGTAGGATGACATTCTGTCACGTTTCACCCCATGACCAAATGGACTTAAATTCCTAATATTAAAAACAAACTCTGGATTTACTCACACTGTCACATTCTCAGGGTAAAATCTTCCCACCAGGTGGATTAGATGAGTCTTTGACCCAGAACCATCATCTCTTCTACTTAGTGCAATAATGTCCCTGCTGATTTATCTCTTTCTACTCCCAGTGGGATCTGTTTTCTTAATTTCATGGGCATATTATCTTTCCTAGGAGTCCATGGGTGGTGCAAACGGTTAAGCACTTGAGTACTAATCGAAAAGTTGGTGGTTCAAACCCACTCATAGACATCTTAGAAGAAAGTTCTGGAGATCTGCTTCTGAAAAGTCACAGCCTTGAAAACCAAATGAAGCAATTCTATTCTGCACATATGGGTTATCCGTGAGTCAATTGACTTGAGGGCAACTTTATTTTTTAAATTATTCTTCCTACCATAATCCTTCTGCAAGAAATTTAATAGCTTTAAATCTCTGGAAAAGATTCCCACTTGAGGATATATCCCTTGTAATCAAATAGATCTCTTGTGGTCTTATCAAATTTATCCATACAATTATCCAAGATTTCAGTGTCCTTTAATCAAAAGTTTGTCAGTATAAAAAAAAGGGCAGTTGATATACTAATGAACAGGCATTTAAATATCAGTAATTCAACTTTATTTCACTTTCCAACCATATTGTAGGATATTTCAAAAATAGTCAATCAAAGATATTGTTTATACATTGGAGATAATAGCATAGATTTTTTTCCCTTTTGAAAACATCTTTTTATTGTTCAATTGTCATTTACTGAGTATATAGAAAAACACAAATATTTGAATTTTCCTCACTTTTTGTGTATATATTTTCTAGGAAGCTAGGTTGCTGGCAAAATTGTTAGGCATTGCTACTTATATTTACCTTCAAATTGTCTAGATTCCAAGTTAGGAAGTAAATTAATTCCCATCAATCCAATATTATAGTCTGTTTGATACTTAAGAACAAAGAATTTGCCTTGTTTGGTGAAGACAGATTTATCAAAAAGTCTACATCACCTACACTATGAAGGAAGTCAATATTCTCTTCAATGAAAAATATACTCTTAAATTCATTTTTCTCCCACTTTTTGTAGCATCGTCTGACTTTAACTATCTGTATTACTTACATATGTGGTATTTAATAGAATGCTTTAGAAGATGTTATGAGTGAAATTATTTTAGCTATAATGTTTTTTCTTGCTATTTCCCGTTGCCAAAAAGAGACAAACATGACCACTTAATCAAATATAGAATTTTAAAGGATTAGAAAGAGTATCTTGAAGATTATTACATCATTGTTCATCGATTGTCATTGTCAATAGATTGTTGTTGTTTGTTGCTGTTGAGTTGATTCCAACTCATGGATTATAAACTAATATATTTTTAGTACCTTGGCAATTTAACATTATTACTGACCGCTACACCCATAGTGAGCATTGTTATTAGATGGCTGTTTAACTTTTCCTGCATACAGCGAGACAAATTAGTTGATCAGAAGCAAATACTTGCTTGATAAAATATTTTCAAATATGTTGGTGCTTCTTTATTAAATTACCCATGTATAATGTTTTTTAATGTCTATTCCATGTTTAAGTTATTTCTTCTTTCTTGGGGAAAGGATTTTATTTTTGTTGTTATGGAATAAGGTCTTATACATTCTGACTTATCTTCTTAGTAACATTTTGAGTATTATGAGTATTACTGTGTATGTAAGTGTATATATGTATATGCTTGTATCTTTTCCTTTTACCTATGAAAGAGTAAATCTATATCTAATGAATGTTTATATTCTGAGTAAAAATAAAATAGTGTCTCTCAAGTTTTTCTAGTTATAATTTTCTCCTGATGGTGTTTTATTATTAAAATCTTATTTTTTGTATCTTTATTCATGCTGTGTCTATTGCATGCATTGTCCTTTCCCTTTGTGGAAATTCAGTTTCAAGACCTGTTGTTATATTAGCTCCTATAAAATTTTCCCCAAGACTTGTCATTTGAAATTAATTATCCCTTAACCTTAAAACATATCATAAACAATTTTTACCTTTTTTGTAGAATATTGTATTCTCTATTATTTTCTTGTGAACATACCTACAAATCATACTGTGATCCATGGACTATAGTTTATTCAGCTTTGATGGTAGCGAGTGGGATGTGAGAGTGTTTACTAATATCACCTGAGTATATTTTAGTTCCTTATTCCAATTTGAAATAAAGTTATTGTAAGAGCAAATACATTTATCATTTCATCTGGAAAGCTCAGCATTGTTACATGATGCCAATAAATTTCAGCTATTATCAACCTTAGAAAAGGCTGTTTTAATTCTTCTACAACACACAATTAATACTAATATTAAAGTCTTTTCATTATTCCCAGCTTATTGTCTCTCTGAGATCCTTGATGGTACAGAGTGCCTTATTTGCGTCTCAGTTTCCAGCACTAAACACATCTCCTGGTGCATTCTATACACTCAGTATACATTTTTTAGAATGATGGGTAGTTTTGTTTAAATTTTAAAACTGCCACCTCCAACTGTAAGACACTTAGATAAATTTTGCTCTCATTTGTGAATTCAACAAAGCTTTGTTTATTTTAAATGAAATATGATATTGTGAATAAGTTTAATTTTAAATTTGAAGACATTTTTAAAAGTATAAATACAAGTTAGGTTATAAGCATTTGCAAGGTTATTATGTAAGGATTTGGTTTGCCAGCTGTTGGGTTAAAACGTATCCTTATTCTATTGAATACTTCCCATTCAAATTTAAAAAGAAATTAAGTGCTGGCATTCTATGAAGATTTAAAAGAAAATTTAGCATTAATTGTTCAGATAGATGAAAACCAAAGAAGAAAAAAGAAAACCTGTCATTCCACTAAATTTTTATCTACCCGAAGACAATAATTCATGACAATATTAATCACAAAGATGGTGATAACAATGAACATTTATTTTGTTCATACTCTTCCAGTTTCCCAGTTGATATACTCCCAATTTTTAGAAGAAAAGAAAGTAGTGATAAATTCTTTGCCAATGCTACATAGTTATTAGCTAGTCTGGAATTGGAAACCAAGTCTCTATGACTTCACCATGCTTAGATCTGCTTTGCAACTGATTAATACTGACTCATATTGAACTCCTTACATTTGATTCTTAGTATGCACCAATTTTTTGTCACATTGGATCCTTCATTTTTGAAAAACCTTACCATTCCTCATCCCCATGCCCTTACTCTTAGAATGTCTGTGTCCCTAGGCATTCCAGTCTCTAGAAGAACTTTACTCCCCACCTATGGCCCATCTCAGCTTTATAAGACCTTTCTAGATTTTCTCAATTGGATGTGAAACTTCTTTTCTGAATATTCAGAATGCATATTTATTCTTTTATGGTAAAAATCATATCCTACTTTGTCCTTTAGTTATTTTCATGTTTTCCCCTCCCCCAACAAAATTATAAACTTTTAGATCAGAGAAATGATATCTTACCGATCGATCTTACATCCACTGGGATACCTGGCACAATGGAATGACAATATCTTGAATTTGCAGAGCTCTGCGAAGTTCATAAAATATTAAAAAAAAAAAAAAAAAAACTTTTGCTGATATTCAGAATAACTTTCTCAAAATTAAAGCTGTTCAAACTGGAATGACCTGCATCTAAAACAGCTTACATATAGGACTCAATCATCAGGCAGGGAATTGGGCTGACTGACTTCTGCACTTGATCCTGACAGTAGCTTCGTGAAGCAAGCAGAAAAGGCATTTAAAGAACATATTTTTCTACTAGATTATTAGAACCTAGACACCAAAGTATGAGTGCCTCAGAAATGCTTAAATCTCTGATTACAATATTTATGTAGATTGTTCAGTGATTGCTTTTGCCAATCATATAGAACAGTGTTTTTCAAATTATTGCTACGGAGCCCAAAGAGTTGGTGTGATACAAAGGGATAAGTGAGTGGGAATGGGGGGGGTGGGGTGTGGAACTGTGGGGGGAGGTGGCACTATATAAAGAGGCTTCAGCCCCCCCCAAACCCATTGCCATCAAGTCAGTTCTGACTCATCCAGGCCCCCACACTAATTTAAAAACAAAAACATTTTACTCAATTTATTAATCATATTGGAGATGTATAAAATATTTTCTTTGGAAAAATAGTTTGCTCAAGAGAAAATGAAGGAGAAAAGCATAAGACAGGAGGAAGGGAAGGAGGGAGAGAGAAAGAGGAAGAAAGGAAGGAAGGCTGAAAGTCAGAAAAGAAAAAAAATGCACTGACCTTAGAAATTAAAGGTACAAGGAAGAACACTAACTCCCATAAGTTTTCCTGAAAAATGTTGACTGAGAAAATAAAACTATTTTATACACATAATTCAGCTAAACATGTAAATAGGGAGAAAAAATAAATATTCTACAAAGGAAATGTGTAAATCCACATGCTGTTCTTTTTTCCAGGATCTTAAATTATTAACCAGCCGACTGGAGTTGCTTCTGACTCATGGCAAACTTCTGCAGTCAGAATAGAACTGTGCTTTGTAGGGTTCCCAATGGTTAATTTTTTAGAAGTAGATTGCC
The DNA here is from genome assembly GCF_030014295.1 of Loxodonta africana. Lineage (NCBI taxonomy): Eukaryota > Metazoa > Chordata > Mammalia > Proboscidea > Elephantidae > Loxodonta > Loxodonta africana. Next base: position 77,008,231 of record NC_087345.1, on the reverse strand, counting down.
AGGCCTTTCTTCTGAGGCAGCTGTAGATAGGCTTGAGCCTCCAAACGTTTGTTTAGCAGCTGAGCACATTAACCGTTCATGCCACCCAGGGGCTTTGCCTGATGTTATAGTAGGGAGCAAATCTTCGTCTAGCAATTGTTCCTGAACAAAACAGGCTGAGGAAATGGGCCAAACCGGAGATGCTAAAAGTTAGCTTAATTACCTTTTCTGACTTATTCATTGTCAGAAAAAAAAAAAAAAAATTGTATTACATTCTTTTTGTGCTTGTTAAAATCTGTGCTCTGATACTGTATCAGAAATTCAATCCCTTGAATTAGAGCAAAGAAATAAAATTCCCTGACCTTTAGAGTATATTCACTCCTTTTTGAGTGACAAGACATTTCCTTTGGTTACCTCATAAGAGTTTTATATTCCTTAGGTTCATTATACAGAGATTTAGCTTCTTAGTCATTTTTAAGAGGGCTGTTTCACAGTTATAGATAGGAATAGACATTAAACCTACACTTGGGGAATACAGTTAAAGATCTGACAAAAAAAAATGGTGAATTTTTTTGCTACCAGAGGTGAGACACATAAACTGATGCAAATTTTGCTTGATACTGAAAGAGGGGGTAGTCTAAAAATCTTTGATATGCCCACCAAGAAACAATATAAAACCCAACACCCATTGCTGTCGAGTCCATTCTAACTCATATAGACCCTATAGGACAGAGTAGAACTGCCTCTTTGAGTTTCCAAGGAGCTGCTTGTGGATTCAAAGTGTTGACCTTTTGGTTAACAGTCAAACTCTTAACCACTTCGTCACCAGGAGCAACACAGGGTGTGGTTATGAGCTTGCCTTCCAGAGTAGGACTGTCTTTTCTCTCTAATTTTAATTTTACATCTTTTTACTTATTTACTTAACCACTCAATGCTTCCCTAAAATAAAATGTTATAAAAAATATTTCCTTCGTAGATTTGTTGTTGATTAAAGGAGACAATCCATGCCAAAAAAAAAAAACTTGAAATAATGCCTGAACACATATCAAATGTTCAAAAAATGTTAGTTGACATTATTATCATTGCAGGCTGCATTAGTACAAAGATATGAGTACTTGTACTGATAATACACACTGTTGTCAATGGCAAGACTTTTATCACTTTGCATAAAGCAGTTGTAGGAAGCTTTGGGCATCAATACATCTTTATAGGGACAAAAAAAAAACAGCATCATATAAAACTGAGTTAAAACGATACGTTTTCGTTACCTTGAACAATTTAAAAAATCAGTTTCTTCTTATATGGATGGAAAAAAATAGGGTTTTAGTGATGTTTGAATGAGAAAATGGATGCAGTTTTATCGTAAGACCTGTAATAGTTAATTGCTCATAAGCATTTACTCTTATCGTTTGAGTAAATACCCAGTTTTGATGTATGAATGCTGACAGATTTTGAGCCCCACCACTCCCTCATCTCCTTCTGCCCCACATCTGACCTCACTGATAAGAAAGTCTGGTGTTCCTTCTTTGGTACTAATGGAAATCTCAAATCATGCAAGACGTACTCCTGGGGGAACACTCACCCTTGCCTCACCGTCTACCCATCATAAAACCCCAGGTCAGTCTCCTTCCCTTGCTTTCTCAAGCCATTTTCAGACCATCTTTGGACATTTTCTCTGCCCTCCCCAGAAAGGCTTATTGTGTAAGTAATGAAGCTTTTCATACTCTCTAGGTAAGTGTGTGGTATCACTGGTCATTCCTCAATTCCCAGTGTTCCTAGGCAGCCCACCTTCTTCTTTGCACCTTACAGAGACTGCTTGTGTTTCTTTGTTGTGTTATATCTAGGGTGTTTTAGTTATAAAGGGGAGGAATAGGACCAGTCCATTTTGACAGAACCTTAACTCTTTTAACTTTTTTTTTTTTAATTAATAAATTTTACTATTAGAACAAGAAGCCCTGGTAGCCCAACAGCTAAGCACTCAGCTGCTAACCCATGTGTTGGTAGTTCGAACCCACCCAGCGCTCCACGGGAGATAAGACCTGGCGATCTACTCCAGTAAAGATTACACCCTAGGAAACCCTGTGAGGGCAGTTCTGCTCTGTCATATATGGTCACTAGGAGCACACTAGGAGCAACCTGACAGCACACAATAACTTTTGGAGCAGTTTTCAGCATATAGAAAAAGTATGCAGACATTACAGATATCTCATATACCTCCCCTTCACTGCATACAGTTTCTCCTATTATTAACATCTTGCATTTGTGTAGTACATTTATTATAATTGATGAATAAATACTGGTATATTATTATTAACTGGTCACCACCCTTTTGTTGGTTTGTGGTGCTTTTTTGCCTTTTTATTGCTATGTTGTTGGAAGCTATGTCACCAGTATTTTAAATTCCAGCAGAGTTCCCTTCAGAGACTCTTCAAGCCTTGAACAGACTAAAAAGAAAGTCATGATGGTCTACTTGTGAAAAAATATTCTATCGATCATAACAGAATATTGTTCAATATAATGCTGGAAGATGAGCACCCAAAATGCGCAATGATCGCAGCAGTGGACTAGAGCGTCTTAATGGTCATTAAGATGGCACAGGACTGGGCGATGTTTTGTTCTTTTTTACATTGGGTCGCCATGAGTTGGAGATGACCCCACAGCAACTAACAGTAACCGCAATTATTAGCTACAGCTCATAGTTTACATTAGGGTTCACTCTGCGTTGTGCAATCCTATGGGTTTTGACAAATGCGTAATGTTATGTGTCCACCATTAAAGCATCACGCGGAATAGTTTCACTGGCCTAAAAATTCTCTGTGCTGCACTTATTCATCTTCCTACTTTCCCCCAAACCCCTGATAATCTACTGATTTTCTGCATAGTTTTGTCTTTTTCAGATTGTCAGAATCATACAGTATTTAGGTTTTCCAGGCTGGCTTCTTTCACTTTTCAATATACATTTAAGGTTCCTCCATATCTTTTCATAGCTTCATAACTCGTTTTTCTGCTTATCCTTTCGCCTATTGAAGGACATCTTTGTTGTTTCCAATTTTGGGAATTAGAAATAAAGCTGCTGTAAACATTTGTTTTCAGGATCATATGTGGACATATGTTTTCAACTCATTTGTGTAAATACCTAGGAGCATAATTGCTGGATCAGATAGTAGGCATAGGTTTAGCTTTGTAAAAAGCAACCAGACTGTCTTCCAAAATGGGTGTACCATTTTGTGTTCCTGCCAGCAATGAATGAGGGTTACTCTTGCACCCCATCCTTGCCAGCATTTGATTTTGCCATTATTTTGGATTTTAGCTAATAGGTGTATAGTGGTATCGCATTGTTTTAATTTGAAATTCTCTAATAACATATGATGCTGAGCAATCTTTTATATGCTTGTTTATCATCTGTGTATCTTCTTTGATGAGGTCTCTGTTTAGACCTTTTGCTCATTTTATAATTGGATTATTTGGTTTCTAATCATTGAAATTTAAAAGGTTTTGTATATTTTGGATAAAAGTTATTTACCAGATACGTGTTTTGCAAATATTTTCTTCGTGTCTGTTACCATATCTTTAATGTTTTTTTTTCTACTGACAGTTAAGGAATTTGTACGGAAATGTGCTTTATCAGAATTTTATCTGATTCAAGGGAATACTTTCAAAATGTTTGAAAACCAAAACTTAAACGACTAGGATTGATCCGAATCTGCCTTTTGAATTTCTTAGCAAGTAATTACAGGAATTCCATGGCTCTATAAAAAAAAAAAAAAAAATGCCTCAGAAGATATTGAAAAAGCACAGTGGTAAACCAGAAATATTTTCTAGTAAGCAGAAGCCAGAGGTGCCAAGGTTTGTATTTCTAAACAACCTGGAAAAAGACTGGGAAGGAGACACAGGCTGTATTTGTCTGCTGCTCTCACACATTCTGTGAAATCGACAGCTCTTTCAGACTTGGCCACCCTGTGGCTGCAGCATCTCTGCGGCTGGGTAGACTATCGGTGCATCCTCTTCCTGGAGCACATCCTGACACTTACCCAGTGGCATCCTAGAGCAGAGTCAGAGTGGTTACCCAGATTCAATTGTTAAATTTTGAGTAATTTAGCAATTTTATAAATTATATAAACTTACACTTAAATGTGTTAAAAAAACATGGGTAGCATAAATTCAAAACTCACACTATCTGAAGTTTTTACAACATTTTACTATTACCTATGCTCTTAAGGTTACTTATATCTATTTTAGCTGCAGTATATGACGATATGCTGTTGTGCATCTGTCCCCACTGTGACGTCACGTTGGTACCTGGGATTTGGTTATGATGGGAATATTTACACCATGGAGATTATCAAATGCTTCAAATAAGATATTAAAAGGCAGCTGTTAAAAATGTACCAGTATACCACTGCCCTCACGCTTTTATTTCTTCTCATCTTTGACTAAACTTCAGTATTTCCTGTTTTATATAGACAAACCAAACCCGTAGCCGTCAGGTCAATTCTGACTCAGAGCAAACCTATGGAAAAAGTAGAACTTTCCCGTAGGGTTTCCAAGGAGTGACTGGTGGATTCCAACTGCCGACCTTTTGGTTAGCAGCTGAGCTCTTAACCACTGCACCACCGGGCTCCATTTTATATAGATAGCATCATTGTATTTTAGAATACATGCACTGTAACCTGCAATGTTGATTGTGAAATGTCACTCTCCTCATCATTTTGAACACTGCAGGGCAAACAACTTTTCCAAATTCAGAGGCCAATATTAATTCCTAATCTGAAGTGTACATTTAGTGTTAGTAAGTGAATAGAACAAATGTTATTCATTGACAGCTCTAAATATAGAGACATCAATTTGTATTTTGAGATCAAAGAACCAGAAAAATAAGCAATAATAAACATTGCTTTGTGTTTAATTCTAATCACAACTTTATGTCTTTAGTATTAGTCACAGTTTGAAGAGAAAGAAAAAGAAATTTAGCAATAAGATGGGGCTTGGACAGTAAGAACTCTATGGGGCAGTTTTACTCTGTTCTATAAATTGCAGAATTGGTCTTCTTAGTCCTCTTAATCCAAGGCTGATGCTCATTCTACTGTAATACTCTGGTCCCATATTCACGTTCTATTTAGTAAATTTTCTCATAACCTACCACTTTTTCCCTTGACTCACGATAAAAAGAACCACTTAATTCCTATTTTAATTCCTAGATACCAAAGATATTTATAACCAGACCAAAACCAAACCCAGTGTCGTCGAGTCGATTCCAACTAATAGCGACCCTATTGGACAGAGTAGAACTGCCCCATAGAGTTTCCAAGGAGTGCCTGGAGGATTCGAACTGCCAACCCTTTTGTTAGCAGCCGTAGCACTTAACCACTCAGCCACCAGGGTTTCCAAAAGAATCTATAAAGATACGTATAATGCAATATTTCTTTCATCTCTCAAATATTAAAAAATCTCTATTTTCTCGAGTTTTATTTTCTCCCCTGTATTATACACATTTTAAAATAAAATTGGTCTGCTTGTTAACATTTTAAGCTTTCTTAGTTTCCACTAATTTTCTTTTTCTTAAAAATCACCAAAATTTACTCTAAATATTCAAGCAATATGACAGGAGATAAAAATTAATGTAGCACCCCAGGCAACTTCTCTTTCAGCAGCTATAGAAGGAAATTTAACAAAGTATCATTGGAGGTTCTTTGTAAATCAAAGGTAGAAACTTCTTTTTTAATAATCATTCTTTAGCACTTATTCTTGGTTTCTGTGACTGTAATACATATAGTTGTGTTTTCTTACATATTATTTTTCTTTTTTGCTTTTATTTTTATTATCTGTCTTACATATCTTTTTTATAGTGTTTATATTCTGTATTAATAAAATTGTTACCTCAAATTTATTTTTGGACAGTTGTACTCATCAACCTATCTATCTTGATAGTTTCTCGGTAGGTCTTTAAAAATTACATTCAGTTTTATTTATGCTTGTTTTTGTTCATCTTCTAATGGTTTCTGTTCTATAGTGGATATCATATTCGTTCCTCATTTGATATGTATTATTATAGTAACATTTTTCATTTTACTTGGATCCACAATCAACAGCCATGGCAGCAAGAGGTTAAGAAATCAAAAGACGCGTTGCATAGGGTAAATCTGCTGCAAAGGGCCTCTTTAAAGTGTTGAAGAGCAAAGATGTCACTTTGAAGACTTAGGTGCACCTGGCCCCAAGCCATGGTATTTTCAATTGCATCATGTGCATGTGAAAGCTGGACAATGAATAAGGAAGACTGAAGAAGAATTGACACCTTTGAATTGTGGTGTTGGCGAAGAATATTGAATATACCATGGACTGCCAAAAGAACGAACAAATCTGTCTTAGAAGCAGTACAATCAGAGCGCTCCTTCGAAGCAAGGATGGCGAGACTGCATCTTATATACTTTGGACATATTGTCAGGAGGGATCAGTCCCTGGAGAAGGACATCATGCTTGGCAGAATACAGGGTCAGCAGAAAAGAGGAAGACCCTCAACAAGATGGATTGACACAGTGGCAGCAACAATGAGCTCAAGCATAACAACAATTGTGAGGATGGCTCAGGACCGGGCAGTGTTTCGTTCTGCTGTGCATAGAGTCTCTATGAGTCGAAACCAACTCGACGGCAGCTAACAACAACAATAACTTTTACCCCAAACATGTTGAGATTTTGTTCTCATATTCTCAAGCTGTTCTTCTTGGCCTCTAATGATCAATTTATAAGGTTATTTCATCCATAAACAAAACCTCAACAATCCTGTTATGGCACGCTTGGTTATTTGTATGTTTGGATTCCAGTTATGTACACTTATTTTTTTTCATTTGTATGCTTAAATTATTTTTCATGAACATAGATTTTTGTTCTTTAAGAATAAGTTAAAGATTAATAAATCTACTTCCCTTAATTTCAAAGGATATTAGTATTGATCACCATTATTTATGAAGTCACTAGGCTTAGGTAGTCAGCACTGCTTAGAAGGAAAGAAACTTGAATAAAGTTAATAAAGTTGAGCTCTTTTTTCTTTTTTCTGGGTTGTCATCTGTCCTTTTTTGCTGTAGTTTGGTTATTTGTAAATGAAAATTGTGTTTTTCCTCAAATAGTAATTAAAAATCATTTTTTAAATGTGAATTTGTTGAATTTCCTCATTAAAGTTCTCATGAATTTAGTAACAACCTGGTAATTTGTTTTTTTAATTAGCTTTCATTTTTTATATGACCTGTAAAATAAGTAATATATGTTGCTGTTAGGTGGCATTGAGTTAGTTCCAACTCATAGTGACCCCTATATATAACAGAATGGAACAGTGCCTGGTCCTGTGCCATCCTCACGGTTGTTGTCATGCTTAAGCTCATTGTTGCCACCACTGTGTCAGTCCATCTCGTTGAGGGTCTTCCTCTTTTTCCGTGACCCTCTACTTTACCAAGTGTGATGTCCTTCTCCAGGAATTGATCCCTCCTGATAATCCAATTCTCAGTATAAAAACATGCACTGGAATAGCAAACACTATATTCAGGTTAGCAAAAAGAATGTACAATTTGGGATAAGTACAACTTCCATTTGTACTTTTGGTTTCTTAATTTGGTACAGCTTAGGTTACATTTTTTCTGAGGTCTCCATTTCGCACCCTGACCTATCAATAACTGCTGATAGGAGAGAAATAAATAACCAGAATGCTCCTTTGAAGTAAAGATGGCAAGGTTACATCTCACATTCTTTGAACTCGTTATCAGGAGGGATCAGTCCCTGGATAAGGACATCATGCTTGGTAAAGTAGAGGGTCAGCAAAAAAGAGAAGGAGCCTCAATGAGATGGATTAACAAGAGTGTCTGCAATAATGGACTCAAGCATAACAGATTATGAGGATGGCACAGGACTGGACAGTGTTTCATTCTGTTGTACATAGGGTCGTTGTGAGTTGGAGATGATTGGACAGCACCTTCCAACAACAGGAGAGAAGAGTGATGTTACTGTAAGCTAAATGTTGCTGCCAAGATCGCTTCCTTCTTCTTCTCTTCAAACATTTTCAGTTTCATCTCACTACCTTCTCTTTCATATCTTTTATATCCATTTTATCTTGTTTTGTTCTTCAATGACGCTGTTGTTGTTAATTGCTATCAAGTTGGCTTTGACACGTGAATACTCTATGAAATAACAATAAAACCCACAAAAGCCAGAACCTGCGTAAGGAGGAAACCTGTCAGAGAAGGAAAACTCAAATATTTTCCACTGAAATATTACTCTATGTGTGCAGAGTAGGGCTTTTAAGGTTTCCTTTTGGAAGCAGGTCACCAGTCATTTCTTCCAACATGCTTCTGGGTGGGTTTGAATCGCCAACACTTTGACTTATAGTCAAAAGTTTAACCATTTGTACCACCCAGGGACTCTTCCACTACCTTCTGCTTTAAACTCCAGGGAGGTTATGTTCCCTTTAACCTATCACCTCCGGAAGTTCACATGTCTCAGGGTATGTCTTAGCTCTCAGATTATGGACTGTAAATTTATAAAACTTTTCCACACTAGCATTTCATATACCCTACTTTTTTTTTTTTCCATAGCCTTTATCATCAATCGGCATAATATGTTTTTCACTTATTTTTTTAGGTGTCCCTGTCCCCCTGTTGTGGTGGGCAGAATTCTAAAGATGTTCCTCCATCCCAACACAATATACGTGTCTCGTCATGATTAAATCAAATCCTAATCTAGGCGCTGCTGTGAAGGGATTTTGGAGACATAATTAAAGCCCCCAGTTAGTTGATCCATTTAGTTATTTTACAGAGATTACACTTGTGCGTGGTCCTGATCCAATCAGGTGAGTCTTTTAAAAGCAGAGATTCCTCTGACTGGTAGCAGGAAGGAAAGTCAGAGTTATTCTAAGCACAAGAAGAATTTGATGCACCATTGCTGGCTTTGGAGATGAAGTGGGCCATGGACAAGGACTGGAGAGCAGTCAGGAGCACATGAATGCTGCCGACAGCCAATAAGGAAACATGAACTTCAATCTTATAACTCAAAGAAACTGAATTCTACCAGAACCGGAATGATCTTGGAAGAGAACTATTTTCCAGAACCATCAGCGAGAGCCTAGCCCCTCAATATCTTTATTTCATCTTTGTGAGGCCCTAAGCAGAAGACTCAGTCAAAACCACTGAGACTTCTAACCTACAGAAATGAAAGATAACAAATGTGTGTTGTTTTAGACTCTTATGCGAGTGGAGATTGTTTTTACTCCCTTTTGCTCATTTTTATATTCTTAGTGATTACAACTGTGTCTGGCATATAGGAAGCATTCCAGAGATAATCATTGTTTATATATACATATATATTTGTATTTGAAATATCACATAAATTTTTGTTATATCCAATTAACCTGCTGTATTACCCTTTTAGAATGAAAGATAAACACTATAATAGTATGAGACTTTTCATCTCGAACACTCACTATAGATATTTAACTGTAAATTTACATGTATAAAAAGATGAAGGGTTAAAACTTTGAAAGGGTCATCTAAAAACCTATAATCTCTGATAAATTTTCTTAAAATTATAAAAGGCATCGACACTTACAAGTGTTTAACATTTTTTTAAGATGAATTGATTACTAGCCATTGAATACTTAATTTAATGCATGTTTTAGTGCACTTTATGTGACACAAATTAATTTGCAATAGAGGCAGGAAACCTATCTCTAAGGTAATTAGTCATGGTCAAATCTTAATTATCTTCTTAAATAGGAAGACAACAGGCTTATAAAGATATCTACTATGGTATTCTTGACTGGTACTCTCTTCTATTTGTTAATAAATCCCTTTAAAGAAAATATTCTATGGTATACATTTTAGTAAAAGAGCTTTGAAATAATTATACCTATTTTTTAATACCTCCAACCTTTCCGGTACTGTCCATGCCTTACAATCGCACTACATGGTGATTTTATATCTATTTTATACATGAAGAAAGTAAGTCTTAAAGATGTTAGGTAACTAGCTCAAGGTCAGAAAACTTGAATTGGTAAATCTAAATTTCAAGCACAGGCAACTTGCATAATCGAAACTCCACGCTTGTTCTATTCGCTCACACTTTCATTCAGATCAGTGATTGCAGGGTAAAGCATTACTTTACTTATGTGACTTAGCCTTTGTCCTTGGTTCCTGAGTGGTAACTCTAAACCCATGAATGCCCTAAGTAACTAAAGTGTTTTTGTTATCTAGACCTCTAGACGGCACCTAGGGTTTGTGCTAATGTGTGAGGGCTGGCCTGACCAGAAAGACCACCATGTGGACTGATATGAACTGACCTCAGGGGAGGTGGACTAAGCCAATTTTTCATGGCTATGTAGTAAAACTAATAAAGGCTTTGGACATAGAAGCTCTGTGGGCTTCTTTGCACATGGAAACTCTATGGGCTTCCTGGTTGGTGAAAGATATTGATGCATAGAAGGTAGCGTGTTGTTTGGGACATGAAAGCTTTATGATGAGAACTCTCCCAGACCTTATATTATGGGTCTCTTCATTTGCGTCCTTTTTTCGTACAGTAAAACTTTAACTGTAACTAGAGAACTTTTTGTGAGTTCTGTGAATCATTTCAGAAAATTATAGAACTCAAGGGAATTGTGGGAACCAACAGGTTAGAAGTGAGGGAGCCTCTTGAGCTTGTAGTTGGCATCTTGAAGGAGTAGCAAGAAACCCCAAATTTTTAGCTAGCAAGTCAGAAGTGAAAGTGTTGTGTAGACTTCCAAACTTGAGAATCGGGTCTGTCTATTGGGCACTTTGAAGGACAGCATCCTTTTCACTTGTGAGGTCTGACCTAGTTTCAGGTGGCTAAAGTTTTTAAGGTCAGAGAGAGAATTGCTGCATGGGCAGCTGGTATGAGAACCGAATAGAAGTGAAAAGTGGAAATTTGTTATATCCTCATAGTTAAGTGGCATTCTGAGATTTTCACATGGACACAATGATGCTTTGATTCATTAAATGCATCCACAATTATCATTAATGTATATGAATATATGTCTATATTTGAATATTATTACAGTGATTGCCACCAAGCTTTATTGAATATGAATAAGACATGGTCATCATTTTCCTAGAAAGTCATTTTGTCTTGGGAACATTGTTAGAAGTTTTAGGTCATATAAACTTTTGCCATGACTGTAACAGTCAAATGTGCAGAAACGAATTTCAAAAGTGAGTTGAGTTTGATACACAAAAGAGCTGAATATACCTTAAAGTGACCAATTATCAATTAATTGACATTTCTTTTCCTTTGTCTTTTTTAACGCACATTTATTGAGAGTACGTCATGCTCCTAGCATTGAGCCGAAGGCTAAATTTAACATGAGATTTGTCCCAGGTATTTTGGGAGCTTTGAGAGAGGAATTCGGGTGATGTATTGACAGAGAGTTGAGGCTGAAAGATGAGTTGTTTCTGGGTGCTGTTGAATCGATTCCGACTCGTGGCAACCCCATGTGACAAAGTAGCACTGCCGCATAGAGTTTCCCAGGCTGTAACCTTTGAGGGAGCAGATCATCAGTTCTTTTTCTCTCATAGTTTGAACTGTCAACCTAAAGGTAAGTAGGTGTTAGCAATAAAATGGCAGTTTAAGGGGAGAAAGAGAGCAACAGTGTGTAAATATTCTAGGATGAGCAAGTAAAAAGGGCTGAAAACCAAGAACAGCTTAGTTTTTTGAGGAGCTGGAAGATGTATACTGATGATGGATGATAGAGCACAATGAGGGAGGAGGAGAACATGAAGAGAGAGATTAGAATAAGATGACGTTTGCATTTTAGGTCACATTAATACAGCTGAGAGTCCTGTGGTGCCACTGAAGGGAGTGTACAAATGAGATTTTTTATTTGTGTGTTCGCTCATTCAACAATATACGTTGAAGACTTGCTTTGTGTGCTTCATCACAGGCCCTGGCACGTGAGTGAAGAGCTACAGTCTGCAGAGAACCTATCGCTGTCAATGTCCTTTCCATCATGGAGTTTATTATCTGGATTGATAGGTTTGATAGGCCATTCTGCCTGCAACATAGATAATAGATTGTAACAAGGTGAGACCAGATGGAAGAAGCTGGAATTGGAAATAAACAGGAATGATTACTTGAGTGATGGATTCAAGATCTAGCAACAAGGAGAGCATTAGTGACAGACACTGGGATATATTGTGTGGAGAAGGCATTTAGACCCAACTTCTTTCTGTAATGGCTCTAACCAAAAGGCTGGCAGTTTGAATCCACCAGGCACTCCTTGGAAGCTCTGTGGGGCAGTTCTACTCTGTCCTATAGGGTTGCTATGAGTCAGAATCGACTAGATGGCAATGGGTTTGGTCTTGGTTGTCTTTTGGTAAAGTTAGGATGGGATAGAAGGCAGGTACTATATATCCTCATTATTGTATTTCTAGTCCCTGCCTAGTAATTTAACCTTGACTTCAAATTGTTACCTTTGTGCAATCATTGATTCTTAGCATTCGTGATTTTAAAGTGTGCTCTACATCTGATTAATCTACTAATAAGAGCTAAATTTGGTGAGTTCAGACCCATTTTCTCAATATTTTAAAATCGCAAATAAATGAAATTCTCTGGGCAAGGAATACCTTGACCATTTGGACTTTTTTCCCCCCGGTAATATAGGGATATAGTCACATTCTACTGACTAATGCACTGTGTAGCAATGAGTGGTTAGTGAATCTTTTTCTCCCACAAATATCTACAAATCATCCAAAAATTTTATAAGATGTTTTCTGTGCAAATCGATCGCCCACTGAAGTAACAATTTTGCATTTATGTTCTTGTACGGTGTAATTGGTTTTTGTAAAGACAACATTGCTCTATAATATTTTATATATAAATGTTGCCTTTCCCCTGCAGCATTTAAAACAAAAATGTTCACTAGTTGTTTGATTTTTCTCCCCTATCTTAAAAGAGAAAGTAAATAAATTCATTCTTTTTCGGTTTTTCTTAGATTTTCAAGTTACGTTCCTTTAAAAAGTACATATTTAAAAAGAAAATCTCTTTATTGATTTTTAGAAAGGTAAATACTATCAACACTTTATTTAGTGATTTTATAAACATTAAAAGTAGAGTTATATTTGTTATTGGTGAAGCAGTTCACCATATTCCTTAATGCAAAAATATTGGCCCTTTATTTATACTCTTTCTGTTTTCAGTCTCCACATTTTCTCTTAAAAATTATTTGTAGAAATTTGAAAGATCCCAACTTTATTTTTTGTGTCTCCCAGGAAGAAATTTTAGAAAATAATCTATTTTTAAGCCCTTGACAATTTTTAAGTGGTTCTTATAGTTAATTTCTTATTAGTCATGTGATGGCTTATTAGTACATATGATGGACGTCTCAGGGTTGTATTTGAGTATATTTGCTTACATTTTTTTCTAAGTTTACTAGTTAGACTGTCTATTTTTTTATATCAAGTGTTATGTATTCATACTTCAGTAGCATTATATTATAAAACATGTAGAGTAAATTTAACGGTTTTGGAGGAAAATATGTAGAATTATTTCTTCACATTGTTATAGTCTTTTAATACTCGAGCTTCTGTAAAAAAATTAAAGTGTATGGCAGAAATATTTAATTCATCTTGGAAATTTTAGGGACGCTCTCATTTTTAATTTGGTAAACACTTCTCATTACAAAAAAAAAAATCTAATTTTATCAGCTTAATCCAATTTCCTTTTTCTCCTTAGCAATATAATATATATAAAAAAAACTTAATATACAGTTGTATAAATAGGAAATTCAGAGTGAACATCCTCAATATAAACATCCATTTTTTGCATTTCATTTTACATGAGATCATTCAATATTTTTAAGTCCTTAGAGCCTCAACTTACCAACAAGTAATACAAAGTAATAGGCACCATCAACCGTTTGTCTACCAGTTTGTTGTACTGTGGTGGCTTGTGTGTTTCTGTGATGCTGGAAGCTATGTCACTGGTATTTCAAATACCAGCAGGGTCACGCATGGTGGACAGGTTTCAGGGGAGCTTCCAAGCTAAGACAGACTAGGAAAAAGAACCTGGCAGTCTACTTCCGAAAAAGATTGGCCAGTGAAAACCTATGGATAGCATCAGAACATTGTCGATATAGTGTGGGCTGGGAAGCGTTTTATTCTCTAGTGCATGGGGTCACTATGAGGAACAGCACTTAACAGCAAAAGGCTCTATACAATAGCAAATAGTTTAAATAACTAATAAAAGCAAATAAGCATTTAGAACTATTCCTATTTACGTAAGCCATCAACAGGGCTGGACTTTTTTTATTGTAATTTTCAGATTACCTTTAACACTTTGAGGGCAAAGTTTATGAAAAAAACCCAAAGCTTTATGTTGTGAAATTTATGGATACATGTTGAAGGAAATAGATCTTTCTTCTGATAGTACTTTCTACAAGAATAAAATTTGTCTGTTTCTTTGGTATTACTTCTGTGATAAAATTTCCATGGTAAAGGGTTTCTATGTAACTTACAAGAAGGTGCCTTATGAGTGGTATGGTTTATGTCAAAGTCAAATATTTTTCTAATACTTCTAAGACCTTTAAATTTTAATTTTTGGATATTAAAGTGTATTATTTTCCCTTGAAAAATTGCTAGCTTTTAATATCAGAGCATGATACATGAATTGCTATTCTCCAAAGAAATTAACAATCATGGATTTAAATTTTTTTTTTTGCTTGTATAACCTTTTTTTTTTTTTAATAACCTTAAAAGCCTCCTTCTGACTTCATGGAAGTGGTCTGTAAAACTGATAAGAAATTAACTTTACCCTTATGTATAAGAGCTGTTAGTGGAAAAACTGGGTTTTATTTCTCTAAGATCGATATTACTATTCTATTACAGACTTTTGAACATAGAGGGCGCTGTTACATTAATGAAGATCGCCATTTCAAGCAGTCTTGTTTATAGCTCATTTTAATGGGAGGACCATCAGTTACAATGTGTTACATGACTGCTATTTATTAATCACTTTTTCTTCCTCTCAGAAAAAATTTTTTTCACAATGCTTTAATGAAGTCCGTTTCATAGGCTTTCATTTGAGACAAGTAAAGCTGTGCATGTGAGTACATGGAAATATTTACAGAAAACATTAGAACATGTATTAAATACCTCACGAAATTTTTGACAACACTTAATTTTTAACACATATGATCATATTTCATGAAAAAATAAGGCAACATGAGTCACTAGATGTTAAATATGAAAATGAGGGAAAGATCGATAACTTCCTTTGACATTCCGGAGAGGCTCATGTTTTGTGGTGTTTATGCCAGGATATGAAGACCATTATATTTAGTCTGAGTGATATGCGGTAATTCTGGCAGTACATAAAGTAACCCTAGTTACTTGTCATGCTGATCATTCCCAGAAAAATCTGTTTGTTTAAAATATTGTGATTATTAAATTATATTATTATTTTTTAATCTGGCCTTTTGAAAATATGGAGAGTATCTAATCTAATAATGGGTAATGTACCTGTCGGTTTTTTATAAGATGACAATAATCAGAAGAGAGGTGCCAAGACCTCAGCTTGAAATAGTCTTCCCTTCTCTCCTTGAAAGGAACCCAGATGGCCCAGTGGTTAGGTGCTTGATTGCTAACCAAAAGGTTGATGGTTGCTCTATGGGAGAAAAAAAAAACTGGCAATCTACTCCCATAAGGATTATAGCCTTGGAAAACCTAAGAGGCAGTTCTGCCCCTGCCTATAGGGTCACTATGAGTCAGACTCGACAGCAACATGTTTTTTTTTTTTTTGGTTTTCTCTCCTTCAGGCCCTTTATAATTTACTCATTCATAAATGCTGACTTCATGTCTTACCATTTTCACTGCATTGTTTTCATGTAGACAGACCCAGTTTCTGGGAATGAACCTTAGCATACAAAATGTATTATTGGGATGGTTATCACAGATAAAGTTATTGATTAGTTGGCCCTGGATACATTAAACACATGGCAAAACAAAATTAAAAAAACTAACAAACTTTGTAAATGATACAAGTAACAAGAGCTTTAAGCATGTTTTTATCTTTAGATTCTGTCTTAGTTGCCTAGTGCTGCTGTAACAAAAACCACAAGTGAATTGCTTTAAAGAACAGAAGTTTGTTTTCTCACCGATCTAGAGGCTACAAGTCCAATCAGTGTCTGTTGCACTAATGAAGATCACCATTTCATGTCAGTTCCTTCTGTGAGCCTCTCTCTTATTCTTTGAACTCTGCTGTCAAATCATGATGTTGGTTGGTGTCTGTCATCCTACTGTGTGTGTCTCTGTGTCTAGATTAGTCCCCCCTTATCCGTGGTTTCACTTTCCACAGTTTCAGTTACCCATGGTCAACTGTGGTTCAAAAATGATAAAGGAGTACACAGCATGATGACATTTCATGCTCTCACTCCATCACTGCATAACTTTTATTACAGTATATTGTTATAAATATTCTATTAGAGTTGTTAATCTCTTACTGTACCAATTTTATAAATTAAAATTTATCATAGATATGGTGGTGCGGTGGTTAGGAGTCCGACTGTTAACCAAAAGATCCACAGTTTGAATCCACCAGCCACTCTTTGGAAACCCCCTGGGACAGTTTTCTACTTTATGAGTTGGAATCTAATCAATGGCAAAGGGTTTGTTTGGCTTATTTTTTATGTATGTATAGGACAAATCATAGTATACATAGGGTTTGGTACTATCCAAGGTTTCAGGCATCCACAAATGTCTTGGAATATATCCCCAGTGGATAAGAGGGGACTACTGTATTCTGGTCTTTTTATAACTCAGAGCGATTAGGATCTACTCTACACTGTTACGAACTCATTAAAATACCAAAAGAAAAACCCTATTTCCAAACAGAATCACATTTATAGGTTAAAGGGCCAGGAATTGAACAGTTGTTTTGGGGGGAAATAATTCAAACCACAGCAGTCCCTCTACTCTCACTTTTTACACTTTCTCCTCAAGAGAACAAGTTTTCTTCGTTCAGAAAAAATGACTTTTGCAGTGATTGAGAGTGGTATGTATAGCCACTTAATGTGACATTATAGAGCCACCATTCATCTGACAATTTGTTACACTGTGGTGGCCAGATTTCAAGGGAGCTTCCAGACTAAGACAGACCAGGAAGAAGAACCTACTTCTGAAAAAAAAAAAAAAAAGGTCAGTGAAAACCTTATGAATAGCAGCAGAATAATGTCTGATATAGTGCAGGAAGATGAGCCCCTCAGGTTGGATAGCACTCAAAATATGACCGGGGAAGAGCTGCCCGCTCAACACAAAGTCAATCTTAATGACGTGGACCTTCATTTGCTGATATGGCATGACTCAAAATGAGAAGAAATAGCTGCAAACATCCATTAATAATTAGAACGAGGAATGTATAAAGTATGAATCTAGGAAAATTGGAAGTCATCAAAAATAAAATGGAACACATGAAGATTGGTATCCTAGGCATTAGTGAGCTGAAATGGGCTGCTATTGGCCATTTTGAATTAGACAATTATATGGTCTAATATATTGGGAATGACAAGATGAAGATGAATGGCATCACATTCATTGTCAAAAATAACATTTCAAGATCTATCCTGAAGTACAACACTGTCAATGGTAGGATAATATCCTGTGTCTACAAGGAAAACCAGTTAATATGACTATTATTCAAATTTATGCACCAACCACTAATGTCAAAGATGAAGAAATTAAAGATTTTAATCAACTTCTGCAGTTTGAAATTGATCAAATACATAATCAAGGTGCATTGATGATTACTGATGATCGGATTGCAAAAGTTAGAAACAAAGTAAGAAGTATTACTAGTTGGAAAATATGGCCTTGGTGATAGAAATGACATCAGGGATCACATGATAAAATTTTGCAAGACCATTGACTTATTCATTGCAAATACCTTTTATCAACAACATAAATGCTGTCTATATACGTGGACCCCACCAGGTGGAATACACAAATCAAATCAATATCATAAGTCAGAACAAGACCAGGGGTTGACTGCAGAACAGAACATCAATTGTTCATATGCGACTTCAATTTGAAGCTGAAGAAAATTAAAACAAAATCTATGAGATCCAAAGTATGACCTTGTGTATGTCCCACCTGAATTTAGAAACCATCTCATGAATAGATTTGATGCCCTGAACACTAATGACCAGAGACCAGATGAGTTGTGGAATGACATCAACGATATTATATGTGAAGAAAACAAAAATCCTCACAACTGGACTAATACACAACATCATGATACATGGAGAAAAGTTTGAAGTTGTCAAGAATTTTATTTTACTTGGATCTCCAATGAATAGCCAAGGAAGCAGCAGGTAAGAAATCAAAGGACGCATTGTACTAGGTAAATCTGTGCAAAAGACCTCCTTGAAGTGTTAAAAAGCAAAGATGTCACTTTGAGGACTAAGATGCTCCTGATCCAAGTCATGGTATTTTCAGTCCCTCACATACATGCGGAAGATGGACAATGAATAAGCAAGACTGAAGAATTGATGCCTTTGAATATGATGCTGGTGAAAAATATTGAACATACCATGATCTGCCAGAAGAATGAACAAATCTGTCTTGGAAAAAGTACAGACAAAATCCTCCTTAGTTTGAAGGAGGGTGAGATTTTGTCTCACATACTTTGGACATGTTTTAAGGAGAGAGAAGTCCCTGAAGAAGGACACCATGCTTGATAAGGCAGAGGGTCAGGGAAAAAGAGGAAAACCCTCAACAAGATGGATTGACACAGTGGCTACAACAATGGTCTCAAACATAGCAGCAATTGTGAGGATGGTGCAGGACCAGGTGGTATTTCATTCTGTTGTACATAGGGTCACAATGAGTTGCAATCGACTAGACAGCACCTAACAACAACAAATAGCATAGAGATAAATCCATAATCCTTTTGAAATGATACCAATATTGACATTTTAAACAAGTTTTGAAATAGAATAGAAAATTGTAGAGCACTCTAGTTAGAATTATTTTAACACGTACGTTCCTGGAAAGGTTATGTCCCTCAAAAATACGTATTCAAGTGCTAACCCCCAATACCTGTGAAAGTGGATTTTTTTTTTTTTTTTTGGAAATAGAATCACTGCAGGTATAATTCATTTAATTAATATGAGGTTATACTGGAACTGCTAAGTCCTAAACCATAGTGCTATTTTATGAAAATATTCATGCGTCTGCAGTGTATAAATCTTAACCTCTGTCCACATACTCTGAAAAGATGCTATCAAAAGTAAACTTTAAAAAATTGAGTTGGTGTGTTCATAGTGACTTTTAAGGGGAAGGAA
The DNA here is from genome assembly GCF_030014295.1 of Loxodonta africana. Taxonomy (NCBI): domain Eukaryota; kingdom Metazoa; phylum Chordata; class Mammalia; order Proboscidea; family Elephantidae; genus Loxodonta; species Loxodonta africana. Next base: position 76,988,931 of record NC_087345.1, on the reverse strand, counting down.
AATGAAGGCTTGGTAGCCAGTTAAACATATAGTGCAGTACTGAATCGGGTCATATTGGAATATTCAGAGTCACGTCTCATCTCCATCTGAGAGCTATACAGGCATCAAAGGCATCCATCTGTTACCATTTGGTCCATTCTTTTTCTTTCATACTTTAATTGGGATGTCTGCACACAGCATTATAATGTTCTAGTGGTGAGATTTTGTGCTATTTATGTGTCTTTTGGGGAAAGAAAGATTCTATAATTGTAAAATAAGCCTGTTACCCCACAGAAAGGTTGATTTTCATTATAGTTTTATATATATATATATATATATATATATATATATATATATATATATATATATATATATACACATATATATAGGGTTTTGGGATTTTTATATATATTTATATATATATAGTCTGCTCTACACAGGTTCTGGCTTTTGCAGATTTTACCTCAAAATGAGAAGAAACAGCTGCAAACCTCCGTTAATAATCAGAACCTGGAATGTATGAAGTATGAATCTAGGAAAATTGGAAATCGTCAAAAATGAAATGAAACAGATATCCTAGGCATTAGGGAGCAGAAATGGACTGGTATTGGCCACTTTGAATTAGACAATCATATAGCCTACTATGCTGGGAATGACAACTTGAAGAGGAATGGTGTTGCATTCATTGTCAAAAAGAATGTTTCAAGATCTATCCTGAAGTACAGCACTGCCAGTGATAGGATAATATCCATACGCCTACAAGGAAGGCCAGTTGATATGAATATTATTCAAATTTATGCACCAAACACTAGGGCCAAAGATGAAAAAAATAGAAGATTTTTATCAGCTGCTGCAGTCTGAGATTGATTGAATACGCAGTCACGATGCATTGATAATTACTGGCAATTGGAATGTAAAAGTTGGAAACAAAGAAGGATCAGTAATTGGAAAATATGGCCTTGGTGATAGAAACAATGCTGGAGATTGAATGATAGAATTTTGCAAGACCAACTACTTCTACATTGCAGATAACTTCTTTCACCAACATAAACGGCGACTATACACATGGATCTCTCCCTATGGAACACACCGAAATCAAATTGACTACATTTGTGGAAAGAGACAATGGAAAAGCTCAATATCATCAATCAGAACAAGGCCAGTGTCCGACTGTGGAGCAGACCATCAATTGCTCATATGCAAGTTCAAACTGAAACTGAAGAAAATCAGAGCAAGTCCACGAGAGCCAAAATATGACCTTGAGTATACCCCACCTGAATTTAGAGACCATTTGAAGAATAGATTTGACACATTGAACACTAGTGACCGAAGACCAGACGAGTTGTGGAATGACATCAAGGACATCATCCATGAAGAAAGCAAGAGGTCATTGAAAAAACAGGAAAGAAAGAAAAGACCAAGATGGATGTCAGAGACTCTGAAACTTGCTCACGAATGTCAAGCATCTAAAGCAAAAGGAAGAATTGATGAAGTAAAAGAACTGAATAGAAGATTTCAAAGGGCTTCTCAAGAGGACAAAGTAAAGTATTATAATGACATGTGCAAAGAGCTGAAGATGGAAAACCAAAGGGAAGAACACGCTCGGCATTTCTCAAGCTGAAAGAACTGAAGAAAAAATTCAAGGCTCGAGTTGCAATAGTGAAGTATTCTATGGGGAAAATATTAAGTGACACAGGAAGCATCAAAAGAAGATGGGAGGAATACACAGAGTCGTTATACCAAAAAGAATTGGTCGATGTTCAACCATTTCAAGAGGTGGCATATGATCAGGAACTGATGGTACTGAAGGAAGAAGTCCAAGCTGTTCTTAAGGCATGGGTGAAAAACAAGGCTCCAGGAATTGATGGAATATCAATTGAGATGTTTCAACAAACAGATGCAGCGCTGGAGGTGCTCCCTCATCTATGCCAAGAAATATGGAAGACAGCTTCCTGACCAACTGACTGGAAGAGATCAATATTTATGCCTATTCCCAAGAAAGGTGATCCAACCAAATGGGGAAATTATCAAACAATACCATTAATATCACATCAAGCAAAATTTTGCTGAAGATCATTCAAAAATCGGTGCAGCAATATATCGACAGGGAACTGCCAGAAATTCAGGCTGGTTTTAGAAGAGGACGTGGAACCAGGGATATCATTGCTGATGTCAGATGGATCCTGGTTGAAAGCAGAATACCAGAAGGATGTTTACCTGTGTTTTATTGACTATGCAAAGGCATTGGACTGTGTGGATCGTAACAAATTATGGATAACATTGCGAAGAATGGGAATTCCAGAACACTCAAATGTGCTCATGAGGAACCTTTACATAGATCAAGAGGCAATTGTTTGGACAGAACAAGGGGATAGTGATTGGTTTAAAGTCAGGAAAGGTGTGCATCAGGGTTGTATCCTTTCACTATACCTGTTCAATCTGAATGCTGAGCAAATAATCTGAGAAGATGGAGTATATGAAGAAGAACGAGGCATCAGGATTGGAGGAAGACTTATTAACAACCTGCGTTATGCAGATGATACAGCCTTCCTTGCTGAAAGTGAAGAGGACTTGAAGCACTTACTAATGTAGATCAAAGACCACAGCCTTCAGTATGGATTGCACCTCAACATAAAGAAAACAAAAATCTTCACGACTGGTCCAATAAGTAACATCATGATAAAAGGAGAAAAGATTGAAGTTGTCAAGGATTTCATTTTACTTGGATTCACAATCAACAGCCATGCAAGCAACAGTCAAGAAATCAAACGATGCATTGCATTGGGTAAATCTGCAAAGGACGTCTTTAAAATGTTGAAAAACAACGATGTCACTTTGAAGGGTAAGGTGCGCCTGACCCAAGCGATGGTATTTTCAGTTGCATGTTATGCATGTGAAAGCTGGACACTGAATAAGGAAGACGGAAGAATTGTGGTGTTGGCGAAGAATATTGAATATACCATGGACTGCCAAAAGAATGAACAAATCTGTTTTGGAAGAAGTATAACCAGAAGGCTCCTTAGAAGCAAGGATGGCGAGACTGTATCTTAAATACTTTGGACATGTTGTCAGGAGGGATCAGTCCCTAGAGAAGGTCACCATGCTTGGGAAAGTACAGGGTCAGCGGAAGAGAGGAAGACCCTCAGTGAAGTGGATTGACACAGTGGCTATAACGATGATCTCAAGCATAATGATAATTGCAAGGATGGCACAGGATCAGGAAGTGTTTCCAAACCTACTCAGTGGCACCTGACAACAACAACAACATGCTTATATCCAACAAAGTCTTCTTCTCACCTACAGCTCCTTTGACACACTAAACTTCTCCCGTCATAGGACATTGGCCTTCCTGTCTCAGGCTCTGCTTGAATTGCCAGAGGGACAGTGTCTTCATTTTACTCCAGTCTGCTAAAACGCCACCATATTGGTGAGGGTTCCATTGATCATGTATATTAAAATAACAATACCATTACTACGCAACTATTAGAATGGCCAAAATTCAAAATATTGACAGCACAAAATGCTGGTGAGGATGTGGAGCAACAGGAGCTCTCAATCATTGCTGATAAGAATGCAAAATGGTACAGCCATTTGGAATGGCTACAGCTTTGGTAGCTGTATCTACCAGATGGTACAGCTTTGGAAGACAACGTGACAGTTTCTTTAAAAGTTTAACATAGGCCTACCATACAATCCAGCAATTGTGGTCCTAGGTATTTACCACATAAAAACCTGCATGCAAATGTTTATAGCAGCTTTATTCCAAATTGCCCAAAATTGGAAGTAACCAAGATGTTCTTCAATAGGTGAATGAATAAACAAGTTGTTATATACGCATACAACGGAGTATTAGGTATAAAAAAAATGAGGTATCTACAAAATAACATGGAAGAGCCTTAAATGCATATTGCTAAGCCAGCCTGAGAAAGCTAGATACTGTCTGATTTCAACTATATGACATTTTGGAAGAAACAAAAATATAGACACAGTAACCAGGTCAGTGGTTGCCAGAGGTCTAGAGATGGAGGAGGAATGAATAGGCGGGGCACAGGACGTTTTAGGGCAGTAAACCCTTCTGTGGAAACCCTGGTGGCGTAGTGGTTAAGTGCTACAACTGCTAACCAAAGGGTCGGCAGTTTGAATCCACCAGGTGCTCCATGGAAACTCTATGGGGCAGTTCTACTCTGTCCTCTAGGATTGCTATGAGTTGGAATCGACTCGATGGCACGGGGTTGGGTTCTGGAAACCCTTCTGTATGATTCTATAATGGGAGACACATGATGTTATATATTTTTCAAAACCCATAGGGCTGTACAACACAGAATGAGCTTTCATGTAAGCTGTGGACTTTAGTTAATAATAATGTAACTATATTGATTTATCAGTTGTAACAAGTGTATCATATGTTAATAAGGAACAGTGAACAGTGGGAAGAGGAATATGAAATGGGAACTCTATATTTTCTGCACAATTTTTCTGTAAACAAAAAACTGCTCTAAAAAAAGTCCATTAAAAATAGCATCACCATCCTCATCACTCTATTTCTTAATTTGTTCGTTTTTAACAGAACTTACCATAACTTGTGTATATATTTAATTATGTATTTTTGCTTTCCTCTATTAGAATACAGTTCTATTAGATCATGGCCTTTATTTGTTCACTCTTGTATCACCTGTCTCTAGAAAATAAAAAAAGTCAATAAATGCTAAATAGCTGAATGGATAAAACTGTTGTTGCTGTGTTGTTAGGTGCCGTTGAGTTGGTTCCAACTCATAGTGACCCTATGCACAACAGAACGAAACATTGCTCAGTCCTGTGCCATGCTCACAATCGTTGTCATGCTTGAGCCTACTGTTGCAGCCACTGTGTCAATCCATCTTGTTGAGGGCATTCCTCTTTCCTGCTGACCCTGTACTTTGCAAGCATGACAGTAAGAGGGACTGATCCCTCCTGATAACATGTCCACAGTACGTAAGACGCAGTCTCACCATCATTGCTTCTAAGGAGCATTGTGGTTGTGCTTCTAGGCTATGACTAGCAAATTTTATTTAAATTCAAGGTGAAATTTCTATGCAGACAATCTGAAACCATTTAACTTGTAACTAGGTAAACTGCTATCTTTTTTCAGATAATGTCAAACAAAGATAATTACTTTTAGAAGTTGCAGTACATTAACAGCATGTTTGAATGTTTACAGACTATTACTAAGAGAGAATTGAGCTGGGTGTCATCACTGAATTGCAGCACAACTGAGTAGTTGAAATGCAGGTATAAAAGTAAAAATAAGAATAAAAAATGTCCTTAAAACTGAAGAAAAATTTTATTCCTGCTTCAAAGAGGGTGGATAAAGTAAAAAATGTAAAGGGATAATGGCATTTTTGCCTGTCTTAAATCTAATCTAAGTATGTTTCTGATTATCTTATGACTAGACATTTCCTGAGTTGATAGACAAGATAATTATATTTTGTTTTTTCTACTACAATAAGATTTCTCATTTTGTCTTCCAGTTAAATTGTGTGCACTAGACAAATGAACCAAAAAAATGCTGATGCCCAAATGGCTACTCCTAAATATTCATATTTTATTGTATTCGTTTACAGTAAAAAATGTAGTGTTTCTAAGGGAACCCATAATAAATAGAAAAGCTTTTGAGACCATTCTCTTAGACTAAAGAGCCCTCTTGACTTTCTGTAGGAAATAATAGTGTCATAATCAGAGAATCTCAAGTATAAAAACACAATTATAAACACTTTCATTGATTCACAACAATCTCAACTCCGAATAGGGCCTTTGTTTCAGTGTTTTCCTTTTCTTCCATTCCTTTGTAGAATTCCTGTTGCAATCGCTAAAGCCCCCTTCAGAGCTTGAAATTTTAAATAATTGAACAACTTTCAATGATAAATGAAAATAAAGATAATCTCAAATCAGTTAATCCTAAGAAATGCTTTCACAGACCGTGTCAGGAGAGATGTCACATGAAGTGATCTCTGAAAAGACAAGATACTACTCTTGAAGAGGTTGACTTTGGACCCAGAGTCTCCATCTTCAAACCACATCTCCACCACTTACTAACTGTGTAGGCTTTAGCAAGATATTTAAAAGCTCTGTCTTAATCTCCTTATAATAAGACAGGGGATAATAATAATACCTAGACTACAGGATTGTTTTAAAGATTAACTGAGTTATACTTAGGACATCTGGCACATTATAAGCATATACAATGCTTATCTATAGCCGTTACTTGTTTATATGGAATTTGCAAATTATTGTACGATTATGAAGTTGTCTTGATCATTTCTAGACCTCTGGGTGTTAAAAAAGGAGCCCTAGTTGCACAGTGGTTAAATTGTTTGGCTGTTAACTAAAATGTTGGCAGTTTGAACCCACCAGCTGCCTCATGGGTGAAAGAGGTGGCACTTTGCTTCCATAAAGATTACAGCCTTGGAAACCCTATGGGGCAGTTCTACTCTCTCCTATAGGGTTGCTGAGTCAGAATCAACTGAACCGCAATGGGTTTGCTATTTTTGGTTGGGTGGCACAGTTTGTGCTCAACTATGAACCTAAAGATTGGCAGTTCAAATCCACCCAATGATGCTGCAAAAGAAAGGTCTAGCAATCTGCTTCCGTAAAGATTACAACCAGGAAATCCCTATGGAGCAGTTCTACTCTGTAACATATGGGGTCTCCATGAGTCAGAATTGACTCAATGGCAACAGCTTCTTTGATCATTTATAGTAGCCAGTACAATTGAAATTTTCTATATAATGGTTAGCAGATAGCTTAAAATAAATTTCTTACATGAGCATCACCAAGAGTTCATTTTTAAAGGTCATTGGTCTAGGAGTCATGAGTTACCCATACTTTTTTGGTACCTTGATGAGACACCCTGGTCTTCTCTAACTGCTTCTCAACATAATTCCGTAGTGATAGTCGCATGAACGCTATCGATATTTACTGCCCATGCATCATGCCTAATACTGAGTGAAGCACTGGAAATGAAGTGGTAGAGAACATAAAAAAAATGCTTACAACATAGCTGTGGTTTAGGATATAATTTATTTTTTAGAAGTCAGGTGTAAGTTAATTCAGTTAACATGTTTAATGTAATATTATGTGATAATTATCCTCACTAATGAATTTTGAAGTATCTTACTAAAACTGAGGAACTCCCCATGAAACTTAGTAAGTAGTCTACTTGAGGAAAAAAATCAGTTTACAAGCGTTTCTGTGGGGAAATATTATATTATCGCAGTAACTTTAATCAATTACTTGGTGTTCATGCTGTAGTAAATGACTCTGCTGCTGACAATAGAAAGAGATTGGCGTGAGTGAAATCGGCACCAGTTATATTGGTCCTTCATAATATTTTATACTCTCAGCTCTCGTCCCTGCCTCTCTGCCCCCCTTCTAACCGCGTGTGCACACACGCACATGCTCACAGTCATGTGATGTAAAGTGTTCTGAACGGAGCTGAACTGTGTAAAAGTATGAGCTCAGAAAAATTCAGTGCTCTGTAATTGTCCTCAAACATGAAGCATACTCAGTGTTTACTCTGGTATTTGCTGTGAATTATCTGCAGTAGGTTATGGGACTCAGGTTGTATTTATTAATAAATTTTCCTCTTTTATTTTGCATGCTATTATGCTTTTCAAATTGATATTGTATTGTTGGCACTTTTTCTTTGAATAATAGAACAAGAGTTAAAATTTTACTCTGCCATTGCTGTCAGTACTCTGTTATATAATGTTTAACATTCTTGGTACAGTGAGAAAAATATGGTTCATAACCAATAAATGATCTTTGGCAAATATTTTAAGAATCTTTCCTGGAGCGCTTCATTTGCCTCACTTGTTATAACCCCATTGGTCAGTATGCACCCTCATGTCTTGTTCCTGGTGACACAAGTCCCATGAATATTCAGTATCTGGCTTTCACAGGGAGGTTAGATGACTCAGCTCTTTACTTAGCAGTTACACTACCCCAGGGTTTTCTCTCAGGGCCCTTCTAACATATTTTTAGCAATAGAAAATAAAAGCAAAACTACTGGAGGTAAAGCCAGAAAAGCTAAAGCTAAACATGATATAAAGAGCTTACATATCATATCCTTATTTTTCAACTTATTTCTGTATTAGTATATACCCACAGGACAGGCATAGAGTTAAGCTTTGTACTTACTGTGATAGCAGGTTTATAACCATTAGAAATGGTGCAAATGGTTAATGTGCCCTGCTGGTAACCAAAAGATTGGAGGTTCAAATCCATCCAGAGGCACCTCAGAAGAAAGGCCTGGCAATCTACTTAAAAAAAAAAAAGCCTTTGGAAAAAACCCTATGGAGTACAGTTCTACTCTGACAAACATGGGGTCACCATGAATTGTAATTGACTTAACTGCAACTGATTTTTACTAATTTTATGAAATAATTCAGTGTTATCTTGTTAAGAACTTAATGTTAGAAGGATATGTCATACAAGGATTTATGTCTGACTCTGTCAAGATTGTTCAAATATGAACAGGTTATATAGTTGAGAATTAGACATGGAGGAAGTACCTCCATGTATTATTTTTGTATTAAGCAGAATCCTTAATTATAAGCAATAAAAATTAAACATTGCTGAAGTAAGCCATTGGTAGCAGAGAGAGCCTGAGAGCCTGGTGGATGAAGCTCAGAAGCTCAGAAGACAAAGGATAGCTGACATGCAATATCAATACACAGACAAGTTGAGCTGTTCTGTCAGGGCTGAGGACTAGATACTACAGCTTGCAACCTGGCTTTCCTATTTCTGATTAATTCACTGGAGGCTACCACTGTCACTGATACAGTGTCTACTGCCCTTGAAAACTGATACTGGCCATGCTCCAGCCAGAAATAGCTTCCCATAGTAACTTTATCTTGGGCCATTAGCTACAGATTCATCTGAACATGTTTTACCGAGTCTAAGTCTGTGCTCTAGCAGCAAGAGAGACTGGGAAACAAGCAACTGACATTTTCAACTTTCAAGTAGTAGTACAGGTGCTATTTTCCCCAGTATGGTAAAAGAGATGTGGGAGCTAGTCTAAAAGATGCCCCTCTCCTCTAATGAGCTACTCATATTTTACTTTTTTGTAGTATCCTCCCCTTGAATCTGGCTGGACCCATAACTCAGTCTTGATTAATAGGATGTGGTAGAGGTGAAGTAAAAACAAACAAACTCCATATAGCTACCATGTGAGTCTTTTCGAACATTAAGTCTTGAGTTACTCATGTTGGAACCTAGCCACCACAGAGGTAGATTAGCCCAAGATATATGGAAAAGTCATTTGTCAATGTTCTGATGGCCCCAGCTGAGCTGACAGTATCAACTGTCAGCCATATGAATGAGCCATCATGGACAGCCAGGTGACATAAGTGTGTGTCCACTTGAGGGACCATAAGTGCAAACTACTCAACTGAGCCTAGAAAGTTCATGGAATCCACAGGACCATGGTATGTCAAAATGGGTTTTAAGCGGCTGTATTTTTAGAGTTAGTTATGCAGCAATTGTTTCATATTTCAAAATAAGAAGAGAGTTCCCCAAATGCAGGCAATGTTTTCAGATGCTGGGAAGAAGAGGTGGAGAAAGAGAAAGAAAGATAGGGAAAGGAACAGGTAAGAGCAAGAAGAAGGGAAGGGAAAGGAAGGAAGGGAAGAACAGAGAAGGGGATAAGAGAGGAGAGGAGAGCAGAGAAATTGAGCAGGACATAAGGGGAGAGAAGAGAAGGGAAGGGAGTGGAAAACAAAGTTAAATGATCATGACAATTAAACCTGGTCCCTATTTCATTCATACCATAAAACAGGTGTAATACTAACTTAAAAAAAATTAACAATTGTTCAATGACAGTGACTGTAGGAGATGTGCACTCAGAGTTCCTTTTTTTTTTTGACTGCTCATAAATCAGAAAATTCTATGAAGTATACAACTATATCTTAAAATAAAAAAAGTTTCAGAGATGATAAACAATTTGCCTAAATTCACACAACTAATGGTTTCCAAAGGCAAGTTCTTGACTCAAGTCTTTCTGAATCCAAAGAGAAAGCTTAAAAGCTTAACTTCACTAGATTGCAAAATTTGCCTTTTTTTTTTTTTTAATTATGGTAGCCTGAAATTAATTCTGTAAAGATTTCTTACTTAATTTAAAAGAAAATATGCAACACACCAGTTTGGAATTGATTGTTTACAATTGTCCACGTGACTTTGAGAAGACAATAGTAACTCCTAGTGATCTATAATACCAATTAAGTGTCCGGTTTCATGAACAAAGCTACTGCTGAAGATCTCTGTACCAAATTATTTACTTTGAAATATGCTTGACTTATTAGGGTTTCTGTCAATATACGCCATCGGAGCCATTCTGGAGACATACAAACCACCCACATATTTGTAGGCTGTGCCCGCCAACTTAAGAATTTAGATATAAACAGAACACTGAATTGTAAGGTAAGGGCAGAGAGGCAAGATGGCTCACACCCTTATTTCTTTATAAAAAATAAGTATAGTGAGAGAACTCTTTTGCATTTTTAGCAGGCACGTCAAATTGAATGGTTTACGGGGTCACACAGTGAGATTCTTACTAAAATACATTAGTCAATTTGTAATGAATCTTTGTTTTGACATTTCTGCTAGCCGGTTCTAACAGGACAGTTATAACAATGAACGTGTACAAGCACATTATCTCCTAATGGCATGTTAAGCTTGAGTCAGAACAAGCATCTGTCAGCCTGTATTAAAGTCGAATGGCAATTAAATAAGCACTGACACATTTTCTGACTTGCCTTCTCAAACTCAAACAGGTTCATTAAAACTATGAGAAACAATGCAACAGTAAAGATTCAAGGATATTAATATTTACAAAATTTATATGGAGAGTTAATAAAAGACCTTACAGTCAAAAGAAAGTATGAACTTATATTTTTTTAACTTAACATTTACTTTCATACGAAATGTGTATTTTTGAAATAAAACTAAAAGTTGATATTTTTTCCAAAAGCCAAGAATAAGTCTTCAATCCTAATTTAGTGAGGAATATATCCAAACCTCTTGCCACCTAGTAGAGTCTGACTCACAGTGACCATAGGAAGACATAATAGAACTGCCCCATAGGGTTTCTAAGATTGTAATCTTTTCAGGAAAAGAATGCCACATCTTGCTCCCATGGAGTGGCTGGTGGGTTTGAACCATTGACCTTTTAATTAGCTGAGATTTTAACCACTGTGTCTCCAGGGCTCCTTCAAGGGATATATATATACCTGTTGCCATCAAGTTGATTCTGACCCTATAGGACAGAGTAGAACGGCCCCATTGAGTTTCCAAGGAGCGGCTTATGAATTTGAACTGCCAACTTTTGGTTAACAGCCAAGCTCTTAACCACTATGCCACCAGGGTTCCACAAGGGATATATAAAACCAAACCAAACCCGTTGCCATTGAGTCAATTCCGACTCAGCGACCCTGTAGGACAAAGTAGAGCTTCCGCATAAGGTTTCTAAGGAGCGCCTGGTGGATTCAAACTGTAGACCATTTGGTTAGCAGCCTTAGCTCTTAACCACTATGCCACCAGAATTTCCCAAGGGATATATAGTGACTATAAATTAAAATAAAATGATCAATTAGTGAAGTTTATTGTAACTGACATTATTCTGGAGAAGAACTTTGATATTGGCACAGAAAGTGCACTTTCTCCAATCTTGAAAACAATACCTTTGTATCCCACTTCACCATCCAGTTACTGCTCTACTTCTCTTTGATTAGCATCATTTCTTGAAACACTTTTTTCGTTTGGAACTCCACTGTCTCTTTTATTCTCTTACCTCACTCTTTGCTCCTCAACAGTCTTATTTCTTATTTTATCTCCATTTTCCAGCCCTGTAAATTCAGAATGCACTAAGAAAAGATGCTAAACAACATTACTGCTAGTTTCTTCCCCTCACATTGACTCTGGAACTACTCTGCTACCACTCCTGAAATTCATAGAGGCTGACTAGAACTGTGCCCTGTCTTCCCCCGTGTACATTATTTGACAGAAAAGCCAGTCAACCCAGGGGAAAATGAGCTCACAAAACAAGATTACAAGGCATTTGCAGAGTGTTGCTATTTAAAAAGAATATAGAAAATCTATGTTGTTGTTGTTAGGTGCCATCGAGTCAGTTCTAACTCATAGTGACCCTATGTACGGCAGAACTAAAACACTGCCCAGTTCAGTGCCATCCTCACAATCGTTATGCTTGAACCCATTGTTGCAGCCAGTGCTTCAATCCATATCATTGAGGGTTGTCATGGATTGAATTGTGTCCCCTCAAAATATGTGTCAACTTGGTTAGGCCATGATTCCCAGTATGTGTGGTTGTCCTCCTCCATTTTGTGATTGTAATTTTATGTTAAAGAGTATTACGGTGGGATTGTAACACCTTTACCCAGGGTCACATCCCTGATCCAAGTAAAGGGAGTTTCCCTGGGGTGTGACCTGCACCACCTTATATCTCTCAAGAAATAAAAATGAAAGGCAAGCAAGCTGAGAACAGGAACCTCATACCACCAAGAAAGAAGTACTAGAAGCAGAGTGCATCCTTTGGACCCAGGCTTCCTGCCTGGAGAAGCTCCTAGTCCAGGGGAAGACTGACGAGAAGGACTTCCCTCCAGAGCTGACAGAGAGAGAAAGCCTTCCCCTGGAGCAACACCCTGAATTTGGACTTCTAACTGCTAGACTGTGAGAAAATAAATTTCTCTTTGTTAAAGCCATCCACTTGTGTTTCTGTTATAGCAGCACTAGATGACTAAGACAAACATCTTCCTCTTTTTTGCTAATCCTCTACTTCACCAAGCATAACGTCCTTCCCCAGGGACTGATCCCTCCTCATAACATGTCCAAAGTATGTGAGACGTAGTCTCGCCATCCTTGCTTCTAAGGAGTGTTATGGTTGTACTTCTTCCAAGACAGATTTGTTTGTTCTTTTGGCAGCCTGTGGTATATTCAATATTCTTCACCAACACTATAATTCAAAGACATCAATTCTTCTTCAGTCTTCCTTATTCATCGCCCAATACATTAAAAGTTGCATCACAAGAAGATATCAATATAGAAAGCCCTAAATTTCATATTATTCTAATAAACATACTAAATTATATAAAGAAATATGTTATTAAAGAGCTGTGAAGAAATATTAGATTTGAAAAATGAGAGAGTTGAAATACAGAATTCAGTAGATGAAAAAGATATAGCTGAGGAAAAAAATTGTAAACTCTAAAGTCAGATTCAGAAATCACTAGAAGAAAGAGAACATCCCTTCAAAAAAAAGGAAAGAAAAGAAAACATAGAAGATATGAAGAATAACAGTGAAAGTATAACATGCAGCTAATAGGAGTCCCAGAAAGAAGAGAGATAAAAACAAAAAGGAAAAATACATTTGAAAAAAATGATGGAAATGTACTGAAATTAAAAAAAAAAAAGATAAAACACATCATACAATGAAAAGGCTCACACATTGCTAAAGGAAAAACTCATCTCTAGAGATATTATAGTGAAATCTAAGATATCAAAGACAAAATAGATAAGCTTATAAGGAGAAAAAGAAGATCATAGACAAAGGAGCAAGAATCAAACAGAAAATAGATTTAAAAAAATGAATCAAGGAAGATGATGGAATAATATTTTTAGAGTTTGAAGAAAAAGAACTTAGAAATTCATACTAACGAACTGTCATGTAAATAAGGGGCATGCTTACAGGAAAATTCAACACCTTCATAATAAAAAGATGCATAATTTAAATAAAAAAAATGGAAAAAGGATATGAACAGACACTTCACCGAGGAAGACATTCAAGCAACTAACGGATACACGCGGAAATGCTTACGATCACTAGCCATTAGAGAAACGCAAATCAAAACCACAATGAGACACCATCTCACCCTGACATTACTGGCATGAATCAAAAAACCAGAAAATAACAAGTGTTGGAGAGGCTGTGGGGAGCTTGGAACTCTTATGCATTGCTGGTGGGAATGCAAAATGGTACAGCCATTTTGGAAAATGATACGGTGCTTCTTGAAAAAGCTAGAAATAGAAATACCATATGATCCAGCAATCCCTTTCCTAAGAATATATCCTAGAGAAATAAGAGCCATCACACCAATAGATATATGCACACCGATGTTCACTACCGTATTGTTCGTAATAACAAAAAGATCAAAACAACCTAGGAGTCCATTGACAGATGTATGAATAAACAAACAATGGTACATACATACAATGGAATACTACACAATGATAAAGAACAATGATGAATCTGTGAAGTATCTCACAACATGGATGAATATGGGGGACATTATGCTGATTGAAGTTGTCAAGGATTTCATTTTACTTGGATCCACAATCAACAGCCATGCAAGCAGTAGTCAAGAAATCAAAAGATGCATTGCATTGGGTAAATCTGCTGCAAAGGACCTCTTTAAAGTGTTGAAGAGAAAAGATGTCACCCCGAAGACTAAAGTGCGCCTGACCCAAGCCATGGTATTTTCAATCGCATCATATGCATGTGAAAGCTGGACAATGAATAAGGAAGACTGAAGCAGAATTGACGCTTTTGAATTGTGGTATTGGCAAAGAATATTGAATATACCGTGGACTGCCAAAAGAATGAGCAAATCTTAGAAGAAGTACAACCAGGATGCTCCTTAGAAGCAAGGATGGCAAGACTGTGTCTTACATGCTTTGGACATGTTGTCAGGAGGGCTCAGTCTCTGAAAAGGACATCATGCTTGGCAAAGTACAGGGTCAGTGGAAAAGAGGAGGACCCTCAATGAGGTGGATTGACACAGTGGCTGCAACAATGAGCTCAAGCATAATGATTGTAGGGGTGGTGCAGGACCGGGCAGTGTCTCATTGTGTTGTGCATGGGGTCGCTGTGAGTTGGAACCGACTTGACAGCACCTAACAACGACAACATGCTGAGTGAACAAATCTGTCTTGGAGGAAGTACAATCAGAATGCTCCTTAGAAGCAAGGATGGCGAGACTGCATCTTACATACTTTGGACATGTTGTCAGGAGGGATCAGTCCCTGGAGAAGGACATCATGCTTGGTAAAGTACAGGGTCAACAGAAAAGAGGAAGACCTTCAACGAGATGGATTAACACAGTGGCTGCAACAGTGGGCCCAACCATAACAAGGATTGTAAGGATGGCGCAGGACCAGGCAGTGTCTTGTTCTGTTGTGCATAGAGTCGCTATGAGTTGAGGGCACCTAACAACAACATGCTGAGTGAAATAAGTCAATCAGAAAAGGACAAATATTGTATGAGACCACTGCTATAAAAACTCCTGAAAAAGTTCACACACAAAAAGAGACAATTTTTGATGGTTACGAGGGAGGGAAGGGATAGGGAGGAAAAAACACTAAATACGCAATAGATAAGTGGTGAATTTTGGTGACGGGTAGGACAGTACTGGGGAAGCCAGCAAAACTTGCCAAAGGAAAGGTCTTGGAAGTTCTATAGAAACATCCAGACTCCCTGAGTGACCAAATTACTGGGCTTAGGGTTGTGGGGACCATGGTCTCAGTGAACATCTAGCTCAATTGGCATAACAGAGTTTATAAAGTCAATGTCCTACATTCTACTTAGGTGAGTGGCATCTGACATCTTAAAATCTTGTGAGCAGCTATCTAAGATATTCGTCTGGTCTTACCCTGTCTGGAGCAAGGGAGAATGAAGAAAACCAAAGACAAAAGGGAAAGATTAGCCCAAAGGACTAATGGACCACAACCACCACAGCCTGAACCAGACTGAGTCCAGCACAACTAGATGGCACCTCGCCACCACCACTGACTTCTCTGACAGGGATCACAATAGAGGGTCCTGGACAGAGCTTGAGAAAAATATAGAACAAAATTCTAACTCAAAAAGAAGGACCAGACTTGATGGCCTGACAGAGGTTGAAGAAACCCTGAGAGTTTGGCCCTCAGACACCCTTTCAGGTCAGTAACAAAGTCACTCCTGAGGTCCACCCTTCAGCCAGAGAGTGGATAGGCCCATAATGAGACTAAAGGGGCACACTAGCTCTGGGGCAAGGACTAGAAGGCAGGAGGGGACAGGAAAGCTGGTAATAGGGGACCCAAGGTTGAGAAGAGAGAGTGTTGACATGTCATAAAACAATATGTATACTAACTGTTTAATGAGAAACTAGTATGCTCTGTAAACCTTCATCTAAAGTACATTAACAAAAAGATGTAATTAAAAAAAATTTTACAAGATCCATTATTTGAAAGAGATAATGGATTTATAACATGGAGGGTGGATAGTGAAGCTTTATGAGGAGCTGGCATTTGTAGAGAGATTTAAAGAATGACTACAAAGGAAAAGTTGAAGTAGGGCTAGGGGCAGGGGACTATCAGGGTAAAAGGAACACTTCAACAGGCTCTGAGATAAGCAGGAGCCTGGCACTTTCGAGGAAACTGAAATGCCATTGTGGTCATAGGCTCGAACACATCCAGAAACTGTTGAAAATAAGGGCCTGTAGATGGGAAGGGAAGGATCCTGCGGAGCATTTTAAGCTTTGCTAAACATGTTGATCTTTATTCTACTTATAAATGGGAAGTCATTAAACAAGGTCACTAAATGATCAGATTTTTATTTGAAAAAGATCCTTAGGAAAATACATGAAGTCTTACCCACCTCTAGCACTGAGCAATGCTCGTGATTATCACTAACATGACCAACAATATATGAGGTTATTCAGAGTTACAGCAGTTTTTAATATATACCCATGAAAACCTGTTGCTGTGGAGTGGATTCCAACTTATAGCGGCCCTAAAGGACAGAGTAGAACTGCCCTATAGGGCTTCCAAGGGGCTCCTGGTAGATTTGAACTGCCGACCTTTTGGTTAGCCCCATAGCTCTTAAACACTGTGCCGTCAGGGTTTATATATATTATTTTTGTTATTGTTAGGTGCCTTTGATTTGGTTCTGACTCATAGTGAACCTATGTACAATAGAACGAAACACTACCCTGTCCTATGGCATCCTCATGATCATGGTTACGCTTGAGCCCCTTGTTGCAGCCACTGTGTCAATCCATTTCAGTGAGAGTCTTCCTCTTTTTTTGTTGACCTTCTATTTTTCCAAGCATGATGTCCTCCAGGGACTGGTGCCTCCTGGTAACATGCCCAAAGTATGTGAGAGGAAATCTTACCATCCTTGATTCTAATGAGCATTCTGGCTGTACTTCTTCCAATACAGATTTGCTCATTCTTCTGGCAGTTCATGGTGTAGTCAATGTTCTTTGCCAACACCATAATTCAAAGGAGTCAATTCTTCTTTAGTCTTCCTTATTCATTGTCCTGCTTTCGCATGCATATGATGCAGTTGAAAACACCATGGCTTGGGTTAGGAACACTGTAGTCTACTCAGAGTGACATATTTGCTTTTTAAGACTTTAAAGAGGTCTTTTGCAGCAGATTTGCCTAATGCAATGGGTCCTTTGATTTCTTGACTGCTGCTTCCATGGGTGTTGATCATAGATCCAAGTAAAATGAAATCCTTTACAAATTCAATGTTTTCTCCATTTATCATGATGTTACTTATTGGTCCAGCTGAGAATTTTTGTAACCCATACTGAAGGCTGTGGTCTCTGATCTTCATCAGTAAGTGCTTCAAGTCCTCTTCACTTTCAGTTAGCAAGGCTGTGTCATCTGCATATCACAGGTTATTAACAAGTCTTCAATTCTGATGCCGCGTTCTTCTTCATATAGTCCAGCTTCTCGGATTATTTGCTCAGCATACAGATTGAATAAGTATGGTGAAAAGATACAACCCTGACACATACCTTTCTTGACTTTATACCACGCAGTATCCCCTTGCTCTGTTCTAACGCCTGCCTCTCGATCTAAGTAAAATATAGTACTATTTTCTAATACTGGAAAGTGGTTTTCACGTTAGACGTGTAAAATGGTGCTAGTTCATATAAACATATCCTCTTTTTATATTATTTTAGAAATATTGTAAATTAGCAATGATCTGTACTTTTCTGTCGTCATGATTTATCCATTTAATATAAAGTTGAAAAGGAAGCGTGAATTTACTGGGGTCTTGAATATCTCCTGAATGTTTAAAAGTCCTTGGGTCATTTTATGTGGATAGGTGAAGTTGCAAAATCAATTGTTGCCTAAGTTTCATTTCAGCACAGTGGGCTTACTAATTGAAATTAAAAAGAAAAAAAATATTTTCACACATGGTTGACAAACCAAATATGCTGAGGTTTCCATAAATGTAGCCTGCTGTTGTCTGCTATTTAATTAACCAGTGCACGAATAAAATGTCCTCAGTTTCTTTTCCATTCCTTAGCTTAATACTGTAAACTATTCAGAGCATAATTAAAAGTTCTGAATTCTTCCAGGAATGATATTACCAGTAAGCAACCAACCCATGAAAATAGAGAAGCCTGACTGTTACTCCTCTAAATTGTGTGTGTTAATAAAACTGCACAAGAGTTCTTTGCTTAATCTGACTGAGCTAAGAAAACCCCAGCTGGCATCCAAGCTACCTGCATTTAAAACTTCTCCAAATATCTGAGCTCAGGGAGAGCTTCATTAAAGTTAATATAGGGATTGCATTGTATTTTATTGAATTTCTTTGCATTTTCTTCGTGAAAAAACTTAGATAATACAAATTCACCCCAATGTCACCAAGAATAATTATTGGCAGGTTTTAAGTTTGGTGTTTCCCTTGAGCATCCAGAGTGAAAAGAAATGAATCACAGGGTTTTAAAAGAAAAAACAAAAGGATGCTGTTTGATTAGTGTCATTTAGAAAATGACACAAATTTAAGTACATGATGTTTAAAACCATGGGCTTTTTCTTCTCTGAATAGTTATCAGTGAAAGCAATCAGGGATTTGAACTTATAACCGAAATTACTACACGAGGCAACTTTGATCTAGTTATTATGGTCCTACTGGCAGAATGGGTGATGCAAATGGTTAAGTGTTTGAATACCAGTGAAAAAGTTCAAAGTTCAAATCCAATCAAATGGTGCTTTGGAAGAAAGGCCTGGAAATCTGCTTCCAAAAGGTCAGGGCCTTGAAAACCCTATGGAGCAGTTTGACCCTGCACACATGGGATCACTATGAGTTGGAACAGACGCGACAGGAGCCAACAACAGCAGAATCTGATTAGCATATGGTGAATCCCTCCACCAATGGGTTCATCACTCAAAGTGAAGAGAAGGTAAGCATAAAATTAATAGATTTTTGCCACAATGTTTGTACACTTACTGTAGGTATCCAGGCTTTCCCTCTGAAAGACAAGTATTTTCAGAAATCAAGGCTATTGTTTGTTCCTTTGATATATTTGATGCAATACATTAAAAATAGTTTATGTTGAATCAAATCTAGGTTTTTAAGAACGACGTTCCTTTATCTGCAATATGACAGTACACGATCATTCTGTTGATTAAAAAAAAATAGGAAACTTTGATCTTATTGCCTTATTTTCTGACACATTCCTTTAACTGTCAAATCCTAACTGGTCTCGCACTTGAAAAATCAGCACTTGAATAGCATACGTTTATTAAGAGTGCTGGGGTGAGTCCTCCGTGCAGAGTGCGTATGGCTGTGAATGAAGGAGAGGATGAGAACTGTGCTGTATTTCATAGCTGTTTCCTTGGCAAGTGAAGATGAGGTGCCAGTGCTATTGATTCTGAGGCTGACTTGCATGTTGCATATTTAAGTAAGTTCAATATCAGAATCGATTTAGGTTAAACAAATGAGTTTGCATATTAGGCCATTACAGTCAATCGTCAAATTCATATAATTTGGAGTCTAAATGGCCTCTGAATGTTAGGTTTACAAAATGAGTATTAAAATGGCTGTCAAAATTTCAGGGGAAAGTGTTCTGTAATCTCCTTTGATAAATCATTCTGGTGATCAACAATGTTTTAGAGAAATGTTTCCCCATAAAAATTCTCTCTCTCTCTTTCTTTTTTTTATCTTGACCTGGGTGGAAATGAAGATCTATGTTCTAAAGTTAATACCCCTTCCCATAGGTAAAACAGAGGTACGTTTTTTTCTTCTCTGAGCTAGATTAGGAAAGAAACTTGAAGCCTGTCTTAGTCATCTAGTGCTGCTATAATAGAAATATCACAAGTGGATGGCTTTAACAAAGAGAAATTTATTTTCTCACAGTCTAGTACAAATTCAGGGTGTCGGCTCCAGGGGAAGTCTTTCTTTCTCTGTCAGCTCTGAAGGAAGGTCCTTGTCCTCAATGTTCCCCTGGTCAAGGAGCTTCTCAGGCACAGGGACCCTGTGTCCAAAGGGTGTGCTCTGCTCCTGGTGCTGCTTTCTTGGTGGTATGAGGTCCCCAACTCTGCTTGCTTCCCTTTCCTTTTATCTCTTGAGAGAGAAAAGATGGTGCAGGCCACACCCCAGGAAAACTCCCTTTATCTTGAATCAGGGAGGTGACCTGAGTAAGGGTGGTGTTACAATCCCACCCTAATCCTCTCAACATAAAATTACAGTCACAAAATGGAGGACAGCCACACAAAATGGAGCCTAACCAAGTTGAAACATATTTTTGGAGGGACACAATTCAATCCACAACGAGGCCCAATTTTTGTATGGGGACTGTTTTATTTAACATAATTAAAAATGTCTATATTGTTTTTAAAATGATGTAACACTTAACAAGTATTAGCATATAACACTATCAGCACTTCTCGTCTCACCTGGACTCCTTCATGCGTGTATATGGGCATATATTGAATGTGTACACATGCATATGTGTATACATGTATAAACATGGATACTGAATGTGTGATTCCTAGATTAGGTGGACTTAGTTTTCTGGGTCTATCTCTTATTTGAAAATATACGATACTATTGAGACTTTTTGGATTGGCTTCTAACTTAACAAAATGCAAACGTGTTTTATCCTTTTTATTGCTGAGAAGTATTCCACTGCATGGATGTGCTATACTTAATTGTGCTCATGTGGTACCTGTACATAGATCAAGAAGTAATTGTTCAAGTAGTACGAGGAGTTACTGCAAGTAGTACAGGTGTGCAGCAGGGTTGTATACTTTCATTTTACTTAATCAATCTGTATACTGAAAAAATAATCTAAGATGCTGCACTATATAAAAAACACAGCATCAGAATTGGAGGAAGACTCATTAACAATCTGCGATATGCATATGACACAACCTTCCTTGCTGAAAATGAAGATGAAGCACTATTGATGAAGGTCAAAGACTACAGCCACCCATATGGATTGCACCTGAACGTAAAGAAAATGATAATCCTCACAAACGGACTGTTAAACAACATCATGATAAATGAAGAAGAAATTGGAGTTGTAAGTGATTCCATTTTACTTGGATTAACAATGAATGTCCGTGGAAGCAGCACTCAAAAAACCAAATGACATGTTGCATTGGGAAAATCTGCTGCCAAACAATTCCTTAAAGTTTTATAAAACAAAGATGTTACTTAGTTGACTAAGGTGCACCTAACCCAAGCCAAGGCCTTTTCAATAGCCTCATATGCATGCAAATACTGGACAATAAAAAAGGAAGACAGAGGAATAATTGTATTTGACTTGTGGTGCTGGCCAAGGATATTAAATATACTGTGGACTGCCAGAAGAAAAAACAAATCAGGCTTAGATACAACCAGAATGCTCTTTAGAAATGATGGTAGGGTATCATGTTTGTAAAGTAGAGGGTCAGCAAAATGGAGGGAAATTCTCAATCAGATGGATTGATGCAATAGCTGCAAGAATGGACTCAAACATACCCACATCATGAAGACTGCACAGGATCAGGCAATGTTCCATTTCTTTTTGTACTGTTATACATGAGGTCACCATAAGTTAGTGCAGACTTGATGGCAACCAACAACAAAGTGCCTAGCAGAGATCCTACAGTTATCAGCTTACAGGTTGTCCCTAAGAAGTCAGTTGCAAGTTCAGATCCATGGTCTCTCTTACAATGCTCAGTTGCGAATTAGGGTAGCACCAATCTCACCTCCCTAGACACACTGCTCAGCTATTTTTTGGGTCTTACAAAGTGTGGCCAGTAAGTTAAGACCTGAATTCTTGCTGCCCCCAGAACCACAAACTAACTGCTGCCACTTCTGTATTTGTGGAGAATTTCTTTTTTGTTAAAAGATTCTCCCTTTCTCCTGCTTATTTCAAGTTATTCTAATTGTCACTAAAAATCTTCTCTGTTCTACATCTTGAGCCAACATGTAACTTTCCTTGCACTTTAAAAATTTGGAAAAGAAGTAAAAATATCTTGTAGGCTGCTTAAACTTTTAGGTGCTCTGCCTAAAAATTGTTCACACCATTGTTCATGGGCATGTATTGCTAGAGTATTTTTTGTGTTGAATAAGGGTATTTTTATTTCTTTGCTTTTATTTTTAAGATGAAAAATAGCTGTGTGGTTTGAATGATGAAGAAAGCCCAGAAGGAGAGACTGACAGTATGAGAAAGATAATACATGGATAAAATAAAGGAAGGAAACTTGAGTCAGAGAAAGGATGCTTCTCTCTAACAGAAGGGAGACCAGACAATAGATAGAGATGACAACCATCTGAAAGTAGATAAAGGTGACAACCATTTGAATGTTTTTTAGAGAGAAGATATTTAAAGAATTCTTATTATAAGGATCATAATTCTATTCTTAATATTTATGGAGATATATTTGGTATATTTTAAAAATTTTCGTCAATCAGGAACAGAAGGCAATTTTTAAGGTTTGTAGACAGTATTTAGGGTATAATTTAGAGCCTTCTTGTAGCTATACTCTGTGGGTAAGAAATTATGAATAAGTAACAATCATATGTGAATTCCTATACCCACTACTTTCCAGGTGATTCCAACTCATAGTGACCCTATAGGACAGAGTAGAACTGCTGCATAGGGTTTCCAAGGAATGGCTAGCAGATTTTAACAGCCAACCTTTTGGTTAGCAGCTGAGCTGTGTACCCCTGCACCACCAGGGCACCAAGTGCCTATAGATATATACAAAATGTAGAGACTTTCAATTGACTTATAATTTTATATTATAAAATCTTCAGAGGCTCCAGAATTGTATCACACTTTTAGTTAGCATAATTTAATGAATTACCTAAGATACTAGTACCCAGCCCAGCCCCAGTCCAGTGCCATCGAGTTGACTCCAACTCATAGCGACCCTATAGGACAGAGTAGAACTGCCCCATAGAGTTTCCAAGGAGCGCCTGCCGGATTCGAACTTCCAATCCTTTGGTTAGCAGCCCTAGCACTTAACCACTACGCTGCCACGGTTTCCAGATACTAGTACATATACCATCATTGGAAATAAACTTTGACTTATTAGCTGGAAATGTTTTCTTGTGATGCATTATTGATTATCTGTGTACATCATTTTTATTATATATAAATTACAAAACTCACTCACAATACTAACTGCAACAACATATTGCCAAGTGTCATTTCTTTGAACACCTTTGTTCATAATTATGTAACTTTTATACTCAAGGGTGGATGCAAGACTTCACCTCACATACTTTGGACATGTTATCAGGAGGGATCAGTCCCTGGAGAAGGACCTTGCTTGGTAAAATAGAGACCCTCTATGAGATGAATTGGCACAGTGGCTGCAACAATGGGCTCAAGCACGGCAATGATTATGAGGATGCGCAGGACCAAGTAGTGTTTCATTCTGTTGTACATATGGTCACTGTGAGTCAGAACCAACTTGACGGCACTTAATAACAACAACATATTCAAAGGATATTCACTTGATAGCCTACTTTTTTTTACTTAATGTTTATAAACTTTTATATTGTTGCATAGTCTTAATATTTATCCTTTTTAGTGACTGCCCCTGATATGTATTGATGGAAAACCAATTGAGATGTTTCAACAAACAGATGCAGCACTGCGAGTGCTCACTTATCTATGCCAAGAAATTTGAAAGACAGTTACCTGGGCAACTGACTGAAAGAGATCCATATTTATGCCCATTCCCAAGGAAGATGATCTAACCAAATGTGGAAATTATTGAACAATATCGTTAATACCATATGCAAGTAGAGCTTTTCTGTAGATCATTTTGCTTGCATATGGTGACCATGTGTGTAGTTATACTGGGTGTAAGTTGAATTTGCTGCCTACTGCCAGGCGCTCCTTGGAAATTCTGTGGGGGCAGTTCTACTCTGTCCTATAGCATCGCTATGAGTCGGAATCGACTTGACGGCACTGGGTTGTTTTTTTGTTTTGTTTTGTTTTTTTTCACTGGTTAGCCTTCTTATGCTGGGGATTTTTTCTTCAATTTTCTCTCATTTAGCCTATGCAGCCTATTTCTTCATCTTTCTTTTAATCAAGAAACCTTTCCGAACATATTGTATGTTACATTAACTGTTTATTATTTCCTATTTTGAAGTATCTCATATGTGTGTTCCAATTTTGTGCTGGTTAATTTCTTAATAGTGTGGGATAGTACTTAGCCTTAAAAACTAGGTGCTATCTAGTTTTTCTAACCACATAAATAAAACTTTACAAATAAAAAACATTTTACATGTTTTTTCCTAAAAAACAAATAACTGCAAATTAAAACAAAGCTGAACAGAACAAAACATGTCTAAACATTTCCAAAGTATCAATGTCACATTTTACATTAAAAGCTCTTCAATTTACATGTGCAGTTTTGCAAAAGTAAGTGCTTATATTAAATAAATATGATTTGAAGATGTTTGTTCATAAGTATTTGATCTGTAGTATCTAAAAACTAAGTGTTTTATTTCTGTGCTGTGGAGAAAATATCTGGGTAAGAAGAAAAAGAAATAAAATATAAAGGAAGTGTGTCTGGGTAGTAAACTCAAGGCACATAAAAATTGTATCGATCTGAATTTTGATGTAATATTTGTAACTTGAAAAGTTTTAAAAGGCATTTTTAAGATGGTATAAATATAAAAATAAGAAGGAAAGAAAAATCAGAGCATAAAGTCTGCTATGAGGCACTGTAGCACAGCCAGATAAAAACTCACATGATACAATTTTAATGATATTGTCTGCAGGTTTCCTGCCAATGTGCCTCACATCTAGCCCAAGTTCGTGAAAGAGGGTAGGGATGTATTCCTGGTCCCATCTTCTTGGTCTTAATGAGATGTTTTCAATGCCTTGGATCCCAGTATCCCATAGTAGTGGACTTTTCCTTTATAAACCACTGTGTATCTGTACTTCTAATCAAAGGAGTGTACTGAAAAATTTTAGTATTCTTCCTATGTTCAAGTGGAATCATGCAACATTTATTCACTCCTTCAGGTCTGTACTTGGCTTTCCCTTCTAATAGCCTCCTAGATCACTACTCATTTGATTAGCTATGGTCTGGTCCTTACACTGAGGTTAGGCGAGTATTCATTCAGACACTTCTAAAGCTGCTGTAATGGCAAAATATAATGCTGTCCAGTAAAGAAGAGTATGTGCAAATAATCCTTAGTTCCTCCAGGAATTGACCTCATGAATGCCTCTTGGTGTCTTCAACTTGTGCTTATAAATAGTGTTTGTGACATTCATTCTTTTAACTGGTGTTAAAATATGAAAAGACCTGGAAAAAAACAAAAAGAAAGAACACGCTTGGCATTTCTCAAGCCGAAAGAACTGAAGAAGAAATTCAAGCCTCTAGTTGCAATGTTTAAGGACTCTATGGGCAAACAATTTTACTATGTTGGAGGCATCAAAAGAAAATGGAAGGAATAGAGAGAGTCACTGTGAAAAATAGTTAGCCAACATTCAACCATTTCAAGAGGTAGCATATGATCAAGATTAATGGTATGGAAGGAAGAAGTCCAATCTGCACTAAGGGCACTGGTGAAAATTAAGGCTCCAGGAATTTACAAAAAAAAAAAAAATTGAGATGTTGTAACAAGCAGATGCAATGGTAGAAGCTCTCATTTATCTATGCCAATAAATTTGGAAGACAGCTATCTGGCCAACCAACTGGAAGAGATTCATGTGTGTGCCCATTCCAAAGAAAGGGGATTCAACAGAATGCAGAAATTATTGAAAAATGTCATTAATACCACATGCATGTAAAATACTGCTGAAGATAATTCAAAAATGGTTGCAGCAGTGCATCAACAGGGAACCTCCAGAAATTCAAGCCGGATTCAGAAAAGGATGTGGAAGGAAGGATATCACTGCTGATGTCACATGGATCTTGGCTGAAAGCAGAGAATACCTGAAAGATGTTTATTTGTGATTTATTGACTATGCAAAGACATTTGACTGTGTGGATCATAACAATTATAGATAACAGTGTGAAGAATGGGAATTCTACAACACTTAATTGTGCTCACGAGGAACCTGTACACAGGCCTAGAGGCAGCTGCTTAAACAGAATAAACGGGATACTGTGTGGTTTAAAATCAGGAAAGGTGTGTATCAAGGTTGTATTCTTTCACCGTACTTATTCTAACTATGCTGAGCAAATAATCCAAGAAGCTGGACTATATAAAGAATAATGCAGTATCAGGTTTGGAGGAAGACTGGTTAACAACCTTCAATATGCAGATGACGCAAACTTGCTTTCTGAGAGTGAAGAGAACTTGAAAAACTTACTAATGAATATCAAAGATTACAGCTTTCAGCATGAATTACACCTCAGCATAAAGAAAACAAAAATTACCACAACTGGACCAATCAGCAACATCTTGATAAACAGAGAAAATATTGCTCAAGAATTTCATTTTACTTGGTTCCACAATCAATGCCCATGAAAACAGTGGTCTAGAAATCATCAGACTCATTGCATTGGGCAAATCAGTTGCAAAAAACCTCTTTGAAGTGTTAAAAAGCAAAGATATCACTTTGAGGACTAAGGTGTATCTGACCCAAGCCATGGTATTTTCAGTCACTTCATATGCATGTGAAAGTTCGACAGTAAATAAGGAAGACAGAAAAAGAATTGATGCCTTTGAACTATGGTGTTGGCAAAGAATATTAAGTATATCTTGGACTGCCAGAAGAATGAACAAATCTGTCTTGAAATAAGTACAGCCAGAATGCTTCTTAAAAGTGAGGATGGCAAGACTTCATCTCATGTACGTTGGACATGTTATCAGAAGGGACCACTCCCTGGAGAAGGACATCATACTTAGTAAAGTAGAGTCAGCAAAAAAGAAGAAGACCCTCAGTGGGATTGACACAGTGGCTGCAACAATGGGCTCAAATGTAGCAATGATTGTGAGGATGGAGCCGGACAGGGTTGCATTTGGTTCTGTTGTACATAGGGTTCCCATGAGTGGGAATGGACTTGAAGGCATTTCACAACAACAACAATTTTAAGGCTTATAAAGATCATATATGCTTACAAAAATAATGTAATATTTTTAAAAGATAAACTTATTTTGACATTCAGTGGTTTCAATCCCAATTTTTGACAAAATCCATAAGAAGATATTTTATTTTACAAATGAATTAGGAAAGTGTAATATGGTGCATTTTTCAGGATGTTAACATATATAACTGACATAATTCTAATTAATTGTCTGCCAAAGCAGGAAGAGCATGTTTCTAAAGGAATTCAGAGGAACAATAGGTCAGCTAGGAATGATCATATCTTAGTCATCTAGTGCTGCTATAACAGAAATACCACAAATGGATGGCTTCAACAAACAGAAGTATATTCTTTCACAGTCCAGTATGTTAGAAGTCCAAATTCAGGGTGTCAATTAAAGGAGAAGACTTTCTCTTTCTGTCAGCTCTGGAGGAAGGTCCTTTTCATCAATATTCCCCTAGACTAGGAGCTTCTCTGCACAGGAACCTCAGGCCCAAAGGATGTGCTCCACTCCCAGTGCTGCTTCTTGGTGGTATGTAGTCACAAACTTTCTGCTTGCTTCCCTTTCCTTTTATCTCTTATAAGATGAAAGATGGTGCAGGTCACACCCCAAGGAAACTCCCTTTACTTTGGATCAGAGATATGACCTTAGTAAGGGTGTTACAATCCCACCTTAATCCTCTTTAACATAATCTAACCTTGACGCATTAACCACAGGCAGAGATTAGAATTTACAACACGTAGGAACATTATAACCACACAATGGAGGACAACCACACAATACTCTGAATCATGGCCTAACCAAGTTAACACATATTTCTGGGGGGCACAATTTAATCCATGACAGATAATTAATAAACTTAGAGATGGTTCAGGAATGAGGTTACAAAGGCCAAGAAAGCAGAGACAGAGGGAGTTCTAGTTTTGTAAGAAAGATAAAGACAAGAGAGAGAACAAGCAGGGGTATGCATATGAGTTATCAGATATATCAAGACTGAAATGGATTAGTGTATACGGCAAAGATGAAAGCCCCAGTAGAAGCATGGAGGTACTTGCTGAGTACAGAAAGATTATTCTTCGTGGGTGCAAAGGCAGGAAAGTAGAGTAGCAAAATCAGTATCAGTTGCTAAAAGGAACTGGTGTTTGTTGGTGGTTGATCATTTGTCTTTGTTAGTGGCTGTGGAGTTGGTCCCAAATTCATGGAGACCCAATGCACAACGGAACCAATCAGCTACCTGGTCCTGTGCCATCCTCATGATCGGTTGCAAATTATAGCATTGTGATTCCTTGGGTTTTCATTGGGTGATTTTTGGAAGTAAATCACCAGGCCTTTCTTTCTTGTCCATCTGAGTCTG
Source organism: Loxodonta africana (assembly GCF_030014295.1). Lineage (NCBI taxonomy): Eukaryota > Metazoa > Chordata > Mammalia > Proboscidea > Elephantidae > Loxodonta > Loxodonta africana. Next base: position 76,960,276 of record NC_087345.1, on the reverse strand, counting down.
GAAGCTCCAGCAAAACCCTGGTCAGCATCATAGCAATATGCAATCCTCCACTGTCAGATGGGTGGTGGCTGTGCATGTGGTTCATTGGTGGAGAATCAAACCCTGCATGGGAGATGCTAATTCTTTCACTGAACTACCACTGACCGAGATTTATTTTTAGCTGTAAAGACTTCTATAGTCTTTCACTTTATTCTCAATTGGAAGCTTGATCAAGCAGTTTCAGCAAAGCCCCATTCATTCAACCAAAGCTTTTAGCAAAGTACGTCCCTTAAGAGCACTTGTCCTGCAATCCTCCTTATAAATACACATTCTTGAAATTCCTCATATTGAATCCCTTACTTCGAAATCTTCATGCATAGTGGCAATTTAAAGGCTTCTTAAGGTCTTTCAGCAAACAAACCTGATTATGTTGTATAATGCAAACTGTCTAAAATGATTTAACCAATTATTTTTATTTGTAGTAGAACATTATTTCAGATCTTGCACAACACACTTTGAGAAATGCTGTCTTAATCAGTTTGTTTTACTTAGGATAGCCCTTCAGGTATTTTGGGAAAAAGTTTTATTATTTTTATGAAGTCTGTTCTCCAGGTCTCAAGTTCCAATTTCTTTCTATCAAGAGTTTCGTTATTATAGTTAAAAATGCATGTTAAAATTGCATATGTGTAATAATGTAACAGAGCAGGAAATTGGGGCAGTAGAAATATGAGCTCACATTTTTGCTCTACCACTGACTGGTTATGTCAGCAAGGACCGTTATTTAAATTCACTCTTCTATGGGATTATATTTGGAAAGAAAAAAAAAATGATGCATTTCTCATATGATAGTTGTGAAGATTAAATAAAATATATGTGTGTGTATATATATTAAATTAAAAAAACCAAACCCACTGCAGTCAAGTCAATCCTGACTCATCGTGACCCTCTAAGACAGAGTAGAACTACACCATAGAGTTTCCATGGAGCACCTGGTAGATTTGAACTGCCGACCTTTTGCTTAACAGCCATAGCACTTAACCACTACACCACTGGGGTTTCTCAATATAAACCAAAAAAAAAAAAAAAAAAAACCTGTTGCCATCCAGTCGATTCTGACTCATAGCAGCACTACAGGACAGGGTAGAACTGCCCCATCGTGTTTCCAAAGAGTGGTGCTGGTGGATTCGAACTGTCTGCTTTTTGGTTAGCAATTATAGCTATAACTCTTAATCACTGCACCACCAGCATTCCATATATATATATGGAATGAAAGTACATATTATGTATATATAAAGAAATGAAAGCATGTATTATTGTTCTTATCTCACAAGTCAATCAATGCTATTTCCTTTTCTGAAATGTATCTGTTTTTGTCTTCTAGTCATAAAAAGTGATAAATTTAATAATTTACTGTAGTTTGTTTTAAACCTTATGCTCAAATATGTACATAAATCATTTTCCCCAGACCAATAATGGGTGGGGGGAACAACTTACCAAATACATTTATTAATTAAAAAAAAAATTTGATCTTTATGTGAATACTTGAGAATAGAAAAATTTACATGAATTTTTTTTTTAATTGGAATAATTTCCATCAAAACCTTTAAAATATATTTCCCTCTGATCTGGCTTTTCTAATTTATGAATTTATCCTAAGGTAATAAGCAGGCAAGTTTATAATAATAAATTATATAACAGAATGACATGTTGCCAATAAAAAAAACTTTAATATTTTTAAAGAATATATGTTCAGAAAATTCTTACTAGCTATGTATCAAATTTTAACACTCTGCCTCTTAGAAAGAGAAAACAGTTTTTTCTTTTCTGTGTTTGTTGCTTGTGTACATGGAGCATGGATTACTTGTGTAAATTTTGAAATAATGAAAATCAGTTGGCACAGAACAAAGAATTTTTTCTTTGAATTTTGAAGAGCATTTTCAAACTTTGTCAACCATCCAAAAAGAAAAAAAAATTCAGACTTGATGGTTTAAACAAAATGCTTCAAACTGGCTTAGCTGGGGAAATTGCATGTTTTTCCATAGCATTCCTGAACCTGAGCCTATTTCTGTCCTTAATGAGTACAAATGACAAGATGAAGAATGAATAAATTCAGAAAAATGTCCCAGAGCATGGCTGATAACAGTGATAGCACTTGGAATATCAATATTTTGTAAATCAACTGAAGACATTTTGCTGATAGCAGTGGGAACACAGTTCTGTTCCGTGAAATTAGGTCACTGAAATTTCAAGCAGGACTTGATTATTGGAACCAGCCTAGTGCTTTTCTGTAGTTCAAATAGACTGTAAACGTGCAGGCAGATCTAGGCTTTGGCACCAATTATGTTCTGCTTTGTGTGGCATAGCCTTATTTAATATGCTCAGTGCCATAGTAAATCTTACCACAGTTGAGACTGCCTGTTGAGAATTTGCCAAGAAGAACCCTGAATGGGAAAAGCTACTAATAACTCAAATATAATCTGAATGTTATAGCATGTTATGGGTCAAACCTGCAGAATCAGAAAATAGGCCTCAAACACGTCAAAGGGTATGTAACCAGTGCCTATCACCCTTAAAACTTGTGAATCCCAGTGGAGGAGTGGACTTACTCTTTTGTGGACTTGCCTTTCTCTGCTTGACCCAAGAGATACTATCATTGTTGGAAGGTAGAAATAGGCATTAAAAAACAAAGTAAACTAAATTATACATTACAAAAAAACACATTGTTGCTTCAGCTTTTGGAGTTTGTTACAATGCTAATAATGTTAACTGTAACCTTCAAAGATTTAGAAATACAGGCTTTGTTTTGACATCCTAAAATTTGAAAATTGTGTGTTGGAGACAGGGGTGATGCAAGATTGGCTAAGTTTGAGTATATGCTACTGGGGCAGTAAAAGAAGGAAAATGCTAAGGATGAAATCCAGGTATGGGAAGTACCGGACCAGAGGAGGAGTAGGTGATAACTCAGAGTAGAGTCTCTGAACCTGGTAGGTTCCTGAAGCTTTCAAGGTTTAATTGTTTCACTGTAAATCAAGGTAAGAAAAAAGCTAAACATTCTACATGCTACTATGTTTAAAAATAAAACACTAGGAGGTGGAGCCAACATGACCCTATAGACAGAAGAACCATGCAGTCCCTCCATAGCAAAGACACAAAAAACTAAGTAAAACAGAGGCAAACATCAGTCCTGGAACCCTAAGCATCAAATGAAGAGATGAAGAACTCAGCTATGCACTGAATGGAATAAGAAACTCACAGAGTGTGGAGAAATATGTGAGAAGGTCATCTATCAGGTAACGCAACATGGATTCACCATGTTGGACTCCTTTTGGAGATCAGCGGACAGGGAGTGTGGGGAACAGCTTCATGGAGCTCCTAGCAGGAGACAGAGCACCCAGTAACCAGTGACATACGCTTTCTCACCCCTCATCCTTCTCCGCCCAGCTCTTTGGCCTCTGCCACCTCCTAGCTGGCTGCAGTCGCTTAGCTGGCCGGGAAGAGCAGGATCCGTGCCTCAGGGCCTCTTGGATTCACCCCACTCACACTGGCCAACTCCATCAGTGTCATTTGTTTGTTGCTGATGTTCCTTTTTTCAGCTTCTTTTGGTTTTCTCCTTGCCTTTCACCACCTCCACCTCCTTTCTCTCAAACACCTGGCTCCATGTGCCAGCTTTGCTTCTTCTTGAAAGGCTGTGATGTGCTGTACAGGTGGGGAACTGCTCCCCTGGACAGCATTGAAACACTGGTGGGATCCCCAGGGCCTTTTTGTTTGTTTCTTTAGTTTAGTTTTCATTGTTTTCTTTTCGAGCCCGTTCTAGCCAGGCTCTACTGTCTGGCTTGGGAGCCACTTTCCTGGTCTAGTCAACCACGTCAGTCGGATAGCTGGGGGCATTTCTGTTTTATTTTATTGTATTGTTCTGTTTGTTCATTTTTCTTTTTGTGGCTTGAGAGTACTTTCTAGCCAGGCTGTACTGTGTGGCCTGGGAGCAACTTCCCTGGCCTTCACAGCCACACCAGTGGGATCCCTGGGGGCTTTTCTCTTATTTACTTTTTTGTTCTAATTTTTATTTTATTACTTTTTTCTTTTCTTCTTTTTGTTTTCCTTCATTTCTTAGTTTCTTGTCTTTCCATTCTAACAGCAAGCTCTGAGCACTCTTCTTTTGTTTGATTGTTTTTGGCTCCTAATTCTCTCTCCTCTCTCACCTCTTTCCTACACACATCTTTGCTCCACACATCAAAACCTCCCCCCCCTTCCTGTGTACCTGCGCCTTGCGCTGAACATCACAACACTGAGCAGCACAGGCATGGCCTACCAGAACCTGCCCTGCTCTCTGATTCCCAGCCCATCCTGCCAGCCCTAGTACATGCCACAAACAACCCTTTCCAGCCCCTGCCCTTCAGCTGGACCTGCCCTGCTGCAGCATAGCTGAATGACTGGCCCTAACCATTGGACAAAGAGGTGAAAAGTATCATGCCCATGGATGAGCAATCAACAAAGAATGCACAACTCCTCTGCTCAGACATAACCAAATAAAACAAAAAAGCAGGATGACATAAACAAATCAACAATCAACAAAGAAATAACTATTGAATGTCCTGAAGACAGCAGACAATATTGAAACATATAAAAAACAGGACAGGATGATTCCAGTAGGCATCAAAAATAAAACATCAAATGGGTAAATAAATTGTGGTATATTCACACCATGGAATACTATGCATCGATAAAGAACAGTAACGAATCTGTGAAACATTTCATAACATGGAGGAACCTGGAAGGCATTATGCTGAGCGAAATTAGTCAGAGGCAAAAGGACAAATATTGTATAAGACCACTATTATAAGATCTTGAGAAATAGTAAACCTGAGAAGAACACATACTTTTGTGGTTACGAGGGGGGGAGGGAGGGAGGGAGGGAGAGGGTTTTTTATTGATTAATCAGTAGATAAGAACTGCTTTAGGTGAAGGGAAAGACAACACTCAATACATGGAAGGTCAGCTCAATTGGACTGGACCAAAAGCAAAGAAGTTTCTGGGATAAAATGAATGCTTCAAAGGTCAGGGGAGCAAGTGCGGGGGTCTGGGGAACATGGTTTGCGGGGACTTCTAAGTCAATTGGCAAAATAATTCTATTATGAAATCATTCTGCATCCCACTTTGAAATGTGGCGTCTGGGGTCTTAAATGCTAACAAGCGGCCATCTAAGATGCAGCAATTGGTCTCAACCCACCTGGAGCAAAGGAAAATGAAGAACACCAAGGCCACACGACAACTAAGAGCCCAAGAGACAGAAAGGGCCACATGAACCAGAGACCTACATCATCCTGAGACCAGAAGAACTAGCTGGTGCCCGGCCACAATCGATGACTGCCCTGACAGGGAGCACAACTGAGGACCCCTGAGGGAGCAGGAGATCAGTGGGATACAGACCCCAAATTCTCATAAAAAGACCAAACTTAATGGTCTGACTGAGACTGGAGGAATCCCGGCGGCCATGCTCCCCAGACCTTCAGTTGACACAGGACAGGAACCATCCCCGAAGACAACTCATCAGAAATGAAAGGGACTGGTCAGCGGGTGGGAGAGAGACGCTGATGAAGAGTGAGCTAATTATATCAGGTGGACACTTGAGATTGTGTTGGCAACTCTTGTCTGGAGGGGGGATGGGAGGATAGAGAGAGAGGGAAGCCGGCAAAATTGCCAAGAAAGGAGAGACTGAAAGGGCTGACTCAAGAGGGGGAGAGCAAGTGGGAGTAGGGAGTGAGATGTATGTAAACTTATATGTGACAGACTGATTGGATTTGTAAACGTTCACTTGAAGCTTAATAAAAGTTATTAAAAAAAAAATAAAATAAAACATCAGATGAATTCCCAGAAGAAGAAGAAAAGACACTAGAACTACCTGACAGGGAATTCAAATCTCTAACATTCAGAGCTACCCAAGAGCTGAAGCAAAAAGCAGACAAAAATGAGGGAAAAATAGACAAATTCATAGGAAAGGCAGACAAATTCATGGAAAAAATAGATGAAAAAAAAGAAGAATTCAGGAAAATCATACATGAACAAAATGTCAGATTCACAACTAGAAATCACACAAAAACAATTAGAAATTCAATAGATTAAAAAAAAGATTTCAGAAATGACCAGTGTCATAGAATGGCTGAGAAGCAGGTTGGAAATGATGGAAGACAGGATCAGCAAAATTGAAGACAAACACTTGGATACAACTCTGAGGAAAAATCAGAAAAAAGAATGAAGAAACCTTGAGAATTATGTGGGATACAATCAAAAGCAAGAATTTGCAAGTGATTGGAGTTCTAGAACAGGGGAGAAAACAGAAAACACGGAGAGGATCATTGAAGAATTGCTGACAGAAAACTTCCCTAATATCAAGAAAGATGAAAAGGTGACCATCCAAGAAGCTCAATGAACTCCATATAGGGTAGACCTCAAAAGAAAATCACCAAGACATATCATAATCACATTTGCTAAAACCAAAGTACAAAGAAAGAATCCTGAGAGCTGCTTGAGAAAAATGAGTCACAAACCAAGGGGAAACAGTAAGACTAACCTCTGATTATTCAGCAGAAACCACACAGGCAAGAAAGCAATGGGATGACATATACAAAACCTTGGAAGAAAAAAATTGTCAACCAAGAATAATAAAACCTGCAAAACTCTAGTTCAAATATGATGGTGAAATTAGGACATTTCCAGATAAACAGGAATTAAGGAAATATGTAAAAGCCAAACCAATCTTACAAGAATGATGATTAAAAGGCTGCTCCATCATAAACTTAACCATCATAAACATCTATGCACCCAATGACAGGGCTCCAAAATACATAAAACAAATTGTAACAGCACAGAAAAGAGAAATTGGTGGTCCCACAATAATAGTAGGAGACTTCAACACACCACTATTGGTAAAGGACAGAGCATCTAGAAGGAAACTCAGAAAAGATACAGAAGAGCTAAAGGGCACATTCAGCCAACTTGACCTCATAGACATATATAGAACACTCCACCCAACAACAGCAAAGTATATGTTCTTTTCCAGTGCACATGGAACATTCTCCAGAATAGACCACATCTTAGGTCACAGAGCAACCCTCAACAAAATCCAAAACATTGAAGTAATACAGTGTCTTCTCTGATCACAACGCCATCAAGATAGAAATTAACAACAGGAAGAGCAAGAAAAAAAAATGAATCCCATGGAAACTGAATAATACCATGCTTTTTTTTTTTTTTAAACCACTGGGTAATAGAATAAATCAGATATGGAATCAAAAAATTCCTGGAACCAAATGAGAATTAAAACACATCATACTAAAATCTTTGGAAAACAGCAAAGGCAGTGCTCAGAAGTCAATTTATAGCACTAGGTGCACACATCAAAAAAGAAAAAAGGGACAAAATCAAAGCCTTAGGTACACAATTCAAACAACTAGAAAGAGAACAGCAAAAAAAAAAAAAAAAGTCCACAGCCACAAGAAGAAAGGAAATAATAACGATCAGAGCAGAAGTAAATAAAATAGAGAATAGGAAAACAATAGAATCAACATAACCAAAAGCTTGTTCTTTGAAAGGATCAACAAAATCGAGAAACCACTGCTCAAACTGACAAAAGAAAAACAGGGGAGGATACAAATAACCCAAATAAGAAATGAAATGGGGCCATTACAACAGACCCAACTGAAATAAAAAGAATCGTAACAGTGTTAAAAACTCTACTCCAACAAATTTGAAACCTAGAAGAAATGGACAAATTTCTAGAAACACACTACCTACCCAAACTAACACAAAATGATGTTGAAAATCTGAACAGACCCATAACACAAGAAAAGATTGAAAAGGTAAAAAAAAAAAAAAAGCCCTGGCCCAGATGGCTTCACTGGAGAGTTCTACCAAACATTTAGAGAAGAGCTTACACCAGTATTTCAAGCTATTTCAGAACATAGAAAAGGCAACAATACTTCCAAATTCATTCTATGAAGCCAGCATAAAAAATAAACTTGATACCAAAACCAGGGAAAGACACCACAAAAAAAAGAACATTACAGACCAATATCTCTCCTGAATATAAATGCAAAAATTCTTAACAAAGTTCTAGCCAATAGAATTCAGCATCATATCAAAAAAATAATAGACCATGACCAAGTAGTATTCATACCAGGTATGCAAGGATGGGGCAACATTAGAAAATCAATCAACATAATCCACCACATAAATGAAAGGAAAGAATCACATGATCATTTCAATCGACACAGAAAAGGCATTCAACAGAGTCCAGCACCCATTCCTGATAAAAACTCTCAATAAAATAGGTATAGAAGGGAAATTTCTCAACATAATAAAGAGCATCTATACAGAAGCAACAGTGAACATCATTCTTCATGGAAAGAGGCTAAAAACATTCCCCTTGAGAACAGGACAAGACAAAAATGCCCTTTATCACCATTCCTATTTAACATTGTGCTGGAAGTCCAAACCAGAGCAATAAGGCAAGGAACAGAAATAAAGGGCATCCAAACTGGTAATGAAGAAGTTAAACTGTCCCTATTTGTGGATGATATGATCCTATACATAGAAAACCCAAAAGACTGCATGAAAAAACTACTGAGACTAATGGAAAGATTCAGCAGAATATCAGGATACAAGATAAACATACAAAAATCTGTTGGATTTCTATACACCAATAAAGAGAATGATGAACAGAAAATCAGGAAAACAATACCATTTATAACAGCCCCTAAAAAAATAAAATACTTTGAACTAAATCTAACCAGGGATATAAAAGACCTATACAAAGAAATCTACAAAACACTACTGCAAGAAAAAAAAAAAAAGACCTACAATAAATGGAAAACCATACAATGCTCATGGGTAGGTAGACTCAACATTGTGAAAATAACAATTCTACCCAAAGCAATTTACAAACACAATGCAATCCCGATCCAGATAGCAACAGCATTCTTTAAAGAGATGGAAAAACTAATTAATAGCTTTATATGGAACGGAAAGAAGCCCCAGATAAACAAACCTCTATTGAAGAAGAATAAAGTAGGACTCCCACTGCCTGACCTCAGAACCTACTCTATAGCTATAGTAGTCAAAACAGCCTGGTACTGGTACAAAGACAGGTACATTGACCAATGGAACAGAATTGAGAATCCAGATGTAAATCCATCCACCTATGGTCACCTGACCCAAAATCTATCAAATGGGGAAAAGACAGTCTCTTTAACAAATGGTGCTGGGAAAATTGGATGTCCATCTACAAAAGTGAGCCAGGACCCATAACTCACACCATACACAAAAACTAATCTGAAATGGATCAGAGGCCTAAATATAAAGCCAAAAATTATAAACTTCATAGGAGAAAAAATAGAATCAATGCTAGAAGCCCTAATACATGACATTAACAGTATAGAAACCAAAACCAACAACACACAAACTGCAGAAAATAAGCAAGGTAACTAGGACCTTCTAAAAATTAAACACTTAAGCTCATCAAAAAGACTTCACCAAAAGAGAACGTACAGACTGGGAAAAAAAATCTTGGCCATTACAAATCAGACAAAGTTTTAGTCTCTAAAATGAATGGGAAAATCCAACACCTGTACAACAAAAAGACAAATAATTCAATTAAAAAATGGACAAAGGAAATGAACAGACAGTTCACCAAAGAAGATATTAAAGTGGCCAACAGACTCATGAGGAAATGCTCACAGTCACTAGCCATTAGAGAAATGCAAATCAAAACCACTATGAGATACCATCTAACCTTGGCATTATTGGCAGGAATTAAAAAAAAAAAAAAAAAAAAACAGGAAATATCAAATGTTGGAGAGGTTGCAGGGTGATCGGAACTCTTATGCACTACTGGTGGGAATGCAAAATGATACAACCATTTTGGAAAACAATATGGTGCTCCCTTAGAAATTTAGAAATAGAAATACCATATGATCCAGCAATCACAGTCCTAGGAATATATCCTAGAGATATAAACGTCGTCACACAATAGACATATGCACACCCATGTGTATTGCAGCATTGTTCACAATAGCTAAAAGATGGAAACAATCTAGATGCCTACCAGCAAATGAACAGATAAACTATGGCACATGCACGCAATGGAGTATTACACAATAATAAAGAACAATGATGAATCTGTGAAGCATTTCACAGCATGGATGAATCTGAAGGGCATTATGCTGAGTGAAATGTCAACCACAAAAGGACCAATATTGTATGAGACCACTGCTACAAAAGTTCCTGAATAGGTTTACACACAAAAAGAAACAATTTTTCTTGGCTATGGGGGAGGAAGACTCATTAACAACCTGCATTATTCAGATGACAACGTTGCTTACTGAAAGTGAAGAGGATTTGAAGTACTTACTAATGAAGATCAAAGACCACAGCCTTCAGTATGGATTACACCTCAACATAAAACAAAAACCCTCACAACTGGGCCAATAAGCTACATCGTGATAAACGGAGAAAAGATTGAAGTTGTCAAGGACTTCATTTTATTAGATCCACAATCAACACCCATAGAAGCAGCAGTCAAGAAATCAAAAGACGTGTTGCATTGAGCAAATCTGCTGCAAAGGACTTCTTTAAAGTGTTGAAAAGCAAAGATGCCACCTTGAAGACTAAGGTGTGCCTGACCCAAGCCATGATATTTTCAGTCGCATCATATGCATGTGAAAGCTGGACAATGAGTAGGGAAGACTGAAGAAGAATTGATGCCTTTGATTGTGGTGTTGGTGAGGAATATTGAATATACCATGGACTGCCAAAAGAATGAGCAAATCTGTCTTAGAAGAAGTAAATCCAGAATGCTCCTTAGAAGCAAGGATGGTGAGACTGTGTCTTACATGCTTTGGACATGTTGCCAGAAAGGATCAGTACCAGGAGAAGGACCTCATGCTTGGTAAAGTACAGGGTCAGTGGGAAAAAGGTAGGCCCTCAATGAGGTAGATTGACACAGTGACTGCAACAAGGGGCTTAAGCATAACAACAATTGTAAGGATGGTGCAGGACCGGGCAGTGTTTCATTCTGTTGTGCATGGGATCACTATGAGTTGGAACCGACTTGATGGCACCTAACAACAACATGAGGGAGGGGAGGGGTGGTGATGGAAAAACACTAAATAGACAATATATAAGTGGTAACTTTGGTGAAGCCAGCACAACTTGTCCAAGGCAAGGTCACAGAAGCTCTGCAGACACATTCAAACTCCCTGATGAGACTGAATTGCTGGGGTGAGGGCTCTGGGGAACACCTGGCTGAAGTGACATAATATAATTTATAAAGAAACTGTTCCACATTCTACTTTGGTGACTAGCACCTGGGGTCTTAAAAGCCTGTGAGTGGCCATCTGAGATACTCCACTGGTCTCATACATTCGGGACAAGGAAGGAAAGAAACTAAACATACAAGGGAAAGATTAGTCCAAAGGACTAATGGACATCTACCACAGCCTCCACCAGACTGAGTCCAGTACAGCTAGATGGTGCCCTGCTACCACCACTGACTGCTGTGACAGGGATCATAATAGAGGGTTCCAGACAGACCTGGAGAAAAATGTAGAACAAAATTCTAACTCACAAAAAAAGACCAGACTTGCTGGCCTGACAGAGACTGGAGAAACCCTGAGAGTATGGCCCCCAGACACTAGTTTTTCTCAGTAATGAAGTCACTCCTGAGGTTCACCCTTCAGCCAAAGATTAGACAGGCCCATAAAAAAAAAAAAAATGAGACTAAAGGGGCATGCCAGGCTGGGGTAAGGATTAGAAGGCAGGAGTGGGCAGAAAAGCTGGTAATAGGGAAGCCAAGGTAAGAAGGGAGAGTATTGACGTGCCATAAGTCTGTTAACCAATGTCATAAAACAATACGCGTAGTAACTGTTTAATGATAAGCTAGTTCTATAAACATTCATCTAAAGTACAATTAAAAAAAAAACAGAGTGGAAAATTTAGGTCAAGCAAAAGATATGGAATAAACTTGAGACATTAGGACAATGAAGTATTTGAAAGAATAAATTACTTCTGACAGGAAATTAAAAAAAAAAATGTAGTGTCAAAAAATAAATATGTACCATGGAGAGCCTATGTGGATTACCAATACCAATGATTTACAAATCTTCCAGAGCCAAACCCTAAAGGTAATATGTTCAAAATTTATTATTTTCTGGTCCTAAGAATATTTTCTTATTATGTATTATCACTATGAGTCGGAAGTATATCAACAGGGAACTGCCAAAAATTCAGGCCTGACTCAGAAGACGTCATGGAACCAGGGATATCAATGCTGATATCATTTGGATCCTGGCTGAAAGCAGAGAATACCAGAAGGATGTTTACCTGTGTTTTATTGACTAGGCAAAGGCATTCGACTGTGTGGATCATAACAAACTATGGATAACATTGCAAAGATTGAGAATTCCAGAACACTTTATTGTGCTCGTGCAGAACCCGTAAATATTTCAAGAGGCAGTCATTCTAACAGAGCAAGGGGATACTGCGTGATTTAAAGTCAGGAATGGTGTATGTCAGGGTTGTATCCTTTTAAAGTACTTATTCAATGTATATGCTGAGCAAATAATTGGAGAAGCTGGACGGTATGAAGAAGAATGGGGCATCAATATTGGAGGAAGAATCATTAACAACCTGCGTTATGCAGATGACACAGTGACACAAACTTGCTTACTGAAAGTGAAGAGGACTTGAAGCACTTACTGATGAAGATCAAAGACCACAGCCTTCAGTGTGGTTTACACCTCAACATAAAGAAAACAGAAATCTTCACAACTAGACTGGTAAGCAAAATCATGATAAATGGAGAAAAGATTGAAGTTGTTAAGTATTTCATTTTACTTGGATCCACAATCAACACCTATGGAAGCAGCAGTCAAGAAATCAAAGGAAGTAATGTTTTGGACAAATCTGCAGCAAAAGACCTCTTTAAAGTGTTAAAAGGCAAAGATGTCAACTTGAAGACTAAGACAAGCCAAGCTGTTTTCAGTCGCCGCATATGCATATGAAAGCAGGATGATGAATAAGGAAGACCAAAGAAGAATTGATGCCTTTGAATTATGGAGTTGGTGAAGAATACTGAATATACCATGGACTGCCAAAAAACAAACAAATCTCTCGGAAGTACAACCAGAATGTTCCTTGGAAGCAAGGATGGTGAGACTATGTCTCACACATTTTGGACATATTATCAGGATGGATCTGCCCCTGGAGAAGGACTTCTTACTTGGTAGAGTAGAGGGTCAGTGATAAAGAGGAAGACCCTCAAGAGATGGATTGACACAGTGGCTGCAACAATGTGCTCAAGTATAACAACGATGGCGACAATGGCACAGGACTGGGCAGTGTTTTATTGTGTTGTTCATAGGGCCCCCTTATGTCCCCTTATTTTATTATTATAGTTACACTTAAAGTTAAATGTTACAACTGTCAATTGAAGAGGAGAAGGAGATTTAACAAGTTCTTGAGTGCAGTCTCCAACCTGATTCAGGAATCTCCTGTCTATTCTTAGATATCACGATTAAGTAAACATTCACAAGGCTGCACATTCTATTGGTGGAAACTGGTATTATTATGAATTTTTCCCTTAAAGGGGCCACAGAATTAGTGTAGACTCCAGAATTTCCATAGAGAGTTTCATTGCCTGCAGTCTAATTTGAATGTGTACTGGAAATGATGTGTTCCTACAACATCAGATAAATCTCATAAAATCAATTTGTTATTTCTGCCTATAAATAAGGAGATACTTATAGAAATTATGGGGTTTAAAATTCTACCAACAATGCTGTGAGGGCACCACTTCAAAGACTAATTCAAAGCTATTTTTATTGATCATCACTTCAGATATTTTAAGATAACTGTAATATGCCTTCTAAACTTGTGTACAGTCTAAACATCATACTTTCTTCCCCTTTACTGTATATCACATGATTTCTATACCCTCCTCATTTCTAATGAAGACTTTCAATGAGCTGTCATCTAAAATCACTGTACTCAGAGACTTATTTGGTATTCAATATATATCTTTTTTTTGTTGTTTTGTAATAATTTTAGACTTGGAGGAAAGTTTCCAGAAATAATACAGGGAATTCCTGTATACTCTTCACCCAGTTTCTCCTAATTTAACATTTTGCATAACCACAGGAAAATTATCAAAATTAGGAAAGTAGCATCAGCACAGTACTGTTAGCTAAACTGTAGACATTATTCAGATTTCACTAGTTTTTCCACTAGTGTCCTTTTTATGTTCCCAGATCCAATCCAGGATCACACATTGAATTTAGTTGTGATGTTTCTTTAATCTCTTACAACTTGTGACTGTTTTTCATCTTTTCTTGCTGTTTGTGGCATTGGAACTTTTAAAAAGCACTGGTTAATTATTTGGCACGATATCCCTCTGTTTGGATTTTTAAAAATATTTTCCCATAATTTGAAAGAGGCTATGTATTTTTACAGAAAATTCAAATTAATAAATGTGGAAGTAAAGAGGGAAATAAAAATCATCACTGGAAAACACCACAGTAATAATTATTTCAGATAAGGTCCATTGATGATAGGAGCTCTAGTTCTTTTTTATTGGAGAATGGTGTTTGGAAAAAAATATATGAATGTTGTTGTTGTTCATTACAGAGTACGCATGGTGACCTTGGGTATAACAGTCCTGCACCATCTGCATGGTCTTGGTTTGCTTGAGTCCATTGTCGTGGCTCTTGTGTCAATCCACGTCATTGAGGGTTTCCGTAGTTTTTGTTCACCTTCTACTTTACCAAACATGATCTTCCAGGGACTGGTCTTTCCTGATGAAGGGTCAAAAGTAAGTGAGGTGAAGTCTTGTCATCCCCACTTCTAAGGAGCATTCTGATTGTATTTCTTTTAAGACTGATCAGCTCATTCTTCTGATAGTCCGTGGTATATTCAGCATTCTTTGCCTACACCACAACGCAAATGCATCAATTCTTCTTTCTTTTTCATTGTCTGGTTTTCACGTGCCCTTTCACCAATCTGATTGTTGCAAGTCCTTAGTTCTGCTGGGGTGTCATTGCTTTTACGCCCTCTTAGTGGGCAGAACTAGAAAATATACTAATCCACCCATACACACGCAAAGCCTAAAATGCCTACTGGCCTAAAAGAGTTTGCCAAGTGCTCAAGAACAGCTCATGGATATATATTTCCCTTAAGTTCTTTTAAGTTAAAAATACATTTTTCATTAACCTTAATATTTGAAGAGCAGCTTGGGTAGATATAAAATTCTTGATTCACAAGTTCTTCATTGAGTTTAAAAAAAAATTTTATTCTATTGCTTCCTTGCTTTGTATGTTGCTATTTTTAGTAAGCTATTTTTAAATTTTAAAACAGTTCTAAATTTATAGAAAAAAATGCAAAGAATTAGAGACAGTTTCCATGTATCTGACTTTTATGTTTCACTCTTATTTACAAATAATATTAACATGGTTGCTATTAATAAATGGGTATTGATACATCATTAACCAATATTTATAATTTACTCAAATTTTCTTAGTTTTACCTGATGTCTCTTTTATGTCCCAGAATCCCATCCACGGTAATGCATTACACTGAGTAGTCGTGTGCTATAGGCTCCCCTTTTGACTATGAAAGTTTTGATGACCTTGACAGTCCTCAATTGGGATTTCTCTGATGTTTTTTCTCAGACGGGCGTTACAAGCTTTTGGAAGGAAGACTACAGAGCTAACTTGTCATTTTCATCACATCATATCAAGGTTAATTAGTCTCAACTTGATTTATCACTATTGATGCTGAGCTTGGTTACCTGTCTAAAGTAGCTTTTATCAGGTTTCTCTACCATAAATTTACCATTTTATTTTGTTTTCACTTTTCCATACTACTCTTCTAAGGAAGTCACTATGTACAGCCTGCACTTAAGGGGTGAGGACTTAAATTCAATCTCCTTGAGGATAAAGTATCTATAAAATTATTTAGAATTCTGCACAGGAGATTTGTCTATTAACCTTCAATTTGTCTATTAATCCATATATTAATGCACATATCTATAAATATTTCTATCTGCAACCATCTGTATCAATCATTTATGTATGTCAGAATAGACTCACTCACGGAAATGTGTTTTGTACTTTCAGTTACTGTACAACATAGATTATTATGTTGTAAATATTTTATACAAAGTATTTTATTATCTTTTTGCTCAAATTATTCCAACTTTTGTCACTGGGCACTCTTTCTGTTGGCTCCTGTGTCCCTTTGACCTACCCTCATCATTATGGGGTGTGTTTTTGTTTGCTTGCTTTGAACACTGCCTTACCTTCTAGCATTACAAGATGATTTAGGCTCATTTTGTGTATTTCCTGTACTAGTCCTAGAATCAGTCCTTTCTCCAAAGAGCCCTGGCTTCCTTTTATTGAAGATACTGGCAAGCAAGATCTGAGTGCTAAGTGTGCTCATTGCTGCCAAGATGCTGTTACTTCTAGGCTTTCTCAACTGACAGAGCAATGATATATGTGTGTGTGTACTCGAGCCCATATACATACGCGAATCTATAAATATTTCTATCTATAACCATCTGTATCAAAATTGAGCTAAACCTGAGTTAATGCTTACATCTCCAATTTAAATCTATTACATGGATTATTCTGGCCTCTTCACTCTGCTCATCTGTAAATTCTTAGTCAAACAGTGAGAAATCTGGCTTATGTATCTAAATACCTAATTGTTCAATTCCAGTGTATATGCATAGTGATCACAGTGTTGTTAACCTATACCTTGTAGGGGAAAAAACAAAACACTATCAGCTGCATATGGTGCTTACATAGAGTGTATTTGGCCTTTACTCTTACAGACTCCACTCTCTTACAGTTACTAGGTCTTCATCTTTTTCCCCACCCCCATCAGTGAGGTTGTTTCACACACTTCTAACACAGCAATATTGTTTTGTCGTATTCTGCATTTCATCTTGTTATCTTCCAACCTTCTATTTTTGTTTAATTCAAATACATTACGGTTCACTTTTGGTGTTCCAAATTTCTGTTGGACTTCACAAATGATAGTGTGCTACTGAGTGTCAGAATGAATAGTTTCACCACATGAAAAAGTCTTTATAAGCCACAACTATGGAACCCTCTCTTGCTTTGCCCAAATCCTTGGTAACCACTGATCAGTTTACCATCTCCACAGTTTTGTCTTTCTAGAATGTTATATAATTGTAATCAAACGGTATGTAGCCCTTTCTTACTGGCTTCTTTTATTTAGTGACATGGATTTAACATTCATCCATGTATCTGAACAGCTTGATACCTGTCTTAGTTTCTTAGTGCTGCTATGACAGAAATAGCACAAGTGGGTTGTTATTATTCTTCACCTGTCCTAGACAGGTCTTTCTCAGATATTTACAATAAAAACCTGGTGAGTTTTCTTGAGGTAAAACCCACAAAAGTGTGTCCCCGGGAGTTTTTCTCACACTAATTTACACTTGTCCTCTAGAATTTTTTTTTTCTTGTAAGGACAGGAGTGACCATCTTCAGTGTCTGTACGTGTTGGAGCTGAAGCCAAAAGTGATGTATATTGATTTGAAAAGCCTGATTCCACTCTAATTCTTTGATCTTTGTGAATTATTTGAAGGCTTAGAAGATTTAATCTTTACCCTTCACATCTGCTACGGTATATCTCAGAGCTGATCATTTTGGGTTAGGTTTTCTAAGTACCCAGCAAGCCCCTTATGTGTATAAATTCAGGTCTTTTCTGTTTCCGAAAAGCTTTCTTAAATTATGTTTTTAAATATTAGCTGGTTTCCATTGTTTTACTTTTTGAGGGACTCTGACACAAAAGATATTTTTTCTCCCTTTATTTTCACTGCTTCCAATATTGTTCTGTCTTCCATTTCTACTTTTTTGTCTCTGAACATTTTTACTTCTTTTTTATGTCATTTTCTTTCTCTTGGTTATTTGCTGCCTTTCTTTAGTGACATTATTAAATTATCATTTGAGTCTTTTCTACTTTGGGAAACTTCTAGTTTTTTTTTTTTACTTTGGAGATAATTTTTTCTTTCTTATATTTTTTTCCTGAGTTCATTCAAATCTTTTTTTTTTTTTCGCTCCAAGTGCTTTGTTCATTTTTGTTTGTAATTTGTAAATTTTTCATTTCAGGTGGTTTCAGATCTTTAAATGCTTGTTTGAGATTTAACTATTTTGGGAGGATATTTAATTATTTTGGAATGCTGACTGTTTCAGGAATTTTTTTTTTTTTGGGGTGGAGGTGGATTTTTCTCACTTAAAATTGTGAGATTTCTCAGTTGTGTGCAATGATATTTTCTGAATTTCTATGATTTCTTTGTATAAATTTGTCTTTCGTCTTGTTCATTTTGGGGCATTTTACAAGAATGCTAGGTTAACGTTGCCATCTGTCAGAATAGCACATCCAGGTACTTTGTTGTTTTCATTTGTTTGTTTTGTGGTGGTGCTGCTAGTATGTTACTGAATTTTCTGGTTTATTTAGTTTTCTTTTGTCCTGCAGAATTCTAAAATATCCGTTATTATTGCTTGTTCCTTTTATTACCATAATGCAAAGTGTTTTTCTAATTTCATTTTTGTCTTTTTTCTTTCCTAGAATCTATGTATTTTGAAGACTACTTTTTAAAATTTCACTGGTGCCCTCCTATTTAAATCATACCTGGCCCTTTAATCAAGCTAGTTTAAGTTTTATTTCCTGTAGTGTTTGCTCTGCTTTACCTGGGTACATTTTTAGTATTTTCAGACACAGTGTGAATTAGCTTGAGGAAGCTTGTGAGGACACACTTTTGTGGGTTTTACCTCAAGAAAACTCACCATGTTTTCATGGCAAATATCTGAGAAAGACCTATCTATGACAGGTAAAGAAGAATAATAACCCACTTGTGCTATTTCTGTCATAGCAGCACTACGAAATGAAGATAGGTATCATGCCATTTGAATACGTGGATAAATGTTAAATCCATATCACTAAATAAAAGAAGCCAGTAAGAAAAGGCTACATACTGTTTGATTCCAATTATATAACATTCTAGAAAGACAAAACTGTGGAGATGGTAAACAGATCAGTGGTTGCCAAGGATATGGGGAAAGCAAGAGAGGGCTGAATAGTTGTGGCTAGTAAGACTTTTTTGTGTGATGAAACTATACATTCTGACACTCAGTACTACACTATCATTTGTCAAATCCAATAGAAATTTGAAACACCAAGAATGAATCATAACACATTTGAATTAAACAAATATAGGAGGTTGTTGCTATATTGCTGGACAAGTTTCGCAGAGCGTCCAGACTAAGATGACTAGGACAAGAGGGCTGGTGATCTATTTCTGAAAATCAACCAATAAAAACCTTATGGATTATAATGGTCTCTCTGCAACCAATCATGGCCATGGATCAGGTGCTGTTTAGCTCTTGATCATGGGATTGCTATGAGTCTGGCTGACGGGATGAAAGTTAACACAACAATATTCATTCAAAGTGACAATTCAATTCATTCAAAAATGACAATTCATACTAAAGTAAGTGATCTATATCACTGATCATTTACCTTGTATTTAGCCTTTCAAATTTCCATGCACTGTAAAATAATATGCTGCTTACAGTACAGAAGTGGCAATTGAATCTACCATTCCATCATTCAGAAAAAACAAAGAAAAATTTTTGTTTTTTCTGGGATACCGGTTAAGGAAACTTCACAGGTCTGCAAAATCATTTATTTTTTTAAATAAGGATTATGATTCACCTATTAAGATAGGCAAAAGCAATGGCTATCAACATACATTAATTATTCTTTAACTGATGATTATAAATATCAGGTTATAAATTGTAACTTTGGCACTATAGAAGAACTTAAGAACTGAATATTGAAACTTGAATCATTTTGTAATTAGTTTGTCTTTTAGTCTAGCAAGCAGGGTATATCATGTTAAAAAAACTGAGCTGATAATTCCAGAGAATTTTAAAAAAAAGTAAATAATTTTTCTTTGTCTTTCTTTTGGTTTGCCCAAAAGAACAAATGCACTTATAATTTATTTCTTTTCAAGTAAATCATAAGATATATAGTAATATTTTAGAAAATCAATTTCTTCAGGATTTATTAGCACAGAAAATACTGGTGCACATCAAATCCCAGAGTATTATTCGCTAAAAAAATAAATCTGTTAATCAAATAGGTAGTTCCTAGTTTTACATTGGTGGATTATCATTACTCTAATTAGATCCAAATAAATGTAGTTTGAGGATAAGCTCAAGTGTAATGTTATTAAAAAAAAATTGCTGTCTAGTGGATTATGACTCATAGCAACCCTATAGGACCCAGTGGAACTGTTCCATAGGGTTTTCAAGGCTGTAGTCTTTGTGGAAGCCAATCAATTGCCACATCTTTCTCCCAGGAGCAGCCTGTGGGACCAAACCACTGACTTAACCACTGCACCACCAGGGCTCTTTAATGTTCTATTTATTAAAAAATGCAAAATCAAATCACTTGATCTGCATAATTTATGTGTTCTGTAAAAAAGAATTGACACCTTTGGATTATGATGTTGGAGAAGAATATTGAATATACCCCGGACTGCCAAAAGAATGAACAAATCTGTCCTGGAAGAAGTATAGTCAAAGTTCTCCTTAGAAGCAAGGATGGTAAGACTACGTCTCACATACTTTGGACATGTTATCAGGAAAGATCAGTCCCTGGAGAAGGACATCATGCTTGGTAGAGTAGAGGGTCAGTGAAAAAGAAGAAGACCATCAACGAAATGGATTGACACAGTGGCTGCAACAACGGGCTCATGCATAACAAGGGTTGTGAGGACGGCTCAGGACTGGGCAGTGTTTTGTTCTGTTGTACAAAGGGTTGCTATGAGTAGGAACTGACTTGATGACATCTAACAGCAATAACAACATAAAGGTTTCGTTGCTTTGGTGGCTCAGTAGTTAAGAGCTTGGCTGCCAACCAAAAGCTTGCAGTTCCAGTCCACCAGCAGCTCCTTGGAAACCATATGGGACAGTTCTATTCAGTCCTTATAGGGTTGCTATGAGTTGGAATCAACTGGATGGTAACAGGTCTTTTTTTAAAACGTGTTTTATAGAGGTTTTGGAAGGTGGATTGAGTCTTTTCCTTTTTTTGGATTTTAATTAAACAATTACATGTCTTTATGGGACCATTAGAGCATGTTCACCATTAATAGCTTATTTTTCACTGGAAATATTTCAAATTAGCTAGACCCATGTCAATGATAGATTTGGTACAAATTTTTTCCATAGGAAATTCCAGGGAGTTCCGAAATTTACATCTCTCAAAATACTAAAGAGATATTTTGGAAAAGGTGCAATTAGAGTGAGTAGAAACTTTGGTAAGCAAGTTAAGAGAAAGAGAAAGGAAAAGAGAGATGAAACCTAGACCAGGTGTCACTCATTTCCTCACTCCCCAAAAGACGAAGTTTCTAGAAACAATTTTAGGGGTAGAATGTACTAAAATAGTACCAGATTTAGCAAAAGAGATATGATTTTAGAAAGACACTGGTCTATACTCTTGAGAAAAATGATGTCAAATATTATTTTTACCTTCTTATATGGAAGAGTTGCCCCATAAAAAAAATAGGACACAGTATGATAGCCCGATAGGGTTTCCAAGGAGCAGCTGGTGGATTTGAACAGCCAACCTTTTGGTTTACAGCTGTAGCTCTTAACCACTGCACCACCAGGGCTCTACTTGGAAGACCAGTGCAGCTTAATCTATTGTTCCTGATTTTTTTTTTAAAAATATTTCACTGTGAAGTAAGTGCAAAAATATTGACATAAATCCTTTGTTTTCATTTAGCAAATTTATAGATACTTTAGAGTAGATTCTAATCATAAAGTATAGGAGAGGAGGTTACCGTAGACTTTCATATCTTTGAATAATCCATAGCTATTAAACTGTCATTCCAGTTTAACTACTTCTTTCAGGTATCATTTATATAGCGTGTTTTGATTTTTTTATACTCTTTCAGTGCAGTCAGTGAGACAGAGGCATCATATGCTGACCATGCTAAATAACTTTAATCTGGATTCTAGACTGACAGCTATGTTTTTGAGAAAAACCCGTTTTTCCTCTGTGGTCAAAACCAGGATGCGAAACCATAGGCCCTGAGGAGTTTTAACCAAGTGACCATCTGCACCCCTTGAAATACCTGTACTCTGGAAGAATGGTGTCTGGGTGCTGTGGCTAACAAGATATTTGTGCAAGATAGATGAAAAAAATACCTGTAAGCATCTTGTGAAACTGTCTGTAATCACTAACTATATTAATAATCAGTAACCAGTTAGAGTGTGATTATTACAGTGTTCTTTGATTTTCCTGTAATTGCCCTCACTATGGCTTGGTTCCTCTTTTTACCCCATAAGAATACCTGTATAACAAAACTGCCCCAACTCTACCTGGTTCTATTTTCAATGGGCTGTGTAGTTCCCCAATTGCAATTGTTTTAAACCCTTAATAAACCCCTCTGTTTTTAACTTGAAACAGCATTCAAGTTTTTCTCTACAACAATAAAGAAATATTGACAGTGTTACCCAAAGCAGGTCCTTCTCAGTGCAGTTTCTTGTCAATAAAGACACACCGAGGTGAGGAGGGGGGAAAAGCATTTATTGAAAGCATGCAGGCAAGGAGCAAGGTGGTGTCTACCTCAAAATCAAGCTCTCTGAACAAGGCGGGGCAGAACCTTTTATACCATCTCTCTTAGGGAAGTATATACAAACAACATGGACTATATAGGTTCTCATGGTGCTGCAGGCGCAGTAAGACAAATTGCATTTTTCTTTGGCATATAGGCTAGTAAACTGGGTTTGAGTGGTTTGAGCCATACCCAGAGCTTTGAGGACAATGAACAGGAGGGACACGCCCTACTTGGTCTGAGCAGCTCCCAATTGAGCCACACCCATCACCATCATTTTGTTAATGGACAGGAGGAGCTAGGAAAGCAGCTTCTAGATGTGCTTCTGGCTATCGGTATGGGTAGCTAAAGTGGATGTTAAGAAAGACAAGCTGGAAAAATTGACTAGAGGCCCTTGACTGTCTCAGAGATTTATTTTTAATGTGTGACTTTCTCACAGGATCCTGAACTCGCTGCCGTTTAGTTGACTCCAACCCATGGTGACCCCATAGGACAAAGTAGAACTGCCCCAGATGGGTTACCAAGGAGCAGCTGATGGATTTGAACTGCAGACCTTTTGGCTGGCAGCTGTATCACTTACACAGCACCTTCATACTCAGAAAGGTGGTAAGTTTCTGAAAGTTCCATGGACAAGCAGAACTGGCAACACCTGGCAATTGTTAAAAATGCAGAAACTCAAGGGTCTCCCTAAAATTACTTAGTGTATGCTTTTAGTAAGATCATCAGGTGATTCATATGCACATGAAGTCTTAAAGAAGCGTTGGCCTGGAGCACATTGGTCTCTAGAAGAGATAAACCATTAGTTTTGGTGTAAAACAAAACCTTCCTTTTAGTAACCTGTTTATCTCTTGGCTATTGAAAAATTATCTCAAACGATAATCTTTCTTAAAGGAATTAGACACAGAATTTGAATATTGTTCTGGTCATAAATCAATAGGTAATGAAAGACCATTTCTAGTTTTAAAGAGACTTAAAGAAAAAAAAGAGACTTACCAGCTATTTATTTCAACTTAGTAACTAAATAAAAACTACAATCACTGACTTTTGCCGTGGGAATTCAGCCAAACTTAATATGTTCATAAATTCTCTAGATAATTCTAGAAAACCCAGAGTCTTGTTTTGGTGAAATTAAGTGACTTTTTAGCAAACCATATTTCAATAATTGCAAATATATATTCTGTTTAACAGGATGATAAATATATCCCCTGTGCTTTATAATGGTCCAGTATTTAATTATTCAAGTAGAACAAGAAAAAATGGGGAAAAAAAGAGGGTAAAAAAAAAAAAAAACATGAGAAACAGGCAAGTTTGGGCAATTTTTCTTTGCTCCTATAAACTGTGAAAATTCCTGCTGAGAATGCCATACTTTCTCACAGGCTGTCATTTCCTTTGGTTATTACTACACACAGCAACTTAACTGGCGTTAATATATTTCCAGGAGATGCAGAAGTGACTGAAAAGTGCAAAGTCTTTTATCAATGGAACACACCTACAGTGCAAAATGTAGGAAACAAGCTGATTTGTAGAGGCCGATGATCCTCGGAAGCTGCTTCCATTGCTGAAACACAGAGACTGGTGGGCAAGGTTGCCAGTGGAAACAACCCAAAGAACTGTAGCCAAGAAGTGTGTTTCTTACTGGAAATGTTCCCTAACTCATTGCATGAGTATCTAATGCACATGAATGGTAATATAAAAGGAAAACAAAAAAGTAACTTATGCAACAAAGAAATTAAAAAGGCACCAAGAGGGGATATATTAAATAGACACATGGAATACATCTAGATGTTAGACGGGCTGTGCTATTAACCAGGGGTGTGATCTTCACATTTTACTGCCTTGGGCTTCAGTTTTGTTATGAGGAGCTCAGAGCAGATCATTGGTTTTCAATCCTGGCTGCACATTGGATTCATCTGAGGAGCTTTAAAAAATGCCCACACTTTACACCAAATCAATTAAGTTGAGAATCTGTTAAGATGGAGACCTCTTCTGATTCTTCAGAATTGTTGTGCATGTGTTCCTGTAGAGAAAATTAATTAATTATAGAATAAGAATAAAGAATACAAATGGAAAGTAATAACAATAGCAACAACAAAGTGTCCTTTCAGCAGTCTTTAGAAGGCTGAATATCATCTACAGAAAAATAATTATTCTGATCGAGCCTTTGTACTTCCAAATTCTCCTGGAAATTTCTCGTTAGTTAGAATTTAATTTAATGTTTAACATTATTAATGATATTTAATGTTAACATAAGTTTATGCTGTCTCCTAGAATTTTGTTCTGTCAAACAACTATTTTAATGTTAATTTCTTCATTTTGAAATATAACTTTTTACATGACATATTTGATCAATTTCTTTTTTCCCTTTCCTTTGGAACTGTTGAGCATTTTTTTTTTTCTCCCTCATAAACACTTTTCCCAGATTGTCCTTTTCATCCTTCAGCCAGTTGTCCTCATAATATAAATGGTTGCTCTCTTCTCTTTCTGGTTTGTTTTCTTTAGAGTATCAAAGACTGTTCAAAATCATCATGTTAATTTATTTTGTTTGCATATTGTCAGTATCACCACGACAATTTCCATAAAACTGGGGACGTTGTCATATTCCTTCTACAACTCCAGCAGTTAGCCCAAAATGACACTCATTAAATATTTCTGAATAAATGTTAGATGAAAGTTATCCTTTTCTCCACATTCCAGGGGTGGTATAGTAACAATGGTAGTGTTATTAATGGCATATACGTTAAAATTGAAAAGTTAGCAAATTACTAGGAAGACTGATGTTTTTCAGAAATGTGCTTTGAAGCTCTCTTAGTGGTGGGATAAGTCAAGCCAGGGGAGTCAGATGTTAGAAAAGTAGTCACAGGTGTTAAGTTCAATTTTAGTTGCTAATACCTAGATATTTCATATTCCTTCCATCCTTTCATTTCCATGAAATATCTAGGTATTAGCAACTAAATTGAACTTAATACCTGTGACTACTTTTCTAACATCTGACTCCCCTGGCTTGACTTATCCCTTTACATAGATCAAGAGGCAGTTGTTTGGACAGAACAAGGGAATACTGATTGGTTTAAAGTCAGGAAAGGTGTGCGTCAGGGTTGTATTCTCTCAGCATATTTAATCTGTATGCTGGAAAAATAATCCGAGAAGCTGGACTATATGAAGAAGAATGGGGCATCAGGATTGGAGGAAGACTCATTAACAACCTGCGTTATGCAGATGATACAACCTTGCTTGCTGAAAGTGAAGAGGACTTGAAGCACTTACTAATGAAGGTCAAAGACCACAGCCTTCAGTGTGGATTACACCTCAACATAAAGAAAACAAAAATCCTCACAACTGGACCAATGAGCAACATCATGATAAATGGAGAAAAGATTGAAGTTGTCAAGGATTTCATTTTACTTGGATCCACAATCAACAGCCATGGAAGCAGCAGTCAAGAAACCAAAAAGGCGCATTGCATTGGGTAAATCTGCTGCAAAGGGCCTCTTCAAAGTGTTGAAGAGCAAAGACATCACCCTGAAGACTAAGGTGCGCCTGACCCAAGCCATGGTATTTTCAATCACATCATATGCATGCGAAAGCTGGACAATGAATAAGGAAGACTAAAGAAGAGTTGACACCTTTGAATTGTGGTGTTGGTGAAGAATATTGAATATACCATGGGCTGCCAAAAGAAAGAACAAATGTGTCTTGGAAGAAGTGCAGCCAGAATGCTCCTCAGAGGCAAGGATGGTGAGACTGCGTCTTACATACTTTGGACAAGTTGTCAGAAGGGATGAGTCCCTGGAGAAGGACATCATGCTTGGCAGAGTACAGGGTCAGCAGAAAAGAGGAAGACCCTCAATAGGGTGGATTGACACAGTGGCTGCAACAATGAGCTCAAGCATAACGACGACTGTAAGGATGGCTCAGGACTGGGCAGTGTTTTGTTCTGTTGTGCATAGGGTCGCTATGAGTCGGAACCGACTTGATGACACCTAACAACAACAACCTAGATATTTATGACAGATTATTTGGTGATCCATACTACACAGTCAGTGTCTTCATGTTTAATAAGAAAGAACAGGTAGGTGTCTCAGCAGGCAGATCAGTACACAAAGACAACACTGTATGTGAGTGTGGCCCCAGACTGCAGGTCATATTTCATGGGCAAGTATTCAGTGAGGTGGAATGGTTAACTGGGGGACAGGGGGTCCAGTCTCAGATACTTCAGTGCAAAATGTAGGGGCAAGGCAGAAGCTCATTTTCTGAAACTAAGAGATGACTTACATTGAAATTTTACTTTAGTTTTAAGTCTCCATAATATTGAAAAGACTTCTTACATACACTGACTTAGGACATGACTGATCCAAGGCCATGATGAAACTCAGCCTGAAGGCAAAAGGAAAAGGAAATGGCTGAATGAGGGTAGAAGATGCCAAGAGAGCAAGGCAGGTCATTGCTACTCTAGTTTATGAAAGATAGTGGGTGATTTTGTATGAAGATCAGTTTAAGAATCTGTGTTTGGATTGTTCTTGATACCCACACCTTAATGGAACATCATTAAGTGACAGTCTGATCAAACAGAAAATAAGAATAACTCAATGTGGAAAAAGCCTGCCCTTTTGTGGAGAAAACTATATACTGATAAGGGCAGAAGTGTTTTTTGTTGCTTTGTTTGTTTTTGCCTTAGAGAAAAAAGAAAATCAAAGCTGGAAAAATTGCTATTTTCCAAATAGGTTGAAAGGGAAATTCTGTTTTTTGTGAACATATCTAATTTAGAATATGATTGCTAAGGATATCTGGTAGGCATTCCAGCATGTTCACAAATTCTCTTCTATCCCAGCTTGGGTTTGCAAGGCATTACTGGCATATTTTCAAACCAAACTGATTGATTCCAGAAGGAAAGGAGATGGAATGATTCCACAAAGATGATTTTTTATAGGTAATAAGATCAGTGCACTTCACATGGTAGACATATCTCATAGGACTTTTATGTTAGAGGAAGATTTATCAAGGGCAATCAGTTTACTCCCCAATACATTTTCTTTTGGAAGGCAAATCTATTTAATTGCATTCATCCAGGCCGGAAGATTTCAGTTCATTGACAAACCAACCAACTTTTTAAAAATAAAGGAGGAACTGAAGGCATATGCTCGTTCAATCATCATGGAATGTTGAATCATTTTGATTTGATTATATCACTGAAAACCACCGAATATTATAGTATGTTTAAGGACGTGTGACATGAATCAGATTACACCATAGACATCAACCAGTCTGTGAATTTCAGGACTAAAATTTCAAGAATTAACAAATGGACTAACAACTCTAAGTCAATTTATGATAGCGTAGTATTTAATAAGGAAGATTTGAGAAAGTGATTTTTATTGCTGACATTTGTGCTAGGTTACCTTCACCATCTAACAGATGGTGTCCTCTCTTGAGTGTTGAGGTGCTACATAAAAGACAGTACTGACAATAGTAATTAGATCTTTTTTATTGATAAGAAGCTTTTAATCTGTCTGATTCCTTGGAGCCAGCTTTTTTTTTTTTTTTTTTTTCTGTTAGTATAAAGAGCATTTTCTTTCTAGGTTTTTCACTAGGATAAGTAGCTCTAAACTTGATTTTAAAAATGCTCTGTGGTTGTTTCAAAGTCAAGTGAAGGATGCAGGTCAATTTTCTTTAGGTTCATTTTTCTTTTCATCATTTGAAGGGTATGCTGAGTTCACTTGCAAGGATTTACTGTGGGGTAAACCCAATAAAATTTGCCGTAAGTGAAATGGACTGTAGGGTCCTATTCAAAAGTGGAAACTAGGATCAAGACAAATATTGATAATTTAATGAAAAATGTATTAATTTAGAATAATGAAATGAATGGAATTAATATTACTCTAAGAATATTAGACCTTATTCGATTCCTTACTATTATTATATCAGAGGATCTTATTCTCATTTTACTTAATTAACTGATAGGTTAACGTATTTGTTAGGAATATGATAACACTGATTATTTTTGCGTAATACATGGATGTTTCACCTCTATAATGCTGTCATTCAAATCATGATATTTTGATTTTTTTTAAAAAAATCACTAATTAAAAGACATGGAATATTTGATAAACCCAGAAAGATAGATAAATATAGATAGCTGATTTATAAGTTTGTTACTATCATAATAAAACCATAAATTCATCCTTTGTAAACTCACTTTGTGCGTTAAGAATTTGAACATTTTCAATAACATGTTCCTATGTTTTTGTTAGCTGCAATTCAGCCAGCCCTGACTCATGATGATCTTAGGTACAACATAAGAAAACATTTCTGGCCTTGCACCGTCTTCGTGATTGTTGGCGTGTTTGACTCTATAGTGCTTTCTAACCTAGGGGTTTCCAATAACATTATGGTGCCTATATATTTCTCCATGAACAACCCCCCCTTATAGTCCTTGTAGTAATTATATTTTTAAATTTTGTGTTTATATTCCTTTGCATTTTTGTATAGTTTTATTGTATATGTGTGTCGCTCTAAGCATGAGAGTTTTGCTTGACTTCTGAGTACATACAAATGGTGATATACTGTGTATATTCTACTTTTTTAATAAGTTCATATTTTATTTTCATTTAACTAGGTTTGGGCAAGAAAAGTAGCCATAAGTATATAGACAAAACAAAACAAAAACAAGCCTGTTGCCGTTGAGTCGATTCCGACTCATAACGACCCTACAGGACAGACTAGAACTGCTCCATACAGTTTCCAGGAAGTGCCTGATGGATTTGAACTGCTGACCTTTTGGTGAGCAGCCACAGCTCTTAACCACTACGCACTGTGATATTTTGCTCTCTTTCAAATTGAATTGGAATCCAGATTCAAATTGTCCTTAAGCCGAGGATCTGGCTCAGGGTCGCAGGAGGCTGACCACTGTTACCGGGAAGTGGGGTCCACTTGAGAAACCCAGGAAGTGGAGACAACCATGGAAGGTTGCTGCTCCAGAGATCCCATCTGGGTACCTGAGGATTCGCCACACAGATCTTATGTGTGTAAGGGCAGCATAGTCGCTTTTCAAGGGACCATGGATGGGTCAGGCCTGGAGCTTCGGAGGTGGGAATTTGTATACCACTGCACAGGGAGGACCTGGAAGTACTCTATCATTCCACTTACAGCCCAAATTTTCTCTACAGTTTTTTTTTTTTTAACTCAACCTTTGGTGTTAAGACTGATCCTCGTTGTTTAATTGAGATAATCTCAGCACCACGTCATTTGAGCATTATTTCATTTAATCCTCATGACAACTCCATGAGTTAGATAATTTTGTTTCCATAACTCAAAGTGTGGAAACTCAAAGCTAAGAAATTGGAAGGAAATCCCTTAAGGTCACATCTCTGGAAGATTAGAGTCTTACCTAGAATTGATAGCTCTACCTCTCTGACTCCTAACCCTATGCTGCTTAATGTTGCTTAATTCAGGCTTCCACACTTATTTCCCCATTAATTTGAAATGCTATTTTTATCCAATTAAAAGTATAAGTGCATTTTTAGTTATATTGGGTCATTCTATTATATGGTGTCTGTCTCTTCCTGTTCACTTGATACCATCTAGTATTCATTACTGTGGTTTCTAGCAAAGCCCAAACCAAATTCTGATTTTTAAAGGAAGGGCCAGTGATCTTTGATGGAGTTGCATGTATGGGATCTTGTTGAGATGAGGAAAGAAAAGTCTTTTTCTTTCATTTTATTTTAAGGGGGGCTAGTTTTTTAGAGGGAGCTAGAGGGAGCTTTGATAGGGAAGTAGAAGAGGATAGAAAAGATAGCACAGAGTATACTTTTCTACCTGGCTCAACAAAATATTTTTAATCGCCAATGGAAAGAGAGAATGGAGTAAAGGGAAAAGAATTCTCTCTTCAAAAAAGACTGTGTGAAACTACGGGTAGATATTGCTACCCTGAAACCCATATGATCAGCAGTATTGTGGAATCAATCAAAAAAAAAAGTTGTCAAGGAGTTAATTCAAACTGATGGTGACCCCAT
Organism: Loxodonta africana; assembly: GCF_030014295.1. Classification (NCBI taxonomy): domain Eukaryota; kingdom Metazoa; phylum Chordata; class Mammalia; order Proboscidea; family Elephantidae; genus Loxodonta; species Loxodonta africana. The sequence goes on along the minus strand of NC_087345.1, from coordinate 76,929,589 downwards.
GTGTGTCAGCATAGAACCACACTCCATGGGGTTTTCAATAGCTTATTTTTCAGAACAGATTGCCAGGCCTTTCTTCTGAGGTACCTCTGGGTAGAATATAACTACCAGCCTTTTGTTTAGCAGCCAAGCCTTGTGGCACTCCATGAAATCAACAGTGGGGCCATTGTACTCCAACTCTGCACCCAAGTCCCAGTCCATCATGGAGTATGCCTAATGCTGACAGCTCAGAGTGGACTCAGGCTAGGCTCTCATTGTGTGTTCACATAGTTAGCAATGGCTCTGAGTGTGGTGGTGAGGGTCACCAGCTGAAAGCCCAGAACAACATAACAAGAGTAAATTTGTTTTTAAAAACTTGTTAGATTTTTTTCCTGCACTGATGCAGTCCACAACTGGGGTTTCTGACAAATCATAAGACGTTGGGCATCATAGGGTGAGGTGGTGTGGGCTTTGAGTTGCAGGTAAGATGTGTTCTTGTGAGAAGTTTAAAGTCGGAAGCCAAAGCTGAACATTCATGTTAGTAATCTCATCAACACCTACAGTTTTTGAGTCCTGGGAAATTAGAAATAAAATGCATCATTATGTTTTGAGGAAGAAAAATTGTCAAATCATTGGCATAAAAAGGGGAAGGAGGACTACTTTAGGTTAAAAGAGATTTAAGATTATAATTACTAAAATTAATGAATAGACATTTTAAAACCTGCTTCGAACTCTAAAAGGAACATGTTTGAGGTAATCTGAAAGATTTTAGTATGAATTGGGCATTTGATAATACCAAATATTTGTTGGTGTGTGTATATGTGTGCGTGTGTGTGTTTGTGTTTGTGTGTGTGTGTGATATAAGCATGGTGGAGTTTGATAGTAAAATGCCCATTTTTTTTTAATTTGCAAAATGAGGTAGGTAGGTAGGAGTGAGATTAAACAAGTTCTTAAATTTATTTTAACATTTCTGTAAGAAATTCTAGTAACAATGAATACCAAAAATCAAAACCAAATCCATTGCTGTCAGGTCAATTCCAACAACTGGTAACCTTACAGGACAGAATAGATACGCCTCATAGGGTTTCTTAGGCTTCAATCTCTACAGGAGCAGACTGTCATATGTTTTTCCCATGGAGCCACTGTTGGTTTCAAACTGTGGACCTTTCAGTTAGCAAACAAGTCTTTAACCGCTACTACATCAGGGTTCCTTATTAACAAATAGAGGAAGAGAAATCTGATATGGGGATTTGGGAGTCGATTATGCTTCTTTATTCACTTTGAGGAACCCAGGGGGCATGTGGTTAGGAGCTCAGGCTGCTAACCAAAAGGTCAGCGGTTCGAACCCACCAGCCGCTCCTTGGAAACCTTATGGAGCAGTTCTACTCTGTCCTCCAGGGTCGGTATGAGTTGGGATCGACTACAGGTTTGATTTTTGATTCACTTTGTGGAGTCCTTCAGTGGTACAAAGGGCTAATGTGCTCAACTACGAACTAAAAGTTTGGAAGTTAACCTCTGCCCAGAGCTGCCTGGGAAGAAAGTCCTAGCGATTTACTTCTGAAAAATCAGCCATTACAAAGCTTAAGAAGCAGAATTCTACTGTGACATACACGGGGTTGCCATGAGTCAGAATCAACTCGGTGACAATTGATTTTTAATTCACTTTGTGTGTTTGAAATTTTTTGTTATAAAAGTTCACTTTAATATTTTAATTAGGAAAAAAAAAACTGACAGATTCAAAAGCTTTCTGCAAATTAGGCCATAAATCTACAGACCATTCCTCCCAAGTGGTAAATCCTATCATTCATTAACCTTTCATGGATATGAAAACCTTTAGGCAGGACGTGACCTTCAGGTGTATCCAGAGTAACGGAATTCATCAGTCTCAGGAGAATTACTGTCCTGGACACCTCTGCTCTGGCTGCCCAGTTGTTCTTAGATCTGGCTGTAATATTCACTGGCAGTGCCTGAGATTTCAGCTAGAATACACAGGACTACATGTGATTGATGCTTTTCAAATTGATCTGGAAAAAAAAAAAATGTTTTTAAGTTTTAAACTATCCTCCTTAGGTCAAGAATGAAGCCAGTTTTCTTTTATTGCTACAGAAGAATGACAGGAGAGGTTTAAGTTCAAATAAAAACTCCTAAGAACTTAGCAAGAAAAGTTAGAATCTCTTGTGCTTGCTGTATCGCCATTTTTAGATGCACTTTATTTTCATTTTCTTCAAAGAAGCAGGAAAGGAATTGAACGAAGATTTATGCCATTTAATGTCACAGTTGATTACCAACAGAAATTGGAAGAATGCAATTTTTATGACTTTATGTAAAAGTAAGCTATATTTCAAGATAAAATGGAGATTGGCTAGACAGACAGATTTAATTTCTAAGAATATGTGTTATCTTGCAGAAAATATTTAAATAAATTAAAGTTAAATCTCTAAATTATTTATTTTAAATAATTTGTCTGACTCTGTACTACTCAAATATGTTTCCTAAATACAACTTCTTTAAGCAGCCTCTTTCCTGGCACATACTTCAAATTCGTATCTCTTATTACTGATGCCCCAAGTTATTAAACATTTCATAAAAATTGATATTTTACTTATATAATTAATTTAGCAAATTAAGTAATTATTACCTCACATTTGTTTTTTCCAAATTCTACAATGTCTAACATGGTAAATGCTAAATATTTATTATACCTTTATACGTTATAGCTGGGTAACATGGTAAATGCTAAATATTTATTATACCTTTATACATTATAGCCATTCATTAATGTTGGATGTGTATAGGCATATACACACACGGCTAGGTGTTACAACTGAACTACATTTTCAAGATCTCCACATTTCTCAAAATTTGTAGGTTTCTGGGAGGGAAAGTTATTGAATTGTTTGACTTTTTCTAAACATGTTATACATTTCTAAGTCTTTATATACTTAAAATGGAGTGCATAAACATTAATATCCTAGTCCTTAGTGAGCTTAAATGGACTGGTATTGATCCTTTTGAACTGAACAAACATATGGTATACTACTCGAGGAATGACAACTTGAAGAACAATGGTGTTGCATTCATCGTCAAAAAGAACATTTCAAGATCTATCCTGAAGCACAACACTGCCAGTGATAGAAAATTATCCATAAGCCTACAAGGAAGACCAGTTGATATGATTATTATTCAAATTTACACACCAACCACTAATGTCAAAGATGAGGAAAATGAAGATTTTTACCAAGTCTCTATGAGTTGGAATAGACTTGACAGCAGTGGTTTTCTCAGTCTGAAATTGATCAAACATGCAAAAAGATGCATTGATAATTACTGGTATTTGAAATGTGAAAGTTGAAAACAAAGAAGAAGGAACAGAAGTTGGAAAGTACAGCCTCGGTGATAGAAATAACACCAGAGTTTGCATAATAGAATTTTGAAAGACCAATGACTTCTTCACTGCAAATACCCTTTTTCGCCAACATAAATGGTGACTATGCACGTGGACCTCGCCAGAAGAAGTACACAGGAAACAAATTGACTGCATCTTTGGAAAGAGACGATGGAAAAGCTCTATATCATCAGTCAGAATAAGGCCAGGGGCTGACTGTGGAACAGAACAACAATTGGTCATATGCAAGTTCAAGTTACAGCTTAAGAAAATTAGAACAAGTCCACGAGAGCCAAAGTGTGACCTTGAGTATATCCCACCTGAATTTAGAGACCATCTCAAGAATAGATTTGACTCATTAAACACTAATGACAAAAGAACAATAATTGTGAAATGACCTCCAGGACATCATACATGAAGAAAGCAAGAAGTCATCAAAAAACAATAAAGACAGAAAAGACTAAAACAGATGTCAGAAGAGATTCTGAAAGTTGCTCTTGAACTTAGAGTGGCGAAAGTAAAAGGAAGAAATGATGAAGACGGCAGCTCTAGTAGACAAAGTAAAGTATTATAATGAAATATGCAAAGACCTGGAGTTAGAAAACCAAAAGGAAAGGACACAGTCAGCATTTCTAAGCTGAAGAGAAAATTCAAGCCATGAGTTGCAATATTGAAAGATTCTGTGGGGAAAATATTAAATGACACAGGAAGCATCAAAAAAAAAAAAAAAAAGGAAGGAATACACAGAGCCACTGCACCAAAAATAATTGGTTGACATTCAGCTGTTTCAGGAGGTAGCATATGATCAAGAACTGAGGACGGTACTGACTGAAGGGAGAAGTTCAAGCTGCACTGAAGGCATTGGCAAAAAACAAGGCTCCCGGAACTGACAGGTTACCATTTGAGATGTTTCAGCAAACAGATTCTGCACTAGAAGCACTCACTCATCTATGCTAAGAACATTGGAAGACAGCTACCTGGCCAACCAACTGGAAGAGGCTCATATATATGCCCATTCCAAAGAAAGGTGATCCAACAGAAGGCATAAATTATCGAACAATGTCATTCATATGACACGCAAGTAAAATTTTGTTGAAGATCATCTAAAAGAAGTTGCTGCATTTCATCAACAGGGGCTGCTAGAAATTCATGCCATGTTCAGAAGAGGACGTGGAATGAAGGATATCATTACTGATGTCAGATTGATCTTGGCTGAAAACAGAGAATAGCAGAAAGATGTTTACCTGCTTCACAGAGATACAAACAAGGGTTCAAATAAATACCATTTGAATTATTTAATGCGACACTCTTTTACACCTCTCAGTTTCTTCTATAACAACTACATAAATAAAAAAAAAAAAAATAGCCAAGATAAAATAAAAAAAGAACCAGTATTCAGAAATTCAAGAATATTTAATTCCCCAAAGATGCAAGGCATATCAAAAGGAGGTTTTTTTAAATTATGATATCTATTGCAACTTATGGAAATTCAATGCCTACTTCTTATTCTTAACCCTTTGGGGAAATTGTTGCTATAAATTGGTTGTCATGGAAAGAATAAAATAACAGACAGCTTTTTTCAATTTTTTCTAAAAATTATCGGTAAGTATCACACTCTAGAGATTTTTTTTTCCTGCTAATTATATCTTTATAAGAAATGTAATTTAGCACTTAAATGTTATGTATAGGCTTCCAATTTAATATGAAAGACTTAGCACAAGCATAAGCTTTCCATTGTCCCCAAAGTTCACACCCAAAACTCCATAGAAATAATAGAAATAGAAAAGGAATACGGAAACAATAGCAAAGAAATCTTCGTAAGTGGATGAGAGTGTTTAAAAGTGCTGGAGATGAACTCTAGAAGAATGGGAATGGATAAAACAGGAGGATGCCAGTATTTCGTGGATGCAGATAGCCTGGTTAACTGGGGAAAAGCTTTACACTTCTCTTTGGCAATTTGTTGCAGAGCAAAAGTGACAAGAGGTGCTGAAAATAGGGAAAATGTCTGAAGGTCAAGAAAGAAAACAACTACACTTTTTGGTATGCTATACAAGTGAAAATAATATCACCCTACAAATTTTTTTTTTTACAATGGTAGGAAAAACAATGATAGACGTCTTCTCTAAAGAATTGTGCAAAACCGGGTGACTTGTTGTCTTCTCATCGTTGCAGCATTTGGGGAGATCCTAGTGATAGATAACAAACCAAAGCTTGCTGTAAATGGAAGAAAATGCCTCCTCACATATAAAGTTAACAATTAGCAAGCTTCATAGTAAACACTTATTACCTGCTTAGCAGAAGAGACTTAAACAGCAATTGAGTAAAGTTCTAAGACTGAAAAAAGTTGATAAACTAAAAATTTAATCATGGGGAAATCAGAGATAATTCAAGAAACAGAAAAGAACTTACAAATAAATCTGTAATTAGTTTTCAAAGAGTTTCAAGATTTTACTTGTGATATACAGAAACATGATAATATGAAAAATTGAAAAAGTATTCTTAGAGGTTAAATATATGGTTTATGAATTTGAAAACTTTAAGTACTTGAATATAATGCTAGCATTCCTAGAATATAAAGAAAAAAAAATAAAGATAGTAAGCCTAGGAAGGAAAAAAAAGCCTATAAACAATTAATGCAGGTGGGCCAGTGTTCAGCTAATAAGAGACCCAGAATGAGAGAATAGATACAAATTAGCAGAGGAAGTTAACAAATAAATGATGGAAGAAAAATTCCCAGTGCTGAAAAGAAACAAGTCATCTTCACTTTGAAAGTGCACATCCAATGCAAGGAAGATTAATTTTTAAGCCATCATCTAGACAGAATAATGAAATTTCAAAGCACCAAAGGTAGTAAAAAGTAAGATAAAATCAGAGACTCTTGGTCAGGACCAGGTGGCATAGATCGTTCTTCCCTGTCCTTTCCTTATAAGCATAACTATAAACCCTGGAAATGCCAGGAGAGACACAAAGGAGAACTCTGAAGGCCGTAAGAAGGCGAGCTGGTTTGGGACCCCAGAACTGGAGCAAGGAGTTCTGTATTTTCCTACCCATCAGAAGGATGCCGAATAGACTTGGTGTTTCCTGATCCGTTACCAAGAAATGGAAGACAGTTTGGGTAGGCTCACTCCTTCCCCCAATGGAGTGGGTATTTCCTGACAACAACAGATGAGCCCACCACCACTGGCAAAGAAATAGACTGGAAGCCCCTCCAGAAATAAACAGCCACACTTCTTCCTCACCAGTCCTGACACTTCCCATTTCTACCAAGAGATAAAAATGAAGGTAGGCAGGGCCAACAGGAGAGATCGAGCTACAAAAGACAGCCTGGTCTCAGAAGCCTTTTTATTCTCATATGTGAGTCAGAAACACTCCTCTTCTGCCCAGAGACACCACGGCTAACAGAGAGAATGTGGAAATGGCAGTGGAATCCCACCATACTCCTCCGCTACAGAGAAACACCTGGGGAACCAGGTTGGGATAAACCCTTCCGTCCCCTCAGGCATCACCAGCAAGGATTAGCAGAAGCCCCAGTAGCATAATATAAACAAAGCAAGCAAAATAACACTGCAAACATTCTAAAAATCAAACTGCCATTAGAACCACAGTCCACATCAGTAGGCTAAGACTGTCGTGTTAACATTAATCAGGGTGAACTGTCTGTTAAAATAAATGACTTGAAGAAGACCCAGGGTCTCTTAACATAAAGGCAAAGTGTCCAGGGCTCAATGAAAAAAATCACTCATCATGCATCATAACAACTGTCAAGAAAAATATAACTTGAATGAGAAAAGACAGTCCACATCGAGATGAATCCGATGCCAGAATGCTTTAGCAAGGATTCTAAGTAGCCATGATAAAAATGCTTCAAAAAAATTGGCTTTTTTTTTTCATTTGTTATAATTCTCTGAAGATTCACCCAAGTTGTTTGTGTATCAATTCATTGTTTCTTTATATCGCTGAGCAGTATTCCACAGTATGTATGTAGCAGTTACATTATAATTAAACTTTTGAAAACTAAAGATAAAAAAAAAAATCTTTAATGCAGACAGGGAGAAATGACTTATTACCTACAGGGGAACATCAACTTAAATGATAGTTTCTCATCTGAAACCATGGAAGCCAAAAGAAAGTGGCATGATAGTCTTCCAGTGCTGAATGAAAAGAACCGTCTGCCATGAATTCTATATCCAGGAATGATGGGGAAATAAAAACATACTCAAGAAGAAGGAATTTAAAATAATTTGTTGCTAGTTGACCTACTCTTGAGATTGGCTAAAGGAAGTTCATCAAAATTAAATAAAAGAGAGCAAGATTACAGCATCAGCTAAAAAGAAAGAAAAAAGGAAAGAGCAGAAATAGGGTACGTACCACATGTTATCTTTTTCCTTATGAGTTTTATAAACCACATTTAATTATTAAAACAAAAATTATTCCACTGTCTCTCATATAAAACAATACTTAAAATTGGAGAGGATAAAGGAAGCTGCCTGGAAGAGAGGTTTCCACACATCACCTAAATGAGTAAAACATTAATACCAGTAGATTCTTATAAGCCACATATGTATATTGTAATACCAGAAACAACCAGTTCAAAAACTGTACAAAGTGATACACTCAAAGATACTATAAATACAAAATAGAATCCTGAAAATTGCAAGTAAACTAAGTAACCTGTGATAAGAAAAAACAGGCACTTCACAACTCATTTTATATGGCCAATATTGCCCTGACACCAAAACCATTATCCTAATACTAAAAAGAAAAGAAAAGCTACACAGCAACATCCTTTATAAACTTAGATATAAAAACCTCAACAAAATATTAGCAAATAGAATCTGACGGTATAAAAGGATAATTAGACACTATGACAAAGTAAAATTTATTCTAGGTATACAAGATTTGTTCCACATTTGAAAGCTTATCAATGTAATCCATCAAATCAACATGCTACAGAAGAAAAATCCTATGATTTGCAGTAGAGAGAATAATGGTCTCCTAAAGATATCCACCTCCTAATCCTCAAACCTGTGAATATGCTACCTTAGCAAAAGGGGTTTTGAAAATGTGATTAAGGGTTTGAGATACGGAGATTAGATTACCCATGGGGGCCCAAAGTAATCACAATCGTCCTTATAATATAAAGACAGGAGGATAAGAGTTGGGAGAGATATGATCATGGAAGCGGAAGTTAACATCCAGTCAGAGAGGGAGAGAGGAAAAAAGGAAAGGGGGAGGATGGGAAGTAGAGATAGAGATAGACAGAGAGACAGAGAGAAGAGAGAGAGAGAACTTGAGATTGATTTAAAAATAATATACTGCTGATCCTGAAGATGGAAGAGGGTGCCGTTAGCCAAGAAATGCAGAATGCCTATAGAAGTTGGAAAAGACAAGGAAATAAATTCTCTCCTAGAGTGTATAGAAAAAACACAGTTCTGCTCACATCTTGTTTTAGATCTTCTGAAGTTCTGAACTGTAAGCTAATAAATTTATGTTTTAAGCCTTCATATTAATGGTAGTTTGTTACAGTATCAATTTGACAAAATCCAACACTCATCCATAATTGAACCTCTTAGAAAGTTAGGAATAGAGGGGAATTACCTCAATTTATTTTGTTAAAAATCATTCAAAAATGTTTGCAGCAGTACATTGACAATAAATTGCCAGAAATTCAATCTGGATTCAGAAGAGGATGTGGAAAGAGGAATATCATTGCTGATGTCAGATGGATCTTAGCTGAAAGCAGAGAATACCAGAAAGATGTTTACCTGTGTTTTATTCACTATGCTAGGGCATTCAACTGTGTGGATCATAACAAATTATGGAAAATGTTACAAAGAATAGGAACTTGAGAACACTTAATTGTGCTCATGTAGACCCCTTACATAGACCAAGCGACAGTCATTTGAACCGAACAAGAGGATACTCCGTGGTTTAAAATCAGAAAAGGCACGCGTCAGGATTGTATCCTTTCACCATGCCCATTCAATCTGTACGCTGAGCAAATAATCTGAGAAACTGAACTGTATGAAAAAGAATGAGCCATGAGGATTGGAAGAAGACTTGCTAACAACTTGCGATATGCAGATGACACAACTTTGCTTGCTGAAAGTGAAGGGGATTTAAAGCACTTCCTGATGAAGTTCAAAGACTACACAGCCTTCAGTATGGATTATACTTTAGTGTAAAGAAAACAAAAAATCCTCACAACTGGACCAGTAAGCAACACTATGATAACTGGAAAAAAGATTGAAGTTGTCAAGGATTTCATTTTACTTGGATCCTCAATCAATGCCTGTGGAGACAGCAGTCAAGAAATCAAATGATGCATTGTAATGAGCAAATCTGCTACAAAAGACCGCTTTGAAGTGTTAAAAAGCAAAGACGTCACTTTTAGGACAAAGGTTCGTCTGATCCAAGCCATGGTGTTTTCAATCGCCTTCTACGCATGTGAAAGCTGGGCAATGAATGAAGAAGACTGAAGAAGAATTGATGCCTTTGAATTATGGTGTTGGTGAAGAATATTGAATATACCACAGACTGCCAAAAGAATAAACAAATCTGTCTTGAATGAAGTACAGCTAGAATGCTTCTTAGAAGGAAGGATGGCAAGACTTTGTCTCACATGCTATCAGAAGGGAACAGTCCCTGGAGAAGGGCATCGTTTTTGGTAGAGCGTCAGTGAAAAAGAGAGAGACCCTTCATGAGACAGATTGACACAGTGTCTGTAACAATGGGCTCAAGCATAACAAAGATTGTGAGGATGGTGCAGGGCCTGGCAGTGTTTCATTCTGTTGTACATAGGGTTGCTATGAACTAACTCAATGGCACTTAACAACAACCACCTCAACTTGATAAAGAACATCTAGCAAAAATCAACAGTTAACATCATACTTATTGCAGAAAGAGTGAATGTTTTCCCTTAAGGCTGGGAACAACATAAGGATGTATGTTCTTACCAATCTTACCAAAGAGTGGTAGAAACTCTAGTGACAGTAATAAGAGAAAAAAAAAGAAAAAGTAAAGAGAAAGACAAATTGAAAATGAACATATTTTCAGATAACAAGATAGACATATTTAGAAATGCTAAGGAATCTACATATAAACTCAGCACTCATAAGTAAGTTCAGCAAGGTTGCAGAATGCAAGATAAATATACAAATTGCATTTCTATATAAAGTACTAATAATGAACATGCGAAAATAGAAACTAAAAACACAATACCGTTTAAAATCCATTCAAATAAAATAAAATACATGTGTACCTAACAAAATAGGTACAGGATTTGTATGCCAAAAATTATAAAATGTTGATGAAAAAACTCAAAGATAAATGGTATGCATGAATTGGAAGACTCAACATATTAAGGATGTCGATTTTCCCCTAGTTGATCTATAGATTTAGTGCTCTTTCTACCAAAATCCCAGTAAGATTTCTTGTATTCATAGACAAGTTATTCTAAAATTCATATGAAAAGACACAGGCCCCAGAATACCTAAAATAATATTGAAAAAGGAGAATTACCTGGAAAGAATTAACCTATATATTAAAAAGCTTAACATATAGCTACAGTAATCAAGACAGTATATTACTGATGGAGGGATCGATAAATGGAACAGAATAGAGAACCTAGAAATAGAGCTACACAAATATGCCAAATTGATTCTGATAAAGGTGCAAAAACAATTTAATTGAGGACAGATAACCTTTTCAACAAATGGTCCTAGAACAACAGATATACATAGGTAAAAAATGAAATTCTACATGAACCTCATACCTTATGAAATATTCTCTAAAGTGATTTATAAACTTAATTGTTAAAAAAAAAAGAACCTACAAATTAAAAAAAAAAGTAGAACATATTAAAAAATCTTTGAGATATGGGGCTAGACAAGTTCTCAGATTTGAGGTTAAAAGCATGATCCAGAAAAGGAAAAAACAGATACGTTAGACCTCATCAAAATTAAAAATATTTGTTCTGTGAAACCCCATTTGAAGAGAATGAAAAGAAGAGCTACAAACTGAGAGAATATATTGGCAAACCATGTATCTGACACAGCAGTACTTCTAGAATATGTTAAAGATCTCAAAACTCAACAGTAAATAAATATCCACTTTGAAAATGGACATAAGAACAGTCGTGTCACCAAAGATGTATACAGGTGGCAAAGAGGTGATGAAAAAATATTGAACATCATTAGCTTGTTAGTGAAATGCAAATTAAAACCACAATGGGACACTATGCACCTATCAGGATGGCTACACTAAAAAAATAGTGACAACACCAAATGTTGGAAAGGATGTGGAGATTCGGTGTTACTCAAACATTGCTATGGGAAAGTAAAATGGTACTGCTACTATTGAACACAGTTTGGCAGAGTTTAAAAAATTTAACATACAGCTACCATATGACACCAGCAGTTGCACCCCTGAGCATTTATCCCTGAGAAATGCAAACTTATTCTCACAAAAAAACTCATTGCTGTTGTTAGGTGCCGTCGAGTCAGTTCCAACTCATAATGACCCTATGTACAACAGAACGAAACATTGCCAGGTCCTGCACCATCCTTACAATTGTTGTTATGTTTGACACCATTGTTGCAGCCACTGTGCCAATCCATCTCATTGAGGGTCTTCCTCTTTTTTGATGACCCTGTACTTTACCAAGCATAATGTCCTTTTCGAGGGACTGATCCCTCCTGATAACATGTCCAACGTATGTGAGATGTAGTCTCACCATCCTTGCTTCTAAGGAGCATTCTGGTTGCACTTCTTCTAAGACAGGTCTGTTTGTTCTTTTGGCAGTCCATGGTATATTCTTCGCCAGCACCACAATTCAAAGGTGTCAGTGCTTTTTCGGCCTTCCTTATTCATTGTCCAGGTTTCGCATGCATATGAGGTGATTGAAAACACTATGGCTTGGGTCCGAAGCACCTTAGTCCTAAAGGTGACATCTTTGCTTTTCAACACTTTAAAGAGATCTCTTGCAGCCAATTTGCCCAATGCAATGCGTCTTTTGATATCTTGACTGCTGCTTCTGTAGGTGTTGATTGTGGATCCAAGGAAAATGAAATCCTTGACAACCTCAATCTTTTCTCCATTTATCATGCTGTTGCTTATTGGTCCAATTGTGAGGATTTTTGTTTTATGTTGAGGTGTAATCCATACTGAAGGCTGTGGTCTTTGGTCTTCATCAGTAAATACTTCTAGTCCTCTTCACGTTCAGGAAGCAAGGTTGTGTCACCTGTATAACGCAGGTTATGCATTTATCCCTGAAAAATGCAAACTTAATCTCACAAAAAACCTGTACTCAGGTTTGAAGTGGCTTTATTTGTAATGGCAGAATACTGGAATCAAGCCAGATATTCTTCAACAGGTGAATGGTTAAACAAACTGCTACATACATACCAGGGAATACTGCTCAGGAATATAAAGAAACAACCTATTGTTACACAAACCACTTGGATGAATCTTTAGAGAATTACACTGAACGTAAAAAGTCGATTCCAAAAGCTTACATATGGTATGATTCTATTCATGTAACATTTTGAAATGATAAAATTTTAGAAATGGAGGACAGATGTGTAACTGCCAAGAGTTGGGGGAGGGTATATGGTAGTGGGAACGAAGCAGGTGTGGTTATAAAAGGGCAGTTGGAAGAATTCATTGAGTGATAGAACTGCTTAGTTCTGTATCTTGACTGTGGTGATGGGTATAAGAACATAGACAAGTGATACAAATATGTAGAACTTAGTCTAAACACACATGCACACACACACACAAACACACAAGTGCAGCTGAAACCAGGGAAAGCTGCAAAAAAAAAAAAATACCAATATTACGGTAGTGATGTTACAGTATAGTTTTGCAAAATGTTACCTTTGGAAAAACTGAATAAAGTCTACAAGGGTTGCTCTGTATTATTTCTGAAAATTGAATGTGAACCTAAAAGTAACTCAGTAGTAATTTTTAAAAAAGTAACAGAAAATTCACGCATGACACCTAAAAAAGACAAAGGAACAGAAGAAACACCTTTCAAATCTCAAAAGGAAAATGATTTTAATATAACTGATTCTATCCCCATTTAAAGAACAGTCAAGTATGAAGTCAAAATAGAGATCTTTTCAGACATGCAAGACTCTATGAATATTTTTTCCCCATAACCCTTTCTGAGAAAGATCCTTGACAATATAGCACAAACAAAACAATGTTCCCTACTTCAAAGAAAAAAAAAAAAGAAACCAGTTAGGAAACAGGGACTCCAGTAAATCTTGAGAGGGCACTGAAGTTAAGAGTTTTGGAATATGGCAAGAAAGGAATTAGTCCAGATTACAAATTGAGGACCCTGGAAAGGGTGTTTCACAGAAAATAAATGGGCCACATGCGATAGAAAATATGATTTTTAGACTGGATAAATCTGAGTTAAGAACCCATGTTACTTTTTTGTGTCAGCATTAAGAAATGAAAGTTATCCAGTAATTTCAGGAAAACAAAAAGTTGTTCATTAAAGTTGTGGCTCACATATGAAGCAAACTGACACACGGCATTGTTTTAAAAAACTGAAGTGTAGGATAAACAAATGCATTGGACCTCGATGGCAGGGACATTTCCTGTTTATTACATGTAGAGTTTTTTCATTAATAACCAGTTCCTTACTGTATGGCTACTAGGCTTACTGGAGTTTATTAGCACTATTTAAAGGCATCTTCAGTTGAATTTTTAATCTTGACCCTAGTAAGCTCTATAATTTTAGCAAATATGAGAACTGCCAAAGATAACAAAAAAAGTGTTGGTATATTCCAAAGCTCTAATTAAAATAACTTTTGGTTACGGCTGGATTGAATTACTAATAGCCTGTTTTATTAAATGTTCATTCATTGTGTAGTTAATATTTCTTTAAATAGAATATAATGTTTGCAAATCCAGTAATAATCAGTGGGTCTGTAGAATTTGTTTCCTTCTCAGAAATGAATGACTGCTTGCAAGCCACATTAACTAGGTGCTATTTTTTATTATTTATTTGGATGACAATATGTTAGACATTTTAATAGATTCAGAGTAATCTGTGAGTCTCGTGTAACAGTCATATATAAGAAAACCTAAACTGATATGAAGAAGGGAGCTGTGAAGAGTAGAAAATGAACTATTAAAACAGAAAAACATAGGCGGTAAAAGAGCAAATAGGAAACATTAAATTGACTAGCAATTTCTCAACCTTGTGAATAGGGTCAGGACGAAAAATGTTACTCTACTGGAGTCGTACTTTAACTATTACATTTGCACGTTTCCTGTAATGACTGAAAAATCCTTATCAAGGAAAAGTAATTACTAAAGAATACACCTTCTGGGAAGCAAATTGATAAGGTGAACACACTTAACCTAGAGATTCAACCTTAAAAAAAAAAAAATCACTAATGTTCTCACAAAAATACCAACATTTTATTCACTGCAGGAAGTTGCTGCCAGGTTGTTAATAACAATAGCAAGTGTTGAAAAAGTGTCAAGCTTCCTGGTAACCAGTCCTTGTGGTTTTCAGTGTTAGAGATTCATTTTATCCTGTGTGCACATTACCAGATAAGATCAGTAGGTAGGCTGGTTTTGCCATCCCTCCCCCCCACATTTGGCTTGAGAAAATGCACTGATATTTCTATTCAGCTCTACACTAATGCACCTGACTCCTTCCTGAAACATTAATCAACCACAGCCAGAGTGAAAATCAATACAAGCCTGAAACATAGCTCCGGATACCAAAAGTAAGTGTGAAAAAAGACAGAGCGTGCGGCATCTTTCTCAATGTTTTGGAGAATTGTGCTAACATTGCAAAGTGCAATTTTTTTTCCCCTTTGTAAACAGCTATGCATATGAATTTTATACGACATTTCCAATGCTAGGTGATGTATTCCCCAAACAATATTATTAGAGGCTGAGTCTCTGTCCTTTACTGTCTGTTATTTACGATGGCTGCTTGTGGCAAAAAAAAACACCAAACGCAAATAAATAATGGTGTGCCGTGTATGTGCTTTTTCCCCACAGTGTGAAAAACAAAAGTATATGTTTGGTATTTGCTTAGAAAAAGGGTTTGTTCATGTAAAACAATATTCCTTTCAAGAAGGTGTGTATGGAAAGACAAAACTAAGCTAGGTATTAAATTCTGTTGTAGGAACTAATTGACAGATTCAGTTGATAAATTGTAATCCAGAGTATGACATATGGAAAATAGTCCGTTGCAAGTGAATGATGAGGCTAAGCCTGCTTGATCATTTGCTTGTTCCCTCCTTTCTCTGCTTCCATGTCTCTCTGTCTTTCTCTGTTTGTCTCTCTCACACACACACACACATGCACTTTCTTATTCCTATAGAAAATATATATTCCTAGAACTGTTAAATTCTTATTCCTAGAACTGTTAAATTCCCACAGGTATGAGTGAAATCTCAGATTCTGTGATGGCTTTAGATATTTAATTGGCATTGATTTCCACTCATGGTGACCCCATATGTTAAGGAGCAGAACTGCTCTATAGGGTTTTTCTTGGTTGTAATCTTAATGGAATCAGATCACCAGGCCTTTTTTCTGAGGTCTCATTGGTTGGGTTCAAATTTGCCAACATTTATGTTAGCCGTTGAATGCAAACTGTTAGCACTACCGAGGGAACTTCAATTAATTTCTGAGTTTTTTATACATTCGTATTAAGTTTTCTTTTTGAAAGAAAAGATGATCTCCTTTGATAACGGTTTAGCTGGCTTTATCATTAGCATTTTTTAAAAAGAAGTTGTTGTTGTTGGGTGCCATTGGGTCAGTTCTGACTCACAGCAACCCCATGTACAACAGAAAGAAATACTGCTCAGTCCTGCGCCATCCGCACAATCTTTGTAATGCTTGACCCCATTGTTGCAGCCACTGTGTCAATCTGTCTCATCTTCCTCTTTTTCACTGACCCTCTGCTTTACCAAGCATGATGTCCTTCTCTAGAGTCCCTTCTGATAACATGTCCAAAGTATGTAAGACACAGTCTCGCCATCCTTGGTTCTAAGGAGCACTCTGGCTATACTTCCTCCAAGACAGATTTGTTCATTCTTCTGGCAGTCCATGGTATATTCAATATTCTTTGCCAACACTGTAATTCAAAGGCATCAATTCTTCAATCTTCCTTATTCATTGTCCAGCTTTCGTATGCATGTGAGGTGATTGAAAACATGGTTTTGGTCAAAAGCATCTTTGTCCTTAAAGATACATCTTTGCTTTTTAGCAGTTTAAAGAGGTCTTTTGTAGCAGATATGTCCAACACAATGAAGTTAGGAAATAATATAAAAATAGTGTAATATAAAATTTCATTGTAGCCAAGAATTGAGATATAAAGGCATGAAATTTATGTATAGACCATTGCAACAGGTACTTAATAACCAGATTTGATGATAATCCTGATGAATTAAAAATAGAAAACTTGAGCTAGAACTTTATTATACTACAGATTTAATTTATGGGATTTAGTTTTGCGCTTCTGCATTGTATCATTATCATTCAAACATGGACATTATAAATCTGCCCAGTTCCATTACTGCTGCCTTCTAATTCCTGGTGTTCTTTCTCATGCAGCTATCTCAATTGTCCATCACATGAAAAAATTAAGAGTTAGAGTACATATTATTGTTAACTCTATTATACAGATGAGAAAACTGATGTTCAAAAAGCTACAACGTATATTCCAGACAGACAACTCCTATCAAAATGAGCCAAGGCTTGTTTAGGTGTGGCTTGCTTTGTCTCTGTTAAATTTTGACCTATCTTACAATTTCAGGTCAGTCTTGCCTCACAATTATCAGATTCCTCCTGTTTTCTGTTATTTTTATTAAGGAGCTGAGCTGAGCTGACCTCGCAGGTATTGGAGTAGCCAATCGAGACTATAAGCCAAAATGGAAGTAGCAGTCAAGCCTTTAATCACTTACTGCAATAGGTTAGGCAAGAGGTTAAACTTCACAAAAGCGCTGGTTCTCCTTGTTCTATTTTTCCCCATGAACAGGAACTGGGTGAGGGTCAGGTGGATTAGCCTAGATGTGGGGACCCTTATCAATGAGGGATCCCTGAACAAAAGGCTCCTGCACTTTCATGGACCCAGGGGCTGCAAGGAGGGCATGGAGGAAGGATTAGGAGAGAAAAAGTACTGAGTACTGAGTTAGAGTGGAGAAAAGTGTCTTCAAGTTTCTTCCCCCATTTTTTGCCTCATAGGGAAGTTTCAGTAGAGGTGCCTGAGGAAGGCCTTTGCCAGAAGCCCCTTAGAAGGAGGCCTCTGAATGGATGAGCCTGAACTAGGAATGCAGATATGCACAAAAGCATGGCCAGTCAGGCAGAGGCCCTTGAGAGTTTTGGCTGTGCACCTACCTGGCATGGGGAGGGCAGTTTATCCTTGTGATGCCTGCCAGGTAAAGTCTTTGTAATTGCCTAGGGTTGGACCTGAAAAGTCATATGCAGATTTTTGACAAGGAGCAGGATCTCTCAATCTGCACATCATGCTTTGGTTTTCATTACCGATGCTTTGTCAAGGTATTGACATGTTCTCAACAAATGGCTTTGGATAACGACAAAGCTGTAGAGCTCTTGTTTGCATCCTCTGCCACATTTCTGTAGTTAAAGTACTTGACAAAATTTTGATTCTAACTCACCTTAGTATACTTGTAATTTTTCCTCATATCATTCCAGGGTCATTGCTTCCATCCTGTTGGTTCATGCTCTCTTATATACTAGAAGTCATAAGTGATTTTGCAAGGAGATTGCTGGGCGTGTAATGTGCACATAATTACCGACCACCTCAGCTAGGAAGAACGGATCACTCATCCTGTGACACTGCCTACCCTTCAGGTCCAACAACTCTTGCATATCAAGTTGACCTATAATCTTCATTCTTTCTTCCTGAGATTCTGTGTTTCTGATTCTATTTGGAAACAGCCTAAGAAAACTCTTTCACAACCTA
Organism: Loxodonta africana; assembly: GCF_030014295.1. Lineage (NCBI taxonomy): Eukaryota > Metazoa > Chordata > Mammalia > Proboscidea > Elephantidae > Loxodonta > Loxodonta africana. The sequence goes on along the minus strand of NC_087345.1, from coordinate 76,911,266 downwards.
TATGTTTTCAGAACCTGTTTAGGAATAAGATAATGGATACATGGAAACTCCTGAGAGCATTGTATTTACATCAGTCTAACTGACCTTTTCTCTGATAATATCTGATAGAACTGATCTGAAGCATTAAGTGGGAGCCCAGGTCATTTCTCAGCAGGAATTGTCAAAAGCATTAAAATATTAGTAAAAAGGAGGGTGGGGCCAAGATGGCAGAATAGACAGAGGCTTCAGGCGAGCCCTCTTTACAACAAAGACCCAAAAAAACAAGTAAAATGAGTATATTTGTGACAAGCTGGGAGCCCTGAGCTTCAAAGGCAAGCTTAGAAAATGAACTGAGGGGCGGGAGAGGAAGAGACCATTCAGAAGCGGAGAGGAGTTACCGGACCTGAATCATGGGGTGCCCTCAGGCACCATACCCAGAGCAGCAGCAGCTGTGGGCTGGTACTAGCATTCAGCCGCAGTTTCCTCAGCTAGAAGCAGCCAGCCACACAGCCTACTCACACCTCTGGAACCTTAGAAGAACGGCTCTGTCTGCAAAAGCTAAGTACTTGCATATGTTTTACCACACCCCAGCCACCCCCAAGCTGGCTTCAGTGGCTGAATTCCCTGGGCATGAGACAGGTCCTGTTGAGCACCTAGAGCCATTCTCCCAGCCTTGGGGAAAGAGAAAAATTGCAATTGGGGGAAAAGATAATTTGCTAGCTCTGGGGGAGCTCAGGACAGAAGCAGCTCCTGTCCAGGCATAAATCGTCCGTGGACTTTGAGCACCTTTCCCTTCTTCATGGACCTGTGTGGGCCTATTTCAAGAGAATAGGCCCTTGTTGGCAGACTCCAACTGTTACAGCTGCGCGGTGGAGAGGTGGGTGTTTGATGTTTTACATTGCTTTACCTATTAAACAAGGTCCTCACCTACCCACATCAGGGACCTAAGGACTGGTAGCTCCACTCAGATCACCCAGCCACCCATAACAGGTGTCCAAAGATAACTGGTACCTCCGAGTCCTTATAACCAAAAAATTTGGGTCCCCATGGTCCACCTGCAAAACCCACCCACGTGCATGCTCTAGGGAACAGGGACGCCCTTTCCTCAGAGAGACTCGGGGGTCGGTTCTCAGCCCCCTACCTTGTTCAGAGCATGACCCCCTGCTGCAATCAGATACCAGTATATATGCCAATCACCCCTGCCCCTCTAAGACTATAGGACACAGTCTGTACCACACACTTGATGTTCAGCTACCTGGAAACCTGAGCTGAATTCATATAAGAAAACTGAATGGACTCCTAGGCTGACATACTGTATAACAGCTCTAGCCATCTGGGGACAGGACGTCAGAGCTCCAAAGGCAAAAATAAGCTAGCTCACTCAAGCAACCCATAGGGGTATACCAAAACTAAACAAAGAAGCTATGGCACAGTAAGCTAGCATAAAATAATACAATAACTTATAGATGGCTCAGAGACAACAGTCAATGTCAAGTCACATAAAGAAACAGACCATAATCACCTCAACAGGCTCTCAAAAAAGAATCCAGGGATCTTTTAGATGAAAGTGCATTCCTGGAATTACCAAATGCAGAATACAAAAGTTTAATATATAGAGCCCTTCAAGACATCAGGAACGAAATGAGGCAATGTGAAGAACAAGCCAAGGGACACATAGATAAAGCAATTGAAGAAATTAGAAAGATTATTCAGGAACATAATGAAAAGTTTAATAACCTGGAAAAATCCATAGACAGACAGCAATCAGAAATTCAGAAGATTAACAATTACAGAATTAGACAACTCAATAGAAAGTCAGAGGAGCAGAACTGAGCAAGTACAAGCTAGAATTTCTGAACTCAAATAAATCACTTGGCACTAATATATTTGAAGAAAAGTCAGATAAAAGAATTTTAAAAAATGAAGAAGCTTTAAGAATTATGTTGGACTCTATCAAAAGAAATAACCTATGAGTGATTGGAGTGCCAGAACAGGGAGGGATAACAGAAAATACAGAGAATTTTTGAAGATTGTTGGCAGAAAACTTCCCTGATATTGTGAAAGATGAGACGATATCTATCCAATATGCTCTTCGAACTCCACATAAGGGAGATGTTAAAAGAAAGTCACCAAGACATATTATAATCAAACTTGCCCAAACCAAAGATAAACAGAGAATTATAAGAGTAGCAAGGGATAAACGAAAAGTCACCTACAAAGCAGAGCCAATAAGAATAAGCTCGGACTACTTGGCAGAAACCATGCAGGCAAGAAGGCAATGGGATAACATACTTAAAAAATTTAAGGAAAAAAATTGCCTGCCCAGAATCATATGTCCAGCAAAACTCTCTGTTAAATATGAAGGTGAAATTAAGACATTTCCAGATAAACACAAGTTGAGGGAATTCGTAAAAACCAGACCAAAACTACAGGAAATACTAAAGGGAGTTCTTTGGTTAGAAAATCAATAATATCAGGTATCAACCCAAGGCTAGAACACTGGACAGAGCAACCAGAAGTCAACCCAGACAGGGAAATCCAAAAAAAAACAAAGATTAAAAAAAAAAAAAAAAAGCTCAAAACAGGGTAACAGCAATGTTGTTATATAAAATAAGACAACATTAAAATAATAAAGAGGGACTAAAATGTAATCATACACCTTCCATATGGAGAGGAAGGTATGGAGATACAAAGAAATAAAAGTTAGGTTTAAATTTAGAAAAATAGGGGTCAGTAACAAAGTATCTGCAAAGGAGACAAACTATCCTACTCATCAAAATAAAATACAAGAAAAAAATAGAGACTCAGCAGAAACAAAATCAACAACAACAAATATGAGGGAAGGACAATATATAATCTATTCAGCACATAAAATTAAGTGAGAAAAAGAAACTGTCAACAACACACAAAAAAAGGCATTAAAATGATAGTACTAAATTCAAAACTATCCATAATTACTGTGAATGTAATTGGACTAAATGCACCAATAAAGAGATGGACAGTGGCAGAATGGATTAAAAACAAGATCCGTTTATGTGCTGCCTACAAGAGACACACCTTAGACCTAGAGACACAAACAAACTAAAACTCAAAGGATGGAAAAAAATATATATCAAGCAAACAACAATCAAAAAAAGAGCAGGAGTGGCAATATTAATTTCTGACAAAATAGACTTTAAAGTTAAATCCATCAGAAAGGATAAGGAAGGACACTATATAATGATTAAAGGGACAATACACCAAGAAGATATAACCATATTAAATATTTATGCACCCAATGACAGGGCTGCAAGATACATTAAAAAAAAAAAAAAAAAAAACTCAGCACTGAAAAGTGAGATAGACAACTCCACAATTATAGTAGGAGACTTCAACACACCACTTTCGGTGAAGGACAGGACATCCAGAAAGAAGCTCAATGAAGACACAGAAGATCTAAATGCCACAATCAACCAACTTGACCTCATAGACATATACAGAACACTCCATCCAACAGCAACCATGTATACTTTCTTTTCTGCTGTACATGGAACATTCTCTAGAATAGATCACATATTAGGTCATAAAGCAAGCCTTAGCAGAATCCAAAACATTGAAATATTACAAAACATCTTCTCTGACCATAAGGCCATAAAAGTGGGAATCAATAACAGGAAAAGCAGGGAAAAGAAATCAAACACTTGGAAACTGAACAATACCCTGCTCAAAAAAGACTGGATTATAGAAGACATTAAGGATGGAATAAAGAAATTTGTAGCTTCCAATGAGAATGAAAACACTTCTATCAGAACCTTTGGGACACAGCAAAAGCGGTGCTCAGAGGCAAATTTGTATCAATAAATGCACACATCCAAAAAGAAGAAAGGGCCAAAATCAAAGAATTATCCCTATGACTTGAACAAATAGAGAGCAACAAAAGAAACCCACAGGCACCAGAAGAAAACAAATAATAAAAATTAGAGCTGAACTAAATGAAATAGAGTACAGAAAAACAATTGAAAGAGTTAACAAGAGCAAAAGCTGGTTTTTTGGAAAAATCAACAAAATTGATAAACCCCTGGCCAAACTGACAAAAGAAAAACAGGAGAGGAAGCAAATAACCCAAATAAGAAAAAAGATGGGCGATATTACAACAGACCCAACTGAAATTAAAAGAATCATATCACATTACTATGAAAAATTGTACTCTAACAAATTTGAAAACCTAGAAGAAATGGATGAATTCCTAGAAACCCACTACCTAACTACACTAACAAAAACAGAAGTAGAACAACTAAATAGACCCATAACAAAAGAAGAGATTGAAAAGGTAAACAAAAAGCTCCCAACAAAAAAAAAAGCCCCCGTCTGGAGGGCTTCACTGCAGAGTTCTACCAAACTTTCAGAGAAGAGTTAACACCACTACTTCTAAAGCTATTTCAGAGTAGAAAAGGACAGAATACTACCAAACTCTTTCTATGAAGCCACCATATCCCTGACACAAAAACCAGGTGAAGACACCACAAGAAAAGAAAATTATAGACCTATATCCCTCATGAACGTAGATGCAAAAATCCTCAACAAAATTCTACCCAATAGAATTCAACAACATATCAAAAAAATAATTCACCATGACCAAGTGGGATTCATACCAGGTATGTAGGGATGGTTCAACATTAGGAAAACAATAATGTAAATGATCTCATAAATAAAACAAAAGACAAAAATCACATGATTTTATCAATTGATGCAGAAAAGGCATTTGACAAAGTTCAACACCCATTCATGATAAAAACTTTCAGCAAAGTAGGAATAGAAAGAAAATTCCTGAACATAATAAATGGCATTTATACAAAGCCAACAGCCAACATCACCCTAAATGGAGAGAGCCTGAAGGCATTCCCACTGAGATAGAGAACCAGACAAGGATGCCCTTTATCACTGCTCTTATTCAACATTGTGTTGCAGGTCCTAGCCAGAGCAATTACGCTAGATAAAGAAATAAAGGGCATCCAGATTGGCAAGGAAGAAGTAAAAGTATCTCTGTTTGTAGACAACATGATCTTATACACAGAAAACCCTAAGGAATCCTCAAGAAAACTACTGAAATTAATAGAAGTGTTCAGCAGAGTATTGGGATACAAGACAGACATAAAAAAATCAATTGGATTCCTCTACACCAACAAAAAGAACATTGAAGATGAAATCACCAAATCAATGCCATTTACAGTAGCCCCCAAGAAGATAAAATACTTAGGAATAAATCTTACGAGAGATGTAAAAGGCTTATACAAAGAAAACTACAGTAGATTTCTTCAAGAAACCAAAAGATGCTTACGTGAGTGGAAAAACATACCCTACTCATGGATAGGAAGACTTAATATTATAAAAATGTCTATTTTATCAAAAGCGATCTATACATTTAATGCAATTCTAATCCAAATCCCAATGACATTCTTTAATGAGATGGAGAAACAAATCACCAACTTCATATGGAAGGGAAAGAGGCCCTGGATAAATAAGGCATTACTGAAAAAGAAGAACAAAGTGGGAGGCCTTACTTTACCTGATTTTAGTACCTATTATACCGCAGCAGTGGTCAAAACAGCCTGGTACTGGTACAACAACAGATACATAGACCAATGGAACAGAATTGAGAATCCAGACACAAGTCCATCCACATATGAGCAGCTGATATTTGACAAAGGCCCCAAAACAGTTAAATGGGGAAAAAACAGTCTTTTTAACAAATGGTGCTGGCATAACTGGATATCCACCTGCAAAAAAATGAAACAAGACCCATACCTCCCTCCATGCACAAAAACTAACTCAAAATGGATCAAAGACCTAAATATAAAATCTAAAACGATAAAGATCATGGAAAAAAAAATAAGGGCAATGTTAAGAGCCCTAATACATGCCATAAACATTATCCAAAACATTATTAAGAATGCAGAAGAAAAACTAGATAACTGAAAAAAAAAAAGGGAGCTTCTAAAAATCAAACACCTATGCTCACCCAAAGACTTTACCAAAAGAGTAAAAAGATTACCTACAGACTGGGAAAAAGTTTTAGCTATGACATTTCCAATCAGCACCTAATCTCTAAAATCTACACGATACTGCAAAAAACTCAACTACAAAAAGACAAACAACCCAAGTAAAGACTGGGGAAAAGATATGAGCAGATACTTCACTGAAGAAGACATTCGCGTAGCCAAGAGTTACATGAGGAAATGTTCATGATCATTAGCCATTAGAGAAATGTAGATCAAAACTACAATGAGATTTCATCACACTCCAACAAGGCTGGCATTAATCAAAAAAACACAAAATAATAAATGTTGGAGAGGCTGTGGAGAGATTGGAACACTTATACTTGGCTGGTGGGAATGTCAACTGGTACAACCACTTTGGAAATTGATTTGCCGCTTCCTTAAAAAGCTAGAAATAGAACTACCATACGATCCAGCAATCCCACTCCTCAGAATATATCCTAGGGAAATAAGAGCCTTTACACTAGCATATATATATGCACACCAGTGTTTATTGCAGCAGTGTTTATAATAGCAAAAAGATGGAACCAACCAAGGTGCCCATCAACATATGAATGGATAAATAAATTATGGTATATTTACACAATGGAAAACTATGCATTGATAAAGAATAATAAGGAATTTGTGAAACATTTCATAACATGGAGGAATCTGGTAGGCATTATGCTGAGTGAAATTAGTTGCAAAAGGACAAATATTGTATAAGACCGCTATTATAAGAACTTGAGAAATAGTTTAAACTGAGAAGAAAACATTCTTTTGTGGTTACGAGAGGGGGAGGGAGGCAGTGGGAGAGGGGTATTCACTAATTAGATAGTATATAAGAACTACTTTAGGTAAAGGGAAAGACAATACAGAATGCAGGGGAGTTGCACACAACTGGACTAAACCAAAAGCAAAGAAATTTCCTGAATAAACTGAACACTTCGAAGGCCAGCGTAGCAGGGGCAGGAGTTTGGGGACCATGGTTTCAGGGGACATCTAAGTCAATTGGCATAATAAAATCTATTAAGAAAACATTCTGCATCCCGCTTTGAAGAGTGGTGTCTGGGGTCTTAAGTGCTAGCAAGCAGCCATCTCAGATGCATCAATTGGTCTCAATCCACCTGGATCAAAGGAGAATGAAGAACACCAAGGACACAAGGTTATTACAAGCCCAAGAGACAGAAACGGCCACATGAACCAGAGACTTCATCATCCTGAGGCCAGAAGAACTAGATGGTACCCTGCTACAAATGATGACTGCCCTGACAGGGAACACAACAGAGAACCCCTGGTGGAGCAGGAGAGCAGTGGGATGCAGACCCTAAATTGTCATGAAAAGACCAGACTTAATGGTCTGACAGAGACTAGAAGGACCCTGGTGATCATGGCCCCCAGACCTTCTGTTGGCCCAGGACAGGAACTATTCCCGAAGCCAACTCTTCAGACATGGATTGGACCGGACAATGGGTGGGAGAGGGATGCTGGTGAGGAGTGAGCTTCTTGGATCAGGTGGACACTTGAGACTATGTTGGCATCTCCTGCCTGGAGGGGAGATGAGTGGGTAGAGGGGGTTACAAGCTGGTGAAATGGACATGAAAAGAGAGAGTGGAGGGAGAGATCGGGCTGTCTCATTAAAAAAAAAAAGTAATTGGGAGTATGAAGCAAGGTGTATATAAGTTTTTGTGTGAGAGACTGACATGATTTGTGAACTTTAATGCACAATAAAAATTATATATAAAAAAGAAAAAGTTAAAATGAGTTACACCTCTCATCCCTATCATTTCTTCTCCATTGCTAAAAATGATAATGGCTCAGCAAGTATTCAAAGATATTTTTAGAAATGAGCCAAGAGCAGATATAAATCCCTAATGATGAATACTAAAATACAGCCTGTATAAAACAGATATTAGAGCAATTTATATTGCTTTAGATGGATCTGGGAAGCCCTCAGGATAGAAGAGTAAAAGATGATTTGTAATTTCTATAATTATAAATTTTGATTACTAAATTTGATTTAAAAAAGAAAATAACTGATTGTGACATTTTCCAAGTTTCACATATATTGTTTGGGTCCCTTTTCTCAAAAAAAAAAAAAAAGTTACAATCTCCTGAACTTGTCATAATTGTACTATTAGATTTACTGGTCCCATCCTGGAATGGTGAGGGGAATTTTTTTTTCCAGACATTCACAAACCTGTTAGCAAAGACAAATATTTTGTTTTTTTGTTAATCTTTTTTTTTTCTTTTTCTTTTTTGGTTCAATCCTGTGTATTGTGAGCCATTCTGGAATTTTTAGGCTCTCTAAAGATGAACTTTATATCAGATAATCAGTAATTGCTATGTTTTCGTGTTAACTAATGATTAAGAATAAAAAGAATTACATGTTACATGCCTATCTAGTATTAAAAAAGATAACCATTAGCTTTAGTGTTTCATTCTGCAAGCAACACAGGTGCTTTTTCTTATCATATGATTTTTTTTTTTTATGTTGGAATACTCAAAATGAAAAAGGTCATAAACTTTCCTTATAATGATAGGATTTATCCTGGTTAAATATATCTATCAGAGTCTACCCTAGACAATATATATCTATGTGACCAACACATTTGTACATATATATGTCTGTATGTTGTTGTTGTTAGGCACCATTGAGTCAGTTTCGACTCATAGTGATCCCGTGTATAATAAAACACGGTTCTTGCGCCATCCTCATAATCATTGCTATGCTTGAGCCCGTTGTTGCAGTCACAGTGTCAATCCACCGTGTGTGTGTGTGTTTATATATATATATCCCATATGAATTAATACACTAAAACCTGTGAAAGCCAGAACCTGTGTAACGCTGAAACCTATCAGAAAAGGAAAACTCAAATATTTTTCATGAATAGGGAATGACAGACAAGGCAGTCCGGAGGAGTTCCAGCTCACATAGGTTTCACTGTATGTGCAAAGAGATTAGAGCCTACTCTTAAAAAAATAAAAAAAATAAACAAACCCGTTCCCCTAGAGTTGATTCGGATTCATAGTGACTTTATAGAGCACAGTAGAACTGCCTCATAGGGTTTACAGGGAGTGGCTGCTGGATTTGGACTGCCGACCTTTTGGTTAGTAGCTGTAGCTCTTAACCACAGCACCATCAGGGCTCCAGAGCCTACTCTAGCACATAATAAACATTGTGAAAATATTTAATGTTATTTAATTCAATACTTATAATGTGACCAAAGTGATGGTGCCTTCATTTCATAAACAAATAAATTGAGGTCCGTTGGAAGGTCAAATAACTTTCATCAGTTAACATAAGTAATGAACATCTTTTTTGTGGTTTAAATCAATGTATGCAATTCCCACCCACTAGCAAGTATTAATTTCATTATTTTGCCACCCAATCAGGAAAACAAGTGTACTTTCAGCCACATAACAATGTAAAAACAGTTATTTCCCTGTAATTTTGTTTGTTTGTTTCAGTAAAGAAACACCACATTTTTATAGATATTTGAATTATGCAAATCTCAGCCACGTAGAACAAATTACTGAATTCCAAAACTATATGAAGAGATTAAAAAAAAAAATACCTTAAGGAACAAAATTCTCTGTTGTAAAGCTCCTGAACTAAAGCCTAGAATTCTACTCTTATGGCTTTGTTTTGAGCTATATTGATTCTTATTTAAAATACAACTCAGGAGAAGTTTAATATATATTTTAGTAGCCAAAACCAGATTAAAGGCAGCAGAAAAAGTACAGGGGATATTTGAGGCAAGCATGATTAGCATTGCGTTTTTTATGATTGACACAAAGGATACTAGAAAAACTAAAAAATTAATTTCATAAAGAAAGGTGCAAAATATAATATTCAGAATTAAAACTTGAGGCATCAAAAGAAACAAAAAGTGTAAAAGCAGTATTCTCTACTTTTAAAAGCTGTGAAGTTTATTATGTAGTTGATGACGATCCCTGTAAAAATGGTTACCATCTCAAAACTATTGCTAATTAAAGTAAGCTTCATTTTACTTGGAAAAGTCACTATGCTCAATATATTTTCGTCGGCAAGCTATACCTACAAACACATGCATACGCTAATATAATCCCATATGCCAACAGTCTTTAACAACAACTAGAATGTAGGGAAGATAAAACTTGTAGGGAAGATAAAACTAGGATTATGTGTGTAAATGTAGCAAGATCAAATGGCTATCCAACGTCTAGGAAAAACCACATCTCCTGTGCCTTTCCCCTATGGTACATTAGGTGGAGGATGAGTGTTTAATGAGCCACTTCCACAGTGAATTAGAATGTCATTTAGCTTTTTACTTGCCATTATTCTCAATATTATTGATGACTAAAGTGTAAAATAATGAAAAATAGAATATCTGTAAGTCTCCAATGTTTCAATGCAGTGTAAAAGAGTACTTCAAACTTATAGTGCCCTGAAGTGATGAAAAAATTGTATGTAAGGGCAGAAAGTATATAAAACACACTCCTGATATGACACACATTACTTAAATATGATATAAAAATCTTGATGTCCTCTTCTGAGTAAAACGTAAATTTATATATATATATATATTTTATACATGTAGTGTTTCTAGAAACAGAAAAGTAATACTGGAAATGATAATTAAAAAATGCATGTAACCCTCATATTTATGAATTTATTATAGGGTATTACAAATTTTGTAGTTCTTTGATCCTTCATTGATTAAAAGTATTAATGTATTTGTATGATTTTATATACAAAATCATTCTTCTAAGCTCTAATGTTAGAGTTCGATATGGAGGGCTATGGATGTACTAAGGAAGAGTAGGGATGGAGAGTGCTCTTTTATCTCTTATGAGATGGGGGCACACGTGAGGTAAAGCTTTACAGAAGTGAAGACTGAATAGATCCTTTAAGAAGGAATAGGCGTACTCAAGGAGTAGAGGACTGGGGAAAGAATTACAAATTAAAGGTATAGATTAAGCAGTTGTTCACCACTTTCTGCTACTTTATACCTAAATTCAAGACAGACCTGCACATGCAGATGTCTACTAGACATCTCTGCAGGATATCTTAAGGCATCTCGAAGTCAAAATAGAGCAAATAAATTCATTATCTTCACCTTTTTCCATCTACCAATTCTTCTCTTATATCTCCCTATTGATAATTATGCTATCACTTTCTAACATTGACTTATTCTCCCTTACCGTACTTCTGAATACCAGCTAAATACTAAGTCTTATGGATGGTACCTTATAAATTGTAATCAAATCTATCAATTCCTATGTCTCTGTTCCATTGCCAATTAATTCAGGTCCTCATCGTTTCTCACCTGGATATTACAATAAATCTCTGTGATTAAGGTTCTCTCCCCTCATATCCAATCTCTTCATGGCCGTTAGAGTGTTTTTTCTTACTTACACAGACATTAGCTCATGCCAATTCCTGCTTTAAATGCTTCAATGATTTCTCATTTTTCTAGAGTTAAATCCGTTTTACTAACATGGTCTAATAAATCATTTGTGATCTGGTTCCTGTCTACCTATGCTGTCTTATACATAAAATTTTCTCACTCATAGCCTCCTTTCCAATCACAGGAACCAGAGTAACTCTCCCACCCTGGTCAGAGAAGTGTGGACATAACCTAAATAAGGCCAATCAGATTTTCTCTCGGGGGATTTGAATCTAATATAAAGACAAACAGGGATAGAAGGCAATTGTAGAGGTGCATATGTAAGACATGGCCCACAAGTTCTTCCTATGGGAAATAAAACATTTTTCAAATGATAATATTTATCAATTTTTTTCTGCATCTATTGAAGTGATAATATGAGTTTTTTTTTATTTTTTATTCCATTAATCTGGTGAGTGACAATTTCTTTTAAAACCAACCTTACATTGTTAGAATAAACTCAACTTTGTCTTGATGGATAATCAGAATTTGTATTACAGATTTAAGAAGTTGAGGTGCAACATACATAGAGAAAAGCTTATAAGTTATTAGTGGGCAGCTCAGTGAATATTGAAAAACTAAGCACATTTCTGTAAGCATAACCCAGATCAATAAAGTGACCAGCTCCAGCTCCCCCAGAACTACATTTAGTTTCCCCTTTCAGTCAATATTTCCACCAACAGGAAATACTCCTCTTTTTTCTAACAGTATAAAAAAAAAAAAAAAAACAGTATAGATTAGTATATTTATTTTTGAACTTTATATAAATGAAAGTGATTCTCAGGAAAAGCCTGCATCCAATGAAAGTTTGACATAGGATATAAAGGCCGGACCTCCCTCACTGCTTAGACTTGGGATAACTCTCATGGGCCCTCCCAGTTTTAAAACACCCCATTTGGGATTCTGAGAGCTTGCTGTGGCTGTGCCACTGGGAAAGTTACTTTGCCTCTTTGAACTTCTGTTTTCTTTCTTTTTGTTTTTAAGTAGAAATAATTATAAGGTACAATATGTAGAGTTCTTAAGAAAATTATAAGGTTATCCATATAAAAATAAATAAATAAATAAAAGTCCTTAGCAAAATGCTTAGGGTATACTAAGCACTCATTTTATGACTCTTATTATGCACAATTAGACACTGTATTCAGTGTCCGTTATCTTAACGCTAAATTATTATGGAATTAATTAATTGTCCAAATTCTAGAAAAGTTTTTGTGATATAGACATTATTTTCCTATTTTCAGTTACTATTGCTGTGTAACAAATTACCCCCAAACTTGGTGACTTAAAACAACAACCATATTATATCCGCAAATTCTGAAGATGAAGAATTCAGAAAGAATATGGCAGAGACACTTTCTCTCTGGTCCACAGCATCCGAAGCCTCAGCTTTGAAGACCCAAATGCTGGCAGTGTCTCAGTGGCTGGTGGCCAGGAGCATTTGAAGGGTCCTACACTCACACGTCTGGCACGCGGGCACAGAGGGGTCAAAGATCAGAGCCTTGGCTTCCTCATAGCATGGTAACCTCAGAGTAGCCAGAGTTCTTAAAGAGAGGCTTAGGGCTCTAAGTTTGGGTATTTGAGCAAATTAAACTGGAAGCTGCATTGCATTTTCTGATCTAGCCTCAGAAGTCATGTAGCATCACTTCTGCCACTGCTATTGCTTGCAAGAAAGCCACAAATCTTCCAGATTTAAGTAGAGAGGATGCAGATATCATCTATTAATGGAAGAAGTGTGAAATAATTTTGTTTAAAATTTAAAAACACATTCCAATGCTCAACTTCTTCTTATCCCCCAATATTCTCCTAAAAAAGAGTGACTAAATTTCTTGAGGCCAGAGACTATATTATATGCTTTTTATATCTCATTGATTACAAGACACAAATATTGCTCATGAGCAATATAAAAATTTTGTAAGAAAACTTATTTGACCAGGCATTTAATAGAAAAATAGAATATCCAAAAGGTTAGTAAGTACATAAAAACATTCTTAGTGTAATTAGTCATTAAATAACTTTGGTGATGCAAATGGTTAAGTGCTCAACTACTAGCCAAAAAGTAGTCTGGATTTATTTATTTATTTATTTTCTGAAACGAAATCATTTTCCTCTGCCTTACGAAAATAGCTAACATTTTGGTGTCTCTTGGCATAACTATTTTTTGTATTTTTTTTACTAGTTTAGTTTCTAAAGTGGTGGGAGCATGTACTATGTCCAGTTCATGAAGGAATAACAGTCTTATCTTTTGTGACATAATTGCAAACTGTGTTAAATGGTAGACAGGGAAAGTGAGAGATGATAATTCAGAGTCCTGATTTAGATCAGAGTTTATGGAAGACTTGCCCAAGAAAGTGACATTTTGGCTTAGATGCCAGTGGTTCCTGAAATAATAAACTCCCATATATCCCCTACCGTCAATATTAAGAGAACATGAGGAGGCAGGGACAAGATGACAGAGTAGTCAGACTCTTCCTGTGGTCTCTCTTACAAAAAAGAACTGAAAAAACAAGTGAATGGATTATATATGATAATTTTTTCTAGGAGCCCTGAACAGCACAGTTGAGGAGCTGGACAGAGCAGCAGTGGGAGGGAGAGACAGCTCAGAAGCAGTATTTTCCAGATCTGATCTGGGCAGTACCCTGCAGGCTGGATTGGCTGGCTTGAGGGCTGAGGCAAGCAGACGTGCTCGGGACGCATTTTCCATACCTGGCGATATCAAGTGGCAGAGAATCTGCACAAGCCTCTGGAACCAGGGATAAGTGAAGCTGAATCTGCGAAAGTTAAGTGCAAGCACCTAACCTATCTCACAGGATCAATAAAACCCTTCCCCTTCTTGGAGGTACCTCTCTCCCATTCACCCACCCCCTCCCCTCTCTGTTTCTGTCCACGTCAGGCTTCAGAGATTGCCATTCCCCCTGGGCTGGAAGTGGGACCCATTGTGCAACCTGAGCCATTCTCCCAGCTTTGGAGAGGTAACAAGTTAACATAAGTATAACAAACAGGAAAAAATAATCTGCCAGCTCCCCTAAACCAGAACCTCAGGACAGGCATGGCCCCTTTGCCTAGGCACAGGCATAAGGGCTCCATGGACTTTGAATCCCTTTTACCCTTGCAAGACATGTGTGGGCCCATTTCAACAGCATAGCCCTCATTAACAGAGTACAACAGATTATATACCTGAAGCCTATTTTCAACTTCAACAGCTAGGTGGAGTGGCAGTTTCGTGATATTTGACACCAGACTACCCATTAAGGATGGTCCTCACCTACCCACATCAGGGTCCTAAGGACTGGTGGCTTCATCCACTCCACCTAGCCACCCAAGATAGGGGTGCCTCCCAGTTCTTACAGCCAACAGCATTGTGTGCCCAAAGTCCAGCTGCAAAACTTGCTCACCTACATGCTCTAGGGAACAGGGACACATCTTCCACCTAGGTACTTGGGCAGCTGTCAGCCCCCTACCTTGCTCAGCACATAACTCCCAACTTCAGCCAGATACTTGTGCCTGCTCCAATCACCCTTATGTAGCCCTGCCCATCTAGGACTATAGGTGAAAGCCTGCGTCACACTCTTGGTGACCTGGAGACCTGAGCTGAATCCATCCAAAAAGAAGTGAATGGACTCCTGGGTTCACATACCTAACACCTGCTCTAACCATCTGGTGACAGAATGTGAGAGCTTCAGTGATTCCAATAATCAAAGTAGCTCACATCATCAATCCATTTGGGCATATCAAAACAAAACAAAAACAAAAAGCTAGGACACAGTAAGCAAACATAAATGTACTAACTTATTGATGGTTCAGAGACAACCATCAATATCAAATTACATAAAGAGGCAGCCCACGATGGCTTCAGCAAGCAACCAAAACAAACAACCAGGAACCCTCCTGGAAGAAGAGAAGGCCTTGGAATTAGCCGGAGGTAGAATTCAAAAGATTGATATACAGAGCTGTTCAAGAGATAAGGAAGGAGAGAAGGTAAAGTGCAGACGACGCCAAGGAACACACAGACAAAGCAATAGAGGAATTTGAGAAGGTTATATAAGAGCATAATGATGAATTTAAAAGGCTTCAAGAATCCATAGAGAGATAGCAAATGGAAATGCAAAAGACTATAAAATTTTAGAATTAGACGACTCAATAGAAAGTCATAGGAGCAGGATTGAGGCAATGCGTGTCAGAATTAGTGAGATTGAAGATAAAGCACTAGACACCAATTTATTTGAGGAAGAATCAGATAACAGAATTAAAAAAAAAAAATGAAGAAACCCTAAGAATTATGTGGGACTCTATCAAGAGGAATAACCAAGAGTGATTAGAGTACCAGAACAGATCGAATAGGTATGGGGAAAGGATACAACCCTGAAGCACACCTTTCATGACTTTAAACCAATCAGTATCCCCTCACTCTGACCCAACAACTGCCTCTTGATCTATGTACAATGCCTCATGAGCACAATTAAGTGTTCTGAAATTCCCATTTTTTGCTATGTTATCCATAATTTGTTAAGATCCACACAGTCCAATGCCTTTGCATAGTCAATAAAACACAGGTAAACATCCTTCTGGTATTCTCTGCTTTCAGCCAGAATCTATCTGACATCAGCAATATCTCTGGTTCCACGTCCTCTTCTGAAACCAGCCTGAGTTTCTGGCAGTTCCCTGTTGATGTACTGCTGCAGCCATTTTTGAATGATCTTCAGCAAAATTTTACTTGGTGTGATATTAATGATATTGTTCAATAATTTCTCCATTCATTTGGATCACCTTTCTTGGGAATAGGCATAAATATTGATCTCTTCCAGTCAGTTGGCCAGGGAGCTGTCTTCCATATTTCTTGGCATAGATGAGTGAGCACCTCGAGTGCTGCATCCATTTGTTGAAACATCTCAACTGATATTCCGTCAGTTCCTGGAGCTTTGTTTTTTTGCCAATGCCTTCAGAGCAGCTTGGACTTCTTCCTTTAGTACCATCGGTTCCTGATCATATGCTACCTCTCGAAATGTTTGAAAGTCGACCAATTCTTTTTGTTATAATGACTCTGTGTATTCCTTCCATCTTCTTTTGATGCTTCCTGCATCATTTAATATTTTCCCCAAAGGATCCTTCACTATTGAAACTCGGGGCTTGAATTTTTTCTCCAGTTCTTTCAGCTTGAGAAATGTCGACCAGTTCTTCCCTTTTGGTTTTCTATCTCCAGCTCTTTGCACATGTCATTATAACACTTTACTTTGTCTTCTCGAGCCACCCTTTGAAATCTTCTGTTCAGTTCTTTTACTTCATCATTTCTTCCTTTTGCTTTAGCTACTTGGATCCAAGAGTAAGTTTCAGAGTTTCTTCTGACCTCCAGTTTGATCTTTTCTTTCTTTCCTGTGTTTTTAATGACTTCTCCTTTCTTCATAGATAATGTCCTTCCACAACTCATCTGGTCTTTGGTCACTAGTGTTGAATGTGTCAAATCTATTCTTGAGAGGGTCTCTATATTCAGGTCGTATATACTCAAGGTCATACTTTGGCTCCTGCCAACTTGCTCTGATTTTCTTCAGTTTCAACTTGAACTTGCATAAGAGCAACTGATGGTCTTTTCTAAAGTCCCTCCCTGGCCTTGTTCTGACTGATAATATTGAGCTTTTCCATTGTCTTTTTCCTCAGATGTAGTCGATTTGATTCCTGTGTATCCCATCTGGCGAGGTCCACATGTATAGTCACTGTTCATGTTGGTGAAAAAAGGTATTTGCAATGAGGAAGTCGTTGGTCTTGAAAAATTCTATCATGCCATCTCCTGCATTGTTTCTATCACCAAGGCCATATTTTCCAACCTCTGATCCTTCTTTGTTTCCAACTTTTGCATTCCAAACGCCAGTTATTATAATGATCCTGATTACATGTTCGATCAATTTCAAACTGCAGAAGCTGGTAAAAATCTTCAATTTTTTCATCTGTGGCCTTAGTGGCTGGTGTGTAAATTTGAGTAATAGTCATATTAACTGGTCTTCCTTGTAGGAGCATGGATATTTTTCTATCACTGATAGTGTTGTACTTCAGGATAGATCTTGAAATATTCTTTTTGATGATGAATGCAATGCCATTCCTCTTCCAGTTGTCATTCCCGGCATAGTAGATCATATGGTTGTCCGATTCAAAATGGCCAATATGAGTCCATTTCAGCTCACTAATGCCTAGGATACCGATGTTTATGTGTTCCATTTCATTTTTGATGATTTCCTATTTCCCTAGATTCATATTTTGTACATTCCATGTTATGATTATTAATAGATGTTTGCAGCTGTTTCTTCTCATTTTGAGTCATGCCACATCAGCAAATGAAGGTCCCAAAAGCTTGGCTCCATCTACGGCATTAAGATTGACTCAGAGGAGGCGGCTCTTCTCCAGTCATCTTTTGAATGCCTTCCAACCCTGGGGGCTCATCTTCCGGCACTGTATCAGACGATGTTCTGCTGCTATTTCTAAGGTTTTCACTGGCTAATTCTTTTCAGAAGTAGACTGCCAGGTCCTTCTTCTTAGTCTTAGTCTGGAAGCTCAGCTGAAACCTGTCCACTATGGGTGATCTTTTTGGCATCTGAATACTGGTGGCATAGCTTTCAGCACTTCAGTAACATACAAGCACCCAAAGTGCAACAAACTGACAGACACATAGAGGACTAACTAGATAGTAGACAAGAATTATCTTAGTTGAAGGGAAGACAACACACATTACACGGTAAGTCAGTCCAACTGGACTAAACCAAAAGCTAAAAAGTTTCCTGAACACAACCAAACACTTCGAGGGACAGAGTAGTAGGGGCAGGGGTCTGGGAACCATGGTTTCGGGGGACATCCTGTCAATCAGAATAACAAAGTGTATTAAGAAAATGTTCTGCATCTCACTTTGGTGAGTGGCATCTGGGGTCTTAAAAGCTTATAAGCAGCCATCTAAGATGCATCAATTGCTCTAGTATATAAAAGAGTAGGGTATTAAATCTCTACCTAGAAAGACTAATTTATATAAGATAGAAAGTTCAGCGGATTTGGTCAGTTTCTATTAACTCGGCAACAAAAAACATTTCAAAGAACATGTCCCACCTAGACCAAAAAAAAAAAAAAAAAAAAAACTAATTTGTCATTCAAAGGCGATGCAATCAGAGTTATTTCTTAGGATTAGACTTAACTGCCAGATTTACCTGTCAGTACCACAGAACTACATGTAGTAAGCTTAAATCAAATGGATTTTATTTCTCTCTCATGCAAATTTAGGATGTAGGTAGTTTATGGCTAGTATGATGATGGTCCTGTCCCATGAAGTCCCCCACTCTTGGGGCGGAACCCCCATAGGGCTTTGCTGGAGCAAAGGAGAATGAAGAACACCAAAGACACAAGGAAAATATTAGCCCAAGAGACAAAAAGACCACATAAGCCAGACACTCCGTCAGCCTGAGACCAGTAGCACTAGATGATGCCTGGCTACCGACAATGAGTGCCCTGACAGGGAACACAACAGAGTCCCTGACGAAGCAGGAGAAAAATGGATGGAGAACTCAAATTCATGTAAAAAGACCATACTTAATGGTCTGACTGAGTCTAGAGGAACCCCTGAAGACATGGTTCCCAGATTCTGTTAATCCAGAACTAAAACCATTCCCGAAGCCAGCTCTTCAGAAAAAAATTAAACTGCACTATACATACAATAATAATCATAAAGAGTGTACTTCTTATTTTAAACAGATAAGAAAACAGGAGACTAAATGGGCAGCTCCAGTCCAGAGGCAGGATGAGAAGGCAGAAAGTGATAGCTGATTGAATGGACACAGAAAACCTAAGGTGGAAAGGGGGAGTGTGCTTTCACATTATAGGGATTGCAACTAGTGTCACATAACAATATGTGTATAAATTTTTGCATGAGAAATTAACTCAGGCTGTAAACTTTCACCTAAAACACAATAAATTAAAAAAAAAAAAAAGTTTCATGGGTGACACAAGTTCTTTGGCCTAGCATGAAAAGAAGGGAATAAATAAATGATCCAAATTAAATTGTCATCCACAGTTCGAGAAAAAATTTATAACATTCAAGAATAGGAAGTTGTTGGCTGTATGCAGACCTTTGTTCTCCTTTTTTTTTTCTCCCCAAACTCATTCAACCTAGTTGCTTTTTAGTAAATGTCTGCTTATCAGTTTAAAAAAAAAAAAGAACATGATTCTATAATAATACACATCTCTCAACTAGTTGAACCATCAGATAACTTCCTCTTGAGTGAATCATTAAGAGATGACTCAGCACACACACCCGTGTTGGAATGACCTATAATTAAATATTCTATAAAAGCATCGAAGAGATTTCCATTAACAAAGTAGACCTTATTATGCCATTATGGCCTTCCACTCCTGTACTCATGCTGTGAAAGAAATCACAAGGGTTGCAGTTTCCTATATTTTTGACTACCAAAAACATTATTCAGAGGGCTTTTGGTTTTAATTCCATCATGCCAACATGTAAAAGCTTGAAAGTCATCACTCCTTTCTTTAAAAAAAAGGAAAATGAAAATCAATGACTTTTCTTTGACCCCTCAGATATATGAGGTTTCAGGGAAAACTTCAACCCACAATCTTGAGAGATGGCAAAGTCCAGAGAGTCACAGCTGAGATCTACTTACCTGCAGCTGACACCATTGGAATCCTAAAGTGATAGAAACATTTAAATGGAAAATGTGATAAATTGCTGGGGGCTAATAAGTGTGCTTTAGTGTGAGCGATAAAGTTCTGGGGGCTAGAATCATAGGAGCCTCCATACACACATTAGTAGCCATCACTTCCAGGAACTCCACTAGTTGTACACAGTGATATGAGAAAGATTCTCTCCTGGCTCTCAGGAGGGAAAGATTAATGACTGTGAAAACATTCATGGGTGTTTTCCATAACAAAAGCCTACTACCAGAAGAAAAGACTTTACCAGAGCCTTACACAACCTGGAGGAAGAGAACTTCACCACCAACAGCCCGTTCTAGACTTTTTATCTCTTTAAGGGGCAAAAAAGTTTTAACACTGGAAAAAACTTAGGAAGGTCATAGCCCAATGACATGGGCCCAATGAAAAATTGAAATTTAACCATTATATTATAGAATGCTTCTCCCTACCCACCTTACCACAATACCAATAAGACTCTAGTATACCAGTGGATTATAGCTGAAAGAACTGTAACATGCAGTCTTTCTGAGAAGGAGCACTTAGGGAAGTACAAAGTCAACAGGAGAGACAAAAACAAGAATACTAGTGGAATTTGAAGCCTCTAGCAACTATTTTTTTTTTAGCAACTATAGTTACAGAAAACATTAAACACAACCAGTTGTCACACTAGTGACCTCTTTATACCAATTCCTATTACCTACTATGATTTGCCTCACTGTCACCAAAAAAAATAAATAAATATGTATATATATATATATGGCATGACAAAAGTCAAGAAAAACACAGCCTGAAGAGACAAAGCAAGCATTAGAACCAGATTCATTCATGGTATAGATGTTGTCATTTTCAGACAGGGAGTTTAAAATAACTATAATTGCTATGTTAAGGATTCTAATAGAAGATGTGCACAACGTGCAATGACAGATGGGTAATTTAAGGAGAGAAAAGGAAACTCTCAGAACAAATCGAAAGGAAATGTTAGAAATAAAAAAAACACCATTAAAGAAATTAAGGATGCCTTTGATATATATATATTTTTTTATATATACTCATCAGGAAATTTGACATAGCCAGGAAAATAATTAGTGAGCTCAAAGATAGGTCAATAGAAACATCCCAAACTGAAATGTGAAGAAACAAAATGAATCAAAAAAAAAAAAAAAAAAAAGAACAAAATAGCGAGGGATAATGGGATGATTTCAAAAAAGTACAACATGTGCATAATTAGAATACCAGCAGAAATAGAAGAGAAATTAGATCATAGGAAATATTTGCATTAATAATGACTGAGATCTTTCCAAAGTTAATTACAGATATCATACCACCAAATAAAACCAGACATGATGTCCTTGTGGTAGATAGCTTCCCCCTCCCATTTCAATTCCTTCCCTCCTTCCTGCATTCATTTCTTCCCGTCTGCTTACATGCATGCAACGAATGGGTACTAAGTGGTAGAAGGCAAGATGAATAAATATCAGGCCTATCCTTTTGGGTCTTACAACTTGCTGGAAGAGACAGACATTAAAATCAATAAGCTCAGTGGTAAAAGAATGCACAACATATAAAGAAGCTACACAAAGGAAGTTGCAATAAATTACTCCACTATATAAAAAAGTAGGTATTAAATCTCTACCCAGAAAGACTAATTTATGAAATATAGAAGGGTCATTGGTTTTGGCCAGTTTCTATTATCTCGGCAACAAAAAGCATTTCAAAGAATATGCCCCATCTAGAAAAAGACAAAAGAAAAACAAAAACTAATTTGTCATTCAAAGGTGATGCAATCAGAGTTATTTCTTAGGATTAGACTTAACTGCCAGATTTACCTGTCAGTACCAGAGAACTACATATACTAAGCTTAAACCAAATAGATTTTATTTCTCTCCCATGAAGATTTAGGATATAGGTAGGTTATGGCTAGTATGATGATGGTCCTGTCCCATGAAGTCCCCCACTCCTGGGGCAGAACCAACATAAGGCTTTTCCGGACTCGTTGTTTCACCAACTCTAGCGCGTAACATGGTCCTCATGGCTGAAGATGGCAATTAGGGTTTCAAACACATTATCCACACCGGGGTCGCAGAATGGAAGAAAGGATGTAGGAAAATAGAACAAAGATGAAAGCCAGCTGCCTTTTGGAGAAGACTTTAGGAATTTAAAATATAATGCAACTATTTATATCTACCTTTGCCCTACTTGTAAATGAGGTTGGAGAAAGTAGCCTTTATTCTGGGCAATTAACTGTCCAGCTAGAAATTATGAGAAAAAGGGAAAATAGTTTTTAGGGGACAGATAACAGGTTCTACCATACCTATCTACCATCTATAAGAAAATAACTTGGTCTTCTCTATGAAGTTTTAGTTAGGTGCTGTAAGTCAGTTCCAACCAGTGACCCTACGTACAACAGAATGAAACACTGCCTGGTCCTGCGCCATTCTCACAATCACTGCTTTGTTTGAGCCCATTGTTGCAGTCACTGTGTCAATCTATCTCTTTGAGGTTCTTCCTCTTTTTCACTGACACTCTACCAAATATAATGTCATACTTCAGGGACTGGTCCCTCCTGATAACATGTCCAAAGTACTTAGAACGAAGTCTTGCCATCCTCACTTCTAAGCAGCCTTCTGGCTGTACATCTTCCAAGACAGATTTGTATGCATGTGTCTGTCTGAGAAGAATGAAATGAATGAAGAAAAGAGCATAAGGTTTAACATGTATAAAGAACAGATATGGTGAAGTTATTTTGAAGGAGATTAAGAGGGGGGAAAGATGAAAAAGAAAGTTTCATTTCAAAGAAAATAAGAAAATTAAAAAGAATTAAAACAACAGCCTCATTTGTGGGGGAGAAGAGGATAAAAACTTGACAGAGAGAAAAGCAATTCATCAAAACATAGCCGGCATATGTATTTCCTGTGACAGACCTGCTTGAATTTCATTTCTCCTTACTATATTTTCTTCCAAAGCAATCTTCCTGTTCACTACAGTTAGAAATTTGAGGTTTGCTCATCTTTTTCTTATAGTTCTGGAATTTGGCTTCTGCTAGGAGTGAATTATGTATATCTTCACGCTGAGCTTCAGGCAGAACATCAAGGAAAAGCAATTGCTATTTCAATTTATTAAGTGTACTGCAAGCAAATTTCTGACTATAGGACATCTCTGTAAAGAAAATTAGAGTTTTAGAAATGGAATCTTCCAGCGTTCACACATTCACACTTAGCTTGCTTATTCTTCAATTGGAGAGATGAAAATGGTGGGAGAACCAGAATACAGTATTTAATTTTAGGTGATAGAAAAAAAAAATTTCTGCTTGATTCCATTTAATATGCAGGGTATCATTCTTATCTATAAGGGGAAAAAATATCCCTGTTACATTTTATGTGGGCAGTATCATTACAAGTATGATATGGATAGCTAACATAGTCATATGTATAGAGATATAATTTATAAGGCTAATTCTGTATGGAAGAAGAGTTTGGATTAGGGAGAAATTATGTATCTTAACTGTCATACATTCAAAAGCGGCTGAACTAATAAAGAGACCAAGGATTTCTAGAGAATTTACTAAAAATGATTATCTTCCCTAAAAAACAAACGAATGAAAAGATCATCTACTAAAATTGGTCTTATTCGAATGAAAAATTTCACAGCCATTTCACGGCCAAATGAAAAATTCCACGATCAACAGCCATAGAAGCAGCAGTCAAGAAATCAAATGATGCATTGCATTGGGTAAATGTGCTTCAAAGGACCTCTTTAAAGTGTTGAAAATCAAGGATGTCACCTTGAAGACTAAGGTGCGCCTGGCCCAAGCCATGGTATTTTCAGTCGCATCATATGCATGTGAAAGCTGGACATCGAATAAGGAAGACCAAAGAAGAATTGACTCCTTTGAATTGTGGTATTGGTGAAGAATATTGAATACACCATGGACTGCTAGAAGAATGAACAAATCTGTCTTGGAGAAAGTACAACCAGAATGCTCCTTAGAAGCAAGGATGGAGAGGCTGGGTCTTACACACTTTGGACATGTTCTCAGGAGGGATCAGTCCCTGGAGAAGGACACCATGCTTGGCAAAGTACAGGGTCAGTGGAAAAGAGGAAGACCCTCAATGAGATGGATTGACACAGTGGCTGCAACAATGAGCTCAAGCATAACAGTGATTGTGGGGATGGTGCAGGACCGGGCACTGTTTGGTTCTGTTGTACATAGGGTCTCTATGAGTTGGAACCAACTCGATGACACCTAACAACAGCAACAAATGAAAAATAAGAGTTGAAAGAACTTTAAGTGTTTATATGTTATATTCAGAAAGAAAGAAAAAAAATTGGTTTGGCTTTGGGGAGTTGTCATTTGTTCTTCAATGGAATAAGGTAAAACTGTGTTTAAATGGCCAGAATGATTTGCCCAGTAGACTACCATAGCTAGAAAAGGGTAGTTTAGGGAAGTTAGGATAAGGCTTAAAACTTCTCTCCAAGACAGGGAAAGCAATTTGGAAACTTTCCTAAGAGCAGACTTTGAGAGGGGATGTGGAAGGGAAGGGTAAGAAGACCTGGGTAATTTAGGGAGGATAAACATCAAAGGGAAGGCCACACCACAACTGTGGTTCAAGAAGGGAGATTTCCAAGACTATATATTTATTTAATAAGAGGCAAGTTTCTAAACTTTGAAACTTACTTAAAGATGTATGGCTTAATATCATTATACTCCTTTCATTAAGATAAAATATTCAGAATCATAACTTAGTATTTAATTTTAAGGATTAATGATCTAAAATCATAAAGACCTATAAGTTTACTCAGTACTGAACATTATTTTAGGAAAGAATATTTTTGCATTCCTATGAACACAGTCTTTGTAATGGGAAAGATGAAAGCGAGAACCCAGGACCTCTTCTGAATTCAACCTCCAAAGTGGAGGGTGAATGATCAATTTTCAATGACAGTCATGTAGACCATTAAAATTGGTTACGTACAAATAAAGAAATATATGCAGTTATACAATATATATCTATTTCCTCTGTTGTCTTTTTTTTAAATACAATTTTCCTAAACTGGAAAAAAAAATAGTAATTTAACTTCTAAGAAGAAAATGTTAATCGGCTTGGATAATGGGATTACGGTTCAGAGTTTAATGGTGCTATTATTACCTGGAATATATTCCCAAAATATGTTCAAATGGTCTGGAATGTATTTCCAAAATATGTTTAAATGGGGTATTTCTTTCTTTGATTTGTTTATTTCTAAACAAGTTTTATTATTTTTGGAGATTTTTCCTAAGGAAGATGCAATTAAGCTTTGATTGCTGATGACAAGAATCTAATAGATTTTGTCTCAGACGAAGCAAGCTGCATGCTGTCAAACATATATTGTTCACAACAATACACCACCACAAGAACCTTTCTTTTCTTTCCAGCATTCCAGAACATATTTAAATGTAAATAAAGTATTTCCTGAGAAAGAAAGATTGATTTAATAAGTGCTCAGGTGAAAATAAAGAGCATTTTTGCCTTGAATGTCTTATCAGAATTCCCCATAAACATACAGGATAATAAGTACAGCAGTGCATGGTAATACTGAACATGATTATTACAGGACAATATGCTTAATTAATATATTTCAGAAGTCAGTGAGATTTAATTGAAATATTTTTTCAGAAGCATGTTATTCCCCATTAAATGATTTAATGATGATATTTCTAGGCTGTATGGCTATTAAGGAAACCCTGGTGGCATAGTGGTTAAGAGCTACAGCTGCTAACCAAAGGGTAGGCAATTTGAGTCCACCAAGCACTCCTTGGAAATCTATGTGGGGCAGTACTACTCTGTCCAGTAGGGTCACTATGAGCTGGAATCAACTTGACAGCAATGGGTTTGCTTTTTTTTTTTTTTTGGTTTTTGTGGCTATTAAAATGTTATTTGGCTTTATCTGGTTTAAAATACACAGAATTAATTGGACAATATTTAAATCTAAGCTAAAGAACAGTCACTTGATATGAGAAATGAATTAACAGGTTCAAATTGACAGAGTAGGGTATCTTCAAAGAGCCCTGGTGGCACAATGGGTAAGTGCTTAACTGCTAACTAAAATGTTGGCAGTTTGAACCCACCAGCTGCTCTGCAGGGAAATAAAAGACTTAGCTATCTGCTCCTGTAACGACTTCAGCCTAGGAAACCCTATGGGGGCAGTTCTATTTTGTCCCATAGGGTCGATATGAATCAGAATTTACTCGAAGGCATACAGCACACAGGATATCTTCCTTACTGCTACCAGGTATGTTTCTAAAAAAATCTGAGTACCCCATACAATGGTATAGTTATCTATTACCCATTGCTATCAAGTCAATTCTGACTCATAGTGACCCCATAGGGTTTCTAACACTGAAAATCTCTATGGAAGCAGACTGCCACATCTTTCTCATGAGCAGCCACTGGTGGTTTTGAACCACCAACCTTTTGGTTGGTAGTAGATTGCTTAACCACTGCCCCACCAAGGCTCCTTGTAGTTATCTGCTACTGTGTAGCAAATTACCACAAACTCAGAGGCTTATAGCAACATGCTTTGCTACCTTACAATTTCTGTGAGTAAGGAATCAGGGTGCAACTTTGCTGTGTCTATTGCAAAGCTGCAATCAAGGTTGTTGGTCAGGGCTGGTTTCTCACCTAAAGTCTCCACTCAGGAAGTATTCACTTCCAGGGTCTCATGGTCATAGGCAGCATAAAATTACTTGTGGGGTATTGGGCTGAGGAACTCAGTTTCTTGCTGGCTATTAGCTAGTGGCAGGCCTACATTCCTTGCCATGTGGCCCTGTCCCGAGAATAGCTCAAACATGACAACTTCTTAAAAGTTCACAAAGTTCAAATTTCCCTCAAAAGATGGACATTACATTCTTAAGAACATATCATGTACACAAAATCAAATACATCATGTCATCTCTGTCATTCTGTTGATTAAATGCAAATCATGGGTCCCACCCACCCTTAAAGAGAGGAGATCATATAAGTGTGTGAAAACAAGAAGGTAGGGGTCATGGGGGCCACCTTAGAATCTGTTCCCTACAACCATTTTTGAAAACTAATAAAGACTACCCAGTGCCAACTGGTAAATTCATGATCCGGTCTCTTTACAACCTCATCTCTTGCCAATCAGCACACTTAGTTAAATTCTAGAGACTCGAATCACCTTGATGTTTGTAGAATAACCCTTAATTTCCCTCAAAAAATCCAGCTTTGTGAATACTTCCCTTCTTCATGCTGCGAGAGGGCTGTTTATACAGTATTATTTAGTTACCCTTAAGAAAGATTTATTTGCTTAGAAACAATCTCTGCAACAATACTATTAGTGTTAGGTGCTAACGAGTCAGTTCCTACTCCTAGCAACCCTGTGTACAACAGAACAAAACACTGCTCTGTCCTGTGCCATCCTCACAATTCCTGTTATGCTCGAGCCCATTGTTGCAGCCACTGTATCAATTCATTTCTTTGAAGATCTTCCTTTTTTTCGCTGACCCTGTACTCTATCAAGCATCATGTTCTCCAGGGACTGGTCCCTCCTGATAACATGTCCAATGCATGTCAGAAGAAGCCTCACCATCCTTGCTTCTAAGGAGTATTCTGGGTGTACTTCATCCAAGACAGATTTGTTGATATCCTGAAGAAAAAAAAAGAAACCAGACTTGGCTGGTATTATTCTTATGACTTTCATTTTCTTTCCCTTCTTTCTTCCTGATGCCCACTGATAAAGCAACAATCTTTCAAGTATAAGGTAAAAAGCAATAGACTCCAAGGAGCACTCTGTCTATACTTCTTCTGAGACAGATTTGCTCGTTTTTCTGGAAGCCTGTGGTGAATTCAATATTCTTCACCCACACCATAATTCAAAGGCATCAATGCTTCTTCCATCTTCCTCATTCATTGTCCAACTTTTGCATGCACAAGGAGTGATTGAAAATAGCACGGCTTGGGTCAGACTCACATTATTCCTCAAAGTGACAGTTTTGCTTTTTAACACTTTAAACAGGTCTTTTGAAGAAGATTTGCCCAATGCAATATGCCCATTAATTTCTTGACTGCTGCATCCATGGGTGTTGATTGTGGATCCAAGTAAAATGAAATCCTTGACACCTTCAATCTTTTCTCCATTTATCATAATTTTGTTTATTGGTCCAGTTGTGAGGATTTTTGTTTCTTTGTGTTGAGGTGTAATCCATACGAAAGGCTGTGGTCTTTAATCTTTACTTTCAGCAAGCAAGGTTGTATCATCTGCATAACGCAGGTTGTTAATGCATCTTGCTCCAATCCTGATGCCATGTTTTCTTTACATAATCCAGCTTCTCTGATTATTTGCTCAGCATACAGATTGAAAAAGTATGATGAAAGAATATAACCCTGATGCACAACTTTCCTGACTTTAAACCACCACACAGTATCCCCGTTCAAATGACTATCTCTTAGTTTAAGTACAGGTTCCTCATAGGCACAATTAAGTGTTCTGGAATTTCAATTCTTTATAATGTTATTTGTAATTTGTCAAGATACAGTCAAAAGCTTTTTCATTTCAATAAAACACAGGTAAGCATCTTTCTGGTATTCTCAGCTTTCAGCCATGACCCCCTGACATCATCAATGCTCTATGCCCTTTTCTTAATCTGGCTTTATTTTCTAGTAGTTCTTTGTTGATATACTGCTTCTAGTGGACTTGTTCTAATTTTTGAATGATCTTCAGCAAACTATACTACAAAACAAAACAAAAAATCTATTGCTGTTGAGTCAATTCTGACTCATAGCGACCCTATAGGAAAGAGTAAAACTGTACTGTAGGGTTTCCAGGGAGTGGCTGGTGGATTCGAACTGCTGACATTGTGCTTAGCAGCTGTAGCTCTTAACCACTGCGTAACCACGACTCTATACTACAAACTCCTTATTAATTAAAAAAAAAAAAAAAAACTGTCTAATTTCTCACATTTACCCATCACAAACCAAGTTGAATGTGAGTTTGAGCAAATGAATGAATGTATGGCTTGTTTGAGAAGAAACCAGCTCTAGTCATCAATTTGATTTCTGGAATTAATATTTTAATTTTTTAGGTTTAAATATTTTGAATGTATTAATGTTAATTATTATTTTAATTTATTAATCCATAAACCCTTTAGCAATGGCAGTCTTACTATTTGATTTTTCTGTATATTCTGTGTTTTGTTTTTGTTGTTAAGTGCCCTTGAGTCGGTTTCGACTAATTGTGAACCTGTGTACCACAGAATGAAACAATGCCTGGTTTCCCTCACAATCGTTGCTATATATTTGAGCCCATTGTTGCAGCCACTTTATCAATCCATCTCTCTGAGGGTCTTCCTCTTTTTCACTAACCCTAAGTATGATGTCCTTCTCCAGGGACAGGCCACACCTGATAACATGTCCAAAGTACATGAGATGAAGTCTTGCCATCCTTGCTTCCAAGGAGCACTCTGGCTGTACTTCTTCCAAGAGAGACTTGTTCATTCTTTTGGCAGTCCAAGGTATATTCAATATTCTTATTCTTCGGTAATGTCATAATTCAAAGGTATCAATTTTTCTTCAGTCTTCCTTATTGATTGGTTTTCAAATGTATAAGAAGGGATTGGTCAGGCTCACCTTAGTCCTCAAAGTGACATCTTTGCTTTTCAACACTTTAAAGAGGTCTTTTGTAGCAGATTTGCCTAATGCAGTATGTTGTTTGGCTTCTTGACTGCCGCTTCCATGGGCATTGATTGTAGATGCAAGTAAAATAAAATGTGTTCTCCATTTTTCACGATCTTATTTATTGATCCAGTTGTGAGGATTTTTGTTTTTTTTATATTGAAGTGTAATCCATGCTGAAAGGGACGGTCTTTGATCTTCATCAGTTAGTGCTTCAAGTCCTCTTCACTTACAGCAAGGACGGTTGAATCATCTGCATATTAAAAAAAAAATAAGCATATTACAGGTTGTTAATTAGTCTCCCACCAAAAGTGATGCCACATTCTTTTTCATGTAGTACAGCTTCTATGATTATTTGCTAAGAATACAGATTGAATTAAGTATGGTGAAAGGATATAGCCCTAACTCACACCTTTCCTGATTTTAAACCATGCAGTATACCCTTGTTCAGTTCAACGATTGCCTCTTGGTCTATGTACAGGTTCCTCATGAACACTATTAAGTGTTCTGAAATTCCAATTCTTCGCAGTGTTACCCATAATTTAGCATCATCCACACAGTCAAATGCCCTTGCATAGTCCGTAAAACACAGGTAAACATTTTTCTAGGATTCTCTGCTTTCAGCCGAGATCCATCTAATATAAGCAATGATATCTCTCATTCCAGGTCCTCTTCTGAATCCAACTTGAATTTCTAGCAATTCCTAGTGGATGTACTGCTACAACTATTTTTAAATTGCCTTCAGCAAAAATTTACTTCCATGTGATATTAATGACATTGTTAGATGATTTTGTCATTCTTTTGGATTACCTTTCTTTGGATTGGGCACAAATATTGATCTCTTCCAGTTGGTTGGCCAGGTAGCAGTCTTCCAAATTTCTTGACATAGACAAGTGAACACTTCCAGCACTGCATTTATTTGTTGAAACATCTCAATTGGTATTCCGTCAAACCCTGGAGCCTTGTTTTTTGTCAATGCCTTCAGTGTGTTTGGACTTCTTCCTTCAATACCGTAGGTCTTTGATCATAAGCAACCTCCTGAAATGGTTGAACTTGAACCAATTCTTTTTGGTACAGTTACTCTGTTATTCCTTCCATCTTCTTTTGATATTTTCTGCATTGTTCAATATTTTGCCCATAGAATCCTTCAAAATTGCAACAATTGACTTTTTTCTTCAGTTCTTTCAGCTTGAGAAATCTCCAGTGTGTTTTTCCCTTTTGATTTTCTAACTCCAGGTCATTGTACATTTCATTATGATACTTTCCTTTGTCTTCTTGATCCCCCTTTGAAATCTTTGAAATCTTTCACTCAGCTCTTTTACTTCATTGTTTCCTCCATCCACTTAGCTAGTTTACATTTAAGAACAAGTTTCAGGGTCTCTTCTGACATCTTTTTTGGTCTTTTTTTGAACTTTTGCTTTCTTCATGTATGATGTCCTTGATGTCACCCCACAATTTGCCTAATCTTTATTCATTCCTGTTCAATGTGTCAAATTTATTTTAGAGATAGTCTCCAAATTTAGAAGGGATATACTGAAGATCGTACTTTGCTTATCATGAATTTATTCTAATTTTTTCTTCAGCTTCAACTTGAACTTGCATAGGTTACATACGAGCAATTAATGGTCTGTTCGGGAGTCAGCTTCTGGTCTTGTTCTCACTGATGATATTGAGCTTTTCTACATCTCATTCCACAGATGCAGTTGATTTGATTTTTGTGTTTTCCATTCAATGAGGTCCATGTGTATGGTCAGTATACGGTGTTGATAAAATGTATTTGCAATGAAAAAGTCGTCGGTCTTACAAAATTCTATCATGTGATCTCCTGTATGGTTTCTATCACCAATTCCATATTTTCCAACTATAGATCCTTCTTGTTTCCAACTTTTGCATTCTAATCACCAGTAATTATCAATGCATCCTGTTTCATCAACTTCAGGCTGCAAAAGTTGGTAAAAATATTCAATTTCATCGCATTTGCCATTAGTGCTTGGTTCATAAATTTGAATAATAGTGATATTAACTGGTATTCCTCATAGGGGTATGGATATTATCCTATCACTGACAGCATAGTACTTCATCATAGATCTTGAAATGTTCTTTTTGATAATGATTGTGAAGCCATTCCTCTTCAATTTGTCATTCCCAGCGTAGTAGACCATATAATCGTCTGATTCGCAATGGTCAATACCAGTCCGTTTCAGTTCACTAATGCCTAGGATATCAATGTTTACGTGTGCTATTTCATTTTTGATGACTTCCCATTTTCCTAGAATCACACTTTGTACCTTCCATGTTCCTATTATTAATGGATGTTTGCAGCTGTTTCTTCTCATTTTGAGGCCTGCCACATCAGCAAATGAAGATCCTGAAAGCTTGAATCTAACCACATTGTTAAGGTTGACTCTACATTGTGAGGCAGTTCTTCCCCAGTTGTCTTTTGAGTGCCTTCCAACCTGAGGGGCTTATCTTCTGGCACTATATCAGACAATGCCCCACTGCTGTTCCTAAGCTTTTCCCTGGCCAATTTTTTCAGAAGTAGACCACTACGCCCTTCTTCCTAATCTGTCTTACTCTGAAAGCTCCTCTGAAACCTGCCCACCATGAATGACCCTGCTCGTATTAAAATCCCTGTGGCATAGCTTCCAGCACCACAACAACACGAAAGCCACCACAGTATGGCAAACTGACAGACACGTGTGGATTTTGTGTTTAAAAGACTCCAAAGTCCTCTTTCCTCTGTAATTTGTTCCCTTTTTAAAAAAAATGTATCTGAAAATTCTGGGTAGATAATTCTCTTCAGTTGAAGCGCCCCCCGCCAAAACACTGCTACTGAGACAGTTCTGACTCAGATAGACCTTATAGGACAGAGTAAAACTGCCCATAGTGCTTCCAAGTCTGGAAATATTTACAGAAGCAGATTGCTACATCTTTCTCCCTAGGAGTTGCTGATCGGTTCAGACCACCACCTTTGTTTAGCACCCTAGCACTTAAACACTGTGCCAGCATTTAAGATATTAAAAATTTCTTTTACCAAGTGAATATAGCCTCCATGATTTAACACATGTCCATTAGCATCGTATGACAGTGTAAATAAACTTGGCATATGAACCTATTTATCTCAAAAGGGCCAGCACTTCTAACAGGTCCCTGTATTTGGCTTAGAAAAAGATATGCTTAATATCTGTTGCTCAGGATGATGCCTGGGAGAGATGAACTAGATAGGGCATGATGGACAACACTTGCCCTATTATCAGTTGATTGACTATTTAATGTTATTACGTATTTTTTAATCATTTTTCTACAGATGGAGATGCTTAAGATTGAGCAGTTTCTGTAGGAGATAACAAGCCTCTGTTTTTATCCAACAATTATTTCTTGAAGTCTACAGAAATGATTAAGGCCTAGTCCCTGCTCTTAAGGAATTTATAGTCTTGAGTGATTTTTTTCTTGTCTACATTTTGGTAGTCCTAGTGGCAGAATCTCTGCAGTCCAAAAGCTAAGAGTGATCTAGGACACAGAAAGATAAAATCAGAGAATTCTATTCCACAGACTGTCCTCAAATGCTTAAAAGTCCTTATACATATAAGTGTTTTAAGGGAGAATAACAAGCAGATGTCACATTAAAATGCATCTGTTCAAAATCACTCCGTCTGTCTAGAATTTTCAGCAAAGGTGACCAGAGTATTCCATGTCCACTTGGATGTGTGGCCCAAACAAACTTTTTTTCTTCAGTGTCCAAAAATGGGTCATAACTGGAAAAGTGAATCAAGAATGAGGAGCTATATGCAGGGTAGTTAATGAATGAACTGATCATGGAAACCAAGAAGGTTGTTGTTGTTAGGTGCCATTGAGTCAGTTCCCACTCAACGTGGCTCTGTGTACAACAGAACGAAATACTACTCAATCCTGCGTCATCCTCACAACCATTGTTATGCTTGAGCCTCTTGTTGCAGCCACTATGTCAATCCGTCTCATTAAGGGCCTCCCTCTTTTTCACTGACCCTCTACTTTACCAAGTATGATGTCCTTTTCCAGGGACTAATCCCTCCTGATAACATGTTCAAAGTATATGAGGCATCGTCTTACCATTCTTGCCTCTAAGCATTCTGGTTGTACTTCTTTCAAGATAGATTTGTTTGTTCTTTTGGAAGTCCATGGTATATTCAGTATTCTTTGCCAACACCATAATTCAAAGATGTCAATTCTTCCTTATTCATTGTTCAGATTTCACATGCATATGATGCAATTGAAAACACCAAGGCTTGGGTCAGGAGCACCTTAGTCTTCAAGGTAACATCTTTGCTTTTTAATACTGTAAAAAGGTCTTTTGCAGCAGATTTGCCTAATGCAATATGTCATTTGATTTCTTGATTGCTGCTTTCACAGCTGTTGATTGTGGATCCAAGGAAAATAAAATCCTTGACAACTTCAATTTTTTCTCCATTTACCATGATTTTTCTTATTGGTCTAGTTGTCAGGATTTTTGTTTTCCTTATGTTGAGGTGTAATCCATACTGAAGGCTGTGGTCTTTGATTTTCAGCAGTATGTGCTTCAAGTCCTCTTGACTTTCAGCTAGCAAGGTTGTATCATCTGCATAAGGCAGGTTGTTAATGAGTCTTCCTCCAGTCCTGATGCCCTGTTCTTATTCATATAGTACAACTTCTCTGATTATTTCTTCAGCATTCAGATTGAATAAGTATGGTGAAATAACACAACCCTGATGCACACATTTCCTGACTTTAAACCACACAGTATCACCTTGTTCTGTTTGAACAACTGCATCTTGATCTATGTGTGGTGCCCCCATGAACACAATTAAGTGTTCTGGAATTCCCATTCTTTGCAATCTTATCCATAATTTGTTATGATCCACACAGTTGAATGTCTTTGCAGTCAATAAAACACAGGTAAACATATTTCTGGTATTCTCTCCTTTCAGCCAGGATCCATTTGACATCAGCAATGATATCCCTCTTTCTAAGTCCTCTTCTGAATCTTCATTCCAAGTTCCCTGTGGATAATTTCTACATTTAGTTGGATCACTTTTCTTTGGAATAGGCATAAATATGTGTCTTTTCCAGTCAGCTGGCCAGGTAGCTGTCTTCCAAATTTCTTGACATAAATGAGTGAGCACTTCTAGCACTGCATTGGTTTGTTGAAATATCTCAATTGGTGTTCCTTCAATTCCTGGAGTCTTGTTGTTCACCAATGCCTTCAGTGCATCTTGGACCTCTTCCTTCAGTACCATCGGTTCCTGATCATGTGCTATCTCCTGAAATGGTAGAAGCCAATCAATTCTTTTTGGTATCCCAGTATATAGTGACTCTATATTCCTTTCATCTTCTTTGATACTTTCTGTGTCATCTAATATTTTCTCTGTAGAATCCTTCAATATTGCAACAAAGGGCTTGAATTTTTTCTTCAGTTCTTTCAGCTTGAGAAATGATGAGCGTGCTCTTCCCTTTTGTTTTTCTAACTCCAAGCCTTTGCACCTGTCATTAGAATACTTTACTTTGTCTTCTCAAGCCATCCTTTGAAATCTTCTGTTCAGTTCTTTTACTTCATCATTTTTTCTGTTTGCTTTAGCTACTCAAAGTTGAACAGCAATTTTCAGAAGGGAAAAGGTGGTTATTGACTTAAAGGAAAACAAAGTGTACCTCTTTCATATTTTGACCCCCAACCCAGGATAACAATTTGGTCAGAAATATTCATTTTTAATAAGACTGAGCAGAAGTTTCTCCTTCTTTTCGTTAGACATTGACCACGACAAACATTGGCGAGCTGAGAAGTAGGCACACGTATGGAAGTGAAAGGAGAGAAAAAAGAAAAAAAGAAAAGAAAACTTAATATAGTAATAATAACTTTTCTTTCTTGAGTATGACAGTCTTTCTTATGGTATCTTATTTCATTATTATACAAATCTATTAAATAGTTACTGCTATCTCCATTTCTCAGTAGAGGAAACTAAGTTTCAGAGTTGAGCGATATCCCTTGTGTTCATGACTAGGAAATGGCAGATATGGAATTTGACCCAAGGTCTAACTGATACCAAAGACTAAGTTCTTAGCCTAACTTGTGTTATTCACGGATGAATTAAACAATCTCCCTATTAAGTGACAGTCTAACGGCTATAAATACAGACATGCGTAATCTTCCAAAAAGTCCTGAATAATCCAAAGGAGCTCACTACACTGTCACAGTAATTTGCAGAACTTGTGCAAATGAAGGACAAGTATTTCAAAGAGGAAGCTCTCATATTTAAAAATTCTTGTGATGCCTTTAAAAAGGCCACAAAATACCATTGAATTTAAGAAGGAAATTCGAGGATATTATTGGTAGCCTCAGGAGGGTATTATTTGTTCCCTTGGTAGAAGATTAAAGATGTTGTGATTTAAAAGGTAGGCAGCAATTAAGAAGCACATTATTAGACAACTCTGAGATTGATAATAGCCTAGTAGGTAATATGGGAAGCTTTCAGCTAATGAAAGTTCAGCAATACCCTTGGAGAGACTATAAAAGCTACTCAAGGAATTTGGTTTCAAGGATATTCAGAAAACTCAGACTTAGTGTTCTAGCATATAACATTATATCCAAATTTAAGCCATATAGTCAATAACAGTAGTTTAATATTTTGAACCTCAGTAAATATACTAGGCACGTATGGAACAACAATAAAAAATTATGTGCGTCCCTCCTAGGAACTCCCTTTTTCTTACTTTTACTCCTACTTTAAAAAAAAAAAAAACCAAATCTGTTACTACTGAGTCTATTCTGACACATAGTGACCTTATAGGACAGAGTAGAACTGCCCCATAGGGTTTCCAGAGCAGCTGGTGGATTTGAACTGCTGAGCTTTTTGTTAGCAGTTGAACTCTTAACTACTGTGCTACTAGGGCCCCATTCCTGCATAAGTACTGGTTAATGCAGAGTCTCCCAAAGTTCTGGTCTCAGAATCAGCACACTCATAAAAATTACTGAAGATCCCAATAAACTTTTGCTTATATGGGTTGTATCTACTGAAAGTAAGACATTTTTATAAAACATATTTATGTATTGATTGTCTTAATACAACAATATTAAATAACAATAATAACTTATTACACATTAACGTTAATTGCTGTTGTGTTGTTAGATGTCATTGAGTAAGTTCTGTCTCGTAATGACTTACATACAACAGAACAAAACACTGTCTGGTCCTGTATCATCTTCACAATCATTGCTATGTTTGAGCCCATTATTACAGCCACAAGATTTTTACTGGCCTTTTGTTTTAGGAGTAGATCACCAGGTCTTCCTCCTAGCCTGTCTTAGTCTGGAAATTCCACCAAAACCTGTTCATGATGGGTGACCTTGCTGGTACTTGAAATACTGGTGGTATTTGAAATATGGTCAGTGTAAAAGGGGAAGACCCTTGACGAGATAGATTGACACAGCGGCTGAAACAATGGGCTCAAACACAACAACAATTATGAGAATGGTGCAGGATTGGGCAGCTTTTTCTGTTGTACATAAGGTTGCTTTGAGTTGGAGCTGACCTGATGATACCTAAAAACCATAAAATTAGTTAACATTAATAGCATTTTTTAAATTAAAAATATCTCTGTGTTGTCCTAACCCCCGTAACTGTGCATGTGACCTTGTTGGGAAAACCAGGCTTTTCTTGTGAATGTTATTGGTTTAATTACCAAAGTCATGTAGGAAGGAGTAGGGTGGGTCCCAGCCCTAATCCTTTCCAAGTGATGTCTTATAGAAGGGGAGAACAGAAAAGGAGAGGGAGTCATACACACACACACACACACGGGGAAGACACATCAATAAGCCAAAGGATATCGAAATGTTTAGGGCTACCAGAAGTTGAAAGAGACCAGTAGGATCTTTCTTTAGAGCCAACAGGGAGAAAACAGCCTAATTCAAGCTTATAGCCTCCAGAACTGTGAGAGATAAATGTCTGTTCTTTAAAGTCATCTGCCTTGTGATGGTTTGTTACTGCAGCCCTAGGAAACTAAGTCACTGTGAAAATAGTTTTGATCTAGTAGACCCCAAATAGCTCACAAGGAACCCCAGGGGCCTGTGCTCATGCCTGCTTGGTAAATCTATTATGGAAAAATAATACAGAGCTTTTAGACAAACTGGGGTAATTTCTTGGCTATAATAAATAAGCTGAATGACTTGTAATAGAACATATGAGGCAAAGATGGGGCAGTGATGTTTTCTTCCTAATATATTCTTTCTTCCATGATAATTTTGCATTTTTGTCAAGTGACCACAAATTAGTTTGCACTTCCTTTAATTATACCAGTCTATCTGAAATTTTATTTCTTCCTTTCTCTCTCTCTCTGTCTCTCAACAAGAAAACAAAAGGAATTTCATTGACTCACATACCTAAAGTGAGAGGCAGAACCGATCTTAGGTATACTTTTATCTGGATATTCATGATGTCATTAAGGCTGCAGTGCTTCTCTTTGCTGTCTTCTGTGAGTCTGCTTTTGCCTCAGGCTGGCATTCTTCCTGGTTAGAAGTGAATGTCACCATCCCATTTACAACTGTTCCCAATCACAGGAAATGCTACATTCTTAGTAAAGACTTTTCCAGTTTCCTCAACTGATGGTGACTCCCCTCTCCAGAAACTAAAGACTTCTGTTACACCTTTGTATTTTTTTTTTTTTTTTGGGAAAGTAGTGGTTAAGTGCTGTGGCTGCTAACAAAAGCTCAACAGTTCAAATCCACCAGGGGCTCCTTGGAAACTCTATGGAGCCATCCTACTCTGTCCCATAGGGTAGCTGTGAGTCAGAATCGACTCAATGGCAACGGGTTTGGTTTTGGATTTTTTTTTTTTGAAGGACACATTAATCCAAGTGCCTTATACACACAATTTATTTTATCCATAGTAGATCAAAAACAGGAAGTGAGTTGAATTGTCACATAAGCACGTATTAATATGTGGATTCTATTTTTTGCAAACATAATTTCTAATGATTTTTTTTTTTTTTTATTGTACAGATGACTCAGGAAAATGAATAGATGAGAACAAATGTATATGCTATATAACGTTCTTACTGGGAAGTCAGATTTAAAAAAAAGCCATTTTAACATAATGAATTTGGCTTTAATGAAGCCTTGCTTAGTGTCGTTATCCTTCAGTACCCAAAAATAAATGAGGTGACTGTCATCACTAATGTAGTTAACTTCCAAATTATCATGACCAATGGATATAAGCATTGCACAGGCCATGTCAATTTATAAGTAATCTAATAATCTCTGTTCAGACATGGTTTTCAGTGTTTTTATAAGCATTCTTAACGAAAAAAGTTAATTAGTATTTTATTAACTTTTTTGTCCATAACACCTATTGGTAAAAATCCTAATGAATTGTAAAATATTCCCATCTTTATATATTTGGCCCAAGCATTTTTGCTAATCTTGAGGCCAATCATTTACAAAATTCATTCTCAAAACTTATTTTCTATCCTGATGAATAACCTTACCCAAGCATCCATCCATACCAAAAATTAGGAATTAATCTAATTCTCCCTTTCTGTCACATTCTGACACATTCATGTCAAGACAATGAACAAATCCTTAACATTTCTCATATTTATTGTATCCTCTAAAGTCCCATTATCAGAGTGTCAATTCAGAAGCTCATAATTTGTTGCTTAGACTGTTAAGAATGGTTTTACTGGGTCTGTCTCACAAAATTCACATCCCATCAGGCCTCTTCCACTACCATCTATTTTCCTTAATTTTTCTACATAGTCTAAAATAACCTTGGTAATATTCTTGCCCTGTTGAACATGTTTTAAATACTTCCCAGTGCCCATGAAAGAGAACAGGTAAAGTCCTTGACTATTCAGTTATTTCGTATATCTAATTTTATTTATTTTTTCACTTTGCCACTATATACCCACAATGGAATATTAATAGATGTTATGTAATAAGGGTGTGTGTGCTTGGGCTTACCTTCTTGACCTTCTAGAATCTCCATGAAAAACATTTTTACACATTTCTGAAAATAAGTAGTTCTTTCTCATTCTAAAAATAGTCTTGGTAACATGTATTTATCAGAACTATGGCTGTGATCAATGATCAAAAATATTCACTCCCTCCACCATTCCACCTCATGGGAGAAAAATATTTCTCTGGCCCATGACTTTGGGCATGATGATTTGACTTGGTTTGGCCGAGAAGCTTGGAAATGCTTACCCAGTTGGATCTATACCTTTGTAATTGCTATCTCAGTGAGAGAAGTTTCTTCAAAGCATTTGCTGTTGTTTTAGCCTGAGTTAGAATGAACCCAAGTGAAGCAGATATAAGCCTTGGGTTCAGATGTGAGCTCAATTCTTAGTGAGAAGTTAAGACTCGCTAGACCTGCAGTTTGAGGCAGAACAATCTAGTCAAGCCCAGCCTACATTAACCAATCCTTAGTATATCTGTAGATGCCTAAGAGAGTAAATTATTTTGTCTTAATCCACTGAGTTTTAAGGTTTGTTACCCAGAAATAGATGATAAGTAAATAAAACTCAAAGTTTTATTTACTTGTTTGCATGCTTTTTTCTCTCTCTCTTTTTAATATTCAGTAATATTCCTTGTGACATAGGTTTTATGACTGGGGAAAATAGACGTTTTGCCAGGCACTGGGAAAACAAAAATAAATGTCTCTAAATCTTCTACTTCTGTCTATAGTAGATTAGTTTGTATACCCCATTCTTCTTGATGAGAACACCTAGAAAAGTTAAAAAAAATATATGAAAACAAAACAAAAGAAACCAATATATTTGAAGACATTGAAGAACTACCAAGACAGCCAAGACTTGATGGACCGAGATCCTGGCAAGAAGTGCAATTTAGGGAAATGAGCCTGGTATTTTGTGCCTCTTTCTCCTCTTGGCATTTATCAAACTGTTTCTTATAGGCTGGCAAACAAAGGTGGGGAGAGAATTTAGTAGTTACAGGCACCAGAGAAACAAAAGATTTAGTAAAGACCTACCAATGTGGAGGAGACTGATTAAACACTCCAAGTTTTCCATTTTGTTCCTTCAAGACTATGCTCCAGGAAAAGGGTAGACTACATACAGAATAACCAAAACCCAAAACAAACCCACTGCTGTCATACATAGTCTTCAGAAATACTGAAACTGAGCTTCAAATTAGCTCAGTCCTAAATGGACTAAAGCAACCTGCCTCTGCACTAACTTCCCATTAAAGACAAAAGTAAATCCGTTATGAAGGAAGATATTATGCAAAGAATCTTAAATTATCTCTACAGCTTATAACATTCAGCATTCAATAAAAAATAATCAAGCATGCAAAAAAAAAAAGAATTGACTTAAAGAGAAAGCTCATATACACAAACATACATAAAAAGCAAGCTTAAAAGAGATCTAGGCATTGGAATTAATAAAAAAGTGTTTTAATATAAATATGATTCTTTTTAATATGTAACAATATGGAGGTTTTCATAGACAGAACAAAAGTTAGACATTATAGAAAACACTGTAAGATACATTGGGATCTAAAGAAAAGACCAAGTCTACCTATGGCTGGATTCATAATTGGAGAAGAAAAACTTGTGGGATAAAAGAAATATTTGAAGTGATAATGTGCGAAAAATTTTCAAAACCAATGTAAGTAATATATTTAAAAAGAAGTGATAGAGTATGAACCCCAATCAAGATAAATTTAAAGAAAACTACATTGAGACACCCATTAAAAAAAAAAAAAAAAACACTGCTGTAGAGTCAATTCTGACTCATAGCGACCCTAAAGGACAAAGTAAAACTGCCCCATAGAGTTTCTAAGGAGCCCCTGGTGGATTTGAACTGCTGACCTTTTGGTTAGCAGCCAGAGCACTTAACCCGTACACCACCAGGGTTTCCACATTGAGGCACATGATAGTAAAATTGCTGAAAATCATAATGAAGAGAAAAATCATAAATGAAGCCAAAGGGGGGAAAAAAAGACAATCTTTGATGGAACAAGAATAACACTGGTAACTGACTTTTAAATATAAATGAAAACCAATTGCCTTCAAGTCTGTTCTGACTTATGTTGACTCCATGTATGTCAGAGTATAACTGTGCCCCATAGGGTTTTCAATGATTCATTTTTGAGGAGTAGATTACCAGTCCTTTCTTCCAAGTTACCTCTGGGGTGGGCTTGATCCTCCAATCTTTAGGTTAGGAGCTGAGTGTGTTAACTGTACCACCCAGGAACACCCAAACATCAGTGAAGTAACCCAAACTAAAATGAAATGATCTTTTTAAAGAGGGAATGACTGTCAATCTTTAATTCTATACCCAACAAAATTCTATACCCAACAAAAATACTATTCAAAAGACTTTTACAAGTAAATATAAAACTGATAAGATTAATTAAGATACCCAATAAAGGAGAAATTGATCACAGATGGGAGCATGAGCATGACAAAGGAATGAAGAACAAATGAAACAATATGTGATAAGTATAAATGAGCATGGGCTTTAAAAACAAAAAATAATGTTTTGTGAGGTTTAAAATATATATAACTAAAATATATAAGAATAAGAACATAAAAGCAAGAGAGAAAGGACAAGCTTTACAATATTTTAAGCCTTCGGAATCGATCGACGGCACTGGGTTTTGATTATTGTATAGAATGTAGGGAAAGACTAATTTGTTTGATCAAGAACCAAGAATGTTAAGAATAGGAAAACAATGTTTAATTAACAAGGTCATAAAGGGGAAACATGAAAAATAAACATATCTAATCTGAAAGAAAGATAAGAAAGGCAAACACACATAAACG
This sequence comes from Loxodonta africana, assembly GCF_030014295.1. NCBI lineage: Eukaryota > Metazoa > Chordata > Mammalia > Proboscidea > Elephantidae > Loxodonta > Loxodonta africana. The sequence continues at coordinate 76,868,706 of NC_087345.1, read as the reverse complement.
AAAGCTGGTAGAATCAAGTACAAAAGAAATAGTAAAAAGATAGATTTAAAGACAAAGATATATCAGTAATTATTTTAAATATAAATGGATTAAACATAATAATGGATTAAAAAAATTTTCATACTGGATAAAAATACTTTAATTACACACTGCTCACAAGAGCGATGCTTCTGAAATAATAATGTAGAAAGATTAAAGATAAAATGATAAAAAAAAATACCATGAAAATTAACCAAAAGAAATCTGACACATATTTAAAATGTACACTTTACAGCAATAGTAGATTCTGGTTCCCTGGAAAGCATACTCTGAGATAGAAGTCAACTCCAGGAGGATTTTTAGAGGAGTGTTCTTGGGCTCAACATCTGTTAGGAGAAAGTAAGAAGATGGGAGAGAGCAGCAAGATGGGTTATTGCAGTCACAAAACAGACTCCTGAAAGCTGATGCAAGGAATAAAATGGAGAAGGACTTTTAGAGTTGCTGGAGCTGGAGTCAATGGCTAGGTCTTTATAAACTGTTCATCAACCAGTCACCAGATGTAGGCTGTCTCTGGGAAGGGGGCTTGACCTTGAACAAGGGAACTTTCTTTAGCTGAAGCTAACAGTTAAGGGTTGTTGGTCAGCAGCTCCCCTAGTAGTAGGAAGACCAAGTTCTTCAATCCAGAAGGAGGATATAATGGGCACAGCACAGAGTCAACTGGACACGCTTTGTTTAGTAATACAGTAATAGAAAATGGCACTACTTATAATGCTTATTTGTGTCCAGCTATGCATTTTATGTGCTTGACTATAATTCTCACAATAATCATATAACATGGATATTCTTGTCAGGTTTTTACAGAGAAGAATTGAGAATATTGAAATAAAAGAGTAAGAAAATATTAAAGCTGAAAATTGAACCCAAGTTGATGTGACCATCAAGCTTTTGGTTTTTCCACAATATTTTCTATTTCTAGACTAGTAAAGGGTTACCTTAGTTTTAAGAGCTATTCAATATCAAAAATATATACATTTAAACATTTAGTGTTGATCTTATTTTTTTTTGTTCATTTCCATCTGTTTCATTTTTTGGTGATATTCTTTTCTGAAAAAAAAAATAGACATTTTTATTCCATAAATAGTTTCATTTTTGTTTGAGAAAAAGTGATCCCAGGATTTAAAAGCACTTGAGGATCATTTAGTACAAGTAGTCCCAAAGGCAAGCCAGCATGAACTGTACTGATAATATGATTTTCTCTACAGTATAGGAACTATGTATTTGTTTTTCCCTTCTTCTCAAGATATTTCAAATGTGATCATTTGTGATGGCAAGCCCCCCCCAAAAAAAACCTATCTTTCCATAAATATAACCTTAGTGTACATAGTGTAGAATTGCCCAAGTTTTTGGAATCAAGATACAGAATTGAGGAAATCACTATGTACTCTGGATTAAATTAGAGAAACTCTTCAAGGGCCACATTAATCCTATAATATTCTATTTCTACTGAAAACTATAGATCTTTGGAGGAGACAGAAGAAAATAAACCAGTTTGCTTAAATTATTAAAATGCAACTTAATTCTTAGTAATTCAAAGACAAGCCTGGGTCAATTGCGGCAGCTGTATCTAATTGGATCTTATACGGTTAGGGGTTTCCTTAAAAAAACACAGTTTTGGGGATGAATGTGTGTGTGTATGTGTGTTAATATTGACATGAGTTTAAATGCCAGGGTAAAATGATACCACTCTGTTAAGCATCAATGAACAGGCAGGAATTTTATGTGAGTGTTATCTTTTTCTCTGGTCCCTTGATACACTTTCCCCTGTTTTCTGGAAATTGAAGGGCTTTGGCTTTGTCTGCCTTCCTTTGACAGAGATGCCACCAAGTATCTATACATCTTGAAGGCTAACACAAAATCAATTGGTGTGATTATGCAATTTAGCTGCATTTGTGGTGCTAATTTATCTACTGGCGTCTGTAAATGACTTTATTATAAAAAATTCAAAAGCTTTGCTGAAAGCCAAATTAGTTTTGGTAGCAATACAAATACCTTATCAACAAGGGACATCTCTGAAAACACCAGCAAAAGAGAAAACGTCAAGTAAAAGATGTAAAATGTGGTATCAATTCATTAAGTGCTGACTATTGTTGTTTTAGTTGAGACCTGAGTATAAGTGTATTGTCATTGAATTTGCCAGTTTTCTCTACTAGGAGCCAATTTCGCTTTCTCCTCTGGGATACTCTTCTCAGGCACAATAACCAGGGTCCACAGTTGTTGGTGAGATTTAGATGCTAAAGTTCAAGGACGGCTAAATGCAGAATTGTTAATTTAAAATAAAAATGACATGCCTTTATTAAATTCAAAGCTAAAAAAACTTCAAAAATGTGGTACACAGTGAACATTGTGAAAAAAATAAAACAACTAAAAACTATTTGATCAAAAAGCGACAGCTTTCCAAATTCATCCAAAGCAGCTAATGTGTTAAAAATGCTGATATTGGGACTGCTGACCCTAATGTCAAAGAAAGACACTCAATGAAGAAGAGAGTAGAAAAGAAGTTTTTGTGGAATAAAATTATTCATTTTATTTGAATCTCAAAAATTTGTCAGATGTAGTCTCAGATACAATTTCTGTCTCATGAAGGTCCTGATAAAATGTTAAATGTGACAGGAGATTTAAAGGTAATTTGATCTGACATTCTTATTTTAAAAGGCTATCCAAATGTTTAGTGTTTGCTACACAGGTTGCTGAGATGGAATCAATCAATTAATCAATGCTCTTTTCTCAGCTGTCTTTCTTTCAATCATATTTGGCAATAGAAAAAAAATGGTTATTTCAAAATGAAGGACCCTTAGTTCTCTGAAAACTTATCTTTATTTAAAGGCTAAAGGCAGATTTAAAGTCTTAGAAGTACACCTAACATAAAATTTCAAGAAAGTTAAATGTAAGCCACTAAGCAAATAAAAAAGAACAAGCTTATGAGTGGGCTTTCACATCAAACGTGGCCCATTCTTCAAATAGTTTAAAAGGTCAATAAACTGAGGATTTATTAGCTCAGAAACACTGGTCTTTAAGTCTTTAAATGGAAACATCACAGTACTATGCATTTCAAATCTTAGAAAAAGGCACTTCTAACTGTTATTGGTGTACATGAAGAGACATATTTCTAAAGCTATTGAAGCAAATTCACAACATTTTTTGTAAATGAAAACTAGTGATTTCTATTGATTTTACCTCCAGAAACAAATCAATAATACATTGAAGTATATAGACAAGAAAGATACCTAAAAAGTAAAAAAAAAAAAAAGTAGGCACTAATTATTATTTAACTGTGCTATCAAAAAAAAATTTTTTTTTTTATCTAGCTGTCCCCAAGTTATTTATCTAGCAGAATTCGTAATATTGGTAAGAAATACACATTTAAGTAATATCAGCCAAATTAGAGCCAGAATTAGAAACTACAACTAAAATTATATGGTTGAATTGTCTGTTAAGGGTAAACGGGCAATCTGACCTACAGCAATGATCCTAATGATGCCACTGTCTTTGCCCTTTACTGTTTGATAAAATTCACTGTATGTAACAGACATAGAATAGAATTGAAATAAAGAATTCAAGTGACACCATCAAAATGGAATCTAGAATGTCAGCATTCTCTTCCTTCACCTAAACTAAAAAATCCCATTGCTATCAAGTCAATTCCAACTCATAGCAACCTTATAGGACAGAGTAGAGCTGCCCCATGGGCTTCCAAGGCTGGAGTCTTTGAGGCTGTTGGGTTTGACTGCCAACTTCCCAGTGAGCAGTCAAGCACTTAACCCCTGCACCACCAGGGCTCCCTTCCTCTTCCCAGAAGATGATTAATGATCTATAATTGTGTTGCAGCTTGATTCAAATGTGATATCTTTTAGGGTCACTATGAGTTGGAATTGACTCGATGGCAATGGGTTTGGTTTTTTGTTTTATCTTGTAATGCACAAAATGAGAGATATTCATATATTCATACAAAGATATTCTGCTGATCCAAAGTGATTTATCTTGACAGTCTCAAGTATCTAAAGTGAAAGTAACTGTAAAAACTGTAGAGGAAGGGAAAAAAAAAAAAAAAATCAAAGCATCACTTCAGGCTGGTGGGATCAGGAACTGTTGCTTGGAGGAGAAGCCACCTGACCAGGAAGTGAAATCAGATTTAGATACTCAAAGAGAATAGAAAGGTTTTTTAGATCAGAAATTGTTACAGCCAGTCAATGGCAGCTAAAATAAAACGGTCAACCATTATTTTTCTTGACGAGATGTTTGACTAGGCTGCCTAATGACATTTCGACTAAAATTCAATCACCTTTTAAGGTTTTATCTGCCCAGGTTCCCTTCTGGGCCTTTTCAATAAAGCTGTTTTCACGGTCACTTTTTTTTTTTTTTTTGTAATACAAATGACATTTTTCATCATCTTAAGAATGAAAAGATTATTATGTACTTGGTTTGGAGTTATATTTTCTCTATTTTTATTTGATTTTGATCACACTAAGAATGTTTGTGCCAAATTGCATGATATTATAATCAAAATGTTAATTAACATTTTACTTGAATCTTTAAAAGACTTTCCAATGAATGGGGAAAAAAGCATTCAAAAGGCAATTGCTTTCAGGAAAATTAGCCATTTGTTGTATTTATTATTAGAAAAAAAGACGTAAGTCAAACATTAAGTTTATTTAAATAACTACCATTTAATTAAATTTAAAGGTTATTTTTAGGAGTCCTAATATATGTGCAAACAGTGAAAGGCAATTGACTTTTGTACCATTTTGTCATTTTTCTTCAAGTGATTGCAGGTGAAAATATCAGTTTGGGGAATTATATGGTACTTCTAGAAATTAGCAGCAATAAGTTGGGGTCATATAATAGAGAACTTCACTACCAAATGGGAGAGCTTTGTTTTTGTTTCATAATAGAATGTAACGTGACTTTATTTTTATTTTGGGTAGTGTTGGTTTAGTGGCAGAATTCTCGCTTTCAAGGTGGGAGACCCTGGGTCACTCATTCCTGGCCAATGCACCTTGTGTGTAGCCTCCACCTGCCTGAAGTAGAGGCCTGTGTGTTGCTGTGATGCTGGAAAATAAGTTTCACTGGGGCTTTCAGACTAAGACAGTCTCAGAAGAAAACCCTGGCGACCTACTTCCAAAAAACATCCAGTGAAAACTCTGTGAATAACAATAGTCTGATTCCATTGTACATGGGGTTGCCATGAGTTAAGGGCTGATTACACGGCAGCTAACAAACATTTTATTTTAGGAAGATTAGTAAGCGGCTTATAGGCTAGATTGAAAACGTTAGAAACTAGAGCAGGACGGTTAATTCGAGAGACTATTAAGGTGAGAGGAAATGGGGCCTGAATCAGACTGGGACAATGGGAACAGATGTGTGCGGCAGTGGAGTGCTAGTTACTGTGATTGCAATCAGTGACAGGATGGCAAACGGTGGGACAGGCAGCATTGTTCAGACATTATTTGTAAACAGGCTGAAGGACAAGAAAGTGATCAGGGGAAAGAGGTGAGAAAACGACATATATACAAGTAGCAAGGGGTAATTTAAAAATAAGTGAACAATGTTCAAAACATAAAAAATCTGTTATGTTCGTTGAAATTTTAATATGTGGTTTGGATTCTAAATCATCTTTTAATTTCCTGCTGCCTCGATTTAACACATAAAACACCATAACAAGGACATTTTGGTGTATTCAAAGGCTACCCATCCCCGAGGCCTGCATAATCCTTTGACTTTATAAAAGCTCCAGCATTATAGTTTGTTAGCTTCTACTTTAAAAATATCCTTTTACTGGGCAGGTTTCACGTTTCTAGATTTGGTTTCCAGATTTTGTTACTCTGTATCTTGTAGGTAGTATTAGATCAGAATTCAGGAAGACTGTGAATATGGAGAAGCCCAGGTGGCACAGTGGTTCAGAGTTCGGCTGTTAACCAACAGGTTGACAGCTCTAATCCATCAGCCACTCCTTAGAAACTGTATGGGGCAGTGCTACTCTGTCCTATAGGGTCACTATGAGTTGGAATTGACTCAACGGCAATAGATTTGGTTTGGTTATATGAATACGGAATGGAAAACAAATCACATAATTATTTTCACTACATTCTAACTGAAATTTAGTATTTCCATTTATATGAACGTGAGCAACAAACCACAGCAATAATAGAAGTACTTATGAACTTGCTACCAAGAGAAATTCCAAATACCTTTATACAAGGGTAAGTCAAAAAGTACCACAACAAGGGTTCCTGTTCATACATGCATAGGTTCATTCGGAATAGAATGTGTTTAAATATGTCTCTGTGACCAGTTGGTGGCTGCAGTCATGTTCTCTCAGTGACACCCTTGTCTTAGTCTCGCTAGGGTGCCTTCAATAAAGAATACTTTTTGTACTATAGGGGGAAAAATGATTTTGAGGCCAGGACTAATATCAAATTTTTAACAAAACTCAAGTGGACATCTTCCAAAATAATTGAAGCTTTGCAACAAGTTTATGGGAATGCTGTCCCACATCAAAACAAGTTTTTAAATAGATCAAGTGATTTAAGGAAGGCCAGGAAGACCTCAAAATGAGCCAAGAGAGGGGATACTGCTCAGAAGGTTATGGTGACTATTTTGGGGGATTCCAAAGGGGTAATCTTGATAGATTTTCTGTAAGGACACAGGATGATCACAGGAGCTTATTATGAAGAAATTTTAAGAAAATTGAAAACTGCATTGGTAAGAAAAAGGCCAGGAAATTTGTGCTGAGAATTTGTTTTCCATAGTGTAGTGACAATGCACCTGCTCATTCTTTGAGGGCTGTCCCACAAGAATTTCCCTGGGAAACCTTACCCCACCCACCCTACAGCCTTGATCTTGCCCCTTCAGAATTCTTTTTGCTCCCAAAATTCAAATAACATCTAAAAGGAACATAATTTGAGTCCTTTGAGGATGCCAAAACTGCTGTTTTGACATAGTATAAATGGAAGAGCGCAGTATTCTTTGGGAAAGGGTTAAACCTGTTTGTGTCGAGAGATGGAAACACTACCTTCAGGAGTACGTAGACCTAGATGCAGGAGATGTCGAGAAACAATAGCTTTACATTTTGATATTTTTGTTTAATAAAGGTTTCTATGATTTTGCAACAATACCTTTTGACTTACCCTCGTATCATATTGCAGTTGTTGCTGCTACCTCAAAATAACATGTATTCTCATTCCTACTTTGAAGTTACTCACATGATCACAGTCTCCTTGCCTGCAGTGGCTCATGTGCTACAGCTGGCCAAAAATAATCCACTCTGTGCCTAGGCATTATTATTATTTTGCTTAATATGTAGAAGGAGTTCAGTTAAAGATTATCCCACAGTGTTGTTGTTAGGCGCCATCGAGTTGGTTCCAACTCACAGCGACCCTAGGTACGACAGAAGGAAACACTGCTGGCCCTGTGCCATGTTCACAATCATTGTTCTGCTTGAACTCATTGTTGTAGCCACTGTGTCAATCCATCTCGTTGGCAGTCTTCCTCTTTTTTTGCTGCCCCTCTTCTTTACCAAGCATGATGTCCTTCTCCAGGGACTGATCCTTCCTGATAACATGGCCCAAGTATGTGAGACCCCACGGTATAATGTTCTAGTTCCAGCTAAGCTAGAGACTTCATACCTTATTCTGTTAGTATTTTTAATGTTATTTCTTGTTAGTTCATTTAAAAGAGTAAAACTGACCGTATTACATTTTTTTATATTTTGATAAATGCATTGCAATATAATTGAATTTATTTGCTGTCAAACATCTTTTTTAAAAGCATTATCTAAGAATGGGTTCCTAGGCTTCATGTTACTGCCAAGTAGTTACAGTAATCAAAGTCTGAGAAATATAATATGAATGTCATTTTTTGCTGAAAAACGTGTTAGGCTGTAGAGGATCTTTATGAAAGTAAAAATACCCCAAAAATCCAAATGGGAAGTATATTTTGGCAGTCACTATTAAAACTTTATGAAGCCCTGTTGGCACAGTGGTTAGAGGGCTTGACTGCTAACCGAAAGGTTGGCAGTTCAAAACCACTAGCCATTCCCTGGGAGAAAGAGGTGTCAGTTTGCTTTCATAAAGATTACAGCCTTGGAAACCCCAAGGGGCAGCTCTACTCTGTTCTGTAGTGTTGCTATGAGTCAGAATCAACTCCATAGCAATGAGATTTTTTTTTTCTTTTTTTTTAATTAAAACTTTAGCAAAGCCTTGAATTAGTCTCAACTCTGTGGCATCAGACTAAACAAATTCTCTAGGCCTCTCTTCTACTGCAAAATGTAGTATTTAGATTTGACGATATCTAAGGTTTTTCTGGATACCCTGGTGGTGTAGTAGTTAAGAACTATGGCTGTTAACCAAAAGGCCGGCAGTTCAAATCTACCACGTACTCCTAGGAAAGGCTACTGGGCAATTCTACTCTGTCCTATAGGACTAAAAGGTGATTATATTTTCATTTTCCGTTTAACATTGGACTAGGAAGAAATAAGAAGTTAAGACAAAGATGGGGAAAGGTAGATTCTGATTAGAGGAATGAGTTTATTGAGAGGCAGGTTCACTAAGGAGGATGCCTTAATAGGGTTTCCAGTAAGAAGTAATAAGAGAAATGTTTGAAAAAGATACAGAAAAGAATCCATGTGTATTTTAGCAATTTTGTTTTTTCTACTTGACAATTCTATCTAGTATAACTATACACCCGAGACATGTGTCTTTTTATGCTTTTTTTTTTAAGCAAGAAACTTTTGCCTTTTGGTGGCTGGACTTTACCCAGCATTTTTGAGACAATTAGTTGTCTTGCATCTTTCAAAGCATTCACTGCATTTAATTTGACTTCCTGAATTATGCTTGTGATTAGACTGCAGGATTTAGGCATTATGTGTACATTTGGCAATGCTATTTCTAGCTATTAATACCGATTTTATTTGATTCAGAAAAGCAAAGCTGTCATTCTTAAAGCATGTAACTGACATTACTTGTTTTACCACTCAGATGCCATCTTAGGTTGTAAAAATGTTGATCAATAAATATTTACAGGTCTTAGAATTAATGTTCCGTAGTAGCTGCCCTGTGGCTCAATTTTACGTGTAATTCTCCACCATACGTCTAGCCTATAGTGAGATTTGACTCTTGGTTTGTCATATATCCCTCTTGAGAGTGCTTTCTGGTATAAAATGATTCATGCCTGTTTAAATTGTATTTGTGCAAATACAAGTATCACATTCTGAATCTCTGATATAACCATGAAATGGTACAGTACCTCTTTCAAGATAGTGCTAGTATTCATGAATAGTTTATAAGGCAGATGCCTAATGGATCGCCCTGCTTGAGTTAAAGTAGTGATATGTGAGCTTCTCCCCACCCCCTCTTTCTTTCCTATAGGACAATGGATTTAATCAAGCAGCAGTGTGCAATCATCCCTAACTTTTATAAATCCTCCCACTTGCTAGCCAAATTTTCAGGAAAAGAAATCTAATATCACAATATTCTCAAACTATTTAATATGCTGAGTAAGTAAAAGGACTGTGTTGATTCCTTTCCATTTAATTATATTTGGTTGGGCATGTATGCAAAATATGTTTTCATTCAGCCCAACTTTCCAATTCTCTAGTTAAAGATTATGTTATTGCAAGTGTTTTGAAGGCCAGAATCTCAGAGAATAAGAGTTGAGGAAAAAAGACATAGTCTTTTACTTATGAAGAACTCAAGGGACATATGTATCTTTAAAGATTCCTTGAGAAGTTAAGCAGCAGCCCCTTGGTAACTATACCACCCATTTTTCATTCATTCATTGAGCGTATATTACATGACCACGAAAAAAAAAAAAAAAACATAGCCATCAAATTGATTCCAACTCAAAGCGACTCCATAGGGTTTCCAAGGCTATACATCTCTATGGTAGTAGGCTGCCACACCTTTCTCTCACAGAGCTGCTGGTGTTTTCGAACCACTGATCTTTCGGTTAACAGTCAATAATTTCTTTTACCACTGCACCACCAGGGCTCCTTATGTTATATGATAGGCCCTCTGAATACAACAGTAAATTGGATAATGTATTTATCTTGGTTTAGCTGTTATTCTACTAGGTGGTGCAAACAACACAGACAATTGTATTAAAATTTAATGAGTGATATAACAGTGTAGAGTCAAGTTCTATGGGCACATGTGTGAATGGCACCTTAACCCAATTTTGATAGGGTTCAGCAAGATTTCCAGAAGGAAATGTCATTTAAGTAAAGACCTAAAGAATGGTAATGAGATGGTCTGATGAAGTGAGAAGACAGTGACCTAGGACAGACATTAGAGAAGAGCAACACGGTATGAATAGGCAATGGACTAAAAGCCCTCAAAGGTGACTAGGGACAAGGACTCGGATGGTTGGGTTTTCTTCTGGATTTAACAACAATTTATTCATTGTGGCTTTGGTGATAGACTTTTGAATGGAACAGTGGTAAGAGAAGCCTCACTGCAGTGCCTGAGTAATAGGGAATATAAATGTGGGGACAGGAAAGACACCTCCTTCAGTTAAATTTGCCTATGAATTAGAAGAAAGATATAGTGCGAGAACACTAGTAGTTGCCATAGATTATAAGAGTAAACACAAATCCTCCCTTATAAGAACAAACACAAATTCTCCCATCGCTGTATCCATGCCCCTTTGCTTTGTGCCTTTGTAACTCTTCCCATGAAGAAGTGGAGGTTATTTCTCCATTCTTATTCCTGGTAATATACCTCAGATGCAGCCACAGCCTGTCAGTGCAGGTTTGCTTTTTGCTATGATGATTAACAGGTTTCAGGGGAGTTTCCAGCCTAAGACAGAGTAAGAAGAGAGGCCTGGAGATCTACTTCCAAAAAATCAGCCAATGAAAACCTTCTGGATCATAATTGTCCAATCTTGTGCATGGGGTCACCATGAGTTGGGGTTCAACTAGATGGTAGTTAACAACAACAACAACAATATATTTGGATTTGGTCTGGGCATTTTACTTGCTTTGGCCAAGAAACATTATTTTTCTACCCCTTAAACTTGTGCTTGACATAGGACTACTTTTGGCCAATTGCAAACATGAAGCAAGAAGAAGCTGGAGAAATTCCAGTACACTGAGTCTGCTTTCTCTTGATGCCCTTTGGACCTGTAAGGCCACCATATGAAGAAGCTGATTCATGCAAGCCTACTGGAAGATGACAGGACAGACATGAGTCATCTCAACTGAGACACCCAACCATGAGATGAAAAGCCAGCAAACTGCCAAATATTTATTTGAGGTCGTCCTAGATTATCCAGTCATAGACAAACCATCTCAGGCCAGGAAAAAAAAAAAAAAAAAAAAAAAACTACCCAGGCAAAGGATAGAACTGTAAAAACAATAAACATTTACTCCTTTAGGCTACTAAATATTTTGGAGTACTTTATTACGAAGCAAAAGCTAAGAGAAAGAAGGATAGTGAGATCAAATACTGTAGTGTTTTGTTGTTTTATTTGGATTTTTTGGTGATGTTACGAATGTGTTTTGTTCAGTTTTTAAAGTGGGAGAGACCTGAACACGTTTAAATGCTAATAAGTAGAAATCAGTTCCTACATTCAGGCAAACAGAGGCAATGATAAATCATGAGTGTTTAGATAAGATAGCTAGATGTGAGATGACCTAGTGTAACAGGAAGGAAAATGAAAGGGATTGTTCTCTTAGGGTTTGGTGTTGGGAAGTTGATGGGATTATTATTTGTTAAACTTCCATTCTCCTGTGAGGTAGGATGTAAGCTCATCCAATGAACTTGAGTAAAAAGGTGATTCAGTGTTTTGAGAGAAACTTAAAAACTACTGTGTGTTTTTTTTAAATGCAAAGCCAAGCCCAGCAGAATAATGTATTAAAAATGACTGTCTCTTTTGGAAATGTGAAAAGACACTATAGCTGAGAGATTAAGTTTCAATTTTGTATTTCTTATTGCACAAAAGAAAATCTAATATTATTAGTCCTGAATAAAATAATACTAAGCCTTATTCTCTCCATTCATAAGCCTCAGAGAGATGTGATGCATACCTTTGAAAGTTTCAACAAGAGTCACTCTCACCTTGCCATAGTTGAACAGCTTCTCAAAAGCTTTGAATACTGCTCTCTTAATGCCTAGCTCTAAACTTCAAGCCCCAAAAGAAAACTATTCTCTCATTATTATCAATGACCACTAAATTACGTCTAGAAAGAGCATCTATTTTTTTTTTTTAATAATCACGTCAAAGTTTTAATTTTCAGAGATTTCTCCCTGAAGTTCCAGTACAGGCTCTTTGCTGGAATTAATGGTACTTCCAGTGATCTTTGATGCAAAAAAAGAAAGGACAATAATGAATAAAAATAATAGAAAGACTATCATTTAAGAAGCTAGATATTCTAGGTTGCAGTGTTCTGTCTTATAAATAAATACGTGTACATGTACACATATATACATACACACACATTCATATAATTCTCTCAATGCAGCTACAACATTTTCATTTGAAACCTCTTATGATCACCATTTTACATCTAAACATGTTGAGGGACAGAAAGTTTAATAATTGTATTAGGTTACATGGCTAGCAAGTAGCAGAGCCAGGAGGTGAACCCAGGTAATCTTGTCTAGAGTCTGTGCTTTTAAGTATAGACTATTTTGTCTTTACAAGTTTCAGGGCCATTTTCATCAAATGAGATTAAAGCATAATAACATATGGACACATTGCTAGTGTATTTAATAATCATTAATAAGTCATCAAAATTCAGACCAATAATATCATTCTGGCAGGCAGAAATATGTTGAACCAAACCTAGAGAATGTAAGTGCACAACCACAGCTTTTAGTGATATTTACAAACAGAAAATTACAGAGTGAATCTTAGAGAGTCTGAAGCAAAAAGTATTTCAACATTTGTTTGGTTCCTCAAATTCTAGTTAAACATCATGGGAATATAGAAGTCATTATTCACTGGCACAGGATTAGAAAATAGTTATAGAAAAACATAAATGTATATAATAGAAGAGATATATCATAATATCAATAAGTTAAATAGGAATGATGAATCTAAAATAAATAAATGAACGGTTCAAATATAGTCAAATCCACAATGGCAGAAACTCAAATAATTTATATGTATTTAAGCATGCACATTTCTAATATATTGAAAGCCTAGAAAAAAAAAGCATAATCACAAAACTCTGGTGGGGAAAACAGTTTGGAATACTTAGGTAATTGTTCCTGAAAAGCAAGAAATGTTACAATGATAAAACGGTTTATTAGCTGCTGTCCAGAATTTCCGGTCGTCATTCAGACAAAACTCACTGGTAATCAACAAATACTCTAGGGACTTTAAAATAGTGTCATCTGGATTAGAGTGAATGCTTAAAAGTATCGTAGTGGTATCTTAATATGTAGAAAGGAACAAGGGAGTTTCATTCATTCCTTTTCTGTGAGTACAATTGAAAAAGAGTTGGAAAAAAAAAATTCAAGGCATAAGCTTCTACTTTGAATAGTATGGAAGAATAGTTAGATACTAAATTAAACCTTCCTCTGTTTGGAAACCCTGGTGGCGTAGTGGTTCAGTGCTATAGATGCTAACCAAACGGTCAACAGTTTAAGTCACCAGGTGCTCCTTGGAAACTCTATGGGGTGGTCCTACTCTGTCCTATAGGGTTGCTATGAACAGGAATCGACTCGACAGCAGTGGGTTTTTTAACAGGTCTGTTTGTTTAAGTGAAGGACAAAGTTAAAGCTCAAGTTACGAATACAAAAAAAAATACCAAGCTTATTGCCGGTGAGTCAATTCTGACTTAGAGCAATCTTATAGGACAGAGTAGAACTGTCCCATAAGGTTTCCAAGGAGTGGCTGGTGGATTCAAACTCTTGACCTTTTGGTTAGCAGCCAAGCTCTTAACCACTACATTACCAGGGCAACTTATGAATAGTCAACCAAAAAAATGCAACAGCAACGTGTACTTTAAATATATTATACAACATATTTGTTAACATTTGTTGAGGTGAATTTGAAACTATCTGATGAAGTATAAATGAAATACAAAACAAACAGAATCGACCTTATCATTTGAAAATTTTTGTAATAAAAATACTTAGATATTGGCTGAATTCAATGGTACCTCAAATGGCTGATTTCAACACCTCCAGGTAAGACAAGACCGGAATGAGTAGGTGACACTGATATTCCCAGACGACTTTTATTTGTTGTTGTTGTTAATTATGGTTGATGAAAGGGATCAGTTTCAGAGGTCTGTTGGGGCGGTAATGAAGAGTGGGCAAATGTCTGTTAGAGCATCCTGTCTCTCTTGTTTTTGTTCTGGAGACATTCCCATGGGCACATCCCAATGCCTTTGTCATTCTCTTCCATACGATTTTCTCCTGCGCTAGTGAGAACAGACTCCATATCACTTAATTGCTCTATCTGCAAAGACATTCTTGTTGCTGACAATCCAGCACTAATTATTTTGCAGCAGAGTTTTTATAATATGATTTACCTATGTTCCCTTATAAGAAAAATATCTCTTTGTGAAATAAGAACACTTATATATTCTTATTAAAGTGCCAAGCAGTCTTAACTCTATTTTGTTCAAGGAGTTTTCTTCAGAACTTTGAGAAAAAGGTTAGGCAAGGTTTTATTGTTACTTTGAAATTTGGCACTTAGCTACTATCCATTTATTATGCGTGATTCCATTAGTGAGCAATCTCTCTGCTAGCAAATGAGTAACTGTGTCTTCCTTTAATTTTTTTTTCTTCACTATTAAGTATAAAATAACAGAGGAAGAGACTGCATAAGGGATATGAACTGTATCCAGAATAACTTAGGGTAAACGGGGCCCCGACATGCTGTCTCCTACTGAGTTCGTTCTACTCCCATTACATGCCCTGTATGTATTCTGCTGTCTGGACAACACGTCATGCACTTTGTAGTTTCAGTTTATTTACAATTGGCATTTCCTCTGCTGAAACACCATTTGTCAACAATCTATCCTTTCTTTATGCCCCAGTTGAAATTTGACTTCTACGATATCTTCTGCAATCATTATAATGTGAAAATATTTTCTTCTTTTTCCAATAGCATTATTTTAATGTCTTTCTAATCATGTTTAATATATGATATAGAATTAGAGTCAATTCTACGCATGCCATCTCTTCTACAATTTCTCAAATTCAGTGAGGGAAAATAACATAAATCATCATTGGGCACTCACAGTTCTAGCACCCAGTTTAATATGTTAATAAATGCATTAATCAATTAGCTTTAGTCAGTGAAATGTAAGGGTCAACATTTATATAATGGAAGAGGAATAGCTTTGTGCTTAAAATAGTCTCTATATATTTTGAAAATTGTTTATGCACATAAACAAAACATGCTCAGTCTATACATGGTTAATTAAATGGACCTTGAACGAACAAAAGATAGGCCATGCTACTTAAAGAAAGATGTTACTTTGAATCAAGAACATATTTTTATGAGTCTTACTAATAGAATTTTGGTAGATTGATTACACTTGATAGTTCCAATTAATGGCCTTCTTGTAACTGGTTCCTTTGCAGTTTATTTTATACAACTTACCACGAAGAGGCGAAGTCTGTTTCCTCACACGTGGAATCAGGGCTGGCCTTGTGACCTCCTTTGTCCAATAGAATGCATTGAAAATACCTCAGTTGAATCTGAGCCTAGGACTCAAGAGCCTTATGCACATCTTCTCACTTTCTAGGTTCTCTGCTTTTGCCATGAGAAAAAGCCCAAGCTAGCCTACTGGAGAATAAAATATACATGAAAGAGAGCCAATTTATCTTAACCAAGGCCATCCTAAGCCAGTCTCTAGCCTGTTTACCAGCTGACCACAAATGCATGAGTTAGCCCAGCCAAGGTCAGCAGAAACTAATACATCAGCCAAAGCACCCAGCTGACTTGTACGAAAATGGGAAAGAATTAATGGTTATTATTTAAAGCCCCACCCAAATATTGTGATGGTTTGTTTTGCAGTAATAGTTAACTAATATAGAGGTTGACTGCATTTATAAGCTGTTTATTATAAAGAGTCAAATTGGTTTTATTGCATCTGTGTTGTGAGTTGCCACAGTATGTCCTCATGACTACTCTTCTTGACCTTCTGCTTTTGATGTTCAAGGTATTTCCTGGAGCCCAAGATTATTCATTGATGACCCTTAGATCTCTCTGATAGCAAACACCTACCTCATGGTTGTCTTCTAGGATGCTCTTCCAGCAATATTAAAGATATTAAAGATCCTTAGTACACTAAGTCTTTTATTAGCAATTTTCAGATATGATAGTACCTTTAAGGACATGCTCCTTAAGGGACTCCCACATCCTCTGCATATTTGAGTGTCAGAGGCTCTTCGAGTGCTAAGGTTTAAATAATGATGAATAAGGCATGATACCTGTTCTTGGGTTTTGGGAAGTAAAGTGATACATACTACTCACATATTGTAGTAATTAAAACCTGTGCTCTGATATCATTTAGTCAGAGTTAAACCACTGCTTAGCCAACCACAAAGAAGATACACTCAGGCAAGACACTTAACTTCTTTGTGTTGCATATAATAAAATTTTATCGAATTAAATGTACAAATCCGAAAAATGAGGATAGCAGTAGATGAGCTCTAGTATTATTTTGAAGCTTAAGTTGAAGTAATGCATTCAAGGTATTTGGTATTATACTTGGCGTATAGCAAGTATTCAATAAATTTAGTTATTATCATAAATAATGAACTGCATTTCACTGTGATAAGTGTCATATTAGAGATATACAAAAAGTATGATGAGAAAACAGGATAAACTATTCTCCCTGAAAAGGCCAAGTTAATTTACAGGGAAGAGATAACATTTGAGCTAAGCCTTAGAGAATGAGGAGCAAGCTGGGCAGAAAAAGAAGAAAAGGTAATTACAGATGGAGATAATAGAGGGAGCATAGGCAGAAAAAATACCTTTGTGTATGGGGAACAGCCTGATGTTGTTATAACACAGTTGTTTGTATTGATGAAGGGGTAGAGATCCATTTGACTACATTGAAATTGGGAAAGGTATAAAGACAAATAATTATATTGTCAAATGAACATTTACTATAGGCCAAGGATTGTGCTATGCTCTTCAGATGCAATATCTCACTGACACTGTGACATTGTGGTGTGTGACGTTATTATCCCAACTTGTCTGATAGGGACCAAGAAACAGAAATGTTAGTCATTTGTCCAAGGTCACTATATCAGGTCATCTCTTCCCATAATCAAATTTATCATACACACATAAAAAAGGGCTAAGGTCAGAATTTGAACCCAAGTGGCATGACTACATAGATCATACCACCTCCTGGACAGTAAATCCTTAACTAAGGATACTGAATTTTATCTAATTAATTCAAAAGTCAAACTCAACTGCCTGCATAGATCAAGCAACAAAGTAAAAAAATATATTGGGGCAGTATTCAGGTCTGTGGAACTGAAGAATACATGATCAGCCTCTGAATACTGAAATTCAAATATTTCTTGCTAAACAAAAGTCTAGGGTTATAGTTGACCAACTGGCCAGTTTTTAACCTTGTTAAGTAGAGAAGTACCATGCAATAATTTTAACTAATAAAGTGACATGATGGATTTTACAATTTATAAGGAGATAATATCTTCCTTATGAGGCTGTTGTGAGCATAAAATGCATGGCAGGCACAAAGCATGGCAAGTCAGAAAGAGCTACTGATGTTAGCCATTGTTACTATTATTGCTATTATTATTCAAACCAGCCCATATAGACAGAAATGATAAAAAACCAATGCAAATGAATGGCATTTCTGAGATATGTAAAGGAATTCATCAGGTTAACATTTAAATGAAGACTTAAAAACTAGGAAAAGTTTATTGCAACAAATAAACTTTCAACTAAATATTTTTCTGCGTGACGGAAATATACGAATAAAATTTCCTTGTATCACTTGCTTAATAAAAAAAAAAAAGAACTCATTGCCATCGAGTCAATTCCAACCTACAGCGACCCATAGAACAGAGTAGAACTGCCCCATAGGGTTTTAAAGGAGTGGCTGGTGGATTTAAACTGCTGACCTTTTGGCCAGCACCCATGTCATTTAACCACAGCACCAGCAGGGCTCTACTTGCTTCATGTTGCTAAATTGGATCAGAGCATTAGGGAAATATCCACTTACTTGTCCCTTCATATTTCAATGTTTTTCCCTCTGTGAGCTAGAAACATGACCTTTTCACCTTAACTTGGTAGAGCTCATTATTGGGCAGTCAATATGTGATATGATTTATTAGAACAAGTTATGGTTTTCAATTTTTTTGGATAACATGCACATCATTAGTTTTTTAGGAGGATTGTGAGATTATGTTCTATTTTATATGTTCAATTTGAATACTTATTTGAATTTCAGAAAAAGGAAATTGAATTATTGTCTGCTGAAAGGAGAGGCAGAACTGGCATCCTATAATCAGTCCTTGGCTCTGTTAACATCTTTTACTTAAACCAACGGGAAATGGTGTAAACTGAAAAAGCTTTGATCTGCCACTTTATTTACAGGCCATTGATCTTTTTTGACTTCTCATCTACAAAAGCAAATTTAACACTTAAGCTTGATCAGTGCAATTCTATAAAAATTTTTCCTACCTTCATGTAGCACTGTCCTTATTATTATTATTAAAATACATGCATGGGATTTTATGAATAAAAATATTTTGTGAACAATATTGTAGTATCATTATTGTGACTTGCTATGTCAAAAATATATTTCATATTTAATAGAATCAGCTTCTCAATGTTTGGGAAGCATATTTGAATTCAATCCTCTGCCTCTATGAATAGAGTGGTGTTCAGTGCACAAGAATAATATTTTCTCTCTGTTATCTGAATACCAAAAATATTTCTAATTTAATTTTTGTTTCAAACAATACCGAAGAAGTTGATTTCTATGAGAACGAAAAATAATAATATGATGTTATATGGTACATATACTTTAAAGAAAGGTCACAGTCCAAAACCCTGTCATCTTAAATTTCATCAAATATTGGAAAAAGTGAATATCTAAATTCCAGTACATTATATCCACTGGGGCCCCAGAACCCACATTTAGATGACCAGGGCAGATGTTCGTTGATTTACAATGAATAATGCATAGAGGAAGCAAGGTGCTAGAATTTTCTCTCTGGAGCTTACTTCCAGATGAATAGTATATAAGCAAACATAGAGTTACTGCCTATTGAGATTTTTCTGTTTGTAGACTATCTTCAAATAGATTCTTGATATCAAGAGATGGGATACTTTGAGCATGGTATTTCATGCTTTTCTTCCACATTGTGTATGAATAACAAATTACGATTAGCAGTGCTGGTCAGTGGATAATAGACCAAATGCAGTGAAAGAAAACTCTTTCAAGGCTTATCTGCCTTCTCACCTCTAGTGTACAGATTCAAACTGTGAGGCGAGACAACATGAGGTAAATTATCAGGAAGCATTGAATTTCAAGTCACACAATCTGATGCTACATTGTAGGGAAAAAAGAAGCAATTGCTGAATTTATTTAATGAAACTCAGAAACTTGTTCTGAAGATTATATTGGCAGTATGCACATATAGAAAATTACATATTATATGCTTACATTTAACTTGTACTTTAATTGAATATTACTTATATCAAATATTTATATTAAATTTTAGTTTTCTTTAATATAGGTAGATTGAGAGAAAGTGGAAATAAATTGCGAATTATATTCTGTTCTGTTAATACTAATCAAGAACAGCACACATTTAGGTGACAACCTACATAATTTATACGTAAAAAAAAAAGCTTTTGTAAAAACATATTAAAAATGAGGGCAAGCCTTTCTTTTAATTTTTCTGTATTTTATTGATTCACTATTGAATTACTTATTTCATTGTGCATGTGAAGACTAACCCAGGGATAAAATTAAAAACGACCAGTGATAATAAAGTATGTAAGAATCATCCTTTTTCCAGTAATAAAAATAGTTAACACTTACCTACTATTCATAAAGTACTATTTTATCCCCATTATATAGAGCCTGAAAACTGAGGCCCATGAGGGTTATGTGAATTACCAAGACTGCGCAGCAAGAATTCAAGCGTATATGGCCCATTGCCTTAATGTTGCAGCTGGAATTCAGCCACTTTTTCTCATGTGAAGCATTCAACAATGATGGAATGCATAGAGAAGAAAATATAAGAGAAAAACCTTTATAAAGACAAGTTTGAAAGCAACAAAGGAAAGGAAATTAGAACTAAGCAGGTAATAGTTGCAATTTTCTGGGGTTTATGCCATATCCAGAAGGTAATTTTCTGAACATTCATATTAACCATTAATCCAAATGATTGCATTTTTATCACCTTTTGTATTCTTTGTACATATGGGTTTAATTTTTTTTTGATATCTTGAATAATCCACAGATTTGTGATCCATTATCAGCATAAAGAGAAAAACGTAATAAGCCTGGTAGAATTAATTTCTTAGATAATTAAGTTTTCAAATTAATGGAAGAAGAGTAACTTATTCTGAGAAAAATGGTAATTCAATATATATATTTTAGCAGGAAGGTGCTGCGCAGCAAACAATTGATTAGCCTGATTATGAATTGAGCATTTATGGGAGAGAAGGGGAAATTGAATCAGACCCTTTATCTTCATTTTTCATTTATTGATCCACTTATTCACGCATTTATCAAATATTTTAAAAACCTCCTTATTACATTCAGGCCTTGTGCTGAGCATTCAGGTCACAGAGGTGACCAAAGAGGTGCAGTGCCTATTTCATGGTACAAATAACTTTTCTCCTAGGAAATTATTAGAATAATAGCTTCGAGGGAAGATAAACGCCTTATCTAGGAAAATGAATTAAAAGGAATTTCAGATAGAAAACAAGCTGAAGGAAGAAACACCAGGCCCTGAGGACTATGTGTGAAAACAAACAAAAAAACATGAATTTTGGAAAGCAATATTTTAAAATATTCTTTACTTAAACAGTCCATGAGAAATTATATCTGAATGAATATATCATTAACATGATAAAATATACCTTAAGGAAAAGATTGGTATTATTCTTAATAATGTGAAGCTCATATCACTCTAAATCAGGCCAAAAGCAATAATTCTTGCAATCAGTCTGCTGTTATATTATTATGTATACAGCCCGTCTTGGGAAACCCAGAGTACTGTTAACCAACCCACCACACCTATTAGTGGTGGAAAAAGGGAAACAGTTGAGAATTAAATGCTCAAGACAAAGGGTCTGAACACCTGAACCTTGCTCTTGAATGCCTTCCTTCCCTTCTTCCTTTATGCTCCCAATAAAATACGTGCAAGGAGTACAATTTAGACAAATGGGCCTGCAGCAGTTCTATGACACGTTGGGGCCATAACCCAAAACAATGTTATGAATAAACTAAGTTGCACAATGTGGAGAAATATTGTCTAAGACTGAGGCATACTCAGCAACTAGAACTGCAGCATTCCAAGTGATTTTCCAAAAAATGTGCCCACACCTAAATTTTAGGCCACAGTGGTTTACTTCTAATAAAACTGAGAAAGTTTAATTTAGGAGGAATATTTCCACTAGAAATAAAAAATTAGTGCAAGAATAAGACATTCAGGGGAATGTCACAAGCTCTTCCAGTCTGTAAGCATAAAATCCAGGTGCAGTTTTGCACATTTGAATGTCAGTAAATAGAAGGAATAAGTTAGAAGAAACATGGTGCGATTAGAAAATTTCCCAGAAGAATAAAGCCTAGGTAAATTAATCCTAAAGATCCTGAGACAGGTAAGTATGTGAAAATGTTTTAACAGAAACCAGAAGAACATTGAAAACTAGTTGGAGTTCCTAGAAGGACTGAGAGATTAAAAGACTAGAGATTAAAACCAAAAAAACTAAACTCGTTGCAGTCCAGTCAATTCCGACCCATAGCGGCCCTGTAGCACAGAGTAGAGCTGCCCCATAGGGTTTCCAAGGAGTGCCTGGTGGATTTGAGCTGCTGATATTTTGCTTAGCAGCTGTAGCTCTTAACCACTACGCCATCAGGGTTCCCACCCAGAAATTAGGAACATGGAATTAGAAGCTAGACCACCAAGTCTGAAATGGGACCTACTTATTAGGTCTGTGAGGTTGAGTAAATTAATCCCCGAGGTAAAAAAAAAAAAAGAACAAAATTGGAATAAAATAGGAGGATTTAAAAATTATAATGGACAATAAAATATGAAGAATATAAGAATACGCACACACAAAACACATACAGGTAGTCCCTAACTTATGATGTATTCAACTTAAGATGATTTGTACTTACGAGGGTCCATTTTTACTTTTTCCATACAGCTTCTCATTAGTAATATGTGCTGCATACAATGTTGCAGCACATAACTTGATGATGTGAGCATATCTGTAAGCGTATCTAATGTTTTCAACCCCCAAGACAAATGAAGATCAGATTTATAAAAATACTGATAATAAAAGCCAATAATAATGAAAACAAACAAAAAAAAACGAGGTATTTGACTTATGTCCATTATAACATACAAACATATTATATATCCTGGAATAAATTGAAAGTAAGTCAGAAAGTAAGTCTATCATAATATATAAACATATATTCTGGAATAAATTGAATTAAGAGGAAAATAATTAAAAGTATAAGCGATTTACATAAAATGACAACTAAAGAAAAGTAAAACTTGCCTCAAACATCTCTGTATACTAAATGCCTGAAGAAAATGAAATGAGGCAGAATTTGAATAAAAATTAAGGTGATCCCAAAAGTTCTCCTTTGTTTAAAACAAAAAAAAATCTTAGTAGGACAATTAAAAAAAATTACTAGAAACACATTCTAATTTATTTAAAGATCAATAAACAGAAGAAGCCAAGTGTGCATATACGATAAATGTGACTGCCTCTTTTTATTTCTAGTGGTCAACCCAAAAAGTTTTTGAAAATACAAATAAATATGTACACTGCAATATTACATATGATAACAAATATAACAATAACAGAACCAGAAACAATTCCAGTATTAGGGGAATTTTCTAAGGGAAATTTTATACATCTTCTGAAATTATATTGTTAAATAATTCTAATTACATGAAATGCTTATGATATCTTAACGCCATTGGATGCAATTAAATGCTGTAACAGTTATATGACAGTTTCATCCTTGCAAAGATAGGTAGGTTGAAATGGGCAGAATAAAGAGCTTAAAATATGGAAATATTTTAACAGCACTTACTCCTGTTTAGTGAAGCATTTTGTTATTGTTTTCATTTTTCTTCATAGACTTTTATTAACTACCCATACTTATATAACTAGTAATAAATAAATAAATAAATAAATACCCTGATGTTTGCAAAGAATTTAAAATATCAAGGGTAGATACTTATAAGTTCTCTGAAAACAATTAGTTTATAATACTAGACATGTAGAATAATGAAAGTTATGTTTGTTTAAAAAAATGAAATTAAATTGGTGTTTGCAGATAATTTGATAGGATGAATAAAGGAAAAAAATTTCAAAGATAATCACATTTTTTCTAGCTTGAGTTGTGTGGATTGTGAAACAATTAACTCAAGTACAGCAAATTACGGGGGAGATATAATTCCTTTTTCAAAATTCTTAACGTATTGTATTTATAAAATTTTCACGTGGACACATTCATTTGGCAGTTGATTTATCACATGAAGTTAGAGATTTGAAAGTGGTCAGCATAAGTCAAACTAAAAATCCTTGGTGCTTGATGAGACTACCCAGTATTGGGAGAGAACAAGATATTACTGAAAACAAAAATCTAATGAACTTTAATCAGTAAAAGATGGCCAAAAGCATAAGAGGAGATGAGAGACTGAGAAGAAAATATCAGAGCGGTGAAAAGCTAGTCTTAAATTTTCCCCAACTTTGTTGGACAACCTAGAAGTGTTGAAAGAAAGTCTTACTGATAAGGATGGTTTGATGGACAAAGGGTTAAGAAAGTCAACCACTGTGACAAGAGTCCAACTGATATTGTAGACAGATCTATTTTCCAAGGTGTGTGTGTGTATGTGCGTGCGTGTGTGCGTGTAAAGAAGTCTTTTCAATTATTCTTCAAGGAAAGTGCAATGCTTGATATGACTAATGAAAGTGAGGGGCAGAAGTTAAAGGGAAAAAAATGAAGAAAAATTCTTTTCATATATTTTCTCAACCTAAAAAGGGTTTATATTTCACTATCCATAATTTTCATTACTCTTGAAACATTTACTCAAAATTTTCCCGTAGATATAATCTATTTCCTGAGATCAAATAATAAATTATCAAATAAATTCCTTTTGAAAATCATCAGTAAATAGTTACCAAAGTCTTTCTTCCTATAATCCACTTTATTTGTTTACAGAAAATAGAAAATCATATGTGAACGCCCTATTTTATTTCAGGAAGCATTTATGGAGAATGTACTGAGAAAATATAGGTACAGTGCTTTGAAGACTATAGAACTGAAAATTAAAAAATTTGAAAAAGAATTAGAAGTAGGAGGAAGAGGAAATGGAAGAGGAAGAAAGGAAGGGAGGGAGGAAGAAGAAGGAAGAGGGGAAAGAAAGGAGGAGAATGAGAAAGGGAAGGGGAAGGAGAAGGAGAAAGAGAAGGAAAAGATCTCTGGCAATTATGCATTACTTTACAGTCTTCAAGAAATATTATTTACAGTATTTTATAGGTATTCCTTTCAAGGACTTTACTGCTTTTGGGAAACACCTTTTTCCTTAATTCTATGATTTATTCTTAATTCTGTTATGGTGGAAAGCTCAAATAGAAGTCCCCCAAAGCAACACCATTTTCTGTTATCAATTCCTTTCTCATCCTTATATCATTCATAGGTACAGAGAGGAGAATTGGAAAATGACAGTGGATACTGTAAACTCAATTAGGCATGACTACAATTGCAGATACTAGCCCATAGATAAGTATCTCTGATGGAGAGAATCAAGGGGACTAGCTGGTGATTAGTACTAAACTATATAGTTCACATTTGTTTTTTTGCTATTGCAATATACAGAGAATGCCAGGGTAAATTACATTCACTTGACATGGACAGAAGTATGCCTTCAGTATCTGCTTTCAAGTCCACATCAACTTTCCAGCTCCTTATAATATATTCCATCTCAGTATGGCATAAGATGTTATATTGGCACAATTTGATGACAGTAAGTTTATATGCCCTAAGAAAGCAACAGATAGCACAAATTCTTTGATGCGTTATGTTTTCTATAAAAAAAAAAAAAAATCGGGTAGGGTAGGAAAATAATACCTGAAATATTGGGCGACCTACATCCTAACGATGTTTCTAGGTATAATACTCTATATTTATGAAATATATTGTCTATGTTAAAGGAACAGTTGAGGAACCTTGTTCTTAATACAACTAAGAAAAAAATACATTGATTGATGTCTTTAGATTTAGGGGAGGAGAAAAAATAAAACACTTTCTCTGTGTCTAAACCTAATTGGTTACATAACAATCCTAGATTCACCACTTGGTTTTTCCTTGTTTGTTTTTTCATCTGAAATGTTTTTGGTACCAAATAGTATGTCAGGAATTTATTTGTGTGACAATCACTAGGTGATGTAAACAGCGAAGCCCTTGACTACTAGCCAAAATGTCAGCAGTTCGAACACACCCAGAGGCACCTCAGAAGACAGGCCTGGCAATCTTCAATCTGCTTCTGAAAGGTTACAACCTTGGAAGCCCTCTGGAGCAGTTCTACTCTGCACACATGGAGTCACCATGAGTGGGAATTGACTAGGAAGCAACTAACAAGAAGAACAATTTAATTGTAATAACAGAAATAAAAGACTAATGTAAGCAGAAATAAATTTAATCTAATAGTGAGGTTTGTACAAAATTGGAATAATTGGAAGAATGCACTTTAAGGTAGACCTCCAGAAATTCCTCTCAACACATCAATGAATTGTTCATACAGGTAAGTTGTTGCTTTTCAAACAGTAAAATGTGGGGAACTAGAAGACCATCAGTGATATTATTTACTTCAAACACAACACTATAGTCAAGATTTAGGAATCCAGAAAGAAGTATAGTTTCTACCAAAAGTGACTCTATAGCCTCGATTGTTGTGACAGAGCACTGAGCGTTGTCACAACCACGATGAAAATACCTCTAGATCAGTGAAGTTAGTAACGGTTAGTAAAACCATTGCTCAAAAGACACAATCTCTACAATCACGATCTCCAGCAGCAAGAGACAACATAGCAAGGAGGTGGCCTTTTGCCTCACACTTCTGCCTGGCAGACCTCATTCAAGTGCCTCTAATTAGCAGAAACTAATTTGTATCTGGTACCATAGGCACAAGAGAGTCTTGAAAATGATTATTTAGTTTTCTAGCCTCTGAGGTACAGGAGGAAATCCTGGTGGTATAGTGGTTAAGTGCTATGGCTGCTAACCAAAAGATCAGCGGTTCAAATCCACCAGGCACCTCTTGGAAACTCTATGGGGCAGTTAGACCCTGTCCTATAGTGTTGCTATGAATTGGCATCAACTCCATGGCAATGGGTTTTTATGGTGGTACAGGCAGACAAACTCAAAAATTCTTGGAATATACTTTGAGTGACAGTGTAGTACATCTACCATAGCTATACCAAAGTCAGTAATTACTGAGACATGGTAATTAACTATATAGATTTACTAAGTAACACTAAAATATTTTATAAATTGATAACACAAATACATTCCCATTAGCAGTATGTCAGTTGACATTGTCCCACACAAGTTCTTACCAATACGGTCTTTTC
The DNA here is from genome assembly GCF_030014295.1 of Loxodonta africana. Lineage (NCBI taxonomy): Eukaryota > Metazoa > Chordata > Mammalia > Proboscidea > Elephantidae > Loxodonta > Loxodonta africana. Next base: position 76,841,892 of record NC_087345.1, on the reverse strand, counting down.
CATTCTGCCTCTCTGTTGGGTGTGAAAAAGCATTCCACCAAGACTTTAATTTTAATTTCTCAGATAATTGGTGACATATCTTTTCATATGTTAATAAGATATTCATATTTCTTGTTTTGTAAATTCCCATTTGTGTTTTTAGAAAATTTTCTCATTGTGTTGCTTAACATATTTCTTGACACTTAAGTGCTCTTTTATATTCTGGAGGCTAAGTTTTGTTGGCTAAGCATTGTGTAAGGATATCATCCCAGTTTGGTGCTTATCCTTTCAGTCTCTTTTTGGTTAATTTTGAATATTTGAAATTTTGACTATACTGTAGTTAAATTTAACAAACTTAGTTTTAGCGTATTTTGAATCTCATTTAAGAATACTTTTCCTACTCTGAGAATATAAATATATTACTTTATATTTTTTTCTAAAAGTTAAAGTTTTGTTTTGACATTAAATCCTAAATCACCTGAAATTTGTTTTGTGTTGGTGGTGGGAAAGAAAACCAATTTTATTTTTTTCTACATGGATCAATGTTTGTCCTAAGATCATTTATTGACAAGTCAATTTAAAAAATGTGTGGATATTTTTCCGTGCTATCTCTTCTGTTCCATTAGAAACTTTCTATTCCTACACAACAATCACTATAGTTCTATAACAAGTTTTGCTATCTCTCAGAGTTAGCCCAGTAACATGCTACCTTTCTTCAAGACTGTCATTTCGTCATAAAGAAGAAACAAATCTGAGGACCTCTGTTACCAGGTATCAGATTTATTAAAAAAATAAGCAAGTTGATAAATCATAATAGATAACCCAGAAATAGATTAAACATATATGGACACTTGATTTACAACGAGGCTGACACTGTAATTCAGGAAGAAATAGATGCTGAGTTAATTGATTATTCCATCAAAAACAATAAACCTTGATCCTACTACAGAAAATCAAAACAATTACGGTTAGATCAAATATTAACATGTGCAGGGAAAAAAAAATAAGTTTCCAGAAAAAGCATAAAACAGTATCTTTATAAACATGACTGAACAAACATTCCTTAATCAGAAATTAATCAAAAGAGAAAAAAAATGGGGAATTTGGGTTGTATTCATCAAAAGACAACCTTAAGGGTATAAGACCAACACAATGTTGGGGAAGATATTTGTATTAAACTAATTTCATAAATGAATTGTGAATATTTTCTCTTTTTATAGTCTGTGAAAGAAACATTCAAATTATTTGTTCATACCATATTTGAGGGATGTCAGACTTGGTGCATGTATCTGAGATGATTTTAAGCTTCTGGTTCACATCTTTAATAATTATAGAATGGTACAGTTTTCTACTCCTTCTTGAGTTATTTTGTGAAATTTGTATTTTCCTAGAAATGTATTAATTTTATGTTTATTTTAAAATATATTGCATGTCATTTTTATATTATCTTAAAATAATCTTTAAAATATCTGCTGTATTTATGTCTCACATTACATCACTAATCTTATTCATTTATGCCTTCTCCGTTTTTTCTATCACTCTTTCAAAAGGCTGGTCTATTTTTTTAAAGTATCTTTAGAGGACTAACATTGCCCTGGTGGCACCGTGGTTAAGAGATCAGTTACTAATCCAAAGGTTGGCAGTTCAAAACCACCAGTCACTTATTAGAAACCCTATGGAGCAGTTTTACTCTGTCCTATATTTTTATAGGGTGGCTGTGAGTCAGAATCCACTAAATGGCAATGGGTTTGGTTTGGTTTTTAACATTGCCTTTGTTATTTGTTTTTATTTATATTTAATTTTTCTGTTTCATTAGTTGCTGCTCTTATCTCTGTATTTTCTTAGATCTTTGTGTGTGTGTGTGTGTGCATAGAGTCAATATTCTTTCTCTAAATCAGAAGTTGGATGATTAGCCATAATTTCCCTTTATATATTGCTTTAGCTCCAAGCTGCTTTCAAATGTTTTGATAATAATTTATTTTAGCTTTGAGTTCTAAATATTTCCATATTTTGAGTTTTATTTCTTCTTTGATCCATGAGTTGTTATTTTCATTTTCAAAAGAATGAATAGTTTTGTGATTACTTTTTTATTATTGATTTCTGGTTGTATTGAATTATAGTCAGAGAATATGCTCTGTGTAAAATAATCATTTGGAATTCTTACAAATGTCTTTATGGCCTAGCACACACTCCTTTGTATAAGTGTTTTACATAAGCTTGATATAATATCTGTTTCCCAATTAAGAGAGGGATTTCCCTATATCTCTACATGTTAATCAGATCAAAAGGATGGCAATCGGTTTCTGCAAGTTTCTTAAACTGTTTTAATTACATTTCACTGTGATTCATTTTTATATTGTTGTTTGTTGGTGTTGGACCACATGGTTGAAGTGCATAAAGCTAATACATCGAATAAGCTTCAATTCATTGTTAGACAGTTTAGGGATTTTTTTTTTCCTCCTCCAAGAGGAATGTAAGAGGAAAGGCCAGCAGAAACAAGTAGTATTGTTGCATTTCTGTGCAGATCAAGTTTTTTGCCGATTCACCCTTACCCTGTGTATATACCTTTCAGGCTCCATTTTTTTGAGTTTTCTTTAAGATTCCCAATGTCATGTATGTCCACAATCATGGACCTGGCAGCTAAATGTTATTAGTATTCAGCAATTACTCCTAGGGCAAAAAATATTTTCGATGTGCTCATACATCCCAGGATTCTTGCCTTCTCAACGATTTTGCTTTTTACAGACTTTTTCATTAACTGCTAGGTCCACTCTTTAATTAAAATAAGGTTTAAAAATAATTTTACTTAGCATATGTTATATTCTGTGAGAAATCTGTTTGGGTTGTTTTATGGAAATGAGGTTGTGTTTTGAATTTAGTCTGTGGGCAATGGGAAACCATTAAAACATTTAGATATGGGAATTCGATGACCTAATCTTTGTTTTAGGTGGATGACATCTGAAATCCTTGTAGAATATGCATTAATATAGGGAAACCAATTAGACATGTAATAACTCAGGCAAAAGATAATCTACTAGTTACTTTGGCATCAGTGATGAAAAAAGGAACATACTCCAAAGATACATCGGTATTCAGATTCGTTTGACTTGGTAGAAATCTGATAATTCAGGGACAGGGTAGAAATAAAGAATGTTTAAGATTGCAGGCAGAATAACTGTGAGGAGAATGATGACATCATCTGAGAGTTAAAATACAGGGAAAGAATCTCATTTGAGAGAAAGAAATTAGGTGAGAATGTGATGATTTGAGGGAAAATTGCAGGCAACTAAATATACAGATCAGATACTCAGGAAACAAAACAATACATATTGTTGTATTTGAGGAAAACAATCATATACATCTATCATTTTATGGTTTGCAAAATATTTTCCTATATAATAATACTGTGCCCCACGTTTCTCTCTTTTCTTTGCCTGGTGGTACAGTGATTAAGGCGATCAACTCCTAACCAAGAGGTTGGTGGTTTGAAAACACCAGTGGCTTTCCAGGAGAAAGATGTGGCAGTAAGCGTACGTAGAGATTCACAGCCTTGGAAACCCTATGGGGTAAGTGGTAGTGGATAAAGAAGTATAATCATTTAATAAAAGACATTATTTTATGAAAATGATTTCACAGATTTGTAATTCCAGGTTTTTCTTAAATATTATTTGAGTGGAATACATATGTTAAAAAAAAAAGAGTCTGGAAAAGTTTTTTTCAGAAAAATAGAGATTAAAACAGTCGTAGGAGTTATTTTCAAAAGTTATGATTATCATGTACAGTAGTGACAAACGCTATGGCAAAGGGAATACATAATGGGTGGTGGAAGAAGGTAATTCTAAATACCAGTTACAGCCACGAGACGGGGTGCAGAAACAAGGACTGTAATAGTTATAAGTATTTCTGCTTTGTATGCATGCATCAGATATTTTTGTTTTCTTCACTTATAAAATATAAGATGTAAAAGGGGCAAGTGCATTTTTGGTTTACATGTGTTGTATCATGGTAAGGGTGAGTATAGCTTTGTAATTGTGTTTATTCAGAGATTATGTATGGTTTGGGGAGATGTATAGAGATGCTAAGTTGACAAGTGGTGGACTGCGATGGTTGAGATTGTGTGTCAACTTGGCTGGGCCATGATTCTCAGTGTTTTGGCAGTTGTATTATGTTGTGATCACCTTCCTGTTGAAATTTGATATATGATCACCCCCATGATGGAATCTGCTGAGTGGTACCAGCAGGGATGGGGCCTGTGGCAGCTCACCACCCCCTCAGTCTTCATTTCTCCTCCTTCCCTCACCTACTCCTTTCCTGCTCTCCTCACAAAGGTGGTTGGCTTCTTCTGGATCCAGCAGCTGTCTCTTATCTGACCTCTGGTTCTTGGGACTTGAGCTAGCAGCTTACCTGTCCATCTTAGGATCCACCAATCTTCATGGCCTACGAGCAAGAGTTCTGCTCCCCAACCTGCCTATCTTGGGTTTGCAAGCCCCTGCAGCTAAGTGACTCAGGAGACACCTTGCTGTCTTGCCTGCCAGCCTTGGGGATTCCTCAACCATCACAGCCTGTGAGAGGGATCCCTGCTCCTTAACCTGCTCTTCCTGAGTTTACTAGCTTCTGCAGCTTGTGAATTGAGAAAGGACTGTATCCTGATCCAAGGACTTGGGATGTTCCAACCCCACTCCTGGTGCCAAATTCTGTCTTAGTCATCTAGTGCTGCCATAACAGAAACACTGCAAGTGGATGGCTTTAACAAAGAGAAGTTTACTTCCTCACAGTAAAGTAGGCTAAAAGTCCAAATTCAAGGCATAAGCTCCAGGGGAAGACTTTTTCTCTCTGTCAGCTCTGGAGGAAAGTCCTTGTCCTCAATCTTCTCATGGTTGAGGAGCTTCTCAGGCACAGGGACTCCAGGTCCAAAGGATGCACTCTGCTCTCAGTGCCACTTTCTTGGTGGTATGAGGTCCCCCTTACTCTCTGCTTGCTTCTATCTTTTATATCTCAAGAAATTACCTCAAGACACAATCTAATCCTCTAGGTTGAATCCTGCCTCACTAACACAACAGCCGCCATTCTCCCTCATTAACATCATGGAGGCAGGATTTACAACACATAGGAAAAGCATGCAATACCAGGAATCACGGCCCAGCCCAATTGATACACACATTTTTTGGAGGAACTAAATTCAATCCATGATATTCCACCCTTTGGCTTCCAAAAAATCACATCCTTGCAACATGCAAAACATATTCACCCCATCATATCATAGCTTAAGTCTTAACTCTTAAGTCCAAAATCCAAAAATTCCTCTTCATCTGTGAAATCTAGAATACAAGTTATCTGCTTCCAAAGTACAATGGCAGAACAGGCACAAGCTAGGCATTTCTATTACAAATGGGAGAAACTGGAGCAAAAGAAGGGAAAATAGACACCAAGAAAGTCAGCAGAGTACATTACATTACCCCTCAAAGCTTTGAAAATAATTCTCTTTTCTCTGAAACAATTTACACAATGGCCCTGCCCTCCACCCTTTAGGTATTGGCCATACCCTCCGGATTCTGAGTGGAGGCCCCTCTCTCCTGGGCTTCTGCTCTGCCTTCCAGGCCCACTGGGACAGCAACTTAGCTATGAGTTATTAGAGTGACCATTGAAAATGTTTGTAACTGATAATTGGGAACGATTTTAGACTTTTAAGAAAGCCCTTTTGGGGGGGAATGGTGGAAATAATACTGTACCAAAGGAAGAAAAAGCGATACCACTGTAGGTTACAAATAAATCTAATTATAGAATTTTGGTCAAAGTGAAGAAATCTGAGTGAGGGAAGAGATTGAAATACAAATACATTGCAAACAAAATATTTCGGGAATGTTCTGGAGGAGAAAGTAAGAGATGGGATGTAAAATATGATGACGCTTTGGGGAAATAAGAATAGATGACCTCATTAGGTAAAGGAGAGAAAAGTTCCAGAGTAATAACCTCAGTGAAATGTATGACAGGGACGTTGCTGTGGACATTGATTATTTTGAACCTTATCCTCACAACATATCTTGTTTTTCTCCTTGCTTTCTTCAGCTATCATTACTATCCATGGATTTATTGAATACTCTCGTACACCCTCATGCTATTTTTTCTCTCTAAGAAACCCAATTCACTGTGTATTAATTGGTTTATTACAAGTTGTAGAAATGAAGACTAGTCTTCAGTCATATTTTATTTATTGCTATAGCTTGTGAATTTTATATAAATTATTTTTTATCTGTTGACTAAATACTCACAGATTTTATTTTATAAGACATTCTGTAATGTTTACTTTTATTGTATGAAAAATATTGAGTTGGTAGCATGTCAGAACTAAAGGAAGTATTGAGTTTTGTACTTCTAGCTGGAGGCAATAACTTGTAATACATTGTAGATGGGTGAATGTGGTTTTGACAGCCTGAAGGAGAGTTGCATTAAATTAGGCAGAAACTGTTTTGATGACACAAGGAAGCAGGTATGAGACAGCCAAAGTGGTAAACTCCAGTGGAAATTTTTACTGCTTTTACTGGCCAGTAAGCAAACATTTTTCTCTGGTTCCTTCAAATGTCAGCATCTAGCTCACCATGAAATGACTAAAACTCAGCGAATCAGATGTTCCCACCTGGGCCATTCAGTCTGATGTTACTACCTGACCATGACTCTGAAGTGAAAAAAAGAAAACAAAATTCTTTTTTTTTAAACCCCTAAAATTAGTGAATGTTTAGAATTCATTTCACCAGTGATGAATTTGGCTGCCAGGATCTGGAGTAAATTGAAGACAGTGACAGACAAGTCAAAAAGCCCATCAGACTTTTGTTAAGTATCTGCTGTGGCAGTCAATTGTTTATGTGCCAATATAAACACCGGTATTCTACAGAGTTCTTCAGGAGATGTTACTCTGTTCTCAGCTGTTCTCACTACTCTTCTATTTTCTAAGCTTGGTTTTCTTGACCTCCCATAGATTCTGTGAGCTTCATGTTGTGCTTCCAATAATCCATTTTATAATTAAATCAATCGGAATTCATTTCAGTAATTTTTATCCAAGAACCATGCTGGCACATGCACTGACTAAGAGTTATATATTTTTTTACTTGAATCCACAATTAAAGCCCATGGAAGTAGCAGTCAAGAAATCAAACAACGTATTGCATTGGTCAAACCTGCTGCAAAAGACCTCTTTAAAATGCTGAAAAGCAAAGATGTCACTTTGAAGACTAAGGTGCACCTGACCCAAGCCATGGTATTTTCAAACACCTCATATGAATGCAAAAGCTGGTCAATAAATAAGGAAGACCGAAGAAGAACTGATGCACTTGAATTATAGTGTTGGTGAAGAATACTGAATATAGCATAGACTGCCAGAAGAATGAACAATCTGTCTTGGAAGAAATACAGCCAGAGCACTCCTTGGAATTGAGGATGGTGAGACTTTGTCTCATGTACTTTGGATGTGTTACCAGGAGGAGTCAGTCCCTGGAGAAGGACATCATGTTTGATAAAGTAGAGGAAAAAGAGAAAAAGAGGAAGACCCTCAACAAGATGAATTGACACAGTGGCTGCAACAATGGGCCCAAACATAGCAATGATTGTGAGAATGGCACAGGACTGAGTAGTGTTTTGTTCTGTTGCACCTCAAATTGCTATGAGTTGGAACTGACTGAAGGGCACCCAACAACAGCAACAACATGTGTATGAGTTGGGTTAGGGGTTACAAATACATTTGAAAATATTTGACAATAAGAAACTTGACTAACAAATATAAAAGCGACCAGCCTGAGATTTCCTGACACACAAGGTACCATTAGTTTATAAGTGAATGCAAACAAAATATTTAATTTTTAACCATCTGCATAGCTTCAATTTATTGGGCAATTGTTGCTACACTCAGTACTTTGTCTTATGTCCGGGTGACCTCTGAACATATAATTAAAGAAATTTTTATCAAGCTTGTGATCACTTTTATCTGGTCTCCTGCTGGTTCATTGTCACGATACTGTCTTTTGTATTTTTCCTGTTCTTGATTTTTATGTATCAGTAAAGCTTGAAACAACAACAACAAATCTTGAAAGGCCTGTTTTAATACAGCAATGGATTAAGAAAGAAAAGGAAAGACGCTCAGGAATTAGATTTTCTAGGAAAGGAGAAGGTTTTGGAATAATTTTCCTTTATCATTTGATTGACTGCCATAATGGTTGGGAAGAAAAACACGATATTTAATCGGAAACATAAATAAGGCAGGCACTTATTTCTGTGATATAATGTATTGTTTTATGATAATTTTTATATATCATCTGATAAAAATTAACATACATTAGTAAGATGGACACATCATATCCTGTAATAAAAAAAACACAAAAAAACATTTTAGATATTGAATAATAAAATATTTTATAGCACCAATTTAAATGCTCTATAGCTGTTTATTAAAGTGCATACTAGGATTTACCAAATGCAGAGTCCAAAAAAGTTTATTTACTTGCCATAGCAGCCATACACTTTTTAATACACTCTCCTTTATTAAATTGGAGCAAAAAGAAAAAAAAAAAAACCATATATTCAGTATATTAAAATGTAGTTCTTATTTAAAATATTTAATTTACAGAATTACCCAGATATGTTTGCTGGAAAAAAAAAAAAAAGTCCACTGACATATAACCTATTTTTGGAAGAATACTGGAGCACAGTTAGTCAAAATTCACTTCTTTCATTGTAAGAATGATAATCAACAAACATTAGACATCATCTTCCACAATTACACACATACTTAAATGTAAGCAAAGTATCTATTGCCCTTAAAATCAGCTTTGTATTATATGACAAGTAGATGATGTCTGTAATACCACTTTTCTTTTCTTTTTGATATTAATTGAATGACAAAACATTTATTCACCCAGTAATTTTAAATTACTATTTACTCGACAGCACTGGGTTTTTTTTTATTACTTTTTATGGCCTATAAACAAATAACCACATTCAATATATTTCGATATGTGTGTTTGTAACTTTTTCCCACTTTCAGCAGAATTCTAATTATACATTTGCTCAGCATTTTAGCCTTGTACATTATTGGCATTCATTATTATTGTATATTAAAAGCATGGTATGTTTTAAATTAACCTCTGTAGATATTACATATCAATAATATGTGTAGCAAGTACATAACACTTTACAAGAAAAAAATTTGCTCAAATAAAAGGAGCCATTTTTTTTTCCCCAAAATTGTCCCTCGGGAATGAGGAGTTGCCTTATTTTTTAGGATTTACCTAGACTCTCATAGTCCTTCAATTGTGTTATTGTAAGTGATATAATGTTGACAGAAACAGGAAATAACCTCAATTAATGCTGGTTTTAGATTTTTTAAGATGTTAAGAGAAATAAGCTTTAGAGAAATTAGAGATAATCAATATAGATCTAATATTCCCAGAATTATGACCTCATAAATGTTGATTGATTTTTAAACATACATTTTAATGGAAAACATTAAAAACAATCAAAAAGATTTTTTTCATGGAGGTCATAAACAGACACTTTTACTATAGATGAATCATAAATCAGCTACTCTAATGGTATCTAATTTGTGGCTTAGAATTTAATTTTCGCTAACAGCAACATATACATATTCAAATGACACTATTTCAAAGAGCTTACACATAAATGAAAATATTGTATTCCAGAAAGCAAAATTATATTACTCCCAAAGTAGTTTTGGGGAGTTTTAAAATGCAAGAGTCTGAATAAAGTGTTTAATAAAATATGAGGGAAAAAGCATTATTTATTAATTAATTTGTTTTATTAGACAAGTTGTGATTTAATACACATACTTAAGTAAGTTAATAAATGCTATACAATTAGCTGTTGTTGTTAGTTGCTGCTAAGTTGGTTCCAAGTCATAAAGGCCCCATCTGTGCAGAGTAGAAGGTTCCACATGGTTTTCAAGGCTGTGGCCTTTCAGAAGCAGATCGCCAGGCCTGTCATCTGAGGTGCCTCCAGGTGGGTTGAATGAATGCCAAAGTTTCAGCTAGAGTCAGCCGCTTAACCATCTGTGCCATCCAGGGACTCCTATAATATTAGAAGACCTTTGAATATGAGTCTCCATCTTTGTTGAAAATAGTTTTGGGATTCTTTCATAGGAGAGAATTTTCATCATCTCATGGAATTCTGCATCATTTTAAGTATACCAAAATCCAAACCCATTGCTGTTGCGCTGATTCTGACTCATAGCAACACTACAGGACAGAGTAGAACTGCCCCATAGGGTTTCCAAGGAGCAGCGGGTAGGTGTATTTGAACCGCTGACTTTTTGGTTAACAGCTGAGCTCTTAACCACTGAGCCACCAGGGTTCCAATTAAGTATAGGTAAGTAAATATTATTATGAAATCAAAGTTACTTTGATTTATTAGAACCAGAATAATTTTTGAAAAATATCTTTCCTGCTTTCTGTTAATTTGAATTGCAGAAATTAGCATGGGGCTCAATTTACTCTATTTGTTACTAACTTGCAAAGTCATTCTTAAGCATTTCAAAATCTGATAACCACTGGCCTTGAAGAGATACATGTCCTTCAGTGTTATATCCCTACTTAAAAAAAAAAAAAAAAACCTTTACCCTCAAGTCAATGCCGACTCATAGAGACCCCATAGGACAGAGTAGAACTTCTCCACAGAGTTTCCAAGTAGCAGCTGGTGGATTCAAACTGCCAACCTTTTGGTTGGCAGCTGAGCTCTTAATCACTGTGCCACTAGTGCTCCCATAGGGACAATATTATTCAAGGTTGTTTTTCTTCTTAGTTGCGTTCGAGTAGATTCCAACTCGTGGCGACCCCGCGTATGCAGAATAGAACTGCTCCGTAGAGTTTTCACGGCTGTAACTTTTGGATGCAGATTGCCACCCTTGTCTTCTGAGGAACCTGTGGGTGGGTTCAAACCACCAACTTCTTGTTAGTAGTCAAGTGCTTAGCCGTTTGTGCCACCCAGGGATTCCTCTTCCAAGATTATTTTACCCATAATTTTAAATGCCAAATTTGAGTCGATTAATCCCAAATTTATAAATCCCATAATAAAGTTCACCTCCCTTTTTCTAAACAATGTATTGTTGGATTTTTATATTTGTTTTAATGAAAACTCAGAAACTCTGTCATTTAATTATTTAGCATAACCCATCTACATTTAATGCATTTTGATACCTTACACCTTTTCTTGCTATAATTTTTTTTTTTCATTGTTTTTTTTTTTTTTAGATGAAGGTTTACAGAGCCAGTTAGTTTCTCATTAGACAATTAATACACATTTTGTTTGGTGACATTGGTTGCCAACCTCAAAAGTCAACACTCTCCCCTTCTCGACCTTGGGTTCCCTATTATCAGCTTTCCTGTTCCCTCTTGCCTTCTCGTTCTTGCCCCTAGGCTGGTGTGCCCGTTTAGTCTTCTTTTGTTTTATGGGCCTGTCTAATCTTTGGCTGAATGGTGAGCCTCAGGAGTGACTTTGGTGCTGAGTTAAAAGGCTGTCCCGAGGCCATACTCTCAGGGTTTCTCCAGTCTCTGTCAGATTTGTAAATCCGGTCTTTTTTTGTGAGTTAGACATTTGTTCTACATTTTTCTCCAGTTCTGTCTGAGTAGTTTTTAATATTCTGCATTTACTTTTTTCCTGCTTTTTTAAAACAATACTTTTATTATTTTTTCCATTGGAAAGGAAGAGTATCTATCAGCATTTTTAAATTTTTTACATTCTATTTTAATCTTATGTGGATTTTGCTTTAGAACCATACTATTTCTTACAATTATCAATAACTCTTTCTCATATTTCACAAAACAAGTATTCACTTACTTTAACAGCCGACCCTTCCCATAATATTGATGTTAATATTGGCTTTTTTTTTTTTTCCATTGGCCTTAATTTTGGCTTAGGATATTTTTTTATGATGAAGGTAAGCTTTATTAAGTGTTTCATTATTTATCTCATATTATTCTTGCAACTTCTCCTAAATACTTTTTTCCTGGGCATTTTCAACATGAATTTTTGTATAATAACACTTAATAACATCTTGAGTTCCTGGGAGTATTTTTTATCATGGCTAATATTTAAATGAAAGTTTGAGGCTTATCAAAATTTTCATCCAAATATTTTTTTTTTAATAACTAGAAATCTTTATCGTATTTATTTGACATGGCCTAGGTTGCTTTTGAGGAGTCTAATGCCAATCTACATTTGTTCTTTTTTATATGGAAATTACTTTTTTTTTTTCCAGAAACTTTTAGAATTTTCTTCTGGTCTTTGGTATTTTAAATTTTGCTATAATTTGATGTATGTTTTCATTTTGCCTGATATTTGATGATTGCCAATATTGAAATTTGAGGTCTCTCATTTTTCTTAATTCTGTGCAATTTAACTTCATTTTTTTAAATATTTCTTCATCTTTACCTTTTTTCTTCTCCTTCTGAAATTGATATTGTAAGTGCTGTGACACTCGTACTTTTATTTTTTATATCTTTTAGGTTTTTGTTTTTTTCTCTAATTTTCTACTTCTATGTCATCTTCTGCTTCCATCTGAAATATTTTTCAGTCAGACCTTTCATGTCATCATTTTTCCCCCCAGTGGAATCAGTTCTATGCCCTCAACTGTTATATTTTTATTCTCAGTATTTCCATTTAGTTCGTTTTTATGCCTTCTTGGTTTTATTTAATTGTATGAATGACTTTATTGTCTCCTTAATTATACTTAGTATACATGTTAAATATTCAGCATGTATCATCCAATAATCTACTTCAGATGATAAATGCATCTCAGGCTTTGTCTTTCTTTTAGAGTAATGTTACTCAGGTGTCTAGTTATTTTGACCTGTGAGTCTATGTTCACCTATGAGTAATAATCTTGGATAAATGTCAAAGACCTGGACATGAACTGCCCTTACATGTAAATTTATGTGAGACAGCATGAGCCCTAGGTAGGAGACCATGTCTGATTATTCCTCTTTGTTTTCACTCTGCAAGGCAATACCTCTGGTCAGGATTTTAATTTTAAACTATTGTGGAGAAGCATGAGAAGGAAACATTTCCCTTAGGTAGTATTCTATCAACTATGTGGATCTGAAAGGGAAAGGTATCAAAGATTTTCTGCCCTGAACATATCTGAAGAATCTCCACCATTATTCAAGTCCTCGTCCTGGCAGAGCTCTATGTTGCCCTTATATTAACCCCATTCATCCCAGAGGTTTGGGCTGTTGCTGACGATGTCTGGTGAAGGGCCAGCAATAATTATCAAACTTATACTCTCAATACTGCTTCTGTCCACCAAGGCTGTTTGAGTATTTTGAGTCTAGTATATCATAAGGCTTCTGCCAAGGTGATTTACTAATATGTGATGTAGGGAATTGTGGCTGAACCAAGCTTGAGAATCAGATACACTAGAATGTAAAGTCAAATTCTACTTGTATGGAGATTATCTGAGAGTCCTGGGCATATAAACCTCGGCAATTTTCAAGGAAAGCCTCAGTTAAGCAGATGTTTACCCATCATTTCCTGATCTACCTTGACTCACATACCTCATGGGAAACCATATACGAAAAAAAAATATATACACAACTGAGAAATATTTTGTCGTTCCCTGTCCCCATTCTTTAGTGACTCCAAGTACACCTATATTTAAGCTGCTTGAAGTTCTCCCATAACTCACTGAGGCTATGTTTAATATTTTAATTATTTTTCTCTCTGTTTTATTTTGTACAGTTTTTATTGCTATGTCTTCAAGTTTTCTGATCTTGTGCAATGTCTAAACTACTATTAATTTAGTAGATTTTTCATCTGAAATCTTGCAGTTTTCATTTCTAGAAGTTAAATTAGTGTCTTTTTAATAGCACAGTGATTAAGTGTTTGGCTGCTGATGAAAAGGTCGGTAGTTTGAATCCACCAGCCACTCTTTGGAAACTCTATGGGGCAGTTCAACTCTGTGCTATAGGGTCGCTATGAATTGGAATCAACTCAGTGGCAATGGATTTGTTTGTTTGTTTTTGACAATATTGCAGAGTTCTTCCTCAAATGAAGTCAACAGCTTTAATCAAGAAGTAATTACTCGGGCAATTGACTTGGTTCTCAAAACTTAATGAGAGTCTATTATAGTGACTGAATTCCTGTTTCTGCTCACTAAGCCCAGATTTTTTTTTGATACAGTTCAAATAATATTTTAGTAGGCTACCCATTCATTTTATTCCAAGAGACAAGTAATAATTTTACTATCGCCAAAGATCCTTGTGGGTCAAAATATTAACTGCTACCCTGGTCCTTCTGTGTATTACGGTAATTGCAAGAAGTGCCACTTGCATTTTAACCAGTGATTTGCATGGTTTCTATCGGAGTCAAGGAGATTATTTCAATGGCAGCAACTCCCACCATCTTACCCGAATAACAGAAAACAGCTAATGCAGAGATTTCCCAGGATGTTGTTTCCCTCAGTAAGACATTTCATAATGCCTTGGTGAAGTAAATGTACTCTGAGCTTTCTCAAAAGACGTAGTGGGAGGGTAAATCTGTGGGTCACAGACAATATTCTTAAATCTCTAAATTTTTGTCTTTCTTCATCTACATTATGCAGTTGAAGTCCTGGTATCTCAACCTCATTGAATGTAGATTACACTGAGTCCAGGTTTTAGTCAACCAAACAAGAAAACTGTCAAAAATTCTCCATGTTTTCAAGATAATATATACATTAAATTCACAATCTCTGCTAATGGTATCTTTAGTGATACATTTGACCCATTATAACAGCACATTCCATTCTCAATCTGATATTCTTACTCTGCATTTATGCATATATTCCTCAAGTTACTGTTAATATAAATAATTAAACCCTTGCAATTATTTTAGAATATTATCCATGCTAGCCAGGGAGAGATTGCAATGATGAGAAATGACTATAGTTATGAGTATTAAGGCAGTGGGGGGTGTTCAGAACTATTATTGTTATGAATAACACCGGAATCACTGCAGAGTCACAATTCAGTGATGATGACAGAAAACGAGGAGAGAGGAAAGAGAGATAGGAGAGAACAGAAGTGTGAAAGTGTGTGCCCTCTTTTTAGTAACTAATCTTCCATAAATGTCTCTTGCAGGAAAATCTAGAAGTAAGCTATCTGATAAGGAAGCCTAGAAGTATAGCCCCAACATTATAGAACAAAGTCTAGGAATCTAGAAAGATAGATGTGATACAAGGATGTGATGTGTATTTATACAACCGATAAATATCCCATCACAGCCACAAGTACCATCTTTATGATCAAGCATAACTAATGCTACATGGAGAGAGAACAAAAACGTTCTCAGACCTAAATGAATGGGCCACAGATGAATTTTGTCATCACATGGATTACCGTTCAACTGATAAATCTTTGCTGAGCCATAGTTCCAGTTTGGCAGTAAAATTTTCAGGCTATTGACAATGAAGATAATGAGAAAATGGGAATGATTTTATAGAAAACAGACATAAATGTGTAGCATAATTTCTCTATACACTAAGTGTTGATAATAATGATTTCATGGTTTTATGAGAGTAACTGAAATGTTTTAAATTGATGTTTATGTTAACGTCTTCCGTGCATATTTCAGGACCCTGACATTGTCCTAACGAAACTGGGAAAATGTCCCTTCAGTCTTTCAAGTAGAGGCCCAGACCCTTGTGCAGTTTATTAGACAAATATAAACAAATATTATATTCCAAGTTGTAAGTTTATATTTTTGTTGACAGACACCATCCATTTGTCCACCATTTTTTTCCAGTATTTCCAACATAGTGTCGTGCATGTCATAAATGTATGGATGAATATACTGAACAATTTTTCCAGAAGTTGCAGCTATATCTGAAAGATTCTTAAGATATTGCTATTCAATTATAATATAGTTGGGAGTGATTCAAGTAGAAAATATGTAGTAAAAATAGAACAACGTACTTCAAGTATAACAAGATGCTGTTTTCTCTACCAGAATCAGGCTAGTCCTGAAGTTTTATTAGATAACCTATCATACTAATTTTGTGTATGGGAAGAGAAAGGTTACTCTTAGCATTTACCCTGATGCGACTTGGAGGGTTAGTCAAGTTATTTATTTAAATGTGAATCCATTTCTTCATTCTATATATTGCATTTTCTAAGAACGTAATATATTTCTAGTGTATCTCCTATTAAGAACAAAATAATTATATAGCAACATAATATTGAGTACCAACTACTAACTTCAATATGAATCTGTCTTCATTAAGTGTATTAAAAAAAATTATTACATAACAAGCTATGCTAAGTTAGTAACTTAAAAGAAAATAATGCTTATTATTTCACAGATTCATGGATCAGGAATCCAAGCGTGATTTAGCTCGGTCCCCTGCTTCAGAATCTCTCATAATGCTGGAATAAAAATGCTGCCTGGAACTGAGGTCTCATCTGAAGACTCAGTCATGGAATGATCCTATTTCAAATTCACCTGTGTGTCAGTTGGCAGGTTTCAGTACCTTGAGTATTTTTGGGCTGAGAGACTCAGCTCCTCACTGGCCAGAAGCTACCTCACTTCCTTGTTACATGAAACGTCTTAACACGGCAATTTGTTTCATAAAAGCCAGAAAGAGAGTGAACCTGCTAAGAAGACAGAAGTTACAATATTCTGTAATTTAATCGTGTAAGTGACATTTCATCACCTTTGTCACAATTTATTGGTTAAAACCAAGTCACTAAGTCCAGCTCACAGTAAAAGGGAAGAGATTGCACAAGCATGTAAATACAAGAGGCTGGATCGTTGGAGAGCATTTCTGAAGTCTACTTACCACTATCAGATTGTATCAAATGACACTTAAACACGTGGATGGAAATTATTAACATCACACTGTTGTGTTGTTGTTAGGTGCCATCAAGTTGACTCCGACTTCAAGTCATTGTGTGACTCTGCGTAAAACAGAATGAAACACCTCCCCATCCTGTGCCTTCATCATAATCATTGTTAGCTTAAACCCATTGTTGAAGCCACTGTCTCCATCCATAACATTGAGGGTCTTCCTCTTTTTCACTGACCCTTTACCTTACCAAGTATGAAGTCCTTCTCCAGGGACTGATCCCTCCTGACAACATGTCCAAAGTATGTGAGATGTAATCTCGCCATCCTTGCTTCTAAGGAGTTTTCTAGTTGTACTTATAGTAAGATAGGTTTGTTCATTCTTTTGCCAGTTAATGGTATATTCAATATTTTTCTCCAACATCACAGTTCAAAAGTGTCAGTTCTTCCTTGGTCTTCTTCATTCATCGTCCACCTTTCACATGCATCACACCGTTGTACCACCATATAATACCAGACCAAATGTTTCAGAATATTTTGACAACAGGTAGTAAAAAGGTAATACAATTGACTTGAATATTCACCTTTATTCTAGATTCTGCTGGCACTAAGAAACACAGGCACAAAATAAGTATACTAAGTTTGATACTTCTACCATTTCTTTTAACTATATGGGAGCATTTTTTGCATGTCAATTTAGATATATGACATTTTTTGAAAGATGTTCAAACTATCTGGCCTTCTGAGAATCTGATTATTATTGAACATCAATACCTTTCTTCCAGCAATCTGACATGCCATTAATTGTGACTGTAAATCTGTGCTAGATCCTTGCAACACTGTAATTGATGCCCGATGACATCTAGCTACTTCTTTAAATTGTTTATCAATAAAGTTAATTCTGTCCTTGAAGAATATATAAATAAATTTGCATGTATATAAATATATGTATATACAATACATACATAATGACTCGAGATAGACTGGTTCTTTCTAAGAAAAACAAGAATAAATTCTAAAGCTCATCCTTAGTTCTTGGTCAGATAAAACCTTTTCTCATGTAACCTGGTTTCAAAACTCTGACTGACTAATTTACTCCTACAAGAGTGAAAAGACATGTCTTCATTTTCAACTAAGTGTCTGCAGAAGCTCTGGAGTCAATTTCTTAAATTCAAAACCTTGCTTTTTTTTTTTTTTACTAACTATAAACTTTTAAGTAATTTACTTAATGTCTCTTGCTCTCAATTATCTCAGCTGCAAATGGGTTAATAATACTTCCTTCTAGATAGGGATATCATGATCAATAAATGAGACAATACCTACAGAAGTCCTCAGAACAGGTCTGAACAATAGTAGTTATTCACTAAATGTTTTTCTTCTTATTAGAAACCATATGTGAGAAATTCATAGATGGAGGTGTAGAGGGATTAATATTTAAAATCAAAATAAAATGTTGTAAAATGTAACTTTATTTCTGTATCTCAGCTCCTCGTTCTGTGGAACTCTAGTTTCAGCCCTGGTGTGGGGCTACGGATGTTGACTAAGAGAGGTTACAGCAAGGTTTATGAAAACCTCAGCTTGCCAAATAAATGTAACTCAGAGGCATCTGCCTCCAAACAAACAAACCAACAATAACAACAATAAAACGTTATTTCGTGTTACATCAGCCTGTTCTAGATAATTGCTCAATCAATTCAACATTTAAACTTCTTTTCGGAATTCTTTTTCTCTTCCTAATTACCCCTCTATCTTTTATCCCCAATATGGCTTCTTTACAATCTGGAACAATAGCTTGAACTGCTGCTGTTCCGTCGGGGACACGGTATTGCTTTTTACAGCTACTCTGATAAGGTGGAGAAATTTCAAGGGCTCCCACTTAGTCTTTCCTAATGTGTAATTCTCGTATCATGGTTCAAAGGTATAAAATGGGAATTCTGCCAGTTACTGAGTCTGTCCAGTCTAACTATGCTTTTGTAAGTAACACAGTAACTGATATGAAATATTAATATTTGGTATTGAAGTATTAACATCAATTCAGGGCCTGTGTTTAATAATCATGAAATAGTTGGATTTTCCCTTTTCCCAATGCACAGTCATTCTCTCAGTGGCCTTATATTTCTTTGTGAGAGGGCTTCTAAGAAGATTTACAGTATATAACTGTGGGAGGGTCTCAGGGTACTGCTTGATGTGACCCAGCCTTTTATTCCTTCAAGAAACTCTAGGTTCATGAAGTGGTTCAGTGTCATTACAGAATAATTGTTAGGAGTACACGCCTTGGCATCAAATTACCTTGTTTTGAACTCACTCTTCAGCTAACAGGGTGGAGAGGGAGAGAGAGAGATTTGCATCAAAGAAACGGCTCACAGGATTGTAGAGTCTGGAAAATATAAAGTCCGTGGGATAGGCGAGAGGCTTCTCCTGACTCATATAGCTACAGTGGCTGGTGAACCTAAAATTGGTAGGACAGACATCAGGCCTCTGGTTCACAGGCTGTGTATACTGATGAATCTCAAGATCAGCAGGTAAGACAGAAGGCTGTTAGCTCGCAGGCTGCGGAGTTAGATGAATCCCATGATCAGCTGCTAGCTAAAGCCCCATGAACAGGAGCCAGCTGTGGGATCCAGAGTGAGCAAAAGCCAGTGAGTTTTGCCAGAAAGTACACATATATTGAATACAGGCCACACCCCCAAGGAAAATCCCTTTCAACTGATTGACTGCTCATAGCAGATCTTACGGAGTTGATTACGTTATATCCGGTTTCATTGTGGAGGTGATTACATAATTACCTAGCTGCCAAACTACATTATAACTGCCAAACCATGGCGAATCACAGCCCAGCCAAGTTGATACACAATATTAACCATCACAGTCCACCCTCGGTTAACTTGGCACCCATATACATCTCCCTAAACCATACACAATCTCTAAAGAAAATTACAAAGTAATACTTGTGCCTAACATGATAAAACTAACACACATACAGCCAAAAGTGTACTAGCTCTGTGTATATCTTATATTTTGTAAGTGACGAAAACAAAAATATTTGCTGCACACATAAAGGAAGAAATACTCATAGAAATTATAATCTTCGTTTCTGCTCCTGGTCACATGATCATAGCTGGTACTTCGAATACTTTCTTCCACCAAAAATTTTGTATTCCCTTTACCCTCAGCAAGCACCTTAGCTGGCTATGGTCCTTTGCCTGGTGGGGTGACCCAAAACTTCATTCCTGAAGGGTCTGGGCCATTAGAAGTCATGTTGAAATTGTGTTGCTGTAGTTTTCCCTTGACTTTAATCAGAGGGAATGGTAGTATTAAGAGATGTCCTAAAGGATCTCCTGTATTCTGGACACACTCTTCTTTACCTCCATTAAACCCACTGCCGTCGAGGCGATTCCGACTCATAGCAACCCTATAGGAGAGAGTAGAACTGCCCCATAGAGTTTCCAAGGATCACCTGGTGGATTTGAACTGCTGACCTTTTGGTTAGCAGCCACAACACTTAACCACTATGCTACCAGGGTTTCTTTACCTCCATTATGTAATATCAATCCAATTTCTTCTTGGTAATCAGAATCAATCACACTAGCCAGTGTAGTAACTCCCTTCTTTGCCTATTGATTCAGAGGCATGAGGAGCCCAAAGTGGCTAGGTGGCATTCTTACCTTTCATTTCAATGGAATCAATATTTTGTCTCTTGATGGGAGCATTCCTCCCTTTGGAACAAAGGTCTCTAGACCTGAAGAGCATAGGGTTGCAGGGACAAGAAGCAAAAATTTGGAAGTGGGTCACTTTGGATAATAGTGAGTGGTACTACTCCCATTTCCATCCCTTGTTTCCAGGACCCACAAATCCTGGCTATGGAGAAACACACCATATATTGCATGCTGGTTACAACCTATACCACCTTCTGGAGAATATTGCCCAAGCTTGCAAGGTATTGCCGCCTAGCTGGTGCTGTAATTGTATCTTTAGAAGGCCATTCCATAATAGTATCAAGTCAACTGCTTCAGGATGATGGGGAACCTGATAAGACCAGTGAATTCCATAAATATGGGCCCACTGCCACAATTCACTTGCTAAGAAGTGAATCCCTTGATTCAAGGTAATGCTTCATGGAATACCATGATAGTGGATAAGGCATTCTGTGAGTCCATGGATGGTAGCTTTGGCAGAAATATTGTGTGCAGGGAAGGCAAATCTGTATTCAGAGTGTCTATTCCAGTAAGAACAAAATGTTGTCTTCCCCATGATGAAAGCAGTCCAATGTAATCAATCTGCCACCAACCTGCTGGCAGATCACCTCAAGGAATGACATCATATGGGGGGTTCGCTGTTGGTCTCTGCTGCTGGCAGATTGGGCCCTCAGAAGTGGCTGTGGCCAAGTCAGCCTTGGTAAATGGAAGTCCATGTTTCTGAGCTCATGAATAACCTCCATCCCTGCCACCATGGCCACTTTTTTCATGAGCCCATTTGGCAATGACAGGAGTGGCTGGGGAAAGAGGATGAGTGATTTCCTTAGAACGCTTTATCCTATTCACTTGATTGTTAAAAATCCCTCCCTGCTGTGGTCACCCTTTGGTGAGTATTCACCTAAGACACAAATGTCTTCACTTCTTTGGCCCATTCAGGGAAGTCTACCTACATATCTCTTCTCCATACGTAGTTGTCACCAATTTTCCAATTATGCTCCTTCCAAGTCCCTGACCATCCAGCTAAATTATTGGCCACTGCCCATGAATCTGTCCATTTCTCCTTCCAAGCAAGGTGAACAACTAAGTGCAGTGTTCGAAGTTCTGCACATTAAGAGGATTTCACTTTACCATGTCCTTCAGGAAGTTCCCAGAAAGATACTATAGTACTCCCACTGTCCACTTTTGAGTGGTGCCTGCATATCATGCAAAGCCATCTGTAAACTTGGCGTCAGTTTTCTCTTCCTCAGTCAACTAATCATAAGGAACTCCCCATGAAGCAATAGGTGCAAACTGAGAGAGTGCAGATAATGTGACAGAAGTGGAGACCTTGAGCATTTGGGCCACTTCTTCACATAACTTACTTGTTCCTTCAGGTACTGCCCACTTCCATTTAATGATGGAGTGCTGCTGTGCAAGTCCAACTTTATGGCTCTGTGGATCAGACAACACCTAGTTCATGATGGTCAGCTCAGGCTGGAAAGTGACTTGGTGGCCCATGAGTAAGTGTTCAGTATCCACTAAGGCCCAGCAACAAGCTAGAAGCTATTTCTCAAAAGTTGAGTACTTATCTGCAGATGATAGCAGGACTTTGCTCCAAAATCCTAAGGGTCTGCACTGTGATTCACCAATAGGAGCCTACCAAAAACTTTAAACAGCATCTCTACCTGCCAGTGACACTTCAAGCACCATTGGATTATATGAATCATATGGCTCAAGTGGCAGAGCTGCTTGCAAAATGGTCTAAACCTGTTTCAGAACGTTCTCTTGTTCTGGGCCCCACACAAAACCAGCAGCTTTCAAGTCACTTGATAAACAGTTTGGAGTAGCACACCCAAATGTTGCCTTCAAAATCCAAAAAGGCCCACCAGGCATTATGCCTCCTTTTCAGCTGTGGGAGGGGCCAGATGCAACAACTTATCCTTTACTTTATAAGGAATATCTCTGCATGCCCCAAACCACTGGAACCCTAGAAATTTTACTGAGGTGGAAGGGCCTGAATTTTTGTTGGATTAATTTCTCACCTTCTAGCATGCAAATGTTTTACCAATATGTCCTGAGTCATTGACACTTCTTCCTTACTGGTTCCAGTCACCATAATGTCATCAGCATAATGGGTCAGTGTGACATCTTGTTGAAGGGAAGTTCCCTGAAGACTAAATTACGACATAGGGCTGGAGAGTTGATATACCTTTGAGGTAGGACAGTGAAGATGTATTGCTGGCCTTGTCAGCTGACGGCAAACCACTCCTGGTGGTCCTTTGAAACAGGTATGGTGAAAAAGCCATTAGCCAGATCAATAGCTGCATACAAGGTACCAGGAGATGTATTAATTTGCTCAAACAGTGAAACCACATTTGGAATAGCAGCTGCAATTGGAGACATCACCTGGCTAAGTTTTCAATAACCACTGTCATTCTCTAAGATCCATCTGTTTTTTGCACAGGCCAAATAGGTGAGCTGAATGGGAATGTAGTAGGAATCACCACCCCAGCATCCTTCAATCCCTTATAGTGGCAATAATCTCGGCAGTCCTTCCAGGAATGTGGTACTGCTTTTCGTTTACTATTTTCCTAGGTAGGGGCAGTTCTAATGCCTTCCACTTGGCTTTTCCTATCATAATAGCCCTTACTCCACTTGTCAGGGATCCAGTGTAGGAGTTCTGTCAGTTGCGAGTATATCTATTCCAATTATGCATTCTTGAACTGGAAAAATCACTACAGGCTCAGTTCAGGGATCCACCTGACCTATTGTGAGACAGACATGAGCTAAGACTCCATTAATAACCTGGCCTCCATAGGCCCCCACTGTGGTGGGCCACAGTGACATTTTGGGTCTCCTGGAATTAGTGTCAGTTCAGAGCCAGTATCCAGTAACCCTCCAAAATCTGACTATTTCCTTTTTCGCATTGAACAGTCACTTTCATAAAAGGCAGTAGATCCCATTGTGGAAGGCTGGGAGAAAGATTAACAGTATAAATTTTTGACAGTATAGTGGGGTCCTTCCGCAAGTGTCCCAGCCTCCCATTCATTCCAGGGGTTGTGGGCCTGTAAACCGGCTCAAGTCTGAGATTTGATTGAGAGGCTGTAACACTCTATTCTGGCGATTTAAGTTAGAAAGCCATTCACTTGACTTAGAATTCTTCTGCTTGTACAGATCAGATAAGTATTTAGTAGATTTCCCATGTATTTCACCCCTAGGTACACCATGACTAAGTAACCAATGACATAAGTCCATATGAGTCAGACTATTCTGATTACCGTTTTGACTCCACTGTCCATTATGGTGACCACGTCCACTTTGTCTTTGTTGATTGAGTGCAGCCACTTAGCCCCTACCACCATGAGTCCAATCAGCCCCATTGTAGTTAGATGTCTTCATTCAGTTAGGACAGTTCCCTCTGTGAAATCTGACTTACATAACATAGCAATCACAGCAGTCTTCAAGGATGCCAGAGCTTCCTTCACAAACTTGTTCTTCAATGTCATGGTAAAAGGTGTGTCCTTGGGGTACTCCATGTGTGGGTCTGCGGGCCTAAACTGATAAATCCACTCTAACATTCCAATTTCCATAAGTCTTTGCATTCCTTCTTCTACAGTATACCAAGGCAGGTCTGGCACTTCAACTTGATTTAGCATGTGCCATTGATTAACCCATGCATCAGCAAACCAATCAAATAAATTATTACATCCTCTGCTAACCTCTTTTGCTGAAACATGGAATGAAAGATCTGTGCTTACTGGGCCCATATTAATAAACTCTAACTGATCCAACTTTATGTTCCTTGCACCACTATCCCACACTTTTAATAGTCATTCCCACACATATTCACCAGGTTTCTGTTTGTATGTATTAGAAAACACAAGCAGTTCTTTTGGAGTGCAGACTACCTCCTCCTGTGTCAACCTTTGTACTTCACCTTTTGGGGTTCACTAGGACTTAAGTATAGTTATAGGTCTAGAACCATAAATGGGTGGTGGGGATGTATTCTGAGAATATTCAGCAACTCCTTGTAAGGCATCTTCCTCATGCAATGCTCCGGACAATAACTCAGACACCTTCCCAGGAGACAGATAACTCACACAAAGGCTCTTCAAACACAGCTGGGTTAATCTCATCAGATGGAGTGGAAAGGCTAATAGTTTTACTGGGGATGATGGCCTAGTAGACAAAGTTAAAGTAATGTTTTCAGGTGGGAGTGAGGCAGCTGGTTCTGTTGGCAGGACTGATTCAATGGAATTTAAGGACTCAGTTTCCCCAACTTCTTGATTATCTTCCTGTACATCTCCATCCCAAGTTTCAGGATCCCATTTCTTCCCAATCAATACCCTCACTTTAACTTCAGACACCATTTAAGGCTGAGAATTCAATTGGTGTTGTAATTCAGCCTCTCTAAGACTCTGGGTTTGGTTTTCTACAATATCAGCTCTGTTACTACAAGAAATAGGGCTTTCTATAAAAGTGCAAGTGGCTACTTTTAGGTTGTATACGTGGTACTTGAGCTGTGCCTCTGAAGCCCTGAGCTCATCCCTTTCTTTTACTATTATGTCTTGTGAAAGTAGGGCCACCCAACCAGCTTCCTTATACTTCTCATTCTGACAAAATTGTAGAAAGGTATTAAACATGCAATCACCCAGTGCCTCACATCTCACCAATACCTGATTTATTGGAAGTGACATTTTGTGTCTTTCTATTGCCACCTCATGTCATGGATCAGCAGTGCTGTCTTTGTTACTGGAAGCAGAGTCATCAACATCTTTAAGACTAACCAGACTTAAGAACCAATTTAGAAAACTCATCCTTACAATTCTGTTTCTCTAGAACCACTCTCAGTGCCAAATGTCTTAGACTGGGTCCTCTAGAGAAGCAAAACCAGTGAGGTATATAAGTATATAAATAGAGAGATTTTCATCAAGGAAATGACTTATGGGATTGTAGAGGCTGGTAAGTCCCAACTTCATGGGTCAGGCTGGAGGCTGCTCCTGACTCACATAGCTGCAGGGGCTGGCGAACCCAAAATCGGCAGGTCAGACAGCAGGCCCCTAACTCACAAAATGCAGAGATTGGGGAATCCCAAGATCAGCAGGTCAACTGCTAGCTCAAGTCCCAACAAACAGGTCAGATAAGGAGGAACCAGCTGCAGGATCCAGAGTGAAAAACTTCAGTGAGTTTTGCCAGAAAGTCCACCTATTTTGGATGCAGACTCCGCCCCCAAGAAAAGTCCCTTTGAAATGATTGGCTGCTCATAGCAGATATCATGGAGGTGATTACATTAATATATCAGGTCTCATTATGGAGTTTATTACATCATTACATAGCTGTCAAACTACATCATAATTGCCAAACCACTGAGAATCATGGCCAGCCAAGTTGACACACAACCTTAACTATTATATATATATGTTTATATACATGTATACATATATATCACACTAAAGTTTTAATTGTAATTCACAGGGCAACCATTAAAACTGTACATATTTATAGATATCACAAGAAATTACAAAACCATAATTTTACACAAGAAAATATCTGTTTAACAAAAAATGTGGTAAGGGAGTGATATACAATTAAAAAATATTTAAGCATATGTAAAAAAATTGGAATCAGAAATTCTACCATACAAGCAATCTAAATTTAAATGGACTAAACACTCCACAATCAAAGCAGAGCTTTGTGGAAATGATTTAGAAAAAAAATCCAACTAATAATTTTTTGTTTTTACAAGACATTAGATTCAAAAACACAAATAGGTTGAAGTATGATGAAAAAGGTATACAATACAAATGGTAACACAAAGAGAGCAGGAGTGGCTATACCAATATCAGACAAAAGAGATTTTAAGACAAAAATAGTTGCTAGAAACAAAGAAGGGTATTTTATAATGATAAAAGGAACAATCCATCAAGCACACATAACAGTTATATTCATATACACACTTGAAAACAGAGCAGAAAAACACCTGGAACAAAAAATGATAAAATTAAAGGTGGAAATAGTCAATTTAACAATAATAATTTTAGATTTCAATATCTCAGTTTCAATAATTTATAGAACAACTAGACAGAAGATCAACAAAGAAATGAAGTACTTGAACCACATTAAAACAACTAGAACTTTACAGAACTACAAAACTCCATCCAACAAGAGCAGAATATTTATCTCAAGTGCACATTGAATACACACCAGGATAGACCATATGTTATATTATAAAACATGTCTCAATAAGTTTAAAAGGTGTGAAATAATACAAAGTGCACTCTCAAAAGACAATGGAATAAAATTGGATATCAATAACAGATGGATTTTGAGAAATTCGTAATACATGAAAATTAAACACACTCCTAAATACTCAATAGGTCGAAGAAGAAATAACAAAGCAAATTACAAGTTATTTGAAATGAATTAAAACAAACCACAAAATACCAAATTTTATGGTATGTAGCTAAAACAGTGCTTAGAGGTAAATTTACAGCTGTGAGTGCCTGGTATTTCTTCAAAATGTTAAGCATAGAGTTTCTGTATGATCCAGCATTTCTACTTCTGAGTATATACTCTAAAAATCTGAAATCAGGGGCACAAACATATATAAGTACATCAGTGTTCATTGCAGCACTATTTACAGTAACCAAAAAATGGAAAAAAAAAAAAAACCTAAATGTCCAGCAAGAAATGAATAAATAAACAAAATGTGTTACATGCATACAATGGAGTATTATTCAAGCATTAAAAGAAACAAAGTACTGATACATGCTAAACATGGAAAAAACTTGAAAATATTTTATGCTGAGTGATATGTCAGTCACAAGTATTGTACGATTGCACTTATACAGAATATGTAGAATAGGCAAGTGTATATATACCTGAGGTTATTGGTGATTATCAGGGGCAGGAGAGAGGTTGGGGAAATGGAGAACTCATTACTTAGGAGACAATGAGATTCTTTCTGTTAAAGGTCATAGAAAAAATTTGGAGATGGATAACGGTGATAGTTGCACAACATGATGAATACATTTAACGCCACTGAATTGTACATAGCGAAAAACGTTGAAATGGCAAATGTTTACCAACACAAAAAAAGAAGAAAGATCTGAGATCGATAATGTAATCTTCTACCTTAAGAAATTAGAGTAAACTAAACCCAAAGCAAGCAAGAGGAAGGAAATAATAAGATTAGAGTGAAAATAAAATAGATAATAGAAAAGCTATAGGAGAACAAATGAAACCAAAAGTTAGCTCTTTGAAAGGTCAACAAAATTTAGAAACTGTAACTAGGCCAAACAAGATAAAACGAGTCAAGACTCAAATTGCTAAAATCAGAAACGAAAGAGAAGACGTTACTACCAAATTACAGAAATAAAAAGGGAATACTATGAACAATTGCACACAAGAAATTTAGATACCGTAGATGAAACCACCAATTCCTATTGTTGCGGCTGTCGTTGTTGTGTGCCATGGAGTCGATGTTGGCACATGGCAACAATTCCTACTGAAACTGACTCACAAAGAAATAGTTTCAATTTCTTTCTCTTTTTATACTATTTATGTAGAAGCTTAGATCATTGATTTTATAACTTTCCCTTTTTTATAATGTATGCATTTAAAGCTGTAAATATCCCTCTAAGCACTGCTTTATCTTCATCCCACAGAACTTTGATCTGTTTTAATTTTCATTCAGTTCAGAATAATTCTAATCTAGTTTTTTGATTTCTTATTTATCTCAGTATTTATTTAGATGTGCATTGCTCAATTTTGAAGTACTTGGGGATTGTCTAGATATATTGCTGTTATGGGTTGCCAATTTATTTATGCTGGGTCAGTACAAAAAATATATTTCAGTTCCTTTCAATTTAGTGAGCCTTGCTTTGTGGTCCAGTTTTTTACACATTTTGAATGCTTCATGTTCACTTGAAAATATTGGGAATTATAGTGTTCATGGGGGTGTTCTGTAAATACAAATTATGTCAAGGTGGCTGATAAATTTGTTCAAGTCTTCTCTATGCTTAATGATTCCCTGCTTACGTGTTTACCAGTTCCTGATGTAGCAGAATTGAAATCTTCAAATAAAACTGTGAACTTGTATATTTTTGAGTCAGTTGTAGTTTCATGTCTTTGAAGTTTTTTTTGTTTGTTTTTTACCTTCAGGAAGAACATTTAAGATCATTACATCCCATTCTAACTTGATCCGCTTTTTAATTAAATGTTCTTCTTTATTCTTGGCAATATCCCTTGCTCTGAAATTACTTTGTTTGATATTGATTAAGTAATGCCAGCTTTCTTGTGATTAATGTTTAAATAATGTTTCATTGTTATACTTTTTACTTTGTCTTTATATTTAAAGCGGGGTTTTTTTGGTAGGCATAATAGTGTTAGTTCTTATATTTTTATCCAATCTGACAAACCTCTAAAGTGTTGGAACAATTTTGTTTGGCATAATTATTAACATGGTCTGGTTTATATCTACCACCTTGACTTTTTAAAATATTTGCCTGGTGTGCGTATGTGTTTTTTTTTTTTTTTTTCTAAGTTACCTGATTTTGGATTGAGTAGTCTTTGAAATTCCATATTGTACCCATTATTGGCTTCAAAATATATTAAAAATAAAATTTACTCATAAAAGTATAGAGTTGCACAGCCAATTATTGTAACTGCTGTCAACAACTTGTATGCTTGTAAAAGGCTGAACTGGTAAAAGTTGTGTGATAGGTACATTTACAACAACGACAAAGGAAAAAAAAAGAGTAGCTGCAGAGGCTGCTTATGTACAACTGAAAAACTGATGGTAGTTGGTTCTTTGGTTTGGAGGTTTGGGGTCATGGTTTCATGGAACATCCAATTAATTGGCCTAATAGCATCTTTAGTGCTTCTGTTCTATCTTCCGGTTCATTGCTTAGTGCCTGGGGTCTGAAAAGCTTGCAAAAGGTCATCCAAGACACAATTGGTTGCCATTCACCTGGAGTAACAGGAAGAAGGAGAGTCAGGAATAGAAGGAGAATATGGAATGTGTAGCTAATTGCCTCTATGAACAACTGCCTCTTTGCCATGAGACCAGAACGGGACAGTGCCCGGCTACCGGTACTGAACATTTTGATCAAAGATTCTGTGGAAGAATCTTTGATCAAAATGGGAAAAATGGAGATCAGAATTTCAGTTCTTATGGACTCCAGACTTCATGAAGCATTGATGGTTGGATAAACCCTGAAATTATTGCCCTGAGATAATCTTTAAACCTTAAACCAAAAATGTCTCTTGATACTTTAAAAGCAAACAATAGTTTAGCTTAAGTAACAACAACAACAAAAAAATCTGCCTTGAGCATAACGGTCTTTTAAGAAAGATCTGTATGGGATCAAATTGGTAACAACAACACAAAAGATTCGATAGGAAACCTGGGGGGCAGTGAATTTATGTTAATGGGGGAGGAACAGCTCAGAAAAGGCGGGTGAGAATGGTTGCAGAACTCAAAGAATGTAATCAATGTCACCAAACGGTACATGCAGAAGCTGTTGAATTGGTATCTGTTTTCCTGTTTATAGTCTCAACAACAACAAGAAAATTAATAAAAAGTAAAAAAGTGTGGTACTGTTTTCAATTATATAAAAATAAATTTAGAAAGTGTACAAAAGCTAGAAATGATTTAGTTTAGCTCAGTGTATTGGCCAAGATCCTACAATGAAATAATGGCTGAGCCAAAACTGTAATAAAATTATTTTGAATACCAGGACACTGCTTTTACCACTGAAATGGTCTGTGTTTCAAGAAAGCAAATTAACAGAATGTAAATATTATACTTTCTGTAATTTTATATTAAATTACTTTCTCAGCTCAGAAAAACATTCCTAAAAATGCTAAATAAATATTATTTGCACATGGAATCTGGGAGTCCCTCGCTGGTGCGAACAGTTAATGCACTTAGCAGATAATCGAAAGGTTGGCAGTTTGAATTCTCCCAGAGGCACCATAGAAGGCTGGTGATCTACTTCTGAAAAATCAGCCATTGAAAACCTTCTGGAACACAGTTTTACTCTGACTCACATAAGATTACCATGAGTCAGAACAGACTCGAAGGCAAGGGGACTGTTGTTGTTAGGTGACATTGAGTTGATTCTGACTCATAGCGACACTATGTACAACAGAACGAAACACTGCCCAGTCCTGATTGATCCGCACGATCATTGTTATGGTTAAGCCCATTGTTGCAGCCTCTGTGTCAATTCATCTGGACTAGAAGCATGAAATCTATCATTTATTTAAAAAATACATATTGTTTTACACCAGGGACTGTCATCAGTTCTGGGAGTATGGGTGTAAACATAATGGGGAAAAAAAAAAATCTCTTCCCTCATGGTATTTACATTCTAGAAGGGTTGGTGAACATTCTATGGAGAACACTAAAGTGGAATAATGAAATGAAGGAGGGCAGAAGGCACTGCTTTTTTGATAGGGGGGTCAAATTATATTATAGGTGAGGTATCTGTTAGGGGAAACCCTGGTGGCATACCAATTAAGTGCTACGGCTGCTAACCAAAAGGTTGGCAGTTTGAATGCACCAGACGCTCCTTGGAAACTCTGTGGGGCAGTTCTACTCTGTCCTATAGGGTCCCTATGAGTCGGAATTGACTAGATGGCAATGAGTTTGGTTTTTTTTTTTTTGGTCTGTTAAGAATATGATTAAGATACTAAGAATGTGCAAAACTTGAACTTTAACAGATAAATATGATACCCTTGACTTGAAGTTAATCTAAATTCTAAAAATCTCTTTAACAAAATTCTATTGGAATCATCTGGAGTAAGTATTGATGCATTATTTGATTATATATTTTAATGAATTTGTAATGCAGAAATAGGGATTTTACATATTAATATAATGTAATCAAGGAATACTGCCTTGTAGTTTCACCTCGTCAAATACTGTCTCTTAGGGCTTCCAAGGAGTGGCTGGTGGATTCAAACTGCTGACCTTTCAGTTAGCAGATGAGCACTTAACCACTGCACCACCAGGGTTCCTTAATCCTATGTTTAGGTGCTATTACCCTGTGAGTTTCAACAACTAAGCCTCTGCTCCCACTTATCTGCAGATACCTTCAGCCTTACAATTTTCTTAAGATCTTTTACCCAAGCAAAGGCTGTTTTAGAAATATACACCAATGAAGTGTGTTTTGATAATGATTATTCTGATGGAATGTTCTAATTCTCTGACATAAAGTAGGTTGAGCTGATGCTTCAGGAACTTTTAACTTTGGTATTTTAGGTGTTCATTGATCACCCTTTGCCTGCATTTGATAGAGCTTGATAAATACCCTAAAATATCAAAGCAATCATTTTTGTACTTCCTATAAATACAGGCTCTGGGGAAAAAGATAACTGAACAATCAGGACAGTGTAAAGGCAGAGAAGTATTTTATTATGGGCCACTTGAAAGATCAGTTTGTCCTGCCCATAATAACAAGTTGCAGTGATCCAGCCTGAGCCTGCTATTAGCAGCTGCACTGTTGCATTATGCATGGCATTTGACTATTCATAGAAAATAAAATGCACCGTATTCCATTAGTGGTTTCCTATGAGTGTAAGTCTACAAATTACTGGCGATGTTTAGGCTGATGTGTTGCTGTTTTGCATATTTATGATGCTTCTGTCACATTTATTATTAATATGAATGCAATGTGAGATACTAAAGATCAATATGATTTCTATCAATTTCAGTTTCTGTGTTTGTGATTAAAATTGTTATGTAAATATGATAGTGCCTTTACCTGCTAGCCTGTTTATGCATGATCACAAAAAACCCTTGCCCTTTGTCTCATATCAGAGTTGGTAGACCAAAAGTGTGAAATGACAGCCTAAGATAAGTTAAAAAAAACACTGTTATTTCTGAAATCAAGGAATGCCATCATTCTACTAAACCAAATCAAACCCTTTGGAGTCTAGTAGATTCTGACTCATAGCGACCTTATAGGATAAATTAAAACTGCCCTGTAGGGTTTCCAAGGCTGTAATCTTTACAGGAGCAGACTGCCACATCTTTCTCCTGTGGGTTTGAACCACCAACCTGTTAGTTAACAACCAAGCTAACCACTGCACCACCTGGGCTCCCTGGCACTTAGAGTGGATGGCAATTCACATCAAGTATCACCCTTTGACCAGCACACAATTATTCTCCAAAATTAAAGATTTTTTTTATGGTAAATATCTCCAAAAGAAGAAATTTTATAGGATGAAGTTTTGAACAGAGTTCTCCAGGCTCTGAGAAGTTTACCCTTTTATTGTTCCCAAGTGTAAAGATTTTTGTGCCACATGCTTCTTGAAGATGTATAAAGGATTGGTTAAGAAAGTTTACAATCTTGCAATGGGTAAGAAGGGAATGTACTTTATATTGTCACTATGTCTGTCACAAAATATATGGCGCCATTTCAGTTCCCTGATTCTAAGAATTTATAAAGTTTCATAATGAAAATAAATTATTGAAGGTTTTGCTTTCAGCTTTGACAGTGTAGATGTAATCGGACCGTAAATGCTAAATAACATTTTAAGACAAGCCAACAGGAAAAGAGAAAAAAGTGTCTGAAGGCAATAGACAGTAATTAGTACTTGAGGACCCATGATTCAAGAAGAACACTGAGGCAGTCTCTACATTAGCAGTTTTTTTTTTCTTTTTCTTCAAACATTTGGCAATTAGAAAGCAACTACCTAGAGTTTGTAGCAGTCTCACTCAATTACCCAGGCAATCAGAACTTAAAGAATCAAAATCTCAAAAATAAAAGTCAACCATTGTTTAGCTCACAATGCGAGTTTGTTTAAATGCTTAAAAATCAATTGTGTACTACACTACTTAATCTAATAAATGACAAAAATATATCTGAGGCATTAAAAACATTTGATAAAATCAGCTTAAGAAAACAAAACAAAACTAATAAAATACCACCAGCAACAAATCTTCCATTAGCCAAAAATAATGGGAGCATTTCTTTATTTAATAAAGGATATTTTAAAATATACATACACAGCAAGAACAGTATTTAAAGGTAAAATATTGAAATATTTCCCCATGATATCGAGAAAATAGACAAGGCAGTTTGCTACCTCTGTTTATATTTAGTGTAATTTTGGCAAGAAAAATAAACACAGGAATGAGAATGGGAGGAGAAAAAAACTGTCTTAACACAAAGCATTATTGTTTACAAAGAAAACCCAAAAGAATATAAATGTAAACTATTAGAACTATTAAGCAAATTTCACAAGACCACTGGATACAATTTCTACATACAAAAATAAATTATAGTTCTATATATCAAAAACAAACTATTAGAAAACAAATAAATTTGTAATAGCTTTAAATCATCAAATATGCTGGGAAACAACTAACACAAGACCATCCTTCAAAAAAAAACACTCAAATACATTTCTGAGAAGCATTAAAGAAGACCTAAATAGATTGAAGGTTCTGGATCATTTTCCTGGATTAGAAGATTCAATATGGTAGAAATGTCAATTCTCTTAAAATTGATATGTGGCTCCAATATGATTTCAATGAAAATTTTCAAACTGTTCCCTTTTGTCTGAGAAAACCTACAGGATGATTCTAAAATTTATTTGGGAATGCAAAATACCAAGACTAGTAAAGGCATCTTTGTAAGGAACAACAAATTTGAAGTACTCGCACTGTTATAGGTATTTATTTCCAACCTACAGTAATTAAAATAATATCATCAAAATAAGAAGTTAAAAGTAGACAGATGGAACAGAATAAAGAGTCCAGATATAGATCTGCTCACATATTCACCTCATTTATAATAATTGGCATTCTGTTTATTTTGAATCAGTTGAACATTCAGATAGAGGGAAAATTAACTCAGGCTATCTTACACCATACACAAAATATTAATTCCAAATGAATTGTAGGCCTAAATGGAAAAAAAAATTAACGTTTTTTCAGAAGAGAAGTTAGAAGAGTATCTTCATGACCTTGAGTAATCAATAATTTCTTTAAAATAAAAGAAATAGACAATAAACAATGACAATGAATTAAAAGATTGATAAATTAGATTTCATTGAAATCCAGAAATAGAGTTCATAATATATGTCATAATTAAGAGAGTGAAAATGAATTTGGAATTTGGAATGTATGTATATTCCAAAGGACTCATATACATTGATATAAAGATTGTTACAGATTAACCATTTCAGAAATGCAAATCAAAACTACAATGAGATTCCATTTCATTACAACAAGGCTGGCATTAATCCAAAAAACACAAAATAATAAATGTTGGAGAGGTTGTGGAGAGACTAGAACACTTATATACTGCTGGTGGGAATGTAAAATGGTACAACTACTTTGGAAATCGATTTGGCACTTCCTTAAAAAGCTAGAAATAGAACTACCATACAATCCAGCAATCCGACTTCTTGGAATATATCCTAGAGAAATAAAAGCCTTTACACAAACAGATACATGTACACCCATATTCATTGCAGCACTGTCTACAATAGCAAAAAGATGGAAGCAGCCAAGGTGCCCATCAATGGATGAATGGATAAAAAAATCATAGTATATTCACACAATGGAATACTACACATTGATAAAGAACAGTGATGAATCTGTGAAACATTTCATAACATGGAGGAATCTGGAAGGCATTATGCTGAGTGAAATTAGTTGCAAAAGGACAAATATTGTATAAGACCACTATTATAAGAACTCGAGAAAGAGTTTAACCAGAGAAGAAAATATTCTTTGATTGTTAAGAGAGAGGGGAGGGAGAGGGGGTGAGAGGGGGTATTCACTAATTAGATAGTAGAGAAGAACCACTTTAGGTGAATGGAAAGACAACACACAATATAGGGGAGGTCAGCACAACTGGCCTAAACCAAAAGCAAACAAGTTTCCTGAGAAAATAAAATGATTTGAAAGCCAGCGTAGTAGGGGCAGGGGTTTGGGGACCATGGTTTCAGGGGACATCTAAGTCATTTGGCATAATTAAATCTCTTAAGACAACATCCTTCATCCCACTTTGGAGAGTGGCGTCTGGGGTCTTAAATGGTAGCAAGCAGCCATCTAAGGTGCATCAATGAGCCTCACCCACCTGGATCAAAGGAGAATGAAGAACAGCAAGGACACAAGGTAATTATGAGCCCAAGAGACAGAAAAAGCCACATAAACCAGAGACTACATCATCCTGAGACCAGAAGAACTAGATGGCGCCTGGCTACAACCAATGAGTGCCCTGACAGGGAACACAACAGAGAACCCCTGAGGGAGCAGGAGAGCAGTGGGATGCAGACCCCAAATTCTCATAAAAAGACCAGACTTAATGGTCTGACTGAGACTAGAAGGACCCCGATGGTCATGGCCCCTAGACCTTCTGTTGGCCCAGGACAGGAGTCATTCCCAAAGCCAACTCTTCAGACATGAATTGGACTGGACAAAGGGATGAAGAGGGATGCTGGTGAGGAGTCAGCTTCTTGGCTCAGGTGGATACTTGAGACTATGTTGGCATCTCCTGTCAGGAGGGGAGATGAGAGGGTAGAGGGGGTTAGAAGCCAGCAGAATGGACACAAAAAGAGAGAGTGGAGGGAGGGAGCGGGCTGTCTCATTAGGGGGAGAGAAACTGGGAGTATGTAGCAAGGTGTATATAAGTTTTTGTGTGAGAGACTGACCTGATTTGTAAACTTTCACTAAAAGCACAATAAAAATTAAAAAAAAAAAGATTGTTACAGATCAATGAGAAAAAAAGAGACAAATCAATATAAAAATGGGAAATAATTTTTAAAAATGCCTTTCAATAGAAGATATTAAAATTACAAGCATACAAAAATGTATTCTACATCATTAGTTATAAACAAATTATTTACCTCTGTATACCCACCAAATTGTCTAAACTAAAAGTAAAAAAAAGAAAATTAGAAACAAAGTTTTGGTGAAGGGTGAAGATGTAATGTGACTGGAAATCAAATACTTTGTGGGTAGGTTTGTAAATTGTTACAATTCCTGTATGCATACTCTGTGATGCAGCAATTGTACCCTCAGGTATATACCCTGAGTATATATGTATGTAAGGAGCTCTGGTTAGTGCGACATGGAGCCCTGGTTGTACAGTAGTTAAGCGCTTGGCTGCTAACTGAAAGGTAATCAGTTTGAACTCATCAGGAGCTCCAGGAGAGAAAGATGTGGCAACCTGTTTCCATAAAGATTACAGCCTTGGAAACCCTGTGGGGCAGTTCTACCCTGTCTTATAGGGTTGCTATGAGTCAGAATCAACTTGGCAGTGATGGATTTGATTTGGGGGTATTATTATTATTACACTCACTTCTGAGAAAGAAATTGGAGTAAGAGATGGGACAATCACATTTTACTCGTTTTCTTCAACCAAATGTTAACCTGATGCTAGAGAGTTTTTTTTTAATATAAATCATAATAAATATGCTTTGAAAAATAAGACATCATTATTACAATAATGCAACTCGTCAAAGAGAATAAGCTATCTCCATTTCAGCTGTCAAAGCTGTACTGTTCTCTTCCTTCTTTCCTTCTTTCATCCCTTCCTCTTTGTCTCTCTTGCTTTCTTTCTTTTTCTTCCTTCCTAACTTTTTTTTTTTTTTTTTAAATAACACACACATTTAATTCTGCTTTGCATCCAGGGCTTTGAAACAGATTTTCTTCTTTCAATCATAGCCAAGAAAGCAACAACAGAGCAGACCTAAATTTTTAAAATTTGAGTGAACTGGAAACATAATCAAAATGGGAAAAACTACAGGTCAAAGCCCTGCTAGAAACTTAATCGCCTTCTTAGGAAACAAGGGCAGTGTACACGTGGCATAGCAACAAAATCTCTTGCCCATCAGATTTTGTGTGGTCAAAAAGAGCAGTGCTTCACTCAGGGATGGCAGCCAACCATGCCACTTTGCACGTGTGTCACTCTCCTCAGTCCTGGCAATAATCCAATCTCATGAATCAGGCTCTTGAAAGGGCTTACTATGCCTCTTCTGAGCTTCCCATTCCAGAGCTTCTATCTGTAATTTTTCCTATTCTGGTTATGGTTCCAGATCTTCCAAATTTTAATTTCCTCAGCCATGACTGAACCACTTGGAACCAGTTCAAAGCCCTGTTTGCATCATAGTTATTTTTTTCAAACGATTTCTCCTTCATTGAATATCTGCTCTGTGTAAGACACAAAGTTGAATAATCTGGAGTTTCTGTCTCCTAGGTTTTCACTTTAATGGAAAAATAAACATATTTATAATGAACTATGAATTTTATATTACAAGGAAAATCTATAATAAGTACTGCTATTGAGGGGAGGAGAGATACATTTTGGAAGAAGTGCATGATGGGAAAATGCTGTGAGAGAGGAAGGATTTGAATGAGTTCAAGAGTTTCAGGGGTATATTAAGTTGTTGTTTTGTTAGATCGTTTAGTCAATTATTCAAGATTCATTAAGTGTTTCTCATGTTCTTCACTGAAATAGATGCTGGAAATATACAAATGAACAAGATTCAGACTTTACCTGAGAGAAGTTCAGAGTGTCATGGTAGAAATGCATAACTTGATATATATTCCACAGAGTAGGATGCGTGTTTATGAGTCATGCTCAAAATGCTCCAAAAGGACAGTGGAATGACATATAGTGCCTGGATGATCAGTCAGTAGTCATAAAAACGGCATCATCTGTATGTATATATATATGTGTGTGTGTGTGTATACACACACACACAGGTAGTCCTCGAGTTACAATGCATTTGAATTATGACAAACTGTACTTAAGACCATTGGTCTGGTTTTTTTTTTTGTGTGCATCTTATTGTTAGGAATATACTAACATTGTTGCATACTACATACAATGTTACAGCATGTAATTTTCTGATGTTTTTTTTCTCAGGTGTTCACACCCAGATGTTCAAAGTTTGGATTTCTAAAGATACTGATAATAAAAGGCAATAATAATAACTTAAAAAAAAAAGGTATTCAATTTAAAATGGAGTCATCAGAATGGAACCACATCATAAATAGGAGGCTAACAGTATATACACACAGAAAACCTATGAAAGCTGGAACCTGTATGTCATGACTTCAGTTGTGTCCCCCCAAAATATGTGTCAACTTGGTTAGGCCATGATTTTCCTGTGTTGTAAATCCTAATCTCTGCTTGTGGTTAATGAGGCAAGATTAGATTCTGTTAAAGAGGATTAGGGTAGGATGTAACACCCTTGTTCAGGTCACATCCCTTATCCAATGTACAGGGAGTTTTCCTGGGGTGTGGCCTGCACCACCTTTTATCTTACAAGAGATAAAAGGAAAGGGAAGTAAGCAGAGAAGGGGAACTCATACCATCAAGAAAGCAGTGCTAGGAAAAGAGCTTGTCCTTTGGACCCAGAGTTCCTGCTCAGAGATGTTCCTAGTCTAGGGTAAGGCTGATGACAAAAACCTTCCTCCAGAGCTGGTAGAGAAAGAAAGCCTTCCTCTGGAGCTGACACCCTAAATTTGAACTTCTACTAGGCTGTAAGCAAATAAACTTTTGTTTGTTAAAGCCATCCACTTGTGGTATTTCTGTTACAGCAGCAGTAGTTGACTAAGACACTGCATGTGGTGGAAACCTGGCAGAGAGGAAATCTCAAATATTTTTCACTAACAGAGAGTGATAGAAAAGTGGTGAGACTGCACCTTGTTAAAACGAGAAACCTGAGCGATCCATAAACGCAAGCCAGTCCCATTGAGTTCTGGCTCTCACAGGTCTCTCTCTCTATATATACATATGTCATTATTAGGTGCCATTGAGTAGGTTCTGACTATGGTACAACAACACAATACCAGTCCTGCACCATTCTCACAATCATTGCTATGCTTGAGCCCATTATTGCAGCAACTGTATCAATCCATCTCATTGAGGGTCTTCTTTTTCACTGACCCCCTACTTTACCAAGCATTATATCCTTCTCCAGGGACTGATCCCTCCTGACAACATGTCCAAAATATGTGAGATGAAGTCTCACAATCCTTGCTTTTAAGGAGCATTCTGGCTGTACTTCTTCCAGCACAGACTTGTTCGTGATTCTAGCAGTCCGTGGTATATTCAATATTCTTTGCCAACACCATAATTCAAAGGCATCAATTCTTCTTTGGTCTTCCTTATTCATTGCCCAGTTTTCATATGCATATGAGGCTACTGAAAACACCAAGGCTTGGGCCAGGCTCACGTTAACCTTCAAGGTGACTTTTTTTTTTTTTTTTTTTAACACTTTAAAGAGGTCTTTTGCAGCAGAATTATCCAATGCAATGTGTTATTTGATTTCTTGACTGTTGCTTCCAAGGGTGTTGATTGTGGATCCAAGTAAAATGAAACCCTTGACAATTTCAATCTTTTCTCCATTTATCATGCTGTTGTTTATTGGCCCAGTTGTGAGGATTTTTGTTTTCTTTCTTTTTTTTTTTTTTTTATGTTGAAGTATAATCCATATTGAAGGCTGTGGTCTGTGATCTTCATGAGTAAGTTTTTCAAGTGCTCTTCACTTTCAACAAGCAAGGCAGCATTATCTGCATAACGCATGTTATTAATGAGTCTTCCTCCAGTCCTAATGCCCCATTCTTCTTCACATAGTTTGTCTTTTCAGATTATTTGCTCAGGTTAAATAAGTATGGTGAAAGGTTACAACCCTGAAGCACACCTTTCCTGACTTTAAACCACTTTAAACCCCTTGTTCTGTTTGAACAACTGCCTCTTGATCTATGCACAAGTTCCTCATGAGCACAAGTAAGTGTTCTGGAATTCCCATTCTTTGCAATGTTATCCATAATTTGTTATGATCCACACAGCTGAATGCCTTTGCATAGTCAATAAAACACAGGTAAACATTCTCCTGTTATTCTCTGCTTTCAGCCAGGATCCATCTGACATCAGCAATAATGTTCCTTGTTCTATGTCTTTTTCTGAACCCGCCTTGTATTTCTGGCAGTTCTGTGTCCACGTACTGCTGCAAAAGCTTTTGAATAATCTTAGCAAAATTTAATTTGCATGTGATATTAATGATATTGTCCAAAAAGTTCGGCATTCCTTTGGGTCACTTTTCTTTGGAATAGGCATAAATATGAATAGATACACACACACACACACACACACACACACACAAACACACGTATATAAATTTGAGTTTACCACATATTAAGCACTACGCTATGTGTTTTCCATGCAGGAGTTCTCTCCTTATCTCTAGACTCAACCTTTTTTGCATTATTAACTGTATTCAGTAGGTAAGGAAACCAAGGTACAAGTAATACAACTAGCTTAGCTCGAGTCACACATGAGTAAATCATAGGTGCAGGATCATAAACCAAAATCATATAACTTCAAAGCTCTGGAACCTCTATCTTACCCTTAGTCACACAGGCTCTGTGAATGTACCCTCAAGTGCTGCTTTTCTTCCTTCCAGCATTAAATAAGTTACAAAACTCTATTGCACTGTGTGTAGATGGGACACAACATTTTTCTCAACACAGACCTACAGGAGGTCTATAGGAGGAGATGGTAGGTGGGTGAAGAAGTGCACAGGATGAGATCTGAATGCATTTCTAGCTAGCTGTGAGGTAAAGCATACGGAAACCATGAATGAATAAAATAACATGGCTTATTCATGGACTTTCAAGCACAGAAGTTTTAGAAACTACAGTAAAGGATACACGAAGGGGGAAGGTGGTGAGTAAACCTGAGTATTTTACTTAAAGAAAGCAATGGAAACAAATGTTCGGTAGTGAGCCAAGTTGCAACATTTTAAATTAAAGTTACTAATACGCAGAAGCGAAGCATTAAATGGGTAAATAGTGCACTGCACATAGCATGTGTTTAACACATATTTATTGACCAGATTTTAGAGAAATTTTTTCTCAACGTATGCTGACAGAAATATGGAAAACTCACCATGTTTACTTAATTTAACTGAAGTTTTTTTTTGTGAAGGAAGCAAGGGAATATACATATTTATATACTCAGATAATACAAATATGTTTTTCAGAATTTTTGTTTTTTTTCTTCCCAGATTCCTGATTAATCCTTACAAAGAGTAGTAATGAAATTTAGAAATATAATCATATAATCAATCTCTACTCTCACAATGCATCTCTGCCTGATTTTAGCTCCTGGGATTCACATCTAGGATAACTAAATTTAGGAATCAGAAACTGTGCACTATAAATCTTAATTTCTTCTATGTTTTATACATTTATTAAATGTGGGGAATTATAAGGCAGCCCTGCTATTTTGTTGAGGAAAGCTACTGAAACTTAAAACTTGATGTCTAACGGAGAAGCAAAGCACATCTGATAGTGCAGCACTTGCTGGAATCTAAGTACTAGACACAGAGTGTCACATCCAAAGATGACAGGGAACTGTGTTGCTGGAAAAGCCTTTCACTTTGACAAAATATCTGCCACAAAGCATCCAACAGTCTTTCATACTCTTTGCAGACAATTGTCATTTTGATTTTTGTTCATGCATGAATTACAGAGAAGAAAACAAAACTGAACAAAGGACAAAAATTCTATCTCTAAAGTGAAACAAATAGAGTAAGTTTCAATTAGCCAATATGATACAGGATGATGAAAAGTATGAAAAGAAAATCTACAGGAATTCCCAGAGACTAATTTTGGTGGATAATTTTAATGTACTTTTCAATAGAGCTATTTAGTCAGGAATAATTAAAATTAATGGACACTGGACAACACCTTACTTCCAAAGAGATTTAAGAAAGTTAAGACACTGTTATACAGTGTTAGCTCTAATAGCGTTCTGGGTCACTAGTAAGCTGGTTTAAATATGGATCTACCACACTGATTAGTTATAAGTCACATGTCTACAATTTCAGGGGTTGTGCTATGGGAATTCTTCTTGCTGTACAAACCAGATGTCTCTTAAAAGATTTTATCCAAGACATGTAAGCCTTTGTTTTATTCAGAAACAAATAAACAGTATGTGTATATGAAAGAATACCTCAATACATGGATACCTGAACAGGTATCTACAGTAGAACATTTGATTATTATCTAATTTTGTGTAGTTGTCAGACACCATAGCTAATGCAATTTCTAAACTAAAAAAAAAATAATTTCTTTAACTAGTCCATCTTTACCAATTTTTGAAATAGTTCTACTGCTCTAGATATTATAATCTTCTGACTCTGGATGATACCATTCACTGCCAGCTTCTCAATTTTAGCTTACATACCCCTCTGTAATCCCTAATTTTTGCGTACCCCAACCACCTAGCAATCACTTATCTGCTTTCGGTCATTATAGATTTGTTTATTTTTTCCATAATTTTATATAAATGGAACGATACTGTAAATACTTTTTTTGTCTGATTTTTTCACTTGGCGTAATTCTCTGTGATTCATCCATGTTGTTTTGTACCTAATGAAGAGCTAGGAACCCTAGTGATGCAATGGTTAAAGCACTCAACTGCTAATCAAAAGGTCAATGATTCTAACCCATAAGTGGCTCTACAGGAGAAAAGACCTGGTGGTCTGCACCCATAAATTTTAGAGCTAAAAAAGTTAATAACCCAAATAAAAAATAAGTCAATGGATAGGGTCATTAACAGAAGGGATACAGTGGAAAGAATCAGTGAAGCTGAGAAAACTAAAATAGAAACTATCTGATCTAAACAGCAATAAGTAAAAAATAGACTAAAATATAAAAAGGAACAGGTGGGACTATAACAAATCACCTGAGATATTTGTCATCAGAGTCCCAGAAATAGAGGGGGAAGAGGTGGAGCTGAAAATGTATTGAAGAAATAATGGTGGAAAAGTCCAAAATTTGGTAAAAAGCAAAATCTTACAAATTCAAATAGCTGAGCAAACCCCAGAAACAAAATAAACTCAAGGAAAATCACAAGATGATAGTTCATAGTCAAATGTCTGAAAAATGGGAGAGGAAGAAAAAAAGCTTGAAAATACTGAGTGAGGAATGGCACTTTACATATAATGGAAAAGCAATTTGAAGACACCTGGATTCTCATATGAAACCACAGAAATCAGAAGGAAGTTACACACCAGTTTCCAAGTGCTGAAAGAAATGTCAACCTAGAATTCCATACCCAGGGAGGTATCATTCAGAAATGAAGAAAAAAATCAAGGAAGTGTCAGATAAAGAAAAACTAAGATAAAGATAAATTGTTGTCAGCATATCTAACCTAATAAAATGGCTACAATATTTCTTGAAACAGAATAAAAAAAGATAAAAAAAAGAATCTTGGAATATCACAAAGGAGGAAAGAACAAAGGAAAGGGCAAAGTTATGGATGAAAACAATAGAATTCCCTTTAGTATTCTAAACTATGTATAAATGATTGAAGCAAATATTCTAATATGCTCTGAAATGATTCTCAATATACCCAGAGATAATATTTAAGACAATTATAAGGAGAGGAGAGTGCAGGAAACTGAAGAGAAGGTTTCTATACATGAGCTGGTGAAATGCTGACACCAATTGACAGTGATAAATTATGTATCATGTAACAGATAGATGATCATGCAAAATGTTATACAAAGGGATATCCTTAAAAAAAAAAAACTACAGATAAAACAGAATTTCAAAAATGTTCAAGTAGCCCGCAGAAAAGCAGAACAAGT
Organism: Loxodonta africana; assembly: GCF_030014295.1. NCBI lineage: Eukaryota > Metazoa > Chordata > Mammalia > Proboscidea > Elephantidae > Loxodonta > Loxodonta africana. The sequence goes on along the minus strand of NC_087345.1, from coordinate 76,797,790 downwards.
AAGTCAAAAAATTTCAAAACAGAGAGAACAAGATGAAAACAAAACTAATAAAAAAATGGCAGACTTTAAAAAGAAAAACCCATTGCTGTCTAGTCAATCCCAACTTCTAGTGACTCTATACAACAAAGTAGAACTGCTCCATACAGTTTCCAAGGAGTGCCTGGTGGATTTGAACAGCCAACCTTTTGGTTAGCAGCTGTAGCTCTGAACCACTACACCACGAGGTCTTGATATGCCAATTACAAGGCAGAGATTGACAGAGTGGATTTAAAAAATGACACAGCTGTATCTTGTGTATAAGAAACTCACTACAAATATCAAAATATAGAGAAGTTGCAAGTAAAATCATGGAATAGATAGACCACGTAAATATTAATCAAAAGAAAGCAGGGGTGGCTATATTAATATCAAATAAAGTAGAATTCAGATCAAGAAAATTCACCAGGGAGAGAGAGGCACATTACATGTATGGTAGAATGTAATCACATAGAATAATAAAAGATTAACTCAACACAGATGATATATATATATCATAATAATATGTACATGTACAAACAATAACCAGTACTAGTTGGCATTGAGAGCTGTGCTCCACAGGATTTTAATGGCTGATTTTTCAGAAGCAGATCACCAATCCTTTCTTACAAGGTACCTCTGGGTGTACTCAAACTGCCAACCTTTTGGTTAGCGGTGAGCACATGAACTGTTTCCACTACCCATGAAGCAAAACTGATAGAACTGGAGAAATAGATAAATCCACAATTACAAAATGGAGACTTAAACCCCCTTTGTCAACAATTGATAGAGAAGCTACACATAAAATGAGCAAGGATGTAGAAAAACTCAACACCATAAACCAGAATTATCTGGTTTGCTTAATTAATATTTCTTATAAAATACATATAGTGAAAATTAGGTCCCTCAAATTTTATTTGCATGAGCAGTCTTTTAAAGAATATTTTGGCTGGGTATATAATTTTTTGATCACAGCCCCCCCCCCGCCCCCTTTAAGTATATTCAACCTATCACTCCAATATTTTCTTTTATGCATGGCTTCTGACGAGAAGTCAGCTGTATTTTTTTTTCCTTTGTTGCACTGAAGGCAACATTCTTTTTTTCCTGGCAGCCTCCAAAGTTTTCTTTTTATGTTGAATTTTCAGAAATACCAATATATTACGTCTAGGTGTCTTGTTTGCTTGATTTATTTTGTTTTTTAGTATTTATCATTTTGTTTTAAAGTTTCATCAATCACTTGGTGGATTTAATAATTAAAAAAAAAAAATTCTTGACCACTGTACCTTAAAATGTTTTCCCACTCTGCTCTCTTTTTCTTCTCCTTCTGGAATGAGTTGGAATCAACTCGACTGCATTGTTTTTTTTTTTTTTTTCTTTGTTTGCTTGTTTCTGAGATTCCAATTACACATAGACCATTTGATATTTTTCTATAGCTCTTTGATGCTCTGCTCAGAGCAAGAATCAGAATGCCGTCATGCTCACAGACCTTTCTAAGATAAACTGTCCACTGAGAGCTATTGCTGCCTAATCATGGGTAATTGGCTTATAAAACTATGCCTCCCTCACTTAATAGCTTTGGAACCAAAAGTGTCAGCTTGTTAAAGATTTTTTGGACCCCAGTTACTACTGTGGAAAAAACATAAATACAGTAAGAGAAGCAGAAAAAATATGATTAGCTTTATTTTGGGCATATTACAGAACTTGGGAGGACAAATTAATTTAAAAGTATTTTCTAGGAACTCAACTACATTCTTTGGACATTTTATCAGGCGGAATTGGTCCCTGGAGAAGGGCATCATGCTTGGTGAAGTATAAGGTTAGCAAAAAAGAGGAAGACCATCATCAAGATGGATTGACACAGAGGCTACAACAATGGTATTAAGCATAACAATGAATGTGAGGATGGCGCAGGACTGTGGTAGTTTCTGTAGTTTTGTTCTGTAGTACATATCCTCTCTATGAGTTGAAATTAACTTAATGGCACCTAACAGCAACAACAAGAAACTCAACAAATCTAATCATAAAGCCCTATGCCTTATCCAAATTCTGGTAATTTTGGGAGTCTTATTGCTTTTTTTTTATTGTTTAATGGTTATGTCTTACCCAAATCTCCTCTCCTTTTTCCTCACCAGTTTCCATATATTATAAATATATATATGATTTAATGTTGTTTCCTTGTTACTACCTCTGCAAATAGAAATACAGAAGAGTCCCTTTTTTAATTACCTAAATTACCACTAATTCAAAAATAGTGTACACATCCAAGTTCACTGAGGATAGGATGATTGAAGAAGTTAAGTAAGGTGAGATTTGTGTGTGTATTGCAGGTGGGTGTCTGTCATGGTGTCCCACAAGAGAACTTAAACATAATATTACATGTCCATATTTAAAAGTCCTCCAGCCATAGACCTCCAATACTGAGGATTACTTTGTAGCCAGAATTAGGGTGTATGCCTTTGCCAGGTTATTGTTTGACCTTTACTTATGATGCTTCCCTCCCCCATTTCTCTATTTTATCTACTTTTCCATTACTGTTTATTTCTCATGTCAAAACCAAACCTGTTGTCACTGAATCAATTCTGACTTACAGCAACCCTGCAGGACAGAGTAGAACTGTTCTAGAGGGTTTCCAAGGAGCAGCTGGTGGGTTAGAATTGCCGACCTTTTGGTTAGCAGCCGAGCTCTTTACCACTGCACCACCAGAGTCTGTTTATTTTTTATACATGAAATCAATTTGTTTCACCATCTCTTTCTAAAGACCACGTGCAGGGGGTCCTATTTTTCACTTCCCACAAACTTCTGGTAATGCAAAATATATTGAAATTCAATGACTACTTCCTCAAGAAGATTTTGCTATTCTTGTTATTGTCATAAATGTATTCACCAATTTTACTTTTAACTATTTATAGCCTCTCTGGGCTATGTTTACATTCCTTGGAAGAAGAAAGTTTTATTGATTCATCTGTTTATGCAGTAAGAATTAAGGTCTTACTGTAATGCCAACACATTTTATGTACCAAGTAAATATAGGGAAAAAAGAAATCAATATCCTAAGAGATGGAGGGAAAATAAAATAGTTTGTAAGACAACCAGAGAATAATCTGAGACAATTTAAATGTATTTGAAGTTTTCCTAGTCAAAAGAGAAAAAAAAAAAAATGAAACTGCCATGCCTGAGTAGAAAAGGTGAGAAAACATGTTTGTTTTCTGTAATGTACTATTTTTAAGTAATTAATTTCAATAACTGTCATTAGAAATATACACCCTACAAAAGTTTTCACTTACATATTTTTCATTTCCCTAACAAATGTGAACTTTCACTCTAAGTATCAGGTTTGTTCCCCTGTATCTCTTCATTACAAAGTTATTTCAAATTACTGAATTAATTCCAAAAGACTATAAGAGGCTACATTGTAACCGCCTCTTTAAAATTTAAATAATGGCAATGACATAGGGGATAGTGTGTTGGTAAATAGATCAATTAAAAAAAAAAAAACAAACCTGCTGCTGTCGAGTAAATTCCAACTCATAGCGACCCTATAGGACAGAGTAGAACTGCCCCACACAGTTTCCAAGGAATGCCTGGTGGATTCGAACTGCCAACCTTTTGGTTGGTAGCCATAGCTCTTTACCACTGAGCCACCCAGGTTTCCAACTTTACAGCTAGATGGTTTTAATTTCCTTTCTAAAAGTAACATAATTTTGTTGTCATTTGTGTCTCAAAGACAATAACTAGTTTCCGTATTTATTTAATTTACAACAATTAAGATGTTTATATCAATTTAAAGCATGTTTCAAAAGTCTTTTAATTCTAAGAAATGGGTTAGATGAGTCTTAACATGTTTGGTTTTGTTAGACTGATGGGGTATTGAGCCTTGTAGAACCGTTTCAGTTTATGGCAAAAAAGCATCTAACAGCAAAGAAAAGGTTCAGATAAGACACTCTCAGTCTTTTTAATACTTGTTCTCTCCTGTTAAATGCTGAATATTCCCAAAGGTAAAGAGTAAAGCACTTTATTCTCTACTTTGAGAAAGCAAACATTTTTAGATCTCTAATCTTGGAGAAATTGAGCAATGATTTAACCTTCAAACTAAATTCTATATAACAGAGACGTTTCAAACTACAGCTTCGATGTGATTTTATCAGGATATTAGGTTTTGTTTTTTTGCAGTGTTTGGAGATAAACTGTGTTATACATAAAGGCTAAAGGCTAATGAAATAAGCAAAGTTTATAGTAAAACCATTTGAAAGCCGGGTTTCTCCTAGATAAATTATCTGATGTTTTATCTTGATTAGACCTCATTCTTCCTTCCATAGGTACTTAAGTGGGCAAATCCCACATACAATAAACTGAGATTTTTCAGTTTTTAAACTCACCAACTTCTCAAGATATCTGATTTGGACTAAGTTTGATAAAATCCAAGGGAAGCACTGAGCTGTCTATATTCAAGAAGTTTAATTACATAGACCATTTAGGACAGAAGAAATGTGACATTGAAGCTTTTTAATTTTGCTGGTAAATTTTTATTTAAATACCTTCAGACAACTCAACATTTTTATTCAGATAAATAAGAAAGAAAACAAGTACAAGTATGTAATTATATGAAAAAGAACCATATTGGAATCCATTATTTTTAAATAGTTGTACATATGAACTCTTAAAAATTGTGATAAGAGTGAGAAAAGATCTGTTGCATTTTTACTTACCCATTTTTTTAAATCTTAGATTCCTCAATACATGTTTCTGTTATGTTTTTTTCAGTAAATATTTGTAAGTGGAGGTCTCACTTTATTCCAGAAAACTAGCAAGTGCCTAGAAGCCTATAAGGATAATATATTTATGCTAATCAACTGTTACAGATTGGACAAAGTATAAGACCTAAGTAACATTTCATTCTCAGTCTAATCTTCGGCTTAGGTGTCTCATCATAAGACACCAATGTTAGACTACAGATCAGATAGGGTGCGACAGTAGCTATGTGTGCATTTCTTTTTTTTTTTTGGTTTTGATGTCTTGGGCATGTTATTAAACATCTTTGAACTTCGATTTCCCATGTGGAAAAAATGGTACCATAATGTTTTCTCTACAAAGTGTTCTTAGGAATTAAAGATAATACTTTATACATAAGAAAACTAGTAAAAAGCTGACATATAAAAGGTAGCCATTATATGATGGAGTATTAATTAGTGACAATGTGCTTCTTTTTTATGGATTCATCTGCTTAATATAGGGAAATAACCGTTTGCCAATACTAGGCACCATAAGGAGCCCTGGTGGTGAAGTGATTAAGAGCTCCGGTTGCTAACCAAAAGGTCAGAAGTTCAAATCTACCAGTCACTCCTTAGAAAACCCTATGGGGCAGTTCTACTCTGTCCTGTAGGATCTCTATGAGTTGGAATCAACTTGATGGCATACAACAACAACAAGTCACCATAAAAGGTAAGTGCAATTACTGTCATAAACCTGCGTATACCTTCAAGATTTGAAATTGACTTTGTTGTAACTACCCTGTTTGCATGTAGTACAGAGAAAGGTCTTCAAGTTGGTACTAGACCAATAAGAAGAGATTCAAATTACAAGAGAGGCAGATAAAATTTGAAAAATTTAAACACTCTAAACTAAATTTTGTAGTCATATCCAAGTTTATCTTCCTTTCATTAATCACTTCCTGTATTAACACATGTAACAATAGCACAGTGAAGTGAAGGATGAAGTAGAAGTATTTTGACAGACTAGAAAACAGTGCTCAGTCATACATTTACATTCTATTTTTATGGCTAAATATTTGATCACACAGTACCTTTTTACAAGATTCCAGGCTAACTTGAGGATGAGGTTTGTAATATTAAAGGGATTACTAACATAATAATTACTTTCCTTATATGCAAACATTAGAACTATAATTTTATTGAGAGCAAAACATTATGTATGTTAACTTGGCAGCTTGTCAAAGAATATGGTTTATTATATCATGGGAAATATGAGCAAAGCTGCCTTTGACATAAAATTATTTCTCAGTCTGCTTTGCCAACATCAAATTTAATCAGCACAGGCCAACATGGTCAATCAGACAATTCTTATTATGAAGGAGTGTGGGGAAAAAAAAAGAATATATACTTGAGTAAACCAGGAGCCCAGGTGATGCAATGGTTGAAGCACTCAGCTGCTAACCAAAAGATTGACAGTTCAAATTGCCCAGCAGCTCCATGGAAGAAAGACCTGGTGATCTGCTTCCATGAAGAGTACAGCCTAGAAAATCCTATAGAGCAGTTCTATTCTGTCTCGAAGGGTCACTATAAGTCGGAAATGAACTCTTCAGCATTTAAAAACAAAAGCAACATGAATAAAAGGGGGAAACTAGACACTTTTTAGCAAGGAATGTCAGGGGATAATATTGTATCAAACTTGTGTTACAGTTTTTATTTCCGCAGTTGTGTGCTAAGAGTCTAATCCCATGAGCTTCCTGACCATCCTGCTGTTGTGCTTGAGGGCTGGCCAAAACCCACTGCAGAGTTTGAATGTTTGATACCCATGTCAGATATCTACCAATTCTTCTGTGAGAAGCTCCACTGAGACTGCTGAACTTGCCGCAGGCCAAACATACTCTAGGGTGCACCCATCTGTCACACCATTTGTGCTTGGGGCCCAACAGCATTTTGAGGGTATGGCATCACACCAGTTTGTACGTTTTCCATAAACTTGCTGGGCAAGAGTATGTCCACCATTGTGGTTGCACTCTGTCCCATCCCGTTTTCTTTAATCTAGAAGCTGCAGGCACAGGCACACCCACTGATGGAAAACCTTGAAATTAGTTGGTGCTTGTAAGGTAAATGCTGTATTTTGGGAGTCTCATAAACTCATCAGGAATATCCTGCTGCTGAATAGTTCCTGTACCATACAGAAATAAGACAGAGTCTTTGGAAAGTTGCTTCTTTGCTTATTCTTCTGGTGTTGTAGTTTAGTCAGTGAATAGATACAGATCCCCAGACACTAGTGCAGACAGTTGGGAGCTTCTGGTACAGGGGGCATCCCTTGACCTGGGGCATAACAGTTCCTGTAAGGAATTATAAGTCATTATCTCAGTGATTCCCAAATCATCACTCAAGGTCTTCTAGTCATGTTCTCATTGGTCATAGATGCCTTGATAGGTCTTTCAAGTCCTGAAAAATCACGTGTAGTGTTTTTCAGGGATGTTACTGTTTTTTAAGTTCCAATAGCTGCTGTTTTTTCTTCTTTAGGTTCTCAGTTCTTAAGTGGTTTTCAGGCTTTTCTGACTCCTTTCCTCTATTTTTTCTTTCTTTTCTTATTCCAATTCATTTTTCTAAACAGTAGCTTGAAGATGAGAGGATACCAAATGCTGAAGAGGAGTATTAGAGGAGGAAACACTAGCCATAACTATAATGTTTTTACTGTAGTATTTCTTCTTTTACATTTATCTTTCATGAAAAATTCCACTGTTTGATCTGCCTGTGGTCTTCAAGCATTCTCCAGAAGACTGGCTTCTTGAAATAGTCTTGCTTTGCCATTTCCCTTGTCTTTCATACACTCTATTACCACTTGATAGCAGTTCTCTATTTCCTATCATAAGCTACCAAGACTGTGTGCATAGGGGCAAACTATCAGGACTACTTTCAAGATCTTTTGGATTCCAGCTTGTCTTAGGCTGGATTCTCTAGGGAAGCAAAACCAGTACAGTGTATATATATAGAGAGAGAGAGTTTTATATCAAGAAAATGGCCCATATGGTTGTAGAGGCTGGAATGTCCCAAGTCTGTGGGCCACAATAGAGGCTTCTCCTGATTCAAGTAATCGCAGGGTCTGGTGAACCCAAGATTAGCAGGTCAGAGAGCAGGTCTCTTGCTCGCAGGCTGCAAAGATCAATGGATCCCAAGATTAGCAGGCAAGATTGCTAGTAAGCTGCTAGCTTAAGTCCCAAGAACTGGAGGTCAGAGGAACAGGAGCCAGCTGCAAGATGCAGAATGAGCAAAAAGCCCTCAAGCCTTGCCAGAATGTCTGCTTATATTCAATGCATGCCACACACCCAAGGAAATTCCCTTTTGACTGATTGGCTACTCACAGCAGATCCCTTCTTGGGGGTGATCACATACTGAATCTCAACAGGGAAGTGACCACGACATTATATGCCTACCAAAACATTGACAATCATGACCCAGTCAAGTTGACACAGTCTTAACCATCACACAGCTACTGTATCTTTACTGGTGTCCATTAGTCTAGATTCACTAACTTGACCCCAGATTTATGAACCTCAAGATTTCTATGTATTGGAGCATGATAATGTGCTTTGAGTAACTAATCCCTGCATGACATGTTTTGCTCAGTGTAAGTCCACCTCTTTTATCATCCATTTGTGGAGAAGATAATAATATCTATATGCTTGCCAGATATTGTATTTCTTATTTGGTTGTTAAACTGTTGAGCCATTTTCTTTCATGGGGATGAAATGAACTTAAGGTGTTGATGAAATGAGCTTAAGGTGTTGAGTGATTTCCTATTGTTTGCCTACCTTTTGTTCTCCCACTTGGATTTCTAGTTTCGAAATGTAAGTCCAGCTCAAAGTTCTTTTTTCCATTCATGGCCCTAACATCTTGGATAAATTTCAGTCTAAATCTTTTGTTCCACATATATCTCCTCTGGGTTTTTAGACATCCCCATCTAACAGAATTATTTAGTGTACAATCCTTTCAAGCCATCATGCTGTTTTGTGCTGCCTCGTGCCAAGCTTTTATCTCGACTTTACTTTAATTTCTTTCAGTATAGCTCCCTGATTCTTAAATGGGAATGTTCCATGGAAAATTTATATGTTTCATCTTCAGCAAATTTTGCTCTTACTGTGAATTTGTTGCAAGTGCAATAAAATCTGAATACATGTAGTGATCCTAATATATTTCTCTTTTACAAATAGAACAGCAGAAATCCATCTTTAAGTCAGGTTTTTTATTGTATTACAGACAGCAGATTTTTGAATCAAAGAGTGGGAACCTGGAATTAGTAAACTTCTTTTGTCAACAGTTCTGACCTTTCTCTATGCTTTCGGCAGAGTGAACACTGTTTAATGGATGGACTTGACAGTAGCAATCCATTACAAATGCTTTAAAAGCAGACATAAGTAAAACAACCTAAACCACATCCATTGTTAATAATTAATGTTTATTCATCATTGGCAACTATCGATTATAGGCTTAAAAGGAAGTTCTTTACATATTGATTTTGGGGTCTTTGCCTGGCTATACAGACAACTGAAAGCAACAGGAACTTAATGGAAGAGTGTCACAATTCTTTAAAAATTAAGTAGTCATTAAAAAACAAGGTGCACTGTGAGTTCATGGGCTCTTGTGGAACAGAAGCAGATTGTCCTTGAACAGATATCCTAAAAACATTCCCTCTTGAGACTTAAAAAAACAAACAGGTGATTGTTGTTACTAATATTACAGTTATAATCAAGAACTGTTTTATTCTAGAGGTTTTAAATATGTATATCCTACATTTTAAATAAATGTAAGTTGAAATTGGATTTTATCAATTGTTTGAAATACCAATCATGCTGTTTGAAGTGTATTTATTTCAATTGTTTACTCATGACTCGAAATGCTATTTCATTCCATGACATACCAGAGACCTACAAACATACCAGTAGAAGAATGGGGCTAATTCGAAGTGTTCTCCATGTTTATTGTGGCTTTTTGATACGGGAAATTTTACATATAATGAGAGAAAGGAGAGTTATAAGGGTGGGGGGGCGGTAATCTAGAATAAACTGTAATTCTTCGATATAGGAGATCCTTAATTGGGACATAATTTAACCAATTATATTTGTAATCTAATATTGGATCTAAAATTTATCAGCTTGTGATACTTATCACAAAGCATATTATCCCCCAGACATAAAAAGAGGGAAGGTAAATTTGACTTAACTCTCTAAAAAAAAATAGGTTGTTGTAAATAATAAACAATAACATGTATGTGAAGGCAAATTGAAAACTATGAAAATAAAAACTGGTGAAGGATGGAGTATCATTATCACTTCTCTGAACTAAAGAGAGAGAGACTATGATGGACAATTACAAATGTAGCGGGGGGGAACTGGTTAAAAGCAATTACAAAAGGTTAGTAACCTTTAAGGTTTTTAACATCAAATGCAGTCAAGCTAAGTGACTGCTGAGATATAGTCTTTGAAGAAATTATTTGAATCAAATAACTCCACTGACAGTAACTTATCCTGTTGGTGACACAAGCAAAAGACTAATAAAAATACGTTCCTTCCTACTATCTACCCCTGTTTTTTCCTAAGAATGTATTAAAATATGTGTGTCATCTTTTTTAAGAGAAAAATTGAACGCCCTACTCTATTAGATTTCATTTTACTTGAATCCACATTCAACACCCATGGAAGCGGCAGCCAAGAAATCAAATGACGTATTGCAATGGGCAAATCTGCTGGAAAAAAATCTCTTTAAAGTGTTAAAAAGCAAAGATGTCACTTTGAGGACTAAAGTGCACCTGACCCAAGCTGGTATTTTCAATTGCCTATATCGACGGCACTGGGGATATGCATGCGAAAGAAAGCTGAATAATGAATAAGGAAGACCAAAGAAGAACTGATGCCTTCAAATTATGGTGTTGGTGAAGAATATTGAATATATCATGGAATTCCAGAAGAACAAACAAATCAGTCTTGGAAGAAATACAACCAGAATGTTCCTTAAAGTGGGGATGGCAAGACTTCATCTCACGTACCTTGAACATGTTATCAGGAGGGACCAGTCCCTGGAGAAGTATATCTTGCCTGGCAAAGCAGACAGTCAGTGAAAAATAGAAAGACCCTAGACAAGACGGATTTCAACAGTGGATGCAATAGTGGTCTCAAGCATAGCAAGTGATTATAAGGATGGTGCAGGACTGGGCAGTGTTTCCTTCTGTTGTACATAGGATTTCTATGGGTTGGAACCAACTCCATGGTACCTAACAACAACAACTCTTTTCGTAAAGTGAACAAGTCTATATGTCCACAAACACACACCCACACATTTACATTTTTCCATATGCATATACAAACATCCTGTAAGTACAATGGGTGATATTTGTAATACTACTTTTGTGGAATTGTGATATGGTGAAAATAAGAAGAATTTGAAACTGGAGAGATGTTCATTCATAACCAAGCCCTGCTGCTTAGTAACAATTTAACTTTAGATGTCATTTAGCCTCTCATATGATCTTTAGTTAATTCAGGCCTAATTCACATATTGTTAAGAATTTAAAATAAAAGGATCCAGGTGAAAATATTTAGGATAAATCCTAGCATATAGTAATTTCTGCATAGAAATTAGTTTGTCATCTAACAAGCCAACTGTATTTTCTTAAGACTTACTCTAGGTAAACATTATTTAATAAATTGCCTATGTATTATAGTTTAAAGGCTTAAGAAGTTTTTCTTTTGTTTTTTCTAACATTAACCATCTTAAAATTAAGATATTTTTAAGAATAAAACCGAAATCTGTCTTAAACTGTGAATGGATTTCATTGGTTCAATGATTAAGACATCTAGTGATAGGGTGGGGTTTTGGTTTGATTAGGTCTCTAATTTCAATATATATATATATATATATATATATATTTGGCTTTTTTCTTCTCTGTTTGTCAGCTTAGTTCCTCAGGATCTTATCCCTCAACATGGCAAAATGGCTACTATGGGTATAGGTTTTGTATTTGTTTTTTGCTTGGTCCGGAAGGGGAAAGTGTTTCAAAATCCCTAGAAACAAATTCTGAGCTACATACCGATGAGTTACACCTGACGAGCTGAGAAATTCCATCCCGTTGGCTTAGAATAGAACTTCCTGAACAAATCTCTGTGATGATGGAGATGGGACTGCTCTGATTGGCTTAGAATCCAATCCAGGAACTGGAGTTAGAATAAATTCTATCCAGCCATATGTCTGCTACATAATGGGATGGAGGCTGGGGTGACACCTGTAATGTTCAAACGAAACCTTGTGTAACATGTAGGAGAAAATTCACCTAGTTCTTTGTGTGTGGTATTATGTTACCAGAGGGAAACTTAGATTCTCAGTCCAACTTTCTCTTCAAAGCTTAACAAATAAGGCTAAGGAAGTTTGAATGACTTCTTCAAGATAAGTTAATTTTTTTTTTTTTCCTGTAAAGCTGAATCTAGACTCCAAGTTTCTGATTGTGAAGAGTTCCAACAATAACAGTAATTGCTTACCTCTTGACTATGGACTACTACGGTTAAAGAGGAATATGGAGTTATTCTAAGATATTCAGCAATCTATCTGCACATTAAGCATGATTCACAAGCTAAATAAATAAAATAATAACTGTTATCACAATAAATTATTAACATTAAAATATGTCCTCATTCTAGAAAAGATTGGGAGCTATTTCATTGCTACATGTAGCACTTCAGATGAAATATTTTGAAAACATTTACAGCAAGCTAATTCCAAATTGTAATCATTTTCTCATGACACATTTTTTATTAGTATAAGGATATATACATTCAATTTTCAAACAGAAATTATGATGTACTTGCATGTACTATAATTATCAGTTACATTGACAAGTACAAACCAGTATTTATGTGATCTACAAGTTCATGGAGTTTAAATTACATTAACCATATTTTATTACATTTAAAACTGGAAATAATAGGAGCTTTGTTAAAATCTGTTATTTAGAGCCAAGAAGGAGAGTATAATTTTTCAAATCTCTGTTACAAAGCCGCAGCCCAAAATTGTTGAAAGAGTATTTTTACAACAAATTTCAACATATAATTTAATTTCAGGAAAGAAAATCAATTAAAGATTGCAGTTAATACACGGCAATTCACTCACAGAGATTAGCATCACTATTATTTGTCTGTCTGCCTTCCCTATGTTAACAATAACTTTTAATTTCAAAATTGTTGAGAATAAAACCCTGCATTAGTTAGGTATTGTTGCATAATAAATTACTTCAAATCTGAGCAATTGAAACAAACAAGAATCTCAGTTTTGTGTGGTAGAGCCAAGATGGCAGATTAGACAGATGCTTCTGGCAAGCCGTCTTTACAACAAAGACCCAAAAAAACAAGTGAAACAAGTATATTTATGACAAGATAGGAGCACTGAACATCAAAAGCAAGCTTAGAAAATGAACTGAGGGACAGTGGGAGGAAGAGAAGGTTCAGAAGCAGAGAGGAGTTACCTGACCTGAAGCACGGGGAGCCCTCAGGCACCATTTCTGGGAGTGGGGCAGCAGACTGGTACTAGCGTTCAGCTGCAGTTTACTTGGGGAGAAGCAGCCAGCCACACAGCCTACTCATACTCCCAGAACCAGAGAAGAACGGTGCTCTTGGCAAAATCTAAGTAGTTGAGTATATTTTACCACAACCCTCCAAAACAAAATCCAAGCCAGCCTCAGCAGCTGACTTCCCTTGGCCTAAGATAGGCCCTCTTGAGCACCTAGAGCCATCCTCCCAGCCTTGGAGAAGGAATAATTTGCAATTGGAGGAAAAGATAATTTGCCAGCTCCACTAACTGGGGGAGCTCAGGAAAGAAGCAGCTCCTGTCCAGGCATAAACAGTCCATGGACTTTGAGTACCTTTTCCTCTGCATGGACCTGTGTGGGCCTATTTCAGGAGAATAGGCCCTTGTTGGCAGACTCCAGTCATTTCACCCATGCAGTGGAGAGGTGGGTGTTTGATGTTTGACATTGATTTGCCTATTAAACAGGATCCTCATCTACCCACATCAGGGGCCTAAGGACTGGTAGATCCACTCAGGTAACCCAGCCACCCATGACAGGGGTCCAAGGATAACTGGTACCTCCCAATCCTTACAACCAAAAACATTGGGTGCCCATGGTCCATCTGCAGAACCTACCCACCTGTACGGTCTAGTGAACAGGGACACACTTTCCTCAGAGACACATGGGGGATGATTATCAGCCCCCTGCCTTGTTCAGAGTGTGACCTCCTGCTGCAACCAGATACTGGTACCTACTGCTACCCCTGCCCCTTTAAGAATGTAGGACAAAGCCTGTACCACACACTTGATGATCAGCTACCTGGAAACCTCACCTGAATTCATAGAAGAAGAGTTAATGGACTCCTAGACTGATATACCTGATAACAGCTCTAGCCATCTGGGGACAGGACATCAAAGCTCCGAAGAGGAAAATAATCAAGCTGGCTTGCTGAAGCAACCCATTTGGGCATATGAAAACAAAACAAAGCAAGAAGCTATGGCACAGTAAGCAAACATAAAATAAACTAATACAATAACTTATAGATGGCTTGGAGACAGCAGTCAGTCTCAAGTCACATAAGGAAACACACCATGATCGCCTCAACAAGCTCTCAAAAAAAAAGAAAAAAGGGATCTTCTAGATGAAAGTGCCTTCCTGGAAATACCAGAGGCAAAATACAAAAGATTAATACACAAGACCCTTCAAGACATCAGGAAGGAAATGAGACAATATGCAGAACAAGCCAAGGACCACACAGATAAAGCAATTGAAGAAATGAAAAAGATCATTCAGGAACATAATGAAAAATTTAACAAGCTGGAAAAATCCACAGACAGACAGCAATCAGAAATTCAGATGATTAACAATAAAATTACAGAAGTAGACAACTCAGTAGAAAGTCAGAGAAGCAGATTTGAGCAAGTAGAAGGCAGAATTTCTGAATGTGAAGATAAAGCACTTGGCACTAATATATTTGAAAAAAATCAGATAATAGAATTAAAAGAAAAAGAAATATTAAGAATCACATGGGACTCTATCAAGAGAAATAACCTACAAGTAATTGGAGTACTGGAACAGGGAGGGATAATAGAAAATACAGAGGAAATTGTTGAAGATTTGATGGCAGAAAACTTCCCTGATATTGTGAAAGATGAGAAGATATCTATCCAAGATGCTCATTGAACTCAACAGAAGGTAGATGTTAAAAGAAAGTCACCAAGACATATTATAATCAAACTTGCCAAAACCAAGGATAAAGAGAGAATTTTAAGAGCAGCTAGGGATAAACGAAAAGTCACCTACAAAGGAGAGCCAATAAGAATAAGCTCAGACTACTTGGCAGAAACCATGCAGGCAAGAGGCAATGGGATGACTTATATAAAAAACTGAAGGAAAAAAATTGCCAGCCAAGAATCATATATCCAACAAAACTGTCTCTCAAATATGAAGGTGAAATTAGAATATTTCCAGATAAACAGAAGTTTAGGGAATTCATAAAAACAAAACTAAAGCTATAAGAAATATTAAAGGGAGTTCTCTGGTTAGAAAATCAATAGTATCAGGTATCAACCCAAGACAAGAACACCGGGCAGAGCAATCAGAAGGCAACCCAGAGAGGGAAATCAAAAAAAATAATTCGAGATTAAAAAAAAAAAAAAAAACCTCAAAACAGGGTAACAGCGATGCTATTATGTAAAGAAGACAACATTAAAATGATAAAGATGGACTAAGAAACATAGTCATAGATCTCCCATATGGAGAGGAAGATAAGGAGATACAAAGAAATAAAAGTTAGGTTTAAATTTAGAAAAATAGGGGTAAATAATAAAGTATCCGCAAAGGAGACAAGCTATTCTACACATCAAAATAAAATATGAGAAAAAAATAGAGACTCACCGGAAACAAAATCAACAGCAATGAATTTGAGGAAAGGACAATATATAATCTACTCAGCACATACAATTAAGTGGGAAAAAGAAACTGTCAACAACACACAAAAAAAACACATCAAAATGATAGCACTAAATTCATACCTATCCACAATTACACTGAATGTAAATGGACTAAATGCACCAATAAAGAAACAGAGAGTGGCAGAATGGATTAAAAAACAAGATCTGTCTATATGCTGCCTACAAGAGACACACCTTAGACTTAGAGACACAAACAAACTAAAACTCAAAGGATGGAAAAATGTATATCAAGCAAACAACAATCAAAGAAGAGCAGGAGTGGCAATATTAACTTCTGACAAAATAGACTTTAAAGTTAAATCCATCATAAAGGATAAGGAAAGACATTATATAATGATTAAACGGACAATATACCAAGAAGATACAATCATATTAAATATTTATGCACCGAATGACAGGGCTGCAAGATACATAAAACAAACTCTATCAGCATTGAAAAGTGAGATAGACAGCTCCACAATAATAGCAGGAGACTTCAACACACCACTTTCAGTGAAGGACAGGACATCCAAAAAGAAGCTGAATAAAGACATGGAAGATCTAAATGCCACAATCAACCAACTTGACTTCATAGACATATACAGAACACTCCATCCAACAGCAATCAAGTACACTTTTCTTTTCTAGTGCACATGGAACATTCTCTAGAATAGACCACATAATAGGTCATAAAGCAAGCCTTAGCAGAATCCAAAACATTGAAATATTACAAAGCATCTTCTCTGAACATAAGGCCATAAAAGTGGAAATCAATAATAGAAAAAGCAGGGAAAAGAAATCAAATACTTGGAAACTGAACAATATCCTGCTCAAAAAAGACTAGATTATAGAAGACATTGAGGATGGAATAAAGAAATTCATAGAATCCAATGAAAATGAAAACGCTTCCTATCAGAACCTCTGGGACATAGCGAAAGCAGTGCTCAGAGGTCAATTTATATCAATAAATGCACATATGCAAAAAGAAGAAAGGGCCAAAATCAAAGAATTATCCTTACAGCTTGAACAAATAAAAGAAAACCTTCAGCAAAAAAAGAAACCTTCAGGCACCAGAAGAAAACAAATAATAAAAATTAGAGCAGAACTGAATGAAATAGAAAACAGAAAAACAAATAAAAGACTTAAGACCAAAAGCTGGCTTTTTGAAAATAATCAACAAAATTGATAAGCCATTGGCCAAACTGATGAAAGAGAAACAGGAGAGGAAGAAAATAAGCCAAATAAGAAATGAGATGGGTGATATTACAACAGACATAACTGAAATTAAAAGAATCATATCAGATTACTATGAAAAATTGCACTCTAACAAATTTGAAAACCTAGAAGAAATGGATGAATTTCTAGAAACACACTACCTACCTAAACTAACACAAACAGAGGTAAAACAACTAAATAGACCCATAACAAAAGAAGACATTGAAAAGGTAATCAAAAAACTCCCAACAACAACAAAAAAGCCCTGGCCTGGATGTCTTCACAGTAGAGTTCTACCAAACTTTCAGAGAAGAGTTAACACCTCTACTACTAAAGGTATTGCAGAGCATAGAGAAGGACAGAATATTCCCAAACTCATTCTATGAAGCTGGCATATCCCTGGTACCAAAACCAGGTAAGGATTCCACAGATAAAGAAAATTAAAGACCTATATGCCTCCTGAACTTAGATGCAAAAATACTCAACAAAAAAATAGCCAATAGAATTTGACAACACATCAAAAAACTAATTCACCATGACTAAGTGGGATTCACAGCAGGTACACAGGGATGGTTCAACATTAGAAAAGCAATTAATGTAACCCATCATATAAATAAAACAAAAGACAAGAATCACATGATTTTATCAATTGATGCAGAAAAGGCATTTGACAAAGTTCAACGCCCATTCATGATAAAAACTCTCAGGAAAATAGGAATAGAAGAAAAATTCCTTGACATAATAAAGGACATTTTTACAAAGCCAATAGCCAACATCATCCTAAATGGAGAGAGCCTAAAAGCATTCCCTTTGAGATCGGGAATCAGACAAAGATGTCCTTTATCACCACTCTTATTCAACATTGTGCTGGAGGTCCTAGCAAGAGCAATAAGGCAAGATAAAGAAATAAAGGCATCCAAATTGTCAAAGAAGAAGTAAAAGTATCTCTATTTGCAGACAACATGATCTTATACAGGAAACCCTAAGGAATCCTCAAGAAAACTACTGAAACTAATAGAAGAGTTCAGCAGAGCATCACGATACAAGATAAACATACAAAAATCAGCTGGATTCTTCTACACCAACAAAAAGTACATCAAAGGTAAGAGTAAACCACCAAATCAATATCATTAACAGTAGCCCCCAAGAAGATAAAATACATAGGAATAAATCTTACCGGAGATGTAAAAGACTTACAAAAAGAAAACTATAAAACACTTCTTCAAGAAACCAAAAGAGAGCTACATGAGTGGAAAAACATACTTTGCTCATGGATAGGAAGACTTAACATTGTAAAAATTTCTATTTTACCAAAAGCGTTCCATAGATTTAATGCAATTCCACTTCAAATTCCAACTACACTTTTTAATGAGGTGGAGAAAAAAATCACCAACTTCATATAGAAGGGAAAGAGGCCCCAGATAAGTAAAGCATTACTGAAAAAGAAGAACAAAGTGGGAAGCCTTAATCTACCTGACTTTAGAACCTATTATATTGCCACAGTAGTCAAAACAGGCTGGTACTGGTACAAAAAGAGATACATAGGCCAATGGAACAGAATTGAGAATCCAGACATAAATCCATCTACATATGAGCAGTTGATATTTGACAAAAGCCCCAAAACAGTTAAATGGGGAAAAGACAGTCTTCTTAACAAATGGTGCTGGCATAACTGGATATCCACCAGCAAAAAAAAGGAAACAAAACCTGTACCTCACTCCATGCACAAAAACGAGCTTAAAATGGATCAAAGACCTAAATATAAAATCTAACACGCTAAAGATCATGGAAGAAAAAATAGGGATAACATTTGGAGCCCTGATACATGGCATAAAGAGTATACAAAACATGGTTAACAATGCAGAAGAGAAACTAGATAACTGGGAGCTCCTAAAATTCGAACACCCAGGATCATCCAAAGACTTCACCAAAAGAGTAAAAAGATTACCTATAAACTGGGAAAAAGTTTTTAGCTATGACATTTCCGATCAGTGCCTGATCTCTAAAATCTACATGATACTGCAAAAACTCTACTACAAAAAGACAAATAACCCAATTAAAAAATGGGCAAAAGATACGAACAGACACTTCACAAAAGAAGACATTCAGGTAGCTAACAGATACATGAGGAAATGCTCATGATCATTAGCCATTAAAGAAATGCAAACCAAAACTACAAGGAGATTTCATCTCACTCCAACAAGGCTGGCATTAATCCAAAAAAACACAGGACAATAGACGTTGGGGAGGCTGTGGAGAGATTGGAACACTTATACACTGCTGGTAGGAACGTAAAATGGTACAACCACTTTGGAAATTGATTTGGTGCTTCCTTAAAAAGCTAGAAATAGAACTACCATAGATCCAGTAATCCCATTCCTGGACTATATCCTAGAGAAATAAGAGCCTTCACAGGAACAGACATGTGCACGCCCATGTTTTTTTGCAGCAGTGTTTACAATAGCAAAAATTTGGAAGAAACCAAGGTGCCCAACAATGGATGAAAGGATAAATAAATTATGGTATATTCACACAATGGAATATTGCGCATCAATAAAGAACAGTGATGAATCTGTGAAACATTTCATAACATGGAGGAATCTGGAAGGCATTATGCTGAATGAAATTAGTCAGTTGCAAAAGGGCAAATATTGTATAAGACCACTATTATAAGAACTTTAGAAATAGTTTAAACAGAGAAGAAAATATTCTTTGATGCTTACATGAAGGGGGGAGGGAGGGAGTGTGGGAGAAGGGTATTCACTAACTAGAGAGTAGATAAGAACTACTTTAGGTAACTATAAAGACAACACACAATACAGGCGACGTCAGCACAACTGGACTAAACCAAAAGCAAAGACGTTTCCTGAATAAACTGGGTGCTTTGAAGGCCAGCATAGCAGGCATGGGGGTTTGGGGACCATGGTCAGGGGACATCTAAGTCAACTGGCGTAATAAAATCTATTAAGAAAACATTCTGCTTCCCACTTTGGAGAGTGGAGTCTAAGGTCTTAAATGGTAGCAAGTGGCCATCTAAGATGCATCAGTTGGTCTCAACCCACCTGGATCAAAGGAGAATGAAGAACACCAATGACACAATGTAATTATGAGCCCAAGAGACAGAAAGGGCCGCATAAACCAGAAACTACATCAGCCTGAGACCAGAAGAACTAGATGGTGCCCAGCTACAACCAATGACTGCCCTGACAGGGAACACAACAGAGAACCCCTGAGGGAGCAGGAGAACAGTGGGATGCAGACCCCAAATTTTCATGAAAAGACCAGACTTAATGGTCTGAGACTAGAAGGGCCTCAGTAGTCATGGCCCCCAGGGATTTGACTGGACAATGGGTTGCAGAGGGATGCTGGTGAGGAGTGAGCTTCTTGGATCAGGTGGACACTTGAGACCATGCTGGCACCTCCTTCCGGGAGTTGAGATGAGAGGGTAGAGGGGGTTAGAAGCTGGTGAAATGGACACGAAAAGAGAGAGTGAATGGAGGGGGTGGGCTGTCTCATTAGGGGGAAAGCAATTTGGAGTATGTAGCAAGGTGTATATAAGTTTTTGTGTGAGAGACTGACTTGATTTGCAAACTTTCACTCAAAGCACAGTAAAAATTAAAAAAAAAAAATCTCAGTTTTGGTGTTTCAGATATCTAACCAAGGCTTACCTGAGTGACACTGGTACAAGCCTCTCATAAAAGTGCATTCAAGCTGCCCACAGGAAGTGCAGACTCCTCTGATTTCTCATCTATGGGGAATTCACTTCCAAACTCATTCATGTGCTCGCAGCGATTAGATTCTTTTTCACATGGGGTTTCTCTTAGTTTCATAGCTTCTGTAATAGAAATAGCACAAGTGGTGGTTTTAAAGAAAGAAACATTTATTCAAATTCAGGGCACCAGCTCTGGGGCAAGTCTTTCATTCTGTCAGCTCTGGGGGAAGGCCCTTGTCTTTTTCCAGCTTCTGTTCCTTGGTGTTTTGGAAATCTTCACATGGCCTGTCATCTATCTTCTCCCAGTTCCACTTGCTTCAGTGCTTAAACTGCTTCTTTTATATCTCAAAATTGATTGGCTTAAGATACACCTACACTGATATAGCGTCATTAGCATAACAAATAAACCCTATTCCCAGAGGGGGTTACATACACAGGTATTAAGATTTACAACACATTTTTTTTTAATAATTTTTATTGTGCTTTAAGTGAAAGTTTACAAATCAAGTCAGTCTCTCACATAAAAGCTTATATACACCTTACTACATACTTCCATTTACTCTCCCCCTAATGAGTCAGCCCGCTCCCTTCTTCCAGTCTCTCCTTTTGTGACCGTTTTGCCAGTTTCTAACCCTCTCTACCCACCAATCTCCCCTCCAGACAGGAGATGCCAATACAGTCTCAAGTGTCCACCTGATACAAGTAGCTCACTCTTCATCAGCATCTCTCTCCAGCCCATTGTCCAGTCCCTTCCATGTCTGATGAGTAGTCTTCGGGAATGATTCCTGTCCTGGGCCAACAGAAGGTTTGGGGACCATGACTGCCGGGATTCTTCTAGTCTCAGTCAGACCATTAAGTCTGGTCTTTTTATGAGAATTTGGGGTCTGCATCCCACTGTTCTCCTGCTCCCTCAGGAGATCTCTGTTGTGTTCCCTGTCAGGGCAGTCATCAGTTGTGGCCGGGCACCATCTAGTTCTTCTGGTCACAGGGTGATATAAGTCTCTAGTTCACGTGGCCCTTTCTGTCTCGGGCTCATAGTTATCGTGCGACCTTGGTGTTCTTCATTCTCCTTTGATCCAGATGTGTTGAGACCAATTGATGCATCTTAGATGGCTGCTTGTTAGCATTTAAGACCCCAGATGCCACACTTCTAAGTGGGATGCAGAATGTTATCATAATAGAGTTTATTATGCCAATTGACTTAGAAGTCCCCTTAAGCCATAGTCCCCAAACCCCCGCCCTTGCTCCGCTGAACTTCGAAGCAATCAGTTTATACCAGAAACTTCTTTGCTTTTGGTCCAGTCCAGTTGAGCTGACCTTCCGTGTATTGAGTATTATCCTTCCCTTCACCTAAAGTAGTTCTTATCTACTAACTAATCAGTAAATAGCCCTCTCCCACCCTTCCTCCCTCCCCCCTCTCACAACCACAAAAGTGTGTGTTCTTCTCAGTTTATACTATTTCTCAAGAACTTATAATAGTGGTCTTTTACAGTGTTTGTCCTTTTGCATCTGACTAATTTCACTCAGCATAATGCCTTCCAGGTTCCTCCATGTTGTGAAATGTTTCACAGATTCGTCACTGTTCTTTATCCATGCGTAGTATTCCACTGTGTGAATGTACCATAATTTATTTAACCTTTCATCTATTGATGGACACCTTGGTTGCTTCCAGCTTTTTGCTATTGAAAACAGTGCTGCAATAAACATGGGTGTGCATATATCTGTTCGTGTGAAGGCTCTTATTTCTCTAGGGTATATTCCGAGGAGTGGGATTTCTGGGTTGTATGGTAGTTCTATTTCTAACTTTTTAAGAAAACACCAGATAGATTTCCAAAGTGGTTGTACCATTTTACATTCCCACCAGCAGTGTATAAGAGTTCCAATCTCTCTGCAGCCCCTCCAACATTTTTTTGTGTTGTTTGGATTAATGCCAGCCTTGGTGGAGTGAGATGGAATCTCATCGTAGTTTTAATTTGCATTTCTGTAATGGCTAATGATCGAGAGCATTTTCTCATGTGTCTGTTAGCTGCCTGAATATCTTCTTTAGTGGAGTGGGTGTTCATATCCTTTGCCCACTTTTTGATTGGGTTGTTTGTCTTTTTGTGGTTTAGTTTTAACAGAATCATATAGATTTTAGAGATCAGGCGCTGGTCGGAGATGTCATAGCTGAAAATTCTTTCCCAGTCTGTAGGTGGTCTTTTTACTCTTTTGGTGAAGTCTTTAGATGAGCATAGGTGTTTGATTTTTAGGAGCTCCCAGTTATCTGGTTTCTCTTCATCATTTTTGGTAATGTTTTGTATTCTGTTTATGCCTTGTATTAGGCTCCTAACATTGTCCCTATTTTTTTCTTCCACGATCTTTAACGTTTTAGTCTTTATGTTTAGGTCTTTGATCCACTGTGCCTAGTGTGAGGTATGGGTCCTGTTTCATTTTTTTGCAAATGGATATCCAGTTATGCCAGTACCATTTGTTAAAAAGACTATCTTTTCCCCAATTAACTGACACTGGGCCTTTGTCAAATATCAGCTGCTTCTATGTGGATGGATTTATATCTGGGTTCTCAATTCTGTTCCATTGGTCTATGTGCCTGTTGATGTACCAATACCAGGCTGTTTTGACTACTATGGCTGTATAATAGGTTCTAAAATCAGGTAGAGTGAGGCCTCCCACTTTCTTCTTTTTCAGTAATGCTTTACTTATCTGGGGCTTCCTTCCCTCCCATATGAAGTCGGTGATTTGTTTCTCCATCATATTAAAAAATGTCATTGGAATTTGGATCGGAAGTGCATTGTATGTATAGATGGCTTTTGGTAGAATGGATATTTTTACTATGTTAAGTCTTCCTATCCATGAGCAAGGTATGTTTTTCCACTTATGTAGGTCCTTTTTAGTTTCTTGCACTAGTACTTTGTAGTTTTCTTTGTATAGGTCTTCTACATCTTTGGTAAGATTTATTCCTAAGTATTTTATCTTCTTGGGGGCTACTGTGAATGGTATTGATTTGGTGATTTCCTCTTTGATGTTCTTTTTGTTGGTGTAGAGGAATCCAACTGATTTTTGTATGTTTATCTTGTAACCTGAGACTCTGCTGAACTCTTCTGTTAGTTTTTATCTTGTAACCTGAGACTCTGCTGAACTCTTCTATTAGTTTCAGTAGTTTTCTGGAGGATTCCTTAGGGTTTTCTGTGTACAAGATCATGTCATCTGCAAATACAGATAATTTTAATTCTTCCTTGCCAATCCGGATGCCCTTTATTTCTTTGTCTAGCCTAATTGCTCTGGCTAGGACCTCTAGCACAATGTTGAATAAGAGTTTTGATAAAGGGCATCCTTGTCTGGTTCTCCTTCTCAAGGGAAATGCTTTCAGGCTCTCTCCATTTAGAATGATGTTGGCTGTTGGCTTTGTATAATAATAAAAAAAAAAAAAAATAATAGATGTCCTTTATTACGTTGAGGAATTTCCCTTCAATTCCTATTTTGCTGAGAGTTTTTATCATGAATCGGTGTTGGACTTTGTCAAATGGCTTTTCTGCATCAATTGATAAAATCGTGTGGTTTTTGTCTTTTATTTATATGGTAGATTACATTAATGGTTTTTCTAATATTAAAGCAACCTTGCATTAAAAAAAAAAAAACCTGGTATAAATCCCACTTGGTCGTGGTGGATTATTTTTTTGATATGTTGTTTTATTCTATTGGTTATGATTTTTTTGAGGATTTTTGCATCTATGTTCATGAGGGATATACGTCTGTAATTTTCTTTTTTTGTGGTGTCTTTATCTGGTTTTGGTATCAGGGATATGGTGGCTTCATAGAATGAGTTAGGTAGTATTCCATCATTTTCTATGATTTGAAATACCTTTTGAAGCAGTGGTGTTAACTCATCTCTGAAAGTTTGGTAGAACTCTGCAGTGAAGCCATCCGGACCAGGGCTTTTTTTGTTGTTGTTGGGAGTTTTTTGATTACCGTTTCAATTTCTTTTTTTGTTATGGGTCTATTTAGTTGTTCTACTTCTGATTGTGTTAGTTTAGGTAGGTAGTGTTTTTCTAGGAATTCATCCATTTCTTCTAGGTTTCCAAATTTGTTAGAGTATAATTTTTTGTAATAATCTGATATGATTCTATTAATTTCAGTTGGGTCTGTAGTGATATGGACCATCTCGTCTCTTATTCGGGTTATTTGTTTCCTTTCCTGTATTTCTTTAGTCAGTCTGGCCAATGGTTTATCAATTTTGTTAATTTTTTCAAAGAACCAGCTTTTGACCTTGTTAATTCTTTCAATTGTTTTTCTGTTCTCTATTTCATTTAGTTCAGCCCTAATTTTTATCATTTGTTTTCTTCTGGTGGCTGATGGATTCTTTTGTTGCTCACTTTCTATTTGTTCAAGTTGTAGGGACAGTTCTCTGATTTTGGCTCTTTCTTCTTTTTGTATGTGTGCATTTATTGATATAAACTGGTCTCTGAGCACTGCTTTTGCTGTGTCCCAGAGGTTTTGATAGGAAGTGTTTTCATTCTTGTTGCATTCTATGAATTTCTTTATTCCCTCCTTTATGTCTTCTATAACCCAGTCTTTTTTGATCAGGGTATTGTTTTTCTTTTTATTGTTCAGTTTCCAAGTATTTGATTTCTTTTCCCTATTTTTTCTGTTATTGATTTCCACTTTTATGGCCTTGTGGTCTGAAAAGATGCTTCGTAACATTTGGATGTTTTTGATTCTGCAAAGGTTTGTTTTATGACCTAATATGTGATCTATTCTAGAGAATGTTCCACGTGCACTAGAAAAAAAGTATATTTTGCAGCTGTTGGGTGGAGTGTTCTGTATAGGTCTATGAGGTCAAGGTGGTTGATTGTAGCAATTAGGTCTTCCGTGTTTCTATTGAGCTTCTTACTGGATGTCCTGTCCTTCTCTGAAAGTGGTATGTTGAAGTCTCCTACTATAATTGTGGAGGTGTCTATCTCACTTTTCAGTTCTGTTAAAGTTTTTTTTATGTATCTTGCAGCCCTGTCATTGGGTGCATAAATATTTAATATGGTTATATCTTCCTGGTCAATTGTCCCTTTAATCATTATGTAGTGTCCTTTTTTATCCTTTGTGGTGGATTTAACTTGAAAGTCTATTTTGTCAGAAATTAATATTGCTACTCCTGCTCTTTTTTGATTGTTGTTTGTTTGATATATTTTTTTCCAACCTTTGAGTTTTAGTTTGTGTCTCTAAGTCTAAGGTGTGTCTCTTGTAGGCAGCATATAGACAGATAGCGTTTCTTTATCCAGTCGGAGACTCTCTGTTTCTTTATTGGTGCATTTAGTCCATTTACATTCAGTGTAATTATAGATAAGAAAGTGTTTAGTGCTGTCATTTTGATGCTTTTTTGTGTGTGTTGTTGACAATTTCATTTTTCCACTTACTTTTTTGTGCTGAGATGTTTTTCTTTATAAATTGTGTGTTCCTCATTTTCATAGTAGTTGAATTTATGTTTGCTGAGTCATTATGTTTTTCTTGGTTTTTATTTTGAGTTATGGAATTGTTAGACCTCTTTGTGGCTACCTTAATATTTGCCCCCATTTTTCTAAGAAAAAACCTAACTTGTATCGTCCTATATCACCTTGTTTTCCTCTCTGTATGGCAGTTCTATGCCTCCTGTATTTAGCCCTCTTTTTGATTATTGTGGTCTTTTACATAATGACTTCAATGATTCCCTGTTTTGAGCATTTTTTTTCTTTTTAAAATTAATCTTAATTTGTTTTTGTAATTTCCTTGTCTGAGTTGATATCAGGATGTTCTGTTCTGTGACCTTGTATTGTGGTGTTATCTGATGTTATTGATTTTCTGATGAAACAATTTCCTTTAGTATTTCTCGTAGCTTTGGTTTGATTTTTGCAAATTCTCTAAGCTTAGGTTTATCTGTCAATGTTTTAATTTCGCCTTCATATTTGAGAGAGTGTTTTGCTGGATATATGATCCTTGGCTGGCAGTTTCTCTCCTTCAGTGCTCTATATATGTCATCCCATTGCCTTGTTGACTGCATGGTTTCTGCTGAGTAGTCTGAACTTATTCTTATTGATTCTCCTTTGTAGGAGACCTTTCTTTTATCCCTGGCTGCTTTTAAAATTTTCTCTTTATCTTTGGTTTTGGCAAGTTTGATGATAATATGTCTTGGTGATTTTCTTTTTGGATCAATCTTAAATGGGGTTCGATGAGCATCTTGGATAGATATCCTTTTGTCTTTCTTGATACCAGGGAAGTTTTCTGCCGACAGATCTTCAACTATTCTCTCTGTATTTTCTGTTATCTCTCCTTGTTCTGGAACACCAATCACACGCAAGTTATTCTTCTTGATAGAGTCCCACATGATTCTTAGGGTTTTTTCATTTTTTTGTTTTTAATTCTTTTATCTGATTTTTCTGCAGCTATATTGGTATCAATTGCTTTATCCTCCAGCTGCCCTACTCTGCCTTCCAATTCCTCGATTCTGCTCCTCTGACTTCCTATTGAGTTGTCTAATTCTGTAATTTTACTGTTAATCTTTTGGATTTCTGAATGCTGTCTCTCTATGGATTCTTCCAACTTATTAATTTTTCCACTATGTTCTTGAATAATCTTTTTTATTTCTTCAACTGCTTTATCAGTGTGTTCCTTGGCTTTTTCTGTAGATTGCCTTATTTCATTTCTGAGGTCATCCCTGATGTCTTGAAGCATTCTGTAAATTAGTTTTTTATATTCTGCATCTGGCACTTCCAGGATTGTATCTTCATTTGGGAAAGATTTTGATTCTTTAATTTGGGGAGTTATAGAAGCAATCATGGTCTGCTTCTTTATGTGGTTTGATATTGACTATTGTCTCCGAGCCATGTATAAGATATTGTAATGGCTTATTTTATGTTTGCTCACTGAGTCTTATCTTGTTTTGTTTTCTTTCAATGTACGTAGATGGGCTACTAGATTGCACTGTCTTGATTGTTGTAGGCTTTGAATCACTTATGACCTCTTACCAGCTGGTTTGGGCCGTCACCAGAAAGATAAGCCTAAGAGTCCATTCACTATTCCTGAGTAGAATCTGATTTTGGGTCAGCAAGTGTGTGGGATAGACTGTCACCTCTTCACTTAGAGGAGTAGTGGCGATAGTTGTGTGCACCAGATTCTAGTAGCAGCAGGGGGTCACATTCCAGGGGGTGCAGGATGCTGACAGGCTTCCCCCAAGTGCCAGTGAGGTAGGTGTGTTTCTATTCCTAAAGCACTTTGGTGGGTGGTCTCTGCAGCTGTACCTTAGGCACCCAATGCAGGTACCTGTACAGGTACTATCCTTAGATCCCTATGGCAGGAGGTTAGGTGGTTTGGGTGGAGCTTCAGCCCTCAGTTCCCTGTTGTGGGTCAGTGGGGGCTCTGTTTAATAGGTAGAGATATCAGACCTGGGAAGCTTGTCTTTCCAGTAATCTACTAAAACAATTACAGTCAGATTCCTATCAGAATTGCCTTTGCATTATAATAGCCACCTTGTTCCCTGTAGGGATGAAAGCCTAAGACTGTGGATCTCAAATGCTTGGCTGGAGCTAGTTCTGTATTTTTAGTCCAGTTTTGGGAAGTCAGGGAAGGATTTTTGGTCCCTGGGTTTTTTTAGTTGCTTCTCTCAAGCCAGGAGAATGGATTAGGAAAAGACAAAACAAACAAACAAAGAAAAAAAAAACACAGAGCACTTCACTCTCTGGCCCAGGAAATTCCAATGTTAAATGAAGCCGCCTGGGAAGGGGAGGGGAGGGATCAGATAGATAGGAGAGAGTAGCACCCCGGAATATAGACAAAGTTACTTATCTTGCTTGGGATGACTGTTTTGTCTGAGATTCCCGAGGGGCGCATCGACTGTGTGCACTGGCTGTGTAGAGATTGCCCCCGAGTGTCAGGCCCGCAACCCGTGCTTGCGCTGTCTCAGAAGCCATGGTTAGTTCCTCCGCTCTTGGTCCAAAGCCCAGCGCCAAGGTTCCCCGGCTGGGACACTGCACTCACAGCTCCAAAACCAGTTGCTTCCTCCCGGTGACTTTTCCTCCTGTCAGCCGCGTTGCTGCAGTGCCTGCGTGCACTGGCTGGGCTTCCCCCGGGGTCACTTCAGGGGGCTAGGGCTGCGCCCCGTGTGTGTGCCATCTCAGGATGCCATGCTCAGCTCCCCTGCACCCAGTCCAAAGCCCAGCGCCAAGGTTTTCTGACTGGGACGCTGGCTCCAGGCTCTGAGAACAGTGACTGCTTCCCCGTGGTTGTTGGTTCTCTTGTTAGCCCTGTCAGTGTGCAGCCTGCTTGTGCTGGCTGAATCTCTACAGATGTTACCCCAGGAGGCTAGGGGTTAGGGCTGTATCCCATGCCTGCCCCACCTCAGCAAGCTGCAATTAGCCCTGCGACTCAGCACCAGGGAACTGCCAGGGCTCAAGGCTGTGGGGTGGGTCGTGGGTTCCAAAAGCGGTCCCTGGTTCAGGACGCAGCTTTTCACTCACCTGTCACTCAGGTCAATTCTTTAGATCTGTGTTTGATGGTCAGGGGTCATAGATTGTCATGTATGTGATCAATTTGCTTGTTTTTCTGAGTCTTTGTTGCAAGAGGGATCCGAGGTAGTGTCTACCTAGTCAGCCATCTTGGCCCCCTGCCTCCACAACACATATTTTTGAGGGACAGAATTAAATCCCTAACAGGTCTCTACACAGAACTGTCTCGAAACATGGCAGCTAGCTTCCCCAGCATGAGTGACCTAAGATAGAGAGCAAAGGAAAACACCTAGATGAAAGGTATATTGTTTTCATAACCTAATATTGGAAGTCATAGCCCATCACTTTTTCTGTATTCTACTGATTATAAGCAAGTCAATAGGTCTAGTGCATAAACTAAGAGAGCAAGTTACATGAATACCAGAGAGCAGGCCTCTTTAGAAGATCTTTTTAAAGGCTTTTTAGCACAATCTTGTTTGTAGCCTCCAAAGATTCAAATTTCTTTCAGTATGAAATATACTCACACCCTCCCATGATCCCCAAAAGTTTCATGCAATTACAGCAAGCACTCAAGATCCAGAATCTCATCATCTACATTAGGTCCAGGTATAGAAGAGGGTCTTTAAGTACTTTTGTGCACTTGCAGTTGTCCATTATCTGAAACCTGTGAAATTAAAGAGATAAATTACTTGTCTTCTTCATACTCAATGTCTCTATTGGGTATACAATACAGACATTCCTGTTCAAAAAAGGAAACGATGGCACAAAGAAGTCACTAGTTCATACCAATTCTGAAATCCAACCAGGCAAAATTTCACGATTAGGCTTAAGTTGTGGGAATGGTTCTCTAGGCTTCACTCTCTGGGATCTTGGCTTTACCCCTTTACCCTCTGAGTCTTTTTTCCATGAAATGCAGCACATGTTCTTAACAAGAACAACAGCAGTAGCATATGTTTACAACTAAAAAGCTCTTCTAGTCTGTTTCCAGTGAAATTCTGCGACCTCTCCAATGATCTCTTCACATCTGGTACCCTCAATCCAATCTGGTGATGTCTATACATAACTATTAAAACTTATCAGACTACTAAAAACTACTAAAATTTTTGAGAGCCTTCTGTGGATCCTCTTGGGGTTCATTGAAGCTGAAAAAAGCCATATCCAAAAATTGTCCCTCCTACATCTCGGGATCCTGTTAAGAGGGGTGACTGAAACACGCTAAAGTATCATAAAGGACTTTATCAATCGAGAGGATCTGTGAGGTACATCATTAATCTATTTAAAAGACATTTGGTGTAATTGAATATTATTCTGAGGTACCACATTGAGAGACAGACAGAGAGAGAGCATACAAGATGGACTCCATAGACATTTTATAACTAAAAGTGACACTTTATCACTTTTGTTGCATTCTATTCATTAAATTCTAATGGAATAGGCACACGCATACTCAAGAGAAGAAGGCTCATTAAAGCAGGAAAACCAGTAGAAGAGGATCATTGTGTACCATCTTAAAGGCTACCCATTTCCACACCAAGTAGACATTTTAGTAAAAGATAGGATAAATGGAAAAGAAAAAGTGGAAATCTGTTTAAGTATATGGAATAGCTTTGGGATGAACACAATTGATTTGTTGTAAAATTTTAAATACAGTGTAATATCACGTAGTAAAAACTACCTAGATCACATAAGTATTTTGTATTAACTTAGTTAACTATCTTGTCTCTAAATAGATTTACAACCATATTCAAAATGCTGTTACCATTTTGATGTATATCCTCCATGTTAAAGTCATGACATTAATGTGTTAGTTTAAGTAAGCCAAAAACAATTTTATGTTAGTACCTTAACAAACCATGACTGTATAATTTATTGTTCAAACTGGACACCTTTGGGAATGAAATAATTAATATATGATAATAATAAGAAGAAATCAAACAAAACCTGTTACTCTCCAGTCAATTTCGACTCATAGCGACCCTATAGTCGCAACAGAGTAGAACTGAATCATAGAGTTTCCAAGGAGCAGCTGATAGATTCAAATTGGGAACCTTTTGATTAGCAGACAAACTCTTAATCACTGCACCACCAGGGCTCCAATAAGAAGAATATCATATACATGATATTAGTATAGTGGTATATCAATATATAATAATTCAAGAGCCCTGAAGGCACAATGGTTAAGTGCTTGGCTGCTACCTAAATAGTCAGCAGTAAGAACTCACGAGCAGCTCCAAAGGAGAAAAGGCTTGGTGATCTGGTCTTATAAAGATTACAGCCTAGGAAACCCTATGTGGCACTTCTACAGTGTACTATAGGGTTGCTATGAGTTAGAATTGACTTGATAGCAACAATAAAATAATTATGATGGAACAATAGGACGAAGCCAGGATTGCCCCAGGCAAAACAGGTCATATTTCTGGTCATCTTACATCTATATAATGTTATTTGATTATATATCTTTTTCTCATATTGCATTAGTAATAAGTAAAATCTAAACACTTCTTTCTTTAAATTTATTATGTCATTATAGTGTTTATAAAAATACACTGTAAAACAATTTAAAAGTGATTAGAAATAAAATTAAAAAATAAAGAAAACCAAAATGTATTCACACTCCTACAACCTCAAAAACACTGCAGTTTAAAATTTTGGTGTATTAACCAATGGTGGACTTAACTTTCAAAAATAAAATGTCATTTTATTTAAGAAAAAAAAAAAGATTATTTAATTATTCATTATTTTTAGTGGGAGATAGAAACAGACACATAGATTGCAGGACAAATATAAATTATTAAATTACTTTCAATGTTGCTGTGTTAGGTGCTGTTGAGTTGGTTCTGAGTGTATGATTCCAGGCTTGCACTCGTTGCTACAGCATGCACTTCCCAACGTGTATTAGAAAGGCATTTTAATAATCAGTCATTGCCTAAATATGTTTTAAGAACTACCCATCAGTGAGGAGAGGCAGCAAAAAATGTGTAGAGTACCTGAATAATAGGAAAAAAATCAGCTGCTCCGGGCAGCAACCTATCGTGCTATGTCCCACAATATTAAGCGAAGGCACAGCACATGGTATGAAAACGTCATACTCATTACGTCCTAAAATGTTCTGTTGCATGCCTTTATAACACCTTGACATACTGTCAGCCTGGTCATAGGACTACTCCTGCACTTAGAAAAATAAATTTTGCAAACTTCAGAAAAATAATGAAGTACTTGATTTGCAATTACTTCACCAGTATGACTCTTTAAGCTAGTAAATGTGTTAAACCATTCGACAGGTTTTCCATCTGTTGGAGGTACTTATTCTTAAAGCAATACTTAGCCGATCTGTATAAGAAAGATCAGAAGTGGAATCTACAAACGGAATTATTGAGCTATATTTATTTCACTGAAAATAGTTGATTGAACTTTATCAATTATTAAGTTTATTAATTCTTCACATGTTGATTTAGACAGATACAACTAGTTGCCCTTTCCTGTGTTACCATCTTTTGAGATGTGACCTGCTAAAAATGGGTCAAACTCAATAACGAGTTTAAGTAAACCCCCCCAAATTCCATTGTGTTGGGACCTGAACACTTCATTTCTTCCTTGAAAAGATAGTCCACGTTCAGCAATTGTTATAATGACAGCAGCAACGTTGCTTTCCAATACTGACATTCCTCATTAATTTGTGTTTTCAATTCGTGAGTTAAGCCAAAATAATGTCTTCAGTTTAAATATGACAACATAGAATCTCTGTGAATTGAACTGTTTTCATGTTTATCAATCATATTTGAGTTGTGCCAATAGCTAAATCCATCCATAGCAAATAAAAAATTAAATGACTTAGGACTGAATAGTTCGCAAACGAAACAATACACAGAGCCAATTGATGGAGAATACAGTAGCCACTTCCTCTTACAGTTTTCACCATTAGTTCTGCACCCTAGAAATGTATTCTGGGTACAGAACCTTGTTTGTTTACCATCCAGAAATTTTAGGAGTGACTTCAGCACTTGTGCTCTTATCAGTTTCATTTAGTGCCCTGCCAGTCCCCTTCCAGTGCAGCACTCGCTTTTCATTGTGTCCTGTCTGCTTGGCATCTACGAATCTTTGCTTTGGACAACTGGTGTCCCTGTTTTGTTGATCCCCTAAGCATGGGCTTACCTTGCTTACTGGGTAATCTGCCCCTGGATATTATCCTATCACTGACAGCCTGGTACTTCACGATAGATTTTGAAATGTTCCTTTTGACAATGAATACGATACCATTCCTCTTCAATTTGTCATTCCTGGCATAGTAGATCACATGATTATCCCATTCAAAATGGCCAATATCAGTCCATTTTAGGTCACTAATGCCTAAGATGGAGCACTGGTAGCACAGTGGTTAAGAATTAGTCTGCTAACCAAACTGTCTGCAGTTCAAATCCACCAGCTGCTCCTTAGAAATCCCGTGGGGGCAGTGCTACTCTGTCCTATAGGATCACTATGAATCGAAATTGATTTGACTGCAATGGGTTTGGTTTTCCCATTTAATGCCTAAGATATCAATCTTCAAGTGTTCCATTTCATTTTTCACAACTTCCAATTGTCCTAGATTTATACTTTGTACGTTCCACGTTCTGATTATTAATGGATATTTGCAGTTGTTTCTTCTCATTTTGAGTCATGCCACATCAGCAAATGAAGGTCCTGAAAGCTTTATCCCATTCAGATCTTTAAGGCCCACTCTATTTTGATGAGACAGCTCTTCCCCAGTCATATTTTGAGTGCCTTCCAACCTGAGGTACTCATCTTCTTGCACTACATCAGACAATGTTCTGCTGCTATTCACTGGCCAGTTTTTTATAAGTAGATCCCCGATCCTTCTTCTCTGCCTGCCTTGTTCTGGAAGCTCAGCTGAAACCTGTCCACAATGCGTGACCCTGCAGGAATTTGAGATACTGGTGCTATAGCTTCCAGCATCATAGCAACACACAAACCACCATAGGAGGACAAAGTGACAGATGAGAGGTGAACTTGCAATATAAAGAAAGCTTTTTTTTTTTAGCTTCCTTTCAACATTAAGCAAGCTAAAAACTTCTGGTTCCTACTTTATTTGTATGCATCTTTATTGGTTAAGCTTATTTTGTTTGAAAATAGGCAAATAGGTGCAGCTAGGCCTCAAGGATAGCTGGTCTAGACTGAAATTTTATTAGTGTTGTCTCTTTGTTAATCTCTTTTACTTGTTTATAACAATTTATTACCTTAGAACTTTCTTAATGAATACATCATTTCTTCCATATACTAGTAGTTGATATATAGTTGCTGATATCTTCTAATTTTCACATCTGTATCAGTTAGCGATTTCTGTGCAAAAAATCATGCCAAAATTTAGTGGCATAAAATAACAATCATTTATTTCAGGGATTGGTAAACTTTTTTCTGTGAAATTATAGATGGTAAATATTTATGGTCTGTGGACCAAAAAGTATATTTTATAACTACTCAACAGTGCCATCGTCATTTGGAAGCAGCCATAGGCAAGACATAAACAAATAAAACATTATTTACAAAATAAGGCAGTGAACTGGATTTGCGCTACAGGCTATAGCTTGCAACCCCTGATTTATTTAGTTTATAATTTTTGACAATCCCCAAGTTTTACTCCACTTAGTTGGGCAGTTCTACTCTCAGCTGTGAATCCTCATACATCTTCATTGAGCTGGGTTCATCCGCCAGCAGGTTATTCAGATTTGATTTCATGGAGGCAGAAATTCAAGAATAGAAGTGTGCAAGGCTTCTTTTGTCCTAAGATAAAAACCAGCATACCATCTATTCCTCCATATATTTGATAAAGAAAACCATAAATCCAGATAAAATTAAAAGGATGGAGAAAATAGCTTCCTCTTCTTATTAGAAAATTACATTGCAAAGAGTGTGGATACAGGGGGAAGTAAAGAAATCTGACCATTTTTGCAATCTATGTATCTCCAATGGCTTCCATCACCACCAGAGCAGGGATAATTCTTTTAGTATCAGTCCTATTTGAAAATCCTTCGGAAGATCTTTGGTTAAATTAAAATCACATGCCCATTTCTGAACCAACCAGTTAAATCCAATGGATCAGGCACAGATTATTAGATGTCTGATCACTCACTTCTCTTGGTGTTGAATATATAGTATCCCTGTCTAATTATAGCTACAAGTTTTTCTTGCTTTGCCAGTATCAGCACCCAGCTTAGAATTGGGAAAGCCAAATTTTAGCCTTAATTTTACAGAACTTCATTTCATTTAACACTTACCCACCCTACTTTGTTGCACTCTTAGTACTCTTGATGTCTGAGACTTCATACTCATTTGGTGTCTCTGTTCCTTTCTAATAATTCCATCCAGGACTCAAATCTTTAGTATTGATATTTTTCATGGTTTAGTGGTCAATCACTATATTTTTTTCATCTTAAATACATAATTTTCTTGGAAATACTCAGTTCTAATTTCAGCTATCATCTATTTGGTAATAGCACCAAACCTTTATTTGCAATCCAGTTTCAAATGCATGTGGTAGGTACTCAATAAAGAAGAATCCTTGGGTGATGCCAACCACTAAGCTCTGGACTACTAGCCCAAAGGTTGGTAGTTCAATACCTCCCAGGGACACCTCAGAAGACAATCCTGGTCATTTGCTTCTGAAAGCTCACAGCCTTGAAAACTCTATAGAACGTGGTTTTTACTCTGACACATGTAGGATCACCATGAGTCAGAATCCATGTGACAGCAACTAATAACAACAATAACAACTCAGTAAACATTTGCTTAATGCATGAATAAATGATTCAATATGATAATGCATATATAAGTGCTGGATGAACTCCAAGGCTCTAACAAATGACAATTATTATCATGTATAATTATATAACCAGAACTGGAGTGCCATTCTGCCTCCAGAAGCTCATAATTAAGGGATACTTAATTCAATTTATGAATAAAATAAATTGAATACTTTGTTATTAAGGAAATTATCTTTTTTTTTGCACTTTACCCAAATATTGAAACTAGTTTTGTTTTAATTTGATTTTGGTGGGGATCAAGTAGTCCAGATTGGCAGTTTTTCCATTAGGAGGGGGTAGGGTACCAATTACAATCCTGTATTAGAATTGATTGGAAAGATTACGTGGTTATAGAATGTCCAACTTACTAGGGGTTTAGGTTGCAGGCTAAGTAAACGAAGCCACTTTGCTTGACTTTTCCCCTTTGAAAGCAAGGAAGCAGGGGGGATATTTGCTTTTGATTGTCTCCCAAGTATATTTATCCATCCTGCTTGTCTTGATACATTTTAGAGAACACCTGTCTAGGAATATATTTGTCTGGTTTTTGTTTGCCTTGGAATTCTGCCCTTTTAGTATGTGTATAAAACACATTCTCAATAGTTTTTTACAGAGTGAATTTAGCAAATTCAGCCAAGCTCAAAGTCATCAAGACCACTATTCCTAAGAGCAAATAGATTTAAAATCTGCTGCCTTTGTTCGCCAAATGCGGAAGTATCAAAATGTTCCCAGTGAACAGCACTGCCTATTTCACTATAGGAGCATTGTCTACACACGGATCATTTATAATCCACATTTGAACTCAGACTAATTTAAAATGGACACCTTGCCACTTTTATGTATTGTTAAGAACTCTTTCTGGGTAAGCCAAAGAACACCTGAAAATAATTTTTAAATCTCTTGTCATTGCAAATATGCCATGTACAAACCATTTACTAACACAGTTGCCAGATAAAAGCATTTAGTCATTCTGCTAGTAGTAAGGAGATTAAATGTATTGACAAATAACTTGGAAGTATACTTCATTTGAAGTATATACAAAATATTTCTGTAACCTCCAGTATATTTTTATAGCAGTAGTAACATTTAAGATGAACATTTTAAAATAGAAAACAAGTAAAAAAAAGGTCAAGTGAAAATGGTAGCACAGCACGGTGGGCATGATTAACGTCACTGAATTGTACATGTAAGGAATGTTGAAACAGCAAACGTTTTATTCCATATACATTTACCGCAATGAAAACAACAACAAATGTTCGTTACTGATCTTATATTCTAAAGCAGAAGCCCACACCTTATACTTCTAACGTTACGAAAAGATAATGAGAATAAGCCATAGAAATTGCCAATATTTCACAACATAACTATACAAAGGGGCTTATAGTCTGAATTGTGGGCTAAGAGCTGATGCCAGTTAATAGTAAAAAAACAAAAATGAATAAAAATATGACTCCCTTCTTTTGTTACTCCTTTAATCAAAATTAATAGGCCTAAACTATAAGAATATTCCACAACATAGTACAAATAGGCAGAGAGTAAGCAGACTTTATTTTAGTCCTTTTTATAGATGCATTGTTTTGGCAAGGAAATATATTTAGTAAAAATAATCTACTCCATTTTTAATAGGTTACGGCATTACAATATCAATTAGAAATCAAAGATGATAACTAGGAATTTGATTGCATGGTTTTTCCAAAGAGAAAATCCACTGGGCGTGGTAACAAAATATGGTCACTTTAAGCTACCAATCCTCAAAACATGAACCATTTGCCCTGGATATGTACAATGTGGTTTAGTAGTGAATTTAAGCACAAAAAATTTTTTTTTGGTGGGAGGGCATCGATTTAACAGAATTAATATCCTCTTATTTTTTCACTTTCAAATACTTTCTATATTTGACATATTAAATACACTAGCTCATTTAATTCTTACATCAAGTTTACAAGTGCTTGTGCCATTTTAAGACAAAGATTACTTATAGACATGAAGTATTTTGGTGATGATTATACAGCTAGGAAATAGCAGAGTGAAATGTAAATCCAGAGAGCTCATTACATTGTCTTGAATCACTATGCTGTATGGCTCTTTCCTTTGTAGGAAATGGTACTTAACCATTCAGGGGAAATGGCTGCTGGGATGATTGAGTTCTAATACTAGCTCTAAAAATAGGGAAAGAAACCAGCTACTACCTAAGTACTCTTTTTAACACTAGACTGGGAATTATGCTCCTGGCTGTGTGAACATGCCAAATGGATTTTAGTAAGGAAAACTCCAAAACTTTACCTGTAACTGCATATTTGTCATTGACATTCACGCTCAAGTTTCTAACAGCTATCTTAGACTAAACCTATCCAAAATTAAAACCTTGGTTCACTCACCGTCCACCTTAATCTTTCCCCTCCTTGTCCATGCTTACAGCTTGTTAGTAAATGATGACATTTTTCATGTAGGCCTACCAAGATACAAAACCAAAAAACCTGTCGCCTTCGAATAGATTCTGACTCATAGCAAACCTATAGGACAGAGTAGAACTGTCCCATAGGGTTTCCAAAGGGCAGCTGATGGATATGACCTGCCAACCTTTTGGTTAGCAGCCTAGCTCTTAACCACTGTGCACTAAGCCTCCAAGGCTCCCCCAGGATACAAGGATGATTGAAGTAAGTAATCTTTGCCTAGGAATTTGCATCACTGCAAAACTATGCTATGAAAGAAAAAGCATAAATCTTTGCTGGCCATCCCTCTGTCTCCGGAATGCTTTCTCTCTGGCCAATGAATAATCAATGCGTAGACATTTCCCACACCCAGAATGCCCTTACACCCTTCCTCAAACAGCCAAAAGTTGCACTTAGTTCCGTTATCCAGCTGAAGGGTCAAGGAAGCTGAATTGTGTGCATTCCTTGCCTTCAGATGCAAATGCAGGGGTGTATAATCCCGTGCCTTATGGGTGAAAAGTCAGTTTATCTGCTCCCACCTTTTCCTGCTGGAAACACACATATACACGTGCCCATTGGTGGAAGATAGAAGCCAAAATAGCAACAAACGCTTCCGTTAGGAAGAATGAGAGAAAGCACAGGATCACAGGTCCATGGCAATGAGAACTCCTACTGGGCAGGCACTGGGGAAATTGCTTTGAGGGAAAGTTCCTTGTGCAGCTCTAGGTTCTGCTCTCTAGGGCAAACTCCCTTCTCCATTCTTTAATGCTTCAAGGTCAGTAATTTGAGGGGTTTTCCTTGTCCTTTATCCACCATAGACATGTTTGAGGTGGATGTTGGGGACAATCTTTCTCATAAAGGTTTACTGTTTCTGCAGAGTTTGAAGTCCAAAGGTTGTTTTAGCCTAACTCAAAGATTCAAAGGTTTATTGCAGTTAATAATTTATTTGTCAACATGATTCCCTCAAAAACTTAGTAGGCTTGTGATCTATTTGTTTCTAGTCAGTTCTATCAGCTAATAACCACACTCAAAATTCTTCCTTAGGGATAACTTTGAAACTGATTTATTTCTCTGCTTCTAAACTCAAAAGAACAGGCCTGGATGAGGAAGGTCTCATTCTTAATCTGATCTTTGTCCCAGGTATAGGTCTTAATGGGGCTGTTCCATTCAAAGCCTTTTTCAATCACATCTCTCACTTTTTGAGTTCCCTGAGTGGCACAAATGGTTTGCACTCAACTTACTAACCTAAAGATGGGCAGCTCCAAACCACCCAGTGGCACCACAGAAGAAAGGCCTAGCAATCTTCTTCCATAAAGATCACAGCCAAGAAAACACTATGGAGAAGTTATAGTCTGTAACACATGGGATTGCCAAGGGTCAGAACTGACTTGATGATAACAGGTTTGTTTTTGTTTGTTTGTTTGTTTTGACCAGCCATTCACTTTTCAAATCTTCGTGGCTCTGTGTTTCTGAATTATTTCTATTACTTTTTATTTTTGCAAGCAAAAATGTACAGACTGACACCAAGGTCACGAGGTAATTATGAGCCCAAGAGACAGAAAGGGACACATGAACTAGAGACTTACATCATCCTGAGACCAGAAGAACTAGATGGTGCCTGGCCACAACCGATGACTGCCCTGACAGGGAGCACAACAGAGAGCCCCTGAGGGAGCAGGAGAACAGTGGGATGCAGACACCAACTTCTCATAAAAAGACCAGACTTAATGGTCTGACTGAGACTAGAAGAATCCCAGTGGTCATGGTCCCCAAACCTTCTGTTGGCCCAGGACAGGAACCATTCCAGAAGACAACTCATCAGACATGGATTGGACTGGACAATGGGTTGGAGAGAGATGCTGATGAGGAGTGAGCTACTTGTATCAGCTGGACACTTGAGATTGTGTTGGCATCTCCTGTCTAGAGGGGAGATGGGAGGGTAGAGGGGGTTAGAAACTAGCAAGATGGTCACAAAAGGAGAGACTGGAAGGAGGGAGCAGGCTGACTCATTAGTGGGAGAGTAAATGGGAGTATTTTTTTAGTAAGGTGTATATAAGTTTTTATGGGAGAGAC
Organism: Loxodonta africana; assembly: GCF_030014295.1. Lineage (NCBI taxonomy): Eukaryota > Metazoa > Chordata > Mammalia > Proboscidea > Elephantidae > Loxodonta > Loxodonta africana. The sequence continues at coordinate 76,757,365 of NC_087345.1, read as the reverse complement.
TGACTTGATTTGTAAACTTTCACTTAAAACACAATAAAAATTATTAAAAAAAAAAAATGCATAGTCCGATCTAAGCTCACCTGTTCCTTGTACCACCTTGTTACAGCAAATACATGCTTCAGCTTTCTGTTTCTCAGTGTCTTCCAATACAACTTTAGCCTCAGAAGAAACGTAGTTACCTTTGAATTTCTCACACTTTTACCAATGAAGAGATTCAGTCTCCAAATTTCTAACTTTGCTATGAGTTTCCTCTCTGCCTAGTGTGCAACTGCTAACTTGATGCTACATTTTTAAGGTGTCTTAATTGTTCTTATTGTTACAGAAACACCTTTTCTGGTTACCTATATCTGTCTTATTTAGAATAATGTTAGTGGCTGTAAAAGAATGTAAGCTATTCCATTTTGAAGTTCTTAATCTGATTTGTTCATTGAGGTATCCAAACACTTTGGTTTCTTTAGTTTTGTTTGGCCCGAATACAAACTAGAAAAATATTCACTATGTCGTTTTAAACATATTATCAGAGACAATTAAGCTAGGAATATCATACCAATAGTAGAAATGAAAATCTATGAATGTTGGTACATGCGTACATAATTACACAGTTGAATTAATGAATTCATTAATAAAAACACAGCAACGAAACATTTGTGAATTAATTAGTAGGCAAAAATGAAATGCATTTCAAGTGATAAAATACTGAAAGAGAAGAATAAAATGACCAAAGGGAAAAAAAAAAACCTAGAAAAAAGTCATCAATGAAATAGCAGGGGAAATTTATATCCTAGATGACACTAATTCTGTAACATCTTAGTAACAAAGCCATAGGGTTTTAGAATTCATAGAATACTCAGTGAGTACACCATTTTGATAACTGTGTATGTGGATTTTTTTTCTTTTTTGTAAGATTATAGCAGTTTCCTCAAAACATGAAATGAAGCTTTTCATGTATCTGATACTTCTTATGTATATCTGCTCAGGTTATCTCTATCAACACTATTTTAATTTAACAGAGTAGAATGTACCCCATTTTATGTTTTTAATGTATTCCACATTTTCCTTAAGAAGGAGAATCAAAGAAAATATCAAAAAAAGTAAAAAAGAATAACTATATGAAGGGTAAACATTAATATTGAGGGTAAATATAAGTGTGTTAACTGCTTATATCACAAAAGCACAAAATGTTTAAATAAATGATAGTGCAGTATTTGATGCAATATAATTCAGTTATAAATAGCATGTACTATATTTAAATACATGGGAAAATGTATGTAAATTCATTTAATATATTAAACCAGATCATAGATATTTAAATACCAGCAGGGTCACCCTTGGCAAATAGGTTTCAACTGAGCTTCCAGATTAAGACAGATTAGGAAGAAGGACCTGGCAGTCTACTTCTGAAAAGACTTAGCCAGTGAAAACATTATGAATAGCAGGGAACATTGTCTGATACAGTGCCAAAAGATGTGCCTCTCAGATTGCAAGACACTCAAAAGATGACTGGGGAAGAGCTGCCTCCTCAAAGTAGGGTCCACCTTAATAATGTGGATGGAGTCAAGATTTTGAGACCTCCATTTGCTGATGTGGCACAATTCAAAGTAAGAAGAAAAAGCTGCAGGCATCCATTAATAATTAGAATGTGGAATGATGTATGAATCTAGTAAAATTGGAAATCATCAAAAATGAAGTGGAACACATAAACATCAATATCCTAGGCATTAGTGAATTGAAATGGACTGCTATTGGCCAGTTTGAACTGAGCAGCCATATGGTCTACTATGCCAAGAATGACGACTTGAAGAGGAACGGGATTGCATTCAGTATCAAAAAGAATATTTCAAGATCTGTGCTGAAGTACAATGCTGTCAGTGATAGGATAATATCCTTACAACTGCAAGGAAGGTCAATAAATATGACTATTATTCAAATTTATGCACCAACCACTAAGGCCAAAGGTGAAGAAATTGAAGATTTTTCACCAACTTCTGCAGTCTGAAATTGATCAAATATGCAATCAGGATGCCTTGATAATTACCGGTGATTGGACTACTAAAATTAGAAACAAAGAAGGATCGCTAATTGGAAAATATGGCCTTGGTGATAGAAATGATGCCAGAGCTCACATGACAGAATTTTGCAAGACCACTGAATTCTTCATTGGAAATACCTTTTTTCACCAACATAAACGGCAACTATATCCATGTGGACCTTACCAAAAGGAATACACAGGAATAAAATCAACTACATCTTTGGAAAGAGGATAGACAGCCCAATATCATCAGTCAGAACAAGGTCTGAGGCCAACTGCGGAACAGACCAATTGCTCATATGCAAGTTCAAGTTGAAGCTGAAGAAAATTAGAACAAGCCCACAAGAGCCAAAGTTATGGTCTTGTCTATATCCCACTTGAATTTAGAGACCGCTTCAACAATCGCCCCCCGCCCTCCCGGGAGGGAGGGAGGGAGGGAGGCCGACAGAGAGAGACGGAGGGAGATGGAGACGGAGCGCGCCCCCGCGCGTTTTTTTTTTTTTTTCAACAATAGATTTGATGCATTGAACACTAATGACCGAAGACCAGACAAGTTGTGGAATAACATCAACAACATCATATACAAAGAAAGCAAGAGGTCATTAAAAAGACAATGTCATGGATTGAATATGTACCCCCCCCCCCCCCCCCCGCCAAATATGTGTATCCATTTGGCTGGGCCATGATGCCCGGTATTGGGTATTGCGTGACTTTCCTATATGTTGTAAATCCTGCCTCTATGATGTTAATGAGGGACAATGGGCAGCAGCTGTGTTAGTGAGGCAGGACTCAATCTACAAAACTGGATTATATCTTGAGGCAATCTCTTGAGATATAAAAGAAAGAAGTAAGCAGAGACAGAAGGGGACCTTGTACCACCAAGAAAACGGCCACGGGAGTAGAGCTCGTCCTTTGGACCTGAGCTTCTGTGCTGAGATGTTCCCAGACCAAGGGAAGATGGATGGCTAGGACCTTCCTCCAGAGCTGACAGAGAGAGAAAGTTGTCCCCTGGAGCTGACGCCCTAAATTTGGACTTTTAGCCTACTTTAGTGTAAGGAAATAAATTTCTCTTTGTTGAAGTCATTCACTTGTGGTATTTCTGTTATAGCAGCACTAGATGACTAAGACAGATAGGAAAGAAAGAAAAGACCAAAATGGATGTCAGAAGAGACTCTGAAACTTACTCTTGAATGTCTAGTAGGTAAAGCAAATGGAAGAAATAATGAAGTAGAAGAGCTGAACAGGAGATTTCAAAGGATAGCTCGAGAAGACAAAGCAAAGTATTATAATGACATGTGCAAAGAACTGGAGTTAGAAAACCAAAAGGGAAGAACAAACTTGGCATTTCTGGTGCTAAAAGAATTGAAGAAAAATTCAAACCTCAAGCTGCAATATTGAAGGATACTATGGGGAAAATATTAAGTGATGCAAGAAACTTCAAAAGATGACGGAAAGAATCTGCAGAGTCACTATACCAAAAAGAATTTGTCGAAGTTCAACCATTTCAGGAGGTATCAAAACTGATGGTACTAAAGGAAGGGGTCCAAGCTGCACTGAAGGCATTGGTGAAAAACAAGGCTCCAGAAATTGGTGGAATACCAACTGAGATGTTTTAACAAACAAATGAGGCTCTGGAAGTGCTCACTTGTCTATGCCAAGAAATTTGGAAGACAGCTACCTGGCCACTAGATTGGAAGAGATCCATATTTGTGCCTATTCCAAAAAAAGGTGATCCAACAGAATGCTGAAATTATTAAATAATATCCATATCACACTCAAGTAAAATTTTGCTGAAAGTTGTTCAAAATCGACTACTGTACTGTGTCAACATGGAATTGCCAGAAAATTCAGCCTGGATTCAGAAGAGGACATGGAAGGAAGGATATCATCGCTGATGTCAGATGGATCCTGGCTGAAAGCAGAGAACACAAGAAGGATGTTTGCCTATGTTTTATTGACTATGCAAAGGCATTCTACTGTGTGGATCATAACAAATTATGGATAACATTGAGAAGAATGGGAATTCCAGAACACTTAATTGTACTCATGAGCAACCCGCACATAGATCAAGATACAGTTGTTTGAACAGAACAAGGGGATACTATGTGATTGAAAGTCAAGAAAGGTGTGCGTCAGGGTTGTATCCTTTCACCATACCTATTCAATCTGTATGCTGAGCAAATAATCCAAGAACCTGGACTCTATGAAGAAGCATGGGGCATCAGGATTGGAGGAAGACCCATTAAAAACCTGTGTTATGCAGATGACACAACCTTGCTTGCTGAAAGTGAAGAGAACTTGAAGCACTTACTGATGAAGACCACAGCCTTCAGTATGGATGACACCACAACATAAAGAAAACAAAAATCCTCACAACTGGACCAATAAGCAACATCATGATAAAGACAGAAAAGATTGAAGTTATCAAGGATTTCATTTTACTTGGATCCACAATCAATAGCCATGGTAACAGCAATCAAGAAATCAAAAGATGCATTGCATTGGGCAAATCTGCTGCAAAAGACCTCTTTAAAGTGTTAAAAAAAAAAACAAATATATCACTTTAAAGAGTAAGGTGTGCCTGACCCAAGCCATGGTGTTTTCAGTCGCTGCATATGCATGAGAAAGCTGGACAATGAATAAGGAAGGCTCCAGAAGAATTGACATCTTTGAACTGTGATGTTGGCAAATAATATTAAATATACCATGGACTGCCAAAAGAATGAACGGTTCCGCCTGGGAAGAAGTATGGCTAGAATGGTCCTTAGAAGCAAGGATAGCGAAACTTTGTCTCACACAATTTGGAAGGTCATAATGCTTGGTCATAATGCTTGGTAAAGTAAAGAGCCAGTGATAAAGAGGAAGACCCTCAATGAAACGGATTGACACAGTGGCTGCTACAATGGGCTCAAGCATAAGAATAATTATAAGGATGGCACAGAACCAGGCAGTGTTTTGTTCTGTTGTACATAGGGTTGCTATGATTTGGAGCCCACTTGATGGCATCTAATAAAAACAACAATATATTAATGTATACAATAATAAGTGAGAAGTGTATGCTATAATGTAATATATATATATTTTATATGATGACATATATTATTATACATTTAATACTATATATAAAAATGTGACATTATATATGGTAAAATGTATACTATATAGTATACGTATTGCAGGGTGCACTGGCAGCCCAGTGGTTAAGTGCTTGGCCGCTAACTGAAAGCCGAGTGGTTTGAAACCACCGTCCACTCCATGGGAGAAAGAAGTGGCAGTCTGCTTCTGTAAAGATTACTACCTTGGAAACTCTGTGGAGCAGTTCTACTCTGTCCTATAGGGTCTCAATGAGTTGAAATCTGCTCAACAGCAACTTGATTTTTTTTTTGTATATGTATTATATATTTCTATTTTATTTATATGATAAAGTATAAATATATATTATACATAACACACAGAATATGATATAAGCACATTTTTATAATAAAATCTTAAAATCCAGAAAACATCATTAAGTGTACACGTGTGTATATCTGTGTGATTGAGAGCAATCTGAAGGAAATGGGATGATTGCTTATTTTATTTTTTATCTTAACTTACGTATTTATTTTACAATTTGTTATTTAAAATCAGACTGTAAAAAACCCACATACAATTCAATAATACAATTATTTGTCTACTCTTTGCCTAGAACTTACTTTGTGCTCAGGCATGAAGATAAATTGTAGAAAGAAGAATACAAAGGAAGTGCTGCATATGGAGCACTAAGTAAATAAGTAGTTCTGACCCACCTGGAGGCACCATGGAAGAAAGGCCTGGCAATCTGTTTCTGAAAGGTCACACTCTGGAGAGTCCTGTAGAGAGCTGTCATATTCTGCAACATATGGGATCACTATGAATCAGAGTCAACTTGCAGGCAGCTGGTTTTGTTTAGGCAAATCCTAGATCTCTGGGCATATTTTTCAATTGCCCTTGAGTTGATTCCTACTCCTGGGGACCTCATATGTGTCAGAGTAGAACTGTGCTCCACAGGGTTTTCAGGGGCTGATTTTTCACAAATAGATCATCAAGTCTTTCTATTGAGGTGACTCTGGGTGGCACCTTTTGGTGAGTAGCTGAGTGCATTAACTACTTGCACCAGCCAGGACTCCTCTCTGTGCCTATAAATTTGAATAAATAAAGATAATGGAGTTGCATAACTCATAGCCCATTGCCGTCGAGTCAATTCTGACTCACAACAACCCTATAGGACTGAGTAGAACTGCCCCACAGGTTTTTCAAGGAGCACCTGGTAGATTTGAACTGCCAACCTTTTGGTTAGCAGCCCTAGGACTTAACCACTATGCCACCAGGGTGTTGTATGGGAGGGGGCATAAATGTTACGCCAGGCATTGCATTAAGCTGTTTACCTATTTTACTGAATTCTGTTTTTTGCCACCACCTTGTGAAACTGATTTTTTTTAATCCAATTTTACAAATCAGGAAACTAAAGGTTAAGGTTAACATACTTTCCAAGGTAAGTCAGCTAGTAAGAGGGTGAGTGGAATATTGAATCTAATTCTGTCTGTCTGCCTCTAAAAACCACGTTCTGTCCTTAAAGATCTCAAACTATAGTTAAATAGGCAGACATAAATAAATAAAAATGCTTTGTGATTAATATTACCTTCAAATAACAAGCATGAGAGTACAAACAAAAAAGAGTTAAATTCTAGAAAAAGAACCAAAGATTGGTATGAAAAAAATGATGGGAGTTGAACTCCAGGCAGAATCAACAACTTTAGTAAAGACACATGAATGAAGAAATGGGATATATATATATATGTAATATAAATATATATAGTATATAAATACAAAATATACATATATACCTCCTGTATATATATATTATAGAAAACTTTTTTTCTAACAATAACTTCACCCCTCCAACCAAATGAGGTGACTTCTACTTTTTTATTTCTTTTTAGCTGATATCTCAATATTTCACAATTTTTGCATTACATCAATGCAGTGTCTTTGCCTTTTTTAATAAAGTATTTTCTAGATTTAATTGTGCATCAATTATATGTTAAACATCTGAAGAAAATCACAATAAATAAGAATGTGTGAGTGAATCAGTATTTGGCAAATGAAACACGGCCAAGGATGGAGAATTATTTAGAATAAATCAAATCACTAATTTTTTTTTTATTGTGCTTTAAGTGAACATTTATAATCCAAGTCAGTTCCTCCTATAAAAACGTATATACACATTGCTATATAACTCTAGTTGCTCTCTCTACAATGTGACAGCACACTGCTTCTTTCTACCCTGTATTTCCAGTGTCCATTCAAAGAACTCCTACCCCCTCTGCCTTCTCATCTCACCTCCAGACAGGAGCTGCTCACATAGTCTCATGTGTCTACTTGAGCTAAGAAGCACACGCACCGCTAGTATCATTTTATGTTTTATAGTCCAGACTAATCTTTTTCTGAAGAGTTGGCTTTGGGAATGGTTTTAGTTATGGGCTAACAGAGAGTCCAGGGGCTATGACTTCTGGGGTCCCTCCAGTCTCAGTCAGACCCTTAAGTCTGGTCTTTTAACTAGAGTTTGAGGTCTGCATCCTACTTTTTTCCTGCTCCTTCAGGGATTCTGTTTCCTGTCAGGAGTCACTGGTGGTAGACAGGCACCATCTAGTTCTTCTGGTCTTAGGTTGATGGAGTCTCTGGTTTATGTGACCCTTTCTTTTCCTCAGGCTCATATTTTCCTTATGTCTTTGGTGTTCTTCTCCTTTGCTCCAGATGGGTTGAGACCAATTGATGCACCTTAGATGTCCACTTGCTAGCTTTTAAGGTCCCAGACATCACTCACCAAAGTGGGATGCAGAATGTTTGCATAATACACTTTGTTATGCCAATTGACGTAGATGTCTGCTGAAATCATGGCTCCCAGACATCCGCCCCTGCTACTCTGTCCCTCTAAGTGTTTGGTTTTATTCAGGAAACTTCTTAGCTTTTGGATTACTCTACTTGTGCTGACTTCCCCTGTATTGTGTGTTGTCCTTCCCTTCACCTAAAATAATTATTGTCTACTATCTTTTTTTTTTTTATCTAGTTAGTGAATCCTCCTCTCCCTCCCTCCACACCCTTGTAACCATTAAAGAATGTTTTCTTCTGTGTTTAAACCTTTTCTTGAGTTCCTATAATAATGGTATCATACAATATTTGTCCTTTTGTGACTGACTAATTTCACACAGCACAATGCCTTCCAGATTGATCCATGTTATGATATGTTTCATGGATTCACCACTGTTCTTTATCTTGCATAGTATCCCATTGTGTGACTAACCGTAGTTTTTTCATCCATTCATCTGTTGATGGGCACCTTGGTTGTTTCCATCTTTTTGCTATTGTAAACAGTGCTGTAATGAACATGGGTGTGCATATATCTATTGGTGTGAAGACTCTTATCTCTCTAGGATATATTCCAAGGAGTGGAATGGCTGGATCATATGGTACTTCTATTTATAGGTTTTTAAGGAAGCATCAAATCGATTTCCCAAGTGATTGTACCATTTTACATTCCCACCAAAAATAAAAATATTCCCACCAGCAGTGTATAAATGTTTCAGTCTCTCTATAACATTTATTATTTTGTACTTTTTGGATGCCAGGCTTGTTGGGGTGAGATGGTATCTCATCATAGTTTTGACATGAATTTCTCTAATGGCTAATGATCATGAGCATTTCCTCATGTATTTGTGAGCACATGAATGTCTTCTTCTGTGAAGTGCCTGTTCATATCCTTTGCCCATTTTTTAATTGGGTTATTTGTCTTTTTGTTGTTGAGGTTTTGCAGAATCATGTAGATTTTAGAGAGCAGACACTGATTGGAAATGTCATAGCTAAAAATTTTTTACCAGTCTGTAGGTAATCTTTTTACTCTTTTGGTGAAGTCTTTGGATGAGCATAAGTGTTTGATTTTTAGAGGCCTGGTTATCTAGTTATCTAGTGTTTGTGCATTGTTAGTAATGTTTTGTATACTGTTTATGCCATGTATAAGGGCTCCTAACATTGCCCCTATTTTTTCTTCCATGATGTTTATCATTTTAAGTTTTATATTTAGGTCTTTGATCCACTTTGAGTCAGTTTTTCTGATGGTGTGAGGTAAGGGCATTGTTTCATTTTTTGCAGATGGATATCCAGTTATGCCACCACCATTTTGTTAAAGAGACTGTCTTTTCCCCATTTTATGAACTTTGGGACATTGTCAAATATCAGCTGCTCATAGGTGAATTTATGTCTGAATTCTCAGTCCTGTTCCGTTGACCTATGTATCTGTTGTTGTACCAGTTCCAGGCTATTTTTATGTTTATTTTTATTGTGCTTAAGTGAAAGTTTACAAATCAAGTCAGTCTCTCACACAAAAATTTATGTACACCTTGCTATGTACTGCTAGTCGCTCTCCCCCTAATGAGATAGCACACTCCTTTTCTCCACCCTGTATTCCCCGTGTCCATTCAGCCAGCTTCTATCCCCCTCTGCCTTCCTATCTCCCCACCAGACGTGAGAAGCCCACATAGTCTCGTGTGTCTACTTGAGTCAAGAAGCTTGCTCCTTACCAGTATCATTTTCTATCTTATAGTTCAGTCCAATCCCTGCCTGAAGAGTTGGCTTTGGGAATGATTCCAGTCTTGGGCTAATACAAGGCCTGGGAACCATGACCTCCAGAATCCTTCCAGTTTCAGTCAGACCATTAAGCCTGATCTTTTTACGAGAATTTGGGGACTGCATCCCACTGCCGTCCTGCTCCATCGGGGATTCTCTGCTGTGTTCCCTGTTAGGTCAGTCCTCGGTTGTAGATGGGCACCATCTAGTTCTTCTGGTCTCAGGCTGAGGTGGTCTCTGGGTTATGTGGTCCTTTCTGTCTCTTGGGCTCATAATTACCTTGTGTCCTTGGTGTTCTTCATTCTCCTTAGGTCCAGGTGGGTTGGCACCAATTGATGTATCTTAGATGTCTGCTTGCTAGTGTTTAAGACCCCAGACGCCTCTCCTCAAGGTGGGATGCAGAATATTTTCTTAATAGATTTTATTATGCCAATTGACTTAGATGTCCCCTAAAACCATAGTCCCCAGATCCCCACCCCTGCTACTCTGGCCTTCGAAGTGTTGCCGTTTATTCAGAAAACTTCTCTGCTTTTGGTTCAGTCCAGTTGTGCTAACCTCTCTTGTACTGTGTGTTGTCTTTCCCTTCCCCTAAAATAGCTCTTGTCTATTGTCTAATTAGTGAATACACCTCTCCCTCCCTCCCTCCCCACCCTCACAACCATCAAAGAATATTTTCTTCTGTGTTTAAACTATTTCTTGAGTTCTTATAATAGTAATCTCATACAATACCTCTCCTTTTACAACTGACTAATTTCACTAAGCATAATGCCTCCCAGAGTCCTCCATGTTATGAAAAGTTTCAGGATTCATCATTGTTCTTTATCTTGCATAGTATTCCATTGTGTGAATAACCAGTTTTTTTATGAATTCATCCGTTGATGGGCACCTTGGTTATTTCCATCTTTTTGCTATTGTAAATAGTGCTGCAATGAACATGAATGTGCACATATCTGTTCTTGTAAAGGCTCTTATTTTTCTATCATATGTTCCAAGGAGTGGGATTCCTGTATTGTATGGTAGTTCTATTTCTAGCTTTTTAAGGAAGCACCAAATCGATTTCCAAAGTGGTTGTGCCATTTTACATTCCCACCAGCAGTGTATAAGTGTTCTAGTCTCTCCATAACCTCTCCAACATTTATTTTTTTGTGTTTTTTGGGTTAATGCTAGCTTTGTTGGGGTGAGAGGGAATCTTGTTGTAGTTTTGATTTACATTTCTCTAATTTTTTTTAATGGCTAATGATCATGAGCATTTCCTTGTGTATCTGTTAGCTACCTGAATGTCTTCTTTACTGAAGTGCCTGTTCATATCCTTTGCCCATTTTTTAATTGGGTTATTTGTCTTTTTGTTGTTGAGGTATTGCAGAATCATGTAGATTTTAGAGAGCAGACACTAATCAGAAATGTCATAACTAAAAACTTTTTCCCAGTCTGTAGTTAATCTGTTTACTTTTTTTTTGAAGTCTTTGGATGAGCATAAGTGTTTGATTTTTAGGAGCTCCCAGTTATCTAGTTTCTCTTCTGGGGTTTGTGCATTGTTAGTAATGTTTTGTATACTGTTTATGCCACGTGTAAGGGCTCCTAGCATTGTCCTTATTTTTTTTCGATGATGTTTACATTTTAGATTTTATATTTAATTCTTTGATCCATTTTGAGTTAATTTTCGTGCATGGTGTGAGGTATGGTTCTTGTTTCATATTTTTGCAGATGGATATCCAATTATGCCTGCACCATTTGTTAAACAGACTGTCTTTTCCCAATTCAGCTGACTTTGGGCCTTTGTCAAATATTGGCTGCTCATATGTGAATGGATTTATGTCTGGGTTCTAAATTCTGTTCCTTTGGTCTCTGTATCTGTTGTTGAACCAGTACCAGGCTGTTTTGACTACCACAGCAGTATAATATGCTCTAAAATCGGGTAGTGTGAAGCCTCCCACTTTGTTCTTCTTTTTCAGTAATGCTTTACGTATCCAGGGCCTCTTATCCCTTCCATATGAAGTTAGTGATTTGTTTCTCCATCTCATTAAAAAATGTCATTGGAATTTTCATTGGGATTGCATTGTATCTGTAGATCTCTTTCGGTAGAATAGACATTTTTACAATGTTGAGTCTTCCTTTCCATGAGCAAGGTATGTTTTTCCACTTATGTAGGTCTCTTTTGGTTTCTTGTACTGGCATCTTGTAGCTTTCTTTGTATAGGTCTTTTATGTCCGGGTTAGATTTATTCCTAAGTGTTTTATCTTCTTGAGGGCTATTGTAAATGGTACTGATTTGGTGATGCCCTCCTTGAAGTTTTCTTTGTTGGTGTAGAAGAATCCAACTGATTTTTGTAGGTTTATCTTTTGTCCTGATATTTTGCTGAAATCCTCTATTATTCCCAGTAGTTTTGTTGTGGATTCTTTAGAGTTTTCTGTCTGTAAGATCATATCATCTGCAAATAGAAATACTTTTACTTCTTCCTTACCAATTTGGATGTACTTTTTTTTCTACCCTAATTCCTCTGGCTCGCACCTCCAGCACAATACTGAATAAGAGTGGTGACAAAGTGCATCTTTGTCTGGTGCCCATTCTCAAGAGAAATGCTTTCAGGCTCTCTCCATTTAGGATGATGTTGGCTGTTGGCTTTGTATAAATGCCTGTTATTACATGGAGGAATTTCCCTTCCAGTCTTGTTTTGCTGAGAGTTTTTATAATGAATGGGTGTTGGACTTTGTCAAATGTCTTTTCTGCATCGGTTGATAAGATCATATTGTTCTTGTCTTTTGTTTTATTTACCTGGTGGATTACATTGATTGTTTTTCTAAATTTGAACTATACGTGCATGCCTGGTATAAATCACACTTGGTCAAGGTGAATTATTTTTTTGATATGTTGTTGAATTCTATTGGCTAGAATTTTGTTGAGGATTTTTGCATCTAAGTTCATGAGGAATATTGGTCTGTATTTTTCTTTTTTTGTGTTGTCTTTACCTGGTTTTGGTATCAGGATTAGGTCGGCTTCATAGAATGAATTTGGGAGTATTCTATTATTTTCTATGCTCTGAAATACTTTTAGTAGTAGTGGTGTTAACTCTTCTCTGAAAGTTTTGTAGACTTCTCCAGTGAAGGCATCAGGGCCAGGACTTTTTTGTGATGGGAGTTTTTTAAGTACTTTTTCAATCTCTTCTTTTGTTATAGGTTTATTTAATTGTTCTACCTCTGTTTGTGTAAGTTTAGGTAGTGTGTTTCTAGAAATTTTTCCATTTCCTCTAGGTTTTCAAACTTTTAGAGTACAATTTTGCATAGTATTCTGTTATGATTCTTTTAATTTCAGTTGAGTCTGTGGTGATATCACCCATCTCATTTCTTATTTGGGTTATTTGCTCCCTCTCCTGTTTTTCTTTTTCAGTTTGACCAATAATTTATTGATCTTTTCAAAGAACAAGTTCGTGGTCTGGTTAACTCTTTTGATTGTTTGTCTACTCTCTATTTCATTTAATTCTGCTCTAACTTTTATTATTCCCTTTCTTCTGGTGCCCAGGGGCTTGTTTTGCTGTTCCCTTTCTATTTGTTTGAGTTGTAGGGTTAATGATTTGATATTGACCCTTTCTTCTTTGATGTTTCTTCATATTTCAATATTTCCAATTCTGTTAAGGCTTGCTTTTTGGCCTAATATGTGGTCTATTCTGGATAATGTTCCATGTGCATTGGAAAAGAAAGTATACTTGGCTGCTATTTTGGGTGGAGTGCTCTGTGTATGTCTATGAGGTCAAGTTGGCTAATTGTGGCATTTAGATCTTCCGTGTCTTTATTGAGCTTCTCTCTGGATGTTCTGTCCTTCACCAGAAGTGGTGTGTTGAAGTTTCCTACTACTCCTTTGGATCCGTCTATCTCTCTTTCCAACGTTGTTAGAATTTTTTTAAGTATTTTGGAGCCCTGGTATTGGGTGTGTAAACATTTATTATGGTTATGTCTTCCTTGGATTTTGACTCTTTAATCATTATATAGTGTCCTTCCTTATCCTTTGTGGTTGATTTTACTTTAAAATCTATTTTGTCAGAAATTAATATTGCCACTCCTGCTTTTTTTTGATTGTTGTTTGCTGGACATATTTTTTTTTCCATCCTTTGAGTTTTAGTTTGTGTCTTTAAGTCTAAGGCATATTTCATATAGCCAGCATATACAACTTTCTATCTCTTTATTGGTGCATTTAGTCCATTTACATTCAGCATAATTATTGACAGGTATGAGTTTAGTGCTGTTGTTTTGATGTCTTTGACAGTTTCTTTGTTCTACTTATATTTCTGTGCTGAGTCATTTTTCTTTACATATTTTCTTTCCCTTTTTTTCATTGTTGTTGATTTTGTATTTGCCATGTCTTTATGTTTTTCTTGTTTTTTATTTTGATGTGTAGGATTCTTAGTTTCTTTTGTGGTTACCTTAAAAAAAAATTTTTTTTTTTTTAATACCCCAATTTTTCTAAGTTTAAACCAAACTTTTATTTCTTTATATCTCCTTGACTTCCTCTACATATGAAAGATCTATGACTACATTTTTTTAGTCCCTGTTTTTTGTGTTAATGTCATATTTTACATAATGGTGTCTCTGTTTCCATGTTTTGATAATTTTAGCTTTGATTTATTTTTGTGACTTCCCTATCTGGGTTGATATCTGGTTGCTCTGTCCTGTGTTCTAGTTTTGCCTTGTTATCTGATGTTATCGACTTTCTAACCGGAGGGTTCTCTTTAGTATTTCTTGTAATTTTGTTTTTGTTTTTACAAATTCCCTAAACTTCTGTTTAACTGGGAAAATCCTGATTTCACTGTCATATTTGAGAGACAGTTTTGCAGGATATATAATTCTTGGCTGACAATTTTTTTTCCCGTCAAGGCTTTGTATATGTCATCCCATTGCCTTCTTGCCTGCATGGTTTCTGCTGAGTACTCTGAGCTTATTCTTATTGACTCTCCTTCATAGGTAACTTTTCGTTTATCCCTAGCTGCTCTTAAAATCCTCGTTATCTTTCATTTGGGCAAGTTTGATTATAATATATCTTGGTGACTTTCTATTGAGATCTACCTTGTGTGGAGTTCCATGAGAATCTTGGATAAATATCTTCTCATCTTTCACAATATTAGGAAGATTTTCTGTCAACAAATCTTCAACAGTTCTCTATTTTCTGTTATCCCCCTCCACCCATCACATAATTCTTAGGGTTCTTTTTTTTTTTTAATTCTTTTATCTGATTTTTCCTCAAATTTTTTGGTTCTAAGTGCTTTATTTTCAATCTCACTAATTCTGACTTCCGTTGCCTCAATTCTGCTCTAATGACTTTCCATTGCATTGTCTAATTCTGAAACTTTATTATTAATCTT
Organism: Loxodonta africana; assembly: GCF_030014295.1. Taxonomy (NCBI): domain Eukaryota; kingdom Metazoa; phylum Chordata; class Mammalia; order Proboscidea; family Elephantidae; genus Loxodonta; species Loxodonta africana. Next base: position 76,742,345 of record NC_087345.1, on the reverse strand, counting down.
CTGAAGTTCTGTTTGCTCTCTGTCTATGGGTTCTTGCAGCCTATTAAATTTGTCATTACGCTTTTATGTAATGTGCTTCAGTTCCTCTAATGCTTTGTCTGTGTGCTGCTTGGCTTGTTCTGTGTTTTGCCTGATTTGCTTCCTGATCTCTTGAAGAGTTCTGTATATCAATCTTTTGTAGTCTACCTCTGGTAATCCCAGGAAGTTTTCTTCATCTGGAAGATTTATTGATTCTTTGTTTTGGGAGCTTGCTGAAGCCATCATGGTCTGCCTCTTTATGTGTTGACTATTGTCCCTGAGCCATCAATAATTTATTGTGTTTTTTTGTTTTATGTTTGCCTATTGTGTCCTAGCTTCTTGTTTTATTTTGTTATGATATGCCCAAATAGGCTGCTTGAATGAGCTAGTTTGATTATCGGCAACTTTGAAGCTCTAACGTCCTGTCACCATGTGTTTAGAGCTATTACTAGGTATACGAGCCCAGAGGTCTGTTCACTTTTCTTTTATGGATTCAGCTCATGTGTCCAGGTAGTCAGTCACCAAGTGTGTGGTGCAGGCTGTCACCTACAGTCCTAGATAAGCAGGGGTGATTGGCGTAGGCACAGGTTCCTGGCTGCAGTAGGGGGTCATGTGGTGAACAAGGCAGGCAGCTGACAACCACCCCTGAGTGTTTGTGTGGAAAGTGTGTCCCTGTTCTCTAAAGCATGTATGTGGGTGGGTTTTGCAGCTGGACTACGGTACCCAGTGCTATTGGCGGTAAGGACTAGGAGGGACCACTTATTCTTTGACCTCTCTCATGGGTGGCTAGGTGTCATGGTTGGAGCCACCAGTCCTCAGACCCCTGATGCAGGTAGGTGAGGACCTTGCTTAATAGGCAGAGTGGTGTCAAATGTCATAAACCTGCCTCTCCACCATGGAGCTGAAACAGTTCAAGTTAGGCTTCAGCTATATACCCTGTTGTACTGTGTTATTGAGGGCCTATTCTATTGAAATGGGCCCACACAGGTCTATGCAGGGGTGAAAGGCATTCAAAGTCCATGAATCCCTTATGCCTGTGACTAGGCAAAGGAGCTGTTTCTGCCCTGCGTTCCCACTTAGGGGAGCTGGCAGATTATTTTTTCCCTGTTTGTTAATTTGTTCCCTCTCCAAGGTTGGGAGAGTGCCTTAGGGTGAGTGCAGGGTCCTTCTTCCTGCCCAGGGGATGCAGCCAGCTGGGATTCAGTGCAGAGTGGGAAGGGAGCAGGTAAGTGGGAGAGAGGTTTTTCTCAAAGGGGTATTTTTAAATCTGTGAAGTAGGTTAAACAGAGATATTTATCTTTTGCTGATTGAGGGCCACTTCTCATTTGTTCTGGAGGGTTGAGCAGACTTTCTGCCATTTGTTCTCCCCTGATGTAGAAAATGCATCCCAGACACCACTGCTTGTCTTACCATGCTTGCACCAGTGGAGTCGGCCTGCAGGGTGCCAGTTCCTGCCGGTCTGGCAACTCCTTATTGCTTCTGAACCATTTCTTCCTCCCCTGGCTGCTCAGTCCAATTCCTCAACTTTACCTTTGATGTTTAGGGCTCCTAGGTTTTCATATATAATCAATTTACTTGTCTTTTCGGGTCTTCATTGTAAGAGGGACCCAGGAAGCATCTGACTACTCCACCGTCTTGCCCCCTCCTCCCCAAAATTTATTTCTGTCTTGATATATACAGAAAATAAATGTTTTAATATTGTGGAAATATATGAGCATTTTTTTTCTTTTTCTTTCATATTGATGAGAAAAGTTTGGAAAATTTGTGTAATTCTCTTCAGCCAAGAGAAGGCATTGAGTATGCATATTAATACTTTTGATTTCATAGAATTTTAAACTTTAAGATAATAACTGCAAATATGCTGAGTTAAATTTTAGGACTAACTCAGGTTTTGAAAAACTTGACCCTCAAATCATATTTATTTTCAATTTCTGTTTAATGAATACATTCAAAATTTATTACCTGATTGCATCACAATCAATATATCTTGCATTTTGATAAGGTAATAGTTTAATATGATTGTCTGGATAATTTGCTAAGTGGCCCATGAAAAAATTAAACCATATCCATTAACCTCAGAAAGGACTAAAGTTATATTTGATGTTTTATTGCTTGTGAAATTAACTTGCTGCCTTCATGGAAACTGTTCTTTGTTTATTTTCTTGGCATTGACACACCCAGGATAATATTTGGTGACATTAATCACCTGGAATTATATTTCTGTTTTTAATTATTTATATTCATTCTTTTGTCATGAATTTTTTAGTGTGCTACGATGACTCATTTAACAGATTTAATATTATGATCTTCTAAATAATATTATAATCTCTTCTAAATGCAATTACTGGTCTCAGTTTCTAGTTTTTGGAGATATATATATATACTCTCATACATACATATGATTACATGTCATGTATGATAATATATATGATTGTATGTGTATATATACATACATACGTAAAAGTGTGTGTCTTATATCCCCCCAGATTTTAATCTGTGTCACAAAATATCACCTAGTATTTCTGTTGCTTTAATTTTTTGTGCCCCAATATTGACAATACTGAGAAAATGGAATACAGACTCTCTGCAGAATCTACTATTGTCTCTATGCAAGAATATTACCCACACAGTTTATATGAAAATGAGTATATCTATAATGGACAATACTATTTAGTGAGAAAACATGAATTTAAATGATGAGAGGTGTACATCATAAATTTCACTCCTCTACTATAGAAGATGGTCAAGTAAAAGAGTAGGATTATAGAAGTGTAAATAGAGATGTCATGATTTCCACGCTTAGTTCTCTGGAACTCTCAAACATATTTGTCAGACATTAAATTCAGAGAAAAGATTAAAAAAAAAAAAATACAGCGTGGAGACTGCATTTTCTTTTGGGCCTATGACAGAATCAGGTTGAACAAGCAGTATTTCATATTTAATATAAAGCCAGGAATTTCATTTTCAAGTCTGTCTTGAGCTGATAATAGTTGTGAAACACATCACAAAGACTATAATTCCATGAACCAGACCAGACTATCCCATTCTGAATTTCCTTTTTGCTCTAGCAAAGAGGCATAATGTTCAACGGTATAAGCTATCACATGCACACCTTATCCTAGAAAAAAATTACTCAAGTAATCTCGTTAAGAATAAATCACAGTGCAAGTACTCCAACACCCACATTGAAATGTTAATTCAAGTAGAATTTAGAAAACTCTAGGTTATTTCAGAATTTTTTTCCCGTTGATTTTTTTAATAATTTTTCTTTTTTTTGTCCTTCACACCAGAGTTAATAATTGAGACAGTAGCAAAGATCAAGCCAATTTGGGGAAAAATAATAATAAAATAAAACTTTGTAAGTCATCATCTATCTTTAATATGTACTCTAGGTTAGTACACAAATATATTTCACAGTGTATTTGCTGGCTTGTGTGAGATCTCAGTACTAGTGGAGGGATGTAATTAGAGAACATAGGATAGAAAATCACTAATGGCAGTCTTTGCAACTGTCAGCAGTTTTTCACTTTTCACACGAGGACGGGTTTGCTAATTGGATTAAGTCTGTCTGTAGCTGTAATCTCAGCAAGAATCAGTTAAAGAAAGATCTGCCATGTCACACCTGGGTTGTGTGCTAGGAGGTGCAGCACACAGTTAATAAGAATCACTGAAAGCATAGCCCATGTGCGTAATTAACCATGCCTTATTTCCTTGATTAAAAATCTGCTTACCAAGGATAATTGTTCAACTAAGCCTTCAGGGATATCTGTAGTAACTACCTATGGTACTTGAACTAGAGGTTGATTAAGGGTGTCACACAGTGTTTTAGTTATTAAGCAACAAAATTGCACCTGATTTTACAGGCTTTTAAAGGAAAGCAATACAGAGTTTTAATGATAGTGGGTGGCAGAGAATTACAGTGTCATTTAGAATATTTTTAGTAAGGAAATGCATGCAGGATCCTAGAAAACATAGAGGAATACCTGCTGAGTATGAAATCTATTTGTAAACTAATTTTGCTTATTTGAATAATTTAATGATACTGTAAGTAGAGAGTTGCTTATTAATGTAGTAGTCTCTCTTAATACACTTATTGTTCTTGCATCTATATGGGACTTAGTGACCCACTTTTACCAGTGAAAAGTGAACAAATGACACTAGTCACTAAAATCTCCCTTAATATCCTCCACAAGTCTGTGTTTCCTCATTGGCTACTAGGATGCATGTATTTTAGTGAAATATACTGTTTTAGGCTGAGTTCTCTAGAGAAGCAAAACCAGTAAAGTGTATCAATATATATAGAGAGAGATTTATACCAAGGAAACGGCTCACTCAGTTGTAGGGGCTGAAATGTCCCAGGTCCATGTATCAGGATAGAGGTTTCTCTCAATTCACATAGCCACAGGGGCTGGCAAACCCCAAATTGGCAGGTCAGAGAGCGGGACTCCTGCTCTCAGGCTGTGAAGATCAACAAATTCCAAGATTTGCAGATACGATGATAGCTCCAGTCCCAAGAGCTGGAGGTCATACCAACAGGAGGCAGGGCAGGATCCAGAGTGCGCAAAAAAGACAGAATGTCTACTGATATTTGGATGAAGGCCACACCACCAAGGAAACCACCTTTCAACTGATTGGCTACTCACAACAGATTCAATCATGGAAGTGATCACACACAAACACTGAGAATCATGGCCCAGCCAAGTTTACATACAGTCTTAACCATCACATATGCTGAAGCCACACAGGATGACCAAACCATTTGATGTCGTAAACCTAGGCCCCAGAGTATTACATTGAGCAGAGACCCTGCTCTACCCCTAAGAGTTACCCTCACTACAAATCTGTCTTGGAAGAAGTACAGCCAGAATGCTCTTTAAAAGTGAGGATAGCAAATCTTCCTCTTACTTACTATGGACATGTTACCAGAAGGAAACAGTCCCTGGAGAAGGACAACATGTTTGGTAAAGTAGAAGGTCAACAAAAAAGAGGGAATCCCTCAAAGAGATGGACTGACACATTGGCTCCAACAAATGGCCTCAAACATAGCAGCAATTCTGAGGATGGTGCAGGACAAGGCACCATTTCCTTCTGTTGTACATAGGGTCGCTATGAGACAGAATCAACTTGATAGCACCTAATAACAACAACAACAACACTATGTGTGGAATAAGAAAAAAACTTTTGTTGTTTATCAGATTGCTACTCTAAAACCTATAAAAAATGATAGTTCTGAAAAAATGAAAAATATTTTTTCAGCTGATAATTGTTCTTGTGTTTAGGTTCCCTTTAGTGGGTTCCAACTCAAAGTCACCCTATGGACAACAGAATGAAATGCTGCCCAGTCCTGCACCATGCACACAATCATTATGTTTGAGCCCATTGTTGTAGCCACTGTGTCAGCCCATCTTGTTGAGGTACTTCCTCTTTTTCACAGACCCTCTACCAAGTATGCTGTCCTTCTCCAAGGACTGGTACCTCCTGATAACATGTCCAAGTACATAAAATGAAGCCTTACCATTCTCTCTTCTAAGGAGCATTCTGGCTGTAATTCTTCCAAGACAGATTTGTTCATTCTTCTGATGGTCTGTGGTATATGCAATATTCTTAACCAACACCATAATTCAGAGACATCAATTCTTCTTCAGTCTTCCTTACTCATTGTCCAGCTTTCACGTGCATATGTGGTGATTGAAAACACCACGAGTTTGGGTCAGTCACAACTTGATCCTCAGTGTGACATCTTTGCTTTTTAACACTTAAAAAGGTCTTTTGCAGCAGATTCGTCCAATGCGATATTCTTTGATTCCTTGACTGCTGCTTCCAAGGGTGTTGATCGTGGATCCAAGTAAAATGAAATCCTTAGCAACTTTAATTTTTTCGCTGTTGATGATGATGTTGCTTGTTGGTCCAGTTGTGAAGATTTTTGTCTTCTTAAGTTTGAGGTCTAATCCATACTGAAGGCTGTAATCTTTGATCTTCATCAGTAAGTGCTTCCTCTTCACATTCAGCAAGCAAGGTTGTGTCACCTGCATATCACAGGTTGTTAATGAGTCAGTCTTCCTCCAATACTAATGCCACATTCTTCTTCATATAGTTCAACTTCTTGGATGATTTACTCAGCATATAGATCGATAATAGCAAAAGGATAAAACCCTGAGCACAGCTTTCCTGATTTTAAACCAGTCAGTATCCCCTTGTTCTGTTTGGAAGACTGCCTGTTGGTCCATATACAGGTTCCTTATGAGCACACCTAAGTGTTTTGGAATTCTTGTTTTTCGCAATGTTATCCATAATTTGTTATGATCCACACAATAGAATACCTTTGCATATTCAATAAAACACAGGTAAACATCTTTATGGTATTCTCTGCTTTCAGCCAAGATCCATTTGACATCAACAATGATAGCCCTCATTTCATGTCTTATTCTGAAGCACCCTAAATTTCTGGCAGTTTCCTACCTATGTACTGCTACAATCAGTCTTAAATTGTCATCAGCAAAATTGTAATTATGCGTGATACTAACGATACTGTTCAATTTTTTTTATATTCTGTTGGATCACCTTTCTTTGGAATGAGCATAGATGTGGATCTCTTCCAGTTGGTTGACCATGTAGCTGTTTTCCAAATTTCTTGGCACAGACGAGTAAGCAGTTCCAGTATTTCATCTCTTTGTTGAAATATCTCAATTGGTATTCCTTCAATTCCTGGAGCCTTGTATTTCGCCAGTGCCTTCAGTGCAGCTTCGACTTCGTCCTTCAAAACCATCGATTCTTGATCATATACTACCTCCTGAAATGGTTGAATATCGACCAACTCTTTTTCATATACTGACTTTGTGTATTCCTTCCATCTTCTTTTGATGCTTCTTGGGCCATTCAACATTTTGCTCATAGAATTGTTCAATATTGCACCTCGAGGCTGGAACTTTTTCTTCAGTTCTTTCACCGTAAGAAATGCCAAGTGTGTTCCTCGCTTTTGGTTTTCTGATACCAGGTCTTTGCACATTTTATTATAAGACTTTACTTTTGTCTTCTTGAGCCATCCTTTAAAATCTTCTGTTCAGCTCTTTTACTTCATGATCTCTCGCATTTGCTTTAGCTACTCTAAAGTTTAAGAGCAAGTCTCAGTGTCCCTCCTGGAATTCATTTGTTCTTTTCTTTCTTTCTAGTCTTTTTAATGACCTTTTGCTTTCTTCATGTATAATGTCCTTGATTTCATTCCACAACTCATCTGGTCTTCAGTCATTACTGTTCAATTTGTCACATCTATTCTTTTTTTTTTTTTTTTAATTTTTATTGTGCTTTAAGCAAAAGTTTACAAATCAAGTCAGTCTCTCACACAAAAATTTATATACATCTTGCTACATACTCCCAATTGCTCTTCCCCTAATGAGACAGCCCGCTCCCTCCCTCCACTCTTTCTTTTTTGTGTCCATTCCACCAGCTCCTAACCTCCTGTACCCTCTCATCTCCCCTCCAGGAAGGAGATGCCAACGTGGTCTCAAGTGTCCACCTGATCCAAGAAACTCACTCCTCACCAGCATCCCTCTCCATCTCTATGTCTGGTCCAACCCTTGTCTGAAGAGTTGGCTTGGAGAATGGTTCCTCTCCTGGGCCAACAGAAGGTCTGGGAACCATGACCACCGGGGTCCTTCTAGTCTCAGTCAGACCATTAAATCTGGCCTTTTAATGAGAATTTGGGGATCTACATCCCACTGCTCTTCTGCTCCCTCATGGGTTCTCTGTTGTGTTCCCTGTCAGGGCACTCATTGGTTGTAGATGGGCACCATCTAGTTTTTCTGGTCTCAGGCTGAGGTAGTCTCTGGGTTACGTGGTCCTTTCTGTCTCTTGGGCTCATAATTACCTTGTGTCCTTGGTGTTCTTCATTCTCCTTAGGTCCAGGTGCATTGACACCAATTGATGCGTCTTAGATGTCTGCTTGCTAGCGTTTAAGACCCCAGACTCCTCTCTCCAAGGTGGGATGCAGAATATTTTCTTAGTAGATTTTATTATGCCAATTGACTTAGATGTTCCCTGAAACCAGGGTCCCCAAACCCCAGCCTCTGCTACACTGGCCTTCAAAGCATTCAATTTGTTCAGGAAATTTCTTTGCTTTTGATTTAGTCCAGTTGTGCTGACCTCACCGATATTGTGTGTTGTCTTTCCATTCACCTAAAGTAGTTCTCATCTACTATCTAATTAGTGAATACCCCTCTCCCACGCTCCCTCCCTCCCCACTCTCGTAACCATCAAAAATATTTTCTTCTCTGTTTAAACTGTTTCTCGAGTTCTTATAATAATGGTCTTATACGATATTTGTCCGTTTGCAACTGGCTGATTTCACTCAGCATAATGCCTTCCAGATTCCTCCATGTTATGAAATGTTTCACAGATTCATCATTATTCTTTATTGATGCATAGTATTCCATTGTGTGAATATTCCATAATTTATTTATCCATTCATCTTTCGTTGGGCACCTTGGTTGCTTCCATCTTTTTGCTATTGTAAACAGTGCTGCAATGCACGTGGGTGTGCATGTATCTGTTCTTGTAAAGTCTCTTATTTCTCTAGGATATATCCCAAGGAGTGGGATTGATGTATCATATGGTAGTTCTATTTCTAGCTTTTTAAGGAAGTGCCAAATCGATTTCCAAAGTGGTTGCACCATTACATTCCTACCAGCAGTGTATAAGTGTTCCAGTCTCTCCACAACCTCTCCAACATTTGTTATTTGGTTTTGGGCGGGGAGGGAGGATTAATGCCAGACTTGTTGGAGTGAGATGGAATCTCACTGTAGTTTTGATTTGCATTTCTCTAATGGCTACTGATCGTGAACATTTCCTCATGTAACTGTTGGCTACTCGAATGCCTTCTTTAGTGAAGTGTCTGTTCATATCTTTTCCCCACTTTTTAATTGGGTTGTCTTTTCGTACTTGAGTTTTTGCAGTATGATGTAGATTTTAGAGATCAGGTGCTGATTGGAAATGTCATAGCTAAAAACTTTTTCCCAGTCTATAAAAAGTAATCTTTTTACTCTTTTGGTGAAGTCTTTGGATGATCATAGGTGTTTGATTTTTAGGAGCTCCCAGTTATCTACTTTTTGTTCTGCATTGTTAATAATGTTTTGTATACTGTTATGGCATGTATTAGGGCTCCTGACATTGTCCCTATTTTTTCTTCCATGATCTTTATCATTTTAGATTTTCTATTTAGGTCTATGATCCATTTTGAGTTCATTTTTGTGCATGATGTGAGGTACAGGTCTTGTTTCATTTTTTTGCAAATGGCTATCCACTTATGCCATCACCGTTTGTTTAAAAGACTGTCTTTTCCCCATTTAATTGACTTTGGGCCTTTGTCAAATATCAACTGCTTATATGTGGATTGATTTATGTCTGGATTTTCAATTCTGTTCCATTGGTCTACATATCTGTTGTACCAGCACCAGGCTGTTTTGACTATTGTGGCTGTATAATAGGAGCTAAAATCAGGTAGAGTGAGGCCTCCCACTTTGTTCTTCCTTTTCAGTAATGCTTTACTTAACTAGGAACTCTTTCCCTTCCATATGAAGTTGGTGATTTGTTTCTCCATCTCACTAAAAATGTCGTTGGAATTTGAATTGGAATTGCATTAGATCTATAGATGGTTTTCAGTAGAATAGACATTTTTATAATGTACATTCTTCCAATCCATGAGCAGGTATGTTTTTCCACTTATGTAGGTCTCTTGGTTTCTTGCAGAAGTGTATTGTAGTTTTCTTTGTATAAGTCTTTTACATCTCTGGTAACATTTATTCATAAGTATTTTACCTTCTTGGGGGCTACTGAAAATGGTATTAATTTGGTGATTTCCTCTTTGATGTTATTTTTGTTCGTGTAGAGGAATCCAACTGATTTTTGTACGTTTATCTTATATCCTGACACTCTGCTGAACTCTTCTATTAGTTTCAGTAGTTTTCTTGAGGATTCCTTAGGGTTTTCTATGTATAAGATCATGTCATCTACAAATAGAGATGCTTTTACTTCTTCCTTGCCAATCTGGATGCCCTTTATTTCTTTACCTAGCCTAATTGGTCTGGCTAGGTCCTCCAGCACATTGTTGAATAAGAGCGGTGATAAATGGCATCCTTGTCTGGTTCCTGATCTCAAGGTGAATGCTTTTAGGCTCTCTCCATTTAAGATTATGTTGGCTATTGGCTTTGTATAAATGCCCTTTATTATGTTGAGGAATTTTCCTTCTAGTCCTATTTTGCTGAGTTTTTATCATGAATCGTTATTGAACTTTGTTAAAAGCCTTTTCTACATCAATTGATAAAATCATGTGATTCTTGTCTTTTATTATATGATGGGTTACATTAATTGTTTTTCTAATGTTGAGCCATCCTTGCATACCTAGTATGAATCTCACTTGGTCATGGTGAATTATTTTTTTGATATGTTGTTTAATTCTATTGGCTAGAATTTTGTTGAGGACTTTTGCATATAAGTTCATGAGGGATATAGGTGTGTAATTTTCTTTTTTTGTGGTGTCTTTATCTGGTTTTGGTATCAGGAATATGATGGCTTCACAGAATGAGTTTGGGAGTATTCCGTCCTTTTCTATGCTCTGAAATACCTTTAGTAGTAGTGGTGTTAATTCTTCTCTGAAAGTTTGATAGAACTCTGCAGTGAAGCCGTCTGGGCCAGGGCTTTTTATTGTTGGGATTTTTTTGATTACCTTTTCAGTCCCTTCTTTCATTATGGCTCTATTTAGTTGTTCTATCTCTGTTTGTGTTAGTTTAGGTAGGTAGTGTGTTTTTAGAAATTCATCCTTTTCTTCTAGGTTTTCAAATTTGTTACAGTACAGTTTTTCATAGTAATCTGATATGATTCATTTAATTTGACTTGGATCTGTTGTAATATCCCCCATTTCATTTCTTATTTGGGTTATTTGCTTCTTCTCCTGTTTTTCTTTTGTCAATTTGGCCAATGGTTTGATTTTTTCAAAGTACCAGCTTTTGGTCTTGCTAATTCTTTCGTATGTCTTCCTGTTTTCTGTTCCATTTAGTTCTACTCTAATTTTTATCCTTTGTTTTCTTCTGGTGGCTGAGGGTTTCTTTTGTTGCTGTTTTTCTCTTTGTTCAAGTTGTAAGGATAATTCTTTGATTTTGGCCCTTTCTTGTTTTGGGATGTGTGCATTTATTGATATAAATTGACCTCTGAGCACAGCTTTTGCTGTGTCCCAAAGGTTCTGATAGGAAGTGTTTTCATTCTCATTGGATTCTATGAATTTCTTTATTCCATCCTTAATGTCTTCTATAATCCAATCTTTTTTGAGCAGGGTATTGTTCAGTTTCCAAGTGTTTGATTTCTTCTCCCTGCTTTTTCTGTTATTGATTTCTACTTTTATGGCCTTATGTTTGGAGAAGATGCTTTGTAATATTTCAGTGTTTTGGATTCTGCTATGGCTTGCTTTATGACCTAATGTGCGGTCTATTCTAGAGTATGTTCCATGTGCACTAGAAAAGAACGTGTACTTAGCTGCTGTTGGGTGGGGTTTCTGTATATGTCAATGAGGTCAATTTGGCTGATTGTAGGATTTAGATCTTCCATGTCTTTATTGAGCTTCTCTCTGGATGTCCTGTCCTTCACCAAAAATGGCGTGTCGAAGTCTCCTATAATTACTGTGGAGCTGTCTATCTCACTTTTCAATTGTCACGTCTATTCTTCATATGGTCTCTAAATTCAAGTGGGATATGCTTAAGGTCGTAGTTTGGCTCTCATGGACTTGTTATAATTTTCTTCTGCTTTAACTTGAAGCTGCATATGAGCAACTGATGGTCAGTTCCATAGTTGTCCACTTGTCTCATCCTGACTGCCGATATTGAGCTTCTCCAGTGTCTCTTTCCACAAATGTAGTTGATTTTATTCTGTGTATTCCATCTGGTGAGGTTAATGTGCATAGCTGTCATTTATGTTGTTGAAAAATGTATTTGCAATGAAGAAGTAGTTGATCTTGCAAAATTCTATCATGCAATCTCTGGTATCTTTTCTATATAATCAATGCCACATTTTCCAACTACCAAACCTTCTTTGTTTCCAACCTTCACATTCCAGTAGCCCATAGTTATCAATGCATTGACTGCATGTTTAATCAATTTCAGACTGCAGAAGTTGCTAAAAATCTCAAATATTTTCATCTTTGACTTTAGTGGTTGGTGCATAAATTTGAATAATAGTTGTAATAACTGGTCTTCCTTGTAGGCTTATGGATTTTATCCTCTCACTAACAGAGTTTTACTTTAGAACATATCTTGAAATGTTCTTTTTGATGATTAATATGATGCCGTTCTTCAGTTTGTCATTCCCAGCATAGCAGACCATATGATTGTCCGATTCAAAATTGTCAGTACCAGTCCATTTCAGCTCACTAATGCCTGGGATATCAATCTTGATGTGCTCCATTTCATTTTGGATGACTTCCAATTTTTCCTAGATTTATATTTCATACATTCCATGTTCTGATTACTAATGGATGTTTGCAGCTGTTTCTTCTTATTTTGAGTCATGCCACATAAACCTATGAAGGTCCTGAAAGCTTTACTCTGTCCATATCATTAAGGCTGACTGTGCTTTGAGGAAGCAGTTCTTCTCCAGTTGTATTCTGAGTGCCTTCCAACCTGAAGGGCTCATCTTCTGGTGCTATATCAGACAATGTTCTCATGCTATTCACAAGGTTTTCACCAGCCATTTTTTTTTTTTTTTCAGATGTGGACCCCCAGGCCCTTCTTCCTAGTCTGCCTTAGTCTAGAAGTTCCCCTGAAACCTGTTGACCATAGTGACCCTGCTGGTGTTTGTAAACACCAGTGTCATAGGTTTCAGCAACACAACAGCATGCAAGTAACCACAGTATGACAAACTAACAGATGAGTGGTGGCTCTTTGCCATACAAATTGACATATTCCCAGATTCTTGGGTTTAGGGCATGGACATATTTGTGTGTGGAGGGGGGGTGCATTATTATACCTACCACAGGAGTTTTTTATAAAAATTGCACTTCAGATTTTAAAGTTAAACTTCCATTTAAGGATTTAGTTAAGAGAATGTCTTTACATAAAGACTAAAATTTAATCAAGGTCAATTCAGGCATATTATGAAAGCTTATATATACTTATTGGTCATACTTAATTCTCTAAAATTTTAATATTTTTAGATAAGATATTCTAATGCAGAAAGAAGTTATTTTCAATATGCTCTGGAAATGTCTTTTTATTGAAAAAGTTCTCTTGCTTATAAAAGAATGAAGAAAGAAGTGAATTCTGTTATAAATAATTGGTCTTCACTTTTCAAAAGAATTATGTCTGTGGTATATTTTGATGAATGACTTTTGATTCCACAAAATTATATTTTTTATGTAGAAGATATAAATAGTCATAAAGCCCTGAACCAAGGCCTTTCAATAGTCAGCTGTTGCAGATGTTTTATCCAAAGACCATGGCTTGTACTTTGGGAGGCTCTGTGCATGCAGCAATGTTACAGGGACTTGCCAATCTATTTTACTATGCTTTTTAATCTTTGTTCTTTTACTTCCTGGTGCTTCCAGTAGTTAGTTTAATTTATTTTTTTTATTTTAAAAAGTAGGACCTGAAGCTGAATCATGTGATAGAAATTTGTAAATATCCAATTTTACATATCACAGTTTCTACTAAACTATAAGAAAATGGCTTTTATATGGCTATTATTTAATTTAGACATGTATTGAAAGTACTTGAACTCTTTTACTGATATTAGGTTAAAGAGAAAATTAATATGGATATATTTGTAAATATTATGTCACATTTATTGAATAATAGAATGTATGATGGTATAGGCATGTAATTTCAGGGGGTTTTAAAACAGACCAAAAGAACAATTTACCACGAATGTTCAACCTAGTACCAACTAGCCACCAGCAGCATTATATAATTTGTCTTCATTTGAATATATTTGTTTTGATTCTTAATCTTACAGTAGAAAAGCTGAACTATCATATTGGAAGGCATGAAAATTAAATAATCTCCTCAAACCTTTTTTGTATGTTTACCATAATAGATGCTAAGCATATAAAGAAGAATAAAACAAAATCCCTGATTGTTAAAAATAAAATAAAATAAGACTTAAGGAGACATTTGTCTGGATAATATTTCTGGAAAATGAAAAGACATAACAGCTCTAGAACTTTCTCTTCCAAGGTTATCCTAAAAATGAATAACTATAAACCAACTTGACCTAACAGATATCTGCAGAACACTTCACCCAACAGCAGCAGAATATACTTTATTTTCAAGTGCACATGTAACATTCTCCAGAACAGACAATATGCTAGGCCATAAAACAAACCTCAGTAAATATGTTGTTGTTGTTAGGTGCCGTCGAGTCGGTTCCAACTCAAAGAGACCCTATGCAGAACAGAAGGAAATACTGCCTGGTCCTGTGCCATCCTCATAAATGTTGCCATGCTTGAGCTCATTGTTGCAGCCACTGTGTCAATCTATTGCATTGAGGGTCTTCCTCTTTTTCGCTAACCCTCTACCTTACCAAGCATGATGTCCTTCTCCACGGACTGATCTATCCTGATAACTTGTCCAAAGCACATGAGACATAGTCTCGCCATCCTTGCTTCTGAGGAGCATTGTGGTTGTACTTCTTCCAAGACAGATTTGTTTGTTCTTTTGTCAGTCCATGGTATATTCAATATTTTCACCAACACCACAATTCAAAGGTGTCAATTCTTCTTTGGTCTTCCTTATTCATTGTCCAGCTTTCACATGCAGATGATGCAATTAAAAACACCATGGCTTGGGTCAGGTGCACCTTATTCTTCAAGGTGACATCTTTGCTTTTCAAAATTGTAAAGGGGTCTTTTGTAGCAGATTTGCCCAATACAATGAGTCTTTTGATTTCTTGACTGCTGCTTCCATGGCTGTTGATTGTGGATTCAAGTGAAAATGAAATCCTTGGACTGCCTCAATTTTTTTTCTATTTATCATAACGTTGCTTATTGGTCTAGTAGTGAGATTTTTTGTTTTCTTTCTGTTGAGGTGCAATCCATACTGAAGGCTGTGGTCTTTGATCTTCATCAGTAAGGGCTTCAAGTCCTCTTCACTTTCAGCAAGCAAGGTTGTGTCATCTGTATCAGGCAGGTTGTTAATGAGTCTTCCTCCAATCCTAATGCCCCATTCTTCTTCCTACAGTCCATCTTCTCCGATTACTTACTCAGTATACAGATGGAATATATATGGCGAAAGGATACAACCCTGTCACACACCTTTCCTGACTTTAAGCCATGCATTAGTCTCTCGTTTTGTTCGAACTACTGCCTCTTGATTCATGTACAGATTCCTCATGTCCACAATTTAGCGTTTCGGATTTCCATTCTCCTCAGTGTTATCCATAATTTCTTATGATCCATACAGTCAAATGCCTTAGCATATTCAATAAAACACAGGTAAACATCTCTCTGTTATTCTCTGATTTCAGCCATGATCAACCTGACAACAGCAATGATATTCCTGGTTTCACACCTCTTCTAAATATGGCCTGAATTTCTGGCAATTCCCTGTCGATGTACTGCTGCAGCTACTTTTGAATGATATTCAGCAAAATTTTGCTTGTATGGGATATGAATGATATTGCTCGATAATTTTCACATTTGGTTGGATCACCTTTCTTGGGAATAGGCATAAATATGGATCTCTTCCAGTCAGTTGGCCAGGTAGCTGTCTTTCAAATTTCGTGGCATAGAAAAGTGAGCACTTCCAGCACTGCATCTGTTTGTTGAAACGTCTCGTTTGGTATTCACCCAGTTCCCAAAGATTAGGTTTTTGCCAGTGCATTAGTGCCGCTTGGACTTCTTCCTTCAGTACCATCTGTTCCTCATCATATGTTATCTCATGAAGTGGTTGAACATTAACCAATTCTTTTTGGTATAGTGACTCTGTGTATTCCTTTCATCTTTTGTTGCTTCCTGTGTCGTTTAATATTTTCCCTATAGAATCCTTCAGTATTGCAACTCGAGGGTTGAATTTTTTCTTCAGTTCTTTTAGCTTGAGAAATGCTGAGCACATTCTTCCCTTTTGGTTTTCTATCACCAGGTCTTTGCGCATGTCATCATAATACTTTACTTTGTGTTCTCTGGCTCCTGTTGAAATCTTCTATTCAGCTCTTTTACTTCATTTTTTCATTTTGCTTTAGCTGCTTGATGTTCAAGAGGAAGTCTCAGAGTCTCTTCTGACATCAATTTAGGTTGTTTCTTTCTCTCTTGTCTTTTTAATGACCTCTTGCTTTCTTCGTGTATGATGTTCTTGATGTCATTTCACAATTTGTCTGATCATTGGTCATTAATGTTCAGCGTGTCAAAGCTATTCTAGAAATGATCTCTAAATTCAGGTGGTACATATTCAAGGTCATACTTTGGCTGTCGTGGACTTGTTCTAATTTTCTTCAGTTTCAACTTGAACTTGCATAGGAGTAATTGATGGTCTAACCCACAGTTGGCCCCTGGCCTTGTTCTGACTGATGATATTGAGCTTTTCATTCATCTCTTTCCACAGATGTAGTCGATTTTATTCCTGTGTGTTCCATCTGGTGAGGTCCAAATGTATAGTCACCGTTTATGTTGGTGAAAAAAGGTATTTGCAATGAAGAAGTCGTTGGTCATGCAAAATTCTGTCATTTGATCTCTGGCATTGTTTCTATCACCAAGGCCCTATTTACAACTACTGATCTTTCTTCTTCATTTCCAGCTTTTGCATTCCAGTCACCAGTAATTATCAGTGCATTCTGATTGCATGTTTGATCAGTTTCAGACTGCAGAAGTTGGTAAAATCTTCAGTTTCTTCATGTTTGGCCTTAGTGGTTGGTGTGTAAATTTGAATAATAGTCATATTAATTGGTCTTCCTTGTAGGCATATGGATATTATCCTTTCACTGACTGTGTTGTACTTCAGGATGGATCTTGAAATGTTCTTTTTGATGATGAATGCAACACCATTCCTCTTCAAGTTGTCATTCCCAGCATGGTAGACCATATGATTGTCTAATTCAAAATGGTCACTACCTGTCCATTTCAGCTTACTAGTGCTTAGGATATCAATCTTTATGCATTCCATTTCATTTCTGATGATTTCCAGTTTCCTGGATTCATACTTTGTACATTCTAGGTTCCAATTATCAATGGATTTTTCCAGTTGTTTCTCTTCATTTTGAGTTGTGCCACATAGCAAATGAAGGTCCCAAAAGCTTGAATCCATTCATGTTATTAAGGTCGACTCCACTTTGAAGAGGCAGCTCTTCCCCAGTCATCTTTGGAGTGCCTTTCAACCTGAGGGGCTCCTCTTCTGGCACTATATCAGACAATGTTCTGCTGCTATTCATAAGGTTTTCACTGGCTAATTCTTTTCAGAAGTAGAATGCTGGGTCCTTCTTCCTAATCTATCTTAGCCTGGAAATTAAGTTGAAATAAGTCCACCATGGGTGACCCTGCTGGTATTTGAATATTGGTGGCATAGCTTCCAGCATTGCAGTAACACACAAGCTCCTACAGTATGACAAACTGCCAGACGCTTGGGGGTCAATAAATATAAAAGGATTTAGATCAAATTTATTCTCTCCACACAATGGAGTGAAGTTAAAAGTTAACAATAAAAGAACTTTGGGAAATTCTAAATATGTGGAAATAATAAACAGTTTTTTTTTTTTTGTTGTTGTTAGTTGCAGTTGAGTTGATTCTGACTCATGGTGACTATGTGTGTGCAGAGTAGAACTGCTCTATAGGGATTTTAAGGCCATGACCTTTCAGAAGCAGATTGCCAGGCCTGTCTTCTGAGGTGCTTGTGGGCGGGATTGAACTGCCAATCTTTGGTTTCAAATGAATGAAAATTAAAACATAACATACCAGAATTTATGGAATGTAGCTAAAGCTTTTATTAGAGGAAAATTTACAGCTGTAAATTTATATATTTACAGTGAAGAAGAAAGATCTCAAAACAATGAACTAACTTCTTCCTTAAGACAATGAAAAAGAGGAGCAAACTAAACACAAATTAAGTGGGGGAAAATAAATAATAAGGATCAGAGCAGAAATTCACAAAGCCTATAATAGAAAAACAATAGAGAAAATAAAAATTTGGTTCTTTGAAAATATCAATACAATCGTTAAATATTTAGCTAAACTGAACAAAAAAAAAAAAGAGAGAGAGAGGACAAATTATTAAACTCAGGAATGAAAGAAGGAAATTTACTACCAGCCATACATATATAAAGGAGCCCTGGGAGAGCAGTGGTTATGGCTATTGACTGGTAATCGAAAGGTTGACAGTTCAAAACCACTAGCAGCTCCATGGAAGAAAGACTTGGCAGTCTGCTTCTGTAGAGATTTACATCCTTGGAAACCCTATGGGGTAGCTATGAGTTGGAATCAACTCAGCGGTAGTGTGTTTGGTTTTTGGGTATACAGACATAAAACAAAGCATAACAAAATGCTATAAACAACTGAATAACAACAGATTAGATTACATGGATGTAATGGACAAATTAATAGAAATACACAAACTACTGAAGTGGAGTCAAGAAGAGAGAGAAAACCTAAATAGGCCTATAAAAAGTGTATAGATTAAGGGAACAAATACATGCACAGATAAAATCCTAGGACCACATGACTTCATTGGTGAATTCTACAAAACATATAAGGAAGAATAAACACTAATCCTTCACAAACTCTTTCAAAAAACAGAAGATATAATACTACCTAACTCATTCTTTGAAGCCACCATGATGCCAAAACTGGACAAAGACAACTCAAGAAAACTACCATCGAATCTCTTTTACTGAGTAGATAAACATCTGTAACTTTCTATGAATCTTCTCTGATATCTGTTAATGATTTCCTGTACTAGACGACCTGATTTTAGGGTATTTCTGCATCTCATGCTATTGTGATTTGGTGAACTACATGAGGTTTGTGTAATCAAATAGGTGACCATTTATGTTAGCATAATATATGTCTGATTTTCAGGCATATCTATCCCTCAACCTTATTTTTACTTCCTTTTTTTTCATATTGGAATTAAATTTGATTCTCTTGTGTATGTGAGAATTTATTACACTGTGCTTGTGGAATACATAAAAGGTCTAACTTATTTCTAATTATATTTCATATAAAACAATTAAAATATTTTCAAAATATTTAATCTCCAATCGATTCAGGGCATTGACTGTAGGACATTTACACTTATGCAGGCATAAAGAGAAAAAATCATGATCATTTGTAATTTATTTTCTTTTTTAAAAAGATCTTTTAGGATCAACAAAAGAAAGAGAAGCTACATGTCAGAATAGTGCATACCCTCTGCTCAGCCTTAGAACTTGGTCACTGAACTCTCGGGAAAAGAAGGCTACTGCTATAGGGGGATCTATGCTCATCTATCACAGCTCATCTGTTAGTTTGTCGTGCTGTGATGCTGGAAGCTATGCCACCAGTATTTCAAATACCAGTAGGGTCACCCATTGTCTTAAACTGGGTTCTCTAGAGAAGCAAAATGAAAGAACCATATGCACATATATATATACACACACACACACACACACACACATACATATATATATGTATGTATGTATATATGAAAGAGAGGGAAATTTCTTAAGGAAATTTCTCATATGGTTGTAGAGGGTGGCAAGTTCCAAATCTATGGGTCAGGCATCAGGTTGGAGGCTTACTCCTGACTCACATAGCTGAAGGGCCTGATGAATCCAAGATCAGCAGACAACAGGGCAGGGTGCTGTCTCAAGTCTTAAGAATGGAAGTTAGACAATGGTGAGCTGGATGCAGGATCCAGAGTTTTGCCAGAACATCCATATATACATTGAATGCAGGTCATATCCCTGAGGAAACTTCCCTTACAACTCATTGGCTGATCACATTAGATCACATCATGAAGAATGACTACATCATTACATAACTACCAAACCACTGGATGTCATGGCCCAGACAAGTTGACGCACAACTATATCCATCAAGCCCAAGGAGGACAGGTTTCAGCGGAACTTCCAGTTTTAGATTGGGAAAAAGGATCTGAAAATTTACTTTTAAAAAATTGGACAGTGAAAACCTTGTGAATAACAGCAGAACATTGTCTGATTTGGTGTCAGAAGATAAGTTCCTCAGCTTGAGAGGCACTCAAAACATGACTGGGGAAGAGCTAACCCCTAAAATTTGAGTTGACTTTAATGGCATGGATGAAGTAAAGCTTCTGGGACCTTTATCTACTGATATGGCATGACTTAAAATGAGAAAAAACAGCTAAAAAATCCTATAGTAATTGGAGCATGGAATGCATGAAGGATGAATCTAGGAAAATTGGAAGTTGTGAAAAATGAAATGGAACACTTGAAGATTGATATCTTAGGCATTAATGAGCTGAAATGGATAGTACTGGCCATTTTGAATCAGACAATCATATGGCCTACTATGTTGGAAATGGCAAATTGGAGAGGAATGGCATCACATTCATTGTCAAAAAGAACATATCAAGATCTATCATGGAGTACAACGCTATCAGTGGTAGGATAATATCCACATGCTTACAAGAAAGGCCACTTAATCTGATTATTATTCAAATTTACACAGCAACCAAAACTGGCAAAGATGAAGAAAATGAAGATTTTTACCTACTCAGAGTCTAAAATGGATCAAACATGCAATCAAGATGCATTGATAACTACTGGCTATTGGAATCTTAAAATTAGAAACAGAGAAGAAGAATCAGTAGTAGGAAAATATGGCCTTGGTGACAGAAACAATGCCAAAGGTTGCATGATAGAATTTTGGAAGGTAAGCTACCTATTCATTGGAAGTACATTTTTTTCCAACAAATAAATAGCTGCTCTACACATGGACATTACCAGATGGAATATATAGGATTCAAATTGACTTACATCTGTAGAAAGAAACAATGGAGAAGCTCAATATCATCAGTCTGAACAAGGCAAGGCGAAGACTGCGGGACAGACCATCAGTCATTCATACGCACGTTCAAGTTGAAGTTGACAAAAATTAAAACATGCTGTAAGAGCCAAATTACAACCTTAAGTATATCCCACCTGAATTTAAAGACCATCTCAAGAAAAGATGTGACGCAGTGAACACCAATGACTGAAGATCAAATGGTTGTGCAAGGACATCAAGGACATTATATGTGAAGAAAGCAAAAGATCATTAAAAAGACAGGAAAGAAAGTAAAAACCAAAATGGATGTTAGAAGAGACTCTGAAACTTGCTCTTGAATATTGAGAAGCTAAAGCGAACAGAAGAAATGATGAAGTGAAATACCCAAACAGAAGATTTCAAAGGTCAACTCGAGAAGACTAAGTAAAATATAATGAAATGTGCAAAGACCTAGCATTAGACAACCCAAAGGGAAGAACACACTCTGCATTTTTCAAGGTGAAATAACTGAAGAAAAAATTTGAACCTCAAGTTGCAATATTGAAGCATTCCATGGGGAAAATATGGGAAGACACAAGAAGCATCAAAAGAAGATGGAAGAAATAGTTACTGTACCAAAAAGAATTGATTGATGCTCAACCATTTCAGGAGGTAGCATATGATCAAGAACCTGAAGGAGGAAGTCCAAGCTGCACTGAAGGCATTGGTGAAAAACAAGGCTCCTGGAGTTGACAGAATACCAAGTGATTTGTTTCAACAAATGGATGCAAAGCTGGGAGCACTCACTCATCTATACTAAGAAGTTTGGAAGACAGCCACCTAGCCAAATGACTGGAAGAGATCCAAATTTGTGTTAATTCCAAAGAAAGGTGATCCAACAGAATGCAGAAATTGTTGAACAATATCATTAATATCACACACAAGTAAAATTTTGCTGAAGATAATTTAAAAACCATTCCAGCAATACATTAACAGGGAACGGCCAGAAATTCAGACTGAATTCAGAAGAGGACTTGGAATGAGGGATATAATTTCTGATGTCAAATGTTCCCTGCTAAAAGCAAAGAATACCAGAAATATGTTAACCTGAGTTTTATTGACTATGCAAAGGCATTGGACTGTGTGGAACATAACAAATTATGAATAACATTGTAAAGAAGGAGATTTCTAGAACACTTAATTGTGTCATGAGGAACCTGTATATAGAAAGTGCCTTTTGAATAGAACAAGCTGATACTGAAAGGTTTAAAATCAGGAAAGGTGTGCTTCAGGGTTGTATCCTATCCCCATACTTATTCAATTTGTATATGGAAAAAATAATCCAGAACTTGGACTATATAAAGAACTCAGCATCAGGATTGAAGGAAGATTCATTAACATCCTGTGATACGGAGATGACTCAGCTTTGCTTGCTGAAAGTGAAGAGGACTTGAAGCACTTACTGATGAAAACCAAAGACTACAACCTTCAGTGTGGATTATTGCTCAACATAAAGAAAACAGAAATCCTCCAACAGAATCCATAAGCAACATCGTGATAAATGGAGAAAGGATTGAAGTCATTAAAGATTTCATTTTACTTGAATCCACATTCAACACCCATGAAAGCAGCAGTTAAGAAATCAAATGGCATACTGCATAGAGCAAATCTGCTTTAAAAGACCTTTTTAAGTGTTAAAAAGCAAAGATGTCTCATGTATCTACTTGAGTTAAGAAGCACACTCTTCACGACTATCATTTTACGTCTTATAGTCCAGTCTATTCTTTGTCTGAAGAGTTGGCTTCAGGAATGATTTTAGTTTTGCGCTAACAGAGAGTCTGGGATCCATGTCTTCCAGGGTCCCTCCAGTCTCAGTCAGATCATTAAGCCTGGTCTTTTTACTAGAATTTGAGTTCTGCACCTGGATTTTCTCCTGCTCTATCAGGGACTCTGTTGTGTTCCCTGTCAGGGCAGTCATTGGTGGTAGTGGGGCACCCTGTCCAGAGGCAAATTGAGAAGGCAGAAAGGGACAAGAAGCTGGTTGAATGGGCACAGGAAATCCGGGGTGGAAAGGAAGAGCATGCTGCCCCATTATAGGGAGAGCAACTAGGCTAACATAACAATATGTGTATAAATTTTTGTATGAGAAAGTAACTTCAACTGTAAACTCTCACTGAAACCACCAGTAAAAAAAAAAAAAAAAAAGCAAAGATGCCACTTTGAGGACTTTGGTGTGCCTGACCTTAGCCATGCCTTATATGCATGTGAAAGCTGGCCAACGAATAAAGAAGATTGAAGAGAGATGATGCATTTGGATTATGGTATTGGTGAAAATTATTGAATATACCATGGATTGCAAGAAGTACAAACAGTTCTGTCTTGGAAGAAGTACAGCTAGAATACTCCTTAGAACTGAGGATGGTGATACCTTTTCTCAAATAATTTGGACATGTTACCAGGAGTGCCCAGTCCCCAGAGAAGGAGATCATGCTTGGTAAAGTAGATTGTCAGCAAAAAAGGGGAAGACCCTCAAGGAGAGGGACTGACACAATGGCTGCAACAATGATCTCAAACACAGAGCAAAGATTGTGAAGATGGCTGAGGATTGAACAGTGTTTTGTTCTGTTGTCCACAGGGTCGCTCTGCATTGGAACCAACTCAATAGCACCTAACAACAACAACAACATGCTCATCTGTGTACATCTTGTTCTTTTGGAACATTGTTAAGTAATTTTCTTTTCTAATAATGCCTTTCCTGATTCAATAATTAGGGTAATGCTGGCCTCATATTATGAATTGGAAAGTGTTACCCCCTCCTCTGTATTCCTGAAGTTTATGAGTAATTGATTTTTTTCCACCTCAAACCTCTGGTAGTTGTTGTTAGGTGCCGTTGGGTCAGTTCCGACTCATAGTGACCCTATGCACAAAAGAACGAAACACTGCCCGGTCCTGCGCCATCCTTACAATCATTGTTATGCTTGAGCTCATTGATACAGCTGCTGTGTCAATCCACCTTGTTGAGGGTCTTCCCCTTTTCCACTGACCCTGTACTCTGCCAAGCATGATGTCCTTCTCCAGGGACTGATTCCTCCTGACAACGTGTCCAAAGTATGTCAGACGCAGTCTCACCATCCTTGCTTCTAAGGAGCATTCTGGCTGCACTTCTTCCAAGACAGATTTGTTCGTTCTTTTGACAGTCCATAGTATAGTCAATATTCTTTGCCAACACAATTCAAAGGTGTCAACTCTTCTTCGATCTTCCTTATTCATTGTCCAACTTTCACATGCATATGACGTGATTGAAAATACCATGGCTCGGGTCAGGCGCATCTTAGTCTTCGGGGTGACATTTTGCTCTTCAACACTTTGAAAAGGTCCATTGCAGCGGATTTGCCCAATGCAATGCATCTTTTAATTTCTTGACTGCTGCTTCCATGGCTGTTGATTGTGGATCCAAGTAAAATGAAATCCTTGACAACTTCAATCTTTTCTCTGTTTATCATGATGTTGCTCATTGGTCCAGTTGTGAGGATTTTTGTTTTCTTTATGTTGAGGTGTAATCCATACTGAGGCTGTGGTCTTTGATCTTCATTAGTAAGTGCTTCAAGTCCTCTTCACTTTCAGCAAGCAAGGTTGTGTCATCTGCATAACGCAGGTTGTTAATGAGTCTTCCTCCAATCCTGATGCCCCGTTTTTCATATAGTCCAGCTTCTCGTATTATTTGGTTAGCCTCTTGATCTACATAAAGGTTCCTCATGAGCACGATTAAGTGTTCTGGAATTCCCATTCTTCACAGTGTTATCCGCAGTTCGTTATAATCCACAGAGTCAAATGCCTTTGCATAGTAAATAAAACACAGGTAAACATCCTTCTGGTATTCTCTGCTTTCAGCCAGGATCCATCTGACATCAGTAATGATATCCCTGGTTCCATGTCCTCTTCTGAAACCAGCCTGAATTTCTGGCAGTTCCCTGTCGATATACTGCTGCAGCCGTTATTGAATGATCTTCAGCAAAATTTTGCTTGCATGTGATATTAATGATATTGTTCTATAATTTCCACATTCAGTTGGATCACCTTTCTTGGGAATAGGGATAAATATGGATCTCTTCCAATCAGTTGGCCAAGAAGCTGTCTTCCATATTTTTTGGCATAGATGAGTGAGTACCTCCAGCGCTGCATCTGTTTGTTGAAACATCTCAATTGATATTCCATCAATTCCTGGAGCCTTGTTTTTCGCCAATGCCTTCAGAGCAGCTTGGACTTCTTTCTGTACCATCGGTCTCTGATCATATGCCGCCTCTTGAAATTGTTGAACATTGACTAATTCTTTTTGATATAATGACTCTCTGTATTCCTTCCATCTACTTTTGATGCTTCCTGTGTCATTTAACATTTTCCCCATGGAATCCTTCACTATTGCAACTCGAGGCTTGAATTTTTTCTTCAGTTCTCTCAGTTTGAGAAATGCCGAGTGTGTTCTTTTGTTTTGTTTTCCATCTCCAGCTCTTTGCACATGTCATTATAATACTTTACTTTGTCTTCTCGAGAGGCCCTTTGAAATCTTCTGTTCAGTTCTTTACTTTCATCAGTTCTTCCTTTTGTTTTAGCTGCTCGATGCTCAAGAACAAGTTTCAGAGTCTCCTCTGACATCCATCTTGGTCTTTTCTTTCTTTCCTGTTTTTTCAGTGACCTCTTGCTTTCTTCATGGATGATGTCCTTGATGTCATTCCACAACTCGTCTCCTCTGCGGTCACTAGTGTTCAATGCGTCAAATCTACTCTTGAGATGGTCTCCAAATTCAGATGGGGTATACTCAAGGTCATATTTTGGCTCTCGTGAACTTGCTCTGATTTTCTTCAGTTTCAGCTTGAACTTGCATCTGAGCAATTGATGGTCTGTTCCACAGTCGGCCCCTGGCCTTGTTCTGACTGATGATATTGAGCTTTTCCATCGTCTCTTTCCACAGATGTAGTCAATTTGATTTCTGTGTGTTCCATCTGGCGAGGTCCATGTGTATAGTCGCCGTTTATGTTGGCGAAAGAAGGTATTTGCAATGAAGAAGTCATTGGTCTCGCAAAATTCTATCATTCGATCTCTGGCATTGTTTCTATCACTGAGGCCATATTTTCCAGCTACTGATCCTTCTTCTTTGTTTCCAACTTTTGCATTCCAATCGCCAGTAATTATCAATGCATATTGATTGCATGTTCAATCAATTTCAGACTGCAGCAGCTGATAAAAATCTTCTATTTATTCATCTTTGGTCCTAGTGGTTGGTGCATAAATTTGAAAAACAGTCGTATTAACTGGTCTTCCTTGTAGGTGTATGGATATTATCCTATCACTGACAGTGTTGTACTTCAGGATAGATCTTGAAATGTTCTTTTTTTTTTAATAATTTTTATTGAGCTTTAAGTGAACGTTTACAAATCAAGTCAGTCTGTCACATAAAGCTTATATACACCTTACTCCATTCTCCTACTTACTATCCCCCTAATGAGTCAGCCCTTCCAGTCTCTAACCCTCTCTACCTTCCTATCTCCCCTCTAGTCTCAGTCAGACCATTAAGTCTGGTCTTTTTATGAGAATTTGGGGTCTGTATCCCACTATTCTCCTGCTCCATCAGGGGTTCTCTGTTGTGCTCCCTGTCAGGGCAGTCATTGGTTGTGGCCGGGCACCATCTAGTTCTTCTGGTCTCAGGATGATGGAAGTCTCTGGTTCATGTGGCCCTTTCTGTCTCTTGGGCTCATAGTTATCGTGTGACCTTGGTGTTCTTCATTCTCCTTTGATCCAGGTGGGTTGAGACCAATTGATGCATCTTAGATGGCCACTTGTTAGCATTTAAGACCCCAGACGCCACATTTCAAAGTGGAATGCAGAATGTTTTCATAGTAGTATTATTTTGCCAATTGACTTAGAAGTCCCCTTAAGCCATACTCCCCAAACTCCCGCCTTTGCTCCGCTGAGCATTGAAGCATTCAGTTTATCCCAGAAACTTCTTTGCTTTTGGTCCAGTCCAGTTGAGCTGACCTTCCCTGTATTGAGTATTGTCCTTCCCTTCACCTAAAGTAGTTCTTGTCTACTAACTAATCAGTAAATAACCCTCTCCCACCCTCCCTCCCTCCCCTCCTCGTAACCACAAAAGTATGTGTTCTTCTCAGTTTATACTATTTCTCAAGATCTTATAATAGTGGTCTTATACAATATTTGTCCTTTTGCCTCTGACTAATTTCACTCAGCATAATGCCTTCCAGGTTCCTCCACGTTATGAAATGTTTCACAGATTCGTCACTGTTCTTTCTCTATGTGTAGTATTCCATTGTGTGAATATACCACAATTTATTTAACCATTCATCCGTTGATGGACACCTTGGTTGCTTCCAGCTTTTTGCTATTGTAAACAGAGCTGCAATAAACATGGGTGTGCATATATCCGTTCGTGTGAAGGCTCTTATCTCTCTAGCGTATATTCCGAGGAGTGGGATTTCTGGGTTGTATGGTAGTTCTATTTCTAACTGTTTAAGAAAATGCCAGCTAGATTTCCAAAGTGGTTGTACCATTTTACATTCCCACCAGCAGTGTATAAGAGTTCCAATCTCTCCGCAGCCTCTCCAACATTTATTATTTTGTGTTTTTTGGATTAATGCCAGCCTTGTTGGAGTGAGATGGAATCTCATCGTAGTTTTAATTTGCATTTCTCTAATGGCTAATGATCGAGAGCATTTTCTCAGGTATCTGTTAGCTGCCTGAATATCTTCTTTAGTGAAGTGCGTGTTCATATCCTTTGCCCATTTCTTGATTGGGTTGCTTGTCTTTTTGTGGTTTAGTTTTAACAGAATCATATAGATTTTAGAGATCAGGCGCTGGTCGGAGATGTTATAGCTGAAAATTCTTTCCCAATCTGTAGGTGGTCTTTTTATTCTTTTGGTGAAGTCTTTAGATGAGCATAGGTGTTTGATTTTTAGGAGCTCCCAGTTATCTGGTTTCTCTTCATCATTTTTGGTAATATTTTGTATTCTGTTTATGCCTTGTATTAGGGCTCCTAACGTTGTCCCTATTTTTTCTTCCATGATCTTTATCATTTTAGTCTTTATGTTTAAGTCTTTGATCCACTTGGAGTAATTTTTTGTGCATGGTGTGAGGTATGGATCCTGTTTCATTTTTTTACAAATGGATATCCAGTTATGCCAGCACCATTTGTTAAAAAGACTATCTTTTCCCCAATTAACTGACACTGGGGCTTGTCAAATATCAGCTGCTCATATGTGGATGGATGTATATCTGGGGTCTCAATTCTGTTCCATTGGTCTATGTGCCTGCTGTTGTACCTGTACCAGGCTGTTTTGACTACTGTGGCTGTATAATAGGTTCTAAAATCAGGTAGAGTGAGGCCTCCCACTTTCTTCTTCTTTTTTACTAATGCTTTACTTATCCAAGTCTTCTTTCCCTTCCATATGAAGTTGGTGATTTGTTTCTCCATCACATTAAAAAATGTCATTGGAATTTGGATCGGAAGTGCATTGTATGTGTCGATGGCTTTTGGAGGAATAGACATTTTTACTATGTTAAGTCTTCCTATCCATGAGCAAGGTATGTTTTTCCACTTATGTAGGTCCTTTTTGGTTTCTTGCACTAGTACTTTGTAGTTTTCTTTGTAAAGATCTTTTTCATCTTTGGTAAGATTTATTCCTAAGTATTTTATCTTCTTGGGGGCTACTATGAATGGTATTGATTTGGTGATTTCCTCTTCGATGTTCTTTTTGTTGATATAGAGGAATCCAAGTGATTTTTGTATGTTTATCTTATAACCTGAGACTCTGACAAACTCTTCTATTAGTTTCAGTAGTTTTCTGGAGGATTCCTTAGGGTTTTCTGTGTATAACATGTCATATGCAAACAGAGATAATTTTACTTCCTCCTTGCCAGTCCGGATGCCCTTTATTTTTTTGTCTAGCCTAATTGCTCTGGCTAGGACCTCTAGCACAATGTTGAATAAGAGCGGTGATAAAGGGCATCCTTGTCTGGTTCTCGTTCTCAAGGGAAATGCTTTCAGGCTCTCTCCATTTAGAGTGATGTTGGCTGTTGGCTTTGTATATAAAAAAAAAAAAAAAATTTGTATTGAGGAATTTTCCTTCAATTCCTATTTTGTTGAGAGTGTTTATCATAAATGGGTGTTGGACTTTATCCAATGCCTTTTCTGCGTCAATTGATAAGATCATGTGGTTTTTGTCTTTTGTTTTATTTATATGGTGGATTACATTAATGGTTTTTCTAATATTAAACCAGCCTTGCATACCTGGTATAAATTCCACTCGGTCATGGTGGATTATTTTTTGATATGTTGTTGAATTCTATTGGCTAGAATTTTGTTGAGGATTTCTGCGTCTATGTTCATGAGGGATACAGGTCTGTAATTTTCTTTTTTTGTGTTGTCTTTACCTGGTTTTTGTATCAGGGATATGGTGGCTTCATAGAATGAGTTTGGTGGTATTCCATCATCTTCTATCCTTTGAAATACCTTTAGTAGTAGTGGTGTTAACTCTTCACTGAAAGTTTGGTAGAACTCTGCAGTAAAGCCATCCGGGCCAGGGCTTTTTTTTGTTGTTGGGAGTTTTTTGATTACCGTTTCAATCTCTTTTTTTGTTATGGGTCTAATTACTTGTTCTACTTCTGATTGTGTTAGTTTAGGTAGGTAGTGTTTTTCTAGGAATTCATCCATTTCTTCTAGGTTTTCAAATTTGTTAGAGTACAATTTTTTGTAATAATCTGATATGATTCTTTTAATTTCAGTTGGGTCTGTTGTGATGTGGCCCATCTCGTTTCTTATTCAGGTTATTTGTTTCCTTTCCTGTATTTCTTTAGTCAGTCTGGCCAATGGTTTATCAATTTTGTTAATTTTTTCAAAGAACCAGCTTTTGGCTTTGTTAATCCTCTGAATTGTTTTTCTGTTCTCTAATTCATTTAGTTCAGCTCTAATTTTTATTATTTGTTTTCTTCTGGTGCCTGATGGATTCTTTTGTTGCTCACTTTCTATTTGTTCAAGTTGTAGGGACAGTTCTCTGCTTTTGGCTCTTTCTTCTTTTTGTATGTGTGCATTTATCGATATAAATTGGCCTCTGAGCACTGCTTTTGTTGTGTCCCAGAGGTTTTGATAGGAAGTGTTCTTATTCTCGTTGCATTCTATGAATTTCTTTATTCCCTCCTTTATGTTTTCTATAACCCCGTCTTTTTTCAGCAGGGTATTGTTCAGTTTCCCAGTATTTGATTTCTTTCCCTAATTTTTCTGTTATTGATTTCCACTTTTATGGTCTTATGGTCTGAGAAGATGCTTTGTAATATTTTGATGTTTTGGATTCTGCAAAGGTTTGTTTTATGGTCTAATATGTGGTCTATTCTAGAGAACATTCCATGTGCGCTAGAAAAAAAAGTATACTTTGAAGCTGTTGGGTGGAGTGTTCCGTATAAGTCTATGAGGTCAAGTTGGTTGATTGTAGCAATTAGGTCTTCTGTGTCTCTATTGAGCTTCTTACCGGATGTCCTGTCCTTCTCCGAAAGTGGTGTATTGAAGTCTCCCACTATAATTGTGGAGGTGTCTATCTCACTTTTCAGTTCTGTTAAAATTTGTTTTATGTATCTTACAGGTGCATAAATATTTAATATGGTTATATCTTCCTGGTCAATTGTCCCTTTAATCATTATGTAGTGTCCTTCTTTATACTTTGTGGTGGATTTAACTTTAAAGTCTTTTTTGTCAGAAATTAATATTGCTACTCCTGCTCTTTTTTGCTTATTGTTTGCTTGATATATTTTTTTCCATCCTTTGAGTTGTAGTTTCTTGTGTCTCTAAGTCTAAGGTGAGTCTCTTGTAGACAGCATATAGATGGATCATGTTTCTTTATCTAGTCTGAGACTCTCTGTCTCTTTATTGGTGCATTTAGTCCATTTACATTCAGCGTAATTATAGATAAGTATGTGTTTAGTGCTGTCATTTTGATGCCTTTTTATGCGTGTTGTTGACAATTTCATTTTTCCACTTACTTTTTTGTGCTGAGACGTTTTTCTTTGTAAATTGTGTGTTCCTCATTTTCATAGTATTTGACTTTATGTTTGCTGAGTCGTTAATGTTTTTCTTGGTTTTTATTTTGAGTTATGGAGTTGTTATACCTCTTTGTGGTTACCTTAATATTTACCCCTATTTTTCTAAGTAAAAACCTAACTTGTATCATCCTATATCACCTTGTATCCCTCTCCATATGGCAGTTCTATGCCACCCGTATTTACTCTCTCTTTGTGATTATTCTGATCTTTTACGTATTGACTTCAAGGATTCCCTGTTTTGAGTGTTTTTTTTCTTTTTAAAATTAATCTTAATTTGTTTGTGTGATTTCCCTACTTGAGTTGATATCAGGATGCTCTGTTCTGTGACTTTGTGTTGTGCTGGTATCTGATATTATTGGTTTTCTGACCATACAATTTCCTTTAGTATTTCCTGTAGCTTTGGTTTGGTTTTTGCAAATTCTCTAAGCTTGTGTTTATCTGTGAATGTTTTATTTCGCCTTCATATCTGAGAGAGTGTTTTGCTGGATATATGGTCCTTGGCTGGCAGTTTTTCTCTTTCAGTGCTCTATATATGTCATCCCATTTTGTTCTTGCCTGCATGGTTTCTGCTGAGTAGTCTGAACTTATTCTTATTGATTCTCCTTTGTAGGAGACCTTTCTTTTCTCCCTGGCTGCTTTTAAAATTTTCTCTTTATCTTTGGTTTTGACAAGTTTGATGAAAATATGTCTTGGTGATTTTCTTTTTGGATCAATCTTAAATGGGGTTCGATGAGCATCTTGGATAGATATCCTTTCGTCTTTCATGATGTCAGGGAAGTTTTCTGCCAACAGATCTTCAACTATTCTCTCTGTGTTTTCTGTTATCCCTCCCTGTTCTGGAACACCAATCACATGCAAGTTATTCTTCTTGATAAAGTCCCACATGATTCTTAGGGTTTCTTCATTTTTTTAAATTCTTTTATCTGATTTTTTCCAGCTATATTGGTGTCAATTCCCTGGTCCTCCAGATTTCCCACTCTGCATTCCAACTGCTCGAGTCTGCTTCCCTGACTTGCTATTGCATTGTCTAATTCTGTAATTTTATTGTTAATCTTTTGGATTTCTGAATGCTGTCTCTCTATGGATTCTTGCAACTTATTAATTTTTCCACTATGTTCTTGAATAATCTTTTTGAATTCTTCAACTGCTTTATCAGTGTGTTCCTTGGCTTTTTCTGTAGATTGCCTTATTTCATTTCTGAGGTCATCCCTGATGTCTTGAAGCATTCCGTAAATTAATTTTTTATATTCTATATCTGGCAATTCCAGGATTGTATCTTCATTTGGGAAAGATTTTGACTCTTTAATTTGGGGAGTTGTAGAAGCAATCATGGTCTGCTTCTTTATGTGGTTTGATATTGACTGCTGTCTCCGAGCCATCTCTGAGATATTATAGTGATTTATTCTATATTTGCTCACTGAGTCTTATCTTGTTTTGTTTTCTTTCAATATACGCAGATGGGCTACTAGATTGTGCTGTCTTGATTGTTGTAGCCCTTGAATGACTTATGTCCTATTACCAGCTGGTTTGGACTGTTACCAGATATATAAGCCTAAAAGTCCATTCACTATTCTTGAGTAGAATCTGATTTTGTGTCACCAAGTGTGTGGTGCAGATTGTCACCTATCCACCTAGAGAAGTAGTGGTGATAGTTGTGTGCACCAGATTCTAGTAGCAGCTGGGGTTCACACTCCAGGGGGGGCAGGATGCTGACAGGCTTCCCCCAAGTGCCAGTGAGGTAGGTGTGTCTCTATTCCTAAAGCACTTTGGTGGGTGGGCTCTGCAGCTGTACCTTAGGCCCCCAATGCAAGTACCTCTACAGATTGGTAGGTGTCAGCCTTCTTAGACCCCTAAGGCAGGAGGCTAGGTGGTCTGGGGGGAGCTTCAGCTCTCAGTTCCCTGTTGTGGGTCAGTGAGGGCTCTGTTGAATACTCAGAGATATCAGACCTGGGAAACTTATCTTTCCAGTAATCTGCTAAAACAATTACAGTTAAATCCCTATCAGAAATGCCTTTGCATTATAATATCCACCTTGTTCCCTGTAGGGATGAAAGCCCAAGACTGTGGATCACATATGCTTGGCTGGAGCTGGTTCTGTGTTTTTAGTCCAATTAGGGAAGGATTTTTGGTCCCTGGGTTTTTTGTAGCTGCTTGTCTCAGGCCAGGAGAGTGGGTTAGGAAAAGACTAAAAAAATAAAACAAAAGAAAGAAAAACCACAGGTAAGTTCACTCTCTGGCTCAGGAAATTCCAATGTTAATGAAACCGCCCGGGAAGGGGAGGGGAGGGTTCAGATAAATAGGAGAGAGTATCGCCCCAGAATATAGACAAAGTTACTTATCTTGCTTGGGATGACTGTTTTATCTGAGATTCCCGAGGGGCCTGGTGACCGTGTGCGCTGGGTGGGTAGAGATTGCCCCTGAGGGTCAGGCCTCGTTCCGTGCTTGCGCTGTCTCAGAAGCCGTGGTTAGTTCCTCTGCTCCCAGTCCAAAGCCCAGCGCCAAGGTTCCCCAGCTGGGACGCCGCACTCCTGGCTCCAAAACCAGTCGCTGCCTCCCGGTGACTTCTCCTCCTGTCAGCTGCGTCACTGCGCTGCCTGCGTGCGCTGGCTGGGCTTCCCCCAAGGTTAATTCTGGGGGTTAGGGCTGTGTCCCATATTTCTAATGTCACAGGATGCCATGCTCAGCTCCCCTGCACCCAGTCCAAAGCCCAGTGCCAAGGTTTTCTGACTGGGACGCTGGCTCCAGGCTCCGAAAACAGTCACTGCTTCCCTGTGGTTGTTCGTTCTTAGTCTCTGTCACTCAGGTCAAGTCTTTAGATCTGTGTTTGATGGTCAGAGTTTGTAGAGTGTCATGTATGTGATCGATTCACTTGTTTTTCCAAGTCTTTGTTGCAAGAGGGTTCCGAGGTAGCTTCTACCTAGTCAGCCATCTTGGCCCTGCCTCCAAAATGTTCTTTTTGATGATGAATGCAACACCGTTCCTCTTCAAGTTGTGATTCCCAGGATAGTAGACTATATGATTGTTCCATTTGAAATGGCCAATAGCAGTCCATTTCAGCTCACTAATGCCTAAGATACCGATGTTCATGCGTTCCATTTCATTTTTGACGATTTCCAGTTTTCCTAGGTTCATGCTTCGTTCCTTCCAGGTTCCAATAATTAATGGATGTTCGCAGCTGTTTCTTTTCGTTTTGAGTCATGCCACATCAGCAAATGAAGGTCCTGAAAGATTTACTCCATCCACATCATTAAGGTTGACTCTACTTTGAGGAGGCAGCTCCTCCCCAATCATCTTTTGAGTGCCTTCCAACCTGGGGGGGCTCATCTTCCAGCATTATATCAGACAATCTTCTTCTGCTATTCATAAGGTTTTCACTGGCTAATGCCTTTCAGAAGTAGACTGCTGGGTCCTTCTTCCTAGTCTGTCTAGTTAGTCTGGAAGCTCAGCTGAAACCTGTCCTCCATGGGTTACCCTGTTGGTATCTGAATATCAGTGGCATAGCTTCCAGCATCACAGCGACACACAAGCCCGCACAGTATGACAAACTGACAAACACATGGGGGCCTCTGGTAGTATTTACCTGTAATTGCTACTAGGACTTGGAATGGAATGATGTTTTATCTATGAATTCAACTCCTTTTAATAGATATAGAATAATTAATATCTGTATTTTTTTTAGAGTGAGACTGTTCAGACTGTATTATCAAGTACCTTTTCCATTATTCTATATTGTAAAATGTATAGGTGCAGAGCTGTATTTAGTATCCTGGCAGGACTTTGAGTCTTTATTCCTGTCTGTGGCTGCTATTCTTGTTCCTCAGGCCTGCACCGTGAGTGAGGTATTCTTTCTTCTCCTGCGCTACCCTCAAACTTTCCTGTGGTGGAGGCCCATGATGAACAGAGCCTATGAATGGGGGTGAATCCTTCTTATGTCTGCAGCTCCTGGGTCTTCTATTCTCTTATGGTAACCTATACTTAGACTTTAACAGATTTTTTTTTTCACTAGCTTTCATGGTGTCCAGGATATCCCCCAGGTAAGCAAGTACGTGCATTCTGACTCTCTTTGGATTTCTGTTATCCTTATGATTTATTTCAGTTGTTTGCCTGAGAATGCGCCCCTTGGCTGGGTTCAAAATTTTGTGATTTCACTGACTGTATTTCCTTGTTGTTGTTGTAAGGGCTAGAATGATACTGCTTTTTGCATCCTAAGTGAATTAAAAGTCCTTGTTAAAGAGTTTTAAATAAGAAAGGAGTGATTAAGTTTTCATTAAAAAAAAAAAAGAATAATTCTTTGTTTGAGGGTATGTTGTTGTTGTTAGGTGCCATCCAGTTGGTTCCAACTCATAGCAACCCTGTGTACAACAGAACAAAACACTGCTCAGTCCTGTACCATCCTCACAAGCATTGTCATTTTTGAACCCATTGTAGCCATTGTGCCAATCCATCTGGTTGAGGGGTTTCATCTTTTTCACTGACCCTCTACTGTACCAAGCATGATGTCCTTCTCCAGAGACTGGATGAGTATGTAGGGTACAAAATTAGAAGGAGGAATAAATACAATATCAAGGAACAGTGGAGATCATCTATGCCAGAGATGATATAATTTTGAATATGATGGCAAAGAAAAAGGGAAGAATAGACACATTTAAGGACTTTTTTTTTGGAATTAGAATAGATAGGAATTGGATTGAATATAGCGATGTGGCACGTAAGAGACAGAACGGTTAAGTATGCTCAACAGGTTTCTTTTTGAACAGTGGAACCTAGTGGGGCTACTTACTAAGTGGGGAAAAAAAAACTAGAGGTGGAGACATTAGTTACTAAAACAAATAAAATAAATCCCAAACTGCAGAATTCAACACATAGCAGCCAATGAGGTCTTCAACAATTGATTACCACACTGTGGCTCAATAAACCCAGTGCCGTCAAGTCGATTCCGAGTCATAGCGACCCTACAGGACAGAGTAGAACTGCTCCATAGAGTTTCCAAGGAGCGCCTGGCAGATTCAAACTCCCGACCCTTTGGTTAGCAGCCGTAGCACTTAACCACTATGACACCAGGATTTCTCAGGGACCCATTATTCTTTCAACCCTGCCTATTACCTCTTGAGGGTATTTAAATTTTTAAGTTCTAGTCTTTGAACGGGAAGTTAGATAGCAGAAAAGCCACACTTACTTCATAATAATTTCAGTTGAGAAATGACATATGTCAATCAGGATGCATCAGAATATATGACTTTTGATCCAAATGAAGTACTAGTTCGAAAGTCATGACACTCTTTTGACAAGGACCTAAAATAACTCATCTGTGTTTTAGTAATTTGCCCATATCCTAAGAACTACCTACAAGCCAAGTCTTGTTTCTCTCTCTTCCATACTACAGTAGATAGAGCTACTTCTTAGGTTCCCTTCAAATTTAGTAAAGACAGTAAATTTCTTTAAAAAGAAAAAAAAGGTCAGTAACAGCAATTTTAATAAACTTACCTTTAAGGGTTTAGCGTACATTTACATTGCTATTTTCTCATTCAATTCAATCTCAGGAACTTACCGTACAACTATTTTTTCATATTTTCTAATGTTTGTAGTTATATTCCATATGCTACATAATCTTATCAAATTCTGTTATTTTATCAGCTTGAAACTTTGCT
The DNA here is from genome assembly GCF_030014295.1 of Loxodonta africana. NCBI lineage: Eukaryota > Metazoa > Chordata > Mammalia > Proboscidea > Elephantidae > Loxodonta > Loxodonta africana. The sequence goes on along the minus strand of NC_087345.1, from coordinate 76,705,637 downwards.
TGATGTTAAGAAGAATGAACCCAGCATGTCATTCTTAGACTATAAAAGAATTCAATCTATTTTTTCTTTGTAAATTTTAAGTCATTTAATTACTGTAACTAGACATGCATTTTGAAATTTAGAAAATCTTGTTTATCTCAACCCCAATTAAATTTCACACATTTCCAAATATGTACTAGATAGCTTATGGAAAGTTAGAGTGGTTTAGAAATTCAATATTTAAGTTCAATAAATCTCTATGCCATGTTTTTCACACTGAAAAAAATATATTACCTGTAATAAGAAACACATTTTGTATTACAGCCCAGGACAAACTGAGAAAAACACAAATTTATAGGACATCAATTATATGCCACACTCTATGCAAGACATTATTGATACAGAGACGAATTAGAATTCTAATCCTCAAGGGAATTTGAAGTCTGAGTAGAAACGACAGAAACAATCTTTTTGTTATACTAAAAATTGTTACCTCTAAGGAGCATAAAGATGTTATAAAATATGTATGTTTTTATTATTGTAATATTATAGATCTATTTATAAATACAGAATTAACTTTGTCAACATAAGTAAAAATTTAAGGTTTGTATCCTATAACAGTAGAATATAGTATAAATACCTAATGATCAGCATTGAGATGAGGTCTGTTTACACAAGTGGTTTTGCCATTTGTATTGTATTAACCTGGTACTAATCTGCTCAAGGTCACACAACAAACAAAAAACAAAACCTGCTCCTCATCAGTCATTCAGCCAAAGAGTCACTTATGTAGAGGTGATGATACAGTGTTGATTAAATCAACAGCCAATTATTATCCAAATAATTCTGTCTATGCTATTGTTCGTGTACATACTACCTAAATATCCTAGATGAATATATCCAAATATTTACAGAAGAGTATTTTCAAGATGATATAGGGATGCTCTATTGCAAAAAGTGGTATTTCCTTTGGTGGAAAATGCTAGATTACTCTTCTACTGGGGGGAAAGATGAGAGGGAAACACAAATGTTTAGGGTACAGTTTTAGCAGGAGTCTTTGGCCAATATCAACTAGTCTTCAGGTAAGTGGCAGTATTTTGCTTTAAAGAAGGAGTCTATTTTGTAGTTAGGGAAGAGGAACAAACCTGGTACCACAGTGTAGGGAGACAAGATTTCATCATGGCCGCAGTATGGTCAAGGCAGGCCCTTGGCTATGGTCCTAGAAACGGTCCCACTGGCTCCAAGCCCGTGAGAATTGGCCCGGGTCTTAGAACAACAACTCTCAGCCTTGGATCCCAGAATAACAACTCCCATTAGCCTTGAGTGCGTGAGAAGAAGCTGCCCTCACCTGAGTTTGATTACGCTTAACTCCTGGGTCCTAGGAAAACAGCTGCATTCATCTTTTGTTTTTGTTCCCCTTTAAATTCCTCTGCCTCTTCGGCTCAGGGCGGAAGATGCTCCAGCCAGCTGCCACTGAAGAGAACAGCTGCTTGCCTGTGTAAGTAAGTTTCCTTGAATAAACTTATGAATCTGGAAAGGGCTGTTTGTCAGTTCTTCGGATTATCTGCTAGGACGCACAGTGAGGGTCTTTCCTTACTGGCGCGGTCCCCCGACACACAGGAATAGACGTTAGTAAGTACTAGGCAGATTAACTGGTCTCTGAACAACTGGGTCTGTATTTGGGAGAGAGTTTCGATTATAGTGGAAAACAAGAAAGTAAACCTCTAACCAGGGTAGACTAAGAGTCATTTGGAATTGATCATTCCCAGTAGAGGTTAGAAGGATCTTCACTTCAGTAAGTGTTATTTGCTGAAGAATTGGGGTCCAATACTGGGTTTATGGCCAATAACTGTTTCATATTCAAGCCACAAGTACTGATTAAAATAGGAAATAAATTTGTAGACTTAGAACATTTAATATATGAAAAGGTAGTTTTTATTTATTAAGGCCTTACAAGGTTCTCAGAACGGTGGTGGTGGTGCATGTGTGAAAAAGCACATTATATAATTTTTTCTCTGATTTTTACAATGAGCCTTTGAGTTAAATTTTTTTTATAAATGAGAAACATATGAGGCTTGAATAATTTAATTAAATTCAATGTTACAAGAATAGTAAAAACTAGAGACTCTTTTATAATGTATTCACCATGGTTTGATATGCTCACTTTTATGAACATAGAATAAATATGTTGTTGTTTTGTGCTGTGCAGTAGATTCCAAATCAGAGCTATAGGACAGAGTAGAACTGACCCATAGGGTTTCCAAGGCTGTAATATTTATGGAAGAAGATTGCTACGTCTTTCTCCTGTGGAGCAGCTGTCGGGTTCAAGCCACCAACCTTTTGATTTGCAGCTGAGCACTTAACAACTGTGCCACCAGGGCTCCTTCAGAATAAATATAGTGTTGTAAATTTAAAAGGTTGTGTTAGATGCTTCCAGTACTTTCTTCAAGCACAAGAAAGATGGCTAAAGATCTAAATATATGTAAAAAGTAATTTAAATAACTTTAGCATTTGGTTATTTAATGTTTTATTTATAGTTCACAGAAATCCGAATTAGGAAAATAAAAAAATTATTGAAAAATATTAAAATATCTTGTGTAATTGAAGGAAGAATTGACAATCAAACCTTTCTGTAGCTGTGTCAAAAAAACACCTGATAATAGAAACAAGGGGATCAAATACTACCCATCTTCCCTCTCTCACTTCCTGCTCTATTTCTCTGTGCTTATTAGCCTCATTTTTTTAAAAATTCTTATTGGGAATTTGTACAGCAGAACCAACATCAATTCAACAGTGTCTACGTGAACAATTCAGTGTACATGTAGATTACATTCTTTGAGCTGTGCAACCATTCTCATCCTCCTTATCTGAGTTGTCCTTCCCCTATTAATACAAACTCACTGCCCTCTAAGTTTCCTGTCTAATCTTTCAAGTTGCGGTTGTCAAATTGATTCTATAGAGATAGTTCTTAAAAGAGCATAATGCTTAAGACAGACATTCATTGCTAGTTGAGCTAAATTATTATTTGGTTTTAAAAATACTTCAGGGGATATTTTTGGTTTATGGCTTAAAGATTATCTCAGACAATAATTTTGGGGGTTCATTCAGCCTCCATGGCTCCAGAAATATTAGATTCCATGAAAATTTGAAGTTTTCTTGTGCATTTTCCCTCTTCTGATCAGGATTCTTCTATAGAATTTTTAATCCAAATGTTTAGTAATGGTAGCTGGGCACCATCCAGTTCTTCTGGCAAAGGAGTCTGCTATTCATGGAAAAAATTAGCCACAGTTTCACTTCTTCCTCCTATTCCTTACTCACCTTCTGTTGCTCCAGGTGAATAGAGACCAACTGATGTCTCTTGGATGGCCACATAGTAAGAAATTTGACTACTGACATTTCCTAACTCCCATAATCCACAACTTTGAGCAGAGAATCCCATAAATATAGGGATTTTATACCTAGAGAAGAATAAATGTAGAAAGTCAAAATAATGGATCGCCAATAATTAAGGGAACTAATAGCGCTGTGTCAGGTGTAATTGTAGAAATTATCTTTTCCTTAAGACTAAGAGACATTTATTGAGGACTTCGTTTTTTTTTGTTTTTGTTTTTAATTTCTGTATTTGTAGTATCAGTAGTAGCAGTACCCAGAAGCAAACCAAACCCAGTGCTATCGAGTCAATTCTGACTCACAGCGACCCTACAGGACAGAGTAGAACTGCCCCATAGAGTTTCCAAGGAGCTCCTGGTGGATTCAAACTGCTGACCCTTTGGTTAGCAGCCATAGCACTTAACCACTATGCCACCAGGGTTTCTTCTAACTAGTTGACGCCCGGCTCCTCTGTCCCAAGATTTCTTTGGGGAGGAAATTCAGTTTCTCATTAATATGCAATAACCTTGTCAATAAAAAATAAATAAATAAAAATAAAGCATCATTTCAGTATATTCTAATTCATTAAATGTATTTGCCAAGTTCTTTTGTCCTAAAACAATCCAATCATATTTTGTATTCGTTAAAGCATTTAGCATATACTTACCTCCATGTGGCTTAATGGAAGGACATCTCTACTTCAAGGTTTAATAGTTCACTTCAAAATCAATTTCAAAGTTTGCTTTCCCCAAATTTTTTTTTTAATTGTACTTTAGATGAAGGTTTACAGGGCAAACCAGTTTCTCATTCAACAGTTACTATACATATTATTTTATGACATTGGTAAACAACCTCAGGACATGTCAACACTGTCCCTTCTCCACCTTGGGTTCCCTATTACGAGCTTTTCTGTCCCCTCCTGACTTCTAGTCCTTACCCCTGGGCTGGTGTGCCCCAGAGTCTCATTTTGTTTTATGAGATTGTCTAATCTTTGGCTGAAGGGGGAAACTCGGGAGTGACTTCATTATTGAGCAAAAAGGGTGTCAGGGAGCCATACTCCCGGGGTTTCTTCAGACTCTGTTAAGTCAGTAAGTCTGGTCTTTTTTTGTGAGTTAGAATTTTGTTCCACATTTTCCTCGAGCTCTGTTCAGGACCCTCCATTGTAATCTCTGTCAGAGCAATCAGTGGTGGTAGCTGGGAACCATCTAGTTGAACAGGACTCAGTCTGGTGGAGGCCATGTAGATGTAGCCCATTAGTCTTTTGGACTAATCTTTCCCTTGTATCTTTAGTTTTCCTCATTCTCCCATGTTCCCGAACAGGTGAGGCCAGTAGAGTATCTCAGATGGCCGCTCAAAAGTTTTTAAAAACCCAGACACTATTCACGAAAGTAGAATGTAGAACATTTTCTTTATAAAATATGTATGCCAATTGAGCTAGATGTTTCCCAAGACCATGGTTCCCAGAGCCCTCAGCCCAGCAATTTGGCCCCTCAGGGAATTTGGATGTGTCTATGGAGCTTCCATGACCTTGCCTTGTACAAGTTGTGCTGGCTTCCCCAGTATTGTGTACTGTCTTACCTTTCATCAAAGTTACCACTTATCTATTGTCTATTTGACTATGCAAAGGCATTTGACTGTGTGGATCATAACAAAGTATGGATAACATTGTGAAGAACGGGAATTCCAGAACACTTAATTGTGCTCGTGAGGAACCATTACATAGAGCAAGAGGCAGCTGTTCGGCCAGAACAAGGGGATACTGATTGGTTTAAAGTCAGGAAAGGTGTGTGTGAAGGTTGTATTCTTTCACCATACCTATTCAATCTGTACGCTAAGCAAATAATCTGAGAAGCTGGACTATATGAAGAAGAACGGGACATCGGGATGGGAGGAACACTCATTAACAACCTGTGTTATTCAGATGACACACCTTGCTTACTGAAAGTGAAGAGGACTTGAAGCACCTACTAATGAAGATCAAAGACCACAGCCTTCAGTATGTATTGCACGTCAACATAAAGAAAGCAAAAATACCCACAACTGGACCAATGAGCAACATCATGACAAATGGAGAAAAGATTGAAGTTGTCAAGGATTTCATTTTACTTGGATCCACAATCAACATCCATGGAAGCAGCAGTCAAGAAATCAAAAGACTCATTGCATTGGGTAAATCTGCTGCAAAGGACCTCTTTAAAGTGTTGAAGAGCAAAGATGTCCCCTTGAAGACTAAGGTGAGCCTGACCCAAGCCATGGTATTTTCAATCGCATCATATGCATGTGAAAGCTGGACAATGAATAAGGAAGACGGAAGAAGAATTGATGGCTTTGAATTGTGGTGTTGGCAAAGAATATTGAATATACCATGGACTGCCAAAAGAACGAACAAATCTGTCTTAGAAGAAATACAACCAGAATGCTTCTTAGAAGCAAGGATGACGAGACTGTGTCTTACATACTTTGGACGTGTTGTCAGGAGGGATGAGTCCCTGGAGAAGGACGTCATGCTTGGCAGAGTAAAGTCAGCGAAAAAGAGGAAGACCCTCAATGAGGTGGATTGACACAGTGGCTGCAACAATGAACTCAAGCATAACAACAATTGTGAGGATGGCTTAGGACCAGGCAGTGTTTCCTTCTGTTGTGCATGGGGTTGCTATGAATTGGGACCGACTCAATGGCATCTAACAACAACAACATTGTCTATTTAGTTTTTTCCATCCCCTCCTCTCCCTCGTAACCATCAAAAATTGTTTCTTTTTGTGTGTACAGCTTTTCATGAGTTTTTACAGTAGTAGTCTCATACAACATTTGTCCTTTTGTGATTAACTTATTTCACTCAGCTTAATGTCCTCCAGATTCATCCATGTTATGAGACACTTCACAGATTCATCATTGTTCTTTATTGTTGCATAAAATTCCATTGTGTGTATGTACCGTAGTTTGTTTATCTATTCATTTGTTGATGGGCATCTAGGTTGTTTCCATCCTTTTGCTGTTGTGAACAATGCCGCAATGAATATGGGTGTGAATACGTCTATTTGTGTGATGACTCTTATTTCTCTAGGGTATATTCCTAGGAGTGGAATTGCTGGAACTCATAGAAAAAAAAATTTTTTTTTTTCCTATGGTATATCTGTTTCTAGCTTTCTAAGGAAGCTCCATACCATTTTCCAAAATGGTTGTATCACTTTGTATTCCCACCAGCCATGCATAAGAATTCCAATTTCCCCACAGCCTCTCCAATATTTGTTATTTCCTGTTTTTTTTATTCATGCCAGTAGCCTTTTGCAAATATTTTATCACTTGTTGCTTAAAACTTTAAATATCTCTAATGTTATAGGAAACATTTCATTCCATAATTACAGAAGCTGTTTAAAATTTAAAAAATGCCTAAAAATATGACACATAAATTTGACAGTATCCTGTTTAATCTTTTAATAACACTATAGGAAATAGGAAGAATGTAAGTGGTAGTCATCAAATAGGGAGTATAAGGAGTCTGGGAAAGTGATAAAATTTAATAACTTGAATGTAGTTGCTGTTACAGTTGTGTGCAGTCGAGTCAATTCTGAATCATAGACACCCTATATAACAGAGTAGAACTGCCTCATAGGGTTTCCCAGGCTGCAATCTTTATGGGAGCAGATCTACGGGTCTTTTCTCTCACGGCTCTTTTTTTTTTTTTTTTTTTATAATAACTTTTATTAAGCTTCAAGTGAACGTTTACAAATCCAATCAGTCTGTCACATATAAGTTTACATACATCTCACTCCCTACTCCCACTTACTCTCCCCGTCTTGAGTCAGCCCTTTCAGTCTCTCCTTTCTTGACAATTTTGCCGGCTTCCCTCTCTCTCTATCCTCCCATCCCCCCTCCAGGCAAGAGTTGCCAACACAATCTCAAGTGTCCACCTGATATAATTAGCTCACTCTTCATCAGCATCTCTCTCCCACCCGCTGACCAGTCCCTTTCATTTCTGATGAGTTGTCTTCGGGGATGGTTCCTGTCCTGTGTCAACTGAAGGTCTGGGGAGCATGGCCGCCGGGATTCCTCCAGTCTCAGTCAGACCATTAAGTTTGGTCTTCTTATGAGAATTTGGGGTCTGCATCCCACTGATCTCCTGCTCCCTCAGGGGTCCTCTGCTGAGCTCCCTGTCAGGGCAGTCATCAATTGTGGCCAGGCACCAACTAGTTCTTCTGGTCTCAGGATGATGTAGGTCTCTGGTTCATGTGGCCCTTTCTGTCTCTTGGGCTCTTAGTTGTCATGTGGGCTTGGTGTTCTTCATTTTCCTTTGCTCCAGGTGGGTTGAGACCAATTGCTGCATCTTAGATGGCTGCTTGTTAGCATTTAAGACCCCAGACGCCACATTTCAAAGTGGGATGCAGAATGATTTCCTAATAGAATTATTTTGCCAATTGACTTAGAAGTCCCCGCAAACCATGCTCCCCAGACCCCCGCGCTTGCTCCGCTGACCTTTGAAGCATTCATTTTATCCCGGAAACTTCTTTGCTTTTGGTCCAGTCCAATTGAGCTGACCTTCCATGTATTGAGTGTTGTCTTTCCCTTCACCTAAAGCAGTTCTTATCTACTGATTAATCAATAAAAAAACCCTCTCCCACCCTCCCTCCCCCCCTCGTAACCACAAAAGTATGTGTTCTTCTCAGGTTTACTATTTCTCAAGATCTTATAATAGTGGTCTTATACAATATTTGTCCTTTTGCCTCTGACTAATTTCGCTCAGCATAATGCCTTCCAGGTTCCTCCATGTTATGAAATGTTTCAGAGATTCGTCACTGTTCTTTATCGATGCGTAGTATTCCATTGTGTGAATATACCACAATTTATTTAACCATTCATCCGTTGATGGACACCTTGGTTGCTTCCAACTTTTTGCTATTGTAAACAGAGCTGCAATAAACATGGGTGTGCATATATCTGTTTGTATGAAGGCTCTTGTATCTCTAGCGTATATTCCTAGGAGTGGGATTTCTGGGTTGTATGGTAGTTCTATTTCTAACTGTTTAAGATAACGCCAGATAGATTTCCAAAGTGGTTGTACCATTTTACATTCCCACCAGCAGTGTATGAGAGTTCCAATCTCTCCGCAGCCTCTCCAACATTTATTATTTTGTGTTTTTTGGATTAATGCCAGCCTTGCTGGTGTGAGATGGAATCTCATCGTAGTTTTAATTTGCATTTCTCTAATGGCTAATGATCGAGAGCATTTTCTCATGTATCTGTTGGCTGCCTGAATATCTTCTTTAGAGAAATGTGTGTTCATATCCTTTGCCCACTTCTTGATTGGGTTGTTTGTCTTTTTGTGGTTGAGTTTTGACAGAATCATGTAGATTTTAGAGATCAGGCGCTGGTCGGAGATGTCATAGCTGAAAATTCTTTCCCAATCTGTAGGTGGTCTTTTTACTCTTTTGGTGAAGTCTTTAGATGAGCATAGGTGTTTGATTTTTAGGAGCTCCCAGTTATCTGGTTTCTCTTCATCATTTTTGGTAATGTTTTGTATTCTGTTTATACCTTGTATTAGGGCTCCTATGGTTGTCCCAATTTTTTCTTCCATGATCTTTATCGTTTTAGTCTTTATGTTTAGGTCTTTGATCCACTTGGAGTTAGTTTTTGTGCATGGTGTGAGGTATGGGTCCTGTTTCATTCTTTTGCAAATGGATATCCAGTTATGCCAGCACCATTTGTTAAAAAGGCTGTCTTTTCCCCAGTTAATTGACACTGGTCCTTTGTCAAATATCAGCTGCTCATACGTGGATGGATCTATGTCTGGGTTCTCAATTCTGTTCCATTGGTCTATGTGTCTGTTGTTGTACCAATACCAGGCTGTTTTGACTACTGTGGCTGTATAATAGGTTCTGAAGTCAGGTAAGGTGAGGCCTCCCACTTTCTTCTTCTTTTTCAGTAGTGCTTTGCTTATCCGGGGCTTCTTTCCCTTCCATATGAAATTGGTGATTTGTTTCTCTATCCCCTTAAAATATGACATTGGAATTTGGATCGGAAGTGCGTTAAATGTATAGATGGCTTTTGGTAGAATAGACATTTTTACTATGTTAAGTCTTCCTATCCATGAGCAAGGTATGTTTTTCCACTTAAGTATGTCCTTTTGAATTTCTTGTAGTAGAGCTTTGTAGTTTTCTTTGTATAGGTCTTTTACATCCTTGGTAAGATTTATTCCTAAGTATCTTATCTTCTTGGGGGCTACTGTGAATGGTATTGATTTGGTTATTTCCTCTTCGGTGTTCTTTTTGTTGATGTAGAGGAATCCAAGTGATTTTTGTATGTTTATTTTATAACCTGAGACTCTGCCAAACTCTTCTATTAGTTTCAGTAGTTTTCTGGAGGATTCCTTAGGGTTTTCTGTGTATATAATCATGTCATCTGCAAATAGTGATAACTTTACTTCTTCCTTGCCAATCCGGATACCTTTTATTTCTTTGTCTAGCCTGATTGCCCTGGCTAAGACTTCCAACACGATGTTGAATAAGAGTGGTGATAAAGGGCATCCTTGTCTGGTTCCCGTTCTCAAGGGAAATGCTTTCAGGTTCTCTCCATTTAGAGTGATATTGGCTGTTGGCTTTGCATAGATGCCCTTTATTATGTTGAGGAATTTTCCTTCAATTCCTATTTTGGTAAGAGTTTTTATCATGAATGGGTGTTGGACTTTGTCAAATGCCTTTTCTGCATCAATTGATAAGATCATGTGGTTTTTGTCTTTTGTTTTATTTATGTGATGGATTACATTAATGGTTTTTCTGATATTAAACCAGCCTTGCATACCTGGTATAAATCCCACTTGATCAGGGTGAATTATTTTTTTGATGTGTCGTTGGATTCTATTGGCTAGAATTTTGTTGAGGATTTTTGCATCAATGTTCATGAGGGATATAGGTCTATAATTTTCTTTTTTTGTAATGTCTTTACCTGGTTTTGGTATCAGGGAGATGGTGGCTTCATAGAATGAGTTGGGTAGTATTCCGTCATTTTCTATGCTTTGGAATACCTTTAGTAGTAGTGGTGTTAACTCTTCTCTGAAAATTTGGTAGAACTCTGCAGTGAAGCCGTCCGGGCCAGGACTTTTTTTTGTTGGGAGTTTTTTGATTACCGTTTCAATCTCTTTTTTTGTTATGGGTCTATTTAGTTGTTCTACTTCTGAATGTGTTAGTTTAGGTAGGTAGTGTTTTTCCAGGAATTCATCCATTTCTTCTAGGTTTTCAAATTTGTTAGAGTACAATTTTTCATAATAATCTGAAATGATTCTTTTAATTTCATTTGGTTCTGTTGTGATGTGGTCCTTCTCATTTCTTATTCGGGTTATTTGTTTCCTTTCCTGTATTTCTTTAGTCAGTCTAGCCAATGGTTTATCAATTTTGTTAATTTTTTCAAAGAACCAGCTTTTGGCTTTGTTAATTCTTTCGATTGTTTTTCTGTTCTCTAATTCATTTAGTTCAGCTCTAATTTTTATTATTTGTTTTCTTCTGGTGCCTGATGGATTCTTTTGTTGCTCAGTTTCTATTTGTTCAAGTTGTAGGGACAGTTCTCTGATTTTGGCTCTTTCTTCTTTTTGTATGTGTGCATTTATCGATATAAATTGGCCTCTGAGCACTGCTTTTGCTGTGTCCCAGAGGTTTTGATAGGAAGTATTTTCATTCTCGTTGCTTTCTATGAATTTCCTTATTCCCTCCTTGATGTCTTCTATAACCCAGTCTTTTTTCAGGAGGGTATTGTTCATTTTCCAAGTATTTGATTTCTTTTCCCTAGTTTTTCTGTTATTGATCTCTAGTTTTATTGCCTTGTGGTCTGAGAAGATGCTTTGTAATATTTCGATGTTTTGGACTCTGCAAAGGTTTGTTTTATGACCTAATATGTGGTCTATTCTAGAGAATGTTCCATGTGCGCTGGGAAAAAAAGTATATTTTGCAGCAGTTGGGTGGAGAGTTCTGTATAAGTCAATGAGGTCAAGTTGGTTGATTGTTGTAATTAGATCTTCCGTGTCTCTGTTGAGCTTCTTACTGGATGTCCTGTCCTTCTCCGAAAGTGGTGTGTTGAAGTCTCCTACTATATATGTGGAGGTATCTATCTCGCTTTTCAGATCTGTTAAAATTTGATTTATGTATCTTGCAGCCCTGTCATTGGGTGCGTAAATATTTAATATGGTTATGTCTTCCTGATCAATTGTCCCTTTTATCATTATATAGTGTCCTTCTTTATCCTTTGTGGTGGATTTAAGTCTAAAGTCTATTTTGTCAGAAATTAATATTGCTACTCCTCTTCTTTTTTGCTTATTGTTTGCTTGATATACTTTTTTCCATCCTTTGAGTTTTAGTTTGTTTGTGTCTCTAAGTCTAAGGTGTGTCTCTTGTAGGCAGCATATAGATGGATCGTGTTTCTTTATCCAGTCTGTGACTCTCTGTCTCTTTATTGGTGCATTTAGTCCATTTACATTCAGGGTAATTATAGATAAATAAGTTTTTAGTGCTGTCATTTTGATGCCTTTTTATGTGTGTTGTTGACAATTTCATTTTTCCACACACTTTTTTGTGCTGAGGCGTTTTTCTTAGTAAATTGTGAGATCCTCATTTTCATAGTGTTTGACTTTATGTTAGTTGAGTCGTTACGTTTTTCTTGGTTTTTGTCTTGAGTTATAGAGTTGTTATGCCTTTTTGTGGTTACCTCATTATATACCCCTATTTTTCTAAGTAAAAACCTAACTTGTATTGTTCTATATCGCCTTGTATCACTCTCCATATGGCAGTTCAATGCCTCCTGTATTTAGTCCCTCTTTTTGATTATTGTGATCTTTTACCTATTGACTTCCATGATTCCCTGTTATGTGTATTTTTTTTTTAATTAATCTTAATTTGCTTGTTTTTGTGATTTCCCTATTTGAGTTGATATCAGGACGTTCTGTTTTGTGACCTTGTGTTGTGCTGATATCTGATATTATTGGTTCTGTGACCAAACAATATCCTTTAGTATTTCTTGTAGCTTTGGTTTGGTTTTTGCAAATTCTCTAAACTTGTGTTTGTCTGTAAATATCTTAATTTCGCCTTCATATTTCAGAGAGAGTTTTGCTGGATATATGATCCTTGGTTGGCAGTTTTTCTCCTTCAGTGTTCTGTATATGTCGTCCCATTTCCTTCTTGCCTGCATGGTTTCTGCTGAGTAGTCAGAACATATTCTTATTGATTCTCCCTTGAAGGAAACCTTTCTTTTCTCCCTGGCTGCTTTTAAAATTTTCTGTTTATCTTTGGTTTTGGTGAGTTTGATGATAATATGTCTTGGTGTTTTTCTTTTTGTATCAATCTTAAATGGGGTTCGATGAGCATCTTGGATAGATATCCTTTCGTCTTTCATGATGTCAGGGAAGTTTTCTGTCAGAAGTTCTTCAACTATTTTCTCTGTGTTTTCTGTCCCCCCTCCCTGTTCTGGGACTCCAATCACCCGCAGGTTATCCTTCTTGATAGAGTCCCACATAATTCTTAGGGTTTCTTCATTTTTTTTAATTCTTTTATCTGATTTTTTTTCAGCTATGTTGGTGTTGATTCCCTGGTCCTCTAGATGTCCCAGTCTGCATTCTAATTGCTCGAGTCTGCTCCTCTGACTTCCTAGTGTGTTGTCTAATTCTGTTATTTTATTGTTAATCTTTTGGATTTCTACATGTTGTCTCTCTATGGATTCTTGCAACTTATTAATTTTTCCAGTATGTTCTTGAATAATCTTTTTGAGTTCTTCAACAGTTTTATCAGTGTGTTCCTTGGCTTTTTCTGCAGATATCCTAATTTCATTTGTGATATCATTAAGCATTCTGTAAATTAGTTTTTTATATTCTGTATCTGATAATTCCAAAATTGTATCTTCATTTGGGAAAGATTTTGATTCTTTTGTTTGGGGGGTTGGAGAAGCTGTCATGGTCTGCTTCTTTAAGTGGTTTGATATGGATTGTTGTCTCCGAGCCATCACTGGGAAACTAGTTTTTCCAGAAAATCCGCTAAAAAAAAACTGCAGTCAGATCCCTATCAGAGCTCTCCCTCTGGCTCAGGCTATTCAGATGTTAATGAAGCCGCCTGGGGAGGGTGGGGGAGGGAACAGAGAGATAGGAGAGTAGCACCTCAGAATATAGCCAGAGTTGCTTGTCTTGCTTGGAATGACTGTTATATCTGAGATTCCCGCGGGCGCGTCGCCTATGTGTGCTGGCTGTGTGGAGATTGCCCCCAGGGGGTCTGGCCCGCTGGAGTCACGGTCAGATCCTCCGCTTCCAGCCCCACGCCCAGCGTCAAGGCTCCCCTACTGGGACGGTGCACTCTCAACTCCAAAATCAGTTGCTGCCTCCCAGGGACTTCTCGTCCCTCCAGCCGCGTGGCCGTGCCGCCTGAGTGAACCAGGTGGGCCCCCTCCCGGGGTTAGTTCAGATGGGTGGAGTAGCTCCCCGTGCTTGTGCCGCGACCAAGTGTCCCGGCTGGAACGCTGTTCTCCCCACTCCAATACCAGTCGCTGCCTCCCGGGGACTTCTCCTACCGGCTGCATCCCACGCCGCCCGCGCGACCCGGCTGGTCCCCTTCCCGGGGTTAGTTCAGGGGGTGGAGCAACTCTCCGTGTTTATGGCGTACCTGCGAGCAGTCCAAATCCCTTCGGGACGGTTCCCCGGCTCGGATGCTGCTCTTTCTGCTCCAAGATCAGTCACTGCCTCCCGGGGACTTCTCCTACCGGCTGCGTCCCATGCCACCCGTGGAATCGGCTGGTCCCCCTCCCGGGGTTAGTTCAGGGGGGTGGAGCAGGTCTCTGTGCTTGTGCCGTACCTGACTGGTACGCTGGCTCCAGGCTCTGGAAACTATCGCTGCTTCCCTGTATTAGTTCGTTCTCCGTCTCTAAATCTGTGTTTGTTGTTCAGGATTCGTAGATTGTTATGTATGTGATCGATTCACTTGTTTTTCCGTGTCTTTGTTGTAAGAGGGATCCGAGGTAACGTCTGCCTAGTCCGCCATCTTGGCTCCGCCCCCTCTCTCACGGCTCTTTAACTCTGTGTCTGTCTCCCTTATTTACCTTAATTTTATTTTTGAGCCCAGAAGGTTGCCAGCAATATAATCATTTAAAAAAAAATATATATAGATAGATAGATATATAAACAGAAACATGTAATTCCCCTCTTAAAAGACCTCCACACTTTTCAATTATATGTAAAAACAAATCCAGACTTCTTAATATATCCAACTAAAGCCTCAGTTATCTGACCCCTTCATAGTCTTATCTTCTGCTCCTCTGCCAAACTTACTATACTGTAGACCTAGCGGTCCTTTGTCCATTCAGGGAGCATGCCAAGCTCTTCCTCTTTCATGACTTTCTCACAGTCTATTTCTGTGCCTGCTGTGCTTGTTCATGGATGAACTGCTCACCAGTCAGCAAATGGCATGTCTCTGACCAGCACTAGATAATTTTCTTGAGCCAGACTTTAAATCAACCATATCACAAAGCTCAGCTGATTTGTGTTTGTTTGTTTTATTTTGTTTTCCCCGTAGCAAAGTTTTCTCAATGAAGAAAACAGTGTTTTGATTTCTCTCTTTTGGACAAGCATGTTTAGTTCCATGAAGAAAGGACAATGTTGTTTTGTGCATTTTACTCAGTGCCTGGCACGTAATAGTTGATATATAAATAAAAATACATATGTGTGTATTTGATTTTATTACTAGATGATTACCA
The DNA here is from genome assembly GCF_030014295.1 of Loxodonta africana. NCBI lineage: Eukaryota > Metazoa > Chordata > Mammalia > Proboscidea > Elephantidae > Loxodonta > Loxodonta africana. Next base: position 76,690,577 of record NC_087345.1, on the reverse strand, counting down.
AAAGAAAGAAGGTTCTCCTGGAGTTTTTGCTGTAGCTCATTGTGTTATGGCTCAATGACATAGCAAAATATCCTGGGTGTTATTAGTAGTTTTCTTGGGTTATCTGGAGATTTGTTCTTTAAGAAAATAATTTATATTACAAATGTATGTTTTGTCTCAAGCTATAGCTTCAAAATGCATATTACCTCACTTTCTAATTTGAGTGAGATTGCCCTTATGTGTATGTTACAGCAACTTGCATAGACTTATATTGTAGAAAACATCACATCACAATGAATTTATTACTTTTACATGTTGTATCCTCCACTGGACAGTACATTTCTCAGGATTGTGACTGTTGATTTTTGTCTTTGTATTCTAATTTCTGAACATAAGACTTGGGAACTAGTTGATACTCAATAGATTTTTTTTTTTCATTGAATGTATGACTGAGATTAGGAACTGAATCCACATAACTGTATGATAACCATAAAACATGAAGGCTTTTCAAAACTAACTTCTACCATTACAACATGGACTCTTTAAAAGCAGAAAATAAATTGTATTTTTCTCTTTATCCCCATCTATTACCTGAGTATGGACTATATTAGAACACAGACAGTCACTCTGTTCATACTGCAGTGAAAAAAATAATATTAAGTGATGGAAGAGTTTTTAAAATGGTCTAATTGTCAAACCCTTTCATTCTGATGTGACAAAATGCTCCAGTAGGTGCAGTGGTTGCCCAAGATTACAAAGCTCATCAGTGTCAGGAACATGATTGGAACTATTTCTCCTTTTTTAGATTTTGTCATAACCCAGTGTATTTTTAGGTGTATGTTTTAGCTCCAATTCCTCTGTCCCTCAGGCAACCACACCAGGAACAAAAGAGAGGAGCTGTTGAGTCCCTAAAATGATTATGAGAGCCCAAAGACTTCATATGAATTAATGGCAAAATCCTTTTCAGGATTCTGACATCAGCATACTTCTTCCTTCCCCTTGGACTGTGAATATACTTAGCAGCTTGAACAGATGTCATAGAAAAAATAAGACTTCTACATCCTGAACCATTCTCTACCTTTAAAATGTTGAGATTTTATATCATGTTTGAATATTTTTCTTAAAAAAAAAAAAAAACCTCTCAATTAGACAGACTGACATTTAACCAAATGGAATTTTCAGATTCATGTAGTTTTAGCCAGAAGAAAAGCAATTATACAAAGATAACCTGACTGTGCCTGCAGGGTTCATGAGTCAAGGCTCTTACTTTTCACACATTCACACAATGGATACTGACACTTTAGTGATCTAAAATCATGGAAGAATATCTATTTTCTACTGAGGTACACAGGACTAGAGTGCTCATGTGCAAAGGAGAGTGAAGTGAGCCTATCTTGGCTCACCTTTCTCTTGGTTGTTTTGTCACCCCTGTTGAATGGAAGGGCATACTTAGTTGAGTACGAAAAGACAGTGAGGTAATAATGAGGTGTGGCCAAGAAAAACAGAGCATGAAATGTATATTTTCTATCTTGGTCATAGAAAGAGTATCAATTTCTTATCTTAAGGAGAAAAAAGAAGGCATGATGAGGAACAACTACGGTTGTTCCAAAACTGAGGCTTTCTCTTAGCTGGAATTAGCAAGTTCCCAAACATGCTAGCAAATGTTAGTATGTCTTTGCTCAAACTGCTACGTGTACCAGGAATGCACTCAAACTCTGACTCCATCTGGTCAGAAATTGACTTGATGGCACACAAGAACAGCCTCGTAACAGTTAGAAACTAAATTTTTGTTCATTAAAGCCAACCACTTGAGGCATTTCGATTACTGCAACACTAAGAAACTAAGACAGAAATCCAAGACAAAGTAAATATTTTGTCTTCAACGTTCTGTGTTACTTCAGAGTAAAAAGATGATTATATTGTGAATGACTCTAATTCACAGCAATGGTCCTAAGGCAATGTTCCAAGTGATCTCTTCACTTCATCAAAGTGGCTTTGTTAAGAAACTGCGTCTTTCATAGAAACAACAATTGGAACAATTAATTAGTCTCAGTTTTAATTAAACGATGATCTCATTTAGCTCTGATTAAATTACAACAGCTAGATAAATCCAGACAGAAACATTTAGATAATTTAATTAGGTATGGTATTGCTTTTCTATATTACCACTCTGAATGACTTAATAGTAGGGTGTTAGTGTTTTTCCTACATAAGATTCTCTGCACTTTTATTAGATAGGCATATGTAAACAATAGGTAAACTAAAATTAACTAAATAATATCTTACATTAAAAAAAAATTACCTTTGAAATTGTTTTAAGATACATGGCCAATGATTCTCCCTTTTCTCTATTTAAAATGTAAAGCTATGACAACAAAGGAGCTCCTTAATTTTCTCAAGAATTAAATTTAAAAAATTACTTTGGTAGAGTGTTTATTTTACTAAAAGCAACCTGATTTCCCCAACCTACAATCTTTTTTTTTTTTTTGCAGGGAGGAATTGATTTTCGGTCTTTAGAGCAATATTTGTATTCTGTTCTTTCCTTGTTTCTGCTCTTTCTCTCTCTTTCTCTGTATTTATATGACTAATAGAATTGAGCTGAAGCCATGGTAAGTCATGATTTGCAACTTTAAATTTTCTTAATTTCTTACAGAAGTACCCTATATAAGTGAGAGATTAGGTACAGCTTCACAAATAGCAATGACTGGACTAAGATTGAGATTCATTTTCTTTCAAGTAACAGCAAGCCTGAGGGTAGGCATTCCAGTGCCTGAGTGGCAGCTCAATGATATTTAGGGATGAGAAGAAGAGGAAGTGCAAAGGACAAGCAAAAGAGAGTATGAGCTCAGCCTGACTCTTTTAAAGGTTTTTTTTTTTTTTTTAAGCCAACACAAAAAAATTCAGTGTACAATGCACTAGCCATTACTGAATCTTATGACCACATCTATCTGCAAGAAAAGTACTCTGGGTTTTTTTTTTTAAACCTGGGCAAGTTTCCACTCCAAACAGTTAGCCTGCTGTTAATCGGGAAGAAATAATAAAAGAATACTATATGAGCCACTAGCTGTATATGTCGTTGTCATTCATGCTTGTTGTTGGGTGCTGTCCAGTTCATTTTCAACTCATAGTGACCCCAAGTGACAGAGTAGCAATGCCCCCATAGGATTTTCTAGGCGGTAATCTTTATGGGAGCAGATCACCAGGTCTTTTTTCCATGAAATGACTGGGTGGGTTCAAATTGCCAACCTTTCAGTTAGGAGATGAGTGTTTAACCACTGCACTACCAGGGCTCCTATTAACCATACTTAGACTTACAGATTTCAAAATGCTACTCTTTAATTAGATTTAAACATAAAATTGTTTCATTGTTGAGGGTTTTTTTGTTTGTTTGTTTGTTTTGCTTTGTTTTGTTTTACTTATTTTTATCTCAAGGCATACATGTAGTCATTCTCAGAGAGATGATGTTGGTGGTAGGTTGGGGTATAAGAGAAGGTGGAGAGATGTACCAGGTAAGCATAGTATTCATGTTACGGCCAATTGATAGTAGAGAGCTATGATTCAAGATCAGATGTGTTCTTAAATTTTAATGTTTTTATTTTTGGTATACTTAGTAAGAGACCCTGTGTGGTACAAAAGATAAATGCATTCAAATGCCAACTGAAAGTTTGGAAGCTCAAGTCCACACAGAGACATCTCAGAAGAAAGGCTGGGGGATCTGCTTCTAAAAAATCAGTCATTGAAAGCCCTGTGACTCACAGTTCTACTCTGACACCTTTGAGTCACCATGAGTCAGAGTCGGAGTCAACATGATGGTACCATTTTTTAAAATAGGATAGAGTTGTTGGAATCCAGAATTTGAAGTTTAACTCTGGATTCTAATCCTGACTCCATTGCTGTGTCACTTGTGACATTTGAAAATTAGTTACTATCATGGGGCTTCAGCTTTCCCTTTCGAACAAAGGAAATAGCAAGCATAATGACAGCTATTCGAGAGGCTCACGGTGAGGACAAAGGTAAGTAAATGCAAGTAAAGTAAAGCACCAATGACACCGTGTAGTAAGCAACTGATAGGGTTTAACTATCAATTGCTTACTATTATAATATTTTGGCCTCTAGGAAGATTTTATATAACATGGAAATAAGTATGATTTATAAAAAAAAAAAATTATCTAATTTATTAAGAAAAGTAGTACAATTTTTTTGAATTTTTTAATACGATGTCACACATAACAATTAGATATTTTGTATTATTTTCTTCTTTCAGGTTTTTCATATGCTGTTAAGACTTGAGTTAAGAACTACGCTGGAACCTTGTTACTTCTTGTTTTTAAGGCGTTTGTTCTATTTCTTCCCTGCTGTCTTAACTTTCTTGGACTTTCAGATTCAAGAGGCTTTGTCTCACACTTAACACCATAAAATATCACCAGATGCTATTGAAAGGTTTACTTTTGAGTTACATTTGTTTTAAAAGTGACAGTTTATTCAATTTCTTCTTTTCTAGACAATCACAGTAATTTCTAAGGATTTTATATAGACAGGATATGAAGTTTGATACTATGTTTCAGAGAAAAATATCTTTTACAATATAGTGATGTAGGTTAGCTCCTAAACCAGGTTGTCCACTACAAATTCAGGCATTTGGAGTTTGCAGCTGTCATTCTTGCACAGGAGGACCTGCAAGTTGGCTAGCAAGAATGTTTTTTATAGAAGAGTAGGTAAAATTCATTACTGAAAGAGGCAATAAGGATGATTTAGAGTTAATAGCTTGTCCCTGACAGAACAATAGCCATTTTTTAATCATGTACCAAACAAATAGGAATGTCTCCATTGAGAAGTGCATGTCAGGGAACGTGAGTGGGAGTACTGCCAGAAATAGGCTACTTTGATTGTTGCACTTGGCAGTATGATTCGCATGCGTGCTTGACCCAGACATATTTAAAATTTGAAATATCAAATAAAAGTTGTCATTCCACATGAGATGTTCTAAAGAATGAAGAGCACCAAATTACCTTGTGTGATGGCCTCAAAAGTTGGATAGTGATGGTCTGCTCCCTCACTTCCAGGTGGTGGTGGTTGGGAAAAGCTACAACTTCCCCTTTAGCATCAGTGAGAGATAGTCCCAGGAGCTATAAGCCAGGGCATTTGGAAAGTGCAGCCACCAACGAGCTGGAAAGTAAAGGTGGGATAGATTTTGCAATGAAACTAACAGAAGGACTTCAATGGACACTAAGGGAGTAAAAGAGCTGAACAGAAGATTTCAAAGTGTGGCTTGAGGAGACAAAGTTAAGTATTATAATGAAATGTGGAAAAACCTGGGGATAGAAAATCAAAAGGCAAGAATATGCTCATCATTTTTCAAGCTGAAATAACTGAAGAAAAAACTCAAACCTCAAGTTGAAATATTGAAGGGTTCTATGGGGAAAATATTAGACACAGGAAGCAGCAAAAGAAGATGGAGGAAATACACAGAGTCGCTGTGCCAAAGAGAGTTTTTTGACATTCAGCCATTTCCGGAGGTAGCATGTGCTCAAGAATTGATGGTACTGAAGGAAGAGGTTCAAGCTGCACTGAAGGCACTGGTGAAAAACAAGGCTCTGGGAATTGACAGAATACCAACTGAGATGTTTCAACAAACAGATGCAGCTCTGGAAGTGCTCACTCGTCCATGCCAAGAAATTTGGAAGACAGCTATCTGGCCAACTGACTGGAAGAAATCCATATTTGTACCCATTCCAAAGAAAGGTAACTCAGCAGAATATGGAAATTACCAAACAATATCATTAATATCACATGCAAAATTTCGTTCTGTGTGTAAAATTTTGCTGAAGATCATTCAAAGTGTTTGCAGCAGTATATCAACAGGAAACTACCAGAAATTCAAGCCAAATTCAGAAGAGGACGTGGAACAAGGAATATCATTGCTGATGTCAGATGGATCCTGGCTGTAAGCAGAGAATGCCAGAAAGATATTTACCTGTGTGTTATCGACTATGCAAAAGCATTCGACTGTGTGGATCATAGCAAAGCATGGATAACGTTGAGGAGAATAGAGATTCCAGGATACTTAATTGTGCTCATGAGAAACCTGTATACAGATCAAGAGACAGTCATTCAAACAGAACAAGGGGATACTCCATGGTTTAAGGTCAAGAAAGGTGTACATCAGAGCTGTATCCTTTCACCATACTTATTCAGTCTGTACACTAAACAAACAATCTGAGGATCTGGACTATATGAAGAAGAACTGGCTATCAAGATTGGAAGGGACTCACTAACAACCTTCGATTTGCCGATGACAACACCACCTTGCAAGTTAAAAATGAAGATGACTTGAAGCACTTACTGATGAAGATCAAAGACCACTGCCTTCAATATGGATTTCACCTCAACAGAAAGAAAACAAAAATCCTCACAACTGGACCAATAAGTACCATCATGATAAATGGAGAAAAGACTGATGTTGTCAAGAATTTCATTTTACTTGAATCCACAGTCAACACCCATGGAAGCAGTAGCCAAGAAATCAAAAGACACATTGCATTGGGTAAATCTGCTGCAAAGAACCTCCTTAAAGTGTTAAAAAAAAAAAACAAAAACAAAGGTGTCACTTCAAGGACTAAGGTGCACCTGACCCAAGCCATGGTGTTTTCAATAGCCTCATATGCATGTGAAATATAGACGATGTTTAAGGAAGACGGAAGGAGGGCTGATGCCTTTGAATTATGGTGTTGTTGAAGAATACTGAATACACTGTGGTCTGCCAGAAGAATAAACATATCTGTCTTTGAAGAAGTACAGTCAGAATGCTTATTAGAAGCAAGGATGATGAGACTTTGTCTCACATACTTTGGACACATTATAGGGAGGGACCAGTCTCTGGAGAAAGACATCATACTTGGTAGGGTAGAGGATAAGCAAAAAGAGGAAGACCCTCAAGGAGACAGATTGACATAGTGGCTGCAACAATGGGCCCAAGCATAACAATAACTGTGAGAATGGTGCTTGACTAGTGTTTCATTCTGTTGTACATAGAGTCGCTATGAGATGGAACCAACTTGATGGCACCTAACAACAACAACAAAGAGCTCATGGGAAAGCTCCCTGTGGATCTGAGTGGGTCAGATATGGTCTTATAGTGAACACATCCTTCTCAGAGGCTACAATCTATAAGCTACTGTACTGTGAACCCCATTTATTAGATATAGCTTCATGTCTTTGTAGACTTAAGAAATTCAAATTTCACCCATGAGAAGCAAATTTCCCTATGTATGTGGCTCTATTGATGTGCATGTGGGTAGAAACAATGCTGTCTTGGATCATAATTCCATAGCAGCACTAACACAAGGCTGAGCACATAGCGGAAACTTAGGGATATTGTTGAATGAATGAAATCTTTCTAAAGAATTTTCTTGTATACAATTTATTTTATCCTTAAAGCAATTCTTTTATACAAGCAACATTTCTTAGACATAATTTATTTTTCTAAAAAGAACAGAATATTTTAATGACTAGTTAAATATCACATGACTGGTATGTGGAGGAGTCAGACTCTAATCAAAATCATCTGTTTCAAGATGTGGTCTGTCCACTCAATCACAAGGCGTGCTTCAAAACAGTCAGATCACATTTGGTTCCCCCCTTTCGATATCCAGATATCCCAGTTTAGAAACACCATTTCTTTTAAGCACAGCCTATATGGGTTCTCGTGAGCAGCCTTTGGAGACAACATCTACTGTCAGGATGTATTTGCACACACACTAAATATGGATAGCATTGAATAGGTTTCTTGGAGTATCTTCTTGAGAACAAGGAATTATAGCAGAACTTCTAATAAGTTAAAAGAAGCTGGGTTTATACCATTTTCTGAGTGCCCCTGATTTACTAAAATAGTAATATATTTTAAATATTTACATTTAAAAATCACTGCCATTAATAGAAAAAATAAAGTGGAATATAATCATGCTATTCAAAAATAGTCAATTCTCTTCGTTAATTTACGTCGGTCAGTTGGGTTTCCATCACCACCAATTTGCTATAATACGTATATTTGATAATATATATGTCAGTGCTCCTGACATACATATATAAAAAAGGTAAAATGAAACTAAAGGATAATATGATCAGAATAAATTTATGTTGAAATATAACATGTATCTATAAATAATACTTTAAAAAGACTACTAGGAACATGAAGACTTAAAAAAATGAAAGTGTATTATCTTTAAGTTTGTTTATATTGTAAATGGATTCTCTTTAAATATACATATATTGGAAATACATGTGTGTGTGTGCATATTTGCATACATATACACACGTGCAAGCATGCATACACAATGTAGAATTATGCCCATATTTAAAGTTTCCTCTATAAGAACTCTTTTTTTTTTTTAACAAATTTTACCCTTTTATTTTTGCTAAAATATTTTAAAGATATTTTTATATTCTACTCATAAATACTGCAGTATCTGTAAAGTCATTGGGTTCTTACTGGTGTTCCTGACACATATGTATATTTTTAGAAGCCCTGATAGCACAGTAGGTTAACACTCATCTGCTAACCAAAAGGTCAGTTATTCTAACCTACCAGCCCCTCCATAGGAGAAAGATGTGGCAGTCTGCTACCCTAAAGATTTACAGTCTTGGAAACTCTGTGGGGCCAGTTCTACTCTGTCCTACAGGGTCACTATAAGTTGGAATCGATTAGACAGTAACAAGTTTGGTTTTCTGTTTTGTCCTCATCTTATTCCACCTCTCATCATCATTCAGTCTCTTCTGTGAAATAGTATCTCCTTCTCAAATAATTTTCTGCATATGAGCTTTCACCAGGATGTCTTTTTTTCTATATCACTAGCTGCTTCTCCTTAGTATTATTAGCTTTTTTTTTTTTTTCTGTCCTTTTTCTGCTGATCTCTAAGTGCTGGAGTACTGCTGGCCTCATCCATAGGCTCCCTCTTCCTATATCTACATCTGCTTTATTAGGTGATGCCATCCAGCCTTAATCTTTTATATATCTTTTATGGACTGATAACTCACACAATTTTAGCACTAGCTCTGGTCTCTTCTGGGCCTGAGATTCAAGCATCTACATGGCCATTAAACAAAATAACACGCATCTCAAAACACAGCTCTTAATTTTGTTCTTCCAGATGGTTTAATCTTCCATTCATTTCTTTCTCAGAAATTGCTACCATCAAATTCTCAACTTTTCAAGAATTAAAAAAAGAAAAACCATACCCCACCCCCCCATTAAAAAAACAAGCAAACAACTAAGTAAAATAATAAGAATTACTTTGCATTAATATAATTTCCTCATGATTTGGAGAACCTAAAAACTATAAAGTGTCTGACCAGAGTAAACGAAACTAAGATAGGATTCAGGTTTAAAATCCATTTTGTGTAAGAAATCAAGTGAAACTAGTTCTGCCAGTTGAGAAAGTGTGTTTTTTCCTTGTATCCGCTCTATAACCTAATGTCGCCAGTATTTCAAAGGGGCTTTTATATAACTGGGACTATCTGTGACCTCTTTATGGTATCCAAGTGGCAACCGACCAACAAAGCACCCATATCACTTAGAAGAAACTATCTTACCTCATCAAAACCAGTCAGAATATTGTTAGCTTGTTTTCAAAGGACCCTTAACCCAAACAACCCGTCTCTACAGTTTGTTCCCAAAACCAAAAAACTTGTAAGCCACCAATCAATGTAATGTCTCTAAGTAAGTGACTAGTCAACAAAGCTCTGTAAAACAATTATTTTTAAGGTCCCACTTTGTTATCCTGCCTTTGACAATAAAGTATCTTCACTTCTTTCTGTAACAGTACATTAGAAACTCCCTGATTGTGACTCAGTGGATTCTGCTAGTCTTTTGTGGCTAGTGCACACTAGTGGGTCTCTCATTGCAATGACTGTCTTTGTCTTTGTCTTGGCTTAATAAAAATCTATTTTAATTAAATTTAAGTCTGGGTATTTTCCCTCTATGACACTTACATCCCGTCTTCCCTCTCCAACATCCCTCAAATTCTCTTAAACTCTTTTGCTGTCTTCCTAGTCTGACATACTGTAATGCTGTGTCTGTATATGGCAGTACTCTTCTACCTTGTCTGCTTGTTTTCACCCTTTCCCTCATTGTAGTTGTTGTTGTTAGGTGTAGTCGAGTTAGTTCCAACTCAGAGCAACCGTATTTACAATAGAATGAAAAACTGCCCAGTCCTGCACCATCCTCACAATCGTTACCATGTTTGAGCCCACTGTTGCAGCCACTGTGTCAATCCATCTCGTTGAGGGTCTTCCTTTGCTTTACCAAGCATGATGTTCTTCTTCAGGGACTGATCACTTCTGATAACGTGGCCAAAGAATGTGAGACATAGTCTCACCACCCTTGCTTCTAAGGACTATTCTGGTTGTACTTCCTCCAAGACAGATTTGTTTGCTCTTTTGGCAGTCCATTGTATATTCAATATTCTTCCACAACATGGCAATTCAAAGGCATCCATTCTTCTTTGGTATTCCTTATTCATCATCCAATTTTTGCATGCATATGAGGCAATTGAAAACACCATGGCTTGGGTCAGGTGCACCTTAGTCTTCAAGGTAACATCTTTATTTTCAACACTTTAAGGATGTCTTTTGTAGCAGATTTGCCCAATGCGATGCATCTTTTGATTTCTTGACTGCTGCTTCCATAGGTGTTATTTGTGGATCCAAGTAAAATCAAATCCTTGACAACTTCAATCTTTTCTCTCTTTATCATGATGTTGCTTATTGATCCAGTTGTGAGGATTTTTGTTTTCTTAATGTTGAGGTGTAATCCATACTGATGGCTGTGGTCTTTGATCTTCATCAGTAAGGGCTTCAAGTCCTCTTAACTTTCAGCAAGCAAGGTTGTGTCATCTGTGTATTGCAGGCTGTTAATGAGTCTTCCTCCAATCTTGATGCCCCATTCTTCTTCATATTGTCCAGCTTCTCTGATTATTTGCTTAGCATACAAATTGAGCAAGTGTGGTGAAAGGATGCACACCTTTCCTGACTTTAAGCCAAGCAGTATCCCCTCATTCTGTTTGAATGACTGCCTCTTGATCTGTGTACAGTTTCCTCATGAGCACAATTATAGAATCTCTAGAAATGGAATATACAAAGAGCCAATAGATGAATTTAATGATATATATTTGCAAAAGTAAATAAGAGTAAGAAACTGAAATACAGCAAGTACAAAATACCTACATCAAGCAGTAAGAATATAAAGGATGAAAAAAAAAAAAGGCAAAGAGAAATATAAGGCACATACCATGATTAGAATCCCAAAAAAGAGAGACAATAGAGCAGAATCAATATTTGAAGAGATAGTGGAAAATAATTTATCGAAATGTAAGAAAGACATCAAACCATAGACTCAAGGAGTTCTATGAACCTCAAGGAAAGTATAACGTATATACTGTATGAATCTGGTCTCTTCTCATTCTCTTGTTTTCTTTTTTCATGGGACACTTTCCTGAAATCATCTTTACTTATTTATCATGTCACTCTGCCTTCTAGGTTAGAAGGTAAATTTCATGATGATAGGGCTGTCAGTCTGTTTTGTTTATTGCAGTAACCATACCCAACTAAATCAGAGCCTGGCCCATAGCAAGTGCTCAATCAATTTTTGAGTAAATGAGTGCTGAATGCATATAACCGCTTTGAAAGTTGTAGAAATGCCCATCATTTATTTCAATACATTTTTAAAAGAGCATTTTCATCTCAATTAATTTGTTCTTTAAATGAGTACAGCCAATAATATTAGCTTTATTATACCGATGGTAAATTTAAAGTTCAGAGTACAACTGCCCCATAGGATTTCCTAGGCTGTATTCTTTATGGGAGCAGATCACCAGGTCTTTCCTTTTACAGAGCTTTTGATGGGTTTGAACCTCTGATCTTTTGGCTAGCAGCCAAGTGAGCGCTTAACCATTGCACCACCAGTGTTCCTCCTTGTAAAGATTACAGCCTATGAAACCCTATGGGGCAATTTTACTCTATCCTATAGGGTTGCTATGAGTAGAAATTGACTCCATGGCACACAACAGCACAATTTATAGACAAGACCAGAATTGGATCTCTATTCTATGCTGTTGAAGGTAGAACTTAATAACAGACGGCAGTTATTTGACCTGATGATCTGTGTCAGAGTTGCATGAAAAAAAAAAAAATTAGCATTAATTAATGTTAAAATGCTAAGTTCTGGAATCAGGGATAATTGTTGTCTGCCTTTCTGTCCGTGAAGTCAATCCAGGAGCCAAGAGAGTGTGCTGGAGTAGAGTATATTGGCACTGAAGAGATACAAAGGATATGACATAAAAAGTTAGAAACGAGCCATCATCATCATAACTTCACCCTTTTGACCTGACTCCTCAATATTTGAACTATTTTAACTGGTTCAAACCATGCTTCCTGATCACTTGACCAAAAAGTTCCTCTCTCCTTCTCTCTCTCACCCTTTTCTCTCTTTCACTTGAAAGAAACTTAGAAGATTTCCATGATATTTAATACATCACTGTAAGAGTGAAAAGCAGTTTGTTGCTGTTGATAGAAGTTAGGCAAATATTTTTTTCCACTTATTTTTATGCAGGAATTCTCTACTGTCGGAGGGATCCTTTTTGGAATTATAATCTCCCAGGTTCTTCTGAGACTTCAGATGCAACTTTTATTTGAAGATATGAGCTCTGCCATAACTATTGGATTTCCCTAGAACACACAGATTAAACAACATGACTATTAAGGTAACATAAGCTAGTTTGACCCAGTGGAAAAGAACTTTACCTGGAAACACTATTTCTCTATGCTAAAAATTAAATTCTTTCATCAGACCAAGGCCACTTGCAGTTATTAATATGCAATTACGATTTCATGAGATTTGAAGTCTAGAATTAATTACCATTTTAATATTTGATTTTCTGTTCATATTTTATATTATCAACGTGTTATTGAAGCCTTTCCTCTAGGTACATTACATATTAGGAAATTTGATGCCATTTAAGAGGAAACATGACAAGTGTCATTGCCAAAATGGAAGGGCCAGAACAATATTAAATTAGTACAATGTTTATAGAAATATCAGTATGAATGGTGTGACAGTCATTTATTTTTAAGGAACAAGTGGGTTTAAGGTGAGATTTCATGCTTTCACTGCCCTCCTCAGTATAATTGGGATGTGATTTAGAGGGTGATGAAAGTGTATCCAAAAAATGCACATAAGTGAGGAACAGAAACAGATTTCAGAAATACATGGCTTAATTGATGTCCTGAGGACCTAGAACAGCTGGAAACTTTGCTTCATTATGCTGCTCCTTCACGCTGGACAGAAGAGAGTGAGAAGCTCTCTCTAGCTATGAAAACACCCACAATTTCCTTTCCCTATTGTAACCATAGTCATATTTTTAACCATAGTCATAATTTCCCAGTTACATACTCAGAATTTGTGAACAATTATCTGCTCCTGAAAGAAGTGGGAATTCTTTGGAGAAGAAAGAAGGTATTATGGCGTGCATGCTGAATTGCATCTCAAATTAAAAAGCACTGATATGTCTTCTGAAGTGAAATTTCAGCCACCATGGACAGCAAATTCCCAAATTAACTGCAGATTCTTTTTTTTTTTTTTTAAATGTGTGCTGATATTTAAATTAACATCATCTAGACTGACATGTGGGATCAGACTGAAAATAGATGAAGAATCAGGCCAGGTGCTGCTACTCTCATTTAATAAGAGTGTAAATTCACTTGAGAAATTATTCACAAAGTATTCACACATAAGAAATTGTAGACCTAGATAGAATATAATCCACTGTTTTAACAGACAACAAAGCTTATCCTGGTTTCAATATGCTTCACAAATATGTAGCTTTACTCAAAATAACTTCAGAGCTTCTGTGGCTTTTTTTTTTTTTTTTTAATTAACCAGCTTAAGAAACACGAATATTTCAGTTATATTTCTTAAGGACTTATGTGAAGCATAAATTTAAGAACAATAATTGGTTCGTTTAGAAAACCAAGTTCTTGCTTTTGGAAGGAAAAAAAATGGCACCTAATTAAATGTGTATGTTAAAATTTTGTTACTAAGTGGGATAATGGGAGGAAATGATAAGTGAATCCTTGTCCTTTATTCTGCAAACTGTACAAATGAAAGCAATAAAGCTATGCAATTATTGACCAAATAAAAATAGTTAACAGAACATAGCACATCAAAAATACTTTGGAAAAATGAAAACTGTTCAAATAAATGAGGTACATTTTTCTTTTCCTATCCATAGTTCTTTAAAAAGAGAAAACTGCACCAAATCTTTGGTGTGGACGAGATAATTCTTCCTGCACCACCTCTCCCCCCGCAAAAAAAAAGTGTTAAAAAGCAGAATAAAACCAGAGAGAGCATAGAAAATGTTCTCCTGAGATGATTCTGTATGGTAGGGTCATGGATTATAGAATCTTTTAGTAATACAGGTTCCTAGATGTTATATACTAAGTTAAATGCAAGAGTGATTAAAGAGTTATAGACACACACACACAAAAAGGAAAACTTTGACGAAAAGAAATGATATATCTTTATGATATAAGAAAAGGGAAAGCACTAGAACATATAAGAACAGTTTTTCACTATATTTGACTACATCAAAATTTTAAAATTGTGTATGAAAAAGTACACTATGAACCGATTTAAAACTCCAGCTGTATCCTGGGACCACCTATTTGAAAAGCATATAGCAGATTTAACAGAACACTTATAGGTAGTATACCCAGTGGGACACAAAAACCTGACATGAATCATTCTGTTGATTTAGTCCCAGATTCACCCTAGATTGTTCTACCTCCAAGCTCTCAGTAATCTAATGATGTTTAATGACTCTTGGGTCCATGAAGTTTTGCTGTAATTTATTCTATTCTCGTTTCTCAACATTTTAACATAATATATGGGATAACCAGCCATTTATTTTTAACTAACTTTCCCAAAATTCAGAGCTAATTCTTTTTAATATCTTTTGCATATTATAACCATGTGAGCATCTCATAAAAGCCACGGATCAATTCCTTAGGAAAAGTCATATAAACTTACACACGAACACACAATCCTACCTACAAACACATGCACTGACGTACTATTTGTGTGTTTTATTTTAAAGCATTCATGGTTTTCCTAAACTCATTTTTAAATTGTCTAAAGGTTAAGATTCACTGCAAATGGTATTCTCTAAAATGCACTCAATCTGTGGTGTCTATGAACACTCAAATAAAGCAAAATAAAAGGTATTATAAGTATGATGAAACTCTTTCATTTTTCTTTTTCAACACAATGATCTGTAAGACACCTGAGCATAAAAATTTTGAGAAAGTTTCATACCTTTTCCACATGTCTTTATTTCACAGTGATTAGTAAATAGGGAGCCCCTACAAACACAATTCTTGCATCTAACTTTCAAAACTGACCTGTAAATTATTCATTTTAGTGACATGATTTCACAAAAATATTGTTTCCCCCCCAAATCTACCCATATCCAGTGAAAACGTCCTGTTACTTGAGTCTTACCTTTCTTTATGAACTAGTACACTACAAATATTTTGCTTATTGAAGTAGAAATGCACACAATGGATCAAAATCATTGTGTGTGGTCTTAACTTCTTGGAATGTTTATTCTTTGTTTAGAATCATACATGTTAAATAGTAAGTGCTCAAAAATGTGTTAGAGACAACTTTACTAGGAATTCTCCTTCCCTTAGCACATTATGAAATCATTTCAACTTTCTATGCTCAAATTTTTTCATTTATAAAATGGAGAAGGTGGATACTTACCTTCCAGTATTTATTTACACGTTAAGATAGTTTATGTAATAGCATTTAACAAATTTCTTAGCATATAGGAAGAACTTAAAATGATTTCCCTTTGTTTTCTCTTACTATTTTTTCAATCTATGAATGTAATGTATGTTGTGAATTATTTAGATATGATTGACTTTTTAATGGCCTGGTTAAAAAAAAGAAAAAGAATTTCCCAAATGATAAATGTAGTGATGGTTTATTCTACTACACTTGAATTAAATAGAATTTATAAAATGTCAATTTGGGCACAATTTTAACATTTTATTAAATCTTAGCTTTTATGATATCAAACATAGTGCTTGTTTACAAGGCGAATTCGCTAAACACAGAAATTCTCAAAGAGAAATTAAAAATCACCGTAATCCTCTCCTCCCCCTTCTCTTTATCCTCCTCACTGCTCCAGCACCTAAAATGTCCATAAAGTTCTCTCTTCTCTCTACTCAATTTCATTCCTAATAAATAAGCACTATCAATGGTTCAGAAGAGGTTCTTTTCAGAAATTTTTAATATAATTTCACTTTTGTAAGGTGTGGCAGGGTAAATTTTGTTGTGAAAAGTGCTGTACATATGCGCTAGATATCTTTCTTTTCCCTCTAGATCTAGTCTCCATACTTCTCAGCTTCAAACTGTGTCCTGAAAGTCAGAAGTCCTTACCTACTGGCTTCCAATTAGGTTTCCGCATTGGAGGCACTAGTTGAAGTTGACTCTGGAGGAAGGTGAGATAAGGGTATTTTTTTATTCATCTGCTTTCCTTCTGGGATTCTGCATGTAAGATTTTTTATTTCCATCATTTTCCATATCTAGTTCATGGCTATTCCTCAATCAGTGTGAAACTGTGGAAGGTAAGCTTTGTATAAGGACTGGATTCCTTCAGATCCAAATACTGGAATAATGCACATGTTCCAACGGTAGTCTAGTGTCAGCTGATAATTTTCATCCCAAGGTGTTGGACTTACAACATTGAACAAGCTAGCCAGTTGCTGTCACTATATTCCTCATCTTCAGTAATGTACAGCAGCATCTTATGTGCATCTTTATTTAAGTGCTCAGTGTTGTTAGTTGCCATTGAGTCAGCTCTGACTCATGGTGACATCATGTACAACATAACTAAACATTGCCCATTCTGCCCCATCTTCATGACCATTGGCATGCTTGAATTCATTGTTGCTGCTGTTGTGTACTATCTTCCAACCTAGGGGACTAATCTTCCAGCACTATCCATAGGGTTTTCATTGACTAATTTTCAGAAGTATATCACCAGACCTTTCTTTCTAGTTTCTCTTAGTCTGGAGGATCTGCTGAAACCTGTCTGTCCACAATGGGTGGTGATCCTGCTGGTATTTGAAATACTGGTAGCATAGCTTCCAGCATCCTAGCAACATGCAAACCATCACCATAGGACAAACTGAGAGACGGGGGTGGAAATACTCATTAAGATCCACTTTTTCTTCTTAAGTCCTGTGATTTATTTCTGGTAAAAAAGTGGAGGCTTTTGTGGCCAAGATACCCCCTCTAGTTGAAATGTTTCCTATCTGTCTTGTATCAGTTTCATGATCATGCCTTTGGTTATACGGCCTTGTGGGAAGGTCTTAGTTCTGGTTTTATGGATGAGAAATAGGAGAAGTTGAGTAAGACTGAGGGGCAAAGTGGTTTATCATGTGCTGATCTTTGAAAGTCTGCTCATAAAGCTTGTCAGGGTCTTATTTCTCTTTTTGAAACTCTGGAACTTAAGGCCAACAGCCATATTTCGCCTCAGGATATGCAAGATCACCTCAAGCTCTCAACTCAGTGAGAGGCCCAAATGCACATCCTCCAGGGAGTACTTTTACTCCCACACCTTGATAACTCGATGGGGTGCGAAAGGATAAAATAAGATAAAATAATTATGTTTAAGAGATATGCTAGCAACATGCACATTAATTTTTTACTGGTTTTTGTTTTAAGGAAAGCAGCTTGTTTAGTGGTATAAACAACATGAGAAAAAAAACATGCTCGATTTTGCTTCTGCAAACTGGTAAATAAATGGATTCCAGCATCTTTGTATGGAGAAAGGTGAGCAAAAGATGAGAATAATGGAAGACAAATTCAAGGAAAGTCACTGGAAGGCAACCGCATCCCTTTTCCTAACTCACATTAGATTGTAGAGTGGAGAAAGATCAATTATTTCGTCAGAAATACAGACTTAGAAGATCTTTCTGTTTTGAAACTGTAATGATATAAGGATGACTGTAAAAAATCTCGTTGCACCATATTTAAGGATTTTTGGAACTTGACACAATGAAATACACTTCAAAACCCTTCAACGTCAGAATTAAGAGCAGGAACAAAAGGTATTGTGAAAGAGAAGGGCAAACACAGATAGGGGAGTTTCAAGGCAGATAATATGAGAACTGACAGGCACAGATTTCTTTGTTTTGTTTGGTTGGTTGGTTGCTTTGGGGGAGCAGCTTAAGGTAATATAAGCATTTTTGAAATTTTTTTCTGAAGTCCTTGTAATTTAGTGGGCTAGCACTATGGACACCATTACCAGGGAAGTCACAGACATTTATTTCTTAGGGAAAATCTAGAAAAAACAATAGTGTAATAACATGGTGAAGTGAGTAGTTTGCATGATTCAAACTCAAAATTATGGTAAATTAAAAAGTCTAGTGGAAAAGATTCAGAATAGAATTTAATATTAATAGCTAAAGGCACTGGGGTTGAACTGTGTGTATAGGTGCATAGCTAAGTTCATCATTCACAGCTGTAAATTCTTAAGTTCCTAAACCCCTCTCTATTGTTTAATTTTTATATTGATAAAATAAAGGTTTTAATGGTAACACATGGGGTATTTGTGAAGGTGGAATGAAATAACACATAAAAAGGACTCTATATAATGAATCACATATAAATAATGCTTAATAAAAGTTAATCACGGTTTGACTCTTACAGAATTTTAACACTATGCAGACCAGATAAAAAATGAAAAAATAAAGGTACTATCTTCAGTTCTTCACATCACCTTCTGCTCCAATATTAATCAAAATCTGATTTCCAGCTTTATGACAGTCTTGTTCTGTAGTCTTGCTCTTGACTAAAAGCATTAATTATTGCCTAGTTGCCAAATCCAATGATCTTTTTTTTTTTTTTTTTTTAATTTTCGTCTTTCTTGATCTCATGAAGGAATTTAGCAATGTTTACATTTTCTTTCTTTTGAAATTTCACCTGTCTTGGCTTCCACATGAAGCTCTTTCTTGGTTCACACTGCCTGGACATTGCTTTTCAAAATCCACTTCTATTGGAAACCTTTCCAATATTAGTAATTCCTAGGGTCTATCTTTGTAATTTTTCTATTTTTCATTCTTCTCATTTACTCAATGTTGCCCTATATTAACTTCCAAAGTTGCAACAACTTTGGAACACCAAAGACTTCTAATATTTCTGTTGAATTCCACAACTCATGTTTCCAGTAAATTACTTGATATCTTCAAATAGATGAGCCAGAAGGAAAGGAACTTGACGTTTCTAAAGATTTATTTTTCCAAAATCAAAGGCCACCTCAAAACCTCAGATTATAATTTAAGATTAAGTTCAAGTAGACTCAATCAGAATGGACTATGTGTATAGATAAATTTCAGATTGCATATTGAAAGGTTTTTTTTTTTAGTTGAGAATTTATAAAAATCTATGGGAAAATCTGAGATGGTGCTAAGGAAGATATTTTCATGGTGTTTTCAGTGACAAGCTGTTAGGAAAATTGGCCTCAAAATAATTTTAGAAGCAAGAAGTGCATTATTTTATTGATATTGTAACAGCTTCCAGATGTGTATGTAAATGACCACTACAATTGTACAGCTAAAGAAAAATAATTAAGTCATGCAGAATAAAGCCATCACCCTCATACCCCTGGTCCAAAATGTGTTTACCACAGTCACAGTCACTCACGTATTTGAAATAAATGAACAAACCTTATTATTTCAAGTGTATCAGGTGGATTTCCAGAGACATCTTGAATTTTAACCTTCAAGAATTTCACATAGTATATATCCCTGTATTAAACTAAGCTCTGATTTTGTCATTATAGACCACAAGTTGATTATGAAATGTTAAAGGAAATATAAAAAGTATATTAACTAAAAACATAGGAAAGACATAAAAATATTTAAGTTTACTGTGAAAAATAGTGAAAATCATTAGTAAAATAGATAAAAATACAAAAATATTTTCATAATATCAAGAAGAAAGGTATAAGTTAACTTATTGCACACAGTAAATCTAATTTTATTTAGTCTAAATTCAGATATAATGTGAGTCATATTTAACTTCTGAGAAATCCTTAGCATTTACAAAATGTAGTAATGATGTCAGGGAAAAAGACCCATCAACCCATGAGCTCATGGCTACTACATCTATTTATCATAGAATTGAATTCCTGGGCTTTTAGTAGCAATGCATTGTCACAAAAGGTCAAATATAAAAGCAATTACATAACCCATTTTGAGATAAAAAGAGTAAAGAATAAAACATTTATGTAATAGTAAAATTTTCTCAGTGATATGAATTTCTGCATTTGGCATTTATGATCCTCTCTCTAAGTGTTTTCCAGCATCTGAAGGGACATGAATGCCTTATGTTCAAAGCCTGAGTAAGCTTATTAATTTAAACACTATATTATATTTTTTTTAAAAAACCAATGGTATGCATTATTCAAAGCTTTGTCTACTTTCAATCAGAAGTCATTATACAAACTATTGTCAAACTTAATTGTAATAGATACATATTTATGCTATTCTCCTCTTATATGCAAGATTACTAATTATGTTCAGCCTAGAAATAATAAGAAGGAAAATTTGTCAGAGTGAGAGACCATATTTTTTAATCAAATTGTGGCCAATTAAATTAAAATTTAACGTTTATCACTGTTAGGTTCTTTAAAGATTAAATAAAGAATTAGATATAATTTAATGATTCTGATTTCTGTGTATAGCACAGGAGATGCTGTGAGTGTTTTCTGGTAGTCTGTTACTTTACAAACCACGAATTGACCCAACTAATGGTAACATCTGAAATAGCAACTATGTACGGTTAGTATTATTTGTATGTCTTTATACCTATGTCTATGTCTATGTCTATGTCTATGTAACAGAGTTCTACTCTGTCCTACAGGGTCGCTATGAGTCGAAATTGACTCGACGGCAGTGCGTTTTTTTAGTTATACCTATGTCTAAACACAAACATAGTGAGTATGCATAGAGTAATATTTCCAATATATGCTGTTGATATAGTCTGGTCATTCTCTGGCTCAATAGATAGACAGACAGACAGATAGATAAACATTACACACTGCTCCTTCTGTTCTGAATTTTTAGATAGTATTTTTGGAAACCCTCGTGGTATAGTGGTTAAGTGCTATAGCTGCTAACCAAGAGGTTGGCAGTTAGAATCCGCCACGCGCTCTTCGGAAACCCTATGGGGCAGTTCTACTCTCTCCTATAGGGTCGCTATGTGTTGGAATCGACTCGACGGCAGTGGGGTTTTTTTTTTTTTTTATGCACTTAAATAAAAAAAATTTTTTTTTATTTAATTTAATTTTTACATACAATCATCTGCGTATACGTTGTAATTTAAGCTGTCAGGCCTTTTAATTCTTCAAATCCAGCACTATGTCTTATCTTCCTTTCATATTTTCCATTGCTAGTTAGATAATAATAAATACATAATTCTGTAATTAAATAGCACCCAAATAAAAATAAAGTAAGTAAATTGACATAAACTATAGCTGTTAATTTCATATAGCTATTGCTTTTTTTTTTTTTTATTGCTATGAGTCGGAATTGACTCGACAGCAATGGGTTTTATTGATTAAAAAGTTAGTCAAATTCCACGCAATTAAATTTTTGGAAAAACAGTGAGGACTATCAAGAATTTGGAGTGCATATTTTATAATCTTCTTACCAAGGATGATGACTTGGTCTCTAAGTAATTGATTGTGATGGCAACAAATGATATTTTCTGAGTTTAGCAAGTCAAAATTACATGAGAGATTCAGAGGATTTAAAGACACACTTGAAATTTTATCAATTGGTTCAACACAAATTCTTGTCAAAGTCAAGATTCTACTCAGCATATTATGAGATGTTAATGGCCACTAATAAAAATCAGAAAACCGTATACAGAGTTTACATTTATGAATAGCCATACACATTAAAATATAGTAATTGATAATGTTTCTACTCAGCAATACTTCAAACATTATTTCTGAAGAATGTTCTTCTATTTAGTATTGAAATTGGGTTAAGAAAGAAAATCCACCTCCCATTGTTGTTCCTTATTTGGAGCTAAGTACTCTCTTGCATTTGAAAGAAGTATACATTATACACACTTGAACTATGAAAAAAAAAAAAGAAAAACTTTCCTTCAAGGAAGTTTGTGAAACTCTAGAAAGTTAATACTGCAAAGGAATTTTTAATTCTACCTCAAAGCTATTATTCAAATTTACTCACCAATCACTAATGCCAAAGATGAAGAAATTGAAGATTTTTACTAACTTCTGAAGTCTGAAATTGATCAAACATGCAACCAAGTTGCATTGATAATTACTACTGATTAGAATGTGAAAGTTGGAAACAAAAAAGAACTGGTATTTGGAAAATATGACCTTTGTGACAGAAACTGTGGCTTAGATCACATGATAGAATTTTGTAGAACCAATGACTTATTCATCACTAATATGTTTTTTTTTTAATAACATAAAGGGAGAATATATGAATGGACCTCATGGGACAGAATACACAGGAATCGAACAGACTATATCTGTGGAAACAGATGATGGAAAAGCTCAGTATCATTAGCCAAAACAAGGCAAAAGGGCTGACTTCTGAACAGATCATCAATTGCTCATATGCAAGTTCAAGTTGACCCAGTTGAAGAAGAAGAAAATCAAAACAAATTCACAAGAGCTAAAGTACAACCTTGAGTATATTGTACCTGAATTTGGAGACCATCTCAAGAATATATTTGACTCATTGAACACTAATGACCTAAGACCAGATGAGTTGTGGAATGACATCAAGGACCTCATACATAAAAGCAAAAGGTCATTAAAAAGATAGAAAGGAAAATGAAGACCAAAATGGATGTCAGAAGAGACTTTGAAACTTGCTCTTGAACGTAGAGTAGCTAAAGCAAATGGAGGAAATGATGAAGTAAAAATGCTGAACACAAGATTTCAAAGGGCAGCTTGAGAAGACAAAGTAAAATATTATAATGAAATGTGCGAAGACCTGGAGATAGAAAGCCAAAAGGGGAGAATATGCTCGGCTGAAAGAACTGAAAAAAAAAAAAAAAAATTCAAAACTTGAGTTGCAATACTGAAGGATTCTGTGGGGGAAGTATTAAATGATGCAGGAAGCATCAAAAGAAGATCGAAGAAATACACAGAGTCACTGTACCAAAGACAGTTGTTCAACATTCAATCGTTTCCAATGATACAATATGATCAAGAGCTGATGCTACTAAAGCAAGAAGTCTAAGCTGCACCAAAGGCACTGGGGAAAAAGAAGGGTCACAGGATTGACAGAATACCAGTTGAGGTGTTTCAACAAATGGATGCAGGGCTGGAGGTGCTCACTCATCTACACCAAGAAATTTGAAAGATAGCTACCTGGCCAACTGACTGAAAGAGATCCATACAGTAGTCGCCCTTATCCATAGGGGATACATTCCCAAATCCCCAGTGGATGGCTGAAACCATGGATAGTACCAAACCCTATGCATACTATGTTTTTTTTTCTATGCATAGCATACATACCTATGATAAACTTTAAATTAGGCGAAGTAAGAGATTAACAACGATAACTCATAATAAAATCGAACAATTATTAAGTAAAATAAGGGTTACTTGAACACAAGCACTGTGATACGGAGACAATTGATCTGATAACTGAAAAGGCCACTAAATGACTAACAAACAGATAGCGTGTACAGCATGGATACGCTAAGGGATGATTCACCTCCCAGGATCGACAGAGTGGGATGGTGCAAGATTCATCATGTTACTCAGAATGGCACACAATTTAAAACTTATGAATTGTTTATTTCTGGAATTTTCCATTATTTTCAGAATGTCATTGACTGCTGGTAACTGAGACCATGGTAAGTGGAATCACGGATAAGAAGGGACTACTCTATTTGTGCCCATTCCGAAGAAAGGTGATACAATAGAATGTGGATATTATCTAACAATATCATTAATATTATACCAAGACAAATTTTTCTGAAGGTAATTCAAAAATGGTTGCAGGAGTACATCAACAGGGAACTGTCAGAAATTCAAGCTGGATTCAAAAAAAGACTTGGAATGAGGGATACAATTGCTGATATCAGCTGGATCTTGGCTAAAAACAGAGAATGCCAGAAAGATGTTTATCTGTGGTTTAATGACTATGCAAAGCCATTCAACTCTGAATCATAACAAATTATGGATAACATCACAAAGAATGGGAATTCCAGAACACTTTGCTGTGCTAACGTGGAGCCTATACATAGATCAAGAGGCAGTTGTTCGAAAAGAGCAAGTGGATACTGCGTGGTTTAAAGTCAGGAAAGGTGTGTGTCAGGGTTGTATCCTTTCAAAATACATATTCAATCTGTATGCTGAACAAAAAACCTGAGAAGCTGGACTGTATGAAGAAGAACATGGCATCAGGATTGGAGGAATACTCATTAACAACCTGTGATAATCCAGATAATACAATCTGGCTTGCTAAAAGTGAAGAGGTCTTGAAGCACTTAATGATGAAGGTTAAAGACTACAGGCTTCAGTATGAATTACACTTTAACATAAAGAAAACAAAATCCTCACAACTGGACCAATAAACAACATCATGATAAATGGAGAAAACACTGAAGTTGTAAAGAATTTAATTTTCCTTGGATCCACAATCAACACTCATGGAAGCAGCAGTCAAAAAATTAAATGACGTATTGCATTGGGCAAATCTGCTGCTAAAGACCTCTTTAAAGTGTTGAAAAGCAAAGATATCGCTTTGAAAACTAAAATGTGCCTGACCCAAGCCATGGTATTTTCACTTCCCTTATATGCATGGGAAAGCTGGAAAATGACTAGGGAAGATACAAGAATTGATGCCTTTGAATTACAGTGTTGGTGAAGAATATTGACTATACCATGCATGCACTGCCAGAAGAACGAACAAATCTGTCTTGGAAGAAGTACAGCCAGAGTACTCCTTAGGAGTGAAGATGGTGAGACTTAGTCTCATGCTCTTTGGGCATGTTATCAGGAGAGACTGTTCCCTGGAAAAGGACTTTATGCTTAGTAAGGTTTAAAAAAAAAAATTTTTTTTTTTTTTTTTTAAGGTATAGTGCATCAGCAAAAAAGAAGATGACGCTGGACAAGAGGGATTGACCCAGTGTCTGCAACAACAAGCTCAAATATAGCAATGATCATGAGTATGGCCCAGGAGTGGGCAGTATTTCGTTCTGTTGTACATAGGGTCACTATGAGTTGGAACTGACTTGAGAGCTCCTAACAAACAGTAACTACAATGTGCATTAATCTGTGCATTCACATCTATGAGGTAAACAGTAATTTTCTGTATATAAATCAGTATTGTGTATCTCATGGCATAGTTAAGTACAGAGGTCTCCCAGGGCTCCCAAATAAGGAGCTACTCTCTTTTCATTTTGAAATGGGATTCACCTGTATCCATGCAAAGAAAGGGATGAGTGTGGAACGTCTGCTCAGAATGGACAGTGCTGAGACTGTGTGGGTTTGTAAGAGTGATCGGTAAGGTGAGTATTTCTGAAGGTAAGGAGTAGTGCTTGCTTTAGCCCTGATAATGTAAATTACTGAAAATTATGAGAAGGTGCATGTGATGGCCACATTCGAATATTAGCATTCTGGGGCAATTCTGGAGCCCTGGTGGCGGCACTAGGGCTGCTAACCAAAAAGTTTAGCAGTTTAAATTCACCAGCCTCTCCTTGGAAACCTTATGGGGGCAGTTCTACCCTGTCCTACAGGGCCTCTATGAGTCAGAATCAACTCTAAGGAACAGGCTTGGTTTGGTTTTGAGGCAATTTTGAATACTCTTGATAAATTAAAAAAAAAAAAAGTTTGCTTCCAAAGAAAATGATGCTTATTCTTTTTTTTCTAGAAATATATAATTTCTTTGATTTCATTAAGGGCGCTTGAAGATACAGGAGAAAATATTAAAAAACAATTGGTGCTTCTGCCGGGGATGCCATCATTTCAAGGATAGACTGGGGAAGGATCCGCTACTAAGCTCACTCATATAACTATTGGGAAGCCTTCGGTTCTTGCTGACTGTTGGTGGCAGGCCTCGCTAACTTCTTTACCACTGGGCCTCTCCAGCCTTACAACATGGCAGCTTGCTTCATCAAAGTGAACAGAGCAAGGGCAAGCACAAGAGTGAGAGAGAGAATGAGAACAAAATGGGACTCTCAGTCTCTTCTAACAAGCTTGTAAGTGACATTCCATTGCTTTTGCCCTATTCTACTTATTAGAAACAAAGAGTGGTTCCAGCCCACAGTCAGGCTAAGGAAATTATGCAAGGATATGAATGCCAGGAGGTGGGAATCACTGGGAATTTAAAAGCTGCCTACTACAGTAGAACAATTGAAAAAAATAACAGAAGTAATTTTTTGGAAAAAACTGCTAGCATCATCGATGTGATTGCAAATGACTTAGAAACATGCTCTCCTAAAACGAGGCAAAATCTTGAGAGACAGAAAATGCAATTTCCATTTTCTGGCAAGTGTCATAAACTGCTTGCTAGGATTTATAGGTTGTTATTTATGGAAAATTACTTAAATCCCTTTCATTACCTATTGGCAGTTTTGCCATTTTCTAGTTTATTTATACTAAAAGTAACTTCCTATTTATCATTTTTATACATAAATTCATTTTGTCAGTAAAACTTCTATGATATACAAGATTAATTTGATATTATCCAGAAGACAAGATAGCGCTTCACTAACATAAACAATACTGTGTGAAGGTTAAAACATAATCAGCTACTCTTCACCATTTGTGGATTTTATTCATGCATGACAGTTTCAAGAGAAAATGGAAAAGGTTATCTTAACGTTGAAGAATAGTTTGGTGGAGGGTTGCTTCACAGAAACTCAACGTAGATATGATTAGAATTTTATCATAGAATCTTAAATTCTTAGAAAGGGCAAAAAGCAATTTTGGAAATGTTTCTAATTAAAAAAAATTCAGAATGAGCATGTTTTGGTGCATTTTACCAGTATGTGATCACATTCCATATTGATTATGTGACTATTGTACAATAATGCATAGCATAATATGAATGACCCAATAATGTACTAAAGTAGCAATTGCAACAAAGTAAATATGAGAAAGAATTTTCTAAGGCTGGAGAGGATTATCTGTCAAGGCTGCAGATCATTAGGCAATTTCTCACAACCCAGCCATTCATTTTAAATGAACTACTCCATTTTAATGCAGCAAACTAAGAAAGTAGCTCAAGGTAAATCATAAAACTTCCAGTTTTGTATTTTTGCTTTTGTTTTCAAGTTCAGCAAGGTTAGAAATAAACTGAAAGAAGTCTGTTTTCCAAGTTTAGCTTTGAACTATGTTTCCCTTTGCCTAAATCTTAATATTAAAACAGAAGAATAGTCCAGAAGTTAAAATGTTTGCAGTAATCTTATGTCTATAGTAGGAAGAACAAACAAAAAAAGACCCATACTATCTTATAAAATTCTGATTATTTTAATTTAAATTATTCTTTTTTTCTTAAATGCTTCTCCATAAAATTATTTAAACTTTTACATGTTAATCAGAAAGACCATGTTGTAAAAATTAACAAATCTTTGACCCAGTTTTTTACACTCTCAAAATTTAAACTTAGATTGACAATTGAGAATTATCAAGCACATACACAAAGGCATATTCAACCAGGTATCAGACACTGTTTATAACAATAAGTTAAAAAAAAAAAAAGACATTTTGTTGTTAACAAATTGTTAAAATATGTTGTTAAATTTATACATGAATGGGATATTAAACAGCTATAAAATTATGATGGAGCTCTTTTCTTATGGTTATATATCTCTTATGGTTATATGTAGGTAGCAGTCTGGACCTAATCAGGAGATAGAGCCATACGTACTTTGAAGGGTGACTTTAGAGCTGAAAGTCAATAAATTGATAATAAACATAACATATTACTTATGATTATAATGCTACAGAAGGAAAGAAGCTTACAGAATCACAGGTAAAGTGTGCACGAATATTAACATACTAGAGAGTATTTTATGTGTTAGAAGCACAGTAGCACACAAAACCAATTTCTTGCCTCATGGAGATTATATTCTACTAAATTCTTATTATGGTAAAAAACAATACAATCAGAGGAAGATACGTCCAAATATACAGTTTAATCAAAGTGTTATCAAAGCCATTATCCTTCATGAGCAGGATTCCATGGGATGAAACTATAAAACAGCATTATTTTTCATATAACACTGTGTTTCAATGGTCCTATTTTGAATTTTTCTTTATTATCCTTTAATAGGAGCCCTGCTGGTGCAGTGGTTAAGAGCTCAGCTGTTAACCAAAAGACTGGCAGTTTGAATCCACTAGCTGCTCCTTGGAAACCTTATGGGGCAGTTCTACTCTGTCCAGTAGGGTCACTACGAGTCAGAATCAACTCAACAGCAACAGGTGTTATGGGACCCCTTAATAATAATATAAGCAGATATCATAGATTTCAACTTCAGTTTCAGGTATTAACAGTTTAATTCTCAGTGGTCAAAATGCCCATTCTGATCTAAAGCAAATATTCATCTCTCATTCAATTGAGTATCTATCTCTTATGACAAAAACTGAGTTTAAAAAATGAGTGTAAATGAAGTGTGCGTGATCAACTTCTTTACTCTTTTCTTACCTTGCTGTTTTCATCGCTCCTCTTGAAACTTCTGACTCCTCCAGATTGAAGCTAGGAGGGGAAAACAGGAAATGGGTAGACCAGATCCTACTTGAGAGCTCCACTATAATCTGCCATACATACTTTCCTATGGCAAATATGACTGCTTATCAGAGTGATCAAACCTCAAATACTCCCTTTGAAGTTAACATCAAAGAGTGGCCTAAAAACCATTGTAAATACCAGAATCTTTGGATATTACTTCTAAAAATGCCATTCTCAAACAATGCATCCACCTAGAATTCTAATGCTAAGATAATTTTAACAGGTAACCTCTTATTTCAAGATGATAACTCAAGAGCCAGCAACCTCTGAGTGAAGTCCATTTTTACTCCATGGACCATTTATACAACAAATTTTCAATCATGATGAGAATGAAATGTACTCCTGAATCAATACCAAAGGCAGAGATTGGTCTACCATATAGGTAAATGCTACACCACAGATCAAAATAATTCACAAATATCCTCACATTTCTCAGGGGGGTAATCCTTTTCTCTCATATCCACATAAAAGCTTAAGGTCATATTCAACAACACTGCAGCAGCTCTATTATTTTATTGGAGTTTTCATTTAAAATGTTTCCCTCCTCCCTCTCCCTCTCCTTTCCCTCCCTCTAGCTCATTCCCTTCCCTTCCCTTCCCTTCTTTTTCCTTTCCTTTAAGAATTGTAAAAGAAAGCTTATATGCTTCCTAGAAATCCATCCTTGATATTCTTCTATACCTCAGTGAACCACTATTAAAATGATTCTTAGGTCAATCCTCTGTCATAACTGACTTTTTCAAGATTTCATTAAATATAATCTAAAAGCTTTGACATAGCAAAGGGAAGTACAATGAGAAAACAAATTCCTAATAACAGAAAACTTAATATTGCTCCTCCTGTCCATCTCTCTCTAGCCTTCCACAGTATTGAAAGTGTTTTGTCCCCACACCCCCAAAGCAACTACCAATGACTATCATCGTCAACCCCTAATAACTTATTCATCTTCTTCCTGGACTTAACTAGTTGGGGAAAAAATAAATTCTTTCCTCTTCTCCAGTCTTAGAACTACCTCTAGCTTGAGTGATGCACTCATGGTTGCAGTTCAGAAAGACAATTTTTTACATCACTATACAAAGATTTTAGCTGCTTATTGATTCATTACCTTTCTATTCCTGATTAGGATTTGGCATTAAGTCCATACAACCTATTGGCTCATTAAAATGTCTTGTTATGCAAATGATTCAGAAATTGCTTTGAGGCTTTAAAGAGCATTTTGTCCCTCTTTTCAGTCATCAAGTTTTCAAAAATTTACTAAGTATATCTCATGATGAATGGAGAAAATATTGACTTTGTTTTGGATTTCATTTACTTGGATCCACAATAAAGGTCCACGGAAGAGGCAGTCAAGAAACAAAAGGACACATTACATTGAGCAAATGTGCTGCAGAAGACCTCTTTAAAGTGCTGAAAAGCAAAAATGTAACTTTAAGGACTAAGATATGCCTGACCCAAGCCATGGTGTTTTCAACTACCTCATATGCATGTGAAAGCTAGACGATGAATAAGGAAGACTGAAGAAAAAATGATACCTTTGAACTGTGGTGTTGGTGAAGAATATTGAATACACCATGGACTGCCAAAAGAAGGAACAAATATGTCTTGGAAGAAGTACAGCCAGAATGCTCCACTGAAGCAAGGATGGCAAAACTTTGTCTCACGTACTTTGGACATGTTATCAGAAGGCACCAGTCTCTGGAGAAAGAGATCATAGTTGGTAAAGTAGAGGGTCATTGAGAGAAGACCCTTGATGAGATGGATTGACACAGTGGTTGCAACAATGGATTCAAGCATAACAACAATTGTGAGGATGGCTCAGGACTGGACAGTGTTTACTTCTGTTGTACATAGAGTCTCTATAAGTAGAGACAGACTCAATGGCACCTAACAACATCTCATTCTATGTATGAAAATATATGTAAATTTCAATTTATGATTTTTATTATTATTTTTTGGCTCAATATCTTGCCTTATAAATCTTGAAAAATAGATGTCAATATATGTGAATACTGCAAAATCTAGAATCTTTTTGAATATGCATCTATAATCATTTCATTCGTGAGAGATATATTTTACGATCAAAGACCAATCTCTCCGCTTATGTCCTATCCTTTTCAAATACATCACTTTCCTTTTTTATTCCTGCTTATGCATCATCAAACTTCCCTCCTCTATTGGGTCATCTCCATCAGTTTATAAACATGGAGGCACAGTTGTTGTTGTTAGGTGCTGTCCAGTTGGGTATGACTCATAGCAACTCTGTACAACAGAGCAAAACACTGCCCAGTCCTGTGTCATCCCACGATCCTTGTTATGCTTGAGCCCATGTTGCTTCCACTGTGCCAATCCATCTCATCCATGGTCTTCCTCTTTTTCACTGACCCTCTACTTTACCAAGTATGATGTCCTTCTCTAGGGACTGATCCCACCCAATAACATGTCCTAAGTATGTGAGACAAAGTCAATCTTTGCTTCTAATGAGTATTTTGGCTGTACTTCTTCCAAGAAAAATTTGTTCCTTCTTTTGGCACTCCATGATCTATTCAGTATTATTTGCCAACACCATAGTTTAAAGGTGCCAATTCTTCTTCAGTCTTCCATATTCATTGTCCAGCTTTCACGTGCATATGTGGTGATTGAAAACAGCATGGCTTAGGTCAGGCTCACCTTAGTCCTCAAAGTGACATCCTTGCTTTTTAACACTTTAAAGAGATCTTTTGTAGCAGATTTGCACAAGGCAATGCATCTTGATTTCTTGACTTCTGCTTCCATGGGCGTTGATTGTGAATCCAAGTAAAATGAAGTTCTTGATAACTTCAATCTTTTCTCTGTTTATCACGATGTTGCTTATTGGTCCAGTTGTGAGGGTTTTTGTTTTCTTTATGTTGAGGTGTAATCCATACTGAAGTCTGTGGTCTTTGATCTTCATGACAAAATGCTTCAAGTCCTCTTTACTTTCAGCAAGCAAGGCTGTGTCATCTGTATAATGCTGTGCCATCTGTATAATGCAGGTTGTTAATGAGTCTTCCTCCAATCCTGATGTTGGGCTCTTCTTCATATAGTCCACCTTCTAGGAGGCTCTAGATTGGTTCAATATGTGGATCTAAG
Organism: Loxodonta africana; assembly: GCF_030014295.1. Classification (NCBI taxonomy): domain Eukaryota; kingdom Metazoa; phylum Chordata; class Mammalia; order Proboscidea; family Elephantidae; genus Loxodonta; species Loxodonta africana. Next base: position 76,658,636 of record NC_087345.1, on the reverse strand, counting down.
ATTAATTTCCACCACTTGTCTGTCAGTTTGTTATAAGGTGGTGGCTTGCATGTTACTATGATACTGGAAGCTATGTCACTGTAATTTCACATATCGGCAGGCTGTTCCATGGTGGACAGGTTTCAGTGGAGCTTCCAGACTAAGGCAGACTAGGAAGAAAGGCCTGGTGATCTACTTGTGGAAATTAGCCTCTGAAAACCCTATATATAATAATAAAATATTGCCCAATATACAACTGGCCACAATAAGGGACTCAACCGTACCAGTGATCATAATAATAGCACAGGACTGGGCAGTGTTTCATTCTTCTAAACATAAGGTCACCATGAGTCAGAGCTGACTGGAAGGCAACTAGCAACAACAAGGTTAAACTGCCTGAGTTTGCATTGTGGCATCACCACTTAAAACTCTGTACTATTTACTTAACTTTTCTAAACTTCAGCTTCTCATCTGAAATGTTGGATTAATTATTGTTTGATATAGACAGTCCCTGGGCTACAAACAAGATCCACTCCTGTGGCTTTAAGTCGAATTTGTAGGTACGTCGGAAGGGGTGCATATGGTTATTTAGCCTTACTTTAGTGCAAGCAAGGCTGGAAGACTTTTCAGCGATTTAAAAGCTGCATATGGAGCAAGTGAAGGTGATTGTGATAAGGAATTTTTTGCAAGTAGAGGCTGGTTCAGTGATTTCAAAGTGAGGGTGAATTTACATAATATTAAAGAGCAAGTAAGAGTTGTCCGTAAATCAGACTTTTGTAACCCTGGGACTGCCTGTACTTTAACTCCTGTTTCATAGGATAGATTAATGGGATATACACTATACAGATTAAATGAGGTGATATTTGCAAAATATTTAGCACAGTGCCTGGAACATGCTAAGAATCTAAGGTATTTACTATTATTATTACTTTCAAATATCTCAAATTTTAATATTTATATATATATATATTTAAATACCTTCCTTAAATCAATAGCGTTCTGTAGTTTTCACTCCATTACTCTGTTTCCCTTCAGGGAAGAAAGTTCTGGAAATACTTGTCAGTACACTTTTCCATTTCTTTATCAAACCAAACTGAACCCATTGATGTCGAGTCCATTCTGACTCATAGTGACCCTGTAGGACAGAGTAGAACTGCCCCATGTGGTTTCCAAAGAACAGCTGGTAGATTCAAACTGCTGACCTTTTGGCTAGCATCTGAGCTCTTAACCACTGCTCTATCAGGGCTCCTTCTACTTTCTTAACTGCTATTAATTCCCCCAGTCAGTTTATTTTACATGCAGGACCTTCAAATATTACTGTTGCCTAGTTTAGTCCTCACCCATGAGTCTTTCAGTTTGTCATGCTGTGGTAGATTGCATGCTGCTGTGATGGTGGAAGCTATGCCTCTGGTATTCAAACACCAGCAGGGTCACCCATGGCTGACAGGTTTCAGCTGAGCTTCCAGACTAAGACAGGCTAGGAAAAAGGCCCTGGCAATCTACTTCTGGAAAGAATTAGCCAGTGAAAACCTTGTGAATATCAACAGGACATTGTCTGATACAGTGCCAGAAGATGAGCCCCTCAGGTTTGAAGGCATTCAAAAGATGACTGGGGAAGAGCAGCCTTCTCAAGGTAGAGCCAACCTTAATGGCGTGGGTAGGGTCAAGTTTCAGGACCTACATTTGCTGCTGTAGCATTACTCAAAATGAGAAGAAACAGATGCAAACATCCATTAATAATTGGAAAGAGGAATGTCCAAAGTATGAATCTAGGAAAATTGGAAATCATAAAAAATGAAATGGAACTCAAAAACATCGATATCTTAGGCATTAGTGAGCTGAAATGGACTGGTTTTGGTGATTTTGAATTGAACAATCATATGGTCTACTATGCTGGGAATGACAACTTGAAGAGGAATGGAGTTGCATTCATCATCAAAAGAACATTTCAAGATCTATCCTGAAGCACTACATTGTCAGTGATAGGACAATATGTGTACACCTACAAGGAAGACCACTCAATATGACTGTTATTCAAATTTACAAATAAACCGCTAAGGCCAAAGATGAAGAAATTGAAAAATTTTACCAACTTCTGCAGTCTGAAATTGATCAAACATGCAATCAGGATGCATTGATAATTACTAGTGATTGGAATGTGAAAGATGAAAAAAAAGCATGTGTAGTTGGAAAATATGGCCTTGGTGATAGAAATGACGCCGGAGATCAGGTGATAGACTTTTGCAAGACCAAGGACGTCTTCACTGCAAATACCTTTTTTCACCAACAAAAACAGTGGCTACACACATGAACCTCACCAGATGGAATACACAAGAATCAAATCGACTACATCTGTGGAAAGAGACAATGGAAAAGCTCAATATCATCAGTCAGAACAAGGCCAGGGAACGACTGTGTGACAGACCATCAATTACTCATATGCAAATTCAAGTTGAAACTGAAGAAACTTAGAACAAGTCCACCAGCCAAAGTACAGCAGTATATCACACCTGAATTTAGAGATCATCTCAAGAATAGATTTGACCAGTTGAACAGTAATGACTGAAGACCAGATGAGTTGTAGAATGACATCAACGACATCATACATGAAAAAAGCAAGAGGTCATTAAAAAGACAGGAAGGAAAAAAAATGCATATCAGAAAAAAAATGTTATTATAGTCAGAAGAGACTATGAAACTTGATCTAGATCATCGAGTAAAAACAAAAATTTTTTTTGTTTGTTTTTACTCGATGATCTAGATCGAGTAGCTAGAGCAAAAGGAAGAAATGATGAGAGTTGAACAGAAGATTTCAGAGGGCAGCTTATGAAGACAAAGTAAAGTATTATAATGACATCTGCAAATACCTGGAGACAGAAAACCGAAAGGGAAAAACACAGTCGACGTTTCTCAAGCTGAAAGAACTGAAGAAGAAATTGAAGGCTCGTGTTGCAATATTGAAGGATTCTATAGGATTGCTATAAGTTGGAATCAACTCAATGGTAATGGATTTTATGGGGAAAATATTAAACAAAGCAGGAAGCATCCAAAGAAATTGGGAAGAATACACAGAGTCACTATGCCAAAAAGAATTGGTCAATGTTCAACCATTTCAGGAGGTAGCATATGGTCAGGAACCGGTGGTACCAAAGAGGTCCAAGCTGCATTGAAGGCATTGGTGAAAAACAATGCCTCAGGAATTGACACAATACCAAGTGTTATGTTTCGACAAACAGATCCAGTGCTGGAGGTGCTCACCCGTCTATGCCAAGAAATTTGGAAAACAGCTACCTGGCCAACTGACTGGAAAGAAATCCATATTTATGCCTATTCTCAAGAAAGGTGATCCAACCAGAATTTGGAAATTATCGAACAATATCATATGCAAGTAAAATTTTACCGAAGATCATTCAAAAGTGGCTGTACAAAATATCAGCAGGGAACTGCCAGAAACTCAAGCAGGATTCAGAAGAGGACAGGAACCAGGCATATCATAGCTGATGGATCCTGGCTGAAAGCAGAGAATACCAGAAAGACGTTTACCTGTGTTTTGTTGACTATGCAAAGGCACTCGACTATGTGGATCTTAACAAGTTATGGATAACATTGTGAAGAGTAGAAATTCCACAACACTTAATTGTGGTCATTAGGAACCTGTAAGTGAATCAAGAGGCAGTTGTTCCAACAGAACAAGGGAATACTGCATGGTTTAAAGTCAGGAAAGATGTGTGTCACGGTTGTATCCTTTTACGATACTCTATTCAGTTTGTATACTGAGAAAATAATACGAGGAGCTGGGCAATATGCAGGAGAACTGGGCTTCAGGATTAGAAAAAGACTCATTAACAACCTGCATTATGCAGATGATGACACAACCTTGCTTGCTGAAAGTAAAGAGGACTTGAAGCACTTACTGATGAAGATGAAAGACCACAGCCTTCAGTATGGATTATACCTCAACATAAAGAAAACAAAAATCCTCACAACTGGACCAATGAGCAACATCATGATAAACAGAGAAAAGATTGAAGTTGTCAAGGACTTCATTTTACTTGGATCACAATCAGCACCCATGGAAGCAGCAGTCAAGAAATCACAAGACACATTGCACTGGGCAAAACTGCTGCAAAAGACCTCTGTAAAGTGTTGAAAAGCAAAGATGTCACCTTGAGGACTAAGGTGCGTCTGACCCAAGTCACGGTGTTTTCAATCACCTCATAAGGATGTGAAAACTGGATGATGAATAAGTAAGACTGAAGAAAAAGTCACACATTTGAATTGTGACATTGTGGAAGAATATTGAATATACCATGGACTGCCAAAAGAAGGAACAGATCTGTCTTGGAAGAAGTACAGCAAGAATGCTCCTTAGAAGCAAGGATGGCGAGACTACGTCTCACATACTTTGGACATATTATCAGGAGGGATCAGTCCCTGGAGAAAGATATCATGGTTGGCAAAGTAGAGGGTCAGCGAAAAGGAGGAAGACCCTGACACAGTAGCTACAACCATGAGCTCAAGCATAGCAATGATTATGAGGATGGCTCAGGATGGGGCAGTGCTTTGTCCTGTTGTATATAATGTCACTCTGAGTCAGACCTGACTGGATGGCACTAACAATAACGGTTTAGCCCTAGACCCCTTCTTTCTCTACCCCGTGGTATTTCACAGATTGCGTCTTTTTCTTTTTTTAAATTGTTATTGTGCTTTAAGTGAAAGTTTACAAACCAAGTCAGTCTCTTACACAAAAACTTATATATACCTTGCTATTTTGTTTTTTTATATACTCCTAGTTGCTCTATATACTCCTAGTTGCTCTCCCTCTAATAAGACAGCACACTCCTTCCCTCTGCTTTCCATTTTCACGTCCATTTGGCCGGCTTCTGACCCCCTCTGCTCTCTCATCTCCTCTCCAGGCAGGAGCTGCCCACATAGTCTCGTATGTCTGCTTGATCCAAGAAGCTCACTCTTCACCAGTATCATTTTCTATCCCACAGTCCAGTCCAATCCCTGTCTAAAGAGTTGGCTTGGGGAATGGATCATGCTTGGTCTAACGGAACATCTGGGGACCATGACCTCTGGGGTCCTTCCAGTCTCAGCCAGACCATTAAGTCTGGTTTTGTTATGAGAATTTGAGGTCTGCATCCCACTGCTCTGTTGCTCCCTCCGGGGTTCTCTTTTGTGTTGCCTGTCAGGGCAGTCATCAGTTGTAGCTGGGCACCATCTAGTTCTTCTGGTCTTAGGCTGATGTAGTCTCTGGTTTATGCGGTCCTTTCTGTCTCCTGGGCTCATAATTAACTTGTGTCTTTGGTGTTTTTCATTCTCCTTTGCTCCAGGTGGGTTGAGACCAATTGATGCATCTTAGATGGCTGCTTGATAGCATTTAAGACCCCAAATGACACTCTTCAAAGTGGGATGTAGAATGCTTTCTTAACAGATTTTATTATGCCAGTGGACTTAGATGTCCCCTGAAACCATGGTCCCGGAACCCCCACCCCTGCTACGCTGGCCTTTGAAGCATTCAGTTTATTCAGTAAACTTCTTTGCTTGTGGTTTAGTCCAGTTGTGCCAACCTCGTCTGTATTGTGTGTTGTCTTTCCCCTCACCTAAAATAGTTCTTATCTACTGAATAGTGAAAGCCCCTCTCCCGACCTCCATCCCCCTTCTTGTACGCATCAAAGTATATTTTCTTCTCTGTTTAAACTATTTTTGAGTTTTTAAAATAGTGCTCTCAAAATATTTGTCCTTTTGCAACTGGCTAATTTCACTCAGCATAATGCCTTCCAGATTCCTCCATGTTGTGAAATGTTTCACGGATTCATCACTGTTCTTTATCAATGTGTAGTATTCCGTTGTGTGAATATACCATAATTTATTTATCCATTCATCCATTGATGGGCATCTTGGCTGCTGCCATCTTTTTGCTATTGTAAACAATGCCGCAATGAACATGGGTGTGCATATATCTGTTCACATAAAGGCTCTTATTTCTCTAGGATATATTCCTGGGAGTGGGATTGCTAGATCGGTTTTTTTTTTTTTTTTTTTTATGGTAGTTTTGTTTCTAGCTTTTTAAAGAAGCACCAAATCAATTTCCAAAGTAGTTGTACCATTTAACATTCCCACCAGCAATGTATAAGTGTTCCAGTCTCTCCACAACCTCTCCAACACTTATTATTTTGTTTTTTGGATTAATGCCAGCCTTGTTGGAGTGAGATGGAATCTCATTGTAGTTTTGATTTGCATTTCTCTAATGGCTTTTTTTTTTTAATGGCTAATGATAGTGAGTATTTCTTCATGTATATGTTAGCTACCTGAATGTCTTCTTTAGTGAAGTGCCTGTTCATCTCTTTTGCCCATTTTTTAATTGGGTTATTTGTGTTTTTGTACTTGAGTTTTTGCAGTATCATGTAGATTTTAGAGATCAGATGCTGATCAGAAACGTCATAGCTAAAAAGTTTTTCCGAGTCTGTAAGTAATCTTTTTACTCTTTGGTGAAGTCTTTGGATAAGCATACACATTTGATTTTTAGGAGTTCCCAGTTATCTAGTTTCTCTTCTCTGTGTTAGTAATGTTTTGTATACTGTTTATGGCATGTATTAGGGCTCCTAGCATTGTCCCTATTTTTTCTTCTATGATCCTTATTGTTTTAGATTTTATATTTCGGTCTTTGATCCATTTTGAGTTAATTTTTGTGCATGGTGTGAGGTATGGGTCTTGTTTCATTTTTTTGCAGGTGGATATCTTGTTCTGCCAGCACCATTTGTTAAAGAGACTGTCTTTTCCCCATTTAACTGACTTTGGGACTTTTTCAAATATCAGCTGCTCATATATGGATGGATTTATGTCTGGATTCTCAATTCTGTTTCATTGGTCTATGTTTCTGTTGATGTACCAGTACCAGGCTGTTTTGGCTACTGTGGTGGTATAATAGGTTCTAAAATCAGGTAGAGTGAGGCCTCCCACTTTATTCTTCTTTTTCAGTAACGCTTTGCTTATCCCAGGCCTCTTACCCTTCCATATGAAGTTGGTGATTTGTTTCTCCATCTCATTAAAAAATGTCATTGGAATTTGTATCTGAATTGCATTGTATCTATGGATCGCTTTTGGTAGAATAGACATTTTTACAATGTTAAGTCTTCCTCTCCATGAGCAAAGTATGTTTTCCACTTTTGTAGGTCTCTTTTGGTTTCTTGCAGTAGTGTCTTGTAGTTTTCTTTGTGTAGGTCTTTTACATTTCTGGTAAGATTTATTACTAAGTATTTTGTCTTCTTAGGGGCTACTGTAAATGGTATTGATTTGGTGATTTCCTCTTCAATGTTCTTTTTGTAGGTGTAGAGGAATCCAACTGATTTTTGTATGCTTATCTTGTATCATGATGCTCTGCTGAAATCTTCTACTAGTTTCTGTAGTTTTCTTGAGGATTCATTGGGTTTTCTGTGTATAAGATCATGTCATCTGCAAATAGAGATAATTTTACTACTTCCTTACCAATCTGGGTGCCCTTTATTTCTTTATCTAGCCTAATTGCTCTGGCTAGGACCTCCAGCACAATGTTGAATAAGAGTGGTGATAAAGAGCATCCTTTTCTCATTCCCGATTGCAAGGGGAATGCTTTCAGACTCTCTCCATTTAGGATGATGTTGGCTGTTCGCCTTGTATAAATGTCCTTTATTATGTTGAGGAATATTCCTTCTATTCCTATTTTACTGAGAGTTTTTATCATGAATGGGTGTTGAACTTTGTCAAATGCCTTTTCTGCATCAATTGATAAGATCATGTGGTTCTTTTGTTTTATTTTATGATGGAGTGTATTAATTGTTTTTCTAATGTTGAACTATCCCTGCATACCTGGTGTGAATCCCACTTGGTCATGGTGAATTATTTTTTAGTTATGTTGTTGAACTCTATTGGCTAGAATTTTGTTGAGGATTTTTGCATCTAAGTTCACAAGGGATATTGGTCTTTTTTTTTTTTTTTTTGTGGTGTCTTTACCTGGTTTTAGCTTCAGGGATATGGTGGCTTCATAGAATGAGTTTGGGAATATTCTTTCCTTTCCTATGCTCTGAAATACCTTTAGTAGTGGTGGTATTAACTCTTCTATGAAAGTTTGGTAGAACTCTGCACTGAAGGCATCATGGCCAGGACTTTTTTTTTTTTTTGGTTGGGATTTTTTAAATTACCTTTTCAATCTCTTCTTTTGTTAAGGGTTTATTTAGTTGTTGTACCTATGTGTTAGTTTAGGTAGATAGTGTGTTTATTGAAATTCATCCATTTCTTCTAGGTTTTCAAATTTGCTAGAATATAATTTTTTGTTGTAATCTGATATGATTCTTTTAATTTCACTTGTGTCTGTTTTAATATTGCCCATCTCATTTCTTATTTAGTTTATTTGCTTCCTCTTCTGTGTTTCTTTTGTTAGTTTTGCTAGTAGTTTTTCAATCTTGTTAATTTTTCAAAGAACCAGCTTTTGGTCATGTTAACTCAATTGTTTTTCTCTTCTCTATGTCTTTTAATTCTGCTGAATTTGTATTATTTGCTTTCTTCTGGTGCCTGAGGATTTCTTTTGCTGCTCTCTTTCTATTTGTTCATGTTGTAGGGATAATTCTTTGATTTTGGCCCTTTCTTCTTTTTGTATGTGTGCATTTATTGATATAGATTGACCTCTGAGCACTGCTTTCACTGTGTCCTAATGGTTTTGGTAGGAAGTGTTTTAATTCTTATTGGATTCTATGAATTTCTTTATTCCATCTTTAATGTCTTCTATAACCCAGGTGTTTTTGAGCAGGATATTATTCAGTTCCCAAATGTTTCATTTCTTTTCCCTGCTTTTTCTGTTACTGATTTCTACTTTTATTGGCTTATGGTCAGAGAAGATGCTTTGTAATATTTCAATGTTCTGGATTCTGCTAAGTCTTGCTTTGTGACCTAATATGTGATCTATTCTATGTGCTCTGGAAAAAAAAGTTACTTGGCTGCTGTGGGGTGGAGTGTTCTGTATATGTCTCTGAGGTCAAGTTGGTTGATTTTGGCATTTAGATCTTCCATGTCTTTATTGATCTTCTTTCTGGATATTCTGTCCTTCACTGAAAGGAGTGTGTTGAAGTCTCCTACTATAATTGTGGTGCTGTCTATCTCACTTTTCAATGCTGTTAGAGTTTATGTATCTTGCAGTCCTGTCATTGGGTGCAAAAATATTTAATATGGTTATATCCTCCTGATATATTGTCCCTTTAATCATTATATAGTATCCTTCCTTATCCTTTGTGGTGGATTTAACTTTAAAGTCTATTTTGTCAGGAATTAATATTTGCACTCTTGCTATTTTTTGACTGTTGTTTGTTTTTTCTATCCTTTGAGTTTTAGTTTGTTTGTGTCTCTAAGTCTAAGTTGTGTCTCTTGTAGGCAGCATATAGAGAGACTGTATTTTTTTTTTATCCATTCTGCCACTGTCTGTCTCTTAATTGGTGCATTTAATCCATTTACATTCAGCATAATTATAGATAATATGAGTTTAGTGCTGTCATTTTGATGTCTTTTTTTGTGTTGTAGACAGTTTCGTTTTCCCACTTAATTTTTTGTGCTGAGTAGTTTACCTTTATGTACTGTCTTTTCCTCTTATTTGTTGTTGTTGATTTTGTTTCTGCTGAGTGTCTATTTTTTTCTTGTATTTTTTTTTTGATGAGTAGGATTGTTAGTCTCCTTTGTGGTTACCTTAATATTTACCCCTATTTTTCTAAGTTTAAACCTAACTTTTACATCTTTATATTGCCTTATCTTCCCTTCCATATGAAAGACCTATGACTACATTTCTTAGTCCTTCTTTATTATTTTAATATTGCCTTCTTTTCCATAATGACTGCTGTTTCCCTGTTTTGAGCATTTTATTTACCTTGATTTATTTTTGTGATTTCCCTATCTAGGTTGACATCCGATTGCTCTGTCCAGTGTCTAGTCTTGGGTTCATATCTGATATTATTGATTTTCTAACCAGAGAATGCCATTTAGTGTTTCTTGTAGTTTTGGCTTGGTTTTTATGAATTTCCTAAACTTCTGTTTTTTCTGGAAATGTCCTAATATTGCCTTCATATCTGAGAGACAGTTTTTCTGGATATATGATTCTTGGCTGGCAATTTTTTTTCCTTCAATGCTTTATATAAGTCATCCCACTGCCTTCTTGTCTGCATGGTTCCTGCTGAGTTGTCTGAGCTTTTTCTTATTGACTCTCTTTTGTAGGTGACTTTTTGTTTATGCTTCACTGCTCTTAAAATTCTCTATCTTTGGTCTTGGCAAGTTTGATTATAATATGCCTCAGTGATCTTCTTTTAAAATCTACCTCATGTGGAGTTCGATGAGTGATGGCGTCTTTTTTGATAGCCATAAATCATAGCTCTATGGTGAAGATACCCAAACCCAAATTTTCTACTCTGAACAGTCCTCTGGAGTAACTACTTAGCATATTTTAGATTCATCTTAACTTAATATGCTGCAAATTCTATTCAGGTCTTGTATGCAAGCCTATTTTTGCCTCAGTTTTCTTTTTATCCTGTCACCAATACATACTGCATTTTTCAAGCCAGGAAATGGTAATCACTTTTTAATCCTCTTTCTCCCTTCTCTTCCTAATCACTTTCTGGTATTTCTAAGTATAAGTGAAATATTTTTCAATTCAGCCAGTGTATTAACTGTGAACATCCCCATAAGAGAACAACCAACTGAATGTGTGGAGTTTGGTGATCAGGTGAGTGCCTGTGTCTTTCATGGACTCCTGTAATAATATTCTAATGGGATTTTTCCTTTCATTCAGCTCCTTCTATTTGTCATGAAGTTTTCAGTTTCAGTTTCCTACCGGGACTGGCAGTTCTGTGCTCCAATCAGGGTAGAAGTGGGAGGGTACCCAAACTTTCATGGAGTTCCTAGGCAGTGGAGCTCAACTGACAATAATTCCAGGCCCTGGCAGAGGCCAAGGCAAGGTAGTGGCATTGGTGGGTTTTGCTGTTAATGTGGTGACCCATGACAGGAATTCTGTGTGTGCTTGTGAGTGGGGCTTCTGTGGCCATTTTGGGCACAAGTGATCATGGTTCCTAAAGCTGGGTGCATTATAAGTAGTGACATTTTGGCTGCTTGGAGTATCACCATTTCCTGAGAGGGTGTGCCCCCTAGGGTAAAGTGTTGAATTGTGTACCTTCGAAATCTGTGTTGGCATCCTAACCTCTCTACCTATGGATGTAAACCTGTTTGGAAATAGGATTTTCTTTGTTGTGTCTATGAGGCCATATCAGTGTAGGGTGGTCCATAAACCTAATCACTTCTGAGTTTAAAAAGAGCAGATTAGACATGGGAATAAGCACACTGAGAGAAGAAGATAGACACTCTGTGAGGATCCTCTAAAGCAAAGAAACAAAGGATTGCCAACAGACACGAGAAAGTAAGAGGAAGCTTGCAGAAGGAAACATAGCCAAGACACTCGGATTTGGAATTATAGCCTCTACAACTGTGACAAAATAAATTTCTGTTTTTGGAAGTCATATGATTCACTTGTGGTGACACTATATACAACAGAAGGAAATACTGCCCAGACCTGTGCCATATTAGCAATTGTTACTATGTCTGAGCCCATTGTTGCAGTCATTGTGTCAATTCACCTCATGGAGGGTCTTCCTCTTTTTTGATGAGCCTCTAATTTACCAAGCACAATGTCTTTTCCAGGGACTGATTCCTCCTAATGACATGTCCAAAGTATGTCAGACGAAGTCTCTCCATCCTCCCTGCTAAGGAGATTCTAACTGTACTTCTTCCAAAAGAGATTTGTTCATTCTTCTGGCAGTCCATGGTACATGAAATATTCTTTGCCAACACCATAATTCAAAGGCATCAGTTGTTCTTGGATCTTTCTTATTCATTGTCCAGCTTTCGCTTGTATACGAGGGAATTGAAAATACCATGGCTTGGGTCAGGCACACCTTAGTCCTCAAAGTGCCATCCTTGCTTTTGAACACTTTAAAGAGGTCTTTTGAAGTAGATTTGTCCAATGCGATACATCCTTTCATTTCTTGACAGCTGTTTCCGTGGATGTTGATTGTGGATCCAAGTAAAATGAAGTCCTTGGCAACTTCAAACGTTTCTTCATTTATCATGATATTGCTTATTCATCCAGTTATGAGGATTTGTTTTTTCTTTATGCTGAGGTATAATCCATGCTGAAGTTCTGTGATCTTTGATCTCCATCATTAAGTGCTTCAAATTCTCTTTGCTTTCAGCAAGCAATGTTGTGTCATCTGCATAATGCAGCTTGTTCATGAGTCTTCCTCCAATCCTGATGCTGTGTTCTCCTTCATTTAGTCCAACATACAGATTGAATAAGTATGGTGAAAGGACACAACCTTAATGCCACCTTTCCTTACTTTAAACCACATGGTATGTCCTTGTTCTGTTTGAAAGACCGCCTCTTGGCCTATGTACAGGTTCGTCATGAGCACAATTAAATGCTCTGGAATTCCTATTCTTTACAACGTTATCCATAATTTGTTATGATCCACACATTCTAATGTCTTTACAGTCTTTTGTCCCTGAGCCATTAAAATCATGTTGAATGACTTCCTAACATTTGCTTAATTTTTCAGTTTTCTTTTAGTTGTTGAGTTTACTTTTAATTTTCTGTTCACTGAATATACTTCATATAATACTTATTCTTTTAACTTTATTAAAACTGGCTTTATGGCCTAGCTTATTATCTATCCTGTATTCTATTATCAGTGGCTGGAGTGTTCTACACATGTCAGTTGGATAATTTCAGTGCAATGGATCACTTTTTTGTGGCCTTCTTGACATAATCATGAACTCTCACTCAAGCGATTTAGTGGGGCTGTGCAAATAAGGTAATCGTGGCCCACGAAGGGGATTGGTCAATTTTGTCATCTTGCAAGACTTAAAGTGAGCCATTACTGAGGCAGGAAAGGATCTCACCACAACCAAGGAAGAAGATTCAGGAGCAGGGTATGTCTTTTGGACTGAGTTCCCTGCCCTGAGAAGCTCCTGAAATCAGGAGACTGAGAGAGACAGCTGTAACACTGAATACAGTGAGAAGTGGTGGCAGAGAAATGGCAGCAGCAGAGGCAGGAGATCAGTAGGAGACTAGCAGGAGATGGCACAGTGGGTTGGGAGCCCAGAGAATGAGAAAGCTGAGTCCCTTCAGGCAGGAGGTTTGCTGGCAGGAGTAGGGTGCCTCCAGGTACTTGTTTGAGTTAGGTTTGCCAACCACGGAGACAGAGCTAAGAGACTTTAGGCTGAGGCTTAAAGTACAGTGGAGTGCCTTGGAGCACTTAACAGCAGAGTTAAAAGAGCTTGTAACACTTTCTTCAAGCAGGGCAGAGGCCGAGGACCAGAGAAAGACATGCCCGCTGGCAAGGCTGAGAAAAAGCTGTCCTGTGCAAGAACTGTATCCTGAGCACTCTTGAACCTGAGTTATAATCTATTACTTTCTTAACAAACCCCATAATTGTGAATACTGTCTGTGAGTTTTGCATGGTCATTGCAAGAAATTATCAAACTCAGCAGAGAGGTAGAGTGTGTCATGGGAGGGACAGATTGTGTCAGAATTTGTTAAAAGGGCTGGTGAGAGGAGTTATATCTCACCTTCTCCTCATAGGAATCAGCCTTTGACTATTGGTCTTGATTTTCTTTCCCCGTTTGAAGTTAGAGTTGGTCAGATGCCTCCTCCATACCATTTTTTCCATAATGTTTGTTTATAACATTGTTTCAGTGTCTATATACGGTATTTTATGCAAATAATGCTTGCCTTCTATGTTTGTCGTCTGCTCCCTCTCCTCATGAAATATTTTTGTAAGCCTCCTATGCTAATTTTTTTTTTATGGCAACATGTAAAAAAAATGGCATAGCAGTACTTATGAAAATACCTCACGGGGGGAGAGAGTGTTTGGCAAAAAACATAGAAGATGCGCATTACTTGCATAAAAATATGGTACTTACTGATTTTCTGTCTAGTTTTTTCTCAGTCAATAAGAATATTTAAAACTATAAATTCAATTTTTGAATTATCTGCTTTTCTTTTCAAATCTCTGTTTTGCCTCAATGTGTTTTGGGGCTCTGCTGTTATGAGCATATGCATTTATAATCATGATGTCTTACTGCTTTATTGACCCTTTAATCCTTATTAAAAGTCTGCCTATGCCTCTAGTATTATTCCTTACCTAAAAGGCTTTTTTGTCTCATATTAATATAGCCATCTAGGTCTCTTACTATTCTGCCACCAGAGCTCCATTATTTGCATAGTTTATCTTTTAGTATTTTTTTACTTTCAATCTAATTGTGTTTTTTAATCTAAAGTGTTCCTCTCATAGACAGGATAGAGTTGAATCATGCTTTATATCCCAGTAGAAACCCACTGCCGTGGACTCGATTCCGACTCATAGCGACCCTGTAGGACAGAGTAGAACTGCCCCCATAGAGTTTCCAAGGAGCGCCTGGCGGATTCAAATAAGGCATATATTCACAGAATGCATGCTTTATATACATTCTGTAAATACATGCCTTACAATTAGGATGTTTAATCAATTCATACATAATCTAATTAATGATATGTCTGGATGTTTGGAATTCTATTAACCTACTCTTTTTCTATATCTCTTTTATGTGTTCATCTGTTCCTCTCTAACTGCATCCCCTCCACCCATTTTTTCTCCCTTTTTTTAATGCACTGTAATTTTTAAAGCAGTTTTAAGTTTATTAGGAATATTGTGGAGAAAATACAGAGAGTTGCCATATATCTCCCCTCCTTACTACACAGTTTATCATATTATTAACATATTGCAGTAGTGTGTTGCGTTTGTTACAATTGAAGAACCAATTCTTAAATCATGATTGTTGCTAAATTATGATTAACCAAAGTCCAAAGTTTACATTAGGGTTCACTTTTTGTGGTGTACAGTTCTATGGGTTTTGACAAATGCATAATGTCTTAATCCAGCATTGCAGTATCATACAGAATAAAAAATTTCACTGACCTTAAATTCCCTGTGCTCCATCTGTTTATTCCTCCCCTCTCTCCTCCCAAAGCCCTGGCAAATTGTTTTCTGTCTTTGCAGTTTTGCCTTTTGTGGAGTGTCATGTAGTTTGACTCATACAATATGTAGCTTTTTTAGAGTGGCTTCTTTCACTTAACAATATACATTTAAATTTTCTCTATGATTCTCCATAGCTTGATAACTCATTTTTAGTGCTGAATGATACTCTATTTGTGGATGTACCACAGTTTATCAGTGCACCTATAGAAGGACATTTGGGTGCTTCCAATTTTTGGCAATTATTAATAAAGTTCTTATAAGTATTTATGTGCAGGTTTGTGTGTGGACATAAGTTTTTAACTCATTTAGATAAATATTTAAAAGTGCAATTGCTGGAATTGTGTGGTAAGCTTATCTTTGACTATGCGAGATACCAACAAACTGGCTCTCAAAGTGGCTGTATCATCTTGGATTCCCACCAGAAATTAAATGAAAGTTCCTGTTTCTCTACTTCTTGCCAGTATTTGGTGTTATCAATGTTTTGGTTTTAGTCTTTCTAACAAGTGTATAGTTGTTTCTGCATTCTTTTATGATAAATATTTTTCTTATGTTTTTCGATTTTCCTGTGTTTGATCCAAGGATTGAAATATATACTTTTAACTCATAATAATCTATATAAAAAAAAAAATTTTATCTATATCAGGTACATATTGGTTTGATGATAGTAAAATATAGCAATTTTGAACCAACAGAACTGCATTTTCTTCCACCTGCACTGTGCTAGATTTTCATATATTATATGTGAATATATGTTATGTTGACAAATGTTAGAAAACTAACAGTAATACATAATTATTGCTTAAAAAACAAGTTTTTTAAAGATATTAAGATTTTTTTCTTTTACTTTGAATTCACCTTGAATTTCACTTTGAATATTTCGTTGCACTGCTTTCTGCTTTACATTTTTGTGATGAGAAGTCAGCCTTTAATTTAATAATTATTCCCTGTGATAATGTATTTTTGTCTTCCTTCTTTCAAAATTTTCTCTTTGCATGGGTTTTCAGCAGTTTGGCCATTACGTCCAGTTGTGATCATTTTTGTGCCTCTTGGTGTTTGTTGAGATTCTTGGATCAGCAAATTAGTATTTTTCATCAAATTTGAGACATTTTTATTCATTATTTCTTAATTCCCCCCCCTTTTTTTTTTTTCTTTTTCTCCTTCTGGGACTCACATTACATTTATATTGAAATGCTTGGCATGTTCCCATAGATTTATGAGGCCCTTTTTCTTTTTTTTTAATTATATTTTTCTCTGTACTTTTTTTTTATATATTAGGTAGTTCCTATTGATATATCTTCAAATTCACTGACCGTATCTTTTACCATGTTAAATCTGCTGTTGAGTTCATCTGTTGAGTTTTCCGTCTTAGTTATTATGTAATTCAACTCTTTGTTAGTTTTTCTTTATACAGGTTCTAATTCTTTACTAAGATTCCTTATTCTTTGACTCACTGCTAACCTACAATTCTTTATTACCATAGCAAAAAAAGAGAAAATATGTTGCCATCAAGTCAATTCCAAATCATAGGAACACTATAGGACAGAGTAGAACTGCCCCATAGGGTTTCCAAGGAATGGCTGGTAGATTGAAAATACCTACCTTTTGATTAGCAGCTGAAGCTTTTAACCACTGTGCCATCAGGGTTCCTTTTTACACATAGTTTCCTTTCATTCTGTAAATACATTTATAATAGCTACATTGAAGTCTTTGTCTGTTAAATCCAACATTTGTGCCTGGATTCTTTCAAAATTTCTTTCTATGGACTCCCTTTTAAATTCTGTTTCTGTGTATGTGTGATACTTTGCTGTTTATTGTGTATCTTCTAATTTTTGTTTGAAAATTGAGCATGTTAGAAAAGACATTGTTGCAACTTTGGGTTCTGTTTTATTTTGCTGAGGTTAAATGTGTTTATATGTTTATGTATATGTTTATGTACAAATTTACTTACTTATTTTAGTTACTTGCCTGGAGTTAAACTGTAGAATGTTTCTCCCCTGAAGTGTGCAGTTGCTGGTGACTCTATTTACTTTTTTTATTTTTCTTTTTAGTTTTTCATCCCACTTCCCCCACAGACAATCATATGTCTGTATAGCTCCATAGTCAGAATTTGTATTCAAACATCTTGAGCCTATGAGCTTCCTTCCTCCTCCAGTTTAGCTGTAAGTTACTATCTTAGTCATCTAGTGCTGCTATAACAGAAATACCACAAGTGGATGGCTTTAATGGAGAGAAATTAATTTTCTCACAGTCCAGTAAGCTTGAAGTCCAAATTTAGGGTGCCAGCTTCAGAGGAAGGCTTTCTCTCTCTGTCGGCTCTGGAGGAATGTTCTTGTCATCAGTCTTCCCTTGGCCTGGGAGCATCTCACTATAGGAACCAAAGGACATACTCTGCTCCTAGCACTGCTTTCTTGGTGGTATGAGGCTCCCCAACTCTCTGCTTGCTTCTCTTTCCTTTTAATCTAAGAGATAAAAGGTGGTACAGGCTACACCCCAGAGAAACTCCCTTTACATTGTATCAGGGAGGTGACATGAGTAAGGGTGGTGTTACAATCCCACCCTAATCCTCTTAGCATAAAATGGCAATCACAAAATGGAAGACAACCACACAGTACTGGGAATCATGGCCTAACCAATTTGATAGACACATTTTTGGGGGGACATAATTCAATCTATGACTTACTGAAGAGCATATTCAAATTTTTACCCAGTTCTCAAGTCTCCCTTGGCTTTCACATTTTATTGGTACCTCTTCAGTCATCTTCACCCATTAATATTTTGGGAAGTTTGTGAGGATTGTCCAGAATGCACTGCACAACACTTTTATAGCTCTCTAACTTCCAGTTTATTTCCATTAAAATTCTAACTGGTCTTTCAAACACCCTAAATCAGCATCATAATTTCAGGCTAGCAACACTACATGTTTTCTCCATCCATTCTCAACTAGATTGACAATGTTTTGGCCAGAGTAAGCTGCAGATTTTTGCTTTTTCTACATTCCCTTCAGCTCTGAATTGAGTCTTTCACTGCTTGTAGTAAAAATGCTGGGTTTTCCCTCTAACTCCAAGATGATACACCTGAAAATCTCACCTGGGTTGAGGAATCCCAGGTAAGAAAGCTACAAACACCTGACTTTCTTAAATAAAACTCTTGCTTTCAGGAATACAAACTTGACAATTTATTGACTGCCTTTGGTGATTTTTATTACTGTAAAATTTTTTTTTTTAACAATGTTATTCATATTTATGCTTATTTTCTATATAGAGAATTGCCTGAACTCCTCAAGTTACCATTGCCAGAGCTCTTTCCTAGTACTGTATTTTTACACAAATAACGTGTGTCTTCTATATTTGTTTTCTGGCTGTGCCCTCCCCCTGCAAGGTACCCTCACAAGTGCTGACATGCCAATTCTCTTCCACGTGTTGCTGGGGAAAAAAAAAATTACCATAGCATGCTTACAAAAATAGCTCATGAGGTCAGAGCACAACTGGCAAACAAACACATGTTATTTGCATAAAAATGTGAAATATAGTTTTCATAGAGATCTTAGGGTGAGGTAGGATAAAATTATATAAATACTTATAATTTCTAATTCTTTATTGTTATTAGGTGCTGTCAAGTCAGTTTTTGACTCATAGTGACCCCATGTGACAGAATAGAACTGCCCCACAGGGTTTTTTAGGCTGTAATCTTTACAGAAATAGATTGCCAGGTCTTCCTGCCACTGATCTGCTGTGTGTGGGTTTGAACCACCAACCTTTAACTAGTAGCTAAGTGCTTAACCATTGCACCACCAGACTTCCTTTCTTTACATATGTAAATTATAAATATGTATAAATTAAATAAAAATGCCACAACACTCAAAACTGAAGGAAATATGGTACTCAAAATGATAATTATACATAGCTGCCCATGATTCATATCAGTCATTATTAACATTTTCTATAAAAATAAACTGTAAACTACGTAAGATTCTCTTTAAAAAAATGTATACTTTCCTACCTTATTGATACCAAGTGTGGTATATTCCGCCCCTCCTCCCCCCTTTAATTCAGGTTTGGACACGTGACTTTCTTTGGCCATTAGAATGTGAATGAATGTCTTCTATGCTGTGACCAAGCAGAAGCTTTAATAATCATCAGCTGCTACTGAAATTTCTCTTTTCTTGCTGTTAAGAAAATAATGTCTCAGATTGGAGATACTTCTTCAGACTGGATCCTTGAATAAAGCATATGTGGAGAACAGCCTACAATGAAACACCACCAGAACATAACATGAGCTACAAAATCACCTTTGTTTACCATGAGCTGTGTTGTAAATCATTGCAATTGTGGAATTGTTTTAAATCAGGACAGCCTAGAAAAATCTTGATAACAGATTGACCCTCCTAGAGGTGCCACATAATGTTTCCATTTACATCTCTTTGGTGAGAATTTTGTTAGATGACCACTGCTACTTTCAAGGGGCACTGACGAATATAATATTTTAACATGACACAACCCCAATTGATTCTGACTCATAGTGACCCAATAAGACAGAATAGAACTGCTCCATAGGGTTTCCAAGTAGCAGCTGGTGGATTTGAACTGCCTATCTTTTGTTTAGTATCCAAACTCTTAGCCACTGCACCACCAAGGCTCAGTAATAAGGAAGAAGAAGAAAATGATTTGGTAGGCAATTATCATTCTGTACCATACCATTTTTGGAAACCCTGGTGGCATAGTAGTTAAGCATTTGGCTGCTAACCCAAAGGTTGGCAATTCGAACCCACCAGGTGCTCCTTGGAAGCCCTATGTGCAGTTCTACTCTGTCCTATAGGGTTGCTATGAGTTGGAATTGACTTGACGGCAATGGGTTTGTTTTTGTTTTTGTTTTTATGATACCGTTATAATGCATTCATTTTCTTTTCAAAAACTGTGTGTTGTGCAACCTGTATATGACTGGTATGTTTTAAGTTTATAAAAAATAAAAATATTCACTGTCTTAATTTTGCTCACTTTACCTGCAGACTAATGCAAACCTCTTCATAACTTGACACTGATCTTAATTCCTCTTCCCTCGTTCCCCGTCATTGCAGTCCATTTTTAATCACTTTTTTGTTTTTAAGCTAATTTTATATTAACAACTGATAAAACATTTGCAAAGCCAATGCTAATAAAATTTCTGGTTTAATTACCTTTTAACGTTTCAGTCAATAGTCAAATTCTTGTTTATATTTTATTTTGTTGGTTATTTTTTCTCTAACAACAACAACAAAAAGGCAGA
This sequence comes from Loxodonta africana, assembly GCF_030014295.1. NCBI lineage: Eukaryota > Metazoa > Chordata > Mammalia > Proboscidea > Elephantidae > Loxodonta > Loxodonta africana. The sequence goes on along the minus strand of NC_087345.1, from coordinate 76,638,312 downwards.
AAATGATTTGGAATGTCTTGATAGAGATTAAACTAAGGTACACAAAAATGTAATCAGTATTTTCCTATTACTAGCTTAGTATTTTGAACATGCAGTTTAAATTAAAAATTGGTACAGGAAATAACAAATGGATTGGATTTGGGGGAAAGAAAAATATGAATTATTTTTTAAAGCATTTTACTCTCTTTCTTTCTCCTGGGCCAATTAGCTTAAAAATAAGACTACTTACAAAAGTCAAATTTGAATTACTTTCTTAAAAAAAAACACTCAATAGTGTTTAAATGAGCTGAGTCGGACACCAAATTTTATATAGGATTACCCCCAAAAAGAAAAATAAAACGTATTGCCATCGAGTTGATTCTGGCTTATAGTAACCCTATAGGATAGAGTAGAACTACCCCATAGGGTTTCCAAGGAATGGCTGGTGGATTCAAACTGCTGACCTTTTGGTTAGCAGCTATAGCTATTAATCACTGTGCACCAGGGCCTCTGTGTAACGTTAGATTTATGGAAATTTTCAAATGGGTAAAAATATACTTGTGTTTGTCTACAGTAAGTGGAGAACACTATCAGAGACATGATTCTTTTTCTGAAGTAAAGGATGTTATCCACTGTTGGGAACAGCTGGCCTGACAGATTGTCCTTGTTTGTCCTCAGCTTAAATTTTGTTGAACATTTTAATATGTATTGTGTGTGCTATTTAGGCTACAGATAACATTTCCAGTACCTCTTAAAAGGTCAGAATGACAGATGTATGGGTGTCATATTCTCTACTGGAAATATTTAAAAAGTGATCAGCATTTATGTATTTTCAAACACTGCTCTATATTTTAAGTGATTTTTCAGAATTTGGATTTAGGAGACCCAGGGTGCATTCCTGACTTTTCTGACATCACACTTTGGTGAAGTAAGATAATATTGATGTCTTCTTCATAGGGTTGCTATAAAGACAGTACATAAAAACACTTTACAATTCTGAAGTGACATGAAAGCTAGTTATTTTCATTATAGGTGTTCTGTATGCTTACTTATTACACTGATGAACACACATGCCAATTTGCAAAGAACTAAAATAGAGAGATGAAGAGACAGACATACAGACGGATAGATAGATACAAAGAAGGAAAGGAAGAGGAAGGAAGGAAGGTAGATATGAGAGTCTATATTGAACAGCCATCTAGCTTCCCTGCATGTCACTTCTGCATCGTCCAAAATAACCATTACATAGTAATCAAGTCACTGCCTCTTTGTTGCATAGAAATGAACTGTTGCTGTTTGTAAGCACTACTGTGCACAGCACATTCACCTAGATATTAAAAGAAAAAGACAGGGATGACTTAACATGCATCTCACAACACACAGCTTCACAAATGCCGGTTTAACATAGCTCATCTTCCAAACTGAACTGCCAGCTAGGGGAGATGGTTGCAGTTGTTTGTTAGCTTTGGTCTTGGTCAGTCCTCTGCTGCCCCTTCTAGCTTTCTCTGCTCTTCTGCTTCTCCCCAACTTTCAGATCCCCTTCTTACATAGTGTGTATTCGTGCTACTCTACTATATAATATATATACAATCTATAATGCATGGGTCTTCCAGTGATCACTTGTCAGGCCCTCCTTCTTAAAAAGCAGATAATTTTATTATTAAATATTTTCCTAGTTATTTATACTACTACCCAAATGAAGACATTTTTTTTCTGTAGGGAAAGCAAAGCAAAAAATTAGTCGTTAACTTGTTCTGTCCAAATACTTTTATGAGATCTGTGGATTATTTGATATACTCTGACAGGTATATTTTCTAATTAAATAGAAATATTATTATTATTTTTTATTATGATTGCTTGACTATCATTCTCTCAAAAGTGTTTTTGTGGTAGCCATGTTATGCAGAATTTAAGCTGTCAATGATTAAAGAAGATTGACTGTTTTCATTGATGTAATCAGACAAATTGTATGAACATTTTCTGGAGCTCTCCATATAGTGGCAATATTGTGTCCATCTCTGATCAATTTAGGTAAACTCTCATGCTCATTTAAACAATTTTGTACTGTTATACAAGATTCTTAATCTTTTTTACTTCTCTCATCTTTCAAGGAGGGGTAGAAAGAATTCATACTTTTCTCTTAACCAATCTGACTGTAAATTCTGCATTGTCCTTTCACATAGCTTTACATTTTACTGGTTAAATGGAGGAAATTTATAAACTTGAGTTGCTGTATAAGGAACTGTATAAGAAAGCCAGTCACATTTAAACATATTTGACTCTGCCTCTAAAGTATACTCTTCAGAACCTTTTTTTTTCCACTTATGATGCACATGTATTTTTTTTTATTAACTTTTATTGAGCTTCAAGTGAACGTTTACAAATCAAGTCAGACCATCACATATAAGTTTATCTACACCTTACTCCGTACTCCCACTTGCTCTCCCCCTAATAGGTCAGCCCTTCCAGTCTCTCCTTTCATGACAATTTTGCCAGCTTCCAACTCTCTCTATCCTCCCATCCCCCCTCCAGACAGGAGATGCCAACACAGTCTCAAGTGTCCACCTGATATCATTAGCTCACTCTTCATCAGCATCTCTCACCTACCCACTGTCCAGTCCCTTTCATGTCTGATGAGTTGTCTTCGGGAATGGTCCCTGTCCTGGGCCAACAGAAGGTTTGGGGACCATGACCGCCGGGATTCCTCTAGTCTCAGTCAGACCATTAAGTATGGTCTTTTTATGAGAATCTGGGGTCTGCATCCCACTGATCTCCTGCTCCCTCAGGGGTTCTCTGTTGTGCTCCCTGTCAGGGCAGTCATCGATTGTGGCCAGGCACCAACTAGTTCTTCTGGTCTCAGGATGATGTAGGTCTCTGGTTCATGTGGCCCTTTCTGTCTCTTGGGCTCTTAGTTGTCGTGTGTCCTTGGTGTTCTTCATTCTCCTTTGCTCCAGGTGGGTTGAGACCAATTGATGCATCTTAGATGGCCGCTTGTTAGCATTTAAGACCCCAGACGCCACATTTCAAAGTGGGATGCAGAATGTTTTCATAATAGAATTATTTATGCACATGTATTTTTTGAAGTACAGTTTGTTATTTATGAAGACATTTAAATATACTATGGTTGCTGTGAGTCAGAATTCACTAGATGGCAGTAGGTTTGGGTACAGTCAGTGTTCTCTTTTTATTTCATTTTTAGGAAGTTTTTACAGGTTTATATTTATATTTATGGAACTTTGTGCTTTTCAACTTCATTTGAGTATGTCAACTGGATAAATAATGATAAATATTTATATCCCAAGAAGATGGAAAATACCTGAGAGGAATTCTTGTTTAGTAGACAAATATGTTTTTAAAACACATTCCCAGAATACGAACAATATGTTAATGTGGTAAGTATTTGTTCACATGAAACTAAGATAGTTCTAAAATTTCTCATAAAATAGTATGCTTGTGTTCATGTCCATCATTACAGAAGATGGTGATATCCATATAAATGAACTCCAGAAAATCTCTAGGTATAAACTACATGATATTTCACCAGGGACTTGTATTATCCTTAATAATCCACTCTTTACCCTGTAAAACCATTTACAGACTCCTTGCTAAGTCTCCCGGAAGGTGGGTTATATTCTTTCTCTCCATTTTCAGATTTAGTCATGTGGCTTGCTTTGCCCAAAAAAATGTGAGCCTATATGATGTACACCATGTATAAATTGTTGTTGTTAGGTGCAATTGAGTTGGCTCCAACCCATAGCGATCCTATATACAACAGAACAAGACACTGCCCGGTCCTGCCCCATCCTCATAATTGTTATTATACTTAAGCCCATTGTTGAAGCCACTGTGTCAATCCATCTCATTGAGGGTCTTCCTCTTTTTCACTGACCCTCTACTTTACTAAGCATGATGTCCTTCTCCAGGGAGTAATCTCTCCTGATAACGTGTCCAAAGTATGTGAGATGTAGTCTCACCATTCTTGCTTCTAAGGATCATTCTAGTTGTACTTCTTCCAGGACAGATGTGTTCCTTCTTTTGGCAGTCCATGGTATATTCAATATCCTTCTCCAACACCACAATTCAAAGACGTCAGTTCTTCAGTCTTCCTTATTCATTGTCCAGTTTTCACACACATATGAGGCAATTGAAAACACCATGTCATGGGTAAGGTACACCTTAGTCTTCAAGGTGTCATCTTTGCTTTTCAACACTTTAAAGAGGTCCTTTGAAGCACATTTGCCCTATGCAATGAGTCTTTTGATTTCTTGACTGCTGCTTCCATGGCTGTTGATTGTGGATCCAAGTAAAATGAAGTCCTTGATAACTTCAATCTTTTCTCCATTATCATGATGTTGCTTATTGGTCCAGCTGTGAGGATTTTTGTTTTCTTTCTCTTGAGGTGTATAAATAGGAGATTTAAATGCACTTTTGTGTTTCAGTTTGTCTCCTTCCAAGAGAACAGCTTATTCCAGTTCAGAGCTAATCCTACAACACAGAGTAAGATAACTTGAGGACCAGGACCGGTTCAAATATGGCAGAGCTTGAGCAGAGCAGAGCAGCAGCTACCTGCAGATTTGTAACTGAGAAATAATTTTGTTGTTGTTGAAAGGCACTGAAATTTGTGGATTATTTTCTTGCCACAACAAAAACTGACTAATATGGCTTTTCTAGTGGTATATTGCAGAGGGAAATAAAAATAAAGCAGACAAATAAATAACAACTATATTTTTTTTATAGCCATGGCTATCTATTGATTTATTTTGCTTCAAGTTAGTCATTCATTCACTTGTTAATTTTTTTTTTTTTTTTGCTGCTGTTTATTCAGTATATATTTACATTCTATTTGTCATGTTGTTGTTGCCTGCTTCTATCCCATTCCCATGATCCGTTGTAGATAAGACCTTTGTGATTCCTTTGGTATTTGTTGGATGATTCTCAGAGTTAGATTGCCAGGGCTTTCTTCCTAGTGCATTTTAGCCTGGAAGCTCCACTGAAACCTGTTCACCATCATAGCGACATGTAAGTCTCCATTGACAGGTGGGTGGTGCCTGCACGTGAGATGCCTTGGCTGGGAATCAAACCTGGGTCTCCCACACGAAAAGGTGAAAATTCTGCCACTGAGCCACCAATGCCCCAAATCCATTTATTATACTGGGTATAAAATATTAAATACAGAAAAATTAAAATGTGTCTCCTTAGGAAATCTACTATCTACCAGAGCACTTTATATTAATCCCTTAAAATTATTTCCCTATAATATTGCAATACTTAATAGACATTATGCTATCACTAAGTGCACTGAAATTGTATAATTATTCCCTCACCCCAAGATTCAGCTTTTCCATTTGATAAAATACTTGTTCACCTCTAATAAATAAAATGCAACATATGGCAAATATTGGAACCTTCTGACAACTTTTCATTTGTGTGCCCCTATTTTCACACAGCTGGGGGGATTTTTCTCCCTTCAGAAAAGCATGTTCTACAGCCTCTCCTACAAATAGCTTGACCACTGACAGGAGGTCCTTAAAATATCTTGTGCAACATTCTAGGATTCAGCCTGAATTACTCTAGGACTTGATTTTGTGCATCATGTTTTATGTCTAGACATTGCTGTTCTTTCCTAGACAGAGGCATTACTTGTATAATAGGGATAATTCTCAGATCTCAAAATTGGGTATGCTTAAAATATAACTTTCTTTCTTTCTTCTTCCTTCCATTCTTTCATTTATCTCTTTCTTTCTTCCTCCTTTCCTTTCTTTCTTTTTTTTAAATAAAATTCTATTTCAAACTCACATTTTTCAGGTTTTATAGATAATTTAACTTCCTCCTCCCAAGGAAATTAATGTGTTGGGAGGTTGGGAGTATAAGAAATGATGGTGGGAAATCAGATCATTGAGTCATCTGCCAACACATGATTTCCTCAGTGAGATATGCTTGAGCCATTTTTTTCTGTAGTCCTGTCCCCTTTAGGAGTGATAACTCTCTTTGATATGCATGTGCCTTGAATGCTTGCAGGGGAGAAAAAGTAGCATAGTATGCTTCAGAAATTCCTGTACTTTGAGAATAGGGATCTTTGTGAGGTTGCAAACCCATCTCCTGTATTTATCATGGATCACTACCAATTTTAAAATTAAAAAAAAAAAAAACTGGACAAAGTTTTCTTGAAACCATCAGAGTGCCGAGGTCACAGAACTACTGAGCAGCCTAGAATCTAGGTAGAGACAGACACCTACAGGGAAAGATGAGAATAGAGGACTCATGTACCAGCGTTAGATACAGCCAGATACCAATGTGAGTTCAACAAGGGTGACCGGCAAATTGGTAAAGATTGGCCAAGTGCAAGGGTGAAGGCCCTGGGCACCATCAATACAGTGAAGAGTCCCCACTATCTTGCAGACATTTTCTCTACAATCCCTACTGAAAAAGTTTTAGAAAGCTCAGAGAAAATCTCCCTCATGATAAAGAACTAAGGAGGGGAAAAGAAGCAGCTGCAGAGAAACAAAAATTAAAAAAAAAAAAAAAAAATCCTGGGACTCTTTTTCCTTATTTCCTCTATGAAACAGAAAACTTAATTTGTGAAGAAGGGGCAACAAACACTTTTCATCTAGTGTAAGGAAACAGCTGAAAGAAAATAAAAAACACAGAAATATGTGCTGACTTCAGAAATCATACAAGTTAGAAAACAATGGAATATTATCTTTAAAGTGCTAAAAAGAAAAAAAAATCAATTCAGAATTCTATAAAAAAAAATCAGAATTCTATAAACAGAGAAAATATCTTTCAAATATAAAAGAAAAATAAAAACTACACTACATTAAAATAACTTTTTTTCGGAACAAACAAAAAACTGTGGGAATAAACATTATAGGAAGTTGTTCAGAAAGAAAGTATGATGCCAGACAGAATTTCAGATCTACACAGAGAAATAAAAAGCATGGGAAACAGAGTGAGTGAAGGTAAAATAAACTTCATTTAAAAATTTTTAATTGTGCTAAAAGATAATTGACAGCCTCTAGGCAAAAACATTGGCGCCCTGATGGTGCAGTGGCTAAGCATTGGCTGTTAACCAATTCGAATCCACCAGTCACTTCTTGGAAGCCTTATGGGGCAGTTGTACTCTGTCCTATAGAGTTGCTGTGAGTTGGAATCAACTTGACGACAGTGGGCTTGATGTTTTGTTTAAGCAAAAACATTAGCAAGGTGTTACATGTTTATAACGTATGTAAAGGTGGCATGTATGACAATAATATTAGAAAGCATGAAAAGGAAGAATTTAGGAATACAGTCGACTCTCTGTATCAGTGGGTTCTGCAGTCTTAGATTCAACCAAAAACAGACTCTTAAGTAAAAAAAAAAAAAAAATTCCCAAAAGCAAAACTTGAATTTGTGAAACACCAAGCACTATGCTGAACCCACACCAATGAAGTGATGTGTAGGCATCCCCTGCTGTAGCCTCCCAAGATTTCACAGCTCCTCAGTCTCTCTCCAGCACTCGTTGTTTGAGCATTGTTCACCTCTCGTCTTGTTTGTTTGCTACTTGTGCTGTGTGCAATCTTTGTTTCTGTGAAAAAGTGGCTACATGAATCAATGACGTGGTCAAAGCAATCCCTCAAAGGCTAAGTGTGAGAGGTTGAGGAGAGTGAAAAGAAGGAGTTGAAGGTTAGTAAGTGATGGTTGGCTAGCTATGTAAAGTGCTACAGCCTCAAGAACTGAAAGACCATGGGTGAATCCACATTGACTGGTGCCCAAGCAGCATCAGCATCCCCAAGAAGAGCTCAGAGAAGAGAAAGGTAACCTGCCACAGCAAGTCTTTAATTTGATAGCATTTGCATTGTATTAGGTATTATAAGTAACCTTGAGAAAATTTTTAGAGTATATGGGAGGATGAGTGTAGGTTATATGCAAATACTGCTTCATTTTATATAAGGGACTTGAGCATCCACAGATTTTGATATCTGTAAGGGGTCCCCGCTGTGGATACTTAATTATGATGGAATAATGTTGTAAGTACCTTATACTACATGGAAAGCAGTTTAAGATTATTGGAAGGTAGACTCTGATTAATTAAAGATATATGCTCGAAATTCTAGGGCAGCCAACAAAAAACTTCTTTTAATGTATAGAAAGAGGTATATATAATAAGAAATAAAGGAAAAAATTAAATAATTTAATAAAAGAAAACTCAATTAAAACTAGGATTGGCTGAGAGAAGGCTCGAGAAATGTGTTTTTCCAGCCTGGCTGGTGGGAATGACAAGCACTGCTCTATAATGCTTTGAAGTGTGTGTGTGTGTGTGTATTTTCCTTCATCCATGATAGTTTTCTCACATGCATGTGCTGATTAGAATTTTGCTGAATTTTCCAAGGACACCCTCTGCAGATCTCTGACATCTCTGTCTTTCTGCACCTTTCTCCTCTTTAGTACTCTGTCTTGTAAACCATACCTACCTTGTCTTCTCCTTAACTCTTAGCTCCATCTTCTCAATTCAGAAGCCCTTCACCCCCCCATTTGCGACAAAATGGGAACTCATTTAAAACAGCTGGCACAATCTTAATGCTCATATTTTTTTCCCCATCTCCCAGGGATCATAATCCTTTGGTGCCTAATATCGATGTTTCCTAATATCCAGTGACTTGAAATCTGTTCTTTCATGTATTTCCTGAATTTTTGGTTGTTTCAGGCAGAGGTGTGTATTCCTATATACCAACAATGAACAATCAGAAATTGGAATAAAAAATAAAATCACTTGGGAAAACCATAAAAAGAATCTGAAAGATCCATGCATGAACAATTGCAAAACATTGCTGAAGAATTACAGAATACCTAATGGAGAGATGTAGCTTGTACATCAGTCAGAAGACTCACTATTGTCAAGAGCCAATTATTTCAGATTAATCTTGAAATTCAGTATAACTCCAATCAAATTACCAGCAGCCTTTCTGTAAAAATTGACAAGGTCATTTTTAAGATTAATTTGAAAGAGAAATAGACTTAAAAGAGCCAAAATAAATTTTAGAAAGAATAAAGTTAGAGGGGGAACATTACCTAATTTCAAGACTTATTATAAAGCTATAGTAATAAAACAATGTGGCATTCATATGAATACCCACAAGCATATCAATGGGACTGAATAATGAATTGAGAACTAAACTCAAACATATGTATAACTTATTTTTTAAAATAGTTTTTATTGTGCTTTAAGTGAAAGTTTACAAATCAAGTCAGTCACTCACATGAAAACCCATATACACCTTGCTACACACTCCCAATTACTCTCCCCCTAATGAGACAGTCTGCTCTCTCCCTCCACTCTCCCTTTTCGTGTCCTTTTCACCAGCTTCTAACCCCCTCCGCCTTCTCATCTCCCCTCTAGGCAGGAGAAGCAAACATAGTCTTAAGTGTCCACCTGATCCAAGAAGCTCACTTCTCACCAGCATCCCTCTCCAACCCATTGTCCAGTCCAATCCATCTCTGAAGAGTGTGTAACTTATTTTTGAAAAAGAGCTCTGGTGGCACAGTGGTTAAGTGCCCAGCTGCTAACCAAAATGTCAGCAGTTAGAACCCACCAGCTGTTCCATGAGGGAAAAATGTAGCAGTCAGCATCCATAAAGATTTACAGCTTTGGAAACCTTATAAGGCAGTTCTACTCTGTCCTATATGGTTGCTATGAGTTGTAATTTACTTGCTGGCAATGTGTTTATAATTGACAAAAGGATAAAGGCAACTGAGTTGAAAATAAGTATTTTTTTTCAGTAAATATTGCTGGAAAAATTTGTATATTCTTTTTTTTTTTTTTTTAATGATGAGCTTGGTTTCATAGTTCATCCCATATTTTAAAAAATAACCGAAAACTTAGGGACTTAAACATAAAACTTAAGTTTATAAAACTTCTATAAAAAATGAGAGAAAATCTATATAACCTTGGATTTTGCAAAATATGTTAGATTCAATACCAAAAACATCATCAATAAGTGAAACAACTTAATAATTTGTTCTTTGACTCACTTATATCAGGAAGTATTGATCACTGAAGAAGGACATCTCACATCTGATAAAATGGAGGGTCAGCAAAGGCTAGGGAAACCATCAGTGAGATGGATTGATACAATAGCTACAACAGTGGACTTGAACATACCAACAATCATGAAAATGGCACCAAAAAAAAAAAAAAACCTGTTGCTGTTGAGCAGATTCTGACACATAGCGACCCTATAGGACAGAGTAGAACTGCCCCATAGAGTTTCCAAGAAGCACCTGGTGGATTCAAACTGCCAATCAACCTTTTCTTTAGCAGCAGTAGCTCTTAACCACTATACCACCAGGGTTTCCAAAAATGGTACAGGTCCTGGTAATATTTTGTTCTGTTATACATGGGGTTGTCTAGAATCAGAGTAGATTCAATGAGCAACTAACAATAACCACAACAATATGACAATATTAGGGAAAAAACAAAGTCATTTAATATTAGAAAAATATAAAGATGCTTTTTCATTTTCTTTCAAGGATAAATCTTTGCAAGCCTATTGAATGTAGCAAATATTCCAATGTTGAGTCAATGTAAAAGCCAAATCATTAATGTTCTTGTAATAAACATATTTAATATTCTTAAAATATACACTTACCCATAGATTATATGTTGGCCTGCTATAAATTAGCCAGATTATAATTTATAACTACCAGAAATACTTACCAGGTTAAAAGTCTCTGAACCAGATTATTTAAAATTGAGAACTTTTTGTTCAGTATCATTGACCCTGCATTTGAATGATAATAGAACTACCTGAGAAGGAATTCAAAATACTTATATTTAGGGCTCTCAAAGAGATCAAGGAAAACACCAAAAAACCCTAGAAGAATTCAGGAAAATAACACAAGAACAAAATGACAGGCTCAATAGACAATTAGAAACCACACATACAAATAAAACCTAGAAATTCAGAAGATAAACAGTAAAATACCAGAAATAGATAACACAATGAAAGGATGCAGAAGTAAAACAATCAATGGAAGAAAGAATCAGTTAAATAGAGGTCAAATCCTTTGATACTAATTTTTTTGAGGAACAACTAGAAAAAAAAAAGAAGGAAGAAAAATGAAGAAAGCCTAAAACTTATGTGGGGCACATCAAGCAGAATAATTTATGTATAATAGGAATGCCAGAAGAGAAGGAGAAAAAAAACAAAAAAAGAATTACAGAGAGAATTTTTGAAGATACATTGGCAGAAAGTTTCCCAAATATTATGAAAGATGAGAAGATTTCCACCCAAGAAGCCCAACAAACCTCATATAGAATAGGACCCAAAAGAAATTCTCCAAGACACAATGTGATCAAACTTTCCAAAGCAAATAGAAAGAAAGAATTCTGACAGTGGCTTGTGAAAAGCAAAATCTCATTTACAAAGGGGTAAGAGCTTATTTCTCATAAGAAACCATGCTGGCAAGAAGGTAATGAGATTACATATACAAAATCATGAAAGAAAAGAATTGCCAACCAAGAATCATATGTCCAGCAAAACTGTCTTTCAAAAATGATGGCAAAACTAAAACATTCCCAGAAAAGTCAAAAGTAAGGGAATTTGTAAAAACCAGAGGAGTCTTACCAGAAATATTAAAGGGAGTCCTTCATATAGAAAACAAACAATATCAAACAGCAACCTAAAATAAAGACCCATGATGGTATCACTGAGATACCAACCCAGATGAAGATTTCACAAAAATAAAATGAAGCTACAAAATTGACTACAGGAAATCGGAGATGTTAAGCTGTAAATGACAACAACTTTAAAACTAAAAGGGGGATTAAAAGGTATAGTTATAAAGCTTCCATATGGAGAGGAAATCAAGGCGATTTCAAGATATAACAGTGTGTTTTAAATTTAAGAGTGTAAGGATAAACTTCAGGGTAACCACAAAGTAAATTAATAAAGCTAGTCACCAATATAAAGAGGAATAAAATAAAAAAGACTCAGTAAACATAAAAATAACAATGATGGTAAAAGAAAATCCATATACAAAAATAACTCAGTACAGAAAATTAAGAGAAAGAAGGGAACAGTTAACATCTCAAAAAAGTATAACAAAATGACAGCAGTGAATGTAAATGGGTTAAATGTACCAGCCAAGAGACAGAGTGGCAGAACGGATGCAAAAGCATGACCCATCAATATGTTGTCTACAAGAGACACACCTTAAACAAGGACATAAATAAGTTAAAAATCGAAGGATTGAAAAATATATATATATATATCATGCAAATGGTAATGAAGAGAGAGCAGGAGTAGCAGTAATAATTTCTGATAAAATAGACTATATGTCAAAATCTATTATAAGAAACAAAGGCATTATATAATGATTACAAAGTCAATTTACCGAGAGGACATAACAATAATAAATATTTATACACTCAATGACAGAACTCCGAAATACATAAAACAGGAAAAACTCTAACAGAACTGAAAAGAGAAATAGACAGTTCTACAATAATAGGAGAATGTAACATGCCACTTCTGACAATGGGTGGGAACAACTAGAAAGAAACTAAATAAGGATACAGAAGACCTAAATAACACATTCAACCAACTTGACCTCATAGACATATACAGAACCCATCACCCAAGAGCAGTGCAGTACACACTCTTCTCCAATGCACGTGGATGATTTTCCAGAATGGACTATAGTCTAGGCCACGAGGAAGCCTCAATAAATTAAAAAACATCAACATAGTACAAGGTATCTTCTCTTATCATAACACTAGAAAGCTAGAAATCAATAACAGAAAGAGAAAAGGGAAAAATTAAATACATGGAAACTTAATAACACCTTATTTATAAACTATCGGGTTTATAAATAAAAAATTCTTATAATCAAATGAGAATGAAGGCACAACATACAAAAACCTCTGGGAAGCAGCAAAAGAATTGCTAAGAGGAAAATTTGTAGCAATAAACACACACATCAAAAAAGAATGGCCCCGAATCAATAACTTAACCCAACAGCTTGAATAAATAGAAAAGGAACAACAAAAGTAGTCCACAGTCACCAGAATAAAGGAAATAATAAAGACCAGAGTGAAAATAAATGAAATACAAAAGAGAAAAACAACGGAAAGAATCAATAAAACTAGAAGCTGGTTCTTTGAAAGAGTTGATAAAATTTACAAACCAGTGGACAAATTGACAAAGGAAGGAAATGAGAAGATACAATAACCAAAATAAGAAATGAAAGGGGTGACATTACAATAGACCCAACAGAGATGAAGGGGATCATAACAGAATATTATGAAAACCTGTAATCTAACAAATTTGAGAATCTAGAAGTAATGGGCAAATTTCTAGAAATACACTACCTAACTAACACAAGCAGAGGTAGAAAAATCTAAAGAGATCCATAACAAAATAAGAAATTTAAGATGTCATTAAAAAGAACTCCCAATATGAACAATAACAAAACCCAGCCCAGGCGGCTTCACTGGAGAATTCAACAAAACATTCAGGGAAGAGTTGACAACAATTCTACTCAAAATATCCCAGTGATGTATTTTCATGCAAATAATGCAAACGGTCTACATTCGTTTACCAGTCACACCCTCCTACCATACGATATTTTTGTAAGTGTGCTATGCTAAATTTTTTTTACAGCAACATGTTAAATGATTGGCATAGTGGTACTTCTGAAAATATCTCACGGGCAGAAGGCATAGTTGGCAAAGTAACATAGAAGGTGTGCATTATTTGTGAAAAATACATAGAAGAGCAAGAAATACTCCCTAAGTCATACTGTGAAGCAGGTATAACTCTAATAGGAAAGCTAGGCAAAGATGCCAAAAAAAAAAAACAAACTTACAGATCAGTATCCCTCATGAATATAGGTGCAAACATTCTCAACAAAATTCTAGTGAACAGAATACAACAGCATATCGAAAAAATAATACATCATGATTATGAGGGATTCTTACCACGAATGTAATGGTGGTTCAGCATTCAAAAATCAATGAATGTAATTCACCATATAAATAAAACAAAGGGAAAGAATCACGAGATCATCTCATTCAATTCTGCAAAAGCATTTGATAAAGTCCAACACCATTTCCTGATAAAATCTCTCAGCAAAATAGGAATAGAAGGAAAAAAAAAACAACATAATTAAGGGCATATATGCAAAACCAATAGTCAACATTATTCTCAACAGACAGAGATTGAAAGCCTACCCCTTGAGAACTGAAACGAGATAAGGGTGCTTATTATCAACACTCTTATTCAATACTGTGCTGAAAGTCCTAGCCAGAGCAATAAGGCATGAAAGGGAAATAAAGGGTATTCAAATTACTGAGGAAGAATTAAAACTATCCCTATATGCAGATGACATAATCCTGTACATAGAAAATCCCAAAGATTGCACAAGAATGTTACTGGAACTGATAGAAAATTCCTCAAATTGGCAGAGTAATAGATTACATACAAAAATCACTTGAGTTCCTCTACACTAATAAGAGAGTTCTGAAAAGGAAATCAAGAAAACAATACCATTTGCAATAGCCCCCACAGGGATAAAATATCTAGGAATAAATCTAACTAGGGACGTAAAGGACTTATTCAAGGAAAACTAAAAAACACTACTGAAAGAAACCAAAGAGACCTCCATAAATGGAAAAACATTCCATGCTCATGGATTGGAAGACAACATTGTTAAAAAGTCAATACTACTCAAAGCAATCTATAGAAATAATGTGATCCTGACCCAAACCCCAACAACATTCTTTAATAACAATATGGAAAAACTAATCTTCAACTTTATATGGAAAGGAAGAGGCCCCGAATAGGTAAAGCAATACTGAAGAAGAAAAACGAACTAGGAAGCTTCATATATCCAGATCTCACAATTTGCTATACAGCCACTGTAATCAGATGAGCCTGGTACTGGTACAAAGATAGACACATAGACTAATGGAACAGAATTGAGAACTCAGAAGTAAATCCAGCCATTTATGCACAAATGATCTTTGACAAAGGTCGAAGTCTGTTCAATGGGAAAGAGTCTCTTTAACAAATGGTGCTGGCAAAACTGGATATCCATTTGCAGAAAGATGGAACAGGATCCATAACTCACATTATACACAAAAACTAACTCAAAATGGGTCAGATACCTAAATGTTAAAGCTAAAACTGTAAAGTTCCTGGAAGATAACATAGGACAAAGCTAAGAGTCCTAACTTATGGCATAAATACACTATCAAATACAACTAGAAATGCACAGACAACAGAAGATAAACTAAAAAAAAAAAAAAAAGGAGTAAAGGATATTGACTAGGTCCAAACATTTAAATGTTGATACTATCAAGAAGAACTTTCTCTGTTTTCTCCTTTAAAATTCTTTTATTTCCTAGCTTCCACTTAGTTCTTTCTCGAATTTCCCTTTAATTTTTTACTTTTCCTGGCTATGGGAAAACAAATAAGAAATGTCATTTTGTTCAAAGAATTCACCATTAACTTGGCAGCAAAACATTAAAGAGATGAATAACAACCCCCAAAAATCAAGAGTTATCAGTAAAGTAAGAAACAATGTATTTGGAAGTACAGAAGATAGCAACTCATTTCTTAAGGAAGTTGAGATGTTTTCAGAAAGGAAGTGAGTTGAGACCTTAACTATTGAATATGATCTTTTTCTTGAATATTTTTTTGTGTTTTATGTGAAAGTTTACACAGCAAACTAGATTCCCTTTCAACAATTCATATACGAATTGTCCTATTACCTTGGTTACAATCCTTGCAATCTGTCAGCACTCACCATTTCCACCTCGTCGGCCTGTTTTCTATCCATCCAGTTTTCCTACCTCTCTTTGCCTTCTCATTTTTGCTTTTGGGTAAATGTTGACCAGTTGCACTCATATAGTTGAATGTTATTGTTTATTTTATAGGTCAATCCATATTCGTGCCCATTCCGAAGAAAGACAATCCAACGGAATGCAGGAAATTATCGAACAATATCATTAACATCACAAGCAAGTAAAATTTTATTGAAGATAATTCAAAAGCGGTTGCTGCAGTACCTCAACAGGGAAGTGCCAGAAATTCAAAGCAGATTCAGAACAGGATGTGGAATGAGGGATATAGTTGCTGATGTCAGATAGATCTTAGCTGAAAGCAGAAAACACCAGAAAGATGTTTACCTGTGTTTTATTGACTATGCAAAGGCATTTAAGTGTGTGGCTCATAAAAAGTTATGGATGACATTACAAGGAATGGTAATTCCAGAGCACTTAATTATGCTCATGAGGAACACGTACATAGATGAAGAGGCAGCGGTTCAAACAGAACAAGGAGATACTATGTGGTTTAAAATCTGGAAAGGTGTGTTCCAGGGTTGTATCCTTTCATGATACTTATTCAATCTGTATGCTGAGAAAATCTGAAAAGGTGTACTATATGAAGAGGAACATGACATGAGAATTGGAGGAAGACTAATTAACAACCTGTGATATGCAGATGATAAAACCTTGGTTGCTGAAAGTGAAGAGGACTCGAAGCAGTTACTGATGAAGACCAAAGACCACAGCCTTGAGTATGGACTGCACCTCAACATAAAGGAAACAAAAACCCTCACAACTAACCCAGTAAGTAACATCACGATAAATGGAGAAAATATTGAAGTTGTCAAGGATTTCATTTTACTCGGATCCACAATCGACACCCATGAAAGCAGCAGTTAAGAAATCCAACTACATACTGCATTGGGCAAGTCTGCTTCAAAATACTTCTTTAAAGTGTTAAAAAGCAAAGATGTTACTTTGAGGACTAAGGTGCACTTGACCCAAGCCATGGTATTTCGATCATCTTATAAGCGTGCGAAAGCTGGACAATGAATAAGGAAGACTGAAGAAGAATCGATGCCTTTGAATTGTGGTGTTGGGAAGGAATAGTGAATAAACCATGGTCTGCCAGAAGAACGAACATATCTCTCTTGGGAGAAGTATAGCTAGAGTGCTCCTTAGAAGCAAGGACCGCAGTACATACTTTGAACATGTTGTCAGGAGGCACCAGTCTCTGGAGAAGAACATCATGCTTGGTAAAATAGTGGGTGAGGGAAAAAGAGGAAGACCCTCAATGAGATGAATAGACATATGGCTGCAACAATGGGCTCAAAGCTGGCACAGGACAGGCAATGTTTTGTTCTATCATACATGTGGTCACTATGAGTTGGAGCAGATTCAACAGCACCTAACAGCAAGAACATATTAATTTACCATACACATATATATATACATTTGTGGTTTCTGGACAGAAAATGTGTGCTTGCTGTATTCTTTTTCCAGGAGATGATAATTCATATGAAATACCTCTGCCAAGCCTTGTTTAACATTAAAATGAATCTAATTAGCTCACTTGGCTAGGTCTTTCTTTTTTACTGCTCTTTCAAGGACTCAGAAATCTTTTGTGTTGCTTTGGACACAGCTACAAAGGACCATTTTTAAAGTGTCAGCAGTATATAATTACTAGATCTTTGATAAAAAAAAAAAAAAAGCATGCTTGATAGAGCCAAATACAAACTGATACTCCCCCAGTGCATATTTCAAGAAAGAACTTTGATACCACAGGCAGGTTACAGTCACACACTATAGCATTTGGTTCGTATCTCTTCAATTCCATTTCTATTACCTTCTTAAATTAAATGGAAACCCCGGTGGTGTAGTGGGTAGGTGCTTAACTCATAGCGACCCTATAGAACAGAGTAGAACTGACTCATAGAGTTTCCAAGGAGCGCCTGGCGAATTCAAACTGCCAACCCCTTGGTTAGCAGCTGTAGCACTTAACTACTAAACCACCAGGGTTTCCTAAATCTACTTATCTGATGAAAATGAACTTAATAACTAGAAATATATCTAGAAGCATCATTGAAGACTTTTCTAAAAAAGAATGAAGATTTAAATAAAAAGAAATGTTATACTGAAGGAAAATGATTTAAGGGAGGAAAAAGTCTCAACTTTTTGGTAGATAGTTGCATGAACTGTTTTAATAACTACATTTATAAATACTATGTATTCTCAATGATTTTCATTTCACAATTATTACCCATTCCATAACAGAACAAATAAGGACAGCTGAAGATTTTCCTTTTTTAAAAAAGGAATAATGAAGTTTGGATAACTCAAAGGAAATACATAAATATATCAAAATAAACATAATGCAGATATATAAAATTTCATATATACATATATATAATACACACGGGGGGAGAGGGAGATGAATAAGCAGAATACGTATAAGGAAAATAGTTGTTCTATTGCCCAATCTTCACAATTAAGAGATCAGATAATAAATAGAGGGTGAAGACTACTTTTTAAGTTGTTTTTTAAGGTTGCAGCTATAGTCTAAATAAAATAATTGAAAAGGAATAAACTGATTAACACACCAATACCAACGCTCTCGGTGTACTATCACATACATGTTGTGATTTTAGAATATTACCAATTCTTATCAAGTAAGTCCTAGATCTCCAATCTCCAACCTCATTAACAATTCATTTACAATTAATCATTCTCTGCTGACTTCTTATAGGAGTATCGTAAATGTATGTGACTCTTTAGATTTTGACTTAAATATTGAGTAAATCCATTGAAGAGATCTGGGCGTAGCAGTGGTAATGATCAGATTTCCGTTTAAAGTAATTCACTTGGTTGCTATGTGGAGTGAGGGCTAAACAGAGGCAGAGCAGAAGCAGGGGATCAGCTGGAAGGCTATTGCGGTGGTCCAAGTGAGAGATGGCTGTGGTGTGGTTTGAGCAAGGATAGCAGCAGTGGGGCGGGGGTGGGGGGGAGAAAAAACCTCATTGCCGTTGAGTCGATTCTGACTCACAATGACCCTACAGGACAGGGTAGAACTGCCCCATAGGGTTTCCAAAGAGTACCTGATGGATTCAAACTGCCAATCTTCTGGTCAGCAGCCAAACTCTTAACCACTAGCTACAATGGCTTTGGAGTTAGCAGCAGTATTAGTGGAAAGTGGTTGAACTTTTTACATTTTTTGAAGATAGAACCAGCAGATTTGTGCATGGATTGGATATGTAATATGATGTGAAAGGAGCCCTAGTGGCACAGTGGTGAAGAGCTTGGTTGCTAACCAAAAGAAAAGCAGTTCCAATTCACCAGTCACTCCTTGGAAACCCCATGGGGCTGTTCTACTCTGTCCTATAGGGTCGCTATGAGTCAGAACCTACTCCACGGCAATGCATTTCATTTCTTTTTGGATAGGATCTCTATGAGTCGTAGTCAACTCAACAGCACCAGGTTTTTGGTGATATAAAAAAGAGAAGCCCATTATAATTCCATGGTTTTGGCCTGAGTAACTCAGATGGACAAAAAACAAAACAAATTAACAACAGGCAAAAACATGGAGGAACATCATCCTAACTAACCAGCCATTTAAAAACACTGTAGACTCCTATCTCATTCACACTAATGACCTGAAATAAAGCTCTGTTATAGCTACCTTCTGAATACTTTGCCAGATCCAACAAGTCTCTTCATCATTGTCGCCACAAACAGGTTCAACCCTCCTCATCGTTCATTCCAGTCACTTCCAAAACACTCTCCAGCAGCACGTGTTATCACAAGCTATCAGCATTTCAAATCCCCCACAATTTATTACACCCTCCACCCCCTCACCACCCCCGCCCCCCCCCAAAAAAAGAACCTAGACATCCAGCTTGCAGAAGGGTCTGGAGATATAACACCAGGTTGGAGTGTCTTCATCTAATAGATTATTTAGCCACAGTTTTTACATGTGACACATATCAGTGAAGGGTAATGAAAGCAGTTGACACATGAAACCTATTTTCTCTGTCTGAACCAAATCTCCTACCCTAATTCCACCTCATGAGCCCAATTAATCCCTCTGGTTCTAAAACAAATTAAGAGGAACTGGGCGTCTCAAGTGGGAGATGTTGATTCTGTTGCTGATGAGGCGTGAGCATTTTTAAGCAATTTGTTGGAAACATATTAAAGATAATAACTACATTCTGCATTTTTGGAGATTTTAGCATTAATGTGCTTATGTGATATATCACGACATTTTTGTGATATTTAACAATGTATTGCTGAGCTAAATTCTATTCAATCATAGTATATTTGCGTTTAGTTTGGTTTTAGAGCCTGCTGAAATTTATTTGCTAATACTTTATTTAGATTTTTGCATTTGTGTCAGTAAATGACATTAGTCCATATTTATAATACCCTCCTTCAATATTAAAAAAAAAAACAAACCCATTGCCGTCCAGTCAATTCCTACTCATAGCGTCCCTATAGGACAGAGTAGAACTGCCCCACAGAGTTTCCAAGGAGCGCCTGGTGGATTCGAACTGCCAACCTTTTAGTTAGCGGTGGTAGCTTAACCACTGTGCTAACAGGGTTCAATAATAGTATTTAATACTGTATTGGATTAAGAAAGTAAAATGGAAATATGTTGGCTTCTTCTCTAGAGTAAAAATGTTTGAATAATAGAAGTATTTTATGATCACTGAAAATGTGTTTAAGAAAGTAAAACTTCATGATTGTTTTAGCCTCTTGATATACTACTTGTTTTGTTGTTTCTAGGCTTCCTATTTTCCCCTTTTAATGCTTTTCGCCTTAAATTTTATTTTGTCTGTTAATATTAATATTTCTCTACCAGCTTTCTTCTCTTCGGCATTTGCTTAATATAGCTATTTCCGTTTTTTTCTTTGAATTTTTGCTT
Organism: Loxodonta africana; assembly: GCF_030014295.1. Classification (NCBI taxonomy): domain Eukaryota; kingdom Metazoa; phylum Chordata; class Mammalia; order Proboscidea; family Elephantidae; genus Loxodonta; species Loxodonta africana. The sequence goes on along the minus strand of NC_087345.1, from coordinate 76,617,607 downwards.
CAGTATAATCTGACAATATCTGCATTGTAATGTATTACATTAATCAGTTTACATTTTTAATTATTTATATGTTTAGATGTATTATTATCAACCTGACTTGAGTTTTATTTCTTGCCATGCCTTTCCTTTTGATCTTTTTTTTTAGTTCCTTTTATGTCTTTCCGCTAGAATATAAATCTAAGGGGCCAGGGACATCTGTATGTGTGTGTGTGTATGTGTATAAGAATTCCTTTCTATGTTTTATATATGCCACATCATTTTCTTTTGTTATCAATGTAGTCCAAGCCCTAGAAAAGGGCTGGACCCGTAATAACAACTCAGTGGGTAGTGTTGAATGCAAGAAGGAATGATGGCTAAATTTTTAAAAAATAAATTTTCTCTCTGTTGTACATAGGGTTGCTATGAGTCAGAACAGCCTTGATGGCACCTAACAGCAACAACAGATGAATTGAAATCTATAGATTGAGTTAATGTAGTTCTTATCATTTAAATATATATATATATATTTAATTTTAAATTTTTCTAATGATGTCTACGTTTCTTCAATATCTGTATCAACATCCTTAACTATACAAGGTCCTTAGGGAACTTGAATTATCCAGTCAATACCACTCCCATCTGGTTATTGCAGTTTTATTGAGTTTTAATCTCACGTTTTGGATAAGTGCAAAAAATTGGTACTTACTTTATCATTAATAGCTAATTACATTTTTATATAATTTAGTCTGCATGTATTTAAATGTTGTATTTTGCATCTCGTAGTTTTTTTTTTAGTTTCCATCTAGATTCATTTTCTTCTTCTAGAAGTGCACCTCTAATGGTCTTTTCTTTCACTGGTGGTTTCTAGGTATTTGCTTTTTAATGTCTGAAAATGTAATTTCGCTCTTTATCTTAAAAGATAATTTAGTAAAATATACAATTTTAGGTTGGTACTTTTTTCTCATAACTGTAATGATATAATTTTTTTTCATATTGTTTCTGATACGGTGACTGCTCTCTATTACTCTAAAAGAAAATTTCTATATTTGCTTAGCAGAGTTAAATATTTTATTCATATCGATGATGATATGAATCCTTTTCATGCCTCATTTTAGGGAAATGTGTCACTAATTGCCTCTTAGATTATTTTGTCACCTCTAGAATATAATTGGAAACCCTGGGGAGTAGTGGTTAAGTGCTACAGCTGCTAAGCAAAAGGTCAGCAGTTTGAATCCACCAGGAGCTTCTCGGAAACTCTACGGGGCAGCTCTACTCTGTCCTGTGGGGTTGCTATGAGTCGGAATAGACTTGGCGACAACGGGTCTGGTTTTTTTTGGTTAGAATATAATTCTTCTAGCCTTTATTTGGTAATTTTCATGACTTTCTTATTTTTAATAATAATTTCTTTATCCCCAACTGTTAGCATTTGATTTTTTTTCTGTCAATTTTTATTGCAATTACTTGCTCTTTGTCTGGTTGTTATTCCTTATCTATTTGAGGGTTGTTTATGCATGTAGTTTAACTCATTTAAAAGCTAATTTTACATTTGCAAAACTCAGCTTTTTACAGTTATCTTTTGACCACTTTAGAAATAGAATTTTTTACCATTTTGTCAGTTCATTTAATTTGATTATGGCCCTCTCTCTGTCTTTTCCCATCCTTCTCTGTGATCCTTTCTTTTTGTCAGAATTTTGTTATGTCTTCCATCTAGTCTCTCAGTTCTCAGTCTAGAGGCAGGCTTATACTGGTAGGTCTGAGTTCCTGCACAAGGAATATTGTTTTAGAATATCATCAAATTTTGGACTGTCTTTATGTAAAATGTGAACTCCTGGTCAGCACTTTTTCATCCTTGGCCTACAATGTGTGCTTAAGCTTCACTCACAGGTGTGTCTTTTTGATCTGTTTCTTGTCCACAGAGAGCTATATCATGTTTTCATCTCAGTTTTACCATTTTATTTTATTTTCTCTTTTCTTATATTTTATATGCCCTTGTCATAAGTTGGGAGCATTAACTCACATAGGCACCTTGACTGGAAATTTGAACAATTCTTACTGGTTATATGTATGATTTAGTCAGTCCACACGAATCTGGTCTTTGGTCTTGATTTAACTATTACCACCTTCTAAGAGGTGAATTATATTGAGTCATTGGAAAATATAATTTTTAACACAGCTGTAGAGAGGTTATATTTGTCTAGTGTTCATCATTTTGAGTAGTTTCTTCAGTGTGTTGGCTAGGCTTAGAAAGCTAGAGTCCCTGGAATTTAGCCATGTGACCTTAGAAATGCCATATAATCCTCCTGCTCCTTTGCTATTTGTGCTAGAAAAGGAGCACGTATAATACCTTATATACAAAGCCATTGTGAAAAAGTAAGTATGTAAAGCCCTTTATGGCAGGTCAAGCATTAAATACAATGTAACTAAAATTATTGTCATTTTAACTATCAACAAGCTCTATCACTGTAAGGGAAGAAAGTGACTTTTTTTTCATAACACATGCATAATCTGGTTCCTTTTGAATCAATTTTATGACTTGCAAGATTTTAAACTCACATCCTTACAGAGAGCAGACAGTAACATAAAATGTGTGAAGTGGAAGGATGTAGGACTACAGACAGGAATGGGGCTCTGCTAAGGAGCCCTGTTGGCACACTGGTTAACCACGTGGCTGCTAACTGCAAGGTTAGTGGTTCAAACCTGCCAGCCGCTCCAAAGAAGAAAGATGTGGCAGTCTGCTTCAGTAAAGATTACAGCCTTGAAAACCCCACAGTATAGTTCTTAACCTATCCTATTATACAGTTGTTTCATATCAAAACTGACCTGACTACAAAGAGTTTGGTTTTTTGGTTTTTGGGACTCCACTAAAGAAAAGTGCATTTTCCAGTAAAGAAGTTTACTTTTCAGTTTTATTAGAGCATGGCTGCAGGAAAATCTGGCTCAAAGACCACTAGCTTGGGATATTTTGTTTACTTCGAATTACTCTCTAAAATGTGTTCATTTAATAAATATTTTCTTTTAAAACTATCTTATTCTTGTTTGGTGCCATCCAGTCAGTTCCAGCTCATAGGGACCCAATGTACAACAGAATGAAACACTGTCCAATCCTCTGCCATCCTCACAGTTGTTGTTATGCTTGAGCCGTTCATTGCAGCCACTGCATCAATCCATCTCATTGAGGGTCTTCCTCTATTTTGCTGACCCTCTACTTTACCAAGAATGATGTTCTTCTCCAGGAGCCAGTCCCTCCTGATAACATGTCCAAAGTATGTGAGACGAAGTCTTGGTATCCTTGCTTCTAAGGAGCGTTCTTGCTGTACTTCTTCTGAGACAGATTTGTTCATTCTTCTTGTAGTCTATGTATGTTAAATATTTTTTGCAAACACCACAATTCAAAGGCATCAATTTTCTCTGGTCTTCCTTATTTGTTGTACAGCATATGAGGAGATTGAAAACACTGTGGCACATATTAATCCTTGAAGTGATACCTTTGCTTTCTAACACTTTAAAGAGATCTTTTGCAGCAGATTTGCCCAATGCAATGCATCGTTTGATTCTTGACTGCTGCTTCCCATGGGTGCTGACTGTGCATCCAAGTAAAATGAAATCTTTGACAATTAAAATCTTTTCTCTGTTTATCATGATGTTACTTATTGGTACAGTTTTGAGGATTTTTGTTTTCTTCATGTTGAGGAGTAATCCATACTGAAGGGTGTAGTCTTTGATCTTCATCATTAAGTGCTTCAAGTCCTCTTCACTTTCAGCAAGCAATGTGGTATCACCTGTGCATCGCAGGTTGTTAATGAGTCTTCCACCAGTCCTGATGCCTCATTCTTCTTCTTACAGTCTAGCTTCTTGGAATATTTGCTCAGCACACAGAACGAACATGTGTGATGAAAGGATAGAACCCTGAGGCACACCTTTCCTGATCTTAAATCACACAGAATCCCCTTGGTCTGTTCAAACAACTGTCTCTTGTTCTAACTACGGTTCCTTATGAGCACAATTAAGTGTTCTGGAATTCCCATTCTTTGCAATGTTATGAGTAATTTGTTATAATTCACACAATTTAATGCTTTTGCATCATCAACAAAACACAAGTAAACATTTTTTCTGGTATTCTCTGCTTTCAGCCAGGATCCATCTGACATCAGTGATTATATCCCTTGTTCCACGTCCTCTTCTGAACCTGGCTTCAATTTCTGGGAGTTCCCTGTTGATATACTCCTGCAAACAATTTTGGATAATCTTCAGCAAAATTTTTGCCTAATTTTTGCTTAGGTGTGTATTAATAATATTGTTCGATAATTTCCACATTCTGTTGGATAAACTTTCTTCGGAATGGGTACAAATATGGATCTCTTCCAGTCAGTTGGCCAGGTAGCTGTCTTTCAAATTTCTTGGCATAGATGAGCGAGCACTTCCAGTGTTGCACGCATTTGTTGAAACATCTCAATTGGTGTTCCATCAACTCCTAGAGCTTTGTTTTTCACAAATGCCTTCAGTGCAGCTTGGACCTCTTCTTTCAGTGCCATTGGTTCTTGATCATATACTACTTATCAAAGTGGTTGAAAGTCAACCAGTTCTTTTTGGTATAGTGACTCTGTGTATTCCTTCTACATTCTTCTGATGTTTCCTGCATTGTTAACATTTTCCTTGTAGAATCCTGCAATACTGCAACTCAAGGCTTGAATTTTTTCTTCAGTTCTTTCAGCTTGAGAAATGCTGAGTGTGTTCTTCCCTTTTGGTTTTCTAGCTCCAGGTCTTTGCACATTTCATTATAATACTTTACTTTGTCTTCTTGTGCCATCCTTGGAAATCTTCTGTTCAGTTCTTTTACTTCATCATTTCTTCCTTTAGTTTTAACTACTTGATGTTCAAGAGCAACTTTCAGAGTCTCTTCTGAAAGTTGGTCTTTTCTTTCTTGTATTTTTCATTACCTCTTCCTTTCTTCATGCATGATGTCCTGGAGCTATCTATAGGATAGAGTTGAACTGCCCCATAGAGTTTCCAAGGAGCATCTGGAGAATTTGAACTGCTGACCTCTTTGTTAGCAGCCATAGCTCTTAACCGCTATGCCATCAGAGTTTCCAGATATTTCATAAGCATGAAATATTTACAGATATTTTTATTACAGAAATTGTAACTGTAAACATAAATTTTGAAATTTGTCTCTTAATTTAATTAAAATCAACTTTTTCACTAATTGTAGTGAGTGATCTGATTGAAGCAGATAAAAATCAACCAGGTGTGGTCTGTGACCTAAAGAATTGCAAGTCTGTACTTTATTTATGCAAATATTTTGATAATATCTTTGATGAATTAATGTTATTTTTAATTTGACCATATTTTTTTTTATGGGTTAATGACCCTAAATGTGATTTAAAACGATTAGGAATGTCTTATTTTAAATTTGCATGAAATAACTTCTTAATAAGTTTGGGCATTCATATCTTTCAAATTAATTCTTTTATCTTTTTATAAACATAAATTATGAATAACATTGCAAAGAATGGGAATCCCAGAACACTTAAGTGTTCTCATGAGGAACCTGTACATAGAAAGATCAAGAGGCATTCATTTGAACAGAACATGGGAATGCTGCGTGGTTTAAAGTCAGGAAAGGTGTGCTTCATGATCGTGTCCTTTCACCATACTTATTCAATCTGTATGCTTAGCAAATAATCCGAGAAGCTAGACTATATGAAGAAGAACACAGCATCAGGATTGGAGGAAAAATCATTAATAACCTGCATTATACAGATGACACAACCTTGCTTGCTGAAAGTGAAGAGGACTTGAAGCACTTACTGATGAAGATCAAAGACTACAACCTTCAGTATAGATTACACCTCAACATAAAGAAAACAAAAATCCTCACAAGTGGACCAATAAGCAACATCAAGATAAACAGAGAAAAGACTGAAGTTGTCAAGGACTTCATTTTACTTGGATGCACAATCAACAGCCATGCAAGCAGCAATCAAGAGATCAAACCACACATTGCATTGGGTAAATCTGCTGCAAAGGACCTCTTTAAAAAGTGTTGAAGAGCAAAGATGTCACCTTGAAGACTAAGGTGTGCCTGACCAAAGCCATGGTGTGTTCAATTACTTCATATGCATGTGAAAGCTGGACAATGAACAAAGAATACCAAAGAAGAATCGATGCCTTCTGCTATGAGTCAGAATTGACTGGAGGGCACTGGATAGGTTGGGTAATTGTGGTGTTAGCGAAGAATATTGAATATACTATGGACTGCCAAAAGAACTAATAAATGTGTCTTGGAAAAAGTAGAAACAGAATACTTCTAAGAAGCAAAGATGGTGAGACTATTTCTCACATTCTTTTGACATGTTATCGAAGTGATCAGTCCCTGTAGAAGGACATCATACTTGGTAAAGTAGAGGGTCATTGAAAAAAGAGGAAGACCCTCAGTGAAATGGATCTATACAGTGGTGTAACAATGGGCTCAAGCATAGCAGTGGCTGTGAGGATGGCAAAGGACCAGTTAGTGTTTCGTATTGTTGTACAGAGGGTCACTATGAGTCAGAAAGGACTCAATGGCACCTAACAACAACAACAATATCCTTAATTAGGCTGTCATCTAATAAAATTGCTGTTGAACTTGAAAAAGAGGAAAGTATAATCTGTTTTGATTTTTAAATATATTTGAGAAAAATTATTATATTAAACTGAGAGAACTGTTTAATATACCAAAAGTTAAGTAAAAAATAAATAAAAAAGAAAATTTAAATCCTTAGCTTACTTACCTAAACTTATTTATTTTATTCTACAAAAAAGACTTAAAAAAAGTACTTCTTTTATAGGTTTTTGTTTTTTTTCTTCCCCCATTTTTACCAAACAATAGAAACAAAACAATAACAAAACCATAAAGATGCTGCTTTTCTAGGAAAAGGAATTATAGGGTCACCCATTTTGAAATGCTGTCCTTTGCAGAATGTGGGGAAGAGCACTCAGATTGCCTCTGTTAACAAGCACAGAACTTGTATTGCCACTCAGCTAAGCACATGCCAGGCAAGCAAGGCACAAAAATGATGTATACAAGAGGTTTGATGAGTCTTTAAGTTTTGCAGCCTGAACCTCAGATGAAGCACCTGGCTATAGAGGACAACTTTAATAACTGTATATTCAAACAAATTTGTAGACAATATTGAGTGGGTATACCCCTTATCCTCTTTTTTACTATTACTTTCCTTTTCCTTGGAGTGCATGGGTGACACAGTTAATGGGCTCAGCTGCTAACCAAAAATTGGAGGTTGGAGGAACTGTATTGGCTGAGATAAGAAAAGATGAAAGCTCCAATGCCATCATTTGAGATAAGAAACACAGAAAAACTCTGCCATAGATACATAGTGTTTGAAGTTTCGAGCGGCTCATAGAACACCTTTATGGGAATAAATATAATCTCTTCTCCTGGCTTCCAAATCTCATCCCTATAACCTCATTCCTACAAATCTCTGAATCATAGGGAAAATCTACCTCCTCAAGAAATTTTTCTGTAATAAAACAATAACGACAATGACATTAGTATACAATCTTTGGGCCGTTATTACTTGTTAGGACCTATGCCCTATAAGACATGTACTTTTGTTATAACCATGTTAGACAAGTGGAAAGTCAGGCTCAGAAAGGCTATGGGATTTGCTCAAGATCATCCAGCTAGGAAACACAAATGGAGAACGTGAATTTATGTCCATCTGAATCCAAAATTCAACTTAACAACTGACACATTGCCCATCTGGAGACATACATAGTACTGCTTCAACTTGCAACCAATGCTGAAATGCTTCCTATATCCTTTTACGTTTTGTATTGTGGGTTTTTCAATCTTATGAACGTTCGTGTAGCAAGCCTCATGATCTACTTTTTACATGGAAAGAGGCTACTTGATAATAAAACAAAGAAAAGCAATTTGAGTTGAGAGAGAGTTTAATAACTTTATTTCTTGATCCATCCATGCCTAGACTTAGTCTCATTTTTTTATTTTCCTGGTTATATAAGCCGAAAGGGAAAAAAAATTTTTTTTTCCTTAAATTAGTTTGAGTTAGAGTTCTGATACTTTCACAAAAGAGATGAGTATAATCCAATTCCCAACCTTGAGTCAGATTCATTATTTTCTTCCTTATATTCTCATTATAGTTTTCTCAGATATAATATTTAGGAAATTCTTTATTATATTAAACTTCTGTGTGCTTTTCCCAATTTGGTAAGCTGGAGGGTAAGGACTATGTCCTCTTCATTTCTATAGCGCTGCTTTAGCTAATATTGTGTTTTCCAAACGTTCATTGTAGGAAAAATTATAAAATATTTAAAGTTATTGAAAATGAATAAAAAATTGTGGCAGGAATTCTGGTGCTTTAATCAAAGAAAATGAATTTCTTCCTTGGCTAGTATACATTGTTTAAATTTTCACACTGGCATAATAGGGATTAAACAACCTTATGACGTTAGAGGAGAACTAGTGGTGCAGTAATTGAGAGTTCAGCTGCTAACTAAAAGGTCAGCAGTTCAAATTCAGCAACTGCTCCTTGGAAATTCTATGGGGGCAGTTCTTATCTGTCCTATAGGTTCTCCATGAGTTGAACTCGCTCACTGCAATGTGTTGGTTGGTTGGTTGGTTGGTTGGTTGGTTGGTTGGTTGGTTGGTTGGTTGGTTGGTTGGTTGGTTGGGTTGGTAGGCTGGCTGGTTGGCTGGCTGGTTGGTTGGTTTGTTGGTTGGTGGGTGGTGCAGTGGTTAAGGGGTCAGCTGCTAACCAAAAGGTCAGCAGTTCAAAACCACCAGCTGCTCCTTTGGAACCCTATGAGGCAGCTTTACTCTGGCCTGTATGAGTTGGAATTGACTCTATGGCAACTTTTTTTTTTTTTTTTGATATAGTGTTAGAAGTATTAAATTAATCTAGAGTTTAACATTTTAAGCAATTATAGCTAAATCATACTCAGGTTGTGCAGGTGTGGTTTCTCTGTTTCTTCTTGAAATATTTCTTTCTTTCTGAATACCAAAGATTTTTATTTTTCCTTATACTAGTAATCAGGATGAAAAACTAATTGTTAGAATCAGTATCACCATATGCAGATAGACTCTCCCAGCTTTGTCATCTACAAAATTAAATATTAAACATTTGCCTTTAGTCTGTAACTTTAATCAACAAGAATACTTTTTCCATTTTTTGTATTCGCATTTACTCTGGCAGTATTTATGGTTATGCCAAAAATTGAGTATGTTTTTCTTCAGAAAGAAAACTCAATTTCTTTACCTTGTTATTTTACTTCTGACATCTCCTAATTTATATCTGAATACCTTTAAAGAAAGTGCTTAAGTGAACACAATTGATCTCATATTTCTATTATAAAATGTATTTCATGCCTTTAGAGTAGTTAAATTTGAAAACAATTTTCTATTGAGTAAAATAGAGTCAAGCTTTTTAGGTGCAAATTAAGAGCTTCCGTAGCCTATAAATAAACCGCGAAAGTTCTATTTTAGATATTATTCCTTGCTTATAAGGAAATCAGTTTTTTATTTACTCTCAGTTTTCTGAGAACTGAATTGAAAATTGACTTTACAACTTAAAAATAGAGAAAAGTTCTTCTGTATACTCAAAACTTAAGACAGAGAAAGTTCTTCTATATACTCAAAACTTTAAGATACAAACCCCTGGAAATAAAATTCATTAAATCATTTAATCAAAGAGCTCCTCTGGCCTTACCTCAGTCCACTGTTTTTTAGTGCGTGAGCAGCGTCCTAGTTCAACAGATCTTCAGGAGGCCTCTGCATTTTATTTTATACCAATAATATATTGATATTAATAATTAATTTTTGCTTTAATAAACCTTGGCTCCTAAGGCAGAGGAACATATAATACGGTTTCAAACGAAAGTTTAATTTTAATAGGTTTATTAACTTAGAATTGTTAGTTTTATCTACTCCATGTTATAGTAAAACCCATTTTTCTAATTATCGTGTACATTTTGTACTTTTTATATCTATCTATATCTGTAGATCTGTATCTATGTATCTATCCCTCTAGCTATCTGCCTATGGAGCCCTGGTGGTATACTGGTTAAAAGCTTGGCTGTGGGTTTGGTTTATATATGTATCTTATCTATCTGTTCAATAACATTAAAGTTTATTTCACCAAGTGTCAATAATATTTCACATACATCTGTGTATACTATGTTTTACTCACAAATGTGTATATGTAATGTGCATACACATATGTATATTACATGTGTGTTGTTCTTGATGTTGGATGCTATCAAGTCAATTCTGACTCATCCAGACTCCTTATGATAGAGTGGAATTTTTCCACAGGATTTTCTAGGCTGTAGTCTTTACAGAAGTAGATTGCCCAGTTTTTCTCCCACAAGCCACTAAGTGGGTTGGACCATCAAACTTTCGGTTAGCAGACGAGCACTCAACTGTTACACCACCAGGGCTCCTTATATGCATGTGTACTATATCTGTCTGCCTATCTGTCTGTCTATCTATCTGTCTATCATCTATCTATCTATCCATCATCCATCTATCTATCCTGTGTTTTGGAAAAGCCATCTATTATAAAATGAGCTGTGAGATTATCACCATTTTTGCTGCTTAAACAGTTGCAGCCACATGTCTCAGCAGCCTCAGTGGCCTGATACAGCTCAATTCAAAGAATCTCTTTAAGTCATTTCTTCAGCTTCCTTCTGGTATGATTCTATAATAACATTTCCAATTTTCGTCCCTGTAACAGGAGACGGGGTGGGTTTACTGTCATAGAGTTTATGGGTTTTTTGGTTTTGTTTTGCTTTTCACTTCTATCTGTAGGTATTGTGAAATGGATAGAAATTTATCATTCATTGTTCCAGAGGCCAAGGTGTAGTTTCCCCATGCTGGTCATATTGATCTCCTCATTCAATGCATTGCATTGAAGAAAGACGTGGGCCTCTGTTACTTGCGGAAGCCCCCAAATCTTTGTACTTTAACAAGTGTGTGAAAGCTCCATTTCCCCAGATTCAAGGCACTTGTGCTCCTCTAACTTTTGGAAGCCTTCCACTATCAGACAGAAAAGGTTCCTGGACCCTGGGGTCTGTTTAGTCTCTCTTAGGTTAAAGAAAAAAAAAAAAAAAAAGCTAGACCACCAGAGCTCAATTGCTCTTCAGAATAAATAAAGGGAAAACAAATTTCATTCTCTGGTGATGAGACCACAGTGCAAGAGTAATTCAGTCTATCTTTCTGTCAGGCTATCCTGTCACATACCCTGCTCTTCGATTACTGGACAAAGACAGGGCTTGGGAAGGTTGCTAGCCAACCTCCTGGACCAAAGCCTACTGGAGGGACCATTCTGAGGCCAACTGAGATCCAGCTGTTCTGGATGTTTTTGAAGTAGAAATTTCAGCTCTAAATTTTCTTCTTTTTCCTTTCCCATTGGGAACTAAGGAGACTTTAATGGCTAGGGAGTAATAAAGATTAAACATTTATTTATTTGGAATATTGCTGAAGATTCTTTTTCTCCATGTTTGTTCTGGGTTTCAACAAGAAAACAGGATTGAAGCGGATATTCTGTCTCTTCTTATGGAGCCCGTTGACTTTGGGAACTCATCGTTGTTAAAGAAGGAACAATTTAGTTACATAAAAACTGATTATATAACACTATTGTCATTGTGGGAACATTCATTTTTAGGTTGCTCTGAACATTATTATCTAAAAATCATTCTGGTTTAATATTCATATCTCTAGTTAACATCAAAATGCTAAACATGGCTTAGTTATTTAGAATTCCCAAAGCACAGATGGAAAAAAATTCTTCATTTCACAGATCAGTTTATTCACTATCTTGTCTCTTTCAACAAAGTTAAATTAAGTGATTGTCTGTTCTTGGTCATATTTTCTTCCTTTACATGTGATTCTTAGGAGTCACATCTAGTCATATGGTTTTAAATACCACCTACAGAGTCATAATTCCAAAGTAGACAATTCCAGCTTGACCTCTTCTCTGAGCTCTAGACTTTACATACAACTGCTTACTTGACATCTTTACTTTTAGGTATAAAAGCATCTTAAAATGTTCAAAATTGAACAACCACCCTCCACTAAATCTGCTATTCACACATTCTTATCTTGATTATTAGCAAATTGCCACAGCTTTTTTATCAGCAAATTTTATTTCTTCAACTTCAAAAATATCTATGGCAACCATGGTTTCAGATGACATCTAAGTCAATTGATATAACAAAGATTATTATGAAAATGTTCTTCATTCCACTTTGTTGAGTGGCATCTGGGATCTTAAAAGCTTGCAAACTGCCATCTAAGATGCATCAATTGGTCCCAACCCACTTGGAGCAAAGGAAAATGAAGAACACCAAAGACACAAGGAGAATATTAGCCCAAGGGGCAAAAGGGGTTCCATACACCAGAGACTCCATCAGCCTGAGACCAGAACTAGATGGTACCTGGCCACCACCAATGACTGCCCTGATGGGGAACACAACAGAGAGTTCCTGACAGAGCAGGAGAAAAGTGGAGAGCAGAACTCAAATTCATGTAAAGAGCAGGCTTAATGGTCTGACTGAGACTGGAGGAACCCCGGAAGCCAGGGCTCCTGGACTTTCTGTAATCCAGAACTAAAACCATTACCAAAGCCAAAGGTTAGACTGGTATAAACATAAAATAATACTCATGAAGAGTGTGCTTCTTAGTTCAATCAGATACACAAGACCAAATGGGCAGCTTCTGTCCAGAGGCAGGTTGGGAAGGCAAGAAGTGACAGGAACTGGTTGAATGGACACAAGAAAAAAAAAAAAAAAGTATATATATATATATATATATACACATATATATATATATAGCCAGAATCTGAGCACTTTTGCTATCTTCCTGGATCAAGCCACCATCATGTCATACAGAGATTATTGCATTTCTTGTTTCTCCCTTCCTCAACCTTTTCTTCCTACAGTCTAGTCTTAACATAGCAACCAGATGTTACTTGCTCCTCTGTTCAAAAGCTGTAACAATGCGTCTCAACTTAAGTAAAAGCCAAAGTCCTTAATTTGCTTACAAGAACATTTAGGATCTGTCTCTTGATATCTTTGTAATTTTCATTCTTACCATTCTATCCCATACTTACTCTACTTCAGCCATACTGGTCTCCTTGCCATTTTTGTTATGTTTTAGTTATTCTCTCAACCCAGGGTCTTTGGCCTTGCTGTTCCCACTTCTGCTGAGTTATTCCCCACATGACTTTCTTCATTAGCCCCTTCAGGACATTTAAAAAAATTTTCATTTTCTCAGTGGTCTTCCTTGCACACGTAAAATGTTGCAATTTTCTCAATTGCTTCCAATTCTTTACTTCTGCTTCAATTTTCACCACATCTCATGACATCTTCTATATGACATAATACATATTTTATTTAACTTAAAATTCATTTTATTTCTTTATTTTTGTTTCTTTTTTCAAATAGTAGAAAATGCAAGTATATGAGAGCAAGAGTTTTGGAGATTTTATTTATTTTTATTATTTCCCAGGGTTTAGGGCTATGTTTGCCACAAAAAATTCAGTCAGAATATTTGTTAAATGTATGAATAAAGTAAAATCCTATTCATTAAAGATACTCCTATATCTGCCAACAGACAAGCAGGGACAAAAAAATCCTTGCCTGAGAGGTGCACATTGCTTGCTCACACCACTCTTTAACTCATGAAGATGGTTCTGGTGTGGGATGTTGAGAGTGAATTAAAACTTATGCTCTACCTCCCTTATTTTACTGAACTCTGCATTCATCCCAGAAGATTAATTCAAATTACAGAAAATGGCATTCATTACATTAAACCTCTTATGTTTGGAAATAAACAATGGGGATTACAAAGCCATTTAGATTTTCACAGATTAAGAGTTCACTTCTCAATCTTAATCAAACTTGAAGAAAGAAAATTGGGAGATCAGTAAAAAAGAAAATGAAGGGAAAAGCCAAAAAAAAAAAATATTTCTTCTGCTTACTTCTTCCTAAAACATGTTGTCTAGATCCAGTAATTTCCTGATAATGGATAGGATAAGAAAGAAAAATCATGGCTCCTTCCTGCATCAAGTCATAGCTGTGCTGTGGTGAGAAAGTTGTTTATCCAACCATAGCCATGTTCTCCAAACAAATTTACCATGTCGGAAATACTAGAAGTTTTTGCCATTACATTTACTCAGAAAACTGTAACCACCAGAGACTTACTTTCAAACTTTTGAAAATAGATTACTCTTGTAGATTATTGTAGATTATCTTGTTTTGGGAATCTGAGGACCCAAGAACCACAAAGAGAAAACAAATGACCCCCAAAAAGCAGTCTATAGCATGGAATGACACAGGAACACACATGAGGCAAACTCATTTTCACCAAATTAGCCAAGGAAAATAACTTTTAATGGGAGTTTTACATAGATTAACAGTGTCTAAGTAAAACCAAATGATTTCTATAATATGTGCAATAGGGCATTTTATGTAAAATTGTCTACTTTATTGATTCATTGTAATTTCTATACACTGAAAATAAAAGACATAGTAACAATTGATGCATAGCACTTTCTATGCTCTTTTATCTCTTACAGGGTAGTCACCTGAACTAGAATAATTACTGTTATAAAATGAAATTATATGTGACATATAGAGTTCAACATGTAAAGAGTTTAGAGCTGAGTCTGGTACATGCTAAGTATTATACAAGGAATAGTTTATAGTAGTAGTAATGACAGTAGACTACGGTAGTGCAATGGTGGAAGGAGCAATAGCCATCAGTGAGACTAGTCCCGTTAGACTGCAGGGAAGTTAAAGATAAGATCAATGTCATTTACTCTTTGATCTATAGCATATATATATGTATATGTATGTATATGTATATATATATGTTATAGACACATAGCTGCTTAACAAGGCTTGTTGAATAAATGTATAATTTAATGAATTAATAAACAAAAAATTAAATCCAAAAAAAAATAGCCAACTTCATTCTTTCATAGCTCCTTCTATGGAATATTTCTGTTTGAAGAACAGGAGAAATATGGTCATGTTTAATTTTTGTCTAATCCTTGAAGATATGTTCTTTTTTGCCTCAAAGAACTGGAAGCAGGGCAAACAACAACAGGCATTTCTGTATATTACCGGAGAGATTACAAAAAAAAAAAACCCCAAACACCTAAATACTGTATTTGTTAAAAAATGCTTAGAATTGGAAGAAGCAATAAAGTTTTGATTTCTAAAATATGTGCAATAAAGTATGTACAATGAACATAGATTCTTATTTACCCAGCATATGGTATAGGGACTCAAAAAGAGAAGAAAAATGTGGTTTATCTGAGGTTGTAATCTATTTTGTTTAAGAATTTTATTTTAGAAATAGTTCTTAAGTTTTTTTCCTATGAAACAAGTGTTGTATGACTATTATTTACCTACATTAGTTTTAAAAAATATTCTTTTGTGTTTTCAGTGAAAGTTTACACAGCAAATTGGATTCCTATTTGACAATTTCTATAGAAGTCGTTCAATGACATTAATTACATTTTTCAAATGTTTCAACATTCTCATTAATTGCATTCTGCTTGTTCCATTTTCAGCACTCTAGGTTCCCTGCCTCCCTTGTCTTCTCATCTTTGCTTTAGAGTAATTGTTGACCTTTTGGTCTCATATAGATTTTTTTTTAATAGAGCCACATACTCATGAGCAATATCCTTTGTTTTGTGTGACAATCTGTTATTTTGCTAAAAGGTGACCTCAGGTGATACTTTTCGTTCAAGATTTAAAGAGTATTTCAGGGTGATAGTCTCAGGGAGGGGTCCCGGCTCAACTGGTCCAGTAAATCTGGACTTTTTAAGAATTTGAGTTCTGTTCTGTGTTTTTCTCCCATTCTACCCAGGTGCATCATTGTAGCCCTGATCAGAATGGCTGGTAGTTGTAGCCAGGCACCATCTAGTTCTTCTGTTCTCAGGGTAGATGAGGCTGTGGCTTGTATAGGTTATTAGCTGTGTAAACTAGTTTCTTCTCTGAGACTTTGGTTTCCTTTTTACTCTTTTGTTCCTGATGAGTAGAAACCGATAGTAATATCTTAGATGGCTACTCTCAGGCTTTTAAGAATCCACATTCTACTCACCTCACTAGGATGCAGAACATGAACTTCATGGTACCAATTGACTGAGTTGTCCCATGAGACAAAGGACCTAAGCCTTTAAACCCAGAAAATTGTTCACCCAAGGTGTTTGGTTATGTCTGAGAAGTATCTATAACTGTGACCTCTGTGAATATATATGTGTGCACACACATGTCTGTATGAACACGTACATATAGATACTTCTATTCATGCACACATATATACTCACTCAGACCTACCTGTACACCTATATGACTATACACCTACATATGTGACCCTACACTCATGTTTTGGTTATTGTTGGTGTTGTTGCCAAATTATATATGTCATATATTTTGGCACAAACATGCCTTTCTCTTGTGCACTTTTTAGTGGCATTGTTTATATTATTTTGGTCAAACTGTGCTCATTACAACCACATTCTGCGTTACTTTTCCCATCACCAAAAATAACAAATATCAACAATCTAGAGAGTGAATCTTGCTTTTCCTACCCCACCTATACCTGGTAACCACCAATGAACATCGGTTTCTCTATGTATACATATATGTGTATATGTATAGCATATACATATATGTATATGCTATAATGCTAAGTGAAATAAATCAATCATATAAGGACAAATAATGTATGAGGCCACTTTTACCTACATTATTATTAATAATAAATCTAGACTACATTTTTTTCCTTTGTGGTTCTAGATACATTATTTAAAGAATAATAAGTATTTTAGTAATATATACTTTTTTTAAATTCTTTGGGTAGTAAAACACTTTCTAATAAGGTCCAAAAAGCCAGATTAAAATAATAATTCAGAAGTACAACTGAGAAGTACTTTAATGAAGAAAGTGCATCTATTCTTTTTATTAAAGCGATCAACAACATAATAATCAAATATTAGAGAAAATCTAATGCAACTCTCCTTACTGCCTTCTTTTGTAAGATCCTTGCTCAGATGATCTTGTAAAAGCAGTGAAATCTAGAAGACAATTGTCAATGACTAAAGATTCACAGGGGTAATAATTTGTTAAATTGCTGAGATAAACTTAATGGACACTCAGTGTTTATCTTTAGAGTAAACCTTTTTAAGGGTCAAAACATGGTCAGGTAATGGACTCTGTGTTAGGACAAATCAATGAATAACTGTCTGTTATTATTTACAGATGGATAAAAAAATGGTGGTTTGTAGAAATCGCAAACTCTGTAACATCAATATATCTACTAGTTCTTAAAGGAAACATTGAAAAAGGCCAAAATAGATACACTGAAAAGCCTAGCAATTTTAAATACTTACTCTATAAATCATGGGAATTATTTTCTTTGCTGGCAGATTACTTGGTAAAAAGGTAGTATCATAAAAATCATGCAATTTTAGAAAGGTAATCAATATTGTGTAGACTCACTCAAGATAAAGTACTTAGGAAACAGACTCAAGGACGAGCAGGACTTAAATTCTTAAAATAGCGTGTGCTTCCAAGACTTAAATTTATTTCTTTGAAATATAATAAAAAGAAAAGCTAAACAACAACAAAACAAATAATTACCTGTTACATGCTAGGAATTGTGCTGTGTATTTATATGCACATCATTTTATCCAGACTCATGAATAACATTTATTAGCTATGATATCTCAGTTAGGGACCATTTAAATGTGTGATGAACAAAAAGAAGCCTGGGACTTTGAAACACAATAGTAGCATAAGAAGAGACCAGGAAGGTAAGAGGGACCAGGACATATAAACCACTGGAAGAACTTAGACTTTTCCTTTCAGTGCCAGATGAACCCATTGTAGTATTTTAGGGAGTGATATAATCTGATTTACATTCTGACAGGATTACACTGGCTGTTGTGTTGAGATTAGACTGAAACCTTAAAGCCTGTTAGTTTATTAATCTCGCTTAGAAATTATGATGGGCTGCACCACGAAAATCGGAAGTGGTAAGAAGGGTGGTTTGTTCTTTTAAGAAATAGATGCGAAAGGATGTGCTGACACAATACCTGTAAGAAAATGGCTGAAGTTGGATATGTTGCAAAGGTTTTTACTTGAAGTTGAGTTTGTTATTAACTGATATGGTAAAAATTTATGGTGAAAATTGCATGAAAAGCAGGTTTAAGGATGGGGAAGTGCATTAGTTCAGTTTAGGGCAGTTGACTTTATGTCATGTAGTAAATTGGATAAGTTTGGAGAATTCCAGTAGGCAACTAGAAACCTTGCTGGCATAGTAGTTAAGTGCTACAGCTATTAGACAAGAGGTTGGCAGTTCAAATCTGCCAGGCACTCCTGGGAAACTCTATGGGGCAGTTCTACTCTGTCCTATAGGGTCGCTATGAGTCAGAATCGACTCGACAGCAGTAGGAGTATGCAACTGGATAAATTAATCTGCTCAGAGCTCAGATGAGAGATCTAACTGGAGATGTAAGTTTAAAATTGCTCAAATTACACATAAAGGTAGCATAGAGATAAAGGCATGTGACTGGCCACATTAAGTAAGTGGTTATAAATATACAATAAAAATAGAAGAAGTCAAAAGGCAGAGCCCTGGAAAATTGTAGTATTAAGAAAATATGGAGAAATGAATACAGGAGACTGAGAAGAAGGTATTGAAGTAGGTGGATAATCATGAGAGAAATGAGGGGTCCCGACAGCCAAATAAAGAAAATGTTTCAAAATGATAATGACCAACCATACGTAATTATTTTAAAATAGTGGTAAATTTTGTTTTTACATCCAAAGAACTAAAAAAATCATTGATTTTTGTATAAGACCTCCAGTTTCAGTAAAATTATTTGTGGTCGAGCTAGGATTTTCCTTCAGGTATAGCAGGCTTTCAAATTCAAAATCTTAACCAGTATGTTACAAAACCAAGAAAGCTAAGTATTTCTTTAAATAAATCTGAAACAAATGTGTATTTTTTCTGGCTTAAATTTGTCTTCCCTTTCTCACATGTTTGAGTTGAGCACCAAAATTGCGGACACCATGAGAATTTCACTCTGTTGGACTTATTCTTCTGGTTATAAAACAGGTAGAGGAAATGATCCAGGAGAAAAATGTAAACATTGTCTTATAAACACTCCAGGTCCAAAGATCCTGTATTTCCTGGCATGAATTGAGATTACTGGTTTAGTGATATTAACATTTTTTTACTTTACAGTGTGAAATATAAATATTTGATCTAAATTATCTTTGATAAATGCTTAATATTTAGTGCTGATTGCAGTTTAAGCTGCTAAAAAGTCATTTGGAAGCATAATGAGATGACAAAAAGATGTTTTACTTTATTGGTAAAAAGGGTTGAAGAGCACATTTTTCATATTCTGTTTCACAAAGTAAACAGCTCCTTCTGAGGCATTTCAGCTTTTCAAATAAAATATTGCATTGCCACATTGTAGGTAGTAGGGTCAATCAGTGTTTGCTCCTGCAAAAGTGTTTTATTCTACTCATCAATGTAGATACTAGTAAAAGTTCGTGCTTGTCAACTTCATTTATATTCAAGTTGTCTAGTTTTAAACATTCCACCTTAAAAGCCTTTATATGCTCTGAACTGCTCAGTTATGTTATTTCTCTACCTATCTATCCCGTTTATATTACGTCAATCATGCATGTTTTCTTCAATCCATTTTTAGAAATCCTTCTCAAACATAATTTCTTTATTTTAAGATGTATTGCTTAAACTTTGTATTATTTGAAAGTATACTTAAATTTCTCTTGACCATGTTATGAAACAACAGATATTTATTACATAATATCTGATGTGGGTGTATTAAATGCTTAACTTCATATAAAAAATAAACAGTGAAATTGATTTTTAAAAGACTTCCTCTAAAAAAAAATCCTTAACGAAACTATGTACTTTAGTTCTATTCACCATAGCTAAATAGTGCATGGGAGAGGAAGAGGGTTAGAAAACAAATGAAAAGGGGAAAAGTCAAATTTCATCTAAGAGCTTCATTTCCTTCTGAGCTACATTTGGTTTCTTTCATGCATAGCTTTTGGCATCATTGTGGAAAACCTTGAGATTAAGTAGAAAGAGCAAAGATATCAGGGGAAAAAATGTCTTTAAGTTTGCTCAAAATCTATGCTACTGTGAATGGTATTGATTTGGTGATTTCCTCTTCGATGTTCTTTTTGTTGCTGTAGAGGAATCCAACTGATTTTCGTATGTTTATCTTGTATCCCGATACTCTGCAGAACTCTTCTATTAGTTTCAGTAGTTTTCTGGAGGATTCCTTAGGGTTTTCTGTGTATAAGATCGTGTCATCTGCAAATAGAGATAATTTGACTTCTTCCTTGCCAATCCGGATGCTCTTTATTTCTCTGTCTAGCCTAATTGCTCTGGCTAGGGCCTCTAGCACAATGTTGAATAAGAGCGGTGATAAAGGGCCTCCTTGTCTGGTTCCCGTTCTCAAGGGAAATGTTTTCAGGCTCTCTCCATTTAGAGTGATGTTGGCTGTTGGCTTTGTATAAATGCCCTTTATTATGTTCAGGAATTTTCCTACAATTCCTATTTTGGTGAGAGTTTTTATCATAAATGGGTGTTGGACTTTGTCAAATGCCTTTTCTGCATCAATTGATAAGATCATGTGGTTTTTGTCTTTTGTTTTATTTATATGGTGGATGAATGTGATTTTTTTTTATTAACTTTTATTGAGCTTCAAGAGAACGTTTACAAATCAAGTCAGTCTGTCACATATAAGTTAATATACACCTTACTCCATACTCCCACTTGCTCTTCCCGTAATGAGTCAGCCCTTCCAGTCTCTCCTTTCGTGACAATTTTGTCAGCTTCCAACTCTCTCTATCCTCCCATCCCCCCTCCAGACAGGAGATGCCAACACTGTCTCAAGTGTCCACCTGATATCATTAGCTCACTCTTCATCAGCATCTCTCTCCCACCCACTGTCCAGTCCCTTTCACGTCTGATGAATTGTCTTCAGGGATGGTTCTCGTCCTGTGCCAAGAGAAGGTTTGGGGACCATGACCGCCGGGATTCCTCTAGTCACATCCAGACCATTAAGTATGGTCTTTTTATGAGAATTTGGGGTCTGCATCCCACTGATCTCCTGCTCCCTCAGGGGTTCTCTGTTGTGCTCCCTGTCAGGGCAGTCATTGATTGTGGCCAGGCACCAACTAGTTCCTCTGGTCTCAGGATGATGTAGGTCTCTGGTTCATGTGGCCCTCTCTGTCTCTTGGGCTCTTAGTTGTCGTGTGACCTTGTTGTTCTTCATTCTCCTTTGCTCCAGGTGGGTTGAGACCAATTGATTCATCTTAGATGGCCGCTTGTTAGCTTTTAAGACCCCAGATGCCACATTTCAATGTGGGATGCAGAATGTTTTCATAATAGAATTATTTTGCCAATTGACTTGGAAGTCCCCTTAAACCATGATTCCCAAACCCCCGCCCTTGCTCTGCTGACCTTTGAAGTATTCAGTTTATCCCAGAAACTTCTTTGCTTTTGGTCCAGTCCAGTCCAGTTGAGCTGACCTTCCATGTACTGAGTGTTTTCCTTCCCTTCACCTAAAGCAGTTCTTATCAGCTAATTAATCAGTAAAAAACCCTCTCCCTCCCTCCCTCCCTCCCCACCTCGTAACCACAAAAGTATGTGTTCTTCTCAGTTTATACTATTTCTCAAGAACTTATAATAGTGGTCTTATACAATATTTGTCCTTTTGCCCCTGACTAATTTTGCTCAGCATAATGCCTTCCAGGTTCCTCCATGTTATGAAATGTTTCACAGATTCGTCACTGTTCTTTATCGATGCGTAGTATTCCATTGTGTGAATATACCACAATTTATTTACCCATTCATCCGAAGCTGGACACCGTGATTGCTTCAAGCTTTTCGCTATTGTAAACAGAGCTGCAATAAACATGGGTGTGCATATATCTGTTTGTGTGTAGGCTCTTTTTTCTCTAGGGTATATTCCGAGGAGTGAGATTTCTGGGTTGTACGGTAGTTCTGTTTCTAACTGTTTAAGATAACGCCAGATAGATTTCCAAAGTGGTTGTACCATTTTACATTCCTACCAGCAGTGTATAAGAGTTCCAATCTCTCCGAAGCCTCTCCAACATTTATTATTTGGTGTTTTTTGGATTAATGCCAGCCTTGTTGGAGTGAGATGGAATCTCATCGTAGTTTTAATTTGCATTTCTCTAATGGCTAATGATCGAGAGCATTTTCTCATGTATCTGTTAGCTGCCTGAATATTTTCTTTAGTGAAGTGTGTGTTCATATCCTTTGCCCATTTCTTGATTGGGTTGTTTGTCTTTTTGTGGTTGAGTTTTGACAGAATCATATAGATTTTAGAGATGAGGCGCTGGTCGGAAATGTCATAGCTGAAAATTCTTTCCCAGTCTATAGGTGGTCTTTTTACTCTTTTGGAGAAGTCTTTAGATGAGCATAGGTGTTTGATTTTTAGGAGCTCCCAGTTATCTGGTTTCTCTTCGTCGTTTTTAGTAATGTTTTGTGTTCTGTTTGTGCCTTGTATTAGGGCTCTTAGGGTTGTCCCTATTTTTTCTTCCATGATCTTTATCGTTTTAGTCTTAATGTTTAGGTCTTTGATCCACTTGGAGTTAGTTTTTGTGCATGGTGTGAGGTATGGGTCCTGTTTCACTTTTTTGCAAATGGATATCCAGTTATGCCAGCACCATTTGTTAAAAAGACTATCTTTTCCCCAATTAACTGACACTGGGCCTTTGTCAAATATCAGCTGCTCATACGTGGATGGATTTATATCTAGGTTCTCAATTCTGTTCCATTGGTCTATGTGCCTGTTGTTGTGCCAGTACCAGGCTGTTTTGACTACTGTGGCTGTATAATAGCTTCTGAAATCAGGTAGAGTGAGGCCTCCCACTTTCCTCTTCTTTTTCAGTAATGCTTTGCTTATCTGAGGCTTCTTTCCCTTCCATATGAAATTGGTGATTTGTTTCTCTATCACCTTAAAAAATGATATTGGAATTTGGATCGGAAGTGCATTGTATGTATAGATGGCTTTTGGTAGAATAGACGTTTTCACTATGTTAAGTCTTCCTATCCATGAGCAAGGTATGTTTTTCCACTTAAGTATGTCCTTTTGAATTTCTTGTAGTAGAGCTTTGTAGTTTTCTTTGTATAGGTCTTTTACATCCTTGGTAAGATTTATTCCCAAGTATTTTATCTTCTTGGGGGCTACTGTGAATGGTATTGATTTGGTTATTTCCTCTTCGATGTTCTTTTTGTTGATGTAGAGGAATCCAAGTGATTTTTGTATGTTTATTTTATAACCTGAGACTCTTGAAAACTCTTCTATTAGTTTCAGTAGTTTTCTGGAGGATTTTTTTTTCCTTAGGGTTTTCTGTGTATAGAATCATGTCATCTGCAAATAGAGATAATTTTACTTCCTCCTTGCCAATCCGGATGCCCTTTATTTCTTTGTCTAGCCTAATTGCTCTGGCTAGGACTTCTAGCACGATGTTGAATAAGAGCGGTGATAAAGGGCATTCTTGTCTGGTTCCCATTCTCAAGGGAAAAGCTTTCAGGCTCTCTCCATTTACAGTGATGTTGGCTGTTGGCTTTGCATAAAAAAAAAAAAAAAAATGCCCTTTATTATGTTGAGGAATTTCCCTTCAATTCCTATTTTGGTGAGAGTTTTTATCATAAATAGATGTTGGACTTTGTCAAATGCCTTTTCTGCATCAATTGATAAGATCATATGGTTTTTGTCTTTTGTTTTATTTATGTGGTAGATTACATTAATGGTTTTTCTGATATTAAACCAGCCTTGCATACCTGGTATAAATCCCACTTGATCGTGGTGTATTATTTTTTTGATATGTTGTTGCATTCTATTGGCTAGAATTTTGTTGAGGATTTTTGCATCTATGTTCATGAGGGATATAGGTCTGTAATTTTCTTTTTTTGTAATGTCTTTACCTGGTTTTGGTATCAGGGAGACGGTGGCTTCATAGAATGAGTTGGGTAGTATTCCGTCATTTTCTATGCTTTGAAATACCTTTAGTAGTAATGGTGTTAACTCTTCTCTGAAAGTTTGGTAGAACTCTGTAGTGAAGCCGTACGGGCCAGGAATTTTGTTGTTGGGAGTTTCTTGATTACCGTTTCAATCTCTTTTTTTGTTATGGGTCTATTTAGTTGTTCTACTTCTGAATGTGTTAGTTTAGGTAGGTAGTGTTTTTCCAGGAATTCATCCATTTCTCCTAGGTTTGCAAATTTGTTCGAGTACAATTTTTCATAATAATCTGATATGATTCTTTTAATTTCAGTTGGTTCTGTTGCGATGTTGTCCTTCTCATTTCTTATTCAGGTTATTTGTTTCCTTTCCTGTATTTCTTTAGTCAGTCCGGCCAATGGTTTATCAATTTTGTTAATTTTTTCAAAGAACCAGCTTTTGGCTTTGTTAATTCTTTCAATTGTTTTTCTGTTCTCTAATTCGTTTAGTTCAGCTCTAATTTTTATTATTTGTTTTCTTCTGGTGCCTGATGGATTCTTTTGTTGCTCACTTTCTATTTGTTCAAGTTGTAGGGACAGTTCTCTGATTTTGGCTCTTTCTTCTTTTTATATGTGTGCATTTATTGATATAAATTGGCCTCTGAGCACTGCTTTTGCTGTGTCTCAGAGGTTTTGATAGGAAGTATTTCCATTCTCGTTGCATTCTATGAATTTCCTTATTCCCTCCTTGATGTCTTCTATAACCCAGTCTTTTTTCAGGAGAGTATTGTTCATTTTCCAAGTATTTGATTTCTTTTCCCTAGTTTTTCTGTTATTGATTTCTAGTTTTATTGCCTTGTGGTCTGAGAAGATGCTTTGTAATATTTCGATGTTTTGGATTCTGCAAAGGTTTGTTTTATGACCTAATATGTGGTCTATTCTAGAGAATGGTCCATGTACGCTAGAAAAAAAAGTATACTTTGCGGCAGTTGGGTGGAGAGTTCTGTATAAGTCAATGAGGTCAAGTTGGTTGATTGTTGTAATTAGGTCTCCCGTGTATCTATTGAGCTTCTTACTGGATGTCCTGTCCTTCTCTGAAAGTGGTGTGTTGAAGTCTCCTACTATAATTGTGGAGGTGTCTATCTCACTTTTCAATTCTGTTAAAATTTGATTTATGTATCTTGCAGCCCTGTCATTGGGTGCATAAATATTTAATATGGTTATGTCTTCCTGAACAATTGTCCCTTTTATCATTATGTAGTGTCCTTCTTTATCCTTTGTGGTGGATTTAAGTCTAAAGCCTATTTTGTCCGAAATTAATATTGCTACTCCTCTTCTTTTTTGCTTATTGTTTGCTTGATATATATTTTTCCATCCTTTGAGTTTTAGTTTGTTTGTCTCTCTAAGTCGAAGGTGTGTCTCTTGTAGGCAGCATATAGATGGATCGTGTTTCTTTATCCAGTCTGTGACTCTCTGTCTCTTTATTGGTGCATTTAGTCCATTTACATTCAGCGTAATTATAGATAAATAAGTGTTTAGTGTTGTCATTTTGATGCCTTTTTATGTGTGTGGTTGACAATTTCATTTTTCCACATACTTTTTTGTGCTGAGACGTTTTTCTTAGTAAATTGTGAGATCCTCATTTTCATAGTGTTTGACTTTATGTTTGTTGAGTCGTTGCATTTTTCTTGGCTTTTATCTTGAGTTATGGAGTTGTTATACCTCTTTGTGGTTACCTTATTATTTACCCCTATTTTTCTAAGTAAAAACCTAACTTTTATTGTTCTATATCGCCTTGTATCCCTCTCCATATGGCAGTTCTATGCCACCTGTATTTAGTCCCTCTTTTTGATTATTGTGATCTTTTACATATTGACTTCAGTGATTCCCTGTTATGAGCATTTTTTTTTAATTAATCTTAATTTGTTTTTGTGATTTCCCTATTTGAATTGATATCAGGATGTTCTGTTTTGTGACCTCGTGTTGTGCTGGTATCTGATATTATTGGTTTTCTGACCAAACAATATCCTTTAGTATTTCTTGTAGCTTTGGTTTGGTTTTTGCAAATTCTCTAAACTTGTGTTTATCTGCAAATATCTTAATTTCGCCTTCATATTTCAGAGAGAGTTTTGCTGGGTATATGATCCTTGGCTCGCAGTTTTTCTCCTTCAGTGCTCTGTATATGTCGTCCCATTCCCTTCTTGCCTGCATGGTTTCTGCTGAGTAGTCTGAACTTATTGATTCTTCCTTGAAGGAAACCTTTCTTTTCTCTCTTGTTGCCTTTAAAATTTTCTCTTTATTTTTGGTTTTGGCGAGTTTGATGATAATATGTCTTGGTGTTTTTCTTTTTGGATCAATCTTAAATGGGGTTCGATGAGCATCTTGGATAGATATCCTTTTGTCTTTCATGATGTCAGGGAAGTTTTGTGTCAGGAGATCTTCAACTATTTTCTCTGTGTTTTCTGTCCTCCCTCCCTGCTCTGGGACTCCAATCACACGCAAGTTATCCTTCTTGGTAGAGTCCCACATGATTCTTAGGGTTTCTTCATTTTTTTAAATTCTTTTATCTGATTTTTTTTCAGCTATGTTGGTGTTAATTCCCTGGTCCTCCAGATGTCCCAGTCTGCATTCTAATTGCTCGAGTCTGCTCCTCTGACTGCCTATTGTGTTGTCTAATTCTGTAATTTTATTGTTAATCTTTTGGATTTCTACATGCTGTCTCTCTATGGATTCTTGCAACTTATTAATTTTTCCACTATGTTCTTGAATAATCTTTTTGAGTTCAACTATTTTATCAGTGTGTTCTTTGGCTCTTTCTGCAGTTTGCCTTATTTCATTTGTGATGTCTTGAAGCATTCTGTAAATTAGTTTTTTATATTCTGTTTCTGATAATTCCAGGATTGTATCTTCATTTGGGAAAGATTTTGATTCTTTTGTTTGGGGGGTTGTAGAAGCTGTCATGGTCTGCTTCTTTATGTGGTTTGATATGGACTGCTGTCTCCGAGTCATCACTGGGAAACTAGTTTTTCCAGAAAATCCGCTAAAGAAAAAATGCAGTCAGATCCCTATCAGAACTGCCTTTGGATTATAAGCGCCACCTTGTTGCCTGTAAGGATGAAAGTCTGCAATTTGGATCATATATGCTTGGCTGTAGCTGGTTCTGTGTTTTTAGTGCAGTTAGGTGTGGATTTTTGGTCCCTGGGTTTTTTTTTTTTTTTTTCTCTCAGGCCGGAAGAATGGGTTAGGAAAAGACCAAAAGAAAAAAAAAGGGGGGGGGGGCGGGAAGCAAAGCCGCCGCGGAACCGGAGCCATTCTCCCTCTGGCTCAGGAAATTCCAATGTTAATGAAGCCGCCTGGGGAGGGTGGGGGAGGGATCAGAGAAATAGGAGAGTAGCACCTCAGAATATAGCCAGAGTTGTTTGTCTTGCTTGGAATGACTATTTTATCTGAGATTCCCGAGGGGTGTGTCGCCTATGTGTGCTGGCTGTATGGAGATTGCCCCCGGGGATCTGTCCCACTGAAGCCGCGGTCAGATCCTCCACTGCCAGTCCCACGCCCAGCATCAAGGTTCCCCTGCTGGGACGGTGCACTTCTGACTCCAAAATATGTCGCTGCCTCCAGGGACTTCTCGTCCCGCCAGCCGCGTCTCCGCGCCGCCCTCGCGGACTGGCTGGGCCCCCTCCCGGGGTTAGTTCAGGGGAGTGGAGCAGCTCCCTGTGCTTGCGCCATGACAGTGCCCAGTCAAAAAGCCCGGCGGCAAGATTCCCCAGCTGGGATGTTGCACTCCCAGCTCCAAGACCAGTCACTGCCTCCCGGGGACTTCTCCCACCGGCTGCATCGCCACACTGCCTGCGCTGACCGGCTGGGCCCCCTCCCGGGATGAGTTCAGGGGGGTAGGGCTGCGCTCCTTGTTTGCGACATCAGCTCCCCTGCTCCCTGCCCTCAATCGGGCGCCAAGGTTACCTGACTGGGACGCTGGCTCCAGGCTCCGAAAACAATCGCTGCTTCCCCATATTTGTTTGTTTTCCATCTCTAAATCTGTGTTTGTTGTTCAGCGTTCGTAGATTGTTATGTATGTGATCGATTCACTTGTTTTTCCGAGTCTTTGTTGCAAGAGGGATCCGCGGTAGCGTCTACCTAGTTCGCCATCCTGGCCCCGCCTCCGAATGTGATTTTTAATAATAGCTATAACAGCACAATATTATTCAATCTGTATGCTGAGCAAATAATCTGAGAAACTGGACTGTATGAAAAAGAATGCATTATCAACATTGAAGGAAAATTCATCAACAACTGGCAGTATGCAGATAACACAACCTTGCCTGCTGAAAATGAAGAGGACCTGAAGTACTCACTGATGAAGATCAAAGACCACAGCTTTCAGTATGGATTCTACGTTAATAAAAAGAAAACAAAAATCCTCACAACTGGATCAATAAGCAACATCATGATAAAAGGAAAAAAGATTGACATTTTCAAGGACTTCATTTTACTTGGATCCAAAATCAACGCCCGTGGAAGCAGCAGTCAAGAAATCAAACAACGTATTATTGCATTGGGCAAATCTGCTGCAAAAGGTTTCTTTAAAGTATTAAAAAAAAATGTCACCTTGAGGACTAAAGTGCCCCTGACCCAAGCCATGGTGTTTTCAATCAGCTCATACGCATGTGCAAGCAGAACAATGAAAAATGAAGACCAAAAAATAATTTATGCCTTTGAATTGTACTGTTTGTGAAGAATATTGGATATAGTATGGACTGTCAGAAGGACAAACAAATCTGTTTCAGAAATACAGACAGAATGCTCCTTAGAAGAGAGGATTGTTGGACTCTGTTTCACATACTTTGGACATGTTATCAGGAGGGACCAATCCCTGGAGAAGGACATCATGCTTGGTAGAGGGTGAGGGAAAAAGAGGAAGACCCTTAGTGAGATGGATTGACACAGTGGCTGCAACAATGGGTTCAGACATAACGGTCATTGTGAGGATGGAGCAGGATCGGGTAATTTTTTGTTTGTTTTGCATAGGTTCCCTATGAGTTGAAACCAATTCGATGGCACCTAACAACATAATAATACAACGACAAATTTTAAAAATCCATAAACAAAACTTCATTTAAAATGAAAAATTCATAGTAATAATTGTAGCAATAATACATTTACCTGCTTCTACATTACATGGGTAGGGAGACTCAAGCTTCAGCACTTCAAAGGTAACCAGGTTAAATAATGTGAATGTTAGAGACATTGGAAAAAAAAAAAAAAAAAGATAAGGAATTTGAAAAAAAAAAAAACATTTCAGGTTAAAAATGTAGGCATGCATTCTTTTTTAATATCGCACACATCTAATCAGCAACTAACCTGTTTATTCTACCCTCTGACTATCTCTCAAATTCAGCCCCCCTTCTGCTCCAATACTGCTAATGCCTTACCTTAAACTCTTAGAACTTCTTATCGTTACTAGTGTCTTACCTGACCCTCACTTCCAATATTTCTCCTGTCAGATCTCTCCTCTGCTTCACACTGCTTGCTAGAGGGCTTTTCTAAAACAGAAACTTTAATCCCAAACTTTTTTTTTTCCCGCATTTATAATACGCAATATAATATCTCAGTCTGGCATGGTTAGCAAGATGCCATGTTCGAGAATGGACAGATACCTTTGCATGTGCATCAAAACTCGTTGTCATCGAGTAAATTTCCACTCATAGAGACCCTATAGGACAGAGTAGAACTGTTCCATGGGATTTCCAAGGATCAGCTGGTGGCTTCGAACTGCCGACATTTTGGTTAGCAGCTGAGCTCTTAACCACTGCACCACCAGAGGTCCTGCATGTGCATGGCTTCCTTTTATGTA
This sequence comes from Loxodonta africana, assembly GCF_030014295.1. NCBI lineage: Eukaryota > Metazoa > Chordata > Mammalia > Proboscidea > Elephantidae > Loxodonta > Loxodonta africana. Next base: position 76,587,725 of record NC_087345.1, on the reverse strand, counting down.
GAATAATTTTTTAGACAAAAACTTTAGCCATGCTTAATACAGTACCTCAATTTTGAAGTACTAGATGTAAGTCTCTCTATGTTCATCATGCCCTTAAAATCGTATCTCTTTGATTGAGTAGCTTATTGTTAGAGAAGAGTTAAGGCTTCTAAATTCTTTTGTTTTGTTAGGGAGTTTCTGGGGAAAAAAAAGGCAGGAAAAATAGACATGGTTTGGGAAAGAGAGAAATAATGAGATTCTTTATGCCTTGAAAGTTAAAAATAAGAGAGTGCATGACCTCTATTGATGGCGGAGAAAGAGAGAGAGAGACTGAGATTGCTGCTTTTTGTTGTAAACGAGAGACCATTTGGCATCTTTATTCTTTAAAACAGTTTTAAGTTTTTGTCACCTAGAATTAAAATATTCAGTAGTATGAAAGCAAGAATCCCCTGCTTTAAAACACAATGTAAAAGTCCCCGATTATCTGACACTTGCTTAAAAAAAAAAAAAAAACCTTTGCAGTCAAGTCAATTCTGAGTCATGGTGACCCAAAATGGTAGTAGAACTGCCCCACAGGGTTTCCAAAGCTGTAAATCTTTACAGAAGCAGACTGCCGCATCTTTCTCCCTTGGAATAGCTGGTGGGTTCAAACCACTGACCTTTCAGTTAGCAGCTGTGCTCTTAACCACTGAGCCACCAGGGATCCTTAACACTTGCCTGCTTCTCTCTAATTTTACCTGAATGTAGTGAAAATCATCTGATTCATAGCAACCCTATAGGACAGAGTAGAACTGCCCCATAAAGTTTTCAAGGCTTTAATCTTTATGGAAGTCATATTTTTCTCCCATACAGCTGCTGGGGGGTTTGACAGCCAACCTCTTGGTTAGCTTCTGAGTGCTTTAACCACTGTGCCAACAGGGTTGCAATGAGTCATAATTAACTCATTGCCAATGGGTTTTTTCTTTTTTTTTTTTTTTTTTGGTTTGGTAGCGAATATACCATGGACTGCTAGTCCCTGGAGAAGGACATCATTCTTGGTAAGGTAGCTGTTGTTGTTAGGTGCCATTGAGTCAGTTCCCATTCATAGCAACTCTATATACAACAGAATGAAACTGCCCAGTCCTGGGCCATTCTCACATTCCTTGTTATGCTTGAGCCCATTGCTGCAGCTACTGTGTCAATCCATCTCCTTGAGGGTCTTCCCCTTTTTCACTGACCCTTTACCTTACCAAGCATAATGTCCTTCTCCAGGGACTAATCCCTCCTGATAACATGTCCAAAGTATGTGAGATGTAGTCTCACCATCCTTGCTTCTAAGGAACATTCTGGCTATACTTCTTCCAAGACTTACTTGTTCATTCTTTTGGTAGTCCTTGGTATCTTCAATATTCTTCACCAATACCACAATTCAAAGGCATCAATTCATCTTTGGTCTTCCTTATTCGTTGTCCAGCTTTTGCATGATTATGAGGTGATTGAAAACACCATGTCTTGGGTCACGCACACCTTTGTCTTCAAGGTGACATCTTTGCTTTTCAACACTTCAAAGATGTCTTTTGCAAGAAATTTGCCCAATACAATGGGTCTTTTGATTTCTTACCTGTCATTTCTATAGGTGTTGATTATGGATCCATGTAAAATGAAATCTTTGACAACATCAAACTTTTCTCCGTTTATCATGATGTTGCTTATTGGTCCAGTTGTGAGGATTTTGGTTTTCGTTATGTTGAGGTGTAATCCATGCTGAAGGTCATGGTCTTTTATCTTCATCAGTAAGTGCTTCAAATCCTCTTAGTTTTTAGCAAGCAAGGTTGTGTCATCTGTATGTGGCAGGTTGATAATGAGTCTTCTTCCAATTCTGGTGCCCCTTTCTTCTTCATATAGCCAGCTTCTCGAATTATTTGCTCATCATACAGATTGAATGATATGGTGAAAGGATGCAACTCTTGTACACGCCTTTCCTGAATTTAAACCATGCAGTATCCTTTTTGTTATTTTTTAACAACTGCCTGTTGATCTATGTATAGGTTCCTCATGAGCACAACTTTGCACCTAGTAATTCCCATTCTTTACAATGTTATCCATAATTTATTATGATCCACACAGTCCAATGCCTTTGCATAGTCAATACAATGCAGGTCAATATCCTTCAGCCATAATTCATCTGACATCAGCTATGATATCTGCGATTTCGTGTCCTCTTCTGAAGCTGACTTGTCTTGGCCGTCTTCCAAATTTCTTGACGTAGATGAGTGAGCACTTCCAGTGCTGCTCCATTTGTTGAAACATCTCAACTGGTATTCCATCAATTCCTGGAGCCTTGTTTTTTGCCAGTGCCATAAGTGCAGCATGGACTCCTTCCCTTATTACCATCAGTTCCTGATCATATGCTGCCTCCTGAAATTGTTGAAGGTTAACCAATTCTTTTTGATGGACTGTGTATTCGTTCCATCTTCTTTTGATGCTTTCTATGTCATTTAATATTTTCCTCATAGGACCCTTCAATATTGCAACTCAAGACCTGAACTTTTTTTCAATTCTTTCAGCTTGAGAAATGCCTAGTGTATTCTTCCTTTTTGTTTTTCTATCTCCCGGCCTTTGCACATGTCGTTATCACACTTTACTTTGTCTTCTTGAGCTGCCCTTTGAAATCTTCTGTTCATCTCTTTTACTTCATCATTTCCTCCTTTTGCTTTTGCAGCTTGATGTTCAAGAGCAAGTTTCAGAGTCTCTTGACATCCATTTTGGTCTTTTCTTTTCTGTCTTTTAATGATCTCTTGCTTTTTCCATGTATAATGTCTTTGATGTCATTCCACAACTCATCTGGTCTTTTGTTATTAGTGTTCAATGTGTCAAATCTATTCTTGAAATTGTCTCTAAATTCAGGTGGGATATACTCACAGCTGTACTTTGACTCTCTTGTGGACTCGTTCTAATTTTCTTCAGTTTCAGCATGAACTTGCATATGAGCAATCGATGTTCTGTTCCACAGCTGGCCCCTGGCCTTTTTCTGACTGATCGTACTGAGCTTTTTGATCATCTCTTTCCAAGATGTAGTTGATTTGATTCCTGTGTATTCCATCTGGCGAGGTCCATGTGTATCATCACCATTTATGTTGGTAAAAAAAAGTGAATTTGCAGTGAAGAAGTCATTGGTCTTGCAAAATTCTATCATACAAACTCTGACATCATCTCTATCATCAAGGCCATATTTTCCAGTTACTGATACTTCTTCCTTGTTTCCAATTTTTACATTCCAAACACCCGTAGTTATTGATGCATCCTGATTGCATGTTTGGTAAATTTAGGACTGCAGATGCTGGTAAAAGTCTTCAGCTTCTTCACGTTTGGCCTTAGTGGTTGGTGCATAAATTTAGGAGTGGTAAGATAGAACATCAGTTCAAAAGAGCAAGACCCTCAACAAGATGCATTGACACAGTAGCTACATCAGTGGGCTCAAGTAAACCAATGATTGTGAGGATGGAGCAAGACTGGGCAGTGTGTATGAGCCAGAACCAACACCAGGGCACATAACAACAATAACAATAGTGAGAATAGTGTTTACATTTGATTTAGATGAACTGAATTTGAACTTGTTCTGTTGGTTAACTTATTCAGCTGTGTGATCTTGGGAAGTACTTAACCTGAGTCTGTGTTCATCATCTTCCTCCCTCAAAAAAGGCTCGGTGTAGATCTTTCCTGAATGTATTAATGAAATACTAAAATCTCAAGAGCTGAATGCTGTTTTATGTTTAGTGAGCATAATAGGAGATAAAAGTAGCAAAGCCAATAGAGGGTCAACAGATCCTTAGTCCCATTTTTCTTCTTTTCTCTTTCTTCACAAATTTTATATTTGGTCATACTAATAGATATATCCTATCACACTTTCTTGCCTTTGAAAAGTTTATCTCCAGTGTTTGAAACGAAATGTATAAGTATATATATTTTGTTGTTTTTAGTTGCTCTCAAGTTGATTTTGACTCAGGGCGACCCCATGTGTGTCAGAGTAAAACTGTTCTCCATAGAGTTTTCAAGGCTGTGAAATTTTGGAAGCAGGTCACCCGTCCTATCCTCTGAGGTGCCTCTGAGTGGGTTCAAACCACCAACCTTCTAGCTACTAGTTGAGCACTTAACCACTTGTGCCACTCAGGGTATATATACATACATACATATATATATACTTACATTCATAAGAGTCCTGGTGGCGTAGTGTTTAAGAGCTTGGCTGCTAATCAAAAGGTCAGCAGTTTGAATCCACCAGCCACTCCTTGGAAACCCTATGGGGCTATGTATATAGGGTCGCTATGAGTTGGAATGGACTCAGGCAACAGTTTTTAGTTTTTTTTTTAATGAGTTGGAATTGGGTATATACCTATACATACACACATACATACATATATATATATATATATATATATAAATTGCTGTCAAATTGATTCTGACTGATAGCTACTCTATAGAACAGAGTAGCTATGGGGTTTCCAAGACAGTAAACTTTAAGGAAGCACATTACCACACCTTTCTCCTGCTGATCGGTGGGTTTGAACCACTAACCTTTCCATAAGCAACTACTTAACTACTGAGCAACCAGGTCTCTCTCTATCTATCCCTTTCAGTCACTGTCTCTCGCTGTGTGTGTGTGTGTGTGTGTGTGTGTGTATAAACTACAGCTATACATTTTTTTTATACATATAGCCATGGCAATATCTGCACATTCGTGCCATTTATGTAAAAATAAACAACTACATTTTGTAGCCTTATTAATTATAATAAAGTAATAATTTTAAATTGAGATGAAATGAAAAGTTTATGATTGTTATTTCCTCTAACTACTGCTAATGGTGTTAGCATTGCCTAGTCAAAATTGCTCATCATATTTTGCAAAGTAAAGTGAAAAACAACAATGAAAAATTAAAACATTACCAAGATATGCATAAGTGGACCAGTATCTTATTTAAAAATTGCCAATAGTTTTTAAAATACAATTTTTTTTGGCAATAGAAAGTACATAAAATACATGCCTAATCTGTCTAAATCTAGATAAAAAATATGATGATACCACTTATAAAATGCTAGAAACCTTCAAAATGAGTTATTCTATTTGTGCATAAATTGGTATAAGAAGCAGTTTTCTTTAACGAATTTTGAAATGATTTGAGAGGGCTAGTAATTGTATATATCGCAATTATTATATAAATATTTACATCAGATAGATTTGTTTCTTCTAAACCTAAGTGTAATGAGAGACCCAATATCATTAAATGAATCATTTCACAATAACTAAGTAATTCAATTCTTACCTTTTAAGAAATCAATTTCAATTCTAAAATGTAAAATCTGTGTTGAGTATCAAACAATAGTTTGATAATATTTTTTTGATAAATGCTTTATCAACATAAGATAGGGATTTAACAGATGAACCTCTGGATTTTAGGTGCCTTAATTTATTTTATCTCCATGATAAGTGCCTTACACAAGTTAGAAAACAGTCAAAGCGAAGTAATACCCGTAATTCTAGAAACATCTTCATCATCTATTTCTATCTGATATACTTTTTTCTTTATTTTATATGGACTATCCTAAAAAAGTGATTACCTCTCCAGAAACCAACAAGGGTTCTATAATTCAGAATAAACAATGAAATTATCACTAAGTTATTCATCAATGATGAGGATAATTTTGGGTTCTCCTCACACAATTCCTCCCTAGTAGTACAGTAAAAGGAGATCTTCATTGGCCCTGTAGTGACAATGACTTTGTTCGTCACTATACCAGAGACTAGTTATGCAAGCTCTGCTCACTCATTCTTTTTGGGGAGCCCTCAATATTCTCGTTGTAATAAGGAGTTTGGACACCATCATCTCTACATCCACTTCTTTCAGATAATGGGAATTAAGTCCCTTGTGAGTTAAGTATTTTTACCACTTGCTCCAATTAAATTTTATTCTGTGTTTAAAGGCTTTTATAGGTCAAGTGAGGAGCCTTGGTGGCACAGGGGTGAAGTGCTTGACTGCTAACCGAAAGGTTGGTGTTTTGAACCCACCAGTCACTACGCAGGAAAAAAATGTTGTCGTCTGCTTCTGTAAAGATTAAAGCCTTGGAAGCCCTATGGGGCAGTTCTACTCTATTGTACAGGGTTGTTATGAATTGGAATTGACCACAACAGGTTGATAGGTTGTGTAAGCATGTTATGAATTTGGATGGCACTAAACTCAACTGTGAAGTAGAAAAATTTTGTTTTCTGAAATTTATCTCTAAATCCTTTCCTTCTTTTCCTGTCTTCTATCTGTAACAACTCTACCAATTTTGCTTCCAAAGCCATCTTCCCTTGATCCTCCACATTGTTCCCAAAACCTAGAAATTGGTTTTGCCACAGTTAGGGTATCCACAGTGACATTTTCTATTTCATGCAAACTCTCCTCTGTACCAAACCATCTCATGATTAGATCCATACATAGTTACATAACCAGTGCCGTAGAGTTAGGAAACCCTGGTGGCGTAGTGGTTAAATGCTTACATAAGACATCTAAAAAGAACTGCTAGGTCTCCTTCTCAGCTTTTTCTTATAAAGATAAATAAATTGCAATGTCTTTTTAAAGACATTGCCTTTATATGTGAAGCTGAAACTGAAAAAGTAACATAAGAGAACAAATATTGATCAAATTAGGGGTGGGTAAAATAATAGCTACTATTACAATAAAAAGGAGTCTGTACTAAAAACCAGGCACTCTTCTAAGTTTTTCCATATATTAACTCATTGTGTCTCATAACTTCCTTATGAAATATATACTTTCATTATTCCTAATCTAGTTATGAACAGATCAAGGCAAAATGAGGTAGAGTGTCTTACCCTGAGTTCACATATTTAATAAGCACCAGAGTTGCAAGCTGCTGCCAGCAATAGCACTGAAATATTATGCCATTACAAATACATAGAGACAGCACAGGGCATTGGGGAGGGGGTGCAGTTCTTTGGAATGTTAGGGGCTGTCAGATTCCCCTCAACTTTATAGCCTGCTTGAGAAATGATTGATTATTTTATTCCGAGCTTTATTACCTAAACTCAGTATAAATTTTAGACCAATAATACTCATAATATTCAATATTAATTAATACAAAATTTAGTATAGAACTACTATGTGCCAGGGATTGTGGGATCCACTGGGAATATACCAAGTTGTGTAAAGATATGTGTTCCTCAGCCTCATATGCCTTAAAGGTTACTAAAGAAAGGAAAGAAAAAAAAAAATATGTGTTCGTTTTTTCTAAAATAGCTAAATTTGAGTGGATACTAAATAGCAAACATTTCACATGTGTTATCTGTGTTAGTGTTCAAAATAGCTCTATGAAATATGCATTAGTGCTCTTGTTTGTCAAAAGAACTGGGAACAAACATAGGTCTCTAACTCAAATCTCTGCACTGCATTGTCTCTCCAACAACTAATTACTTTTCAACTATAAAATCCTAAAATTCAAAAACCAGAAATGTCTTTAAAGTTAATATAATTCAATCATTCTTCAATTTATTCCATAAAACCTCTTCATGACATTCCAGCTAAGTAATTTCTAGCCTCTGCTAAACAATATTCATTTCCAGCATTCTTGGTTCCTAAAAACATCAACTTGCCTTTTCGATTTAAAATAATTTAAACAAGAGGATGAGGGAGACCATACCTCAAAGATCCCAACTCCTGACAAACACATTTACACACACAAAACCAAACCCATTGCCATCAAGTTGATTCTAATTGTAGAATTGTCCTACAGGGTTTCCAAGGCTATAATTTCTAAGAAAGCAGACTACCACATCCTTCTCCCAAGGAGTGGCTGGTGCTAACACACAAACTGGGGCAGTGCTGGAGTTAAGCATGTTACTATGAATACGATTATGGAGCAATAAGTAACTAGTTTAGCTCAAAAGCTCCTCCTACAAATGGTCTTGAAGTTGTAAGTTTTTTGTGATGTAATGAGAAGTGTGTAAAATTTAAAACCATCTAAGATAGAAATTAGAACAGAGAGGCAATGAAGTGCAGTGAAAAGCAGTTATTTTAGAGTCAGAATAAATGGCTTCCAGATCTAGTTATCTCACTTATAGGTTATGTGACCTTGGGCAAGTCATTTCTTCTCTTAGTTTTTCTTCTGTAAAGTAAGTGCTGTAAAATGACGTCAACTATAGAGGGAAGACCAAAGTAAATGTGTGTGAAAGTGTTTCTTCAATAATATCCAAAAGTAGCTATAAATTGTGTTTTATATCTCTGCAAAATGCTAAAACTCTGTGTTTATTAGTCACCATTTTTATTTTTTTGAAATTAAAAGACAGAATAGACTGGTTGTAAATCAAAAGTCTTATATACTCCTGTAACCACCTGCTTTCCAATCTTTGTCTTCTCTGGAAATAGATTTAAAAGTACAGGCTATTTTACATTTCCTTAGCTTTGAGGCATGGGTTTCACTTAGAATTTTTTTTTCTTTTATAACTTTTGTTTCCTGCAATGTTAACACTAAATGTTCCTACATTGCAGAAAGTATGAAAGAGGAAGCATTTGATACTATCAGTGGAGTATTTTCGTCTTCCATTTAGTGATATAGTAACAGAAAGAATCAACTACATCTTTTTATGCAGCCAAAAACCTGGTTTAATAATAAGTAAGAATATATATTTTGTATCTATTTTGTTGTTGTTGTTGAGAATATACACAGCAAAACATACTCCATTTCAACAGTTTGTACATTTACAATTCAGTGACGTTGACTATATTCTTCTGGTTGTGAAACCATTCTCTGCCTCCTTTTCTGAGTTGTTCCCCCTCCCCACAGAGATTATTCTTAAAAGAGCATAAGTTGTGTGATAGATGTATTTACAAAAAAACAAGAAAAAGAGTAGCTACTGAGGCTGCTTGCATACAAGTAAATACCTCACGGGATTTGGTTCCTTGGTTTGGAGGTTTATTGTCCGTGGCTTCATGGAACATCCCACTTAATTGGCTTAATAACATGATGACAGAAACTGGTGGTGCAGTGGTTAACAGCTACGGCTGTTAACCAAAAGGGTGGTGGTTTGAATCCACTAGGTGTGCTTCTGTTCTAGCGCCTAGTTTGTTGCATAGTACCTAGGGTCTTAAAAGCTTACGAATGGCCATTCAAGGCACAAAAATTGGTCTCTATTCATTTGAGGCAGCAGAGAAAGAAAGAGAGTCAGGAATAGGTGGAAGACATGGAATATGTGATTAATTGCATACATTAACAACTGCCATCTTCTCCATGAGACCAGAAGAACTGGATGCTGCCTGGCTACCATTACTGAATATTTTGTTCAAGGATTCTATTGAGGAATCCTGATGAAAACTTGGAAACGCAGAACAGAATTTCAAATTTTCATGGGCTCCAAACTTTCTGGAGCCATGAAGACTGGATGAAGCCCTTTGAAACTATTGCCCTGAGATAATCTTTAAACCTTAAACCTTAAAAATATCACCTGAAGACTTCTTTAAACCAAACAATACCCATTGCAGTCGAGTCGATTCCAAATCATAGTGGCCCTAAAGGGCAGAGTAGAACTGCCCCATTGGGTTTCCAAGGAGCTCCTGGTGGATTCGAACTGCTGACCTTTTGGTTAGTAGCTGTAACTCTTAACCACTATACCACCACTTTCGTTTAACTAGTAAAAATATCTGCTTTGAGCACTATGCTCTTTTAAGTAAGTACTTTTAGCTCATTCTTCAACAGGGAAGCTATGATCTTTAATGAAGAACCATTTCCAGTACTTTTTCTGTTTTTCCATTTCTTCTGAGATGAAGTTAACTATGCAACTCATGGGAATATTTCTATGTTCTTTTGACCTGAACTGATCTACCACTCACTACTCCATTATTTTATGAAAGACTAAACCAGATTATAATATCTTAGAATAAAGGATCTGCAGTTTAAAAAGAAGGTATGTCTCTCATCTCCTAAAGAACTTACATAAGAAAGTTTTTTTTTTTTATTTTATTTATCAAACTGGCCACGAAGAGTATTATTAAAAACACCATGGATCATTTCAAAATGTGTTATTCTTAAACACATTCTGTATTTGTTGTATGATATAAATTAGAGGTTTTGTGAAACTGGCATTATACATGCTTTTGCATCTTATTCAAAAGGAATTAAATGGGATCTTCAGGAGGTTCAGATGGTGAATGGAACAACTCTTAAAATGAGAATTTTCCTTGTATCCCTTAGTTCATTTGCTTGAATCTCATCATTTAAACCCTAGAGAATTCTTTCAGGTATTTTTGTCTCCTTGATATTCAACTGAACTTATTAAAAGGGTTTTCAAATTTGAAGGGAAGAATTAGGTCACTATGAATTGTTTTTGCACATTTTTCAAATGTTCTGTATTATAATATCTTCTCTTTGTTACAGTTTGCTTAACTGACTTCCACTAAAATACATTTTAATCTTAATTTAGGTTTTTATTCTACGCTTCATACTTCATGTACTAGAGCATATTTTCTTTTCTGGCTTACATTGGTAAAAGGTACCTGATATTTAATTAAGCTATATAACAATATAGTCAAAAGCTATTGGCTATATCTTATATAACTAAAGCAAGTCCATCTTTACATTGAAAATTAATCATAATTTTATATTAAAACTTGAATAGATGGCCAAAAACACATCACGTTTTTCAAGTTTTCATTCAACAATAAATAAATTATTGACTATTACAAAGAGCACTACAAACTAAAATCTGGTATTGTTAAAGGCCATTCCTATGATATCTTCCTGATAAATCCGTTGATATAATCTTTACAAAAAAAGGAAAAAAAAACTGCTGTTGTCTAATTATAATTTAACATTTATATCATTCAAGGAGATATTAGTAAAACATGTTCAGTTTCAGAAAATAAACCACAGAATTAAAAGAAAAGAAGCAGATACATTTAGAGGCCACATAATTGATCCAATTTTAAAATTGTACAAACATTTTCAAGAAACTGATTGAATTTTAAAGACACTATGTAGCCCAAAAAGAGTAGATTGAAGGTGTTAAGTAGTAAAGAAGCTGTAGAATGGGGAAAGAAACATACACAGCACATAACTAGTACTCATCTGTGTAAGGGTTATTTGGAGGGTAAATTAAAAGCCATTAACATTTTAATAATCAATATTAATAGTTACCTAATATTTCAATTTTCAGTCAAACGTTGGTATCAAACTAACTCTCCAACAGAGAAAAATTATAAAATTTGTAAAATATATATAACTATTGTGTGACAGAATTAAGCCGAAAAACCAAACCCTTTGCCATCGAGGGGATTCTGACTCATAGTGACTCTATAGGAGAGAGCAGAACTTCCCCATAATGTTTCCAAAGAGCGCCTGGTGGATTTGAACTGCTGACCTTTTGGTTAGCAGCCAAGCTCTTAATCTCTGCACCACCAGGGCCCTGTGACAGCATTAGAGAGCCACAAAGTCAAATACAAAAACACATTTAAAGAGTGGAATCCTAAAGATAAAGGAGGCTCTTGTAGGTTAACACCATAATCACGTCTATCCACCTTTTTCCTTAGGTCATTTGTTAATTTGAAACACCGGAAAATAATCGAAATATATCCAGAGGTAAAAGAGGCATTACCTTCAAAGTAAGGCAGGCTAGAAACTAATTTTCAGAACAAATAATGTAAGTCAGAACAAAAGAATGCCACGTTTTAAGTGCTAAAAGAAAATAATTTGTATCCTAGAAGGGATAAACGACACTAGAAAGAAAATATGTGTAAATAAATACCCAGAAAATAAACTGATTAAAACAAAAAGAATGATGTATTTTGAAGTTTAATATCTAATCAGACTAAAAGTACACTAAAAAATAGCACAAAAACTAAGAAAGAATTAAGTGTAGTTAAAACATATTAAGAACTTTGCATTTTCTAGGAAGTGGTAAAAGTAATAAAGTATACTCTCATAAAATGAAGCTATAGATTATAAACCCCAGGGTAACCCTAATATTCAATAAAACAATAGGTGATTAACTTGTTAATAGAGGGGAAATTAAAAAAAATTAAAACACTTCGTAACTCTTATTCTGAAGCCAGAAAACTATCACGAAGCCAACAAACAAGACAAAATCATTAAAAAAAAAAATTGCAGGCCGATCCCTTTAATAAACACAATTCCTCTAAATTCCAAAGATAATATTAACAAACCAATTAAAAAATAATGCAAAAGATAAGTGCATGACAAGTAAAGGAAGTTTACAAATTGCAGTAAAGTCTGGTTTAATATTTGATAATCAATGTAATTTACATCAATAGAAAAAAATCTAATCGTGTCCAAGGAAACAGTAAAACATATAGTAAAATTTAATGCCTCTATACGATTAAAGGACACCCTGGTGGTGTAGTGGTTAAGTGCTACGGCTGCTAACCAAGAGGTCGGCAGTTCAAATCCGCCAGGCACCCCTTAGAAACTCTATGGTGCAGTTCTATTCTGTCCTGTAGGGTCACTATGGCAGTGGGTTTTGGTTTATACAATTAAAATCTTTCAACAAACTAGAAATAAAAGGGAACTTCCCATTTAACCATGAAGATATATATATATACACCCAAAACCCATTGCTGTCCAGTCAAGTGGAGTCCAGCTCATTGAGTAGAACTGCCCCATCGAGTTTCCAAGGAGCGCCTGGTAGATTTGAACTGCCAGGCTTTTGGATGGCAGCCGTAACACTTAACCACTATGCGTCCAGGGTTTCCATATATATATATATATATATATCTTTTGTAGATGCGTCAATTCCAACTCATGGTGACCCTATGTATTACAGAGTAGATCTGTGCCATAGGGTTTTCTTGGCTGTAATCTTTATGGAAGATCCACGGAGTTGCTAGGTGGATTCTAGCTGCCAACTTTTAAATTAGTAGGACTTAGCCAGAAATTGTGGTGTTGGCGAAGAATATTGAATATACCATGGACTGCCAAAAGAACGAACAAATCTGTCTTAGAAGAGGTACAACCAAAATGCTCCTTAGAAGCAAGGACGGCGAGACTGCATCTTACATACTTTGGACATGTTGTCAGGAGGGATCAGTCCCTGGAGAAGGACATCATGCTTGGCAGAGTACCGGGTCAGCGGAAAAGAGGAAGACCCTCAACAAGGTGGATTGACACAGTGGCTGCAACGATGAGCTCAAGCATAACAAGGATTGTAAGGATGGCGCAGGATGGGACAGTGTTCCGTTCTGTTGTGCATAGGGTCACTATGAGTCAGAACCGACTCTACGGCACCTAACAACAACAACAACAGCCAGAAATCTGGACAAATACATGAGTTGTCACAGGTTACCTGGTAGTTGGTTCACTCTGTCAAAGTGAAAAATGCTCTGTGTTGATTAAAATAAGTTTGGACAACAGAGATCCCTTATGGATTATCATTTGACACAGGAGTAACTAGGCGAGTCATACAAGAAGTTTTAACAATCCAGCTACCACCATCTTTTACATAAAAGATTTCAGTGAGTGCCTTGTTGGTAACTGTTCACCATTTTCCAAAGCCATAAAAATTATCATTATTTTGTTCATTTTTATGTTTGATTTATTAAACACAAATAGGATTTACTGTGCTTGTGTTTAAGATCTTTACCAGTATTATTGAGTGTGTCTAATTCTTACCACAATGTTATGAAGTAGGTATAATTATTATCCTTATGTTACAGAAGAGGAATCCAAGGCACAGAAAAGTTAATTTCCTTGCCTGAGATCACACAGCTAATAAGGGACAAAACAGGGATCCTGGTGGCATAGTGGTTAAGTTCTTTGGCTGCTAACCAAGAGGTCAGCAGTTTGAATCTGCCAGGCGATGCTTGGAAACTCTATGGGGCAGTTCTACTCTGTCCTATAAGGTCGCTATGAGTCAGAATTGACTTGACGGCAGTGGGTTTTGGGGTTACTTTGACATCAGAATTCATATTATTAACCATTAGCCCATGTACGTCCCAACTGCCTAATTTCTAACAGCTCCCCCCTATAGGCCATAAATTTCACTCTCCTTGGCATGATACTCAAACATATATGCACTTAGTACCACTTAAGTTTTATCTCCAGTCATTTCTTTCCTTATAGTCTATGCCCTAATTGTTCCTTTTTTATTTCTCATATAAACATGCAATTTTTATTGAGTCTAATCTGCGTTAAGTCAATTACTTACTTTAATTATAACACATATTACTCTGTATTAAAGTTATATACTCCTGATTCTTGCATGCCTAAACCTATTCCAGGCAAATTTTTAAGGCTGATCTCTCTGTTCTTAATCCCTGAGTCTGGGTTGCTTTCATCTTTATGACACACAGCTTTGACTTTACCTTACTCCTGTATTTCATACAAGTTCAGCTTCTCTTTCCCAAACACAATTCCTCACCAATTCTTTGCTCCATCTGTTAGCTGTGACCCAGCATGGCACAATTGGTATTTTTCATCAGAGGTTCAAGAAATAAAATGAGAGATTATAAAAAGCCACAATATCACTGATCTATAGAAATAAAAAAGAGCGTCATTGAGTAAACATTTATATATCCAGTTACTAACTGTTATTCATATTCACATTTAGAAACAATCCCAGAAATCTTCCAGACTAACTTTTATAGATCTATGTTTTCTCATTATCACTCTTTTATTGCTGATTTTGAAAGTAATGTACCATTAAAAAGTTTTGGCTTCAGCTGAAGTGTTGTTACTGAACTTGGGGTTAACTCTTACAATATATAATTAAGTATATTGCAAATGTCTAATACGTGGCTATATATTCCATGATGCAAGTCAACATTGTTTTTGTTGTTAGGTGCCATCAGTTTGGCTCTGACTCATAGTGACCCTATGTACAACAGAAGAAAACACTGTCCGGTCCTGCACCATCCTCACAATTGTTGCTACCTTTCAGCCCATTGTTGCTGCCGCTGTGTTAATCCATGTCATTGAGGGTCTTCGTCTTTTTCGCTGACTCTCTACCAAACATGATGCCCTTCTCCAGGGATTAGTGCCCCAGATATCATGTCAAAAGTCCCTGAGATGAAGTCTCGCCACCTCACTTCTAAGGAATATTCTGCCAGCCTTTCTTCCAAAACAGATTTATATGTTCTTCTGGCAAAAAAGAAATGAAAATTCTCATTTTTTTTGCAGTCGGTGGTATATTCAATATTCTTCACTAACACCATAATTCAAAGGCATCGATTCTCAGTCTTTCTTATTCATTGTGAACATTACTCAAAATAATTATTAGACCTGCAGCATTCTTTATTAGTGGGAAAACTATATGCACTATGAGACTATTTATTTCCAAATTAAATTAGACATTGTCAGCCTGAAAACTATTTGTAAATTAACATTTTATTAACAATGATGCTCAATATTTTCTTCTAATAATATAATAAGTCAAATATGCCATTTTATATCATTTTACTAAAATTACATTTAAATTGTACGTGTTTTTCTTAATGTCATTACTCTACTTTCTTTTTCTGAAAACCTTTCTTGTTCTTTTTTTATTTTTAATTCTTAAATTTCTCTCAGGGAACAAAAAAAAATACCTAAAGTCTATATAAGGTCGCTATGAGTCGAAATCACCTCAAGGGCAACGGGTTTGGTTTTATTCTTCTACTTATCAAGGTAAATTTCTCTAGGTTTGGACTTCTCTAAGTATATTGACAGCACTGGTAGATCAGGGTCTGTTTATCAACTGTTCTCATTTTGAAGAAGTCTGTAAAGAAGAAACACATCTTTCAAGCTGCATTTTGTGCATTGGATTCATATACGTTATTGAAAATCAATATCCTGAGGTGAAATCATGCACAATAGTCAATAATTTCTAGTCAACATACACAGTCTACTTCCTTTATTAATGTTTTTATTACACATGCATACATCTACACACAAATTGCATAAATATTACATATTTACTCACACAAATGACAAGCTTTGATAAATATATGTATAACAAATATTTTAATATAACTTCTCTTCCTATGAAAACTATAGTAAACTGGAGAGATACAACAGTTGTACAAATAATGTCAGCCAGTTGCAAAATGCTTGTGCAGTATTTGAATCAATAATTTCTTTAAAAATATCTCAGTTCATGGAAAAAATAACACGACATAGCATTCCCCTTTAACTTAATTTTTTTCCCTATCTTTGATGGAAACATGATTTAAAAAAAATAAATGTAAATAAGTATGCATGTAGATAAACATTGTGAGCTAACAGTTATGAACTACAAACAGTAAAACCAGCTGCTGTCTACCGTATTTTTGTGCAAATAACGCATGCCTTCTACGTTTGCCAACCACACTCTTCCCCGGGTGTAAGCACATTATGCTAATTTTCCTTTTTACAGGAACATGTAAAAAAAAATTGGTTTAGCAGTGCTTATGAAAATAGCTCAAGGGGGAGGGCACTGTGGCAAACAAATGTAGAAGACATAAGTTATTTGCATAAAAAATACAGTAGTCAACTCAACTCATGGTTACCCCACGTGTTAGAGTAGAACTGTGCTCCATAGAGTTTCAATGGCTGATATTTCAGAATCAGATCTCCAAGCCTTACTTCTGAGATACCTATGGGTGGACTAGAATCTCAGACCTTGCAGTTAGCAGTCATGCATTATTATTTGTATCAGTCAGAGACTCTATTTTCCACGAAATCCAGTCAGACAGAAAAATGTGATTACCTAGTGGCTTCCCATTTTCCAGAGTCTTAGAAGAATCAACTATATTGACATTTAAAAGTCAATGATAATTCTTTCAGGTTTGGAATGATTAACATAAAGGATTTTGTTCTCTCAAGTTTCTAAAACATATTTTACTCCCAAGTACATTTAAAAAGTAGAAAATAATCCTGATCAGTCAAATATTTTAACACAGTTTGGTTATATTAAAATTCAACTCAAGAACATATTCTACAATACAGATATAATACAACATTTGAGCAGGGAAAGAAAAACTAAGCAAACAAAATATTAGCAGCAACATAAACCTTAGCAACGCATTGGTGGTTTTAAATTTTGTCCTTGGTGCCTTGGAATAACACGTGATAAATATCTTTACTTTATGAAGAGAAGTACTAGTCCCATTCATACAAGACATATAAAAAATAAAAGCAATATTTATCAGTCAATGTCTGCCTGATTGCCGATCTCTGTCCTGTATTTGTTTAGCCTATATAAGAGAGGAAATCAGAAGAAGAAAAGAATATGTGAGATATTAGCCTAGTTGGTTATAATTGCACATTTCTTCTCTGTCCCCAGAGATTTTGTACCCTACTTTAAGCCAAATTGGTTGGAAGAAAGATGTATTTTCACAAAGAGGAAACTGGTTTGCTACTTTCTGGCTAGATATTTGCTCAATGAGCAACATAAAATTGTACTTCAACTTCAGTGCACCAGGCAGGGAATTACAGCATTCTTTGGCAAAATTACCACATGTTCACTGAAACTGGAAGTCATGTATGAACAGAAGGACTGGTGTCTGCTTATTTCCTGAAGAATTCCAGCTGGAACTTCCTGTGATGGACAGGATAGAAGAGAGACAAACTGTAGAAAAGCCTATACTCCCTGTAATTGTCATGTCAAGAAACCATGAGTCTCTCACAGGCCACGTGTACATTCAGAAAAGACGATGGGCTTTAGCCATCTTAGACTCAACCATGGTGGTCTATTGAGATGCAGCAACTGCTACAGCAAGAGGTTGCAGAGTACATGGCAAAGGGGGGCAAGAGCTAAGGTAGTTCAAAAATATCAGCCAGGATGTGTATCAGCAGAGTTAGAGAACTGGGCAGCTCACAGAGGCTCCTGCAGGGCCAATGAATAACTCATACCTCAAAACCAAGAAAAGAAAACAAACTTGTTACCATTAAGTCAATTCCAACTCATAGTGACCCTACAGAACACAGTAGAATTGCCCCTTAGGATTTACAAGGAGCAGCTGGTGAATTCAAACTTTCAACCTTTTGGTTACCAGGCAACCTCTTAACCACTACTCCACCAGGGTTCCAACTCAGTGTCCTACAAATTAGCTAAATGAGGACATCTTAGGCTGGGCAATGTACTTTCAGGGAGAAATACAAATAGAACCACATAGGAAAAAAGTGTTTGCCTCTTTTCCTCAATCTTCACTCCCCATGCTTGGAAACAAGATAAGGTGAGGAAGGAAAAAAAAAAAAAATCTATCAGCAAAAGACATACGGGACCTTCATTTCCACTGAAGGTATCTGAATCACATCAGGTATGAGACGGGGATGAAAGACAAGAGTAAGGGAGAAGGTATACCTAGCTGTGAAATGAAAAATTTCATTTGTCTGGACTGGAAATTTTAATACTAACTAATTGGGCCATTATTATCAAAACAAGATGCAACTTAAAGCCAAAAGTGATCAGAACTATTATCTTTATTTACAATGTTATCATAGGATAAGAAATAGAAATCTGACACTGTATGTTGAAAAGCATAATACCTAAGGCTGTTTCCTATATGTACCCCCCTGAACTCAGCCTCCTCTAAAAGTAACCCCAGGCATCTAGCTAAAGGACTGCTAGATACATTTTCAGGTGGAAATACATAGTTCCACGGTGGTACTTCTATAAGATGTATTTAGTGGTTTCATATCACACCTCCACTGACCTGGGACAAATTTCAGAGTTTGGAGAAATATGAATGGTTATGCTTAAATGATTAATGCTAGGAAAATCTGAATTAAATTATTTTTGCAATTGCAGGCATCAGATATTATTAGCCTCCATATGTTAATGTAATGGAAATCTAGACAGGTAAAAGTGTAAAATGATGGCATTATTTTGAGTGTTTTAAAATATTTTAATTTTTTTATCTAAAATTGATTTGATCATGCTAATAACCACAAAAATGACTGTCACCCAAAATTCAAATAATTGTGGCCTTGTTATAGATGCATAGTGAATGAACTCGAACCAATTTTTAAAGTGGAAGAAGTTCATTGAGTGGCTTTAGTGTGCAATATTATGATCAGATTATTTGGGGAAAATATACAAACACATATTCACAAACACAATCATACATGTATATATTTTTTCTTTTCACATGAGTTGTATTAAATCTACTAGTACCTGTCAAAACTCCACTGAACACCATCCCTTTCTGCATGTGTGTGTGTGCATTCATTATTTATAAGCATAATGAAACATACAACAAGAAACTGAAGTATTTCAGCAGACCATTAGTTTTCTATCTGCGAAACTCATTTTAGTTAAAATCACATTATGATTAAATTCATGGATATGTAAGATCTCCAGTCTCATATAGACAAGCGAGGCTAGAAATTGAATTTCTTATCATGCTGAATCTTGTCATTTTGCAGAGTGTGATTTCTTATTAGGCTCACAGCATCCATCATTCTTTCTGCCTTTAGATAGGGTGAGTACACTACAGTGACATCCTGTTAAAGTCAGCCTCAAGATTCGGCAAACGTGCATGAAATGCCCATTTCATTCAATATATTTTAATACAGCACTAAATGGTGTAGTGAACAAATAAGCTCTTGGAGTGTAAGATCACTTGGCACAGTAGTTTATTTTAAAGGAAACATCACTTTACACTGACTCTTCAGCATCTGCTGTGTAGTCTAATTGAAAAAGACCATAATTTACAATTGCAAAAGTAGGTAAGAGACAAATGATTGAAATGCATATTTGTGCTAAATTGAGCTCAACATGCATCTGTTCTGTTCATCTCTGGAATATCAAATGCTAATTGGGTAACAATCTCCTCTCTTCATATATAAGGATAAATAGGGGAGGTGGCAATAGGATAAACTGGGGAAGGGGGCAACTTATTAATTATAAGTTGATTCCCTTTTACATGGAAGCCCTGGTGGCATAGAGCTATATCTATGTATGGTAACCAAAAGGTCAGCAGTTTGAATCCACCAGGCGCTCCTAGGAAACTCTATGCAGCAGTTCTACCCTGTCCTATAGGATCACTATGAGTTGATTTCGTCTCGATGGCAATGGGTTTGTTTTCTTTTTTTTTTTGGTTCCCTTTTACAAAATCATGACACAATACAATTGCACCCTAATTAATAACACATTGCGTAATTATTATTTCAAAAGCTACTATTGTCTTTTTAACAAAAAATACCATCATTATAATTACATCAAATTTATGTTGATCCAAATTAAATTTCCAATAATCAACCTTATTTTGACCTATACAAGAGGCATTTTCTTACGGTTAAATCTAACCAATATGAGGATATTGAGGCTGTCTCAGGTACAGGGAATGACTAAAGCCTTTAAGGTTAGACAATGAAACAGAAAGAGTAATTGCATAATTTATTTATGAGAGTTTAATATTCATTTAGATTTTTTTAGAGTTTTGTATGTGGATTTGAAAGATTTTTCCATGTTGATTTAATTGGATTCTGTAAAGAACTACAGTGTTCCACTGTGCTTTCACATATATCATGTAATCTCACAGTCCTATAACTACCTCCCTTTCATATAAATTGGAAACCCTGGTGGCACAGCGGTTAAAAGCTACAGCTGCTAACCAAAACCTCAGCAGTTCAAATCCACTAGGTGTTCCTTGGAAACCCTATGGGACAGTTCTACTCTGTCCTATACAGTTACTATGAGCCAGAATCCACTCGATGGCAATGGGTTTCGTTTTCGTTTTTTTTGTTTTCATATAAATTGAGGGTCATGGACATTACATTATTTTCTCAAGCTTTATTGCTAATCCATAATTATCTCTCTTTTTTTTACTATTTTAGATACAACACCAAAAGCATGATCTATGAAAGAACAATTTGATAAGTTGGACTACATTAAAATTAAAACTTATGCTCTTTGAAAGGCATTGTTCAGAGAATGAAACAATAAGCTGCAGACTGGGAGAAAATATTTGCAAAACACACACATTCATAGTATAGGTATAACCTGTAAGGAGTTACAGGACTGTGAGGAGATTATATGTTAAAGGACTTGTGTCCAAGATAAACAAAGAACACTTTAAACTCAATAATAAGAAAGCAAACAACTCAATTACAAAATGGGATAAAGACCTGAACAAGGCAGCTCATCAAAGAAAACATATAGATGGTAAATAAGCATATAAAAAGATACTCAAAGATACATACATCGTTAGGGGATTGCAAGTTCAAAAATCAATAAGATACCACAATATACCTATGAACCAGTTGCAAAGTGATTCTGACTCATAGAGACCCCACCTGTGTCTGAGGAGAACTGTACTCTCTGCTCGAGTTTCCAATGACTGATTTTTTGAAAGTATATCCTCAGGCCTTTCTTCCAAGATGCCTCTCAGTGACCTCAAAACAGCAACCTTGTGTTTAACAGTGTGTTAACCGTTTGCATCAACAAAGAACTCCACACACCTATCAGAGCGGCTGAAATCCAAAAAGCTAATGTTACCAAATTCTGACATGGATTTATAGTAACAGAAACACTCATTCGTGGCTGGTGGGAATGCAAACTCGCGCAACCACTTTGGAAGGCAGTTTAGCAGTTTCTTACAAAACTAAACATAGTTATACCATACAATCCAGCAACGGTGCACCAGAATATTTACTCAATTGGGTTGAAAATATATGTCTATGCACACCTGCACGTGAATGTTTACCACAGGCAAAAAACAGAAGCAACTGAAATGTCCTTTAATAGCTGAATGGATAAATTGAGGTATATCCATACAATTGAATATTATTCAGGGATAAAAAGATGTTATTGAGCCATTAAAAGACAGGGAGGAACCCTAAATGCATATTGCTGTATGAAAGAAGCCAGTGTGAAAGACTATATGCTGTCCAATTCCATTATATGGTAGAGACGGATGGATAGATGAAGCAGAGCAGATGTGTAGGGTTAGAAAATCATGTTTTATGAAAATTTATTGATGGACACTTGACATTACGCATTTGTAAAAACATATAGAATTGCACAACCCAAAAAGTAAACCTTAATGTAAACTATGGACTATATAGTTAAAAATAATGTACTGAAATCAATTGATAAATTATAACAAATATACCACATTAATGCAAAATATTCATAATAAGGGAAACTCTGTGTGAGGGGTGGAGGGTGGGGTGCGTACGTAGAATTCTATGTACTACCTGCTCAATTATTCTGTAAAATCTACAACTGCACTATAAAACAGTCTGTTAATTATAAAATAAACACACACATATTTGAATGTAACCTCGTCTGTCCTTAAGAGCATGCTGTAATTTATCTTGTGTATACATGGCATTTGCTTTTGAAAATACCTTGATAGTTACTGTTGGCTTGCTGGCAGGGCATGGTTTTCAAGGGAGCAAGAGATGGCTACAGTGTTCTGTATGAGACATGAAGAGGATTGGGAGTATTAAAAAGAAACTTTCGTGAATCTGAGGAATAATGAGGAAGTCAGGGCAAAATGGCAGAACAGGACGAGGAACACTTGCAGAGAGGCCTGGAGTGATAGGTACAGGTGGATAAAAAAAAGAATCCCCCAAAACAGAGATGGCTAAATTATTTGCTCCACAGTGCTGTAGAAGACCCACTCTTGATGCTTTCAAAATTTCAGTCAAATTTAAACTCAAAAACACACCTAATATCTGAGCTCGAATTGGGATTTATTTTTCTATATAAGAGTATAATGTATTATAATGTCATAAACAAATCAATTCCAATCCATTTAATGAGTCAACACTAGAGAGAAACTAATTTGCTCTATGATAGGTTAAAAAACAAAAAACAAAAAACCCAGCGCTCTATGATAGGTTGATGGGTATAAAAATACATAATAGGACAATTAAAGTGTTGCAATGCTATAAGTTTAACTCTTGTAAGTAATAGCTTTTTCACTTAAGGTGGTTTGCATCTGCAGATGATACACACGTCCTACTTTTTGTACCACAAGCAGGTTATCCTTGTCTAACTTGCTAATACTTTTTTTGTGTTTTATCATGGAAGAAAATATCAATCCACTTTCTTGAAATGAAATGTGCAAAAGTCTTCCAACATTTAATGAGAGGTATTAAGTTGTTCTAGGGATAACTGATTTACAGATAAACAAAAGCAGGTGTTTCATTTTCAAGTAGATTACAGCATTTAGTGTTACTCTCTGGCTTCAAGAGTTAAACATAAGTAAAACTAGTGAGCACCAGGTGGAAAGTAACATTAGCATTTTTCATTCACTTCCAATTCTCGTCCTTTTTTCCCAAAAAAGGATTTCAATTTTTTTCTATTTCAATCTGTCACTTACACTGTATGTTCTCCTTATCTCTGACCTCGTTACATATGAAACCAGGTAAGAAATGAGACTGAAGAATTTAGAGTTTTTTTTGTTTTTTTATTTCACTTTATTTATTTGCATATGGAGGTTCAAATTCAAAGCAAAACCTCCCAAAATATTTTCAATTTTTGTAATTAGGTAACAGCTGTTTTGTGAAGTATCCAATGCCAATTAGCCCATAAAACTTCATAAGAGAAAAAATTGTAATAAATCTGATAATTTCCAAGAGAATTTGCTCTAGTTATTGCCAAAAAGTACAAAATACATTTTTTGTTTTTCTTTTTAATTCAATCCCAAGCTGATATTTTTAGGACAGGAGGAAGCTGACTTCCTTTACTAAGCTTGAGCTTATGTGTGTGTGTGTGTGTGTATATATATATGCACTGGGACTGGGAGTGTTTATGCAAACACTGGTGGTGTAGTGGTTAAGAGCTATGGCTGCTAACCAAAAGACTAGCAATCAAAACCAACGGGTTTGGTTTTGGTTTTATATATATATACTTACATACATATATATAAAAAACTAACCCGTTGCTGTCGAGCTGATTCCTGCTCACAGTGACCCTATAGGACAGGAGAGAGTATACCTACCTACAAGGTTTCCAAGGAGCTGCTGGTGGATTTGAACTACTCACATTTTAGTTAGCAGCTGTAGCTCTTAATTCGCCACTAGGACTCCATATATATATATGTGTGTGTGTATGTGTGTATATATGTACATGTATATAAGTATGTATGTATGCATATGTACATATGTACATATAACGTATATAAGTATATGTAATAAATATATACAATTTTTTTTCTAAAATATTCTGTTGTCCTCACAAAGACCAAAGTCTGTTCAATTATTTTAAATCCTTAGTACTAGACTTAAAGGTTGCAGTATCCTACATTACATATTATCTAATCAAACCAAAAAAAATCCAAACCCATTGCCATTGAGTCAATCCTGACTCATAGTGACCCTATAAGACAGAGTAGAACTGCCCCATATGGTTTCCAAAGAGTGGTTGATAGATTCAAACTACCGACCTTTTGGTCCGCAGCTGAGTTTTTAACCACTGCACCACCAGGTCTCCACATTTCATATAGAAAACTTTTAATATATACACATTATTGCCATGTAAGAAATTTCCTTCTATAATATTTGCCTAAGGGAAACCAGAATTTAAACCCATGATTAACATCAAAAAACACCTAGGGTTTACTATCGCACTTTCTATTAATTGAAATGATTGTGAGTTGTTCTTAAAAATATATTTCCTTTCCCAAAGGGGGAGAAATCATATTTATGACAGTTTCCCTCATAGAGAATCCCAAGCCTCCAGCATATTTTATATTAAGTCTCAGGACCAGGAAAAGGAATGATCTTGATTAATTTTAATTACTTTGGGCAAAGAGATATGGATGATTCCCAAGGCCAACAATGTCCTAAGCAAACTGGAATCATTATACTAAAGCCAGTGCCTACAAAGCCAAAAAAAGCAGTCAGCACAGTTTGAAGAGTACTGAGGTAACATTTGACAGCATCTCCAGGTACGACTGAATAAAGAATACAAATAAATTAAGTTCTAAAACTCTTTGAGTGGAAAAATACAAGCTGAATACCTAGGTTTTACAGCAATAATGAAAGAAAATAAATGATTAGCTCAGCAGTCTAAACTCAAAAAAAAAAAAAAAAAACTCAGGAGACACAGATTTAAATAGATAAACAAGAATGATTGCTTTTAAGTCACCAAACCAAAGAATCTTACACCTTTCTAGCAAAAAATTAATACCTGTCAAATTTGGATTTACCGTGAAAAAGCAGAGAAAGATAGCTAACAATCTGCATATCTGAGTTATTAGCATTTATTGAAACTCAATAAATTCTTATTTTATTGTCTGTTCCTGGATTGTCGTTTTATTTATGTATGTCATAGATCAACATTAAAGTATTGGAGTTCTTAAGCACCTAAGGAAGCTGAAAGGAATGAACATTTCAAAACAGGCTGCATCTAGTACCACCAAAGGTAGTTGATGCTAGATACCGATATATATACTGACCATTTGGAGATAAGAACTCATTTCTTAACCTAAGCAGTATTTTTGCTTTTTAAGGATAAAACCAAAAGTTTAATTCAACGAAGGTTGAGAATAAACAGAGGAATGTTATTTTGGTAATGACACCATTATTATTGCTCACATCATCACCATCGTCATCATTATTTTAATCAGTAGTCAGGTCATCACCTATCTTTCTCTACTGTATTATAATTAATTATTTGTCCTATTGAGTCTATAGTATAACTCTTTCAGATTTCAAAATTCTTTATTTTTATGTGAATTGTTTCTATTTTCAATTAACTAGTAAAATCAAAGTAGTACATACACATGTAATTAAAAGTTAAATGGCACTGAAAACCGTAAAACAAAACCAATACCTTGTGTCTCCCATCTCCACCCCAAGTTCTGTTCCCAGAAGCAACAATTGCCGACACCTCTAGATGTTCTCTTTAGAATTCAGCACAGTGATCCAAAGTCATTGGTCTGCTCCCTAATTTTGTTGAAGCCTATTTCCCAAGGTTCCTAAGAAAGGGTTTATGGTGTAGATATATTAGTAGATTTTGTATGCCTTTAAATGAATTTATTTGACTCTCACCCTCAATTAATAGTTTGGCAGGGTGCCTACACTTAGTTTTTTATCGTAAAGTATTGTTGCAGAGAAATTTGATATCAAAATGAACCTCATTCTTATGATTAGACCTGCTTCCTCACTGAAAGTTTCAGATTTTTTTTTATTTGTTTTTCCTTTTTGTGATTTGAAATTTCATTATAATATGCTCTGGTATAATTTTTTTTTTTAATTTGGTGTGCAGAAGCATTTTTATAACTTTGAGTGATTTATGTTCTGTGTTTTTAGGGCATTTGCTGAATGTTTGATATTCTGGATTATCTGAATTCCATAACTTTATCTCTTTTTTAAAAATAAATTAGTAATTTTATTTATTACTTCATTTCATTTTTGTTTCTACTAAATGTCACCTTAATAGAAAGACCTTTCCTGACCATTCTATATAAAAAGCCTCTGGTCTTTTTATCCCACTTTATTCTCTTTATAAAAATAATAACATTTATAACTCTACATCATTATTTTATATATTTACTTGTTTATTGTTTGTGTTCTTCAACAGAATGTGAAATACTCGAAAACAGTGACTTTGTTTTATTCACAGTTGTAAGACCATGACAGAATTATACCTGACACATGGCAGATGCTCAATAAATATTTGGTGAATATATATATATATATATGCATACACACACACACACGAATATGTGTATGTATACTTATGCATATATGTATACTTATACGTATGTGTATATGTATTGGAGCCCTGGTGGTGCAGGTGGTTAAGAACTCAGCTGCTAACCAAAAGGTCAGCAGTTAGAATTCACCAGCCACTCTTTGGAAACCCTATGGGGCAGTTCTATTCTGCCCTGTAGGGTTGCTATGAGTTGGATTCAACTTGATGGCAATGGATTTTTCTTTTTTTGGGGGGGTTATAAATATATATTATATATATATACACACACACACACATATATATATATATAAAACTCAAAACCAAACTCATTGCTGTCGAGTAGATTCTGATTCATGGTGACCCTACAGGATAGAGTAGAACTGCCCCATAGGTTTCCAAGGAGTGCCTGGTGAATTCAAACTACCAACCCTTTGGTTAGCAGCCAAACCCTTAACCACTATGCCACCAGGTTTCCCATATATATATACTCCATATATATGTTGTTGTTAGGTGCCATCTGACTCATGGCAACCTTATGTATAACAAAACGAAATTCCACCTGGTCCTACTCCATCCCCACAATCCTTGCTATGTTTAAGCCCATTGTCGCAGACACTGTGCCAATCCATCTCACCGAGGGTCTTCCTCTTTTTGATTGACCCTCTACTAAGCACGATGTCCTTGTCCAGGGGATGGTCCCACCTGATGACATGTCCAAAGTAAGTGAGACAAGTCTCACCATCCTTGCTTCTAAGGAGCATTCTGGTTGTACTTCTTCCAAGACAGATTTGTTGTTCATTCTTCTGGAAGTCGATGGTATATTTAGTATTCTTAGCCAATACCATAATTCAAAGATATCAATTCTTCTTTGGTCTTCCTTATTCATTGTACAGCTTTCACATGCATATGAGGCTACTGAAAATACCATGCCTTGGGTCAAGCATACCTTTGTCCTCAAAGTGACATCTTTGCTGTTTAACACTTTAAAGAGGTTATATATACATACACCGCAACAAAACAAAACCTTCTAGTCGATTCCAACTTATAGCAATCCTATAGGACAGAATAGAACTGCCCCATAGGGTTTCCAAGGAGAGGCTGATCCATTTGGACTGCAGAACTTTTGGTTGGCAGCTGAGCTCTTAACCACTGCTCTACCAGAGCTCCATAAAAAAAAAAAAAAAAAGTTTTTTTTTTTTTTGCTCCATATATACATGTAAAAGACAGAACAAGTCCCAGGGTTGTGGAAATGGTCTTGTTGGACCAGTAGCCAGTGGCACCTTGGAACAAAAGCTTGGTGACATTCTTTCAAAAGGCCTCAGCCTTAAAGCCCTATGGAGCAGCTCTACTCTGCATGCATGGGATCACCATGAGTCAGAATCTACTGGCAACACAAACAACAACAACAGCAAGTATATATATATACACACACATACATACATACAACATACATAGTTATGCACTGCTCGGCTGTTAACCTAAAGGTTGATGGTTCAAACCTACACAGCAGCTCTGTGGGAGAAAATCCAGGGGATCTGCTCCCGTAAAGAATATAGCCTAGGAAACCCTATGGGGCAATTTTACTCTGTCACATGAGTTGTTATGAGTTAAAATAGACTTAATGGCTCCTACCAACAACAACACCCATTGCTGTGGAGTACTATTATACATACTAAGCAAAATGTTGGTGATTTTAATGTTGTAAAATATAAAATATAGTATAAACAATTTTATTAATCTCTTGTTTGTGAGTTTGTCTTCATGTGTGTGTCAGTTCAAAAGAGTAAAACGAATGAGTGTCCAACTAAAAGTTGAATATAGTAATCTCTGAGTGTGACAATTTGACTGTGTTACCTTTATTTTCAGGCTTTCTAAAAATTCTATCTTTGTCTATTCAGAAACCATTCCAAATATTATGACATATATCAGTTCTTTTGTTAACCAATTATTGAACAATATTTCTGCCCTACACCCCAAAATTGTGCTGTTTAAAACAGTCATTTATTTCGTACATACAGATGTGCCCGTTGACCCTAAACTAGTCAGTTTAATCCACCTTAGGACCCAGCTGCTGTAGTTTGAGTGCAAGCTGCTCCCTGTATCTCTCATCCTCTTGTTCCAGCAACTCTCCCGGATAAGTGTTCTGTTTCATGAGTGTGATTGTAGAGCCAGTCTAGAAGGACAGCCGTTGCATGCGTTCTACTCGTTGTAGATCACTGAGCCAACCAAACTGCACAAGCACATTGAAGACTCAGGCTCACCTCACCTCTGCTAGGGTTCTATTTTCCAAGCCCAATATCAATGTGGGGCCGGGGCCGAGAGTAAATCCATTTCATGTACGTAGGGAGGGAGGGTAAATATATTAAAAATCCATTTAACACAATCTAGAACATACTGATACTATTTTATGAAAACATATGCTGATCTTTTACAAACATAATTAAAATCATAATAAATGTGTTTTAAAAGCAGGCTGCGGTAATGCCTTATTCTTTCAGTTTAATTTTAACATGTCTGGATTGAAGTATTTTGTACTGTATTTGCTTATTTTAAAATCCTTTTAAAATTTACCTGTGTCTTTTTTGTGCCATGCCAAGTACGGACAGATGTAGTAACATTTCTTTATAGACATCCTTCAGTTTATTAACTTTGTGCAGAAAAAAATCAGGTGAGTTTTAAACTACTATGAAAAAGCGAACAAGCTAAAAAGCAATTTTAAATGACATGCAAAGCTATCAGGGGAAATAACACAATACATGTCACTCTTAGAACCCATATCCACAGCCATTTCCAAAGAAGCAAATTAAAATAATAAAAAAAAAAAAACTTCCAATTTGCAATTTAATATCCGTTTGGGTAACCGGTTATAATTTATTTTTAGATTATATGTCCAACTTTGACATTTAAAATTCCAAAAATATTTTCATCAAGAAAAATTTATGAAAACATGCTAAACAGCTTCATTACAGTCTAGAATATTAGCATGCTGTAATATACTACTACTAAGAAATATTGAAAAATAGAATATAGCACTACCATCTTAGCCCTAGGAAAAGTGTAAGTGATCCAGCCATTTTGATAATTGTGTTTTGCGTGTAAGTCCAGGAAGTTGGTATTCTGGGAAATTCATCAGTCTTATGTATGTGTGGCTATGTGGGTAAATTTTTCTTTCTTTTTCTGAATCTAGGCATCTTCAGGAAGTCTCTGGGTGGTTTAAACATTTAATGAGCTTGGTTGCCATCAAAAAAAATTTGGCCGTTCAAGTCCACTCAGAGGTACCTCAGAAGAAAAGTCTGTTTCTGAAAAAAAACAGCCAGTGAAAACCAATGGAGCAAAATTCTACTCTGATACATGCTGTCTAGTCAGACAGCAACTCATTTGATTTTTTTTTTTTTTTTTTGGTTTCCAGGTGTATTGAGAGAATTTTTTGCTTTCTTCCAATCAGGCACAACTGAGAAACTATTCCGAAGAGTAAGAACATTTAGTAGATAAGTTGATACTGACATAGGCAAATGGTATAAACATAAAGGATTTCTGAGTAATGCATAACACTCACAGCCTATAGCAAGTGTTTTTTAAGTAGATAGCTACTGAAATATTTGTGTGAGATGTACATTTTAAATTAGAAATTTGTAATTTTTTCAGTCATTTCCCCAATGAATTAATTATACTCTTTTTTCCTTTGTATGTATTTTTCTTTTAAATATATTTACCTAATATATTCAAACATATTAGAAAAAAAAGTAGTTGAATGATTTTTTTTTTTTTAATTCCAGCTTTTCCTGTTATCCCCCAAGAAAGAGACGAGTTTAAACTCCTGTAAATAAGGAGGAATCTTCAATAGGGTCACCTGAAGCTAAGACATAGACCTGAGAATGAATTGACTAAGTTTATGGGCATGTTTTTCCTCTTTGTGAACTCCTTGAATGGCAGTAAACATCACCCTCATTTGCTTTGCAAGAGTATATTTCTCAGAACAATTCCGTAAGTGATAACAGGTTGACTTAACATTGGATATTGATACTGATTACCTTGCAAATTTGTCTACCATGTCAAAGGTCTGTTTTGATTACTTCAAACCAACTGTGAGCTATATAGTGCTTGCTTCTTGCTAATATAGCAAAATTACTGCATTATTCCGTTGATAGTGATTGAGAAGAGCCTTTAATCTTCATAATAATTCTTAAATATTTTGACAGGAGTCATTGTCTTTTATTCTTCAGATCAATGAAGTCTGTATTCATCTCTATGAAAATACCTAGGTACCAAAAATGTCTAAAAAAAAAAAAAGGAGGCTTTAATTATCAGCCAATTACTTCTCCAGCTTGAATAAAGAGAAGACAGGCAGAATCAGGCTAGAACTATCAGTCTAAAAGGCCCATGACGAGAACATCAAAAATCTGAGTAAGCTTTCATACAATTTGTTCTTTACCCATGAATGTTTATGGATCTCTATATTATTTAAAACTATTGCAATAACTTTAAGTGGGAAATAGCATGTGTCTCAGATGGTACAGTTATAAATTTGAGGAGCATCAATGAGCCTGGATCTGTGGGTGCTTACAAAAAACCAATCCCTTCCAATGGACACGTATCTTGAGTGGGATGGTTATGTAAGCCTTTGAGATGCTAGTGTTCACTTGTTATTGTAGCATATCCCAGCATCTCCTAAATAATGATAAGATTTTCAAGGCCAGATTGTCTTTATCTACTCTTAAATGGGGGTGGAAAAAAGAGGTTTACTGGTGCAAACAATCCTCTTGTAAGACAATCAGAATGGGTTTCCACCATGCATTCCTATTTGTAATGTCTGAACAAGCCTCTCTACTCTGCTTTTGTGAAGGAACTGCTGTTTTGATTTCTGTGTCTAAAATACATCCTTATCTTTGAAAATTGACTTATATTTTGAAATTATTTTAACAGTACCACCCTTTTCCTTCTCCACCAAAAAATTGAAATCTGTATTCAATTATATATTTTTCATTGTTTAACTGTGCCGTTACTTATTTCTCATACTTATCCACTTAAAAATTATACCAATCTTCTTATCTTAGGTCTATAGTGATCTCATCATTCTCAAAAGAATTTCAGAAAGATGGCAGTTATCCTTTTTCCACCACTGATAAACAGATACTTTTTTAAAAATCACATCTTATTAAAGAATATAACTCATTTTAACTTTTCATTATTCAAAGATTTCCTCCTCTCTTTGTTCATTTGCTGCTGATTTTCTTATGTCCTGATAAGTCTATAAAGTTCAGACTCGAGATCATTTTTTTCCTCTCTGTTATTTCTACAGCAATAAACACATAATTATAGCATAGAAATATTAAAAAAAAAATAAATGTAAGCTATCTTATCTCCTAAAGTCATGTTATCAAAGTCATAATAACATGTTACTTCTTTGTATGGACATATCTATATACTGCATATATAATTCTGTGGTTTTTATATCCATATAATCTTTTATTATCAAAATCATATATACACAAAATATACATACCTACTGTCTTAGATTTCTAGTGCTGCTATAGCAGAAATACCACAAATAGG
Organism: Loxodonta africana; assembly: GCF_030014295.1. Taxonomy (NCBI): domain Eukaryota; kingdom Metazoa; phylum Chordata; class Mammalia; order Proboscidea; family Elephantidae; genus Loxodonta; species Loxodonta africana. Next base: position 76,555,603 of record NC_087345.1, on the reverse strand, counting down.
TGGCTTTAGCAAACGGGAATTTATTATCTCACAGTTTGGGAGGCTGGAAGCCCAAATTCAGGGTGCCAGTTCTGGGCGAAGGCTTTCTTTATCTGCTCTGGAGGAAGCCCTTTTGAGCTCCTGCTCCAGGGCGATCTTCATACGGGTTGGCATCTCTCTTCCCCTTTCTCTGCTTGCTCACTTGCTTGTTTAATCTCTTTTATATCCCAAAAGAGATTGACTTAAGACACACCTTATACTAATACTGTCTCATTAACACAACAAAAACCAGTTCCCAAATGGGCCTATAACCACAGTTATAGGGTTTAGAATTTACAACACATGTTTTTGGGGGACACAATTCAATCTATAACACATATATACCTATTACACACATATATATGTATACATACACACACACCTATGTAGGTATACATATATATGTATATATATGAATATATATATATATCCATTTTTGTCTCTGCCCAAAGGCAGATGCACCAATGAATGCAATACAAATTATTCATTAAAGCTGGCTTATTAGATTTTTATTGTAAAAATACACTGGAAAGGTTTCTTACTTATTCAGAGTACCACTGCTCTCTGTAATGTAAACCGGAAAAACATTTTGTTTAAATGAGAGTCTATTGTCTCCTCTGCTGTTTGGTATAATAGAATATTTCAGGTGGCATGTGAAGCATCGCCCTTCTCAGTCTTCTTGAATCCACTTACGCCTATTCGCTTTACAAAGGCTGTGGTGATCTAAGAATGTAAAACATATCATGTTTTTACCCTGCTTAAAACATTCTAAGAATTTCACATAATTCCTGGAATAAAATCCAAAACCCTTATAATATCTCAGAAGGACATGATCTGATCCCTGCCAGCTTTTCTAATCTTCAGCCACTTTTTCCTAGATTAGTATTCCACATTAGTTACACAGAGCTTCTCGATCTTTATCAAACATTCCAAGGTGATTCAGGTTTTGGGACCTTACCATTTTCGTTTCCTTTACCTGAAATTCTGCTAGCTGGCCGATCTTCTAACTGGCTTAAATCATCACATCATTTTTGTCTTTGCTCACACAAGAGACATATGTGATGTCTGTCTCAGAGAGATTTCTTCTTTACCACCCTATCTAAAAGAGTATACTCCACCATCTACAATTCTGTATACTCTTACCCTGTTGTGTTACTCCTACTGCGTTTAAAACCATTTAAAACTGCATTACTTATCTGTTTACTTGTTTATAAAACTTCAGCGAGACCAGGCATTTTGTTGACTTATTTTATTCATTCTCCTAGAATCTGGAAAAGTATCTAGGAAATGCACTCAACAAGAATTTATTGACTTAGAATAAACGACTATATAAAGGAGAATACGAATCCATTGCTGAATTAATACAAGAAAGACTCATTAAAACTTAGGTAACACAGTTAGGCAACAGAATATTTGGTCTTTCTTGAACTTCAATATCTTCCTTAAGCCTTTTGACTTTTCTTATAATTAAAAATTTGCTAATATCTAAGTTACTGTTGGGTTTCCAAAATGGACTGGAGGGTTTTTGTAGGCAATAATATTATTTATATTAAACAAAACATTTTTGCCTTAAAATAGTTCGTATTTAAGCACCATGAAAATTTTACTCATTTTTAACTTAAACGCATGAGACCTTATGAGACCAAATCAGCCATGGAAGCCCCTCACCCCCACAGGCAATTTCCTGTTAGTTCAAACTCCTATTAAGATGATTTTCCAATTCTTTAGGCCATCCTTCTAGAGAGTTCTGTGTCAGGGATGCAACAATATATCCCCTTTGCTGATCATTGTATGCCAACACATCTATATAATTATAGACATTAGTTAAAATGTAAATACCTATTCTTTGGAGAGAGGTTACAAAGTGGAATTACCCGAAGAGAAGAATTTTTGTAAGCTACTTCTGTGGAGGTATAATATAAAACCAAAACAAATCCATTGCCATCGAGTCAATTCCGACTCATAGTGACCCCTTAGGACAGAATAGAACTGCCCCATAGGTTTTACAAGGAGTGGCTGGTAGATTTGAACTGCTAACCTTTTGGTTAGCAGCCGAGCTCTTAACCACTATGCCACCAGGGCACTATGGAGGTATATAGAGACCAGGATAACAGTGTGTACAAAGCGTGCACATTTATTCAGACAGTTTCATTTGTTTTGTTTTAGCACTGGAGATTCACTTGTTATTATTGTTATGTGTCACCTACTGAAGTTTTCTGTTCCCTTTCCCTCTCATCTAGCACGAGCAAAATTAAATATTGTGAAATATGCATATATGGATTTATTTTTTCTTCCACTATCGTAAGATACAGTCAATAGGGGGAGAAACTGGTTGTGAAAAGTCATTAGGATAGCATAATTACATCTGATATGATTATGGGTTCCTTAAACTTGTGACAGTTTCATCATTTAGTCCGTTTACTGCAGTGACCATCTTCTAGTACTTCAACAAAGCTACATATCTAATGAGTATTGGAAATGGTGTCAAGGAAAGCCACTCTTCCAAGCATCACATCTAACCTTCAATACCTCATTATTGACCACATGCTGGCTCATTCGTTCAAATTATTTAATTAAACAATTCAGGTCCAGGCATAAAGTAGACAAATTAATTTAGTGATTGTCAATAGACTGGCATTCCCTGTGAAACTTCAGAAACTTTCAGTACATTTTGCAAAACTGTTCAGTTAACTCACTTTAAAAAACTCATGATCTGAGTAAACGTTACCTTGCTTTGTTTTAAAGTCTACCTTCATACATCATTTGTATTTTATGTTAGTTTAAACTTTCATCTCCTTAGGATTGAAGAGAAAAGCTCTGGTGGAGCAGTGGTTAAGAGCTCGGCTGCTAGCCAAAAGGTCAGCAGTTTGAATCTACGAGCTGCTCCCTGGAAACCCAGGGGGCAGTTCTAGTCTGTCCTATAGGGTTGCTATGAGTCAGAATCGCCTCTACAGCAATGGGTTTGGTTTGGTTTTAGTGATGAAGAACGTTACTCTTGGGTTGATATCTTTAACCAAATGATCTTATGAGAAGTTTGGTTTTTGTTTTTTTTTTTGGCTTTAGTAGTGTGGATTGAGCTTCATCTTATAAACCGACATTTAAAAAAAATATTAAATTCAACCTTGATATCAAAATTTCATGCTAGACAGGACATTAAAAAGGCCTATGAATTACTCTACATGTGGGAAATTTGGGGGAAATTTTTTTTTTAATTACTTCTTCCACATCTAACTGAAAGGTAAGTATTCTCATTTCCTCAATTATAAAATGTATACATGTTCTCAACCAAAGTAGCTGTTTTGTGACGTAATCCATGCCAAAAATGGAGTGCATGGGTTTATATCCCCAGTGCTACGATCACCACCATATTTAAAGAAACCCTTTCAGTTTTTTTTAAAAAATTACTGGATCAGTCCCCTAAGAATTGTTTAAGAACTCAAAAAACAAAGTATCTTTTCCTTACTGAGAAGAAAATCATTATTTAGAAGTGTTTAAAAATAAAAGAAAATAATTAACACTTTTTAAAATTTGTTTGTCATTTGTTTTTTAACTATCTAAATAAGTGATATGACCTTTATTCATGCATATTTGATAATTTTCTGTAAAGATCATGTATAAAATATTTTATATCATGTGCACATATGCTGTATTGAAGGGAGTTCTTTGGTGGAAAAAATGCAGTTGCTTTAATGGGAATTTAATTATGTAAGTTTGAAGTTATAAAATAATAATATGTTAAAATATTTTACTCAATATTAAATAGAATCCAAACAAATAAATAAAATATATATTAATAATTAAAATAAATAAAACCAAGGGTATTTGACTATGTGACTTATAAACTGTGTTTATATAAAAGAGTACATTCTTTAAGTTTCATTTCATGTAAAACTCCAGTAAATACAGAACAGTCTGTAGTGGGAGAAAGCTGATCAGTGGTTGCTGGCAAAGTTAGAGACAGGAAATAGGAAGGGAAGGGAAGGAGGTGACTTAGGGCCTTGAGGAAACTTTGGGAATGCGACATATATTCACTATTTTGACTTTGGTTTATTTCACAGGTTTACACATATGTCAAAATGTATCAAATTGTATACACTTTAAACTAGTGCGATATATTCAATGTGAATTAAAAACCCCAGAAAATGTGAATTATACCTCAATAAATCTGGGATATAGATAGATAGTGAATGGTTGGTTAGATAGATCAATAGATAGATCACCAGCAAAGTTTGATGGAACTAAAAGGACAATATATATATATATGTATGTATAATCAGAGTGGGAGATTTTAATCCTTCTCCACAGTTAATAAAACAACCAGATGATACATAAGCCAAGGTGTAAAAGATTTGAAATAACATTTAACCAAATCTACTTTTTTTTACTTAATTAAAAGAGAAAATATTGCACATCAAAAAAAAAAAATGGTACATTCTCAACTGAATCTGAATGATTTACCAAAATGACTATATATTTTCCCAGTTGGCTTCACTGGTTAATTATTTCAAACATTTATGAGGGACTTTATGTCAATTTTGCATGAATACTTCCAGAGAATAGGGAGAGAGGGAACATTTCCCAACTAACTTTATGAGTCCAGGATAATCTTCACTGAAAATCTGATAATGCTCTTACTATAAAAGATTTTTAAATCTTTTTTTTTGGTAAATACAGTTGCAAAAATTTATTTTTTCATAAACATAGTTGCAAAACCCCTAATCAAAGTATTTGAAAAACAAATCTGGAGACATAAAACATTATGGATTTGACCAAGGGTTTATTTATGAACTGAATAGTATTAAAAAACCAGCCAATGAATTTGCTACGTTTACAGGGAAAAAGGTGAAAATTTATGTTACCATGTTGATAGATCTAGAAAAAGCACTTAACACATTTTAAAATCCATTTGCAGTAAAAAATAAATGCATAAATTGGCAAATAAGAAGAAAGAAGAATTTCTTTATGCAATAAAAATTACAACAAAAATTCTAGTTGTTGTTAGGTGCTGTCAAGTTGGTTCCAACTCATAGCTACCCTACGTACAACAGAACCAAACACTGCCCAGTCCTGTGCCATCCTCGTATTCCTGTTGTACTTGGGCCCATTGTTTCAGCCACTGTGTCTTTCCATCTTATTGGGGGTCTTCCTCTTTTTCACTGACCCTCTACTTTATCAAGCTTGATGTCCTTCTCCAGGGACTAATCCCTCCTGATAACGTGTCCAAAGTGTGTGAGATATAGTCTCACCATCCTTGTTTCTAAGGCGCATTCTGGTTATACTTCTTCCAAGAAAGAGCACATATTATTATTAATGTGATTTATTGACAGCTTTCCGCCTGAAATCAGAAAAAAAGAGATGTCATGCTATTAAAAATTCCATTAATGTTTTATTGGAGGTCCCAGACATTGCAATAGGTTATAAAATAAAACAAATTTATAAACTTTAGAAAAATAAGTAAAAGTAATTAAAATGTCATATTTTAGAGATTAAATGATTGTGCGTGTAAAAAAACCCCAAAGAATCTGACATCAAAATACTGCAATAAAAAGTCAGTTTGGAAAGATCAGTATAAAAAATTAATTGCATTTTTATTGACAGCAACAAATAGAAAATGAAATTTTAGAAATCCATCCCATTGACAATATCACTGAAAAACATAAAGACTTAGGAATAAATTTTAGAAAATGAGTGATGAACATGTACTCTTAAAAATATAAAACATTATGAAGACAAATTTAAGAAGATTGAAGTATATGAAGGAAACCCTGGTGGCATAGTGGTTAAGTGCTACAGCTGCTAACCAAGAGATCAGCAGTTCGAATCCACCAGGTGCTCCTTGGAAACTCTATGGGGCAGTTCTACTCTGTTCTATAGGGTTGCTATGAGTCAGAATCGACTCGACAGCAGTGGGTTTGTTTTGGGTTTTAGGTATATGAAGGGATAGTTCTTGCTTATGGATTAGAAAACAGAATAATTTAAAGATGGCATCAGAATTACTAGTAGTCATCACATTCTCTTCACTGGTAGGCACACATCAAAAATAGATGATAGGTGGATAGATAGATGGATAGATCGATGGGTAGATAGATAGATAGATGATAGATAGATACATAGATACACAGATAGATAGATAGATGATAGATAGATACATAGATAGCTACATAGATAGATGATACACGGATAGACGGATGGATGGATAGATGATAGCTAGATAGATGATAGAGATAAGTAGACAGATAAATTCCAGTTTCACATAAGAATGTCTTTCGTAATGATAAAATGAGAAATAAACAGAATCATTTTGAATGTGTTCCCAGAAGTGGTGCTTGTCTTGTGTGATTAGTTGAGTTGTGAGCTAAACTAACTGCTTTTTTTCATGGAAAATTATTTTTCCTTGAAAGAACACTGGCAGACAAATTATAGCTATTCATCCCTGGGTATTTTCCAGATGTTTTCTCAAAAACCAAGAAGGGAATCTTAAATACAAGAGAAACAATTAGCAACAGGATTTGTTGCCAAAAATAGAATTCAAGTTTTTAAGTAAAACTTTAGAAAAGGTTTATTTGCTACTGGGAGCTTGACAGCATCCTAATATTTAAAGCCTCTTCTGATAAAAATGGTGGTAACAGTAACACGTTTATTTTTATATTGTTTAATAAATTCTGTCAACATTTGGGATGGCCACATAATTTAGTGAACACATATTTTCAAAATAAGCGATGCATGATGTTACGAAAGCATTCGAGCATAAACAATCCATTCAACCTGCAAGACAGATCAACAGGATTTAATGTAACAGGGTATGAACAGTTTGTTGATTTTGTTTTATATCCCACTTTGCAACTAATTTCTAAGAACTACCTCTTGCCAGTATTGGTTAATATCAAAAAAGAATAGCCACTATTATTGAAAAAGCTATTACAATATTCTTCCCTTTTTCAACTATATAACTCAAAGAAGTTGAATTTTCTTCGAATAAGTCACTCAAAAGAACATTTGCAATAGAAGGAATGCAGAAGCAGGTAGGAGAATACAGCTATCTTCCTCTATTAAACCAGGCATTAAAGAGATTACAAAAATGTACGACAATGATACTCTTTAAAATTAAAAAAAAAGTATTTTGGTAAGGTATATATTTTATTTGTAGTCTAATTATTAATGTTTAATGAATTAATTCACTTAGCATAATTGGTGCATTTTATTTTCTGTTTTTATTTATAATATGACAACTATTTATGTGAAATGCATATGCAAAAACAGACACACGTAAACAAAACCCCATTGGTGTCCTCTATATTTTTTAAGAGTGTAAAGTAGTCTCGAAACCAAAAGTTTTGAGGAATGCTATCATAAGAAATTATGGAATTTTACTGCTAAGCTTCAGTCAACCATATTTCTCAACAGTGGCAGATACACAAATGGTAGGTGTAGATATTTGTCTTTCAAAATGTCGGTAAAAGTTTATAACATCTCTTATCACATATTTTGACATTATATTTAAAATGTATTTGTCTTAAATATACTTAATTGTCCTTTCTCTGCTCTCTTGCTGAACTATTTCCTTTTCTGTGGAAAAATATCTATCAGTGAAAATAAAGTTTCATGGTATTACAAAGTACAAACCAAAGTCAATTTGTAATTATTATTTTTGTTTGAAATATTTTGATAGTAAACTTATTACCCATATTCCAGCATTTTATTAAACATTTAAAACCATGTAGATTCAATTATTATTTTAAAATAAATAGCATTTGACATGTTTAGATAGTAAACTAAGTAAAACACTGTTAACTCTCTCACAGGACATTGGTTTTGGAGGGAAATTATATAACATTTTCTTCTTCCCTAAAAAGTATTTATTGAAAAGATACAGAATTTAATTTCAATATAATGATAGATGCTGAAACCCCTTGGATCCTTAATATGATAGCAATTTGACCTGAAAAGCTTGAAAGTCATTAACTGACCAAAGGTTAAATATTTCATTATAAGGTGCTAGAAAATTCTGACATTGTGCTTACTATATGACTCATATCACTGAGAATAAAGATTATTAAGCGACAAATAAAATGAATAATTTTGATCACTTGTCAAGGCTACTAATATTTTAACATATCCAAAAGTGACCATCCATCATGCATCTGATAAAAATAATAATCACAAGAGTGGTAACTTTGTAAATATAGTTTCCTGATAGAACAGAATTAGAGCGTCCCGACATCTGAGTGCATCCAACATGCCTACTTTAAGAGACAAATTACTTATTGGCATAATTGTATTAAGATGCTTAACAAACAACTCAGGTCTTGTCTATCTAATTACTTACAAAATTGCAGGAAATTAATTTGTCAATAGGTGTTCCTGAAATTAAGAGGATGAAACAAACTAATTTGCTAAGTAATGTCAAAAGTTGCAAAAATTGTCTTGATTTGTTTTATATCGAACTTTAAATTTTCTCAAGAAAGCAATTTATGAGGATTACCAGTGCTCTCATAAATATTTTTAATATCACACTATATGAATATTTAAAACTATAGGATGATATTAAAGTATTATACCTTACATAGCCAATAAATTAAAGTAACTTGCATTTGTTATTGTTGTTGTTGTTAGGTGCCTTCTAGTTGGTTCTGACTCCTCGTGATCCCATGTATAATGGAACAAAATGTTGCCCAGTCCTGCGCCATCGTCACAATCATTGCTATGTTTAAGCCCATTGCCTCAGCCACTGTGTCCATCCATCTTATTGAGTGTCTTCCTCCTTTTCGCTAGCCCAGAGCATGAGGGCAATATACCACATTTGCAATATACCACAAAAAACAAACCCATTGCTGTCAAGTTGATTCCAACTCCTAGTGACCCTATGCGACAGAGTAGACCTGCTTCCTAGGGTTTCCAAAGCTGCAATCTTTACAGAAGCAGATTGCCACATCTTTCTCCTGCAGAGTGTCTGGTGGGCTTGAATTGCCAACCTTTTGGTTAGCAGCAAAGAGCTTAAGTCTAGGGATATGACTTTTTAATACACATACTTCAAAATTCTTAAAACCAATAAAATTCAAATTAATACAATAGATTTAAAATAATTAAAATTATATCAATGCCATGGCATAGATATTGTTTTAATAATAAAAAAGAATTTCATACTTTATAAATTTATAAAAATTAATTTATGTTTATATCCCACTTAAAGACTTGCTTCTTTGTCTCCTAGGACAATGGATTTGCAACACTATCTTTCTAATTTAAAAAATAGTAATAACTTTAAACAGAGGTCTGTTGTCTTCCATCCATTTACTAGCACATACCAGAAATATAATACTAAAAAATTATAGGCATATTTTTTCTATTTCTTTACACCTGAATATAGTACCATAAAATTGTTTCAAAATATGTGGATCACACACAATGGTCTGTAGTGTGGATCACACTACAACAGTACAAGTTCTTTTGAACTTGCCATGTCTTTACTATTGTGCAATATGATAACTCCATTTCACCCACAGCATATCTCTTTGTAAGTATTGCAAAAGTTTAATTTTAAACTGTAGAATGAAATGATATGTTATTTGTTAATTGAAAACACAGAATTTAGGTAACTGAAATCAAATTGACATATTCAGTGTTAAGGTGGTTTCTAGATGTTTCAGAATATGCTTATATTAATTTTTAGATTATCACTGAAATAAAAAATGGCCTTTTATTTAAAGAAACCCAGATTTTGTGGAGATTATATATATCTATATTTACGGATATAGATATTTTTACTCATTGCCATGACATCAATTCCAACTCATAGCAACCCTAGAGGACAGAGAAGAACTGTGCCATAGAGTTTCCAAGGAGCTGCTGGTGGATTTGAACTGCTGACCTTTCAGTTAGCAGCCAAGCTCCTAACCACTGCATATGAAACACCGTTGTAGGCAATTTAGGTCAAGACACTGAATTTTCACCTAAAATTTCCAGGTAATTCAGGCACATATAGAAGGTTTGAGTTAATTTTTATATTTTTCTTTTTGAGCCTACAATTTACAAATTTGACTAGAGATTTCTTATTTCCAGAATTTTCTGGAGAAAAGTTAATTAATTCATCAAGTATTTACTGAGTGCTCATTATGAACCTGAGTACAGTGTAATATTTAAGTATTAAATAATTTAATCACCTAATCTAAACTCAATTGTGGTGTTGGCAAAGAATATTGAATACACCACGGACTGCCAAAAGAATGACCAAATCTGTCTCGGAAGAAGTATATCCAGAATGCTCCTTAGAAGCAAGGATGGCGGGGCTGTGTCTTACATACTTTGGACACGTTGTCAGGAGGGATCAGACCAGAAGGACATCATGCTTGGTAAAGTACAGGGTCAGCAGAAAAGGGGAGGACCCTCAATGAGGTGGATCGACACAGTGGCTGCTGCGATGAGCTTGAGCATAACAACGATTGTAAGGATGGCGCAGGACCGGGCAGTGTTTCGTTCTGTTGTGCATAGGGTCGCTATGAGTCTGAACCGATTCAACAGCACCTAACAACAACAACCTAAGCTCTCAGCCTTATAAATCTTTTTCTAGACTTGAGAGCTTGGTCTGATTTCAATTCACTGCATTTCTTTCATTGAATAATTTTTCTATATCCGAACATTCCAAGGTCCTGAATTGCCCTTCAGTGCAAAGACTTTTGAAACTTAAAAATCATTTTTTCTGCTTTCTATAGTAACATTCTTTCCATGAATTAATATGTATTAAACAGCCTAGCCTGCGTAATATACTTGCGAAGGGGTGCATTTGCAAGAAGACGGAAATTGTCAAGTAGTAGGAAATTTCAGAAAAAATACGTGATTTTGTTCATGCATCCCTAAATTTATCAACACACGCAATAATCAATACACAAAACGCTCGGAGTCTATATTCATTAATTTATTCTTTCAGAAAATTAAAGCTCTTCTGTATACTAGATGTCTTGGTTGCAGAAAGATTATACGATCATGCTTATATTTACATATAAGTATTTTCTATGGCTGCTTTCACGCTACAATGACAGAGTTGAGTAGTATATGAATGATGGACCTGAGGAATAATGGCTCTGCAGGAGACATTTGTCTATCAAAGATTGATCAGAATATCTACCATTGTACATTCTGTTTCACAAGGTAACTTCGTCAACCAAATGAGGGAGACTATTTCATCTCTCCTTGTACATAAGCTTGCCCTTTGACCAGTTTTGACAGATATTACATGCTGGAAGTGATCCTGTGATTATTTCAAGGCTGTGTGTTAATTGTAGGTTCAGTCTCTGCATCTTGGAATATTCAAGATTCGCCTTGCTGTGAGAAAGTTCAAGGAGCCACATGGACAGACCCACATGGTAGAGAACAGAGGCCTCTGGCTAAATCTTAGCTAGGCTTTGTGTCCGCAGCTAGCAACTACGTGAGAGTGTTCATTTCAGTCTTCCAGATGTTCGTTCCCCAAATGAAAGCAAGTGAAGCGTAAGAACTGCCTGGATAACCCACAGAGTTCTGAGATGTTATAAAGAGTTACTGCTTTAAGCTATTAAGTTTTGGGGTGATTTTTTCCTAACCTAATGGTCATGAAGTTACAAATCTACCTTAAAAAGTGCAATGAAATATTTTCAAGGAAAGTAATATTTTAGAAAGCCATTTCATGTATTTATGTTCCTCTTGCCACCCACTCTAAATTTTATATTATTTAAACTAGTGATCAGAAAACAATGGCCCATGAGCCATCTCCATCATGCCACCTATTTTTGTAAATAACATTTTATTGGTTTGCAGGAACACTCATTCATTTATGCATTTTCTATGGCTGCTTTCATGCTACAATGGCAGAGTTGAGTAGTTGCCACAGAAAACATATGGCTCACAAGCTTAAAATATTTGCTATCTGCTCTTTTATGTAAAACTTTAGCTGGCCTCTGATTTAAAATACAAAGAAATATTGCTCTATAGGGTCAGAATCATGAAAAATTTTCAATGAGTGGTCTATCTATCTATCATCTATCTATCTATCATCTGTCCATCTATCCATCCATCCATCCATCCATCCATCCATCCATCCATCCATCCATCCATCCATCTATCATGTATCTATCTATTTACCTATTATTTATATCTATCCCCTGGTGGTGTAAATAGTTAAGAACTCGACTACTAACCAAAAGGTTGGCAGTACAAACCCACCCACAGGCACCTCAGAAGACAGGTCTGGTGATGTGCTTCCCAAACATCACAACCTTGAAAACTACGTGAAGCAGTTCTCCTCTGCGTATATGGGGTCACTATGAGTCAGAAATTGATTGGGCAGCAACTAACAAAAACTAAAACAACACACATACACACACACATATATACACATACATAAGTATACTCATACATGCATACAAATATACACATATACATATTTAGATATATGTTGTTGTTGTTAGATGCTTTTGGATCATTTCTGACTCATAGCAACCCTATGCACAACACAAAGAAACACTGCTCAGTCCTGCCACATCTTCTCAATCATGGCTGTGCTTGAGCCATCCTTGCGGGCACTGTGCCAGTCCATCAGAGTGAAGGCCTTCCTCTCTTTTGCTGACCCTCTGCTTTACCAAGCATGATGTCCTTCAACAGAAACTGGTCTCTCCTGATAATATGTCCAAAATAGGTAACATGAGATACTGCCATCCTCACTTCTAGGGAGTATTCTTGTACTTTTTCCAAGACATAGTTGTTCTTTCTTCTGGCAGACCATGGTATATTCAATAGTCTTTGCCAAAACCATAATTCAGAGGCACAAATTCTCCTTCAGTCTTCTTGATTCATTGTCCAGCTTTCCTATGCATGTGATTGAAAATACAATGGCTGGTGTCAGGCTCACCTTAGTCCTCAGAGTGAAATCTTTGCTTTTCAACACTTTAACAAGATCTTTTGTAGAGGATTTCCCCGATGCAATGAGTTGTTTGATTTCTTGACTGCTGCTTCCATGGGTGTTGATTGTGGATCCAAGTAAAATGATATCCTTGACAACTTCAACTTTTTCTCCATTTATCATGATGTAATTTTTTAACTTATTGGTCCAGTTGTGAGGATTTTTGTTTTTTTATGTTGAGATGTAATCCCTAATGACGGCTGTACTCTTTGATCTTCATCAATAAGTGCTTCAAGTCCCCTTCACTTTCAGCAAGGAAGGTCGTGTCATCTGCATATCACAAGTTGTTAATGAGTCTTCCTTCAATCCTGATGCCACATTCTTCTTCATATAATACAGTTTCTCAGATTATTTCCTCAGTAAACAGACTGAATAAGTATTGTGAAAGGATACAACCCTGAAACACATCTTTCCTGATTTTAAATCACACAGTATCCACTTGTTCTGTTCAAACTGCTGCCTCTTGGTCTATATACAGGTTCTTTATTAGCACAAGTAATGTCCTGGAATTTCCATACTTCACAATGTTATCCATAATTTGTTATGATCCACACAGTTGAATGTCTTTGGATAGTCAATAAAACACAAGTAAACATTTTTCTGGGATTCTTTTCTTTCAGCCTAGATCCATCTGACATCAGCAATGATATCCCTCCTTCCATGTCCTTGTCTGAATCTGGATTGAATTTCTGGCAGTTCCCAGTTGATGTACTGCTGCAACCACTTTTGAATTAACTTCAGCAAAATCTTATTTGCATGTCATATTAATGATACTGTTTGATAATGTCTGCATTCTGTTGGATTACTTTTCTTTGGAATGGGCCCAAATATGGATCTTTCCCAGTCAGGTGGCTAGATAGCTGTCTTCCAAATTTCTTGGCATAGACCAGTTAGGACCTCCAGCCTTGGATCTATTTGTTGAAACATCTCACTTGGTATGCTCTCAATTCCTGGAGGCTTGTTATTTGTCAGTGCCGCCAGTGCCCTCAGTACAGCTGGACTTCTTCCTTCAACACCATAGGTTCTTGATCATATGCTACTTCCTGAAAAGGCTGAACATTGACCAATTCTTTTTGGCACAGTGACACCTAATGTTCCTTTCATCTTTTTTTTGTTTTGTTTTGTTTTTGATGCTTCTTGCATTGTTCGATATTTTGCCCATAGAACCGTTCAACATTGCAACTCTAGGCTTAATTTTTTTCCTTCTATTCTTTCAGCTTGAGAAATACTGAGCATGTTCTTCCCTTTTGGTTTTCTAACTCCAGGTCTTTGCACATGTCATTATAATATTTTGCTTAGTCTTCTGGAGCCTCCCTTTAAATTATTCTGTTCAGCCCTTTTATTTCATCATTTTTTTTCTGTTTACTTTAGCTGCTCTACTTTCAAGAGCGTGTTTCCTGGTTTCTTCTGACATCCATTTTGGTCTTTGTTTCCTGTCTTTTTAATGACCTTTTGCTTTCTTCATGTATGATGTCCTTGATGTCATCCCATAATTAGTCTGGTCTTTGTCATTAGTGTTCAATGGGTCAAATATTTTCTTGATATGGTCTCTAAATTCCAGTGGGATACACTCAAGGTCATTATGGCTCTCATGGACTTGTTTTCATTTTCTTCAGCTTCACCTTAAATTTGCATATGAGCAATTCATGGTCTATTCCACAGTTGGCCCCTGGCCTTGTTCTGACTGATGACATTGAGCTTCTGCATTGTCTTTTTCAATAGATGTAGTAGATTTGATTCCTGTGTATTTCATCTGGCAAGGTCCACATGTATAGTCACCATTTATGTTGTTGAAAAAAGTTACTTGCAGTGAAGAAGTTGTTGGTCTTGCAAAATTTTGTCATGCCATCTCAGTAATCATTTCTATAACTAAGGCTGTACTGTACAACTACCCAATCTTTCTTTGTTTCTAATTTTAACATTCCAATCACCAATAATTATCAATGCATTTTGATTCCATTTTTGATCAATTTCAGACTGCAGAAGTTGGTAAAAATCTTCAGTTTCTTCATCTTTGTAATTAGTGGTTTGGGCATAATATGAATAATAGGGTATGAATATTATCCTATTACTGATAGCGTTGTATTTCAGGATAGATATTCAGATGATGAACGTGGTGCTATTCCTCTTCAACTTGTCATTCCCATCATTGGAGACCATATGATTGTCCAATTCAAAATGGCCAATATCAGTCTATTTCAGCTCACAAATGCCTAGGTTATTGATCTTTATGCATTCCATTTCATTTTTTGGTGATTTTCAATTTTCCTAGACTCAAGCTTCATACATTCCACTTTAAGATTATTAATGGATGTTTGCAGCTGTTTCTTCTCATTTTGAGTATGCCACATCAGCAAATGAGGGTCTTGAAAACTTTATCCAGGTCGTTAAGGTTTGACTCTACTTTGAGGAGGCAGCCTTTCCCCAGTCAGGTTTTCACTGCTTTCCAACCTGAGCGGCTCATCTTCTGGCACTGTATCAGACAATGTTCTGCTGCTATTCATAAGGTTTTTACTGGCCAATTTTTTTCAGAAGTAGACCACTGGGTCTTTCTTCCTAGTCTGTTTTAGTCTAGATGCGCCACTGAAACTTGCCCACCATAGGTGACCCTGTTTATATTTGAAATATCAGTGGCATAGCTTCCAGCATCACATCAACATCAAGCCACCACTTTCTGACAAAATGACAGAAGTGGTGGATCTAGATATATAAATATAAGTAGATAAATAGGTAGGTAGATAGATACTATACCAAATTCTTTCTATTAGATATACCTGTCAAAATATATATATTTACAGTATTTTCTTCCATAGCAAACACTGCCAAAATAAAATACTATTGAAATTGAAATAATTGATGAAATACATCATTTGGTAGTTAAGTGACTTTCTTAGTTCCTGTAGAGAATAGGAGATGAATAAGTATGATTTTTTTTAATCTTAGTTTGCCCTAAAAACATATTCAAATCATAATTCTCTTTGATGAGAACAGTCTGAAGTACTTCGTTTCGATTATTAAATAAAAAAGATAAGTTGCTTTTATGGAATATTTTTACACGTAATCAAAAAGGAGTTGAAATCTTATAGTTACTTTTAAATCATATTTGTAGGCAGTAAAATTTGAGTTAGATGTATGAATTGTGGATCTCAGCTGGTTTTGATCTAGTAGCACTTGATAGCTGGAGAAAAGCTTTTAACAAGAAATTTGAAGAGCCATTCAGAATTTCCTGAGTGTATATAATATCAAAATAAAAGAAATATGTTATAAAATACCAAATTTAATTGGAATATGATTGGAATGACCTGTATGCTAATGAGATAAGAAAGTCCTTATTAGACAAACACAAATGCTAAATCTTATGGAAAACCTTATTAACATACATATATTTATATCTTCTGTATATTTATTCTCTTTTTACACTTCCACCTTTAAAAC
Source organism: Loxodonta africana (assembly GCF_030014295.1). Classification (NCBI taxonomy): domain Eukaryota; kingdom Metazoa; phylum Chordata; class Mammalia; order Proboscidea; family Elephantidae; genus Loxodonta; species Loxodonta africana. The sequence goes on along the minus strand of NC_087345.1, from coordinate 76,539,222 downwards.
TTCTTTTTGAATTAATACCTCATCCCAAAATAATTGCTGCTAAAATATGTCACTGGGAAGAACCAGAGACAGAAATGAGCCTTTGACAATATATTTTTCTTTGTGTTCTTTGAAAGTAGTTTTGTTTTTCCCCCATCAAAAAAGGAGGAAATAGCACTGTCTTCTGGGTTGGGAATATTTTAAAAGCATGTTCGTTTATGGGTGTAAGAAGAAAAACGGGTGGCTTTTTTTTTTATTACAAAGAAGAAGAAGAGAAAAAGAGAATAATATGAAAACAATCTCTTAAGAGAACTTTAGGCTATTATTTTCTTTTAAAATACTTGCATTATCAAAAATACTGAAGTATTTATTAGGCCATACTTTTATGAATATCTGATGGCAATTGGATTGCTGATATGTTATCTATTTACCAGTAATTTTTAAATAAATAAAAAACGGATAAGCAATTTTATTTCCAGGGTATTCTATTGAAGAATATTAAACCCTTATAATGCCTCTATGAAGCAAAAGTGAGATGTTGAGTGGGATTCACTGTTTACACAGCATTGACAACTGGGACTGCAAGTTAAAGGTTAAGAGGATCACAGCTGAGACCAAGACAGCTGAGTGAGAAGTTCCACCCTCCCATTCTCCCACAGAAATATCAAAGATAAACAGAAACTGTTAAAATTAACAATATCGGGGGGGGGGGCCAAGATGGCTGACTAGGTAGACGCTACCTCGGATCCCTCTTGCAACAAAGACTCGGAAAAACAAGTGAATCAATCACGCAGATGACAATCTACGAACCCTGAACAACAAACACAGATTTAAAGAGTTGACCTGAGTGACAGAGACGGAGAACAAACAACTACGGGGAAGGAGCGACTGTTTTCGGAGCCTGGAGCCAGCGTCCCAGTCAGGTAACCTTGGTGCTGGGCTTAGGACTGGGGCAGGGAAGCTGAACACAACATCTTGTGACAGTGCAAACATGGGGCACAGCCCTACACCCCTGAACTGACCCTGGGAGGGGGGCCCAGCCAGTCAGCATGGCAGCGTGGCAACCCGGCTGGTGGGAGAAGTCCCCAGGAGGCAGTGACTGGTTTTGGAGTTGGGAGTGCAGCGTCCCAGCCAGGGAACTTTGGCGCCGGGCTTTGGACTGGGCACAGGGAAGCTGAGCACGGCATCCTGTCATGGTGCAAACATGGGGCGCAGCCCTACCCCCCTGAACTGACCCCGGGGAGGGGGCCCAGCTGGTCCATGGGGGTGGCGCGGTAACGTGGCTGGCGGGAGGAGAAGTCCCCAGGAGGCAACGACTGTTTTTGGAGCCAGGAGTGCAGCCTCCCAGCCGGGGAACATTGACGCTGGGCTTTGGACTGGCAGTGGAGGAACTGACCGTGGCTTCTGCGGGCCAGACCCTTGGGGGCAATCTCTACGCAGCCAGCACACATAGGCAACATGCCCCTCCGGAATCTCAGATAAAATAGTCATCCCAAGCAAGATAAGCAACTTTGGCTATATACCGGGGTGCTACTCTCTCCTGTTTTTCTGAACCTTCCCCTCCCCTTCCCAGGTGGCTTCATTAACATTGGAATTTCCTGAGCCAGAGGGAGAACGGCTCCGGCTCCACGGCTTTGCTTTTCCCTTTTTTTTTTTGGTTTTTTCCTAACCCATTCTTCCGGCCTGAGAGAAGCAACCACAAAAAAACCCAGGAACCAAAAATCCTTCCCTAATTGGACTAAAAACACAGAACCAGCTCCAGCCAAGCATATATGATCCATATCTCGGGCTTTCATCCCTACAGGGAACAAGGTGGCTGATATAATGCAAAGGCATTTCTGATAGGGATCTGACTGCATTTTTTTTTTTTTATCGGATTTACTGGGAAAACAAGTTCCCCAGGTCTGATATCTCTGCTTATTCAACAGAGCCCTCACTGACCCACAACAGGGAACTGAGGGCTGAAGCTCCCCCCAGACCACCTAGCCTCTTGCCTTAGGGGTCTAAGGAGGGTGACATCTAACAATCAGTAGAGGTACTTGCATTGGGGGCCTAAGGTACAGCTGCAGTGCCCTCCCACCAAGGTGCTATAGGAATAGAGACACACCTACCTCACTGACACTTGGGGGAAGCCTGTCAGCATCCTGCCCCCCCCAGAGGGTGAACCCCAGCTGCTAATAGAATCTGGTGCACACAACTATCACCACTACTTCTCAAGGTGGGTAGGTGTTAGGGTGCAGCACACACTTGATGACCCAAAATCAGATTCTACTCAAGAATAGTGAATACACTCAGGCATATATATCTGGTAACAGCCCAAACCAGCTGGTAATAGGTCATAATTAAGTCAAGGGCTACAACAAACAAGACAGCACAATCTAGTAGCCCATCCACATATATTGAAAGAAAACAAAACAAGATAAGACTCAGTGAGCAATTATAGAATAAACCACTACTATATCTTAGTGATGGCATGGAGACAGCAGTCGATATCAAACCACATAAAGAAGCAGACCATGACAGCTTCTACAACCCCCCAAACAAAAGAATCAAAATCTTTCCCAAATGAAGATACAATCCTGGAATTATCAGATACAGAATATAAAAAACTAATTTACAGAATGCTTCAAGACATCAGAAACAAAATAAGGCAAACTGCAGAAAAAGCCAAGTAACACACTGATAAAACAGTTGAAGAACTCAAAAAGATTATTCAAGAACATAGTGGAAAAATTAATAAGTTGCAAGAATCCATAGAGAGACAGCATTCAGAAATTCAAAAGTTTAACAATAAAATTACAGAATTAGACAATGCAATAGGAAGTCAGAGGAGCAGACTTGAGCAATTAGAATGCAGAGTGGGAAATCTGGAGGACCAGGGAATTAACACCAACATAGCTAAAAAAAAATCAGATAAAGGAATTAAAAAAAATGAAGAAACCCTAAGAATCATGTGGGACTCTATCAAGAAGGATAACTTGCGTGTGATTGGAGTCTCAGAACAGGGAGGGGGGACAGAAAACACAGAGAAAACAGTTGAAGATCTGCTGACAGAAAACTTCTCTGACATCACGAAAGACAAAAGGATATCTATCCAAGATGCTCATCGAACCCCATTTAAGTCTGATCCAAAAAGAAAAACACCAAGACATATTATCATCAAACTCACCAAAACCAAAGATAAACAGAAAATTTTAAAAGCAGCCAGGGAGAAAAGAAAGGTCTCCTTCAAGGGAGAATCAGTAAGAATAAGTTCAGAATACTCAGCAGAAACCATGCAGTGAAGAAGGCAATGGGATGACATATACAGAACACTGAAGGAGAAAAACTGCGAGCTAAGGATCATATATCCAGCAAAACTCTCTCTGAAATATGAAGGTGAAATTAAGATATTTACGGATAAACACAAGTTTAGAGGATTTGCAAAAACCAAACCAAAGCTACAAGAAATACTAAAGGATATTTTTTGGTCAGAAAACCAATAATATCAGATACCAGCACAACACGAGGTCACAGAACAGAACATCCTGATATCAACTCAAATAGGGAAATCACAAAAACAAACAAATTAAGATTAATTAAAAAAAAAAAAAATAACAATACACATAACAGGGAATCATGGAAGTCAATAGGTAAAAGATCACAATAATCAAAAAGCGGGACTAAATACAGGTGGCATAGAACTGCCATATGGAGAGGGATACAAGGCGATATAGGACAATAAAAGTTAGGTTTTTACTTAGAAAAATAGGGGTAAATATTAAGGTAACCACAAAGAGGTATAACAACTCCATAACTCAAAATAAAAGCCAAGAAAAACGTAACGACTCAACAAACATAAAGTCAAATACTATGAAAATGAGGATCTCACAATTTACAAAGAAAAACGTCTCAGCACAAAAAAGTGAGTGGAAAAATGAAATTGTCAACAACACACATAAAAAGGCATCAAAATGACAACACTAAACACTTACTTATCTATAATTACGCTGAATGTAAATGGACTAAATGCACCAATAAAGATACAGAGAGTCTTGGACTGGATAAAGAAACACGATCCGTCTATATGCTGCCTACAAGAGACACACCTTAGACTTAGAGACACAAACAAACTAAAACTCAAAGGACGGAAAAAAATATATCAAGGAAACAATAAGCAAAAAAGAAGAGGAGTAGCAATATTAATTTCTGACAAAATAGACTTTAGACTTAAATCCACCACAAAGGATAAAGAAGGACACTACGTAATGATAAAAGGGACAATTGATCAGGAAGATATAACCATATTAAATATTTATGCACCCAGTGACAGGGCTGCAAGATACATAAATCAAATTTTAACAGAACTGAAAAGTGAGATAGACACCTCCACAATTATAGTAGGAGACTTCAACACACCACTTTCAGAGAAGGACAGGACATCCAGTAAGAAGCTCAATAGGGACACGGAAGACCTAATTACAACAATCAACCAACTTGACCTCATTGACTTATACAGAACTCTCCACCAAACTGCTGCAAAGTATACTTTTTTTTCTAGCACACATGGAACATTCTCTAGAATAGACCACATATTAGGTCATAAAACAAACCTTTGCAGAATCCAAAACATCGAAATATTACAAAGCATCTTCTCAGACCACAAGGCCATAAAAGTGGAAATCAATAACAGAAAAATTCGGGAAAAGAAATCAAATACTTGGAAACTGAACAATACCCTCCTGAAAAAAGACTGGGTTATAGAAGACATTAAGGAGGGAATAAGGAAATTCACAGAATGCAACGAGAATGAAAATACTTCCTATCAAAATCTCTGGGACACAGCAAAAGCAGTGCTCAGAGGCCAATTTATATCGATAAATGCACACATCCAAAAAGAAGAAAGAGCCAAAATCAGAGAACTGTCCCTACAACTTGAACAAATAGAAAGTGAGCAACAAAAGAATCCATCAGACACCAGAAGAAAACAAATAATAAAAATTAGAGCTGAACTAAATGAATTAGAGAACAGAAAAACAATTGAAAAAATTAACAAGGCCAAAAGCTGGTTCTTCGAAAAAATTAACAAAATTGATAAACCATTGGCCAGACTGACTAAAGAAATACAGGAAAGGAAACAAATAACCCGAATAAGAAATGAGAAGGGCCACATCACAACAGACCCGACTGAAATTAAAAGAATCATATCATATTATTACGAAAAATTGTACTCGAACAAATTTGCAAACCTAGAAGAAATGGATGAATTCCTGGAAAAACACTACCTACCTAAACTAACACAATCAGAAGTAGAACAACTAAATAAACCCATAACAAAAAAAGAGATTGAAAAGGTAATCAAAAAACTCCCAACAAAAAAAAGCCCTGGCCTGGATGGCTATACTGCAGAGTTCTACCAAACTTTCAGAGAAGAGTTAACACCACTACTACTAAAGGCATTTCAAAGAATAGAAAATGACGGAATACTACCTAACTCATTCTGTGAAGCCACCATCTCCCTGATACCAAAACCAGGTAAAGACATCACAAAAAATAAAATTACAGACCTATATCCCTCATGAACATAGATGCAAAAATCCTCAACAAAATTCTAGCCAATAGAATTCAACAACATATGAAAAAGTAATTCACCACGACCAAGTGGGATTTATACCAGGTATGCAAGGCTGGTTTAATATTAGAAAAACCATTAATGTAATCCACCATATAAATAAAACAAAAGGCAAAAACCACATGATCTTATCAATTGACGCAGAAAAGGCATTTGACAAAGTCCGACACCCATTTATGATAAAAACTCTCAGCAAAATCGGAATTGAAGGAAAATTCCTCAACATAATAAAGGGTATGCAAAGCCAACAGCCAACATCACTCTAAATGGAGAGAGCCTGAAAGCATTTCCCTTGAGAACGGGAACCAGACAAGGATGCCCTTTATCACCTCTCTTATTCAACATTGTTCTAGAGGTCCTAGCCAGAGCAATTAGGCTAGACAAAGAAATAAAGGGCATCCGGATCGGCAAAGAGGAAGTAAAATTATCTCTATTTGCAGATGACATGATCTTATACACAGAAAACCCTAAGGAATCCTTCAGAAAACTACTGAAACTAATAGAAGAGTTTGGAAGAGTCTCAGGTTATAAAAAAAAACATAAACATACAAAAATCACTTGGATTCCTCTACATCAACAAAAAGAACATCGAAGAGGAAATAACCAAATCAATACCATTCACAGTAGCCCCCAAGAAGATAAAATACTTAGGAATACATCTTACCAAGGATGTAAAAGACCTATACAAAGAAAACTACAAAGCTCTACTACAAGAAATTCAAAAGGACATACTTAAGTGGAAAAACATACTTTGCTCATGGATAGGAAGACTTAACATAGTAAAAATGTCTGTTCTACCAAAAGCCATCTATACATACAATGCACTTCCGATCCAAATTCCAATGTCATTTTTTAATGTGATAGAGAAACAAATCACCAACTTCATATGGAAGGGAAAGAAGCCTCAGATAAGCAAAGCATTACTGAAAAAGAAGAAGAAAGTGGGAGGCCTCACTCTACCTGATTTCAGAACCTATTATACAGCCACAATAGTCAAAACAGCCTGGTACTGGTACAACAACAGACACATAAACCAGTGGAACAGAATTGAGAACCCAGATATAAATCCATCCACATATGAGCAGCTGATATTTGACAAAGGACCAGTGTCAGTTAATTGGGGAAAAGATAGCCTTTTTAACAAATGGTGCTGGCACAACTGGATATCCATTTGCAAAAAAAATAAACAGGACCCATACCTCACACCATGCACAAAAACTAACTCCGAGTGGATCAAAGACCTAAACATAAAGACTAAAACGATAAAGATCATGGAAGAAAAAATAGGGACAACCTTAGGAGCCCTAATACAAGGCATGAACAGAATACAAAACATTACCAAAAACGACGAAGAGAAACCAGATAACTGGGAGCTCCTAAAAATCAAACACCTCTGCTCATCTAAAGACTTCACCAAAAGAGTAAAAAGACCACCTACAGACTGGGAAAGAATTTTCAGCTATGACATCTCCGACCAGCGCCTGATCTCTAAAATCTATATGATTCTGTTAAAACTCAACCACAAAACGACAAACAATCCAATCAAGAAGTGGGCAAGGATATGAACACACACTTCACTAAAGAAAATATTCAGGCAGCTAACAGATACATGAGAAAATGCTCTCGATCATTAGCCATTAGAGAAATGCAAATTAAAACTACGATGAGATTCCATCTCACCCCAACAAGGCTGGCATTAATCCAAAAAACACAAAATAATAAATGTTGGAGAGGCTGCGGAGAGATTGGAACTCTTATACACTGCTGGTGGGAATGTAAAATGGTACAACCACTTTGGAAATCTATCTGGTGTTATCTTAAACAGTTAGAAATAGAACTACCATACAACCCAGAAATCCCACTCCTCGGAATATACCCTAGAGAAATAAGAGCCTTCACACAAACAGATATATGCACATCCATGTTTATTGCAGCTCTGTTTACAATAGCAAAAAGCTGGAAGCAACCAAGGTGTCCATCAATGGATGAATGGTTAAATAAATTGTGGTATATTCACACAATAGAATACTACGCATCGATAAAGAACAGTGACGAATCTGTGAAACATTTCATAACATGGAGGAACCTGGAAGGCATTATGCTGAGTGAAATTAGTCAGAAGCAAAAGGACAAATATTGTATAAGACCACTATTATAAGATCTTGAGAAATAGTAAACCTGAGAAGAACACATACTTTTGTGGTTACGAGGTGGGGAGGGAGGGAGGGTGGGAGAGGGTTTTTTACTGATTAATTAGTAGATAAGAACTGCTTTAGGTGAAGGGAAGGACAGTACTCAATACATGGAAGGTCAGCTCAACTGGACTGGACCAAAAGCAATGAAGTTTCCGGGATAAACTGAATGCTTCAAAGGTCAGTGGAGCAAGGGCGGGGGATTGGGGACCATGGTTTAAGGGGACTTCTAAGTCAATTGGCAAAATAATTCTATTATGAAAACATTCTGCATCCCACTTTGAAATGTGGCGTCTGGGGTCTTAAATGCTAACAAGTGGCCATCTAAGATGCATCAATTGGTCTCAACCCGCCTGGATCAAAGGAGAATGAAGAACATCAAGGTCACACAATAACTAAGAGCGCAAGAGACAGAAAGGGCCACGTGAACCAGAGACCTACATCATCCTGAGACCAGAAGAACTAGTTGGTGCCCAGCCACAACCAATGACTGCCCTGACAAGGAGCACAACAGAGAACCCCTGAGGGAGCAGGAGATCAGTGGGATGTAGACCCCAAATTCTCACAAAAAGACCAGACTTAATGGTCTGACTGAGACTAGAGGAATCCTGGCGGTCATGGTCCCCAAACCTTCTGTTGGCCCAGGACAGGAACCATTCCCGAAGACAACTCATCAGACATGAAAGAGACTGGACAGTGGGTAGGAGAGAGATGCTGATGAAGAGTGAGCTAATGATATCAGGTGGACACTTGAGACTGTGTTGGCATCTCCTGTCTGGAGGGGGGATGGGAGGATAAAGAGAGTTGGAAGCTGGCAAAATTGTCATGAAAGGAGAGACAGGAAGGGCTGACTCATTAGGGGGAGAGCAAGTGGGAGTACGGAGTAAGGTGTATATAAACTTATATGTGACAGTCTGACTTGATTTGTAAACGTTCACTTGAAGCTCAATAAAAGTTAATAAAAAAAATTAACAATATCAGAGCTCTGCTGCACAGTCAGGAGTTCACAGCAACCAAGTTAAAAAAAAAAAAAAAAGTAAAACCTACTCAAAATAGCAGGAAAACTTTGTGCCTTTTTGCTACTGGCCCATGCCCCACCCCTGTCCCAACTAGACAACTGACTTGAAATGGTAGCCTGTGTTTCCAGCTTGGGACACTGTTCTGGAGAAAGCAGAACACGAATTATTGCATTTGTTCAAATCTGTTAAATGGCTACCTAAACAACTGAAGCAATGTGTTTGTCACTGTTTCATCCTATTTGGAGGTTACTAAAGGGGCGCCATGAGTCAGAATCTTCTTGACGGCAACAGGTTTGGATTTTGGTTTTAAAGGTTGCCTGGGAAACTCTGTATGGCAGTTTTATTCAGTCACATGGTGTCGCTGTAAGGTGAAAATAGACTTGATAGCACAACAACAACAGTGAAGGGTGAGGAGCAGCCAATAAAGCTGAAGGCACTGTAATGTGAACTGAGGAGCCTGTGTCTGACTGGCACAAGAGAAGTCAACTGAGGTGTACAGTTGAAAGCATGGAGCCAAGGTCAAAAAGGGAAGGGACAAAGTTTCTTGAGAAACTGAGACATTCATAAGTGCCCATGAATAATTTGGGGTCACATGCATGCCCAGAGCAAGACACATGCTCAGAAATGATATGAGGAATGAAAAAAATGAGGAATGAAGTTCTGATAAATGCTGCTACATGACTGAATCTTGAAAACATTATGCTAAGTAAAATAGCCAGTCACAAAAGCGCAATGTTACATGATCCCATTTGTATGAAATACATAGAAGAGGCAAATGCCTGAAGATAAAAGTAGGTTTGAGGTTTCCAGGAGCTGGAGGGAGGGAGAAATATGAAGTTACTGTTCAAAAAAGAAAAGAAAAGGATGAAATAAAAATAAAAAATAATCTCCAAAAAATCTTTTACTTCATTAAAAAAATATATATATTGTGCACTTAGTAGTAGACTATGAGAATATTTCCCCCCATAACAAGCTTGATAACACTGAACATTATCAAGAGTGTTAATACTTGGCAATGTGATGAACAGACACGTAAAATAAAAAATCTTACAACCATCTAGTTGTTAAGTCTTCCTTGAACAATTACCTACACTACAAGAAAGTGGTTAAAAGTTGGGCTATATGAGAGCAAATTGCCTGGGTTTGAGTTCCAATCTATCACTGAGGAAGTTACTTAACATTTAAAAGCCTTATTTTTCTAATCTGTAAAATAGGGATAAAAATAGTACCTGATGGGGTGGTTATAAGATAATGTTGAGAGAAATCAACAATCTTTTATTATAAAAGGATCTTTATAAATGGAGCAGATTAACACATGGGTGGATGCACTACTTTTGTACCTCTAATTATCATCCTGGCTATCTCTCTTCTTCTGTATAACCATGGATTTATGAGAGGGGGGCACTTTTTTTTGCTTCACTTTCTCCTCACCAGGAAAGACAAACGAGCGTGCATTCTCAATCCAAATATGAGTGACGTTGGTCAAGAGATTAACTCCTACGGATGTGTGATGCCTGAAAGAAAAGGAGCCTGCCATCCATGATATGGATCAATGTCTGTTTGTGCAGTTGATTTATGCAACATGCTTCAGTGGAAAATGTCTGTAAGCTACGTAATTATCAGAGTATAACACAGAAAAATGTCATGACCAAAATATCTCCCCTTTGTTTGCATGATGACATCCTATACTGCTTAGAGACTGAAAAGTTAAATTTGATTCAGAATGGGACCTGATGTGGCAACAGAACTCGGGAATTGAATTTGATGATCTTGGACTATCTCCAGCTTTAACTGTGCCTCATGGTTACTTAAATATTTCAAATTATTCATGAAGTTTGATAAGCTCTCCAATTTTTATGAGTTGGATTTGACAATATGATACCTTGCATTACCTGAGATTGGTTCTGTACTCAAAATTTTCTTTCAGACCCGGTAATTATAATGACCAGGTATGTTTTGGCAAGGGAAAAAAAGAATGGAGAAACATGATGGCGACTTGATTCCAGATAGCTCCCTACTTATGTTTGTTATGCAGTGGAAAAACATAAGGCAGAATATGGAGAAAAATCTTACCAGTAAACTGTGGAGCAGATAGACTTAGGTCAGAGAGATCAGGCTAAGCAAATGCATAAAAAGTGAGGCAGAAAGGGAATTAAATTATACTTCCTTGCTGTTGCTAACAACTCTAGGAAACTTTACCTCTTTAAAAGAAGAGGCAGAGTGTTTGCTTCTGTCCAAGATGGAGTAACACAGGAAGCAGATTTACTCTCCTGCCTGAAACTAAAACAACAACAACAATAATAACAAAGACACAATATGGGGGGAAAAAGTTGACAAGACACTGGTTATCAGACAAAAAGTGCAGTTATTTCTAAATCATGGGAAACATATGAGGTAAACGCTACAATTGCTCACATTATTGCCTTGAGAGAGTTTCCAGGCCACAGCAGAGGGAGGAAGCACAGGCAGAAACCAGCAGGCTTTCTGAGTTGAGAAGTCTTGGTTGTAAATGGCCCAAACCCATGTCACCACTTTTGTACCAATGTCTTTCCCTCAGATCACACTTATGACCCCTTTGAAGTTTTTCTGTGACCAGCAATGGAGGAAGATAAGCCCAAGTTTTATTCACAGATGGGTTAAGTAGTTCACAGATAGATTCTGTGAGTTAATATGTATATATATTTTAGAAAAGGAAAAAGGTAAATAGAACTAATGCTGCAGCACATCCCCACTTCCAATGAACAGAACACTGGTTTGTGTAACTTTTGCATCAAAGGAGAAATGTCCTCAGCATAGAGTCCGTAGAACTCACTGGCAGTGGGAAATGGTTTAGCTTGTTGGTCAGGATACCAAATCAGAGACACAGTGGCTATTGCTGTTGCTGAAGGATTGGACGTTCAGCAGTAGCAGTAGTTGTGTCGGCTTTGTTGAGAAAGAGACCCTGTTGCTGGTTCCATATATAAACTCTATCTCTGCACCATGGCTGTTTGATGAGTCCATTGTACATGCACTGCAGTGGCTGAAGATAGAGGTAGGCTGATACATACCAGTGGAACTTTTTTTTCATATTCTTAGTACCTCTTCTGCAGTGGGCAATAATATGTGGTAGGCATTAATAGCTGATGAAAAAGATCTTCATATTTTGTGCCTACATTCAAATCCCTGAATATCCAGTCTTGCTCATTACAGAAGGAGAAATTTCAAGACACTCTAATACTTCCTCTACTTTTTAGAGAATATCTGTTATGGGTTGAAATGTGTTCCCACCAATACATGTGTTGGAATTGCAACCTCTATACCTGTAAATTAAATCCTGTTTGGAAATAGGAGTTTCTTTGTTATGTTACTTAGCTCATACGCAAGTAGGGTGGGTTCTAAGTCTAATCAATTTTGAGTTGTGAAAAGAGCAGATTAGACACAAAGACACACATACAAAGACACACAAATGCCATGTGAGGATAATCCACAAACTAAGAAATCAAGGAATGCCTGGGACTACCTACAAGGAGGGAACTGACATTGTCAAGGCCGTGGCCTTAACATTGATCCTCTAGAACTGTGAGAAAATAAATTTCTGTTCTTTAAAGACATCCACTTATGGCATTTGTGTTATAGTAGCACTGAGTAACTAAAACAGTGTCCAAGAATGCCAGAACATTTGGCCTCACTAATATGGAAGGGGATACCCCTGCTGGCCTAGTGGTTGAGTGCTATGGCTACTAACTAAAGGGTCAGCAACAGGAATCCGCCAGGCACTCCTTGGAAACTCTGTGGGACAGTTCTACTCTGTCTTATAGGATCACTATGAGTTGGAATCACTCAATGGCAACAGGTTAATATGGAAGATCTCTATATCTTTGTACAAATTATCTCCCACTTCACTACAAATGTTTTCACATATGTTTTATGAAAGCATCCAGATTACTTCCCACTCTTTGATAGTTAGGTCCAATTAATCTAATGCCTTCAATATAGTGGACCAACGTAATGTGTGGATTGTCTTGATGTTCTGATCCCTTCAGACTATATTTGTCAGCAAGTAAAAAAATTAATATAACCCTGAGAGAAGATCATAAATATATACTTTTGTGCACCCCATGTGAACGTGAAATGCTTCTGATCTTCCTCCCTCACAGTCATGAAAATAAATAGATTAGCTTTATCATTTACTATACACTCTATGATAGACCTATGTTCATCTGCTCTACTTAGGCTAGCACATATAGCACATCAACTGCAACTGGAACTATTCTTTGGTTAGGTTTACTGTAGCCATTGTCATTAGTCATTTCTTCTCATTTTGAGTCATGCCACATCAGCGAATGAAGGTCCCGAAAGCTTTGCTCCATCCATGTCATTAAGGTTGACTCTACTTTGAGGAGGCAGCTCTTCCCCAGTCACCTTTTGAATGCCTTCCAACCTAGGGGGTTCATCCTCCAGCACTATATCAGACAATGTTCTGCTGCTATTCATAAGGTTTTCACTGGCTAATGCTTTTCAGAAGTAGACTGCCGGGTCCTTCTTCCTAGTCTGTCTTAGTCTGGAAGCTCAGCTGAAACCCGTCCTCCATGGGTGACCATGCTGGTATCTGAATACTGGTGGCATAGCTTCCAGCATCACAGCAACACACAAGCCCCCACAGTATGACAAACTGACAGACACATGACCGAAGACCAGACGAGTTGTGGAATGACATCAAGGACATCATACTTGAAGAAAGCAAGAGGTCATTGAAAAGACAAGAAAGAAAGAAAAGACCAAGATGGATTTCAGTGGAGACTGAAACTTGCTATTGAACGTTGAGCAGCTAAAGCAAAAGGAAGAATTGATGATGTAAAAGAACTAAACTGAAGATTTCAAAGGGCGGCTCGAGAAGACAAAGTATTATAATGACATGTACAAAGAGCTGGGGATGGAAAACCAAAAGGGAAGAACATGCTCGGCATTTCTCAAGCTGAAAGAACTGAAGAAAAAATTCAAGCCTCGAGTTGCAATAGTGAAGGATTCTATGGGGAAAACATTAAACAATACAAGAAGCATCAAAAGAAGATGGAAGGAATATACAGAGTCATTATACCAAAAAGAATTAATCAATATTCAACCATTTCAAGAGGCAGCATATGATCAGGAACCGATGGTACAGAAAGAAGTACAAGCTGCTCTGAAGGCATTGGTGAAAAACATGGCTCCAGGAATTGATGGAATATCAGTTGAGATGTTTCAACAAACAGATGCAGCACTGGAGGTACTCACTCGTCTATGCCAAGAAATATGGAAGACAGCTTCCTGGCCAACTGACTGGAAGAGATCCATATTTATGCCTATTCCAAGAAAGGTGATCCAATCGAATGTGGAAATTATACAACAATATTATTGATATCACACCCAAGCAAAATTTTGCTGAAGATCATTCCAAAATGGCTCAGCAGTGAATCAACAGGGAACTGCCAGAAATTGGGGCCAGTTTCAGAAGAGGACATGGAACCAGGGATATCATTGCTGATGTCAGATGGACCCTGGCCGAAAGCAGAGACTACCAGAAGGGTGTTTACCTGCGTAATAGAAGGAATAAAATCTATGAAAAATGATAGAATGTTATGGAAAAAAAAAGTAAGTTCTTTGGAGAATTAAAAATATGGTCACAGGAATAATAAAATTCAAAAGAAGTCATAGAAAATGAAATTGAGAATAGTAGAAAAATAGTACATAGATTCACTCCAGGATATTAAAAAAAACTGAATACTGGGAGTGATAGACAGGAATGACAATATGCAGGGAAACAAATTATCAAGTAAGTAACAAAAGAAACAACCTTCCCTGAAAAGCTTATTTGCACTTTGAAAGGGCCCACTGAGTGTCAAGCACTATACATGCTTAGATAGAGGAAGTGGAGAAATGACATCAATATATCTCAACATAAAATTTCAGAACACTAGAGGAGAATGAAAAGGCTACTTAGAAAGGATCAGGAATCTAAATTGGAGAGGGCATTTCATTGAAAACACTAGGTACTAGTTACAGTGTGGAAATTTCTTTGAAATTCCAAGCAAAAAATGTTTTTTTTAATCTAAAATTCTTTACCCAGCCAAAAAAATCAATCATGGGTAAAAGAAGAAAAACATCATTTACAGACATAAAATTTCCTAAAACAGTTCATTCTATCCCATAAGAAACTATTGAAAAATGTTATGCATTTAAATGATAGGATCTACCAACAAAAGAAATTAAATTAACAAGGTATCTAGGAAACAGGGTTAAACACAGGGTTGACACAGAGCAGTGTCTTAGGAAGAGAGTTGTGCATCAGATCTAGATAGTAAACAGTCTGGACTGGAGAAGGATGAAGGGGGGCTTCATGAGGGTTTCATGATGAGGCTGGAAAGGAAAGAACAACTGAATCCCTAAAGTATAACTTGATATGGAGAATAGTATTTACAGAAGTTTATAATCTCTTTAAGAAGCCCTGATGGCCCAATGGTTAAGAGCTTGGCTGCTAACTGAAAGGTCTGCAGTTGGAACCCACCAGCCTCTCCACAGGAGAAAAGACCTGGTGATCTTCCATAAAAATTACAGCCTAGGAAACCCTATGGAACAGTTCAACTCTGCCATATTCATTTCATGACTGATTTACTATCTGCTTTTAATTTTTTGTTGACATAATATTTTTTTGTTAATGGATTGCGTGCTGAATTATTGCATGTGCCTGAATTTTTAATAGGTAATATGGATTTTAATACATATTATGTGGGACAAATATGTCCCTCTGGACTCTGGGGGCAAGGCTGATGGGATAAAGCAACAAAAAAGATCATGTTATCTTAGCAATTTTCAAAACATGAGGTGACACAAAGGTACTTTACAATGGCTGCACATAATTGCCTTCTAGATTCCTTGACACGGGCACACAATGTATGGCACCTGAAAGTGAGGTATTCACGCCAACATGGAAATCATAACAAAAAAACGTGACTTCTAAACAACACACAGGAACCCAGAAATGTACTTAAAATTCTTAGCTAGCAGTAAAAACCTCCAAGGAGACAAAAGTTTTACACAATCACACCTCCAGGATGCACTACCTCATATAATACCCCGCAAATCAGTAATTTATGGCACGCACCCTTTTCTTCCCTTTCAAACTGTTATACAGTATCTGCCTGCCAGTAGCACATGCTGTCAGTAGAAAAGCAGCTTCCCAGTAAACCTGAGAGGCCAAAAATATAGGTTGAGGCTACGTGTCCCACAGATCATGAAAAGGATATAGGGTCACTATGCATTGGAACTGACTTGATAGCAAACAATAACAACAACATAATTTCACTGGAAATGCAGTAAAAACAAAAAAAATAGCATAATGAGTCTATGAAAATACCTCATGGGGGGACAGCACGGTTGGCAAAAAAGAAAAAAAAGTGTAATACATGTATTATTTGAGTAAAAATACAACACATATAGTGATACAAAATGCCCCTTAGAAGTAAGGATGGCGAGACTACATCTCACATATTTGGACATGTTATCAGGAAGGATCAGTCCCTGGAGAACGACATCATGCTTGGTAAAGTTAGAGGGTCCGTGGAAAAGAGGAAGACCCTCAGCGAGATGAACTGACACAGTAGCTATAACAATAGGCTCAAGCAGAACAATGATCGTGAGGATGGTGCAGGACCTGGCAGTGTTTTCTTCGGTCGTACATAGGGTCAGTATGAGTCAAACGCGACTTGACGGCACCTAACAACCAGCACCACCAACATAGTGATACAGAATACAAAAGATATACAATTCAAGTGTATTCTTAACTCCAGGAACTACACAAAAGTTATTGAACATAAGAAAAGTGATATTGGCCCACTACTACTTGAATTAGCATTGAGCAGCATTCATATAAGTAGTTAGGATAAACACTGAAGGTTGAACATATAAGAAACAAAATTTTGAGCACGTATATAAATGTTGCAGCCCTGGTAGAGCAGTGGTTAAGAGCTCGGCTGCTAACCAAAAGGTCGGCAGTTCAAAGCCACCAGCCACTCCTTGGAAATCCTATGGGGCAGTTTTACTCTGGTCTATAGGGTCACTATGAGTTTGAACCCATTCAACAGCAATGAGTTTTATATAAATATTAATTCCCCATCTTTCATGGGAGAAATTCAGTACACAATGTTTAAAATTAATAAATCAATTAATAATAGTATACTGTATTACTTTGAAATAAAAAGTAAAATTCTTGAGGGGGAAAAAAAAACTAAAGGTTATTTGAGACTTATGTCAAACCAGTTGCTGTTGAATTGATCCAAACACATGGCAACTCCATGTGTGTGTCAAAGTATAACTGTGCTCCATAAGTTTTTCAATGACTGATTTTTTTTAAGAAGTAGATTGCCAGGCCTTTCTTCTGAGGCACCTCTGGGTGGACTTGAACCTCCAACCTTTTGGTTAGCAGGCAAGTACATTATCCATTTGCCACATCCAAGTCAAAAAACTACTTATTTCTTTTAAAAGTTTAGCTCAATTTAATATTTGCATATTTTTTATGATTGCTTTGGTTAAATAATTTGAAAAATTTTTCAAATGTAATAATTTCATATGACCCTGTCTTAATGATAATATCTAACCATTGTGGGTTTGAGTTACACACATCTATAAGTTGTTTAACAATTGTACATAAGATATGTTGAATAATTAATTCACATCAATCTCAAAAATGTCTTTAGAGGCATATTATAGGCCTCTATTACCCCCCCCCAAAAAAAATCTGGGTTTTTTTGGGTATTATACTATTTAATATTAACATTAATTACTTGGGTTAAGACATAGATGGCATACTATTGTTTAGTGAGGATTATGCTCAATTGCAATAGCAAAATACATAGAGGCTTTTAAACAATAGGAATTTGTTTTGTTTTTCTTTTATAGTGAGTTATTTGAAGCTAGGCATTTGCTGGATTCTTTCTAATTTTTCAACCGTGTCAGTAGAAACCCAGGCTCTTTGTATCTCTCTGGACCACTTACTGAAAACGTTGCATGTCACCTGCCTTATGGTCAAAAGATGGTTGTTGCAGCTCCAGATACTAAATCTGTGTTCCTCGCAGGAAGTAATAAATGAAAAGGGAGCCAGTGGCAATACCAGTCATATGACCTTCCTTAATCAGTGAAGCAAACGTTCCTCAAACACCCATACTAGTGTTCCACTTGTAGGCTGATCTCTGTCATGTGGCCACTCATTCACAGGAAGACTGTGAATATGAGTATTTAGGTGGGGCTCCTCTGAAACAATTTTAGCATTCTATTTTCAAAGGAAGCTCAAGCACATCAATGATTGTAAGGATGGCGCAGGAGCGGGCAGTGTTTTGTTCTGACGTGCATAGGGTCGCAATGAGTCGGAACCGACTCGACAGCACCTAACAACAACAACAACAATTTTTAAAGGAAAACAAGGGAACAAGTAATGAGTAAACAAAACACGTCAAAGCTGAAATTATTAAATCTACAGACTTCAGAGCCTTAAATAATAGCTCAAATAGAACAAAATTTCTAAATATCTTAGAGGTGGGAGTAATACATCAAATTTATCATGGCATGAAGAATATAGGAAGGAGAAAGTAATGACTATTTGTTTCGTACTTGCTTCATGCATTTTTTTCTCTTAAGTGGCTGAGTTGGGATTCAAACCCAGATTTGCTGAATTCCAATTCTTATGTGCTTTCTACAATAGACAGTAGCGTTTTCATTTATTTGTTTGTTTTTAATGTTTGGTTTTCGTTTATTCATTTGTTTTTAATGGAGGGGAAAATCTAAGCTCAAACCACTGTGTTTAAAAATGTGCATTTAGAAGGTCAAATTAAAAATACTTTAAAGGATTTAGTTGATGGCAAACTCACTATAAAGTAGGAGCGATAAGGTTACCAGAAATTCCAACTCCACTGTGAGGCACCCTCAATGGAAGGATAACTTCCAGTTCAAAGGGGAAGGTGTTTCATTGTCTGGTACGCTAACCAAGTCACATGCAAGATGTAGTCAGTGATCATGATTTTTAAAAGCCACATATTCTGATGTGCAAAAAATCAGAGCTATCTGTTTTGATTTATACATGGACTTCATTTATATCTCACATCTCTACTTCAACCTGCTGCCAACAACTTAGTTATTTCCAGAAAAACGAAATCAAACTCAGTGATTCTTTTCAATTGTTTTATGATAAAAGTCAGTCAAATTCAGGATGTTTTCTCTCTGCCTTTTCTCCCTGGGATTATTTCCGAGTGCCTAATTTACACAGTTCTGTGGCATCAGGAAACCCTGGTGGCGTAGTGGTTAAGAGCTACAGCTGCTAACCAAAAGGTTAGCAGTTTGAATCCACCAGGCCCTTCTTGGAAACTGTGTGGGGCATTTCTACTCTGTCCTATGGGTCACTATGAGTCAGAATCAACTTGACGGTGATGTTTTTTTGTTTTTGTTTTTTTTATGGCATCAGGAAGGTGTTGTGAAATTGTCAGAGTAAGATCAATCCTGTTTTGTTCTCTGAGATATATATTATTGTCTTTGATATTTGGGATATTTTTCCAAGGTATCTGCTAAGAAGACAGATATCCTGCTGGCATCCAATCTCAAATATCCAGTACGTCATGTACTTCTGTGTCCGCTAGTCATTATTGTGGGCCAACCCCCACTGCCTTCAAACCATGGCTTTTTTTTTTTTTTTTTTTCATATTTCACATGTCTGGCTGTGTTATTTTTACTCTTTTGTTATACAAAACAATGTAGAGTACAAAACAAAACAATGTATAGTGATAGATAATCAGATAAGTAACTAAGGGATAAATATCTTAGACTTATGGAGTAAAGAATAGAAACCTAATTATCTATGGAAATTGTTAGAACATTTCAGCTAGACTATTTTATAATTGAACAGAATACATCATCAGTTCTTAAACTATAATGATTTATTTTCTCTTAAGTGTGCAAACGGTTGAATGCTTATACTCTATATAACACTTTTCAAATAAAAAAGTACATATGAAATTTCTTTGGAAGATTTTGTGGCTATTTCTGGCCTTATACACTATTACTACAATTATCCCAGGTTTAGGTGTTTTTTTAGAGTTCTCCTCAAGTGTTGTAACATAGTGTTTTTTTTTTTTTTTTTCAAACTGTCACATATAAGTTTATATACACCTTACTCCGTACTCCGACTTGCTTTCCCCCTAATGAGTCAGCCCTTCCAGTCTCTCCTTTCATGACAATTTTGCCAGCTTCCAACTCTCTCTATCCTCCCATCCCTCCTCCACACAGGAGATGCCAACACAGTCTCAAGTGTCCACCTGATGCAAATAGCTCACTCTTCATCAGCATCTCTCTCCTACCCACTGTCCAGTCCCTTCCATGTCTGATGAGTTGTCTTCGGGAATGGTTCCTGTCCTGGGCCAACAGAAGGTTTGGGGACCATGACCGCCAGGATTCCTCTAGTCTCAGTCAGACCATTAAGTCTGGTCTTTTTGTGAGAATTTGGGGTCTGCATCCCACTGATCTCCTGCTCCCTCAGGGGTTCTCTGTTGTGCTCCCTGTCAGGGCAGTCATCACTTGTGGCTGGGCACCAACTAGTTCTTCTGGTCTCAGGATGATGTAGGTCTCTGGTTCATGTGGCTCTTTCTGTCTCTTGCGCTCTTAGTTATTGTGTGACCTTGATGTTCTTCATTCTCCTTTGATCCAGGTGGGTTGAGACCAATTGATGCATCTTAGATGGCCACTTGTTAGCATTTAAGACCCCAGACGCCACATTTCAAAGTGGGATGCAGAATGTTTTCATAATAGAATTATTTTGCCAATTGACTTAGAAGTCCCCTTAAACCATGGTCCCCAATCCCCCGCCCTTGCTCCACTGACCTTTGAAGCATTCAGTTTATCCCAGAAACTTCTTTGCTTTTGGTCCAGTCCAGTTGAGCGACCTTCCATGTATTGGGTATTGTCCTTCCCTTCACCTAAAGCAGTTCTTATCTACTAACTAATCAGTAAATAACCCTCTCCCACCCTCCCACTCTCCCCCCTCGTAACCACAAAAGTATGTGTTCTTCTCAGTTTATACTATTTCTCAAGATCTAATAATAGTGGTCTTATACAATATTTGTCCTTTTGCCCCTGACTGATTTCGCTCAGCATAATGCCTTCCAGGTTCCTCCATGTTATGAAATGTTTCACAGATTCGTCACTGTTCTTTATCGATGCGTAGTATTCCATTGTGTGAATGTGCCACAATTTATTTACCCATTCATCCATTGATGGACACCTTGGTTGCTTCCAGCTTTTTGCTATTGTAAACAGAGCTGCAATAAACATGGGTGTGCATATATTTGTTTGTATGAAGGCTCTTATTTCTCTAGGGTATATTCCGAGGAGTGGGATTTCTGGGTTGTATGGTAGTTCTATTTCTAACTGTTTAACACCAGATAGATTTCCAAAGTGGTTGTACCACTTTACATTCCCACCAGCAGTGTATAAGAGTTCCAATCTCTCCGCAGCCTCTCCAACATTTATTATTTGGTGTTTTTTGGATTAATGCCAGTCTAGTTGGTGTGAGATGGAATCTCATCGTAGTTTTAATTTGCATTTCTCTAATGGCTAATGATCGAGAGCATTTTCTCATGTATCTGTTAGCTGCCTGAATATTTTCTTTAGTGAAGTGTGTGTTCATATCCTTTGCCCATTTCTTGATTGGGTTGTTTGTCTTTTTGTGGTTGAGTTTTGACAGAATCATATAGATTTTAGAGATCAGGCACTGGTCGGAGATGTCATAGCTGAAAATTCTTTCCCAATCTGTAGGTGGTCTTTTTACTCTTTTGGTGAAGTCTTTAGATGAGCATAGGTGTTTGATTTTTAGGAGCTCCCAGTTATCTGGTTTCTCTTCGTCGTTTTTGGTAATGTTTTGTATTCTGTTTATGCCTTGTATTAGGGCTCCTAAGGTTGTCCCTATTTTTTCTTCCATGATCTTTATCGTTTTAGTCTTTATGTTTAGGTCTTTGATCTACTTGGAGTTAGTTTTTGTGCATGGTGTGAGGTATGGGTCCTGTTCCATTGTTTTGCAAATGGATATCCAGTAACGCCAGCACCATTTGTTAAAAAGACTATCTTTTCCCCAATTAACTGACACTGGTCCTTTGTCAAATATCAGCTGCTCATATGTGGATGGATTTATATCTGGGTTCTCAATTCTGTTCCACTACTCTATGTGTCTGTTGTTGTACCAGTACCAGGCTGTTTTGACTACTGTGGCTGTATAATAGCTTCTGAAATCAGGTAGAGTGAGGCCTCCCACTTTCTTCTTCTTTTTCAGTAATGCTTTACTTATCCGAGGCTTCTTTCCCTTCCATATGAAGTTGGTGATTTGTTTCTCCATCACATTAAAAAGTGACATTGGAATTTGGATCGGAAGTATTCGTATTTTATCTTCTTGGGGGCTACTGTGAATGGTATTGATTTGGTTATTTCCTCTTCGATGTTCCTTTTGTTGATGTAGAGGAATCCAAGTGATTTTTGTATGTTTATCTTATAACCTGAGACTCTGCCAAACTCTTCTATTAGTTTCAGTAGTTTTCCGAAGGATTCCTTAGGGTTTTCTGTGTATAAGATCATGTCATCTGCAAATAGAGATAATTTTACTTCCTCCTTGCCAATCCGGATGCCCTTTATTTCTTTGTCTAGCCTAATTGCTCTGGCTAGGACCTCTAGCACAATGTTGAATAAGAGCGGTGATAAAGGGCATCCTTGTCTGGTTCCTCTTCTCGAGGGAAATGCTTTCAGGCTCTCTCCATTCAGAGTGATGCTGGCTTTTGGCTTTGTATAGATGCCCTTTATTATGTTGAGGAATTTTCCTTCAATTCCTATTTTGGTGAGAGTTTTTATCATAAATGGGTGTTGGACTTTGTCAAATGCCTTTTCTGCATCAATTGATAAGATCATGTGGTTTTTGTCTTTTGTTTTATTTATATGTTGGATTACATTAATGGTTTTTCTAATATTAAACCAGCCTTGCATACCTGGTATAAATCCCACTTGGTCATGGTGAATTATTTTTTTGATATGTTGTTGAATTCTATTGGCTAGAATTTTGTTGAGGATTTTTGCATCTATGTTCATGAGGGATATAGGTCTGTAATTTTCTTTTTTTGTGATGTCTTTACCTGGTTTTGGTATCAGGGAAATGGTGGCTTCATAGAATGAGTTGGGTAGTATTCCGTCATTTTCTATGCTTTGAAATACCTTTAGTAGTAGTGGTGTTAACTCTTCTCTGAAAGTTTGGTAGAGCTCTGCAGTAAAGCCATCCGGGCCAGGGCTTTTTTTTTTGTTGGGAGTTTTTTGATTACCGTTTCAATCTCTTTTTTTGTTATGGGTCTATTTAGTTGTTCTACTTCTGATTGTGTTAGTTTAGGTAGGTAGTGTTTTTCCAGGAATTCATCCATTTCTTCTAGGTTTGCAAATTTGTTCGAGTACAATTTTTCATAATAATCTGATATGATTCTTTTAATTTCAGTTGGGTCTGTTGTGATGTGGCCCATCTCGTTTCTTATTCGGGTTATTTGTTTCCTTTCCTGTATTTCTTTAGTCAGTCTAGCCAATGGTTTATCAATTTTGTTAATTTTTTCGAAGAACCAGCTTTTGGCTTTGTTAATTCTTTCAATTGTTTTTCTGTTTTCTATTCATTTTTTTTTTTTTTATTCATTTAGTTCAGCTCTAATTTTTATTATTTGTTTTCTTCTGGTGCCTGATGGATTCTTTTGTTGCTCACTTTCTATTTGTTCAAGTTGTAGGGACAGTTCTCTGATTTTGGTTCTTTCTTCTTTTTGGATGTGTGCATTTATCGATATAAATTGGCCTCTGAGCACTGCTTTTGCTGTGTCCCGGAGGTTTTGATAGGAAGTATTTTCATTCTCGTTGCAGTCTATGAATTTCCTTATTCCCTCCTTAATGTCTTCTATAACCCAGTCTTTTTTCAGGAGGGTATTGTTCAGTTTCCAAGTATTTGATTTCTTTTCCCGAATTTTTCTGTTATTGATTTCCACTTTTATGGCCTTGTGGTCTGAGAAGATGCTTTGTAATATTTTGATGTTTTGGATTCTGCAAAGGTTTGTTTTATGACCTAATATGTGGTCTGTTCTGGAGAATGTTCCATGTGCGCTAGAAAAAAAAGTATACTTTGCAGCAGTTGGGTGGAGAGTTCTGTATAAGTCAATGAGGTCAAGTTGGTTGATTGTTGTAATTAGGTCTTCCGCGTCTCTATTGAGCTTCTTACTGGGTGCCCTGTCCTTCTCTGAAAGTGGTGTGTTGAAGTCTCCTAGTATAATTGTGGAGGTGTCTATCTCACTTTTCAGTTCTGTTAAAATTTGTTTTATGTATCTTGCAGCCCTGACATTGGGTGCATAAATATTTAATACGGTTATATCTTCCTGGTCAATTGTCCCTTTTATCATTACGTAGTGTCCTTCTTTATCCTTTGTGGTGGATTTAAGTTTAAAGTCTATTTTGTCAGAAATTAATATTGCTACTCCTCTTCTTTTTTGCTTATGGTTTGCTTGATATATTTTTTTCCATCCTTTGAGTTTTAATTTGTTTGTGTCTCTAAGTCTAATGTGTGTCTCTTGTAGGCAGCATATAGACAGATCGTGTTTCTTTATCCAGTCTGAGACTCTCTGTCTCTTTTTTGGTGCATTTAGTCCATTTACATTCAGAGTAATTATAGATAAGTATGTGTTTAGTGTTGTCATTTTGATGCCTTTTTATGTTTTGTTAGCAATTTCATTTTTCCACTTACTGTTTTGTGCTGAAACGTTTTTCCTTGTAAATTGTGTGTTCTTCATTTTCATAGTATTTGACTTTATGTTTGCTGAGTCGTTACATTTTTCGTGGTTTTTATTTTGAGTTATGGAGTTGTTATACCTCTTTGTGGTTACCTTAATATTTACCCCTATTTTTCTAAGTAAAAACCTAACTTGTATTGTCCTATATCGCCTTGTATCCCTCTCAATATGGCAGTGCTATGCCACCTGTTATTTAGTCCCTCTTTTTGATTATTGTGTTCTTTTACATATTGACTTCAATGATTCCCTGTTTTGAGCATTTTTTTTTTTTTTAATTAATCCTAGTTTGTTTTTGTGATTTCCCTATTTGAGTTGATATCAGGATGTTCTGTTTTGTGACCTTGTGTTGTGCTGGTATCTGATATTATTGGTTTTCTGACCAAACAATTTCCTTTAGTATTTCTTGTAGCTTTGGTTTGGTTTTTGCAAATTCTCTAAGCTTGTGTTTATCTGTAAATACCTTAAGTTCGCCTTCATATTTCAGAGAGAGTTTTGCTGGATATATGATCCTTGGCTGGCAGTTTTTCTCCTTCAGTGTTCTGTATATGTCATCCCATTGCCTTCTTCACTGCATGGTTTCTGCTGAGTAGTCTGAACTTATTGATTCTCCCTTGAAGGTGACCTTTCTTTTATCCCTGGCTGCTTTTAAAATTTTCTCTTTATCTTTGGTTTTGGCAAGTTTGATGATAATATGTCTTGGTGTTTTTCTTTTTGGATCAATCTTAAATGGGGTTCGATGAGCATCTTGGATAGATATCCTTTCGTCTTTCATGATGTCAGGGAAGTTTTCTGTCAGCAGATCTTCAACTATTCTCTCTGTGTTTTCTGTTATCCCTCCCTGTTCTGGGACTCCAATCACATGCAAGTTATCCTTCTTGATAGAATTCCACATGATTCTTAGGGTTTCTTCATTTTTTTTAATTCCTTTATCTGATTTTTTTTTTCAGCTATGTTGGTGTTAATTCCCTGGTCCTCCAGATTTCCCACTCTGCATTCTAATTGCTCGAGTCTGCTCCTCTGACTTCCTATTGTGTTGTCTAATTCTGTAATTTTATTGTTAAGCTTTTGGATTTCTGAATGCTGTCTCTCTATGGATTCTTGCAACTTATTAATTTTTCCACTATGTTCTTGAATAATCTTTTTGAATTCTTCGACTGTTTTATCAGTGTGTTCCTTGGCTTTTTCTGCAGATTGCCTTATTTCATTTCTGAGGTCATCCCTGATGTCTTGAAGCATTCTGTAAATTAGTTTTTTATATTCTGTATCTGATAATTCCAGGATTGTATCTTCATTTGGGAAAGATTTTGATTCTTTAGTTTGGGGAGTTGTAGAAGCAGTCATGGTCTGCTTCTTTATGTGGTTTGATATCGACTGCTGTCTCCGAGCCATCACTAAGATATTGTAG
This sequence comes from Loxodonta africana, assembly GCF_030014295.1. NCBI lineage: Eukaryota > Metazoa > Chordata > Mammalia > Proboscidea > Elephantidae > Loxodonta > Loxodonta africana. Next base: position 76,513,174 of record NC_087345.1, on the reverse strand, counting down.
TGATTTATTCTGTATTTGCTCACTGAGTCTTATCTTGTTTTGTTTTCTTTCAATATACGTGGATGGGCAACTAGATTGTGCTGTCTTGATTGTTGTAGCCCTTGACTAACTTATGACCTATTACCAGCTGGTTTGGGCTGTTACCAGATATATATGCCTGAGTCCATTCACTATTCTTGAGTAGAATCTGATTTTGGGTCATCAAGTGTGTGATGCACCCTGTCACCTATCCACCTTGAGAAGTAGTGGTGATAGTTGTGTGAACCAGATTCTAGTAGCAGCTGGGCTTCATACTCCAGGGTGGGGGGCAGGATGCTGACAGGCTTCCCCCAAGTGCCAGTGAGGTAGGTGTGTCTCTATTCCTAAAGCACCTTGGTGGGAGGGTTCTGCAGCTGTACCTTAGGCCCCCAATGCAAGTACCTCTACAGATTGGTAGGTGTCAGCCTCCTTAGACCCCTAAGGCAGGAGGCTAGGTGGTCTGGGGGGAGCTTCAGCCCTCAGTTCCCTGTTGTGGGTCAGTGAGGGCTCTGTTGAATAAGCAGAGATATCAGACCTGGGAAACTTGTCTTTCCAGTAAATCCACTAAAAAATAATGCAGTCAGATCCCTATCAGAAATGCCTTTGCATTATAATAGCCACCTTGTTTCCTGTAGGGATGAAAGCCGGAGACTGTGGATCACATATGCTTGGGTGGAGCTGGTTCTGTGTTTTTAGTCCAATTAGGGAAGGATTTTTGGTCCCTGGGTTTTTTGTGGTTGCTTCTCTCAGGCCAGAAGAATGGGTTAGGAAAAGACCAAAAAAGAAAAGAAAAGAAAAAGCGCGGAGCAGTTCTCCCTCTGGCTCAGGAAATTCCAATGTTAAAGAAGCCGCCTGGGAAGGGGAGGGGGTGTTCAGAAAAACAGGAGAGAGTAGCACCCCAGAATATAGACAAAGTTACTTATCTTGCTTGGGATGACTATTTTATCTGAGATTCCCGAGGGGCGCGTTGCCTGTGTGCGCTGGCTGGGTAGAGATTGCTCCCGAGGGTCAGGCCCGCGTCCCGTGCTTGAGCTGTCTCAGAAGCCGCGGTCAGTTCCTCCGCTGCCAGTCCAAAGCCCTGCGCCAAGGTTCCCCGGCTGGGACACCGCATTCCAGGCTCCAAAAACAGTCACTGCCTCCCGGTGACTTCTCCTCCCACCAGCCGTGTCTCTGCACCGCCCACGCTGACCGGCTGGGCCCTCCCAGGTCAGTTCAGGGGGCTGGGGCTGCACCCCATGTTTGTACCATCATAGGATGTGGTGCTCAGCTCCCCTGCACCCAGTCCAAAGCCCCGCGTCAAGGTTCCTCTGCTGGGATGCTGCACTCCCAGCTCCAAAACCAGTCGCTGCCTCCCGGCGACTTCTCCTCCCACCAGCCGCGCTGCTGCGCAGCTCTCGCTGACCAGCTGGGCCCCCTCCCGAGGTCAGTTCAGGGGGGTAGGGCTGCGCCCCATGTTTGTGCCATCACAGGATGTTGTGCTCAGCTTCCCTGCACCCAGTCCAAAGCCTGGCGCCAAGGTTACCTGACTGGGACACTGGCTCCAGGCTCCAAAAACAGTCGCTGCTTCCCCATAGTTGTTCGTTCACGGTCTCTGTCACTCAGGTCAACTCTTTAAATCGGTGTTTGTTGGTCAGGGTTCATAGATTGTCATGTATGTGATCGATTCACTTGTTTTTCTGAGTCTTTGTTGCAAGAGGGATCCGAGGTAGCGTTTACCTAGTCAGCCATCTTGGCCCCATCCTCCGGCCTTTTTCTTTTAACTAACTTCTCTGCCTTGTGTGAAGAAGTGTGAAATGGTGCTCTCCCATAACTTTTTAGAGCTCAAGAAAAATTCAGATTTGGACTTCTGCAGGAATTCTTTGCTCGTGGCTGTTTTTATTCTCCTCTGCTGACTCCAGAGTATCAGATGGCCTAGAACACATCGCTACTTCTATTCCATTTATAATGAGTGATTCATTGGTAAAGAGACTCTTCTATGAAAGCTTGCTTTCTTCCTGGATCCTCTACATCTTCTACAATTAAAAAAAAAAAAAAAAAGGTATTGATCAACAATGGAAGTGGAGATATTTACCATTCAGATCAGAGAGGTATATAATTAGTCTTCACAAATGTTAAACTTTAAAGCTAACTAGTATATTAATCCTTTTGGAATATGAAAAAGGAGAAAAAGCCTTAACAGTTGAGGAAAAGTGAGTCATAAAAAAAGGGAGCAGCCATAAAGCTACTGAGGGCTAAACTACGGTTTCAGCAGATGACATAACGCTGAAACAAATGTAAGATTTCTCTCGCTTTTGTTCCTTGTTCTCACATTTAATAAATAGTTCTCCTACTCTTTAAAGAAGCCCTGGTGGTGCAGTGGTTAAGAGCTACAGCTGCTAACCAAAAGGTTAGAGGTTTGAATCTACCAGCTGCTCCTTGGAAACCCTGATGGGGCAGTTCTACTCTGTAGGGGCGCTGTGAATCAGGATCAACTGGACCACAACAGGTTTGGTTTTACTCCTTAAAATGGTATTTTCAGAAAAGAGATAATATATTAGAGTTTTGTACTTCATTTTAGCCCTGATCTCTGAAGGGCTGAAGCTGTATTGTGCACATCCCTGTAGATTAATTTAATGAATACCTACCCCTGTTTCAGGGAAAATAAATTGAAGGCTGTACCATGTTTGTCTAAGGAAATGAGATTTGCAAATTTCTTTCCCCAAACTATCTCTTTTGTGATTATATAATACTCATGTCACCCACACTAAGGGACATGCTATATATTGCCCTTGGTAAACATTATACTAGGACTGGAAAATTCTGTTTACTCCAAGAAATCTCTTTAAGCTTTTGTAAATGGTGCATTGTACTCTGCAAGAAGCAGACCTCCCAGGAAAAGATAAAATTTCTCCATTAGGGTGTCTAACAAAGACTAGGAACATACATTCTTCAAAAAGAAATGTAATCAAAAGCTGTATCAGCTCCAGCTGTAATGAACACCTGAGACCCAAGTCATGAGACTTATTGGTCTCTTCTTATAAGAATGTAAAAAATATGGCTTTCTTTGGATATGCTGGCTTGTACTGATTTGATAACTCCTATAGCATTTTTAATCAATTAAAAACTTAGAAGATACTAAATTCTCTATTTTGTTTTCCTGCCATTTTAAATGAACTAATTTTTGCCAAATTTGCAGGTAATTATTAAAAGATCACTTAATTCCCTAATGTTAATGCTCACCTAGGAGCTCTGGTGGTGTAGTGGTTAAGAGCTTGGCTGCTAACCAAAAGGTCGGCAGTTTGAATCCACCACCTGCTCCTTGGAAATCCTTTGGGGCAGTTCTACTCTGTCCAATGAGGTCACTATGAGTCAGAATTGACTCAAAGGCAACATTTTTTTTTTTTAAATGCTCACCTCATCTACCCATTTAAATACATTAAATTTAGATAATGTAGTGGGTTCAAGGTACAAATGCTATTTTTCACAAAATGAAATATTAACACTTTTCTGTATGCACAGTAGCAATATTCCTACTTTACAAGAGATGGTATTGATTTTTTTAAAACACTATTGTTTTTGGTCTCTGCTTTTTTTCTTGCCACTTAGAGTTTTTTTAAAAAAAACATTAAAATAAGTATTTCAGATTTAGACATGTTTTTGACACATCATTTTTGTGCATAGGTAAAGAAAAAGGTAAGAGAAATAATTTTGACTAAGGTATTTCTAAGGCAAAACAACAACTGTATCACAACCATCACCTGCCTGACAGTGATTATAAGCCCATGTTGATTTTGGAGATGGTAAATGTGAAAAAATACGATAATAAACATCATCCTACCCACCACCTTGCTTAAGAAATAGAACAAGCACCAATACTGTTGCTGTCCTTGTTGTACACTTTCCTTATCATATTATTCACCCTAGAGGAATACTGCTATCCTGAATTTTGTGTTTATCATTCACCTGTTTTTCTCTACAGTTTTACCAAGTATTTACACTAAAAAAACAAATCATTTGATCTTGTATCTTAACTGGTCTATCAAGAGAAGAATATTGCATGCATTCCTCTATGAATTGTTTTGCTATGTAGCACTATGTGATTTTTATCCACGGTTATGTGTTAATCTGCTGTGCATTTTTACTTTTGTGTAGTATCCCATTGTATGCATATAATTTAATTTATTATTTCTCCTCTTCACAGTCATTTGGTATTTTTCCTGTGTTTTGCTACTACAAATGCATCTGCCATAGAGATTACTGGAGTTGGTTCCTGAAACACATATGTGAGGTGTCTACAGGGCAAGTACCTAAAAATAGAGTTGCTAAGTCTAGATTGGTGCTTTTTGCAATGATGGAAATGTTCTGTAAAGCTGGGCTGTATAATAGGTGTCTACTACCACATGTGCTAATGAACACTCAAAATGTGGCTAAGACTGAGGGCCTGGATTTTTAATTCTACATCATTTTAATTAATTGAAATTTAAATAGCCACTTGTGGCTAGTGGCTACAATATTGGACTGACTGATCATGCAGGTTTAAATAATAGACTTTCCTAGTCAATTGGTAAAAAATGGTAATCCATTCCTTCACCCATCCTTTAAATATCCCTGAAGGGCATGAATCCCTTCTTTCCTGCTCAACCCACAGTCAGTGACTTTCAGCCCTAAGATTGGAAAATCAAAGTCAGATACTGGCTTTGCGAACATAGTATGAGATTGAGCTCCATGTGACTGAAGGCTGGGACCTCAAGCTGCAGCACAGAACCCACTGTGAAGTCATCACTAAGTTGTGAAACATGGGAATTCAAGCAGAAGATAGCATTTCATTCTCAAAATATATGGTTTTATTTTACATTATTTATTTAAACTATGGTAATTTTTTTTTTTTTTATGGTAAAGTAAGCATGAATTGGCTCTATAAGGATACTTCCTTGATTTCTGATCTGCATTGGGCCTTACTACTACTGCTCTTATTTACTAAACTTCAAAGATCATTGTCTTTTTGGTCTCAAATATCACAAAACTAGTGATCTCCAACATGTATCTGTTAGCTTGTCATACTGTGGTAGCTTTCGAGTTGTTGTGATACTGCAAATATTGCCAAAGGTATATCAAATACCAGGAAGGTCACCTTTGATGGACTGGTTTCAGTGTAGCTTCCAGACTAAGACAAACTGGGAAGAAGGGCCTCATAGCCTACTGCTGAAAAATTGGCTAGTGAAAATCTTAAAAATAGAGCAGAACATTGTTTGATACAGAGTCTGAAAATGAGCCCCTCAGGTTGGAAGACACTTAAAATACAACTGGGGAAGAGCTGCCTCCTCAAAGTAGAGTCAACCTTAATGAAGTGGATAGAGTCAAGCTTTCAGGGCCTTCATTTGCTGATGTAGCATGACTCAAAATGAGAAGAAACAGCTGCAAACATCCATTAATAATCAGAATGTGGAATGTATGAAGCACGAATCTAGGAAAATTGGAAGTCATCAAAAATGAAATGGAAATCCTAAACATCGATAGCTTAGGCATTAATGAGCTGAAATCAACTGGTATTGGGCATTTAGAATCAGACAATCATTGGCCTACTATGCTAGTAATGACAAATTGAAGAGGGATGGTGTCAAGTTCATCATCAAAAAGAACATTTCAAGATCTATCCTGAAATACAATGCTGTCAGTGATAGCATAATATCCATATGGTTATAAGGGAGACAAGTTAATACCAGTATTATTCAACTTTATGCACCAACCACTAAAACCAAAGGTGAAGAAATTGGAGATTGTTACCAACTTCTGGAGTCTGAAATTGATGAAACATGTAATCATGCTGCATTGGTAATTACTGGCAATTGGAATGCAAAAGTTAAAAACAATGAAAAAGGATTGGTAGTTGGAAAATATGGCCTCTGATGCCAGAGATCTCATGATAGAATTTTGCAAGACAAACAACTTCTTCATTGCAAATACTTTTTTTCAACAATGTAACCAGTGACTATATGCATGGCCCTTACCAGATGGAATACACAGGAATTGAATTGACTGAATCTATGGAAAGAGACAGTGAAAAAGCTCAATATCAACAGTCAGAACAAGGACAGGAGCCAACTATGGAAGAGACCATCCATTACTCCTATGCAATTCAGGTTGAAGTTGAAGAAGAACAAGTCCACTGGAACCAAAATATGAACTTGAGTATATCTCATCTGACTTTAGAGACCATCTCAAGAATAGATTTGACACATTGAATACAAAAGACCAAACACAAGATGAGTTGTGGAATAACATCAAGAACATCATACATGAAGAAAGCAAGAGGTTATTAAAAAGATAGTAATTAAAAGACCAAAATGGATATCAGAAGAGACTCTGAAAGTTGCTCTTGAAGGTAGAGTAGCTAAAGCAAAAGGAAGAAATGATGAAGTAAAAAACTGAAGATTTTCAAAGGGCAGCTCAAGAAGACAAAGTAAAGTATTATAATAAAATATTCAAAGACCTGGAGATAGAAAAACAAAAGTGAAGAACACGCTCGACATTTCTTAACCTGAAAGAATTGAAGAAAAAATTCAAGTCTTGAGTTGCAATATTGAAGGATTCTATGGGGAAAATAATAAATGACACAGAATGGATCAAAAGAAGTTGGAAGGAATACATACAGTCACTGTATCAAAGAGAACCTATTGATGTTAAACCATTTCAAGAGGTAGCTGATGATCAAGATCCGTTGGCACAAAAGGAAGAGGTGCAAGCTGCTCTGAGGGCACTGGCAAAAAACAAGACTCCAGGAACTGACGAAATACCAACTGAGATGTTTCAACAAACCTGGAAGAGCTCACTCGTCTATGCCCAGAAATTTGGAAGACAGCTTCTTGGCCAACTGACTGGAAGAGATCCATATTTGTGCCCATTCCAAAGAAAGATAATTGAAGAATGCAGAAGTTATTTTTAAAAAATCATTAATATCACCAGCAAGTAAAATTTTGCTGAAGATAACTCAAAAATGATTGCAGCAGTACATGGACAGGGAATTGCCAAAAATTCAAGCTGGATTCAGAAGAGAACATGGAACCAGGAATATCATTGCTGATATCAGATGGATCTTGGCTGAAAGCAGAGAATATCAAAAAGATGTTTACCTGTGTTTTATTGACTATGCAAAGGCATTTGACTGGGGGGATCATAACAAATTATGGATAACATTGCAGAGAATGGGAATTCCAGAACACTTAATTGGTGCTCATAAGGAACCTATACTCAGACCAAGAAGCCGTCCTTTAAAAGAACAATGGGATACTGTGTGGTTTAAAGAAAGTTGTGCATCAGGGTTGTATCCTTTCACCATACTAACGCAATCCGTATGCTGAGCAAATAATCTGAGAAGCTGGACTATAATAAGAAAGGGTCATCAGGATTGGAGGGAGACTCATTAACAACCTACCACATGCAGATGACACAAACCTTGGTTGCTGAAAGCAAAGAGGATTTAAAGCATTTACTGATGAAGATCAAAGACCATAGCCTTCAGAATGGATTATATCTCAACATAAAAAAAAAATTTTTTTGAAAACAAAAATCCTCACAAATATACCAATAAGCAACATCATGATAAACAGACAAAAGATTGGAGTTTTAAAGGATTTCATTTTACTTGGCTCCACAATCAATACCCATGGAAGCCCCAGTCAAGAAATCAAACGATTTGCATTTCTCTAATGGCTAATGATCCTAAGCATTTCTTTACCTATCTGTTAGCCACCTGAATGTCTTCTTTGGTGAAGTGTCAGTTCATATCCTTTGCCCATTGTTTAATTGGGTTATTTGTCTTTTTGTTGTTGAGGTTTTGCAATATTTTGTAGACGTTAAAGATTACACCCTGATCGGATATGTCATAGCCAGATTTCCTCCCCCCCGCCCCCAGTCTCTAGTTTGTCTTTCTGTGCTCTTGGTGAAGTGTTTTGATGGGCACAGGTAATTGATTTTTAGAAGTTCCCAGTTATCTAGTTTCTCTTCTGGTGTTTGTGCATTGTTAATTATGTTTTGTATTTTGTTTATGCCATATAATAGGGCTGCTAATGTTGTCCCTATTTTTTCTTCCATGATCTTTATAGTTTTAGATTTTATATTTAGACCTTTGATCCATTTTGAATTAGTTTTAGTACATTGTGTGAGGTATGGATCTTGTTTCACTTTTTTCAGATAGATATTCAATTATGCCAGCACTATTTGTTAAGATACTGTCTTTTTCCCAATTAATGAACTTTGCATCTTTGTCAAATATCAGCTGCTCATAGGTGGATGAATTTACATCTGGATTCTCAATTCTGTTCCATTGGTCTATCTATCTATTGTTATACCAATACCAGCCTGTTTTGACTACCTTGGCAGCATAATAGGTTCTGAAATCAGGTAGTGTGAGGCCTCCCACTTTGTTCTTCTTTTTGAAAAATGCTTTAATTATCCAGGGGCTCTTCCCTTTCCATATGAAGTTGGTGATTTTTTTCTCCATCTCATTAAAAAATGTCATTGGAATTAGGATCAGGATTGCATTACATCTGAAGATCACTTGGGGTAGAACTGACATTTTCACAATGTCGAGTCTTCCTATCCAAGAGTAAAGTATGTTTTTCTACTTCTGTAGATCTTTTTAGGTTTATCGCAGTAGTGTCTTGAAGATTTCTTTGTATAGGTCTTTTTTGTCTCTTGTTAGATTTATTCCCAAGTATTTTATCTTCTTGAGGGCTATTGTAAATGGTATCGATTTGGTATTTCCTCTTCAAAGTTCTCTTTCTTGGTATAGAGGAATCCAACTGATTTTTTGCATTTATCTCGTATCCTGATACTTTGCTGAAGTCTTCTATTAGCTCTAATAGTTTTCTTTTGGATTCTTTGGAGTTTTCTGTGTATAAGGCCATATTATCTGCAAATAGAGATACTTTTACTTCTTCCTTACTAATTTGGATGCCCTTTATTTCTTTTTCTAGCCTAATCGCTCTGGCTAGGCCATCCAGCACAATGTTGATTAAGAGTGGTGATAAACAGCATCTTTGTCTACTTCCCATCCTCAAGAGGAATACTTTCAGACTCTCTCCATTTAGGATGATGTTGGCTGTTGGTTTTGTATAAATGCCATTTTTTATGTTGTGGAGTTTCCTTTCTATTCTTATTTTACTGAGAGTTTTTATCACAATCAGTAACCCTTAGAGAAATACAAATCAAAACTACAATGAGATACCATCTCACCCCAACAAGGCTAGCACTAATTTTAAAAACACAAAATAATAAAGGTTGAAGAGTTTGTGGAGATACTTGACACTTACACACTGCTAGTGGGAATGTAAGATGGTACAATTGCTTGGGAAATTCATTTGGCACTTCCTTGAAAAGATAGAAATAAAAGTACCATAGGATCCAGTAATCCCACTCCTTGGAATATGTCCTAGAGAAATAAAAGCCATCACATGAATAGATAAATGCACACCCATGTTCATTGCAGCACTGTTCACAATAGCAAAAAGATAGAAACAGAGGCAGAGCCAAGACAGCGGAATAGACAGACTCTTCCGGTGAGCCCTCTTTACAACAAAGACCCCAAAAAACAAGTGAAACGGGTGTATTTATCACAAGCTAGGAGCCCTGAGCATCAAAGGTAAGCTTAAAAAATGAACTGAGGGGCAAGGGGAAGAAGAGACAATTCGAAGACGGAGAGGAGTTACCAGACCTGAATCACTGGGAGCCCTCAGGGACCACTCCCAGGAGCGGTGGAGGTGGGCTGGTAATAGCGTTTGGCCATAGTTTCTGCAGGGAAAGGCAGCCAGCTACATAGCCTACTCACACCTCCGGAACCAGAGAAGAACAGCGCTCTCGGCAAAAGCTAAGTACTTGCGTATATTTTACCATGCCCCCTCACCCACAAGCCAGCTTCAGTGGCTGCCTTCCCTGGGCCTGAGATAGGCCCTGTTGAGTGCCTAGAGCCATCTTCCCAGCCTTGGAGAAGGAATAAATTTGCAATTGCGGGAAAAGATAATTTGCCAGCTCCACTAACTGGGGGAGCTCAGGACAGAAGTGGCTCCTGTCCGGGCATAAAAGGCCCATGGATTTTGGGTACCTTTCCCCTCTGCATGGACCTGTGTGGGTCTATTTCAGGAGAATAGGCCCTTGTTGGCAGACTCCAACGGTTTCAGCTGTGCGGCAGAGAGTTGGATGTTTGATGTTTGACATTGCTTTGCCTATTAAACAGAGCCCTTACCTACCCACATCAGAGGCCTAAGGACTGGTAGCTCCACTCAGGTCACCCAGCCACCCATGACAGCGGTCCAAGGATAACTGGTACCTCCCAATCCTTACAACCAAAAACATTGGGTGCCCATGGTCCATTTGCAGAACCCACCCACCTGTATGTTCTAGGGAACAGGGACACGATTTCCTCAGAGACACATAGGGGATGATTCTCAGCCCCCTGCCTTGTTCAGAGTGTGACCCCCTGTTGCAACCAGATACCGGTACCTACACCAATCACCCCTGCCGCTCTAAGACTGTAGGACAGAGCCTGTACCACACACTTGATGATCAACTACCTGGGCATCTGAGCTGAATTCATACAAGAAAAGGGAATGGACTCCTAGACTGATATACCTGGTGACAGCTCTAGCCATCTGGGGACTGGACGTCAGAGCTCCAAAGGTGAAAATAATCAAGCTAGCTCACTCAAGCAACCTATTTGGGCATATCAAAACAAAACAAAGCAAGAAGCTACGACACAGTAAGCAAACATAAAATAAACTAATACAATAACTTATAGATGGCTCGTAGACAACAGTCAATATCAAGTCAAGAAAAGGAACAGACTATGATTGCCTCAACAAGCTCTCAAAATAAAGAATCCAGGGATCTTCTAGATGAAAGTGCTTTTCTGGAATTACCAGTTGCAGAATACAAAAGTTTAATATACAGAACTCTTCAAGACATCAAGAAGGAAATGAGCCAATAAGCAGAAAAAGATGGAAACAGTCTAGGTGCCCGTCAACAGATGAATGGATAAACAAATTATGGTACATACACCCACTGGAATGCTACACAACTAAAGAACAGTGATGAATGTGTGAAACATCTCACAACATGGATAAATATGGAAGGCATTATGCTGAATGAAATTAGTCAAAAAAGGACAAATATTATATGAGACCACTATTATAATAACTGAAGAAAAGTTTGAAACACAGAAGAAAACATTCTTTAATGGTTAAGAAGGTGGGGAAGGATAGAAAGGGAAATTCACTAGATAGTAGACAAAAAACATCTTAGATGAAGGGAAGGACAACACACAATATACGGGAAGTCAGCACAACTGGACTAAACAAAAGCTAAGAAGTTTTCTGAACACAACCAAACATTTCAAGGGACAGAGCAGCAGGGGCTGTGGCCTGGAGACCATGGTTTTGGGGTACATCTAGGTCAATTGACATAACAAAGTTTATTAAGAAAATATTGTACATCCCACTTTGATGAGTGGCATCTGGGGTCTTAAAAGCTTTCCAGCTGCCATTTAAGATGCATCAATTCGTCCCAACCTACTTGGAGCAAAGGAGAATGAAGAACACCAAAGACAAAAGGAAAATATCAGCCCAAGAGACAAAAGTGTCACATAAATCAGAGTCTCCATGAGCCTGAGACCCCAAGAACTAGATGGTGTCCAGCTACCACCAATGACTGCAGGGAACTCAACAGAGAGTCCCTAACTGAGCTGGAAAAAAATGTGGTCTAGAACTCAAATTCATGGAAAAAGACCAGACTGAATGGTCTGACTGAGACTGGAGGAAGACTCAAAGCCATGGCCCCTGGACTCTTTGTTAACCCGGAATTAAAACCATTCCTGAAGTCCACTCTTCAAAGATTAGACTGGACTGTAAAACATAAAATAATACTCATGAAGAGTGTACTTCCTAGTTCAAGCAGATACAAGAGACCAAATGGGCAGCTCCTGTCCGGAGGGAGGATGAGAAGGCAGAAAGAGACAGAAGCTGGTTCTGTGTACACAGGAAACCTGGGGTGGAAAGGGGGTGTGTGCTGCCACATTACAGAGATTGCAATTAGTGTCACATAACAATATGTGTACAAATTCTTGTATGAGAAATTAACTTGAGCTGTAAACAACCTAAAGTATAATAAAAAAAAAAAAAAAAGAAAGAAATTGAAGGACACATTGCATTGGGCAAATCTGCTGCAAAAAGTCTCTTTAAAGTGTTAAAAAAAAAAAAGATGTCACTTTAAGGACTAAGGTGTGCTTTACACAAGCCATGGTGTTTTCAGTCGCCTCATATAAACATGAAAGCTGGACAATGAATAAGGAAGACTGAAGAAGAATTGATTCCTTTGAATTACAGCATAGGCAAAGAATATTGAATATACCATGGACTGGCAGAAGAACAAACAAATCTGTTTCAGGAGTACAGCTAGAATGTCCCTTAGAAGTAGGAATGGTGAGACTTTGTCTTACATACTTCAGGCATGTTATCAAAAGGGACCATTCCCTGGAGAAGAACATCATGCTTAGTAAAGTAGAGGGTCAGTAAAAAAGAGAAAGACTCTCAACAAGATGGACTGACACAATGGTGGCTGCAACAGTGAGCTCAAGGACAGCAAAGATTGTGAGAATCATTCTAGGACAAGGCAGTGTTTTGTTTTGTTGTACATAGGATCACTATGAGTCATAACTGACTCTCTAGGCCACCACCATCTGCTATTTCCATGGTGATTTCTATATTGCTATTACTCCACACTCTTAGACATGATTTCCACCTTTCTCTCACATGATGGAACCATTGTTTCTGCAGTAGAAACACCTTTGAAGCTTCTCAACAAAAAGCCAGTCCTGATGGGTTTCTTACTTACAGAACGTGAACTAGTTGTAGATGGGTTTCTACCCAATGATGAAGATGCTCTAAATGCCTTTGCAGGGGAACACTCTTGGAGTTTTTCTTAGTGGAGGAGCTAAGTTTGCTGGGCCCTGGTCTTCTCTGTTTTTATTAGTTCCACGATTGACTAAGAAATGATGAGAGGTAAGTTTAAATGTTCTTTAGTGTCAGTTACTATTCCCGTCTCTGCCGCTGCCCTTTTGGCATTCACTGCAGTGTTCATAACTGCAAGCACCCATGACTGTGTTCTTGGGGTCAATACACTGGGATTCCAATGAGCAGAGTCTGAAGGGGTCACAGATCTAAGTAGAAAAAAATGACCTAAAACAAAATTTAGGTATATATTTTTCAAGATCCTTGAATGGAAATCTTTACAAACTTCAAGAGAATTTTCCTGGTTAGCTCCAAGGTGTTTGTAGGCTTGAAAATCTCTTTTCTTGGTGGCTTGACTGCAACAGGCAGGGAAATAGAAGAAGAGAGGGGTTAAATAAGTCACCCAAAAGCATAAAGTTCATAAGTGGCAGATCAGGGATTCAGACCTAGACCACGTGGCTCCAAAGTCTGTGCTCTATGAAGTTCATGCTGATCCCATCTCTTATCATTTGTTGTGGTTGCAATTTTACATTTGTGCCTGGTTCACGGTAACCACTCAATAAAGAGATTTGTTGGATAAGTTGATAAACTTCTGTATAGGTAAGTGGAGCAAAGATGCAGGTGAATATAGTGCAGTTACAATTTAAGTAATCACACATGAGCATACTACCATGACAGGTCATCAAAGACAGGATAGGTTGCGATCTCAGCATGTAGAAAGTCAGTCAGTGTAAGTGAGATCAGGCAAAATACATTTCATCCATGGATCTAGAGTTAAGGATAGGATTTCATTTTGCATGATGTCAGGAAGACTGAAAGTTACAAATAACCTAACTAGCTGAAAATATATGAAGACATATATTTGGACTAAATAAAAGCTATCAACGATTCTATTGTGGAGTAGATTCATCAAGCCAGGCCTGCCTTTCACGGCACCTCTGGGTGGGTTCAAACTCCCAACTTTTTGGCTAATAGTCGAGCACTTAACAGTTTATGCCACCTGGGGATCTTTGAATAGTTTATTTTAGATAAACTAGAATTTGTACTTATCTCTAAGTTCCAGTACCCCTTGTATTTACTTCCCAAAAAAGAATCATTCCCAAAGCCTGAAGAGCTAGGGAATTAGAGGTAGATGTCAATAATTTGCTAATGCATCATCTCAATCTGGCATTTCTGATGAATTTTTAATCAAATTAAATGCTTATGAAATGGAGAGTTCTGGTGATTTGAGTTCCTGTCTAATTTCAAATTTTTGCTTCAAACATTGGTGAACAACGCCCTACATTATACAACAGCAATTCCTTCCTACTATCTCATGTCTTAAAAGATCAGTATAATTCAATTTATTTCATTACTTTTTAAACACTGTTTATAAAAAGAATTACAGATTGAATGCTCATTAATTATTTACTTCATTCAGTATTCAGTATAAGCATTCATCATTGAAAAAGTGGTTACTTTTTTGGCTTCTTGGAAAAAGGCAATGAATAATAAAAATTGCTCTCACAATGTGTAGGGGCTTGTAATAGAGATAAAACAGGATATTGTAGTAAGTGTGATAATTACTATAACAAGGAAGTATGGAGTACTTTAAGAACATATAGCAAGAGCACGTGACTCAATCACGGCTGGTCAGAAAAAAATTTCTCAAAGGAAATAATATTTAAGTTGCAATATGAAAGTTGAGTAGAAGTGTGCTAAACAAAACTAGAGAAAGTGTTCCTGGCAGAGAAGACGATATAACCCAAAGCCCACAAGTAAGAATAATTCTAATGAGTTTGAGAAACTAAGGAAGTTCACTCTGAATAAATTATGGGTGAAGAGGAAGAAGGCAGAGCAGAAGCAAAGGTGAGACAGGAGACTGGATAAATAAGAAAGAGAACAAAAGGTTAACTAATCACAGTCCCATTAGATTGAACTGCTTCCAAATGTCAAAGGATGCCATTAAAATGTTTAAGCAAGTGTATTCTACCATTATATTTACATTTTATAGTACTTATTCAAACTTCAGTGTTGGAAATAAACTAAAAGGGAACAATATTAAAAGCAGAGAGAACAATGATATGACTCTTACAGTAATTCAAATAGGAAATCTGGTGAACCAATCTTTAATAGCATTGTTGTTACTCTTGTTAGTTGCCATCCAGTCAACTCCAACTCAAGATGACCCTATGTGTGCAAAGCAGAACAGCACCATAGAGCTTTCAAGGCTGTGAACTTTCGGAAGCAGATTGCCAGGCCTATCTTCTGAGGCACCTTTGAGTGGGCTCGAACCCCCAACCTTTTGACTAGTAGTTGAGAGTTTAACCATTTGTGCCCTCTAAGGATCCCTGAGTACTATGCGTAGACATAAACAAAGGTAAGTAGATTCAATATTCTTTTGTTAGTATAATCCATTTTGCTGGTTTCATTCCATGCTCTAGGAAAAATAAGATGAAGAATTAAAGAAGGAAACAAAACAATAATTCTCTTTTTATATGTTGAGTTTGAAGTGCTCACCAGATGCTAACAGGCCATTTGGAATTATTTGTCTGGCTCTTAGGAAAAAAAGTTTTAGCTAGTAAAATAGGTGTGGGGGTCACCTCTATTCAACACTTACCAATACGCTTTCTGAAACACCCCCATCTTTAACAATAATTCCCAATAAGAATGATCCCCAATCAGAATTCAGTACTCTCCTATGGGGAGTTCTATTGGGTATGAAATGGCGGGGGGAGGTCTCAATGTACTTTGGAAACGCCTTTTGATGAATTTAAGTCTTTTACAGTACCCAAATAATGACAGGGTTGTGTTCCTAGGACTGTGTCGTAAGTCGGTTCTGACATAAGTTGAATACCTCTTTTTTTAAAAAAAAGTTTTAATTATTACTGCCTTTTATTATCAATACCTATATAAATTTTATCTTTGTCTTTGGGGGTTGGAAATGTTACATATAAAATTTCAGATATATTTTATTACATACATAAAAAAATACACAAATCATAAAAATTTACTCCGACAATGCAGAAGAGTTGGACAAATTTGGCATTTTGTCATTTGCAGTGATAACTCCACTTGTGGAAGGTTCTGGGTCTTCTGGACTATCCCTGGGCATAGAGATGACATCTCTAGTAAGAAAATTAATGACAGTTTTCTGTATGGACCTTTTCTTTTCTTCTTCTCATTGCTTCTCAAATATGCCTATTGACTTTAGCAACACAATCAGCATTTGGGTTCATGTTTTCAAGCAACCGAAACTCCTGATTTAGTTTAGAAAACTAAATCTATACGGCAGTGTTTCGAACAGTAAATCATAACAGTGAACATCTACAAGTGAACATCTAGGAATGATGACATTAGCAAATTACGAGCTATATATTGTATGTAGTGCATATTGCTAACAATAATATGTACAAAAAAAAGACAAACAAAAATCGAAGGTCATAAGCACAGTTTTTTGTAACTCAGATATGTCATAAGTTGGGGACTACCTGTGCTTCCCAGTGGAAGTTACATCCTCCTACCCTCACTTGTGAATAACTGATACTTATTGAAGGTATGGCTGTAGATGAGGTCGTTTCAGGATATTTTGTTGAGTTAAAATAAAATCCTAGAAGAGAATCCTGAGAAACATTAAAAAATCTTACTATTTAAAAAATGGGTAGAGGAAAAATGTCATTTTCTTTTGAATAGAATTCCAAAGTCCCCAAAAATATCCCTTAACTATTCCCTATAGCATCTTGTTTTACAACTGCAGTAAGTTCAAGACAAAAATGGGGAGAAGATGGAAGCAGAAAGACAGAGAAAAGTGACAGAGAGAGAGCAAGGGAAGGAGAAAGAGAAGGGAAAGAAGCTGCAGTGCATTTTAAAACCTAATCTTGAAGCTACAGATCATCACTTATGAAATATTCTATTTGTCACACAGACAATCATCCTGGTACATTAGGAAGAGACTATACACTGGGAGCCACGGATTACTGGTTGCCAATTTGAGGCTGGCTACCACACCCACCCTAAACATGAAGAATGCAGTCAAATTTACACAGATGGTGGTTTTGCCAATTACTTAGAATGGAAGGGTATTGGAAAAGTAAATTGAAACTATTGAGAAGAGATTAAGTAACCCTTTGGGATATGGTTTCTGAACTATAAATAAAATGAAGAATCTTGTTAGATAGAAAGGCAGGAAAAGGTTCTGTGTAGGAAAGGGCTCAATGGGATTACTGAACTAGTATATTTGAAATAATGGAGTCTGATTACTAAAATGATAGGAGGATTCTATCTGAGTCAGAATTTATTACTTCAAATTTTTATTTCAAGTTCCGTATGTAGGAGGAAGGGGCAATCAACAATGGCCAAAGCGATGTGGGGGAGAAGATATTTGGAAATGGTTACAAAGGGCATTGTTAAGTCAGGATGACAGTTGACGTAGTGTGGAAAGACCATAAGGTAAGTACTAAAGTCTTAATGGTATTAGAAGAAATGATCAAGAGTTCAAGACAATGATAAGAGAGTATTTTTAGCCAAGTGGACTAAGTCTCAAAGGAACAGAATTTGGTGCAGTGGTTAAGAACTCGGCTGCAACCAAAAGGCAGCAGTTCAAATCCACCAGCTGTTCCTTGGAAATCTTATGGGGCAGTTCTACTCTGTCCTATAAGGTCACTATGAGTCAGAATTGACTCGATAGCAAAGGCTTTGTTTTTTGTTTGTTTGTTTGTTTTGTTTAATGAGCAAGTAAGAGAAACGGCCTAAAGCATCAAAGTAGAGGATCTCTATGTCACAATTTTAGTGTTCATTGCATGTAGGAATTCTAAAGACTTCACGGAAATTCATTTCCTTATCAAAGAACCATTTTTTAAAACAAGAGCAAGAATGAAGAGCCTTAAGATTTAGGGAAAATTGTAATCTACAGAAGGAGATTTTGAGAGAGCACATTTTATAGAACTGAGAATAATAATAGCAATAAGGTATTGGGTAGCAGAGGGAGAACAAGGTAGATTATGATGATAGGCAATGTCTAAAGATCAAGTGGATTTAACTGACTATAGATTTTATAATCTCAGCATCCCACCAGTGCTTAGTCTTTGAGAGCTGACTATTTGGATGAGGGTTTCAAGTCTCTCAGTATTCAGCAGCAGTCTGGATGGAGTACCTTTCTAAGGAAGTTCAACTTGGTAATAAATACGAAAGCACTGATTTTTCTAGATTGTATATGAAGATGCCATCTATTTGAAAGCTGAAGTGACTATTTTTTCTTAAGCAGTGATAGACGCTCTGGTGCGTCATGAATACTCTTTGAAATGGCTGTGGAGTTTAGCAAAACAACATTCTGTACAATAGATGGCTGGTGCAGGGGACACTGGCATGATATGGCAGTGCCAAGGAATTATAATTCAATTATCAAAGAGTAAAGATTTATTAAGTTTACTGTATGCAAGCTTAAAGTAGTTGAAGAAGTTTTGTAAGCCCCTGGCTTCCATTTAGTTTAATTTCTTATTATTTGCTGCATTATGAAGCATTTTTACAGTAGTAATAGTAGTGGAGGAACTGAAGAGAAGGAATTGGCTAATTATGTTTATCTTTAAAGAAAAAATTCAAGTACTCTATTAAGATACCTACCCTATAGTAAAATATTCATTATTTTGACATGTTCCAAACAGTATATGTGTTTTCCTGTCAATTTAGCTTCATTATGCTTTGAAGATTAGATTCTACCAAAGGCAATTGAGAACCTTTCTCACTTAATTAGGGAAAAGCTATTTGAAGCCTGATCTCCACCTTGAAAATCACCTTCTAATTTCTTTTAGAGATAGATATGAAACATAGCTGAAGATCTTATTACTATCATTTTGCTATTATCAGTAATTACTTACTTTAGTAAAATAACTAAGTATTGGTAAACCTGTATGCAAAAGGTTGGCAATTCCCTGGGCTTATCTCTCTTTTAATTTTCCTCCTTTCATGAAATTTTCTAGAGCTGCAAACATAACAGTGGTGTAAATTAAATGAAAATAGGTTGTAGATCGTTTGGGGACTTGTATTTTTCAATTCTTAATGGTCACAAAAACAAACACATACTTCAGAATTTCACTTAACAAGCTTTTCTTGCTGTGTCAGTGTTTCTACCCTTTCCACCACCCTCAATCCCCAGCTTGGAATTTCAATAGGAAAATAAAACCTATAAAATGAAAACGAAAATCAATCTTTTTCTATTTAGGAACAAATTAAATTCCTCTTCTAAAGTAATGGTTTTTACCTTAAAGCAGTGATAACTATCTTGTTGCTCTGTCAGGTTTCTTACTTCCTTATCTTACAACAGTTAACCTTAATAATCCCCTCACTTTCAAACTCTTCCTGACTTATGGCTCTTTAAGCACTTCTGTTAAGCTTGATCGTTTATTTACACTGGGCCTCTAATGGAGTCAGTGTCACTTTGAGGACTGTAAATGGATTCTGCTGAAAATCCAGTTCTTCAGACACTCTAGAACTGATGCTTATTTTTTTTTTTTTAACCTTCGTCTTCTTGTAATTGATATCTGCATTCAATAGATTCTCACCATGTTTTTGTAGCTTCCTCTAAGGGAACTGAAAGGATGCCAAATTCTCATTTTCCTTTTCTTTGGCCTTCCAACATTTGATGGTACCTAGTGAATCTGTCGATAAATACATAGATAAGAGGGTATGATACTATAATGCCAAATTTAAGAAAACTTTATTTCAATGAGGAAATTATATTGTCACAATCTCATAGTAAATTCTGTGCTTAATCATTTTATCTCTGTATATAGGTGAACTATTACCCTGATATTTTGTAGTATTTCCAGCTATAAAAGAAGTATAGTACTACTTACGTGATGCTTATTATTGAATATAATATTTTTGGACAATAGTCCCCAAATGTCATATTTGTGAACAGAAAACATGTTCCAGATTAATTTCAAATTTTATTTTTAAACTATCAACTGGTTTTCACATGTATCAAAAAGAGAGAGACATACTGTCGACCTAAGAGTTTTTTTCTTTTTTGCTATGAACTCAGAATTCAATATTAAATGAGAAACACATGCCAGATTTCACACTATCACTATGTATTTTTCTCTTGAACTTCATCCATAAAACCTATCAAAACACTATTATAAAAAAGAATAATTTAAAATGTAGTGTGATGGTTAATGTCTCAACTTGGCTAGGCCATTATTCTCAGTGGTTTGGCAGACATTATGTAATTATCCTCCATTTTGTGAGCTGTATGAGCAGCCAATCAGCTGGAAAGGGAGCTTCCTTGTTGGTGTGTCCTGCATCCAATATACATATGGATATTCTGGCAAAGCTTGCACTTTCTCTCAGCCTTGCATTCTTCTAGTCATCCCCTGGCCTTCAGTTCTTGGGACATGAGAAGCCTTCAGCCTGCTGCCTCACCTGTAGATTTTGGATTCACTAGCTCCTGCAACTCCATGAGCCAGCTGTCTGCAGCCTACCCTGCAGATTTGGGGTTGATCAGGTGCCGCTATCATTTGAGTCAGGAGAAGCCTCCAGACTGCTGCATGACACATAGATTTGGGACTTGCTAGCCCCTACAACTGCATGAGCCATTTCCTTGAAAGAGATCTCTCTATAAAGAGCTTGGCTGCTAACCAAAAAGCTGGCAGTTCGAATCCAGAAACTCCTTGGAAACCCTATCGGGCAGTTCTACTCTGTCTTACAAGGTCGCTATGAGTCAGAATCGACTTGACAGCAATGGGTTTGTTTTTTGGTTTTACATATATTTATATATATGCTTCAAGGATTTGGCTCGTGTAGACCACCCAGCCTAAGACACGTAGTAATTTCAAAAATTTGTATTTATCTTCTACAGATATGGCTATTTTTCAAGTACTGAAAACAGAGTTAACATTACACATTCTGGACCTGGTTTCTATGATAAAACACATACATACAAACAACAAACCAAAATATTTTCCTTCAAATAGTTTATATTGCTATTCTAAATATTTAGTCATAATTTAAATTGCACTCTGTACATGTTTTCAAATACAATAATTTTGATAAGTTATGTTTTTACTGACAATTGTGATTCTCCCTACTCTATAAAAATGTAGAATTGAGAATATACCAACCTATGTATAATGAATCTCATTGTATTCTTGTTTTCAAAAGGAGATACTGTCCTCATTCTACCCTTAAGAAAGTTTCTGAACAGAACCTTAGCTAGACAAATCAAAAGAAATATAGTTATAATAAACTAAGAACAGAGGGTTATAATAAACTAAGAGTTGAGTTTTGTTTTTTTTTTTTTGTCTAAGACTAGCTGTTGATTAAAGCCATTTGAGATCTTACAATACCAAAAGCAACAGCAGTGTCATCTACTATGATGTATAATAAGTACAATATTTGCTAGGTATTCTATAAATATTTTAAGTATTCTAACTTGTTTTATTTTTACAGCAGTCCTATAAGCTAGGTGTTATAAACCTTGTACAAGAGAAGAGGAAATGAACTCTCAGCAAAGTTAAGTAATGTATCCAATATCACCATGACTAGTAAATGGAAGAGCAGGAATTCTGACAGGTACGTGCTGCGTGTTATATTCATGGTTATCATACAAATAAGGGAAAGGAGAGAAACACAAATCCTAGGTACAGAAAGAATCTCAGAAGATTATTTTGCCTTGAAGTAATGAATGGATGCAAGAATGAAAACACAGGGCTTCTTGAATATTGAATAAGTGTTTACTTCATAACACATTACCATTCATTTGATGTTATGAAAATATACTTTTGTCAATGCATAAAAAAATACTTTTGTCAATGCATATCTGGTTTTAAATTTTAATATATTTCATATTTTAAACTACCATGATAAATTACTGTAGATTTCAGAAAGTCATAGCCAAGGGGCTTACCGCTGAAACCTCTGGGAACTAGAAGACGGAAGGGAAGGGAGAAAGGCCTGATGTGGAAAATATTATATATAATCACTTTTGTGTATGTTTATGCAAGTACAGAAAAGGCGCCTAGCTTACCCTACTCGATTTCATAAACGATTTAAGAAGGTCTATACAATTGCCTGTTTTTATGTTGTTAGGTGGTATCAAGTTGGTTATGACTCATAGTGACCTTATTAAGCATAACAGAACAAAACACTGCATATATGGTGGCACAGTGATTAAGAGTTTGGCTGGTAACCAAAAGGCAGGCAGTTCAAATCTACCAGCTGCTCCTTGAAAACCCTATGGGGCAGTTCTACTATGTCCTATAAGGCTGCTATGAGTTGAAATCGACTTCACGGATGGCAATGGGTTATATGCATGCAAAAGTTAAGCAAGCTGAACAATGAAGAAAGGTTGTAGAAGAAGAATTGATGCATATTAATTGTGAAGTTGGCAAAGAATATTGAAGCTACTGTCGACTTTCAGAAGAACAAACAAATCAGCCTTTAAAGAAATACAACAGAAATGCTCCTTAGAAGTGAAGATGGCAATATTTATGCTTGCTTACTTTGGGCACATCATTAGGAAAGACCAATTTCTAGAGAAGGACATCATGTTTGGTATAGTAGAAGATCAGCACAAATGAGGCAAATCTTCACTGAAACTGATTGATACAATAGCCTCAGCAATGGGCTCACACTGATCAAAGATCATGGATACGGTGTCTGTCTGGGCAATGTTTCATTCCTTTATATATAAGGTCACCATGAATAGAGCCAGTTTGAAGACAGCTAACAATAACAACATGAATAACTAACATTTATTTTGATGGTATAAATGGAAAGAATCTTATGACACTATAAAATTGATTTTAAGTGAAGACTAGGAAGTTAAAGAGTCAACAAAATGTATGTTAGAAGTAGTTTCCTATAGAGGGCAAAGAAATCATACATTTCTCCTATTTGTTTTCTATAGTCTCACACACAGGGTGGATTACAGAAGCATGCCATACTTTACAACAAATCCTAGCACAAGGAAATAAGACATATTTGCACTGTATAGAAAGACCAGATATTATCTTGTTCATATTCTATAGTGTTGTCTAGTCAGGAGAATAACCTTTTTTGAAGTAAGGTTCATAAACCTCTCTCCAAGACACATAATTCTATCATAGTCTCATTTCTGCTTTATGATGATATAGCAAACAGGTCAATTGATCTCAGTCTTTCAACTATGAATGGAAGTAGCATTGGCTTGTGTCTCATTCATCTTTTTATAAGAACACAGAAAAAGAAGCTGTCATGAAAACTGAGAGTAGAAAGCTGTTAGTGGAAAATTTTCCCAAGTTTTGGAATTATATTCAGTGCTCTTTGCACAGGGATAAACTTTTATGTTTTCTGAGCTATTCATCAAAAGCCAAGTAGAAAATAAATAGTTACAACTTTGTGCAACAGCTGGATTTATTCATCTTAAGCTCGAAGTTCATAAGAGAAGGTAATCCTGAATTCTCATAAATTTTATGTAATTCCTCAGTGTTCATATTAGTATTTGCATAGTTAATTTTACCTAAGACGCTTACTCCATTGATTAGTAAAATCAAATAATTTTTTTTTTTTTTTCTGGATTATGGCATGGTATAGCATAGTGTTGAAAAGGACAGATTCTGGCAAATTATCTGGTTTTGAATTTGAGCTCTATAATTTACTTACCAAGAGGCCATGGTCAGTTTGCATTATTTCTCCCCCACCCCCCCTTTTTTTTTCTGTTTCCCATTTTGCCTTGAAATAAGAGTATAAATCTCATGGAGTCTTGGTGGCACAGTGGTTAAGTATTTGTCTGCTAAACAGGAAGTTGGGAGTTCGAATCTACCAGCCACTCCTTGGAAACCCTATGGGGCAGTTCTACTCTGTCCTATAAGGTTGCTATGCATCGGAATTGACTTCATGGCGCGTAAGAACAACAACAGTGTACTTCATAGATTTTTTTTGCTAGAATTAAATTTATAAATGTATGTAACCCATAGCCTGTTGCTGTTGAATCTATTCCAACTCACAGTGACCCTATAGGACAAAGCAGAACTTCCCCATAGGGTTTCCAAGGAGTGGCTCTTGGATTCGAACTGCCAGTCTTTTGGTTAGCAGCCAAATGCTTAACCCCCGTACCACCCGGACCCCAAATATATGTAAAGTTCTTAGAATAAGGTTGAGTATAAATAAATATTCTAGAAGATTTTTAATATTAATATTTCTACAAATTTGACTATATATTATAAACATTTCTACAAATTTAGTTATATACTGTATACATTTCTGCATATTTAACTATATACTACTCTGATGCAATGGGTTTCCTTTTATGTGGTCTTTGTGGCCTTGGGTTAGTAACTCTCCCGGAATGATTGGTAGGGATACGTTCTGCTAAAGAATTAGTTGGTTTGCTATCCTCATTAGTGGCTTGAAAGGGATTGGTCAGTTTGCTATCAACATAAGCAGCTTGCAAGTTTATGATCTACCTTTACACAGATTGACTGGGAAGGGCCCTGTTCAGTAGTTGACATTTACAGGATTGGCTGGGAGCCCTACCCAATGACTGAGAAAATCCCTAAAATACAGAGGCTTAGGTGAGTCTTTCTGATCCATAAGCATCAAGAGGGGAGCTCTGTCTTTGGGCATGGGGCCCTGGGCTGAGAACCTCCTAGAAGAGCTGTAACACAGGTCAAGGGCTGTATCACTGAGCTGGTAACACTCACTGAGCTGATAACACTGAAGGCAGAGAGAAATGGCAGCAAGTCTAGTAGATCTAAGAAGCAGAAAAAGGGTGGCAGCAGTGATGCAAGCAGCAGGAACAACAAGACTGATAAAAGGTGGCAATAGGCAGAGGCAATAGGCAAAAGATGGCAGTAGGTAGGTAATGGTGGGTGAGTCAGCCCACGAAGCATAACTAGGTACCTCCAGAAAGGAAGTCACTAAAGAGCCGGGCACCTCTGGGCACGAGGTCACCAATGAAGCAGAGGCTTGGGCATACACATACCAGCGGTTGTCAATAAACAGTTTTGCCTCGAGAGCTGTAATAATGCCAGCCTAACCCTGGCACTGGCCCAGTGTTTTCCCGAAGCTGCTGGTTGAGAGTTGGACCAGTAAGCACAGGGGTCACATCAGGCCAAGAAAAGCTGAAGAGAGAGAGAGAAAGAACAAATACAGCCATGCCACACCCAACCTGACATGACATCATACCTGCTGAGAGAGACACCTGCTGCTACTTTGTACAAAGCATGCTGGCCCAGTGACACAGAAATGGGAAATTTGAGAAGAGTGAGTGGGTACCCTTTTAGACATAAGTGGGTCCTCCCCTATGATGCTACTAAGTGGGGTACTCTTAGGGGTGGAGGAGCCTGGTTCACCTCAAATCTGTTCCTGTTGTTTACTGCTTGCTTTCTACAAGTAATCTGTTCTGTTTACTGTTTACCTCTATTAATAACAGCAACTTTGAACTGCTACAGTGTGTAAACGTCTTGTGTGTATGACCCAATCAAATGAGATAATAGAATCCTCATTCTAGCAGTCTCCTGTTTGCTTGCTAGGTAGAGTTACAACTTGTGTGTATGCACGTACGTCCACACACACTTATGTCTGTTGCATTACAGTTCAACTAAACTACTATATACTTCTAAATATTTAATTATATGATGACAGAGATTTAGTGGAATATTTCTACATCTCTCTTTACTAACGAAGGGGAGAAAAATAAGAACTAAACACACACCCAGCATCTTTATTGACATCATAGATTCAGACTTGAAAGAAAATTCTATTATTATCACACATATAAGGTATTAAAAATGAATTTAAAATTAGAGAAACTATATGCAGTATGGCCTTTTCCATGTGTTAATTACAACTGTGTACTGTCTTCAAACACAGGAAAGCAGAGCCTTTATACAGCAGGTGAAAAAAGTAAAGTACATGGAAGAACTAGGGTTTTCATATATTTTAATATAGAAATAAGAGCATAATTTGATACACAAAAGCAATGTATAGAATAAGTATAGTTCTTTCCTTTGACGATATTACAACTGGTAGCAATGAGTTCCAATTTTCCGGAGAGAAAGCTTTTAATGAAGAGCAATGATACTATTAAAATGTATGATATTGAGGCGGGGTCAAGATGGCAGACTAGGTGGACGCTACCGCGGATCCCTCTTGCAACAAAGACTCAGAAAAACAAGTGAATCGATCACATACATAACAATCTACGAACTCTGAACAACAAACACAGACTTAGAGACGGAAAATGAACAAATACGGGCAGACAGCGACCGTTTTCAGAACTAGGAGCCAGCGTACCAGGCAGGTGACCTTCAGAGCCCGATCTGGGGAAGAGCCCAGGGGGGCAGATGGCACAGACAAGGGGCCCAGCCCTACCCCCCCGAACCCATCCCAGGAGGGAGTATAGCTGGTTGGCACGGGCGGCACAGCAGCGCAGCCGGAGGGAGAAGCACCCGGGAGGCAGTGTCTGATCTTGGAGCGGGGGGAGCAGCGTCCCAGCCGGGGAGCCGTCCCACCGGAAGTTTGGCGGGAAGTGGGCGTGGCGCGAGCGGGGGGATCACCTATATTTCCCTAAAGCAACCCCGGGGCGGGGCCCACACGTTCATGAGGGGACATCCGCCCAGTTCGCACGTGCGCTGCGGCGCACCGGAGGGAGAAGTCCCTGGGAGGAAGTGACTGGTCATGGAGCGGGGAGAGCAGCGTCCCAGCCGGGGAGCCATCCTGCTGGGATTTTGGCAAAAGCGGGCGGGGTGTGAGCACGGGGATCAGTTATATTCCCCTGAATTGACCCAGGGGGTTGGCCCACCTGGTCGTGCGGGTGACGCCCACCGAGTTAGCGCGATCGGCGCGACGCACTGGAGGAGAAGTCCCCGGGAGGAAGTGACTGGTCTCGGAGCGGGAAGAGTAGCGTCCCAGCCGGGGAGCCGTCCCGCCAGTATTTTGGCAGACGGGGGCGGAGCGTGAACGTGGTGATCAGCTCTATATTCTGTGGTGCTACGCTCCTAGCTCTCTGATCCCTCCCCCACCCTCCCCAGGCAGCTCCATTAACATCCGAATACCCTGAGCCAGAGGGACAATTCAAATAGGGATCTGACTGAATTTTTTTATAGCTGATTACCTGGAAAATCTAGTTGCCCAGTGACGGCTCGGAGACAGCAGTCCATATCAAACCACATAAAGAAACAGACCATGACAGCTTCTCCAACCCCCCAAACAAAAGAATCAAAATTTTTCCCAAATGAAGATACAATCCTGGAATTATCAGATACAGAATATAAAAAACTAATTTACAGAATGCTTCAAGATATCACAAATGAAATTAGGATCACTGCAGAAAAAGCCAAGGAACACACTGATAAAACTGTTGAAGAACTCAAAAAGATTATTCAAGAACATAGTGGAAAAATTAATAAGTTGCATAGAGACACAGCATGTAGAAATCCAAAAGATTAACAATGAAATTACAGAATTAGACAAAGCAATAGGAAGTCAGAGGAGCAGACTCGAGCAATTAGAATGTAGACTGGGACTTCTGGAGGACCAGGGAATCAACACCAACATAGCTGAAAAAAAATCAGATAAAAGAATTAAAAAAAATGAAGAAACCCTAAGAATCATGTGGGACTCTACCAAGAAGGATAACTTGCGAGTGATTGGAGTCCCAGAACAGTGAGGGGGGACAGAAAACACAGAGAAAATAGTTGAAGAACTCCTGACACAAAACTTCCCTGACATCATGAAAGACGAAAGCATATCTATCCAAGATGCTCATCGAACCCCATTTAAGATTGATCCAAAAAGAAAAACACCAAGACATATTATCATCAAACTTGCCAAAACCAAAGACAAACAGAAAATTTTAAAAGCAGCCAGGGAGAAAAGAAAGGTTTCCTTCAAGGGAGAATCAATAAGAATAAGTTCAGACTACTCAGCAGAAACCATGCAGGCAAGAAGGGAATGGGACGACGTATACAGAGCACTGAAGGAGAAAAACTGCCAACCAGGGATCATATATCCAGCAAAACTCTCTCTGAAATATGAAGGAGAAATTAAGATATTTACAGATAAACATAAGTTTAGAGAATTTGCAAAAACTAAACCAAGACTGCAAGAAATGCTAAAGGAGATTGTTTGGCCTGATGACCAATAATATCAGGTACCAGCACAATACAAGGTCACAAAACAGAACGTCCTGATATCAACGCAACTCAAATAGGGAAAGCACAAAAACAAACAAATTAAGACTAATTCTAAAAAATAAATAAATAAACAAAATAATACACACAACAGGAAATCATGGAAATCAATAGATAAACGATCACAATAATCAAAAAGAGGGACTAAATATAGGAGGCATTGAACTGCCAGATGGAGAGTGATACAAGGTGATATAGAACAATACAAGTTAGGTGTCTACTTAGAAAAACAGGGGTAAATAATAAGGTAACCACAAAAAGGAATATCAATTCCATAACTCAAGAAAAAAGCCAAGAAAAATGTAACGACTCAACAAACATAAAGTTAACCATTATGAAAATGAGGAGCTCACAAGCTACTAAGAAAAAAGCCTCAGCACAAAAAAGCATGTGGAAAAATGAAATGGCCAACAACACACATGAAAAGGCATCAAAATGACAGCACTAAAAACTTATTTATCTATAATTGCGCTGAATGGAAATGGACTAAATGCACCAATAAAGAGACAGAAAGTCATGGACTGGATAAAGAAACACGATCCATCTATATGCTGCCTACAAGAGACACACCTTAGACGAGACACAAACGAACTAAAACTCAAAGGACGGAAAAAAATATATCAAGCAAATAATAAGCAAAAAAGAAGAGGAGTAGCAATATTAATTTCTGACAAAATAGACTTTAAACTTAAATCCGCCACAAAGGATAAAGAAGAACACTATATAATGATAAAAGGGACAATTGATCAGGAAGACATAACCATATTAAATATTTACACACCCAATGACAGGGCTTCAAGATACATAAATCAAATTTGAACAGAACTGAAAAGTGAGATAGACACCTCCACATTTATAGTAGGAGACTTCAACGCACCACTTTCGGAGAAGGACAGGACATCCAGTAAGAAGCTCAACAGAGACACGGAAGACCTACTTACAACAATCAACCAACTTGACCTCATTGACTTATACAGAACTCTCCACCCAACTGCTGCAAAATATACTTTCTTTTCTAGTGCACATGGAACATTCTCTAGAATAGACCACATATTAGGTCATAAAACAAATCTTTGCAGAATCCAAAACACTGAAATATTACAAAGCATCTTCTTAGACCACAAGGCCATAAAAGTAGAAATCAATAACAGAAAAACTAGGGAAAAGAAATCAAATACTTGGAAAATGAACAATACCCTCCTGAAAAAAGACTGGGTTATAGAAGAAATCAAGGAGGGAATAAGGAAATTCTTAGAAAGCAACGAGAATGAAAATACTTCCTATCAAAACCTCTGGGACACAGCAAAAGCAGTGCTCAGAGGCCAATTTATATCGATAAATGCACACATACAAAAAGAAGAAAGAGACAAAATCAGAGAACTGTCCCTACAACTTGAACAAATAGAAAGTGAGCAACAAAAGAACCCATCAGGCACCAGAAGAAAACAAATAATAAAAATTAGAGCTGAACTAAATGAATTAGAGAACAGAAAAACAATTGAAAGAATTAACAAAGCCAAAAGCTGGTTCTTTGAAAAATTAACAAAATTGATAAACCATTGGCTAGACTGACTAAAGAAAAACAGGAAAGGAAACAAATAACCCGAACAAGAAACGAGAAGGACCACATCACAACAGAGCCAAATGAAATTAAAAGAATCATTTCAGATTACTACATAAAATTGTACTCTAACAAATTTGAAAACCTAGAAGAAATGGATAAATTCTTGGAACAATACTACCTACCTAAACTAACACATTCAGAAGTAGAACAACTAAATAGACCCATAACAAAAAAAGAGATTGAAACGGTAATCAAAAAACTTCCAACAAAAAAAAGTCCTGGCCCGGATGGCTTCACTGCACAGTTCTACCAAACCTTCAGAGAAGACTTAACACCACTACTACTAAAGGTATTTCAAAGCATAGAAAAAGACGGAATACTACCCAGCTCATTCTATGAAGCTATCATCTCCCTGATACCAAAACCAGGTAAAGATATTACAAAAAAGAAAATTTTAGACCTATATCCCTCAAGAACATAGATGCAAAAATCCTCAACAAAATTCTAGCCAATAGAATCCAACAACACATCAAACAAATAATTAACCCTGATCAAGTGGGATTTATACCAGGTATGCAAGGCTGGTTTAATATCAGAAAAACCATTAATGTAATCCATCACATAAATAAAACAAAAGATAAAACCCACATGATCTTATCAATAGATGCAGAAAAGGCATTTGACAAAGTTCAACACCCATTTATGATAAAAACTCTTACCAAAATAGGAATTGAAGGAAAATTCCTCAACATAATAAAGGGCATCTCTGCAAAGCCAACGGCCAATATCACTCTAAATGGAGAGAACCTGAAAGCATTTCCTTTGAGAACAGGAACCAGACAAGGATGCCCTTTATCACCGCTCTTATTCAACATCGTACTTGAAGTCCTAGCCAGGGCAATTAGGCTAGACAAAGAAATAAAGGGCATCCGGATTGGCAAGGAGGAAGTAAAGCTATCACTATTTGCAGATGACATGATCGTATACATGGAAAACCCTAAGGAATCCTCCAGAAAACTACTGAAACTAATAGAAGAGTTTGGAAGAGTCTCAGGTTATAAAATAAACATACAAAAATCACTTGGATTCCTCTACATCAACAAAAAGAACACCGAAGAGGAAATCACCAAATCAATACCATTCACAGTAGCCCCCAAGAAGATAAAATACTTAGGAATAAATCTTACCAAGGATGTAAAAGACCTATACAAAGAAAACTATAAAACTCTGCTACAAGAAATTCAAAAGGACATACTTAAGTGGAAAAACATACCTTGCTCATGGATAGGAAGACTTAACATAGTAAAAATGTCTATTCTACCAAAAGCCATTTATACATATAACGCACTTCCAATCCAAATACCAATGTCATATTTTAAGGGGATAGAGAAACAAATCACTAATTTCATATGGAAGGGAAAGAACCCCCGGATAAGCAAAGCATTACTGGAAAAGAAGAAGAAAGTGGGAGGCCTCACTCTACCTGATTTCAGAACCTATTATACAGCCACAATAGTCAAAACAGCCTGGTACTGGTACAACAACAGGCACATAGACCAATGGAACAGAATTGAGAACCCAGATATAAATCCATCCACGTATGAGCAGCTGATATTTGACAAAGGACCAGTGTCAGTCAATTGGGGAAATGATAGTCTTTTTAACAAATGGTGCTGGCATAACTGGATATCCATTTGCAAAAAAATGAAACAGGACCCATACCTCACACCATGCACAAAAACTAACTCCAAGTGGATCAAAGACCTAAACATAAAGACTAAAACGATAAAGATCATGGAAGAAAAAATTGGGACAACCCTAGGAGCCCTAATACAGGGCATAAACAGAATACAAAACATTGCCAAAAATGATGAAGAGAAACCAGATAACTGGGAGCTCCTAAAAATCAAACACCTATGCTCATCTAAAGACTTCACCAAAAGAGTAAAAAGACCACCTACAGACTGGGAAAGAATATTCAGCTATGACATCTCAGACCAGCACCTGACCTCTAAAATCTACGTGATTCTGTCAAAACTCAACCACAAAAAGACAAACAACCCAATCAAGAAATGGGCAAAGGATATGAACACACATTTCACTAAAGAAGATATTCAGGCAGCCAACAGATACATGAGAAAATGCTCCCGATCATTAGCCATTAGAGAAATGCAAATTAAAACTACGATGAGATTCCATCTCACACCAACTAGACTGGCATTAATCCAAAAAACACAAAATAATAAATGTTGGAGAGACTGCGGAGAGATTGGAACTCTCATACATTGCTGGTGGGAATGTAAAATGGTACAATCACTTTGGAAATCCATCTGGCGTTATCTTAGACAGTTAGAAATAGAACTACCATACAACCCAGAAATCCCACTCCTCGGAATATACCCTAGAGATACAAGAGCCTTCACACAAACAGATATATGCACACCCATGTTTATTGCAGCTCTGTTTACAATAGCAAAAAGCTGGAAGCAACCAAGGTGTCCATCAACGGATGAATGGGTAAATAAATTGTGGTATATTCACACAATGGAATACTACGCATCGATAAAGAACAGTGACGAATCTCTGAAACATTTTCATAACATGGAGGAATCTGGAAGGCATTATGCTGAGCAAAATGAGTCAGAGGCAAAGGGACAAATATTGTATAAGACCACTATTATAAGATCTTGAGAAATAGAAAAAACGGAGAAGAACACATACTTTTGTGGTTACAAAGGGGGGAGGGAGGGAGGGAGGGAGAGGGCTTTTTATTGATCAATCAGTAGATAAGAACTGCTTTGGGTGAAGGGAAAGACAACACTCAATACAAGGAAGGTCAGCCTAATTGGACTGGACTAAAAGCAAAGAGGTTTCCGGCATAAAATGAAAGCTTCAAAGGTCAGCGGAGCAGGGGCTGGGGTTTGGGGAACTTGGTTTGAGGGGACTTCTAACTCAATGGGCAAAATAATTCTATTATGAAAACATTCTGCATCTCACTTTGAATTGTGGCGCCTGGGGTCCTAAATGCCAACAAGCGGCCATCTAAGATACATCAATTGGTCTCAACCCACCTGGAGCAAAGGCAAAGGAAGAACACCAAGGTCACACGACAGCTAAGAACCCAAGAGACAGAAAGGGCCACATGAACCAGAGACCTACATTATCCTGAGACCAGAAGAACTAGTTGGTGCCCGGCCACAATCGATGTCTGCCCTGTCAGGGAGCACAACGGACAACTCCAGAGGGAGCAGGATACCAATGGGATACAGACCCCTAATTCTCATAAAAAGACCATACCTAATGGTATGACTGCGACTAGAGGAATCCCAGAGACAATGCTCCCCAGAACTTCTGATGCCACAGGACAGGAACCATCCCCGAAGACAAATCATCAGGCATGAAAAGGACTGGTCAGTGGGGGGGAGAGAGATGCTGATGAAGAGTGAGCTAATTAAATCAGGTGGACACTGGAGAGTGTGTTGGCAACTCTTGACTGGAGGGGGGATGGGAAGATAGAGAGAGAGGGAAGATGGCAAAATTGGCACGAAACGAGAGACTGAAAGGGCTGACTCAATAGGGGGAGAGCAAGTGGGAGAAGGGAGTAAGATGTATGTAAACCTACATGTGACAGGCTGATTGGAATGGTAAATGTTCACTTGAAGCTTAATAAAAATTAATTTAAAAAAATGTATGATATTATATCTACAGCATTAAAACATTATTAAAAGAGGAGAATTGGAAGTATCCTAATATATAGACTTCAAAATTTATTAGAAATTGATCATGTAGTATTTGCCCAGAGTAAAAGAATGTTGAAATTGAAGGAACTGTTCTTTAATACTGTTCTTTTTGTCGTTCTTATTAGGTGCCGTTGAATTGATTTCAATTCATAGCAACCCCATGTGACAGGGTAGAACTGACGCCTAGGGAGCAGATTACCAGGTCCTTCTCCTGAGGAGCCACTGGTGGGTTCAAAGTGCCAACCTTTCAGTTAGCAGCAGAGCGCTTCACCATTGTGCCCCCAGAGCTCCTTTCTTTAACAGGGGTAGTGTTCTATTTTTTAGATTTAAAATTCAGCAGTGTAAGGAACTTTAAATCGTGCTTTTTTGAATTCATTTTTGGGTAATTCAAATTAAGTAGTACATCAACCAAATGTGGAGTGTTTGCTTAGATTTTTTTCCCCTAGAGCTTCTTTGCTAATATATTAATAATTGCTATCGGAATCCAGTATTTAGTTGAAGTCTTAGATGCTGTTTCAAAATATTTATTAAAAGTCAGTACCTGGCATGTTCATTACTTATCTTTCCATACTTGTTAATGTGTTGTATTAGATTTTAAAAAGTTTACTGAATTATTTAATAAATCAGAATGCATATATATAAAAGCATATAATACATATTTTTGTTATTGTTCCTTTAAAGTATAAAAAGTATGTTTGTGCTTTTAGTAATATATACTCACTACTCTCACCTTTAACCCACAACAAATTGTTTTTTGCCTCCATATTCTTAACTTAAAGATATATTTGTTAATTTTTAATTTAAAATATTTATTGGGTAGTTATGTACTTCATATATATGGTGGCAAAACCCCACGAAACCGTCGAGTGGATTCCGACTCATAGCGATCCTATAGGACAGAGTAGAACTGCCCCCTAGAGTTTCCAAGGAGCGCCTGACGGATTCCAATTGCCGACCTTTGGGTTAGCAGCATAGCACTTAACCATTACAAAACCAGAGTTTCCATATATGGTGGCACAGTGGTTAAAATGACCAACTGCTAACTGAAAGTTCAGCAGTTCAAAACCACCAGCTGCTCTGCTGGAGAAAGATATGACAGCCTGCTTCTACAGAAATTTACAGCCTTGTAAACCTTATGGGGTCGCTATAGTCAGAACCGACTCAAAGGCAGTGAGTTCAGTTTGGTTATGTGTACGAAATAGCTCTAGGAACTGAGACAGTGATAGTGAAAATGTAGATAAGATACCCCACCCAGTGCCGTTGAGCCAATTTCGACTCATAGCGACCCTATAGGACAGAGTAGAACTGCCCCGTAGAGTTTCCAAGGAGCACCTGGTGGATTCGAACTGCCAACTCTTTGGTTAGCAGCGGTAGCACTTAACCACTACACCACCAGGGTTTCCTCACAAGAATTTTAATTCCAATAGACCAAAATAGATAATACATAAGTAAAGAAAATGCCTGGTTCTAACAAAATGAGAATAATATGGAGTACTAAGTTAATTTTGTTAAGTGTTTAGAGAAGGACCCTCTGAGGTTGTGATAGTCTAATTTTTTTTTTCTGGGAAACATAAAATATAGATTATTTTGTGAAATGTCCTGAGTTTTTTAACTTTGACAGATAATTAAAAAATTTATAAAGCACTCTGAAGGACAATATTTTATAAGTTAAAGCATGTCTGTGGGCATATCCAACTGTGAGCCACTGTTTCTGATTTTTACCCACTTTTCTGAACTCTTTTTTTGGAACAATATGTTTATTTGTTCATATTATCTAAATCTATATCTCTTCTACCTACCTCTCTTAATCTATAGAAGTGTCAAATGATTAATATAAATATAAACTGGAGACTTCATTGATATCTGTAATGCAATAGTCCAAACATCAGGTTCATTCCTGCCAGTTTGGTAGAACAATACAGTGGCTAAAAAAGCCCTGATGGGACAACAGTTAAGAGTTCAGTTACTAATTGACAGGCTGGCAATTCAAACTCACCAGGCAGCTCTTCAGGAAAAAGATCTGGTTATCTGCTTCCATAAAGATTACAGACAAGAAAACCCTATGGGGAAGTTCTACAGTGCCACACGGGGTAGCTCTGAGTCAGAATGGACTCGATGGCACTCAACAACAACAAGAGAACAGATGCTGGAACCAAATGGCTTGAGTTTGAATACTAGCTGTATAAACTTGGGCAAGCAATTAATCCCTCTGTGCCTCAGTTTCTTCACATGTAAAATGAGTCCATCAATCAGGAGATAGGAACCACAGAGTAGTTTGACAAGGAAAAGCTTAGCATAAAGAATCTTTAGCTATTAACAGAGGATTGCCTGTAAAGGATAAAGACAACTCTAAAGAATACCAGTTCTGAGAAGAATACCCAAGAAAAGAATAACTTGGAAGGGTTGCCTTCTCCTCAAAAGTGGGATTCAGGCCGCATTAGAGAGGGTACGTTTGTAGTTGACTGGTTGGTGAAGATGTTTTCTGGGTATTTCCCGGGCCAGCGTTGACTCACAGTCACTGGACAAAGGCTGGTAAGTGGAGAACTGCAGCTGGATCCAGCAAGAAGGAAACAAGACTGTGGGTCTGGCAGGACAAGTCTGGGAAGCCTACCATTGAGTCTGTCTTGGAGACTCGCTGGAAGTCCTCCCATGAGGGTGCAGCTGAAACTCACTAGATGGCTACCACACAAACCATTGAGTGGATCCAGAATGGAAAAAGAAGAAAACACTGTAGCCAGGAAGAGAAAGTCCTTCCTCCTGTACTCCTTCCAAGTAACATTTAATGCTGAAGCTGAATACGGTGCCATGTGCAAAGGAGAAAGATTTTAAAGGCCCATTTCGATTTCACATTGCAGGCAAATAAGAGTGGATTTGTAGGTACGTGGCAATGAATTGATAGCTGGCACATTGGAGATGATAATAATAGTGTTTAACTGACAGGCATCTCAATGGTAAAAAAGGAATTACAAGTAAAATGCTTAGAGAATGCCTGGCTCTTAACAAATTTTTAATAGATATTATAAAAAATTATTATTAATATTAGTACTGTTGTCATTCATATTGGTCCATTCCACTATTCTCTACTTCTCCCCTACTCACCACTCTTCTCTTATGCTTACAAGTAGGATAATACAATTTTAAATTGTATTCTGACTCTACACTTACCAGATAAGTCACTTTGAATTTGTTACACAATCACTAAAATGACATATTTTATTTCATTTGAACTATATGCAAGGTAGTCTTATCCTGTTATGAAGATAAAGAAATTAAATCTCATAAAAGTTACATAAATGACCTATATCACTTAACAAATAGTGATATAGTTTAGTCTTTGATATATATTAAGTATATGATTATCATTTTTATTGTTACTAGTACTATTATTATCTTTATTAATGATATCACTTGCTGCCTCAGAAAACACGTTAGATATATCTAGTTCCTCATTTCTTTTGTTTTCTGTTTTAAATTAATTAGCATTTCTTGCCAAGTTTATCAATTAGAAAGAAACACAATTTCTTAATTTGACTTCCTTTCCTGATTGCCTCAATATTAGTTGTCCTTCATCATTTTGTATTATCTTTAACTCAGTACTTACTTAGCTGGTTTCCATAAATTTCATCTTTCCCTCCCAAAATCTTTGTTATACATATTGTTGTTGTTGTTAGGTGCCATCAAGTTGGTTCTCACTCATAGCGACACTCTGTACAACAGAGCAAAACACTGCCCAGTGCTGCACTGTCTTCACAATAGTTGTTATACCTGAGCCCATTATTGCAGCCACTGTGTCAATCATTCTAATTGAGGGTCTTCCTCTTTCTCGCTGACCCTCTATTTTACCAAGCATGATGTCCTTCTCCAGGGACTGGTCCCTCCTGATAACATATACAAAGTATGTGAGACAAAGTCTTGCCATCCTTACTTCTAAGGAGCATTCTGGCTGTACTTCTTCCAAGACAGATTTGTTTGTTCTTCTGGCAGCCTGTGGTTATACTCAGTATTCTTTGCCAACACCATGATTCAAAGGCACCAATTCTTCTTCAGTCTTCCTTATTGACTGTTCAGCTTTCACATGCATATGAGGCTATTGAAAACACCATGGCTTGGGTCAGGTGCACCTTAGTTCTTAAAGTGGTATCTTTACTTTTTAGCACTTTAAAGAAGTCTTTTGCAGTGGATTTGTCCAATGCAATGTGTAGTTTGATTTCTTTTTTTAAATTTTATTGTACTTTTGATGAAGGTTTACAGAACATACTAGCTTCTCACTAAACATTTAGTACACATATTGTTTTATCACATTGGCTACCAACCCCACATTTCATCGCTCCCCTTCTTGACCTTGGGTTGCTATTACTAATTTCCTGTCTCCTTCTGCCTTCTAGTCCTTACCACTGGGCTGGTGTGCTCCTTTAGTCTCATTTTGTTTTATGGGCCTGTCTAATCTTTGGATGAAGGTTGGACCTCAGGAATGACTTCATTACTGAGCTCAAAGGCTGTCGGGGGCCATACTCTCAGAGTTTCTCCAGTCTCCGCCTGGCCAGTAAGCCTGACCTTTTTTTGTGAACTATAATTTTGTTCTACATTTTTCTCCAGCTCTGTCCAAGATCCTCTATTGTGATCGTTGTCAGAAGATTCAGTGGTGATAGCTGGGCACCATCTAGTTGTATTGGACTCAGTCCGGCAGTTGCGGTCCATTAGTCCTTTGGACTAATCTTTCCCTTGTGTCTGTAGTTTTATTCATTCTCCCTTGCTCCAGACAGGGTGAGACAAGTGGAATATCTTAGATGGCTGCTCACAAGCTTTTAAGAGCCAAGACACGACTCACCAAAGTAGAATGTTGACCAATTTTAGATAGTTTGATTTCTTGACTGCTGATTCTGTGGGCGTTGCTTGTGGATCCAAGTAAAATGAAATCCTTGACAACTTTAATCTTTTCTCCATTTATCATGATATTATTTATTGATCTAGTTGTGAGGATTCTTGTTTTCTTTATGTTGAGGTGTAACCTATACAGAAGGCTGTGGTGTTTGATCTTCATCAGTATGTGGTTCAAGTCCTCTTCACTGTCAGCAAGCAGGGTTATGTCATCTGCATATCACAGGGTGTGAATAAGTCTTCCTCCAATCTTAATGCCATGTTCTTCTTCATATAATCCAGCTTCTAGGTGATATGCTCAGCATACAGGTTGAGTAAGTACAGTGAAAGTATACAACCCTGATGCACACCTTTCTTACTTTGAACCATATAGTATCCCCTTGTGCTGTTCAAATGACTGCCTCTTGGTCTGTATACAGGTTCCTCATGAGCACAATTAAGTGTTCCAGAATCCCTATTCTTCTCAATGTTATCCATAATTTGTTTTGCTACAGACTGTCCAACATCTTTGCATAGTCAATAAAACACAGGTAAACATCTTTCTGATATTCTCTACTGTCAGCCATGATCCATTTCACATCAGCAATGATATCCCTGGTTCCAAGTCCTCATCTGAATCCAGTTTGAACTTCTGGCAGTTCTCTGTCGAGGTACTGCTAGAACCACTTTTGAAAAATCTTCAGCAAAATTTTACTTGTGTGTGATATTAATGATATTGTTGGATAATTTCTTCATTCTGTTGGATCACCTTTGTTTGGAATGGGTAGAGATATGGACCTCTTCCAGTCAGTTGGCCAGGTAGCTGTCTTCCCAATTTTATGACACAGATGTGTGAGCATATCCATTACTCTGGATAGAAGATCAAACCAGCCGCAATATTCCCTTAAGCCAAAGCCAGATCTAGTTCATTGAAACATCTCAGTTGATATTCCTTCAATTCCTGGAGACTTGTTTTTCCTCAGTGTCTTCAGGGCAGCTTGGGCCTCTTCCTTAAATACCATGGATTTTTGGTCATATGCTATCTCCTGAAATGAAAGAACATGGACCAATTCTTTTTGTTACAGTGACTGTGTATTCCTTCCATCTTCTTTTGATCCTTCCCACTTTGTTTAATATTTTCTTGGTAGAATCCTTTAATATCGTAACTCAAGGACTGATTTTTTTCTTCAGTTATTTCAGTTTGAAAAACATCGAGAATGTTCTTCCATTTTAGTTTTCTATCTCCATGTCTTTGCCCATGTCATTATAATATTTTACTTTTACTTCTTGAGCTGCCCTTTGGAATCTTTTGTTCAATTCTCTTACTTCCTCATTTCTTTCTTTCACTTTATCTACTCTACGTTCAAGAGCAATTTTCTGAGTCTTTTCTGATATCCGTTTGATCTTTTCTTTCATTCCTGTCTTTTTAATGACTTCTTGCCTTCTTCATGTATGATATCCTTGATGTTATTCTACAACTTGTCTGGTCTTCAGTGCTCAATCATCAAATCTGTTCTTCAGATGGTCTCTAAATTCAGGTGGGATATACTCAAGGTCATACTTTGGCTTTCATGGAGTCATTCTAATTTTTTTGAACTTGAACTTGCATATGAGCAATTGATGGTCTGTTTTGCAGTCAGCCCTTGGCTTTTTTCTAACTGATG
This sequence comes from Loxodonta africana, assembly GCF_030014295.1. Lineage (NCBI taxonomy): Eukaryota > Metazoa > Chordata > Mammalia > Proboscidea > Elephantidae > Loxodonta > Loxodonta africana. Next base: position 76,473,205 of record NC_087345.1, on the reverse strand, counting down.
ATACTGAGCTTTTCCATAGTCTTTTTCCACAGATATAGTCAATTTAATTCTTGTGTATTTCATTCGGTGAGGTTCATGTGCATAGTCTCCACTTAAGTTGTTGAAAAAAGGTCTTGCAAAATTCTATCATGTGATCTCAAAAGTCATTTCTATCACCAAGAACATGTTTTCTAACTACGAATTCTTCTTCTTTGCTTACAACTTTCACATTCCAGTCATCAGTTGTTATCAATACATCTTGATTGCAAGTTGATCAATTTCAGCTTGCAGAAGTTACTAAAAATCTTTAATTTCTTCATCTTTGGCTTTCGTGTCTGGTGCCTAAATTTGAATAATAGTTGTATGAACTCTTTCTTGTGCTGCTGTTGTTGTCAGGTGCCCTCAAGTTGGTTCTGACTCATAGCGACCCTATACCACAGAACAAAACAGTGCTTGGGACTGCACCATCCTTACAATCATTGTTATGCTTGAGCCCATTGTTGCAGCCACTGTGTCAATCCACCTTGTTGAGGGTCTTCCTCTTTTTCGCTGACCCTGTACTTTACCATGCATGATGTCCTTCTCCAGGGACTGGTCCCTCCTGAAAACACCTCCAAAGTATGTAAGATGCGGTCTCGCCATCCTTGCTTCTCAGAAACATTCTGGTTGTACTTCTTCCAGGACAGATTTGTTCATTCTTTTGGCAGTCCACGGTATATTCAATATTCTTTGCCAACACCAAGAACAAGGGACTGGAGAATAGCGTGTTCTTTGAACCTGGGGTCTACGTGCTGAGCTTCCAGACTAAGACAGACTAGGAAGAAGGACCCGGCAGTCTACTTCTGAAGCGAACTAGCCACTGAAGCCTTATGAATAGCAGCAGCCTTCCTTGTAGGCATATGAATATTATCCTATCACTGACAGCACTGTACATCAGGGTAAATCTTGATAGGTTCTTTGTGATGATGAATGCAACCCCATTCATCTTAAATATTTCATTACCTAATATAGTAGGCCATATGATTGTCTGATTCAAAATGGCCAATACCAGTCCATTTCAGCTCACTAATGCCTAGGGTATCAATATTTATTCCTTCCTTTTCATTTTTGACAATTTCCAATTTTCCTAGATTCATACTTCATGCATTCCATGTTCTGATTATTAATGGGTGTTTGAAGCTGTTTCTTCTCATTTTGAGTCATGCCACATCAGCAAATGAAGGTCCTAAAATCTTGACTCCACCCACATCATTGAGGTCGACTCTACTTTGAGGAGATAGCTCCTCCCAGGTAGTATTTTGAGTGCCTTCCAACCTGAGGGGCTTATCTTCTGGCACTGTAGTAGACATTGTTCTGCTGCTATTTCTAAGATTTTTACTCACCGATTTTTTCAGAAGTAGACTTCCAGGTGCTTCTTCCTAGTCTGTCTTAGTCTGGAAGCTCCATTGAAACCTGTCCACCAAAGGTGACCCTGCTGGTATTTGAAATAAAGTTGGCAAAGTTTACACTGTCACGATTCACAAGCCATCACAACACAGCAAACCAACAGAAGTTACACATAGCAGGAAAAAATATGTTTATGTAACATAGATCTATTGTCACACTATTGCTTTAAAGTTCTTTAATAATTTTATGGTTCTTGATTATCTGGAGTCAAAATATTTTATGCCTTTACCTACTGACTAAATAAAGTAGGCTATTTCTGCAGAGTACTGCTAAGGATTTCTCCCAAAATACCTTAAATCCTATATATTTGTTCACATAAGTTCCTCTTTCATACTATTTGAAATTTAAACCCAATTCAAATATCACCTCTTCTAAAAAATCTTATTCCAAATCTCAAGATAATTTTTAATCTCTGCTCAGACTAAGGAGGCCCCAGGTGGCATAAATGGCTAAGCACTGCATTACTAACTGAAACGCTGGCAGTTGAAACCCACTCAGATTCTGCGCAGGAGTCAGGCCTGGCGATGTGAATCTGAAAGGTCACAGCCTTGAAAACATTTCGCAGCAGTTCTACTGTGCACATGTGGTGTCACCATGAGTTGAAATCAACTTTTTTGCAACTAACAACAAAAACATCAACGTGCTCAGTGTAAGCGTGACGTATGCCTTCACTATAGGGAAGACCTGATCAATGGGACTATACCATTAAAAACTTAGGTTTTCTTCCCTGCATAGTGTTTTGATGACTCTCTTCATTCTTTTGTAAGATAAGAAAAAATAAAAAATTTTTTTCTTTTTGATAGAAACATTAAAAAAAAGTACGTTTTCAAATGGCTAGATAAAAAAAGACTAAACAATTTTTTTTTTTTTAATTAAGGGTGCATGTTTTATAAAAGGTATAAGATTTGTTATATTTTATTTCAGTGTTTATTTATCTTTCTATCTTATAGAAGTCAGAACTTCTTTTCCCAAATAAATTATATCAGATTTTTTTGGTTGTTTCAGTATTATTCTAGAAATAAAGTATAATACCATTACCTGAATTAATTTTACAGTGCATCATTGTTATTAAATCCCACTCTTTTTTATTCACCAGGGCATTCAGATTAAGATAGGCTAGGAAGAAGGACCCAGTGGTCTACTCTTGAAAAATTGGCAAGTGAAAACCTTATGAATAGTAGCGGGACATTGTTTGATACAGTGCCAGGAAATGAGCCTCTCAGGTTGAAAGACACTCAAAATACTACTGGGAAAGAGCTGTCTCCTCAACATAGAGTTGACCTTAATGATGTGGATGGAGTCCAGCTTTTGGGACCTTCATTTGCTGATGTCACATGACCCAAAATGAGAAGAAACAGCTTCAAACATCCATTAATAATTGAAACATAGAATGTATGAACTGCAGATCTTGGAAAATTGGTGGTTGTCAAAAATGAAATGGAATGCATAAGATTGATATCTTAGGCATTAATGAGCTGAAATGGACTGGTATTGGCCATTTTGAACAGGACAATCTTATGGTCTACTGTGCCGGGAATGAAAACCTGAAGAGGAATAATGTTGTATTCATCATCAAAAAGGACATTTCAAGATTTATCCTGAAGTACAACACTGTCAATGACAAGATAGTATTCACATCCAAAAGAACTATAATACAATGATTATTCAAATTTATACACTATCAGGGATTGACTTGTGTCCCCCCAAAATATCTGTCAACTTGGCTAGGCCATGATTCCCAGTATTGTGTGATAGTCCACCACTTGTTATCTGATGGGATTTTCTATGTGTTGTAAATCCTACTTGTATGATCTTAATGAGGCAGTTATGTTAAAGAGGCAGAACTCAATCTACAAGTTTAGGTAGTGTCTGAAGTCAATCTCTTTTGAAATATAAAAGAGAGAAGCAAGGAGAGAGATAGGAGGACCTCACACCAAGAAATAAGAGACAGGAGAATAGCATGTCCTTTCAACCTGGGGTCCCTGTGCTGAGTTCTTTGACCTGGAAAGATCGATGACAGTGACTTTCTCTCAGAATCAAAAGAGACAGAGGGAGTTCCCATGGAGTTGTCATCCAGGATTCAGGCTTCTAGCCTCCTAGGCTGTGAGAGAATAAATTTCTTTGTTAAAGCAATCCACTTATGGTATTTCTGTTATAGCAGCACTAGATAACTAGATAACTAAGACTAGATAACTAAGCAGCAACTGCTTAGGCCAGAGATAAAGAAATTGAAGATTTTTACTAACTTTTTTTTTTTTCTACAGTCTGATATCTACAAACATGCAATCAAGATGCACTGATAATTACCAGTGATTGGAATGTAGAAGATGGAAACAGAGAAGAAAGGTCAGTAGTTGGAAATTATGACCTTGATGATAGAAATGACACTAGAGATCACACAATAGAATTTTGCTAGACCGATGACTTCATTGTAAATGACTTTTTTCATTAACAGAAACTTTGACTATATACACATGGGCCTCACCAGATGGAACACACAGTAATCAAGTCAACTACATCTGTGGAAAGAGACGATGGAAAAGCTCAATATCATCAGTCAGAACAAGACCAGAGATCAATTGCTCATATACGAGTTCAAGTTGAAGCTGAAGAAAATTAAACCAAGTCCACCAGAACCAAAATACGACCTTGAGTATATCCCAAGTGAATTTAGAGACCATCTTAAGAATAGATTTCATGCATTGAACACTAATGACCTAAGACCACAAGAGATGTGAAATGACATCAAAAACATCATACATGAAGAAAGCAAGAGGTCATTAAAATACAGGAATGAAATAAAAGACCATAACGGATGTCCGAAGAGACTCTGAAAGTTGTTCTTGAACATTGTGTAGCTAAAATGAACAGAAGTAAAATAGCTGAACAGAAGATTTCAAAGGGCAGCTCAAGAAGGCAAAGTAAAATATTATAATGAAATGTACAAAGACTTGGAGTTAGAAAACCAAAAGAGAAGAACATGCTCCACATTTCTCAACCTGAAAGAACTGAAGAAAAAATAGAGCCTCAAGTTGCAATATTGAAGAATTCTCTGGGGGAAAATATTCAAGATGTAGGAAGCATCAAAAGAACATGGAAGGAATACATAGAGTTACTGTACTAAAAAGAGTTGGATGTTCAACCATTTCAGGAAGTAGCATATAATCCAGAATCAATGGTACTGAAGGAAGAAGCCCAAGATGAACTGAAGGCATTGAGAGAAAAAAAAAAAAAAAAAAAATGGCTACAGAAATTAATGGAATACCAGTTGAGATGTTTCAACAAACAGATGCAGTGCTGGAGGTGTTCATTCATCGATGCCAAGAAATCTGCAAAACAGTTACCTGGACAACCGACTGGAAGAGATCCATATTTGTGCCCATTTCAAAGAATGATAATCCAATAGAATCCAGAAATTATTGAGCAATATCATCAACATCCCACACAGGGAAAATTTTGCTGAAGAACATTGAGAAGTTGGTTTAGCAGTTTTTTTTTTAGAGAGGGAACTGCCAGAAGTTCAAGCTAATTTCAGAAGAGAACATGAAATGAGAGATATCATTGCTGATGTCAGATGAATCTTGGCCAAAAGGAAAGAATACCAGATAGATGTTTACCTGTGTTTTATTGACTATGCAAAGATATTTAACTGTGTGGATAGTATCAAATTATGGATAATGTTACAAAGAATGGGAATTCCAGAACACTTAATTGTGCTCATGGGGAACCTGTACATAGACCAAGAGGCTGTTGGTTAAGCAAAACAAGGGGATACTCCATGTTTTAAACTCAGGAAATGTAAACATCATAGTTGTATCCTTTCATCATACATTGCCTTTCGCATTGGTACAAAAGACCTCTCTAAAGTGTTAAAAAGCAAAGATGTCATCTTGAAGACTAAGGCGTGCCCGACCCAAACCATGGTGTTTTCAATCACCTCATACACATGGGAAAGCTCACAATGAATAGTCAAGGCTGAAGAAGAATTGATACCTTTGAATTGTAGCATTGGGGAAGAATAGTGAATATACCATGGACTGCCAGAAGAAAGAACAAATCTGTCTTGGAAGAAGTACAGCCAGAATGCTCTTTAGAAGTAACGATGGCAAGACTTTGTCTCACATATTTTGGACATGTTTTATCAGGAGGATCAGTCCCTGGAGAAAGACATAACGCTTGGTAAAGTATAGGGTCAGCGAAAAACAGTGTGACCCTTGACAATATGGATTGACACAGTGGCTGTAACAATGGGCTCAAGGGTAACAATGATTGTGAGGATGGTACAGGATGGGGCGGTGTTTCCTTCTATTGTACATAGGGTCATTGTAAGTTGAAACTGACTCAACGGCACCTAACAACAACAACATTATCAATTAAATAACTTGTTTTTAAAATATTTTTGGGTCCTTACTATGTGCCATTCGGAGTCCTGGTTGCACAGGTATTAAGCTTTAAGCAGCTAACCAAAAATTCAGGGGTTTGAACCTTTCTACTACATGGTAGAAAGATGTGTCAGTCTGCTTCCATAAAGATTTACAGCCTTATAAACCTTATGAGGCAGTTCTATTCTGTCCTATAGTGTCTTTATGAATCAGAATCAGATTGAAGGCAATGGGTACCATGTGCCATACCCTACAATATGATGTCAACTGGAAATGCGAATATATTTTAAAATTGTATGAGTTTTTAAAGTTAAACTAAAAGGATAAGTATCACTCTAGAATCTATCTGTCATGTCTAAGATTCATTTCTCACAGATTTTAGTCCTTTATCTTGGAGCTCTGGTGGCACAATGGTTAAGTGCTAAAATGCCAACCAAGGTGTTGGCAATTTGAACCCACTCAATGGCTTCACAGGAGAAAAGACTTGGCAATCTGCTTCCGTAAAGATTACAGTCTTACATGGGTTTGTTAAGAGTAGAAAATCATCTCAAAGTTACCTAACAACAACAAATGATGCTTTCCATTTTAATTATCTAATGGTCTTCCAGAAAGATACAGACTTCCATTACTTCTTATCATTGCTTTTACTTCCTTCTCTTTCTTTCTTTTAGCTTAGGTTTTGTTTGTCTGTCTGCTTGATTGTTTGTTCTTCCCTCAATCAATATAATTCCGATCCAACTAACATATATTGGGTTCTTGTTATACCTCAGAAATCGTGCCAGGTGCTTTCTCATGCAACATCTCATTTAATCACCACAACAACCCTATGGAACAAGATACTATTTTGTTTATGAGAACAAATTATCAGGAAGATTAAGTGACTTCAAAAGTTAGGTAGTGAGTAAAATGACAGCAGTAATATAAAAACCTAGCAGTATTATTAGTCCAATCTTTTTTAATTATTCCACTTTAGTCTTACGCTTTCTCTCTCTTTCTCTTCCTTAAATTTTATAATAATATCATGTAAAACAGTTTTCTTCAATATATGAAATAGTATATATTATCTTAAATATTTGGGATAGGATATAAGACCTAAGCTCAGATGAAAGCAGATTAAAAAAAAAAAAAAAAAGATTTATATACCCATTAGTTCATATAGTTTGCTGCCAGATTTTGCCATGTCTCATATATCTTTGTATCCAAGAGTATACCTGAGGCAGAGTGGACCATTAGAACAAAGTAGGTAGGACCTGGGCAGTCTTCCTTTGAGGATAAATTGTAATTGAAAGTTTTATTGTGGGAACTGTAGATTCACATGCAATTGCAAGAAATAATACAGTGAAATTACATGTACACTTTACCCAGTTTTCTCCAATGGTAACGTTTTTGAAAGCAACAGTGTATTCTATATCACAGTCAGGATATTGACATTGATAAAATATGCCAATATTATTCTATTTTCACCATTTTTACTTCAACACTTTTGTGTGTGTTTGTGCATGTGTATTTAGTTCCAGATAATTTCATCATGTGTAGGTTTATATATCCACCATCACAGTCAAGATACTGAATAGTTCCACCACCACAAGAACTCCTCATTTTACCCTATTATACTGACCCGACCTCCCTCCCACTCCCCATTGCACACCTCTAACTGCTAGCAACCACTAATATGTTCTCCATAAACCTTTCCATTTAATTATATTGGGATTGACCAAAGCTAGATTGTTTTTGAACATCTGTTCAACTTCGAGGTAGGAAGAGTTAGGACTAATAGACTTACTTCCATTTGTAATCAAGAGGAGCATTAGTTCAGATTTCATGGTGGCTGATGCTGGAAAATTTTGGACCCAGTTATCTTAGTAGCAGCTTGTACCATAGAGCAAATCCATTGTTGTCAAGTCAATTCTGACTCACAGTGACCCTATAACACAGAGTAGAGTTGCCCAGTTGATAGTCTTCCCCACGTATTTGTCCCTTTCTTGTAGTGTGGGGGCTTGCGTGTTACCATGATGCTGAAAGCAGTGCCACCAGTATTCAAATACCAGCAGAGTCACCCATGGGGGACAGATTTCAGCTAAGCTTCCAGACTAAGACAGGCTAGGAAGCAGAACCTGGTGGTCTACTTCTGAAAAGAGTTAGCCAGTGAAAACCTTATGGTTAGCATTAATATTGTCGAATACAGTGCCAGAGGATGAGCCTCTTGAAGAGGAAAGGCCTTGCATTCATTGGCAAAAAGAACATTTCAAGATCTATCCTGAAGTACAATGTTGTCAGTGATAGGATAATATCCAAATGCCTACAAGGAAGACCAGTTAATATGACTATTATTCAAACATGAACAGCAAGCACTGAAGCCAAAAATGAAGAAATTGAAGGTTTTTACCAACTTCTGCAGTCTAAAATTGAGCAAAAATGCAATCAGGATTCATTGATAATTATTTGTGATTGGAATGCAAAAGTTGGAAACAAAGAAGAAAGATCAGTAGTTGGAAAATTAGAACAAGCCCATGAGATCCAAAGTATGACCTTGAGTATATTCCATCTGAGTTTACAGACAATCTCAAGAATAGATTTCATGCACTGAACACTAATGACCGAAGACCAGATGAGTTGTGGAATGACATCAAGGACATCGTACATGAAGAAAGCAAGAGGTCATTAAAAAGACTGGAAAGAAAGAAAAGACCTAAATGAATGTCAGAAGAGGCTCTGAAACTTGCCTTTGAACATAGATAGCTAAAGCAAACAGAAGAAATGAAGAAGTAAAAGAGTTGAACAGAAGATTTCAAAGGGCAGCTGGAGAAAACAAAGTATTATAATGAAATGTGCAAAGATCTCGAGTTAGAAAACCAAAAGTGAAGAACATGCTCAGCACATCTCAAGCTGAAAGAACTGAAGAATAAATTCAGGCTTCCAGTTGCAAGACTGAAGGATTCTACGGGGAAAATATTAAATGACTCAGGAAGCATCAAAAGAATAAGGAGGGAATGCACAGGGTTGCTGTACCAAAAAGAATTGATAGATGCTCATTCATTTCAGGAGGTAGTATATGATCAGAAACTAATGGTACTGAAAGAAGAGGTCCAAGCTGCACTGAAGATGCTGCAGAAAAACAAGGCTCCAGGAATTGATCAATTGAGATGTTTCAACAAATGGAAGCAGCTCAAGAAGAGCTCACTCACCTATGCCAAGAAATCTGGACTACAGTTACCTGGCCAACTGACTGGAAAGATCTATATTTTTGCCTATTCCAAAGAAAGGTGATGCAAAAGAATGCAGAAATTATTGAACAATATCATTAATACCACACACAAGTAAAATTTTGCTGAAGATCATTCAAAAGTGGCTACAGCAGTACATCAACAGGGAATTGCCAAAAATTCAAGGCAAATTCAGAAGACATGGATTAGTGCTGATGTCAGCTAGATCCTGGACGAAAGCAGAGAATACCAGAAAGATATTTACCTGTGTTTTGTTGACTATGTAAAGGCACTGGGCTATGTGGATCATAACAAATTATCGATAATATTGCAAAGAATTTGAATTCCAGAACACTTAATTGTGTTCATGAGGAATCTGCACATAGATAAAGAGGCAGTCGTTCAAAGAGAACAAGGGGACAAGGGGATACTGTGTGGTTTAAAGTTTAGAAAGGTGTGTGTCAGGGTTTTATCTTTCACCATACTTATTCATTCTGTATGCTAAGCAAATAATCCAAGAAGTTGAACTATATGAAGAAGAATGTAGTATCAAGATTGGAGGAAGACTCATTAACAACTTACGATATGCCCACGAAACAACCTTGCTTGCTAAAAATAAAGAGGGCTTGAAGCACCCAGCGATGAAGATGAAAGACTACAGCATTCAGTATGGATTGCAGCTCATCATAAAGAAAACAAAAACCCTCACAACTGGACCAATAAGCAACATCATGATAAACAGAGAAAATATTGATATTGTCAAGGATTCCATTTTATTTGGACCCAGAGTCAATATCCATGGAAGCAGCAGTCAAGAAATTGAATGGCATTGCATTGGCAAATCTGCTGCAAAAGACTCCTTTAAAGTGTTAAGAAGCAAAGATGTCACCTTGAGACTAAGGTGTGCCTGACCCAAGCTATGGTAATTTCAATCACCTCCTATGCATGCTAAAGCTGAACGATAAATAAGGAAAACCAAAGAATAATTGAGGCCTTTGAATCATGGTGTTGGCCAAGAATATTGGAAATATGGACTGCCAAAAGAATGAACAAATCTGTCTCGGAAGAAGTACAGCTAGAATACCTCTTAGGTGCAAGGATGGAGAGACTTTATCTCACATACTTTGGACATGTTATCTGGATGGATCAGTGTCTGGAGAAGGACATCATGCTTGACAAAATATAGGATCAACAAAACAGAGAAAGTCTCTGAACGAGATCAACTGACACAGTGGCTGCAATAATGGGCTTAAGCATAACAACAATTGTGAGAATGAGTCAGGACTGGTCAGTGCTTCCTTCTGTTGTACCTAGGGTGGCTATGAGTGGTTAAAGACTCGAAGGCACCTGGCAACAACAACTCTGAGAGTCTGCTAGTTCCACTGAAGACATGCACCGGTGGCTGTGGCACTAGGCACTGGGCAAACTAATGAGCCAGATCAAGTAAGTCCATCAGACTTCAGCAAAGAATGATGCCCACACCCCTAACTTCTATGATATACGTGCCAACACCATCAGAAATGAGTGACTTTGTCAGAGCTTCAGCTCCTCTGGGCAGCCTAGTTGTTTGGCTAAGGTAGCCATAATAGTGAGGGTAAGCACGGTATATAAGTGTGTGACACCGTAAGTCCCAGGCATTTGGGACCACCAGCACCTTCAAATAACTCATCTCCTTCCTTTTAGTATAACAAAGATAGTCTCTTTTTTCCCTCTGTGATGATGACATGCATTGTGCACCCATGTACACTACTATTATTCAAGCTCCGTCTTCCATTTCCTTATTTCCACTGTATTAATTGTACCAGTAGTAGTGAAAGTGAGAAAGGTAGCAGTGGTAACTTACGTTCTGCTGTACCATCAAGCAATGAGAGAATCTAGTGATGATAATTGGACAGCAGCAAACACAATTGGGGATTTAGGGAAATATCAAGGGAGAGAATTATGAGAAAAGCCATCTTTCTAATTTGGAGGGCGCTCAGAATCTTAATATAAGGGTGGGTTTTTTATGCCCTATGTAGGTGATAAATGGGTATACTAAAATAATATTTCAATAAATAATTTAAGCTACATAGGAAGGTTCATTAGAATGTGTTCACATATGACAGTGGCTTTTGTCTGCATTGCATGGGTTATTTTGTTCTGTTTTCTGATTAGTTAATTTAGAGGTTATTTCAAATCTAAAATGCTCCGGTACCCACTGATGTGTTGATTCTGTAGACCAGTCATTAAACCAAAAAACAAAAACAGCTACAGCAACAAAAACTAGTCATCAATTTTATGTTGAACAGATAAACCCAGGTTTAATAACTGAATGAGTATTTCTGGGATATGGCTAAATAGGCAGACAAAGCTTGTTCAAGGATAGAATATTTTTCCTGGAAAGAACTATAAACACATTACAATATGCCATTATAGAATAGCATGAAAATGAAGGGTACCTAAAGGAGTCAACTAAATTGGAACCTAGCCCTTTGCAAATTCTCAATTCCCAAAAGAATTTTATTTCATTTTGATTTACATAATGATAGGAGAATTATTTAAAAGAAAAAACTAATATTAGTTTAAATTTTAGTATTAATATGTGGATAATTAAACCTAAATTATATAATCAAAAACCAGATGTTTTGAATAATTTAATAAATCAGTTAAATACATATCTAAAATATTATAAAATTTTATAAATAGGTATAAAAATATTATCAAATAATATCCAAGTAGATCACCATTTCTAACTTCTAACTCCCCAACTCTAAAGCATACTGTTATTCTAGCATAAAAAAAAATAGAGAGAGTGTGTGTGTGTGTGTGTGTGTGTGTGTGTGTTTATTTATAGGATCCTTGGTGGAACAACAGTTAAGCACTCAGCTACTAACCCAAAGTTTGGAAGTTTGGTGGTTAGAACCCACCCAGCAGCTTCCAGGAAAAAAGATCTGGCAATCTGCTTCTATAAAGATTGCAGCCTAGAAAACCCTATGGGGCAGTTCTACCGGGTCAGATGGGGTCTCTATGATTGTAACTGACTCAATGGCACCTAACAACAGCAACAGTGTATCTATCTCTATCCCTATATCTATTTGAACACTGCAAGTGGAATTTAGGTATAATAATTATTTTTTTTAATTAGACTCTGAGGTACTGTGTCCTATAGTTATAAAAATATATGTCTCTGAGATTTCTCAGTTTTGCTCTAAGGGATACTCAGATTCAGGGAAGGAAATGGATACACAGGTCTGATCTGTTTTTTGCTGGAGAGAAATAAGGATTTAAAAATAGCCTCAATGTAGTGGGGAGGGAGGGAGGGAGGAAGGGAGGGAGGGAGGGAAAGAGTTTTTCACTAATTAGGTAGTAGATAAGAACTATTTTAGGTGAAGGGAAAGACAACACACAATTCAGGAGTGGTCAGTACAACTGGACTAAACCAAAAGCAAAGAAGTTTCCATAATAAGCTGAACACTTTGAAGGCAAGCGTAACACGGGTGGGGGCTTGGGGACCATGGTTTCAGGGGACATGTCAATTGGCATGATAAAATCTATTAAGAAAACATTCTGCAGCCCACTTTGGAGAATGGCATCTGGGGTCTTAAACACTAGCGAGCGGCCATCTAAGAGACATCAATTGGTCTCAATCCACCTGGAGCAAAGGAGAATGAAGAACACCAAAGACACAAGGTAATTATGAGCCCAAGAGACAGAAAAGGCCACATAAATCAGAGACTACATCAGCCCGAGACCAGAAGAACTAGAGTTGCCCGGCTACAACTGATGAATGCCTTGACAGGGAACACAACAAAGAACCCCTGAGGGAGGAGGGGAGCAGTGGGATGCAGACCTCAAATCCTAGTAAAAAGACCAGACTTAATGGTCTGACTGAGACTTGAAGGACCCCGGAGGTCATGGTCCCCAGACCTTCTGTTAGCCCAAAACGGGAACCATTCCCAAAGCCAACTCTTCAGACAGGGATTAGACTGGACTATGGGATAGAAAGTGATATTGGTGAAGAGAGACCTCCTTGGATCAAGTAGTCACATGAGACTGTGTGGGCAGCTCCTGTCTGGAGAGGAGATGAGAGGGCAGAGGGGGTCAGAAGCTGGCCAAATGGACACAAAAATAGAGAGTAGAGGGAAGGAATATGCTGTCTTGTTGGATGAGAGCAACTAGGACTATATATATTAAAAAAAAAAAAAAATCCAGTGCCGTCAAGTCGATTTCGACTCATAGTAACCTATATAGTAAGGTGTATCTAAATTTTTGTATGAGAGACTGCCTCGATTTGTAAGCTTTCACTTAAAGCACAATAAAACTTAAAAAAAAAAAAAAATAGCCTCAACGCAAGTGAAGAAGAAGAATTTACCACCTAACTCCTGAGTTCTGCCACTTCTCATAACTCTGTGGGAAGCAAAGAAAAAGGCAGGGAGAGACTTGCAGAGCTTAGCAGGGAAACCGATTGCACAGCAGCAAAGCAGTAAGACTGATATTGCTGTGTCCGAGGTGGCCATCATTGAAGAAAACTCTAACAAAAATGCATTGAGCACATGTCGTGGTAAGTCACTGAGATGATAGTGAGTGATGAGATGAGAAGCTTCATGTATACATGAGAAGATGATCATATGAGACATTTTAAAACATTATTTATGATAAAATCTCATCGGGATATGGGAACTGTGTTACCCTGGTATGTAGAATTTTTAATATAGTTGATGGTGCTATATCCTTTCATAGAACAAAAAGTATTCTGTAATAGAGTATATTGCTATAAGAATTTGAATAATAGACAACTTGCTAATGCTAGAGGCACCTGGATAAAAACCATTACTAAGTATTATTGCAGGTTGTTAATGAGCCTTCCTCCAATCCTGATGTCCCATTGTTCTTCATATGGTCCAGTTTCTCAAATTATTTGCTCAGTATACAAACTGAATAAGTATAGTGAAAGGATACAACTCTGATGCACACCTTTGCTGACTTTTAGCCATGCAGTATCTTCTTGTTCCACTTAAACAACTGCTTCTTGATTTTTGTACATGTTCCACGTGAGCACAATTAAGTATTCTAGAATTCCCATGTTTTGCATGTTATCTATAATGTATTATGAACCACACAGTCAAATGCCTTTGCATAGTCAATAAAACACAGGTAAACATCTTTCTGGTATTCTCTGCTTTCAGTCAGGATCCATCTGACACCAGCAATGATATCCCTGGTTCCAAGTCCTCATCTAAATCCAGCTTGAATTTCGGTCGGTTCCCTGCTGATGTACTGCTACAGCTGCTTTTGAGTGATCTTCACCAAAATTTTACTTACGTGTGATATTAATGATATTGTTCAATAATTTCACCATTCTGTTGGATCACCTTTCTTTGGAATAGGCATAAATATGGATCTCTTCCTGTCAGTTGGCCGTGTAGCTGTCTTCCAAATTTCTTGGCATAGACAAGTGAGTGCTTCCAGCACTGCATCCATTTTTTGAAACATCGCAGTGCTATTCTGACATCCCTGAAACCTTGTTTTTCCATGCATGTTTTCAGTGCAGCTTGGACTTCTTCCTTCAGTACCATCTGTTGATCATAGGCTATCTTCTGAAATGGTTAAATGTTGACTGATTATTTTTAGTACAATGACTCTGTATATTCCTTCCATTTTCTTTTGATACTTCCTGCGTTGTTTAAAATTTTGTGCATAGAACCTTTCAATACTGCAACTCTAAGCTTAGATTTTTTCTTCAGTTCTTTCAGCTTGAGAAATGCCAAGCGTGTTCTTCCCTTTTGGCTTTCTATCTCCAGCTCTTTGCACATGTCATTATAATACTTTGTTTTCTTGAGCCAACCTGAAAAATCTTCTGTTCAACTCTTTTACTTCATCATTTCTTCTCTTCTCTTTAGCTACTCAGTGTTGAAGAGCAACTTTCAGAGTCTCTTCTGACATCCATTTTGGGCCTTTCTTTCTTTCCTGTCCTTTTAATGGCCTCATGTATGATGTCCTTGATGTCATTTCACAACTCCTCTTGTCTTCATTAGTGTTTAGTGCATCAAATCTATTCTGTAGATGGTCTCTAAATTCAGGTGGTATATACCCAAGGTGGTACTTTGACTCTCATGGACTTGTTTAAATTTGCTTCAGAGTCAACTTGAACTTGCATATGAGCAATTGCTAGTCTGTTGTTCTGTTGGTCCCTGGTCTTGTTCTGACTGATGATATTGACCTTTTCCATTATCTTTTTCCACAGTTGATTTGATTCCTGTGTATTCCATTAGGCGAGGTCCACCTGTATAGTTGCCATTTATGTTGGTGAAAAAAGGCATTTACAATGAAGTATTGGTCTTGCAAAATTCTATGATGTGATCCTTGGCACCATTTATATCACCAAAGCCATATTTTTCAACTACTGATCATTCTTATTTCCAGCTTTCACATTCTAATCACCAGTAATTATCAGTGCACCTTGATTGCATGTTTAATCAATCTCAGACTGAAGAAGTTGTTAAAAATCTTCAATTTCTTCATCTTTGGCCTTAGTGGTTGATATGTAAATTTGAATGATAATCATATTAACTGGTACTCCTTGTAGACACATGGATATTATCCTATGACTGACAGCATTGCACTTCAGGACAGATCTTGAAATGTTCTTTTTGACAGCGAATGCAATGCCATTCCTCTTCAAGTTGTCATTCCTGGCATAGTAGACCAGACGATTGTCCAATTCAAAATGGCCAATGCTAGCCCATTTCAACTCACTAATGCCTAGGACACAGATATTTGTGTATTCTGTTTCATTTTTTGACAATTTCCAGTTTTTCTGGATACATACTTCATGCATTCCACATCCCAACATTAATGGATATTTGCAGCTGTTTCTTCTCATTTGGAGTCATTTCACATCAGCAAATGAATTCCCAAAAGCTTGACTCCACCTACATCATTAAGGTTGACTCTACTTTGAGGAAGAAGCTCTTCCGCAGTCATATTTTGAGTTCCTTTCAACATGAGAGGCTCATCTTCTGGCACTACATCAGACAATGTTCACTGCTAATCATAAAGTTTTCACTGGCTAATTCTTTTTAGAAGCAGACCGCCTAGTCCTTCTTCCTAGTCTGTCTTAGTCTGGAAGTTCAGCTGAAACCTGTCCACTAAGGGTGACTGTAATCATTGAGGTTGTGTGTCGACTTGGCTGGGTCACGATCCTCAGTGGATTGGCAGTTATGATGCAGTTTGGTAGTCATATAATGATGTGATCATCTCCTTGATGAAATTTTATATAATATGATTACCTCCATGATGGGATCTGCTGTGAGAAGCCAATCAATTGAAAGAGAATTTCCTTGGGTTCTGGCCTGCATCCAATATAGGTGGTCTTTCTGGTAGGCTCATGGGCTTTTGCTACTTCTATATCCTGCAGCTGGCTCCTGTTTGTCTGACTTCAAGTTCGTGGATCTTACCTGAGGTCTAGCTTGCCAATCTTGGGATTTGTTGGTCTCTGTAGCCTGTAAGCCAGGAGAGGCCTCTAGTCTGACCCACAGACTTGGAACTTTCCGGCCTCTACAACTACATGAGCCATTTCCTTGCTATAAATCTCTATATATAGTTATACATTTTACTGGTTTTGTTTCTCTAGAGAACCCTGGAGAAGCAGCAGTCAAGAAATCAAAAGACATATTGCATTGGGTAAATCTGCTGCAATGGACCTCTTTAAAGTGTTGAAAAACAAAGATGTCACCTTGAAGACTAAGGTGCGCCTGACCCAAGCCATGGTATTTTCAATCGCATCATATGCATGTGAAAGCTGGGCAACGAATAAGGGAGACAGAAAAAGAATTGACGCCTTTGAATTGTGGCGTTGGTGAAGAATATTGAACATACCATGGACTGCCAAAAGAATGAACAAATCTGTCTTGGAAGAAGTACAATCAGAATGCTCCTTAGAAGCAAGGATGGTCAGACTGTGTCTTACATACTTTGCACCTGTTGTCAGGAAGAATCAGTCCCTGGAGAAGGACATCATGCTTGGCAAAGTATAGGGTCAGCGGAAAAGAGGAAGGCCCTCAATGAGGTGGATGGATAAAGTGGCTGCAACAATGAGCTCAAGCATAACAATGATTGTAAGGATGGCTCAGGACTGGCCAGTGTTTCGTCCTGTAGTGCATAGGGTCACTATGAGTTGGACCCAACTTGATGACACCTAACAACAACAACAGAGAACACTGCTTAAGACAGTGACCCTGTTAGTATTTGAATACTGGTGGCATAGCTTCCAGCATCATAGCAACATGCAAGCCACCACAGTATATCAAGCTGACAGATGCCAATATTTTATTTTCTGAAAAATATTTCCTTTTAAAATGATATCCTGAATTCCCAGGATGCTTCTTTGATTTTCCACAATGAAGTTAAGTCTTCATCTAATGAAGCAACTGGCATTGCATCTGACAAGCTCCTCATGTATCCTGATGGAGGAAAATATGATATTATAAAGTATATTCCCAGAGAAAATTACTATTATGTCTTATTCTATATGGGACTCTCAACTTGTATAAGTATTTGGTGTTAAGTCCTCATTCCAGTTTAAACATGAGGCTAAGTTAGAGGTTGGTATGTTTTGTTCCTCTGATTTACAGAGGCAGTTTTGCCAAAAGGAACAACAAATCCCAAATGTCAGCTTGAGGTTTCCTGAGACACTGGCTGTACCAGATTTCTTCACTTCATCATACCCGTGGAGGAGAAGGCTATTGTGTGAAAATGATTCACTTCAGGGGCAAACGTACCCATGATGGTGGCAGTAAAGCCTGAAGTTTTTAGGGTTCATAGGGTAGAAAGAAAAATACTAGTCTTCTCAGTACTCTGAAAGCAAGAAATATGTCAAACAGGAAGATAATAACCCAATGTGATACAAACACTATGCTCTTGGAATTACAGAAACATAGAACGATGATTCTAGCAAACAAGCTCATGAGGGCAGAACCACACCCTATTAATATTATCTCAAATCTGATAGGGCCTGAAGATATATGTGTGTTGATGATTTAGTGTGCTGTAAGTTATGGGACGACATCAGAGACATCATACATAAAGAAAGCAAAAGGTCATTAAAAAGAGAAGAAAAAGAAAAGACCAAAATGGGTGTCAGAAGAGACTCTGAAACTTGCTCTTGCGTGTAGAGTAGCAAAGGGAAGGGAAGAAATGATCAAGTAAAAGAGCTGAACAAGATTTCAAAGGGTGGCTTGAGCAGATGAAATAAATTATGATGATGAAATGTACAAAGACCTGGAGTTAGAAAACCAAAAGAGACACACTTAGAATTTCTCAAGCTGAAAGAACTGAAAAAAAATTCAAGCCTTGAGTTGCAATACTGAAGGATTTTATGGGGAAAATGTTGATCAATGCAAGAGCATCAAGAGGATGGAAGGAATACTCAGTCACTGTACAAAAAAGGATTGGTCAATATTCAAACATTTCAGGAGGTAGCATATGATCAAGGACCAGTGGTACTGCAGGAAGAAGTCCAAGCTGTACTGAAGATATAGGCTGAAAAGAAGGCTCTGGGAATTGTCAGAATTCCAATTGAGATGTTTCAAAAGATGGACACAATGCTGGAAGTACTCACTAGTCTATGCCAAGAAATTTGGAAGAACACAGCTACCTGACCAACCAACTAGAAGACATCCATATTTGTGCCCATTCCAAAGAGAAATGATCCAACAGAATGAGGAAATTACTGAACAATATCTTTAATATCACACACAAGTAAAATTTTGCTGAAGATAATTCAAAAAAGTTACAGCAGTATATAGACAGAGAATGCCAGAGATTCAAGCCAGGTTTAGAAGAGGACTTGGAACGAGGGATATCATTGCTGATGCCAGACGGACCTTGATTGAAAGCTCAGAAGGCCAAAAAGATGTTAACTGTGTTTTAATAACTATGCAAAGGCATCCAACTGTGTGGGTCATAACATATTATGGAAAATATTGTGAAGAATGGGAATTCCAGAACACTAAATTTTGCTCGTGGGGAACCTGTACATAGACCAAGAGGTAGTCACTTGAACATACAAGGGAATAGTGCATGGTTTAAAATCAGAAATGGTGTGGGTCAGGGTTGTATCCTCTCACCATACGTATTCAACCTGTATACTGAGCAAATATTCTGAGAAGCTGGACTATATGAAGAAGAATGGGGCATCAGGATTGGAGGAAAACTCATTAACAAACTGTGATCTGCAGACGACACACACTTGCTGAAAGTGAAGAGGACTTGAAGCACTTACTGATGAACATCAAAGACTACAGCTTTCATTATGGATTACATGTCAACAAATAGAAAATGAGCATCCTCACAACTGGACCAATAAGCAAAATCATTATGTTGGTGTTAGGTGCTGTTGAGTCTGTTACGACTCCTAGCAACCCTTTGTACAACACAATGAAGAACTGCCTGGTCCAGTGCCATCCTCACAATCGTTGTTATGCTTGAGCCCATTGTTGTAGCTACGGTGTCAATCCATTTTGTTGAAGGTCTTCCTCTTTTTCTGTGACCCTATACTTTATCAAGTATGATAAATGGAGAAAAGATTGATGTTGTCAAGGATTTCATTTTACTTGGATCCACAATCAATGCCCTTGGAAGCTGCAGCCGAGAAATCAAATGATGTATTGCATTGGTTAAATCTGCTCCAAAAGACCTTTACAAAGTGTTAAAACGCAAAAGATGGCAATCTGAAGATTAAGGTTTACCTGACCCAAACCATGGTATTTTCAATCACATTATGTGCATGTTAAAGCTGGACAATGAATAAGGAAGACCAATGAAGAATTTGGTGCATTTGAATTATGATGTTGGCTAAGAATATTGAACATACAGACCATGGACTGCCAGAAGAATGAACAAATCTGTCTTGGAAGAAGTATTGCCAGAATACTCCTTAGAGGTGAGCATGGCAAGACTTTGTCACACCTACTTTGGATGTGTTATAAGGAGGGACCAGGTCCTAGAGACAGACATCATGCTTGGTAGGGTCAGAGAAAAAGAAGAAGACCCTCAACAAGATGCGTTGACACAACAGCCAACAATGGACTCAAACATGATAACTCTTGTGCAGATGGCGCAGGACCAGACAGTGTTTCATTCTGTTGTACACAGGGTCGCTATGAGTCAGAACCAACTCGACAGCACCTAATAACGACAACAAGGCCGATTCTTTAGTTCAATATCTTCTCATTTCCTTCAGTCTCTGTGCAGGAATTATTTTATCACCCAAACCCAGAACCAATGTAGCAGGGAAGTAAAATGTATTTATATTACAATATTAGTTTTTGTTTTTGATTTTCATTTTCCTGGTTTATTAACTTTTTACTTTTTTTTTTCAATAGTGGAAGATATTAGGTTGGTTTTATTGGCATTTAGGACTGCTGAAAACAAAAATTTGGCATGATATTTCATTACCAACCTAGATATTAATTAACGACTTTGATCTTTTTTCTACGAGTGCTCAAAATAAACAATACAATGAAGTACAAAAATAATGGAACACATTTTAAGCCATAAGTAACTAGAAATTATTGGGGGGGGGATAGGTTAAGTAACTTTAAAAGAAATTAAATGGAATTTAATAAAAGGCCATTTAAATTTCTCTTATAAATCTTCATTTAAAAAATGTCGAGATAGATTGAGTTCATTACACTTAACATTTTAGTAGAAGAGATATTCTGTGGTTGTAGAAAGAGCTCTAGAATGGGAACTATAGTTACACTAGGAAACACCAGTCACAGTTTGTGCAACACTATAAAGAATCTTTTTTTTTTTTTATAAAGAATCGCACAGAGCTTGCAAAGAAATTTTACCTACTCTCAGCCCTACTATACTAATTTGCAAAAGTGAAAATGCTGATCTGAATTTCTCTTTAACTCTGGCACTCTGTGATTGTGACACATATTTAAATACATTTTGGAGGTGTGCTTGTTGGCTCACCTCCATTGAACATGCTGAAGAAGCAGATAGTCAAAAATATTTCATAAATTAATTTCAAAATTACCCCATCCCTTGAAATATCTTTACTTCTCTTAAATACTATGAAGATACACTTAAAAGAAATGTTTTGTAATGTTTCTAGATAATAAATGCCTGAATCACACATATAGCTTTGTATTGGTAGAAAGAAACTCTATCTTAATGTTCTTACTTAGTAAAAGTAAATAATTTTTAGATAAAAAAAATAAATAAGTAAGGCCAATTCAGGAGGGTGTTGCCCCGAGTTGTTAAAACCACTTCTCGTCCATATTTTGACAGAGAGTTCTAGAAGGACAGATTATTAGAAAGTGTGAAGATAAATATTTTACCTTAAATTTTAACTTTGTTTTATGTTTGTTAATATCAAGAAACTATAAATGTCTTCTATATATGCCTTTATTTTAAAAAAAGTAATATTTTAGCAAGTAATATATCTTAGGGAACAAACTTCTTATAAATGGATATATTAAACAAGTCCAGGCCAAATAGGAATCCTTCACTATTGCAAATCGAGGCTTGAATTTTTTCTTCAGTTCTTTCAGCTTGAGAAACGCTGAGTGTGTTCTTCCCTTTTGGTTTTCCATCTCCAGCTCTTTGCACACATCATTATAATACTTTATTTTGTCTTCTCCAGAGGCCCTTTGAAATCTTCTGTTCAGTTCTTTTACTTCATGAATTCTTCCTTTTGCTTTAGCTCCTCGACACTCAAGAGCAAGTTTCAGAGTCTCCTCTGACATCCACCTTGGTCTTTTCTTTCTTTCAGAAATTCAGGCTGGTTTCAGAAGAGGATGTGGATCCAGGAATATCATTGCTGATGTCAGATGGATCCTGGCTGAAAGCAGAGAATACCAGAAGGATGTTTACCTGTGTTTTCTTGATTATGCAAAGGCATTTGACTGTGTGGATCATAATAAACTATGGATAACACTATGAAGAATGGGAATTCCAGAACACTTAATTGTGCTCATGAGGAACCTTTCCATAGATCAAGAGGCAGTTGTTTGGACAGAACAGGGGATACTGATTGGCTTAAAGTCAGGAAAGGTGTGCGTCAGGGTTGTATTCTTTCACCATACCTATTTAAACTGTATGCTGAACAAATAATCCGAGAAGCTGGACTATATGAAGAAGAATGGGGCATCAAGATTGGAGGAAGACTCATTAATAACCTGCGTTATGCAGATGACACAACCTTGCTTGCTGAAAGTGAAGAGGACTTGAAGCACTTACTAATGAAGATCCAAGACCACAGCCTTCAGTATGTATTATACCTGAACACAAAGAAAACAAAAATCCTCACAACTGGACCAATGAGCAACATCATGATAAATGGAGAAAAGATTGAAGTTGTCAAGGATTTCATTTTATTTGGATCCACAATCAACACACATGGAAGCAGCAGTCAAGAAATCAAAAGACACATTGCATTGGGCAAATCTGCTGCAAAAGACCTCTTTAAAGTGTTGAAGAGCAAAGATGTCACCTTGAAGACTAAGGTGCGCCTGACCCAAGCCATGGTATTTTCAATCGCATCATATGCATGTGAAAGCTGGACAATGAATAAGGAAGACTGAAGAAGAATTGACGCCTTTGAATTGTGGTGTTGGCGAAGAATATTGAATATACCATGGACTGCCAAAAGAACGAACAAATCTGTCTTAGAAGAAATACAACCGGAATGCTCCTTAGAAGCAAAGATGGCGAGACTGCGTCTCACATACTTTGGACATGTTGTCAGGAGGGATCAGTCCCTGGAGAAGGACATCATGCTTGGCAGAGTATAGGGTCAGCGGAAAAGAGGAAGATCCTCAAAGAGGTGGATTGATACAGTGGCTGCAACAATGAGCTCAAGCATAACAACGTTGGATTGTAAGGATGGCGCAGGACCGGGCAGTGTTTCGTTCTGTTGTGCGTAGGGTCACTATGAGTCGGAACCGACTCAACAGCACCTAACAACAACAACAAAGGCCAAATAGGGTGGATTTAAAAAGATTTTCATGAAGGAACTCAACAGTTATCCAATCAAAAATTATGAAGTAATATTTATTTTTATTTTTGAGAAATTTTATTCATCATATGGACATTATTAAATAATTCAGGCTGTGTTGGGTAACTCAGTGAAGTCGCCAGATAAAGAAAAAATTAGTTGTTCATCTGAAATTCAAATTTAACTGTAAACCCTGTATTTTATTTGCTATTTGACAATGCCATCACTAAGTCCATATCTCCACATGAAGAAGATAAGATCTTATACAACAAATGGTAAAAAGGATAGATTGGAACAAAAAGATATTGTGTATATTAACCTGAAAGGGAAGAGTCAGGTAAGTATCTCTGAAGAAGGGAAGTCTTGCATGATGCTGCAGAACTTAGAAAGATTTTGATTTCATAGAGAAGAGATGGAATTATTCTAGCTAGGAGATTTTCTAGCATGGTGTTGTTGATTTTAGGTGTGAATTGGTTCCGACTCATATTGACTCTATGTACAACAGAACAAAACACTGTCTAATCCTGCACCATCCTCACAATCATTGCTATGTTTGAGTACATGGTTGCAGCCACTGTGTCAGTTCATCTCATCGAGGATCTTCCCATTTTTCACTGACCCTCTACCTTAGTAAGCATGATGTCCTTCTCCAGGGACTGGTCCCAAAATAAGTGAGACAAAGTTTCACCACCGTCACTTCCAAGGAGCACTCTGGCTGTACTTCTTCCAAGACAGCGTTGTTCCTTCTTCTGTCAGTTCATGGTATATTCAAAATTCTTCACCAGC
Organism: Loxodonta africana; assembly: GCF_030014295.1. NCBI lineage: Eukaryota > Metazoa > Chordata > Mammalia > Proboscidea > Elephantidae > Loxodonta > Loxodonta africana. The sequence goes on along the minus strand of NC_087345.1, from coordinate 76,449,422 downwards.
ACTGTAATTCAAAGGCATCAATTCTTTTTTGGTCTTCCTTATTCATTATCCGGCTTTCACATGCGTATGAGGTGATTGAAAATATCATGGCTTGGGTCAGGCGCACCTTAGTCCTCAAAGTAAAATCTTTTCTTTTCAACACTTGATAGAGATCTGCTGCAGCAGATTTGCTCAATGCAATACGTCATTTGATTTCTTGGCTGCTGCTTCCATGGGGTTTGATTGCAAATCCAAGTGAAATGAAATCCTTGACAACATCAATCTTTTCCCCCATTTCTCATGATGTTGCTTATTGGTCCAGACGTGCAGTTTTTTTTTTTTTTTTGATTTTGAGGTGTAATTCATACTGAAGGCTGTAGTCTTTGATTGTCATCAGTAAGTGCTTCTAGCAGGCTAAAGGATATAAATAAAGAAAATATTATTTGTTCAGGGGAGTGAACAGATTGGCCTGAGAGAAGCACATGTGGGAGAATGGGAGTGGTAAGGAAAGAGGTTAAATAATTTTTATGAGTTCAAATTATAATGATTCTTAAAACCCAAGTAAGTTTTTTAGAAGTGATTCAGAAAATACAAAAGAGCTATTTTAAATTTTGAGGCGAAACATGTTAAAAACACTCTTTCAGAAAATTATTCAACTTCTCTCTATGAAAAAAAAATCTATTTTTTTAAAGCCTCTCTTAAAAAATCTAGAAATGTTGTATGAAATATTACACTCTTTAATTGAACAGCTACTGTTGTAATGCTGTGATGGGTATCGGCAAGTACAAGCAATTAAGAGACAAGTACCAAAGCTATCATCTTTCAACTGTCTTAGGGCTTTCAATGGTTTGGGTAACTAAGGAGTAAGAAGACTAAGTCATGGATCCTTGGGATTCCACAGGCAGGAAGCTTGAACTGTAATCCATTATATCGAGAACCATCAAATTCTCAACCCCATAAAAAAATGCTAAACTATAAAATGTAGTTGCCCTCTGCACAGGGAGATATAAAGTCGCTTGTCTGTGTCAGTCTTTATTCTGGATACAAAATGAAGTTCTGAAGGTCTGCCTGAGATTTCATAACTATGACTCTGTTATAGATCTACGATGAACCGTAAATTTACTCACATTGTCTTGGAATGAAAAAGCCGAGATTTTAATTATACATTTTTTTCTGATCTGGTGATAACCCAGCAACAATTAGCGGTAATAAAAGAAAACATATTTAATGAGATACATTATCAAACCAGTCTACAAAGTATTTTCACAAAACAAAATGAAACAAAAACAGTACCTTAAAAGATGTGTTTAAAATACATAGTTGTCATTTAACAAGCTTGTTCTAATGGACACACGAACAACACTTTAGCAACTAGTGAATAGACATTCTTTTCAAAGTCACATGGATAGTTATAAAACCTATCATAATAATAGTGAGAGATAGAATATAATTTACTAAAATTGACACAAGAGAAAGTAAAAAATCAGAATAGTCATATATCTGTTATAGAAATTGTAATGTAAGTTTTCCCAAGTATTCAGTGAAGAAGAAATGCACTATCAATAAACATGAAGAAATGCTCAACTTCATTAATGATGATAATTCAAGATTTTGTAGGAATTGTATTAACTGTATAGATCAATCTGGGCCAACTGATTATCTTTACTAAATTGAGTCTTCCAATGGCACGTCAATTTGTCTTCTCTAATTTCTTTCATTGGAATTTTTTAAAGTTTTGGTGCAAATCCTGTACATGTTTTGGTAGATTTATACCTATGTATTTCATTTTCTTTGGAGTGATTACTAATGGTATTATGTGGAAAAATATTTGTAATTTTATATTTTAGACAGATTCTTCTGTAAGAAGTCATAGGAAAAAAGACAGGAAATGGGCAAGATCGGAGGGTGGGAAACCAGTAACAAGAGTGTTGCAAAATTCCTGGTGAGATATGACCGTTGGTCTGTGTTATGTTAGTGGAAGTACAAATGAAAATAAATTGATTTCAGTATCAGCATGTCCAAGTACATATGAAATATTTAGATAATTAACATATGATTTTAGAACTCATGAATGACAACAGAGGTGGAAATACCGTTTTAATCTCATTGGCATTTATAGAACAGTTGAAACTATGACTGTACACTTTTGCCTATACAGAATATATAGAGTTGGTGAGACAAAAACAGAAACGTATCATAGAGATATACGCATTTTAAAAAACAGACTACAGAACATATGAATATATTATAATATCTATTTTTTTAAAGCCTCTCTTAAAAAATCTAGAAATGTTGTGTGAAATATTACACTCTTTAACTGAATAACTATTGTTGTAATGCTGTGATGGGTATCGGCAAGTGCAAGCAATTAAGAGACAAGTACCAAAGCTATAAACAAGAGTTCATCCTATGTACTAAAGACTACATAGGAGTTATCTGAGGAAAGAATCAAAGGAGAATGATGTCACATAAACCAAGGAAGGGAATTTTAAGTAAAGAAGAAATCGTTAGTAATGTCGACTTCCTTAAACAATCCCAATGAGATGAGCCACAGGATTTAAAGTTTTCATGATGGAAGTATTGATAGTTATAGAAGTTTGGAAGTTAAGCCTGAAGGTCTGGCTCTGCCACATTCTAGCTGTGTGGTCTTGGGCAAATTGCTTACTCTTTCTCTGCCTTGGTTTTCTCGTTTGTAAAATGGTATATAATTATCTTATAAGTTTTTATAAAGATTAAAATTTGTACACGTAAAGAACAAAAAAATTTTTTTTTTTTTTTCGGAAAGAGTTCAGAATAATGCTGAGAATATAGCAATCACATAAAACTAGTTATTAGTGAGAAACGGTCAGATGACAATCAGGTAACATAAACAGAGAACAAGGCATATACAAGGAAACTTCATGGTTCTATTAGGAACAAGATAGGGATAAGTCCCTCCATAATTATAAAAATAACAATCCTCTCTTCTGACTGAAATGAGTGATTGCTGCATCTTTACTAATGACAACTCTAGTTCCTCTTTATTTCTCCTGCTTCCTAGATAATAGTTATTAAGATACCTAATCTTCAAGTTGACCCTACTTCTTGACAGATCCAATCTAGACTTCTACCTCCTTAATTTCTCCTTTTAACCATTCAAGACAATCTCAAATCCTACAAGAAGCTTTTCCAAACTCTCCCTTACTGAGAAAGCCCCATATTTTCTTAGATTAAGTTCTCTCTTGCTGCAGCAAGTTAAATAAACATGAATTTGACTACAAGTGTTTTTCTGATTTGTTTTGTCTAGTGGACTTCAATATTATCTTTATTATAGTTACTATGATTGTCATCATTCAGCATTGTATTTCCTTGGCTTAACATAATGCAATGCATCAAAAAATGCTGAAAAATACTTGATGAATAAGTTAATGAAGGAATTGGCAATTAGGAAGTACTTGGCTTCAGGTAGGGCAGTTTCAGTGATGGAAATGCCACTAAAACTGCAATGGACTGAATAGTGAACAGAAATAAAAAAGAGTTTCAGGTAAAAAAGGAGGATTGTCCCCACCCCAACTCCAGAGCTGCTAATCACATCGACTCTTGCCCGTCTACTATGGAACTCACATCTCAGAAACGTGGTTGTGCAAGGTAAGATTATAACGTAGAGAGCTAATTGGTTTAAAAAGATACATTCTATAATTTCTTTCTTAATACTTTTCCTGCCAGGTTTCCAAAATTCCAAATGCCTTTCTTATTTGATTTCTAATTTCGATACGATCCATTGTGGTGCAGTAGACAATCAACACAAAAATTAAATATTTTTAAAATCTTATGACTTTTGAGATTTTGTTTTTATCATGGTAAAATATATATAACAAAACATTTGCAATTTTTCCATTCTTTGTGTGTTTAATTCAGAGATACTAATTATGTTCATCACATTGTGCCATCATCACTTCTGTTTGTTTCCATATTTTTTCATCACTCTTAACTGGGGTCCCTCAGCACTAATTCCTCCCTCTTTTCCCCTGTCTACCACCACTAGTAACCTCTAATGAACTTTGGTCTCTATACATTCTAAATGTTTCATACAAATGATACCATACAATATTTGTCAATTTGTGATTGACTTATTTCACTCAGCATAACGTTTGCAAGGTTCATCTATGTTGTAACATGCCTCAAGACTTCATATCTCTTTAATGTCTGAGCACTATTTCATTTTATGTATGTACCACATTTCGTTTATCCATTCATCTGCTGATAGACATTTAGGTTGTTTTCACCTTTTGGTTATTGTGAATACTGCTGCAGTGAACATCAGTGTACAAATATCTGTTTGTGTTCCCCTTTTCAATTCTTTTGGGTATATACCTGTGACTTGAATTTCTGGGTAATATTTTTTTGGAGATTTTTTTTTACTTCTTTTTCAAATGTTATTTTTCTTCTTCTGATGTGAGCATATCCAATGACACTTATGATTGCTTTTGGGAACCACGCTTTCATGATGCGTAGCTTCTAATTTGCTCTTCCTTTAGAAATCAGAATTTCAAATTTAGTCAATATGTACATAAATTTAGATTATGTTGAAGGTAATTTTCTTTGAGGAAAATATACAACCATTTGTGGATGATTTTATAATTTTGATGCAAGCTTATTTTTGATCTCCTTAAATCTTGACAGTGTTCCAATAAAAACTCATCCTAATGAAGTGACAGTTAAACAATTTGAAAAGAACAGACTGTGCAAACTTTAGTGGCTCATTAAAACTCTAAATAAATTAAATAACTAGAATTAATCGATCAAAATTGATTAATCCTAATGGTTTTCTGACATTGAGACAACTTCTTCCCATCTCTGTTTCTTCATCTGCAAAATAGCTATGTCTATTTCATAGTGTTACTGTGAAAATTAAAAGCAATAGTATATGTTAATACAGTGCATGTACAGGTAGTCCCCAACTATTTTAGTCATCTAGTGCTGCTATAACAGAAATACCACAAATGGATGGCTTTAACAAAGAGAAATTTATTTCCTCACAGTAAAGTCCAAATTCAGGATATCAGTTCTAGGGGTAGGCTTTCTCTCTCTGTAGTCTCTGGCGGAAGGTCATTGTCCTCTCTCTTCCCCTGGTCAAGGATAATCTCTGCTCAGGAACCCCAGGTCCAAAGGACACACCGTGCTCCTGGTGCTGCTTTTTTGATGGTATGAGGTCCCCAACTCTCTGCTTGCTTCCCTTTCCTTTTATTGCTTGAGAGATAAAAGGTGGTGCAGGCCACATCCCAGCGAAACTCCCTTTACATTGGATCAGGGAAGTGACCTGGTAGGGGTGTTACAATCCCACCCCAAGCCTCTTTAACACAAAATTATAATCACAAAATGGAGGACCACTACAGAATACTGGGAATCATGGCCTAACCAAGTTACTACACACATTTTTGGGGGGACATAATGCAATCCATGACACCGACATAAAACGTATTCAAGTTACAATGAACTGTGTGCTTAAAACCATTCGTTTCTTTTGTGCATCTTGTTGTTAGTAATATGTACTACACACAATATTACAGCATGTAATTTGCTGATGCTATCATTCTCTGATGTTCACTCACAGATGTTTAATTTTAGGATTTACTGTTCAAAATATTGCTGTATCGTAGGCTGTGGTCTGGTCTTTAACGAAGTCAGCATCAGTGTCAGGAGTTGTAACAGAATGTAGGGAAATGTTCAAATCTAACGACATATGACAATTGAACTGCTCATGCGTCTGACAGCTGTTAAGGTTCCAACTTCAGTGTTATGATACTGATGCCAACTTCTTTGTAGGCCAGCCTACAGGGTGATCTTATTTGGTATTTCATACCATAAGATGCATCAGTTGTTAATTTGAAGCCCAGCTGTTCAAGTTTCTCTAACTATAACACCTGAATGCTTATCCCCCCAACACTATGTCTTGCAAAAGAAGTCATGCCACTGAAAGTTCTAATCCAAAAAAGAAGGTGAGGAAGGCACTAGACATGGATATAAAGATGAAGATTATTAAGGCCTCTGATAAGGGAAAGAAAGAAAGGCAGCTAAATAGCACTTGAGGAAGGACTATTTCATTCAATCATTTTAATAATTATTAAGGATAAGAATAGGAATTTGGAGGCAGTTGAAAGAGTGATTGGCATAAAATCAACAATTTTGAAAAAGAAGAGGCAAGGGTCAATCCACAAGATGGAGTATCTGTTGATGATTTGGATAGAAGACCAAATGCAGAAAAGGATTCCTGTGAGTTTGCTGACAGTTCAAATGAAAGCACGAAGCCTTTTTTAAAACCTGAAGGAACAGCAAGGAAAAAACTACTACAAGTACTTTAATGCCACCAAGGGCTGGTTTCATCACTTCAAACTCGGATTTTGCTTACATTACATGTGTATAACTGGAGAAGCAGGATGCACCGATGCTGAAGCTGCCAATAAATTCAATGATAAGTTGAACAAGATAATACAAGATGAATAGCTACCAGAACAGATTTCAACATGGACAAAACTGGCTTGTTTTGGAAAAGGAGGCCAGAATGGACCTGTAGTCACAGACACAAAGTCAATGCCTGGTTTCAAGGCATTTAAAGACAGAATCAGGCTGCTGCTTGGAGGAAATGCTGCTGTATTTAAATTACAAACTTTTCTTGTTTACCATTCTGAAAACCTGCACACATTCAAAAATATTGACAGAAATAAGCTGCTGGTCCAGTGCACCTTAGTTTTCTCGAGGGAACATCTTTGCTTTTCAACACTTTAAAGAGGTCTTTTGCAGCAGATTTGCCCAGTGCAATGAGTCTTTTGATTTCTTGACTGCTTCTTCTATGGGTGTTGATTGTGGATCCAAGTAAAACCCCAAGTCCAAGATGACGATTATGGTTTTAAATTGTTTCATCTCAGGAAAGAGGGCCTATTGCCTTAAAAAAAAGCACTCCATTTAAGATTCTGCTGCTAGTTGATAATGCCCCAGGACATTCTCCTCCCTTAGATGATCTAACTGAAGATGTGAAAGTGGTGTATCTATCTCCCAATACAACAACTGTGATTCAACCTATGGATCAAGGTGCAATAGCCACCTTCAAGGAATACTACCTATGGACTACCTTTTCTCAGGCCATAGCTGCAGCAGATGTTGGTATGATAATATCACATGATTTCTGGAAGAACAGAAATATTCTCCAATGTATCTGAAACATTGCATCTGAGGAAGTTATGGGAAAATGCATGCAGGGGATATGGAAAAAAATTTCTGAGATATGTAAACATGCTCCGAGCATTTGATCAGGATTATATGATGGAAGAGATTGGTGGGAAAATCATCCATATGGCAAGAACACTGAATTTAGAACTTGATATTGCCAATGTCACACTCCTGAGTCAGAATCGACTTGATGACACTGGGTTTTTTGGTTTTATTGCCAATGTGGATCAGCTCATAGATCACAAAGAAGGGATACTGACAGATCACAACTTAATGGATTTTGAAGAGGAAAGAAATGCTGAAGAAGAAAGAAATAATGAGGAAGATGAAGAAGAGACATTGTCAAAAAATTTTACAGGGAACGAATTTGCTGAAAATTTTTCTAAACTAAATCAGGGGCTTCAGTGTCTTGAAAACACGGACCCAAAAGCTGATTGCTTTGTTAAAGTAGATAGGCAGTTTCGGGAAGCAGTGAGATGTTATTGCAAAATATATGAAGAAAAAAAGAAGACCATATAGACAACTCTCACTAATTTTTTAATTAGAAACACAAACTCCATTCCCAGGGATAATCTAGATGATCCAGAAACTTCTACAAGTGAAGTTATTACCACAACTGACAAAATGCCAACATTGTCCGATTCTTCTTCATCATTGGAATAAATTTTTATGACCTGTGTATTTTTTTCCAACCCCCTAAGACAAATAAAGCTCAGATTTATAAAGATACTGATAATAAAAGCCAATAATAATGAAAGCTAAAAAAATAAAATAAAAATGAGATACGGGACTTACATCAGAATCAATTCATGATGGATTTCGGAACTGAATCCTGTCGGAAGTCTGGGACTAATTATAGTGTTGTCCCTGCCAATTTGTAGGCTCTTAGTACATGTTAGCAGCCTTTCATTTCCCCTCTAAAGTGACCAAATAATGGGTATGGAGCCAAGGCTCAGCTCATTAAGCAATCATAAGATTATACATTAAAAATTAAGGCTGGTGACACTCTTCAGTACAATAAAATCTAGAAGAATTCAACAAACATTTATATACAATGTTACCTAAAAGGTCAATTCAAACATAAAATATAAATTCAATTGTTCATTTATTTGTCTATAGTTTTCCCGAGCTTCTATTTTTAATTTTCTCCTTGAAAATTAGATGTTAATTGATGGCATATATATGCATAAAATTGAAAAATACAGCTTTTAGGTGTATACAGCAAAATAAAAAACAAATAAATTTAGAATATATCCATAATAAGCAAATAAAACCTTAACACATTGGTCATTTGGAAGTCTTATTTATAGATTTTTTAAAAATGTAATTGTACATTTTTTATTGTTTTCTATGACTGGTGCAACATTCTCAATTTGATTCAGGTATATATTTCACATTTTTCAATTAAAATCAGCATTTTTAAAGGCTGCTTTTTGAGCAAAAGCAACATAATAAACTATTTTTATTTTTTAGCTTGAAGGCAGTTACTCTGTTTGCTTAAATTGTTCCATCACTTTTTAGAACCATCCGGTATTCTGCCTGTTTCTTCTGCCTAAAACAAGCAGTCAATTTTAATTAACTTGGTGCACAGAAGTCTTTGGCATTTGTGGAAACTGGGCATACAGCCAATCCGCAAAACACCACTGATCAATTTGCCTGGAAAGAAGTTAAGAAATGGAAGATATTGGTTTAGAAGAGCTTCTGGATGTTATTCTAAAGTTGAACAGCTAAAAATCCAAAATTCAAAGTTAGCAATTATTTGGAAATTTTCTAATGTGCATAAAAAATGAGTAATTAAAGTCCTTCATTTTTATTATCATTTCTCTTGTATGTCTGCATAAATAATATCCCCTGGGTTTTAATGTAATAGTTTTGGAGGTAAATCGTCCTGGACTGACTCTGTAAGGCGTTGTTAAGGTCGTAAAGTTATATATTGTGTTTCAAAGGAATAACATCCTTTACTGTCATATAGCCTCTAAAATACAAATGTCCTAGTATCTAAAATGTTCAACTTCTGTTCCAAAGCAAGGTGTATACAACTAATAAGCCAGGCTGTGCATGAACGTTATTTATTTTACTATTATTCCAAGAATAAAAATTACATGTAGCCGTTCAAATATTTCCAATAAGAACACTTTAGAAAAGATACATTTCTTGGAGGACTCAATACACATTCCTTTAATTTAGTCAATTAAAAGTTGTCGTTCATGTTATGAGGGGGTGGTAATTTAATTGCATTAAGAACAAGTGTCATGATTCTCAAACAGGTGTCATTCCACATACTAACTTAAGAATGGAGTAGTCGAAATATCAACCCAAAATGTTTTACAAAATAAAAAAAAATAATAATTTTGGCTTTATGATCTGTTGTAACTAGTTATTTTCTTTGTGACTTTACTAAACTGCACTGGGAACTAAACCATGCTTATTTTGCTAGATTGCTTTCCCTCTGCTATACGTTTTTATAGGTAAAGATGTTTACCTGTGTTTTTTTGACTATGCAAAGGCATTCGACTGTGGGGATCATAACAAATTATGGATAACATTGCAAAGAATGGGAATTCCAGAACATTTACTGTGCTCACTAGGAAACTGTACCTGGATCAAGAGGCAGCCATTCGAACAGAACAAGGTGATGCTGTGTGGTTTAAAGCCAGGAAAGGTGTGCATCAGGGTTGTATCCTTTCACCGTACCTATTCAATCCGTATGCTGAGCAAATAATGTGAGAAGCTGGACTGTATGAAGAAGAACGGGGCATCAGGATTGGAGGAAGACTCATTAACAACCTGCATTATGCAGATGACACAACCTTGCTTGCTGAAAGTGAAGAGGACTTTAAGCACTTACTGATGAAGATCAAAGACCACAGTCTTCAGTACGGATTACACTTCAACATAAAGAAGACAAAAATCCTCACAAATGGACCAATAAGCAACATCATGATAAAGGGAGAAAAGATGGGAGTTGTCAAGGATTTCATTTTACTTGGATCCACAATCAACACACATGGAGGCAACAGTCAAGAAATAAGAAGATGCATTGCACTGAGCAAATCTGCTGCAAAAGACCTCTTTAAAGTGTTGAAAAGCAAAGATGTCACCTTGAAGACTAAGATACGCCTTTTCCCAGTCATGGTACTTTCGGTCACCTCCTATACATGCAAAAGCTGGACAACGAGTAAGGAAGGCCAGGAAGAACTGATGTCTTTGAATTGCAGTGTTGACAAAAAATATTGAATACACCATGGACTGCCAAAAGAACAAACAAATCTGTCTCAGAAGAAGTACAACCAGAATGCTCCATAGAATCAAACATGGAGAGAATACGTCTTACATACTTGTTTTCAGGAGGGATCAGTCCCTGGGAAGGGCGTCATGCTTGGTAGAGAGTCAGTGAAAAAGAGGAAGACCCTCAAAGAGATGGATTGACACAGTGGCTCCAACAATGTTGCTCAACAATGTTGAAGCACAGCAACGATTGTGAGGACGGCTCAGGACCAGGCAGGGTTTCGTTCTCCTGTGTGTAGGGTCGCTATGAGTCAGAAGTGACCCCAGGGCACCTTACAACAACAATACATTTTTGATGGCCAATTTTATTAAATTAAAAAATAATAAAAAAATTTGTAATAACTGTTGTTGGAAATGGGAAAACTATTTTGCTCTGTAAGTTATTAACTAATAACTATTTCTCTGAGATTTCCCAAGTTAGAAAGTTTGTGTTGTCGTGGATTTTATTCTCCCTGAGCCAAGTATCAATTTGTACCAGGTGGTCAGAATTGAATTGAATTGAACTTGGTCACTTCCTATTATACTTAGTGTCTAAAGTGTGAAAAAATAAACTATCAACATATTACAGGAGAATTTGAATACAACTAAAACAAATATGACAGTTATTGTAGCGTAATTCCGGAAATACAGATGAAATTTATCAAGTGAAAAAATAGAAAGAAATATAAAGGTACATCTCACAGATTAAACAACAATATGTTCAAAAACCATTGAAACTTATACACACACAAGCAAACACACACACACACGTAAAGAAAGAGAGAGAGGGAGGGGAGGGAGAGAAAGAGAAAAGAACCCTGGTGGCGCAGTGGTTAAAAGCTTGTCTGCTAACCAAAAGACCAGCAGTTCCAATCCACCAGCTGCTCTTTGGAAACCATATGGGGCAGTTCTACTCTCTCCTACAGGGTCACTATTAGTCAGAATCGAGTTGAAGGCAATGAGTTAGAAAAAGAGAGAGAGAGACTCATTTGGCATTATGGTCTCTTCTTAATCACTAAAGGTGGTTCACAAAATTTATAAAAAAAAAAAACCTACTCTTGATCATGGAAAGGTATGATAATGGAGGAGGTTCCCCTGTATAGCCTAAAGTAGTTTTTAAGCTTTGGACTCAACGAATATTTATTTTCAAGAAATACTATATAGTAGCCAATGTAGAAAACAGATAAAAAGTGGGATAACTCAAGTCAAAAAATAGGAGAAGCCCAGAGTTTAACCAATCCTGTCTCCTCTACCCCTTTAACCTCAGCAATGACTATATGTTTTCTAAATATCTGGGCTTCCAAAGAACAGTTTGAAAAGCAGTGGTCTAGTCTATCACAGGAGCCCTGGTGGCTCAGTGATTAAGAGCTATGGCTGCTAACCAAAAGCTCAGCAGTTGAAATCCACCAATTGGTCCTTGGAAACCCTATGGGACGGTTCTACTCTGTCCTATAGGGTTGCTCGCTATGAGTTGGTATCAACTTGATGGCAACGAGTTTTTGGGTTTGGAGTCTATCACATAAAATTTAAATGGACCAATTTTTAAAAGAGATGAATTCAGGTGTATTTGATGCAAGATAGGTGTTCAAACTTAAGTAAATCATTTAACATTGCAGGCAGTCCTCAGGTTAAGAATGTCAGATTTACAAACAATTCCCATTTGCCCTTTAATGGTATGTAAATTTGCCTTCACTTTGAAATGATTGAACCAACCCCTACTGTCAACAAATTCCTCATGACAATCACCTTCACTTGGTGCAGGTGCAGCTTCTAAGTCACTGAAAAGGCTTTGAGTCTTTCAGTGGCATCACTAGGGGGTTTTGGGGAGGGGGTGCAGACCACACTGGGAGATACTGCCAGAAGGGATGACAGCAAAATGACTGTCTATAAAAATAGCCCTGTAGTTAGCTATAACAACAAAAACATTTTTCATAAACCCAGCTTATATGTATCGATATACCTACAAAGCTAAAACCCTATGCTGTTACTTTTTGGACCTTCTAATATGCTCCAGGCAGAGCTGTCATTATTACCCAATTCTGCTTCCAACCATGTGGTTGTATCTGCGCATGCTACAAGCACGTGCTGCTGTTTTCTTTGCTGGCAGTGTTTTCATAGTTGCTGATTTTGTCAAATTTTCTGGTGTTTTAGCTACAATATTGTCGTAATTAGTATTCGTGAAACTATATCAATAATTTTTGAGAAGGAAGTCATAATTAAAGGCAAAGGAGTAATATAGGGGAATTACAATTTAGGAGTAAGACGAGTGCAAAAAAATATTACTAATGATTTTGTATGGTCTAGCACAGGAAGAGGTCAATGAGGGGGATGATACTATGAGTTACCACACGGCACGACACTGACCCTAGGGATGCCAGTGGAGCCTTTTCTTGCCCTAAAGTAAGGCTAAATAAAAACCATTTGCATCTGTTCAACTTCCCTACAAATTTGACTTAAAAACAGAGTCAGGAACAGATTTGGTTCATAACCCATGAACTGCCTGTACATGTTTTTGTTCTTTGTTTTAAAGTTATTAACAATGCCTATTACCCACCTACGGCCCACCCCAGCTCATTTCTTGTAACATTTCTGTGAGAATTACAAAAAGAAAATAGATTTTAACATGCTCAGGCTGGAGGATGACAAAGGGCTAGTAGGATTATAGTTATTATGGATATAAATTCCCAAGGAAGAAAAGTTGAACATATTTAGATGTGAACCTTCTCTCCCAATTTATTCAATTATCCTTATTCATTAACTCATTAATAAATTTACTGAACATTTATTTAGCAGCTGCCATGTGGCAATGATTGAATTTAGATCTGATAATGTACAGATTAATAAAACATAGGCCCTGTTCTTAAAAGCTGATGATCAATTGGATGATACCAAAACAAAAAGAAATGTAACTCTTTGTTTTTCCACTCTCCGGAACTGAACACTCTAACATAGGTCATAAAGGAGTCCTGGTGGCATAAAATTTAAGCATTCGGCTGCTAACCCAATTAACCCAAAGGTTGGCTGTTCAAACTCACCAGCCAGTCCGTGGGAGAAGACACCTGACAATCTACTGCCATAAAGATTTCAGTGTAGGAAACACTATGGGGGCAGTTCTACTCTGTCCTGTAGGGTCGCTGTGAGTCAGAATGGACTCAATGGCACACAGCAACAACTTGGGTCATAAAAACAGTAGCAAGATGCTACGTCTTTTTTTCTTTTCCTTTACCTAACAATAATAGAAAGGCCAATCTTTCATGAAAGTGTTTTAGCAAGTTCCCAGAGAGTTTCCCATGTGTGCTCATGAACAGTTATTTCAGCTACTACACTAAAGTGGGCATTTTACCTTTGCTGTTCCTCTTTTCTGAGTTGCTACGTACTGCAGTACAGATAGATGTTCACGTGAAGGACATTGCAGGTGCTAATGTTGAATTCACCAGCTAAGCTGTGATAGAGCTGCTCTGTTATTGCTACAGTGTCTTGAATCTGGTACCAGGACTTCTGAATCAACGCTGCCTTCTGTGCCCACTTGCTCTGTTCATAATGGCAAAGTACAAGAGAAATGAAATAAGACAGAGCTGAGGCCACATTGACTCGCCCATGCAATAAATTGCCTTATTTCCTTAATCTTTCTGAGCTTCGACTTCCTCATCTGTAAAATAGGAATGTCAGGATGACACATGTATATTACTGTATAAACCTGATAAATCTAAATAATTATTACTATTTTATCACTTTCTCTTCCTTATATGTCTCCCTTTAGAGTAGGGACAATAGGCTTCTCTTCCATAACGTGTCTCTTGATTAATACTGTCTTCATAATTCTAGAAAGTTAAAGAGATAAAGACAAAAGTAAACTGATGTTGGTTAGCAATGTGGCTACTAGATGATATTAAGCAACTGTTTAAAGTGTTACTATGGACAAAGGTAAAATGCAATAAAATATATCTTGTGTAAGGATAACTTGCATACATGTCTTTTCATATGAAAAGATATTATTTATGGGGGCATATCTTGCCCATCTTAAACAGGCCAGTCATGTTTCCATGATGCCACAAAATCCAAAACATAACATTATCGATTAAACCGTCCCTTCCTAACCCTAAGCCAAAGCCTTCTTCCTTCCTTCTAGGTATCAACTATCCAGAATTTGAAGAGTCTGTGATTTTACTGTATTTACAAAGTAACAAGTCAGCGTGGCACATTTTCATGAATTCTGGTAGAAGATACAAGGTTCTTAAACCAGAAGGGAAGTCCAGTTGATACAGAAATAGAGTAGCCAGAATATCAGCATTTTTGCAATGATTCCCTGAGCCGCAATTCCTACAGCATGACATAAAGGGAACCAAACACCCTCAATGTGTTACATGGTAGGAGAGGAATCTTGAGTTTAGGGAACCCAATTTTTCTTTTCTTTTTTTTTTTTTAATAATGGACAACAAACATGACTTCCCTTTGTTCCAGTAAGCAGTTGGTCTATGCTCTGAAGGGAGATACTATCTCCCAAGGCTGTCAGCCCTACAAACATCCTTGAGGAGATAATGAAGAACAAAGTGTTTGATCCCAAGACATGCAGAAATGCAAATGACCCATGAAGGCTGACCCAGTAATTAAACCTTCAGTTTCTTCAACAACAACAACAATTACCAGGATAATGCATTTTTATAGCAGTGTACACCTACAAAGCAGTCCATGAAGCAGCATGTTTTCTGAGGCCTGTGGGAAACCATAATTATAACAGGTCCCTCTCTTGAAGTCAAAACAACTTTTATGCTCATTTTAGAGGCTTTTTATGTCCCTTCCCCCCACATTACTCTCCTCCTGGAATATAATTGACATTTTGACTCTCCTTTGAAAAAGTACACAGTTTGTTTGTTTTATTTCCTTTTATATCAAAATCCAACACAAACTGTCCTACAATTATGAGCTAATATTTCCTAGGTCTCAAGCAATTGTTCAGTGGTTGATTCACATTTCTTTATACAGTTCTGCATATTTCACTAGACACCCCTTTGCCATAGCACATTGATTTTATTTCTAATGCACGACACAACTGAAAACTAGCATCTACAATTCAAATATTTATTTCCATGTTTTAAACAAGCAATATTTTCAGAAGATTGCATCATAAAAAAATAACTAGAGAGAACAGCACATTCAGTTCCTGGAGGGGGTAGACATAGCATTCTTCTTAGGGGAGAGAATGCCCATGATTATAACTAGAACTGATTGCTTACAGTAGCAGAACCTGCACAATGGCTCATTGGTAATAATGGGTCCAGGCGGGGGGCAGGGGAGGCAGCAGCATTGTCCAAGGTTGGTATTTTCTCTTACATGCATGGTGCTTCTAAATAAATGCAACAGCTGTAGAATAAACCCCCTTCCCTTGCCTATTACAGGCCATTCACACTTTGGCATTAGAGATATGAATAGGCCCTCAAGGAAAGAATGGATTCCAATTCAACAATACAAAGAGGCTACTGGCCAAATGAAGTAAAAAAGATGCATAAAGCTATGTTATTTCAAAGATTGAACTGCCCCACCAGTTGGAAGTGAAGAAAAACATCTGCTACTGATTTATTTGGAAATTTTTGTTCATCAGTGCTAACAGAAGAGAATGAAGATAGAAATATAGAAATAAATTCCCTAGGGTCATCTGAACAAGTAGAGGTATTCTCCCCAATACACAGTACACAGGGAGTAAACAGAAGTTTTTTCCTTATCAGACTCGCAGATAACTAGAACATCAGTTAATATATTAATGACTATTTCAGTGTTAATCAATGGTAACCTTTTAATATTATGCTTAATATTATGTGGAAACCCTGGTGGTATAGTTGTTAAGAGCTACGGCTGCTAACCAGAAGGTCAGCAAGTAGAATCCACCAGGCCTTCCTTGGAAACCCTATGGGGCAGTTCTACTCTGTCCTACAGGGTCGCAACGAGTCAGAATCGACTCGACTGCAATGGGTTTGCTTGTTTGGTTATTATGCGTAGGGTGGAGCAGAGTACAATGAGTCAATTTCATTTTAAAATATAATATTTGTGAAATTATTTGAAAAATGAAAGTAAAATATATTTCAAGCCCCACCTAAATCTTCACTGTGTGTGTATATGTGTATTTTAGAGGAAAGACTGCTGAACTTATTTGAAGTTCTTGTATAATAGACATGTTGACTTCCTTAATATTTACCTGAATTAGAATTAAAATTTTGCTCTTAAAACTATATGTAGCAAGATATTAATGTAAGAATTTAAGATCATTGATGGGATATCTAGATAGCCCATAGAACTTGTTTGCATGATGGATTGGAAAATTTGGGGAAATACCTTGTTCTAAGGAGAAATTTAATCCAAAACCAATAGACCAGTTTGGAAAGTATGGAACAAATATGAGTGCGTTTTCTCATAATGTGCTGTTTTCGTACAGAGATCATGGAAGTTTCCGAGAAACGAGAGGCTATAAAAATATATAATAAGACAATTTTACCAAATTCTCTAAAATATTGGAAACACAAAGAAGAAATTTTTTTGATGTTGTATGATATGGAGTTTTCCAGCTTCAGATGGAAAATCAGTACCCTGATCAATTTGCTTTGTGCATTGCTGTGGCAACATGAGCAAATGTTGTACATTGGACATACTCTGGTTGCTCTACAACCCCCTTCTACCTTCTCTGTCTTGCTTTGCACCCTGTGAGGCTGACCTCCACTGGCAGAATCACCCAAGGTTCGTTGCCTCACATACACAAACTTGTAATTTGCTTTTTGATTCATTTTGAGTAGTAACATTTTGAAATTGATAGAGTACATACTAGCTAGAAGTTTAGGGCACATATGAAAATATGGATAAAACTAATCTTATTTATACTTGCAGAAGAATTTAGTAAGTTTTGAGTAGAAAAAAAAAAAAGGAAACTTTGAATTAGTACCTACCAAGTAAAATAGAATTTCAGCTTTTCAGATTGAGAGGAATATGACTCATATTTGAAGAATATGTAGAAGAGTGATTACGGTATTTTTTATTTTTTTGCTTCAAGAAAATACTGAACTATTACGTCTCTCTGAAATAAGAGCAAAAATGTAAATTTCATATATATATATATATATTTTCTTGCATCAAATGCTCTATTTTAAAATAAAATTGCAAAAGTAATACTACCCCACCGTGTACGGGAAATGAGAAATGCAGAGGCCATTAAGAAGGATTGTGAATTTATACAGTGCATTGTAACCAAAGGATACAGCACGGGTATTTCTAAAAAACTCACAGTATTTTAATAACACTTGAATTTGCACTCCTGTCTGTCTGAGATGTTAAATCTGTGGTAAGTTCATAATGTACCTTATCTCATCAAAGAATTGCGGTTTTTTTTTTTTTTCCTCTATCTGTTCTCACTTTGTTTATGTATTTTATTTAGCTTATTTAACAATAACTAGTTCACACTAAACACTCTAAACACAGGAAACACAGTAGCATACAAACTCTTCCCTGACTAAGCCACAGAAAAATTAGATCAAAACAATATATATTGTTTGAGGGCTCTCGTTTCAGGGGTTTTTGTTCTGTGCCTGTTATTACCAGTGATTAAGTTAAGACAGTTCAATTCTGTCTCTGCTTTCTCATCCCGTATCTCCTAGCCACCTCCTCCCTCTCCAAATATTAAAGAATAAATTGATGCAGTGATGAAATACCATTTATGTGTGTGAATTTATATAAATAAATGTGAATTTTAAGGCTTTTCAGTCTCTTTTATAAAAACAATGCTTTTTGTGAGTATTTGTGTTGATATTAAAAAAAAAAAAAACCCATTGTTATCAAATCAGTTCTGACTCATACCAAATTTAGGGCCCAGTTATTAGGATTTTAAATATTAGTGAAAGATGGACTTTGAAAATAAATGATACCTAATTTATTTAGAACAGATTCACATTCAAATAAACACTAATTTACTTGTCAGATTAAATCCCTAAATTTCTGTTGTTGTTGTTGTTTTTTAATATGGTGATAAAACTCCATATTTCTGTGGAATAAGAGGTGCCTGAAGATCAGGCATTTTCGAATATCTTAACTTTTTTTTTTTTTTAATGAAACATGTTTCTATTTATACAAAGTATGATGGGGTTATAAATTCCCAAAGATTGTGACTAAAATGCTGGTTTCAATCTAGTGTTCTATGTCACATGCATTGTAACTCCTAGAATAATTAATCTTTTACCAGGTACTCATAGCAAAAAGTCAATAAAGATTATTTCATGACTTTGGCAAGGGAAGAAGAATAAGCATTGTGAAAGACAAAGAAAGTATGCTCCATAACAACAGTCTGTTGTTGTTAGTTGCCTTTGAGTCAATCCTGACTCTTGGCTACCCCATGTGTGTAGGATAGACCTGTTGCTCCACAGGGTTTTCAAGGCTGTTTCCTTTCAGAAGCAGATTACCAAGCCTGTCTTCCGAAGTACCCCTGGGCATGTTTGAACTGTCAACCTTTCATATAATAGTTGAGCACTTAACCATTTGCACCACCCAGGACCACTATCACATAAACATTGTAAAAGAAGTGAAGAATGTTTTTATGGAATTATCAGCAGACTGAATATGGGCAAATAATATCCAATTAGCTTGAAGATATGTTAATAAAAATTTAACAAGCTAGGGACAAAGAAATGTAGTCATAGATTTTCCATATGCAGAGGAAGACAAGGTGATACAAAGAAATGAAAGTTAGGTTTAAATTTTAAAAAATAGGGGTAAATAATAAAGTAACCACAAACAAGACAAACTATCCTACACATCAAAATAAAATACAAGAAAAAAATAGGGACTCAGTAGAAACAAAATCAAAGACAATAAATATAAGGAAAAGACAATATATAATCTAATCAGCACATAAAAATAAGTGGGAAAAGAAACTCAACAACATATGAAAAAAGACATCAAAATGATAGCACTAAATTCATACCTATCCATAATCACACGGAATGTAAATGGACTAAATGCACCAATAAAGACACAGAGAGTGGCGGAATGGATTAAAAAACACGATCTGTCTATATGCTGCCTACAAGAGACATACCTTAGACTTAGAGACAAAAACAAACTAAAATTCAAAGGATGGGAAAAAATATATCAAGCAAACAACAATTGAAAGAGAGCAGGAGTAGCAATATTAATTTCTGAAAAAATAGACTTTAAAGTTGAATCTATCGTAAAGGGACAATATACCAAGAAGATATAACAGTATTACATATTTATGCATGCAATGACAAGGCTGCAAGATACATAAACCAAACTCTATCAGCATGGAAAAGTGAGATAGACAGCTCCACAATAATAGTAGGATACTTCAACACACCATTTTCAGTGAAAGGCAGGACATCCAGAAAAAAGCTCAGTAAAGACATGGAAGATCTAAAAGCCACAATCAACCAACTTGACCTCACAGACATATACTGAACACTCCACCCAACCGCAACCGAATATACTTTCTTTTCTAGCGCACATGGAACATTCTCTAGAATAGACCACATATTAGGTCATAAAGCAAGCCTTAGCAGAATCCAAAACATCAAAACATTACAAAGTATCTTCTCTGACCAAAGCCATAAAAGTGGAAATCAATAACAGAAAAAGCAGGGAAAAGAAATCAAACACTTGGAAACTGAACAACACCCGGCTCAAAAAAGACTGTATTATAGAAGACATTAAGGATGGAATAAAGAAATTCGTAGAATCCAATGAGAATGAAAACACTTTCTTTCAGAACCTTTGGACCACAGAGAAAGCAGCGCACAGAGGTCAATTTATGCCAATAAATGCACACATCCAAAACGGAGAAAGGGCCAAAGTCAAAGAATATCCCTACAACTTGAAAAAATAGAAAGAGAGCAAAAAAGAAACCCTCAGACACCAGAAGAAAACAAATAATAAAACTTAGAGAAGAACTAAATGAAACAGAAAACAGAAAAACAATTGAAAGAATTAACAAGACCAAAAGCTGGTTCTTTGAAAAAATTAACAAAATTGATAAACCATTAGCCAAACCAACAAAAGAAAAACAGGAGAAGAAGCAAATAACCAGAATAAGAAATGAGGTGGGTGATATTACAATAGACCCAACTGAAATTAAAATAATCATATCAGATTACTATGAAAAATTGTACTCTAACAAATGTGAAAATCCAGAAGAAATGGATGAATTCCTACACACTACCTACCTAAACTAACACAAACAGAGGTAGAACAACTAAATAGAACCATAACGAAAGAAGAGATTGAAAAGGTAATCAAAAAACTCCCAAAAAATAAAAGCCCTGGCCCAGACAACATCACTGCAGAGTTCTACCAAACTTTCAGAGAAGAGTTAACACCACTACTACTAAAGGTATTTCAGAGCATAGAAGAGGGCAGAATATTCCCGAACTCATTCTATGAAGCCAGCATATCCCTGATACCAAAATCAGGTAAAGACACCCCCCCAAAAAGAGAAAATTACAGAACTACACCCCTCGTGAATTTAGATGCAAAAACCCCCAACAAAATTCTAGCCAACAGAATTCAACAACATATCAAAAATATAATTCACCATGACCAAGTGGGATTCATACCAGGTATGCAGGGATGGTTCAACATTAGAAAAACAATAAATGTAATCTATCATATAAATAAAACAAAAGACAAGAATCACATCATTTTACCAATCAATGCAGAAAAGGCATTTGAGAAAGCTCAACAACCATTCATGATAAAAACTCTCAGCAAAATAGGAATAGAAGGGAAATTCCTCAACATAATAAAGGGCATTTATACAAAGCCAATAGTCAACATCATCCTAAATGGAAAGAGCCTGAAAGCATTCCCCTTGAGATCGGGAACCAGACAAAGATGTCCTTTATCACCACTCTTATTCAACATTGTGCTGTAGGTCCTAGCCAGAGCAATTAGGCTAGATAAAGAAATAAAGGGCATCCAGATTGGCAAGGAAGAAGTAAAAGTATCTCTATTTGAAGATGACATGATCTTACACACAGAAAACCCTAAGGAAACCTCAAGAAAACTACTGAAACTAATAAAAGAGTTCAGCAGAGTATGAAGATACAAGATACACATACAAAAATCAGTTGGATTCCTCTACACCAGCAAAAAGAACATCGAAGGAGAAATCACCAAATCAATACCATTTACAGTAACCCCAAGAAGATAAAATACATAGGAATAAATCTTACCAGAGATGTAAAAGGCTTATACAAAGAAAACTACAAAATGCTTCTGCAAGAAACCAAAAGAGACCTATATAAGTGGAAAAACATACCTTGGTCGTGGATAGGAAGACTTAACATTAAAAAAAGTCTATTCTACCAAAAGCGATCTATAGATTTAACGCAATTCTGATCCAAATTCCAACGACATTTTTTAATGAGACGGAGAAACAAATACCAACTTCATATGGAAGGGAAAGATGCCATGGATAAATAAAGCATTACTGAAAAAGAAGAACAAAATGTGAGTCATCACTCTACCTGATTTTAGAACCTACTCTACAGCCACAGTAGTCAAAACAGCCTGGTACTGGTACAACAACAGATACATAGACCAATGGAACAGAATTGAGAATCCAGACATAAATCCATCCACATATGAGCAGTCGATATTTGACAAAGGCCCCAAAACAGTTAAATGGGGAAAAGATAGTCTTTTTAACAAATGGTGCTGGTATAACTGGATATCCATCTGCAAAAAAAATGAAACAAGACCCATACCTCACTCCATGCACAAAAACGAGCTCAAAATGGACCAAAGACCTAAGTATAAAATCTAAAACAATAAAGATCATGGAAGAAAAAATAGGGACAATGTTAGGAGCCGTAATACATGGCATAAACAGTATACAAAACATTGTTAAAATGCAGAAGAAAAACTAGATAACTGGGAGCTCCTAAAAATCAAACACCTATGCTCATCCAAAGACTTCACCAAAAGAGTAAAAAGACTACCTACAGACTGGGAAAAAGTTTTTAGCTATGACATTTGCAATCATCGCCTGATCTCTAAAATCTACATGATATTGCAAAAACTCAGCTACAAAAAGACAAATAACCCAATTAAAAAATGGGCAAAAGATATGAACAGACATTTCACCAAAGAAGACATTCAGGTATCTAACAGATACATGAGGAAATGCTCACGATCATTAGCCATTAGAGAAATGCAAATCAAAACTACAATGAGATTCCATCTCACTCCATCAAGGCTGGCATTAACGCAAAAAACACAACATAATAAATGTTTGAGAGGTTGTGGAGAGATTGGAACACTTCTACACTGCTGCTGGGAATGTAAAATGGTACAACTTTGGAAATCGATTTGCTGCTTCCTTAAAAAGCTAGAAATAGAACTACCATACGATCCAGCAATCCCTCTCCTTCGAATATGTCCTAGAGAAATAAGAGCCTTTATACGAACAGATATATGCACACCCATGCTCATTGCAGCACTGTTTACAATAGCAAAAACATGGAAGCAACCAAAGTGCCCATCAACAGAAGAATGGATAAATAAATTATGGTATATTCACACAACGGAATACTATGCATTAATAAAGAACAATGATGAGTCTGTGAAACATTTCATAACATGGAGGAATCTGGAGGGCGTTATGCTGGATGAAATTTTAGTCAGTTGCAAAAGGACAAATATTGTGTAAGACCACTATTATAAGAACTTGAGAAATAGTTTAAACAGAGAAGAAAATATTCTTTGATGGTTACGAGAGGGAGGAGGGAGGAAGGGTGGAAGAAGGGTATTCACTAATTAGATAGTAGATAAGAACTACTTTAGTTGACAGGAAAGACAACACACAATACAGGCAAGGTCAGCACAACTGGACTAAACCAAAAGCAATTTCCTGAATAAACTGAACACTTTGAAGGCCAGCGTAGCAGGGGCGGGAGTTTGGGGACCATGGTTTTAGGGGACATCTAAGTCAATTGGCATAATAAAATCTATTAAGACAACATTCTGCATCCCACTTTGGAGAGTAGTGTCTGGGGTCTTAAATGCTAGCAAGCGGCCATCTAAGATGCATCAATTGGTCTCAACCCACCTGGACCAAAGTAGAATGAAGAACACCAAGGACACAAGGTAATTACAAGCCCAAGAGACGAATGGACCACATAAACCAGAGACTACATCAGCCTGAGACCAGAAGAACTAGATGGTGCCCAGCTAAAACCAATGGCTTCCCTGACAGGGAACACAACAGAACCCCTGAGGGAGCAGAAGAGCAGTTGGATGCAGACCCCAGATTTAATGGTCTGACTGAAACTAGAAGGACCTTGGTGGCCTTGGCCCCCAGACCTTCTGTTGTCCCTTGACAGGAACCATTCCCAAAGCCAACTCTTCAGACAGGGATTGGGCTGGACAACAGGATGGAGAGGGATGCTGGTGAAGAGTGAGCTTCTTGGATCAGGTGGACACTTGAGACTATTTTTGCATCACCTGTCTGGAGGGGAGATGAGAGAGTAGAGGGGGTTGGAAGCTGGCGGAATGGACACGGAAAGAGAGTGTGGAGGAGAGGAGTGGGCTGTCTCATTAGGGGGAGAGCAATTGGGGGTATGTAGCAAGATGTATGTATATAAGTTTTAGTGTGAGAGACTGATTTGATTTGTAAACTTTCACTTAAAACACAATAATTTTTTTTTTTTTTTATTTAAGCTGTTATGCAAAAAGAAAAAAAAAATCTACCATTACCACCACCACCAAGCATCCAAGGTCTGCGGGGTAATTTCTAAAGGTGTAACGTGCATACATTTGGCATGTCAGAAGAAGGGATAATGGACCAAAACACATATTTGAAGCAAGAATTGTCCAAAATTAAGGGCAAACATAAAGCCATAGATCTTGGAAGCTCACAGAACGTAAGGATGATAAATATTAAAAAAAAAAAAAAATCGCAGGTAGGTGTATTATATTCAAACTGTAGAAAATCATGACAAAAAAAATCTTGAAAGAAGCGAGAGGACAAAAAATACCTTACATTTAGAGGAATAAGGACAAGAATTACATTTAACTACATACATACATAAAACAAGCAAAAGAAAAGAAATAATAAATAATAGAGTAGAAATCAGTGAGACAGAAAATAGACAAGAACAATAATCAACAAACCTAAAAACTGTTTTTTTCAAAAAAGATTAATATGCTTCATTTTTTAGCCAGAATAACCAAGAAGAAAGAAAAAAAAAAAGAGAAGACACAAAGTATAAAACAAAACCAGAGATAAAAGACAGGTCATCACTTTTGAGCCCATGGGCATAAAAGGATTGTAAAGGAATATGAAAAACTTTTTATAACTTAGATGAAATGAACTAATTGTTGAAAGACACAAACTTCCAAAACTCACAAAATGAGAAATAGACAATCTTAATAGGTTTATATCTATTTTTAAAATTGTATCGCTAATTAATAACCCTGTAAAAAGGAAAGCCCAGGACCCAGAGGGTTTCACTGGTGACATCTACCAAACATTTAAGGAAGAAATGACACCAATAATCCACAATCTCATCCAGAAAATAGCATCAGAGGAAATATGCCCTAACTCATTCTATGAGTCTAACATTATCCTAATACTGAAAACAAAGCTGCTACAAGAAAGAGACCAATATATCTCATAAGCAAAGATTTTTAAAAATTATCAATAAAATATTAGAAAATTGAATGCAACAATGTAGAAAAGAATTATGCAACATGTCAAGCAGGACTTATTCCAGGTATGTAAGGCTGTTTCAGCATTCAAAAATCAATCAATGTAATCCACCACAACAGGCTAAAGTAGAAAAATTATATGATCATATCGCTTGATGCAGAAAACACTAGATAAAATTCTACACCCATTCATGATTTAATAAAATTACAATTACACTTAATGGTGAGAAACTTGATGCCTCCCCATAATATTGAGAACAAGGTAAGGATATCCTTTTTTACCACTTCTATTCAACGTGATACTAGAAGAAAAGATAATGAATAGGACAAGAAAAGGAAACAGAAGACACACAGATTGGGAGGAAGAAATAAAACTGTCTTTTTATGCAGATGGCAGAATTGTCTATGTAGAAAATCCCAAAAGAATTGGCCTGTAAATAAATAAATAAACAAACCTCCTGGAGCTAGGAACTAATAAGCAAGAATAGTTAGGTCAAATAATATAAGCTTAATATACAAAGGTCAATTGTTTTCCTACATACCAGCAATGAAGAGTTGGAATCTAAAATTAAAAACAAAAAAATACCATTTATAAACCAAAAAACCAAACTTATTCCTGTTGAGTCAATTCCAACTCATAGTGACTCTATGGGACAGAGTAAAATGACCTCATGTGGTTTACAAGGACTGTCTGGTGGACTAAAACTGCAAAACTTTTGGTTAGCAGCCAAACACTTAACCACTGTACCACCAGGGCTCCAAACATAATACACCTAGGTATAAATCTAATAAAATATGAAAACATACATAAGACCAATATGTAAAAAACTAAAAACTCTGACGAAAAAAATCAAAGAATATCTAAATAAATTGAGAGATACTCTGTGTTCACGGAGCAAAAAATTCAATATTGTTAAGATGTCAATCCTTCCAACTTAATGTGTATATTCAATGTAATCCCAGTCAAAATCCCAACAAGCTATTTTGTAGATATCAATGAACTGATTCTAAAATTTATCTTAAAAGTCAAAAGACCTTACAACGCTGAAAAAAAAAAAAGAAAATTTGAGGACTCACATATCCAATTTCAAGACTTACTATCAAGCAAAACTAATCAAGACAGCGTGTTACTGGTAGAAGACTGGCACATAAACCAACAAACAGAAGAGAGAGAGCCAATGTAGGCCCAGACAAATATAGTAAACTGGTCTTTGACAAAAGAGCAAAGTGACTCAATGGAAAGAGGATATACTTTTAAAAAATGGTGCTGGAACAACAGAATGTCCATATGGAAAAAAAAAAAATTAACCTAGACATAGACCTTACAACTTTCACAAATATTAACTCAAAATACATCATAGATCTAAATATAAAACTTTAAAATTTCCAAAGAACAAAAAGAAAAAAAAAATTTTTTTCTTACATAGGAGAAAATCTAAGTGACTTAGATTTGAAGATGAGTTTTTATATACAACACCAAAAGCACAATGCACGAAAGAATACTTAGATAACTTGGACTTTATTAATATTTAAAACATCTCCTCTCTGAAAGACATTATTAAGGGAATAAAAAGGCAAACCACAGACAGAGAAAAACATTTGTAAGGTGTATATCTGGTAAAGGAGTTGTATTCAAAGTATACATAATTATATAAATAAATAAAACAAAAACAACAAATCCTCCACAATAAAACAACCCAATTTGTAAATGGGAAAAAAGTATGAACAGACATCTCACCAAAGAAGATATACACATAGTAAATAAACATATGCAAAGATGTTCAATCTCATTTTCCATTAGGCAAATACAAACTAAAATAGCAATGAGATACTCCTATACACATATATTAAAATGGCCTAAAATCCCCAAAACTGATAACACCAATATCTATCATGGATACAAAGCAAAAGAAACTGTCGCTCATAGCTGATAGGAATGCAAAATGGTATAGCCACTTTGTAAGATAGGTTGGTACTATTTTACAATTTTAAACATAAGAATAGTCTTACCATATGATGTAGCAATCATGCTGCTAGGTATTTACAAAACTGATTTTAAACCCTATGTCAAAACAAAAATTTGGGTGTTAAAGTTTATAGAAGCTTTATGATCACTGAAAACTGAAAGAAACCAAGGTGTCCTTCACAAGGCGATTGGATAAATAAATTGTGGTATATCACTACAATGGAATACTATTCAATGATAATAATAAATAAGCTATCAACCATGAATATTCATAGATGAATCTTCAATACATATTGCTAAGTACAATAAGACAGTTTGAAAATTCTATTATGTATGATTCCAATTAGATAATATTCTCAAAATTTTGAAAAGTCAAAACTATAGTGACAGTAAAAAGATAAATACTTGCCCAAGGTTTGGGGAAGGGAAAGGAAGCACAATGGATTTTTTTTTTAGGGAGGTGAAACTATTCTGTAAGATACTGTAATTGTGGATATATGACACTAGACATTTGTCAAAATCCATTGAACTTTATAGCACAATAGAGAAATCTGAATATATCCAAATTCTAAAAAGTAATTTAGATTTATAGGAGTAACAGGGGATTCCAAGATGGAAAGTATTATGTGACAAAGCAATCTCACTGTATTATAAATATATGGACATCCTCACTGAGCGGGCTGGGAGGAAAAAGTGTCGACCTAAGTAATTCTGGAAATTATTGGAGTCTGTAAGGCCAAAAGCAATAGAAACTGTACATAAGAACTCTTCTGTAGTTGATAAGAAGTCCCTGGGCAGTGCAAATGGTTAATATGCTCACTGCTAACCAAAAGGCTGGAGGTTCAACTCTGCCTAGAGGCACCTCAAAAGAAAGGCCTGGCAATCTACTTAGGAAAAATCAACCATTAAAAACCATATCGAGCACAGTTCTAGTCTGACATACAAATGGAGTTACCATGAGTTGAAATCAAATGGTAAGTGGTTATTGGTTCCTAGTTGATAAAGTTGTTTCCCATGTAGGTGTGCGTTAAGAATTCTGTTACTTATGTGTACATATACTGGTATTTAACAATTATATAAATATATGGTGGATGTTGAGAGCCAGGTTTCTCATTAGTGTAGTGAGAGGTCCCAGATTAGCCGGGGTAAGAGGATAGAACTATCCTTGCATAATGAATTAGAGTTGGAGATACCAGTATTATTATGAACTCAAGTTTAACCACGTAGATACTGATAATTAAAAAATATATATATACATAAGAATATTTATAGATATGCTTGTATATATTTACTGCCTAGTATACATACATATATTTCCTTGCTCTGTCAGCTGAAAGAGACTGAATTCAATGAGCATACCGGGCAGCCAGATATTGGTTTCTAATAACGTTCTTCAATAACAAGTACATCATACTATTATAAGATGTTAACAATAGGAGAACCTGGGTGTGGGGTATACGGGAATGCTTTGGACAATCTTTTCAATTTTTCTGTAAATCTAAAACTGTTCTAAAAACAAAGTATATTTAAAATGGAAAAAATAATCAATCGATGGATATTTATTAAATACCTACTCTGTGCAAAGCAGAGCCTTGATGGCATAGTGGTTAAGAGTTCAGCTGCTAACCAAAAGGTTGACAGTTCATATCCACTCCTTGGAAACCCTATGGGGCAGTTCTACTCTGTCCTATAGATTTATTGTGAGTCCCAATCAACTCAGTGTAGTGGGTTTGGGGATTTGGTATGCAAAGCAATGAGGTACATCTTGTTTCAGAGTCTGAAGTGATTTATATACTCTGATTATTGTACTTAATTATTTAAAACTTTGAAAAATAACGTACTTTATTTGGCACAATAAAACCTTTATGTTGCTTCTCCTTTAAATATTTCATTTCTTTATGAGATTGATGGAAATTCATTTAAGTTCCAGTTGTGTTTTGACATATATTAGAATAATTCATAAGACTTTTAACACCTTTCTTAGTTTGATTAATGATACTTTGTTAGAATAAATTTTACTAAAGTAATAATAAACCATATACTTCACTTTTTAATTTCATTAAAATGCAAACATATAAAAAAAATATATTGAAAAGTAAGTACATACAAAAATGTTGTTGATGTTAGGTGCCATCAAGTTAGTTTCGATAGTCATGCCTCAAGAACTCAAGGTCAGGAAACCAGAGGAGTGTAGGGTTGAGAAAAAGAGTGCAAGCTCTTGCCAGAACATTCATTTATACACTGGAGGCAGGCCACACCCTGAATTCAACTTCCCTTTCAACTAATTGGCTTCTCAGATCAAATCACAAAATAGAAGGTGATTACATAATGTCTGCCAAACCACTAAGAATCATAGCCTAGCCAAGTTGACACATAACCAAGTTAACCATCACAATCCACCCCTTGTCAACTTGGCACCTATATACATCTCCTTAAACCGCACGTATGCTTTAAATAAAGACAATTACGAAATCATACTTTCACCTAACATGATACAACTAACATGTTGTGATGAGGTGAACGTGTTTTGCATGTGGGAAGGAAGTAAATTTTGGGGGTTCAAAGGGGGGAATGTTATAAATTGAATTGTGCTCCGTCAAAATATGTTGTAAATCCTAACAGCTATACCGGTGATTATAATCCCATTTGGAAGTGGGTTTTCTTTTTATGTTAAAGAGGCAGTATTAGTGTAGGGCATGTGTACCTTTTTTAAGATATAAAAAAGAGCAGATTAGGCACAGGCAAGCAAGCAGAATTGGGGGAAGATAGATGTCATGCCACACAAGATCTCCAAGGAGCCAATAAACAGAAGGTGAAATGAGACGAGGACCTTCTCAAGAGCCAACAGAGAGAGAAAGCCTCCCCCTAGAGCTGGAATCTAGAATAAAGCACTTGATCCATAACCAAAAAGGTGACAATTCAAACCCACAGCAGCTCCATGGTGGAAAGATGTGACAGTCATCTTCTGTAAAGATTTACAGCCTTGGAAAACCTATGGGGCAGTTCTACTCTGTGATAAAAGGTTTCTATTAGTCAGAATCAACTCGATGACAGTGGGTTTGGATTTTTTAATTTAAACTGTGAGAACATAGATTTCTGCTTGTTAAAGCCATCACTTGTGGTATTTCTGTTATAGCAGCACTAGATAACTAAAACATACAACACCAACAAACATTTTGAGGAAGGGGAATGCTATTTTTTCCATTAGATTAGATTATCATCCATTTAGGAAAAGACTAGAAAAATGTATTTCAAAATAATTGAACGGGGTGCACTTGTTAAGCACTCAGCTGCTAACTGAAAGGTCATTGGTTTGAACTCATAGTAGGTCAGTGGGAGAAGGATGTGATGGTCTACTTCTGCAAAGATTACAGTCTCAGAAACCCTAAGGGGCAGTTCTGCTCCATCCTACAAGGTCGCTACGACTCAAAATTGACTTGTTGGCAATGTGTTTATAAAAACTCAAAACCTACTGTTTTTTTAATCACCTATTTATATTTTTTAATTTAAATATATCAATATCAATGCATACAGTGATGAGGCGGAACCAACATGGCGCTATAGACAGAAGCACTATGCCATCCCTCCACGGCAAAGACCCAAAAAATTAAGTAAAACAGAGACGAACGTCAATCCTGAAACCCTAAGCATCAAATGAAGAGGAAAAGAAGACAGCCAAGCACTGAATGGAATAAGAAACTGATAGATAACTGACAGCAAGGAGAGATACGTGCGGAGGTCCCGATCAGCTAATTAATGCAGCACGCTTTCACCATCTTGGACTCCTGTCACAGACTGGCAGACAGAGGGTATGGGAAAGAAACTTTACAGAGCTCCTAGCAGGAGACAGCACCCGGTAACCAGTGATACACACTTTCACACCACCCATCCATCTCCCTCCTGCTTTACCTCCATCACTTCTTAGCTGGCTGCGGTAGCTCGACAGGCTGGGAAGTGCAGGGTCTGTGCCGCTTGAATTCACCTCGCCCACACTGGAGTTCGGCCGACAGGGAGTATGGGAAAGCAGCTTCATGGAGCTCCCAGCAAGAGACAGAACACCTGGTAGCCAACGACATGCGCTTTCCCACCCACCATCCTTCATCCCCCCTGCACAACCTCTGCCGCTTCCTAACTGGCTGTGGTCACTCGGCTGGACAGGAAGTACAGGGTCCATGCCTCTTGGATTTGCCCTGCCCACGTGGGAGATTGGTGGACAGGGAGTATGGGAAAGCAGCTTCGCGGGGCTCCCAGAAGAAGAAAGAGTATTTGGCAACCAGCAATATATGCTTTCCCAACCCCTACCCTTCTTATCCCCCACTCAGCCTCCTCTAGTTCCAGCCAGCTGCAGTCTCTTCACCAGGAGAAACCAGCTCCCGCCCCATGCCACTTGGATTCACCCCGCTCACACTGGCTGGCTCCCTGAGTGCCATTTGTTTGTTGCTGGTGTTGCATTTTTCAGCTTCTTTTGGTTTCTTCCATGCCCCTCAAACAGCTGGCTCCATGCGGCATCTTTGCTTCTTCTTGAAAGGCTCTGAAGCACCACCACTTGGGAACTGCTCCCCCGCCCCACACTGCCACATTGGTGTGTCCCAGGGGCTTTTTGTTTTGTTTTGTGTTGTTCTGCTTTGTTTTGTTTGTTTGTTTTCTTTTTCTTTTTGCTGCTAGGGGCCTCTTCTAGCTGGGCTGTACTGTGAGGCTTGGGAATCACTCCCCAGTCAGTGCAGCTGTGCCAGTGAGATCCCTGGGAGTATTTGTTTTTCTTTTTTCGTTTTTGTCTTTCTTCATTTCTCAGTTTCTTGTCTTTCTATACTTACCTTCTTTTCATGTTTCCTGAATGCCTGGCACTGTGACACTTCTGCCCCTTCCAGCCAGACTGTACTTTGACACCTGAGAACCACTTCCCCAGTCTTTGCAGTCGTACCAATGGGATCACCGGGGGCTTTGCATTTCTTTCTTTCTTTTTTTTTTTTCTACTTTTTTTAAAAATTTGTTTTTGTTATTCTCCATTTCTTGGCTTCTCATCTTTTCACTCCAAAAGCAAGCCCCTTTATCACTCTATTCTTTTTGGATCCTGTTTCTCTCTCTTCTTTCCCATACCCATCTTAGTTCCACACATCAGAACCTCCCCCTCCGTCCTGCCTATCTGCACCATGAGCTGAACATAACATCCCTGAGAAGCATAGGCAGAGTCTACCAGAACCTGCCCTTCACTGATTCCTGGCTCACCCTGTCACCCCTAGTATGTGCCACAAACAACCCATCCCAGCCCCTCCCCTTCAGCTGGACCTGTCTTGCTGCACCATAGCCAAGCAACAGGCCTGGCCCATTGGACAAGGAGGTGAAAAGTATCATGCCCAGGGATAAGCAAACAACAAAGAATGCACAGCCTGCTTGCTCAGACATAACCAAATAAAACAAAAAAGCAGGATGTAACAAATCTACAATCAATAAACAAAGAAGTAACTACTGAATGTCCTGAAGACAGCAGACAATATCAAAAGGTATAAAAAACAAGACAGGATGCTTCTAGTAGGCATCCAAAATAAAACATCAGATGAATTTCCAGTAGAAGGAAAGACACTATAACTACCTGACAAGCAATTCAAATCTCTAATATCCAGGGCTATCCAAGAGATGAAGCAAAAAGCAGACAAAAAGTGAGGAAAAATTGGACAAATTCATAGGAAAGGCAGAAAAATTCATGGAAAATGCAGACAAAAAAATAGAAGAATTCAGAAAAATAATACAGGAACAAAATGTCAAAATAAATTCACAACTAGAAATCACACAAAAACAACAATTAGAAATCCAAAAGCTAAAAAAAGAAGATTTCAGAAATGAACAGTGTCATAGAAGGGCTGAGAAGTAGGTTTGAAACAATGGAAGACAGGTTCAGCAAAACTGAAGACAAACATTTGGATGCAACTCTGATTGAGGAAAAATCATAAGAAAGAACAATGAAAAATCAAGAAACCCTGAGGATTATGTGGAATACAATCAAAAACAAAAATTTACAACTGATTGGAATTTCAGACAAGGGGGAGAAACCAGAAAACACAGAAAGGATCATTGAAGAATTGCTGACAGAAAACCTCTCTAATATCATGAAAGATGAAATGCTGACCATCCAAGAAGCTCAATGAACCCCATATAGGACAGACCCCAAAAGAAAATCACCAAGGCATATCATAACCACACTTGCTAAAACCAAAGATAAAGAAAGAATCCTCAGAGCAGCTCGAGAGAAACATACAGAAGGGAAACAATAAGACTAAGTTGTAATTTTTCAGCAGAAGCCATGCAGGCAAGAAGGCAATCCGATGACATACATAAAACCTTGAAAAAAAAAAAAAGTTGCCAACCAAGAATAATATATCCTGCAAAACTTTTGTTCAAATATGATGGTGAAATTAGGACATTTCCAGATAAGCAGAAATTAAGGGAATATGTAAAAACCAAACAAACTTATAAGAATTCTTAAAGGGAGACCTTTAGTCTGAGAACAAACAACATCACACCGCAGTCTGAATCTAGGATGCAAGATTGTACCAGCCAGATACCAACCTATGAACTCTCAGGGACTTTCCAAAACCAAAAGAATTATAACAGGGAACCAGAGAGGTTAATTTGTAAATGACACCAACATCAGAACAATAAAATAAGGAATAAACAGCTTAGGTATAGGTGTAGGTATAGAACTTTCTAATGGACAGGAAGGCAAGGCAATATCAAGTAATAACAGACTGTTTCAAACCTAGGAAGACAAGGGTAAATTTCAAGGTAGTCAAAAAGAAAGTTAACAAACGTACGCATCAAAATAAAGAGGAAAAACATGAAGTCTCAATAAAAGCAAAATCTACAAAAATAAAAGAAATGAAAGAAGTCCACAAACAAAAGGAATTCAGCACAGGAGAGTAAGAGGAACAAAGACAATGTCAGCACCACAAAAAAAGCACTACAAAATGACAGCAATAAACTCACACCTATCAATAATTACACTGAATGTAAATGGCCTAAATGCACCCATAAAGAGACACAGAGTGACAAAATAGATTAAAAAAAAAAAAAAAAAAGAATCCATCAATATGCTGTTTACAAGAGACACAACTTAGAAACAAAATGTAAATTTATTAAAAATCAAAGAATGGAAGAAAATATATCAAGCAAACAGCTACTAAAAAGAGTAAGAGTGGCAATACCAATCTCAGATAAAATAGATTTTAAAACAAAATCCACCATAAAAGACAAAGAAGGGCATTCTATCATCATTAAAGGGATGATCCCTCATGAAGACATAGCTATGGTAAACATCTATGCACCCAATGACAGGCCTCCCAAATACATAAAATGAACTCTAACAGCACTGAAAAGAGAAATTGACAGTACCACTACAATAGTAGGAGACTTCAACACACCACTCTTGGCAAAGGACAGAACATCTAGAAAGAAACTTAACAAAGATACAGAAGAACTAAAGGCCACAATCATCCAACTTGACCTCAAAGACATATATAGAACACTCCACTCAACAGCTGCAAAGAACACATTCTTTCCCTGGGAAAGACCACATCTTAGGCCACAGAGCAACCCTCAAAAAAACCCAAAACATTGAGATAATGCAAAGCATCTTCTCTGACCACAACACCATCAAGGTAGAAATTACCAACAGGAAGAGCAAGGAAAAAAAAAAAAATCAATTACATGAAAACTGAATAACACCCTGCTTAAAAACCACTGGGTAATAGAAGAAATCAGAGATGGAATCAAAAAATCCCCAGAATCAAACAAAATGAAAACACATCATACCAAAAACTTTAGGACACAGCAAAGGCAGTCCTTAGAGGTCAATTTATAGGAATAGATGCACACACCAAAAAATAAGAAAGGGAAAAAATAAAAAATATTATCTACACAACTCGAACAAATAGAAAGAGAACAGCAAAAGAAGCCCACAGCCACTAGAAGAAAGTAAATAATAAAGATCAGAGCAGAAATAAATGCAATATAGAAGAAATAATAGAAAGACTCTAAACAAAACCAGAAGCTGGTTCTTTGAAAGGATCAACAAAATTGATAAACCAATGGCCAAACTAAAAAGAAAAGCAGGAAAAGATGCAAATAACCCAAATAAGAAATGAAATGGGAGACATTACAACAGACCCAACTAAAATAAAAAGGATCATACCAGATATTATGAAAAACTATACTTCAACAAATTTGAAAACCTAGAGGAAATGGTCGGATTTCTAGAAACACACTACCTACCCAAACTAACACAAAATGATGTTGAAACTCTGAACAGACCCATAACAAAAGAAGAGATTGAAAAGGTTATAAAAACTCTTCCAACAAAAATAAAAGCCCTGGCCCTGATGGCTTACACCAGTACTACTCAAAATATTTCAGAACATAGAAAAGAAAACGATATTTCTGAATTCATTCTAGGAAGCCTGATACCAAAAGCAGGCAGAGACACCACACACACACACACACAAAAGTTACAGACCAATATCTCTCAGGAATATAGGTGCAAAAATTCTCAACAGAATTCTTGCCAATAGAATTCAGTATCATATCAAAAAAAACTAGCACACCATGACCAAGTAGGATTCATACCATGTGTGCAAGGATGGTTCAGCATTAGAAAATCAATCAACATAATCCACCACATTAATAAAAGGATAGAAAAGAATCACATGATCATCTCAGTCAACAGAGAAAAAGCAAAGTCCAGCACCCATTACTGATAAAAACTCTCAATAAAATAAGTATAGAAGGGAAATTTCTCAAAGTAATAAAGGACGTCTATGAAAACCAATGGTCAACATCATTCTTAATGGAGAGGCTGGAAACATTCCCCTTGAGAACAGGAACAAGACAAGGATGCCCTTTATCACCACCCCTATTTAACATTGTGCTGGAGGCCCTAGCTAGAACAATAGAGAGAGAAAATAAAAAAAAGGGCATCCAAATTGGAAATGAAAAAGTTAAACTGTCCCTATTTGTGGATGATATACTATACATCCAAAAAAAACCACTGCATACTAGAAACCTAAAAGACTCCATGAGAAAACTACTGGAACTAATAGAAAGATTCAGTAAAGAAGCAGGATACAAGATGAACATACAAAACTTAGTTGGATTCCTATACAACCATGAAGAGAATGATAAAAAGGAAATCAGGAAAACAGTTCTATTTATAATAGCCCCCCCACAAAGAATAAAATACTTAGAAATAAATCTAACCAGGAATGTAAAAGACCTATACAAAGAAAACTACAAAACACTACCGCAAGAAACCGAAAGAGATCTACATAAATGGAAAAGCATACCATGTTCACGGATACATAGACTCAACATTGTGAAAA
Source organism: Loxodonta africana (assembly GCF_030014295.1). Classification (NCBI taxonomy): domain Eukaryota; kingdom Metazoa; phylum Chordata; class Mammalia; order Proboscidea; family Elephantidae; genus Loxodonta; species Loxodonta africana. The sequence continues at coordinate 76,412,939 of NC_087345.1, read as the reverse complement.
TGACAATTCTACCCAGAGCAATTTACAAATACAGTGCAACCCCAATCCAAATACCAGCAACATTCTTAAAAGAGATGGAAAAACTAGTCATTAACTTTATATGGGAAAGGAAGAAGCCCCGGATAAGTAAAGCACTATTGAAGAAGAAGAATAAAGCAGGAGGACTGGCACTACCTGACCTCAGAACCTACTATACATCTACGGTAGTCGAAACAAAAAACTCCATGAAATACAGTTCTACTCTGAAACACATGTGTTTGCCATAATTAGAAATCGATTGCACAGCAACTGTTTTTTGTTTGTTCTTAATGATTGTGTGACGGCTAAGATTGTGTGTCAGTTTGGCTGGTCCATGATTCTCAGTGTTTTGGCAGTCATATAATGTCATGATCACTTCCTTGTTGAGATTTAATATGTGATCACTCCTATGATGGAACCTGCTGTGAGTAGTCAATCAGCTGAAAGGGAGTTTCCTTAGGCATGTGACCTGCATGGAATACATGCAGACATTCTGGTAAGGCTTGAGGGCTTTTTGCTTATACTTGATCCTGCAGCTGGCTCCTGTTTGTCTGACCTCCGGTTCTTGGGACTTGAACTAGCAGCTTACCTGCAGTGTTGCCTGCCGATCTTGGGATTCATCAATCTTTGCAGCCCGAGAGCAAGAGCCCTGCCCTCTGCCCTGCCAATCTTGGGTTTGCCAGCCCTTGCATCTACTTGAATCAGGAGAAGCCTCTATCCTGACCCATGGACTTGGGACATTACAGTCTCTACAAGCATGTGAGTCATTTCCTTGATATAAATCTCTCTTTCTATATATATATATATTTACATGGTTTACTAATTTTGCTTCTCTAGAGAATCCAATCTAAGGCAGACTGGTTAGAGCTTTGAGTTTTCTCCTTTTGAGGAACCAGGAATGTTTATATATGAGACAGCAATTGAAGTTGATATTTGATAACCAGATGATGAAATGTGGTAAAGGTGGGATACATATTCAAAAAATGTTTCCTTTTTTGACTGATAATTATCAATTCTATATTTTCCAACATCCCTTGCACAGGTTTAGCCATATATCTGAATTATAGTCAGTGAAATATGGTTAGAAGTGATGTGCACTACTTCCAGACCTGATCAATAAAAGCTTCCCGTTGACTGTCCTTCTTATTCTCTTTTCTAATATTTGAATGTACTGGATGCCAAGAACCTAGAGGAGGGTATTAGGTTGACCAACCATCCCTGTTTGAATGAGACTAAGGTAGTTGTCAAGACACAGGACATTCAGTTGAAAATCACAAATTTCTTGAACAAACCAGGCAAGTTGGATTAGCCTAGGAAGTCATATGGTGGAAAGAATTTAGGTACTAAATTATCACGTGAAAGGAAACCCAAGGATTAAAAAAAAAAACACTTTGGAGTTGGGAAAAGAAATGAACTTTGGAGTTTGTTTGCTACAGCAAATATAACTCCAAGTTTGCTTAGCCTGTTGTGTGTTCCAAATACACAATTTTATCAATCCTTCACAAACCCTTTCCAGAAATAGAATGTTGTTGTTATCATTGTTAGGTGCCATGGAGTCAGTTCCCACTCATAGCAACCCTATGTGCAACAGAAGGAAACATTACCCAGTCCTTCACCACCCTCACAATTTTTGCCATGCTTGAGCCCTTTGTTGCAGCTACTGTGCCAATCCATCTCATTAAGGGTCTTCACCTTTTTTATTAATCCCCCATTTTACCAAACATCATGTGCTTCTCCAGGGACTGATCCCTCCTGATAGATTACAGGGTAACATTTCCTAATTCATTTTATAGGGTGAGTATTACCTGGTACCAAAGGCAGACAAAGACATGACAAGAAGAGAAAGCTACAAACCAATATTCCTTATGTATCTAGTTGCAAAAAATTCTCAACAAAATCCAAGCCAAATCCAGCAGCATATAAAGATGATTATACACCGTGACCAACAGAATTCATTCCAGAAATGCAAGAGTAGTTCTACATATGAAAATCAATCAATGTAATACAGCATATTAATAGAATGAATGAAAACAACAACAACACATATTTAACCAAATTCATGCAGAAGAAACATTTGAAAAAAATCTAACACCCTGGATGATAACAACATTCAACAAACTAGCAATAGAAGCAAACCTCCTCAAAATGATAAAGGACATTTTTTTTTTTTTTTAATCACAGCTAACTTCATACTCATTGGTGAAAGACTGAAAGTTTTCCTCTTAAGATCAGGAAAAAGACAAGAATGCCTGCTTTAGCCACTTTTCAACATTGTATAGGAACTTCTGTTCAGAGGAATTAGGCAAGAAAAATAAATTAAAGGCTTTCCGATTGGGAAGGAAGAAGTAAAAGGATTTCTATTTGCAGTTGAAATGATCTTATATATTGTTAATTTAAATAATATGCAAGCACACATAAACACTATTAATGATTAGTTAATGAATTCAGTAAAGTTTCAGAATATAAGATCAATTCACAAAAATCAATTGTATTTCTATACACTAGAAACAAACAGTCCAAAAAGAAAATTAAGAAAACAACTCCATTTACAAGAGGATCAAAAAGGATAAAATACTTAGGAATAAATTTAGTTAAGGAGTTGCAAGTCTTGAAAACTACAAAATATTGATGAAAAAATTTTATAGAAGATCTATATAAATGGAAAGACATCCTTGTGTTCAAGGATTCGAAGATTTAACACTGTAAAAATAGCAATACTCCTCAAAATGATCTATAGATACAATACATTCTATATCAAAATCTCAAATCTTTTTTTTAGAAATGAAAAAGGTAGTCATAAAATTTATATGGAATTTAAGGGAACCCTGAATAGTCAAAACATTCTGGAAAGGAAAGAATAAGTTGGAGGACTCACACTTCTCTGTTTTAAAACTTAGTACTAAGATACTGTAATTAAAAGTCCTGTGCTGGCGTAAAGACGGACATAATGATCAATGGAATAGAATTTAGAATCCATAAATATGTTCATACATTTACAGTCCATTGAATTTTGACTAGGGTGTCAAGATCATTCAACAAATCGTGCTGAAACAACTGGATATCCACAAGCAAAAGAATGAAGTTGAATTCTTACCTCACATCATGTATAAAAATTAACTCAAACTTGATCAAAGGTCTAAACATAATGGCTAAAACCATAACATTTTTTGAAGGAATCATAGAGATAAATCTTTAGAACACTGGCTAGACAATGGTTTCTTAGATGTGACACCAAAAGCACAAGCAACAAGAAAAAAACAGATAAATTGGAGTTTATCAAAATTAAAGACTTTTCAGCATCAAAGGACACTATCAAGAGAGTGAAAAGGCAATCCACAAAATGGGAGAAAATATTTGTAAATAATATATCTGATAAAGGTGTATTATCAAGAGTATATGGCTCAGTGGTTAAGACCTCTGGCTGCTAACCGAAAGGTCTGCAATTTGAATCCACCAACTGCTCGTTGTAAACCCTATGGGGCTGCTCTGCTCTGTCCTATAGGGTTGCTATGAGTCAGAATTGTCTTGATGATGAGGTGTTATCCAGAATTCATAAACAATCCTTACAGCTCAACAACAAAATAACAAACAACCCAATTTAAAAAATAGGCAAAGAAGTACACATTTGTCCAAAGAAGATACACTAATAACCTATAAACAAATGAAAAGGTCCTCAACATAAAAAATAATTAGGGAAATTCAAATCAAAACCACTAAGATTCTACTTCATATCCACTAGGATGGCTAAAATTTTTTTAAAATTAAATAAACAAACAAAAATAGTAAATAGTGTTGGCAAGGATACGGAGAAATGAGAATCTATAACTTGCTGGTGAGAATGTAAAATGGTGCATCCATTTTAGAAAGCATTTTGATATTTGGTGATTTTTCAATAAATTAAACATAGAATTACTGTATGACTCAGCAGTTGCCTTTCTAGACATGTACCCAAAATAATTGAAAACAAGTGGTCAAAAAAAACTTGTACAAGAATGTTCATAGCAGTACTATTCACAATAGTCAAAAGATAGAATCAGCCCAGATGCACACTGGCTGATGAATAGACAAATATGGTATATCCATACAACAGAAGTTTATTTAGCCATAAAAAGAATGAAATACTGATACTTGCTACTACGTGAATGAACACTGAAAACGTGTCAAGTCAGAGAAGCCAGACACAAAATGTTACGTACTGTGTAATTCCACTTATATGAAATATGTACAATAGGCAAATCCTTTAAGACAGAAAGCAGATTAATCGTTGTCATGTGCTGGGAGGGGGAGGAATCGGGAGTGACAGCTTAACGGGCACTGGGTTTACTTTCAGAGTGAAAAAAAAGTTCCGGAATGAGGTAGTGGTCATGGTTGCACCACATTGTGAATGTTCTAAACGCCACTGAATTGTACGATTTATAATGTTCAAAATGTTGTATTATATGTCACGGGAATTTTACTACAATAAAAAAAAAATGTTGAATATTTAAAGAGAAAATACAGTTCAGAATGAAATATTTTACAGTGTTCCTACCATATGGTATCCCATAGTATGCTTTTAAGCCATGTTCAGATTCAATACTGAGAAAACAGACTAATTCACCTAAATTACCTTCCTTTCCTTGTCATCCTTTTATGGTGAACATATAGTACTCGCATCCAATATTTCTCTCAGAGTAAGATTAGTTAAGTTCTACCACACCCTATAGCAACTTGTGAACATCTTTGCTAATCTTGGAAAAATGTCTAACATGTATAAGTTCAGGAATTGTTTTCTTTGCTACAATGAGATAGAATTCTTGCTTCATAGGAAAGGCTTCATAAACCCACTCATTAAAAACCTTCCCTTATTCATGATAGATGGAATTCTAGTAAGTGTTTATAAAGATAGCCAAACAAAATTCTATATTCTAATTATTTTATTTATAGATTAAATACATTTTGTCTTCACAGTTGCTTGGAATTTGTGAAGGAGTGTAATTTAAATGGGTAGTTAAAAAGGGTCATCAGCCTAGCTCTGACTCCTTAAGCAATGACCAAGAAAATTGTGTGCGTGTGTGTGTGCGCGCGCATGTAGGGTTTTAAAAGAATTGTTGTTTAGCTGGTAGAATGATTACCAGGATCAGTTCTTTAGCTTGCCCTTTAATTCCAGCCTTCCACAATTATTATAATAGGAAAGCCAATCACCACTCTCACATACCCTTCTAAAATAGGGCAAATGAAATAAATGGATAGCCTATAATGAAATGAAAAGCTCTCAGCAATATTCATTCTGAGTCCAAATAGAATTTAGTTTAATTATATTCAACTTACTGTGTAATTATTCAGTGTCTATAATACTAACCCCAACCCCACTGCTTAGTATTTATCAAGGAAAGAAATTACAAATATAAATAAAACACATTTTGATAAATATGAATTTGCATTCCACTATAAATCTGCTTTCCTAGACATATTCACATTGGTAAGTATTTCATATATTTATAATGTTTCACATTTATTTCCCCTCCTCACTTTTCCTTTATTATTTTTATAACTTGGCTTCTAATTCTGGAACAACCTCCGATTGTTTCCTAGGTGTGACATTAACATCAGTAATATATTCCACAAAATCCATATACCCTGACCACCTCCCAACCCTCTGAATATCTCCAAGGTAAGAAAGGCATCTCTCCCAGGCCCTACCCTACAGAGGAAAGAAATTGGAACAACAAGTCCAATCAAACTAGATTCTAAATATCTCTGGAGTTTATCACCAACTCTCTCCTTTCTAACACCACATCATGTAAGGTTCACTATTTCTTCAAATTATTCCAACAACCACTTAATTGACATCTTGTAGTTATCGAACTAAAATTCATCCTCCTTATCAAACAAACCAAAAAAAAAAAAGGTATCAACACCCAAATGCTACTTATGATGATAAATTTGATAATGCCACTTTTATGCCAAAAATTATTTAACAAATCACCAAAGACTATATGAATTCCGAATCATTTAGCATAGTATTGATCCTTCAAAATCTGCATATCTAGCCCCTGCTACAACTAAAGACGAGGCACAATGCCAAGTGGACCTCTTTGGGTTTTCAAGGCAACACATTCTTCATTGCGTGTACTATTCCAGCCCATTTACCATGTGCTAGTTTTGTTCTGGAGTTTTGAATAGGCACCAAAACAAGAGAAGACTCTGAATAGGTCCAGACTATTGTGCAAGCTGTTCTGTGATTTGGGCCATCTGATCCCACAGAGTCAATGGTGCTTGAAATGTCAGTGGCAGATGGAGATGCACTTGTAGACTTTGGGAGTCCTTTATAGGTGAATCACAGTGAAGACCCTTAGGATTTTTGAGCAAAGCCTTGGCATTCTCTACAGATAACTACTCTCCTTTTAAGAAACAGTTTTGCTTGTTACTGACCATTAGTAGAAACTGAATGCTTAACCATGAACCACCAAACTACCATGCCACCTGGGCTGCTCATCATGAACTGGATGTTGTCTAATTCATAAAGCCATAAAGTCGGGAATGCAGAGCAACACTAGATTTGTCAAATGGGAGTCGTATACACAGGATGAGGCTCAAGCAAGCCCTAAAGGCATAAGTAAGTTACATGAGGAAGTGGCCCAAAAGCCCTGGTCCATACTCCTGCTACATTACCTTCTTTCTCCAGTTCAAACCTATAATCTCTTGGGGAACTCTCTACAAAAAGTTGATGAGGAAGTGAAAACTGTGGCCTGGTTTTTAGATGGCTCTGCTGGACATGAAGACACCTCTGAAAAGTGGACAGCTGCAGCACTGCAGCCCCTTTCTGAGACTTTCCTAAAGGACAGTGATGAAGGGAAATTCTCCCAGAGAGCAGAACTTCCAGCATTGCACCTGGTTGTTCATTTTGCTTGGAAGGAGAAATGATCAGATGTGTGATTATATACTCATTCATGGGCTGTGGCCAATGGTATGGATGGATGGTCTGTGGCTGAAAGGAACATGATTGGAAAATTCATGACAAGGAGGTCTGGGGAAGAGATACATTGATAGACCTTTCTCAATTGACAAAACACATGAAGATATTTGTGTCTCATGTGAATACTCACCAAAATGCGACCACAGCAAAGGAGAATTTTAATAAGCTAACCAGATAACTCTTCATGTGGCTACTAGTCTGCCAACTTTCTCTAGCCACGCCTGTCATTGCCCAATGTACAAAGCATACAAAGTGGCCACGGTGGCCAAGATGGTGGTTATGCATGGGTTCAGAAATATGGACTTCCACTCACCAAGGCCGACCTCTTTACAGCTACAACTGTCTCAATTTGCCAGCAGACAGTGTGATCACCCAGGATGATTATATTAGATTACTTCCATTACAGATGGACAGATTTTTTTAGTACTGGAATAGACACTTTGGATACAGATTTGCCTTCCTTCCACACAGTATTCCTTCCAAAACTACCATCCATGTATTTACACAATACTTTAGGCTTTACAGGCCATACAGTTTCTTTTACAACTAGTAAACTCTACTCTTGACATGCGAAAACAATCATAGACAATACATTAATGAATGAGTGTGGCTATGTTCCAATAAAACTCTACTTACAGACAATGAAATTTGAATTTCACAACATTTTTATGTATCAGGAAATATTATCTAAATTTAATTATTTTCCAAATATCTGAAAAAGTAAAAAAATGTTCCTAACCCATGAGTTGTACAAAAGCAGGTAGTACGCTGAATTTTCCCCATGGGCTAATTTACCAACTCTTAATTTAGACAAAGAAGCTCAGTCCAAAGAGATTTTTATGTTCAGTTTTCTTCCCAGAGGTTGCTGGGTATTTATAATTTCTTCTAAACTTTTTGTTCAATCATCAATAACTAGTATCTTGTTTCTCTTTGTATTTTAGATGAGGATCTTCTTCCTGTTTTTGAAATATATGTGAAAAAAGGAGGTGGGGAAGACAATATAAATAACAAGACTAGAGGGACAATACATGCTCTTCTACTAAAACTAAAAATATTTTCTTACCACATGTTTATAAGTGAGGAAATCTGGCAAATCAGAACTCTGAGTTGGAAGAAATTATTTCTGAATGAATTGAGCATATAGATGTTACTTCCTTTATTTCTTCAAGCTGATCTGGCCATCTGCTACTGTGCCAATGAGTGTGAAGTATCAAACGTTATTTGAAACTTAAGATTCAGTGAACTTCGTGAGAAATACCTTTAGTTACACCTATCACAGATTACTCCCTTTGGAAAATCTGACGTTTGAGAGGTGAAGCAAGAAAGGGCCCTTCTGACATCACGTGTTTCCTTTGAAGATATACAGAAAAAGAGAAGAATAAATGTAGAAAGTAAATATCTGACAAAAGCAGAAAAATCAGACAGGTTCAGTTTTTCATTTTACTCTCTACCTTGCAGTTTGGTTCCTCTGAAATCAATGAGAATATTTAATGCAGTAGAGATCTGCACAAGGCCAAGAGAAATGAAAGTCTGATCCAATAAAAGATTAAATGAAGTGCTGCTGTTTTGTTGTGTGTATGTGTGTGTGTGTACTCATATGTGTGTGTGTGCCCCCATCCCCAGGATAGCAAAGAAAAATGATTTTGGAGATAGAAGGTTATTTAATAATAACAGTAATCTGGTTAATTGTTACATGGTACTGCTTTACCTATGGCTTAATTCAGCTTTGCTATGGGTTAGAATATACCGGAGCTTCCAACAAGAATGAAAAATTCAGTAAGTATCAAAAATTGCAAATGTTAGGCATGATACAATTTAGAAAATAAAGTTTTGTGGTTTTACCAGTAAGGAAAATTAAAGGTTGTAAGTTTTCTTTGCAGTAGTTCCATTCACAGAATAGTTTAGTGTTCATAACAAAATATTCTTACAAAAAACAATACATGAGTTTTTGCATAGCTTGATTTGCCCTCTTTACTTCCTATCTACTACATTTAAACTCTTAGAGTCAGCCCAGTCCCTTGTGCCTTTGTAGAATTTAAATCTCAAAAAAGAAAAAAAAAAACTTACAAATTCTTTACAGATTATTAGCTGTTTATTGTTGTGTGTTTTTGTGTCAGTTCTGACTCATAGCAACACTCTGTTGTTGTTGGGTGCCGTCGAGTTGATTCCGACTCATAGCGAACCTATGAACATCAGAAAGAAACACTACCCAGTCCTGAGCCATCCCTACAATCATTGTTATGCTTCAGCTCATTGTTGCAGCCGCTGTGTCAATCCAAATCGTTGAGGGTCTTCCTCTTTTCCACTGATCCTGTACCCTTTCAAGCATGATGTCATTCTCCAGGGACTGACCATCCTGAAAACATGTCCAAAGTGTGTAAGACCCAGTCTCGTCATTCTTGCTTCTAAGGAGCATTTTGGTTGTACTTTTCCAAGACAGATTTTTTCCTTCTTTTGGCAGTCCATGGTATGTTCAATATTCTTCGCCAACACCACAATTCAAAGGTATCAATTCTTCCTCAGTCTTCCTTATTCATTGTCCAGCTTTCACATGCATATGATGTGATTGAAAATACCATGGCTTGGGTCAGGTGCACCTTAGTCTTCAAGGTAACATCTTTGCTTTTCAACACTTTAAAGAGTTCTGTTGCAGCAGATTTACCCAATGCAATGCGTCTTTTGATTTCCTGACTGCTGCTTCCATGGCTCTTGCTTGTGGATCCAAGTAAAATGAAATCCTTGACAACTTCAATCTTTTCTCCGTTTATCAGGATGCTGCTCATTGGTCCAGTTGTGAAGATTTTTGTTTTCTTTATGTTGAGGTGTAATCCATACTGAAGGCTGTGGTCTTTGATCTTCATTAGTAGGTGCTCCAAGTCCTCTTCACTTTCAGCAAGCAAGGTTGTGTCATCTATATAATGCAGGTTGTTAATGAGTCTTCCTCCCATCCTGATGTCCTGTTCTTCTTCATATAGTCCAGCTTCTCGTATTACTTGCTCGGCATACAAATTAAATAGGTGTGGTAAAAGAATACAACCCTGACGCACACCTTTCCTGACTTTAAACCAATCAGTATCCCCTTGTTCTGTCCCAACAACTGCCTCTTGATCTATGTAAAGGTTCCTCATGAGCACAATTAAGTGTTCTGGAATTCCCATTCTTCCCAATGTTATACATAATTTGTTATGATCCACACAGTCGAATGCCTTTGCATAGTCAATAAAACACAGGCAGACATCCTTCTGATACTCTCTGCTTTCAGCCAGGATCCATCTGACATCAGCAATGATATCCCTGGTTCCACTTCCTCTTCTGAAACTGACCTGAATTTCTGGCAGTTCCCTGTCAATATATTGCTGCAGCCGTTTTTGAATGATCTTCAGCAAAATTTTGCTTGCATGCAATATTAATGATATTGTTCTATAATCTCCACATTCGGTTGGATCACTCTTCTTGGGAATAGGCATAAATATGGACCTCTTCCAGTCAGTTGACAAGGAAGCTGTCTTCCATATTTCTTGGCATAGATGAGTGAGCACCTCTAGCGCTGCATCTTTTTGCTGAAACACCTCAGTTGATATTCCATCAATGCCTTCAGACCAGCTTGGGCTTCTTCCTTCAGTACCATCGGTTCTTGATTATACGCCACCACTTGAAATGGTTGAACATCGACTAATTCTTTTTGGTATAAAGACTCTGTGTATTCCTTCCATCTTCTTTTGATGCTTCCAGTGTCGTTTAATATTTTCCCCATAGACTCCTTCACTATTGCAACTCAAGGCTTGAACTGTTTCTTTAGTTCTTTCAGCTTGAGAAATGCCGAGTGTGTTCTTCCCTTTTGGTTTTCCATCTCCAGCTCTTTGCACATGTCATTGTAATACTTTGTCTTCTCGAGCCGCCCTTTGAAATCTTCTGTTCAGTTCTTTTACTTCATCAATTCTTCCTTTTGCTTTAGCTGCTCAATGTTTGAGTGCAAGTTTCAGAGTCTCCTCTGACATCCATCTTGGTCTTTTCTTTCTTTCCTGCCTTTTCAATGACCTCTTGCTTTCTTCATGGATGATGTCTTTGATGTCATTCCACAACTCATCCGGTCTTTGGTCACTAGTGTTCAATGTGTCAAATCTATTCTTCAGATGGTCTCTGAATTCAGGTGGGAGGTACTCAAGGTCATATTTTGGCTCTCGTGGGCTTGCTCTGATTTTCTTCAGTTTCATCTTGAACTTGCATATGAGCAATTGCTGGTCTGTTCCACAGTTGGCCCCTGGCCTTGTTCTGACTGATGATATTGAGCTTGTCCATCATCTCTTTCCACAGATGTAGTCAATTTGATTTCCGTGTGTTCTATCTGGCAAGGTCCATGTGAGTCACCGTTTATGTTGGTGAAAGAGGGTATTTGCAATGAAGAAATCGTTGGTCTTGCAAAATTCTATCATTCGATCTCCAGCATTGTTTCTATCACCAAGGCCATATTTTCCAGCTACTGATTCTTTGCTTCCAACTTTTGCATTCCATTCACCAGTAATTATCAATGCATCTTGTTTGCATGTTCAATCAATTTCAGACTGCAGCAGCTGATAAAAATCTTCTATTTCTTCATCTTTGGGCCTAGTGGTTGGTGCATAAATTTGAATAATAATCATATCAACTGGTCTTCCTTGTAAGGGTATGGATATTATCCTATCACTGACAGCGTTGTACTTCAGGATAGATCTTGAAACATTCTTTTTGACAAAATGAAATCCTTGACAACTTCAGTCTTTTCTCTGTTTATCATGATGTTGCTCATTGGTCCAGGTGAGGATTTGTTTTTTCTTTATGTTGAGGTGCAATCCATACTGAAGGCTGTGGTCTTTGATCTTCTTTAGTAAATGCTTCAAGTCCTCTTCACTTTCAGCAAGCAAGGTTGTGTCATCACACACAAGCAAAATTTTGCTGAAGATCATTCAAAAATGGCTGTAGCAGTATATTGACAGGGAAGTGCCAGAAGTTCAGGCCAGTTTCAGAAGAGGACGTGGAACCAGGGATATCATTGCTGATGTCAGATGGAGCCTGGCTGAAAGCAGAGAATACCAGAATGGTGTTTATCTGTGTTTTATTGACTATGCAAAGGCATTTGACTGTGTGGATCATAACAAATTATGGATAACATTGGGAAGAATAGGAATTCCAGAACACTTAATTGTGCTCATGAGGAACCTTTCCATAGATCAAAGGCAGTTGTTTGGATGGAACAACGGGATACCGAGAAGACATAATTGTTCTTAAATAAGATTCTCATGGAAGAATCCCAAATACATTATGTAAATACCTACCCTTAAAGAGATAGCATAAAATTCCCTATTCCCTAGGTGTGGAGCCCTTGGGGCATAGTGGTTAAGAGCTGGGCTACTAACCAGAAGTTTGGAAGTTGGAATCCACCAGCTGCTCCTTGGAAACTCTATGGAGCAGTTCTACTCTGTCCTGTAAGGTCGCTATGAGTCAGAATCAACTAGACTGCAATAGGGTTTGGTTTTTATTTTTGGTATCCCTTAAGTGTGCACTACACTTAGTGCCCTACTCCAAAGAGTACAGTACAGAAAATATAGAAAGGAGGAATATAGGAACTTTACATTGTAGAATCTTGATAAAAGCTACCTTAGCCAGGTGATCAAGATTAACATCATCAGTGAAAAATTATATTAATAGCACGTATCCTTATTATAATTCTTGAGATTAACACTTTACCTCTGTAGTCTTCATCCCCAAAAAACAGTCTAACCATGAAAAAAACAACAGAAAATTTCAATAGAGGACTGTTTTACAAAATACCTGACATGTACTCCTTAAAACTGTCAAGATTACAAAACAATAAAAAAATCTGAGAAGCTGTCACAGCAAAGAAGAGACTAAAGAGACATTATAATTAAATGCAATGTGGTATCCTGGATGGGATCCTGGCAAAGAAAAAGGACATGATGTAAAAACTAATCAAATCTGAAATATGCATGGACTTTAGATACAAATATGTGTCTGTTGGGTTCATTTATTATAACTAGTGTGCCATACTAATATAAAACATTAACCTTAGGTGGATCTGGGTAAAGATTTATGGGGACTCTTTGTACTATCTTTGTAAACTTTATGCAAATTTAAAACTACTCTAAAATAAGAGTTTATTCAATTATTTAAAAAAATCTCAATCCAGGAATAAAGTAAGAAGGTAGAGAAATACAAGAGGCCACATATTTAGTACAAATATATATTTTTTAAAAATTATGGGGAATCTAAGAAACCCCGAATGAGTGGTTGTATTTTGGACTATTTCTGAAACTTCTTTCAAAAATATCTGCGTACAAAATTTTGATGCTATATCATCTTTCATAAAAGTAATTACAGAAACAAAAATTAAGGCCATACAGGTGTATCCTGAAAAATATAATTTTATTTACTTATTTATGCTTTGGCTTGGCTACAGACAATATAAGAACATAAGAGTAAACAATGTACACATACTCTAGTTCTATTAGTAGTGACACTACATTTTTGTTTTTGGTCACTTTCCAAAGAGAAGTATGGAGAAAATTTTGTTTTAAACCTATGGTTCTACTCTTCTGTATCTCAAGATGGTTAGAAAATGATTCATATTAGACAAAGTGGTTTTCTTTATTATGCAAGAATTTAAATCATTTAATAGCCAGATGAGCAAGGTTAACATCACCATGTTGCTGATAATTATTTAATAGCCTGTCCCACCACTCATCAGTCAGTTTGTCATGCTGTGGCATCTTGCATGTTGCTATGATACTGGAAGCTAAGCCAGCAGTATTTCAAATACCAGGAAGATCACTCATGGTGAACAGGCTTCGGCAGAGCTTTATGACTAAGACAGACTAGGAAGAAAGGGCGGGCAATCTGCTCTAAAAATTAGCCAGTGAAAACCCTAAAGATTGTCACTGAATACTGTCCATTACAGAGCTGGAAGATAAGCTCCCTGGGTTGGAATACACTGAAAATACACAGTGGCTTCAACATGGGCTTTGAGCACACCAACAATCATAAAGATGGCACAGGACTGAGCATAGTTTTGTTCTGTTGTAAATGGGTTCGCCATGAGTTGAAGCCAAGTCGACAGTAACTAAGAACAATAACAACAGCTTTTCAAAGTTATAAGCTCAGATCCTGTTAAAAATCGTTTAAAAATCTCTCATTAGACATTTAACTTTTATTTCAGGCAATTAATTTTGTCCGTTCTTTATGAGTATCAAAAGTTATCAAATGCATTTAATAAAATTGTCTTTAATACGTCCACTTTTATTATCTTCACTAGTTTTAAACAATAAACAGCTCTTTCATTTTACTGCACCACATTAAATTGCAATTACCATTTGAGTCAGGGACCAGCTAATGTCAGCTAACAACAATGAAAACATCCATTGTGAAATTTGTGCCTTACCTTTCCAGTCTTTATTTCCCTCTACTGTTCTGATTGCAATACTAACTTCTGCATGTCCACGCATTTCTGTATTCATAGTTGTACGCCTTTTAAATGTTTTAATTGTCCTTGCATGATTTTAAACTAGAAAAATAGGTTAATAGCATTATAATAAAATAATAAATATTTCGATTTAATGAGTGAATTCGTTGGCACAAACAGTTAAGCACTCAACTACTAGCCAAAAATTTGGCAGTTCAAGCCCACCTAGAGGCACCTCAAAAGACAGGCCTGGAATCTGCTTCCAAAAGGTCACAGCCTTGAAACCCCTATGAAGCAATTCTACTCTGTACACATGGGGTCACTATGAGTCAGAATTGACATGATGATAACTAACAACAAAACAATGTGTGTTATATGTATAATAGATTGGCTAGATTGCAGTAAAACTTTATGAACACAGGCATAGCATATGCTGTAATTTTAATTTGCCTCAAAATCTTCCTTTTCTTTTTTTTCAACCATTTAAAATTTAAAAACATTATTAGCTGCTAGGCTGTATAAAAATAGCTTGCAGTCAGGATTTGAACCCTGGGTTGCAGTTTAGTTACCACTGGTCTACTTATTAACATTATTTGGTATTCTACTGTTTTAATTAGTATAACATTGCTATCCCAGAAGATACTTGTCAGAAAAACAAAAGTTGAGAATAATTTTATTTTCACTCCAAGAACTTTTGGAATAAAGTCCATCAACTCTTCAATAGACCCTTCAACTCTTCTGACGTTCAGACTCTAAGATTCTTTGAACTCCTAGCCACATATTCCTCTCTTTGCTGCTGTAACAGGGAAAAAAGCCCTCTTGCCAAAAGCGAAAGTGATCTTTTCCCCTCTCCCTTCTCCTAGAGCAGATCCTTGAAAACTCACAATTGCAAATTCTTCCTCTCTCCTTTTGATATGCATGTAAATCTTTAATAAAGTTAAATAAGACTATTGCCATCATTAAAACCTTTTTTTTTTTTTTTTAAGGGCCTGGGAGCCATCTCTTTGAAATGTAAACATCAAGGACGATAGTGCCTCTGTCTCTATCACCGAGGGAGTTAAACCTAGGCACCTTGCTCCAAGCTTGTCATAAATATAGAAGTTTTTATTTTTCCTTTGAATAAAAGCAACAAGTAATTAACATAAATTGCCACCCCAATTACCAGCTAAAGTTAGAAAGAATAATGAAAGAATGTACAGCAAACAGGGATATAAAGTCCTTTTATGTAAAGACAAGTTATTGTTTATCTTCAGCACATGTATGTAATGGATTGAATCTGCCTTGCTATATAAAAGGTAAGATTTCTTTCTTTCTTTGCAACCTCGTTAATGTATTGCCTGTGAGGCACATCACAGTCTGATTCCTTGCTTATTCAATAATAAAAGCTGTTTTCTTTCTTTTCTGCATTTGTGGAGAGGATTTAATTGGTTGGTCTAAGATTTTATTTCCATTTTTACT
This sequence comes from Loxodonta africana, assembly GCF_030014295.1. NCBI lineage: Eukaryota > Metazoa > Chordata > Mammalia > Proboscidea > Elephantidae > Loxodonta > Loxodonta africana. Next base: position 76,397,052 of record NC_087345.1, on the reverse strand, counting down.
CCAACAGTATGTCCATCAATATAAACTACTTGTAAAAATGGCATGGGGTGGAGTCTGATCTCTGTCTTCCCAAGAGGAAATCAAGAGAATCAAGATCAGCAGTCCAAGGCTGATTCCTATGAGGTAGAGATTGGACATGTCTCCTTCATCTGTCATCTTTACCAATTCTGACACCAGCCACTCCCCCTCCAACACTGTCTACTTCTCTATTGGGTTCAATAAATCATCACACAGAACCCACAGACAATACTCATGATTATGGTGCTTATTAGGGAAGTAACAGGTTACAGTTCAGGTTCAGGGATATTCAGGATAGAGCTCTTCCCTTAGGACAGCATCTTTTCAGCTGTGCTCTCAGACACACCTCTCTCTGGACTTAGGCCTCTGCCCTGCTCATACAAGTGTTACAAATTCCCAGAGGACACCTCAGGTACTAAGTTTTCTTGCTTCCTGGGCTGGGAAGCCCACTGCACTGTCTTCTGCCAATCACTCCTGTCACTGCTTCTCACCATCTTCAGGTTTCAGTTTGCTCTTTCTCTAAGTCTTCTGATTTCAGGAGCTTCTCAGTGTGTCCAAAGGACGTGCTCTCCACTCCTGGCTGTTCTTGTGGTAGTGGCAGGTCCTTTCTTTCCCGCTTCTGGGTTGGCTCATCCAGTCCCTTTGGAGGGCCACAATTACCCTATTTGCACAGTACCGCCCAAACACTTGACTGAGAGTTACAAGATAGTGGCTAGAAAGGCCACACCAAATCAATCCATCACACCACACTACTTTATAGTGATCCATACCAAATCTTAATTAAACAACCTTCCAAGACCCATTGAAAGGCCAAAATTAAACAAGAGATCAAAGTCTTGCTAACAATCACTGGGTTTGGTTTTTCATTCCCCCTCTGAGATGCTTCCATGACAGATTCTGTGTTGTTAGATTTCTCCCTTACCAGAGAAGCACCTAACAGGATTCCTTTAATCATTAGGTTGTTCTGGTAATATATCGGGAGCCAGGTTTTAACACCTCTTCCCTTTCTTAGGTTTCTTTGTTTGTTTTAATAGCCTTATTGAGCTATAATTGACAAACTGTTATGGATTCAGTTGTGTCCCCCATAATGTTATGGTGAAGTTCTAATCCTTGTACCTGCAAATGCAACCTTGTTTAGAAATAGGGGTTTTATTTTCTTAAGGCCATACCAGGATAAGTATTCTTTGGTTATGGTCATAATAGGATAGGATGGGTCCTAAACCTACTCACTTCTGTTCTTAAGTTCCATTTCATTGATTTTCAGCTCATAGAGATCCCATGTGACACAGTAGAATTTCACCATAGAGTTTTCTAGGGTTAGGGTGCCTATGAGTCAGAATCAGCTCCACAGCAATGGGTTTGGTTTGGTTTAATCTTTATGGAAGCAGATTGCCAGATTTTTCTCCTGCAGAGCTGCTGTTTGGGTTCGAACCATCAACTTTTCAGTTAGCAGTCAAGGCCTAAACTGTCACACCACCAGGGCTCCTTACTCACTTCTGAGAAAAACAAAACCAAACCCATTGCCACTGAGTCAATTCTGACTCATGGTGACCCTACAGGGCAGAGTAGAACTGCTCCATAAGTTTTTCAAGAAGCAGCTGGGGGATTTGAATTGCTGACCTTTTGGTTAACAGTGAGGCTCTTAACCCCTTTGCCACCAGGGCTCCCACTTCTGACAGATATAAAAAGAGCAGAGTAGAAACAGAGACAGACACAGGAGGAAGACAGACTCCAAGAAGCGCCAAGAAATGCCAAGCATTGCCAAGGAATGCACAGGGACTCCTAGGCTACAAAAAAAAAAAAAAAAAAAAAACTGATGCCCTGACTTGAACTTCTAGCATCCAAAACTATGAGTAAACAATTTTTTCTTCTTTAAAGCCACTCTCTTCTGGTGTTTTTGTTTTGTTTTGTTATGGCACACTAGGTAACTGTTATGGATTGAATTGTGTCCCCCACAATATGTGTGGGAATACTAACCTCTATATCTGTGAATGTAATCTAATAAACTTCAATAATTCATCTAATGTTATGTTATTAAGACCACACTTGTGTAGGACATGTTCTAAACCTAATACTTCTGAACTATAAAAAGATGAGATTAGACACAGAGACAAGCACATCCTGGGAAAGACAGATGCCATGTGAGAATTGCCAAATAACTAAAGAATCAAGGAATGTTCAGGTTACTGAGAAGGATGAAATGAACACACCCAAGACTGTGATTTGGACTTTTAACCTCCAGAACTGAGAGAAATTTTTTTTTTCTTCTTTAAAGCCACATACTTGTGCTGTTTGTGCTACAACAGGACCAAGTAACTAAGACATAATTTGATACCAGAAAGTGGGGATGATGCTCTAACAAATATCTAAAATATGGGAAGAGTTTTCAAATTGAGTTTTGGGTAGAAACTGGAGGAATTTCGATACGCCTGATAATAAGAACTTAGATTGTCTTGAAGAGATTGTTATCCGGATTGTGAACATTAAAGGCAATTTTGATGAAGCCTCAGAAAGAATTGACAGCTGTGGGGAAAGCATCTATTGTAAACAGAATGTTATTAGAAATGTGGATATTATATGTGCTTCTGTCAAGGCTTTATAAGGAAATAATGATCATACTATTGAATACTGGAGGAAAGAACATCCTTGTTACAAAGTGGCAAAGAACTTGTCTGAATTATATTAGAATATTTTGTTGAAGGTAGAGCTTGTGAAGATGGTGGAATAGTCAGACACTTCCTGTGGTCCCTCTTACAACAAAGACCCCCCAGAAACAAGTGAATTGATTATATACGGCAATCCAGGAGGCCTGAACATCAAAGGCAAATTTGAAGAATCAGACTGATCAGCCGGGGGAAGGAGAGATGGTTCAGAAGCAGCAAGGAGTTGCCAGAACTGGCCAGGCAGGAACTAGCACCCTGCAGGCTGGATCAGCTGGAGCAAGTGGTGAGGCAAGGAGTGACAGCTGACACGTGTTTTCCACATCGGGAAAGATGGAACAGCAGAGAGTTTACTCAAGCCTCTAGGACAAGTGAAAAGCAGTGCTTAATTGGCAAAAGATAAGCACAGGTGTCTAACTTAGCACATGGATTAAAAAACACCCCTTTGGGAAAAAACCTCTCTCCCATTTATCTGCCCCCTCCCTTCATGAACTGGGTCCTGGGCTGTCTTCGGGGACTGCTGCATCCCCTGGGCTGGAAATAGGACCAGTCATGTGCACTGAGCCATTCTCCCCACCTTACACAGGGAACAAATTAACAAACAGGAAAAAATAATCTGTCAGCTCCCCTAAGCCAGGAACTCAGAGCAGGCACAGGTTCTTTGCCTAGGCACAGGCATGAGGAGTCCACGGACTTTGGATGGCTTTCACCCCTGCTTAGACCTGTGTGGGCCCATTTCAACAGTGTAGGCATTCATTAGCACAATACAAAAGGGTATATACGTGATGCCTAACTTCAACTGTATCAGCTATATGGTGGAGTGGCAAGTTCATGACATTTGACACCACCATGCCTATTAAGTAGGGTTCTCACCTACCCACATTAGGCTTCTGAGGACTGGTGGCTCCACCAATGCCACCTAGCCACCCACGATAAGGGTACAAGAATAAGTAGTGCCTTTTTCCAGTCCTTACAGCCAACAGCATCAGGTATCCATAGTCTGGCTGCAAAACCTACCCACGTACACACTCTAGGGAACAGGGACACACTTTCCTCACAGACACTCAGGGGCGGTTGTCAGCCCCCTGCCTTGCTCAGCTCATGACCCCCTACTACAGCCAGATACCTGTGCCTACACCAATCATCCCTGCCCATCTAGGACTATAGGTAAGAGCCTGCACCACACACTTGGTGACCAACTACCTGGATACCTGAGCTGAATCCATACAAGAAAATAAACAGACTCCTGGGCTCACATAGCTAGTAACAGACCTAACCACCTGAAGACAGGACATTGGAGCTTCAAAGGCACCAATAATCAAACTAGCTCACATGAGCAACCTAATTGAGCATAACAAAATAAGACAAAACAAGAAGCTAGGACATGGTAGGCAAACATAAAATAAATAAATATAATACATTATTGATGGCTCAGAGACAATAAAAAAAATAGTCACTATCAAATCACATAAAGAGGCAGACCATGATGGCTTCAGCAAGTGATCAAAACAAAGAATCAAGAAATTATCTGCAGGAAGAAATTTTCCTGGAATTACTGGAGGTAGAATACACAAGATTAATATACAGAACTCTTCAAGAAACCAGGAAGAAGAGCAAATAAAACATAGAACAAGCTGAATAACACACAGAAGAAGCAATAGACAAACTTAAGAAGAGTAGAAAAGAGCATAATGACAAATTTAACAGGCACCAAGAATCCATAGAGAGGCAGCAAACAGAAACTCAGAAGATTAACAATAAAATTTCAGAGTTAGACAACTCAGTAGAAAGCCATAGGAGCACAACTGAGACAATGGAAGTCAGAATTTGTGAGATTGAAGATAAAGCACCTGACATCAACATATTTGAGGAAAAAATCGAAGAATTTTTTTAAAGAAAAGAAGAAAATCTAGGGATTATGTGGGGCTCTATCAAACAGCATAACCTACGAGTGATTGGAGTACCAGAACAGAAGGGGATAACGGAAAATACTGAGAGAATTGTTGAAGATTTGTTGGCAGAAAACTTACCTGATATCGTGAAAGATGAGAGGATATCTATCCAAAAAGCTCATCGAGCTCCACACAAAGTAGATCCCAAAAGAAAGTCACCAAGACATGTTATATATGAAACATGCCAAAACCTAAGATAAACAGAGAATTTTAAGAGCAGCTAAGGATAAGTGAAAAGTCATCTACAAAGAAGAGTCAATAAGACCAAGCTTGGACTACTCAGCAGCAACCATGTAGGCAAGAAGGCAATGGGACGACATACATAAAGACTTGAAGGAAAAAAAATGCCAGCCAAGAATTATATGACCAACAAAACTGTTTCTCAAATATGAAGGCAAAATTAGGACATTTCCGGATAAACAGAAGTTTAGGAAATTTGCAAAAACCAGATGAAAATTACAAGAAATACTAAAGGGAGTCCTCTGGTTAGAAAAATCAATAACATCAGATAACAACCCAAGACTGGAACACAGGACAGAACAACCAGATACCAACCAAGATAGGGAAGTCGTAAAAATAAATAAAAGCTAAAACACTGAAAATAGGGAAAAAGAGATGTCAATATGTATAAGATGACAACATTAAAACAAAAAAGAGGAACTAAAAAATGTAGCCATAGATCTTTATATGGAGAGAAAGTCAAAGCTATTTAAAGAAATAAAAGTCTGGTTTAAATTTAGAAAAATAGGGGTAAATATTAAGGTAATCACAAAGGAAACTAACAAATCTGCACATCAAAATAAAAATAAGAATAATATAAAGACTTAGCAAATACAAAATCAACCACAAAGAAAAAGATGAAAAGAAAACACGTAAAGAAAAACAACTCAGCACAGAAAATTAAGTGGAACAAAAAACTGTCAACAACACACAAAAAAGACATCAAAATGACAGTGCTAAACTCATGTCTATCATAATTACGCTGAATGTAAATGGACTAAATGCACCAATAAAGAGACAGAGAGTGACACAGTGGATTAAAAAACAGATCCATCTATATGCTGCATGCAGGAGATACAAAAAAACTGAAACTCATAGGACGGAAAAATATATATCAAAGAAACAACAATCAAAAAAGGAGTATCAATGATAATTTTTGATAAAATACACTTTAAAATCCACCACAAAGGATAAGGAAGGACAATAAATAACGATTAAAGGGTCAATACAGCAGGAGGACATAACCATAATAAATATTTACGCACCTAAAGGCGGGGCTTCAATATGCATAAAACAAATGCTTACAGCATTGAAATGAGAAAGAGGCAGCTCCACAATAATAGTAGGAGACTTCAACACACCACTTTTGGTGAAGGACAGAGCATCCAGAAAGAAGTACAATAAAGACACAGAAGATCTAAATGCCACAATCAACCAACTTGACCTCATAGACATATACAGGACACTCCAGCCAATAGCAGCCAAGCATACTTTCTTTTCCAACGCACATGGAACATTCTCCAGAATAAACCACAGATTAGACCATAAAGCAAGCCTGAATAGAATCCAAAGCATTGGAATATTACAAAACATCTACAAAGTAGAAATCAATAAAAGAAAAAGCAAGGGAAAAAAAAAAAATCAAACAGATGGATACTGAATAACACCTTGTTCAAAAACTATCGGATTATAGAAGAAATTAAGGCCAGAATAAAGAAATACACAAAATTGAATGAGAATGAAAACACATCCTACCAGAACCTTTGGGACACAGCAAAAGCAGCACTCAGAGGTCAACTTACAGCAATAAATGCACACACCCAAAAAGAGGAAAGGGCCAAAATTAAAACATTAACCCTACAACTTGAACAAATAGAAAGAGAGCAGCAAAAGAAGCCCTGGTGCACCAGAAGAAAGCAAATGATAAAAATCAGAGCAGAATTAAATGAAATACAGAATAGAAAAACAACTGAAGGGGTTAATAAGACCAAAAGCTGGTTCTCTGAAATGATCAACAAAATTGATAAACCACTGGCCAAACTGACAAAAGAAAAACAAGACAGAAAGCAAATAACACCAATAAGAAATTAGATGGGCAATATCACAGCAGATCCAACAGAAATTAAAAGAATCACAACAGAATTGTATGAAAATCATACCCTAACATATTGGAAAACCTAGAGGAAATGGACACATTTCTAGAAACACACTACCTATCTAAACTAACACAGACAGAGGTAGAACTAAATAAACCTATTTAAAAAAAAAGAGAGAGAGATTGAACAGGTAATTAAAAAACTTCCAACAACAACAACAAGAAAAACCCTGGCCCCGCTGACTTCACTGGAGAATTCTACCAAACTTTCAGAGAAGAGTTAACACCACTGCTACCGAAGGTATTTCAGATTTCAGGGCATAGAAAAGGAGGGAATACTCTCAAACTCATTCTATGAAGCCAGCATAACCCTGTTACCAAAACCAGGTAAAGACACCACAAATAAGGAAAATTACAGGTCTATATCCCTCATGAACATAGACGCAAAAACCCTCCACAAAATTCTAGCCAAGTGAATTCAACAACATAACAAAACAAATAATTCACCATGACCAAGTGGGATTCATACAAGGTATGCAGGATGGTTCAACATTAGGAAAACAATCAATGTAATACATCACATGAATAAAACAAAAGGCAAGAACCAAATGATCTTATCAATTAATGCCAAAAAGGCATTTGACAAAGTCCAACACCCATTCATGATAAAAACTCTCAGCAAAACAGGAATAAAAAAAAAAAAAAAAAAAAAATCCCAGTGCTGTCGAGTTGATTCTGACTCATAGCGATCCTATAGGGCAGAGTAGAACTGCCCCATAAAGTTTCCAAAGAGTGCCTGGCGGATTCAAACTGCTGACCCTTTGGTTAGCAGCCATAGCACTTAACCACTACGTCACCAGGGTTTCTAAAATAGTAATAGAAGGAAAATTTCTCAACATAATAAAGGGCATTTATACAAATCTGACAGCCAACATCATCCTAAATGGAGAGTATGAAAGTGTTCCCCTTGAGAACAGGAACCAGACAAGGATGCCCTTTATCACCACTCTTATTCAACATTGCCTGGAGGTTCTAGCCAGAGCAATAAGGCAAGAAAAAGGAATAAAGTGTATCCAAATTGGTAAGGAAGAAGTAAAAGTATCTCTATTTGCAGAGGATATGATCTTATATACAGAAAATCCCAAAGAATCCACAAGAAATCTACTGGAACTAATAGAAAAGTTCAGCAAAGTATCAGGACACAAGACAAACGTACAAAAATCAGTTGGATTCCTCTACACCAACAAAGAGAAATTTGAAGAGGAAATCTCCAAATGAATACCATTTACAATAGGTTCCAAGAAGATAAAATACCTAGGAATAAATCTAACCAGAGACATCAAAGATCTATACAAAGAAAACTACAAGACAAGACACTGCTGCAAGAGACCTACATAAATGGAAAAACATATCTTAATCATGGTTAGGAAGACTCAACATTGTGAAAATATCTATTCTACCCAAAGCGATCTACAGATACAATGCACTCCAGATCCAAATTCCAACAGCATTTTTTAAGGAGATGTAGAAACAAATCACCAACTTCATGTGGAAAGGGAGAGGCCCCTGATAAGTAAAGCATTACTGAAGAAGAAGAGCAAAGTGGGAGGCCTCACACCACCTGATTTTACAACCTGTTATACCACCACAGTAGTCAAAACAGCCTGGTACCGGTACAACAACAGATACATGGACCAATGGAACAGAATTGAGAATCCAGACATAAAGTCGTCTACCTATGAGCAGCTGATATTTGACAAAGGACCAAAGTCTGTTAAATGGGGAAAAGACTGTCTAACAAAGGGTGCTGGCATAACTGGATATCCATCTATGAAAAAATGAAACAAGACCCATACCTCACACCATGCACAAAAACTAACTCAAAAAGTATCAAAGGCCTAAATGTAAAATCTAAAATTATACACATTATGGAGGTAAAAATAGGGACAACGCTAGGAGCCCTAATACGTAGCATAAACAGAATACAAAACATTACTAACAATCCACAAACATCAGAAGAGAAACTAGGTAACTGGGAGCTCCTAAGAATCAAACACTTATGCTCATCCAAAGACTTCACCAAAAGAGCAAAAAGATTATCTACAGACTGGGAAAAAGTTTTTAGCTATGACATTTCCGACCAGCATCTGATCTCTAAAATCTACATGATGCTGCAAAAGCTCAACTACAAAAAGACAAATAACCCAATTAAAAAATGGGCAAAGGAAATGAGCAGTAATTCATTAAAGAAGACATTCAGGTGGCTAACAGATCCATGAGGAAATGCTCACGATCATTAGCCATTAGAGAAATGCAAATCAAAACTACAGTGAGATAGCACCCCACCCCAACAAGGCTAGCATTAATCCAAAAACACAAAATAATAAATATTGGAGAGGCTGTGGAGAGACTGGAACACTTATACACTGCTGGTGGGAATTTAAAATGTTCCAACCACTTTGGAAATCGATTTGATGCCTCCTTGAAAAGCTAGAAATGAAAGTACCATACGATCCAGCAATTTCACTCCTCCAAATACATCCTAGAGGAATAAGAGCCCTTACACAAATAGGTATATGCACACCTTTGTTCTTTGCAGCACTATTCACAATAGCAAAAAGAAGGAAAACACCTAGGTGCCCATTAACGGATGAATGGATAAACAAGTTATCGTATATTCACACAATGAAATACTACACAATGATAAAGAACAACTATGAATCTGTGAAACATAACATGGGTGAATCTGGAAGGCATTATGCTGGGTGAAATTAGTTGCAAAAGGACAAATATGGTATGAGATCACTGTTATAAGAACTCAAGAAAATGTTTAAACACAGAAGAAAACATTTTTTGATGGTTACAAGGGTGGGGAGGGAGGGAGAGCGGTGTTCACTAACCAGATAATAGACAAGAATTATCTTAGGTATAGGGAAGGACAGCATGCAATACAGAGGAAGTCAGCATAACTGGACTAAAACAAAAGCTAAGAAGTTTCCTGTATACAACCAAACACTTCGAAGGACAGAGTAGCAGGGGCGGGGGTCTGGTGACCATGGTTTCAGGTGACATTTAGGTAAACTGGCATAACCAACTTTATTAAGAAAATGTTCTGCATCCCACTTTGGTGAGTGGCATCTGGGGTCCTAAGCTAGAGAATAACCATGTAAGATGCATCGATTGGTCCCAACCCCCCTGGAGCAAAGGTGAATGAAGAAAACCAAAGACACAAGGAAGTTATTAGCCCAAGAGTCAGAAAGGGCCACATAAACCAGAGACTCCATCTGCCTGGGACAAGAAGGACTAGATGGTGCCTGGCTACCACCAATGACTGCCCTGACAGGGAAGACAACAGAGACTCCCTGACTAAGCAGGGGAAAGGTGGGGTGTAGAACTCAAATTCTAGTAAAAAGACCAGACTTAATGGTCTAACTGAGACTGGAGGAACCCCAGAAGACACGGCCTCTGGAGTCTCTGTTAGCCCAAAACTAAAACTATTCCCGAAGCCAACTCTTCAGACAAAGGTTAGGCAGGACTATAAGACATAAAATGATATTTATGGAGAGTGTGCTTCTTAGCTCAAGTAGATATATGAGACTAAATGAGCATCTCCTGCCCAGAGGCAAGATGAGAAGGCACAGAGGACATGAGCTGTTTGAATGGACATTGGAAATACAGGGTAGAAAGGAGGAGTATGCTGTCACATAATAGGGAGAGCAACTAGGAACACATAATAATGTGTGATTCCTCCTTGCCCCTTATAGAAAAATGTGGGAAGAAAGAGATCGATTTAGAAATCAACTGGGCAAAAGGAATCCAGAACTTAAGGATTTGGAAAATTCTACTTTAAAAGCTAAGAGAATGTGCCCTGGAATGGACAGAAAGGGTGTAGCTATATAACTGTTTGCTAAAGATGTTAGGCCTATGACTGATAGAATGAATGAACAACCTTAGCAGAAATGCTGTCACCTTAGACTGAAAGAGAAAGAACCAGGACAAAATGAAGAAAAGCTGTCTTCGTCCTGGGAATTTACAGGCAAGAATGGGCCAATTTCAAATTAAGTCAGTCTCTTTAGGGAAGAGTATGGAGCACTCTGCTTTTATGGTGTGCCTTTCCTCTTGGGCACCACCTCTGTCAACACTGCTGTGGAGCTGAGAGCGGGGACATCACACATCTTCTGGTGGGACACACCTGGTCTTCTTTGTTTGCTTCTCCTGACATGGAACATCTACTCTATGAGTGAGTTGGCATGAGGTCAATCATGACCCAAAATACTTGGCCTGCTACATGTGGGACTGAGTTTCTGCCCTATGACCAGGACCTGAGTGGAGGAAGGGCGTCCCAGATCTCTTGTTTGTGGCTGCCAGAAATACAACCTCTGCAACATGGCAGATGAGAATCCTGGAGGCCTGTCTCTTCCAGAGAGGGACCATCAACCTATGATTTTCATGTAATGACATATATTAGATAAAAATGGCATAAAAAAAAATGAATCATTATTTACATTTTGAAATTTATTTAAATAGTCAAATGGGAAGTTTAAGGAATGATTGCATCAATCTGTGAAAATTACAGATGAGGAATTTTGTTATATTTCTATTTGATGTCTTAATCTTTGCCATCATCAGCCTACATATCACAAAAAAATGAGCTATCACTTAAATTTATTGACAAATTGTGTAATCAAAGAAATATTTTAAGAGGATCAAATATATAAAAAAAATTTGTCATAACGCTTAAAAGGAGGTTTATAAATTAAATCAGATTAGTGGATTTAATTCTAATTTTTAAAACTGATGATTTGTTCCCTTAATATAAAATATTTTATATTAATTTCACTAGTGTTTAATAATATAATTTAAGTTAGGAAACCCTAACTTAAATAGTAATACATGGGCTAATTTGAGGTATTAAAATTTTACTTTTAATAAAACATCTCTCTTTACATTATTTTCAAGTCAAGAGTTAACTGGAATTATCTCCAATCAATGGTGTCACTACCTTCTGTTGCAACCTGTTTACTCAGATTTCCCTCCTGTGTACCATATTATCAGATTGGTCCTCAACAGGTGACTATTTTTTGTAATCTAATTAAAATGTAGTTAATTTTATGAGCAACTAATTTTGTAGTTCTTTAGTAAAAGAAGCAATTGAATCAGACTCATATTTAGTTTCATATTTTACAACCTAAATCGTACTACTCCCCCCAACTCTCTTTAAAGCATTAACTTTGACAATAATTAGCAGAGAAATTAATAATGACTCCCAGGAAAAGGCACACAAATCCCAGGAAGACTGGTTGATGGGGGAGACAAAAGAAGTCTGCTAAGGCATCCATTGCTTTGCACCACTGATTGAAAATCAATTAGAAAATATTTTTATTCAGCAACTGCAAACCATGTGATTTGTAAGGTTGCAGATAAAATGGTAATTTTGAAATGCATTCTTGAATGAGTCACATTTGTACTGTTATGATTAAAAGTATCAAAAATATGACCTTTTATTTCCTGGAATTTTATTAGAAAGACTCCAGCCCAGGATAATTTATTTATAACAAACTACCTTCTTCCATAAAGGACTTGAGTTAAATTTCTGTTAACACACATTTAGCTATATCAGAAATTACTTTGTTTCTCTGAGCTTTACTCTCTACAGTGGGAACTGACTGGGGGCACGTGGACTTGTGGCACTGTTTAAGTGACGGTTAATTCTAGATTACAAACCGCATGTCATAAATAATCAAGTTATGTTGTTTTTGTTGTTAGGTGCTGTCGAGTCAGTTCTGCTCGAAGTGCCTCTGTGCACAACAGAACAAAACACTGCCTAGGACTGTGCCATCCTAACAATCATTGCTATGCTTGTGCCCATTGTTGCAGCCAATGTGTCAATTCACCTAGTCTTTTTTTTTTTTTTTTTTTTGCTGACCCTCTACCAAGCATGATGTCCTTCTCCAGGGACTGATCCCTCCTCATAACATGTCCAAAGTCTGTGAGACATTGTCTTGCCACGCTTGCTTCTAAGGAGGATTCTGGTTGTACTTCTTCCAAGACAGATTTGTTTACTCTTCTGGCCATCCACGGTATATTCAATATTCTTTGCCAACACCATAATTCAAAGGCATCAACTCCTCTTGGTCTTCCTTATTCATTGTCCAGCTTTTGGATGCATATGAGGCAACTGAAAATACCATGGCTTGAGTCAGGCTCACCTTAGTCCTCAAAGTGACATCTTTGCTTTTTAATACTTTAAAGAGGTCTTTTGCAGCAGATTTGCCCAAAGCAATACGTCATTTAATTTCTTGACTGCTGCTTTCATGGGTGTTGATAATGGATTCTAATAAAATAAAATTTTTGACAACTTTAATGTTTTCTCCATTTATTGTGATGTTGCTTATTGGTCCAGTTGTGAGGATTTTTGTTGTTTTTATGTTGAGGTGTAATTCATACTGAAGGCTGTAATCTTTGATCTTCATCAGTAAGTGCTTTAAGTCTTTTTTTTAATATATCCCAATCTCTTAATTTAACTGTTTAGGAAACTGAGGCTCAGAGTAGTTGTGATATGCCCATGGTTTCATCATGATTTGCTGCAGAGATGATCCTAGAAAACAAGCTTCCTCCTTCACATGCCAGTGTTCTTTTCCTTTGTACCAGTTGTCTATATTGTAAACTGATTTTGCAAATACCATTAGAAAATATAGCTAGAAATATTTTTCTTGTTATTTCTGTGTCAATTCACTGTTTAAAAATCCTAACACCTTGCATTTTGAAGCATATAAGCATTCATCTTACATTCATATTAGCAAAGTCATCTACACCTGCAAATCTATGGTTATTGTTTAGTTTTACTAGATTATCTCCAAACCATGTACTGAGATTTGTTTTGCCTGGGCAATCTAAATTGTCTACAAGGAAAAGCCTGAGTTCAATGAATAATTGTGTAACCCTCTATCTAGAAATGCTTTTTACCATGTTTTCATTTCGTTTAGATGAATGAAAATATTACAACATATTGGTATCAGCTTTTCTAAGATTACTTTATTCATCATGGTTATCATAGAATCTTTGTTTCTTCATAGATAAGAAGTTCAAATGCAATTTTCACAGTATTCGTACTGAAGAAATAAAAGGATGATTTAGATCATATCCCAGGTGAAAATCTAATGGATAATATACAAGGCAAAGTAATAGCTATGCTCACTTAAAAAATGGTGGACATAAGTTGAGAACATAGTTTTAAAGTGTCCGTTGGTAGCTAAGCTATATATATACATATATATATATCATCATTGCTTTAAAAAAGTGATATTTTTTCACTTCCATTTCCAAGTGCCTCCCCATATGAAAACATATATTTTCAATTCTCATTTTTGTAGATCATAGTTGGCAATAGAGAAGATATGATTTAATCAGACAAAACATTTAGTTTTGCATCTCTGGTGCAAAATAAATAAGAACCTACTGCATCTAAGGGGAGCCCTCATGATGCAATGGTTAAGCACTAGCCTACTAACTAAAAGATCGGCAGTTTGAACCCACCAGCTGCTCCGAGGGAGAAAGATGTGGCAGTCTGCTTCAATAAGTATTACTTTGGAAACTCTATGGGGCAGTTCTACTCTGTCCTATAGGGCCACTATGAGTCGAAATTGACCTGATGGCAATGGATAATGTATCTTTAAGGTACATATCAGAAGAACTTGAAGTAGGATTAACTCTAATGTTATTTTTAAGCAGTGAGGTGAAGGGAGTATATTTATCCACCCTTTCAGTGTTTATTGGACACCTACAGTGTTCAGTTCCCTAAGAGATGTGAAGAACATACAAAGATGAATTAGAAGTGAACAATGTCTTGACGGAATTAACTACGTACTAAGGGACAATGATCAGAGAAATGGTTTTTTTTTTTTTCTTTTTTACTTCTTTGAGATTTGTTTTGCAGAATGAATAATTAGGAAATGAAAGTTTATTTTTCTAAGAACCTACGTTTTACAATTAACTATCTAGCAATAACTGAGCATTTATTAAGTGCTAGGCTCCCTAACTTTATATTATTTTTATAACAACCCTTTTGGCGCAGTGGTTACAGAGCTTGGCTGCTAACCAGAAGGTTGGCAGTTAGAATCCATCAGCCACTCCTTGAAAACCCTAGGGGACAGCTCTACTCTATACGAAGGGTAGCTATGAGTAGGGATCGGCTTGATGGCAATGGATTTGGTTAGGTTTACAGGGTGCAGTAATAGAAAAACAAAGTCACAAAAGCTATCAAGCAGTTTCCCCCTAGTCACCCCAAAGCAGATGTGCTGTGTTTGAGATTTGAGTCCTTCATGCTGTGTTTTGGTGCCCTTTAGAACCCTTACTGTGTTTGAATGCTCCAAACCTAGGAAATATACCTTCTATGAATACAAATTTTTACATGAACAAACAGCATTAAAATATTAGTGGTTGATCATAATCCCTCAATAATATTTGGCTCATCCAGATCTTACTGTCTTCTGAGTGCAAATGCTGTGATATTTTCTGGGTGTGAGCAGCCGTACTCACCTTTGCATATCATGCCTAATCTGTTGTTTAGTTATAGACTTTTCCTTGAAACATTCTACTATTCCTAATTGCCATACAATAGCTTCAGCCCCTTGCAGTTCAAAATATTCTCTCCTTAATCTATGTGGAAGGAAATGTCTGAAAAATAGAGTCTGAGGAATTCCTGGGAACCCCCCCTTTTCTTTTTTTTTTCCAATTGCTGTCTGATAGATTCTGACTTAAGGTGATCCCACGTATGTCAGAGTAGAACTGTGCTCCATAGGATTTTCAATGACTCATTTTTCAGAAGGAGGTCACCAGACTTCTTCTCAGGCACTTCTGGGTGAGTGCCAACCTTCAAAATTTTAGTTTGTGGCTGAGCCTGTTCACCATTTGCAACACCCAGAGACTCCTGGGAAGCTGTAGTGGTGGATTTTCTAAGAACTGTCCTAAATGGCCAGGACTTCACTTCTTGGCCAGGTGGAATTGCTATAAAAGCAGGAGTCCTCTTGTGTCTGTAGGAGATTTTATGAAAGTAGTGCCTAGAAGAGAGCCTGGAGCTGATATTCTGTGGCTAAAGGATTGGTCTGCTTCATATTTGATTATTTTACCTGCAATATTTAAAAGCATTCTACTTGTGGAACTCCTTGTTTAAAAGGAGTTTCAAGAGAACACTGACCAATATGTAAAAAAGCTGAGAACAGAGTCGCTTTGGTTAAGAGTTTTACAAAAGTTTCATTTCTACCACTGTCAAATACTGTACATTCAAACATATATTATAATTCCTAGACGAATAATAGTTTTATTGGTTTTCATTTGATTGTTAAAATTATAATTAATTACACCTAATTTTTAATTTGTAGAAGATTGATTAGAAACTTGTCCATTTTTGATGCTTGATCAATACTACATGCTTATTTTCCAATGTGTTAAAATTCAACTTGATTATGTTTTCCTAAAATTTAGCACAATATTAATTCATATATATAAGGATCACTATGAGCATAAATTGACTCTATGGCAATAGGTTTTTGGTTAAGGCAGTGATGAGTTTTCTTTATCAAATATTCTTACTTTTTTTTCCTAGATGTACCTTCATAATAATTCAGTAATTATTCATTCACATATTTTGAATATTCAAAAATGTTAATGTATTTTTTAAGCATAGAATGGAGTGGGGTAGTCCAGAATTCCTTTAGTGTTCCATATATTAGCTCTCTTGTGGCACTGAAAAACAAAGTGAGTAAATACTTAGAGCCATTATGAGTCAGAATAGACTCGATAGTGAGTTTGGTTTTTATGTTCCGGGCATTGTGTTAAACATTTTACATATACTATAATTCCACCTTTAATATGATTTTGTGATGTGAATATTATTTATCTCACTATATATCTATGAGAATTTCACTCAGAGAAATCAAATGATTTGCCAAAACCATAAAGTCAGCAGGAGAACTTTTTGAGATTTAATCTACTTTGGAGATACAGAGTTTTCTCACTATTTACCATATTCAGAAGTTTTTTAACTTTAGGACATGTTTTATTTTATTTTTGCAGAAATAGAAATAGAATAACCACCCAGTGCTGTCGAGTCGATTCCGACTCATAGCAACCCTATAGGACAGAGTAGAACTGCCCCACAGAGTTTCCAAGGAGCACCTGGCAGATTCAAACTGCTGTAGCACTTTGCTTAGCAGCTGTAGCACTTAACCGCTATGCCACCAGGGTGTCTGAGAAATAGAGTAGTTATGACTATTTTCTGGACCTAGTGAATTAACATATGTTAACATGCTGTTAGCTAGAATGAATTCAACAAATGCTGGCTTCCCTCTGTACCTTCATTCTTCTGCTGTATTTTTCTCTTATACACTCATCCTTCAAAAATGTTTATGGCCAGTACACAAATTAAATAAAATTTAAAAATATTTAATATATGTTGAAAACCAAGATGGTAAAAATTAAGTGTAGAGACAGCTAGGTGTATTTAATAACCAATATCAAAACCCATAAAATGTACAAAGTCTGATCTTTGGTTGTTCCAGTATTAAATACGATATTGACAATATTCTGCTAATAACATTCCCTCTTCTTTCAGCCATCCTTCAAATATGTTTATAGCCAGTATAGAAATTCAAAATTTTAAAAATATTTAATGTATGTCTAAAACTGGTGCCTTCTTTCTTACTTCCTTGCTTTTAAATGTCAGTTTTCTCAAGTGAAAACACTATTAGTTATGAAGTTTAGTGAAATGCTTTGTTCATTTCTATAAAATAGTGCTTTAGAATTAATTTTGTAAGGACTTTTTCTCCTATTAAGCAGTGCTGTTGTTGTTGTTGTTAGGTGCTGTCCAGTCAGTTCTGACTCATAGCCACCTTATGCAAAACGGAATGAAACACTGCCAGGTCCTGCCCCATCCTCACAATTGTTGCCATGCTTGAGCCCATTCTTGTGGCCACTGTGTTAATCTATCTCGTTGAGGGTTTTCCTTTTTTTCACTGACCCTCTACTTTACCAAGCATGATGGCCTTCTCCAGGGACTGATCCCTCCTGACAACAGCAGTGAGATAGACACTGTTATATTATTCTACAGCAAAAAGATTTCCACAGTAGCAAGATTTAAGACAAATACTGGTGATCTTTTTGACTTGTCAGAATTTATTTTGCTCAAGTAATTTCTGAAATTGCTTTGTGGATTTATATTTTATTTTAATTGGGAAAAAATGAACAGTGCCAGGTGAGGTGCTGATTGCTTTTTAAGTATACTGACACAGAAATACATCATATTGGACAGCTACTGAATTTACTTTCAAAATGGACTTGAGTCTCAAGTAAAGCATTTAAAAAACATTGACTAAATTACACATACCTATTTTTTATGAGAAATGTATTAAATGTATATTTATAAAATCTAATTTTAATAAATATGTTTCTAACTTAAGAGAACCAAAAATTTAATTGACTTCTCTCAATATTTTCTCTTGCGTGTTTTGTCTGTAATTGCAATAAGACATAACAATTTTCCTTGAATTAATTTATTCCTAAGGAAACATATACAACTTACATAACAAACCAAAGCCAAACCCATGGCCACTGAGGTGATTGTGACTCACAGCAACCCTAAGGGACAGAGTAGAATTGCCCCAAATAGTATTTCAAAGCTTTAAACTTTACAAAAGCCAGCTGCCACATCTTTCTCCCACATAGAGGCTGGTGGGTTTGAACTAACAACCTTTCAGTTAACAGCCAAGTGCTTAACCACAGCACCACCAGGATTCCTTTTACAAATTATATGAAAACTAAATAAGAATAAACTATTTGCACACCAAAATTTGCATTTCTAGCACTTTATTAAAATTGACTTTTTCTGTATTAAACCATATAATTATTACCAAAAACTGATTTCTATTCATGTTTTCAAGAAAGTGTTTGTTGTTTTAGGTGCTGTCCAGTCCGTTCTGACTCATAGCGACCCTGTGTACATCAGAACAATCCCGCTCCATCCTCACAACTGTTGCTATGGCTGAGCCCATTGTTGCTGTCTGAGCCACTGTGTCAATCCATCCTATTGAGGATCTTTGTTTTTGCTGACCCTCTACTTTACAAAGCATGATATCTTTTTCCAGGGACAAAGTACGTGAGGCAAGTCTCCCCATCTTAGCTTCCAAGGAACATTTTGGCTGTACTTCTTTCAAGACAGTTCTGTTTGTTCTTCTGGCAGTCCACGGTATATTCAGTAGTCTTTGCCAACATCACAATTCAAAGGCATCACTCCTTCTATGACCTTCCTTATTCATTGTCCAGCTTTCATATGAGGCAACCGAAAATACCCTGGCTTACATAAGGCTCACCTTAGTCCTAAAGGTGACATCTTTGCTTTTTAACACTATACAAAGGTCTTTTCCCAACAGATTTAACCAATGCAAACACATCATTTGATTTCCTGACTGCTGCTTCCACGGGCATTCATTGTGGCTCCAAGTAAAATGAAATCCTTGACAATTTCAACGTTTTCTCTGTTTATCATGATGCTGCTTATTGGTTCAGTCGTGAGGATTTTTATGTTTTGTGTTGAGGTATAATTCATACTGAAGCTTGTGGTCTTTCATCTTCATCAGTAAGCCCTTCAAGCCCCCTTCACTTTCAGCAAGCGAGGTTGTGTGATCTGCATATTGTAGGCTGCTAATGAGTGTTCCTCCAATCCTGATGCTGCTTCTTCTTCATACAGTCCAGCTTCTCTGATTATTTGCTCAGTATACAGATTGAATAAGTATAGTGAGAGGATGCAACCCTGATGCACACCTTTCCTGATTTTAAACCGTGGAGTATCCTTTTGGGCTGTTTGGATGACTGCCTCTTGGTTTATGTACAGCTTCCACATGAGCACAATTAAATGTTCTGGTACAATTAAGTTTCAAGAAAATAATATATTGTATAAAGCTATTATTTCAATTAAGTTTCAAGGAAATAATATATTGTATAAAGCTATTATTTATTTGAATTAGTTAAAACCTAGAACACATATGGTGACAGGGTTCAATCTTCTTAATATTGACTTGAGATAAATGATCATATTTTTTTTGTAAAGAAAAAATATAAAAGCTTGACTTAATGCTGATAAGGGCTTCCTTTGAGAACAAAGGCTCTGAACTAACTAGTAACTGTATCATATCGTCCTTCCACATCATTGGTAAAATAAGCATTACCACAACAAATTCGATGCTAACAAACATCCTGGATTTAAGTTTCACATCTGATTTAAGATTATTTTAAACATTTAAAAAGATCAACAGTGAGAAATTCCATGGCCAATCCCCCAGAAGACATTTGTAGCTGTCGCCAGGAGCAGTGGCACAGGTTCTGCTGTAGGAGAGAGAGGCAAGGGGTGGCTGTCTCTACTAAATGATACTTTGGTTCATCTCTATCTCCCTATCAACTCTTCTGTTGTGTCAGGCGTTCTGTATTTGTAGGTTCTCATAGAATCACTTCCAGGAAACAAGACTGACTTGACTGCACTTTCATCACCAAGAGGATAATGATTTAAAGACATTATTTTAGCCAAAAGATTCTTTTTTCTTTTGTTATAAAATGCTATACCTATCTTGAAAATTGTAAAGGTCTCTGTTTATCCATTGTTTCCATTCTTCACCTTTCTTACCTACCTTCTATCTACAATTGAAGCTTCTAGTACCCACACTTTACCCAGTAAACAGTGGTATAAGTGTACTACTCTGAGGAGAAAAATGCCTATACAATGTGCATGCATAGACAACAAATTGATGGCTATGGTATGAAAACAAATTATCTCTTACTATAGTTTGAACTCTGGTGATGTAGTGGTTAAGAGCGATGGCTGGTAAGCAAAAGATCAGCAGTTTGAATCTACCAGGTGCTCCTCGGAAACCCTATGGGACAGTTCTACTCTGTCTTATCGGGTTACTATGAGTCAGAATCAACTCTAAGGCAATGGGTTTGGTTCGGTTTTTTGGTATACTCTGAGCTGGAAACCCTGGTGGCATAGAGGTTAAGAGCTACCACTGCTAATCAAAAGGTCGGCAGTTCAAATCCATCCGGTGCTCCTTGGAAACTCTATGGGGCAGTTCTGCTCGGTCCTATAGAGGGTCATTACGAGTTGGAACTGACTCAACGACAGCAGTTTTGGTTTGGTGTTTTATACTCTGAGCTATTTCATATATCCATGGTTTTGTTAACACCTCATGATTAATATGACCAACAGTTCTGTCTAGTTGATTCTGACTCTTGGCAGCCTCATGTGTGTCAGAGTAGAACTGTGCTCCAATGGCCAATTTTTTGGAAGTAGATCACCAGACCTTTCTTCCAAGGTGACTGTAAGTGGATTTGAACCTCCAATCTTTTGGCTAGCAGACTAGCATGTTAAAAGTTTGTACCACCTAAGGACACATGATTAGTATAACCATACTTAAACTGTCTTAGTGATGGAATTATAAACTCGGGGGTGTACTTCCTTTTTGATTTTTCATTACGTGGGAAGTTTATCTCCTATGATTCCTCAATTACCTAATGTGTTTTCCTTATTCAGATGCCTGATTGCTCCCCACAAGTAGCCATCTTTTTATGGAAAGTTTTTTTTAAAAAATTATGAATCATTGGCTGCTTTTAATGCCAGCAGTTACAGTTTCTTGGCCTGGTTGCAAGCTCCTACAAAGCTAATGCATTGCCACACTTTCTTTGAAGTCAGTAGAAATGCCATATTAGAAGGAGTTTAGGAAAGCTACTGAGACAGGTGATAAATTGATGCAGGGGGAATAGTTTCCTTTTACACGTATTTTAGCCAGTTATCTTTGGGTTAAATAATCTCTCTTTCTCAGGCACATGGATCTCAGAAATCTTCCCTCTAAGTGGAATATGTCAGCCATAGAATTGACTTCATTAATAAATCATATAGATAATTTGAGGTACATATGTCATCATGTCATCATGTGGCTGAAATAAGATTTGTCTTTCTGTAGACTAAGCATATAACTATGACATATCTAACAACCTGGAAAATATCTTACACTTTTTAATTTTATTCACGTAATTATTATTGTTTCTGCCAACTGTGTTCTCTAAAGATTATCTTATTTTAAAATCTCTGGCCTGAGTATGACTTACTTGAGTTAAAGCATCCTCAAATTATGATATATTATGGATTTTCACAGATTTGAGGACTTGTAGGTATCCTGAACAAATGTCCTAGATAAATCACCAAACACCACAACCCCCAACTAAACACATTTGCAAAGCAAGCAAATTCTGAAATGTTTGATTGGATAATGTTTTAGGAAAAAAATAAATAACTGGTAGTATGTTTAATAAAGTATTAGCCTGCCCACCCCACCACACACAAAGGCACCCATGTTTATTATATATTTTTATTAAGTGTGTATAATTCAGGAATTGATGGAATACCAATTAAGATGTTTCAACAAACGGATGCAGGTGTTCATATGCCTATGTCAAGAAGTTCAGAAGACAACTACCAGGTCAATGGAAGAAATCCATATTTGTGCCCATTCCAAAGAAAAGTGATCCAACAGAATGTGGAAATTATCAAATAATATCATTAATATCACACTCAAGTAAAATTTTGCTTAAGATTATTAAAAAAAATGATTGTAGCAGTACATCCTCAGGGAGCTGCTAGAAATTCAAACCAGATTCAGAAGAGTACATGGAAAGAGGGATATCATTGTTGATATAAGATGGATATTGGCTGAAAGCAGAGAATACCATAAAATTGTTTCTGTGTTCTATTGACTAGGCAAAGGCATTCAACTATGTGCATCATAACAAATTACAGATAACATGGTGAATAATGAGAATTCCCAAACACATAATTGTGCTCATGAGGAACCTGTATATGCATTGCAATGAGATGAATTTATACAGTGGCTACAAGAATGGGCTCTAACATAGCAAAGATTGTGAGGATGGTACAGGACATTGTAACCTTTTGTCTCCTCATACATAAGGTCTCTAAGAGTAGAAGCTGACTAGAAGGCAACTAACAGTAACACATTATGTTATGGAAGGTAAATATACTCTACCCAAGGCCTATTGATTGAATCATATATAATACTCCATGGCAACAACTAGGGTTTGGCCCAACAACTGGGAAGCATAGTCAAGTCAAGCTGATATGTAAAATTAACCATCACATGCTACAACATTGATTAACCTCAAAAATATTACTTTAAGTGAAAGAAGTCAGATACAAAAAGTCACATATTGTCTGATTCTATCTATATAAAATACCCAGAACAGTAAATCCATAAAGGCAGAATGCAGGTTGGTGGTTGACAGAGGCTGAGGGAAGCAAATGATTAATGAGTGTAGGGTTTCCTTTTGAGGGTGAAGAAAATACCTGGACCTAAATAGAGGTGGTGGTTGCACAACATTTTGAATGTACTTAATGCCACTGAATTGTTAACTTTAAAACTGTTAATTTATGTTGCATGAATTTCACCTCAATTAAAAAAAAAAACTTAAAAAAAAAATACATAGTGACTCTATCTTACTTTGATGCAGCATCACAAAGTAAGCCCCTTTGTATATCACAGGGCTTCAAAATGGTTCTTTCAGGTTTGTCCCCCTGTTGAGAATTTGCATTTCCACCTCAGATATACTGAATCAGAATCTACATTTTTACAAGATCTCTAGGTAAGTTATGTGGATACTGATTCAGTATATCTGGGGTAGAAATACAAATTCTCAGCAGGGGTTCGAAACTGAAAGAACCGGTTTGAAGCCCCGTTGCATATACACAGATCATTAACTCCATTTTTTCTCCAAATACATTTCATTATTCATGCTTATCTTCATCAAGCTGACCTCTCAATAGAACAGCAAGAACAAAACATATCCTCCTCTCCCCTTACACAATTTCAGTTCTCATTTTCCATAAGTAATAGAGTAGTTTTTCCAGCCTCTGCTTTCTTTTGCCTGATATTTTGCTTATATTCCCCAAGGTGATATTGTACAAACATCAAAAAGTAGTAGCTACCATTTATTTAGTAAATTTTATGCATCTTTTGTACCTAATAATAAGCTCTATGAAAAGGTATTTTGTATTCCATTATTCAGAGAAATGAACTTGTCTAAATTCACTCAGAGTGCAAATGGTAAAACCAAGCAGTCTGGAAGCTTCCTTATAAGCTTCTTGTTTTGTCTGTTCAGCCTGCATGTCCTTATCATTTGGTAGCAGAGCTCTTACTTTAGGCAAATACGTGGCCCCTATTTCTTCCAGCTCTCTGCTGAGGCTCTTTGCCCTTTAGGTCTTGTTACATAGATTCCCAGAATTTCCCTCATTCCTGTATTTCTGAGACCTGGTTCTTAAGGTTTTCCTTTGATTACGTGAGCTACTCTAGATTCTTATTTAAGGAAACCATCGTCATTATTTGTATTTGGAAACAAAAGCCATAACTTAAGTAAATTTTATTTAGCCTGTCTAGGCTAAATTTGTGCTTTTCAGTACTGTACCAGGTTCCTATTATTACCCCTCTGGTTTCACTCCTGATTCTTCTTTTTAAACACCTGCCTCCCTACTTTTTTTTTTTTTTTTGGTGTCTGTTTTTGAAACCATGAGCAGTCATTTCCTGGGGCAAAACCAAGCAAAGCCTTGTAGTAAAATATAAGGATGATATTCCTCTCATGAAGACCAAGATCAAGCATCATTAAACAATTTTTCTTTTCCTAGAATAGGCTCCAATTACTATATTTTGTTCCCTAGGTTGGCACATTGAATAGGATGGGCAGGCATTTTTACCAGCTGACTAATCTCTGCATTACCACTCCTCTGCCTACAGAGGAACAAAGAATTAATTTGGAGAAATTTACATAAAAAGAAGAGACTATAATCTCTAGTAAATGTATAAAATAAAATTTAAATGATAATAATAATGAATATTAATAATAATTATTTAAATACTTTTTGAATTTGAATGCAAACTTCAAGTTAGCACTTTTTTAAAGTTCTCTATGCTCAATTCAGAAATTTGAAGATGATATTAAGTATTAAAAAGTCTTAGCTGATAGCAGTTGAATCACAGGAGTTTAGGCATTTGAATATATGGCCTGAAATGCAAACTGGAAAAAAAAAAAAAAATGGTTTTCTTCCTTAAACAAGTCAATGTTTCACATAGAAATGACTTAGTGTATGAATAAAAGTTTGAATCTTTCCTTTGTTCTGAACTGGGTTGAAATATATTTGGTATTATACAATACTAGTGCGGCCATAGTTGAACATTTATTTTAAGGCATTCTATTTCAAAGGATATATTCAATTTTAAAACAGTCCAGAAAACTATAAATGAAAATAAGACTTTAAATACATGTGTTACATACAAAAGATTAAATGCCCTGATCAAGCACCCACGGAGAAATTATGTTAAGAAGGAGCTACGTTGCCGAAATTCTGGGGATGAAGGTAAACTCTATTATGTTATTCTTAAGGAAGCCAACAAAATCCAAATTTAAAACAAATTCTCCTTTTACTTAAAAATTGAGGTTGAAAGTAGTGAATTGCAATATCATTTCATCAAGTAGTGTTTATTGACTCTATCTTGGTCTTGGTGACTCACTGGCTGAAGAGCTCTGTTGTTAACTAAAAGAGGTTGGCAGTTCAAAGGCACAAGCAGCTCCATAGGAGAAAGATGTGGCAGTCGGCTTTTGTAAAGATTTACAGCTTTGGAAACCCTAAAGGGCAGTTCTACTGTGTCCTATAGGGTCACTATGAGTTGGAATCGACTAGAAGGCAGTGGGATTCTTTTTTGGTTATTCTATAAATAAAGAGTTGGTCATAAAATTTCTTACAACAGTAGTATAGCTCTTTGCCTTCAAGGAGCTTACAATACAGTAGCTATCATCCAAAGCAGAATGTAACACTATAATACAAATGATGATAAATTTTATGTTAGGAAGCAGTAAGAAGTATGTTTTGGAAAAGTAAACAGGTCAGATAATGGAGAACACTGAACAACAAGTTAAAGAATTTTTCACTGGGGTCAATAAGACCGTTTGAGACACTGACAATTTGGAGGACAGAAAAAAGATGATATCTAATTTTTTTAAGATACAAATTTTGAAAATTGAGCTGGAAGGTATGTAGAATAAGAAAGAGTAGAAATTGGAAGCAGGAATATGAAAACATTGTCTGAATCCAGTGAAGATGTAAGAAGAGCCTGAATTAAGAGAGTAACATTGTGGCTCAAATACAGAATTGAGATTGATTGGATAGGGGCGGGAACAGCTTAGAAATTCATGGTTAGCAAAAATGAGGAGTGTGAAATGTGATTCAGTAGGTGAGATTGCTATTAACTGAAATATGGACATATAAAGGAACTGCTTGAGGGAAAAGTTTATGGTTCACTTTTAGATACACTAGATATCTAGGCAAAGGTGTTCAATAAGGAAATGTGAATCCAAAGCTCAGATGAGAAGTGACGGCCCTCAGATTTCCATTGCAGTTTTTGTGCAACGGAAATATGTACCTCATCACCTGGCTTATGTCCAGTTTTCTTCTTTGAAGTCAGAGGAAAGAAAAACACACAAAATTATATCCATCTGACAACAAAGCAATTGGATAAAATCACTTAGGTAGAATGCTAAAATCATTTATTTATGCAATGCCTTTCAAGTGGGTTGTAAGGGTTACCATAGTCTTCCATTATATGGGAAATTCGAATGGCTTAAGAAAATGTTTATGCAAGTGTTTCTTGAAATGTGGTCCAAGGCGATATGTTTCGGAATTACTGGGACAATTATTAAAAATTCAGATTGCTGGGATGCCATTCAGACTTACAGAAACAGAATTTTTGATGTGTGGATTTTTAACAAGCTCTTCTTATGCTGTTAAGCCAACTTCAATTTGAGAACAACTGAAAAACAGCACAGAGCTTGATTTCTAAATTCTGGGGGAGGACTTTAATCAAAATACTTTATTTCATTGCCTGTCTGATCTTATGCAGGTTACTTAACTTGTGTAAGCTTATGTATTTGTATATTAAAAACAATATAATAACTAGTTCCACTGCTGTAGGATTATTGTACATATTAAATAAAATAATATTTCAAAAATTCAGGGGAAAAAATTAAGGCAATATTTTCACCATTGTGCTTGGTGCATAACAAGTCTTTGATATATATTTATTAACAGAATAAATAAATGAAGAAAGAATGAAATTACAGTTGGGCAGATTATATACCTTTCAAATATTAACCATGAAGTGTTAGCTTTTACCATGATAAAGATTATTTAGTGATAAAGATGATGACAGCATGAATTTAGCAGTAAGTTTAAAGGGATTCCATATATTCAACTAATATTTTAAGCATCTCCTGTTTTCAAAATAATGTGCTTGTTCCTTTCATATGTATTATCTTAATTTTCATAACAACATTGTGAAGAGGATAGTGCAATATTTATTTTGCGAATCAGATAACAGAAATTCAAATTATCTGAAATTCAAATCAGTTAACTGAGGTTCAGAGAGACCGGTGAATGTTTCCATAGTCAAGCTCTCAATATGTAATGGAGCAATTTCTAATACTGATCATGAAACTCTGTGTTCTTTTCACTATAACTTACAGTATCCAGTGTTTACCCAAGAGTCCAGCCAGCTCTGCCAGTATATTCTTACTGAGTCATGGTGCCTGTTGCACTCTTCTAGATTTCACTGTTTATAAATGTTTGATATGGTTTCTTTTGATTTGCAACTTTACAAATTTTTGCTGTTTTTTAGTAGAAAATTAATTAGATTATAAGGCTGATTTTATCTCCAGGACCATTGGAGCATATCTCCAGTATTAAAAAGGGTGGTCCTCTACAAATTATGTGTTTTGCAGAAATAATTACTGAATTATTTTAGAGAAATATGTTATTAGTTGAGGCACAACTACGTTAAATATGAATATTTCCCTATATAGGTTTCATAGTACTTAACAAAAAGGAATGCAAAGTATGAAAGCTAATGCTTATATTTTTTATGTGTCAGAGATTTTATAAAATGTTAACTTATTTCATCTTTATACCAACTCTGTCAGGTAACAGTTACTTTTATTACCTCCATGGTATTGCAAGGAAATTGAAGAACAGAGTTCTTCAGAATTCAGAAGTTTAAAGTTAGAAGAGTTTAACCGTTCTAGCTATCATGATGTAAAGTAACTGACAGCTCCTCTCTACAAGAAACAAGTATAAAATTGGACAAAATGATTAAAACCAACCATGTTAGGGTTCTAGAATTCAGATGTTTGCAGCAGTTTCTTCTCATTTTGAGTTGTGCCACGTCAGCAAATGAAGGTCCCAAAAGCATTCTTCCATCCATGTCATTTAGGTCAACTCTACTTCGAGAAGGCAGCTCTTCCCTGGTGGTATTTTGAGTGCCTTCCGACCTGAGGGGGCTCATCTTCTGGCACTATATCAGACTATATTCTCCTGTTGTCCATAAGGGTTTCCCTGGCCATTTTTTTTTTTTTTTTTCCAGAAATAGACGGCCAGGTCCTTCTTCCTAGTCTGTCTGAGACTGGGAGCTCCACTGAAACCTGTCCACCATGGGTGATCCTGCTGGTATTTGAAATACCAGTGACATAGCTTCCAGCATCACAGCAACACACAAGCCACCACAGTACGAGAAACTGAACTTTGTTTAAAGCAGAGCATACCAGAAAGATGTTTAACTGTGTTTTATTGACTATGCAAAGGTATTGGACTATGTGGATCATTTAAAAAAAAATTATGCATAACTTATGAAGAATGAGAATTCTGTATGATTACACTTAATTGTGCTCATACAGAACCTATAAATAGATCAATAGGCAGCCATTTGAACAGAACAAGGGGGTACTACATGGTTTAAAATCAGGAAAGGTGTGCGTCAGGGTTGTATCATTTCACTAAGTTTATTCAATCTGTATGCTGAGCAAATAAGCTGAGAAGCTGGACTATATGAAGAAGAACCCAGCATCAAGACTGGAGGAAGACTCATTAACAACCTGTGATATGCTTATGACATAACCTTCCTTGCTGAAATTGAATTGCTCTTGAAGAACTTGCTGATGAAGACTTCGGCCTTCAGTATGGATTATACCTCAATATAAAGAAAACAAAGATCCTCACAACTGGAACAATATGCAACATCATGATAAATAGAGATAATATTGAAGTTGTCAAGGATTTCATTTTATTTGGCTCCGCAATCAACGCCCACGGAAGCAGCAGTAAAGAAATCAAATGGCATTTGGCACATCTGCTGCAAAAGACCTCTTTAAAGTGTTAAAAAGTAAAAATACCATTTTGAGGACCAAGTTGTGCCTGACCCAAGCCATGATATTTTCAATCACCCCATATACTTGTGAAAGCTGGACAATGAATAAGGAAAACCAAAGAAGAATTATGGTGTTGCTGAAGAACATTGACTATACTATGTACTGCCAGAAGAACGAATAAACCTGTCTTAGAAAAGGTAAAACCGGAATGCTTCTTGGAAAAGACATGACTGCACACAAAACAGAACAGTTATATTCCATAATACTGACAATACCAAATGTTGGACTTAATGTGGAGAAACTGGAACTCTCATCCTTTGCTGGTAGGAATGTAAAATGAAATAGTTACATTTGAAAATGGTTTAGCAATTTCTTACATATTAAACATATGCTTACCATTTAATCCAAAAATTCCACACATATGTTATCTACCCAAGAGAAGAAAAACATAAGACTTGTACAAGTATGTTCATATAGACATCTTTTCTTATAACCCCAAACTAGAAACAGTCCACATATAAACTGGTGAAAGGGTAAACACACACATTTCATACAACTGAATATTATTTAACATAAAAGGAAGAAACTACTGATATACCTTACAACTAGGATGAACTTCAAAATCAATATGCTAAGTGACAGAAGACAGCCACATAAAAACATATTGTAGGATTCCATTTATATGAAATTTCTATAAAAGGGAAAATTATACAGACAGAAAGCTTGTCTGTACTTGTCTGGAGTTGAAAATGGAACTGGTGAATGATGGCAAAGTAGTATGACAGAAATTTGTGGCTGATGGAAATATCTTGAATATGGATTTGGTGGTATTTTCATAGCTATATAAATTTATTAGAAAGCATTGAACTGTATACATTCAATGAGTGAATTTTATAGTATGTAAATAATTAATAAAGCTGTTAAGAAATGATGACACCTCCAGCAAGAGATGAAACCAGGTTTTGAAACCAGACAATTAGCAACAATACCTGTGTTTTTAACCACTGTAACATATTGTCTCTCTGGAATCCCTGGAGTAGCTGAAGCTTTCATCTTAAGGCCCTGACTAAGAGATTAAGTGGTGTGCAATTGCTGCAAAGATAGATATATTCTTGCTGTACCAAAGCACCAAAAAAAAAAAAAAAAAAAATCCATTAATAGCAGAGGTAATTATACAATGATGTCTACCTGAATGAAATGACACAACTTTATACATACTTGCTACGGTCAAAAATAATGAAAAATAAGCAAACATTGTATTCCTTGAATTTTATTTCATGAGAACTAAAAAAACAAAACAAAAACAAGAACCCTCAGAGTATCATAAGAGTAAGAAATATTTTCCATAAAGTTGAAGAGTAAAAATTCAGGGTAGAATTTGCTAAAAACCAAATGTCGTTTTTCCTCTTTTGTGTGTCCTCTCTCCTTATTCTCTACTATGATTTTGCTTTGCTTTTCTTTCGCTCTCTTTAAATGTCATTATTTGTTCCAATGGTGGATTAAAGATCCTGTCTCTCATAAAATATTTATATTAGAATCTTAAAGAAGACATTTAGTCACTCAAAATTTGATAACTCCATGTGTCTCTTTAGAGATGTTGTTGTTGGAAAACCACTGCCAAATTTGATTAAGAGAAATGAAAATGCAGATATAGATATGTGCTTTGACTGATCAGCATATATTCTCGAGGACAATTTTAGTGTGTTCTCTCAAGGATATTACCAAATCTAAAGAGAAAATTTGTAAACTTAAGCATGAAGTACAATTTTTACTCAATCAAGGATCGTTTAATATTGCCTCCCCTCTACCTCTATGTGGGTTTTTTTGGCGGGGGGGAGGGTCTACCTCTACTAAAATGACGTCTGCCACTTTGACCACTTTCCCCATTTTCTGACAGAAGAAAAGGACTTGGAAACTTTGCATACCATATCTGAAAGTTGCCAAACTCCAATTTAGGATTTAGATAAGGGATCTTGGATTTATTGCCGTAATGTTACATTATTGAGCACATAAATTCATTCATTGTTGACTAATTTTTTTCTTCTATAAAATAGTATTAAAATATTTGCTATCTTATCAGAATGGCTTGGTTTCTCTCTCTCTCTCCCTTTTTCTTTTTAGATCAATCCCAGGGTTCATGATTTAACTTCTGAACTGTTCTTCCCAATTTTTTGATATAGATTTCATTCTTTTGGTGCTCACAAGTGTTAAGAACTGTGCTAAGTACTGTATACACATTACCTTAATATTTACAACAATATTGTGAAATGGATATTTATATTCCCATTTTATGGACTAGTAAACTGAGGCTTAGAATTTAAGAAACATTTTGTGCTTGCAAAACTAGTAAGTGTTGGAGTCATGATGCAAACTCCGATTTTTTTTTTAATTTTTATTGTGCTTTTAGTGAAAGTTTACAAATCAAGTCAGTCTCTCATACAAAAATTTTTGTACACTTTGCTATATACTCCTAATTGCTCTCCCCCTAATGTGACAGCACACTCCTCCCTCCACTCTCTCTTTACGTGTCCATTCTGCCAGCTTCTGATGCCCTCTGCCCTCTCATCTCCCCTCCATGTGTCTACTTGATCCAAGAAGCTCACTCTTCATCAGCATCACTTTCTATCCCAATGTCCAGTGCAAGCCCTGTCTGAAGAGTTGGCTTTGGGAATGGTTTCTATCCTGGGCCAACAGAAGGTCTAAGGGCCATGACCACCGGAGTTCTTCTAGTGTCAGTCAGACCATTAAGTCTGGTCTTTTTTTGAGAATTTGGAGTCTGCATACCACTGCTTTCCTGCCCCCTCAGGAGTTCTCTTTTGTGTTCTCTTGCAGGGCAGTCATCGGTTCTAGCCGGGTACCATCTAGTTCTTCTGGTCTCAGGCTAATGTAGTCTCTGGTTTATGCGACACTTTCTGTTGTTTGGGTTCATAATTACCGTGTGTCTTTGGTGTTCTTCATTCTCCTTTGCCCCAGGTGGGTTGAGACGAATTGATGCATCTTAGATGGCCACTTGCTAGCGTTTAAGACCCCAGGCACCACTCTCGAAAGTGGAATGCAGAATGTTTTCTTGATAGATTTTATTATGCCAATTGACTTTGATGTCCCCTGAAACCATGGTCCCCAAAACACTGCCCCTGCTACGCTGCCCTTCAAAGCATTCACTTTATTTAGGACACTTCTTTGCTTGTGGTTTAGTCCAGTTGTGCTGACCTCCCCTATATTGTGTGTTGTCTTTCCCTTCACCTAAAGTAGTTCTTATCTACTGTCTAATTAGTGGATACCCCTCTCCCTCCTTCCCTCCTTCCCCCCTTATGTAACCATCAAATAATATATTCTTCTCTGTTTAAACTATTTCTCAAGATCTTATGATAGTGGCCTTATACAATACTTGTCCTTTTGCAACTGACTAATTTCACTCAGCATAACACCTTCCAGATTTCTCCATGTTATGAAATGTTTCACGGATTCATCACTGTTTTCTTTATCAATGCGTAGTATTCCACTGTGTGAATATACCATAATTTATTTATCCATTCATCCATTGATGGGCATCTTGGTTGCTTCCATCTTTTTGCTATTGTAAACAGTGCTGCAATGAACATGGGTGTGCATATATCTGTTTGTGTAAGGGCTCTTATTTCTCTAGGATTTATTCCAAGGAGTGAGATTGCTGGATCATATGGTAGTTCTATTTCTAGGTTTTTAAGGAAGCGCCAAATTGATTTCCAAAGTGGCCACACCATTTTACATTCCCACTAGCAGTGTAGAAGTGTTGCAATCTCTCCACAACCTCTCTGACATTTATTACTTTGAGTTTTTTGGATCAATGCCAGCCTTTTTGGAGTGAGATGGAATCTCGTTGTAGTTTTGATTTGCATTTCTCTAATGGCTAATGATCCTGAGCTTTTCCTTATGTATCTGTTAGCCACCTGAATGTCTTCTTTAGTGAAGTGTCTGTTCATATCTTTTGCCAATTTTTTAATTGGGTTATTTGTCTTTTTGTAGTTGAGTTTTTGCAGTATCATGTAGATTTTACAGATCAGGCACTGACTGGAAATGTCATAGCTAAAAACTTTTTCCCAGTCTGTAGGTAATCTTTTTACTCTTTTGGTGAAGCCTTCGGATGAGCATAAGTTTTGATTTTTAGGAGCTCTCAGTTATCTAGTTTTTCTTCTGCATTGTTAGTAATGTTTTGTATACTGTTTATGCCATGTATTAGGGCTCCTAATGTTGTTCCTATTTATTCTTCCATAATCTTTATCATTTTAGATTTTATATTTAGATCTTTGATCCATTTTGAGTTAGTTTTTGTGCATGGTGTAAGGTATGGGTCTTGTATCACTTTTTTGCAGATGGATATCCAGTTACGCCATCACCATTTGTTAAAAAGACTGTCTTTTCCCCATTTAACTGATCTGGAACCGTTGTCAAATATCAGCTGCTCATATGTGGATGGATTTCTGTCTGCATTCTCAATTTTGTTCCACTGGTCTACGTATCTGTTGTTGTACTAGTACCAGGCTGTTTTGACTACTGTGGCAGTATAATAGTTCCTAAAATCAGGCAGAGTGAGGCCTCCCACTTTGTTCTTCTTTTTCAGTAATGCTTTACTTATCCAGGGCCTCTTTCCCTTCCATACGAAATTGGTGATTTGTTTCTCCATCTCGTTAAAAAATGCCATTGGAATTTGGATCGGAATTGCAAACTCAGATTTGATTATAAAGCTCATAAACTTAATCACCATGAGACACCGTTTTTTCCTGACATCTCTGTGATTCAGTTAAACCAAATTTGAACCTTTGTTCCATATTACAATGTAAGACTTATGATTCTGTGTTAGGACAGCCGAACCCTACTACAGAAAATTACCTACCATGAAAATTTGCATCATTATAAACATTGAACTTTTCATTTTACTGGCTCGTCAGCTCTCGGGGCCAATCTTTTTATTGGCATTTCCTTCAACACAACTTTGGGCATAAAAATCCTTTCTTATTCTTAGTACATCATCTTTATACATGAGATCCTTCATTTTATCACCTTCAGCATCCCTATCACTTCATCCGTATCAATCATCATAGCTCTTCTTCAAGTATTATAAGATGGAATATCTTATTGATAATTACTTCCTAAATGTTTTCATCTAATGTCTTCCCTTCTTAGTTACTTTTGGACTTTATTCATCAGTCTTTTCCTCTCTATTATTCTATCACTGCTACCTCCTTTCCTTCAGTCTTTCAATATGATCAAATTTTTCTCCTAAAACCCTTCCTTTCATCCATACTCCTCTCTACTCCTCAATTCCTTCCATATAAAAAAAGCAAAATGGATTCTTCAAGCCTCCAGTTGATCCATTCAAGACCACCAGAGTGATGAAAGAACAGAAAGGGGTGTGAAAACACATAGCCCTCCACAAATCACCTTTTGTATGCTTTGTTCCTCAGTCTTTTCAGTCTCAGCTCATGGTAGCACAATTTTCCCCATTTTTTAGACTAAACCTCTAGTCATCATCCTTGGTTGGTTGATATCTCTCCTGGCCCATACCCAATTCATTAGTATTCCTATTGGTTTTACCTTCAAAATAAATCAGTAGTCTGGTCACTTCTTGCCTTTTCCCTAATTTTACTCAAAGACTGATTTATTAGCATTTCTCACCTGATCTGCAATAGTTTCCTCAGCCTTCTTTCATTTCCTCTTACCTCACTTTAGTTTAATAACATATACATACACACACAAATGTATATATGTAACCTGACCCTATGAATGCCAGTAAATTTCCATTAGCCCTTAAACTAGCTCAAGCCAGATTTGGCCTGCCCTGCAAGAGCTGAAGGGCCAGCGGTGACCACTAATTGACGTCAACAGCCGACACAGTAACAGGAGGAACAAATCAGAAGGAAAATAATCACCTGAACCTTACTCTGAAGCCATAGGTCCAACAAGAACCAGGTAACTTCCTATTTCCTGGCCGCCTTCTAGAATTTTCCCTCCCCAGTATGCCTGTGTGACCACCATCTTGCTGCCTAAATCACATATAAGCCCTGCTTTCCCATAGCTAAAGGAGCTGGATCTGAGGAACTTACTTGCTCTTCTCATTGAGTAAAGTTACTTTCTCTTTCTCAAGGACCTGGTGTCCTGATAGTTGGCAAGTCTGAGTGCACCATACAAGGACCCACCTTCCCGGGTTCAGTAACATACATATGTATATATAGACAGAGAGAGGGAAACCCTGGTGGCCTAGTTTTTAAGAGCTACATCTGCTAACAAAAAGGTAGGCAGTTCGAATCCACCAGGTGCTCCCTGAAAACCCTATAGGGCAGTTCTACTCTGTCCTATAGGGTTGCAATGAGGAGGTATCAACTCGAAGGCAATGCTTTAGAGAGAGACATAGTCCTAGTGGTGCAGTGGTTAAGAGCTTGGCTGCTAACTAAAAGGTTGGCAGTTGGATTCTAGGAACTGCTCCTTGGAAACACCATGGGGCAGTTCTACTCTGTCTTATAGGGTTGCTATGAGTCAGAATCAAACTTGGCAGCAATGCGTTTGGTTTGGTTTTTGGATATATATACATATATATGTTTCTCTTCCTAAAATATATGTCAGATCATCATTCCCCTACTTAAATCCTTTTCAATTTAAGTCATTCTTTTTTTATACGCTGATAAAACCTAACACTTAAAACAACTAACCTAAACATCTAAGAGAAAGCCTTGTAGGTGCTTAATTACTTTTTCTTGAATGAATGATATTAACTGTAATGATCCCCTGTATCTATCACTAAAAAAATGAAACAGAGCAAATAAATGGTAGAAAGTTCAATGTATTTAATGAATTTTCAGAATTTTTTATTAATATTATGAATGAGCTTTTTAAATCTTGATAAGTCTTTGAGTTATTCACCATAAAATAGTAATTGATATGTGGGCATATTTCTTATACTGAATTATTCAACCTAGAATATTTTATTTAACAACAAAAATAAAGTTGAAAATATGTGATAATTTATTGATTCATTATTATTGCAAACTCTTCATTATAGTGATGTTTCTGTTTTGTAGGGCACTTCATCTGGTCTTAATGACTACTATTCACCTTTTACATTACTTAATTTGAATCACGGTAATGCCCATGTATATTATTCCTTTTGAATCCCTCATCCACTCACTTTGATTTCTGATGAACTCCAAATTTCTGTCTTCAAAATTTAACTCTTGCCTATACTCAGGCAAGCCTGTGTCTCCAACTTCCCATCGTACATCTTACGTGGATGTCTTTAAGACACGTTCAATTAAAATCATAGGCATTATAGTGTCATTTTTAAGAACCCTGCATTCAAATTTCAGCTCCTCTAAGACCAGGTTTCCTCAGCTGTAAAATAAGAATAACAACAGCACCTACTTCTTAAGTAGGATTAATCCTATGTATTAAATAAGCTAATTCAAATAAATCAGTAAGCACATAATAAGCAATGTTTAGTTAATGACCATAAATGTTGTACGTCAGATATGTATTGATTCCTAATTTACTTTATTGTATTTTATGAAAATATAAAAAATAACTGTCAGAAAAATCTTTTTTTTTTTATAAATTAACGTACTCTTTCTAAGTGATCAAGGTGTAATATGGATTTTTTTTGTAGTGATTATGTACTCTATTATTCAGTGATATTTATTATATACCTGTAATGAATCAAATACTGTATAAGATATAAAGGATTCAAAAAATAAAATTAAACATCATATTTATTTGTAAAGGACTTAAATTATGAACTGACATTCAGAAGAGAAAATACTTCTTTGCATTTGGGTATCACAGGTATCATGTTACAGAAGTTAAAGGAAGCTTGTCTGAGATCAAGATTGATAGACCTCCCACAAACCCTTATTCCCCAGCCTTACTTCTCTCATCTCTAAAATGAGTAGTTTGACTACATTATCTCTAATAAATCTCCTAGGTCCAAATATTGCCTGCCAGTAAATGATCCATAAATTGGTACTCTATGTTCATCTAAGACAAATAAACAATCTGAATATTATCTCTTTCACATTTTGCCAAAAGCAAAAGAACATTATTTCCATTTATTCATTCAAAGTTGTGAGAGGACTTTTGTTTGATTTTTGTG
This sequence comes from Loxodonta africana, assembly GCF_030014295.1. NCBI lineage: Eukaryota > Metazoa > Chordata > Mammalia > Proboscidea > Elephantidae > Loxodonta > Loxodonta africana. The sequence goes on along the minus strand of NC_087345.1, from coordinate 76,359,909 downwards.
TGTTATTTGTTGGCAGAAAACTGCAGGTAGGATAGATTGCATATCATGACTTTTTACTTTTATCATAGGTCAAAAAATATCAATATTCACTGTAGTGAAAAGAATGTGCTTAAGCTCTCTTCCAGGTCAAAGTACCTCTCTCTTGTGAGTAGTACTGCTATGCTAAGTAGGGTTACAATAAGATGTCAATCTGTGAAATTTGGCAGTACATAAAATCACCGTGGGGAATCTCCTGGTTTAAAGAGCAGCCTTTGTTTAGTATCTTTGTTCCCTCAACAAAAATGTAGGACTAATTGGCAGGTTGGATTCCTCCCAAAAGCCAAGCATTTTTCAATACAATAGCAAGGAGTAGTAGATAAATTATAACCTATACAATTTTAAAATCCCAAGTCATTAGACAAAAAAATTGATAATTATTTAATTTTGGTGTCCATTTGCAATTAAAATCCTGGTAACTAGAATAAACAGATTTGTTATTTTAAGTCAATTTTGCCTTGAATTTTAGAAAAGCAAAATATTTACCAACCACATATGAATTATTTTTAAGATGATAATTTTAAATTGTGTTATTTTCATGACAAAGATGAATGTGTCCTTAAAATTAGTAAATTCAATTAGTGGTTAAACCATGACTTATTAACCACCAAATTATTATTAGATTATTTTTTAATATTAATGACTTTCTAAGATATTTATAGAGAACTATATTTTTTTTATAGTAATGAGGTATAAAAAATATTCTGAAGCAGATGCTATCAATAGATTTACAACTATTATTTCCTATTATTTCTTACCTTTAATATTAAAATATGAAGTGTAAACATTTAAACATAAAAGTAACTAAGGATAAACTTGTAAAGTCTTTTTTATTAAACACTTCTAGAATGAATTAATGTGTGAATAATAGACAAACTAAACCATGTGTATTTTACCTTTCTTCATGGAAATAATAAAACAGTTTGATATGCAGCCTAACATTGTCATTTGGGGAGTAACTGCTGTGTTTATCATTCACATTTTCTGTTGTTGTTGTTATTTGCCATGGAGTCGATGCCAATTCATGGCAACTTTATATGTAACAGAATGAAACATTGCCCGGTCCTGTGCCATCCTCATAATATTTCATATGTTTGAGCCCATTGTTGCAGCCACTGTGTTAGTGCATCTTATGGAGGGTTTCCCTCCTTTTCACTGACACTCTACTCTACCAAGCATGATGTTCTCTTTAGTGATTGGTCTTCCTAATGACGTGTCCAAAATAAGCATGATGAAGTCTCACCGCCCTTGTTTCTAAGGAGCATTCTGGCTGTACTTTCTCATAAACTGACTTATCTGTTCTTCTGGAAGTCCAGGGTATATTCAATATTCTTTGTCAACAGCAAAATTCAAACGCATCAATTCTTCTTTGATCTTCCTTTTTTATTGTTCAACTTTCACATACATATGATTGAGAAGACCACGGCTTGGATCAAGCACACCTTAGTCATCAAAGTGACATCATTGCTTTTTAACACATTAAAGAGTTCTTCTGCAGCAGATTTTTTTCCAATGCAATATGCCCTTTGATTTCTTGACCTCCGCTTCCATGAGCATTGATTGTTGATCCAATTAGAATTAAATCAACATATCTCCTAGAGATTCTGAAATCGGTTTTATGGATAAAGCAACTAATCAACTAGGTTTCAAGGGTCTCAGTTCTAGTGTTGTTTTTATTGCATTCCATTGAGTCAATTCTGACTCATAGGACCCTATAGGACAGAGTAGCACTGCTCCATAGGGTTTGCTAAGCTGTAGTCTTTATGGGAGCAGATCACCTGGTCTTTTCTCTCATGGAGCTGCTGGTGGGTTAAAACTAATCTTAACAGGTTAGTAGAAAGGAGATTTGACTCAATATTGTTAACTCCATAACATAGTCATTTGCTATAATTTCAAAAGCAGTTAGCTTGAGAGGACCAAAGGGTGTTGATCTTAAATTCATTAACACCAAGACAGAGGCTTGAGGTCAAGCCGGTCTTAATGCAGAGGTTAATTTAGCTAATTGTTTTTTTTATAATACCATTAGTTCTTTCTACCAGTCCTGAAGATTAGGGGTGATATGGACAGTGCAAGCACTGTAGGATGGGAAAAATTCTGCACATAGCAGTACTTCATGTACAGTAAAAGGAGCTCCTAGATCGCTATCAAGAATTTCTGGAGTACCTCGGGTAGAAATTATGTTTTCTAGAAGTGTCTCTGCAGCAAAGGTTGCAGTGGCATTCTTACAAGGAAAAACCTCTACCCAATGAGAATATCTACAAATCATGAACAATATGTATTTGAATCCTTGAGAGGGAGTTAACTGAATAAAATCCACTTGCCATTTGAACATAGGTCTGATAAGAAAGGGTACCTGCCAAAAGGAGGTCTGAGTGCCTTTGTTGGATTAAATTCAGCACAAGTTGTATGTTGTCTGACTACCTTGTCTGCAGCCCTCCAAAAGTGATCCCAATAGTATTTCTTCATTCTTTGTACTGTCTTATCCTGTCCTAAATTATCTTTTAAATGAAAATTAATAGCTACTGGGATGTATAAACCCTTACCAAATCAAACCAAATCCATTGCCGTTGAGTCAATTCTTACCCATAGTGACCCTGTAGGACAGAGTAGAGCTGCCTTGTAGGGTTTCCATGGAGCAGCTGGTGGATTTGAACTGCCGATCTTTTAGCTAACAGCCAAGCTCTTAAGTCACATAGGGAGTACCTACTGATTATTTGGTCCCACCCATAACCCTCTTTTCTAGTTTATCTGATATGCTTTGGCATTCCATTGATCTTGTTCAGAAGAAGGGACAGCTTTTTGATGTAACGACAGGCTATGCCATTTTTCTTCCCCTTCTTTCCCTGGATCCTCAATCCGAGGTTCAGGTAAGGGGATATTTTGTTCATTATAATAAATCTGGCATTTGTCCCATTCAAAAAATGTATACTGGGGTAATACCTTTTATTTTCAGTTCCTCCATCCATTAGCATTAACCTAAATTCTCAAACTAGTCCACTTCATTCCTCATATAGGTAATGAGCTGCTGCCTTAAAATTTCCTCAGTAATTTGATCTGAAAAAGCAATGATATTCCTTCCATACAGATTTGATTTCAAAGAGATAAGTTTAGTAATAATGTAATTTGGAGACTTTGAGGTATTACTGGTCTATTTCCAGGCCCCATCCATAATTGTGTGGTGGTGTCTAGAAAATATTCTCTTGAGACCCAGCTAAGTACCTCTGCTTCTAGAGCTAACTACTGATGTTGTTTTATTATTTGAAAACATGGGTAAGTCATAAATGGTGAATGAGGTGAACAGGATGAGGGGAAGCATCTTTAATTCTTTGATCTTGAATTTTTGGAGAGCTTGTGTTAATTCTCTTAAAATGAGTTGAGATCCTATTTTGCTCAGTTGTTGAGACTGAATATTCCTGAATGAGGGTTTGAGCAGCCAATTTAGCAGATTTGTCAGCCAATCTATTTCTATTTACTTCCTCTCTTTGGGGGCCTCATTTGGGTTGATGAGCTTGTATTTTTATGACTGCACTTTTAGAAGGTAAGAAGAGAGCTTCCAGCAAATCAGCCACTAAAATACCATTCTTTACGGGTTGTCCTAAGGAAGTTAAAAATTCTTTCCACTTCCATAACATTCCAAAATAAAAAAATTATTCCATAGGAATATCAAAAATCAGTATATTTTACCAACTGGCCTTGTTCCAATTTATATGCTCTTGTTAAGGCTATAAGCTTGGCTCACTGGGCTAAGATTACTTCAGGAAACAGTTTGCTTTCCAATACTTCTACTGCCTGCAGTAGTGTCTACAGTCAAGTATGTCATATCCTCCTTGATACCTAGAACTAGAAGCTTCAGGTTTTAGGTAAAAGCCATCTGCAAACAACACAAGTGAAGGACTGGAGAGTGGGGTTTCTTACAGATCTATTCTGGGAGGTAAAAGTTGATCTGTTAAATCAAAACCGTCATTATCAATGTCATTATCATTGGGATCAGGCATAAAAGTAGCTGGATTTAAGGCCCCTACAGTGTATAATCTAAGGTTGGGGGCAGGTAGAAAAAGAGATTCATGTGAAGTTAGTTGGCTAGCAGAAAGGTATTGGATTAGAGTAGAATTTAAGATGGCAGAAACTGCGTGTGGAACATATACATCTACATTATTTCCCAATTCTATATTAGCTGTTGTTCCTACTAATTTGGCAGTGGCTGTAACCACTCAAAGACTTGGAGGATAAGTTCTGGCTACTGGATCTAATTGTATACTGTAGTACCCTACAGGTCTCTGTCTGTCTCAATGCTTCTGAGTTACGACTCCTAAGGCATACCCTTGTCTTTCAGAAAGGAAAAAAAAGAGAAATCTAAAGAATAATTAGGGAATCCAAGACCTGGAGTGTGAGTTAGAGATTCTTTTAATTTAGTTATAGCTTCCATAGCACAGCTTCCATAGACAGCTCAAAATACTCAGAGATATAATATATAAACAAGTTGTTCTAATAAAGAGAAATTTGGTATCGAAGGTCTACAACAGCCACAGAATCCTAAAAATCCCCTTAACTGTTCTTTGTTGTAGATGTAGGGTAGGAAAAGATAGTTTCTTTTCATTTTGAGTCAATTGGAATTCCTTCTGCTGAGATTAAATGATCAAGGTATTTTACTGGTGGAAGAGCAAACTGTAATTTTTCCCTGGATGCCCTATGCTCTCTAACAGCCAGATGATGTAATAACATACTATCCTGTATGTTGCTTGCTTTGTGTTTGAACAGACTAAGAGATTGTCAACATACTGGAATAACACAGATTTATGTTCAAACTGTAAAGGCAATGAGTCAGCATGTAAAATCTGAGGAACATAGGTGGGGCTCTCAGTGACCCCTTGGGACAAGATGGTCTAAGAATATTGTTGATTGACCCACAGAAAGGCAAACAAAAATTGGCTGTCTCAACTGGAATACTGAAAAAAACACTACAGAAGTCAATGACTGTAAATCATGTGGTGTCTGGAGGAATTTGAGCTAATAGTAAATGCAGATTTGGAACAAAAGGGGTTGGAGGGATAACAATGAGGTTAATAGCTCTAACTCTAAGATCTCATACAAATTGCCAACCATGGTTATTAGGTTTTCTGACAGGAAATACTTGAGTATTACAAGGGCTAATAAAGGGAAAAATTAATCCCTTTTCTAAAAAAATTTAGATGATAGGATTCAGTCCTTCCTTTGCTTCAGGTTTTAAAAGGTATTGAGCTACTTTAGGTAAGGGTTTATCGGGGTCTATTTGGACTTCAGTAGGTTTAGTCGATAGAATGCTGCTGACGCCGGTCAATCAGGAAGCCCATAATTGTGATTTTACTTGATTAAGAATTTCAGTCTCTTTTTCTGAGGACTGGGCTTCCTCATCCTCCCATACCAAAAGACCTTGTAATAAAGGATTCCTTCTGTCCCAGGCATCTAGGTCTTATCTTTATTTTCAACATCAGGGAAAGAAATTCATTCCCTAACAAATTTATAAGAGTACTACTGCTTAATAAAAAATGGATGGAATTCTTCTATAGACCCTAAAGATATTGGTATGAGTAAAGAGTGGGTTAAATTTTGTTCCTCTGAGTACTCTGAGGAAGGGGTCTTTGCGACTCTAGGGTTGATTGCTGACAGTGTCACACCTGTGTCCACAAGGAAGGTACAAGGCTCGCCATTTTCTTGGAGCATTTTTTCTCCCCTTTGGGACAATGTGACTACTGTCAAAGTCTCTATAAAGCTTCCAGGAGCACTGTCACATTGATTTTTCTAAAAGTTGCACTGAAGATGTCACCTTTTGTTTTTTCTTAAGCTTCAAACAAACCAGATTTCTTGCAATAGTTACAGTCTGTGAGAACAGTGTTATAGGTAGGAGAATTCCCTTGCTTTGGCTTTGCTCCCACAGGTTTCTATAATTGCAGCAGTTGGAGAGCCATTTACTTTTCTTTGTTGTTGGGTTCTTTTGTTTTGTTTTGTTTTGTTTTTTGTTTGTTTTTCTCAGCCTCTTTCTTTTGTCCTTCCATAATAGTTTGGTTTAATTTATAGGCTAAAATGGCTAACCCAGAGTATCAATACTTTCCCAATTTAACTGATGGCTTTTCACCATTTGGGCTAATTCAGGATTCAATCCTCCCACAAATAGTGAATTAAAGGTGACCTTAAGCCCTTCAGCAGTAACTTTTAACCCTGAATATTCTACAAAAATTTTAGTTAATCTATCTTTATTATTATAAATAGATTCATCTTTTTCTTGGTTGCAAGTCTATAATTTTTCACAAATGATTTTTAGAGAGAAAACTTTGAAGAAACATTCTACAAGTTCTCCTATTGTTTTATTGGTTTCAGTTCTAACAGATGTACCTGAAGCACCTATAACCAAACCAACCACATCTGTCACCATTGAGTCAAATATGACTCATAGCAACCCTATAGAACAGAGTAGAGCTGCCCTATACGGTTTCCAAGGAGTGGTTGGTGGATTCCAAGTGCCGAACTTTTGGTTAGCAGCCAAACTCTTAACCACTATGTCACCAGGGTTTCTGATGCACCTATGGGGACACTTAAAAGCTTTTCAGGATCTACCCATTTTGTTGCTTTCATCCACTGATGGACATCACCAGGGCCTAAGAACATGTTTATTAAATTATAAATATCAGTGGCACCAGTCTCATATGTTTCAGCTAATATTCTAAATTCATGAATAAATTTGTGGGAATTTTCTCTTGGATCAGGAAACTCTTTTACAATGACCCTAAGTTCAGCCTTAGAACATGGGTGAAAGGAGACCTCAGGGTTCCTACCTTCTGACCTAGCAAATGGCATTTCAGATACAGCCAAATTCTCTAAGTCAGTATAGAGATTGGAAGGCAATAATTTGACTGAGTCCAGTGATGTTCTGCCTTTCAACTCTTTTGTCAATATTTGAATTTGTTTGGCTTGCTTAGACATGACTTCCTATAGGAAAGCAAATTTGTCATGATGCTGACATCTCAGTGTCTCAAAATACCAATTATAAAAAAAAATTCCACTGTGGTTGCTTTACACAAGACATTTGTCTTTCTAATTTACATATCAAATATAATGCTTTAGCCAAATCGAGACTTCCCTGTCAGGGCCACTGTTAAGCTTCATGATCCTTAGTGAGATTGTGCCATTTTTCCAAATACTGACCAGTAACAGCACCAAAGTTCTGAAACATGTAGGCAGCAGGGGTCCTGGATGGGGGGCTTTTGTCACTCTTGGTATTATTATTTCCTATTTTCTTTTGTTAGCTAACACAGGAAAGAACAGGAGACAAAAAAAAAAAAAAAAGAGAGAGAAACAAAAACACAACCATAAAATCAAGAACTGCAGTTTTTATCAAAAGACCTCCAGATGGAGCTCTCAAACAAAAATCTCAAAAGGAATCCTCAAAAACTTGCCAAACTGTTTTTTAACAAAAAATATATCACAGTAATATCTATTGTCATGTAGAAAAGCAATAAAGTTCTCACTTTGATAGCGATTACCTCAGCCTGAGGATCTCTGAAGGGTACACGGAGTGAACAAAGCAGAGTACAATGGATCCACTGTGGCATCAACAAGCAGTCCAGGTTTCCTGGAGATCCAACAATGAATTTGCTAGTGAAGACCCTACTCTTGCTACTCCAGTCTGTTGTGGAGAAAAAACTTTGACCAAAACCTTCAACAAAGATTTTTATTGTGACGTATCAGAAAACAAAATGGAAACTGTCTGCAAGCACTCAGGCCATAAAAAGACCAAAATCCAAAGAAGTACAACCTATAAGTGTTTTTAATACACATTTGACCGGTGGTGATTCATTATGAGTAATTTACTTATAGGCTGTGATTTGTTACAGTAAAGACAAAGGACTAAGATCTTGATTGGGTGACCTTTTCTTGTTTTTCTTTTCTAACAATTTGGTCTTTTGCCTCAGAGGTCCTGGGTCTGTCCTATGATGGTTGTTTTTTTTTGTGTGTATTATATAGGCTACATACTATATTGAGTAGATCTTTAATTTGTTTCCTGGGGTAAATTGTTACTTAGTTTTGGTATACTCGTCTATCGTCTATGGTATACTGTCTATTGAACCCTTTAGAGGACTCTGTCCCATTTCTTTGATGTAGATTTTTCCTATTGTTCTGAGCTTTTCAGATTCTGACAAACAACATGGCCTTTGTGGTTATGGCCTGCTGTGGTTAGGTCAGCCCTTTATCACACATATAATATAGATTTGCTCAGATCCATAATATATAAATAAAAGTTTCAGAATTGCTTTACCCATACCACTACAATAAACAAGATTACTTAACAAGTTCAAAACTTGTTTTAAACCAGCTCTCATTTATTTATTTGTTGAAAGTAATTGTAAAATAGTAAATAAAACCAAATAAGTAGACAGTGCCATGTTCCTGGACAAGAAACACAGTCTCAGAATAGTGTCATTTTTTTCACAAATTATACCTAAATTTAATGAATTTCCAATCAGAATTCTGACACAAAGATTTTAATGGAAATTGGCAATCTATGTTGAAGAGAGAAGGACCACAGATCATTTAAAAAAACTTTGAAAAAAAAAAAAGATTGAGAAAATGTTCCCAACAGATACAACAGTATTGTATCAGAGTAAACCTGCTGCCAGTGAGTCAATTCTGACTCATAATGGCCCTGTAGTACAGGGTAGAACTAACTGCCCCACAGAGTTCTCAAGGCTATACTCTTTATGGAAGCAGACTGCCACATCTTTCTCCTGCAGAGTGACTGGTGGGTTCGAACTTCTGACTTTTCAGTTATCAGCTGAGCACTTAACAACTGTGCCAACAGGGCTTTATTATATCAGAGTTGTTGTTGCTGTTAGGTGCCATCAAGATGGTTCTATTTCATAGTGACCCTGTGTACAACAGAACTGAACACTGCCTGGTCCTGTACCATCCTCATAATCATTGCTATGTTTGAGCCCATGATTGCAGCCATTGTGTCAATCCATCTTAAGGGGCTTCCTTTTTTTCACTGACACACTATTTTACTAAGAATGATGTCCTTCTCCAGGGACTGGTCCTTCCTGATAACATGTCTAAAGCATGTGAGACCAAAGTCTCACCATCCTCACCTCTAACATGCATTCTGGCTGTACTTATTCTAAGACAGATTTGTTCCTCCTTCTGGCAGTCCACAGTACATTCAATATTCTTCACCAGCACCATAATTCAAAGGCATCGATTCTTCTTTGGTCTTCTTTATTTATTGTCCAGCTTTTGCATGCATATGAGGTAACTGAAAATAACATAGCTTGGTTTCAGCAAGTAAGGTTGAGTCATCTGCATATGGCAAGTTGTTAACAAGTCTTCCTCCAATCCTGATCCTGCGTTCTTCCCCATATAGGCAGCCTTCTCGGATTATTTGCTGAGCATACAGATTGAACAAGTACGAGAAAGGATACAACCCTGACACGCACCTTTCCTGATTTTTAACTACTCAGTATCTGTTCTGTTTGAATGACTGCCTCTTGGTCTACGTACAGGTTCTGTATGAGCAGAATTAATTGTTGGAATTTCCATTCTTCACAACATTATCTGTAATTTGTTACAAATAAGAATATGCAAATAGGATGGTTTTTTTAAAAAAGAGAAATATCAGAAACAAGCCATGACTATCTTAGATGACTTGGCAAATTAATAAAAGGCTAAATAAACCAGAGAGGAAAAAAAAAAATCCTTAAGGGCAAGAACAAAGTTGTCCTAAACACCTACCATTACATTTTTTGGGGGGTCTAGTTGTCTCTCCACAAAGATAAAAATGCTTTGAAATTGTTTACTGTACAAGGTCATGCTTCGTCACTGTGATGGTGGCTACAGACATGTTAGCCTATTTTTTAATTTTCATATGCACCATAAAATGTCTTATCCATATCAAGTTCAGAATAAAGTTCTCCATAAAAGGGCATTTTGTAAACTGTGATATTTTACACAAATGCAAATAATTGTCATTAATATTTAAAGTATTCTAACAGTGCACTGTCAGCAATGTATCCATTTGTATATGATCGACAAGAATATTCTAGTTGCACAAGAAAATATAACGTTCCTAATTTTTTAATTGTGTCTTTTTTTACTGTATAAGCAAATGTAACTTCACACATGATTTAATGTAGCATATCTAATCAAATCAGGCTAAAATACAGCATTGTCTGGACTTCAGTTATAATTATACATGAGAATATTACGGATTTATACATATGCACACCTCACTCATATAAATCTGTTAATACATGAACGCAACCTGATTTATTTCCTTCATATCTTAATAGTGGACACAATTTCTGAGCCTAGAGGTACAAAATGTCTAGAGAAAGGAACAAAACTAGGATTATTTTACTTTGAGGGGAAAAAACTGGAGTTAAATTGCATATGCTAATTGAGATTATGTACGATTTTAGGAACGTTGCTTAAAAACAGTATTCAATTTATTGTGTGATTCACTTTTTCTATGTCTAACGGATACTCTACCAATAATTGTGTATGGTAGATACCTATGAAGCAAAGTTCAAAAATAAGTGTTCACATTTTGAAATTAGTAGAAATTTATTTTTTAAAAATTTATTTAACAAAAAATAATGTTTCATTGGCATCTAGTTTTACTGATGGAAAAACATATCAAATTCAAGAAGGTAACTGAAATTCTAACAAAGAAAGATTATTTTATGGACAGAGTCGTTTGCAGTTGTCTCTGTGAAGAATGAGAGTGATTAAACCCCATAACACACAGTGATTTCTAAATCTCATAGAAGCCAGCGAAGAATGTTTTCTCCTATGTTTTGCAGAATTGCCCAAATGTGTCAGTCACTCTAATGGTTGTTCATTCCATTAAAGGAAAGGGAAATTCAGTGCTCTGATCTATTTCCTGGTATGTATGGTAGGCCTTGTTTAGAATTTAGCCCACAATTTAAACAATAAAAGGTTTTGGAAATTGCTAAGCTATTTGTTGCTAAGGAAAATTTAGACTACCAAAGACTTTTAATATAATGCTTTCCAATTAACAAAGTGTATTACTAATGGAGCAAAAAGTTTAACCAAGATGAACCATAAATAATAGTTATGCAAAACTTTGAAAGTATGTGTTAGTATCAGTGTAAGTAAATTTGTAGCTGTGCTAGATATAAATACAACCATATTACAACCTTGGCAGAACTATCTGGGTGTCATCTCAAATAAGAAATAATTGAGTTATATAAATATACCTAAAATGCTGATTTTAAGAAAGGGGCAGAAAATGGCTTTTATTTGATGCGTGGTATGTCTTAATGATTAACATTAGGAAAGAACATGGTTATGTGCAAAATTTTATAATAGCAGTAAGCTGAAGTTCAATCAAAATCAGAAAGACAAACAGAGGAAAGCAGTGGTTACCTTGGTAGTAAAAAAATTTGTGCAAACATGACCGTAGCCAAATCCTGATTGAATCTCCAAGAACATAATGTTGAAAGCAACAGCAACCACAAAAACAAACAAACAAAAATACTTACCTGAAGTAAGTATGGAGCCCTGGTGGCACAACGGGGTTGGTTGGTTGTTTTTTGTTTTTGTTTTTTTTGATATCACCTTCTACCATCATTTTTAAGACCCAAGTCAAATTTCGTTTTCTTTTTTTTTATGGTTCTTTAAGTGAAAGTTTACAGTTCAAGTTAGTTTCTCATACAAAGATTTATACATACATTATTATGTGACCCTAGTTTCTCTCCCTATAATGAGACAGCACACTCCTTTTTTCCACCCTGTATTTCCCATGTCCTTTCAACCATTTCCTGTCCCTTTCTGCATTCTCATCTCGCCTCTGGACAGGGCCTGCCCACTTAGTATCATGTATCTACTTGAGCTAAGAAGCACTGTCTTCCCAAGTATCATTTTACGTCTTATAGTCCAGGCTAATCTTTGCCTGAACAGTTGGCTTCAGGAATGGTTTTAGTTCTGGGCTAACAGAGAGTCCAGTGGCCATGTCTTCTGGGGAACCTACAGTCTCAGTAAGACCATTAAGTCTAGTCTTTTACTAGAATTTGAGTTCTGCACCCCGCTTTTCTCCTCCTTTGTCAGGGCCTCTCTGTTGTGTTCCCGTCACGGCAGTCATTGGTGGTAGCAGGCACCATCTAGTTCTTCCGGTCTCAGGCTGATGGAGCCTCTGGTTTTTGGGGCCCTTTCTGTCTCTTGAGCTAATATTTTTCTTGTGTCTTTGGTGTTTTTCATTCTCTGTTGCTCCAGGTGGGTTGGGACCAATTGATGTTCTTAGATGGCCACTCACTAGATTTTAAGATACCAGTTGCCACTCACCGAAATGGAAGTCAAACTTATTTTCCACACTTAGTATTCTCTTACTACCCTTGTTATCCATTGCTCTCAAGTCGATTCCCACTCATAGTGACACTATAGGACAGAGTAGAACTGCCCTATAGGGTTTCCAAGGAGCAGCTAGTGGATTTGGACTGCTGACCTTTTGGTTAGCAACCATAGCTCTTAACCACTGTGCCACCATGTCTGGGAGAAAGTGATAGAAGAAATTACTTAACCAACCATATTCTAGTACTGTTTTTGTTCTTAGTTTCCTCATCTGTAAAACTAGGAAGCTGATTTTCAGATGACCTCCAAGGCACTTTCAAATTTAAAATTATGCAATTTCTAATTTAGATAATTATTTGAATTTCATTTTATTTATAAATCTGTTTTCACAAGAAAGCCACTATCCCTATTTATCTGTCACTATGAGTTAATCGTTTCCTTCCTGGAAATGCTAACAAGCTCTAAGGAGTAGTACATGAAAACTTGATGCAGCAGTTATATAAATTCCCATAACAATCGAGTTGAAAGAGAATAAATATCCTACTGGATTTTATCTTTTGGAATACTCTAATTTTAAGTATTAAAATTTACATAAATCTGTATGGTCCCTCAAGGAGCCCTGTTTGCTCATTATGTATAGCCTGATGTACATAGGATAAATATTTTCCCAAGGTATGGTTTTTTTAATGGTCTTTTAGTTATGAGAAGTTTTAAAATTTGATACAGTTTGACTTGAAATTTTCTGTGGTTTTCTTTTATAGTTAGTGTTTTTTTGTGCTATGTCTCTCAATTCACCACACATATACAGATCTATCTATGGATTGTCTATTCAGTTCTAATAGTTCCATTAATCTATTTTTTATTATTACTTCAATACTACACAATCTGATTGCTATAACTTTACAGTGACTCTTGGAATAAGTTAGTGTAAGACCTCAAATATCGTTCTAGATCATTTGTATTTTCATATAGATTTTAAAATCATTTTGTCAATTTCTTTTTAAAAACCCAGCTACAATATGGTTGGAGCTTGAAGACATTCTGCTGAGTGAAGTAAGTCAATCACGAAAGGATACATGTTGTATGACCTCACTTATGTAAAAACATAAGAACAGCAAATATTTTTAGTTATTAGTGGTTACCAGGGGCAGAAGGGAGGGAGCAAGAGAGGGTTATTGCTTATGGAGTCCTGAGTTTCATTTGAGGTGATGGAAAAATGACATTGATTAAGGGTAGGGCTGCAGAGCTGATGAATGTTATTACTGTCTATAAGCTGTACACTTGTAAAATTTAAATTGGCAAATGGTATGTGGTAGATATATTTACAATGATGACCAAAAAAAAAAAAAAAAGGTGCTGCTAAATCTGCTTACATATGCCTAATTTCCTGATGGGATTTGGTTCCTTGGTTTGGAAGTTTAGGCTCATGGTTTCATATGACATCCCAGCTACTTGGCTTTATAAAGTGTTTAGTTCTACTCTTCTACCTCCTAGTTTGTTGAGTACTGTCTGGCGTCTGAAAACCTGGCAAGCAGTCATCCAACATACAATGATTGGTCTCTATTGCCTGTAGCAATAGAGGAAGGAGAGTCAGAAATAGGAGGAGGAAAAGGAATGTGAAGCTAATTGCCTCCATGAGCAAGTGTCTCCTTCTCCATGAGGCCAGAACAACTGGATGATTACTGGCTACCATTACTGAACATTTTGATAAAATATTCTATAGAAGAATTTTCAATTCTCATAGACTCCAGGTTTTTTGGAACCATGGAGGCTAGATGAACCCCTTAAACATGAGATAATCTTTAAACCTGTAACAAAAACTACTCCCTGAAGTCTTCTTAACAAAATAATAATTTAGCTTAGTGAGTAAAGAATGTCTGCCTTGAACATTATGATCTTTCAAGATCTATCTACTTGAGTTCTCATTGACAACAGCAACTCAAAAGATTAGATAGGTATCTTAGGGAACAGTGACTTAATGTTAATGAGGGAGGAACAGCTCAAAAAAGGAGGGTAAGAATGGTTGCACAACTCGAAAAATGTAATCAATGTAGCTGAATTGTACCTGTAGAAACTATTGAATTGGAGCGTGTTTTTCTGCATATACATTCTCAACAACATAAAAAAAAAAAAAGTTATTTAAAAAGAATCTTGTTAGAATTTTGATTGAGATTTTATTCAATCTACAGATTATTTTATGGAGAATTAGTATCTTAACTATATTGAGCTTTTCAGTTGCAGAATATGACATAGCTCTCCACTTATTTAGGTCTTCTTCAATATCTGTCACCAATATTTTGTCATTTTAGTGTATAGATATGGTTTCTTCTATATAAAAATAAAACTGGAGTTTTTATATTGACCTGGAATCACATGACTGTGCTAAATTCACTTACTACCTACTTCACCTAGCAGGACTCATATGTCATATGCCAATGATATTTTTTCTTCTTTGTTTTAAAATTTTATGTATTTTACTTCTCCTTGCCTTGAGGCAATGGATATGGCAACCAGTAAAATGTTGGATATTGGTAGTGAGAGCAGTCTTTCTTCTTCTTCTTTTTTTTTTTAGAACTTAGAAGAAAGCAAAGGACATGTATGACATGTTTGAACCTGTTGTTGGGGCTATTGTACCAATTCATTTCACTGAGGGTCTCCCTCAATCTCACTCACTGGCCCTCTACTTCACCCAACATGGTGTTCTTCTCCAGGGACTGATTCTTCCTGATGCTATGTCCAAAGCAAGCTAGTCTGACAAAGTCCTGTCGTAATTCATAAGATTTTCATTGACTAATTTTCAGAAGTAGATTTCCAGGCCTTTTTTCCTAGTCTGTCTTGATCTGGAAACTTTGCTTCTACCTTGAATGATCCTGCTGATAAATGAAATATTGGTGGTATGGCTTCCAGCATCGTAGCAACACGCAAGCCACCACAGCGTGACAAACTAACAGATGAGTGGTGGTACTTGTATAGAGTTGTTGTTGTTAGGTGCTGTCCAGTTGGTTCCAACTCATAACACCCCTATGTACAATGGAACAAAACACTGCCCAGTCAAGTGCCATCCACACAATTGTTGCTGTGTTGGAGCCCATTGTTGCAGCTGCTGTGTCAATCCATCTCCTGGAGAGTCTTCCTCTTACTGACCCTCTACCTTACCAAGCATGATCTCCTTCTCCAGGGAATAATCCTTCCTGATAACATGTCCAAAGTACGTGAGACGAAATCTTGTCATCCTCTCTTCCAAGGAGCAGTCTAGCTGCACTTCTTTGAAGATAGACTTGTCCATTCTCCTGGCAGTCTATGGCGTGTTAAATATTCTTTTCTAACACCATAATTCAAAGGCACCAATTCTTCACTCTTCCTTATTCATTGACCAGCTATGAACAGAGACAGTGTTATAATAAAAAAAAAAATCAACATAATAAGCCCTAAGTAAAATCAATGTTTAATTTGTTAGCAGCTTAACACTTCAACCACTTGTGTCACCAGAGCTCCAGTATAAATAATATAATTACAATTATTGAACTATTTGTATAAATATAATTCTATTTATAATTTGTCCTAATGACAAGTATAATCTCATCGCAATGTTAAAGTACCTGTTGTCACAGTAATAGCATATAGAAGATTTTTATTTAATATAGGAGAGAAACTAGTATTTTTAAAAATAAATGTTTCTTCAGTTTTGCCATACCATTTGGTGTAATAGATTTGACAAGGTCAGTTCATTTGTATTCATGTGATCATCAAATCTTTAAATTTGAGAAAAAAGTAAGATCAGGTCACTGACCCACAAAAAAAGTAGGTCTACTTTCATGGTAATTGTTAGACAAATTAAAATATGATACACATAAACTAAGCCCATTGACATCAAGTCAGTTCTGACTCATAGTGACCTGATAGGAATCCAGGCTTACTGGACCTACTGAGGCTAGAGGAATCCTCAAGACTATGACCCTGAGTTAAAATTATCCCAAAGTCACCTTTAAGTAACGGTTTAGCCCAAAGAGTAAAGATTGTCGCCCTTGAGTATCACTTTACTTTAAATGAAAAATTATCTTATAAGACCAAAGTGTCAACAGCTACTTAAAAGCATAGATGAGAAGGTTGTGGGGGGGTAGGGGAACAGGGAGATTAATGTAAATGAAACAACTAAAACAGAAATAATAAGAATGTTGACACAGTGTGAAGAATGTAACCAATGTCATTGATCATTACGTCTAGAAACTGTGGAGTAGGAGCAGGTTTTGTTGTGTATATTTTCACCAAAAATGAAATTTAAAAAAAAGTTTTATTTTTAAAGGAATGTTGCCTTATAGTCCAATATTTCAAATACCTTGAGCATCAATATTACCACTAAATTATAATATTTTCTTAATGCTACCACTGTATTAATAAAATCTGTATGATTGGACTTTTTTCACAAGATTTGTATTTATCATTTCAAATCCCCAAGGAAATGTCACTTCCCAGTGGAACCCCACAGCCTTAGCAGAACACCAAATGGCATTTGTGAGAATATTCCTATTTCGTTGAAAAACGAGAACCATTTCACCTGAATTCTGTTACTAGCAAAAATCTTATTATAACCACACATATAACCTTGAAATGAAACCATGTGATTATATTCCTGTTTGTTTGCTGGGTTTACAACTCCACTTAGTTACCTTGGATGTAGATACTAATTCTATACCTATCTTAGAATGAAGCCCTGGTTTGCTCCATTTCCCAGCTGAGCTAAATCCATCATGCCAGTAGGCTGAGTTGAAAATTTGAAGAGTGACTTCTAACACAATTTAGTGGTAGCTAATCATGACTTCTGTCTATGGCCAACTATATGAGGCAGATATGTTTTTTGCATGCGAAGAAATGTTTGCTAAATGAAGGAATGGTGTCAAGAGGCAAGGAAAACAGTCACATAGGGTTCTCACTGTTATTCTTCAAATTGTTATCTCTTATGTATATGTTACACCTAATTACATATCACTAGGTGAAGTGTCTTTGCATTTAGGATCTGTAACCTTAGTTGTGTTATCAAGGTTATTTCTGTGATGTAGATCATAAATAACTCACTAAATTCTTTAAAGGTTTGTTAGTGCACAGCCACACTTTCTTGTCTGTGTATTATCTAAGGCCATTTTTTGAGTACTTGCCACAGAGAATGTATGACCTGAAAAGTCTAAAATATTCACTGTATGGCTCATTACAGAGAACATTTGCCTTACCTGCCATATGCTATCAATATTGATTCTCTTTCTCTGCAAGGTCAGTTTTTACTTTTGCTTCAAAGTGGTTAACAGACAAAGCTATTAAATCACATGACCTGATATCAAATTCCTACTATGCAGCATGTTTGCTGTGTGAACCTGATCAAACTATTTCTTTTAAACTTTCGTTTCAACATTTGAAAAATTAAGGATTAAAATAGTTTATATTATTTCCTCAAATAGGCCTTATAAAAATCAGATCAGGATACCCACGTAAAGGCATTAGCCCAGAACCTGACACTCAGTAAATACTTACTAAATATTAGTTTTTTTTTTTTTTTTTTAAATAAGATTAACTCAAATTCAGTCTCTTTCATGAGACCTTCCCTATCTAATTCTAACTTCCAAGGAAGTTTTGTATTCCTGATTTTTATGCACCTAGTTATATTCTAAATGTTTCATTGTGTTAATAATATATTTCTATGGTGGCATAGTGGTTAAGTGCTATGGCTGCTAACCAAAGAGTCGGCAGTTCAAATCCGCCAGGCGCTCCTTGGAAACTCTATGGGGCAGTTCTACTCTGTCCTATAGGGTTGCTATGAGTCGGAATCGACTCCACAGGACTGGGTTTATTGAAATTTTAAGCTCCTTGAAGATATAACCTGTGACCACTAATGATAAAAATACAAATTCAAGCTTTTCACCAAAAATAATTAAGGGAAAGAAGAAGGAAAAGAGTAGTGTGATTGTATAGAATTTATACCCATTGATCTCATTTGCATTACAGAAACCCCCTCTTCAAAAATTAAATATTAAAAACACTTTGTGATAAAATAATGCATATTGCCTAACTAAGGGACTCACAAAGCTAATCAAGAATATACATTTGAAACTAGCTCAAAAATTGCTTACTCTACAATTTTTATAGCCTAATTTTTTTTAATATTATGATCAAATGCTGATCATAATATTAGTGCTATGGTAATCACATAGTTTCTATAATTTTAATAAAAATTTAAAATGTCAGCAATGAATAATATAATATGCAAACATTGATGGAATATTAAATTTCCTATTTAAAAGATAAAATGTTTCCCAGAATATTATTTTCCTGAACTTTTCCTACTCCAAAAGGGGGGTTAATACTACCTTAGTTTTTCAAGAGTCTGATTTTATGTTGGAGTACTGTCTTGTGGGACAAATCAAGTTCCCACTATTTGTGGGAACAGTAAGTCGCATACACATACACGTACAAGTATAGTGGGATGAGGAGAAAGACAGTGGAGGAATAGGAATTTAGAGTACAGAGGAATGTAATTTCTTTAAGGCCGTGCTGGTAAGCATTTCAATATCACAAAAACTGTTTTGTAATAATCTATTCTATTTTACATTTTTGGAGATTTCATGCTGACATTTAAAATTGCACACACAAACACACACAAATGAGTCTCTGTATTTAAAATGACATGCCCCTATCCCAGGCCAATTCTGTATTACTTGAATGTTTTTTATCTTTTGCATAATGAAAGAAGAATCTTAGGTTTGGTTCCATTATATCTTTTACACGTCTTTCTGACATTTTATTCTCTGTCTTTTTAGTTTCCAAAGACAGATTGACATTCATTTGTTCTCATTTACTTACACTGAGACTAACAGGTCATACATAGAGTATACATAAGACATGCTTAAGAGAAAGGAAAACCTAGTTGTATTGTTTCCCCTTTATCATTATATCAAATACATAGAATAACAGGGAAACTAGGGTTCAAAACTCAATCATGTAAAAATGTGAGATTATGACAAATCAAGGCCATGGAATGACCAGTTTGCTCCTATAATGCCAGATATTCCAGGGTTCATCTCTTAGATCCAAATCTCTCTTCCCTTATGCAGTGGTAGTTGTCAGATTCAGCTGAAATAACAAGGGAACAATCTGTAGTGTTATTCATGGCAAATTGATGTGGATATTGGACTTATTCTACCACCATAAACAACAACAAAACTACAAAAATTAAGAAGTAGATAAAGCAGCTGTTTTCCGCCATTGAACAATAGCACAAGGCTGTAACTCTGGGGAATAAGAAATCAGGTAAATTTCATAAGTAAACTAGCTTTCTACCTGGGGGTCTCATCTACAGAGTGGCATAGGTTAGTGAAGCCCAAACAGGGAGAAGCAGTCTCATTAGGTGGACAAAACAGAGACTGATTATTGGGCCTGAGAGGCAGCTGAACCGGAAGGGGCAAAAGCATCAAGCTGTGCCAGCAATAACAAGGTTTGATACTTTTTAACAGAAGACAACATATCTAGACTTTCAACAGCATAGCATCCACAATGTCAAGCATATAACCAAAAAAAAGGGAAACAAGAAAATGTAACCTGTAATCAGAAAAAAGACAGTCAACAAATAGATCATATAGATGCTAGCATTAAGCAAGAATTAAAAGCATGTATTATAAATAGATTTCATACTTTAAAGGAAAAATGAATATTATGAGTAAAAAAACGATTTTAGCAGAGAAATGAAAATTTGGAAAAAAAGTCAGTCACAAATGAAAATTTTCAATGGAAAACTAAAATGTCTGAAATTAAAATGTGACTAGATGAGCTTAACGGAAGATTGGAAACTACACGAGAAATGATCAATAAACTGAGACTGATTAGTAGAACGTACGTTCCAAACTGAAGTTCAAAGATTTAGAGGACAAAAAAAAAAAAAAAAGGAAGGAAGGAAGAAAAGAAGGGAAGGGAACAGAGCCTCAATGACCTACGGGATTGTATTAAATCTAACATTCTACGACTGGAGTTATAGAAGGGAAAGAGAAAGAAAAAAGATCGATGCAGAAAAATTATTTAAAGAATTAATGGCCCAAAGAACAGGACAGTAAACATAAATAAACCACTCCTAAGAACATCATAAGGAGCCTTGGCGGTGCAATGGTTAAGTGCTTGGCTGCTAGCTAAAAGGTTGGTGCTTTGAATTTACCCAGTGGCTCCACAGAAGAAAGGCCTAGTGGTCTGCTTCTGAGAAGATTACAGCCAAAAATACCCTATGGGGCAGTTCTACTCTGTCACATGGGGTCACTATGGGTGGGAATACTTAACAGCACCCAACAAGAACAAGAGCATCATGGTGAGGGAATGGTAGTTAAGTGGTAGAATTCTGGCCTTCTGCGTGGGAAACCTGTGTTCAATTCCTAGCCATTGAAAACTCAGCCAATGTACCTCACGCACAACCACTACTTTATGTTGCTATGATGTGAATAGGTTTTAGCAGGGCTCCCAGACTTAGATGGACAAGGAAGAAAGGCCTGGTGATCTCTTCTGAAAAGCAGTCAATGAAAACACTATGGACCACACTGGTCAATAATAATGGGGGTGGTACAGCACCAGGCAGCTTTTTTCTTTTTTCATTAGTGCATGGGATCCCCATGAGTTGGCGGCCCACTCAATGGCAGCTAACAATAACAAAAAGAAATTAATATTCCTACAATATTATTAACTCAACAGACTTTATTTCAATTTTACCAATTTTCCTGAACTGTTCTTTTTCTGTTTCAAGAGACAAAACTTTTCCTACGTTTTCTTTAATGTTCACATCTCTTTAGTCTCATCCACTCTGTGACAGCTTCTGGGTCTTCCTTGTATTTCATGCCATTTTTGAAGAATAGCACTGAGGAATTTTGTACAACGTCGCTCAGTTTGGATTTGTCTAATGTTTTAATGTGATTGGACTGAAGTTATGAACTTGGAGGAAAAATGCCACAGAAGAGAAGTACCCTTCTTATCTCATTATAGGAAGGGTATCACTATGTTATTGCTCTTGATGTTAAAGTTGATCACTTGGTTAAAGTGGTGGATGCCTGTTTCTCCAATGAAAAGTTATTATTTTCCCTTTTCATATGCAATTCTTTGTTAAGTGTGCCATGAAATTCAGCCCACACAAAAGGGAAAGAAATTAAGCTCCACCTCTTAGAAGAGAGAGTATCAAAGATTTTGGGGGCATGTATTAAGACAAGTACAGTAAATAATAAATATATTCGAGAAGATATTTTGAGGCTGTACAGATATCCTGTGTCTCTTAAAATATTTGCTGATTATTTTTAGCACTTATCAGTAGCCTCTGTGCAATCAAAACTGGTATTTTCTTGGTGATTTTTTTATTTTTCTCATTACTTTTATAGTCATTAATTTGAACTTTTCTGTGAAGATTTTTTTTTTTACTTTTCTCCATTTTTTAAATTAACTTAGTCATTTAATTATATCAGTATGGTTTCATGGAACTTATTTTATTATTTGGGTTATAATCTAATATTATTGTCACGTGGATGTTGTTGCTCAAACTGTTCCAGCTTTGGCCATTGGGAGCTGCTATAGGTTGTCTTCTGTGTCTTCTTTACACCCTCATGCACGTGTGTGTGTATGTGTGTGTGTGTATGGTGGAACTTCCTTGCTTCATGGAGTTATGCAAAAGATTCCCAGGCTAATGTTTTATATTCCTGTCAAGCCACACAATCAATCACTTCTCCAAGGATCCCTGATTATTTTTATTGATAATGGTTGTTAGAAACCAAGATCTGGGTTTTAGGTATGCTCATTGCCGCAAGGGTGTCATTGCTTCTTGCCTGTTTAATCAGATAAAGGTAGAAAATATATGTATACATGATAACTTATTTAGAAGCACATGTCTATAACCTGTAGTGGCATCAGCCCCTGGTAAACTAATGCTTGCGTACTGTTTCTTCCTAAAATTGTCTGTCACTCTCTAAATTCAAGATTTAGTTCTTAGATATTTGTATTAGTTTTCTATTGCAGCTATAACTGTCACAGATTTAGTGGCTTAAATAATACAAATTTATTATCTTACAATTCTGTATGTCAAAAGTCTAACATGGATGTTACTGGGCTAAAATCAAGGCATCACTAGGTCTATGTTATTTTCTGTAGACTCTGTGCAGAATCCATTTCCTAGCTTTTTCCAGCTTCCAGCGGATACCCACAGCCTTTAATCTCTAAAGATAGAAAAGGTCATTCGAGTCCATCTCACATCACATCATTCTTCTGCCTCCCTCATCCACTACTAAGAACTCTTGTGTTTACAGTTGACCCATCTTAATAATTCTAGATAACCTTCACATTTTCAAATTAGCTGTTTTGTAACTCTTGATGGTTAAGTTCATGTGTCAACTTGGCTGGGCCATGGTTCTCAGTGGTTTGGCAGTTATGATGTAGTTTGACAGCTATGTAATGGTATAATCACCTCTATAATGAGATCTGATATAATGCAATCACCTCCATAATGAGATCTGTAATGAGTAGCAAATCAGTTGAAAGGGAGTTTCCTTGGGGGTGTGACCTGCATCAAATATAGGTAGACTTTCTGGCAAATCTTGTAAGCTTTTGTTCAATCTGGATCCTGCAGCTAGGTCCTGTTCACCTGACCTCTAGTTTTTAGGACTTGAGCTAGCAGCTTACCTGCCTATCTTGGGATTGGTCAGCCTCCGCAGCCTGCGAACCAGAGGCCTGCTGTTTGACCTGCTGATCTTGGGTTTGCCAGCCCATGCAGCTACATGAATCAGGAGAAGCTTCCAGACTGATCCATGGACCTGGGACTTTCCAGCCTCTACAACACCATGAGCCATTTCCTTGATAAAAATCTCTCTCTCTCTCTCTATACGCTTCACTGATCTTGCCTGTCTAGAAAACCTAGCCGAACACATAACCTTAATTTCTCTTTCCTTGTAACATAACATATTCATCAGCTCTAGGAATTAGAATGTGGACATCTCTGGGAGACCGTTATTCTGCTTACCATAGTCTGCCCTTTGGCCCCAAATGGTTCATTTCAATTTCACATGCAAATTACACTAACCCCATCCCAAGGCCTCCAAATTCTCACTCCATTACTCGGTGGCCTCAGGATTCTAAACGGCTCTTGAAAATTTATTAATATGAATTTTTCCAGCTTTAAAAAAATTAAGAGTAGGAGTGATGCTCTTTATAGCTCTGTATGTTTCTATGATCAAACTGAAATCCTTAACCCCTTTTTAAAAAGAAATATGATATAAAACAATGTATAAAAATAGCTAAAAATAAATCCATATATGCACAAGAACTTGGCAGAAAACACTGGTAAAGAGTGAAATTTGCCGTGTTTGACCTTTCGTAACATTTTCATGTTATAACTTGGTGCACGTTTTGACATGAAGTATGTCTGTTTCCTACATATCCAATGGCATTTACTAACATCAAAAGATTCTTTGGTTTATAAGAGTCTCACCAGATGTTGGAACAGGATATTTAAGACTTCATATAAGATGTCAAACAGTTTGATATTTCAAAATATGGCTCTCTAGTAGTATGTAGTCAAATATCCATATTATTTATCAAAATATTTTTATTTTATTTAGATACTCGGAGTTATGGTCATGTTAGTAGATAATACACTTTGCAGAGTTTAACTAATTATTTAGGTAATGCCAGGTTGTACAACAGGTCACCTTCAGATTTGTCAACCAATACATAATGTGACCACAACACATTGCTAAGCACTTCAAAGTATACATCAGAGGAAGATACATTGCTTGTCCTTAAGAAATTTTAAGTGTTAAGAAAGGCAAGAAATGAAATCACAATTAAAGATAATGAATCATGATTCACATGAATTGAGTGGAAAATAGAAAAGACAGTAATTTTCTTGAAGAGTGTACACAAGGGAAAGTTACCAAGAAAATTTTTAGAGAAAATGATATTAGATCTCTTTAAGAGTTTTTATGTCTCTTATCTCATATTTCTCTATGTATACTTGTTTTAGCTAGAGCTGGTAAATCCTGAAGAATGTACTCACAAACTGCTAGCCAGAAACATAAATTTATCTATCTATATATATATCCTAGAGGCAAAGTATATCACAGCCATCTATCAATGTAAAAGTGATATATCAGAAACCCAGGAAGAATATAGTCAGGCCAGGTTTCCGTCTTGAGTCCCTGGATGTACTAAAAACAAAATCAATCTTTCTCATTTTGCCCTACATCTCCAAAGCAGTAAGTTCTGTAAATACCAGAGTGTACATGGATAGGACACATAGTACTACATGGGGAAGGCTGTTTATACTGTACTCTTTTCTGCATAATTTGCACTGTATGAAATACCTCGTAAGTGTTCTGCAGCTACATGATGTTGCATTGTCATATTGTTCTATTTGACACCCACTCAAATACTGTGTTCCAGGAAAAATAATTTTTCTGCTGAAAGTGGTCAAAATCATATTTTTATAATGTATAAATTCTCTTTGGACTCCTTAGAAGCATTTGGGGGTTTTCTAATGTTTTCAAGACCATTAGCATATTTGATCCCAATACAAGATTCCTGATATGGACTAGTGTTCTGTGGTAATTCCAGCTATATACGTCTTTATAAACTAAATGCCAAAACTTAGTTTCTTTTATCATAAATGCTTTTTGTTGGATATTTCTTAGTAGGCATAAAGTTAGAATACATTGACAGAAATCCAAAAGACATCAGTAGTTCCTGCCTGCTTCTTTTGCCTGACTTTCAGTGCTTCATTTGGCAAAGAACTGCAGCTCCTACATCACAATTAAATTGATTGGGAAACAAACAATTCTTATATCCTTTGACCAAGTAGAACTGGTCTTTGGTTAGATTAACCCATGAACTTCCCCAGAAAAAAAATTCTATATACTAGTTATCTGTATCCCTCCATCAAAGGACATGCGGGTCTGCTCACATTGGAAAGCATGCTATGATATGATTTTAACAGCACTATTATGCAAGAGAAAACGGGCATGGATTTTGTCTAAGTCATCTGATTCACACCTCTCCTCTCCCAGTAGTTTTGTACTAACTTGTTACTTCAAAGCTCCTCTGGCCGGATGCATTCTTTAGCAGGGGAAAATTTAATGAAGATATGAATGCTTTTCAGTCCAGATGAAATTCTATGTATCATGCAGTGTTGCTACAGTTTTTTAGGTTTTGTTTACTTCGTACTTTCCATGTTCCGACTATTAAAAGATGTTTGCAGCTGCTGCTTCTCATTTTGAATCATGCCACATCAGCAAATAAGGTTGCCAACGCCATCCACGTCATTAAGCTCAACTCTACTTTGAGGAGACAGCTCTTCACCAGTTATATTTTCAGTGCCTTCTAAACTGAGGGGCTTATCTTCCTGCACTGTATCAGACAATGTTTTGCCCCTATTCATAAGGTTTTCACTGACCAAGTTTTCAGAAGTAGACCACCTGCTCCTTCTTCCTAGCCTGCCTTATTCTGGAAGCTCAGCTGAAACCTGTCCACCATGGGTGACCCTACTGGTATTTGAAATACTGTTGTTATAGCTTCCAGCATCACAGCAACACGACAGCCACCACGGTCCAACAAACTGACAGAGAAATTGATACTGATCTGTTCCACCATATGACAATTAATAAGATATGATCAATACATAGTAAATAGATATATGTTGATGGATAGATGGCCTATGGAAAACCTTGGTAATTGTTTCTTAAGATTGATAAATAGCTCTAGAAACTTTCAATTTCGGATGGCCTGCGAAATTAGCCTTAAAAAGCCTCTTAGTTCTATAAGCCTATCCAAATCATGTAGTCAGGATTTGATAGTTACAAAACAAGAGTTATAGTAAATGGATGTTACCAACTTGAAGGTTCAGAATAAAAACATCAATTCGATTTACCCAATATAATATTTGATGATACAAATATAGTCACTATTTTAAATTCTTGACTAGTAATGGCACTTACGGAAGCACTAAAAACTTAAAAGTGACCTTTATACTATTCTAATATAATTTTCAAAATTTTTGAACATCTAGAAGTCTGCAAGATGCTAGGGAAGATCTTAATCATTGACCTCAATAAATTACAGATAACTTAGAGAGAGCAAAATCAAATGTGTATAAATCTTGAGAACATGACTAACTTTATGGTATGAAAGAACTAACTATATGGTGATTTTGAATAGGTATAGGAATTTAAGTTATTGGAGATTTAGATAATTTATCGTAAGTCTTATAAGTACAGTGAGATGGTAACAGGAAAGGATTAGAGTGACCTTGATATAGTATTTCTTTATGAATTAAAGAGAAGTGATTTCTTTGGGGCCTGCCAGCATTTTAGTTGATTCAGTAATTCCTTGAGCAGGACCTGGCTGATTTATATCTATTCACTGGCTCGTGACGTAATAATGTGCTTGGTAGAGGTAAGTTAATTAAACAAGCTGACCTGCTTACATAAGATCTGTAAATATTGCACAAGACGAAACATTAATTGGGTCTTTTGATTGCACAGACTGAAATACAGGGCTTCTCAGAGGAATTTAGCACCTCTAATAGTATTTGTCAGTTTAACCCTACTCAATGAAAGGTCACTGGCTCGAAATACCTTCTGAGCTTATTTCGAGTTCATTTCCCAGACATTATTCCAGGTTCTAGCAGGAATTTTGCTAACCACTGATGCAATCATTGCTTATATCAATCACTGAGGTTTCCTGTGTTCTGAGGTCTGATGAAATGAAAGAAAGAAGTTTCAAAAGGTTTCTGCTGAAGACATTTCTCTTTTAATAATTAGGAAAAGAAATAGCAAAGAACATAATTTGTCCCAGTTCTTTTCATTTGAAGAATAAAACTTTTTTACCTCGTATATATAACCTGATTCTGTGCAATGCATAGCAGGGAAGAATTTAAGTTTATTATGTTGTAGAAAAGATCTTGCAAAAACTATCATTGAATTTTGAGTAAATTCTACTTTTTAAATTTAGAATGTGCAATATGAAATAAGTATAAATTAAATGCACTATTTTCTTACCGCATTTCAGTGAATAGCTTTCAAAATTAGTGACAGAAAATTCTGGCTTTTAATTATGTGTTATTGTCTTGCAAAAACAGCAACACACCCTACCTTTGTAATAGAAAATGCAAACAATAGTTTGCTAAAGGTTTATTAGCATAGGTTAAAGCCCTATGGTTAGATAATGTTGTTTCTTAACTACTTGGGAATGTGTATTTCCAGGGTACAGATGAAACACAGACAGCATTTTTATCCCCATTTTTAAAATGGATGTTGAAACCACTTCTGAGGCAGCTCAGATGTCTAAATGTTTTTTGGCAAACATTAAAATGCCATTTCACTCCTTGTTTAGACATTATTGATTTTATATTACAAGTAGATGAAAGGTCCCTTCTGGGAATACTGTTGTGTGTAATGGCTGCAGTGACCTAGCCATCTAATACTACCCAGGGCAAAAGTCATTTGATCCAAATCAATATAAAATATACATTTATCCTGGTGAACCTTCTAGGGTATAGAAGAGAGAAGGGTAAAACATCAAATATGAAGAGCAATATTTAATAATGTGACATCAGATATAAGTGCAATTACATATTTGCTAACTCTCAGATCCAGACGGTTCTATACGACTCTGAATCCTAATGGTACAGTTTATTGATATAAAAATAGGCAAACTATTAACTTCTGCAAAATTCCAGAGTGTACTGAAAAAAGGAATCTTCTGTTAGTGCTGGGACTGTAGCTTTACAAAACTGTTCAAGTGTCACTCCGCTCCCTCCCCTTATTAGCTTAAGCACATGCTTGGATAAAACCATACTAAAGACAAAGACTGTGTTTTTACATTTCCTTATATCTCTCCTACCCCTTTTCTTAGTTGCATAACCTGTTTAGTCAACACTTCCTATCCACATGGAAATTCTCCTCATCTTCAGGAATAATGGTCAGAGTTGCAGAATTCACGTTATGGTCTATCTAGTCCAGATTCTCAGCTGATCCAAGACCAGAAGAGTGTGGTCCAACACTTATGATGGACATATCATACCAGCAGGGTGGATTTATCATGAGGCAAGCTTCAGGCTCTCCTGGGAAGGGCTTTTGTCATTACTCTGAAAAGGACCCTAGCAAGATGTGCATATACTCATATGTGTTTGTACAATTTGCATTATTAAAAAACATACTAATAATTTGTTGTGATTAATTTTCTAATTCTAAATAATACAAATACTGTTTCATTCATGAGTTTTTTTTCCTTAAAAATAATCCTGAAATTGCATTAGCCTGAAACTCCACAAATACAGGATCCACTCCAGCTTGTTGACCAGACCCGTGAAATAATCCAAAGAGCGTTATGTGTTGAATTGTATGTAAGTACATATAGATAGAAGATCAAAGACTACACAGCCTTCAGTACAATTACACATCAACCTACAGAAAACAAAAATCCTCACAAATGGACCAATAAACAACATCATGATAAACGGAGAAAATTTTGAGATTGTCAACGATTTCATTTTACTTGAATCCACAATCAATGCCCATGGAAGCAGTAGTCAGGAAATCAAGACATATCGCACTGGGCAAATCTGCTGCAAGGGACCTCTTTAAAGTGTTAAAAAGGAAAGATGGCACTTTGTGGACTAAGGTGCATTTGACCCAAGCCATGTTATGTTCAATCACCTCATATACATGTGAAAGCTGGACAATGAATAAGGAAGGCCAAAGAAGAATTGACATCTTTAAATGATGGTATTGGCAAAGAATATTGCCTATACCCACTGCCAGAAGAACAAAAAAATCTGTCTTGGAAGCAGTACAGCCATAGTGCTCCTTAGAAACAAGGATGGTGAGATTTCATCTCATGTACTTTGGATAGGTTATCAGGAGGGACCAGTACCTAAAGAAGGACATTATGCTTGGTAAAGTAGAGGGTCACTGAAAAAGAGGAAGGCCCTCAATAACATGAATTGACACAGTGGCTGCAACAATGGGCTCAAGCATAAAAATGATTGTGAGGATGCCTCAGGACTGGGCAGATGTTTCTTCTGTTGTACATAGAGTCACTATGAGTCAGAACCAGCTAGATGTCACCTAACGACAACAGCAGCATATAGATAGATGATAAATATAGACAGGCAGATGACAGATAGATAGATGATAGATAGGTAGACAGACAGACAGGTAGATAGATGATAGGTAGATAGGTAGACAGACAGACAGAGACAGATAGATAGTTGTTGTTGTTAGGCGCCATCAAGTCAGTTCTGACTCATAACGGCCCTATGTACACAGAACGAAACACTACTCAGTCCTACACCATCCTCACAATAGAGAGAGAGAGAGAGATTGACCTTACTAGTTCTTTTTCTCTAGAGAACCCTGACAAGGACAGACAACAATAACATTTATCTGTATGGTATTTATCAGCTTAGGCTCTGTTCCACATCATCTTTACTTGAGAATTCAGGTTAATGAACAGCCTCTTTCTGGAACTTTTTTGGTTGTCATGGCAAAGGAAACATAAAATGTGGTGAAATATGAGCTGATTTTAAATCTTTTTAAATCTCAAGAAAGTGTCTCTTCTGCTGGTATTTCATTGGGAAAAAGAAGTCATTTTGTGAACACTTTGGGTCAAACACAATTAATCCCCCTGAGAGTGTGGCGTTGAATGTAGACAATAATATACCTTTATGGCAGTTTGCTTACGCGTTTCTCTAGCGTAAACATCATAAGTAGTTAATTGTTAAGCTTGTTTTATTTTAGCTCTCTGAGATTAGGACACTGTTTTCAAAGTGCCTATATCCCTTCATTCTAAATTAATTCTGAATGTTAATGCACCATATGCAGTTTTGAGTAAGGCGTGATAACACTTAGGTAAAGTATTTGCTAGAGGATATGCTGAGGTGGAATGAAGCTTGAAATATGGGAATGTACCTCCAGTCTTGGTGGATAAAAAAAGATAAACATTTTCCTTAGAAAAGGTAGTTGGAGCTGACATGAGTTTGGTAATTTTAAGAATAATTAATCCAAACTTTAAACTTACTCTGAAATATCTTAGAAATAGCTGGGAGTCATTAAAGTCCAAAATCCTGTGTGTTCCTTGCTGGGATCCATTGTTCAAGGGAAAATGATAATCTCTAAGATTTGCTTTTTCTATAAATTGAATTAATATTCTCCATGCTTTGCAAAAATGAGAGGCAGTTTGAGTCAAATAAAAGGAAAATGCATTCAAAATCATTAAACTCAGTTATTTTTGCTGTATGTGAGGATAAATTTAATAAAAATATTATACTTTAGTACATCAGATTAAAAAACATGGGAAATTAATATTTATGGAGTTCTATGTACAGGACTCTACACTGCTATGTACATTGTTTGTAATCCTTAACATAATATTTTAATGTATGTATTTAATCATCATTTTACTAAGAAAATTGAGTCTAAAGAAGGTGAATGAGTTACCTTATGACACATAGGTAGTAGGGGATATCATGGATATAATCTCACAGTTTTGACTTCAAATAACTTAAATTTGTGTTGCATAATGCAGCTTGTTATTTCCACTATCAAGGATAATATAAATGAGTATTTGAAACAGGAAAATGAGATTGTACTTATGAGATCGATACGCAGTTCTCTATTTTTCATCTGCCT
The DNA here is from genome assembly GCF_030014295.1 of Loxodonta africana. NCBI lineage: Eukaryota > Metazoa > Chordata > Mammalia > Proboscidea > Elephantidae > Loxodonta > Loxodonta africana. The sequence continues at coordinate 76,328,857 of NC_087345.1, read as the reverse complement.
ATACTGTCTAGAATAGCTTTATTTGCATCTGTCCTTCACTCCAATCCAAATAAATTTGTATGTATCTGTGCAAAATAATCTTTAAGTTAGTGTTTGTTAGATTTGTGCACAATGTTCAGACCACGTAGTGTTACCAGAATAAGGTTCTTGCCTCACACTGGTCAAGAATGAACCAGTAAGGCATGCAGAATTTTCCATACAAGCAAAGCTTTATTGAACAGGCTTGCACGCGGAGACGAGGAGGGCCTAAAGCAACACTTACTCTCATCTCACAGAACAAAATACCTGCCGGGGTTTTTAAAAGTTCTTTGGCCAGAAAAGGTTTGTGTTTACTCATAGGCACAGGCGGGGATATGTTAACTAAGGTGCATGCTCAGCAGCTTTCTAAGATGGCTCCTGTCTTGGAGGCCTCTGGGATTCGTAGCAGGACTTATTATGGGGTGTCACACCTGCGCAGTCTCTTGCTCCCTGGGTTTGATTCCCTAGCTGCTGCTACAGTCCCTCACTGACCCTGGTGGAAGGTCACACAGCGGTCACAGGTGGAGGTTCTGTGCATGTCCCTGGGGCTGGTTTTGGTCACAGGTGGAGGTTCTGTGCATGTCCCTGGGGCTGGTTTTCTCCAGCTGCTTCTGAAAGACAACTTTAAAGAAGTTTGCAGGCTATTTTCTGGGGAATGGCTTTGTTTCTGCACCCTAGCCCATTTCTTGTTACTTTGTAAGTTTGGGACGCCCTCTGTTCCCTGTGTCTTATTAGGGAGGAGGAGTTGATCCTACAAAGTAATAATGTGAAATAATAATACATGAACTGGCAGTTAGATCTTTGAGAAATGTTAAGGGTGGGAAAAATGTATGGGAATTCTCCAAAGTGCACAAAAAGTCACATTTCTAGTCATAAAACACTGGTATCAGACAGACCTGGTTATATCTCATAGCTCCACCATCTACCAACTATGTGATCCTGGGAAGTTATTTAACCTAGATGGAAATTTTATTTTTATATTTGCAAAATGAGGATATTAGAAACATTTTCTTTAAATGTTTGTTTTGAGTGTTAGATAACATAATGCTCTTAAAGTGTTTACAAATATTATTTGACAAAGTGTATGCATTCAATCAATAATTTTAAAAAAGCCTAAATTGTGGTCTTATATAATGACTATATCTACTATGCCCAAATTTGAGTCTTTAGAACCAATACAATGAAAAAAATAATATGAATGTTTAGTGCTAGAATTTTAGATTTAATAATACAGATAAAGATGGTAAGCACTAATATTTTATAGTATGCTCACATGACCAGTTGAGTACTAGAAGCAACCAAGGAAGAAAGGTGGTAATATTTCTGCTTATATTATGAGCCAGAGGATGATCAAGGTTAATGCTGGCATTTGCATTTCCCTGAGAGAAAGTAATTAAAAATCAAGAATAACGATAAAGAATAATATTGCAGGTAAACGTTTCTTGCTAATTCTACTACGAATTTTGAGGAAATAGTTTTCTTATGATTCTTACTTCTTTTTCCAGTGAAAGATACTTGCAATAAATTTTTGCATAAATGTCCAATTTAGATCCAAAAATTACAGAATAAACTGAATCAGGAAACTAATTTCCAATTCTATTCAGCTGGGTTGTAAGTTGGCAACCATTAGATCAAAATCCCATCTACTTAAAGGGTCTAGACAATGAAGTAAATAGTATTATATAGATTTTCCTTTATATACCATAAATAATATAGGACTTAAGTGTAATATTGCCAAAACACTTATTACTCCTTCCACTTGGTCCCTCCCTATGAGAGAATTAATTATACTTATCATGTCACTGATATCAGGCTTTAGGCACATGACTAGCTTTGACCATGAAATGTGTGGGCAAGTGTCATATGCATCTTCCAAGCAGAAGCCTTAAGGGCCATTGCACGGTGTCATCATCTCTCTTTTCCCTTAGTCATGAGCCTGCCAAGGTCCCAGATATGGGCTGCTCTACTTGCCTAGTTCTGGAGTAAAGAGGACATTGAACATAGCCTTAGTAAATGACCCAAAATGAAAATAAAAAAGTGAGCTATAAGTAAACATTTGTTTTTTGTGTATACCTTGAAGATTTGGTGATCAATGATTTTTCTAACACAGCATAATTTTGCCTAAGATTTATACAGAAATATTTCCCAAAATAATGTAATACTGATATGTAATTCAGTTGGTTCTGTTATTAAAAAAAAAAAAAAAAACAGCCATTAAGGATACAGAAAATACAGTAATCCTGTGTTAATTCTAATGTCATGTAGTATAATAACAGAAATTACTATTAGACATATAATTGATGACTACCATTTAGTGCTCCGGCCACATACAGTGCTGTGGGAATGTAAATTGGTACAACTTTTCTGAAGGGTAATTTTCAATATATGTTAAAATCATTTAAATGTTTATAACTTTGATACACTAATCCTACATTAAAGAAAGAAAAAATAATAAAATACAAAACATATGCAGTAGAATGGTCATTTTATATAAGAATAAAAAAAGAGATTGGAAGAACCTAACGTTCAACAATAGAAGATTGGTAAAATAAATCATGTATCATAAAATGAGGTATTATGCAGCCATTAAAAAAAAATACTGTAAAGGAATATTTAATGGCAGAAAATGTCTTTGATAAAGATCAAAAGCAGGATATAATTGTAAATAATGTATGACCTCAATTATTTTAAATTATAAACATGAACACAGAGGCTGGAAGGATATGAATCAACATTTTTGACAGTGGTTATCAGTGCATAGTTCAAACTTTAAAAAATTAACATACATTGCACTTCAGCATGGGAAAATGTTATGAATTTTATTAAAAATAGAAAGTTCTAACAACAGGGGAATGAGGCAAGACTCTGTCTTTGCCTGTGCATAAAATTCCAAATTGTACTATACGTGTGAAAAACTTGCACTTGGCTTTCCTCAACAATTTGTCTGTTTGTGTACTAAGTGTTATGTGCTAGTGCATCACCCTTCTCTTGACATGATATTTGAATCCATTTTCACTGGTTGGGAAGTTGGAATAGCAGCACCATTAAAATATGTAATTCCAAATTTTCAATGTTGCTATAAATATAAAGCTCAGCTCTATTCCTACTATCTCTTTTCCTAACTAATTTACAGATGGAGGGTTCTTGGTAATTAAATATTATTTAGTCATTAATTCCAGCTGGGATGGTGATAATTATATCCCAATATGATTTCCTCTAAAATATCTCACAGACCATTGATAAATAGCTGAGAAGAAAAAAATCAGGGGATTAACAGTAATTATAGTAAAGTGGTTTGCTATTAAATTAACTGAATAAAAAGTAATTGGATTATGTATGATCTTCAACAGCTACTAGAGTTTAAACTTTAATTAAATTGACATAGTCCTCATTCAAAAATGAATGTTTGCACATAAACTGTTTTTAAACAACAATAATAGTAGAATACTAATCAGGTCAGTCTACACTGCCACCCTCAAGCTGAAAGCTCTATCAGCCTGATTAGTAACCAGTTTTCCACACATTAAAATTATTGGAAAGACTGTGGTTAGCTTTAGTAATCATTTGCAGGCTTTTCAAATATTATTACTTGATAGGAAGTCAATTACTATTGACTAAGAAAACTTCCTACTAAACAATTAGCCAGGTTGTACACGTTAAAGAAAATCTAGGTTTTTAATTTTGTCTAGGAATTTTTATAGCCAGAATTCTCCCAACTAAGTCCTGAATGATGTTTTAGCAACTATTTTGATATCTATCATGAATGAGATTTTAGATATATGATACGATTTTTCGGGCCCAGCTCACCTTATTAGTTTTGTAAAGTAAAAAATAGACGGATGGTAGATAGAAAAACAAATAAAATAGTGTATATAAAAAGTATATATATATTCAAATACATATATACATGTGTACACATAAAGAAAACAAAAGTCCTCACAACTGGGCCAATGAGCAAAATCGTGATAAATGGAGAAAAGATTGAAGAGTTGTCAAGATTTCATTTTACTTGGATCCACAATCAACAGCCATGGAAGCAGCAGTCAAGAAATCAAAAGATGCATTGCATTGGGTAAATCTGCTGCAAAGGAACTCTTTAAAGTGTTGAAGAGCAAAGATGTCACCTTGAAGACTAAGGTGCGCCTGGCCCAAACCATGGTATTTTCAATTGCATCATATGCATGTGAAATCTGGACAATGAATAAGGAAGACTGAAGAAGAGCTGATGCCGTTGAATTGCGGTGTTGGTGAAGAATATTGAATATACCATGGACTGCCAAAAGAATGAACAAATCTGTCTTGGAAGAAGTACAACCAGAATGCTCCTTAGAAGCAAGGGTGGTGAGACTGCGTCTTACATACTTTGGACATGCTGTCAGGAGGGATCAGTCCCTGGAGAAGGACATCATTCTTGGCAGAGTACAGGGTCATCGGAAAAGAGGAAGACCCTCAATGAGGTGGATTGACACAGTGGCTGCAACAATGAGCTCAAGCATAGCAACGATTGTAAGGATGGAGCAGGACCAGGCAGTGTTCCGTTCTGTTGTGCATGGGGTCGCTATGAGTCAGAGCTGACTCGACGGCACCTAACAGCGACAACACATATATTCATATGCATATGCATACACACATATAGACATTTTGTCTCTAACATCTGTTAAACAGCTTAGGTAGCTACTTAAAAGCTATAGGGTAGGCTGGTCAAGAATTCTCTGAAGTATAAGAAGGGTTAGTTTTTGCTTTTGCTGTTATAGCTCGGCCCTGTACAACGCCAGTAAAAATATGAAATCGTCTCATTCATCCACAAATTTTCAGAGAAAATTGAAGGTGAGAATTTGAGTTTTCTGACTTTAAGATTTGTTGCTACAGTATCTGAACTGTTTTCAGAAAAACTTCATTTTTGATGCATTCTGAGAAATACTTGCTAAAATGACCCTTAATATGCACCATTTTCAAATTAAAAACAAAATTGTTTGGGTTTACTTTTAATATAAGCCAATGACTTTCTCTAGCTTTTTGTGGTATAGATGCCTCATTGGCTTTTTATATTTATTTTATAGATATTGATTTATATGATTTTAATCTTTTAGTGATGTTATTGTTATTGTTAGGTGCCATCAAGTTGGTTCCAACTCATAGCGACTCTATGCACAACAGAACGAAACACCGCCCGGCCCTGTGTCGTCCTTACAATCGTTGTTATGCTTGAGCTCATTGTTGCAGCCACTGTGTCAGTCCACCTCATTGACAGTCTTCCTCTTTTCTGCTGACCCTGTACTTTGTCATGCATGATGTTCTTCTCCAGGGACCAATCCCTACTGACAACATGTCCAAAGTATGTAAGATGCAGTTTCGAGGTCCTTGCTTCAAAGGAGCATTCTGGTTGTACTTCTTCCAAGATAGATTTGTTCATTCTTTTGGCAGTCCATGGTATATTCAATATTCTTTGCCAATACCACAATTCAAAGGTGTCAATTCTTCTTCGGTCTTCCTTATTCATTGTCCAGATTTCACATGCATATGATGCGATTGAAAATACCATGGGTTGGGCCAGGTGCACCTTAGTCTTCAAGGTGACATCCCTGCTTTTCAACACTTTAAAGAGGTCCTTTGCAGCAGATTTGCCCAATGCAATGGGTTGTTTGATTTCTCGACTGCAGCTTCCATGGCTGTTGATTGTGGATCCAAGTAAAATGAAATCCTTGACAACTCTTCAATCTTTTCTCCGTTTATCATGATGTTGCTCATTGGTCCAGTTGTGAGGATTTTTGTTTTCTTTATGTTGAGGTATAATCCATGTTGAAGGCTGTGGTCTTTGATCTTCATTAGTAAGTGCTTCAAGTCCTCTTCACTTTCAGCAAGCAAGGTTGTGTCATCTGCATAACGCAGGTTGTTAATAAGCCTTCCTCCAATCCTGATGCCCCGTTCTTCTTCATATAGTCCACCTTCTCAGATTATTTGCTGAGCAAATAATAATCTTTTAGTGATAAGCTACCTTAACTATTTAAGAAATGTTTACATTTTAACTTTAAAATGAGGATGTTAAGAAACTACATTTCTATGCCTTGACATTTTTATTTCTTTTTATGCTATGTACTTTATGAGCATTTTGCTTTCATTTCTCCCAATAAGACGATGAAAAAGCCATTTCTTTTTTAGATTATCTGCAGCTCAGAAGGGTTCAGTAACTTGTTTTAAGATCTGGCAGTTAGCACATGCTAAAACAGGGACTGTGGCTCAAAGCCCTGCTCATTACACTATTACAATAGTTATAAGGATGCCCCAAGAATAACACTGGGAAGAGGGGTGCATATTTTCTTAATTAGCTCCCCATTGGCAGTTCCTCTACCTCAAAGCAAATACACTGGATTGACCCTTACCACATGCCTAGATCCTAAACTTAATTTAGAAAGATTGACAGCCCTATGTTTAAAATTTAACTTGTCACAAAATTTAGGATAGCTGGCAGCAAGTTAATGCCTCTGGTTGAAAATAAAACTAACCCTGAAGACTACTCATGTGAATTTTTAAAGGAATGCTTTCAAACAGAAAGAGTTGCTAAATGTTTAAATACACTAGCAACCACAATGAAAAAAAAAAATGTCGAATGGCATATAATCATTTTGTTCAGTCTCAGAGAAAATGAACCTTCTACTGGTAATTGTTAAGGTAGTACTAAATGTTCAGGAAATAAGATATTGTTAAGCTTTTAAAAACCAATCCAAACTTTTTGTCATCCAGTTGATTCCAACTCATAGCAACCCTACAGGGGAGAGTAGAACTGTTCCATAGGGTTTCCAAGGCTGTAAATCTTTACGGAAGCAGACTGCCACATCGTTCTACCATAAAGCGGCTGATGGGTTCAGACCACAGATCTTTTGGTTAGCAGCTGATAACCCATAGGTAAATATAAATCTCCTCCATAAGCAGTTTTATTTACCCACTCAGTTATTTGGTAAAATTTTATTGACCAATTACTTTATGCCAGGTAATGAGTGAGAAACTGGAAATGCAAAGGTACCTACGATACGGCACCTGATTTGGAGGGATTCATAATATAGGTGGAAAAAGAAACATACCATTAAATCCTTGTGATGTAATGGGAGAAATGTTCTAATAGTGCTAGAATCAGAGTCGTATGGGATTTGAGATTGAAATAGACTAGGCCTGAGGAAGTCAGATAAGCCTTCACTGAGGAAATTACATTTCAGATTGTTATGGATAGATGAATAGAAATTTGTACTGTAGATGATGCTTCTAGAAGTTCAAGATTTTATTTATTTTGTAGGAAGAGTAATATTTCCAGTTATGTGATTATCACTAGGATAAGATTTCTCTTTAAAAAACCCATTGCCATCGAGTCAATTCTGACTCATAGTGACCCTACAGAACAGAGAAGAACTGCCCCATAGAGTTTTCAAGGAGCACCTGGTAGATTCAAACATTTGAACTGATGACTTTTTGGTTAGCAGCTGTAGCACTTAACCACTACGCCACCAGGGTTTCCAGATTTCTCTTTAGTGTCTTTTAATTAGTCTTCAATGATGATGATAGTAGTGGAGGTGGTGTTGATGATGCTGGTGATGATACGTTCTGGAAAAATCAAGTCATAGCTTGTTAACCGTAATCAGGAACCAGCCGGGAGCAGAGTACTCAGATACGTTCATTCTTTTTTGAGCAATTCATAACGTTGAAATTTAGAATAATAATAATAATAAAAAAAACAGTTCTGTTTGTGGGTATTTTAATGTCTTTAAATAAAAATTAACCCTTTCACTTGAAAATATTACCTTCTTCACTAAGCATCAGGCTTCAAGAAGTGTCGCAAAAGGAAGGCAATTTACATTAAGTCAGCAAATAAGCTATATCATATTTGAAAATCAATGGAATGATGGGTGTTACAGCTAGTCTACATTGACATCTAATTGTCTACCCTAGTTTAGGTACTCCCTAAGCTTGGTGGTACATGCTAGGGAAATACAAATTGGTTTTCCTCAATTACAGATAATGGAAATTGTGAAACAAAGATGGAGAAAGTAATGGTTTTATGTGGAGAATATCATGAACCAGGTTACTTTGTTTTTTTTTTTTTCTATAGAGAGTGGAACACATATAAAAGTATAGATTTGCTTCGCACTGCAAGTTACTACATGATTTGCCAAAGTATAACAACCTTGGAAAGCTTAAGCTTGAACCATTTGGAAGTAGACTGAACAGATTGCTGGAATCCTAAAAACAAAGATGAATTTGAACTTGTTTTCAGAAAAAGTCTCACAAAGAACCAGACACTGGGGTTAACAAGTTGGAATCTCTAATAAAAGTAGGCAAAACGGTATGTTTTTTTAGTATTGCTGACATTCACTTCTGTAACAAATGGTTATATGCCATGGGATTTTATTCATTACCAAAGGGTTGTATGTGTTTGATAGTTCATTATCAGAAATGCCGTGGCTCCAAGAACATAGTTTGAAAAATCACTGCACTCAAAGAGGAAAGTCAATGGGAAAGGAATGTTCTGAAATGGCATGTATTTAAAGCAGTAATTATCTCCTTTATCAGTTCACTAGAAAATAATCTGGTATGTTTATTTAGTACAACCCTAGAGATTATGAATAATCAGTTTATATTTTATACGTTAATTTTATCTAATATATCCATTGATGTTTGTCACAATTACAAGTAAAATATCAAAGAAAATTAAAGGGAAAATAACTGCATATTTTATTTTGAAAAAAAAAAGATAGCTTCAAACTGAAAGGCACAGTTGAAGATGAAATAATACTATAAAACTAAAGTCACATCACATAAAATTAGGAATTAAAATATTTAGTATTAAAATATTTCTTTTAGTTTTTTTAATGAAAGTGTGGATATGTAATTGACATACAATAAACTGCACATGTTTAAAGTATGTGATTTCAAATGCGTTGACATCTCTACACCCGTTAAATAATCACTATATTAAAGGTAATTAGCCTATCCATCACCCCCTTTCTGATTTACCTTGCCAACCCCATGTAGCCCACTTATCCCAAAGCAACAGCGAACATGACATCTATCACTATAGAATAGTTGACATTTTCTAGAATTCTATACAAATGAAAGCATATGGTAAATATTTCTGTTTGAATTCTTTCATGCAGATTAATTGAGATACATTCATATTTTTCCATGTATCAATAGTTCATTCCTTTTTTATGGCTGAGTGATATTCCATCGTAGGGCTATACTATAATTGGTTTATCCAATCACCTGTTAATAGACATTTAGGTTGTTTTTGATCATTAAAATAAAGAAACGATCAAGATTTATGTGCAAGAAATTTTATGGACATTTACTTTCATTTCTTTTGGATAAACATATATAAGTGAAATGGCTGGGTCCTAGAATTTAATGGTTTGGTCACATATGTTTAATATTTAAGACATTAAAGTATTTATATGAAAGAAGATGTACCATTTTTACACAGCCACCAGATGGGCATGAATGTTACAGTTGTTCCACCTCCTTGGCAACACTTAGGTTAGGTCAGCAAATCTTTTAAATTTAGGCCTTTTAATAGGTGTATAAAGGTATCACATTGTGAATTTAATATGCATGTCTTTGATGTATAATATATTGAGCATCTTTTCATGTTCTAAATTCTATAGATTCTGTGTAATCAGTTTTTTTTACACATTATATCTTCTTTGATGACATATATATTCAAAAATTATTACCATATTAAATATCTTATTATCAGGTTTGACTTTTTTTTTAATATTCTGGATGCAATTATTTTATCATATATATGATTTTCAAATAAATTTCTCCCAGTTGACAATGTCTTTTGAAGATCTGAAGATTTTAAATTTAATGAAGTCCAATTTGTAATTATTTTATTTTGTGAATTGTGCATTTGTGGTTGTATGCATAAAATATGTGCATTATTCAATACTTACTGTCAAGCTACAGTGATCAAGGCAGCATGTTTGTTATATGTGAAAGAGTAGAAAATAGATCAATGGAACAGAATAGAGAGCCCAGAAATAGACTCATACAAGTATAATCAACTGATTTTTAACAAAGTGGCAAGAGTAATTCAATGGATAAAGGATAATTTTTTCAACAAATGATTGTGGAACAACTGGTTGTCCACATGTGTAAAAATAAATTTAGGCTTAGAACTTACATCTTTCACAAAAATTAACTTAAAATAGTAGGCCTAAATATAAGATGAAAAACCATACAGCTTCTAGAATATAACATGGGAGAAAATTTAGTAGACCTTGAGTTTGATGTTAAAGAAAAAAATATATGTATATATATATATACCTAAATGAGCAAGTTACAAGAGAATAAATTGTAATACTATTATAACAGAAACCACTACATAAAGTGGTAGTCTTACATTATTTTGTGTGGTTTCTTTAGTTTATCTACCTGGAAAAAAATATATTTTCCATGTTACTTAAACTCTTCTGGATCATAACAAAATGAGATCTTAACTACTCCTTTAAAAAGTAGTAACAGTAAGTATTGTTCTTTGAAGTACTTGTTCTTTGGAATTAACTATGAAATTCATAATCCTCTAGGTAGACTTTCAAACAAAAAAAAAAAATGAGAAACACAGATTACCAACATCAGGAACAAAAGAAGAGACATCCACTATAAATTACACAGGTATTACATTGGTAATAAGAAGATATTATGAAAAGCTACATGCTGATGAATTTTAGAGTATGAATGAAATGGACAAATTTTGTGAAAGACATAATTGATCAAACTGTATGGGCTATATTTTATCCATCTTTCTCTTCTCAATATCTACTGATCTGCCTGACAAAGGATTTTGTTCAAAACATGTTTTCTGAATGTAATATAATGTATATGTTTGGATAGATAGTTATTCTTTTGTAGCCCCTGCAGATAGAGCACAGAAGAATTTCTACTTTATTCGCGTTTACTTTTTAGTGGGAGGAAGCTGACCTTTACAAATAAGTAAGCATTTAGTACTCAGGTTGAAGATAAATATTGTAAAGAGAAGTACAACCCGATGAGGAGACAGGATGATGATGGAGGCTGGGGAACTGTTATTTGATAAAGAGTGGTCAGGAAAGACTTCTTAGATAAAATAACATTTAAGAAAGTTATGAAGATGTGAAGGGCATAGGGAAGGAGGAATACTGTCAGTGAGTCATTTTTATCTACAGCACAATTCAGTGAATTTTTTCCATAATGGGTCAGATAGTAAATATTTTCACCTTTGTAGGCCATACAGTCTCTGAGAAAATTACTCAACTCTGCAATTGTAGTGTGAAAGTGACCTAGATAATATATCATCAGGTAAGCATAGTTGTGTTTCAATAAAACTTTATTTGAAAAAACAGACAATGAAGCAAATTTGGCCCCCAGTCTACAGTTTGGTGATCCTTGATTTATTGGAAGAATATTCCAGAAAAAGCCACCATTGATTACTCTGACAGGGATCACAATAAAGAGTCCCGGACAGAGCTGGAGAAAAATGTAGGACAAAATTCTAACTCACAACAAAAGACCAGACTTACTGGCCTGACAGAGACTGGAGAACCCCGGAGAGCATGGCCCCCAGAAACTGTCTTAGCTCAGTAATGAAGTCACTCCTGAGGTTCACCCTTCAGCCAAAGATTAAACAGGCCCATAAAACAAAATGAGACTTAAGGGACACACCAGCCCAGGGGCAAGGACTAGAAGTCAGGAGGGGACAGGAAAGCTGGTAATAGGGAACCCAGGTTTGAGACGGGAGAATGTTGACATGTAGTGGGTTTGGTAACCAATGTCACAAAACAATATGTGTACTAATTGTTTAATGAGAAGCTGGTTTGTTCTGTAGAACTTCATGTAAAGTACAAAAAAAAAAAAGGAATAATCCAGGGAAAGGCAAATGCAAGGACCCTGAAATGGGTAGTATGCTTGAAATATTTTAAAAACAGCAAGGAATCTAGTATGCATAGAATGGAATAAGAACTGAGAAATAATTTCAGAAATGAGATGGAGGCCAGATCCTAAAGTTTCATAGAGTGGTGGGCATTATTGGTGGGTTTTAAGCAAAGAAGTAATATGACCTGATTTTTGTTTTAAAGACATCACTTTGGCTACTGGTTTGAGACTAGACAGGGAAGGAACAGGATAAAAAGTAAAGTGAGAGCAGACTATTGCTATAGTTCAAGCAAGAAGTTATGGTTCCTTGTACTAGAATGGAAACCCTGGTGGCGTAATGGCTAAAGGTTACAGCTGCTAACCAAAACGTTGGCAGTTCGCATCCACCAGGTGCTCCTTCGAAATCCTATGGAGCAGCTCTACTCTGTCCTATAGGGTTGCTGTGAATCAGAATCGACTCAACAGCAATGAGTTTGGGTTTTGTACTAGAATGGAAACCCTGGTGGCATAGTGCTTAAGTCGGTCATTCAAATTCACCAGGAGCTTCTTGGAAATCCTACAGAGCAGTTCTAGAATAGTATACCAGAATAGTGGTGTAGGAGGTGATCAGATTCTGGACATATCTCAAAGGCAGAGCAACTAGCATTTGCCTGTTGCCCAACATGATAGGTAAGAAAAAAAGCAGTGTCTTTTGTGACTCTTCACAGAATTTTGTAATTCTGTAACACAAACTTTTTAAAATGCATTTATTATTAGCAGCAGAAATCATTCATCTGATTTGGAAAAGAACTTTGGAGGAAGAAATATTTGGGTCATTCTCTAAAGGACTCATAATTTTTCATCGGTTAGAGAAGTGAAGAGGAAAATAGCTTATCCAGACGGAGGAAAAATGTCACTAGCAGTAATACAAGGACCAGAAATTGGGGGAAATGTTGAAGGAATAATTTTTATTTCTTTGTAGGGTACATGTGGTTAGAAATAACTATTTGCTTGTGTATTAATTTGATATCTAAACAATGAATGCTAGCAAAAGCTTGCAGTTGTATTAATAGAGTAGAAACTTTATTTCTTAATGTAACAATGCTGTAAGAATAAGAATGTAAGTAGACGAGATGCAAATGAGAGATAAAAATGACTGGCTTTTTCCTACATATTATTGCCTGGAAGAGTACTCGAGTAAGTCAAATAAGTCATAACCAGCATTATTATCTCTTTTCTTCTCAGAGTATTTAGACAGTAAGAAGCACACTTCATTTTCCCAGGAGTAACCAGGAAATAGAAGAGTTCCTTAGACATAGATTTAAAGGTGAGCTATTAATCAATAACAACGCGCCCAGATACTTAACTACACTTTAAAGTATCAGGAAACCCTGGTGGGGAAGTGGTTAAGAGCTACAGCTGCTAACCAAAATGTTGGCAGTTCAAATTCACCAGGAGTTCCTTGGAAACCCTATGGGGCAGCTCTACTCTGTCCTATAGGGTCGCTATGAGTCAGAATCGACTGGACGGCAGTGGGTGGGGTACAAGATATTTGATTGATGAAGTAACCAGATCAATTCTTAGACTTAGAAAAATAGGGCTGCAATGTTTTTATATTTAAAAAATCCCCCCAAAATCAATTTTATAATCTTTAAAAACTGTGTAACATTATGTCTGCAATTCCCTTTGAAAACAATGTAGTACTGGTTAAAGCTAATGATCTCATGACCATAAGCATGGTCATGAAAATCAGGACGATAATAACGATAATGATAGTTGTATGATCATCATAAATGTGACTCCTCCAGGAAGGGAGCTGTTACTTCCGAAAGCAAATGATTTCCCAGGTTAGTTTCTACCCAAAATATGTCAAGCAGACGTAGATTCCAGGCTTATTGACATGAAAGGTATTTTCAATAACAGTGGAAGATAATATACAGCCTTGCAGATGTTAAATTAAAAAAATTAATATCTCATAGAAATAATTTTCTGATCTAATTTAATACATTTTCTCTTCTCATATCAGGGGTTTAATTTTCACCCTAGTCTCTACCCTGTAATTATTATTACTTTAATGCTATTTTTTTTAACTATTAGATGATTCCTAATATTCTTTTGGAAACCCTGGTGGTGTAGTGGTTAAGTGCCATGTCTGCTAACCAAAAGATTGGCAGTTCGGATCCACCAGGCACTCCTTAGGAACTGTATGGGGCAGTTCTACTCTGTCCTATAGGGTCGCTCTGAGTTGGAATTGACTAGACGGCAACAGGTATGGATAATGTTCCTTTTGGTCTGAATTAGTTATTTTAGAATTCTAAGTAGTGTTTACTTTTCTCTATTTGTTTTTTTCTCATTTCTTCTGTTGAAGAAATTCTAACTTGACATGATACCAAATGAAAACTAATTTCAGTTGGAACAAGAGGTAGAATTGAAGAGTATAAGTGGAATAATTTGGACATTTTTTACCTTAGAGGCTAAGACTTTAATGGTACATGTTTTTTAGAAAATTTGGGTAATAGGGTGCAACTAACTACTCTCGTTAAAGCCATCAGCGATGTTTTAACGCTACTAAAATTACATAAGTATTTGTAGCCTATCTTTTAAGAGTTTAAAATTATATTCATTTCTTTACCATTAGAGTGCTTTCCAGCATTCATTTAATGTATTTATAATAATCTACCATGTAACTGTGTCATGCAAAAGTATATCATCTCAATGGGAGCAACCTTTCTTTTTTCCCTTCATTGGAGAACCTGAGACATAAAACTGTGAAGGCACACTAACGCGACCAAAATAGAAACAGATCCCTTATGCCAAAAAACAATAATAAACTTCTATAAATAGAAAAAAAAGTATTATCTTTTTAAGGGCAAGTGCTTTTTTTGCTTCCCATGGGAATTTTGGTCTCTTTGTATGTTCTTTTGACCTTCACTTGTGTACATGCTATCAGTGAAAAATGCAGATTCTCAAACTTTCACAAACTACACTATGTATGTGAAATCAAAGATAGAACAATTCCGAGCTATTAGGTAATTAAAATTTGTGGTATTATTTAATCTATATTATACATACATTAGAGTTAATTTTAAACTGTAAATTTCTCAAAAGCATGAAAAGAAACATTTCTAAAAGTGATTATAAAGAAAGCATTGATTAACTATATTACAAGATTTAATGCAGATATAAAGTGATTTATATGAAAAATCAAAGGCATATTTTGTCATCCTTTTTTTTTTTTTCCACTAGAGGTGAGAGGAGGGATTTGCTCCAGGTTTAAGACTTTGAAAGGGAAGGTAGGGTTCTTACTTTTTATAGAGGTTGGAAATGGGGATGAAAATGCAAGTGCCGAGGCAACTTTTACTCCAAAGTGCTTCCCTAGTAAAATTTACAAGGTCCCGTAAAATTTCTATGATGTCTCAGCTCATGTCAAGCTTCTCATACAACTCTTGGGATTTAAATGAATCAAGAAAGTAGAAAGAGTGACAACTTTGAGGATTACAATATTGTACTTAGTTATCAAAATATTTCCTGAAGAAACTTTGGAGATATTTGTGACAAATATTTTTTTAGATATGGTGTTTCTTTCTTTCTTTTTTTTTTTTTTTTTCATTTCCTAGTATGGATTAAGTCGAAAAAAAAAAATAGTTTAAAAGAAGCTTTTACAATGAGAGACTTTGTCTATAAATGCACCATCAACATTGCATATAGAGAAGAAATCAAATACTCCAGCTAGTTCTTTGACGAATCTACCCATTCCCTGAATTATTTTTCTTTGCAGAAATAATTTTAATCTTACTATGTATTGTCTAGTTGCATATGTGTCTGTTTCTTCTGCTCACTCAGCCTTAGCCTCTGGAGTTACAGCAAATGTCCAGATTATTCTACTTATACTCTCCAATTCTACCTCCCATCCTTTTCACCAGAAGACAGAAGGAGTTTTTATCTATTTTTTCAACTGATATGTCCCCAAACCCCAATATTTAAAACAGTAATATTTTAATGCACTCAGTATCCCTGCAGTTACATTGTGTTGAATAAATTAATCATTAACAAGTAAGAATATTTAAGTGGACAAGATATAAACCTTCTGGTCTTATGGAGCCAGCCATACAAAGGTCTCTGCTGGCATAAGAAATAACTGGTGCTTGAAATACTAACATCTAGACCAAAGTTACAGATCTCATACAGGCAATAAGATCAGGCTCTGAATTACACCAATGTTTCTTCACACATGGCTAAGGCTGAGAAGTTATGTATGATAAACTTCCTGTAGCAACTTATCTGCCCTCCACAACCATTTTATGCTTTTCTGAGCTATTATGTGATTTATTAAACATGAACAGGTAGATTCATTTTCTGTATCTTTTAAACAACCAAAGCAAAATTGTTTTAAATATCATTTATAAATCATACAGAGAAGTGATACACACATTAACATAGGTAAAGCTATAATGGAAAAACAGACACAAAACTGACAGTAGTAGCTGTCTGTAAGTGAAGCAGGGTAAGAGGATTGAGGACAGAATAAAGAAAATTTAAATAGATACATTAAAATATTAATATTTATTAATTCTAGCTGCCAAGAATTACTTTTTCCCCTCTGTATTTAAATATTTTTTAAAAAGAAATATAAGTATTATGGATAAAAAACAATGTTAGTAATATTTATTGAGTGCCTACTAGGTGTTAGGTACTGTATTAAGCATTTTATAGGTATTATATCATTTTTATTCTTTTATATCATTATTAATACAATTTTACAAGCCTTATGACTTGCTGTACATTAATTATCTTTTGAGTGGTAATGCTGGGGCTTGAGTACACATTTTCCTGACTCTTTTTCCTCACTCTCTCAAATTTCAATAGACTGAAATAACAGAATATTTAAAGAGAAACATCCAGGTGATTCAAAGAAGACTCGGGATGAAGAGACTAAAAAAAAATTACAAATCTAGGGAGAAATTTCCTAAGAGTCACAGGGCTATTTCTTGTATAAAAATATAAAATGTTGTCATTGTTGTTAGATGCCATCAAGTCAGTTCCAACTCTTAGCAACCCTACACACAACAGAATGAAACATTGACCAGTCCTGCACCATCCTCACAATATTTCTTATGCTTGAGTCCATTGCTGTAGCCACTGTGTCAATCCATCTTGTTGTGGGTCTTCCTCTTTTACAGTGACCCTTACCAACTATGATATCCTTCTCCAGGGACTGATCCCTCCTGATAACATGTCCAAAGTATGTGAGACGGAGTCTCATCACCCTTGCTTCTAAGGAGCATTCTGGCTGTTCTTCTTCCAAGACAGATTTGTTCGTTCTTTTCATAGTTCATAAAAGAAAAAAAAAAAAAGTTCATAGTATAACCCATATTCTTCAGCAACACCATGATTCAAAGATGTCAATTCTTCTTCGTTCTTGCTTATTCATTGCCCAGCTTTCACATACAACTGAGGTGATTGAAAACACTTTGGTTTGGGTCAGGTGCATCTTAGTCTTCAAGGTGACATCTTTGCTTTTGAACAGTTTAAAGAGATCTCTTACAGATTTGCCCAATGCGATGTGTCATTTGATTTCTTGACTGCTTCCATGGGTATTGATTGTGGATCCAAGTAAAATGAAGTCCTTGGCAACTTCATTTTTTCTTTTGTTTATCATGATCGTGTTCATTGGTCCAAGTGTGAGCATTTTTGTTTTCTTTATGTTGTCGTGTAATCCATACTGGAGGCTATAGTCTTTGATCTTCATCAGTGACTGCTTCAAGTCCTCTTCACTTTTAGCAAACAAGATCGTGTTATCTGCATATCACAGGTTGTTAATTAATATTCTTCCGAGCCTGATGCAGTTTTCTTCTTCATATAGTCCAGTTTCTCTGATTATTTACCCAGTATACAGGTTGAATAAGTATGGTGAAAGGATACAACCCTGACACACACCTTTATTAACTTTGTAAACCACGCATTATACCCTTGTTCTATTTGAACAACTGCCTCTAGATCTATGTACAGGTTCCTCAGAGCACAATTAATTGTCTGGAATTCCCAGTCTTCACAACGTTATCTATAATTTGTTATGATCCACACAGTTGAATGCCTTTTCATAGTCAATAATGTAATATATGTTAATACTTAATTTCGTTTTTATGATTAACGATATTCCATTGTATGTATATACCATATTTTGTTTATCAGTTCATTCATTAGTGGGCATTTAGGTTGTTTCCAAATTTTGACTGTTTTGAATAGTGCTGCTATGAACATTTGTGTAGAAATATTTGTTTGAATATCTGTTTCCAGTTCACTGGGATATAAACCTAGGAAAAAAATTAATAGGTCATCTGGCAACTCTAAATTTCATTTATTGAGAACTGCCAAACTGTTTTCCGCAGGGATTGTTCCATTTTACATTCCCATCAGCAATGGACTAAGGTTCTAATTTTTCCACATCCTCTCCAACAGTGTTCTTATATTATTTTATTTTCTATTTAAGCCATCATAGTGGTTGTGAAAGGAGCCTTGGTAGCACAATGGTTAAGTGCTAGGCTGCTAACAAAAAGATTGGTGGCTCTGCAGGAGAATGAACTGACCATCTGCTTTGGCATAAATTACAGCCAAGAAAATGCTATGAGGCAGTTCTCCTTTGTCACATAGGGTCCCTATGAACAGGAATCATCTGGACAGCACCCAGAACAATGGCTGTGAAGTGATATCCAATTGTGGTTGTGGTTTGCATTTCAAACCAAACCCAGCGCCATTGAGTCGATTCCGACTCATAGCGACCCTATAGGACAGAGTAGAACTGCCCCATAGAGTTTCCAAGGAGCACCTGGTGTAATTCGAACTGCTGATCCTTTGGTTAGCAGCCGTAGCACTTAACCACTATGCCACCAGGGTTTCCAGTTTGCATTTACCTGGTGATTAATGTCACCACTCGTCTGTCAGTTAGTCATACTGTGGTGGCTTGTATGTTGCGTGTTACCACGGTATTTCAAATTCTGGCAGGTTCGTGCATCATAGACAGGTTTCAGCAGAGCTTCTAGACTAAAACAGACTAGGAAAGAGGACTTGGCAATTTACTTCTAAGAAAGTTGACCAGTGAAAACCTTGTGAATAGCAGCAGAGTATTGTCTGATGTAGTGCCAGAAGACAAGCCCCTCAGGTTGGAAGGCACTCAAAATACGACTGAGGAAGAGTTGCCTCCTTGAAGTAGAGTCATCTTTAATGATGTGGATGGAGTCAAGCTTTATAGATCTTCATCTGCTGATGTAGCATGACTAAATAAAGAAGAAATAGCTGTAAATATCCATTAATAATCAGAATGTGGAAGGTACAAAGTATGAATCAAGGGAAATTAGAAATTATCAAACATGAAATGGAACTCTTGAAGATACACATTCTAGGCATTAGTGAACTGACATGAACTGGTATTGGCCATTTTGAATTGGACAATCATATGCCCTACTATGCCAGGAGTGAAAAATTGAAGAGGGATGGCATCATGTTCATCATCAAAAGAACATTTCAAGATCTATTCTGAAGTACAACACTATCAATGATAGAATAATATCCAGGTGACTACAAGGAAAACCAGTTAATAAGACTTATTCAAATTTATGTACCAAACACTAACGCAAAAGATGAAGAAATTCAACATTTTTACCATCTTCTGGAATCTGAAACTGACCACAATTGCAATCAAGATGCATTGATAATTAATGGTGATTGGAATGTGAAAGTTGGAAACAAGGAAGAAGGATCAGTAGTTGAAAAATATGGCCTTGGTAATAGAAACAACACCAAGAATAACATTATAGGATTTTGCAAGATTAACATCCTAATCATTGGAAATACCTTTTTTTATCAACATAAATGGTGACTATACATATGAACCTTGCCAGATGGAATACACAAGAATCAAACTGACTATATCTGTGGAAAGAGACCACAGGAAAGCTCAATAGCATTAGTGAAAAAAAGACCAGAGCCAAACTGCTGAACAGACCATCAATTGCTCATATGCTAGTTTAAGTTGAAGCTGAAGAAAAGCCCATGAGAGCCAAAGTATAGCCTTGAGTATATCCCACCTGAATAAAGAGACCATCTCGAGAATAGATTTGATCAATTGAACACTAAAGACCGAAGACCAGACCAGTTATGGGATAACATCAAGGATATCACACATAAAGAAAGCAAAGGTGATTAAAAAGACAGGAAAGAAAGAAAAGATCAAAATGGATGCAGGAGAGACTCTGAAATTTCTTCTTGAACATATCTAAATTGAATGGAAGAAAAAATGGAATAAAAGAGCTGAACAGAAGATTTCTAAGGCCAGCTAAAGAAGACAAAGTAAAATATTATAATGAAACGTGAAAATACCTGGAGTTAGAAAACCAAAAGGGAAGAATACACTCGGCATTTCTCAAGTTGAAAGAAGTGCAGTAAAAATTCGAGGCTCAAGTTGTAACATTGAGGGATTCTATGGGCAAAGTATTGAACGACTCAGGAAGCATTAAAAGAAGATGGAAGAAACACACAGGGTCACTGTACTAAAAATAACTGGTCATTGTTCAACCATTTCAGGAGGTAGCATAAGATCAAGAACCAATGCTGTTGAAAGAAGAAGTCCAAGCTGCACTGAAAGCAATGGCAAAAAATAAGGATTCAGGAATCATAAAATATACTAATTGAGATGTTTCAACAAACAGATGCAACTCTAGAAGTGGTCACTCATCTATGCCAAGAAATTTGGAAGACAACTACCTGGCCAACTAACTGAAAGAGATCCATATTTGTACCCATTCCAAAGAAAGGTGATCCAACAAAATACATAAGTTACTGAATAATATCATTAATATCATACACAAGTAAAATATTACTGAAATTAAAACCAGTTGCAGCAGTACATGGAGAGGGAACTGACAGAAATTTAGGCTGGATTAAGAAAAGCATGTGGAATGGGGGATGTCATCTTTGACGTCATATGGATCTTGATTGAAAGCTGAGAGTTCCAGAAAGATGTTTACATGAGTTTTACTGACTACGCAAAGGCATTTGACTTATGTCGATCATAGCAAATTATGAATAACATTGTGAAAAATGGGAATTTCAGAACACTTAATTGTGCTCATGGGTAATCTGAATATAAACCAAGAGACATTCATTAGAATGGAGCAAGGGCATACTGCATGGTTTAAAATTAAAAAAAAAAATGTACGCCAGGGCTGTAAATATTCGCCATATTTATTCAGTCTGTATGCTGGAAAAATAATCTGAGAAACTAGACTATATGAAGAAGAACCCAGAATGATGATTGAAAGAAGTCTCATTAACAACCTGTAATATGCAAATGATACAACTTTGCTTGCTGAAAGTGAAAAGGACTTGAAACAGTTACTGATGAAGATCAAAGACTACAGTCTTCAGTGTGGATTATACCTCAACAGAATGAAAAAAAAATCCTTACGACTGGAACAATAAGCAATATCATGATAAATGGAGAAAACATTGAAGTTGTCAATGATTTCATTTTATTTGAGTTCACAATCAATGCTCACTGAAGCAGCAGTCAGGAAATCAAAGGATGTATTGCACTGGGCAAATCTGCTGCAAAAGATCTCGTTAAAGTATCAAAAAGCAAAGATGTCACCTTGAGGACTAAGGTGCACCTGACTCAAACCCGTAGTATTTCCAATCTCTTCATTTGTAAGAGAGACTGGACAATGAATAAGGAAGACTGAAGAAGAATTGGTGCACTTGAATTATGGTGTTGGTGAAGTATATTGAACATACCATGGACTGCCAGAAGAATGAACAAGTCCATCTGGGCACAAGTACAGCCATAATGCTCCTTAAGGATGGTGAGACTTCATCTCACGCACTTTGGACATGTTATCAGGAGAAACCAGTCCCTGGAGAGGGACATCATGCTTGGTAAAATAGAGGGTCAAAGAAGAAGTGGAATACCCTCAGTGAGATGGATTGACACAGTGGCTGCAAAAATAGGCTCAAACATAGCAAAGATTGTGAGGATGGCACAGGGCTGGAAAGTGTTTCATTCTGTTCACATAGGGTCACTGTGAGTGGGAACAGATTTCATGGCACCTAATAACAACAATGACAATGATTAATGATTTTGAACATCTTTTTGTTATCTTGTTTTTCATTTGTATATCTTCTTTTGCTTAATGTCTATCGAAGTCCTTTCCTTATATTTTAATTGAGATGTTTGTCTTTTTATTGTTAAAATGTAAGAATTGTTTTATATATTTTGGATATTAGACCCTTATCAGACATATCAGATATATGATATTCAAATATTGTTCTCCTTTGATTTATTGACTATTTATGAGTGTGTTATTTTTTACATACCTATGAATTTTCCAATTTTCTCTGTTATGATTTCTAGTTTTATCCCATTATTGTCAGAAAAGATACATTTTATGATTTTTTTTTAATTTTTCAGCCTTGTTTTATGACCTATCATATGGCCTCATTTGGAGAATGTTTCATGTGCACTTGACGATAACGTGCTTTCTGTTGTTTTGGGGTCATGTGTTCTGTATATGCTTGTTAAGTCTATGTGGCTTATAATAGTTATGGATTGAACTGTGTCCCCAAAAAGATATGTGGAAGTCCTACCAGAGGTCTGACTGTTTGCAAGTAGGCTTTTTCTTTTGTTATGTCACTGAGGTCATACCAGAGTAGGATGGGTCCTAAACTTAATCACTTCTGAGTGATGTCTTAAGGAAGTGCAGAATAGACACAGGTAGGCACACTCAGGGAAAAGATTGCTTGTATAGACAGACACACATGGCAGATGTATGTATAAGTACAGGAACTCCAAGAATTGCCAGCAGCTACTAGAAGCTGAAATACACAAAGACTCCCCCCAGAGCAATGCCCTGAAATTAGACTTCTGTTCTTCTAACTAAAAAAATAATTGTTCTTGAAAGGAATTTTTTCGTAATGTACAGGTAAAATTTCTGCCAGTAAATATTTTTATTAGTCATTCCTTTGAATCCAAAAATAGTTGCATATTACAGCCAACACCTTGTCTTTTTCCTTAATGTTTTGCAGAGAGAGGGCATAGGGAACCTTGAAACGTTCCTTTTGGATAGAATATAAAGAGAAAACTTTGCTGAAATTGAACTTGGTCTAAAAATTCATAGGATAAAGGTAATGAAGGCTCCATGTTCAAGTTCTAAAAGATTAAAAACTGGTTGCAGCAGGACTCCAACAGGGAACTACCAAAATTTAAGCCAGATTCAGAAGCGGTCATGGAATGCGGGATATCATTGCTGATGACAGATGGATCTTGGCTGAAAGCAGAGAATACCAGAAAGATGTCTACTGTGTCTTATTGACCATGCAAAGGTATTCAACTGTTTGGATCATAACAAATTATGGATAACATTGTGAAGAATGGGAATTTCAGAACACTTAATTATGCTCTTGTGGAACCTGCACATAGTCCAAGAGGCAGTCATTCCAACACGACAAGGGGATGGTTTAAAATCAGAAAAGGTGTGTGTCATGGTTGTATCCTTTCACCTTACTTATTCAATCTATACTGAGCAATTAATCACAGAAAGTGGGCTATATGAAGAGGAATGTTGCATCAGGATAGGAAGAAGGCTCCTTAACGACCTGCAATATGTACCTGACATAACTTTGCTTGCTGAAAGAGGACTTGAAGCACTTACTGATGAAGATCAAAGGCAACAGCTGCAGTATGGATTATACCTCAACAGAAAGACAGCAAAAACCTCACAACTGGACCAATAAGCAAAAACATGATAAATGGAGAAAAGATAGAGGTTGTTAAGGATTTCGTTTTACTTGGATCCATAATCAATGCCCGCGGAAGCTGCAGTCAGGAATCAAACGAAGTATTGCACCAGGAAAATCTGCTGCAAAAGACATCTTTAAAGTGTCAAAAGCAAAGATGTCACTGTGAAGACTAAGGTGTACTTAATCCAAGCCATGGTATTTTCAATCGCCTCATGTGCATGCGAAAACTGGACAATGACTAAGGTAGACCAAAAAAGAATTGACACATTTGAATCATGGACTGCCAGAAGAATGAACAAGTCTATCTTGGACGAAGTACAATCAGAATGCTCCATAGAAGCAAGGATGACAAGGCTTTGTCTCATATACTTTGGACATGTTATCAGGAGGGACCAGTCCCTGGAGGACATCATGCTTGGTAAAGTAGAGGGTCAGCAAAAAAGAGGAAGATCCTCTAAGAGAAGGATTGACTCGGTATCTATAGAATGGGCTCAAACATAGCAAAGATTGTGAGGATGGCACAGGAGCATGCAGTGTTTCTTTCTGTTGTACATAGGGTCACTATGAGTTGAAACCAACTGGATGGCACCCAGCAACAACAACAGTTATCTTTTTAAAGCATACTTTTGTTTACTTACTGGACACTTCACCTTACAAGCCTTTTTTTAAGGTTTGTATTGTGGTAGAATTTATTTTTCTACTAGTAAACAATGCTTTAGACATTCTTTGCTCATGAAAAATCTTTTGCTACTTCCCAAATTTTGGTTATTATATGTTTCATACCATCATACACTGTTCCTGAAGTCTTTGCAATGAGAAAGTTTAGCAAGATTCACCAGACAATACATATAATTCTTTTTACAAATAACTTCAGTCTCCCTCTGCCTTCTATTAATTGTTACTGGAACATCATATTATCTTATACTACATTTGCTGTTCATGCATATGTCAGTGACTGAGACAAGGACTATGTAGGTCATCTCTATATTTCTTTCCTGCTTTTATACATATTCTTGCCTACTACATGCACATATATATTTTTTTCTAAAATATTTTCCAAAACATTTCTAAACTTAATTCTTTTGTGTGAAAATACCTGTATTCCTAATTTGTAGTTTATGGTAATCTTATGCTCACAAAACAAAACATGTATTTACTTAAGAACATAATGTATAAATTTAATTTTTTCTTCATTTCACTTATATCACTTGACAAATGGGATTCATGAGTTAATTTGGGTGAATGAAAGCCTTCCTTTTGTTAGAAGGGGTGTTAAACACCGGCTCTTGGAATGTTTTTTCAATTTATACTGAAAGTTTTAGGAGTCTAACATTAAAATAATTACTTATGAGTTATATTGTTTAGGGCCCTCTAATCACTGACATTCCTTTTTATGAAATTCAAGAATGAGGACAAGTTTTATGTAACAAACTTTTTTTTTATGAGCGATCACGCCTAAAGTAATTATTTTTAAGAAAACCCTTGATGGTAAATTAAGATTTTGTGTTACGAGAGCCATTAAATGGTAGCTGCTCAATTGTAAATATTAGCAAGATCTAAGATAACAAAAAATAAATTATAATTTTGACAAGTTAATTAGAGGTATGTTAGTAAGAAGTCTGTCGGTGAGGGGAGAGCATAAAACAAAAGTTCATTATATAACACAAGAAAACGAATGTGATAACGCAGTATATAATGAGAAATGAATATTAAATATCCTAAAAATATCCTATAGCATAGACTTATTATGATGTTTTTGATTTGCCAGTAAATATTTGATGTAATTAAACCAATGACTTACTCAATTGTGAGGTTATTGCTTCTGTTTGTTTTGTGTTCTTTTAGAAATATATTGAACCACCTGAAAAAATAGAAATTCAGGCAACAGTCTCGCCAGCTGCTTTATGGGCACTGTGAGCAATTTTCTAACACTTTTCACTTGGAAGAAAATTCTGCTTTATTAAATTTGCTTCAAATTGCATCAAGTTTGAAGAAATAGCTCCAAATCATCAGACTGAATGTCAACTTGTGTTGTAAACAGCTTGGTTTGGAATATTTAAAATTTTAGTTAACAAGAATGTAAATAACTTGTTTGCCAGTCACTAATTACTGTTTGTGTGTGTGTGTGTGTGTGTGTGTGTGTGTGTTTTGTTAATTTTTCTGGGTCCATTTGAAATTTTGAGGGGGATATTTACCCTGCATTACTTACATTCTTAAAACATATTAATGTTTAACTACAAGGAAATCCATTATGAGTTGTGCGTGTGTAGTCCATAAAAACAAATAGAACACATCTCTGTAACCATTAAGGATAATATACTAAAGGAATTTCCAGCTAAATGCTGCCATTTTCTCTCCCATGATATCTTATTTGTCTTCAATTAAATACTGTTTAGTCTAATAATCACGTGGTACTATTTTTCAAGGTAACCACTTTCTTTTATTTTAGAAAATATTCCTGGAAGAGAAAATGCTAACACTATTTAGTTGTGAGATCTAGGTGGGAAGGTTTTTAGTTAGTAATTAAAACATACTCTGATGTATTAGTATGTTTACTAATAGAAATAGAAGGAGGTCACTATGTTCAGTATCAACCATGAGTCTGTCAGATTGTCTTACTGTGGTGGCTTGCGTGGTGCTGTGATGCTAGAAGTTTTGGCACCTGTATTTCAAATACCAGCAGGGTCACCCTTGGCAGACAGGTTTCAGCTGAGCTTCTAGACCAAGACAGGCTAGGAAGAAGGAACTTGCACTCTATTCCGAAATAATTGGTTAGTGAAAATGTTGTGAATAGTAGTGGAACAGTGCCTGATGTAATGCCAGAAGATGAGCCCATCAGGTTGGAAGGCACTCAAAATATGACTGGGAAGGGCTGCCTTCACAACGTAGAGTCAACCTTAATGAGGTAGATAGAGTCAAGCTTTTGGGACTTCGTCTACTGATGTGGCATGACTCAAAATGAGAAGAAACAGCTGCAAACACCCACTAATAATTAAAATGTGGAATGTACAAAAATGAATCTAAGAAAATTGAAATCATCAAAAATTAAATGGAACTCATAAAAATCAATATCCTAGGCATTAGTGAGCTGAAATGGACTGGTATTGACCATTTTGAATCAGACAATCTTATGGTCTACTATGTCAAGAATGTTCATTTGAAGAGGAATGGTGTCATTTTCATAGTCAAAAATAACATTTCAAGACCTATGATGAAGTACAACAGTATCAGTGATAAGATAATATCAATACCGCTACAAGGATGATCAGTTAATAAGACTACGATTCAAATTTATATGCCAACTACTAAGGCCAAAGATGAAGAAACTGAAGATTTTTACCAACTTTTGCAGTCTGAAATTAATCAAACATACAACCAAGATGCATAGATAATCACTGGTGATTGGAATGCAAAAGAAGGATTGGTAGTTGGAAAATATGGCCTTGGTTATAGAAACGACACCAAAGAGCACATGATAGAGTTTTGCAAGACCAACAACTTCTTCATTGCAAATACTTTTTTTCAGCAATATAAACAACGACTATACACATGTACTTCATCAGATGGAATACACAGGAATCAAATCGATTACATCAGTGGAAAGAGATAATGGAAAAGCTCAATATCATCAGTCAAAAGAAGGCCAGGGGCACACTGCAGAACAGACCATTAATTGCTCATATGCAAGTTCAAGCTGAAGCTGAAGAAAATTAGAATGAGTCCACTGGAGCCAAAGTACGACCTTGAATATATCCAACCTGAATTTAGAGACCATCTCAAGAACAGATTTGATGCACTAATGACCGAAGAAGAGTTGTGGAATGACATCAAGGATATCATACATGAAGAAGGCAAGAGGTCATCAAAAAGACAGGAAAGAAAGAAAAGACCAAAATGTCAGAAGAGACTCTGAAACTTGCTCTTGAATGTAGAGTAGCTAAAGCAAAAGGAAGAAATAATGAAGTAAAAGAGCTGAACAGAAGATTTCAAAGGGCAGCTTGAGAAGACAAGGTGAAGTAATATAATGAAATGTGCAAAGACCTGGAAATAGAAAATATAAATGGACATGCTTAGCATTTCTCAGACTGAAATAACTGAAGAAAAAATTCAAGTCTAGAGTTTCAATATTTAAAGATTTTACAGGAAACATATTAAAAAATGCAGGATGCATCAAAAGAAGATGGAAAGAATACACAGAGTCACTGAACCAAAAAGAATTGGTTGATGTTCAAGCATTTCAGGAGGTAGCATGTGATCAAGAGCCGATTATACTGAAGGAAAAGGTCCAAGCTGCACTGAAGGCATTGGTAAAAAATAAGAATCCAGGAATTGATGGAATACCAATTAAAATGTTTCAACAAAAGGATGCAATTTTGGAAGTCCTCACTTGTCTATGCCAAGAAATTTGAAAGACAACTACCTGGCCAGTAGACTGGAAGAGATCCATATTTGTACCCATTCTGAAGAAAGGTGATCCAGCAGAAGGCAGAAATTATCAAACAAGATCATTAATATCACATACAAGTAAAATTTTGCTGAATATCCTTCAAAAGTGATTACAGCAGTACAGGGAACTGCCAGAAATTCAAACCGGATTCAGAAGAGAACATGGAACAAGGGATATCATTGCTGATGTCAGATGGATTCTGGCTGAAAGCAGAAAATACAGAAAGATGTTTAGCTGTGTTTTATTGACTATGCAAAGGCATTCAACTCTATGGATCATAAAAAAATTATGTATAACATTGAAAAGAATGGGAATTCCAGAACACTTAATTGTGCTCACGTGAAACCTGTACTTAGAACAAGAGGCAAGGGGAATACAGCAAGGGGAAACTGTGTGTTTTAAAGTTAAGAACGATGTGGATCAGGGTTATATCATTTCACCGTACTTACTCAATCTGTATGCTCAGCAAATAATCTAAAGAAGAATGTGGCATCAGGATCAGATGAATACTCATTAAAACCTGCAATATGCCAATGACACAACCTTGCTTGCTGAAAGTGCAGAGGACTTGAAGCACTTACTGATGAAGATCATAGACTATAGCCTTCGATATGGATTGTACCCCAACATAAAGAAAACAAAAATCCTCACAACTAGACAAATAAACAACATCATGATAAATGGAGAAAAGATTAATGTCATCAAGGATTTCATTTTACTTGTACCCAAAATCAATACCCATGGAAGTAGACAAGAAATCAATGGATACTTTTTTTGCTTGTTCTGTTTGTTTTCTTTCTCTTTCCACACTTGGAAGCCCCTTCTAGCCGGGCTGCACTTCACAGCTTAGGAGGCACTCCCTCAATCTGTGCAGGTAGGAGGGATCCCTGGGGGCTTTAATTTTCTTTTCTTTTCTTTTTATCTTTCTTCTCTCTTTTTTCCCTTTCTGTCTTTCTTCATTTCTCAGTTCTGGTCTGTCTTTACTTACCTTCTTTTCATGTTTCCTGAATAACTGGTGCTGTGTGACATCTATACCCCCTGTAGCCAGGCTATACTGTGCAGCTTGGGAGACTTCCCCTGTCTTTGCAACCAGACTGGTGGGACCCCTGAGGGCTTTTCTTTCTAAAATTTATGTCTAGTTGCTGTTTTTTTCTTTCTCCTTTTTTCTTTTTTCCCTTTTTGCTTTTCTCCATTTTTCGGTTTCTCATCTCTCCACTCCAAAGGCAAGCTCCCTTTGCACATTTTGTTTGTTTGTCTGTTTTTGGCTCCTGTTTCTCTGTCCTCTTTCCCATACCCATATTAGTTTCACACATCGCAACCTCCCCCTCTTTCCTGCCTACCTGCACCATGTGCTTAACATCACACTCCTGAGCAGCACAGGCACGGCCTACTGAAACCTGCCCTGCACTGATTCCTGGCCTTCCCTGTCAGCCCTAGTACATGTCACAAACAACCCATCCCAGCCCCTCCCCTTCAGCTGGATTTGCCCTGCTGCACCACAGCTCAGTGACTGGCCCTGTCCATTGGTCAAGGAGGTGAAAAGCATCACAACTACAGATGAGCAAACAATAAAGGATGCACAGCCCATCTGCTCAGCTGTAACCAAATAAAACAAAAAAGGAGAAAACAAACAAATCTACAATCAAGAAGTGAAGAAAACAACTACTAAATGTCCTGAAGACAGCAGACAATATTAAGACATATAAAAAAAAAGGACACAATGGTTCCAGTAGGCATCCAAAATAAAACACCAGATGACTTTCCAGTAGAAGAAAAAGCACTAGAACTACCTGACAGGGAATTCAAATCTCTAATATTCAGAGCTATCCAAGAGTTGAAGCAAAAAGTAGACAAAAATGAGGAAAAAATAGACAAATACATTGAAAATACAGACAAAAAAAATGGGAGAATTCAAGAAAATAATACAGGAACAAAATGCCAGAATAAATTCACAACTAGAAACCATACAAAAACAACAGTTAGAAATCTAAAAGATAAACAACAAGATTTCAGAAATGCACAGTCTCATAGAAGGGCTGAGGAGCAGGTTTGAAATGATGGAAGACAGGATCAGCAAAACTGAAGACAAACACTTGGATACAACTCTGAGGAAAAATCAGAAAAAAGAACAAAGAAAAATGAGGAAACCCTGAGAATTATGTGGGATAAAAGCAAAAGAAAAATTTGTGAGTAATTGGAGTTCCAGAACAGGGAGAGAAAATGGAAAACACAGAGAGGATCATTGAAGAATTGCTGACAGAAAACTTCCCTAATATCATGAAAGATGAAAAGCTGATCATTCAAGAAGCTCAATGAACCCCATATAGGATAGACCCGAAAAGAAAAACACTAAGGCATATCATAATCACACTCGCTAAACCAAAAACAAAAAGTCCTGAGAGCAGCTAGGGAGAAACAAAAAGTCACATACAGAGGAGAAACAATAAGACTAAGCTCTGATTATTCAGCAGAAACCATGCAGGCAAGAAGGCAATGGGATGATATATATAAAACCTTGAAAGAAAAAAATTGCCAACCAAGAATAATATATCCTGCAAAACTTTCATTCAAATATGATGGCAAAATTAGGACATTTCCAGATAAACAGAAATTAAAGGAATACGTAAAAACCCAACCAAACCTAGAAGAATTATGAAAGGGAGTCCTTTGGCCTGAGAACAAACAACATCAGACCACAGTCTGAATCTAGGATGCAAGATTATACTAGCCAGATACCAACGTAGCAAAGAAACTCTCAAGAACTATCTAAAACCAGAATACTTGCAACAGGAAACCAGAGAGATTAATCTGTAAGTGACAACAATGTCAGAACAAAAAAAAAAAAAAGAGGGAATAAATGATGTTGGTATAGAACTTTCTAATGTAGAGGAACGCAAGGCGATACCAAGTAACAATAGACTGGTTCAAGCCTGGGAAGATAAGGGTAAATTTCAAGGTAACCACAAAGAAACTTAACAAACCTACTCATAAAAATAAAGAAAAACATAGTCTTAATAAAGACAAAATATATAAAAACAAAAGAAATCCACAAACAAAAGGAACTCAGCATAAGAGAGTAAGAGGAACAAAGAAAATGTTAGCACCACCAAAAAAAAAAAAGCACAAAATGACAGCAATAAACTCACACCTATCAATAATTACACTGAATGTAAATGGCCTAAATGCACCCATAAAGAGACAAAGAGTGACAGAATGGATAAAAAAACAGGATCCATCAATATAGTGCCTGCAAGAGACACACCTGAGAAACAAAGATGTAAATTTATTAAAAATCAAAGAATGGAAAAAAAAAAATCGGGTAAATAACTATCAAAGAAGAGCAGGAGTGGCAATACTAATCTCAGATAAAATAGACTTTAAAACAAAATCCACCTTAAAAGACAAAGAAGGACTCTATATAATGATTAAACTGACAATCCATCATGAAGACTTAGCCATAATAAACATTTACACATCCAATCGCAGGGCTCCAACATACATGAAAGACAGTGGCAGCTCCTTGATTTGAAATTGCTAGGTAATGAAGTTGACCATATACAGGTATTTTCCAGAAGATGAAACTTCCCATTTTAAGAGACAAACTTGATTTAAGTGTCTTAAAAATCACTGTAAAAATTTCATTTGGAGATCTTTCTAAAGTTTATTCTAGATTTCCCTGACCTTTTAATTGATGGAGATGAATGAATCAAATCCTTTCTGGTGGATATGGATCCATAGTTATAAATATCCATTACCCATTATCATACCATGTTGTAAAATATGGGCAGCATTTTACCAAAGGTGGAAGGGCATTTTTTCTAAAGTCTGTGATCCTGTTTAACATGTAGTGGCACAATTTCTGATTGCTGTTTCACAAACTCATGCCTATTTTGCCGGCTGGCGAAATTGAGACTCTGTTGTCTGAGTAAGATTACTGGAAGTCTGATTTCTGGATTTTATTAGTTTTTTGTATGCAATCCTGATAGCCACTGAGAAAGCTATCCCAGAGATTTAGGAATTATTTCAGGCCATTAAAAG
This sequence comes from Loxodonta africana, assembly GCF_030014295.1. Taxonomy (NCBI): domain Eukaryota; kingdom Metazoa; phylum Chordata; class Mammalia; order Proboscidea; family Elephantidae; genus Loxodonta; species Loxodonta africana. The sequence goes on along the minus strand of NC_087345.1, from coordinate 76,296,687 downwards.
ATATTTTTATAATGCTATTGTTTTGGAGTTGAATAGTTAAAATGATGGGCTGAAAATAGCTTGAAATCCAAGGAATTAAACGTGATGAGAGTCCCCAGTGCTATGATCACCAGACTATTTGAAATAAGAAAATGATACATGATCCCTTTGAAAGAAACTGGAAATTTTATTCTTTGGTTATAATCAGGTTATAAAACATATTTTAATTTACTAAGGACAAGTAATTTCCCATGAAAAGTACTTGACATCAACTATGAACTAAGCTTCTATGTTTTCTTATTCTATCATCTATTTACTTAAATATCAAGAATTAAAATATCAATGATTTTCCTTTGAAGTTTAAAAAAAAGAAGAAATCAAATGATGCATTGCATTGGACAAATGTACTGCGAAAGATCTGTTTAAATTAAAGTGTTAAAAAGCAAAAATGTCACTTTAAAGGCTAAGGTGTGCCTGACCCAAACCCTGGTGTTTTCAATTGCCTCATATGCATGTGAAAGCTGGACAATGAATAAGGAAGATCAAAGAAGAATTGATGCCCTTGAATTATGATTATGGTATATGATATTGAATATATGAGTTGAATCAACTCTACGGCTAGGGTTTTTTCAGAAGAATAAACAAATATGTTTCGGAAGAAGTACAGTCAGAATACTCATTAGAAGCAAGAAAGGCGAAACTTCATCTCACATACTTTGGACATGTTATCAGGAGGGACTATTCCCTGGGGAAGGACATCATACTTGGTAAAGTGGAGGGTCAGCAAAAAAGAGGAAGACCCTCAATTAAATGGATTGACACAGTGGCTGCAACAATGGGCTCAAGCATAGCAAGGATTTTGAGGATGGTGCAGTACCGGGCAGTCTTTTGTTCTGTTGTACACAGGGTCACTGTGAGGCAGAAACCACTCGATGACACCTAACAACAATAACGTTGTTCAGTATGTTTTCAATGAAGAATGTCTTTTGTGGTTCTCATCCCATCAGTTAAAAAAAGGAATGTGGGGATCTGATAAAGAACAAGGGTCCTCTAAAACAACTTCTGCCTCAATGTGGAAACTTAAGTAGTAAAATCTCCTGCTCCAGAAATGGCTTTCCTAGACAGTACTCAAAGGCGATTCTCGAATTCAATACAGTGTTTCTTGATTTTGGGGAGATCAAGCCCTCTGCATTAAGTATGATTCTTCAGCCAAGACTAGGTTGCCTTATATTCCTTTATTATGATCTTTTTTTTTTTTTAGTATTCTGAAGCATTTCAACTTAGAAGCGTTGGGTTTTGGGAAGAGTGCAGGATGATATTTTGTTGTATGTAGGCCAAGAGGTAGGTTCTAGAAGTCCCAAAAGAGATGAGGTAACTGACTCATGTAATTATTTTACATCTGACTGACTTGGAGTCCAAATTCTACAGAGTGTAATTAATATTTGACTAACTATTATGGCCCTATTACGTACAAGTTTTTCTAGAACATGGTCACCAAGAATATAGTTGGATTGTATATGTATCTGATTTAACATTCTACCACCTGTCAGTTTATCATATTATGGTGGCTTTCGTGTTGCCATGATTCTGGAATCTATGTCACTGGTATTAAAAATACCATCACAGTCAGCCATGTTTTTTTTTCTGGACTAAGACAAACTAGGAAGAAAGCCCTGGCGATCTACTTCTGAAATTTAGCCAATAAAAACCTATAGATCACAAAATATTTTTCAAGACTTTGACTTGCATAAGGAGTTCTGGTGATGCAGTGGTTATGTGCTTGACTGCTAACAAAAAGGTTGGCAGTTCGGACTCACTAGCCACTCTACAGGAGTAAGATGGGGTAGCCTACTTCTGTGAAGATTACAACCTTGGAAACCCTATGGAGCAGTTCTACTGTGCCCTATAGGGTTACTACGAGTTGGAATAGACTCGATGATAATGGATGGGACAATGGGTTTGACTCACTGAAACTTTGAACACATCATCAGAAGGGACTGATCACTGGAGAAGGACGTCGTGTTTGGTAAAATGGAGGGCCATCAAATGTAAGAGAAACCCTCAGGAAGATGGATTAACACAATTACTGCAACAACAGACTCAAACATACCAGTAATCATGAAGATGGAGCAGGATGGGACAACCTTTCCTTTTATATACATGGGGTCATCATGAATTGAAGCTGACTTAATGGCAATTAACAATTTGAACATTAGACCAATACATATGCCTTTTGAATAGATAAGGTGCGAAACAGCATGACATGGATTATATAATGCTCTGTTCAGAGCCATGTTTAAAAAAATAATTCTTTTTTACAACCTTTTTTTTATATTTACTTTCTGTATATTTTATTGATATCATATGACAGAGCTATTTCATGTAATAGAATTAAATTAATTGCCTACCAAACATAAAATTAAATAAATTGATCAATGTTAGGTGTAAAGAGGAGCGCTGGTGGGACAGTGGCTAAGTTCTTGGCTGCTAACTGGTCAGTGGTTCTAACCCACCAGCCGCTCCACAGGAGAAGGATGTGGCAGCCTGCTTCCATAAAGATTACAGCCTTGGAAACCCTATAGGGCAGTTCAGCTCTATTCTATAGGGTCGCTATGAGTCGGAATGGACTCGACGACAATGAGGAGTTTCCTTTTTCAGTGTAAACTAGTGTGATTACTTTATTATACACTGTGTTCAGACTCAAAGGACTTCAAAATTATCATGAGAGTTGCTGTTGTCAGCTGCCTCATGGCTACCCAACCGCACACTAAGGGAATAAACAAAATGCTGCCCACTCCTGAGCCATTCTCGTGATCAGTTGTGGATCTGACAGTTGTGATCCATAGAGTTTTCACTGGCTAATTTTTGGAAATTAGATTGCCAGGCTTTTCTTCCTAGTCTGCCTTAGTTTGGAAGCTTTGCTGAAAGCTGCTCAGTATCATAGCTACGTTCAAGCCTCCAACACACAAGACACCACTGATAGATAGGGTGGCAGCTATGCATGAGGCGCGTTGGCTGGAAATCGAACCTACATCTCTTGCATGGAAGGTGAGAAGCCTACCGCTGAACCACCACTGCCCATCATGCTGATGATCCAAATGAATTAGATATACGTGTGTGTGTCTAAGTTAACTTATTATAATTTAATTAACTACCATCCATTTTGGAAAAGTAATTGTTGACTCGCTTATTTGATGAACATTTGGTGCATAAGGACAGGAGTAAAAGCCAAAATGACATACTTGTTAGCAGTGATGCCAGAAGTAAAGGGTAGGGACCTCCACTGTTTTTATAAATTTTGTTAAAAAAGTTGAAGTAACTTTATTTTTTAAAGACAGAAAATCCTTTCTTTTAAAATCCTTTATTATTTCTATCTACTTTTTGGCATGTGTCATTCTTATTCCTTTTGACTCAACTCTGATTAAACGAGAAGCTCAAGATTACTGACTCTACTACATATGGTCTAAAAATTTAAAAAGTATGCCATATTTTTAAAGATATAATATCTTAATGTGAAGAATCATTTTAACTCAGAAAATTCTAGGCTTCATTTGGTTGTTTTAAAATATAGCATAAAATTGTTCAATCATTTTTAGGCCAGTTGGTGAAATGAAGAAAGATTTCATCTGACAGAAGGGAAAATAAATGACTTATCAAATACTGAGAGGAATAAAGTTATTTTCATTTATCCTTCTCTACAGAAACATTTGAAAAATTAAGAAGAGATCAAGGAATGCATTCTTAGAACTCCAGAGAACAGAGAAAGATTTGGAAAACAAAGTTCGGGATTAGCTAAGAGCCATTTCAACACATAACTGCCAGAAATTCAAGCCAGGTTCCAAAGAGGATGTGGACCCAGGGATATCATTGCTGATATCACATGGAACCTGGCTGAAAGCTGAGATTTCCAGAAAGACGTTTGCCTGTGTTTTATTGACTGTGCAAAGGCATTCGACTATGTGGATCATACCGAATTAGGAATAACATTGCAAAGAATGGTAATTCCAGAACACTTATTTGTGCTCATGAAGATTCTGTACATAGATCAAGAGAGTTGTTCGGACAGAACAAGGGGATACTGCGTGGTTTAAAGTCACGAAAGGTGTGCATCAAGATTGTATTCTTTCACCATACCTGTTCAACCTGTATGCTGAGCAAATAATCCGAGAAGCTGGACTATATGAAGAAGAAAAGGGCATCAGGATTGGAGGAAGGCTCATTAACAACCTGCGTTATGCAGATGACACAACCTTGCTTGCTGAAAGGGAAGAGGACTTGAAGCACTTACTGATGAAGATCAAAGACCACAGCCTTCAGTATGGATTACACCTCAACATAAAGAAAACAAAAATCCTCACAACTGGACCAATAAGCAACAGAGAGAAGATTAATGTTGTCAAGGATTTCATTTTAGTTGGATTCACAATCAACACCAATGGAAGCAGAAGTCGAGAAATCAAAAGACACATTGCATTGGGCAAATATGCTGCAAAAGATCTCTTTAGTGTTGAAAAGCTAAGATATCATCTTGAGGACTAAGTTGAGCCTGACCCAAGCCATGGTGTTTTCAATTGCCTCATATGCATGTGAAAGCTGGACAGTGAATAAGGAAGACCAAAGAAGAATTGATGCCTTTTAATTGTAGTGTTGGCAAAGAATATTGAATACACCATGCACTGCCAAAAGAATGAACAATCTGTTTTGGAATAAGTACAACAAAAAATGTTTCTTAGAATCAGGGATGGTGAGACTTCATCTCACATACTTTGGACATGTTATCAGGAGGGATCGGTCCCTGGAGAAGGACATCATGCTTGGTATGGTAGAGGGTCAGTGAAAAAGAGGAAGACATTCAACAAGATGAACTGACACAGTGGCTGAAACAATGGGCTCAAGCAAAATAACAATTTTGAGAATGGCGCAGGACCTGGCAGTGTTTTCTTATGTCGTATACAGGGTCGTTATGAGTCAGAAGGGACTCAAGGGCACCTAACAAGAGCCGTTTGATGAATTTATTTAATTCTTAAGATGTACTAAGGGAAGTATTCGTTAGAAAAGTACCATGTACTTGCTGAAAAGAGATGATTAAAGCTGATAATATATGCTTGGTGTATCTGGCTTGATAAACTAGTTTTTTTTTTTTTTAATTATCGTATATATTAACAATTAACTTATAATCAAGGTACTCCATTTTCCCTCAATTTTGGGGGGAGGAATTTTACCGTAAATGTGACATTTCAGTGATTATAATTAGGAAAGAAAACCCATTGCCATTGAGTTGATTCCTACTCATAGCGACCCTATAGGACAGAGTAGAACCATCCCATAGGGTTTCCAAGGAGTGGCTGGTGGATTTGAATGCAGACCTTTTGGTTAGCACCCCAGTGCTTAACCACTGTACCACCAGGCCTTTAATTGGTAAATAGAAGTAATCAGTTGCTAAGTTGCTAACAAGCATTTTTAGGGATTCATTCATTCATTTTAATACATTTATCTAACTACCTTGGGCATTTTGATAAGCTCTAGATATAGAAAGATAAATTGGACAGTATCTATGCCTTCATGTAGGTAGAAAAGTTAATCAATAATATCCATGAAACATATCAGGTTGAAACTTATGAAGTTGCTATTTTGTTAATAGAAAATGGTTTCATATTAGTAACCTCACATAGTTTAACCTGATAGTAAATGTTACAATGGAAGAATATATAGGTTACAGTGAGAGCAAATGTATCATTTCAGATTGAAACAATGGGGTTTTGGGGAGGAGACATCACAAAACATACTTCATCTAGTAGGTGTTGGGGATAATGAGGGAGTAGGGAAAGCTTGTTAAATAGCACAGACAGTTACACCATTTGGAGTATCTCTGGTCCTCTTTCAAATTTTCAAGCCTGAATTATTTATTCTCCCATACCAAATCACATGGTCCCATTTTAATAGTTAGCAATTCCAATAAATTCAAATTAGCACCATTGATAGATTTTTAAAATCTAAAACTAAATCTCTAGAAGATTTGCACTGTATCTTCAATTTAGCTTGTGTGACACTTCAGTGGAAAATAACCTAAGAAGATTTTGTTTGGAATTGGTAGCCTCAATTAAAAAGAAGCCAAAGTATGGTCTTTAGTTTATGATTCTTCTTGAGAGAATACCTGGAAATTCTATTTGTCAAAGAACTTGTATTTAAAATGGTTACATGCAGTGACTGAGATCAATGGGGAAAGACATCCAGGCATGCATGATGCAGAGTTGATGCTCATTTATAAAAACCAGAATGTTGCCTTGTATCTTCGTGTTTTCTTTCAGGAGAAAACGGTTCATTGCCTATTCAAAGTGACAACATGTAGTCTCTACTTTTTCTTCTTAGTCATTGATAATCTTTTATGATTACCTCTAAAACTTTTTTTATATAAAATTTCAAATACAGAGATGAGAATTAAAAATAAAATATATCATAACAATACTCTGTACAAAAGAGAAAATTTTGTAAATATGCAAGTTTTGTCACGGAATGACAAAGTTCAAGTTTAAGAAACTGCTTGTCAAGCAACTGACTAGACGGATGATAGATTAGATCTTAATGATAGAAAAGGAAGCCATCAACCACTGCTTTCCTTGCAACATAACAGCTTCTCTTTTAAACACTCCATGATGAAACATAATAAAATGACAAAAAAAGTTGTATTGAATGAGCTACTGCTGGTTCTTCCTTACCCAGCAAACAATGAGTACCCTTGGCATTTTTACTCTTTGGCTCATGGTGTGGTCAGCTTCGTCTTTTGAGGGTATCAAAAGAGAAAAGTAAATAACAGGAAATAAATATCACTGCTTCAATCTCTAGAGTTTCATGTATTGCCAAAGTCCACTGAAATTTATTTGATTTTCATTTCTAGCTACACTTTCTTGTTATATACACATGTACTTTAAAAATGTCTTATACCAGGACTTAATATAAATTCTATGCCATTTGAATTCTGTGTTGTTCATTTTTTGTAACTTGCTGTTTGCTTTCATCAATTTTAATTTTCGATCTATAATAATTTTCCTTGTAGCTCTTCTTTTTGATAGTGTTCATAGATAAAACTTTTGTGTTCCTTTTTCAATTTCCATTTCTTACATATTTGCATTCCTGAACTACTGAGGCAAGTCAAAAGTGATGTTGGTGAGTCCCTGTAAAAATTGTTATTTGTATTTTTAATTTGATAATATTGACAATCAAAGCATATTATATGGACCGTGGCTGAATGCAGAGTTACAGGTCTGTATTTAATCATTTTATTTTCTATGTTATCTTTCTTCTTCACTGATCTTGTGTATATCTTCTTTTGGTGCTATGCTAACAAAATCTATTTAAATTTTTGGTTCTTTTGTGGAGTTACTTTAAATTTTTCTATGCAGTACAGTTACTCTTAGTAGAAACAAATCCCCCCTTTTTTATTAAGTAAGCAACACCTTTATTTCAGAGTATATGTCAAAAAAATAAACTTAAGTATTTCCCATCTTATTACTGACTTGAAAATAAGTTTGCCTCTTATGAAAAAGTCTCTCTCTTATTAAACTCCTTCTACGCTGTTGTCTCTATAAATTTAATGTCTTTTTTGTTTTATTGACCTTATTTTATATTGCTCTTATAAAACAGTCAAATTAAAAGTGAATTATAGTTCTTTAAATTATTTACTTATAAGAATAAAAAATGAGCCATAAAATAAGTAGCCATTTTCATTTTACTCAGACCTGTTTGCTCCCTGCTCTAGGCATTCATAGATATAAAACTCTTCAGTTCAGAATGTATCCCATATGTGTGCTTCCTCAATTTTTGAAATCTCATTTGGGGACTCAAAAAGAAAATAAAAATTGTACTAAATCAATCTTAGGTTATGCAAATAGGAATACCAGAAAACCTGTGATGAAGCAGCATATATCCAGAAAAAATAATTGTAATCATTGATTATTTCATGCATGGAAGCATTTGGCTTATCAGTTGTTATAATTAGTGCTTATGCCATTGGGTCATCCAGAGATGAAAAGCAGCAATGAACTGAAAAATTGACAATGTGGGATTGTCAGGCTAAAGTGACAGTTCTTACACAGGGTATAGATTAAGTACAAGTTGCAATAGAGACTTAAACATTTCACCTAGATTGGTAATGAATGAAACCTGAGGTTCAAAACGAGTCAAAGAATTTTTGCTTGTTGTCTTCTTTTATTAGTGAAAATAAAATAAAGAAGAAAATAGCTGGCATGTTGGCCAAGCCAGTAAATTGAGTTTCTTTCGCAATTCTTATGCATTACATACCTCTCTTTTGAAATCCAAGTTATTTTCTATTTTCTAATAGAAAAGAAATAAGAATTAAAAAAAAAAAAAAAAGACTAAGTCACATAAAATTAGGCAGGCTCTAAGTCAGTTACCTGGTGTTTCCAAGGTAATTGTGATTCCTGTGTTAAAAACCATTTTTTATATTAAATTTGGAAAAAAAAATTATGTCTCTGATCTCTGATCACAGCTAGATAATTATGACTGAAAACTGTGATTATGACTATTCTTATAAGTTCACATTATAAAACAGCATAATGGAAAAAAATGTATGGGGTTAGAGGACTTGGGAGACAGGCTTAAATCTTCACTCAGTTACTAAAAAAAAAAAAAAAGGTCATTTGAACGAAAAAAAATGTTTTTTTTCTTTTTTTTAAGTAGACAACATAGTGTTTAAGCTCATGGACACTGAAAGCAGACTGCGTGCTGTGATCTTTGGCAAGATATTCTCCTCCCATGAAAAGAGAATTCTACCCTTCTATCAGGAGTCCTCGAGAGGTGTATATGGTTAAGCATTAGACTACTAGCCAAAAGGCTGGCAGTTTGAACCCACAAAGATGTGTCTCAGAAGACAAGCCTAGTGATCTGTTTCTGAAATCTCACAGCCTTGAAAATCCTACAGAGCAGTTCTATGCCACCCATATGAAGTTACCATGAGCTGGAATCGACTCAATGGTTACAACATCACTCTCCTACTAACTTCATATGGCCAGCCTACAGCTGGCTAGAGTGAAGGAAAAGAGACTCACTCCTAAATTAAGTTTATGGTTTTGATTATTAGTTCTATTCTGTGTGAATTGACCCAACAACAAGGTTTTGTTTTGTTTTGTTTTTTGATATATAATAAACACTGATCAGAGATTGTGCTTTAGAACTTAAAATAACCGTTTAGTTTTAGTTTTTGTTTTCTTTTAACTAAAAGAGACCAGAACACTCATGAGGACTCCCCTTTATATCAGCCACAGAAAGGAATAAAACTAGACAAATTGGTAGCTTAAAGTAAAAGTAGAGGCAAAAATAAAATGATTTTATGTAATTATTTTATATGCCCTGAGTCCTGGTTGTCTATAATAGCAGTTGTAAACAAGATTTTGCAAAAATGCAGTCACTGTATCAGGAATAATGCCCTAGCAGCTCAGTGGTTAAGAGCTCGGGTGCTAACCAAAACATCGGCAGTTCAAATCTACCAGCCGCTTCTTGGAAACCCTATGGGGCAGATCTACTCTGCCCTGTAAGGTCCCTATAAGTGAGTCGGGATTGACTTGATGGCAATGGGTTTATGTTGGGAACACTTCCAACACGTTGTAAACACTGAACTTTACCGAATATAACTTAATGACCACACTCCCCTCCTAGAAGACTGCCTTCCTAACATATTCCTATTTTAGTTTCTTTTGCCTAATCTCTATCGCAAGATGGTTGCCTTACAACAGTCTCATGTACTTATCAGGTATTTTGTTCCTGTATTAAAAAAGCAGTAATAATCACATTAAATGTAATAAATAGGATTACAATACCACAGAGATCTGTGTGAATTCTATCTTTAGTTTTCAGACTAGTTTAAGCAATTCTCTGTGATTCAAAATTTACAATTTCTCCAGTGCAATTTACCACAGGAACTCGCAGCTGGATATCAGTTCCTGTGGTCCTGTACTTATTCCCTGTGTAAGAAAAGGGAATATGGATAAAAAGAAACAGTAGCATGCCCTTTACCCTAAGTAAGTTTTAAATACTTAACATAATAATAGCAAATTGGGGGAGATATGCTAAATAATCAAAGGCAAAATAGATTACTCTTGCATTTGGTGATGATTACAACAGACAGCTTAGTTGATATTACCTTTTACAGAAGAAATATTTAACTATAAACAATTAAATTCTATCTATGTTGCTTTTTTATATCTGAATTTTTTAGAAACTACAACAGAACAAAAGATTATATGTCATTTTATGCTGCGTACAAATATTGGGGAAATTATACAAAGTAACCTATCTAATTAATTAGTAACAAATTATTGATAACCTTGCGAAGAATGGGAATTCCAGAACACTTAATTGTGTTCATGAGGAACCTTTACATAGATCAAGAGGCAGTTGTTTGCACAGAACAAGGGGATACTGATTGGTTTAAAGTCAGGAAAAGTGTGCATCAGGATTATATTCTTTCACGTACCTATTCAATCTGTGTGCTGAGGAAATAACCCGAGAAGCTGGACTATATGCAGAAGAACGGGGCATCAGGATTGGAGGAAGACTCATTAGCAACCTGCGTTATGCAGATGACACAACCTTGCTTGCTGAAAGTGAAGAGGACTTGAAGCACTTACTAACAAAGATCAAAGACCACAGCCTTTAGTGTGGATTGCACCTCAACATAAAGAAAACAAAAATCCTCACAACTGGACCAATGAGCAACATCATGATAAACAGTGAAAATATTGAAGTTGTCAAGGATTTCATTTTACTTGGATCCACAATCAACACACATGGAAGCAGCAGTCAAGAAATCTAAAGACACATTGCATTGGGTAAATCTGCTCCAAAGGACCTGTTCAAAGTGCTGAAGAGCAAAGATGTCGCCTTGAAGACTAAGGTGCACCTGACCCAAGCCATAGTATTTTCAATGGCATCATATGCATGTGAAAGCTGGACAATGAATAAGGAAGACCAAAGAAGAATTGACGCCTTTTAATTGTGGTGTTGGCGAAGAATATTGACTATACCATGGACTGCCAAAAGAAGGAACAAATCTGTCCTGGAAGAAGTACAACCAGAATGCTCCTTAGAAGCAAGGATGGCGAGATTACATCTTACATACTTTGGACATGTTATCAGGAGGGATCAGTCCCCGGAGAAGGACATTATGCTTGGCAGAGTACAGGGTCATCGGAAAAGAGGAAGACCCTCAACGAGGTGGATTGACACAGTGGCTGCAACAATGAGTTCAAGCATAGCAACGATTGTAAGGATGGTTCAGGACTGTGCAGTGTTTCATTCTGTTGTTCATAGGGTCGCTATGAGTCGGAGCTGACTCGATGGCACCTAACAACAACAACAACCTACCTAAAGCTTCCAACACAGAACTTCACACATTGGATGTGCTTCCTCTTTTTTGATATTCTGTCTTGTCTCTCTGTGGAAGAGGTTGCTCTTTGAAACTCACACCATCTCCTACTATATGTCACTCACCTAAAGTGTACCATTTCAGCAATTTTTAAGAAGTAGTATTTAAACTATCAAGGCAATAGAGATCTATAACACACCTGGAATGAAGCCTCCTTTCCGTACAGTAATTCCTTTGGATTCATGGCCATATCAGGCTCTTTATTATCACTTCTGATCTATTATAATCATCCACAGGGATCTCAAATAGCAACAGATATGATAAGTCATATAGTTCTGATTTTAAAGTCCCTGTGAATGTCACCTAAAAAAAATTCTCCTGGCTTTCCCAAATTCAGGACCAAAACCCACTGCCGTCGAGTCGATTCCAACTCATAGTGACCCTATAGGACAGAGTAGAACACCCACCTAAATATTAATTATCTCCTTCAAGTTCTATCTGTGCCTTTTCTTTGATGCCTTCTATAATCCAGGACATTTTAGCAGACTGAATGACCTCACAATAATCTTATGTGTACAAATACTTTTACCCTGTATATGACCTGTATTATATCATAATGTAGAAGATTATAATAGTTTAAGTATGCATTATTCTGATGACCCATTAATATCATTTATATTTTCATATATATATATGTATATGCCTTTGTATTGTGGTGTTGGAGAAGAATATTGAATATACCATGGACTGCCAAAAGAATGAACAAATCTGTGTTGGAAGAAGCACTACCAAAATGCTCCTTAGAGGCAAGGATGGCAAGACTATGTCTCACGTACTTTGGACATGTTACCAGGAGGGATCAGTCCCTGGAGAAGAACATCATGCTTAGTAAAGTACAGAGCCAACAAAAAAAAGGAAGACCCTCAACAAGATGGATTGACACAGTGGCCGCAAGAATGGGCTCAAGCATAACAATGATTGTGAGGATGGCACAGGACCGGGCATTCTGTTGTACGTAGGGTCACTAAGAGTCAGAACCGAGTCGATAGCACCTAAAAACAACAACAACATATATGTATATATATGTTATTTCTGTGATAGTTTCTTTTTGACATATAGAACTGTGAAAGTAATTCAAAATATTTTGTTGAATACAGAATATGCAGGAATTTTAGAATTTAGCCTTACTAGTATTATGAAAAGTAGTAGCATACAATGAGGTTGGTTGGTTGTGGTAGGGGATAGAATTGGAAAATGTAAATCACTAATGCTTTTATAACTGAATATCTGAAACATGAATATATTCAAATGTACATGACTTATTTATTTATTGCTTTTTAAAATGTGTGCTCTGTCAAGCCTATGGGTACAGCCACATAATAATGCAAATAATTGAATTTTTATGAAAAAATAGCTATTGGGATAGAGCAGCTTAAGAAAAATAGTATTACTCTATGCTCTAGACAGTAGTAAAACAAAATGTCTACTAATTATACACAACGTTTAAAATTTATAATTTTTCATAGAAACACTATTTTTATTTTGTGTGCATATGTGTTTGTGTGTGCATGTGTGCATGTGTGTGTATGAGAGCATGTATGTGTGTATGTGTGTATTTTTTCCCTTAGGAAAATATATATTTATAGTTATTATATATTTGTATGTATATTTATAATCTCCCTTGGGGAAATATATACATACTCCCTAGTACAAGAATTTCCCTCCTTATTAACACTCCAGACTGCCAGTTACACCTTGAATTGCCTCCAGACCACCTTTACAAAACAGGGAATTCTAAAATAAATTTAGAAAGCATCACTTGCCAGTATAAGTCAGGATTGCACTGGCTATTGGTGAGGAACTGAATAAAATGTTTATGAAACTTTACATATTTAAAATATAACTACTAGTTAGAAAACTGTAAACTCCTGAGTGACTTACTGAATTTGTTGCAAATGACTGTTTTATTTCATCAACTCTAGCCTCAGAAAGTTTATTTTTATTTCCCAGTTCTTACAAAATACTTTTTTTCTTAGTGTTATCCAAAACTGACTGAAGTAGATGAAAGTAGATTATAGAACATTACTGTAATATAATTAAATTATAATTATCAAGGTTTTTTTTTTTTTTGTATATGATGTTGGAAAAGGCACAGTTCAGTGAAGTTAAAATGTTACTTTTTTTGTCCTAACAAATAACTTTCTGTAATTAACAAAATAGGCCAAAATTAAGACTATAAATCTACAATAAAAATACATAGATACTATGTCACATTAGACTATAAATTTGAATAAGTAGCTTTTAAAAAAGGTAATTAAGATGCTATGAAAATATACCACCATAATGAATTATAAAATCATTGGTATTCTATAAAATTTTCTACCACAAATGTCTATAAAATTTTCTACCACAAATAGGGTGATTTAATCATATATATGAATTTCCTCTTTTTAGAACTATCTGACATTCAGGTAATTTCCACAAAAAATAACAGATTTTTTGAATAATGTTCATAGTAAATTATTATGCAGCTCTGTTTGGTTAACCAAATATTCAGTTAAAAGGGAACTAAAAAAATAAATAAAGTGATGTTCCAATTTTGATAACAGTACAGGAATTTGAGTAAGGACAACCCTCTGTTTTGAATTAAATTATGTCCCCCAAAAATGTATGTCAACTTGGGTAGCCATGATTTCTAGTATTGTGATTGTCCACCATTTTGTCATCTGATGTGATTTTCCCATGTGTGATAAATTCCACCTCTCTGAAGTTAATGAGGCAGGATTAGAGGCAGTTTTGTTAATGAGGCAGGGCTCAATCAACAGGATAATGTTGTATTTTGAGTCAATCTCTTTTGAGATATAAAAGGGAATTGAGCAGGGAGGAGAGGGACCCCCAGCGCCAGAATGAAGAACCAGGAGGTGAGCATGTCCTTTGGGCCCAGGGCCCCTGCGCCTGAGAAGCTCCTAGACCAGGGGAAGATTGATGACAAAGACCTTCCCCCAGAGCCTACAGAAAGAGAAAGCCTTGCCCTGGAGCTGGCACCCTGAATTTGGACGTCTAGCCTCCTAGTCTGTGAGAGAATAAATTTAACTTTCTTAAATCCATCCACTTGTGGTATTTCTGTTACAGCAGCACTAGGTAACTAAGACACCCTCCCTCCAAAGACAATAATAAAGTCTGAACTGAGTTTTAAATAAAAAGAAAAACGATCAAAATGGAAGTAGAAATAACAGAATAGAAATAGATAGAGAGAGAGAGACGTAGCGAGAGAGTCAGTGGCCGAGCCCTGGTGCTTCAATTGTTAAGCGTTCAGCTATCTGAAAGGCCCATGGTTTAAAACCACAAGCCACTCCATGGCAGAAGAGATCTTGTGACCCGCTCCCGTACAGATTACAGCCTAGGAAACTCTATGGGACAGTTCTCCTCTGTCACATGAATAAACGTCACGTAACAATAACATACATATAGGGTTACTGAAGAGCAAATGAAATCAGGCAGACACTGGAAGGGATTCAATGCAGGAAAGAAGAAAAATACATTGGTTGAGACTGACTTCCATAGGTCTTTTCCCCTGAGTGCATCCACTTCTTTGAACAGCAAAGGGAATCTAGAACTCAAGAGAAAACCACAGTCTTATTGATTTGAGGTATTATATGATAGAGATCAGAGAATCTGGAAATGGGGAGAAAACACACACACAAAAAAATGAGACAGACAAATAAAGGGGAGCCCCCAAATCTGCATTTAGACTCTCCTTAAATTCTTAATTGACTTTTAACTATGCTTGTGTAAGAAAGAATACAAAAAGCTCAGAGGAAAGTACTTACTAGCTGGAAGACCGAAAGAACTGAACAAAACTCCAGCTACTATTCATTTTGGGAGATAGGAATTGAATTTTGAGCCCCACCTAGTTAGAAAAACTTGTTAAATACATTAGACTTTCTACTAAACTCAAGAAGGCCTACACCTCACCAACAAAGATTTGTCAGAGAACAAAGTGATTTGCATCCCAGAACAAAAATTGTGATCTTTCAGAGGTAGAGAATGGAATCCACAAAAACTAGATATATAAAGAATGAGGAAAAATGTGACTCGTAAACAAGAAAAAAAACAATGATTCAATAGTAAAACAATGACCCAGATGTTGGAATTAGAAGAAAGGATGTAAATTGGCTATTTAAAAATGGTCAAATAGTTAAAGAGAAAGATGTCTACGATGAATGAAAATCTAGAAAATCACAGTCAAAAAATGAAAAGAAAGCAAAGCAAAACAAAAAACAAGGAAAAGTTAATTTTAGAACTAAAAGTATAATAATTGAAATAAAAAGTTTTTGGAATGGGCTTACTGGAAGATTAGAGCTACCAAAAGAAAGAGTCAGTCAACGTCATAACAACTAAAGAGCAATTACACAAGATTAAAGAAGAGGAAAATAGATTGAAAAGAATAAACAGAGCCTCAGTGACCTGAAAAACAACCTCAAGAATTTTAACATACATTTAAATGGAGTACTAAAAAAGTGGAGAGAGAAAAAAAAAAATATCAATCTTTTTTCCAAATTTTATGAAAATTTAAACTTACAGATTAAAGAAGTTGAGCAATTCCAAAGCAGGATAAAAATCAGTCTTGTATATAAAATCTTGAAAGAAGTCATGGTAGGGGTGGAGGTGGGAGAAGATTACTTCTGAGAGAAGAATATGAATGACACATTATTTTTATCTGTAAAAGTAGGATAAAAATGATAATGGAAAAAGATATTTAAAGTGCTGGAAGAAAAAATAATGTTAAGATTGTGCATGCATTTGATAATTTTGATTTAAGCCTTTCCTTTAAAATGTTTTAGGTGATTTCAATTTTATAATCTTTTTTTACATAAAGTACTTCTGTAAGGTTTTGGTTATTATTTTCAGGTTTTTTTGTTTGTTTGTTTTTTAATGGATCAGTAACTTGACCACTGTGAACTTTCTGCTTCTACGATCATTTTTCTCTATCTTAAACTTGCTTTGACAATGCCTAAATTAACACTTTTTGGTACTATGACCTTATTGAGTCTTTATAAATACTCAATTTTATTGATTTTTTTTACTAAGTCTATATTCAATTAAATTTCATAAATACAAGTATTACTGCCATAAACATGTTTGAGTACAAACAAAGCTGAGCCTTAGTAAGCAAGCTCATTCATTTGTGAGTGTGGAGGAAAAGGGTAGAAACTACAAATGTTAAATTTTCTAGAGTCAGCTATACAGATCGTCAGTAAAGGAGCGTATCTATTAATTTTCTGATACGTTGTTAATTGTTGGTTAATAACTACCTACTTTATTCTAGTTCTTCTCACTTATTTTTGTTGGACCGTTTACTTCTTTGCTTATTTTAAGCATTACTAAGCATTAAAATAAATAAATAGTTGTAGATCTCCGGCATACAAGAACTGACAGTGCCACTTTTGCTAAAGCTTTCAGGTAACTCCTCAGGCTTAAAGACAGGGCAACACAACTCTATTTCCACTTAAATTACATACATTTACTCTATACTTTCCTCTTTTTCCACGGACCCTGTCAACAGGCGACCTGATAGCTCCGCACATTTCACAGATCATAGCATGAGCTGTTTATTCCTTGAGTCCAGAAGGACAGCAGCATTGTGGAATACTTCTCTCATCACCCTCTGAAACTCAAGAGAAGTGTCTTGGGATTCTTGTGTCCAATTACACCGTATTTTATTTATGAACACCCTGTATGCTGTCCTTGAAAGGCAGATTTTGATGATGTACATGGAAATGCTTAAGAAAAGAGGAAAGGCTTATTGTTAGTCACCTTTCAGATTTAACCAATTGTGAAAGTGAAAATTCTTTGCATGTGTGTCACATTACTAGGTAAGACTCTATTGGAAGCTGAAGTAGAAGTCTACTAAACACAACCTGGATTGCTTTACTGTAAAAATTGTTAATCATACTTGATTAAAAATGATATTCCTGGACAAACAAGTGAAAAGCCAGGGCCCACTCAGTCAAACCAGAATGTAGTCTAGGGAGACTTCGAATTACATCGTAGTTAGATATAAGAAAGTCTGCCTTTGTTGAGTGAAATTTTTGAAGGCTGGTCAAAGACTCGATTGTATTCATATGTGTTTTACACCAGGTATATTTACTAGTTGCAGATATATAAAAGAGGTGTAACAATGTTTGAAAAAAATAATTTAAGACTGAGTTCATCTACTCCATCACTAAAACCCATTGTAGCTTAGTTATGTATTTGTGAGATGGTTGCTCAGATGTGTTCTCAACGGAAATAAAACAATGTTACTTTACACGAATTAGTAAAAGCCTTTTTTTTTTTTTGAACTTTAATTATTGGCTTAATGACCTAAAACATATAATTATTAACCAGAGAAACCTTTAGTGTGGACTATCTGTAATAAATTACAGTCTTACTATTTACAAGAGGAACTTCAATAACTGCGAGGGAAGTGAAATTGTTTGTTTAAAGAATCACTGTGAATTATTTCCTCCACGTGTCTGCCAATTTGTTGTACTGTAGGGCTTTCATGTTGCTGTGATGCTGAAAGCTATGTCACAGGTATTCAAATATGAGCAGGGTCACCCATGGTAGACAGTTTTCAGCTAAGCTTCCAGACATTATGAATAGTTTGCATTTCATGTGAACTAAAAAACATGTGAACTATATATTCTAAATAATTGTCACAGAAGACAATGTAAGAGCAAGCCCCATGACTGTACTGATGCTTTAGCTGTAGAAAGTAGCAGCTATGTAAACATTCAACAGTTTTGTAAGAACTATTTACACTTATTTGAATTATATTCATGTTGCCTCTGTGGGACTCTAACAGATACAAGGCTTTTGTAAAGCTACTAAGAATAGAAGATAGAAAGCTAGACAGAGAGAAAGATGTTGTTAGGTGTCTTTGAGTAACTTCCAACTCATAGCAACCCTATGTAAAACAGAACGAAATACAGCCAAGTCCTGCACCATTCTCATAATCACTGTTACGCTTGAGCCCATTGTTGCAGCCACTGTGTCAATCCATCTCATTGAGGGTCTTCCTCTTTTTCGCTGACCCTCCACTCTACCAAGCATGATGTCCTTCTCCAGGGACTAGTTCCTCCTGATAAGATGTCCAAAGTATGTGAAACGAGTCTAGTCATTCTCGCTTCCAATGAGCATTCTAGTTGTACTTCTCCCAAGACCAATCCATTCGTTCTTTTGGCAGCCCATGGTATAGTCAACATTCTTCTCCATCACCAAAATTCAAAGACATCAATTCTTCTTCAGTCTTCTTTATTCATTGTTCAGCTTTTACATGCATATGAGGCAATTCAAAACACCATGGCTTAAAAAAAAAATATGGCTTAGATCAGGTAAACCTTAGCCCTTAAAGTGACATCTTTGCTTTTTAATACTTTGAAGTCTTTTGCAGCAATGCATCATTTGATTTTTTGCATGCTGCTTCCATGGGTATTGACATTGAAATTCTTTACAGCTTCAATATTTTCTCCATTTATCATGATGTGGTTTACTGGTTCAGTTGTGAGGATTTTTGTTTTCTTTATGTTCAGGTGTAATCCATACTGAGGGCTGTGATCTTAAATCATCATCAGTAAGTGCTTCAAGTTCTCTTCACTTTCAGCAAGCAAGGTTGTGTCATCTGCATATTGCAGATGGTTAATGAGTCTTCCTCCAATCCTGATACCCTGTTCGTCTTCATATAACCCAGTTTCTTGAATTTTTTTCTTGGATTATGTTCTCAGCACACAGATCGAATACATAGGATGCTACCCTGACACACAACTTTTCTGACTCTAAACCATGCAGCACCCTTTGTTCTGTTCCAAAGATTGTCTCTTGATCTCTGTACAGGTTCCTTGTGAGTACCATTAAGTGTTCCGCAATTCCCATTCTTTGCAATGTTGTCCATAATTTGTTATGATCCACACAGTCAAATGCCTTGGCACAGTCAACAAAACACATGTAGACATCTTTCTAGTATTCTCTGCTCTCAGCCAGGATCCATCTGACATCCATAATTATGTCCCTTGTTCCACATCGTCTTCTGAATCCGACTTGAATTTCTGAAAATTCCCTGGCCATGTACTGCTGCAACTGCTTTTGAATGATCTTCAGCAAAATTTTACTTGTGTGTGTGTGTGTGGTATTAATGATATGTTGATAATTTCTGCCTTCCCTGTTGGATCACCTTTCTTTGGAATGGATAAAAATATGGATCTCTTCCAGTTGGTTGGTCAGGTAGCTATCTTCCAAATGTTTTGGCTTCGATGAGTGAGCACTTCTAGAACAGTAAGTGATTGTCGAAATATCTCAATCAGTATTCCATCAATTCCTGGAGCCTTGTTTTTCGCCAATGCTTTCAGTGCAGTTGAACCTCTTCCCTCAGTACCCTTAGTTCTTGATCATATGCTACCTCCTGAAATGATTGAATGTTGGCCAATTCTTTTTGGTACAGTGACTCTGCATTCCTTCCATCTTCTTTTGCTACTTCCTGCATCGTTTAGTATTTCCCCCACAGAATCCTTCAATATTGCAACTTGAGACTTGAATTTTTTATTCACTTCTTTCAGATTGAGAAATGCCGAGTGTGTCCTTCCCTTTTGGTTTTAAATCTCCAAGTCTTTGCACTTTTCATTGTTAATACCTTAGTTTGTCTTCTGGAGCCAACCTTTCAAATATTCTGTTCAGATCCTTTATCATTTCTTCCTTTTGCTTTAGCTATTCTACATTCAAGAGCAACTTTGAGAGTCTCTTCTGACATTCATTTTGACTTTTCTTTCTTTATTGTCTTTTTAATATCAAATTGGCTACATCTGTGGACAGAGATGACAGAAAAACTCAATGTCATCAGTGTGAACAAGGCCAGGGGCAGACTGTGGAACAGACCATCAATTACTCTTATGCAAGTTCAAGGTGAAGTTGAGGAAATTAGAACATGGCCACAAAAGCCAAAGTGTGACCTTGAGTATATCCCACCTGAATTTAGAGACCATCTCAAGAACAGATTTGACACACTGAACACTAATAACCAAAGACCAGAGGTGTTGTTGAATGACATCAAGGATATCATACATGAAGAAAGCAAGCTGTCATTAAAAAGAAAGATAAATAAGAGTACAATATTTTGCTAATTACTGAGAGAAAAACATACTTTTATGCTGTGTTCCCATTATAAAATGCATGCTCAGGCATATAAGACCTCAAATATCCATCTAAAACAACCTTAGTTGTGACATAATATTGTTGCAATTAAAACTCATTGCTGTCGAGTAGATTCTGACTCTTAATGACCCTATAGAACCGAGTAGAACTGTCCCACAAGGTTTCCAAGGAGTAGCTGGTAGATTCGAGTTGCCGACCATTTGGCTAGCAGCTGAGCTGTTAACCACTGAGGCACCAGGGCTCCGTAATATTTTAAAATACCTAATCAAAACCTGAGTTAATATGATGTTGCCGTTCAAACCCAATTAGAAGTACTAAAAAAAAAAAGATGAAGTGTGTAAAATATGGAATCTAGAATACAAATTAAATAAGATAAATATGCTTTCAAAAGTATTCACTATAAAATTTATTTCCTAGTAGTATTTAGCCAGATATTTAGGATATTAATATAAATGAAATGATAGAGACAAAAAGTCAAATAACACAATGCCTTTTGAATTATCAGAGATTAAAAATGTATCCACAAATATACAAGATGTTGGTATTTACAAAAAAACATTAATAATAACTTCTCCAACTCAGAAACTACTAGAAAGAAAGGTGATACATTGCAACTCTGAATCTCATAATCCATCTATATATGTCCCCAAACTTTATATAAATCAAATTAATTCACTGTTTTTCATAATAGAGAGATAAAGAGGAATATTAAGAGGGAAACATCATCTTAACCTCCTCTCCCTTCAAAAACATGATTTACTGACAAAACATGACGACTTTTTCAGTGTTTTAAATGGCATGGAATGAGACAATTTTTAGAATTATGTGGCTAATTAAAATTTACTAAATATAATAAGGTAAAGTTTAACATAATAAAAAACTTAAGCTGTTTTAGAAATGTAGTTTACCCCGTTGATGTACAGCAATGAACTTTAGAGCCAATTTTCCAAAATTATATATATATATATATATATATATATACATATGTTGTGTTGTTAGTTGTCAAGGTGGCTCTGACTCATGACGACCTCATATATTACAGAAAAAATATTGCCTAGTCCTTCGCCATCTTCATGACCCTTGTTATGTTTGAATCCACCATCAAGTCTATTCCTCATTTTCATTGGTCTGCTACCTAACATGACGTCTTTTTCTAAGGAGTGGTCTTTCCTGATGATGTGTACAAAGATAATCAAAACATCTCCATTCTCGCTTCTAAGGAACATTTTGGTTGTATTTTTTCTGAGATTGACCTGTTGGTTATTTTGGCAGGACATAGTGTATTCACTAGGTCTTCCTTCAGCCATATGGAGTCTAGTGATGAGTCTATCAAAGGCATTCTTCATTTTTGTTTCAGTATCTTTTATTTTTATCATTTCCTCTTGATTCTTTTAGTGTTTCCATCTTTCTGCTTATACTACCCATCTGTTCTCATGTTTTGTCTATTTTTTTCATGTTATCATGATTATTTTAAATTCCTAGTGTGATAATTTCAAAATCTCTGCCATATCTGAATCTGTTTCTGATGACTGCCTGTCTCTTCAGAGAGTGCCTTTTATCTTTAAGCATGATTGAGATTCATTGATTGATTTTTTATCATTGTTGAAAGCTGGACAGGATAGTTCAGATAAAAGGAGCTGAGTTTTAATTTCTTGTAAAGACTTGTTGATTTTGATGTGGTGCTAAGTTGTGTAGGGGAAAGAGAAGTGTTCTATGATCCTATGATTAGGCCTTAGATATTTTAGTGAGCCTGTACTCCTGGATTGTGACCTTCATAAGTTCTTCCCAGCTTTTTTTTTTTTTTAACCCCATAAATAAAACAATTTTCACTTAAAGGGTTAAAAAAAAAAAAAAAAAAAAGGAAATTTGGAAGACAGCTACCAACTGACTGGAAGAGACCCATATTTATGCATATTCCAAAGAAGGTGATCCAACTGAATGCGGAGATTATTGAACCATGTCATTAATATCACACTGAAGTAAAATTTTGCTGAAGATCATTCAAAAGCAGCTGCAGCAGTATATCAGCATGGGACTGCCAGAAATTCAGGCTGGATTCAGGAGAGGACATGGAACCAGAGATATCATTGCTGATGACAGATGGATTCTGGCTGAAAGCAGATAATTCCAGGAAATGTTTATTTGTGTTTTATTGACTATGCCAAGGCATTTGACTGTGTGGATCATAACAAATTATGGATAATATTATGAAGAAAGGGAATTCTAGAGCACTTAATTGCACTCATGAGGAACCTGTGCATAAATCAAGATGCAGTCTTTGAACAGAACAAGGGAACACTGCATGGTTTAAAGTCAGGAAAGGTGTGTATCAGGTTGTATTCTTTCAACATACTTATTCAATTTGCATGTAGAACAAATAATCAGAGAAGCTGCACTACATGAAGAAGAATGGGGTATCAGGATTGGAGGAATGCTTATTAACAAACTTAGTTATGCAGATGACACTACCTTGCTTGCTGAAAGTGAAGAGGACTTGAAGCACTTGCTGATGAAGACCAAAGACTATAGCCTTCAGTATGGATTACACCTCAACATAAAGAAAACAAAAATCCTCACAACTGGACCAATAAGCAACATCAAGATAATTGGAGAAAAGATTGAAGTTGTCAAGGATTTCATTTTACTTGAATTCACAATCAACACCCATGGAAGCAGCAGTCAAGAAATCAAAGGACTCATGGCAATGGGCAAATCTGCTGCAAAAGACCTCTTTAAAGTGTTAAAAAGCAAAGATGTCACCTCGAAGACTAAGGTGCACCTGACCCAAGCCATGTTATTTTCAATTGCCTCGTATGCACGTGAAAGTTGAACAATGAATGAGGAAGATCTAAGAAAAATTGATGCCTTTGAATTATGCTATTGGTGAATAATATTGAATATACCATGGACTGCCAAAAGAATGAACAAATTTATCTTAGAAGTACATCCGGAATGCTCCTTAGAAGCAAGGCTGGTGAGACTACATTTCACATACTTTGGACATGTTATCAGGAGAATCAGTCCCTGGAGAAGGACATCATGCTTGGTAGAGTGGAGGGTCAGCGAAAAAGAGGAAGACCCTCAATGAGATGGATTGATACAGTGGCTGCAACAATAAGCTCAAGTATAAGGATTGTGAGGAGGTCAGGACTGTGCAGCGTTTTGTTCTGTAGTATATAGGATGACTGTGAGTCAGAACCGGTTTGATAGCAACTAACAACAACAACAAGTAAAACAGGAAGGGAAGAAGATGGGGCTGAACTTGGACATTTCCTTTTTTCTATATCCAGCCGTAGGAGGTGGGAAGGGCTATATATGGGTATTTCTCCTTCCTTCAGTTTAGTTCTAATAAAGTAGTTTCCCTTGAGGGCAGGCTGTTGTTGTATGGAACAGAGCACTATTTCAAAATAGCTTCTTTTTCCCTTCCTCTACCAGAACCCTGAGAGGATTTTTCTCTGAGCTTCATAGTGGGGACCTGGTGGCATTCCTGGAGGTAAAAGAGATAAAACTCCCAAAAGTGTGCAGGTGTCTTAAGACTAGGCCTCCAAGAGGTTTTAATCTCTCAAACTGGTCCAAATCAATTACCCTTTTACAAAGATATTTACTTTTTCAAGGGCATAGATCAAACATATTATAAAAAGTCTCTATCCAGAAGAGTATAGAAATAGGTAAAAAAAAAAAAAAAAAATGATAAAAAATAAAATAAATAATAAAATACAGTAATAAGATAAAATGGGTCTGAATACAATTATAATGCCCCATGCACTGAGAAGTAAGATTAATTCTACCTCTGAATATCAGAAGATAAAATAAAAAATGGCATTTAATCAAATGAAAAATAAACTATTATTTCACTATGTACTAACCCCGTGTTTAGCATCGAACTCTTAAGATAACGCTATGAAAAAGCCGAAAACTTTCTGCCATGGAGTCAGCTCTGACTCATGGCAACAACGTACTACAGAGTATAACTGCTCCTTAGGGCTCTCTTGGCTGTAATCTTTACAGAAGCAGATCACCAGGCCTTTCTTCTGCAGCATCACTAGGTGGGTTTGAACAGCCAAACTTTAGGTTAGTAGTCTATCACAAACTGCTTGCTTGACCCAGGAACCTTAAGGTAGTTATTATACATAGGAACCATAAGGTAGTTATTATACATAATCTCACAGGATGTTAAATTTGTAAACATTTGTTTATGCTAGCAAATGCAATCAAGATTTTAACGAGCTAAGAGCTGTTAATGTAAACAATGTAATGTAAATTTAAGTAAATTTGCTAATTTTTCCTTGATATGTCCCTATTTTTGGTATTTAACTATTCCCTGGTGTTCCAGTTGTTAAAGTGCTCGGCTGCTGTCCTAAAGGTCAGCTGTTCAAACCTACCAGCTTCTCTGCAAGAGAAAGATGTGGCAGTCTGCTTCCATAAAGATTTACAGCCTTGGAAACCCTGTAGGGCAGTTCTACTCTGTCCTATAGGGTCTCAGTGAATCAGAATCAAGTCAATGGCTGTGGGTTGTTTGGATTGGATGTCACTTGACCATGTGTGGGTAGTTTCAATTTTAAACCAGCTTGTGGTTGTTGTTGTTAGGTGCCATTGAGTTCATTCCAACTCATAGCGACCCTATAGGACAGAGTAGAACTGTTCCATGGGGTTTCCAAGAAGCAGCTGGTGCATTCGAACTATCAACTTTTTGGTTAGCAGCTGAACTCTTATCCTCTGGGCCACTTGGTTCCATCTCAAAATTTGATAAATACAGATTTATAGAAAAAAAAAAGAAACTATTTCCTCTTAGAGGGTAAACATTTTCTCACTAATGTCATTTTGGAAGCACGCTGACCTATGTAAGGTACAAGCACTGTGAGGCCCCAGGCTAGGAAGAACTAAGCTAATGAATTATATGATGGACACCATTAATAACTTCTATGTTTTCTTATTCAAACTATCATGAAGTTGCTCTATGCTGCAGACTTTCTTCCCTTTGCAGTGCTCAGTATGGGAAAAATCATTTGAGTTACAAAAGCCCAGCACTAATCAGAACAATTCCCCTATAGCATTTGCTGGCTGGGGATTCAATACTATGTTTTCAAGTACTATTTCAAGTCCCAAGTATAAAAACTATAGTAGTAAATCTAATTCTAATGTTTACAGATAGATAAGTAGATAGATGCATAGATACAGATAGATATAGATTTCTTTTCAATATATGCTAAAGTATATTTTTACATAATATTCAAATATGTTGAATGGAATGAGTATCTACTATTGATTTATCAATATATGAATGTACATTATTACTTTTAATATAATACCTTCAATGAACATATACAAAGTATTGTACTGATTCTTTTTATTTTCTGATAAAATATTTTTAGCAGCTGCACATTAACCATGCCTGTAGACCCCATACTTATCATACTCCAACTCATAGTGACCCCATGAGTCGGAATCGACTCAACAGCACTGGGTTTGGTTTTTGATTTTTTTGTGGTACCCAGCCCCACATATTCATTATAAAAGGCATATACTAATTAAAAATCATACAATACTAGGGGAATAATAAACCTATACCAATTCAAGATGCTAACGTTATAATAAATATACTCAAATATGTTAAAATACTTAAAATTTAAACAGTAATTTTATCCGTATTATTCAAATTCTTAACACAAACTAAGAAATTTGAACAGATCAAATTACTTTTCCAAATAGCAACTCACAAGAATAACAGCCTTTCTAATGTGCTAAAAAAAAAAAAAAAAAAAACATTAAATTTATAAATATCCATAATTGTTTTTAAAATTACTGAGAAATCTCACAGTTTACATTTCAATATGTAAAGAGTTTGGAAGTCATCACTCTCATCCTTACAAGAAAGAAGCTGAACAAACTGAAATACAACTCCTGTTAGATTCATCAGAGAATTGAGGTCACAGGGAAAGCTGCTGCATCAAATACTAGAGAGTCAGATGGGTATAGTGAATCACAGTTTACAGGGAGCAGAAGCCCAAGAGCAGAAACCCACATCTGGAGCCGGAATCAGTAGGAACACTTTAGTAGCTGAATGGCTGCAGACTCAATGTGGAATTGCTTGAGAGTTCAAAACTCTGGGGGACCTAGTCTTAGAGAGGCACAGTCTTAGAAGACATAGGGTATTTGTTAATTCATAGCTTTTCACCTAACAGAAGTGCTCTATCTTCATGGAAACCAAAGATTTTAGTTTTTCACAGAAAATTTCTGACCTACTCTAGCTTACAATTCTTATACTTGCCAAATATTGTGAAGTCAAATCATTGGTAATCACCTTAACATTTCTATCCAGTTCTTTTTCTAAAATGTTTTACCTATTTAATGTTTTTTGAATATGCATTGCTGGGAGAACAACTTACAGAAAGCCTTTAACGGCCTTTCCAGCCAATTTTCAAGAAAGTGGAAAATTCGGCAAACGTAATGAGAACATGGATCATTTTGTTTTGCAAGCTATTTTATAAGGTGTCTTAGGTTCTCTAGAGGAGCAAAACCAATGAAAGGTACATATAAATATATAGAGAGAGGTTTACTTCAAGGAAATGCTTCATGCAATTGTGAGGGCTGGCAAGTCCCAAATCTGTGGGTCAGGTGGTAGGCTGGAGACCTCTGCTAGCTCATGGGGTTCCAGGGGTAGCCAAATCCAAAATCTGTAGGTCAGATTTCTGCAGGCTTATTTCCCAAGAACCAAAGATCAGGTAACAAGAAGAGAGCAGGATCAAGAAAGAGAGCGAGCTTTGCCAGAACATCCATTTATATAATGGAGCCAAGCCACATCCCCAGGGAAGCTCCCCTTTCAACTGATTGGCTGGTCACATCATGCAAGATGATTATATTATATTATATTAATTTCATGGTTGAACTATTTTTTCTTTTGATTTTTTTGTTGATACTATGTGTTTTCATTAATGGAAGGTGTGCTGAATTGGGGTCCTTCTTGAATTTTTGTTATGTAGTATGGATTTTGATACATATCATATGGATCACATATGCCCTGGTGAACTCTGGTTGTATGAAAGATTGGAGGTATGAAGCAAAGACAAAATTGTTTTATCTTAGCAATTTAATTTGGTGTAAGTTTTCAAAATATGGGGCAATACATAAAGGTACCTGGCAATGTCCACACAGAAATGTTGTTCTAGTCTCCTTCTTCTTAGTGCTGCATTATCTACATCATCTCCTAGATGCCTGGACAGAAAAATGCTTTCAAGCCTGTTGGTGCAATACTTCATCTGACACTCCACTTGCTCCTGGTTTGTTCCTCACCAGAAACGAGGGTCTTCCTATTCTCTTCCTTTTCTGGCCTTGAGTAAGCTGCCCCATGAGAGCAAGCCTAAAGGAGTTGGTCACATCTGCCCTCGTGGTTACAGGTCCACAGTGAGAAAGTACGATGCCAGTGGATACCTGATTGTCATGAGAAGTACATCTTTGTGAGCACACAAAAACTAGGAAATATACTTACAAGGCTTGTGACCCAGCGAAAAACCCAAAAGAGATGAAAGTTTTGAAAAATCACACTGCCAGGATGCACACCTAATACAATACACTTTGAACACAGTAAAGCAGTGCCAACACATTTCTTCAGTTTCATGTAGTTGAACAGGTCCCCACCTAGTGGCAGAATGCACTAAAGTAGGAAAATAACTTCTCAAGAAACCTGAGAGGTGGAAAATGTAAATAGGCAAACCCATATCCCATCACTCAAGAAGGGGAAGAGCAACCATTCCAATGTCTGCCACAATCACTGGGAATCACAGCCTAGCCAAGTTGACACATAACATTAACCATCACAAAGGTATTAGTAAAACTCTTAATCAAACTTTAAGTCATATCTTGTACGGGTTCTGATGAAGCTTGGAGATTAAGCATTACTCCCTGGAACAAATTAGATATTCTTTTATTATTGTCAAAAATCTCAAAGGGTGAAAATACAAAAACAAAACATAACAAAAACCCCTGAAACACTACAACAATATACTCTTAAAGAATCAGCATAAAGACTAAACAAAAAAAAAAAACAAAAAAAACACAGAGACAGAGAAATTAGGAATTAGTTTAAATTAAATTTGGCAGGATATGAGTAGGATACAAGAGACAAATGACTTTCAATATATGTTGTTGTGCTTATTATGGAATGGGTTATTAAAGATATGATGAAAATAACTTTCCTTAAATTGCCTAGAGATAGGCTGAAAATAATATTTATCAAACCAAAAGGCCGCTTTTGAGCATGAAAAGGGGCACTTCAAATAATTACAGTGGGCAACTGGTATATAAATAAACTACGTAAGCCTGGACCTGAGATCACCCCACTCACACAGAAAGTTAGGGTCTATATCTGGAGTCTCTTTGTGCAGAATGGTTGTAGAATCTAGAGTACACCACACCAGGAATCTTCACATTTCTATCAAATACAGAAGAACTATTTTTCTCTGTAATCCATGCCTCATAAAGACAATTCCATTACAAGCTTCTAACCTGTTTCAAAAATTAGTCCTTTAAGGTCTTCACTGTGGGTTACAGAACAAGATAATTATTTCATAGTCCATATGACATCCTATATACCGGAGCAGAGGAGGAATATTTTACCACTTTGTTACATAAATTTATTGTTTGGGTAACTAAGAGGGAGCTTATATGCATTTGCACTGAATTGTCACCTAAATGATACACACATGAAAGATTATTTATAATACCAGTAAAAAAAAAAAAAAAAATCCAATCTGTAGTTTCAAGCCGCTGTAATAAATTGGTAACAAGGGGCTCAGAATTTCAGAGTTAAAAGGTGTCTTAGAGGACCTCATGCCAGTAGTCTTAACTTGTAAATGAGCAAACTGAAGTTTAAAACAGTTAATTCATCAAAATGCAAACAACTGTTAATCAAGGAGGTGTTACGAAGCCTTGATACCAAACCTCCAGCGCTCTTTCTGTTACAGGACACTGCCTCCAGTGAGGTGCTGCAGCTGCGTAGTCTGCCTCAGTTGGCCTCTGTCATTTTTCATCAAAATGGGAGTATTAAATACCCAGGTAACAGAATGTTCCATGCCTTGCATCTTGCCAATCTCCTCAACGCCTCTCTGCTGGGAACAAAGGGACCTCTGCTTACTATAAAACAACATTGAACTTGTTTCCAATTTTAAGGGCTTTATAAACAGAAAAAGTTCACTTTTTAAGTTCTCCAAGGGTCTGAACAACATTTGTTTGCTTCCAGAGTGAGTAACTCCACAAAATCTAATGATAGAACCTAAAGTGAGCGCAGCAGAATTAAAGGTTAAAGTTCAAATGCTGCAATTTCCAACTATCGAGCAATTGTGACATTTGGCACTTCCGGCTTAGTTCACTAGCATATGGCAAACAAGCCAACCAGTTAGGTTAAGTATGAAGATTAATATAAATAAAACTCAATTTCTTTGGTTTTCATAGTTTTACTAAGGCAATATTTTCCCCTTTTCTCCACCATGCTTGGTCTGTATTTCTAATCTGCCTTTGTATTTGTTTCTTTGTGTGAAAATTGATATTACTTCTAATTAAGGCAGAGCTAGAAGAGGAAAAACCTTTAAATGAAACCTTTGTTAAAAAATTAGGGGAGGCGGAGCCAAGATGGCGGACTAGGCAGACGCTACCTCGGATCCCTCTTACAACAAAGACACGGAAAAACAAGTGAGTCAATCACATACATAACAATCTACAAACCCTGAACAACAAACACAGATTTAGAGACGGAGAACGAACTAATACGGGGAAGCAGCGATTGTTTCCAGAGCCTGGAGCCAGCGTACCAGTCAGGTACAGCACAAGCACAGAGAGCGGCTCCACCTCCCTGAACTAACCCCGGGAGGGGGACCAGCCAGTTCCACGGGCGGCGTGGGACGCAGCCGGTAGGAGAAGTCCCCGGGAGGCACTGACTGGTCTTGGAGCAGAAAGAGCAGCATCCGAGCCGGGGAACTGTCCCGCAGGGATTTAGACTGGACGCAGGTACCGCATAAACACGGAGAGTTGCTCCACCCCCCTGAACTAACCCCGGGAAGGGGACCAGCTGGGTCACGTGGGCGGCGTGGGACTCAGCCGGTAGGAGAAGTCCCTGGGAGGCAGCGACTGGTATTGGAGCAGGGAGAACAGCGTCCCAGCCGGGACACTAGGTCACGGCACAAGCACGGGGACCTGCTCCACCCATCTGAACTAACCCCGGGAGGAGGCCCAACTGGTTATCGGAGGCGGCAAGGCCACGTGGCTGGAGGGACAAGAAGTCCCCGGGAGGCAGCGACTGATTTTGGAGTCGAGAGTGCACCGTCCCAGTAGGGGAGCCTTGATGCTGGGCGTGGGGCTGGAAGCGGAGGATCTGACTGTGACTCCAGCGGGCCAGACCCCCTGGGGGCAATCTCCACACAGTCAGCACACATAGGCGACGCGCCCCGCGGGAGTCTCAGATATATTAGTCATTCCAAGCAAGACAAGCAACTCTGGCTATATTCTGAGGTGCTACTCTCCTATCTCTCTGTTCCCTCCCCCACCCTCCCCAGGTGGCTTCATTAACATCTGAATAACCTGAGCCAGAGGGAGAACTCTGATAGGGATCTGACTGCATTTTTTTTGTTAGGGGATTTTCTGGAAAAACTAGTTTCCCAGTGATGGCTCGGAGACAACAATCCATATCAAACCACTTAAAGAAGCAGACCATGACAGCTTCTCCAACCCCCCAAACAAAAGAATCAAAATCTTTCCCAAATGAAGATACAATCTTGGAATTATCAGATACAGAATATAAAAAACTAATTTACAGAATGCTTAATGATATCACAAATGAAATTAGGATAACTGCAGAAAAAGCCAAGGAACACACTGATAAAACTGTTGAAGAACTCAAAAAGATTATTCAAGAACATGCTGGAAAAATTAATAAGTTGCAAGAATCCATAGAGAGACAACATGTAGAAATCCAAAAGATTAACAATAAAATAACAGAATTAGACAACGCACTAGGAAGTCAGAGGAGCAGACTCGAGCAATTAGAATGCAGACTGGGACATCTGGAGGACCAGGGAATCGACACCAACATAGCTGAAAAAAAATCAGATAAAAGAATTAAAAAAAATGAAGAAACCCTAAGAATTATGTGGGACTCTATCAAGAAGGATAACCTGCGGGTGATTGGAGTCCCAGAACAGGGAGGGGGGACAGAAAACACAGAGAAAATAGTTGAAGAACTCCTGACAGAAAACTTCCCTGACATCATGAAAGACGAAAGGATACCTATCCAAGATGCTCATCGAACCCCATTTAAGATTGATACAAAAAGAAAAACACCAAGACATGTTATCATCAAACTTGCCAAAACCAAAGATAAACAGAAAATTTTAAAAGCAGCCAGGGAGAAAAGAAAGGTTTCCTTCAAGGGAGAATCAGTAAGAATATGTTCTGACTACTCAGCAGAAACCATACAGGCAAGAAGGGAATGGGACGACATATACAGAACACTGAAGGAGAAAAACTGCCAGCCAAGGATCATATATCCAGCAAAACTCTCTCTGAAATATGAAGGCGAAATTAAGATATTTACAGACAAACACAAGTTTAGAGAATTTGCAAAAACCAAACCAAAGCTACAAGAAATACTAAAGGATATTGTTTGGTCAGAGAACCAATAATATCAGATATCAGCACAACACAAGGTCACAAAACAGAACGTCCTGATATCAACTCAAATAGGGAAATCACAAAAACAAACAAATTAAGATTAATTAAAAAAAAATACACATAACAGGGAATCATGGAAGTCAATAGGTAAAAGATCACAGTAATCAAAAAGAGGGACTAAATACAGGAGGCATTGAACTGCCATATGGAGAGTGATACAAGGCGATATAGAACAATACAAGTTAGGTTTTTACTTAGAAAAATAGGGGTAAATAATAAGGTAACCACAAAAAGTATAACAACTCTATAACTCAAGATAAAAACCAAGAAAAACGTAACGACTCAACTAACATAAAGTCAAGCACTATGAAAATGAGGATCTCACAATTTACTAAGAAAAACGCCTCAGCACAAAAAAGTATGTGGAAAAATGAAATTGTCAACAACACACATAAAAAGGCATCAAAATGACAGCACTAAAAACTTATTTATCTATAATTACCCTGAATGTAAATGGACTAAATGCACCAGTAAAGAGACAGAGAGTCACAGACTGGATAAAGAAACACGATCCATCTATATGCTGCCTACAAGAGACACACCTTAGACTTAGAGACACAAACAAACTAAAACTCAAAGGATGGAAAAAAGTATATCAAGCAAACAATAAGCAAAAAAGAAGAGGAGTAGCAATATTAATTTCTGACAAAACAGACTTTAGACTTAAATCCACCACAAAGGATAAAGAAGGACACTATATAATGATAAAAGGGACAATTGACCAGGAAGACATAACCATATTAAATATTTTTGCACCCAATGATAGGGCTGCAAGATACATAAATCAAATTTTAACAGAATTGAAAAGCGAGATAAATACCTCCACAATTATAGTAGGAGACTTCAACACACCACTTTCAGAGAAGGACAGGACATCCAGTAAGAAGCTCAACAGAGACACGGAAGATCTAATTACAACAATCAACCAACTTGACCTCATTGACTTATACAGAACTCTCCACCCAACTGCTGCAAAGTATACTTTTTTTTCTAGCGCACATGGAACATTCTCTAGAATAGACCACATATTAGGTCATAAAACAAACCTTTGCAGAGTCCAAAACATTGAAATATTACAAAGCATCTTCTCAGACCACAAGGCAATAAAACTAGAGATCAATAACAGAAAAACTAGGGAAAAGAAATCAAATACTTGGAAAATGAACAACACCCTTCTGAAAAAAGACTGGGTTATAGAAGACATTAAGGAGGGAATAAGGAAATTCATAGAAAGCAACGAGAATGAAAATACTTCCTATCAAAACCTCTGGGACACAGCAAAAGCAGTGCTCAGAGGCCAATTTATATCAATAAATGCACACATACAAAAAGAAGAAAGAGCCAAAAGCAGAGAA
Organism: Loxodonta africana; assembly: GCF_030014295.1. Lineage (NCBI taxonomy): Eukaryota > Metazoa > Chordata > Mammalia > Proboscidea > Elephantidae > Loxodonta > Loxodonta africana. The sequence goes on along the minus strand of NC_087345.1, from coordinate 76,263,066 downwards.
CTGTCCCTACAACTTGAACAAATAGAAACTGAGCAACAAAAGAATCCATCAGGCATCAGAAGAAAACAAATAATAAAAATTAGAGCTGAACTAAATGAATTAGAGAACAGAAAAACAATTGAAAGAATTAACAAAGCCAAAAGCTGGTTCTTTGAAAAAATTAATAAAATTGATAAACCACTGGCTAGACTGACTAAAGAAATACAGGAAAGGAAACAAATAACCCGAATAAGAAATGAGAAGGACCACATCACAACAGAACCAAATGAAATTAAAAGAATCATTTCAGATTATTATGAAAAATTGTACTCTAACAAATTTGAAAACCTAGAAGAAATGGATGAATTCCTGGAAAAACACTACCTAGCTAAACTAACACATTCAGAAGTAGAACAACTAAATAGACCCATAACAAAAAAAGAGATAGAAACGGTAATCAAAAAACTCCCAACAAAAAAAAGCCCTGGCCCGGACGGCTTCACTGCAGAGTTCTACCAAACTTTCAGAGAAGAGTTAACACCACTACTACTAAAGGTATTCCAAAGCATAGAAAATGACGGAATACTACCCAACTCATTCTATGAAGCCACCATCTCCCTGATACCAAAACCAGGTAAAGACATTACAAAAAAAGAAAATTATAGACCTATATCCCTCATGAACATTGATGCAAAAATCCTCAACAAAATTCTAGCCAATAGAATCCAACAACACATCAAAAAAATAATTCACCCTGATCAAGTGGGATTTATACCAGGGATGCAAGGCTGGTTTAATATCAGAAAAACCATTAATGTAATCCATCACATAAATAAAACAAAAGACAAAAACCACATGATCTTATCAATTGATGCAGAAAAGGCATTTGACAAAGTCCAACACCCATTCATGATAAAAACTCTTACCAAAATAGGAATTGAAGGAAAATTCCTCAACATAATAAAGGGCATCTATGCAAAGCCAACAGCCAATATCACTCTAAATGGAGAGAACATGAAAGCATTTCCCTTGAGAACGGGAACCAGACAAGGATGCCCTTTATCACCGCTCTTATTCAACATCGTGTTGGAAGTCTTAGCCAGGGCAATTAGGCTAGACAAAGAAATAAAAGGTATCCAGATTGGCAAGGAAGAAGTAAAGTTATCACTATTTGCAGATGACATGATCTTATACACAGAAAACCCTAAGGAATCCTCCAGAAAACTACTAAAACTAATAGAAGAGTTTGGCAGAGTTTCAGGTTATAAAATAAACATACAAAAATCACTTGGATTCCTCTACATCAACAAAAAGAACACCGAAGAGGAAATAACCAAATCAATACCATTCACAGTAGCCCCCAAGAAGATAAGATACTTAGGAATAAATCTTACCAAGGATGTAAAAGACCTATACAAAGAAAACTACAAAGCTCTACTACAAGAAATTCAAAAGGACATACTTAAGTGGAAAAACAGACCCTGCTCATGGATAGGAAGACTTAACATAGTAAAAATGTCTATTCTACCAAAAGCCATCTATACATTAAAAGCACTTCTGATCCAAATTCCAATGTCATATTTTAAGGGGATAGAGAAACAAATCACCAATTTCATATGGAAGGGAAAGAAGCCCCAGATAAGCAAAGCACTACTGAAAAAGAAGAAGAAAGTGGGAGGCCTCACCTTACCTGACTTCAGAACCTATTATACAGCCACAGTAGTCAAAACAGCCTGGTATTGGTACAACAACAGACACATAGACCAATGGAACAGAATTGAGAACCCAGACATAGATCCATCCACGTATGAGCAGCTGATATTTGACAAAGGACCAGTGTCAATTAATTGGGGAAAAGATAGCCTTTTTAACAAATGGTGCTGGCATAACTGGATATCCATTTGCAAAAAAATGAAACAGGACCCATACCTCACACCATGCACAAAAACTAACTCCAAGTGGATCAAAGACCTAAACATAAAGACTAAAACGATAAAGATCATGGAAGAAAAAATTGGGACAACCCTAGGAGCCCTAATACAAGGCATAAACAGAATACAAAACATTACCAAAAATGATGAAGAGAAACCAGATAACTGGGAGCTCCTAAAAATCAAACACCTATGCTCATCTAAAGACTTCTCCAAAAGAGTAAAAAGACCACCTACAGACTGGGAAAGAATTTTCAGCTATGACATCTCCGACCAGCGCCTGATCTCTAAAATCTACATGATTCTGTCAAAACTCAACCACAAAAAGACAAACAACCCAATCAAGAAGTGGGCAAAGGATATGAACACACATTTCACTAAAGAAGATATTCAGGCAGCCAACAGATACATGAGAAAATGCTCTCGATCATTAGCCATTAGAGAAATGCAAATTAAAACTACGATGAGATTCCATCTCACACCAGCAAGGCTGGCATTAATCCAAAAAACACAAAATAATAAATGTTGGAGAGGCTGCGGAGAGATTGGAACTCTCATACACTGCTGGTGGGAATGTAAAATGGTACAACCACTTTGGAAATCCATCTGGCGTTATCTTAAACAGTTAGAAATAGAACTACCATACAACCCAGAAATCCCACTCCTAGGAATATACCCTAGAGATACAAGAGCCTTCCTACAAACAGATACATGCACACCCATGTTTATTGCAGCTCTGTTTACAATAGCAAAAAGTTGGAAGCAACCAAGGTGTCCATCAACGGATGAATGGGTAAATAAATTGTGGTATATTCACACAATGGAATACTACGCATCGATAAAGAACAGTGACGAATCTCTGAAACATTTCATAACATGGAGGAACCTGGAAGGCATTATGCTGAGCGAAATGAGTCAGAGGCAAAAGGACAAATATTGTATAAGACCACTATTATAAAATCTTGAGGAATAGTAAACCTGAGAAGAACACATACTTTTGTGGTTACGAGGTGGGGAGGGAGGGAGGGTGGGAGAGGGTTTTTTATTGATTACTCAGTAGATAAGAACTGCTTTAGGTGAAGGGAAAGACAACACTCAATACATGGAAGGTCAGCTCAATTGGACTGGACCAAAAGAAAAGAAGTTTCCGGGATAAAATGAATGCTTCAAAGCTCAGCGGAGCAAGCGCGGGGGTCTGGGGAACATGGTTTAAGGGGACTTCTAAGTCAATTGGCAAAATAATTCTATTATGAAATCATTCTGCATCCCACTTTGAAATGTGGCATCTGGGGTCTTAAATGCTAACAGGCGGCCATCTAAGATGCAGCAATTGGTCTCAACCCACCTGGAGCAAAGGAAAATGAAGAACACCAAGGCCACACGACAACTAAGAGCCCAAGAGACAGAAAGGGCCACATGAACCAGAGACCTACATCATCCTGAGACCAGAAGAACTAGTTGGTGCCTGGCCACAAGTGATGACTGCCCTGACAGGGAGCACAGCAGAGGACCCCTGAGGGAGCAGGAGATCAGTGGGATACAGACCCCAAATTCTCATAAAAAGACCAAACTTAATGGTCTGACTGAGACTGGAGGAATCCCGGCGGCCATGCTCCCCAGACCTTCAGTTGACACAGGACAGGAACCATCCCCGAAGACAACGCATCAGAAATGAAAGGGACTGGTCAGCGGGTGGGAGAGAGACGCTGATGAAGAGTGAGCTAATTATATCAGGTGGACACTTGAGATTGTGTTGGCAACTCTTGTCTGGAGGGGGGATGGGAGGATAGAGAGAGAGGGAAGCCGGCAAAATTGTCAAGAAAGGAGAGACTGAAAGGGCTGACTCAAGAGGGGGAGAGCAAGTGGGAGTAGGGAGTGAGATGTATGTAAACTTATATGTGACAGACTGATTGGATTTGTAAACGTTCACTTGAAGCTTAATAAAAGTTAGTAAAAAGAAAAAAAAAAAAAATTAGAACATCTAATTTCCAAAGGTGCATTTTTGTCGTTGGGTGCCTTGGAGTCCGTTTTGTTGCAGTGACACTCCGTACAGCAGAATGAAACACTGCCCAGTCCTGCAACATCCTCACGGTCGTTGTTCTGCTGGAGCCCATTGTTGCAGCCACTGTGTCAATCCATCTCATTGACGGTCTCCTTTATTGCTGACCCTTGTTCATTCTTCTAGCAGCTCATGGTATGTTCAATATTCTTCATCAAAACCGTAATTCAAAGGCATCAATTCTTCTTCTATCTTCCTTATTCATTGTCCAGCTTTCGCATGCGGATGAGGTGACTGAAAAGACTATGACTTGGATTACATGCATCTTGGTCCTCAAGGAGACACCTTTGCTTTTTAAAACTTTAAAGAGGTCTTTTGCAGCAGATTTGCCCAATGCAGTACATTCTTTGATTTCTTGACCACTGCTTCCATGGGCATTGATCATGGATCCAAGTAAAATGAAATTCTTGGCAACTTCAGTATTTTCTCTGTTTATCATGATGTTGCTTATTGGTCCAGTTATGAGGATTTTTGTTTTCTTTATGTTGAGGTGTAATCCATACTGAAGGCTATAGTCTTTGATCTTCATCATTAAGTGCTTCAAGTCCTTTTCTCTTTCAGCAAGCAAGGTTGTGTCACCTATCTATCACAGATTTTTAATGAGTCTTCTTCCATCCTGTTGTCCCATTCTTCATATAGCCCAGCTTCTTGAATTATTTGCTCAGCATACAGATTTAATGAGCATGATGGAAAGATACAACCCCGACACACAACTTTTCTGATTTTAAACCTTGCAATATCCCCTTATTCTCTTTGAATGACTGCCTCTTGAGCTATGTACAGATTCCTTATTAGCACAATTAAGTGTTCTGAAATTCCCATTCTTTGCAATTTTATCTATAATTTGTTATGATCCACATAGTTGAATGCCTTTACATAATCAATAAGACACAGATAAACATCTTTTTGGTATTCTCTGTTTTCAGTCAAGATCCTTCTGGCATCAGCAATGATATCCCTTGTTTCTCTTCTGAATTCATCTTGAATTTCTGGCAAGTCCTTGTGAATGTACTGTTGCAACCATATTTGAATTATATTCAGCAAAATTTTACTTGGATATGATATTAATGATATTGGTCAATACTTTCTGCATTCTGTTGGATCACCTTTCTTTGGAATGTGCACAAATATGGATCTCTTCCAATCACTTGGCCAGGTAGCTGTACCCAAGTTTCTTGGCTTAGACAAGTGAGCACCTCAAGTACTGAATCCATTTGTTAAAATATCTCAATTGGCATTCTGTAATTCCTGGAACCTTGTTTTTCGCCAATGTCTTCAGTGCAGCTTGGATTTCTTCCTTTAACACCATCAGTTCTTGATCATATGTTACTTCCTGAAATGATTGAACTTTGAGCAACTATTTTTGGTACACTGTGTCTGTGACTACCTTTATCATCTTTGATGCTTCCTGAGTCATTCAATATTTTGCCCATAGAATCCTTCAAAACTGCAATATGAGCCTTGAATTTTTCCTTCAATTCTTTCAGCTTGAGAATGCCAAGCACGATCTTCACCTTTGGTTTTCTAACTCCAGGTCTTTGCACAATTTCATTATAATACTATATGTTGTCTTCTCGAGCTGCCCTTTAAAAACTTCTGTTTAGCTCTTTTACTTCATCACTTCTGCCATTTGCTTCCAAGCTGAAGAACAAGTTTAGGAGTCTATTCTGACATCCATTTTGGTCTTTTCATTCTTTCCTGTCTTTTTACTGACCTTTTGCTTTCTTCATGTATAATGTCCTCGATGTAATCCCACAACTCATCTCGTCTATGGTCATTGGTGTTCAATGTGTCAAGTCCATTCTTGAAATAGTCTCCAGGTTCAGGTGGGACACACTCAAGGTCTTATTTTGACTCTCATGGACTTGTTTAAATTTTCTTCAGCTGCAACTTGAACTTACATATGAGCAATTGCTCCTGTGTTCTGAAGTCAGCCCCTGGCCTTGTTCTGGCTGATGATATTGAGTATTTCCACTGTCTCTTTCCACAGGTGTAGTCGATTTGATCCCTGTGCTTTCTGTCCAGTGAGGTCCACGTGTTTAGTTGCCACTTAAGTTGTTTAAAAAAGGTATTTGCAATGTGTAAATTGTTGTCTTGCAAAATTCTATCATGCCATCTGAAGCGTTGTTTCTATCACCAAGGGCATATTTTCCAACTACGCATCTTTCTTCTTTGTTTCTAACTTTTGCATTCCAATCACCAGTAATTATCAATGCATCTTGATTGCATGTATGATCAATTTCAGACTGCAGAAGTTGGTTAAAAACTTTCATTTTTCTCACCTTTGGCATTAGTTGTTGGTTCGTAAATTTGAATAATAGTTATATTAACTGGTCTTCCTTGTAGGCACATGGATGTTATTCTATCACTGACGGGTTTATACTTTAGGTTAGATCTTGAAATGTTCTTTCTTACTATGAATGTGACACCATTCCTCTTCAATTTGTCATTACCAGCAGAGTAGATTATATGATTGTCAGATTCAAAATGCCAATACCAGTCCATTTTAGCTTACTAATTTAATGCCTAGGATATCGATGTGTTCCATTTCATTTTTGATCAATTCCAATTTTCCTGTTTTCATGTTTCATGCATTCCACATTCCAATTATTAATGGACATTTGCAGCTGTTTCTTCTTATTTTAAATTGTGTCCCAAAAGCTAAAATGCCAAACATGTCATTAGGGTTGACTCTATTTTGAAGAGGCAGCTCTTCTCCAGTCTTATTTTGAATGTCTTCCAACCTGAGGGGCTCATATTCTGGCACTATATCAGATAATGTTCTGTTGATATTCATAGGTTTTCACTGGCCAGTTTTTTCAGAACTAGACCACCAGGTCCTTCTTCCTAGCCTGTCTTAGTCTGGAAGCTCTGCTGAAACCTATCCACCATGAGTGACCCCACTGGTATTTGAAAGACTGGTGTCATGGCTTCCAGTGTCACCGCAACACATAAGCCACCATAGTACGACTAACTGATAGGCACATGGTGGTCCAAAGTTATAAGTACCATCAAACAATACTATCTCTTAATGACAATATGACAGTATAATAAAAACACTCTATAACTATTATTTTTCAGTTCTCGAAGACAACTATGTTGTAGTTTTACTTTCCACTTTGACGTGTAATAAACTAAGGTTATTAATTAATTCAAGTGTGTTAATGTTCTTCAGTTCTGACTCATGGTGACCCCATGTGTGTCAGAGTAGAAGTGTGCTCTGTAGGGTTTTTAGTGGCTGATTTTTCTGAAGCTCCTTCCTTCTGAGGAGGTTCTGGGTGGATTCAAATCTCCAACCTTTCAGTTAGCAGCTGAGTTTGTTAACTATTTGTACCACCCAGGGACTCCTTAGATGTCTTTAGTCTTTGGCATGAAAGAGCTAGATCTTTATATATTCATACACACACACAGGAATGATTTGTAGAAATAATATCTTCCCAGGTAAATTTCAGCTGGGATGAGAGCAATGTAGAGACAGTTTCTTCAACACAGAATGGTATTTCACTTGGGGATATCCCATGACATCTAATACCTTGTCCAATGGCAGTTGTCAAGAAATTTTTTTGAATTGCACCAAGCCTGTTGTGATTTTTTTTTCCTCCAATATTCTCAATATTAGGATTCATCAGATAAATTATCTGCACAATTGAATTTTCTGCATTCTAACTAGATTGTATCATTTAGGCATTGCCAGTATATTACCACTTTCTCTTAAATTAATTTTGCTTTACTTCCCTTTCCAAAACAATATCTTTTGACGTAAAGAATATTCTGAAAGCTATTTGTCTAATATTTGAAAATTGATTTGAGGTATTTTGGAGATGATTTTCTTATTGATATAAAAGTAGTCAGTTATAGTGTTACAGGATATATTTTTCCATGATAGTTCAGTTGTGTTAAACCCCACCAAACCCACTGCCATTGAGTCGATTCTAACTCATAGCAACCCTATAGGACACAGTAGAACTGCCCCATAGAGTTTCCAAGGAGTGCCTGGCAGATTCGAACTGCTGACCCCTTGGTTAGCAGCCATAGCATTTAACCACTACCCCACCAGGGTTTCAGCTGTGTTAGATATTATATGTTTGTAACTGTAGTGAGGAGCCTTGGTGGTGCAGTGGTTAAGAGCTACATCTGCTAACCAAAAGGTCAGCAGTTCAAATCCACCAGCTGCTCCTTGGAAATCCTATGAGTCAGTTCTACTCTGCTCTATAGGGTTGCTATGAGTCAGAATTGACTGGATGGCACACAACAACAATAACAACTGTAGTGAAATAAAAAAAAAAAGCCCAGTTTTCAAATCCAGATAGAACTTTAAGGGAATACAAATCTGTGTTAACAAGTGAACCCATTTATTTTGAAGTTGAAAATAGCAATGGAAAGTCTTTTTATTTTACTTAACCTGGTGGAATGTGCTGTTTATAAGTTCAAAGTATGTTAGACTGGCTTAAAATAAGTATGAAAATGTCTCTGAGCTGCTGTTTTTATTTCAAGTTCACTTTGAAGGCTCCAGTGGAGTTTTTATTGCTCCAATTCTTCCCTTTTTTGTTTGTTTACCTTTTCCTGGGGACATTTTTAAGGAGAGTCATTGGCAGAAGTGGGAAAACAGACATGCGATTCTCAAATGAACCCCAAAGGAACAAGGCCTTTGGTTTTTGGAATATGTTTTATGATCAGAAATCCACTGTTCTCCAGAGGAAAACATTTTGCACTTGATAGAATTGTAAATATGTTTAAACAAAGCACGTGTAACAAGAATTCAGACTTAGCCAGGATTCCTCAGTTAATGAATCCTTTGAATGTGTAACTCCTTTATGAAGAAGTCAACTATTTTAAACAAAGAGATTATCAAAAGAAATGTTTACTTGTTTGATATCCTGAACAGTTGTTAGCAACACTTAAGTTCTTCTGTTCCTCTAACTCTTTAAATACAAGTGCAGACACATATGCACACATGCACAATGCTCACAAATATACTGTATTTTAATGCAAATAACATGTGCCTTCTATGGGTGTTTGCCTACTGCACCCTCCCCCCTCAAGAGGTATTTTCATAAGCACCTCTACACCAATCATTTTTTACTTGGTGTAAAAAAATTAGCAATCTCTGCTTCTGAAAATACCTCGGGATGGGGGGGAAGGCGCAGTTGGCAAGCAAACAACATGACAAGCAACAAACATGACAATTGAGCCCTGGTGGTGCAGTGGCTAAGAGCTTGGCTGCAAACTAAAAGGTCGGCAATTTGAATCCACCAGCTGATCCTTGGAAACCCTATGTAGCAGTTCTACTCTGTCTTATAGTCACTATGAGTCGGAAACGACTCAACAGCAACTGGTTTGGTTTTTTTGTTTTGTTTTGCTTTTTAGGTCCTGGGAGTAACATAGTAATGATAATGAGAAATTTTGTTCACTTAGACAATTTGATTTAAACTTTATTATCTTAAGTCCAACAGCACCAGAAAAACATTCATAATGATATACTACATGTATGTTGATTCCTTCTTCAGTATCAAATTAAATCCTAAATAGTACATATTCCACAAAAGGAGTAATTTATAAGATGTTGGAAAGGGTAGACATCTATATTTCTCTCTTGAAGGGCATCATATTTAAATCCATATCTTTATCTTAATTTTTTTTTTTTAATTCCATGATCTTCTAAAATATCAGTTAGGTAGCAGAGGAAAAAGTATCTATCATTTCTGACTTGAATGCACAGCACAACCTCTCCTTTCTCCCTAATGTGTATCACCTGTAGACCAAGGATCCTAGGACACTTACATTTGTGTTAGATAAATTTGGATAATTACATCTTTAAATCCATTATCAGTGTGTACTGTGATCCCAGAAAAAGAAAATACATAACAATGAGGGTTAATTTATTTTTCTATAAAAAATTATTGTAGCCAGCATAGTAAATTACCCAAAAAGGGCTAATTAAAAACAAAAGAAAATTTAAAAACTGCCTTACTAAGCCTTTGGTAATGTGTTGCTCATTGTACATCCCTTCAGGTGTTTTGCAAAGAAAGCAGGTAGAATGAGAACGCAGGCCATTTTGACTTAAGAACTTAGAGCAATATTAGTTCTCTGAAACAAAGATAAAACCCAAAAACCAGTTGCCATAGAGTCAGTTCTGACTCATGGTGACTCCATGTGTGTCAGAGTAAAATTGTGATCCATAGGTTTTCAATGGCTGGTTGTTTTGGAAGTAGATCACCAAGTCTTTCCTCGAGATGCATCTGGGTGGCCTTGAACCTCCAACCATTTGGTTAGCAGCTGAGCGAGATAACTATTTGTACTACCCAATGACTCTGAAACAAAGATTAAAAAAAAAAAAAACCTGTTGCCTTTGAGTTGATTCCAACTCATACTAACCCTATAGGACAGGGTAGAACTGCCCCATAGGGTTTCCAAGGAGCTACTGGTGAATTTGAACTGCTGACTTTTTGGTTAGCAGCTGGATGCTTAACCACTGTACCACTAGGGCTGAAACAAAGGCAGATGTTGTTATTTCTTTATTTATTTTGAAAAGTCAGCTATAAAACCACTAGGATTATTGACAAGAAATACTGAAATCATTTGATATATATACGAAGTTGGAATCAGACTTAAGTATCATCTAACTCTAGAAATGTACTAGTCAGTTATATTGAGAATATCTAAAAATTTTAATGGCTCGAAGCTACAATGGTTTAATTCCTACTCATGCTACATATTATCATCTCTCGTCTCTACTCTGGGACACAGGCTGAAGCAGCAGCAACTATTTCAAACATGTTGGTTGCCTTGCCAGAAAGAAATAAAGAGGTTTTTGGATGATTTGCACAGGCAATTAACTGTCTGGTCTAGAAATAGCATATGTCATTATTTGCAAAACTAAAATACTAGTCACAAGCCCCACCCTCCCACACAGAGGCCAGAAAGGAAACCTACCTGGTGTTCAGTGTTGATAGCTGTACATCTTTTGTTACATTTATTGTGAATATTTTGGGATTGATTTAATGGTACAATATATGATGTTTCACTTTAAATTTTATTTTTCAATTTTCTTTTGCTATTACATAGAAAACGAACCCTGGTGGTGCATTGATTAAAGTGATCGACTGCTAAACACAAGGTCAGGGGTTCAAAACCACCAGCAACTCTCCAGAAGAAAGATGTGGCAACCTGCTTCCATGGAGGTTTACAGCCTTGGAAACCCTATGGGGTCGTTAGGAGTTGGAATCAACTCGACTGCAGTGGGTTTGGTTTTTTTGTTGTTGTTGTTTTCTTTTTTTATTACATAGAAATACAATTATTTCTTTATATTCCTAATGTGTCTTACAACATTGCTAAATTTATTTATCCTGTTGCTGTTATGTGCCATTGAGTCAGTTTCAACTCCTAACAACCTTATGTACAACAGAACGAAACACTGCCTTGTCCTGTGCCATCTTCACAATCATTGTTATGCTTGAGCACATTGTTGCAGCCACTGTGTCAATTCATCTTGCTGAGGGTCTTCCTCTTTTTTGCTGACCCTCTACTCTACCAAGCATGATGTCCTTCTCCAGGGACTGATTCCTCTTGACAAGATGTCCAAAGTATGTGAGACATAGTCTCGCCATCCTTGATTCTAAGGAGCATTCTGGCTGTATTTTTTCCAAGACGGATTGGTTCATTCTTTTGGCAGTCCATGATATTTCCGATATTCTTTTCCAACAACTTAATTCAAAGGCATCAATTATTCTTCTGTCTTCCTTACTAACGGTCCAGCTTTCACATGCCTATGGGGCGATTGAAAACACCATGGCTTGGATCAGGTGCACCTTAGTCTTCAAGGTGTCATCTTTGCTTTTTAACACTTTAAAGAGTTCTTTTGCGGCAGATTTGCCCAGTGCAACGAGTCGTTTGATTTCTTAACTCCAGCTTGCATAAGAGTTGATTGTGGATTTGAGTAAGATGAAATCCTTGACAACTTCAGTCTTTTCTCCGTTTATCATGATGCTGCTTATTGGTCCAGTTGTGAGGATTTTTGTTTTCTTTATGTTGAGGTGCAATCCATACTGAAGGCTGTAGTCTTTGATCATCATCAGTAAGTGCTTCAAGTCCTCTTCACTTTCAGCAAGCAAGATTGTGTCATCTGCATAATGCAGGTTTTTAAAAAGTCTTCCTTCAGTCCTGATGCTGCATCCTTCTTAATACAGTACAACTTTCTGGATTATTTGCTTAGCATACAGACTGAATAAATATGGTGAAAAGATACAACCTAGGCGCACACCTTTCCTGACTAAAACATGCAGTAGCATGCAAGCCTCCACAGTACAACCAACTGACAAAGTTGTGGGGAATATTTATCCTAGTAGTTTAAAAACAGTTTTTTGGATATGCCATCTACACAATCATGTTTTTTGACAATAACACCAGTTTTACTTCTTTCTTCCCAATATTTAGGATTTTCATTTCTTTTTTTTTCTTTTTTTTCTTGACTTCTTACAATCACTTGAACTTCCAGTACAGGATTTAATAGAAGTGGTAAGAGCAGACATCCTCACATTGTCAACATGTAATATGTTAGCTGACTTTTTTTCCCCATAGATATCCTTTATCGGATTAAGGAAGCTCCCTTCTTGATAGTTGACATCCAGAAGTTAGAAAACACACCAATTATTTTAACTGGAAGTGGTTATATTAAGAATCATTACTTAGGTATAAATTTGTTAACTAGGTCACTAAAAAGGCAAGAAGAAGACACTGAGTTGAAGTAGCAACTGCAGAAAGAGGCTGCCACCTGTAAGACTGAAGGACCAAAGGAAAAGTGGTTAGAATTATTAAATGTAAGAAGCTTGGAACAAGGGCTCCACAGAGCTGAGACTTAGAGTATGCCCCTATTCCAGCCTCTCAGTCTCCTTCTGGCGCTCCATATTGGCAGTGCCTAACAGAGAGTCAGGTGGTAAACCAGAGAGGTGATCTGCAGAATCCAAGTCCAGCATCAGAGAATTATTTAAAAGAGTAGGTTCAGGGACAATAACTTTATAAATGGTGTAACCCAAGCCATTGTCTATGCAGCAATCTTACAGATGTTTTTGCACATGTTTGAACTTCTACGCAATAAAAAGACCCTTTTTGTTTCTGTTTAATAAGATGCACCTCTCCTAAAGCAAATTAAGATGCTCTCAACTTATCCTCAGAGTGAGAAGATAGTCCCAACATTTATGATATCCACCTTTGAAAGAATCACACTATCCATTTTTGAATGTCATTTACTTCGCAAATGTATCAATAATCCCATATGAAATGACACTGTCTAAAGACAAACCTGTTTCACAAGTTCAATAGGCTCTTAATGAATAATTATTGGCAAAACAATTATTTATAGCATGTTCTTACCTGTGAATTTTTGAAATACACTACATTTTAAATTAATACAACCAGATATTTTTAAGTCATGAACATTTATTTCTACTATAAGTTTTATTTTTGTTTTTTAGGGAAATGGCATTGAAACCAGAGAACTAACATTGTCAAATTGCTAGAAGATAGATGGGTGTATTGTTCTTTACTTCATAATTAAGAGCTTTAACTAGAATAAAAATGACCAGTTTTGCCAACTATATTATCTCACAATTATTTATCAATATTTTGCATAAATAAACTTCAAGAATTTAAATAAGAAACAATATTTCCATTGATCTTTAAAATGAAAATGTATTTATAACATTTTAAATGAAAGTTATTTACCACAGATTATATCTTCAAAATATTTGTCCTTCAAGAATATTATATCATTTATAACAAATTATATACTCTGACAATTTTCATACGTAAGTATGCTGTGTTGCTAAATAGATTACAAGGAATTATTCCTTAAGTGGAGTCCCTGGTTGGAGGAAATGATTAAGCACTGGACTGCTAACTGAAAGATTGGCAGTTGAAATCCACTCAGAGGTAATTCAGAAGTAAGGCCTGGCCATCTGTTTTCAAAAAGTCACAGCCTTAAAAACCCTATGGTTTTTTCTACAATTTCTCTACAATGACTAGAATAAACTGAGCTTTTGGAGTGGAATTGCTTGATTGGTTAAAGAAAAGCAAAGGAAGTGTGAACAAAAGAGAGTGAAACATTTTCTTCTGACTGGTGGGCAGGGAAAGTAGAAGGCTATCTAAAATATGAAGTTGGATATACTGAACTTATAAAGGGCAATTTTGTTGCTTAACAATACCATGTAGTAGTAATAATTACTTGATTAGACAAAAACTTAAGTCATACAGATTAAATGATGAAAGGCATATAGTAATCCGTCTCATTAACTCATTCAGAAAACACTTATTCAGCAGCTAAAAGCTTCTGGAAATTATTCTAAGAATGCTGGGGTGTAGCTAATGCTCTCAGAGAGTTTATGGGCTAGCTCCTGGAAAAGCAAGATAAGAAACCACAAATATCTAATAAAATTATAAATTATATCAATTACTAATCCAAAAAAAGCTCAGAAAGAATTTCCAAAGCCATATGATTTAGAAAGGAGAGAAATATTTAATGAAGTAGAATTTAAAAAGAGACGGAAGTGTGCAAAAGAGGCATCCACACGAGAAGTATGAGGGATTATAACCCTTACCATCAAGAACAGTATTTGGAAAGACCCTGTGATGGCAAAGGATTTCGTATATTTAAAAAATAGAAAGAAACACAGTGTAGCAGTAATCTAGTGAAGGATAGTGCTAGTAACATGGAAGATGGGGGTGGGGGAGAATTTATTAAGCAGTGCCATGTAGGATATGCAGGAGCCCTGGTGGCGCAGTGGTTAAGAGCTTGGCTGCTAACTAAAAGGTCAGGAATTCCAATCCGCCAGCCACTTCTTGGAAACCCTATGGGGCAGTTCTACCCTGTCCTATAGGGTGACTGTGAGTTGGAATTGGCATGATGACAACGGGATGTAGGCTATGCTAAGGGTTAGAATTTAATAAGGTCAATGGGAAGACATCAAAATGTTTTAATCAGTTAAGTGAGGTCATATTTGTTTTATTAAAAAAAAAAAAATTACTCAGAAGAAAGGCCTGGAGATCTACTTCTGAAAAATCAGCCACTGAAAATCCTACGGAGCACAGTTCTGCTCTGACACACATGGGGCCTCTATGAGTGAATCGACTCCAAGCAATCGGTTTGGTTTTCAAAGTCCTTAGCATGGCTGTGTGATCTGGCCCTCGTTCACCACTGTCCACACCTCCTGCTCCTTACTGACTTGCTCCCTGTGTGCTCAATACTCCGGCCTCCTTGCTGTTTCTCCAGCATGCCCAGGCCTTTCTTCCTCAGGGACTTTGCACCAGCTGCTTCCTCCAGACCTCTCTTCCCCCTGACAGTCAGAAGCCTTGCCAATCACATCATTCACGTCTCTTCCAGGAGCACCACCCCAGAGAATCCTTTCCTGACCCCCTACCTAAAAGAGCCTCCCATCACTCCTGTATATGTAATCTGCATTATGTCTCTTCATACCTGACACTACGTGATATGTTGGTTCATTTGCTTACTGTCTGTCTCCCCTCACTAGAATAGAAACTTCATAAAATGGGGATTCAATTTTTTTTTTTTTTTTTTTCGTGCATTACCTGAGCAGTACAAATGGCTAATGCACTCACTAGGCTGCTAACTGAAAGCATGGAGATTCAAGTCTACCCAGAGGAGCCTTGGAAGAAAGCCCTGGCAATCTACTTCCAAAAATCAGCCATTGAAATCCCTGTGGA
Source organism: Loxodonta africana (assembly GCF_030014295.1). Taxonomy (NCBI): domain Eukaryota; kingdom Metazoa; phylum Chordata; class Mammalia; order Proboscidea; family Elephantidae; genus Loxodonta; species Loxodonta africana. The sequence continues at coordinate 76,247,382 of NC_087345.1, read as the reverse complement.
GCACAGTTCTACTCTGACATACATGAGGTTGTTATGAGTCAAAACAGACACGATGACAACTGAAAAAAAAATTTTTTTTCATGGTTGTGTCCCCTTTTTCTAGGACAGTGCCTGGTTTTTAAATATTTGCTGAATAAATAAATGATGAAAAGTAACTCACCCTCCCACCAAAAATATTTCAATTATAATGCATGTGTCTTAGTCATCTAGTGCTACCACAACCGAAATACCACAAGTGGATGGCTTTAACAAAGAGAAATTTATTACAAGTCCAAATTCAGGGCATCGGCTCCAGGGGAAGTCTTTCTCTCTCTGTCAGCTCTGGAGGAATGTCCTTGTCCTTAATCTTCCCCTGGCTGAGGAGCTTCCCAGGCACAGGGATCCCATGTCCACAGGACGTGCTCTGCTTCTGGTGCTGCTTTTTTGGTGGTATGAGGTCCACAACTCTCTGCTTGCTTCCCTTTCCTTCTATCTCTTAAGGGGTAAAAGGTGGTGCAGGCTGCACCCCAGGGAAACTCCCTTTACCTTGGATCTGGGAGGTGACCTGAGTAAGGGTGGTATTACAGTCACATCCTAATTCTCTCAACATAAAATTACAATCACAAAATGGCGGACAACTGTACAATACTGGGAATCATGGCCTAACCAAGTTGATACACGCATTTTTGGGGGGACATAATTCAATCCATGACGGTATGCTTCTTGCACAGTTACAATGTAAAACCTTCGTGGAGTGTCTGGCATGGTCAAGCTAAACAGGCAGTTATAGTGGGAATGATGAGAAGGAGGGTGGAGCGGTACAAGGCAGGTGAAGTCTCAAATTGCCATGATGGAGTATTAAGAAATAGACTAGTCAGGCCTAGAAATAGAATTTTTCTTCTCTGTGAATTTGCAAACTTTATTAAATGTATTGGAATCATTATAATGGGTAAGTTGTTGTTGTTGTTCTTAGGTGCTGCTGAGTCGGTTCCAACTCATAGTGACCCTAGGCACAACAGAACGAAACACTGCCCGGTCCTGAACCATTTTCACAGTTGTTATGCTTCAGCTCATTGTTGCAGCCACTGTGTCAATCCACCTCGTTGAGGGTCTTCCTCTTTTCCGCTGACACTGTACTCTGCCAAGCTTGATGTCCTTCTCCAGGGACTGATCCCTCCTGACAACATGTCCAGAGTATGTAAGATGCAGTCTTGCCATCCTTGCTTCTAAGGAGCATTCTGGTTGTACCTCTTCCAAGACAGGTTTATTTGTTCTTTTGGCAGTCCACGGTATATTCAATATTCTTCTCCAACACCACAATTCAAAGGCATCAATTCTTCCTCAGTCTTCCTTATTCATTATCCAGCTTTCATGTGCATATGATGTGATTGAAAATACCATAGCTTGGGTCAGGTGCACCTTAGTTTTCAAGGTGACATCTTTGCTCTTCAAAACTTTAAAGAGTCCTTTGCAGCAGATTTACCCAATATAATGCGTCTTTTGATTTCTTGACTGCTGCTTCCATGGCTGTTGATTGTGGATCCAAATAAAAAGAAATCCTTGAGAATTTTAATCTTTTCTCCGTTTATCATGATGTTGCTCATTGGTCCAGTTGTGAGGATTTTTGTTTTCTTTGTGTTGAGGTGCAATCCATACTGAAGGCTGTGGTCTATGGTCTTCATTAGTAAGGACTTCAAGTCCTCTTCACTTTCAGCAAGCAAGGTTGTGTCATCTGCATAACGCAGGTTGTTAATGAGTCTTCCTCCAATCCTGATGCCCCATTCTTCTTCACATAGTCCACCTTCTTGGATTATTTGCTCAGTATACAGACTGAATAGGTATGGTGAAAGAATACAATCCTGATGCACACCTTTCCTGACTTTAAAACAATCACCATCCCCTTGTTCTGTCTGAACAACCGCCTCTTGATCTATGTAAAGGTTCTTCATGAGCACAATTAAGTGTTCTGGAATTCCCATTCTTCACAATGTTATCCATAATTTGTTATGATCCACACAGTTAAATGCCTTTGCATAGTCAATAAAACACAGGTAAACATCCTTCTGCTATTCTCTGCTTTCAGCCAGGATCCATCACACATCAGCAATGATATCCCTGGTTCCATGTCCTCTTCTGGAACTGGCCTGAATTTCTGGAAGTTCCCTGTCAATATACTGCTGCAGCTGTTTTTGAATGATCTTCAGCAAAATTTTGCTTATGTGTGATATTAATGATATTGTTCTATAATTTCCACATTCGGTTGGATCACCTTTCTTGGGAAAAGGCATAAATATGGATCTCTTCCAGTCAGTTGGCCAGGAAGCTGTCTTCCATATTTCTTGGCATAGATGAGGGAGCACCTCCAGTGCTGCATCTGTTTGTTGAAATATCTCAGTTGATATTCCATCAATTTCTGGAGCCTTGTTTTTCACCAATGCCTTCAGAGCAGCTTGGACTTCTTCCTTCAGTACCATCGGTTCATGATCATATGCTACCTCTTGAAATGATTGAACATCGACTAATTCTTTTTGATATAATGACTCTGTGTATTCCTTCCATCTTCTTGTGATGCTCCCTGCATCATTTAATATTTTCCCCATGGAATCCTTCACTATTGCAACTCCAGGCTTGAATTTTTTCTTCAGTTCTTTCAGCTTGAGAAACGCCGAGCGTGTTCTTCCCTTTTGGTTTTCCATCTCCAGTTCTTTGCACATGTCATTACAATACTTTATTTTGTCTTCTCGAGAAGCCCTTTGAAATCTTCCATTCAGTTCTTTACTTCATCAATTCTTCCTTTTGCTTTAGCTGCTCTATGTTCGAGAGCAAGTTTCAGAGTCTCCTGCGACATCCGTCTTGGTCTTTTCTTTCTTTCCTGTCTTTTCAATGGCCTCTTGCTTTCTTCATGTATGATGTCTTTGATGTCTTTCCACAACTCGTCTGGTCTTCGGTCACTAGTATTCAATGCATCAAATCTATTCTTCAGATGGTCTCTAAATTCAGGTAGGATATACTCAAGGTCATATTTTGGCTCTCGTGGACTTGCTCTGATTTTCTTCAGTTTCATCTTGAACTTGCATATGAGCAGTTGATGGTCTGTTCCACAGACAGCCCCTGGCCTTGTTCTGACTGATGATCTTGAGTCATATATATATAAATCCCTATATGCCCTTCTATGTCCACATGTAATTAAATAATATAAAACATGCTTATAATATTATATAATACATAATTAAATTATACGCTATATTGAATTTGCAAAATAAATATTCATATTTTTAAATAATTTTAAAACATACGAATGTTGAATACTTGAAGGGATGTAAGAAGAATTTATATTAGTTTTACACTTTCCAGATAATACAGTCATATACCTTTCATTGAAGTTTTAATGAGAATGTGTGAGCGTATTTTCCAATAAACACATAATCAAAGGGCATTTATACAAGCAATGTTTAAAGGTTCTTTTTAAAATGCAAAAATAAACATGTGCTTACAGTTTTACTTTAAATATCATGCCAGCTGGAGACTAAAATTAAAAGAAAAAGAGTTTTCATGAGGTCCTTTCTTAAAGCTCTTAATTTAATGTGCATTATAATTTGGACATTTTAAGTGTCTGTCTTCTGGACAATAAGCAAATCAAACACATTACCAAAATATTAAATATCAGAATATATCAAGTTTAGCTATAAAGAGAAAAAAGCAACTTAAAATGTGTTAAAAATCATTTTAAATGAAGCCAAAACAAGATTTAATAATACATTCACTATAATGTTATCAATCAAAATGCCAATATTAAAATTCTATGAAATTCTGTCTCATCATTAGAGGTTAGTTTTGCCTATTCTAAAATTGTATATAGATGGGATCGTATAGTAAATTCCTTTTTATAGCTAACTTTTGTTCGGCCTATTTTTGAGTTTTGGTTTCCTAGGCCGTAAACCTTTACAGAAGCCATCTGCCACATCTTTCTCCTCCGGAGCAGCTGGTGGGTTCAAACCACCAACAATTTCGGTTAGCAGCTGAGTGCTTAAACGCTGCTCCATCAGAGAAACATGCTAATAACTAACTTTTGACAATAGACTAATAGCATTTCTTAGGGCAGTTTTTTTTTTTTTCAATTTATTTTATTTGTTGTTGTTGCATCTGTACTCAGCAGAACATATACCAATTCCATAATTTCTACAGATACAATTCAATGACATTGATTACTTTCTTCAAATTGTGCAGCCATTCTCACTCTCTTTTTCTGAGCTGTTTTTCTCCCTTTATCATAAACTCACTGCCCACTAAGTTTCCTACCTAATCTTTCCAGTCATTGTTGTCAACTTAATCCTATATAGATAGCTCTTGGAGTCCTGTTGGAGCAGTAGTTAAGCATTCCACTGCTAACCAAGAGGTTGGCAGTTCAAATCCACCAGGTGGTCCTTGGAAGAAGAGTACAATGCTCAAGGTAGACATTCTTTACTAATTAAGATAAACTATTGTTTGGTTTAAAGAAGACCAGAGAATATTTTTGGTTTAAATTTTAAAGATTATCTCAGGGAGTTCATCAATCCTCAATGGCTCCAGAAATTCTAGATTCCAGGAGAATTTGAAATTCTGTTCTTCATTTTCCTCATTTGGATCAGGATTCTTCTATGTAATCTTTGATCAAAATGTTCAGTAATGATAGCCAGGCTCCATCCACTTCTGGTCTCATAGCAAAGGAGGCGGTTTTTCATAGAGGCAGGCAATTAGCCAAATATTTCCTTTCTTCCCCCTGTTTCTGACTCTCCTTTCTCTGTTGCTTGAGGTGAATAGAAACCAACTGTTGTAACTTTGATGACCGTTAGCAAGTTAAGGCCCCAGATGCTATGAAACAAGCTAGGAAGTAGAACAGAAACACTTGGCACAATAGTAGGTCAATTAACTGAGATGTCCCATGAAACCATGACTGTAAACCTCCAATCCAAGAAACCAAATTCCATGAGGTGTTTGGTTGCACATAATCCTTTTGTGAGTAGTGAGATACATGTTCACCCACCTACATTTTCTGCCTCTAAGGCTTATTGAGAAGCTTCTCTCCCACTCACAGTACGTGTTGCCAGACATATATAATTGTTAGAAACGGAAGAAGAAATGGGCCTGTGCCACAAATCACTGTTTTTACAGATATGGTATGAGCTGGTACATCCTGGAGGTGTGATTACAGTTGAACATAATCCTACCCACGGAGTGCAGAGGGACATTATGTGTTCCACATAATAGAATTTAATTCCTAATATTATTCAACGTCCATATTACTTACCAAAAATTCAGACACACTCAATAATTCACCAAGCGTTCCATTCATGAAAAAGCAAAATATCAACAAAAATTCAAAGTAAAAAATAACTCACACACAAAGGGATAAACAGCCCCAGCAGCTGCTTTTGTTGTTGTTGTTGTAAATATATCTATTACACAACATTTACCAACTCAGCTTTTTATAGGTATACAACTTACTGATATCAGTTACATTAATTGACTGTGTGATGTTTACCCTTAACCAATGCCATTTCTCCATCACTATAAACTGAAACTCTGCTCCTTAATCAATAACCCTCTCCCCTTTGTCTTTCTCCCTTCCATCTCTGGTCACCACTAATAAATTTTGGCCTCTATACGTTTGCCTGTTCTTGCCTTGTTATAATTTGTGAGGTCATATAATATGTGTGATAATACGTGTCCTTTTGTGATTGACTTATTTCACTCAGTATAATGTCTTCAAGCCCCAACCATGTTGTATCATTTATTAGGACTTCATTTCTCTTTATGTAATTATGTACCACATTTTGCTAATCCACTTGTCCACTGATGGACATTTAGGTTGTTTCCACCTATGCCTATTGTGAATAATGTTGCAATGAACTTGGTGTACATAAGTTGTTCACATTGCTGTTTTCAGTCCCTTGGGTATATTACTAGGAGTGGAATTGCTGGGTCATATGGTAGTTCCATCTTTAGTTTTGTGAGGAGCAGTCACATTGTTTTCCAAAGCAGCTGTACCATTTTGAATTCACACCAGCAACAGATAAGTGTTCCAATTTTCCCACATTCTCACCAGCATTTGTTATTTTCCTTTTTAAATTTTAGCCATCCTCCAAACCCTTTACTGTCAAATCAATTTCAACTCATAGTGACCATATAAGATTAAGTAGAACTGCCCCATAGGGTTTCCAAAGCCACTATCTTTATGGAAGTAGACTGCCACAAATTTCTCCTGTGGAACAACTGGTGGGTTTGAGCTTCCGATCTTTCATTTAGCAGCCTAGAGTTTAACCACTGCTCCAGAATTGTATCTCATTGTGGTTTTGATTTACATCTCTCTGATGACTTATGACACTGAGCATCATTTCATGTGTTTGGTGGCCATTTGAATACCCTCTTCCAGTAAATGTCTATTTCAGTCCTTTGTACATGTTTTGATTGTGTTATTTGTCTTTTTGTTGTTAAGATGTCTAAGTTTTATATATATTTAGGTTTTTAGATTCTTATTGGATATACAGTTTCTGAAGATATTCTCTCAATCAGTATCTTTTAACTCTTTGGGTAAAGTTTTTCAATGAACAAAATTTTTTAATTTTTATGAGGTCCTATTTATTCATTTTGTCTTTTGTTGTTTGTACTTTTGCTTTTATATTAGATAATCCATTGTTAAAAGTAGGTGTTACAACCTTGTCCTTGTCCCTGCATTTTCTTCTAAGCATTTTATGGTTTTAGTTTTCACATGTGTCTGGTGTGAGATGTGTATACTCCTTCATTTTCCCAGCATCATTTATTGAAGAGACTCTTCTTTCTCCATTAAATGTACTTAGAACCCTTGAAGACAAGTGTTCTTATTAATGGAATGCAATAATCAATCTGTAGTTACATTTTAATTTTAGATATTGAATTTTTAAGTTCTATAATTTCAATTTAGTTATTTTTATCATTTCTAAATCTTTAGTGAGATTCTCAGTCTTTCACTCATTATGCCTATTTTCTTTTAGTACTCCAAACACTCATAGGTTATTACTTTTGATAAAGTCCCACATGATTCTTAGGGTTTCTTCATTTTTTCTTTTTTTAATTCTTTTATCTGATTTTTCTTGAATATATTGGTGCCAAGTGTTTTATCTTCAGTTTCACTAATTCTGCCTTCCACTTCCTCAATTCTGCTCCTCTGACTTTCTATTGAGTTGTCTAATTCTGTAATTTTATTATTAATCTTCTGAATTTATGATTGCTGTCTCTCTGTGGACTCTTGTGTCTTATTAAATTTTTCATTATGTTCTTGAATAACATTTTTAATTTCTCCAACTGCTTTATCTGTGTATTCCTTGGCTTGTTCTCTGTGTTGCCTGATCTCCTTCCTGAAATGATTCCCGATGTCTTAAAGAGCTCTGTATATTAATCTTTTGTATTCTGCATCTGGTAATTCCAGGAATGCTCCTTCATCCAGAAGATCCCTTGGCTCTTTGTTTTGAGAACTTGTTGAAGCGATCATGGTCTGCTTCTTTATGTGATTTGATACTGACTATTGTTTCTGAGCCATCTAGAAGTTATTGTATTAGTTTATTTTATGTTTGCTTACTGTATCCTAGCTTCTTGCTTTGTTTTGTTTTGATATGCCCAGATAGGTTGCTTGAGTGAGCTAGCTTATTTTCACCTTTGAAGTTCTAACGTCCTGTCACCAGATGGTTAGAGCTGTTATCAGATATATGAGCTTAGGAGTCCATTCACTTTTCTTGTATGTATTCAGCTTAGGTGTCCAGGTAGTTGGTCATCAAGTGTGTGGCACAGGCTCTGTCCTACAGTCTTAGAAAGGTAGGGGTGATTGGTGTAGGCACCAGTATCTGGTTCCAGCAGGGGGTCATACTCTGAACAAGGTAGGGAGCTCGCAACCTTCCCCTGAATGTCTATGAGGAAAGCATGTCCCTGTTCCCCACCATGCACAGGTGAGTGGGTTCTGCAGATGGACCATGGGCACCAAAAGCTTTTGGTTGTTAAGGACTGGGAGGTACCAGTTATCCTGTCATGGGTGGCTGGGTGATGTGGGTAGAGCCACCAGTCCTTAGGCCCCTGATGTGGGTAGGTGAGGTCCCTGTTTAATAGGCAAAGTGGTGTCAAATATCAAACGCCCACCCCTCCATTGCAGAGCTAAAATGGTTGAGTCTGCCAACAAGGGCCTATTCTCCTGAAATAGACCCACACAGGTCCATGCAGAGGGGGAAAGGTATTCAAAGTTCATGGACCACTTATGCCTGGACAGGAGCTGCTTCTATCCTGAGCTCCCCAGCTTAGTGGAGCTGGCAGATTATCTTTTCCCTCAATTGTGAATTTATTCCTTCTCCAAGGCTGGCAGAATGGCTCAGATCACTCAGCAGGGTCTATCTCAGGCCCAGGGAAATTGACAGCCACTGAAGCCAGCTTGGGGGCTGGGGGGCTGGTAAAATACACCCAAGTACTTAGCTTTTGCTGAAAGCGCTGTTCTTCTCTGGTTCCAGAGGTGTGAGTAGGCTGTGTGCCTGGCTGTTTCTCCCTGAGGAAACTAAGGGCAGAATGCTACCTCCAGCCCACCGCAGTCACTCCCAGGAATGCTGCCTGAGAGTGCCCAGTGATTCGGGTCCAGCAACTCCTCTCCACTTCTGAACCGTCTCTCCGTCTCCCTGCAGCTCAGTCCATTTTCCAACTTTGCCTTTGATGTTCAGGCCTCCTAGCTTGTCATAAATATCATCATTTCACTTGTTTTTTCAGGTCTTTGTTGTAATAGGGATCATCAGAAGTGTCTGACTACTCTGCCATCTTGGCCCCGCCTCCGTCTCTTTTAAGTACATGAAAATATTTATAGTAGGTATTTTATTATACTTATATTTAAATTTTAAACTCTATGTCATCTCTTAGTTTGTTACAACTGCTTTTTTTTTTCTCCTGCTTATGGGTTATATTAATCTTCTTCTTGACATGTCTAGTAATTTTACTTCTATCTTGACAAAAGTAGATGTTATGTTTTGTTGTCTGCATATAAATTGAGTTGCCTTTTGTACTGACAGAGAGATGAATCCACTTGATTCTCTCAAACCTTGGTTTTGGGTGTTGTTATGCAGGATCTAGTACGTTCCTTACTCAAGGGCTAGAGTATCCCACTCCTAAGACACCTTTCTAAGGTCACAACAAAATGCATGTGTGCTCAGTGAGATATAACCACTTCAGCTAGTCACAACTCCAAAGTCTTCCAACAATATGAGGCCACCAGAATTTATGACTATGTTCCTTCCTCATTTGCAGTTCTCTGCCTGACCTCACAAAGTCTCATCCACTCACCCAGGTTAGTGTTCAGGCAAAGCCTTAAGAGGAAAGTGGGCCATCTTCAGGATCTGCTTATCTGTGAAACTCTTTTGTAGCTGGTTTTCTCTTCTGCTAGTTTCCAGCTGCTTCAGTGGCCCCAGCCTTCTATCTTTGTTTCTTCCTTTCAGGTACCAATTCCCTGAACCACAGTTTGGGTAGTGACCCTCAGAGAAAGCCCGGGTGGGTGGGGAAGTCATCCTGTGTATTCTTTATCTCAATACTTTAAGGTCTTCTTTTTAATCTCTCAAGATGTTCACAAGAATCTCTGTGATTCTTCCAATACAATTCATGATGTTCAGTGCCTAGCAAACAGTTACTTCATTTATGCTTACTGTGTTCTTAGGTGTTTACACAAGTAAGTCTAATGCCTGTTACTATGTCAAAACTCTACCTGAAAGTCTCTCCTTTTTATGCCTCTTTGTTTACTTTTATCCCCCTATTTTTCCCATGTTCCTCCAGTGTGCCTCTTTAATAATAATTCAAAAATTATAAATGTTTTCCTATTGTTTAAAATTATCCTAAATGGAGTCCCTGGTTGGCACAAATGATTAAGTGCTTGAGTACTAGCTGAAAGGTTGATGGCTCAAATCCATGGAGTGGAGCCTCGGAAGACAGGCCTGGTGTCTGCTTCTGAAAGGCCACAGCCTTGAACATCCTATGCAGCAGTTCTACTTTGCACACATGGGGTCTCCATGAGTCAGAATCAACTCGATAGCAACTAACACAACAACACTATCCCAAACTACTTTAAAAATTCATTACTCTTTTTTACTTCCATTTGAGATAGAATATTTAACATACTTTTATTTTTCTTTCCACCAATGGTTTTATTCTAGAAACAGAATTAGTATTATTAATATAATTTTGTATTCACATAACTGCTTTAAGGGATTATTTTTGGCATTTGTGTTGTTTCATATTGTTTGTGAGATTTACATACATTTTCTATGCTTTGTCATCTTAATAATTATATCTTCTCATTGATGGATTCTTTAACAAATGAGATAAAGTACTAAATTGTCTTGCTGAAAATATGCACTGAAATAATAGCTACCATTGGTGTTATCATCATAGTCATCGTTAAACAGAAACAAAATCACTAGCAAATTTGAAATTTCTCAAGCTGAAAATTACTCTTGACTTCATTTGACAATTACAAAGATGGCAGATCCAACTCTTATGGAAGAGACTGAGTTCTTTCTCTCCCTCCCCCCTCCACCCCCTATCTTTTGAAAAAAGTTTTTGACAATTACTTGGTTAGACAGGAAAGCAATAACACAGGAATAAACAAGTTCTTAGAATATAGATTTAACTAATACTGCAATTCCAAATGCTAAATATTTCTGTCAGAATATTTGAGTTATGGTCTACTTTAGAAAATTTAGGAAACATCCAGTGTCACTATAAAGTCACTATCTAATTCAGTTGCAGAGATAATTTATAGCATTTATAAATCACTGTAGTTAGTAAAAAAAAAAAAAAAAAATCAGGTCTTTTATTCAAAGAGAAATATTACCCCAAATAGTGGGTGATCATCTATATTTATGTATATATGTAGTTCTAGTGACCTTGACCATGCCACCAGGGCTTTTGAACCTAAATGATCATGAAGGATTTCTCCTGACTCAATTCTCTAGTTCTAGAGAGTTGTAGTTATAAGTGTGGAAATAATATACAGCTGGATTAAAATCTAGTGTAATGTCATATATCTACCTTAATTCATCGAAATGATGAGGTTCAGAAGTTCTAGACTTGGAATTCCACGTCCTAGACTTCTCAGTAATCATTCCATGTGTTATTTTAAGTTTTCACCAAATAAACTGGGGGAAGAATATATGTTATATTTTTTGAGTTTGTTGTCATTGGTATAGGGAAGACTAAAACAAAAAGTACATTGATATCCATTTGTATTTTCATTGTTATTTTATATAGACTTATTAATGGCTAATATGATTTACTAGGATCTCCTCTCATATATGTAAGTTTCCTGAGGATACATTCCTGTCTCCTCTGACAAAGCTTATATAAAAGAAATACGGAAACTCCATAAAAAGCTTTAGAAGAAAATTGAAACTGTTTAGAAGTTCCAGTCAGTGATAGAATATATATGCAGACTTAAACTTATGAATGTATTTGCATATTTAAGGGAGTTTAAATCAATTCTCTTTATACATACCTGTCAAGATTTGGGCTTAAGGTTTCTAAAATACGGTGCAAGAAATGCAGTCCATGTAGCCCTTGTAATACAGGTTGTTGTTCCCATCTTAGTAATGAATCATATTTATAATAAATCAGTACAATGGCTTTCTCTGGTGGAATTCAGGTTCTCACTTTCCTTTAATATTTGGTTCTATAATCAGGCTATAGGTTCATGGGCAGAGAAGCCACTTATGTGGCTGAGGTTGTAGTATTCCATCTGACTGGAGAATAGATGTAAACAAATAAATAAGCTAAGGAAAAGTAGGTTTTTGAATGTGACAATTGTTCCAAAAATCATTCTCCAAATTGGAAAACTAAAAAGTTTACAGAGATAATTTTCTATTCTTCAGCATTCTCATATGTAAAATTATAGGACTGATTGGATTATCTATAATTTCTTTACAGCCGAAATGTTCTATAATTTTCTGAGAAAATTAATTATACAAAATTGAAATTCTCCTTACTGACACTTAAGCTTTCTCTAAAAAGAGTTTTATTTCAAAGATTATATTACTAACAGAGATTGGAGATCTCTTTTTTAACAGATATTAAAAACCAGATGAGTGCATGTCATTCTGGAATTTTTCAAATGCAACTGCTATGTTCCATTTATGTTACATGTAAAACTGTACATATGTAAGATGCAAAAGGAAAAAATCAAACCTGCTGCAGTTGAGTTGATTTCTACTCATAGCAGCCCTATAGAACAGAGTAGAACTGCCCCACAGGGTTCCCAAGGCTGTAAATATTTATGCAAACGGACTACCACAACTTTCCCCTGCATCTAAGATTCAGTCCCTTATATACAGAAGAGAAACATAACTTACCTTCCTATATTAAAGGATTTTCTTCAGATCGTGTATTAGTGTTCTATTGCTGCTGTAAGAAATTATCACAAATTTAGCAACTTAATGCAAACCATTATATTACACTTCTGAAGGTCAAAAGTGCATGAATCGCACTGGGATAATATCAAGGTGTTGGCTCATGTGTTCTTTTCATGCTTTCTGGGGGAGGAGGGTCTCTTTTCTTGCTCATTCAAGTTGTTAGCAAAATTCAGCTCTTTGACAATATACAACTGAGGTCCCTGTTTGCTTGCTGGCTGTCAGCTAAGGATCATTCATATCTTGTAGAGGCCACCAGATTCCTTGGCTGGTGGTCTCCTTTGTCCATCTTAGAATCTAGCAAAGTCTGGTCAAGTCACTGTCAAGCTTTGAATGTCTCCTGTCTCTTGTTCAATCATATCTCTTCTGCTCTCTCATCAAGTCTAGATGGGAAAGGTTCTCCCATTTTAAGAACTCCTGAAATTAGGTCCACTTAGATAATCCAGGAACAACTCTTCATCTCCAAATGTACCTGCTTAATCACATCTGCAAATAATCCTGGTGCAGTATAACATAACATACTCACAGGTTCCAGGAATCGGAGGCTGTGGACGTCTTCGGAAAGCCGTTATGCTGCCTCCCACAGGTAACCTTTGGAGGCTCTTTAAATTCTAAAATCTATGATTGTACAATACCACTTTCTTCATAATCTCTCATTTCCTGAGGAAGAAAACTCCAGTAATGGGATGAATTCCAAAGTCAAAACTAAACCAGTTGGCATTGAGTCGATTCTGACTCATGGTGATCTTATATATTTTAGAGTAGAATTATGCTCCACAGAGTTTTTTTTTTTTTTTTTTAGCAGTGATCTTTTGGAAGTAGATTATGAGGACTTTTTCTGAAGTGAATCTGGGTGACTTCAAACCTTCAACCTTTCATTCAGTAGCTGGGGCTTAAAACTCTTTGCTCCACCCAGGAGCTCCAATTAATTAATTGCTGTTGTTGGGTGTTGTCAAGTTGATTCCAACTCACAGCAACCCTATGTACAACAGAACGAAACACTGCCTGATTGTGTGCTAGTCTCACAATCATTCCTATGTTTCAGCCCATTGTTGCAGCCACTGTGTCATTCAGTCTTGCGGAGGGTCTTCCTTTTTTCCCTGATCCCCTACTTTCCCAAGCATGATGTCCTCCTCTGGGGACTGGTCCCTTCTGATAACATGTCCAAAGTACATGAGACAAAGTCTCACCATCCTCACATTTAAGGAACATTCTGGCTGTTCTTTTGCCAAGACAGATTTTTCGTTCTTCTGGCAGCCCATATTATATTCAGTAGTCTTTGCCAATACCACAATTCAAAGGCATCAATTCTTTTTCATTTTCCCTTATTTATTGTCCAGCTTTAGCACGAATATGAGGTGACTGAAAATACCATGACTTGGGTCAGCTGCACCTTAGACCTCAAAATAACATCTTTGCTTTTTAATACTTTAAAGAGGTCTTTTGCAGCAGATTTACCCAATGCAATCTGTTGTTTGATTTCTTGACTGCTGCTTCCATGGGTGTTGACTGTGGATTCAAGTAAAATGAAATCCTCGGCAACTTCAATATTCAATAATTATGGTGAAAGGATATAACCCTGACAAACACCTTTCCTGATTTTAAATCATGCAGCATCCCCTTGTTCTTTTCAAACAACTGCCTCTTTGTCTATGTGCAGGTTTTGCAAGAGCACATTTAAGTTTTCTGTAATTCCCATTCTTCTCGACGTTATCCATAATTTGTTATGATCCACACACTCGAATGCCTTTGGATAATCAATAAAATACAGGTAAACATCTTTCTGATATTCTGTGCTTTTAACCAATATTCACCTGTCTTCAGCAATGATATCCTTCATTCCATGTCCTGTTCTGAATCCAGCTTGAATTTTGGCAGCTTCCTCTTGACATACTGCTGCAACTAGTTTTTAATTATCCTCAGCATGATTTTACTTGCTTGTGATAGTAATGATATTGTTCAATATTTTCCGCATTCAGTTGGATCACCTTTTTTTTGGAATGGGCACAAGTATGGATCTCTTCCAGTCAATTGCCCAGGTAGCTGTCTTCCAAATTTGACAAGTGAGTACTTCCAGCATTCATTCTTTTGTTGAAACATATTCTGTCAATTCCTGTAGCCTTGTTTAATTAATTAGTCCCTGATTAATTAATAATCTTTCTGTTTCATTGTCAATAAAGTTGGGTGAAATACTGTTACTCCTCGTATCAAATACACAGAGGCAGGTAATTGAAAGGACTCACAAAAATCCAGAATGTACTTTTATAAGGCTTATAATAAAGGCTAAGGATGTGGTACAGCAGACTAAAGAAAATGCAGAGAAACATCAGAGTTCTGAGACTTCCAGGCAAGGCTCTCAGGGTCCTTTCTTATTTGCATATTATACACTTTGTCTTTGGATTGTAAACCACTAAGGCACAGGCAAAATACCTTGGGTTTGGAGGAGATGAGTTACAAATTTACTGAGAAGTCTTTTTATAGTCTACTGATCATGTATCTAAAAGCAGACTGTTTAACCACTTAAAGCAGGTGCAAACAATCAATATAAACAATGTAGACAAGCTGGTACAGAGTGTCTTCTAGGGACTTTCGGGCACTAAAAAGCACATTATAAATCAGTGGCTGGTCTATCACTTCTCTCTCTTAATAAGGGGTCAGCCCCATGGTTCCAGCTATCTCTGGAGATAACCTAAAGCAGAGGAGCCCTGGTGCAGAATGGTTAAGTGTTTGGCTGCTAATGCAAAGGACAGCTGTTTGAACCCACCAACTTCTCCACAGGAGAAAAGACCTGGCAATCTGCTCTCATAAAGATGTTAGCTTAGGGAACTCTATGGGGCAGTTCTACTAGTCACAGAGGGTCACTATGAGTCAGAGCTCTATAGCACACAACAACAGCAGCCACAGACCAGCTGCCAGTTAACCCTTTTCTTATATACTCTTAAATGTTTGACTCTTCATGATATCTTCTGGATACTAAATTTTTTTTAGAAATTCTTAATATGTATACAAATTTCATAAAACTTATAGTTAAAACGTGACCAAATTGTTTTGAACATGCTTAAAGATTTTTAAACTTAGAACAGAATTTTTAAATTTAAAATCTGTGTCCATTTTTAAATGAAAATAAATAAAAAATTCTGCTCTCAGTTACACTAGCTGTATTTCAAGTTCTCAATAGCCACTTGTGGCTGTGGTTGTTAGCTACCATTGAGTTGACCCCCAACTCACGGCAACCCAATGCACGATGAAACAAAATGCTGCCCAATAAGTTGCAGATCAGACCTTTGTGATCCATGGGGTTTTCATTGGCTGATTTTTTGGAAGTAGATTGCCAGGCCTTTCTTCCTAGGCACCATGATATCTTCTAGAAGCAGAAATACATTCATCCTTCTTTAATGTCATATTTCCTCAATCAACAAACAAAATTCCATTAAAATCTTGGATTTTGTTTTTATTTTTTAAATACTACGATCTTATAAAATCCATTTCTTTCTACTCAGTTGCCACACTGATGGCACCTAACTGTTATCCCTATTTGGGTCTATCTTCCCTCCAAACCACTGTCATGCATGCCACCTCAGATGCAAATTTTCCTTTAGGACTCATACCAGATCCCCCATCTCCTTGAAGCCTCTATCAACAATCTTCCAAGAGTTTGTCTTCTCTCTTTAAACTCCATTTTGACTAAATTTTTCTATGCCCCATTTTTTCACATATTGTAATGTACTTACATTACTATACAAATATGTACTAATATATTTACTTTTCCATATCCCATACACAATGCGTATTATAGACGCATAGTGATTATGCCTGAGGACACTTGGTGGCACAGTGGTTAAAGCACTCAGCTGCTAACCAAAAGGTCGGTGGTTCTAACCCACCAGCACTCCGTGGGCGTGGTGGTCTGCTTCCATAAAGATTTACAGCCTACTCCGTCCTATCGAGTCGCTATGAGTTAGAATTTACTGGACTGCAGTGGGTTTGGTTTAGTGATTATGGCTTCCAGTTGTGATGCAAGGTTGTCTGTGTTCAAAGGTAAAAACCAACACTTATTAATTGTGATAACTTGTTCAAGTTACTTAGCATCTCAAAACCCCAGTTTTTTCGTCTGTTAAATAGAATAATACTACTATTTCTCTTATACAGTCGTGTGTTGTTTAACATCCACACTCAGTTCTGGGAAACAGGATGCTATGCAATTTGGACCTTCTGCGAATACCTGGGTCTGTTTGGCTCAAGGCTTCCAGGTGTGTGAGCCTGGGGGCTGCTGTGCAGAGAGCAGCCCTGGGATCTCCTGCTGTGGATGCATTAGGTGAGTTCTCAGCTGTGTCCTGCCCTGTGTGTGGCCCAGAAGCCCCCTGAAGATCATGGCAGGGAGGCTCCAGGCATGGGCTGAGGCAGCAGGGGAGTGGTCTTGGCTACCTCGAACCTCCACCCTGTCCAGCTGGGCCTTAGCATACCTACAGACCTTGGGCGCTGGAGAGCAAAATTGGACTCCCACTCCTCCCAGTGGCAAGGGTTTCTGTTCCCTCTGGTGGAGGGCAGTAGGGCAGGCTCGCTGCCAAGGCAGGCTGTGAGCATCCCCCGAGGGCACAAGCTGGACCATAATTGAACAGTATATGCTGTCACAAGTTGCCCAAATGGACATTACACAGCTCATGACTGTAGAGTTATTTTGGTTACTGAATTAATAAAATTAACTCAGTTAATGATATTAGTGAGTTAATAAGCATGTAAGGAACATAGGAAAAAGCCTGATACCTAATAAGAGCTAACTAATTCTTAATTGATTAGCATATATGCAATAACTAAAAGTTATGTACAATTTATATATTCCATTTGGTGATACAGATTTTTATAATTTGTCATCTACAGAGGTCATGGCTTTTACATGGTTGGATAAAAATCAATAATAAATAATTGCATCCTAGTTCTCTTGACATCCATACTGATAGAGCTTTCTATCATGAATCATCCTATCTCATTGTTAGAAATATATTTTAAGGTAGTCTTTGAAAATGTTGATACCTCAGATTAATAGAAACCTAAGTTCTCTGTAACTTTAATTTTGTTTGGTTCTTAAATTCAGAGGATAAATATTGCTCATACTGATTTTGTTTGCCTGTTTACCATGTTTTAGAAATAATTTAAGACAGTTTATAAGAATATATAAAATATATTGAGGTAGTATTAATATAAAAGGATGATAAAGAGGAAATAAAAATAAGAATGAGGGTCTTTTTAAACTAATAAAAAAATTCAAAATTATGTATCACAATCTATTTTCCATAGCCAAATCAAAACAGTAAGCCCACTGATATTCTAATTTTCTATGAGCATGAAATATGGAATCTAATGCAAAGAAAAAAATATAGCTGTAAATATGCTAGAATGTAGTCTCCTAAGGGCAGAAATTGTTGCCTACTTTGCTCTGGGTTGAGTCCCTTGCACAGTGCCTGGAACATAGATGCTAAGTTAAAATATTTGGTGAATGTTTAGAAAGGAAATTCTTATCTGAAAGCACAAAAATGTCCTGGAACAATGTCTTCATTGTAAAATTAAGAACGCATATTTTTCCATTCAGATTGCATTCTAATCACTCTTAAAATGTGATGATGCCATAATAAAATAATGTATATAATAAAAGCAAATCTTGAGTTGATGTGTGTGACTCAAGCCCACACAGGGAAAGTTTTATAATATCTGAAAAAGTGTGGCAACTGTGATTCCTTAAGCAATTTTCCCTGAATGTCATTTATCCTAATTGGATTTCCAAGTAATATGAAGTTTTTGGAGCTCTGGTGGTACAACGGTTAAGAGCTCAACTGCTGACTGAAAGACTGACATGTTCAAATCCACCAGCTGCTCCTTGGAAACACTATGGGGTACTTCTACTCTGTCCTATAGGGTCACCATGAGTCAGAATAGACTTGACAGCAATGGATTTATGGTATTGTAACCAGCTTTAAGGTTGGTTTTCTTCTCCATATACATATATGGCAGTTACTATTTAGTGGTCCTCTCCTCCCCATCCAGGTTTTACTGAGTTTTGTTTCTTGATAGTGCTAGAGGCCACAAGTGGAAAATCTTGTGTATTAAAACTGAAGATATTATCTATTAAAAAAAACCCATTGCTGTCAAGTCAATTCCAACTCATAGCGACCCTATAGGTCAGAGTAGAACTGCCCCAAAGAGTTTCCAAGGAGTGCCTGGTGGATTTGAACTGATTATCTATTACATACAATATTATTATAAGCAGTAGAAATGATTCCTTTAGTTTAATAATAAATTTAGTTACTGTGTTTTTACTGAAATAACATGGGCCTTCTACATTTGTCAACCACACCCTCCTTCTGTATTTTCATAAGCACCACTATACCACTTTTTTTTTACATGTTGTCCTGAAAAAAAATGAAAATACCTCGTAAGGAAAGGGTGTGGTTGACAAACAAATGTAAAAAACACACATTATTTGTGTAAAAATGTGGCAGTTCTTACCTTTAAGAATTTTCTAAACTGAAATTTTAAATTATATACACTTTTAATCAATTACTTTAAAATAGGGAGGCCTTTCATAGTAAGAGACATTATTTAAAACAGTAGACATTATTCCCAGGCATAATTTTCTTTAAATCTGTTTTATTGTGGTAATATATATAACAAAATAAATAACAAAGCACATAACATTTCAACAAACTTCACGTGTACAGTCTAGTAACACTAATGTTCATCAGTTGATCACCTATCACCCTTATCTGCCCCTAAATTGTATACTCACTCTTAACGATAAAATGTTTAATTAAATAGTAATTATTTGTTATTAAATGGCCTAGCTTTTAAAGTATAGTGCAATGAGACGAAACTGAAAAATGAAGCTAAGTTCCTGCAAGACTGTAGCTCTCAGCAAATAATTGACATTTACCCAGTGCTGTTTTCATAAACTTTAGTTACTTACATGGTCATTAGGACAGAAAGAAAAGGGTAAAATCCCATTTCAGACCAGTTTCTCCTGAAAAGGTCACCTTCCCCAGGGGAGTTGACAAAGAAACCTCTTCTACATCCACATAGCCCCTCGATATGGCATTGGTGAAGGGAGCAAAGGGCCCTAGGGTTTTTATATACTTTAGACTACAGTGTTCTGTGTGAGTAGAAAAAGGGGAAGGAGAGAAAGAGGGAGGTGTGTCTCTATGCAGTCTGGGCTCAGGGTATGTGACAGTCTTGTGGTCAGTCTTGATGGTGTCAAAGGAAGAATATTCCCTCCCCTTTTGGAATCTCAGATCAGATCTTGCCAGCCTACAATAATATAGGTAATCATATGCCTGACAAATAAGACGCTACGGGCCTTTACAACTAAGGCTCTAGAGGAGGAGGGTCTACTTACCCTAGAGTACATTCTTCCAGCACAATTTCAGTGTAAGGGTCATGCAGGCAGTGCGGGGAGAAAATACTTTTGCTCTGTAGCATGTGGTTACGCAATTTAGTTGTTCCTGTATGTTCTAAAGTTTAGACTTGTAAGAAATTGGGAATAAAAATAGAAGAAATAGGAGGGATAGGTTAGTCATACAAGAGCTCCTAAAAAAGTGGAAACTACCTCCTCTGCTGCAAGAGAAGACACCTGAATGGTTCATTATGGTTCTCAAGAAGGTGATCAGAAAAATTGCCTAGTAGGAGTCCATCTACTGGAAAAAAAGAAAAACAAACAACAAATGAACAAAAACCTCTTAACTCTCCCAGCAGAAAATGGCCACAACTATTTGTAAACTAATGCCTTCACTGGGCATAAACCACACACTATACTCAACTAGTAGACTAGACCACTGATTTGAATGCCTCAATATAACACTTTCTGAGAGAGAAGGGTCTAAAATCTAGAAAGGCCTGAGGCAGGAACATATTTGGAGTCTCCAGGTAGAGGATGGTTAAGAAACAAACAAACTTTACTATCTCTGTTTTTCTTTTCTGAGAAGCAAGGAGCCCCTGAGGAGTACAATGGGAGTAATTCTGTCTGCAATAGTTTACAATCATCCAGAAGCCTAAGGTTTTACAATAAAAGATGACTCCCTCGCCTTCTCTGATGAATGGCTATAATTTTCCACTGGACATCTTGAATCGGCTACCCTGCCAGCACAGGGAAAAAAGCTCTCTAACTCTGAATTGAAGGTATAATTCTAAAGTGTAAGGCTTTACTGTGTGACTGTAATGTGTTTTCTAGGAATCCTTGACATGCAAGAGTTACAGAGAAGAATAACGCAGTAGATATTTACAGAGGACAGGCATTTAGATTCAGCAATTTCATTATAAAGAAGAAAATGACGGTGACATAAGGAAATAAATAACCTGAAACACAATGGTAAGAACTTTAGGAAAAAATGAACTTCATGGCTATCGTGTGAATCACATCAGTCAAAGAATCTTGAACGTCTGGTGTTCTCTTAGTCTTTAAATAAGGAATACGGTGGCAGAGACCATTCACTCACATACTCCTAGATAGATCAAAGCCCTACATTCTATTTTAAAGAACATTTAGCTTACAATTGATAGAATAAAGTGATATTTAGCACTTGTAAATTGTCTTTTTGGTTATCTTTGTGCCTTCTCCATGTCATGATGCCATTGAAAGTAATTACTCCTCTCTTTTAAAGCATTTCATGTTGATTAGCCATTGCCTTTCTGAGGGGTTCACAGTTAAGACTTTTTTAAATTGCTATAACGCGTACACCACTCACTACATTGCTTTTAAGATACATGTCACATTAATCTTACAAAATCCAAAACTTATAAATTTGATCTAATTATGATAATCATTTTACAATTTGTATATTACTACCGACTATAGGGTCACTATGAGTCAGACTCCACTCCATGGCAAAGTTTTTTTTCTACACTGTAGTTCATCAGAATTGGCACTATTGAGCATTAATTGCTTATTCAGAGAACATCAAGAAGTGATATTAATTCTATTTTAAAAAATATATCTCATCAGTGCTAATACTGAATAAATGATAATAAGCTGAAATGATTAAGTAGAAAAATAACTGAGCTTTTGTAACTAAATTGAATTTTTAATCATGCTGTCATATACAAAACATCAAAGTTTCTACGTTTCTGCCCAGTCAATATTTTCAACTTGGATTCCAATAAAAATGAACTATTTTTCCCAAATAGCAGCAGAATATTACTATGCCAGTGGGCAAAACATAGGTTCTTTAATAAAAAATTTAAAAAAAAACAGGCATTTAAGCCTAGGTAGATTTTTTTTTTTTTTTTTGGATAGAAGATAGTAGATAGATATGATAGATGACAGATAGATAGATGATAGATGGGTAGATAGATGATAGATAGACAGACAGATAGATAGAAACAGACAGATAGATAGACAGATAGACAAACAGACAGATAGATAAATAGATAGATAGATAGATAGATAGATAGATAGATAGATAGATAGATAGATAGATAGATAGATAGATAGATAGATAGGCAGATGGAGGGGAAAAGGAAAGGAGGGAGGAATGAAGGTAGGAGGGAGGTAAGGAGGGAGGAAGGGGAGAAGGCAGGAAGAACTAAACGATGAGAGACGGCTGCCTTCGCATCTGCTCCAACCCATGGTGACCTTGTGTACAAAAAAAAGCGAGTAGAAAATTGCCTGGTCCTGCATCATCCTCAGGATTGCCAGCACGTTTGAGTTCATTGTTTAGGCTATCGTGCCAATCCATCGTACCAAGGGTCTTCCTCACCTTGCTTGCCCTCCGCTTCACAAACATGACGTCCTCTAGTGATTGATCCCTCCTGATGACTTGCCCAAAACAAAGAGTTGGACAGTGTTCTGTTGCTTTTCATAAAGTTTTCACTGGATAATTTTCAGAAGTAGATCTCCAGAACTTTCTTCCCAGTATGTTTTAGTCTGGAAGCTCTGCTGAATCCTGTCCATAATAGGTGTCCCTGCTGGTACTTAAAAAATAGGTGGCACAGCTTTCAGCATTATAGCAACTGTGAGCCACCACAGTTTGACAAACTGATAGGTGGGTGGTGGTATGCTGATGCATAGAGCTTCAGCTGGTGGTAGCTTTTATATTTATAAGAGACCAAGTAATATTCATTAGAATAACAGGTATTTCCTTAAGCTGTGTACTAATTTTGAGTAGCTTGTTACTCACAGCAAATCTCATCATGAAGGTGATTACCATATATCAGATCTCATCATGGAGGTGATTACATCATTATATGACTGCCAAACTACATCATACCTTCCAAACCACTGAGAATCATGGTCCAGACAAGCAGACACACAACCTGAATGATCACAGTCCAACCCTTATCAACATGGCACCTGCACACATCTCCTTAAACCATACCTAATCTCTGAATAAAGACAATTATAAAGTCATACTTGTGCTTAACAAGATACAACAAACATGTGTACAAACAAAAACAAACTAGCCCTGTTTACATCTTATATTTTATAAGTGAAGAAAACAAGAATATTTGATGCACACACACAATTACATTCCTTGTTTCTCCAACTGGTCATGTGGTCATAAATGGTATTTAGAACTACTTTCTTCCACCACCCATTCCATATTCCATTTGCCCTCAACAAGCACCTCAGCTGGTCATCGTTCTCTGCCTGGTAGGGTGACCCAAATCTTCATTCCTGAAGGGTCTGGGCCATTAGTAATCATGTTGGAATTGGGCTGCAGTAGTTTTCCATTGACTTTAATCACAGAGCATGGTAGTACTGAGTTGCCCTAAGAGATCTCCTGCATTCCAGACATACTTCTTTACCTCATTATGTAATATCAATCTGATTTCCTCTTGGAATTCAGGATCAATTACTCCAGCCAATATGGTAACTCCCTTCTTTCCCTATTGATCCAGAGGCATAAGGAGTCCAAAGTAGCCAGGTAGCATTCTTAACTTCTAGTTCAATGGATGTGTGATGTGTCTCCAGGTGGAAGTGTTCTTCTCTTAGGAACTAAGACCTCTAGACTCACAGAGCATACGGTCACAGGGATAGGAAGCAAAAATTTTGAGAGCGTGTTATTAAGGGTAATAGTGACTGGTCCCACTCCATTCCCACCCGTTGATTCCTGTCTGTAGGAGAAACAGCACCATATACTGGAAACTGGTGTAAAGCACACACAGCTTCCTGAAGAACACTGTCCTACCATGCAAGGTATTGTCACCTAGCTGGCACTGTAATTATGTCTTTTGAAGGCCACTCCATTGCTCTATCAAGCTAGTTGCTTCAGAATGATTGGGAACCTGGTAAGACCAGTGAATTCTATGAACATGGCCCCATTTTCCCACTTCATTTGCTGGAAAGTAAGTCCCTTGATCTGAGGGGATGCTGTATGGGATACTATGATGGTGGATAACATATTCTGTAAGTCTGCAGATGGCAGTTTTAGCAGAAGAATTGCATGCACAGAAGGCAAAACTGTATCAAGAGTCAGTGTCTATTCCAGTAAGAACAAAACGCTGCCCGTCCATAATGGAAGTGGTCTAATGTAAATCACCTGCCACCAAGTTGCAGGCTGATCACCCCGAGGAATGGTGTTGTCTTAGTCAGCTAGTGCTGCTGTAACAGAAATACCACAAATGGATGGCTTTAACAATATGGAAGTTTATTCTCTCAATCTTCCCCTGGACAAGGAGCTTCTCTGCACAGGAACCCTGAGTCCAAAGGACGTGCTCTGCTCCTGGTGCTGCTTTCTTGGAGGTATGAGGCCCACCTGTCTTTCTGCTCCTTTCTCTTTTATATCTTAAAACAGGTTGACTAAAAACACAATCCAATCTTGTAGAATAAGTCCTGCCTCACTAACACAACAGCCACCCATCCCCCTTTATTAACATCATAGGGGCAGGATTTACAACATAGAGGAAAGTCACAGAATACTGGGAATCATGTCCCAGTCAAATTGATACACACATTTTGGGGAGGACATAATTCAATCCATGACAGGTGTCATACCTGGGAATCAGTGTTGGTCTCTGCTGCTGGCATATTGGGCACTCAGCAGTGGCTGTAGCCAAGACAGCTTTGGTGAGTGGAAGTCCATGTTGCTTAGCCCATGCATAACCTCCATCCCTTTGTTCATGAGCCCATTGTGCAAAGAATAAAGTGGCTAGGGAAAGAGGATACCTAGCTTCCACCGAACATACCATCCTGTTCCCTTGATTGTTAAAATCCTGTTCTGCTGAAGTCACTCTTTGGTGCACATTCACATGAGACACAAATATCCTCATTTTTTTGGCACATTCAGAGAGGTCTCTGTACACACCTCTTCCACACATTTCCTTGTATCCAATGTTCCAATCATGTTCCTTCCAAGTCCCTGACCATCCAGAAAAACCATTGACCACAGCCCATGAATCAGTATACAATTGCACATCTGACCATTTCTCCTTCCAAGCAAAGTGAACAACCAGGTGCACTGCCCTGAGTTCTGTCCATGGGGAGGATTTCCCTTCACCACTGTCCTTCAGGGAGGTCTCAGAATGGAGCTATAGCACTGCCACTGTCCCCTTCTGAGCAATGCCTACATATTGCACAAAATCATGTGTAAACCAGGCATGAGTTTTCACTTCCTCAGTCAATTGATCATAAGAAACTCCCCATGAGGCCATAGGTACAGGCTGTACAATGGAAGGTAATGTGACAGGAGTGGAGA
The DNA here is from genome assembly GCF_030014295.1 of Loxodonta africana. Taxonomy (NCBI): domain Eukaryota; kingdom Metazoa; phylum Chordata; class Mammalia; order Proboscidea; family Elephantidae; genus Loxodonta; species Loxodonta africana. The sequence goes on along the minus strand of NC_087345.1, from coordinate 76,222,295 downwards.
CCATGGGCATTTGAGCCACTTCTAATGAAACTTATTTGTGTTTTCAGGTCCTGCTTGGGCCTGATTTCATATATACTACTTCCATTTAATGATGGAGTGCTGCTGCACATGTCCAACTTTATGGCTTTGTGGGTGAGACAATGCCTAGTTCATGATGGGTAGCTCAGGCTGCATGGTGGCCCATGGTTAAGCATTCAGCCTCTAGTAAGCCCCAGGAACAAGCCAAAAGCTTTTTCTCAAAAGGAGAGTAGCTATCTGCAGAGGGTGGCTGGGCTTTGCTCCAAAATTCTAAGGCTCTGCACTGTTATTCACCAATAGAGACCTGAAAAATACTCCAAACAGCATCTCTCTCTGCCATTGACACCTAAAGCACCATTGGACCAGCCAGATCACATGGCCCAAGTGGCAGAGCTACTTGCACAGGAGTCTTCTTTTTTCCTGGACCTAACTCAAAATTAGCAGCTTTTTCAGTCATTTGATAAATTGGCAGAAGTAATACACCCAAATGAGGGATATGTTACCTTCAAAATCCAAAGAGGAACATTTTGTGCCTCCTTTTTAGTTGTGGGATAAGCCAGATACCATAACTTATCGTCACATTAAAAGGAATATCTCGATATGCCCCACAGCACTGGAACCCTAGAAATTTCACAGAAGTAGAGTCAACCTAATGACATGGACGGAGTAAAGCTTTTAGGACCTTCATTTGCTGTTGTAGCACTACTCAAAATGAGAAGAAACAGCTGCAGATATCCATTAGTAATCAGAACATGGGATGAATGAAGTGTGAATTTAGGAAAATTGGAAGTCATCAAAAATGAAATAGAAAGTATAAATATCAATATTCTAGGCATTAGTGAGCTGAAATGGGCTAGAATTGGCCATTTTGAACAGGATAATTGTACGGTCTACTATGCTGGGAATAACAAATTGAAGAGGAACAGCATCACATTCATCATCAAAAAGAACATTTCAAGAATTTTCCTGAAGTACAATGCTGTCAATGATAGGATAATACCCATACACCTACAAGAAAGACCAGTAAATATGACTGTTATTCAAATTTACACACCAAACACTAATGTCAAGGATGAAGAAATTGAAGATTTTACCTACTTCTGCAGTCTGAAATTGATCAAATATTCAAGATGCATTGATAATTATTGTTCATTGGAATGCAAAAGTTGGAAACAAAGAAAGACATGTGTTATGAATTGAATTGTGTCCCACAAAAATAAGTGTCAAGTTGGCTAGGCCATGATCCCCAGTATTGTGTGATCTTCCACCATCTTGTAATCTGAACATCTGAAGTGATTTTCCTCAATATTGTAAATCCTACCTGTACGATGTTAATGAGGCAAGATTAGAGGCAATTATGTTAATGAGGCAGGACTCAATCTATGAGATTAGGTTGTACCTTGAGTTAATCTCTTTTGAGGTATAAAAGAGAGAAGCGAGCAGAGAGACAAAGGGACCTCCTGCCACCAACAATGAAGAACCAGGAAGGGGAGTGTGTCCTTTGAACAAGGTTCCCTGTGATGAGAAGCTCTTAGACCAGGGGAAGATTGATGACAAGGACCTTCCACCAGAATGGAAAGGAAGAGAAAGCATTCTGTGGGAGCTGGCGCCCTGAATTTCGACTTCTTGGAAACCCTGGTGGCATGGTGGTTAACTACTAGGGCTGCTAACCAAAGGCTCGGCAGTCTGAATCTGCCAGGTGCTCCTTGGAAACTCTTTGGGGCAGTTCTACTCTGTCCTATAGGGTCGCTGTGAGTTGGAATCTACTTGACAGAACTGGGTTTTTTTTTTTTTTTTTGGTCTCCTAGACTGTGAGAGAATAAATTTCTCTTTTTAAAGCCATACACTTGTGGTATTTTGTTATAGCAACACCAGATAACTAAGACAATCGGCAACTGAAAAATATTTCCTTGGTGATAGAAATGACACCGGAGATCACATGATAGAACTTTGCAAGACCAAAAACTTATTCATTGCACGTACATTTTTTCAACAACATAAATGCTGACTATACGCGTGGACCTTGCCAGACTGAAAACACAGCAATCAATTCAACTACATCTGTGGAAAGAGACAATGGAGAAACTCAATTATCATCAGTCAGAACAAGGCTAGGGGCTGACTGTGGAACAGACCATCAATTGCTCATATGCAAGTTCAAGTTGAAGTTGGAGAAAATTAAAACAAGTTCATGAGAGCCAAAGTATAGCCTTGAGTATATCCCACCTGAATTTACAAACTCAAGAATAGATTTGATATACTGAACACTAACGAGCAAAGACCAGACAAAATGTGGGATGAGATCAAGTACATCATACATGAAAAAAGCAAAAGGTCATAAAAAAGACAGGAAAGAAAGAAAAGACCAAAACGGATGTCAGAAGAGACTCTGAAATTTACTCTTGAATGTAGAGCAGCTAAAGCAAGCAGAAGAATGATGAAGTAAAAGAGTTGAACAGAAGATTTCAAAGGGCGGCTCGAACAGACAAAGTAAAGTATTATAGTGAAATATGCAAAGACCTTGAGTTAGGAAACCTAAAGGGAAGAACATGCTTGACATTTATCAAGTTAAAAGAATTGAAGAAAAAATTCAAACCTCTAATTGTAATATTAAAGGATACTATAGGCAAAATACTGAACAATACAGGAAGCATCAAAAAAAGGGAAGGAATACAGATTCACTGTATCAAAAAGAATTGGTTGATGTTCAAGCATTTCAGGAAGCAGCATATGTTCAAGAATCAATGGTATTGAAGGGAGATATCCAAGCTGCACTGAAGGCATACGAGAAAAACAAGGCTCCAGGAACGGATGGAATGTCAGTTGAGATGTTTCAGCTAATGGATGGAGTGCTTGATGTGCTTGCTTGTTTATGCCAAGAAATTGGGAAGACAGCTACTTAGCCAACCAACTGGAATAGACCCACATTTGTGCCCATTCCAAAGAAAGGTGACCCAATAGGATGTGGAAAATATTGAACAATATCTTTAACATCCCATGCAAGTAAATTTTCCTGAAGATTATTCAAAACTGTTTGCAGCAGTACATTGACAGGGAACTGCCATAAATCCAAACAGGATGTAAAAGAGGATTTGGAACAAGGAATATCATTCTGATGACAGATGGACCTTGGCTGAAAGCAGAGAATACCAGAAAGGTGTTTACCTGTGTTTTATTGAAACTATGCAAAAGCATTCAACCATGTGGATTATAACAAATTATGGATAACATTGAGAAGAACGGGAATTCCAGAGCACCTAATTGTGCTCATGAAGAACCTGTATGTAGAACAAAAGGCAGTCTTTCCAACAAGGGAATACTGCATGGTTTAAATAAGCAAAGGTGTGCATCAGTGTTGTATCTTTTTATCATATTTACTCAATCTGTATGCTGAACAAATAATCCAAGAAACTGGACTATATGCAGAAGAACGTGGCATCAGAATTTGAAGAAGACTCATTAACAACATGTTATGCAGATAACACAACCTTGCTTGGTGAAAGTGAAGAGGACTTGAAGCACTTACTGATGAAGATCAAAGACTTCAGTAGGGATTACACCTCAACATAAAGAATACAAAAATCCTCACAACTGAACCAATAAGCATCATCATCATAAAAGGAGAAAAGATTGACATTGTCAACGATTTCATTTTACTTGGATCCACAATCAATCAATGCTCATGGAAACAGCATTCAAGAGATTGAACACCGTACTGCACTGGGCAAATCTGCTTACCCAAGCCATATGTATGTGAAAGTTGGACAAAGAATAAGGAAGACCAAAGAAGAATTGGTGCATTTGATTTATGATGTTGGCAAAGAGTATAAAATATATCATGGACTGCCAGTAGAATGAACAAATCTGTCTTGGAAGAAGTACGGCGAGAATGCTCCTTGAAAGAGAGGATGGCCAGACTTCTTCTCACATACTTTAGACATGTTGTCAGGAGAGACCAGTCTCTGGAGAAGGACATCATGCTTGGTCAAGTAGAGGATCAGGGAAAGAGACGAATACCCTCAAGGAGATGGATTGACACGTTGGCTGGAAAGATGGTCTTAAGCAAAGCAATGATTCGCGAGTATAGTGCAAGACCATGCAGGGTTTTGTTCTGTTGTACATAGGGTCGCTATGAGTCGGAACCAACTTGATAACTCCTAACAGCAACAACAACAAGGCCAGAGGCTAACAATATGAAGAATTGCCAAAATAAAAATTATTTGCTTACTAAAAAAAAAAAAAAATTTTTTTTTTTTATTTATTGAAGCCTCTGGGAGCTTTATGTTAAGTCCAAACAATACTATGATTGTTGCTACTGAAGATATGTGTTAAAAGGAAAAAAAAAAAAAAAGAAGAAATTTTAAAGGCAGCCTTCAATAGAAAGGCGGACAATAAAAACTGCAATTCTCATTGAGGGAAGGTTAGTTTCTTCTCTAGAGTAATGCTAAAATACCAGATATTTCACATAGTAGGATTAACTGGAAGCTGCTAACAACCACAAACTCACACCAGTGCAGACTCAGTATGAAGGCTCCTGAGACTGAGAGATTAAATGGTCACAGCAAGCCACATACTTGGAGAGGAAGGACATTTTTCTCTCATCATTTCACTGAATACTACCCCAGGGAAGAATAGGGCCTCTTGAGAAACAGAACGTAAAGTAAATAGAAATATACCTTTTTCACGATCAAGCAGACATATTATGCACCTAGAACCAGGGGATATTTCGAGACTGTATGTTTTCTGCTGCCTATGATTTAGATGGCTGCTATTTGCAGTAAATTTTGGCAAAATGAATGACTTTATTTTAATGGGAAGACTGTACTACTTTCTGAAAATGTAAAACAATGCTTGGTGTTTTGTTTTTATAGCCAGTACAAAAAAAAAAAAAAAACAATGCCATCGAGTTGATTCCGACTCATAGCGACCCTATAAGACAGAGTAGAACTGCCATACAGTAAAAATAAAACATTCCTACAAAATAATTTAAGTTAAAAAGCATTATGCAAATTTAGGGACTTCAAAGCTGTTACATCCAAGCTATATGTAAAGACTGATGAGTGAAGGGAGTTTCTGAGAGAAATGAATAAACCTAAACCCTCTGTTCCAGTTCCCAAATCCCCCGAAGGCAGAAAACTGTGGTAAACCACTGATGAAAACTGAAAGAAAGCCGTGATAATGCTGAAATTTTCGTTCTTCAGGAGATAAATATTGGTGTGGAAAGCAAATATATAAAGGAAAGGGTAAGGAGACCAGAGAGGAAAATCAGAATCTTTCTGAATATGGATAAAGGTTTAAGATGGAGCTTGATGGGTAAATTACTGATGTCATCATAGGGAGCAGGGTTTGGAGGAGTTACTTAGATGATGTTGACCAATGCCCATGAACTGGGCTGGGTCTGCCACTACTAATTTGTTGGTATAGTTCTATACCATTTTTGCTAATGCTGGCAGGAGTGGAAGAGGTTTGATATTTGTGCAAAGAAGTCTTCCTCATTTCTTATATCTGAAAATAGACATGTTTTTGCTACACTCTTCAACCTAAAGGTCATGGCTCCTCAAGCTGAATTCTATAAAACTGGAGATCGAAGATCTTACCCTCTTCCGTGGTTGCCAATCCACAACTGCCTACAAAACCTCAAAAAGCTGAACAGCCTGTAGAATGAGTGTCTCCACCCCAGGCCTTAAATTGTTAAGAAAGATTATAAACCATTTATAAGCAGATTGAGAAACACCTTAGAAAGTATTACTTATGATCAAGGAATACAGATTCTGGAGTTTGTTTTATGAGTCTAACTTCTGGTGGCTTTGGCACCAGATATCTTACTTGATATCTAAGGTCTAAATTTTTTCATCAATAAACATGAATTGATATAACAACCTTATGAAGTGTTTTTTAGAATTAAATTAATTATTTTATGTGTAAAGCCTTTAGAACACTTTGTGTATACTATTTATGCATACTAAGATTGGTATTATTATATTTATATCCTATATACATTCGGATTTTTTATATACATTTGGATTAGATTTAAAAAATCAAAATATTGTAGATAGAAATAACAAATTACACTCAGAAAAGATATTTAAAATATATCAGACTTTTCATATGCAACAATGAAAATTAATAAATCAATGAACCAATACTAGACTATTAAATAAATGGTTGGTGATTTAAGAGTAAGTTACCTAGCTATGATAATACTCAGGAGAGAGTAAAATACATTTTTAGATACATAAGAATTCAAAAAGCAAAGCATTCATGTAGTGTTTATGAGAATAATACTAACTTTTTTATGTTTTAAAAAAAGACATTTAAATTTAAAAATGATATCTGTAAGTGAAGAAAATGAAGCACATAAACAGCATGAGGGAATTAGCTACTAGTAATAAAATGGTTTACGCTTGACTGCAAACTTAAAGTGGTGGTTCAAACCCACTCTGAGGAAGAAAGTTCTGGAGATCTGCTTCCATAAAGATCATATCCAAGGAAACCCTAGGGAGCCGTTCTACTCTGTAACACATAGGGTTTCCTTGAGTAGGAATTGACTCCATGGTAACTAACAACAACAAATTACAAATTATTTTAAATAGTAATGAAATCTAAAGTCTACTATAAGTTTAAGAAGTAAATTATTAACATACATTTAAAGATGCACAGAGAAAACCAACAAGACAAAATAACAACAGCAACAAAAACTAAAAATATCTTAATGGACTTGAGATTTAGAAATTAAAACATATTGAGGAGGGACAGTTATATTTTGACTTTGATCCAACAAGAAAGAGTTATAAACTTTAATCGATAAAGACAAAAACAAGCTGATGGACAGCTTTCAGCTGCTCTCCCTTTGAACCACCATGGAGCTCCTGCTGAGCTCGCTCTAAACTTGGCACAAACAGAATCATAAGAAATAGATAGATAGTTGCCTTTGAGTCCACTCTGACTCACGGTGACCTTATGCACAACAGAACAAAAAGCTGCCCAGTCCTTCGTCATCCTCATTATCATCAGCATGTTCGAGCCCATTGTTTTGGTTATTGTGTCTATCTCAGTGAGAGACTCTCACATCCTTGATGGCCCTCTATTTCACCAACTTAATGTCCTCTTCCAGCAATTAATCCATCTTGATGACATGTCAAAAGCAAGGAAATCAGACAAGTTTCTGTTATGATTCATACCATTTTCATTGGCTAATTTTTGGAAGTAGATTGCCAGGCCTTTCTTCCTAGTCTGTCCTGGGCTGCAAGCTCTGGTAAAATCTTCCCACCGTAAATGACCCTGCTGATATTTGAAATACCAATGGCATAGTTTCCAGCATCACAGTAGGTAAGCCACCACAGTACAACAGACAGACAGATGATGGCCTAAGTGATTAAAGAACTCTTCTTTTACGAGCAACTTTGCTTGGAGACTCCCCATTGGCCTCACTGAGACAATTTTTAGAACTCTGCTGTGGTCTGAGACTCATTTTGATTAACCCTTCTCTCCCTACTTCCACAGATTTACATCGTTGAAGGTTCGTGTTCTACTTTCGCCTCATCACCCGTTTCTTCTAATAAAGGACCGCCATATCTAACCTCATTGTCTTCGTGTTTTCTTCTCAGGGGACCTGGACAAACATAAAAGCTTAAATTTCAGGATCCCAAAAAGAGCTGAACAAACAAAGACTGAGAAAAGTGGGCATCTGAGAATTTTTGGAATGTCAGCAGCGGGTAATGGTACTCTCAAGAGCCAGCCTTAGAGTGACTGCAAGTCATGGCTTCCGACTTCTAAATTCTGAGAGGACATAATCTAATTGATCAGTTTAGAGTGAAAAAATCTAAAATTTTAATACGTAACAGCAAATAGAGAGAGAGAGGAGCAAGAAGGAGAATCTTATTTCTTATTATCAAACTTTCCCCTCCGCTTAAGATAATGCAATTGAATCAATAATTATTGTTGCTGTCCATATTTTTGAGTGAGTTCTAGAGAAAAATAAGCTAATGTAAATTAAGGGCTTATTTATGAACTCATCTTGGGGGAATGCATTACGGGGGCTCTGACTCAGCTCTTAGGAATGGGATTTTGCAGGAGGAAGGTGAAAGCAGAAGCACTATAATCTGAGGGAGCACTGATTGAGTTTGTGGCCAGTACCACACACACGTCTGCCTCTAATGATAATAAACCGGACTCTATAGATTTCCTGAAAAACGGACAGAATAAGTAAACAAAAAGTAAACTATTTTTGAATTTATACAGGCTTGGAGTAAGTAAGTATTAAAAACCTAAGGGAAAGATCATCACAGAAGCCAAGATGGTTGTGGTAAGGGTGTGGGTGATGCAATCAGGGAGAGGAATCAGGTGACGCGACGGACTGCTGATTATCTAGGTGTTCCTTTCAGAATTATGTTTTGAGGGTCCATACACACTCATTATATTCTTTATGTGCATATTTCTCAATAGAAATTACATCAGAAAATGATATAACATTTTATAGACACTGTGTTTTAAACCATGTTAGGAATGCTTGCAATGAAATCTTAAGGGAAAATATGTGATTAATAAAAAACAAGTTTTAAAAAGAAATTAATTCCAGAGATTAGAAAATGAAAATTATCATCAAGAAAAAACTGAAAACTAGAATAGCCCAACCTGTTAACGGAGCGGCTACGCATATCCTTTCTCTCTCTCTCTCTTCCTAAAATAACATATTACATACTTTTTTTTTTTTGTTGCAGTTGTTTTGTTTCTAATAATAAGTATGCTCTATTCTCTTATTAGAAAAGTGACTTCTTGCACAGTCATTTTAATAGCTTTTACAAGATGTAGTTATGTAACATTCAGCTGTATCAGCCATGGTCTTGGCATGATTCATGAGATTATTTCCTAGGGCAGATAGCTGAAAACCTGGGCCCTTAGGGAATTGGATTATTCAATGTGACAGTTGTACAATTTTGAGGTAATCCCCTCTGAGAACAGCACAGGGAAAATTTCCACTGTGGATAAAATGAGTTGATGGGCTCCCTGGAGGAGAGAGGAGATAGAAAGGGGAGATTAAGGTTTTCAAAAAGTGTAATAAAATCAAACTTGACCCATTGCCTGGTTTTGCTAGGAACTGCCCTATTGACCATTGCACCTGACTTCTGAACCAGGCAGAAGAGTTAAAGTCTACTCTGCTTTAATTCTTTTCAACACATCCACTCCTATTGATGAAAATTAAAACTTTAAAAATTCTAGATTAAAAAAAAAAACAGCAATGATAAGAGAAGCATATTTATTTGGACAATGGACAAAGAAGGAAACCAAGTAAAAGGTGTGAAAGACTGGCCCTCATCTCTTTCCTAACCCTTTCATGCAAAGAAGGTTGGCTCAGACATCCTTTGTTGGGAAGGATGTAGAGGACAGCAGCTATGGAATTAGGAATCTATTTGCAACCAAGACTGTGACCACCATATCACCTGATCCCTCTGCCTGATTGTATCACCCACACTCTTACCACAACCCGCTTTACTTTTGTGACGATCTTTTCCTTAGCTTTTTAATACTTACTTTCTCAAAGTCTGTATAAATTCAAAAATAGTTTAGTTTTTGTCTTTTAAATTTTATTTAAAGTAATCTCAGACTATGTTTTCTTTTATGACTTATTTTATTGTTTAATATTCCTTATGAGATCCATCTATTTTAAAGTAGGTTACTATATTTGTTAATTGTAATTACAGATTAGTGTTGCATTATTTGAACACAATTTCAGCAACCACTTGTATTATTCCGAGTAGGAACATCTCAAGGTAAACAAAAAAAACCCTGGTTTGGTGTGTCAACAAGTAGGCAGCAACAAAGAAAGCAGCAAAGAAACATTACACCTCAGCACAGCTTTCATTCACTTCATCATGCTAAACAGTGACTGCAAGAACCACAGAAAAAGGAGTGGATGCTACTGCTCACCATGGCCAGTGTGTCAAGTGATCACTGCTTATGGATGTCAACTCAAGCAAGTGGAGTTATTTTATGATAAGTATGTGGCAGTCCACAGCTAACTCAGTGCTTTTTTAGAGATGCAGAGAGAGTAGATATTTAGTGCCAGCTGACAGATTTGGCTTATATGCCAACTAAAATGGTCTTGACCACTTTGTGTGCATCCAACATTTTATTGGTCTGTAATTGTATCAGCCATACCCTGATTGGTTACATCCCATGTTATATAATTCCTTACTTAACTGTTACATAGCTGGTTTACTTGGTATACAAGTTATGTAGTTCTTTATCAATACATTCCAGAAACTTCTAGGATTTTTGAAACATATTTATTATAAGTTGTCTACAACTTCTAAGTAACCATTTTTAGAAGAAAAATAATAATAATTTCCAGCAAGTAAAAATTCAGTGGAAAAGGAAGCTTTAAATCCAACAAACATATTTATACTCACGTGTTAAACTCTAGACTGAGGCATAATTTACAAGCTCCATTTGACACATAATAGGCCATTCAGCAGTAGATATATGTGTTAATTCTGGTCCTCAGAGAAGCAGACACCACAATGGAATTAGGGATTTATTGGGGAAAATCTTGTTAAGAAGAAAGGAGATGGGCAGCATAAGGAGCCTTCATATTATACTGCAGGTCCGTCTGACAACTGTGTAAAAATAGGATCAGGCAAGAAAAGTCTCAGACTACTACACTGTTCTACGAGAGTATTGGATGGGTCAATGAGGAGTCCCTGAGCAAAACTGCTCATGAAAGGGATTCCATGCCATGAAAAATAGGCTTCTATTAGTATCCTGCAATGCTTATTTGTTGGCTGGAAAAAACCTGGAGAAAGTGTGGGCTTGGTATGAACATTGTGGTGGTACACGAGAGTTGCAGCTGGGCTGTCAGGCAGCTGTGCTCCCTACCCTGCCATCAGTTTACTTAATGAAGATTAAGCAGCACCTTTCCATGGCTGCTACAGTTCGCCACTCTTTCCATGCAAATGCACTTCTTTCAGGCATTGGGAAGAAGTTCCTTCATGGTTCTCACAGGTCTCTCTTTCTGAAGAGAAATACGGAGGAAAAAGTATGACAAACTGTAAACTCTGTTTCTGTAGTTCATCTTAGGCCTGCAAATAGTATCCACCCTTTCAACCCTCCACTATACATTTTAAATTCCCTTTACCTTCAACCCTAACTTCAGCAGATCTTGATGGTTTATTCAATGGTATGACTCAAATTTTAATTCCTGAATGGACTAAATGTTGGTAATAATACCCTTCTCAGGTCAGAGTTTCTGCATGTATCTACTCATAGTTATAGTGGGACAAGATAGTAGGTAGTGCCAAGAGGCAACCAAGTGGACAGTTGTGTGTCACACATATTCCTTCCTGCCTCCATGATGTAAAGGCAGCCATATCTCCTCCTGCTGGTCAGGGTCAGTTATCCTTGCTTAGATGGTGAATCTTTTTTGCCTGCTACTTCCTGAACCAAAAAATGCTTGAATAATGTTGGTAGCTGCAGTTTATAACTCAATGGCAATCTTCTTGTGTCCCCTGACAATAGACCCCTGCTTTTATTTGGGACGAGAACCTCCAAACCTGAAGAGTTCTGAGTTGCAGTGACAAATAACACTGTTTCCTATTTTGTGATTGATAATATTGATAAGTATGGCCAGCATTCCTTTTACCACTTGGCTTCTTGACCCATGGATTTCTCTTATGGGATACAGCAGAATATAGAGCCCTCTGGTATAATGTAGAAATGGATTCTAAAGGCACTCCAGGCTTTCAGAATATTACCTGCAAGTAGGTGCTTCACCTGTGCCTCTCTTCCAACCAACAAACAACCCATAGCCCATCAAGTCAATTCTGACTCATAGGGACCCTATAGGACAGAGTAGAACTGCCCCATAGTGTTTCCAAGGAGCAGCTGGTGGATTAGCATTGCTGACCTTTCGGTTAGCAGCTAAGCTCTTCACCACTGTGCCACCAGTTTCCCTGCCTCTATTATGCGTGTTCTTATCTCCCTTGGGCTAATAGTCTCTTGATGGTGTGGAATAAGGTACGATCAATGGATCCCATGGTTGTAATCCTGCCTACTCTCATACTTCCTTCTATGTGTGGTGAGTTCCCTAGTTAGATACCATATTATGTGGGATTCTGCACCTGTGAAGCAGTCAGGATCACTATTCAGGAGATTATGAAATGCCTGCTTCACAGGTGCAGAATCCCACATAATATGGTATCTAACTAGGGAACTCAGCACACATAGAAGGAAGTATGAGAGTAGGCAGGGACAGCAAATCCATGTTCAAGAGAGGTACGTATCCCTGTGAGGACAAGCTACTGGCCCTTCAAGAACAGAAGGGATTCAATGTAGTTGACTAGTCCGCAAATGACTTTCATTTCCTTGAAGAATAATGTTATATCAGGGAGCTCACCATTGGTCTCTGTGGCGGGCAAATCGAACATTCAGAGACAACATTAACCATATTCAACTCAGTAAATGGGAGACAATGCTATTGAGTCCACACATGTCCTTTTTATCTGCCACTGACATATGCTATCAGTGAAAATGTCCATGAAGGCAAATAACATCTTAGAATTATTATGAAAATGGTTTTTATGTTGTGAACTCCCTGAAAGGGTCTTTGAATGACATTTTATGAACCACTTCCTTAAAAGATATCACATGCATTTTAAAACTTAGTTGTTATGACAGTGTGGAATTAAGTAGTTCTGGTGATATTAATACCATTTTCACTGATAGCATAAAACAATGGAGGAGAAAACTCCTGGTACTTTAGCATGAATTATGGAAGTAGAATCAAATGTGCAAATAATCATTGTTTTCTTCTCCTGTGCTGGCAGTAAAGCCAAATGCCACTTGCATTCAAAAATGACATTGTTGGAGAATTAGGCTTGATTAATTTTATTAAATCTCAACTTGCTAATATAATACATGTCTTTCTTAATATGACATGTGACAAAATAGGAAGTGTGCATAAGGCACTTCTGCTGCATGTCAAAGTACAATGTTTTTACTGAGTAAAAGAACTTGTGCAATTATTTGGGCTTCAAAATGAACTAGCTGTTGTATCCATAAAATTTACTTTTTACTTGAAAGAAAGACCTACAGACAAACTCTGCTTAACCAGACTTAGGTGTTTGACTATTACCTCTCCTTCCTTCACTACCTTCCCATCCATCCGTATTTGTAACTTGGAGGAGCAGAAGTGTCCCCTTCAGTTTGAGGAAAGAGTAAGGATAAAAGTGCAAGGTAAGGTAATAGATAAAAAAAACAAAACAAAACAGTATTGCTTATCTTCTTCCTCCTTTCTCAGTGTAAGACCTAAGTAAGCCAGCATGGACTGGGGAAAGGGAGAGACTTCAACTGGGGGTGAAGTCTGGAACTCTTTTAATTTCTGAAAAGAAATTTTTGATTTTTAAAAGCAGGATATTTTGAGACTGACATGACAACAATTTTTACTTATAATACCATTATAATCTGAGAGTGAGTACACAAACCAAGGAGCCCATACAAGATTTCATGTATGGTAAGAGGAAAGACTTGACCTATTGAATGAGTCAGAAAGGGCAGTTCAGGAGATAATAAAGATGATGGGGTCCTGCCAATTCAACAAATAATTTACAAGACTCTCTGAAGCACTCTTATATAAACTTTACAAGTAATTCTGATTGGGGTCAAGATTTTATTTTGTCTCAAAAAATGTGAATGTTGGTGAAGAATTAAATATACTTATAAATAAATAAAAATATAATACTATCAAAGAATGTGATATTTAACCATACATAGTTAAACAAAGCCTAAAGTAATACTATGTAAAAATGGGGGTCACATGAGGTAAGTATAAAAAAACTAAATGAGCAGTATGAAATGGAAAGTCAAAAGTGATTTCTTATATCTCCATTAATTATATGATTATATAAAAGATAGTCCCAGATAATAGACAAATGGTAAACATTTCATATGTAGATGTTAGCATTTTTCAAGTTATTTTGCAACATATATCTAAATGGAATGTAGCATTTTATATAAAACTACTGTGATGGTTAAGATTGTGTGTCAACTTGGCTAGGCCATGATTCTCAATGTTTTGGTAGTCACATAATGTTGTGATCACTTCCCCTTTGAGATTTGATGTGTAATCACCCTCATGATGGGATCTGCTGTGAGTAGTCAGTTAGTTGAAAAGGAGTTTCCTTGGGCCTGTGGCCTGTATTCAAACATAAGTTGACATTCTGGCAAGGCTTGGGGGCTTTTGCTCATTCTGAATCCTGCAGCTGGCTCCTGTTGGTCTGACCTCCAGTTCTTGGGACTTGCGGTCTTGCCTGCCAATCTTGGAATTCATCAATTTTCACAGCCTGTGATCAACGGCCCTGCTCTCCGACCTGCCCATCTTGGGTGTGCTAGCCCCTGCGGCTACATGAATCAGGAGAAACCTCTATCCTGGTCCACAGACTTGGGATGGTCCATCTTCTACAACCTCATGAGCCATTTTCTTTATATAAATCTCTGTGTATATATATATTTATATGCTTTAGTGGTTTTGTTCCTCTAAAGAACCCAGTCTATTGTAAAAAAAAAAAAAAAATTATAAATAAAATGGCATGAACTAAACTAGAATTTAGAATAATGGCAGAATATATTTCTCAGCTTTAAAACACTAAGAGAAATCAATAAAAATATTTATACATTTAGTATATGAACAAAATACCTTGATGGAAAAAAAATAAGAAAAAGATTGGAAAAGTAGTTTCATCATATATGCTCTATAAATAATGACTATAAATAATATACAAAGACATTTGAATATATTAATGTATATGGATTTTTTTGACAGCTTAAGGCAGCATTTTATTTGTTTTAATAAAATAGATAAAGAATAAAATGCCCTTTAAATCACACTTATGAGAAGTATTTCAGGAAACTAAAAATTGGGATTGTGTTTTTCTAACATAACTAGAGTACAATACAGAATATTAAAATGTTTTGGTATTTTTCCTAATAATCATGAAAATCAAAGAAGAAGCTTAATGGAAAATGTACACTTATACACAGGACCAAATGGGCAAGTATTCAATAGCCTTTTTTTGTTTGTTGCTTTGTTTTGTTTTATTGTAATTACTCTTTTTACTGCCAACTGAGATTTACATGTTGTTGTTAGGTGCTGTCCAGTCAGTTCTGACTCATAGCGAGCCTATGTACAACAGAAAAATACTGCTTGGTCCTGGGCCATCTTCACAATCATTGTTATATTTGAGCCCATTGTTGCAGCCACTATATCAATTCATCCTATTGAGGGTCTTCCTTTTTTTCACTGACCATCTACTTACCAAGCATGCTGTCCTCCAAGGACCAGTACCTCCTAATAACATGTCTAAAGTATGTGAGACGAAGTCTCGCCATCCTCACCTCCACAGAGCACCCTGGCCATATTTCTTCTAAGACAGACTTGCTTGTTCTTCTGGCAGTCCATGGTATATTCAATATTCTTTGTCAACACCATAATTGAAAGGTACTACTTAGTGAAAGCCAATCACATTTCAGCAGACTTTTTTTCACAATTTGTTCTGTTAGACAAAAAGTTTAATAAGTAATGACAACTTTTCTTAAACATTTTTTTGGGGAATGAGGAAAAAATATAATAAATTATTCCTAGTCCTTTTAATGTAAAAATGTTTAACTCTGGGCACCATTTGTGATGTGTAAGGGAACCAACAAATTCTTACTCACATTTAACCTTTTGGAAGTGGGAAGTCTTTTAAACATAGGAGCAAAGAGCTTGATGTTCACACTAAGGGTGCAAGCAATTGAAAATAACCAAACAAAAACTAATTTATAATAAAATTAAGGTATTTTAAAAAAGTAACAATGTCAAACTTTATTTGTAATTAATGTCAGGGGAAAATAGTATTAGGCTCTGTTATGGATTGAATCACCTTCTCCAAAAAGATATGTCAACTTGGCTGGTCCTTGATTCCCAGTAAATTGTGTTATTGTTCACCATTTTGTCATCCAAAGTGATTTTCCTATGTGTTGTAAATCCTACCTCTATGATGTTAACGAGTTGGATTAGTGCCAGTTATATTAATGGGACAGGACTCAATCTACAAGATTAGGTTGTATTGTAAATCCCTGAACTGAGAACCTACTCCACCAGGAAGAATTGATGTCAAGGACCTCCTGCCAGAGCTGAGAGGAGAGAAGCCTTCCCCTGGAGCTGGCACTCTGAATCCGGACTTCCAGCCTCCTAAACTGCGAGAGAATAAATTTCTTTTTGTTAAAGCCATCCACTTGTATTTCTGTTAAAGCAGCACTAGATAACTAAGACAGTCTCATAAAAATATGAACCTATTTTTCTGCCTCTAAGAAACAAAGGTAATGAGGTTCATCATATGAAAATCAAAAAGCAAAAACAGACTTAGGTTAAGTGCAAATTTTCTTAGAAGTCAGGCTTTGTGGCCCTCAGCTGGCAGCATGAGAAATGCCTTGACCTTCTTGTTCACCCTTTACAGACCATGGGCATTGAGGTCACCTGGAAAAGGAGAACAGCTCCTTGCTGTGACTGATGCTTCATGGAGGATACTGCTGTGCTCTAGCATCATCCTGAAGCTGTTGTTTCCCAGCTCCCAGCACTGACACACCATGAAACTACCTTATGTGAAACATCATGAACCAAGCACATGTTGTAATGCAGGTTGACCTAGGAAGAACTCAGGGCTTGAGACCCAGAGAAAATAGTACTTTCTGTAATCATCTAAGAACTCACAGAACTAACCTTTCATACAGAACAGAGGAATAGAAACAGCATGAGGTAGGGTTGGGTTTTATTTGAGGAATGAAAGAAGAGATTGCCTTACCTCAATCGTAATCCTACATTCCTCATAGGAGTGTTTGTTTTTTTTTTTTCTTTTCCACCAGTAGAGATTGTTCCTTTGAGCAAAGACATTGTATTTCTAGGAAACTTCTATTAAATTTTAAATATGTATAAAAGAAGAACTATATTATTTCATTAACAAGTTTTCATATGATAGTTTAAGAACCTGATTTTTAATAGGGACAGTCATACATTGTGAGTTAAAAATAGGAAAGGGCCAAATTTATATATTTCAACTCTCTTGAAATTTCACAATATGATTTGCATCACCCACAGCAAAATAGATATCTTAGCATAAAATATAAGATCCTTCCTAATCTGAGTCTTGCATACCTGTACATTCTTTCTTTCCTCTGGTTTTCCATTTATTCATTTATATATCATATTTATCTATATCAATTTTTATTATTTTCTTTACCTCAAACCTGTCCCTTCAGCTAATTCAACCCAATTCATTATATAAGATATAACTTCTTCTGCAAAGGCTTTCAGTTTTGATTAAATGATTTCCCTATAAGTTCCCACAGTACAGTGTGCAAATATGTCTCCTCTTATTTACCTTGATATATTGTAATTTTGGAAACCCTAGAGGCATAGTGGTTAAGAACTATGACTGCTAACCAAAAGATCGGCAGTTTGAATCCACCAGGCACTCCTTGGAAACCCTATGGGGCAATTCTACTCTGTCCTTTAGGGTCGCTTTGAATCAGAATAGGCTCGACAGCAAGGGGGTTGGTTTTTGTTTTTATTGTAATTTTTGGATTACATGTATATTTAATCCATTCAAATAAAAGGTAGGGACTACAATATATAATGTCTTAACATAATAGATATTCAATAAATGAGTGAATAAATGACTAACACTAGATTCAGGGCACCACTGACAATGAACAGATTCTAAGATAGTAAGACAGTTATAAAAATACAAATATTTCTCCCACTACTTTTTGTCTGAGAATCAACCTGGCCCAAATATATATATATATGGAATGGGCAGTGTTTCCTTTTGTTGTACATAGGGTCGCTATGAGTTAGAAGTAACTTGATGGCACTTAACGACAACATATATATATATATACACACCAAAATGGATGTCAGAAGAGACTCTGAAACTTGCTGTTGAATGTCAAGCAGCGAGAGCAAAAGGAAGAAATGATGAAGTAAAAGAACTGAATAGAAGATTTCAAAGGGCAGATCGAGAAGACAAAGTAAAGTATTATAATAACATATGCAAAAAGCTGGAAATAGAAAACCAAAACGGAACACGCTCAGCATTTCTCGATCTGAAAGAACTGAAGAAAAAACTCAAGTCTCAAATTGCGATTTTGAAAGATACCATGGGCAAAATACTGATGGGCAAAATACTGAACGAGGCAGGAAGCTTCAAAGAAGATGAAGAAATACACAAAGTCAACGTACTAAAAAGGATTGGTCAATATTCAACCATTTCAGGAGTTAGCATATGATCAAGAAGTGATTATACTGAAGGAAGAAGCTGCACTGTAGGCATTGAAAAAAAAAACCCAGGCTCTGGGAATTGATGGGATGCCAGTTGAGATGTTTCGACAAAAGGATGCAGTGCTGGAGGCGCTCACTCATCTATGCCAAGATACTTGGAACACAGCTACCTGGCCAACAATGTAGAAGAGAAATATACAAAGAAAGGTGATCCAACCGAATGTGGAAATTATTAAACAATATCATTAATATCACATGCATCTAAAATTTTGCTGAAGATCATTCAAAAGCAGTTGAAGCAGTGCACCAACAGGGAATTGTCAGAAATTCAAGCTGGATTCAGAAGAGGACTTGGAATGAGAGATATCGTTGCTGATGTCAGATGGATCGTAGCTGAAAGCAGAGAATACCAGAAAGATGTTTGCCTATGTTTTACTGACTACAAAAAGGAATTGGATGTGTGGATCTTAACAAATTATGGATTATAGAATGGGAATCCCAGAACACTTAATTGTACTCATGAGGAACACAGGTTAGACCACGAGGTAGGCATTCGAGCAGACCAAGGCCGTACTGGATGATTTAAAGTCAGGAAAGTTGTACGTCAGAGTGGTATTCTTTCCCCATACTTATTCAATCTGTATGTTGAGAAAATAATCCGAGAAGCTGGACTATATGAAAAAGAACTGGACATCAAAGGCATCAATTCTTCTTTGGTCTTCCTTATTCATTGTCCATCTTTTACTTGTATAGGAAGTGATTCAAAATACCATGGCTTGGGTCAGGCTGGTGTAGTGGTTAAGTGCAATGGCTGCCCACCAAGAGGCTGGCAGTTGAAATCCACCAGGCGCTCCTTGGAAACTCTATGGGGCAGTTTTACTCTATCCTATAGAGTCGCTATGAGTCAGAATCGACTCGACAGCAGTGGGTTTGGTTTTTTTTTTTGTTTGGGTCAGGCACACCTTAGTTCTCAAGGTGACATCTTTGCTTTTTAACACTTTAAAGGTGTCTCTTGTAACATGTTCGCCCAATGCAATGTGTCGTTTGATTTCTTTACTGCCACTTCCATGGGCATTCATTGTGGATCCAAGTAAAATGAAATCCTTAACAACTTCAATATTTTCTCTATTTATCATGATGTTTCTTATTGGTCCAGTTGTGAGAATTTTTGTTTTCTTTATGTTGAGTTGTTATCCATTCTGAAGACTGTAGTCTTTTATCTTCATCAGTAAGTGCTTCAAGTCCTCTTCTCTTTAAGCCAAATGTCATGTCATCTGCATAACACAGGTTGTTGATGGGTTTTCCTGAAATCCTAATGTCTCATTCTTCTTCATATAGTCCAGCTTCTCAGAGTATTTGCTCAACATACAGACTAAGTATGGTGAAAGAATACTACCCTGAGACACACCTTTTCTGATTTTAAACCATGCAGCATCCCCTTGTTCTATTCAAACGGCTGCCTCTTGGTCTATTTGCACGTTCCTCACAAGCACAATTAAGTGTTCTGGAATTCATATTCTTTGCAATATTATCCAGGATTTGTTATGATCCACACTGACAAAAGCTTTTATGAAGCCAATAAAAGACAAGTAAACATTTTTCTGGGATTCTGTACTTGTAACCAAGATCCATCTGACATCATCAATGATAACCCTCTTTCCACAACCTCTTTTGAATCTGGCTTGAATTTCTGGAAGTTCCCTGTTGATGTACTGCTGCAATCTGTTTTGAATTATCTTCAGCAAAATTATACTTTCATGTGATACTGGTATTGTTCTATAATTTGTGCATTCTGTAGGATCACCCTCTCTGAAATGAGTACAAATATGGATCTCTTCCAGTCTGTTGGCCATGTAACTATCTTCCAAATTTCCTGCAACAGAAAAGTGAGCACCTCAACCACTGCATTTGTTTGTTGAGACATCACAATTGCTATCCCATCAGTTCTCGGAGCCTTGTTTTTCACTAATGCCTTCAGGCAGATTGGACTTCTTCCTTCAGTACCATCAATTCTTGATCATATGCTACTTTCTGAAATGATTGACTGTCAATCAATTATTTTTGGTACAGTGACTATGTATGGCTTCGATTTTCTATTGATGCTTTCTGTGTAGTTCAATATTTTTCCCGTAGTATATTGCAAAATTGCAACTCAAAAATTGAATATTTTTCTCAGTTCTTTCAGCATGAGAAATGCCAAGCGTGTTCTTCCCTTTTGGTTTGCTAACTCCAGATACATGCACATTTCATTATTACGCTCTACTTCATTTTCTCAAGCAGCCCTTTGAAATCTTCTGTTCAGCTCTTTTACTTCATCATTTCTTCCTTCCATTATAGCTATTCTACATTCAAGAGCAAGTTTCAGAGTCTCTTCTGACATCCATTATGGTTTCTTCTTTCTTTCCTCTCTTTTTTTTATGACCTTTTGCTTTCTTCATATGTAATCTCTTTTCATACCCAATTCGTCTAGTCTTCCATCATTAGTGTTAATTGTGTCAAATCTATCCTTGAGATGGTCTCCAGATCTGGGTGGGATATACTCAAGGTCTATTTTGGCTCTCACAGGCATGTTTTAATTTTCTTCATCTTCACCTTGAACTTGTATATGAGCAATTGATAGTCTGTTCCACAATCAGCCCCTGGCTTTGTAGCAAAACTGATGATATTGAGCTTTTCCATAGTCTCTCTCCAAAGATGTAGCTGACTTGGTTCCTGTGTATTCCACCAGGTAAGGTCCACGTGTACAGTCGCCACCTATGTTGTCAGAAAAAGATATTTGCAATGAATAATTCATTGATCTTGCAAAATTTTATCATGCTATCAAAAAAAAAATTTTTTTTTTTTATCTCTAGCATCATTTCTATTACCAAGGCCGTATTTTCCAACTACCAGTCCTTTTTTGTTTCCAACTTTTGCAGTCCAAATACCAGTAAGCATCAATGCATCATGATTGCATGTTTGATCGATTTCTAGTGAAGGAAAGGACAACACAGGATACAGGGGAAGTTAGCACAACTGGACTAAACCAAATGCTAAGAAGTTTTCTGAATACAACCAAACACTTTGAGGGACACAGTAACAGGGATGGAGGTCTGGGGACCATGGTTTCAGGGGATATCTAGGTCAATTGGCAAAACAAATTTATTAAGAAAATGTTCTTCATCCGACTTTGGTGAGTGGTGTCTGAGGTCTTAGAAGCTAGCAAGTGGCCATCTAAGATTCATCAACTGGTTCCAACCCACCTGGAGCAAAGGAGAATGAAGAACACCAAAGGCACAAGGAAAATATGAGCCCAAGAGGCAGAAAGAGCCACAAAAACCAGAGACTCCATCAGCCTGAGACCGGAAGAACTAGATGGTGCCTGGCTACCACCAAAGACTGCCCTGACAGGGAACACAACAGAGAGTCCCTGATGGGGTGGGAGAAAAGTGGGTTTCAGAACTCAAGTTCTGGTAAAAATACCAGACTTGATGGTCTGAGACTGGAGGGGCCACAAAAGACATGGCTCCCAGCCTCTCTGTTAGCCCAGAACTAAAACCATTCCTGAAGCCAAATCTTCAGACAAAGATTAAACTGTAAGGTATAAAATGATACTGATGAATAGTGTTCTTCTCCGCTCAAGTAGACATACGAGACTAAATGGGCAGCTCCTGTGAGATGAGAAGGCAGAAGGGGACAGGAGCTGGTTGAATGAACACGAGAAATACAGGGTGGAAAGGAAGAGTGTGCTGTCACTTTGTAGGGAGAGCAACTAGGGTCACATAACAATGTGTGTATAAGTTTTTGTATGAGAAACTGACTTGAGTTGTAAACTTCCACTTAAAGCACAATAAAAAAAATTTAGATTGCAGAAATTGGTAAAAACCTTCCATTTCGTTCATCTGTGGCTTTAGTGGTTGGTGTGTAAATTTCAATAATAGTCATATTAACTGGTCTTCCTTGTAGGCATTCCCAGCATAGTAGACCATATGATTGTCTGATTCAAAATGGCCAATACCAGTCCATTTCAGCTCACTCATCCTGGAATAGCAATCAGTATTTTTTTCATTTCATTTTTGGCGATTTCCAATTTTCCTAGATTCATACTTTGTGCATTCCATGTTCTGATTATTAAACAGATGTCTGCAGCTGTTTCTTCTCATTTTGAGCCACACCAGCAAATGAAGGTCCTGAAAGCTTTACTCCCTCCATATAATCAAGACCAATTCTACTTTGAATAGGCAGCTCTTCTCCAGTTGTATTTTCACTGTCTTCCAACCTGAGGGACTCATCTTCAGGCATATATCAGAGAATATTTCATTGCTGTTCATAATGTTTTCACTGGCCAATTTATTCAGAAGTAGTCTGCAGGTCCTTCTTCCTAGCCTGTCTTAGCCTGGAAGCTCTGCTGAAACCTGTCCACTGTGAGTGACCCTGCTGGTTTTTGAAATACCAGAGGCACAGCTTCCAGCATCACAGCAACATGCAAGTCACCACAGTATGAAAAAGTGAAAGATGAGTGGTGATTACTCCAAATATACTAGATTTAAAATTGTAAATGGGTTGTCCTGACTCCACAATATGCTGTTGAATTATGTGTTATAGTAAGAAAACATAAAATGATACCTGGAAAGCTAATACACCCTTGCCAAGGCTAGTAAACAGGATGCTTTATCATCATAGTACCTTATTTATGGCCAAGAAAAGATTTGCTGGTGAAAGATGCCTCACCATTAGTAGTTTGATATTTGAATTTGTATTGATGCCAAAGAGTTTCATCTGTGATTCACAGGAGCATATACCATATTAAATAATTTGTTAAAGCCATCAAAGTCATAAATATCACAACCCTGCAACACTGAATTGATTATTTTGAAAAACGTAGATGTTAAAAAAAAATTAAGTGCTCAAAACTTGATGTGAGACACAAATAATGCTGATAACAGAAATAACTGCTATGACCCCAGAGGAGCCCTGGTGGCACAGTGGTTAAGAGCTTGACTACTAACTAAAAAGTTAGCAGCTTGAATCCACTGGTCACTCCTTGGAAACACTATGAGGCAACTCTACTATGTCCTATAGTCTTTCTATGGGTTCGAATCAACTCAAAGGCAATGGGTCTAGTTTGGTTTTGTTTATGACCCTGAAGGACAATTCCTTTTTGTAAACTTCTAAGTCCTGCAGGAGTTTCTTGAGGTAGACACAATACAAAATATACAATATGATTTAAAAAAAAAAAAGTAAAAAACCCTAATCCAAGGAGCTGAAATTGGATAACTAAGCTCATTGAAACATAATTGCTGAGCTCTGAAATAAATGCAATCACATGAGTGGGCAAAGTAGGAGCTACTTTGCCAGAACACCTTATCACCCAAATTGTTACATTTTCTAAAATCTGTCTTAACTCCTTGGTGCTTGAAAGACTGGTATAAAATTTCACTCCATTTTGTCTCATTGAGTGTCAGGCTGTCATAAAAATTATAGTAACAATAGTCATTCCACAAATCTTAACATGGCATTACAAGCTCAAATATTACTTCTTCGAAGATTCCTTCCAGAATCTCTAAACCAAAGTAGATACCCACCCATTTCTAGTCTATTTAGATCATTAGTCTATACAATTCACTTTGTACTACTTAACACTCTGAAATTATTACAATTATGCATTTGATAACTTATTTGTTATCAGATCCTTGCCCATAAATGTAAATTTAAAGGAGAGCTGGAACACTTGCATTTCCAATGTCAAGAAAAGTTAATGACATAGGCAGTGCCGAAGAAATATTTGCCCAATGAATAAATTACAGATCAAATTTATTTAGGTTGTAGAATCTCTGGGTGATACAAACAGCGAAAGCACTCAGCAGTTAACAGAATAATTAGAGGTTCAAGTCCACCCAGAAGTTCCTTGGAAGAAAGGCCTGAAAATCTACCTCCAAAATATCAGCCATTGAAAACACCCTGGAGCGTGGTTCTAGTCTAACACACATGGGATCACCATGAGTCAGAGTTGACTCCATGGCACCTGGCATATTATAGATGCAAAGTTAAGCACAGAGTACACCTTTTCTATTTCATTTGCAACCATTTGAAAAATGCCAAAGTATCTAACAAAATGTAATATTTAAATTATATCCACTAATACATTTTGTGACAGTCAAGAGAAAGTTGAAAACAAAATGAAGCATTCATTTGTTATCTATAATGTAATGCCTTCAATATATCAAATATTTATATCTCTGATAAATAAATATTTATATGATATACCTGTTCAAATATATCCTTTTCCATGTATTTTCTGACTCAATCTTTGGATTTGTGTGAGCCCAGTATTTTAAATATATATAAGTAGAGTAGGTGGCGTGATGGTTAAGATCTACTGCTGCTAACCAAAAGGTCGGCAGTTTGAATACCCCAGGCGCTTCTTGGAAACTCTATGGGGCAGTTCTAATCTGTCCTGTAGGGTCGCTATGAGTCGGAATCGACTTAATGACAATGAGTTTGGTTTGTTTTTGATAGAGTAAGAAAATTGGATCCAAAAAATGCAAGTGGTGCACCCAGTATCACAAAGCAAGACTCAATATTTCTAATTCTAAAACATTGCTCTTTCCACCACATCACAAATGAATAATTAGGCATGTAGGCTATCTGGAAGGTCAGAGAAAGTAACACTATCTTATACTGTGATTGATTTTTTATTTTTGTTTTAGAGTCAAACTGAGAAATCATTGTCTCATAAATATCTGAAACTTTCCATGTGTTCTGAAACACAATAAATATTATGACTTAGCCTTCTATTTGGATTGAAAATCATGATTAGTCAATACCCTAACAGATATTAGATAATATCTAAAGTAGATATTTAACAAGTGAATGTCCAAGTCACATAAACAACCACCTCAATGACATCGAATAGATCCATTTTCTGGCAATCTTTTTCCATTCCAAGTTCTAGGTTACTTGTCATGAGTCCATGTGGAGTTTGTTCTAAATATCTGGGCTTAATATTAGTCAGATGAAAGAATGTATAAAGAAGTTTTTTTAATTTAAAATTCTATCTTCAGACTACTAGTAAAATAAGAAAGATAAAAAAGGATTTGTTAGCTCTCATACGTTCAGACTGGCATGCATAGTTCACATTTTTCAGCAGTGCTGTAGGCTATGGTGAGGAGAAGGGAAGGGAAACAGATGTATGTAAATAAAAATATCTTCTTATACGGCCACTTTTATAACGTTCTTTATGGTACAGGTTTTGGAAGGAATGAAACAAAAGAAAAGCTTGTTATTAAAGATAAAAAAAAGTTTGTCCTTATACACATATGACTAACATGAGCAGACAATCCAAGAGATTCCGATTTAGCATTTTCTCTCAGTCCACTGCTTTTTTTTTTTTCTTTTTTTGTTTTTATTTTTCCTAGCTTGGGATTCAAAACATCAGTACTGCCCTATCGTTTTGAAAAGGTAATAGAATCTACTTTCTTAGGTGAAGCATTTGAAATCTACAGGGAATAGAGAGGTTGTCAAGCCCTTTTGTCAGCAGCCCACACCCTAGAGAATGTCACAACAAATCAGGGGAGGAGAAATGCCCCACCTTACTAACTCTTGACATCTTAGGTTTCATTCTTACCCTAAGCGTGTCAACAAACTTGGCTATGAGGTAACAAAATGCAGTTCTATTTTGAAATGTTCATTTTTCCTCCCATAGTTATTTTTCATTTAGAAATTCAACAAATAGGTGCCAGGCACTGTACTTATTTTGTAGACGTATAATAAAATATGCTTCGAAATTTACCTATCAATAAAAAAAAAAATCAATAAAGGGGCTAGGAATTACAGTTGTCGATATAAGGCAGATAATGAAAGAACGTGGATTACTTCCAAGATCTTATTTTTTTTTAAATATCAGCCATATTTGAAAAGAAGCAAGGAAAAAATATGAAATGTATTGTCTTTCACTCTCTGGGAGATAGCCAGATCATGAATTTTCTGATATCCTTCTAATATATTGAAACAAAAAAAAAATGCTATTAATGTTTTATAAAAATAAATAATCCTAATCATTACTTTTTGAAACAAAGCCTGCAGAATGCTTCCCAAAGTTAAATGGTCTCATACTTGTAATAGCCCAGGAAATAAACTAAATTCCAGCATTTGCAGAACACATTACTGCTTCAGAATTCATTTTGCTTTGACGTAATAGAAATATCCAGCGAAAAAGAAAAACATAATTTGTCTGCATAAAAAAATCTATTTTCTGTTTTTTACGTTATGAAATAATCACAATTATAGCTTATTTTTTAATAGAAATTTTTTTGTCATCTTTGCGTCTTCATGTCTCCATGTATAGCATGGGAATAATATCCAGACTATATAATTCTGATACCCAAGTGAATATACAAATATCTATACACATATGCCATGGATCAAATTATGTTCCCCAAAATATGTATCAGTTTGGCTGAGCCATGATTCCCAGGATTGTGTGATTTTCCACTATGTTGTAAATCCTGCCTCTAGGTGTCAATGAGTGAGGTTGGGTGGCAGTTGTGTTAGTGAGGCAGGACTTAATCTACAAGATTGGACTGTGTCTTGAGGCAATCTCTTGAGATGTAAAAGAGAGAAGTGAGCAGAAAGAGGGGGGACCTCATACCACCAAGAATACAGTGCCAGGGGTAGAGTGCATCCTTTGGACCTGGGGTCCCTGCGCGGAGAAACTCCTATTCTAGGGGAAGTTTGATGAGAAGGCTGATAGAGAGAGAAAGCCTTCCTCTGGAGCTGACACCCTAAATTTGGACTTTTAGCCTACTTTACTACAAAGAAATAAATTTCTCTTTGTTAAAACCATGCACTTGTGGCATTTCTGTTACAGCAGCACTAGATAACTAGGACTATATATATATATATATATATATATTTCTATTATTTTCATGTTAATTGAATATAAACATGTTTGTCTTTGTCAAGAGAAGAAAATAAGTATATAATTGCCCCTGCAGAGTTAAAGTACGTCTGCCAGGGAAATCAGATGTGTGGGTGTAGGTAGAAGAAGTGAGGGGAACTTGCAGGCAAGACAGAAAAAGTACCAAGACTTTATACTTACCATATAACGGCACCTCCTGGAGAATGGAAAAAAAAAAAAAAAAAGATAGCTCAATAAAATTCATTGAGATTAGTGTAGGTGAAACATTAAACATTACATAAAACATTACATAAATGCACATATTCCAAAAGCTAAATCACTGTTTACACGTCCATTTGAACACCATCCTTATTATTGACTGATTTCTTTCTGGATTTGCAATTGCCCTATCCCTTCTGCCAACGTCATTGGCTTCTTTCATTACTGCCTACCGTGACCATTAGGCAGAGGTGTGATTCTGCAGCTACCTTCCTGGTGGTATTGCCGAGGTCTTCTTACAAAATTCTGCCTCTTTGCATCAAGCTTCAATGACGGCTTTCATTATCCACCTTCTTGTTGCTTTGCAGACTTTCCCATACACTGTTCCACGAAATGTTAAACCTTCTAAGTACTCTTTCACAGCTGAACATTCTATTCTTCTTAAAATACTTTTCTTCATCCAGTTAGTCAAAGACAGCTCTCTCTAACTCTCCTCATCTTTCTTTGATGGTTCCTCTTTTACCCAGTCCATGAATATGGGAATGCCTCAGGATTCAGTCCCCATGCTTCCCTTCTCTGTGTATACCACCTCTGGTGAAAAGGATTAGGGGGGTACAGCTCAACCACCTTACGGTTTTAAACACTATGCATATTGCTATGACACTGAACAGGTTTCACTGGAACTTCCAGACTAAGATGGACTAGGAAGAAAGGCCTGGCAATCTACTTTAAAAAATCAGACAATGAAAATCCTATGGATCACAACAATCTGATCCACAGCCATTCATGGGGATGGCAAAGGAGAGGGTAGTGTTTTGTTCCCTTGTGCTTGGGATTGCCATGTGTTAGGGGCCGATTTCACAGCAGCTATCAAAAAATAATCATATGCCAATGACATCCAATTTTATGTCTCTAGAGCAGGCCTTTTTCAAAACACTAGGTCCATATATCCTGCTGCCTATTTGACACCTCTGTAGGCATATCCTAATATGTTTATATTTTCCCCCAATATTGCACAGAAAATCTTAACTTCAAAATACATGTCGATTTTACTACTTCTTACCTCACGCTCCTCTACCACTGTGGTCCAAGTCATCATCCTCTGTCTTCCAAATTAATACAAAAAATGTCTAATACAATCCCGCTCTGCCGAAACCTGTTCAGCATTGTTTAATGCAGTGCCTCACAAGTGTACTTGACCGTGAACCTCTACTTTTATTCTTTTTTGTAGCAACTATTAACTTTTCTTGGAAATGGAATGTATTTTGGAAAACACTTCTGCAAAAAATGTTGATTTGTTAGGATAGACCCAATCCTTCTGCTTTACTTCCCCTCATATTTTGTCTTTTGCCATTTCTTCAGTGTAACTAAATTCTGCTGTTATTGTTCTCTCTTTCTGTCTTATCCCAGCAGACCACAAATCACTTATAAACACTGTATGGAAGTAAAATTCGTCAAGATTAGGGTCCACACATCAGTGTCAAAATGAAACCAAAATCCTTTGGGTGGTTAGCTCATATACGAACAAGAATGATGATTATAGATAAACATGTGTAATTCATTCTGATGCTGTTGTTTCATTGCCAACAATCCATCCTGAGCTCTAAACATTCTTTTTATTCGAATAATATTGAAAAATCTTATTTTATTTCTTCTCCATAAAATTTGAGTTGCACCATGATGTTGTAAATGTAGATAGAATGTATTTATGGTCCCATTTTTTTTTTTATACATTCATCAAGCAGATGAAGTAAGTAGTATGCTTCACACTGCTGCCGTGTATACTTCCTCACTATTTTTTGAAGCAGTAGAGGTTTTGACCTACATTTTGATCTCTCTAATCACACTGTTCTTTTCTGAAATACAATGACCATTAGTGGTGGCAATTTTTACTGCATAGCCCACTGTATGACAAAGTATAGTCACTCAGCGAGTATTAGTGCTATCAGTGATTAAGAATGCTACTGAAGCAAACTCTTTCAGGTTTTGCTTTTAACCCTTTTAAGGCCATACAAAGGAATGAAAATAGTGTAAAAGTGAAAGATTCCATACGTGTAGCAAAAGCAAAACTCATCATCAATTTCATGATGCATTTTACTGACACTGGGGACAATATTTCAATTAGCTCTAAATAAAATTCTACCCTTTAAAAAACTATTACATACTATTTAAATGTGAACTATGTTATTGATAGGTGTTCTTTAGTCAATTAAAAACATGGCACTGGTTTCTGGGTTTATGAATTAGTTCATGACTTTAGAGAACTTATTTAGAAAACGCATCTAATTAAAAGAATTTACTCATGCAACCCTGATTTCTTGGGACAAATAGATTCTAATTAAGAAGATAATTCATAACAATTTCCTGATTAAAAGTAAGAAATTTCCTTATATTTACTTCAGAAATCAGAATGACTATTTATACAGTAAGAAAGTAAATTTCCACGTGCTCTTTAAATTATGAATTAGAACGCAATTGAGCTGAATGACTTTTTGCCTTCCTTCCAGCTTGGTGATTCCTCGATATGACAGTCTTTCTTTTCACTCACCATAGAGCTGGAGAAATATTGCCTTTGAGGGCTAGCCATTCACAGAAGTAATCCTGAATCTGAGAGGTCAATGGTTCATAAAAGACACTATGCCTGGCCTGGCACAGTTCTGAATACTTGGCAGTGTTTATTCTGATTGGTCCAAGACGGTAGTAGCTAAGGAATACCTGGCAGAAACACATAAAGATGTTTGCTTTCTCTGTTCCTGGCTCTAACTGGGTATATTTAGCTATCATTTTACAAAAACAGGAGCACAAAGCTCAGTCATGCCTTTTTAAATGGAGAAAGCAAAGCTAAGCTAAAAATAGGCCATCATTTCATTGAGCTTCAATCATGCGGTTTTACCTGGTGTGCATTTGTTGTTGACTGGCAGACTCCCCCAAAGAACATGCTGGGGTTCTTCAGGCTTATCCTTCCATTTACTGACAACACTCAGACTGTGATGTTTTATTCAATTCTAAGTGATATGGACCAAAAATTTGCTTTGTAGCCACATCGAATCTCTATCGAATCTCAATCAGGAAGACTTACCTGTGTCTATATAAAGGGAGAGAGATTTGGTTCCTTTTATTTTAACATATAAGATTGTCGAATTGATATTCTTATAAAGAATTTAGTTCTAATACCACATCAAAAAAGTCCCCCCAAATTCCAAAAACATCCCGAAGACCTAGGTGCTCAATGAACATTATTCAACGGAATTTCAGTTTGATATAATTGAAAAACCAAACCAAACAAAAACCTCTTGGTAGATCTTTAAGAATACAGCAATCTTATTTTTGCATATAGAAATCTCAAATAGATAATAATTCATCCTATTTCTAATAACTTCCATATTTTTGGAAATAAAGTTTGCTGGTCATGAGAAATACATTTGGTAGATGTACAAGCAATACTTCATATTCTGCTTTCTTTGTAACATATTTCAAAGCTCATGTCAATTACATTCTTATAAAAAGTAAGTACAACAAATGTAAATAATAAAAATACTCATGTTTATTATGTTCCCAATACAATACTTTAAAATTTATCTTTTGATTCAAAATATTCCGAATTGATTAATAATTTTGCCAAGAATACAGCGACAAAAAAAAATTACAAGTCTCCAAATACATAATCCTGCTACCTGGAAGTAACCAATAATGAACATTTTGTGTATGTTTTCACAAGTTTACCTTTGTTCAAATAAATACACATAAAAACAGATTTATAATTTTTTCTATTAAAAATGGGATCACACTAATCTTAAGCAATTATGTGTGTGTAAATTAAGAGAGATTTAATTATGTTCATACTTTAACTTTTTTCTTTTCCAAGATTCATTCACGTCTAACAACAAGTTTGGTTTTTTTTTTAATTATTTTTATGTGTTATAATATTTTTATTATATATTACACTATTATAATTATTTTATTATATATTTATATTGCCATTATATAACATATTATTATATAATATAAATTATATAATAATAATAATTAAACCAAAACCAAACTCATTGCCATCTAATAGATCCCAACTTGTAGGGACCCTAAGGGACAGAATAGAACTGCCTCATAGGGTTTCCAAGCAGCTGCTGGTGGATTTGAAATGTGGACCTGCTGGTTAGCAGCTGAGCTCTTAACCACTGCACCACCAGGGACCCTAATAATAATTCAACACGAGTAAATCTTGGAAAGGAACACGGTTTAAAATATGAGCATAATTAAATTTCTCTTAATTGCATAAGATCCGTGTGAACCCGTTGAGTCAATTCCAACTCGTAGCAATCTTATTGGACAGAGTAGAACTTCCCCACAGGGTTTTCCAATGAGCATTTGGTGAATTTGAACTGCTGACATTTTAGTTAGTGGCACAGTACTTAACCACTGCACCACCATTGATTAATTTGGCTCCCGAATATAAGCATTCATGTCATTCAAAAATTCTGGCAGTAGTTCTTCTGTTAACGTTGTAAATATTGATTCTTCTTTCTCTTTTGCTTTCCATAATCTCTATTAGATATATGTTAGAAATACCTATCCTCCATACTTCTGTTATAAAACAGTAAATAAACTTAAATTGTATTAAACATGATGGGTATACAACTGTATGCATTTTCACAAAGAAACTCTCCTTCTTACATTATAGAACAACATAAAGAATATTATTAACAAGTCAGCATATTCTTTATGCCCTTACAGTCATGCTCCCCTGAAAAGGTGACAAAACACCAACTTCTATTTATTGTCTAAATAGATTAGTTTTACCTAGTTTTGAAGTTCTTATAATTGGCATCAATAGAATATGCTCTTATAAGTATGTCTTAATTTTTTCAAAAGCAAGTTTATGAGAGTCACCCTAGTTGGTGCATAGAGTAGTGGTTCATTTATTCTCCTTGCTGTATAGTATTCCATTGCATGCATATACCACAGCATATGTATTCAATTTTCAGTTAATTACGTACACAACCATTCTAAGAAATGACAAAAAACTTTCTAAAATAAAATTTTAAAAATCTTCCTGCTAAAACATGGCTAGATTTGGATAAATTCTAAAAACTAGATTTTTATAATTCATGAATATATTTTTACTTTGATACATGCAGTTCCATTCTTTTTGAAAACTATATTACTTTACATTTTCTAGTACACTTCATTCCACTAGTTCCACCATTATTTTTCTACTGAAAATGTTGTAATAAATGTTATGTATCTATGTATATATATATACCTCAACTAAAATTTTTATTTATTGTTACTGTTGTTGTTGTTACGTGACATCAAGTCAATTTTTGACTCAATAGCATATTATCCATTCTTTTCAAGTGCCCATGAAACAGTCAGCAAGATAAACAATATTCTGCATCATAAAACAAATCTTAACAAATTTAAAAGATTTGAAATCATACAGAATATGTTCTCAGACCAAAACTGAATCAAACTGGTCATCAGGAACAGAAGGACAACAGGAGTATCTCTAAAGGTTTGGAAATTAAAAAACATTCTTCTAGTCATTTACAGATTAAAAAGAAGTTTCAGGAAAAAAAGTATACAACTGAATAAAAATAAAAAGAAATAAAGCATATCAAGTTTGTGGAAGGGGGCAAAAGAAATGCTGAGAGCAAAATTGATAGCACTAAATTATTGCATTATAAAGGAGACAGTCTCAAATCAATAATCTATTTCAATAATTTAGACATAGAAGAAAATATAGCACAAATAAGTAAGGAAATAATAAAAATAAGAATAGAAATGAGTGAAATTGAAAACAGAAACATAATAGGAAAATAAATGAAACAGAAAACTGCTTCTTTGAAAAAAAAATAATGAAATTGTTTAATCCCTTAGAAATTACCAAGATAAGCCATGTTCTGGACCATAAACAATAATATATTTTAAATGTTTCAAATCATGCAAAGTATGTTCTGGCCTTAGTGGAATTTCTCTGCAGGTCCTCCAAATATATAGAAACTAAACAAAAAACCAAACCCACTGCTGTCTAGTTGATTCCAACTCTATATAGAGCTGACCTATAGGGCTTTCAAGGCTGTAAATCTTTAAGGAAGCACACTGCCACATCTTTCTCCCAAGAGCAGCTGGTGGGTTCCAACAGCCACCCTTTAGTTGGCAGCCAGGTGCTTTAACCATTGGGCCACCAGGGCTCCTAGAAGCTATATAACACATGTCTAAGTAA
The DNA here is from genome assembly GCF_030014295.1 of Loxodonta africana. Taxonomy (NCBI): domain Eukaryota; kingdom Metazoa; phylum Chordata; class Mammalia; order Proboscidea; family Elephantidae; genus Loxodonta; species Loxodonta africana. Next base: position 76,188,647 of record NC_087345.1, on the reverse strand, counting down.
ATCATGGAGTACCTCGGTGGTACAAACAGTTAATGTGTTCAGCTGCTAACATAAAGGTTCAAGGTTTGAGTCTACTCAGGGGAACCTTGAAAGAAAGGTCTGGCAATGTATTTCTGAAAAATCAGCCTTTGAAAATTCTATGTGGCACAGTCCTACTCTGAGGCATAGAGTCACCATGAGTAAGAATTGATTCAACAGTAACAGTTTTTTTGTTTGTTTGTTTTTTAATAGATCAAAGAAGAAATCAAAAGGAAAACTAAAATTATTTTAAGCTGAAAGTAAATGAAACCACAATGTGTCACTATTGGACAGATGCTGATAAAGCAGTATTCACAGGAAAATGTATAGCATTAAAGTTGTATATTAAAGAGGAAGAAAGATTGCAAATCAATGCCCTCAGACCCCATCTTAAGAAACTAGAAAAAAAAGAGCACATTAAATCTAAGTAATTAGAAGAAAAGAAAAATCTAAAGCATAAATTGATGAAATGGAAAAAAAAAGTCAATTAAGTTAAAAGTTAGTTCTTCGAAAATATCAATAAAATTGATAACATATAGCCAGACTGAAAAAAAAACAACCCCAACCTATTGCCATCAAGTTGATTCTGACTTATGAGCACCCTACAGTACAGAGTAGAATTACCTCATGGAGTTTCCAAGACTGTGCTCTTTGCAGAAGCAGACTGTCATATCTTTCTCCTGTGGAGTTGCTGGTGGGCTCAAACTGCCAATCTTCCAGTTAGCAGCCAGGAGCTTAATGACTGTGCCACCAGGGCTTCTTAAAGCCAGACTAATCAAGGAAAAAAGAAAGAAGAAACAAATTACCAATATCAGTAAAGGAGAAGTGAAGACATAAATAGATGATGAGATATAACCCGATCATAAGTTGAAAAATTCAATAATTTTAAGATTTGCCTCAGATTTATCTGTATACTCACTCAATGCAACTTCTCAGCAGTGCTTTTTTTTTTTTTTTAGAAATTCTCAAACTATATCTAAGGTTAATATGATAAAGCAAAGAACCCAGGATAACGAAAACAGCTTTGAAAATGAAAAACAAAGATGGAAGACTAACACTACCTACTGTTAAGATTTATTACAAAGCTACAATATTTAAGACATATGATATTGGTGCAAAGATAGAGGGATAGGCAGACAGAACAAAATCAGACCATCTCTGTACGGTCAGTCAATTTTCTGCAAAGGTGTGAAAGAAGCAATTCAGCGGAAAAAGGGTAGTTAAAAAAAGAAAGAAAGAAACCACTACTGGCACAATTGGATATCCATATGCAAAAAAAATAAACTTTATAATCTGTACTTGGTACCACATAAAAATATTATTCAAAGTTCATCCTAGACCTAAATTGAAAATGTAAAACCATAAATCTAAATATAAAGCCTAGATTATATGAGAAATAAGAGTATATATCCAGACTTTATATAAATGTACATAGAAAAAACTGAAAACAATCCAATGTATATCAACAGGTGAATGAATAACCATGGTATTGCCATACAATGAAACACTGCTCATTAATAAAAAGCAATAAACTATTGATACAAGCTGCAACATGAACTAATCTCAAAATAATTATTCTGAATGAAAGATGAAAGACAAAAGAGTATGTATGATATGATTGCATGTATATAAAATTTTATGAAATGCAAATTTATGTATAGTGACAGAACACAGATTAGTAGTTGCCTGGAAATGAGGTGGGATAACATTGTAAGGAAAGAAGGAGAGAGGGATTGCTGAAAGGTCATGAGAAAACTGAAGTGATGGTTATGTTCATTATCCTGATTGTGCTGATGATTTCATGGGTATGTGTAAATATCAGTATTTATCAAACTTTTTACTTTAATATGTGCAATTTATATCATTATACCTCAATAAAGCTTTTAAAACTGGAACAAATTTGATTTTTGGAGCCTAAGAGCCTTTAAATTTTAGATTTTTAAATGTAGAGTAAGATAAAGTTGTCCTTAAAAAGACAAAAATAAAATAAATAAAACCTGTTGCAATCAGGTGGATTCTGACTCATGGTGATCCTATGTGTTCCAAAGTACAACTGCTCTATAGGGTTTTTAACAGTAATCTTTATGGAAACAGTTTGCCAGGCCTTTCTTCAGCAGTGATGCTGGGTGGGTTTGAACTGCCAACTTTTAGATTAATAGTCCAGGGAAAACCATTTTTGTTACCCAGGGACCTTTTTACTTACCAAACAGGGTCCAAAAAGGCAAACTGTGCTTTAATATCTAACATTTTTAAATAGTCCATTTGTTAGAATTTGTGTTTCAGGAGTGGTTTTATATGGTATAGACTGATTGATCTAGATAGAGATAGATGGATAGAGTTAAGTAGTTGACAGATAGACAGACAGATAATTCATTGTTTTTACGTACTGTTGAGTCAATTTCAGCTCATGGCAAACTCATGTGTGCAGAGTAGAACTGCTCCATAAGATTTTCAAGGTTGTGACCTTTCAGAAACAGATCTCCAGGCCTGTCTTCCGTGGCTGGGTAGGTTTGAACCACCAACCTTTTGGCCAGTAGTTGAGTGCTTAACCATTTGTGCCACACAAGGTCTCCAGAGTAGTAGAAAAGTGTGGAAATAAGTTAACAAATATTTAGAAAAATAGTTTAATAAATGCACAGATAGTCTAGCCTTGGTCCAGCTGTTTCCATGATATGGGTTAAATTGACATGTTTTTCAAATTATCAGGCCAACAGGAACGGCCACCATATGGACTGATTCTTAAGCACAGAGGAGTCTCATTTCCAACTATCACACACAAGAGGAATAAAAATGTGGTGAAGTTAACCATGCACAACACCGTACTGGTTTTATCTTTTTACATATTACCTTTCCTGCAAAGAGATTTTTTTTAATTATGCTATTATTTTAATGGCTGCCATTTGCATTCTGAATTTTCATTGTGCCAGTTATCGGATTCCACTTACATGGTGAAATTTGTGGGCCTCATGGCTATTTTAATGTGATGCCTTTTATACTGTAATTGAGAGAAGTCTCCAATGAATAAAATAAATGGTTTCAGAGGGTTCTTAAGCCCTCAACAGACATCAGCTAAAATGTTAAGAGTGCCTCCAAATCCCTCCGGTGCTATATTTTCTAACCATGAAAGAAATATCATTATTGTAAATTCCCAGCCTTTGTCTGAAAATCTTGTACTAGATCCCTTGAGCGTCAGTTCTGTTAATTAATTCAAACAATTTCCTCTCTAATCTCTAAAACATTTTCATATTTAAGACAATAAATGAAGTACTTAAGGGACTCACTCATTGTTGGTCATTAATATGCCAGGGAATTAGAAAAATTACTCCTAGTCTTCAGTGACATGAATAATGTCTCCTTTTTTTTTTTTTTTCCTTCCAGTGGTTCTGACCTGGACAAGGTTAAAAGCATGGTTTCTCAGCAACTGAATTTAAGAAAATCTTACTTTCCACTTGCTTTGGTTTTAACCCATATATCCGAAACTCTTCCTTTTGTTCCAGTAATAAATGTGATAGGTTATGACAATTTAAGGATTAAATTAGTTAATAATAACTTTGGAATTAATGATTAGCTTAGAAAAAGAATAATTGCATTTTCCTTGAACCAGTACATAAGGTTAATGCAGCTGGGAGTGTGATGGCCCCAGTAACTTTGACACTAATTGACGATTGTGTTACTTGTTAAGATAAGGAGTCAGCATGAACGAATTCTCATGAGGTTTGTGGAAAGACAAAGCTATTTGTTTCCAAACCTGCTTTTTTCCATTTGAATGATTGGTTTAATTTCCTAAAAGGCTGGTATGTGATCTTCGGGATATAATTTCATACTTCATTCCACTGACTGTCGATTATCAAATTGAAACAAAGCAGAGAAATAACTTTTCCTATGAAATAAAATCACCGCTCTTCTTGTCAATGTGATTCTAATTGTTCAAACTCCTAACCTGACTGCTTCTGGGCGGAGGGGGAGGGGGAGAATGTGATGTGCAACAGAACACCATGCTTAAAATTGTTCATATTGCTCTGGGTTTAAGTAGTCATTACTCCGAAGATCAACTAGGTCATTTAAAAACCATTATAAAATTAATATTGTCACAAAAAAATATAGACACATACATGCATACAAGCTTTTGAAGTATTAAAGAAGAATCTAGAGGGACTTGGGGGGGCAGTATTATGGGTCGGGGGCAATATTACGCGTTAGGGGACAGTATTATGTACTACATACAGTGCTTTGTCCACAGGACAATTGATGCACAGATGTGGAGCCAATTCCCATAAATTCTAGGGCAAGGACATACCTATTACTGGATTAATCTTGTGTCTGGTTATCAGTTGAAAGCGGCATTATTGCAGGTCCATACAAAGGTTTCTCTTGCATTTTTCTAATTTGTGACTTTTTTAAGACTTGGTTATTTACACTGGATACAGCTCAATGGCTTCCATAACAAAATGTTAAAATGTAACATCTAAAGATACATCATTTATTTTTTATCTGAAGTCTGGCATCAGTATTGTACAAAAATTCATTAACAACCTTGATATGCAAATGACAACCTTGCTTACTGAAAGCGAAGAAGACTTGAAGCATCTACTGATGAAGATCAAAGACTATACAACCTACAGTATGAATTACACCTAAACATAAAGAAAACAAAAATCCTCACAACTGGACCAATAACCAACATCATGATAAATGGAGAAAAGATGAAGTTGTCAAGGATTTCATTTTACTTGGATCCACAATCAATGCCAATGGAAGCAGTAGTCAAGAAATCAAATGACATATTGCATTGGACAAATCCACTGCAAAAGATCCTTTAAAGTGTTAGAAAGCAAAGATGTCATTTTAAGGACTAAAGGGCATCTGACCTAAGCCATGGTATTTTCGATTCCCTTATATGCATGGAAAAAAAAAATTTTTTTCTTTCTTATATGCATGTAAAAGCTGGACAATGAATAAGGAAGACCTAAGAATTGAAGAATTTGAGTTATGGTATTGATGAAGAATACTGAATATACCATGGACTGCCAGAAGAACGGACAAATCTCTCTCGGAAGTACAGCCAGAATGCTCATTAGAAACAAGATACTCAGGGCATGTTATCAGGAGGGACCAGTCCCTGGAGAAGGGCATTATGCTAGGAAAAGTACAGAGTCAGTGAAAAAGAACAAGTTCCTCAATGAGATGAATTGACATAATGGTTGCAACAATGGGCTCAAACATAGCAAAGATTATAAGGATGGCACAGGACCTGGCAATGTTTCATTCTGTTGTACATAGAGTCCTATGAATGGGAACCGACTTGAAAGCACCTAACAAAAAAATTGTTTCCTTTATAATAATCGAACATTTTCATAGTGAAGAATACATTTGGGTAAAACAGGTGTAGATGTTGTTGTTAGGTGCCGAGTTGGTTCCAACTCATAGCGACCCTATGCATAACAGAATGAAACACTGCCCTGTCCTGAGCCATCCTTACAATCATTGTTATGCTTGAGCTCACTGTTGCAGCCACTGTGTCAATCCACCTCATTAAGGGTCTTCCTCTTTTCCGCTGACCCTATACTCTGCCAAGCATGATATCCTTCTCCAGGGACTGATCCCTCCTGATAACATGTCCAAAGTATGTAAGACGCAGTCCCGCCATCCTTGCTTCTAAGGAGCATTCTGGTCGTATTTCTTCTAACACAGACTTGTTCGTTCTTTTGGCAGTCCATGGTATATTCAATATTCTTCGCCAACACCACAATTCAAAGGCATCAATTCTTGTTTGGTCTTCCTTATTCATTGTCCAACTTTCACATGCATATGATGCGATTGAAAATACCATGGCTTGGGTCAGGTGCACCTTAGTCGTCAAAGTGACATCTCTGCTCTTCAAAGCTTTGAAGAGGTGCTTTGCACCAGATTTACCCAAAGCGCTGCGTCTTTTGATTTCTTGACTGCTGGCTGCCATGGCTGTTGATTCTCTGCTTTCAGCCAGGATCCATCTAACATCAGCAATGATATTCCTGGTTCCACGTCCTCTTCTGAAACTGGCCTGGATTGTGGATCCAAGTAAAATGAAATCCTTGAGAACTTCATTTTGTTCATTTATCGTGATGTTGTTCATTGGTCCAGTTGTGAGGATTTTTGTTTTCCTTATGTTGAGGTGCAATCCAAACTGAAGGCTGTGGTCTTTGATCTTCATTAGTAAGTGCTTCAAATCCTCTTCACTTTCAGCAAGCAAGGTTGTGTCATGTGCATAACGCAGGTTGTTACTGAATCTTCCTCCAAACCTACCGCCCCGCTCTTCTTCATATAGTCCAGCTTCTCAGATTATTTGCTCAACATACAGATTGAATAAGTATGGTGAAAGAATACAATCCTGATGCACACCGTTCCTGACTTTAAACCAATCAGTATCCCCTTGTTCTGTACGAACAACTGACTCTTGATCTATCTAAAGGTTCTTCATGCGCACAATTCAGCATTCTGAAATTCCCATTCTTTGCAGTGTTATCCATAGTTTGTTATGATCCACACAGTTAAATGCCTTTGCATAGCCAATAAAACACAGGTAAACATCCTTCTGGTATTCTCTGCTTTCAGCCAGGATCCATCTAACATCAGCAATGATATCCCTGGTTCCACGTCCTCTTCTGAAACTGGCCTGAATTTCTGGCAGTTCCCTGTCAATATACTGCTGCAGCCGTTTTTGAATGATCTTCAACAAAATTTTGCTTGCGTGCGATATTCATGATATTGTTCTATAATTTCCACATTCGGTTGGATCACCTTTCTTGGCAATAGGCATAAATATGGATCTCTTCCAGTCAGTTAGTCAGGACGCTGTCTTCCATATTTCTTGGCATAGACAATTGAACACCTCCAGGGCTACATCTGTTTGTTGAAACATCTCAATTGATATTCCATCAATTTCTGGAGCCTTGTTTTTCACCAATGCCTTCAGAGCAGCTTGGGCTTCTTCCTTCCGTACCACCGGTTCCTGATCATATGCCACCTCTTGAAAAGGTTGAACATCGACTAATTCTTTTTGGTATAATGACTCTGTGTATTCCTTCCATCTTGTTTTGTTGCTTCTGGCATCTTTGAATATTTTCCCCATGGAACCCTTCACTATTGCAACTCGGGAATTGAATTTTTCTTCGATTCTTTCAGCTTGAGAAACACCGAGCGTGTTCTTCCCTTTTGGTTTTCCATCTCCAGCTCTTTGCACATGTCATTATAATACTTTATTTTGTCTTCTCAAGAGGCCCTTTGAAATCTTCTGTTCAGTTCTTTTACTTCATCAATTCTTCCTTTTGCTTTAGCTGCTTGACATTCAAGAGCAAGTTTCAGAGCCTCCTCTGACATCCATCTTGGTCTTTTCTTTCTTTCCTGTCTTTTCAATGACCTCTTGCGTTCTTCATGGATGATGTCCTTGATGTCATTCCACAACTCATCTGGTCTTCAGTCACTAGTGTTCAATGCATCAAATCTGTTCTTCAGGTGGTCTCTAAATTCAGGTGGGATATACTCAAGGTGGAAATCCTGGTGGTGTGATGGTTAAATGCTACAGCTGCTAACCAAAGTGTTGGCAGTTCGAATATGCCTGGTGCTCCTTGGAAACTCTATGGGGGGCAGTTCTACTCTGTCCTATAAGGTTGCTACGAATCAGAATCGACTCGACTGCACTGGGTTTTTTTTTTTTTTTTTTTAATACTCAAGGTCATATTTTGGCTCTCACGGACTTGCTCTGATTTTCTTCAGTTTCAGCTTGAACTTGCATGTGAGCAATTGATAGCCTATTCAACAGTTGGCCCCTGGCCTTGTTCTGACTGATGATATTGAGCTTTTCCATTGTCTCTTTCCACAGATGTAGTCAATTTGATTTCTGTGCATTTCATCTGGTGAGTTCCATGTGTATAGTCACCGTTTATGTTGGTGAAAGAAGGTATTTGCAATGAAGAAGTCATTGGTCTTGCAAAATTCTATCATTCGATCTCCTGCATTGTTTCTTTCACCAAGGCCATATTTTGCAACTACTGATCCTTCTTCGTTTCCAACTTTTGCATTCCAATTGCCAGTAATTATCAATGCATCTTGATTGTATATTCGATCAATTTCAGACTGTAGCAGTTGATAAAAATCTTGTATTTCTTCATCTTTGCCTCTAGTGGTTGGTGGGTAAATTTGAATAATAGTCGTATTAACTGGTCTTCCTTGCAGATGTATGGATATTATCCTATCACTGACAGCACTATACTTCAGGATACATCTTGAAACGTTCTTTTTGACGATGAATGCAACACCATTCCTCTTCAAGTTGTCATTCCCAGCATAGTACACTGTATGATTGTCCGATTCAAAATGGCTGATGCCAGTCCATTTCGGCTCACTAATGCCTAGGATATCGATGTTTATGTGTTCCATTTCATTTTTGACGATTTCCAATTTTCCTAGATTCATACTTCGTAGATTCCAGGTTCCAATTATTAATGGATGTTTGCAGCTGTTTCTTCTCATTTTGAGTTGTGCCTCATCAGCAAATGAAGGTCCTGAAAGCTTTACTCCATCCATGTCATTAAGGTCAACTCTACTTTGAGGAGGCAGCTCTTCCCCAGTCATCTTTTGAATGCCTTCCAACCTGGCGGGCTCATCTTCCAGAACTATATCAGACAATGTTCCACTGCTATTCATAAGGTTTTCACTGGCTAATGCTTTTGAGAAGTAGACTGCCGGATCCTTCTTCCTAGTCTAGCTTAGTCTAGAAGCTCAGCTGAAACCTGTCTTTCATGGGTGACCCTGCTGGTGTCTGAACACCGGTGGCATAGCTTCCAGCTTCACAGCAACACACAAGCCCCCACAGTATGACAAACTGACACGTGCGGGGACAGGTGTAGATAGGTGCTATAAAATGCATTTTTATGTTTTTGTAAGCTTTGTGCCTAAACAAATAGAGAGAACTTACTTATATTTACAACTCGTAATAAGGTTTTATATTTAAAAAATGAAGTATTTTAAGATTCCTTTCAGTTGTTCCCTATGAATGAAAGTAATATGGCTTAACATTGTTTTTTAATAACTGAAAATTACTTGAATATTTAGAAATTAAAACATATTAAAAACACATCAAGGGAGGCTGTTTAAAAGGAAGATATTGAATAACACTTCTGAATAAAGCATCTGATTATTTCCTGGTCAAGCTCTTGTTTAAACACAGATATTTATGAATAAGCATTTACCTAGAATATTACTCAAATAAGTGTAGCCCAAAACTCTGTATTTAGGTAGACATGCACTGAAGTCACAGTGTCAGGAAAACTAAAATGTTTTGTGTTGATTTAGAGAAGACAGAATGCATCTGAATGATAACATGCCTATTTGAAGTTATGTAACCCAAAATATAAGCAATTCATAATTTTTCATCTTATTTCTGCTTCTTCCTCCTCAGTTCATCAACCATTACATTCTGAGAATGACAATAAAAAAGAAAAATGGAATGTCCAAAGAAACTAACAACTTTAAAGTAATATGAGGAGAAAGGAACAAGAACAGAAAGATAGACATCCAAGATGGCAATACTTTCTAAAGTTTTTATCAATAGGGAAAGTAATTGGAAGCTATCTTCAATATTGAATTAATGGTTAATTACATTAATTGTATTTCCTTACATATTTCATTTACCCAAAAAACCAAACCTACTGCCATTGAGTTGATTGTGGCTCATTGTGACCCCATAGGTTTTCCAAGGCTGTAAATCACCACAGAAGCAGACTGACACATCTTTCTCCCATGGAGCCTCTGGTGGTTTCGAACTGCGGCCTTTTGGTTAGCAGTCAAGAGCCTTAACCACTGCACCACCAGTGCTCCTTATTCCATTTACAGATTTTAATAACTCTTTGTGAAATTCTCATTTTTTTAATTTTAAATTTATTCTTAATACTGTTTACCCAAAACATACTAATATATAAGAAAAACAATCTCACCACCATCACCCTCACCTCTCTCACCACCACCCTTTTAGGTGACTTTAACATCTGCATGATATAGCATAGAATGGATATATTTCATTCAATTATTGTCCTTTTTTCCCAACAAATTTTCAATGGTTGAGTTTTTAGTTCAAAAGGTAAGTCAGTGTCTAACGTTAACAGATCATGCCAGAATCATTCTGAATAAAATTGCAATAATTCACACTATCCCTAGAAATGTGTAGAAATATTTCTTTTCCCCATTTCCCTGATTTCTTACACTGTTGAATGGCATTGCTTATCATGTTTTTGTGTGCTTATTTTAGTTTTTAATTTTTTAGCCTCTGTAATAAAAAAAAGTGTGCTTTTTTTAATTGTTGGGTCTCTTTGCTTTTTTTAGGCAAGTACATTTTTGTAAATTATTAGTCATTTACATTTCTTCCTTTGTGAATCTAATTACTTGATTTCCTTTCCTCTTCACATCATATTTTATTTCTAAGATTCCTGATATATTGCATGTCTCAATTTTATTCATTCTGACTGCTGTATACTATGACTAAATACTATTATTCTCGACTTGTTGGACATGTTTCTTGGTTTTTACTATTGGAAATAGTATTTATCTGGATATTGTTGTACATGTATTCCTTCATAGGTGTTATAGTTTTTATTGGCAACCCAACACACTTCTGAAGATGAAGAATAGGGCTTGATCTATAACATGTCAGGACTTGTCGTGAAGCTATGGTAATTAAGACAGTATGTTAAGGCACAGGGATAGGGACACTGATCAGCAGAGTAGAATAGAATGCCCATGCATGTATAATACTTTAAAGGTATGCCAGATAAGACAGAAATAGAAGGACTTTTCAATAAATGGAAGTGGACAAAAACATTTTCCATATCAAGAAATATGAATTGAATTCTTCTCATTTTATGAAAATGCTGAATCCATTGACCATAATATAAAATAAGACTACATTAAAAATAGTAATTTTTAATCAAAAACTCACTAAAAAATAAAAATATGAATCACAATTGGGAGTAGATACTCATGATATATGATTGAAAAAGTATTATTTGCACACACACATTCTACCTATTAGTAAGAAGAGCACAAATAACCCAATGGTACCATGGGCAAGAGACATAATCAAGCATTTAATAGAAGAGAAAACACATAAGAAGCAATGTGATATATCATTGGGACCTGTGAAAATTAAATCGACTTCATAATGGTTAAACATTCTACACTCATTAAATTAGCCATTTTTATGATGTAGTATGTGTTTAGCTCATTAATTTGTAGACACTACATATTAGGAATGCTGCTCTTTGCCTTCGGTATGTGTTACATATATTTTCCATTGTATTATTTGTCTTTTTTTTTTATTGTATTGTAAATCATGAAAATATTTGATATTGTTGGTGGCTAATATGATTGAGTTTTTTTACAATTTAATGTAGACATATTTCTATATTGTTTCTCTCTCATTCACAGTTAAACAAATAATTTCCTAAATTATTAGTTATAATGAAGAATATTCAAAAACAACATGAAACTGTCATATTAAATGTGATATTCTGAAAATGTATTCATTAAAATCAGGTGAAAAGAGGTCAGGATGACAATTTTTCCTGGTATTACTCAACATTGACCTAATGTTCTGAGTAAGTAAAGATATGCCCAAAGTAGCAGAGTAAGCTAAGCTACCTTCTCATTGAGTTTTTAGAAAAGACCATTTGACAAATGATATAATTATTAAACATAAGGCAATATTTAATTATAGCTGTGTTTTGTCATGTATGCTTTATTGCTCAAAAATGCTGTGACTCACAATGATGGATCAATTGTAAATTACAAATGTAGCCCAGATAATAGCTAGAATTATTCTCTTTAGGGTAGAAATAAAATGTCCTCACACATTCATTACAGTGATATTGAAAAATGCATTGCCCGCCACAGGATTTCTGGAAATTCCCATGAGGCAAATGTTCTTATAATCAAGTATGGCTCATAAATCCTGCTTCCACTAAATTAGTTCAATTTAGAGATCATATGCCATTCCATTTGGCTGTTCTTATTCTCTACTACATTTTCCAACTATTAAACTTTGCCCTTTGTTTTAATTTTTCACACACAACCACAGGTCACCCATATTTAAATCAATAGTGCATAGAATGTGCCTTTATGAATTATGGGAGACAAGGAAAGATACAGGAGTTTACACTACCTCCATTCGAAATACCATACTCTCTGATCATTACTTCATATTTTCCAGCTCGTTTTCTCTAGTAGCTCAACCCAAACTATCCTCAAGAAAAGCCTGGACCTTCTTTAAATTGGAGATCTTATGTGGTTTCCATTGGTCCTTACTTTATACCCTAGCTTCCCATCTGTCTTAGGCTGGGTTATCTAGAGAAGCAAAATCAGAGAAGTGTGTGTGTGTGTGTGTGTGTGTTTAGAGAGAGAGAGATTTATCTCAAGGAAATGCCTCATGTGGTTGTAGAGGCAGGCAAGTTCCAAGTATGGGGGTGAGGCATCAGGCTGGAGGTTTCTCATGATTCACATAGCTGGAGAAGCTGGTAAACCCAAGATCAGCAAGTTAGATGGCAGGCTGCTGGCTCATGGGCTGAGGAGGCTAATGAATCCAACATTGACAGGTCAGACGGGAGGATGCTGGTTCAAAGACTGCAGAGGCTGACAAATCCCAAGATCAGCAGGCAATATGAAAGGCTGCAGGTTCAAGTCTCAAAAACTAGAGGTCAGATGATGATCCAGCAAGATTTGCTAGAACATCCACACACGTTGTGTGCAGGCCACACCCTTGAGGAGACTCCCCTTACAATTGACTGGCTGATCACATCGAATCACATCATGGAGGTGATTATTTCACAAAATGGAGGATAAATAAATCATTACACAACTGCCAAATTATATCATTACATAACTGCCTAACTACATCATTACCACATCATTACATAATTGCCTAACTACATCATTACATAACTGCCAAAATACTGAGAATCATGGCCCAACCAAGTTGACACACAACCTTAACCATCACAGTCCATTCCTTCTCAACTTGGCACCTGTACACTTCTCCTTATACCGTACAAATCTCTAAACAAAGTCATACTTGCATGTAACATGATACATCTAACAAGTGTACATCTGAAAACATTCCAGTCCTGTTCACATCTTTTATTTTATAAATGAAGAAAACAAAGATATTTATGCATACATACAAAGAATGAATACTCATGACAATAACAGTCCCCATTTCTATAACAGCTCACATGGTCAAAACTTGTATTTAGAACTGCTTTCTTCCACCACCCATTCCGTGTTCCCTTTACCCTCAGCAGGTCATCGTTCTTTGCTTGGTAAGGTGAACCAAACTTTCATTCCCGAAGGGTCTGGGCCATTAGTTGTCACATGGGAATGGATTGCGGTAGTTTTCCATTGACGTTAATCACCAGGCATAGTAGAATCGAGAGATGTCTGAAAGGAGCTCCTATATTCCAGGCATACTTTTCTTTACCTCCATTATGTAATATCAATCCGATTTCCCTTGGTAATAAGGATCAATCACACCAGCCAGTACAGTAACTTCATTCTTTGCCTATTGATCCAGAGACATGAGAAGCCCAAACTGGCCAGGTAACATTTTTAACTTCCAGTACGATGGAACCAGTGTTGTGTCTTCTGATTGAACCATTCCCCCCTTTGGGACTAAGACCTCTAGACTCACAGAGCATAGTCAATGGGATAGGAAGTAAACATTTTGTGAGTGGAAACTAGGGGTAATAGTGAGTGGTGCCACTCCCATTCCCACCCCTTGATTCCTGGAAAAATGAATCCTGACTATGGGAGAAATAGCACAATATATTGAACACTGGTTTAGAGCTATACAGCCTCCAGGAGAACATTGCCCCAACTCTGCATGATATTATCACCTAGCTGGTGTCATAATTGTGTCTTAGAAGGCCATACCATTTCTCTATCAAGCCAGTTGCTTCTGTGTGATGGGGAACATGGTAAGACCAGTGAATTCCATGAGCATAGGCCCATTGCCATAATTCATTTGCTACGAAGTGAGTCCCTTGATCTGAGGCGATGCTGTGTGGGATACCATGACTGTGGATAAGGCATTCTGAAAGCCCATGGATGGTAGTTTTGGCAGAAGTGTTGTGTGCAGGGAAGACAAATCCATAACAAAACTGGCTATTCCACTAAGAACAAAATACTGCCCTTTCCAAGATGGAAACAACCCAATGTAATCAACCTGCCACCACTTTGCTATCTGATCACAACAAGGAATGTTGCCAAATCAAAGACTCAGGTTGGTCTCTGCTGCTCACCAAGTCAGCCTTGGTGAGAGGAAGTCCATGTTGCTGAGCCCGTGCATAACCTCCTTCCCTGCCACCATGGCCTCTTTGTTCATGACCCCATTGGGCAATGACAGGAGTGGCTGGGAGAAGAGAATGAATAGTTTCTGCAGAATGTATCACCCTATCCACTTGATGGTTAAAATCCTCCTCTGCTGAGGTCACGCTTTGGTGAGCATTCACATGAGACTCAAATATCTTCATTTGTTTGGCCTATTCAAAGAGGTCTGTCCACATACCTCTTCCCCACACCTTCCTGTCTCCAATTTTCCAATCATGTTCCTTCCAAGTCCCTTACCATCCCTCCAAACCATTGGCCACAGCCCATGAACTAGTATACAATTGCACATTTGGCCATTTGTTCTTCCAAGCAAATTGAACAACCAGGTGCACTGCTCAAATTCTGTGTATTGGGAGGATTTCCCTTTACCACTGTCCTTCAAGGAGGTCCCAGAAAAGGACTGCAGTGCTACTGCTGTCCACTTTTGAGTGGTGCCTGCATATTGTGCAAAATTGTCTGTAAACCAGGCACAAATTTTTTCTTCTTTGGTCAACTGATCATAAGGACTCCCATGAGTCCACAGGTACAGACTGGGAGAAGTCAGATAATGTGACAGGAGTGGAGACCATGGGCATTTAGGTTACTTCCTCATTTTACTTGTGCCTTCAGGTCCTGCTTGGGCCCAATCTCCTATATACCATTTCCATTTAATGATGGAGTGCTGCTGTGCATGTCCAAGTTTATGATTCTGTGGGTCAGACAACACTCAGTTCTTGATGAGCAACTCAGTCCACGTGGTGACTTGCTGGTCCATGATTAAGCATTCAGTCTCTATTAAGGCACAGTAAGAAGCCAAAAGTTGTTTCACAAAAGGAGAGTAGTTATCTGTAGAGGATGGCACGGCTTTGCTGTAAAATCCTAAGGATCTGCACTTCAATCCACAAATAGAGGCCTGTGAAAGACTCAAAACAGTATCTCTACATGCTACTGACACTTGAAGCATCATTGGGCCAGCCAGATCATATATCCCAAGTTGTAGATTGGCTTGCACAGAAGCCTGAACTGATTGCAGAGCCTTCTCTTGTTCTGAGCTCCAGTCAAAACCAGCAGCTTTTCAAGTCACTCAAAGAGAATGGAGTAGCACATCCAAATGAGGGATATTTTGCCCTAAAAATCAAAAGAGGCCCACCAGACATAGTGCCCCCTTTTTAGTTGTGGAAGTGACCAGACACTATAATTTATCCTTCACTTTAGAAGGAATATATTGACTTGGCCACACCCCTAGACCACTAGAAATTTCACTGAGGTGGAAGGCACCAGAATGTTTGTTGAATTAATTCCTAGCCCTGTAGGACACAAATGTCTTACTAATAAGTCCAGTGTCATTGACACTTCATCCTTTCTAGGTCCAATCAGCACAATGTCATCAATATAGTGGACCGGAGTGACGTCTTGTGGATGGGAAAGGTGATCACAATCCCTGGAGACTAAATTATGACATAGGGCTGGAGAGTTGATATACCTCTGAGGTAAGACAGTGAAAGTGTATTGCTGGCCTTGCCAACTGAAGACAAACTGCATCTGTTGTTCCTTTGACACCAGAATCAAGAAAAACACACTGACCACTTTGTTCAAGCAATGAAACCACACCTGGAACAGCAGAATGCTATTCACTTGACATGAATTATTCCACTTATAAAGGTCAAGTAAATATTTAGTAGATTTCCCAACTATTTCACTCCTAAGGATACCATGACTAAGTAGCCAACGCAATAAGCCCATACGAGTCAGATTATTCTGATTGCTGCTTTGACTTTGCTGTGCATTACGGTAACCACATCTGCCTTGCCTTTGTCAATTGAATGCTGGCACTTAGCCCCTACCACCAAGGTTCAATCAGCCCCACTAGTTAGATGTCTTAATTCAGTTAGGGCAGTTCCCACTGTCAAATCTGACTTATATAAAATAGCAATCATAGCAGTCTTCAAGGATGATGGTGATCCCTTCACAAATTTGTTCCTCACCATTGCGGTAAAAGGTGTGTCCTTTGGGCACTCCATGTGTGGACCTGTGGGTCTAACCTGATAAATCCATTCTAACATGTCAATTTCTCTAAGCCTTTGTATACCTTCTTTTACTGTACACCAAAGCAGGTCTGGTACTTCAGCCTGATTTAGTGTAGGCCACCTCATAGTCCATGCTTCAGTGAACCAACCAAATAAACTATTAGGTGCTTTTTTAACCTCTTGAGCTGAAACACTGAATGAAAAATCTGTGCTTAATGGGCCCATATCAATAAACTCAGATGATCCAACTTTATGTTCCTTGCATTATTATCCCACACCCTTAATAGCCATTCCCAAGTTTCTTTTTGCACACATGAAAAAAGCCAAGCAGCTTTTGGAGTGTAGCATGCCTCTTCCTGGGTCACACTTTGTACTTCATCTTTTTGGGGTTGCTGGGACTTAAGTCTGGTTATAGGTATAGAAGCAAAATGGGTGGGGGGATGTGTTCTGAGGACATTCAGTGACTTCTTTGTAAGTCATCTTCCTCAGGTGATACTCCAGGCAATGGTTGAGACGCATCCTCAGGCAATGACTCAGATGCAGCCCCAGGCAATATCTCAAAACCTCTTCAAACACAGTTGGGTTAATCTTATCAGATGGGGCTAGGGGGCTAACGTTTTTACTGGGGCCAGGGCTTAGCAGATAAAGATGGAGTAATCTCTTCAGATTGGAGTGACAGGGCTGGTTCCCTCAGCAGGAGTGACTCAATGGGATTTTGGGGCTCACGGTCCCTAGCTTCCTGATTATCTGCCCGTATGTCCCAATCTCAAGTTTCAGGATTCCATTTTTTCTGAATAAATGCCCTCGTTTTACCTTCAGACACCATTCAATGTTGGGAATTCATTTGGTGTTGTAATTGAGCCACTCTTAGGATAAGAATCTGGGTTTTGTTTTTGGCAATATCAGCTCTGTTACTACAAGAAATAAGCCTTTCTTTCAGTGGCAACTTTGAGGTTGTTTATGCAATGCCTGAGCTGTGACTCTGAAGCCTTAAGCCTGCGTCTTTCCTTAACCACTTTGGCTAGTGAAAATAGGGCCAATCAGACTCCTTGTGCTTCTCATTCTGACAAAATTACAGAAAAGTATCAAATTTGATCACCCAGAGCCTTGCCCCTCACCAATTCTTGGTCTATTGGTGGTGGTATTTGTAGATTTCTATTGCCATCTCATGTCATGGATTAGCAGTGGCCTCTTTATTACTGGAAGCAGAATCATCAACATATTTCAGACTAACCAGGCTTGAGAATCAATTAGAAAACTCACCCTTATAATTTTGATTCTCCAGAACTACTCTCAGTATGTCTTAGGCTAGGTTCTCTAGAGAAGCAAAACCAGTAAAACATGTATTTATATATATACGGGGAAAGGGTGGAGAGAAAGAGATTTATCTCAAGGAAAAGGCTCATTTGGTTGTAGGGGCTAGCAAGTACCAAGTCAGTGGGTCAGGTGTCAGCCTGGAGGTTTCTCCTTACTCACATAGCTGTAGGGACTGATGAATCCAAGACTGACAGGTCAGGCAGCAGGCTGCTGGTTCACAGGCTGGGGAGGCCAATGAATCCCAAGATCAGCAGGCAGTACAATAGGCCTCTGGCTCAAGTCCCAAGAACAAGAGGTTAGATGGTGATGAGACAGATGCAGCATCCAGAGTGAGTAAAACCACTGAGCTTTGCCAGAACGTCCATATATGTTGAATGCAGCCCACCTTCCCTAAGAAAATCCTCTTACACAGATTGGCTGATCATATTAGATCACTTCATGGAGATGATTACATTATATCACAAAATGAAGGATAACTACATTATTACATAACTGGGAAAGTACATCATTACCTAACTGGAAAATCATTGAGAATCCTGGAACAGCTAAGTTGGCACACAAATTTAACAATCACACCATCTTACCAACCTAAGACAATAAGGAAAATCATCATAACCACCTCCTCACATAAAACCTCAACTCCTTTCCTCCTTTATAGCATTCACTGGGTTGAACTACAACACTGGTTAAATTTAGAACTCTACCTTCTTTTCATATGCATTTAAAGAGCTGAACATAGATGAAAAAAGAAAACATGTAAACTGGTTTCATCATAAATTCATGATCATATCTTCTATAGAGGCTTGTGTGTTGCTATGATATTGAACAGGTTTCAGTGGAGCTTTCACACTAAGACAGACTAGTAAGAAAGGCCTGATGATCTACTTCCAAAATATCAGCCAATGAAAATCCTAAGGATCCCAGCAGTCCAACCTACAGTGAATCACGGGGATGGCGTAGGATTAGGCAGTATTTTATTCCATTGTTCATGGGATCTCCATGAGTCAGGGACCAACTCCAAGACAGCTAACAACAACAACCACCACAATTGTACTTTTGAATTGATGCAATTAGACTGTATTTCATTTGGACATTCATATTTCTAGGTCCTAGTTGACTATCATTAAATTTGTGCAATGTTCAAAACAAGCAAAGCTAATCTATGGTGATAGAAATCAGAATAGTAATTGCCCTTGAACAGAGTAATGGGAATGAGGATGTACAAAGGGATTTTTGTGTTGTATGTGTGTTTAATATGTTCTTAATATTTTTTTTTTGAGTAGTGGTTACATGAAGGTACACATGTAAAAATTAAATGAGCTACACACTTATGATTTGTACTCCTTCCTATAGGTAAGTTATACCTATTTTTTTCCTTCATATCACTTCCACTTACTACTGCCCCATATTCTCCTTTTCACAGAAAAGCTTCTTGAAAGAGTTGTCTATACTTATCTACAATTCCTCTTTCACATTTTCTTTCAAAACTATCCCAATCAGACTCTCATACCCACTGTTTCATAATTTTTTCTAATCAAGTTCAACAATGACCTTCACATTATTAATTCAATGGTCAATTCTCAAGCTTATTATTTTAGCAGTATTTATTATAGTTAATCACTATCACCACCTAGGTATTCCTCAAGCTGAAAGAACTGAAGAAAAAATTCATGTTGGGAGTTGCATTATTGAAGAATTCCACAGGGAAAATATTAAACAATGCAGGAAACATCAAAAAGAGATGGAAGGTATACACAGAGTCACTGTACCAAAAAGTTAGTCAACATTCAACCATTTCAGGAGATAGCATATGATCAACAATCGATGCTACTGAAGGAAGAAGTACAAGCTACACTGAAGGCATTGGCAAAAAATGAGACTCCAGGAATTAACAGAATACCAACTGAGATGCTTCAACAAACAGACATAACACTGGAAGTGACGTATGCCAAGAAATTTGGAAGAGAGCTACCTGGCCAACCGACTGGAAGAGATCCACATTTGTGCCCAATCCAAAGAAAGGTGATTCAACAGAATGTGGAAATTATCAAACAATATCATTAATATTATATGCAAGTAAAATTTTGCTGAAGATCATTCAAAAATGGTTGCAGAAATGCATCAACCAGGAACTGCCAGAAATCCAAGCTTGATTAAGAAAAGGACATGTAATGAGGGATATCATTTCTGATGTCAGATGGATCTTGGCTGAAAGCAGAGAATACCATAAAGATGTTTACCTGTGTTTTACTGACTATGCAAAGGCATTCAACTGTGTAGATCATAACAAATTCTGGATAACTTTGAGAAGAATGGGAATTTCAGAACACTTAACTGTGCTCATGCAGAACCTCTACATAGACCAAGAGGCAGTCGTTCAAAGATAAGAATGGGATGCTGCGTGGTTTAAAGTCAGGGAAGTTGAGTGTCAGGGTTGTATCCTTTCACCATACCTATTCAATCTGTATGCTGAGCAAATAATCCCAGAAACTGGATGCGGCATCAGGATTGGAGGAAGACTCATTCACAACCTGCAATAGGCAGGTGAAACAACCTTGCTTACTCAAAGTAAAGAGGACTTGAAGCACTTACTGATGAATATCCAAGCCTACAGCCTTCGGTATAGATTACACCTCAACATAAAGAAATAAAAATGATCACAACTGGACCAATAAACAACATCGTGACAAATGGAGAAAATATTGAAGTTGTGAAGGGTTTCATTTTGCTTGGATCCACAATCAATGTCCATGGAAGAAGCAGTCAAGAAATCAAATGGTATATTGGATTGGGAAAATCTGCTGCAAAAAAAAAAAAAAAGTGTTAAAAAGCAAAGATGTCACTTTAAGGACTGAGGAGCACATGACCCAAGCCATGGTATTTTCAATCTCCTCATATACATGCAAAAGCTGGACAATGAATAAAGAAGACCAAAGAACTGATACTTTTGAATTATGGTGTTGGCAAAGAATATTGACTATACCATGGACCACCAGAAGAACAAAAAATGTGTGTTGGAAGCAGTACAGCTAAAATGCTCCTTAAAGTCGAGGACAGAGAGACTTTATCTTAGGTAGTTTGGATATATTATCAGGAGCAACCAGTCCCTGGAGAAGGAGATCAAGCTTGGTAAAGTACAGGGTCAGTGAAAAAGAGGAAGGCCCTTAATGAGATGGATTGGCACAGTAGCTGCAACAATGGGTTCAAGCATAACAACTATTGTGAGGATGGCGCAGGACTAGGCAATGTTTCTTTCTGTTATACATAGGGTCACTAAGAGTTGAAACCAACTGAATGGCATCTTACACAACAACCCTGAAATATGACCTTCACTTGCCCTCTAGGATACCATATTCATTTTTATGTCTTCCTATCTCACTGACCATTTCTTTGCTGTCTTCTTTGCCAATTTTACCTCATTTCCCTATCTTAATGTCTGAGTGTCCCAGAGCTTGGCTGCTGAAACTATTATACTTTCTCCCTAAAGTCACTTTCAAGTCAATAATTAGGTCTCAGGGCTTGAAGACTAACAATTTTATATACAACCTTGACCTCTCACTTAAAGTCTAGGATCATGTATCCAATTTTATACTTGATGTTTTTAGATGTCTTATAAACTTTGTATGTCCAAAACTGTGCTACAGTTATTCCCTCCAACCTACTCTCTTCCTTTAGTATTCTTTACCTAAGTTGATATTCAATCCATCATTCCAGCTACTCCAGCATAAACTTCTGACATCGCTTTTTATTCATTTCTTACTCTTATTTCCTCTAAGTATTACTCTTTGATACCATATTTTACTACCAGTCTTCCCATTGTTCACTCTGGTTCAATCACACTGGGGCTCCTGTTTTTTCACAACTCAGAGCCCTTGAAATTACTCTATCTTTTGATAGAATGCCTTTTTACCCCAGATAATGTTCCCATAGTAGATTCTTTCATTTTCTTTATGTCTTTTCTCAAATGTCAGCTTTTCAGTGTGGCTTTCGCTGACCACCCAACTTAAAGTGTCAAACTTTTTGCTTAGATCAGCACTTATTTCCCTACTGCCTAGCTTTATTTTTCTCCCTACATATATAATTATTCTACTTATTTATTTCTTTTTTGGCTTCCCATTGAACAAGAGTGAAAACTCTATGAGGACTAGAATTTTTACTGGTATATTCCCCAAAGTGTCCTCAGTATCTAAAGCAGTACTTGACATATATTAAGTGTTCAATTAAATGTTTTGAATAAAGAGTTGAATAAATTTAAAACAAAATATAAGATATCTCTATTCTTAATTTTAAGTCCCTCTAGAGTTTTGTTTCTGTATTTAAGATGATAGTCTCCTACCATGTTCCTAAGAAGTCCCTGTATAGAGCAAATAATTAAGCACTCAATTACTAACCTAAAGTTTGGCAGTTCAAACCCACCCAAAGGCACCTTGGAAGAAAGGCCTAGCAATCTGATCATGTGCTTTACATTCTTCTTCAGGCCTTCCCTCCTGAAGTGTCATTTGAACTTTGAATTTTTCCAACTCTAATAGATAGAGCAATTCAGTCCTCTCAATTCCCGAAGTCAGCTCCAGGCCCATGCTTTCTTATCCAAACCCATAGAGAGTCTCAAGAGAAAAAAAAAAAATCACAGTTTAATGGTCCCCATCCTCCTCAAAAAGTAGTTTCCTGACTGTTATATAAAAACAAAAAACTAGTTGCCATCAAGTCAGGGCAATCCCATGTGTGTCAGAGTAGAGCAGTGCTCCATAGGGTTTTCAATGGTTCAGTTTTTGGAAGTAGATTACCAGGTCTTTCTTCTGAGATGCCATTGGGTAGATTTGAATCACCAACATTTCAGTTACCAGCTGAACATGTTAACCGCTTGCACCACCCAGGTTCCGACTGTATATAACTAAAAACTTAATTCGTTTTCTAACTATACATGGGTATCTCATGCCCCATCACTGCCATCTGCTGGGGTATATGCTTGTCTTCTCAAAAGAATTATTTCTTTTATTTTTAAACTGACTTATCCATGGAAGCTTAAGGAGGTAAGCTCTCTGTAGTTTTGCAATGAAAGGTATACTCAGGATATTAGATGAACAGGTACATAATGGTTACATGAAATATATGAGAGGAAATATGTTGGTGTCAGAAGATCAGTTAGGGCACTAATTCACTTTTATAGCTTCAAGGTGGAGAGAACCTAGGATACTAGATATGTAGCAGGATCATCAAGAAAATAATTGGTAGGTGCTACCAAAGAAAAAGTGAAATCAAATGACTAGTTTTAAAAAGGAAAATATAGAGAAATAACTTAAGAAGAGTCAAGATGGTAGCATCAGGAAAGAAACCATTTCTGTTTGTTTTTTTTTTTTTTTGAGATCTTGCCTTCTCTAGAGATATATTTGAACCTGTTAATCTTTTAAGTCATAAGTCATAAAGATAGTATGTTAATGCCTAATGCCATATCAAACACATTTTTTTCAGGCATATCCAGAGTACATTTTTATAAAATATCAATTTAGGTTCTGTCAGTTACTTCTGCTCCTGAGAGATTTCATCAGTCACATTGTGTTAAATCATATGACTGAACAGGAAATGATTGATAGCATATAGATATAACATATCCAAATATGTAGCTTCCATTTTAAAAATTTTAAGTGACCATGGACATTTCATTTAGGCCTCAAATACTAAGTATTTTAGCATTACTTTGTTCCACACATAGATTTTTAACAAAGACAGTTAAATAAACAAAACTTAACACAGGACCTGGCAACATTTCATTCTGTTGTACAAGGGTCACTATGAATCACTGACTCCATCATACCTAAAAACAACAACAACAACAACAAAATGTAAGGCATCATGGATTTTCTTAGAACAAAGCACCACTGTACAGAATGTTCAAAAATCTAAAATGATTTAACAATAACATTTCATTTCAAATGATTATACATGCATCATCAAGCCCAAAGTGTTCAGGTACCAAAATCTATTCAAAGAAGCCAACATCAATGGCAGGGAAAGAGGAGTTGTATTGAATAAGGTTTTGACTAGAATATTCCCTCAAAGTTCAATTTTTTATTCTTTTAAATAAAATCCAAGAAGACTGCTTCTCTAATTTTTTAATTATTTTCTCAATTGTCTGTATTCATTATTTTTTTTAAGGTAGAATAGGAAAAATTACCAGCAAGAAATATACCCATGTACGTAAGAAAACAGATTTTTTTTAATAGTTTGAGTTTAAAATTCACTAAAAATCATATTTAGAGTCCCCAGAAACTAAAAATT
Organism: Loxodonta africana; assembly: GCF_030014295.1. Lineage (NCBI taxonomy): Eukaryota > Metazoa > Chordata > Mammalia > Proboscidea > Elephantidae > Loxodonta > Loxodonta africana. The sequence continues at coordinate 76,164,621 of NC_087345.1, read as the reverse complement.
TGTACAACAGAAAGTTTATCAGCGTCTTTCTCTTTTCTGGGGCCACTCCACCCTCTTTTCTGCAGACCCTCCACCTTCTTCTGTGAGGTACAGTCTTTGGTTCTCCATAACTCCCTTTTACACACTGTTTGGGATTATTATGAGGTAGATTTTGGCTCAGAACTCTATGACCCATGGCTTCAGTGCTCACCAGAGATTGAGAGATTCAGGGTCCATCTTTCAATATCATTTCCTAGCAGAAAATCTAATTAATCCAACTATTCAAATGTTCACTCTGTAATAATTAACTTTGGCCTTGGGTTAAAACTGTAGTATGTAAAGCACCAGAGTAACTTTTCTAATAGATAAGTTGTTACAAAAATTATGGTCATTTTAATACCCAGGACCAAAATATGTTTGGTTTTGTCAAAGCTGTGAAAAGTCCTATCTCTCTTCTTGGCCTAATTTTTCAACAGCTAGATATTTTATCTGTTTTAGATATATATCAGTTAATTTAACAGGCCATTCCTAATTTTTAATAACTCTTTTCCTGAGTGTTTGTTAAATAGAATTGCTTTTTAGATTCGTAAGTTTTAATCAATATCAACAATTGTTCATACTCCTGGAGAAGGACATCATACTTTGTAGAGTAAGCAGAAAAGAGGAAGACTCTCAATGTGATGGATTGACACAGTGGCTCCACCAACGAGCTTAAACATGGCAACAATGATTGTGATAATGGCACAGAACTGGGCAACATTTCCTTTTTACACCTAGGGTCGTTATGAGTCAGAACCAACTCAATTGGCCCTAATGACATCACCAATTGTGAGTGTCCTTTTAATTACCATATGAATTACACATTGCACTTGTTTGTATGGTTTACTATTACCATGCATTTGGTTTCATAGAGGCTTTCAAATATTCCTGTGAAAAAGCAGGATGTAGGGGGTTAGCTTATTACAGTATGGATTTCAAAGCTATTTTTGCTTAGCTAATATCATCATTTTATGTCTAATTTTTACAGGCACCAATTTGGACAAAGTCAGCTAGAAACAAAATAAGCCCCAAACAAAATGTCATATGTGATATAAAATGTGATTGGCTTATTAGTTGCCATGCATTTACAGTACTTTTGTTTTAAAATCTATCAATTACCTTCTGTTATGGATTGAATTGGGTCCCCAAAAAATAGGTGCTATAAATCCTAGCCTCTATGCCTGTGGTTCTGCAGCCCTGGTGGCACATGGTTAAGAGCTTAGCTGCTAACCAAAAGGTTGGCAGTTCTAATCCACCAGTTGCTCCTTGGAAACCCTATGGGGCAGTTCTACTCTGTCCTATAGGGTTGTTATGAGTCAGAATCAACTTAAAGGTACCAGGTTTGGGTTTGATTTGATTTTGATGCCTGTGGCTATAATCCCATTTTGGAATGGAATAACATAACATAATGTTACATATATGAGGCAGGATCAGAGTAGGGTATGTCTTAAATCAATCTCTTTTGAGATACACAGGAGATTAAACAGAGAAGGAGGAAGAGAGATGCCAAGGCACATGAAGATTGTCCAGGAACAAAGGCTAAAAGAGTCAGGAACCTTCCCCCAGAGAGAGAAAGCCTTCTCCTAGAGCTGGCATCTTGAACTTGGACTACTAGCTGCCTAAATTTTGAGAAAATAAATTTCTGTTTATTAAAGCCACCCATTTGTGGTGTTTATGTTATAGCAACACTGGATAACTAAGACACCTTCTACTTATACTTATTTTCATCATCCATTTAGCAATTAATCACATTCTAATTTATGACCTTACAGTGTTATGGGGTGAGTCTTTAGGAGTTTTAATCTTGTCTGATAAGGTGAGAATGATCCTACTAAAAATGACTATGGAGATTGCATTCTAAGAATTTAGGCCCTGGTGAGAAATTGGGAGGTATTAATGATGGGAATTTCATCATTAAAATACCTAAGAAAGAGCCAATATCTGGTCATCTGACATACAGAAAGTTCTGATGACAGATTATAACAACACTTTCCATGTAATAAAAAAAAAAAAAAATACTGTGGCCTTTTCCCTAATTTTTCCTCTTCTCTTTGCCCAGCAATGGAGGATCTAGAAACAGCAGCTATTGAGTGATAATAGTAGGCAGTGACAAGAAACTCACTACACTCCCCCCTTTCTCAAAGCCTAAAAAAACTCAGTCAGGTCAAACTGTGAAAGGAGAGACATATTGAAGTGAGTGATATGGTGTATGTTTTATTTAACACATGTAGATTAAAACTCTTTCCTTTGATTCGTCTCATCTCTCTACCCCTTATCTCCCCTTTGACTGATTTAATAGCATCTCAAATGATGTCTGAAAATGCTGCAGCCAAACTAAGCTTCCCTGTTTGTTAAACACAGATAACTCTACGGAGAGCTTTGCATTTCCGTGACCTATCTACTAGAAAGGAAACCCTGGTAGCATAGTGGTTAAGAGCTATGGCTGCTAACCAAAAGGTCAGCGGTTCAAATCTACCAGGCGCTCCTTGGAAACCGTATGGGGCAGTTCTACTCTGTCCTATAGGGTCTCTATGAGTCAGAATCGACTAGACGGCAACATTTTTTTTTAACGGGTATCTATTTTTATCTATTAGAATATACTCTAACCATTTTTCAAAATTCTTATATATGAACTTTGGGCCCCTGGGTAAGATTTTCTCTTGCACCCTAGGTTGATCAGGTCTGATGACTTGGAAATGAATATAGGACAAGGGAATTTCATTCCCAGGGTGCAAATAGAGGTCGCTAGCACCCTGGGAGTCCTCTCCATTATCTGATCCTGGCCCGTACCTGGCCCCCCTATGTGTGATATTATGACCAGTATCTGACACTTCGGTCGTTTCTTCCTCTACCATCTCAGACCTTTCTATCTTGCTAAAGCAGCCAGTACTCACATCAGAGTTTAACTGTCAAGACCTTCTTGACACTTAAGGTGAGCAATTGGGGAGATCCTCCAGCAGGAACCCACACTTTTTGAATCATAGGGAAGAATCTGAGTATAATAATTAGGCTTCAGTTAGATTAAAAAAAAAAAAAATTACAGAGGTCATATACCTGTTATCAGAATGCCAAATCTAGGTTTGTTTGGCACAGTTTCCAAAAAAAAAAAAATCGTACAAATATTTTAAACCAATACACTTTGCATTTAAAAAAAAAAATCTATTTGAGGGATTAGGTCATGAAACTGTTTTAACCAGGCCTGCATTCCTACATGTGAAGAATCAAATGGGATTGAGTTTGTCTGTTCACTTCCTGTGAGACTCTTGCTCCCTTGTGTTCCAGAGCCTACATGCTGACCTTATAAATGTTTATTTTTGCCTAGCCCAGGAGCCACAAACACATAAGCTTTCAGATACATAGCTGGTAATGAACTCATTCAAGTATACAGCAGTGACTCAGGAAAAGTGTTAGTTCTCAAGGAGCTTACATTCTATTTGAGGAATGAATAGTAAATTAATAAATCTAACCTTAAATATCAGGCAGTGTTATTTTTAAGGAGCCCTGGTGGTGCCATAGTTGAAGTATTCTGCTGCTAATGAAAGGTCAGCGGTTTGAACACACCAGCCACTCCACAGGAGAAAGATGTGGCAGTCTGCTTCTGTAAAGATTTACAGCCTTGGAAACCCTATGGGGCAGTGTCTGTTCTGACCGATAGGGTCACCATGAGTCAGAATTGACTTGATAGCAGTGGGTTTGGTTTGGTTTAGTTTTATTTTAAGAAAAATAAAGCAGAATGAGAATGGAAAATTGGAGGGGAAAGGGGTTCAAATTTAATGTAAAGAAAACAGGGAAAGTCTGACATGTTGACATTTTAGTAGAAAGACATCTGTACATAACAGCAAACAATCATGTGGCAATGATAAGAATTTCCAGGCAGAAAGAAAAATAATTAATGCAGACTGGAAGGAAGAAGTGATTTAGAGACCAGGGCTATATTCTCTGCTGCATCACCTCCATACCCAAACTTAAGGCAGAAACAATAAAAATATGACACAACATAACAATAAAAACCTAGCACCTTTTCATTACTGCATGGTCTAATAATAAACTGAAGAGCAGAGTGAATCACTGGGATGCCACTATAGAGGAACAGTTTCTATCATGGTACCCTGATGATCCTGCACATATCCATGTTGGTCACCCACGTAAGAGTCACTGCAGGCTTACCAAAGACTTGGAGGAATGCCCTGTGATCCTCCTGGACAGATAGGCAGACTTGTGAGTAGCTGCCTCAAGGCCGCTCCTCCCCAGCTTCCCTTTCATTGTGGTTTTGAAGATGGAGGGAGGAGAGCACATGCCAAGGAATCTGGAAAAGGCATAAAAAATGTATTTACCCCTAGAGCCTCCAGAGAGGAATGCAGCGCAGCTGAAACCTTGATACTGGCCCAGTGAGACCCTACGTTGGACTTACTTCCCACAGAACTATAAGTAATTAATTTGCATTGTTTAAAGCCACTGCATTTGTGGTAATTTGTTACTGCAGCTTATGTAGTGACATACCACTTATGTCACTTGTCACCTGGCCACAATTTTGGTGTTATCTATGGGACTGGGGATGCAAGAAGCTGACTTCATAATAATCTTACTTATGATAACTGTGTTAGCAATGCACTTTCTAAACCCATTTGAGTGTGTTGTAGCCGTATTGGTCAAGTCTGTAGAAGTTTGCCCAGTTAACCTAGCAGCTACTGTAGGGCTAGTCATCATTCTACTGCCTAGGGATTGCTTGGCTGCTTGGCAACCAGTCCTTGGCAAGTTTGACTGAAGTCATGTAAAAGCCATTTTCAAGAATTTCAAGACATAAAATGGCCACGCTTAGTCAGTATTACCACCTACTGTCACTTCCAGAGCTTTTATCCAGCAGAATTCCAAACCTCCCAGCTACTTAGACTATGAACTACAAGGACCCTTGCCAAAGCCCAACCACCAACAAATAGTGAACCGTCTTGTATGTAACTGGATTTATTTAGTTTAAATGTCACGCTAAATGGTTGTTGTTAGGTGCCATTGAGTTAATTTTGACTTACAAGGGACCTCATATGGCAGAGTAGAACTGCCCTATAGGGATTACTAGACTGTAGTCTTTAAGGAAGCAGACCACCATTTCTTTCTCCTGTGGATCCACTGGGTGAATTCAAACTGTTAACTTTTCTGTTAATAGCCTTAACCCCTAACCATTGTGCCACTAGGGCTTCTTAACCACCCAAATAGCAATAACACCCTTTTTGATCAGTAATTAAGGGCAAATGGGGAGAAAATACAGTTCGTCTCATACCAAATATATCAGGTTGACAGAATTCATGTGTTCAAACAAATGTATTTATCTAGGAAAATTCTTAATATGGAAAAAGAAACTATATGGCATTCTGAATTCTAAACTTGCAGTTAAGATTAAACAAATTAAAACAAGTTCTATCAAACTATCAAATCCAAAACAAAAGAAGCTTCAGCAAATAAAAAGACAGAAATAACCTTAATGTTTCTGTGAAAAAAAATATTTTCAGATAAAAATTTAAATACATGTGTGAAATATAACCAAGTATAAAATGTTTGTTTCTAAGTATTTCATCATTAAAATAATGTTTATGAATTGGAAAGAAGATAAAAATATTTTAAGTTGTTGTAACAATTGAATTTCTTTTTTATGTATGAAAGATTAAAGAAATAGTTCATGTATTTTTTTCATTATTATGGCATTGAAAAGTGCAACTAATAGGCCAATTATATTGAGTTATATTGAGATATGTCGGTATTAAAATATATTTTTAAAGTCTGATTGTGTTTAATTTGCTTAAACAACATTTGTCTTGGTTGTTCTAAGTCAGTTTTTTATTTAAGTTCTGAACACCATCTCCAAAAGTGCCTAGTTTGATCAAATTCTTTCTCTCTCTCTTTTTTTTTTTTGTAGTTGTTTGTAATAAATTATCTCTAACTTAAGTATCCACAATGGGAATATTTTATTTTGTTTCAACCGAGCATCATAAATCATTTCCAATCAAAATGACACTAGAAATATTATTAGAAGAAGAAAAACAGTAATTTTATGTAAGCATAAGGCATTAGTCATATGAAGAAACACTTGCATTGTTATGTTTCAACCTAAAAAAGATCTGCTAAGATTCAGTGTTCCTCAAAATAATGAACCTTTTTAGTTGAGAGAAGATGACACTTCTGTGTGTTTAAAAAATAATGTCATCCATATGCTTCTGACTGTACTTAAAAAGTAGATGAGTTGAAAACCATGATCCAATTAGCAAGTTGGATACCTAGCTTTTTGATTCCTAGCCCACAAACACAGCTGTTAGGTTTAGATATTCTTTTAACACACTGTTAGCAAATACCAGTCTGGGAATTAATTTGTAGAGACCCTAATACATACCTCATTGCTTAGGGGACACTGATTTTCTGTTAAAGGTGACAAGAAAATTTGGAAATGGATAATGGTAATGATTGAACAACAAGATAAATATAACTATTGTCACCAAATTGCACATGTGAAGAATGTTGATAAGGCCAATGATATGTTACATATATATTTATCACAAAAAAACAGTTAAAAACATAAATAAATAATGTGTATTCTTTGAATTCAAAGTGTTTAATTGCTGATGTGAGAGCCTCAAGCCACTTCAGAGGCCATAGTCAGATACTGCAGTTTCAAGATAACTGGATATCTGAGTCATTTGTGTTATGGACTAACCTGTGTCCCCGCAAAAGAAATGTTAGGAGCCCTGGTGGCACAGTGGGTAAAGTGCTAGACTGCTTACCGAAAAGTTGGCTGTTCAAAACCACCACGGCTTCTTGTGGGAGAAAGATCTGGCAGTCTGGTTCCATAGAGATTTAAGCCTAGAAAACCCTATGGAGTTGCTATGAGCTGGAATCAGCTCAATGGCAGTGGGTTAAAAGAAATGGCAATGTCCTAAACCCTAGTACCTGTGAATGTGACCTTGTTTGAAAATGGGGTTTTTGAAGATGTTATCATTAACAAGAGGTCACACTGGAGTAGGGTGAGTCCTAATCCAATTTAAGTACTATCCTTATAAAAGTAGAGAACAGATACAGAGGGACACACATGGGTAAGACAGTCGTGGGAAAAGGTCAAGAACAAGCCAAGGAATGCCAAAAAATGCCTGGGGCTATCAGAAGCCTGAAGAGAATGGCCCAGCTGAAGCCCTGAACTCAGATTCCTGTCCTGCAGAACTGGGAGACAATACATTTTTGTTGCTTAAAGCCACCTATTCTGTGGTACTTTATTATGGCAGCCCTAGGAAATGAATAGCAGAGACCCCACTGATCAATGATGTTATGTGAACAAGAAATAAACCTTTGTTATTTAAGCTACTGGGATTTGGGAAAAAATTTGTTACTGTGCTATTATCTAGGCTAAACTAATACAAGTGTGTTTGCATGTATTAGTAACACTTACCAATTAAACATTTAATAAACAATAGAAATAGCACTTTTTCAATTGATCGTCAAAGGTGATTTGATCTGTTTTTATGAAAATCTAAGTACTCTATGTGTGTAAATTCCTCTCTCTCTTAAGAACACAAACAAACAAACAAAAAAACTCACTGTCTTCGAGTCGATTCCAATTCATAGCAACCCTATAGGACAAAGTAGAACAGCCCCACAGGGTTTCCAAGGAGCACCATTAAAAACAAAGAAAAGAAGACATGGATTGGACTGGAAAATGGGTTGGAGAGGGATGCTGGTGAGGAGTGAGTTTCTTGGATCAGGTGGACACTTGAGACTATGTTGGCATCTCCTGCCTGGAGGAGAGATGAGAGGGGGGACGGGGTTAGAAGCTGGCGAAATGGACACGAAAAGAGAGAGTGGAGGGAGAGAGCAGGCTGTCTCATTAAAAAATAATAATAATTAGGGGGAGAGTAATTGGGAGTGTGTAGCAAGGTGTATATGGGTTTTTGTGTGAGAGACAGACTTGATTTGTAAACTTTCACTTAAGGCACAATAAAAATTATTTTAAAGAAAAGAAAACAAACCCATTGTCATAGAGTCAATTCCAACTCATGGTGACCCCACGTGTTACAGTGTAGACTTACTCCATAGGATTTTCTTGGCTAATCTTAAAGGAAAAATTGCCAGACCTTCCTTCCACTTCATGGGTTCAAACCACCACCAAGGGCAAACCAAATAAACAACTTAGGAACCTAAGTGGCATATTTTAGCTCTACAGCTTCCATTTAAAAAAAATAATCCTGTAGCAATTACTGAGAAGCTAGCTGTTTCCTTCAACATTATTGTGAATTTATTTGCTGGTTTATTTGTTTGTATTTGTAACAGGTGGGGATGAGGGGGCATTGATACCTTTCATTTAAACAACTTCAAACACTTATTAGGTTGCAAATATACACTGAGGGGCAAGAGCTATTTTTTTGAAAATTTTTTGTTTCCAAATATTTAACCATTTTGAGTTATTATGCCATAGTATTATATAGGTAGTTTTATTACGAATGGACTAGCCATCTAGAACACTAGATTCTGCATCCAACCTCTCTTCATCATTGAGAGCTACTTGTATGGGTTCTTTGTTTTGTTTTCAGAGTGCTCCTTCTTTCTTGGATTCTATGCACTCTACACTCCACTCATTCCTTTTCCCCCATATAGCTTACTCTTCAAACTTAACCACTAGTTTGTGCATTTTTTTTTTTTTAGTTCTGTTATCTAATAGCAAGATATTTTGTAGGCTATATAATCATTGGTATTTTCAAAAAGATGCTTCTCATCAGAGAATAATTATTCCATATAATTTTTCTACAGAGTTTTAGATAATCAAAGTAGAAGATAATTTAATTGTTTTTAAACAGTATAATAATGTAAGTTACTTTATCTTTCTCTCTCTTTTTTTTTTTGTGTGTGTGTGTGTCCTAAGTATTTTTTCCAGTAGCCTATTCCAACTACATAGGAAAAATTTTCCATTATTTGTCTTCCAGGGCTGTATGGTAGTACACTTTAAAAATGACATTCGCTTGAAATACTTCTGCTATCTAAGTAAGCATAAAAGGGAGGATAATATTATGGATTCATAATGATTAAGTAATACTTCTCTGATAACATTTATTTATATTTCTTCAGGTAGCCCTTAAATTTGACACTTCATCATAAAATAAAGCAATATATGTATAAAGCAAACTTTATGCTTCCATCAAAGTAATATATTTTAAAAGCTGTGTTAAAGTTGTTTATAACACAATGCAGTACCATGACGCAGTTTCTATTCTTAGAAAAGGAACTAAAGTGGCAATAGAAGGAAGTAGATAGCACTTAGGGAGTTCTTGTTGGAAAGAGAAGATTGTAGATTAAATTTAATAACACATATCAAATTTAACTGATTAATTGTTTTATCCCTCACTGTCACACTTTACTTAAGTACTTTAACTCAAAATAAAATGTGTAAGTGGCCCAATTAAGACAACTTAAGAAAGGTTGACCAAATTTTATTAAGTCAAGTTAAAGTGAAGTTGTAGCTAAAATTGTGTCTTAATCTGAACGTATGTCCCAGTTAAAAATGATCTAGTCATGCAGAGTCAAAGCATTTTTAGAGCTTTGGGGAAAACTAAAAGGTCACCTGAATAAAATCCTTCACTGAATCACTGAGGAAATTGAGGCTCAGAAAGGCAAAGTCGGCTATCAATGTCAGGAGTCCCTGGGTGGCACAAAGGTGAAAGGCTTGACTGATAACCTAAAGATTAATGGTTTGAATCTCCTCAGAGGGGCCTCAGAAGAAAGGCCAGGCTATATTCATCTGAAAGATTACAGACTTGAAAACCTTATGGCATGCAGTTCCACTTGGTAGCACATGGTGTTGTCATGAGTCTGAATCAACTCCATGGTGACTGACTAAATTCCAGCCTTTCATAAGCTTAATACTGCTTTCTTTGTCACTGTCAGAGATTGTCTCCTGCCCCTTTTCACTCTTAAAAGGTTTATGATATGCAGAATCACCAAGAATTTAATATTGATCCATGTCCTCTTACTCTTGAAAGGTAAAATATTAGTTATCAGTGTGGAATAATTCACTAATAAAAATGATTCATGAGTAGATTTAATGTAACATGTATTAAAACATTATGATTGTAAATACTAGCTCTTTTCTTTGCTCTTTTATTGACTTGTTATACACCATATAACTTTAAGAATATTATACCAGTATTTCCCATTTCTCATGTACAAGGCAGATTTATAATATAAAGTTTAAAGCAATAAACTATCTTATGAAAATCTATGCATTAAGTAGTTAACTGAAAATTAGTATCCATATTACAGAAATTTAATAAAATGTGTTAAAATATTTGTTGCTTCTCAAAATGGAAATTAAGAATAAAATTACTAAAGACAATAAAATAATATAAATATGTTAAATACTACAAAGGGAATATTCTAAGGTAAGAAGATCAAGCAATTCCCAAAATTCTTAATATTTTTTACATGCATTTTATAATTTTATATTTTCTAAAGGTATGGTAACAACCATCACGGTAGAAGGGAAGAGTAGAGAAGGGAAAGAGAGTGTTTTATCTAAAGAAGAACAGTAATAGTGAAAACCCGTTGAGGTTTTTGTTTTGTTTTCTTTTGTTTTGTTTCCCTGTCTCAAGGTCATTCTGTTATTTGCCTTAGTTCCCAGGGAATACTAATTTTTTCTTTTCTTGTTACACAAGCTTATTCTTTGTATGGATTAATGTGATGCTAGCTATGAAGTATTTTAAGATCCCAAGAAAAGCCAAAAAACCTAATCCCATCAAGTTGATTCTGACTCAGAGCAACCTTACAAGGCAGAGTAGAACTGGCTTATAGGATTTTCAAGGCTGTAAATCTTTACAAAACTAGACTGCCACATCTTTCTTCTGCAGAGTGGCTGGTGGTTTTGAACCACTAATCTTTCAATCAGCAGCAGAGTGTTTAACCACTATGCTACCAGGGCTCTTTGCGATCCCAAGAGGAGGATATGGCTATGTGGTTGTTCTGAATTTTCTGTGTGTTCACAAATATCAGGCATTGTAGAGACCACATATTCATGTACTTATGTGGTTTATCAGCTTGGCTGCTAGCCAAAAAAATTGGCGGACAGACCCACTCAGAGGCTCTGTGGGAGAAAGATCCGATATCTGATTCCATAAAGATTAAGCCAAGAAAACCTTAGGGGGCAGTTCCACTCTGTTACGTAAGGTTGCTGTGAGTCAGAATCCACTAGACGACACACAACAACAAATAATGACATGATCTTTGCTACCCAATAATTTAGCTCTCTATGTGATACAAATGCAGGAATGCAGGATTAGGATTTTCAACACATAGGAAAATTATATCAGATCATAAAATGGGGATAGCCACATACTACTGGGACTCATGGCCTAGCCAAGTTGATATATATTTTGGGGGGCATAATTCAATCCATGACAGCCACTATGCCATTTTTTTTTTTATGTTGCAGTAAAAAAAAAAAAATTAGCATAGCATGTTTATGAAAATACCTTGCCAGAAGGAGGAAGTGGTTGGGAAATGAATGTAGGTGTCCATTATTTGCATAAAAAATGTAGTAATTTGGCCCCAAGTAAAACTAATAGAAAGGAGGCAAAAGCTACATCTGATATTTAAACCATCACACAAAATACCACATTTTACTATTTTTCCAACATATTAAATACTAGACAGTATTTAATATTTTAAATTCTAATTTCTACATTTAAAAAGTTGGATTTAGACGATAACTAACAATGCATAAACACCAGAAGAGAAGCTAGATAACTGGGAGCTCCCAAAAATTAAATAAGCTCATCAAAAGATTTCACCAAAAACATACCACACTCATGGAGAGGTGGACTCAACATTGTGAAAATGACAATTCTACTCAAAGTGATTTACAAATACGATGCAATCCCAATCCAAATACCAACAACATTCTTTAAAGAGATGGAAAAACACCATTAACTTTATATGGAAAGGGAAGAAGCCCTGGATAAAGCACTATTGAAGAAGAATAAAGTAGGAGGACTCGTACTGTCTGACCTTAGGACCTACTATACAGCCACGGTAGTCAAAACAGCCTGGTACTGATACAATGACAGATAGATTGACTAATGGAACAGAATTGAGAATCCAGGCATAAATCTGTCCACCTATGGTCACCTGATCTTTGACAAGGTCCTAAAGTCCAATGAATGGGGAAAAGGCAGTCTTTTTAACAAATGGTGCTGGCAAAACTTGATGTCTATCTGCAAAAAAATGAAACAGAACCCATATCTCACACCATATACAAAAACTAACTCCAAATGGATCAGAGACCTAAATATAAAGCCCAAAACTATGAAGTTCCTAGAAGAAAGAATAGGATCAAGCTAGAGGCCCTAATACATGGCATTAATAGGATACCAAGCACAACCAACAATACACAAGCTCCAGAGGATAAGCTAGATAACTGGAATCTTCTAAAAATTAAACACTTATGCCCATCAAAAGACTTTACCTAAAGAGTAAAAAGAGAACCTATAGAGAGGGGGAAAAAAATTGCCTCTTACAAATCAGACAAAGGTTTAATCTCTAAAATCTACAAGAAAATCCAACACCTCTACAACAAAAAGATAAATAATCCAATTAAAAATGGGCAAAGGAAATGAATAGATACTTCACCAAAGATGACGTTCAAGCAGCCAACAGGCAAATGAGGAAATGCTCATGATCTCCAGCCATCAGAGAAATGCAAATTAAATTAAAACCACAATGAGATACAATCTCACTCCTGCATTGCTGTCATGAATCGATAAAACTGGAAATAACAAATGTTGGAGAGGCTGGAGGGAGATCAGAACCCTTATGAATTGCTTGTGGGAATGCAAAATGATTCAACCATTTTGGGAAATGACATGCCGCTTCCTTAGAAATCTAGAAATAGAAATACCATATGATCTAGCAATCCCACTCCTAGAAATATATCCTAGAGAAATAAGAGTCATCACAAGAACAGACATATGCACACCCATGTTCACTGCAGCATTCTTCCCAATAGCAAAAAGATGGAAATGACCTAGATGCCTATCAACAGATGAATGGATAAACAAACTGTGGTACATACACACAATGGAGTATTATGCAATGAAAAGAACCACAATGAATCTGTGAAGCATCTCATAACATGGATGAATCTGTAGGTCATTACGCTGGTGAAATAAGTCAATCACAAAAGGACAAATATTTTATGAGACCACTACTATAAAAATTCATGAAAAGGTTTACATACAAAAAGAAACAATCTTTGATGGTTACGAGGGAGGGAAGAGGCCGGGATAGAAAAACACTTAATAGACAATAGCTAAGTGGAAACTCTGGTGAAGGGTAAGATAGTACACGATACTGGAGAAGCCAGCACAACTTGTACAAGGCAAGGTCATGGTAGCTCCATAGACGCATCCAAACTAATTGAGGGACTGAATTGCTGGGCTGAGAGCTGTGGGGACCATGATCTCAGGGAATATCTAGCTCAACTGGCCTAAGAGTTTATAAAGAATATGTTCTACATTCTACTTCGGTAAGTAGCATCTGAGGTCTTAAAAGCCTGTGAGCAGCCATCTGGGATACTCCACTGGTCTCACTCCTTTGGGAGTAAGGAAGAATGAAGAAAACTAAAGATACAAAGGAAAGATTAGCCCAAAGGACTAATGGACCACATCTACCAGGACCTGCACCAGACTGAGTCCAGTATAACTACATGGTGCCTGGCTACCACCACTGAATGCTCTGACAGGGATCACGATAGAGGGTCCTGGACAGAGCTGGAGAAAAATGTAGAACAAAATTCTAACTCAAAAAGAAAGACCAGACTTGCTGGTCTGACAGAGACTGGAGAAACTCTGAGAGTATGGCCACCGTTTCAGCTCAGTAATGAAGTCACTCCTGAGGTTTGCCCTTTAGCCAAAGATTGAACAGACCCATAAAACAAAACAAGACTAAAGGAGTGCACTAGCCCTGGAGCAGGGACTGGAAGGCAAGAGGGAACAGGAAAGCTGGTAATAGGGAACCCAGGGTTGAGAAGGGAGAGTGTTGACATGTCGTGGGGTTGTTAACCAATGTCATAAAACAATATGTGTACTAGCTGTTTGATGAGAAACTAGTTTGTTCTGTAAACCTTCATCTGAAGTACAATAAAAAAAAAAAAAAAAGATTTCACCGAAAGTAAAAAGACAACCTACAGACTGGGGAAAAATTTGGGGCTATGACAAAGCCAACAAGTGTCTAATCTCTAGAATTTACAAAATACTTCAACACCTCAACAGCAAAAAGACAAATAATCCAATTAAAAAAATGGGCAAAGGACATGAACAGACACTTCACCAAAGAAGACATTCAGGCAGCTAACAGACATACGAGGAAATGCTCATGATCATTAGCCATTGTTGCAAGTGTTGTTAGGTGACTTCAAGTCAGTTCCTACTCATAGCAAAGCTACAGAACAGAGTAGAACTACCCCCCATAGGGTTTCCAAGGAGTGGCTGGTGGATTTGAACTGCTGACTTTTGGTTAGCAGCCAAGCTCTTTATACCACCAGGGTTCCTCATTAGGCAAAATAAATAAATAAATAAATAAAAGCTCTTTATACCACCAGGGTTCCTCATTAGGCATGAGGAAAGTGCAAATCAAAACTACAATGAGATACCATCTTACCTGGACAATACTGGCATGAATACAAAATAGCGAATGTTGGATAATTTGTGGGGAGATTGGAACTCTTATTCACTGTTGGTGGGAATGTAAAATGGTACAAACACTTTGGAAAACAATATGGTGCTTCCTTAAAAGGCTAGAAATAGAAATACCATACAATCCAGCAATTCCACTGCTAGGAATATATGCTGCAGAAATAAGATCCAACACACGAATAGACATACACACACCCATGTTCATTGCAGCACTATTCACAATAGAGAAAAGACAGAAACAACCTAAATGCTCATCACAAGCTGAATGGATAACCAATTTATCATATGTACGCACAATAGAATATTATGAGAAAGATAAAGAACAATGATGAATCTGGGAAACATCTCACAACTTGGATGAACCTGGAGGGCATTATGCTGAGTGAAATGACAGGCAAGAAAGGACAAATATTGTATGAGACCACTATTATAAACTCAAGAAAAGGTTTACACTCAGGAAAAAAGACATTTTTTTTGATGGTATCGAGGGCGGGGAGGGAGAGGAAGGGGAAGTCACTAACTAGATAGCAGACAAATGTCAACTTCGGTGAAAGGAAAGACAGTACACAATATAGGGGAACTCAGCACAACTTGACCAAAGCAAAGGTGTAGAAGTTTCTTAGACACATACAATCACCCTAAGGGATCAAGTTTCTGTGGCTAGGGGCTGGGGATCATAGTCTCAGGGGACATCTAGGTCAATTGGCATAACATAGCTCAAAAGAAAATGTTTTACATCCCACTTTGCTGAGTAGCATCTGGGGTCTTAAAACCTTGTGAGCGCCCATGGGGCCCAGAACAAAGGAGAATAAAGAAAACAAAAGACACAAAGAAAATATTAGCCCAAAAGACTAAGGACCATATGAACCAGAGCCTCCACCTGAACCAAGAAAAACTAGAAGATGCCTAGCTATTGCCACCTGCCACACTGACAGGGATCACAACAGAGAGTCTGGACAGAGGGGAGAAAAATGGAAAATAATATTCAAATTATCAAAACGAGAACAAAAAGTCTGACAGAGACTAGAGGAACCCCCGAGACTACAGCCTCAGGACACTCTGCTAACTCAGAACTGAAACCACTCTTGAAGCCCACTTTTCAGACAAAGTTTAGATAGTCTTATAAAACTAACATGTGAGGCACGTGTTTCTTAGTTCAATCAAATATACAAGATCAAATGGGCAATCCCTGCTCAAAAGCAAGAGGAGAAGGTAGGAATAAACAGGAACAGTATGAATGGACACAGGCAACCCTGGGTAGAAAAGTGGAGCATGCTGTCACATTGTAGGGATTGCAACCAATGCTACAAAACAATATGTGTATAAGTTTTTGAACGAGAAATGAATTTGAGCTGTAAACTTTCACCTAAAACACAATAAAATTTAAAAAAAGTTTAATTATAGTAGTCCTATTTGTACATTTTATTTCACTTTGAGCTCTATAAATACCTGAAATCAACAAAATAACATTGAAAATATAAAGAATATTAGAAAATGTATTTCACAGAGGAATTAGAGTTTGAGTTTTAATGGTTAGTAATTTTTTTTCTTTTTTAATTATTCCTGCTGGAATATTAAAGTGATAACTCAGGAAAGGAAGATTAATTTTTAGGCCTCATCTATATAGCTGTGTACTTTAGGCATACTAATAATGAAAGTGGTTGAGTGTTTATTGTTTCAAATTTATTTCAAAACCCCTTTGATGGTTAATTTTACATATCAACTTGGCTAGGTTATGGTGCCCAGTTGTTTGGTGAAACACTAGTCTAGATGTTGCTGTGAAAGTATTTTGTTGATGTGATTAACATTTATCATTAGTTGACTCTAAGTAAAGGTGAACCTCATCCAATCAGTGGAAGGCCTTAAAAGCAAAATCAGTTTTCCAAGTGGAGAAATATTCTGCCCATACACTGTAAGGTAGATCTTTTGCCAGACTTTCCAACCTACCCGGATTACTGATTTTGAACTTGCCAGGCCCCACAATTACTTAAGGCAAATATTTAAATCAGTATCCCTTTATCTCTATGTACATATATAACATACATATATATGCATATATATACACACACACATCCTGATGGTTCTGTTTCTCTAGAAAACTCTGACTAATATATTCTGGTATATGAAACTCACTCTCAAAAACTCACTGCCGACAAGTCTATTCTGACTCATAGTGACTCTAGGACAGAGTAGAACTGCCCCACAGAGTTTCAAAGTAGCACCTGGTGGATTTGAACTGCCAACCTCTTGGATAGCAGTTTTAGCACTTAACCACTATGCCACCAGGCTTTCCATATGAAACTAGAAGACTATATATATATATTTAAAATGACTATACTGCTGATGATTCAAAACTTGAAAACAGACATTCTTAAAAAATGAATTAGGAGTATTAATATGATTGGACAGTGCTATGCCCTAACAAAGCATTTTTCAGAAGCATAAAGAGGTTGTGTCTTAGTGTTCCTGACACAGAGGGTTTGAATGCAAATCTGTGCTACATGCCATGAATGTAGATAAGCTTTAGGCTGATGTTAAACTGGAATAAGAGCTGAATACATGTTCGCAAGAAAAAAATAAATATGCTTTTAACATCAGCTATTAGATATCTCATACGAGTTAATATCTAAAACTGAATGAACAACAAAATACCACATCATAAG
Organism: Loxodonta africana; assembly: GCF_030014295.1. Taxonomy (NCBI): domain Eukaryota; kingdom Metazoa; phylum Chordata; class Mammalia; order Proboscidea; family Elephantidae; genus Loxodonta; species Loxodonta africana. The sequence continues at coordinate 76,147,229 of NC_087345.1, read as the reverse complement.
AATATTTCTCTCTAAGATCACAATACAGGGTCCCAGACAGAGCTGGAGTAAAATGTAGAGCAAAATTCTAACTCACACACACACACAAAAAGACCTGATTTACTGGTCTGACAGAGACTGGAGAAACTCAGAGTGTATGGCCCCCGGACACACTTTTGACTCGGTACTGAAGTCACTCTTGAGGTTCACCCTTCAGCCAAAGATTAGACAGGCGCATAAAACAAAACAAGACTAAATGGACACACCGGCCCAGGGGCAAGGACGAGAAGGCAGCAGGGGACAGAAAACCTGGTAATAGAGAACCCAAGGTCAAGAAGGGGAGAGTGTTGACATGTTGACATATCATGAGGTTGGTAACCAATGTCACAAAACAATATGTATATTAATTGTTTAATAAGAAACTGCTCTGTAAACCTTCATCTAAATAACAACAAAAAAAAGAATATCTCTAAAATTTTGTCAAAATAATAAAACAAAGCACATGACGAACCTACTGATTGCATCACAATTCTATGAATTGTAAGTGTAAATAAAATATTGTATGATAAAAGCTTTTATAAGGTCACTACCTATGAACTCTGGCCCTGGTGGTGCAGTGGTAAAAACTTGGCTGCTAACCAAAAGTGCCAAAGTTTGAAACCATCAGCTGCTCCTTAAAAACTCTATGGGGTGGGTCTACTTGGTTCAATAGAGTCCTATGAGTTGGAATCCACTCAATGACAATGGGTTTGATTTGGTTTTGCCTATGAACTGGATTACTCTTTAGAAAAAAAGTGTGTATTGAAGGAAATGTGACCTGTCCCTGCATCATAAATTATTTATTGAGTGACTTAAGACACATATAATTAAATATTATAGTACAATGTCTGTCGTACACCTGAAATTTAATACATATTTCTTGAATGTTTCATGAACTCAAAGCCCTATGCATATCTTTAGGTGACTATTTCCTTTTCATTCCAAGGTTTTCATAATCATTTTCTTACCTAGCTTGACACACAACCATTATGGCCAAGATGAAGTTCAAAGACCACAGCCTTCAGTATTGATTACATCTCAATATAAAAAAAACAAAAATCCTCACAACTGGACCAATAAGCATATCATGATAAAGGGAGAGATGGATGAAGTTGTCAAGGATTTCATTTTACTTGGATCCACAATCAACACCCATGGAAGCATCAGTCAAGAAATCAAAAGATGCATTGCACCAGGCAAATCTGCTGCAAAAGATCTCGTTATTAAGTGCTAAAAAGCAAAGATGTCACCTTGCAGACTAAGGTGCACCTTAGTTTTTCTACCACCTCAAACGCATGTGAAAGCTAGATGATGAATAAGGAAGACTGAAAGAGAATTGACGCCTTCGAATTGTGGTATTGGCAAAGAATATTGAACATACCATGGACTGCCAAAAGAACGAACAAATCTGTCTTGGAAGAAGTACAACAAAATGCTCCTTAGAAACAAGGATGGCAAGACTTCGTCTCACATACTTTGGACACGTTATCAGAAAGGATCAGTCCCTGAAGAAGGACGTCATGCTTGGTAAAGTAGAGGGTCAGCAAAAAAGAGGAAGACCCTCAATGAGAAGGATTGACACAGTGGCTGCAACAATAGACTCAAGCATAACAACGATTGTGAGGATCGGTTAAGACTGGGCAGCATTTCATTCTGTTGTATATAGGGTCCCTATGAGTCGGAACCAACTCGAAGACACCTAACGATGACAGCAACAACTTCCGTGCATTGCAACGCTCTCTGGCTGCTGCTAATTCTGCTGCTCAAACATTCTTCCATTATATTGATTTAGTATCCATAACTATGTTCTACTTGTTAAGGTTTTTTGTAGACTCGTTGATGCTTTGTGTACAATAGTGCTTTGTGTGATTAAAGCTCTATGTAAGGCAAAGGGATTCACACTGCTTTGCCTTCTTTCTAAACGTTTCCTTAGTTCTTACCTACCTCTTGTTCAGTCACATTCAGTCTTCAAAACCACCGTGCTTCTTTTCTCTTTAACTCATTGTTCCTCCCTGCTATAAAGCTTATGTAAGTTTATAAGTCAAGAAAAAAATACTTCAGAATTTTTCTGAATAGGCCATATTATCCCAATCTATCCTATTTTAGCACATATTATTTTTTTTTATGCTTGCTTCGTTAAGTTTATCTTAACTTTGAATTACTGTGTTATTAGAGATTTTTATTATAATTAGTGTGCCCATTAAAATGATGTCAAGGATCACATAAACTCCATTTGTGCAAGTATCATATTGCGTACTGTATGCATGAGGTTAGAATGAACAATGAAATGATTATAGAAATATATAGGTATATCACTGGGTTTAACTCTCAGTAAAGAAAATATAAAACAAGCAAGTGTAGATAGAGGCTACTTTTTGGAACAACTTATGTTGAATATAGACTTTGATATTATCTGTCCTCAGTTTAAAAGGAATAAGGTTGTGTGAGTACAGAGAAGATCATAAAAGCATTATGTTATATTAGCTAATTTTTTTTTTTTTAAATTGGAGTGAGATTTAACAGAGCAAATCAAATTGGAAAGTCACTGCAATAGTCCACATCCAAGAGTATGAGAGCAGGGATAAGGAAGATGAATGTGGAACTGGAAAGGAAAGGATGGTTATGAAAAGCATTTTAACCTGCATGTTCAACAAGTATTTGGAGATAAAGGACAAAAAAACAGAAAAAAGTGATGAAATATAAACAATGAGTCAACTACATTAAGGAGGTAGTAAAAATTCTTTCCTAGGGTAAATATATCAAAAAAATTTTTTTTTTACTTTTTATTTATTGAACTTTAGATGAAGGTTTACAGAACAAACTAGTTTCTCATCAAACAGCTAGTACACACATTGTTCTGTGACATTGGTTAACAACCCCACGACATGTCAGCACTATCCTTTCTCAACCCTGGGTTCCCTATTACCAGCTTTCCTGTTCCCTCCTGCCTTCCAGTCCCTGCTCCAGGGCTAGTGCACTCCTTTAGTCTTGTTTTGTTTTATGGGCCTGTTCAATCTTTGGCTAAAGGGCGAACCTCAGGAATGACTTCATTACTGAGCTGAAAGGGTGGCCATACTCTCAGAGTTTCTCCACTCTCTGTCTGTCAGGCCAGCAAGTCTGGTCTTTCTTTTTGAGTTAGAATTTTGTTCTACATTTTTCTCCAGCTCTGTCTGAGACCCTCTATTGTGATCCCTGTCAGAGCAGTCGGTGGTGGTAGCCAGGCACCATATAGATGTACTGGACTCAGTCTGGTGGAAGCCGTGGTAGATGTGGTCCATTTGTCCTTTGGACTAATCTTTCCCTTGTGTCTTTAGTTTTTTTCATTCTTCCTTGCTCCCTAAGGGGTGAGACTAATGAAGTATCCTAGATGGCCACTCACAGGCTTTTAAGAATGCAGACATTACTCACAAAGTAGAATGCAAAACATTTTCTTTATAAACTCTGTTATGCCAATTGAGCTAGATGTTCCCTGACACCATGGTTCCCACAGACTTCAGCCAGGCAATTTGGTCCCTCAGGCAGTTTGGATGTGTCTATGGAGCTACCATGGCCTTGCCTTGTACAGGTTGTGCTGGCTTCCCCAGTATTGTGTACTATCTTACCCTTCACCAGTTACCACTTATCTTTTGTCTATTAAGTGTTTTTCCATCTCCACCCCTCCATCAAAGATTATTTCTTTTTGAATGTAGACTTTTTCATGAGTTTTTACAATAATGGTCTCATGCAATATTTGTCCTTTTGTGATTGACTTATTTCGCTCAGCGTAATGTGTTCCCAATGCATCCATGTTATGAGATGCTTCATAGATTCATCCAACATTTTCTTTGTTCCTCTTACTCTCCTGTGCTGAGTTCTTTTTGTTTGTGGATTTCTTTTTCAGTTCTTTTGTTTTTGTAGATTTTATTTTTATTGAGACTTTATGTTTTTCTTCTTAATTTGATGAGTAGGTTTGTTAACTTTCTTTGTGGCTACCTCGAAATCTACCCTTATCTTTCCAGGTTTGATCCAGTCTATTATTACTTGGTATCACCTTGCCTTCCTCTCCATTAGAAAGCTCTATGCATATACCATTTATTCCCTCTTTTATTGTTCTGACATTGTTGTCATTTACATATTAACCTTCCTGGTTCCCTGTTGCAAGTGTTTTCATTTTGGATAGTCCTTGAGAGTTCATTTCCTATGTTAGTATCTGGCTGGTACAACACTGCATCCTAGATTTGGGCTGTGGTCTGATGTTGTTTGTTATCAGACTGAAGGACTCCCTTTAATAATTCTTGTAAGTTTGGTTTGGTTTTCACATATTCCCTTAATTTCTGTTTAACTGGAAATGACTTAATTTCACCATCATATTTGAACAAAAGTTTTGCAGGATATATTATTCTTGGTTGGCAATTTTTTTCTTTCAAGATTTTATATGTATCATCCCATTGCCTTCTTGCCTAAATGGTTTCTGACAAATAGTCAAGCTTAGTCTTATTGTTTCTCCTCTGTGACTTTTTGTTTTTCTCCAGCTGCTAACAGAATTTTTTCTTTGGTTTTAGCAAGTGTGATTATGATATGCCTTTGTGTTTTTCTCTTGGGGTCTGTACTGTATGGGGTTCGTTGAGCTTCTTGGATGGTCAGCTTTTCATCATTCATGATATTAGGGAAGTTTTCTGTCAGCAATTCTTCAATGGTCCTCTCTGTGTTTTCCTTTTTCTCTCCCTGTTCTGGAATTCTGATCACTCACAAATTTTTACTTTTGATTTTATTCCACACAATCCTCAGTGTTTCTTCATTTTTCTCCATTCTTTTTTCTGATTTTTCCTCAGAGTTGTATCCAAGTGTTTGTCTTCAATTTTGCTGATTCTGTCTTCCATCATTTCAAAACTGCTCTTCAGTTCTTCTGTGACACTGTCCATTTCTGAAATCTTGTTTATCTTTTGGATTTCTAATTGTTTTTGTGTGATTTCTAGTTGTGAATTTATTTGGGCATTTTGTCCCTGTATTATTTTCCTGAATTGTTCCATTTTTTTGTCTGTATTTTCCTTGAACTTGTCTGCCTTTTCCAAATATTTGTCTATTTTTTCCTCATTTTTGTCTGCTTTTTGCTTCATCTTTTGGATTGTTCTGAGTATTAGAGATTCAAATTCACTGTCAGGTAGTTCTAGTGCCTTTTCTTCTACTGGAAAGTCAACTGGTGTTTTATTTTGGACACATACTGGACCTATCCTGTCCTGTTTTTCTATATGTTTTGATATTGTCTGCTGGCCTTGGGACATTCAGTAGTTACTTTCTTCATTTCTTGATTGTAGAGTTGTTTATTTCATCCTGCTTTTTTGTTTTATTTGGTTATGTCTCAGCAGGTAGGCTGTGTGTTCTTTGTTGTTTGCTCATCTGTAGTCATGATAATTTTGACTTCCTTTTTCAGTGGGCAGTGCCAGTCATTCAGCTATGGTGCAGCAGGGCAGGTCCAGCTGAAGTGGAGGGGCTCGGATGGGTTGTTTATGGTGTGTACAAGGGTTGACACGCAGGCCAGGAATTAGTGCTGGGCAGGTTCCAGTAGGCCTTGCCTGTGCTGCTTGGGGGTGTGATGTTCAGTGCAAGTAGGCAGAAAAGAGGGAGGAGATTGTGATGTGTAGAGCAAATAGAGGTATGGGAAAAAGGAGAGAGAGCAGAGAAAAACAGGAGCCAAAAACAAACAAAGAAAAAAAAAAAAAAGAGTGCTAAGGGAGCTTGCTTCTGGAGTGGCGAGAATGAGAAACTGAGAAACAGGGAAAAGCAAAAAGAAAAAAAAGAAAGAAAAAATAACTAGATAAAAATTTGGAAAAGAAAAGCCCCCAGGATTCCTGGAGTCCCACTGGTGGGGCTGCTAAGACCAGGGAAGTGGCTCCCAGGCTACATAGTATAGCCTGGCTAGAGGGGGTATAGATGTCACACGGCACCAGATATTCAGGAGACAGGAAAAGAAGATAAGTGTAGAGAGAAAAGAACTGAGAAATGAAGACTGACAGAAAGGGAAAAAGATAGAAAAGAAAGAAGAAAAAAATAAAAAGAGATGCCAGGGATCCCACCTATGCAGCTGCGCAGATTGCGGGAGTGGCTCCAAAGCTGTGCAGTGCAGCCCAGCTAGAAGAGGCTCCCAAGCTGTAAAAAGAAAAAGAAAACAAACAAACAAAACAAGGAAAAGAAAAAAAGACCCAGGGATCCCCCCAGCATAGCGTTGCAGGCCAGGGGAGTGGTTCCTCAGTCGAGCATGGCTTTAGAGCCTTTCAAGAAGAAGCAAAGATGGCACATGGAGCCATGTGGTCCAGAGAATGGAGGAGGAGGTGGTAGGAGGCACAGAAGAAACCAAAAGAGACAGAAAGAACCAAAACCAGCTCAGGGGCCTGGCCAGTGTGGGTAAGGCAAATCCAAGCAGCCTGTGGCCAAAACAATTGCCCCTTGGCCAAGAGACTGAGGTGGGTGGGGCTAGGAAAGCATATATCGTTTGTTACCGGCTGCTCTGTCTCCCTCTGGGAGTTCCGAGAAGCTGCTTTTCCGTGCTCCCTGTCTGTCGATTCCCAACTTGAGTCCAAGATGGTGGGTCCATGCTATGTTACTTGATGGGCCCTCTGCGTGTATCTCTCCTCATTCTCCATCCACTGTCAGTTTCTTATTCCATTCTGTGATTGGCTGAGTTTTCTATCTCTTCATCTGGCACTTCAGGTTCCAGGAATGATGTTTGTCTCTGCTTACTTAGTTTTTCAGGTCTTTGCTATGGAGGGATGGCATGGTGCTTCTGTCTATGGCACCACGTTGGCCAGAGGGCCCAAAATATTTTTTTTTAATGAACAAATTTTTAAAAACTAAAAGTATTTATGACTTATAAACATTACTTTTTTAAAATGAGTATTGAGAATTGTAATAGTAATTTATAATGGAATGTGTACAAAAGTCCTGAACTATGTAAGATTTTGCATTACACAACTTCTGTGATTTGAAAAACATTTAAAAGATCTATTTTGAAAATTGGAGCCCTGGTGGCCCAGTAGTTAAGAATCACAGCTGCAAACCAAAGGGTTGGTAGTTCAAATCCACCAGCCACTCCTTGGAAGCCCTACGGGGCAGTTCTACTCTGACCTATAGGGTAGCTGTCAGTTGGGATTGACTTTACGGTAATGGCTTTTTTCTTTTATTGGCTTATTTTGAAAATTAAAATATTTTGAGACAATATGAAATAATTTCTGAATAAGTCTCAAAAATTAAAAGTTGGAAGAAATTCATTGTGTTATTAAAAAGATGTAAAATAATACATCCAAATATGTGGCATGATGCAGTCATGATGAAAATGATTATGAAATAACAAAAACAATAATGAATTAATTTTTGAGATTAACTGCAAAATATATGCCTATAAAGGTAATGGCACTTCTATTTCTGAGTTAAAATATGTACTTTTATACATCCATTCCTTCATAAGAAAAATTATCAGGCACGTACTAAAATACAGATAATTTTCTTAGACTAAGAATAAAAATATGAAAACTCATGCTCTGCCCCAAAATTTGAAGAATTCAAATATAATTAAGTTACATTAAAAAAAAAAACCCTTCAAAAGCTAAAAATAAGGCAATAAAATTTTAAAAAATAAATCCTATTTCTATTGTAGAACATAGAAGGAGAATTGCTTTAAAGTGCTAAGGAATTCAGAGTGAACTTCACAGAGAAGACAGCTATTGAGGAGTTTCTTGAAGAAATGAATCACTATTTTGCTACACAGACAGGGAGCGGATTAATATTTGTTAAGGGCAAAGGAGAAAGACAAGCTTAGTCGGGAACTACAATTTGTATAGGATTTCTGAACAGTAAAATTTAAGACGAGATGATATAGGAAATAAATATGTGCACTGTGACCAAGTCATGCGGCGCTTTGTAGACTGTGTGTTTGAGGAGACTCGACATAAGTGCCATAGAACACGTGTCTGGACACTCCAGTAGTCTGGTTCAGTGCAGTTAATCTGATAGAGGACTAAGGTTTATCTTGTAAGGAGTCACCTTGAGGTAAGAAAGACTGAGACATGAAATTTCTGACCTACAAAGACAGCTAGTTGTCAAACAAGAGATACATAATCAGTTAAAAATGGTGTCCATCTCTCAAAACTTTGGGAGGTTTTAGAGATTCTAGATATTCTGGGAATTCCAGACCACTTAACTGTGTTCATGAAGAACCCGTACACAGACCAAGAGGCAGTCATTCTAACAGAACAAGGGGATGCAGAGAGGTTTAAAATCAGGAAAGTTGTGTGTCAGTGTTATATCCTTTCACTATACTTATTCAATCTTTACACTAATCAAATAATCTGAAGAAGAATGTGGTATCAGGATTGGACAAAGACTCATTAAAAACATGTGATATGCAGATGACACAATCTTGCTTGCTGAAAGTGAAGAGGACTTGAAGCATTTACTGATGAAGATCAAAAACTACAGCCATCAGTATGGACTGCATCTCAACATAAAACAAAAATCATCACAACTAGACAATAAGCAACATCATGATAAATGAAGAAATTGTTAAAGTTGTTGAGGATTTCATTTTATTTGGAGCCACAATCAATGCCCATGGAAGCAGCAGTCAAAAAATCAAACAACTGATTGCATTGGGAAAATCTGCTGCAAAAGATCTCTTTAAAATGTTAAAAAGTAAAGACGTCACTTTGAGGAATAAGGCACCCCTGATCTGAGCCACAGTATTTTCAATCGCCTCATATGCATTCAAAAGTTGGACAACGAATATGGAAGACAAAAGAAGAATAGGTGTATTTGAATTACCATGTTGGCAAAGAATATTGAATATACTATAGATTGCCAGAAGAACAAACAAACCTGTCTTGGAAGAAGTATAGCCAGAATGCTCCTTAGAAGCAAGGATGACGAGACTTCGTCTCAAGTACTTTGGACATGTTATCAAGAAGGACCAGTCCCAGGAGAAGGACATTATTCTTTCGAATGCATATGAGGTGATTGAAAATACCGTGGCTCAGGTCAGGCATGCCTTATTCCTCAAATTGACATCTTTGCTTTTTAACACTTTGAAAAGGTCTTTTGCAGCATATTTTCCCAATGCAATCAGTTGTTTAATTTTTTGACTGCTGCTTCCGTGGGCATGGATTGTGGCTCCAAATAAAATGAAATCCTCAACAACTTCAACAATTGCTTGACACAGTGGCTGCAACAGTGGGCTCAAACATAGCAATGATTATGAAGATGGAGCCACAGGACCGGGCAGTGTTTCCTTCTGTGGTCCCTATGAGTCGGAACCAACTTGAAGACATCTAACAACAACAGCAACAAATAGTCTGAACTCCATAACACCTCTAACACTTCCCACTCAATCGCTCTTGCTAAAAAAGCAGTCTGCCTGAAAATGCATTTGCTATCCTATAGAGAGGAATCCCTGGGTGATACAAGCAGTTGACACACTCGACTGCTAACCAAAATGTTGGAGGATTGAGTTTACCCAGAGGCATCTTGGAATAAAGGTCTGCTGACCTACTTCTGAAAAATAAGGCATTGAAAATCCTATAAAAACCCCATTAAAAAAATCTTATGGAGCATGGTTTTTTTCTGACACTCATGAGGTTGCCATGTGAAGGAACTGACGCCATGGCAACTGGCATGCTCTAGTATACCTTACAGAGAAAGCTACTCCTTCCCATTATACTCTCCCCTCATTGAGGTTAAGCTGAACCCTGAATGTTGCCAGTGTCATAATGAAAATGGCTACCATGCAGAGACAGTTCCTACACTGAAGACACCTGATGATAAAAATTGTGGAGGAAGAAGAAACATGCTTCTGAGTAGTAAGATGCACAAATACCAGAGGATGGTCAACAAGCCCACAAAAGCACAACAGCCTACAATCTCATTGTGACTTCTGAGAAGCTGAACTACAAGTAAAAAAAAGTATTCATGTTAAACCACATGATCTCCAGGACTCCTTGCAGGCTTTATCATTCTGAAGGAGGAGGAAAAAATTGCCTCCAAATTGGCGTTGATATTAGGTGCCTTCCAGTCGGTCTGACTCATAGAGACCCTATGTACACAACAGAGGCAAACTGCTCAAACCTGTGGCATAATCACAATAGTTGCTATGTTTGAGCCCATTGTTGCAGCCACTGTGTCAAGTAATCTTGCTGAGGGTCTTTCCCTTTTTAGATGGCCCTCTTTTTTACCAAGCATGATGTCCTTCTCCAGTGACTGGTCCCTCCTCATAACATGTCCAAAGTATGTGAGACAAAGTCTCCTCCATCCTTGATTCCAAGGAGCATTATGGCTGTACTTCTTCCAAGGCAGATTTGTTAGTTTTTTCTGGAAGTTCATGGTGTATTCAATATTCTTTGGCAACACCATAATTTAAAGGCATCAGTTCTTCTTCGGTCTTCCTTCCTCATTGCCCACCTTTAGCGTGCATTTGAGAAGATTAGAAATATCATTTTTTTTTTTTTTTCTGGTCAGGCACACCTTAGTCCTAATGTAAAATTTTTGCTCTTTAACACTTTATAGAGGTCTTTTGCTGCAGACTTGCCCCATGCAATTTATCATTTGATTTCTCGACTGCTCTTTCCTAAGGCATTGATTGTGGATCCAAGTAAAATGAAATCCTTGACAACTTCAATGTTTTCTCCATTTATCATGATGTTGCTCATCAGTCTAGTGTGAGGATTTTAGTTTTCCTTATGTTGAGATGTAATCCATACTGAAGGGTGTAGTCTTTGATTTCTTCACTCTCAGCTTTTTAGGTTGTATCATCTGTATATCCCAGGTTATTAATGAGTCTTCCTCCATTCCTGATGCCTCGTTCTTCTTCATGTAGTCCAGCTTCTCAGAATAATTACTCAGCATACAAATTGAATAAATTTGGTGAAAGGACACAGCCCTGACACCCACCTTTCCTGATTTTAAACTCTGCAGTATCCCCTTGTTCTGTTCAAACAACTGCCTCTTGGTCTATGCACAGGTTCTGCATTAACACAATTAAGTGTTCCGGAATTCTCATTCTTTGCAATTTTATCTATAATTTGTTATGATCCACACAGTCAAATGTCTTTTCATAGTCAATAAAACACAGTAGTAATCATCTTTCTGATATTTTCTGCTTTCACCCAAGAACCACCTCACATCAGCAATGATATCCCTCATTTCACGTCCTCTTCTGAATCCAGCTTGAATTTCTGCCAGTTCCCTGTTTTACTACTGCAACCATTTTTTTAATTATCTTCAGCAAAATTTTACTTGTGTGTGATACAAATGATATTGTTTGATAATTTCCACATTCTGTTGGATCACTTTTCTTTGGAATGGACACAAATATCAATCTCTTTCCCTCAGCTGATCAAGTAGCTGTCTTCCAAATTTCTTGGCATAGACAAGTCAGAGCTTCAAACATTGCATACATTTGTTGAAACATCTCACTTATTTTGTCGATCCCTGGACCCTTGTTTTTCACCAATGGCTTCAGCATACCTTATACTTCTTCCCTTCAGTACCAAAGGTTCTTGATCATGTTACCTCCTGAAATGGTCAAACGTTGACCAATCTTTTTGGTACAGTAGAACTGCATGCCCCTTCCATCTTCTCTTGATGCTTCCTGTACCTTTTAATATTTTGTCCATAGAATCCTTCAATATTGCAGCTAGAGGCTTGAATTTTTTCAGTTTGAGAAAGGCTGAACCTGTTCTTCTCTTCTGATTTTGCACATTTCTTTGTAACATAATGCTTTACCTTGTTTTTTTGAGCTGCCCTTTGAAATCTTCTGTTTAGCTCCTGTCTTAGTCATCTAGTGCTGCTATAACAGAAAAACCACGACTAAATGGCTTTAATAAAGAAATTTATTTTCTCACAGTCTGGTAGGCTAGGAGTCCAATTTCAGGGTGTCAGCTCCAGAGGAAGGTTTCTCTCTCTGTGGGCTGTGGAGGAAGGTCTGTCTTATCAAACTTTCCCTGGACTAGGAGCTTCTCCTCACAAGAACCCTGGGTCCAAAGAATATGCTCTGATCCTGGCATTGCTTTCTTGGTGGTATGAAGTCCCTCTGTCTCTCTGCTTCCTTCTTTCTTTTATATCTCAGAAGAGGTCAGCTAAAGACACAATCCAGTCTTGTAGATTGAGTCCTGCCTCATTGACATAACTGCCACCTAACCTACCTCATTAACATCATAGAGGCAGGATTTACAACACATAGGAAAATCACATCAGATGACAAAATAGTGGACGATCACACAACACTGGGAATCGTGGCCTAGCCAAATTGATACATATATTTTTGGGGGACAAAATTTAATCCATAACAGCTCCTTTACTTCATCATTTCTTCCATTCACTTTAGCTACTCTACATTCAAGAGCAAGATTTAGAGTCCTTTTTGACATCCATTTTGTTTTTTTTTTTCCTTTCCTGTGTTTTTAGTGAACTTTTGCTTTCTTCATGTATGATGTTCTTGATGTTATCCCAAAACTTTTTTTATGTCATCCAAAAAAAATAGATTGATTGAATTAATTAAGTCAATTAATTTACTAAAAATGGTAATCTAGAAAAATCTTAGTTAAGTATGACTGTAACAATATAAAGGAAAGGCAGTATCTTGACACATTAATTTTTGTAATTATTCAAATACATAGTGAAGAAAACAAACGGCAAGGTGTAACTTTTACTACTGATTCCTTTCAATAAACTTTTTTCCAAATATTTAATTTAATGAACAAAAACTTTTTTATTCTCCATGCTATATAATTCACGCATAAGAACACAGAAAAAAAAAGTTCGATATTTTAATGACAAAAATCAAAAACATATGCAGCATGTAAAGCAGATTGAACCATTTTCTTCCACGCAGATGTTTTGCTACCAATTTGGAGCTAGTTCTTTTTTAGGACAGAATGGTACAATGTTACACTGCATTGCTGAACAGTCCATCAAATCATAAAATAATAATAATAATTCAATTATACCATCAGAGTATATTGTAATAACTTAAATTATGCTTTAACAGGCTCATTAATATAATTAGTCTTAGATAACAAACATGATTGGGCCCTAGTAAGATATGAGATTTAATTGGCTCATTTCCATAATTGGAGCTATCCTATTTAACTTACCATTTTTCTCTTTTTAAAAACATAGTTATTTCATTTTCCCAGAATAAGCCTTTGAATTAGATATGAGAAGTAGAATTATGATGGAACTTTAAGGATTTGTCTCTATTTATCCCTGAGATCAAACCAAATGGATCCCTTTCCTAATTTTAATTACATGTTTTTGCCTTCGGCGTTCTGAGACCATTCAGCTTGGTCTAACTTTGGGATTTTAGTTTTTAAGAAATTTTTTTAAGCTATTTCTTACACTTTAAATGCACACTAAATTAATAAAATCAGGTAATAACTTTCTAAAAATATAACATTTCACATTTAATTTCTAAAATGAAACATTGGTTCTGCTAGATCTTGTAATTTAGGATTTTTGTGCGATATTCGGACTACTATAGTTAAGGCAAAACACTAGTTAAAAACTGCTTGGCCTGATTTATTGTCACTCTAAGTGATGTTCCCTGAAAAGGAATGTAGAGTCTATTCACTAAGAAGACTTGCAAGGCATCCAGGAAATGTCTTACTGAGACGGCTTCATCTATTTATCTTAAACGACACCTGTAGGATATGACCAAAGATATATGGGAGCATCACATTAAAAAATATGACTTAAGCGATCACAAAAGAACAAATATTGAATGATCTCACTTATGTGAAAACCTAAAACAGGCAAATGTATAGAGATCAAAATTAAATAGTGGTTATCACGGGTGGAAGGGAGGGAGAAAGCGGGAAACATGTTTAAGAAGCTTTGAGTCTCTATGGTGATGAAAATTTGGCAACGGATATTGGTGATGGTTGCGCTACCTGGTTGATGTAATTGGTGTCACTGAATTGTTCAAATGAAAAATGTTGAATTGGCAAATGCTGTGTTGTCTATACTTTTACAAAATTAAGAAGAAAAAAATATGACTCAGGAACCTCAGCAAAAAATATGTGCTAAGAAATATGTGGTGGACCTATATATCTTGAAGTGGTAAATTTGAGAAGAAAAAACTAATGTGCACATTCTGGCTTCTCAGTGAAGAAATCACGTGTCTCCTTCTGCGTTGCCTCTGGGAACCACCAGGTGTCAAGTGAAAATTTCAAGCCATTTCCCCTTCTTTTACACTCTTTTAATATGACCACCTAAACCCCTAGTTTTATAAATGCTTCAGAGCACGATTAATAGCAATGATTATAATAATAAAACTAATATTTATTGGGATATTACTATGTCAGGAGCTGTTTTAAATACTTTTTGTATTACCAAATTTAATCTTAAAAAATAACCCTAAGTGTTGGTCAATAACTTTTTTAGAGACCAACCTTTGAAACCCTGGTGGCATAGTAATTAAAGCTATGGCTGCTAACCAAAAGGTCAGCAGTTCGAATCCACCAGGCATTCCTTGGAAATCGTGTGGGGCAGTTCTACTCCATCCTATAGGGTTGCTAGGAGTTGGAATCCACTCGATGGCAACGGGTTTGCTTTGATTTTAGTTTTACTCTTGATTAGGTTAGGTTAGAGTGTTCCACTCCCTGTTTTTCATCATATTTGCACCACTGTATTGTTATTACTGGTTTAAATTCTTTTGCTTCTATATTTTAAATACAGTGCAGGCAGGAGTGGTGTCTGTGTCCCCTGTATTATCACGTATTCCCAGCTCATAGCACAAACACATAATAGATACTAAAAATTATTTATTGTTCTATATGATAAAGGGAGTTTTAAGTTAGAAGTCAGAAAATTAGTACATTTTTCCTCAAAAATTTTAAGTTAAAGATAAAAATCAGATGATATAAATAACTCATGAAGTTTCTCTTGAAAATGAGTGCAATTTGAATTATTTTGAAGAATGAAAAAGACAAATTGAAGAGATTATTGGTAAAATACCTGTGAATGCCTCAATTTCAATAAAAATCTGTGTGACAAAGATTTGGTGACTTTTTGACTCCCCTCTTGTCCAGGTATTTGAAAAGAAACACATGAGTATATACAAATGAATTAACACACCGGTCATTTCCTCCAGTACCGTTTATTTCTGCCTGCAAGTGAAGCCAGCATGACACAAAAACCTAAAGCCAAAGTGTTTTCTGATCTTGCCTCAAGTGGTGGCTCAGATCCCTAAAGTCTGTTATACCAATCAACCTGTATGAACATGGGTTTCACCTCTGCAGTGTGGCAACTTGAATTCTTTACCAGCTGCCTGGGCTTTGTGTAAACCTTTATTATCTCAACCCCGTCCTGCTTCTCTTTTTGTTCTTCAGTTCTGACCAGTTACATTCCCTGCAGTGGAAGGGGGACAAAGCACTTGCTTTAATGGGTCTTTTCCATCTCTGGTTCCTGTAGGGATTTTTTCTGCTTCCATCATTTCCAGCTGTTTTCTAATATTTTTCCTGTATGTATAAAGAAAGGCAAAACCCTGAGAGGTACAGGGGATAATTCAAGAGATGTTCCTCTGAATTTAACGAGCCAGATGTTCAAAGAAATGCTTCTACAGGGCAATATGTTAAATAGTCTCTCATGTGTACAGGTTTTAATTTGTATTTTTAGATAACAGCAAATGCAGTTTGGCCCAGTGCTCAACAGAGTAATTCTTCCATTTTATAGGAATATGCGGATTATAATTTTTGCTTTATTATTTAAATATTTGTTGGAATGTGCTGTGTCATATATAATTTTTACAGTACTTTGTATTTCATTCTTATTTTAGTTCTTGGGCTGATACAATACACCTATTAAAGATGATCGGAAAAAATTAGCTCACAAATCTGACCTATTGAAAGTAAAGCAACATGAAGTAAGAATGTCACATTTCACGTATTTAGTTTGAATATAGTAAAAACTAAATTTTGTTAAAAGCAAATTATTTAATATAAATAGGCATTAGTTCAATCCACCAATCACACCTTGGAAACTATGGGGCAGTTCTACTCTGTTCTATAGGGTCACTATGAGTTGGAATCAACTTGACGGCAATGACTTTGGTTTGGGGTTTAGTAGACAATAATGTAGCAACCAATTTTATGACCAAAATATCTATTTCTGAAGAGTGGAAGGGGGTGCCAAGTTATTTATATCGGTGGTAATTTTTAATTTTTATACAACTTTATGAAGATAGTTTTATTGTTTATGAGGCCCTGAATCAATTTTCTTTTGTATTTGAGAAGGTTGTCTTTCTCATTTTTCTAATGAAAAATTAGGTTTGTAAATTGGTCAGTTTCACTATTTAATCCTTAACAACCCTATAATTAATCATGATGTGTGCACTTATCTTGCAATTATAATTTGAAAATGTGTGAATCATATGTATTATGATTCAGAAACATGAGTTTTTAAAGTTTAGTTTGGGTGTATCAAAATGTATGAAACTTCAGGGGAGTCTCTGTCTTAAATATTTGCAATTTCTCATAAACACTAATCCATAACAAATGTTTCTTCTACCTGAAGAACATTCATTACTATGTCATAGTTGTTAAAGAAAGCTACTTTTAAGATTGTAGGAAATTGTGCAGTTCTTATTCTTTCAGTCTAAATAACCATCACTTGAAGAGTTTTTTTTTCCCCCTAACATATAAGCTAAGACGAAAAAAAACAGTAAAACACTGCATACAATCTAAGGTAAACTGTTCCTTAATATATGTTGTATTTTACACCATTTAAATAATGACAGGTAGATCAATAATGGGAGTAAGGATGAAAATCATTCTCAAATAGTTGTAGACCATTTTGCTTTTTTATTGCTGCATAACAAATCACCAAAATGTCGGTATCTTGAAATGACAACAATTTATTACTTCTCAGGATTTGGTGAATTGATCAGGCATGTCTTCTGATTCATATATTGCCTACTGGGATGTTAGAATGGCTGAAAATTCAAAAATGGCCTCACTATTTTACATGACTAGTCTCCAGATGGGAGGTCAGCTGGAACTGTTGACTTGAGTTCTTCTATAGAAGGGCCTCTGCACTTGACTCCTTGGACTTCCTCATATCATAATGAATTATTTCCAAGAGGGAATATTCCAAGTGAATAAGCACCAATGTGCAAGCTCCTATGGAACCTTCGAACTTTCATCAGGCTTGCTAATACCCCTTGTCCAAAGCTAATCACAAGGCCAAACCCAGAGTTAACAAGGTAGGGAAGTACACATCAATATGAATATGAGGAAGTGTGGTTCATTGTGGGCCATCCAAGTAGTAGACTACCACATTCACTAAAAAAAGTAATATTCTTACCCAGTATTTCCTGTCTCAGCTTCAACCAATGGCAAGTTCAGCTGAAAATCTACCATCTACAATTGTTGGAGATCCAAAGTTCACATTATATAGACAATCTTAGCATGAGAATCCTGTAGGGTATAGTTTTTCTCATTGAAACCCTGTATGTAGTATTTAGAGGGATGAATATGTGACTTCTCAATTTCGCTAACAGGCCACATAAATCTCCCATCACTGTGTTTGAACTAGCTAGGATTGTGTCTTCAGTACTTCTGACTTATTTTCAGATCATTTTAAATTAAATGATTGGATTCAAACCTAATTCTGGAACCTGAGTCTAGCTGTAGAAAACATCACAAGTCATAGATATTTGCTTCAGTATAATTTTCAGCAAAACTTCAGTCATAAGTTCACGTGCTTCACCCAACTCTGAAGGATCTCATTGTCTAATCAGGAATCTGATTAACCACAAAGACTTAAAAATATATAATGGTTACTATTCCCTAGATGTTATGCCTTGCCATGCTGGCTGCACCTCTAGTGCCAGTCTACCTGAGTAAAACCCCAAAACCCATGCTTTTTTAAAAAAATTCTATTGCTATATCACATCTCTTATCTCCACTCTCCTTGTTTTAATCAACTTTATTGAATTACAATTTACATGTAATAAATTGAATCAATTTTAACCGTACAGTTTGGTTAGTTTAGACAAATGTGCATTAACTAACAAATAAGATTAAGAGCAAAAGCCCCCAAAGTTCTCTTATATCCCTGACCAGTTAATGCTCAACTATCTCCTTCTCTAGACAAGCATCTATCTCAGATCTGCCACTATGGACTAGATTCATTGGTGTGCTGGTAAATGTTTTACAACTGGCTAAAAAAGTCCTGATTTGTAGAGTTTGTTGGTTTCCATGGTTTGCCCTCACCATGGCTGATTTCAAGCTACCAAGATGACACCACTGCACACTGAGTTGAGAAGAAATGCACAGCAGAATGACATTATATAAGTAAACTGTATGTAATGACAAGCCGTCTGTGAGTCATTTTCCCTAAACAACTCTTCATTATTGGTGTTTAGACACTATACTGTATTGTTTATACATATTAGTTACCAAAAGAAAATCAGCTGGCTTCATAATAGTGCCCAAAGACTATTTTGTAACATACACGTTTTATGAAATTATATAAAGTGATTAGTACCCTCTTCCTAAGGATTGAAATAAAAATGACTTGATATTTAATGTCTCAAAATCAAAAAGTGATTCCAGCAAACATAGGTCACGGCCACAATATCTTATAAATTGGGAACTTTCTCGAAACTTTTAAATTATTGTTGCTTCACTTAGAAGACAAAAGCTCATTTATGTCTGGCTCCAAATTATAGAATTTTCAAAATGAAGATGCTATCCAGTTATCACATAATTATCAAGTTTGTCAACATATACACTACACTACTACATAGTTTATTATTCTATTCCATTGCTCTTATAAAAAATAGATTGCTCAATTAATGGAAAATAAATGTAGAAAAAATGGCCTTGATAGTACAGAACGCCAAGTCTAACATAATTTGAGGTTACCGCAGCCAAAATGAGATGATCCATTCTATTTGATAACATTTTAACAATATTCCTTTAGATAAGACACTCAGGAAAATATTGTGTAGAAGAAATTCATATATCAAATCTGGATAGTAACTAAGTAACACTGTGATCATGTCACCAGATTTTTAAATATTAATTGGAACATTATATGCTAATACAAATATTCTTGAGAAATTTTAATAGTTAAGATAGATTTAGTATTATCAATTTTGATGTGTTTTTTAAATAACTATATAATTTTCTATCACAACCTGTGTCAAGTGAAAATCAGGATATACACTGACTAAAATATTAGTAATTTTAATTGAATTATTCAGCCCAAATGGCTCATTAATCTTTCTGGTAATTTTGTGAATCAGGAATGAAAACACATAACCCAAAATACACCTCAATTTCTTGATAAAGACTTACAGATATGTAACCAAATTCTCTTTCCTATTTAGTGAATCTGATGCATATCCACTCTTAAACACAAAAAACCTAGAAATAAAGGTTTAATCTATTTTCACAGAAGGGGAAATACATCTGCATTTAACCTGCTTGGTACAAAGCAGGTTAATCATTTAAGAAAAGCGTAATCACATAAAAACATTTCTTTATATTTTTCTAAATAAGAATAATTTATGATATATTTTGCTGTTAAAGATATTGCTATACCAATGAGTAGCTTGTGTATCGTTTCCAAATATTAGATATTGCAACAAAATATTTTAGAGGAAAGAACATGGAGGCAGAAAAAATTTTTGATTGGTGTGAGTTTTCCAGATTATTGAGTTGAAGTTTTTGTGTGTTTCTTTGTTTCTGTCTTTGTTACTGTAGTGCTCTATTTCCTCAAATTCTACTATAGGAAAATAAATAGGTATCCAACAAAACACAATGAAGTCTGCAGATAAAAATTACATTGCAATAATCATTTTGTGGATGCCAGTAGAAATGCCACTGACTTTTTTTTTTTTTAATCTTACAAGACTCATAAAGGGTAACCTTTGTTTAATAGCAACTTTTGACATTTATTACTTTGCTTATAACACTTTTTCTCTTCAGTTTATGAAGTCATAAGTGCATCATCTATTTTCTTGAGAATTGTGTTATCACTAATATTCTAACTTGTTCTTATTCTCCATGCTTTAAATGCACAGAGCTCTAATACCAAGTGCTTGAGTAATGGACAGAATATTTGTGTCTGCATAGTCTGTGTTTCTAATATGACAGAAAGATTTTTCCATTTAATGGAAGATAAGCTATGGCTTGAAAGTTTAAATTAAAAAAATTAAAGTATGTGTATTAGTTATCGTCCCCTCACTTTTGGGCCGTTCTGTGTGTAGGCAAATATGTGGGTATATTTGGTGGTAGGAAACATAGGATGCCCATATTTTGAATTTTCAATTAATTGAAGAACAGGTAATTCAAGTGTCTTTTGTTTTATTTTCTTATTCTGCTTTCTTTATTTTCATCTACTGGATGCTAACATATATGATATTTTAGCTAAATATTTTCTTTTACATAATATACTATTCTTTCTTTAACTCAATTCTCCTGTCCTCTTGGTTCAATCTCTTTTTCATTCAAATGTCAAATGAGCTTTAGAATAATTTATCAATTCTCTTTCTATTTTTATAATCATCCTATTATTCATTTAGTATCAATAAAATACTCGGGATTTAAGTACATAAAGGAAAATAATACATTAAAAAAAATTATATAAACTCCTTGGGTAATTAAAATGAATAAAGTTATCCTAAACCTCTATTGCTTTTTTTTTAATACTAAAAATAAAACTTTTTACATTGTCCTTGTAAAGGTCGAGGTAGCGCACATTGTTTACATTTGACTACTAACCTAAAAGTTGGGAGTTCTAACCCACTCAGCAGTACTAAGGAAGAAAGGCCTGGCAAACTGCTCCCATAAAAGTTGCAGCCAAGAAAACTCTGTGGAGCCATTCCACTTTGTAACACATAGGTTGCAATGAGTCAAAATAAACTTGATAGTAATGAGTAGGAAAGGTTGACACTTCATAAGTGGTCCTTTGTAACTTAATCTTTTCTTAAAATGGATTGCTTAAATTAATTCATCATTTGATTAGATTTTGATTTATAAAACATTGTTTTATACCATAGTTATATCAGCAAATTTGATAGAGGTTTTTTTAAATCATTCTTCCTGATAAGTGTTTGGCCTTTATAATTTGACACATGACAAAACAGTGAGATTGTAGAAGGATAAATAGTAGATATGCAGGTAGATGTTTTCTTAGTAAACCCTCTTGATTTTGACTCTACTACTTTTGGAGTAGATAAGAAGATGATTTCCATAAGCTTCAAATATCAAAGTAATTCTTCACTCCATATTTTTTCTTTTTTATTTCTACCTGTGGTAACTTGTACTTCGTTTCATCTCTTGAGTATGTCAGTGGTTCAGCTTTTCTCATTTTTTCATCTGGCTTACTTTGGGTTTTTTTAGACTGCTATGTTGCCATAAAAGAAAAAATAATGTGCATAGTGACATAACCCATATAGACTTCCACAGCCCATGTAGAGGCAATTCTCTTCTGTTATTCTTCAGTGTACAGAGTATATCCACAACCCATCCTTCAGACAGGGAGCCCACTTCCATCTCTTGCCAAACAAACTATATCCGTTTACTCTTAAAATAATAGTAAAAAAACCAATAATATTAATTGTTATGTTGCTGTTTGCTTAATATGTTGGTCATTATTTTAATGCTTTTAAATTCATTAACTTGTTTAATTCTCATTAATACCATAAGTGGTTGGTAATAAAATGTTTCCCGTTTTACAGAGTGCTTAGTCTATACATCATTCACGGTCACATAGCATTTTCAGAATTACACGTCAGGTTGTCTGGGTCCAGAGTTTATTATCTAAATACTAAATTATATGCTGTACTATGTTGCTAGAATTGAGCAGAGGGTAAAGTGGAGTAATGAAAACAAAATAAAGCAAAAATTAAAAGTGGGGCTGGGATTTTGTTGGTATGGAATATGGATATGTGTAGGGCAGGAAGGTTGTTCTTCTAGTCTGTGAAAATTAGAACCTCCATCTCCCATAATAACAGATCGCATGAATATGTTCTACCACATATTATGTGATATTCAGTATATATCTAAACAGAATAAAATGCAGCCATTAAAAAATATTGTGCTTTTGAAGACGAGGCCAAGATGGCAGAGTAGTCAGATTCTTCTGATTGTCTGCCTTACAACAGAGACTCCCCCAAAACAGTGAATGGGTTATGTATGACAATTTAGGAGTCCTGAACATAAAAGACAAAGTTGAGGAGTCTGACTGAGTGGCAGGGAGAGGGAGAGGCTGTTCAGAAGCAGCTCGGATTTGCAAGACCCGACCTGGTCAGCACCCTGCAGTCTGGATTGGCCGATGTGCATGGGCTGAGGCAAGCAGTAGCATTCGGGATGCGTTGTCCACACTAGGAGAAACCAAGTGGCAGAGGCTCTGCACAAGCCTTTGGAACCAGGGGAAAGTGGCACTAGATCTGTGAAAGTTAAGTGCAAGCTTCTAACCTACTGTGCAGGGTCAAAAAAAAACCCTTTCCCCTCTAGGAAGTACTTCTTTCCCATTCACTTGCCCTCTCCCTTCTCTGCTCCAGTGCCAGGCTGGCTTCAGCAACTGCCATGCCCCCTGGGCCAGAAATGGGTTCCGCTGCATGCCTGGAGCCATTCTCCTGGCTTTGCAGAGGGAACAAATTAACAAATAACAAGCAGGAAAAAATAATCTGTCAGCTCTCCTAAGCCAAGATCTCAGAGCAGGTATAGGCCCTTTGCCTAGGCACAGGCATAAGAGATCCACAGGCTTTACATGCCTTCTGCCCCTGCCTAGACCTGCATGAGCCCATTTCAACAGCATAGGCCCTCAGTAGTATAGTACAACAGGGTACATATCTAAAGACTATGTTCAATTACAACAGCTGAAGGGGAGTGGCAGATTCCTGACATTTGACACTGCCCCACCTATTAAGCAGGGTTCTCACTTACCCACAGAAATCCTGGTGGTGCAGTGGTTAAGAGCTACAGTTGCTAAGCAAAAGGTCAGCAGTTCAAATTCACCAGGCACTCCTTGGAAACTCTATGGGGTAATTCTACTCTGCCCTACAGGGTTGATATGAGTTACAATCAACTTGACAACAACCAGTTTGGTTTTGGTTTTCACCTACCCACATCAGGGGCCTGAAGACTGGTAGCTCCACCCACTCCACCTAGCCACCCACAACAGGGGTTCGAGAATAAGTAGTGCCTTCCAGTCCTCACAGCCAACAGCACTGGGTGCTCAAAGTCCAGCTAGAAAACCCACCCACTTAAGAGCTCTAGGGAGCTGGGACACACCTTCCATCCAGGCCCTCAGGGGCAACTGGCAGTCCCCTACCTCGTGCAGCACATAACCCCCTACTGCAGCCAGATACCTGTGCCTATTCCAATCACTCGTACAGAGCTCTGCCCATCTAGGACTGTAGGTGAGTGCCTGTACCACACACTCGGTGACTGATGACTGGGACACCTGAGGTGAATACACACAAGAAACGTAAGTGGACTCCTGGGCTTACATATCTAGTAGCAGTTATAACCACCTCTTTATAGGATGTGAGTGCTTCAAAGATGCCAATAATCAAAGTAGCTCATATGACCAGCTATTTGGGCATATCAAAACAATAAGCTATAACAAAGCTAACAAAAAATAACTTATTGATGGCTTGGAGACAAGAGTTGATATCAAATCACATAAAGAGGCAGACCATGATAGCTTCAGCAAGTGACCAAAACAAAGAACCAAAAAGCCTCCTGGAGGAAGATAAGGTACTGGAACTACCAGAGGTATAAATTCAAAAGATTGCTCTACAGAGCTCTTCAAGAGATCAGGAAGAAGATCAGGCAAAATGCAGACCAAGCCAAGGAACACACAGACAAAGCAACAGAGGAACTTAAGAA
Organism: Loxodonta africana; assembly: GCF_030014295.1. NCBI lineage: Eukaryota > Metazoa > Chordata > Mammalia > Proboscidea > Elephantidae > Loxodonta > Loxodonta africana. Next base: position 76,123,344 of record NC_087345.1, on the reverse strand, counting down.
GATTATACAAGAGCATAATGACAAATTTAAGAGGCTACAATCATACAGAAACAGCAAATAGAAATCCAAAAGATTCACTGTAAAATTTCAGAATTAGACAACTCAATAGAAAGTCATAGGAGCAGAATTGAGACAATGGAAGTCAGAATTAGTGAGATTGAAGAAAGAGCACTTGACACCAATTTATTTGAGGAAAAATCAGATAAAAGAATTTTTGTAAATGAAGAAACCCAAAGATTTATGTGGGAATCTATTAAAAGGAATAACTTACAAGTGACTGGAGTACCAGAATGGGGGGGGGGGGTAGCAGAAAATACAAAGAGAATTGTTGAAGATTTTTAGGCAGAAAACTTCCCTGATATCAGGAAAGATGAGATGTCTATCCAAAAAGCTCATCAAACCCAACTCAGGGTAGATCCCAAAAGAGAGATACCAAGATATAACCAAACTTGCCAAAATCAAAGATTAAGTGAGAATTTTAAGAGCAGTCAGGAGTAAATGAAAAGTCATCTACAAAGGAGAGTCCATAAGACTAAGACCTGACTACTCAGCAGAAACCATGCAGACAAGAAGGAAAAAAAAAGCCTTGAAGGAAAAAAAAGGCCAGCCAAGAATTATATACCCAGCAAAACTGTCTCTCAAATATGATGGAGAAATTAGGGCATTTCTGAATAAACAGAAGTTAAGGAAATTTGTAAAAACCAAACCAAAATTACAAGAAATACTAAAGAAGCCCTCCCAGTTAGAAAATCGGTAACATCAGATAACAACCCAAGACTAGGACATAGGAGAGAACATCCATATATCAACCCAGATAGGGAAGTCACAAAAATAAATCAAAGCTAAAACACCAAAAATAGGGAAACAGAGATGTCAATATGTGAAAGATGACAACATAAAAACAAAAAAGAGGGACTAAATAATGTAGTCATAAAAATTCCAAATGAAGAGGAAGTAAAGGCAATATCAAGAAATAGAAAAATGGTTTAAACTTACAAAAATAGAGGTAAATATTAAGGGAACCACAAAGGAAACTAACAATCCAATAAATCAAAATGAAAAAGAACAAAAACATAAAGACTTGCAAATACAAAATCAACAACAATGAAAAAGGTGAAAAGAAAATACATAAAGAAAAATGATTCGGCACAGAAAATTAAGTGGAACAAAGAAACTGTCAACAAACACATACACACAAAAAAATACATAAAAATGACAGCACTAAACTCATACCTATCAATAATTACACTGAAGGTAAATGGACTAAATGCAGCAATAGAGAGTGGCAGAATGGATAAAAAAAACACACAATCTGTCTATATGCTGCCTACAATAGACACACCTGACTCAAAGATACAAAGAAACTAAAACTCAAAGGATGGAAAAAATATATCAAGCAAACAACAATCAAAAAAGAGCAGGAGTGGCAATATAAATCTCAGACAAAACAGACTTTAAAGTAAAATCCACCACAAAGGATAAAGAATGACACTATACAATGATTAAAGGGTCAATACACCAGGACATAACCATGACAGATATTTATACACCCAATGACAAGGCTTCAAAATACATAAACTCTAACAGCATTGAAAAGAGAAATGAACAGCCCCACTATAAAAGTAGGAGACTCCAACACATCACTTTCAGAGAAGGAGAGAACATCCAGAAAGAAGCTCAATAAAGACATGGAAGATCTAAATGCCACAATCAACCAGCTTAACCTCACAGACATATACAGAACACGCCACCCAACAGCAGCCAATTATACATTCTTTTCCAACACACTTAGAACATTCTCCAAATAGATCAAATGTTAGTCTACAAAGCAAGCCTTAACAGAAACCAAAACACCAAAATATTGCAAAGCATTTTTTCTGACCATAAAGCCATAAAACTAGAAATCAATGACAGGAAAAGTAGGAAAAAAAAAATCATATACATGGAAACTGAACAACACCTTGGTCAAAAACTACTGGGTTATAGAAGAAATTAAGGATGGAATAAAGAAATTCACAGAATCAAATGAGAATGAAAACTCATTCTACCAGAACCTTCAAGACACAGCAAAAGCAGTGCTCAGAGGTCAAATTATAGCAATAAATGCAAATATCCAAAAAGAAGTAGGTGACAAAATCAAAACGTTAACCTTATAACTTGAACAAATAGACAGAGAGAAGCAAAAGAAGCCCACAGACACCAGAAGAAATAAAATAATAAAAATTAGAGCAAAAATAAATGAAATAGAAAATAGAAAAGCAATTGAAAGAGTTAATAAGACCAAAAGCCAGTTCTTTGAAAAGAACAACGAAATCAATAAACCACTGGCCAAACTGATAAAGGAAAAACAGGAGAGGATGCAAATAACCCAAATAAGAAACGAGATGGGCAATATCACAACAGACCCAATAGAAAGTAATAGATCATAACAGAATACTATGAAAAATTGTACTCCAACTAATTTGAAAACCTAGAGGAAATGAACAAATTTCTAGAAACACACTACCTACCTAAACTAACACAAACAGAGGTAGAAAAACTAAATAAATGTATAACAAAAGAAGAGATTGAAGATTAAAAAAACCCTGGCCCTGATGGGTTCACTGGAGAGTTCTACCAAACTTTCAGAGAGAAATTATCACCACTACCAATATAGCCATTTCAGAGCACAGAAAAGGATGAAATACTCCCAAACTCATTCTATGAAGCCAGCATAGCCCTGATATCAAAACCAGATAAAGACACCATAAAAAAAGAAAATTACAGACCAATATCCCTCATGAACATAGACTCAAAAAATCTTCCACAAAATTCTAGCCAATAGAATTCAAACATTCAACAACATATCAAAAAAATAACTTATCATGACCAAGTGGGATTCAGACCGTGTATGCAGAGATGGTTCAATATTAGAAAAACAATCAATGTAATCCATCTCATAAATGAAACAAAAGACCAGAACCACATAATCTTATAAATTGACACAGAGAAGGCATTTGACAAAGTCCAACACCCATTCATGATTAAAACTCTCAGCAAAATAGGAATAGAAGAGAAATTCCTCAACATAATAAAGGGCATTTATACAAAGCCAACAGCCAACATCATTCTAAATGGAGTCTGAAAGCATTCCCCTTGAGAACAGGAACGAGGCAAGGATGCCCTTTATCACCATTCCTATTCAATATTGTGCTGGAGGTCCTAACCAGGGCAATTAGGCAATAAAAAGAAATAAAGGCAACCAAACTAGTAAGGAAGAAGTAAAAGTATCCCTATTTGCAGTTTCTTATACGGATTTTTTTTTTTTATATACGGAAATCCTGGTAGTGTAGTGGTTAAGTGTTACGGCTGCTAACCAAGAGGTCAGCAGTTCAAATCTGCCAGGCGCTCCTTGCAAACTCTATGAGGCAGTTCTACTCTGTCCAATAGGGTCACTATGAGTTGGAATCGACTCGATGGCAGTGGGTTGGGATGATCTTATACACAGAAAACCCAAAAAAGCCCACAAGAAAACTACTGGAACTAATAATAGATTTCAGCAAAGTATCAGGATACAAGATAAAGATACAAAAATCAGTTGTATTCCTCTACATCAACAAAGAGAATTTCAAAGAGGAAATCACCAAATCAATACTATTTACAACAGCCCCCAAGAAGATAAAATACTTAGGAATAAATCTAACCAGAGACATGAAAGACCTACACAAAGAAAACAACAAGACACTACTGCAAGAAACCAAAAGAGTTCTAAATAAGTGGAAAAACATACCTTGCTCATGGATAGGAAGACTCAACATTGTGAAAATGTCAGTTCTACCCAAAGCGATCTATAGATACAATGCAATACTGATCCAAATTCCAATGACTTTTTTTTTTAACAGAATGGAGAAACAAATTACCAACTTCATATGGAAATGGAAGAAGCCCTGGATAAGTAAAGCATTACTGAAGAAGACGAACGAAGCGGGAGGTCTCACACTACCTGATTTTAGAATCTATTATGCCTCCATGGTAGTCAGAACAGCCTGCTACCAGTACAACAACAGATACATAGACCAATGGAACGGAATTGAGAATCCAGACATAAGTCCATCCATATATGAGCAGCTGGTATTTGACAAAGCTCCAAAGTCAGGTACATGGGGAAAAGACAGTCTCTTTAACAAATGGTGCTGGCATAACTTGATAACCATTTGCAAAAAAAAAAAAACGAAATAAGACCCATACCTCAAATGATGCACAAAAACTAGCTCAAAATGGATCAAAGACCTAAACATAAAATCTAAAATGATAAAGATTGTGGAAGAAAAAATGTGAACAAAGCCCTAACACATAGCATAAACAGAATACGACCATAACAAACAATGCAAAAACCCCAGAAGAGAAACTAGATAACTGGGCACTCTTAAAAATAAACACTTTTGCTCATCAAAAGACTTCACCAAAAGAGCGAAAAGACAATCTACAGACTGGGAAAAAATTTTTGGTTATGAAATATCTGATCAGGGTCTAATCTCTCAAATCTACAAGATACTGCAAAATTCAACAACAAAAAAGATAAATAACTCAAATAATAAGCAAAGGATATGAATAGGCACTTCAACAAAAAACATATTCAGGTGACTAACAGATTCATGAGGAAATGCTCATGATCATTAGCCATTAGAGAAATGAAAATTAAAACTACAATGAGATACCATCTCACCCCAACAAGACTAGTATTAATCAAAAAAAAAAACACGAAGTAATTAACACTGGCATGGTTGCGGAGAGACTGGAACACTTATGCACTGCTGGTGGGAATGTAAAATGGTACAACCCCTTTGGAAATTGATCTGGCACTTCCTTAAAAAGCTAGAAATGAAAGTACCATAGGATTCAGCAATCCCGCTCCTTGAAAAATATCCTAGAGAAATAAGAACTGTCACAACAATAGACAGATGCACACCCATGTTCATTGCAGCACTGTTCACAATAGCAAAAAGATGGAAATAACCTAGGTGCCTATCAACAGACGAATGAATAAACAAATTACAGTACATACACACAAAAGAATACTACACAATGATAAAGGACAATGAAGAATCCATGAAACATCTTACAACATGGATGAATCTGGAGGATATTATGCTGAGTGAAATTAGTCAGTTGCAAAAGGACAAATATTGTATGAGACCACTACTGTAAGAACTCAAGAGAAGGTTTAAACACAGAAGAAAACATTCTTCGATGGTTATGAGGGTGGGGAGGGAGAGGGGTATTCGCTAACTAGATACTAGACAAGAACTAGGTGAAGGGAAGGACAATGCACAATACGGGGGAAGTCAGCACGACTGGACAAAACCCAAAAGCTAAGAAGATTCCTGAATACAATCAAACACTTTGAGGAACAGAGTAGCAGGGGCAGGGCCTGGGGACCATGGTTTCGGTGGACATCTAGGTCAATTGGCATAACAAAGTTTATTAAGAAAATGTTCTGTATCCTACTTTGGCGATTGGTGTCTGAGATCGTAAAAGTTTGCAAGGAGCCAAGTAAGGTTCATCAATTGGTCCCAACCCATCTGGAGCAAAGGAGAATGAAGAACACCAAGGACACAAGGGATATATTAGCTCAAGGGACAAAATGGCCAAGTAAACCAGAAACTCCGGTAGCCTGAAACCAGAAGAACTAGATGGTGCCCAGCTAACACCAGTGGCCACGCTGACAGAGAACACAACAGAGAGACCCTGGCGGAGCAAGAGAAAAGTGGCATGCAGAATGCAAATTCATATAAGACTAGAGGAACCCCAGAAGACATGGCCTCCAGACTGTCTGTTAACCCAGAACTAAACTCATTCCTGAAGCCCACTCTTCAGACAGAGATTAAACTGGACTATAAAACATAAATACTACTCTCGAAGAGTATGCTTCTTATTTCAGATAGATACAAGGGACTAAATGGGCAGCCCCTGTCTGGAGGTGGGATGAGAAGGCAGAAAGGGATAGGAGCTGGTTGAATGGACATGGAAAGCCCAGAGTGGAAAGGGGAAATGTGCTGTCACGTTATAGGGGTTGTAACTAGGGTCACATAATATGTGCATAAATTCTTGTATGAGAAATTTACTTGAGCTGTAAACTTTTACCCAAAGCACCATATATATATATACACACATACACATATATATACACATATATACATATATATGATATACATGTACATATATAGCGCTTTTTATAATCATTTAATGACATGGATATACTAAAGCCATATTGTTCAATAAAAGGCAAAATAATACATGTAATTAAAATTTAATTAATAATAAAGTTTATACACTTAACATCTAGATATATCTATCTAAAATAAAGGTTAGCTAGGATTTTTATACAATTATCAGAATTTTCATCTTTCTACTCATTAACACATATTATTGATTTCTGATCAGAAAGGTTTATGCATGTACATTTTATAACATGTCACCTAGCCAGTCTATTAGCTATTAAAATAATTGATTTAATCAATATAATTGTTCATTATTTTATAAGAATATTTCTCCTTTTTCTAGAAAAAAATTCAAGTAATTATTGACAACTAAACTATACATGCTGTATCTTTCAGATATAACCTCAAGATTTTATTACCTTCATCAAAAAGATAAATCTTAGAACTGTATAACTTAGCCTTTTCTCTCCTTGTCCCTTCCCATTTAAAAATGTTCATATACATTATTAATGAACAGAACAATTTCCTTTGTACTTTGGCCTTCTTCCAGAAAACCTGCATGGTATGACTACCAAAGCCTTTCTACTTCCTGTCATAATCCTTTTTTTCTCTAGACAAAATAAGAATCATTACCCTTCTTGTCTCATGCCACATTAGGAGGCTGATGTTTGCCAAATTTGAACAGAATGTTTGACAGGTTTTAGAAATGTTCACCCTCATAACCATCAAAGAATGTTTTCTTCTGTGTTTAAACCTTCTCTTGAGTTCTTATAGTAGTGGTCTCATACAATATTTGTCCTTTGCAACTGACTAATTTCACTCAGCATAATATCCTCCAGATTTTTATGCAATGCCAGCATAAAAAGCTACTTACTATTTTATTTGATGAAAATAGGTTGAGTTATCGTAACAAGACATTTGCACTACATCCCATTGTCTCAAATTTGAAATTAAATCAATTTAGTTAGGAGAACGTAATTGACACTATAAGATTTCATTTCTAATATTTGAGATTCATATGTTGACTGAGAAACTTAAAATATTTTATATTCTCTTAGATTCCTAACCATAATTTTGAAATTTGAGATTAAAAAAAGAAAAAAAAAAACTGTAGGGCTAAAGAAATCTAGGACAGATAAGTCAATTCATTACTCAAATCACATAAAAAAATCAGTTATTAATCAATAAATATTTATTGAGTACCTGTTATATGGAAACCCTGGTGGCATAATGGTTAAGTGCTATGGCTGCTAACCAAAGGGTCAGCAGTTTGAATCTGCCAGGTGCTCCTTGGAAACTCTACGGTGCAGTTCTACTCTGTCCTGTAGGGTCACTATGAGTCGGAATCGACTCAACAGCAATGGGTTATTATATGGTAGGAAACTTCTTAAATGTCAGACTAAAATTGTGAATTACTGTGATGAAAACTGCTACCTTCAGGGGGTTTAGATTCCAAAAGGGACAGAAAATAAATAAACTAAATAAGTAATGGAACTGTATTATTTCCAGAGTTCCCTGTTTTGTTTTGTTTTCCTTTCCTGTGAAAAGCTTTATTACATTTTTTCTTTTGAGTCTTCAAAATTAGTAACCAAATATAGTCAAGTAAATAAGTTCCACAGGAAACTTAATGGTGGAAATCATTACCTAGTACAGTTAATGAAATCACAGCAATCCAGACAATTCAATCCAGTGCCATCAAATGACATTTTTGTATTTTAGATTTTTTGTCTGTAAATTTACATCAATAGGGATTTATTCAATTTATAAAACTATCTCTGAAGAAAATGTAGAACTCTCAACTTCAGTAATGTGACTTTTGATTCACCCACAAAATACTATGTCATGATTCACTTCAAATTTTCAACCTACATATTTCAATTAATGATTTCATAGTAAATATTTCCTAATGTCCCGTAGAATTCTCTGTGATCTAAGTTATTTTCAAACAGGACAAGCTATTACTTACTGATTTTATTTATACCTCAATTATAAATCTTTTATAGTTATTCAAATTGCAATTGTTCCAATTTGGAAGAGTATAATGGAACCTAAACTAAAATTTAGGACGAACTAATACTATAGGGTCTCTATGAGGCAGAATGAACTCAAAGACAACGGGTCAATGGTTAAGTACAATTTGTGGTTTAGTCCCTAGTTATTTAGAAGATTGAGGTAAAATACTTATGTTATCCTGGCCTTGATTGTTCCTCTGATAAATGGGACCACTAGAGTGGGTGATGAGTAAGACAGCTTCCCCATTCAAACTCCTCGATCTATTTTGGCAAAGTCATTCTAAATCAGGACAGTCTGTATTGGAGCACCTCGACTTTGACCACCTAACCTTGAAATCCCCAAAAAGAACACACCCAAGCTAAATCAAAAGAGGCCTCCTTAAGAGATGTATACATGCAGAAATCAAAAAGTTTGTAATGAAGACTTACTCAGGTGAAATGAGTCCAAAAGTATCCAGAAAGAGCAAATTCAAAACTGCTAATGAGCCACTCCTTAGCTGTAGGCTTAAGTAATACTATTCACAGTTCCAAAATCTAAGGAAGGATCATCTTATCTGCCAGAGATGTGTTTATCAGCCTTGCCCTGAGTCTGAGCTAAAGCTATGATTATAATTCTGATTCTTATTTCTTTTCAACATCTACCTGTGCATTCCTTAGACTTAAGTAAGCCTGGTTACCGAAGTAGTGGTATAGCTGGAACGTATTTAAGAGGATGATAATTTTGCGTTTATAAGTCTGTGGTGGTTGTTAGGTGCCGTCGAGTTGGTTCCGACTCATAGCGACCCTATGCACAACAGAACGAAACACTGCCTGGTCCTGCGCCATCCTTACAATCGTTGTTATCCTTTAGCTCATTGTTTGTTTTTTTTTTTTTGCAGCCACTGCGTCAATCCACCTTGTTGAGGGTCTTCCTCTTTTCCGCTGACCCTGTACTCTGCCAAGCATGATGTCCTTCTCCAGGGACTGATCCCTCCTGACAACATGTCCAAACTATGTAAGACGCAGTCTCGCCATCCTTGCCTCTAAAGAGCATTCTGGCCGCACTTCCTCCAAGACAGATTTGTTCATGCTTTTGGCAGTCCATGGTACATTCAATATTCTTCACCAACACGACAATTCAAAGGTGTCAACTCTTCTTCGGTCTTCCTTATTCATTGTCCAGCTTTCACATGCATATGATGTTATTGAACATACCATGGCTTGGATCAGCTGCACCTTAGTCTTCAGGGTGACATCTTTGCTCTTCAACACTTTGAAGAGGTCCTTTGCAGCAGATTTGCCCAATGCAATGCATCTTTTGATTTCTTGACTGCTGCTTCCGTGGCTGTTGATTGTGGATCCAAGTAAAATGAAATCCTTGACAACTTCAATCTATTCTCCTTTTATCATGATGTTGCCCATTGGCCCAGTTGTGAGGGCTTTTGTTTTCTTTATGTTGAGGTGTAATCCATAGTGAAGTCTTTGGTCTTCATCAGCAAGTGCTTCAAGCCCTCTTCACTTTCAGCAAGCAAGGTTGTGTCATCTGCATAACGCAGGTTGTTAATGAGTCTTCCTCCAATCCTGATGCCCCGTTCTTCTTCATACAGTCCAGCTTCTCAGATTATTTGCTCAGCATACAGATTGAATAGGTATGGTGAAAGAATACAACCCTGATAGACAGCTTTCCTGACTTTAAAACAATCACTATCCCCTTGTTCTGTCCGAACAACTGCCTCTTGTTCTATGTAAAGGTTCCTCATGAGCACAATTAAGTGTTCTGGAATTCCCATGCTTTGCAATGTTATCCATAGTTTGTTATGATCCACACAGTCGAATGCCTTTGCATAGTCAATAAAACACAGGTAAATATCCTTCTGGTATTCTCTGCTTTCAGCCAGGATCCATGTCACATCACCAATGATATCCCTGGTTCCACGTCCTCTTCTGAAACCAGCCTGAATTTTTTGGCAGTTCCCTGTTGACATACTGCTGCAGCCATTTTTGAATAATCTTCAGCAAAATTTTGGTTGCGTGTGATATTAATGATATTGTTCTATAATTTCTACATTCGGTTGGATCACCTTTCTTGGCAATAGGCATAAATATGGATCTCTTCCAGTCATTTGACCAGGAAGCTGTCTTCCATATTTCTTGGCATAGATGAGTGAGCACTTCCAGTGCTGCATCTGTTTGTTGAAACATCTCAGTTGATATTCCATCAATTCCTGGAGTCTTGTTTTTCACCAATCCCTTCAGAGCAGCTTGGACTTCTTCCTTCAGTACCATCGGTTCCTGATCATATGCCACTCTTGAAATGGTTGGATTTCGACTAGTTCTTTTTGGTATAATGACTGTGTATTCCTTCCATCTTCTTTTGATGCTTCCTGTGTCGTTTAATATTTTCCCATGGAATCCTTCACTATTGCAACTCAAGGCTTCAATTTTTAATTCAGTTCTTTCAGATTGAGAAACACCGAGCGTGTTCTTCCCTTTTGGTTTTCCATCTCCAGCTCTTTGCACATGTCATTATAATACTTTGTCTTCTCGAGAGGCCCTTTGAGATCTTCTGCTCATTTCTTTTACTTCATCAGTTTATAAGTCTAGTTGTATATTATAAAGTTGTCTTTGTTAGAATTTTATTTGCTAAAGATTTGATTTTTAAAAAAAAAAAAAATTCCTAAAACATATCAGAATAATATGACAAAGCTATGTAGAGATTCAAATACAGATCCAAGAGGAATGGATGAAAAACTTAGAATGTTGAGTCTAGGGATAAAAGATTTAGAAAAAAAATGATTTCAAACACTTTCAGTGCAGGATAATTCTGTAAAAGTGTGGTATTTGCAAGGAAAGAATATTTTTGTGCATCATCATAAAAAAGTTGTGTGTGTGTGTGTGTGTGCACCCTATTCTTCGTGTAGGAGCCTTGGTGGCTCTGGTGGTTCAATGTTCAGCACTTGGTTGCTAACTGAAAAGCCAATGGTTCAAAGCCACCAGCCACTCCTTGGGTGAAAAGAACTGGCAATCTGCTCCCTTAAAGATTACAGCCTAGGAAACCCTAAAGGGCAGTTTTACTCTGTCCTATAGGGTTTTTTTTTTTTTTTTTTTGGAAACCCTCGTGGTTTAGTGGTTAGGTGCTATGGCTGCTAACAAAAAAAGTAGGCAGTTAAAATTCACGAGGTGTTTCTTTGAAACTCTATGGGGCAGCTCTACTCTGTCCTATAGGGTCACTATGAGTCAGGATCGACTCAATGGCAATGGGTTTATAGGGTTGAACTCTACAACACTCAACAACATACTTTATGTATGGGACATGGATTATATGATTTATATACATTCTCTACAATACTTTAATGACAAAAATGTTTCATGACACTCCGGAAAAATTTAGTCATGATCTGATGCCACTTGTTTTATTTGCAAAGACTCAGAAATCAAATCTAAAATATTTGAGTTAGTTTTGTTTGCAACTTTAGAAATGACACAATCTTAATAAAAAACAGATTTTCAAAAGAAAACAGATGATTCTCTTTATATTTTCAGTGGGAGTATAGTCTTCCATTATTTATATGCATCCTATTGCCTGATGTTCAGTTCTGATGTGACGTGCCTAAGTAAAAATTCTATGGCTTTGAGCCTGAAACTATTATGCCTATATTTACTAGGAAGGTTGTTCTCAATTCCTATAGATGCTCCTGTGCAAAATAAATATGCAAGGTGCTCACAGAACAAAAGAACCCAAATCGGCTTTATTAGCCTCAGGATTGTCCACAAACATATAAACAAGGCAAAGTTCTCTCCTAATTTATTGATAGTCTGCTTCAGTCTCTCCTAATTCTTTCAATGTAGAAGTAAACATCCATGTAAAAGACCATAAAAATGGTCAATTAATTTAGAACTGCTGGCCTGCTAGCTCTTTTCTCTATGTAAATCTCTATTACACACAATTTAAAATTTTGAGTTTACTGTATTTTCTTAATTTGTAAAGAGTCATTAGAATATGTTTAAACAATTTAGGTATATTAGGATTCCTCTTTGTTATTTTGTTTTGTTTTTCTACACTTGCATGAGGAAACAGTCTATGTTAATTTTTTTAATATCCTTGTTAATTTCTCTCTCTCTTTTACAATTAAAACAAACAAACAAACAAAAACCGCTGCTGTTGAATCTATTCTGACTCACCGTGACCCTATAGGACAGAGTAGAACTGCCTTTAGAGTTTCCAAGGAGTGCCTGGTGGATTCATTGGAACTGCCCACCTTTTGATTAGCAGCCATAGCACTTAACCGCTATACCACCAGGATTCCCTTTTCACAACTGGGGAGCTTTAATTTATTAGTCACAAATAGGTACTTTTGTATTCCAAGCATAGGAAGAATTTATTTGAACAAAATAATTCTCTAAAATGCAGTAAAATTTAAATCAAATTTCTAGTCTTTCTTCCATACAGAGGAAGAAGGGTCTGTAAGCTCAGAAAATGTCAAGGAAAAGTAGCCAGGGATGAATACTATCTCATAGCTAGTATTCAGCAACATCCCGGGAGATCTGAATATTTTCCTTTCCCAGGTGTAATTGTCTACCATAGGTCCCCTTTGGAGCAGCTGAGGAGAAAATTCATGGGATGCACTTGTCATATTACTTCAGTACCTAAAAAGTACTTGGGCTTCACTTTATTCAAAGAGTACTAGTCTACAAACTAACATATCTGAAAGTTGGGTGAGAAGATGTAATTCTCTATTTTAGTTGGATGAGTTAGGCCTACATTTTCAAATTTAGAGTTGCTTTTTCAATGCAAAACTTAATGGGAACTTCATAGGCTGCCTATCTATATTAGTCCTAGGACCCCAGGACCAAAGACTTCTCCAAGTCAGACCCTTCTGGTTAACAAACAGATCTTAGTTGTCATTATGGAAATTACTCTCACCTTGCCTCTTTTATGAAATGCTATTACTGGGCTTCTGCCCCAGTGTGAACTCATCATACCCACAAAAATTATAGAACCTATTTCAAGCATCTCTCACCTGTATCCTGGCCTATCAAGATCAGCCACTTCTTTCTAAAGATGTGACTTCTCCTATCATCAATGTAAATCTCAATTTTTTTGTTGGAAGGAATGACTTATTGGAACTCTTGCCACAATGTTTAAAGAGTGTACATTGATTTCACTTGACATTTACAGTAAAACATTCTTACCTAAGTCTTTGAATTTCATCCTCCACATTTGCCAAAGAATTTTTGGCTGCTTGGCTTAACTTTAGTTTTATTTTCCGTAGATACATATTTCTGTCAATCAACCAAATAGAGCAATTATATCCTGGTCAGTTGCTCCTCTTATTACACTGAAGCTAGTACATCTGATATAAATTCATGCTGATAAATTCAGGTTAGTATAAAATTGTGCGTATACATACCATACCTGTTGCCGTTGAGTCGATTCTGACTTATTCTGACCCTATAGGTCAGAGTAGAACTGGCTTGTAGGGTTCCCAGGAGCAGCTGAAGGATTCAAACTGCCAACTTTTGGTTAGCAGCCAAACGCTTAACCACTATGCCATAATTTACATAGTTAGCTGGACACCCATAGTAACAATTTCTTTGCTTTTTCACAATTTTAATATCTACAAAAGTTATCAAAATTTATTTTGTCTTTTTAAGTGTAAACTATGTTGTCCAGTGTTTAACATTTTAATTATACCTTCCCCTACACCTATCTGGCACAAATGTAATTTTGCTTTAGTTAAAAGGAGATAATAAAGTGTGGTGGGTTTGGGTTAGGAAGAAACTAGACTTCCCTTTCAAAATAACAGCCTCTTCAGTTTGGGAAGGGGAAGTTTTATCAAATAAGGAAAGAAAGGTTGCTTCAGCTGCCAAGTAAGGCTCAGTGAAGTTTGAAGGTCCAAGGTACTTAAGTTATTAAAATATCTCCATTCTAGATATCATGTTCCAATTATTTGTCAATCAGTGTTAATATTTCCTATTAGCAACCTGCAGAGTCTATGAATTTCAATGTCTTTGAGATTTAACAATGCACAGCATTGAAATTTGATTATGATTTTATGCTGTTTTAAGAACTGTCCACGAGGAAAAAAAAAACACAAAATAAAGTCTTTATTTCTCTGTTTATGAGCCAAAAAATATAAAAATTTGATTTTATTTCTATTTATTTAAGCAGTCCACAGTTTTTAGAGGTGGGGAAACTTTTCACAGTCATTGAAATAACTTTTGACCTTCATATATTCTATGGGAAAATCTCTTGCTGTCCCCAAAGCTTTGCATTCAAAGGGCATTTCATTTCAAATTACTGTAATAATAATGGAATTGGTTTTTATTTGCCTAATTATAGATACTTCCAGAGTTTTAACCCTTAAGAGTAGCTGTATTTTCACTGCTGTCATCTTTAACCAGTTGGGAAAATCAATCATAGAATTCCTCTACTGTCTGCAAGTGATCTAGATGACATTTTCTGCATCAATAAGGGTATTCAGGTTTAAGTAATAGAGAGAAATTTAAGTAAAAATATTTTTTTAGCAGATTTTGGGAGGGTCTCAATTATTTTGAATCTCAGAGAAACTGGCTTAGAAGGAGTGTTTCCAAGAATAGTGTCTGAAATCACAATGCAGACTGGTCTAGTGATTGTCACTTATACTGGCTGAGCACACAAGCTGGTCTGACCAGCACCATCTCTGGGTGCTGGATGCTACCACAGGTGATGCTACTGTTGTTGCCTCACCAGATGGACCTGCTGCCAATTCCAATAATGAATTTGGTACCATGATTCCTCTTTTGAATAATTAGACTAATTTAAATTATGTGGTGGCTATAAGAGATTGGGGAAACCCTGGTGGCGTAGAGGTTAAGTACTACAGCTGCTAACCAAGAGGTCGGCAGTTCGAATCTGCCAGGTGTTCCTTAGAAACTCTGTGGGGCAGTTCTACTCTGTCCTATAGGGTCGCTATGAGTCGGATTCGACTCGACGGCAGTGGATGGTGGTGGCATAAGTGATTGGCAGAAACTAAAACATGAGATGAAGCTACAATGGAAGCTGAAAAAGAAAGTATCTAGAATTTCACTTTCTATGCTTGAGTGGTGGTCTTACTACTTCACATGTGCAGTTTCCTAAATATAGAGGATATGTTCAGACAATGGGGGGCTAAAGAGATAATATATATAAAAAAAGAGATAATATATAATTCTTGTATATTTCTCTCAGTAAAGGCATTTGTCAAAAGATCATGATCATTCATGTAACAGGCTAGATAAGGTACTTGAAGTATCCTTTGTAAATCCAAATTTCATTACAGACAGATGTCTAGATCAAGACTTCTGGGGAAGCTCAGTAAGATTGATTTTGGTCTCTGGCCAACTTTTATTTTGCAATATGAGTTCTATATTTGAGATACTATTAACTTTGCAAGATCAGGAATAAAACCAATACTCTACATTGATCCTCTTGAGACTATTGTTTCGCATTGAGTATCTAGTGGAGAGGAAAATTAAATTATTAGTATCCTCAAATATCCAACAGGCTTGACATCTCTCTTGTCCAAGAAACATTATTGAATCCATTAATACATTAAGGCATATACACATATTTACTTCATCTAAAATGCTTTGTTCTAACTTACATTTTATTTCTGTTATACTCTCAGGAAAGAAGAGGTATCGTATGGCATGGCTGTCACCTTATTTGCAGCTTATGTGGCATGTTTCCAAATCCACCCCAACTATCTCCTCCTCTCTAATCTGTTCCTTTGCTGCTTTCTCACAGAGATCTGCATAGTATATCAGAAACACTCCTCTGTCAATATCTTTTCATTATTTTTTTAAACCTGTCCCTTGCTTCAAAGAGATAATTGAGCTTATCAGGTATTAACTCTCTTAAAATTACTTCCATTCATTAAAAAATGAAATTAAGAGCATCAGAGAAGGAATAATGAAGGTAAAAATAAAATATTTTATTTTTTTAAATTTTAATTGATCTATAAAAAGCCTGTTTTTTTACTGCGATGGTAATAACAACAGTAACAATGCTTAGTGATTATATCCTAAGGGTAAATGATGGGAATGACAGCAATGTCATAAGCGAAGGGAGGGAGAAATTAGAAATACTTTGTACTCTGATATACATCTGTACTATTATATAGATCGGATGTGTATCGGAGTACATAGCTTGTATGTGAAATAGTACAGTGTTATTTGAAGGTGACCTTAAATTAGTTTAAAATTTAATTGAAGAAATAAAATAGGATCATATGAAGTACTCAGTTAAAACCAGAGAAGGTAGAAATAGGAGGGGGGAGAAAAACAATGAAACAAACCAAGAGATGGAAAACACTTACAAACAACATACCAGGGTTTCCACAAACAACATAGTAGATATTAATCCAAACATATCAATAATCACTTTAAATACACCAATTAAAAGACGCATACAGTCAGAGCGGTTAAACAAACAAGTTCGAAATAAATGTTGTCTATAAGAAACTAACCCTCCCTGGTAGCATAGTGGTTAGGTGCTATGGCTGCTAACCAAGAAGTCGGCAGTTCGAATCCACCAGGCGCTCCTTGAAAACTCCATGGGGCAGTTCTACTCCGTCCTATAGGGTCGCTATAAGTCTGAATTGACTTGATGGCAGTGGGTTTTGGAAAACCTGGTGGCATAGTGGCTAAATGCTACAGCTGCTAACCAAAAGGTTGGCAGTTCAAATCCACCAGGTGCTCCTTGGAAACTCTATGTGGCAGTTCTATTCTGTCCTATAGTGTTGCTGTGAGTTGGAATCGACTCGATGGCAATGGGTTTTTTGGCACAAAAAACTAACTTTAAATATGAAGACACATATAGATTAAAAGAATGGAGACGCATATACTATGCTAACACTAATCAAAGGAGAGATGGAGCAGCTACATGAATTTCAGACAAAGCAGTACTGAATAAGAAAAGTTATCTGTGATAATCAGGGACAATATATAATAAGAAGGGGATTAAATCTCCAAGAAGACATAATGTCCTAAACATGTATGCGCTTAATACCAGAATGTCAAAATACATCAGGAGAAACCTGATAGAAATGTAAGAAGAGATAGACAAAGTCACTTACACATAGTTGGTGTTGTTAGGTACCACGCAGTTGGTTCCTACCGAAGTGACCCCATGTATAACAAAATGAAACATTGTCCATCCCTGCACCAACCTCACAGTCATTGTTATGCTTGAGCCCAAACTTGCTTCTAAGGAGTGTTCTGGCTGCACTTCTTCCAAGATAAATTTGTTCATTCTGGCAGTCCATGGTACTGTATTCTTTACCAGTACCAGAATTCAATGGCATCTGTTCTCCTTTGGTATCCTTATTCATTGCCTACTTTCAATCACATATGAGGCAATTGAAAATATCAAAGCTTGGGTCAGACGCACCTTAGTCCATAAAGTGATATCTTTGCTTTTCAACACTTTAAAGAGGTCTTTTGCAGCAAGTTTGCCCAATACAATCAATCATTTGATTTCTTGACTGCTGCTTCCGTGGGCATTGACTACGGATCCAAGTAAAATTAAATCCTTGACAACTTCAGTCTTTTCTGTGTTTATCATGATGTAGTTTACTCGTCTGGTTGTGAAGATTTTTGTTTCTTTATGTTTAGGTGTAATCCATACTGAAAACTCTGGGTTTTGATTTTCATCAGTAAGTTCTTCAAGTCCTCTTCACTTTCAACAAGCAAGGTTGTGTTGCTCACATATTGCAGGTTGTTAACTAGTCTTCCTCCAACCCTGAAGCCTCGTTCTTCATATAGTCTAGCTTCTCAGATTATTTACTCAGCATACAGGTTGAATAAGTATGGTGAAAGGATACAACCCTAAGGCACGCACGCCTTTCCTTACTTTAAACCACGCAGTATGCCTTTGTTCTCTTCAAGCGACTGCCTCTTGGTCTAGGTACCGGTTCCTCATGAATACAATGCAGTGTTCTGAAATTCCGCTTGTTGGCGATGTTAACCATAATGTGTTACAATCCACACAGTTTAATGCCTTTGCACAGTCAACAAAACGCAGGCAAACATCTTTCTGTTATTTTCTGCTTTCAGTCAAGATCCATTTGACATCAGAAGTGATATCCCTTCTTCCACGTCCTCTTTTGAATCTGGCTTGAATTTCTGGCAGTTCCCTGTCAATGTACTGCAGCAACTGCCTTTGAATGATCTTCAGTAAAATTTTACTTGTGTGTGATATTAATGATATTGTTTGATAATTTCCAAATTAGGTTGGATAACCTTTCTTTGGAATGGGCACAAATATATATATCTTCGAGTCTGTTGGCCAGGTAGCTGTCATCCATATTTCTTGGCATAGATGAGTAAGCACTCGCAGCACTACATTTGTTTCTTGAAATATCTCAATTGGTATTTTGTTAGCTCCTGGAGCTTTGTTTTTCCCCGATGCCTGAGTGCAGCTTGGACTTCTTCATTCAGTATCATTGGTTCTTGATCATATGCTACCTCCCAAAGTGTTTGAACATCAACCAATTCTTTTTGGTACAGTGACTCCGTGTAGTCCATCCATCTTCTTGTGATGCTTCCTGCATCATTTAATATTCTCCCTGTAGAATCCTTCAGAATTGCAACTCGAGGCTTGATTTTTTTTCCCTCAGTTCTTTCAGCTTGAGAAATGCTGAACCTGTTCTTCCCTTTTGGTTTCCTAATTCAAGGTCTTTGCACATTTTATAAGTACTTTTGTCTTCTCACACTGTCCTTTGAAATCTTCTTTTCGGCTCTTTTACTTCATTATTTCTTCCATTTGCTTTAGCTACTCAGTGTTCAAGAGTAAGTTTCAGAGTCTCTTCTGACACCTATTTTGGTCTTTTCTTTCTTTCCTATCTTTTTAATGGCCTTTTGCTTTCTTCATGTATGATGTCCTTTATGTCATGCCACAACTCAACTCACCTTAAGGATTAGTGTCCAATGAATTAAATCTATACTTGAGATGGACTATAAATTTGATGTTTATGCATTCCATTTCATTTTTGATGACTTCCAATTTTCCAAAACTCATACTTCGTACATCCCAGATTCCTATTATTAATGGATGTTTACAGCTGTTTCTTCTTATTTCGAGTTGTGCCACATCAGCAAATGAAGGTCCCAAAAGCTTGACTCCATCCATATCATTAAAGTCAACTCTACTTTGAGGAGACAGCTCTTCCCCATTCTTATTTTGAGTTTCTTTCAACCTGAGGAGCTTATCTTCTGGCACTATATCAAACCACATTTTGGTGCTATTCATAAGGTTTTCACAGGCTAATTTTTCAGGAATAGACTTCCAGGTCCTTTTTACTAGTCTGTCTTAGTCTGTAAGCTCAGCTAAAACTTGTCCACTATGGGTGACCCTGCTGGTATTTGAAATACCAGTGTCAAAGCTTCCGGTGGTACAGCAGCACACAAGCCACCACAGTATGACAAACTGACAGAAGCATGAGGAGCCATAATAGTCAGAGGCATTAACACTCCTCTCATGGTAATTGATAGATAAAGTCAACAGAAAACCAGTAAGGGTTTAGTTGACCTGAGTAGCATTATCAATTAACTTGATCTAATTTATATTTACAAAACGCTTCATCAAAAAACAACAGAATCTGCACTTCTCAAGCTCAAATGTAGCATTCATCTGAGCCATAAAACACAATTAATTTAAATACATGGTATTTTCTACCACCTCATAGCATGCAAAAACTGGACAATGAATATGAAAGATTAAAGAATAATTGATGCATTCGAATACTGGCAAGGCATATTGAGTATACCAAGGACTGCCAGATAAACGAACAAATCTGCCTTAGAAGAAACATACCCAGTAGTGTTCCTTGGAAGTGAGGATGGTGAGACTTCTCACATACTTTGGACATGTGAGGATGGCACAGGACCAGGCAATGTTTCATCCTATTGTACATGAGGTCACTATGAGTAGGACCCAATTCAACAACACCTAACAACAACAACAATTAATTTAAATGAATAAAAATCATACAAAGTATGCTTTCATATGACAATGGAATTAAACTAGAAATATATACATACACTAAAAAAAATCTCCAAACCTTTGGAAATTAAACAATACACTTCCAAGTATTGCATATATGAAAGAAGAGATTAAAAAACACTTTGAGCTAAATGAAAACGAAAAGACCATTTATCAAAATTTGTAGGATAGAGTTAAAGCAGTGATTAGAAGAAAACATATAGTATTAAATGAGTATCTTGGAGAAGAAGAAAGATGTAAAACCAATAACTTAAGTTTCCACCTTAGCATGCTAGGCAAAAAAGACCAATTTAAGCTGAAGAAAAAAATAATAATAAATAGACCAGAAATGATAAAGTTGAAAACAGCATAATTGAGAAAATCAGCAAAACCAATAACTGGTTCTTTAGGAAGATCAATAATATGATAAACATCTAGCTAGACCAAGCGAAAAAAAAGGGAGAGAAGATACAAATTGCTTATACCAGAAATAAAACAGGGGTTGTCATGATCATTAAAATGATAATAAAGATATTATAAAGAACTCTATGACCACAAATATGATAACTTAGATAAAATGGACCAATTCCTTGAAAGATAAATATCATGCCTCACACAATGAAAAACAGATAATTTAAATAGGCATACATCTATTGAAGAACAATGTTAAAATGGTAAATGTTTTGCTTCAAATGTATTTACCACGATAAAAAAAAAAAACTATAAAACCTCTAGGACAAAAAAAAAAAAAAAAAAACAGAAAATCTATGTGACCCTTGGTATGGTGATGAGTTTTTAGCTACAAGCTACAACACCAAACACATGAATCATGAGAGAAGATAATGGATAATCTGGACTTCGTTAAAATAAAATATACTAAGCAGAAGATAATAGTAAAAAAGTGAAAAAACTAGCCACAGACTAAGATAAAATACTAGCAACACACATATCTGACAAAGGACTTGTATCCAAAATATACAAAAAACTTTTAAAATTCAACAATAAGAAAACAAACAACCCAATTATAAAATGCACAAAAGATCTGATCAGATAACTTACCGAATTATATATACAGATGGCAAAAAAAGCATATGAAAAGATGTTCAATGTCATTTTTCACTAGGGAATTGCAAATTAATGAGATATCTGTACACACCTATTAGAACAACTAAAATTCAAAAACTAACGATACCATTTGCTGGTGAGGATGTGGAGCAATAGGAATGCTCATTGATTGTTCATCAGAATTCAAAATGGTACATATACACTTTGGAAGACTGTCAATTTCTTACAAAGGTAAAACATGATATTACCTTAAATCAGAAAAAATTATGTCCACACAGAAACCTGCAAGCAAATCTTTATAAAAGTTCCATTCATAAATCTCAGAAGCAACCAAGATTCAATAGATAAATGAATGAACAGACCCTGGTACATCCATACAATGGAATATTACCATTACCCATTGCTATCGAGTCGATTCTGACTCATAGCGACCCTATAAGACAGAGTAGAACTGCCCCCATAGAGTTTCCAAGGAGCGCCTGGTGGATTCGAACTGCCAGCCTCTTGGTTAGAAGCCATAGTGCTTAGCCACTATGCTACCAGGGTTTCCAATGGAATATTATTCAGCAGTAAAAGGAAATGAGCTATCAAGACGTGAAAAGAAATAGATGAATCGCAAATACATACTGCTTAAAGAAGCCAGTCTAAAAAGGCTACATACTATATGAATCTAATTGTATGACAGCGTAGAAAGGATAAAACTTTAGAGCGAAAAGGTCAGGGGTTCCTAGGAAAGGGGGAGAGTTGAATAGGTCAAGCACAGGGGTTTTTAATGTGGGAAACTACTCTATATGATACACCAATGGTGGATAGATGATACTATGCAATTGTCAAAACCCGTGAGATTGCACCTTAATGTATGTGTATTAAAAAAATATATATATTTAGGTGGTTGTGTGGAGTACAGAAAGTGACAAAACAACCTATCTATATTACAAATGTATCAAAGAACCTCACCGAAGGAGGTAAGGAAAAAGGTGCTGACCTAAATAACTTTGGAAATGAGTGAAAGCTGTACGACTAAAGGCAAAAGGAATTGCACATTATCACTGTACTCAAGCTGAGAAAGTGGTTTCCACAAGAGTATGGGTTAACAATTCTGGTACCACTATACTTTCATGCTAGAATTTAATAATGAATGAAGTAAATGAACAGAGAATGTTGGGAGCCAAGTCTTTCATTGTTAGAATGGGAGGACACAGATAAGCAAGGAAAGGAGGTTAAAGTTATCTATGAGATAGTGGATTAGAGCTGGAGACATCAGTATGAACTCATATTTATCTTAGTATAGATACATAAAGTTACATACAGAAATACTTATAGATAGGTTTATATATACTAGATAATATCAACCCAGCAAAATATTAAAAAAAAAAAAATTTTTTTTTTTTTTTTTTTTTTTTTTACACACGTATATTTCCTTGCTCTGTCAGCTGAGAGGTCCAAGAAGCAAAGATATAGCAATAGCAAGGAGAACATCTAGAGCCCAAATCATGGATTTACTATTTTCCAATAAAGTAAATCAGGTCTTCTTGATGGTATAGCTTATTTTAGGCAAATATGCAAGATGAGCTTAGAGAATCATTAGTACTGGAAAGTAAATCTTTAGTGCTAGAACACACCCACACACACACGCACACACAACCACAATGATGGATGTATGCCAAAGGTGCAGAGGCCAACTGCAAGAGCTCTCAATGAGAAGTTGGAATAATTTGAGCAACAGCATAAAGGAGTACTGGATTATAACTCAAGATATAAAATAAATATCCTTGAGTCCATACTAGTTACATATAAATGATCGAATAAAGAAATTGAGAGAGAATAGATAGATCTTCCATGCAAAAAAGTTCTAAGTAATTTATATAGAGACTGCATCCTCAAAGAGATGGAGAATAGCTCCCCACTCCTTATTATGTGTGGGCTACACACTGTGACACTACAGAAAGGGGGGAAAGTAGTAACTTTAAAGGAGAGAAATCTGACAAATCCTACCTCTGTCGGGTGATCAAGGTTAACATCAACAGTGATAATAAACTATGTTGAGAGTATGTCACTTTGATATGATGTGATGAAAACGATGCTTTACCTTTGTGATCTTCCTCCCCAAAACTCATAACCCCAAATCTAATCATGAGAAAAACATCAGACTATTCCCATTTGAGGGCCATCCCTGACCAGTATAACCTCAAAACTGTAAGGTCATCAAAAACAAGGAAAGTCTGATAAAACTCACAGCTAAAAGGAGCCTAAGGAGACATAAAAATTAAATGCAATGTAGTGCCTTACTTATGATAGAGTTCCGTTTCGATGACTCTTTTGTAAGTTGGTTCAGACATTAAGCGAAATACCGCATTTATTTATTTTTTTAATTTTCATTATTATTTCTTTTTATTATCTGTATCTTTATAAATCTGATCTTTATCTGTCTTTGGTGGTTGGAAACATTACATATAAACTTGCAGATATATTTTAATAATAAGACATATTACTAAAAATAATGTGTACCGAAAAAAACAAAAAACTGATGGTCTTAAGTCTGGATCATCAGAACAATACTGAAATATGTTGTAAGTCAGGGACAACCTATATAGACTTTAGTTAATAATAATGTATCAATATTGTTTTATTAATTATAATAAATGTACTCTGCTAATGTAGGATATTAATAAGGAAATTGGAGTTGGGGTATGTAAGAATTCTCTGTATTATCTTCATGTAAATCTATTCCTAAAATAAAAATTTTACTTCAAAAAACATTTATGTTTACCACTGCTCAAACTTAACTACTGTCTCCAAGGAAAAATAACAGTTATTACTCCTTTTCAAAGCAAACTTCTCCACCTATGGTCTGGATTATAGCCACCTTTGCCTTATCTTTTAATTACCAACTCCTGGTCTTGTATCTAGACCATTTCCATTTTACACTGGCTTCTTCCACCTCTTCGCCACCTTGAAGCTTACAAAATATGTTCATTGCCTATCCTAAAAATTCTTTCTTCAATCTTCCATGTACAAAGTTATTTTATATCATTCAGCTCTCTGTTACAGAATATGTGTTTGTGATGGTTAAGGCTATGTGTCAATTTGACTAGGCCATGATTCTCAGTGGTTTGACAAATGTTATGTAACCATTCTCCATTTTGTGCTCTGATGAGAGCAGCCAATCAGTTGAAAGGGGAGTTTCATTTGGGGTGCGCCCTGTATGCAATATATGGACGTTCTGGCAAAGCTTGATCTCTCTCCATACTGCATCCATCTCATCATCCTCTGACCTCTAGTTCTTGAGGCATGAGCCAGAAGCCTACTGCCTGACCTGCAGATTTTGGATTTATCAGCCCCTGCAACCAAGCAAGTCAGGAGAAGCCTCCAATCTCCTGCCATGGATTTGGGACTTATCAGCTTCCACAATTTCATGAGCCATTTCCTTGAGGTAAATCTGATTTATGCCATATTTTTACACCAAAATGTGTACCTTCTGTGTGTGTTTCACATCTGCACCCTCCCCCCATGAGGCACCCTCACAAGCACCACCATGCCAATGGTCTTCCGCATGCTGGGGGAAGGCATGATTTATTTGGGTAAAAAATATGGTATATATATATTTATGTACACACTTCATTGGCTTTGCTCCTCTAGAGAACCCAGCCTACGACAGTGTTTGAAAAACTATTTTTCTATATATGAACATATATGCTCGTTCATCATTAAACACACTGTAATATGAATTCTTCACTCATCGTATATTCTTAAAGAAACAACTCTTAAAAACATTATCGATGACCTTCTAATTGACAAATTCAAAGATTTTTTTTTTTTTTTTCAATTCTCTGTTTGAGCTCTTTTCACTCACTTCTATGAGAAGGAAAGAAAAGAGTCCTCCGGGGAAATCCCTGGCCAACTCCTTCCTCTTTCTCTTTCTTATTGTATTTAAAATGATAGTCTGGCATGCTCTCTCATTGTGATATTGCTCCCAAGTTCCCCTGCCTGGTAGTTGCTTAGTTAGGTGCTATAAGCCAAATTCAAAGAAGACTTTGAGTCTAGCTCTTTCTTGGTCTTCAATGTTGGATCCTTTCTAGTACTGGCAGGAATGTCTAGAATCTCCCTTTCTAGTTTTTGTTTTGTTGCTTTTTAAAGATTTTAGTCAGGTTTGTTGTGAGAAATATTTGGCTTACTCTCGTGCTAAGCCTGTTGTGTTGTGTGCCATGGAGTCAGTTCCGACTCATAGAGACCCTATAATGATTCCATAGGATAATGTAGAACTTGTCCCATAGGGTTTCCAAGTCATAATCTTCACGGGAGCAGATTGTCAGGTCTTTTCTCCTGCAGAGTCACTGGTAGGTTCAAACCACTGACCTTTCCATTAGCAGCTGAGTGCTTAACCATTTCATCACCAGGGCTCCTTGCTAAGCCTTTTAGTTAATATAGATTATATAAAATAATTCTTTCTGGACCTAGCATACTTCATAATAGTCATAGGGTATATGGCTCTTTCCCTGGACTTCTCAGGAAGAGTGATTGTTTCAGTATACAAGAAAGTTATTCCTAGGAATACTGGTCCAATACAATTTTAAAACCTCTGCTTAATACCTCCATTTTTATTTTTCCTACCTGAGTAACATGTAGGATAAAGAAGGGGAAACTTTGTTTTAAAATAGTAGGAAATAAAACATATATTTTAGTATATTTTTGTTGCAAGTAACTGAAATATAAAACAAGCTGACTTAAGAAAGAGGAAATTTATTGATAAGAATTACCAGTAATTGCAAAGTACAAAGATGAAACTGGCTTTATAATTTGGTTTGATCTACAGGTTCATGATATTAGGGCTCAGGTTCCATATCTCTGCCATTGTTTCTAATCTTTTTTCTTTCTTTCTTTTGCTTCTAAGGCTGAATCCCCTAATGGTAACAAATATGACCTTAGACATTTTAGACAAGGGATTTGAGAATTCCATGTACTAGAATTTACAAAAAAAAATCTTTACATTTACACTAGTTGTGGCATACTGACCCTGGACCTATTACTATAACCATGAGGATATTACTTTCTGATAGAATAAAGCCAAGAAGAAATCAACTCCAGAGATATGATTAGGGGGCAATCCCAAACAAATATAATTGGGACTCAGGGTGGGGGTGACAGATGTTGCTCTAAAGAGGGAAATGTGGAATGAATGCTGGGGAATAAAAAATAAATGCACATAAAATGTTAAAATACAAACACACTCAAAGGTATTTATTTGTATTCACGCATCCATGCTAAATGTCAAAATAGGTTTCTAAGAAACAGATCACCACATAAAAAGGAGATTACCTGGACAGTGGTTCCCAGTGTTTTCCATTCATGATATGTATGGAAAGTGTCAATTGCAGAGCATAATAATGTAATCTGGCAAGGCTATTCTCTGTGAGGGAGACCTGCCTAGAGTCCCTGGTTACTCCAGGTCCCACTGACATTCCCAAGTTAGATATTTAATATTTCTGGGACATCTGTAACACAATCACAGACCAACTGATGTATTATGACCAAAAATCTCTTGGCTAAATCACTACCAACATTCTTCTTGATTCTAAGATTCTCTAATTTTTGACCTCCAGAATCGTCAGTAAAAGCTTTTGTGCTCATCTTGTAACATGAAACAAAGAGCACAGGTTCTTTCCTCATTTTGTATGGTAAAGAATAGGAAAAAGACTCATATCTTCTTCCAATATGTGTTCTTTTAAGATGACAGAAGATATCGTGTAAAAGTTTGAGAAGTATTTGATCAAACCCAATATAGAATCAATTTTTTCTTAATTCTGAATGAATGAGACTTTGAAGGTGTCATAGATTGAATTACATACCTTAAAAAACATGTGTATCAAATTGGTTAGGCCATGATTCCCACTATTGTGTGGTCATCCTCCATTTTGTGATTGTAATTTTATGTTGAGAGAATTAGGGTAGGATTGTAACACCACCCTTACTCAGGTCATCTCCCTGATTCAAGGTAAAGGGAGTTTCCCTGGAGTGTGGCCTGCACCACCTTTTATCTCTCAAGAGATGAAAGGAAAGGGAAGCAAGTACAGAGTTGGGGACCTCATACCACCAAAAAAGCGGCACCTGGAGCACAGAGTGTCCTTTGGACATGGGGGTCTTTGTGCCTGACAAGCTCCTCAACCAGGGGAAGCCTTATTCCAGAGCCGACAGAGAGAGAAAGCCTTCCCCTGGAGCCGACACCTTGAATTTGGACTTGTAACCTACTAGATGGTGAGAAAATAAATTTCTCTTTGTTAAAGCCATCCACTTGTGGTATTTCTATTATGGCAGCGCTAGATGACTAAGGCAGAAGAAATAAACTTTTTAGGTTATTTTAAACAGGTGTTAAAAGATCAAAGAAATTCAGATTCCAAAAACTAGTTAATTAACACATTTTACCTGATACCAGTTTTATAAGCCTCTTAAAAAAATAAAGGTACAGTGTTCCCCGAGGGTAAAATAGAAAATATACTTACTCCTCACTTATTGACTATCTCATTATCTGACATTTCGCATTTCTGACAATAGTAAAAGATCTACTATCTATTTTACACATTAATGACATACTTCTGGCAGTAACAAATGCTAAGGCTACAGTAACATTGGCTATGATGGTTAAGGTTATGTGTCAGCTTGGCTGGGCCGTGATTCTCAGTGGTTTGGTAGTTCTATAATGATATAGTTTGGCAGTTATGTAATGATTTATTCATCCTCCATTTTGTGATATGACGTGGTATTCTCCTTTTTCACACGAAGCTTATGTTTTATATAATGGCCTTGTCTTTGGAACCTCTCCATGTCAATAAGTGAGGAGAGGGTGTAGTCTAGAATTTATATAATAAGTCTCAGAAGGAAACCCAACCCAGATTTTTAAATTTTAAAAGATTCAGAAGGTTGGCAGAAACCTAAAAATACTTGGGAAAGACCTCTTAACTGTTTGGTTGTTACTTTCCTCCACAGAGAATGTTTCAAGTCATGCTTATTTTTTGTTTCAGATTATTGTATATACAGTCATGCTTTGCTTAATGTCTACAATATGTTCTGTGAAATAGGACATTATGTGATTTGGACATGTTGTGCAAACTGCATATTACAGGCAGTCCCCAGGTTACAAACACCCAAGTTACAGACAACTCATACTTAAGAACAGATTGCCATAAAGTCTATTATAATAAAAAAAATTAGTTAAATGCAATGATTTGCAATAATGAACCTGTGCACTACTTTGTGATGCTCATGAAAACATTGTGCAGTTTCTAAGTGTCTCTCAGGTGTTTTACATGCATAGAAAGGTAAAATATATACTATATACTAAGACAAACATGTGACTAACTGATGCTAAATTAGAAGCATATGTACCTGTTCCTACTTATCTACAAATTTGACTTAAAAACAGACCTAGGAATGGCCGTTGTTCATAAAAGAGACTGCCTGTGTGTACTTACAAAGTTATATGGGATACTGTAGTATACCTATATTGACTAAATAGCCAAGATAACATACTTTTACATTACTGTATTTCACCTAACGTATCTGGAAAGGTGATATATGGGTTAAGTAGGTTAATACTGTACAATACTGTATACATAATATAATAAAAGATTGTAAATATTCACTACTGTATACATAGGCTAATACGTAATCTGTACTTACCACAATTGGAGCTTTTAGGGCTAACGTAGGGTTTGTGAGTCTGGAAGCTGTTGTACTGTACAAGATACACTAAATTATTGTATGTACACTATAATATACTATACAGCTGTATGTGCAATAAACACTTATTTTATTTCTATAAGTTAACCTTAGGCTACTTTATAAACTTTTTATTTTTTTTTTTTCACTTTTTGAATTTTTATGTAAACACTTTCTTAGCCTG